>NW_027362767.1:44712814-49790314 GCF_046119375.1 Phyllobates terribilis | reverse complement strand
CACGGGTGGCAGCCAGACTTGGCACCCGGCCATGGTATCTTTTGAAGGAGCAGAGAACCATTCCAAGTTGAAATTTATAGAGCGCAGTGTAGTAGGTTCAAGGGCTGGAAACCGCCAACAACTTCAGCCTCTTTTGTTACTAATCAGTCCTGCGAGCGGTTAAGCCGGTTTGCTCACTTGTACCTCATTTTACCCAGCAGACGCATTTTGTTCCTTCAACTATTTTAATTCTGATATTTAACACAAAGGTTAAGACATTCAGGGTTAGGGGCCAAAAATACAACCTGGGGCTTCCCATAAGGGCAATTGCCCCATAATAAAGTACCTAATTTATGATATTTATAAATACATAATATATATTACTCCTCTTGGCCCTTTTATGATATATGGTTGTCATACTGGATGGTTGGGACCCCCCTCCATTAGACAGCAAGTAACCTCTTGTCCCAGACAGGCCCCCATTAATTACAATGGGCACCATGTAACACTACATTTCCCGTACTGTGGTCGCTGATTAATAAGGGTTTTGAGACTGTGAGAGAAGACAAGATTGTGCAGTGAGACTTAATAGTGACATTTCTGAGAAAGTAGTGATATCTCAGCGATAGGTGTCACTTTGTGATGGTCTGTTGTCCTCTCGCTCTGCGGACACTGGTACAACTAAATGTGAACATCGTGCGTCTTCTGTAATTAATAAGAGTCTAATCAAATAGTTTCTTTCATTATTTGAAATTTTATTAGACTGGTTAGAGGTATAGTAACGGTGATTGTATCTGTAGTAAATTAGTGATATATGAAGTTAGGGATCATCCATATCAGGTCACCTTGGCGTGGTTCGATGGCTTCTATGCTTTTTGATAAAATTTTTTTTAACAAAATATCTCACATTTTATATGTATAATGTAATTCATGTATTCATTAATCACAGTGATATTTATCTAAATCCCAGTCAATCTTTTTAACATCTATCCAACGATCTATCAAATGTCTATTTCCAAATCTTTTTCTTTCTTTCTTTCTTTTTCTCTTTCTTTCTTTTTTCTTTCTTTTTTCTCTATTTCTTTCTTCCTTCCCCTTGACTTCTTTAATTTCTTCTATCTTTTACATTACTCTTTTGTCTTACTCTTCCATCCACTTCATCCCTCCCTCCATCCCTTCTTCCCTTCCTCCCACTTCAATAGTCCATCTCTTCCCCTTCCTTCCCCTCTTCCCTTCATTTCTCTCCCCCTTCCTTCCCCTTTCTTTCCTCTCCTCCTCTCTTTATTTCCTTCCTTCCTCTTTCACTCCCTCTTCCTTATTTCCTTCCTCTCTCCCTTCACTTCTTTAATTTCTTTGCTCCTTTACATCATTCTGCTGTCTTGCTCTTCCTTCCACTTCATCCTTCCTCTGTCCTTCCCTTCCTCCCACTTTCCTCCCCACCTCTACCTTCCTCCTTTCCTTTCTCTCTCTGTATCTATCTCTCCCTTCTTTCTTTCCTTCCTTACTTCTTTCCTTCCTTCCCCTCTCTCTTTCCTTCCTCTTTTTCAACTTCTTTCTTTCCTTCCTTCTTTCGTTTTTCCTTCTTTCTTTTTTTCCTTTTTGCTTTCCTTCTCTCTTTCTTTCCTTTCTTTTGTTTCCTTCTTTCTTTTGGTCTTTCTTTTTGCCTTCTTTCTTTCTTCCTTTCCTTTCTTTCCCTTATATCCATCTGTCTTCTCCCATTTTCCAGGGGGTCTTTTGCTCCGCATGTGACACGCAGACTCACCAGTGGTGCGCCCGGTCCTGCGTGTGAACTTGGCCAGCCATGGTAATTGGACATTTGGGAGAGACACACAGATACTGTAATCATTTGGCAGGAAAATGGAAGAGTGTGATATTAGCAGTTTTTTACTTTTTTCTAATTTGAGCGTTAAGAACGGCGGTGCGTCTCTCCAAGAGTTTCACATCTGCCGGAGCCGTGCATCATTCCCTGGGGTCCCATTTATAACAATCTAACAAGATAGGATTTGCCTTTGAATATCTGTAAATATGGCTTAAGATCACAAAACGAAACTCATCATTGTTGAAGACTAAAAGGCAGAAAAGCGTCGTTTGATGAATGTGCATATTGTCGCTTCCTTCACACACACACACAGGAGATAAAACACTTAGGAAAGTTGCTCTTTCCCTCAAACATCTGCATTTGCACACATTTAATTGCCGCTTTTCTCCGTCCTGAGACTTAAGATTTGTCGTCAGGCAGCTGCTTTTATTAGACTTTATCATTTGTTAACATTACAAGGAGAAGCGTAACCCCTTGTGTGCCGAGACAACGTCGACACCTTTTTGGACCTTTTTTTCTTGCTCCTTTGATTCTAGCTACTAATGGTCCTATTATTTTTACATTGGAAAAAACAATTATTTGGGCGTTGTATGACAGTATTAGTTAAGCCCTGTATGGCGGTATGATTGACGCATTGCCTGGCACTAGTATGGGGTTAATATTGCAATATATTATACAATATGATATGTATATATTACACATATTTGGGCAGTTCATGGCACTAATAATTGTGTACTGATGATACTAATATTTGGCTACTGTATGTGAGCATTATTTAGGCACTATATGGCAGTAATATGTAGACATATCGGTCACTGGTATTTGGGTTTTTGATTACTTTATTATGTACATTTTGGCAGTATAAGACACATTTGTGGTATCATATGACAATATTACTGGCGCACTGTATGGCAGTAGTATTTAAGCACTGTTTTGCACTATTATCCGGGTATTAGTGCGTTTTATTATTCATAGTTGGGACAGTCATGATGGCATGATGGCATCTATATAAGATGACACCAATACTTGGGTACTTAGTTGTGACGGTATTACTTTTACACTGTTTGGCAGTATTATTTACTTATTGTATGGCACCACTATTGGGGTATTTGTGAGTTTTATTTATACAGTGTATGGCACTATTATTTATGTCACTATGTGACAATATTACTTGGGCACTGTATGGCAGTATTATTTATATATTGCCTGCCACTAGTATGGAGGTAATTCTGCATTTTATCATGCATATATTGGCAGATTATGACACTATTAGTTGTGCACTAAATGTCACTAATTTGTAGGTGCTGCTTGACGGTATTGTTTAAGCATTATATGGCAGTATTATATAAGCATTGTCTGACATTATTATGCACCTTATAATACATATTTGAACAGTGTATAGCACCAATAGTTGGATTCTGTAAGACAGTATTTCTTAGGCACTCTATGGCAGTATTATATAAGCATCGCCTGGAGGTAGTTGTGCACTTTATAATACATATCTAGGCAGTGTATGATACTAATAGTAAGGTTCGTGAGACAGCATTTCTTAGGCACTGTATGACAGTATTACTTGATCATTGTCTGGCACTAGTATGGGGGTATTTGTTCAAGTGCAAAAGTATCAGAATCTAAAAATATTATGATATTATTTGTGCTTTAAATGATGCTAATGATTCGGCTCTAAATTACACTATATGGCAGTATTTTTTATGCATGCTCTGGCCCGCCCTAGTCTTTGTGCAAAATACTATCCACTTTTGGGCAGTGTATGATGCTATTATCTGTGTGCTAGGTTACTCCAACATTTGGACACTATATGACGGTATCACTTAATCACTGTATGGTAGTATTCTTTAAGCATTTCCTGCCACTAGTATGTAGGTATTTTATGATGTATATATGGGCAGTATATGACACTATTATATATGTATTATTGAGCACTATATGGAAGTATTACGTATGCACTGTATGGCAGGATTATGAAAGCATTGATGTATTTTCTTATGTGATTTGGGGCAGTGTAAGCCACTATTATTAGTGCCTTAATTGATGCTAATGTTTCTACACTACATGGCAGTATTATGTAGACGCAGTATGGCGGTGTTATTTGGGCCTTATATGTCACTATTGTTTAGTTGCTTTCTGGAAGTAATGTTTGGTTTATTATTTGAGCACTCTGTGGTAGTAGTAGTAGGTTAGTTTGTGGTATAATTTTTTGAAAACCAGGACTATATGGCAGCATTATTTGTACATTGCATGGCACTGTGCTTACATCAGCCAGGAAGATATTTGCATTTATGACATAACCGTGGAAATGTCTTTTATCATCTTTCTTCATAAGCTACTTCCTTCACATGCAGTAAGATCTCTTTACACAGTGTGATATCACCCTGAGTCGTGTTTAGCTGGGCCAGCGTGTAGAAACCGAGCTTCAGTGCAACCGGCAAACTCCGCTCTGCTACAATTGTACATGTTGACCTAAAACGTGTGAAAATAATTGCTGAATCCTTGCATCTGATTGGTCGCTGCGGACAATTATTATAATTTTTTTCAGTGCTTTGCTTATCAATCAGCACTAATTTGGCTGACATCAGCCTCTCGACGGACGCCCATGTGGATGCAAGACCCATGTGCACGTGCGGTTAAATAACGCCGGGACCACATAAGTATTGTTTTTATTAGAGGGACCCCTTCATCCTTTGTTTGCTGCGGTATAATTCACAGCAGATTATTTGTATACGGCTAACATTTTATTTTTTTTTTTTGGCTGCGATTCTCCATAAAATGATGGTATAAATACCCCATGATCATTTTCTTTTTCTTTAAATGGTCGACTTTTCTTCTAATTGCTCCTCTCGTTCTGTAGTTTGGTTGCTGATCTATTAGACGGAGGTAAATAAATCAGATTTACATTTGGCATTCCTGGTAGTGGAAAGAAGGGAAAAAAAAAAATCACTTGGCTGTTTTTATTTCCTCGTTTCTAAGCATTTGCTTCCTACCTGTTTTTGAGCGAGTGCCCAGAAATAGTAATTTTTTTTATTTTTTTATTTTCTGTGAAAAGAGAGGATAATGCCAGGCTGCCTCATTCCTGCCAAAGAAACTGCTGGATTGCAAAACTCTGTGACGTTCTTCAGCTCAGTTCGGATTTCCTGAGAAGTTTTTTTTTTTTTGCAGATTTTTGAGGTTGGTGAGCTAAGGAGCATTGTGGATTCTGGAAGCCTATGTGTGCGCTGTCTGATGTAAACCACCCCTGGATTAGACACTTTGGGGTGTGTTCTTTTCTTCTAGTTTTTTTTTTTCTAATATAGTGAAATATTAGATTTTTTTTATCATTTGCACTGGGGTTTTGTTATTTTACATATTCAAATATTTTATGATCAACTTCATTTTTATTTTTTATTATATAATGGTTTTGTGTCATTTCTTTTACTTGTTCAATTATTTTATAATCAAATTAAATTTTTGTTATTATTATATAGTGGTTCTGTGTCATTTCTTTTACATTTTCAAATATTTAAAAATTAACCTGATTTTTTTTTTATTTATTTTTTATTATATAGTGGTTTTGTGTCATTTCTTTTACGTGTTCAAATATTTAAAAATTAACCAGATTTTTTTTTTCATTTATTTTTTTATCATATAGTGGTTTTGTGTCATTTCTTTTACTTGTTCAATTATTTTATAATCAACTTAAATTTTTGTTATTATTATATAGTGGTTCTGTGTCATTTCTTTTACATTTTCAAATATTTAAAAATTAACCTGATTTTTTTTTAATTTATTTTTTATCATATAGTGGTTTTGTGTCATTTCTTTTACGTTTTCAAATATCTAAACATTAACCTGATTTTTTTGTTTTATTTATTTTTATTATATAGTGGTGTCATTTCTTTTACGTGTTCAGATATTGAAAAGTTAACTTGATTTTTTTTATTTTTTTTATATGGTGATTTTTATGTCATTTTTTTTTTACGTGTTCAGATATTTCCTAATTGACTTCATTTTTTTTAAATTTTTTTTATTATATAGTGGTTCCTGGTATTTTTCTAGTTTCCAATCTGCCTAGAAAACTAGTGCTAGTTTCTAACTTTTTTTGAGGAATTGTTTTTTGTTTTTTTATTGATGTCTAGGAAGCTTTATAAAATGCAAGAAAAAATGTCTAAAAAGTAATTTATCTACATCTTAAGTAAAAAGGGAAAAACATTACAACCACAAAAATGTTCTAAAGAAAATCGGACAATATTTCAATTTCATTTAAGTTTGTTTTTTTAAAACTCCAGCAAAGCCATGACATGGCCACGATGTGTGAATGGATCCCACGGTCCCAAATTATCATTTGCGTTTTTTTAAGCTATTTTTTCGTCTTGTCTAGTTACAGCTATTTTTTGTGCAGACCCCCCAACTGTTTCATGAAAAAGAAAAATTAGAAATCCCATAAAGACCGATCACAAGACTACACCTTCATGTTTAAAGGGAGTTTGTCAGCAGGAAATGACTGTTCAAACCAAGCACAGGCGCTAAGTACATTTTTGGCATCGCTGAACAGTTCGGTACAGCTTCCTAGTTACTTGTTTTACATCTATGTCTACCTTTCTCAGGGTGCGTGCACACGATCAGCAATTGCTGCAGATTGGACGCTGCGCACTTGCGCTGCATGCAATCCGCAGCGGCCAGATGTTACAGCATAATGGATGGGATTTCAAGAAATCCTATGCCCACTATGCGTCTCCATGCTCCTGTGGATCACCCGCGGACACGGACATGCGGCACGTCTTCATAGACCGCAGCATGTCAAATTCTCTTGCGAAGTCACTAGTCTCCGCAAGAGAAATAATATCAGTGCAATGTATAGGATGCGGTGAATCCGCATGGTTCAATGAACACCTGCGGCTTCACCTGCGTGCAGCGCTTTGGACGCAGCGTAAAGTATACTGCGTTCAAAGCGCTGCCTGTCCGGATTGTGTGCACATACCACCAGGCTCCTAGTGGGCTGGAGTTTTCAATTAATGAAGAAGGAACAAAGATAGAAACCAAGAACCAAGTAGGTGGCAAAGTGCACTGAACCGCCATGCCGAGGGTGCACTGAACCGCCATGCCAAGGGTGCACTGAACCGCCATGCTGAGGGTGTATTGAACCGCCATGCTGAGGGTGCACTGAACCGCCATGCTGAGGGTGTATTGAACCGCCATGCCGAGGGTGCACTGAACCGCCATGCTGAGGGTGCACTGAACCGCCATGCCGAGGGTGCACTGAACCGCCATGCTGAGGGTGTATTGAACCGCCATGCTGAGGGTGTATTGAACCGCCATGCCGAGGGTGCACTGAACCGCCATGCCGAGGGTGCACTGAACCGCCATGCTGAGGGTGCACTGAACCGCCATGCTGAGGGTGCACTGAACCGCCATGCTGAGGGTGCACTGAACCGCCATGCTGAGGGTGTATTGAACCGCCATGCTGAGGATGCATTGAACCGCCATTTGAGGGTGCACTGAACCGCCATGAGGAGGGTGCACTGAACTGCAATGCCGAAGGTGCACTGAACCGCAATGCCAAGGGTGCACTGGAACACAATGCCGAGGGTGCACTGAACCACCATGCTGAGGGTGCACTGAACCGCCATTAGGAGGGTGCACTGAACTGTCATGCCAAGGTTGCACTGAACCGCCATGCCGAGGGTGCACTGAACCGCCATGCCGAGGGTGCACTGAACCGCCATGCTGAGGGTGCACTGAACCACCATGCTGAGGGTGCACTGAACCGCCATTAGGAGGGTGCACTGAACTGTCATGCCAAGGTTGCACTGAACCGCCATGCCGAGGGTGCACTGAACCGCCATGCCGAGGGTGCACTGAACCGCCATGCTGAGGGTGCACTGAACCACCATGAGGAGGGTGCACTGAACTACCATGCCAAGGGTGCACTGAACCGCCATGCCGAGGGTGCACTGAACTGCCATGCTGAGGGTGCACTGAACCGCAATGCCGAGGGTGCACTGAACTGCCATGCTGAGGGTGCTATGGTTGCCTGTGTTTGGTTTGAACAGTCATTTTCTGCTGACAGACTCCCTTTAAACTATATAAATTTTAGATGAGATCTGATTGGCTCTAAGTAACGCCCCTATTTTCTGTCAAAAGTCACTTCTGTACATGGTGTCCTCAGTTTTTATATATTTGGGGTGTGAACATATATATGGGTCAGTTTTATTTTTGGATTTTCACATAAGCATCATGATTTACTTTCTTAAAGGAACAGAAGAATTTTCAAATTGATTCCAGTGAACTCTGAAATATTTCTTGTGACACTTCCCTGACGTCAAAGAAATACTTCTCTGCTTCTCGGGGCGTCCTATGTATTTCGTAACAGCCGTTAACGCCGCACTGCTAGAGCGCTGCTCTGTATCTGCTTGCTTCAGGGCTCTGCATTTTGGCTGTGTCCTCAAAAGATTTTCTTTTTTTTGTGCCAATTTATCAAGGTTTTCCAGATGCAAACCAAAGGCGACACCGAAGCGCATATTTTCTTTGATATATTGAGTATAAATCTTGCTTTTTATCTTGACGGTCAATTCTACAGTTGAGCAATAAGATTCGTAGGATCCTGGTCCAGATGCCACATTGGCTGCCAAACCTCCTACTCCTTGCTGTGTCATTATTGCGGTGTGGCGCACATATGACATCACACCGCACAAGAGGCGTCGGGGATGCCAGCGGGCAAGAGGAGGTTGGCAAATGTCGGGTCCGATGGCCACCGACTACCGACGTAGCTGCTGGACCAGAATCTATTTTTTTTCCCAACTTGCGCCAATCTTTGAAATAACTGGAATCACAATTGTACCGAATGACAAATCCAACATCTTAGATATATTCATTTTATGCCGCTTCATCTAAAGCAGTAGTAATTGCGGACAATGGAAATCGCCGTATGGAAAAGTCCCACTGTCCAGACAGCTTACCGAGACTCGGCCTTTATGGTGACTTGATCCGACCAGACAGTCCCCATTTAATGTGAATATTGCCTTAAGCTCGCTGAACGTCGCCTCATCCTCTCTATTAAAATTTGACTCCCGATCTTATGAATTCTGCCCGGCGTTTATAACACCTCCCCTCCTTCCTCATTTCCTTGGCTGAATATGTTTATTATCATCATTTTCTTATTTGTAGTTAATAACATATACCGGGAGACACGATGCGTTCTCGTCTGGTAGACCGCCACCTCTTCCTCTTCTTTCCACGTGATGATGATTTCCAGCAAGAATAATGCCAATGAGTTGTTTTTTTTTTTTTGTTTTAATAGATTTTTGTAAGGGGTGGGGAATAAAATGGAGCAGATGTGGCGGAAAAAAGGCTGATGTGTTATATATTGTAACTACATCTCGTGGTTCATAGGAGATGAAAATGTTTCATTGAAGCGTTTACAGGCTGCTGGTGATATTGCTCTACATCTAGGTTGGGATTAGAGTCACATTTAACTGCTGCTAAGACAATTAGAAGACAATTAGTTTTTTTTTTATTTCAAAATTTATTTATTTTTTGCAAATTTTTGAAACAATGAAAGATGCCTTCGCGTTGCGGCTTTTTTTTTCTGCAACGATTTTCCAAAATTAGGGCGGTTTTACAACAATTTTGCAAAACCCCTCTACCAAAAAAACCCCTTAAAAATAACGGAGTTGACCTAACGACATTTTGCATTGAAGCCATAACAAAAGGCTTACAAGATGTCTTCGCGTTGCTTTTTTTTTTTTTGCAACTATTTTCCAAAAGTCAATTGTACAGCCATTTTGCAAAAAAAAAAAAACAACAAAAAACCTTAAAAATAACGGAGCTGACCTAACAACATTTTGCATTGAAGCCATAAAAAAATAAGGCTTACAAGATGCCTTCGCTTTGCGTTTTTTTTTGCACCGATTTTCCAAAATCAGGGCGGTTTTACAGCAATTTTGCAACCCCCCCCCCCCCAAAAAAAAACCTTAAAAATAATGGAGCTGGCCTAACGACATTTTGCATTGAAGTCATAGAAAAAAGGCTTACAAGATGACTTTTTTTTTTGCAACGATTTTCCAAGATCAGGGCGGTTTTACAGCAATTTTGTAAAAAAAAAAACAAAAACAAAAAAACTTAAAAATAACGGAGCTGACCGAATGACATTTTGCATTGAAACCATAAAAATAAGGCTTACAAGATGCCTTTGCGTTGCATTTTTTTTTGCAACGATTTTCCAAAATCAGGGTGGTTTTAGAGCAATTTTGCAATCTCCCCCAAAAACGTAATAATATCGGAGCTAACCTAACGACATTTTGCATTGAAACCATGAAAAAAGACTTACAAGATGCCTTCGCGTTGCATTTTTTTTTTTTGCAACGATTTTCCAAAATCAGGACGGTTTTACAGCAATTTTGCAAAAAAAAAAAAAACCCCAAAAAATGTAATAATAACAGAGCTGAACGAATGTCACCACAGCTAAGCCTGCTGCATGATGGCAAGCTCTTGGGGCCAAAATAATGGCATTTACTTTACTTTTGTCTAATAACCCGAAAATGAAAAAAAAAAAAAAAGCAAAAAAAAAAAAATGTCATCCTCGCTCCCGTCAGCTCTTTATTCGCAGATCGCTGTATACTTCATTAGCATTTACACAATGCCTTGGATGTAATTATAAACAAGGGCAACGATGAATCTAAAATTAGACATGAACCAATAATTATTTAACCGTCTTTGGAAGCGTTTATCGTCTTATTCCTAGAAACAAAAGGAAATTTAGAAAATACTTTGACATGTATTATCGTTAGAATATTTACCCCCCCCTTAACCAATATACAAGGTGCGCTATTTTGTGGGCAGATCGGGGGGCGATCTACCGGAAAAAAAATAAAAAATCTGGCTCCTTGAGTGACTCCCAAACCTTCGTCGCGTCTATTTCCACTGCTGCATGCTTGTTCTCTGTTAATCACTTGGCAAGCGCTTATTTGAATATTAAAAATTTCTTTAATCATCAAAGGCAGGAGCGCTGCTTCATGAATATTCATATTTCTCTTCTCAGACTAGATTCTAGTTCATTACCCTGCAGTAAAGCCAAACAGTCATCAATCGCGCTCATTACAGCCTCTGGCGTTTTGATTGGCTGCCTGCTGGTAGGAGCTTGTTTTTTTTTTTTTTGCTTCCCCCCTCGTTTTTTTTTTTTTTTTTACCCCTTCCTACTTTTAGTGTAAGTTTTTCACGTACCTGCCAAAACAACAACAAATCCCCCCCCCCCCGAAAAAAAAAGAAATAATTTTGCCATAGGTTAATAAAAGTAATAATAAATAAAAATAATAATAAAAAAAAAAAAAAACTTTACAAACTTGGGCAAGTGTAAAAAAAAAAAAATTATAAAAAAACCACATATAAGGGAAAACGAGCTTTGTAGAAGAATATTTGTCAAGAGAGTTGACGTAAGTTTCATTTGCATAATGACTTTGTACTTCTGCATTAATAAAATTTGCATATGAAGCCATGTTAATTACTCCTGATCATGCTTTTTGCATTCATGCATAGTAATTTTCTCCGACTTGTGAGAATTAATGTCTTGGCTTTGGGGGTGGGGGTTGGTGTTGGAGGGACACAGTAATATCTTTTAGCGACGTTCCCCTTTGTAACCCCTGCGATTCTGGATCGGACCGAAGGGGGTCAGGGTTTGCTTGTAATCAATATTGACGAATTAAAAAAAAAAAAAAAAAAATTCTGGATAAGTTGGAAAATCTTTTAAAACTTTTTTTTTTAATAAGGCTGTAATTGGGTGGGTCAATTAAGCAGATGTGTATGCATGTGTTTATTTATTTAAATTATCAAGGGATGAAGCTTCACTTTTTTTTTGTTATATGATGAAATAGAACTGTTCAAAGTGGGCAAATCTTTTGTGATTCATCCACTGGCCACTAGGGGGCTATTGAGATTTCGGTGCATAAATAATAATAAAAAAAATACTGTACTGCCCCCCTCCTTAATTTTATTTTAATTTTTTTTTTTTGCCAGCACATGCCTAATAAAAGAGCAGGAAGCGCGCTCTATAGCTGATCGTTTTTCAATTTTTTTTTTGCAATTATTTGTTACATTTTTGAAAAATTAGCAATTTTTTTTTAACTCTTGTTTAGTTATTATTATTTTTTTTAAAAAATACAAAAGTGCAATTTGATTAAAAATATCCGTACCACTCTTTATCTGTTGCGTTTATCCACAAATACATCTAAAGGCATCATTAGATCTAATCAATGATTGGTCCCGACTGATGGAAATCTATTTTCTGTGTCCATGATCCATAGTGTCTGGCTAAACAGCATCACGGTCACCATCAATACCCTCAAAATGGCTGATAACAGGGAACAACAGATGTAATGTTCTGCATTTCCGGATAGTCCAGAATCTATATCTAGACTTCATCCCTTTTTTTAATTTTTTTGCATGCAAGAAAAACGGATCGTTTTCTTTTTTTTTTTAACCGTGTGGCATCCGTTTTTTTTTTTCATATGCAAAAGAATAAATAAATAAATAAAATCCAAGCTTCTCTTAGGCATTAATTATTATTATTATTATTAAAAAAAAAAAAAAAACACAGCGTGCTTGGGACTGGAATATATTTGCGGAAAAAAATGTAGAAACTTTTTTTAAAAAAAAGTCGAGACGAAAAAGTAGAAAATAGACTTCAAAAAAAGAATTTGGCACCAAAAAAAAACTGCTTTAAAAGAGGAGAAACGAGACTAAAAAAAAGAAGAAGAAATGAAATAAGGAGCGGGGCCCTTAGCTCTGCTGCATCTGTACTCGGCCCGTTAATGGCCGCTGTATTCAGGTTACAGAAGCTTTTGCACATAGCACCGCTGGGCCGCTCCCTCCGAACTGCACTTATGAAGCTGAATCCTTTCTCTTCTGCGTTACTGCTGTGTTACTCCTCACATTTTTCTTCCTGACCTCTTTATTTCACAACTGGAAAATCCAGGCAGCGGTTTCGCTGTGAGCTGTGTCACCTCTGACGCTCCGCTCACTGTTTTTTTTGACGGGGACTCGTTCTGTCTCATAAAAGTTGCACAGAAGGTAACTTCACCCAGAAAACTCCTGCAGGAGGCCAACTTATTACAGGCTGGGGGCAAAGAGGTTTTTTTTTTTCCTTCTTTTCCAAACTTTTGCAAAAAAAAAAACAATTTATAAGGGTCATTTGCTATAGTGTCTGTATCACACTGGGCTGTTTTCTTCTCTCTGATGTCTAATTGTGGTTATCTGGAGATGTAGCAGAGCTGAGTTTGTTATTTAGTACTTAATACATATCTCACAATTCCGCAAGGTAAAACAATTGCAGCTGGTTTCTTTCCAACCCTATGGAAAACTACATATAGTAAGAGGTGATTTCACCGTGATTGTTGGCAAGTGACAAATTCAGCTCTGCTATGTAACACGGAATATGGCCCATTATATCAGTGGCGTGACTTACAGCTTGTGGGACCCAAAGCAAAAGCTCCAATGGGACCCAACTATCCGGTATTCTCTAGAGCTCAGGTGTGAATACTCCCCTAGGAGTCTAGATTTCATCCACTTGCTGGAAATAAATTGCAGATTTATATATTATTCTAAAAGTTGGGTCAACTACAACTCCCAATATTCATTTATATTGACTGTGACATTTTGGGAGTTGAGCCCATCAGGTGTCAAAACTATATCTTGAGCTGTGCCAAGTGATAATTTCAGCTCTGCTACACCGCTGTATAACTGTCCCCATTATTTTATTTGCTGTGAAACTACAACCCCTGACTTGGATTGGAGCAAGTGATAGTCTCAGCACTGCTACATCTGTAGCTAAACTGCCCACAGAGATTGTGCGAAACTACAGCTCCTCATTTCAGCTCTGCTACATCTACATCTACAGTTCGGCCTAACTAAATGAATGTCGCCGGTCTTCAACCTGTGTCTCTCCATTCGATGTGAAACTACAACCCCTGACTTGGATTGGAGCAAGTGATAATCTCAGCACTGCTACACCTGTAGATAACCTGTCCATAAAGATTGTGCAAAACTAAAGCTCTTCATTTCAGCTCTGCTACATCTACAGTTCGGCCTAACTAAATGACCTTATTGTATGTCGCTGGTCTTTAAACTCTTTCTCTCCACTCCTTGTAAAACTACAGCCCATCTCTTGATTGGTGTCAAGTGACAAACTCATCTCTAATACATCAGTATACCAAACCATAAACCTATTGTATGTCAGTGTTTCCAACCTGTGGTTGATGCGAAACAGCAACTCCTGACTTGCGTTGTGGCTAGTGGCAGTCTCAGCTCTGCTATATCTATAGGCTCAAAGAGAACCTGTCACTTGTCATAAATGTCATTTTTTTTACATGGTGTAAACGCCGCTGTTCTCCTGAATCCGGTGATGTTTTTCTTTTTTTCCTGCGCCTCTCCGTTCCTGAGATATGGCCCTATCTTCACTAGTCTTTTTTTGCCAAGTGGGCATGGTTCTCAAGAACACACCCCCAGGGAAGAGTTGAGGACCACACCTACTTGACTAACAAGACTTGATTTTTATTGAGAGAAGAAAAGGCCATATCTCAGGAACGGAGAGGCGCAGGAACAAAAGAAAAACATCACCGGATTCAGGAGAACAGCGACATTTACACCAGGTAAGAATTACATATATGTGGCAAGAGGCAGGTTCTCTTTAATTATCCAATAGCTGTTACCTCCTTACATGAGTTGTGACAGGTGACAATCTCGGTCTATAATTGTACAGTTAATTAAAAAACTAACTTTCAGTTGTCAGGAATTGCTGGGATTTGTAGTTTTTGCAACAGCCGAAGAGCCACATGTTGGAGATTTCTCCCTAATAAAGAAGGATAGTCCGGACCCGTTTGTTGTGTTGCGTAGCCTCTAATGTGTTAGATTAGGAAGCGGATCAAAAATGTTGATGACAGGAAATGAGCTTGTGCGTAAACTTCCCTTGAAGATCAGACCTCACAAAAGAGCACTTAGTGTCGACTTTTTCTCCTTCTGCGCACAGCCCGAGTATTTACATAGGGAATTTAGACTCCTTTACTTGTGGTTTTGGCAGCGTCTTCACACAAATGTTTTGCACTGGTGGTCTCGTAGCCATTTAAGATAAACGACAAAATCAAACGCAGCCCTTCCGAGATGAGGAGTGGGTCCTGTGCCAAGGATGAAGTAGTATTCCTAGTTGGTTCGCAAGTGGAGACGACAAGCCAGTCCATCAGTAAATGAGGTCTACTGTATGTATGTTCATATGTGTAGAAATCTATATTATAAAAATGTATTTTTTTTTACAATATAATATTTATATATTTTTAAACAAATTATTATGTTTACTTTACATTATTACAGTATTTTTTTTACAATATTTCACTATTTTTATTTTATATATTAGAGTTTTATTTTTTACTATTTTATTTTTTACTCTAGCTCATAAAAATCATACATTTTGAGGCTTTCTAATTTTGAAACATGAAATGAATTAGCAAAATAGCAAATATTATTTAAAGGTTTAGGGAGGTAACAAACTAGGCAGTTGCCTTGGTCTCCACAAACTGGACCCGAAGGAGTGATGTCAGGGAGCGCTGTCAGTGGAAGGCTGGTAGCTCTTAATAGGGCTGCCACAGACAGGCTTTGCACTAGCTACTCCATCCAGCAGATCCCAGGGAGGTGCCTTGGCCTTAAACCTCTATATGAAGATCTGGACGTACACATGGTCTCCTGGGTTGGATCCATGGAGTGGCTACTGGCAGATGGAGCGAGCTAGCCGAGGATGGTCAGAAAGCCATGTCAAAACCAGGTGGTTAGGGACAGGAACAGAATAGTCAGCTTGAAGAATAGTCTAATCACGGGCCGAGGTTAGAAACAGGAATTAAACAGAGTGAACAATAGTTAATTAGCAGGAGTGAACCAGAGCAAGTATAAACTATAACTGGCAACTTTCAGTAGTATGCTTAAGTAGGGTGTGGTGCTGTCACACAGCCACAGCAGGGAGCTGATTACTGCTGCTGGACAGTGCACACACCCATACTGCCGGACGAGAGCTTCTGGTCATGCACCAATTTTAAAAAAGTTTGTGGGGAACACAGCAGCATATATTATATTCCTCTGCTTCACTGGGTGCTCTAGAGTGACAGATGCTATGGCTAATTTATGGATGAGTGAATGATGATGAGAAATTTCCCTCTATTAAAGTAGTGGGTCCGGTGCCTTATAGATACTTCTGGAACCTGTATGATGTCCGAAAGGGGGTCCTAGAACCTTGTCTAACCAGGCGAGGTGGCTGCCGGAATACCTGTAATAGGATGCTTATTTTCTATCTTGGACAACCCATAGTGTACAAGTGAATTAAAAAGTTTCAAAAAGTTGTATAAAAAAGTATAACAAAAAAAAAGTCTACATTTTCGCCTGCATTTTTGTGGCTCCGTCTGTGCATGTGTGTATTGGGCCTCGGTAAATATGGGCAAAGTGTTTTTGATTATTGTTTTTTAGAGGTCCTGTACATTGGGACTCTTGTAGAGATCGCCATTGCACATTTCGTTCCCAACATCTATGTCCAGGAACGGATTGTGTTTTCTGTGTCTAAGCAGACATATCGGTGATTGCATTCTGCAGTGATTTGGGTAAGGGGCCCTGGACTCGTGATTGACACACAAAGACATCTGTTTGGGTATTTTTGTCTTAAGAGAACTAAGCCGGGCGGCACCCCCTCATGTCCTGTCTTGTTCTCCAAATACCAATAGAATCCCACCACTTATCTTCCTTCTTCTTGGCAATTATTGATTCAGCCGAGTCCAGTTTACTTCCTGATTCATGACAAAGGAGGCGGCCGAGAGCGCACACCTGCATTTTTCACCTTCATTCTTCTCACACTGGCGACACAAGTATGGGATAAATGTCTCGTCGTGCACATTTTTGGATTGCAATCAAGTATTTCTTTTTTTGACTTTTGGCATGTTTTTGGTGTTTGTGTTGGGTGTGGTTACTGGACTTTGTTCTGGTTACAGCAGCTTCGAGCTGACCAGTCTGTATTCCATAATCCCTGGTGTATTCCTATAAAGAAGCAATGCTGGGATTAGTCACACAAGCGTGCACTATTTCTTCATATTGTTTCAATCACCTCCAGTTTAAAAAAAAAAAAACTAGGAAGAATAAATCATGAATACTGTACTTTGACTCCCTAATTGGATACTGATCCGACCGAAATTTTCCTATGATCTGATACAGACAGGTTGGTTTGAACGTGAATGTTAGAAGCTACATTGAAAAGGGTTTAGTTGTTACGCATTATATTCCCAGCAACTAAGCTGTCAAGCAAAATTCTGATGATCTTCTCAAATCTGGATTGAAAGTTCACCTGTCGACGCCCCCGCGGTTCCAGTGCAGACCTCCGCAGCGGCTCCAGAACCAGTGTGAGCCACAGCACAGGTGACTATAAGAGCGGCCCCCGCAGACTACCGGAGTGGGCTATGTGGCAACCCTGGTGGACATGGAAGATGGGTATACCTTCATTTATTATTTTTAATCAATCCTTGTCTAAAAGAAAATTACTGTTGAAAAACGCCTTCAACCTCAAAGCCTTTCCAGCACTTTAATTTTTTAATTTTCTCCTTTTATCTGGGGGCGCTACAATCCTCCATTTTCTTATCTGGCAGATCCAATACAATCCTCCATTTTCTTATCTGGCAGATCCAATACAATCCTCCATTTTCTTATCAGGCAGATCCAATACAATCCTCCATTTTCTTATCTGGCAGATCCAATACAATCCTCCATTTTCTTATCAGGCAGATCCAATACAATCCTCCATTTTCTTATCAGGCAGATCCAATACAATCCTCCATTTTCTTCATTTTCACCTCGTGTCCACAGGTTGAACTATACTTTTTCTCGTTGCATTTACATCCAGTGGAGAAAAATCCAATTGGGCGGCCATGGCATAAAGTGGATTAGGATGGTGTTCAAGGAGTAGTGTGTGCTGGAACTTCTTACCATTTTTATTTAAATACATTTTTAATTAAAAACCTGCCACTTGCCACAAGAATGTACTTTTTTTTTTAACCTGATGTAAAAGCCGCTGTTCTCCTGAATCCGGCGATGTTTTTCTTTTGTTCCTGCGCCTCTCTGTTCCTGAGATATGGCCTCTTCTTCCCCATATGTAATTCTAGTCTTTTTTAGCCAAGTGGGTGTAGTACTCCACACTTCTCAGTGGGCGTCTTCTTGAGGACCACGCCCAGTTGGATAAAAGTATTAGATTTATATACAGGGAAAAAGAGGCCATATCTCAGGAACGGAGAGGCGCAGGAACAAATGAAAAGCAACACCGGATTCAGGAGAACAGCGGCATTTACACCAAGTTAAACAGTTACTTATTTATGTCTAGTGACAGATTGTCTTTAAGGAAATTATTTTTCTGGAAACTTTGTCACTTTTGTCCATGGAATGTGTCTGGAATTGCAGCTCATCCCTATATGAGCCCCAATGGGGACAGCGATGATAATCTATGTAATATGTTAGCGCTATATAAAAATAAAGATTATTATTATTGAGGTAAATTCTGCAGTACCAGTCACAGACACATGGGCAAAAGTGGCGCTGCTTCTATATGGAAAAAAATAAATAAATGAAAAATATTTTTCCGATTTATTAATATTAAGATTCAAATTTACTAAGTTTTTTTGGCCATGAAAAATAAGATCAGTGTCGATTATTCCGAGTCTTGTTTAGCCATGATATCTTGCTGAGAGCGTTCTCCCGTACGGACGGCTTTTCCACCTCTGATCACGTTCATCCATGGCCTACAGGTCGGATTGGAGCAGCTTCATAAAAAAAGAGAAAAAAACGTAACGAGGAAAAAATATTTTTTAAATTTTCTCTGGTCTGGTTATTTTTTTTTTCTCCTGTTAGTTCTCAAGTGGTCTGTTCCCTGGAAAGTGATGCCAGCTTTGCGGAGAAATCGACTTGTTATCATGACTTTCCCATAATTACTGCTGCAGTCTACAGCACTTAGAGAATAGGGTATATCAAAGAGCATGTTAAGTGTTTATGGCAGTGTTTGGCCAAGTCCTCCCTGAAAGAAACATTATCTTCCTCTTCGAAAGTAAATGAAAACGCGCTTAACCCTTACTATGCCGAAAGAAAATCAGGGCCACGGGATATGCGGCTTATGTACAATCTTTGCGCAGTGGAAACATGGAGTCTATTGTGGCCCATCACATTTCAAAGGGCATCTGGCTGATATATGCAAAAAAAAAACAAACCAAACCTGTTTTATCCTCTACACTGTTGACCTCCGTAAACAGCTCCACACCGTCCGCAGGTCATGTGTGGTATTGCAGCCCAGATGTATTCACTTTAATGGTGTTGAACTGCAATGCAAGACTCAACCTGTAGACAGATGTGGCACTGTTCTTGGGAGAAAGCGACCGTTATTTATTTATTTTATTTCTGAGTAACTCCTTTAAGAAATGACTTGCTGACTCTTAGAGGGGTTGTCCACTACTAGGACAACCCCTTCTTGATCTAAATGTTTGGCCCCCGATAACATAAAAAACCTTATGTCGCATGTCACAACAAGAGCATGGGAGCCCCTTGGAGAGCGAGTGCCAACAGCGCTGCAACGGCGCCGATACAGGAGGTGAGTATAGGCTTTTTTATTTTATCGGGGCCAATCGAGAGGTATGAGAAGGGGTTGCCCAAGTAGTGGACAACTTCTTTAAGGATTACCAATGATCTTTTTTTTTTCCTGGTAAGAACACTGACCCCTTATTTACATTCACTGTTTCTCCGGCCTTTATTTTAAGGTTAGTAAGGGTTTCCCATCCTGTTTCTGGAAGCTGCGGACTTTGATGATGTCCCCTATTTATGAACATTCTTCAGCTTGGGGAAAAGCAGGTAGAAAGTTCAGCTTTTGTTGTGAGCTTAGATGCCCAGATAAGAGCGCACACCTTCAGGTTGCGCTTTGGTGGTCAGCGAGTACAAAGATATCAGGTAGCACTTGTGTGAGGTGCGGTTATACCTTTTTGTTTTTTAGGAAAAGATGAGAAATCTCATTGAGAAGCTTCAGTCTGCTGTGATGAATGGGGGACATGCCACCACATGGCCGCGTCATGGCCTAACACAGCAACACGTGGAAGCAATGCCCATAGCTCCTGGAAGGCAGAGTACCTCTTATTGAAGGAGGCTTCTCCATTCGCGAGGCGCAGCCAACTCAAAACTGTGTCTTCTGAACAAAGGAACTAGGGTGGTCCGTAACTGCAATTTTTGTTTTTGCACTTTCATTTTTTTCCCTCCTTTTCTTCCAAAAGGTATAACTTTTTCTTTCTCTGTCCACATCACCGTGTGAGGGCTTGTTTTTAGTAGCACTAGTTATAGTTTTGAATGATACCATTCAAGGAGGTAAAATGATGAAAAAAACCTGCAATTTCTACATTGTTTTTTCTTTAGTTTTTACATTGCGGTAAAAATGACCCGGTAACTTGATTCTTCTGGTCAGTACGATTACAGTGATACCAAACGTGTAAAGTTTATATAATTGCTTAAAAATGTTCAAAACTTTGTAAAAAAAAATGGGTTCATTTTCTGAGACCAATAACTTTTTTATTTTCTGTTGATGGACCTGTATGAGGGCTTGTTTTTTGCATGCGGATGTAGTTTTTACTGGTAGCATTTTGGATGTTTTTATCATTACTTTGGATTGCATTTTTTGGGAGAGGTGTAGAAACTGAAAAACGTAAATTCTGACGTTTCGATTTTCTTTTTCAGTTTCTTACCTTATGGGTTAAATAATTTTACATTTTGGTAGATTGGACTTTAAAGTATGAGATATTACCAAATATGCTTGGTTGTTTTTTATTTATTCATTTATTTTGGATGGAGAATGGGGAAGGATCAATCTTTTTATTTTCGAAAACTTTTTTTTAATTCTCACTTTTTTATATTTTTTATTTTCAAAGGGATATTCTAACAAGTAGGAACTGTTCAAAGTAAGAGGACACCTGTTACACTTATGGTACAATATCAATTTATTTCAGCAGAGGTGGACTTCTCTTTTATTTGCCCCCTAACGGGTATTGATTGCTGTGAAGCTATGGCTTCACATTTATGGTTATTTCTTCATGAAAACCAATACTGGGACTTATTCTTTTCTGAGATGAGTAGACATCCCAACGCCCAGTCATTTTTAAAAGGTCTCGTTGATCCTTGTTGTTTGAGAGGTGACCGATTCCAGCTCGTTGGTGCTTCTTCTAGGTTCTTGTAATGAAAAGACGTGATAGTCCAAGTGGTTTTTAGCATCATCATTTTACGAGACAGCTCCACATGGGGTTAACCAGACTCCACCTTGGTAGTCGAGAGACCTTATGGGAGTAAAATCAAAGTCCCTTTATTCATATTTTATATAAAATGTTCCTGTTTTCCGTTGACATTAGAAGCAGTAAGAAGGGTTTTCTCTTCCTGCGCTCCTTTCTTTTTTTTTATGGCCTTCTTATAAAGGAGTTTGGATATTTAGCACAGCTGGTGCTCATTACATTATGCACTATCAATAAAATAACATGTGTAATTAATTTTTAATGCAATGCTGTATGCATCTATTTAAAGTAGTGGATGATGGGAGCTGACACTGGTCATTACTATATGAAAACCTGTATACAAGATCCTTTTGATATTGAATTTTTTTATCCAGTCCTGGTAGACTTGTCTAATAAAGTTGTCTGTTGTAATGATCACGTACCGTACAGTCATCTTTGACTATGAATTAATAGAAGTATTGCTATCTTCAATTGACCTCTATTGAAAGTCCACGCCACAGTGTCAGCTACAACAATGTGGGTCGCAATGACTTAGACGTATTATGTGATGTAGTTGTCTACCTCGATCTTTTTGGTTTGTTGGTTGGTATAAATTTTAGTCCTATTTTTTGAGTAAATCTTATTTTTGATAGGTCATCTTTATCAAGATCTATGGAACTAATTATCTTCTGTAGAGAGGAGGTGATGGAGGGACTCTATATCAAGTCCTATGTATGGAGTCACCTTCTGTAGAGACAAGGTGGTGGAGGGCATCTATATCACGACATATGTATGGAGTCATCTTCTATAGAGATGAGGTGGTGGAGTGCATCTATATCAAGTCCTATGTATGGAGTCACCTTTTGTAGAGACAATGTGGTTGAGGGCATCTATATGAAGACCGATGTAGAGATGAGATGGTGGAAGCCATCTATATTAAGATCTATGTATGGAGTCACCTTTTGTAGAGACAAGGTGGTTGAGGGCATCTATATGAAGACCGATGTAGAGATGAGATGGTGGAGGGCATCTATATCAAGATCTATGTATGGAGCCATCTTCTGTAGAGATGAGGTGCTGGAGGGCATCTATATGAAGACCTATGTATGTAGTCATCTTCTATAGAGTCAAGGTGGTGGAGGGCATCTATATCAAGTCCTATGTATGGATTCACCTTCTATAGAGATGAGTTGGTGGAGGGCATCTATATCACGACATATGTATGGAGTCACATTCTTTAAAGACGATGTGGTGAAGTGCATCTATATCAGTATCTATGTATGGAGTCACCTTCTGTAGAGACCAGGTGGTTGAGAGCATCTATATCAAGGTCTATGTAGAGACGAGATGGTGGAGTGCATCTATATCAGTATCTATGTATGAAGTCACCTTCTGTAGAGACCAGGTGGTTGAGAGCATCTATATCAAGGTCTATGTAGAGACGAGATGGTGGAGTGCATCTATATCAGTATCTATGTATGGAGTCACCTTCTGTAGAGACAAGGTGGTTGAGAGCATCTATATCAAGGGCTATGTAGAGACGAGATGGTGGAGGGAATCTATATCAAGATCTATGTATGGAGTCACCTTTTGTAGAGACGAGGCGGTTGAGGGCATCTATATCAAAACCTATGTACAGATGAGATGGTGGAAGCCATCTATATTAAGATCTATGTATGGAGTCACCTTTTGTAGAGAAAAGGTGGTTGAGGGCATGTATATGAAGACCTATGTAGAAATGAGATGGTTGAGGGCATCTATATCAAGATCTATGTATGGAGTCATCTTCTATAGAGTCAAGGTGGTGGAGGGCATCTATATCAAGTCCTATGTATGGATTCACCTTCTATAGAGATGAGTTGGTGGAGGGCATCTATATCACGACATATGTATGGAGTCACATTCTTTAAAGACGATGTGGTGAAGTGCATCTATATCAGTATCTATGTATGGAGTCACCTTCTGTAGAGACCAGGTGGTTGAGAGCATCTATATCAAGGTCTATGTAGAGACGAGATGGTGGAGTGCATCTATATCAGTATCTATGTATGAAGTCCCCTTCTGTAGAGACCAGGTGGTTGAGAGCATCTATATCAAGGTCTATGTAGAGACGAGATGGTGGAGTGCATCTATATCAGTATCTATGTATGGAGTCACCTTCTGTAGAGACCAGGTGGTTGAGAGCATCTATATCAAGGTCTATGTAGAGACGAGATGGTGGAGTGCATCTATATCAGTATCTATGTATGAAGTCACCTTCTGTAGAGACCAGGTGGTTGAGAGCATCTATATCAAGGTCTATGTAGAGACGAGATGGTGGAGTGCATCTATATCAGTATCTATGTATGGAGTCACCTTCTGTAGAGACAAGGTGGTTGAGAGCATCTATATCAAGGGCTATGTAGAGACGAGATGGTGGAGGGAATCTATATCAAGATCTATGTATGGAGTCACCTTTTGTAGAGACGAGGCGGTTGAGGGCATCTATATCAAAACCTATGTACAGATGAGATGGTGGAAGCCATCTATATTAAGATCTATGTATGGAGTCACCTTTTGTAGAGAAAAGGTGGTTGAGGGCATGTATATGAAGACCTATGTAGAAATGAGATGGTTGAGGGCATCTATATCAAGATCTATGTATGGAGTCATCTTCTATAGAGTCAAGGTGGTGGAGGGCATCTATATCAAGTCCTATGTATGGATTCACCTTCTATAGAGATGAGTTGGTGGAGGGCATCCATATCACGACATATGTATGGAGTCACATTCTTTAAAGACGATGTGGTGAAGTGCATCTATATCAGTATCTATGTATGGAGTCACCTTCTGTAGAGACCAGGTGGTTGAGAGCATCTATATCAAGGTCTATGTAGAGACGAGATGGTGGAGTGCATCTATATCAGTATCTATGTATGAAGTCCCCTTCTGTAGAGACCAGGTGGTTGAGAGCATCTATATCAAGGTCTATGTAGAGACGAGATGGTGGAGTGCATCTATATCAGTATCTATGTATGGAGTCACCTTCTGTAGAGACAAGGTGGTTGAGAGCATCTATATCAAGGGCTATGTAGAGACGAGATGGTGGAGTGCATCTATATCAGTATCTATGTATGAAGTCCCCTTCTGTAGAGACCAGGTGGTTGAGAGCATCTATATCAAGGTCTATGTAGAGACGAGATGGTGGAGTGCATCTATATCAGTATCTATGTATGGAGTCACCTTCTGTAGAGACAAGGTGGTTGAGAGCATCTATATCAAGGGCTATGTAGAGACGAGATGGTGGAGGGAATCTATATCAAGATCTATGTATGGAGTCACCTTTTGTAGAGACGAGGCGGTTGAGGGCATCTATATCAAAACCTATGTACAGATGAGATGGTGGAAGCCATCTATATTAAGATCTATGTATGGAGTCACCTTTTGTAGAGAAAAGGTGGTTGAGGGCATGTATATGAAGACCTATGTAGAAATGAGATGGTTGAGGGCATCTATATCAAGATCTATGTATGGAGTCATCTTCTGTAGAGATGAGTTGCTGGAGGGCATCTATGTGAAGATCTATGTATGGAGTCACCTTCTGTAGAGACAAGGTGGTTGAGAGCATCAATATAAAGACCTATGTAGAGACGAGATGGTAGAGGGAATCTATATCAAGATCTATGTATGGAGTCACCTTTTGTAGAGAAAAGGTGGTTGAGGGCATCTGTATGAAGCTGGTGGAGTGTTTTGTGTTTTCTTATATATGTATGTATGTGTGTGTATGTATATATATATGTATAATTAGTACCGAATCAATTTAAAAAATTTGCGAACCTCCCAAAAAATGCCTGCCTCCATTTTACACAAGGCGCATGATTGCATCAGCCATGAAAGGGTCACATGACCTCAGCTGAGGCTGCAGACTTCCCCATAATGCTTTGCAGTTGCATCACATGGTATAGCGCAGCCAATTAGGAGAGATTATCATAGCCTGTATAAAAGCAGAGGCAGGGAATGCAGCAGTTATTGTGTGGCGAATCTGGACAGAGATAGGCAGAGAAAGACAGATAAAAAAACCCTGACTGAACATTACAGATAGTGTGTGTGTGACAGAAGAGCAGTGATAAACCTCTTCCTTGAGTTCACTTTGTTTCACATTACTAAGGATGCATTTGAGTGAAAAAGCTGAAAATGGTTTGGATACAGTCTTAAGAGACCTCAAAGTGTTATAGAAGTGTTTCCAAATTTGGTGAAGCTGGCAAATTTAAACTTCAAAAGATTTGCTCAACTCATATGTCTGTATGTATATATATACATACATGTATATAATCTCCTGCTGTAGCACTGGCTTCCATTTTGTTATTTTGAGAAATTATTTTCAGATCTCTGTGACTGGAGAGGTGATGAATACAATGTTTTCATGAGTATTTCGCCTCTGCTGTGCTGTGCTCCATCTGTTCTAAACCAGGAAATACATATTGTTCCCTGACTCTTCCTCGAAGACTTGTTGCACGCATGTGTCATTGGCAGCGGCTCGTCTTTATATAGCTTCCGAGGGCAGCAAGTAACTACTTTTAATTCACTAAAAGTAAAATGAATCACTGCTTAGAAAAGTTTTAACATGGGGCGGAGAAAGTGCGTGTTATGAAGAACTGCACAGCAATAGGACATGTGTAGATTCTGTGTACTATGTGTCTATATAGTGTCTGCATGCACTGTGTACCCACACACATATGCACACACTGTGTATCCACACACATATACACTCACTGTGTACTCACACACATATACACACACTGTGTACTCACACACATATACACTCACTGTGTATCCACACACATATACACACACTGTGTATCCACACACATATACACACACTGTGTATCCACACACATATACACTCACTGTGTACTCACACACATATACACACACTGTGTACCCACACACATATACACTCACTGTGTACAGACCCTTACTCTACAGACACATACACAATGCCATCTGTAGAATGTGTGTTCAGTATGTGCATGAATAATGCGCTTGTGTGTCGGTACAGATTCTATTTGAAGGATACGTTTTTCAAACAACTTGACTTTGATTCCACGAAAACAACATGAATTTCGTGGATATGCTCTTATTTTTATTTTTGAAGCAACTAAAAACTAAAAGATACAAGAAATAAACTCGCTTGTATTCCCACCCATCAGCACTGGCTTCATATACAAGAACCGGTGATGTCATCAGAATGTACATAACTTAGAACCAGTGATGTCATCAGAATGTAGATAACTAAGAGCCAGTGATGTCATCACAATGTACATAACTAAGAGCCAGTGATGTCATCAGAATGTACATAACTAAGAACCAGTGATGTCATCAGAATGTACATAACTTAGAACCAGTGATGTCATCAGAATGTACATAACTAAGAGCCAGTGATGTCATCAGAATGTAGATAACTAAGAGCCAGTGATGTCATCAGAATGCATATATCTATGAACTTGTGATGTCATCAGAATGCGCATTACTAGAACCAGTGATGTCATCAGAATGTAGGTAACTAAGAACCAGTGATGTCATCACAATGTACAGAGCTAAGAACCAGTGATGTCATCACAATGTACAGAACTAAGAACCATTGATGTCATCACAATGTACATAACTAAGAACCAGTGATGTCATCACAATGTACATAACTAAGAGCCAGTGATGTCATCACAATGTACATAACTAAGAGCCAGTGATGTCATCACAATGTACATAACTAAGAGCCAGTGATGTCATCAGAATGCATATATCTATGAACTTGTGATGTCATCAGAATGCGCATTACTAGAACCAGTGATGTCATCAGAATGCATATATCTATGAACTTGTGATGTCATCAGAATGCACATTACTAGAACCAGTGATGTCACTAGAATGTGTATAACCAGGAACCTGTGATGCCACTACTGTACTTGATTTATAGTGACTATGTTCTTCTGTGTCTGAACTGAGCTTTGTGTGCTGTCTTTTTGAGTGCCAATACCTTGCCGTTTCCTCACAGAACTTCAAAATGGGGCCATTATCACCACCTTTGCCTTGCATGGATGTTGTGATATTTATGCATTATCCTAACCCTGGAGAAATCACAAAAACCCCATGAGACTGCAGCGTCACTTTTTAATTTCATGTTGAAGCAAAGCCACGAGTAATTTTCTCCTTGTCTATCCCATTGCATCCGCCACAATGATTTTCCAGGCTTCGGAGATCAGGATAAAAGGCTATTTTTATTGCATTGCAAGATATAAAAGCAGACACATGAACTGTCAGTGATGCCCCCGTCCTCCGCCCCTCTAGGAATGATTATTTTGTGGCACTAAGCTTAAAGTTTTCAAAGAAAGCTTGTTGTATGACATGACTGGAAATAGGATTGTAACCATTTCTAGGCCATATGGGCCTGTTATTACAGCTTTGTGTGAATTCCTCATATTATATAGTTATACTATCGTCAGACTTGGTGACAATCCGGGTCCACTTAAGAGATGCTTTTTTGTTGAAAAAGTCCTTGAGTGCATGCTTTGTATGGAGAAGTGGGTGAGAATTACAGAAATTTTCAATTTCAGATGTGGAAATCTGGTGTCAGGGATCTTTGGTGGTGGCCGTGGTAGACTGTCCCATCAAAATGGTACTTCCAGAGATAGCCGAGTACAGTGTACCACTGCTGCAGTTCGATGGGGTAGTTTGGAGACTCGTTCTCTGGATTAGCGAGAGTCCCAGTGATCGGACCCGCAAGTTATCACTTATCCTTTGGGTAGGTAATAACTTTTAACTTTGGGATTAACCTTTTTAGAAGGATTAACCCAGACGCTTGCTCAGATCTCTCTGTAACCCCCATAGGCATCAAAATAGGCAATGGCAGCGCATGTGCACCACTACTCCATTTTTTTCTCAAGGAAACTGTTGGAGATAACTGAGTACATTCTAATGGGGCACTGCGTTAGTCCGTTGAGGCATTTCAGAACCCCGTTCTCAAGATCTGTGAGGGTCCCAACCCATCCACGAGTGGGATTATTTGCCCAGGTTTTTATGTAACTCGCACTTCTGTATTGAGGTGAAGAGGGAATTGTCTTATGGGGGTCACCACACTCCCTTATTTCCAACAGGGCACTGCTGAAGTCCGATTGGGTATTTTGGAGACTCATTCTCTGGATCAGCGAGATCCCAGTGGTCGGACCTTCTCCGATCCACAAGTTATCACCTATCCTTTGGATAGGTAGTAACTTTTAACATTGGGATTAATCTTTTAGAAGGATGAACCCAGACTCTTGCTCAGATCTTTCCGTAACCCCCATAGACCTCACCTTTGGTGGCAGGGGTGACCGGGCCTTTGAACAGTCCCATCAAAATAAATGATGGCAGCGCGTGTGCACCGTTGCTCCATTCTTTCTCAAGTAGGCTATTGGAGATAACCGAGTACATTCTTCCATTCTGATGGGGCACTACGTTAATCAGTTCAAGATCTAGATCTATGAAGGTCCCAACCCATCCACAAGTGGGACTATTTGCCCAGGTCTTTATGTAACTCGCACTTCCGTATTGAGGTGTAGAGGGTATTGTCTTATGGGGGTCATCACACTCCCTTTCTTTCTACAGGTTGGACACACAACAGTCATCCATTTATGGGATATCCTGTGAATATGGGAAAAAAACAAAAATCCTTAAGAGGCAGCTCCCCGTTTCAATTGTTTTTAATCACTAGATTTGTGTCTCTATGCAAAGTATTTGGTTAGACATTCAGATCCTTAAACCGCCCGTCCTGCTGCCACCCTGTCGGCTTCATCCCATTTCTGCAGCAGATGTTTTTGTTCGGAAGGGTCTCCAATATTGGAAAGAGAAAAAGGCTAAAGAAATAAAAGAGGGCTGTTCCTTTAACGGACAGTTTACTGGCAATTTTTACTGCGCCTGGTTTCATTTACAGTGGAGCCAGTCGTACTGTGTAAGAGCCGCTCGCATGCTGAAATTAGTCCCGAGCTCGCTTCTGTGGCCATGCCAAATTTCATGTTTGTGTTTTATTCAGAATTCTTTTCACGGCCAGTCAGCTCCGTCCAGGCGCACATACGCGCTGTTGTACCCCACGATGAAAATAAGCAATGCTTGGGTTTTCTTTGGCAAATATATTAGCCACAAAAAAAAAAATTGTGGTATTTAAAAAAAAAAAGTTTTTTTTTCTTTTTATTAAAAAAGAGGGTATTTTAAGCAATAACAGATGTACAGAGCAAGCTGCGCATGTCAGCATCCCAAATTTTTAATTAAAAAATAATTACTGCTTAATGGGTTACTCGCTACAAATGTGGATGAATGGTGGGTGACATTATCTTAGCATTACTTCATTTTTTTTTTTTTTTTAAATGAGAGCAATTTTTTTTTTCTTCTTCTTGGCTGGCTGAACAGATAAAATTAAAAGAAGATGCAGATCGATCGGAAGGGATGTGGCGGCTTTACAGAGACTTAATGGCTGTATTTATTTATCTCATACTATGGCAAGTGTAGACTGCTTTATGCGGATGCAACAGATAGTCCGGCCTTTTTTTTTTCTATTAAAAAAAAAAAAAATACATATATTTAATTGTAATTAAATTGTATTTTTCATTGCAAATTATATTATTTTATTTATTTTTAAAAATGAAAAAAAATTGCAACATATTCTAAAATATACACAGCACAAGCACAATGTATGAATGATAAAATCTATTTTCACTAATATTGGTGAATGCAATCTGATGCCTAACCTGCAAAACAGGCGCTTTGTGTGAACGTGGCATTCATTTTTTTTTGGAATTTTTGGATCTAATAACCCAGGATTTGCAGAGTTAAATCAAGTCTCATTTAACCGTGGCGCCGAACCACGCAGCCATACGCCCTTTTTTTCTGAAGGATATTTGGGAGAGATTCAGTTTTGGGCATCAGAGAGGAATGTTTGGCTGAGGGTATATTTGCCGTTGGCACTCTCGCCTTTTGCCTCCCTCTGGATCAATCTGCTTGATAACAACATATTATATTCTAGATTTAGTCAACAGATTGAACCTTATTGATAGAGAGTGTTCTGCTCATGAACTAAGCTGCAGAGGGGGCCGATGCCAAAATTTTAAGCACGTACCAAATTCTGTATTAAGGGATTGTCTCTGCAGAACTCTGGTATCAATGCGAATTTGATAGTAGTGCCAACTACTTACGACACCCATTGGAATTGTTACCCGTTTCTCCTATAGAATCTCATGTAAATCTGCATTGTTCTGCAGCCTTCATTGTGGTCCGTTGCTTCATGAACCAGGCAGATCAGGATGAACACAGCTATACTAAGCTATTTACACCCTAGATAATTTTTCCCGGATTTTTTTTTTTACATTTTTTGCTCACCTAGAATAATTTCAGTTGTGCTAATGATTTCCCTGGAATTTTTTTTATTATTATTATTATTTAGTCACCTAGAATAAATTGACTTTTGCAAATGAATTCCTTGCCTTGATTGCTGCGGATCTCTCGCCTTGATTGCTGCGGATGAGGATGAAAACCATGGCGGACTCTTGATGTTTGATCATCCAGAGCCTCCTGCTGCCTGGAATATAGATATAGGTTATGTTCTCATTTGCATTGTTGTTTCTGCTATAATGGTAAAATATGATAAAGTGACTTCTTTGCAGGACGGACAACATCGATGCCTAAAGGATTTGATGGGAAAAATATTACAGATGTGAACATGGCCTAACACCTCTACAATGTAGTCACCTGCTTCTGCAACTCCGTCCGTCTTTTGGTAAAACACTCCCAGTCTGTTGTAGTTCTTGACTGAGAGCTGCAGTTTGCAGTCCTCTTCTTGGAGAAGCCCGGCTGAATTTGCTGCTCCATGTGGGGATATAATACCGTCTGCAGGATAAATCCACGCGGCTGATTGTGTGTGTGTGTGTGTATTATTGCAATATGTTATGCTCGGAACAGTACAGCTGGAATTGTGCAGCTAGCCAGATATCAAAAGGGCTCTTGTATTCCCTTGTTGTATCTGCCAAAACCGATAGCAGTTACTGTGTATCTGTTGCCTATTTTTAATGTAGCAAATCATGTTTCTCACTTGGCACACACAGTCTCCCGCTTGCTCCCTCCCTCCTCTTTCTTTCCTTCTCTCTATTTTTTTTTTTTCATTCCCACTTGCCCTTAAAAAAAAAATCCTGTTCCTAGCAAGCTCCGGATAAAGTCATAAAACGTATACATGTGGGTAGATCTATCAAATACAATCATTGATTAGCCATTAAAGGGGACCGTTCTCAAAATTTTTAAATGCAATCTGAGCCCTCCTCCAATTGCTGCTGCTCAGCTGATTCTGGAACAGTTTTTCTTTTTCTTCTGCGCCTCTCCGTTCCAAAGTTATGCCCCCGGGTATAGCGCTTTTTCCCTTTAACCAACTGGGCGTGAGCCATAGAACTTCTCTGTGGGTGTTGTTTTTTTTCTCCTCCGACACTGGCCAATCAAAACAGATCCACGCCCAAATAGAAGTTTTGTGGTATACGCCCAGTTGGTTGAAGGGAAAATTTCCTTCTTTATTGTTAGTGGATATAACTTTGGAATAGAAAGTCACAGAAGAAAAAGAAAAACTGTTCCAGAATCAGTGGGACGCTGGCAATTGGAGGAGGAATTTAGTTTAAATAAAAATAAATCAATTGAAAGGTGTTCTTTAATAGATCAGCCAACATTGAGTCCAGTATAAATAGGGGCTATGACTTTCTACTTAACATGGGTGACTGTGTGACCAAATGATAGCACCGTAGCTGTTCAAAATGTCAGCAAAAATGGAAAGGAAGTGTTCCTAATAAAGCTGGATTTTGATTTAGGAGCCCAGACGTACTTAATCATATACACCAGCTCTGTTTACAGTAATGTAATATGTGGCTCAAGCTGTAGCCTTGAGCTGAGACAAAATATCATTATATACTCAAATTAATTTTACCTATATTTAATTATGGAGCCATTCATTAAATTAGTCCTGACACCCGCCAGTTCATTAGTCCGCATACACCGTGGTGTATTTTATGGCGCAGCTTAGAATATTCTGACTCTTTTTGTCTCGTTGTTTAGTTTCCTACTACATTGAGAAATTAAAAATGATGTGCCTTTTGGGGGTTTATGCTTGTAGTTATGGAGCATAAGTCACGCAGTTATATTAAATTCTTATGTATCCTGTGGATCATAAGGATGGTCAGATGACTGATGGTACTGCTCTATGGGACTCAGTTAAATACGATCATGTTCAAAAGTGATGTAAAAAAAATGATATAGGATCCATTTTTTGGCTTTCCAAACCGAAGAATCTACGCAAGGGGGCCCTGAAATTCACTATCTAAGCAGGCCAATCTAAGGAGTAGGGGACCACTTTGGGAAAACCAAGAAAGAAACCATTTTTTAAATCTTATCTTGTTTTTGTAACTTTCTTCTTCTCATCGGTGGGTTCATCCAACGGCAGCTGTATGTGGATGGACCATTCTCTCATCAACATTTGAAGGGGTTCTCCACTTTGCACAACTTCTACTAGTTAAGAGTTGCTTCATATGAAATATGTATTATGATATTAATGACCTATCCATAGGATGGGCTGGGGGTGCTGGGTGGAATCCGGATGGAGGCAAAGAACACGGCCAGAACAGAAAGGCTCCAGCACCTCCACAGATAAGCTGTTTTCAGCTCTGGTCAAACTGGATGTAAACAGTGAATGAGGCCAGAACAGCATGGCTCCGACACCCGGCACTCTCACCGGTCAACTCCTTTCAGCACCGGCAAGGAATAAACAGTGACTGGGACCAGAACAACATGGCTATGACACCCGGCGCCAAACCAGTCAGCTGTTCTCAGCTCTGGTCTTATGTGAATAGTGAATGGGACAAGAGCAGTACTGATCAAACACCCAGCACCTCCACTCATCAGCTGTTCTCAGCTACAGCCCCGGCTGGAACACCATGCCTTCGAAACCCGGTACCCACACCGATCAGCTGTCTTCAGCCCCGGCCAGATGAAAACAGTGAACAGGGTCAGAACAGCCCAGCTTCATATACTGTGTAGTGCCCGTTGCCAAAAACTGCAGCTCAGCTCCTATTCGATTGAATACAACTGATTGGTTTGGGTGCTGAATCCCCCACTGATCTGAAACTGATAACCTATCCTAAAACTGAACAACCCTATTAAGTTGATCACTATGTATCCCCATACTGGGATCCCCAACTTTCAGGCATAATCTATTAGTAATCGTAGTAGTAAGTGTTTAGTTTTCCTGCAGCACACCCACAGGAGAAATGAAGAATTACTGAGCACCTATTGATTTCAGTGGAATGTCTTTGTAGGATAGATACTCCATAGAGTGAGACTTTCTTTTCAGCTGCTGTAGCCAAAAGATTAGGATCCAGAAGAGAGGATTCCCCTGTAGAGTGGGTGAAAATCTAGTTTCTACACTGAAAAAACCCTTTAAAGGTCTATGTGACTTTTATATTACTACTTGGTAATTGCCCAAAAGTTTTCATAGAATGTTAGAGTTGGAAGGGACCTCCAGAGTCATCTGGTCCTACCCCCTGCTCAATGCAGGAGTCACTAAACCTCCTCAGACAGATGTCTGTCCAGCCTGAAGACTTCCATTGAAGGAGAACTTGGCCGGAAGACCTTGTTATCTTTCGCCTAGATGGTAGGACTTTTGGGACTATTATAGGCTCACTGTTTAGATATATATGTAGTCACATATGTCCTTATAGTGTGAGCTTCAGGACCAAATTGCCACCGGATTAATATTAAAAATGTTCAGCTCTTCCTATTCTGAGTGAAATAACGGCCATTTTTTTTATAAGACACCCCTTTAAGACACTGCGCATTTGCTTAGCGATTTATGGAAATTCCCCTAATATTGTTTTGTCCTTATGCTAATAGCCCTTTGCCTAGGCCATTTGGACTAATTACATTTTGATTAGCAAAATTCTTCGACTTTCAGAGTAAATGGCTCTGTGAATGCACAAATGTACGGCGGTAATATGATGAAATTGGGTTGCCGCTGACATTTGAAGTGGACTCTTATATCATATTTTCTGGGTTGCGTTCAGAGATTAAGCACAGATTCCCCTATCCGTGGAGGTTTATTGAGGTTTACAAATGATCATTTATCGGCCTGTGGCCGCCGCATTCTGTCGCTCTCTCCAGTTCTGTCGAGAGCAGATATTTTTTTTCTTCTTCAGTCTCGAATGTTTCCTCTGAATGTTCTGACATTTATTGTCTCGACACAACATTTTTATTTATACAGCGCAAGATTATTTTATGCAGCGAGGAAGCAATATTGTGTGCAATGTCGCCGCTCGCAGGGGCTTACAAAAACGGCGGCGGTGGCATTCTATTTCAGGGGACATGATACGATTGTAAAGGTGGCCGGTCATTTTTTTTTTCTTTTATAAACCAATAATGTCAATCAATTATACATGAAGAATATATTCTGCTCGTGATGTATCTAAGCTTGTTAGGTGTGATACCGCCTCACTGAATTCCTTTCTTCCTCACATTCCAAGAGCGAAATGTATCGGGACTTGTTTTTTTTGCGGTACAAACTATAGTTTATCATTACCAATTTGGGGTCCATATGACTTTTTGATCTCTTTTTTTTTCCTAAGAGGTAAAGTGACCAAAAACAGTGTTTTTTTTTCCATTTCAGTGATCACCACTTGGGACAAATATGATATTTTATCAGTTCAGACTGTTAACTGACCCAGCGATACCAAATATATTAATTTTTTTAATTATTTTTTAGATTTTATTTACCTTCTGAGAAAAAAGGAGGAGTGGGAGGGTTATATGAACGTTTGTATATATATTTTTATTTTTAATATTTTTCAGAATTTTTAAATTTTTTTATTACATTCCTTAGTGGACTTGAACCTGCGATCACTTCTTGTAATATTGTAAAATGACCGATCTTCTATGAAACCCTGCTGCAAGGTTACAAACATGTTAGGTATACAAACATGGCGGACACGTGGGTCTCCAGTAGGACCCTGGCTGTCATGAGAAGGTCATCGGCACCCCGCAATTGTGGTGGGTGGGGCGTTGCTCATTAAAAGGGAAATGTCAATCATTTCTATCCTCTTAAATGTCGTTGTCGCAATTGACAGCGATGTCCATAGGTGTGTTCACACTGAGCCTTTTTGCTGAGTTTTTGGAGCGGAAACTCTCCGAAAATCCTTCTCAAAAATTCAAAGCTCCTCAAAAATTTGGACTTTCTGCCCCAGACTCAGTGTGAACATGCTCCTTGGGAGGTAAATCGGAGCTAGCTAGATTCGGGTGTGTAAGGTTATGAACACAGTGTTTTTGAGGTTGTCAAAAATGTTTTTTTTCAAGAGGAAACTGCTTCAGGAAACGCTTCTTTCTATGTGGTGTTTTCTAGGCTTTTTCTTATGTCCTGAAGTGTTTTATTAATGTTTCCATAGAGCGTTTTCTGTGACCTTTTTTTAGCGTTTTTTTTGTAAGTATATTTTTGTGGATGGTTTTATTTAAATCCATTAATCAATGAATAAAACGCTAGTATTTTCGGAGGCAAAAATGCCTCAAAAATACAGCCAGGCCTCAAAAACACTAAAAAAGGCCATGCATCTTTGTGGGGTTTTTTTGTGGCCTTCCCATTGACTTTTATTATAAAGTATGGAGTAACTTCATAGCGGAAAACACTTCTTTGAAACGCTTTGTGCTTTTGGAAACTTGAAGCGGTTAAGAAATGATCAAAAGCCTGAACATATGATCAGCAAGTCGTTTATCGATAGCAGAGAATAGGGAGAGTCTTTTAAGTGTTTTTTGAATGATTTTTCAGGTGTTTTTATTTGGAGAGGACCCACTCACATAGTGACATAGCCTGACACAGCCAGCACCCTCGGGCTCTGCTAAAATTGATATGAATACACCGTCTCTCCTTGCACCTTCATTTAATCAAATTGGGGTGATTGGGGGGACGCTATTTTATTTTTTTACCTCAGAGGGAGTGAGGGTTTTATTACAGTTGTGTAACAAAAGGATGTTTTGTTTTTATTTTCTCAACAATATCGCTTTGTGAAAAATCATTTTGAAGCCGTAGTCTCCAGACCACAGTCGCAGGAAACCAGGAGCCATTTTACTTTGGCGTCCTTTCTGCATATCTGAGCGCGTGCATTGTAAGATGGGGTTTCTTTTCATGGGTGTGTTGTTTCCTTGTGGTGACGTAGATTGAGGTTACTTTCATGTATCTGCTCAGGTGAATTTCTGTGTAAAATGTCTGTATAACACACTGAGACTGCAATAAACAACGTTCTATTCGACTCCTAGAAAGAGTCGCACTCAGGCCTCATCTAATAAGTAGGCCTCATTTAATGGAGGCAACAAGCGAAGAGGTTGCCCCTAGCAACCAATCATATTGTAGCTTTTATTTTTTCACTGCTGGGTACAACATAAAAGAAAGAATCTGATAGGTCATAGGTGGGTATAGGTAACCAATCAGATTCCAGTTAACATTTAGTGAATGTTGGTGAATGAAAGGAGTAACCTGATTGGTTGCTATGGGAAGCTTCTCTCCTCTTTCCCTACATACAAAATGGCATTAAAGCTTTATTTATAATATGACGTACAAAAAATAAAAGGCGTTGAGACAGATTTATGTGTAAATGACTCAGTGGTTCAATATTTTAGTGGGGCTGAGCCACCATTAATCCTGACCACTTCTCCCATTGCTTTACAGTGCAACTTGGATATTGAAGTGAACAGAAAGCAATGTCGTCATCCATTAGCATGAGTGCCTGCTGTATTATACAGCTGGCATCCCAGTCTAACGGCCGTGATCAGAGCTAGCAAGTTAATCCCCTAAGTGCCGATGTCAAACGTGACAATGACATTAAAGAGGTTACAAATGGTGGAAGTCATCCCTTCCAATACCCATCGATACCCCTGCAACCTGATTGCCGATAGCTTGTCATAGCAGACGGTTGGGAGGTCTGCTGAAGACCCCCCATGTATCATAGTTAATCAGTAATTTTATTACATTATTTCAGTGTATTGTACAAGCGATCAGAAGTTCTACTCTCCTAAGGAGACTAATAAAACAATGTTAAAAAAAAATATGAAAAACAAAATGTATAAAAGTCCATATCACCCTCCATTTGGCGGAAGATATCTAAAAAAATAAATAAAAAGAATTGACATATTTGGCGCCGCCGGTTATGTAACTATTTGAATTAATAAAATATCAATATTGTTATCCCATACAGTGAAAGGTTGACATGAAAAAAACATTCAAACTGCAGAATCGCTTTTAGGGGTCACTTTACCTCCCAAAAATTTGGAATAGAAGAATAAAAAGTCATATGGACCCCAAAATAGTAATGATAAAAACTAGAGCTCGACAGCTTGTACTGCAAAAAAAAAAAAGCACCACCTATAGAATGCTATTGACTGAAAAAAAACGTTATAGGAAAGCAAACAGGGGCCCACTTTGAATCAAAATTCCTTACAAGTGCTAAATGTTTCTGGTTGGAATACTTCTTTACTATTACAAATGTTTTAATTAAAGGGGATCTTGTCAGTAGGTCAAAAATGAGCAGTTTTTGCTATTCTCACTGCTGTTTTGAGTAGTCTGGTTTTTATTTTATTTAAATCCGACATACGGTTGCAGAGAAATGGGGCTTTTAATTTATTGCTAATTTTTATGGCCTCTACTAAGAGGGCGTGGCTCACTGGATTCTCTGGGGGCGTGTCTTGGGTGCTGTGAGCCACGCCTCTTTGGAAAAGACCATAACAATTAGTGCTAAATAAAAAGGCCAATATCTCTGGATCCGTATGGCGTATTTTAAAGAAACAAAAAAAGGATTACTCAGGGGAGAAGAGGGAATAAACTAAGAACAAGAACTGACCACTTTTGACCTAGTGGTGGGTCCTCCTTGAAGAGTTAAATATTACAAATACATCAATTCTCTATAACGTCAGGGCCTAAATGATGCTACGTGACTTCCGATAATGTAGGCTAGTTGATGTCAGTTGCCCCAGACTCAAACTGTGGAGCCAGATCACTTTGTGACCTCCATTTAATCGTTAAGGTGCAGATCATAAGCGAAGTGAGATAGGATTTCATTTGGAGTAACGAGCTGACCCGCCATCATTGCCCCTCTAAGTACGTGTAAGCAGATAGTGCCCGGCCCGGGCCATTCATTTTATTGACAGCAATCATGATCCGAAGGCTGTTGAAACTTCCCCTCTAATTGAACTGGGAAAGGTAAACCAGTTTCAGGGCTCTGCACACTGTAATTGCAATAATTTAATTTAGCTATTTAACCTGTAATTCAGTGGTATTTATTAAAGTGCATGGGAGAAAATGAGGCCATTAGGAGCCCGAGATGAATACATTGAATTGAAAATGAACACTTCTCGCTGCTAGTTGACCTTCGTTTTGTCGCGGTTTTTATTAGGCTGGTCATGGTAATTACTAGGAAGTGAATCATAGGGAAAAGTGAATAATTCTGTAATGAATGATTTTTATTATTTAACGCCGCTTTCCCAAAGACTCTGGCGAGAGACTACAGGCAGCCAGTTTGTGTTTCATTTTTTTGGACCAAGAGTAATCAGTTGTGGATATTCCCAGGTAGATGAGGATTATGGTGCGTATGGATGGATTGGGAGATCGGGTAGGTGGATTATAGCACTGGGGATGATCATCTGAGTAGAAGTGGATGAATTAATAGATATAGAGATAATATATTGACACGTACATGAGATGGAAAAGTATATCGAAAGATGGATACATAATCAGATATGGGATGTAAACATATGAGATGGATGGATAGATAGTTGTTTTGAAACATTGATCAGTAGGTAGATAGAGTGATTGATTTGGAAGTAGACATGTATGAGATGGTTTATTGAATAGATGTTGGAATGATTGGTTGGTAAATAGATATAGGATTGATAGATACCCAGACAGATATGAGATAAATAGAGAGATAGATAGATAGATATGACATAGATACTAATAGTAGATAGATAGATATGAGATAAATAGATAGATAAATAGATATGAGATAGATAGATAGATAGATAGATAGATAGATATGAGATAGTTGTTTTAAACATTGATCGGTTGGCGGATAGTGATTGATTTTGAAGTAGACATGTATGAGATGGATTGTTGAATAGATGCTTGAAAGATTAGTCAGTAAATAGATATAGGATTGATAGATAGTAATAAAATACATAGATAGATAGTTGCTAATCATAGATAGTTTTTTTTAAAAACATTGATCAGTAGGTAGGCAGATAGTGTGATTGATTTGGAAGTAGACATGTATGAGATGGATTATTGAATAGATATTGGAATGATTGGTTGGTAAATAGATGTAGGATTGATAGATAAATAGACAGATATGAGATAGATAGAGAGATAGAATGGATAGATACATAGAGAAATGGATACCGATAGTAGTTAGTTTTTTTATGGATAGATACATAGAGAAATGGATACCGATAGTAGTTAGATAGTTTTTTTTAAACATTGATCGGTAGACAAATAGTGATTGATTTGGAAGTAGACACGTACGAGATGGATTGTTAAAAAAATTGGTCGGTATATAGATATAGGATTGATAGATAGTAGACATAAGATAGATAAATGCATAGACGGAAAATTATGAGATAGAATTGGAGGGTGGATTAAGATGGATGGATAGGTATGGATAAATGGTCACATTTGAAGTTGGAGATGTTGATCAATAGATAGATCTGTAAGAGAAAATAGATATAAGATTGATAGATACTGATAGTGGATAGATGGATAGATAGATACCAGTAGTAGATAAATGGATAGCTAATGAGCTTTAGATATGAGACCTACGGTAAATAGCTGATAGATGTTAGAAACATTGATCAGTTGGACCGATAGATAGATAGATAGAATTTGAAAAACAGAGCAGCACCAAGACAGTAGGGATGCAAAGCCTCCCTGGTGCTGCTTTATTTTTTAAGCTTGAGGAAAGTTCACACACTTGAACTGAAAGGTTGTCAATAAAAAAGTAATTTTTTCACTATTTTTGGTGTGCTGACTCCAGTTGATTTTTTTTTTATCTAGATAGATATGGGAGTCAAAACATTGCATATGGGCTACTAGAGAAACCTGTGCGGGTTGATGTTGATGGTGACCTCCTTGGGCCAGAGGACTGCACCCAAATTATTGCCATAGATAGATAGATCGATAGATAGATAGATAGATATGGGATAAATAGATAGATAGATATGGGATAAATAGAGTTAGATAGATATTGTATAGAAAATTGAGATAGATAGAGATACACACTCAGTTTGGCATACACGGTACAATTCTAGGAAACAAGCAGTAGACAGCCGCCATTATAATCCAAAGAATAAGACGTTTCGTACAGGACACTGACTCCGGAGTGGGGTCTGCGTGCTGTCAGTGACGACATGGTGCTCCCCCCGTGCACAGACGTCCTGTTAATTTTATTAATGAGCACAGCCTGGATCCCGGGTCCTCCGCTTTGTCCCTAAATGATCTAGAGGTAGAGACATCGCCTTGTGCTGGAACTTTAAATCCCCTCATCTGCTCGGTTGCTTAGAAACAGGATCATTTGTCATGTAATTTATAAAAAAAAAAAAAAAAAGAAATAAGGAGAAAAAAATTGCATGTTCTGTGGAGAATTACGCCGAGCACATTCGATCCTATCTAATTCCCATTCCTATTGCCGTGGACATCCTCACTGCCCAGCTGCCCTCTAAAAGACTCCGAGCTGTGGGGATTTTGTCACGGATGAATGAATACTGGGATGCTGGCCAGGCCTTTGCTTATAAGCCTCTTCATCATTTATTACCTTCCAGTTTTAATTGTTTTCCTAGGGTTTTTTTTGTCTCTTCGATATTTATCTAGCAGAAATAGGCCTTGCTGGCGGTGCCCACACACTTTCTACGGCGAAGGATGAAACGTGAGGATTACGTCGAGCAACGAAAGAAAAAGAAAAAAGCTTATCGAGTCATTAAATCAACATAAAACGGGGATATTTACCATTGCATCTGCATTGTCGAGCACCCCGGCTCACGGGCCCGTATCTGAGGTTGGCATGTCGACATGAAAAGGACGCTAAATGACGGATTTATTTCTTCTGTCATCTTATTCATTTGTATAAAAAAAAAATAAAAAATAAAACAGTCATAACCCAGCTGAACCTCGCTGGAAGACTTACAGTAAATAGCGACTTTATGGCTCTGACCTTCCCTGCTCGGCACATAAAACTCAAACGGCTTTCGTAAAAGACGTCCTGCGATCAATGCGATGCTAGGAAGTACATCAAGGCCCATCGTAGGTGGAAGCTGAAAGAAGAAATCTAAAGGCTTCAATTTTTTTCACATATTTTAAGAAGCGGAGACAGGGTGTCCATTGATGTTAATGGCGATCCTTCCTTATTAGGGAGTTCAGAGTCTTACATCATTTTTATTTTTTTTACACTTTTTTTATCACATCAAGAGAATGGACTTATTGGGCTTACAGTCTAAATCCTGTATCATAAACCCCCCATTGTATGAGAAGTCAACAAAGGCTTAAAACAACGTACCTAAAATGGCCAACATGACCTTGTAGAGAATGTGCAAATAGATAATAAAATGGTTGGTCTCGAACCCATGACCACTGTAAGTCTGTAGTCACGCTACCATCATGGCTGTGACAACTCTATTGGCCACTTGATTGAAATGATCACTGAGCTGTGACAAATGTATCACCCAACCGATTGAAATTATCACCAGGCTGTGAACACTTACTTGCCAATACCGCTATTGCCCAGTGGACCAAAAGGATTACCAAATTGTGGCAACTCTGTCACCCATTAGATCCAAATGATCACCGAGCTGTGTCAGCTCTGTTATTCGATGCATCAGAATGATCACCAATCTGTGACAACTCTGGGGCACAATGGATCGAAATGATCAAGGGACTGTGACAACTCTGTTACCCAATGGTTCGAAATGATCACCGGGCTGTGACAACCCTGTTACCCAATGATTAGAAATGATCACCGGGCTGTGATAACGCTGTCACCCAATGGTTCAAAATGATCAAATGGCTGTGACAACTCTGTTGCCTAATGAATCAAACTGATGACCAAACTGTGACAACTTTGTTGCCCAATGAATCGAAATGATCACTCAGCTGTGATAACTGTTGCCCAATGAATTGAAATGATCACCAAGTTGGGACAACTCTTAAACCAATTATACCCAAATGTTCACCAATCTTTGACATCTCTGTCTATCAATGAATCGAAATGATCACCGAGTTGTGACAACACAATGGATCAAAATGATTACCTGGCGGTGCCATTTCTGTCTCCCAATGGGTCAAAATAATCACTGAGTTGTGACAGCTCTTTTGTCCAACCGAACAAAATGATCACCAGGCTGTGACAACTCTGTCGCGCAGTGGATCAAAGCGATCTCTGAGCTATCACAATGCTGTTGCCTAACTGATCAAAATGATGACCAAGCTGTGACAACTGTCACCCATTGGATCCAAATGATTACTGATCAGTCACAACTGTTGCTCGACAGATTGAAATAATCACCAAGTTGTGAAAACTCATAAACCCATTAGATCCAGATGATCACTAATCTGTAACAAATTGTAACCCTATGGATTGAAATGCTTACCGATCTGTGACAACTTTGACACCCAATGAATTTAAATAATCACCAAACTATGAGCTAAGAGAACCCTGTCGCACTACTGATCAAAAGGATCATCAGGAATTGTCTACTCTGTCACTCCACCAATCAAAATGATCACCAATTGAACTCATTGACTCTACAAAAAAGACCAAACTGAAGATCTAATATCTACCTAGATAGGTTGTGTAAAGGCCTTGGAGACCAAATTAGGATCGAAACTTATCACAAATCTGAAAACCTCATTCAAAATTAAAACTGATCAGGTACCATGGACAACAACTTTTAAGTTTTTATGCATGAGGTCCATTGTATTGAAAACATACCCCTTTAAGGACCATCAAAGACATCTCAATGATGGTCAGTGATACATCTGTCTACCTTTAGCACATCTGATGTTCATTACTGCCCACATGTGGTTTACTGTTTGAGAAAAGGAAGATATAATGTCTTTTGCTAGTGGATCCATAGTGATGGCGCCCTCCACACATATATATATTGGTATTCCTGTACATAGCAGAACCTCTTTAGGCACGGAGAAGAAAAAAAGGGTAAAACCAAAAGCGAAAACCTTTTAGGATGAGATAAATAATCTTCGGTAACATAAAATTACCGGAGAAAAGAATACGTTTAAGATGGCGAATTCAAAAATGTTCCACCATTGATCGCCTGTAATGATGGAATTTAGGACTGGTAATGCATCCTGAGAAATTTCTGTCTCTTCGCTTTTTGTGTTTCGGTGTCACCATTTGTTTATCTCGTATTTTTTTTCAGTTTTTTTAATAGTAAAGTTTTCGAGGGCATCGTCTATCTCAAAGATAAATCCGTATAAATATTGTATGGCGCAGATTGTACAAACCACCAGCTGTGATCCTCTATGAACCGCAGAAATCCAGAGATTCACAGGATTGTCAGAATATTTTATGTTTTGGCCAGAAGGCACACGATTCACTTCATAGCTGTGGTAGAAAACCCCCAGCAAATAATAAAAAAAAAAATTGAGACGGGAACATTTGCCAAGAATGGCGCTGTTACGTTATAAGAGAATAATGGTCATAGATTCCGCTGCTTCCTCGTAGCTCTGCAGCCCATGACTTTCCGATGGTTCTGTGTGCTTCTTTCCTCTCCGGCGAGCTGCAGTCAGGAGGATTTCGCCGCTCTCGCTGTGTTATTGGAGAACGCGTGGCTGGGACGGTTGAAATGAGAGTGCTACTGTATTGCAAGAGAGATATTCACCGTGTGTTATCCAAGGAAAGCCTGCCAAGGCAGTGTATGAACGAGAGCCAAACAAAACACAGGCGGCTTTCCAGTGAAAACCGGCGCACTTCTGCAAATAGAGGAAAAATTGACTCTCATTCCAGTGTTTCTATTGCAGCACTGATTGTTTTAAAAATAGCTTTTAGGCAACGTGCTCTCCTAGGACTTTAGATTCTTTGCATTCCTTTATTCTGTCTCTTATGTAATGAATTTGGATCGGAAAGCATTCTGTTTTTTTCTTTTTCTTTTTTTTTTTGCTTGGATGCTTTTTCCAATGTGTTTCACAATTCAGAAAGTAGAAAGAACTTTGTACTTTGTGCATTGTGCTGCTTGATGTCATTGATAAAGGTGAATATTGTGCTGCCAAAGAGGCCTAAATACTGTAGATAGGTGGCGTCCATACATATAATATACATGTATATATAAAAGAGTTATCTCACATCTATCTATCTATCTATCTATCTATCTATCTATCTATCTATCTATCTATCTATCTATCTATCTATCTATCTATCTCCCAACCAATCATTCAAACATCTATTCAACATGTACCCGGTATATGTCTATTTCCAAATTAGTTTTTCTTTTTCTTTCTTTCTTTCTTTCTTTCTTTCTTTCTTTCTTTCTTTCTTTCTTTCTTTCTTTCTTTCTTTCTTTCTTTCTTTCGTCTGTCATCTATCTATGATTTTTCTTTCTATTATCTTTGTATATATCTGTCTATTATATATCTATCTCAAATTTACACATATATACACACACACACATCTATCCATCCATCCATCCATCAACTTGTATCATCTTTTCTTTCTTTCTTTCTTTCTTTCTTTCTTTCTTTCTTTCTTTCTTTCTTCTGTCATCCTGCTATCTATCTATCTATCTATCTCATATCTATCTATCTATCTATCTATCTATCTATCCATCCATCCATCTATCTAGCTATCAATATTTTTCTTTCTTACTATTATCTTTGTATAATCTGTCTATTGTATATCTATCTCTCTCACACACACAATATATATACATATACTCACATTCTCTGCATACACAAGCATGCATATATATATATATATTCACTCACTACCATGTATATATATATTTATATATATTTACATTCACAAACACAAGCTATATATAAGTGTATACATGTACATACCCTGCAGATACACACCCTCATACACCTATATATCTGTACATTCTTATATGCCCATCATTTACATACATTTATTTTACATCTATCCACACACAGACACATATAGATACATACATGTAATACATACATTTATATATTATTATATTATTACGCCTTTCTCCTTTTTCATTTAATCTTACACTTAGTGAAGGAAGATTAGAAGGAGATTCAAAAAGTGTCCAAAATATTCTCAAATTCTCCCATGATACATCTTCCATTTTCCAGCAGAAATGAACTGAAAGTTGGATACTTGTTTTATGAATGTATAAATGAAGAGCCCCTTACAGATCATTCCTGGGATGCATGGACTCGTCATGTACATAAGCCATAGGAGACCATTAATATGAAAAAAAAAACATCGTCAATGTAGCGGCGATTCATTGCATTTATTAGATCTTTTACATACTACTATCTCCTTGCAAAACAATACAGCCCCACATACCCAAGTGACACATTCAGCTCTGCGACCTCTGTATTACATGCGTTGCGTCACTATTATATAAGTATTTTGATCTGATTCATTTGGAAAATCTCTGGCAAATCAGTGGCCAGCCATGATGTATTGCAGCTGAGTGAGCCCAGGTTGTGGGATAACTACAAATGAATCCTTTTCCAAGTCACTCCAGTGATTAAGTCAGTCCCTGCAGGAGCCGCCTTGCACGCAGGGACCTGAAGAAGAGAGGGGCGCATGCCGGCATTCCTGTAGGATCTTTATTCATTCCATCAGCCAGCGAGCTTTAAATTCAGGCAAGGGTGAAAACGGCAATAACATTCAGCCTGGCGAGATTGACCAGCGCGCCTTTCTATTCCTCAGTCAGTCAGATGAGGGAAGTTGGCATTGTCAGCGACTGAAAGCTCTGCAGAAGTGCCGCAGGTTTTTCATATGGAAATGTGAAATAATGGGGTGATTAAATAGAGCTGTATATTAAAGTACATCTGACATTAGAATTAGCATAATGTGCTCTAGCCTTAGGCAGAGTACTTTATTTGCCATCTGCGTTGGACCAAAATCCCCCAGGGAAGCTCTAAAATATTCTGAATAAACTCAGCCCGAGTTCTTATTGAGAATAAAATACCATTTGTGGCACCGTCGTATTGATTCGTCTTAATTGCGGTGCAGGAAAGAACATTCAGTCGCTGATGACTTTTGTGCTCGGTGACAAGTCTACAGGAGTTATGCTTATGCTGTGGTTGGTTAACCTCAACAGACTGTCGTAATTCAGACAAGGTGAAAACCTTGCCTCTCCCGACCCGCTCTCACGAGATTACCTTGCCATCGTCCTGTTTTTATTTTTTTATTTTTTGTCACTGGAATTTTTTTTTCATGTTTCATTTTTTTTTATTATTGGCTATAGGCATGACTCCTTTGTTACGGAGGATTCCAAAAGTCCCAGTACCATTTTTGGGAGCTGTTGTGCCATATTTTTCAGAGACCACGAAATAGCTGTCTCTACGTTATGGAAGAATAGATGTGTTGTTTTTTTTCTTAAATGGTCAACGGATTATTTTTCACTTTTTGGTCCGTAGAGATGACTTCTTCTTTGTTACGGATGATTCCAAAAGTCCCAGTCCCATTTTTGGGAGCTGTAGTGCCATATCTGTCTGAGACCACAGAATAGCTGTCTCTACGTTATGGAAGAATAGATGTGTTGTTTTTTTTCTTAAATGGTCAACGGATTATTTTTTCACTTTTTGGTCCGTAGACATGACTCCTTCTTTGTTACGGATGATTCCAAAAGTCCCAGTCCCATTTTTGGGAGCTGTAGTGCCATATCTGTCTGAGACCACAGAATAGCTGTCTCTACGTTATGGAAGAATAGATGTATTTTTGTTTTTTTTTCTTAAATGGTCAACAGATTATTTTTTCACTTTTTTTGTTACGGATGATTCCAAAAGTCCCAGTCCCATTTTGAGAGCTATAGTGTCCTATCTGTCAGAGACAAAGGATTAACTATCTCTACGTTATGGAATAGATGTATTTTTGTTTTGTTTTGTTTTTAATTCTTCAACTAATTTTGTTTGAACTTTTTGGTCCATAGACATGACTTTTTTGATATGGATGATTCCAAAAGTCCCAGTCCCATTTTGGGTGCTATAGTGCCATACCTTTCAGAGGCAAGGGATTATCTGTCTCTATGTTATGGGTGGATGGAGTTTTGCATTTTTTTGTTGTTTTTTTTTTTAATTGATCAACAGATTTTTTTTTTCACTTTTTGGTCCATAGACATGACTCCTTCTTTGTTACGGATGATTCCAAATGTCCCAGTCATAGGTAGGGAGTTGTCATACCATATTTGACAGGGAGGAGGGATTAGCTACCGCTAATATATGCTTTAGCGATATATATGCTTTTTTTTTATCTAGTTTTTCAAATTCTTTTTTTTTTTATATTTTTTCTGTCTTTTTTTCTTGACTTGTTCTTTGTTTCGCATCAAACCAAAAGTCCCAGCATGCATAAAACTACTAGTACATGCTGGGAGCTGTAGTAGCACATCCGCCTGAAAGATGGGATTAGCTACCCATATATATATATTTTTTTTACACATTGGTCAAAGTAAAAAAATTTTTATTACTATTTTGTCCTTAAACGCTGGGAAAAGTAGTTTCAAATGCGTTGAATTATATGGATTAGTTACTCTTTTACCTGGATTTTTTTTTTTTTACTTTTTCACACAAAGACCTGACTTAACAAATCACATTGTTCTTTGTTATGAGTCATTCCCACAGTCCCGGAGTGTACAAGGCATGCTGGGAATTGTAGTTTTATATCTGTTAGAGAAAAAAAGAATCGAATTGGGAGAGAAAAGATTATTTTTTTAAAAGGACACACATACAGTACAGACCAAAAGTTTGGACACACCTCATTTAAAGATTTTTCTGTATTTTCATGACTATGAAAATTGTACATTCACACTGAAGACATCAAAACTATGAATTAACACATGTGGAATTATATACTTAACAAAAAAGTGTGAAACAACTGAAAATATGTCTTATATTCTAGGTTCTTCACAGTAGCCACCTTTTGCTTTGATGACTGCTTTGCACACTCTTGGCATTCTCTTGATGAGCTTCAAGAGGTAGTCACCGGAAATGGTCTTCCAACAATCTTGAAGGAGTTCCCAGAGATGCTTAGCACTTGTTGGCCCTTTTGCCTTCACTCTGCGGTCCAGCTCACCCCAAACCATCTCGATTGGGTTCAGGCCTGGTGACTGTGGAGGCCAGGTCATCTGGCGTAGCCCCCCATCACTCTCCTTCTTGGTCAAATAGCCCTTACACAGCCTGGAGGTGTGTTTGGGGTCATTGTCCTGTTGAAAAATAAATGATGGTCCAACTAAACACAAACCGGATGGAATAGCATGCCGCTGCAAGATGGTGTGGTAGCCATGCTGGTTCAGTATGCCTTCAATTTTGAATAAATCCCCAACAGTGTCACCAGCAAAGCACCCCCACACCATCACACCTCCTCCTCCATGCTTCACGGTGGGAACCAGGCATGTAGAGTCCATCCGTTCACCTTTTCTGCGTCGCACAAAGACACGGTGGTTGGAACCAAAGATCTCAAATTTGAACTCATCAGACCAAATCACAGATTTCCACTGGTCTAATGTCCATTCCTTGTGTTCTTTAGCCCAAACAAGTCTCTTCTGCTTGTTGCCTGTCCTTAGCAGTGGTTTCCTAGCAGCTATTTTACCATGAAGGCCTGCTGCACAAAGTCTCCTCTTAACAGTTGTTGTAGAGATGTGTCTGCTGCTAGAACTCTGTGTGGCATTGACCTGGTCTCTAATCTGAGCTGCTGTTAACCTGCGATTTCTGAGGCTGGTGACTCGGATAAACTTATCCTCAGAAGCAGAGGTGACTCTTGGTCTTCCTTTCCTGGGGTGGTCCTCATGTGAGCCAGTTTCTTTGTAGCGCTTGATGGTTTTTGCAACTGCACTTGGGAACACTTTCAAAGTTTGCCTATTTTTTCGGACTGACTGACCTTCATTTCTTAAAGTAATGATGGCCACTCTTTTTTCTTTACTTAGCTGCTTTTTTCTTGCCATAATACAAGTTCTAACAGTCTATTCAGTAGGACTATCAGCTGTGTATCCACCAGACTTCTGCACAACACAACTGATGGTCCCAACCCCATTTATAAGGCAAGAAATTCCACTTCTTAAACCTGACAGGGCACACCTGTGAAGTGAAAACCATTTCCGGTCGCTACCTCTTGAAGCTCATCAAGAGAATGCCAAGAGTGTGCAAAGCAGTCATCAAAGCAAAAGGTGGCTACTTTGAAGAACCTAGAATATAAGACATATTTTCAGTTGTTTCACACTTTTTTGTTAAGTATATAATTCCACATGTGTTAATTCATAGTTTTGATGCCTTCAGTGTGAATGTACAATTTTCATAGTCATGAAAATACAGAAAAATCTTTAAATGAGGTGTGTCCAAACTTTTGGTCTGTACTGTATATATTATAATAAATATATATATATATAAATAATATATATAATAATATATATATATTATAATAAGCATAATATATATATATATATATATATAATGTGTGTATGTTTGTGTGTATATACTGTGTATATATATACTGTGTGTGTATATATATATATATATTTATTTATTATATAAAAAAATGATATAATATATATATATTTTATTTTTTTATGCTATTTTTTTTTTGGTCCGCCAAGGCACGATTGGAACTTATTCAGTATCCAGATTAGAGACCATGGGAAAGACAAGGTCTTAAATAGGTTTTTCCCTAGGCTGTCCTGGGACTTGTAGTTCCTGGATGACAAGCTTCCTCTTCTTAGGTATAATAAGAGCAGGTTGGATGAGAAGAAAAGCTACAGCCGCGCGATGTAGAGCTCTGTTGCGGCATGATGGGGACATGTCTACGTTGCCACCAGCAATTAGCGGGTCCAGTTTTTACCCTGCAATTTTCTGTTATTATACGCAATTTAAATATTCAAACTTTCTCCGACGACCTCGGCCTATTATGTTTTATTATAGATTCAGATCAAGGGAATAACCTTTAACTTCAGAGACAAGTGAGGCAAATTTACAAGTACATGTCTGCTGTATCCCGGTGTTATATAAATCCCCACGGAGCCGATCACTTTTCTATAATGCCACTCGGAAACAATATATGTATATTACTTCTTGTTTGTACTGCGCCGCTAATGAGTCCCCTTTGTATTAGATAACCTATATAATACTGCCTCGTGTCAATTATCTCCAAACAGCTAAATGTACATTGCATTTAAAGAAGATTTACAGCGTTTGGAAACATGTCCTGGCTTTAAGGAGCTCAGGAACCGACTTGAGGATGTCCAAAGAGGAGATGAGATGTGTATTACTTATCATAGTCAGTCTGAAAAGTTACAATGCGACGCACTTAGTTATAGTCCATTTTGGTGACATTTTATAGCACGCTGGTTTATTTCTTGACTTTTGATGAAAGACAACTGTATATGATATCATAGCTGATAACTAATCAGGTGTCATGTCATTTTGTTAGGAAAAATCAACTTGAGTCCTTTTGATAAAGAGTTTCTGCAGCAGCTGGAGTGTATGCAATATACACCTTCCAATGTACTTGTGTGGTTAATGACATCATAGCACATCCATTAGATTCTTAAAAAAATTCCCAGCTATTGTAGAACCTCATAATATACATCCTGCCTAGTGCAGAACCTCATAATATACATCCTGCCTAGTGCAGAACCTCATAATATACATCCTGCCTAGTGCAGAACCTCATAACATGCATCCTGCCTAGTGCAGAACCTCATAATATACATCCTGCCTAGTGCAAAGCCACGTAATATACATCCTGCCTAGTGCAGAACCTCATAATATACACCCTGCCTACTATAGAACCTCATAATATACATCCTGCCTAGCTCAGGACCACAAAATATATATCCTCCCTAGCGCAGAACCTCATAATATACATCCTCCTTAGTGCAGAACCTCATAATATACATCCTCCCTAGTGCAGAACCTCATAATATACATCCTGCCTACTATAGAACCTCATAATATACATCCTGCCTAGTGCAGAACCTCATAATATACATCCTGCCTAGTGCAGAACCTCATAATATACATCCTGCCTAGTGCAGAACCTCATAACATGCATCCTGCCTAGTGCAGAACCTCATAATATACATCCTGCCTAGTGCAAAGCCACGTAATATACATCCTGCCTAGTGCAGAACCTCATAATATACACCCTGCCTACTATAGAACCTCATAATATACATCCTGCCTAGCTCAGGACCACAAAATATATATCCTCCCTAGCGCAGAACCTCATAATATACATCCTCCTTAGTGCAGAACCTCATAATATACATCCTCCCTAGTGCAGAACCTCATAATATACATCCTGCCTACTATAGAACCTCATAATATACATCCTGCCTAGTGCAGAACCTCATAATATACATCCTGCCTAGTGCAGAACCTCATAATATACATCCTGCCTAGTGCAGAACCTCATAATATACATCCTGCCTACTATGGAACCTCATAATATACATCCTGCCTAGTGCAGAACCTCATAATATACATCCTGCCTAGTGCAAAACCACATAATATACATCCTGCCTAGTGCAAAACCACATAATATACACCCTGCCTACTATAGGACCTCATAATATACATCCTGCCTAGCTCAGGACCACAAAATATACATCCTCCCTAGCGCAGAACCTCATAATATACATCCTCCTTAGTGCAGAACCTCATAATATACATCCTCCCTAGTGCAGAACCTCATAATATACATCCTGCCTACTATAGAACCTCATAATATACATCCTGCCTAGTGCAGAACCTCATAATATACATCCTGCCTAGTGCAGAACCTCATAATATACATCCTGCCTACTATAGAACCTCATAATATACATCCTCCCTAGTGCAGAACCTCATAATGTACATGCTGCGTAGTGCAGAACCTCATAATATACATCCTCCCTAGTGCAGAACCTCATAATATACATCCTCCCTAGTGCAGAACCTCATAATATACATCCTGCCTACTATAGAACCTCATAATATACATCCTGCCTAGTGCAGAACCTCATAATATACATCCTGCCTAGTGCAGAACCTCATAATATACATCCTCCCTAGTACAGAACCTCATAATATACATCCTGCCTAGTGCAGAACCTCATAATATACATCCTGCCTACTATAGAACCTCATAATATACATCCTGCCTACTATAGAACCTCATAATATACATCCTGCCTAGTGCAGAACCTCATAATATACATCCTGCCTAGTGCAAAACCACGTAATATACATCCTGCCTAGTGCAGAACCTCATAATATACATCCTGCCTACTATAGAACCTCATAATATACATCCTGCATAGTGCAGAACCTCATAATTTACATCCTGCCTAGTGCAGAACTTCATAATATACATCCTGCCTACTATAGAACCTCATAATATACATCCTGCCTAGTGCAAAACCACGTAATATACATCCTGTCTAGTGCAGAACCTCATAATATACATCCTGCATAGTGCAGAACCTCATAATTTACATCCTGCCTAGTGCAGAACCTCATAATATACATCCTGCCTAGTGCAAAACCACATAATATACATCCTGTCTAGTGCAAAACCTCATAATATACATCCTGTCTAGTGCAGAACCTCATAATATACATCCTGCCTAGTGCAAAACCTCATAATATACATCCTATCTAGTGCAGAACCTCATAATATACATCCTGCCTAGTGCAAAACCACATAATATACATCCTGTCTAGTGCAAAACCTCATAATATACATCCTGCCTACTATAGAACCTCATAATATACATCCTGCCTAGTGCAGAACCTCATAATATACATCCTGTCTAGTGCAGAACCTCATAATATACATCCTCCCTAGTGCAGAACCTCATAATATACATCCTCCCTAGTGCAGAACCTCATAATATACATCCTGCCTACTATAGAACCTCATAATATACATCCTGCCTAGTGCAGAACCTCATAATATACATCCTCCCTAGTACAGAACCTCATAATATACATCCTGCCTACTATAGAACCTCATAATATACATCCTGCCTACTATAGAACCTCATAATATACATCCTGCCTACTATAGAACCTCATAATATACATCCTGCCTACTATAGAACCTCATAATATACATCTTGCCTACTATAGAACCTCATAATATACATCCTATCTAGTGCAGAACCTCATAATATACATCCTGCCTAGTGCAGAACCTCATAATATACGTCCTGCCTAGTGCAAAACCACATAATATACATCCTGCCTAGTGCAGAACCTCATAATATACATCCTCCCTAGTGCAGAACCTCATAATATACATCCTGCCTACTATAGAACCTCATAATATACATCCTATCTAGTGCAGAACCTCATAATATACATCCTGCCTAGTGCAAAACCACATAATATACATCCTCCCTAGTGCAGAACCTCATAATATACATCCTCCCTAGTGCAGAACCTCATAATATACATCCTGCCTACTATAGAACCTCATAATATACATCCTGCCTACTATAGAACCTCATAATATACATCCTGCCTAGTGCAGAACTTCATAATATACATCCTGCATACTATAGAACTTCATAATATACATCCTGCATAGTGCAGAACCTCATAATATACATCCTGCCTAGTGCAGAACCTCATAATATACATCCTGCCTAGTGCAGAGCCTCATAATATACATCCTGCATACTATAGAACTTCATAATATACATCCTGCATAGTGCAGAACCTCATAATATACATCCTGCCTAGTGCAGAACCTCATAATATACATCCTGCCTAGTGCAGAACTTCATAATATACATCCTGCATACTATAGAACTTCATAATATACATCCTGCATAGTGCAGAACCTCATAATATACATCCTGCCTAGTGCAGAACTTCATAATATACATCCTGCATACTATAGAACTTCATAATATACATCCTGCATAGTGCAGAACCTCATAATATACATCCTCCCTAGTGCAGAACCTCATAATATACATCCTGCCTAGTGCAGAGCCTCATAATATACATCCTGCATAGTGCAGAACTTCATAATATACATCCTGCCTATAAAGTGATATAGCATTGGATGTGTATTTTGAAGTTCTGCAGCAGCTGGCTTGTGTATTTCGAGGCATGAGAATTCCATGAAAATCCACTTTTAATTTAGGAGATTATAAAATACACGCATTGGTCATTTACAGCAATGGTCCATCTTGCAGAGAAAATAGGATTTGTCTTGGTTCCATGTACCCTGCCAAGGTCCTATTTGCTTATTATGTGAGAAAGACGTTACGTATCTGCCACAGAGCGCAACCCCTGTTATTAGCCTTGAAATTGCTTCTATTGAACCTACGGCATCTTACTCCGTTGTACCTGATGTCCTTTCATGACACGAACCGTAGAAATCAAGGCTGTAGACCTGTTCTGCATGTTTTTAGAGAAAAGAGACAAAAGATCTGTGCATAGATACATCCATTCAGCAGGGTGACAGGGATCAGACACTGAAAGGACGAAGACATGCTCTCGCACAGTCATTGTTTTAGAGACATTGCAACCTCTCCGCAGCTGTCATTCTCCCTCCCCCACATTTTTTTTTTTTTTTTTTTTAGAATTATTCAAACCAGATTTGTCCTCCTCTCCAAGCCTCCATTAGGAGAACCACAAACCATAATGGACTTGGGACCGGCATAATTTTCCTTCTCATTTTGTGATCCAATGTTCCTGCCATCCTCCTCCAAACTTAAAGCATATTTCGATGCCCTACTGATCACTCCTAGGCTTTGTAGGTTCATCCTCATCCGAACTTTTGATACCCTACAGATCGCAAAAAGCAGCATTATAGCAGCTCCCAGAAAATGCACTTATTTTCTCTGGGATGCACTGTCAGACATCCAAATGATTCAACTGTGCTTCAGAAATGTATTGGCATTGGCCGTGCACTAAGTTTTGATGGATTTTATGGCTATTTGATGGTTGAATAAAGAAATTTTTCGTCTTGAGCACTGGATAACTCTCCCTACAGATCACTCCTCATCTTTGTAGGTCCACTCTCAACCTAACATTCGATACCCTACATATCACTCACAGTCTTTGTAGGTCTATCCTCATTCTAACTTTTGATACCCTACAGATCACTCACAGTCTTTGTAGGTCCATGTCATCCAAACTTTGTATACCCTACTAATCACTTGTCACGCAAGGTGTGGGAAAGACTTAGTGCAACACAGAGGGAAGAGGGAAAGGGATCCCAGACACTAGGGAAAAGGGGGAGTGGAGACCTCCTAGTCTTGTCTAGTGTCACCTTGTCTCAACTACTGTTCCAATATTGGCGCTTCACCAATCGCCGCACGCGTGCCTCATCCTGACTTTCCCTGGCTTATGGCTAAGGCTAGGGAAGGAAGGAGATGAGCACTAGTCGATCTCCACTAAACTCTATAGACAACAGGGGTAGACAAACAGGGCGAAATTGCTTAGCTTTAGACGACTCCAAACAAATGCGCACATGTCCTCAAGCTCCAGAGAGGATTAAGTACTACTCTTGCTAAAGCCTCACAAGTAGTAATGAATATCGCCGGCACCTCCCTCTCAGACACACCACGTATTTATACACCCAGGCCAGGGAGGTAATTTGCCAGAGGGAGTTAGCCGCTGGGTCCTATAGACAGCCAGCCTCTAAGAAGATGTCTGTAATGCCAAACGTAGAGATCTCCTGCAACCAACTGCAGGGCGACTGTCTGTCACCTCTGACACACCCGTGACATCACTATTAGTCATTTTAGGTCCATTCTCATTCTATCTTTTAATACAGATTACTCCTTTTCTTTGTCGGTCCGGCCTCATCCTTACTTTCAATACCCTAAACATCGCTCCTTGTCTTTGTCAGTTCATTCTTTTCCAATCTTTTTATACCCTACAGATCACTCCCAGTGTTTGTAGGTCCATTCTCATCCAATCTATTGATACTCTACAGATCACTCCTAGTCTTTGTAGGTCCATCCTCATCCAGTTTTGTGATACCTACAGATCACTCCCAGTCGTTGTAGGTCCATCCTCATCCATTTATTTTATAACCTACAGATCGCTCCCACTCTTTATAGGTCCATTCTCATCCAATCTTTCGATACCCTACATATCACTCAAAGTCTTTGTAAGTTCATCCTCATCCAATCTTTCAATACTCTACAGATAACTCCCAGTTGTTATAGGTTCATCCTCATCCAATCTTTCGATAATCTACAGATCACTCCCAGCTTTTGAAGAGAATACCATGAAAGACATCATCATAGTAGTTCTTCATAAACTTCATAAACATGCGATGACAACCAAACCAGTGGTGGCTAAACCACACGCTCTTCGAAAATAGCTTCAAAATAGGTTACACTCTATAATTTACAATTGCATAGAAATTCAGTCACAGTTTCTCATAGATGTTACTTTTAAGGGTGTGAAACCAAAATGCCCTGAATACATCCTATGGTTAGTTGATTCCACCAATACTTGAACACATATGTTGCAGGGCTCTAACAAGGGACGTTTGCAATGGTGTGCGTGTTTTCCTACAGGTAGCAATGTGAAACTGTTTTGTACGTACTCATCCTATATTCTAACAAAGTCATGTGTTTTGCTGTATTTGATAAATCACAGAAACAAAAAAGGCCAGGCCAAAAAATGTTCCTCCCATCTCACTTAACCCTCCATCAGTTCTATCAATCACATTTAATGGCTCCACAATTCCCCCAGTCTAACAAGTCTGTTGCATCTCGGAGAACTATGATTCTGCCCTATCTTTCAAATCTCACATCCGGGACATTACCACCACCCACCGCCTCCAGCTAAAAACATTTTTTGTACCCGTGCTTTCCCCGACCTTAAGGCAACAAAAATAGTAGTGCATGCCTTTGTCATCTTCCACGTAGCTGATGCCCAGCTAATCTACCGCTCCCCTCATTACTTCTCTTCCTCAAAACTGATTTAATCTGTAATCTCTGAATTAATCTCCTTCTACCTCCCCACATGGAATCTTCAGTCCACAACCAATACCCTATGTATATTACTGACCTAATCTTCTGCTACCGCCTCAAACATAATCTCCTGCCCACAACCTGTCCTCTCCATACATCTCAGACCTAATCTTCTGCTACCTTACCAAACATAATCTTCTGTCCACAACCTATCCTCTCCATATATCTCAGACCTAATTTTCTGCTACCTTACCAAACATAATCTTCTGTCCACAACCTATCCTCTCTATACATCTCAGACCTAATGTTCTGCTACCTTACCAAACATAATCTTCTGTCCACACCCGGTTGTCTCCATACATCTCTGACCTAATCTTCTGCTACCTTACCAAACATAATCTTCTGTCCACAACTCGTTGTCTCAATACGTCTCTGACCTAATCTTCTGCTATCTCCCCAAACATACCCTATGCACAGCCTGACCTCTCTATGCATCTCTGAACTAATCTTCTGCTACCTCTCCAGACATAATCTTCTGACCACACCCGGTTCTCTCCATACATCTCTGACCTAATCTCCTGCTATCTCCCTAAACATAATGTCCTGTCCACAACCTGTCCTCTCCATACATCTCTGACCTAATTTTCTTCTACCTCCCCAAACAAAATCTGTTCACAACCTGCCCACTCATACATCTCTAACCTAATCTTCAGATACCTATTTAAGTATATATAATAATTACAATCTTACAGTAGTTGTAGGATGACCTCGTTTGTGCCTCGTGGTGATAAGTAGATCCATTGGCTTGAGTTTACTTGGTGTTTTCTGGTAATATCTAGCTGCTTTATATAGTCATGTGACATTTCTTTACATTGTATTTGTACTGTCCTGCCATTGTTTAGAACGAGACCAAATCTGGACAGGGTGTGCCCTAGAAATGTGCACCCTTTCCTAATTCCATCCCCCTTTTGGTGGTTGTGTATGACCTTCTTTACTACAGCTTGTAAACGGCTGTCATTTCCATGCTTGACCTTAGTCTGCATTCACTTGTTATGGCCCCGTTGCGTTTTTTTTTTTGCAGAAACATTTTTGCAGCGATTTTTGAAAATCGTGGCAAAACTATGGTATATGTTTTTGCTGCCTTTGCGTTAAAACAAAACTACATCATGACCAAAAGTTGCGAACAAAGCCTAAGAAATGGTAATTGCTAGTGCCATTTTGCACACATTAAGACATAGTTAAAGGAGTTTTCACTTTTCGGTAAACCTCTTTTTCCCGGCAGTTTGTTTTAAAAAAATAAATTTGTGTCTCTGTCACTTTTCATGGTATCTGTCATTGTCTGCAGCTAATCAGTGAGCTGATTGGGTCCTGCCGTAAACTCGGGCAGAGCCGCTGTGCTCACTTATTGGCTGCAGTGCTCGCAACGTGATGTCACTGCTGCTGACAATAACAGTCACCGGGAGCAGCGGTGGAGACTCAGCGCTGGACCCAGGGAAGTTGAGAAAAGCCCTGTTTGTTTGTTTTTTAAATGCTTTTTAATGCTGCAAGAATTATATGAATTTATTTTTTTATCAAGTCTGAGTTTTATTTTTTATTACAAATACTAGGAAAATAAATTATACATCTTTTAGTTCTTTCTACCTTGTAGTACTTGCAGGCCTTATGAGTTATATGATCAGAAGACATCAGGTAAAAGAGGTCAAATTCTTCTCAGCAAGTCTCAGCAAGTGATTGTGTGCAAGCCTGCCATTTAAAACGACCAGTTCACTTGAATTAAATAGCCTCAGTAATCCAGGTTTACCTGAATAGAACTTGTCATGTATACACAAGTTCTCTGTCTACTAAATGTTCAATGCGCTATAAAAAAATGCAGACTTTCTGAGCAATGACCTCACCATAAAGCCTAATAAAACTCTAGAGGCACATATTCATAGAAGATATAACTGGGGGTTCCAAAAATCCAGCTTTTCCCGTCTCGACTTACATAAAGGTATTTGACAGTGTTCTTACAAGTCTTTGGGCGTCCAACAAGATCATGCAGGATGAGAACATAACAAGTGACCTATCACTTGTACAGGTGGAGAGCTGCATTTTTTTTTTGTAGATCGAATCGAAATTTTACCTCTTAGTTTTCTATTAATGAGTGGTATTATTGAAGGGATACAGACTTTTGTTTTATCCTTTGATAGACTATCAAAGCTTGGAAGAACATCCCAGCTTTCCCACATTGGTTGGTCATCAACTTGCGAATAGATTTTGTTGGCCATGGGCAAGCAGTGTAGACTTTAGAAGTCATAGACCACTCCTGAAACCAATGGAACTAGTTTACTTGACCAAAAATAAGAACTTCTATAACCATAAGTGGAAAATATCCCAAAAGGTTAGGTGGTAATTGATGGTGCCCAGTGCCAAAGTTCACAGAACTAGTCTTTAAAGTGGTTGTCCACTAACAGGACAGCTTTTTCTCACTCAGAATGTTTGCCCCCGTTAAAATAAAATCACCTATAATCGCGTCCCGTGCCGGCACCGTCCCAGTGGTGTTGACACTCACATACCCAGGGCTCGCGTGAAGTTGTTACGTCACGTAAGTCCTGTGCCCAATCAGCACTAACATCACTGTCCCGCCTTCGGACGTATGGCCGCTCACTTCCTCTTGATTACTTACTTATACATCCATTGGTGGGGACAGTGATGCCAGTGCTGATTGGGCTCAGGGCTCACATGACATAACAACCTCACATGATCCCCTAGAACGCGAGTCCTGACACCTCTGAAACGGCGCTGGAACGGCGCCGGCCCGGGCAGTGAGTATAGGTGTCTATATTTTCATGGGGCAAACATTTAGAGAGGGAAGGGGTTGTCCTAGTAGTGGATAACGCCTTTAAGCTGGCCACACACAAGTGGGACAATCCTCATTTCTTGAAACATTTGCCGTCATGGATGTCGGGAAAACTGCCGTACACGATGGCAGTCACTCCATTGACAACGGATTCTGCCAAAATGAGCATGGTCACCTTTACAAGGACCATTTCCTTTTTGTCAAACATCTCTCCATATATGACAACCCCACCATTTCTTAGCTTCTAAATTACTAGAAATTTTTCTAACAGTTGCCACATGTTCAGGTGCCCTTACACATAAGATAGCGTTCGCCCAAACATACGATTGCTCAGCTCGACCGAGTGTTTCTGTGTTCTCTCCGAGAGAGCCACTGCCTGATTTCTCTGGTGGCAGTTTTTCTCCAGGGATGAAAAAGGATCATCTGTTTAAATTCAACCATCATCTGTCTAAGAAGAATCGAAAGGCCCCCCATACAGAGTAGACGGTTGGACGATCCAGACGGTGTTGGAGGGTTCGACTGACTATAGTCTAATGAGTAACTGGATTATTTGGGAAGAGCTCTCTTATTTCGTAAAGCATCCCAAACTCAATATCATTGTACTCATGAATGATCTCATGTAAATCAAGTGATAAGTATAGACATTTAGTAACTGATAAACCTTAATGTCGTACTCAACACAACTACACTGTTTATAGCCTCCCATTTGTAGCATATTACAAAATCAATACCAACGCGTTTCGGTGAAGTATTTTGAAGAACTTATTGATTAGGTATTGTTTTTCTACGCACTTATTCATTAGCCTGCCATGCTGATAAGAGTGTAATACAAGTATATTAGCAAATATTCATTACTGTGTTGTATATTGAGCTGCAGTCTGTAAATTTGCACAGAGGCGATTAAGCCGAGTGTTTCAGGACATTCATTACGTGCCATGATCTAGATCTTGGCTTATTCGTTTGTACGGAAAGCTAGAAAATGTAAGAAAAAGATTAAAACTTTTATTTGTAAATGTCATTTTTAAATGAAAAAAAAATGCAGAGTTCGTTATTTGAATGTTTTTTTTCTCTCTTCTTTTTAGGTAAAGATGAGCCTTCAAGCTATATTTGCACAACATGTAAGCAGCCTTTCAACAGCGCCTGGTTTCTGCTTCAACATGCTCAAAATACACATGGATTTCGCATCTACCTGGAGACCAGTCCAACGAGCAGTTCCCTTACTCCCCGAATCACTATCCCTCCTCCTCTGGGACCGGAGACTGTTGCACCATCCCCCCTGATGAACTTTCTTGGAGACAGTAATCCCTTTAATCTTTTGCGAATGACTGGACCCATCCTACGTGATCATCCAGGCTTTGCTGATGCTCGGCTCCCAAACACGCCACCACTCTTCAGCCCACCCCCTCGCCATCATCTGGACCCGCACCGCCTTAGTGCCGAAGAAATGGGGTTAGTTGCCCAGCATCCCAGTGCCTTTGACAGAGTAATGCGTTTAAATCCAATGGCAATTGAATCTCCAGCAATGGATTTTTCTCGAAGGCTACGAGAACTGGCAGGAAATAACTCCACTCCTCCTCCGGTATCTCCGAACCGTGGCAATCCTATGCATCGCCTGCTAAATCCCTTCCAGCCAAGTCCTAAATCCCCTTTTATGAGTACACCACCATTGCCACCGATGCCCCCAAGCAGTACGACACCACCGCAAACCCAGGCCAAGAGTAAATCCTGCGAGTTCTGCGGGAAGACTTTTAAGTTCCAGAGCAATCTGATAGTTCACCGTCGTAGTCACACGGGGGAAAAACCTTATAAGTGTCAATTGTGTGACCACGCTTGCTCGCAGGCAAGCAAATTAAAACGCCACATGAAAACGCATATGCACAAAGCTGGCTCAATGACTGGCAGGTCAGATGATGGACTATCAAATACAAGTTCACCAGAGCCAGGCACTAGCGAGTTAACAGGAGAAGGTGGGAAATCCAACGAGACAGATTTTAGAAATGAAAGTGACCCTTCCTTAGGCCATGACAATGAAGAGGAAGAAGAAGAGGAGGAAGAAGAAGAGGAGGAGGAACTGGAGAATGAGAGCAGACCAGAATCAAGTTTCAGCATGGACTCAGAAATGAGTCGTAATCGTGAAAACGGTACAAAGCCAATGCATGATGAGAAGTCTCTCGTCTTAGGTAAAGTGATGGAAAACGTAAACTTGGCAAGCATGCAGCAATATAATGACATGCTCAACGAGAAACAAAAGAGAAGTCACTTCATGAAACGCTCTTCTGATCCACGAGACCTTTGTCGGAGAATTCCTGGTGATGAAGACGTGGTGGAGAGAGAAATCATTCGAAATGAAGAAGGGACGGTCAATGGTAGAAATTTTGGCTCAGGTGAACCCTTTCCAGGCTTGCTCCCTCGAAAACCAATGCCCATCTCTGGCAGTGGTCTCAATAACTCATCGAAAAGGATAAAAATTGAGAAAGACTTGGACTTACCACCAGCAACGATAATCCCTTCAGAAAACGTTTACTCACAGTGGCTGGTTGGATATGCAGCATCACGGCACTTCATGAAGGATCCATTTCTTGGATTCACAGACTCTCGACAATCCCCTTTTGCAACGTCTTCTGAACACTCTTCAGAAAACGGAAGCCTGCGGTTCTCCACTCCACCAGGTGATATGCTGGACGGGGGTCTCTCAGGGCGGAGTGGAACAGCGAGCGGGGGCAGCACCCCTCACATAGGCCCTGGCCGACCCAGCTCAAAAGAAGGGAGAAGGAGCGATACGTGCGAGTTCTGTGGCAAAGTATTTAAGAACTGCAGCAACCTCACAGTCCACCGTCGGAGCCACACTGGGGAACGGCCTTACAAATGTGAGCTCTGCAACTATGCATGTGCACAGAGCAGCAAGCTGACGCGCCACATGAAAACACATGGCCAGATAGGTAAGGAGGTGTACCGCTGTGACATTTGCCAGATGCCCTTCAGCGTTTACAGCACCCTGGAAAAACATATGAAAAAGTGGCACGGAGAACACTTGCTGACAAATGACGTGAAAATTGAGCAGGCAGAAAGAAGCTAAGGCCCCCTATATGGGTTAATTCATTTAATTTGTACAGATTTAACTATTGCCAACTGAGAAAGCCGACCTTACTTGCCTCCTTAAACATAACTTAGTGTAAACATGTTAGGTGTCGCAAAGTGGCACTTAAAATATATCCTGTGTCTGCAGTACTTTTAAACCTGAGGGTTGAATAAGGCAGTAACAATTGTGGAGCCTTTTAACTGTGCAATAATTTCTGTATTTATTTGGGTTTAATTTGTCATTTTTTTTGGCATGTGCAGGTATTTTTTTTTTTGCTGTTTTTTTTTTTAAGTTCCTTTCTATATTTTTTTATATATATTTTTTTTGTTATTGCGCATCCTTGTTTTTAAAAAACAAACAGACAAAACGACAAAAAGGAAAAAACCCTCTTGTGCTGCGGGGACTGATAACTTGTTATAGGCAACAATGATTTTTCAGCCCCCTTCAGGACAAAAAAAAGGGGTTTAATCCCACCTCTCCCCCACTCCCCCGTAGTAGTAGCCCCTCTCCTTCCCCGTTCCCATCCCCCGTCTCCCCCGTTGTCTTAGTAGTGGAGAATTGTATTTTAAATTATCATTTTTGGGCTGCTACATTTCTGGAATTTAAGCTAAAACTTTTTGTAATTTCTTGCAAAGAAGCCATCAGCTATTTGATTTCATTTGTTACCGATTTTTTATGTTGTATGGCCATTCCTAGAAGATGGGGTCAGGATTGTTATATTTACACAGCGGATTACAATCTTTTAAATATGTTTAGCACTTAATTTTTTATTTTTTTTTAATTGCATGGTAGGATCTCATACGCAACAGTTAAAATGCAACCTAAAACCCAAGAAGTCTATACTTTAGGAATCTTGGGGGTAGACCTCAAAAACTTAAAAAAAAAAAGGGGAAATTTTTCAAAAACATAGTCCCAACTTTTAACATAAGTGGGAAGTTTTGTCAGAGGCATATCTCGAAAAAGTGTCCCAGATTGATAATTGAGCAATCTGCTTCACGTACAAATTATTTTTGCTGCTTTAAGTGGTCTGCAACCCCAGCTCGGTGGGCTTCGCGTTGCGAGTCACTCTTAGCCGGCAAACGTCAGAGAGATGCACGGTTATTCTTGAAACTCTGAACCCACCTGCAGCGTTTTGCAGGTCACCCAGTGCTGAAAGGCTGAAGGGTCATCAATGCAGTTCATTACCGTTATGTTATTGTAATATTGTGGACTATATATTTGAACTTGTTATTTATTCTAAATATTTGCTAAAATTCCGAATAATGACACCTGCCTTTAAGATCCTTTTTCCATTTTTGTTTTCTTTTTTTCTTTTGCGTGCATCAGGAGGACAGCAGAGATCAAAAGGTTACCCATTTTAATTTTGTTGACCGCACTTTAAAAAAAAAAAAAAAAATACATTAAAAAAAAAAAAAGCAAAAACTTGAGTTTTCCATGGCTTCTGAACAAGAAATTACAGCCTATTCTCCTACGCAACCTGATGGCGGGTTGAACTCTATAAGGGAACACCTGAGATTAAGTGCCAGCGTTGCTAAGCATGGCATTCACAATGCTGGCACTATAAAAAAAAAAAAAAAAAAAAAAGAATATATATATAATTTATTGGACGGTTTGTCTACTGCCATTCGAATTTGTTGTGAGTGCCTTGAAAACTGATCTTCCTATGTGAGTCTCTTGAGACAAAATGCAAAACATTTTTTTTTTTTTTTTTTTTTGTGAAACGAAAAAAAAAAAAGGACTTTTAACATAGTAATACAAGAAAAGTACATTTCTTTAAAAAAAAAAAAAAAAAAATCAAAAGCCACATTTACTTATTAAAAAAAAAAAAAATTTCTGGTTGACGATAGTGTGGACTCGATAATGCCATAAGACCCCAATCTAACGAAGATGTTTACTCAGCACAAGTTTGAACCTTCTACGGGCTGATTTCTTATCAGTCAATGTTTCTTTTCAGGACGACGCTGCTTTGAAAAAAAAAAAAAAAACGGAAACGAAAATTATTTACTGCTGAATTGAAAATGGAAAAAAATGACGCAACTTACCGGTTATCGTTGAATGGGAAAAAAAAAACAACAAAAACAATTCAGGAACAACTGCTATTTTTTTTAATTTTTTTTTTATTATTATTATTTTTTATGTTCAATTTAGTGCACTCTGTCTTAAAATACGTTTACAGTATTCAATACGTACAAGGGTAAAAGAAAAAAAAATAATTGTGTGTATGTGTGTTTGGACGATCATTTCTTTTCAAGGTTTGCTTAATAGATTTAAAAAAAAAAAATTTTTTTTGCCATAATGGCCATGTGTATATTGTTTTATTTTTGAATTTTTTTTTTTTTTTTTTGGTGACGGGGTTTTAGTATATATTATATATATTAAAATTTCTTGATTACTGTAAAAGTGGACCAGTATTTGTAATAATGGAGAATGCCTGGGCATTTAAACAAAACCAGAAAAAAAAAATTTCCTTGAAAAAAATGTTGCAGTAAAAAAAAAAAAAACTTTAATGGTGGGTCTATAACATTGTTCTTGTCACTGTAATTGTAAAGTCTGAGTTTTAGTACTTATTTTCCTGCCTTGGGTGTTTTTTTTTTTTTTTTTCTATTATTATTATTATTATTATTTTGAAACTGTATAGAAACTTGTATTTGGGGATTAAAAGGTGATTGCTACACCATGTAGAAAAAGTAAGTAGAAAAAAAAGTGCTTAATATTGTTATTGCTTTGCAGACAAAAGAAAAAAAAAATCACGTTTCTGAACTGTGCTTAATTTTATTCTCTTTCCTCTTGCCCTTCTTTCCCCCTATCTCCTTCTTTTTTTTTTCTTTTTTTTTTTTTTCCTTCTGGAATGGATATTGATATTGATTGGTTCACATGATGTAGGCACTTGCTGTATTTTTACCGGAGCTTGTAATTTTTTAACTGTACGCTTGTCCTTTTAAAAGGATTAAATGTACCTTTTTGTTAGTGAATTTGAAAAAAAATAAATAAATAAAAATAAAAAAAAATAAATAAACCATGCTGCCATAATATATTTTTTTTAATTTGGCAGGATAAAATATTGAAAAAAAAAACAAAAAAATAAAATAAAAGCATTTGTAATTTAAAGTCCTACTGTACAGAAAATAATAAAAAAAAAAAATGAAAGAAAAATTAGAAAGTTGTTTAACAACTTTCGGGGTAATAAAACAACTTAAATATTTTGTTCACCGGTAAATATGAGTTGTACATTTTTTTTTTTTCATTATTAGCCTACAAAAGAAGTACTGTTCCTACAGGGATGTAACAATCTATAGGGTGCCTGGACCTTGTATCAAGGCCTTAGCAGGTATTGAATGATTGGTACGGATTACCAGTGTAAAATAATAGAATTTTTTTTGTATAAAAAAAAATAAATAAAAAATTACAGGAACATTCCACAAACTGTAACCTGTGACGTTTTCTGGAAAAACCTCTTATAGAGAGTTATGCTCCATCCTACATCCTATCCTTTCTCCCTATATGTTGTACTTAAGATAACTGAAACCAGTTAAAGGAGAACACAAAACCTACTGTATTATTATGCTATATGGTCCAGGCACAACCACGCCATCCCCCTGTCAGAACAGGACGTAACATGAACCCAGGTCTTGCCAGTCCATTAGCATCTGCTTTGCTTTTCAATCCTTTTTGTACATTCCATAAAAAAATTCCAGAATGTTTGATGGGCTGAGATGAAATTCTGATTTTTCTTCCCCATAATAGAATTCCCCAACACTAAAATTGGCTCAATTGCTTTTTTTTTTTTAAATCCAAAATGCCCAATCAATTTGAATATCACTGTAACATCACCAGCAAATGTGGACTCCCCTCTTTTTTTTCCCAACATGGTACGTTCCACTTTTAATCTAAAGTCAGAATTAACACCCAACAAGCACAAAAGTCAATTTTTTTTAGATAAATTTACTATCTCCATTTTTTCAAGCACAATTTGCAAGCTCTTTCGTCGTTTTTTCTGGCATCCCTTTAAACGGTCAATAGCATTTCATCACAGCCCATGGTTTAAAAAAAAAAAAAAAGACAGTCCGCCAGTTTGTGTATTGCCGGCAGCCTCATCATAATGGTGCTCTTTGTAATTTCAGAACTGCAAAGCAAAATTTAAATGTTGGTTAAGTTGTTTGCATTTGTACGGCAAGGCGAAATATTTTTATTACCTTTTTCTATTATTGTATGAGCTTTTGTTGTTTTGGAGGTTTTTGTCTTTTACTACAAGTTTGAAACTATTTATTATTGCTTGGTATTTGCGCTCAGTTTGAAAAACGAGCACTTTTTTTTTTTTTTTATTATGGATAAAATGTTGGGACGGCTAGAGGTCTTTTCAACATGGCTAGGTGAAATATTTATTGTTTCTTTATCTATCTGTACAAGAATATGGTCTTTCTTTAACCGTACTGTCTCATTGTTGAGTTCAGCATGTGTCAGCCATTTCATTTGTACGCTCGTTTGAAACAAAGCTTGTTCCAGTTTTCAAGTTATAAAAAAGAAAAATAAATTGGACATTAAACTTGACGAAATGATGCTTCTTCCTCTTCTCTTTTCTTCACCTGCGAATTCGAAACAAAAGAATATCGTATTTGTCGTTGCTTCTTCGTCACTAAAGCAAAATGTGCGAATTAAAAAAAAATCTATACCAAACACAATTCATTGAATCCTATAGATAAGCGAATCCATTCGATGCAAAATTAATTTTTGACACATTTTTAGGAAAAATGATGAATTCGGCGAATCTGAACAATTTGCAATGGCCGCTGCCATTTTACATGATGCAGAATATTGCATCATCCAGGGAAGGCTCAGATGACCTTGGATATGGCGGGACGGGCTTCCTCATCATTACATCACATTATTATAGTATAGCCAATTAGGTGGAACTATCATAGCCTGTATAAAAGCAGAAGCAGGGAATGCAGCAGCCATTTTTGGATGAATCTGGATAGTTAAAAGACGTCACAGCAATAGGAAGAGAAAGCCATAAAACACTGAATAAACTGTCCAGATAGTGTGTGACAGTGAAGAACGGTTATCATCTGTTTACCCATAGCCGTATAAGTTGGTGTCAGTTTGATATGGCTATGGCTGTGTTTGCATTAAAGAGCTCGAAAGCGGTTGGATACAGTCCTAGGAGAGCTCCGAAGTGTTATACATGTCTTTTCAGGACAATTGGAGTACTTGCAATTTTTCTAAAAAAATTTTGTCAAAGCTGTCAAATTGGAACTTCAAAAGATTCGCTCATCTCTACTCTTCATAAAAAAAAAAAAGAAAAATATATGAATAAAAAAACTATAACAAAACAAAATATAGAAAATTTCTATAATCCGGCATTAAATAAATCAAAAAGTTTCATCATTTAGATATATATCGGATTTCAAACCTGTCTGATATCAAGACAAAGGACTTGATTTACAGATACCGTTTTGACACCTTTTTTGGTCCTGTTTTTTTAATGCTGTTTATGACCAAAAAAGGATTCAAAATAGTAGAAAATGTAAAGAAAAGTCTTACAGTATATCTGCAGGGGAATAAAAATGCATTCAAATTACATTGAGGAAAAAAAAATCACAAAAAAATTACATAAAAAACTGCAGCAAAAAGGCACAATATGCCAACAATCCAGAAAATATCATAACTTTAAAAACCCAAGGCCAGATTCACAGCAGTGGTTTTTGGTGCTGTTTTTGGTGACGTTTTTTATGCTCTTTTTTCATAGCCAAAGACAGACGTGAACTTCACTGAGTCTTTTTTTTTTAATGCCATTACAGTTTTTCAGTCCAAAGATAGAAGTAGACTTTTGGCGTTTTCACGCCAGTTTGAAGCTGCTCTGACAAAATGTTTAGAGATGAGTAAGAGTCGGGGTGGGATCAAATTCAGCAAAAGTGCCAGCATATTTTACACCAGAAATGTTATTCCAGTCTTTGACTGGAGTAATGTTACTAGCAACGTACACAAAGGTGAATGCCAGTGATAAGATGAGACAAATTCATTACGTGTTGTGTGCCTCTTAATGAATTTGGCGCATCTTATTCCTGCTTGCCCCTCATTAAGCCTGGCGTACGAATCGCCGGTCTTAATGAATCTGGCCTTATGTGTGCAATCACCTTGGAGGAAGGGATTTACATTTGCTGTCTGTCACATTTGGGGTCACTCCTTGTTTAGTTTAAAAAAAACCCTGCATTTTGTTTTGTCTGCCTTGAAGCTATCTAGTCTTTGGCGTTTTTGGTACAGTTTTGGTTCATTTTTAGGCAGTTTTTTTTATGCAATTTTGGTTCATTTTTAGGCAGTTTTTGATGCAGTTTTGGTTCATTTTTAGACAGTTTTTTTATGCAATTTTGGTTCATTTTTAGGCAGTTTCTGATGCAGTTTTGGTTCATTTTTAGACAGTTTTTTTATGCAGTTTTGGTTCATTTTTAGACAGTTTTTTATGCAGTTTTGGTTCATTTTTAGGCACTTTTTGATGCATTTTGTTTTTGGCAAAGTCAGGAATTGGTTAAAAGAGAAAAAGACTGAAGTTCTTCTCTTTTTCTGTGTTAGGTTCCAAAAATGTGTTATCCTTCTTTATTTTTTTTCAATATATACCCAAAAATTGATAACTCAAAAAATGATCAAGTTCCATAAATGCCGGATTTCAGAAATTTTAATATAAGTGAAGACACGCAGAATGTTGTCAGCAAAAAAAAAGAAAAAAGAAATATCTTAACACAACTGATCGACTGTTGGAAGGAAATGTCACACACCCTGACAAATAATTGAGTTTGTGGAAGGGGAAAAAAAAGGACGAGAAAAGTTAATTTCTAACTGCTAATTAAGTATGGTTTGGCGTCAGTGTCACTTTCATGGTGTGAATATATTCCGGACGAGTTCGGTTCAATGGCGTTAATCTGCTGACTACTTTAAACCGGAGAAAATCACTCTTGTCCCCGAACATGTCACTGTTGTACCCGCAACTTCAAATCAACGGTGTGAAGAAATTTTGACTAAAAATGGCATTCTGGTTTTATGTAGGACTTGGCATCCTGGGACAGATTTACTAATGTTATAGGCAAGGAAGTCAGAAAATGCACTAAATCTATCAAAGTGGTGCACGCGGTTTCATCATTGGTGCACATTAGACTCTGCTTCTTTACGCCACTTCTTGGGCGCAACTCAGTAGACCATTGATTTTTCCCAAAAATAAAAAAATGTCACACACCAGTAATAAATCTTCAGCATTTTCGGACTTTGCTAAAACTTTTGAAAATTTAGAGATGTCTAAAAAAGATAAAAAATGTGACTTGTAGCATGTTCGCTATCAGCGGAAGATGACCTGCTGTTTACATCAGGCCATGTTACATGTACTAAAACAAAAATGTTTATTTCATATTATGATCTTTAAAAGAAAAATAGTAATCTTGGAATTCTCACAATGACCACTGGGGCTTTTTCAGACTCATATTTTTAGTCCTTTAAGGAAGAGTTTTCACAAAGGCTCCTTATCATCAGAGGCAGGATTACAGTGATAGAAAATACCTGTATACACAGCTGATAACACAATCTACCAATCACAATAGGCGATATCACAGCTCACCTCCCCCTCCTGTACACTGACTGATAACACTTATGTATACAGCTGGTAACACAGGATCCACCATTCACAATAGGCGATGTCACAGCTCACCTCCTCCTCCTGTGCACTGACTGATAACACTTCTGTATACAGCTGGTAACACAGGATCCACCATTCACAATAAGTGATATCACAGCTCACCTCCCCCTGTACACTGACTGACTGATAACAATTCTATATACAGCTGATAACACAGGATCCACCATTCACTATAGGTGATGTCACAGCTCACCTCCTCCTTCTGTAATCTGACTGATAACAATTCTATATACAGCTGATAACACAGGATCCACCATTCACAATAGGCGATGTCACAGCTCACCTCCTCCTCCTGTGCACTGACTGATAACACTTCTGTATACAGCTGGTAACACAGGATCCACCATTCACAATAAGTGATATCACAGCTCACCTCCTCCTGTACACTGACTGACTGATAACAATTCTATATACAGCTGATAACACAGGATCAACCATTCAGAATAGGTGATGTTACAGCTCACGTCCTCCTCCTGTACAATGACTGATAACACTTCTGTATACAGCTGGTAACACAGGATTCACCATTCACAATAGGTGATGTCACAGCTCACCTCCTCCTCCTGTACAATGACTGATAACACCTCTATATACAGTATATTACAGAGGATCCACTATTTATAATAGATGATGTCACAGCTCACCTCCTCCTCCTGTTCAGTGACTGATATCACCTCTATATTCTGTAGATATCAAAGTATCCACTATTTATAATAGGCGATGTCACATATGACCCTTCTCCCCCTCCCTTCACATTAACCTTTGCACACAAAAAACAGGGTCGGGGTCTGACCATTGTGGCTCGCATACATGTGTTGTTTCCTGAAACAACAAGAAGTTAGAGCCTAAGAAAAAAACAGTGGCTGGTATGAAAATGCCAAGATTTAATTTTTTTATTTTTTAATACAGACATGTTAACTAAAATATTACCGGAATTTCCAAAAATATAAAAAAATTACATTTAACACCTGATTTAAGCAGTAGGTCATTTTCTGATGATGGCTTCCCGTTAAAAGCTAGATTTCTGGCTCCCTGGCCTTAATAAATCTGACCCACTCTGTCTGACGATACCTCAAAAGCTCAAAACACTTTCCATCTACATAAATAAGTGATTGATTTTTCCATTTGGGCGCAACGGATACCAACATGGCAAAAATTTGGCCTTCATTAGTTGAATGGAGCTTGGGTCCAAATATGGGCTCTTGTGGGATCTGAACACCTTACATTGGCCAGAGAAGTTCTTATGTTGTCTTTCAATGAGAAAAACAGAATGGCACAAACCGTTGTCAACAGATGTGATGCACCGCACAAGCTTTGTCTGTAAGAAACATGTTTGGCCCCGATTGTCTACAACTTCATTGGCTATAAATGGGTTGTCCGATGAAAACACATTATTGCCTATTTACAGGACAGGTAATAACGTGGATCAGTGGGGTCCGACCGCTCATACCTGCACCAGTCAGCAGAACGGAGAACTTTTATCCCCATTGTGCATGTGTGACCTGTGCTCCATTCATTCCTTATGGTGCTGCTCAGCTCTGCGCTCGGCATTTACAGCAGCTCCAGAGAGAATGAATAGAAAGAAGTTGGGCTTCAGACCTGCTGTGCCATTTTGTAATAGAGATAAATGTTCCAGTCTGCCGGTTGGTGCGGGTCCCAGTGGTGAGCCACCCATCAATCAGTCAGTTATCAACTAAGATAAGGTCTGTAATACTTGCATCAGGTGTTTGCTGATATATACCCTATATATTAAGGTACTTCTGCAGATGAGGATAGAATATGCAGACGTGTGTAGAGTATGTATTCACTATTCTGCAGATGTGTGTAGAGTATGTATCCACTATATATTCTGCAGACGTGTGTAAAGTATGTATTCACTATTCTGCAGATGTGTGTAGAGTATGTATCCACTATATATTCTGCAGACGTTTGTAGAGTATGTATTCACTATATATTCTGCAGACATGTGTAGAGTATGTATTCACTATATATTCTGTAGACGTGTGTAGAGTATGTATTCACTATATATTCTGTAGATGTGTGTAGAGTATGTATCCACTATATATTCTGTAGATGTGTGTAGAGTATGTATCAACTATATATTCTGTAGACGTGTGTAGAGTATGTATTCACTATATATTCTGTAGATGTGTGTAGAGTATGTATTCACTATATATTCTGTAGACGTGTGTAGAGTATGTATCCACTATATATTCTGTAGATGTGTGTAGAGTATGTATCCACTATATATTCTGTAGATGTGTGTAGAGTATGTATCCACTATATATTCTGTAGACGTGTGTAGAGTATGTATTCACTATATATTCTGTAGATGTGTGTAGAGTATGTATCCACTATATATTCTGTAGATGTGTGTAGAGTATGTATCCACTATATATTCAGCAGACATGTGTAGAGTATGTATTCACTATATATTCTGTAGATGTGTGTAGAGTATGTATCCACTATATATTCTGTAGATGTGTGTAGAGTATGTGTCCACTATATATTCTGCAGACGTGTAGAGTATGTATTCACTATATATTCTGCAGACATGTGTAGAGTATGTATTCACTATATATTCAGCAGACATGTGTAGAGTATGTATTCACTATATATTCTGTAGATGTGCGTAGAGTATGTATCCACTATATATTCTGTAGATGTGTGTAGAGTATGTATCCACTATATATTCTGCAGACGTGTAGAGTATGTATTCACTATATATTCTGCAGACATGTGTAGAGTATGTATTCAGTATATATTCTGCAGACATGTGTAGAGTATGTATTCACTATATATTCTGCAGACGTGTGTAGAGTATGTATTCACTATATATTCTGCAGACGTGTGTAAAGTATGTATTCACTTTATATTCTGTAGATGTGTGTAGAGTATGTATTCACTATATATTCTGCAAACTTGTGTAGAGTATGTATTCACTATATATTCTGCAGACATGTGTAGAGTATGTATTCACTTTATATTCTGTAGATGTGTGTAGAGTATGTATTCACTATATATTCTGCAAACTTGTGTAGAGTATGTATTCTCTATATATTCTGCAGATGTGTGTACAGTATGTATTCACTATATATTCTGCAGACGTGTGTAGAGTACGTATTCATTATATATTCTGCTGATGTGTGTAGAGTATGTATTCTCTTCATATTCTGCAGACGTATGTAGAGTATGTATTCACTATATATGTTGCAGACGTGTGTAGAGTATGTATTCACTATATATTCTGCAGACGTGTGTAGAGTATTTATTGACTATATATTCTGCAGACGTGTGTAGAGTATATATTCTCATATTCCTCAGACATGTGTAGAGTATGTATTCACTATACTGCAGACTTTTGTAGAGTATGTATTCTCTTCATATTCTGCAAACGTGTGTAGAGTATGTATTCACTGTATATTCTGTAGATGTGTGTAGAGTATGTATTCACTATATATTCTGCAAACCTGTGTAGAGTATGTATTCACAATTTATTCTGCAGACGTGTAGAGAATGTATTCACTATATATTCAACAAACCTGTGTAGAGTATGTATTCACTATATATTCTGCAGACGTATGTAAAGTATGTGTCCACTTCACATTCTGCGGACGTTTATAATGTATTCACTTTACATACTGTACATGTGTATAGAGTATGTATTCACTATATATTTTGCAGACGTGTATAGCGTATGTATTCACTAAATATTTTGCAGACGTGTATAGAGTATGTGTTCACTTCATATCCTGTAGATGTGTATAAGTATGTATTGACAATATATCCTGTAGATGTGTATAGAATATGTATTCACTATATATTAGGCAGACGTGTGAAGAGTATGTGTTCACTTCATTTTCTACAGACGTTTATAGAGTATGCATTCACAATCTATCCTGCTGATGTCTACAGAGAATGTGTTCACTTCATATTCTGCAGACATGTGTAGACCAGATACACAATATGTCCTGTAGATGTGTGTAGAGTATGTATTCACTTCATATCCTGCAAATATTTCTGCATTATTTATTTAGTTCTGTAAATATGTGTAGAGTATGTGTATCTGCAGATGTATGTAGAGTATGTGTTCGCCGCGTATTCTTCAGATGTGCAGCAGGAACAGTATGTACTCAAAACACATTCTTCCAATTTGTATATATGTATTTGCTAAATATCCTGTTGATGTCTTTAGAGTTTGTATTTCAAAATCATTGTATAGTGATGTATTATGCACAGATTATGTGTTCAGTCACATTGATATCTGCCCTTCTGGGACATACAGTCTAATTGGCCGAAGACAAGCATTTAAACAGTGAGGAGGGCCAATTTGATAAGATACAAAGTCTTTTGGTCCACTGTATTATTGGAATGTGTAAGGAAGCCAATGCAGATCTTCCTACCCAATTACTGGGTGTACAGAATATGCACCAGAATTCAGGGTAAGCAACCAAACCTGATAGCTTGTACATGTGCCACCAATGCTACAATACCGGATAAATGTTGTCACCAAGTTTGCATTAACAACGAAAGACGTCTAATTTTTATTCTAAGTGCCCAATTATTGTATCCTAAATCCTACATTCTTCCAGCACTCGGAATGAAATGGCAAAAATGTCCACTATTTTTGTATGACTAAATTATGTAAAATTTCAAAAATTTCTTGGAAGGGTGTTTTCCAGTTTTATGCTAAAGATATTTAGTCTATAAAATCATCAAAAGTTCTGCAACTTATTATTTTTTTGTGTTTTTCGTAAGAACTTTGTTTGCAACCAGTCAAAGGTAACATTTATTTTTTTACACAGGATATGCCATTATACTGGGGGTTCCACCTCTACATCGGGAGAACGGGGTTCTGTATATTGTTTCATAGTTTTAAGGTTGAATAAGTCCATCGAGTCCAACCTATAGCCTAATATGTTGATCCAGAGGAAGGCAAAAACACCATGGTGAATGCAAGGTCTAAAAATTATCCACAAGGTCTTCAGAATCCTATTCTCCCAATATGTTTGGGTCCCACCTCAAGATCAATCAGCCATTTATGGTATTTACATAGAATACGTCCATACATTTGAGGGAGTTGACTATGATCAGAACAGGTTTACAATGAATATTTCATTTTGTTGACATCAAGCAGAGATCTTGACTAGTTGGAACACAAAATACCTTAAAAATACAAAAATCTTATATTTCTTTATATAGGATTTGGCTTGTTGTACATAAAACTGCAGAACCCCAAAGTTTTTCTATGGTATGTTGTATTTTTGTAGGTAAGGTTTTGTACATGACTTTTGGCAGAGCGGTGTACCATTTTGAGGCACTTGACAACTTAGGTCTTCTCGTCTGGCATCACTGGATTATCACTTCCACCAAGACCTTTAAAGCTTGATTTTTGTAACCTGCTCAGTTGACTAATAAAAGTATCACGAGATCCTACATCTTCCGACCTGCAAATTGCCAGTGATAAGAATGAATCTGAAGCCAAGGCTTGCTCAGCGGTGACTGTAAACTACTGTCGGATTTTGGTCTTGATGGAAATATCGATAAGGTCATGTCATGCGTTCACATTACTCTGTAACACTTAGCAACATAAATCAATGTATTAAAAGCTGCAGAGCACAAAGCCAATTGTGCGAGGAAAAGTCAAACTGATTACACACGTCAAGCCGTTCCACGCTTCACACTCTTGGTGAAATCGTAAGGCATTACAAATCAATTATAAAATATAGACTTTGCTCACACACTTCGAAAAACAAAAAGTGTCTATATGTCTTTCTTGGCTACAGTCGTGTCTTTATGGATGATAGATACCCAGCATGAATAACACAATTGAAGAGAAACCTTTGATGTGAGGAGGAGCTTGCAGTGTGGTAAATCTTAAAAGATGTACTCGTCTTCAATCTTCAGGAACGCACCGCTCCTTGGCCTCCTGGCTTCCTGCTTGCTGGGTTGTGGGTTTTTATCTGATGACTGACAGTTTGGGCCAACGACATGGCAGACCTGCAGACCTGAACTGTGCACTCAACCATACTGCAAGCTTTGCTTCTGCAGCATCAGAAGAGTCCTATGGCACTGAAGTTGGCCAGATCCAGCAATCCGACCAACTCCTGCAACAGCTTACAATCACACGCTCCTTGTCTAGAAAACTATCCACCTTTGAGGTGGCTAGGAACCTTGGCAATGAACAGTAAACTATACAATTAAAAATACCTTAGTTCCTGAGTACAGAGTCGATTTTTAACAAGAGGTAAACAGCAAATTGCTTGTTTTTACTATCACTTTGTAATTTTACCCATTTATGAACTTGAGACAACCCATGTTACTCGATTTGGAGTTGGATGAGAATCCTCCATACTAGGGGGCAAAATGTAAAGATGGACAACATCAAAAGCGATCATTAGAATTTCTTCCTAAAGAAGAATGTAGCCAAGAGAACAAATAAAAGTATGGCATAAACGTAACAAAGAATAAAATATTATACTAGAGTAGATATGCCACTTTTGTAATTTATGAGGGATAGTAATGGTTGCCTAGGTAATCGGTAAAAATTCAGAAAAACAAAAGGAGAAAACCGGCCAAAATGTCTACAAACGGAGTAAAATTAGAATGTACAATTTATTACAAAATTAGGGGGGTAACATACATACAGCAAGGAAAGGGCGCACGTGCAATGTATAAAATTACAGAAAAGGACAATTGTAAAAATGAATAAGCTAAGAGGTCAATTATACAGATAACCAATGTATTACGATTGTGCAATCAAATGGCACACACAGTGTGAGTGTATGCTATATAAATTTGTAGCATATATATTGCAGGGTGCAATCACATAATGTGTAACACACACTGAAGGTATACTGTATGTCTATGACAAAGTGCAAAGTACAGGTGTCCTAGAATCAGTAAGTGCAGGGCATAGTACAAGCATATTGATGACCAAGCCAAAGTGTCATGAACCAGTAATGTGTCACTGTACTTACTTCAATGGAGTAAACGGGACCTCAAGCAACGTAGCGCCCACCCCGACGCGCGTTTCGGCGTTAGTCAGGGGGTGGCATACACTAACACTGTGTGTGCCATTTAATTGCACAATCGTAATACATTGGTTATCAGCACAATTAACCTCTTAGCTTATTCATTTTTACAATTGTCCTTTTCTGTAATTTTATACATTGCGCGTGCGCCCTTTCCTTGCTGTATATATATTACCGCCCTGATTTTGTAATAAATTGTACATTCTAATTCTACTCCGTTTCTAGACTTCTTGGTCAGTTTTCTCCTTTTGTGTTTCCTAAAGAAGAATCAGAGATTTTCCTACTTCAGTCTGTGACATGTCCCTGAACTACCGGTTCCCAATATGAAGATCCAATAGTTTATGGAAAGTATTAGAACCAGTTCAGTTTTAGTGGGTGATCTCCAACACTTATTCAGGGGGCTTTTAAAAACAACAAAAACAAAAAAATTTAGACTTTGGGTACGTTGTTGTTCTTCTGGTGGTCCCACACAGAGGTGAGATAAAGACATATCTTCATGAACATGGGTAGAAAAACTAACATCTAACTAGCGAGATTTTAGTGTTGTACAAATTTTTGTATTTTTTCCTCTAATTTTAAACTTATGCTTGGATTTGCATTAAAACGACCCTCTACCCTGGCACTAAAAAGTGACTATACATTTCTCATGTATATAGTCGCCCAACCTGGTGTCCTATATTTCTCTTTCTCTGCCCCCGCTACTGAAATTGTGTTCTGGTCCACCTTCACTGAAGATGGCCACCGCAGTGACATTGGGACCATAGTGGTAAGTCTGAACCTCTTACATGCCTTTCCTGTTCTGTGGAGGCATGGTTCAGATTTACCAAATTTACCATATGCCAGCCACTGTGGTGGTACTCTTGAATACAGGAGAACCAGAACATCAGGAGGCAATGAGAAGGCCACAGGTTGGGTGACTATGTATGACATATGTAATGTCATTTTTCAGTGCCTGGGTGGAAGATCGCTTTAAGAGTTTGTACAAATTTGGTAAGTTATTCTCTATTCATAGAGTAGGAAATAACTTCCAACCGATGGAACCAATCCTGAGAATGGGAACCTAAAGAACCCTGTCTCAATGGGAAGAAGGAGGATGACTTGTGCAACTCCTGTTCATTCACGTGACTTTGGAAAGCTCTGTTCTCAGGATGAGTGGTTGGATGCACAACAATCAGAAAATTAGCCCCGATTCTATGGACAGAGGATAACTTAAAAACGTGCAACAGACCCTTTATATCTAAATGGAAGGAATTGATCTTGTTTGTACAACTGCAAGGCGGATATTTAGATTGATGGCCGTCCATTCAAAATATGAACAGCAATTGTCCACTCTAGTTGGGAGTTCTCTTTTCCACCTGATAGGGCATGCTGACAGAAATAGCTTTTTATGAGACTAGCCCATTAAGAACAGTTTGCCATACATTATCTTTTTGCTCACCTTTAATAATAAATCTATATACTTCTTTTCCAACACAATATTACGACACATTGATTCCACGAGTCTCTCATTAGAAAACTCCCATCAATTAGATGAAGAGAAGAGCACATCTTGCTCTGGAGGACCCAACATGTAATGCTTCATTTGTCCTGCGGGGGTGCTGTATGGAAATATGACAAGTTTTTCTGCACATTGTGGCAATCCCGGCAGTACTCCTTTATAAATATAAGCAAAAATATCATACAAGGACGTACTTTTTCTGACCTAATGAGCTATTATCCCTCATGATATCCTAAGTTAGGACATCATACTCTTTAAGATTGTAGAGATATCAATACAGTGGGGAGGGCACATATTATTTTACATTCTGCATTCATTTTACGTGTAGTCTAGAAAATAATACAATGGAAATAGACCCTAAATTCCGCACAGATACAAACAAGCTTAGGCTTTATTACTGCTTCAGTCTGCTGATTCCTTCCCTCGCTGTTGTTATTGAAAAGAATAATGAAATCACTGTGATCGTGTCGTATTTCGCTGTGCCGCTCTCATTTGCAGTTATATTCTCATTAGGCACAAATCTAAAGCGCCAGTTCTGAACAGATCAAGGGCCGCATATAAAATAGTGTTATGCTACAAAGTGCATTGAACAAATGAGTGGAACATTTGTAAATATTTCCGTGATGCCCTTTTATTTTATATTGCCACTGTTATGCTACTTCTCCAGATTAGGGAGATTGGATACGAGAAATTCTATTTGTTGGTGGAAAATTCGAAGACCTGGAGATGTCGGTCAAATATAGTGGTTTGCTATAACTGACTATTGCTCTATTAAATGTATCTATTTATCTATCTTTCTATCTATCTATCTATCTATCTATCTATCTATCTATCTGTCTGTCTGTCTGTCTGTCTGACCATCTAACCTAAGAACATAATAAACATGAGGTGACAAAAAAAATAATACTCACCTCCCCTCTCACTTGTGCTGCCGCTCCAGCACCCATCAGGTCCTATGTGTAGCTTTCTCCAGCATCTTTCTAACTGTTCCACCACGCAATGTCTTTTCCTCCATGTTCACTCTGCACCGAGTAGGACTTTGATGCCATTAGGCATGTTATGACATCACGATGTATAATGATTTATTTGCAATCCACAGTGAACATATATGACGTTTCGGTCTCAGTTTACACCTTCTTCAGATATACGGATTGCCATAGAAGAATATAGTACTCATTGCTCAAATTATACAGGATACAGTGCATCTGGAAAGTGGGAATACCACGAAAGGTATGGTGCCTATAGAAGTCAGCATATAGGTGCCATACCTCTAGTGGTATTCCCACTTTCCATATGCACTGTATCCTGTATAATTTCATGGCATACATGTCAAACTCTGGCCCGTTGGCCAAATCTGGCCCACAGGATGGTTTTGTTTGGCCCGCAACACCAGAACCACCACCCATATGTGGGCCCATTATTCTGTATGGAGGACTATGTGTGCCCATAATACTGTATAGAGGACTATGTGGGGTCCATTATTCTGTATGGAGGACTATGTGTGCCCATAATACTGTATGGAGGACTATGTCTGGCCCACTATTTTGTATGGAGGATTATGCGGGGCCCATTATATTATATACTGGTTGTCCCATGACTTTGTCCAAGTTTTTCATTTTGGCCCTCTGTGTGTTTTTAGTTTGACATCCCTGTTCTGTGGAAATCCGTATACCTGAAGAAGGTCTAAACTGAGACCGAAACGTCATATATGTTCACTGTGGATTGCAAATAAATCATCTTTTTTTTTACATCAATTGAGTGCCAAGTTCTTCCTAAATATTATACTATGGATTGGGCTCCTACTTGTGCACCTGCTGCCATGAGTACTGTGCTCTACTGCTACATGACATCACGTGTATCATGGTGTCACAGGTCTACTCGGCACTGGATGCCATGGTGTTGGCTGGCTAGGCCTTGCTCGATGCATGTCTTGACGTCAGAGGCTACTTGGAACTGGAAGCTCTGGTGTCAGGCTGGCTAGGTCTTGGATGACACAACTTGTGACATCATCGGCCTACTTGGCACTGGAAGCTCCGATGTCAGGCTGGCTAGGCCTTGGGTTATACACCTTGTGACATCAAAGGCCTACTTGGCCCTGGAAGCTCCAATGTCAGGCTGGCTAGGCCTTGGCTGCAATATCTCATGACATCAGAGGCCTACTTGGCCCTGGAAGCTCCAGCGTCAGGCTGGCTAGGCCTTGGCCACAACATCTCATGACATCAGAGGCCTACTTGGCACCGAAAGCTCCGACACAGAGTGTAGATTGATGAAGAGGACGTTGCATATGGTGGTGCAGTAAAGAGGTCAGAGGGAGCTTCTCAGCAAACGAACATGAGCACCATCACCAGAAAAAGCTGAGCGCTGTACTCTGTTATTTCTGGCAGTCCTATAGACTATGAATTGGGTGGTGACGATCATGCTTGGCCACCATTCCATGCAGAATGGGACATTTTAGAGAGCCGTTTTTGGGATTGCTGGTGGTCCCAATTATGAGACCCCCTACTGATCAGCAAATTGTCATAAGAGGCAACTTAAAATTTTGGAATTAACTCTTTGATGCATCAAAATGGATAATTTTTCAGTGTGCATATATATATATATATATATATATATATATATCCAGCCTGAATGTAATCCTTCATAATACAGGGTCTTGTGACAAAGGTCTGCGGCCTGGCTGTTGAGGATCCGTCTATTTTCCCAGTAACATGCTTATCTCCCGTCTGGATCCCCATCCAGTGAAACAGCTTTGTCCTAATTACCTCAGGACGAGGCGATGCCCCTGAAGCAATCATATGTGTTTGTTAACACCCTATCCAGTGCGTTCCTCCCCATAAATAAAACATTGCGGAGATTACAATGTTGTGTTCCTTTGGACTCCAGACCCCGCTATCACCGTGGATGGAATTCACAAAATCTCCCCTAGCAGCCGGCTGCGTATCCAGAAGAAATGTTATCAGCGGTCTGTATGCTCCGAGGAGGGTGACCGCGGAGGTGATGTTATAGGGCGACGTATTAACCTTCCCTCGCCATGTTAATAATGTTAGGAAAGGAAAGAGTTAACAAGTCTTTAATTTTTAAAGTGTACCTGTCTGGCAGACACCCCCCTCCTTCTTTTTGCCTATGGCTGAAGCATGCAGATTAGATGCCTGTCATCCGCGGTGAGATCTCATGTGAGCTGACATTCAATGCTTTTTTTTTGGAGTGCGCACAACAAAAAACTCATTTTTTTAAGGTGCATTTGCTTGCCGTCAAATTACTTTTTTTGTCACAAAGGTGCAGGTCTGTGTTTTGTCAAGAGAGGCATGTACAACAAGGGATTGCATTGACGGTAACGTGTTTTCTGGAGGTCTGTTATCACAATTGCTCCATTTTCGAGAGAGAGGAGAAAGAGGGAGAAAAACGGCTGCATTGGTAGAAATCTAATTTTTCTGGGATTTTCCTGCGACCCATCATGCTGTGATGGACTTGCAGGTCAATTGTAAGGACTGCGCTCCTCATCGATTTAAAGGGGTAGTTCCAATTTGGCATGTTGTCTATAGATGATAACTTGCTGTGTGTTGGAGATGCAAACCCTGCGACCCTCACCATCTCAAGAATGGAATCTGACATACTTGATTACAAAAAAGGGATGTCCGCTCATGCTCGCAACTGCACAATTCATTGTTTATGGTACCGCTAGAGATTACCAAGAGCTGTGCTATCTCCACCAGTCCCAAAGACAATAATTGGAGTGATGGGGCGCATGTCTAATGTAATACTGGAGATACAAGGGGTGCTGAGGTAAGAAGATACTGCTCACACTGCTGTCTATCCTGTCTATCTGATCTCATATTGGAGATACCAGGAGTGTTCAGGTAAGAAGATGCTGCTCACACTGCTGTCAAGTCTGTCTTCCTGATCCAATACTGGAGATACCAGGAGTGCCAAGGTAAGAAGAGGCTGCTCACACTGCTGTCCACCCTGTCTATCTTACTTAATACTGAAGATATCAGGAGTGTTGAGGTAAGAAGAGGCTGCTCACACTGCTATTCACCCTGTCTTTCTGATCTCATCCTGCAGATACCAGGGCTTCTGAGGTAAGAAGTGGCTGCTCACACTGCTATCAAGTCTGTCTATCTGATCTAACACTGGAGGTAGTGGGGGTACTGAGTTAAGGAGAGGCTGCTCACACTTCTTTTCACCCTGTCTATTTTACTTAAAGAAGCACTCCCATAAACGTTTTTATCCTCCTTATATATTGCAGTCATCATGATATGTCACTGTGTACTTACAATTGTTCATTTTGCCTTTTTATCCAGCTAAATCTTCTCTTTTCTCTGCTCTATGTAGAAATGTCTCTTGCACCTGCATTTATCATCACCCTCTTAAACTCCTGACCCAGCTGCTCTTCTCCTTCCCCTGCCAAAGAGTTTTCCAGTGACTTTTGAGTCATACAGAGAAAATTGACCTTCTGTTTCTACATAGAACTTAGAAGGAGCTAGTGAGTTTCTAATCATGTGATGTCATAGACCTAATAGAAAAGAGAAGAATTAGTTGGCTAGAAAGGCAAAATAAGCAATTGTAAGTACACCGTGCTTGATAATATAAAACTGCAATATATTAAGAGCATAAAAATGTTGACGGGAGTGCTTTTTTAATACTGAAGATACCAGGAGTGCTGAGGTAAGAAGAGGCTGCTCACACTGCTGTCCACCTGTCTATCTGATCTAATACTGCAGATATCAGGGGTTGCTGAGGTAAAAGGCCGCTCACACTCCTGTCCATTCTGTCTATCTGATCTAATACTGGAGATACCAGGGGTGCTGAGGTAAGAAGATGCTGCTCACACTGCTGTCCACCCTGTCTATCTGACCTGATACTGGAGATACCAGGGGTGCTGAGATAAGAGGTTGCTCACACTGCTGCCCCCCCATCTGATCTCATATTAAAGATACCAGGGATGCTGAGGTAGGAAGAGGCTCCTCACACTGCTGTGTGCCCTGTCTATCTGATCTAATACTGGAGATTCCAGAGGTACTGAGGTAAGAAGAGGCTGCTCACACTGCTGTCCACCCTGTCTATCTGATCTAATACTAGTGATACCAGGGATGCTGGGGTAAGAAGAGGCTGTTCACACTGCTGTCCACCCTGTCAATCTTATCTAATACTGTACATACCAGGGGTGCTGAGGTAAGAAGAGGCTGCTCACACTGCTGCCCACCCTGTCTATCTGATGACAATGCATGGTATAGGTATCTCCACAGCAGTAAAGCTTCCTACTGCACATGCTCAGAGGCACCTGTCCAAACATTCCTAGACAGGTTTCTCTTAGCGTAACAAAACGATGTCCATTTTAATTTTATAGTGATTACTTCCCTAAACAAATCAATTGTGATTTGTTGATTCAATGTATTTAGAAATGTATTTATAATTACATTTTCTTTAGATATTATTTTTTTCTATTACTCGTGAACCCCTTTAAACATCTTAAGGAATAGACCTGTTACTTTATTTTAGGGACCATGAAGGTTCCACCTCCAAGCCTAGTACCAACGATATCTTCATATCTGAAGATGAAGCTTCCTTGTGATGTTCATCTGCTATGGACACGGCCAATTTGTGGTTAGCATGGTTATTTCTATAAGGAGCCACAAGTGGATGGTATCCAGTTACTTGGTGCCATGGATGGAGCCAAGAAGTTCATGGCTTGGACAGTACATAGGAGATCAAATCCTGGGAGGCTTGGATAATCAAGAATTTTCGGAAGATTTTTTCTTCCACAGGCCACGTCTAAATTAAAAGATATAAATGTAAGTAGCGAGCGGTGTTCGGTCCCCTGCGTGTTACTGTTAACTAGTTGTATCATGGCAGTAGCTGAAGTACGAAACGTTATTGTAATGCGGTTTCAGCTTTTCTCATCTCTTCACTTTTGAGGTTACATAATCTTAAGCAGGAAGCATCTGGCTGGTGAAGTATGTGACAGGCCTCTGACAATTAACAACGTAGATTTTGGAGGTCATTGGTATGTCCTGTGATGTTAACCACAAAGTAGATAATACTCATGTATCTTACTTATGGCTTCAACTTATCTTCTCCATAACAAGGTGAGGATTCCCATTTTTTAAGGTACCCATATACATTAGATGGAAGCCAAATCCCCTGGTCTTGGCGGGATTGGCTAATTATCTAATGTAAACGGGCAAGTTACTTTCCTTGTCCAAATTTGAAGAAAAATAATGTTTGGATTGGATGCGGCTAGTTTCCCTCTTTCCATTGAAGCTGGGTCCACCATCTATCAGCAGGAGCAGGGGACAAGAGTGCTCTATTTGATTGGAGTGGAGGTCGAGGATACGTATAGTCAGTCCATTCAAAGCCTAGATAATAGGGATGAAGAAAAAAATCTGCAGGATCCTAATCCAGTGGCCACATCAGTAGTTCGTGGCCAGAACCACCTACTACCTGTGGCATCCTCCCCATCGGCTCTTCTAATTTGTAGAGCAACTTCATGTGAGTTGTGTCACAACGTAATGATGTTGCGGTGTATGCTAATCAGAGAGACGCCTGGGATGCCATAGGTATTAAGGGGGTTCTCAGTGCTCTGATCTTTCGACCATGAACTACTAAAATGGCCCCTGGATCAGGGTCCTTTTGATCTTTTTGCTCAACTGTACAAGATAGCTAGTTCGGGCTATCTCTGTGAGTGACACTGTGCATACTCTACCACGACTTCATTCAAACTGGGGACACTTGACCCACATTCTTGTGATCGGTGGGGGGTCCCAGTGTTTGGACCCTCAGTAAGCTACTGTCAGTAGGTGATAACTTTCACCATTGGCATAACTTGAAGTCCATGGGCCCCAATGAAAAAGCTGCAACGGGGCCTCCAATTATTGCAAGTCTTTAATAGTATTGGTCTTTTCATACAGGCCAAAGGTACTTTTTGGATCCCTTAGCTCCAGGGCCCAGGTGCAGTTGCAACCCCTGCAACTATTGTAGTTACGCCCGTGACGTTCATTCTTGGTGCAACCCCTTTTGGCTTTCCATCTTTGTCAAGTTTTTACTCACTTGGGTCAATAGTCGCAGCAATTTGTTTTGGGAATGGGCACCCTTATCATGTGTTTGACAAATGTGCTGGTTCTGCGATCTAGCTTATAAGGTGACTGGTTTACTTACATCCATGTCCTACATTTTACCCCAGGGTTTTGCCAACGGTCATTTTGAACCATACAAGACTATCTTCTGTGCCGGGCCTATCTCTATTAGGTCATCCACTTTGCACAATTCCTTTTTCTTAGAAGGTTTCCTTGATAATAAACGATTTAAAAAAATGTCCCATTGCTGAGACCTCCAGCGATTAAAAACCTGATTGCAAAGTGTTTAATTTCTCTACAGCATCACCGTAGGAGAAATGAAGTATTACAACATGGACTTATACAATGGGTAATCTAATCAACATATTAGCTAACATTCATTGTTCAATTACCCTGCGTCTGTGTCTCCCAAGGCTAGCAGCACAATAAGTTGCAACAAACATCAATTCAAGAGTCAACATTCAGGCTCATATGAACAAGGGTCTATGTCTCTGGGCCTACTAAATGTACGTCTGGCATAATTAAGAATAAATGGTGTATCCTAACAAAATGTATGACCAAAATTGTAATTGGGAGTTACTATATGACCTTTGTCATTGAGGCATGTCTCATAAGACATTGTCCAATCAGTCATGATGGCATAGGGACACACCCTTTTGACAAGCAGGAATAGTAATGCCCAGTTGTCAATTTATTAATACATTTCCGTTAGGAATAAAAGAAGAATGGCACAATGTGTTTTGCTCCAGAATTGTTGGATTTCATGATTACTTATGAAAACACAGATGTCAGGAGAGCAGTCAGGTCCTCTTTAAAGCAAAGCCTATCTTTATCCCGTCTACCACGTAAGGCAGGAATATTTACTATCCCATTGATGTTAATATCAATTGTAACTGGGATTGCTCTTTAATGCCATGGAGTGAATTTCTTCCTCCGATGTGAAAAAAGTGAGACGGTCTTATCACTCAATGAAAAATGGCAGCAGCACATTATAGAGATATGATGTGAATCTTTGATACAGTAATGGAAAAAGAAGTCTGGGGAAGGATACCTGATCTCCAAGACGTCTGCATATTTACAAATCAGGACGAGGGATGAGTCGATCCAACACATCTTACACCCTTTACTGCAGGGATTTTGAATATTGAATGAAGTTTTGCCTTACAGATTATACTTGTCCACTAATCCTTTAATATCTCCGAGGCCCCCTATCATGATTTCACTTTTAGATTTGCTCCCAGCATGCTGTAAATTGCAAATTGCCGGGCCAAAGTCTTTTTAGTGATTGCAGATCTGCTGTGCTCATATACATTGGGAAGCAAATGAACTAAAATAGGTCTGATAGTTTCGCCATCATTTGTAATAAAGTTGGTTTGGGAACTCTAACATTTGAGTAACCAGTAGAGATGAGTGAAGCTTTTGAAATGCAAATTCGCCAGATTCGCTGAATTTTTCCAGGAAATTTGTCTCAAATCTACTCAAAAACTTCTAATTGTCCCGAAAAGGAGGTATTCTCTTCTCCTCGCACACTTCTCTTATTCACTGCTGTACTGTCACACACTCACTGTGTGGTTTGCTTAGTGTTTTTGTCTTAATTGTCCTATCTCTGTGGCTAAGTTGTTTGCTGTAACGTTGTAACACTATCCAGATTCACCCTAAAGTGGCTGCTGAATTCCCTGCCTTGGCTTTTATACTGGCTATGACAGTCCCTCCTGATCGGCTTTGCTATACCAAGTGATGCGATAGCTGCAAGGCATTATGGGGAGGTCTTAAACCTTCTCTGGCTGATGTAATCTTCTGCAGTGTGTACAATGGCGCTGACCATTTTAAGTGCGAAGAATATCGCAAATAATCCCCACTGCAGAATCTTTTAATGCCCCCTTAATACCTCCACAAATAGTAATGATGTTCCTGAGTGCACCTTCCAAAAATACTAATGCCATCTTCGTGTCACCTTCACAAAAAATTAAGTATTGTAAGGCGACGGTGCAGTAACTGAGGCAGTGACCCAAGCAAGTCCAACATAAACAGCTTTTATTTCAGCTACTCACGGGTAAACAGAAAAGTCCTCCGGTTCGCAGCTGGGTTAACAAAAGTCCATACACACCGGTTGCCGTGGGCAACGGCTGTGCCCGGCCGCTCAGAGCCTGACGGGTGCAGAGCCTTTCCAGCGATACACAGTCCTGCCAAGTTTTCCTGCTATGCTCCTAGCAGGTCCCAGCACTGAACAACACTAACTATTAATGCAGGGTTTTTAAAGGATCTGTGGCAAGAGCCACTGGAAAACCAGGGTTGGAGGGAGGAGGCCGCCCCACTGCCTTCCTGTAGCCTCCTCCAAGAAATGAAGGCCCTGCCGGGTTTTACTAATCTGCCTTAGCCAGATAGCCTGACCAGGTCAATGCTCACCTTCATTCCTGCATTGCAGCCGCAGGTGAGTTTGTGTCTGCAATGCAGTCCAATGGATTTAATAGGTCTCTGTACACATTCTGGGGATATAATGTCCCTCGTATACGATCCCGGTCACTGCTTCACAGTATTTACTTTCCTAACCCAAGCCAAGAACTCCCTTTCTCCCCTGCATGTGCACAAAGTAACGTCATTGCTCCACCTGCACCGGGACCCTGGCGTCTTGTGGTCTGTGTTACACACATGCTGCTAGGTTCAGATAGGGCGAGACGGGTTTCATGAATTCTTTGGAATCCTGGGGGAACCGTTACTCAGGGCGACCATAGGCTGCAGCTTCTCTCAGGCACACAATAGATTCAATTGCTGATCAGACACATCTGACAAGAGTCTTTTTCAACAGTTTAACAGTGGAATTTAATCTGAAGCACAGCCAGTGCAATTCAGGGATATTACAGCAACAATCTTCATTACGGTACAGTCCGAGTTTCTTGAGCAACCGGCTCCAGTAACAATACAGTAGTTTCTTCACAAGGCACAGTATTACAGTTTCTTCTGTAGCATAATTCAGCACAGATTAGATCTCTTAGCAGCACACTTCTATGCATACACAACCACAGGCTTTTCCTTCAAAAGGACACAATAGTACACAGCATTCTTTATCCTGCATGGAGATGGAAGTGGGGAGGGTTTGATGAGGAAGAAGATCCCTATGACACAATTCCTTCCAGTCCTTATCTTTCTGCCCGATAATACTCCTTACTGTTAGCTCAGGGAGTCTATCTGACCTGTGTTTAGCTTCTCTCCTGACCTGAATTCTGTTGCCTTGCCTTTTGTGATATACAGATCACACACCACCTTTCTCTTCGGCTTCAGCCAGACTACAATAACAAGTTCCCCACAATCCTCCTGGGGCTCTGCTAAAACACTCCCTGTCTCCTGTGACTGTATCAACCCGACTAGTTGCTGGATGCTTCTGAAGCACAACACTTCCTGTCTCCTGTGCTTTTGTTATTTGTAATAGTTGCTGGATGCTTTTGAAGCAACAGCACTACTTATGCATGTCACTTCTGCAGCCCTGCAACAGCCTGAGACCTACAGGATGGAGAGTAGTAGCTTACTGCTGTACCACAAGATCCAAGTGTTTAAAATTGCGATTGTCTGAAGATACGGGGCACCCATCCATAAGTCCGGGCCAGAAGAATTTTGGACCCAGGGCAATAACCCCTGTGCCCACCCACCCCACCTTACATCACAGAGTGATAAATAACCAGCAAAAAAGCTATAAAACTGGTATGTATTAATACACAGTGACATGGGTAAAAAGTGTAGGGCTTTGAGGGCACCAATGTTTACTGATTTGGGAGCCTTGGACAGGCAATAACTGGTCAATATCCCTTTCACTCATGATCCTGACCATTCTGAGTTTCCTAGTGCTTAGCAACCTGGCAATGGAATATCCAATACGAATAGAAATAACCTGACTGTGATACCGATCTTAAAAGGAATCTACCACCAGGTTTTTGCTATATAATCTGAGAGCTGCATAATGTAGGGGCAGAGACCCTGATTCCAGAGATGTGTCACTTACTGGGCTTCTTCATGTAGTCTCAATAAAATCAGTGTTTCATAAGCAGGAGATTATCACTAGAAGACTAGTTGTCTTGTGCCTCTTAGTCCTCCTGCTTAACCACGCCCTAATCACTGATTGGCAGCTTTCTGCCTATGCACAGTGTACACAGGAAGTGGCCAATCAGTGATGTGGGTCGGGTTATACAGAGATCATGATTCAGAGCTCTTTGAGATCTGCAGCAGATAAAACACTGATTGTATCAAAACTGTAGCAACCAATAAAGTAAGTGACATATCGCTGGAATCAGGGTCTCTGCCCTAACATTGTGCTGCTCTCAGATTACAAAGCAAAAACTTGGTGACAGATTTCCTTTAATACCAGCTGGGTCAGACCCCCACCAATCAAGTTCCAAAGGACCCGCAGGATAGGTGATAACTTGTTTTCACTGGACGACCCCTTTAACTCAGAATGAGTGTATGAAAAAGGTTTTCTACACTGGACAATGCCTTTAGATGCTGTGATTGCCTTTTCCGCATGGAAAGATTTCATCATCAAGGTCTAAGCAAAGAACCATCTCTGGTGCCCCCACACTTTCCTGATCAGGAGATGCGTCCTCCAGTTCATCTTGACATTTGTGAATTGTGTGATTATTTATTTTGCAGTTGGGCTCAGACTTCCAGCCGATAAGTGAAGTGGCCACTACACATTTAATGAAATATTGTCTCATCCCCGTCACAGAAGAAGCTCAATTCGAGGAAATGATGTTCTCGTTGGTTCTCGATGGTAATGCTACTTATTCTTTTCTGACCGCGTCAGCAGGACCCAACCCCATTAATGCTGTCAAGTTCCACCTCCCATGGGTGGCTTGAAGACAGAAATGTGAGACGGCTTGGCTCAATGTAGCTCCTTAAGAAATGTGAATATGAGTGAAAAAAAATATCAAATGAAATATATATTTTGTTCATGGTCCAGGAAAAAAGATCGGACCTCCGTAGAGAAGGTTGAGGTCGTTGCGGTGATGTGTTCGATGCCCTTTCTTCCTTGACGAGTTATGATTTTTCTAATTTACCAATATATAGTATTACTAAAGGACATCTTCATCCAAATAACACAACTAAATTGCACAAGATTTCACTAATAAACACCAGTTTGTGGTCTAGTGCTGCTCTTCTTAGTGTAAGTGGGATCAGGAAGTTGGAACTACAGTCGGCCATTTTGAGGACCACGGATAACCGAACGTGCTCGGATAAGGTTAGACAGCCGCACCCCATGCAGGGATTGCCTAACAATCAGGCAATCCCTGCATGTGTTGCGGCTGTCTGACAGCCGTGAGACATGCAGCTGCGGCGACGTGAACATATTTTTCGAGCACGCCGAAGATACCCTGTTAGCACACGAATGTGCTCGGATAACATCTCCGAGCATGTTCGCTCAACACTAAATAGGATGCCTCTCTATGTCCAAAGCAATATTTCTTGGAAAATGTTACCTTTTTTTTTGCATATAGTCCAGCCAAGAATCCCACTTGTGATTCAGGAAACCACAAAAATTGCCAGGATTGTTCCTGAAAAATCAGAACAGTCCTGGCATATTGGCAACTATGCATATGTAGGCTCAGATCTATAGATTTCCATTGGTGCCTTGTTACGGATCCTCACCACCCGGCAAAATGCATAAGCCCTTGTTACACGTCTATATATTCTGTGCCTATGGCTACACTGATGATGAAACATGATATACCACATGCAACTTAAATGGGCTGTATGTTACCATCATTTTGTGCCTTCATATCGACCTTTTGGGAGCTCAAAATCACTTTTCTTTTACAATCTGTAATGTAAAATTTCAAACATTAAAGAGGGAAAACGCAAAACACTTTAAGGGAAGAGTCACAGAGCCATATAACTGTGACGAGGATCGCATCGCAATGCTTGGACTGGCTGCCGACTCTCCCGACCCAAGTATGACATAGAAATACATGCTGTCACGCCCCAGTGGGGAGACCCGATGGGCAGTCCGAGCATTGCGTTGCCATCCTCGTCTGAGTCATACGGCTGTCTGACTCTTCCCTAAGGGATATTCTGGTCTCAGTCAATGATGGCATATACTAGTGATTCCACATCCTTCAGCACAAAATGACTGTTGAAACTAAGCAAAGGCGCTTGGTGCACCCTTGGGGTGGTCGAACACTTCATTGCGCCTTCCTACCTATTTGTGTTCCATTTTTCTCCACCCTCCTCTTTCTTGATGGACAACTTGGTATGGGGATAGATGGAAAAAAAAAGTAGGTGGGAAGGTGCACTGAACTTGTCGACCACGCCATGGAGCACCTACCGCCTGTGATTGGTTTGAACAGTCATTTCGCTGAGGGTTTGACCTGTGGGACCATCACGCCTCCTAGGAAAGAAAAGGCAGCATGTGCCCCCATCACAGTTGTCTTTAGCACAGTGGCGTTCCCAGTATGACTCCATGCAGGTGAATGAAGCCAGTTTGCAGTTTGCTTCACTCCCGAGTACCCTGTCACACTGATAGTTCAGAAAAGGACACAGTGCTGAATCGGTGCTCTCCCCCCTTCATTCTTAAGATCTGTGAACATTCCCGCGGTCAGACCCTCACCTATCATTAAGGGATGCCATATTCTTGCAATATCCCATCAATTACTCGGAATACCCCATTAATCTGCCTATACATGTTCGAATATAAAAGCATAAAAAATAGTAATAAGCCCACCATACTATTAAAAATGAGTTAAAGGGGTTGTATGAGATTAAAAAAAAAATGCGGCTGCCTTCTTCCCCAAAAAATAGCGCTATTATAATCCATTGGCTGGGTCTGATATTGCCGCACATCCAAACTGAAATGAATGGACTGAACTGCAATACCCAAACAACCCAAAAAGTAGCCACATTTTCATACTTAGCTGACGGAGTGTGACGGTGCATTATTAGTGCTCCTGCCATGTTTTGATCAATGGGCGTCACTGACGTTGGACCGCCTCCGATTGTTTAACCGTCTAGTTATGTGTCAGGGTGTCTTCCCTGAGACCCTACCCCTTTAAATATCAAGTGATTAATTATTGTAACGGCAAACACAAAGATCAATGCAGAATATGAATATCATGGAATATCGTGCTCCAGACGCCTGTTCCAGGGCAGATACATGGGGCCGTCATAAATATTTTAAATATCCCTAATAAATCCCCGATCTTTGTGTCTGAGTTGACTGTCTCGCGGACGCATTTGCAGGAACACACGCCAATGAAGTCTTTAATACCTGCGCTAGCGGATGTGGGGAATTAACCTGATATCGGATTTGTGTAGACGGAGCACAAGTCTGTGATCTCATTCCATTATTTTTAACTTCATACATTGATAATTAATTTGTCTGACACCATATTGATTTCTTGCCTCTTGTTTCATTGACAACGTCTTCACTTTAATGCATAAATGGCAAGTTTCCCATTACGGAGGATTTAAAAGGAAATTCGGACACAAAAATTGTGGACACATGCCGGCTGACCTTCCGAGGAGAGTACAAGATCCACAGAATGCTTACAAACCCATTCATGGTTTGTTTGTTTTTCATTGTTCCAGTGCATGGAAAATGCTGTTGCTTTTAATGAGAAATGTCCTAATGTTTTGTGTATACAGCTTCTATGCAGACCTATAAGTCTCTATGGTAACAGACTGCAAGCAAGCCTCGTGTAGTCAGATTTTCCAGTTATGTCAGACTTACCGATACCTTATCAAAAGTAATGGCTGGGTGTATGACTTTTCACACCTATTGAATTACCAAGGATTGCAAGGATTTTTCACCTAAATCCGAGTGAGATTTATAGGAAATCTGTATTTTATCTAATTGGGGTTCAACAACTCCAATCACAGGCATCTGAACACTTCCACTTGGAATTCTACTCACACTTCCTACTATGTACAGATGACTCTTCAGTAATCTCATTATCATCACAGACAGATATATCACAGAATTTATACAGTAGATAACACAGGATCCACTTTTCACAATAAGTGATGTCACAGCTCACCTCCTCCTCCTGTACAATGACTGATAATACCTCATTAACACATAATCCACCATTCACAAAAGATGATGTCCCAGCTCACCTCCTCCTCCTCCTGTAGAATGACTGATAACACCTCTATATACAGTAGATAACATAGGATCCACATTCACAATAGATGTCATATCTCACCTCCTCCTCCTCCTATACAATAACTGATAACACCTCTATATACAGTAGATAGCACAGGATCCACCATTCACAATATGTCACAACTCACCTCCTCCTGTTCAATGACTGATAACACTGTAGGTAACACAGGATCCACCATTCACAATAGGTGATATCACAGCTCACCTCCTCCTCCTCCTGTACAATGACTGATAACACTTCTATATACAGTAGATAACACAGGATCCACCATTCACAATAGCTTATATCACAGCTCACCTCCTCCTTCTGTACAATGACTGATAACACCTCTCTATATACAGTAGATAACACAGGATCCACCATTCACAATAGGTGATGTCACAGCTCACCTCCTCCCCCTCCCTTCATGGTTCCCTTTGCCCTGATGAGAACTTGCTCATTAAGTAGTTTAATGCAATTCTACAGGGCGTGAGTCAATTTTGGCTAATATCCAGATTTTTTTTAATCTATATACATGTACAGTATAGACCAAAAGTTTGGACACACCTTCTCATTTAAAGATTTTTCTGTATTTTCATGAAAATTGTACATTCACACTGAAGGCATCAAAACTATGAATTAACACATGTGGAATTATATACTTAACAAAAAAGTGTGAAACAACTGAAAATATGTCTTATATTCTAGGTTCTTCAAAGTAGCCACCTTTTGCTTTGATGACTGCTTTGCACACTCTTGGCATTCTCTTGATGAGCTTCAAGTGGTAGTCACCGGAAATGGTTTTCACTTCACAGGTGTGCCCTGTCAGGTTTAATAAGTGGGATTTCTTGCCTTATAAATGGGGTTGGGACCATCAGTTGTGTTGTGCAGAAGTCAGGTGGATACACAGCTGATAGTCCTACTGAATAGACTGTTAGAATTTGTATTATGGCAAGAAAAAAGCAGCTAAGTAAAGAAAAACGAGTGGCCATCATTACTTTAAGAAATGAAGGTCAGTCAGTGTGAAAAATTGGGCAAACTTTGAAAGTGTCCCCAAGTGCAGTTGCAAAAACCATCAAGCGCTACAAAGAAACTGGCTCACATGAGGACCGCCCCAGGAAAGGAAGACCAAGAGTCACCTCTGCTTCTGAGGATAAGTTTATCCGAGTCACCAGCCTCAGAAATCGCAGGTTAACAGCAGATCAGATTAGAGACCAGGTCAATGCCACACAGAGTTCTAGCAGCAGACACATCTCTTCAACAACTGTTAAGAGGAGACTTTGTGCAGCAGGCCTTCATGGTAAAATAGCTGCTAGGAAACCACTGCTAAGGACAGGCAACAAGCAGAAGAGACTTGTTTGGGCTAAAGAACACAAGGAATGGACATTAGACCAGTGGAAATCTGTGCTTTGGTCTGATGAGTCCAAATTTGAGATCTTTGGTTCCAACCACCGTGTCTTTGTGCGACGCAGAAAAGGTGAACGGATGGACTCTACATGCCTGGTTCCCACCGTGAAGCATGGAGGAGGTGGTGTGATGGTGTGGGGGGGCTTTGCTGGTTACACTGTTGGGGATTTATTCAAAATTGAAGGCATACTGAACCAGCATGGCTAACACAGCATCTTGCAGCGGCATGATATTCCCTCCGGTTTGCGTTTAGTTGGACCATCATTTATTTTTCAACAGGACAATGACCCCAAACACACCTCCAGGCTGTGTAAGGGCTATTTGACCAAGAAGGAGAGTGATGGGGTGCTGCGCCAGATGACCTGGCCTCCACAGTCACCAGACCTGAACCCAATCGAGATGGTTTGGGGTGAGCTGGACCGCAGAGTGAAGGCAAAAGGGCCAACAAGTGCTAAGCATCTCTGGGAACTCCTTCAAGATTGTTGGAAGACCATTTCCGGTGACTACCTCTTGAAGCTCATCAAGAGAATGGCAAGAGTGTGCAAAGCAGTCATCAAAGCAAAAGGTGGCTACTTTGAAGAACCTAGAATATAAGACATATTTCCAGTTGTTTCACACTTTTTTGTTAAGTATATAATTCCACATGTGTTAATTCATAGTTTTGATGCCTTCAGTGTGAATGTACAATTTTCATGAAAATACAGAAAAATCTTTAAATGAGGTGTGTCCAAACTTTTGGTCTGTACTGTATGTTATGTATGTTATAAAAAAAAACCTGATTCAAACAAAACATTAATTTTCTAATGACCCACTCTCTTCTTTGTAAGACCATGTGGACTTTGCTTGTATTTTAAATTCATTCCATTCCTTGCTGGATTGGAAATTAACTCTCCATTCATCAGTTTGCTGCTGACAAACAAGCAAAGCTGCAGTATAAAGCATGAAGGCATGACTGCTCTTGATAAGATGAGTTTCAAATCCCAAATACTTAGGGGTCAATAATTACAGCATACCCTAGTGGAGGAGGTCTGAAAAGCAGCCAAGCTGCCATCACTGAAGTCAACATGCAGCAGGCGAGTATCAACAAGCCGGCCATGTATTCTACGTGTGCGCCATGACGGACGGATCATCTGCAGTATAGGACTGGGTTAATCTGCGAGATGTGTCTCATTTGACTGACGGCTTTAATTTTACTAAAAATCCATTATGTCATACTAAGTGGATCCCGGGCCGCATCCCTCATCCTCTCTCCAGTTTCTTATTTAGATGCTATCTTATCCTGTCCCCAGTAACACTACATTTGTCTCTGCATTCCAGATCATCAGCCCTATCAATCACTCCGCTTCCCTATCAAACAGCTGAGAAATAATGCAAAGTATGACAACATTCTTCTTCCTGTACCTCCATCTGTAAATGATGGATTAAGTAATTTTTGTTCTCCAGCCCAGGAACACAAGACATTGCTCACGGTCTAAGCTTTCAAGAATCCTTATTTCTTTTCAACGGGGGAAAAAAAAAAAAAGAAAAAAAATAACAAAACAAAAAAAAAACAAGTACCAGTTCTAAAATAAAATACTGTCGGTGGCAGGGAAGTCTATTAACATGGGAAACAGTGAGAATTGAAATAATCTATTGAAACAGTGGGGAAGATTTACATTTTTCCATATCTCCAAAGCAGCTGTAGGCTTTTCTATATCCAATCATGTAAAAACCATTTATTTGTCTGATAGCCCACCAAAGTCACACATAGTACTATGAAAATACATTAGTTTGTGCCACCACGTAAATCTTTGATCTATATCAACGGGGGAAGTAATATAACGGCGACATTAGGATACCTGCGGTTGTGACATCCATGGTTGGTGGCATTGCAGACAGTACTTAAAATTGAAATTCTCCGGGTATCTGGACCTCATCTTTCTCTTGTTTGTTTTCGCTTATTTTTAGGTTTTTATTGATTGCGTTGCCACTTTTCTCGGCTTTACTATTTTTTTAATTTACGTAGGACTGCGCCTTTGTACAGCTTTAACACATTTTAATATTTGTCGGGAAGAGCAATTCTGTCCCCAGATGTATTCGTAGGAGGGGTGTTAGTGTGGAGAGTGTTACCTGGAGCATTCGGTCCCTAATAGAGATGAGCGAACCTGAACCTGAGTTTGAGGTTCCTACTGGACACTAAGTGCTGAACTCCGAACACAGACTTCTCCCGGAAGTCCATTTTACAGTTCGGAGTTCGAGGAGGGGAGAGCCCCTAACCCTTAATATGACCATTTTATAGCACCAAACTTTCGGTCCCCATTGATTTCTATACGGTTCTGGTTCAGGTTCAAGTTTGGGTAGAGTTCTGGTACCCAAACCGAACTTTGGACAAAAGTTCGGACGAACCCGAACATACACGGGTAGAGATGAGAAAACTCAAATATAAAAGTTTGGGGTTCGTACCGGACAGTTAGTGTCCAGTGCTAAACGCCGAAAATGGACTTCTCCCGGAAGTCTGTTGCAAAATTCGGAGAGAGAGATTTTTCCAGATCCAAAGTTTGGGTATTCATTGTTTTCAATGGGGTTCGGGTTCTGGTTCATGTTCGGGTACAGTTCTGGTACCCCACCCGAACTTTGGATTAAAGTTCAGTCGAACTCATCGAACCTAAATATCCACGGGTCCGCTCATCCCTAGCCCCTAATGATGATGATGGAGGGACATCGTTAGCCAATGGAACTCCACATTATGCCATGAGTCGAGCTGCTAACCATGGGGGGCTGCTGGGTTACTGATGGAGGATAAGCCACCCCTAGGTGCATGTAGACACTATTGCCCCTTAGAAAAGAGGAGTAAGGGCCTATATAAAAGAACCAGATGGATCCTAGAAGCAAGAGTTAGGGGCTAAAATGCTCATAGGGCATGCACCCACCAGGCAGGTGTGCACATGGCAAAACAGAGCAGGGACACCTGGAACTTGCAACCAAGCTAAATTGTGTATTTTTGGACTAAGGAATGGTATTTTACTTAATATTCAGCTATGAATTGTGCTATTTGCAGTCATATATGAACCACCTAAATTTATGTATGGAATGCCTATAGTCATAAAGCCTATAAATATAAGAGCACTCTGGAAAAGATCCTGGAGATTTTTGGAAATCACATGCCTATGTACGGTATTTTGTTGTAATTTTTGCCGGATGAAATCTGAATCCCAGAATCTTCTAAACTTCCACCAATCTACTTGCCTATTCCAGGGTCTGCCATATTACACCTCATTATTACACAACCTTCCTTCAATTTTCCCAGTAAATTAGCTAATCTTACGTAATTTTCATTTTTGTATTCAGTTAATACTAGAAATGAATGTATCAAAATGAAGCATTGCACATGTATTTTGTAGACAGTAGATGCGTATAAAACACGCTGCTGGGAGATCAGCAGCGTGGACATTGCGACAGATGTCGCCATTGCCTTATAGCCACCATTTGACCCACACCTGGGAACAGGATAAATAGGGGGAACATTTTCTGCTGCATTACCTATAATAGCAGCCCCACTTCACCTGGATTGTAATCCAAAATCTACCAGTCTGGGCCGGTCAACCGAATTCTGATCAGCCGGAATCTCTTACTACTTGTGCACAATTCTATATATATATGTCACTTGTGTACGTGACGCGCCACCTGGGGTCGTAGGGTACTCGGTAGCCGGGCCGGTCGGTGCTGGGGATGTCATGGTGGCAGTGACCCGGTCCATGACCCAGGGCAGTCAATTAAAGGGAAAGTAGTAGGGGAATAAAGTTTTTAGAGATAATGTTCGTGACGCCACCTGTGGTATGCGGCTATATGGGGCCGCCGCTGCGGAGCAGGTCCTCTGGAGCTGATGGTGACACAGCAGAGTTGGTTCAGCTCTCCACAGACAGAGCTTAGCTCCAGGTCAGTATATGATGAATTGTGGAGGTAGATGTTGTTGGTACGGTGTAATGCAGGTGATGGCGCAGATAATGACCAGTCAACAGATTAATGGCGGTTTCCTCTATCTTTACTTGCGGTTTGTTAATCAGACCGGGGCACGGGTACTAGCTGGTAGTGGAGGTCCGGGTGGCCTGGAAGCAAGTTGGGGATCCACCTCGCCAGGTAGAGTTGTAGGCCTTCCCTCTGCTCTATTCTCTTTGGCCCTGCTGCTTGAAGCTATGCTGCGGCCCTCATCCCTGAGCAAAATGTCTCTTCCTCACCCGTATGGCAGGCAGCTCGGGCCTTCCTCAAGTGTCGCTCCCACATGGCGATGCTGGGCCCTATGATGCTGCTGAGCCGCCGGGCGTCTGGTGGGGCCAGGAGACCTGCAGTCTCCTGCCCTCCGGATTCAGCTGCTGGGCCTTCAGTGCCCCACAACCACGGACTCCGGTGTCCGGTTCCTTTGCGCTTCTCTCTTGTAAGGCGGCGGTGTTCACACCGTGCAGTAACTGAGGCAGTGACCCAAGCAAGTCCAACATAAACAGCTTTTATTTCAGCAACTAACGGGTTAACAGAAAGTCCTCCGGTTCGCAGCCGGGTTACCAGAAAGTCCATACACAATGGTTGCCGGGGACAATGGCCACACCGGGCCGCTCAGAGCCTGACAGGTGCAGAGCCTTCCCAGGCAGTGGGTTCAGCCTCCCTCAATACTGCTGAGGTTTCCTGCTGTGCTCCCAGCAGGTTGCAACATAGAACAACCCTAATAGTTAGTGCAGGAGTTTTAAAGGACCTGTGGCAAGAGCCACTGGAAAACCCGGGTTGGAGGGAGGAGGCCGCCCCACTGCCTCCTGTGACCTCCAGCAAGAAATGAAGGCCCTGCCGGGTTTTACTTAATTTGCCTTAGCCAGGTAGTCTGACCAGGTCATTGCTCACCTTCATTCCTGCATTGCAGCCGCAGCTGTGTGTGTGACTGCAATGCACTCCAATGGATTTTAATAGGTCTCTGTACACATTCTGGGGGATATATAACGTCCCTCGTATATGATCCCGGTCACTGCCTCACTTATCCCCCCCCTCTGTTCAAACTTGTGGGGTTGAACATTTGCCACCATACAGGGTGCCCGGGACAGGGCATCCGCGTTTGCTTGCAACTTCCCAGGGTGATGTTCTACAGAGAAACTGAAATTTTGCAGTGACAGGAACCACCTGGTGACTCGCGCATTCCTCTCCTTGGCATTCCTCATCCATACCAAGGGTGAGTGGTCCGTCACCAAGCGTAACTGACGCCCGAGTCAATAATAACGTAGTGATTCCAAGGCCCACTTAATAGCCAAACACTCCTTCTCTACCACGCTATAGTTTTTCTCTGCCGGGACAAGTTTTCTACTCAAGTAGGTGACCGGGTGCTCTTCACCATTCACTTTTTGTGACAATACCGCCCCGAGGCCTACCTCCGAGGCATCTGTCTGTACAATGAAGGTTTCATTGAAGTTGGGGCTGATGAGGACCGGCTGTCCACACAGGGCCAACTTCATGGACTGAAAAGCTTCTTTTGCCTGAGGGTTCCACCGAACCATTACCGATTTTTTTCCCTTCAAGAGATCGGTCAGGGCCGCCGTTCGCCCAGCAAAATTAGGTATAAACCGGCGGTAATACCCAAGGATGCCAAGGAACGCCCTCACCTGTTTTGTACTTGACGGTTTAGGCCTGTTTTTTATAGCCTCAACTTTATTGATTTGGGGCTTGATAGCTCCTCGGCCTATCACATACCCCAAATATCGGGCTTCCTCTAGCCCTATCGCACATTTTTTTGGGTTTGCCGTTAACCCTGCGGCTCTGAGAGAATCCAGCACTTCTTGTACCTGTGATAGGTGCGTATGCCAGTTGGTGCTAAAGATGATAATATCATCTAGATACGCGGACGCGTACTCCTGATGAGGCTTGAGCACTATGTCCATCAACCTCTGAAATGTAGCCGGGGGCCCCATGTAACCCAAAAGGTAAGACCACATAGTGGTATAGACCCTCGGGAGTTACGAAGGCGGTCTTTTCCTTCGCCGAATCTGCGAGAGGTACCTGCCAGTAGCCCCTGGTGAGATCGAGCGTGGTAAAGTACTGGGCCTGCCTCAGTCTCTCAATCAGCTCGTCCACCCGGGGCATTGGATAAAGGTCGAACTTTGACACTTCATTCAATTTCCGGAAATCGTTACAGAAGCGTAATGATCCGTCTGGTTTTGGAATCAGTACGATGGGGCTATCCCACTCACTCCGTGATTCCTCTATGATGCCTAACTGAAGCATTTGTTTTACCTCAGCCATGATGGCTTGCCTCCGGGCCTCGGGTAACCGGTACGGTCTTATTCGTACCCGTACCCCAGGTTCGGTGACAATGTCATGTTGGATAACCGTAGTCCTACCTGGTAGCTCTGAGAACACGTCGGTATTGTGCTGCACCAGCGAGCGAGCCTCCCGTCGCTGCTGTTTAGTGAGGGCATCACTTATCCTGACCTCCCCCACGGATGCTTCCCTGGCTGAAGGTGGAGAATTCTCTGGTGATATGCCCGGGGTGACGTCTGTAACTAAACACTCTCGATCTTTCCAAGGCTTTAGCAGGTTTACATTGTAAAGCTGCTCAGGTTTCCTCCTTCCGGGCTGATACACCCGGTAATTTACCTCCCCCACTTTTTCTCGAATCTCATATGGTCCTTGCCACTTGGCCATGAACTTACTCTCGGCTGTGGGTACCAGTACTAACACCCGATCACCCTTGTTAAAAGTTCTGACTCTGGCTCTTTTATTATATGTGCGCCTCTGAGCTGCCTGGGCATCTAACAGATGCTCTTTCACGATGGGCCTGACCGCCGCGATCCGGTCCTGCATACTAGCCACGTGTTCAATTATACTCCTATGCGGAGTTGGCTCTTGTTCCCATGTCTCTTTGGCTACGTCCAACAGACCCATAGGGTGTCTGCCGTACAATAACTCAAAGGGAGAGAACCCTGTGGAAGCCTGGGGTACCTCACGGATGGCGAACATCAAATATGGTAACAACATGTCCCAATCCCTTCCATCCTTAGAAACCACCTTTTTTAACATGGACTTGAGGGTTTTATTGAACCGTTCTACTAGCCCGTCGGTTTGAGGGTGGTACACAGAGGTGCGCAATTGTTTCATTTTTAGCAATTTGCATAGTTCCCTTATCACTTTGGACATAAAGGGGGTCCCCTGATCCGTCAGGATCTCCTTGGGTAGTCCAAGGCGACAGAACATGGCAAACAGCTCCCGAGCAATCAGTTTTGCCGAGGTGTGGCGTAGTGGTATAGCTTCCGGGTACCGAGTGGCATAGTCGACGACTGCCAGTATATGTTGGTGTCCACGGGCGGATTTTACAATGGGTCCAACCAAGTCCATTGCAATCCGTTCAAAAGGTACCTCTATCACCGGCAGGGGTACCAATGGGCTACGGAAACTTGCAGTGGGTGTGGTCAACTGACATTCGGGGCAGGATTCGCAGTACCTTTTGACCTCCGCGTAAACCCCAGGCCAAAAGAACCGCTGCAAGATACGTTCTAGCGTCTTTTTTACCCCTAAGTGTCCACCCAGCAGGTGTGAGTGTGCCATCTCGAGAATCGCCCGACGGTACGACTGAGGTGCCACTAACTGATCCACAACCTCGTCCCTGATCTTATCTATCCTATAGAGCAACTCACTGTTGATTACCATGCGTGGAAATACAGTATCGGCACCGGGCTGTTGAGCTACGCCATTTACCTCTAACACCCTTTCCCGCACCTGAGCCAGGGTGGGATCCTGTAGCTGAGCCATCCCAAACGTGGCCCGGGACACTTCCAGCTCGGGGATCGATGGGATCTCCTCGACCTCTCCTGCCAGCACCTCTAAGGGAAACCTATCGGGGTCACACTCTGTCCCTAGGTTGGACACCCCTACAGCTGGTTCCCCTGACTCCGGTTCGTCGGGTACAATGCCTGTAATACATTTTACCGGGGGAGAGTGGATTTTGTTTTTCCACAGAGTCCATAACAGGGGCAAGTCTCTTCCCAACACAGTCCCATAGGGAAGAGTTTTTACCACCCCTACCACATGTTTTATTTCTCCACACGGAGTGGACAGGACTACCTCCTCAGTTGGGTACTCTCGGAGGTCCCCATGGATACAAACAACCCCAACGGGCCGTTCACCGGGGTTGTCTCCTGCCACCAACGACCCATGTACCAAAGTCACAAGGCTCCCTGAGTCCAGGAGGGCCTCCGTGGGGTACCCATTAACCAGTACCTGGCATAATTGGAGTTCACTGTCCCGGGAGTCAGCGTTCGCCGTGCAGACGGTCTGGGCATACATTGAGACCCGGCGGCTATATCCACAGTCCATGGGTTCCGTAGTCAGGGGGCAATTAGCAATCACATGTCCCGGCCGCTGACACCGCCAACATCTAAGGGTGGAGGTACTATGTGGTCTTATGATAGTTTGGGAGGGGGTCGGTCTCCTGTCACTCTCACACCGAGGATCCCCTTCAGCACGGGTACGGTGCTGACTGTCCCCAGCAGAGGGACGCGACCCCTTTCCCGACTCCTGGGTTGGCAGGGATCGGCGTCACAGCCGCGAGGGGCCAGAGTCCCGGATAAAGTCCTGAATGGCCGAGTAGCGCTCGATCAGGCTGACCACCTGGTCAAGTGTGCCGGGGTCCCCTTGCCCCACCCAACGTTGGATAGCGGCTGGCAGAGTCCTCACCAGCCGGTCAACCACCACCCTCTCCACCATCTGGGCTGGAGACAAAGTCTCAGGCTGGAGCCACCTCTTTACCAGCTGCAGGAGGTCATAAGCCTGAGACCGGGCAGGTCGGGTCTCCACATAGGCCCACGAAAACACACGCTGAGCCCTCACGTATGTATTGACCCCCAGCCGGGCAAGGATCTCACCTTTGAGCCTCTGGTAGTCCTGGGCGTCCTCCCGACTGAGGTCGAAGCAGGCCTTCTGGGCATCGCCAACCAAAAACGGAGCTACCACTTCTGCCCACTGGTTGGCTGGTAGGTTTTCCTGCTCTGCTGTGCGTTCGTAGATGGTCAGGAAGGCTTCCACGTCGTCCTCCGGACCCATCTTCCTCAACGCTGAGCGAACCTTGTCCCAGGCCTCTCGACGTTCCGGAATCGGTGCTGTAGCCGTTTCCCACAGGGCAGCAATCTGTTGCATCATCAGTTCATTTGTTTTTTGCTGCTGCTGGTACAGTAGCTGCTGCTGCTGAGTGTGCTACTGTTTCCGCTCCTGCTGTTGCCGTTGGAGACTCAGGTGCTGCTCTTGCTGTTGCCGCTGAGATTGCAGGTGCTGCTTATGCTGTTGCCGCTGAGACTGCAGCAACTGCTGCTGGGCGAGTGCGAGCTGCTTTAATAGCTCCTCCATTTTGTCCATGGGGTGGAACTGAAAGGTGGCAGGCCGGATTGTGGTCATGCAGCGGCCGGTGCGGTATGCCTCAGTCACTATGCCCGCATTCTCCACCAAACTGTAAGGCGGCCGTGTTCACACCGTGCAGTAACTGAGGCAGTGACCCAAGCAAGTCCAACATAAACAGCTTTTATTTCAGCAACTCACGGGTTAACAGAAAGTCCTCCGGTTCTCAGCCGGGTTACCAGAAAGTCCATACACAATGGTTGCCGGGGACAACGGCCACACCGGGCCGTTCAGAGCCTGACAGGTGCAGAGCCTTCCCAGGCAGTGGTTCAGCCTCCCTCAATACTGCTGAGGTTTCCTGCTGTGCTCCCAGCAGGTTGCAACATAGAACAACCCTAATAGTTAGTGCAGGAGTTTTAAAGGACCTGTGGCAAGAGCCACTGGAAAACCCGGGTTGGAGGGAGGAGGCCGCCCCACTGCCTCCTGTGACCTCCTCCAAGAAATGAAGGCCCTGCCGGGTTTTACTTAATTTGCCTTAGCCAGGTAGTCTGACCAGGTCATTGCTCACCTTCATTCCTGCATTGCAGCCGCAGCTGTGTGTGTGACTGCAATGCACTCCAATGGATTTAATAGGTCTCTGTACACATTCTGGGGGATATATAACGTCCCTCGTATACGATCCCGGTCACTGCCTCACACTCTGGAGTGAGCTTGTTCACAGCTCCCTTCCCCAAGTCCTTCCTCGTCGCTCTCCTGTCTCCAACTCCTCTCAACTCACTCTTACTAACCCCGCATCCAGATTCCAGTTTGAAGGAGAGGAGCTCCCCTTGCTGGTCTGGAGCCAGGAAAGTGTTGTATGCTGGTAAACCTGATTAGGGGACCCCTCCTTGCTTCCAGGCATGGCATCACCCCTTGTGAGGGAGGCAATGCCAGTGTGGCAACCGGACCCTGGGGTGCCACACTCCCCCCTATTTTAAATTCAGTACTCCCGGACTGAGGACATCTTTAGAATTAACAATTAACAACAATAATAATTCACATTACAAATAGTTTACAAAGTCTCAAAAAGGCAAAAATTGCAGAATAACAAAAACCAAACTAAACTTGGGAACAGTCATTGTGGCGCTTAGTCTTTACGCCACTACCCAGGAATTGTCTTTTTTTTCCGGGTACTTGAAGGTTGGTTGGTGGGAACTGCCTCAACCCAATTCGTGTATCGTCCCTGGGCCACGCCTGCGGTTTATTTTCAAGGCCAACAATTAACTTTATTCAACATTGTCCTGACCACACCTAGTCCTGTGGTCCATTTGTCCATAAATTTAATAACTATATACACTCACGATTACTTAAAAGTTCTTTCAGGAAGTCTCTGTAGGCTCTCATACTTAACGGTTGCAACTATATAGCATATACTATTATGCTACTACACTTTAGTCCCTATAACAGGCAGGGAGTTGACCTATGGTACTACGGGTTGATCTACGCAGTACATTTGTTGCCAATGACCTATCCGGGTCTCTAGTGTCTACCGCTGGTGTGGTGGGCTCAGTGTGGACTACACTACGGTTAGTCTGAGGTAATACCGGTAGGCTTGGTAGTCTTCTATGACTTCTTTGACTCCCCATGGGCATGACAGATTCACCGCTAGCAGGGGGTAGATTCTCCTGATCCGCTGCTGATAAAGCATCTGTTTCTGGGGCCGACTTGTCTCTCTGCTGCTCTAGAGTTTCTGCGGCTTCTGGTGAGGCTACTTGGGGAAAGGTCAGGTCAGGTACCATGATTGCTTGGTTCACCTGCGTCCAAGACCGGGGAAATTCTCCAAGGATGGTTTGAACCGTCTCTTCCAACTTTTCTGTGTGCTGGGGGCTGTTTTGGTTTTTCTCTTTGTGTCTCAACTGATCAGGGCATATCTTCAGTTGGTCTCATAAGACTGCCGCTGAAGTCTCTCCTCCATCTTTACTGATGAGGCATACCTTGGTGTTGTCGAAATTTGAAGGCAAGACGATGTATGGCTCAACCTCCCACTGGTCATCTAATTTGTGAACTCTTCTCTTCCTTTTGAGTACCTGTTCCCCAGGTGACAAGGGAACTGCAGGTGCGTGCTAATTATAAGTTCTCTCCTGCTTCTGTCTCGCCTGGAACAAACTTCTCTCTACACATTCTTGCACCTTGCGGTATTGTTGCTGCCGCTCCGTATCCAATCTGCATCTGGTGATGTCATCTCAGGTGTTAAAACTCCCATGTCTAAGTCAGTGGGTAACTTTCCAGGTCTTGCCCTCATCAGGTAGGCGGATATACAGTTGGTGGAGTTCATCGGATTGTGGTTATATAAGTCCACCAAATCCGGTAGCTTCTCTGGCCACAGGCTACGTTCTTCAAGGGGCAACGTCTTCAACAGGTCTATTAGCACCTGGTTCATTTTCTCGCACAACCCGTTGGTCTGGGGATGATAAGGCATCGTCCTTATTTTCTTGCAGCCGTACAAGTTACAGAATTCCTGAAAGACTTCTGCTTCAAAGGCTGGGCCTTGGTCGGTAAGCACTCGTTCAGGGTAACCATGTGGGCGACAAAAGTGTTGTTGAAATGCTTTGGCTGCCGTCTTGGCCGTCTGATCCTTCACTGGCACTACTACCAAGAATCGGGAGTAGTGGTCTACTATGGTGAGAGCGTAGACATAGCCTGACCGGCTTGGGGCTAGCTTCACTTGGTCCAAGGCTACCAGTTCAAGTGGTTGTTTGGTGATTATGGGCTGCAGGGGAGCCCTCTGGCTATCACGGTCTTTTTGTCTCAGGTTGCATGGACCACATTCTCGACACCATCTCTCGATTGCTTTCCTCATCCCAACCCAGTAGAATTGCTCACGTAACAGGACTTCCAACTTTTTTCACCCGAAGTGTCCTGCTCCATCGTGGTTCGCTTCTAAGACCATTGGCGCATCCCTCCTCGGGACTACCACCTGCCAGACCAGTTTGTGTGTCCGTGAGTTGATGCTTCTCCGACACAGCTTTCCCTCATAGATGAACAGCTTGCCCTTCTCCTTCCACAACTGTTGGGTCTCCTGTGGAGCATCTGGACCAGGGTGCGAGTCAGCTTGTGTCAGAAACTCCTTTACTAAGTGGACAGCTGGGTCGCTATTCCGCGTCTCTGCCCATCCATGATGGGGCAATGGGTTAAACGTGGCCTCTCTGTTGGCGGAGCGCTTGTTCCTCACACAGTGGGAGCACTGGGTCACCCCGTGACGATGGAAAGCCTGTAGCTCTATCTCCTCCTGCTCTTTCGGGTCTTCTCCCCCATCTGGCAAGTTGGGCATCCTGGACAGCGCATCAGCATTAACGTTTTTATGCCCCACCCGATACTTGATGGTAAACTCGTAGTTGGACAGCCAGGCCATCCATCGCTGTTCCAGCGCACCTAGCTTCGCCGTTTCAAGGTGGGTCAGCGGATTATTGTCTGTGAAGATTATAAACTTCGCTGAAGCCAGGTAGTGTTTGAAGCGCTCTGTTACACCCCAGATTATGGCTAAAACCTCCAACTTGAAGGAACTATAGTTGTCGGGGTTCCTTTCTGTGGGGCAGAGCTTCCTGCTGGCATAGGCAATCACTCTCTCTCTGCCTTGCTGTACTTGGGACAGCACAGCTCCCAATCCCACGTTGCTGACATCCGTATAGAGTACAAAAGGTTGGCCATAGTCGGGGTAAGCCAGGACTTCGTCTCCCGTAAGAGCCACTTTCAGTCGAGTGAAGGATTCTTCCTCTGTTTTACTCCACTTGAACGGAGGATTCGGGTTCTTGGCCTTCTTGGACTGGCCTACTAAGAGGTCCTACATGGGTGCCGCTATCTTGGTGAAACCCTTGATGAATCTCCTGTAGTAGCCTACCAGCCCGAGGAACTGCCGCACTTCTTTGATAGTGGAGGGTCTTGGCTAGTCCTTGATCACAGTGAATTTTTCAGGGTCTGGTGCTACACCTTCAGTGCTTACCACATGACCTAGGTACTGCACCTTGGGCTTCTATAGGTGGCACTTGGACGGCTTTACTTTCAGGCCATAACCAGACAGGGCTTCAAACACCTCGGCCAGATGCTCCAGGTGTTCTTCATATGTCTTTGAGTAGACGATTATGTCGTCTAGGTACAGCAGAACGGTTTTGAAGTTTTTGTGTCCCAGGCAACACTCCATTAATCGCTGGAAAGTTCCTGGAGCGTTGCAGAGCCCGAATGGCATGCAGTTGAACTCGCAGTGGCCCATTGGTGTCGTAAATGCGGTCTTCTCTCTGTCCGCCTCTGCCACGGGAACCTGCCAATACCCACTGGTGAGATCCAAAGTGGAGAAATAGTTAGCGGATCTTAGTGCAGCTAATGATTCCTCAATTCTGGGTAATGGGTAGGCGTCCTTATGTGTAATTTGGTTAATCGGCCTATAATCAACATACATCCTCATTGTACCATCTTTCTTTCTAACAAGGACTAATGGAGCTGCCCAGGGGCTACAACTATCTCTGATCACCCCAGCCTCCTTCATCTCCCGTAACATTACTTTGGCACATTGATAGTGAGCTGGGGGTACAGGCTGGTACCTTTCTTTAATGGGCAGATGATCTCCTGTGGGAATATGATGTTGGACCCCTTTTACCTGCCCAAAGTCTAGTGGGTGTTTGCTAAAGACTCACTCATATTCTTGGACCACCCAATGCTTTTGGTGCAAAGGGGTGGAGTCAGTGCCCACTTGTAGCTTCTAACACCAATCCTCCATCTGTCCCTTGGAGCCATTGTCCTCCACCTGTTCGGAAGGAGACAAGGGTTCCACTGCCTTTATTACGTTAGCTGGCCTATGAGGATGCTGACTTTTTGCTCCTCAGACAGGGGGTACACTTGAAACAAACTGCGCAGTCTCTCCTCGAATTCGCTCAGGGTGTGCGACTCCCCTGAGTACTGAGGCAACCACGCCGTCTCTGGAATATAATGGATAAAGGCATTACTGTGGCGGCGGCCGCACCCGCAGCTAAATCCTCTCCCAGGTTGGGCATCTTCCTCACCCGTAGTGAACCTCAGCCAGATCCTGGGTTTCTGTTGGCGTACCAGTATGTTGCTCTGCAGGCGAGAGGGATTGCTTACCCGGCGGTTCCGGATCGGGGCCTCCTGCTTCCCCTCCGCTGATGTCAAATCACGAGATTATACAGCTCAGCAAAGTCTATGGCACGCAGTACCCGGTTATACCGGGCTTCGAATCCTGTTTGTGATGCCAAGTTGACGCACCCCCTGGGGCCGTGGGGTACTTGGTAGCCGGGCCGGTCGGTGCTGAGGATGTCATGATGGCAGTGACCCGGTCCGTGACCCAGGGCAGTCAATTAAAGGGAAAGTAGTAGGGGAATAAAGTTTTTAGAGATAATGTTCGTGACGCCACCTGTGGTATGCGGCTATATGGGGCCACCGCTGCGGTGCAGATCCACTGGAGCTGATGGTGACACAGCAGAGTTGGTTCAGCTCTCCACAGGCAGGGCTAAGCTCCAGGGCAGAATATGATGAATTGTGGAGGTAGATATTGTTGGTTCAGTGTAATGCAGGTGATGGCGCAGATAATGACCAGTCAACAGATTAATGGCGGTTTTTGTTGCCCAGTCAACAGATTAGTGGCGGGTGAGCAAAATGTCTCTTCCTCACCAGTATGGCAGGCAGCTCGGGCCTTCCTCAAGTGTCGCTCCCACGTGGCGATGCTGGGCCCTATGATGCTGCTGAGCCGCCGGGCGTCTGGTGGGGCCAGGAGACCTGCAGTCTCCTGCCCTCCGGATTCAGCTGCTGGGCCTTCAGTGCCCCACAACCATGGACTCCGGTGTCCGGTTCCTTTGCGCTTCTCTCTGGGGTGAGCTTGTTCACAGCTCCCTTCCCCAGGTCCTTCCTCGTCGCTCTCCTGTCTCCAACTCCTCTCAGCTCACTCTTACTAACCCGCCTCCAGATTCCAGTTACTAAGGGGAGGAGCTCCCCTTTCTGGTCTGGAGCCAAGAAAGTGTTGTATGCTGATAAACCTGATTAGGGGACCCCTCCTTGCTTCCAGGCATGGCATCACCCCTTGTGAGGGAGGCAATGCCACTGTGGCAACCGGACCGCTGGGGTGCCACACATACGTTCTGCAGAAGGTCATTTAGACCGAAACGTCAAATTTTTTCGTACATCATGCGATGTGCCGGATTCTACATTGTTTGTATTGAAAGGATCGGGACCCTATAGTTTATAGTGGTTGACATTTTGTTATTTCATCCTGACAGGTATGTAATGCCTATGGCAATCTTTCAATACCAATGGGCACTTTTAGCAATAGAAGAATACTCCTGTGACTGCTGTAATAGTATCCATATTGGTTACCACTCAACTTTTTTCAAGAAATGTCTTCGTAGAAGAAGACAACTCAAGCACAGGAAATGGTGGTCTTTTTCCAGGAGAAATTTGTAAGCTACCATTTGTCTGACCTTGTTTGCTTAGTAAGAGCAGTTTCTAACATGCCAAGAAAGAGGTTATGGAAAGGAGTCCCATGTAATGACATTTTCAAAAGGGTGTACTTGGAAGTAAGGTTCATCTGTAATTTGGATATGCAGGCAAGGTTGGGGGTTTCTACCTCCAAAGACCCTTCTTCTGTACATTATGTTTGTCTTTTATAAGGAACCTTTAGGGGAAGGTGGTCTTGTTGGAAGGGTGTAGACCAAGCAGAGGATTGAATTTTAAAATGGGCCAAATACATTCAGGGTATGTGCACACGATGCAGAAATGAAGCAGAAAATTTCTGCATCATTTCTGCATCTCCCTGGCAGAAAAAACGCATGCAGATTGTGCATGCGTTTTTCCTGCAGAATACATGCGGATCCACATGCAGATTCACATGCGTTTCCGCATGCAGATTGACAAGTGCTTTCCAGGCGATTTTAGCATCACCTGGAAAGTGCTTGACAACTAGGTCACACTATATAAATCCATGCAAACAGCATGGATTTATATAGTGTGACCCGAGAGAGTGTATATACTTACCTCCGATGGTCCGCGCTGTCCTGCTTTACAAAGTTCCCGGCTGCCGGCAACTTTGAATTGAAAGACCTGCCGACGTCAGCGTCACGTGACCCGTCACATGACTCTGACGTCAGCGCAGGTCCTACAACTCACTGCAAGTGCCGGGAACCAAGCGGGAGCGCTGCGCGGGCCGACAGAAGGTAAGAATACATTTATTTTTTATTTTATTATTTTTTTACAGCTTTTTTAATGGTACCTGGGTGTGGATGAGACTCTCCTCTCCTCCACACTCGGGTACCATCCGCACATTAGAACGCGCCAATAGCGCAAGTACAGATGCTGTCTTGCGGAATTGGCGCGTTCTAATGCAAGTCAATGGCGGCGAAATCGCTGCGTTTCCGCAAAATTAATTGACATGCTGCGGATTTTTGACCGCAGCGTCTACGCTGCGGAAAAATCCGCATCATGGGCACAGCACATGCGGATTTCCATTGGGGAACATTGCTTCCCTTCTACCATGCGTTTTTCATGCGTTTCCGCGGCGTTTACGCAACTGCAAAAACGCCGAGGAAACGCATGAAATACGCATCGTGTGAACTCAGCCTCATAGTAAATATTATACCAGCTGTCCAATCATCCACCAAATTACAGAAACTCATATCAGTTCTAAAACACGTTCCCAGGCTAGATTGAGAGCGTGATAGTTCGGAGTCTTGCACACTTTATCTCTTGGTGTCTCTTTTATAGTGGTTTGTTATCCTCCTTGCCACTTGGGATCACAGTACTTGAATGTTCATTAACCATCTGGTAACCACTTTTCTTTTCTATTTGCAGAAGTCAAATTAATAAGGTTTGTCGACTTTTCAAAGCATTGACTATTCCAACGCAACTGACTTGCACGATGGATTTGTAGGTGTTATGCAAGACTTAATCAAGACTACAGTCTACTGATGACTGATCTGATATTGTGTTTCCTGCTCAACTAAAGTGTATTCTGCACCTGACCTCTTCAAATACTTGTGGCTTCCTAATAATCTATGCACCGTTCCCCAGGCACCTCCTTTCTGCTCATTTCATCTCCTATCTACATTCTGATCTGGGTCCACACCCTCCAGCACCTGACCATGGGGTGGGGGTGCTGTCTCATTCCTCTCTCCCTCTCCACTGCATATCTGTGTTAACTCATCTGACCTGTCCTTGTTATTTTTCACTTGTTTGTACATTGCTTTATTGTTCAGGCAAATAAAATTACTTTATTTCATTATTCCTTTTTTTTTCCTAAGAGTCAAGGTTTTTATAAATGCAATTGAATTGTACTTTGCTGCAATGACTGCTCATATGCGTCTGAGAACAATTAATAGCTTCTTTACTTTTATTCGATGGGATTGTAACATTAAAATAAAACATAGAAAAACACTTTTAGCTGCATAATATGGTTATTCCACATTACTGACATGGTGACAACCTTGGTGATCTCTAGAAGGAATTGTTGATGTGTTGGCCAAGCACTGCTGGGTCTATTTTAGCTACTGTCAAGGTATGCAGAGAGTTGCCAAACGCTTTGTCTTGCCTTCCATCACAGAGTGTTGTGTAGTGTCAAAAATTGCAAAAAAGATCATCATTGAGGGCATTAATGAAGATGGATTCAAGAAGATATTTCTTGTTGGTCTTTGGCCTACTCATAAAATTGGCACCATTACATTGGTTGGGTAATTATTACCATACAATATGGATTTCATGGGCCAATGAGCACGATGGGTCCTGCACCTTCAATAGGAGACCCATTAACAATCCCTATACCCCTGGGTAAATTGGCAGAATATGGAAAAATTAACACAGCACTGAAGACTGATTGACCCACTGGACTTGAAGGAAATCTGTCATCAAGATATACCCAACTCCCACCACTGTCTGTGACCTGAAAAGATCAGTTTTCACAGGTTGTGTGGGTGACTTGGTCAATAATTGGTAACCAACTCTAGTCCATGACATAGAGCTGAAATAAAGAATTTAATCTGTGCTTGCGTCGTTCTTAAAAAGGTTGTCCACTACTCAGACAACCCCTATGTTTTTGCCAGTAAAATAATAACTGCTATACTCACCTCCAGTGCCGATGCCGTTCCAGCAGTGTCGGCACTGGCTCTCCTGGGGCTCGCGTGGCATTATGTCAAACGATCCCTGTCGCCAATCAGCACTGACTTCACTTTCCTTTCCTATAGATGTTGACATCTGGAGGAAGTGCCTTCTTCCGGATGTCTGATTTCTCCAAATGAGGGGAGAGTGAAGCATGCGCTGATTGGCAGCAGGGATTGCGTGACATAATGCCACGTGAGCCCCACTTGGTGTATTCAGACTGTATAAGTATCCTGGTAAATTTTTGCTAACCTTATGACGCCCCCCCTGGGCCGTGGGGTACTCGGTAGCAGGGCCGGTCGATGCTGGGGGATGTCACAGTGGCGGTGACCCGGTCCGTGACCCAGGGCGGTCAACAAAAGGGGTTTTAAAGAAAAGCGAATATAGTTTTTATATAATGTTCGTGACGCCACCTGTGGTATGCGGCTATATGGAGTCGCCGCTGCGGTGCAGATCCTCCTGAGCTGATGATGCCGCAGCAGAGTTAGTTCAGCTCTCCACAGGCAGAGCTTAGCTCCAGGGCAGGAAATGGTGATGTTATCTTATCTTATCTTTACTTGCAGTGGTTAGGCAGACCGGGGCATGGGTACTAGCTGGTAGTAGAGGTTCGGGCGGCCTGGAAGCAAGTTGGGAATCCACCGCGCCAGGTGAAGTTGTAGGCCTTCCCTTTGCGCTAATCTCTTTGGCCCTGCTGCTTGTAGCTGTGCGGTGGCCCTCGTCCCTGAGTGCAACGTTTCTGTGCTCACCCGTATGGCAGGCAGCTCGGGCCTTCCTGGAGTGTCGCTCCCACGTGGCGGTGCTGGGCCCTCTGTGCTGCTGAGCCTCTGGGCATCTGATGGGGCCAGGAGACCTGCAGTCTCCTGCCGTCCGGTTTCTGCTGCTGGGCCTTCAGTGCCCCACAACCTCGGACTCCGGTGTCCGATTCTTCTATGCACCTCTCTGGGGTAAGCTAGCTTACAGCTCCACTCCCCAGGTCTTTCCTCGTCGCTGTCCTGTATTCCACTCCTCTCACTAACTTAAACTAAGCCCGCCTCCAGATTCCAGTTGCTAAGGGGAGGAGCTCCCCTTGCTGGTCTGGAGCCAGGAAAGTGTTGCATGCTAGTATACCTGACTAGGGGACCCCTGCTTGCTTCCAGGCATGGCATCACCCCTTGTGAGGGAGGCAATACCACTGTGGCAACCGGACCCCTGGGGTGCCACATTCCCCCCTAGTTAAATTCAGTACTCCTGGACTGAGGATACCTTTTAAAATTAACAATTAACAATAACAATTCACATTACAAATAATTGACAAAGTCAAAAATGACAAAAAAAAAACAACCAAAAATGTATAGCAGTCACTGCGGCGCTTAGTCTTTACGCCACAATCCGGATAACTGAAATTTGGCTGGTGGGAACCGCATAAACCCACTTTCTGTATCGTCCCTGGACGTGGCTTCAGGGCACTCTGTCGTAGGGCTTGGTCTTCTGCCACGCCTGCGGTTTATTTTCAAGGCCACTTATTAACTATTTTCAACATTGTCCTGACCACACCTAGTCCTGTGGTCCAATTGTCCATAAATTTAACAAATATATATCCAAGATTATTTAACGGTTACAACTATATATAGCATACACTTTAGTTCCTCCAGCGGGCAGGGAGCTGACCTCTAGTACTTCGAGTCGATCTACGTAGTACATTTGTTGTCACTGACGTACCCTGGTCCCTAGTGTCTACCCCTGGTGTGGTGGGTTCAGTGTGAACTACACTACGGGTAGTCTGAGGTAACACCAGTAGGCTGGGTGTAACGGGTCTGGGAGGCGGAACCTCAGAGCTACTATACAAGGGGGCGGTCCTTGTAAGGGAGCGGGTGGCGACCAGGGAAGACGGGCAGGCAGTCACAGCAGGTGACCGGGACAGTCTCTGGGTGAACGGGCAGGAGGTCACGGCAAATGACCGGGGCAGTCTCTGGATGAACGGGCTGGAGGTCACGGCAAGTGACCGGGACAGTCTCTGGGTAAAGGGTAGGTACGACCTGTGATGGCTGAACCTCCAGGTAGGCTAGCAGGCAGATGGAAGATGTATGCTCCCAGGTGAGCAAGCGAGAGTCTCTGGATGAACGGGTGGTCACAGCATGTGACGGCGGATCTTCCAGGTAGGCAAACAGGCAGGTAGCGGAGGAGCGCTCCCAGGTGAGCGGGCAAGAGTCTCTGGAATAGCAGGTGGTCACAGCACGTGACGGCGGAGCCTCCAGGTAGGCAAGCAGGCAGGTAGCGGAGGAGCGCTCCCAGGTGAGCGGGCAGGAGTCTCTGGAATAGCAGGTGGTCACAGCACGTGACGGCGGAGCCTCCAGGTAGGCTAGCAGGCAGGTAGCAGATGTGCGCTCCCAGGTGAGCGGCCAAGCTGGTCCATAGACAGACTGACAGGAGTAGGAAGGCAGACCGTCGGACCTCAGGCTAGCAAGCAGGTAGCAGGAATATCAGGCAGGAAACAGACAGCAAACTGGCAGGACTCTGGCAGGAATCAGGCAGGTAACTGACAGGTAACTGGCAACGGGACCTGAGGGCTGAAGCAGAGTAGTGAACAGTGCAACAACATTGCTCGGGCACCTCCATTTTGGAGGAGGTGCCTTATATATGGTGAAGTCCTCCGGCCATTGGCCGGGGACTCATTAGGACGGCGCGCGCGGCCCCTTTAAGAGGGAGGGAGCGCGCGCGCGCGCGCCCTAAGCACAGTGGCCGGGAAGGAGCGCGCTGCCAGCAGAGCGGGAGGAGGACGCCGGGCTCGGAGCAGAGAGGTGAGGGGAACAGCGTCCCTGCCTAGCAGAGGGCAGGGACGCCGACGCTACACTGGGTAATCTCCTACGAATTCTTTGGCTCACCCTGGGTACGACAGGTTCACTGCTAGCAGAGGGTAGATTCTCCTGATCTGCTGCTGATGAAGCATCTAACTCTGGGGCCAATTGGTCTCTCTGCTGTTCTGGAGCCTCTGCAGCTTCCGGTGAGGCTGCTTGGAGAAAGGTCAGGACCGGTACCACAATTGCTCTGTTCACCTGCGTCCAAGACCGGGGAAATGCTCCAAGGACTGTCTGGACCGTTCCTCCACGTTTTCTATGGGCTGAGGGCTGTCTTGGTCTTCTTCTTTGTGTTTCAGCTGTTCAGCGCATATCTTCAGGTGGTCTCTTGAGACTGCCGCTGAAGTTTCCCCTCCATCTTTACTGATGAGGCACACTTTGGTGTTATTGTAATTTGAGGGTAGGACGGTGTATGGCTCAACCTCCCACTGGTCATCTAATTTATGGACTCTTCTCTTCCTCTTGAGTACCTGTTCTCCAGGTGATAAAGGAACTGCAGGTGCGTGCTGATTGTAAGTTTTCTTCAGCTTCTGTCTCGCCTGTTACAAACTTCTCTCCACACATTCTTGCACCTTGCGGTATTGTTCCTGCCGCTCTGTATCCCAATCTGCATCTGGTGATGTTGTCTCTAGTGTTAAGACTCCCATGTCTAAGTCAATGAGTAACTTGCCAGGTCTTGCTCTCATCAGGTAAGCGGGTGTATGTCGCGCCCAGGGGATGGGGAACTACTCGGCGCCCGGGCCTTGTTGTAGCCTGATCTCGTGGGATGTTGCGGTGGTCGGCTCCCGGGCCCGTACCCTGGGGTCACTTAAAAGAAGGGGGAAGTTATATGGGATAGGGGAATGTTCATGACGCCACCTATGGTGTCTGGTGAGGACCACCAGCGCTGCGACAGTCTTCTGAGGCCGGTGTTCAGACAGCTTAGTTGGTGCGGCTGCCCACAGGTGGAGCGGGGCCTCAGGGCAGCGTAAGTGTAGGGATGCAGGACAGAGGGGACCCAGCCGGGTCAGAGGAAGAATAGAAGAACAGGCGCGCACACCGGAGTTCACTTCAGTACCTTTACTGGTGGTGTTTCTGGCACGGTCCAGGGTACTTCAGGGTGAAGGGTGCATATCAGGACTCTCCCCAGTGAGCCGGTGTGGGGCCTCCTGTTCCTTGCCTTTCTTCGATAAGTTTCTGACCTGCTTGGAGCTAGGCCTAACTTTGTCTCTGTCTTGCACCTGATGACCTGGTGGTGGGGCCCTCTGTTGGAAATCACACTCCCTGGTCTCTTGGGCCTCCGTGACTCCTGACCCTGGTACGTAATCAGGTTTTGGTGTTCCTGGGACATATAGTTCGCCAGGGGTTCCTTTTATTTCTGCTGGATGTAAGGAATCCCTGCAGACGTGGACCTGGTGTCCAGTAAATGGTTTTGGGGTGAGCTGGTTAAGCTCCTCTGCTCCCTATGTTGCTTACTTACTCCACTCGCCTTCGGCCACGCTCGGGGCCCTCACTAGGCTTCACATGGGCAGTAGGCCTCGCTACTCTTCACCACTCTTTTGGCGTCGGCACGCCCTAGGCTCACAAACTCGAGCTCTCTGAGTCTGGACTGAACTGACTGAGCTCCACTGCAGAGTAGCTTCTGCAGGAGCTCCTCTCAACAGACTGACTGCCTAACTCCACCCTCCAGTATATATATCCCTATCCGGGCTCCCTCTGGTGGTCTGAGGTGGTAGGGTGGAGGTGTGTGAATGCTATGAGGGCCTCTTGTGGAGAAGTCCTTCCATGCACCCCTCTGGGATCTGTGGCACCAATGCGCAGCAGAGCGCCACATTCCCCCCTAGCAAAGCTCAGTACTCCCTGACTGAAGTAATGTTTATAACAGGTGACAACAATAACTCTTCCCTTTATGGGAGACACTTTGCTTGAACGTTGCATAATAAAACATTATAAATAATAAATATATACATACATACAATAAGCAACCTCAGAATTTAAGTCTGTTCCGTTGAGGTCCCCTGACAGGGTGTCCATCTCACGGGTAAAGTACAAGGTAGCTTGAGGGACCTGTCCAAAGCAAACCCTCAACTTAGGCCCTGGGGTGGCTGCAGGGCATGGCGATCCTGAGTTGGACCTCCACTTCTGCCACGCCAGACAGGTTTTTGTTCTGAGGTCACCTAAAGGGGCACTCCAGGGAGTGCAATTATTTACAGCAAACAGTTTTTGGGCTGCACACAGTCCTCAGCCACAAAGTTCTCTATGTACCCTTACGGGTAACTAGAGATAAGAAGGGAAGTGTCCATATCACTTAAATTGTCCATTAGTAAGGCAAAGCACATATCAAGATATACATACATGAAAATACACAAGACAATACCCCAGGGGCAACTATCTACACTGTCAGAGTTTCCTACTCTATACTCTGTATCTGGCAGGGGTCTGACCTCGTGTGCTATGTGTCGACCTACGTGGTACTGGGATGCGTGAGGCACTAGTTTTTGCATTACCTCCCATTCTGTCAGTTCTAAGTGTTGGGGGACTGCAGGGTTGCCTTAACCTCTCTATGGGACTGGCAAGTATACCATTGGCTTGGCCTTCTTGCTCTGCTCCAACCGGGGATCCTTCTTCTGGGGATTCTTCTTGAGCAGGCTCTTCTGAAGCACTTACAGGCTCTACTTGCTGTGGATGGTCTTCTGGCTGTTGAAAGAAGTGGATCACAGGTATTATTACTGCTCCTCCTAGTCGAAGCCAATCTGGCGGGAAATCTCCTAAGTCAGTATGGAGTACTGCTTCTTTAGGCTCCTCCCGTACGGTGAGAGGCACTTCTTCTTGGGGCTTTAGCAGGTCTGGACACAACTTCAGATGGTCTCTAGATACCGTTGCAGTCGTTATTCCTACGTCTTTGCTAATCAAACAGGTCTTCTTGTTATCAAATCTTGAATTTAACACAGTGTAGGGTTCTCTCTCCCACTGGTCATCAAGTTTGTGGTTTCTCCTTTTCCTCTTTAACACCACTTCTCCTGGCGTGAAGGGTTCTGCGGGCGCACTTTTATTGTAGTGGGCTTCCTGCTTGTCCCTTACCCGAGTGAGACTGTCTTCAACACAGGCCTGTACTCTTCTGTACTGCTCCTGTCCCAGTCCTCAGTGGACATATCTGCTTCTGGTTCTACTACACCAAGCTCCATGTCCATGGGCAACTTCCCGGGTCTTGCTCGCATGAGATATGCTGGAGTACAATTGGTGGAACTCACAGGTATGTGGTTGTACAGATCTACCAGGTCAGGTAGTAGGACTGGCCACTGATTTCTCTCCTCTAGTGGTAAGGTCTTCAGCAGGTCGATGACAATGTTATTCATCTTTTCACAGAGACCGTTGGTTTGGGGGTGGTACGGTGTAGTCCGGATCTTTTTACACCTGTACAGATGGCAGAACTCCTTGAACAATTCGGCTTCAAAGGCTGAGCCTTGATCTGTCAGCACCTGCTCCGGGTATCCATGGGGCCTGCAGAAGTACGCCTGAAACGTCTTCCCCGCAGTTTCTGCCGTCAGATCCTTGACGGGGGCGACCACCAGGAACTGGGAGTAGTGATCCACCATGGTCAGGGCATAGGAATATCCTGACCTGCTGGGTGACAGCTTGACATGATCCAGGGCCACGATCTCCAAAGGTCGAGTTGTCTTGATGGGTTGCAGGGGTGCCTTCTGGCTGCTGTAGTCTTTTCTTCTGAGGCTACAGGGTCCACAATTCCGGCACCACCTCTCAATGGAACTGCGCATTCCTACCCAATAAAACCGACACTTCAGCAGGGTTTCTAGCTTCTTCCAGCCAAAGTGCCCCCCCTGATCGTGGTAGGCTTCCAACACCATCTGGATGTCTGTCTTGGGCACCACTATCTGCCATACCATCTCATGGGTTTTGGGGTTGACGTACCTCCGGCACAGTTTCTCTCTATAGATGAACAGCCAGCTCTTCTCATTCCACAGCTGCTTGGCTTGTAGAGACGTGTCCTTCTCCAGGAAGGAACCTTCCTGGGTTATCAGTTCTTTGATATGGCTGACAACCGGGTCGCTGTCCTGGGTCTCCTTCCAGCTGTGGTGAGGCAGGGGGTTTAACGTCTTACTGCGATGCCTCCTGGAGGCTCGTTGCTCGTGGACCATTCCATTCCGATGAAAGGCAGGTAGTTCAATCTCCTCCAGGTCATCCACTTCTTCTTCAGTGTCCAACTGGTGAGGCATCCTGGACAGAGCATCGGCGTTGGCGTTCTTGCGGCCCGCCCGGTACTTAATAGTGAATTGGTAGTTTGACAGCCAAGCCATCCATCGTTGTTCCATGGCTCCTAGCTTGGCTGTTTCCAGATGAGTCAAGGGGTTATTATCAGTGAAGGCAGTGAACTTACTGGAGGCTAGGTAGTGCTTGAACCACTCGGTGATGGCCCAGACCAGGGCCAGGAACTCCAACTTGAAGCTGCTATAGTTCTCTGGGTTCCTCTCGATCGGGCGGAGCTTCCTGCTTGCATAGGCGATCACCTTTTCTCGGCCATTCTGCTTCTGACTTAACACAGCTCCTAATCCCTCGTTGCTGGCATCAGTGTACAGCAGGAACGGTTGGCTATAGTCAGGGTAGGCTAGGATCTCTTCGCCAGTCAGGATCCCCTTCATCACTTCAAAGGATTCAGCTTGCTCTTTACCCCACTGGAATGGGGGGTTCCTGCCTCTCCCGGACTGTCCTACCAGGAGATCTTGCAAAGGCGCCGCTTTCTTGGTATAGTCCTTCACAAACCTCCGGTAATACCCGACTAGTCCCAGGAACTGGCGTACCTACTTGAGGCTCTTCGGCTCCGGCCATTTCTGGATGGCAGTGACCTTCCCCGGGTCTGGTGCTACTCCCCCTGGACTAATGATGTGCCCCAGGTACTGTACATTTCGCTTGAGCAGGTGGCACTTGGAGGGCTTCAGCTTAATCCCATACTGGGACAGCGACTCAAATACCTCTGCCAGGTGCTTCAAGTGGTCCTCATACGTTTTGGAGTACACTATCACGTCGTCCAGGTATAGTAGTACAGTCTCGAAGTTGCGGTGTCCCAGGCAGCACTCCATCAATCTCTGGAACGTTCCGGGGGCGTTGCAGAGTCCCAACGGCATACTATTGAACTCGCAGAGTCCCATCGGGGTGGTGAAGGCCGTCTTCTCCCGATCCTCGTCAGCAACAGCTACTTGCCAGTACCCACTAGGGAGGTCAAGGGTGGAGAAGTAATTTTCAGACTTTAAGGCAGTCAAGGATTCCTCTATACGTGGTAAAGGGTATGCATCTTTATGTGTAATGCGATTTACTAGTCTGTAATCTACACACATTCACATGCTTCCGTCCTTTTTCCTGACTAGAACTAGGGGAGCTGCCCAGGAACTACAACTATCCCTTACTACCCCTGCCTTCTTCATGTCGTGCAATATCTCTTTCGCCTTCTGGTAGTGTGCTGGTGGTATAGGCCTGTAACGTTCTTTGATGGGTGGATGGTCGCCTGTGGGGATATGGTGTTGAACCCCCTTAATCCTCCCAAAGTCAAGTGGGTGCTTACTGAATACCTGCGCGTATTCCTGAACCGCCCGGTGTACACCCTACTTCTGATGGGCAGGAGTGGTGTCTGACCCAACATGGAGCTGTTGACACCAATCCTCCACCTGGGTTGCCGGGTCATTATCCTCTACTTCGTCTGGTGAGGTTAAGGACTCCGCCGTGTGTATGGAGTTGTTATTTACTGTGTACAGTTTGGCAACAGTGGCATAGTGTGGTAATCTAACCTCGTCCTCCCCATAGTTTAGGAGGCGTACGGGCACCCTCCCATTGTGTACATCCACTACCCCTCTGGCAGTCAAGAGTGTAGGTCTATGCTCCGAGCTAAGGGGCTCTACTACCGCCTGGTAGCTCCGTCCTTTGAGACCTATTGCTGCTCTACACCAAATCAGCATTTCACTCATCGGCGGAATCACAATGGGTACCGGGTCTGTCACCCTTACATTACCAATTTCACCACCTGTTAGCTTTACCCGTTGCTGGTGCATAAGGGCTCGGATCTCTTTCTGGAGCGCCATTCTCTGCCCTGGTCTGGCAGTGTCAGCTATCTGTTGGAGCAAGAACAACACTTCTCCCAAACAGTTACTAACAATATTTGTGCCAAGTACCATATACAAGTCTGTATCATCGGGATTAGTCTCTACTACATTTAGTCCCTGGTCCTTCAGTTCCACTCTTCTCACCTTTACTGCCACATCCTTAACCCCGACTAGGTTAAGAGTGAGGCCGTTTGAGGCATACACGGAAAGATTTGGATCTGGTGGGTGAAGTTCGTCTATGGACCAGAACCTTTTGTAGAGGACATCAGGCATGATGGTTACCTGAGATCCTGTGTCCAGCAGAGCAGGTGTCGTGATGCCGTCCAGCACGATGTACAGGACAGGTCTTCCTCCCACGAACCTGCGGTACCAGTTTGATGGGCCTGAGGGGTCTACTCCTGGGTTGTCGGCCCTCGGCCCCAGGGTTTGCTCGTTTAAAGGACAGCTCCGGACAGCGTGACCTGTCTTGTGGCAGCGGTGGCAGACAGGGTCTTTCGGCGGGCTGCGTTGGTCGCTGGGCCTCCCAGGGGGTGGCGTTGTCCTCCTCCTACTCCTCATCCAGGGGACATCCTCAGGGCTGTCGGCTAGCAGGATCCTTCATTCCTCCTCGGGCTCCGTCCGCAGCTGCAGGGCACTCAGTACAGTGGTCAGGGTTTTGCTCAACTGACGCACTTCAGAGCGCAGGCTGTCCAGCTCACTAGGGGACGTTGCTGGAACCTTGGCTTCAGCAGCCACTGGGGAAAAGGTGGACGCTGCAGGCACTTGGGTGGCCCCACCCTGGTAACATTGGATAGCAGTTGTTTCCAGGAGCTGCAGTCCTTTTTATAGCCATGTCCTTAAGGGTGTCAAAGGTGGCATCTGGATGATCCAGCGACCACCAACGCACAGTCCTGCTCTCCTCTTGAGACCTCAGTCCCCGGATAAACTGTTCCTTCAGCATTTTATTTTCATTATTGATGCTGGTTGGACTAACCTGTTTCAGAGCTCGCAGGGCCCCTTGTAAATGCCAGGCATAGTCCCGAACACTGTCCTCCGGTTGCTGAGAGCAGTTGTAGAACCTCATCTGGAGGTCTGTCTCAGTACGATCCTCAAAGACAGTCTGTAACTTTTTAAAGATTGCGGACACTGACTCCTGGTCTGCGGCCGACCAGGTTTCTACTTCTCGCTCCGCAGCACCAGTCAATTGTCCCAATACAACAGCGGCTCTTTGCTTGCCTGTCATAGAGTACATGTCCAGTATACCGCATATTTTCCTTTTGAATCCAGACAGGGTATCTGGTTTGCCGCTGTACTGGGGGAGCCACTTTGCTCCAGGGATGTACCGTAGGGCCATGGGTATGACAGGGGTTACAAGCCCTGCTGGTGGATCAGGGCCGTTAACCGGTACTCTGGCGTTGTGCTGTTCTTCGGACATTCTGGCGCCCCCCTAGCGAACCGTGGCCTACCTTCTTTTCTTTTCTTCCAGTAGGCCGCAGCTCCGCAGGTGACGGTCTTCCTTCAGGACCTTGCGTCGCTTGTGTCCTACGTCAGAGCATTCACCTGGGCTCCTTCCAGGACCTGGCACTTGATCATCAGGGCCGTTAACCAGTACTCCGGCGTTGTGCTGTTCTTCGGACATTCTGGCGCCCCCCTAGCGAACCGTGGCCTACCTTCTTTTCTTTTCTTCCGGTAGGACGCAGCTCCGCAGGTGACGGTCTTCCTTCAGGACCTTGCGTCGCTTGCGTCCTACGTCAGGGCGTTCACCGGGGCTCCTTCCAGGACCTGGTGCTTCCTGGTTTGACGTCGAGGCGTAGGGCGTGTCCGGGGCTTCGCGCGCTGCAGAAGGTACGCCTCTCAGTTTCCCACGGTTACGCCCTTCTTCCCGCTCGGCGGCACAACAATGGCGGCGATCTTTGCCACAGTTAAATACACAGTTCTGATTAAAGGCGCACAGTACCCGGTGGCAACGGGCACAACACTCCATCGTTGCAGCGGGCACGGAATCCTGTTTGTGACGCCAGGAAGAGATGACGCGCCCAGGGGGTGGGGAACGACTCGGCGCCCGGGCCTTGTTGTAGCCTGATCTCGGGGGATGTCGCGGTGGTCGGCTCCTGGGCCCGTACCCTGGGATCACTCTTAAAAGAAGGGGGAAGTTATATGGGATAGGGGAATGTTCGTGACGCCACCTGTGGTGTCTGGTGAGGACCACCAGCGCTGCGTCAGTTCTCTGAGGCCGGTGTTCAGGCAGCTTAGTTGGTGCGGCTCCCCACAGGTGGAGCGGGGCCTCAGGGCAGCGTAAGTGTAGGAATGCAGGACAGAGGGGACCCAGCCGGGTCAGAGGAAGAATAGAAGAACAGGCACGCACACCGGAGTTCACTTCAGTACCTTTACTGGTGGTGTTTCTGGCACGGTCCAGGGTACTTCAGGGTGAAGGGTGCATATCAGGACTCTCCCCAGTGAGCGGGTGTGGGGCCTCCTGTTCCTTGCCTTTCCTCGATAAGTTTCTGACCTGCCTGGAGCTGGGCCTAACTTGGTCTCTGTCTTGCACCTGCTGACCTGGTGGTAGGGCCTTCTGTTGGAAATTACACTCCCTGGTCTCTTGGGCCTCCGTGACTCCTGACCCTGGTACGTAATCAGCTTTTGGTGTTCCTGGGACATATAGTTCGCCAGGGGTTCCGGTTATTTCTGCTGGATGTAAGGAATCCCTGCAGACACGGACCCGATGTCTGGTAAATGGTTTTGGGGTGAGCTGGTTAAGCTCCTCTGCCCCCTATGTTGCTTGCTTACTCCACTCGCCTTCGGCCACGCTCGGGGCCCTCACTAGGCTTCACACGGGCAGTAGGCCTCTCTACTCTTCACCGCTCTTTTGGCGTCGGCACACCCTAGGCTCACAAACTCGAGCTCTCTGAGTGTGGACTGAACTGACTGAGCTCCACTGCAGACTAGCTTCTGCAGGAGCTCCTCTCAACAGACTGACTACCTAACTCCACCCTCCAGTATATATCACTATCCGGGCTCCCTCTGGTGGTCTGAGGTGGTAGGGTGGAGGTGTGTGAATGCTATGAGGGCCTCTTGTGGAGAAGTCTGTCCATGCACCCCTCTGGGAACTGTGGCACCAATGCGCAGCAGGGCGCCACATGTACAGTTGGTGGAGTTCACCGGGATGTGATTATATAGGTCCACCAAATCTGGTAACTTCTCTGGCCCCAGGCTACTTTCTTCAAGGGGCAATGTCTTCAACAGGTCTATTACCACCTGGTTCATCTTCTCGCACAACCCGTTGGTCTGGGGATGATACAGCGTTGTCCTTATTTTCTTGCAGCCTTTACAAGTTACAGAATTCCTGGAACACCTCTGCTTCAAAGGCTGGAACTTGGTCAGTAAGCACCCGTTCAGGGTAACCGTGCGGGCGACAAAAGTGCTGTTGGAACGCTTTGACTGCCGTCTGAGCCATCTGGTCTTTCACTGGCACTACTACCAAGAACCGGGAGTAGTGGTCTACTATGGTGAGAGTGTAGACATAGCCTGACCGGCTTGGGCCTAGCTTCACGTGGTCCAAGGCTACCAGTTCAAGTGGTTGTTTGGTGATTATGGATTGCAGGGGAGCCCTCTGGCTATCACGGTCTTTCCGTCTCACGTTGCATGGACCACATTCTCGACACCATCTCTCGATTGCTTTCCTCATGCCAACCCAGTAGAATTGCTCACGTAGCAGGACTTCCAACTTCTTCCACCCGAAGTGTCCTGCTCCATCGTGGTACGCTTCTAAGACCATTGGCGCATCCCACCTCGAGACTACCACCTGCCAGACCAGTTTGTGTGTCCGGGAGTTGATGCTTCTTCGACACATCTTTCCCTCATAGATGAACAGTTTGCCCTTCTCCTTCCACAACTGTTGGGCCTCCTGTGGAGCATCTGGATCAGGGTGCGAATCAGCTTGTGTCAGCAACTCCTTTACCAGGCGGACAGCCGGGTCGCTATCCTGCGTCTCTGCCCATCCATGATGGGGCAATGGGTTGAACGTGGCCTCTCTGCTGGCGGAGCGCTTGTCCCTCACACAGTGGGAGCACTGGGTCACCCCGTGACGATGGAAAGCGGGTAGCTCTATCTCCTCCAGATCTTCTGGGTCTTCTCCCCCATCTGGCAAGTTGGGAATCCTGGACAGCGCATCAGCATTAGTGTTTTTATGCCCCTCCCAATACTTGATGGTAAACTCGTAGTTAGACAGTCGGGCCATCCATCGTTGCTCTAGGGCACCAAGCTTCGCAGTCTCCAGGTGCGTCAGCGGGTTGTTGTCTGTGAAGACTGTAAATCTGGAGGAGGCGAGGTAGTGTTTGAAGCGCTCTGTTACAGCCCAGATTATGGCTAAAAACTCCAACTTGAAGGAACTATAGTTGTTGGGGTTCCTTTCCGTAGGACGGAGCTTCCTGCTGGCGTAGGCAATCACTCTCTCTCTGCCTTGCTGTACCTGGGACAGCACCGCTCCCAATCCCACGTTGCTGGCATCCGTATGGAGTATACACTGTGTGCAGAATTATTAGGCAAATGAGTATTTTGATCACTTTGATACTTTTTATACATGTTGTCCTACTCCGAGCTGCATAGGCTTGAGACCCAAGTACCAATTAAGTAAATCAGGTGATGTGCATCTCTGTAATGAGGAGGGGTGTTGACTAATGACATCAACACCCTATATAAGGTGTGCTTAATTATTAGGCAACTTCCTTTCTTTTGGCAAAATGGGTCAGAACAGAGATTTGACGGGCTCTGAAAAGTCCAAAATTGTAAGATGTCTTGCAGAGGGATGCAGCAGTCTTGAAATTTCTAAACTTTTGAAGCGTGATCACCGAACAATCAAGCGTTTCATGGCAAATAGCCAACAGGGTCGCAAGAAGCGTGTTGGCCAAAAAAGGCGCAAAATAACTGCCCATGAATTGAGGAAAATCAAGCGTAAAGCTGTCAAGATGCCATTCGCCACCAGTTTTGCCATATTTCAGAGCTGCAACGTTACTGGAGTACCAAAAAGCACAAGGTGTGCGATACTCAGGGACATGGCCAAGGTAAGGAAGGCTGAAAAACGACCACCTTTGAACAAGAAACATAAGATAAAATGTCAAAATGGGCCAAGAAATATCTGAAGACTGATTTTTCAAAGGTTTTATGGACTGATGAAATGAGAGTGACTCTTGATGGGCCAGATGGATGGGCCAGAGGCTGTATCAGTAAAGGGCAGAGAGCTCCACTCCGACTCAGACGCCAGCAAGGCGGAGGTGGGGTACTGGCATGGGCTGGTATCATCAAAGATGAACTTGTGGGACCTTTTCGGGTTGAGGATGGAGTGAAGCTCAACTCCCAGACCTACTGCCAGTTTCTGGAAGACAACTTCTTCAAGCAGTAGTTCAGGAAGAAGTCGGTATCGTTCAAGAAAAACATGATTTTCATGCAGGACAGTGCTCCATCACATGCATCCAACTACTCCACAGCGTGGCTGGCCAGTAAAGGTCTAAAAGAAGAAAAATTAATGACATGGCCCCCTTGTTCACCTGATCTGAACCCCATAGAGAACCTGTGGTCCATCATAAAATGTGAGATCTACAGGGAGGGAAAACAGTACACCTCTTGGAACAGTGTCTGGGAGGCCGTGGTGGCTGCTGCAAGCAATGTTGATCGAAAACAGAATCAAGCAGCTGACAGAATCTATGGATGGAAGGCTGTTGAGTGTCATCATAAAGAAAGGTGACTATATTGATTACTAATTTTTTTTGTTTTTTCAAGTCAGAAATGTTTATTTCTAAATTTTGTGCACTGATATTGGTTTACCTGGTGAAAATAAACAAGTGAGATGGGATTATATTTGGTTTTTATTAAGTTGCCTAATAATTCTGCACAGTGATAGTTACCTGCACAAACAGATATCCTCCTAAGATAGCCAAATCTAAAAAAAAAAACACTCCAACTTCAAAAAATATTAAGCTTGGATATTTATGAGTCTTTTGGGTTGATTGAGAACATAGTTGTTGATCAATAATAAAAATAATCCTCTAAAATACAACTTGCCTAATAATTCTGCACACAGTGTAAAGGGTTGGCCATAGTCGGGGTAGGCCAGGACTTCGTCTCCAGTAAGAGCCATTTTCAGTCGAGTGAAAGATTCGCCTTCTGGTTTACCCCATTTGAACGGAGGTTCCGGGTTCTTGGCCTTCTTGGACTGGCCCACTAAGAGGTCCTGCATGGGTGCTGCTATCTTGGTGAAACCCATGATGAATCTCATGTAGTAGCCTACCAGCCCGAGGAACTTCCACACTTCCTTGATAGTGGAAGGTCTTGACCAGTCCTTGATTACAGTGACTTTTTCAGGGTCTGGTGCTACACCTTCGGCGCTTACCACATGACCTAGGTACTGCACCTTGGGCTTCAACAAGTGGCACTTGGACGGCTTTACTTTCAGGCCATAACCAGATAGGGCTTCAAACACCTCGGTCAGGTGCTCCAGGTGGTCTTCATATGTCTTTGAGTAGACGATTATGTCGTCTAGGTACAGCAGAACGGTTTAGAAGTTTTTGTGTCCCAGGCAACACTCCATTAATCAGTGGAAAGTTCCTGGGGCATTGCAGAGCCCGAATGGCATGCAGTTGAACTCGCTGAGGCCCATTGGTTTTGTAAATGCGGTCTTTTCTCTGTCCGCCTCTGCCACAGGAACCTGCCAGTATTCACTGGTGAGATCCAAAGTGGAGAAATAGTTAGCTGATCTCAATGCTGCTAATGATTCCTTAATTCTGGGTAATGGGTAGGCGTCTTTATGTGTAATGCGGTTAATCGGCCTGTAATCAACACACATCCTCATTGTACCATCTTTCTTTCTAACGAGAACTAATGGAGCTGCCCAGGGGCTACAGCTATCCCTTATCACCCCAGCCTCCTCCATCTCCCGTAACATTCCTTTGGCACATTGATAGTGAGCTGGGGGTACAGGCCGGTACCTCTCTTTAATAGGCGGATGATCTCCCCTGGGGATATGATGTTGGACCCCTTTTACCTGCCCAAAGTCTAGTGGGTGTTTGCTGAAGACTCGCTCATATTCTTGGACCACCCAGTATACTCCATGCTTTTGGTGAAAAGGAGTGGAGTCAGTGCCCACTTGTAGCTTCTGACACCAATCCTCCATCTGCCCCTTAGAGCCATTATCCTCCGCCGATTTGGATGGAGGCAAGGGTTCCACTGCCTTTATTGCATTGTTACTGACAGTGAACAGCTTAGCAAGGGTGGCATACCAGGGTAAATGGACCTCTTTCTCCCCACAATTCAGGATGCGTATCAGTAATCTCCCCTTGCGGACATTGACTACCCCCTTGGCTGTCAAGATGGTGGGCCTACTATCAGAGTACACGGGTTCTACCAGGGCCTGATAATCTTGACCCCTGAGACCTACAGTATTGCTGCCCAACACCATTTTAACATTTCACTCCTAGGAGGCATTGCAATGGGGAATGGATCACTCATTCTAACACTGCCGACTTCTCCACCAGACAGCTCTACCTGTTGCCTTTTCATCAGGGCTCTGATTTCCTTCTGCAGAACCCGCTGCTGACTGGAACTGGCACTCTCTGCGACCTGTTGCAACAAAAGAATATCCCCAAGACAATTCTCTATCACATTGGTGCCTATAGTTATCATAGGATGACTTTGTCGGCGATCAATATCAACAATAATCATTCCTTGTGATGGCAATTCTACTCAGCCAACTTTTATGGTCACCTCTTTATACCCCACCTGAGGCAAGGGCTGACCATTGCTGGCATAGATGTTAAGATGTTCATCTGGATGGCGGGTAATGTCTGAATCAGTCCAGTATCGTTTATAAAGGATATATGGCATCGTTGTCACCTGGGACCCAGTGTCCAGCAGTGTGTTCATCGGGATGCCATCAAGCACGACAGGTAGGACTGGTCGTCCTCCCACGTACTTGTCTCGCCAGCTTTGTGGGCCTGGTCGTCTTACTCTGGGGGGTTGGCCCTCTGCCCCAGGGGTTGCTCGTTTTAAATTACAGAATCTTGCGACGTGCCCCGCCTTTTGACAGCGGCGGCAGATGGGTTGTCCATCCTGGTCGTAGCGATCGCTGTTCCTCCCTCTGGTCGGTGGAATTCTTCTCTGCCGTCGCCACGGGACGTCATCTGGACTGGAAGCCAGCTGGATCTTTTCCTTTGGAGACACTTGCATGGCCTGCACGGTTTTGGTTAGTAGCCATACTTTTGGTCAGCTCCTGGACCTGAAGGCGTAGGTCTGCAGACGGATCATTATCTAGGGTCTGCGCGTCAGCCTCCACAGGTGCTGGGGAAAAGGATGCCACCTCCTGGTGTTATGTGATAGCTGGGCGCCAGAGGGATGCAGTGCTACCTGGGGCTGGTTCTTGTAGCACCCGGATGGCCTGGTCTTAAAATTGCGCAAAGTCCAGATGAGGGTTTTGCAGAGCCATAATGCGCAGCTGTGTCCGGTGAGCGTTAGACAGGAACCCCTCAATAAGCTGCTCAGTTAGCAATCAGTCCTCGACTCGCACACTGTCAGGGTCTACCTGTTTAATGACCCGCAGCGCCTCCTGCAGGTTTAGAGCATAGTCCCGTACACTGTCCTGCACCCTTTGTTTGCACCCGTAGAACTTCATTTTAATCTCTGATGCTGTGCGGGTGTCAAAGGTATCCTTCAACCGGGCCAGTATTTCCTTAACAGTGCCTTTGTCCCTGCCCGGACAAGACTTCACCTCTCTCTGGGCTGCACCGAATAGCTGGCCTATGAGGATGCTGACTTTTTGCTCCTCAGACAGGGGGTACACTTTAAACAAACTGCGCAGTCTCTCCTCAAAGTCGCTCAGGGTGTGAGACTCCCCTGAGTACTGGGGCAACTACGCCGCTCCTGGTATATATGGCATTGATAACAGCATTACAGTGGCGACGGCCGCGCCCGCGGCTGAATCCTCTCCCAGGTTGGGCATCTTCCTCCCCCCTCAGCCAGGTCCTGGATTTCTGCTGACGTACCAGTATGTTGCTCTGCAGGCGGGAGGGATCTTTTGCCTGGTGGTTCCGAATCGGGGCCTCCTGCTTCCCCTCGGCTGACGGCAAATGACGTAATGACACAGTTCAGTAAAGTCAATGGCACACAGGACCCGGTTATACCGGGCTTCGTGAATGCTGTTTGTGACGCCAAGTTGGGTCGTGGTGTACTCGGTAGCCGGGCCGGTCGATGCTGGGGGATGTAACAGTGGCGGTGACCCGGTCTGTGACCCCAGGGCGGTCAATAAAAGAGGTTTTAAAGAAAAGGGAATATAGTTTTTATATAATGTTCGTGACGCCACCTGTGGTATGCTGCTATATGGAGCCGCCGCTGCGGTGCAGATCCTCTGGAGCTGATGGTGACGCAGCAGAGTTGGTTCAGCTCTCCACAGGCAGAGCTTAGCTCCAGGGCAGCAAATGGTGATGTTATAGATGTTGCTTTGCAGTGTAGTGCAGGGGATGGCGCAGTTAATAATCAGTCCACAACTTAATGGCGGTTTCCTCTTATCTTTACTTGCAGTGGTTAGGCAGACCGGGGCATGGGTACTAGCTGGTAGTAGAGGTCCGGGCGGCCTGGAAGCAAGTTGGGAATCCACCGCGCCAGGTGAAGTTGGAGGCCTTCCCTTTGCGCTAATCTTTTTGGCCCTGCTGCTTGTAGCTATGCTGTGGCCCTCGTCCCTGAGTAAAACGTCTTTGTGCTCATCCGTATGGCAGGCAGCTCGGGCCTTCCTAGATCTGCTCGGGATAGGTGTCCAGCTCTAATGGTGGCCAGCAAGCACATGACCTCGCTATTTAAAAGGTCACCTCTCCTTACATCTCTCCCCTCCCACTGCTTGCCTCATAGACATCCTCTAATATCCGATAACCCTTTATATACCTTTTCCTTACACAGTCCCTTATTCCCGCCCTAACCGTGTTATGCCGGCCTCCCCTCAGGCCAGGGGCCCAGTACGGGCTCTTCTTGAGCTGTCGTAAATCTGACACTTGCGTGGCAAAGCCGATAACTAGCACGTGCCCACAACATTTGTCCTTGTTTGGACTGATTAATTTGGGCTCATTTTACAGTGACCAGGGCATGCGCAGATCAAGATTTCTTTGTTAATTAAAGTAGAGCTGAAGTGAGAAATAGCTGACCCATTGACTGTTCCTAGAGCCGTGTGTAAATTGGCAGATTATGACAAATTAATACACTACTAAAATCTGATTGACCAACTAGTCTTAATGGAAACCTGTCAGCAAGATTTATCCCACTCCCACCACCATTTGTGACCTGAAAAGATAAACTGCAATGGGTCATATAGGTGTCCTGGTCATGTCGTTGTTGAATTCAATGCATATCCTGTGATTGACAGAGAAAAAAGTCAAAAGTTTGATCTGCGCATGCGCCGGTCCGAAGTTTACTTCTCATTGGGACCGGCGCAGGCACAAGCCAAAATTAACTACACAAGGGCAAACACTGTGCCAGTTTTCGTCTTTACCACATTAGTGCCAGATATTGGGCATCACGTGGCTGACACTGAAGGTGTCTATTAAGTCAATCAATAGACCAGGGGTGTTAATTAACATGATTGATGCCTACCATATAAAACATACTGTGAAAAAATCATGTCATATGCAAATGAAGGCTCAAGTGTCCACTTGGTATATCCACACTTCACTAAAGCCCCCGTCTCACATAGCGATCTCGCTATGCGAGATCGCTGCTGAGTCACGGTTTTGTTGACGCAACAGCGACCTCACCAGCGATGTCGCTATGTGTGACACTTTGCAGCGATCAGGCCCCTGCTGTGAGGTCGTTGATCGCTGCAAAGTGTCCTGGACCATTTTTTGGTCGTTGCCCTCCCGCTGGTCAGCACTCATCGCTGTGTGTGACCAGCGAGAGCAGCGATCAGGCTGGTAACCATGATAAACATCGGGTTACTAGGGGCACACGCGCTCCTAGTAACCCGCTGTTTATCATGGTTACGAGCCTGCTAAAGTGAGCGGTAACCTCCCGCTCATTGTAGCAGAGTGGTAACCATGATAAACAACGGGTTACTAGGTGCGCGTGTGCCCCTAGTAACCCGATGTTTACCATAGTTACCAGCCTGCTCCTGCTTCAGCAGGCTCGTAACCAGGAGCAGGACATCGTGGAATGATTCTTTCCACGATGTCGCTGCTCCCCTGATCGTTGGTGAGCCTGCCTGTTTGACAGCTCACCAGCGACCACATAGCGACGCAGCAACGATCCCTGACAGGTCGTATCGTTGTTGGGATTGTTGCAGCATCGCTAAGTGTGACGGGGCCTTTAGTCAGCTCCTGGTCCAGTGACAGACATTGATGCCTTCAATATCATTAAAGTGATTGCGGGTGGAGCTGAAAACTTGCGCATGTGCACAAGATTATCTCTTGTATGGTCAAAATAATTAATTTAAGCATGCGCATGCGCTAGTCCCAAGATCCCTTAACTTCGAGACCGGCAGATCCACATTTCTTATTTCAGCTCTATGCCAAAAAAACAAAGATTGACGAAGAAAGACTGGGACACATCGGCAATCTGTATAGTCTCAGTGGGCACTTGATCTTTCAATGGTGGTAGGAGCTTTTTATAGGAGTACATCCCTTGAATTATAAATTGCCTTCAGTAAGCTCCGAAGCTCCCTGTAGTGATGGCTACAGTCAGGCAGAATTTTATTACTTAACTCTATGGCTGTGTGAAGGGAAGCAGGGGATTTAGAGCTTTATAGCAGAAAAATTGACTCCTATAAACATGTATTATGAAGTTAATAAAAAGTTTAATAAAAAAAATGATTACGCAAAGGCGAAAAAATCAAAACAACGGCAATTCTGTTCTAAAGAAGCCTCGTTCTACGTTGGATTTCTTTGCACAAATGACCGCATCAACCATATTGTCAAGATCTGAATAACTGGAAGAATGTAAGAACCAGTGATGTCATTAGAGCGGTTCTTGTAATGAATCGTGAAAAGCAAACACCTGTCATTTCGTTTTTTTTGCCATCTCGGGAAGAGTGACCTAAAGCCATTTAGACAAATAAATCAAATAAAATTAATTTACTGCACTTGTCAAAGTTAAGATATCTTTGTCTATCTGTATAATCACATATTGCGAGTCTCGCTGCCTAATGCGGATGTAATTAAGATGTGTAAAACTCCACGTAACAGGTGGCGCCAGTTTTTAATAGTTTTAAAGGGTTTTTGTTGGTAAGAAAAAGTTATTACCTATTTTGACAGGGTCACTGGTATGATATATGAGAGGAGGTATGTGTCACGCAGGTTGCTAGCCTGTGTGAACTGAAACCAATAAACTTTCTGCCAGCATGTTATATGCTGGGGGTTAACTCTTTTAAAGGGTGTGATTTTATGGGAATGACATAGAGATGGGAGGGAAGTCATTCCCCACAACTCCACCTTAGGGTGTGGCTGAGCGAGGTTTAAATGTTCAGTTCTGTTTTTTTTTCTGTGTTGTGGTTTGGAGAGGCAAGGTCTCCAGACTGGGAGAGCTTCAGCTCAGGACAGAGCTGAAGTCTGGGACTACAACCTGTGTGGGCGAATCCCATACTCATATGGACTCTGCTTTCGTTTATTCTTTTGTTTTGTCGTTGTGCCAGTAAGGCCGTGTTTATTTTACTGGAGTGCAGAGCTTTATGCTCTTTAATAAAGCCTGCAGAGAAAACCCAGGTTCCTGAGTCTACTTCCGTAAGCGGCCAAGTGAGTCGTCTTGCCACACTATCTATAGAATGTCAAACCACTAAGATCCCCATTGTTCCCTTGAATGGGGAATGTCTGTCCCTCATTTGAGTACAGTGGAAGTGCGCATGCTTAACTGCCGCTTTATTTAAGCATACGCACTGCCACGCTAACGCTCAGTTAGAATGAATGGAGAGGTGGTCAACCACTGCTCCCAGTCACCCAATTAAGGGGGGACGACATCTTAAAGTGGTCACATGACATTTACAGCCAAAGACGGGAGATCAGGCAGCTACTATGGGGCCCATGAGTTGGATACCGGCCCGGTGTCCACCCACTTCTCTAAGCATTGGCAGACAAAGACAGGAGAGGGCCCCTGTGCAAGATCATTATAAGGGCCCTTTGCAGCCCAATAGCTCATGATAATGCACAATTCCACCTGATTTAGAGGTGGAAAAAGCAGGGCTGTGGAGTCGGTAAGCCAAACCTCCTACTCCGACTCCAACTCCAACTCCTTAATTTCCATGACACCGACTCCAACTCCGACTCCACGACTCCGACTCCCTCATACATGGCTCATGTTTAAGCGATAAATTTACTGTAGCACAGATTCATCTCAGCTAAAAGTCTAGACCCTTAGATCAGGAATAGGACAGACATTTGTAGGACATTTCATAACTTTCCCAAATTCTCATGAAAAAAATATTCCCCACAAACTGCATTCAATTACTATGAGAGACTGAAATACCACCACAATAAACAAGGATGAAATATATCAAGTCCCAATGGACCCATGTTATTGTATATATGATTAAATCCTCAGAACAGACCATCTAGTGGATATAAGAAAGGGAGGGATCTCCGCAAAGCAGAGAAAAAGGATGGTCACACTAGTTCATATGTAAAAAAATATTACTTTATTAGAAAAATATATATCACATCATGTACATATACATACGAAACATGTCCTGGAAAACAGAGTGCTAAGACCAAGACATATAAATTAAAAAGGCCATGATCACAAAAAATAATAAAATTTGTGGCGCACCCGTGGCAAATGGTAGGCTAACATACTGCAAGTGCTAGTAGGGACGAAAAAATATATATATATCAATATTCAAACGACTCAAAATTAGGGAATATTCCATCCCCATGTTACATCTGCATCCCTATATGGCATCTAGGATACCCAATAAACTGAATATAATCACTCCCAACATACATATATAAATGGTACCATTAATTAGTGTCCAAATATTGGGGAAAGGTATACCTAGATCGTTGCTCAGCCACCAATTGAACCGTGGTAAGCGTCACCCCGACGCACGTTTCGGTAAGAAACCTTCTTCAAGGGGTGATCATATCTACCAGCCACCCACTATTTATACCCCTATGTCCAAAAATGTAATGTGCATGTGCTTTGCCGGCGTGCGGAAGTAAAGCACGCGACCCACCCCCCCAGCTGCCATGGAGACACATGACCTGAGCACGTCATATGATCAGGAAGTCCTGACTCCCCATGAGTGTCGCCAGGTAACTACGGAGACGCGTCACCTGATCGTAACACATGATCCGGAAATCCCGCCTCCGTCGTCAAGGACGCTGTAAGCACTGTCTATCCAGCCGTGGAATGACGCAGACACACCACCGCCACTGAAACGCACAACGGCGTCGGCATCCAAAGGATGCCAAGGGCCGATGCGCGCGTCAGGGAGGCGGAGGGACCGCGTACCAGCTGGACAGCCCAAGTGTGCGTCAATGCCATACATACAGTACTGTACTAGAACCTACAGAGGCCAATGCATATAAATATAGAAAAAGTGGCATTGTCATATGCACATGGCCTTATATAAATCGAGTGTACAAAGAGACTGTAAAATATATATATTGATCATCATTGGTTGTCACATGATAATGAACGGATGGGGATAGGAAAAGGGGGGAGGGAAAAAGGGAAAAGGGGAGGAGAAACATGAAGAGAAAAAGAGAAGAAGAAGAGGGAACGGGTTCCACAACTCTATTATCCATACATTGTACACATGATGTATCTATCAAGATGTCCCAGGTTACACTATACTGAAGGAAATAAAATTCCATATATGTACACAATGGACTCACCGATGGTGATAGTCATATGTGGACATATTCACATAAATGCACATACATTATTAACCATCATCATATTGTATATTGTCGTATGCAGCTCCATTTCTTCTTCATATCTTTACTCCACCAGGACACCATCCCAAATCCCTTGGTCGGTGCTCACCGAAAATCAGTATATAGTGTATTTGATAGCAGTCAATCAATAAAGATAAGTAAGCCAAAGTAAGAGGTATCGCTCTAATATGGGTAAATACATATGAAGTTAAAAACTGGAAAGACAACAATAAAAACATATACATATTGGTCATGGAAGATGTATCAGGCATCACATGCAGGTATGAGACTACAAAAATGGGACAAAACTAATATTTTCATTCAACCCCTTGGGTTGCAGGGTTTTCAGCGCCCAAATCCACTTAGACTCTAACTGGGCTAATCTCTGTGTGACACGGCCACCACGGATACCAACAACTATATTATCGATACCCTTTATTCTTAATCCCGTGGCGTCACATCCATGGTATAGCTTAAAATGGCGTGGGATGGTTTTGAGCGTGGATGCGTCCTTATGGCCACATGCCGCCTCAATGCCCAACACATGCTCTCTTGCCCGTGTTTTTAGTTGACGTGTGGTCATGCCCACATATATGAGCCCACACGGACAAGATGCATGGTAAATCACGTGTCGTGTTTGGCAAGTGATGTAACACTTAATAGTATATCCTGTGCCGTCTGAGCTATAAAAATCCGTGCACCGGTCTATATTGGAACAGGCGACACAATGGCCACAAGGACTGCAGCCCCGCCGTCCACCACCCACATCATCCAAAAAAGTGTGTCTGGGTTCGCCCACATAGTGGCTGCGCACCAGATGATCTCTAAGATTTTTTGTTCATCTAAAGGTAATAGATGGCCTCTCCGAAATATACTTAGTCAATACCGGATCATTCATTAGAACCGGCCATGCCTTCTCAAGGGCCTTCCTCATCGCCGGCACCTGAGCATGATATTTGGTAATGAACCTTACAGTCTCCGTATTCGTATTGTCCCTTGACCTATACAACAAATCATTACGAATAGAGTGTCGAGCCCTATTAAAGGCTCTTTTAACCGATCTACGGCTATAGCCGCGTGCGAGAAATCTTTCTTTCAGAATATTGGCCTGAAGTAAAAAATCACTGTCAGTGGAACAGATCCTCCTGAGGCGCAAAAATTGTCCCACCGGGACTGAATTAATCATGTGCTGCGGGTGGGACGATGATGCATGCAGCAAAGTGTTAGTGGACGTGGGTTTCCTAAAGATATTTGTTTTGATGCTATGGTCCCCTTCCCTAATAAGGGACACGTCCAAGAATTCGGCTTTGTTGGGTTCACACTGATACGTGACACGAATGTTCATGTCATTGCTATTAAGTTCATCAATGAATTTAATGAGACATTGATACGTACCCTGCCAGATCAGGAAAATGTCGTCGATGTAACGTGCCCAAAAGAGGACACGATTCATCGACCCCCCCAGATCTGACAGGGAGAGGTCTCTCTCCCACAACCCCAGGAACAGGTTAGCATATGAGGGGGCAAAAGCTGCCCCCATAGCTGTACCCTGGAGTTGTAGATAAAAGGACCCCTTAAAAATAAAAAAATTATGTGTCAGTGTGAACTCCAACAATTCCATAAGTAGGGATCTCAACTCGACTGGCAGATTAGATCCCTCCAGAAAGAAAGCCACTGCACGTAGGCCATCCTCATGTCTAATGTTGGTGTACAAAGACTCAATGTCAATTGTCACCATCATTGTGTCATGTTCAAGATGTAAGCCATCAACTCTTCTGAGAAGGTCTCCCGTATCCTTCAAAAAGGACGGCAGGCCTTCAACCAAAGGCTGCAGTTTCGAGTCTATCCAGCGACTCACATTTTCGAGAAAATTTCCTCTACCCGATATTATCGGACGTCCCGGGGGTCTACTGATATTTTTGTGTAGTTTTGGGAGTAGATACATTGTTGGGATGGTTGATTCAACCATTTTCAATGCGGATGAAAGTTCATAGGTAATCACCCTCTCTGCACTTGCTTTATCTAGTATTGCTTGTAATTGTCCATTAAAAGCCGACAAGGGGTTGAACGTACATGCACATTACATTTTTGGACATAGGGGTATAAATAGTGGGTGGCTGGTAGATATGATCACCCCTTGAAGAAGGTTTCTTACCGAAACGTGCGTCGGGGTGACGCTTACCGCGGTTCAATTGGTGGCTGAGCAACGATCTAGGTATACCTTTCCCCAATATTTGGACACTAATTAATGGTACCATTTATATATGTATGTTGGGAGTGATTATATTCAGTTTATTGGGTATCCTAGATGCCATATAGGGATGCAGATGTAACATGGGGATGGAATATTCCCTAATTTTGAGTCGTTTGAATATTGATACAGTTATATGAAAAAGTTTGGGCACCCCTATTAATCTTAAGCTTAATGTTTTATAAAAATTGGTGTTTTTGCAACAGCTATTTCAGTTTGATATATGTAATAACTGTTGGACACAGTAATGTTTCTGCCTTGAAATGAGGCTTATTGTACTAACAGAAAATGTGCAATCTGCATTCAAACAAAATTTGACAGGTGCATAAGTATGGGCACCCTTATAATTTTCTTGTTTTAAATACTCCTACCTACTTTTTACTGACTTACTAGAGCACTTTTTTTGGTTTTGTAACCTCATTGAGCTTTGAACTTCATAGCCAGGTGTATGCAATCATGAGAAAAGCTACTTAAAGTGGCCACTTGCAAGTTGTTCTCCTGTTTGAATCTCCTCTGAAGAGTGGCATCATGGGCTCCTCCAAACAACTGTCAAATGATCTGAAAACAAAGATTATTCAACATAGTTGTTCAGGGGAAGGATACAAAAAGCTGTCTCAGAGATTTAACCTGTCAGTTTCCACTGTGAGGAACATAGTAAGGAAATGGAAGAACACAGGGACAGTTCTTGTTAAGGCCAGAAGTGGCAGGCCAAGAAAAACATCAGAAAGGCAGAGAAGAAGAATGGTGAGATCAGTCAAGGACAATCCTCAGACCACCTCCAGAGAGCTGCAGCATCAACTTGCAGCAGATGGTGTCACTGTGCATCGGTCAACTATACAACGCCCTTTGCACAAGGAGAAGCTGTATGGGAGAGTGATGCGAAAGAAGCCGTTTCTGCAAGCACGCCACAAACAGAGTCGGCTGAGGTATGCAAAAGCACATTTGGAGAAGCCAATTTATTTTTGAAAGAAGGTCCTGTGGACTGATGAAACCAAGATTGAGTTGTTTGGTCATACAAAATGGCGTTATGCATGGTGGCAAAAAAACACAGCATTCCAAGAAAAACACTTGCTACCCACAGTAATATTTGGTGGAGGTTCCATCATGCTTTGGGGCTGTGTGGCCAATGCCGGCACCGGGAATCTTGTTAAAGTTGAGGGACGCATGGATTCCACTCAGTATCAGCAGATTCTTGACAATAATGTTCAAGAATCAGTGATAAAGTTGAAGTTACGCAGGGGATGGATCTTTCAGCAAGACAATGATCCAAAACACCGCTCCAAATCTACTCAGGCATTCATGCAGAGGAACAATTACAATGTTCTGGAATGGCCATCCCAGTCCCCAGACCTGAATATCATTGAACATCTGTGGGATCATTTGAAGAGGGCTGTCCATGCTCGGCGACCATCAAACTTAACTGAACTGGAATTGTTTTGTAAGGAGGAATGGTCAAAAATACCTTCATCCAGGATCCAGGAACTCATTAAAAGCTACAGGAAGCGACTAGAGGCTGTTATTTTTGCAAAATGAGGATCTACTAAATATTAATGTCACTTTTCTGGTGAGGTGCCCATACTTATGCACCTGTCAAATTTTGTTTGAATGCAGATTGCACATTTTCTGTTAGTACAATAAACCTCATTTCAAGGCAGAAACATTACTGTGTCCAACAGTTATTACATATATCAAACTGAAATAGCTGTTGCAAAAACACCAATTTTTATAAAACATTAAGCTTAAGATTAATAGGGGTGCCCAAACTTTTTCATATAACTGTATATATATATTTTTTCGTCCCTACTAGCACTTGCAGTATGTTAGCCTACCATTTGCCGCGGGTGCGCCACAAATTTTATTATTTTTTGTGATCATGGCCTTTTTAATTTATATGTCTTGGTCTTAGCACTCTGTTTTCCAGGACATGTTTCGTATGTATATGTACATGATGTGATATATATTTTTCTAATAAAGTAATATTTTTTTACATATGAACTAGTGTGACCATCCTTTTTCTCTGCTTTGCGGAGATCCCCCCCTTTCTTGCATTCAATTACTGTACCCAATGTATTATATATTTTAGGAGTTAGAGTCAGTCCATTTCATACTGACTCCGATTCCGACTCCAACTCCACCAAAATGGACACCAACTCCAACTCCACGACTCCGACTCCACAGCCCTTGGAAAAAGGCCCATTTACAACATGGGCCCCTATGTGGCCGCCCAGGTTTCGCCAATGATATGTCCGATACTGTCTCTGAGTTTTTTTGAATTTTATGAAGCAGGCTCAAGTATTGAGGCCACTTCATAACTTCGGGTATGCTGTGATTGGAGCTAGCTTTGATTTCAGCAGATTAACCCCTTAGCCCGCTATGAAACCATTGTGGGAACCTGATGGGAATTTGTCATGGAAGCCCGTTCCCATGTACAAGGGGCACTTTGGACCTTTGCTATGGGGGTCCCAGGATTTCTATGTACACCTTTGTACAGGGTTATGTTTCTTAGTAGTCATTGATTAGTGTCCAACATTTTTTTTTTCCTTCCTGATTAATACTCAGGGGGCACTTACACTTTGCGTGACTTATAGCTGTGGACCTTGCTCTATACATGTTCCATCTAATCATTCATGGGTTCTTTATTAAGGTTCAGTAAATCAAAAGTAGCAGTTTGATTGAAAAACAAGTAAATTGCTTCCACGTCCAGTGTCTCGCACTGTTTGTGCACTCGTTGGATGGGAGGTTTTAGCCTGTGTTAAAAAAAAATTGACTGTGAAGGATCATTCATTGGTGTTTCTTTGAAGTCTGGGCATGGTCTGCTAAATTAAACTCGAGTGCAATTACAGTTCTGGAGTGAAACTCAATCCTTGGGGAAAGAAAAACGCTTAACTTGTCCAGGACGGATCATTGATTGGATAACAGCAACTTTGCAGCCCCATACGGAGGCCCCTCTGGAGGGCTACCTGTACAATAAGGCAACCTGTACAGTGGCACTGTACTTATACCCAAAGCTTGCTGAGCATCACTGGGTAAACAGGAATACGTCATTGGTGGTCTCTGCCATTTTTTTTACATAAAGGATATAATTCGGAAACTCCCTGAATGGCACACACAGTCTTGCGAGTAACTACAATCAGCAGTAAGTGTTAGTTTTCCCTACAGCGCTCCCACTGGGGAGATAAAGCAGTGCAACAAGTGTTCATTTTCCCTACAGCGCCCCCACAGAGTAGATAAAGTAGTGCAGCAAGTGTTCATTTTCCTTGCAGTGCCCCCACTAGGAGATAAAGCAGTGCAGCAAGTGTTCATTTTCCCTACAGCGCCCCCACTAGGAGATAAAGCAGTGCAGCAAGTGTTCATTTTCCCAATAGCCCCCCCACTGGGGAGATAAAGTAGTGCAGCAAGTGTTCATTTTCCCTGCAGTGCCCCCACTAGGAGATAAAGCAGTGCAGCAAGTGTTCATTTTCCCTGCAGTGCCCCCACTAGGAGATAAAGCAGTGCAGCTAGTGTTCATTTTCCCTATAGCCCCCCCACTGGGGAGATAAAGTAGTGCAGCAAGTGTTCATTTTCCCTACAGCGCCCCCACTGGGGAGATAAAGCAGTGCAGCAAGTGTTCATTTTCCCTACAGCGCCCCCACTAGGAGATAAAGCAGTGCAGCAAGTGTTCATTTTCCCAACAGCACCCCCACTGGGGAGATAAAGCAGTGCAGTAAGTGTTAATTTTCACAACAGCGCCCCCAATGTGCAAATAAAGCAGTAATGCCTGGATGTGCCGGTCCTCCAGACTGGGAGACACTCTTGATAACCACTCTTTAGTTAACAGATGGGAATTCTGATTCAAATATCTGATTCCTGTTCCCTAATATTACATTAAAAAAGCTTCGATGAGGTGTTTGGGAAAAATATTTAACCATAATCAGGAAAGTTGCTAGGAATATCAATGAAGTTTATTTATATCCACCCCCACTTGGATGATTGTTGGTCAAACATTCATTGGTTGGATCATCAGGAGCACCTGGCACAACCGTCTAATGCATGGCTGTGCCAGGTCCTCCAGAGCCGGAGTCACTCTTGATAACCTATCATTATATGATTGGCCACCTAACAATCATTTTTGTAATTGGATTTTATTAAAAGTTTTTGCATTGTTTGCCTTCTGTAGTCTCTGTGTTGCACTCTCTGTTGCTGACTGCAGAATGGGTTAACTGAGACTCTGTCAGTGAGCTCAATCTGACTTTCCAAGGGTAAAGTTTCAAATTTTTTTACCTGTCTTTTTCTGAGCACCTCTCAGTTGATTTATGACCTCAGGCCACATCAAAGTTCAATGTGGAGGGAAACAGAGAGCCTCTAAAAGCTAAACTGCGCAACATTTTTAATGATACTGAATTGCAAAAATTATTTTATCCCCAAATCCATGCATTTAAGTAAAAATAAAATGTCATCAGAGGTGAACAACAATAATTGCGTATATATGTAATCACATATTGTGAAACGTTGGTACCGATAGCTACGTGGGTGACTGATATCCACCCCCATTTAAGATAACACTCGTTCGGCTATTTCTCCCCACTTCCCCATAGACATGCATGCTTGTCTTGATTGAGCGTGCATGTTTTATCAATAGGTTGTGGGAAAACAATATGGTGATAGTGGAGAATTTGAGATTTATATGACTTTATAAACTATTTTTGACTTATTGAGCAGTGAAGATTGTAGGCCTCATTGATCAAAACAGTCTCACAGTCTTTGTTGCCTACGGCAACCAATCAGAGCTCAGCTTTCATTTTTTCAGAGCAGTTTAAAAAATGAAAGCTGAGTTCTGATTGGTTGCTACGGGCAACAATGGCAGTTTTACTATCAGGCAGTTTTGCTAAATGAGGCCTATAGTACTGCTACATTAGTGCACAAGGGGTTACATTTGGTGAATGAACAGTGATGAGTCTTCACGAAAAAACTGTATTTTTCTCTCTCCACATAACCTTATTGATAAGAATGCAGAAAAATACGTTCTGCTTGACTTGCAATCCCCACAATGCTCTGAGGCCTAGTCGAACAACATTGAACTGTTGACCCATAGCAAGGAAGAAGAGACTTGTTCATACAAGTGATACGATTGCTGGTGTTGAAAAACTTCCCCCATTAGACAGAGGATAGAAGCCTGTGTGTCCAATGGTGAACCAGCATGAAGGAGGCTGAGTCCGTGTCCTACAGGTGATGGTAACATCGCCTGCAGATAAGGAGGAAGCATTCATCATCATAACAATGTCAGATCTTTCCTCCTCTTTTGTTAGGAACAAAATCTGCGACCAAAGAGCGACAAAAGCCTCATTCCATGACCTCGAGATGTCATTACTCTTAAAGGGACAGAAGAACGAGCCATCGAACATCACCGTCACCACCATCTGAGCGCCCGTGTACATGTTCTAAACAGAGCTGTGAAAAATATTGATAATACCTCTATAATCTTAGATTATCCAAGCACGCCGGGAGAAGGTGAAAGACGTGTCGGCGGAACTTTCTGTCTGACTTTAATCCTTGGGATGGAAGGAGGATATTATGGAAAAGTGTCAGAATGTGAAAAAAAAAGGTTCTTAAAACTATCTTACAAAAATAAGAGTGTAATATACAGTACAGACCAAAAGTTTGGACACACCTTCACATTTAAAGATTTTTCTGTATTTTCATGACTATGAAAATTGTACATTCACACTGAAGGCATCAAAACTATGAATTAACACATGTGGAATTATATACTTAACAAAAAAGTGTGAAACAACTGAAAATATGTCTTATATTCTAGGTTCTTCAAAGTAGCCACCTTTTGCTTTGATAACTGCTTTGCACACTTTTGGCATTCTCTTGATGAGCTTCAAGAGGTAGTCACCGGAAATGGTTTTCACTACACAGGTGTGCCCTCTCAGGTTTAATAAGTGGGATTTCTTGCCTTATAAATGGGGTTGGGACCATCAGTTGTGTTGTGCAGAAGTCTGGTGGATACACAGCTGATAGTCCTACTGAATAGACTGTTAGAATTTGTATTATGGCAAGAAAAAAGCAGCTAAGTAAAGAAAAACGAGTGGCCATCATTACTTTAAGAAATGAAGGTCAGTCAGTCCAAAAAATTGGACAAACTTTGAATGGCCAGGTCAATGCCACACAGAGTTCAAGCAGTAGACACATCTCTACAACAACTGTTAAGAGGAGACTTTGTGCAGCAGGCCTTCATGGTAAAATAGCAGCTAGGAAACCACTGCTAACGATAGGCAACAAGCAGAAGAGACTTGTTTGGGCTAAAGAACACAAGGAATGGACATTAGACCAGTAAGAAATCTGTGCTTTGGTCTGATGAGTCCAAATTTGAGATCTTTGGTTCCAACCACCGTGTCTTTGTGCGACGCAGAAAAGGTGAACGGATGGACTCTACATGCCTGGTTCCCACCGTGAAGCATGGAGGAGGAGGTGTGATGGTGTGGGGGGCTTTGCTGGTGACACTGTTGGGGATTTATTCAAAATTGAAGGCATACTGAACCAGCTTGGCTACCACAGCATCTTGCAGTTTGCGTTTAGTTGGACCATCATTTATTTTTCAACAGGACAATGACCCCAAACACACCTCCCAGGCTGTGTAAGGGCTATTTGACCAAGTGGGAGAGTGATGGGGTGCTACGCCAGATGACCTGGCCTCCACAGTCACCAGACCTGAACCCAATCGAGATGGTTTGGGGTGAGCTGGACCTCAGAGTGAAGGCAAAAGGGCCAACAAGTGCTAAGCTTCTCCGGGAACTCCTTCAAGATTGTTGGAAGACCATTTCCGGTGACTACCTCTTGAAGCTCATCAAGAGAATGCCAAGAGTGTGCAAAGCAGTCATCAAAGCAAAAGTTTTCTAATTTGAAGAACCTAGAATATAAGATATATTTTCAGTTGTTTCACACTTTTTTGTTAAGTATATAATTCCACATGTGTTAATTCATAGTTTTGATGCCTTCAGTGTGAATGTACAATTTTCAAAGTCATGAAAATACAGAAAAATCTTTAAATGAGAAGGTGTGTCCAAACTTTTGGTCTGTACTGTATATGTAATGTGAGATATATTACATAAAAATATAACTACCTAACACAAGAATGACCTGTAATTAAAGGGGTAGTAGTACCAAGTTTGGAAGTTATCCCCTATCCATATCCAATTGCTTGGGGTCCGACCGCTGGGACACCCACCGATTCCGAGAGCAGTGGTAGATCATGCTCACCTCCGCTCCATTCATTCGTAATGGAGCGGAGATGCTCACAAATGACCACTGCTTCATTCACACGAGCCCCAGTTCTAGGGATCAGTGGGGGTCCCAGCGGTCGGACTTCCCGTGATCTAAAAATAATCCTTTATCGGGTAGATAGGAGATAACCTCCAAACTTGGTACAACCCCTTTAAGGCTTCCTGGGCCCCCTGGGCCGTGGGGTACTCGGTAGCCGGGCCGGTCGTTGCTATGGGAGATGTCACAGTGGCGTTGACCCAGTCCGTGACCCAGGGCGGTCAATAAAAGGGGAATTTGGGAAAGGGGATTTATGGTTTTTATATAAAGTTCGTGACGCCACCTGTGGTATGCGGCAAAAGGGAGCCGCCGCTGCGGAGCAGGTCCTCTGGAGCTGATGTTAGTGCAGCAGAGTTGGTTCAGCTCTCCACAGGCAGAGCTTAGCTCCAGGGCAGGAAATGGTGATGTTATACATATTGCTGTGCAGTGTAGTGCAGGGGATGATGGCACAGTAATATTTCACAGAGACAGTGGGGTGCAGTCTTCAGGGTTTTACTCACGATTTTTAGACTCCAAATTACCAGGGCCAGGGTAACTTCCCAGGTCGTCCTGTGCTTACTCAGGGAGGGGTTCAGTAAACCCGCAGGTACCTCCGGAATACATAACGGGACCCCCTTCTGTGTGTTCCTTCTGGCTGTCTCCCTGCACCTCACACCCAGTGTCCCAAGCCAGTGACTGCGGACCTTGTCGGGCGACGTCTTCTCTGTCCCCTGGGTCCTCTATGGCCACCTTTTTGGTGAGTTAGATGTAGCTTTTGGCTGCAGCACCTGAAATGCTGCACCCTCCGGTTACCTAGTTGAGACTTGAAGAACTCTGCTAGTTTAGGTGCTGGTCCCCTTCTGCGACTCAATCCCTCCACTGCCTGGTAGATTCGGGTGTACGGGTGGCCTCCAGCACTGCCCGTACGCCTGGGATCCTTTCTGCTTTACTGGAGCCTTCCTTCCTGCTCCTCTCCTCTCTTCTTTCTGTCCTGGGCCTCTCTCACTCGGCCCTCCTCCTGAGCAGAGCTCCTGCTGAGCTCCTGCTCCACACACTCTCTTCCTCTGACTGAACTCATCAGACTGACCACCCCTCACAAGATGGCTTCCCCTTTTTATATCCTCCTTCTCAAGTGCTCCCCTAATCTGCTTCCTTCACCCACACCCACTACATGGTTCACCCTACTTTGGTTCCTCCCACTCCAGCCAGGGACTGGGCTCAGCAGGAGAGCGATGCATCTTGCCCCTCCTGCTGGTCTGGAGTAGTGTAGTGCTGGATGCAGGTGTTGCGGTCCCGGGCAGTACTCCATCCTTACCTGAGAGTGAGATACCACACCTCTGGGTGAGATGCAGTACCTCTGTGGCGACTGAACCCGCAGGGGCTCCACACTTACACGGATGAATAATTGTTCGGCTGGCAGCCACCCTCCTCCCATATACCAGAACATGCTGCTCAACTGAGAATAATAAATAAATAATTAAATAATAATTATAAATAAATGATTAAAATAGTAAAAAATAGAGGGGAACCTACAGATTACCTAATTACTCACTATCTGCAATTTTAGTATCTTATAAATAAAATTAAGAATATTTCCTGGAATTTCTTCTTTTATGAAAACCATTTTTTTTGCATAAATCAGACTAATGTGTGAATCCATGTAAGTTAGGAGACTGTTTCTTCGGTTTCAGATGGAACTTCTCCGCCAAAGTCAATCGTTGACTACTCAATGTCTGCCATAGTCATTTGATGTCCTCTGCCAGCAGATGAAGTGAGGTGACCAGTGGGGTACATGGATAGTGGTGAAGATGAATGGCAGCTGTTGGGTAGGAGAATTTTTTTTTTTTATTTTAAGACCACCCCATGGGTCCATTTTTAAAAGAAAAAAAATAGTGAAGAACTCCTAAATATGTACAGCCAAATTGCTTTTATCTGGCATAAATGGGATCTGATATGTCCTGCATTTCAGAGCGCCATAGAAGAGTAAATAAATATCAGGTGTGTGGTACAGGACTGTGTAAGTGCCCAATATTCAAACTTTCCAGATTATTGAAAGTCAGATGAAACTATTCAGCACAAAACTCTATTTTTTTTTCATTACTGAAGTTTCCCTTTAAATAGCAAAGAGAAAAATTGCAAATCACCAGTAAGCTACAGAGAGTTCGGCCAGTCAATTGAGAAATAATATCAATTACTTCTGAATGTGAATCAAACATTGGCGTTCCATGCACTGAACAAATAATTCATTTTCTGCTCTTTCATCCTAAGTGATCGTGTTGCTATCTTTAATTAAAGAGATAAGAGGTAATCAGAAAATAAAAAATAAGCATTCATTTCCCTCTAGAAACAAACAAAAGTCAAACGTTACGGGTGACTGAAGATTTCCCAGAAATCTGATTGCATATTGTTTGTTGGATCCGTGGTGCTGTTCTGTTTTGCACGCAGGTCTTCGGGCAGAGAAGGGCAGGACTGTCTTAAAGAGGACACTCAGAGGAACGTCTGCAAAGACGCTTTAAAATTTTTCAGCTGCGCAGTGAAGTCCATGCATTAACCATTGTACATATGTGAAATTAACTGAAAGTATTCAAAGGCATAACCACTGTATTATAAAAAGTTCAGTTCTTTATCATTTTTAAGCTCTCTGCTTGCTGTCAGGGATTGATAGCCTCATTATTGCAGAGGCTGACCTAATACAATCTAGGCTATCCTCTCTAAACAGGTTAAGAGCATGGACTCAAGAGTGACAGGGGTGAAGTTGTAGAAAACTTTCCCGGTAACTCCTGCTGGCTCCCAGAAAAAAGGGAAAACACCTAGATTCCTGTAAGAGTTACCAAAACTCCTGAGAGATGCAGGATCCTCCTAAAACTTCCCATTTTCAGAAGGTTTCTTCTGTGGAGAAGGCATAGAGGAGGCATGGATGGGGCAGAGGACAGGTTGGAGGTGTGTCACCTGAAAAAGGGGCACGGTTAGAGGGAAACATTTTTTCCCTGCCTACTCATTTGCAGTTACCTCAAAGAGGAGATTACTTGGAAGTTGACAAGTTAGAGCTATAGGATGGTGCAGCAATAGCGTTTGCACCCTGGTCTAGTACCTGAGTTATATTAAAAGAAATGCTTGACAATCCCATTCAATAAAGGGGTCTTCTCATCTTGTTAAGTGATGGCATAATGCTATGATTTTACCTCTGGCACCACTGGTGATCCTGAGAATTTAGGGGCGGCAGAAGTGGGTTTTTCCTGGTGAGTGATGCTCACAGCTAAGTGACCTACTGCCAAGAGTCCAAATGATCTGCCTTAATTTGTGGGGCAACCTAGAAGTACTGTAAGTGTTAATTTTCTCTGCAGAGCCAACACAGGAAAAACTAAAGTGACCACTCACATCCATGGGTTGTCCACCTAGTACAGGATGGGTCCACTTTCCACTCTGGCTAAGATATGAGGACCCTAAATAGAGGAACCCCCGACTAGTCACTAAAACGTTATGTAAAATTGGGTTCTCTAAACTACAAAAATCCTTTGACAACGTCAGAGCAAAATTGCTGCTAAACTCCAATTGGCAGCATTGGCAGCTTTGACTATTCAACATGTAAAAAAAACCTTCCATCTCAAACTCGTCTCAATTTTTGGGTTACTTATTATTTTAGAGGGATAAGAACTCTTTCATTGATTACTCCACCTATTAGAATGACAGGTCCCAGCTCGTGATATCAGTTCTAAGAAAAGTGGAGATCATTCTCGTTAGAGACATTTCTTTTCCAAAAAAATGTAATCATCCATCAGTGTACAAATCACTGTGTCCCACGCCCAATGCTGGCCCGAGACAGGTCACAGGCGATGACACTTTCATAGGTATATTCAGAAACCTGATGAGTACAGGTATCAGGCGTCTCGTGTTCCATGGTGCTGCTTTGTCACCTGTTGAATGGTCTTCTTGGTTTTGTTGACCCGCTCTGTAAAATGATCACTTTGACCTGGATCCAGTAGGTATGGGACTAGTTACAGAACTCGTAGGGTTAATAAGATCCTGTGAATGGATTGTTATCTTAGGAAGGTAGAAAGCCAGTCCAACTTGTTTTTTTTCTTCTACTGCACTATCCACAGCGCCTGAGGTTGAAGTGAATGGAAACCGGAGAGGAACCTCGACAAAAGACTAGAACCTCTGTACGCCTTTTGTTTTTCCCGAGGTCTTTGGCCACTAACATTACTTCTTTACACTGTGGCCACATAATATGCCCTCATCTCGGGAGCAGTAAAAGCTCTTTTACATTTTAATGTGACCTTAGTGCTTTTCAAAAAAAACCACGGGAACATCTGACTACACTTGAGCCTGAATTGAGCTAATGGCATTCACCTCATCTTTAGATGCAAAATTGGGAGATAAAAAGACCTTGATGTGAAAGGGAAAGAGAGAGGGGAGGGTGGGAGAGAAGAAGGGTGGTGGTGGGGGTGCATCAGGGAGGTAGAGACAGATTAGAGATATTGCAAAAAAAAAAAATCTTATGATTCGGAGTTGATAGTAAAATGTCTTCCTTTCTTTTTGTAAAAGGGAAAAAAAAATAAAAATTCCAGTCCTGCGAGATGTCCTCACGCTTTTATTTTTAATGATAGAATCTTTTTTATTCCCTCAGCGAGGAAAATTTCAATGTAGCTGCATATGTGTGTCCAATAGATATTTTGACCTTTAGCAAATCTCACTTTTGAAATCAGATGGAACGGTTATTGCAATATTCTTGGCCCTGTAAGATTAAAAAAAAGAGCTTTCTTCCGCAGTAATCAGACCTGGATTACATTTATTAAAAGTGCATCATCTACATTTAAATGACACTTGTCATTCTCGCTGAATTATATTAAATCCTGTGGAAATGCAGAAGAACGTCTGGATTTTAACCCCAGACAAACCTTTCGAAATGTACTGAACGATCATTGTTTATTCTCAAAAAGTTTTTGTTTTTTTTTCTGCTGATGATTATAAAAATTATAACTTCCACATTTTGAAAAGCATATGGTGATATTGTATTTTGGAAACTTCTGAGGAGTTGATATCCTTTTATGGTCCATGTTCTAAGGGGTGTTCGAGCACTCTTGAAGCTTGAAGACACTAAGTGGTCAATTAGGCTTGGTCATTTGTGGTCACCGAGTAGATAAATGGATAAATGTAAGCAGACAAAGCCAAGGTCAGAACAGAAAAGGAAATACAGTAATGGAACCAACAAAACAAGGGATCTAAAGGCAACAAATTACTACATAAATCTATAATGCGATAATAAACCCTTGAAAAAACCCTCTAACCCTAATTTTATAACTGATTTATGGAAAAATGGAGTGATAAAAGCAGATTTTTCGATTGAAGAACTGGGTAGATACTGTGCAGATGAGTCTAGTATTCTCTAAGAATGAAAGCCACACACACAACTCAGACATGAGGGGATGTGGCATAGTTGGCCAGTTGGCCACCAGTTTTGGAACTGAAATAAAATTATGGAGTCACTAAAAAAGAAATTCCACTATGTGCGATAGGCTTGGCATTGGCGTTTTTGTGACGAAGGTCTTTACATTAAAAGTGCAGAACATAGGTCCTAAATGACCAGAACTAGAACCAGAACCCTGGACCACCAAATTAAATTTGGTGACTTACCAACTAAACTTTTATGAAAGCTTGAAGCAGAACTCCTCGACCTTGATCTCTGCAGCTCTACCTTATGTGATAGACCTTAATGTAGTAAAACAGCCCATCTAAGTGTCAACATACGTCACCAACCATGTTGATTACTTTTTTTGTATCGATAGAATCCTGAATTGTTCACCTGCCAACCATCATCATCCTCGTGGAAGGGCTGAAATAAAAGATCCTGGAGATGATAATTCGTAGTCATTGTTTGTCATCATGAAAAGATCCTTCATTCCCATTTGGTTCTAGATCTTATTATTATTTAGCAGTCTTCGGCTGGATCTCGAGCCATGGTGACTTGATGGATGAGCGATCTGTAGGATCTTGCTCTTGCAAGCCTAGATAGGTCCACCAGGTCCTTCTCTGCCATTATCTTGATAGTATCAAGCCATCTGGTTACTGGTCTTCCTTTTCATCTTGTTCCTTCTTTTCTTCCAACCATGATGTCCTTCTCCAGTGATTGCTCTCTTCATATGATGTGTCCAAAGTAAGCAAGATGTAGCTTGGTGATCCTTGCTTCCAGTGACATGTCTGGCTTGATTTGTTCCAAGACTGATTTGTTTGTTCTTCTTGCCATCCATGATATTGATAACATCCTTCTCCAGCACCAAATTTAGAAGGTGTCAATTCTTCTTCTTCTGTCTTGTTTCTTAATCGTCCAGGTTTTGCATCCATATGTTACTACAGAAAAGAGCAGACTATGTAGGAGCCGTGTCTTTGTTGATCTAACAGTGACTTAAAAGAGGTTTCCAGGACTTAAGACCCCTATACACATTAGACTAATGTTGGCCAAACCAGACGATATCAACGGCTTCTACCAATGGTCTAATGTATATTAGGGCACCGTCCAACTGATAGTCAAGAGAGATGTCGATATGACATGTCCAATTTTGGACTGCCGATTGCATTGTTCTCAACGAGTTAGGCCCCCGACAGACTTGTCAGTCGGCGATTTTCTCATAGAAAACGCAGGATTGGTTGGCCAAGTGATCAATCTTCTGTAGAGCAGTGTTGGCTGAGATGGTTGCCGGCCATCAGCTATCTAAAGATTTTGGCAAGCTTTATAAAGGGATGAAATAGCCTTAGGATCTATACACTGTGAACATCTGGCGGCAGTAGGATCAGTAAGGTGCCTAGTGTCTCTTCCATATTAAAGTCCTGTAAACACCTCTTTAGCTAAACTTATTTCCTATTCTGTCTATTTTGCTCTTCTTGCTTTTCCATTGCCTCCTTGTACTGACTAGTGACTACATCTTAGTTTTGCATTAGCTCTGACAATAATTTCCACCTTCTTTCTTGTCAGTAAAATCCAACGAGGGTTTGTTCCTTGATTTTCAATAAGCTCCTTGGTACCAAATAGTAGATACTAGTTTTTTGATATTTTCGGTGACCTTGTTTCTCCCTTTGCTTTTTCTCATTGCATTACCCCATACACTTCCCCCTCTATCCCAATATTTTTCCGTTCATACAAAAAATACCTTGTCAAGTTGTCATAGACCCATGACTTTATTCCTCATATTTATCGCAGTACACATTTTGTTTTGTATGATGTCATAATACATGCCCTCCCTCATCATCTCCAGCCTCGACTACTGCAACCTCCTGCTCTGTGGCCTCCCAACACTCTCGCCCCCTCCAATCTATCCTAAACTCCGCTGCCCCACTAATCCACCTGTCCCCCAGCTCTTCCCCGGCCTCTCCCCTCTGTCAATCCCTTCACTGGCTCCCCATTGCCCAGAGAATCCAGGTCAAAACCCTTACCCTTGCATACAAAGCCATCCACAACCTGTCTCCTCCATACATCAGTGACCTAGGCTCCTGGTACATACCTGCACGCAACCTCCGATCCTCACAAGATCTCCTTCTCTACTCCCCTCTAATCTTCTCTTCCCACAATCGCATACAAAATTTCTCCCGTGTATCTCCCCTACTCTGGAACTCTCTACCCCCAAAGCATCAGACTCTCGCCTACCACGGAAACCTTCAAAAGAAACCTGAAGACCCACCTCTTCCGACAAGCCTACAACCTGCAGTAACCACCGCTCCACGTCATTGCTGCACGACCTCCTCTACCCTCACCTACTGTATCCTCACCCATCCCTTGTAGACTGTGAGCCCTCACGAGCAGGGTCCTCTCTCCTCCTGTACCAGTCGGCGACTCGTTTTGTTAAGATTATTGTAAGTGTTTTTGCTATGTATACCCCCTTTTTCACATGTAAAGCGCCATGGAATAAATGGCGCTATAATAATAAATAATAATAATAATACGACACCCAAAGTTTTTGTGACCTTATGTCTCCAATTCCCTTATGGAGGAATCCGGAATTTTTTTTTTCCCTCTCAGATTCTTGCAGAATGACTTACCGTACTTTGGAGATATGTTCCTCCAGCTGCATTGCCTACATGGGAGAATACCAACGTCATATGGCGCCATACAGAGGTGCCATATGGCGTGGCACTCATTGCCTATGGTCCCACAGTACAGAGCTGTAGAGACTCTTTGTGCTGCCATCCTGGCTTTGCCGTGTAAATAAAGGCTTAAGCAAGATTCTCTATATTATGTCATAGCAGACTTGTAAGACCAGTGATATTTTCTTCCTGACCTAGAACCTTTTTGGCATTTTAAACCCTTAATATTCCGCCGAGACTTTATTTTGTTAATTAAGACAGATCCTGCCACAAGTCTCTGTAAATTAGGATTTGAGATTACCGTACTAAGTAAGATTAAAGAATCTGATGAACACAGCAAGGTGGTGCGTGTCACTCTTTGAAGAGGTTACCTATGTATTAAAATAATTTCTCCAGCACTTAGATTAGTGTCAGGGGAATTAAATGTGGTGTTACCAAAGCAACATTTGCAGATACTCAACAACTTTAACCTTTCCTTCATAGGAAATCTTGCTTGGCATTACAGCGGAGGCTATCACTTTTTCATGTTGAAAATAACCATTTTCAGATATTTAAACCATTGATAGTGTCCAGGGAGACATTTTCCCTAAAGTATGCAGCTCCAATGCAAAATTATGTGCACTCACGGTGATGACTTTGCTGCGACTATAGTCATCCAGCACTCATACGTTACTTTCTTGCTTCTTGACAACCTATTCCTGGACATTGGAGAGTGGAATAATGCACTTTATATGAGCTGCCAAAAAAAGAGTGGGGGATGGGTAGTACTAGTGACAACAAATCTGGACATTTTTTAAGGGTTTGATGGTTGGCACGTTACAAGCCTAAGTCTTTATTCATTGGACTGTCGCTATATTATTCCATAATCTTAAAAAAGTTATATCTGCCTGACTGAGGTCCATAAGACACTCACTTGGCCTCCATTAGACCAACAGGGGCCTATAGGTATGTTTCCTGTATTACCTGGGAGCTTTTCATCATATATGGTTGGACCACATCACCAATCCAGGGAAGGCCCATTGGTGTCAAACAACCCAGACACGAAAAATTTCTGAAATCTATGAAAAAAAGATGTTTGGAGGATGAGGTGTAAGATAAAAAAATGATTCTTACCCATAAATACATTCCACAATGGAGCTCTGACATGAAAAATGTACCTACTGTTTAAATCAAGTCTTTATGTTAATTTGTTTTTACTTTCTTGATCATGTTTACACAGGATAACACAGGATCCACCATTCACAATGAGATGTCACAACTCACCTCCTCCTCCTATACACTGACTGATAACACCTCTATATACAGTAGATAACACAGGATCCACCATTCACAATAGATGATGCCACAGCTCACCTCCTCCTCCTGTACAATGACTGATAACACCTCTATATACAGTAGATAACACAGGATCCACCATTCACAATAGATGATGCCACAGCTCACCTCCTCCCCCTCCCTTCACAAAGACATTTGCCCAGATCTAAACAACTCTCTTCTGATTGGTCTCCTTCATACCAAACTTTCTCCTCTCCAATCCGTCCTGAATGCTGCAGCCAGGGTCGTATTTCTGTCCAGCCGCTTCACCGATGCCTCCATCTTGTGCCAGTCATTACACTGGTTACCCATTCGCTACAGGGCCCAATATAAACTCATCGCTCTCAGCCACAAAGCTCTCCACAGTTCTGCACCGGTTTATATATCTCTTCTCATCTCTGTCTATCGCCCTACACGTGCCCTCCGTTCCACAAATGACCTAAGACTAACATCCCCCCATAATTCGAACCTCGCACCTCCGTCTCCAAGACTTCTCTCGTGCTGCGCCAGTTCTCTGGAATGCTCTACCCCAGACGATCCGACTGATGCCTAGCCCCCATATCTTCAAGCACGCTTTAAAAACCCATCTCTTTAAACAAGCCTACCACCTCAAATACCAAGTAAGCTAACTTTCCCCTGTTCCCTCCTTCTAAATATTATTCAGAATCTACTCCCTACTCTTCATCTGTCTCCACACCCTCCATGCACACGATAACTGCACTCGATACTTGCTTATTGCACTTAAACATACAGGCTGATGACCGGATCATACAGCTTTATATGAAAATCCCTATTTATTATAATTGTCTGACCTGAAATAACAAGCATTTTTCACTTATTGTGTCCCCCCATTTCCTTGTAGATTGTAAGCAGCGAGCAGGGACCTCACTCCTGATGTAACTGTTAAACTGTCTCACCTTTTATTGAATTTATTGTCTGTACAAGTCCCCACTTAATTGTAAAGTGCTGCGGAATATGTTGGCGCTATATAAATAAAAATTATTATTATTATTATAGAGCATGTCCAATTTGAGCGTATGGAAGAGAAGAAAAACAAATCCTAGAGTAAAATCGTTCAGTCTGCGACATTTGTAAGGATGAGAACTGTACACAGGTTGTGCTCGTAGTACAGGCGCCATTCCCGGACGGCGCGCCGCACAGCCGGACAGATGAAAGCCTCCGATGTGCTGCAAAGCTTTGTCTTGCTTTGTTCTGCCACTTAGCCGTCCCTGCAGATTTAAAGCTTTAGTCCTCTGTGTTTTTATTAGAATACATACATGTATCCCATTTTTTTTCTTCCCCAGCCCACCCTGTCAGCCCTCCCAGACCGACCATGATACAATCTGGCCGAATAATAACTAGGCTTTGATTTGTGAGAACCAGTACAGGTGCACCGAGGCCATTAAGAGCTTCTCCTAACTCAGCTGTTTTTATTTCCGGACCACAAAAATAATAATAATCTCCCCACCCCTCCCCCCACTTCCAATACGATAAATGACCCAGCTCCCAGGCACAATACTGGGCTAGTTTGTAAATCAATTATATGTAGACGACAGACCTCTATGAGTCATTGTCCACGGCTGTGCTGATATTTTCCTGGGCCGGCGCAGCCACGCAGGTATGAAGATCTCGCTTTTAAGTAACATCTTCTGCATAATTCCCTCTAATTATACCCTTAACTCCTCTTGTTATTGAGTCCGCAGTCTGTGGCATTTTCCATGCATGTATCGGGAGAATAATCTCATAACAGAAGATGTGACAGGCTTACTTATTTTCTCCTTGTTCCATCAGAAGAGTGCAAATAATAACATCTTCTTTTTTTCTCTTAGTACATAATAGTCAACTGGCAATCTATAAGCGCTCTTTTGTGCATAATGGTCTTCAATATTGGTCTGTGGGGGAAGGGGAGAAGGATCTGTGCTATTTGCATGAATTTCTATGATGCAGTAAAAACGGGACATGGGCCTAGTCAGTGAGATAATGTGAAAATTCACATAGGGCTCATGAGGCCTTAACCTAGGGCGGCTTATGTTTGGGGGCGAGATGGGAATTTTGGGACATTAGTATCCTGTGGGGGAAGGGGAGAAGGATCTGTGCTATTTCCATGAATTTCTATGACGCAGTAAAAATGGGACACGAGCCTAGTCAGTGAGATAATGTGAGAATTCACATAGGTCTTATGAGGCCTTAACCTAGGGCGGCTTATGTTTGGGGGCGAGATGGGAATTTTGGGACATTAGTATCAGAGGAAATTTCTGATAATTTCAATCGATTCTAGTAATTCATACACACGGGTAACATTATTAACAGATTAAGTTCCAAAAACCCGAGGCTCTAGGAAACTCCTAATGATTTTGCTGGTGGGACAAGTCTAGCCATTGCTAGAGCTATGGCATGTAACTGACCACATCTGATCTTGAGAATATAGCTGGAGAGTAGAGATGGTGGACCTCGTCCATTGGCCATGGCAGCGGCCAAGTGGTCACTAGATGAGAGCCCTGAGAACCAGCTCTTAAATGACAACATCCGCGGCTCTTCTTTCGATTATCTGGCCTGGCGTGATATCATTGTTGCGATATGATGTACCTGTGACATGCCTCCAGGCTGGCTAATCAAAAGAAGACTCACAAATGCTGGAAGTTGGAGGTAGTTCTCACTGCTCTGGTCCAGCTGCCCCAGATTAATGTGGCCAGTGGATTGGGTCCTGCGAATTGATTTCCACCAACTCTACTGGAGAGACTTCAAATTAAAGATGAGCGGAAAGATTCACCCTACCCTGATCAGGCGTCATTTTTGGTACTTAATGGCAGTCAGACCAGGGCAGTGTGAACTTCCTCAGCCGGCACTTGAATGCCGGCAACCTGAGATTACCTGACCCCAAAATGTCATCACATCACAGCATGACTTACATGGTCATGGTGTGAGACCTAGTTACTAGACTTTGCAAAGCGTCATGACGTCGCAAGGGTCTAGTATTTGCAAGAGGCGTCCAGGCCCCCTCATACGTACATCAGAGTATCTGCTCTGATCAGGCAATACAGCAGCTGTCATACATTGGACAACCCTTTTAAAGGGTTTTTCCAGATTTTTAAAAAAGTGCCCAAGAGTAGGGAATGTTCTAAAACCCTCCAAAACTATTAACTATCAAGTAAATCCTCTGCCGATTCAGCAGCCCCGCTCCACTGGTCCTCACTGGTCCGAAACTGACAACGACCCATTCACTAGACTGCTTTAGCCAATCACTAGCCTCTTCGGTCATATGCCCTAAATGCACATACATAATGTATAGCGTAATTATTTGCTATAAGATGTCACTGAATGGAATGATGGTATGGAGACATTTTTTTTTCTATTGGATCTATAAAGAATCCAACTGAAAAAAAGCTTTTTATGAAATACATCAACATACATAAGCACAATATATGGATCTATATTATGGAGCCATACATATTTACAACCTCTAATAGGTATAATAGGTTCAAATTGAAAAGGAGTTGTATTAATGAGATAGCCGTCATTTAAGATTCGTGAACTATCCCTACAAGAATATTTTTTTCTATATTTTGCCCCCTCCTCTTCTCATTCATTAGAAAATGCCTCTACCTTGTTTAGTAGGGAGCAAAAAGATTCACCCTGGTGGGGAGTGGTGAGAAACGGCGATAAACACAATAGATGGGCAGAAGTCCCCGCACAGCTGGATACGAAACCACAGGGGTATTTTGAGCTTCTTTTATCTATAGAAACATACAATTATAGCATTTAAACCTATTCGGACTCTAATTGGCACTTGCACTGATCTGATGATCCGAGTAGACTCTTGGGATTGGTAGACTCATACCTTGTTACTAATGAGATTATCGTTTGTAAAATCCTCTAATAAAGTGACAATAATATCATTATGTCACTACTGAGCTGTGCTGATAATTAGGACAGCTAGGACATTGTGTGTCCCAATCAATCACAATTTGGCTCCAATTTTTGGAATCGCATACCAAAATGTGTCCTAAACTGATCGATAATTCATGGTGGATCATCTACAAGCAATACTATACCATAAACACTTTTGGTTTGGACATTTTCCATTAAATCTCAGACCTAAGTAGCCAAAGCTTCAACAAACCACAGATCTCAGTGGTCATAACTTCATTAGACCCAGACTTCAGTAACCATGACATTAGACTGAGATGTCAGTATTTAAGTCCTTATCAATCCAAGACCTCAGTACCCAAGACTTCATCCAACCCCAGACATAAGTACCAATGTATTCATGCAACTCCAAGACCTTAGTCAGTACCCAAGATGCAATCCAATTCCAGAACTTAGTACCCAAGACCTCATCAGACCCCCATCTTCAGTACCAAAGACTTCATCCAACCTCAGTTCTCGGTACCCAAAACTTCATCCAACCTTGTACCTCAGTATTCAAGATTTCATAAAACCTCAGAAGACCTCAGTAGCTAAGACTTCATCAGACCTCAGTACCTGACTTCATTAAACCCCAAACCTTAGTACCAGAGAGTTCACCCAGCCCCAAATCTCAGTACCTAAGACTTAAATGAACTCCAATCCTAAGTATTCAAGACTTCACTCAACCTCAAACCTCAGCACCCAAGACTTCATCCAATTCCAAACCTTGGTACCCAAGACTTCACCCAACCCCAGACTTCAGTAGCCAAGACTTTATCCAACCTCAAACCTCAATACTCAAGACTTCATCAGACCTAATGACTCAAAACTTCTTCCAATGCCCAACCTCAGTAACCAAGATGTCATCAGAACTCCAGACCATTATCTGACCCCAGACCTAAGTAACTAAAACTTCCCCAAACCCCAGACCTCAGTACTTAAGACTTCAGTCAACATCAAACCTCAGTAACCAAGATTTCATGAGACCCCAGACCTCCACACTAAGTACTTAATCAGACCCCAGACCTCAGTACTCATGACTTCATCAAACTCTAGACCTCAGTACTTAAGACTTCATCAAACCCCTGATCTAAGTACACAAGACTTTATCCTACGTTATGGCCCCACTATCAGTATTTGGTCAGTATTTTTTCTCAGGAGTGGGAGCCAAAACCAGGCGTGGGTAATAAATGCAGAATTGGTGACTTGTTTCTATTATACCCTTTATCTGATTGTTCCACTCCTGGTTTTGGCTCCCACTCTTGAGAAAATATATTGACTGAATACTGACCAAATACCGATAGTGGGGCCGTGGCCCAACGCTAAGCCTCAGTCTCTATTTTTAAGTGTCTTAATACGGTGATATGCACAGATCATTTTTGAATGTTCTAGACTAGTTAGCTCTTCTTCTTGTGGGGATGCTTCCACTCTGGGGTTGCATCCCTTTCAATGGGACATATTCGGACAATGTTGAGTCTGTACAATTTTTTTTTCACATATAAGTTTGCTAGCCTGTTATTGTACTGTTATATTTTTAGATCAATCTTTTAAGTATTATGTATATATTTTCTTTCTCCTCATTTTAACGCTTACTTGAATATTGCCTTTCATTAATAAGATGCTCACACTTTAAACCCTTGAGGATGCAGACAATTTAAATTTTTTCCTCTCCTTTTTACAAATCGCTATAATTTTTTAATTTTTCCACAAACATAGACATATGAAGGCTTGTTTTTTTTTGCAAAACAAGTTGTAGTTTTGAATGACACCATTCATTTACCATATGGAATAAGAAAGAATGGCAAAAAAAAATTCCAAGTGCTTTAACATACCTGCGCCCTGGGCTTTAAGAGCCAAGTACATATTAGTACTCCCTGTTGATTTCGCCCGCACACAGGCTGTGCGGGCGCAATCGCCGCCGGGTGTAAGCTGATTGTCACAGCTGACACCCGGTGCTATGTGCTGGGAGTGGTCCCGCACCGCTCCCGGGACATTAACCCCCGCAATGCTGCGATCAAAGTTGATCGCAGCATTGCGGGGGCAAGGGAGGTGATCGCAATACTCACCTCTCCTGCCTGCGTCCAACGCTGTCTGCCGTGGCTTCCTGGATGTTGCCATGACGACCTGATGTCGTCATGACAACATCCGGGTCACCAGGCAGCAGGAAGATACTTTGGTCATGCGCAGTGCATGACCAAAGTATCTTCTGCAGCGCTGACAGCCTGTATAACACAGAGATGGTGCTCCATCCCTATGCTATACAGGCGATCAAAGTAAAAAAAAGTGAAAGTCCCATAGTGGGACAAAGTATAAAAGTAAAAAAAGTGTTAAAAAATAAAAAAAAAAGAAAAAAAATTGTAAAAATATTTTAAAAAAAAGAAAAAAGATAATCCACCAAAAATAAAAATATAATGTACCCATCAATAAATATTATTATGAAAAAACAAAAACAATAAAAGTACACATATTTGGTATTGCTGCGTCCGGAACGACCTGACCTATAAAACTGTCCCACTAGTTAACCCATTTAGTGAACACGGTAAAAAAAAAAAAAAAAAAAGCAAAAAACAATGCTTTATCATCATACTGCCAAACAAAAAATGGAATAACACGTGATCAAAAAGACGATTATAAATAAAAATGGTTCCGCTGAAAACGTCATCTTGTCCCGCAAAAAACAAACTGCCATACAGCTCCATCAGCCAAAAAATTGAAAAAAATTTATAGCTCTCAGAATAAAACGATGCAAAAAATTTTTTTTTCTAGAAAATAGCTTTTATTGTGTAAAAGCACCAAAACATAGAAAAACGATATAAATGTGGTACCGCTGTAAACATACTGACCCGAAGAATAAAGCTACCTTATCAATTTTACCACACGCGGAACAGCATAAAATAAAAAAAAAAAAACAATTCCTGAATTCTTGGTTTTTGTTTATTCTGCCTCACAAAAATTGGAACGGAAAGCGATCAAAAAATGTCACATGCTTGAAAATGGTACCAATAAAAACGTCAACTTGTCCTGCAAAAAACAAGCCATCACATGACTCTGTCGGAAAAATGATAGCTCTCAAAATATGGCGATGCAAAAACTAGATTTTACAAAAAATGAGTCTTTTAGTGTGTGACAGCTGTCAATCATAAAAACCCCATATCTTTCTGGTATCACTGTAATCGCACCGACCCAAAGAATAAAGTTGTCTAATCACTTATACCGCACTAGGAAAGGAGTAAAAAATAAACTCTAGGGTTAGCGTTAGGGTTGTCCTAGGGTTAGGGTTGGGGTTAGGGTTAGGCTAGGGTTAGGGTTTTGTTAGGGTTAGGGTTGGGGTTAGGATTGGGCTAGGGTTAGGGTTGGGCCAGGGTTAGGATTGGGCTAGGGTTGGGCTAGGGCTAGGGTTAGGATGGGGCTAGGGTTAGGGTTGGGCTAGGGTTAGGGTTGGGCTAGGGTTTGGCTAGAGTTGGCGTTAGGGTTGGGCTAGGGTTAGGGTTGGGCTAGGTTTGGGGTTGGGGTTAGGGTTGTGCTAGGGTTAGGGTTGGGCTAGGGTTAGGGTTAGGGTTAGGGTTGGGCTAGGGTTAGGGTTGGGGTTGGGATTTTTTTCAAAAGTAAAAAAAAAAAAGATGATGATATGGCGACTAGTGTTGAGTGCAAGTGCTCGCTACTTGAGTTTGCATTGGGTGCTCGGATATGCACTGAGTATCGCAGGTCTCCGCCCCATATGCTTTGCGGCCACAAAAAACCTAGCCCGGATTGCCTGCCATGCACGAGCGATCCCCACATGTTTTTTTTGGGGTGTCTAATAACCGTGAAACATGCGGGCGGGGACTCGAGCATGTCACTCAAGCATGCACGATACATGGTGCATACCTGAGTACCCGATACAAACTCAAGTAGCGAGCACTTGCTCTCAAGACTAATGACAACTTATTCAATATGATGACCTAATGTTATCAAATTCTGTGTCATACCTCTGGGTTCAAAATGTTCATTATACCCCTTGATAAAATCCTTGAGGTGTGTATTTTCCAAAATGGGGTCGCTTGTGGGGGGTTTCCACTATTTAGGCACATCAGGGGCTCTCCAAACGCGACATGGCGTCCGCTCTCGATTCCAGCCGATTTTGCGTTCAAAAAGTCACACAGTGCTCCTTCCCTTCTGAACTCTGCCGTGCACCCAAACACTGTATTTTCCCCACATATGGGGTATTGGCGTACTCAGGAGAAATTGCACAACAGTTTTTGGGGTCCATTTTCTCCTCTTACTCTTGTGAAAATGAAAAAATTGGGGCTAAAACATCATTTTTGTGGAAAAAGTTTGATTTTTTTATTTTCACGGCTCCATGTTATAAACTTTTGTAAAGCACTTGGGGGTTCAGGGTGCTCACCACACATCTAGATAAGTTCCCTGAGGGGTCTAGTTTCCAAAATGGTGTCACTTGGGGGGGGGTCCACTGTTTAGGCACATCAGGGGCACTCCAAATGCAACATGGCGTCCCCTAATTATTCACGCAAATTTTACATTCTAAAAGTCAAATGGCGCTCCTTCCCTTCCGAGCCCTGCCGTGCGCCCAAACAGTGGTTTTCCCCCACATATGGGATATCGGCGTCCTCAGGAGGAATTTCACAACAAATTGCATGGTGCAATTTTTACTGTTACCCTCATCAAAATGCAAAATTGGAGGCTGAAAAACATGTTTGTTGCAAAAATGTGAAAATTTTATTTTTACGGCTCAATGTTATAAACTTCTGTGAAGCACCTGGGGGTTCAAGGTGCTCACCACACATCTAGATAAGTTCCCTGAGGGGTCTAGTTTCCAAAATGGTGTCACTTGTGGGGGGTTTCCACTGTTTAGGCACATCAGGGGCTCCCCAAACGCAACATGGCGTCCGCTAATTATTCAAGCAAATTTTACATTCAAAAAGTCAAATGGCGCTCCTTCCCTTCCGAGCCCTGCTGTGCGCCCAAACAGTGGTTTTCCCCCACATATGGGGTATCGGCATGCTCAGGAGGAATTACACAACAAATTGCATGGTGCAATTTCTCTTGTTACCCTCATGAAAATGCAAAATTGGAGGCTGAAAAACATTTTTGTTGCAAAAATTTGAAAATTTTATTTTTACGGCTCAATGTTATAAACTTCTGTGAAGCACCTGGGGGTTCAAGGTGCTCACCACACATCTAGATAAGTTCCCTGAGGGGTCTAGTTTCCAAAATGGGGTCACTTGTGGGGAGTTTCTACTGTTTAGGCACATCAGGGGCTCCCCAAACGCAACATGGCATCTGCTAATTATTCAAGCAAATTTTACATTCAAAAAGTCAAATGGCGCTCCTTCCCTTTCGAACCCTGCCGTGCGCCCAAACAGTGTTTTGGAGTATCTGCATGCTCAGGTGAAATTGCACAACAAATTTTGGGGTCCATTTTTTCCTGTTACCCCTGCGAAAATAAAAAAAATTGGGTCTAAAGTAACATTTTTGTGAAAAAAGTTAAATCTTAATTTTTTTCTTTCACATTCCAAAAATTCATGTGAACACCTGAAGGGTTAATAAAGTTCTTGAATGTGGTTTTGAGCACCTTGAGGGGTGCAGTTTTTAGAATGGTGTCACTTTTGGGTATTTTCTGTCATACAGACCCCTCAAAGTGACTTCAAATGTGATGTGGTCCCTAAAAAAATGGTTTTGTAAGTTTTGTTGGAAAAATGAGAAATCGCTGGTCAACTTTTAACCCTATTTTGGTTCCAAAATTGTGCTGATATAAAGTAGACATGTGGGAAATGTTATTTATTAACTATTTTGTGTGACATATCTCTCTGATTTAAGGGCATAAAAATTAAAATTTTGAAAATTGCAAAATTTTAAAAACTTTCGCCAATTTCCGTTTTTTTCACAAATAAACGCAAGTGATATCGAAGAAATGTTACCACAATCATGAAGTACAATATGTCTCTAAAAAACAATCTCAGAATCAGGGGGATCTGTTGAAGCGTTCCAGAGTAATTACCTCATAAAGTGACAGTGGTCAGAATTGTAAAAATTGGCCTGGCATTAACGTGCAAACCACCTTGGGTTGTAAAGGGGTTAAAATGGTAACCTCCACCGCAATTTAACCAATATTTTTGGGGTTTTATTTTTACTAAAATAATTGTGCATTAAAATTGACCTAAGATCATAAGTCTCCAGGTCAGTACGATTACAATGATACAAAACATACAGTACAGTTAATTTTTAACTATTTTAGAGAGAAAAGAAAATTCTAAACGTTTTGAAATAAAAGAAAAATTGGTTTGTGTAGACATTTTCCAAAACCCATAACTATTTTTTTATTTTTCTGTCAATTGAGCTGAGTGAGGACTTTTTTACTTTGTGCGGCTAGCTGATGTTTTTATTTATACAATTTTGGGGTATCTATTATTTTTTAAATGATTTTTATTGTATTTTTGTGGGTGCTGTAACAAAAATAAAAAAAAACATTCGTTTTTTTGTTTACAACTTTTACTTTACGAATTGAACAATTTTATAGATTGCACTCTTACGGATGAAGTGATACCAAAGTAGTATATATTTTTACTTTTTTTTTACATGGGAGGGATTTTAATTTTTTACATTTTTTACTGGGCTCCATAGGGACTTGAACATGTGATCGTTAGATCTCTTCTGCAATATTCTTTTTTTTTTTACTTTTCACTTTATTTTTTTTGCCTCCAGATGTACTTGAACCTGTGATCGTTGGATTTCTTATACAAAATACAATTGTTTTTTTTTTTCACTTTATTTTTTTGTTTCCATAGGGACTTGAACCTGTGATCGTTTGATCGCTTCTGCACTATACAGCAATAGATATGCATTATTGCCAACCTCTGACATGTGTGGAGCCGGCTCAACTTCTGAGCCAGCTGCAAAGACTTTGACATGCTCCATGATGTAAAGACTCATTCAGATGTCCGTGCACATCGGTCCGATCTTTGCTTTCTTCATCCCTACTTCTATAGGTAAAATAAATTATCACATTGCTTGTTTGTATAGTGCTACAATGAACACAATTAATATATAATTTGACATTCATACTTAATTGATTGGTAATTGCCATCATTTGTTGGCTCTGTAAATATGCGCTTGTTGTATGCGATCACTGCTTGAAAAAAGTCCAAAGCCCTGATTCCTCATTTGCAGGTTTATCAAAGTCACTTTAATTTTTTTTTTTGTCTTGCAGTTTATGCACCAAATTCTTTAAAATGGATCACATGGTTCATTAATTTGGCACACAATCAAAAATGCTCTTGAATTGTCTTTTTAATAGTCAAAGTAGCAAACTCTTTAAAAAGTTTGCACATTTGTCTAAAATACAAACGAAACAAAAAAAAGCGCCAAATTATAAAACTTCAGACAGAAACCTTACTCCAGACAGACTGGATGCAAAAATCGCATTCTGTTTAAAACATCTGGATAAGCAAAGTTGACGAGGGAAAAACAATCCAAAAAAAGTTAAAAAAATATCATAAATCTTATAGCGTGTAAGGATGTGTTCACACTGAATCTTTTTGTTGAGTTTTTGCAGAAGAAACTGAGCGGAAACTCTCCTCAGTAACACAAAACTATTGAAAAATTTGGAATTTCTGCTCAGTTTCTGCTCCAAAAACACACTTTAAAAAAAAAAAAAAGACTGTCAGAACACAACCTTAGGGTATGTGAACACAGCATCTTTTTGTGATGGATTTTGCCTTAGAAAGTGTCGGAAAAGCCCCTTATAACATGAACACAGTACACATTAAAAACGTCTTTAGGCGTTTGGAAACCCAGAAGCAGTTAAAATAAGTGACATGCTCATTTTTCTGGCTACTTGTGCTGTCACGACTTTGTTGTCTGGTATCCTGGGGCCATGGTCTCCTACCCTGTCCCTAATGCTAGGGGAGCCCTATCTGGCCCTGTTCCCCGGATTACTTCTGAAGGTGAAGACGCTGGGGACATGTACCTTGTCTGAGCTACTCAAACCACCCTCAGTCTGTTCTCCCCTGGGAAGATAGTGTATGGCAGTGCACAAACAAGACTAATAACGTAAGACAAACAAGGCTAAAGCAAAATACCAGTCATACAAATGGGTCACCCCAGGGGTCCGGTTGCCACAGTGGTATTGCCTCCCTCACAGGGGGTGATGCCATGCCTGGAAGCAAGGAAGGGTCACCTAATCAGGTATAACAGCATACAACACTTTCCTGGCTCCAGACCAGAAATGGGAGCTCCTCCCCTTGACAACTGGAATCTGGTGGCGGGATTAGTGAGAGTTAGTTGACAGGAGTTGAAGACAGGACAGCGACGAGGAAGGACCTGGGGAGTTGAGCTGTAAGCCAGCTCACCCCAGAGAGGAGCGCAGAAGAACCGGACACTGGAGTCCGAGGCTGTGGGGCACAGAAGGCCCAGCAGCAGAAACCGGAGGGCAGGAGACTGCAGGTCTCCTGGCCCCATCAGACGCCCGGCGACACAGCAGCACCATAGGACCCAGCACTGCCACGTGGCAGCGACACATAAGGAAGGCCCGAGCTGCCTGCCATACAGGTGAGGAACAGACGTTTTACTCAGGGACAAGGGCCGCAGCATAGCTACAAGCAGCAGGGCCAAAGAGATTAGCGCAGAGGGAAGGCCTACAACTTCACCTGGCGAGGTGGATTTCCAACTTGCTTCCAGGCCGCCCGGACCTCTACTACCAGCTAGTACCCCAGCCCCGGTCTGCTTAACAACGGCAAGTAAAGATAAGAGGAAACCGCCATTAAGCTGTGGACTGGTCATTATCTGCGCCATCACCTGCATTACACCGCACCAACAACATCTAGCCTATAGTATCACTATATTCTGCCCTGGAGCTAAGCTCTGCCTGTGGAGAGCTGAACCAACTCTGCTGCATCACCATCAGCTCCAGAGGATCTGCACCTCAGCGGCGGCTCCATATAGCCGCATACCACAGGTGGCGTCACGAACATTATCTAGAAAAACTTCATTCCCCTTTCACTTTTCCCCTTTTATTGACCGCCCTGGGTCACGACCGGGTCACCGCCACCGTGACATCCCCCAGTATCGACCGGCCCGGCTACCGAGTACCCCACGGCCCAGGGGGCGCGTCACAAATATATGCACACAAACAACAGAGGTTAACACCGGGAAGTGGAGGATGGGAAACAAGCCAAAATAGGAGAAGAATAGGATTAACACGCAACCTAAACCACACAACAGTCTAAGCTGAAATCCACCAAACGCCTTCTCAAATAACCACTCTCCACCACACTCCTAGAACCATGCAGCATAAGCTAGCTCTGGTAATGATAGCCTGCCAAAGCCCAGTATATATAGGAGCGGGGAGTGGCTAACACTGGACAGCTGAGAGCCTAAATGAAGGTAAGCCTCCAGGAGCTCACAACTGAGCAGATTAACCCCTGCACTGCTAAAAGAAACCTGCACAGTTTAATATGAAGGCGAAAGGCTTCTAATAAGTGCAGGAGTGGGAGGAATAAGACGCTGCGGTCTTCTGGCTCCTCTCTGTCACAGTAAACCCGTGATATCTGCACAGATGCTGTCCAATTTATATACTTAACATTACAGAGTGAAAGACGCTAGCGGCAGAGCAACTACAATACCGAAGACAAAGCCGCTGGTGGAGCTGCTTGAGAAAAACGCCAGCCAGCCTTTTCTTGAAGCGGCTTCACCTGCGAAAATTTAGCGGCTGTGTTAGCGTCTAAAAGATAGACGAAGTATGTAGTCGTTGGGTCTTCGGGTGTTACTGCTACCTCTGCACCCCCTTTTGCTACATTCTTTGTGAGTATATACAGTACAGACCAAAAGTTTGGACACACCTTCTCATTTAAAGATTTTTCTGTATTTTCATGACTATGAAAATTGTACAATCACACTGAAGGCATCAAAACTATGAATTAACACATGTGGAATTATATACTTAACAAAAAAGTGTGAAACAACTGAAAATATGTCTTATATTCTAGGTTCTTCAAAGTAGCCACCTTTTGCTTTGATGACTGCTTTGCACACTATTGGCATTCTCTTGATGAGCTTCAAGAGGTAGTCACCGGAAATGGCCTTCCAACAATCTTGAAGGAGTTCCCAGAGATGCTTAGCACTTGTTGGCCCTTTTGCCTTCACTCTGCGGTCCAGCTCACCCCAAACCATCTCGATTGGGTTCAGGTCTGGTGACTGTGGAGGCCAGGTCATCTGGCGTAGCACCCCATCACTCTCGCTCTTGGTCAAATAGCCCTTACACAGCCTGGAGGTGTGTTCTAGGTCATTGTCCTGTTGAAAAATAAATGATGGTCCAACTAAACGCAAACCGGATGGAATAGCATGCCGCTGCAAGATGCTGTGGTAGCCATGCTGGTTCAGTATGCCTTCAATTTTGAATAAATCCCCAACAGTGTCACCAGCAAAGCACCCCCACACCATCACACCTCCTCCTCCATGCTTCATGGTGGGAACCAGGCATGTAGAGTCCATCCGTTCACCTTTTCTGTGTCGCACAAAGACACGGTGGTTGGAACCAAAGATCTCAAATTTGGACTCATCAGACCAAAGCACAGATTTCCACTGGTCTAATGTCCATTCCTGGTGTTTTTTAACCCGAACAAGTCTCTTCTGCTTGTTGCCTGTCCTTAGCAGTGGTTTCCTAGAGCTATTTTACCATGAATGCCTGCTGCACAAAGTCTCCTCTTAACAGTTGTTGAAGAGATGTGTCTGCTGCTAGAACTCTGTGTGGCATTGACCTGGTCTCTAATCTGAGCTGCTGTTAACCTGCGATTTCTGAGGCTGGTGACTCGGATAAACTTATCCTCAGAAGCAGAGGTGACTCTTGGTCTTCCTTTCCTGGGGCGGTCCTCATGTGAGCTGTAATGCACACGCCCTGGCTGAGTGGCGTGTGCGTGTGTATGTAGTGATTCCACTGTGCCATGAACCGGAGAGTGCCTGGAGGGGCGTAACTAAGTATCTGCCCAAGGTCGCACGACGGCATACGACGCCAGTGCACCAGGGAGGAACTGGGCAGAGGTACCAGGTGCTGCTCCAGGTCAGACCTCGGACACGACTGTTGACCCACACAGGGGAATTCTGGGACAGGCAGGTTAGGCTGGCACATCGACTGGTGAGTATAGGCAGACACGGATGGAATACAGACGGGTGGATGCTGGTAAGCACGACTGGTATGCAGGCAGGGAGGTACTGGCAGGTACGACAGGTTGGAGCACCAAGTGGATAGGACCCAGTACAGACTGGGACTCAGGAACAGAACCGCAGACGCGGTGGACAAACAGCAGAGTGATACCGCCCTGAGCGGCGAGCAAGAGCAGAACAAGAGAAGACCGCCTGGAGCGGTGAGCGAGAGAAGAGCAGGACAAGGCCGCTTGCAGCGGTGAGCGAGAGAGGAGCAGGACGAGACTGCCGAAGCAGCGAGCAAAGGGTCAGAGCAGAGCGAGACTGCCGGAGCAGCGAGCAAAGGGTCAGAGCAGAGCGAGACTGCCGGAGCAGCGAGCAAAGGGTCAGAGCAGAGCGAGACTACCGGAGTAGCGAGCAAAGGGTCAGAGCAGAGCGAGACTGCCGGAGCAGCGAGCAAAGGGTCAGAGCAGAGCGAGACTGCCGGAGCAGCGAGCAAAGGGTCAGAGCAGAGCGAGACTGCCGAAGCAGCGAGCAAAGGGTCAGAGCAGAGCGAGACTGCCGGAGCAGCGAGCAAAGGGTCAGAGCAGAGCGAGACTGCCGGAGCAGCGAGCAAAGGGTTAGAGCAGAGCGAGACTGCCGGAGCAGCGAGCAAAGGAACAGAGTGGAGCGAGACTGCCGGAGCAGTGAGCAAAGGGTCAGAGTGGAGCGAGACTGCCGGAGCAGTGAGCAAAGGGTCAGAGCGGAGCAGGACTGCCGGAGCAGTGAGCAAGGCAGAGCAGGCTAGAACCGCCGGAACGATGAGCAAGGCAGAGCAGGCAAGAACTGCCGGAGCGGTGAGCAAGGCAGAGCAGGGGGGACAGGGCTCTGTTCACACGGAACAGACAGGAAGGGAAAGGCAGAACCAGATACCCACAGGGTACTTGCAGTGAAGTAGCGAGTGGACCACAAACTCACAAACGGAAGTACAGTGACAACGAGCAGGAGTTAGGTACGAGTTCAGACTCTGCAGAAAAAGGGAAGGTACGGACATAGAGAAAAACAGGAAACAGGCTAGGAGAGTATTCAGACAAGAACAGACACAGCAGCAAGATACAGGAGCGGGTCTAGGTATGCGGCCCCTAGAAGGCGGAACGAACAGGCTAGGAGCGTGTTCAGACAGGAACAGGCAAGATACAGGAACGCGTCTAGGTATGCGGCCCCTAGAAAGCGGAAAGAACAGGCTAGGAGCGTGTTCACACAGGCCTGGAAATACAGCCTCCAGGATAGGCAGAAGACAACAGGCTAGAAGATAATACAGACAGGACACAGTTCAGACACGTGAACTGATACCGAAGGCAGGAAACATAGCCAGGACCTGGCATATCAGTGACAGAAGCCAACTGACAGAACACAATGCTCAGGCAGGGTTTCTTGGGAGGAGCTGGGTTAAATACCAGGTGACACACAGCAATAGGCTGAGGACGCATCAGGGGTGTGTCTGCAGCAGGTAGAAGAAACAGGAAGTGATCGGGCGCTGCCCTTAAGCTGCAGAAACAGAGGCAAGCAGACAGCATGGAGGGAAGCCAGGCTAGCAGACTGGACTGGAGATCAAGTGCGCGCTCTTGCACAGTGGGAGATGGACCACGATGCAAGGACGCCACCAGGTATGTTACATGAGCCAGTTTCTTTGTAGCGCTTGATGGTTTTTGCAACTGCACTTGGGGACACTTTCAAAGTTTTCCCAATTTTTCGGACTGACTGACCTTCATTTCTTAAAGTAATGATGGCCACTTGTTTTTCTTTGCTTAGCTGCTTTTTTCTTGCCATAATACAGATTCTAACAGTCTATTCAGTAGGACTATCAGCTGTGTATCCACCAGACTTCTGCACAACACATCTGATGGTCCCAACCCCATTTATAAGGCAAGAAATCCCACTTATTAAACCTGACAGGGCACACCTGTGAAGTGAAAACCATTTCCGGTGACTACCTCTTGAAGCTTATCAAGAGAATGCCAAGAGTGTGCAAAGCAGTCATCAAAGCAAAAGGTGGCTACTTTGAAGAACCTAGAATATAAGACATATTTTCAGTTGTTTCACACTTTTTTGTTAAGTATATAATTCCACATGTGATAATTCATAGTTTTGATGCCTTCAGTGTGAATGTACAATTTTCATAGTCATGAAAATACAGAAAAATCTTTAAATGAGAAGGTGTGTCCAAACTTTTGGTCTGTACTGTGTATATATATATATATATATATATATATATGTATGTATGTGTATGTATATATATATATATATATATATATATATATATTTTAACCCTTTCTTGTTCTCTAAAAAAATCTCATCCATCTGCATAAACCCATACAGAAAAGAAAACAGGAACATAACAGAGGAGGAGGGGGGGACAGTCAGACTGACAAGCCTCCGAATTAATATATGAATAATATATTCATGTCAATGAAGACACGGCAATTAAAGCGATTCTCTTAAAGTGATAACCGCCCCATTAAATCAAGAGGTTAAATTAGACAAGGCAGAGGGCGTTTTCTCTCCTTTATGCCCTCTCTCTATATACACGTATACATTCAGAGGCACGAGAGAGGCTTCCAGGGCCTGAGTCCACCATTTTTGATTAGATAAAGGCCTCATTGTCATGTGATCACCTGGGCCGTGACAGATGGCTAAAGGAGACCCTGAGAACGTGTTAATTGCTCTTTTTTTTTTCATTTTCTCGATTCTAAAAGCTGAAGAATGCCCCCTTTAATTAAAGTGTCTGCGACAGATCTGGGCATCTGGCCTATGTCATTTTAATCACAATTACAATATGAAAAAATGGTAACACACATCTCGCACTTTGACAGGACAGAGACCCAGAGTATAAGGAGATTACAGTTTTTACTATGATCAAGATATACAGTATATAAATAAATATAGACATTATTGTTATAAAAAAAAATATATTTTTTTAAATTAAATGTATAAAATTTATATTGAGTTTGCACTTTTTTTTCCACAAAAAACAAACAAACAAAAAACAGTTCTAGACAATTTTTCCTTGAGTTGATTCCCATTGAAAACCATAGGCGTGTAACGTGCAAGCCATACCGTGAAAAACTTTTTTCTTTATAGTCTTCTTTCTTCTAAAAAATATCACATTGAATTAAGGAGCCTGAATTGTTCATGAGAATTAAATATATAATCACATGTGATCTGAGTTTGATTAGACTTTGATCAGTTTTTCTCGTATGTGGAGAGTAGTAAAAAGTTTCTCCACCTTCTCCATTCTGACAATGGGTGTCATCGGAGTGCAGTCCAAATTTTTCATGGAACCATTGACTTGCATTGCTAATTTCGGGAAATTCTCCTAACTTTTTCGCAGACCATTCAGTCTGAGGAAAAAGTCGGACATGTGAACAGCCCTTAAGAATATCATAGGTGCAAGTACTATCCGTCTTTTTTCAAAAACTGACATGTAAATGAGGCCTTACACATAGTAATGGAGGAGCAGCTTCAAAGATTTTCAATAATTTCTGGCCATTATATGACTTGTATCCTGAAGTTTTCTCCTCTGCAGGATCAATCTATTTTTCAGTTGTCTCTGAGCTAGTGAGTGGAGACTGGCTTCTACAATGTCTCCCATACACAGCACACACAGATATAAGGGATTTCTGCCATCCTATCTTTATATAGCACATGTTCAGAAGCAGCAGCAGAAGCAGTATGGAGTACATTATACAGAAGTACTGAGCAGTGTAGATGTGAATCCAGCACTGAGATGATAAAAAAACAAAAAGAAAAAAGCAAACACCAGCTCACCCTGACTCAGGTGTCCCGAAGCACGGAGTAGACGAGGAACCACTCGCCAGCAAATTGCAAGAAAAAAAAAAGGAAGGATTCCAGCTTCTAAAGTGCAGCAGACAGATCTTTATTCCATAAAAACAGATTCCGCAGTCAGCACAGGATTAGCTACGCGTTTCAAACGCTTCAATCTGCATTCTTTTTCAAAGCAGCTTTGAAAAAGAATGCATTTTGGAGCGTTTCTTGTTTTGACTGCGGGATCTGTTTTTATGGAATAAAGATCTGTCTGCTGCACTTTAGAAGCTGGAATCCTTCCCTTTTTATGACAAAAAACACTTACTAGAAGAAGCAACACTATCAGTTCTCTCACTCTTTCTGTAAGAAAATGGTTAACAATTGAAGATAGAAGCATATTTCTCTAGAATGTTGAAGGTGGACTCTAGCCACCATCTTCCTGGTGAGGCTGTTGTTTCTTTGCATTGTATTTTATTGTCAGGCCACAGCAATACCAGAGAAAGATGATGATCTGTGTGTTTCCAGCTCTCATATGTACTTCTGTTCACTGCATTTATTTATGCTTTAATTGCCTGTGTCAGTTGCAGAGGGCTCGTGCTAGTTGCAGAGGGCTTGTGTCAGTTGCAGAGGGCTTGTGTCAGTTGCAGTGGGCTTGTGTCAGTTGCATTGGGCTTGTATCAGTTGCAGTGGGCTTGTGTCAGTTGCAGTGGGCTTGTGTCAGTTGCAGTGGGCTTGTGTCAGTTGCAGTGGGCTTGTGTCAGTTGCAGGGGGCATGTGTCAGTTGCTGAGGGTTTATGTCAATTGCTCAGGGCCTGTGTCAGTTGCAGTGGGCTTGTGTCAGTTGTTGAGGGTTTATGTCAATTGCTGAGGGCCTGTGTCAGTTACAGAGGGCCTTTATCAGTTGCAGAGGGCTCATGCTAGTTGCAGAGGGCTTGTGTCAGTTGCATTGGGCTTGTGTCAGTTGCATTGGGCTTGTGTCAGTTGCATTGGGCTTGTGTCAGTTGCAGAGGGCTTGTGTCAATTGCAGTGGGCTTGTGTCAATTGCAGTGGGCTTGTGTCTGTTGCAGTGGGCTTGTGTCAGTTGCAGTGGGCTTGTGTCAGTTGCAGTGGGCTTGTGTCAGTTGCAGTGTGCTTATGTCAATTGCTCAGGGCCTGTGTCAGTTGCAGTGGGCTTGTGTCAGTTGCTGAGGGTTTATGTCAATTGCTGAGGGCCTGTGTCAGTTACAGAGGGCCTTTATCAGTTGCAGAGGGCCTGTGTCAGTTGCAGGGGGCCTGTGTCAGTTGCAGTGGACTTGTGTCAATTGCAGTGGGCTTATGTCAGTTGCAGGGGGCTTGTGTCAGTTGCTGAGGGTTTACAGTGGGTACGTACCACCAACGTTCACCATCCAACCTGACGGAACTGGAGAGGATCTGCAAGGGAGAATGGCAGAGGATCCCCAAATCCAGGTGTGAAAAACTTGTTGCATCATTCCCAAGAAGACTCATGACTGTACTAGCTCAAAAGGGGGTTTCTACTCAATACTGAGCAAAGGGTTTGAATACTTATGACCATGTGATATTTCAAGTTTTTCTTTTTTAATAAATTTGTAAACATTTCTACATTTCTGTACATTTTTTTGGTTTGTGTCAGTTGCAGGGGGCTTGTGTCGGTCGCTGAGGGTTTATGTCAATTGCTGAGGGCCTGTGTCAGTTGCAGTGGGCTTGTGTCAGTTGCAGTGAGCTTGTGTCTGTTGCAGTTGTCTTGTGTCTGTCACGCCCAGGGGATGGGGACGACTCGGTACCCGGGCCTTTGCCTGGTTTTGGGGATGTCGCGGTGGTCGGCTGCCGGGCCCGTACCCTGGGGTCACACTTGAAATAGGGGGATTGGAACTTGGATAAAATAAATAAACAGTTCGTGACGCCACCTGTGGTACCTGGTAATGATTGCCAGCGCTGCTTCAGACCTCCGGGGGTGTTGGGATGGCAGCTGAGGTGTTTCTGCTCCCCACAGGTGGAGCGGGCCCCCGGGGCAGTGTGGAGTTTGATGGTGGGTGGTTATGCTGGGACTTGTGGTGCAGGAGGGATGGATGGCGCAGCTGAAATAATTGACTGAGGCAGTACAGTGCAGTCATCCGAGTTTTACTCACAGTTCTTGTACAAGGTTCTCAGGTACACTGTACGGGTGTCTGCCTCCGCGTCACACTGCGTCTACCAGACCAGGGGTTCAGCTCTTCCTCAGATATGTCAGGAGCACTTGACGGAACCCCGCTTTCTTTATGTTCCTATCTAGACCGACTTCCCGCTCTGTGTCTTCTCCCTCCTGCCCTGCGCTTCCCACACTCCCGATCGGGTGCTCTGAAGTCCATCTGGGCAACCTGGAGTTCCCGGACCTGCTTGACCCTCAGGGTGACTAGGATGAGACTGTGGCGACTGCACCATGGAAGTGCAGAAGCCTCCGGTTTTTCCAGTCGAGACCTGGAGTAACACGGCTGGTCCAGGGGCCGGTCCCCTTCTTGCAGCCTGATCCCTCTGACACCGGGCAGATTCGGGGCGTACGGGTGCCGTCCTGCACTTGCCGTACCCCCTGGGATCCCTTCTATAGAACGGAGCCTTCCTCCTCTGCTCCCCTCCTGGGCCTCTGTCACTAGGCCCCACTTGTGGAGCAGAGCTCCTGAAGAGACTCTGCTCCCTGAGTGACTGTCTTCACTAACTCAACTAAACTGCCACCCTAAGATGGCTTTCCTTTAAATATACCTCCTGTAAAAGTGCTCCCCTAAACTGCTTCCTCCACCCACACCCACTACTGGTTCCCCCTACCTTTGGTTCCCAGCACTCCAGCCAGGGACAGGGCTCAGCAGGGAAACACATTGCATCTTGCCCTTCCAGCTGGCCTGGAGTAGTGTAGTGTTGAATGTGAGTGTTGGGGTTCCGGGCAGCACTCCCTCATTACCTGAGAGAAGGAGACACCACACCTCTGGGTGAGGTGCAGTACCTCTGTGGCGACTGAACCCTCAGGGGCGCCACATGTCAGTTGCTGAGCGTTTGTGTCAATTGCAGAGGGCTTGTTTCAGTTGCAGTGGGCTTGTGTCAATTCCAGGGGGTCTGTGTCAGATGCAGAGGGTTTGTGTCAGTTGCAGAGGGCTTGTGTCAGTTGCAGGGGGCTTGTGTCAGTTGCTGACAGTTTATGTCAGTTGCAGTGGACTTGTGTAAGTTGCTGAGGGCCTGTGTCAGTTGCTGAGGGCCTGTGTCAGTTGCTGAGGGCCTGTGTCAGTTGCAGAGGGCCTGTGTCAGTTGCAGAGGGCCTGTGTCAGTTGTAGAGGGTCTGTCTCAGTTGCAGAGGGCCTGTCTCAGTTCCAGAGGGCCTGTGTCAGTTGCAGAGGGCTTGTGCCAGTTGCAGGAGGCTTGTGCCAGTTGCTGAGGGTTTATGTCAGTTGCTGAGGGCCTGTGTCAGTTGCTGAGCTTTTGTGTCAATTGCAGAGGGCTTGTGTCAGTTGCAGTGGGACTGTGTCAATTCCAGGGGGTCTGTGTCAGATGCAGAGGGTTTGTGTCAGATGCAGAGGGCTTGTGTCAGTTGCAGGGGGCTTGTGTCAGTTGCTGACGGTTTATGTCAGTTGCAGTGGACTTGTGTCAGTTGCTGAGGGCCTGTGTCAGTTGCTGAGGGCCTGTGTCAGTTGCAGAGGGCCTGTGTCAGTTGCAGAGGGCCTGTGTCAGTTGCAGGGGGCTTGTGTCAGTTGCAGAGGGCCTGTGTCAGTTGTAGAGGGCTTGTGTCAGTTGCAGGGGGCTTGTGTCAGTTGCAGAGGACTTGTGTCATTTGCAGAGAGCTTGTGTCAGTTGCAGAGGGCCTGTGTCAGTTGTAGAGGGCCTGTGTCAGTTGTAGAGGGCTTGTGTCAGTTGTAGAGGGCCTGTGTCAGTTGTAGAGGGCTTGTGTCAGTTGCAGGGGGCTTGTGTCAGTTGCAGGGGGCTTGTGTCAGTTGCAGAGGACTTTTGTCATTTGCAGAGGGCTTGTGTCAGTTGCAGAGGGCTTGTGTCAGTTGCAGGGGGCTTGTGTCAGTTGCTGAGGGCTTGTGTCAGTTGCAGGGGGCTTGTGACAGTTGTAGGGGACTTGTGTCAGTTGCTGAGGGTTTATGTCAATTGCAGGGGGCTTGTGTCAGTTGCAGGGGGCTTGTGTAGTGAGAAAGAGGAATGTTACTGAGTATATCTTGAATTGTGTGTTGCACGAGGCTACAGACAAGAGTTTGCCTCTATGACTGTGCCAGAGGTAGGATTATAAAGAATAGGACATAAGGACCACTCTGATGGGCCTGAGAAGCGGATTGGAAACAAGGAGGGAACCAGTGCAAGTGGGTACTGTGAGGATGAGAGCCTGAGGCGCACAGACAGGTACAGACAGCATTTGATAATGAGATCAATTGTAAATACCGGTGAGAGCGTGGACCTCACTGGAACCGAGACAAGTAATGGTGACGTGAGCTCAGGCCCTAGGAGAGGTGTTGGTAAGAGAGACTGTATATACTTTTTGGAAAAAATTGGTTATTGTTCATTCTTAAAAGTACAAGTGCCTCCATGTTGGATGACTAAATAAATCCACTTTGAACTGACTCTATTGTTTGGTTTCTTGTTGGGAAGCCATTGTATTTTTGGTACACACTTCAGAAGATGCAGAAATATCCGATTTGACGCCCCCTTTCTCAATTTCTATGATATATTACAAAGCACCTATGTGTCCTTCGTGGATAGATTTTTATCCGCTGGAAGTTGATAATGAAGTTATTTGCTAACAGCGAGTAGAGATCTTATAGCAAAATATATGAGAAAATTTCGAGAACTGATTTAACAGAGACATCGAACGCTAATTCCCAGCGCGAGGGAAAACGAAGACAGTGGAATCCAGGCTTTGATTAGATGACTTATTTTCCTCGCTCGGACCCTCTGATTTGCTCTTGTGGCTGCAATTCTGCATTATTTTCAATTGTCCCTATCATGCCGCTGGCTGGCAAACCGTCAATTTGGACTAACAAAGAGAAGTATTTTCTCATGCACATATAAGGCGCACGGTTATATTATTTACATGCTGAGGAAATTACTTCTCAATCATTTAATACGGAGATATTCGCTTTGTTTCCTCCCCGCTATATTGTGCGCCCGGATTGGGGTTCTGACCTTCATTATCCTGCAAATAAACAGCGGTCAATTTTTTTTTTTGCTGAGCGGGAGAGTCTTCTCCTAAAGTTTCTATTAATTCTATTTCATTAGAATAATTATTGCACTTCCGTGACCTCAACGACTCGGATTTGATTCGGATTATTATGTTCATTACTTCCTCCGATCGAGTCTACAATAAAGACAAAAATATTATTGGGAAAGCTGAGTTTCTGTAACAATCAGGGAGTATTATTATGTTTCTCAAAAATATCAGGATGGTTACTGGACGGGATCTTTCTGGGACACTTTGTCAGGGCTCGAGCACATGGCTGTTTAAATCGGACGAGTGCTATCCGTGGTTTTCACGGAGAGCCCTCATACCCATGTTATTCCATGGGGATGTGCACATGTCTAATTTTTTCCTCAGACCGAGTGGTCCGAGGACAAAATCGGTGACATGTCCAATTTTGATATGAGAGTTGAATCAAAATTGGCAATGCAAGTTTATGGGTCCATGGAACATCGGACCGCACTCAGATGATATCTGAGTGAGGTCCGATTTTCTCTAACTGACTGAATGGACAAGGTGGAGAAACGTTTTTTCTCTCTACTTCCGAGAAAAAGGGATCCCACTTTGATCAGAGCCTGATTAGCATAATTGGACAGAATTTCTCAGATGGAGAGAAAACGGTCATGTGAACCTACGGTCACCATGATTTCTCAGGGTCATGATCCATAAGTCTGTAGTTATGGATGTGACGCGCCCCCTGGGCCATATTCTTTAGGGGAATACCCGGAGCCGGATCAGATGGGGGTTGTAGTCTCCGAGTGGCTGTGACCCGGTCCGTGCCCAGGGTGTCAAGCTCAGAGTATGTGGCAGTCCTACAGATGTTATAAAGTTCTTTATGTCGACTACGCCACCCGTTGTATTGCGGTCACTACGGCCGCCGCTGCAGCAGGGTCCGCTGAGGCTGATGGTGTTGGTGCAGCTTTTGATAGTATAACCCCCAACGGGTGGGGTATAGCCTCAGGGGGTCAGGTGCAGAGGATGGGGGTTGTGGTGGTGCAGCATAGATGGTAATTAAAGACAGAGTCGGGTTGTGCAGTTTAGGGTATTTACTTACTGCTGATGTTCCGGTCACTCCAGCTTCAAGTGACCACCCGAGCCGTGCTGCGTCCACCAGGTCCTGGATTCAGCCAACCCCCAAGCAAGTCCGGAGCGTGTCCCTGAGCCCTCCTTCCTGTCCTGTCTTCTGGCCGTCCCCACCAGGGATCCACCTAGGTCCAGCTCCCTCGGGCCTTCTGTTGGGAGACCCTTGGCCTTGGGTTCCCTGACCCTAAACGTGGTTTGCCTTCAGGGTGGATGTGGTGGGTGGCCGTGGCAGATCCTGCCCACGGCCTCCGGTCTCTGGCTAGGGTGTGCTTTAGCCCCCACCAGTTTGGGATCCGGTACCCAGTTGCCAACTCTTCACCCGGTGATGAACTTTGGGTTCTCAGAGTCCTTTTCTTTTTTTCCCCCTCTGGGTCTCTCTTTCTTGCTCCACTCTCACTCTGGGGCTGCTCTGCTCTCTGCTCTCTTCCTCTGACTTCTCACAGACTGACTCCTCTGCAAAGACTGACAGACTGACCCTGATCTTAGATGGTGCCCACCTTAAATACTCCCTCTATGTGTGAGCTCAGGTGACCAGCACCCAATGAGCTCCTAACTTTACCCAGGCTGCTCCCCCTATCTGCCCCTACACTACTGGGATGTACCACCCCCCTCCCACTCCAGCCAGGAACAGACTCGGTCGTACCTGCACATTTCTAAGTGGGAGTACCGTTGGTCTGCTCCTCGGAAATGGGATGTGTGTAGTGCATGCAGCTTTCTGAGCTCAGTTCCACACTCCATCCTTACCCGGGAGTGGAATATCACACCTCTGGGTTGAGGTGCAATACCCCTGTAGCAGCCGAATCCTCAGGGTGCTACATTCCCCCCTGGTAAATCACAGCACGTCCTCGGGCTGTAAGATATAAAAACACCAAAACATACATTTTTTTTCATAAACAACATAATAAAAACATATAAAATATCATATATATATCAGCATCATCATAAAACTTTTCATATTAATAACATTCTCGTCGCCTCTGGCTCCTCCTCCGGTCACTGTGCAACGTGTGCCCGGGAAAAGTGCAACAGTTTCTCTTAGAAAAATGGTTTTCCTATAAAACCGGTAGGGGGCGCTTTAGGACGCGCAACTATTTACAAGGGGTAGTAGGGCCGCTCTCAGTCCTCGGCCAGCTAATGGGAATAGGGATGACCGCTCTCAGTCCTCGGTCAGTGGGATTAAGGGAAATACGGGTAACAGTTCAATTCGCTGGTCCCAACGGGGACTATATTAGCAACAGTTCACTGTGCCCCGACGGGCAACTATATACAGCTTCTACTCTGCTGTACTCAACGACGACGTCCTCCTGCTCTTTCTTTGTGGTTACCTTTAGCTTCAGACCCGTCCGGGTCCTCTTGCTCTTTCTCACACCGCAGCTCCTCCTCCGTCAGGCGATGCACATGGAGGGCGTAGGGTCCTTTGGCACACTTGTGCCGGGTGAAGGTGACCTCGTCCCCTACGTACAGGTCACGTCCTCTGTGTCCCTCCGGTAGGTGGGACTCAACGTCTCTCCTTGTCACGAAGACGTCGCCTGGGGTGCGGTGATCTCGGATGAAGCCCCACCCGTGCTGCATATTGAATTTTATTACAGTCCCGGTGGAAGGGGGACCATGAGCTGCACGGGGACTCCTCCTGGCCCGGCTCTTCTGCTCCGCGCTCTTTATTTGGGCTTGTTGTTCCCGGACCCGCCTCTCTCTCCGCTCCCCCTCAAAGACCTCGAGCTGCTGGCGGCAGCACTCTGCACGCTCCGCTGCGGCTGCCCGAGTCTCCTGAGTGAACCCCATGAGGTCTTCTCCGGTGGGGTCCCACTCAAACTGTGCCTCCTCTAGCGGGGGCGAGGTCCTTTTTACGGGCTTTGGAACCGGAATCAGGGGCTCGTCTAGGGGTCTCTCTTTCCGGAGTCGGGGATGGTGAAACTCCGGTGGCCATATAAAGGGCTGCCCATCCGGGCACGTATGTTGGGCGAACAGATCTTCTCCCAGATGCGGCACTCTTGGTTTTATGGGCGCGGTGGTGGTGGCGGCGCCCGGGTTGCCCAGGCCCTGCGGCCAGGCCTGGGGCACCTGGAAAGTGAAGGGCACCGTAAGGACGGCGGCGCCCTGGGCTACTTGGCCCTGCGACCAGGCCGGGGGCTCCGCGGAGGTAGGGGGCGCTGTTGGTATTGCGGCGCCCGGGGGTACTAGGCCTTGCGACCAGGCCGATGGTACTTCCTGCTTGGTCACGCTTGGGGTCGAGGCGTGTGACGTCACAGGGGTCGCGGCTCCCGTTTGAGGCCTAGTCTGCGGCGGTGACGTTGCAGCGACGGGCACGGCAGGGGATACTTCGGGCTCTGCGACGGGGAGCTGGGGCAGGTGCGCGGTTTCCCGGTTTGGGGTAGAGACGTCCCCTTTACCTGCCTCCATTCGTTCGGCTCCCTTCTCGGCGCCGTCTCCGGCCTTCAGTCCTCCTGCGCCATCCTCAGAGGCGGTCTGTCTCCTCGTCTTGGGTGGCGTGCTCCGCTGACGGGTCTCGGTCTGCTGGGCCATCTCACGGCTCCACTCCGCCAACGTCTCTCGCTGCACCCGGGCCATCCTCCTTGCGAGGCCCTCCAGCGCAGTCTGTGCACACTCCCGGTCTCGGGGGAGCTGTGCTAGGACCTCCACTAGGCCTAGTGGGGTCGTTGCTTCTAGCAGGCTCCTGACCAACGGGTCGGTGCTGCTCTGCTCTCCTTCCGTTGTCTCCAGCAGGTTCCTGGCCAGCGGGCCGGTGCTGCTCTGCTCTTCTTCCATCTCCGGGTAAGCTTCTTCTGGACTCAGCTCTAGGCTTCTTGTCTCCGGGTGCGCTCTCTCCAGACTGCTCCAGGCGACACCCATCTTTGTTCTCTCCTTCTCAGTCCTCCCACTTCGAGGGCGGTCCCGGGGCCACTTGGTACATAAGCTCCATATCATGAACTCAGTCACATGATGTTTCGATCTACTCACCACCAAGTTGTGCGGAGAACCGCTACTATGCAAAACGAGCCAAATAGACGCACCGAAAAATCCAAGATTCGATGGACAATTTAATGGGTTAAATGCAATTTCGAGTCTAATCACGGAGAAGCTGATTGGCTGGTAGAGCATCTTTCATCTCTTCAATGGAAATGTTAAGTGTTCCGTTTCAGAGACCTCTCCGCCGAATGCGTTGAATAGCAGATTTTGAAACAAACCCCGGGCGCCGCGGAAGAAGGTCACACTTTTTACATTAGCCTCCCTACTTTTGTCACCACTGTACATCACCCGTCAATACAATTCTTTCAGCACTAAAAGGTGTCAGCGAAAGCTTGCTCTTCACCGCGATTTTCCCTTCTGCGAGAAATGAAGAATAAAATGGTCAGGAGTTCTAAATGATCTACCGGCAATTATAAAAACAATATTATAAAACACATTCTTTACAACATGTCTGACCTTGTCTCTATGTTCCCTTTCCTTTTGTCAATGTACAAAGCGCAGGAGAGCCTGGCAAGGTTTGCTGTGTTCCTTAAATCACTGTTTTCTTTGGCATAACCCATGTGTCTCACTTCACCGTTTGGATAAAATAAAATAAATGCCAGACAAATATCACCCCGTTGCCTCTATTGACAGAATATTGTGAACCCTACTTCGAAACTGCATCATGAGCGCCGGCAAAGATCGACGACATGGAGGATAAAAAAAAACAAAAACGAACAAGACACAAACACAAATCACCTTTTCTCATTTTTTTTTTTTTTTTTTTAAATTTGGGAAATACATTTAAGTTTTTGAATAATCAGTGAAAGAAAGTAGATTATTTAGAAATTCAATTGTAAAATAATTGCAATTTACAGTAAAACGAGGGGTTTTTTTACTAACGTGATCCATATATAAAAGTAAAGGTATTCGGTATAATTACAGCTCCATGGTGAACAAAAATAAATTGGATAATACAACTTAATATTAAACAGAATAGCACCTGTTATTTTTTCTTAATTAATAATGTTTTTTTCCAAGTTTTGTTAATGTTTTGTTTTGAATTTTTCTTTCCCATCGGCAATGATGTAGGATAGGTGATCCATTTTATTATCACTGGGACTCCACCAATCAAGAGAATGAGAGCCCCAAAGTCCTTTATATGAATGAAGTGGAAGTGAGCATGTGCGACCAGTGTTCTATTTCCTGTCTATAGAATGGTTGGTCGCACATGCTCACTATCACTCCATTCACAAGGAGACTTTAGCCTCAAGTTTCTTGGGATCACTGGATTTCTCAGCAGCCAAACTTAATATAGTCATAAATGTATTCTATATCCTGTATATAGTAAAATAAATGTTGTTTATGGAACTGCTTTAATTCCCCCTAAAAAGTGTTTCTTCTAGAAATTCTTTAAAGGTAAAAAAAAACAAAAAAACACATCGCTAGCACTTTGATGGCTCTCTCCTAGTCACAAAGTGCTATTGTAACGCAAGGTGTAGGAAAGACTAAGTGCAAAACAAAGGGAAGAGGGAAAAGGAGGCCTAGACTCTAGGGAAGGGGGTAGTGGAGACCTCCTAGGGTGACCTTATATCACCCTGTCTCCCTCTAACGTTCCTATATTGGTTCCTCACCAATCGTCGCACAGGAACCTCGCCCTGTTTTTCCCTGGCATTTGGCCCTGCCTAGGGAAGGGAGGGGATGAGCGCTAGTCGATCCCCACTGACAACTAAAGACAACAAGGAGGAACAAATAAGGGAAGATAGCTTAGCTTTATTCGACTTCAGAGAGATGAACACACGTCCTCTTAGCTCCAGAGAGGAAGAAGTACTGCTCTTGCTCAAGCCTTCACAAGGGGTCAGGTGAGTATCGCCGGCACCTCCCTCTAGCAAACAGTAGGTATTTATACACCCAGGTCAGGGTGTTAATTAGCAAGAGGAAGGTAGCCGCTGGGTCCTAGAGAGACAGCTTCTAAGAAGGTGTCTGTAATGCCAAACAAAGAGATCTCCTGTAACCAACTGCAAGGTGACTGTCTGTCACTTCTGACACATCTGTGACAGTTATCCACATACCGACACGGAGCCACGGAAACCTTTTTTTCTCTTCATTTTGCAAAAAGTGCATTTTTTTCAACAATTACATATTTTACTGGAAATCCACCTGTTTTTTTGTCATTCAATTCAACAGGAAAAGCTACAACCTAGCTATAACATGAATTGACATTCTGTGGGTTTAAAATCCACATTACATGTCAATTTCAGAGCAGATTTTTCTCCGTAGTGTGTGGATGAGATTTATTAAAATCTCATTTTCTTTGCTACTACTATAATAAGATGTGGATTTTTTGACCACAAGTTTTGATGGAATATCTTCACCGTATCTGCACCGTGTGAACATGGGCTGCAAAATTGGCCCGAAGGTAATGAGAGGGCAATAAAGGGAAACTGAATATTTGTGGCCAGCATCGATAATGTTGATCTTTGCTATGGGGACCCATGCATTGAATACATGCCAGGGATGAACGTTTCATCAATCTATAGACTAAGTGTGCTGAAAGCCAAAAATTCTGTTGTGAGTGTACTATAGTCCAATAGCCAACTCTCTGCAAGTAACACTCTCAGGGACTAAGATTTAGGGAGCGGTTTGCCCAATTTCTTCCTTATCAGTATTAGAACAGTGGTTTCAGGCCACTTGGCATTGCCTCCACATCACAAGCAATGTGAAGACACTAAAAACAGTTACATATTATTTTAAATCCTATCAACCAGAATCTGAAACAATCATCACAGCTGGTGGTAAACAAGAGTGAAAAATTATTTGGAAAACCGTAATTATAAAAAAAATAAGACAACTCTCCACTCTACATTGTCACACGATACGCTCCTAAAGTTTTTCCTTATAATCAAGATTTTTCTTTTCTTCACCTGGAAAAAATAGTCTTAGATTTTGTACATTTTTCAGGTCGTTGATTAAATGCTCTTGTCTGATGGAATTAACTTCTGTACCACTCTGCTTCCTTAAAAAAATACATTTAAATTCGGATTCAGCATAAAACATTAAAAACTGAGGAATGCAGTGCTAAAGCCTAACCCAGGGTTTCGCCTCACTACTTCATCATTGACATTCTATTGGGAAGTCCCAGAAGAAGCCTCAAGATGAAACGCTCAGTTGTAGTTGTGCAAGATGTGCTGCTGTTTTTAATATTTTATGCTGAATGTGGATTATTATCTTGCGGTTATATTGAATAAACCTTGCTGGAACATGCACATATCTCCTGAGTGAGTGTGACACTAAAGAGTAAAGTAGTCAGAATAGCAGCATTCGTTATAAAAATAATATTCATCACAGTGATTACATGCCAGCTGAAAAGGTGAAAGGATCACATGGCATTGGCAGCCACCACATTGTCTGGAGTCCTTGCCTTCTCCATTTTTGAGTGTGCAGACAGCAAATGGAAATGACTATCCATGTGGCCAGCCTTGTTAAAACTTGCTCTTTTCTAAATATAGGTAAATGTTCATTGTTTGTTTGTGAGTAATTTTGCTTCAGACATTTATATTGATTTGTTATTTTCATTGCTGAAAATAGGAATCCACAAAAGATCATGTAATACGGTGCAGCTTCCCGTCAATATCACTGTGCCTCGTGGTTTCAGCTTGTTTAAATAGATTTTATTTTTATGCACCGAGCTGTTTTACAGTTCAGGGGACCCTGGGTTTTGTGGTTTCCATTATTACATGGTAAAGGCAATGCACATAAGATGCAAGTCACTTTGAAATACTGAGAAATATTCTTGGCTTATATCCATGTGGCAAAATTATTAAAGGTGCCAGTCTGTTTTAATCCTTTTTAGCAAAAATGCCTCCAATAAATAGGAAATTTAAAAATGGGTTTTCTAATCCAGACAAACTTCTTTATGTATGTATGAAGGCAAGAAAGTCCACCCCAATTAACAGATTAAAATTTAAAAAATTATACTCACCTGCCCCTCCACACAGCTCTGGTTGCCTTCTTCGGTCCAGTCATTGATAGGGTTTTTACTGGTTCACCTTCGTCATCTTTCAGGTATCCGGCATCTTCAGTATTTTCGGTATCTTCGATGTCTTCTGGCGCCCGATATCTTTTGTGTTTTCTGCTGACCGGTATCTTCAGTGTCTTCCGGCACTTGACTTCTTCAGTATTTTCTTGGTCCCGGTATTTTCGGTGTCTTCCGGCACCCGACATCTTCTGTGTTTTATACTGCCCTGTATCTTCAGTGTCTTCAAACACCCGACATCTTCGATGTTTTCTGGCTCCTGGTATCTTTGGTGTCTTCCGGCACCCGACTTCTTCTGTGTTTTCTACTGCCCGTTATCTTTGGTGTATTCTGGCACTTGACATCTTTGGTATTTTTTGGTGCCTGGTATCTTCGCTGTCTTCTGGCACCCGATATCTTCTGTGTTTTCTACTACCCGGTATCTTTGGTGTCTTCTGGCACCCGATATCTTCTGTGTTTTCTACTACCCGGTATCTTTGGTGTCTTCTGGCACCTGACATCTTATGTGTTTTCTGGCTCTTGGTATCTTTGGTGTCTTTCAGCACTTGACATATTTGGTATTTTCTTGCTCCCTGTATCGTCAATGTTTTCCGGCACCTGACTTCTTCTGGGTTTTCTACTGCCTGGTATCTTCGGTGTCTTCCGGCACTTCACATCTTCGGTATTTTAAGGCGCATGATATCTTCGGTGTCTTCTGACACCTAACATATTTTGTGTTTTCTGGCTCCCGGTATCTTCTGTGACTTCTGGCACTTGATATCCGCTGTGGTTTCTGGCTCCCAGCATCTTCGGCATCTCCTGCGCGGACTAGACTGTGGCTTTATTACGTCTTGCCTGATCAGTCTGGAGATGACAAAGACGCCAGGTGATGACAGACCACTGAAGATGGCCCAGTGAAGACCACATAAGTGAGTGGACTGAAGAAGATTATCAGATTGGGGCTGCTTGGCAAGACATTTGAGGGTTGGTTGATAATTTTTATTTAATTTTTTCTTTTTTTTTTAACTTCTTCCTGGTCCGTTTGAATTCAGCAAAATGGCTGGGCACCATTTTTTGGCTTCCTGTAATTTAAATCTCAAAAAAATTCAGATTCTGGTTAATTTGAAATTTTATTGTACAATTTTAATCACTTAGAAGTGAGCTATGCAGAAGATTTGGAGCTAAATCTGCTACTAGTACTTTTTTCTAACATATTTTTACCAATATCATCACTTAACCTATAACTTTCCCTAGTGGAAAGTGCATGTGACATGCAGAAGTAGTGCTGCTGCTTCAAAAGCATCCAGCAACTATAAGAGTTAACACAGTCACAAGAGACAGGAAGTGTTGTGCCTCAGAAACATCCAGTAACTAGAGGGGTTAACACAGTCACAGGAGACAATGAGTGTTTAGCAGGGGGGTTGTGGGGAAATTGTTTATTAGTTTGGCTGGAGCCTAAGAGAAAGGTGGTGTGTGATTTGTATCTCACAGAAGGCAAGTGTAAAGAATTCAGGTCAGGAGGGAAGCTAAACACAGGTCAGATAGACACCCTGAGCTAAAAGTGTGGAGTATTATTGGGCAGAAAGATAAGGACTGGAAGGAATCGTGTCACAGGGATGAACTCCCTCATCAAACCCTCTCCCCTCCATCTCCATACAGGATAAATAATGCTGTGTACTATTGAGTCCTTGTGAAAGAAAAGCCTGTGGTTGTGTATACATAGAAGTGTGCTGCTAACAGATCTAATCTATGCTGAATTATGCTACTGAAGAGACTGACGTTACTGTGTCTGCTTTATTAACCTGTACTGTAATGAAGATTGTTGCTGTAATATCCCTGAATTGCACTGGCCATGCTTCAGATTAAATTCCACTGTTAAACTGTTGAAAAAGACTCTTGTCAGATGTGTCTGGTCAGCAATTGAATCTATTGTGTGCCTGAGAGAAGCTGCAGCCTATGGTCGCCCTGAGTAACGGTTCCCCCAGGATTCCAAAGAATTCATGAAACCCGTCTCGCTCTATCTGAACCTAGCGGCGTGCGTGTAACATGCACACTTGCCAACATTCCTGAATTTTTGGGGAGTTTCCTGATTTGTTTCCCTGCAAAATCAGGCTTTCCAGACATAAAAAGAGTGAGGGTTATGGAAACTAGCCCAAAAGGTCTCATCCAGTTTGGAAGCATTCCCGAGCTGGTTGAGGGTATTCCCAGCTCGGACCAGGAGTAATGTTCATAAATATGCAAGAAATAAGCTATTTTTCCGACAGGATCTTCAGGGTCCAATATTTTGGTAGAGTCTGATACCACCGGACGATACTTTGGCAGGCCAGTCTAACCCAATCTGAACATCTCTGACAAGCTGTGCTACGTCTATGTAGACCGAAATCAGTACAAAAGTAGGGATGACAGAACCTCATCGTCTCCCCACTGTATACATATCTTCCTTTATCTATGAAATATCAACTCATCTGTATAACAAATCTCTTGGAAATATCTCCATTTAATGTTTTGACCTTTATATAAAAAAGTTTGTGAATTGCCTTTTATGCCACGATGGCGTCGTTGTACCGTTAAGTGTTTTTCCCTATTATGCTTGCAACAATGTTAAAGAATAAAAAAAGGCAAAAATATAGTGAATTGTGTGGGTTTACTGTTCAAATCGCAGCCTAATTCTTTAGCTAAGTGGTCACTGGCGACTTAGGGGGAATTTACATAAACAGTTCCCGACTTTGTGCCATTTTATATCTTTAGTAAGTGACAGATTTTGCAAATTGCCGGCGAAGGTTCTGCAATGTCTAATTAAAATTTCCCGAGATGTAGCAAGTTTTGAAGATGTTGATTGATGTTCCTATAGGTACCTCTCTCTAATGGAGTCCTCCTGACATCATCCGCAAAGCCCACTTTGAGGCTGATGTTTTGTTTTGATCCGTGTTGTCATTTTTTCATTGCTGATTAAAATTAAAAATGTGCCTGGCAAATCCATTGTAAATTTTTTTTTTTTTTTTTTCAGGACGAATTGACGGGTACAAATTATTTTGTCAATCTCGTAGCCATCAAAATGTGACTGGAAACACGTTACCGGCCCATTTTTCCCTCTTTTGTTGTTCTTTCACACCATCGTTGGAGATCGGCAAAACTTTTTTTTTTTTTAAAGATACGCAATGTTAAATTGCTATGCTGTTTTTTAAGTTATGTCTGTAGCTTTTATTTAAAACGTTCGTCAAAAAGTTGGTAAAGACGAAGATGCCTATGTAGGATGCAAATATCTGAAATTTGTTAAAAAAAATTCAACCAATTTTGCATTTTTTAATTCTTTTATTTATTGCGTTCCTCTGATGCGAGGACTCCGGGCAGGCAGGGGGTCTACTGACACTGTTACTGATCTCTTCACATTAATATAAATTTTATTATTTAATCTTTATTTACTTATGCATTTTTATTTTGTATTATTTGTAGTATTACTTATATATTTATGCATTTTATTTAGTATTATTTGTATTATTACTGTTATTTATTTTTTCATTATTAATATATATATATATTTTATAAAATGCTAATTATTAAAATTTAGTTTTTTTTTATATAAACATGTTTTATGAAATATCTTGAAATAACAATTTGAGAGTATCTTTTCTTAAAACTTTGTGCTTATTTTGCGATCTATTTTATTCATTTATTTTTATTTATTATTTGCGTCTTTATTTTTTTCATTTTATTTTTTGAAAGCAAACTGTTATTTTATTTTTTTTTTTTTAATAAAGTTCTCCTAACATCTGTTTTAATAAATATCTTGAAATAACAATTTGGGAGCATCTTCTCAGTTACTCTGTTATTCCTACTAGAAATAAGGGCAATACCTTAAAAACTAGGTGGCACAATGCCCCACCAATGGTATGATTTGTCCGTAAGCACTGATTGAACAATATCAGACCGTGAAAGGCCGCAAACAGAACATTAGTCGACTAATTCATGTATTTCCAGGATGAATAAGAGAGTAACGGCACAATGCAGATTTCCCGTTAAGGGTCTGTGCACACGTTGCAGTTTTGTTGCATTTTTAGTATATTTTTTTCCTTTTAACAGAAAATTGAATGAGATTTCCAAAATCTCATGCACATTTCAATCTGCAACACGTCAAATCGTTCAGCATTTTTGCCGCAGATCTCACCAATATTAATGAATGGGAAAATTGCATCAAAAGCGCATATAAAAAATGCATCAAAACTACATCAAAAACGCTCCCAAAAAAGCATCAAATTGCAAGTATTTTATGCTGCGTTTTTCCTGCCAACACATCAGGATTTGCAACAGATTTGCAGCAGATTTTTCTGCACATACACTAAAAGATACTTTTTTTTTTTCAATTATTTTTGCTCATCTCAGCCTAAAATGAATCAGACCGGAGCATAAATTCAGACACCGGACCACTCCCTAAATTAAATATGGATCCAAAAATCCTAAATAATGATGAACACCACCAGATCTGTTCCAAAAAAAGGGTTATTGTACTTCCCAGTTTTCAACTTCCAGGAGCAATAAAAGAGGAACAGTACAATGCAAAATTAATAATCAAATTAAACTAATAAAAATAATGCTCCAAAATAATATAGGTCCCTTTTTTTAAGATTTAATTATCAAGGACAAAATAATTATACCCAAAGTAATGCAAAAAAATATCTGCACAGTAGATGCAGGGCACGGACCAGCGGCTCGTATGCTTCACAGCCCCTTGGCTAGGAAAGTGTTAAAACCAATTTTCTGCTCCGTCTAGTGTTATGAAATATCACATTATACACATTCGGCCCTTCAGACGGTCCCTTTTTTTTTATCCGGAGAAACTAAAATATCTTTTAATATAATCTTCAGGTTTATTATTGATTGCAATATTTCGCCTCATTGTTACATCCTGTATTGTACTTTTAGCCAGAGTTATTAGTTTCTGGCGCGTGTGCGTGCGATGGATGAAGTACCTCCGAGTTATTAATAAGCCTCACTAAATGCGAAGGTAAATATTGCCGGTAATAATATAAAGATGTGGACGATTAATACCAGTTTATTTTTCTTTTTCTTAATGCAAGAGGAAAATGATTATTTGAATAATGCTCCACGCGTTTCATCTCCATTCAGGAGCAGGTTATAATGTAATGGGCTATGAAAAATACTGAATACTTAATCCAACGCCGCTCTATTAGTGCAGGGGAAATGCCGGGGGATCCTAGATATTTAACATTTTCATTATTTATCTATATGTGTAGATATAGAACAAAAAAAGGGCAATATATAAAGTGAGATTAAAGTAAAATAATAAAAGAAAGGCAAAGGCAAATGGGAATAAAAAACATAAAGATGACATTTTTCATGATACTTTTTTGTGAGGATCATCTCACCAAACGATCTTCGCCCATTTGACCCCTGAACATCATAAAAGAGGGGTCGTATGTTTAGAGGGGTTGTCCATATGCTGATGACCTATGTAGGTGCAAAGGCAGCACTCCATTAGGAGCCCTGCTGGAGATTGGACCACTGCTTAGAATGCGTGGGGGTCCGACCCTCAGCATCCTCCTGATCAGGTGTTAGATGGTCCCATGACCACCAGAAGTGCACAGCGTAAGGAGCTGGAATCCCACTGTCATTAAAAGGTTATTCTCAAAGTAGGAAATAGAGAGAGGGGATAACTTACTGATCCCTTTGTGTCCGATCACTAGGACCCCAACAATCCCAAGATTGAGACTCTGGAACTCAAGGCTCGGGCTTTGCAATGTCCTGTCTTGAATGGTGCAGAAGTGCACTTGGCTTTCTCCCAGCAGTTCCAAAGACAAGAAATGAAGTGGCTTTCGAGTGTACGTACTTCCGCTCTGCAGCCAGGTCCTTGGTTCCAGATCCTTGTTATTGGGATCACTGGGGGATCTCAATGGTCAGACCTCCGGTGATCAGTAAGTTATCCCCTATCCATAGTTTTTATTTTTCTTATGGATAGGGAATAACTTCATATTTTGGGAATAAAGTGTATGTAAGATGAGCAGCAGTATTCAAAAATGGAGCTGTGGTAATCCAGCTCTACACGCTGTGTGCCTCCTGAGGCCCTAGGACCTGGTAACAGATGATGAGTGGAGGTCTCGGGTGTCAGAGTCCCACGGCCACGGATCTGATATTGATGATCTATAATTAATACTGTAGTCCTTGACAAACCCTTTAGGCTCCCCCTGAGTTTGAATAGAGAGCCGCTACTACAGAGCAACCTCCCTTCGGTGGTGGTCATGATGTAACACTACATTTCTCCTGTAGAGGCTGCTGCCGCGAAAATGTGTGTCCTGCCGGAGTTTCTGATCTGCAGATCACCAGACTGGCTTCACGTAAAAAGGGACGGAAATGGGAAAACCACTTTAATACAATGAAAAGGAAAATATTGGTTAAAGGTATGTATTGGATTAGAAAGAAATGTAACTTTTTTTTCCCACAGACAGTGCCACTTTTATCTATGGCTGTATCTGGCAGCGTAGCTCCATTTAAATGACTTCTACATTGCAAAAGATACCCATTTTCCTAATCGTATTGACACCCCCCTACAACTATCTATTGTATTCTACATGATGAAACACATGATCATATGATCATGTAGTCATAAGTACCATTACCAACACAGTGCACAGCTGGACGGATCTTCTTCATTTATTAATTTATTTAACGGTTTTTGGCTTGATCTTGAGCCATGGCGACTTGATGGATGAACGCTCTATCGGAAGATCGATCTTGTGCAAGTCTAGATAGGTCCACCAGGGTCTTCTCTGCCTAAATCTTGATAGTATCAAGCCATCGGGTTGCAAGTCTTCCTGTTTGCTTTGTTAGAATCATAGAATGTTAGAGTTGGAGGGGACCTTCAGGGTGATCTAGTCCAACCCCCTGCTCAATGCAGGTTTCACTAAACCATCTCAGACAGATGTCTGTCCAGCCTCTGTTTGAAGACTTCCATTGAAGGAGAACTCACCACCTCTCGTGGCCGCCTGTTCTACTCGTTAATCCTTCTCACTGTCAAAAAGTTTTTTCTAATATCAAATCTGCATCTTCTCTCATTCAGTTTCATCCCATTGCTTCTAGTCTTTCTTTGTGCGCATGAGAATAAAGCTGATCACTCTACATCCCTGATGTAGAGATGATCACTTGTCCTTCTATTCTTCGGACCATGATGTTCTTCTCCAGTGACTGCCCTCTTCATATGATGTGTCCAAAGTAGGCAAGTCATAACTTGGTGATCCTTGCTTCCAGGGACATGTCTGGCTTGATTTGTTCCAAAATTGGTTTGTTTATTCTTCTTGCCATCCATGGTATTGATACCATCCTTCTCCAGCAACATATTTCGAAGATGTTGATTTTTCTTCTGTCTTGTTTCTTTACTGTCCGGGTTTCACATCCGTATGTTACCACAGAAAAGACCAAACTCAGGTTTCACATCCGTATGTTACCACAGAAAGGACCAAACTATGTACAAGCCATGTTTTCTTCGCTAGTGAAAAGTTCCTTGATTTGAAGACCTTTTCCAGTGACTTCATTGTTGAGTTGCCCATAGCTATTCTCCTATTGACTTTGGGTGTCATCGCTGCATCTTGCATTGTCATCGATCCAAGAAGGTTGATGTCCTTTACAAATTCCAGTTCGTCGCCATCCATCTCAAATGTGTCCCGGTCGTACCTGGTAGTAGACAATATCTTTGTCTTCTTTGTGTTGAGTAGCAGTCCCATGTTCGAGCTTTCCATCTTGACACTTCGTAATAAGTCCTTCATTCCATCTACTCTTCTTCGCAGTCTAGATATTTCTCTTTTGCCTACACAGAACTAAATCAAAACTTTTAAAAAACACCCAATTGCCACTTACTTTTCTACTTCCAGTTGGCAAAAAATGTGCTACTGACTAGTCATCACAAAGCCATATCATTCCCCCTTTTCTTAGTCACGCCTCTTCCACACATTGCTCATACCTTCTTCACACCCCTGAATGTTCATTGGGATCCTACATAAGCCTTCTAAAAGCTGTTACTGGGAGGTTTTGGTGGTGCCCAATGATTCCAGATCTCTCCTTTTTTACGGGAACCTTGGAGAGTTGGCAAGAATGGCAGTATCTGAGACCAGCCTATAGATGAGGGTGGCATTGTTTTTACTAACCATAAACAATCCTTTTAATGAACTGCATTTTGCGTGATGTTATGTACTTCCCCACTGTATCATGAGAAAGTGCATACATATTTATACTCAGTTAGAATGCCAGCTCCTTTGCTCAGGGTAACAAAAAAGGCCCCCTTTCCCCCAAATTCCATGAAAAAAGTGGGTTAATTTTGGCTCATCGAGAAAATGAAGAGAAACGGAAAGAGATTAAACAAAGCTTGGCAGCTGTGAAGCTGGGGAATCTTGTTTCATGCACAATGTATTGTTGTGCGGTGGGAGGGCCATGCACTTTGAAGAGCGACTGCAGAACTGGTGCGAGGAAGGACAGGCAGGAGGATGTAGGCACAAGGAGCACAGAAAGGAACTTGATTGCACTGCATGTCACTCAAGTCTTAATTACATGCAAATGACTCCATAAAGGAGTGGTTTATGTAGATTTTGGTCTTTCCAGGCACAGTAATTAAGAGAAAGGCCTGTGAAAATCAGGTGCAAGAAGATAAGAGAGTTAACCCCTGGTGCTACAGAATCCAATGAGGCAAAAAGAGAGATAGAACTGTGATACAGGTGGGTTCAGGAGGCTCAAATCTGGATACAACAGGCTCAAAACATACTCATCTCTGTTATAGAGGTATTGCCAACATGGACTGTGGTTATGGCAAAAAAAATCTGAAAGATGCAGGTCCAATCTCTGGGACCAGCATCTATGTGGAGAACAGGAGTTCAGAGACTTGTCTGGTGTGGTGGCCAACATCTATTGCATCTAGGCAGATAATGCAATAAGAGTTAGTCCTTCATATGGAGGATTTAAGAGAGCGTAGTAAAGATGTCTTCATAGTGTGAGTAGAGATGTGCCTAGACTGCCTACCTTATATGTTTCTATAGTAGCTTCCACAGTTGACCATAGCCTGCTTTCCTCTGATGCCACCAGTGTGCCTACCTTAAATGTTCAAATAGTGTCTACAACAGATGCCCCAGAGTGCCCGCCTCAAATGTTCCAGAATGCCTATCTTTGTTGTCTCCAAAGTGCCTTACACAGATGACCACAGAGTGCCTGCTTTAGATATTCTCAGGGGTTCTACCTTACATGTCTCCATATTGCCTGCCACAGATGCCCCTTGAGTGGTTTCCTTTGATGCCACTAGGGTGCTTTGCTTTCCTCTGATGCCACTAGAGTGCTTTCCTCTGATGCCCCCATAGTGCATGCCACAGATGCCCCTAGAGAGCTTGCCTCACATATTCCCAGAGTCCATGCCAAAAATGTTTCTACAGTGCCTCATCGATTGCCCCAGGCTTTTTGCCTTATATGCTTCCATAGTGACTGCCACGGATGCCACTGATAGTGCTGCATTTGATGCCACATAGCGGTTTCCACAGATGGTCCCAGAGTGCCTACTATAGATGCTTTAACGGTGCCTTTCTCTGATGCCCCCAGGATCACTGCCCCAGATGATTCCAGAGTGGCTGCCAGCAATGCTTCTAGAGTGCTTGCCACCCATCACACATGACAAAATCCAGCATTGACCATGATTGCCACTAGCCCTAAGCTAAAACTGTTCTTCTCTCTAAAAATTGCTGGACAGACTGGGTGAGAATAACAAATTTACACAGACTACATACAGAGGGACGTGTCAGCCTCTCAGCATTGCAATCGGAACTGACTGGAGGCCAACAAAACCATGGTATATTAGGAGAGACTTAAAAGTCCATAGAATAGTATAGTTCTGACTTGAAACTGCCAAACAAAGTACCTGTATTAATGTGGAACCATCAAGCACAGTACAGCCCTCTGTGTGAGTAAAGGTGAGTTTTTTTGGCATCCTATTCTGATCTCCAGCCTCTTTTACAGGGCAGTTATATATGACCTCTTACCTGATTGCTACTGACCCTTTTCCAATTTGGCACTCTGTGCAAATACAATTTGAGCAAACCATGGGCCAAGGTGGCGGAGTGGAGGATCCAGTGACTTTGGTCCTGAAAATGGAGCAGTTGTGTGTGCAAGAAGACCTATAAAGAACTGGTTTTACCGAGCCCATCAGGAGCCACAAGTTAGAGGTAGAACTTTTAGAGTGTGGTAGGGAAATGATCCACCAGCTATCTGATAACTGAGCAACCGAAACCCATGCAGACCAACAGCTAGGAAATATAATCTGGTTCCACCACCAGAAGGGTTACCAGATTTGTTCAAGTGGATGGTACAGAAAAGAGGTCTTCGTACCTTGTTAGTCTACCTTGTGGGCCCAGATGACCGGGCACCTACTGGTTCTCTGAAGTGAACAATTGGAGTTCAACATCATAAAAGAGATCAGACTGGACTGGGCAAAATGGTCTATCCAAGTGCACAAACGGAGGGCTGGACGTGGTGAGAGCCTTCTTCAAGCCTGCCATGGTAGGATGACAAATGAGTCTTAATTGGAGTCAGGGACCACTACTGGTCAGGACTGCAGTGAACCAGATAGGGGGCTGCTTTAGGGACTTCTACATTTCACAGGGTTTTTGTGAGACTGAAGGAAAAAAAGATTGTATTAGGGTTGACTATTCATCCATATGTGAAGTCTACCATCCCAATATGTTCATGCTTCCAATTTCCAAAGTTCCTTTGCCAGCTATCCCTGACCCTGAGACCCCAAAAAAATAGTCAAAATGGTCTCCGGCCTTTCCTCTTGTTTCATATTATTATGTATTTATAGAGAATACATTTCTAATACTAGTAATTCTATATGGAATAAACACATTATCACTACATAAGGTAAATAAACAAAAAAGCCGCCTCACCGTGTCCTATTTATATAACTCAGTCTGTCTTACAATGTTGTGGGTCTCCAACCAGTAGCCGTGACTTACGGCTTCACATAAGAAAATAATTTTGGTGAGTCCCAAAAATAATTAAAATCCTCAATTTATTACAAAATAATTTAAAAGATCATACAGGTGGGGAATACATCTCAACGCGTATCTGGCTAAAAGGCCCTTATTCACTGAGAACTCTCATTTCAGTGAATATGGGCCTTTTGCCAGAAACGCGTTGAGATGTATTCCCCACCTGTATGATCTTTTAAATTATTTTGTAATAAATTGAGGATTTTAATTATTTTTGGGACTCACCAAAATTATTTTCTTATTATCACTACATACAGGGCATTATGTGAAATTGCAAAAATAATAGTTCCCTTTAAGAGCGAATCAGCTCTTTGCTCTCAGCTCTGCAGCACGGAAAGTCTTATGGCTTCTGCAAGACATTTGAGTTTAGGTGTAACTCCCAATTAGTGATCAATAAGGCCTTTAAAGTGATTTATAAAAATGGATTAGTAAAAAAAAAGATGTCCTTTCAGAACTCCTGTGAGTAAAACCACTGCGCTCTCCATCATATCGATCTGTCCTTTATGTCCAAACAGGCATTAACTGGGACAGACAATAAAAATTAATCCGCTCCTTCAGAAAAAAATGGAAGACGGCTGCACTGCGCTCCCTGCGGAGATGATGTCATAGTAAACTGGTATTTATGTATTGCTTTATGTGTTTGTTACTGACATAAATATGTAGATAGATAGATACGAGATAGATAGATATATGGATAGATACGAGATAAATAGATAGATAGATAATGGATATACAGATATGAGATAGAGTTAAAAAAAGGTTCACACTACTGAACCGAAACGTCGCCACATGGGCTATTAAATAGCATCTTTCTTTCATCTACACATGGTGTACTGCCTGGGGATCTTGGTACCCTGCTTTGCTAGTGCTGCTTTTGTCTCTCTTTTCTTAGAGAGAGAGAGAGATAGATATGAAATAGATAGATAGATAGATAGATATGTAACACCTGCACAGGGAATTGTCAGGGCAGCTACTGGTATACTGGAACTTACAGACACTAAGAAGAGCTTTGCAGCTGCTGTTAAACAGGGACCTACAGACATTAATCGTTTTTCCCCTGTGCTGCAGTGGACTACAATTCCCAGGGACCCTTGTGTCAGTCAGATGACACAGCCTGGAAGGATAGAAGGAGAGAGAGTGGATTGGATGAGGAGGGACTTGGGGGAGGGAACTGGGCAGGAAGTGAAATTAAAAGTTCAGAGAAAAAAGAGCGTGGCAGCTTGCTGCGAGGGACGGAGCGGTGTGGATCTGCATTCCTCTATGCTGCCAAGTGTGGCGGCCCCCTCTGAGATACCCGCGCTGCTGGAGAGAGCGCGGTCTTGTCACTCTCTGAAGCAAGTTACATCAAGGACTCGGAGAGTTCTACCGGCACTCCCAAGGTATAAAGGCCTGAATCCTGCCGCCCCCAGCTGGTGTCCAGAGAACCATCCGACCGTTTGAGACACACATTGAGTGCCCTTCTGAGACTTGTGGTTCTACCAGCGCTATTTACAGTGAGTACACTACAACCCAGACTATTGACATTAATATTCATCTAAGTGCACCAACGGTTCTCATTTGCGCGCCAACATCCACGGCAACTGGGCCCCAACGTTTGGACTGAGTTAATACAAAAAGCGAAAACCTGCCACGTTATATTTGCAGGGTCGGAGTAGAAGTAGATTGTGATGTGTATATGACTTTTATACAGCACTGTTACTTGTATTGTATGTTATTCCTTTAAACCCACCTCAATTCTGCTGCATAGCAATAAACCTGTTAAACGGTTTTACTCCTGTTCCCTGTGAGTGTGTACTGAGCTGTGGTAGGGGCTTCCCAAATCAGCCCCTGGCAGAAGATAACAGCCCTTCTGCAGTCCCAGAGAGAGAGCTCCAATCAAGATTCGGGTGGAGGCACTGCGCCCTAGAGAGGTGAGACCCCCCATAACACCCAGTGTACCGTGGTAGCCCTAAAGGGGTGTTACAGATAGATAGATAGATAGAAACTGTTAAAATCTTCAATATTGTGCTGAGTGCTGGCTACTTCCCTTATACCTGGAACCAAGGCCTCATCACACCCATCCTCAAGAGTGTGGACAGGTATGGCCCTGTTAACTACAGAGGCATATGTGTCAGCAGCAACCTGGGAAAACTGTTCAACAGCATCCTGAACAAGAGGATCCTCAGTTTCCTCACCGAGCACAACGTCCTCAGCAAAAGCCAAGCAGGATGAGACGATGGTGCAGACAACAAGGATTTGGATTCCTGGACCACGGTGTGAATTACCTCTATGACGGACTCCTTGCCAGAGACGGACTACACCTCAACAAACCCGGGAAACACACATTCGCCAGGAGACTCGCAACACTCATCAGGAGGGCGTTAAACTAGAAGAAGAGGGGATGGGAAGAAAAATGCCGGACACGAACATGCAACCAGAGAACATACTAATGAAAGATATGAAGTGCGACAAAGAAGGTCCAAGACAAGATACTTGGAAGGGAGGTAAGAAAATTTCTAATACAATCCACAGGGAGAAGATTGGAACAAAACAAAATCGTGTAAACTGCGTGCTAGCAAATGCCAGGAGCCTAACAAACAAGATGGATGAACTGGAAGCAGAAATATCTACAGGTAACTATGACATAGTGGGAATAACCGAGACATGGTTAGATGAAAGCTATGACTGGGCAGCTAACTTACAGGGTTACAGTCTGTTTAGAAGGGATCGAAGAAGTCGGAAAGGGGGTGGAGTCTGTCTATATGTAAAGACGTGTCTAAAGCCTACAATACGGGAGGATGTATGGGAGGGAAATGAGGAGGTCGAGTCCTTATGGGTGGAGATACATGGGGCAAAAAACAATAATAAAATTATCATAGGAGTCTGTTATAAACCACCAAATATAGCAGAAGCCACGGAAAGTCTATTAATGAGACAAAAAGACGAAGTAGCAAAAAATAACGAGGTGATTATTATGGGGGACTTCAACTACCCCGATATAGACTGGGAAACCGAAAGCTGTAGATCTCAGAAAGGAAACAGGTTTCTGTCAATTATCAAAGACAATTATTTGTCACAACTTGTGCAGGAACCAACTAGAGGGACGGCCCTTTTAGACTTAATATTAACTAACAGGCCAGACAGAATAACTGAGGTGCAGGTCGGGGGGCACCTGGGAAATAGTGACCACAACATTATACAATTCCACAGGTGCTTCAGTAGGGTGCCCAGCAAGGGACTCACAAAAACACTGAACTTCAGGAGGGCAAAGTTTGATCAGCTAAGAGATGCCCTTCACCTTATAGACTGGGATAGTATCTTCAGTAATAGGAGCACGGATAGAAAATGGGAAATTTTCAAAACAGTCCTACATAGTCACTGTAGAAGGTACATACCTTATGGGAATAAAAGGGCTAGGAATAGGAGGAAGCCAATGTGGCTAAATAAGGAAGTCAAGAGGGCAATGAAAAACAAAAAAAGGGCTTTTGGTAAACTTAAACAAGAAGGCAGTGAGGAAGCGCTAATATCTTATAGGGAAAAAAACAAAATCTGTAAGAAACAAATAAGAATAGCAAAAGAGGAGACAGAGAGACTAATTGCCAAGGAAAGTAAAACGAATCCCAAACTGTTCTATAACTATATAAACAGTAAAAGGATTAAAACTGATGGAGTTGGCCCATTGAAAAATAACCTGGGTAAAATCATAGAGGGCGATGAGGGTAAAGCAAACCTACTCAATAGCTTCTTCTCCACTGTTTTCACAAAAGAAAACAATTTATCGGAGGAAATGCAGAGTGATAAAGTAAACCCTCCGCTAAATATTACCCACCTAACCCAGGAGGAAGTTCAGAAACGCCTAAATAATATCAAAATAGACAAGTCACCAGGCCCAGATGGCATACACCCCCGGGTACTAAAAGAATGAAGTAATGTGATAGACAGGCCGCTGTATCTTATATTCAAGCACTCTTTATGGACAGCGACTGTCCCACTAGACTGGCGCCAAGCAAATGTGGTACCAATATTCAAAAAGGGGTCTAAAAGTGACCCTGGGAACTATAGACCAGTCAGCTTAACGTCTGTTGTGGGTAAATTGTTTGAAGGATTTCTTAGAGATGCTATTGTAGAATATCTTAATAATAACTGTCTAACTCCATATCAACATGGATTCATGAGGGATCGCTCCTGCCAAACAAACCTGATGGCCTTCTACGAGGAGGTGAGCTCACAGCTGGACCGGGGAGAGTCAGTGGATGTTGTATACCTTGACTTCTCCAAAGCATTTGATACCGTGCCAAACAAAAGGTTGGTATATAAAATGAGAATGCTTGGTCTGGGGGATAATGTGTGCAAGTGGGTAAATAGCTGGCTGAGTGATAGAAAGCAGAGGGTGGTTATCAATGGAGTAAGCTCAGGGGGTGTCAGGGTTACTAGCGGGGGGCCTCAAGGGTCTGTCTTGGGCCCTATATTATTTAATATATTTATTAATGATCTAGTGGAAGGGTTGCATAGTAAAATAGCAATATTTGCAGATGATACTAAACTTTGTAAAGTAGTTAATACAGATGAGGATAGGGCACAGCTACAGGAGGATATTAGATACATTGGGGAGTTGGGCCAAAAAATGGCAAATGGGGTTCAATGCCGATAAATGTAAGGTCATGCACATGGGAAAGAAAAACAGCAGTCACCCATACATATTAAATGGGAAACCGTTGGGGAAATCTGACATGGAGAAGGACCTGGGCGTATTGGTTAATAGCAAATTAAATTGGAGTGCCCAATGTCAGGCAGCAGCTGCGAAGGCAAATAGAGTCATGGCATGCATCAGAAGAGGAATAGGGGCATATGATGAGAACATTGTTCTTCCTCTGTATAAAGCGCTGGTAAGGCCGCACTTAGAATATTGTGCACAGTTCTGGGCTCCGGTGCTCAGGAAAGACATATTGGAGCTAGAGAGGGTACAAAGGAGGGCGACTAAGGTAATAAAGGGAATGGAGGGACTAGAATACCCAGAGAGGTTGTCAAAATTAGGCCTATTTACGTTGGAAAAGAGAAGGCTTAGGGGAGACCTCATAAACATGTATAAATACATCAGGGGGCAGTACAGAGATCTCTCCCATGACCTGTTTATACCAAGGATGGTGACAAAGACGAGGGGGCACACTATGCGTCTGGAGGAAAGGAGGTTCCTGCACCAGCATAGAAGGGGATTCTTTACGGTCAGAGCCGTGAGACTCTGGAACTCTCTGGGAGAGGAAGTGGTGATGTCCAACTCACTTAATGAGTTCAAGAGAGGCCTGGACGCCTTTCTTGAGAACAATAAAATTACATCTTATGCTTAGTTAATTAATCCAGGGATTTAATCTGACTGCCAGATTGGTGTCGGGAAGTGAATTTTTGCTCAGTGATGTAAATTGGCCTATGCCGCATGGGTTTTTTTTGTCTTCCCCTGGATCAACGCTGCGGAATAGCTGCAGTGCACAAGAAATAGGCTGAACTGGATGGATGCTTGTCTTTTTTCGGCCTTATAAACTATATAAACTATGTAAACTATGTAAACTATGTAAAGGGTTCAAGCCAAACCACCGCACCACCGACCACATCTACACCCTGCCCAGCCTTATTCAGAGCCACGTCCACAACACAATGCACGGGAAGATATATGCCTGTTTTGTAGGCCTTTGACTCAGTATGGCTCTCGGGCTTATTTCTGAAGCTGCTTGAGAGCGGAATAGGAGGAAAGACCTATGATGTCATCAAAAGCTCCTACACCGAGAACCACTGCGTGTGAATGGTAGAAGAACGGCTGATTTCCAGCAGAGCCGTGGAGTCAGACAGGGCTGCAGCCCAAGTCCAACGCTCTTCAACATTTACATCAATGAGCTGGCCATCGCTCTGGAATCTTCTGCAGCACCAGGTCTCACACTCCATATGTCAGGATTTCTGTTCTCCTTCTACTGTTTGACCACTAGTGGCCGCTATTGTTCACTTTAATATTGTGCGCAGTTTCACTCCTTACCACTGGAGGCTGCTGTTGTGTTCTGCAATTGCCCTTTACCAAGATGGTGGATTCTGAATCTATGGAATCCATCTTGTTTCCTGTTTGGGCCTACTTAAAGCCGCATGGATTTCTCACTCATTGCTTGAGTATTGTGTCTAGCTGTTAGCCTTGTTTCAGTCTCCAGCTCTTGAACATTCCTACCCAGACTGTTCTATTAATCTATGGATTGTTTGATACAACTCCTTGCTATCTCCAAGAACTTTTACTACCTCTTGCTGTTCCTGCTTGTGCTCCTTCGGCCACTGGTTTCCAGCAGTACTATGCCAGTATCGTAACACTATGACTCCTTGGTGATATTCTTGCTGAATGCAGATAACCTACTGCTGCTGTTACCAACCGAAAAGACCTCCAAGACAACCTGAACATCTTGGAGAAATTCAGCTCCACATGGGCACTACCGATCAACCCAATGAAAACCAACATCATGGTGTTCCAGAGCAGAAAGCCAAGATTGGACCAGCACCCTTCATTTGTGCTAAACTGTACTATTATAGGAATGGACATATACACCTACCTGGGCCTGGAAATTCACCAGTCAGGGAGCTTCAAACAAGCCATAGAGACCCTGAATGAAAATGCCTGTAAAACCTTCTATGCCATCCAAAGGAAACTCTACCATCTGAAGCCACCAGTGAGGGTCTGGCTAAAAATCTTTCATGCCATCATCGCCCCAATCTTCCTGTACAGCAGCTAAGTTTGGGGTCCTCACACATACCCAGATTGGTCAAGGTTGGATTCCAGCCCAACAGAAATATTCCACCTGGAATTCTGTAAGCACCTTCTCCAGGTCCATCAGAGCACCACCAACAGTGCCTGTTGGGCTGAGCTGGGAATATTCCCTCTACACCAAGTGGTTCTGAAGTGGGCGCTGTCATTCTGGGCTCACCTATTGTCACTGGTGTGTCAAATGTGACAGTCGCCCTGCAGTTGGTTGCAGAAGATCTCTTCGTTTGGCATTACAGATACCTTCTTAGATCTGTCTCAATCTAGGACCCAGTGACTACCTCCCTCCTGCTAATTGACACCCAGGCCTGGGTGTTTAAATACTTTCTGTTTGCTACTGGGAGGTACCGTTGATATTCACATGTTCCCTTGTGAAGGCATGGAGCTATTGCAGTCTGCTTACTTCCTCTCAGGTGCTAGGAGGGCTTGTGGTGTAACCTCTCTGAAGTCAGCTCAAGCTAAGTTACTTTCCCCCATGTTTGTCTCCCTTATTGTCTTTAGTTGTTAGTGGGGACTCACTAGTGCTCATCCCCCCTTCCCTATCCAGAGCCAAGCTCTAGGGAAATACAGGGTTTAAGTTCCTATGCGGCGATTGGTGAGGAACCAATATAGGGACGATAGGGGAGACAGGGTGATATCAGATCAGTCTAGGAGGTCTCCACTCCCCCTTTCCCTAGTGTCTGGGCTCCTTTCCCCTCTTCCCTTCATGTTGCATCCAGCCTTTCCCACACCTTGCGTGACACCTAAATAGTAGCAATCCAAGTTCCCATCACCATAAAGCCCTGCTGCATATAGGTGGTCCTATAGAATCAGGAAGATGGTAAACAAGGGCCAGGAGAGGTACATCGGTGACTGGAGGAACGATATCATCACCTCACAGAAACTGGCAATGTACCGGAGTCTACAGAGAGACTAGAGACTGGCTACCTGGAGAAAGTCCTGGACCCAGAGACCACCAGATCCTAAGCCGGTATAGACTCAGTGGCCACAATCTGGCCATAGAGTTCAGCTGGCACAGACAAAGCTACAAGCCCAGGGAGGACAGACTGTGCCAACACTGTGATCGGGAGCCCTGGAGGATGAGACCCACTTCCTGCTACTCTGCACCAAATACTCAGCAGTTAGGGACACTCACTTCAGGAGACTCTCTGATCTCTTCCCGGATTTCAACTCCATGAAGGAGGAAGAGAAAACATTTATCCTGCTGGAGGAAGAAGAGAGCGCGGTGGAGAGAGCAGCGCTGTGTGTGAGCGTAGTGGAGGGAGCAGCGCAGTGTGTGAGCGTGGTGGAGAGAGCAGTGCAGTATGTGAGCGCGGTGGAGAGAGCAGCGCAGTGTGTGAGCGTGGTGGAGAGAGCAGCGCAGTATGTGAGCGCGGTGGAGAGAGCAGCGCAGAATGTGAGCGCGGTGGAGAAAGCAGCGCAGTATGTGAGCGCGGTGGAGAAAGCAGCGCAGTGTGTGAGCGTGGTGGAGAAAGCAGCCCAGTATGTGAGCGCGGTGGAGAGAGCAGCGCAGTATGTGAGCGCGGTGGAGAGAGCAGCGCAGTATGTGAGCATGGTGGAGAGAGCAGCACAGTATGTGAGCGCGGTGGAGAGAGCAGCGCAGTGTGTGAGCGTGGGGGAGAGAGTAGCGCAGTGTGTGAGCGTGGTGGAGAGAGCAGCGCAGTGTGTGAGCGTGGTGGAGAGAGCAGCGCAGTATGTGAGCGCGGTGGAGAGAGCAGCGCAGTATGTGAGCGTGGTGGAGAGAGCAGTGCAGTGCGTGAGCATGGTGGAGAGAGCAGCACAGTATGTGAGCGCAGTGGAGAGAGCAGCGCAGTATGTGAGCGTGGTGGAGAGAGCAGCGCAGTGTGTGAGCGTGGTGGAGAGAGCAGCGCAGTATGTGAGCGCGGTGGAGAGAGCAGCGCAGTATGTGAGTGTGGTGGAGAGAGCAGTGCAGTGTGTGAGCGTGGTGGAGAGAGCAGCACAGTATGTGAGCGCAGTGGAGAGAGCAGCGCAGTATGTGAGCGTGGTGGAGAGAGCAGCGCAGTGTGTGAGCGTGGTGGAGAGAGCAGCGCAGTGTGTGAGCGTGGTGGAGAGAGCAGCGCAGTATGTAAGCGCATGCAATAGGCTGAAAGAATGAGAACTATGATATGCCATGGACTTCCATAGCCCCCACCCTGGATGTGCCCCATCCATCGTTCCTACAGTCCCTACCCATTATCTCCACAGTCCCTATCCCTATTGTACACTTGGTTTGGCAAAACTAATGTGTATTTAGTCCTGCCAATAAAGCTTATTTGAATTGAATTCATAGATATGAGAGATAGATATGAGATAGAAGATAGCTAGATAGATAGATGTTAGATGGATATATAGATAGGACATGGGTAGATGGATGGATAGATAGATCAACAACAAAAGATGGATAGATTGTACATGGACACATGGATGGATAGATAGATAAATAGATGGATAGATAGATATGATAGATGTGATAGATACATAGATAGGTGTTAGATTGATATACAGTCATATGAAAAAGTTTGGGCACCCCTATTAATCTTAAGCTTAATGTTTTATAAAAATTGGTGTTTTTGCAACAGCTATTTCAGTTTGATATATGTAATAACTGTTGGACACAGTAATGTTTCTGCCTTGAAATGAGGTTTATTGTACTAACAGAAAATGTGCAATCTGTATTCAAACAAAATTTGACAGGTGCATAAGTATGGGCACCTCACCAGAAAAGTGACATTAATATTTAGTAGATCCTCCTTTTGCAAAAATAACAGCCTCTAGTCGCTTCCTGTAGCTTTTAATGAGTTCCTGGATCCTGGATGAAGGTATTTTTGACCATTCCTCTTTACAAAACAATTCCAGTTCAGTTAAGTTTGATGGTCGCCGAGCATGGACAGCCCTCTTCAAATGATCCCACAGATGTTCAATGATATTCAGGTCTGGGGACTGGGATGGCCATTCCAGAACATTGTAATTGTTCCTCTGCATGAATGCCTGAGTAGGTTTGGAGCGGTGTTTTGGATCATTGTCTTGCTGAAAGATCCATCCCCTGCGTAACTTCAACTTTATCACTGATTCTTGAAAATTATTGTCAAGAATCTGCTGATACTGAGTGGAATCCATGCGTCCCTCAACTTTAACAAGATTCCCGATGCCGGCATTGGCCACACAGCCCCAAAGCATGATGGAACCTCCACCAAATTTTACTGTGGGTAGCAAGGGTTTTTCTTGGAATGCTGTGTTTCTTTGCCACCATGCATAACGCCTTTTTGTATGACCAAACAACTCAATCTTGGTTTCATCAGTCCATAGGACCTTCTTCCAAAAAGAAATTGGCTTCTCCAAATGTGCTTTTGCATACCTCAGCCGACTCTGTTTGTGGCGTGCTTGCAGAAACGGCTTCTTTCGCATCACTCTCCCATACAGCTTCTCCTTGTGCAAAGTGCGTTGTATAGTTGACCGATGCACAGTGACACCATCTGCAGCAAGTTGATGCTGCAGCTCTCTGGAGGTGGTCTGAGGATTGTCCTTGACTGATCTCACCATTCTTCTTCTCTGCCTTTCTGAAGTTTTTCTTGGCCTGCCACTTCTGGCCTTAACAAGAACTGTCCCTGTGTTCTTCAATTTCCTTACTATGTTCCTCACAGTGGAAACTGACAGGTTAAATCTCTGAGACAGCTTTTTGTATCCTTCCCCTGAACAACTATGTTGAATAATCTTTGTTTTCAGATCATTTGACAGTTGTTTTGAGGAGCCCATGATGGCACTCTTCAGTGGAGCTTCAAACAGGAGAACAACTTGTAAGTGGCCACTTTAAGTAGCTTTTCTCATGATTGCATACACCTGACTATGAAGTTCAAAGCTCAATGAGGTTACAAAACCAAAAAAAGTGCTTTAGTAAGTCAGTAAAAAGTAGGTAGGAGTATTTAAAACAAGAAAATGATAAGGGTGCCCATACTTATGCACCTGTCAAATTTTGTTTGAATGCAGATTGCACATTTTCTGTTAGTACAATAAACCTCATTTCAAGGCAGAAACATTACTGTGTCCAACAGTTATTACATATATCAAACTGAAATAGCTGTTGCAAAAACACCAATTTTTAGAAAACATTAAGCTTAAGAATAATAGGGGTGCCCAAACTTTTTCATATGACTGTATAGAGAGATGATAGATAGAGATATGGATGGATATATAGAGAGATGATACTGTAGATACAGATAGATAGATGGATAGATATTGGTAAGACAAAAAGTGAGAAAAATAGATAATAAAGATGATGGTTATATAGAAATGATGGATATGGGGGTAGATGCTGTAGGTGGATATAATATGAGATTATCTATGTGTTATCTCTGTTTCCGCACATTGCCCTGTTCCCTGGTACTAATATCTGTACATTGATTCCTTACTAAGCTCAGGATCCTGGTTTAATGGGAGGCCGGTAGAGAGAACCGATCAGCTGCCATCTGCCTGCTGCTTCCTTATACCTGACCGTCCAGGGTATGGGGACTTTCTCGGATAGTGCGTACTGCTAATGCCTTTATAGAGAAATGATGGGAGCAGTTGTTGTAGTTGTATAGAATACTCCGTGGTCATAAATGAACTTTCTGTCATGGAGGCGATTATCACTTCTATGACTCTCTGCTCGTTTTCTCGCTCCAGCTTTTACAAAGTTCTTGTGGCTGAAGAAAGATGTCAAGAAATGGTCAGCCAGCCGAGTGCATCAAATATTTAATTCCTACCCACCCCTCAGGACTTTTGAGCTAAGAAAAGACAGATCCAGCCGGCAGGAGAAGCTGGAGCGTTTGCTTTGGATGGAACAATCTTGTTGGCAGAGACAAATTGTGTTGCCACCCAAAAGGACATGAATATAGATATTGAAAACCGGGAGAGGGGCACGACTGCGGAACAGCATAATTCGGGGTTAACAGGCTAATATATGCGCGATGCCGCTGATTACATCCTCCTTCCAACAACCAGTTAATGCTCTTAATCCCGGTAATGTAGACGTTTTGGCGGCACCAGAGGTGAAACCCTTCCAAACTGGAATATTATAGTAGATTTGGCTCCCTGCTCCCGGACCATCATGGCTGTCAGTTTGCAGAGAGCCGTCAGTGCCCATTTTAATGAATGGGAATTTAGGACAGGCCTATATTTGGAATTCATTCAGTGCCGAGATAGGACAGAAAATATTGGAGAGAGTGCAGCGAGCGCCTGAATGTTATTTTTGGAATTGCTAATGGCTTTGATATCAGACGGTAAATTCATTCGAGCTACTGAAATAATGAACAAGGAAGGTTTTCTGTAATCACTACTTCCACAATGCTGGGAGTAGTGGTTGCACATAGTGTCGGATTGTGGTTCCTTGGGACTAGTGGAGGTGGTCAAGGTCTATTAGACTGTTTTTAATTAACGTGTAAGAAAGGGATTGGCCCCAAAGTCGCCTCCAAAATTAGTTGTCTTCTACAGAAACTTTGGGTCCATTTCTATGTCAGAATCTGGCCCACTGGAGGGTCCTCTAGTACCCTTAGGGGTGTAGCATATGGTTGATTGCACTGGTCACTAAAGTCTACTCATCCCCATTGTCAAATGCATGCTGCTTCTTCTTGGAGCAGCATTGTAAGGGCTTCTGTGGTGCTGCCTATGTAGAGAGCAGCAGTCAAGATGAACTTGTTATCAGCAGCTGTGCTCTGCATAGGCAGCAACCAAGATCACAATATGAAGTGAGCTTTGTCTTCTCAGTCACTGCTTATGCAGAGCGTAGTCGCCAATGACAAACTCTTCTTGACTGGTGCGCTCTGCATAAGCGGCAACTGAGATGACAAAAGATGAGCAGCTATCGAATGAAAACAGTATTGAGTTGGGTGCACTGCTAGGGCTAGGTTTTGGGCTAGGGCTATGCTTAGGGATAGTGTTAGGGCTAGGCTTGAGACTAAGGTTAAGGCTAAGGTGAAAGCCTAAGGCTAGGAGTAGTGTTAGTGATAATGTTATGGTTATGGCTAGGCTTAGGGATAGTGTTAGGGCTAGACTTAAAGCTACAGTTAGGGATAGAGTGAAATCTAGTGTTATGGTTAGAGTAAGGGATAGTAACCCTATTTGAAAACATAGCCATAACACTATCTTTCAACCTATCGCTAAGCATAGCCTTAACCCTAGCCCTAACACTATCCCTAACTCTAACCCTAGCTTTCATCCTAGCTTTAAGTCTAGCCCTAACACTATCCCTAAGCCTAGCGCAAACCCTAGCCCTAACACTATCATTAACCCTACCCTTAACCCTAGCTTTTAGGGCTATAGTTGAGGATACGGTAAAAGATAGGGTTAGGGAAAAAGCTTTGATAATTAAATAGCTGCCAAAAAATAAAAGTAATAAAGAATAAAAAGTGAATAAATCTAACATTGTATAATTTTTAAAACTGTATGTCTGATTTCAGTAAAATCTAGAAATAAACTAGAGGGTCCGTAGGCAAGCTACAATTATAATACATATGCTGGATGGATAAAGGGTCAATATTGGACTTGTGGAACGGAGTGCTTATGGTTTAAAGTAAAGGGGGAGCTAAATATTTGCATTGATCTAGGCGCTGTCATCCGTCGCTGGGTAGTCTAACGGCATAATTGGGCTTTCCTTTTCTTGGTATTCAGTTTCTAGCTGTAGGCTGATGTCTAGATACAAAACTAGACCAGACAGGGATGTTGTACCTCCTTCGGCCTCAGAAACTGAGGAAAATGCCCTAATAGTGCAACTCCTTACTACACCCTGGATATACACTGTTATATAAAAGATGGAGACATAAGGAAAGCCTGGATGTCCTGGGCTCTGGTGCTAGATATACTGGGACCCTCAAGAAAAACACACGTTAAATATCACTATATCTTATAATGACCTAATATATAGAATATATATCCTGTATAATATATATTTACTTGTGTTATGGGGTCCACTTTAAAAGTAACTTATTATTTTATCATACTGCCACCCCTGCGATTACACAGATCTGCTTCTAAACTTCGAGGGAGCTCCAACTTTTGGGAATTTTTGACAATACTCTCAGAATGTCCAAGAAAAAGTGGAAACCTTCCAGACTACTGGAATATTTGGCAAATCTCCTAGGTCCTACTGAAACCTTTTGGAAATCAACATTTCCAGTAGATTTGTTATTGTAATTGGCATCATGGGGAGGCATGGCTAGATTGGATGAGGGGGCAAAGATTGGGCAGAAAGTGGGCAGAACATGGTTGAGTTGCTGTTTCTTGCAAAACTTTTGTGCTCAGTGACAAAAGTTTCCCCCTAGTTTCATGTAATCATTATGTACTTTAAGGCACCACATCATATGCTTCCAATTTAAACCGTCCCACAGGATGACCGGAGGGTATTTACCCCATGTTTTAATACAAAATTTGCATGATCTACTGTCCAAGATGCTCCAATATGCCGTGTTCGAAACAAGTCCAACAGACTCTGCTCGGACCGCTTTTAGGTATAGATTTTTTTTTCCTTTCTAAAAGTGTACAAGAAAATACATTTTTTTTAGGCATTCAGGTTTAGGTTTATTATTTTTTTTTCAACAGATTTTTTTTCACCCTTCAGATTGATCCACAACAGAAGTAAATTATATTGAAACGTATGCAAACGTATTCCACGTGCTCGAATCTGCCCGCTCATTGACTGCTATTGTTTTCTCGAGGTGACAAATAGTCCGACATAGACCAGACATTGCCTCCTTAGAAGGTTTTAATGTTTGGACAATTTCTTTTTAACACTCACACTTTAACAGTGATATACATCAGACATAAGGCCTAAATGTGGTGCCAACTAAGCTTTGTAAAGTGAGGTATTTGGGCCCGCTGGGCATTGAACTCATGAGCCCTTTACTAACAACTATAGCCATGATGTACTTGGATTGTGTTAATAAGTTGTATTTTAGACCCATTGCTTTTTGAACATCTCTCTATAGCTCGCACAGCGGCTAGAGAGAAATCCCCCTTAATGACACCCTAATGGGGCTTAGGATCAAAGGTTGTCTTAGTGAGAAGCCCCTTTAAATAATGTTAAAACTGACAAACGGGCAGTGATCCCTTTCTGTCCATGGGCCCTTAGAAACCATCCTAATGCCTGAATGATTACTCTTTCCATATTGTAAACTGAGGTTGACAGAAGCCAACGAGGTTCAGCATGGTTTTATAGTCTTTCTATTGAGCTCTTTGCTAAAAAAAAATAGTTTTTATTCAGCACCTTATGTCTTTTATTTATTTTTAATAATGTTTTTGGGGTTGACCAATTGATACTTTTTTTTTAGTCTCATGAGAAAAAAGAAACATAATAAAAATACCTAAAAAAAGTTCAATATATGTAGATACTTTTTCTTTCTTTATTTTTTTTTCAATTTTTGGCTTTCAACTGCACCCTTAACACTCCTTTCATTGCCATCATGTGTGGAACCATGTGTGAAACTTATGATTCTTATATTAATTTTTTTTTATGAGCCGAGTGTTTTTATCAAAAATATTTGCATGCCTCTTCCCTCAAAAAATGTGAAAAACACATTTAAAGGAGAACTTTCACTGGATTTTTTTAATTTCAAACTGACTATCTCCTCTAATTACTGCTGCTCCAACAATTCTGGAACAGTTTTTCTTTTTCTTCTGTGCCCCTGCTTTCCAAAGTTATGCTGCTCACTAATAAAAAAACTTATTTTCACTTCTACTAACTGGGCGTTTCTCATGGAACTTTCCTGTGGGCGTGGCCTTGTTTTGATTGGCCAGTGTCAGAGGAGGAAAAGGCAGAAGCTCTGTGGTACATGCCAGGTTGGTTGAAGAGAAATTTGAACTGCTATTACGAGGCGGCATAACTTTGGAATGGGGGGGCACAGAAGAAAAAGAAAAACTGTTCCTGAATCAGTAGAACAGGAGAAATTAGAGTAGGTTCACAGTTTAAATAAAAAAAATCCAGTGAAAGTTCTCCTTTAAATATGTTTCTCATATTTTTTTGAGGGAGAAGGTATGCAGATATTTTTGATCCATTAAAAAAATGATATAAGAATCTATTTAAAGGGCTAGTCAGCAAACATAGTTAATATTCATATGCGTAATTGGTTATATACAAGGAGCGCACAATGACTGTTGAATTAGCAGAAAGCGTTATTGACAATCCTCAACAATGCCTTATAAACAAGCTTGTCCGCCTCAATCATAATAGTGTCTGCCTTTCTAAATGGCCTTCCAATGTTAAGGGGCTTATCAGAAGACCTTTGACCCCTCTCCTGTCTGCTGCGGGGGGATTCCATTATCATAGACACAAATAGCATCACTTAGTGACATCATCCAAGACTCCACTGGTCGTTCGGCTTCAGCCGGGTTCTCAGCAACGAACACAAGAAAAGCTTCTCTTTTGCCAAATAATGAAACATTTGTCATTTTAATAACTCTTAATGATATGCATAGAAAGTAAAGAGCACATGAATATGTAATTGCTCATTAGCCGGCTAATGAATAATCACCGAGAACAGTGTTTATCTGGAAAAGCAACCGTGATTTTTGATTCTGTTTAATGAACATGTTGTATAGGAGGTTTCATGTTACCCGGCCGTCGTTTTTGAAGAAAGGACGCCATCGAAATCTATATGACCTGAAATCAAACTTGGTTGGACCAATGCAAAATCTGAAAATGTCACCAGTAACTCTGATTGTGGGTGCCAGGCATAGGGTGATGGCATTGGGAAACAGTATGTTCTTGAATTTGCTGGCACTCTCCAGATTTTTTTTGGAAACAATCAAAGACCAAAAGAAGGAAACAATTATGTAAACCCAACCTAAATGTTGGCCATTCTTCATAGTTTGGGGCATTCCCAATCAGGATTGGTGACATTTGGACTGTCCACCTTTGGGGACAACATTTTTTTGTTGCTTACATGGATGTATTTTGAGTTAAAACTCATTTTTGCCATTGAGTTTCATTAAATATTTTGCATCGTTTGACTTTTACCAGATCTTTGTTTTCCTGTGTGTTCAAATTTGATGTGGTCTGCGGTCATAAATATGCGAAGAGGAGCTCAGACAAAAACGTATTAGAGAGAGTTACTCACTGATGGATTCTCAGTTATTGCATTGTGCAGCCACTAATAGTGCAACACATAAGCTGTACAAGGCAAAAAATGCTAAATCTTCTGTGAAAATCAAATGCAAAATAGATTTTTACATGCAATAATGAAAAAAAGAAAGGTCCCTGATAGTGGACCTTTTTTGCCAAAAGCAGTGTTGCAAAGTATAAGTACTGTGTCATGGATACCATGGATAGACTAAAGTGCTACACTTAGCACTCCATCTGGTCATAACTGAGCTAATAAGTCTCCCCTTGAGGATCACTGACACGTCATCAAATCTTAATACTAGAGAACTCCATTAAGTATATTTCTAGAGATAAGCAAATAAATTCGAGTGGAATTGAATTCTACTTGAATCTTACAAAAATCAGCATTCGCCAAAATGTGGATTTATAGTAATTCGCTTCCCCACAGATTCAATAAATTGGTGACTGCTGGCTGCCATTTTTCTAAACTGTAAAGAGCCGTCAAAAGGTTAAAGAAAGTAAAAAAAATACTTATACTCACCTTTCCGCCCATTTGTCTGGCCTTTCCGCTCCTCAAAATCACCCCTCCGGTCTTCGCCGCATCTTCTGTTACTTGCCGCTCACACTCCAGCTCTTATGAGGTCCGAGGTGGTTCTGCACATGTGTGAGCAAGGTCACAGCGCATGTTATAATATCATGACTTTGTGACCTTTCGCGCACTTGTGCAGAACCCTTCTGTGCCTCAACAGAGCCGAAAGTCCCGGCTCAGTGTGAGAAGCCCAAGGATTTCACCGTGCGCGGTGGGGATCAAAAGATGCGACAAGGACCAGACGGGTGACAGTTGGGAGCGGGGGGAGTGGAGAGGTGAGCGGTGAGATGAGTATGAGAATGTTTCCTATTCTTTACACATTATATTTATTATGCTCATCCTTAAAATCTAATTTCCCGGGGAAAAAAACACACGTGAATAGTCGATTTCAAATTTTGTCTGATCTGCTCATTTCTAGAAGTTTCCTTTTAAAGCAAAAAAGGAAAATCTAAAATAAACAGAATTAACTTTCAGACCCTGTTAGGGGGCTTTAAACTTTAGCCATCCGTATAGAAACATAACTATATTGGGGGAAAATATATAAAGGAAAGGAAAAAATTATCGCGATATGGGGGGCAATGACCCTTATTCTCCAGATATTTCTTAGTTGTCCCACTCAATAGGGACAAGTAACGTGATGGATAAATATCTCTCTGACATGAATGAAGGATGTCATACATCTTCTCTTCGACTGGAAGATAAAATAGGTTTCGTTCCACGTTACGGAACTTTCGGCTTGTCGTTCTTTGTAAAAACAAGAAAAATCATGGATCTAAGGTCCGCAGGTGATAGAGAGATAGCGCTGCTTGGTGAGAATGTAAGCTGCGTCTAACATTGTGGGAACGGCTTTTTTCATGAACTCTATATTACACGAGGAGGCGAGAATATAAAGCTTGGACATTCAGACAAAAAGAAGACCATTTAGCCTTTTCACTGAAGTCTAGGATCCTTGCTGAGGGATTATTTTATACAGGCCTCTGTTTTGGCTGTCAAGGCCTGGAGATTTTACTCAAAGCCAGCACCAGATGTCAGGCCTCAGAATTCTTCACAAATGATGACCTTAGTGGGTCAAGGCCTATACAACGTTCTTTGCCTCAAGCTGTGTGGAACAGAAGCTAGAGAAAGACTCTGCCTTAGCAGGCCTGTCTCGGTGACTACGTACTCGTTGTTTTTTTTTTTTTTCCCTGTAGAATCAAGTCCTTGTGAAGAACTGCGGTTCTGGGAGGAAAAAAAATAAAATAAAATAAATTAAAAAAAAAATCTCTAGACAGTTAACTTGTCTTATCCATTTTTTATTCTCCTCCATAATGAATTAATGGAAGGTTTTCAGAGTATGCAGACGACAAAGGTCGAAGGCATTTCTCCGCACTCCCTTCCCATGGCGATTCAGTTTGTCAGTGTTATTTGTTTTGGGGCTTTGTATAGATGGCTGCAATGTGTCGAAGGAGATAGTGGACATGCTTTTTGTACTCAGAAAAGACAATGAAAATAAAGGGACAGCTCAAAAAACATTTAGGCTACCCATGACCCAGTTTAGTTTTTATAACCTTTTTATAGATGTGTGACGTAAAAAAAGTTTTGAAACTTTTTTTTTCTTGAAGAAATGTTATGGGTTCACATAGTGAGGTGGATTTTCTAAGCGATAACTTAGGGTGAGCAACACAGACCGAAGTTGAGGGTACAGCAGGCAGACTTGATGGATAGTGTATGGATCAGTGAGGTCTAGGACAGCGGACAGACAAGTGTGGCACCCCAGGGGTCTGGTTTCCACAGTAACAACAATGTTATGTCTGAGAGCAGGTGGGAGGTCTCTTGGTCAGGAATCCTATGCATGCCACACCTCCTGCCTAGTCCTGGGAGGGGAAGAACTTCCCCTATATAAACCTAGGGCTGAGGCAGGGTTAGAGAGTTGAGAGGGAGAGTTCAGCCAGGAGGGCTGACAGGGAGCTGTGGCTCCGGCTGGGCCCAGCTCCTGGGCCATGCCATAAGTAGAGAAGAGAAGCAGCTATGGGAAGAAACAACAGGAGCTCTGTGGGAGCAGTGTTACAAAGAGTCAGGGGCTGGCAGCTGCAGAGCTCGCCCTGACTGAGAAGATTTCTTACCGGACCCGGAGTCCGAGGCTGTGGGGACTAACTCCTACCCAGCAGCAGAATCCGTCAGGCAGGGGATTTCAGGTCCTCTGGCCAAGAAACCCGAAGGCACGGTCACACGCATGGGACCAGCACCGCCGTCGTGGAGCGGAAGCTACTAGAAGGCCCCGAGTCACCGGCCATACGGGTGAGCACCACACGGTACACTCAGGGACGTGGGCTACTTATACTCGCTTCTAGCAAGGTAGCCAGAAGAGTATCGTTAGTTTGGGAGGCCTACAACTCCGCCTGGCCAGGGGAGATCCCATCTGCTCAAGGACTGACCAGGCCCCAACCGCTAGCCAGTACTCCGGGAGGGTCTATCTTTGTCACCAGTAAAGACCCTGAACTACACCGCATCGTCTCTGAGTGGTTCCTGCTACCCCCATCATCCACGTCGGCTGCCCTGAGGCCATACCCCTCCCGTTGGGGGTTATACCATCCACGCTGCACCATCCTTCCACCGGCCTCAGCGGTCTGCCCTGCAGCGGCAGCTCCATAGCTGCATTCAACGGGTGGCGTAGTCGTCCATCATCTACCGCTGATACAGCGCCACTTAGTCTGACTCCCTGGGCACGGACCGGATCACCGCCACGAGACTACAACCCTCAAGAGATCCGGCTCCGGGTAAGCTCCCGCGTGCGCAACGCAGCGCGACACAGGCCCAGGGGCGCGTCAACTTTTGGCGTAGTCGGCAGGATTTCGTGCCCGCAACCACCGGGTACTGCGTGCCTGAAAAAGACTGTTCAAACTTACCTGTGGTGAAGATTCCCGCCATCCGGCGCCATCTTCCGCTTCCTTCCCGCCATCGGTGGAGTTTTCCCGCCATCCGGCGCCATCTTCGGCCTTCTTCCCGCCATACGTGGAGTTTTCCCGCCATTGGACGCCATCTTGAGGACGCCGCGCGGGAAGAAGAGGGGCGTGGACTCCAAAAGCGCGCGAGAACTGAAGCCCCGCCTCACGTCCGGACGTTGCGTAAGGTCCTGGAAGGAGCCCAGCAGACGCCGACGTCACAGGAGCGCGACGGAAGGTCCTCAACCCTGACGATTCACTGCGGAGCCGCGGCCTACGGAAAAGGATCATCGCAAGGTAGGCCACGGTCCACTAGGGGGGAGAAGGATGCCGGATACGGAGGAGAGCTTCACCGCTTCAACCCCCGCCAGCGCCACCGCTGTTGCGGTCATGCCTTTCACCATGCCCTATATCCCGGGGGCAGCCTGGCTACCCCAGTACTCAGGGGAGTCACATACCCTGCATGACTTTAGAGAAAAGCTGGATAGCCTCTTCCAGGTGTACCCCCTCACAGAGGAGCAAAAAGTGAGCATCCTGGTGGCCCAATTGGCCGGGGCAGCCCAAGGGGAGGTGAGGTCCTGGCCACCTGGGAGGAGGACTGTCGCAGAGATACTAACCCAGCTAACCGAGGAGGAGCTGCAGTACTACCAATACGAGGAAAGCCAAGAGGACCCGGACGGGTCTGAGGACTACCCTCAGGAGGGAGCACAAAGAGGACATAGCTACTGAAGGGAAGTAGCGTGAATAAAGAGCTGTACATAGTTACCCGTTAGGGTACAAGGACTGCTGCTAATTAAAATATGGTCCCCGTTGGGATTAGTGAATTGTTCCCCGTGTGTCCCTATCCCTTACCAGGCTGAGGACTGTGAGCAGCCATCCCCTATCCCTTACCAGGCTGAGGACTGTGAGCAGCCAATCCTTATCCCCACTGGCCGAGGACTGAGAGCGGCCATATCCTGTAAATAATTATGTGTTTCTAGTTATTTTTAGGAGTCCTTGGTGGATTTACCGGGAATCCTTGTACAATTAGTTGGAGCGTAACCCAGGATGGACTAAAAGACTGTTAAGGACTCGGGGCAGGACAGACCCCTACCTGGTTACGTCTCCCTGTTTTGGTGAAATGGACACCTTTGTTTTCTTCAAAACTGCACCCGGTTGCGGACACGCCGTAACCATCTTTATGTGTTTTTCTTATTGTATTATTATTGTTTATACCTTGTTATGTTTTTCTAAAAATATGTTTAGTCCCGGAGTACTAAATTTCACTAGGGGGGAATGTGGCACCCAAGGGGTCTGGTTTCCACAGTAACAACAATGTTATGTCTGAGAGCAGGTGGGAGGTCTCTTGGTCAGGAATCCTATGCATGCCACACCTCCTGCCTAGTCCTGGGAGGGGAAGAACTTCCCCTATATAAACCTAGGGCTGAGGCAGGGTTAGAGAGTTGAGAGGGAGAGTTCAGCCAGGAGGGCTGACAGGGAGCTGTGGCTCCGGCTGGGCCCAGCTCCTGGGCCATGCCAGAAGTAGAGAAGAGAAGCAGCTATGGGAAGAAACAACAGGAGCTCTGTGGGAGCAGTGTTACAAAGAGTCAGGGGCTGGCAGCTGCAGAGCTCGCCCTGACTGAGAAGATTTCTTACCGGACCCGGAGTCCGAGGCTGTGGGGACTAACTCCTACCCAGCAGCAGAATCCGTCAGGCAGGGGATTTCAGGTCCTCTGGCCAAGAAACCCGAAGGCACGGTCACACGCATGGGACCAGCACCGCCGTCGTGGAGCGGAAGCTACTAGAAGGCCCCGAGTCACCGGCCATACGGGTGAGCACCACACGGTACACTCAGGGACGTGGGCTACTTATACTCGCTTCTAGCAAGGTAGCCAGAAGAGTATCATTAGTTTGGGAGGCCTACAACTCCGCCTGGCCAGGGGAGATCCCATCTGCTCAAGGACTGACCAGGCCCCAACCGCTAGCCAGTACTCCGGGAGGGTCTATCTTTGTCACCAGTAAAGACCCTGAACTACACAGCATCGTCTCTGAGTGGTTCCTGCTACCCCCATCATCCACGTCGGCTGCCCTGAGGCCATACCCCTCCCGTTGGGGGTTATACCATCCACGCTGCACCATCCTTCCACCGGCCTCAGCGGTCTGCCCTGCAGCGGCAGCTCCATAGCTGCATTCAACGGGTGGCGTAGTCGTCCATCATCTACCGCTGATACAGCGCCACTTAGTCTGACTCCCTGGGCACGGACCGGATCACCGCCACGAGACTACAACCCTCAAGAGATCCGGCTCCGGGTAAGCTCCCGCGTGCGCAACGCAGCGCGACACAGGCCCAGGGGCGCGTCACAAGCAGAGCATAAAACACCAGAAGCCACAGAGCTAGGAGTGTAGACATACACCGTCAGGAACTGTAGATGTATAGATGGTCCAGGACTTGCAGCAACTTAATGGTTAAAGGCAGAGTTGTATGCTATCAGCAGACAGATGGTCATTGCCAGGGAAGTAGGCAGCAATGGTGAACAGGTAAACTGAATACTTATTTGTAGAAAGATTTTCACTGTTGCAGCAATGTTTGTAGTGTGAACAGCACTAGAGAAAAGTTTATTATGCTTATAGCAGATGATAGGTTAATCAAATGATTAGTCATAGGCAGCAGTGTTGAAAAGGATAACTGAATACTTGCTTGGTGAAAATATACACACTGTTGCAGCAGCGTTTGTAGTGTGAACAACACCAGAAAAGAGTTCATTATGCTTACAGAAGATGAAGGGATAATCAGCAGGTCTGAGCCAGGAAATAAATGCAGATAGTACCAAATCAAACATTGCCAGCTGATAGTCCAAAGCACACATTAACTAAATACAAAGATTACTAAATACTCAGACAATCATAGCTGTCATCCTTAGATGGCCTTGGATGTAATGTCACAGGAGTTCGCCAGGTAACTTTAGAAACCAGGGACAAGAACCACAGCAATGAGTGGCCTCTATAGGGGAAGGGAGTAGAGTCTTGCTCTTGAATCGAGACAGGTGATTAACTGGAAGTAATTGCAAATTAAGTACGTCACTTCAAATTACATTTTTAGTAGGCTGCACCTTTTACAATGTCAAAAGCTGGAAAAAGTAAAAAAATAAAAGTAAATTAAAATAGGGAAGCTGGGAATACCGATTTTGTCCAAATTAATCTAGTTCAAGTTTTTTTAGGTCAGTTAGGAACAAAAAAAATCCTTTGATTTTTTTTTTTTAAAGTTTAAAAAAAGTTTTTTTCTTTTATCATTTTAATAGGATCGCGTTAAAAATTGCTGTAAAATGTTAAGTAAAAAAAGAAAAAAAAAGTAATGGAGAAAGTAAAAAAATTAAAAATGAAAACTAATTAATGAATGATTATTATTTTTTTACTAATTTAATGTAAACTGATAAACTACAAGTTTACAAAACAATAACAAAGCAAACATAGAATCCCAGCTGCTGCTTTACCTCTTTAGTTTGTGATTCACAGATTAGTCTGGCTATCTTTATGCCCCTGTCCCACCTGCCTTGTGGATAATTAGCACTCTTGTCACACAGACCGTAGCCGGTCCCTGCACAGACTGTACAATTAGGAAGCCATTTCTCAAACTATAACTTGCCGCATCATTTTTCTATATGCCATGACAACTAAATATTTGTCTCAGCATTAATATTGAAGTTTAATACTTGAGAGATTTGGGCCGAGTTTATCCTAATTTAATCTTTTGCCATAGGCAATCAATTCTACTTGTCACCCTCTTGATACATAGCTGGGAAATCTACATCTTATAAATTCTCGTTTTCCTCTCGTCGAAACTCGATCCTTTCCCCTCGTATATAATTATCCCGAATGATCATTTGAGAACATAAAGGGTTAATATCACATTCACTTCCAAAATTTCATTTTCATTCCTTTACGTTCATCCCATAATGAATACTTTTTTTCTGCTAATAAGCATTTACCGGCATTTTGGTGGGTAATTTTTGAAATTATTTTTTTGGGGGAATATTTCCATTCTTGAGACATCTGTCATTTTCCTATAAATAGATATAAAATTTGACATGTCTCCTAAGAAACCTGAATTGTGCTTATCTATATATATATGACTGCACTTCTCTGTATATCAAAGTCATATTCCACACATTCTCAACACAAGATGTTCCCTGGTGTCAGGCCAGATATATCTGATAATTGTTATCCAATAATTGTATATGAAGTCATGTGCCATATATTGAATCTGGAATAAAAAAGCATATTAGTACAGTAAAGCTTATTATTTAATTTCTCGAAACCGGTTCCAAAAATAACCGTTTAACTCTTAAGAGTTATTTAACCCCTTTCCGACGTGTGTTGAAATAGTACGGCACACATCGGGTCCCTCCCTTTAGTGCGGGCTCTGGCGCTGACCTTTCCAGGCACATTACCGCTGATCCACCCGCGGCTGTTAACTAGTTAAATGACGCTGTCAATCTCTGACAGTGGCATTTAACTCCCGCTTACCGGAAGTGAGTCACTAACCCCGCCCATGGGCGAGCCCCGGCCCCAGATCCTGAAAAATGGAGACACTACGGGTCTCGGAAAATTAACAAACTTAGGAATTTTTTCACGACTTAAATAAAAAAGAACTTATACATGTTTGGTATCTATGAACGCGTAATAACCTGGAGAATCATAATCGCTGGTCATTTAGTGAAGATGGTAAAAAAAAAAAAACAACTGTGGAATTGCACTTTTTTGCAATTTCACCACACTTGGAATTTTTCCAATTTTCCAGTACACGATATTGTAAAACCAATGGTGTCATTCAAAAGTACATCTTGTCCCACAAAAAATAAGCCCTCGTATGGCCATATTGACTGAGGAATAAAAATGTTAAGGCTCTGGGAAGAAGGGGAGCAAAAACGGGAAAAAACGGAAAATGGCCCCGTCATGAAGGGGTTAAACGTATTTTCTAAAAATATATATTTTTTTAGACTAGATTCGAATGTCATTCCTGTAGAATGTTTAGCAATTCACTGAACCCCTCCGAAATTGAACACTTTAAGTTAGTCAAAGAAAGATCCCATGACTTTGGGTGGACTTCCCCATAATACCTTACAACTATCACATCACATGGTATTAGCACAGCTAATCAGGATAGTCTGTATAAAAGCAGAGGCAGGGAATGCAGCAGCAATAGTGAAAGGATGTCACAGTTCACAGCTTAGCCATGGAAATAAGGGGAGAAAGCCATAAAACACTCAAGAAACTGTACAGACAGTGTGACAGCAAAAAATCGAAGACGATTCTGTGTAAGGAAACAGATAAGTGTCATACGAATCATTAGACGCTTTGTAATACTTTCGATGTGCCCCAAATCGATTAGCTGCAAACTAATTTCCAGGAAATATTTAGGAATTTGAATTTGAAAATATTTCTACTCTTTTTATTTTTTTCCATTAATCTTTTTTATCAAGTTTTTCTAAATATTAGTCATTTAGATATATATAATTTAAAAATTGAATTATTTAAAATTTATTTTCCTGGACAACTTTTCAAGCTTCAGTTAAGATTTTACATTCTTACACATCGATGAAAAAAAAAATCTTCTTTCCCATACCGCAGATGACCTGGTTTTCTTATTCTTACCCTAAAAGTCACATCTAACTTGATAGAGGATGGGGTGTATAGAAGAAAACTAAATCTATAGAGCAAACGAATAATAACTGAATGACTAGCCAAAGTCTTCTATCAGTCCACAGATGAGTCATTTGCTCCATTGTGGTCTTTTCTTTTGCAGATATGATGGTGACAGACGAGGAGGATGAAGATGCCCCTCGGACTACATGAAACTGCAAGGGGATTATAGAAAACATACACCTTCTGCATGTGAACTTTGGTCAGTGGGCAATGAGATATGAGTCATGTCTGGGGAACATCAAGATTTTCTCCACCATGTTATAAGCTAGTCATCTAAGTCTAAGTAAGGGCATGCACATGATCGAAAAAGTTCCTTGTTCCCAATGGGCAATGTAAATTTGCCTTTGCTCACCACCCTCTTCAAATAGTAGAGGAGCAATGAAGCAGAATTATTGTCTGGCCACCATTGTCTTCTACTAGAAAAAAAATAGCGAGCTCCTCGGTCTATGAATACATAGTATATTCACTTTACAATGGATCAAATTTGTTACAAATTTCCCAAAAGTTCACCAGAATCAGTTTTTTTCGCATTCCATTTGCACAATTCATTTTAGGGCCGGTAAGGGTCTAAAAATGTTTTAAATGATTAAACTCACCTTTCCTACACTGGCACCTCACCTGTCCTGGGTCTGGAGCTTCCTGCCTGGTTACCTGCTCATTTTGGATCTTAGCCTCAGTCTTCTCATCTTCAATCTTCCACTCTTCTCAACTGTCTTCTGTCTGTGATCTTCTAACGCTGCTGCTTGCGTCGAGAGGACATGGCTTGTGGTGACCACATCGTAAGACCTAGAGAGACCTGGAAGATCCCGAAGAGGAAACTGAAGATGAGAAGATCGAAGAACTGAAAAGAGTGGAGGACTTTGTCGTGAGCTGTATCGGCGACAGGTGAGGGGCACTCCTCTGATATATGAGTATAATCATTTATTATTTTTTAAACCCACTGATTATTATGCTTTGGGGTTTAGAGAGCCCTCAGTATAATAAATAATAGGGGCACTTTCAATTTGGACCATATTGAATCTGCCACCTGATTCAAGTGAAGATGCGCTTATCTGGAATGGTCACCTAATGATGCCCATTTCAATATTAAATATGATCCCACTTCTCTGAGCATCATTGTTCTCTGATTGGAAGGGAGTCCATCCCTGTTCACCAGCTTTATATTTTCCAAAAATATAAAAGTCCAAGCAGATAACCCTTTTAATGAGTTCTTCCCCCTAAATGTCTGGAATTTGGTATTCTATTCACTTATTGCTGATTTATAGTCCTCTTGGGAGCCATAAGAGTGACCATGGAGGTTCCCAAATCACCGTTATTATGCATAATACATACTGTGATTATGAACATCTTTTATGCAAAATTTGAGCCTTTTAGGCTCTAATCCTAGAACTACTTGGACAAGAATGCCCACCACTTTTGGGCATGGTTTTACTAAAACCAACCCTAATGTGAGACTTTGCCTACTATTATATTACGCACCTTATTCATCTTTCTCCTTGTTTCCTGCTCTGCGCCAGTGTAAGTTTCTGGCTGTTCTTCTATATTAGGATTATATTTCTCAACCAGGAGGCTCAGGATTAACCATGCACTAATGTATACATGAAATTATAGGACATAGATAAACATGGTGTAGACGTGACACCTAAAAAGTACCCCCATGCCAGGGCTGCATAGGATTATAGACTTGGTAATATGGGATAAAGTTAAGAACTTTGACAGCGTTCCCATAATTACCAAGGTCTGTGGCCGCCTATTTGAGATTCCCACAGTGTTTGTAGACCCAAGGTCAATATTTTGTGAACCGGCGACCCGCTGCTCATGTAGGTCAGACTGCCAGACAAAAGCTCAGCGCAGCAGCTTTAACAGGAATAAATTGCCTGCACCAACATTTTACAGAACAATTTATTCCTAGGGTGGCGCGGTTAACTCAAGCCAGCGGTCAGCAAACTGATGGATCTGTCAGCAATGCAGGACGCCTGTCAGTCAATGCAGGTGCCTGCTGTGTATTGTGGCGTTCCTTGTATTAACACCCCGCCAAGATAATTCTTTTATATGCTTTTTTCTATACCACCAAGAGGGTCTGCCACTGTAGTGCTGTTTTTCATCTTGTTAATTGAGTCATTTATTTCATTAAAAGGTGAAATTTTATCAGGCTTCTGTGCGCCAAACGTGAGAAGACACAATTAATGATACATCGCACATTAAACTCTTCCTCTACAGAAAGTACAAAGCCGAGGATGAAAGACAGTGCTACTTGTGAATGCCAGGCAAACCTTATGGCCAATATGATACCCTATCAGTTAAAGAATTGTGTCCAGTAAAAGTGCCTGCTTTTTTTTTTTGGCAAAAACAGCGCCACATCTGTTTACAGGTTGTACGCGGTATTGAAAGGTTGAACTGAGTGGAAGTGCCAGATACAAACTGGTAATAGGTTACGGCAAAGAGATGATTCTAGATTACTCAAATTCACTATTGATACAATTTGGTTTGCTTGGCTTGCTCCAATCCAGCAAAATGGCAGCTTGGTAGCTCGTTTCAGAGGGTTCGGAGAGGGCTAAATAGCAATAAACTATAATATTCACCTCTCCTTGGCCTTTTTCCATTACCGGTCCAAGGGTCACTTCTCTTAGGCCTTTTTCTTGTTGCAGACCTCCTTCACTGATGTTCTTCCCATGTCGTCATGTGAGCCATAGCACACATCATTAATATCAATGCCGGGTGTTGCACCCTACATGACCGCATAGTCTCTAATGGAGAGCAGCAGCTCCCAAGGTCCGAAAAAAGAAGAACTGATCGCAGGAACAGTATAGGGAGCATTGATGAGAGGAGAGTATCAGATTTTTTTTTCAACTCCTTTCACACAGATTCAATTCATTTACACCAAATGTATTTGAAGAAAAAAAAAATTCTGGCCATAATCAAGAGAATCTGATGAATTCAAAATTTCTGCAGATTCGCTCATCTCTAGTTTAGAACTCATTATCACTTATTATCTTAGTTTCGGTTATGTGGATGGGTCTCTGAGGTCCCTCAGACTTTAACTTGGATCACATGTAAGTACTAGTGTGTTCGTTTTTGTGTTTATGGTATTGACTGGGTGGATGGGATGGACGAAGACCACTTGGCGTCGTGCACTACACATGCATTTTTCACATTTCTTCCCGATATTGGATCGTTGTGGTCATTAGTAATGGCTGCCCATTTTCCTTCCACATGTACCGGCTCATCTGCTGGTTTCACCTGGTTCCGTCTGTCTTGGTTGCTGACCTCTCACTTTTGCCTGATTGACAGTTCAGGCCAACAGTATTACCATGCTTCGAGCCATGCTTCACTAAAAATGGGAAAAACCGTGCATGCACAGCCACCTGACACCAAGCAGGGGGCCTATTGATGAAGCATCGGCATGGGTTATTTTTGGACTCTATCACATAAAGAGGGATTGACACGATGAGAAAAACTCTTATTCTTGTTGTCTTTACTGATGACATCATGTGGCCAATTCCGATGACCTCACCACATGAACCCTACAATAATTTGTTTTGGGCTGCATGATCTGAACATTTTTGGGATCCACCAATATTAGAAATGTAAATTTTGTTTCTTTCTTGGGGGAGGAGATATGGGAAGTGTCACTCATTTTTCTATGGCTTTTGACTGACATTGGTTGATATGACTTTTTAACTTTACATGTTGTTGCCCCATCTCTTCTTTTGCTTTAGCTCTAGGTTCCATGAAAGTGTTACGGAGCCATTACTCAATTGACTCAATCAAGGGTCGATTCCCATGCTTGCCAACTTTCTTTCACCTTTGGGAACTGCATTCTTACAACCTGTGAAATTTTCACCACTAGCCATATCTAATTTACATACCAAGCCCCTTTTATGCTTAAGTTTCCACCCCACTCAACTCCTCTGGTGCCACCTCCCCGGAACTCTGGGTCAGAAGAACCCTTCTTTCTGGAAGGTTTTGGTAGGACCCAGAAAATTTGTTGATTCTTTCTTAAGACTTTGATGTCTTTGCTCCAGCAGCTTCCCAAACTTTCCTGAAGAGATAGAAGGTATTATTATACAGCAGTGGTCTACAATTCGTGATTCTTTAGCGGTGGCAAAATTACAACCCCTATCATGTCCTAATGACTGGAGAACCACAATTTGAAAGCCACTGGTATTCAAGATGGATTATAACTACAGACATAATTATGTGAAAAATACCTAGAAAGTCAGCAGATAGGATGGGGCCCTGTTTTCATAGATGGTCTTTTGATCTATTTCTCGGTGTAAGATTACATATTTGAAGGTATTTTCTGCTTTATTTAACTTGTTCACGTCTTGTGATGTATGCGGCGGCTGGACAGGTTGCTTCTTGTCTTCAAGGATAACTGAACGGATCTGGGCGCTCAGGGTGAGGCCTCTCTGCATCTGGGCCGAGGTGTTAGAAATGGCTGCAGAATAGACAATAAAGGAATTCTAGTCTTTCTATGGCTTGTAGACTTTGCTCCCATTTAAAGAAAGTTTCTATTTTCAGGTTAAATTAATTTTTTACAACTCTTACATTTTTCATTATTTCCAAGATCTCTGTTGCTGTTGGTGAATTGGAACATTTATTGTTTGCATCTAGAGACTGAAAACTCTTATTTCCTTTGTTACTGGAAGTTTTCATGTACAACGTTTGTTACTGAGTGTTTCAATGCAAGTTACCCATGTTCCTGGCTGTTTCTATGTAAATTGTAAGTATGAAAATACCACATGAGCAGCCAGTTCAGCTGCTCAGGGGCTGGAGGAATAGGGGGGCTCAGCTAGGGTCTGATCTATACTCTAATTCTTCTTTATCTTAGTTGCATTGCTGTGTACTGTGTAGCTTCTGTCACTAGTGGCTGCAATCGTCTCCCTATGTAGATTCTTCTCTTCTGAGGTCACTGTGGCGCCCTGCTGCACATTGGTGCCACAGATTCCAGAGGGGTGCGTGGATGGACTTCTCCACAAGAGGCCCTCATAGCATTCACACACCTCCACCCTACCACCTCAGACCACCAGAGGGAGCCCGGATAGGGATATATATACTGGAGGGTGGAGTTAGACAGGCAGTCTGTTGAGAGGAGCTCCTGCAGAAGCTAGCCTGCAGTGGAGCTCAGTCAGTTCAGTCCAGACTCAGAGAGCTTGAGTTAGGGAGCCTAGGGCGTGCCGATGCCAAAAGAGCGGTGAAGCGCAGCGTGCCTGCTGCAGTGTGAAGCCTAGTGAGGGCCCCGAGCGTCGCCGAAGGTGAGTGGAAGGAGAGTAACATAGGGGGCAGAGGAGCTTAACCAGCTCACCCCAAAACCATTTACTGGACACCGGGTCCGCGTCTGCAGGGATTCCTTACACCAAGCAGAAACAACCGGAACCCCTGGCGAACTATATGTCCCAGGAACACCAAAAGCTGACTGTTATACCAGGGTCAGGAGTCCCGGAGGCCCCAGAGACCAGGGAGTGTGAACTCCAACAGAAGGCCCTACCACCAGGTCATCAGGTGCAAGACAGAGACCAAGTTAGGCCTAGCTCCAGGCAGGTCAGAAACTTATCAAGGAAAGGCAAGGAACAGGAGGCCCCACACCCGCTCACTGCGGAGAGTCCTGATATGCACCCTTCACCCTAAAGTGCCCTGGATCGTGCCTGAAACAACACCAGTAAAGGTACTGAAGTGAACTGTCGTGTGAGTGTGCCTATTCTTCCTCTGACCCGGCTGGGTCCCCTCTGTCCTGCATCCCCTACCCTTACGCTGCCCTGAGGCCTCGCTCCACCTGTGGGGAGCCGCACCAACTAAGCTGCCTAAACACCGGCCTCAGAGGACTGTCGCAGCGCTGGTGATCCACACCAGACACCACAGGTGGCATCACGAACATTCCCCTATCCCATATAACTTCCCCTTCTTTTAAGAGTGACCCCAGGGTACGGGCCCGGGAGCCGACCACCGCGACATCCCCCAGAGTCAGGCAACAAGGCCCAGGCGCCGAGTCGTCCCCATCCCCTGGGCGCGTCATCACAAGTAAGAGGATTCCAGCGTCCTATAATCCCCTGACTGTGCTAAGTAGATGTCCTGCTGTTTTTTTGTACCTGGTCTTTTTGCAACTTATTCTTGGGATCTGTAGAATGGAAGGCAGAAACTCTAACAGTGAGCGACAAACTGCACTGCTATGTATAAGAGAATTTTTTCTGCCTAAAGATCTCAATATTTTTTAAAGACAATATTGTACTGGTATATACAGATGCATATCTACATGCCAGTATATTATAGGTAATATATCAGCCAGATATTATTTTTCCCATAAAGTTATGGTGCAAAAACCCTTGTATGCACAGAATGAAAAAAAAAACAGGGTCAAGAGTAATGAATTTCAAGTTCCCTGATTGGTTATTTTAAGAGAGTTGCGCTGCCACCGAAGTTGTCTGGAAGTAGTCTACTTCTTTGAGAACAAATGCACACTCAGCCAAACCGAGCATGCATGTATTTAGGGGGTGGGTCCAGGAATAGCTGCAACAACCAGTGACGTAGTGTTTAATTCCTTAATTCATCATTTTAACTCTTGCAGAACATATAGGTTATTCCAGCTCCACCCTATATTAAGTGGGCTAGGCAATATGGCACCTGTAGTATGGAAGGCAGAAACACTAACAGTGAGATACAGACTGCAATGGCGCCTACTGCCCACTTCTCTTACTAGAATAAACGTCAATCCTATTTTTTGGTTGCAAATTATAAAATTATTCTCACCTCTCTTTACTTTATTGAGAACAGACCAAACCAAGCATCCATGTGTATTGTGGATTGGGGGAGGGTTGGGGAGTGGCGGGCAGAGGATAGCTGCAATAACTATTAGGTATATTTAAATCCCAATTCCAGAATTTTAACTCTTGAAGTAGAAATAGGTCATTGCTGCCTTATCCCATATCTTGTGGTCACTATGAGACCTATAGCATGGAAGACAGAAACACTAATAGTGAGCCACAGACCACATTGGTGCCTATAGTACTCTCCTTTTCTCTCTTATTGTAAAAAAAGCATCAATCCTATTATTTACTCAAATTTGCAAACAATAAAATAGCTGTAATTAAAAGTAAAAATAAGCATAAATCAAAACCGCTAATGACGTCGCCACCAGCTATTTATAATGCTGTCAAGCAATAAAAAGGGAGAAAAAAAAAAGTAAAATTTAAACTGTTTCCGAATTTACAAAAATATAAAAAAAAAAATAAAGAACATAAAAAATAGGCAAAAAAGTCAGACTTTAATATTCCGTTCTCATTTTCATCAATCACCCAAGCAATACCCCCTAGATCAGCGCATTAACTTGTTTATCTTCGTCAACGACGAAAAACTACATAGCTTCATCATTCATTCCAGAGTGAGGGGGGAAGAACACAAAAGACAGTCACCGAAATTTGCATGGTGCTCAATTATACATTAGTGAACATCACTTGGCAATCTGTTCATATCAATTTAATTGGATTTTAATACTGCTTCTGATCTTGTTTTCTAATTAACAGCAGTGCCTGGCAATAAAGCAGAATCATGCACCCAGTAACACCTTTGATCTCAACCATATGGATTCCTACCGTGTTCTAGAAATTATTTTCCCCTGACTCAACACAGGCCGGAAAAAAAAATACAAAAAAAAAAACCTATAAAGCCCCCAAATGGCCTTTTCCCCATCCCGGCAGTGAGTCGATTGATTATTTTTATTACTGATCGGGGCTGATTAAAAATAAATAAAACATGGCCTTGTGTACAAAGCGGTGTCACAGGCTATGGGTTGTGCTAATTGTGCTATCGGCTTTGGCGTGGCGTATGGTTAACAGTAAAGAAAGAAAATGTGACTCAGCGCTTGGAAAATAGCGGCAGTCTCTGGTTTCTTTCTGCATGGTATTTTCTACTTATGTCTTTGAAAAATTTATATTTTTTTCACCATTTTACTATCAAAAAAGGGATTTTCCCTCTAATAGGATTTCCGGCAATCAGAGATGATCTATGCGCTAACCTATTAGTAAGTGTTCTATTTCCCTGCAGTGCCTCCACTGGAGAAATAAAGTATTACAATCAATCAAATAAATAACCAAAGCAAAAAATATTTGTGTAATACTGATCAGGAGAAGTCTTCTAGACAAATCATTATTCTCTATGATCCATCTTTTACGTACCCTTTAACGGTTTTGTTCTAAAAGGATGCGATTGCAGTTGATTTACTATAATTACTGAACCATCATGTGATTGGTGTGGGCTCAAGAGCTGAGTCTGAGGCCTCTGCACCCACAGCTGTGATGGAATGAGTATGATCATAGCTGTTAAATCTTTATATGCTATTGTCAATAGGATCTAAGTGGTTTGGCAGAGGAGGAGGCTCCCTCTGTCAACTCATCAGCACTTTATTTGCTACGATTTAATGGTGCCAATGTTTTGTCATAGCACCCATTTCCTTTACAGTGCTCCCCATAGCTGATCCTAGCTGTTAACCCTTTAGATGCTATAGTCAATAGCAACCACAACATCTAAGTGGTTAGGCAGAGGAAGATGGCTCCCTCTGTCAACTTTTTGGCATCTTATTGGACATGATTACATGTTGCCATTGTTTTGTAATGATAGCTGTGCCCTTAACAATGATCCCCATGGCTGATCCTAGCTGTTAACTCTTTAGTTGCTATGGTCATTAGCAACCACAACATCTAAGTGATTAGGTACAGGAAGGTGGCTCCCTTTGTCAACTCTTCGGCATCTCATTGGATGTGATTGCACGTTGCCAATATTTTGTCATGGCATCTGGGCCCTTAACAATGGTCCCCATGGCTGATCCTAGCCGTTAACCCTTTAGACTCTATGGTCAATAGCAACCACAGCATCTAAGTGATTAGGCAGAGGACGATGGCTCCCTCTGTCAACTCTTCGGCATGTTATTGGACATGATTGCATGGTGCCAATGTTTTGTTGTGACAGCTGGGCCCTTAACAATGGTCCCCATGGCTGCCATATTACTATGAGGCAGGGCTTAACCTGATGTCTGCCTTTTATTATCAATAAAGGGATTTTTCCTGCTAATGAGATCTCCAGCGATCAGCCAAGATCTGTGAGGGTATCTCTTAGTAAGTGTTCTATTTCCCTACAGCACCACCACAGGAGAAACGAATAATTACACAGTACCCTCTAATGATAACCCCAATGGCTGCCATATTACTACACCCAGATGCAGGTCTACAGTACATGCAATACAAAATTAAAGCTGTGTGTTTATTTGTGGGCCATCAGATGATAACATAACCAAGACTCCTAATGGCACTTAAAAAAGGAAAAAATAAACAAATATAATATTTAAAACTATTACAAAAAGTAAAGACATGTCGAAAAAAAACTTTTTCCTCCATTTAAAGCATTTTTAGATGAAAACAAGCTACATTGAAAAAAAAAAGTACACATAATATGCATTATGGTGTCCATAATGACCTGAGCTATGTATGTAATTAAAACACATGAAGCCCAACGCCGGTATTACTTTTATTTTTATTCATCCCTCCTAGCAAACAAGAAATAAGCTGTGATCAAAAGTCATCTGTACCCCAAAATAAGGGTAAATCAAACAAAAAAACCTCAGATTTCAGAATGGTCTAAGGGTAAATCATAGCAACATAATGCCAATAAAGTCCACATACATTTCTGTAGGAGACATATGAGGGAACATGTGTTGAATAGTCAGACGTGAGGTCGAGTTCGGTGAATATTTCGAGAAAAATAGATCCAACTTTGTAATGCTTTCCTCCCTGGTGTCGATAGATACAAATCAATTGGGGGAATGTGTATATAGAAAATGTACCCCGATGTGTTATCCGAGATTAAATACCGTGTATCCATATCTGTGTATTTGCCTTATATGTCGCCACTCAATGAGCTTTTCTGAAAATGAAGATTTATGGCGACATTTTATTGTCTCGGACTCGAAATTAAAGGAACTTTCTAAGTGCATGTGCATTAGTTTAGCTTTCAGTATCGCCAACCTTTAATTTATACCAAAAGCTTAATGTGCCGAATCTATTAGATGGATTTGGAGTACGGCTCGGATCCTTTTCAAGTTCTGAAACGACTTCACTGCATCCATTTACCCTCTTTATTTAGTGGCTCAAACCTAAAACAATGGCCTCGATGACCCCAAATGCAAAAAATTCTGACTCTTCGCTCTTCAACGTAAAAAGGGACATTTTTTGTATTTTTTATTTTTAAGCGGAATCTTATCTTTCTCAGTTGCGCTTTTTTTTTTTTTTCACTACATGTAAAATGGGGGGACGACGCATCTTCACAATCTGTTTTGTTCCACAAGTGATTTTTGCCATTTGCAGCTGGTTTTCACTCATGTGAAAAAACTGTGAATTCAGCTAAGAAAAAGAACAACAAAAAAAGACGGGATGTGTTCAGCAATCTGACGTTACTCCTGGAACACCAACTATCGCCTCTTGTATTCAGAGAAGTGGTATGTTATGTATACCACCCCCCCCAAAGCTAAAAAGTTATGGCCACTGGTGCTACCTCCTACAATAATTCTACTAAATGGCTGTACTTTGCAGAGAGCACCCGGTGGTACTATGTTGGCACTATATGGCCACCCTTTCATGCCCCATGGACCACTTTGACTTTTAATGGGGTCTGTCTGGGTTATTTGGAGATCTCCATAGTTTTGACAGCAAGAATAGCAATGTACTTAGCAAAAGTCTTGCCACAAAGTCTAACAAAATTGCCAGAAGATGTGTAAGTGAACAGAAGCTTAAAGGGATTGTCCTAACATTGCAAGGGCATAACTTACTGATCACTGGGGGTCCAACCACTGGGACCTATATCGATCCTAAGTCTGAATGGAACAGAGATCGATTCCTCACGTCTTGTCTATATGACTGGGCAGATAACCCTATAGGCAATGAATAGAGCAGAGCTGCAGACACTCAATCTACATTGCAATGACGAGCTCTGCTTTCAGGATTAATGGAGCACCCAGTAGTCGGACCCCAGTAAATTTTCCGTAGTCTTTTGGATAGGAGATAACTCACAATATTGAGACAACCCCTCTAAATATGGAGTTATTAGTGTTAAAGTGGTTAACCATGTTGGACAATCCCTTTTGTTACAGGGTTCCTAGTTGATAAAACGATCACAAGGTTCCTTACTTCTGATATCCCCAGTTTTCATCTGTAATCTGTGGAAGAATTTGGCACAAAGTGTTCAATTTTCCTGCAGCGCCTCCGCAGGGGAAATAATGTATTACATTATATCTTCGAAATGAATGGGCTGTTTGTGTAAGGCACAAATGTGTTGAGTCCTCCTGAAAGACGGGCATTAATAATAACTTGGCTAGTTTCTTTATTAATGTTATGTATGTATATACCTATTTTTACAGTCTTCCACCTAACAATGGTGCCTCCTCCTATCCCATTTGGTGGTTTATCGTAGGCCACACAAATAGCCATAGCAAAGGACCATACATTAAAAAAATGAAATGCTTCATGATGCCTCAATACACTGTGTTCCAAATTATTATGCAAATAATATTTTCTCAGATTTTCCCAAATTACCTATATGAATTGCAGTCATTGTAATTTTCCAGTCAAATAACTATTAGAGTACAATTGAAAGGTTTTTGTACAAACTGCCTATGATAACAGTATATTTTTAAAAAAAATAAAAAACTCAAACTGCACTCAAAATGCATGTTCCAAATTATTATGCACAGCAGAGTTTTCAACCTTTTAATTTTAATAAAGAACAAAAAAATGGTCATTTTTGAAATTATAAGCATTAGCAGGTTATTACACACTGAAATCAAACAGTTTTCAACTCAAAACTTTATTCTAGGTGATGTCACATTTGCACATAGGACCGCTTGTTCGAAAGGAGCTTCTGAACTCTCTCGTCCATTGAATTTGTCAGGTTTTGGATGGTTTCTGCTTCAATTGTTTTGCATGAGGACAGAATACCCTCCCAGAGCTGTTGCTTAGATGTGAACTGCCTCCCGCCATCATAGACACTCCTTTTGATGATGCTCCAGAGGTTCTCAATGGGGTTGAGGTCAGGGGAGCATGGGGGTCACACCATAAGTTTGTCCCCTTTTATGCCCATAGCAGCCAGAGATGCAGATGTGTTATGTGCAGCATGAGACGGGGCTGAATAAATACTTTTTTTTCCCCTCTATAGGTATTGTAAAAATGAATGTCCCCAATGACAAAAAGTTAATAGAGTCGTTAAGAAAAAAGGACTACTTTCGTTCTAATTTTACGTGAAAACAAAGAGCACATGGGGGGAATTCCCATCAGGTAGACGACTGTTAGTAGTGGTTTCTTGTCTGCACACAGCTCACTGCTCTATATGCAGGACCCCTCCCTGTAATCCACTCCAAAGAACAGCAATATATAAATATCCCTCTCTGGGTCATATAAGTGTATGTAGCACCTCTGGCTTTTACGTTGCGCTGCCTTTGATTTTTTTTTTTCCCATTCGCCTCTGATAAACATCATCCTTACTATTTAGTACCCTAAGGGTTAATTGAGCGAAAGAAAAAAAAAAAAGGAAAATTAAACAAAAATTAAAAAGTTTTTCAATGACTTTTCGTTCCCCCAGTTTGACCCTCTTCTTCTACCCAAGGCAAAGAATGGAGACCGATAGGCAAATGTATGAATTATTTCTAGTGAAGCTGAAAGCTTTAAAAGAGAATATGAAAATCTGCTGTGTGTCAGGCAATCCGCGGAGACTTTAGCAAGCGTGGCTGATTCCTACTCCCCTGAAAGCCGTAGTGTTAATTTGTAAACCTAGGAAGTATACATAGAGAATGCTAATTTGTCATTAGTAAGATTAACACAATCGAGGGAATAGGATAGATTATTGATATATAAAATACTGGGGATCTTTCATGCATTACGTGTGAAAAGCGCAAATCCGGTCTTATTGGAGTCAAGACATTTATGGCTTAAGGAAGGACTAAGACGCTCTCTGCGTGTCACCTGCAAAACTCTTGTTCCCATCAGGCGTTGCGACTTGATACTTTTCTTTGAACATAATAGATTTTTGCATTTAAAGGGAAAGTCCCATCTAATAACACTGCCCAAAAAAATGATATCTGGACACCAAAATGAGTCTAGTCCACTTTGTAGAGAACCTCAACTTCAAAAAACATCATTAATCTGAAGGACCTTTAGTTTAGAATGAAGATCTTTAAGGTATGGATGGTCTATAGTAATGGTCTCCAACCTTCTTTCTTCTGCTGAGAGCTAATTTGCATATTATTTTCTCTTTTTTTCGCTCTTTAAGGAGAACCAGTACCTCCGTGTAGCATTTGTTGGAGGACATATCACCAATCACTTCTCAAAGGGGAACTATTAACCCCAATGACCAAGGTTTCTAAAAAATGCATCCTTGATCCCACTCAAACCTATGGAAAGGCAGCTGCACTGAATAAAGCAACATTTACTGCTATGATTGGGTTGTGCCATATACAGCGGTGAAAAAAGTATTTGATACAGTGCCGATTTTGCAAGTTTTCCCACCTACAAAGAATGGAGAGATCTGTAATTTTTATCGTAGGTACACTTCACCTGTGAGAGACAGAATCTAAATATAAAAAAAAACAGAAAATCACATGGTATGATTTTTACAAAATTAATTTGCATTTTATTGCATGAAATAAGTATTTGCTACAATAGAAAAACAGAGCTTAATATTTAATACAAAAACATTTGTTTGCAACTACAGAGACAGACGTTTCCAGTAGTTCTTGACCAGGTTTGCACACACTGCAGCAGGGATTTTGGCCCACTCCTCCATACAGATCTTCTCCAGATCTTTCAGGTTTCAGGGCTGTCACTGGGCAACATTGAGTTTCAGCTCCCTCCAAAGATAGCTAGGCCACTCCAGGACCTTGAAATGCTTCTTATGGAGCCACTCCTTAGTTGCCCTGACTGTGTGTTTCGGGTCATTGTCATGTTGGAAGGCCCAGCCACAACCAATCTTCAATGCTCTTACTGAGGGAAGGAGGTTGTTGGCCAAAATCTCGCGATACCTGACCCCATCCATCCTCCTTTCAATACGGTGCAGTCGTCCTTTCTCCTTTGCAGAAAAGCAACCCCAAAGTATGATGATTCCCCCACCATGCTTCACGGTTGTGACGGTGTTCTTGGGGTTGTACTCATCCTCCTTCTTCCTCCAAACACCGCGAGTGCAGGTGACACCAAAAAGTCCTATTTCGGTCTCATCTGACAGCATGACCTTCTCCCATGTCTCCTGTGAATCATCCAGATGGTTATTGACAAATGGGCCTGGACATGTGCTGGTGTGAGCAGGGGACCTTGCGTGCCATGTAGTACATTAATCCATGACGGCGTAGTGTGTTACTAACGGTAATGTTTGAGACTGTGGTCCCACCTCTCTTTAGGTCATTGACCAGGTCCTCCCATGTAGTTCTGGGCTGATTCCTGACCTTTCTCAGAATCATCCTTACTCCACGAGGCAAGATCTTGCATTGAGCCCGAGACACAGGAAGATTGACAGTCATCTTGTGTTACTTCAATTTTCTAATAATTGCGCCAACAGTTGTCTTCTCAACAAGCTACTTGCCTATTGTCCTGTAGACCATCCCAGCCTTGTGTAGGTCTACAATTTTGTCCCGGTGTCCTTAGACAACTCTTTGGTCTTGGCCATGGTGGAGAGGTTGGAGTGTGATTGATTGAATGTGTGGAAATGTGTCTTTTATACAGGTAACCAGTTCAAACAGGTGCAATTAATACAGGTAATGAGTGCAGAGTAGGAGGGCTTCTAAAAATCTAACAGGCCCGTGAGAGCCAGAATTCATGCTGGTTGGGAGTTGGGAGGTGATCAAATACTTGTTTCATGCAATAACATGCAATGTAATTATATAAAAATCATACAATGTGATTTTCTGTTTATTAATTTTTATTCTGTCTCTCACAGGTGAAGTGCACCTATGCTAAAAATTACAGACCTCTCCATTCTTTGTAGGTGGGAAAACTTGCAAAATCAGCAGTGTATCAAATACTTATTTGGGGATTTTTACGCAAAGATATGTATATTTAGTGGAACGATTGCATTATTTGGGGACCACATGGATAACCAGTAGGTAATGATCAATAAATGGGACATTGCACAGAACACGATCAGACTTAAAGACATCCAAGACTTCAAGCAGGTGCTAATAGATTGTGGCTGAATCAATCAGTTGGGTGGTGCAATGTAATAAATTCCTTCCCAGGATAGTCCTCTCAGTCTGTCCACCATGATGGAGGACTATCAGTTGGTGTAAGCCAAGAACATGAACTTAAGCTGGCCAGACGTTTTAGATTAATATTGGACATCCACCCACTCCCACCCAGTAACATCTAGGAGGGAATTTGGGAAGTGAAATTTCAACGCCCGATCCTTTAGTTCTTACAAAAGACAAGTTGGCACCAGAGGTATCTGGAGAGTCTAGAGGAAACAAAAGTATCTAAAAGAAACAGAAGTGTCTAGAAGAAACAGAAATGTCTGGAGGAGATGTTTTGCATTGCCTCACTTCCCTTTCCCCATTTACAACACGCTCACATTCTGGGGGGTCCGAAGAGATAACTGTGCACTATTCGTTGTATATGACTATATCAAGTCCTTGACTTTTCAACACCAAGCCATTATGAAGGTTTTAAGTCCCAATTACAGAAAATGAACCTAGCGACCAAAACTAGATTGTTTTGCTTAAAGGTGTTGTCTGAGGAAGAAACATTATCACTGGAAATAGGATACACAGAGGATAGGTGATAAGTTAGAGATTGGAGAAGGATCTTACCTCTGGGACCTGCACAGATCGGCAGAACGAGGCACTCTTATTCCCATTTCAATGCAGCAGTAGTGCGTATGGCTGACCACTATTCAGCTCATTCTCTATGGCACAGTTGAGCTTTGCACTTCACTTTTTTTCCGCAGACCCAATGAAGAAAGTGGTGCTCGAGCATGTGCACTGCTGCTCCATTCTGATGGGATAAAAGTTCTGTGTTCTGCCCGTCGGTGGCGGTTGGAGTAATCGGACCACCACCGATCTATAAGTCATCCCACAGATAGGTGATACATTTTCTTCATCAGACAACCTATTTAAGGCCTTCTTAGGTCAAGGTGGACTTATTTTTAATGACATTTGCATGTGGTTCATTAGAAAGTTGTTTTGCTTTTTTTTTCTTGACCTACCCAACTAACCTAGTGGGCTTACTCAAAGATAGCCCATGTTACTACGGCTCCAAGGAGGGAAGGCTATGAATCATTTATAAGCACACACATCTTATCTATCAGCCATACTTATAATGAATCATTAGCAATGATCAAGGTGAATCATGTGTCATATATATCTTGCCTGCTCAGGTGTAAGTAAGTCTAAATATAGTTTGGCGGTCTTACTCAGTTTCAGAGTGAGTGATTTTCATACCACTCAATAAACAGCTGCTAATAAGGGGCATTTAATGATGGAAATTATACAGCGAAGAGGAGATAAGAGCTGCTTAGTGAGAAGCCCTGATACATGCGTCCAATTATCCGCACATTTACATCTCAAACAAGCCAAAGTGAGCAACTGGTTTTATAGGTGAAGTCACAGTTATTAGAAAGACTCAATATCGAAAACGAAATGCCATCACTGTGATGCGGGTGCCATTCACATGACCCATATTTGGGGACTAAGGCAAGTATATGAGTTGAAAGCTTTTGCTAAATTTCAAATTATTAGGTAGGGTTTGATTGAACCTTAAGCCTTTTGGGTAGACAGCTTAAGATTCTGAGCTTTCTAGGGAAAATAATTTGGAAGAAATGGACATTTTGCATGTAGACACGGTACAAGACTGGAGATTAATAAACTATATGTTGTTGATGAGGCATAAGAGTTGACCTCCAACTGTATACAATGGTGCAAAATGTTGCCATGTTTAAAGCCATCATACATTTGAGGAGAGGAATGCTATTTTTTAGGATGGGAGTTCAACTAATAAAAGTGACAAAAATATCTGTTCAAGAAGTATTGCTGTCTTAGAACTGCCACAGATGACAAATGTCCCATGACAGAGGTGACCACTGGGACAAGTCTTAAAAGAACTGGGATCTAATACAAATGTCTCACGACAGGTGTGGCCACTGGGTCCATTCTCAGGAGAACTGGGTCCTAATATAAATGTCCCAAGACAGAGGTGACCAATGGGTCCATTTTCAGTAGAACTATGGTCCTGATATAAATGTTCCACAGCACAGGTAACCAATCAGTCTATTCTCAGAAAAACTGGGCCCTAAAATAAATGTTCCACAACAGAGGTGACCAATGGGTCCATTGCCAGGTGAACTAGGTCCTAATATAAATGTCCCAAGACAGAGGTGACCAATGAGTCCATTCTCAGGAGAACTCGCTGGGTCCTAACATAAATGTCCCATGACAGAGGTGACCAATGGGTCCATTTTCATGAGAACTTTGTCTTAATATAATGTCCCATGACAGAGGTAACCAATGGGTCCATTGCCAGGTGAACTGGGTCCTAATATAAATGTCCCAAGACAGAGGTGACCAATGGGTCCATTCTCAATAGAACTATGGTCCTAATATAAATGTTTCACAGCACAGGTAACCAATCAGTGCATTCTCAGAAAAACTGGGCCGTAAAATAAATGCTCCACAATAGAGGTGACCAATAGGTCTATTGCCAGGTGAACTGGGTCCTGATATAAATGTCCCAAGACAGAGGTGACCTATGAGTCCATTCTGAGGAGAACTGGCTGGGTCCTAACATAAATGTCCCATGACAGAGGTGACCAATGGGTCCATTGTCAGGATAACTGGTTCCTAATATAAGCGTCCTATGACAGAGGTGACCAATGGGTCCATTTTCATGAGAACTTTGTCGTAATATAATGTCCCATGACAGAGGTGACCAATGAGTCCATTCTGAGGAGAACTGGATGGGTCCTAACATAAATGTCCCATGACAGAGGTGACCAATGGGTCCATTGTCAGGATAACTGGTTCCTAATATAAGCGTCCTATGACAGAGGTAACCAATGGGTCCATTCTCTGAAGAAGTGGGCCTTAATATAAATGTTCAATGACTGAGGTGACCAATGGGTCCATTGTCAAGGGAACTAGGTCTTAATGTAAATGTCCCATGACAAAGGTGACCAATGGGTCCATTGCTAGGAGAACTGAGTTATAATACAAATGTCCCACGACAGGGGTGACCAATGAGTTCATTGTGAAGAGAACTGGGTTAATAATAAAAATGTCATTCTTTAGAGAACTAGGTACTAATGCAAATGTTTATCGACAGAGGTGGCCAATGGATCCATTTTCTGGAGAACTGAGTTCTAATACAAATGTCCCATGACAGAGGTGACCAATGGATCAGTTCTCAGAGCTGGATTCTAATACCAAACATATCATTCTCTTACACAATCTCCTGGTCCTTTTATGGGGCAATCAGGCTTGGGAAATGTTTGACCTTTTGTAGAATGCATTCAACTTTTCCTTATAGCTAAAAAATTGCATCATTATTCATTATCACAAAAAGGTCAACATTTTTTGAAATTTCGAAATTTAAAGATGTCCAAATTTAGATGTAGTACAACAAACCAGTTTTAGTAAATAGGTCATCTTTGAGACAATGTCCAATTTTGAGGGAAGTTGTTCCGCTCTTGAGTAGATGTAGACATCCATAAATTCAAGACGAAAACTCGAAGCTCCTGGGCTTCCACATCTATTGCTGGGTCCCCCAACTACCATGGGCCATTTATAATACTTGTGTCTTCTTCTGTGACAGAAGGGCCCTTTGGTGCCCTCAGGAACCAGGTTAGTGATAGATATGTAACAGTTCATATCATTTTTGTGGGCCCACTGGGTATTAGGTCAATACAGTATTAATGCGGAAAGGTTTTCACTGTTTCCACCACTGGCATTACATTTCCTTTGCTCCCCTATATAAAAGCCTTTGCGAATGTTTTTTTATGTTTCTAATTTCAAACCGACTTTCTTATTTAGTACTTATGTGACACGTTAATTCCCCTTTGCTTGTTTTAATATATGAACCAAGTATGACTAAGTGTTCATAACTATGGGCATAATTGCCTTCGGGCCACAATGTATCTCGCCAACAGTTTTGATTTGCAATGGTGATAGAATTTCCCAGACTTGTTGGTGATTATATCTGAGAGGCACAATGAGCATTGTATGGCCTCACACACAAGGTGGGTGAGATATCGTCAGTAAAGGGAAGGAGTTGTCCAGGGTAAGATAAATATGTCTGCTTCTTCCTCAATAGCGCCACATCTGTCTATATGTTGTGTCTGATATTACAGCTCAAAAATGCTGCTTCCATATCACGATCTATTATCTATCATCTATCTATCTATCTATCTATCTATTATCTATCTATCTATCTATCTATCTATCTATCTATCTATCTGTAGCACCCTGAGGATTCGGCTGCTACAGGGGTATTGCACCTCAACCCAGAGGTGTGATATTCCACTCCCGGGTAAGGATGGAGTGTGGAACTGAGCTCAGTTAGCTGCATGCACTACACACATCCCATTTCCGAGGAACAGACCGATGGTACTCCCACTAGAGAAATGTGCAGGTACGACAGTGTCTGTTCCTGGCTGGAGTGGGAGGGGGGTGGAACATCCCAGTAGTGTAGGGGCAGATAGGGGGAGCAGCCTGGGTAAAGCTAGGAGCTCATTGGGTGCCGGTCACCTGAGCTCACACATAGAGGGAGTATATAAGGTGGGAACCATCTTAGATCAGGGTCAGTCTGTGAGACGTCAGTCTTTTGTAGAGGTTTGGTCAGTCTGAGAGAGCCTGAGAAGCAGAGAGAGAGGAGAAAGAAGGACCCAGAAGGGGGAGAAGAGGGAACTCCAAGAACCCAAAATTAGATCAGAGGGTGAAGAGTTGGCAACAGGGTACCGGATCCCAAGCTGGTGGAGGCTACAGCACACCTTAGCCAGAGACCGGAGGTCGTGGGCAGGATCTGCCACGACCACCCACTAAATCCACCCGGAAGGCAAACCAAGAATAGGGTCAGGGAACCCAGAGACAAGGGTTTACCAACAAGAGGCCCGAGGGAGCCGGACTTAGGTGGATCCCTGGTGGGGAAGGCCAGAGAGAAGGACAAGTCAGAAAGGGAGCTCAGGACCACGCTCCAGAATCACCTGGGGGTTGGCCGAGTCCAAGACCTGGTGGACGCAGCACGGCTCGGGCGGTCACTTAAGGCCAGAGTGACCACAAGAACAGCAGTAAGTAAAAACCCTGAACTGCACAGCCCGGCTCGGAGTCTTCTTAACATCCACACTGCACCACCACTACCACCATCCTCTACACCTGACCCCCTGAGGCTATACCCCTCCCGTTGGGGGTTATACTACCAGAGCTGCACAAGCACCACCAGCCTCAGCGGACCCTGCTGCAGCGGCGGCCTTTTGACCGCAAATCAACGGGTGGCGTAGTCGACACAAAGAACACTAATAACATCTGTAAGGACTGCCACACACTGAGCTTGACACCCTGGGCACGGACCGGGTCACAGCCACTCGGAGACTACAACCCCCATCTGATCCGGCTCCGGGTATCCCCCAAACAACACTGGCCCAGGGGGCGCGTCATATCTATCTATCTATCTATCTATCTATCTATCTATCTATCTATCTATCTATCTATCTATCTATCTATCTATCTATCTATCTATCAAAGCAACACAATTCCCAGAAACTGTATGCAAAGTGTGCTTAACTAATTCCTTGAGAAAAACTTAGTTGTCACATGCCAAAATATTGCCCATGAATGTATTAAATTTTAGAGTTTGGGAATTACTGCTGGAGTGCTGCATTCTTCCATCCGTCCATCCACCCATCCATCCACTTATATAATCTTTCTTTCTTTCTTTCTTTCTTCCATCCATCTATATAATCTTTCTTTCTAAATTTCTCTTTCCTCCATCCATCTTTCTCTTTCTTTATAATCTTTCTTTATTTCTCTCTTTCCTCTATCCATCCATTTATCCATCCATCCGTCTGTCCATCTATATCATCTTTTCTTTCTTTCTTTCTTTCTTTTTTTCTTTCGTACATGCAGCTCATATCAATAAGTACATTCTGCACCAACACATCATTCAGTGAAATAACAGACCCCGTTGAACCTGTGAGGTTCAGCCTCTGTCTCCTCTATTCTTTGCCTTCTCTGTGATCAGTATTGATGCATCACTTGCAGTTTTTGGACCTGGTCCTTCTAGGATTCTACAAAGATTTTCGCAATTTATCCTGTGTCATCTTTCCTTCACCTCTTTCTTTTCACTGGCATCTTGTCACTGCCAGCTCGGTGCCAGCTCTTCTTAATATCCATATTTTTCTCTTTCTTTGGCCATCTGTACGGCTTTAAAATATCCTTCAGGGCTATAAGTTAATGAAGAAAACTCCGTCTTCTCCTATCCATGGCCCAGCAACAGACGATCGCTTCGGATCTGTGCTGAAAAGGTCAATATTTTTTCTGGCGCTCAATCATCTCTAAACAAAGACAAGCAAAACTCAGTTTATATTTTCACCCAAGAGCCTAAAAAGAATAAAATGATGGCAAATACCTGAATTATTAGGCAATGATTACCCCTTTTATACAAATAAGATAGGGATTTACACTAGTGATGAGCGAGCGTGTTCTGTTAACCCTTTCGGCGAGCATTCTCGGGTACTCGCCGAGTATTTTCTGCATGCTCGAATGTTATGTTTGAGTCACTGTGTGTGCATGATTTGTGACTAACAAACAGGCATTTCTCATATGTATATTAAAGCTGTCAAACAGTCGCAAATCAAGTACAACCAGTGACTCTAACATAACATTCGAGCACTCTGAAGATACTTGGAAAACACCCGAGCATGCTCGCTCATCACTAATTGACACCTGTCCGACCATCAGGTAATGCGATGGCCCAAGGGTTGGCCATGTCCAGGAACAATCGGAGAATCAGCCAATATTTTTGACCTTTGGGTGAAAATACAGAAACTAGAGTTGAGCGAAACTCTTCAAATCTGGAAAATTCGCTCAATCCAGGGGGAAAATTTGATGCAAATTGAATTGTAGCACCCTGAGGACTCGGCTGCTACAGGGGTATTGCACCTCACTCCAGAGGTGTGGTATTCCACTCCCGGGTAAGGATGGAGTGTGGGACTGAGCTCAGACAGCTGCATGCACTACACTCATCCCATTTCCGGGGGACAGAACTACGGTACTCCCACCAGTTAGATGTGCAGGTACGACAGCGTCTGTCCCTGGCTGGAGTGGGAGGGGGGGAGGAACATCCCAGTAGTGTAGGGGCAGATAGGGGAGGGACTCTGGGCATAGAGGTAGGAGCCCATTGGGTGCTAGTCACCTGGGCTCACACATAGAGGGAGTATATATGGTGGGCACCATCTTAGGACAGGGTCAGTCAGTCTGAGGAGGAGCAGAGCAGAGGAGCTCAGCCAGGAGGGCTGACAGGGAGCTGTGGCTCCGGCTGGGCCCAGCTCCAGGGCCAGGCCTGTAGTGGAGAGAAGGAGGAAGAAAGGCCCAGAGACACAAGACAAGAGGGAACCCTGAGATCCCAGAAGTAAACCAAAAGGGTGAAGGGTTGGCAGAAACGAGTACCGGAACCCTAACTGGCAGAGGCTAATGATCCTTAGCCAGGAACCGGAGGTCGTGGTTAAGTTTTGCCACGACCCTCACCACATCCACCAGGAAGGCACACCACGAATAGGGTCAGGAAAGCCAGAGAAGGTTTTACCACCAAGAGGCCCGAGGGAGCCGGACAAAGGTGGATCCCTGGTGGGAACGGCCAGCAGAGAGAGAGAGAGAAGGGAGCTCAGGACCACGCTCTGGACTGCCTGGGAGTTGGCCGAGTCCCACACCTGGTGGACGCAGCACGGCTCGGGTGGTCACTCAAGGCCGGAGTGACCGGAGCAACACCTGTGAGTAAAAACCCTGAAACTGCATCACCTGTCTCTGAGCTTCCTTGCTGCACCATCACAACCACCAACTTCCACATCTGCTGCCCTGAGGCCATACCCCTCCCGTTGGGGGTTATACCATCCTTGCTGCACAATCCTACCACCGGCCTCAGCGGTCTGCTCTGCAGCGGCGGCCTCCTAGCCGCAATCAACGGGTGGCGTAGTCGACACTTAAACAACATCTACAAAGACTGCCGCGCACTTAGTTTGACCACCCTGGGCACGGACCGGGTCACCGCCACAAGGACTACTACCCCTATCTAGATCCGGCTCCGGGTATCCCTTGAACATGGCCCAGGGGGCGCGTCAACTTTGGCGTAGTCGGCAGGATTACGTGCCCGCAATCACCGGGTACTGCGTGCCTGAAGAAAAGTTCATATTTACCGTAAGAAGAAGTCTCCCGCCGGTTCCGGAGGGTCCCCGCCATCGGACGCCATCTCGGGTCGTTTCCCGCCGTTTGCCCGCCATCTGCAGCCTTTTCCCGCCTTCCACGGAGTTTCCCGCCATAAAGAGACAATTCCCGCCATCTGAGACGATTTCCCGCCCTGGCAGAGCGGACGCCATTATGGGCGTGCCAGAGGGTGGCAAGAGGCCACCTCCCATCGTGGGCCAGGTCCAGGAATGGCGCCAAAAGCGGAAACCGCCCCCACCAGCAGAGACTGCAATGGTAGAAATGTCCATCAGCGTGAGAGGGCTGCCCCTGGAACTGACAATCACCAAGTTGCCCCAGGACCGCCCTCAGTATGGGCAGATCAAGAACAAAAGAGAGAGGATGGGTGCAGCCTGGAGGAGTCTGGAGAGAACGCACCCGGAGATGGAGGGAGAGTCAGGCAGCACCGACCCGATGGTCAGGAGCCTGCTGCAGGCCGCCACCCCAGAAGGCCTGGTGGAGATCCTGGCACAGCTCCCCAAAGATCGGGAGCATGCACAGACCGCGCTGGAGGGCTTGGCTCGGAAGATGGCCCGAGTGCAGCAAGAAGTACTGGCCGAGTGGAGCAGAGAAATGGCCCTGCAGGCTGGAACCTGCCAGCATAGGACGCCACCCGCAACGAGGAGCACGCCTGCCTCTGAGGATGGTGCAGGAGGGACGAAGGCCGGAGACGACGCCGTGGAAGGAGCTGAAGAGATGGAAGCAGGTAAAGGGGACGTCATCACCCCGAGCCCAGAAGCCGTAAGCCTGCCCCAGCTCCCCGTCGCAGAGCCCGAAGTCCCACTGATCGTTCCTGTTGCTACACCGCCACCGCTCCAAACTAGGCCTCAAGCGGCAGGAGCCGCGGCCACGCCCCCTGTGACGTCACACGCCTTGACCCTGAGCGCGGCCAAGCAGGAAATGCCACCGGCCTGGTCGCAAGGCCGAGTACCCCCGGGCGCCGCCGTCTCCACAGTGCCCTTCACCTTTAGGGTGCCACCGGCCTGGTCGCAAGGCCTGGTGCATCCGGGCGCCGCTACCACCACCGCGCACTCAACCTCCACTGTGCTACCCTTGGGTGAAGACCTGTTCACGCAACATACTTGCCCGGATGGGCAGCCCTTTGAATGGCCACCGGAGTACCTCAATCTCCGACTCCGGAAGGAAAGACCCCTATGTGAGCCCCTGATCCCGGCTCCGGCGCCCGCCAAGATAACCCCACTCCCGTTGGAGGAGGCGCAGTTCGAATGGGACCCCACCGGCGAAAACCTCATGGGGTTCACCCAAGAGACCCGGGCGGCCGCAGCCCAGCGTGCGGAGTGCTGCCGTCAGCAGCTGGAGGTCTTTCAGAGGGAACGGCGAGAGAGGCGGATCCGCGAGGAGCGGCTGCAGGTCCAGAGCGCGGAGCAGAAAAGCCGGACCCGGCGAGACCGCCGAGCGACCCACGGTCCCCGCGCCACCGGGACTGTCATCAAGTTCCAACTGGAGCACGGTTGGGGCTTTATCAGGGATCACAGAACCCCCGGCGACGTCTTTGTCACCCGCAGGGATGTCGAGTCTCATCTGCCGGAGGGACACCGTGGTCGTGACCTTTACCTGGGTGACGAGGTCACCTTCACCCGGCATCAGTGTGCCAAAGGACCGTACGCCCTTCATGTGCACCGATTGACGGAAGAAGAGCTGCGGTATGGAGGAGAACAAGAGGACCCGGACGGGTCTGAAAATTACCTTCAGGAAGGAGCAGGAGGGCATCGTTACCACTGAACGGTAAAGAGAACTGTATAAAGTTACCCGTCGGGGTATGAGAACTGTTACAAGAACTGTTATGTGAATTGCTGCTAAGTGAAGTGTGGTCCCCGTTGGGACTAGTGTGAACTGTTACCTGTGTGCCCCTTTTCCCCACAGGCTGAGGACTGTGAGCAGCCATCCCTTTTCCCCACAGGCTGAGGACTGTGAGCAGCCATCCCTTATCCCCACTGACCGAGGACTGAGAGCGGTCGTTCTTTCCCTCTACCTGGCCGAGGACTGAGAGCGGCCATAACCTGTACATAGTTGCGCTTCCCAAGGCGCCCCCTACCGGTTTTATAGGAAAACTGCTGTTTTCTTCTAGTGACTGTGGCCCTTTACCTGGTCACAATTTGCACAGTGGCCAGAAGCTTAAGAACATTTTATATGAAAAGTTTTATATCAAAAGTTATATTGCTAAAATAATATATGAGAAGTTACCTGTCATATTATATGTGTTTATAATGTTTTATATGTTAGTGTATGTTTTAAAAAGTTTGTATGTTTTGGTATGTTTTTATTCTTTTACAGCCCGAGGACGTGCTGTGATTTACCAGGGGGGAATGTAGCACCCTGAGGACTCGGCTGCTACAGGGGTATTGCACCTCACTCCAGAGGTGTGGTATTCCACTCCTGGGTAAGGATGGAGTGTGGGACTGAGCTCAGACAGCTGCATGCACTACACTCATCCCATTTCCGGGGGACAGAACTACGGTACTCCCACCAGTTAGATGTGCAGGTACGACAGCGTCTGTCCCTGGCTGAAGTAGGAGGGGGGGAGGAACATCCCAGTAGTGTAGGGGCAGATAGGGGAGGGACTCTGGGCATAGAGGTAGGAGCCCATTGGGTGCTAGTCACCTGGGCTCACACATAGAGGGAGTATATATGGTGGGCACCATCTTAGGACAGGGTCAGTCAGTCTGAGGAGGAGCAGAGCAGAGGAGCTCAGCCAGGAGGGCTGACAGGGAGCTGTGGCTCCGGCTGGGCCCAGCTCCAGGGCCAGGCCTGTAGTGGAGAGAAGGAGGAAGAAAGGCCCAGAGACACAAGACAAGAGGGAACCCTGAGATCCCAGAAGTAAACCAAAAGGGTGAAGGGTTGGCAGACACGGGTACCGGAACCCTAACTGGCAGAGGCTAATGATCCTTAGCCAGGAACCGGAGGTTGTGGTTAAGTTTTGCCACGACCCTCACCACATCCACCAGGAAGGCACACCACGAATAGGGTCAGGAAAGCCAGAGAAGGTTTTACCACCAAGAGGCCCGAGGGAGCCGGACAAAGGTGGATCCCTGGTGGGAACGGCCAGCAGAGAGAGAGAGAGAAGGGAGCTCAGGACCACGCTCTGGACTGCCTGGGAGTTGGCCGAGTCCCACACCTGGTGGACGCAGCACGGCTCGGGTGGTCACTCAAGGCCGGAGTGACCGGAGCAACACCTGTGAGTAAAAACCCTGAAACTGCATCACCTGTCTCTGAGCTTCCTTGCTGCACCATCACAACCACCAACTTCCACATCTGCTGCCCTGAGGCCATACCCCTCCCGTTGGGGGTTATACCATCCTTGCTGCACAATCCTACCACCGGCCTCAGCGGTCTGCTCTGCAGCGGCGGCCTCCTAGCCGCAATCAACGGGTGGCGTAGTCGACACTTAAACAACATCTACAAAGACTGCCGCACACTTAGTTTGACCACCCTGGGCACGGACCGGGTCACCGCCACAAGGACTACTACCCCTATCTAGATCCGGCTCCGGGTATCCCTTGAACATGGCCCAGGGGGCGCGTCAGAATCATCTGGGAAGAGTTTAAGAAACAACAACTTCTTGTCGGCCCTCCCCATACCAGTCCACCACTAGTCCTCCAACAGGCTTGACTCTTCCATCTTGTGTCTTCTTTCTTCTATATAATTTTTGCCATTCACTAGGTCCCACATTGTCACCTGGGGCAATACTTGTATTTATGTGCATTGTGATGTATAAGGTAACTTGGGACGAAACACACACCAGTCATGTGTCTCTCTAATTTTTATGTTTTTTTCATTCTTTTTTTTTCTTGTTTTGCTTGTTCTTTCTTTCTTTTGTATTTCTTTCTTTTCACTTTCTTTCTTCTTTCTTTCTTTCTTTTTTCTTTCGTTCTTTTTTTGTTGGTATCCATCTATCTATCTATCTATCTTTGTATCTGTCTAACAACTATTTATCTTTCTGTTTATATCATCTATTTACTTTCTCTTTGTCTTGTATCATCTTGCTCGCTTTTTTCTTTACTTTTCTTTCTTTCTCTTTTTTATTTATTTATTTTTTTTCTACCATTCTTTGTTACTTTTCTCTCTTTCCTTCCTTACTCCTTTTCTTTCTCTCTCTTCTTTCTTTTTCTTTTGTTTTTGTTTTTCTTCTCTGCCTTTCATTATTTCTTCTATCTCTATCTTACTCTTGCTTTCTTTTTATCTATTCCTTCTTTCTTTCTTCCCCTCACTTTCTTTTTCTATCTATCTATCTATCTATCTATCTATCTATCTATCTATCTATCTATTATCTATCTATTATCTATCTATCTATTATCTATCTATTATCTATCTATCCTCTATCTATCTATTATCTATCTATCTCCTATCTATCTATCTATTATCTATCTCTCTATCTATCCCTCTATCTATCTATCTATCTATCTATCTATCTATCTATCTATCTATCTCTCTATTATCTATCTATCTATCTATCATCTGTATCTATCTATCTATCTATCTATCTATCTATTCTATCTATCTATCTCTATCTATTTATCTATCTATCCTCTATCTATCTATCTATCTATCTATCTATCTATCTATCTATCATCTATCTATCCCTCTATCTATCTATTATCTATCTATCCCTCTATCTATCTATCTATCTGTCTCCTGCGTACATTAATAAAGAACTCTGGATCCATATTTCTTTTTATACAAAACATTTAGAGTGCTGGAATTGTCTTCATTGCCATAAATTACCTCCAGACCAAATATTGTAAGAAGTAGGTTAATGAATTATAAATTAATTGACTGTCCAAAATAATTTTTTTGTATCATTTGATATAAATGATATGACTGCCTCTTGCGCTGTTTTAATGTGGATTTGTCATTGTGTCTCTTTTCCTGAAGTAGAGGAAAGAATCATTATCAGACTGATAAGATTAAAATGTAGAGGCAGGAGCGAAGCGCAGAGCGTGGACCAGAACATTTCTTAAGGTGCTTTCACATTGCAATCTGTGTCCCCGTCGGGGCATACGTCCTAAAATTCTGGACGGGGTCTGGACTTATTCTGTGACGGGGGCCATAGACTGCAATGGTGACTACAGAGCAAATGTGAACTCTGCTGTGCACTTTTTTCGGGAGTGTACATCCACAGGGGGCGGACACTCAAACATAGGCTGCTGCATCTGAGTGTCCGCCTCCTGTGGGCATACGTCCAGACCCCGTTTTGCGGGGAATTTTAGGATGTATGCCCCAACGAGGACACAGAACGCAATGGAGCAAACAAAGTCTAAAAGTGCATCCCCATGGAACAACTCCCAGCCGTGGGCTTCTGCTAATACACAGCAGCTTGTCTGAATAAGCCATTAATAGGGACACATCATCAGAAAATCACCTATTGTTTAAATCAGATTTCTAAGCTAAATGTATTTTTTTTTAAATTGTAATATTTTGTTTTTCATTTTTAATATCATGTGTGTGCAAAGGTCATTCTACAGGAGAAGGAGGAGGTGAGCTGTGACATCACCTATTTTGATTGGTGGATCCTTGTACAGGATGAGGAGGAGGTGTTACCAGTCAGTGTACAGGAGGAGGAGGTGAGCTGTGACTTCACCTATTATGAATAGTGGATCCTGTGTTATCTACTGTATATAGAGGTGTTATCTGTCATTAAATAAGATGAGGAGGTGAGCTGTAACATCTCCTATTGTGAATAGTGGATCCTGTGTTATATACTGTATATAGAGGTGTTACCAGTCAGTGCACAGGAGGAGGAGGTGAGCTGTGACATCACCTATTGTGAATGGTGGATCCTGTGTTATCTACTGTATATAGAGGTGTTACCAGTCAGTGTACAACAGGAGGAGGTGAGCTGTGACTTCACCTACTGTGAATGGTGGATCCTGTGTTATCAGCTGCATATAAAGATGTCAACTATGATAGTAATCTAGCCTGTGATGATAATGAGACTCCTAAAAAGTATTGAGTATAAAAAAAACAACTATTTAAAGAATAGGTCATTTTGTTATGATACATACTCTTGAATGTGAGCCATGGATGAATCAGCAGGTGAAGTTCAGGCTCCTTATAACTAGATGCTAACGCACTCCCATCCATCGATCTGTAGTTAGTTACCTATCAGGTAAACTACAGTGGTGTTCAAAAGTCCTGCATAGGATAAATTGATTTTTCAAGTTTTAAACGTTTTCTGTCGAATATCTTCGATGCTAATATGACATATTATATATGGTTTTGTTCAGAATAAAATTTTGCATTCTCTCCCTGTAATATTTTTAGCTTTTGAAGCAGTTTTGCCTGAAATTATTGCAACAATATGGGAATTGAAAGCACAACTAAATATTGTACAGCTTCAGATCCAAAATTAGCCAATCACAGATGAGGTTCTTGTGACCAATCATAACCTAGATATGGCAGCCAATCACATTCCATTACATTGCATCACATCTGCTGCTTTGTTTGTTTTATATGTTGGTCTATTTAGTGAATCATACTGTAGAGCTTTATGATGGGAGCCTTCAGATTTTTGTCAGCGGAGGATTGTGTGCGAGTTGTGGTGTTACATGAAGAGGGTCATACTGGCCCCCAGATCGCAAGGAAGGTCGGCTGTAATCAGAGTACAGTCGTAAGAATTTTGCAGAAACATAAGCAGCTTGGAATTACCCAGGACAGGCCCAGATCTGGTCGGCCCAGAAAGTCAACTAAAAGGGAGGATAGAGTACTGATAAGAACATCCCTTGCCAATCGAAAGCTCACCTCTCCTCAGCTTCTGCGAGAATGGCAAGAAAAGTGCAATATTGAGGTATCAACATCAACTGTTAGGAAGAGATGTTTGTAAGCAGGATTGAGAGGGTGCAAGGCCCGAAAGAAGCCATTGATGACAGCCATACCAAGACAAAGGCGAAAACTGTGGGCATTGAAATATTCAAAATGGAGGAAGGAGGAGTGGGAAAAAGTGCTATTTAGTGATGAAAGCACTTTTTCCATTTTAGGAAATGATGGCAAGTCTTATGTGAGAAGGTTTCCACATGAAGAGTACCAGCCAGAGTGTTTGAGCTTCTCTGTGAAACATCCGATGAAAGTAATGGTCTGGGGCTGTATGGCAGCCAATGGTGTTGGAAGGCTTCATATTGTGGAGGGTATGGTTAATGCAAAAAAATACATAGACATCCTTAATAAGAAAATGCTGCCTTCTGCTCAACACCTGTTTTCAGGGGATTATATCTTCCAGGATGATAATGCTTCTTGTCACAGAGCTAAGACAGTAACGGAATGGAAAAAAAAGAACAAGGTGGCTACTATTGACTGTCCAGCCCAGTCCCCGGACCTCAATCCAATTGAAAATTTGTGGCACAAGGTATCAATAGAGATATCTAAAAAACAGCCAAGGACCAAGAGAGAGTTGATTGAGGCTCTGAAGCCGGCCTGGAACCACATCATCACTCGTGAACATCTGCAGAAGCTTGTTCACTCAATGCCACAGAGATGCAAGTTGGTGCTCAAGAGCAAAGGCTGGCCAATAAAGTATTAGAAGCTAAAGATGCACTCAAAAGGCCCTTTTCAGGACTCTGAATTAAATAAAAAATAATAAATCTTAAAAAGTAAAATTTAAGTCTGTGTGAACTTGCATTGGAAGTTAATGAACTTAGAAACCTGTTCACCATTCTACACACTGTACTGGTGTAGGTATGGTTATGCTATAAAAAAAATTATCAAAAATGCGCATACCATAACAATTTATACACTTGGGACATTCAAAAATGAGTATGGCATACAATGAGGGATTACAAAAACATATATGTTCCACCAGTTTCACTGTACAGATGCGAAGTATGAAATATATAGTTTTCTTCACGCCTATGCAGGACTTTTGAACACCACTTGTATACTTTGGATTGAGAGTCAATGCCCTATAAAGAAAGATCAAAGCTCCTATAACCAAAAACTTTCTTTTTTTATGTTTTGTGATCCTGCCTGAAACCTTCTGACTTGTGTCCCGGTGCATACAGTAGTTATAGTCAGAGAAGGGGGGAAACAATTATAAATGCCAAAAGCAAAACCTCTTAATCCTGAAATTCTAATAAAAATGAAATAATAAAGGCTTGTGGTTTTCTGAACGGCTGCGACAACATGAAATCCAATCTGCTTAGTTGGTCATAAAAATACAGGAACAATAGTGGACCCCCCAAACTCTGCCCCCAGAAAAGACCATTCTGGGTGTTCTATTAATTTGTGCTCAATAAAGACAGAGTTGGAGTCCAGATATAATTTGTGAGAATGTATAAAATATGTAAAGTGCTGTGTACTCAGTCAGGACCCTTATATAAACTGTTATAAAAATGTGTATAGAGATGGAAATGGTCCTCTTATTTCTGTGCTGTATTTTGTTATCCCTCCATTTACTTTCACTAACCCCCATCTCATTGACTTGTAACAATGTAGTTCCTTAGGGGAAGGGCTTCCTGCACAAATTAGAACAGCTCTGTAAAAACAGAGCAAAAAGGACAGAGATCACTTTCTCCAAGGACATCATGGGAGTCTCATAGTCTCTGTTATATTTGTTCTTCATGACAACCAATATATCTGTTGCAATCTCACAAGTAGAAGAAGGCCAAAAACAAAAATCAAAATGGGTCCCTTAATATATTGTCTCATTTTGTCATCAAGGTCAATACAGCTTTTACTTTTTCACCCATGCACCTTCTTTCATTAACCCCATCTCATTGCTTTCTTAAAAAGTTGCTCCTCGAGGGAGGGGCTTCCTGCACAGTTTCTTACAGCCCAATAGAAAAAGAGCAACCAGGGCAGGGTTCACTTTCTTCAAGGGCAGCACCGTAGTCTCTATGTTATATATATATATTCTAGGTGACAACCAATATATTTGTTGTAATGCCTATAAGGCCATAAGCATAGCATGTGGTCGGTCATAAGTTCATTGATCCCAAAAGAGAGACCTCTGAACAAATTTCATAGAAATGACAAATATCTTTATTGAACATTAACAGACAAAAAACTTCATTAAAAAGACTTCATAAAAGACAAATAGGCGGGGTTTGTGACAAACAGAAATAAACAGAAAACAGATGACACATAACAATCCATGGACATAGTCCAATTTTTTTTAACATAATTGATGGTATGTATATGCACTACTAATCAATTGTCAGGTTTGACAGACAGTCATTCTGGATCCGGCTGCAGAAGGTCCCTGCGCTTGGCCTTGCAGACACCTTCTTGATCGTTTCATCATCACTCCATCTCTAGGAGCCAACGGATATCTCCATTTTCTGCTGCTAATTAACACACCCTAAGTATTGGACTTTTAAATAACACCCATTGTCTCCAGAGAATCGCTGGTGATAGAAGTAAATTCCTCTGTTCATGTCGAGAGTTCTAGCAGTCGGCTAGTTTCTTCTTGGAGTTCCTTTGTAGATTGTAGTTGTGATCTCTCTGGTGTCTTCTCAAAGCTAAGTGCATCACCTTGTCTGTTTGCCTTGACTGTCTTTAGTTGCAGTGAGGGCTGACTAGTGCTCATCCGTCCCCTTCCCTACCTAGGGCCTAGCTCTAGGGTCTGTAAGGGCTAAGGTATCCTGCTCGGCAATAGGTGCGGAACCTATTTAGGGACGATAGGGGAGTCAGGGTAATATTAGATCTGCCTAGGGGTCTCCACTCTCCCTTTCCCTAGTTGTTTGACTTCCCCCCTTTTCCCATTGTTGTACCGTGGATCCTTCACATTACCTAGCATGACATCAATGTCCTTAAGGTGGTTAATCAACATAACTTCTGTGATAAATGATCCCTAAATTAATCATAATGTAAAGAGATCAATTCACCACAGAAAGACTAAGGATATCATCCATGATGGTGGGGTCGATGATTTTATGTCAATCAGAAGGTGCCTAGGTTGGTTACCAACCATAAATAGAAACACACAATGTCTCAATTGCACATCCAAAGTGCACAGATGAAAAAACAAAAGTGCTTAGTGTATCATAGAAGCACTATATAAGATCAATAATTCATGATATATACAAAAGAAAAAGTCACATTGTGCCCAAGTGGAATTGATGACCAATCTTATTGTGCAATATAAATTGCTCTGAGCTTTTGAACAAAGTGCATAGATGTTTCTAACATCCCAAACAACTATATGATACAGACTCACCATGGCAGCGTCTCACCTAGTGCCCCGTGACGCACGTTTCTCATCAAGCTGCTTCATCAGAAGGGGTTCCCATTGCTTTCTAAAAAAAAGTTGCTCCTCAGGGGAGGGGCTTCCTGCACAGGTTCTTACATCCCAGTAGAAAAAGAGCAATTATGGGAAGTTCTCACTTATTCCAAGGGTCCCATGGCAGCCTCATAATTTCTATGTCATGTATGTCTTTGGTGACAACTCATTAACGCCCTGACACGAGTTGTCACCCAGCTTTTCTAGACCTTTGAAAGCATTGATGGGGGTGTAAGGGTGTATACTTTATAGTCTTAAATTACAAGAAATAGTATTACTAAATATATATATATTTAATATAGGACTTGGAAATGCTTTACGGCTGCTGCAAAAACAAGTTGTCAATACACCATGGGAGTTATAGTATTGCAATAACTAGAGAACCGCCGGATGGGGACCTATTTTCTACAGTAATATCTAAACTAATTGTGACTATGCCATATCCTAAATAGCATAATATATATAATGATGATGAGTCTGTGGTACAAGACGTGGACGTATTACATTTTCCTGAGAACATTCATATGCTGGATGACACATGGCAGGGCTGAGTACAGGCAAGAAAATCGCCACCGGCCAACATTTTCAGTCTTGATTTTTCAGTAATTTGCAAAAAAATTGGCCGATGTCCAGCTTCCTGCTCTACCTTGTCAGACACAGGTGAAGATTTAACTCTTAAAGGTGAAATTATCTTGCCCCCGATAACTCTATTATCCTTGATATTATAACACCCTCAGGTGACCGCCATGATAATATGGCCCAAAACTTTTTTTTTTAATACCAAGTTAGAGTCTTATGATCTTCGCAAATGAAGCGACACAAAGGATCTATTATTGAGGCATGGAACATGATGGAGATCCAGACACGACGAGTCGATAGGCTTCCTGGATGAGCCACTATACGTCCTGATCATATATAATAAATGCCCAAAGCAAAACTGAGAGTTCAAGTCAGGCAATGGCATCTTCCAGGGACATTCCCAGCACAACTGTCCTAACACGCTGGCAGTAAATTTAGTCATCTGAGGAGGAGGAAAAGGAGGAGTGGGAGGCGAGTGTTAGGTTAACAGTGTTTTTCTTGAGCCTACACTGCTTGAGGATATTGGCAGAGGATACGATTAAAGTTTAATTATCCAAACTGCAACCTGGATAAACAGAGAGGACTACATTAAAGAGACAATTTTTCTTTTTGGGGTGCAAATTTAAGGACGGCCTCATCCCACAAAGAACCAATTTCTACTATTAATAGAGCATTTCCCCTTTAAAAAAAAATAAAGAAAAGTAAAATAAAACTTCTGATTGTGTAAAATATATGTTAAAAGAATTATCCAGGACTTCAAAAACATGGCTGCTTTCTTCTGAAATAGCGCCACACTGCCACACATTGCAGCTAATTAACATTCCCTTTGTTGAAGCTGAGCTGCAATACCAGTTATTAACAGGTGTGGCACATTTTTGTTAAATAAGTCGGCCATTTTTTTTCTATTGAGAGGAACCCCTTTAATTTAGCAGTCACAGAGATGGCACTAATTTTTGACTTTCATGTTCTCTAGATTTTTCTTATGGGCTTCAACGTCTAAGCTACACCCACTGATAATATATAATATACATTACATGAGTGATATCTATTGTAAATTCTACAATAGCTCAGAAACTGACGAATCCTCACAGCGCACAGTGTATGTTCTGGGGGGTTTCAAAAGTCCACAATCACACAGAGTGACTGCAGACTTATAATTTTAGATCGGACAGTATAGTCCTCCATAGAGTATTATGGGCACCACATCATCCTCCATGGAGTATTATGGGCACCACATCGTCCTCCATGGAGTATTATGGGCACCACATCGTCCTCCATAGAGTATTATGGGCACCACATCGTCCTCCATGGAGTATTATGGGCACCAAATAGTCCTCCGTACAGCATAATGGGCCCCACATTATCCTTCATACACTATTATGGACACCACATAGTCCTCCATACAGTATTATGGGCACCATATAGTCCTCCATACAGTATAATGGGCCCCACATAGTCCTCCATACAGAATAATGGGTCCCACATAATCCTCCATACAAAATAATGGGCCCCACATAGTCCTCCATACAGAGTAATGTGCCCCATATAGCCCTCCATGCAGAATAATGGGCCCCACATAGTCCTCCATACAGTATAATGGGCCCCACATGTTGCTCCATTCAGTATAATGGGCCCCACATAGTCCTCCATACAGTATAATGGGCCCCACATAGTCCTCCATACAGAATTATGGGCACGACATAGTCCTCCATACAAAATTATGGGCACCATATAGTGCTCCATACAGAATAATGGGCCCCACATAGTCCTCCATACAGAATAATGGGCCCCACATAGTCCTCCATACAGAATAATGGGCCCCACATAGTCCTCCATACAGAATAATGGGCCCCACATAGTCCTCCATACAGAATAATGGGCCCCACATAGTCCTCCATACAGAATAATGGGCCCCACATAGTCCTCCATACAGAATAATGGGCCCCACATAGTCCTCCATACAGTATAGTGGGCCCCACATAGTCCTCCACACAGAATTTTTGGCACCACATAGTGATCCATACATTATAATGGGCCCCACATATTGCTCCATTCAGTATAATGGGCCCCATATATTACTCCATACAGTATAATGGGCCAAATATAATGCGCCATACATAAAAAATAAATAATCAAAAACTCACATCTCCCTGTTCCCCGCTGCTCTGGTCTCCTCAGCATGTTCTGACCCGCTGCACTGCTCAGCACACAGGGGGCGCTGTAGTAACGTCATCGCGCCCTCTGAGCTGAGACATCACAGAGTTCAGACGGAGAGGGAGCGTCAGCTGATGGCTCCCTCTCCCATCATTGTTTTCAACTGTATCGGCATCCAGGATGCTGAAACAACTGAAAGTACAATGCGGGGGGAGCCCGGTGCCAATGCTGGTTCCCACCCCCCCGACTCATGGGCCCCTTTGTTTTTCGATGGGGAATGGGCCACCCGTTTGTCCAGGGCCCTGGAACTTGCCTGGGTGCACCGGATGGTGACACCAGCCCTGTATATATCACCTATCCACAGGTAAGTGATTCATGTATGACTACTAGGAGTCTGATCTCTGGGGCCGCACCAATCAAGAGAACAGTGGTCTCAAAGTCCCCTGTCTGAATGGAGTAGTACTGAGCATGTGCGACCACTCCTCTGATAGCTGTGTATAGAAGTTGTGGTCGCACATGCTCATTACCGCATCAATCTCTTTGTATAGGATTGGTGGTCGTATCTCAGGAAGAGAGGCGAGCAGTAATAAAAGAAAAACAACACTGGATTCAGGAGAACAGCGTCATTTACACCAAGTAAAAAAAAAACAAAACATTTTAATGGCAAATTCCAGGTATTCTGTAACATACGAGATCACAGTTGATTTTATTGAAACTGAAAAAAAGTCCAGGTATAGAGGAAAGGGTCCGATGTGGTCAGAGAATGACATCAAGGGATGTTTAGAAAGTTTACAAAGTTCTCTCTATATAAACTTACAGATAAGTGCGACCTGAGATGAATGCCATCTCTTTGTAGACAGGGAGGCGCCATTGTGGATTTGTGCTGTCAATCAAACCATTGGAAACATCACTGATAATCAGAAGGATGGAGCTGACTCCTGCTATAATCCTGGAAAGTCTGCACCTTTAATGGTATTAAAGTGTCTCCTGTCACTCGCTTCACCTGGTGTCACAATCTGCTTTTCTGAGAAATATGATAAGCCAGGGCTGTTATACTGTATTATGTTTTACCTATGGACAGGGGAGTAGGAGGAATAAAATGATTATCCGGCAACGGGTCCCGCTCTTCTGTGTCCCTATTCAGACCCTCTAATTTCTCCTCCTGACCTGAAAACATGCTGACCTATTCATTGACACCTCAAGGCCTGACCTACAGATGTATCATAGCTTAATGTGTCATTAAAGTAAAACTTTACCCTTTAAAAAAAAAAAAAAAAATTAGCAACACATAATAAGAATCTCAGATCTGTCAACAGCGGCTTGCTTATGGTTTCTGGTTAAATGGAATGATGATTTATTATAATAACGGTAAATTTAAATGTGTCATTAAAGTTGAGCTTTACTCTTTTTTTCACAAATAATACTAAGTAGCAATAGATAAGAATCACGGATACGTCAACAGCAGCTCGCTAATGGCTTCTAGTTAAATGTCATAATTATTTATTACAATCACAGTAGATGTAAATGTATTCTTAAAGTTAAACTTTACTTTTTTTTTAAATACTAAGCAATGCATAAATAAATCACAGGTCTGTCAACAACAGCTTGCTGATGGTTTCCAGTTAAATATAATGATTATTTACTATATTGACATTAGATTTAAATGTTTCATCAAATTAAAGCGTTCCTTTTTTTTTGACAAAAAAATGCCAAGTAGCAACAGATCTGTCAACAGCAACATAGTGATGACTTCCAGGTAAATGCAATGGTGATATATTTCAATAACGGTAGATTTATATTTTTCTGTGTTGTTATAGAGGACAAGTATAAAGTTAAAATGTTATTCCCAACCTGGTAAGTTGTCACGTACCTATGTTCATGAATGTCGCTGCTCCATTTATTTTTTTGTGGTTGTCACAAAAACAATGAAGGACCGAGCATTTGCAGCATGTTGTGGAGAGGTGTAGTGATGAGCGAGCACTAAAATGCTCGGGTGCTCGAAGCTCGGGTCGAGCACATTGGAATGCTCGGGTGCTTGACCCGAGCAACGAGCCCAATGTAAGTCTATGGGAAACTCGAGCATTTTTCTGGCGGCCCCCCCCGGTGGTCTGCAGAAGGTCAAAAATTGCCCAAATCGATGGGAACCGTACTCAATTAAACGTCAGGCAGGCAGAATATATAGGCAGACAGGCAGGGTATATAGGAGGGTGCATGAAAAACATAGCAGGGCACTTGGAACACACTAGTGTCCTCCGATTTTCATGCACTCCTCTCTTTAAAAAAGCCGGCCGGCAATTCATCAGCGGCATACACCGGTACCCGACAATTTAGAACAGAAAGAATAGAGCATCACACATAGATTGAATAGATAGAAACATGTCAGTCACATATATAATAAGTACATGGACAGTGTTGGTTACTGTACTTGTTATTTAGTGTTAAAGTAAAGGATTTATTAAAAAAAAAAATAATAGTGTTTTTGTCTCTTTAAAAAAGCCGGCCGGCAATTCATCAGCGGCATACACCGGTACCCGACAATTTAGAACAGAAAGAATAGAGCATCACACATAGATTAGATAGATAGAAACATGTCAGTCACATATATAAGTACAGTGTTGACAGTGTTGTACACAAAAAGAAAAAGTGGGCACTGCTGGGGAATAATAATCACAAATAGAAAGGGGTGCTACAGTAACCTGATGTAAAGACACAAAATTATTCGGAAGAAAAAGACTCAGGATATATAACCATGCACACCCAATGTTGGAAAAGTGAAAAAAATCTTTATTACATGATTACATTTAGACAACAAAAGAAATTTTTTTTTAAAAGCATTTAAAACAGACAAAAACATGTGCAATCTTCATATGGGGGAATTCATGATAATAATATGCATAAAAATAGCAATAAACCCCACTATGTTATGTGCCACAGGTATATTTTACATCACTTATATAACATTCGATTAATGTAGATCAACTAAGCAACCCTGGCTATAAATAGCACGGCACAACCAGTCAAAATATGTGTTTATGACAAAGCAAACCCCCCTAAATAATATAAGTGAATCAAGGAATGAGTAGGAGAGATGGTCTATTGGCAATGGGGGCCCATATTTTAGAGGTATTGGCCAGATTGTGTCACCAAAGTCATATATGACGTGGCACAGTTGATCCACATATAAATAACAAGCCAGGCATTCCTGAGTGGTCAAGTCAAGAAAATAAGTAAATAAAAAATATATGGAAGAATAATGACCTGCTGGCACCAGAGACCCTACGCGTTACGCTGCTCAGACGCAGCTTCGTCAGGGGTATGTTGTCTAAGAGCACATGTGTGTGTTATATAGTTAATCCCAAATGGTGTGACTAGTTTCAGGTGAGTGTTTGTCTCCCTATGGTGTGTAGACAGGCCTGTTCTCATCAGAATGTGTTCCACCCAGTCCACGTGGAACGCAAACGGAAATGGGTTAAACGTCATATCCGGTCCAAAGCAGAGGGCGCCAAATACAGCCCTGAAGCTATTATTGTCAAAGGTGCGTCCCACCCGTACCATACGGTGGAACGGGGGTGGAAGTAAAGTAAACGTCATATCCAGTCAGAAGGGTAAACACGCAGAGCAATGAACTATGCACGTAGTCATAATAAAGAAGAGGCTTGCGTTCCACGATGGAACGCAAAAACCCCAGGAGCAGCGCGTCTGCTGCAGAGAATAATAGTGATCACACAAGAAAGTGCTAGCATTAATCAAAAAAAAAAAAAGGAAAAAAAAAAAAACAAAAAAGAAAAGAAAGAATTGCAGTCCAAACCAGGAATACTAAGAAGTCAGTATATGATCTGAGGACAATCACCAAACATGCATAGATACAAAGATAGATACAAAGATGCATCACATAACAGAATACAGACCTGGACATATAAGACTCACTGACCAGACAGACATAAAACAACAAAAAAAAAAAAAAAAAAAAAATCCCATTTAAAATAAAACTCTCTCCTTTCCCTCTTTTTCCTTTTTTCTCTTCCTTTCTTTCTCCCTTCCCTTCCTTCCCCTTTCCATCCTCCCCTCTCCTTCCCTCCCCTTCCTTTACTAAGATAAAAGACAAGACATATAAATGCATATGAGACTGTGTGCAAGTATGTGAAAAGATGCACACAGCTAAACAATCACAAATACAAGAAATAAGCAATAAACTAATGGAACTGCACAAGTTGGCCCCATGGGAGGGAAAAAAAAAAAAAGAAAAAAAAAAGGTGAATCAAAACCCCAAAAGTGGGCAAGATTCCACATATAAGATCATCATGGGAGTCTGGAAAAGTCAGAAGTGGAAAATACTCATTCGTGCCCCTCATATACAGTGTTGACAGTGTTGGTTACTGTACTTGTCATTTAGTGTTAAAATAAAGGATTTATTAAAAATTGGCGTAGGGTTCCCCGTAATTTTAGTCTCTAGCGGAGGTTAAGCAGACGACTGGGGCAGATGTTTGAAGCCTGGGAAGGGTGTAATACCCACGGAGCTTCCCAGGCTACTAATATCAGCCGCCAGCTGTCTGCCTAGCCTTTACTAGCTATTAAAATGGGGGATCCCAAAAAAAAAAATGACGTGGGGTCCCCCCTAATTTAATAGCTAGCAAAGGCTAGGCAGACAGCTGGGGGCTGATATTAATAGCCCAGGAAGGGTGCCATGAATATTGGCCCCCTCCCAGGCTAGAAACACCAGCCGTCAGCCGCCCCATCCATAGGATGCACCAATTCTGGCACTTAGCCTCGCTCTTCCCACTGCCCTGTAGCGGTGGCAGCGAGGTAATAGGGCTGGGGTTGATGTCAGCTTATAATGCCAGCTGACATCAAGCCCAGGTTAGTAATGGAGAGGCGTCTATAAGACACCCCCATTACTAACCCCATAGTGAAAGTTAAAAAAAAACACAAACACCCAGAATAAAGTCCTTCAATTGAAATAAAGACACAATTCTTTAATGTTCTAAATTAAACTCTACTTACCGTCACGCCCATTCCAGCTGAAGCCAACGATCTCCTGCAATAAAAGAAAAATAATAAACCAACCTCATCCTTACCTTTCCATGGTTCCCAGGACGGCTTCAGCTCTGCTACATTGACATGACAGGCTGGATCGCAGCAGAACGCTGCCATCCAGCTTGCCATGCCGCAGACACTGAGAAGCCCCTCAGTGAAGCTCCTCAGTGTCTCGCTGTGACGGCATCCAAATGAGCCGAGTTCATGTCCAATGAATTCAGCTCACCTCATGCACATCACTGACAGCGTGGGAGATTTCTCCTGCACATGCGGTGCCGGCAAATGACGTCACCCCTTGAGCAGGAGAATTCTCCCACGCTGGGACGGCATTGAGATGGCAGGCTGGATGGTAGCAGAACGCTGCCATCCAGCTTGTCATCCTTCAGAGACATTGCCTGCGCTCCGCAGTGTCTCTGAAGGATGACAAGCTGGATGGCATGATAACAAGTACAGTAACCAACACATAGGAATCCTGTACTTATTATATATGTGACTGACATGTTTCTATCTATCTAATCTATGTGTGATGCTCTATTCTTTCTGTTCTAAATTGTCGGGTACCGGTGTATGCCGCTGATGAATTGCCGGCTTTTCATGTTTCACTGTGAGCACTGTTCCCATCGATTTGGGCAATCACTGTAATGCCACAACCACCATGGCTGTGACATTACAGTGAGTGGCAGACAATCCCTGCATGATTGGTGCTCTAAATAGCGCCAAACATGCAGGGAGGGGACCCGAGCTCCAGCCCGAGCATCGCGCAAGTACTCGGCGAGCTCCGAGCATCTCGAGTACTGAGATGCTCGGGCGAGTACCGAGCAGTGGCGAGCATGCTCGCTCATCACTAGAGAGGTGATAATCTGAAAAGTTAGGAATAACCCTTTATGAGAATCAATCAGACCATTGTCCATTTACAGCATGCTCAATTATAGACTCAAATACTTCACAGAAACACATATTGTGAATACAAGATCTGTCAACAGTAACTTGATGATGGGTTTCAGGAAAATATAAGAAAGTTTGTTTTATATGAGTACTAGATTATACATTTATTTTAAACTATATTGCCAGTGTTAATTAAAATGTACTTCTTGACTCTGTGGATTCCTATGATCATCACATGAAGCTTTTTGCAGGACTTACTTAACCATCACATATGATGCTTCTCATCTCGTAGGACGTGCATGACCATGACATGATGGTTCTCGTCTCGCACAATATACTTGACCATCACATGATGCTTCTCGTATGACCTGCTTGACCATCACATGATACTTTTCGCAGGACATCCATGAACATCACATGATGCTTTTCATAGGATGTGCATGGCCATCACATGATGCTTCTCTTAGGACGTGCATGACCATCACATGATGCTTCTCGTAGTATGTGCATGACCATCACATGATGCTTCTCGTAGTAGGTGCATGACCATCACATGATGCTTGTCGTCTCGTAGGACGTGCATGACCATCACATGATGCTTCTCGTAGTACGTGCACGACCATCACATGATGCTTCTCGTCTCGTAAGACGTGTATGACCATCACATGATGCTTCTCGCAGGTTGTACTAGACCATCACATGATGCTTATTGTAGGACATGAATAACCATCATATGATGCATCACATTGGACGTGCTTGACTATCATTTGATGGTTCTCGTCTCGTAGGAAGTGCATGACCATCACATAATGCTTCTTGTAGAATGTGCATTTCCATCACATGACGCTTCTCACAAGCCATGCATGACCACGACGTGACGCTTCTCACAGGATGTGCGTGAGCATCACATGGTGCTTCTAGAAGGATGTGCATGACCATCACATGAGGCTTTTCACTGGAATTACATGGCCATTTCATGATACATCATGCTTCTTGTCTCATAGGACGTGCATGACCATAACTTGACGCTTGTCGCAGTAGGTGCATCACCATCACATGATGCTTTAGTAGGATGTGAATGCTCATTAGTTGAAGCTTCTTTTAGGATGAGCATGACCATCACATAATGCTTCTCATAGGACATGCGTGACCATTACATGATGCTTCTCATAGCATGTGCATGACCATCACATGATGCTTCTTGTAGTATGTGCATGACCATCACATGATGCTTCTAGTAGAACGTGCCTGACCATCACATGATGCTTCTCATAAGACGAGCATGACAATCACATGATGCGTCTTGTAGGATGTGCATGACCATCACATGATGCTTCCCATAGGATGGGCATGACCAACACATGATGCTTCTCATAGGATGTGCATGACCATCACATGATGCTTTTAGTAGAACGTGCCTGACCATCACATGATGCTTCTCGTAGGACGTGCATGACCATCACATGATGCATCTTGTAGGACGTGCATGACCATCACATGATGCTTCCCGTAGGACGTGCATGACCATCACATAATGCTTCTCTTAGGACGTGCATGACCATCACATGATGCTTCTGGTAGGACGTGCATGACCATCACATAATGCTTCTCTTAGGACGTGCATGACCATCACATGATGCTTCTGGTAGGACGTGCATGACCATCACATGATGCTTCTCTTAGGACATGCATGACCATCACATGCTGCTTCTCGTAGGACGTGCATAGAATCATAGAATCATAGAATCATAGAATGGTAGAGTTGGAAGGGACCTCCTGGGTCATCTGGTCCAACCCCCTGCTCAAAGCAGGATTCACTAGATCATCTCAGACAGATGTCTGTCCAGCCTCTGTTTGAAGACGTCCATTGAAGGGGAACTCACCACCTCTCGTGGCAGCCTGTTCCACTCATTAATCACCCTAACTGTCAAAAAGTTTTTTCTAATATCTAATCTGTGTCTCCTCCCATTTAGTTTCATCCCATTGCTTCTAATCTTTCCTTGTGCAAATGAGAATAAAGATGATCCTTCTACAATGTGACAGCCCTTGACATATTTGTAGACAGCTATTAAGTCTCCTCTCAGTCTTCTTTTTTGCAAGCTAAACATTCCCAAATCCTGCAACCGTTCCTCATAGGACATGGTTTGCAGACCAGTCACCATTCTGGTCGCTCTTCTCTGAACTTGCTCCAGTTTGTCTATGTCTTTTTTAAAATGTGGTGCCCAAAACTGTACACAGTATTCCAGATGAGGTCTGACCAAAGAGGAGTAAAGACCGATAATGACTTCACGTGATCTAGACTGTATGCTTCTGTTAATACATCCCAGAATTGTATTTGCCTTTTTTGCTGCTGCATCACACTGTTGACTCATGTTCAGTCTATGATCTATTAGTATACCTAAGTCTTTTTCACATGTACTGTTGCTTAGCTCTATTCCTCCCATTCTGTATATGCTTTTTTCATTTTTATTGCCCAGATGTAGTACTTTTCATTTTTCCCTGTTAAAAACCATTCTGTTGGTTGCTGCCCATTGCTCCAGTTTATTTAGGTCTTTTTGAATCCTCTCTCTCTCTTCTCTAGTATTAGCTATCCCTCCTAGCTTTGTGTCATCAGCAAATTTAATCAGTTTACCCTCAATTCCTTCATCTAAATCATTGATAAAGATGTTGAACAATACAGGTCCTAGGACGGAGCCCTGTGGTACCCCACTTGAGACATTCATCCAGCTGGATGTGAAGCCATTTACAATCACCCTTTGAGTCCGATCACTAAGCCAGTTATGAATCCACCTAACAGTTGCCTGGTCCATTGCATACTTGGTCATTTTTTCAATAAGGATGGTGTGAGATACTTTGTCAAATGCTTTGCTGAAGTCAAGATATACTATATCTACAGCATTTCCCTGATCCACCCAGTCAGTGATTCTGTCATAGAAGGAAATTAAGTTAGTCTGACATGACTTGTTAGTTACAAACCCATGCTGACTCTGGTTAATCACTTCATTCTTATCCATGTACTTACATACATGTTGTTTAATAATTTGTTCAAAGATCTTTCCTGGTATAGAAGTCAGACTCACCGGCCTATAGTTCCCTGGGTCCACCTTCTTCCCCTTTTTGAAGATAGGAACAACATTTGCTCTTCTCCAGTCTTCTGGGACTTCTCCTGTTCTCCAAGAATTTTCAAAGATTATGGAGAGTGGTTCTAAAATTTCTTCTACGATCTCCTTCAGTACTCTGGGGTGTAATTCATCTGGACCTGGAGACTTGAACTCATTTATGTTAGCTAAATATTCCCTCACAATCTTTCTGTTTACAGATAACTTGGATTCCTCTATTCCTTTAAAAGGACAGTGAAGATCAGTTGATGTTACATTTTCTTTCTGAGAGAAAACAGATGCAAAATAGGAATTAAAAAGTTCGGCCTTCTCAACATCCTCTCTTACCATTTCTCCATTTTCATCCTGTAAAAATCCTATAGCATCTTTGACTTTTCTTTTACTTTTGACATACCCCCAAAATCCTTTTTTATTGCTTTTGACATCTCTTGCAAGCCTTAATTCATTGTCAGCTTTAGCTAACCTGATACGTGCCCTGCAGGATCTGCAGACTGCATTATAATCTTCTTTAGATATGCCTCCCTCTTTCCATTTAATAAACATTTCTTTCTTTCTTTTTAGCATGTGTTTAAGTTCTGTGTTCATCCATCCTGGTTTCCTTAAATGCTTCCCATTCTTCCTACTTTTCGGGATTGTTAACGATTGTGCTTTGAGAATCTCATTTTTAAAAATTTCCCATCCTTCCTGGACATTTTTGTCCTTAAGGACATCCAGCCATTGGATCCCTCCTATTCTCTTTCTGAGTCTCTTAAAATCTGCCTTTCTAAAATCTAACCTTGAAGTTTGAGTCTTCACATGTCTTCCTCCTCTAGTTATCCAAAATTCTATAATAGCATGATCGCTGCCTCCCAGGGTCCCAGCCACCTTTACCTCCTCAACCATTTCCTCCCTGTTTATAAGGATTAGATCCAAAGTAGCAGATCCCCTTGTTTTCTCCCCTACCTTTTGGAAGATAAAGTTGTCAGCAAGAGAGGATAAGAATTTGCTTGACCTGTTAGTTTTACTTGAGAGAGATTCCCAACAAATGTCTGGATAGTTGAAATCTCCCATGACCACTACGTCATATTTTTTGGAGAACTTGGTCATTTGATACATAAAGAGTTCATCCATATCTTCAGCTTGCCCAGGTGGCCTGTAGTAAATGCCGACAATGGTGTCCTTTCCGTTGTTTTCTCCTTGTATTCTTACCCAAACAGTTTCCACAGAACTCCCAGTCTCTGAAGCTTCAATCTCTGTGCAGATATATGCTTTTCTAACATACAATGCAACACCTCCTCCTCGTTTATCAAGTCTGTTTCTTCCAAATAAGTTGTATCCTTTTAGCCTTTTATTCCAATCATGTGTATCGTCCCACCAAGTTTCAGTGATTCCAATGACATCATATTCCTTTTCCTGCATTAGTAGTTCCAATTCTCTTTGTTTGTTGCCCATGCTTTGTGCATTTGTATAAAAACATTTTAGTTTGTGATTGGTTTCTCTTCCTCCCATATTTTTATTATTTAAATTGTTTTGTCTTTGTTCTTCTTTTCCACTTCCAGTAGCAAAGATCTCAATAGTATTTGTCAGCTGTATGGCTTTTTCTGGCCATTTGCTTCCCTTCCCACATTGTTCTAGTTTAAAGCTCTTCTGATGAGTGTAGCAAGGCGACTTCCAAATACATGTTTTCCAGTCTTCGTAAGGTGCACCCCATCTCTAGCAAGTAGTCCATCGTATAGGTAATTCATTCCGTGATCCAGAAATCCAAATCCTTGTTGACGGCACCATCGACGTAGCCAGTTGTTCACCTGTAGAATCTTATTCCACCTCATTGTTCCATGGCCATCCACTGGGAGGATGGATGAGAAGACCACCTGCGCTCCCAATTCTTTCACTTTCTTGCCTAAGTCTTCAAAGTCACTGCAGATGGTTTCCAGGTCCTTTCTTGCGGTGTCATTTGTCCCCACATGTATTAGCAGGAATGGGTAGTGATCTGTAGGTCTGAAGAGTCTTGATATCCTGTCAGACACATCTTTAATTTTTGCTCCTGGAAGACAGCACATTTCTCTTGAGGTTATGTCTGGTCTGCAGATAGCGGCCTCTGTTCCTCTTAACAGGGAATCCCCCATGACCACCACTCTCCGTTTTTTCTTCACAACATTCTTCTTTCTCCATCCAGGAGGATTCTGAGGGCTTACAAGGTTATTCATTGCTGGCAAAGTCTTATTTTGCTGTATTTCTTCATGGTTCTCCTGCGTGAGAGCCTGGTACTGGTTCCTGAGCAGTATGGGTGCTGACTGCCTCTCGATCCTCCTGCTTCTGTGGGTCACATGCTTCCATTCCTCTGTTTCCTCAGGTGCAGTTCGAATTTCTTCTCTTTCTGAATCATGAAGAGATAATTCTGCTCTGTCTAAGAACTCTTCACCTTCCTTAATGATTTTCAAGGTAGTTAACCTCTCTTCTAGATTTCGCAACTTTTCCTCCAACAGGGACACAAGCTTGCATTTCTGGCATGTGAAGTTTGGCTTTTCCACTGGCAAGTCTGTGAACATGTATCAGGATATGCAGCTCACCAAATGGCTCCAGGACTCTTCCATGTTCTTATTGTTAATGTTCTGAAAACAGTGAAAAAAAGCTTAAAAAAAAAGCTTCAAAATCCAGTGTTCTTTGAGCTCGCGGAGACTCTTCACTTACCCCAAAATGCAGTGGGAATATGCAAATTATCTCCTCAGGACTCCTCCCCTGGTTTACGGATGTCCTCTTTTCAGCTCCAACAGCCAAAATCCAGTGTTCTTTGAGCTCGCGGAGACTCTTCACTTACCCCAAAATGCAGTGGGAATATGCAAATTATCTCCTCAGGACTCCTCCCCTGGTGCATGACCATCACATGATGCTTCCCGTAGGATGTGCATGACATCACATGATGCATCTTGTAGGACGTGCATGACCATCACATGATGCATCTTGTAGGACGTGCATGACCATCACATGATGCTTCTCTTAGGACATGCATGACCATCACATGCTGCTTCTCGTAGGACGTGCGTGACCATCACATGCTGCTTCTCGTAGGACGTGCATGACCATCACATGCTGCTTCTCGTAGGACATGCATGACCATCACATGCTGCTTCTCGTAGGACGTGCATGACCATCACATGCTGCTTCTCGTAGGACGTGCATGACCATCACATGCTGCTTCTCGTAGGACGTGCATGACCATCACATGCTGCTTCTCGTAGGACGTGCATGACCATCACATGCTGCTTCTCGTAGGACGTGCATGACCATCACATGCTGCTTCTCGTAGGACGTGCATGACCATCACATGCTGTTCTCGTAGGACGTGCATGACCATCACATGATGCTTCTCATAGGTTGTGCTTGACCATTACATGATGCTTCTCGTAGGACGTACATGATTGGTAGCCTCGAGTGATTTTATCAGGTAGTTACAGTGTTAAAGGGATCATCCCAATTTCAGAGGGCTCATTATACTATGAAGCCTTTGCTACATAGCGTATGAGTCTTCTTTTTTAGCAAAAACCATTATACTCCGCCGGCCCTTTAAATAATGTATAACGTATCAAACACTTGATAATGGAACGTCCTCCGCGTTGTTCGGATGAAGACGTTACAAAACATCTTTACAGAACGCTTCAATGCTGCGATTTTCAGAGTTTTGTTTCAAAGAAAATAAGAGAGCATGTTTGAGTAGCAGACGCTCGTTCGACTCGCTCCCAGATCAGACGCGGAGACTGGGTGGGACAGTCAGAACACAAACTGTAAGAAATAATTTATAGGACAAATCCCCCTCAAGACCATTGAAAGAAAAAAAAAAAAAAGTAAAAAAAAAAAAAAAATCAAAAAAAAAAAATCTGGCTCTTGACACTAAAGGCTTAACATCAAATGCGGCCAGAAATCCATTTTCACAGTTTTATTGCCCATTCTGGACGCTTCATTTCAAAGGGAAAGAATCTGAATTCAGACACATAAAATTCCCTTTGTTCTCCTGCCCTGAAGCCTTTGTGCCAGTGTGGACGTTACTACAGGGAGAGGTTGAGATCAAAAAGCTTACAGCTCAGATACCTGGCCCCAAATGAAGGCCTTTGGCATTCTTAATTAAATTTGCACTCTTCTGGATTGACAATGCATTGACAATTACAACCATTTATATTACCAGCTGAGCTTTTCAAGCAACATTCAGAAGTCACCGGGAATATTACAAGATATTTTTACTGTGCACTGTGATCACGGGCGAATTACTATATGAACCGTAGGAAATTCCGCTATGTAGATGAAAATATAAAACTCACGGGGGATATTATTCTCATTTCTCATCCAGAAAACTTTATAGAATGGAAAAGAAATTGGAGAAAGGAACGTTGCCACCATATCTGTAGGTAAAGGGTGGCTCCACTTTTATACCCCTTTTTACTCCCTCCGAACCAATCCATTTGTTTTCCTTCTTGCACTTTTATTTTTTTCCAAACATCATTCCTATTTTTTTATTTTTCCTTCGACACAGTTGTATGAGAGCTTATTTTATTTTTATTTTTATTTTTTTGCGGGACGAGTTGTGGTTTCATTTTACCATAGACACGGTATGTACTGAAAAAGATTTAAAAAAAAATTCCAACAGGGGTGAAATGTTGATAAAAACAAATGCAATTCCGACATTGTTTTTTTTTCGGTTTCCTTTCTACAGCATTATTGTGCCGTAAACGTTGCCTGGCCAAATTATTCTTCAGGCCGATACGATTATGGCGATATCAAACTTACAAGGTTTTTTTTTTTTGTATATTTCAGCAATTACAAAAAAATTCATATAGAATTTTCTTTTTTTTTAAAACATTGCACAAAAAATAAGAAAACTGCCCAAAAAATAGGTTTGTGTCACCATTTGCACTGGCAACCCCAATCAAATGCTACAGTCATTGATTGATGGTGGCATCTAAATGTTTAAATACCTAGATGTTAGTGATAGGAGCAGGCTGTGTAACACAGCCAACACCTGCCTGACAGAAAGCAGACAAATCTTCTGAGCCCACTTCATACACGAGCAGCCAGACTATTACGTTGGTGTGTGCAAAGTGGTTAAAAACAATATCCGCTTCCTTCAAAAACAGTGCCATGCCTGTTCACAGGTTGCAGCTCATCCCCATTCACTTTGAAGGAGCTGAACTGCAATACCACACACAACCTGGGAAGAGGTGTGGTGCTGTTTCTGCCAAAAAATAAAAGCAGTCATGTGTATGGGTGAATTGTTTGTGGAAACCTGGTTGTTCTTAATAGGGCTTCCACGGCTAGACTTTGTGCAAGCCGTCTATCTAGCAGGTCCCAGAGAAACCGTCCTTTACCCTTTAAGCACCATACAGTGATCTGGACTTACAACAAGGACCCCCAGGGTTGTGTTCACAGAGTAGCTACTGGGCAGGGGGAGAAAACTGGCAGAGGAAAGTCAGCTAGCTGGGTGAAAAAGCAGGGCAATTCAAGTCGTTAGACAAAAGAGAATAAGCTGGGTTCAGATACCTGGTTATCAGACTAGTTGGGATTAGAGTCTGGAAGGAAACAGAGCAAAAATAGCTGAAAATCCAGGTCAGAATCAGGATAAAAGCAAGAAGAGTAATACCAGTGAACTAGTAGAACACCAAAAGATTACAGCACTTTACTGGGAGTTTAAATAGGGTGTGGTGCTGCACCATTTACCACAACAGGAACCTGATCACATTTACTGAGCTGCTAGACAGCACACATACCCAATATGGCTGATTGGGCAGCACCACAAGTCCCAACGACAAGATTATCTTTGGCTGGACAATTCTTGCCCACAGCTAATGAGTCTAACATCTCATCAATCACCAGCGCCATCCGCAGAATGAATACAGCGGCAATAGAAGCTAACGTAGCTGGAGCAGGTGCAGGTAGGCATGTGACAACATAGTTTTCTAGCCCTGGGCTATCACTTTAATCAATATATAATGAAAAGTTTTACAACTTTCTACTATACTTTGCATTACAATTTCTAAGATCTCTGCTTGCTTGCTGCCTGTTAATGAATAAGAACATTTACGGTTTACACTATATCCCGTCTGGCGCATGCTCTATGAGATAAATACCTAAGCAACACAAATCTCTACAGCTATGTGCACACTGTTTTTTTTTTTTTGGAGGCGGTCAAAAACGACAAATTTTCTAACAGAAAGAGCTTCAAAATCCTCTCCTTTTTTGGGGAGTTTTTTTAGGATTTTTTTGTCTCCAGAAGCAGTTTGAAGAATTGTTTTCATTGAGTGATTTCTGCAGTTTTCTGATTGGACAGTAACTAGTTTGAAGCAGATTCCATTAGGAGCAGCTTCAACGAGTGAACATGTACTTTTTTTTTTCCCACTAAGTGTTTTTCAAAACATGTAGCAGTAAAAAATATTCAAAAGAGTGAACATAAAAGGCCTTTTAATTTCAATGACTCTTCTTTCCATAAATTTTATAAATGTGCATTTTTCTCTTTATCTGTGCTGAGTGGATGTGCTCCTCCTGGGTTGCAGCTGAAGAGCTGTGTTGTGTACTCGGACCAATTATCTGCCTCCCTCCATGTTGCTCCTCCTCCCCTCTCACAGCATACAGGCTGTAATGTTTCTCTCCAAACCCCTTGGCCTGGATGAGCAACTGTTATGCAGCACAGATAGATGATGATAGTGCTGCAGAGATATCCAGATGGAACACCACAAGCAGAGTTGCGATAACAGCAACAATCGAAACAAAGTTCTAATTCTCAAGGAAGTAGAGAGGACAGGAAACTGGTGAACAGAGCTGGGTTGTTTCAGTGATAAAGCAGAGCTTAGTTTGTTACAGAGTCCAATGCATAACTGGCAGTGGTACTGCAGATTTGACTCATTGATATAGCACAGCTGAGTTTGTCACGGAGTCCAATACAAAACTGACAGTGGTATGGCAGAGTTGACCCAGCAACATAGCAGAGATGAGTTTATCACAGAGTCTAAGGCAGTACTGACAAGTGATATATGATAAAATGTACAATTGGTGGAGGAAGGTTGCACTTGATGGACCTAGGTCTTTATTCATCTTATGTAACGATATAACTATATAGCAGAGTTCCCAGCATGTAGCAGAGCTGAGTCTGACACAGGGTCTAAAGCAGTGAAGAAGCCTCCAAAAGAAGGTAGGACACCAACTTCATGAATACTCACGAGGCATGCCGCCACGTGAGCTGGCCTAAGAGTGTAACCTCACAGGAGCGCTTGAGGTTATAACCTTGGCTCCCTTAGTGACGGAGCCAATTATGTCCTTAATGACCAGGCTAAATTTTACAATTCTGACCAGTGTCCCTTTATGAGGTAATAACTCTGGAACGCCTCAACAGATCCCACTGACTCTGAAATTGTTTTTTAGTGACATATTGTACTTCATGATAGTGGTAAAATTTCTTCGATATGACTTGTGTTTATTTGGGAAAAAAATGGAAATTTGGCAAAAATTGTAAAAATTTTGCAAACTTAAAATTTGTATGGCCTTAAATCAGAGAGATATCTCACACAAATTAATAAATAACATTTCCCACATGTCTACTTTACATCAGCACAATTTTTACAATTTTTTTTTTTTTGTTAGGAAGTTATAAGGGTTAAAAGTTGACCAGCGATTTCTCATTTTTCAAAACAAAATTTACAAAACAATTTTTTTAGGGACACATCACATTTGAAGTGACTATGAGGGGTCTATAAGACAGAAAATCCCCCAAAGTGACACCATTCTAAAAACTGAATCCCTTAAGGTGCTCAAAACCACATACAAAAAGTTTATTAACCCTTCACATGCTTCAGAGGAACTGAAGCACCGTGGAAGGAAAAAATGAACATTTAACTTTTTTCACACAAATTTTAATTCAGACCCCAATTTTTTTATTTTTGCAAGGCTAACAAGAGAAAATGGACCACAAAATTTGTTGTGCACCATTTGACTGAACCCAAAATTGGCTGGAATTTACAGCGGACGCCATGTCGCGTTTGGAGAGCCCCTGATGTGCCTAAACAGTGGAAACTCCCCACAAATTACACCATTTTGGAAACTAGACCTCTCAAGTAACTTATCTAGATGTGTTTTGAGCACCTTGAACCCACAGGTGCTTCACAGAATTTTATAATGTGGAGCCATGAAAATAAAAAATCAAACTTTTTCCACAAAAATTATCTTTTAGCCCCAATTTTTTATTTTTACTAGGGTAAGAGGAGAAAATGGACCCCGAGAACTGTTGTGCAATTTCTCCTGAGTATGCTGATACCCCATACATGGGGAAAAATCACTGTTTGAGTGCACGGTAGGGCTTGGAAGGGAAGGAGCACTGTTTGACTTTTTGAATGTAAAATTTTCTGGCCTAATTAGTGGACGCCATGTTGCATTTGGAAAGCCCCTGTGCCTAAACAGTAGAAACCCCTCACAAGTTACCCCATTTTGTAAACTACACCCCTCAACGATTTTATCAAGGGGTATATTGAACATTTTGAACCCAGAGGTACGACACAGAATTTGATAACATTAGGTTGTCATATTGAATAAATTGTCATTAGTGTTGAGCACAAGTGCTCGCTACTTGAGTTTGCATCGGGTGCTCGGGTATGCACTAAGTATCCCGGGTGCTCGAGTAGACACCCCAAAAAAACATGCGGGGATCGCTCGTGTATGGCAAGCAATCCCTGCACATTTGCGAAACATGTGGGGCGGGTACTCAAGCATGTCACTTGAGCACCCGCGATACTCGATGCATACCGAAGCACACGATGCAAACTCAAGTAGCGAGCACTTGCACCCAACACTAGTCGTCATATCGTCATCATTTTTTTTTTCTTTACTTTTGAAAAAATCCCAACCCCCAACACAACCCTAATCCTACCCCTAATTCTACCCATAATCCTAACTGTGATTCTAACCTTAATCCTACCCCCAATCCTAACACATGATTGGGGCCCGGAAAAACTGGCTATGATCATGTTCTCCAGGGTCTTAGCTACCCTTGGTAGCCGAGACCCCGGAGGATTTCCGACGCTGGTGGACGTTATAGCCTTATTCCTCCGCGACGTGAAAGAGCGTCGCTGAGGCATAAGTACCCTTAACTGCTGCCGTGAAAATGCATTACAACAGTCGTTAAGGGGTTAATGGTAGCTCTATGTGCAGAAAGAGCTTGCTGAGGCAATAGGAAAAAGAGAGGTCGGTGAGTATCATACACAAATCTACTGTACTATTATAACAGTTTTAAAATAAAGGGTTTTATGGGCTCTATGAAAGTCTCTATCTGATATCCAGGAGAGAAGACTAAAAGCCCCTGGAAGATGCTAGTTGGGCATGATGAGATATGGCACAGCTTTTCATATTTTCATGTGTACTATTAACTTGAGCCAAAGAAAAAAAATTATAGTGATAGCCAGCATCCACATCTGTGTCTGAGGCTCTGATAGGAATCAGATTCTATGGTGGAACCCAATGGACCCAAGTAAAAGCCAATGGGGTCCATTAGTTGCCACCATTATCCACTATGCTACAGGTATGGCACTTTGTTGAGGTCTCCCATCAAGATGGACACCACATTGTAGGTGGGAACACAGCCAAGTTGTCCAACGGTAAGTCCATTCTTCTGGATGGGGACAATCGGGATGACTTTGAAACTCAAGCTTTCCGGTTACTATAATGGTCATGATACGGCACCAGAACTTTAGAGGTTCAACACTAAACTGCACCCCCAAAATAAAAATACACAAGTATACGCAGCTGTAACCCCAAACAACCCCACTACATCACATCGCACATCAACTCTATGTTTTTGTGAACTTACAGTACTTCTTTTTCTATGATTTTTTTTAGCCATAGCTTTTCCTCCACTCTAGGGAAGTATATAAATAAAGCAAATTTTTAATAAGAACCTGGAAAGTGCTCAGGCAGCCCAAGAGACCCTGCTTGTGTCCTACGGCTGATGTTGTTACATTACAGGTGAGGTTCCCTTAAAGTTTTGCAAAGGGAATATTAGATTTCAGGAAGTGCTGTGTACATCGATGTAGATCAATTCTATTGATACCTTGGAGAAACTGTGGTAAGAATTTAAAAATAAAAGACAACTAAGCAGCAAAAACAAAGGACTAGAAAATCCCCCTCAAGCCTTCCTCGGCTTTCACAGATTAAGTCTAAACAAAAAGAAAAAACTTTGTAGTTTTCGAAAACCCTCACAAAGCAAACAGTGCGGCTGTGATTGATAGGCTGGATGGATTTTCAGCACTGGTTAGCGGCAGCTGTTCTCACAGTAATTCTTAAAGTCCCATTACATTTTTGCATTAATTTTTAAGATGAGCACATTGTTTTAAAATTATACATTTTTTCCTTTATTGAACAATCTCAATATTCACGTGTGTCTTCTCCTGTCCTCCATGAGCTCATCAGTTGACCAAAGGTCACTTAAACTACATGAAGATCATGTGCAGTGCTTGGAAGTTCTCGTAACACTTCGTGATGGATAATTTTTTTTTAGAAAGACCAGAAAGGTATAAATGTATTTTTCGATGTCCTCAATGAGCTAGGAAGAGGGTCATCATGCTAACACTCAACTCTCATGAAGTCCACCTCTGCTACTTGAAGATTTACACACAAGTGGGCAAAAGTTTTTAAAAAGACCATAAGGTTCCATTGGGTCTTCAAATGTCTTCCATCAGGTAAGAAATCCACCCTTTCGTAAAATGAAGGGGTTACGTTTTTTTCTCAATAGTCATAAAAGGCATTTGTGACCCAAATTGAAGACCAATGAGGTTTTACAGAACTATATTTTTGGACTATTTAGGACATTCTATGTTACAGAAAAGAGGAGGATAACTTGCATGTTGGTCATTATGCGCTCCTTACTTTAACACATAGTAAGAAAGTGTTTAACAAGTGAAGATCCATGAACCAAATCCACTGGAGTACAGTGAAGAGAAAAGGTCCCATAGGAAAACGTTAAGACTATCTTCACTTTATGGTACCAGACTTTGCTACCCAGGATGTGGAAGCTTGCCATTTTTTTCAACTTCATCCCTTTTCCATGAATGTTGGTGCAACTTGTTCAGTACTTAGCAAGATTTTGCGATTGTTGCCTCGAAGTATGACTAGAAGACAATGAATGGCTAAACTAATGCTAAGAATATAACCCTTTATGATATTTCTTGTGAATCTTTGGGACCCGTGTAATGTGGCGCGGGGGTGGTGGCCGTGGGTGAGGTGCTCCTGCTTCATCCCCTGGAACGCTACATGAAAATGGGGGTCCCGGCTGGGTGTGTAGACTTGAGCTGTGGTGGCGATACGTCCATGCAAACTGAATGGTGCCGTTGTATTTCACCAGCCAGGACCAGATGTTACAGAGTTCAGTGAGGGAGACCATAGTTCATAGATAAATGTATTTTTACTGAACATTAGCTTTTGATGAACTGTGTACAGCAGGTAGTAGGTATTCATCTTCACAAATGTTTCTGTCCTAACATGGGACATTATCATACACTTCCTTCTCTGTTTCCGGGAATCACTTTCTCCCTCTACTTTGTTTAGCCCTTCTGCCTCCACATGGCCAAGCACACTTTATTTAGGGAGCCTCTTTGGCTCCAATAATGGCACTACAGTCCAGCCAACAAGAGTCCTATACTTCCACCAGCAGTTCTGCGTCCTTCTCCCCTTAGGGGAGTTTTCTATGCCAATATGGCTGCTACTTTGCTTTCTGGTTTATTGACGCCTTTGGATCACCATGTGGGGCATTTCCTCTTCATCTCCTTTATCCTTTATTCTCAGTCCCGTTACCAGACTGACAGACCACTCCGTACCATCACGCTAGGCTTCCTTCCCAGGCCCGGATACTTCTCTCTTTTCCTCTGGACCGTCTCCGGACACTATTTCCTTCTTGGTGTAGCTTCTCTCATAGGAGCTTCCTACCTGCCTCAGTCGTATCCCTCTTGTCACAAACACACCCACTACATGCGGTTCTGCTACTAAGCCAGACCTCAGTTCTGCTACTACTGCAGGCTCGTCCCTATCTGACGTTCTGACAGGAAGCTCTCTGTTCTACCCTTACTTAACTTCTCCCCTCTGGGCTAGTCCCAGCTATTAACTCCAAATATCCCTGTCAACTACCTAGTGCTGGGCTGAATACAACTTCCTGACCAACAATACAAATTACTAAACATACTACACGTCATAACGCATTACAGCAATACACATGTCCCACTAAAGGACCTTTTTGGTGAACTCCTTTATGAGACCTTCTCAAGATCCATGATTAGTATTTTGAGCCCAGTGAGGGAAAGCAGACAGATGTTTTACTTGCAATTACTGCAGGTCCAAATTGAGTTCCATATGGCGGGCACCTTGGTTTCCTTGTAGGAAAAATTACAGTGTAGGGATATTTCTATAGAACCAGTGAACTCTCTGTAAAACAAAACAACTAAAAATTATGCCAAACTTATTTTTGTTTTCTATTTTTCCCCAATTTGATCTTCATAAAAAAAAGTATAACCCTTATCTAAAAAAAATACGTGATAATAAAAATCAAGAATTATATTCAAAGAGGGCATAAGTTGCAGCAAAAACAAGCGCTATGCCCAACACATACATATGCACCTATTTTATAACAAAATAGTATTGACTGCAGCCACGAAAAGAAAAAAAAAAACCTCTTTGATCCATCGCAAGGTTCAGAGAATTCCCGGAGAATAATATTACGTCTGTAATAGTTCAAAAGAATAAAAAGCTTTCAGCGACTCGCTCTCCGCTCACCAATTTAATTTTAGGACATCATCATATTTATGTCTTAAATTTGATGGAATTTGTTTTTTTTTTTTTCTTTTTCTATTCCTCTGCATTTCCTTGTCCATGATCAAGGCAGCGTATTTCTACCACAGCGAAGCCATCTTCTCGCTCGGCTTCAGAAGCTGAATAACAATTGAACGAAATGTAAATCTTTGCAGTTCGAAGGCTCTTCTAAGAGACTGGCGTGAAAAGAAAAAAAAAAAGGAAAATTACAGGGATACTAAGATTAAAGATTTTTTTCTTTACCATAAAGACACCTAGTATATTATTTGTAGATTATGTTCGAGATGATAGAAAAAATTGCAAAAATGTAGGTCTCGGTCAGCTGAGGAACAATTGGCCGTCAAGCCGTTGGAAAAGTTTATGGCCAATAATTGCAACTGTTAGACTATGCTCCAACAAAAGGGACTTTTGTCATCCATTCCTTTTGCATAGCCATCTCCATTTCCGAATGTCATGGCACAGTCGGTGTTATGTGATCTCCCTCACCATTTCATATCCCAATGGCACCTCTGGCCATCCCCACCGCTAGTCATGAAAGGTCTTCAACTTCAAAACTATGACCAAAAGAGTATCAGACCATGCAAGACACTTTATATCCTGAGGGCAACAAAGAAGGTTCACAAAATACCCCTTTGAGAAAAGGGAGCTGTGTCCCCAAGACAGTCCCTGTAGAGGACTATAGGAGCCTATGAGCTGCTAAAAAGGATAAGCACATTTGGATTATCCTTGTATTTTCACCCAGTAAAATCCAGAAGATCTCTAGGAGAATTCTGTCATGGGAGAGGAGTCTTGACTCTTGACCCTTTTTTTTTGGGCGGGAAGATTAAATACTTAAGGAAGGTTAAATGCTGCCTACCACTTTCAAAGGTTGAGCACCCCATCGGAGTACCAATCTTAAGAAGTATGGGTGGACAAAGCTGAAACAGAACTTATGAGTACATAATACCTCTCAATTCACAGTACCTTTTGTAAGTAATTTAAACCCAACTTGGAAAAAAAATCTCAAATATTCCCCCTTTCATGATCTCTACTGGGACAAATAAGTCCCCAGTAACTCAAAATGCCTCTATTTTCACTTGTCAATATATTTGGTCACCAAAAAGATGGCTTCTTTGGTGAGGGCCGTTTCTGAGTAGTGATCAAAAATGGCCAACCAACACCAGATAAAAGGGAGAGCTCATTTTCACCAGCAATGGTGATATGCAAAAGGAAAGAATCTTTGCTTCTAACTTTTCATAATCAGCAAGAATGGAAGAAAATAATCATACTTGCCAACTCTCCTAGAAAGTTTGGGAGGAACCCAGTAAAAGGGGCGAGCTCCCAGATTTACAAAAGAGCTGACCTCACCAAAGCAGTCAGAAATCTTCCAAAATATCAGCTATTTCCCTTATGTTCCTGGAAAGCCGAGCCAAGTTGTAGAGGGGACTTAGAATGGACAGAAAATTTGGGGCAAGGATAGATGAGTTGGGACTTTTAACAGGAGCAGGACTACATCCAAAAAATGTACGGCAACATGCTTTGCTCACAGCTATACTTTTGCACTCCCAGATACTAAGCACGAAAATTTGTCATGTGGAAAAATAAATTATTAATAAAAGTCAAAAAGTTTTTGTCCCAGATGCAAAAACATTCGGGGGTTATTCTGACCCCATAACTAGGATGCAGGTGTGGGGCTCTTGAGATGTTCCTATGAATGTCTGTATTGAACCAGTACTCACACAAAGTGATTTTATCAGATACCTTCAACTCGACTGCAGAAGCGCATATGAAGATTCCAGAAGTTTTATTGACAAACTGAACTCTTGTAATATGCGATTGCAGTAGGTAAAAAGACAATTCTGAACCAGAGGTGTATAGAGATGATCCGCACATGAATATGGCGGGCAAACACTGACACAGGAGGAAGAAGGGAAGGGTTACTTACATCAGAGCTGGACTACAGGGAGAGAGGGAGAACAAACTTCTAAAAGAGGCAAACCTAATTGCATATGACGCGCCCCCTGGGCCATATTCTTTAGTGGGAATATCCGGAGCCGGATCAGATGGGGGTTGTAGTCTTCCGAGTGGCTGTGACCCGGTCCGTGCCCAGGGTGTCAAACTCAGTTGTATGTGGCAGTCCTACAGATGTTATAAGTTCTTAATGTCGACTACGCCACCCGTTGTGTTGCGGTCACTATGGCCGCCGCTGCAGCAGGGTCCGCTGAGGCTGATGGTGTAGGTGCAGCTTGTGATGGTATAACCCCCAACGGGTGGGGTATAGCCTCAGGGGATCAGGTGCAGAGGATGGGAGTTGTGGTGGTACAGTGTAGACGGCAATCAGAGACAGAGTCGGGTTCTGCAGTTTAGGATGTTTTACTCACTGCTGATGTTCTGGTCACTCCAGCTTCGAGTGACCTCCCGAGCCGTGCTGCGTCCACCAGGTTCTGGATCCGGCCAACTCCCAAATAAGTCCGGAGCGTGACCCTGAGCTCTCCTTCAGTCCTTTCTCTGGCCGTCCCCACTATTGATCCACCCAGGTCCAGCTCCCTCGGGCCTTCTGTTGGGACACCCTTGGCCTTGGGTTCCCTGACCCTCCTCGTGGTATGCCTTCGTGGTGGATGTGGTGGGTGACCGTGGCAAACGCTGCCCACGGTCTCCGGTCTCTGGCTGGGGAATGTTTTTACCCCCACCAGCTTGGGTTCCGGTACCCTGATGCCGACTCTTCACCCGGGGATTTAGTTTGGGGTCTTAGAGTCCTTTTCTTCTGTGCCTCTGAGTCTCTCTCTCTCTCCTCTCTCACTCTGGGTCTCTCTTCTCCTCTGCTCCTGACTTTCTCTCTGCAACTGACCCTGTTCTTAGTTGGTGCCCACCTTATATACACCCTCTATGTGTGAGCTCAGGTGACCAGCACCCAATGAGCTCCTATCTTTACTCAGGCTGCTCCCCCTATCTGCCCCTACACTACTTGGGATGTTCCACCCCCCTCCCACTCCAGCCAGGAACAGACTCGGTCATACCTGCACATTTCTAAGTGGGAGTACCGTCGGTCTGCTCCTCGGAAATGGGATGTGTGTAGTGCATGCAGCCTACCGAGCTCAGATCCACACTCCTTCCTTACCCGGGAGTGGAATATCACACCTCTGGGTTGAGGTGCAATACCCCTGTAGCAGCCAAATCCTCAGGGTGCTACATTCCCCCCTGGTAAATCACAGCACGTCCTCGGGCTGTAAGACATAAACACCAAAACATACAAATTTTTATAAACATATAAAACATATAAAACATTATATAAATAACATATCTTAGCAGATAAAACTTTCTCGTCGTCTCAGGCTCCTCCTCCGGTCACTGTGCAACGTGTGACCGGGTAAAGTGCGACAGTCTCTCTAGAAAACTGGTTTTCCTATAAAACCGGTAGGGGGCGCTTTAGGACGCGCAACTATTTACAAGGGGTATGGCCGCTCTCAGTCCTCGGCCAGGTAATGGGAATAGGGATGACCGCTCTCAGTCCTCGGTCAGTGGGATTTAGGGGTAAACGGGTAAACAGTTCACTCAGCTGGTCCCAACGGGGACTATATTTGCAGTAACAGTTTCTTTATACCCCGATCGGGTAACTATTTACAGCACCTACTCCGCTGTACTCAACAACGGCGTCCTCCTGCTCTTTCTTTATTGTTACCTTTGACTCTAGTTTCAGACCCGTCCGGGTCCTCTTGTTCTTCCTCCTCACATCGCAGCTCCTCTTCTGTCAGGCGATGCACATGGAGGGCGTAAGGTCCTTTGGCACACTTGTGCCGGGTAAAGGTGACCTCGTCCCCGATATAAAGGTCACGACCTCTGTGCCCCTCCGGCAGATGGGACTCCACATCTCTGCGCGTGACAAAGACGTCGCCGGGGGTGTTGTGGTCTCTGATGAAGCCCCACCCATGCTGCATGTTGAACTTAATTACAGTCCCGGTGGTGCGGGGACTGTGCGCTGCACGGGGGTCCCTCCTGGTTCGGCTCTTCTGCTCGGCGCTCCTTATTTGGGCCTGTTGTTCCCGGACCCGCCTCTCTCTCCGCTCCCTCGCAAACTCCTCGAGCTGCTGTCGGCAGCACTCTGCACGCTCCGCTGCAGCTGCCCTGGTTTCTTGAGTGAACCCCATTAGGTCTTCTCCGGTGGGGTCCCACTCAAACTGTGCTTCCGCTAGCGGGGGCGAGATCCTTATTACGGGCTTCGGAGCCGGAATCAGGGGTGCACACATGGCCCCAACTCTCCTCTGGTGCTCCAGTTCGTAATATTCCTGGGGCCAGATGAAAGGCTGCCCGTCCGGCCACGTGTGCTGGGCAAACAAGTCCTCTCCCAGACGCGGCACCCTTGGTTTTACGGGTGCGGGCGCGGTGGTGGTGGCGCCCGGGTTGCCCAGGCCTTGCGGCCAGGCCTGGGGCACCTGGAAGGTGAAGGGCACCGTTAGGACGGCGGCACCCTGGGCTACCTGGCCTTGCGGCCAGGCCGGAGGCTCCGCGGAGGTAGGGGGCGCTGTTGGTGATGCGACGCCCGGGGGTACTAGGCCTTGCGACCAGGCTGGTGGTACTTCCTGCTTGGTCACGCTCGGGGTCGAGGCGTGTGACGTCACAGGGGTCGCGGCGGCGGCTTCCGGTTGGGGCCTAGTCTGCGTCGGTGACATGGCGTTTTCGGGCACAGGAGGGGGACTTTCGGGCTCTGCGACGGGGAGCTGGGGCAGGTAAGCGGTGTCCCGGCTTGGGGTATAGACGTCCCCTTTACCTGCCTCCATGCGTTCGGCTCCCTTCTCGGCGCCGTCTCCGGCCTTGGGTCCTCCCGCGCCATCCTCAGAGGCGGTCTGTCTCCTCATCTTGGCTGGCGTGCTCCGGGTCTTGGTTTGCTGGGCCATCTCTCGGCTCCACTCCGCCAATGTCTCTCGCTGTACCCGGGCCATCCTCCGTGCGAGGCCCTCCAGGGCAGTTTGTGCACACTCCCGGTCTCGGGGGAGCTGTGCAAGGACCTCCACTAGGCCTAGTGGGGTCGCGGTTTCCAGCAGGCTCCTGACCAACGGGTCGGTGCTGCTCTGCTCTTCTTCCAGCAGGCTCCTGGCCAGCGGGCCGGTGCTGCTCTGCTCTCTGGCCATCTCCGGGTGAGATTCTCTGCTACTCCTCTCCAGGCTTCCTGCCTCCGGGTGCGCTCGCTCTAGACTGCTCCAAGCGGCACCCATCTTTGTTCTTTTCTTTCGTCTCCTCCCCCTTCGAGGGCGGTCCCGGGGCCACTGGGTGACTGTCAGCTCCAGGGGCGGTTCTTTCACGCTGACAGACACCTCAAGCATCACAGTCTCTGTTGGTGGGGGCGGTTTCCACTTTTGGCGCCATTTTCGGTCCTGGCCCACGATGGGAGGTGGCCTCTCGCCACCCTCTGGCACGCCCATAATGGCGTCCGCTCTTCCAAGGCGGGAAACCTTTGGAAATGGCGGGAATCGCTTCCCAGTGGCGGGAAACTCTGCAGATGGCGGGAAAACGCTGTTAATGGCGGACAACCGGCGGGAATCGACTGGTGATGGGGTCCGATGGAGGGGACCCTCCGGAACCGGCAGGAGACTTCTTTTTGAGGTAAACTTGCACTTTTCTTCAGGCACGCAGTACCCGGGTGTTGCGGGCACGTAATCCTGCCGACTACGCCAAAGTTGACGCGCCCCCTGGGCCATATTCTTTAGTGGGAATATCCGGAGCCGGATCAGATGGGGGTTGTAGTCTTCCGAGTGGCTGTGACCCGGTCCGTGCCCAGGGTGTCAAACTCAGTTGTATGTGGCAGTCCTACAGATGTTATAAGTTCTTAATGTCGACTACGCCACCCGTTGTGTTGCGGTCACTATGGCCGCCGCTGCAGCAGGGTCCGCTGAGGCTGATGGTGTAGGTGCAGCTTGTGATGGTATAACCCCCAACGGGTGGGGTATAGCCTCAGGGGATCAGGTGCAGAGGATGGGAGTTGTGGTGGTACAGTGTAGACGGCAATCAGAGACAGAGTCGGGTTCTGCAGTTTAGGATGTTTTACTCACTGCTGATGTTCTGGTCACTCCAGCTTCGAGTGACCTCCCGAGCCGTGCTGCGTCCACCAGGTTCTGGATCCGGCCAACTCCCAAATAAGTCCGGAGCGTGACCCTGAGCTCTCCTTCAGTCCTTTCTCTGGCCGTCCCCACTATTGATCCACCCAGGTCCAGCTCCCTCGGGCCTTCTGTTGGGACACCCTTGGCCTTGGGTTCCCTGACCCTCCTCGTGGTATGCCTTCGTGGTGGATGTGGTGGGTGACCGTGGCAAACGCTGCCCACGGTCTCCGGTCTCTGGCTGGGGAATGTTTTTACCCCCACCAGCTTGGGTTCCGGTACCCTGATGCCGACTCTTCACCCGGGGATTTAGTTTGGGGTCTTAGAGTCCTTTTCTTCTGTGCCTCTGAGTCTCTCTCTCTCTCCTCTCTCACTCTGGGTCTCTCTTCTCCTCTGCTCCTGACTTTCTCTCTGCAACTGACCCTGTTCTTAGTTGGTGCCCACCTTATATACACCCTCTATGTGTGAGCTCAGGTGACCAGCACCCAATGAGCTCCTATCTTTACTCAGGCTGCTCCCCCTATCTGCCCCTACACTACTTGGGATGTTCCACCCCCCTCCCACTCCAGCCAGGAACAGACTCGGTCGTACCTGCACATTTCTAAGTGGGAGTACCGTCGGTCTGCTCCTCGGAAATGGGATGTGTGTAGTGCATGCAGCCTACCGAGCTCAGATCCACACTCCTTCCTTACCCGGGAGTGGAATATCACACCTCTGGGTTGAGGTGCAATACCCCTGTAGCAGCCAAATCCTCAGGGTGCTACACATAGCTGTGTAACCAAAACAATACAATGACAATACAATATTGTATGAGTCCCAAGTCGTAGGAGTCATGACAGGGGTTAAGAGATGAACTAACTGGCAAAGGAAAAACTCCTAAGTCATCAATTATGTAATTAGTATATTCGAGGCACATTCTAATTAAAGACATTACAACTACATAAAGTAGCTCTGGACAGGTCCATAACTTTTTTAAAATAAATTTAAAATAAAAAAATAATAGTATTTTTTTTTTTTTTTAAAGAATTTTTTTTTTTTACCCAGTTATGCAATGCAATACAACAACCTCCTTAACTTTGCGCAGCCAATTTACTCTGTAAATAGCCAATTATTTCCAATTTATGGTTGCTTGGTGGTTTCGAGCCTTCCCTCTCCTTAAAGGGATTCTAAAAATTTCAATGTTAAACCACATAACCACTTCCAAACATATATATTCACCCGCTGATGAATTGAGCCCCATAATGAGCGGTTGTATCTTGGTATCTTTACATTTCCCAAATGTTAGTGGTAGCCCATTAAGGCCACTATCATTTCGGTATTTTCTTGGAAAAAAAAATTGGAAAAATTCTACCGAGCCTTGGCCCCGACTAATACCTGAAATCTGCAATAGGTTTCCACGCTTGCAGGATTACACAAGAGATATCTATCCTGCTCAACCAAAACCTCAATCATATTTGTGCATAAAACACCCACATTGGCTATTTGTCTTGGCCCGGAGTGCTTTGGCAGGGAGCCCGACTTAAGCCTTTAGAATGAGGTTTCAGTAAAGAATGCTTTCACTGTATTTCATGTCCACGGCTGACCCCGCCCACTGTTCTTCGCTCCGAGCCGTTTGGCAGCTCCGTGCAAAACCACAAGACAAGTTTTATCATCTAGTAAACCTGTCGCAAATAAAAATATAGGAAAAAGAGAAAAAAAAAAAAAGACTTCAATAAAATATTTCAACAACTATGGGATTTTTTTTAATGAGGTGCACACCGCATAATTACAGATTTCTGAATGTTTACGGTTTCCAAGACCGGGATCAGGATCTGTAAACTTAAACCCATTAACGCATTACTGCTAAATGGGATGTCGTGTCGCTCTTTGTGCAGCTCAGGGATGTTCCTCCATGCATTTATTTTGGAGCACAATAGAGGGCAGCACTATGATTTGAGCATCTGGACTCTGCAAAAGTTATGGCCAAGGTAGTTGCTGCACTTTTTTTTTTCACCTGGTAAAGGTTCAGTGCACTTTCCTTGCCCATACTGTGGTTTGGGCATGGTGGCTTGTTGGTATTCCACTGGGCCCATGCCTTGATAGCCCCCAAGGTAGAATTAGGGGTAAGGCCATCAGAATGCTGCACTGAGTGCTTAAGAGGGCGATAATGAGCCACTTAGCTCAAAGTATTTAGATATAGGGTTACAACAGCCAGCTAAATTCTTACCCAAGGGGAAAGTAGCATAGCTGTCTCACTAGACACTACTACATGGAGAAGGGGGTCTTTTTTTAGTTCTTACCCATTCAAAGTAGGCGTAGGAACACACATAACAGAAATTTATATACTTCCAAGAAGGTTGTCATTGCAAACAAAGATCTTAAAAATCCATGAAAAAAATGTGAAGAATGATTGTGAAATACTAATACTACTGTTGGATCAACTCTGGTCCTGATGGACTTCAGCCATACTTACAAACATTAGGGTTGAGAGAATAGGGACATTTAAGTCCTGCCCCAAGTCCTTTTTGGGAATGCCGACCCACCCAGAACCACTCAATTTTGGGCAGGGTTTGTATAATTCCTGCCCCTTTTTTTTAGCCAGGTTCAGTCCTGAATTTCTCAGAACTCTATCTGAAAGATCGGGACAGCTCTGATAAATTTGGGACTGTTGGCAGCTGTGATTTTACCCTACCAAAAACTCATATTAAAGGCAGAACCATAGATAGACTATCCTTGACACAGCGCAAATCTTCAGTTTGGTGGCCTTAGCTTTTTATCTAAATCCCCAGGCTGAGGCGAAGTGTCTTGTTGGAGGTTTTCCCTGGCTCTCAGCACTCACTGCCCAGTTATGTCCCTGACATTGCCTGTGGGATGAGACAATCCCTTTAATTTATTTTTTTTGCCCCCTGGATACTACACGGGGCACAGAAGCTTGTCTTGCAGTCGGTGGACAGGATGGAGCAGAATATAATCTTGCGTGGAGATTCTGAGCTTCTGTTTGTTTTGCTTAATTTTAAGAGTCTTGTAAAAGCTGAGACTCCTCGCCAGCAGCGACGACAGACACTTTCCAGTGAATTATAACAACATGAGTCACAGTGATGCAGTTGTTTTTATTTCATTATACAATAATCTTTACATAATGCAGATTATAGTCTCAAAGAGTGGTGGGAATCTTGTCTCGCTTTAATCTGGTTTTCACTACTGTATAAAAACTACTTTGCCTAGTTTGCCTACTTTAGACACATTATACAAAGACAGCAATCACTGGAGAAGGACATCATGGTTGGAAGAATAGAAGGAACAAGGTGAAGAGTGTCATGACACTGTTGTCAGATTGTCAGGGGCTCCTACCCTGTCCCTAATGCTAGGGGCACCCTAGCTGGCCCTGTTCCCTGGATTACTTCTGAAGGTGAAGACTCTGGGGCCACATACCTTGTCTAAGCGCCTCAATCTGCCCTCAGTCTGTTCCCATCCCCCCAGGGAAGAGGGGAGTAGTATTGTATGGCAGTACACAAACCTGACTAACAAGGTAATACAAACATGGCTAAAGGAAAATACCAATCATACAAATATATGCACACAAACAACAGAGGGAAGTGGAGGATGGGGAACAAACCAAGATAGGAGAATAATAGGATTAACACGTAACCTAAACCACACAACAGTCTAAGCTGAAATCCACCAAACACCTTCTCAAATAACCACTATCCACCACACTCGTAGAACCATGCAGCATAAGATAGCTCTGGTAATAATAGCCTGCCAAAGTCCAGTGTATATATAGGAGTGGGGAGTGGCTAACACTGGACAGTAGAGAGCCTAAATGAAGGTAAGCTTTCAGGAGCTCACAACTGAGCAGATTAACCCCTGCACTGCTAAAAGAAACCTGCACCGTTTAATATGAAGGCGAAAGGCTTCTAATGAGTGCACGAGTGGGAGGAATCAGACGCTGCGGTCTTCTAGCTCCTCTCTGTTGCGGTAAACACATGACAAAGAGAACCAGGAACCTTGACGCTATCAAGATAACGACGGAGAAGATCCTGGTGGACCTATCTAGGCTTGCACAAGATTGATCTTCCTACAGATCACTCTACCATCAAGTTGCTATGACTCGGGAACGAGCAGAAGGCCATTAAAAAAAAAAACAAAAAAAAACAACTAAGGATGATGATGATGATATTGATAACTATTAGTGATGGAGAACCTGTCATGTTTAGCTGCCAAAGAAGGGTTAAACCAGACGGTGCTAATAGGTTTCCAGGATCATTTCCTGATTGATGGGTTTCAGACTGTTGGATCCCCACCAATCCCCAAAACAGGTCTCTGAAATGTCTCATTAGAATAAAGTGGTGGCTGTGCATGAGAACCAAGGCACCATTCATTGTTTACAGAATGGCTGGAAATTGCCTCAGGTAGTCCCACAGACAATGAATTGAGCAGTGGCTCCCATGCACAGCCCCTGATTCATTGTAACAGGGCATTTAGAACCCCTTTTTGAGTTAGGACAAACCCTGTAATGTCTTGTCCTTATGTTAGGTCAATAATATTTGATTAGTGGAAGTTCCACCTACCAGACCTCAATCCTTCAGCCAAAAGAAGGGCCTACAGGAGATCCTCGGCCCATTCACTGCAGTACCTTGAGCAGTCATATCCATTGTGCCTGGTGCTACAGTTAAACCACAGTCAGATACCAGTCAGTGCCACACTGTGCTAGGTGCTGCCGTCAAGAAGTTGTGGGGGTTCAGTGTGTCCCATACTGCTGAATGAAGAGTGTACCAGGTGTAGGACAACCATGGATCAAACAATGACTGTAATATCCAGTAAAACTCTACGAGAACACTCCATTCTGCAGGATCTACTAGCAAAGCAATGTATGTCAGGCATCTGTTTTTGGAAGCAAGGATTGGACAAGATGGATTTTTTTTTAACCTTTTCCAATTAGATAAGTAGAGCCAAAAGTTTCTGTTAGCAGATTTTTCTCTATCACCATAAAAAGTCCAAGCACCCTTGGGTGACCCAAATAGAAATATTTATGGAGGAATTAGAGGTTATCTCATGGATATAGTCACTTTTAGGGAGAGTCACGTGACCGTGTAACTCAGACGAGGATCACAACGCAATGCTGGGAATGGCCTTCAGCTCTCCTGACCCGATTGTGACAGCTGCATAGAAATAAATGCGATTCTCGTCCGAGTTGTATGGCCGTGTAACTCTCCCCTTGTAATTGGAGTGGTCTCCAAAATTGTCTTATGATGAAACCAGGAAACCTGATAATACAAACATATTTAGGAATTGTAACTCCCCATATGAAACCTCCATAATTTAGCAGTAATGGTTCTCGACCGTAAAAGTCCCTGTTATCATTCTCTACAAGGTTGTCCGTCGACATGACTAACCGAAAACAATATACAATGATCTTATTAAAAATTCAGGACAGAATTATCCGGCACTTATAAGGAAAGCATTGTGAAACAAAGATCTTTTGAAATCTTACAATCCATTTCATGCCTATGGGAAAAAGCTTTCCAAAAACAGTTTTAATAGTAATGATTCATAATTATCTTTATCAATCGCTGTCTAGATGCTCTGAGTTAGATTATTCTGGCCATTCTCCAAATGCCTTTTGAGTTGGGACATTGGCTTAAATGTGAACCGCCGGTTTGGGTGGCATGCTCGAGCAAAGTACAAAGGGTTTAGACAAGCCTATGGTTATGTCAGTGTGGACCTGATTAATAGGTTGCTTAATTTCCAACCTTAATATATGCAGGAACCAGATCTGATGATGAGCTCAGGCTGCTCCTATGTGCCAAAAGTGTAACGAGTACATAAAGGAAGGGAGATGTCCAAATGACTGCCCCGAGCTATCTTTGAGAATTCTAGTCTTTCACTGGGGACTTTTCTATGGGAAATTATATACCTGCTTGCTTACACATCGTGATGGACTGTATTGAATGTTCTTTTCAAACTCTCCTTTCCATTCCCTTCCCATCCTTTCACTTCTTTCCTTCCCCCACATCAACATACAGCACAGTCTACCATTGATGGTGGCCATACTTTTGATGCACTGCTTTCAGAACATGGCTTTTCATCCATTCTTGGCAGAAGTAACTTTAAGCTTTTTGGCTCCAAAATAAAATGTGTAACATGGCCCCCATTTACTATTTATAATATTTGTGTCTTCCTATGTGGCAAAGTGGTCAGGGTCCTACTGCTGGCTTTGAAACACCTATAACTTCACCTTTATGGTTGGTCTTTGAAAGGTGATGTCTGGAGGACAACACCGTGAAATGCCACATTTCTATCTTTTTACCTTTCTTGGATTTCATTGAGAAGATGAGATAACTGTGTGCAGATCCGTTCCACCTAACATGGTTCATACCTTTTAGTTATGCCACTCAACAATGACCAAATACTCCAAATGGTATATTAACTTCTCTGCATCAGTTTTACCATTGGTTGGCTTCTTTTATGATCTCTTAAGTCAAGAAAAGACATCCAGCAACATTAGAAACTATCTTAACCATCATATATGGCCAACTAAACCCTCTAACTTAAATGCATAAAGATCTTCCTGATTCAAAGATCTTGGGGCTTTTCGTGTCTATTTCTCTAGGTCTACATAGAGGCCTGTACGGAGCGGTATGAGAGTCATTTGGGACAGACGATAACTGTTTTTTACAGTTGATGTGATGATGCAGTGCTCCAAAGAAAGCAGGTAAGAAGAACCCATGATGACTACTTTGTTGTGGCACGAATGGCAAGGAACATTTTTGAGCTTGATTCTAACTTGGGCAAAATAAAAATTTTTTCAATGCGGTTCTTCAGGTTTATGTGAATAAAATCCAAAAAGGTATATATTATCCCATTGACAAAAACATATAACATATTTAAGATCTCTCCATTTCTCTGGCCATTTTTGATTCCTTGCTTTCCAGTTTGACTCTTACTGTAATGGAGATGTCTCCGCTAAAAAAAAATCATCAGTTCTTTTTAAAACCATGTAGCTCCAAGGTTCCCCAAAGGTGTTCTGCATCAGTTCTCTCATATGCTAAAATGCCACCAAAAAAATAGACAGAACTGGGACACACTCCAGGGACTGATTAATGTAATAACTAATGATATCACAAACTATGACTATTACTTAATAGAGAGGAACTTTTAAGAGTTTTTAAAACTTTTTAGCTATGTCGGCGCCTCGTTAAATCTTTTTTTTTTTAATTATTTTTGCCAAACTTACTATTACGTATTATCAAGGAAATGGAACATCAATGACTAAAATAATAAGAAATGCCTTGTAAGAAAACAGTAAAGGTAAAGTAACTGTTATGGGTATTATAGTCTGAAGCTGCATTGTTTAAAGCCAGCTCTCCATGGCAAGAACCAAGATGGTGGCCAATTCCTGTTGCAGTTGCAAATCGCCATGTTACCAGGTTCAGTAAAAAAATTGATCAGTGCTTAAGCATCATCTTTCTCACCAGTGTTTGAAAACACAAGAGAAGAAAAAGTTTTCACTGAGTAAGGGCCTATAGAAAAAGTCTGGAAAAAATACCCCCTATTATGGTGCAACCCAGGACAGAAGGTTTTATTTGTTTCCTCCATGATGCTTGAATACATTTCCTAACCCCTCGCTTGTTAAAAGCCCTTATCCTCATTAAAAAGTCAAATCCATTATATTTATATAGGACCGGCCATCTCTCCCAATCTAACCCCATGAGGATTGTGCATTTCGAATTTAAACTCCTGATCATCTCCACTGTCTCAAGACACATTTGACCGAGTTGGGGGTACTTGTGTATGGATGGGGTTGGCGAAGACAGCTGCTGACTGAACCTTCCTTTTAGCGACCACTGTCTGATGTTTATGGCCACCTTCACAATGTAGTTTCTTTAAAAAGAAGAAGTCACCAACAAAGACTGGATTCCATCTCTCCAAAGGTCCCATAGACTGTCCAAGGTATGGGGAATAGGAGCCTATCCAACCATAGCAAAGTGTTATATGTTTTAGTAGAATGCAGCACTGCAAGTATGACATACCATTAGACCTTTGACACTGAATGGTTCTCTAAACACATAACTGTAAATTTAGAGAATGGGGTCTCACAACAAAAATCAAAAGCATGCCCTCTTCTAATGCTGGTTTAGGACACCACACAATCCCACCATTAGATGCTTATTCTTTATGACTGTATGGTTCACACTTGAATCTGTCAAACTTGCAGCTCCTCTGGAGATGGGACACCTTCTTTAGTTCAAACTTCCAATAGGAATGAGGGGGTATGACAAAAATAAACTTCTTTACATCCCCCAAGGATCTCCATAGCAGACTGTATGTGAGGTACATGTGACCTAGGTTTCATGGTTCACACTCACATCCTCCCTTCAATATAAACCTTGCAGTTCCTCTGGTGTTGGCAAGACCCTTTTTTGGGTTAAAGGGGTTGTTCAATACCTGAACACTAGACCACTCCCCCCTTTCCCTAGTGTCTGGGCTCCCTTTCCCTCTTCCCTCTGTGTTGCACTAAGTCTTTCCCACACCTTGCGTGACAGTGTCTTGGGATTGAGACTCTAGACTTCTTTGTTTGGGGTTCTCCACCTTCTATGCATACTGTGTTTTTATTTGCTTTCTTTCCTGCTGGGTTCCACTTCATCCGTCCCTGCTACTTCTGAGATTCCTGAGTGTGCCAAGTCCTCGCTTCCCACGTGTGTTCCTGTTTGCTACATCAGCGCCCCCAACCGAACCTAGGGCTTAGAGGTTCCACCACACATACCTTTTGTAAGGACCGGTGCCAATATTGTTAGAATGGTACCAGTATGTGAGGTGTGTATACAGTATTTTTTACTTTACAACAGGGACTACTTCATTTAAAGAGGGATTATTTAAGTAGAGAACACCCCTTTAAACTACTAATGGGAGTGGAGTGTGTGACCAATAAAAGCTCCTTTCCATCCCCCATGAATCCCCATAGCAGACTGAATGTAAAGTACATATACCCTAAGTTGCATGGCCTACATCTTCATCCTTCTTTCTTTATTAATCTTGCAGTTCGTCTGGAGACATTGACAACTGCCAATAGGAATGAAGGGTTGTGACCCAAGATAAACTTCTTTCCGTCCCCCAAAGATCCCCACAGGAAACGTAATATAAGCATAACTATTCCTGCAAATGATAACACACTAATGATTTGGCCTAGGAGATATTTTTCCAGATAGCTGTTCTTATGCCATTAGTGATATTATATAGTTGCAATTTTTCTTTTTAGTGAGTTGCTAGCGTATTTATTTTTTGTTATTCAGATCTTCTACAATATTTGTTAGAAACCATCACGTACAATATCCTTGACTGGTATGAGAACCTCGCGATGGTTTATTGTGCTTCGCTACCTGGTTAAACATTGCAGACAAAGTATATGGGATTCCTTCCTAATAGAGAGAACTATATTCTATTATTTTTTGATAAAAATGTAAATCTTGGGTACAGTTGCTGTAAACATGTCATTTTATGCATGCCGCTACCCGACTGGTATGCTTAGGTTAAATGTTTCAGCTCTGATGGGCACAAAAATGATACACTTACTGCAAATTAATGAATTCAAATCCCTGCATGTATCCGAGCTTTATTTGGCCAAGGCTGCGTTAAATCTGAGAACTTGTAGAAAATAGGACTCATATTTTTTTTTTTTTTAATAGGGTGATCTCTTTATTTGGATTAGGGATATATACAATATCTCCTAGCCTTTCACCATAGGAAATTGGAATAGAGAAGAGCCTGAAAAACCGAATTATGGCTTCCAATTTTTTACCATTCCTCTTAATATCTCCCGACCATAAATACATTTTTTATGACACCAATAAAGACAAATAGTCACCACTTTTCACAATAGACTTTCTTAACTGTGAGAGCGAGGCATTTCATTGAGCGTTTTAAAGGATATCTCATAGTCACAAACGTTTTATCGCCGCTTTTTATGTCTGTGCAGTGATCCCCAAAACTCTAATTAATTGAACATGTTTTAGACTCCGGCATCGAAAACTTGGGAAGAACCTCACGCTAGAGAGAGAGAGAGAGAGAGAGAGAGAGAGAGAGGTCCTTCACCGTGGAGAGTAAATCATTCCCTTCATTTGGAAATAATATATTGTAATGATCCGATATATACTCTTATCATGTGCGCAAGTAGAATGAATCATTATGTGGACAGTAAAGCTGGAGACATATTCCCGCGAACTTCTATAAATGGACAATTGAAATGTTTTAAAGTCCACGTTCACAGACAATTTTCTTTTATTTCTCTAATGCACATAAAAGGATGAAAGGAAGAAAGTTTTCAAATATTTTTCTTTTACCATTTTGCCTATACAGCTTTCTCCTCCAGAGCTTTGTGTCTCCATGGTAACAGACAACAAACAAACCTAATGTAGTCTGATCCGCCTCTCTATTCCTTTTGCCTAATTTATTTTTAGTAGATTAGCCAGAAATTGGGTACAAATAGAATAGTATAACAGAAGGATCATACTACAATAGTATTGATAGATAGTGGGCATACTTACCCGGAAGTATGTGAGTAGATTAAAATTTTATCAGGTTTGAATACTTGCTTCAGGTCGATGACCTCAAAAAAGGTAAAAATTTGTAAAAAAAAAAAACTAAAAATCGTTGTCATTCCGACATGTTTACATGTATTAGAAGAAGAGCATGAAGATCTTAACTGCAGGTGCAAAAGAATGAAACTTTACGAGACCCCGGGCCAGAGCATAGTACATCTTTGCTAACTCTCCCAGAACGGTCGAGGGTTCTCTAGAAAAAGAGACTATTTCCCAGACTCCAGAAAGTGTTGACAAATTTTTCAGCTGATACCCCTTGATTCTGGGCTGGCTCGGATCACTATAAATGTATAATTAAGAAGAACTGATAAACTGTGGTTAGAACAGAATCCGAGGAGGCAGAGGACGACACTGGACCCAAAAACATCAACATCAAAAAGAGAGTCTATGTGTCAGGCTCATCCATCTCTGGCCCTGGACCAGTTATATCCTAGTGTTGTTTCCAGGCTCCCTGGAGATTTACCGAATCTTCCCAGAGTATGGGAAGAGATGACATTTTCTGGGTGATTTGGAGAATTGCCAACTATTCCCGGAGTCATGAAGATACCCCTGTTTCTAGGTGTTTTGGAGATTTCCAAGTTCTTCCTGGAATATGTGACTATGCCATTTCTGGCTGCCTTCTTGGAAATGTGTTAACTCTTCCCAGAGTCCATAAGCATATTCCTGTTTCCATGTGCCCTAGACATTTGTCAACTCTTCCCAGAGTCTGGTAGTATACCCCTATTTCTGGGTGCCTTGAAGATTTGCCAACTCTTCCCAGAGCAGATCCCTATTTCTGGATGCCTTGGACATTTGACAACTCTACTTGAAGTCAGGGAAGATTCTCCTGTCTCTGTGTGTCCTTTTAGAAGTTTGCTAAATGTTCCCGGAGTCCAGTAGGCTGTCCCCATTTCTGGGAACCTTTTGGAAAGTTTACAAGCATGAGTTTAAAGCTTCTAATATTGTATAATATAAGAATATTAGTATGCAATACAATACAAAGCCAACGGAAGGCAGAATGCTACTTTAAGTGAGAGTTATACTCTAACAATACGCCACATATTTCCGTATATATCTAATGGTAAATGTCTCATTGCAATGGAAGTCAAGTTCACTCCTAATTAGTCATGTTGCTGTTGCTATTTTTTCAGTACGCTGCCCCAAACCAGTAGACGCTTTTCAATGCCCCCAACGTCTCATTGTACACTTGTCTGTTCTCGCTTACACAGATCTGTATCCACGACACCCTAAGGCAACTTTCACTGTCTCCATTAAAGCCATTTCTCCTGTCAATAAAGCCACCCCACCTTACACCTGTCAGTGCTCTTCACTCTAAGCCTTTCCTTCATTGTACTGGGTAATTATTAGAAGCATCTTCTTGTCAGTTCGAACAAAGCAAACATGGGAAATATCTGAATGTGTCTGGTTCCTGGCTGGACATCTAATTGTATATAGTGCAAACGGCTTAAGTGTTTTATCCGGACTTGAAATCAACACTCCCTTCTTTGAAACCATAAAAAGGACCAGTTTAATAATGTTTGACTATGTGAAAAATAGATAAAAGTTTCACTTTTGCTGGAGGACATTGGAGGTCTACAAGATTATAGGACTTCCAGAATGATCGAAGCTATTTTCCAACAAATCCAACATTTGGTGGCCAAAAATGGATCCATTATGAGGCCAATAACTGTAATGGTCTCAGATCTGGATTTATGTCTTCTCTTGGTGGAGTATCCATGTCTTTGTTTACTACTGATGATGGTGAATGATCAGTGTCCACTAGAGTTGAACAAAATGATTCTCAGGACCCTGGTCTAGCCGGCATGTCCGTAATCAGTGGCAGCTAGACCAGACCACTGTAAGCTTCCTACTACCTGTTGGCATCCTGTGTGCTAGGTGATGCAGATCCTCAAAACCCAACGTCCGATTGGCACATGGGACATGGGCGTTGGTGCAGCAGACAGATATAGCACGCAGGAAACAGATAGCAGACATAATGGAAGACGTAAGCAGACAGGTTATATCATGGAGACTGCAGACAGGCAGCAGCAGTACTGGAAACTACAAACAGGTAGCAGAGGTCCTGGAAGCCACAGGCAGATAAGAGACATCCAATATACCACAGACACGTAGCAGAAGTACTGGAAGCGGCAGGCTGACCAGAGACGTCCAGTATACCACAGACACGTAGCAGAAGTACTGGAAGCTGCAGGCTGATCAGAGACGTCCAGTATACCACAGACATGTAGCAGAAGTACTGGAAGCCGCAGGCAGACAGGAGACATCCAGTATACCACAGACACATAGCAGCAGTACTGGAAGTCGCAGGAAGACAAGAGATGTCCAGTATACCACAGACACGTAGCAGAAGTACTGGAAGCCGCAGGCTGACCAGAGACGTCCAGTATACCACAGACATGTAGCAGAAGTACTGGAAGCCGCAGGCAGACAGGAGACATCCAGTATACCACAGACACATAGCAGCAGTACTGGAAGCCGCAGGAAGACAAGAGATGTCCAGTATATCACAGACACGTAGCAGAAGTACTGGAAGCCGCAGGCAGACCAGAGACGTCCAGTATACCACAGACACGTAGCAGAAGTACTGGAAGCCGCAGGCAGACCAGAAACGTCCAGTATACCACAGACACGTAGCAGAAGTACTGGAAGCCGCAGGCTGACCAGAGACATCCAGTATACCACAGACATGTAGCAGAAGTACTGGAAGCCGCAGGCAGACAGGAGACATCCAGTATACCACAGACACGTAGCAGCAGTACTGGAAGCCGCAGGCAGACAAGAGATGTCCCGTATACCACAGACACATAGCAGAAGTACTGGAAGCCGCAGGCAGACCAGAGACGTCCAGTATATCACAGACACGTAGCAGAAGTACTGGAAGCCGCAGGCTGACCAGAGACGTCCAGTATACCACAGACACGTAGCAGAAGTACTGGAAGCCACAGGCAGACAGGAGACATCCAGTATACCACAGACACGTAGCAGCAGTACTGGAAGCCGCAGGCAGACCAGAGATGTCCAGTATACCACAGACACGTAGCAGAAGTACTGGAAGCCGCAGACAGACCAGAGACGTCCAGTATACCACAGACACGTAGCAGAAGTACTGGAAGCCACAGGCAGACAGGAGACATCCAGTATACCACAGACACGTAGCAGCAGTACTGGAAGCCGCAGGCAGACCAGAGATGTCCAGTATACCACAGACACGTAGCAGAAGTACTGGAAGCCACAGGCAGACAGGAGACATCCAGTATACCACAGACACGTAGCAGCAGTACTGGAAGCCGCAGGCAGACCAGAGATGTCCAGTATACCACAGACACGTAGCAGAAGTACTGGAAGCCGCAGACAGACCAGAGACGTCCAGTATACCACAGACACGTAGCAGAAGTACTGGAAGACACAGGCAGACAGGAGACATCCAGTATACCACAGACACGTAGCAGCAGTACTGGAAGCCGCAGGCAGACCGGAGATGTCCAGTATACCACAGACACGTAGCAGAAGTACTGGAAGCCGCAGACAGACCAGAGACGTCCAGTATACCACAGACACGTAGCAGAAGTACTGGAAGACACAGGCAGACAGGAGACATCCTGGAGATAGCAGACAGGTAGCAGAGGTACTGGAAGAGCGAGGCAGACTGGAGATATCCGGGTGACCTTCAGACAGGTAGCAGAGATACTGGAAGCTGGAGGCAGATAGGAGACATTCTTGAGACCACAGATAGGTAGCAGAGGTAATGGAATCAGCAGGCAGACAGGAGATGTCCTGGAGATCGCAGACAGGCATCAGAGGTACTGGAAACTGCAAACATGTAGCAGAGGTTTTGGAAGCTGCAAGCAGACAGGGCCATCCTGGAAAATGCAGGTGGACACGTAGCAAAGGTCCTGGAAACTGCGAGCAGTCAGGAGACACATTGGAAGTTGCAGGCGGACATGTAGTAGAGGTCCTGGAAGTCGCAAGAGGGAGGAAATGTCCTGAAAGCCGCAGGCAGACACATAGCAGAGACAAACTAAAATTCTTATATATGCCCAGGTAGATGATCACATGGGAGAATGGTGGGCTATTTGCAAAGCCCGACATGGAGCACAAGAAAGTTTAGCAAACGAGGGTAAAGGGAGCAGAGTCCCGACCCGGACAGGTGTATAACCGCAATATTTTAAGGTTTGTGGAGAGGGGATCATTACACAGGTTCTCACGAACCAATAAAATAAGGGAGGGACCTGGAGGGACCGCTCTCTCCATGGAGTCACAAGAGCTACTAACATGGTACATCGCTCATCTCGACCCTAAAGTACTTTGGTTCTACAATTTTTTTCTCCACTTCCCCTCCTTTTAATGATCATGGTAGGTGACTTGTGAAGGAGGCTGGCTGACTGCTTATTTTAAGAGCTAAACCAGCCCCCTTCTATGTCTATGAATTGGCCGTGACATAGAAGGAGGCTCGCTTAGATATTGAAATGAGCAGCCAGCTGTCCCTTCCGATTTTATGGAAAATATTTTGTGTTGAGCACAGGACTGGAAGCCATGTGCCCAGGAGCTGGGATGGAGGGCTACTGGAATACTTACATCTAATAAATGAAGATTTTTCCCCAGGAAAACACTTTCAATATTTAAACTATGTAAGATAAGTTCGTCTACATAAGGGCACCCAGGTGAAACAAATACAGGTCATTTGACCACCCATCATCTGGGGAAGATGCCGTTGATCATGCACTGCATTACAGCAGGAAGGTGGTTGTTTATACAGATATCATATATAAAATGCCGTATTTTGTCTGTAAATTGACGACGCTTCAGGCTATTTAGTCTGCTCTCGTTTTGATGGCTGATTGGCTGCAGCGAGTTGTAACAGGCCATAAACGATCAGGAATGCTCCAGTATACAGGGGTTACATCAGTGCTCCACACAGAACATCTTTATTAACAGCAGAGGGAAAACTCCTGTCCTCCATTCATTACATCCTTATGCTTGTATAAAGGAAAAATTAAGTTTTCTACTCTTCATTCTCAGCAGTGAAGTTCAATTTATATGACATTTGGTGCCATTTACTGTCGCCTTGTAAGATGAGGAGAGACCCTCCACTACTTACCAACGCTCTCCTAGATGATAATGATGATGGCCACTGTTACAACCAAGCAGCCAAAGAGAAGGAGAGGTGAACATGTTGAGGTTGGCTGCCATGGAGGTGTCAACTAGGCGGAGGTACCAGGCTGGTACTCCGAGTACTCCCCTGGGAGTATGCAGATGCTGCTGTGAGCACTCTTCCACTCAGATGAGGATGAACAATGTAAAAGAGGCACACATGGAACCATTAGCAAATTCGGGCAATTGCGTCACTCCAGAGGGAAGTGAAGATGCCAGAGGGATCAGCCAATAAATGCTATGATGCAATAGAGGTCAGTAGATCTAGAAGAGACTGCATTTCAGCAGTGACTGCCAGAGTCAAGTGACAGCTAAAGAACCGTAGCATACTTGACAATTGTCTCAAATTTGCCAGGACTGTCATGAATTTTCAAATATTGTCCCTGCAAATTTGTGACATTCTGGGCTGTAAGGGGCAGGATAATGTAAATCCCACCCATCAAGGGCAGAACTTTGTCTGGAGGCTGGGGACATTACCTGCTAGGCTTTGGGGTGGTCTTAATTGTCCCTTTTACGCAACACAAATGCTGGTAAGCCTGGGGTCATCGTGCTATGTGGCGGCACCAAGATAGACACTGGTATATCAGCTGAGAAGTTCCGCTATGTTTCTGCCATTGTTATGTATGTAAATAGTTTGAGAACTTGGCGTTGTGTTCCCACGAGTTGCGGTTGGGCTAAAGCCTGTATGTGTGGCAAGACCCCCATGCTGGTGATGGGGATGCTAACAGGCATACGCCTTTTCTGCTTGTGTTATCTTCTCAAAGAGCTCAGCGTGCCCTTGATGAGACGAATGTGAAATAATCCCCATGAAAGGAGTCCCAGAAAGGAAGTGGAGACCACCTGCAAGTTGCTGATCATAAGGACTAGTAGGTGGAAGAGGAAGTCTACCCACTTAATGCTAATGATGAGGCCTGGACTACGTCTGAAAGAAATACTGAGAATTGTTTCCAGTGAACTACAGAGTCCTGAGAAAAGGAAGTCGCCACCGCAAAGATCATTGTTACACCAGTTATTAGAGGCCGTCCTGTTCCTGATAAAAAAACAGTTCAAGAGCAATGCTTAAAACATCTAAGCGGTAGGCACCACCATAGTGGCCTCCACATCACCACTTGCTAAGGCCACAGATTTATATATAGATAGATAAATGATAGAATGATAGGTATACAGATAAATCTGTGATAAATAAAGTGATATTAGATAAATGGATAAAAGATACTGTTATAGACTCACCTGGTTAGGTGGATTCTGTAATTTGCAGGTCAGAATGAATGACATGGACCGATGGAAATAATATAGCAAGCAAGGCTTGCTGGATGGCACATGGAACAGTGAAATCCATGACAGCATGCAGACAAGCAGAGTAGGAAACAATAGAAGACACAGAGCCAGAAGTGATACACATAGAAACTGGAGATGTATTCAGCAGTTGCAGCAGTGTTTGCACTGTGAACAAGTCCAGAGAAGAGTTTGTTATGCTTATAGCTGACAAAGGGTTAATCAGCAAACAAATGGGTAGATGCTGGCAGCAAAGATGAACAAGGACAACATGTTTATAGAGAAGATGTACTCTGACGCAGCAGCATTTGTAGTGTGAACAAGTCCAGAGGGGAGTTCGTTATGCTTGCTGCAGATGAAGGGTTAGTTGCAGGTCGGAACTAGAAAGTAAATTCAGTTTTTTGTTTTTTTTTTTAAAAAAATTGAGTTTGCTGAGATGATTGCACGGTGATAAACTCTAAGGCACAAGGTAACTGAGCATAAAGTGAAGTTTGCTGGAGCAATTTGTAAAATCTACTTGGAAGATAGATATAAGATAAATGGATATAAGATGGATTAATTGACTGTAGGTCCAATTCATAAAGCGGTTTTGCCAGTTTTCTGGCTTGAAAGACTGCTACATTTTTGTGCAACTGGCAGTTGCGCAAAAATTTTTGCCACTTTTTTTTGTTGCCTTTTTCGACCAGCGCCTACTACTTTTTGAAAAGTGTGCGGAGCTTAGTCAGGAGGGGAGGAGGGGATGTGGCCAATAGAGTCTGGCAAATTTAACATAATGTATGCCCAAAAAAATGGCAAAACTGTACTACAGCCCTAACTGGAGTAAAAAAAAATTTGGGTTGGTGCACGGCTGCTGAAAGATGTGCCAAATTCCTTAAGAGGCGCATGCGTCTTAAGGGGCATTTACACTGCAAGATAATTGTGAATGAGCGTAGTTTAAAATGCTCTTTCACGATTATCACTGAACGAAAAAAATGCTCGTTCATATGGTGATAAGATCTTTTATGCCGCATATGATCATTATTCTCTGCGTAAAAGGGACTCGCGCTGCTGAGAACTATGGCAGCCTACGTGTACGATATAGTTTCAATCGCTCAATGCGCACCGTTTGCCTTGGTCTGCCAGTGTAATCAGGCATTCAAACGACCACCGATTGGTAAAATTTTGCCGACCAATAAAAGTTTACCAATAGGCGGTCATATCGTGCCGTGTCTAAACAGACCCTTAATAAATTTGGCACATCCTCCTCCAGTGCTCCCTTTATCAAAACTGACGTGCCAATCATCAGGCCATATTTTGGTTTCTCGAGGTTAATTGCTTGAGAAGACTGGAACTGAAGACAATGGTGTCTGGTCAGCTCTGAACAGGTTTATCCAGATTGGGTGGAGCGAGCGGGTAGCGCAAGGTGCTAGCGAGAATTAATAAACAAAGCTTTGTTGTTGTGAATGTTCCTTTCCAGTAGATTGTTTAGACATGTCAGGTACAGTGTCCTGGTATGAAATGCCTGTAATAAATCATGACGCTCAGTCATCATCGTTTCACGTCAGCTTTTGTTCATAAAGTTTTGAGAAAAATTACAAGGAATATATTTGTTGAGAGAAAAATTCACACTTGGAAAAAAAAATCTATAAATGGAATGTTGCGAATATGACCGCGATACAGTTCAGATAAGTTCAGGCTTTCGAGATATTTGTAATATGCCTTTGACAAGTATGATGGGAATCTTACATGGTGGCTGTCTAACTGTATCTCTAAGTTTACCCGTGTAATATATCTTGGCCCCTTTAAATCAGGCCTTCTTGTTGAAACCACCAAATCACACCCTCTTAACGTAGAGCGCTGGGTATGGTGCATCACACATGCTGATGGTGAACATTTATGTCAATAAAGTTGAGATGTAATACCATATATAACCTGTGGACAGGGGTGGCACTGTTTCAGGAAAAGAGGACCATGTCTTTTTAATAATAGACAATCCCAATAGTTGAACTCTTAATATTACTACTGAAGTGGCAGTATTACCAGGACAGCACTGTGCTCCTTAGGTTCTTACTGGCTTTCTTGAGAGACATCATGACAGACCCATTAATACCCCTTTAATACAGTCGTACACAATATATTTTATGTGTTTAATAGAATACATATGATTTTTCTCTTTGACCACGCCCCTAAGGAGCCAACTGATTACATAGTCTTTACCGTAACATCTTCTAAGTGCCAATCAAATGGTCAAAATAGGTATAAAGGGGTGGGAAACATTTTTGGGAGCCCAAGAAGTTTTAAAATTGTTAACATGTTAGGGTTAAGGATAGAGGCATATATAATATATTGTATGTGTCTCCTATAATTAAGATCATATTATCCCCTGTCCATGCCCACAAGGAGTCACATATAAGAAAATCTTCCCTCTAATACATTTTTAAACACCTACTAGTGTTGAGAAAAAAGACTAATGTGGCACCCTGCTGCGCACAGGTACCACAGGACCAAGGGTGCATGGACGGACTTCTCCACAAGAGGCCCTCGTTACAAACAAACACCTCCACCCTTCCACCTCATAGCACCAGAGGGAGCCTTGATAGGGATATATATATGGAGGGTGGAGCCAGTTAGTTGATCAGTCAAACAGAGAGAGAGTCTGAGAGTGTGCTAGCGCTGAGAGCAGCGAAGACGCAGCGCGTCTGCTGCTGAGTTCTGAGGGCCCTGAGTGTGGTCAATGGCAAGGAGGAAAGGAGAGAGGAGTTGAGGGGGCAGAGGAGCATCATAGGCTCACCCCGATATACAAACCGGACACCGGGTCCGCGCCAACAGGGTCCCTTTATACCCAGTAGGGATCACCGGCATTCCCGGAGGACTACCAGTCCCTGGCTGACCTGAAGCTAGACCCATTACAGGACCAGGAACCACAAGGCCCCAGCATTCAGGGAGAGTGGTTGCCAACAGAAGGTCCCACTACCGAGCGACAGGTGAAGGAGCAGCACGACACATAAACTAGGCCCAGTTGCAGGCTGGCCAGGAGCATACAGAGAGGCAGACACGGACCAGGAGGCCTTATACCCGCTCACTGGGGAGAAGTCCTGAAGTGCACCCATCCTACTGAGTACCCTGGACCGTACCTGACATCCGCACCAGTAAAGGTATTGAAGCGAATCCCCTGTCTCTGTCAGTTACTCCTGCTGCGCCATCCGCCTGCACTACAAGTCCCAGCATCACCACCATCAAACTCCACACTGCCCCGGGGGCCCGCTCCACCTGTGGGGAGCAGAAACACCTCAGCTGCCATCCCATCACCCCCCGGAGGTCTGCAGCAGCGCTGGTAAACCTTACCAGATACCACAGGTGGCATCACAAACTATTTACTTTATTTTTATTTTCTATCCAAGTTACAATCCCCTTTTTTGGTTGACCGCTCTGGGCCACCGGCCGGGCCAGCCACTGTGACATACCCCCCCCTCCAGCATCCACAGACCCGGCTGGCGAGTACCCCATTGCCCTGGGGGCGTGTCAACTTCTGGCATCACGAACAGGATTCCGTACCCGTTGCCACCGGGTACTGTGCACCTTAAAAGACTGTAACAGTTACTGTGTTGAAGATTTCCCGCCATTCCCGAGGTTTCCCGCCATTATCCGCCATTTTCCTGTCACCGCGCGGGAAGAAGAGTGACATAACCGCGGGAATCGGAGAGGTGGAAGCGCACGAAGTCCAGGCCCCGCCTCGCGCCTTGACGCCGAACCAGGAAGCGTCAGGTCATAGAAGGAGACCGTTGTCAAGCGCACGCTCTGATGTCAGCCGCGAGGGAGATGCAAGGTCCTGGAAGGAGACCGTCGCCTGCGGAGCTGCGGCCTACCCGATCCAAGTAAAGAAGGCAGGCTACGGTTTACTAGGGGGGCGCAACCATGGCCGGCGACCAGCAAGCCGCCGGAGCACCGGTTAACACTCCTGATGCCCAACTTGCGCCCGGCGCTGCATAGGCCGCCCCACCGGCAGGGGTCGTGACTCCGTTGATACCCATGGCCCTGCCGTATATCCCGGAGCGAAATGGCTTCCCCAGTATGATGGCAAACCAGACACCCTGTCTGGGTTCAAGAGAAAAATATTCAGTGCACTGGACATGTATTCTATGACTGGTAAGCAGAGAGCCGCTGTTGTGCTGGGACAATTGACTGGTGCTGCAGAGCGGGAAGTTGAAACCTGGCCAGCCGCAGACCAGGAATCAGTATCCATTATCTTTAAGAGACTGCAAACTGTCTTTGAAAACCGCACTGAGACAGATCTCCGGATGAGGTTCTACCACTGTGCCCAAAAACCTGAGGACCGTATCCGGGACTACGCCTGGTGCCTACAGGAAGCCCTGCGGGCCCTGAAACAGGTTAGTCCAGCCAGCATACAAGATGAGAATAAAATGCTGACAGAACAGTTCATCCGGGGGTTGAGGTTCCAGGAGGAGAGCAGAACTGTACGGTGGTGGGCTTTAGATCATCTAGACGCCACCTTTGACACCCTGAAGGACACGGCTATTAAGGGTCTACAGCCCCTGGAAACATCAGGGACTGCTATCCAGCGTTACCAGGGTGGGGCCGCCCCAGTGCCCGCAGCACCCACTGCTCCTTCATTGACGGCTGAAACAAAGATGCAAACAGGGCCTCCTAGCGAGCTGGACCGCCTGTGCTCTGAAGTGCGTCGGCTAAGTAAAACCCTGACCACTGTCCTGAGCACCCTGCAGCTACAGGCGGAGCCCGAGCTGGAAGGAAGGATCCTACTCGCCGACAGCCCTGAGGATGTCCCCTGGATGAGGAGAAGAAGGAGGACAATGCCACCCCGTAGGAGGACAATGCCACCCCGGAGGAGGACAACACCACCCCGTGGGAGGACCAACGACCAACGTCGCCCTCCAGGAGACTTCATCTGCTTCCATTGCCACAAGGCAGGCCACACAGCGCGGAACTGTCCTTTAAACGGGCAAACCCTGGGGCCGAGGGCCGACACCCAGGAGTAAATCAACCAGGCCCATCAAGCTCGTACCACCGGTTTGTAGGAGGAAGGCCTTTCCTGTCCATCGTGCTGGACGGCATAGCTACACCTGCGTTACTGGACACCGGCTCACAGGTAACCATCATACCTGATGTCCTCTACAAAAGGTACTGGTCCATAGATGAACTCCACCCGCCGGCCTCAAACCTCTCTGTGTATACCTCTAACGGCCTTCCTCTTAACCTAGTAGGGGTTAAGGACGTGACAGTGAAGGTGGGGAGAGTGGAACTAAAGGACCAAGGACTAATTGTCATAGAATCTAACCCTGGTGATACAGACTTGTATATGATACTTGGTACAAATATTCTTGTAACTGTTTGGGAGAAGTGTTGTTTTTACTTCAACAGATTGCTGACACTGCCAAACCAGGGCAGAGGAAGGTGCTCCAGAGAGAGATTCGAGCCCTCCTGTACCAGCAACAGGTAAAGCTAACAGGTGATGAGATTGGTAATGTACGGGTGACAGACCCGATACCCATTGTGATTCCCCCAATGAGTGAGATGCTGATTTGGTGTAGGGCAGCAATAGGTCTCAAGGGACAGAACTACCAGGCGGTAGTGGAGCCCATTAGCTCGGAGCACAGACCTACACTCTTAACTGCTAGAGGGGTAGTTGATGTATGCAATGGGAGGGTACCCATACGTCTCCTAAATTTGTGGGGAGGAGGAAGTTAAATTACCAAGATACGCCACTGTTGCCAGATTGTATACTGTGAATGATGATGCCATACACACAGTGGAATCCTTGACCCCACCAGATACAGTGGAGGACAATGACTCCGAAGCTCAGCTGGAGGATTGGTGTCAACAGCTCCATGTTGGGACTGACGCCACTCCTGTCCATCAGAAACACAGTGTTTACAGAGTGGTTCAGGAATATGAACAAGTGTTTAGTAAACACCCACTTGATTTTGGAAGGGTTAAAGGTGTACAACACCACATACCCACCGGTAACCATTCACCCATTAAGGAGCGTTACAGACCCATACCACCAGCACATTATCAGAAAGCCAAGGAAATGTTGCATGACATGAAAAAGGCAGTAAGGGATAGCTGTAGCCCTTGGGCAGCTCCCCTGGTCCTGGTCAGGAAAAAGGACGGTAGCATGAGGATGTGTGTAGATTATAGACAGATTGTAGCATCGGCGTCTCTGCCCCTTGCTAGGCAGAGACGCCGTCCCTCTCACCTCCCCGCTTCTGGCACGGCGTCCTCCAGCGCTTCTCTCCCCGCTGCTTCCGGCACGCGCTCCTTCCCCGGCAGTGTGCTTAGGGCGCGCGCGCTCTCCCCCTCTCTTAAAGGGACCGCGCGCGCCGTCCTAAGGATTCCCCGGCCAATTGCCGTTGGACCTCCCATATTTAAGGCACCTCCTCCAAAATGGAGGTGCCCGAGCAATGTTGTTGCAAAGCCTTTCAACTCTGCTTCAGCCCTCAGGTCCCGTTACCAGATACCTGCCAGTTACCTGCTGGATCTCTGCTTGATACCTACCTGTTTCCTGTCTATCTGCTTGCATTCCTGCGGTCCGACAGTCTGCCTTCCATCACCTGTCAGTCTGTCTATGGATCTGCCCGCCCGCTCACCTGGGAGCGCTCACCTGCTACCTACCCGCTAGCCTACCTGGAGGCTCTGCCGTCACTTGCCGTGACCACCTGCCTGTCCAGAGACTCTCGCCTGCTCACCTGGGAGCGCTCACCTGCTACCTGCCTGCTAGCCTACCTGGAGGCTCTGCCGTCACTTGCCGTGACCACCTGCCTGTCCAGAGACTGTCCCCGTCGCTTGCCGTGACCTCCTGCCCTTCCACCCAGAGACTATCCCCGTCACTTGCTGTGACCTCCTGCCCTTCTACCCAGAGACTGTCCCCGTCACTTGCCGTGACCTCCTGCCCTTCTACCCAGAGACTGTCCCTGTCACTTGCCGTGACTACCTGCCCGCCTTCCTTGGGAGCCACCCGCTTCCTTACAAGGACTGCCCCTTTGTATAGTTGCTCAGAGGTTCCACCTCCCAGACCCGTAACAGTTTGCTCGGGCCATGGAACCCGGTGGCACCCAAGCTCCCTCGCTCTCTGACCTATACCATGAAGTCTCCCGTCAGAGATCCCAGCAGGAGTCCATCCTGAACCACCTGCGGAATGTCAACTCCCGCCTGGACACACTGTCTGCTCCACCAGCAACCACCGCTAGTGTCACGACTCGCACCCCGGCAGCGCCGCTGCCCACCAATACCATGGCATCCTGTCCCGGACCCCGGCTTTCTGCACCTCCTCGCTTCGAAGGCGACCCCGCTCAAGCTCGGGGCTTCATAAACCAGTGCACCCTGCACTTTGAACTCTTGGTTCACCAGTTTATCTCCGACCGGGCCAAAGTGGCATTCATCATGTCCCATCTCACTGGGGAGGCACTGGCATGGCTTAACCCCCTGTGGGAGAGAGGGGACCCCCTGGTGTCCGACCTGTCGTCTTTCCTCACTGCTTTCCGGAGAGTCTTCGATGAAGTGGGACGAAAGACCTCATCTGCCTCCTCTTTGCTACTTCTCCGCCAAGGGAGTCTCACCGTGGGCCAATATGCCATACGGTTCCGCACCCTCGCTTCTGAGCTTGCCTGGGATAATGAGGCCCTGGTGTCCATCTTCTGGGAGGGTCTTTCCGGTCGGATTAAAGATGAGCTCGCCGGTCGGGACATTCCTACCACCCTGGATGACCTGGTGTCGCTGGCTACCCGGATAGACATCCGGTTTCAAGAACGCACCAAAGAGACCACCCGTGAGAGAAGGTTTCCCCGCCTAGCTCCTACTTTCCAGAAACCTGTCTCCTCTTCTGTCACTCCCCGGGCGCACTCACCCGAGTCCATGCAGATCGACCAGACCAAGATGGTCAAGTCTCGCCAAGAGTCACGCCGAGCCGAGGGGAGCTGCTTCTATTGTGGCAGTAAGGAGCACCTGATTCGTTCCTGCTCGGAGAGGCCGGGAAACTCCAGTGTCTAGGACCGCTCGGAGAGGTCGCCCTAGACAAAAATAAGTCCTCTCCAACCCTGACTTTGTCTGTATCCATCTCCTGGGGAGAGAACCGTCATTTTGAACTCGCCCACCTGGATTCTGGATCCGCTGGAAACCTCATCTCCCAGTCCCTGGTTGAGAAATAGCGTATTCCCACCAAGTCTCTGGCTGAACCTTTGTCAGTCGCCTCCGTGGATGGAAGACTCCTTCCGGTGACCATCCTGCTCGTCACGGAACCCATAACCCTGCAGGTGGGAATGCAGCACTCTGAGGTAATCTCCTTCCATGTGTTGCCCGGACTCTCCCACTCCCTATTGCTAGGACTACCTTGGCTCCAGTCACATGAACCCGTGTTGAACTGGCATTCCGGTGAAGTACTCCGGTGGGGGCCGGCCAGCCATAAGACTTGCCTGGTTCCGGTTCGTCCTCCACCTACCCCAGCTAATTTACCTGGTCTTCCGGCTCCTTACTGGCCCTATGCTGACGTCTTCGGTAAAAAGGAAGCAGGGACATTGCCACCTCATAGGCCATATGATTGCCCGATCTACCTGGTACCTGGCACCACTCCACCCCGTGGGCGTATTTATCCGTTGTCTGCGGCTGAAACCCGGGCCATGTCTGAGTACATAGAGGAGAATCTGGCCAGGGGATTCATCCGGAAGTCTACTTCCCCGGCTGGAGCAGGATTCTTCTTTGTCAAAAAAAAAGATGGCTCGCTACGCCCCTGTATTGACTATAGAGGACTCAATCAGATCACGGTTAAAAATAAATACCCCCTTCCGCTCATCTCTGAGTTATTTGATCGCCTTAAAGGCGCCAGGATCTTTTCCAAGCTGGATCTACGTGGTGCGTATAACCTGGTCCGTATCTGTCAGGGAGACGAGTGGAAAACGGCATTTAATACCCGGGACGGACACTATGAGTACCGTGTGATGCCATTCGGTCTCTACAATGTTTCCACCGTCTTCCAAGAACTGGTCAACGACATCTTCCGTGACCTTCTTTACTCCTGCGTGGTGGTATACCTGGACGACATCTTGGTCTTCTCTCCGGATCTTCCCACACACCGGAGGGATGTTCGTCAGGTCCTGCTTAGGCTCAGGCAGAACCACCTCTATGCTAAATACGAGAATTGCCTTTTTGAGCAGACCTCTCTTCCATTCCTGGGCTATGTTATCTCCCAGACAGGCTTGCGAATGGATCCCGAGAAGCTCTCTGCTGTCCTAAAGTGGCCATGTCCGGAGGGCTTGAAGGCGATACAACGATTCCTGGGCTTCGCTAATTACTATCGTCTCTTCATTCCTCACTTCTCGTCTCGGACTGCGCCCATATCTGCGCTCACCCGTAAGGGAGCAAATCCCAAGGTATGGCCACCCGAAGCTGAGGAGGCCTTCCTTTCCCTGAAGCAAGCCTTCTCCTCTGCCCCTGTGCTGCACCGTCCGGACTGCAGCAAACAGTTCTACCTGGAGGTTGATGCTTCCTCCTCTGGAGCCGGAGCGGTGCTCACCCAAAAGTCTTCATCCGGAAGAATGGTAACCTGCGGTTTTTTCTCTAAAATCTTCTCCTCCTCTGAGCGCAATTACTCCATAGGAGACCGAGAACTGTTAGCCGTTAAATTGGCGCTGGAGGAGTGGCGTTGCCTGCTTGAAGGGGCTCTATACCCGGTGATCATCTACACGGATCACAAAAACCTGGCATATCTCCAAAATGCCCAGAGACTTAATCCACGTCAGGCCCGGTGGTCTTTGTTTTTTGCCCGCTTCGATTTCATTCTTCATTTCCGCCCGGCGGACAAGAATGTCAAAGCTGATGCCTTGTCCCGATCCTTCCTGTCCTCCGACCAAGAGGAGGAGCCTATGCACATTATCGACCCCTCCAAGGTGATGAATGTGGCCCCCTTGGATTTGACTCATCTTCCACCCGGCAAGACGTTCGTGGCGCCTCCTGACGGTGAGAAGGTTCTTCGCTGGGGTCATTCTTCTAAACTAGCTGGCCATGCCAGCCAAAAAAAGACCTTCCTACTCATTTCCCGGCATTACTGGTGGTCTACCCTGCGTAAGGATGTGGTAGACTTCGTCTCTGCCTGTTCATCTTGTGGCCGCAACAAAGTTCCCAGATACTTACCAGCTGGTCATCTCCTGCCGCTTCCCATACCTATTGCCCCGTGGCAACACATCGCTATGGACTTCATTACCGATCTTCCTGTCTCTGCCGGATGTACTGTCATTTGAGTGGTCGCGGACCGCTTTTCTAAAATGGCCCACTTCATTCCCCTGCCTGGTCTTCCGTCTGCACCTGAGCTGGCTAAGGACTTTATCCGGCATATCTTCCGTCTCCATGGCCTACCCCTCCACATCGTGTCTGATCGAGGGGTTCAGTTCACCTCACGCTTCTGGAGAGCCACATGTAAACTGCTGGACATCACCCTGGACTTCTCCTCCGCTTACCACCCTCAGTCCAATGGTCAAGTGGAGCGGATCAATCAGATCCTTACCAGCTATCTCCGGCACTTTGTTAATGCCCACCATTCTGATTGGGTGGACCTCCTCCCTTGGGCCGAATTCTCTTACAATAACCACGAGAGCGAATCCTCTTCCAAATCCCCGTTCTTTATTGTCTTTGGCCAGCACCCCCGGATTCCGTTTCCCGTCTCCGCCTCTGTGGACAACCCTGCCGCGCAGTCTCTTGTCAGCGAGTTTTCTACCATTTGGGAGAGTACTAGGTCCGCACTTCTTCAGTCCTCCGAGCGGATGAAGAGATATGCTGATAAGAGACGTCTGGATCCGCCTCAATTCCGTCCGGGAGACAAGGTTTGGCTCTCCTCCAAACATGTACGGCTCAAGATACCCTCCTACAAGTTAGGTCCTCGCTTCATCGGCCCATTCGAAATCCTCCGGCAAATTAATCCAGTGGCCTACAAATTAAAACTCCCGGCCACCTTACGGATTCCCAACTCCTTCCATGTATCTCTCCTCAAACCCGTTGTCTTTAACTCTTTTTCCAACAATCCAGGTACTCCCCCTGCTCCGGTTTCTGCTGAGGACGTCTTTGAGGTAGAGAGTATTCTGGCCACCAAGAGGGTAAGAGGAAAGACCTTTTTTCTGGTAGATTGGAAGGGGTTTGGTCCTGAGGAGAGAACTTGGGAACCCAGGGAGAACATCAACGCCCCGCTTCTCCTTGAAAAATTTCTTTCTGGCCTAAAAAAGAGGGGGCCTAGGGGGGGGGGGTACTGTAGCATCTGCGTCTCTGCCCCTTGCTAGGCAGAGACGCCGTCCCTCTCACCTCCCCGCTTCTGGCGCGGCGTCCTCCAGCGCTTCTCTCCCCGCTGCTTCCGGCACACGCTCCTTCCCTGGCAGCGTGCTTAGGGCGCGCGCGCGCGCTCTCCCCCTCTCTTAAAGGGACCGCGCGCGCCGTCCTAAGGAGTCCCCGGCCAATTGCCGTTGGACCTCCCATATTTAAGGCACCTCCTCCAAAATGGAGGTGCCCGAGCAATGTTGTTGCAAAGCCTTTCAACTCTGCTTCAGCCCTCAGGTCCCGTTACCAGATACCTGCCAGTTACCTGCCGGATCTCTGCTTGATACCTACCTGTTTCTTGTCTATCTGCTTGCATTCCTGCGGTCCGACAATCTGCCTTCCATCACCTGTCAGTCTGTCTATGGATCTGCCCGCCCGCTCACCTGGGAGCGCTCACCTGCTACCTACCCGCTAGCCTACCTGGAGGCTCTGCCGTCACTTGCCGTGACCACCTGCCTGTCCAGAGACTCTCGCCTGCTCACCTGGGAGCGCTCACCTGCTACCTGCCTGCTAGCCTACCTGGAGGCTCTGCCGTCACTTGCCGTGACCACCTGCCTGTCCAGAGACTCTCGCCCGCTCACCTGGGAGCGTTCACCTGCTACCTGCCCGCTAGCCTACCTGGAGGCTCTGCCGTCACTTGCCGTGACCACCTGCCTGTCTAGAGACTCTTATCCTGCTGTCACTTGCCGTGACCATCCGCCTGTCAAGAGACTGTCCCCGTCACTTGCCGTGACCTCCTGCCCTTCCACCCAGAGACTGTCCCCGTCACTTGCCGTGACCTCCTGCCCTTCTACCCAGAGACTGTCCCTGTCACTTGCCGTGACTACCTGCCCGCCTTCCCTGGGAGCCACCCGCTTCCTTACAAGGACTGCCCCTTTGTATAGTTGCTCAGAGGTTCCACCTCCCTGACCCGTAACACAGATTAATCGCATAACACATAAAGATGCATACCTTTTGCCCCGTATAGAGGAATCCCTGGCTGCACTAAAATCTGCCAATTATTTCTCTACACTGGATCTCACTAGCGGGTACTGGCAAGTCTCTGTTGCTGAGGAAGACCGGGAGAAGACGGCCTTCACCACCCCGATGGGACTGTGCGAGTTCAACAGTATGCCGTTTGAACTCTGCAATGCACCCGGAACGTTCCACAGGCTGATGGAGTGTTGCTTGGGACATCGGAACTTTGAGACAGTGCTGCTGTACCTGGATGACGTTATCGTGTACTCGAGGACGTATGAGGACCACCTGAAGCACCTGGCGGAGGTATTTGAAGCATTGTCCCGGTATGGGATGAAATTAAAGCCTTCTAAATGCCACTTGCTCAAGCAGAAGGTTTAGTACCTGGGGCACGTAGTCAGCTCGGAGGGAGTAGCACCAGACCCGGAGAAGGTCACTGCCATCCAGAAGTGGCCTGAACCGAGAAGCATCAAAGAAGTACGGCAATTCCAGGGACTGGTCGGGTAGTACAGGAGGTTCATAAAGGACTATACCAAAAAGGTAGCACCTCTACAAGACCTCCTGGTAGGACAGTCCAAAAGAGGAAAGAGTCCCCCATTCCAGTGGGGCAAAGAACAGGCCGAATCCTTTGCAGTAATGAAGGAAATCCTGACTGGTGAAGAAATCCTGGCTTACCCTGACTACAGCCAGCCTTTCCCGCTGTACACCGACGCCAGCAATGAGGGACTGGGAGCTGTGTTGTTCCAGAAGAAGAATGGAAGAGAGAAGGTAATTGCGTATGCCAGCAGGAAGCTACGCCCTACCGAGAGGAACCCGGAGAACTACAGTTCCTTCAAGCTGGAGTTCCTGGCCTTGGTCTGGGCTATCACTGAAAGGTTCAAGCATTACCTAGCCTCAACTAAATTTACAGCTTTTACTGACAACAATCCCTTGACACACCTGGAGACAGCCAGGTTGGCATCCATGGAACAGCGTTGGGTGGCCAGACTGTCAAATTATCAGTTCACCATCAAGTACCGGGCAGGTCACAAGAACACCAATGCTGATGCCCTGTCAAGGATGCCTCACCAGTCAGACACCAAGGATGAAGTGGATGATTTAGAGGAAGTTGAACTACCTGCTTTCCACTGAAGCGGAGTGGTCCATGAGCAACACGTCACCAGAAGACGTCAGGGAAGGACGCTGAATCCTCTACCCCACCACAGTTGGAAGGAGACCCAGGACAGTGACCCGGTTGTCAGCCTCATCAAAAGACTGATTACCCAGGAAGGTTCTCACCTGGAGAAGGATGCCCCTCCACAAGCCAAGCAACTGTGGAAAGAGCGAACCCGGCTGTTCATCTATAGAGAGAAGCTGTGCAGAAGATATGTCAACCCCAAGACCCATGAAATGGTGTGGCAGATTGTTGTACCCAGGACAGATATCCAGATGGTGTTGGAAGCCTACCACGATCAAGCAAGTCACTTTGGTTGGAAGAAGATGGAAACCCTGCTGAAGGACCGGTTCTACTAGGTTGGAATGCGGAGCTCCATAGAGAGGTGGTGCCAGAATTGTGGGCCCTGTAGTCTCAGAAGGAAAGACTACGGCAGCCAGAAAGCACCCTTGCAGTCCATCAAAACAACCCAGCCCCTGGAGATCGTCGCTCTGGATCACGTCAAGCTGTCACCCAGCAGGTCAGGCTACTCCTATGCCCTGACCATGGTGGATCACTATTCCCGGTTCCTGGTGGTAGCCCCTGTCAAGGATCTGACAGCAGAAACTGCAGCAAGAACATTCCAAGCATACTTCTGCAGGCCCCATGGATACCCGGACAAAGTGCTGACGGATCAAGGCCCAGCCTTTGAAGCCGAGCTGTTTAAAGAATTCTGCCACCTGTACGGGTGCAAAAAGATCCGGACTACGCCGTACCACCCTCAGACCAATGGTTTGTGTGAGAAAATGAACAACATCGTCATAGACCTGCTGAAAACCTTACCCTTGGAGAAAAGAAATCAGTGGCCAGACAAACTACCTGACCTGGTAGATCTGTACAATCACATACCTGTGAGTTCTACTAATTGTACTCCAGCGTACCTTATGAGAGCAAGACCCGGAAAGTTGCCCGTGGACCTGGAACTCGGAGTGGTAGAACATGAAGCAGATATGTCCACTGAAGACTGGGATACAAATCAGCAAGAGCAGTAGAGGAGAGTACAGGCCTGTGTCGAAGACAGTCTAAACAGAGTAAGGGAGAGGCAGGAAGAACAGTACAATAAACATGCACCAGCAGAACCCTTGGCACCTGGAGAGATAGTGCTAAAGCGGAAGAGAAGTCACAAGCTCGATGACCAGTGGGAAAGAGAGCCCTACACAGTGCTGAACTCCAGATTTGACAACAGTAAAACTTGCCTAATTAGCAGAGATGGAGGAAAAACAACTGCAACAGTCGCAAGAGACCATCTGAAAGTATGCCCAAGTCTACTGAAGACAACGGAAGAAGTACATCCTATAGAACAGAGGTCCCCAACCGCCGGTCCGCGGACCAGGACCGGGCCGTTGGGGTTTTTCAGCCGGTCCGCGGGGAGAGGGGGCCCCTCCAGCCTCCAGCAGGGCCGCCATCAGGGCATGACTGCCCTGACTCCAGTATGGGGCCCGGCCGGTAGGAGCCCCCTCGGAGCCCCCCTCTTGTGCGTCTCTCTCCTCATGGGGCCTCCGGCCGCATGCTAAGCGCCGGGTCCGGGACATCTTAGCGCTGCGCTGCTGCGGCAGCACCTTCATGATTCCCCTGACTTCCGGTCATGTGACGGCGCCGTCACATGGCCGGAAGTCAGGAGAACCTGGTGTCAGCGATTTGGACGAGCGCCAGGATTCTGCAGGGATCGCATGGGGGTAAGTATAACAAGTTTTATTTTTTTTTAAATACAATTAACTAGGAGTGGGGGGAATGGGAGATGCACATGGGGGGAGGGGAGAGATGAGAGATGCACATGGGGGAGGGGAGAGATGAGAGATCCACATGGGGGGGAGGGGAGAGATGAGAGATGTGTGGCACCCCAGGGGTCTGGTTCCCACAGTAACAGCAATGTTATGTCTGAGAGCAGGTGGGAGGTCTCTTGGTTAGGGATCCTATGCATGCCACAACTCCTGCCCAGTCCTGGGAGGGGAAGAACTTCCCCTATATAAACCTAGGGCTGAGGCAGGGTTAGTGAGTAGAGAAGAAGTAGAGACAGAGAAGAGCAGCAGATATAGGAGAAGAACATCAGGAGCTCTGTGGGAGCAGTGCTATAAGGAGTCAGGGGCTGGCAGCTGCAGAGCTCGCCCTGACTGAGAAGCCATCACCGGACCCGGAGTCCGAGGCTGTGGGGACTAATCTTTACCCAGCAGCAGAAACCGCCCGGCAGGGGATTCCAGGTCCTCTGGCCAAGAAACCCGAAGGCACGGTCACACGCGTGGGACCAGCACCGCCGTCGTGGAGCGGACGCCACTAGAAGGCCCCGAGTCACCGGCCATACGGGTGAGCACCACACGGTACACTCAGGGACGTGGGCTACTTATACCCGCCTCTAGCAAGGTAGCCAGAAGAGTACAGTTAGTTTGGGAGGCCTACAACTCCGCCTGGCCAGGGGAGATCCCATCTGCTCAAGGACTGACCAGGCCCCAATCGCTAGCCAGTACTCCGGGAGGGTCTATCTTTATCACCAGTAAAGACCCTGAACTACACCGCATCGTCTCTGAGTGGTTCCTACTACCCCCATCATCCACGTCGGCTGCCCTGAGGCCATACCCCTCCCGTTGGGGGTTTCACCATCTACGCTGCACAATCGTACCACCGGCCTCAGCGGTCTGCCCTGCAGCGGCAGCTCCATAGCTGCATTCAACGGGTGGCGTAGTCGTCCAACATCTACTGCTAATACAGCGCCACTTAGTCTGACTCCCTGGGCACGGACCGGATCACCGCCACGAGACTACAACCCTCAAGAGATCCGGCTCCGGGTAAGCTCCCGCATGCGCAACGCAGCGCGACACAGGCCCAGGGGCGCGTCAACTTTTGGCGTAGTCGGCAGGATTTCGTGCCCGCAACCACCGGGTACTGCGTGCCTGAAAAAGACTGTTCAAACTTACCAGTGGTGAAGATTCCCGCCATCCGTGGAGGTTTCCCGCCATCCGGCGCCATCTTCTACCTTCTTCCCGCCATCCGCGAAGTTTTCCCGCCATCCGGCGCCATCTTCTGCCTTCTTCCCGCCATCCGTGGAGTTTTCCCGCCGTTGGACGCCATCTTGAAGACGCCGCGCGGGAAGAAGAGGGGCGTGGACTCCGAAAGCGCGCGAGAACTGAAGCCCCGCCTCACGTCCGGACGTTGCGTAAGGTCCTGGAAGGAGCCCAGCAGACGCCGACGTCACAGGAGCGCGACGGAAGGTCCTCAACCCTGACGATCCACTGCAGAGCCGCGGCCTACGGAAGAGGATCATCGCAAGGTAGGCCACGGTCCACTAGGGGGGAGGAAGATGTCGGATACGGAGGAGAGCTTCACTGCCTCAACCCCCGCCAGCGCCACCGCTGCTGCAGTCATGCCTTTCACCATGCCCTATATCCCGGGAGCGGCCTGGCTACCCCAGTACTCAGGGGAGTCACATACCCTGCATGACTTTAGAGAAAAGCTGGATAGCCTCTTCCAGGTGTATCCCCTCACAGAAGAGCAAAAAGTGAGCATCCTGGTGGCCCAATTAACCGGGGCAGCCCAAAGGGAGGTAAAGTCCTGGCCACCTGGGGGGAGGACTGTTGCAGGGATACTAACCCGGCTGAGGGACACCTTTGATACCCGCACCTCAGCCGAGATCAAGCTTAGATTCTACGGGTGCAAGCAGCGAGCACACGAGAGTATAAGGGACTATGCCCTGAACCTACAAGAGGCCCTGAGAGCCATTAAGCAGACCGACCCTGACGGCGTGGGAGACGAGGACAGGCTGTTGACTGAACAATTTATAGAGGGTTTATATTGCAATGCCCACCGAACCCAGTTGCGGGCAATGGCCTTACAGGACCCTCATCTGGGATTTGCACAGTTCAAGGACAGAGCCATCCGGGTGCTCCGAGAACCGGCACCAGGTGGCGTTGTGACCCACAGACGCCCCACTACCACTTACCACCAGGAGGCGGCACCCTTGTCGGCAGGGCCTGTGGGAGCTGATGCGCAGGCTTTGAACAATGACCCGGCTCCAGACCTGCACCATCAGGTCCAAGAGCTAGCTAAAAGCGTTGCCGCGCTAACCCGAACTGTGCAGTCTTTACAGGTTTCCACTCCAGGGAAGATCCAGCTGGCATCCGGACCGGAGGACATCCCGTGGCGTCGACCAAGGAGGACCCCACCGGCCAGAGGAAGACCCAGCGACCGATACAACGAGGACGGACAACCCATCTGCCGCCGCTGCAATCAACCCGGACATATGGCAAGGTACTGTCCTTTAAACTGGCACAACCTGGGGTAGAGGGCCAAACCCCAGGAAAAAGATCATCAGGCCCATCGAACTGGCGCGACAAATATGTGGGAGGACGTCCAGTCTTGCCTGTGGTACTGGATGGCATCCCTATGAGTGCCCTACTGGACACCGGGTCACAGGTTACCACTATCCCGTACGTGCTCTTCAAGCAGTACTGGAATGACTCGGATATCACCCGCTACCCTGACGACGATTTGAGTATCATCGCCAACAATGGTCAGCCCGTGCCACAGATTGGATTTAAAGAGGTGACCATTAAAATCGGTAGAGTTGAACTGGCGGCACAGGGACTGATCATTGTAGACATTGACAAGCACGAGAGTCACCCAAAGATAACTCTAGGAACTAATGTAATTGAAAATTGTCTTGCAGAGGTGATTTTCCTTTTACAGCAGGTTGCCAAGAACGCCAGCTCCGGCCAGCAGCGAGTGCTCCAGAAAGAGATCCGGGCACTGATGCGACGGCAACAGATAGAACTCTCCGGTGGTGAGATTGGTAGCGTAAGAATGTGTGACCCTTTCCCTATTGCCATGCCCCCAAAAAGTGAAATGATGATTTGGTGCCGGGCAGCTATTGGTCTGAGAGGTAGAGATTACCAGGCAATGGTAGAACCAGTTTACTCAGACAGTAGGCCCACCATTTTGACAGCACGGGGGGTGGTCAATGTACGCCATGGGAGGGTGCCCATTCGCATAATAAATATCGGGAAGAGGGAAGTGTACCTGCCCCGGTATGCCACGCTAGCCAAATTGTATACCATCAATCAAAATTCCATACAGTCCGTAGAACCCTTGCCTCCATCTTCCCCGGAGGAAAGTAACGGCTCTAAGGAAACAATGGAGGACTGGTGTCAGCAACTACATTTGGGTACTGACTCCACTCCCTCACACCAGAGACAGGGAGTCTACCGGGTGGTTCAAGAGTACGAGAGAGTGTTTAGTAAACACCCGTTAGACTTCGGGCGAGTCAAGGGGGTAGAACACCACATCCCCACGGGAAACCATCTTCCCATAAAAGAGAGGTATCGACCCGTACCCCCTGCACACTACCAACACGCCAAGGGGATGCTTAGGGACATGAAGGAGGCTGGGGTGATCAGGGATAGCTGTAGCCCCTGGGCAGCTCCACTAGTCTTAGTCAAAAAGAAAGACAACACCATGAGGATGTGTGTAGATTACCGGAAAATCAACCGTATCACACACAAGGATGCGTACCCCTTACCAAGGATAGAGGAGTCTTTGGCTGCTTTAAGATCTGCTAACTTCTTCTCTACCTTGGATCTCACTAGCGGGTACTGGCAGGTTCCTGTAGCAGAGGCGGACCGGGAGAAGACCGCATTCACCACCCCGATGGGACTTAGCGAGTTTACCTGCATGCCGTTCGGACTCTGTAACGCACCAGGAACCTTTCAACGATTAATGGAGTGCTGTCTGGGCCACAGAAACTTCGAGACGGTCCTGTTGTACCTGGACGATGTCATCGTATATTCCAAGACTTATGAGGACCACCTGAAACACCTGGCGGAAGTGTTCGAAGCTCTGGCAAACTACGGCCTAAAGGTAAAACCCTCCAAGTGTCACCTCCTAAAACCAAAGGTGCAGTACCTGGGACACGTGGTGAGCGCTGACGGAGTGGCTCCCGACCCTGATAAGATCACCGCAATTAAGGAATGGCCAAGTCCCTCCAGTGTAAAGGAAGTGCGGCAGTTCCTCGGGTTGGTAGGCTATTACCGCAGATTCATCCCCGGTTTCACCAAAAAGGCAGCTCCTATGCAGGACCTCCTGATAGGCCAGTCCCGGAAGGCCAAGAACCAGAAGCCGCCCTTCAAATGGGAGAAGTTAGAAGAAGAGTCCTTCCGCCAGCTGAAGATGGCCCTCACGGGGGATGAAATCCTGGCGTACCCTGATTACAGCCAGCCCTTTATCCTCTACACCGACGCAAGTAACATCGGGCTAGGAGCCGTACTGTCCCAGATCCAGCAGGGGAAAGAACGAGTAATCGCTTACGCCAGTCGAAAACTGCGACCCACCGAAAGAAACCCTGAGAATTACAGCTCATTTAAGCTAGAGTTCCTGGCAGTGGTGTGGGCAGTCACCGAACGCTTTAAGCACTACCTCGCTTCTTCCCGGTTCACCGTGTACACGGATAACAACCCGTTGACACACCTGGACACGGCAAGACTCGGTGCCCTAGAGCAGAGATGGATGGCCCGTCTGTCCAACTACGAGTTCACAATCAAATACCGGGCAGGACGCTCCAATACCAACGCGGACGCCCTGTCCAGGATGCCACACCTACCGGACGTAGGAGAAGATCCAGAGGGACTGGAAGAAGTCGAACTCCCCGCGTTCCACCGTCATGGGACTATCCAGTATTCTCATCGGGTAAGGAGTAAGCAAGCCGCTACGTTTAACCCCTTGCCTCACTACAACTGGGAGGAAACGCAAGACAGTGACCCTGCCGTCCGACTGGTGAAGGAGATGCTGACTCGGCCAGAGGCTCGCCTTGACCCGGACGCTCCGGAGGAAGCCAAACAACTGTGGGCTGAGAAGAGTCGACTGTTCCTTTACAAGGGGAAGTTGTGCCGCAGAATGGTTAACTCCCGGACGCATGAACTAATCTGGCAAGTAGTGGTGCCACGAAGAGACGCAGCCATGGTGATGGAGGCATACCACGACGGGGCTGGACACTTCGGATGGAAGAAGCTGGAGTTCCTGCTGCGCGGGCGGTTCCACTGGGTAGGCATGAGGGGCACCATCGAGAGGTGGTGCAGAGACTGTGGCCCGTGCAACCTAAGAAGGAAGGACCGTGCCAGCCAGAAGACCCCCCTTCAGTCCATCGTCACCAAGCAGCCGTTGGAACTGGTAGCCTTGGATCATGTAAAACTGACCCCAAGCAGAAGTGGCTACGTCTACGCGTTAACCATTGTGGATCACTACTCCCGGTTCTTGGTTGTCGTCCCCGTTAAGGACTTAACAGCTCAAACAGCAGCTAGAGCCTTCCAGCAGCACTTCTGCCGTCCACACGGGTACCCGGACCAAGTGCTGACGGACCAGGGACCTGCCTTTGAAGCGGAGGTCTTCCAGGAATTCTGCAATCTGTATGGCTGCCGGAAGATAAGGACGACACCCTATCATCCGCAAACTAATGGACTTTGTGAGAAAATGAACCAGGTGGTAATGGATCTTCTGAAAACGTTGCCCCTGGAAGAACGCAGTCTGTGGCCTGAGAAGCTGCCCGACCTGGTGGACCTATACAACTACATCCCTGTAGGTTCCACCAACTGTACCCCGGCTTACCTAATGAGGGCAAGGCCTGGTAAGCTACCTGTTGACCTGGAGATGGGAGTCCTGACACCCGAGGACACTTCACCGGAAGCAGACTGGGACACAGAGAGGCAGCAGCAGTACCGGAAAGTACAGGAGAGCGTGGAGCGAAGTCTCTGTCTCGCTAGGGAAAGACAAGAGAAAACTTACAACCAGTATGCTCCCGCTGTTCCCCTGGTACCCGGAGAGCAGGTCTTGAAGAGGAAGAGACGGCTCCACAAGTTGGACGACCAGTGGGAGAAGGACCCGTACACCGTACTGCCCTCAAGCCACGACAACCCAAAGGTTTGTACCATCAGTAAAGACGGAGGGGAAACCACAGCCATTGTATCCCGGGATCACCTGAAGAAGTGTCCCGAACAGCTACGGAACCCAGAAGGAGAGCAAGAAGACCCTCGACCCGTAGAGGAAAGGGAAGATATGGTTAGTACTGTGCTCGGAGACTTCCCTCGGTCCTGGACTCAAGTCAATGGTGCAGTTGTGGTACCCGTCCTCACGTTCCTCCAACCAGCATCCCAAGTGCCTACGGAGCAACAGGTAGAGCTGGAAGAGCAGCCGGTCCAGGAGGCAGCAGACTCCACACAAGCAGAACAGGAGGATCAACCCTCTGCTCATAGTGAGCCTGCCGTACCCCTAGTGAGCCAAAGAGCCCGTAGACAGCTGCCCAGTTTACCCTTGACAGCTCCTACACCCTGTAGTTCAGGGCCAGACAGTCAACTCCGTAGGTCCACTAGGGCCACTAGAGGCCAGTTACCCGCACGTTGGAGGATTTGAAGTGTTTAAATTGTTTTATTTGTGGTCACCTGTCTGTTACTTGTAAATAATTATGTGTTTCTAGTTATTTTTAGGAGTCCTTGGTGGATTTACCGGGAATCCTTGTACAATTGGTTGGAGCGTAACCTAGGAATGGACTAAAGACTGTTAAGGACTCGGGGCAGGACAGACCCCTACCTGGTTACGTCTCCCTGTTTTGGTGAAATGGACACCTTGCTTTTCTTCAAAACTGCACCCGGTTGCGGACACGCCGTAACCATCTTTATGTGTTTTTCTTATTGTATTATTATTGTTTATACCTTGTTATGTTTTTGTAAAAATATGTTTAGTCCCGGAGTACTAAATTTCACTAGGGGGGAATGTGGCACCCCAGGGGTCTGGTTCCCACAGTAACAGCAATGTTATGTCTGAGAGCAGGTGGGAGGTCTCTTGGTTAGGGATCCTATGCATGCCACACCTCCTGCCCAGTCCTGGGAGGGGAAGAACTTCCCCTATATAAACCTAGGGCTGAGGCAGGGTTAGTGAGTAGAGAAGAAGTAGAGACAGAGAAGAGCAGCAGATATAGGAGAAGAACATCAGGAGCTCTGTGGGAGCAGTGCTATAAGGAGTCAGGGGCTGGCAGCTGCAGAGCTCGCCCTGACTGAGAAGCCATCACCGGACCCGGAGTCCGAGGCTGTGGGGACTAATCTTTACCCAGCAGCAGAAACCGCCCGGCAGGGGATTCCAGGTCCTCTGGCCAAGAAACCCGAAGGCACGGTCACACGCGTGGGACCAGCACCGCCGTCGTGGAGCGGACGCCACTAGAAGGCCCCGAGTCACCGGCCATACGGGTGAGCACCACACGGTACACTCAGGGACGTGGGCTACTTATACCCGCCTCTAGCAAGGTAGCCAGAAGAGTACAGTTAGTTTGGGAGGCCTACAACTCCGCCTGGCCAGGGGAGATCCCATCTGCTCAAGGACTGACCAGGCCCCAATCGCTAGCCAGTACTCCGGGAGGGTCTATCTTTATCACCAGTAAAGACCCTGAACTACACCGCATCGTCTCTGAGTGGTTCCTACTACCCCCATCATCCACGTCGGCTGCCCTGAGGCCATACCCCTCCCGTTGGGGGTTTCACCATCTACGCTGCACAATCGTACCACCGGCCTCAGCGGTCTGCCCTGCAGCGGCAGCTCCATAGCTGCATTCAACGGGTGGCGTAGTCGTCCAACATCTACTGCTAATACAGCGCCACTTAGTCTGACTCCCTGGGCACGGACCGGATCACCGCCACGAGACTACAACCCTCAAGAGATCCGGCTCCGGGTAAGCTCCCGCATGCGCAACGCAGCGCGACACAGGCCCAGGGGCGCGTCAGATGCACATGGGGGAGGGGAGAGATGAGAGATCCACATGGGGGGGAGGGGAGAGATGAGAGATGCACATGGGGGAGGGGAGAGATGAGAGATCCACATGGGGGGAGGGGAGAGATGAGAGATGCACATGGGAGGGAGGGGAGAGATGAGAGATGCACATGGGGGGAGGGGAGAGATGAGAGATGCACATGGGAGGGAGGGGAGAGATGAGAGATGCACGGGGGGGGTGAGAGATGCACGGGGGGGTGAGAGATGCACGGGGGGGATGAGAGATGCACGGGGGGTGGATGAGAATGCACGGGGGGGGTGAGAGATGCACGGGGGGGATGAGAGATGCACGGGGGGTGGATGAGAGATGCACGGGGGGGATGAGAGATGCACGGGGGGGATGAGAGATGCACGGGGGGTGGATGAGAGATGCACGGAGGGGGATGAGAGATGCACGGAGGGGGATGAGAGATGCACGGGGGTGAGCTGCACATGGGGGGGTGAGAGATGCACATGGGGGGGTTATGTTTACATAACTTTGTTGCCTTATGAAGGGCGGGGGGGGCCCCCAAAAATTTCTTGCACAGGGGCCCACTACAGTCTGTGTCCGCCCCTGGGATGAAGTAAATGCAGCTGAACAGCAGCTGTCAGGACAGCTGCCCTGTCCTGCTGCAGGGCGTGATGGGGCCTCAGTGATGCGGCTCCTGGCACAGCACATTATGTGGGGCTCCTGGCATAGCTCCTGGCGGGGACCTGGTCTACACTATATGATAAGTATGCACTAAACTCCAAATCCCTCCATTACCCCGCCCCCATATGACCAAAGCCCCGCCCACCCCACCCCCTCCTTGCTGGGCCATGGAAAAATGATCTTGCTTCAAGCCGGTCCCTGGTGCAAAAAAGGTTGGGGACCACTGCTATAGAACCAGAAGAACCCAAGGAAGAAGTGCTTCACACAGTTCTAGGAGATTTCCCTGCGGACTGGCCTCAACTCGATGGAGCAGTTATAATACTGGTGATACACTTCTATCAACAACCAGAAGAACCTGTGAGCGCCCTGGAAGAGCCTGCTCAGGAACAAGAAGAGTCCCCAGTAAGAGGAGAGTCACCCGTTGAAGCAGAGCCTGCAGGCCCAGTGGACAGTGTATTTGCCAGTCCCATAGAGAGATTAAGGCAGTTCTATAATCTACCAGCACGTACACCTGCTAGATTAACAGAGAGTGCATGCACAGACACTAGTAACACCCCAGTGCTACGTAGGTCCACACGCAGCACACAAGGTTTAGGGAATAAGCACAAAGTGCCTACATTATAAATAGTTACCCAGTGGGTATTGCTACTGTTATTGTTTATTATGTAAACTGAAAATATATGTGCATTTAGTTACCCGTAAGGGTATAAAGACTTGTAGGCTGAGGACTGTGAGCAGCCAAAAATTGTCCATGTATATAGTTGCACTCATCAAAAGTGCCCCCTTATAAGACCACAGAAGAAAAACCCTTTTGGCGTGGCCGAAGATGTGGTCCAACACCTGGATCACTTATGCCCTGTAGCCACGCCCAGGGCCTACGTTGAGGGTTTTCAGGCGGGTCCCTCATGTTACTCATGTTCTTTTATCGGTGAAATGGACACCTGGTTACGGGACATACTGTAACTCTATTATTATTGTTGTAATAATTATTGTTCTTGTTGTTAACCTGTTTTACAAAATGCTTCAGTCCAGGAGTACTGAATTGTACTAGGGGGGAATGTGGCACCCTGCTGCGCACAGGTACCACAGGACCAAGGTTGCATGGACGGACTTCACCACAAGAGGCCCTCGTTACAAACAAATACTTCCACCCTTCCACCTCATACCACCAGAGGGAGCCCTGATAGGGATTTATATATGGAGGGTGGAGCCAGTTAGTTGATCAGTCAGACAGAGAGAGAGTCTGAGAGTGTGCTGACGCTGAGAGCAGCGAAGACGCACCGCGTCTGCTGCTGAGTTCTGAGGGCCCCGAGTGTGGCCGACGGCAAGGAGGAAAGGAGAGAGGAGTTGCGGGGGCAGAGGAGCATCATAGGCTCACCCCGATATACAAACCGGACACTGGGTCCGCGCCTACTGGGTCCCTTTATACCCAGTAGGGATCACCGGCATTCCAGGAGGACTACCAGTCCCTGGCTGACCTGAAGCTAGACCCATTACAGGACCAGGAACCACAAGGACCCAGCGTCCAGGGAGAGTGGTTGCCAACAGAAGGTCCTACTACCGAGCGACAGGTGAAGGAGCAGCATGACACATAAGCTAGTCCCAGTTGCAGGCTGGCCAGGAGCATACAGAGAGGCAGACACGGACCAGGAGGCCTTATACTCGCTCACTGGGAAGAAGTGCTGAAGTTCACCCATCCTACTGAGTACCCTGGCCTGGCCCGTACCTGACATCCGCACCAGTAAAGTTATTGAAGCAAATCCCCTGTCTCTGTCAGTTACTCCTTCTGCGCCATCCACCTGCACTACAAGTCCCAGCATCACCACCATCAAACTCCACACTGCCCCGGGGGCCCGCTCCGCCTGTGGGGAGCACAAACACCTCAGCTGCCATCCCATCACCCCCCGGAGGTCTGCAGCAGCGCTGGTAAACCTTACCAGGTACCACAGGTGGCGTCACAAACTATTTACTTCATTTTTATTTTCTATCCAAGTTACAATCCCCTTTTTTGGTTGACCGCCCTGGGCCACGGGCCGGGCCAGCCACTGTGACATACCCCCCCCCCCCCAGCATCCACAGGCCCGGCTGCCGAGTACCCCATTGCCCTGGGGGTGCGTCACTAACACTGCCCTGGTCCAGCAATCTGGTACTCTTTAGCAGCTGGACCGGGAAAGTCTTCACTTCTTCAGCTGGAATACTTGGCCCAGCATCTTGCGCACACCAAGCATTTACTAGACTCTGCGATATCAGTCCTGTCCTCCTAGTATGGACAGCATTGGACACTGGACCAGTGCAAAGCAAATATTTTTATCAAATCTAGGTACTACCAATTGTTCACAATGGAGAACCAGAGGTCCTTAAAGTGTTCATGGTTTAAGTTTAGGGATGAAGGCAGCATAGTATGGCATTTATATTAATACCTCTTTGATTGAGTCCCATAAAATATATTGTGTATATAATTAATAAGAACATATTATTCCCTTTCCAAGCCCCCAAGGAGCAGCCATAATTCAAAATCTACAACCTATCACCTTTTTATGAACCTACTAAATGTTCACAATACCTTACAGGAGGAGGAAGATATTTTAGGCATCCAAAGAGGTCCTAAAAGTATATGTGTCTAAAATAATCAAGATCATATTATCTCCTTTCCATGCGGGCGAGGAGCCTCCATTTTAGAAAATCTAAACCTTACAAATATAGTTTTTTGGTACCCACCAAATGAGCTCAATAAAGGTGCAAGGGGATTAAGATACTGTATGAAGACAAAAAAGTTCTAAAAGTCTTAACAGTACAGGTTAGGGATAGAAACAGCATGGCGATGCCATCAACACCCCTTTACCATACATACTGTATATATCTGTAAGTATTGAGATCCTTTTTATTACTTACTGCATAGTCAAAAGTTTACATACACTAAGATTGCAATGCCTTTAAACAATTCTGGACTGCCCATATGATGATGTCATGTGTTTTGGAAGCTTCTGATAGAGACACACCTGTGGATGTATTTTAATGCACACCTGAAACACACTGCTTCTTTATGTACCAGCATGGGAAAGTCTAAAGAAATCAGCCAAGATATCAGAAAGAGAATTGTGGACTTGCACAAGTTTGGCTCATCATTGGGTACAATTTCAAGATACCTGGTGCCTCGTTCATCTGTACAAACAATTATACGCAAGTACAAACAAGATGGGAATGTCCAGCCATCATACCGGAAGGAGACGGGTTCTGTGGCCCAGAGATGAACGGGCTTTGGTCCGACATGTGCATATCAACCCAAGGACAAAAGCAAAAGACCTTGTGAAAATGATGGCGGAAGTTGGTAAGATTGTGTCAATAACCACAGTGAAACGAGTACTTATCAATATTGGCTGAAAGGCCATCTACCAGGGAGAAGCCATTATTCCAAAAGAAACACAGAAAAGCCAGATTAAGGTTTGCAAATGCACACAGGAACAAAGACCTTCATTTTTGGAGACATGTCCTGTGGGGTTGTTTTGCTGCAGGAGGGACTGGTGCACTTCACAAAATAGATGGCATCATGAGAAAAGAAGATTATGTGGCAATACTGAAGCAACATCTCAAGACATCAGCAAGGAAGTTAAAGCTTGGTAGGAAATGGGTCTTCCAAATGGACAATGACCCGAAACATACTGTCAAAATGGTAACAAAGTGGCTTAAGGATAACAAAGTCAATGTTTTGGGGTGGCCATCACAAAGCCCTGATCTCAATCGTATTGAAAATTTATGGGCAAAGCTGAAAAGGCAGGTGCGAGCAAGGCAAGGTGGCCCACCCGTTAGTTTGATTATTTCTCGCCTCCAATTATTTTTCCCCTGATACCATAATCCCTGTAATCTAAAGTGATAGTGCTGGTATTTTTATTGTCTTTCTACCTGAAATGCTCTGTGCTGCTGCGATCATTCCCTCAATCTCAATGGTGACAGAATAGATTGATTGAACACATAAGGTCATCAGATGCCCGTGAAATACACATATAATGGAGAAGTTTAATAACATGTTAATGAGAGAGTACGATATTAAGGGGGAGACAGAACTGGCAGCAGAATCCCTTCTTATAATGGAACAGTTGATTTTCTAACAGTACATTTAGGAAACATTTGATCGATTCCAATATTCTTCTTTTGAAATTTGCCAGACTCGGTCGACTTCCAACTCTGTCTTGCTAAGGTTATTGGAAAATTAATACTTTTGACTATTGTTACTGTTTGGCGTGAGCGTGGTTTGTGGTCCCACTGGGCCACGAACCGAGGAGTGCCTGGAGGGACGTGACTAGAGGCCTCGCCAGATCCGATCATGGACGCACGGCGGCTTAGTCGACTCTGTGGTCCGAGGAGGCACGAGGTAGCTGGCCCAGGTGCTACTCCAGGTTAGACCCCGGTTACACAGCTGTTGACCTACACCGGGGAATGCAGGAACGGGCAGGTTTGGCTGGTATGCAGACAGGTGGGTACTGGCAGACACGGCTGGTATGCAGACAGGTGGGTACTGGCAGGTACGGCTGGTATGCAGACAGGCGGGTACTGGCAGGTACGGCTGGTATGCAGACAGGTGGGTACTGGCAGGCACGGCTGGTATGCAGACAGGCGGGTACCGGCAGGCACGGCTGGCATACAGGCAAGCGGGTACTGGCAGGTAGGTAAACAGGCTGGATAGGGACCTGTACAGACTGGGATACAGGAGCAGAGCCGCAGGTGCGGACAGGAAGCGGAGCAGGGCAGAGCAGAGCCGCAGGTGCGGATGGGAAGCGGAGCAGGGCAGAGCAGAGCCACAGGTGCAGATGGAAGCGGAGCAGGGCAGAGCAGAGCCGCAGGTGTGTCAGGGAAGCAGAGCAGGACAGAGCAGAGCCGCAGGTGCGGGATGGGAAGCGGAGCAGGGCAGAGCAGAGCCGCAGGTGCGGACGGGAAGCAGAGCAGAGCAGAGCCACAGGTGCGGACGGGAAGGAGAGCAGGGCAGAGCAGAGCCGCAGGTGCGGACAGGAAGCGGAGCAGGGCAGAGCAGAACAGCAGGTGCGGATGGGAAGCGGAGCAGAGCCGCAGGTGCAGACGGGAAGCGGAGCAGGGCTGCAGGTGCGGACGGGAAGCAAAGCAGGGCCGCAGGTTCGGATAGGAAGCAGAGCAGGGCCGCAGGTTCGGACGGGAAGCGGAGCAGGGCCGCAGGTTCGGACGGGAAGCGGAGCAGGGCCGCAGGTGCAGACGGGAAGCGGAGCAGAGCCGCAGGTGCGGACGGGAAGCGGAGCAGGGCCTCAGGTTCGGACGGGAAGCGGAGCAGGGCCGCAGGTTCGGACGGGAAGCGGAGCAGGGCCGCAGGTTCGGACGGGAAGCGGAGCAGGGCCGCAGGTTCGGACGGGAAGCGGAGCAGGGCCGCAGGTGCGGACGGGAAGCGGAGCAGGGCCGCAGGTGCGGACGGGAAGCGGAGCAGGGCCGCAGGTGCGGACGGGAAGCGGAGCAGGGCCGCAGGTGCGGACGGGAAGCGGAGCAGGGCCGCAGGTGCGGACGGGAAGCGGAGCAGGGCCGCAGGTGCGGACGGGAAGCGGAGCAGGGCCGCAGGTGCGGATGGGAAGTGGAGCAGGGCCGCAGGTGTGGACGGGAAGCGGAGCAGGGCAGAGCAGAGCCGCAGGGGCAGATGGGAAGCGGAGCGGAGCAGAGCAGAGCCGCAGGAGCGGACAGACAGGACAGGGCTCTGTTCACATGGAACAGACTGGGATGGGAAAACACAGGAAGATAGCTAGAACACAGGCGGTAGATATGGAGGCAGGGAAACGGGACAAGCAGATCCAGATAAACACAAAGTATTTGCTATGAAGTAGCGGGTGGACACAGGACTCACAAACAGAAGTACAGAGACAACGAGTTGGAGTTAGGTACTGGTTCAGACACTGCAGGAAAAGAGAAGGATCGGACATAGAGACAAACAGGTAATGGGCTAGGACACCGTTCAGACAGGAACGAGGTATGGGAACAAGATACAGGTACGGGCCTGGGTACTCAGCCTCCAGGGTGGCGGAAACAGGCAAGATTCAGGACAGGACCTCGCAACTCACAGTTGCACAGAACACACTGTAAGAAAGTGTTGCTCAGGCACCTCCTAATGGGTGGAGGTAGTTTAAGTATCCCATGACTCACAGCAATAGGCTGGGGACGCATTAGGATTGCGCATACTGTAACTTTAAAAATCAAGAAGTTCCAGCGCCAACGCCCTAAGCCAGCAGACAAGAGACATGCACACAGCAAGTAGAGGAGCATAGTGCGCAGCCTGAACTGGTAGGTAAGTTGGCAGTCTTGCATGGTTGGAGATGGTAAGCCCTGCCAGCATGCCGCCAGGGATGTTACAACTATCATGAGTGAATAAGACAAATTTGCAATGCCAGGCAGAACCGCTACTAAATGGCACCACTGAGACCTCTTCAAACAGCTGAACTACAGCGGGGACAAGGGAGACCCCCATCGATCTGATGCTGATGGCCTATCCTAAAGTGACTTTTCCTAGAAGGGGCTGAAAGTAGCCAGAATTTTATAATGTAACTTTGTGGCTATCATACTTAGTAACATCTGGGTCATTAAAATAAAAATGTTTAAATCCCACCCCCAAGGATCACCCTGGGAATGGCCACATCAGTAAGGAATACCCACTTTTGGGCAAGATTGTCATTATGCCCGGCCCCTTTTTGGACTGGTCATGCTCATATTTGCTGAGATTCTTTCAGAAAATTTGGAACTTTCCCTTCGAAATTTGGGACTATTAGCCACTACGGACCATGTGCAGCAGTGGATTATGAGCAGAGAAAAAGAGATGGGGAGAGAAGGTCCAAAAAACAGAGAGGTCTTACAGTACATTATTAGTAACCTCTAACAATTAAGAGAGCTCCAGCTGCTGTCTGCTCAAGATAGTCTCTCCCACAGCATAAGTCTGCCGCTGTTGTGTACTCCAACAGATGCCAGAGTTTTTTAAGTTCTCCAAAATGTATACATGCTTCTATTGAAGAGTTGGAGCCCCTTTTTTGGGGAAGGAGAAAAAATGGTAATCAGCTCACCTTCCAGTTAGGACAATCCAGTGTGAAAACACTCAAATTCACATAGGAACCTTGGTAGACCTTTTTTGGTCTGGGTGTGGTGCCGGTAGTGTAGGAACACACCAAGCTGGTATCCAGGTCAGAAATGGAAGAAGGGTCCATGATGACTGGGCTCCAGCAACAATGAGAAAATGTTGAAGCGTAACTTTTACTGTACAATTAAAAACCTGATGAAAAAAAGCCCGCCAAAATAAAAAAAAATTAAGGATCCATAAGCTTATGCGTTTTGGGTTAGCAACACTTATTCATAGTTGTTGCTATCCTGAAACGCGTAAGCTTATGGATCCTTAACCTTTTCTATTTTATTTTTTAAAACATGTTTTTAATTGTTCAATAACTGTTATGTTTTAACATTTTTTCATTGGTGCTGGACCCCAGACCTCATGGACCTTCTCTCCCATTTCTGACCTGGATATCAACTTGGTATGTTCTTACACTCCCTGCACCACTCCTTGACAAAACAATCTATCAGTAATTAGAAAGCAATCCTGCCACTAGTAAAAAATAATATCAGCTGGTTAAACTGATGACCTATAAAAAGGTGTCTAATTACCAAGGTGCCACACAAGAAACATCTCATGATGGGTTAAAGCAGTGAGCTGTCGCAAAACCTTCACAACCTTATTGTTGCAAACATACTGATAGCAGTCACACCCTTGTGTATGGGTGCCATGTGAGAAGACACCAGTATTTTCTTCATATACTTGCCAACTCTCTTGGAATGTTGGGTCGATTTTTGAAAAAAGGGGAGACCTCCCAGATTCCCGAAAGAGGTGGCAAATCTTTCAGGCACCATCTTAACCTTCTGGAATCCTCCTGTCCTGATTCTGTTGTCAGATTACCCAGGGTCAGGGGCTCCTTCCCTGTCCCTAATGCTAGGGGCGCCCCAGCTATCCCTGATCCCCAGATTACTTCTGGTGGTGACCTTGCTGAACTCCTGAATCAGTCCTATATCTGTCCCTCTCCCCCCACGCAGGGAAGTGGGGAGGAATAGTGTATGTATATACACAAACCAGACAAACAAGGAAGGGCGTACAGGGATAAATGAGAATACCAATCATACAAATATGCACTCACAGACAACAGAGGGGAACACCGGTGAAAAAAGGAAGGGAAACTAAATAGGAAAGGATGAGGATTTGCACACAGCCGAAACATCTAGCAACAGTCAAAGATAAACACTCCAAACGCCTCTACCAACAACCTACTACTCCACTCCTCACCAGGCAGTACAAGATTTAACACTGGCAATCCAGACTACCATAGGCGAGTCTATATAGGAGAGGGGAGTGGCCAATACTGAACTGCTGAGATCATCCAAGCTGGGAAGTCTCAGAGACTCCAAGCTTTGCAGATTAACCCCTGCACTGCTAACAGAAACCTTCACCATTTAAAATGACGGAGAAGTGCTTCTGATCAGTGCAGGGGTACGTGAAATCAGACGCTGCGGTCTTCTGGCTCCTCTCTGTAGCGGTAAACCTATGACACCTCCTGCATTCAAGGGGATGAGAAAGTGTGGGGAAAGGTATGAGGCCACGCATTGGATGAACCCATTAAGGGTCTTGGTGCTGTTGTGATCCAAATTGGTATATATTTTTGTCCAGTCAAAGGAGCCCCACTAATTATGGGCCGTGATGCTTAATGGTGTCTTCTTCTGTGACAAAAAGATCTTTTTGTTCCCTTAGGCACTTGACCCCTTTACAGGTCACCCTGGGGGGATATTATTGTCCCATATTTAACAATCCTGCTGCATATGAGAACTTCCTAAGGTTCTTCACCAGACAGTGGAAGATGTGGTGCCTTCACCTTGCGCACTCTCCCCCAGCTTCGGACCATCTGCTGAACCTTCTCATCCACCCCACCTCTCTCTCCATTTATTAGACTCATGCAAATGAAAATAATAAATGAAAATAAGAATTTCTATTGACTTAAGTGTCCTTCATTTATATAAAAAATGATGGCGTGTAGTCAGTGCAACGTGCGGGCCGCGCTCCTGCGCTATCTCCCAGACGTTGGTTTGTGTTACATTGTGTTGCGCGACTTTCCTATTATTATTATTTTTAGCCCCGAGCACAGTTAATGAACCAAAATTGTTTCTTTTCAAGTGTTGCAGAAGTTCTGCTAACCACGATCATTAGATGTCATGTTGGTTTAAAGATGTCAGGGAAGAAAAATCTGTTCCGATTGAACTAGCGAATAATAAAACCATTTACATTTCTTTTCATTATGAATATGGTGAATTGAAATAGTGGGTGCATTTCATTCATTACTGGGAGTCTATTTGAGCTTAATGAACCAAGAAATGGATTCAGTTGCCTATTGAACGCTGTCGATTTTTTTTCTTTTTTTTTAGGGGGGCGTTTTAAAGACACAAATTGGGGTTCACCTTAAAGTATAGGAATGTGCTTGATATCTATTAAATGCCACTGCTAATAACACAGTCATTAGAGGGAGTCTTTCAAGGCAAAAATTACGTTGGTAACTGAGCGCAGCTCGCCATGAAAAGAAGCCTAGCCGTGCTTCCAGAATTCCTAGGGTACTTTTTCGAGAAAACCATCTTTTCAGTAATATGCAAATTAGGGGCTCAGGGTGCTGTGAGTTGTTCCGGAGCAGAGATAGATCTGGCTACATAGATAAAAATTCCAGAAGTTTTATCCGTTCATATTAAAATTTCACAAAACATCAATTACAGTCCAAAATCCAAACATTACCGATGCGTTTCTGGTACATGTAGCACCCTTACTTATGGTCCTGCAGACCTGCTCTTAGTCAATCTGGTGTCCCAGCCTCCCCTGGCTTCACTTGGGAATGTGCTGTGCCAAATTAAATCCCGAGTACAGCGGGATGATAGACTTGAAGGAAAACAACCATTTAGTCCATGTGACTCGCCCCCTGGGCCTGTGTTGTGCGTGCACGTGTGTGCGGGGAATACCCGGAGCCACATCGCTGGGGGTTGTAGTCTCCGTGGCGATGACCTGGTCCGTGCCCAGGGTGGTCAAATCAGTGGCAGGGTTATTAGTATGATGATGGTCCGACTACGCCACCCGTGGATTGCGGTCAGTGGGGACCCCCGCTGCAAGGCAGACCGCTGAGGCCGGTGTTGTGTGTGCAGCTAACAATGGGATGACTCCCCACGGGAGAAGTATAGCCTTAGGGCAGTTGGTATGGATGATGGGAGTGATGGTGCACGAGCGCAGCAGGAACAACTCCGAGTCTGTGCAGTGCAGTTCAGGGTCTTTACTGGTGTTATATAGCAGACCCTCCCGGCAGTACTGGTTAGCAGTAGAGGCCTGGTCAGTCTGTGAGCAAGCAGGATCTCCCCTGGCCAGGTGGAGTTGTAGGCCTCCCCGTCTATCTGCACTCTTCCTGGCTACCTTGCTGTATGCGGGTAGAAGTAGCCCACGTCCCTGAGTGTACCGTGTGGTGCTCACCCGTATGGCCGGTGACTTGGGGCCTTCTGTTAGCCTCCGCTCCACGATGGCGGTGCTGGTCCCTTGCTTGTGACCGTGCCTCCGGGCTTCTATGGCCAGAGGACCTGGAATCCCCTGCCGGTTGGATTCTGCTGCTGGACCTGGATGTCCCCACAGCCTCGGACTCCGTGTCCGGTCTTAGTGTCTTCAGCCAGGGCGAGCTATCTGGCTTCCAGCACCTGGCACTCGCTCCTGCTCCTACAGAGCTCCTAGTTCTTGCTTTCCCTCTCCAGGCTCTGACACCCCTAATCCCGCCCCAGACCCAGTTTATAAGGGCAGATTCCTCCCCTCCCAGGTCTGGGCGGGCGGTGTTGCATGCTTAGGGCTCCTGACCAGAGAAACCTCCCACTTGCTCTCAGACGTAATATTTCTATTACTGTGGTAACCAGACCCCTGGGGTGCCACATTCCCCCCTAATGAATTTTAGTACTCCGGGACTAAACATATTTTTAAAGAAACATAAATGCAGGGTATAACAATAACAATACAACATGAAAAAGTACATTTTGTGGTCACGGCGTTTCCGTAACCGGGTGTCCATATCACCCAAGGTGAAGTTTTTGAGAATAGGTAGGGGACCTGTCCAAAGAAAACCCCTTGCGTTGGCCTTGGGCGTGGCTGTAAGGCGAGCTAACTACTTTGGGCCACAAGGAGGCCACGCCAAACAGGTTTTCTCTTCTGCGGCCATCTTCGCAAGAGGCACTATGTGCAACTATCTACAAGAATTGTTCCGGTTATCCAGCGTCCATAACCTGTTAGTCCATAGAAATCTGCAGGGTAACTGAGAAACATAATTAATAACAGGCAACAACAAAAACCATAAACATTTTCAAGAAACAGGTAAATTTACAGTGCATTACTTTATATTCTCCAGCGCGCGGGCATCTGACCTCTAGTGACTCTAGTGGACCTACGGAGCTCACTAACTGGTCCTGCACTACAGGGTGCAGGAGGTGTTATGGGTAAGCTGGGCAGCTGTCTGCGTACTCTTTGGCTCACTAGGGGCACGGCAGGCTCACTACTAGCAGAGGGTTGATCCTCCTGCGCTGCTGGTGTGGAGTCTTCTGCCTCCTGGGCCGGCTGCTCTTCCAGCTCTACCTGGTCTTCTGTAGGTACTTGAGGGGCTGGCTGGAGAAAGGTGAGGACGGGCACCACGATAGCGTTGTTTACTTGTGTCCAGGACCGGGGAAAGTCTCCGAGTACAGTGCTGATCATTTCCTCCTTTTCCTCTACGGGTTGAGGGTTTTCCCGATCTTCATCCGTGCTTTGCAACTTCTCGGGGCACTTTTTCAGGTGGTCTCTGGAGACAGTGGCTGTGGTCTCTCCTCCATCCTTGCTGATGACGTACACCTTTGGATTATTGTGGCTTGAGGGCAGTACGGTGTACGGGTCCTTTTCCCACTGGTCGTCCAACTTATGGAGCCGCCTTTTTCTTTTCAAGACCTGCTCTCCAGGTACCAGGGGAACAGCGGGAGCATGTTGGTTATAAGTCCTCTCCTGCCTTTCTCTTGATTGACAGAGACTTCGCTCGACGCTCTCCTGTACTTTCCGGTACTGCTGCTGCCGTTCTGTATCCCAGTCTGCCTCTGGCGAGGTGTCCTCGGGTGTCAGGACTCCCATATCCAGGTCAACAGGCAGCTTACCAGGTCTTGCTCGCATTAGGTAAGCCGGGGTACAGTTGGTGGAACCTACCGGGATGTGGTTATACAGGTCCACCAGATCAGGCAGTTTCTCAGGCCACAGGCTGCGTTCTTCCAGGGGCAATGTTTTTAGCAGATCTATCACCACCTGGTTCATCTTCTCGCAGAGTCCATTCGTTTGGGGGTGATAGAGCTTTGTTCTTATCTTCTTGCAGCCATACAGGTTGCAGAACTCCTGGAAGACCTACGCTTCGAAGGCTGGTCCTTGGTCTGTCAACACCTGTTCCGGATACCCGTGTGGGCGGCAGAAATGCTGCTGGAAGGCCCTAGCTGCTGTTTGAGCTGTTAAGTTTTTGACGGGGACCACCACTAGGAACCGGGAGTAGTGATCCACGATGGTTAGGGCGTAGACATACCCGCTTCTGCTTGGAGCCAGTTTAACATGGTCCAGAGCGACCAGTTCCAGCGGCTGCCTGGTGATGATGGGCTGCAGGGGAGTCCTCTGGCTGGCACGGTCCCTTCTTCTTAGATTGCACGGGCCACAGTCTCTACACCATCTCTCAATGGCTCCTCTCATGCCTATCCAGTAGAACCGTTCACGCAGCAGGAACTCCAGCTTCTTCCATCCGAAGTGCCCTGCCTCATTGTGGTAGGCCTCCAGCACATAGCTGCGTCCCGTCTCGGTACCACAACCTGCCAGATCAGTTCATGTGTCTGGGAATTGACCATTCTGCGGCACAACTTCTCCTTGTAGAGAAACAGTCTGCTTTTTTCCGTCCACAGTTGCTTGGTCTCTTCTGGAGCATCTGGGTCCAGGCGGGCGTCAGCCTGGGTCAGCATCTCCTTCACCAGATGGACTGCGGGGTCACTGTCTTGCGTCTCCGCCCAGTTGTAGTGGGGTAAGGGGTTGAACGTAACGGATCACTGGCCCCTCACATGGTGGGAATACTGGGTAATCCCATGACGGTGGAACGCAGGGAGTTCGACCTCCTCCAGTTCTTCTGGGTCTTCCCCTCTGTCCGATGGGTTTGGCATCCTGGACAGGGCGTCCGCGTTGGTATTGGAGCGTCCTGCCCGGTATTTGATCGTGAACTCATAATTGCACAGGCGGGCCATCCATCTCTGCTCCAGGGCACCCAATCTTGCAGTGTCCAGGTGTGTCAATGGGTTGTTGTCCGTGTACACGGTGAACCTGGAAGAGGCAAGGTAATGCTTAAAACTTTCGGCTACCGCCCACACCACTGCCAGGAACTCTAGCTTGAACGAGCAGTAATTCTCAGGGTTTCTTTCCGTTGGTTGCAGTTTTCGGCTGGCGTAAGCAATTACCCGTTCTCTCCCCTGCTGGATCTGGGACAGTATGGCTCCTAGCCAGGGCCAGCTCCAGGTTTTTCTGGGCCCCGGGCGAAAGAGTCTCAGTGGGCCCCTTTAATACATACCACGATTCATGATGTACAGATACCGCAGAGAAATATATATATATAGTACAATGCAAAGATTTCACTTCTTACATTACATGAGTGATATCTATTGTAAATTCCACAATAGCTCAGAAACCAGCAAATCGCTTCATACAGAATACTGGCCCCCATATAAGGCTCCATACGGAATACTGGCCCCCATATAAGGCTCCATACGGAATACTGGCCCCCATATAAGGCTCCATACAGGATACTGGCCCCCATATAAGGCCCCATACGGAATACTAGCCCCCATATAAGGCCTCATACGGAATACAGGCCCCCATATAAGGCCCCATACGGAATACTGGCCCTCATATAAGGCCCCATACAGAATACTGGCCCCCATATAAGGCCCCATACGGAATACTGGCCCCCATATAAGGCCCCATACGGAATACTGGCCCCCATATAAGGCCCCATACTGAATCCTGGCCCCCATATAAGGCTCCATACGGAATACTTGGCCCCCATACAGAATACTGGCCTCCATATAAAGCTCCATACGGAATACTGGCCCCCATATAAGGCTCCATACAGAATACTGGCCCCCATATAACGCTCCATACAGGATACTGGTCCACTTATAACGCGCCATACAGGATACTGGCCCCCATATAACGCTCCATACAGGATACTGGCCCCCATATAACACTCCATACAGGATACTGGTCCCCTTATAACGCTCCATACAGGATACTGGCCCCCATATAATGCTGCATGCAGGCTGTTACCCCCCACATAATGCCCCATACAGGCTGCCCCCCCCTTATAATGCTCCATGCAGGCTGTCCCCCCCCCCATATAATGCTCCATGCAGGCTGTTACCCCCCGCATAATGCCCCATACAGGCTTCCCCCCCCTTATAATGCTCCATGCAGGCTGTTCCCCCCACATAATGCACTATGCAGGCTGTCCCCCACCCCCCCCTTATAATGCCCCATGCAGGCTGTTCCCCACCTTATAATGCCTCATGCAGGCTGTCACCCTTCCTCTTTATAATGCCCCATGCAGGATGTACCCCCCCTCTTTATAAGGCCCCATGCAGGATGTCACCCCTTCTCTATATAATGCCCCATGCAGGATGTCAGCCCCTCTCTCTATAATGCCCCATGCAGGATGTCACCACCCCCTCTCTTTATAATACCCCATGCAGGATGTCACACCCCACTCTCTTTATAATACCCCATGCAGGATGTCACACCCCCCTCTCTTTATAATGCCCCATGCAGGATGTACCCCCCCTCTTTATAATGCCCCATGCAGGCTGTCACCCTCTCTCTATAATGCCCCATGCAGGATGTACCCCCCCTCTTTATAATGCCCCATGCAGGCTGTCACCCCCTCTCTCTATAATGCCCCATGCAGGCTGTCACCCCCTCTCTCTATAATGCCCCATGCAGGCTGTCACCACCTCTCTCTATAATGCCCCATGCAGGATGTCACCCCCCCTCTCTATAATGCCCCATGCAGGATGTCACCCCCCCTCTTTATAATGCCCCATGCAAGATGGCACCCCCCCCATATTATGCCCCATGCAGGATGTAACCCCCCCCCACATATTATGCCCCATGCCTCCATACATTAAAAAAAAATAAAAAATCAAATACTCACCTCCCTCCTCCTCACCTGCTGCCCGCTGCTCGGGTCCGGACTCCAGCGTTGCCGGCGCCGTCCCGCTCTGCGCTCCCTGTGACGGCTCAGGGGAGCGCGCGGTGGAAAGACGTCACCGCGCCCTCTGACCTGAGACGTCACAGGGAGCGCAGAGCAGGAAGAACGCGGATCTGCAGAGGCACGGGGAGAGGTAAGTATCCGGCTGCCGAGGCCCTGAGCAAGCGGCGGAGAAGGGCGGGCGCTGACACCGCTCTCCTCCGCCCATAGCCCGGCGGGGTGCTCGACCGCCAGTGGGCCCCCCTGCCTGCTCAGGGCCCCGGCGCTTGCCCGGGTGCGCCGGGTGCTGACGCCGGCCCTGCTCCTAGCCCGATGTTGCTTGCGTCCGTGTGTAGGATAAAGGGCTGGCTGTAATCAGGGTACGCCAGGATTTCATCCCCCGTGAGGGCCATCTTCAGCTGGCGGAATGACTCCTCTTCCAGCTTTTCCCATCTGAAGGGTGGCTTCTGGTTTTTGGCCTTCCTGGACTGGCCTATCAGGAGGTCCTGCCTAGGAGCTGCCTTCTTGGTAAAACCGGGAATGAATCTTCGGTAGTAGCCTACCAACTCGAGGAACTGCCGCACTTCCTTTATGCTGGATGGTCTTGGCCAGTCCTTAATCACGGTGATCTTGTCAGGGTCGGGAGCACTCCGTCAGCACTCACCACGTGTCCCAGGTACTGTACCTTTGGCTTCAGTAGATGACACTTTGAGGGTTTTACCTTTAGGCCATAGTTTGCCAGGGCTTCAAACACTTCTGCCAGGTGTTCCAGATGGTCCTCATAGGTCTTGGAATAGACGATGATATCGTCCAGGTATAATAGGACCGTCTCGAAGTTCCGGTGTCCCAGACAGCATTCCATCAACCGTTGGAAGGTTTCTGGTGCGTTGCAGAGCCCGAACGGCATACAGTTAAATTCGCTGAGTCCCATCGGGGTGGTGAATGCGGTCTTCTCCCGGTCCGCCTCTGCTACAGGAACCTGCCAGTACCCGCTAGTGAGATCCAAAGTAGAGAATAAGTTAGCAGATTTTAATGCAGCTAAGGACTCTTCTATCCTTGGTAACGGGTACGCATCTTTGTGTGTGATACGGTTGACCTTCCTGTAGTCTACACACATTCTCATGGTGTTGTCTTTCTTTTTCACTAAGACTAGTGGAGCTGCCCAGGGGCTACAGCTGTCCCTGATTACCCAAGCCTCCTTCATGTCTTTTAACATCCCCTTGGCGTGCTGATAGTGTGCAGGGGGTACTGGTCGGTATCTCTCCTTTATGGGAGGATGGTCTCCCGTGGGGATGTGATGTTCTACCCCCTTTACTCGCCCGAAGTCTAGCGGGTGTTTACTAAACACTCTCTCGTACTCCTGAACCACCCGATAGACTCCCTGTTTTTGGTGTGAGGGAGTGGAGTCAGTACCCAAATGCAGTTGATGACACCAGTCCCCCATTGGTTTCTTAGAGCCCTTACCTTCCTCTGGTTGAGATGGAGGCAAGGATTCCACGGCCTTTACAGAGTTCTGGTTGATGGTGAACAATTTGGCTAGCGTGGCATACCGGGGCAGGTGTACTTCTCTCTCCCCGATGTTTATGATGCGAACGGGCACCCTCCCATGGCGTACATCGACCACCCCCCGTGCTGTCAAAATGGTGGGCCTACTGTCCAAGTAGACGGGTTCTACCATCGCTTGGTAGTCTCTACCCCTTAGACCAATAGCTGCCCGGCACCAAATCATCATCTCACTTTTTGGGGGCATGGCAATAGGGAACGGGTCACATATTCTCACGCTACCAATCTCACCACCAGATAGTTCCACCTGTTGCCGTTTCATCAGTGCCCGGATCTCTTTTTGGAGGACACGCTGCTGGCTGGAACTGGCGTTCTTGGCAACCTGTTGCAAAATAAGAATCACCTATGCAAGACAGTTTTCGATTACGTTCGTACCTAGGGTTATTTTTGGGTGACTCTCGCGACGGTCAATGTCCACAATGATCAGTCCTTGTGCTGGCAGTTCAACTTTACCGACCTTGATGGTCACCTCTTTAAATCCTATCTGTGGCACGGGCTGACCATTGCTGGCGATAATTCTCAGATCGTCATCTGGGTAGCGGGTTATGTCCGAGTCATTCCAGTACCGCTTGAAGAGCACGTACGGGATGGTAGTCACCTGTGACCCAGTGTCTAGTAATGCACTCATAGGAATGCCATCCAGTACCACAGGCAAGACCGGACGTCCCCCTACGTATTTGTCAGGCCAGTTCGATGGGCCTGATGATCTTAGGCCTGGGGGTTGGCCCTCTACCCCAGGTTGTGCCCGTTTAAATGACAGTACCTTGCCATATGTCCGGGTTGATTGCAGCGGCGGCAGATGGGTTGTCCGTCCTTGTTGTATCGGTCACTGGGTCTTCCTCTGGCCTGTGGGGTCCTCCTCAGTTGGCGCCATGGGACGTCCTCCGGTCCGGATGCCAGCTGGATCTTTCCTAGAGAAGAGACCTGTAAAGACTGCACAGTTCTGGTTAGCGCGGCAACACTCTTAGTCAGCTCTTGGACCTGATGGTGCAGGTCTGTATCCGGGTTATTGTTCAAAGCCTGCGCATCAGCTCCCACAGGCCCTGCAGACAAGGGCGCCGCGTCCTGGTGATAAGTGATAGCAGGGCGCCTGTGGGTCACAGCGCCACCTGGTGCCGGTTCTCTGAGTACCCGGATGGCTCTGTCCTTGAACTGTGCAAAGTCCTGGTCAGGGTCCTGTAAGGACATTGCCCGCAACTGGGTTCGGTGGGCATTGCACAGTAGACCCTCAATAAATTGTTCGGTCAACAGCTTGTCTTCATTCCCCACGCTGTCAGGGTCTGCCTGCTTAATGGCTCCCAGGGCCTCTTGTAGGTTTAGAGCATAGTCTCTTATACTCTCATGTGCCCGTTGTTTGCACCCCTAAAATCTGAGTTTTATTTCGGCTGAGGTTCGGGTATCAAATGTGTCTTTCAGCCGGGCTAGTATTTCTCTGACAGTCCTCTTCTTCCTAGGTGGGCAGGACTTTACCTCCCTTTGGGCTGCCCCGATTAACTGGGCCACCAGGATGCTCACTTTTTGCTCTTTCGTGAGGGGGTATACCTGGAAGAGGCTGTCCAGTCTTTCCCTTAAGTCACTTAGGGTATGTGACTCCCCTGAGTACTGGGGTAGCCAGGTTGCCCCCGGGATATAGGGCATGGTGAATGGTATGACCACAGCAGCGGTTGCGCTTCCCTCTGTATCCGACATCCTTCTTCCCCCCCTAGTGGACCGTGGCCTACCTTGCGATGATCCTCTTCCGTAGGCCGCGGCTCCGCAGTCGATCGTCGGGGTTGAGGACCTTGCGTCGCGCTCCTGTGACGTCAGCGTCGCTCTCTCTACCTTCCAGGACCTTGCGCAGCGTCAAGACGTAAGGCGGGGCTTCAGTTCTCGCGCGCTTTCGATGTCCACGCCCCTCTTCTTCCCGCGCGGCGTCCTGAAGATGGCGTCCGATGGCGGGAACCAACTCCGGATGGCGGTAACCAACTGAAGATGGCGGGAAGACGGCTGCAGACAGCGAGAAGACGGCTGCAGATGGCGGGAAACGGCTGCGGATGGCGGGAAGCTTCTCTCAGGTAAGTGCAAAAGTCTTTTTCAGGCACGCATTACCCGTTGGTGGCGGGTTGGTTGAATCCTGCCGACCACGCCAAAGTTGACTCGCCCCCTGGGCCTGTGTTGTGCGTGCACGTGTGTGCGGGGAATACCCGGAGCCGGATCGCTGGGGGTTGTAGTCTCCGTGGCGATGACCCGGTCCGTGCCCAGTGCCCAGGGTGGTCAAATCAGTGGCAGGGTTATTAGTATGATGATGGTCCGACTACGCCACCCGTGGATTGCGGTCAGTGGGGACCGCCGCTGCAAGGCAGACCGCTGAGGCCGGTGTTGTGTGTGCAGGTAAGAATGGGATGACTCCCCACGGGAGAAGTATAGCCTCAGGGCAGTTGGTATGGATGATGGGAGTGATGGTGCACGAGCGCAGCAGGAACAACTCAGAGTCTGTGCAGTGCAGTTCAGGGTCTTTACTGGTGTTATAAAGCAGACCCTGCCGGGAGTACTGGTTAGCAGTAGAGGCCTGGTCAGTCTGTGAGCAAGCAGGATCTCCCCTGGCCAGGTGGAGTTGTAGGCCTCCCCGTCTATCTGCACTCTTCCTGGCTACCTTGCTGTATGCGGGTAGAAGTAGCCCACGTCCCTGAGTGTACCGTGTGGTGCTCACCCGTATGGCCGGTGACTTGGGGCCTTCTGTTAGCCTCCGCTCCACGATGGCGGTGCTGGTCCCTTGCTTGTGACCGTGCCTCCGGGCTTCTATGGCCAGAGGACCTGGAATCCCCTGCCGGTTGGATTCTGCTGCTGGACCTGGATGTCCCCACAGCCTCGGACTCCGTGTCCGGTCTTAGTGTCTTCAGCCAGGGCGAACTATCTGGCTTCCAGCCCCTGGCACTCGCTCCTGCTCCTACAGAGCTCCTAGTTCTTGCTTTCCCTCTCCAGGCTCTGACTCCCCTAATCCCGCCCCAGACCCAGTTTATAAGGGCAGATTCCTCCCCTCCCAGGTCTGGGCGGGCGGTGTTGCATGCTTAGGGCTCCTGACCAGAGAAACCTCCCACTTGCTCTCAGACGTAATATTTCTATTACTGTGGTAACCAGACCCCTGGGGTGCCGCACATGCATCATCAATGCTGGCGCAATTCGCGCAATCAAATAATTTATGGTTTCACTTGGGTCAGCGCGCTCTCTCAACTGGAATGCGGAGACGGCTCTGATTTTAGCTCCTGCACAGAACAGACTGTCTCCTTCAGTGACCGCCTCACTGTTTTGCACATGCACTGATTCTCTGGCAATTTGCACATGCCTGGCATTTCTGGCTTCACTGGAAATCCCTTGCATGCCCAAATTGCTCCAGTAATTACACATGTGCAGTACATCCAACTCCAGGAGAAAATCTGTGCATGCACTGATACTGGGGCAATCTGCACATGCAAGGAATTTCTTGCTTCACTTTAACAAGCGCTGTCCGAACTTAAATCCGTTGCATGCACAGATTGTCTCAGTATTGGAGTGTGGCGTCCCTGAGGGTTCAGTCGCCACAGGGGTACTGCACCTCAGACCGAGGTGTGGTATCTCCTCTCCCAGGTAAGGATGGAGTACTACACAGGACCCCAACCACACACTCAACACTACACCACTCCAGTTCTGAAGGGGGCCTAAAGCACCATAGTGCTGCCCCGGGCCTGAATGGAGGAGTTAGGGGGAACCAAAGTTAGGCGGAACCATGTAGTGAGTGAGGGTGGAGGAAGCATTTACTTAAGCACTTAATTAGAATTCTATAAAACTGGAGGCCATTTTAATAACAAGGTCTTTGGTCGTGGGTCCTTGCAACGGTAAGTCAGCACAAGGCTGCAGCCAGCTGAGGGTCCATGGTTCCCGGTCTCAGGCCTCGAGACGGGGGATCGGGGTAGAGTTATAACCGGCTCTGTCCCCGGTCAGGGTCCAAGCAAGAAGGCCCAGGAGGGGAGCAGAGGAGATAGGCTCCACAGGCGAAAGGATCTCAGGGAGTGCGGACGGAGCGGAGTCGCCACCTGCATACCTTATTCTGGCCCAGCCAGAGAGACCTTGCCGCAAGAGGGGGTACCGGTCCCCGATTATCTGACTTTGCACTTTACGTCTCTGACGGAAAAGTCCGGAGGCTTATGTGGATCCCAGGGGCATACGGACGGAGCGGAATCGCCATCTGTATGCCCTAATCTGAGTTTATCCAGAAGGACCCGGCCTTACGCCACGTTCTCACCACAAGTCACCAAAAAGTGCACCCAGTCACTCCGGGAACTACACGTTACCCACAAGGGACATCGCAGTACCCGTACGGGACTCAGTGGGGGACACAAGGCGGGAGAAGATGATCAAGAGAGGAACACACTAGAGCGGGGGTCCTGACAAGTGCTCCTGAACTACCTGGAGTGTGCTGAACCCCACCCTGGCGGCCGCAGCTCGCCGTGTGACAGCAGAGAGAAGCTCTGAGCTGACTACACACCAAAGTGAGTAAAGACTTGGATGACTTCAACTACCCCCTCTGTCTGTTCTTTCCTCCGCGGCCCTGCACCCGCCGACGCTCTACTCTGCACCCTCTCTACGCTGCCCTGAGGCCCCGCTCCACCTGTGGGGAGCCGCACCAACTAAGCTGCCTGAACACCGGCCTCACAGGACTGTTGCTGCGCTGGTGATCCTCACCAGACACCACAGGTGGCGTCACGAACATTCCCCTATCCCATATAACTTTTCCCCTTTCTTTTAAGAGTGACCCCAGGGTACAGGCCCGGGAGCCGGCCACCGCGACATCCCCCAAGATCAGGCAACAACAAGGCCCGGGCGCCGAGTCGTCACCCATCCCCTGGGCGCGTCAGGAGCATGTGCAGAATAATGAGATGGCCAACTCATGGAGAAAGGCTTGTCTGTACATGCGCTTACATTGCAGTTTTTACATGAGTGGGAGTTCAGTCCGGAGAGCACTGGCCCAATTGAAGTCATAAACCCCTTGTCTTCTCCGATTACGGTCCTGTTGGTGCTTGTATAGAACAGGGAGGTTCTGCACATTCACCAAAACTGGGACAATCTGTGCATGCGCAGGACACCAGCCGAGACAGTGCTAGCCCAAGAGTAGCCAGTCCTGTCAATCAATTAAGCTGAGGAGGAGCTGGTTGACCAAGCTGTTCCCCTTACTACCTGTCGTTCAACGACCACCTAATTTCCATAGAAGGTTTTCTTGAGAAATAGCACGCATATTTTACAGCTAGAGATGTGCTTACGTAGTTTTGCGTAGTTAAGCTCCTTTTTAAACTTAATGGCTAAGTTATTTTTCTTCTAAACAGCGCCACCCTTGTCATCAGGTTGTATGTGGTACTGCAGCTGAGTCCTATTCACTTTAGTGGAGCTGAGCAACAATACCAGATGCAACCTGTGGGCAGGGACGGCGCTATTTCTGGTTTTCTAGGATAACTCTTTTGAAAGAAAAACTCTCAAAAAAAAACTGCTTACGACGTGTTTGACCAGAGTGTTGACCACAGTGTATTACATCAGTGAGTTTGGAAGAAAAATGAAGTCGGAGTCAAGTATTCGGCACATGACCAGCTGACTCTTGCCAATTTTTTTGTGTAGGCTGACTGACCGTACTCCGCCATGCGAAGCCCATCGTCCATTTTGCAGAACACTGTAGCCGCCTATGAATAATATCTTGGAGAACAGAAGGAAAAATACTGTGGTTTAGAAAGGGATTAGAGCTGGCTGCGTTTCTCTGGAAATTCAGACCATGTCCTTGGTTGTGGAGACATCTTTGATCCGTAATACGATCTTATTCAGTCTAGGAGGCTTGAAATGAAAAAAAAAAAAAAAGGCAAAAATTGAAGTTTGGAAAACTTATCCTCATCTGTTTATCATGGGCAGAGCAGACTTGATAATTTTTCTTAAAATTCTCAAATTATTAATTGTTTTTATTTTTTCCCAACTTTTTTTTGCTTTTTTAATCTCAGATCCTCCCCCCCCAAAAAAACAGATTTATCCTATAGTCTTCGAGCCACATATAAAACATTCAAGGTCTCCCCTTTTCCACATTTTTTTTTTTTTTTACGAGGATGGAATGAATATATAAAATTATTCTGACCCCCGCTACGTGATGTGGAGTGGATTCCTCGATTGCTGTTTTGGTTGGAATTTTTGAAGAATTAGATATCGTGAAACATTTTAATTGTAGCCCGGCCAAGTGTAAAACCCTGACAAATTCCTCAATCTGCGTCTGAATTCCAGGATATAATTTCTGTTTGGGGGCTTCCAGTTTTTCTACAAGGGGTGAAATATGACATGGGGCTAATTAATGTTTCCAAAATGGGTCTTGGTTTCATTCTTTCAAGAAAAATGGAAGACATTCTAAAAAGTAAAAGGAAATTAAAGTAATTTTTAACCTTCTTTTTGGCTAGCTGAATGCAGTAGGACACATATTTCCTCCAAAGAAAGGAGTGCATAGGCATGCTCTTAGTAAAAAATGGCTTTAGAAATTCGGAAAAGAAAAGATGATCTGACTGTTCGCACATTGGGGCAGTGGGTACATTTCAAGATGAAGCCCGTAGCCCCTTAGTACTTACAAAACGTAAATGCCCTTCAAATGCGATATGTCAACCCAAACCCAAGTGTGTCATGGCTCCAGTGTCTGCTAAAGGGCCCATGACCATCGTTCCCCAGGGTCCCAGAACAATCCTTGTCCACCACTGACGGGTTTTGATCGCTCTTTAGAGCCCAGTGTTGGACCAAAGACTTGTATGTATCTATGATATAAGTGATGATCCTTTCCCTTTAACAGGGTTGTCCCATCACCAATTTTTATCACCTAGCCACTAGATAGGTGATGAATGTATGATCGCTGGGGTGTGGGGGAGTGGGATAATCTCTAAGACCCCCACTGATCACAAGAACAGAGATACCATAGTCTCTTGTGTGAATGGGATGGTAGTGAGCATGTGCGACCACTGCTCAATTCATGAGGGGATTTTGGGACCCCTGTTCGCGAGGTCTCAGCAGATCATATATCAGATAGGTGATGTAAAATTATTTGGGGGTCTGATCGCTAAGACCTCCACCAATAACGAAGATGGTGGTCCCCAAGTCCAATGTGTAAATTGAATGGTAGTGAGCATGTGCAACCAGTGCTCCATTCACACTGGGGACTTTGGGACCTCTAGTTGCGATTCCAGTAGGGCTCTCAGCAGATCATACCTCCTGGAGGATAGGTGACTTGTGATTGCTCTGGGTTCTGATCACTAAGACCTCCACCAATCATCAGGATGGTGGTCTCCAAATCCCTTGTGTAAATGGAATGGTAGTAGTGAGCATGTGAAACCTCTACTCCATTCACAGAGGACTTTGAGAAACCTGTTGGCAAGACCAGTATTGCTCTCAGCAGATCATACATATTGTAGGATATGTGACATATGATTGCTCTGGCGTCTGATCACTAAGACCTTCACCAATCCCGAGGACAGTGATCTCTAAGTTTCCCATGTGGATGGAACGGTAGTGGGCATGTATGACCACTGCTCTATTCGCACAGGGGATTTTGGGACCCCTGTTCACAAGATCAGTAGGGATCTCAGCAGATCATATGTAGGATAGGTGATATATGATTGGTTAGCGGTCTGATCACTAAGACCTCCACCAATCATGAGGTCATGGTCCACAAATCCCCTGTATAAATGGAATGGTAATGAGCATGTGCAACAACTGCTCCATTCACACAGGGGACTTTTGGACCCCTGTTTGTAAGACCAGTAGGAGTCTCAGCAGATTATACATACTGTAGGATATGTGACGTATGATTGCTTTGGGGTCTGATCACTAAGACCTCCACCAACCACGGTGGTCCCCAAATCCCTTGTCTAAATGGAATGGTAGAGAGCATGCGCAACGTTTGCTCCATTTACATGATCACCACTGAGAGTTTTGGATCTAATCCATAACGGTCTCAGCAGATCAAACATAGACTAGGGGATAAAGGAATGATCGCTTTGGGGGTCTGACTGCTAAGTACTCCACCAATCACAAGGACGGTGGTACCAAAGTCCTGTGTGAAAGGAGTTGTAGTGAGCAAGTGCGACCACCACTCTAATAGACAGTGAGCAGAGCAGTGGTCGCACATGCTCAGTACTGCTCCATTCACACAGGGGACTTTAGGCCCCCCCATTCTTGAGAAATCGGTAGGGGTTTTAACAGATCATGCACAAGATAGGTCTTAATTGTGTTTGTTGTAATTTTTCTGGACCAAGAGTTTTTGACATAGGTCCACCACAGGGAGACACGAAGACAAGAGAAGGGACGAGATGGGTCTGTGGACTCTTTCAGCTCAACTTCTCAGTTCTCTCCTGGTTTAGAAATATTTATCAGCACCCGTGTTGCAGTCTCCAATTGTACTTGTATTCTTTGCCGAAACGATCATCTGCTGAACAGTTTTCAAAAACTTTGCAAGATCATTTACACCTTCCCCACTGATGTTGTTTGGATGTCTTTTTCTGTTCAATACTGAAAAAAAAAAAGGACAAAAAGACACCACAAAGCCACTCACTTGTCACTTCATTGAAAATTTCAAAGGCTTCCTCTATATTCCTGACTAAGTAGATGCACATTTAGAAAATGAATCTTCAGACGCACTAGGTGACAAGTAAATGCTATGGTTTGCAGTCTAGCTGTGCTCCATTGTCAATAACTGAATATTTTATACTGTTTTGTATAATAGCAAAATTACGGGTATTTTTCAGTCCTCTCATCAAAGTTAAAAAAAGGCAAAAAAAAAAAAGTAAAAAAAATCAGATTTTGATAAAAATAAAAAAAAGCAAAAAGATCACACAGTAATGACGGGTGCCGCCATTGTTATTTCAAAGGGGAGGAAAACCGTCTCTTTGCTCGTACCTGGTGTTAACTGTTTTGGAATTAAATGTCTTCGAAAATCCAAACACATCAAAAAAGTGGGAAAAAAAGAAAATTGTAACAAGATGGCTTAAAAATTCTTTGTGAAGAAAGTTTCCCACTTTGCAGTAATACTGGGAGGGGGGCACCGACTATCGACCCTTCATAATGTTTTTCAAATGCCAACGTTGAGACGGTAGAGAAAATGGAAAACTGCACATTTATCACACTGGGAAGCCACGCGTTTCAGGCTCAGCGATGGAATGGTAACATCTGGTTTTGGGTCGGCATAGATGACTTGGCCTGAGAATACAGCACCGCAGTGGCCTGATGTATAATGAGGATTAAATTTAATAAACGGGCTTGGATATTCTATACAGGCATGGGGAGACGGGGGACGGGTTGGGGGGGTGGGTTAAGATTCGGTGTCTTTTGCGGAGAACATAAGACGAGAAATGAACACAAAGAGTAAAAGGCAGAGGACAAATGTGCTGCAAGCCGAGCGGGAGTAACGAGTGGGTACAAATGACAATCCGTCTCAGCTAGAGAAAAAAAAATAATAAAAAAATAAATATAAAATAAAGATGGTCACGTGACCTGCTGGGAGCCCTCGTTAAACGGATTTACTGACCAAACGCTAATGTACCGTCATCATCGTCTCCAGGCAATTTCTTTGAGCGCATATGTCCTCTTGTCAGACCATTTCATGTGTCAACGCGATGTCATGGTCTTCAGAGCAAGGCATCCACATCGCTCCGATTGAAGATGTTCAGAAACGAGACAAATAAAAATTAGGAGGAAAAAAAAAAGTTTTTAAGATGAACAACGACGTTGGCCTTTGTGATCTATTAGGGATCCGCTTCGGAGATTTTAAGTTAATGGATATAGTTTCTACTCATGTAGATATTGGGGAATTTATAAAGTTAGGACCAGGCGTCTGAGCCGCCCCAAAACAGAGACATTTTTTTTTTGCACCAGGGTCCAGAAACTTTAAGATACATCTTTGGTATTATTATAATTTGCATATAAAAGTTATGACATCATAACAGTTTGTAAAAAGACAGTTCTAGGTTATTTAAAGGGGTCGTCCGATTAGCAATATTTATCACCAGTATTCATTGGATAGACTATATATAATCGCTGGGGGTCCGTCTGCTAAGAGACTCATCGATCCTGAGAATGAGGGTCCCAAAGTCCCCTATATGTATGTGACGCGCCCCCTGGGCTGTGGGGTACTTGATAGCCGGGCCGGTCGGTGCTGGGGATGTCACAGTGGCAGTGACCCGGTCCGTGACCCAGGGCGGTCAATTAAAGGGAAAGTAACAGAGAATAAAGTTTTTATAGAGAATAATGTTCGTGACGACACCTGTGGTATGCGGCTATATGGGGCCGCCGCTGCGGTGCAGATCCTCTGGAGCTGATGGTGATGCAGCAGAGTTGGTTCAGCTCTCCACAGGCAGAGATGATGTTATGAGGTAGATGTTGTTGGTGCTGTGTAGTGCAGGGCTAGTGATGGCACAGCAATAATTCCAGGACACAGTGGGGTGCAGTCTTCAAGGTTTTACTCACAGTTGTTCAGACTCCAGGTTACCAGCGGCAGTGTGTAGCCTCCCATGTCGTCCTGCGTTCACCAAGGAAGGGGTTCAGCAATCTCTCAAGTCTCTCAGGAGTACTTAAACAGAACCCCGTTCTATGTTCTTCCCCGGTCGTCTTCCTGCGCTGGCTCTCACCCTCCTGCCCTGCGCCTCACAATCAGTGTCCCAAGCCGGTAGCCTTGGATCTTGTCGGGCGACGTGCAGTCCCCTGGACCCTATCCGGCCACCTTTTCCGTGATGTAATTGTGGTGGTTGGTTGTTGCACCTTGCAAATACAGCAGCCTCCGGTTATCTAGCTGAGCCTGGTTCTTCTCCACTAGTTAGGGGCCGGTCCTCTCTGTGGCCTGATCCCTCCACGTCCGTGTAGATTCGGGCGCACGGGTGGCTTCCTGCACTCCCCGTGCCCCTGGAGTCCCCTCTGTTCCTGAAGCCTTCCCTCTGCTCCCATCCTCTCAGTCTTTCCTTCTGGGCTTCTCAGTCTAGGCCCGCTCCTTCCTCCTCTCCTCCTGAGCAGAGCTCCTCCAGAGCTCCTGCTCCCAACTCTCTCTCTCCTCTGACTGGACTCAACTCCTTCTAGACGGTTTCCTTCTTATACTCTTACTGAAGGTGCTCCCCTAATCTAATTCCTCCACCCACACCCACTGCATGGTTCCCCCTCTCTCGGTTCCCCCCACTTCCAACCAGGGACAGGGCTCAGCAGTAAACAAGTGCATCTTGCCCCTCCTGCTGGTCTGGAGTAGTGTAGTGTTGAGTGCAGGTGTTAGGGTCCCGGGCAGTACTCCCTCCTTACCTGAGAGTGAGATACCACACCTCTGGGTGAGATGCAGTACCTCTGTGGCGACTGAACCCGCAGGGGCGCCACATATGGAACAGTTGTGAGCATGTGCGAATACCTCTCCCAGTGATTGCACATGCTCACTATTGCTCCAGCACAGGATGGACACCGTGATCAGTGATCAGACCTGCTCTGATCATACATTTATTACCTCCAGAGCAGAAACATTGTTAAATTGGCATCAAGAGGACAATATTTAAAAAAAATGAAGACAAACCTAGTCCTTCTAAGGCTTTTGCCTGGCCAAGAAGGCTCATTATATGCTACAGCCAATAATTTGGCACTTTCGGGTACTTTTGAGTTTTTTAACTTACAAAATGACCTCATTACATCCAACTGTGACTCTGGAGGGGAGCATTAAATTAGTGCAAATTTCCCTGTCGATGCCCTTAAAAAGACCCTGTGTTTTTAAAAGGATCTTTTTCCTGAAATGCATGTATTTTTAGCTAAAAATAATTTTTGTAATTGGGTTTGATTAAAAAATGTTGCACCGTTTGTCCTCTATAGCTTCTATGTTGCACCGTTTATTCCTGGCTGAAGAAGGAGTCAACTGAGAATCCGTGAGTGAGCTCATTCTGACTGGGAAGTTTATAACCTTTATCTTCCTGATTCTAAGCTCCTCTCAGCTGATTTAGGAACACTTGAAATTTGATCTGAACTTTGTGGTCAAATCCCACAAAGGACAACATCTGCAAGGAGTTTGTATGTTCTCCCCGTGTTTGTGTGGGTTTCCTCTGGGTTCTCCGGTTTACTCCCACACTCCAAAGACATAATAGGGAATTTAGATTGTGCGCCCAATGGGGACAGTGCCGATAATGTGTTTGAATTGTAAAGCGCTGCAGAATATGTTGGCGCTATATAAATACAAAGATTATTACTGTTCTTCTTCTTCTTCTTATTATTATTATTATTATTAATCAGTGGAGAGAAGCTCAGAAGGAAGATAAGTGTTAGAGAAGAGTCAGACGACACGGATTGCAGTGCAATGCTTGGACTGGCCTTCCACTTGACAGCTGCATAGAAATACATGCTGTCATGCTCAGGTTGAGCTGACGGTCAGTCCCAGCATTATGTTGCAACCCTCGTCTGAGTTATATGTCTTTGTGACGCTTTTCTTACATGTGCTCTCAAGTCAGAACGAGCTCACTCATGGACAGTCAGTTAAGTCATTTTACAGCCAGAAATAGGCAGTGCAAAACAGAGGATATAGAAGGCAAGGGATGCAAAATTTTTAATGAAACCTTATTGAAAAAATGTTTTTTCAGCCCAAAATATAAACATTAAAAAAAAAAATGTCCTAATGGTTTCCATATCCTTTAAAGGGATATAACATATGGTGGATTTTTGCATTATAAACATGCATATAATCTTTACCTGTCTTAGCGGTTATTTATGACATCAGTTTTGCAGCTGTATTTGCACTAAACTGTCCCCTATCCCAAGGTGATAAACGTACCGGCAGGTTCCAATGTCAGCTATATGTTAGGGACTTTTACGTGATGCAATTTCTTATCCGCATGATTAAAACTGGAGTGTGACTTTAAGAAACAAAACTTTGCAAACTTGAAAAAAGTGAAGTCTCCGTCTTGATTGCTGCAGGAGAGTTCACACCTTGTATAAAGCCACAAAGAGGCTCTTTTATGGCAGACAGTTAAGCTAATGGCTGAAGTATGCGCTGTTATAAGGAAGTAAACACATAAGAAGAGCGAAATGTGTGTCACACCTGGAGATCATAAACTCCGCTCCCTTATCTCTCCGCATGCCAGCGACTGCTGCCCTCACATTACTGTACAAACCCTACAAAGAGGCTGTAAGGCGGCAGATGCTCGGCGGTGGGGAGACCAGCTCACACATGAAAGATGTATATATCCTGTATACAGCATTAACCTCTAACATCCCGGAGAGCGCGCCCATTAGGATGATTACGGGTTATTACACCACGTTTAGTCCCTTCTGCTTTCCTATGTCACGGCCTGTGTACGTACACTGAGGCCGGGGCGTCCTGAAATAACACAACGGTTGTCTGATGCTGCCATCTGAGCAGCAAGCATGTCACTGTGCCGCCATGTCATTATGACTGGAGCTCGGTCAGAGAAATAGCGCCATCATAGTAAATAGTGCTACCATACGGTGCTCATATAATACAGCCGTATAATGCCTGTATGTGTAACCAAGTGTATAGCATTACAGCGTCATACAGTGCTCAACTGACAATGTCATAGAGGGCCCACATAGGAGTGCCGTATAGCGTACACATAATAATGTCATATAGCACCCATATAAGAGTGTCGTAGAGTGTGCATAGAACAATGTCATATAGCGCCCACATTAGAGTGCCATACTGTAATCAAATAACAGTACCATGCCATGACATATAACAGTGCCGTATGGTACTCGAATAACAGTGTCATACAGTGACCAATAACAGTGCCGTACAGTGCTTGAATAACATTGTCATACAGTGACCAATAACAATGCTATACAGTGCTTAAATAATAGTGCCATACAGTGATCAATAACAGTGCTATACAGTGCTTAAATAACAGTGCCATACAGTGATCAATAACAGTGCTATACAGTGCTTAAATAACAGTGCCATACAGTGATCAATAACAGTGCTATACAGTGCTTAAGTAACAGTGCCATACAGTGATCAATAACAGTGCCATACAGTGATCAATAACAGTACCATACAGTGACCAATAATAGTGCCATACAGTGCTCGAATAACAGTGCCATACAGTGATCAATAACAGTACCATACAGTGACCAATAATAGTGCCATACAGTGACCAATAACAGTACTATAAAGTGCTCGAATAACAGTGCCATACAGTGATCAATAGCAGTACCATACAGTGACCAATAATAGTGCCATACAGTGCTCGAATAACAGTGCCATACAGTGATCAATAACAGAGCCATACAGTGACCAATAATAGTGCCATACAGTGACCAATAACAGTACTATAAAGTGCTCGAATAACAGTGCCATACAGTGATCAATAACAGTGCCATACAGTGACCAATAATAGTGCCATACATTGATCAATTACAGTGCCATACAGTGACCAATAAAAGAGCCATACTGTGATCAATAACAGTGCCATACAGTGATCAATAACAGTGCCATACAATGACCAATAATAGTGCCATACAGTGCTCGAATAACAGTGCCATACAGTGATCAATAACAGTGCCATACAGTGACCAATAATAGTGCCATACAGTGACCAATAATAGTGCCATACAGTGCTCGAATAACAGTGCCATACAGTGATCAATAACAGTGCCATACAGTGACCAATAACAGCACTATAAAGTTCTCGAATAACAGTGCCATACAGTGATCAATAACAGTGCTTGAATAACATTGTCATACAGTGACCAATAGCAGTACCATACAGTGCTCTAATAATATTTTCATACAGGGACCAATAACCGTGCCATACAGTGCTCTAATAATATTGTCACACAGTGACTAATATCAGTGTCATGCCGTGCTCTAATAACAGTGTCAAAGAGTGACCAATAATAACGCCATACAGTGCTCAAGTAAAAACGCCATACAGTGATCAAATAATGTTAGACAATGATGAATAATAGTGCCGTATAGTGCTCCAATAACAGCGTCATACAATGCTGGTGTGACATCTGTGTTGGTGCTTGCCTTCTTTCTTTTATTTTCTGTTGCTGGGCGGCCCCCCTTCCTTCTCTGCAGGTGACACGGGGCAATAACTCGGTGGTTATGTGTATTCCCTAGGACTTGTGATGCCGTCCAGGAAGCTTAACCCTCTAGTTTTGCCTCTAGTTTGTATTTGCTCCCTGTTAACCGTGGGCAGGGCTGCTGCTATTTAACTTCATGTGCCCTTTTCCAAACTGCCAGTTATTAAGTTCATCTTACCTGGTGCACATCTCTGTGCTCTCCTCCTGTGGTGCTATTTTGATTTCTGTTATTTCTGCCCTCAGCTAGTTTTCTGATTTTGTCCCAGACTTTGTCCTCCTGGTAACAACCTCATGTGATGATCCTTCTTGCCATCAGAATGTTCCACTAGCCAGCAGCTTACTCTGTGGCCCCAAACTCCGGGATTCATGTGTAAGTCTAGACCCTAGAGTGTCGTTCAGTGCACACACAACAGTACCATGCAGTGTCCAAATAACAGTACCATACAGTGTCCAATAATAGTGCCCTGCAGTGCATAACTTACATTGTCATATTTGACTAAATAATGTCATACAGTGACCAAAAAACACTGCAATACCGTGATCAAATAATATTATCATACAGTGGCCAAATAACAATGTTCTGCATGGACCAAATGACAATGACAAATAATAATGTCATACAATACCCATGTAAGAGTGCCACCCAGTGCCAAATAACAGCGCTAAACAGTGACCTTTGGTTGAACAGCCGCCTTTCTGTACCCCAGGTTGTATTTTCCCTGGAGCTACACTTAAAAATTAGGTAGGAGCTTTTCTTAAGGATCCAGATATTTCTAAAAATGCTACAAACCAATCAAGCTAATCACCGGTTAGCTGCAGCAATTTTTGAGAAGTTTTCTAGCTTGGAGCAACACAAGTAAATAATTCTAATAGACCATTATAAAAGCGGAAAATGTCCTATCCTGCAGAGCGCGCGTCGTGTGCACCTGCGTCCGATAAACATAGCGGCGCTTCCTGCGGGGACCGTGCAGGTAAAAATAGTCCAATCTGAAGAGGTGCAATCTTTTTATAAGAGGCGATGAACAGAAACTGCTAGTATTGTTCTGGGGGAAACATTGAGATTGTCTGTGAACTGGAAAGGAAAAAGAACAAATACAACTCTCATCATGGCCTTCTAATACTTTATTACCCGGGCACAGACGAGCTGCAGAAACAGAACCATGGACTCATCACACGCGTCCTATGCAAATCCCAGCATCCCTGTACAAAGGTAGAAGGCGACTGATATGTGTCCAGGTGCAGAAACACTTTCCCTTGTCACATGAGCTCCATTTCCTGGTAATGACCAGTCCTCCTAATTGCAGCCCGCGAGGCCGCCCAGATAATGTTATCTGTGCAAGAGTCATAAAACTATAAGGCAATAGCCTATAAAGCTCAACAGTGATGGTGTGTATTACAGCTGGGTCTGATCAACATACTCACTTCTAATAATAGAGTGTATCTACAGATCTATCTACACATGCCCCCACAGTCCCCCCCCCCACAAATTATAATGCCCCCCACAGCCTCCCCCAAACACTATAATGCACTCACCGTTCCCCTGAAACCACAGTATGAAGCCTTCACAGCTTCCTTCCCCCAAAATGTATCATGCCGCCACAGCTCCCCCAATAGTATGATGCCCCCACAGCCCCATTCCCCCAAAATGTATCATGTCTTCACAGCTCCCCCCAATAGTATGATGATTCCCCAGTCCCCCAAACACTATAATGCCCTCACAGTCCTCCCAACACAGTATGGAGCCACCAGAGCCCTACCCCCCCAAAAAATGATGCCTCCACAGCCCCCAATAGTATGATGCTCCTACAGTCCCCCAAACACTATAATACCCTCACATTCCTCCTGACACAGTATGATGCCCTCACAGCCTCCCCCCCCAAGAAAGTATGATGCCCCCACAGCCCCCTCAATAGTACTATGCCCCTACAGTTCCCCAAACATTATAATGCCCTCACAGTCCTCCCGACACAGTATGAATCTCCCACAGCCCCAACTCCCCAAAATAGTATGATGCCCCCACAGTCCCCCGAACACCATAATGCCCTCACAGTCCTCCCGACATAGTATGAATCTCCCACAGTCCCAACTCCCCGAAATAGTTGGATGCCCCCACAGTCCTCCAAACACCATAATGTTCCCAGTCCTCCCGACAGAGTATGAAGCCCCCACAACTTCACTCCCCAAAATAGTATGTTGCCCCCACAGTCTCCCCAATAGTATGATGCCCCTACAGTCCCCCACACTATAATTGCCCTCACAGTCCCTCCAACACAGTATGAAGTCCCCCCAGCCCCCATCTACAGATAATATGAAGCCTCTGCCGCCCTCATGGTATAATGCCCTGACAGTCCCCCACACAGTATTATTTCCCCACAGTGGCCCCCAAACAACAAAATGCCCTTACAGTCGTCCTCCCCCTCTCACACAGTATGAAGTCCCCTAAACAAGCATGCTGCTTGCCTGAGTGTCTGTTCATATCCCTGCTCCTCTGCAGCTCAGCTGGTCCCTGCTGCCCACTCATAACACCTGAGGATGTTACATGATCTGAAGGTTCTTGCAGGTCCTTCAGTCTCCACCCAGACAGAGTGGTGGAGCAGAGATCTAACGTTTCCCTGCTCCACCATTGTGTTCAATTACTATAACTGTGTTTTGAGGACTCAGATACAGCTGAAGTCGGGACTCCGTAGACCTCCTGGGAGAGCGATATAACTCACTAAGTTGATCTGAGACAGTTGGGAGGTATGCCACATGATTGCAGTTTTCTGTAACAATGGAGACACACAGGACTGCATAGGTGCTGTATACATAAAATAGTATGATATTATTTTACTCATTAATTGTTATAGTCTATGGCCTGAAAATCACAATAAGATCTCCATGACACAGACCTATGACTGGTGAGAACACCCTGGCAGCCACTCAACTTTTTTTTTGCTGCCAAGGAATGAATGAATAATCTTGCATTGTTATCATGTTATTATAAGAGTAATGTGAACAAATAAAACACTTATCTCACCAAATAATCATAAAAATCTACTGTAACTATGATGTCACTGCACCACGTGACAGCCCGGATGACTCAGTGCGAATGGCACTGTTATTGCAGCTGGGATTTAATCTATCACTGTAACGGTCCCATACTTGCCAACAGTCCTAATTATGCTGAGACTGTGCCGTGAATAGTCCGTACAGGGATGAGGCTTAAAAGCAAGAAATGAACATTTTGCTGTGGTAATTTTTGGACTATGTCTATTACTTACGTACAGTTTCTATTCTCATTTGAACCCATGCCTAGAGTCCGAGACTCGTTCTCAGGGTAAGAAAGTCAAAAAGTAAAAAAAAAAATCACTTTGTAAAAAAAAAAATCAAAACAACTGACAAGTAGGATGTAGTCAGTTTTGGACTTAAATAGACAACCCCATTGGGAGCTGACTGTGGAGTAATTACTTTTTCTGAAAAAGTATTTCTTTTAGACCTTAATGATGAGATGTCCTAGATGGGCTCACCTGGTGAGGTGGATTTTCCAAGTCATTGGACAGGATGAGAAACATGGACTAGTAATGATACAGTGCAGAACTCAGTGAAGGTCAGGACAGCAGGGTATGAAGAATAGCAGGAAGAAAAGTAAAGCAGAACACATCAGAAAACACAGAGCCCTTCTGGAACTGTAAATATATATCCAGTATTGCAGCAGATAAATGGTTACTAGCTGAGTTATATGCTAACAGATGGTCAATCGCAGACAGATGGTCAATGGCAGAGACTTAGGCACTCAGCAAACAAATGAGTAACAGCAGGCAGCAGTAATGAAAGGCAAACTGAATACTTGATTGCAGAGAAGATAACTCACTGTTGCAGAAGAGTTGCAGTGTGAACAACACAAATATTAGCAGAGAAGAGTTTTGTTATGCTTACAGCATGCAAGTGGTTAACCGCAAGTCTGAGTTGGAAGGTAAATGCAATCAGCTGACAAACAAGCAGGGTTTCACTGAAGAGGTGATTAGCCAGCTGAATGAAATGGATGGTGAGGCATACTCCAGAATTTGAAGTAATAATTTAATGAAAGCTTACTGAATGCTCAGACCGCACATAGCTGTCTGAACTGGCCTTAAAAGGCCTTGAGTGATGATGTCAAACGAGGTTGCAGGAACCATGCTAGGACTTACACAAAGGAAACTGACCCCAGAGAACATAACTAATGGCTGGCTCCTGAGCAAGGACAGATGAGTAACACAAAAATTACAATGCTATTATAAGTAGACCTGAAATGTTCCATACACATGGAGAAAAGAATTTAGTGAACTGCCTCTACTTGCAACATATTCCTCTCGACAGGTGAATTAATCAACAAGCTACTTGCTGATGGCTTCCTCCATGAAAACTGAAAATGTACCTGCATCTAGAAGAATGAATATTCTAAAAAAAAACAACAAAATTACACATTATTTCTGTATCACAAACATGTTATAAAGTAATACACAATGGAGTAAAAGTGAAGTTTCCCTTTAATTACCCAGAACGAGACTCGCTGGGCATAATAAGGTTGGCCATTGTTCTTGCCGGGCTGAACATAATATTATAAGGAGAGAACAGCGCCGGCATCCTCTGGCACACAATACCTGCAATATATTCTGGTTTAATCATGCATATGTTTTGTATTCCAGTGGCCAGAATGAAGCTGTAGGAGATAATGTATTCTGAGGCAGACCAACTGCCGTTCATGAAGGGGGAAGAAAAGGAAGAGAGAGATTTGCTTGAGTAACTGTAATAATTGGAAAATTATTTTGATAGCCTGAAACAATCTAATATATTACAGAATTTTATTAAAATAATATCAAATCAAATTAACTGCAATTCCATAATGAATTAGGTAACAAGGTAGGCAGATATTAATCGGTCTTGGCTTGCAGGCAGGGGAGTCAGGAATGTATTAGCTGATGTGGCGTGCGAGAGCAAGACAACAGAATCAGTATCACTGGCTGCAGCGAAACCCTCGAGAGAAAGAAAAAACATCTTTAACCGTTCCGATTTTTTTTTTTGTGTGCAACTTTTACTATATAATCTGTCTTGAAACATTTGTATTTCTTTTATGTCTGATTTTAGAGTTCTCTTTTTTTTTCCCCCAGAATTTTAATTGCTTTGTGATTTAGCACTTAGTGTTCTGAGGTTCACAAATTAGTAACTGATACGGAATTTTTTTCTTTTTTCTGTTGTGTCGGCTGGAAACAAGTAGATATTATTTTGTGATAGTAAATAAGCTCGGAGGTAGGAAATGTTGTGCGGGCATGATTCAATGGCTTCCTATGGGTTGGAGATGCTTTAACGGAATCTGATAGAAAGGGTCCTTGTTGGTTGACCACCCAAAGGGACTGATATGTCCAACCATTCCTTTCCGAGAATTTTATTAAGGACTCCAAATTCTCAAGACAAGAGATGAATGAAGATTGCTTCCAATTCGGTTGGCTGATTCGATTTGGTCCGAAAAAAATTCAGTCCATATCCGGATCATACTTGACATTTATTGTGCTCTGAGATCTCTGCAGACCCCAAATATAAAACATAGAAGTCTACTCTACTGTCTTAAGCCCACCCCTCACCTGCTCCGCCACTGGAGCTCTTCACTTCTGCTCACTTCTAATTGGTCTACGAATTGGTTTTCAGTCCAGATTTTCTGGCACTGACGAGGTCTCAAACGGTTAAGTGGGGTGCAATTCATTTTCCGGCACTGACGAAGTCTCAAACAGTTATATGGGGCGCAGTTCAAGTCAATGTTGTCCATCTTTTGACCACAGGAGGTTTAGCCAGCGTTAAAAGATCTGGACCAAAGATGGTTCTATACTGATCTGAAGCAAACGGGGGGCCGGCACGGAGCTGCGGCAGCAGCAAAAGTAAGGAGATGGGCTAAGACAATTGAGTAAAATATTTTTTTCATTTTTTTAACCCCCTTCCCGGCCCCCAAAATAATCCAGCAGAATGGCAGCCTGCAACTACTGGGTGGTCACATATGGACCATACGTCTCAACTTTCACGGAACGTCCTGATTCTGGAAGTCTCCCAGAGTCTCAGTAGAATCTAGAAATCTTCTGGACAATCCTTAAAATTAATGATTACAAAAAGTTTTCTTATACCTCTGAGTTTTGGGTAGAGAAATGGGTGGACAATAGGCATGAAGGGGTCATGACCTCTAAAAAGTCATAGCTATATCCAAAAATTTCTGGCACTGTAATAAGCTGACAGCTTCTCAGATGTCTGGGGCTTTGCGTCAAACCTTCACCCTAATTCCCATATAATGTACCCCATAAATTCCAGGCAAATTGACTTTATAATTGCCAATCATGGTTAACTCATAATGTCCACCAACAAAGTCCTTAAAATCCTTAAAACATGCCAGCAGCAGTATCACCAAAAGTATGGCTTGTGCCCCATATACAGTATATAGCCAGTGGGAGTTACAGTTAAGTCTTATCCCCAAGCTCCCCGACTTCAGTTGTGACTGACACTGGGTGCCTGATGCCCATGTGGGAGCATTTAGTAAAAGGTAATGGACTATGTAATGCCCCCTATAGACAAAATATAAAAATGCATAATTAATTAAATAGATGGATGGTCATTGCGGAGATAGATATGTATTAGAGGTGAGCAAATTGATTGGATGCAAATGAAAGAGATTATGTCTGCTAGAGAAGGCTCACTTGACCTCAGGTGTGGCCGCGCAGGCTTCCCCTTAAAGACTTACAGCTATCATATCACATGGTATAGCTCAGCCAATCAGGAGGAACTTTCATAGTCTGTATAAAAGCAGAGGCAAGGAATGCAGCAGCCAAAATGTCAGAGCTCACAGCTTAGCCATAGAAATAGGAAAACAAAGCACTGAATAAATATTACATAGAGTGTGTGATAGCATAGCAGTAATAAACAGCTACCATTCGTTTACCTATAGCCATATATATTGAGGTTACTTTGACATTAACAAGGTTATTTTTGCATGAGGGGGTCCGAAAAATTGCTAGTAGACCTGAGAGAGTTACATACGCCTTTTCAGGGCCGTTAGAGGCTTTACAACCTTGCGATTTGCAGCTAATCGATTCGCTGTGAGTTGAATATTTGGGGAAATTCGATAAAACTTGATCATTTGAATTTTGAAAGATTTGCTCCTCTCTAATACATAGATATAATAAATACATTGCAGGTACAGAACATAGTAATATCGGATACCTCTGTGCACCTACGTCTGAAGGTTTATTACATATTAAAAAGCATCTTTTGCTCCCTCTGTGGGGTTTTATCATCCGATTCTTTAAACCTTAATGCGCTCCAATCTCCTGCTTCCACTCGAGGGGCTTTTGTCTCTCATATTGGCAGCGGGTTTAGCCAAATAACCACAGAGAAATCATTTGTACAAGACTTTTTATGGAGACAAAAATAAACTTTCTGCTCGTCCCTGGTGGTATAATTAGCACTATGAACAATAATTATAACACTAAACAATCCGAACTAGTAGACCATTATGTTCTGGTTTATTGTCTTTGTCACATTGTGTTGTTATTAAATCATAAATTAAATTACATTGGTAAAAGAGAAAAAATGTGCAATTTTATATAAATCGTGAACGAGGGGCTGGTCACGGGGATTCATCTTCTAAATAGCGATTGCCGGGTTTGTCTGCTGGATTCTAGTAATCTCGTGAAATTACAAATATTATAAAGAACTGAGAATACATAGTGAGGATATGGATACGAGAACCTGCAGATGAATACCTCGCAAATTGTGGTCACTGTAACAGGACCGGGAGGTGGAACCTCTGAGCTGCAATACAAAGGGGAAGTCCTTGTAAGGAAGCGGGTGACCCCCAGGGAAGGCGGGCAGGTAGTCACAGCAAGTGATGGGGACAGTCTCTAGGCAGGTGGTCACGGCAAGTGACGGGGACAGTCTCTGGGTAGACAGGCAGGTGGTCACGGCAAGTGACGGGGACAGTCTCTGGGTAGACAGGCAGGTGGTCACGGCAAATGATGGGGACAGTGTCTGGGTAGACAGGCAGGTGGTCACGGCAAGTGACGGGGACAGTCTCTGGGTAGACAGGCAGGTGGTCACGGCAAGTGACGGGGACAGTCTCCAGGTAGACAGGCAGGAGGTCACGGCAAGTGACGGGGACAGTCTCTGGGTAGACAGGCAGGTGGTCACGGCAAGTGACGGGGACAGTCTCTGGGTAGAAAGGCAGGTGGTCATTGGAAGTGACGGAGACAGTCTCTGGGTAGACGGCAGGTACCTTCAACCCAGCGGGCAGATCGACACGGCAGGTACTGGCAGGTGCTTCCGGGTAAGCAGGTGGAAAGCCGCGGCAGGTGCTGGCGGGCGCTTCCGGATAAGCAGGTAGATAAACTCAGCGGGTGCTGGTAGGTGCTTCCAGGTAAGCAGGAAGATAGACTCAGCGGTTGCTGGCAGGTGCTTCCAGGTAGCAGACAGGTAACAGGCAGGAATCAGGCTGGACTAGTCAGGCTAGCGGAGGGACCTGAGGGCTGAAGCAGAGGTGAAGACACAGTGCGACAACTGTTGCTCGGGCACCTCCATTTTGAAGGAGGTGCCTTAAATGTGGGAAGTCCTCTGGCCATTGGCCGGGGACTTTTTAGGAAGACGCGCGCAGTCCCTTTAAGAGGGGGGGGAGTGCGCGCGCGCGCCCTAAGCACTCTGTTGGAGGAGGAACGCGCGCCGGCCACAGCAGGGAACGGAGCGCAGGGAGAAGCTGCGCCAGGAGCCGGGGGGCCAGAGAGAGTGCAGCGCTGGAGGGGCCCACGTGAGGAGCGCGGAGGTGAGAGGGACGGCGTCCCTGCCTAGCAGAGGGCAGGGACGCCGATGCTACAGTCACCAGGAAAATCTATAATAATACTGCCCCTATGTGCAAGAATATAAGTGCTCTAATACTGCCCCCTATGTACAAGAATATAACTACTATAATACTGCCCGCTATGCATAGGAATATAACTACTATAATACTGCCCCCTATGTACAAGAATATAACTACTATAATACTGCCCCTATGTACAAGAATATAACTGTTCTAATACTGCCCCCTATGTGCAAGAATATAGCTACTATAATACTGCCCCCTATGTACAAGAATATAACTACTATAATACTGCCCCCCATGTACAAAAATATAACTAATATACTGCCCCTATGTACAGGAATATATCTACTATAATACTGCCCCCTATGTACAAGAATATAACTACTATAATACTGCTCCTTTGCACAAGAATATAACTACTATAATACTGCTCCTATGTGCAAGAATATAACTACTATAATACTGCCCCCTATGTACAAGAATATAACTACTATAATACTGCTCCTTTGTATAAGAATATAACTACTATAATACTGCTCCTATGTACAAGAATATAACTACTATAATACTGCTCCTATGTACAAGAATATAACTACTATAATACTGCCCCTATGTACAAGAATATAACTACTATAATACTGCCCTCTATGTACAAGAATATAATTACTATAACACTGCTCCTATGTACAAGAATATCACTACTATAATACTGCTTCTATGCACAAGAATATAACTACTATAATACTGCTCCTATATACAAGAATATAATTACTATAATACTGCCCCCTATGTATAAGAATATAACTAGTATAATACTGCCCTCTATGTACAAGAATATAATTAGTATAATACTGCTCCTATGTACAAGAATATAACTACTATAATACTGCCCCCTATGTATAAGAATAAAACTACTATAATACTGCCCCCTATGTATAAGAATATAACTACTATAATACTGCCCCCTATGTATAAGAATATAACTACTATAATACTGCCCCCTATGTATAAGAATATAACTACTATAATACTGCCCCCTATGTATAAGAATATAACTACTATAATACTGCCCCCTATGTACAAGAATATAATTACTATAATACTGCTCCTATGTACAGGAATATAATTACTATATATAGTAGACCCTACTATAATACTGCTCCTATGTACAAGAATATAATTACTATAATACTGCCCCCTATGTACAAGAATATAACTACTATAATACTGCCTCCTATGTACAAGAATATAACTACTATAATACTGCCTCCTTTGTACAAGAATATAACTACTATAATACTGCTCCTATGTACAAGAATATAATTACATTACTATAATTACTCGCTGCTCCGGCAGTCTCGCTCTGCTCTGACCCTTTGCTCGCTGCTCTGGCAGTCTCGCTCTGCTCTGACCCTTTGCTCGCTACTCCGGCAGTCTCGCTCTGCTCTGACCCGTTGCTCGCTGTTCCGGCAGTCTCGCTCTGCTCTGACCCTTTGCTCGCTACTCCGGCAGTCTCGCTCTGCTCTGACCCGTTGCTCGCTGCTCCAGCAGTCTCGCTCTGCTCTGACCCTTTGCTCGCTGCTCCGGCAGTCTTGCTCTGCTCTGACCCTTTGCTCACTGTTCCAGGCGGCCTCGTCCTGCTCTACGCTCGCTCACCGCTCCAGGCGGTCTCGTCTTGCTCTGCTCTTGCTCACCGCTCCGGGCGGCCTCACTCTGCTGTGTTTGTCCACCACATCTGCGGTTCTGTTCCTGAGTCCCAGTCTGTACTGGGTCTTATCCACTCTGTGCTCCAACCTGTCGTACCTGCCAGTACCTCCCTGCCTGCATACCAGTCATGCTTACCAACATCCACCTGCCTGCATACCGGCCGTACCTGCCAGTACCTCCCTGTTTGCATACCAGTCGTGCTTGCCAGCATCCACCCGTCTGCATACCAGCCGTGTCTGCCTGTATCCACCAGTCTGTGTGCCAGCCTAACCTGCCTGTTCCTGTATTCCCCGGTGTGGGTCAACAGCCGTGTCTGGGGTCTGACCTGGAGTAGACCCTGGTCCCTCTGCTCGGTTCCTCCCTGGTGCACTGGCGTCGTATGCCGCCGTGCGACCTTGGTCGGATCGAGCAGATATTTAGTTACGCCCCTCCAGGCACTCTCCGGTTTATGGCACAGTGGAACCACTAAACACGCACACGCCAGTCAGTCCGGGCGTGTGCATTACAGCATGCTCAGGCCATGGTTCCCGTTGAGCCCCACGGCTTTCGCTCTCTGAGACGTTTTTCAGCGAATACGTGCATCTAGAAGAAATTTATTTTTTTTGCTACCAGCTGAGTTCCAGGCGAATTACGCACCCGTCCAGATGGATCTATCAGCACTCGTTCCTGCGGATCCGCCACGGTACTATGGGGATCCAAGACTGAGTCGTGCATTTGTGGAGCAATGCATGCTACACTTCAAGTTCTACCCTCTTTATTTTCCCACCGATCGGGTTAAGGTGGGATTCATGATGTCTTACCTAGCGGGTGATGCCTTGAAATGGATCACCCCCCTATGGGACGCACAGGATCCTATCGTCCTGGACCTGTAGGCCTTCCTGGTGGCCTTTCTAATGGTCTTCGATGACTCTAACCCGGAAGCCCCTGCTGAAGCTTCACTTCCCAATATCCCGGAGCAGCCCCGATGGGTAATGTGTGTGGGTAGCGCACTAGTCCTCCTGCCCGAAGAGACTACTGCCCACCCAGAATCCACACAGGATGACTACGCTCTCCGGAATACTTCTCCCAATCTCATGAGACAGTCCAGACGTGCTAGGCGTAGAGGCAAGCCGTCACGCCAGGGTCTGTCCTCCCAAAGACCTCCTGACCCCAACCTTGAATTCCCTGCTGAAGCTTCATTTCCCTGTATCCCGGAGCAGCCCCTACGGGTAATGTGCGTGGGTAGCGCACCAGTTCTCCTGCCCGAAGAGACTGCTGCCCACCCAGAATCCACACAGGAGGACTTCCTGCACCCGGTATCTGATACTTCACCCACTTTAACCGGTGAGCCTGTCCAAGGGTACTCCAAAGCAGTGATTACCTCCGAGTCCGTGCACCTCTACAACCTGGCAGAGGACCCCCTGTTGCCTCCTAAATCCGCCGGGATACCACTTGATGACAAATGGAGAGAGACTTCCCTACACCCGGTACCTGATACCTCGCTCGCTTCGTCCAGTGAGTCCGACCTAGTGTACTCCGAAGCAGAGGTTACCCCCGAGTCTCTACACCCCTCCGACCAGGCGGAGGACCTCCTGTTGTCTCCTGAACCCTTCGGGGTGCTACCTGGTAGCGAATGGACAGAGTATTTCCTATACTCTGTACCTGATACCTCGCCCGCTTCGTCCAGTGAGTCCGACCTAGTGTACTCCGAAGCAGAGGTTACCCCCGAGTCTCTACACCCCTCCGACCAGGCGGAGGACCTCCAGTTGTCTCCAGAACCCTTCGGGTTGCTACCTGGTAGTGAATGGACAGAGACTTTCCTATACTCGGTACCTGATACCTCGCCCGCTTCGTCCAGTGAGTCCGACCTAGTGTACTCCGAAGCAGAGGTTACCGCCAAGTCTCTGCACTCCTCCGACCCGGCGGAGGACTTCCAGTTGTCTCCTGTACCCTCTGGGGTGCCACCTGAAGAAAATATGTGGAGAGAGACTTCCTTGTGTGCTGTTCCTGGTACTCCACCCGTTTCGTCTGTTGCTGAGGATGGCTGGATAGGAGGTAGCATCCTAGCTACCCATATGAGACCAGTTTTTTCTGTGGACAGCAGAAGTAATCTCCTTGAAGTGAAGGATTGGCCCTCGAATTCCCTGCGGAAGATTCTGGCAGGCCTGAAGAAGAGGGGGCGTAAGGGGGGGGGGTACTGTAACATACCTGGCGGCGTCCTTGCATAGTGGTCCATCTCCCACTGTGCAAGAGCACGCACTTGATTTCCAGTCCAGACCATCACTTTGGCTTCTTTCCATATGGTCTGCTTTGCTCTGCTCTGTCTGCTTAGGGCGACGCCCGCTGAACTTCCTCTTTCTTGTAGCTGCTGCAGACACACCCCTTATGATTCCTCAGCCTATTGCTGTCTGTCACCTGGTATTTAACCCAGCTCCTCCCTGGAATCCTTGCCTGAGCATCTTGTTCTGTCAGTTGGCTTCTTGTCACTGATGTGCCAGGTCCTGTCTATGTTTCCTGCCTTGCGGTATCAATTCCCGTGTCTGAACTGAGTCCTGTCTGTGTACTTTAGCCAGCTGCCTTTCCTGGAGGCTGTATTTCCAGGCCCGTGTGTACACGCTCTTAGCCTGTTCCTTCTGCCCTCTAGGGGCCGTATACCTAGATCTGTTGTCTGTGCTTTTTCCCAGTGTCTGTTCCTGCCCTAACCATCTTCCAGCCTGTTTCCCGTTTCTCTCTACGCCCATATCTTCCCTTTTTCTGCAGAGTCTGAACTCGTACCTAACTCCTGCTCGTTGTCACTGTACTTCCGTTTGTGAGTTTGTGGTCCACTCGCTACTTCACTGCAAGTCTCTGGCTCTGCCTTTCCCTTCCTGTCTGTTCCGTGTGAACAGAACCCTGTCCCCTCTGCCCTGCCTTGCTAGCCGCTCCGGCGGTTTCTGCCTGCTCTGCCTTGTTCACTGCTCTGGCAGTCTCGCTCTGCTCTGTCCCTTTGCTCGCTGCTCCGGCAGTCTCGCTCTGCTCTGACCCTTTGCTCGCTGCTCCGGCAGTCTCGCTCTGCTCTGACCCTTTGCTCACTGCTCCAGTAGTCTCGCTCTGCTCTGACCCTTTGCTTGCTGCTCCGGCAGTCTCGCTCTGCTCTGACCCTTTGCTTGCTGCTCCGGCAGTCTGGCTCTGCTCTGACCCTTTGCTCACTGTTCCAGGCGGCCTCGTCCTGCTCTACGCTTGCTCACCGCTCCAGGCGGTCTCGTCTTGCTCTGCTCTTGCTCGCCGCTCCGGGCGGCCTCACTCTGCTGTGTTTACCAACATCCACCTGCCTGCATACCGGCCGTACCTGCCAGTACCTCCCTGTTTGCATACCTGTGGTGCTTGCCAGCATCCACCCGTCTGCATACCAGCCGGGTCTGCCTGTACCCACCAGTCTGTGTGCCAGCCTAACCTGCCTGTTCCTGTATTCCCCGGTGTGGGTCAACAGCCGTGTCCGGGGTCTGACCTGGAGTAGACCCTGGTCCCTCTGCTCGGTTCCTCCCTGGTGCACTGGCGTCGTATGCCGTCGTGCGACCTTGGTCGGATCGAGCAGATACTTAGTTACGCCCCTCCATGCACTCTCCGGTTCATGGCACAGTGGAACCACTAAACACGCACACGCCAGTCTGTCCGGGCGTGTGCATTACACTGCCCCTATGTATAAGAATATAACTACTATAATACTGCCCCCTATGTACAACAATATAACTACTAGAATACTACCCCCTATGTACAAGAATATAACTACTATAATACTGCTCATATGTACAAGAATATAACTACTATAATACTGCCCCCTATGTACAAGAATATAACTACTATAATACTGCTCCTATGTACAAGAATATAACTACTATAATACTGCTCCCTATGTACAAGAATATAACTACTATAATACTGCTCCTATGTACAAGAATATAACTACTATAATACTGCTCCTATGTACAAGAATATAACTGCTATAATACTGCTCCTATGTACAAGAATGTAACTACTATAATACTGCCCCCTATGTACAAGAATATAACTACTATAATACTGCTTCCTATGTACAAGAATATAACTACTATAATACTGCTCCTATGTACAAGAATATAACTACTATAATACTACCCCCTATGTACAAGAATACAACTACTATAATACTGCTCCTATGTACAAGAATATAACTACTATAATACTGCTCCTATGTACAAGAATATAACTACTATAATACTGCTCCCTATGTACAAGAATATAACTACTATAATACTGCTCCCTATGTACAAGAATATAACTACTATAATACTGCTCCCTATGTACAAGAATATAACTACTATAATACTACCCCCTATGTACAAGAATATAACTACTATAATACTGCCTCATAATTTATTTAATACTTCCCCCAATTACATCTGCTGCTGGTGTCACTCATGTGTTATAGAGATATACTACAAGGTGATGTCAGTGATATTTATATCCCAGATTAGCCTTTCCTTCGATGAATCACATACCTTTTAATACATGTTAATATTTTCCTGGCTTTTGCAGCTGCTGATTGACGTTGCTTGCTGATGCACAGTCTGTGGTCCACCCTGTATTCCAAATCCTCCTCCATCAAGGCTTTACCCAACATAATCTCATTTAGTGTGTAAATTACATGAATATTCTTATGTACCCGATGCATAACATTACATTTATCTGTCTTGAACCTCGACTGTTAATTTCCAGCCAAAGCTTTCTATCTGAGAAAGTCCATTGCTGTTAAGTTTATCTGCACCACAGTCCTCAGCAATCACTGAAATCCTAAAATCCCTTCCTCCTGGTGAAGTCTTTTGATTTTTCCTAGCAGATTTTTAGAAAGCTCCACTCTGGAGGGGTCTTGGCTAAAACCTAATTGAATTGCACTGTGAACAGTTCCTATATATGTTAGGGGACTTTCACATTGCATTCTGTGTCCCCGTCGGGGAATACGTCTGAAATCCCACGCAAAACGGGGTCCGGACACATGGGCCGATAGGACCAATAGACTGAAATGGTGACGGCAGAACAGAAACGAGCTCTGCCATTGACTTTTCTTGTGAGTGCCCACCTACTGGAGGTGGACACCCAGACGCAGTCTGCTACACCTCATTATTATTATTATTATTAATAATGTTATTGCTTATTATTGAGTAGATTAAAGCCATATAATTTACTGAGTTTTATAAAGTTAAGCTTTATAAAGTTAATATAGAATAATAATTCATACTGCTCCTGTTATTAAGCCTTTGAACTTTGATGAACAGTTCACCCTCTCACAATATGATGGTCTCACAGCTCCCTATACATAGTATGATGCCTCACAGCCCCCTATAGACAGCATGATGTTCCTAAAGCTCCCCCACACAGTATAAATCTCCACCACTCCCCAAACTAGGGATAAGCAAACCCGTGGAAGTTTGGGTTCGCTGGGTTCGGACGAACTTTAGTCCAAAATTTGGTTCGGGTAACAGAACTTGATCCGAACTTAACCCCGGACCTGAACCCCATATAAGTCAATGGGACCCGAACTTTGGTGCCCTAAAATGGTCGCAGTAAGGGCTAAAAGGCTGAAAAAGGAAGCAAAATTAGGGTCAGAGCAGGACAACTGGCCTGTAAACCAATGTGGATAGGGAAATTACTTAAAATAACATAGAATAAAAAAAAACAATCTTGAAACAGGAGGCGGAGGTCCAAGTGGAGGAATGGAGCAGTGCCTTGCATGTGTAGCTTATTGTATTTGTTAATAAATAAAAAGAAATGAAAAAAATGACATGGAGTCCCCCCTATTTTTAATAACCAGCCAAGGGAAAGCAGACAGCTGTGAGCTGGTCTTATTATGCTGGGCAGGGGCCAATATCCATTGACCTTCCTAGCCTATTAATATCAGCCAACAGCTGTCTGCTTTGCCTTTGTTGGTTATTAAAATGAGGGGATCTCCCAAAAAAATTACGTTGGTTCCCCCCTATTTTTAATAATCAGCTAAGACAAACCAGACAAATGGAGACTCATACTAATAGGCTGGGAAGGTGCATGGATATTGGGCCCTTCCCAGCCGAAACACATCAGCCCTCAACTGCACCAGACATGGTGCAACCATTAGATGCGCCATTTCTGGAGCTTAGCTTAGGCTCTTCAAGATTGCCCTGGTACGTTGGCAATCGGGGTAATGGGATTATGGGGTTGATATCAGCAGCTGGTGCTGACATCAAGTCCACAAGTTATCAGACACTCCCATTACGAACCCATTAGTCAAAAGAAATAAACACAGACACACACAAAAATCCTTTATTTGCTTTATTTGTAAAAAATCCATAGTGGTCTGCCGTAATCCAAATGGAGGTCCCAAGACAATCCCCGTCTTCTTCGTCCAGTGTATGGAGTCCAGTTCAGAGAACGAAGCTCCATAGACTGGAGCAACAGCCACTGCTGGGTCCCAGATTGGTGTGGTGGAATAAGAAACCCGTTCTACAGTCATCGCAGCAACGGGCAGGGTTTATTTTTCCGCCGCACTAATCTGGTACCCAACAGTGGCTGCTGCTCCAGTTTGTGGAGCTTCGTCCCAGATGGGTTCAGCAGAAGAAGAAGAAACCCCACCCGCTGCTGCGAGTGACTAGAGAATGGGCGGAGACTTGCACAAAATGGGAGGAGAAGTCGGAAGTAACCCCACCCAGGGAAGTGCTGAGTCCCGGAAGAGTACACACTGACGAAAGTGAGCCGGCACCATTGTGGAAGAAAGCGAGAAAGCGGAAGGACGAGATGATAGATCATTACCCGATTCCAGTACAAAGTGATGGCAAGTTCTATGGCTGGAACCTCTGCAGTGTGCTCGCTGGGGTTGAGTGGAAGCGGAGGTTGGCGCAGATAGAGGAGGAGATGCGGCCAGAAGGTCTAAAAACAGTGGAGACCCCAGCGGCCGTAGAAGATCCGGGAGCTGGCCTCAGGATGAAGTTCCTGCCAAAAATTCCATAAGCAGAACCGAAGGAACAGGTGAAGTTGGATGTGACTCAGAGGTCACGGCCCAGCAGTGGTGGAGAGCGGCTGAAGGCGTCAGTCGTGGCCCTGCCTGTGAGTCCCATTCAAGCCTACACAGTCTGATCCCTCACAGTCCCTCAACATAGATGTATGACCCCCACAGTATTATTCCCCACAGTGGCCACTACACCTTATAAAGTCCCCCACATAATATGATCACCCAACATAGAATGATGACCCCCACAACCCCCAAACATCGATTGATTGATCACCTCCACGGCATTATCTTCCACAGACCCCCTACACATTATGATGTTCCTCACACACTATAATTCCTCCTATCCCCCCCACATAGATTAATGGCTTCCACTGTATTATCCCCCACAGACTCCCCCCTACACTTTATGATGTCTCTCACACAATATGATTTTCTATAGGCCCCCAACATAGAATGATGACCCCTCACAGTATGATTCCGGACAGCTCTCCAAAACATAATGTCTCCCACGCAGTATGATCCCCGCAGTCCCCTAACACATAATGATGGCCCTGCATATATCACTGCATATTATATATATAAATGGCAAAAAAACAAACACTACTCACCTTGCCCGCGACAAGCCGCTCATTGCTCTGCACACTAAGGCTCCACAGAAGGCACGATCTACTGACGTCATTGCGCCTGTTAACACTCAGTCGCACAGGCTGAAAGGTGGAAGACGGAGCAGATGGCCCTCTCCACCAGTATTGTTGTGACATGCAGAAATAGTGCTGTTGCTTTAAAAGCATTCAGCAACTTTTAGAAGGAACTCAAGCACATGAGACAGGAAGTGTTGTGCTCCAGAAGCATCCAGCACCTAGAGGGGTTAACACAGTCACAGGAGAAGGGGAGTGTTTTAGCAGAGCCCCAGGGGGATTGTGGGGAAGTTGTTTACTGTCTGGCTGGAGCCAAAGAGAAAGGTGATGTGTGTGTTCTGTATCTCACAGAAGCGCCCCTGTAAGTGAAAAGGATTCAAGTCAGGTAGGGTAGTGTTCCTGAACTAACAGTGCAGAGTATTGTCAGGCAGAAAGATAAGGACTGGAAGAAATGGTGTCACAGCAAACCCTCCCCATCTCACTGTTCTGTAAAGAATGCTGTGTTCATTTATGTGCCTTTGCATTAGAACTGTGCTGTCCTGTACTACTGGGAAGCCTGTGAACTGCTGTGCTGCTAAGGAAACTGTACTGTTTGTTACTGGAGCCTGTTGCTCATAAGACTTAACTTGCACTGGCTGTGCGGCTTCTTATTAAATGCTACTGTTCTACCGTTTATGAGGACTCTTGTCAAGTGTGTCTGGTCAGCAAGTAAAACAACCTACGTGTCTGTGCCTGAGGGTCAATACCCCTGTGTGCCTGAGAGAAGCTGCAGCACATGGTCTATGGTCACCCTGAGTAACGGTTCCCCCAGGATTCCAAAGACTTCATGTAACCTGTCTCGCCCCTATCTGAACCTAGCGGCGTGCGTGTAACATTGTATTCATTGATATCTGCATCCCGAGGATGATCGAGACACCAGATGGAGGTGGAGAGAGCCGCTGCGGGCTGTGGCCACTGTTTCCAGCCCTTTTGGGGCGGGCCATAGTTTGCAGAGGTCTGATCTAGACCATAATAGAAGAGTTTTGTCTCTGCAGTTTCTGTGGATTTAAACAAGAATGTTCCGATTTACTGACAGCAAGAAGAGATCTTGTAAAAAGAACTGAAACACAAAGTAAATTTAAAAGTTGCAGAACTTTTCACTGAAATGTTATTAAAGGAATTATCCCACAAAAGATATTTAATGCCAATCCATTACTGGGACTCCCATTGATCCCTAGAATATGGGTCCTAAGCTTCCTCCCCAGTTCCTTATTACTGTATGATTGAAGTGACCAATAGTCGCGCATGAGAACTGTCAATCCATTTAATGTTTATGGACTGATACATTGTGACAAACTATAAGGGCAATAGAAAATGTATCCTGCTCACACTGGATTGATACAATTGTAACAAACCAATAGCTGTGAGAATTAGTTCTTAATCTTTATAACTACTCAGCATAAACACTACGCTGATACAGAGTTCCAAATCCTCTGCATGGACAAATAACTTAATAGTAAAATGCAGATTGCCTGCAGCCACCACTAGGGGGAGCTTCCTGTATACAGTTTTTTATTTCATATCATGAACAGTACAAAGCAGCTCCTCCTAGTGGTGGCTGCAGGCAACCAGAATTATTTCATTTACCTTTATAGAGGGAAGGGATTTAGAGCTCTGTATCCAAATAAAAAGATAGTCCAGCTGATAATGAAATTGGATTCACAGGTGCCCATTACCTTTAGGTGGCCCTGACTTAAGGGCTGTCTAACCTACTTTTGTTCTTTAACAGAATACACGTTGTTGTTCTCCGTTCTCAGCCATTTTAGACTGTCCAGAACATTCTTGAAAGATAATTATTGACAGATATTCCAGTAAAATTCCTTGCCCCCCTCTCCATGATCACTACAGGCCACAGTATTTTTAGAAGTTTTCTATTTTACGTGTAGTTCTCCTTTAAGAAGAGTATCGGTCGTTGTGAGTCAACGTGGAAATTTGTGATTTGGACTGATATCAGAAGCTGCGGAAAATCAAAGAGGATTATGAGAAATTGACCACATTTCTTCAGCGTGATTGAGCTGTAAATCCCGGGAATTACGGGTTAATTTTCCCTGGTTTCCGTCCAATGACCATAAGGTCGGAATCTCTGGGTGATGAGCCCGGCAGCCTGATCAAAGCCTGGCACAGCACACAAGTAGCCGCGGCACTAATAGTTTGCAGAAATTCCTGTATTCATTCAGACACATGAGGCTGCAACCAGAAGGATGGCACCTACTGCGGTCAGAGGGTCTGCTCCACATTTACTGCAGGCAAAGAGGAGAAAATGTCTTAAAGGGGAAGAAATGTGAAATACACACAAAGCCTCTGTAGAATGAAGAGTGAGGGACATAACATGTCTGTGTGCTGTTATTGTTCTATTCTAATCTATCTATCTATTATCTATCTATCTATCTATTATATCTATCTATCTGTCTATCTGTCTATCCATCTATCTATCTTCTGTCTATCTTTCTACTTGTATCATCTTTCTTTCTCTTTCTTTCCTTCTTTTCTTTCTCTTTTCTTTCTCTCATATCTATCTATCTATACAGTATATCTATCTGTCATTTTTTTCTTCATATTTGTCTTTCCTTCTTTCTTTTTTTTTCTCTTTCTCTTTTATTCCTCTCATTTTTATCTGTCTATCCATCTATTTATCTATCTAAAAAAGAAAAAGATAGAAAACAGCACTAGCAGCACAACTGAAGTGCAGAGCCTCACAAGCAAACACCAAGCTCTGCAAATATCCCAAAAATTGGAGGCAGCACCCCAATTGAAAAAGTGAAAAAAATACTTTTTAATTTGAAAGCTTGAGAAAGGCTCATACCCTGAGCCAAAACGTTGCTGATATGGGCCACTAAAAAGTAATTTTTTCACGTTTTCAATTGGGTTGCTGCCTCCAATTTTTTGGATATCTATCTATCTATCTATCTATCTATCTATCTATCTATCTATCTATCTATCTATCTATCTATCTGTGTCATTTCTTTCTTTCTCTCTTTTTTCTATAATCTTTTCTTCTTCCTCTCTCCTCTTCTTCCCCCTTGCTCTTCTTCCTCTCTCCTTTTTTTCCTCTCTCTCCCCTCTTCTTCCTCTCTCTTTCTTTCTCCCCTTATTTCCACTTCTTTCCCTCCTCTTCTTCCTCTCTCTTTCTTTCTCCCCTTATTCCCACCTCTCTCTCCTCTTCTTCCTCTCTCGTCTTCTTCCTCGCTTTATATTCTTCTTCCTCTCTCTGTCTCTCTCTCCTGTTCTGTCTCTCTCCTGTTCTTCTTCTATCTCCTCTTTTTCCTCTCTCTCCTCTTCTTCCCCCTCTCTCTCTCCTCTTCTTCCCCCTCTCTCTCCTCTTCTACCCCCTCTCTCTCCTCTTCTTCCCCCTCTCTCTCCTCTTCTTCCCCCTCTCTCTCTTCTTCTTCCCCCTCTCTCTCTTCTTCTTCCCCCTCTCTCTCTTCTTCTTCCCCCTCTCTCTTCTTCTTCCCCCTCTCTCTCCTCTTCTTCCCCCTGTCTCTCTTCTTCCCCCGTCTCTCTTCTTCCCCTTCTCTCTCTCCTCTTCTCCCCCTCTTTCTCCTCTTCTTCCCCCTGTCTCTCCTCTTCTTCCCCCTCTCTCCCCTCTTCTTCCCACTCTCTCTCCTCTTATTCCCCCTCTCTCTCCTCTTCTTCCCCCTGTCTCTCCTCTTCTTCCCCCTGTCTCTCCTCTTCTTCCCCCTGTCTCTCTTCTTCCCCTTCTCTCTCTCCTCTTCTTCCCCATCTTTCTCTCTCTCTCTTCTTCTTCCCTTTCTCTCTTTCTCTCTCTCTCCTCTTCTTCCCTTTCTCTCTTTCTCTCTCTCTCTCCTCTTCTCCCCCTTTCTCTCTCTCCTCTTTCCCCCCTCTCTCTCTCCTCTTTCCCCCCTCTCTCTCTCCTCTTTCCCCCCTCTCTCTCTCCTCTTTCCCCCCTCTCTCTCTCCTCTTTCCCCCCTCTCTCTCTCCTCTTTCCCCCCTCTCTCTCTCCTCTTTCCCCCCTCTCTCTCTCCTCTTTCCCCCCCTCTCTCTCTCCTCTTTCCCCCCCTCTCTCTCTCCTCTTTCCCCCCCTCTCTCTCTCCTCTTCTTCCCCCCTAACTCTCTCCTCTTCTTCTCCCTCTCTCACCTCTTCTTCCTCTCCCTCCTTCTCTCTTTTGCTCCTTTTCTTTTCCTCTGTTAAGTAAAGAATACAGCCGCCTATGTAAACACTAAGTGCAAACATTGAATATACGGAATTTTCAGTGTGTTACTGGTATACAGAGTATACTTACAAAAATGAAGGGAATTAGCGCACAAATTGACCAATTCATAAGAGCCCATCAGCCACGACAAGGTGACCTTTCTTTGATGGGACCCTACACCTAATATCATGCTTTTCCCGAGCTATAAACCTAAAAATCTATCAACCAGGACCTTTGAGTGCCTTCCACCTTATCACCCTCTACACCATATACTTTACATCTGTTGGTTGGCTGGTTCTTATGCCTAACATTCTGTCCAAATGAGCAGAGCTGCAGTGCAAATCATGGTGGATAGACAGATGCATCTGCCTTAATTACACTCCCCGAATTTAGCGGCCGTATTGCAGCACTTACATTACATTACTGTGTATGTATAATGGTATTCCATGCGAAAAGACAGTAATTATCATAGTGAGAACACGACTACATTGACCCCAAGTCCAAAAGTCACATTTGCATTAACATCAAACAGCTCGCACCGTGCCCCCGCCGCCGAGTTCAGACATTTTACCCCAAATTCTATAGATAAAAATGAAAAATGATGAAGCCCCTCTGCCTTTCTGTTTGCAGTTCTGAGAATTGAGGAATCTCTTGTGCCAGTGTAATCCCCATAAGCCGTGTCAGGAAGCAAGCAGGATCCTATCTTAGTCACTGTCAGGGGATTTATTTGGAAGAGATATAATGAACACGTCACCTATCTATGCATGTCCGTCCCCAGAATCCTTTGCAGGCGCGTACTGTGTCACACCGTGGGATGCTGAAACTAATTCTGGAATGGGCTTAAAATAAGCCGTTACATTGGAATATAAATTAGGACTGGAGACTTTATTCCGCACTGTCCTACATATTCAAATAGACCATAAGATCTACCGCAGCATTAAACGATCTGTCACGGAGCACATCAGTACACGACGCTCCCGGTAGTGGCCATTTAATTGGGTCCAGATGATTAGAACTGTATTATTTTTAGGTCGTACCGGCCCTTTAAATACCTCTTTATGGGTTTGCAACATATTTTTTTTCTTAAAGTACCAGCTCACCCTCCGAAAATATTGCTTGGTAAATAGGTTGTCTAATTTAGAAAACTCATTTTCATCCTTATTATTAGGGAATTATGAGTTGATATCAGAACATCTATTGATGTTGGGGCTCACCTGGTGAGGTGCATTCTCCAAGCCGTAAGTCTGGAGGCCTTAATGCAGTGAGATGAACCAGTAGATGTAATGGAGGCTGTAAAGGCTGGACGACAGCCTGAGAAACGGCCTGACAGTAATGCACCAAAAGAAAGCCAGAGACTCAGTGAACTAGCAAGTCTGTGTGAGCCAAGCAGACATCAAAGTTGACTATGTCAGGGGACTCACTTAAATTGATGTAGCAGAGTGCAGCTGAACAGCAGAGCTGGGTATGTCAGTGGACTCACTTGCAGTGATGTAGCTGTGCCCAGCTGAAAAACAGAGCTGAGTATGTCAGGGGATTCACTTGTAGTAATGTAGCAGAGCCCAGCTGAAAAGCAGAACTCTGTATATCATGGGGATCACTTTTAGTTATGTAGAAGAGCCCAGCTGAAAAACAGAACTGGGTATATCAGGGGACTGACTTGTACTGATGTAGCAGAGCCCAGCTGAACAGCAGAACTGGTTATGTCAGGGAACTCATTTGTAGCGATGTAGCAGAGTCCAGCTGAAAAGTAGAGCTCAGTATATCAGGGGACTCACTTGTAGTTATGTAGCAGAGCCCAGCTGAACAGCAGAACTGGATTTGTCAGTTGACTCACTTGTAGTGATGTAGCAGAGGCCAGCTGAACTGCAAAGATCAGTGTATCAGGGTACTCACTTGTAATGATGTAGCAGAGTCCAGCTGAACAGCAGAGCTGGGTATGTCAGGGACTCACTTATAGTGATCATAGAATCATAGAATATTAGAGTTGTAAGGGACCTCCAGAGTCTCCGTGTCTAACTCCCTGCTCAATGCAGGATTCACTAAACCATCTCAGACAAATGTCTATCCAGCTTCTGTTTGAAGATTTCCATTGAAGGAGAACTCACCACCTCTTGTGGCCGCCTGTTCCACTCATTGATCACCCTCACCGTCAAAAAGTTTTTCCTAATATCTAATTGTGGAGATATGATGGGTGCTCTCCTCCGCTGTGCCAAGACCAGGACTCATCCCACTGAATGCCCGCTCTCCTTTCCTACGGGCATAATACTACTCAGACAACACAGGGTGAGGGTCAAACAGTGTGACAATACTTTATTGAACCACCAACAGACAATAACATATAGAAGAGTTCCAGCAAATACCCAAGATGGTGCAAATTACAGAGTCTCATCCTTTCACTGACTCGCCGGGATTAGAGCAGCTGCGACTTCAGGGCTTCCATGGCCGACTACCCCCACCAGTGGCACCTTGCTTTTGGCAGGCACCCACAGAGAGGATGTAATGACAAGCTTAAACAGCTGGCAGTCCACTGAGGTGTGTGGTCAGGTGACTGGTCCCAACTTGGCTTCTCAGTTGACTGTAGGGTCCCATACTGGCTTCTCCAAACATATCCATGGGGCCAGGTGACTGGAGGGTCCAACCTGGCTTCCCCAAACGTCTCCATTGATGGTCAATGGAGCAGATCTGTATTCATTCGAACTAGGGCTGTGATCCCTTAGGCTGGCATCCTGTAGAATGTCAAATCTGTGTCCCTCTTGATGGAGCCATGTTGTCCTGGCTGCTGTTATGTAGAGATCCTTGCAGAAGGATAGACATCCCTTTTTATACCCACATCTGTGGTTCAGGCGATCATCCACAGGTCAGAGGGAAGGTGGGATGAGATTAACTCTCTTTGTTTGATTATTTAATCAATCTGCATAGTTTGGCCTTCACTGTTTTGCAGGTCAACAAGCTACACGACCTTATACAATGGGTAATCAACATATTAGCAAACATCGATTGTTCAATGACCCTGCATCCCAGTCCAGCAAAGACAGCAACACAATCACCTGTAGGAGCTGATATAATAGGTAAACAGCAGCCATTCAACAATTCACAAACATCAATTCAAAAGTCAATGTTCAGACTCATCTGAACAATAGTGTATGTCTCTTGGCCAGCTGAAAATATATGTCTGGCATAATTAAGATTAAATGCTGTGTCGTCACACTAATCTGTATCTTCTCCTTTCAGTTTCATTCCATTACTTCTCGTGTTTCCATGTGCAAATGTGAATAAGGATGATTCCTCTACACTGTGAAATCCCTTCAGATATTTGCAGACAGCTATTAAGTCTTCTCTTAACCTGCAAATTTGATTAGTTTACCTTCAGTTCCCTTATCTAGATCATTTATAAAAAATGTTGGACAACACTTTTAGCAGAACTTGTAGTAGAGCCCAGCTGAATAGCAGAGCTGGGTATGTTAGAGCATTCACTTCTTGTGATGTAGCAGAGCCCAGCTGAACAACAGATCTGGGTATGTCATGAAACTCACTTGTAGTGATGTAGTAGAGCCCAGCTGAAAAGCAGAGCTGGATATGTTAGAGGACTCACTTATAATGATGTAGCAGAGCCCAATTGAACATCAGATGTGAGTATGTTAGGGGACTCACTTGTAATGATTTAGCAGAACCCAGTAAAGTTGGATTTGTCAGGGGACTGACTCACTTGTAATAATATGGCAGAGCTCAGCTGAGCATCAGAGCTGGGTATGTCAGGGATTCACTTATAGTGATGTAACAGAGCCCAGCTGAATAGCAGAGTTAGGTATGTCAGGAGAATCACATTAAAGTTGTAGTAGAGCCCAGCAATGTAGGACAGCTGGGTATGTCAAGAGAAGACTCACAAGTGAAAATGCGACAGAGACTGGCAGTGTAGCTGACCTGAGTTTTTCAGGAAACACACAAGGCCATGTGAGCCAAGTGGAATAGCAATGCTAGTTAAATCAGACATACATAGCTGAACAACAGAGCTGGGTATGTCTAGAGACTAGCAAGTGAGGATGCAGCAGAGCCCCAAAAAGTAGCAGAGCTGGGTATATAGACAAAATAACAAGTAAGGATGCAGCAGAGCTCCGAAGAAAAGTGAACCTGGGTATGTTTGGATACTCACAAGTGAAGATGCAGCAGAGCTCCACAGCACAGCTGAGTTGGGAATTTCTGAAAACTCACAAATGAAGATACAGCAGAACCGAGCAAAGTCCCAAGATATGACAGTAGTGGCATGTGTCCCAAAACCTAAATACTTAGGTGATGTCACTTGCATCTAAGGCCGTAGATTGTGACCTTAGAGGGGTTTACCATATTAACTAATGCACAAAGAAGCAGGGAGAGACGGCTGGAAGAGAGGGAGAATGGAGAGCTGGGTGCTGGAGCTGGGTCAGGTGAGTAACCATTGTCTTATATGGGCGGACGTACATTTCTGTATCATCTTAAATGGGTATCCGGGGTCCAAACCTTCCATTTTTTGAGAGGGAAGACAGCTGCACTGTATTACATCTGAAACAGCTGCACAAAGACCTCTCAAACATTTCACCGTACTGCACAAATAATACAACCATGTACTGCCAAATTCATATTACTGCAATACAGTGCACCTAAAAATGCCTAAAAAGATTGACCAAATAGTGCACTAATTACACCCACTGCTCAAAGCAGATTTCCCACTACGAATTGCAAAACAAATATTAAATACTGTAGATCTCTTGTGCCTGATGAGGCTGGTGTACTTACCTTGAAAAACCATGTCAAGATAGCTGTGCAATCCTCGACAAAATAACTCAGTAATCCTACATGGGCTCATAAAATGCTCATCTTTTCATATTTCCATTTATTTTAACAGGTCATAGTAAGTACACCTGCCTCATCAAGTCTAAGAGATCTAATTTAATAGTTTGCACAATTTTCATTGTGAAAACTGTTTTAAATACCTGCTTTAATCAACAGCGCAGAGGTGAAAAAACATGGTGGGGGTCTCTAAATGGTGGCAGGACCAAGGTATTTTTTGGTATAAATTCTTTATTTATGAGGACCAAGGTATTTGCCCTCTTTAAAATCCTCATGCAATAAATGTAAGTGGACATAAGAGATTTAAAATACTTATTATCTCTCTACACATACTGTAGATGACTGGATATCCACCGTCAAAAACACCTTATTACGGGAGCGCTCCTGAGCATTGTTTGGCGGGGGTTAATTACCGCTCCTCATTTCTCTCATGAACGTGTGATTAGTTTGAGAAGTAACATCAGATGGCTTTATTCGTCCTGCCAGCCCCGCACAGAGGTGGTTTGAGAAGCCTTCCCCGGGGAAAAGGAAAAGGATTTGATAGAGACAGGAGCAGGACAGTTAACTTTTGAAGGTAAAAGTGCTTCTCTGGAAAAGGTGACAGCTGAATCCTCTTTACTGGGGGATTTAAAATGAATTGTGTCTACCGATGCAGCAATGATGTGACTCCCTGACACAAATATCTCTGTTTTTCTTACATGCACTCTAACACATTCAGCTAATTAAAGTTAAATTAATGATATAAAAACCAGCAGCCGATCCCTGTTACTAATTTAAAAGCGCTGTAAATCGCCGGAATTATTCACACACGAATAAAGCCAAATACCATATGGGAATTAGCTGTAAGTTATGGAAAGGTGAAGGTCAATGTGTAATGCGGGTATCCATTTCAGCATCTTAAGTAGGTAGTTAGATCTTCACTTTTAAACCGATTTATTTTTCCCCGCGAACGTTTCTAAAACAGGAAGCAATGAGGGAAGACCTTGGGAAAAGCGAGGGTTAATGGGTTATAAAATAGGGGAGGGGGTTATATATGACGCGCCCCTAGGCCTGTGCTGAGTAGCGTTGCGCACGCGGGAGCCTACCCGGAGCCGGATCTGATAGGGGTAGTAGTCTCGTGGCGGTGACCCGGTCCGTGCCCAGGGAGTCAAGCTGAGTGGCAGAGTTTAGCAGAAGATGGTACGGTGTTCGACTACGCCACCCGTTGAATGCGGCTATGAGGCCGCCGCTGCAGGGCAGACCGCTGAGGCCGGTGGTAAGGTTGTGCAGCGGGGATGGTATAACCACCAACGGGAGGGGTATGGCCTCAGGGCAGCGGACGTGGATGATGAAACACTCGGAGACGGTGCGGTGTAGTTCAGGGTCTTTACTGGTGGCAAAGGTAGACCCTCCCGGAGTACTGGCTAGCGATCGGGGCCTGGTCAGTCCGTGAGCTGATGGGATCTCCCCTGGCCAGGCGGAGTTGTAGGCCTCCCCTACTAATCGTACTCTTCTGGCTACCTTGCTAGAGGCTGGTAAAAGTAGCCCACGTCCCTGAGTGTACCGTGTGGTGCTCACCCGTATGGCCGGTGACTCGGGGCCTTTTGGTAGCTTCCGCTCCACGTCGTGGTGCTGGTCCCTTGCGTGTGACCGTGCCTTCGGGTTTCTTGGCCAGAGGACCTGAAATCCCCTGCCGGGCGGTTTCTGCTGCTGGGTAAGGATTAGTCCCCACAGCCTCGGACTCCGGGTCCGGTAAGAACTCTTCAATCAGGGCGAGCTCTACAGCTTCCAGCCCCTGATCTCTTTTAGCACAGCTCCCACAGAGCTCCTGATCTTTCTTGTTCCTAAAGCTGCTCCACTACAGACCAGACTGTGTCTCTGTCTGTGTTCTCTGCTTTTTCTCTCTCACCCTGCCTCAGCCCTAGTTTTATATAGGGGAAGTTCTTCCCCTCCCAGGACTGGGCAGGAGGTGTGGCATGCATAGGATGTCTGACCAGGAAACCTCCCACCTGCTCACAGACGTAATATTGCTATTACTGTGGAAACCAGACCCCTGGGGTGCCACATTCCCCCCTAGTGAAATTTAGTACTCCGGGACTAAACATATTTTTGTAAAACATAACAAGTAAAAACAGAAACAGTACAATAAAGAAAAACACATTAGGATGGTCACGGCATTTCCGCAACCGGGTGCAGTCTTTGAAGAAAACAAAGGTGTCCATTTCACCAAGAGACCGGGAGCCGTAACCAGGTAGGGGTCTGCCCTACCCCGAGTCTTTAACAGTCTTAGTCCTTTCCTGGGTTACGCTCCAACATATGTACAAAGGATTCCGGATAATCCCTAAACGACACCTATAAAATAACTTAAAATACACAATTATTTACAGGCAACAATAAACAGGTAAATACAAATAAACAGTCTAGACACTTAGATCCTCCAACGTACGGGTAACTGGCCTCTAGTGGCTCTAGTGGACCTACGGAGCTGACTGACTGGTCCTGAGCTACGGGGTGTAGGAGCTGTCAAAGGTAAACTGGGCAGCTGTCTACGGGCTCTTTGGCTCACTAGGGGTACGGCAGGCTCACTATAAGCAGAGGGTTGATCCTCCTGGTCTGCTTGTGTGGGGTCTTCTGCCTCCTGGACCGGCTGCTCTTCCAGCTCTACCTGTCTCTCCGTAGGTACTTGAGATGCTGGTTGGAGGAAGGTGAGGACGGGTACCACAACAGCGCCATTGATTTGAGTCCAAGACCGAGGGAAGTCTCCGAGTACAGTACTAACCATCTCCTCCCTTTCCTCTACGGGTTGAGGATTTTCTTGATCTTCTTCAGGGTTTCGTAACTGCTCGGGACACTTCTTCAGATGATCTCGGGATACACTGGCTGTGGTTTCTCCTCCGTCCTTACTGATTATGCAGACTTTCGGGTTCTCATGGCTTGAGGGCAGTACGGTGTACGGGTCCTTCTCCCACTGGTCGTCCAACTTGTGGAGGCGTCTCTTCCTCTTCAAGACCTGCTCTCCAGGTACCAGGGGAACAGCGGGAGCATACTGGTTATAAGTCTTCTGTCTTTCTCTAGCTTGACAGAGACTTCGCTCCACGCTTTCCTGTACTTTCCGGTACTGCTGCTGCCTTTCTGTGTCCCAGTCTGCTTCTGGTGAAGTGTCCTCGGGTGTCAGGACTCCCATCTCCAGATCAACAGGAAGCTTACCAGGTCTTGCTCTCATTAGGTAAGCCGGGGTACAGTTGGTAGAACCTACCGGGATGTGGTTGTATAGGTCCACCAGATCAGGCAGTTTCTCAGGCCACAGACTGCGTTCTTCCAGGGGCAATGTTTTCAGAAGATCTATCACCACCTGGTTCATTTTCTCGCAGAGCCCATTGGTTTGCGGATGATAGGGTGTTGTTCTTATCTTCCGGCAGCCATACAGAGTACAGAACTCCTGGAAGACTTCCGCTTCAAAGGCAGGTCCCTGGTCCGTCAGCACCTGCTCCGGGTATCCGTGTGGACGGCAGAAGTGCTGCTGGAAGGCTCTAGCTGCTGTTTGAGCCGTTAAGTCCTTGACCGGGACCACCACCAGGAACCGGGAGTAATGATCTACGATTGTAAGGGCGTAGACATACCCAGATCTCCTTGGAGCCAGTTTCACATGGTCCAGGGCTACCAGTTCCAGTGGCTGTCGGGTGATGATGGGCTGCAAGGGAGTCTTCTGGCTGGCACGGTCCTTCCTTCTTAGGTGGCACGGTCCACAGTCTCTGCACCACCTCTCGATGGCTCCTCTCATGCCTACCCAGTAGAACCGCTCACGCAATAAGAACTCCAGCTTCTTCCACCCGAAATGTCCTGCTCCGTTGTGGTACGCCTCCAGAATCATAGCCGCGTCTCGTCTGGGGACCACTACCTGCCAGGTCAACTCATGTGTTCGAGAGTTAACCATTCTCCGGCACAACTTCTCCCTGTAGAGGAACAGCCTACTTTTCTCCTTCCACAGTTGCTTAGTCTCCTCCGGAGCGTCTGGGTCAAGGCGGGCATCTGGCTGAGTCAACATCTCCTTCACCAGTCGGACGACGGGGTCACTGTCTTGCGTTTCCGCCCAGTTGTAATGAGGTAAAGGGTTGAACGTAGCGGATTGCTTACTCCTTACACGGTGGGAATACTGGATAGTCCCATGACGGTGGAACGCGGGGAGTTCAACCTCTTCCAGTTCCTCTGGATCTTCCCCTACGTCCGGTAGGTTTGGCATTCTGGACAAGGCATCCGCGTTGGTATTGGAGCGTCCTGCCCGGTATTTGATTGTGAACTCAAAGTTGGACAGGCGGGCCATCCATCTCTGCTCCAGGGCACCAAGTCTTGCTGTGTCCAGGTGTGTCAACGGGTTGTTATCCGTGTACACGGTGAACCGGGAAGAGGCGAGGTAGTGCTTAAAGCGTTCGGTGACTGCCCACACCACTGCCAGGAATTCTAGCTTGAATGAGCTGTAATTCTCAGGGTTTCTTTCGGTGGGTCGCAGTTTTCGGCTGGCGTAAGCAATTACCCGTTCTTTCCCCTGCTGGATCTGGGACAGTACGGCTCCTAGCCCGATGTTACTTGCGTCGGTGTAGAGGATAAAGGGCTGGCTGTAATCAGGGTACGCCAGGATCTCATCCCCCGTGAGGGCCATCTTCAGCTGGCGGAAGGACTCTTCTTCCAACTTCTCCCATCTGAAGGGCGGCTTCTGGTTCTTGGCCTTCCTGGACTGGCCTATCAGGAGGTCCTGCATAGGAGCTGCCTTTTTGGTGAAACCGGGAATGAACCTTCGGTAGTAGCCTACCAACCCGAGGAACTGCCGCACTTCCTTTACGCTGGAGGGGCTTGGCCATTCCTTAATTGCGGTGATCTTATCAGGGTCGGGAGCCACTCCGTCAGCACTCACCACGTGTCCCAGGTACTGCACCTTTGGTTTCAGGAGGTGACACTTGGAGGGTTTCACCTTTAGGCCGTAGTTTGCCAGGGCTTCGAACACTTCTGCCAGGTGTTTCAGGTGGTCCTCGTAGGTCTTGGAGTAGACGATGACATCGTCCAGGTATAACAGGACCGTCTCGAAGTTTCGGTGTCCCAGACAGCATTCCATCAACCGTTGGAAGGTTCCTGGTGCGTTGCAGAGTCCGAACGGCATGCAGGTAAACTCGCTAAGTCCCATCGGGGTGGTGAATGCGGTCTTTTCCCGGTCCGCCTCTGCTACAGGAACCTGCCAGTACCCGCTAGTGAGATCCAAAGTAGAGAAGAAGTTAGCAGATTTTAAAGCAGCCAAAGACTCCTCTATCCTTGGTAAGGGGTACGCATCTTTGTGTGTGATACGGTTGATTTTCCGGTAATCTACACACATTCTCATGGTGTTGTCTTTCTTTTTAACCAAGACTAGTGGAGCTGCCCAGGGGCTACAGCTATCCCTGATTACCCCAGCCTCCTTCATGTCTCTAAGCATCCCCTTGGCGTGTTGGTAGTGTGCAGGGGGTACGGGTCGGTATCTCTCCTTTATGGGAGGATGGTCTCCCGTGGGGATGTGGTGTTCTACCCCCTTTACTCGCCCGAAGTCTAACGGGTGTTTACTAAACACTCTCTCGTACTCTTGAACCACCCGATAGACTCCCTGTTTCTGGTGTGAGGGAGTGGAGTCAGTACTCAAATGTAGTTGCTGACACCAGTCCTCTATTGTTTTCTTAGAGCCGTTACCTTCCTCTGGTTGAGATGGAGGCAAGGGTTCCACGGCCTGTACAGAATTCTGGTTTATGGTGAACAATTTAGCTAGCGTGGCATACCGGGGCAGGTGTACTTCTCTCTTCCCGATGTTTATTATGCGAACGGGCACCCTCCCATGGCGTACATCGACCACCCCCCGTGCTGTCAAAATGGTGGGCCTACTGTCTGAGTAGACGGGTTCTACCATTGCTTGGTAGTCTCTACCTCTTAGACCAATAGCTGCCCGGCACCAAATCATCATTTCACTTTTTGGGGGCATGGCAATAGGGAAAGGGTCACACATTCTCACGCTTCCAATCTCACCACCGGAGAGTTCCACCTGTTGCCGTCGCATCAGTGCCCGGATCTCTTTTTGGAGCACACGCTGCTGGCTGGAGCTGGCGTTCTTGGCAACCTGCTGTAAAATGAAAATCACCTCTGCAAGACAATTTTCAATCACATTAGTTCCTAGAGTTATCTTTGGGTGACTCTCGCGCTTGTCAATGTCTACAATGATCAGTCCCTGTGCTGCCAGTTCGACTCTACCGATTTTAATGGTCATCTCTTTGAATCCGATCTGTGGCACGGGTTGACCATTGCTGGCGATGATACTCAAGTTGTTGTCAGGGTAGCGGGTTATATCCGAGTCAGTCCAGTACTGCTTGAAGAGCACGTACGGGATGGTGGTGACCTGTGACCCGGTGTCAAGTAGGGCACTCATAGGAATGCCATCCAGTACCACAGGCAAGACTGGACGTCCTCCCACATATTTGTCACGCCAGTTCGATGGGCCTGGTGATCTTATTCCTAGGGGTTGGCCCTCTACCCCAGGTTGTGCCAGTTTAAAGGACAGTACCTTGCCATATGTCCGGGTTGATTACAGCGGCGGCAGATGGGTTGTCCGTCCTCGTTGTATCGGTCGCTGGGTCTTCCTCTGGCCGGTGGGGTCCTCCTTGGTCGACGCCACGGGATGTCCTCCGGTCCGGATGCCAGCTGGATCTTCTGGAGCAGAAACCTGTAACGACTGCACAGTTCGGGTTAGCGCAGCAACGCTTTTAGCTAGCTCTTGGACCTGATGGTGCAGGTCTGGAGCCGGGTCATTGTTCAAAGCCTGCGCATCAGCTCCCACAGGCCCTGCCGACAAGGGCGCCGCCTCCTGGTGGTAAGCGGTAGTAGGGCGCCTGTGGGTCACAACGCCACCCGGTGCCGGTTCTCGGAGCACCCGGATGGCTCTGTCCTTGAACTGTGCAAAGTCCAGATGAGGATCCTGTAAGGCCATTGCCCGCAACTGGGTTCGGTGGGCATTGCAATATAGTCCCTCTATAAATTGTTCGGTCAACAGCCTGTCCTCGTTTCCCACGCCGTCAGGGTCGGTCTGCTTAATGGCTCTCAGGGCCTCTTGTAGGTTTAAAGCATAGTCTCTTATACTCTCATGTGCTCGCTGTTTGCACCCGTAGAATCTAAGCTTAATCTCGGCTGAGGTGCGGGTATCAAAGGTGTCCTTCAGCCGGGTTAATATCCCTGCGACAGTCCTCCTCCCAGGTGGCCAGGACTTTACCTCCCTTTGGGCTGCCCCGGTTAGTTGGGCCACCAGGATGCTCACTTTTTGCTCTTCTGTGAGGGGGTACACCTGGAAGAGGCTATCCAGCTTTTCTCTAAAGTCATTCAGGGTATGTGACTCCCCTGAGTACTGGGGTAGCCAGGCTGCCCCCGGGATATAGGGCATAGTGAAAGGCATGACCGCAGCAGCGGTGGCGCTGGCGGTGGCTGCGGCAGTGAAGCTCTCCTCCGTATCCGACATCTTCCTCCCCCCTAGTGGACCGTGGCCTACCTTGCGATGATCCTCTTCCGTAGGCCGCGGCTCCGCAGTGGATCGTCAGGGTCGAGGACCTTCCGTCGCGCTCCTATGACGTCGGCGTCTGCTGGGCTCCTTCCAGGACCTTACGCAACGTCCGGACGTGAGGCGGGGCTTCAGTTCTCGCGGGCTTTTCGGAGTCCACGCCCTTCTTCTTCCCGCGCGGCGTCTTCAAGATGGCGTCCAACGGCGGGAAAACTCCACGGATGGCGGGAAGAAGGCAAAAGATGGCGCCGGATGGCAGGAAAACTTCACGGATGGCGGGAAGAAGGTCGAAGATGGCGCCGGATGGCGGGAATCTTCACCACAGGTAAGTTTAAAAGTCTCTTTTTCAGGCGCGCAGTACCCGGTGGTTGCGGGCACGGAATCCTGCCGACTACGCCAAAAGTTGACGCGCCCCTGGGCCTGTGCTGAGTAGCGTTGCGCACGCGGGAGCCTACCCGGAGCCGGATCTGATAGGGGTAGTAGTCTCGTGGCGGTGACCCGGTCCGTGCCCAGGGAGTCAAGCTGAGTGGCAGAGTTTAGCAGAAGATGGTACGGTGTTCGACTACGCCACCCGTTGAATGCGGCTATGAGGCCGCCGCTGCAGGGCAGACCGCTGAGGCCGGTGGTAAGGTTGTGCAGCGGGGATGGTATAACCCCCAACGGGAGGGGTATGGCCTCAGGGCAGCGGACGTGGATGATGAAACATTCGGAGACGGTGCGGTGTAGTTCAGGGTCTTTACTGGTGGCAAAGGTAGACCCTCCCGGAGTACTGGCTAGCGATCGGGGCCTGGTCAGTCCGTGAGCTGATGGGATCTCCCCTGGCCAGGTGGAGTTGTAGGCCTCCCCTACTAATCGTACTCTTCTGGCTACCTTGCTAGAGGCTGGTAAAAGTAGCCCACGTCCCTGAGTGTACCGTGTGGTGCTCACCCGTATGGCCGGTGACTCGGGGCCTTTTGGTAGCTTCCGCTCCACATCGCGGTGCTGGTCCCTTGCGTGTGACCGTGCCTTCGGGTTTCTTGGCCAGAGGACCTGAAATCCCCTGCCGGGCGGTTTCTGCTGCTGGGTAAGGATTAGTCCCCACAGCCTCGGACTCCGGGTCCGGTAAGAACTCTTCAATCAGGGCGAGCTCTACAGCTTCCAGCCCCTGATCTCTTTTAGCACAGCTCCCACAGAGCTCCTGATCTTTCTTGTTCCTAAAGCTGCTCCACTACAGACCAGACTGTGTCTCTGTCTGTGTTCTCTGCTCTTTCTCTCTCACCCTGCCTCAGCCCTAGTTTTATATAGGGGAAGTTCTTCCCCTCCCAGGACTGGGCAGGAGGTGTGGCATGCATAGGATGTCTGACCAGGAAACCTCCCACCTGCTCACAGACGTAATATTGCTATTACTGTGGAAACCAGACCCCTGGGGTGCCACATATACATGTATGGGAGGAAGAGGCAGGTTAATTTGTGGAGATGTATGTAAGATTTTAGCCTTTAAGGACAGCACTTGTAAGATCATTTCCTTTCCTTTGGAGAGAGCTAACTTGCATACTTTTATTTCCCATGGAGCATCATCACTACGACTCCATGCTTAGAGGATCTCCATAAAAAAAAGTTCTTGGAATTGAAAAAAATAAAATAATGAAAATTCCTTAATACCTTTAATTTGTAAATCACTCACTAATTTGAAAGTAATCACTACAGTACAAGAAAATGGCTGCTGTCTTGTCATAATGATAGAAACCTGTCCTACAATGGTGGGACAGGTCAGGTGCCTGAAAGCATGTGCTGTAGTTAGCTCTGCTGCTGTGACCTGGAAATAGTTTAACATTATGTGGTATAAGGTCAAAACAGTCATTCAGCATTCAAAAAGAAAGGATGAACAGCAGCGTGAGCAGCCTCTTCTTACATCAGCACTCCTCGTATCCCATGTATTAGATCAGATAGACGGGGTGAATAGCAGTTTGAGTAGCTTCTTCTTACATTAGCATCCTTGGTATCTCTAGCATTAGATTAGATATACAGGCCGGTCAGCAGTGTGAGCAGCCTCTTCTTACAGCAGCATCCCTGGTATATCCAGTATTAGATGAGATAGACAGGATGGACAGCAGTGTGAGTGGCCTCTTCTTACCTCAGCATCCCTGGTATCACTAGTATTAGATCAGATAGACAGGGTGAACAGCAGTGTGAGCAGCCTCTTCTGACCTCAGCACTCCTAGTATCTCCAGTATTAGATCAGATAGACAGGGTGGACCGCAGTGTAAGCAGCCTCTTTTTACCTCAGCACCCTTGGTATCTCCAGCATTAGATCAGATAGACAGGCCGATCAGCAGTGGGAGCAGCCTCTTCTTACAGCAGCATCCCTGGTATATCCAGTATTAGATGAGATAGACAGGATGGACAGCAGTGTGAGCAGCCTCTTCTTACCTCAGTACTCCTGGAATCTCCAGTATTAGATGGGATAGATATGGTGGGCAGCAGTGTTAGCAGCCTCTTACCTCAGCACCCCTGGTATCTCCAGGATTACATCAGATAGATAGGATGGACAGCAGTGTGAGCAGCATCTTCTCACCCCAGCCTCAATGGTACATCCAGTATTAGATCAGATAGACATGGTGAACACCAGTGTCATCAGCCTCTTCTTACCTCAGCACCCCTGGTATCTCAAGTATTAGACCAAATAGACAGGATGGACAGCAGTGTAAGCAGCCTTTTGTTGCCTGAGCACCCCTGGTATCTCCAGTAATAGATCGGATAAACAGGGTTGGCAGCAATGTGAGCAACCTCTTCTTACCTCAGCGCCCCTGCTATCTCCAGTATTAGATATGGTGATTAGCAGTGTGAGCAGCCTCTTCTTACCTCAGCACCTCTGGTAGCACCAGTATTAGTCAGATAGACAGTGTGAACAGCAGTGTGAGTAGTCTCTTTTTACATCAGCATCCCTGGTATATCCAGTATTAGATGAGATAGACAGAATGGACAGCAGTGTGAGCGGCCTCTTCTTACCTCAGCACCCCTAGTATCTCCAGTATTCGCTCAGATAGACATGGTGGATAGCAGTATGAGCAGCCTCTTCTAACCTCATCATCCCTGATATATCCAATGTTACATCAAATACACAGGATGAACAGCAGTGTGAGCATTCCCTTCTTACCTTAGCACCCCTGGTATCTCCAGTATTAGATCAGAAAGACACGGTGGACAGCAGTGTGAACAGCCTCTTCTTACCTCAGTACCCCTGGTATCTCCAGTATTAGATCAGGTAGACAGGGTGGACAGCAGTGTGAGCAGCCTCTTCTTATCTTAGCACCCCTGGTATCTCCAGTATTGGATCAGAAAGACACGGTGGACAGCAGTGTGAGCAACCTCTTCTTACCTCAGTCCCCCTGATATCTCCAGTATTACACTGTGTGCAGAATTATTAGGCAAATGAGTATTTTGATCACATGATACTTTTTATACATGTCGTCCTACTCCAAGCTGCATAGGCTTGAGAGCCAACTACCAATTAAGTAAATCTGGTGATGTGCATCTCTGTAATGAGGAGGGGTGTTGACTAATGACATCAACACCCTATATAAGGTGTGCTTAATTATTAGGCAACTTCATTTCCTTTGGCAAAATGGGTCAGAAGAGAGATTTGACGGGTTCTGAAAAGTCCAAAATTGTGAGATGTCTTGCAGAGGGATGCAGCAGTCTTGAAATTTCCAAACTTTTGAAGCGTGATCACCGAACAATCAAGCGTTTCATGGCAAATAGCCAACCTGCACAAACAGATATCCTCCTAAGATAGCCAAATCTAAAAAAAAAAACACTCCAACTTCCCAAAATATTAAGATTGGATATTTATGAGTCTTTTGGGTTGATTGAGAACATAGATGTTGATCAATAATAAAAATAATCCTCTAAAATACAACTTGCCTAATAATTCTGCACACAGTGTAGTTCAGACACATCAAGTTTACAGCATTCTGCACATGAAAACATGAGGTGGAGTTTTGTAATAAGAAAGCGGACATTTTTATTGCAATATATTGATTACCTCTATAGACACAATGCATGTGATGCTAAGTAAACGAATTTAGGAACTTGCAATTTTCTTTCTTTCATTTTTTATATTCCCCAACAATCCCTTTAAGTAAATGCCAGTCTCCTCCCAAAGCCTTTATTTCTGATTAGTCTTACTTGTCAGAATGGACCTTAGAAATCTTGTGGTACAGGTTTGTCTCCTGTAAATGACATTTGTCTGGGTATGTCCCCAACATGTAGATTTCTATAAACTCCGTCCTTTTTGTCATCTATGAGTGTTGGCAAAAGTATATCACAACAAACAAATGCCATTGGTCAAAGGGGTGGAGTTTTGTATGTATATATTGCAGGAGGGGCTACCGTATGAGTCCGCTCACAACATGATACCACCTAGGAGGAACGCTGCTTAATGTTGGATCTAGGAGGCTTTTTTGGATTTTGGGAGGTCTCCCTATTTTATTGGTTTAGAAACCCTTCTATCCCTTTTAGTATTTTTTTTTAAATTTATTGAGGAGGAGAACAGAGCGGCTAAAAAGAGTGTCTCTCTCTCTGGAGGACCCGACTTGTCCTGCATTACTCACACAAGCCATTGATTTGAATGGGCACACTGTAATACTTCATGTCACCAGTGGTGGTGCTGCAGGGAAAATGAACACTTCCTTCTAGACCTCCATCGATCACAGATGATTACTGGGGACCTTCTATCCAATATGGAAGGCCTACAGTGTATTCTCACTAGTAGTTGTGCCCCACCTGAACGTCCACAATATATAATTTGTCTCGTTTTCATTCCTGTGGCTTTGACTATGTCAGAAATGTGCAGCAATACATCCGTAATGAGGTGCATCCCCGCAGCTGACAACACAAGGCGGCTGCAGCTTTTCCTTTGTTCCGGCGGATCATCCATCTCCATCTCTTTGTTTTGAGGTTCCAATTTGGAGACTTCAGTGGGTGCGAAGTAACAATTTCCACCTCACAGGACAACGGCGCGATAAGAAAAACACTCGAGGCGTGTCCGTTTAACCCCTTCCTGCCCCACGGTTACATAAACTGGGGCGACGGGTGAACGCCACACACACACACACATACACACACACACACACACACACACACACACACACACACACACACACACACACACACACACACACACACTCTCACACACACACACACACATGTCCTGTTGAGACGTTTCCCACCAGCGGCTGCCAAGAGGATTGTACGGAGAACAGGGGCCGCCGGCCTGATTTACCTGGTCTCCCACGACAACAGACTTCACGGCAGCCAAAGAGATCCAGAGGCAGCCGAGCGTGACACCGACATCAAAGCAGGAATGCCACGCCTCATCCAGGCCGCTGTCTACCTGCTCGGGCAAAGGTATTAGTGTGACCACCCTGGAATTCAAAGGAGCGAGGGGGAAAAGCATAAAAATAGGAGTCTAGACGATCCTGCGCCTGAAAAGCTCCGCACTGACCTCATCACACGGCAGCTCCGCCTCAGGTTGTGTCCCTTCAAAGGAAAATCCAAGGAGGTGGCAAGGAACGAAGTATAGAAATGTCCGTGTGTTATATAGACGTCCTACAGAAACATCCATCTATCTATTATCTATATATCTATTAATCTATCTATCTATCTATTATCTATCTATTCATATATCTATATTTATCTATTATCTATCTATCTATTATCTATATATCTATCTATCTATCTAAAATCTATCTCTATCTATCTAATATCTATCTATTATCTATCTATTATTATCTATCTATTATTATTTATCTATTATCTATCTATCTATTATCTATATATCTATTATCTATCTATCTATTATCTATCTAAAATCTATCTCTATCTAATATCTATTATCTATCTATCTATTATCTATCTATTATCTATCTATTATCTATCTATCTATCCTCTATCTATCTATTTATCTATCTATCATCTATCTATCTATCTATCTATCTATCTATCTATCTATCATCTATTATCAATCTATCTATCTATCTATCTATCTATCTATCTATTATTGATCTATTATCTATCTATCTATCTATCTATTATTGATCTATTATCTATCTATCTATTTATCCATCTATCTATTATCTATCTCTCTAGTCACACATCTGTGTTTCTCTGCCAAAACACAGTTTCACAGAGACATCACATTAGTATAATCCAGCCGGTAATTACACAATCAAGATAAAAAGTAACGTTAAATACAAATACTCTGCAACAATATACACAACAGGTAGTCAGTAGTGTTGATCGAGCACTAAAATGCTCGGGTGCTCGAAGCTCGGGCCGAGCTCACCGTGATACTCGGGTGCTCAACCCGAGCAACGAGCCCAATGTTAGTCTATGGGAGACCCGAGCATTTTTGCGGCGGCACCCTCGGCAGTCTGTAGAAAGCCTAAAAAGTGCCCAAAACGATAGTGACAGTGCTCAAATGACATGGGGACAGCATGGGGATCGCCCCAGGAAGCATTTCTGACCCCCAGGTCACTGCTGTCAACAACGTGGTCAGAGGTATTAAGCCACTTTTACGGGCTCACAATAAAACGTTCAAAAACGAAACTGAAACAGTTTTCCTGTCAAATATGTTAAGGAGCTTCCTTTCCAGGGTAAAGACTTGTGTATAAGGTAAAATAAATAACCAAAAACAAAAATACTCCTCCACACCTTGGCCTATGTTTACAAGTAGCATTTTTTATGCGTTTTTGTACTTTTGTATTGCTTTCAACCGTGACAAATGCATTCAACGGGAAATGTCATTTTGCACTTGAAATGGGGCCTTTTAGTTTGGAGGAGGCCAAAGCTGGCCACTACCTCATGGCTGCTTTGGCAGCGAGATATCCATACTCTGTCCCCAGCCGCCAGGGAGCGGCCGGGTGTCCATACTCGGTCCCCAGCCGCCCCGCGGCCGTGTGTCCACACACGGTCCCCAGCCGCCCCTATTTCTCCTTGGACGTTCCCCCACACTTTTCTTAGCCTGGTTTGCTTTAGGGCAGCATTGGACGAGCCCACAAGAGAACCAGACTCCTCCGGTGGGCCCTGGCTTCTCCATCAGGGGAGTTGAGAGTGCCAAGGTGAGGAGCATGATGATGATGATAGAAGTTAGCGTCTGTTTTGTTTTCTTGGAATGCAAGCGCATGTATGTAGTAGCGGCTAGGCCTGAGGTGGTCAGCGTTTTGGCGTATATCCTACCTCCTCTGAGGATTGCTGGATGTTTTCCTGCTACTATCCCAGTTTTATGACTCCTGTTAAAGCAAAGCTTCAGGTGATGAATGATGGATGAGGTGGTGGCAAAGGAGAAAGAGCAGGAGGAACAGGGACCATTCACATCAATATCAGGCCAGTCAACCACACATGTCTTGTAGGATATGTTTCTGTACCAAAAGGAGCGGTTCGGCTACACAGTTATAGGGCATACAGTGAGTGCAATGCCTACCAAAAATTTCGAGGCACTCCAATGCCCCTTGGAAGTGACATGGAGGTCAGAGGGCCTTAACTAAACCGTTTTTTCCATTTATAGCAACTGGGTCTTCTGTGCACTGTTGGCCTAAGCAGTGAATGGAAGGCTTTCCAAAAATTATGAGCAACTGCAATGGCCCTTGAAACAGACGTGGATTACAGCATACTAAAAACCTTCTACCGATTATTGGGGAGTGGGTCTCTCTTAGTGTTCGCCAATGCATTGAAAAGCAAAAGCTGACTAAAATTAGGAGGAAATGCAATGCCGTTGGAAGAATGGTGAAGGTCGCAGTGGAATAAAAAGACAATATCAATGCCCCTTGGAAAAGTGGTGGAGGTCGCAGTGGAATAAAACGACAATATCAATGCTCCTGGGAAAAGTGGTGGAGGTCGCAGTAGCTTAACAAGGCGGTTTTAATGCCCCTTGGAAGAGACGTGGAGGTCGCAGTGGAATAAAAAGACAATATCAATGCCCCTGGGAAAAGTGGTGGAGGTCGCAGTAGCTTTACAAGACGGTTTTAATGCCCCTTGCAAAAGTGGTGGAGGTCGCAGTAGCTTAACAAGACAGTTTTAATGCCCCTTGGAAGAATGGTGGAGGTTGCAGTAGCTTAACAAGACGGTTTTAATGCCCCTGGGAAAAGTGGTGGAGGTCGCAGTGGAATAAAAAGACAATATCAATGCCCCTGGGAAAAGTGGTGGAGGTCGCAGTAGCTTAACAAGACGGTTTTAATGCCCCTTGGAAGAATGGTGTAGGTCGCAGTAGCTTAACAAGACGGTTTTAATGCCCCTGGGTAAAGTGGTGGAGGTCGCAGTAGCTTAACAGGACGGTTTTAATGCCCCTTGGAAAAGTGGGGGAGGTCGCAGTAGCTTAACAACACGGTTTTAATGCTCCTTGGAAGAATTGTGGAGGTCGCAGTAGCTTAACAAGACGATTTTAATGCCCCTTGGAAGAGACGTGGAGGTCGCAGTAGCTTAATAAGACGGTTTTAATGCCCCTTGGAAGAGACGTGGAGGTCGCAGAAGCTTAACAAGACGGTTTTAATGCCCCTTGGAAGAGACGTGGGAGTCGCAGTAGCTTAACAAGACGGTTTTAATTCCCCTTGGAAGAGACGTGGAGGTCGCAGTGAAATAAAAAGACAATATCAATGCCCGTGGGAAAAGTGGTGGAGGTTGCAGTAGCTTAACAAGACGGTTTTAATGCCCCTTGGAAGAGACGTGGAGGTCGCAGTGGTATAAAAAGACAATATCAATGCCCCTGGGAAAAGTGGTGGAGGTCGCAGTAGCTTAACAAGAAGGTTTTAATGCCCCTTGGAAGAATGGTGGAGGTCGCAGTGGAATAAAAAGACAATATCAATGCCTATTGAAAAAGTGGTGGAGGTCACAGTAGCTTAACAAGACGGTTTTAATGCCCCTTAGAAGAGACGTGGAGGTCGCAGTAGCTTAACAAGACGGTTTTAATGCCCCTTGGAAGAGACGTGGAGGTCGCAGTGGAATAAAAAGACAATATCAATGCCCCTGGGAAAAGTGGTGGAGCTCGCAGTAGCTTAACAAGACAGTTTTAATGCCCCTTGGAAGAATGGTCGAGGTCGCAGTGGAATAAAAAGACAATATCAATGCCTATTGAAAAAGTGGTGGAGGTCGCAGTAGCTTAACAAGACGGTTTTAATGCCCCTTGGAAGAGACGTGGAGGTCGCAGTGGAATAAAAAGACAATATCAATGCCTATTGAAAAAGTGGTGGAGGTCACAGTAGCTTAACAAGACGGTTTTAATGCCCCTTAGAAGAGACGTGGAGGTCGCAGTAGCTTAACAAGACGGTTTTAATGCCCCTTGGAAGAGACGTGGAGGTCGCAGTGGAATAAAAAGACAATATCAATGCCCCTGGGAAAAGTGGTGGAGCTCGCAGTAGCTTAACAAGACAGTTTTAATGCCCCTTGGAAGAATGGTCGAGGTCGCAGTGGAATAAAAAGACAATATCAATGCCCCTTGAAAAAGTGGTGGAGGTCGCAGTAGCTTAACAAGACGGTTTTAATGCCCCTTGGAAGAGACGTGGAGGTCGCAGTGTAATAAAAAGACAATATCAATGCCCCTTGGAAAAGTGGTGGAGGTCGCAGTAGCTTAACAAGACTGCTTTAATGCCCCTTGGAAGAGACGTGGAAGTCGCAGTAGCTTAACAAGACGGTTTTAATGCCCCTTGGAAGAGACGTGGAGGTCGCAGTAGCTTAACAAGACTGTTTTAATGCCCCTTGGAAGAGACGTGGAGGTCGCAGTGGAATAAAAAGACAATATCAATGCCCCTGGGAAAAGTGGTGGCGGTCGCAGTAGCTTAACAAGACGGTTTTCATGCCCCTTACAAGAGCCATGCAGCACAGCATATTAAAAACATTATTCCCATTATTGGGAAGTGGGTCTCCCATAGTCTTTGCCTATGCCTTCCAAGCAAAAGCTGCCAAAAATTAGGACGGAGGAACTTGCAATGCTGACAACACGGACCAAGGTCACCCTGGTGGTATAGTGGTGGTGGAGGCTGAGGATAAGGAGAAGAGCAAAATACAGCCGAAATGAGGAAGCGTATACCCATGTGTGGGTGCATGGGGGAATACACCTCCCGAAATAACACAGTGGATTTGACTTTATGTTACTCTGCTGTCACTTGGTGGTGATGAGAAGTCTGGCCCAATCCAGCCCTTGTTCATTTTGATAAGGGTCAGCTTGTCAGCATTGTCAGTTGACAGGCAAGTGCGCTTATCAGTTATAATTCCCCCAGCGGCACTAAAAACACGCTCCGATAACACGCTAGCAGCAGGGCAGGCCAGGACCTCCAAGGCGTACAGAGCGAGTTCTTTCCAAGTGTCCAGCTTGGATACCCAATAATTAAAAGGCACAGAGGAATCACGGAGGATGCTGGTATGGTCTGCAAGGTACTCCCTCACCATCTTTTGAAACTTTCCACTCCTTGTGAGAGTACCCAGCGCCTCAGGGCCTGTAAGCTGGGAGGGTCTCAGAAAACTGTCCCAGAATGTTGACAGTGTTCCCCTGCCTTTGCTGGATTGGAGTTGCGTCTCTCTCTCCTGTACGCCTTGGTTGGTCAACGAACTGTGACTTCTGCCGTTAGCGTGTTTTTTTTAACAGTTCTGCAGCAAGGGCCTTCTGGTACTGCCCCATTTTTGTAGACCTCTCCACCTCAGGAATAAGAGAGTGAAAGTTCTCCTTGTAGCGGTAGTCTAAAAGTGTCACCAACCAATAATGACTGTCACCCAACATTTTGACAACGCGAGGGTCACGGTTAAGGCAGCGTAACATAAAGTCAGCCATGCGTGCCCGACTGGTAACGGGCAAGACTTCCGTGTCCTCACCAAGATCACGACTGACCATGCTCTCCTCCTCCTCCTCCCCCCTGTCCTCAGGCCACCCACGCTGAACCGACTGTATGACAGTTGTACAGGTACTACCGTCTACAGCGCATGATACCAGCTCCTGTTTTTCCTCCTCCTCCTCCTCCTCTCCCTCATTGTCCCCCAATGCACGTTGGGATGAGAAGAGGCTGGGCTGTGTGTAATCGCCCATTACGGGTTCTTGATCCATCTCATCATACTCTGGCTGCAATGCCTCCTCTTTAATTCTCTGCAGAGAGCGTTGCAAAAGACAGACAAGTGGGATGCTGATGCTAATGATGGCGTCATCGCCACTCACCATCTTGGTGGACTCCTCAAAGTTTGTCAAGATGGTACATATGTCAGACATCCAGGTCCACTCCTGAGGTCTTATGTGTGGAATCTGACCTGAATATCGACGGCCTTGTTGCAGCTGGTACTCCACAACTGCTCTCTTCTGCTCACAAATCCTTTGCAACATGTTCCAACGTGTGGGGACATCACACACCAGTCGGTGTGCCGGAAGCTGCAAACGCTGCTGCAACACAGCAAGGGCGGCGGAAGCTGTAGCCGACTTGCGAAAATGAGCTGACAGGCAGCGTACTTTGACGAGCAGATCTGGCAACTCTGGGTACGATTTAAGAAACCGCTGAACCATGAGGTTAAGCACATGAGCCAGGCATGGTACGTGTGTGATCTCGGCTCGCCTCAGAGCCGCCACCAGGTTGCGGCCATTGTCACACACGACCATGCCTGATGTAGGTTCAGCGGTCCCAGCCACAGATCTGCCTGCTCTTTCACAGCTGTCCACAACTCACAAGCAGTGTGAGGTTTCTCACCTAAACTTATGAGTTTCAGCACAGACTGTTGCCGCTTGGCTGAGGCAGTACTGCAGTGCTTCCAGCTTGTAACTGATGTGGTGATATCTGAGATGGAGGCTGAACAAGAGGAGGAGGAGGAGGATGATGCGCAGGAGCTGTACACTGTGGGGGCAACTCTGACTGACATAGGGCCCGCAATCCTCGGTGTGGGGAGGATGTGTTCCGTCCCAAGGTCCGACTGGGTCCCGGCTTCCACTATGTTTACCCAGTGTGCCGTCAGGGAGATGTACCGTCCCTGGCCACAAGCACTTGTCCACGTGTCCGTTGTCAGGTGGACTCTCCCAGTAACTGCGTTGTTGAGGGCATGGCAGATGTTTTGGGACACGTGCTTGTGTAGTGCGGGGATGGCACACCGGGCAAAATAGTGTTCGCTGGGGACCGAGTACCGAGGGACGGCCACCGCAATAAGGCTGCGGAAGGATTCCGTCTCCACCAGCCTAAAAGGCAGCATTTCCAACGCAAGCAGTCATGAAATGTGCGAAATTAGGACTGTGGCCTGTGGGGCGTTGGCTGCGAATTTGCGCTTTTGTTCAAAGCTCTGGGATATGGACAATTGAACGCTGCGGTGGGACGTGGACGTTGATGCTGTTTCTTGAGAAACTGCCATAACAAGTGAAGACTGAGAGGAGGGGGCATCTTTGCATGCAGTATGGACAGGGGATTGCCTTGCACGCACAACAGGGGTTTCTATTACACGCACAACAGCGGAAGAAGCAGTGGTGACACCCGCTGACACTGGTCGTGGACCCTGGGGTTCGCCCCACAAAGTCGGGTGCTTTGCTGCCATGTGGCTGATCATGCTGGTGGTGGTCAGGCTGGTAGTTTTGTCACCCCTGCTGATGCTGGCATGGCAGGTGGTACAAATGGCATTTTTAGGGTTATCAGCAGAGTCTTTAAAAAAATTCCAGACTCTGGAAGACCTACCGGTTGTACTGGCAACGTCCCTTCGTGTTGGTGTTACCGGGAACTGTTGCCCGCCTTCTGTGTGCGGCCACCACACTGCTTCTTCCTGCCTGCTGGGGTACTCAGCCTCCCTCCCCCTGTGTGCTGTTGGCCTCGCTCTGCGTGTCCTCCTGCCACGTTGGGTCAGTTACTAGATCATCCACCACCTCCTCCTCTTCCACTTGCGCACCACGATCCTCCTCCTCACTTCATGGCCATTGTGTCTCGTCATCGTCCACCTCTTGTGACAAATTGCCAGCGTCAACTTCCTCTGGCCGTGGCTGTTCAAATATTTGGGAATCGCTACATGGGATCTCCTCTTCCACCACTTCAAGCGGAGCAGGCGAGGGGCCCAAATATGAAAATGGACCAGTGAACAGCTCTTCAGAGTGTCCAAGTGTGGGATCAGTTGCTGTCTGACTACACTTGGCATGGTGGGAGGAAGGAGCATCAGGGTGAGGAGGAGTATGCGGTCGAGACTCACGGCTACTAAAACTTGACCGTGTGGAAGACAGACTGGAGGTGGTGGTGCCCAGGTAACTGGAAGTATTATCTGCTATCCAATTAATAACCTGTTCACACTGATCAGTTCGCAATACTGGTGTTGTAGTGTGCTTCCCTAGTAATTCGGTCAAGAAGTGGGAGTGAGAAGATGTGGCTGTTGGTTGTGGCACATTTTCACCTTGGCCACGGTCCCGTCCTCTACACGTACCATCACCAGAACGTCCAGTTCCACGTCCCTTGCCACGCGCCTTGCCCATTGTAAATGAAGTAAAATAGCTTACACTCGCACTATCAATGGAAAAATGGTAATAAAAAGGAGATTAGAACCGTGGAAGAGGAAAACGACAGTTCTATTTGTCTGGCCTACACCAGAATCTTTTAAACAGATATATTTGTGATTGAACAGACAGGGAGACACTATTACTGTTTTTTTACGTAAAACAGGCCAAAAGCAGGATAATACAGAGATTTGACCCGTGGAACTGCAAAACCACAGTTATAGTTATGTGGCGTACACCAGACTCTTTTAAACAGATATATTGGTGTCTGACCAGTCAGGGAGACACTATTACAGTTTTTTTTACGGCAAAAAATGCCAAAAGCAGGATAATACAGAGATTTGACCCGTGGAACTGCAAAACCACAGTTCTATTTCTCTGGCCTACACCAGACTTTTTTAAACAGATATATTGGTGTCTGAACAGTCACAGACACACTCAATTTTTTTTGGGGGGGGGGGTGAAATACCAAAAGGTTAATAAGACACGTATTTGTACAGTCTGACTGAGGAAAAAAAAAAAAAAAGCATTTAGATGAAAAAAAAAAGGATTTTTCCTGGCCCCTGAGACCGGGGTGATAAGTCCAGCAATTTGACCAACAGGAGCACACAGGACTGTAATGCAGCATTTGCTGGTATAACCACTGCATCTCCTATACAGCCTGCCTGCCTGCCCGATATCTGGGATGGATATTAGTCCTGAGAAGGACTGTTTGTTTGATTTGGCAGGCTTTAGAGACCCTACACTACCTATTTCGGAGTATAAATCTCTCCCTAGCTCAGCAGCACTGACCCTACACTGGCTGATCCGGAGCGACTGTGTCCAAGATGGCGGCGCCCGGCTTTAAATACTCGAGGTGACGCTGTGCGGCTGGCCAATCACTGTAATGCCCACAAACAACATGGCTGCGGCATTACAGTGACTGGCTGGCAATCCCTGCATGTTCATTGGCTCTGTAAAGAGCGCCAAACATGCAGGGCAGAGACCCGAGCTCCCGCCCGAGTAACCCGGAAATGCTCGGTGCTCACCGAACATCCCGAGTAGTGAGATGCTCGTGCGAGTAACGAGCAGTGTCGAGCATGCTCGCTCAACACTAGTAGTCAGTAATATGGAAGAGACAGGGCATGCTGTGTACAAAAGATCAAAATAGTAAAGAAAATTGTCATATCATTTTTTTTGTTTATCTATTTTCACATCATTATTATGCTAGGCTATCTATCCATCTATTATTCTTTTAGCTATCTATCTATCTAGCTATCTATTATCATCTATCTACTGTGACTTGCAAAAGTATTCACCCCCTTGGAATTTTTTTCGTGTCTTCAATGAATGCACTGGCGCTACCCCTGCATGTCAGTGTTAAGAAGCTAAATACACTGTCGCACCCACTTGCCCTTGTGCGTAATGGGTAGACTTGTATGGAGATTCTAGTCGGCCACATCCACTAAACGGCCATGTCACTAGATGTGTTGCCTCCCGTCAATACAAGTGCTTGTAGCGAGGCCGCGCCCACTGGTCAGAGGTATGTACAGTATAACTCATATACTCTCCGTTTCCAGGTCTGAAGCTGGTGAATCCCAGCAGTGCACAGAGTGTGCTCTGGGGGGATTCATAAGTGTGCAGTCACTCAAAAACATTTACACCGTTTCCCTTACACCACTTGAGTGTTGCTTTTGCACTTTGCTTTGGGTCATTGTCTTGTTGGAAGGTGAATCTCCGTCCCAGTCTCAAATCACTGACAGACTGAAACAGGTTTTTCCTCAAGAATATCCCTGTATTTCACTTCATCCATCTTCCCCTTGACTTGGATCATTTTCCCTGTCCCTGCTGCCGAAAAAGATCCCCACAGCATGATGCTGCCACCACCATGTTTCACTGTGGGGATGGTGTTCTTGGGGTGATGAGCTGGGTTGGTTTGATGCCAGACATAGCGTTTATCTTGGTGGCCAAAATGTTAAATTTTGGTCTCCTCTAACCACAGCACCTTCCTCCATACATTTGGGGAGTCTACCACATGTCTTTTGGCAAACTCAAAATGAGCCTTACAATTTATGTGTGTAAGTAAAGGCTTTTTTCTGCCCACTCTTCCATAAAGGCCACCTCTATGGAGTGTACGGCTTATTGTGGTCATATGGGCAGATACAACAGTCTCTGCTTGGGAACACTGCAGCTCCTTCAGGGTTACCTTTAGTATCTGTGCTCTCTGATTAATGCCCTCCTTGCCCGGGCTGAGAGTTTTGGTGGGCTCCCTCTCTTTGCAGGTTTGTTGTCGTACCATGTTCTTTCCATTTGATGATAACGGGTTTGATGGTGCTCCAGGGGATCATCAGAGATTGGGATGTTTTTTTTATAACCCAACCCTAACTTGTACTTCTTAACAGCTTTGTCCCTGACCTGTTTGGAGATCTCCTTGATCTTCATGATGTTGTTTGGAGATCTCCTTGGTCTTCATGGTGTTGTTTGGAGATCTCCTTGGTCATCATGGTGTTGTTTGGAGATCTCCTTGGTCATCATGGTGTTGTTTGGAGATCTCCTTGGTCATCATGGTGTTGTTTGGAGATCTCCTTGGTCTTCATGGTGTTGTTTGGTTAGTGGTGCCCCTAATTAATGGTGTTGCAGCCTCTGTGGCCTTTCATAAAAGGTAAAGTGTATATACTTTGTGAGGCTGTGACTGGGATCATATACGAGGGACGTTATATATCCCGCAGAATGTGTACAGAGACCTATTAAACCCGTTGGAGTGCATTGCCGTCGCAGACACACCTGTGGCTTCAATGCAGGAATGAAGGTGAGCATTGGCCTGGTCAGGCTATCTGACTAAGGCAGATTAAGTAAAACCCGGCAGGGCCTTCATTTCTTGGAGGAGGCTACAGGAAGACAGTGGGGCAGCCTCCTCCCTCCAACCCAGGTTTTCCAGTGGCTCTTGCCACAGGTCCTTTAAAAACCCTGCATTAAGGGTTAGTGTTGTTCAGTGTTGGGACCTGCTAGGAGCATAGCAGGAAAGCTTGGCGGGCCTGTGAGTAGCTGAACTCAGTCAGGCTCTGAGTGGCCCGGCGTGGCCATTGCCCCCGGCAACTGTTGTTTATGGACTTGTGTTAACCCAGCTGCGAACCGGAGGACTTTCTATTTTACCTGTGAATTGCTGAATAAAAGCTGCTTATGTTGGACTTTCTTGGGTGGAGAATGTGGGCATTGTGAATGAGGCATACCCCACCAGCAGCTGAATGACCACAATCCGGCTTGCCAACCTTTCAGCCCAACCCCGTGGACAAAATGGAGGAGCTGTTAAGGCAATTGGTCCTCACGCAGCGGCAGCAGCAGGAGCAGTTCAAGCAGCACACCAATGAGCTGATCGTGCAGCAGCTCACATCTTGGCTGGAGACGCCGACGGCACCAGCCCCGGAACGTCGAAAGACCCGGGACAAGGTTCGCTCAGCATTGAGGAAGATGGGACCGGAGGGCGACGTGAAAGCCTTCCTTACCATCTATGAACGCACAGCAGAGCGGGAAAATCTACCAGCCAGCCAGTGGGCGGAAGTGGTGGCTTCGTTTTTGGTCGGTGATGCCCAGAAGGCATACTTAGACCTCAGTGGGTAGGACGCCTAGGACTACCAAAGGCTCAAAGGTGAGATCCTTGCCTGTCTGGGGGTCAATACATACGTGAGGGTTCAGCGCGTATTTTCATGGGCCTTTGTGGGGACTCGACCCGCCCGGTCTCAGGCTTATGACCTTCTGCAGCTGGTAAAGAGGTGGCTCCAGCCTGAGACTTTGACTCCAGCCCAGATGGTGGAGAGGGTGGTGGTCGAACGGCTGGTGAGGACTCTGCCGGCCGCTATCCAACGTTGGGTGGGGCAAGGGGACCCCGGCACCCTCGACCAGGTGGTCAGCCTGATCGAGCAATACTTGGCCACTCAGGACTTTATACGGGACTCTGCCCCCTCGCAGCTGTCATGCCGGACCCTGCCAACCCAGGAACCGGGAAAGGGGTCGCGTCCCTCTGCTGAGGACAGTCAGCTCTGCACCCAAGCTGAAGGGGTACCCCGGAGTGAGAGTGGTAGGAGACCGGTTCCCTCCCAAACAGTCATAAGAACTAACAGTACCTCCACCATTAGGTGCTGGCGGTGTCAGGGGCCGGGACATGTGGTTGTTAACTGCCCCCTGAGTACAGAGCCCATGGACTGCGGGTATAACCGCCGGGTCTCAATGTACGCCCAGACTGTCTGCACTGCGAGTGCCAACACCCCGGACAGTGAACCCCAAATGTGCCAGGTACCGGTTAATGGGTATCCCACGGAGGCCCTCCTAGACTCGGGGAGCCTAGTGACTTTGGTACATGGGTCGCTGGTGGCAGGAGACAACCCCAGTGGACGGACAGTCGGGGTTATGTGTATCAATGGGGACCTCCGAGAGTACCCAACCGCGGAGGTAGTTTTGTCCACGTCATGTGGGGACATTAAACATGTGATGGGGTGGGAAACACTCTTCCCTATGGGACTGTGTTGGGAAGAGACTTGCCCCTGTTCTGGACTCTGTGGAAAAACAAAATCCACTCTCCCCCGGTAAAATTTATTGCAGGCGCTGTACCCGAAGAACCCGAGTCAGGGGTACCTACCATAGGGGTGTCCAATCTAGGGACAGAGTGTGACCCCGATAGGTTTTCCCTAGAGGTGCTGGCAAGAGAGGTCGAGGAGACCCCATCGATCCCCGAGCTGGAAGTGTCCCAGGGCACGTTTAGGACAGCTCAGCTATAGGATCCTACCCTGACTCGGGAGTGGGAAAGGGAGTTAGAGGTAAATGGCGTAGCTCAACAGTCCGGTGCAGATACTGTATTTCCACGCATGGTGGTCAACGGTGAGTTGCTCTATAGGGTAGACAAAATCAGGGACGAGGTCGTGGAACAGTTAGTGGTACCTCAGTTGTACCGCCGGGCGGTTCTGGAGATGGCACACACACCCCTGCTGGGTGGACACTTAGGGTTTAGAAAGACACAAGAGCTCATCTTGCAGCGGTTCGTTTAGCCTGGGATTTATGCGGAGGTCCAAAAGTACTGTGAATCCTGTCCCAAATGTCAACCGACCACACCCACCGCCAGTTTCCGTAGCCCACTGGTACCTCTGCCAGTGATAGAGGTACCTTTTGAACTGATTGCAATGGATTTGGTAGGGCCCATTGTAAAATGTGCTCGTGGCCACCAACATATACTTGTGGTCGTCGACTATGCCACCCGGTACCCAGAGGCTATACCGCTACGCCACACCTCGGCGAAATTGATTGCACAGGAGCTGTTTGCCATGTTCTGTTGCCTTGGGCTACCTAAGGAGATCCTGATGGTGCAAGGGACCCCTTTTATGTCCAAGGTGACCAGGGAACTGTGCAAAGTGCTGAAAATAAAACAATTGCGCACCTCAGTGTACCACCCTCAAACTGACGGGCTAGTAGAACGGTTCAATAAAACCCTCAAGTCCATGTTACAAAAAGGTGGTTTCTAAGGACGTAAGGGATTGGGACATGTTGCTACCCTATTTGATGTTCACCGTCCGTGAGGTACCCCAGGCTTCCACAGGGTTCTCTCCCTTGGAGTTATTGTACGGCAGACACCCTAGGGGTCTGTTGGACGTAGCCAAAGAGACGTGGGAACAAGAGCCGACTCCACATAAGAGTATAATTGAATGCGTGGCTAGTATGCAGGACCGGATCGCGGCGGTCATGCCCATCGTGAAAGAACATCTGTTAGATGCCCAGGCAGCAGAGAGGCGCACATATAATAAAAGATCCACGGTCAGGTCTTTTAACAATGGCGATCAGGGGGTTAGTACTGATACCCTCAGCCGAGAGTAAGCTCATGGCCAAGTGGCAAGGGCCATATGAAGTTCGAGAAAAGGTGGGGGAGGTAAATTACCGGGTGTATCAGCCCGGAAGGAGGAAACCTGAGCAGCTTTATCATGTAAACCTGCTAAAACCTTGGAAAGATCGAGAGTGTTTAGTTACAGACGTCACTCCGGGCATATCACCAGAGAGTTCTCTACCTTCAGCCAGGGATGCGTCCGGGGGAGAGGTCAGGATAAGTGATGCTCTCACTAAACAGCAGCGACGGGAGGCTTGCTCGCTGGTGCAGCAGAATACCAACGTGCTCTCAGATCTACCGGGTAGGTCTACGGTTCTCCAACATGACATTGTCACCGAACCTGGGGTAAGGGTACGAATGAGACCGTACCGGGTACCCGAAGCCCGGAGGCAAGCCATCACGGCGGAGGTAAAACAAATGCTCCAGTTAGGCATCATCGAGGAATCATCGAGTGAGTGGGCTAGCCCCATCGTACTGATCCCGAAACCAGACGGATCGTTACGCTTCAGTAACGATTTCCGTAAATTAAATGAAGTGTCAAAGTTCGACCTTTATCCAGTGCCCAGGGTGGATGAGCTGATTGAGAGACTGGGGCAGGCCCAGTACTTTATCATGCTTGATCTCACCAAGGGCTACTGGCAGGTACCTCTCACGAAATCGGCGAAGGAAAAGACCGCCTTCATAACTCCCAAGGGTCTATATCACTATGTCGTCTTACCTTTTGGGTTACATGGGGCCCCGGCTACATTCCAGAGGCTGATGGACATAGTGCTCAAGCCCCATCAGGAGTATGCGTCTGCGTATCTAGATGATATCATCATCTTTAGCACCATCTGACATACGCACCTATCCCAGGTACAAGCGGTGTTGGATACTCTCAGAGCCACGGGGTTAATGGCAAACCCCAAAAATTGTGCGATAGAGCTAGAGGAAGCCCAATATTTGGGGTATGTGATTGGCCGAGGAGTTATCAAGCCCCAAATCAATAAAGTGGAGGCCATTAAAAACTGGCCTAGACTGTCAAGTACAAAGCAGGTGAGGGCGTTCCTTAGCATCCTTGGATATTACCGCTGGTTTATACATAATTTTGCTGGGCGAATGGCGGCCCTGACCGATCTCTTGAAAGGAAAAAAATCGGTAATGGTTCGGTGGAACCCTCAGGCAGAAGATGCGTTTCGGTCCATGAAATTGGCCCCGTGTAGACAGCCAGTCCTCATCAGCCCCAAATTCAAGGAAACCTTCTTTGTACAGACAGATGCCTGGGAGGTGGGCCTAGGGGCGGTATTGTCACAAAAAGTAAATGGTGAAGAGCACCCGGTCACTTACTTGAGTAGAAAGCTTACCCCGGCCGAGAAAAACTATAGCGTAGTAGAGAAGGAGTGTTTGGCTATTAAGTGGCCTTGGAATCGCTATGTTATTTGCTCGGGCGTCAATTCCACTTGGTGACGGACCACTCACCCTTGGTTTGGATGAGAAACGCCAAGAACAGGAATGCACGAGTCACCAGGTGGTTCCTGTCACTGCAAAATTTCAGTCTCTCAATAGAAGTTGTAGGCAAACGCGGATGCCCTGTCCCGGGCACCCTGTATGGTGTCAAATGTTCAACCCCACAAGTTTGAACAGAGGGGGGATATGCGAGGCAGTGACCGGGATCATATACGAGGGACGTTATATATCCCCCAGAATGTGTACAGATACCTATTAAATCCATTGGAGTGCATTGCAGTCACAGACACAGCTGCGGCTGCAATGCAGGAATGAAGGTGAGCATTGACCTGGTCAGGCTATCTGGCTAAGGCAGATTAAGCAAAACCCGGCAGGGCCTTCATTTCTTGGAGGAGGTCACAGGAGGCAGTGGGGCGGCCTCCTCCCTCCAACCCGGGTTTTCCAGTGGCTCTTGCCACAGGTCCTTTAAAAACCCTGCACTAAGGATTAGTGTTGTTCAGTGTTGGAACCTGCTAGGAGCATAGCAGGGAAGCTCAGCAGGATTGAGGGTGGCTGAACCCACTGCCTGGGAAGGCTCTGTACCCGTCAGGCTCTGAGCGGCCCGGCGCGGCCGTTGCCCCCGGCAACCGTTGTTATGGACTGATGTTAACGCGGCTGCGAACCGGAGGACTTTGTTTTACCTGTGAGTGCTGAATAAAAGCTGCCTATGTTGGACTTGCTTGGGTCACTGCCTCAGTTACTGCACGGTGTGAACACCACTGCCTTACAACTGACAGACAAGTGACACTTAGATTGCACACAGGGTGACGTCCTGTCGCTAAGCATGTGACCGTTGAAGGAAACTATTTGCATCAGAAATTTTTAGGGGCTTCATAGCAAAAGGGGTGAATACATATGCACATGGCAATTTTTAGTTATTTGATCCCATACATTTATTTATCCCTATATTTTTCTCACTTCACTTCACCAACTTAGATTATTTAGTGCTGATGCATCTCACACAAATCAGATTACAAAAATATTTACATTAGATTGTCATGTCACAAAATAGGTAAAAAGCCAAGGGGGTGAATACTTTCACAAGTCACTCTATCTATCTATCTATCTATCTATCTATCTATCTATCTATCTATCTATCTATCTATCTATCTATTTATCATCCTTATCCTACACAATATATTCAATATGCTATAATTTCGCCCCTATGATAAACTGAGATTTGATATTCCCAGATAATTACTAATGTGGACATTTTGCCTTAAATTAGTTTGTGGTGACCATTATAAGGTGATTACAGCCGTCCTTGCTTCGCTGTGGTTAGAGATCCCATGAAGACCTGGCCTTTCTTGTGGTTACATCTCAGCAATTACGGCTGCCGTCCTTCCAGACTGGGAGACACGGGGGATTTTACAATTGAAAATGTTTTTTTGCCCTTCAGGCAATGTTAAACTTAGGGATAATGTGATTAATTATAAAAGGCAGGTAGGTATAATAGGTAGTGCATGGTGCCGCAGCGCTCCGCGCGCACTAGGTGCACTCCTGTCTAGTTTTGGGGGCCGTCACTGTCAGCGCTCATCAGGGTCGGACAGTAATGACTAAACGTATCTGTGTCTGACAATGACAACTTCATCTCTCCTCCTAACCTCTCTGCAGTGGCCTTGTTTAAAATGATATTACATATTCAACAAACAATAAAAACTTATACAATGTTACAAAATACCATATAATCTGTATCAATTCCTGCTGATTTTCAATATCTCTGTTTGTTATCAATCAATGGAAAACTTCACTGTGGATAAAAATCTGACAATATCTATCGATTATCTATCATCAATATATTTATTATCTATCTATCATCTATCTATCTATTATCTATATATCTATTATCTATCTATTATCTATCTATCTATTATCTATCATCTATTATCTATCTATTATCTATCTATCTATATATCTATCTATCTTCATATCTATCTATCTATCTATTATCTATCTCTCTATCTATATATCTATCTATTATTTATCTATATGTACTGTTCATCTATATATTGATCTTGTCTTCTGTAATTTCTATCTATCCTTCTATTATCTATCTATTATCTATCAATCTATTATCTATCTAATTGAAGAAAGACTGGAGCCCCATGAAGGATGACGCTTCATGACATCAGTCCGTTCGTCTCTATTTTCAGCTATAGCAGGGAAGACTTCTAAAGACTTATGATGCCTTAATTAGGGAATAATCTAGTGACAGTTTTGGGACATGGAGATGATGGGCTCCATAACAAGCTAAATAAAAGCCAACGATACATGTCGTGAATACTGCATACATATACCGGTACATCTTATATTTATGACATAGGTGTCTGCGCTGTAGATAAGGACTAATGACTGACTGATGGTAATTAATGACGTGAAAGACATTTTTACAACAATTTTGTGGTTTCTTTATTTAGCAGAAGCACCGCATGAAAGACACCAGAAAGGTATTCTCCAAATTTATCATTGTTGTCAACCTTGCTGATATTATCTAGGTAATTATAGATCTTTATAGATGAGTGACTTGGGGTTTCATCCTGTAGAGCTGCACTCACTATTCTGCTGGTGCAGTCACTGTGTACATACATTACATTACTGATCCTGAGTTCCATCCTGTATTATACTCCAGAGCTGCACTCACTATTCTGCTGGTGGAGTCACTGTGTACATACATTACATTACTGACCCTGTACTGATCCTGAGTTACATCCTGTATTATACTCCAGAGCTGCACTCACTATTCTGCTGGTGCAGTCACTGTGTACATTACATTACTGATCCTGAGTTACATCCTGTATTATACTCCAGAGCTGCACTCACTATTCTGCTGGTGGAGTCACTGTGTACATACATTACATTACTGACCCTGTACTGATCCTGAGTTACATCCTGTATTATACTCCAGAGCTGCACTCACTATTCTGCTGGTGCAGTCACTGTGTACATACATTACATTACTGATCCTGAGTTACATCCTGTATTATACTCCAGAGCTGCACTCACTATTCTGCTGGTGGAGTCACTGTGTACATACATTACATTACTGACCCTGTACTGATCCTGAGTTACATCCTGTATTATACTCCAGAGCTGCACTCACTATTCTGCTGGTGGAGTCGCTGTGCACATACATTACTGATCCTGTACTGATCCTGAGTTACATCCTGTATTATACTCCAGAGCTGCACTCACTATTCTGCTGGTGCAGTCACTGTGTACATACATTACATTATTGATCCTGAGTTCCATCCTGTATTATACTCCAGAGCTGCACTCACTATTCTGCTGGTGCAGTCACTGTGTACACACATTACATTACTGATCCTGTACTGATCCTGAGTTACATCCTGTATTATACTCCAGAGCTGCACTCACTATTCTGCTGGTGCAGTCACTGTGTACATACATTACATTACTGATCCTGAGTTCCATCCTGTATTATACTCCAGAGCTGCACTCACTATTCTGCTGGTGCAGTCACTGTGTACATACATTACATTATTGATCCTGAGTTCCATCCTGTATTATACTCCACAGCTGCACTCACTATTCTGCTGGTGCAGTCACTGTGTACATACATTACATTACTGATCCTGAGTTCCATCCTGTATTATACTCCAGAGCTGCACTCACTATTCTGCTGGTGCAGTCACTGTGTACATACATCACATTACTGATCCTGTACTGATCCTGAGTTACATCCTGTATTATACCCCAGAGCTGCACTCACTATTCTGCTGGTGCAGTCACTGTGTACATACATTACATTACTGATCCTGAGTTACATCCTGTATTATACTCCAGAGCTGCACTCACTATTCTGCTGGTGCAGTCACTGTGTTCATACGTTACTGATCCTGTACTGATGCTGAGTTACATCCTGTATTATACTCCAGAGCTGCACTCACTATTCTGCTGGTGCAGTCACTGTGTACATACATTACATTACTGATCCTGAGTTATATCCTGCATTATACTCCAGAGCTGCACACACTATTCTGCTGGTGGAGGCACTGTGCCCTTCTTTGCTTGCTTTGTCACCCAGCTTTCCCAGAGTTGGATAATACCCTTACATTTCCCGTGGATATACTCCTGTACCTTGTGTCCTTTTCTATTGCTGATTGTTGGCGTCTCTTCCCCTGTACATTGTAGCGGTGTAAGTGAAGGCAGAGGATGTTTGTATTAATAAGGCGAACGCTGCAGTAAAAATAAAAAGTCCTGATTTCATCTAAGGTTTATAATAAAGGAACTGATAATTAACGAGAGGACATTTTTTGTTTTTTAATCCTGCCAAATGACTGGCGGCTCGGAGGCAGGAACGTTTGCAGGAACATCGCCTGCATTTGAACTGCACCCGAGTTAAATGATCTCCCTTCATTAGGCGGCTGAGCAGTAGTCAACTTTTCAAAGTGAATTGTTAAAAGGTAATTCTTGTGAACTATCTCAGTCTCTTACAAGCAGACCCTGCCAAAAACCAGCTTTTTAATCTAAACTGACACTTAAATATTTCCAATTTATTCACTGTCATAACTTGAATTCCTGCCAGTTTAGCATTTTTTCCTCTTAATACTGCTCCACGGAGCGTCATAGTTAGCAGAAGAAATAACGCAGGTTAACGATTCCCATCCACTGTAGTGTCTGTAACCATATAGGCCATGGGGGTTCAAGGGATCGGCCCTGATTAGAAAAGTTACCTGCTGTCCTACTGTAAAGGAGCTTTGTTAACATCTCTTGTATTCTCTTTTATTTGTTTTCCATATCCTCTTCTTGTTTCTTGCTTTTCCATGTGGGGGTTCCACTCCATTTATGTTCAGAACAAAGTAATTATGAGTTATAGAAATCTTCCTGTACTGTAACATGACTGTGTGCATTATATACGAAGGGAAGGAGCTGCACACCAAGTGGCACGGAGGATGGCTCCATGTGTATGTTACTGTGGATATCTCCAGTAATCACACCGCACGAGGTACAGGAATAAGTAGCAGAACGTTTCAGGTATAACGCCCTTCATCAGGCATAAGGAAAGAATCAATACTCCAATATTAAGGAGGATCCAGAGTGTGGGGTGGGCTCCCCAAAGAGGCAAACCTGGACACACCTGTACATCACACATGTGGCACTGTGTGTATTATCCCTGTACTGTGACATCACTGTGTGTATTATCCCTGTACTGTGACATCACTGTGTGTATTATTCCTGTATTGTGACATCACTGTGTGTGTTATCCCTGTACTGTGACATCACTGTGTGTATTATCCCTGTACTGTGACATCACTGTGTATATTATCCCTGTACTGTGACATCGCTGTGTATATTATCCCTGTACTGTGACATCACTGTGTGTATTATCCCTGTACTGTGACATCACTGTGTGTATTATGTTTGTACTGTGACATCACTGTGTGTATTATCCCTGTACTGTGACATCACTGTGTATATTATCTCTATACTGTGACATCACTGTGTGTATTATCCCTGTACTGTGACATCACTGTGTGTATTATCCCTGTACTGTGACATCGCTGTGTGTATTATCTCTGTACTGTGACATCACTGTGTGTATTATCTCTGTACTGTGACATCACTGTGTGTATTATCCCTGTACTGTGACATCACTGTGTATATTATCTCTGTACTGTGACATCACTGTGTGTATTATCTCTGTACTGTGACATCACTGTGAGTATTATCCTTGTAATGTGACATCACTGTGTGTATTATCTCTCTACTGTGACATCACTGTGTGCATTATTCCTGTACTGTGACATCACTGTGTGTATTATCCCTGTACTGTGACATCACTGTGTGTATTATCCCTGTACTGTGACATCATTGTGTGTATTATCTCTGTACTGTGACATCACTGTGTGTATCATCCCTGTACTGTGACATCACTGTGTGTATCATCCCTGTACTGTGACATCACTGTGTGTATTATCTCTGTACTGTGACTTCACTGTGTTTATTATCCCTGTAATGTGACATCACTGTGTGTATTATCCCTGTACTGTGACATCACTGTGTGTATTATCCCTGTACTGTGACATCACTGTGTATTATCCCTGTACTGTGACTTCACTGTGTATATTATCCCTACACTGTGACATCACTGTGTGTATTATCCCTGTACTGTGACATCACTGTGTGTATTATCCCTGTACTGTGATATCACTATGGGTATTATCCCTGTACTGTGACATCACTGTGTGTATTATCCGTCTACCGTGACATCACTGTGTATTATCTCTGTACTGTGACATCACTGTGTATTATTCCTGTACTGAGACATCACTGTGTGTATTATCCCTGTACTGTGACTTCACTGTGTGTATTATCCCTGTACTGTGACATCACTGTGTGTATTATCCCTGTACTGTGACATCACTGTGTGTATTGTCCCTGTACTGTGACATCATTGTGTGCATTATCTCTGTACTGTGACATCACTGTGTATATTATCTCTGTACCGTGACATCACTGTGTATTATCCCTGTACTGTGATATCACTGTGTATTATCTCTGTACTGTGACATCACTGTGTATTATCCCTGTACTGTGACATCACTGTGTGCATTATCCCTGTACTGTGACATCACTGTGTGTATTATACCTGTACTGTGACATCACTGTGTGAATTATCTGTGTACTGTGACATCACTGTGTGTATTATCCCTGTACTGAGACATCACTGTGGATATTATCCCTGTACTGTGACATCACTGTGTGTATTATCCCTGTACTGTGACATCACTGTGTATTATCTCTGTACTGTGACATCACTGTGTGTATTATCCCTGTACTGTGACATTGAATTATTAATGTACTGTGACATCACTGTGTGTATTATCCCTGAACTGTGACATCACTGTGTATTATCTCTGTACTGTGACATCACTGTGTGTATTATCCCTCCACTGTGACATCACTGTGTGTATTATCCCTGTACTGTGACATCACTGTGTGTATTATCCCTGTACTATGACATTGAATTATCCATGTACTGTGACATCACTGTGTGTATATTATATCTGTACTGTGACATCACTGTGTATATTATCCCTGTACTGTGACACCACTGTGTGCATTATTTTTGTACTGACATCACTATGTGTATTATCCCTGTACTGTGACATCACTGTGTATATTATCTCTGTACTGTGACATCACTGTGTATATTATCCCTGTACTGTGACATCACTGTGTGTATTATCCTTGTACTGTGACATCACTGTGTGTATTATCCTTATACGGTGACATCACTGTGTGTATTATCCTTGTACGGTGACATCACTGTGTGTATTATCCCTGTACTGTGTCATCACTGTGTATTATCCCTGCACTGTGACATCACTGTGGGTATTATCTCTGTACTGTGACATCACTGTGTGTATTATCCCTGTACTGTGACATCTAATTATCCATGTACTGTGACATCACTGTGTGAATGTTATCTCTGTACTGTGACATCACTGTGTGTATTATCCCTGCACTGTGACATCACTGTGTATATTATCCCTACACTGTGAGATCACTGTGTATTATCCCTGTACTGTGACATCACTGTGTGTATTATCCCTGTACTGTGACATCACTGTGTGTATTATCCTTGTACGATGACATCACTGTGTGTATTATCCCTGTACTGTGACATCACTGTGGGTATTATCTCTGTACTGTGACATCACTGTGTGTATTATCCCTCTACTGTGACATCACTGTGTGTATTATCCCTGTACTGTGACATCACTGTGTGTATTATCCCTGTACTGTGACATCACTGTGTATATTATCCCTGTACTGTGACACCACTGTGTGCATTATTTCTGTACTGACATCACTGTGTGTATTATCCCTGTACTGTGACATCGAATTATCCATGTACTGTGACATCACTGTGTGTATATTATCTCTGTATTGTGACATCACTGTCTATTATCCCTGTACTGTGACATCACTGCGGGTATTATCCCTGTACTGTGACATCACTGTGTGTATTATCCGTCCACTGTGAAATCACTGTGTGTATTATCTCTGTACTGTGACATCACTGTGTGTATTATCCCTCCACTGTGACATCACTGTGTGTATTATCCCTGTACTGTGACATCACTGTGTTTTATCTCTCTACTGTGACATTACTGTGTGTATTATCCCTGTACTGTGACATCTCTGTGTGTGTTATCCATGTACTGTGACATCACTGTGTGTATTATCCATGTACTGTGACATCACTGTGTGTATTATCCCTGTACTGTGACATCACTGTGTGTATTATCCCTGTCTTGTGACATCACTGTGTGTATTATCCCTGTACTGTGACATCACTGTGTGTATTATCCCTGTACTGTGACACCACTGTGTGCATTATTTCTGGACTGACATCACTGTGTGTATTATCCCTGTACTGTGACATCGAATTATCCATGTACTGTGTCAGGAAAACACACTTGGTCAGACCTTGCAGTCCTCTGACGGCCCCTTATCCTGCTGGTCAAACACGGTATTGACCGAAGATAAGCAACAGGGCACAGTTGCTCTAATTTATGTCTACTATTGTGGCACGTGATGTGACAGGACGTATATATACCACCAGTTCCTTCCAGGAACGTATATATACCTCCGTCCAGCCACCCTCAAACCACAATATCACATAAATACTGGTATACTGCCACCACCGACCGCTTATTAGGTGGATCGGCTACCCGTTAGGTAACGTGAATTAGTGGGTGAGGAACGTGTTTGCTCGACATAGGACAAGAAGAACAAAGCTGGTAAATAGTAATGATTTAGTCCGGAAAGTGGGCAGTGTTTACAAAATATATACAAGATATTATAAAAGAGACAATGTACATGTATGCATAAAACAGTTATTAAAATAAAAGGGATAAGTAATAGCAAAACCTGCGCCACGAGGTGATGGTCTCAGATTCTGTGGGGGGGGGCGGCTCCCTGGAAATTAAATGTGATTCTTCCACGCAGCGAGGAGTGCATGCGTCTGACGTCCCGGGTAAGAATGAAGTAAAATGGCCGTTCTGGTTTTTGGTAAGGGGCCAAAACTCTAGGAGACACCCATGTTGTTTACCTCACATGGGGGCTCGGTTTTGTGAACCCACCCAGCTGCATAAGACATAAAAATCCTTCCGATTTCATATCTTGGTATGGGGGGGTCCCACATCCAAGACGGAGACATCATGTTTCCCGTCACAACTATTCATGAAGATGAATATCAAATATGATATCTCTATGACGCTCAGAAGCTCAGAACCCATTTCCCAGGTTCCTGGTGGTCTTCCAGCCACGAAAACCACACCATTACAATTGGAAAAAAGTGAACATCTCAAAAGTGTGGTCCCTGTGTTTGTGACAGTCATGGGCATTATTCAAATCGACACTAAAAGTTTGTACAGTTAGACAATAGGATTTTTGAGGGAAAATCCAGGGTATACCAGTATGCTTGCTGACATTTTATGGCGGTAATAAAAATTCCTTGTTAGGGGGAAAGCAATAGTGAGTTCTATGTAGCCTCTTCCAAATGAGCAGGGGGTGGAGATTTAAGACATCTCTCATTTTTAAAAGTAGAACAAAAATACATTTTGCCTGACATACTGTGACATGACTGTGTGTATATTATCTCTGTACTGTGACATCACTGTGTGTATTATCCCTGCACTGTGACATCACTGTGTGTATTATCTCTGTACTGTGACATCACTGTGTGTATTATCCCTGCATTGTGACATCACTGTGTGTATTATTCCTGTACTGTGACATGACTGTGTGTATTATCCCTGTACTGTGACATCAAGGTGTATATTATCTCTGTACTGTGACATCAATGTGTGTATTATCCCTGTACTGTGACATCACTGTGTGTATTATCTCTGTACTGTGACATATCTGTGTATATTATCTATGTACTGTGAGATCACTTGGTGTATTATCCCTGTACTGTGATATCACTGTGTATATTATCCCTGTACTGTGACATCACTGTGTGTATTTGTGGCACCCCAGGGGTACTGGACCTCAGTAGAGGTGTGGTATCTCCTCTTCCAGGTAAGGATGGAGCACTTCTCAGGACCCTACTTCACCATTCAACACTACACCACTCCTGTCCTGAGGGGGGTTTTAAGGCACCAGGGTGCTGCCCCAGCCGGGATAGAGGAGATGGGGGGAACCAAAGATAGGGGGAACCATGTAGTGGGTGAGGGTGGAGGACACACTTTTAGGATGCACTAATAGCATCATATTTAACCAACGACCAATTTAAGTTCATGGTCTTTTGATTGTGATCTTCATCAGTGAACGTGGCTTTCTGTTAGAACCTGCAGCTGATTGGAGATACACGATCCTCGTGCTCTGGTCTTGAGACTAGGAGAGGGTCAGAGTTAACCACTGTCTTTACCCGGTCAAGGTCCTGACCTAAGAAGGCCAGGAGCGTAGTAGAGGAGACAAGCTCCACAGGCAAAAGGATCCCAGGGGGATGTGGACGGAGCAGCATACGCCACCTGTATTTCTTCTCTCTGGCCTAGTCAGAGGGACTCCTGCTGCAAGATCGGTGACCGGCCCCTGATATCTGACTGTGTACTTCACGTCACTGTTGGAAAGCCCGGCGGCTTAGTGGATCCCGGAGGGGGACACAAGCGGGAGGAGAAGGAGAAAGTGAGGGAGAAGGAGAGGAACACACCAACGGGGTCTTGACAGGTGCTCCTGATCTATCTGGAAAGTGCTGGACCCCCTTCCTGGTGGCCGCAGCACGCCGCGAGGAGCAGAGGGAAGCTTTGCGGCTAAAGTTCATCTTAATGTGAGTAAAAACCCTGGATGACTTCACACCCCGCTTCAGCCTGTTATTTACTGTGCGGCACTGCACACACCATTCCTTCCTCACACTGACCTGAGGCCTGCTCCGCCTGCGGGGAGCCGTCCCATCTTAGCTGTCAGCAAGACCGGCCTCAGTGGACTGAAACAGCGCTGGTGTCCATGACCGGAAACCGCAGGTGGCGTAGTCGAAATACCTCTCAACCCTGAAAGCCCATTACATCTTTTATGTTACCGCCCTGGGCACGGACGGGTCTAGGCCACGACTGCATCCCCTCAACATCTGACCCGGCTCCGAGTAACCCCACTTCCCAGGGTGAGGGCTGAGAGCGTCACATATTATCCCTGTACTGTAACTTCACTGTGTATTATCCCTGTACTGTGACATCACTGTGTGTATTATCCCTCCACTGTGACATCACTGTGTGTATTATCCCTGTACTGTGACATCACTGTGTGTATTATCCGTCCACTGTGACATCACTGAGTGTATTATCCGTCCACTGTGACATCACTGTGTGTATTATCCCTGTACTGTGACAACACTGTGTTTTTAATCGCTCTACTGTGACATCACTGTGTGTATCATCCCTGTACTGTGACATCACTGTGTGTATTATCCCTGTACTGTGACATCACTTTTTTTTATTATCTCTGTACTGTGACATTACTGTGTGCATTATCCCTGTATTGTGACACCACTGTGTGCATTATTTCTGTACTGACATCACTGTGTGTATAATCCCTGTACTGTGACATCACTGTGTGCATTATCTGTGTTCCGTGACATCACTGTCTATTATCCCTGTACTGTGACATCACTGTGTGTATTATCCCTCCACTGTGACATCACTGTGTGTATTATCCCTCCACTGTGACATCACTGTGTGTATTATCCCTGTACTGTGACATCACTGTGTGCCTTATCCCTGTACTGTGACATCACTGTGTGTATTATCCCTGTACTGTGACACCACTGTGTGCATTATTTCTGTACTGACATCACTGTGTGTATTATCCCTGTACTGTGACACCACTGTGTGCATTACTTCTGTACTGACATCACTGTGTGTATTATCCCTGTACTGTGACATCACTGTGTGCATTATCTCTGTATTATAACATCACTGTGTATATTATCTCTGGACTGTGACATCACTGTGTGTATTATCCCTGTACTGTGACATCACTGTGTGTATTATCTCTGTACTGTGACATCACTGTGGATTATCCCTGTACTGTGACATCACTGTGTGTATTATCTCTGTACTGTGACATCACTGTGAGTATTATCCCTGTACTGTGACATCACTGTGTGTATTATCCCTGTACTGTGACATCACTGTGTATTATCCATGTACTGTGACATTTCTGTGTATATTATCTATGTACTGTGACATCACTGTGTGTATTATCCCTGTACTGTGACATCACTGAGTGTATTATCCCTGTACTGTGACATCACTGTGTATTATCCATGTACTGTGACATTTCTGTGTATATTATCTATGTACTGTGACATCACTGTGTGTATTATCCCTGAACTGTGACATCACTGAGTGTATTATCCCTGTACTGTGACATCACTGTGTATTATCCCTGTACTGTGACATCGCTGTGTGTATTATTCCTGTACTGTGACATCACTGTGTGTATTATCCCGGTACTGTGACATCACTGTGTGTATGATCCCTCCACTGTGACATCACTGTGTGTATTATCCCTGTACTGTGACATCACTGTGTATTATCCCTGTACTGTGACACCACTGTGTGCATTACTTCTGTACTGACATCACTGTGTGTATTATCCCTGTACTGTGACATCACTGTGTGCATTATCTCTGTATTATAACATCACTGTGTATATTATCTCTGGACTTTGACATCACTGTGTGTATTATCCCTGTACTGTGACATCACTGTGTGTATTATCTCTGTACTGTGACATCACTGTGGATTATCCCTGTACTGTGACATCACTGTGTGTATTATCCCTGTACTGTGACATCACTGTGTGTATTATCCCTGTACTGTGACATCACTGAGTGTATTATTCCTGTACTGTGACATCACTGTGTATTATCCATGTACTGTGACATTTCTGTGTATATTATCTATGTACTGTGACATCACTGTGTGTATTATCCCTGTACTGTGACATCACTGAGTGTATTATCCCTGTACTGTGACATCACTGTGTATTATCCCTGTACTGTGACATCGCTGTGTGTATTATTCCTGTACTGTGACATCACTGTGTGTATTATCCCGGTACTGTGACATCACTGTGTGTATGATCCCTCCACTGTGACATCACTGTGTGTATTATCCCTGTACTGTGACATCACTGTGTATTATCTCTGTACTGTGACATCAATGTGTGTATTATTCCTGTACTGTGACATCACTGTGTGTATTATCCCTGTACTGTGACATCATTGTGTGTTTTATCTCTCTACTGTGACATCACTGTGTGCATCATCCATCCACTGTGACATCACTGTGTGTATTATCACTCCACTGTGACATCACTGTGTGTATTATCCCTGTACTGAGACAACTCTGTGTGTTTTATCTCTCTACTGTGACATCACTGTGTGTATTATTCCTGTACTGTGACATCACTGTGTGTATTATCTCTGTACTGTGACATCACTGTGTATTATCCCTGTACTGTGACATCACTGTGTATTATCCATGTACTGTGACATCACTGTGTGCATTATTTCTGTACTGACATCACTGTGTGTATTATCAATGTACTGTGACACCACTTTGTACATTATTTCTGTACTGACATCACTGTGTGTATTATCCCTGTACTGTGACATCACTGTGTGCATTATCTCTGTATTATAACATCACTGTGTATATTATCTCTGGACTGTGACATCACTGTGTGTATTATCCCTGTACTGTGACATCACTGTGTGTATTATCTCTGTACTGTGACATCACTGTGGATTATCCCTGTACTGTGACATCACTGTGTGTATTATCCCTGTACTGTGACATCACTGTGTGTATTATCCCTGTACTGTGACATTACTGTGTGTATTATCCCTGTACTGTGACATCACTGTGTGAATTATCTGTGCACTGTGACATCACTGTGTGTATTATCCCTGTACTGTGACATCACTGTGTGTATTATCCCTGTACTGTGACATCACTGTGTATTATCCATGTACTGTGACATTTCTGTGTATATTATCTATGTACTGTGACATCACTGTGTGTATTATCCCTGTACTGTGACATCACTGAGTGTATTATCCCTGTACTGTGACATCACTGTGTATTATCCCTGTACTGTGACATCGCTGTGTGTATTATTCCTGTACTGTGACATCACTGTGTGTATTATCCCGGTACTGTGACATCACTGTGTGTATGATCCCTCCACTGTGACATCACTGTGTGTATTATCCCTGTACTGTGACATCACTGTGTATTATCTCTGTACTGTGACATCAATGTGTGTATTATTCCTGTACTGTGACATCACTGTGTGTATTATCCCTGTACTGTGACATCATTGTGTGTTTTATCTCTCTACTGTGACATCACTGTGTGCATCATCCATCCACTGTGACATCACTGTGCGTATTATCACTCCACTGTGACATCACTGTGTGTATTATCCCTGTACTGAGACATCTCTGTGTGTTTTATCTCTCTACTGTGACATCACTGTGTGTATTATCCCTGTACTGTGACATCACTGTGTGTATTATCTCTGTACTGTGACATCACTGTGTATTATCCCTTTACTGTGACATCACTGTGTATTATCCATGTACTGTGACATCACTGTGTGCATTATTTCTGTACTGACATCACTGTGTGTATTATCCCTGTACTGTGACACCACTGTGTGCATTATTTCTGTACTGACATCACTGTGTGTATTATCCCTGTACTGTGACATCACTGTGTGCATTATCTCTGTATTATAACATCACTGTGTATATTATCTCTGGACTGTGACATCACTGTGTGTATTATCCCTGTACTGTGACATCACTGTGTGTATTATCTCTGTACTGTGACATCACTGTGGATTATCCCTGTACTGTGACATCACTGTGTGTAATATCCCTGTACTGTGACATCACTGTGTGTATTATCCCTGTACTGTGACATCACTGTGTGAATTATCTGTGCACTGTGACATCACTGTGTGTATTATCCCTGTACTGTGACATCACTGTGTGTATTATCCCTGTACTGTGACATCACTGTGTATTATCCATGTACTGTGACATTTCTGTGTATATTATCTATGTACTGTGACATCACTGTGTGTATTATTCCTGTACTGTGACATCACTGTGTGTATTATCCCGATACTGTGACATCACTGTGTGTATGATCCCTCCACTGTGACATCACTGTGTGTATTATCCCTGTACTGTGACATCACTGTGTGCATTATCTCTGTATTATAACATCACTGTGTATATTATCTCTGGACTGTGACATCACTGTGTGTATTATCCCTGTACTGTGACATCACTGTGTGTATTATCTCTGTACTGTGACATCACTGTGGATTATCCCTGTACTGTGACATCACTGTGTGTATTATCTCTGTACTGTGACATCACTGTGAGTATTATCCCTGTACTGTGACATCACTGTGTGTATTATCCCTGTACTGTGACATCACTGTGTATTATCCATGTACTGTGACATTTCTGTGTATATTATCTATGTACTGTGACATCACTGTGTGTATTATCCCTGTACTGTGACATCACTGAGTGTATTATCCCTGTACTGTGACATCACTGTGTATTATCCATGTACTGTGACATTTCTGTGTATATTATCTATGTACTGTGACATCACTGTGTGTATTATTCCTGTACTGTGACATCACTGTGTGTATTATCCCGATACTGTGACATCACTGTGTGTATGATCCCTCCACTGTGACATCACTGTGTGTATTATCCCTGTACTGTGACATCACTGTGTGCATTATCTCTGTATTATAACATCACTGTGTATATTATCTCTGGACTGTGACATCAATGTGTGTATTATCCCTGTACTGTGACATCACTGTGTGTATTATCTCTGTACTGTGACATCACTGTGGATTATCCCTGTACTGTGACATCACTGTGTGTATTATCTCTGTACTGTGACATCACTGTGAGTATTATCCCTGTACTGTGACATCACTGTGTGTATTATCCCTGTACTGTGACATCACTGTGTATTATCCATGTACTGTGACATTTCTGTGTATATTATCTATGTACTGTGACATCACTGTGTGTATTATCCCTGTACTGTGACATCACTGAGTGTATTATCCCTGTACTGTGACATCACTGTGTATTATCCATGTACTGTGACATTTCTGTGTATATTATCTATGTACTGTGACATCACTGTGTGTATTATCCCTGAACTGTGACATCACTGAGTGTATTATCCCTGTACTGTGACATCACTGTGTATTATCCCTGTACTGTGACATCGCTGTGTGTATTATTCCTGTACTGTGACATCACTGTGTGTATTATCCCGGTACTGTGACATCACTGTGTGTATGATCCCTCCACTGTGACATCACTGTGTGTATTATCCCTGTACTGTGACATCACTGTGTATTATCCCTGTACTGTGACACCACTGTGTGCATTACTTCTGTACTGACATCACTGTGTGTATTATCCCTGTACTGTGACATCACTGTGTGCATTATCTCTGTATTATAACATCACTGTGTATATTATCTCTGGACTGTGACATCACTGTGTGTATTATCCCTGTACTGTGACATCACTGTGTGTATTATCTCTGTACTGTGACATCACTGTGGATTATCCCTGTACTGTGACATCACTGTGTGTATTATCCCTGTACCGTGACATCACTGTGTGTATTATCCCTGTACTGTGACATCACTGAGTGTATTATCCCTGTACTGTGACATCACTGTGTATTATCCCTGTACTGTGACATCACTGTGTGCATTATCTCTGTATTATAACATCACTGTGTATATTATCTCTGGACTGTGACATCACTGTGTGTATTATCCCTGTACTGTGACATCACTGTGTGTATTATCTCTGTACTGTGACATCACTGTGGATTATCCCTGTACTGTGACATCACTGTGTGTATTATCTCTGTACTGTGACATCACTGTGAGTATTATCCCTGTACTGTGACATCACTGTGTGTATTATCCCTGTACTGTGACATCACTGTGTATTATCCATGTACTGTGACATTTCTGTGTATATTATCTATGTACTGTGACATCACTGTGTGTATTATCCCTGTACTGTGACATCACTGAGTGTATTATCCCTGTACTGTGACATCACTGTGTATTATCCATGTACTGTGACATTTCTGTGTATATTATCTATGTACTGTGACATCACTGTGTGTATTATCCCTGAACTGTGACATCACTGAGTGTATTATCCCTGTACTGTGACATCACTGTGTATTATCCCTGTACTGTGACATCGCTGTGTGTATTATTCCTGTACTGTGACATCACTGTGTGTATTATCCCGGTACTGTGACATCACTGTGTGTATGATCCCTCCACTGTGACATCACTGTGTGTATTATCCCTGTACTGTGACATCACTGTGTATTATCCCTGTACTGTGACACCACTGTGTGCATTACTTCTGTACTGACATCACTGTGTGTATTATCCCTGTACTGTGACATCACTGTGTGCATTATCTCTGTACTGTGACATCAATGTGTGTATTATTCCTGTACTGTGACATCACTGTGTGTATTATCCCTGTACTGTGACATCATTGTGTGTTTTATCTCTCTACTGTGACATCACTGTGTGCATCATCCATCCACTGTGACATCACTGTGTGTATTATCACTCCACTGTGACATCACTGTGTGTATTATCCCTGTACTGAGACAACTCTGTGTGTTTTATCTCTCTACTGTGACATCACTGTGTGTATTATTCCTGTACTGTGACATCACTGTGTGTATTATCTCTGTACTGTGACATCACTGTGTATTATCCCTGTACTGTGACATCACTGTGTATTATCCATGTACTGTGACATCACTGTGTGCATTATTTCTGTACTGACATCACTGTGTGTATTATCAATGTACTGTGACACCACTTTGTACATTATTTCTGTACTGACATCACTGTGTGTATTATCCCTGTACTGTGACATCACTGTGTGCATTATCTCTGTATTATAACATCACTGTGTATATTATCTCTGGACTGTGACATCACTGTGTGTATTATCCCTGTACTGTGACATCACTGTGTGTATTATCTCTGTACTGTGACATCACTGTGGATTATCCCTGTACTGTGACATCACTGTGTGTATTATCCCTGTACTGTGACATCACTGTGTGTATTATCCCTGTACTGTGACATTACTGTGTGTATTATCCCTGTACTGTGACATCACTGTGTGAATTATCTGTGCACTGTGACATCACTGTGTGTATTATCCCTGTACTGTGACATCACTGTGTGTATTATCCCTGTACTGTGACATCACTGTGTATTATCCATGTACTGTGACATTTCTGTGTATATTATCTATGTACTGTGACATCACTGTGTGTATTATCCCTGTACTGTGACATCACTGAGTGTATTATCCCTGTACTGTGACATCACTGTGTATTATCCCTGTACTGTGACATCGCTGTGTGTATTATTCCTGTACTGTGACATCACTGTGTGTATTATCCCGGTACTGTGACATCACTGTGTGTATGATCCCTCCACTGTGACATCACTGTGTGTATTATCCCTGTACTGTGACATCACTGTGTATTATCTCTGTACTGTGACATCAATGTGTGTATTATTCCTGTACTGTGACATCACTGTGTGTATTATCCCTGTACTGTGACATCATTGTGTGTTTTATCTCTCTACTGTGACATCACTGTGTGCATCATCCATCCACTGTGACATCACTGTGCGTATTATCACTCCACTGTGACATCACTGTGTGTATTATCCCTGTACTGAGACATCTCTGTGTGTTTTATCTCTCTACTGTGACATCACTGTGTGTATTATCCCTGTACTGTGACATCACTGTGTGTATTATCTCTGTACTGTGACATCACTGTGTATTATCCCTTTACTGTGACATCACTGTGTATTATCCATGTACTGTGACATCACTGTGTGCATTATTTCTGTACTGACATCACTGTGTGTATTATCCCTGTACTGTGACACCACTGTGTGCATTATTTCTGTACTGACATCACTGTGTGTATTATCCCTGTACTGTGACATCACTGTGTGCATTATCTCTGTATTATAACATCACTGTGTATATTATCTCTGGACTGTGACATCACTGTGTGTATTATCCCTGTACTGTGACATCACTGTGTGTATTATCTCTGTACTGTGACATCACTGTGGATTATCCCTGTACTGTGACATCACTGTGTGTAATATCCCTGTACTGTGACATCACTGTGTGTATTATCCCTGTACTGTGACATCACTGTGTGAATTATCTGTGCACTGTGACATCACTGTGTGTATTATCCCTGTACTGTGACATCACTGTGTGTATTATCCCTGTACTGTGACATCACTGTGTATTATCCATGTACTGTGACATTTCTGTGTATATTATCTATGTACTGTGACATCACTGTGTGTATTATTCCTGTACTGTGACATCACTGTGTGTATTATCCCGATACTGTGACATCACTGTGTGTATGATCCCTCCACTGTGACATCACTGTGTGTATTATCCCTGTACTGTGACATCACTGTGTGCATTATCTCTGTATTATAACATCACTGTGTATATTATCTCTGGACTGTGACATCACTGTGTGTATTATCCCTGTACTGTGACATCACTGTGTGTATTATCTCTGTACTGTGACATCACTGTGGATTATCCCTGTACTGTGACATCACTGTGTGTATTATCTCTGTACTGTGACATCACTGTGAGTATTATCCCTGTACTGTGACATCACTGTGTGTATTATCCCTGTACTGTGACATCACTGTGTATTATCCATGTACTGTGACATTTCTGTGTATATTATCTATGTACTGTGACATCACTGTGTGTATTATCCCTGTACTGTGACATCACTGAGTGTATTATCCCTGTACTGTGACATCACTGTGTATTATCCATGTACTGTGACATTTCTGTGTATATTATCTATGTACTGTGACATCACTGTGTGTATTATTCCTGTACTGTGACATCACTGTGTGTATTATCCCGATACTGTGACATCACTGTGTGTATGATCCCTCCACTGTGACATCACTGTGTGTATTATCCCTGTACTGTGACATCACTGTGTGCATTATCTCTGTATTATAACATCACTGTGTATATTATCTCTGGACTGTGACATCAATGTGTGTATTATCCCTGTACTGTGACATCACTGTGTGTATTATCTCTGTACTGTGACATCACTGTGGATTATCCCTGTACTGTGACATCACTGTGTGTATTATCTCTGTACTGTGACATCACTGTGAGTATTATCCCTGTACTGTGACATCACTGTGTGTATTATCCCTGTACTGTGACATCACTGTGTATTATCCATGTACTGTGACATTTCTGTGTATATTATCTATGTACTGTGACATCACTGTGTGTATTATCCCTGTACTGTGACATCACTGAGTGTATTATCCCTGTACTGTGACATCACTGTGTATTATCCATGTACTGTGACATTTCTGTGTATATTATCTATGTACTGTGACATCACTGTGTGTATTATCCCTGAACTGTGACATCACTGAGTGTATAATCCCTGTACTGTGACATCACTGTGTATTATCCCTGTACTGTGACATCGCTGTGTGTATTATTCCTGTACTGTGACATCACTGTGTGTATTATCCCGGTACTGTGACATCACTGTGTGTATGATCCCTCCACTGTGACATCACTGTGTGTATTATCCCTGTACTGTGACATCACTGTGTATTATCCCTGTACTGTGACACCACTGTGTGCATTACTTCTGTACTGACATCACTGTGTGTATTATCCCTGTACTGTGACATCACTGTGTGCATTATCTCTGTATTATAACATCACTGTGTATATTATCTCTGGACTGTGACATCACTGTGTGTATTATCCCTGTACTGTGACATCACTGTGTGTATTATCTCTGTACTGTGACATCACTGTGGATTATCCCTGTACTGTGACATCACTGTGTGTATTATCCCTGTACCGTGACATCACTGTGTGTATTATCCCTGTACTGTGACATCACTGAGTGTATTATCCCTGTACTGTGACATCACTGTGTATTATCCATGTACTGTGACATTTCTGTGTATATTATCTATGTACTGTGACATCACTGTGTGTATTATCCCTGTACTGTGACATCACTGAGTGTATTATCCCTGTACTGTGACATCACTGTGTATTATCCCTGTACTGTGACATCGCTGTGTGTATTATTCCTGTACTGTGACATCACTGTGTGTATTATCCCGGTACTGTCACATCACTGTGTGTATGATCCCTCCACTGTGACATCACTGTGTGTATTATCCCTGTACTGTGACATCACTGTGTATTATCTCTGTACTGTGACATCAATGTGTGTATTATTCCTGTACTGTGACATCACTGTGTGTATTATCCCTGTACTGTGACATCATTGTGTGTTTTATCTCTCTACTGTGACATCACTGTGTGCATCATCCATCCACTGTGACATCACTGTGTGTATTATCACTCCACTGTGACATCACTGTGTGTATTATCCCTGTACTGAGACAACTCTGTGTGTTTTATCTCTCTACTGTGACATCACTGTGTGTATTATTCCTGTACTGTGACATCACTGTGTGTATTATCTCTGTACTGTGACATCACTGTGTATTATCCCTGTACTGTGACATCACTGTGTATTATCCATGTACTGTGACATCACTGTGTGCATTATTTCTGTACTGACATCACTGTGTGTATTATCAATGTACTGTGACACCACTTTGTACATTATTTCTGTACTGACATCACTGTGTGTATTATCCCTGTACTGTGACATCACTGTGTGCATTATCTCTGTATTATAACATCACTGTGTATATTATCTCTGGACTGTGACATCACTGTGTGTATTATCCCTGTACTGTGACATCACTGTGCTGTGTGTATTATCTCTGTACTGTGACATCACTGTGGATTATCCCTGTACTGTGACATCACTGTGTGTATTATCCCTGTACTGTGACATCACTGTGTGTATTATCCCTGTACTGTGACATTACTGTGTGTATTATCCCTGTACTGTGACATCACTGTGTGAATTATCTGTGCACTGTGACATCACTGTGTGTATTATCCCTGTACTGTGACATCACTGTGTGTATTATCCCTGTACTGTGACATCACTGTGTATTATCCATGTACTGTGACATTTCTGTGTATATTATCTATGTACTGTGACATCACTGTGTGTATTATCCCTGTACTGTGACATCACTGAGTGTATTATCCCTGTACTGTGACATCACTGTGTATTATCCCTGTACTGTGACATCGCTGTGTGTATTATTCCTGTACTGTGACATCACTGTGTGTATTATCCCGGTACTGTGACATCACTGTGTGTATGATCCCTCCACTGTGACATCACTGTGTGTATTATCCCTGTACTGTGACATCACTGTGTATTATCTCTGTACTGTGACATCAATGTGTGTATTATTCCTGTACTGTGACATCACTGTGTGTATTATCCCTGTACTGTGACATCATTGTGTGTTTTATCTCTCTACTGTGACATCACTGTGTGCATCATCCATCCACTGTGACATCACTGTGCGTATTATCACTCCACTGTGACATCACTGTGCGTATTATCCCTGTACTGTGACATCACTGTGTGTATTATCCCTGTACTGTGACATCACTGTGTGTATTATCTCTGTACTGTGACATCACTGTGTATTATCCCTGTACTGTGACATCACTGTGTATTATCCATGTACTGTGACATCACTGTGTGCATTATTTCTGTACTGACATCACTGTGTGTATTATCCCTGTACTGTGACACCACTGTGTGCATTATTTCTGTACTGACATCACTGTGTGTATTATCCCTGTACTGTGACATCACTGTGTGCATTATCTCTGTATTATAACATCACTGTGTATATTATCTCTGGACTGTGACATCACTGCGTGTATTATCCCTGTACTGTGACATCACTGTGTGTATTATCTCTGTACTGTGACATCACTGTGGATTATCCCTGTACTGTGACATCACTGTGTGTATTATCCCTGTACTGTGATATCACTGTGTGTATTATCCCTGTACTGTGACATCACTGTGTGAATTATCTGTGCACTGTGACATCACTGTGTGTATTATCCCTGTACTGTGACATCACTGTGTGTATTATCCCTGTACTGTGACATCACTGTGTATTATCCATGTACTGTGACATTTCTGTGTATATTATCTATGTACTGTGACATCACTGTGTGTATTATTCCTGTACTGTGACATCACTGTGTGTATTATCCCGATACTGTGACATCACTGTGTGTATGATCCCTCCACTGTGACATCACTGTGTGTATTATCCCTGTACTGTGACATCACTGTGTGCATTATCTCTGTATTATAACATCACTGTGTATATTATCTCTGGACTGTGACATCACTGTGTGTATTATCCCTGTACTGTGACATCACTGTGTGTATTATCTATGTAATGTGACATCACTGTGGATTATCCCTGTACTGTGACATCACTGTGTGTATTATCTCTGTACTGTGACATCACTGTGAGTATTATCCCTGTACTGTGACATCACTGTGTGTATTATCCCTGTACTGTGACATCACTGTGTATTATCCATGTACTGTGACATTTCTGTGTATATTATCTATGTACTGTGACATCACTGTGTGTATTATCCCTGTACTGTGACATCACTGAGTGTATTATCCCTGTACTGTGACATCACTGTGTATTATCCATGTACTGTGACATTTCTGTGTATATTATCTATGTACTGTGACATCACTGTGTGTATTATTCCTGTACTGTGACATCACTGTGTGTATTATCCCGATACTGTGACATCACTGTGTGTATGATCCCTCCACTGTGACATCACTGTGTGTATTATCCCTGTACTGTGACATCACTGTGTGCATTATCTCTGTATTATAACATCACTGTGTATATTATCTCTGTACTGTGACATCACTGTGTGTATTATCCCTGTACTGTGACATCACTGTGTGTATTATCCCTGTACTGTGACATCACTGTGTGTATTATCTCTGTACTGTGACATCACTGTGGATTATCCCTGTACTGTGACATCACTGTGTGTATTATCTCTGTACTGTGACATCACTGTGAGTATTATCCCTGTACTGTGACATCACTGTGTGTATTATCCCTGTACTGTGACATCACTGTGTATTATCCATGTACTGTGACATTTCTGTGTATATTATCTATGTACTGTGACATCACTGTGTGTATTATCCCTGTACTGTGACATCACTGAGTGTATTATCCCTGTACTGTGACATCACTGTGTATTATCCATGTACTGTGACATTTCTGTGTATATTATCTATGTACTGTGACATCACTGTGTGTATTATCCCTGAACTGTGACATCACTGAGTGTATTATCCCTGTACTGTGACATCACTGTGTATTATCCCTGTACTGTGACATCGCTGTGTGTATTATTCCTGTACTGTGACATCACTGTGTGTATTATCCCGGTACTGTGACATCACTGTGTGTATGATCCCTCCACAGTGACATCACTGTGTGTATTATCCCTGTACTGTGACATCACTGTGTATTATCCCTGTACTGTGACACCACTGTGTGCATTACTTCTGTACTGACATCACTGTGTGTATTATCCCTGTACTGTGACATCACTGTGTGCATTATCTCTGTATTATAACATCACTGTGTATATTATCTCTGGACTGTGACATCACTGTGTGTATTATCCCTGTACTGTGACATCACTGTGTGTATTATCTCTGTACTGTGACATCACTGTGGATTATCCCTGTACTGTGACATCACTGTGTGTATTATCCCTGTACTGTGACATCACTGTGTGTATTATCCCTGTACTGTGACATCACTGAGTGTATTATCCCTGTACTGTGACATCACTGTGTATTATCCATGTACTGTGACATTTCTGTGTATATTATCTATGTACTGTGACATCACTGTGTGTATTATCCCTGTACTGTGACATCACTGAGTGTATTATCCCTGTACTGTGACATCACTGTGTATTATCCCTGTACTGTGACATCGCTGTGTGTATTATTCCTGTACTGTGACATCACTGTGTGTATTATCCCGGTACTGTGACATCACTGTGTGTATGATCCCTCCACTGTGACATCACTGTGTGTATTATCCCTGTACTGTGACATCACTGTGTATTATCTCTGTACTATGACATCAATGTGTGTATTATTCCTGTACTGTGACATCACTGTGTGTATTATCCCTGTACTGTGACATCATTGTGTGTTTTATCTCTCTACTGTGACATCACTGTGTGCATCATCCATCCACTGTGACATCACTGTGTGTATTATCACTCCACTGTGACATCACTGTGTGTATTATCCCTGTACTGAGACAACTCTGTGTGTTTTATCTCTCTACTGTGACATCACTGTGTGTATTATTCCTGTACTGTGACATCACTGTGTGTATTATCTCTGTACTGTGACATCACTGTGTATTATCCCTGTACTGTGACATCACTGTGTATTATCCATGTACTGTGACATCACTGTGTGCATTATTTCTGTACTGACATCACTGTGTGTATTATCAATGTACTGTGACACCACTTTGTACATTATTTCTGTACTGACATCACTGTGTGTATTATCCCTGTACTGTGACATCACTGTGTGCATTATCTCTGTATTATAACATCACTGTGTATATTATCTCTGGACTGTGACATCACTGTGTGTATTATCCCTGTACTGTGACATCACTGTGTGTATTATCTCTGTACTGTGACATCACTGTGGATTATCCCTGTACTGTGACATCACTGTGTGTATTATCCCTGTACTGTGACATCACTGTGTGTATTATCCCTGTACTGTGACATCACTGTGTGAATTATCTGTGCACTGTGACATCACTGTGTGTATTATCCCTGTACTGTGACATCACTGTGTGTATTATCCCTGTACTGTGACATCACTGTGTATTATCCATGTACTGTGACATTTCTGTGTATATTATCTATGTACTGTGACATCACTGTGTGTATTATCCCTGTACTGTGACATCACTGAGTGTATTATCCCTGTACTGTGACATCACTGTGTATTATCCCTGTACTGTGACATCGCTGTGTGTATTATTCCTGTACTGTGACATCACTGTGTGTATTATCCCGGTACTGTGACATCACTGTGTGTATGATCCCTCCACTGTGACATCACTGTGTGTATTATCCCTGTACTGTGACATCACTGTGTATTATCTCTGTACTGTGACATCAATGTGTGTATTATTCCTGTACTGTGACATCACTGTGTGTATTATCCCTGTACTGTGACATCATTGTGTGTTTTATCTCTCTACTGTGACATCACTGTGTGCATCATCCATCCACTGTGACATCACTGTGCGTATTATCACTCCACTGTGACATCACTGTGTGTATTATCCCTGTACTGAGACATCTCTGTGTGTTTTATCTCTCTACTGTGACATCACTGTGTGTATTATCCCTGTACTGTGACATCACTGTGTGTATTATCTCTGTACTGTGACATCACTGTGTATTATCCCTGTACTGTGACATCACTGTGTATTATCCCTGTACTGTGACACCACTGTGTGCATTATTTCTGTACTGACATCACTGTGTGTATTATCCCTGTACTGTGACATCACTGTGTGCATTATCTCTGTATTATAACATCACTGTGTATATTATCTCTGGACTGTGACATCACTGTGTGTATTATCCCTGTACTGTGACATCACTGTGTGTATTATCTCTGTACTGTGACATCACTGTGGATTATCCCTGTACTGTGACATCACTGTGTGTATTATCCCTGTACTGTGACATCACTGTGTGTATTATCCCTGTACTGTGACACCACTGTGTGCATTATTTCTGTACTGACATCACTGTGTGTATTATCCCTGTACTGTGACATCACTGTGTGCATTATCTCTGTATTATAACATCACTGTGTATATTATCTCTGGACTGTGACATCACTGTGTGTATTATCCCTGTACTGTGACATCACTGTGTGTATTATCTCTGTACTGTGACATCACTGTGGATTATCCCTGTACTGTGACATCACTGTGTGTATTATCCCTGTACTGTGACATCACTGTGTGTATTATCCCTGTACTGTGACATCACTGTGTGAATTATCTGTGCACTGTGACATCACTGTGTGTACTATCCCTGTACTGTGACATCACTGTGTGTATTATCCCTGTACTGTGACATCACTGTGTATTATCCATGTACTGTGACATTTCTGTGTATATTATCTATGTACTGTGACATCACTGTGTGTATTATTCCTGTACTGTGACATCACTGTGTGTATTATCCCGATACTGTGACATCACTGTGTGTATGATCCCTCCACTGTGACATCACTGTGTGTATTATCCCTGTACTGTGACATCACTGTGTATTATCTCTGTACTGTGACATCAATGTGTGTATTATTCCTGTACTGTGACATCACTGTGTGTATTATCCCTGTACTGTGACATCATTGTGTGTTTTATCTCTCTACTGTGACATCACTGTGTGCATCATCCATCCACTGTGACATCACTGTATGTATTATCACTCCACTGTGACATCACTGTGTGTATTATCCCTGTACTGAGACATCTCTGTGTGTTTTATCTCTCTACTGTGACATCACTGTGTGTATTATCCCTGTACTGTGACATCACTGTGTGTATTATCTCTGTACTGTGACATCACTGTGTATTATCCCTGTACTGTGACATCACTGTGTGTATTATCTCTGTACTGTGACATCACTGTGTATTATCCCTGTACTGTGACATCACTGTGTATTATCCATGTACTGTGACATCACTGTGTGCATTATTTCTGTACTGACATCACTGTGTGTATTATCCCTGTACTGTGACATCACTGTGTGCATTATCTCTGTATTGTAACATCACTGTGTATATTATCTCTGGACTGTGACATCACTGTGTGTATTATCCCTGTACTGTGACATCACTGTGTGTATTATCTCTGTACTGTGACATCACTGTGGATTATCCCTGTACTGTGACATCACTGTGTGTATTATCCCTGTACTGTGACATCACTGTGTGTATTATCCCTGTACTGTGACATCACTGTGTGAATTATCTGTGCACTGTGACATCACTGTGTGTATTATCCCTGTACTGTGACATCACTGTGTGTATTATCCCTGTACTGTGACATCACCGTGGGTATTATCCTTGTACTGTGACATCACTGTGTGTATTATCCCTGTACTGTGACGTCACTGTGTATTATCTCTGTACTGTGACAACACTGTGTGTATTATCCCTGTATTGTGACAACACTGTGTATTATCCCTGTACTGTGTCATCACTGTGTGTATTATACATGTACTGTGACATCACTGTGTATTATCACTGTACTGTGACATCACTGTGTGCATTATCCCTCTACTGTGACATCACTGTGTGTATTATCCCTGTACTTTGACATCGAATTATCCATGTACTGTGACATCACTGTGTATATTATCTATGTACTGTGACATCACTGTGTATTATCCCTCTACTGTGACATCACTGTGTGTATTATCCCTGTACTGTGACATCACTGTGTATTATCTCTGTACTGTGACATCACTGTGTGAATTATTCCTGTACTGTGAGATCACTGTGTGTATTGTCCCTGTATTGTGACATCACTGTGTGTATTATCCCTCCACTGTGACATCACTGTGTGAATTATCCCTGTACTGTGACATCACTGTGTGAATTATCTGTGTACTGTGACATCACTGTGGGTATTATCCCTGTACTGTGACATCACTGTGGGTATTATCCCTGTACTGTGACATCACTGTGTGTATTTTCCCTGTACTGTGACATCACTGTGTATTATCTCTGTACTGTGACATCAATGTGTGTATTATTCCTGTACTGTGACATCTCTGTGTGTATTATCCCTGTACTGTGACATCATTGTGTGTTTTATCTCTCTACTGTGACATCACTGTGTGTATCATCCCTCCACTGTGACATCACTGTGTGTATTATCCCTCCACTGTGACATCACTGTGTGTATTATCCCTGTACTGAGACATCTCTGTGTGTATTATCTCTCTACTGTGAGATCACTGTGTGTATTATCCCTGTACTGTGACATCACTGTGTGTATTATCTCTGTACTGTGACATCACTGTGTATTATCCCTGTACTGTGACATCACTGTGTATTATCCATGTACTGTGACATCACTGTGTGCATTATTTCTGTACTGACATCACTGTGTGAATTATCCCTGTACTGTGACACCACTGTGTGCATTATTTCTGTACTGACATCACTGTGTGTATTATCCCTGTACTGTGACATCACTGTGTGCATTATCTCTGTATTGTAACATCACTGTTTATATTATCTCTGTACTGTGACATCACTGTGTGTATTATCTCTGTACTGTGACATCACTGTGGATTATCCCTGTACTGTGACATCACTGTGTTTATTATCCCTGTACTGTGACATCACTGTGTTTATTATCCCTGTACTATGACATCACTGTGTGTATTATCTCTGTACTGTGACATCACTGTGTGTATTATCCCTGTACTGTGACATCACTGTGGGAATTATCTGTGCACTGTGACATCACTGTGTGTATTATCCCTGTAATGTGACATCACTGTGTGTATTATCCCTGTACTGTGGCATCACTGTGGGTATTATCCTTGTACTGTGACATCACTGTGTGTATTATCCCTGTACTGTGACGTCACTGTGTATTATCTCTGTACTGTGACAACACTGTGTGTATTATCCCTGTATTGTGACATCACTGTGTATTATCCTTGTACTGTGTCATCACTGTGTGTATTATCCATGTACTGTGACATCACTGTGTATTATCACTGTACTGTGACATCACTGTGTGCATTATCCCTCTAGTGTGACATCACTGTGTGTATTATCCCTGTACTGTGACATCGAATTATCCATGTACTGTGACATCACTGTGTATATTATCTATGTACTGTGACATCACTGTGTATTATCCCTCTACTGTGACATCACTGTGTGTATTATTCCTGTACTGTGACATCACTGTGTGTATTATCCCTGTACTGTGACATCACTGTGTGTATTATCCCTGTACTGTGACATCACTGTGTGTATTATCCCTGTACTGTGACAACACTGTGTGTTTTATCTCTCTACTGTGACATCACTGTGTGTATCATCCCTGTACTGTGACATCACTGTGTGTATCATCCCTCCACTGTGACACCACTGTGTGCATTATTTCTGTACTGACATCACTGTGTGTATTATCCCTGTACTGTGACATCACTGTGTGCATTATCTCTGTAGTGTGACATCACTGTGTGTATTATCCCTGTACTGTAACGTCACTGTGTGTATTATCCCTGTACTGTAACATCACTGTGTGCATTATCCCTGTACGGTGACATCACTGTGTGTATTATCCCTGTACTGTGACATCACTGTGTGTATTATCCCTGTACTGTGACATCGAACTATCCATGTACTGTGACATCACTGTGTATATTATCTATGTACTGTGACATCACCGTGTATTATCCCTCTACTGTGACATCACTGTGTGTATTATCCCTGTAATGTGACATCACTGTATTATCAATGTTCTGTGAAATCACTGTGTGTATTATCCATGTACTATGACATCACTGTGTGTATTATCCATGTACTATGACGTCACTGTGTGTATTATCCCTGTACTGTGACATCACTTTGTATTATGCCTGTACTGTGACATCACTGTGTGTATTATCTCTCTACTGTGACATCACTCTGTGTATTATCCCTGGAATGTGACATCACTGTGTGTATTATCAATGTTTTGTGACATCACTGTGTGTATTATCAATGTTCTGTGACATCACTGTGTACATTATCCCTGTACTGTGACATCACTGTGTGTATTATCTATGTACTCTGACATCACTGTGTGTATTATTCCTGTACTGTGACATCACTGTGTGTATTATCCCTGTACTGTGACATCACTGTGGTTACTATCCCTGTACTGTGACATCACTGTGCATATTATCCATATACTTTGAAATCACTGTATGTATTATCCCTGTACTGTGACATCACTGTGTACATTATCCCTGTACTGTGACATCACTGTGTGCATTATCCCTGTACAGTAACATCACTGTATGCATTATCCCTGTACTGTGACATCACTGTATGTATTATCCCTGTACTGTGACATCACTGTGTGCATTATCCCTGTACTGTGATATCACTGTGTATATTATCCCTTGTGACGAAACAGCTTCTAATCTTAATCAGCCAGACGTCTAGATTTGTTAAGCCAAGAGAAATACTCTGTTGTGTTTGTGTTGACTTTTGAATATATGTGTTTCTTTGGCTGGTCAAGAAGGACAGTGACTCAGGGTAAGAACAATAAAGGTTTGCTAAATATGTTGATTAATTATTGTGTGGACCCTGTGGCTTGTTGACTCACAAAACAGGAGGACAAACTATGAAAATTCATTAAATACTCAAACATTGAGACCTGAGTGCTGCACCTTTACCCCCTGACCTGTGATTGATGACCTTGGCCATATATGTAAATATAAAAAGGGTTTTTCTCTCCTGCTGCAAAGAAAATCAAAGATGAGACATTTTTCAGGACAGCACATGGATAGCATAGCTCGATCCAGAGAGACACAGATTTTGAGTTTACAGGTTTCCAGTCTAAGGGTATAAGGCCCTGACTGGAAGAATGCGGATCTGCTCCATTGACTATAAGAGAATCCATAGATACATTTAGGGGAACCAAGTTAGGACAATGAGAACATCTAGCCCCATAGATATGTTGTTTGGGGTTGCCAGGTGGGACCCTCCAGTCGCCTGGAACCCATGGAGATGATCGGTGAAGCCAGATTGGGACCAGACAGTCATCTGGCTCCATGGTAACTCTTGGAGAGGCCAGGGTGGGACCCACGGGTCTCCTAGCCTTGTGCCTTGATGGACTGTCAGCTTCCTAAACTTGCCGCTACCTCCTCTCTGTGGGGGCCCGCCAGAAGCTGGGGGCAACTGGTTGAGGTAGTTGGCCCTGGAAGTCCCAAAGTCGCAGCTGATCTATCCCAGGCGGGCCAGCGGAAGGGTGAGTACTGTGTAATGTTATACCATCTTGGGTATTTGCTGAGAGTGTTCTGTATTTTTATTGTCCGTTTGGTAGTACAATTTGCCACACTGTTTTACCCTCATCCTGTGTTGTCGGAGTAGTATTCCTCAGTCAGGCTGCAGACCGGTAGGACGCAGGCTCCACGTTCTTGATGAGCCTTCATCATATTAACGTGAAAAGCCTTCCGCCTACCCCGCGCGTGGTCAAGAGTGATTACGTAGGTGACCGGGTTGAGCTGTTGGTGAATGACGTACGGGCCTTCCCAGGCCGCCTGAAGCTTGCCCTTTGGTACGGGGACCAGCACCCACACCTTCTGACCCACCTGGAAGGTCCGCTCCCAGGCGTTCGGGTCGTACCAATGCTTCTGGTCAGCCTGGGCTTGCGCCATGTTGTCATGCACCAACTGCGCCAAAGTCTGCATCTTGTCACGGAAGCGCATGACATACTCCACGATGGACACTCCTGGGGAGCTCGGCTCTTCTTCCCAGAATTCCCTTATCAACCCAAGGGGTCCTCGGACACGCCTGCCATACAGGAGCTCAAAGAGGGAGAACCCCGTTGAGGTCTGTGGAACCTCTCTGTAAGCAAATAACAGGTGTGGGAGGTAACGCTCCCAGTCGCGTCCCTGGGTCTCAACCAGCATTTTTAACATCTGTTGAACCGTTGAATCGCTCACACAAACCATTGGTTTGGGGATGATACGCACTCGATACCAGATGCTGCACCTGCATTTTCTTGCATAGGGCCTCCATTAAGCGAGACATGAACTGGGTCCCCTGGTCGGTAAGCATCTCACTGGGAAAGCCTACTCGCGAAAAGATGGCCAAGAGGGCGTCCGCCACCTTATCCGCCCTAATTGAGGACAGGGCTACAGCCTCCGGATACCGGGTAGCATAGTCTACCACGGTAAGGATGAAACGTTTTCCAGAGCTGTTGGGTATGGCCAGTGATCCCACAATGTCCACAGCAATCCTCTGGAAAGGCTCCTCTATCACTGGCAAAGAGATCAGGGGGGCTTTGGGAGCCAGCCCTGACTTTCCCACTCTTTGACACGTGGTACAGGAGCGACAGTAGTTCACCACATCCGTCTCCATTTTGGGCCAATAAAAGTGGTGAGACAGCCGGGCCTTGGTTTTGCTGACCCCCAAGTGTCCAGTGAGTGGAATCTCATGGGTGATCCGCAACAACTCATCCCTGAATTGGTAGGGGACGACCAGCTGTCTTTCCCTCAGCCACTCCTGCTGGGGTGTACAGGGAACTGTCTCCCGGTACAACCTCCCTTGGTCCCAGAATACCCTCTCCTTATCCGACTCGGAGGTGGGTTTCTCAGCGAGGCTCCTTAACGTCTCCAGGCTAGCATCTGAGTGCAGAGCTGCCTGAAACTCCTGGCTGGAGGAAGCCAGAAGTGAGGTTAAGGCCACGTCCTCACTGGGACCCTCTGGGACCGGCTCTGGGTCCATACCTGATTCTGTTATTCCTCTGTCCGAGGAGGGTCCAGAAGGCAGGGCGTTACTTGCGTTCTGGGCACTCTGACTGCGGGTAACAGCAGCTATATAGGCCGTCTCCCTGGGGAATAACACCGTCCCATCAACCTGCGCGGCTAAGAGTACTACTTCCCCATCCTCCTCCATTACCTCAGGCACAGTGCTACGTATGGGGCAGCTACCATCAGCCAGGTCACCATCTGTTGTGACACTGGTCACTGGCACAGCACCACCTGCTTCATGGTCCCTGTGCCTCTCTCCATTACCCTTAGCACTGACACTTGCTCCTGCTAGGGGATCCTCAGCAATATCACCCCGCAGCGTGACATGGCTGAGTTCTCCTGTACCTTCCAATACATCATCATCATTATCAACAGGTAAAGCATTGACATTCACATTATCAGCATTAACCTTACCAACCGTATCAGATCGGGGAGAGGTGTCAGGGACATAATAAGGAAACATCCTCCCCAAATCAGTTCCCAACAAAACATTTGCAGGTAGGTTTTCGGATACTCCCACTTCCTTCACCCCACTCCCCGCACCCCAATCAATAAAAACCAGGGCCATGGGCAAGGGGCATCGGTCGCCCCCAATCCCGGTGACAGTCAGGGTCTTTCCCGGAATAAGCTCTTCAGCGGACACCAGTTCGGGTCGGATGAGGGTTCGTTCGGCCCCAGTGTCCTTGAGGTCTACAGTGACTGTGTCCCCCACCATGTCAGACTGCAAGTTTTCACAGGCCCTCCCAACCGGCCCACCCACCAAAAGAACTGATGCATTAGGCCCTGGGGCCTTGGATGGGGGGGTTCTTCCTCTGCTTCTCTGGGCAAGTGGCGCTGAGATGACCAGTCTGGTTGCAGAAATAACACCTGCGGGCATCAGATGCAGGCCGGGCATTGGTAACGGGAAATAGGCCTCCGGAAGGTCGGCTTGCAGGGGCAGGGATGGTGGTTGATGGCTTACCCCCTTTCCAGCTGGCGACGACCGGCTTCCGCACCTCCGGTCTCCGGTTGGCCTCGTAGGTGTCTGCGATCTGCGCTGCTTTATTGGCATCTGGTGGCTCCCGATCAAGAACTGCTGTACCTCAGTCGGACACAGATGCAGGAACTGGTCTTTCACCATCAGATCCTTTAGCTGCTCAAAGGTGGTCGCTGACAGTCCTTGGATCCACTGCTCAAAGTTGGTTCTGAGCCCATGGTCCACGTTGGAGGTTCCGGACTTTTTACGGTACACCTCAGGAGTCAGTTGGAACCTCTGGATTAGGGCCTGCTTAATGGCATCCTAGTTCCCATCGAGGCTCTGAGGAAGAGCCACAAACACATCCAGAGCTTTGCCTCGCAGCCCTGCAGTTAAGTATCGGGCCCACTGGCCCTCAGGCAGCTGGTATTGTCTGCAAGTCTTTTCAAAACCCCTCAGAAAGGTGTCGAGGTCGCCGTCCTTTTCCATCACAGGAAAATGCTCTGGACGGGGCTTAAACAGGGTCGCATTGTTGGTGTCACCGTTCCGTGAGGTGGATGCTGGGATCTCGAGTTGGGCCATCTGCAGTTCATGGGCCCTCTGGGCTTGGGCCTCTCGCTCGGCTCATTCGGCCTCTCGCTGGGCTCTCTCGGCCTCTCGCTGGGCTCTCTCAGCCTCTCGCTCGGATCTCCGCTCGACAGCCTCCTGGTGCTGCTGAATTACTTTCAGCCGTCCTTCATGATCCTCTGCAGGAAGTTGCTGTAGAGCCATCTGCAGATAGGGATCCACGCTGCCCTGATCGCTGACGCGGCGTGCGTCTACAGGTGGGACCCCTGCAGCAGTACTTTCCATATCTCGGCTGACCCCTGGCCCTGCTGAGGTCTGGAGACGGGCTTGCTCGGCCTCCAGTTGCGCCAGTGCAGCAGCCATTTGTTCTTTGTTTTTGCCGAGGGGGTCAATGCCTTTGGTTATACATATTCCAGTAAGAGTGTCCTTTTTCTGCTGGCTGTACCAGAGCTCCCCAACTATGACCATGATCACCAAAATAGAAATAGAAAAGAAAAAACAAAGTAGGGTAGGGGTAACTGCTACACATACAGTATTGTCTCAGATATAATAAACATTGAGTTCGATCTTCAAAACTTTTGTGCAGGGTCCAGGTAAGAACCGTGCAAGTTTTTAGTGAGAGGAATGATTGCTCAAACCAGATCACTAATGTCCTATAATCCCACCGCTGTCACCAATTGTCAGGAAAACACACTTGGTCAGACCTTGCAGCCCTCTGGCGCCCCCTTATCCTGCTGGTCAAACCACAATATCACATAAATACTGGTATAATGCCACCACCGATCGCTTAACAGGTGGGTCGGGTACCCATTAGGTAACGTGAAGTAGCGGGTGAGGAACGTGTTTGCTCGACATAGGACAAGAAGAACGAAGCTGGTAAATAATAATGATTTACTCCCGAAAGTGGGCAGTGTTTACAAAAGATATACAAGATATTATAAAAGAGACAATTTACATATATGCATAAAACAGTTATTAAAATAAAAGGGATAAGTAATAGAAAAACCTGCGCCACGAGGTGATGGTCTCAGATTCTGTGGGGGGACGGCTCCCCGGAAATTAAATGTGAATCTTCCACGCAGCGAGAAGTGCATGTGTCTGACGTCCCGGGTAAGAATGAAGTAAAATAGCCGTTCTGGTTTTTAGTAAGGGGCCAAAACTCTAGGAGACACCCATGTTGTTTACCTCACATGGGGGCTCGGTTTTGTTAACCCACCCAGCTGCATAAGACATAAAAATCCTTCAGATTTCATATCTTGGTATGGGGGGGGGTCCCACATCCAAGATGGAGACATCATTTTTGCCGTCACCACTATTCATGAAGATGGATATCAAATATGATATCTCTATGACGCTCAGAACCCATTTCCCAGGTTCCTGGTGGTCTTCCAGCCATGAAAACCACACCATCACAATTGGAAAAACATCTCAAAAATGTGGTCCCTGTGTTTGTCACAGTCATGGGCATTTATTAAAATCGACATTAAAAGTTTGTACAGTTAAACAATAGGATTGAAGGGAAAATCCAGGGTATACCAGTATGTTTGCTGACGTTTTATGGCGGTAATAAAAATTCCTTGTTAGGGGGGGAGCAAGAGTAGTTCTATGTAGCCTCTTCCAAATGAGCAGGGGGTGGAGATTTAAGACATCTCTCATTTTTAAAACTAGGACAAAAATACATTTTGCCTGACAATTATCCCTGTACTGTGACATCACTGTGTGTATTATCCATGTACTGTGACATATCTGTGTGTATTATCTCTGTACTGTGACATCACTGTGTGTATTATCCCTCTACTGTGACATCACTGTGTATATTATCACTGTACTGTGACATCACTGTGTATATTATCACTGTACTGTGACATCACTGTGTGTATTATCCCTGTACTGTGACATCATTGTGTATTATCCCTGTATTGTGACATCACTGTGTGTGTTATCCCTGTACTGTGACATCGCTGTTTGGATTATCCCTGCACTGTGACATCACTGTGTATATTATCTCTGTACTGTGACATCACTGTGTGTATTATCCATGTACTGTGACATCACTGTGTGTATTATCCATGTACTGTGACATCACTGTGTATCATCCCTGTACTGTGACATCACTGTTTGTATTATCTCTGTACTGTGACATCACTGTGTGCATTATCCCTGTACTGTGACATCACTGTGTATTATCCCTGTACTGTGACATCACTGTGTGTATTGTCTCTGTATTGTGACATCGCTGTTTGTATTATCCCTGTACTGTGACATCGCTGTGTGTATTATCCCTCTACTGTGACATCACTGTGTGTATTATCCCTCTACTGTGACATCACTGTGTGTATTATCCCTCTACTGTGACATCACTGTGTGTATTATCTCTGTACTGTGACATCACTGTGTGTATTATCTCTGTACTGTGACATCACTGTGTGTATTATCCCTCTACTGTGACATCACTGTGTGTATTATCTCTGTACTGTGACATCACTGTGTGTATTATCTCTGTACTGTGACATCACTGTGTGTATTATCCCTGTACTGTGACATCAGTGTGCATTATTCCTGTACTGTGACATCGCTGTGTGTATTATCCCTGTACTGTGACATCGCTGTGTATATGATGTGCCCCCTGGGCCGTGGGGTACTCGGTGCTGGGACGGTCGTTGCTAGGGGAGATGTCACAGTGGCGGTGACCCGGTCCGTGACCCAGGGCGGTCAATAAAAGGGGATTAAAATAAAAGGAATAAAGTTTTTATAAAATGTTCGTGACGCCACCTGTGGTATGCGGCTATATGGAGCCGCCGCTGCGGAGCAGGTCCTCTGGAGCTGGTGTGAATGCAGCAGAGTTGGTTTAGCTCTCCACAGGTACAGCTTAGCTCCAGGGCAGAGTAGTGGGGATGTAATAGATGTTGCTGTTGTTCAGAGTGGTGCAGGGGATGATGGCGCAGTAATAATTCGCAGAGACAGTGAGGTGCAGTCTTCAGGGTTTTACTCACAGTTTGCCAAGATTCCAGGTTACAGTTACTGGTGTATAACCTCCCACGTCGTCCTGTGTCTACTCAGGCAGGGGTTCAGCATATCCTCAGGTAATTCAAGAGTACTTAGCGGGACCCCGTTCTGTGTGCCTTTTCTGGTTGTCCTCCTGCGCTGGCTCTCACCCTCCTGCCCTGCGCCTCGAACCCAGTGTTCCAAGCCAGTGACCGCGGACCTTGTCTGGCGACGTTTTCTCTGTCCCCTGGGTCCTCTATGGCCTCCTTTTTGGCGATTAGATGTGGCTGTTGGCTGCAGCACCTGAAATGCCGCACCCTCCGGTTATCTAGTTGAGACTTGAAGAACTCTGCTAGTTTAGGGGCCGGTCCCCTCTCTGCGGCCTGATCCTTCCACTCCTGGTGGGTTCGGGCGCATGGGTAGCATCTGCACTGCCCGTGCCCCTGGGATCCTTTCTATTCTGTAGCCTTCCTTCCTGCTCCTCTCCTCTCTTCAGTCTGTCCTGGGTCTCTCTCACTAGGCCCTCCTCCTGAGCAGAGCTCCTGCTCCTTTCACTGTCCTCCTCTGACTGACTACACATTCAAGATGGCTTCCTCTTTTTATATCCTCCTTCTCAAGTGCTCCCCTAAACTTCTTCCTCCACCCACACCCACTACATGGTTCCCCCTCTCTTGGTTCCCCCCACTCCAGCCAGGGACAGGGCTCAGCACCGCAGCAATGCATCTTACCCCTCCTGCTGGTCTGGAGTAGTGTAGTGTTGGATGCAGGTGTTTGGGTCCCAGGCTGCACTCCATTCTTACCTGAGAGTGAGATACAACACCTCTGGGTAAGATGCAGTACCTCTGTGGCGACTGAACCCTCAGGGGCGCCACATATATTATCAATGTACTGTGACATCACTGTGTGTATTATCCCTGTACTGTGACATCACTGTGTGTCTTATCCCTGTACTGTGACATCACTGTGTGTATTATCCCTCTACTGTGACATCACTGTGTGTATTATCCCTGTACTGTGACATCACTGTGTGTATTATCCCTGTACTGTGACATCACTGTGTGCATTATCCCTGTACTGTGACATCACTGTGTGCATTATCCCTGTACTGTGACATCACTGTGTGTATTATTCCTGTACTGAGACATCACTGTGTGTTTTATCTCTATACTGTGACATCACTGTGTGCATTATCGCTATACTGTGACATCACTGTGTGCATTATCTCTGTACTGTGGCATCACTGTGTGCATTATCTCTGTACTGTGACATCATTGTGTGTATTATCTCTGTCCTGTGACATCACGGTGTACATTATCTCTGTACTGTGACATCACTAGGTGTATTATCCATGTACTGTGACATCACTGTGTGTATTATCCCTGTACTGTGACATCACTGTGTGTATTATCCCTGTACTGTGACATCACTGTGTGTTTTATCTCTATACTGTGACATCACTGTGTGCATTATCGCTATACTGTGACATCACTGTGTGCATTATCTCTGTACTGTGGCATCACTGTGTGCATTATCTCTGTACTGTGACATCATTGTGTGTATTATCTCTGTCCTGTGACATCACGGTGTACATTATCTCTGTACTGTGACATCACTAGGTGTATTATCCATGTACTGTGACATCACTGTGTGTATTATTACTGTACTGTGACATCGCTGTGTGTATTAATCCTGTACTGTGACATCACTGTGTGCATTATCTCTGTACTGTGACATCAATGTGTGTATTATCTCTGTACTGTGACATCACTGTGTGTATTATCCCTATGCTGTGACATCACTGTGGGTACTATCCCTGTACTGTGACATCACTGTGTGCATTATCTCAGTACTGTGACATCACTGTGTGTATTATCCCTGTACTGTGACATCACTGTGTGTATTATCTCTGTACTGTGACATCACTGTGTGTATTATCCCTGTACTGTGACATCGCTGTGTGTATTATCCCTGTTCTGTGACTTTGCTGTGTGTATTATCCCAGTACTGTGATATCACTGTGTGTATTATCCCTGTACTGTGACAATACTGTGTGTATTATCCATGTACTGTGACATCGCTGTGTGTATTATCCCTGTACTGTGACATCACTGTGTGTATTATCCCTGTACTGTGACATCACTGTGAGTATTATCTCTGCACTGTGGCATCACTGTGTATTATCCCTGTACTGTGACATCACTGTGTATATTATCCATGTACTGTGACATCGCAGTGTGTATTATCCCTGTACTGTGACATCACTCTGTATTATCTCCCTACTGTGACATCACTGTGTGCATTATTCCTGTACTGTGACATCACTGTGTATTATTCCTGCACAGTGACATCACTGTGTGTATTATCTCTGTACTGTGACATTACTGTGTGTATTACCCCTGTACTGTGGCATCACTGTGTGAATTATCTCTGTACTGTGACATCACTGTGTGTATTATCTCTGTACTGTGACATCACTGTGTGTATTATCCCTGTACTGTGACATCACTGTGTGCATTATCCCTGTACTGTGACATCACTGTGTGAATTATCTCTGTACTGTGACATCACTGTGTGTATTATCCCTGTACTGTGACATCACTGTGTGTATTATCCCTGTACTGTGACATCACTGTGTGTATTATCCAAGCACTGTGACATCACTGTGTGTATTATCCCTGTAATGTGACATCACTGTGTGTATTATCCCTGTACTGTGACATCACTGTGGGTATTATCCCTGTACTGTGACATAACTGTGTGTATTATTCCAGCACTGTGATATCACTGTGTATTATCCCTGCACTGTGACATCGCTGTGTATTATCCCTGTACTGTGACATCACTGTGTGTATTATCTATGTACAGTGACATCACTGTGTGTATTATTCCTGTACTGTGACTTTGCTGTGTGTATTATCCCAGTACTGTGATATCACTGTGTGTATTATCCCTGTACTGTGACATTACTGCGTGTATTATCCATGTACTGTGACATCGCTGTGTGTATTATCCCTGTACTGTGACATCACTGTGTGTATTATCCCTGTACTGTGACATCACTGTGAGTATTATCTCTGCACTGTGGCATCACTGTGTATTATCCCTGTACTGTGACATCACTGTGTATATTATCCCTGTACTGTGACATCACTGTGTATTATCCCTGTACTGTGACATCGCAGTGTGTATTATCCCTGTACTGTGACATCACTCTGTATTATCTCTCTACTGTGACATCACTGTGTGTATTATCTCTGTACTGTGACATTACTGTGTGTATTATCCCTGTACTGTGGCATCACTGTGTGAATTATCTCTGTACTGTGACATCACTGTGTGCATTATCCCTGTACTGTGACATCACTGTGTATTATCCCTGTGCTGTGACATCACTGTGTGTATTATCTCTGTACTGTGACATCACTGTGTGTATTATCTCTGTACTGTGACAAAACTGTGTGAATTATCTCTGTACTGTGACAACACTGTGTGTATTATCCCTGTACTGTGACATCACTGTGTGTATTATCCCTGTACTGTGACATCACTGTGGGTATTATCCCTGTACTGTGACATCACTGTGGGTATTATCCCTGTACTGTGACATAACTGTGTGTATTATCCAAGCACTGTGACATCACTGTGTGTATTATCCCTGCACTGTGACATCGCTGTATATTATCCCTGTACTGTGACATCACTGTGTGTATTATCCCTCTACTGTGACATCACTGTGTATATTATCACTGTACTGTGATATCACTGTGTTTATTATCACTGTATTGTGACATCACTGTGTGTATTATCCCTGTACTGTGACATCACTGTGTGCATTATCCCTCTACTGTGACATCACTGTATATATTATCACTGTACTGTGATATCACTGTGTTTATTATCACTGTACTGTGACATCACTGTGTATTATCCATGTACTGTGACATCACTGTTTGTATTATCCCTGTACTGTGACATCACTGTGTGCATTATCCCTGTACTGTGACATCACTGTGTATTATCCCTGTACTGTGACATCACTGTGCGTATTATCCCTGTGTTGTGACATCACTGTGTGTATTATCCCTGTACTGTGACATCACTGTGTTTTTTTCCCCAGTACTGTGACATCGCTGTGTGTATTATCCCTGTACTGTGACATCACTGTGTGTATTATTCCTCTACTGTGACATCATTGTGTGTATTATCCCTGTACTGTGACATCACTGTGTGTATTATCTCTGTACTGTGACATCACTGTGTGTATTATCCCTGTATTGTGACATCACTGTGTGTATTATCCCTGTACTGTGACATCGCTATGTGTGTATTATCCCTGTACTGTGACATCGCTGTGTGGATTATCCCTGTACTGTGACATCACTGTGTGTATTATCTCTGTACTGTGACATCACTGTGTGTATTATCCCTGTACTGTGACATCAATGTGTTTATTATCACTGTACTGTGACATCACTATGTGTATTATCCATGTACTGTGACATCACTGTTTGTATTATCCCTGTACTGTGACATCACTGTGTGCATTATCCCTGTACTGTGACATCACTGTGCATTATCCCTGTACTGTGACATCACTGTGTGTATTATCTCTGTACTATGACATCACTGTGTGTATAATCCCTGTATTGTGACATCACTGTGTGTATTATCCCTGTATTGTGACATCACTGTGTGCATTATCCCTGTACTGTGACATCACTTTGTGCATTATCCTCTGTACTGTGACATCACTGTGTGTATTATCTCTATACTGTGACATCACTGTGAGTATTATTCCTGTACTGTGACATCACTGTGTGAATTATCTCTGTACTGTGACATCACTGTGTTTATTATCCCTATATTGTGACATCACTGTGGGTACTATCCTTGTACTGTGACATCACTGTGTGTATTATCTCTGTACTGTGACATCACTGTGTGTATTATCCCTGTACTGTGACATCACTGTGTGTATTATACCTGTACTGTGACATTACTGTGTGTATTATCCATGTACTGTGACATCGCTGTGTGTATTATCCCTGTACTGTGACATATTTGTGTGTATTATCTCTGTACTGTGACATCACTGTGTGTATTATCCCTGTACTGTGACATAACTGTGTGTATTATCTCTGTACTTTGACATCAGTGTGTATTATCCCTGCACTGTGACATCACTGTGTATTATCCCTGTACTGTGACATCACTGTGTATCATCCCTGTACTGTGACATCACTGTTTATTATCACTGTACTGTGACATCACTGTGTGTATTATCCATGCACTGTGACATCACTGTGTGTATTATCCCTGCAGTGACATCACTGTGTGTGTTATCTCTGTACTGTGACATCACTGTGTGTATTATCCCTGCACTGTGACAACACTGTCTGTATTATCTCTGTACTGTGACATCACTGTGTATTATCCCTGTACTGTGACATTACTGTGTCCATTATCCCTGTACTGTGACATCACTGTGTGTATTATCCATGTACTGTGACATCACTGTGTATTATTCCTGCACTGTGACATCACTGTGTGTATTATCTCTGTACTGTGACATTACTGTGTGTATTATCCCTGTACTGTGGCATCACTGTGTGAATTATCTCTGTACTATGACATCACTGTGGGTATTATCCCTGTACTGTGACATCACTGTGTGGATTATCCCTGTACTGTGACTTCACTGTGTGCATTATCCCTGTACTGTGACATCACTGTGTATTATCCCTGTACTGTGACATCACTGTGTGTATTATCCCTGTACTGTGACATCACTGTGTGTATTATCCCTGTACTGTGACATCACTGTGGGCATTATCCCTGTACTGTGACTTCACTGTGGGTATTATCCCTGTACTGTGACATAACTGTGTGTATTATCCCAGCACTGTGACATCACTGTGTGTATTATCCCTGTACTGTGACATCACTGTGTGTATTATCCCTGTACTGTGACATCACTGTGGGTATTATCCCAGCACTGTGACATCACTGTGTATTATCCCTGCACTGTGACATCACTGTGTATTATCCCTGTACTGTGACATCACTGTGTGTATTATCCATGTACTGTGACATATCTGTGTGTAATATCTCTGTACTGTGACATCACTGTTTGTATTATCCCTCTACTGTGACATCACTGTGTGTATTATCCATGCACTGTGACATCACTGTGTGTATTATCCCTGCAGTGACATCACTGTGTGTGTTATCTCTCTACTGTGACATCACTGTGTGTATTATCCCTGCACTGTGACAACACTGTCTGTATTATCTCTGTACTGTGACATCACTGTGTATTATCCCTGTACTGTGACATTACTGTGTCCATTATCCCTGTACTGTGACATCACTGTGTGTATTATCCATGTACTGTGACATCACTGTGCATTATTCCTGCACTGTGACATCACTGTGTGTATTATCTCTGTACTGTGACATTACTGTGTGTATTATCCCTGTACTGTGGCATTACTTTGTGAATTATCTCTGTACTGTGACATCACTGTGTGTATTATCCCTGTACTGTGACATCACTGTGTGGATTATCCCTGTACTGTGACTTCACTGTGTGCATTATCGCTGTACTGTGACATCACTGTGTGTATTATCTCTGTACTGTGACATCACTGTGTGTATTATCCATGTACTGTGACAAAACTGTGTGAATTATCCATGTACTGTGACATATCTGTGTGTAATATCTCTGTACTGTGACATCACTGTGTGTATTATCCCTGTACTGTGACATTACTGTGTGTATTATCTCTGTACTGTGACATCATTGTGTGTATTATCCCTGTATTGTGACATCACTGTATGTATTATCCCTGTACTGTGACATCGCTGTGTGGATTATCCCTGTACTGTGACATCACTGTGTGTATTATCTCTATACTGTGACATCACTGTGTGTATTATCCCTGTACTGTGACATCAATGTGCTTATTATCCCTGTACTGTGACATCACTGTGTGTATTTTCTCTGTACTGTGACATCACTGTGTGTATTATCCATGTACTGTGACAAAACTGTGTGAATTATCCATGTACTGTGACATATCTGTGTGTAATATCTCTGTACTGTGACATCACTGTGTGTATTATCCCTGTACTGTGACATTACTGTGTGTATTATCTCTGTACTGTGACATTACTGTGTGTATTATCCCTGTACTGTGGCATTACTGTGTGAATTATCTCTGTACTGTGACATCACTGTGTGTATTATCCCTGTACTGTGACATCACTGTGTGGATTATCCCTGTACTGTGACTTCACTGTGTGCATTATCGCTGTACTGTGACATCACTGTGTATTATCCCTGTACTGTGACATCACTGTGTGTATTATCTCTGTACTGTGACATCACTGTGTGTATTATCCATGTACTGTGACAAAACTGTGTGAATTATCCATGTACTGTGACATATCTGTGTGTAATATCTCTGTACTGTGACATCACTGTGTGTATTATCCCTGTACTGTGACATTACTGTGTGTATTATCTCTGTACTGTGACATCATTGTGTGTATTATCCCTGTATTGTGACATCACTGTATGTATTATCCCTGTACTGTGACATCGCTGTGTGGATTATCCCTGTACTGTGACATCACTGTGTGTATTATCTCTATACTGTGACATCACTGTGTGTATTATCCCTGTACTGTGACATCAATGTGTTTATTATCACTGTACTGTGACATCACTATGTGTATTATCCATGTACTGTGACATCACTGTGTGTATTATCCCTGTACTGTGACATCACTGTGTGTATTATCCCTGTACTGTGACTTTGCTGTGTGTATTATCCCAGTACTGTGACATCACTGTGTGTATTATCCCTGTACTGTGACATTACTTTGTGTATTATCCATGTACTGTGACATCGCTGTGTGTATTATCCCTGTACTGTGACATATCTGTGTGTATTATCTCTGTACTGTGACATCACTGTGTGTATTATCCCTGTACTGTGACATCACTGTGTGTATTATCTCTGTACTTTGACATCAGTGTGTATTATCCCTGCACTGTGACATCACTGTGTATTATCCCTGTACTGTGACATCACTGTGTATTATCCCTGTACTGTGACATCACTGTTTATTATCACTGTACTGTGACATCACTGTGTGTATTATCCATGCACTGTGACATCACTGTGTGTATTATCCCTGCAGTGACATCACTGTGTGTGTTATCTCTGTACTGTGACATCACTGTGTGTATTATCCCTGCACTGTGACAACACTGTCTGTATTATCTCTGTACTGTGACATCACTGTGTATTATCCCTGTACTGTGACATTACTGTGTCCATTATCCCTGTACTTTGACATCACTGTGTGTATTATCCATGTACTGTGACATCACTGTGTGAATTATCTCTGTACTGTGACATCACTGTGTGCATTATCCCTGTACTGTGACATCACTGTGTGGATTATCCCTGTACTGTGACTACACTGTGTGCATTATCCCTGTACTGTGACATCACTGTGTATTATCCCTGTACTGTGACATCACTGTGTGTATTATCTCTGTACTGTGACATTACTGTGTGTATTATCCCTGTACTGTGGCATCACTGTGTGAATTATCTCTGTACTGTGACATCACTGTGTGCATTATCCCTGTACTGTGACGTCACTGTGTGGATTATCCCTGTACTGTGACTACACTGTGTGCATTATCCCTGTACTGTGACATCACTGTGTATTATCCCTGTACTGTGACATCACTGTGTGTATTATCTCTGTACTTTGACATCACTGTGTGTATTATCCCTGTACTGTGACAAAACTGTGTGAATTATCTCTGTAAAGTGACATCACTGTGTGTATCATCCCTGTACTGTGACATCACTGTGTGTATTATCCCTGTACTGTGACATCACTGTGGGTATTATCCCTGTACTGTGACTTCACTGTGGGTATTATCCCTGTACTGTGACATAACTGTGTGTATTATCCCAGCACTGTGACATCACTGTGTGTATTATCCCTGTACTGTGACATCACTGTGTGTATTATCCCTGTACTGTGACATCACTGTGGGTATTATCCCAGCACTGTGACATCACTGTGTATTATCCCTGCACTGTAACATCACTGTGTATTATCTCTGTACTGTGACATCACTGTGTGTATTATCCCTGTACTGTGACATTACTGTGTGTATTATCTCTGTACTGTGACATTACTGTGTGTATTATCCCTGTACTGTGACATCACTGTGTGTATTATCTCTGTACTGTGACATTACTGTGTGTATTATCCCTGTACTGTGACATCACTGTGTGTATTATCTCTGTGCTGTGACATCATTGTGTGTATTATCCCTGTATTGTGACATCACTGTATGTATTATCCCTGTACTGTGACATCGCTGTGTGGATTATCCCTGTACTGTGACATCACTGTGTGTATTATCCCTGTACTGTGACATCAATGTGTTTATTATCACTGTACTGTGACATCACTATGTGTATTATCCATGTACTGTGACATCACTGTTTGTATTATCCCTGTACTGTGACATCACTGTGTGCATTATCCCTGTACTGTAACATCATTGTGTGTATTATCTCTGTACTATGACATCACTGTGTGTATAATCCCTGTATTGTGACATCACTGTGTGTATTATCCCTGTATTGTAACATCACTGTGTGTATTATCCCTGTAATGTGATATCGCTGTGTGTATTATCCGTCTACTGTGACATCACTGTGTGTATTATCCCTGTACTGTGGCATCACTTTATGCATTATCTCTGTACTGTGACATCATTGTGTGTATTATCCCTGTATTGACATCATTGTGTGTATTATCCCTGTATTGTGACATCACTGTGTATTATCTCTGTACTGTGACATCACTGTGTGTATTATCCCTGTACTGTGACATCACTGTGTGTATTATCCCTGTACTGTGACACCACTGTGTGCATTATCCCTGTACTGTGACATCACTGTGTGTATTATCCCTGTACTGTGACACCACTGTGTGCATTATCCGTGTAGTGTGACATCACTGTGTGTATTATCCCTGTACTGTGACATCACTGTGTGCATTATCCGTGTAGTGTGACATCACTGTGTGTATTATCCCTGTACTGTGACATCACTGTGTGTATTATCCCTGTACTGTGACATCACTGTGTGTATTATACCTGTACTGTGACATCACTGTGTGTATTATCCCTGTACTGTGACATCACTGTGTATTATCCCTGTACTGTGACATCACTGTGTGTATTATCCCTGTACTGTGACATCACTGTGTGAATTATTTGTATTATCACATCACTGTGTTCTACACTGATGAGGGGCAAATGCCCCTCATCAGTTTATAGATGGGTTTCTGCCATTTATCCCTTTTCATGTTGCAATGCTCATTATAGGGGGCGCCTTTCTTAAGTGGCACTTGCAATATAGCTTCATTTGTTCTGCATGTGAGCAAATTTGCATATTTTTTTCTCAGATGGAGCATTGCCTGTAAGACTCCTTACTCAGCTGGTCTCTATAAGCAGAACCAGTACTTCCCCCCACATTAGAATAATTATTTAAAGGGACACGCCAAGCAAAACTGATGCTCTGACTTACAACCCATACAGGGCCAGATGAGATGCAGCATGGTGCAGCAATCCATAGACACCTGACATAATACACTGTATCAGTTTTACGCGGAGCGCTCCTTTATTTACATCCTAAGACACAAATGTGTTTCTTCACTTCCTTAATGAAGAAAGTAACGAGCATTTCTGATCAGATTTAGTTCTGGATGTATAACGACTGCGGGGGATGTTCAATATTTCTTTTCTTTCTCACTCCAGCATTGTATGCTTCCATCGCAGTTACTAAGCTCCTTGTGCCGGTGCGGAGCGCCTTCTTTCCCACTTGTCATACTTAATAAGCAGAGTATCATATCACTGGATTCCCGTGTGGAAAGCCCAGATTCCTACCGCTGAACATTTGGGAGCCATGACAAAATTCATATCAGTCAGACAGTCCTTTGACTTGAGCGACCTTGTCCTTTGAACCAGTCCGATGTGATTAAATCCTCGGAGGGTCACCGCTCGGTACACCTGCTCTCACAAATGTGTCTGCTTAGCCTTGAGCTCTAAGGGGTTATGAAGGACGAGGAAGGAAGGTCTAAACACGAGGATTCGTCTTCTGACCTTCCTGCCGAAAACTAAATATTGCAACTTTTTTTTGCAAATAATAAACCTTCTCTTTTATGTTCTCCAAAAATCAGAGGTGTAATCCGAAGCCCTATGGCCCTAATGCTATATTTATAACAGGGGCCACCAGCTATTACATGTTATTTATGATAGGTTGATCAAAGTTCTGGGATGACTTTAGCCTCTGCACCTCTTCTAGTTGTGTCACTCCCAAAAATATTTCACCTCTTTCGGAATGCGTCCATTGTGGTGGTCGGGCTTCGTAAAAGCAGTTGATTTTGCTTGGGAAAGTCTCATTTGGCCAGAAATGTTGTATAATGTGGCATCTAAATTGTTGTCCATTGGAGTCGGGTTGAGCGGGAGCAACTCTGGCTTATAGCGAGGGGTACTGTGAAGAGAGCTTTATCTGCCATGATCTTCATATGTCCTAATTGAGCACATGGACAAGAGTGGTCCTCACAGGACACCTGTCACAGGTTTACCGTGACAGAGAGTGGCCATAAAACCGCAGCGTCGGATTTCACAAACTCCTGCAATGATCAGAAGCACTTCTGTCATGAGTGTGTCAGATGTGACAGACCGTCGCGCTGCAGTTGACTGCAGAAGATCTCTTTGTTTAGCATTGCTGACACCTTCTTAAATCTGTCTTACTTTAGGACCCAGCGGCTACCTCCCTCCTGCTCTGATTGACACCCTGGCCTGGTTGTTTAAATACTTTCAGTTTGCTACAGAGAGGCGGCGGGGATATTCACATGTTCCCTTGTGAAGGCTTGGAGCTATTGCAGTCTGCTTACTTCCTCTCTGGTGCTTGGATAACGTTTGGTGTAATCTCTTTGAAGTCGGCTCAAGCTAAGTTGCTTCCCCCTGTGTTTGTCTCCCTTGTTGTCCTTAGTTGTTAGTGGAGACTGACCAGTGCTTAACCCCCTTCCCTATCCAGGGCCTAGCTCTAGGGAGATACAGGGCTTAGCTTTCCTGTTCAATGATTGTTGAGGAACCAATATAGGGACAGTATGGGAGACAGGGTGATATCAGACCATCCTAGGAGGTCTCCACTCCTACTTTCCCTAGTGTCTGGGCTCCCTTCCCCTCATCCCTTTGTGATGCACTCTGTCTTTCCTATTCTGTGCATGACAACTTCTCCTTCATATTAAACGGTGCAGGTTTCTGCTAGTAGTGAAGGGGTTACTCTGTCTAGCTTAGAATCTCTGAAGCTTCCCAGCTGGAATGATCTCAGCTGTTCAGTATTGGCCACACTCCTCTCCTATATATACTTGCCTCTGGCAATCTGGATTGCCAGTGTTAGTTTCATACTGCCTGGTGAGGAGTGGAGGAGTAGGTTGTTGGTAGAGGCGTTTGGAGCGTTTATGTTTGACTATTGTGAGAATCCTCAACCTCTCTTATTTAGTTTCCCTTCCTTTTCTCCCCGGTGTTCCCCTCTGTTGTCTGTGAGTGCATATTTGTATGATTGGTATTTTCATTTATCCCTGTATAACCTTCCTTGTTTGTCTGGTTTGTGTATATTCATACACTATTCCTACCCACTTGCCTGGGTGGGAGAGTGGGACAGATATAGGGCTGATTCAGGAGTTCAGCAAGGTACGAGGCCCCAGCATCTTCACCATCAAAAGTAATCTGGGGAGCAGGAATAGCTAGGATGCCCCTAGCGTTAGGGACAGGGAAGAAGACCCTGGTCCTGGGAGATCAGACATCAAAACCGTGACAACACACTCTTAAAGGTAAATTTCCCCAAAAGTTTAAAAACAAATTACCAGTCTCTGATCACCTAGTCCATTCTAAAAAAATCCATTACAGAATGCAGTGGTCAGGGTCAGGCTCCTGAAAGTAGCTGAATTTTCACAGAAGAGTCTTGTTTGGCCAGAACTGTAACATTATATGTCATCTGAATGTTTGTCCATTGGAGTCCAGATTGACGGGAGCTTCTCTTACAAGGCTGAACTCTATTATGGCTCCTAATTGGAGGTGTGAAGTAGCAGACCTTCATAGCCTCTAAATGGGCACATAGACAGATGGAAGGCATCACGGACAGAAGATGATGCAGAGAGGAGAGCAATCTGGGATAGCAGAGGCTGAAGTGGGCCACAGAGAAGCTCAAGACTCAATGAAGTAGTAGAGTAGCAGAAAGGCACAGCTAGATATGGCTGGAGAGTCACCTGGGGTGAAGTATCAGAGTCCAACAGTTCGATAGAGCTGAGTGTGTCAGGATGCGCACACTTGTGGTATTGTAGCAGAGCCTAGTGATGTAGCGAGGCTGAGTGTGTCAGAAGGCACACTCTTATGGCAATGTAGCAGACTCCAGTGATATAGCAGAGCTGGGTGTGTCAGCAAACATACTCGTGTTGATGTAGCAGAGCCCAGTGATATAGCAGAGCTTGGTTTGTCAGCAGCAATACTTTTGGTGTAGTAAAAGAGCCCAATAATGTAGAAGAGCTGGATTTGTCAGCAAACACATTTGTAGTGAAGTAGCTGACTTGAGCGACGTTATAGAGCGGAGTTTGTCAGGTGGCAAAATTTATAAGAAAAGCAGAGCCCAGCGGTGTGTCCGATGCCAAATTAACCGAATACTCAGGTAGTGTATTGTGGCGCCCCTGAGGGTTCGACTGCCACAGGGATGCTGCACTTCTCTAATGGAGTGTAGTGTTCCTCTTCTGAGGTAAGAACAGTGTGATAGTCGTGACCCAACCTTTGCATCCAACACCACATTTCTCCACCAGAGGGGGCTAGTATGCACTAGGTGCTGCTCCCCTGGTTACAGGGAGACTGGGGAACCAAGAGTTAGGGGAACCAGTTAGTGGGTGAGGGTGGAGGACCTACAAGTTAGTTACACTTTAAATTTCATTTTTAATAAAAAGCCATCTTGGTTCTGGGTTCTTCGATTGTGATCTCCCTCCCTGAGTGTGGATCCTGTGTGGGCCTGCAGAGGACGAAGACACGGCCCTCATACCTTAGCCTTTGGACGAGGGGCAGGTTGCAGACAAGTAATGTCTCAACCCGGTCAAGGACCAGTACCAAGAAGGCCCGGAGCTTAAGAGTGTGGCTCCACAGCAAATGGATCCCAGGGAGGATGCAGACAGAGCGGCGTACGCCACCTGTCCTCGCCATGCTGATATATTCAGAGGGAGTCCGGCTGCAAGAGGGGTACCGGCCCCCGACACCCGACCTTGCTACTGCACGTCCTGGTCGGGAAAGCCCGGTAGGCCCAGAGGATCCCACCGGATATCGGACGGAGCGGAGCTGCCACCCGTGCCCTTGTTCTGAGAGGAGCTCAGAGGGAGACCCGGCCTATTCGCACACACACGGACAGGAAAGGATTCGGTCTGTAGTTCACGAACACTCGGGTGTAGGGTCCCGACTGAATGCTGGACTTGCTCGGAGGTTGTCGGACCCCCTGTCCCTGGTGACCGCAGGAAGTTCACCCCTATGGCCTCCGGACTGTTTATTCTGCGCTACACCGCATGACGCGGTGCCCGTCTTCCTCTACTACTACCCCCTCCATCCTGTCCCTCTGCCCTGAGGCCTTGCTCCGCCTGTGGGGAGTAGTAATTGTAGCACCCCGAGGACTCGGCTGCTACAGGGGTATTGCACCTCAAACCAGAGGTGTGGTATTCCACTCCCGGGTAAGGATGGAGTGTGGGACCAAGCTCAGTTAGCTGCATGCACTACACTCATCCCATTTCCGGGGGACAGAACAACGGTACTCCCACTAGGTAGATGTGCAGGTACGACAGCGTCTGTCCCTGGCTGGAGTGGGAGGGGGGGAGGAACATCCCAGTAGTGTAGGAGCAGTCAGGGGAGGGACTCTGGGCATAGGAAGGAGCCCATTGGGTGCTAGTCACCTGGGCTCGGGTGTCAGAGGGAGTATAAAGGTGGGCACCATCTTGAGACAGAGAGTTGAGTCTGAGGAGAAGCTGAGGGAGAGTTCAGCCAGAGAGGGCTGACAGGGAGCTGTGGCTCCGGCTGGGCCCAGCTCCAGGGCCAGGCCTGAAGCGCAGAGAAAGAGGAAGAAGAGGGAAAACCCAGTGAAAGGCCCAGAGACACAAGCAGAGGGAACCCTGAGATCCCACAAGTGAACTAAGACGGGTGAAGGGTTGGCAGCAGAGGGTACCGGATCCCAAACTGGTAGAGGCTAAACATCCTTAGCCAGGAACCGGAGGTCGTGGACAAGTTTTGGCGCGACCCTTCACCATATCCACCAGGAAGGCAAACCACGCATAGGGTCAGGGAAGCCGGGAAAGGTTTCGCCACCAAAAGACCCGAGGGAGCCGGACAAAGGGGGGTCCCTGGTGAGGACGGCCCGTAGGAAGGAATAGAGGGGAGCTTGGGACCACGCTCTGGAACTGCCTGGCAGTTGGCCGAGTCCCGCACCTGGTGGACGCAGCACGGCTCGGGTGGTCACTGCTGGCCGAAGTGACCGGAGCAACACCTGTGAGTAAAAGCCTTGAAACTGCACCACACGTCTCTGAGCTTCCTTGCTGCACCATCACTACCACTATCATCCACATCTGCTGCCCTGAGGCCATACCCCTCCCGTTGGGGGTTATACCATCCACGCTGCACATCCGTACCACCGGCCTCAGCGGTCTGCCCTGCAGCGGCGGCTTCATAGCCGCATTCAACGGGTGGCGTAGTCGAACATTCTAACATCTACTGCTAAGACTGCCGCTCAGTTTGACTCCCTGGGCACGGACCGGGTCACCGCCACGAGACTACTACCCCCATCTGATCCGGCTCCGGGTAAGCCCCCGTGCGCGCGATGCCGCACGACACAGCAGGCCCAGGGGCGCGTCAACTTTGGCGTAGTCGGCAGGATTACGTGCCCGCAACCGACGGGTACTGCGTGCCTGAAGAAAAGTTCATATTTACCGTAAAAAGGAGTCTCCCGCCAATTCCAGAGGGTCCCCGCCATCGGACACCATCTCGGATCGTTTCCCGCCGTTTGCCCGCCATCTGCAGCCTTTTCCCGCCATCCACGGAGTTTCCCGCCATAAGGAGACGATTCCCGCCATCTGAGACGATTTCCCGCCCTGGCAGAGCGGACTCCATTATGGGCGTGCCAGAGGGTGGCAAGAGGCCACCTCCCATCGTGGGCCAGGTCCAGGAATGGCGCCAAAAGCGGAAACCGCCCCCACCAGCAGAGACTGCAATGATAGAAATGTCCATCAGCGTGAGAGGGCTGCCCCTGGAACTGACAATCACTAAGTTGCCCCGGGACCACCCTCAATGGGGGCGGGTACAGAACAAAACAGAGAAGATGGGTGCGGCCTGGAGGAGTCTGGACAGATCGCACCCGGAGATGGAGGGAGAGTCGATCAGCACCGACCCTGTGGTCCGGAACATGTTACAGGCTGCCACCCCAGAAGGCCTGGTGGAGATCCTGGCACAGCTCCCCAGAAATCGGGAGCGTGCACAGACCGCGCTGGAGGCCTTGGCCCGGAAGATGGCCCGGGTACAGCAAGAAGCGCTGGCCGAGTGGAGGAGAGAGATGATCCAGCAGGCTGGAACCCGCCAGCAGAGGATGTCACCCGCAACGTGGAGCGTGTCTGCCCCTGAGGATGGTGCAGGAGGAACGGAGGCCGGAGACGAAGCCGCGGAGGGAGCCGCAGAGATGGAAGCAGGTAATGGGGACGTCATCACCCCGTGCCCCGTAGCCGCAAGCCTGCCCCAGCTCCCCGTCGCAGAGCCCGAAGTTCCACTTACCGCGCCCGTTGCCGCACCGCCGCTGCTTCCAACTAGGCCTCAAGCGGCAGGAGCCGCGGTCGTGCCCTCTGTTACGCCACGCCCCTTGACCCTGAGCACGGCAAAAGAGGAAGGGCCCCCGGCCTGGTCGCAGGGCCGAGTACCCCTGGGCGCCGCAGTCTCCACAGCGCCCTCTACCTCCACAGCGTCACCGTCCTGGTCGCAAGGCCGAGTACCCCACGGCGCCGCCGTCTCCACAGTACCCTTCACCTTCAGAGTGCCACCGGCCTGGTCGCAAGGCCTGGTGAATCCGGGCGCCGCTGCCCCCACCGCGCCCTCAACCTCCACAGTGCTGCCCCTGGGTGAAGACCTATTCGCACAGCACACTTGCCCGGATGGGCAGTCCTTCGTGTGGCCACCGGAGTACGCCAAACCCCGACTCCGGAAGGAGTGGCCCCAGTGTGAGCCTCTGATCCCGGCTCCGGCGCCCGCCAACATTGTCTCGCTCCCATTGGAAGAGGCCCAATTTGCGTGGGACCCCACCGGCGAAGACCTCATGGGGTTCACTCAAGAGACCCGGGCGGCCGCAGCCCAACGTGAGGAGTGTTGCCGACAACAACTGGAAGTCTTTCAGAGGGAACGGCGAGAGAGGCGGGTCCGCGAGGAGCGGCTGCAGGTCCAAAGCGCGGAGCAGAAAAGCCGGACCCGACGTAACCGCCGTGCGGCCCACGGTCCCCGCGCCACCGGGACTGTAATAAAGTTTCAAATGGAGCACGGCTGGGGCTTTATCCGGGATCACAGAACCCCCGGCGACGTCTTTGTCACCCGCAGGGATGTCGAGTCTCACCTGCCGGAGGGACACCGAGGACGTGACCTCTACCCGGGTGATGAGGTCACCTTCACCCGGCACCAGTGTGCCAAAGGACCATACGCCCTTCACGTGCACCGGTTGACGGAGGAGGAGTTGCAGTATGGGGAAGATCAAGAGGACCCGGACGGGTCTGAAGACTATCCTCAGGAGGAGACAAGGAGAAGATACCGCTACTGAAGGGAAGTAGCATAAGCCAAGAACTGTATATAGTTACCCGTAGGGGTACCTAAGTTGTTGCTAAGAGGAGTATGGTCCCCGTTGGGACTAGTGTGGAACTGTTTAAAAGAACTGTTTCCTGTGTGCCCCTATCCCTTACCAGGCTGAGGACTGTGAGCAGCCATTTCCCTATTCCCCACTGGCCGAGGACTGAGAGCGGCCATATCCTGTAAATAGTTGCGCTTCCTAAAGCGCCCCCTTCTGGTTTTACAAAGAACTGTTTTTCTCTAGTGACGGTTGCACTTTACCCGGTCATAAGTTGCACCGTGGCCGGAGGAACAAGAATGCTTTATATGGAAAAGTTTTATATCAAAAGTTTATGATGCTAAGAGAGTTAATGATATTTTTCTGATAATGTTTTCGTAATGTTTTATACCCGTAAGGTTAAAAGAGAAAAGTACCTCCCATAAAGGGATGAGTTTGTAGTTAATGTTTTATATGTTGGTGTATACTTTAAAAATTTTGTATGTTTTGTTTTATTCTTTTACAGCCCGAGGACGTGCTGTGGTTTACCAGGGGGGAATGTAGCACCCCGAGGACTCGGCTGCTACAGGGGTATTGCACCTCAAACCAGAGGTGTGGTATTCCACTCCCGGGTAAGGATGGAGTGTGGGACCAAGCTCAGTTAGCTGCATGCACTACACTCATCCCATTTCCGGGGGACAGAACAACGGTACTCCCACTAGGTAGATGTGCAGGTACGACAGCGTCTGTCCCTGGCTGGAGTGGGAGGGGGGGAGGAACATCCCAGTAGTGTAGGAGCAGTCAGGGGAGGGACTCTGGGCATAGGAAGGAGCCCATTGGGTGCTAGTCACCTGGGCTCGGGTGTCAGAGGGAGTATAAAGGTGGGCACCATCTTGAGACAGAGAGTTGAGTCTGAGGAGAAGCTGAGGGAGAGTTCAGCCAGAGAGGGCTGACAGGGAGCTGTGGCTCCGGCTGGGCCCAGCTCCAGGGCCAGGCCTGAAGCGCAGAGAAAGAGGAAGAAGAGGGAAAACCCAGTGAAAGGCCCAGAGACACAAGCAGAGGGAACCCTGAGATCCCACAAGTGAACTAAGACGGGTGAAGGGTTGGCAGCAGAGGGTACCGGATCCCAAACTGGTAGAGGCTAAACATCCTTAGCCAGGAACCGGAGGTCGTGGACAAGTTTTGGCGCGACCCTTCACCATATCCACCAGGAAGGCAAACCACGCATAGGGTCAGGGAAGCCGGGAAAGGTTTCGCCACCAAAAGACCCGAGGGAGCCGGACAAAGGGGGGTCCCTGGTGAGGACGGCCCGTAGGAAGGAATAGAGGGGAGCTTGGGACCACGCTCTGGAACTGCCTGGCAGTTGGCCGAGTCCCGCACCTGGTGGACGCAGCACGGCTCGGGTGGTCACTGCTGGCCGAAGTGACCGGAGCAACACCTGTGAGTAAAAGCCTTGAAACTGCACCACACGTCTCTGAGCTTCCTTGCTGCACCATCACTACCACTATCATCCACATCTGCTGCCCTGAGGCCATACCCCTCCCGTTGGGGGTTATACCATCCACGCTGCACATCCGTACCACCGGCCTCAGCGGTCTGCCCTGCAGCGGCGGCTTCATAGCCGCATTCAACGGGTGGCGTAGTCGAACATTCTAACATCTACTGCTAAGACTGCCGCTCAGTTTGACTCCCTGGGCACGGACCGGGTCACCGCCACGAGACTACTACCCCCATCTGATCCGGCTCCGGGTAAGCCCCCGTGCGCGCGATGCCGCACGACACAGCAGGCCCAGGGGCGCGTCAACTTTGGCGTAGTCGGCAGGATTACGTGCCCGCAACCGACGGGTACTGCGTGCCTGAAGAAAAGTTCATATTTACCGTAAAAAGGAGTCTCCCGCCAATTCCAGAGGGTCCCCGCCATCGGACACCATCTCGGATCGTTTCCCGCCGTTTGCCCGCCATCTGCAGCCTTTTCCCGCCATCCACGGAGTTTCCCGCCATAAGGAGACGATTCCCGCCATCTGAGACGATTTCCCGCCCTGGCAGAGCGGACTCCATTATGGGCGTGCCAGAGGGTGGCAAGAGGCCACCTCCCATCGTGGGCCAGGTCCAGGAATGGCGCCAAAAGCGGAAACCGCCCCCACCAGCAGAGACTGCAATGATAGAAATGTCCATCAGCGTGAGAGGGCTGCCCCTGGAACTGACAATCACTAAGTTGCCCCGGGACCACCCTCAATGGGGGCGGGTACAGAACAAAACAGAGAAGATGGGTGCGGCCTGGAGGAGTCTGGACAGATCGCACCCGGAGATGGAGGGAGAGTCGATCAGCACCGACCCTGTGGTCCGGAACATGTTACAGGCTGCCACCCCAGAAGGCCTGGTGGAGATCCTGGCACAGCTCCCCAGAAATCGGGAGCGTGCACAGACCGCGCTGGAGGCCTTGGCCCGGAAGATGGCCCGGGTACAGCAAGAAGCGCTGGCCGAGTGGAGGAGAGAGATGATCCAGCAGGCTGGAACCCGCCAGCAGAGGATGTCACCCGCAACGTGGAGCGTGTCTGCCCCTGAGGATGGTGCAGGAGGAACGGAGGCCGGAGACGAAGCCGCGGAGGGAGCCGCAGAGATGGAAGCAGGTAATGGGGACGTCATCACCCCGTGCCCCGTAGCCGCAAGCCTGCCCCAGCTCCCCGTCGCAGAGCCCGAAGTTCCACTTACCGCGCCCGTTGCCGCACCGCCGCTGCTTCCAACTAGGCCTCAAGCGGCAGGAGCCGCGGTCGTGCCCTCTGTTACGCCACGCCCCTTGACCCTGAGCACGGCAAAAGAGGAAGGGCCCCCGGCCTGGTCGCAGGGCCGAGTACCCCTGGGCGCCGCAGTCTCCACAGCGCCCTCTACCTCCACAGCGTCACCGTCCTGGTCGCAAGGCCGAGTACCCCACGGCGCCGCCGTCTCCACAGTACCCTTCACCTTCAGAGTGCCACCGGCCTGGTCGCAAGGCCTGGTGAATCCGGGCGCCGCTGCCCCCACCGCGCCCTCAACCTCCACAGTGCTGCCCCTGGGTGAAGACCTATTCGCACAGCACACTTGCCCGGATGGGCAGTCCTTCGTGTGGCCACCGGAGTACGCCAAACCCCGACTCCGGAAGGAGTGGCCCCAGTGTGAGCCTCTGATCCCGGCTCCGGCGCCCGCCAACATTGTCTCGCTCCCATTGGAAGAGGCCCAATTTGCGTGGGACCCCACCGGCGAAGACCTCATGGGGTTCACTCAAGAGACCCGGGCGGCCGCAGCCCAACGTGAGGAGTGTTGCCGACAACAACTGGAAGTCTTTCAGAGGGAACGGCGAGAGAGGCGGGTCCGCGAGGAGCGGCTGCAGGTCCAAAGCGCGGAGCAGAAAAGCCGGACCCGACGTAACCGCCGTGCGGCCCACGGTCCCCGCGCCACCGGGACTGTAATAAAGTTTCAAATGGAGCACGGCTGGGGCTTTATCCGGGATCACAGAACCCCCGGCGACGTCTTTGTCACCCGCAGGGATGTCGAGTCTCACCTGCCGGAGGGACACCGAGGACGTGACCTCTACCCGGGTGATGAGGTCACCTTCACCCGGCACCAGTGTGCCAAAGGACCATACGCCCTTCACGTGCACCGGTTGACGGAGGAGGAGTTGCAGTATGGGGAAGATCAAGAGGACCCGGACGGGTCTGAAGACTATCCTCAGGAGGAGACAAGGAGAAGATACCGCTACTGAAGGGAAGTAGCATAAGCCAAGAACTGTATATAGTTACCCGTAGGGGTACCTAAGTTGTTGCTAAGAGGAGTATGGTCCCCGTTGGGACTAGTGTGGAACTGTTTAAAAGAACTGTTTCCTGTGTGCCCCTATCCCTTACCAGGCTGAGGACTGTGAGCAGCCATTTCCCTATTCCCCACTGGCCGAGGACTGAGAGCGGCCATATCCTGTAAATAGTTGCGCTTCCTAAAGCGCCCCCTTCTGGTTTTACAAAGAACTGTTTTTCTCTAGTGACGGTTGCACTTTACCCGGTCATAAGTTGCACCGTGGCCGGAGGAACAAGAATGCTTTATATGGAAAAGTTTTATATCAAAAGTTTATGATGCTAAGAGAGTTAATGATATTTTTCTGATAATGTTTTCGTAATGTTTTATACCCGTAAGGTTAAAAGAGAAAAGTACCTCCCATAAAGGGATGAGTTTGTAGTTAATGTTTTATATGTTGGTGTATACTTTAAAAATTTTGTATGTTTTGTTTTATTCTTTTACAGCCCGAGGACGTGCTGTGGTTTACCAGGGGGGAATGTAGCACCCCGAGGACTCGGCTGCTACAGGGGTATTGCACCTCAAACCAGAGGTGTGGTATTCCACTCCCGGGTAAGGATGGAGTGTGGGACCAAGCTCAGTTAGCTGCATGCACTACACTCATCCCATTTCCGGGGGACAGAACAACGGTACTCCCACTAGGTAGATGTGCAGGTACGACAGCGTCTGTCCCTGGCTGGAGTGGGAGGGGGGGAGGAACATCCCAGTAGTGTAGGAGCAGTCAGGGGAGGGACTCTGGGCATAGGAAGGAGCCCATTGGGTGCTAGTCACCTGGGCTCGGGTGTCAGAGGGAGTATAAAGGTGGGCACCATCTTGAGACAGAGAGTTGAGTCTGAGGAGAAGCTGAGGGAGAGTTCAGCCAGAGAGGGCTGACAGGGAGCTGTGGCTCCGGCTGGGCCCAGCTCCAGGGCCAGGCCTGAAGCGCAGAGAAAGAGGAAGAAGAGGGAAAACCCAGTGAAAGGCCCAGAGACACAAGCAGAGGGAATCCTGAGATCCCACAAGTGAACTAAGACGGGTGAAGGGTTGGCAGCAGAGGGTACCGGATCCCAAACTGGTAGAGGCTAAACATCCTTAGCCAGGAACCGGAGGTCGTGGACAAGTTTTGGCGCGACCCCTCACCATATCCACCAGGAAGGCAAACCACGCATAGGGTCAGGGAAGCCGGGAAAGGTTTCGCCACCAAAAGACCCGAGGGAGCCGGACAAAGGGGGGTCCCTGGTGAGGACGGCCCGTAGGAAGGAATAGAGGGGAGCTTGGGACCACGCTCTGGAACTGCCTGGGAGTTGGCCGAGTCCCGAACCTGGTGGACGCAGCACGGCTCGGGTGGTCACTGCTGGCCGAAGTGACCCGAGCAACACCTGTGAGTAAAAGCCTTGAAACTGCACCACACGTCTCTGAGCTTCCTTGCTGCACCATCACTACCACTATCATCCACATCTGCTGCCCTGAGGCCATACCCCTCCCGTTGGGGGTTATACCATCCACGCTGCACATCCGTACCACCGGCCTCAGCGGTCTGCCCTGCAGCGGCGGCTTCATAGCCGCATTCAACGGGTGGCGTAGTCGAACATTCTAACATCTACTGCTAAGACTGCCGCTCAGTTTGACTCCCTGGGCACGGACCGGGTCACCGCCACGAGACTACTACCCCCATCTGATCCGGCTCCGGGTAAGCCCCCGTGCGCGCGATGCCGCACGACACAGCAGGCCCAGGGGCGCGTCATAATAACTTTGGCCGCCATAACATCCTGCCTCAGCGGACTGCAGCGGCGCTGGTGGCCTTCACCAGGTGCCACAGGTGGCGTAGTCGTAAATCAGCCACTCAACCCGGATAAGCCCACACCATCCTTTTTAATGTGACGGCCCTGAGCAGGGGTCGGGTCCTGGCCATGGCTGCACCCCATCTCTCCATCAGAGGACCCGACTCCGAGTCCCCCATCTCCCAGGGTAAAATAAAGGGCTTTTTCGAGTAAGAGGCGTCACAGTATCACTGTCTGAGCCGGCCTTTATATAACATTAGAGGTGCTCGCTGTTTAAAATGGAAACCTGATGGGTATGTGAATTGATGGAGCTGGTCATCGGGGAAGGAGGACGCAGAATCCGGCGATGCAGCAGGAACAGATGAGTAACATTCCCTATTACCTAATTTTTCTAAATATCAAGGCGGAACAGGTAGGTAAGGGGCTGCGATTCGAGCAATAGAAGGCATCACCAATGGCTATGACCAATTTGCTTTTGAGATCATGGTGGTCCCAGCCACCCCCCCAATCATACATTAATGTTTCGCATAGGAATTCCCCTCTAATTGATCCTCCATGAGGACGGCTGTGGGACATAACACGATTATGCTCTAATTTACCCAAATTTTCACCCCCCCCCATCTTTCCTTGCAATAACCTTACATTTTGCTGACATGTATTATTATTACCATCGCCATTATTATTATTGATTTCTTTTTTTTAACGATGATGAGGATTCCTATCTTCCATCCCCAAGAAACACTGCGCTCATTATGTCCTCCAGCTCCATGTCTATATCCCATCAAGAATTAATATAAATCGGATTATTTCCCGATGTACGTGGCCATTTTTTTTTTCTCCCCCTGTTAACTTGTCAATCTCCTCCGCAACCCAACGATGAGACGAGACGAAGGGTCTGTCTAGTAAGTTTAATTGTGCAATAACCGGGCTATGGAGGTTCCTGCAATTCATTAGCTGATGGTTATTTCAAGCCGTTTTATAATCCCTGTGAATTGCTAATCGTGTTGAACCTCCTAAAGCTGGAGAACATTGCACACAAATAGCTCTAATCATACATAATAAACTAGGCTAATAAATTGCATCTAATACCGGCTCCGGTATTGCATGCATTCATTGTATTAAACTGGAAGTTTATTAAGGCTTGTAATGACCCCGTATTAATGTAAAGTGGGTTGTTTAATAATGTAAATGATTACGTCTTCCGCGGCTATTATTGTCACTGCGTTATTGTTAAGACCGCGATTTACTCTCCGCAATTCCTCCGTCGCACATGGGGTCCTTAATAGCCAAAATATTTTGTTGCAGGAGACGTAGCCATGTTTTTGGTCGGCACGGATTTCCATGGAATTTATGGTTAATGGACTACGAGGTCTGACGGACGGACGGATATTAGTGTAGAATGAAGAATAAATTGTCCCGGGTTGTCAGGGTACTTAGCAGCTGCGGTTCGCCTCCGTCATGGTAGTGATGGATGGAGAGAGCTTTATGGAGTGGGCAAAGCTCCCACTTGTCATACCTGGAGGCATGGTGCCAGCTGTGGCGCGTGGATGTCGATAGATTTACTGGTCAGGGTATGAATTAGATGTAAAAGTTGTAAGGTCATCAGAAGAATAATTTACAGGGACGACTGACAACTACTAATATCTCTGTTATGTGGATTTCCATAAGTACTTATATTAAATGCAGATATTCTGTAGGGGGAGTCTCACCGATCCGGAGAATGGGTCTCAGAAACAGGAACAGGATGCTGGCAGTCCTATAGATCAAGAATGGTATGATGCGCATAAGTAATGTCATGTATGTACACAGTGACTGCACCAGCAGAATAGTGAGTGCAGCTCTGGAGTATAATACAGGATATAACTCAGGATCAGTACAGGATCAGTAATGTAATGTATGTACACAGTGACTGCACCAGCAGAATAGTGAGTGCAGCTCTGGAGTATAATACAGGATGTAACTCAGGATCAGTAATGTAATGTATGTACACAGTGACTGCACCAGCAGAATAGTGAGTGCAGCTCTGGAGTATAATACAGGATGTAACTCAGGATCAGTACAGGATCAGTAATGTAATGTATGTACACAGTGACTCCACCAGCAGAATAGTGAGTGTAGCTCTGGAGTATAATACAGGATGTAACTCAGGATCAGTACAGGATCAGTAATGTAATGTACGTACACAGTGACTGCACCAGCAGAATAGTGAGTGCAGCTCTGGAGTATAATACAGGATGTAACTCAGGATCAGTACAGGATCAGTAATGTAATGTATGTACACAGTGACTGCACCAGCAGAATAGTGAGTGCAGCTCTGGAGTATAATACAAGATGTAACTCAGGATCAGTACGGGATCAGTAATGTAAGGTATGTACACAGTGACTGCACCAGCAGAATAGTGAGTGCAGCTCTGGAGTATAATACAGGATGTAACTCAGAATCAGTACAGGATCAGTAATGTAATATATGTACACAGTGACTGCACCAGCAGAATAGTGAGTGCAGCTCTGGAGTATAATACAGGAGGTAACTCAGTATCAGTAATGTAATGTATGTACACAGTGACTGCACCAGCAGAATAGTGAGTGCAGCTCTGGAGTATAATACAGGATATAACTCAGGATCAGTACAGGATCAGTAATGTAATGTATGTACACAGTGACTGCACCAGCAGAATAGTGAGTGCAGCTCTGGAGTATAATACAGGATGTAACTCAGGATCAGTAATGTGATGTATGTACACAGTGACTCCACCAGCAGAATAGTGAGTGTAGCTCTGGAGTATAATACAGGATGTAACTCAGGATCAGTACAGGATCAGTAATGTAATGTACGTACACAGTGACTGCACCAGCAGAATAGTGAGTGCAGCTCTGGAGTATAATACAGGATGTAACTCAGGATCAGTACGGGATCAGTAATGTAAGGTATGTACACAGTGACTGCACCAGCAGAATAGTGAGTGCAGCTCTGGAGTATAATACAGGATGTAACTCAGAATCAGTACAGGATCAGTAATGTAATATATGTACACAGTGACTGCACCAGCAGAATAGTGAGTGCAGCTCTGGAGTATAATACAGGAGGTAACTCAGTATCAGTAATGTAATGTATGTACACAGTGACTGCACCAGCAGAATAGTGAGTGCAGCTCTGGAGTATAATACAGGATATAACTCAGGATCAGTACAGGATCAGTAATGTAATGTATGTACACAGTGACTGCACCAGCAGAATAGTGAGTGCAGCTCTGGAGTATAATACAGGATGTAACTCAGCATCAGTACAGGATCAGTAACGTATGAACACAGTGACTGCACCAGCAGAATAGTGAGTGCAGCTCTGGAGTATAATACAGGATGTAACTCAGGATCAGTAATGTAATGTATGTACACAGTGACTGCACCAGCAGAATAGTGAGTGCAGCTCTGGGGTATAATACAGGATGTAACTCAGGATCAGTACAGGATCAGTAATGTGATGTATGTACACAGTGACTGCACCAGCAGAATAGTGAGTGCAGCTCTGGAGTATAATACAGGATGGAACTCAGGATCAGTAATGTAATGTATGTACACAGTGACTGCACCAGCAGAATAGTGAGTGCAGCTGTGGAGTATAATACAGGATGGAACTCAGGATCAATAATGTAATGTATGTACACAGTGACTGCACCAGCAGAATAGTGAGTGCAGCTCTGGAGTGTAATACATGATGTAACTCAGGATCAGTATGTGGCACCCCAGGGGTCTGGTTTTCCACAGTAATGTAATGTTATGTCTGAGAGCAGGTGGGAGGTCCTTTGGTCAGGGATCCTGTGCATGCCACACCTCCTGCCCAGTCTTGGGAGGGGAAGAACTTCCCCTGTATAAACCCGGGGCTGAGGCAGGGTGAGTCAGACAAGGAGAGTGGAGACAAGAAGCAGCATAGGAAACAGCAGAGTTACAAGGAGTCAGGGGCTGGCAGCTGCAGAGCTCGCCCTGACTAAGAAGATTCTTTACCGGACCCGGAGTCCGAGGCTGTGGGGACTAACTCCTACCCAGCAGCAGAATCCGTCAGGCAGGGGATTTCAGGTCCTCTGGCCCAGAAGCCCGAAGGCACGGTCACACGCGTGGGACCAGCACCGCCATCGTGGAGCGGAAGCCATTAGAAGGCCCCGAGTCACCGGCCATACGGGTGAGCACCACACGGTACACTCAGGGACGTGGGCTACTTACATCAGCTTCTAGCAAGGTAGCCAGAAGAGTACAGTCAGTTTGGGAGGCCTACAACTACGCCTGGCCAGGGGAGATCCCATCTGCTCAAAGACTGACCAGGCCCCGTTTGCTAGCAAGTACTCCGGGAGGGTCTGTCGTTGTTACCAGTAAAGACCCTGAACTACACCGTACCGTCTCTGAGTGGTTCCTGCTACCCCCATCATCCACGTCGGCTGCCCTGAGGCCATACCCCTCCCGTTGGGGGTTATACTATCACGCTGCACAATCCTACCACCGGCCTCAGCGGTCTGCCCTGCAGCAGCAGCTTCCTGGCTGCACTCAACGGGTGGCGTAGTCATCAACTATTTACTACTAATAGACTGCCGTCTAGTTTGACTCCCTGGGCACGGACCGGGTCACCGCCACGAGACTACAACCCTCCACTGATCCGGCTCCGGGTAGGCTCCCGCGTGCGCAACGCAGCGCGACACAGGCCCAGGGGCGCGTCAACTTTGGCGTAGTCGGCAGGATTTCATGCCCGCAACCACCGGGTACTGCGTGCCTGAAAAGCAAAGACTGTTCAAACTTACCAGTGGTGAAGGTTTCCCGCCATCCGGCGCCATCTTCTACCTTCTTCCCGCCATCCGCGAAGTTTTCCCGCCATCCGGCGTCATCTTCGACCTTCTTCCCGCCATCCGTGGAGTTTTCCCGCCATTGGACGCCATCTTGAGGACGCCGCGCGGGAAGAAGAGGGGCGTGGACTCCGAAAGCGCGCGAGAACTGAAGCCCCGCCTCACGTCCGGACGTTGCGTAAGGTCCTGGAAGGAGCCCAGCAGACGCCGACGTCACAGGAGCGCGACGGAAGGTCCTCAACCCTGACGATCCACTGCGGAGCCGCGGCCTACGGAAGAGGATCATCGCAAGGTAGGCCACGGTCCACTAGGGGGGAGGAAGATGTCGGATACGGAGGAGAGCTTCACTGCCTCAACCCCCGCCAGCGCTACCGCTGCTGCAGTTATGCCCTTCACCATGCCCTATATCCCGGGAGCAGCTTGGCTACCCCAGTACTCAGGGGAGTCACATACCCTGCATGACTTTAGAGAAAAGCTGGATAGCCTCTTCCAGGTGTACCCCCTCACAGAAGAGCAAAAAGTGAGCATCCTGGTGGCCCAACTAACCGGGGCAGCCAAAAGGGAAGTAAAATCCTGGCCACCTGGGAGGAAGACTGTCGCAGGGATACTAACCCGGCTGAAGGACACCTTTGATACCCGCACCTCAGCCGAGATTAAGCTTAGATTCTACGGGTGCAAACAGCGAGCGCATGAGAGTATAAGGGACTATGCACTAAACCTACAAGAGGCCCTGAGGGCCATAAAGCAGACCGACCCTGATGGGGTGGGAAACGAGGACAGGCTATTGACTGAACAATTTATAGAGGGTTTATATTGCAATGCCCACCGAACCCAGTTGCGGGCAATGGCCTTACAGGATCCCCATCTGGACTTTGCACAGTTCAAGGATAGAGCTATCCGGGTGCTCCGAGAACCAGCACCGGGTGGCGTTGTTACCCACAGGCGCCCAGCTATCACTTACCACCAGGAGGCGGCGCCCTTGTCGGCAGGGCCTGTGGGAGCTGATGCGCAGGCTTTGGACAATGACCCGGCTCCAGACCTACACCATCAGGTCCAAGAGCTAGCTAAGAGCGTTGCTGCGCTAACCCGAACTGTGCAGTCTTTACAGGTTTCCACCCCAGGGAAGATCCAGCTGGCATCCGGACCGGAGGACATCCCGTGGCGTCGACCAAGGAGGACCCCACCGGCCAGAGGAAGACCCAGTGACCGATACAGCGAGGACGGACGACCCATCTGCCGCCGCTGCAATCAACCCGGACATATGGAAAGGTACTGTTCTTTAAACGGGCACAACCTGGGGTAGAGGGCCAACCCCCAGGAAAAAGATCACCAGGCCCATCGAACTGGCGCGACAGATATGTGGGAGGACGTCCAGTCTTGCCTGTGGTACTGGATGGCATTCCCATGAGTGCCCTACTGGATACCGGGTCACAGGTCACCACCATCCCGTACGTGCTCTTCAAGCAGTACTGGAATGACTCGGATATTACCCGCTACCCTGACGACGACTTGAGTATCATCGCCAGCAATGGCCAGCCCGTGCCACAGATCGGATTTAAAGAGGTGACCCTCAAAATCGGTAGAGTCGAACTGGCCGCACAGGGATTGATCATTGTAGATATTGATAAACATGAGAGTCACCCAAAAATAACTCTAGGAACTAACGTAATTGAAAATTGTCTTGCAGAGGTGATTTTCCTTTTACAGCAGGTTGCCAAGAACGCCAGCTCCGGCGAGCAGCGGGTGCTCCAGAAAGAGATCCGGGCACTGATGCAACGGCAACAAGTGGAACTCTCCGGCGGTGAGATTGGTAGCGTAAGAATGTGTGACCCTTTTCCTATTGCCATGCCCCCAAAAAGTGAAATGATGATTTGGTGCCGGGCAGCTATTGGTCTGAGAGGTAGAGATTACCAGGCAATGGTAGAACCAGTTTACTCAGACAGTAGGCCCACCATTTTGACAGCACGGGGGGTGGTCAATGTACGCCATGGGAGGGTGCCCATTCGCATAATAAATATCGGGGAGAGGGAAGTGTACCTGCCCCGGTATGCCACGCTAGCCAAATTATATACCACTAATCAAAATTCTATACAATCTGTGGAACCCTTGCCTCCATCTCACCCGGAGGAAGGTAACGGCTCTAAGAAAGACATGGAGGACTGGTGTCAGCAACTACATTTGGGTACTGATTCCACTCCCTCACATCAGAAACAAGGAGTCTATCGGGTGGTTCAAGAGTATGAGAGAGTGTTTAGTAAACACCCGTTAGACTTCGGGCGAGTCAAGGGGGTAGAACACCGCATCCCCACGGGAGATCATCCTCCCATAAAAGAGAGGTATCGACCCGTACCCCCTGCACATTACCAACACGCCAAGGGGATGCTTAGAGACATGAAGGAGGCTGGGGTAATCCGGGATAGCTGTAGCCCCTGGGCAGCCCCACTAGTTTTAGTCAAAAAGAAAGACAACACCATGAGGATGTGTGTAGATTACCGGAAAATCAACCGTATCACACACAAGGATGCGTACCCCTTACCAAGGATAGAGGAGTCATTGGCTGCTTTAAGATCTGCTAACTTCTTCTCTACCTTGGATCTCACTAGCGGGTACTGGCAGGTTCCTGTAGCAGAGGCGGACCGGGAGAAGACCGCATTCACCACCCCGATGGGACTTAGCGAGTTCACCTGCATGCCGTTCGGACTCTGCAACGCCCCAGGAACCTTCCAACGATTAATGGAGTGCTGTCTGGGCCACAGAAACTTCGAGACGGTCCTGTTGTACCTGGACGATGTCATCGTATACTCCAAAACTTATGAGGACCACCTGAAACACCTGGCGGAGGTGTTCGAAGCTCTGGCGAGTTACGGCCTACAGGTGAAACCCTCCAAGTGTCACCTCCTGAAACCAAAGGTGCAATACCTGGGACACGTGGTGAGCGCTGACGGAGTGGCTCCCGACCCCGATAAGATCACCGCAATTAAGGGATGGCCAAGCCCCTCCAGCGTAAAAGAAGTGCGGCAGTTCCTAGGGTTGGTAGGCTACTACCGAAGGTTTATTCCCGGTTTCACCAAAAAGGCAGCGCCTATGCAGGACCTCCTGATAGGCCAGTCCCGAAAGACCAAGAACCAGAAGCCGCCCTTCAAATGGGAAGAGCTAGAAGAAGAGTCCTTCCGCCAGCTGAAGATGGCCCTCACGGGGGATGAAATCTTGGCGTACCCGGACTATAGCCAGCCCTTCATCCTCTACACCGACGCCAGTAACATCGGGCTAGGAGCCGTACTGTCCCAGATTCAGCAGGGGAGAGAACGAGTAATCTCCTATGCCAGCCGAAAACTGCGACCCACCGAAAGGAACCCCGAGAATTACAGCTCATTTAAGCTAGAGTTCCTGGCCGTGGTATGGGCAGTCACCGAGCGCTTTAGGCATTACCTCGCTTCTTCCCGGTTCACCGTATACACGGATAACAACCCGTTGACACACCTGGACACGGCAAGACTCGGTGCCCTGGAGCAGAGGTGGATGGCCCGTCTGTCCAACTACGAGTTCACAATCAAATACCGGGCAGGACGCTCCAATACTAACGCGGATGCCCTGTCCAGGATGCCCAACCTGCCGGACGAAGGAGAAGATCCGGAGGGACTGGAAGAAGTTGAACTCCCTGCGTTCCACCGTCATGGGACTATCCAGTATTCCCACCGGGTAAGGGGTAAGCAGGCTGCTACGTTGAACCCCTTACCCCACTACAACTGGGCGGAAACGCAAGACAGCGACCCTGCCGTCCGACTGGTGAAGGAGATGCTGACTCGGCCGGAGGCTCGCCTTGAACCAGACGCTCCGGAGGAAGCCAAACAACTATGGGCGGAGAAGAGTCGACTATTCCTTTACAAGGGGAAGTTGTGCCGCAGAATGGTCAACTCCCGGACGCATGAACTACTCTGGCAAGTAGTGGTGCCACGAAGAGACGCAGCCATGGTGATGGAGGCATACCACGACGGAGCTGGACACTTCGGGTGGAAAAAGCTGGAGTTCCTGCTGCGCGAGCGGTTCCACTGGGTAGGCATGAGGGGAACCATCGAGAAGTGGTGCAGAGACTGTGGCCCGTGCAATCTGAGAAGGAAGGACCGGGCCAGCCAGAAGACTCCCCTGCAGTCCATCGTCACCCGGCAACCGTTGGAACTGGTAGCCTTGGATCATGTAAAACTGACCCCAAGCAGAAGTGGCTACGTCTACGCGTTAACCATCGTGGATCATTACTCCCGGTTCTTGGTTGTCGTCCCCGTCAAGGACTTAACGGCTCAAACAGCAGCTAGAGCCTTCCAGCAGCACTTCTGCCGTCCACACGGGTACCCGGACCAAGTGCTGACGGACCAGGGACCTGCCTTTGAAGCGGAGGTCTTCCAGGAATTCTGCAATCTGTATGGCTGCCGGAAGATAAGGACGACACCCTACCATCCGCAAACTAATGGACTTTGTGAAAAAATGAACCAGGTGGTAATGGATCTTCTAAAAACATTGTCCCTGGAAGAACGCAGTCTGTGGCCTGAGAAGTTGCCCGATCTGGTGGACCTATACAACCACATCCCGGTAGGTTCCACCAACTGTACCCCGGCTTACCTAATGAGGGCGAGACCTGGTAAGTTACCTGTTGACCTGGAAATGGGAGTCCTGACACCTGAGGACACTTCACCAGAAACAGACTGGGACACAGAGAGGCAGCAGCAGTACCGGAGAGTACAAGAGAGCGTGGAGCGAAGTCTCTGTCAGGCTAGGGAAAGACAAGAGAAGACTTACAACCAGTATGCTCCCGCTGTTCCCCTGGTACCCGGAGAGCAGGTCTTGAAGAGAAAAAGACGGCTCCACAAGTTGGATGACCAGTGGGAGAAGGACCCGTACACCGTACTGCCCTCAAGCCACGAGAACCCGAAGGTCTGTACCATCAGTAAAGACGGAGGGGAAACCACAGCCATTGTATCCCGGGACCACCTGAAGAAGTGTCCCGAACAACTGAGGAACCCTGAAGAAGAACAAGAAGACCATCGACCCGTAGAGGAAAGGGAAGATATGGTTAGTACCGTGCTCGGGGACTTCCCTCGGTCTTGGACTCAAGTCAATGGTGCAGTTGTGGTACCCGTACTCACCTTCCTCCAACCATCATCCCAAGAACCTACGGAGCAACGGGTAGAGCTGGAAGAACAGCCGGTCCAGGAGGCAGAAGACTCCACACGAGTAGAACAGGAGAATCAACCCTCTGCTTATAGTGAGCCTGCCGTACCCCTAGTGAGACAAAGAGCCGGTAGACAGCTGCCCAGTTTACCCTTGACAGCTCCTACACCCTGTAGTTCAGGGCCAGACAGTCAGCTCCGTAGGTCCACTAGGGCCACTAGAGGCCAGTTACCCGCACGCTGGAGAATTTGAAGTGTAAAAATAGTTTTATTTATGTTTATCTGTGTATTGTTGCTTGTGTATAATTTTGTGTTTCCAGTTGTTTTTAGGAAACCTTGGTGGATTTACCGGGAATCCTTGTATATAGTTGGAGCGTAACCCAGGATGGACTAGAGACTGTTAAGGACTCGGGGTAGGACAGACCCCTACCTGGTTACGTCTCCCTGTGTTGGTGAAATGGACACCTTTGCTTTTCTTCAAAGACTGCATCCGGTTGCGGACACGCCGTAACCATCTTATGTGTTTTTCTTATAGTATTGTTATTGTTATACTTTGTTATGTTTTTCTAAATGTGTTTAGTCCCGGAGTACTAAATTTCACTAGGGGGGAATGTGGCACCCCAGGGGTCTGGTTTTCCACAGTAATGTAATGTTATGTCTGAGAGCAGGTGGGAGGTCCTTTGGTCAGGGATCCTGTGCATGCCACACCTCCTGCCCAGTCTTGGGAGGGGAAGAACTTCCCCTGTATAAACCCGGGGCTGAGGCAGGGTGAGTCAGACAAGGAGAGTGGAGACAAGAAGCAGCATAGGAAACAGCAGAGTTACAAGGAGTCAGGGGCTGGCAGCTGCAGAGCTCGCCCTGACTAAGAAGATTCTTTACCGGACCCGGAGTCCGAGGCTGTGGGGACTAACTCCTACCCAGCAGCAGAATCCGTCAGGCAGGGGATTTCAGGTCCTCTGGCCCAGAAGCCCGAAGGCACGGTCACACGCGTGGGACCAGCACCGCCATCGTGGAGCGGAAGCCATTAGAAGGCCCCGAGTCACCGGCCATACGGGTGAGCACCACACGGTACACTCAGGGACGTGGGCTACTTACATCAGCTTCTAGCAAGGTAGCCAGAAGAGTACAGTCAGTTTGGGAGGCCTACAACTACGCCTGGCCAGGGGAGATCCCATCTGCTCAAAGACTGACCAGGCCCCGTTTGCTAGCAAGTACTCCGGGAGGGTCTGTCGTTGTTACCAGTAAAGACCCTGAACTACACCGTACCGTCTCTGAGTGGTTCCTGCTACCCCCATCATCCACGTCGGCTGCCCTGAGGCCATACCCCTCCCGTTGGGGGTTATACTATCACGCTGCACAATCCTACCACCGGCCTCAGCGGTCTGCCCTGCAGCAGCAGCTTCCTGGCTGCACTCAACGGGTGGCGTAGTCATCAACTATTTACTACTAATAGACTGCCGTCTAGTTTGACTCCCTGGGCACGGACCGGGTCACCGCCACGAGACTACAACCCTCCACTGATCCGGCTCCGGGTAGGCTCCCGCGTGCGCAACGCAGCGCGACACAGGCCCAGGGGCGCGTCAAGTACAGGATCAGTAATGTAATGTATGTAAACAGTGACTGCACCAGCAGAATAGTGAGTGCAGTTCTGAAGTATAATACTGGATATAACTCAGGATCAGTAATGTGATGTATGTACACTGTGACTACACCAGCAGAATAGTGAGTGCAGCTCTGGAGTATAATACAGGATGTAACTCAGGATCAGTACAGGATCAGTAATGTAATGTATGTACACAGTGACTGCACCAGCAGAATAGTGAGTGCAGCTCTGGAGTGTAATACACGATGTAACTCAGGATCAGTACAGGATCAGTAATGTAATGTATGTAAACAGTGACTGCACCAGCAGAATAGTGAGTGCAGCTCTGGAGTATAATACTGGATATAACTCAGGATCAGTAATGTGATGTATGTACACTGTGACTACACCAGCAGAATAGTGAGTGCAGCTCTGGAGTATAATACAGGATGTAACTCAGGATCAATACAGGATAAGTAATGTAATGTATGTACACAGTGACCACACCAGCAGCATACTGGGTGCAGCTCTGATCAGCTGCTAGTGAGTGTGGTGATTGCGGGTGTGGTGGCTGCAGATCCTGCTGTGAGCTCCTGATCTCTGAGAAACCAACACCTCTCCACCTGGGGACCTGCTTTCTCTCTTTCCCAGGGAGGGAGCGGGTTTCTGAGATGAGTGATGGAGCCAAGTCCCAGGCTTCTGCTTCCCGAACCAGGCCGGCGGGGGGCAGAAGAAACCAGCAACCGGCCTGCACATCAGAGGACTCGGGGGTGAGACGCTGCACCAGGAGTCGCAGCAATGTGGCTCCTACTCCCCCCGGGATTGTGGAGACCCCCAGAAGCCGCAAGGCTTCCAGCATGGAGGAAAAGCCTGACAGCGGCATGCAAGATGGCGCTCCTTCCGGAGGAAAGCTGAGTGCTCACGGAGGTGAGGCCGACCTCCCTGAGGGGGAATGGGCGCTGCAGGGACCCCGGGAGTCTGTGTCCACCTATGCCTCCCGGGTCATGATCCACCTCCGTGAGTATGAAGATGCCAGTAAGCTCATCAGGAGGCTCCAGGAGGAGCTGAGCTGCACAAGCGCCAAAGCTGCGGGGGCCTCCAAACCAAGGAAGGCAAAACTCCAAGCCGAGGTAAAAAGACTGAGCAGTGAAATTCAATGCCTGGAACTCAGGAAAGCCACCATGAGGGAGCAGAGTGGTCCTTTCAAAGAAAAACTAATAAATGAAGACCGCTACAGAGAAATGGCTGATACCAGAGAGCAAAGGCAGATGGGGCTGCAGCCTGAGAGCCAGGTGGATGATGAGAGTGATGATGACCAGCAGGAAGCCCCACCTGGCAGCCTGCAAAGTCACCCGCAGGCCACGTGCAGCGAGCTCCCTGCAGGACAGGCGACAGCGACATCCGGTCGCAGTTCTGCCGGCTCTGGGGAGGACAGTGACAGCAGCGGCCAGGGAGGGGCGCTAATGGCGGAGATTAAGCTCCTGGAGTCCCCAGTGTGCCTCCAAAACTTCCATCTTGGTGACGATCTACCAGAAGAGGCACCTGGGGGCCACAAAAAGGCAAAGAAGACCAAGCCAAAGCTGCAGGAAGCGGTAAGATACGTATATGCCCCCCTCCCTGTACCCCCTGAGTCGGCGGCAGGCTCAGCTCGCTGTATAAGCCCCGTTGCCCAGCCCAGCCCGGGTTCTGCTGTGGATCCGGTGCAAAGGCGCGGGGAGATTACAGAGCGCGGTAGTGAGGCGCAGAGCTCCGTCTCTGCTTGTAGTAGTGGGGACGTAGCAGGAGGTGCATCAGCCGAGAGGCTGGACAGTGAGGGCGGCCCGGCGGCGGGCGTTCCATCAGGCCACGATGCTGTGGTGCTCTCCTCAGTGGGAGGGGGGAGCAGCCCGGTGTCGGGGGCAGCTCCGGTAGCCTCGGCGCCTCTGAGTGCTGTTGCCGCTGATCACTTAGTTGAGAAGCGGCGGCAGTGTGAGGGGGCAGTTGGGGCTGAGCGTTCCGGTCCTCCCACGAAAGTGCTATTTTGTGTTGGCGTCGCTGGTCCGGAAGATCCTGATGCTAAAGATCAGCGGCGCCTAACTGCAGCTAGAGATCAGCGGCACATTATACCAAATGCCAAACAGCGGAAATTACCGACCGATGATGTGGAGGGCACACATAAGACCGGGGGTGAGGTCGCCTCCAGTTCTATGGAGGTGACTGAGCCCCTTGTGCCTGATGCGGAGGTCAAAAGGTCATCCACCATTGTTACTGGTCCAGCAGGAATGAATGTGGTGGTGGAGGTGAATGAGGATAATTCATTGTCTAGTGGTGTGGTTGCTGGTTTGGTGGAGGGTGAGATGGAGGTGGGTAATGGTGATACTGTTGGGGCTGATGTGGTCACTGGTCCGGTTGCCCCCCCGGGGATGGCAACACCTGTCCAGAGTTATGCCAGTGTCACCTCCGGGGCAAATAGGGCATCCTCCTCGTCTCCGGGCTTTGGGGACGGCATGTTGCAACGGCGCCTTCTGGAGGCTCTAAAGAAGGGGGAGAGATCACTAATGGTAGAGGATCGAGAGGTTGATCTATCCTGAGAGGCATGGCCTCGGGGCCTTCCGAGAGCAAAAAGGGTTAGATACAGTGTGGTCCCTCCCAACAGCCGGGCCAGACAGTGTGCTTAGGAATGTGGTCCGTCTTCGGTGGAGGGGCAGTGATCCATGTCCGCCAAGGTCTAAAGTTGTGGAGCTCCTGCTGAGGATGGGCTTCAAGGCGATTGACATCTACGCCTTGATACATCCCTATTCCACGTCTGAGTTTGATGTCAGCTTTGTTCGGCCGGAGGGGCTTGAGCTCTTCTGGGCGAATTATGAGTTGGCAAAAAATGAGCCCGGCTGGCGAGACTTTGCCGTTCAGGCAGTGTCTCGCCAAAACCAGATCAAGAAAGTGACCGTGATGACTCGTAACGAGTCGCTTTCTTGCTATGACATCATGACGTGGCTTGGTCGGTATGGAGAGGTGGTGGAGATGCCAAAGAAAAACCGCGACGAGTTTGGTATCTGGTCAGGGGCCTGGACTTTTATGGTAAAACTTAAGCGTTCAGGTGGTACGGTTGCCCACATTCCATCATCTGCCTTCCTGGGTAGGGATCGTATCCTGGTCTTCTACCAGGGGCAACCGAAGCTCTGTCACAGGTGCGGCGACCCCACACACTTCAGTGCAAACTGCACCGTGCAGAAATGCGCGTTGTGTGGGGGTGTCGGCCATCTTGCCGCCTCTTGTGTAGAGATTAGGTGCCACCTGTGTGGTGAGTTAGGCCACCCATTCAGCCGTTGTCCTCGCTCCTTTGCTAATGCAGTCGAGACCCCGGTGGGAGTAAGCCGTGAGGCCGATTCTGCTGGAGAGGGGACTAGCAGGGGTGGGGGAGCTGAGGGGCCAGGGAAGAAAAGCAATAAAAAGACGCCTGCCCAGCTGAGGCGTCTAGACAAACGCAGACAGGAGAGGGAGCGGGGCGAGCCCCAGACTACCGGGGCAGCCCCTGTCCTGGATGCCAGTGTTGCTGCTGAGGCCCCAAGGGATGATGAGTTGGATGAGGAGGTCAGGAGGATCCACAGGGAGGAAACTGCCTCTGCTTCAGAATCCTCCCATTATGAAAGTATGGATGAGGATAATAAGCAGTGGCTAGAGCACAAGCGTAAGCTCGGCACCAAAAAGAAGAGAAAGAAGGGAGATAAAACATCTTCTCCCGCTCTGACCAAGGTACCTAAGGAAGGTAAAACCGACTCCCCTCTAGTTGGTCTTTCTAACCGGTTCCAAGCCCTTGATGACATCTCTTCCTCTGAGGAGGAGGCTGAGGGTGAGGTTCCGGCTTCAGCGGAGCTTACAGGGGGCGCCGAGTCTCCTTCTCCTGGGGATGCAAGGTCCTTGGGGGGAGGGACTGGCCCAGAGTCTGGAGAGGAGGACGAAAAAAGAAGGAAAAATGTGGGAATGGACACCTCTGTGTCATTAAAGAGGGGGAAGGATTCCTCCTCTGAGGCAGAGGATAAGGGGAGTGGGAAGAAGAAAGCCATCTAACTCAATCACCAATGATGGCGGTACCCACTCCGTTGACGCTGGCGTCCATTAATGTCGCCAGCATGGCTAGATTTGCGGCCTTTGATTTTCTCAGCCGGGTTGAAGCTGACATTTTCTTTTTGCAAGAGACCAGGCTGCCAAATATGGCAGAGGTGTTTATAGCTAAGAGGGAGTGGAGACTCGGGCCCTCCTATTGGTCTCTTGCGGCCGAGCCGTATAGCGGAGTGGCGGTCCTTTTTACCGCACCGGTAGAATGCCGACGGGTTATTGAGTTAGAAATGGGGAGGTGCCTGATATTAGATGTCCTCATGAAGGGACAAGAGCTTCGGCTCATTAACATCTATGGTCCCCAATCTAAATGGGACCGGAAGTGTCTCTTTATGAGGATCAAGCCCTACCTTTTTACGAGTCGGCAGGTTGTCTTTGGAGGGGACTTCAACACTGTCACGAGGCCCCGGGATAGAGGAGGTTCCAGAGACAAGCTGACTTATGATAGCGTCGCCCTTAATAGTATAGCTAGTGAGGCTCGCCTGGTGGATGTCCACATCCGGCACACCGCAGGCCACGAGGGGTTCACCTATCATAGAGGTAACTGTAGGTCCAGGATAGACAGGTTTTATTTAAAGGAGGAAGCCGTCTCTTCAGCAGTATCTGTTGTTGAGGTGGAGTTCTCCGATCACTGTTTGATTTTGTTTTCCCTGAATGTTACAGAGACCCCCCGGATGGGAAGAGGCTTTTGGAGGCTCAATTCGTCTCTCTTGGAAGAAGCGGAGATAAGACAGTCCTTTGAGGATTTTCTTCAGAGCCAGGTACCCTTACTGGATCTTTGTAGTAGTAAGTCAGAGTGGTGGGAGATGTTTAAGAAAAGGGTGGCGAGATTCTTCCGCCAGCTCTCGAGCCTCAGGAGCCTGGACAGGTACCGCCTGTATCAGGGCCTGAGGAGGAAACTCGAGCATCTTGTCTCAACTGGAGGTAGCCGCGAGGAGATCTCCAGAGTGAAATCTTTGCTAATGAGGTGTCAGTATGATAGACACGCATCTTTGGTTTTTGAGAGGGATTACTGGAAGTACCGCTCGCCCGACCCTTATAGAAACTGCAAGATGTCAGTGAATAGTAAAGTTGTTACAGGACTGGTTGACACTGCGGGGTCCCTGAAAAGATCCAGATCAGGGATCCTGGAGGTCGTCAGATCCTTCTACTCGCACCTCTTGGGGAAGAGGGATCTGGATTGGGATGAGATGTCGGCTTTTCTGGCTGAAGCCATCCCCGAACCAGGGGTAGACCCCTCTCTTGGCGTTTTGACAGAGATGATCAGGGAAGAGGAAGTTAAGTTGGCGATTGAAGGGCTTGCCCTGAAGAAATCTCCCGGTCCGGATGGCTTAACATCTGAATTCTATAAGACCTTTAAGGACGCCTTGGTTCCCCTCTTGACTGAGGTATTCAATGAGTGTCTTTCCTCGGGCACTCTGCCAAAGTCAATGAGGAGGTCTGCCCTGATCATCTTGTTAAAGGGTAAGGACCCATCTTGCATTGAGAATTGGCGTCCCATAGAGCTTCTCAATGCAGACAGGAAGGTTTTGGCAAAGGTGCTGTTTAATCGGCTGGTGAAATTTGCACCCCAGCTCCTTTCGGGGGCCCAGCATTGCTCTGTTCCGGGCCGCAGTACAATTAGTGCTGTACTCTGTGTCCGAGAGGCGGTGGAGCAGGGTAGGGCTGGCCACTGGAAGGGGTACATGCTGTCATTGGACCAGGCAAAAGCGTTTGATCGGGTTAATCAGGAGTACCTCTGGTCTGTCCTTCTGAGGTATGGCCTGCCGGGGGGGTTTGTTGATTGGCTTAAGACCTTGTACTCTGGGGCAGAGAGTTTCCCGCTTGTGAACGGTTGGATTGGCAGCTCTTTTGAGGTTGGGTGTGGTGTTCGCCAGGGTTGTCCCTTGAGCCCGCTACTGTACGTGTTTGCGATTGACCCACTTCTTAGGAGGGTGGAGCGTGGACCGTTGGCTGGGATCGGGATGGACCGGGCAGCACCGGAAGCCACTCTGAGAGTGGTGGCGTATGCCGATGACGTCACCGTTTTTGTTTCCTCTGATGGGGAGGCAGAATGGCTGATGTCAGAGGTAAATCGCTACTCGGAGGCATCCGGGTCTAAGATCAACCGGGATAAGTGTGAGAGTCTCTGGCTGGGAGGAGGAGATCCTGGTTTTGATCTCCCGGACACCCTTCCAGAACCCAAAGTCTCTGCAAAAGTTCTTGGCATCGAATTTGACCAGGGGGATTACCCCAAACAAAATTGGGACAGCAGGCTAGAGATCGCCACTCAGAAGGTGAACCAATGGAAGGGTTGGTCTTTGACCCTAAGGGAAAGGGTAAACCTGATCAAAACTTACCTGCTCCCTTTGCTGATCTATCTGGGCAGTGTGTGCATCTTGCCAGAGCCTCTCTGGACTCGGGTCTACAGTTTGTTCTTTCAACTGTTATGGGGGAATAGACTGAACCTGGTCAAGAGGGAGGTTACTTACCGTACGAGGAGACTAGGAGGGTTGGGTATGGTCAACCCTGTGGTATTCCTTGTGAATACCTTCATTAAGATCAATATTGCAAACCTCTGGAAAGAGAGGGCTCCTCCGTGGGTATTCTCTTGTAAGGGATGGTTTCAGCCTTTCTTCCAGGAATGGGAGACAGGAGGGCAAGTGAAGGATCTCCGCACACCGCATGGACATCTCCCGGCTTACGCTACCGTGGTTCTGAAGGTAATTCGCCGGTGGGGTCTGGGAATGTGGGAGGTCAGGACTCTGCCAAGGAAGCTGCTTGACAAAAGGGTTCTGTTGACCCATTTTCAGAGGCCTCTGGCGCTCAGGGATTGCCCAAGTCGGGATCTTGGGGTGGGTCTGCATCTTTTGAATTCTATCAGGATCCCCTCGAAGGTTTGGGACTTGGCTTGGCGCTGCTTCCATGGGAAACTGTGTGTGAGGGACAATCTGAAGTGTAGGAGCTCTGAGGACAGGAACTGTCCTCGGGAGCATTGTGGTACCATGCTTGAAAGCATGGACCACTTCCTGCTTCGTTGTCCCTTTAACACAGAGGTGTACAACAGGGTGGGCGCCTCCATTGGCTGGCCCCGGCTGGCCGGTCTCTCTTATGCGGAATGGGCCTATGGAGCATTCGGGGACCTGGGTGGTCGGGACCGCTGCACCTTATTTCTAGTTAGCGCAGTGGTTAGGTATCACACGTGGAACGCACGGTGCTTAGTATCGACGCAGCGGAAAATCCTCCCAGTGGACGATGTGTTTAGAACCATACTCGGTGACCTGGTGAAGGTGCGTTCTCTGGAGTATGAGAGACTGGGTACACGGAGGGCCGCTCTCCTCTGGAGGGGCTTTTATTTTAGTGTGCCCTAGTCTGGTCGTCTCATCTCCTGGTGGTGGGCTGCTGCTGACACCATAGATTTTTGTTTTATTGATCTGTAGACAGTGATGTAGGGCTGCAGGCGCCTAACTTGGGCTTTGTCAGTTGTGGTTATTGTATTGTTTGTTTCTGTATATATTGTATATATGGGTTTGGGTGTAGGTGTTAGGTTGGGTGGAGGGAAAAGGGGGGAGGTGGGTTCATCTTGTGGGACACTGGTTATTTGGGTGAAAAACTGGCACTGCCTGATCTGTCCTATGGACGTTGGACTGAGGCATGAGGCGCAGGAGCAGCTCTCAGGTCAGTGCCGGGGAGGTACTGGTGGGCTTGAGTGTGGGGTGTTTTGTTTTGTCTTGTATATATTTGTATAGTTAGTATTTATTTTATTTTATTTATTTAAAAAAAAAAAAAAAAAAAGAATGTATGTATTAGTATGTATATAATTTGTCGATTATTGTTTATTATATTGTTATTATTTGTTTGGTAACCGGACCAGATGTCATGGTGTAGGTAGTTATTATTGTGTATATATGTATAATATGTGTGTGAGGAGAGAGGGAGCGGCTGGACCAGTTTCATTACATTGTTTATTTTCTGGTTATTAATTTTGTTATGTTTCTGTTATTATTATTATTGTTATGTTTTTCATTTTTATAATAAAAGATCTACAGGATGTATCTCAGGATCAGTAATGTAATGTATGTACACAGTGACTGCACCAGCAGAATAGTGAGTGCAGCTCTGGAGTATAATACAAGATGTAACTCAGGATCAGTAATGTAATGTATGTGCACAGTGACTGCACCAGCAGAATAGTGAGTGCAGCTCTGGAGTATAATACAGGATGTAACTCAGGATCAGTAATGTAATGTATGTACACAGTGACTGCACCAGCAGAATAGTGAGTGCAGCTCTGGAGTATAATACAGGATGTAACTCAGGATCAGTAATGTAATGTATGTGCACAGTGACTGCACCAGCAGAATAGTGAGTGCAGCTCTGGAGTATAATACAGGATGTAACTCGGAATCAGTAATGTAAGGTATGTACACAGTGACTGCACCAGCAGAATAGTGAGTGCAGCTCTGGAGTATAATACAGGATGTAACTCAGGATCAGTAATGTAATGTATGTACACAGTAACTGCACCAGCAGAATAGTGAGTGCAGCTCTGGAGTATAATACAGGATGTAGCTCAAGATCAGTAATGTAATGTATGTACACAGTGACTGCACCAGCAGAATAGTGAGTGCAGCTCTGGAGGATAACATCGGTTTGTCTCTCCTGCAGATCACAGTTCAGGTTTCTGATACCCCTTAAAACACCTTGTGATTGTCTGATCATCTGAGAGGGAAGTTGCTGTATTACCTGGCACTGATTGGAAGGAATGATCAGTCTTATGATACAAGGCGCCAAGTGCTCCTGATTGTGAGACACTTCTAGAGTCTCTCCATTATAGTCCTCCAGTATCCAGGCACCAGGTGACCATAATACTTATAGGGACGAGAAAAGACTCTATTCACCTTTTTTTTTTCTACGGACACAGAAGTGTGTGAGTCGTTTTTTTTGGTGAACCCAGAGATATCATTTCATTTGCAGGAGTCCATTAGTCGCATCACCTCCATAAAGAGCGATTGCTCGTCTTGCTGAAGATGTTAAAGCGTTGTTGAATGGAGCCGAAGTCCGTGCAGGAATTAGTTTCTGCCGTTCAGAGTATTTCCATTGAATGGAGCTATTAGGAGTCATTGTGACCCCCAGCTCCTTTTGTGAAGAATAAAGTGGTTGGCTTCTGAACCGACGTCTCTTACTTTTATTGAGTGATTGACTATTTTAACACGCTGCGCTGGTTATGTATGGCGCAGTTCATGGGCGCGATAAAGCAATAATTTATCGCTGACCCGTAAAATTAACTAGTGCCAATCATGTGTATCTGTAAAGATGACATTTTAATAGATTTTTTGGTGCTAAAAGATAGATGAGTGAAAACACAATTTCAGTAAACGCCACAATACCTTAATAGACGGTAAAAGAGGATTTTATAAGACCCAAGAAAAAACAATGTACGTTGCTCGATTCTTACTCTCTAGGGATAAAGATCACACCTGGAGGGGGCTGTCTGCTTTGGCAACCCATGTTACTTTCTTTCTATGCACCTACAAAAATAAGCAAAATGTTTTGTAAGTAATCCTGGCTGCAAAATCTCTTAATGTTTTGTGTACACAGCTCCCATACACATCTATGCGACTCTATGATGACAAACTGTAACCATGCAATCATTCTTAAAGGGCCCTATACACATTAGATGAAAATTGGCCAACCCCCTCCACCTCCAATTTCAGAAGAACTGACTGCCCAATTAATGTGTATGGGGGTCTCCCTACCTGTCCCCCTACAGATGATGTTGGAGCAAATAAGGATCGGTTGGTTTGAAATTGTATGATCCTATTTTACTCAGTCTGGGATCGGCTTAGTGCATCCTCCCCAAAGAGAACACATGAATGCTCAGCTGAGCCGAGCGTCCATGGCTAGGGGGGACCCGGTCAGAAAAGATAGATGGTACCTAAGTTTTATCGGCACATTTTCTTTTTTCCATTTGAACCTTGTTTGGCTCTTTTTTTTGTTTTTGGCCATAGCGACGCATGGGTTTGCATAGGAGCTGCATGCACAAAACGGTAGGACTATTTTTGTCAATCAAAGCTGTTTGCAAAATTGCTTTATATTAGATGCACTAAAGCAACTAAAAATGGGGGCTCTGGCCATAGCGTTGCCAAAAGGAGAGTCATGGCTGAGCAACTGGATTCCCTTCTCACGGAAGAGTAGAATGGGGAGGTCACTTTATCCTTGTGGGATCACTTCCTGCCTGTTTAAAGGGGTTGTTCACTTTCTGGAAGATGAACAAGAAAAGTACTCATCCTTCTCGGGTAAAGTGCTGGGTCCGCTCCGGTGTCAGTGTTTCAGCTGCAGCTTTGACGTCATGTTGACAGCGTATTGTCACCACTGCAGCCAATCACTGAGCTCAGCAGCTTCTCCGAGACTGACAGCTGAACCATTTAGCCCAGTGATTGGCTACTGCGGTGATGTGGGCTGTCAATGTGACGTCAAAGCTGCAGCCAAAACACTGAGACTGGAGCAGCGGTGAGGACCCAATACTTTAGGAGCGAAGGGCGAGTGCCTACTGGGGTTGTTATTTTAGGTATTTTACAGAATTTGGGGTCCACTTTCCTCAAATTTGACACCCCTTTTAAGAATGGATCCAATAATAGCCCAGAACAGCGCCCCCTATAGGAAAGCTTTTTTTTGTTGTTTTTTTTTTTATCTAGTGATGCACCTGGATGCCACTCTCATGTTTTATATAAAATACTAAAAAAAAATAAAGTAAAAGCCTAAATACATAAAATGTCTACTAATAGCTAAAAATATATTAAATGCACTGAAAAAGAGGATAAAAATGAAGGGGTTAATCTCTAATTTCCTCCTCGTCCTCCCACCGTCACCATTTGTCTACAGCAGTTGTGGTCAGATGAATATCTATCAATCTGTCAGCTCTTCCTGTGCAAAACAATTCTGCAAACTACAGTAAAACCGGGCGTAGAAAGTAGATAGATGTTGAGCCACGAGCTGCTTAACTCCCCCCATACACATGGTTACTCAGTTCGGGCAGAACATGTATATGTTCTGTGTGGGGAGAGTAGATTAAGCCAATTCCAGACACCTCCGGCAACAGCTCATCTCCTCTGAGAATAAAAGGATCAGGCATGTTGAAATCCAGCTGCCCCATCCTTATGGAAGAATCAGGAAGCTCCTTGTGACGACACAGCATTTAATCTTAATTCTATAGATGTCTATTTTCAGTAGGCCAGGAGACATGGGCTATTGTCTGAATGTTGACTATTCAATTAGGTTTTTTCTTTGGTTGGTCAAGACTCATGGGCTATTGTCATATGAGTCTGAATGTTGACTCTTCTTGTAGATTGAATTAATATTTGTAAATTGTTGAATGGCTGCTTTTTACAGTGGGTCCGGAAAGTATTCAGACCCCTTTACATTTTTCACTCTTTGTTTATTTTAAGCCATTTGGTAAATTCTAAAAAGTTCATTTCTTTTCTCATTAAAGTACACTCTGCACCTCATCTTGACTGAAAAAAAAAACAAAAGTAGAAATTTTTGCAAATTTATTAAAAAAGAAAAACTGAAATATCACATGGTCATAAGTATTCAGACCCTTTGCTTAGACACTCATATTTAAGTCACATGCTGTCCATTTCCTTGTGATCTTCCTTGAGATGGTTCTACTCCTTCATTGGAGTCCTGTGTTTAATTAAACTGATAGGACTTGATTTGGAAAGGCACACACCTGTCTATACAAGACCTCACAGCTCACAGTGCATGTCAGACCAAATGAGAATCATGAGCTCAAAGGAACTGCCCAAGGAGCTCAGAGACAGAATTGTGGCTAGGCACAGATCTGGCCAAGGTTACAAAAGAATTTCTGCATTACTCAAGGTTCCTAAGAGCACAGTGGCCTCCATAATCCTTAAATGGAAGAAGTTTGGGACCACCAGAAGTCTTCCTAGACCTGGCCGTCCAGCCAAACTGAGCAATCGTGGGAGAAGAGCCTTGGTGAGAGAGGTAAAGAAGAACACCAAGATCACTGTGGCTGAGCTCCAGAGATGCAGTAGGGAGATGGGAGAAAGTTCCACAAAGTCAACTACCACTGCAGCCCTCCACCAGTCGGGCCTTTATGGCAGAGTGGCCCGATGGGAGCCTCTCCTCAGTGCAAGACATATGAAAGCCCGCATAGAGTTTTCTCAAAAACACATGAAGGACTCCCAGACTGAGAAATACGATTCTCTGGTCTGATGAGGCGAAGATAGAACTTTTTGGTGATAATTCTAAGCGGTATGTGTGGAGAAAACCAGGCACTGCTCATCACCTGCCCAATACAATCCCAACAGTGAAACATGGTGGTGGCAGCATCATGCTATGGGGGTGTTTTTCAGCTACAGGGACAGGACGACTGGTTGCAATTGAAGGAAACATGAATGCAGCCAAGTACAGAGATATCCTGGATGAAAACCTCTTCCAGAGTGCTCTGGACCTCAGACTTGGCCGAAGGTTCACCTTCCAACAAGACAATGACCCTAATCACACAGTTAAAATAACACAGGAGTGGCTTCAGAACAACTCTGTGACCATTCTTGACTGGCCCAGACAGAGCCCTGATCTAAACCCAATTGAGCATCTCTGTAGAGTCCTGAAAATGGCTGTCCACCAACGTTCACCATCCAACCTGATGGGACTGGAGAGGATCAGCAAGGAAGAATGGCAGAGGATCCCAAAATCCAGGTGTGAAAAACTTGTTGCATCATTCCCAAGAAGACTCATGGCTGTACTAGCTCAAAAGGGGGCTTCTACTCAATACCGAGCAAAGGGTCTGAATACTTATGACCATGTGATATTTCAGTTTTTCTTTTTTAATAAATTTGCAAAAATTTCTACATTTCTGTTTTTTTCAGTCAAGATGGGGAACAGAGTGTACTCTAATGAGAAAAGAAATTAACTTTCTAGAATTTACCAAATGGCTGCAATGAAACAAAGAGTGAAAAATGTAAAGGGGTCTGAATACTTTCTGCACCCACTGTACCTCATATCAGCTCCTACAGTTTATTGTACTGCAATACAGGGATGCAGGGTCATTGAATAATCAATGTTTGCTAAAATGTTGATTATGCATTGGACCAGGCCATGCAGTTTGTTGACTTGCAAACAGTGAAGGATAAACTCTAAATACTCAAACAATGTGAGTTAATCTCATCCCATCTTCCCCCTGACCTGTGGATGATGACCTCAACCACAGATGTGGGTATAAAAAGGGATTTTCTATCCTTCTGCTGGTAGAGAGTGACTTGAGAGAACACAGCCAGGACTCCATATATCCATCAAGAGGTTCACAGATTTGACATGCTACAGGATGCCAACCTTAAGGACCATGGCCCTAGCTGGAAGAATATAGATCTGCTCCATTGACCATCACTGAACCCATGGGGACGTTTGGGGAAGCCAGGTTGGGAACCTCTGGTGATCTGTCCCCAATGGAGATGTTTGGGGATGCCAGGTTGGGACCCTCCAGTCACCTGGCCCCATTGAAAATTTTTTTGGAAGCCAGGTTGGTACCCTACAGTCACCTGGTCACATACCTACCTCAATGGACTATTAGTTTCCTAAGCTTGTCGTTATCTCCTCTCTGTGGGTGCACGCTAAAAGTGGGGTGCCACTGGTGGGGGTAGTCATCCCTGGAAGCCCCAAAGTCGCAGCTGCTCTAATCCTGGCGAGTCAGCGGAAGGGTGAGACTCAGTGCAAATTACAATCTTGGGTATTTGCTGGGACTGGTCTATATATGTTTTGTCTGTTTGGTGGCTCAATAAAGTATTGCCACACTGTTTTACCCTCACCCTGTGTTGTCTGATTAGTATTATACCCACGGGAAAGTAGAGCGGGTGTTTAGTGGGATGAGCCCTAGTCCATGCGGTCTTGGGCCAGCGGATGAGAGCACCCACTGGCCCCCGTGTCTCCACACTCCTATATACATAAATGGTCAGCAAGTCCCCCAGAAATCAGTGAGTTTCCCCACTATTGCATCCTTATCACGCTTGTTCTATTGCCCAGCAGGTAGCAGATGCCATGTTTGATCCTTGGATGTAGTGTTGTACACAGAAAGGAGGAGGCCCACCGCAAAGATGAAAGTGGGCTCCTTGTTATACTGCCAGATTTGGGCGCTTTTCCCCCTCCATGTCCTTTACAAGCAACTTGGACTAATGATGAGCAAATACTACCCCAGAGCATAACAAACGAGGGGTGAAAAAAAAAGTAATACTCACCTCTCCTCATCCCTTTCCTTGTCCACGCAGTTTCCCGTTTGGTCATCCTGGTCTATTTTTCTGAACTTCATGGGCTTCATCTAGTCTTTGGCACTCTCGATGCACATTATGCCTTGTGATATCATATCATCGCCAGTGACCAAGTGAGACTATGGCGTGAAGGAAACGAGAAGCCCTCGAATGAAGACCGGACTGGAATGACCTAGTGTGGAGCTGCGTAGACAAGTTGAGTGCTGTGGACAGGGGGGGGGGCATTATTTTTAAAACCTTTTTTAACCTCTTGCTGCCCCTTTTCAAATCGACAATTTTGCTGGATTTGTGAAAATCAAATTGTAAGAAATTTTTGGGGTGAAATTGAAAGCGAATTCAAGCAATTCACTCATCTCTACCATGGACCAGATCCTCTGGGGAGAAGCATCTAGCTCAGGTTACCACCCACAAGCAAAAGGGAGTGGTATCAATCCAGGCTGTAGGTTTCTCTTTCTATATGCTATGTATGATCTTCAGTAGGAATCGGACCACAGGATAGAAGGTACGGTGGACCTCCAGGTATTGCTTATCCATAACTATAGAGCAGATGGAGCAAAGGCCAATGGTTAATGCCGTATGGTAGGTGAGGAGCCTGAAGCTTCTCAAAGGCTTGTGTGGCTGGAGCGATGCTGCGATTTGCACTTTTTTACTCGATTCTTTTCCCTCTGATAGCAAATTACATCGTGATATCATTGCACGTCGCGTTACAGGACAGTCTCAGCTCTGCCCCATCTGGACAGCAAATGCTGAAGAACATCTAAAGACCATTCCTAGCAATGCTTCTTGTAACGTGCTGCTGACGCCGTAGACTCCGTAGTATACTATGTGTGTCATTTCTCAGCACAGCCTCACAAATTACCGGTGAGGGAAGATCATTAGATAGACCTTTGTATTTGACAGAATGGAGTTATGAGGACAGGTGTGGGGAGGTGGATCCTGACCTCGTAGTTCAGTTAATGCTTACTCAGGGCTTTTTCCTCTGTGTGCTGAGTCGGCAGCCCTTCTGTTGATGGCTCGCCCCGGTTTCCTGTGTCTGGATTGGTTTGAGGTTCAGATGAAGCTGACTTCCTGCGCTGTGCGGCTGATGGCTGGTCTAATTGAAAAGACATGGCGAGAGGAAGCCCAGCGTAGCCCACGATGGCCAAATGGGTAATTGGTGGAAAATGCAAGATGAAAGAGAAGTCAAAAAGTCAAATATTCATATCTGGGGATAATGATGGCATCTGACTCTGTCTGGAGCTGAACACAGGGGTCATGTTTGTTCCAGGGCAGTGGAATAATATCCCCTACAATGCCTCAATTTCCAACTAGAGCCCCTATCAGGTCACCTATTTCCGTATAATATACAGCAATCCCTTTAAATAGGGACCTTTCAGTGGATTTTTGACATTTAACCCGAGTGCCTCCTGTAATTGCCTCAATTCCACTGATTTTGGAACAGTTTTTCTTTTTCGTCTATGCCCCTCCATTCCAAAGTTATGCCCCCCAGAAATAAAGAAGCTAATTTTTCCTTTTAACTAATTGGGTGTAGTCCCCAGAACTTCCCTGTGGACGTGGCCAGGTTTTGATTGGCCAGCGTCATAGGAGAAAAAGCCCGGTTGGCTGAAAGGAAAATTTGTATCTTTATTTCCGGTGGGGGTATTACTTTGGAATGGAGGGACACAGAAAAAAAAGAAAAACTGTTCTAGAAGCAGTGGAGCAGCGGCAATTTTTTTTTTCTTTTTTTTTTTTTTTTTAGAAATGTCCTCTTTAAATGTCCCTTACCATTTATTTATACCCTATACCAGTGCCCCATCCTGTATCCTCCCCTATAATATCAATATCCCTATAATATTTTTATCTCTTTTGACCTCTCCAATGATATCCCCTATTATGCTCTACATCTCCCATACTATCTCCATGTTAGCCGCCATATTCTGTATCCCTTATAAATGTCCTAAAAACATCCATTATCCCCTACAATATCTCTAGCTCTTATGATATCCCCAATAATGTCCTCTCTCCTATAATATCCTCCATGTCCAGTGATACTCTCTATCCCCTATAATATCCTCTAAAACAACTCCACCCCCATAATATCCGCTATAATACCTCCTATCTCCTATGATATCCTAAATCCACTATAGTACCGTCATCCTTCATGTTTTCCGCTATACCCTATAATATTTACTTTATTCTATGTTCCCTATCATTCATATCTACTAACTGTTATATTTCCCTATGTACAGAAATGCCTCTTTTTTCCCATAATGGCCCAATGTATATTCCCTCGCCTTTAAAATTTCTACTATACTGTCCATGTCACCTGCATACCCTATTATATCCCTTTACTATATGGCGGTATTTTTTAAGCATTGTATGGCAATAATATCTGTAGAAGGAATGACTCAATATTGAGTATCAGTACTGGATAGGAGATTATTACATGCCATATGACTCTATTTATGATTCTAGGCACTGTACGGCTGTAATATCTGTACAATGAATGGCAGGATTGGATGGGAAGCTATTTGAATGCTGTATGGAGGCATTATTTACGCACCATATGGTGGTAATATCTATACAATGACTGTCGCTATTGGATGGGAAGTTATTTGAATGCTGTAGGGCGGTATTATTTAGGTACTATATAGTGGTAATATATGTACAATGAGTGGCAGTATTGGATACAAAATTATTTGAATATTATACGGGGGTATGATTTATGCACTGTATGGCGTTAATTTTTTAAAAATGAATGGCAGCATTATTTGAATACTCTATGATGGTATTTTATGCATTATATGGTGGTACAATGAGTGGCAGTATTATTTGAATACTCTATGGAGGTATTTTTTAGGCATTATATGGTGGTACAATGAGTGGCAGTATTATTTGAATACTCTATGATGGTATTTTTAGGCATTATATGGTGGTACAATGAGTGGCAGTATTATTTGAATACTCTATGATGGTATTTTTATGCATTATATGGTGGCACAATGAATGGCAGTATTATTTGAATACTCTATGGAGGTATTTTTTAGGCATTATATGGTGGTACAATGAGAGGTAGTATTATTTGAATAATCTATGATAGCATTTTTATGCATTATATGGAGGCACAATGAATGGCAGTATTATTTGAATACTCTATGGAGGTATTTTTTAGGCATTATATGGTGGTACAATGAGTGGCAGTATTATTTGAATACTCTATGATGGTATTTTTAGGCATTATATGGTGGTACAATGAGTGGCAGTATTATTTGAATACTCTATGATGGTATTTTAGGTATTATATAGTGGTACAATGAGTGGCAGTATTATTTGAATACTCTATGATGGTATTTTAGGCATTATATGGTGGTACAATGAGAGGTAGTATTATTTGAATACTCTATGATAGTATTTGTATGCATTATATGGAGGTACAATGAATGGCAGTATTATTTGAATACTCTGTGGAGGTATTTTTTATGCATTATATGGTGGTACAATGAGAGGTAGTATTATTTGAATACTCTATGATAGTATTTTTATGCATTATATGGAGGCACAATGAATGGCAGTATTATTTGAATACTCTATGGAGGTATTTTTTAGGCATTATATGATGGTACAATGAGTGGTAGTATTATTTGAATGCTCTATGGAGGTATTTTTTAGGCATTATATGGTGGTACAATGAGTGGTAGTATTATTTGAATACTCTATGATGGTATTTTTTATGCATTATATGGTGGCACAATGAATGGCAGTATTATTTATCACTATGATATTTCCTATCTCCGACAATACCACTGATTTATAATGATATGCCTCATCTACCCCCCACAATATTCACGGTGCTCTAAAACATTTCTTACTATACACTGTGTTCTGAATTATTAGGCAAATGAGTATTTTGATCACTTTGATACTTTTTATACATGTTGTCCTACTTCAAGCTGCATAGGCTTGAGAGCCAACTACCAATTAAGTAAATCTGGTGATGTGCATCTCTGTAATGAGGAGGGGTGTTGACTAATGACATCAACACCCTATATAAGGTGTGCTTAATTATTAGGCAACTTCCTTTCCTTTGGCAAAATGGGTCAGAAGAGAGATTTGACGGGCTCTGAAAAGTCCAAAATTGTGAGATGTCTTGCAGAGGGATGCAGCAGTCTTGAAATTTCCAAACTTTTGAAGCGTGATCACCGAACAATCAAGCGTTTCATGGCAAATAGCCAACAGGGTTGCAAGAAGCGTGTTGGCCAAAAAAGGCGCAAAATAACTGCCTTTGAATTGAGGAAAATCAAGCGTGAAGCTGCCAAGATGCCATTCGCCACCAGTTTTGCCATATTTCAGAGCTGCAACGTTACTGGAGTATCAAAAACACAAGGTGTGCGATACTCAGGGACATGGCCAAGGTAAGGAAGGCTGAAAAACCACCACCTTTGAACAAAAAACATAAGATAAAACTTCAAGAATGGGTCAAGAAATATCTTAAGACTGATTTTTCAAAGGTTTTAAGGACTGATGAAATGAGAGTGACTCTTGATGGGCCAGATGGATGGGCCAGAGGCTGGATCAGTAAAGGGCAGAGAGCTCCACTCCGACTCAGACGCCAGCAAGGTGGAGGTGGGGTACTGGTATGGGCTGGTATCATCAAAGATGAACTTGTGGGACCTTTTCGGGTTGAGGATGGAGTGAAGCTCAACTCCCAGACCTACTGCCAGTTTCTGGAAGACAACTTCTTCAAGCAGTGATACAGGAAGAAGTCAGTATCGTTCAAGAAAAACATGATTTTCATGCAGGACAATGCTCCATTACATGCATCCAACTACTCCACAGCGTGGCTGGCCAGTAAAGGTCTAAAAGAAGAAAAAATAATGACATGGCCCCCTTGTTCACCTGATCTGAACCCCATAGAGAACCTGTGGTCCATCATAAAATGTGAGATCTACAGGGAGGGAAAACAGTACACCTCTCAGAACAGTGTCTGGGAGGCTGTGGTGGCTGCTGCACGCAATGTTGATCGAAAACAGATCAAGCAACTGACAGAATCTATGGATGGAGGCTGTTGAGTGTCATCATAAAGAAAGGTGACTATATTGATCACTAATTATTTTGGTTTTTGTTTTTGCATGTCAGAAATGTTTATTTCTAAATTTTGTGCGCTGATATTGGTTTACCTGGTGAAAATAAACAAGTGAGATGGGATTATATTTGGTTTTTATTAAGTTGCCTAATAATTCTGCACAGTAATAGTTACCTGCACAAACAGATATCCTCCTAAGATAGCCAAATCTAAAAAAAAAACACTCCAACTTCCAAAAATATTAAGCTTGGATATTTATGAGTCTTTTGGGTTGTTTGAGAACATAGTTGTTGATCAATAATAAAAATAATCCTCTAAAATACAACTTGCTTAATAATTCAGAACACAGTGTAATGTATCCTCCAATAATATTCACAATCCTCTATAACACCACATATAAAATCCCTATAATATCCCAATCCTCTAAAATTTATTATATCCACTGAGACCCGTGATATGTCCAATTTCCTATAATATCCATATCCCGTATAATAGGTCTACATCAGTCACTCTGGAGGACCCGACATGTCCCTAAATGACATTGATTTTACTGTAAATTGTGTAATACTTCACTTCCCCTGCGGGGGTGCTGCAGGGAAATTATGCACTTGCTGTTAGGATCTCCCACAAATGTCTCCAGCATTATACAACATAACCAGCTTGGATAAGTGGACAAGTAATAGCTATAGGGCCGTGTGACTGGTAGAAGTGCAGTTTGCTGGGGGTTTACATTGCCGGTCTGCAGACCCTGCGCACACCTGGCGCCTTACTGTCGCTTTTTTTTTTCCCCGTGTTCACATGAAATGTTTGCCTGCAGGCTACAAATAAAATCCTGAGCCTCGTATGGCTGGCAGTGTCCTGCACCACGAGAGGCCGAAGTCAACCGCCGAGCACTTAGCTGCATGGCTGAGCACGAGAAGCAAATGTTTATTTCAATTGTGGCAAATGCCATTCATGGGTAATTCCCTTCATGTTGAAGGATACATGTCTACATGACATCCAGGCACGATGCAAACCCCGGCCTTTATACCGCTACTTCTGCGCTGCCTGCAGATACATCCATTCCCTCCCCCCAAAAAAATCTGCTACCTGTACCCAAAATTATATTAGATTCTCAGCTACTGTTCTCTGTTATCAAGCTGTATTCACCACTGTTTCACTGTTTTCTAAAAGTTACCGCAGTGCTAGTATAAGATTATAAACCAGCTAGTAATGCATTGGTGCATACGCGGGGATATATTACTGCACGGTTAGGCAGATTTTTCTCCTTATCAGTGTGGAAAAACACGGCCCGTTACACCGGTGCCCCCCCCCCAACAACTGGACTCCCGAGAGCAACTTATCAGTATGAAATTGGATGGCGGTAATATTTGCACATGGAATGGCAGTATCATTTAAATATCGAATGGCAGTATTATTTCGACTTTAAATGGCAGTAATATTTCTACAGAGGATGGCAGTATAAGGCATTAATATGTATACACAGGATGTCAGTATTATCTCTCCATTATATGGGTGTAATATATGTACACAGAATAACAGTATTATTTTGGCTTTAAATGGCCATTATTTTGGAATTATAAGGCAGTAATATTTATACAGAGGTTGGCAGCATTATTTAGGCATGATAAGCCAGTAATATTTATACACAGGATGACACCATTATTTAGGCATGATAAGGCAGTAATATGTATGCACAGGATGGCAGCATTATTTAGGCATTATATGGCAGTAGTATTTATACACAGGATGGCAGCATTATTTAGGCATGATAAGGCCATAATATTTATATATAAGATAACAGCATTATTTAGGCATTGTATGGCAGTAATATTTATACACAGGATGGCAGCATTATTCAGGCATTGTATGGCAGTAAGATTTATACACAGGATGGCAGCATTATTTAGACATTATATGGCAGCAATATTTATACTCAGGATGGCAGCATTATTTAGGCATTATATGGCAGTAATATTTATAGATAGGATGGCAGCATTATTTAGGCATTATATGGCAGTAATATTTATAGATAGGATGGCAGCATTATTTAGGCATTATATGGCAGTAATATTTATACACAGGATGGCAGCACTATTTAGGCTTGATAAGGCCGTAATATTTATACACAGGATGGCAGCATTATTTAGGCATTATATGGCAGTAATATTTATACACAGGATGACAGCATTATTTAGGCATTGTATGGCAGTAATATTTATCGATAGGATGGCAGCATTATTTAGGCATTATATGGCAGTAATATTTATAGATAGGATGGCAGCATTATTTAGGCATTGTATGGCAGTAATATTTATACACAGGATGGCAGCACTATTTAGGCTTGATAAGGCCGTAATATTTATACACAGGATGGCAGCATTATTTAGGCATTGTATGGCAGTAATATTTATACACAGGGTGGCAGCATTATTTAGGCATTATATGGCATTAATATTTATACACAGGATGGCAGCATTATTTAGGCATTATATGTCAGTAATATTTATACACAGGATGGCAGCATTATTTAGGCATTATATGGCAGTAATATTTATACACAGGGTGGCAGCATTATTTAGGCATTATATGGCAGTAATATTTATACACAGGATGACAGCATTATTTAGGCATTGTATGGCAGTAATATTTATAGATAGGATGGCAGCATTATTTAAGCATTATATGACAGTAATATTTATAGATAGGATGGCAGCATTATTTAGGCATTGTATGGCAGTAATATTTATACACAGGATGGCAGCACTATTTAGGCTTGATAAGGCTGTAATATTTATACACAGGGTGGCAGCATTATTTAGGCATTATATGGCAGTAATATTTATACACAGGATGGCAGCATTATTTAGGCATTATATGGCAGTAATATTTATACACAGGATGACAGCATTATTTAGGCATTGTATGGCAGTAATATTTGTACACAGGATGTTTAGTTCAGTACCTGGCCGTGGCCATTATACACTTGATGGAGCTGTGTTGTTCCACTCCACAACTGAGCACATCCGGCCACAGAGATCAGCTGATCGGCGGGGTTGTCAGGTGTTGCACCCTCACCAATCTGATATTGATGACATATCCTGTGGATTGGTCATCAATTTAAAGTACTGGACCACTCCTTTAAGCACTATTTGTGGGTATTATTTGCACAGTGAATGGCAGTATTAAGCTGAAAAATATTTGAATAATATATGAAGGTATTATCTGGGCACTGTATGGCGGTAGTCTTTGCACACTTATTGTCAGTATTATTTGAATACTAAATGGCAGTATTAGGTAGTGAATTCTTTAAATAATGTATAGCGTTATTATTATTAAAGCAAAGATCTGAGCAATGTATGGCACTATTTGTTAAATATTGAATATCAGGCTTAGGTGGGAATTATTTGAATATTATTGGCACTATATAGCGGTAATATTTATTCACTAAATGGCAGTATTATTTACATACTAAAAGGCATTATTGGATGTAAAATTATTTGAATACTGTATGGCGGTATTTTTTAGTCACTGTATGTCAGTAATATCTGTACAATTAATAGCAGAATTACCTAAATATTTGATTGGAAATGTTGGGAAGGAAATTATTAATAAATTAATCGGAGTTACTATTTTAAGATATTGGACACCATGTGGCGGTAATAGTGCATATTTCCTATCTAGGAAATGCCGCTGCTATTTTTTCTTCATGGGGTAAAATAGCTCTGTAAGAGGGTGATGTGTGTCAGCACCGTGTGGCGGCACACAGTACCTGTGCTTACCTAATACTCTATGCATTGTCAGTCTGAACCCCGTGACCCAGAGACATCAGGTTTCAGCTCACCCAGGCTACAGTCCATTATGTATGCTAATTAATGCAAATTTAATGGTCAGTCTGTGCATATGATTAACAGCCACATGAATATGCAAATATGTTCTAGGAAAAGAACCAGGCGTCCAACCCACAAGAACTTCCGTCTTTCCACCGTGTGATATTTCAGGGACTTTTTGCTTTTACAATTAGAATTAATTTATTTCCAAGTTTAGTATTAGCGCAGGTGGGTGACTACACTGGGCCGAACTCTGACTAAGAGGCAGCAGCAAACACGGAAGCAACAGCTGTCGCCATATTACACCTTCCGGATACACGGATGCCGTACGCTGCCTCCAGAATGCTGCAAATGAGAAACCTCCACAGCATTAATGCCGCAACGGGAATTGTGAAATTCACCGCTATTCCCTCTAAGATATATATAACCAATGTAGCATCTCATCAATGGTGAGACGTCTGATAGACCAGAAATCACCAATGATGAGACTTCTGATAGTCCAGAGATCAACAATGATGAGACTCCTTCTGATAGTCCAGAGATCAACAATGATGAGACTCCTTCTGATAGTCCAGAGATCAACAATGATGAGACTCCTTCTGATAGTCCAGAGATCAACAATGATGAGACTCCTTCTGATAGTCCAGAGATCAACAATGCTGAGACTCCTTCTGATAGTCCAGAGATCAACAATGATGAGACTCCTTCTGATAGTCCAGAGATCAACAATGATGAGACTCCTTCTGATAGTCCAGAGATCAACAATGATGAGACTTCTGATAATGCAGATACCACCAATGATGAGACTTCTGATAATCCAGGTATCATCAATAATGAGATTTATTTTGATAGTCCATATACCACCAATGATGAGACTCCTTCTGATAGTCCAGATATTGCCATGACGAGAATTCAGCTAGTCCAGATATCGTCAGTGATGATGAGACGTCTGTTAGTCCAGATATGGCCGATAATGAGACTTCTGGTAGTCCAGATACCTGCAATGATGAAACTTCTGATAGTCCAGAAATCCCCAATGATGAGACTCCTTCTGATAGTTCAGCTATAACTAAAGATGCGACTTCTGATAGTCCAGAAACTAGATGAGATGACTTATGAGCAGTCTGCCGTTGGTAGCAGCGTTGTCCCTGGCTGTCAGGTCACCGTGTCTCTTACGTGTTCTGCTCATGGACCCATTGACTTGGCTCAACAGCGACTCAAGCCTTTAATTACCCGGCTTCTGCTTGTGGCGGCTTTTAGTGAGTCCTGCGCTCGGCTCCGGGTTCACTTGTATTCTCCGTCATTATCATTGCCGTTCATTCTTCCTTTTCTCTCCAGGTTCCTCGGCTCGACCTTCTGTGTTCTGAGCCTGTCCCTTTTTTTCAGAAGCCATTAATGTAACTGAAAGACGCTGATCCATTATAAGGCTCTTGGAGACTTATATCTGAGTACTTACAAAAGCTTTTTATATCTTCTTTTTTTTGTAAACTCCCATGAATAACTGCAATTCATGGCTTCTGCTTTACAGCCTCTAAAGAAGAAGAAGAAGAAGAAGAAGACGGGGTGGAAAAAAAGAACTCCAACATTGAAGAGACCCGGTGACCTGGAGGATGAGAAGCAGAGATGTATTATCGGTCCTTCAGAAGTGAAGTACTAAACCGACTCACAGAGGATGTGGAGCCGCCGGGGAGGCTCCTGGAGCCTTCTGTAGACATCTTATAAGTTTACACCTGCGTCTTTGCTGAAGAAGTGACAATGGTGGAAGCTCTCAGCTCATTTATTACATGTGGATCACAAGATGAAGAGTCTCCAAAGATGACTCCATTGTCTTTATTTTCCTAGGTAAACTGGAGTAAGAGTGCTACTTTATGATGATCTATGTGGCGATCTATCCAAAACATCGCCACAGTGGGCCATTAAAACACAATTATTTTTTCTATCTATCTATCTAATTCAAATTCAAAGAAGCTTTATTGGCAGGACCAAATAAACATTAGTTTAACCAAAGTATGTGTACAGTGGGAAATAGAGATAGGGACTGTGGGGATAACGGGTAGGGACTGTAGGAACCAGTGTCAGACTGAAGAACATTGGGCCCACCAGAGGATTTGATTCTGAGGGCCCACCTTTCTCACCCACTCAAGAGCCCCATAGCAGCTGCAAGGTTTGCACTATGAACTCTCCTGAAGGAGAAGCCAGGGTCAACCGGAGGATTCTCCAGTTCTCTGGAGGGACAGTCCCACCCTGGTAGGAATGATGGATGGGGCACATCCAGGGTGGGGGTTATGGATGTCCATGACATATCATAGATGTCTTCCTCGCATCCAATGGCATGCGCTCACATACTTTGCTGCTATCTCCACCACGCTCTCTTCTTCCCCCAGTCTGATATATGTTTTCTCTTCCTCCTTCATGGAGATGAAATCCGGGAAGAGATTGGAGAGTCTCCTGAAGTGAATGTATTTGGTGCAGAGTAGCAGGAAGTGGGTCTCATCCTCCAGGGCCTCCAGGTCACAGTGTGGGCACAGTCTGTCCTCCCTGGGCTTGTAGCTCTGTCTGTGCCGGCCGGACTCTATGGCCAGATTGTGGGCACTGAGTCTATAGCGGCTCAGGATCTGGCGGTCTCTGGGATCCGGGAGTTTCTGCAGATATGGGGCCAGTCTGTAATCTCTCTGTAGACTCCGGTACATGGTCAGTTTCTGTGAGGCGTTGATATCGTTCCTCCAGTCACCGATGTACCTCTCCTGGCCCTCGTCTACCGTCTTCCTGATCCTTGCTTTTGTCAGGCTGCTGTGATTGGTGTTTTAGTCCGGTTGGGTTTGGGTGAGCTTTTCCGGGGTTCCTGGTTTGTGTGGACCACCTATATGTAGCAGGGCTTTATGGTGATGGGAGCTTGGATTGTTACTATGTAGATGACCCTGGAATGGCAGCGTCCTCTTCAGGACTGCTAGGTGCAGTGGGAATCTTCCCTGCTCAGCCCGACATGCACTGTTGGTGGTGCTCCGATGGACCTGGAGAAGGTGCTTACAGAATTCCAGGTGGAATATTTCAGTTGGGCTGGAATCCCACCTTGACCAGTCAGGGTATGTGTGAGGACCCCAGACTTTGCTGCCGTACAGGAGGATCGGGATGATGATGGCATCGAAGATTTTTAGCCAGACCCTCACTGGTGGCTTCAGATGGTAGAGTTTCCTACGGATGGCATAGAAGGTTTAGCAGGCCTTGTCCTTCAGGGTCTCTATGGCTTGTTTGAAGCTCCCTGATTGGTGAATTTCCAGGCCCAGGTAGGTGTATTTTTCCCTTCTTGTAAGAGTACAGTTGTTTAATACAAATGAAGGGTGCTGGTCTGATCTTGACTTTCTCCTCTGGAACACCATGATGTTGGTTTTGTTTGGGTTGATCGGTAGTGCCCATGTGGAGGTGAATTTCTCCAAGATTTTCAGGTGGTCTTGGAGGCCTTTCTCGGTTGGTGACAGCAGCAGTAGGTCATCTGCATACAGCAAGAATATCACTTTATCTATCTATCTATCTATCTATCTATCTATCTATCTATCTATCTATCTATATCTCATGTATATATTTATCTATCTATATCTATCTCATGTATATATTTATCTATCTGTATATATCTATCTATTTAATATAGCAAAAAAAAAATGGGCAGGTGAATAGCAAATCCCATGCAAAAAAACTGGTGTATTTATTGGTCCATGTGAACAGGTGGCAACATTTCAGCTCAAGAGCAAGTGAGTCTTTGTCAAGCAAATACAGAACGCAACAAACAGGGTGTCACAGAGACATCACATTAGTACAATCCGGCTGGTAATTACGCAATCAAGATAAAAAGTGACTTTAGTTACAAATATTCAGCAACAATATACACAACAGGTAGTCAGTAATATGGAAGAGATGGGCATGCTGCGTACAAAAGATCAAAATAGTATACATCCAAAAACTATCAATCTGTCAAATGAAAGTTTAAGACATTATGAATATAATGGATATTAAAAAAATGTATCTCTATCTACCTATACATCTACAAAAAAAACCCTGACCAGCGCCTCCTAACAGAAACCAGCAAGAGTGAACAGGTGCAAGCTCCTGTGACTGTATTATATGCAAACCAAAGGATACAGCCGCCTCTGTAATCACTAAGATGCGTAAACATTGAATATATTGCATCACTGATATAGAATATACTTATATAATAATGGGACTTAGTGCACAAATAGGCCAATTCATGAGAGCCCATCAGCCATGACAAGGCGTATCACATAGATGGGACCTTAAACCTAATATTTATCATTTCTGCTTCTCCCAAGCTAAAAGCTACAAATATAAAGGATCCTATCAAAGAAAGGTCGCCTTGTCATGGCTGATGTGCTCTCATGAATTGGCCAAATTTATGCGCTAAGTCCTTTTATTTTAAAAGTAGATTCTTTATAGCAGTAATGCATCTACATGTCATATGCAGTACAGACCAAAAGTTTGGACACACCTTCTCATTTAAAGATTTTTCTGTATTTTCATGACTATGAAAATTGTACATTCACACTGAAGGCATCAAAACTATGAATTAACACATGTGGAATTATATACTTAACAAAAAAGTGTGAAACAACTGAAAATATGTCTTATATTCTAGGTTCTTCAAAGTAGCCACCTTTTGCTTTGATGACTGCTTTGCACACTCTTGGCATTCTCTTGATGAGCTTCAAGAGGTAGTCACCGGAAATGGTCTTCACTTCACAGGTGTGCCCTGTCAGGTTTAATAAGTGGGATTTCTTGCCTTATAAATGGGGTTGGGACCATCAGTTGTGTTGTGCAGAAGTCTGGTGGATACAAAGCTGATAGTTCTACTGAATAGACTGTTAGAATTTGTATTATGGCAAGAAAAAAGCAGCTTGTGTTAATTCATAGTTTTGATGCCTTCAGTGTGAATGTACAATTTTCATAGTCATGAAAATACAGAAAAATCTTTAAATGAGAAGGTGTGTCCAAACTTTTGGTCTGTACTGTATGCAATGTTTACATATATCTTAACACTTGTATATATTCTTTGGTTTACACCTATATATTTATCTATATTTGTAAAGAACCTATATGAAGCCACTACAGATAAATCTGACACCAGTCTTCACACCTGTAATGGAAGGTTCCATTAGTAATTCTCTACCTAATGACATCTGTGCAAGAAATAAGATTTACTTTCCTTTTTTCTTTTTTTGGCTCATCTAAGGGTTTCTGTAGAAATTGCTTCTTAAACAAACGGCTCTATTTTGTATAAGTGAGCGGCGGCATTAATACATGCACAGAAAGCCTATTTGTTTTGGGGAAGAATTTATTGCAGCAGTAATAACTGTCAGGCGGAAAGTGTCCTTAATGTGCTACAGACAGACGCACCAGCGAGGGATCCATCACTCTATCGACCACCTGACACGGCCACAGTCAACTCTTGTCATGAACTTAAGCACTCAAAGTGGAAACTGTGATCAATGGAGCAGGATCTGGTGGCCGGAGGTTTCCAGACGTGTTATAAGTGGTGGCCCCGTCTGTCTGACCCCAGCAACAAAAGGAAAAGATGGAAGCAATGAACGATCCTTATCTATCATCTCATTATCAATTTATCTATCTATCTATCTATCTATCTATTATCTATCCATCCATTATCTATCTATCATCTATCTATCTATTATCTATCCATCCATTATCTATCTATCTATTATCTATCTATCTATTATCTATCTATCTATCTATCTATCTATCTATCTATCTATTATCTATCCATCCATTATCTATCTATCATCTATCTATCTATTATCTATCCATCCATTATCTATCCATCCATTATCTATCTATCTATTATCTATCTATTATCTATCTATCTATTATCTATCTATCTATCTATCTATTATCTATCCATCCATTATCTATCTATCTATTATCTATCTATCTATTATCTATCTATCTATCTATCTATCTATTATCTATCCATCTATTATCTATCTATCTATTATCTATCTATCTATCTATCTATCTATTATCTATCTATCTATTATCTATCTATTATCTATCTCATATCTATCTATCTATCTATCTATCTATTTTTCTTTCTATCTGTCTATGTATCACATCTATCTTTCCGTCTTCCCATCTTTCTTCCTTCCTTCCTTCCTTTTTCCCTCCCTCTTTCTTTCTAATCTATCTGTCTCTCTATCATTCCGTCTTCTCATCTTTCTTTCTCTCTCTCTACTAAACTATCTGTCTGTTTATGTATCACATCTATCTTTCCATCTTCCCATCTTTCTTTCTTCCTTCCTCTCTCCCTCCCTCACTCTTTCTTTCTAATATTTATCTATCTCCAAGATTTTCAGGTGGTCTTGGAGGCCTTTCTCAGTTGGTGACAGCAGCAGTAGGTCATCTGCATACAGCAAGAATATCACTTTATCTATCTATCTATCTATCTATCTATCTATCTATCTATCTATCTATCTATCTATCTCATAGCTATCTATCTATCTATCTCATATCTATCTATCTATCTATCTATTATCTATCTATCTATCTATCTATCTATCTATCTATTATCTATCTCATATCTATCTATCTATCTATCTATCTATCTATCTATCTATCTCATATCTATCTATCTATTATCTATCTATCTATCTATTATCTATCTATCTATTATCTATCTATCTATTATCTATCTATTATCTATCTCATATCTATCTATCTATCTATCTATTTTTCTTTCTATCTGTCTATGTATCACATCTATCTTTCCGTCTTCCCATCTTTCTTCCTTCCTTCCTTCCTTTTTCCCTCCCTCTTTCTTTCTAATCTATCTGTCTCTCTATCATTCCGTCTTCTCATCTTTCTTTCTCTCTTTCTACTAAGCTATCTGTCTGTTTATGTATCACATCTATCTTTCCATCTTCCCATCTTTCTTTCTTCCTTCCTCTCTCCCTCCCTCACTCTTTCTTTCTAATATTTATCTATCTCCAAGATTTTCAGGTGGTCTTGGAGGCCTTTCTCAGTTGGTGACAGCAGCAGTAGGTCATCTGCATACAGCAAGAATATCACTTTATCTATCTATCTATCTATCTATCTATCTATCTATCTATCTATCTATCTATCTATCTATCTATCTATCTATCTATCTATCTATTATCTATCTCATATCTATCTATCTATCTCATATCTATCTATCTATCTATCTATCTATCCATCTATTTATCTATCTATTATCCATCCATCTATTTATCTATCTATCTATTATCTATCTATCCCTCTATCCCTCTATCTATCTATCTATCTATTTATCTATTATCCATCTATTTATCTATCTATCTATCTATCTATTCCATATGTATTGTTACGGATCCGGGTGGTGGAACCTCTGTGCTGTGATACAAGGAGGGACCAGAGGGGCGTAACTAAGTGCCTACTCGGACCGACCGTGGCCACACGGCGGCTTAGTCGACTCCGTGAACCAAGGAGGGACTGGGCAGGTGAACCAGGTGCCACTCTTGGACCGACCTTGTTTGAGATCAGGCGACTCCCACGGGACTGATGGCCGAAGCTGACAGGTACAGCGGATGAACACGGCAGGTAGCCTGATGGGTGATCTGGGTTGGCAAGCAGGCGGGCACGGCTGATAGACAGACTGGCGGGCACGGCTGATAGGCAGGCGGGCACGGCTGATAGACAGGCAAGTAGGCTCGGCAGATGGACAGGCAGGCGGGCACGGCTGATAGACAGGCTGCGGGCTCGGCAGATAGACAGACTTGTGGGCACGGCTGATAGACAGGCTGGCGGGCTCGGCAGATAGACAAGCAGGCGGGCACGGCTGATAGACAGGCTGGCGGGCTTGGCAGATAGACAGACTGGCGGACACGGCTGATAGACAGACTGGTGGGCACGGCTGATAGACAGGCTGGCGGACTCGGCAGATAGACAGACTGGCGGGCACGGCAGATAGGCAGGCAGGCACGGCAGATAGGCAGGCGGGCACAGCTGATAGGCAGGCGGGCAGAGCTGATAGACAGGCAGGAGGGCACGGCTGATAGACAAACTGGCGGGCATGGCTGATAGACAGGCTGGCGGGCACGGCTGATAAGACAGGCTGGCGGGCACGGCTGATAGACAAACTGGCCGGCATGGCTGAAAGACAGGCTGGCGGGCACGGCTGATAGACAGGCTGGCGGGCACGGCTGATTGACAGGCTGGCGGGCACAGCTGATAGGCAGGTGGGCGCAGCTGATAGACAAACTGGCGGGCACAGATGATAGACAAACTGGCGGGCATGGCTGATAGACAGGCTGGCGGGCACGGCTGATAGACAAACTGGTGGGCACGGCTGATAGACAGGCTGGCGGGCTCGGCAGATAGACAGGCAGGCGGGCACGGCTGATAGGCTGGCGGGCTTGGCAGATAGACTGGCGGACACGGCTGATAGACAGACTGGTGGGCATGGCTGATAGACAGGCTGGCGGACTCGGCAGATAGACAGGCAGGCGGGCACGGCTGATAGACAAATTGGCGGGCATGGGTGATAGACAGGCTGGCGGGCACGGCTGATAGGCAGCCGGGCACAGCTGATAGGCAGGCGGGCACAGCTGATAGACAGGCAGGCGGGCACGGCTGATAGACAGGCTGGCGGGCACGGCTGATAAGACAGGCAGGCGGGCACGGCTGATAGACAAACTGGCCGGCATGGCTGATTCACAGGCTGGCGGGCACGGCTGATAGGCAGGTGGGCACGGCTGATAGACAAACTGGCGGGCACGGCTGATAGACAGGCTGGCGGGCACGGCTGATAGACAGGCTGGCGGGCACGGCTGATAGACAGGCTGGCGGGCTCGGCTGATAGACAGGCTGGCGGGCACAGCTGATTGACAGGCTGGCGGGCACGGCTAATAGGCAGGCGGGCACGGCTGATAGACAAACTGGCGGGCACAGCTGATAGACAAACTGGCGGGCACGGCTGATAGACAGGCTGGGGGGCACGGCTGATAGACAGGCTGGCGGGCATGGCTGATAGACAAACTGGTGGGCATGGCTGATAGACAGGCTGGTGGGCTCGGCAGATAGGCAGGCGGGCACGGCTGATAGACAGGCTGGCGGGCTTGGCAGATAGACAGACTGGCGGACACGGCTGATAGACAGACTGGTGGGCACGGCTGATAGACAGGCTGGCGGGCTCGGCAGATAGGCAGGCGGGCACGGCTGATAGACAGGCTGGCGGGCTTGGCAGATAGACAGACTGGCGGACACGGCTGATAGACAGACTGGTGGGCACGGCTGATAGACAGGCTGGCGGGCTCGGCAGATAGACAGACTGGCGGGCACGGCTGATAGACAGGCAGGCTGACACGGCTGATAGGCAGGCTGACACGGCTGATAGGCAGGCGGGCACGGCTGATAGACAGGCTGGCGGGCACGGCTGATAGACAAACTGATGGGCATTGCTGATAGACAGGCTGGCGAGCATGGCTGGCAAGACAGGCTGGCGGGCACGGCTGATAGACAAACTGGCCGGCACGGCTGATTGACAGGCTGGCGGGCACGGCTGATAGGCAGGCGGGCACGGCTGATAGACAAACTGGCGGGCATGGCTGAAAGACAGGCTGGCGGGTACGGCTGATAGACAGGCTGGCTGGCACGGCTGATAGACAGGCTGGCGGGCACAGCTGATAGACAAACTGGCGGGCACAGCTGATTGACAGGCTGGCGGGCACGGCTGATAGGCAGGCTGGCAGGCACGGCTGATAGACAGGCTGGCGGGCTCGGCTGATAGACAAACTGGTGGGCACGGCTGATAGACAGGCTGGCGGGCACGGCTGATAAACAAACTGGTGGGCATGGCTGACAGGCTGGCGGGCACGGCTGATAGGCAGGCTGGCACGGCTGATAGACAAACTGGCGGGCACGGCTGATAGACAGGCTGGCGGGCACGGCTGATAGTTACATAGTTTATAAGGCCGAAAAAAGACAAGCGTCCATCCAGTTCAGCCTATTTCTTGTGCACTGCAGCTATTCCGCTATTCCTATACCATGCGGTATAGGCCAATTTACATCATTGAGGAAAAATTCACTTCCCGACACCAATCTGGCAGTCAGATTAAATCCCTGGGTTAATTAACTAAGCATAAGATGTAATTTTATTGTTCTCAAGAAAGGCATCCAGGCCTCTCTTGAACTCATTAAGTGAGTTGGACATCACCACTTCCTCTCCCAGAGAGTTCCAGAGTCTCACGGCTCTGACCGTAAAGAATCCCCTTCTATGCTGGTGCAGGAACCTCCTTTCCTCCAGACGCATAGTGTGCCCCCTCGTCTTTGTCACCATCCTTGGTATAAACAGGTCATGGGAGAGATCTCTGTACTGCCCCCTGATGTATTTATACATGTTTATGAGGTCTCCCCTAAGCCTTCTCTTTTCCAATGTAAATAGGCCTAATTTTGACAACCTCTCTGGGTATTCTAGTCCCTCCATTCCCTTTATTACCTTAGTCGCCCTCCTTTGTACCCTCTCTAGCTCCAATATGTCTTTCCTGAGCACCGGAGCCCAGAACTGTGCACAATATTCTAAGTGCGGCCTTACCAGCGCTTTATACAGAGGAAGAACAATGTTCTCATCATATGCCCCTATTCCTCTTCTGATGCATGCCATGACTCTATTTGCCTTCGCAGCTGCTGCCTGACACTGGGCACTCCAATTTAATTTGCTATTAACCAAGACGCCCAGGTCCTTCTCCATGTCAGATTTCCCCAACGGTTTCCCATTTAATATGTATGGGTGACTGCTGTTTTTCTTTCCCATGTGCATGACCTTACATTTATCGGCATTGAACCCCATTTGCCATTTTTTGGCCCAACTCCCCAATTTATCTAAATCCTCCTGTAGCTGTGCCCTATCCTCATCTGTATTAACTACTTTACAAAGTTTAGTATCATCTGCAAATATTGCTATTTTACTATGCAACCCTTCCACTAGATCATTAATAAATATATTAAATAATATAGGGCCCAAGACAGACCCTTGAGGCCCCCCGCTAGTAACCCTGACACACCCTGAGCTTACTCCATTGATAACCACCCTCTGCTTTCTATCACTCAGCCAGCTATTTACCCACTTGCACACATTGTCCCCCAGACCAAGCATTCTCATTTTATATACCAACCTTTTGTGTGGCATGGTATCAAACGCTTTGGAGAAGTCAAGGTATACAACATCCACTGACTCTCCCCGGTCCAGCTGTGAGCTCACCTCCTCGTAGAAGGCGATCAGGAGCGATCCCTCATGAATCCATGTTGATATGGAGTTAGACAGTTATTATCATTAAGATATTCTACAATAGCATCTCTAAGAAATCCTTCAAACAATTTACCCACAACAGACGTTAAGCTGACTGGTCTATAGTTCCCAGGGTCACTTTTAGACCCCTTTTTGAATATTGGTACCACATTTGCTTGGCGCCAGTCTAGTGGGGCAGTCCCTGTCCATAAAGAGTGCTTGAATATAAGATACAGCGGCCTGTCTATCACATTACTTCATTCTTTTAGTACCCGGGGGTGTATGCCATCTGGGCCTGGTGACTTATCTATTTTGATATTATTTAGGCGTTTCTGAACTTCCTCCTGGGTTAGGTGGGTGATATTTAGCGGAGGGTTTACTTTATCACTCTGCATTTCCTCCGATAAATTGTTTTCTTTTGTGAAAACAGTGGAGAAGAAGCCATTGAGTAGGTTTGCTTTACCCTCATCGCCCTCTATGATTTTACCCAGGTTATTTTTCAATGGGCCGACTACATCAGTTTTAATCCTTTTACTGTTTATATAGTTAAAGAACAGTTTGGGATTCGTTTTACTTTCCTTGGCAATTAGTCTCTCTGTCTCCTCTTTTGCTATTCTTATTTGTTTCTTACAGATTTTGTTTTTTTCCCTATAAGTTATTAGCGCTTCCTCGCTGCCTTCTTGTTTAAGTTTACCGAAAGCCCTTTTTTTGTTTTTCATTGCCCTCTTGACGTCCTTATTTAGCCACATTGGCTTCCTCCTATTCCTAGCCCTTTTATTCCCATAAGGTATGTACCTTCTACAGTGACTATGTAGGACTGTTTTGAAAATTTCCCATTTTCTATCCGTGCTCCTATTACTGAAGATACTATCCCAGTCTATAAGGTGAAGGGCATCTCTTAGCTGATGAAACTTTGCCCTCCTGAAGTTCAGTGTTTTTGTGAGTCCCTTGCTGGGCACCCTACTGAAGCACATGTGGAATTGTATAATGTTGTGGTCACTATTTTCCAGGTGCCCCCCGACCTGCACCTCAGTTATTCTGTCTGGCCTGTTAGTTAATATTAAGTCTAAAAGGGCCGTCCCTCTAGTTGGTTCCTGCACAAGTTGTGACAAATAATTGTCTTTGATAATTGACAGAAACCTGTTTCCTTTCTGCGATCTACAGCTTTCGGTTTCCCAGTCTATATCGGGGTAGTTGAAGTCCCCCATAATAAGCACCTCGTTATTTTTTGCTACTTCGTCTATTTGTCTCATTAATAGACTTTCCGTGGCTTCTGCTATATTTGGTGGTTTATAACAGACTCCTATGATAATTTTATTATTGTTTTTTGCCCCATGTATCTCCACCCATAAGGACTCGACCTCCTCATTTCCCTCCCATACATCCTCCCGAGGAGGATGTATGGGAGGAGAGTGTTAGCACACAAACAACAATCTTGAACAGGCACCTCCATTTTGGAGGAGGTGCCTTATATAGGAGCAGTCCTCCAGCCATTGGCCGGGGACTCTTTAGGACGGCGCCTTTAAGAGGGAAGGAGCGCACGCGCGCGCACCCTAAGTACAGTGCCCGGGGAACTGGGTGTGGGCAGATGCAGCAGGGGAACCGAAGGACGCCGGACCGGGACCACGGCGATGAGGGGATTGGCGTCTCTGCCTAGCAGGAGGCAGACACGCCGACGCTACATGTATCTATCTATTATCTATCTATCACATCTTTCTTTCTCTCTAATAAACTATCTATCTGTTTATGTATCACATCTATCTTTCCGTCTTCCCATCTTTCTTTCTTCCTTCCTCTCTCCTTCCCTCACGCTTTCTTTCTAATATCCCTCTATCTATTATCTATCTATCTATCTATCTATCTATCTATCTATCTATCTATCTATCTATCTATCTATCACATCTATCTATCTTTCTCTCTAATAAACTATCTATGTATAGGGTAATGTATCACATCTATCTTTCCTTATTCCTTCCTTCCTTCCCTTTTCTTTCTTTCTTACTTTCTTTCTCTCTAATAAACGATCTATGAAATTTAAAAAATATCAACCAACAAGTATAATGAAATCAAAACAAATTCCAATCAATAAATAATGTAAATTAAATGTTACATATATTAACGTTGTTTTGGTGTTTTTGTTACTTTCCTTTTTGGCATAAAATTTCTATTTTTAAAATAATTTTATTTCAATGGGGCTAAAAAGAAGAGAGTGCGCTTTTCCTATTGGAAGAGAGACCTTCAGAAAAGTTTTTGCTGTATGGAATAGTTGCCGCCGCTGAAAGGAAAAACAATTGGAAGTTGTAATGTTTAATATCGTAGTTATTACAAGATTCCATTCATTGAATAGAAACAGTGAGAATAAAAACTGAAATAAGACAAAAGAAAGAAATACTAAAATATAGTCCTGAAAAGTAAATGTCCCACAGTCACATTAACCTTTAGGTTTTAATGATTGCTCCCATAACAGGAAGTCACTGATCGGAGAACGTTTCCAGCTTCTGAAGTGACAAAAGTGCTTCCCATTAGTATTGGTTTAATGTAAGCTGAAACTCAAGAGGAAGCAGAAAGGCGGCATTAAAGGATCGACTGACCCCTAATCCCCAGACGACCAGACATTGCAGAAAAGTGACTGGCCGGGTCTCCACATAATACCATTTGCTGTATAAGGCTGGAAAAATATTGCTGTAGCCAAAAGCAACCAGAGAGTATTAGTACAGCAGTAGGATATACCGTAGGTCTAAAGAAAAACGATAAAAACTAAAGCTAGGCAACAACTGTGATACTCTTCCATAATAGTTACTCTGAGACCTGAGGAGGCTGGGACTCTGTGGCACCTGGGATTGAGGAGGCTGGGACTCTATGGGACCTGGGATTGAGGAGGATGGGACTCTATGGGACCTGGCATTGAGGAGGCTGGGACTCTATGGGACCTGGGACTCTATGGGACCTGGGATTGAGGAGGATGGGACTCAATGGGACCTGGGATTGAGTGGGCTGGGACTCTATGGGAGCTGGGATTGAGGTGGCTGGGACTGTATGGAACCTGGGATTGAGGAGGCTGGGACTCTATGGGTCCTGGGATTGAGGAGAATTGGACTCTATGAAATTTGGGACTGAGGCGGTTGGGACTCTGAGACCTGGAATTGAAGAAGCTGGGACTCTAAGGGATCTGAGATTGAGGATAATGGGACACTATGGGACCTTGGACCTAAGGAAGCTGGAGCAGTATGGAGTCGGGCTTGAAGAGAATGGGATTCTACGTAAACTTGGACCTTATGAGCTTGGGACACAATGGTGTCTGGGACCTGAGGAGGCTGGGACATTAAGGGATCTTTGGCTTTAGACAGCTGGGGCACTTATGGTCTTGGCATTTGAAGAGGCTGCGACACTAAAAGGCTGACAGTCTGGAAAACGACAGGACCTAGGACTTAACAAATGGACTTGGGAGATTAGTGGTAAGACTTGGAAAGGTAGGAACACTACGGGACTGGAGCTTCAAAATGTGGGTCACTATTGTCCTTACCGAGCTCCAGATTCCATATTTATTCCTTAGGCGCTTTTCCAACACTATCAAAGAATGTACAGTTACGTGGGGTTACAGACAATGTTGATGAAAGTTCCTCACTAGGAGAAGAAGGTCCCAATTTTTGATTTTATCTCAGGACTGTGACACATGGACAATCAAAAAGTTGCAGGATATGACCTGAGTATCGGCATAGTGTGAGACCCAGCCTTGGTACATTTTGAACAGACTAGTTTATGGTGGAATTATCCATCAACCACTGGAAACGTAGAAGACATAGAACATTGATCTACTAAACAGTCTAATGATGCTATAATTGATAATTAAAGACAATTTTCCTCCTCCAATGTGAAACTGTGGTAAGTGCGCTAAAAATAACGGAGCAAATGTGCAAAGCGGTGGCAATCCATTCATGGTAATGCATAATCAATATTTCTTTCACAAGTGACCAGAGCCTACTGAGCCGTGCAGGTCTAAAGTCAATCAATGATGATTGCTGCTGCCCAACCTGGTAACATGAAGCCCCATGGGTGACATTTTCTCCGACTAGACCTGGCTGTGACACTGACAGCTGCAAGTTAGCAAGGGGTCAAGTTTATGCCCTGGAGGACTTCAAACCTTTGACACGAACAATTACTGCAGTTTTTTTTAGGATGGGGTTGTCCATTGCTTGTCGAGGAACATGGCAGGTAGACGGGTCGCTCCTTCATCCTCTTGAAGATATATAGCAGGCTGCAAAGCCATTTACTGCCCTAAATACAGAAAACCAAAATTCGACAAATCAGGTATAAATGTATGAAGTAATATAGTCACTCTAAGGATAAAGCCTGTTGCTGTTCATATCTATTCTCTTGAACTGCAATACCAGATACAACCTATGAACAAGCGTGGCGCTGTTTCTATAAAAAAAAAGAGTAGATTTATTTTCCCAAACTTTACAATAAATGAATGATCTTGTAATAGATGGATGAGTGCACTGTGTATGACAGATAAAGTAAGGTCCTTATTAACCTTCTTATTTTAGATCTAAATGCCGTATTGACCATATGAATAAGGGTTCTTTAATGAGACAATTCATTGAGCACATATTGTGCCTATGCGTGCCTCCTATATTCTTATCTATAAGCAATACAAAAAGAGTCGGATATAAATGTAAAATGTAAATTTTCCACTTTGCCCGATAAGACCCTTTACAGCGTATCTGTCCTTTCACATAACCTGTATAAAGGCAAGCTCTTATCCGTATTCTCACAAGTTAAAACTGCACCTTCCAATCTAATATGTACAGAAACTGCCCTGCTCGTAATACTCTATAACTTGTTATCTGCACTTTTTTTTTTACCAGGCAGTTCCATTTCATCAGCATTCTGCCAGGACTGTTGGTCCTGGAATTATCCTGCCTTACTTCCTGTAAAGACAAATACCCGCACCCACTTCCTGTTACTGTAGAGACAAAGACCCAGCCCCACTTCCTGTAGAAAGACAAAGACCCACCCCCATTTCTTCTACAGAGACAAAGACTCTCCTCCACTTTCTGTATAGACAAAGACCCTCCCCCGCTTCCTGTAGAAAGACAAATACCCACCCCTATTTCTTCTAGAGACAAAGGCCAGCCCACACGTGAAGAGATAAAGACCCATCCTCACTGTAAAGAGCCAGCAACCCACTCCAACTTCCTGTAGAGAGACAAATGTCCCCCATCACTTTCTATAGAGAAAAACACCTGCCAATACTTCCTGTAGAAAGACAAAGATCTGCTATCATTTCCTACAGAGACAAAGAACCACCCCACTTCCTGTAGGGAGAGAAAGCTCTGCCCCGACTTACTGTAGAGAGACAAAGGCCCACCTCACTACTTGTAGAGACATAAATCCATCCTCATTTCCCATAGAAAGAAAAAGAACCGCCCCCACTTTCTTTAAAGAGACAAAGACCTGTCCCCACTTCCTTTAAAGAGACAAAGACATGCCCCCACTTCCTGTAGTGAGACAAAGGTCCACCATCACTTCCTATAGAGACAAAGACTCACCTCCACTTCCTGTAGAGAGACAAAATCCCGCCCCATTTCATGTAGAGCGACAAAGACCTGCCCCCACTACCTTTAAAGAGACAAAGACCGCCCCACTTCCTTTAAAGAGACAAAGACCCGCCCCCACTTCCTATAGAGAGAAAAAGACCCACCTCCATTTCCTGTAGAGACAAAATCTCACCCCATATTTTGTAGAGAGACAAAGACCCACCCTCACTTCCGGTAGAGAGACAAAGACTCGCCCTCACTTCCTGTAGAGAGACAAAGACCCGCCCCCACTTCCTGTAGAGAGAAAAAGACCCACCTCCACTTCCTGTAGAGACAAAATCCCACCCCATTTCCTGTAGAGAGACAAAGACCCACTCTCACTTCCTGTAGAGAGACAAAGACTCGCCCTCACTTCCTGTAGAGACAAAGACCCACCCTCACTTCCCGTAGAGAGACAAAGACCCGCCCTCACTTCCTGTAGAGAGATGAAGACCCACCCTTACTTCCTGTAGAGAGATAAAATTCCACCCCTTTTCCTGTAGAGAGACAAAGACCCGCCCTCACTTCCTGTAAAGACAAAGACCCACCCTCACTTCCTGTAGATAGACAAAGACCCGCCCCCACTTCCTGTAGAGAGAAAAGACCCACCTCCACTTCCTGTAGAGACAAAATCCTGCCCCATTTCCTGTAGAGAGACAAAGACCTGCCCTCACTTCCTGTAGAGAGACAAAGACCCACCCTCACTTCCTGTAGAGAGACAAAGACCCACCCTCACTTCCTGTAGAGAGATAAAGACCCGCCCTCAATTCTTATAGAAAAAGACCCGCCCCCACATCCTGTACAGAGAAAAAGACCCACCTCCACTTCCTGTAAAGAGACAAATCCTCACTACTTGTAAAGACATAAACCCATCCTCATTTCCCATAGAAAGAAAAATAACCGCCCCCACTTTCTTTAAAGAGACAAAGACCTGCCCCCACTTCCTTTAAAGAGAGAAAGACATGCCCTCACTTCCTGTAGAGAGACAAAGGTCCACCATCACTTCCTATAGAGACAAAGACTCACCTCCACTTCCTGTAGAGACAAAATCCCGCTCCATTTCATGTAGAGTGACAAAGACCTGCCCTCACTTCCTTTAAAGAGACAAAGACCGCCCCATTTCCCTTAAAGAGACAAAGATCCGCCCCCACTTCCTGTAGAGAGAAAAAGACCCACCTCCACTCCCTGTAGAGACAAAATCCCACCCCATTTCTTGTAGAGAGACAAAGACCCGCCCTCACTTCCTGTAGAGAGACAAAGACTCGCCCCCACTTCCTGTAGAGAGACAAAGACTCACCCCCACTTCCTGTAGAGAGACAAAGACCCTCCCCCACTTCCTGTAGAGACAAAATCCCGCCCCATTTCCTGTAGAGAGACAAAGACCCGCCCTCACTTCCAGTAGAGAGACAAAGACTCGCCCTCACTTCCTGTAGAGAGAAAAAGACCCACCCTCACTTCCTGTAGAGAGACAAAGACCCTCCCTCACTTCCTGTAGAAAGATAAAGACCCGCCCTCACTTCCTGTAGAGAGAAAAAATCCCGTCCCATTTCCTGTAGAGAGACAAAGAGCCGCCCTCACTTTTTGTAGAGACAAAGACCCGCCCCCACTTCCTGTAGAGAGAAAAAGACTGACCTCCACTTCCTGTAGAGAGACAAAATCCTGCCCTATTTCCTGTAGAGAGACAAAGACCTGCCCTCACTTCCTGTAGAGAGACAAAGACTCACTCTCACTTCCTGTAGAGAGACAAAGACCCGCCCTCACTTCCTGTAGAAAGACAAGGACCCACCCCCACTTCCTGTAGAGAGAAAAAGACCCACCTCCACTTCCTGTAGAGAGATAAAGACCCGCCCCCACTTCCTGTAGAGAGAGAGAGACTCCCTCTCACTTCCTGTAGAGAGACAAAGACCCACCCTCACTTCCTGTAGAGAGACAAAGACCCACCCTCACTTCCTGTAGAAAGACACAATCCTGCCCCATTTCGTGTAGCGAGACAAAGACCCGCCCTCACTTCCTGTAGAGAGAGAAAGACTCGCTCTCAGTTCCTGTAGAGAGACAAAGACCCGCCCTCACTTCCTGTAGAGAGACAAAGACCCACCCTCACTTCCTGTAGAGAGATAAAGACCCGCCCTCACTTCCTGTAGAGAGACACAATCCCACCCCATTTCCTGTAGAGAGACAAAGACTCGGCCTCACTTCCTGTGGAGAGAAAAAGACCCACCTCCACTTCCTGTAGAGAGACAAATTCCCGCCCCATTTCCTGTAGAGAGACAAAGACTCGCCCTCACTTCCTGTAGAGAGACAAAGACCCGCCCTCACTTCCTATAGAGAGATAAAGACCCGCCCTCACTTCCTGTAGAGAGATAAAGACCCGCCCTCACTTCCTGTAGAGATATAGAGACCCGCCCTCACTTCCTCTAGAGAGAAAAAGGCCCGCCCTCACTTCCTATAGAGCGATAAAGACCCGCTTTCACTTCCTGTAGAGAGATAAAGACCCGCCCTCACTTCCTGTAGAGAGATAAAGGCCTGTTCCCACTTCCTCTAATCTGTCTCGGTGTTCCTGCTGCTAGAGCGGATATTACCCCTGACAACAGCCAGTAGATAGGAGGGTATACAAAAGTAATAGTTGCTGGTACTTTGGCGTGTTTACTAGATAACACATAATTTATAACTAAACTGATTTGCAGATTGTCTATTTATCATAATATTAGAGAAGAGTGAATCGAATTTGGGTCTAAGATTTAGGAATTCACTAAACATAGCAAATTTGAACAATTTGTAGTCTGATTCAAACATATCACTAAAAGTGGTTAGTACCATTTTACACACCACAGAGGATTGCATCAGACAAAGAAGGCTTAGATAACCTCAAGCATGGCCAGATGGGCTTCCCCATAATGCTTTGCAATTATTGCATCACATGGTATAGCACAGTCAATCAGGAGGGACTATTATAGCCTGTATAAAAGCAAAAGCAGAAAACACAGCAGCCATTTTGTGGTGAATCTGGATAGCCAGAGGACGTCATAGTTCAGCAGCAAAGATAAGAAAAGAAAGCCAAAAAGCATTGAAGAAACTGTACAGATAATCCATTTACCCATAAATATATACATTGCTAAGGCTGTGTTTGTGTTAAAAAGCTTGAAAGAGGTAGGATACAGTCCTAGGAGACCTTGGCGTGTTATACTTGTCTTTTGTCACATCTTTACCTGGACCTGCTCCTGTGATGTCGGCATCTGTCACTAGGGTCCACCATTTTCATTCTGTGGGCATTGCTGGTGATGGAGGAGATATCAGGACCAGAAGCTCTGGGCAGCGTTGGCTCTGTCCAGCTGCAGAGACTAGTATAGCTGAGAACTGTAATGCTGTCCAGCTTAGAAGTATGGATGTGTGAGATGTCCAGCAGAACTAATTAGTTCCCTGCTGTGGAAAATAGGACGGCACCACACCCTAGTAATAGTTACCAGTTATAGTTTTACTAGCTCTGGTTCACTTCTATTATCTAGCTTCTGTTCGTCGGTTTTTTACACCTGTTTACTGACAATTCTTCTTATTTCCAATTTTGTCACTTGTCTTCTTCTTGTTCTGATCCAGTGACCTGATTATGCCTACCAGCCTGATTTATCGGCCAATGGCTACTCCGAGGAGTCAACCCAGAGCCCCTGTGTAAGTCCACATCCCTTTACAGGGCTTGAAGGATGAAGGCAGTGGCTCTCTGGGACCTGATAGTCACAGTAGCTAGTGCAAAACTTGTTTGTGGTAGGACCTGATAGTCGGAGAAGCTAGTGCAAAACTTGTTTCTGGTGGGACCTGATAGTTGGAGAAGCTACTGCAAAACTTGTTTATGGTGGGACCTGATAGTCAGAGAAGCTAGTGCAAAACTTGTTTGTGGTGGGACCTAATAGTCAGAGTAGCTAGTTCAAAACTTTTTTGTGGAAGCCCTATTTAGAGCTCCCAGGTGACCATGGCCAGAACCTCATTACATCTTTTCAGGACCATTGGAGGCTTGCAATTCATCACAAATCGATTTTTTCTTTTTTTTTAATTATCGAAGGTGGTGAGTTTGAATTTCAAACGATTCGCTCATCTCAACATATTATCTATCACATGAGATCAAGTTGTCGAAAGTACAATGACCATGTAAAATCAACTTTCCCAATACTCCTCCACCCATTCCCCTCTCCTAGATACCATCCAAACCTTCGCATGCCTTCTTACAAGCCTTCATGTAGCATCTTTATTCATGGCTGGCCTAAATTGATAGCAGACTGTTTGATCAGAGGAAAGTCAGGCAGGTTACCGAGCGGCTGAAGCTAATTTCTGAAAATGCAAACGCTGTTTCAGGTCACCAGAAAATTAAGTTTGATGCCAAGAGGTCCTGGAGCTCGTCTTCCCCTTTGACCCTGACTCTTGGCACTACACGCTAGTCTCCTTTTGAAGTGCTCTATTCTGAATAGCAAAGATTCATTTAGCTGAATGCCTTTTATCTCCGGATGTGAAGAAATGGAATATCGCGCTATGAAAAAATCCAACATAATATCCATAATGAACAATATTTATACAAGAATGTCTGCAAACGCCTCTCGAGAAATCACCGGCAGATCAGCAGTGGCTTTAATTAATAATTTTAATGACCTCTGGCATGACCTGGTCATCTGGTTGGCCACCTAATGATGTCACATGCGGCAGTCCTGCTAAGACAGCAGCTCCGGTTTTTATAGGATATATTTATATTTCGCTATGGTAATTCTTACAACTACAATTCAATTACAGAGACAGAGCTGGAAAATTCTTGGCCTATTTTTTTGACCTCCCTGGTCTTCATTTGTAACTAACCACCGTCAAGTTCCTGCACGATATATTTTTTTTTATAATGTAGCTGAATTTTTAGCATTTAATTTTTTTTTTTTTTACTTTTCATTTTCTCTTTTTTTTGTCTCCTATCATAGAGGGTGTAGAAATCAGTTTTATGCCTTCAATATTTGGCAGTTACATTTGTCTAAACATGGATACACTGGAAAACGTGGTCTTGTCGGTCCTCGCATCTGGGTTTTGTATTCCTGTTCCACATTAGTAAGATGAACTCTGAACTGGTCGCACTTGGGGGCAGGAATAACTTTTACTCTACATAAGGGGCAAATCACTGGGTCTAATTTATAAAGCAAAAAGTAATGGATTGTCCATAACCACCAATCAGATCCTCTTTGTGTTTGCTGTATGTTCTATCAGTTATGTCTTGTGATATTACTAACACCCATATTTCTTTCCTCCATTCCTTTTTTCTTTCTTTCTTTCTACTTCTTCAATCCTTTCTCCCTTCCGCCTTCTTTCTTTTTTTATTCCTTTATTCTATCTTTTTAATCTGTTCCATTTTTCCTTCCCCATTTTTTCTATCTTTTTTCTTCTCATTTTACCTTAAGTTTTAGATATTGGTTGAAACGTCTGTTCTCGTTACCATCCTCTTCCCTTTCTTTCTTTCCGTCCTTCCTTTTTCCCCCATAAGTTTTATACTTCAGTTATGACTTCCGTTTTTCTGTTTTTTATACCTTCTACTCTTCTTTCTTTCTTACTTTATATCTTTCCTTCCTCTTTTCTACTTCTTCTATCCTTTCTCCCTTCCTCCTTCTTTCTCTTTTTTTCTTTTTTCATTCCTTTATCCCATCTTTTTAATTTTTTCTATCTTCTTTTTTCCCATTTCACCTTAAGTTTTAGATATTGTTTGAAAACGTCTGTTCTTTTTACCATCTATTTTCCCTTCCTTCCTTTTTCCCCCATAAGTTTTATACTTCAGTTATGACTTCTGTTTTTCAGTTTTCTATACCTTCTACTCTTCTTTCTTCTTTACTTCATCCTTTCTACTTCTTCTATCTTTTCTCTCTTCCTCCTTCTTTCTCTTTTTTTATTTTTTTCATTCCTTTATCCTATCTTTTTAATTTTTTCAATCTTTTTTTCTTCCCATATTACCTTAAGTTTTAGATATCGGTTGAAGCTTCTGTTCTCTTTACCATCTATTTTCCTTTCCTTCCTTCCTTTTTCCTCATAAGTTTTATACTTCAGTTATCACTTCTGTTTTTGTTTTCTATACCCTCTTCTCTCCTTCATTCCTTTCTTTCTTCCTTGCCTCCTTTTTTCCTTCCTTCTTCCCATCTGTTCTCTTTACCACCCTCTGTCCCTTCTTTCTTTCCTTCCTTTTTTCCTTGATTCCTCCCGTCTGTTCTCTTTACCATCCTCTTTCCCTTTCTTCCTTCCTTCTTTCCTTGCCTTCTTTCTTCCTTCCTCCCTTGCTTCTTCTCTTCCTTCCTCCCTTGCTTCCTTCCTTACTCCCTCCCTTAATACATTCTTTTATTTCTTACTTCCTCTTTCACCTTCCTTTATTCACTCTTGTCCATGTCTTTCATTAGAACCCACAATCTGTCTCCTTATCTCAGACACTCACAAAGTCCAATTTCTTAGGAATCCATTGAATGCTGTAAGTTTGTTATACAGGAACCAAAAATACGCAGAGTCTTCAAAAATACAGAAGTTCTGGGTTCTAATATTCCAATAATGTAGACTATTTCAGCAGCTAAGTCATTCTTCCATGTTGATATTTTTAACACTGTCGTCTGTGGAAATCAAGTGGCATAACTGCTACAAAACATGAATTAGTTATGCCCTAGGTCACTACTAGTTGGAATGTGGGCAAGACCTATAAACTCTTTGTCTTTCCTTGACTAACAGAAACATTTTGACGTAGCATCCAAATTTTTTCAGACTCAGCTTCACTGCCTGTTGCCATTAAATTTTCCCTATTGATTAAAAACCGCCCAGTCTCCAAGACCGATGAAACCTCACATTTTTCCTAAAGATCTATAACTCAAACAAAGGGTTTTCTGCTTCTGACAATTTACACAAGTGGACAGTGAATTAGAGGAATGATATATTTTTCTTTCTGTAATGTTGGTGGGATCAATATGTTGATATTGATTTGAAACACGGGAGCTTGTGCCGCCTTTGGGCAGAGCGAGTTCCGAACACACCGTGGTGTATTTAGCTGCATTTTCTGATTTACATGATATAGCTGTTTATGCCACATTTTCCAGGAGTAATTATGGGCTTATAGGTTAATTACCTATAGATTCATAATTAGGTCATTGTGTACGGTTTTGTAGGAAGGCGTGAGAATTAATTGGCTATTTTCAACTCACTGGGATCAGATATTTCACCTCACAGGGGGAAAATCATGAAAACTCTTGATTCCTGTTTTGACTGTTTTGACATTTTTGTTAATCATACTTTACACTCCTAGAAGTAATTTCCAACCATCTTCGGGAGTGAATATCCTAATAGAAGTTGTTAATGAGTAAATTGGACTTATCACTGAGAGCGAGATTGACGTGATATCGAAACTTCTTTTCTTGGTTTCTGTCCGGCCAGGGACCCAATAGAAAAACTATTTTCTGCAGTTAGACGTGAGTCTCTGTTGGTTATTGGGTTGGGTTCTTCTAGAAGTTGACTGTATTTTCTTACTGAAGCTCTAGGTGAGGAAAAACTAATCTACTGGTCCCATCAGCCTTCATCCAAGGGTATAAATATAGATAGTAGTCCATACGGCTGCCGTATCGTAGGTACCTTGGAGTGAAGTGGCTCTGCCTTGGTTGGTCCCATCTACATTGCTATGGGATGGTAAGAACCTGTGCAATGTTAGCAATTCAAGTGATTGTAAATTGGAAAAAGGATAATGGAATGGCGGGGAGGAGGGGCAAACACATGTTGCAGTTATCTAAAAAGTTTGGCATTTAAAGCCTGCTCCCAGGACAGCCTATGACAACTGCCAATTGTCCAGAAATATCTCCCAAATGGCCATATTTGAACATGGCTTACCAAGACCTGTCCATTATTGTTGCTCAGTTCATGGGAATGTCCCAGCAAAATCTGGACTTTTGGAAAATATGCACCAGAACATTTTGTCTTGAAAGCAAACCTCAGAATCGTGAGTCCATGGATGACTCAATTTGATATCTGATCTCTCTTCTCTTTTTTCCACATTTCTGACGAGGCCAAACACCAATATTCCAAAAAAAGGACCACCAATCCTTGTCCACTGTAGACCACCGAAGTCCAGAACATCACCATCAATGGAAATGTTGAGGACTCTACTGGACTTTTTTAGGATTCTCAAATAAATAATGGCGTGTATCATTCATTTGGGAATGATGAGACCCATGATGGATCCCATGGAACTCTCATGATGAGCTTAATAAGGGACATGGAGTTTGGTTGGGCGTCTCACCACCCATTGATTCCAAGACACACTATATATTGACTTATGATAACCTTACAGCTGCCCATACACTTTCGATCTCCTCTGAAATCTTGTTAGAGTAGATTTGAAAAACTCTTTACAATGCCGGTCCTTAGTAAGAGTACCCCATATTTCCTGTCAACTTGCAGAACCTAACTCCTACCCATGGGGTTCAGATTTATCAGATTAATGGGGTCACCGGGACTTAAAGGACTTGGTTACATTTTGTTTATGAAATGCATGAGACCACATAGATCTTTGAAATCATTACTGACCGGATCCTCAGAGGAGGTAGCAATTGGTGTCCAAAAGCATTAGATTATGCCCCTGAGGTGTCTTAAACATTTTACACTGTAGTCCTGGCAAGAAAAATCAGGAGTCTACACAATTTAGTTAAATCCCTTTAAAACGTTCTCTAATTTTCTCCCTGGCTTTTGAAAGATTCAGGTACTTATGATGCTGCCAAGGCTTTAGAAAGCCACTCGCATTTGATATACCGTATATCATAATTCATTTCCAATATGTTGTAGATGTTGAGGCAGAAAGATCCTGAGCCAGCGATCTCTGTGATGTTGATTGGCAGGACATGTGAAACCATCACTTAGGCGTACAATTTGCTGGCCTAGTTAAAAGTGACTTACATGGACTTTCATCAGTCACGGCATTAAGAAGAAGCAATATCCATATTGACAAGTATTCACAGCGAACCTGCCCGACTTCCCTTTGTAATGTAGCTCCCAGAGACTGATCGCATCCTTCCAAGGTAAAGATTATTTCATTTGACATCAGAAATTTGTGGATCTCGCAAGTGTAAAAAAAAAAATATATATATATATATTTCTAAAATATTACAATTTGTTTCACACTTTGATGGGCTCGCTTACCCTGCACAATACCTAATAAAGGAGACATCCTATGGGTTCGTCTAAGTCACAATGTCCATGGTATAGAGGGAAAGGCATTCGTAAATATTTTTTTCACTCATTTTTCACATAACTTTCTCCACAGGGGGCAGTATTACAGAAGCTGGTTTAGTAAGGACATTCTGGAGGAATGTTGAATGGGTTTGAAAAGTTCACAACCACTTTCTGAGCACTTTAGTAATGCACTTAAAAAGGACCTCCCAGTTGCCAGAAATCTTTTTTTTTCTTGGTGTGAATGCCCTTATTCTCCTGTATCCGGCGTAGTTTTTATTTTGTTCCAGCGCCTCTCCGTTCCTGAGATATGGTCCTCTTGTCCCTATACATAAATCTAGTCATTTTTAGCCAACCGGGTGTGGTCCTCAAGAAGACAATCAAAGAGAAGAGTTGAGGACCGCCCCCACTTAGCTAAAAAGACTTTATATACAGGTAAGATGGGGCCATATCTCAGGAAAGGAGGGGCGCAAGAACAAAAGAAAAACAGCACCGGACTCAGGAGATCAGCGGCATTTACACTAAGTAAAAAAATAAATACTTATCTAGGGCAAGTTACAGGTTCTTTTTAAAAACTGATATTAAGTACATTGTCCAACAGATGGCAGCACCAAAACAATATCAGAGACCCCAAACCTTTGCAGCTGTAGCAGATTCCATTGATATCTCCATGAAGGTCCTTGCAGTAAGACGTCTGGCTCCTTAATAGTCGTTGGTCTTGCCAGTGATTAATGCTTTCACTTTATCCATAACGTATAAGAGCTGATCTACAGTATAACTTGAGCAGGTATTTCCACAATAATGGAGATTTCCTTTAAGGTTATGTTTCACGACTTCCTTTTTATTTTGGCAAATTCAGATGTGTCCTTGGCTTTTGGCTCAACAGTAAAATGACATGACCAACTTAAAAAAAATAGATTTGTGATACTCTGTTGGGAGATGTTTATACTATATGTCTCAATAATTGGCCGCCCTATGGTTGTAATGAATATTGCAGGCTGTTGCAAATTTTTCTAGCATGTCTCGACATTGGAGACCTCAATCCAATTCAAGAAGAGGTAAGGGTAAACTTGTCGTATGGCAACTACTACCTTTGCTTCATGCTATTGAACAGTTGGTTGTTCTTCATCCAATTTATGATAGTGTGATAACAATAAAAGATGAATGATCCAGGAAGAGGTATACCTTACAGCTCTAGCTCTTAGTCTCCCCCCTTATCTATCATTTCTTCTTCTTCTTCGGAGGCCGTGTAGGGGCTTTTGACCCTATAAGTCTCCAGGTGCAAATGCCATCTATGCAGCCTCTATAGCTGTGATCTTGGATTCAGGTGTTTACAGAACATTAAATTTCACAAACTATTGAGATGCATGTTGAACATCCCACTTTTGGTCAGAAAGACTAAATTGTGGGTTGTAAATAGGAAATATGGTTTTGGAGTTGCTATGCAAACTTCTGCTATTCCATGTGGTAGTAAAAAGGTACTCCAAAAAATGTCTAAAAATAATAGCATGTGTGAGACGACCAGTGGGCAGACCGGGCACCTTTCTGGACTTTGTAGTCTATGTTTCTGTGTTATGCACGTGTCCCAGATCTGGGCTTTTCTTCCCCCACCCCAGCTGGGTAACACTGTAGTATTCTATGTCGGGCTTTCTAGATGGCCAACATGATCTCATGTGATCATCTGCCTGGGAAAGGCCTACCTAGACACACATCTGTATCATGGTATTAAGACTTCAGTGTTTCTAAGACTCTGAGTTTGCCTCTTCATCATCTTGACCTGCTTTGCTGCTATCCATGGTCTCCTACAAGTCTCCTGCCTGCAGCTTCCAGGATCCCAGTTGCCTGTCCATGGTCTCCTGGACAACTCCTGATGTCTGCGGTTTCCAGCATCTCAGCTGCATGTCCACAGTCATCTACATCTCCTGCCTGTCTGTTGTTTCCAGCCTACCAGCTGTCTGTCCGTGGTCTCCTGAAGATCGCCTGCCAGCCTGCGACTTCCAGCATCCCAGCTGCATGTCTATGTTCTCATGTATGTCTCCCACCTGCATCTTCCAGCATTCCAGGAGCCTGTCTGTTGTCTCCTAGGCATCTCCTGCCTGCCTGCAGTTCCAGGATCCCAGCTGCCTGTTCATGGTCTCCTGGATGTCTCACACCTGCCTGTAGTTTCCAGCATCCCAGCTGCATGTCCTTGGTCTCCTGTACATATCATGCCTGTCTGTGGCTTCCAACATACCAGCAGTCTGTCTGTGGTCTCCTAGATGTCTCATGCCTGCCTGTGGTGTCAGCATCCCAGCTGCCTGTCTGTAGTCTCCTGGATGTTTCCTGCCAGCAATTTCCAGCATCCCAGCTGTATGTCCACGGTCTCCTGGACATCTTCTGACTTCCGGCAGGTCCAGCATCCCAGATGCCTGTCTGCGGTCTCCTGGATGTCTCCTGTCTGCCTGCGGTTTCTAGCATCCTAGCTGCCTGTCTGTGGTCTCTTGGCCATCTCCTGCCTGTGGTTTCCAGCATCCTAGCTGCCTGTCCATGGTCTCTTTGACATCTCCTACCTGCCTGCGGTTTCCAGTATCACAGCTATCCTTGTCCTGCGTGTTTCACCTATTTGCTGTACCAACTCCCGTGGCCCATGCGCCAACCTGGACTTTGGGTTTGGAGGATCTACCTCACCTAGTGAGCCCCATTTTGTAACATTGTAATTTTTCCTTTGTCCATAAATCAGCCTAAATTAATGAATACAAATATTTGATTTTTAGCCCTATCTGACGCCTTCTATGGCGCCTTAAGTCCTCCTCTTTTTTATACGACCAGCTTTTAGTAATAAAATTCAGTCTCCTTCTGCTTCCAACAACGTCTGACCCCAGAGGTTCCTATCCAATGTTTAAATAGGAGCTTGAAACGCGTTCCCACCTCCCTCTAACAAATCTAGAAAACTATGCAAAACCCGGTTCATTCTTTCTTTGCTTTTATGGTATTTTAATGATGTTTATTTACTAAACGCTTTGAAAAACTTTACATTTTTTTTTTATTATTTACATGCTAAATTCCCATCTTTTGCCAGCATTATGTGTGAGCTGAAATATGCAAGGTCGTCTCCATTAAAGGCACGCTATTAAGAGAAATGTTTTGCATCTGATGTTTTCTGGATATCGCAGATGAAAATCGCCCTCCCTCCATTAAGTTTTAGCGCAGGTCGGAAATCTGAATATGTTAAAGTTCATTTTGCAAACTTTCCTGAATTGCGCGCGGTTCTGGTAGAGCTTCGAGTTCTGTCTCTTTGATGGGGGGATTATACGTCTCGGTGCAGGCAGAGGCTCTGATTGATGCCGTGCGGCTGCTCACTTACAGATACCAGGCAGAAGTTTTGTCACTATTTAAATCTTTTTCGTCTAAATGGTTTTGACTTTAATATTTTCTACGGACATTTAGGCTGACATGCCGCTCTTTGCCACGGCGGAGGCTGATCCCGTCGTGCTCTGTCCGCATGTTATGAGCTGGTAGTGAGGGTCTTTAGACAAACTAATGCTTTCTTCATGTGCATCGAGGATAAAAAGCCTTTTTTTTTTTGTTCTTTTTGCTTCCTTCACTCATAGTCATGAATTTTAATATCTGCCAGCCAAATGCAAGAACTCTGTGTTGGAGCAAAAAATATTGATGCCCCTCAAGGCAATTTTTATTTTGCAATTTTTTTCTAGATGCATAAAGATTAAAGGGGGTTGTCAGGACTAAGATATTAATGACTTATCCTTAGGGTAGGTCATTAAAATCATTGAGCACTTCCACTGTCGGAGCCAATGAAAGTTCACAAAGTAGACGAACAGCACAGCTCCATACACTGTGTAGTGGCCATTCGCAGGAACTGCAGCTCTGAACTAATTCACTTTAATAGGGGGTGGGCTGCAGTACCAGGAATGGCCACTACACAGCATGGGACCTGGGGTGATAGGCAGGGGCATAACTATAATAGGTGCAGGGGTTGCAAACCTGCAGCCTAGAGGGGCCAAAAGGTTCCCTTTACTATTAAAGACTTCTAATAATTGGCAGCTACATTGGAGATCTAGCATTTGGGCCCACAAGCTTCAGGTTACTCTACTTTTGATAGGCATTGGACCCCCAGTAACTCCTCCTAGACATATTTTCCCCTCTCAATTCATGAGTAAAATCTGTATTCAGTGAAGACAGATTTTCCCATTGCTGAGATAGGAGATGACAGTTGGTGCTCATAAAATTCTATGGAGAGGGGAGGAGCTAGAAGCGGACACAGTCATTCTGCTGCAAGTTCTCCTGAAACAACAGTTACAGTTCTCCATAGAACTTTACAAGCACCAACTGTCATCTATCTCAGTAATGAGAAAGTCTGTAGGCACTGAAAACAGATTTTACCTGTGATTTGAAAATGAATGACCAATCCTAGTAAAGAAAGAAGTGGATTTATCTGATAACATACATAACAATTTGTTAGGTGTTGGACATTTGCTGGATCTGAAAAGTGTTCAGAATCATCAGTGGATTCTGTGGTCTCCCATTCTGGTCCAGCCACAGCCAACGCTGCTCAGCATCGTCGTCGGTCCCAACGCCTAGATGGTGCATGAGATGTACAAGTTGTCTCTTGGGTCTTTGTTCCTAGCAACATGCAGCGTAGGTTGCGGAGGGAGACAGGGCTGCTAAAGCCTAAGTCCAAGATTCTCTGCACTGAGCATGCCCGTGACATGGCGGACCGTGATTGGTGGTGTGGGAGTCAGCTGATCCGGTGACCTGGCACCGCCTGATTGGTCGCGGGTGACGTCACCAATAGTGCGACGGTGGGCAGGGCTTAATCTTTAAAAAGGCCGCCCACAAACATGGCGGCGCGCTCTGATCATTGAGCTGAGATGGTGTTATTGTGTGGACGCTTGGTTGTTTGGGCTCCACGTGTGCTATTGCTGTTACAGCTTCGGACAGGCAGGTTTAGCGGGGGATAGGCAGCCTTAGATGGAGGGAGACAGGTAGCTTCATCTGACAGTCTGGCTCCGACAAAGGGGTCGCTATACACCCCGAGCAGTCTGCAGACGCCGTATTCCCGGCACCGCCTGTAAGCCATGTGGAGAGATACTCCTCAGTCCGGTAGCACGCCGGCTGGGGGCACGTATACGCCGGCGTGAATCACACACACATCCTAGCGCCTGCTGCATAGTCCCTGTGCAGTAAACAGGGCTGCGGATACATTATTTGTCGCACATCTCTCGTGTGGTTAACGGAGATAGTGCGAATCCCTATTCCCGTTCCGGTGTGCAGTAACACGGAAGGGATTGTTATTTCAGTTTAGTTGTTTTACCTTCTTACCCGGAAGGTGTTCGGCCACAGTCTTCCAGGCTGCATCGCGGACCCCGGGTTCGGTTGCTTTCCATTATTTAATAAAATTGTTTGCAACCGTCCCCCTAACAGTATCAGAGCTCCAGGGTCTTGCCGAACATGGCTGACAACCAGCAACTGCAGCGCTATATACAGCAGCTTGAGGCTAGACTTAGGACTCTGGAACAAGCTGACCCGGTGGCTGATATCCCTGCAGTAGCTACCCAGGCAGCTTCTCAGGTGGCCAATCTGGTTAACACGGCTGCGGTGAATGCTGCGGCAGCTGCAAGTGCTCCATTACCCCGTTTTGCTCTCCCGGAAAAATTTTCTGGAGACAGGAAATCCTGCTGGGGTTTTATTAATCTATGCTCCATTTAGTTGGAGATGATGGAGGCACGGTTCCCCTCCGAAAGAGCCAAAGTGGGTTATGTCATCTCGTTACTCTCCCACAGGGCTTTGGAGTAGGCTACTCCTCTGTGGGAGCGGAATGACCCGGTAGTGGCTAATGCGGGTCTCTTTCTTAATGCCCTAAAGAGTGTTTTCCTAGGCCTCAGGTCACGCATGATACGGCTCTTAAGCTTCTTGCGTTGGTCCAGGGTTCGGCCACTGCCAGCCACTATGCCATCCAGTTCAGAACCTTAGCGGCTCAACTGGATTGCTCTGAGCGGTCGCTAATCCCGGTGTTTTGGAGGGGGCTGGCTGGGCATATTAAAGATGCTCTAGCTACCAGAGAGATCCCAACCTCTCTGGAAGAGTTAATCACTCTTGCTAACCGAATAGATCTGCGTCATGCAGAACACAAGTTAGAGCTGGAGGTTTCCAGACCTCGGTTTCGGTTGGCACCTTCATTCTCTAGACCTATCTCCAGGACTACAGATACATTATTTATCGCACATCTCTCGTGCAGTTAACGGAGATAGTGCGAATCCCTATTCCCGTTCCGGTGTGCAGAAACACGGAAGGGATTGTTATTTATGTTGGTTGTTTTACCTTCTCACCCGGAAGGTGTTCGGTCGCAGTCCACCAGGCTGCCTTGCGGACCCCGGGTTCGGTTGCTTTCCATTATTTATTAAAGTTGTTTGCAACCGTCCTCCTAACATAATCTTTCTTATTTTCACTCGTACTATTGCTTTATGAAAAAAAAAATGGAAATGAGGATTGCTCTTTCTTTAAGGATCGAACAGGGAGGAGAGTCCTAAAATTATAATTTCCCTTGATTTTGGGTCATCTACCAGATAGCACCCTTCCAAATAGGTTGCACAGTTGAAAAAAAGTTATCTTATTAATGAGCTAATAGAAGGGGCATCCTTGTTAGGGATTGTCATATCTTAGCCAAAGAGAGGGGCACTTACAAAGAGTGTCTCCTCCTCTGGAGGACCTGTCCTGTATCACAGAAACTATTGATAACGAATAGGGGTTGTGTAATTCCTTTTTCCACCTGTGGGGGCACTGCAGGAAAAGTAACCACTTACTGTTTGTGATGAGCTTCTAACAAGGAGATTGTGTAAAACTAACAATCTTTTGGAGGTTTTGGAAATTGATGCTGTCCTATTTATTGAATGAGAGGAGGACAAGTCAAAGCCTTAATCTCCATACCGTTGCTTGGCCGAACACCAAGAAGACCAAGAGAGAATAACATATATAGAGGATGGAGACTCTATAGCAAATGCAAAAATGTAGTCAGTTTTTGGGGTCCTGCTTAACATCAATGCTCACTTTTTGGGCCAAAACTGTCCCAGTATCCTCATTTTAATTTTCGGACTTGCTTGCTAATATTGCTACATCCCATTAAGGACCACGAAACATACCCCTTACAATGGTGTCGGGCAGCTATTCCCACTTACGGATGTTCTAAAATAACAACAATGAAATATAAAACAGATACAAAAAATGTAATAAAATGCAAAGAATTCGACCTAAAAAAAACAAACAAAATTCACCTTGTTAATTCCGTAAAGTGCCGTCCGCGCGGGAGAACAGTGCTCAGGTCTTGTGTGTACTGTTGGTGAGTTTTTCTTCCTCCGTTAATTATAGTGTTTTGAAAAACGAGCTTTCAATTAATTTTGGGAAAGGAAGAGAGGTAACATACTATTTTTAAATCTACAGTCACCTATTATTCGAGACACATAATCAGCCGTTGAACGAAGCCAAAAAAACGCGTTTGCTTGAATTATATCTGAAAGCGCGCAAGAACGTAAATAGACAGTACGAGGGGAATATAAGGCTTAATCGTAGGCTGCGGATAATGAAATGTTGCACATTCCTGGGGAATTCAAAGAATGTGACGGCTTTATTTGCAGAACGCATGCCAGCAAACATAACATTGGGAAAATAGTGTTTTGCTTTGTAAAGTCATCTTCAAAGTAGCTCTCCCTCAATTCCTTGTTCTAATCTTGCCTATTATTATGGTGTCTCAAGGAAAACAAGAGGTCTGGGGTGTGGGGGGGGGGTTTCTCTTTTCTTTGTGCAAATTTGTAATGCTCTAATTCACCTGTGGTGGCGCTGTAGGGAGAGTGAACACTTGTTGGAAACTTTCACAGTTGATCACTAGAGATTCAATCAGTAGGAAGCCATGTTATCAGTATGACGATCCCATTTTACAAAATTAAATTATTCAGGTGTGTAGTTAAAGGGGTCAAGGGCTGAAAAACTGGTACCAAGAATTCATTTTGGAGCCCCCCAATATGTTTGGGCTGCTTAGGTTTTTAGGACTTGTTACCGATATCAGTAGGTGGAATGACATGTCGTCTACTTTACTTGGGAATCAAAACTGGGGAGGGTACACCCTTCAGGCCTAGAAAGACCAGCTTTCTTTGTGGATGAACCTACACACCTATACATTACATAGCCAGCCCAGTGATTGTAATAAGGGTTATGTATTACCTCATTTGCCCTGCGGAGGCAGTGTAGGGGATATGAACATGTACTACCAGGATTCTCTCCAGACTAGAGTTTAGCGTTTGGTGTCATGAGTTTTGTACAATGGGAATATCCATCGTCAGGTAGGTCAAGTGGTCAGGTAGGTCTGAGAGGTGAAAGTTGATATGGTCTTGCCAAGGGACCAACATACAAACTCAGTGTTGTGAATGGGCATTCGGATGTGTGTTGCAGGGTTGTCGATAATCCATGACAGATGGGTTAGCTGGACCCAGGCACTGACACAGTTTTTTGGCAGCAGAAGACAACCCTATATGGAGTTGACTTTAGAGTCAATGACTTGCCAAAATGGTCGGCGTCTTATGGTATGTTCACAAATAACCTATTAGACCTTACGTCCCTTAAATGCACATGATCTGTATAGCTGGAGGGTAGCCTGCCAGAATAATATCTTCTAGTAGGCCCCGGAAATCCCATTCCAACACTTCCTATCAATTGGACACTACTCTGCAAAATTCCGTGGTTCTTACAGATGTGTTGGGCTTTATCACTCACACTCTTCTTCACGCTACACTTTCTTTGGTGATGTTAGCCTCTCTAACCCCCCAGCAATCTGGCATCATCATTTCCTCGTATATCATGACTTCAGGAGAGCATCACTGTGAACTACATCTGGTTTTCTTTCTCTTCAGTTGAAGGTGTCTAATCCTCAAGTGCCTCTTCAATATACGTAGCGAAATCCATCATCTTTATTGGGTTTTATCATGTGGCTGCATCAACTCTGAAGACTAATAGTATCCTTTGATCCTCAATGTCTTCTTCTCAATCTGTTGGTTAATCTTCAAGGGCACCAATAGACAGGGCTGTCCATCTCTGATCTTTCGCTGGAGATTATCTCCATTCCATCCCAGGTGATGGTGAGGAACATCTTCTTCATCGCTTGGGTTCAGATGATCATTAAGAAGGACATATGGAAAGGAGCAGAACCATACTGAAAGTGAGGTAGAATCATGCAATAGTTATTGGCAACATCCCAATACAATACATTTTACTATATGTCGATTTATCTGGGTCTGCGAACATAAAAGGTCCAAACTGAACACCAATGACTAATTGAACACAGGTAAACCAGGCCAGACCGCAAAATTAATAAAGGACTAAGAACTCAAAAATCAATGAGAATTCAGATCAAAGCACTAAAATAATTGAGACTCCAGCTCAGACCCTTACAATTAAATGAGACCCCAGACCAGCCCCATAAAATTAATTGAGACCTCAGACTAGACCCCTAAAATTAATTGAGACCCTAGAACAGACCCCTAAAATCAATTCAAATTCCAGGAAGGCCTCTAAAATTAATTCAGACCCCAGACCAGATCCCTAAAAATTAATTGAGAGACCAGACCCCTAAAATGATTTCAGACCCTAGATCAAACCCCCTAAAATTAATTGAAACCCCAGACTAGACTCCTAAAATTGATTCAGACCCCAGAAAGACCCTTAAAATTAATTCAGATCCTAAACCGGAATGCTAAAATTAATTGAGACCCCAGACCAGACCCGACCCCTAAAATTAATTGAAACCCCAGACCAGACCCTTAAAATGAATTCAGATCTCAGGCCAGGCCTTTAAAACTAATTCAGACCCCAGACCAGACTCCTGAAATGTATTATGACACCAGATTCTGAAAATTATTCAGACCTCCAACCTCCAAAAATTAATCAGACTCCAGACTTTAAAACTAATTTAGGCTTTTCTTGAGACCTTTAAAATTAATTCTCAAACTAGTGCAAGGCTGTTAAATTGAATTCAGACACTTAAAATTAATTTAGTCCTTATTACTGAGCACTATGCCAAAAAGAATACAAAGGTGACCCCCTAGTGTGGATTCAACTGTTACTTCTGCACCCAATAAAGCTACTAGGGTTGTCCATTGGCAAAATGAACTACCCATCTACTGGGAAAGTCTCAGGGTGCCCTTTTTTCTTATTAAAAATGTATTGACTAAGTAAATTTTCAAACACCCTATTAAGGAATTCTGACTGAATTCCGTTGGTCCCCTGCCCATTTCTTAGCTGGTTAGTGATTGCAAAGAGTATCTCTCACTCTGGAGGATCCCGTCAAAAATTACCACAAACAGTCCATTACTTTCAATGAGAACTGTGTAATGCTTCATTTCCCCTGTGGTGGTGCTGTAGGGAAAATGAACCCTTGCGTGGTTGATACTCCCAGAGTCGATCACTAGGTGTATATCAGCAATACAAAGCTACGTGATCAGATTTTGGTGAGAAGTCCTTCTAACAAAAATGGATTTTTCAAAGTGCAGGGAAGTGGAGTAGAGATAAGCAAATCTGCCAAAACGTAATTTCCTCAAATTGCTTGTTAAAGAAAGACCCCAGAACCTAATAAACGCAGGGGTTAAAAAATATTGCACCTTGACCTCACCTATCCTGGTACCACAGCTTCCTGCAAGATCCATCACTCTGTCCTCAGTCTTCTTCACCTACGGTGTTGACTTGGCATCAAGTTAATGTGAGGTGTCCCACAAGATCAGTGAAATCAATGTGCATGTCCTCACAAGATCATGATGTCAACATATATGGCCCCACAAGATCATGACATTAATGAGAATGTCCTTACAAGATCATGATGTCAACATGCGGTGCTCCACAAGATTATGATGTCAATGTGCATGTTATTAGGTGTCAAGCTGTTGCTGGATTTGAAATGGGTCCACAACTTTCTGTGGTCTCCCATTCCAGTCCAGATGGGGTTAATGCTGCTCAGCATCACCATCAGCCCCAACGCCTACCTGGTCCACGAGATGTACAGATTGTCTCTCAAGTATTTGTGCCTAGCAATGTTAAGCATAGGTTGCGGAGGGAGACAGGGCTCTTGGAGTCTAAGTCCAGGATTCGCCGCACTGAGCATGCCCGTGACCTGGAGGACTGTGATTGGTGGTTTGGCAACCACCTGACCCGGTGACCTGGCACCGCCTGATTGGTCCACGGGTGGCGTCACCAATGGTGCGATGGTGGGCAGGGCTTAGTCTTTAAATGGCCCGCCCACAAACATGGCGGCGCGCTCTGATCATTGAGCAAGTGATGCTGTTGTGTGGACGACCGTGTTCCACGTAGTTTCCATAGGCAGGTGTAGTGGAAATAGGCAGGCTAGTGGAAATAGGCAGGTAGCTTCATCTAGCAGTCTGGCTCTGCCAAAGGGGTTGCCTAACACCCCGAGCAGCCTGCAGAAGTCCTATCCACGGCTATCGCCTGTCAGCCACGTGGAGTAGTACCCTTCAGTCCGGTAGCACGTCGGCTGGAGGCACATGTACCTGTCGGCGTAGTCACACACGCATCCTAGCACCGCCAGTGTAGTCCCTGTGCTGTAACAGGACTACAGATAGTTTTTCACTGAATATCTCTCGTGCTGCTAACAGAGATAGTGCGAATTGCTATACCCGTTCCCGTGTGCAGTAACACTGAAGGGTTTATCATTTAAGTTGGTTGCTTTCCTTCTCACCCGGAAAGTGTTCGGCAGCAGTCCACCAGGCTGCATCGCGGACCCCGGGGTCGGTTGCGTTCCATTATAATAAAGTTGTTTGCAACCGCCCTCCTAACACATGTCCTTACAAGATCATGTCAACGTCCATGGCTCCACAAGATCATGATGTCAATGTGCGTTGCCCCTCAAGATCAGTGACGTCAATGTGCATGTCCTCACAAGATCATGATGTCAAAAGTACATGGCCCCACAAGAGTATGATGTCAACGTCCATGGCTCCACAAGATCATGATGTCAATGTGCGTTGCAACACAAGATCAAGGACGTCAATGTGCATGTCCTCACAAGATCATGATGTCAAAGCACATGGCACCACAAGAGCATGTTGTCAACGTTCATGGCCCCACAAGAACATGATGTCAATGTGTGTCGCCCCACAAGATCATGACGTCAACGTGTGTGCCCCACAAGATCATGATGTCAACACTCATGTCCCACAAGATCATTATGTCAACATACATGACCCCACAAGACCATGATGTCAACGTGCATGGCCACACAAGAGCATGATGTCAATATCCATGGTCACACAAGTTCATGATGTCAACATGCGTGGCCCCACAAGATCATGATGTCAATGTATGGGACCCCACAGTGCCAAAGAGTAAAGGTGGAAGAAAAGACCGGAGCCTAAGGGATGAGCCAGAGGAAAACTGAGTGGGGAGTCGTGGCACCATTACAGGAGAGGAGTGAGGTGAGTCTCATGTTTGTTTTTGTAACCACTTTCCCGAATCTAAAAATAATTAGTGACATGGAAAGAAAAAGCTAGATTTTTTGGTGAAATTAGAAGCAAATTCAACTTAACTTTCATCATTTTGCTCATCTCTACTGTGGGCTCTTGGGGAGATCCTGTGTTCAGAATCCTCAATTATTAGCCAGAAAGTGACTACAAAGAGCATCTCTCACTCTAGAGGACCTGACATGTGCAAAAATAACACAAGTAGTCCATTGTTTCTTTTATTTTTTTAAGAAAGATAAGAATGTAATGCTTCATATCACCAGTGGTGTCACTGTAGGAAAAATGCACACTTGTGGTTGAATGCTCCTACAGGCGATCATTAATGATTCATTGTGATCGATTTCAGGAGCCGTTCTAGTAAAAGGGGATTATTATCCAAAGTGGAGGGGAGACGTTGTAGGTGGGGTAGTGGTAGTAGCTGCACCCAGTCTGGGTCATTGATGGGGTCTACCCTGGATTTTCTGGGAGAAGGGAACATTTCACATCTCTATGAATATTCCAAGGCAATACTGTATAAAATGAATCTCTTGGGTGGAAGAGGGCTTCTTTTTAAGGACATAACTCAGTAGGTATAAGCTAATTCATGGAAGCGGAGTATTGTGCGTCCCCCTGACTGTGGCATGGTAACATCAACACAGGCTGAGCTGATGAATGGTAATGTCCTTTTCCAGTTAGTGTTTCGGGTTCTCTGCTCAGGATCAGGTTCTGACCTGTCACAATTTACATTCCCCACTGACCTTTTTGTATAATACGGCGGGATATTTACACCAGGCGTCTGCATCTGCTCCGTCTGTTTTACTTTCTGTAAAATAAGGTTGAGTAACCCTATAAAGAGTGTGGACTTTTTTTTTTTTTTGAAGGAGTTGCAATATTTTTTTAGATTTCAGGGCGATATCCTGGATCCCTATTGAATTGAGGGATTTAAAGGGACAGTAACATTTTATTTCTACATAGAACCATAGGATATAGCTCTACTTGCTGATTAAAAGAATGTGTCAACAATTTCGTACAGATGATTTATTCCAAAGTTATTCTGTTTGTGACGCGCCCCTGGGCCTGCTGTGTCGCGCAGCGTCTCGCGCACGGGGGCTTACCCGGAACCGGATCAGATGAGGGTTGTAGTCTCCGAGTGGCGGGGACCCGGTCCGTGCCCAGGGAGTCAAACTCAGTGTGTGGCAGTCTTGATAGGTGTTATTTGAGTGTCGACTACGCCACCCGTTGATTTGCAGATATGGAGCTGCCGCTGCAGGGCAGACCGCTGAGGCCGGTGTAGAATTGTGCAGCGTGATAGTACAACCCCCAACGGGAGGGGTATGGCCTCAGGGCAGCCGACGTGGAAGATGGGGGTAGCAGGAACCACTCAGAGACGGTGCGGTGTAATTCAGGGTCTTTACTGGTAACAACGATAGACCCTCCCGGAGTACTTGCTAGCGAACGGGGCCTGGTCAGTCCTTGAGCAGATGGGATCTCCCCTGGCCAGGCGGAGTTGTAGGCCTCCCAAACTGACTGTACTCTTCTGGCTACCTTGCTAGAAGCGGATACAGTCATATGAAAAAGTTTGGGCACCCCTATTAATCTTAAGCTTAATGTTTTATAAAAATTGGTGTTTTTGCAACAGCTATTTCAGTTTGATATATGTAATAACTGTTGGATACAGTAATGTTTCTGCCTTGAAATGAGGTTTATTGTACTAACAGAAAATGTGCAATCTGCATTCAAACAAAATTTGACAGGTGCATAAGTATGGGCACCTCACCAGAAAAGTGACATTAATATTTAGTAGATCCTCCTTTTGCAAAAATAACAGCCTCTAGTCGCTTCCTGTAGCTTTTAATGAGTTCCTGGATACTGGATGAAGGTATTTTTGACCATTCCTCTTTACAAAACAATTCCAGTTCAGTTAAGTTTGATGGTCGCCGAGCATGGACAGCCTCTTCAAATGATCCCACAGATGTTCAATGATATTCAGGTCTGGGGACTGGGATGGCCATTCCAGAACATTGTAATTGTTCCTCGGCATGAATGCCTGAGTAGATTTGGAGCGGTGTTTTGGATCATTGTCTTGCTGAAAGATCCATCCACTGCGTAACTTCAACTTTATCACTGATTCTTGAACACTATTGCCAAGAATCTGCTGATACTGAGTGGAATCCATGCGTCCCTCAACTTTAACAAGATTCCCAGTGCCGGCATTGACCACACAGCCCCAAAGCATGATGGAACCTCCACCAAATTTTACTGTGGGTAGCAAGTGTTTTTCTTGGAATGCTGTGTTTTTTTGCCACCATGCATAACGCCTTTTTGTATGACCAAACAACTCAATCTTGGTTTCATCAGTCCACAGGACCTTCTTCCAAAAAGAAATAGGCTTCTTCAAATGTGCTTTTGCATACCTCAGCCGACTCTGTTTGTGCGTACTTGCAGAAACGGCTTCTTTCGCATCACTCTCCCATACAGCTTCTCCTTGTGCAAAGTGCGTTGTATAGTTGACCGATGCACAGTGACACCATCTGCAGCAAGTTGATGCTGCAGCTCTCTGGAGGTGGTCTGAGGATTGTCCTTGACTGATCTCACCATTCTTCTTCTCTGCCTTTCTGATGTTTTTCTTGTCCTGACACTTCTGGCCTTAACAAGAACTGTCCCTATGTTCTTCCATTTCCTTACTATGTTCCTCACAGTGGAAACTGACAGGTTAAATCTCTGAGACAGCTTTTTGTATCCTTCCCCTGAACAACTATGTTGAATAATCTTTGTTTTCAGATCATTTGACAGTTGTTTTGAGGAGCCCATGATGCCACTCTTCAGAGGAGATTCAAACAGGAGAACAACTTGCAAGTGGCCACTTTAAGTAGCTTTTCTCATGATTGCATACACCTGGCTATAAAGTTCAAAGCTCAATGAGGTTACAAAACCAAAAAAAGTGCTTTAGTAAGTCAGTAAAAAGTAGGCAGGAGTATTTAAAACAAGAAAATGATAAGGGTGCCCATACTTATGCACAGGTCAAATTTTGTTTGAATGCAGATTGCACATTTTCTGTTAGCACAATAAACCTCATTTCAAGGCAGAAACATTACTGTGTCCAACAGTTATTACATATATCAAACTGAAATAGCTGTTGCAAAAACACCAATTTTTATAAAACATTAAGCTTAAGATTAATAGGGGTGCCCAAACTTTTTCATATGACTGTATAAGTAGCCCACGTCCCTGAGTGTGCCGTGTGGTGCTCACCCATATGGCCGGTGACTCGGGGCCTTCTAATGGCTTCCGCTCCACGATGGCGGTGCTGGTCCCACTCGTGTGACCTTGCCTTCGGGTTTCTGGGCCTGAGGACCTGAAATCCCCTGCCGGTCGGCTTCTGCTGCTGGGTAAGAGTTAGTCCCCACAGCCTCGGACGCCGGGTCCGGTAAGAAAGCTTCTCAGTCAGGGCGAGCTCTGCAGCTGCCAGCCCCTGACTCGTAGTAGTATTGCTCCCACTGAGCTTCTGCTGTTTCTTCCTATGACTGTTTCTCGTCTCTACTCTCCTTGACTCCTAACCCTGCCTCAGCCCCGGGTTTATATAGGGGAAGTTCTTCCCCTCCCAAGACTGGGCAGGAGGTGTGGCATGCACAGGATCCCTGACCAAAGGACCTCCCACCTGCTCTCAGACATAACATTACATTACTGTGGGAAACCAGACCCCTGGGGTGCCACATTCCCCCCTAGTGAAATTTAGTACTCCGGGACTAAACATATTTTAGAAAAACATAACAAGATATAACAACAATAATAGTACAATAAGAAGAAACACATAAAGGTGGTCACGGCATGTCCGTAACCGGGTGTAGTCTTTGAAGAAAAGCAAGGTGTCCATTTCACCAAAACAGGGAGACGTAACCAGGTAGGGGTTTGTCCTGCCCCGAGTCCTTAACAGTCTTTAGTCCATCCTGGGTTACGCTCCAACTATGTACAAGGGATTCCCGGTAAATCCACCAAGGACTCCTACAAATAACTAGAAACACAAAATTATACACAAGCAACAATACACAGGTAAACATAAATAAAACAATTTATACACTTCAAATCCTCCAACGTGCGGGTAACTGGCCTCTAGTGGCCCTAGTGGACCTACGGAGCTGACTGTCTAGCCCTGAACTACAGGGTGTAGGAGCTGTCAAGGGTAAACTGGGCAGCTGTCTACCGGCTCTTTGGCTCACTAGGGATATGGCAGGCTCACTGCAAGCAGAGGGTTGATCCTCCTGGTCTGCTGGTGTGGGGTCTTCTGCCTCCTGGACCGGCTGTTCTTCCAGCTCTACCTGTTGCTCCGTAGGTGCTTGGGATGCTGGTTGGAGGAAGGTGAGTACGGGTACCACAACTGCACCATTGACTTGAGTCCAAGACCGAGGGAAGTCCCCGAGCACAGTACTAACCATATCTTCCCTTTCCTCTACGGGTCGATGGTCTTCTTGTTCCTCTTCAGGGTTCCTCAGTTGTTCGGGACACTTCTTCAGGTGGTCCCGGGATACAATGGCTGTAGTTTCCCCTCCGTCTTTACTGATGGTACAAACCTTCGGGTTCTCGTGGCTTGAGGGCAGTACGGTGTACGGGTCCTTCTCCCACTGGTCGTCCAACTTGTGGAGCCGTCTCTTCCTCTTCAAGACCTGCTCTCCGGGTACCAGGGGAACAGCGGGAGCATACTGGTTGTAAGTTTTCTCTTGTCTTTCCCTAGCCTGACAGAGACTTCGCTCCACGCTCTCCTGTACTCTCCGGTACTGCTGCTGCCTCTCTGTGTCCCAGTCTGCTTCTGGTGAAGTGTCCTCGGGTGTCAGGACTCCCATTTCCAGGTCAACAGGTAACTTACCAGGTCTTGCCCTCATTAGGTAAGCCGGGGTACAGTTGGTGGAACCTACCGGGATGTGGTTGTATAGGTCCACCAGATCGGGCAGCTTCTCAGGCCACAGACTGCGTTCTTCCAGGGGCAACGTTTTCAGAAGATCCATTACCACCTGGTTCATTTTCTCACAAAGTCCATTAGTTTGCGGATGATAGGGTGTCGTCCTTATCTTCCGGCAGCCATACAGAGTGCAGAATTCTTGGAAGACCTCCGCTTCAAAGGCAGGTCCCTGGTCTGTCAACACTTGGTCCGGGTACCCGTGTGGACGGCAGAAATGCTGCTGGAAGGCTCTCGCTGCTGTTCGAGCTGTTAAGTCCTTGACGGGGACGACAACCAAGAACCGGGAGTAGTGATCCACGATGGTTAGTGCGTAGACGTAGCCACTTCTGCTTGGGGTCAGTTTTACATGATCCAAGGCTACCAGTTCCAACGGCTGCCGGGTGACGATGGACTGCAGGGGAGTCTTCTGGCTGGCACGGTCCTTCCTTCTTAGGTTGCACGGGCCACAGTCTCTGCACCACTTCTCAATGGTTCCCCTCATGCCTACCCAGTGGAATCGCTCGCGCAGCAGGAACTCCAGCTTCTTCCACCCGAAGTGTCCAGCTCCGTCGTGGTATGCCTCCATCACCATGGCTGCGTCTCTTCGTGGCACCACTACTTGCCAGAGTAGTTCATGCGTCCGGGAGTTAACCATTCTGCGGCACAACTTCCCCTTGTAAAGGAACAGTCGACTCCTCTCTGCCCATAGTTGTTTGGCTTCCTCCGGAGCGTCTGGTTCAAGGCAAGCCTCCGGGCGAGTCAGCATCTCCTTCACCAGTCGGACGGCAGGGTCGCTGTCTTGCGTTTCCGCCCAGTTGTAGTGAGGTAAGGGGTTCAACGTAGCAGCCTGCTTACTCCTTACCCGGTGGGAATACTGGATAGTCCCATGACGGTGGAACGCAGGGAGTTCAACTTCTTCCAGTCCCTCCGGATCTTCTCCTTCGTCCGGCAGGTTGGGCATCCTGGACAGGGCGTCCGCGTTGGTATTGGAGCGTCCGGCCCGGTATTTGATTGTGAACTCGTAGTTGGACAGACGGGCCATCCACCTCTGCTCCAGGGCACCGAGTCTTGCCAAGTCCAGGTGTGTCAACGGGTTGTTATCCGTGTACACGGTGAACCGGGAAGAAGCGAGGTAATGCTTAAAGCGCTCGGTGACTGCCCATACTACGGCCAGGAACTCTAGCTTAAATGAGCTGTAATTCTCGGGGTTCCTTTCGGTGGGTCGCAGCTTTCGGCTGGCGTAGGCGATTACTCGTTCCTTCCCCTGCTGGATCTGGGACAGTACGGCTCCTAGCCCGATGTTACTGGAGTCGGTGTAGAGGATAAAGGGCTGGCTATAATCCGGGTACGCCAGGATTTCGTCCCCCGTGAGGGCCATCTTCAGCTGGCGGAAGGACTCTTCTTCCAGCTCCTCCCATTTGAAGGGCGGCTTCTGGTTCTTGGCCTTCCGGGACTGGCCTATCAGGAGGTCCTGCATAGGTGCTGCCTTTTTGGTGAAACCGGGAATAAACCTTCGGTAGTAGCCTACCAACCCGAGGAACTGCCGCACTTCTTTTACGCTGGAGGGGCTTGGCCATTCCTTAATTGCGGTGATCTTATCAGGGTCGGGAGCCACTCCGTCAGCGCTCACCACGTGTCCCAGGTACTGCACCTTTGGTTTCAGGAGGTGACACTTGGAGGGTTTCACCTTTAGGCCGTAACTCGCCAGAGCTTCGAACACTTCCGCCAGGTGTTTCAGGTGGTCCTCATACGTCTTGGAATATACGATGACATCGTCCAGGTACAACAGGACCGTCTCGAAGTTTCTGTGGCCCAGACAACACTCCATTAGTCGTTGGAAGGTTCCTGGTGCGTTGCAGAGTCCGAACGGCATGCAGGTGAACTCGCTAAGTCCCATCGGGGTGGTGAATGCGGTCTTCTCCCGGTCCGCCTCTGCTACAGGAACCTGCCAGTACCCGCTAGTGAGATCCAAGGTAGAGAAGAAGTTAGCAGATCTTAAAGCAGCCAATGACTCCTCTATCCTTGGTAAGGGGTACGCATCCTTGTGTGTGATACGGTTGATTTTCCGGTAATCTACACACATCCTCATGGTGTTGTCTTTTTTTCTGACTAAGACTAGTGGAGCTGCCCAGGGGCTACAGCTATCCCTGATCACCCCAGCCTCCTTCATGTCTCTAAGCATCCCCTTGGCGTGTTGGTAGTGTGCAGGGGGTACGGGTCGATACCTCTCTTTTATGGGAGGATGGTCTCCCGTGGGGATGTGGTGTTCTACCCCCTTGACTTGCCCGAAGTCTAACGGGTGTTTACTAAACACTCTCTCGTACTCTTGAACCACCCGATAGACTCCCTGTTTCTGATGTGAGGGAGTGGAGTCAGTACCCAAATGTAGTTGCTGACACCAGTCCTCCATTGTTTTCTTAGAGCCGTTACCTTCCTCCGGGTGAGATGGAGGCAAGGGTTCCACAGATTGTATAGCATTTTGGTTAATGGTATATAATTTGGCTAGCGTGGCATACCGGGGCAGGTACACTTCCCTCTTCCCGATATTGATTATGCGAACGGGCACCCTCCCATGGCGTACATTAACCACCCCCCGTGCTGTCAAGATGGTGGGCCTACTGTCTGAGTAAACTGGTTCTACCATTGCCTGGTAATCTCTACCTCTCAGACCAATAGCTGCCCGGCACCAAATCATCATTTCACTTTTTGGGGGCATGGCAATAGGAAAAGGGTCACACATTCTTACGCTACCAATCTCACCGCCGGAGAGTTCCACCTGTTGCCGTCGCATCAGTGCCCGGATCTCTTTCTGGAGCACCCGCTGCTCGCCGGAGCTGGCGTTCTTGGCAACCTGCTGTAAAAGGAAAATCACCTCTGCAAGACAATTTTCAATTACATTAGTTCCTAGAGTTATTTTTGGGTGACTCTCATGTTTGTCAATATCTACAATGATCAGTCCCTGTGCTGCCAGTTCGACTCTACCAATTTTGATGGTCACCTCTTTAAATCCGATCTGTGGCACGGGCTGGCCATTGCTGGCGATGATACTCAAGTTGTCGTCATGGTAACGGGTAATATCCGAGTCATTCCAGTACTGCTTAAAGAGCACGTACGGGATGGTGGTGACCTGTGACCCGGTGTCCAGTAGGGCACTCATGGGAATGCCATCCAGTACCACAGGCAAGACTGGACGTCCTCCCACATATCTGTCGCGCCAGTTCGATGGACCTGGTGATCTTTTTCCTGGGGGTTGGCCCTCTACCCCAGGTTGTGCCCGTTTAAAGAACAGTACCTTGCCATATGTCCGGGTTGATTGCAGCGGCGGCAGATGGGTCGTCCGTCTTCGCTGTATCGGTCACTGGGTCTTCCTCTGGCCGGTGGGGTCCTCCTTGGTCGACGCCACGGGATGTCCTCCGGTCCGGATGCCAGCTGGATCTTCCCTGGGGTGGAAACCTGTAAAGACTGCACAGTTCGGGTTAGTGCAGCAACGCTCTTAGCTAGCTCTTGGACCTGATGGTGTAGGTCTGGAGCCGGGTCATTGTCCAAAGCCAGCTCCCACAGGCCCTGCCGACAAGGGCGCCGCCTCCTGGTGGTAAGTGATAGCAGGGCGCTTGTGGGTCACAACGCCACCCGGTGCCGGTTCTCGGAGCACCCGGATGGCTCTGTCCTTGAACTGTGCAAAGCCCAGATGGGGATCCTGTAAGGCCATCGCCCGCAACTGGGTTCGGTGGGCATTACAATATAGTCCCTCTATAAATTGTTCGGTCAACAGCCTGTCCTCGTTTCCCACTCCATCAGGGTCGGTCTGCTTAATGGCCCTCAGGGCCTCTTGTAGGTTTAGTGCATAGTCCCTTATACTCTCATGCGCTCGCTGCTTGCACCCGTAGAATCTAAGCTTAATCTCGGCTGAGGTGCGGGTATCAAAGGTATCCTTCAGCCGGGTTAGTATCCCTGCGACAGTCTTCCTCCCAGGTGGCCAGGATTTTACTTCCCTTTTGGCTGCCCCGGTTAGTTGGGCCACCAGGATGCTCACTTTTTGCTCTTCTGTGAGGGGGTACACCTGGAAGAGGCTATCCAGCTTTTCTCTAAAGTCATGCAGGGTATGTGACTCCCCTGAGTACTGGGGTAGCCAAGCTGCTCCCGGGATATAGGGCATGGTGAAGGGCATAACTGCAGCAGCGGTGGCGCTGGCGGGGGTTGAGGCAATGAAGCTCTCCTCCGCATCCGACATCTTCCTCCCCCCTAGTGGACCGTGGCCTACCTTGCGATGATCCTGTTCCGTAGGCCGCGGCTCCGCAGTAGATCGTCAGGGTTGAGGACCTTCCGTCGCGCTCCGGTGACGTCGGCGTCTGCTGGGCTCCTTCCAGGACCTTACGCAACGTCCGGACGTGAGGCGGGGCTTCAGTTCTCGCGCGCTTTCGGAGTCCACGCCCCTCTTCTTCCCGCGCGGCGTCCTCAAGATGGCGTCCAACGGCGGGAAAACTCCACGGATGGCGGGAAGAAGGCTGAAGATGGCGCCGGATGGCGGGAATCTTCACAGATGGCGGGAAGAAGGCTGAAAATGGCGCCGGATGGCGGGAATCTTCACCGATGGCGGGAAAACTTCACGGATGGTAAGTTTTAAAAGTCTCTTTTTCAGGCACGCAGTACCCGGTGGTTGCGGGCACGAAATCCTGCCGACTACGCCAAAGTTGACGTGCCCCTGGGCCTGCTGTGTCGCGCAGCGTCTCGCGCACGGGGGCTTACCCGGAACCGGATCAGATGAGGGTTGTAGTCTCCGAGTGGCGGGGACCCGGTCCGTGCCCAGGGAGTCAAACTCAGTGTGTGGCAGTCTTGATAGGTGTTATTTGAGTGTCGACTACGCCACCCGTTGATTTGCAGCTATGGAGCTGCCGCTGCAGGGCAGACCGCTGAGGCCGGTGTAGAATTGTGCAGCGTGATAGTATAACCCCCAACGGGAGGCGTATGGCCTCAGGGCAGCCGACGTGGAAGATGGGGGTAGCAGGAACCACTCAGAGTCGGTGCGGTGTAATTCAGGGTCTTTACTGGTAACAACGATAGACCCTCCCGGAGTACTTGCTAGCGAACGGGGCCTGGTCAGTCCTTGAGCAGATGGGATCTCCCCTGGCCAGGCGGAGTTGTAGGCCTCCCAAACTGACTGTACTCTTCTGGCTACCTTGCTAGAAGCGGATATAAGTAGCCCACGTCCCTGAGTGTGCCGTGTGGTGCTCACCCATATGGCCGGTGACTCGGGGCCTTCTAATGGCTTCCGCTCCACGATGGCGGTGCTGGTCCCACGCGTGTGACCTTGCCTTCGGGTTTCTGGGCCTGAGGACCTGAAATCCCCTGCCGGTCGGCTTCTGCTGCTGGGTAAGAGTTAGTCCCCACAGCCTCGGACGCCGGGTCCGGTAAGAAAGCTTCTCAGTCAGGGCGAGCTCTGCAGCTGCCAGCCCCTGACTCGTAGTAGTATTGCTCCCACTGAGCTTCTGCTGTTTCTTCCTATGACTGTTTCTCGTCTCTACTCTCCTTGACTCCTAACCCTGCTTCAGCCCCGGGTTTATATAGGGGAAGTTCTTCCCCTCCCAAGACTGGGCAGGAGGTGTGGCATGCACAGGATCCCTGACCAAAGGACCTCCCACCTGCTCTCAGACATAACATTACATTACTGTGGGAAACCAGACCCCTGGGGTGCCACATTTGCAAGAAGTAGATTTTATTGCAGGTGTCTATGGTAAAGAGGGCGTGATACCACATGCTGGTAAAAAAGGGGAACTGCAATTGCTAAAAAAAATTCCAATGGATAAATAATATTTGGAGGATTTCAGGATAAATGTATTATTCTCAACTTCTCCTCTTGGCAACACATATACAGAAATGTTCAGCTTTGAAAACAAAAGTGTAGTTTTGCGATACTCTGTCGGGAGATATTTATGTTACATGTGTCTATTTGTGGCCACCCAGTGGTTGTGTTGTGAATGGCAGCCTGTGGAAAGTTTTATCAGAGTCTACTCCTCAATTTTACTGTAAGTTGCTCATAAAAGTAGCAAGCAATCCATGAGTAACAGAGGGATCTGGATATAGAACAGGAAACCCACATTAATCCTTTAAAAAAATAACATCCAACTGATGTGATACTGCTCCAACCTGACCAGGGAGAAAAGTGATGTCTTGTGAGGGTCCCATTTGTCAGACCTTAGCAATATAGCATTCAATGCCCACCCAGTGGATCAAATATTAATTAGTAGACTGCCTTTCATTTTAAAGAAACTTTGTATAAACCAATAGTACAAGTAAATCTAAGATACTTTGTAATATATTTTATCATAAAAAACTGCTTCTTTCTCCACCATGAGCCACTTTTTCTTTTCTCTCTGTGTCCTGAACTTATCATTCTCTCTGAAAAATGGCTAAAATTTGACTTGGTCAAAAGAAGATGGGCTTCCTGCTCAGTGAGGGAACAGATTACAGCTGACCCATGAAGTCTATGAAGAGGAGTTGATGTAGGAGGAGGGAGGAGCAGAATGAGAAGCGGTGAGTGTAAGGCACAGACACACACAGACCTGTGCTGCTGCATTCTAGTAAGTGTTTTGTTTTATCTCACCCAGAGTTGGATTCAAAGCAAAATTGGTCCGTACTGCTGTATAATGTCCTCCATGCTGCTGCTTTCTAGTATGTGTTTTATCTCACCCAGGCTGGATTCAAAGCTACACTGCCAAATACTGTTGTGTAATAACCTCCATACTACTGCTGCTTTCTAGTAAGTGTTTTATCTCACTCAGACTGGATTCAAAGCTACACTGGTCAGTGTTGTTATATAATTGCCTCCATGTTGTTGCTTTATGGTAAGTGTTTTATCTCACCCAGAGCTGGATAGATTCAAAACTATACTGGTCAATACTGCTGTATCATGTTCTCAATGCTTTCTACCTTCAAATAAGTGTTTTAACTCTCTCAGTCTGGATTCACAGCTACACTGGTCAGTATTGCTGTATAATGGCCTTCATGCTGCAGCTTATGCTTTCTGGTAAGTTTTTTATGCCTAATTCAAAGCTATACTGGTCAGTATTGTGATATAATGTCCTTCAAGTTCATGTTTTCTAGTAAGTGTTTTATCTCACATGAGTGCTGGATTCAAAGTTACCCTGGTGAGTACTGCTGTGTAATGATCTACATGCTGCTTCTATTTTAAAAATTCAAAATTCAAGTCTTATTTTTCATGTACACACAACAGCTCATTCTGAAGAGTTGTCCGAATCGACAGGTATTCTTTAATCTGAGTTGGGGGGGCGCTATTGCATTGATGTTTAAGGAAATCTCTTTTCCTGCTTACAGTGGTGAAAACTGGTACTGCAATTTACAGATGTAACTGTGCTGTGAACACGTTTTTTTTTCAATTTTCTATATTTATTTTAATTAAAATTTATATTCTGTGTTACATAAAGTGTTGGCAATCATGTACATTTGTGAATATAGTCCATCATCGTGCATTTTTTTTTTTTTTATATAAAATTTTCCTAATCTCATCCCAAATGTATATCGCAGCCGTCGAGTCGTCTGTACGTAAAGCTCATATCTGCATCCTGAATATGATTTAAAAAGATATTCCCTGGCGAGTGTCTGGCAAGATATCAAACCATTCAGCACAAATTGTCTTTGGTCAATAAATACGAGAACAGGGGTGTCCTACACCAGAAGATTTATGGAGAGGGTGATCTAAACAGGATCATAAATCAGGACCTGGGCACTTTCAGGTAGCACAGTTTGCAGTTATGCAAATTTTTGCACAGACAGGAATAAATGGAGGGTTTCGCCGGTGCCTGACATCTGAATATTCCAGATTAAAGGCTGAAAATTATATGGTAAGAGTTAACCGCTTACACCCTATGGAAACGATTAGCATCTTCAGGTCAAGGAGAAGTTCATCCATAGAGGCTCATGGTAAATGCCTTTAGCAGATTTCGTCCATCTGTTAAGAAAACCTATGATTACAAGGAATAAAACTTTCTTTCTTTCAACAAAGCCGTAAGTAGCGTTCTGTTCTCGCAGGGCGCCAGTCTATGTTTTTGCTCCTAAGTCCTCAGAACCCGGGTTCTCCATCTTGCGGCTTTTATTATCCACACAAACCCCCTTTAATTATTCTTTCTGATGTGTCACCAGGAAAATAGTAGGAGGAGACATCGGTCGTAATTAGCTCCTGCGCTGGAGATAATTGCGAGAAAAGTATAATAACGTCCCCAGCAGATCTGTACGGGCCATCAGGAGACAGCTCGCGGATCAAGCCAAGATTTATCACCTTTAAGGATTTTTACATTTTTATATGTTATGTTTTATATATACATATATATATATATATAGATTTTTTATTTTATTTTATTTTGCAAAAATAAAGAAAACTATTAATGAGAGAATGCAGAAAAATGATATTAACATGAAAAGTGCAATAAGCTTTGCTAAATTTGTCGCCCCCTAGTGTGTAATTCATGGGAAGTGATCACTGCCTTGATCTCACAGGGGGAGATAAACGAATGACACACTAAAGCAGATTCTACCCATAATTGGAGTAAGAAAATACTATATAGGGATCAGGGGTGGACATGCAGTTGCACCGGGACCCAGAGGTGAAGGGGGGCTCGCTGACACCAGCACCTAGTTCAGTTGGATGTGCACCCGAAGATGCACATCCAGCTGAGATGTATCGCAGTGCAGAGACGCACTGGCTCCCTACACTGCAATATATGGCGCTGGGTAATCAGAGGCCGGAAGCTGAGATCTGCATGTCAGTGACATCATGTGCCATTGTGGGCAAGCTGAAGTCAGCTGCTGACTCCTGTATCGGCTATAGAAGAGGACACCATGCGGCGTGGAAGCGGAGAAAGGTCAGAAAAAATCTAACCTTACATAGGCAAAAATGTAGGGCACGAATCAAAGTCAGCTAGAACATAAGTCAAGACGGGCAGAGTTTGGTAGTAAGGCCATGGCCCCACTATCAGTATTCCGTCAGTATTTTTTCTCAGGAGTGGGAGCCAAAACCAGGTGAGGAACAATCAGAGAAAAGGTAGAATAGAAACAAGTCCCCAATTCCGCAGTTATCACCCACTCCTGGTTTTGGCTCCCACCCCTGGAAAAAATACTAACTGAATACTGGCCAAATACTGATAGTGGGGCTGTGGCCAAAGAGGAGAAAAGGTAGCGGTCAGGGCAGGCCGCAGACAAGTGGAGGAAGTTAAGAATGCAAAATACCATGTAACCATATGGAGCAGGAACAAAGACCCCAGAAGAAACTTAGGAGCCAAATAGACTTTATTACTCGAGTCCAGAGTCAAGTGGGAAGGATTCTTATGAGCCCGAAGGCTAATGGACACCGGTTCTTTGAAAGTGAGGAGCTAGCACATGCAAGTAGAGTGACCCAATGCCAGATCAGATGGCTGGGCACCTGTAGAGGTGAGATGGCCAGTAGTGACATCTGCTTTGGCTAACAAAGAGGGGCAAGGGTAGACATACAATATTTTTGACCTATGTTACTACATAGGGGCCCATTATGCAAGAGACCCCACCCACCCTAAAAGCAGCTAATAGAGTGATATTGTCTATTAGGTGCACCTGAGTGACTCGAGTTAGTGAATTTCACGCTGTAGATCACATTTACTACTAGATAAAGGGGGTACTTTATGAGACCAAGGGGCCATATATGTTCCCACATGGGGGCCTTCTGCTGTCTGTGTTTCCCCTATATGGGGATCCCAATCAGATGACCACCCACAGTGCTAAATTCATGACTTATTAGGCCATATTGGAAAAAAAAGTAGTCCAAAGTGGACTATCCCTTTAAGTTATAGTAGATACAGGAACTAGACAAGTGACGTGTACTGAGTCTTTCTGCTACTGAGTGAGTAGGATCGGGTCATAGTCACTTTCTAGTGATACATTGTGTTATGTCCAATGCTGGGAGCACTGGGATTCATAGAACACAATGTGTCATGCTCCGCCCCTCAGACTCGATACAATGTATCAGTCCTGCACGGAATGTTCCGTTTCTAATACTCCAATTCATCACATGCGCTTCTTATTTTGTAGATAGTCTCTTATTGTATTGTCGATGATGTATTGTGAAGTGTTCTGTTTATCTAACCTTCCTGCGAACGCTCATCGCGTTTTATCCAGCGATATTTTGTATGTGAAGACACAAGCCCCGGTCGTGTTCAGAAAATAAACACAAAAAAAGTATGTCGAAATGCCTATTTTGTGCAATTAAAATCCCCGCTGAGTGAATCTTCCGCACCCCCGGCCGCAGTTACCGGATATTCTTCTGGAGACAATAGATGAAATAAGGCGAGTCAGAACAACAGAATGGAAACAGGTAAATACAGCGCGCTCACCCCGGCTGAATGATACTTATTCCACAGAATATTATTGCAATTTTCTATAAAACAGCGGGTCTTGTTGAGGAAAGAGAGGGGCTTGTAATTCTCTTTATATTTCCACACAAAGCCAACATGATGCTCGCTGCAGTTCGATGTGGATTATATAGATTAGGTCCAATAGAAGTTCCAGTTTTGGGCATCCTTTGTTCCAAACAGGGAGGGGGAAAGCATTTTTTAGCATGTATTAAAGCAATGATCTGTCGTTTCCCAAACTACAATTCCCAGCATTCTCCAAAAGGCATTCTGGGGGCTTGTAGTTTTGCAATAGCTGGAAAACCATTAATTAAAGGTTGAGGCTGTTAAAGAAGCACTCCTCCTCCTCCCATAAGTGTTTATCCTCTTAATATATTGCAGTCATCATATTATATAGCACTGGTGTACTTACAATTGCTCATTTTGCCTTTCTACCCAGTTATTACTTAATTTTTCCATTAGGTCTATGACATCACGTGATTAAAAACTGACTAACTGAATCGTTCTAAGCTCTATGTAGAAACAGGAGGTCAATTTCTCCGTAAGAGTCATAAGTCACTGCAAAAGATCTTGACAAGTAAGAGAAGGGATCAGCTGTGTCAGGAGTCAAAGAAGAGAATGATTCATGCTGGGAAAATAGGCTTCCTGTTTCTACAAAGAGCAGAGAAAAGAGAAGAATTAGCTGGTAGAAAGGCAAAATGAGCAATTGTAAGTACACAGTGCTATATAATATGATGACTGCAATATATTTAGAGTATAAAAACTTTGGTGTGAGTGCTTCTTTAAGAAGTGTGTGTGGATGGAGCTGTAGTGTAAAGCATGAGGGAGACATAGGGCACATATTACAGACTAACTTAGACTCTTGACCTGTATGCAAGTTGCAAAGACCAGACACCACTTACAGTAGAAAGACAAAGCTCCAAAGACAAAGCTACTTACTGTAGAAAGATAAAACCTTGCCCTCACTTCCTGTAGAGAAAAAGACCCACCCTAATTTTTTTAGAGAGTTAAAGATCCCCCCCAGTTACTGTAGAAAGTCAAAGACCCACCCCCTTTTACTTTAGAGGGAAAAAACCCACCCTCAATTCCTTTATGGAGACAAAGATCTGCCCCCACTTACTGTAGAAAGACAAAGACCCACCACTAGTTCATGTGAAGAGAAAAATACTCACCTTCATTTCCTTTAAAGAGTCAAAGGCCTTCCCCCACTTACTCTTGAAAGACAAAGATCCACCCCCAATTCCTGTAGATTGAAAAAGACACCCTCATTTCCTTTAGAGAGAAAAAGACCCGCCCCCATTTACTGTAGAAAGGCAAAGATTCACCCACATTTACTACTGAAAGACATAGACCCACCCCCACTTCCTATAGGAAGACAAAGACCCACCCCCACTAACTATAGAAAGACAAATACCCGCCCCACTTACTATAGAAAGACAAGACCCTCCACCTCTTACTGTTGAAAGGCAAAGACCTACCTCCACTTACTGTAGAAAGAAAAAGACTCAACCCCACTTACTATAGAAAGAAAAAGACCCACCCCTCTTACTGTAAAAAGAAAAAGACTCACCCCCACTTACTATAGAAAGAAAAAGACCCACCCCCACTTACTGTAGAAAGGCAAAAAACTGCCTCCACTTACTGTAGAAAGACAAAGACCATCCACCTCTTACTGTAGAAAGACAAAGACCCTCCCCACTTACTATAGAAAGAGAAAGACACACCCCCACTTACTATAGAAAGAGAAAGACCGGCCCCCACTTACTATAGAAAGACAGACACCTGTCTTCACTTACTGTAGAAAAACAAAGACCCGCACCCACTTACTGTAGAAAAACAAAGACCCGCACCCACTTACTGTAGAAAGAGAAAGACCCGCACCCACTTACTGTAGAAAGAGACCCACCTCCACTTACTGTAGAAAGAGAAAGACCCACCTCCACTTACTGTAGAAAGAGACCCACCTCCACTTACTGAAGAAAGAGAAAGACCTGCCCCCACTTACTGTAAAAAGAGAAAGACCCACCTGCACTTACTGAAGAAAGAGAAAGACCTGCCCCCACTTACTGTAGAAAGAGAAAGACCCACCTCCACTTACTGTAGAAAGAGAAAGACCTGCCCCCACTTACTGTAGAAAGAGAAAGACCTGCCCCCACTTACTGTAGAAAGAGAAAGACCCACCTCCACTTACTGTAGAAAGAGATAGACCTGCCCCCACTTACTGTAGAAAGAGAAAGACCTGCCCGCACTTACTGTAGAAAGAGAAAAACCCACCTCCACTTACTTTAGAAAGAGAAAGACCCACCCCCACTTACTGTAGAAAGAGAAAGACCCACCCCCACTTACTGTAGGAAGAGAAAGACCCACCCCACTTACTGTAGAAAGAGAAAGACCCATCCCCACTTACTGTAGAAAGAGAAAGACCCACCTCCACTTACTGTAGAAAGACCAAGACCCACCCCACTTACTGTAAAAAGAAAAAGACTCACCCCCACTTACTATAGAAAGACAAAGACCCACCCCCACTTACTATAGAAAGAAAAAGACCCACCCCCACTTACTGTAGAAAGAAAAAGACCCGCCCCACTTACTGTAGAAAGGCAAAAAACTGCCTCCACTTACTGTAGAAAGACAAAGACCATCCACCTCTTACTGTAGAAAGAGAAAGACCCACCCCCACTTACTATAGAAAGAGAAAGACCCACCCCCACTTACTATAGAAAGAGAAAGACCCGCCCCCACTTACTATAGAAAGAGAAAGACCCGCCCCCACTTACTATAGAAAGACAGACACCTGTCTCCACTTACTGTAGAAAAACAAAGACCCGCACCCACTTACTGTAGAAATAGAAAGACCCACCTCCACTTACTGTAGAAATAGAAAGACCCACCTCCACTTACTGTAGAAAGAGACCCACCTGTACTTACTGTAGAAAGAGACCCACCTCCACTTACTGAAGAAAGAGAAAGACCTGCCCCCACTTACTGTAAAAAGAGAAAGACCCACCTCCACTTACTGAAGAAAGACCTGCCCCCACTTACTGTAAAAAGAGAAAGACCCACCTCCACTTACTGTAGAAAGAGAAAGACCCACCTCCACTTAGTGTAGAAAGAGACCCACCTCCACCTACTGAAGAAAGAGAAATACCTGCCCCCACTTACTGTAAAAAGAGAAAGACCAACCTCCACTTACTGAAGAAAGAGAAAGACCCGCCTCCACTTACGGTAGAAAGAGAAAGACCCACCTCCACTTACTGTATAAAGAGAAAGACCCACCTCCACTTACTGTATAAAGAGAAAGACCTGCCCCACTTACTGTAGAAAGAGAAAGACCCACCTCCACTTACTGTAGAAAGAGAAAGACCTGCCCCACTTACTGTAGAAAGAGAAAAACCCACCTCCACTTACTGTAGAAAGAGAAAGACCCACCTCCACTTACTGAAGAAAGAGAAAGACCTGCCCCCACTTACTGTAGAAAGAGAAAGACCCACCCCACTTACTGTAGAAAGACACCCTCTCCCACTTACTGTAGAAAGAGAAAGACCCACCCCCACTTACTGTAGAAAGAGAAAGACCCACCTCCACTTACTGTAGAAAGAGAAAGACACACCCCACTTACTGTAGAAAGAGAAAGACCCACCTCCACTTACTGTAGAAAGAGAAAGACCCACCTCCACTTACTGTAGAAAGAGAAAGACCCATCTCCACTTACTGTAGAAAGAGAAAGACCCACCTCAACTTACTGTAGAAAGAGAAAGACCCACCCCCACTTACTGTAGAAAGAGAAAGACCCACCTCCACTTACTGTAGAAAGACAAAGACCCACCTCCACTTACTGTAGAAAGACAAAGACCCGCACCCACTTACTGTAGAAAGATAAAGACCCGCACCCACTTACTGTAGAAAGACAAAGACCCGCACCCACTTACTGTAGAAAGACAAAGACCCGCACCTACTTACTGCAGAAAGACAAAGACCCGCACCTACTTACTGTACAAAGACAAAGACCCGCACCCACTTACTGTAGAAAGACAAAGACCTACTTCTGACTCGCCCCCTGGGCCGTGGGGTACCCGGAACCGGGCTTCTGTACGATGCTGGGGGTAGTAGTGGCAACCCGATCCCGTGGCTCAGGGTGGTCAGACCAAATTGTGGCAGTCTATTTATCAGTGTTTTGAATGTCCGACTACGCCACCCGTGGATTGCGGTCCGGGATAATCGCCGCTGCAAGGCAGACCGCTGAGGCTGGTGTTGGTGTGCAGCACAGGGGTAGGATAGCTCCCCACGGGAAGAGTGTAGCCTCAGGGCAGTGTAGGTGGATGCTGGGGGTGATGGTGCTGGCGCAGCAGAAATCACACAGAGTCCAATGATGCAGTCCAGGGTTTTTACTCACAGTTGTTATCCAAGTCACTTCTGTCAGCAATGACTGCCCAAGCCGTGCTGCGTCCACCAGGTGAGGGGCTCGGTCAACCCCCAGGCAATTCAGGAGTATGGCACAGGACCCCCTTCTGTCCTTTCTCTGGCCTCTCGTGCCCCACCAGTGACCAAACTTCTGTCCGGCTACCGCGGACCGTGTCGGGTAAGCGTTGGCCTCCACTTCCCGCTATCCTATATGGCGCCTTCCTAGCAGGTTTGGCCAGGGGTCGCACCAATAAATGATCACGACCTCCGGTTCTTGGCTGAGGGATGATTTACCTCCACCAACTTGGGAATCTGGTACCCTTCCACAGCCTGACCCTTCACCCGATATAATGCGGGTTTGCAACGGTTGCTGTCCGTTCTGCTCTCTTAGGGTCCCTTCTGCCTTCTTGTTTCTGGAGCCCTTCCACTCCTCTGTCTCTTCTCCTTCCTTCCTTCTCCTTCTCCTCTTCTCCTCTCTGGCCCCGGCCTTCTCTCTAGGCCTGCCTCGTGGAGCTGAGTTCAGGTTGAGCCTCGGCTCCCTGTCAGCTCTCTCTCCCTTCTGCTCTGGCTGACTGAACTGAACTGAACTCTCTGACTAAGATGGCTCCCACCTTTTATCTGCTTCTCTGTGTGTCTGAGCTCAGGTGACCTGCACCCAATGAGCTCCTTCATATGCTCCAGAAACCGTCCCCTTCTGCTCCTACACCACTGGGTTCTCTCCCCCCTCCCCACTCCAGCCAGGGACATGGTCAGTTGTGCCCCCAGCTGGGAGCACCGTCGAGCTGTCCCCCGGAAATGGGGTGTGTGTGTGCATGCCGCTAACTGAGCCCTGGTCCACACTCCATCCTTACCTGGGAATGGAATATCACACCTCTGGGTGAGGTGCAATACCCCTGTAGCAACCGAACCCTCGGGGCGCTACATTCCCCCCTGGTAAACCACAGCACGTCCTCGGGCTGGAAAAGAACAAAAGACAGTTCAAAAACATGCAAGTTTTTAGAATGCATTCATATATAAAATTATAAACCATTATTACTCATCCCTTTATGGGAGGCAATTTTTCTCTTTTAACGTTACTGGCACATTTTTTCCTTTCAGCAATATTATAAGACTTTCTTCACATATATAAAACATTATAAAACTCTTTTCACTTTTATAACCACATCTGTCACATATAAAACATTTTTCTTATAAACATTCTTCATATAAAACTTTTGTTAACTGGTCACAGTGCACTTTGCAACCAGGTGTCCATTAGTGTTGAGCCACCCCCGTAGTGTTCGAGTTCGGTTCGGTTCGTCGAACACCCGTGTGTTCGCCGAACTGTTCGTCGAACTGTTCGTCGAACACCTTCGAACACCGTTAAAACCAATGGCAGGCAAACAAAAACACATAGAAACACATAGAAAACACCTTCAAAGGTGTCCAAAAGCTGACAAACTGCTCAGAAGACACAACTAACACATGGAAAAGTGACAAATACATATAGTCATGCGAAAAGAAAAGAGGTGGAGGAGTAAAAGGAGGGGGAGACACAGATATAGGCATGTCATGCCCTTCTAAAATCCAAAAAGTGAGAAGCCGAGACGGCCAGTCCGCTTCTGCCCGTGCCACCTCCGTGTCGCCGGGTTTGTGCCAGAGCCGCGGTGAACCCTGACGGCCAGCCCCCCTCTCCCAATACTGGTGCCTGTCCGCTGGTGGGTCGAGAGAGCCCCCCTGTGGTGGAGGCAGCTCTAAGCTTTTTAATTTAAATTGTCCCTCTAATTTGAATGAATACACTTTAAATCCATTTACAAGGATCTATTGGAGGGCAAGTCTCATGCCAGCAGCCGCGTAATTCCAGCTCCAGTAGCGTCCACTAAAGCTGCTGCAGTTAAAAAGCTTTTATAAGGATCGAGCTCGGCTGTCCACCGCAAGGCATCCTAGCTTGCTTAACAGCCGGGATAATCCGCTGACTAGCAGACACTGCTACTAGGCACAAAGTATTTCCTGGGCTAGATGCAGTTAAAAATTTGTAAGTAGATACTCTCGTTGGATGCTGAGAAAGCATTCCATAGAGTCTCCTGGCACGCCATATATGATTCTCTTAAAAAGCTTGGGGTAGGGGTCTAGGGGACCCTTTTATAGCCAAAATCACGGCCCTGTATCACAATACGTCACCTAGGCTGAAGATAAATGGAACTGTAGCACCGAGGGCTCGGTTGCTACAGACGTATTGCACCTCACCCAGAGGTGTGATATCTCACTCTCAGATAAGGATGGAGTGTGGATCAGGACCCGACACCTGCATGCATTACACCACATTGCCGTGGGGCAGGGCGACCAATATGCCCCTGAGATGGGCACGACAGTCCCTGTCCCTGGCTGGAGTGGGGGGAGGGAACACTGAGGAAGGGGAACCCTGCAGTGCAGGAGCAGGGAGGAAGCAGTTCCTGGGTGCATTGAGAAGGGAGTATAAAAGGTGGGCACCATCTTAGTTCAGTGCAGAGAAGTCTGAGCAGAAGTGGCAGGGAGCAGGGGCTCTGCATGAGCTCTGCTCCGGAGGCGGGCCTAGTAACAGAGGCCCAGGCCTGCAAGAGGGAGAAGGAAGGAAGAGGAGCGGAGAAGGCTCCAGGAACGAGGAATGAAGGGACCCCAGGGGTGCGGACGGGCGAGTCGCCACCGCACGCCCGAATCCACCTGCGTGGAGGGGTCAGGCCAAAGGGGGAGACCGGTCCCCGAACTAGTGGAGGCAGGAAACGACCCTCAGCTAGAAACCGGAGGCTCTGACATTTTATGTGGCGCAGCCCCTTGCTCCACCCGCTAGGAAGGCACCACATAGGGTCAGGGAAACTGGCGCCAAGTTTACCAAGAGGAGGCCCGAGGCAGCCGGACAGAAGTGTTGGTAAGAAAGGCCAGACAAAGGACACACAAAGGGGGTCCTGTGAAGCGCTCCAAAGTTATCTGGGAGTTGTCTGAGCCCCTCACCTGGTGAGCACAGTACGACGTGGGCAGCCGTTACCTGCAGACGTGGTCTGGATAATAAGAACTGTGAGTAAAGGCCCTGAACTGCATCACTGACTCCGTGTCGTTACTGCTGCTGCCCTGCACCATCACCCCCATCCTCCGCATACACTGCCCTGAGGCTATACTCCTCCCGTGGGGAGTTATGCTACGCTCTGCTGCACCCACAACACCAGCCTTAGCGGTCTGCCCTGTAGCGGCGGTTCACTCTGACCGCAATCCACGGGTGGCGTAGTCGGACATTTAAACATCAAAACCACATAAATAGTTCCGCCACTGGTTTGACCGCCCTGAGCCACGGAACCGGATCGCCGCCACGAAGACTACAACCACCAGCATCCACCAAAAAGGGTCCGGCTCCGGGTGTCCCAAGGCCCAGGGGGTGCGTCAGAACATTTTCATCACCTTTCACAATCACCAATGGGACAAGGCAGGGATGTCCTCTGTCCCCTCTCTTATACATCCTAGTGACGGAGCACCTGCTCTCATCAATTCGCCATAACCCCAATATTAGGTGGATTGAGGTGGGAGGCACCGAGTACAAGTGCTCTCTATTTGCTGATGATGTCCTAGTATATATCACTCAATCACATATATCCATCCCTGCTGTTATGGCTGAAATAGATCACTTTGTTACATGGTCAAATTTTAAAATCAATGCAGCGAAGTCTGAGGCCCTCGATGTCTCCCTCCCTAAATCCATATAGGATTCCATCCAGTCCAACTTTCCCTTTGCCTGGCCCTCACAGGGTATCAAATACTTAGGAATTCCTATTCATAGAGACCTCTCCCATCTATGTTATCTTAATTTTGGGCCCTTTATTGAACAATTCCATACAGACCACGGTTGGCAAGTTAGAACTGTAAGATTCACTACGTGAACCACTGGTGTTTTGTGGAAAAGCACATGTACACCGCGTTCCAAATTATTATGCAAAAAGTGTTTAGGAGTGATAAGGGAAGAATTTGTTTGTTTGTCAGTTAAACTCATTGATGGTGATGTGTGTCAGGGCTCTTTATATCACTGTAAGCAATTGCAGACACCTGTGCTAATTAGTTTGGCAGGTGTGTCCAATGAAAGGCAAGACTACTTAAGAAGGCTCTCTCACATTATTAAGCAGCCTACATTTTCTGCCAAAATGGGAAAGAAAAAGGATGTGTCGGCTGCTGAGAAGCAACAAATTGTGGAGTGTTTAGGTCAAGGCATGACTACAATCAACATTGTGCGATGATCAGGATGAAGTGTCTTGGCAATCAAGAAGTATGTAGCTGATTCACAGTACACACGTGTGCGTGCTGATAAGGGCAAATTGAGGACTCTTTCCTACAGGCAATTACGTCAGGTTGAAACAGCAGCGGCAAAAAAGCCTTGTCATAGCAGCAGACAAGTTTTTGAAGCTGCTTGTGCCTCCAACGTCCCCCGAACAACAAGATGCAGGGTCCTTCAGAGGTTTGCAGCTGTGCATATGCCATCCTGTCGACCTCCTCTATCCACTTCACACAAGCAGAAACGGCTCCAGTGGGCCAAACATTACATGAAGACTGATTTCAAAACTGTTTTGTTCACGGATGAGTGCCGTGCAGCGCTCGATGGTCCAGATGAATGGAGTGGAGGATGGCTGGTTGATGGACACCCCACGCAAACACGGCTACAGCGCCAACAAGGAGGAGGTGGAGTAATGTTTTGGGCTGGAATCATGGGGAGAGAGATTGTCGGCCCCTTTAGGATCCCTGAAGGCGCTAAAGATGAACTCCATAATGTATGTGGATTTTCTCAAACAGCACTTCCTGCCATGGTTCAAGAAGAAGAACCGTGTATTTCACAGCAAGATCATTTTTCTGCATGATAATGCACCATCTCATGCTGCACATAAAACATCTGCATCTCTGGCTGATATGGGCATAAAAGGGGACAAACTTATGGTGTGACCCCCATGCTCCCCTGACCTCTACCCCATTCAGAACCTTTGGAGCATCATTAAAAGGAGTGTCTATGATGGCGGGAGGCAGTTCACATCTAAGCAACAGCTCTGGGAGGGTATTCTGTCCTCATGCAAAACAATTGAAGCAGAAACCATCCAAAACCTGACAAATTCAATGGACGAGAGAGTTCAGAAGCTCCTTTCGAACAAGGGGTCCTATGTGAAAATGTAACATCACCTAGAATAAAGTTTTGAGTTGAAAACTGTTTGATTTCAGTTTCTAACAACCTGCTAATGCTTATAATTTCAAAAATGACCATTTTTTTGGTCTTTATTAAAATGAAAAGGTTGATCGAAAAGTTTGGGGGATCTAAGAGTGTGGCAACCCAGTAGTCATGATTACTTCGAATTCTGACAATATGAGGGTCATGCTGCAGGTAGTGCAGCAAGAAGGCACTTATGTGTCTTGTGCATCTCGGAGCCCCAAAATTATTTTCCGGGCTAGATGCAGCTAAAAATTATTTTTAATTTTAAATCTGGTGGAGTTTAGTATAGATGGCCTAATAGGATCAGTGCTGCACACTGCTACAAAGCCCAAATTATTTTCCAGTCAAGATACAGATAAACATGATTAGTAATTTGAAAGCTTAAAACGGTTGGTAAGGTGATTTTAACCAATCATCAAGCTTTTACTCTCCCCAGGATGACACAGGGGCAGAAAAGTCGTTTCGGATCCATGATTTGTTCATCTTTATGAACGTGAGTCTGTCTACATTATCAGTGGAGAGCCGCGTGCGCTTATCTGTCAGCACACCACCAGCAGCGCTGAACACACGTTCAGACAGAACGCTGGCTGCGGGGCATGACAAGATCTCCAAGGCGTAAGTGGCTAGCTCCGGCCATTTATCCAGATTGGAAGCCCAAAAAGAGCAAGGGTCCAGTGACACAGTCGTGGCTTCAATGTTTACTTGGAGATACTCCTGTACCATCGTCTCTAGGCGTTGACTATGTGTCAGACTTCTTGTCTCCTGTGGCCTTGCAAAGGATGGGCTAAAAAAGTGGTGAAATGATTCCGCAAAATTGATGTTACCAGCAGATACTGTGGTTCTGTTACGGTTTGAGTGCTGAACACTTGACGGTCCCACGGTTGGCAAGTTGGAACTGTGAGATTCACTACGTGCACCACTGGTATTTTGTGGAAAAGCACATGTAAGATTCTGCAACAGTCTCTGCTGATACTCCTGCATGCGTGCATCCCTTTCTATGGCAGGAATAATTTCTGCAAATTTACTTTTGTACCGGGGATCTAACAGTGTGGCAACCCAGTAGTCAGGATTATTTCTAATTCTCACAATTCGAGGGTCATGTTGCAGGTAGTGCAGCAAGAAGGCACTCATGTGTGTTGCGCATCCAGGAGCACCAAGTCCCTGTTGTGTTGGTGGCGAGGTAACAATCATGCTTCCTTCCTCTGTCCTCTCCCCCCAACCTCGCACAACAGAAATGTGATCAAGGTCTCCCTCATCTGATGAGTCTTCCATCAGTTCGTCCTCCACTTCTTCCTGGGCTCCTGCACCTTCCTCACTAGTTTGGCTGCTACCATGCGCCCTGGTAAAACCATCTCCCCCACCCTCACATGCCTGCCGCCTTGGTGCTGCTGACCGTCTGGACCTTGCAGATGTTAGCCCTTCCGCATACAACTCCTCCTCCTCTACTTCCTCCACCTCCTCTTGTGCCACCACCTGACTCCGAATTCTGTTTAACATGTGCTCCAGCATGTAAATCACCGGAATAGTCATGCTGATAATGGCATCGTCAGCACTAAACATCTTCGTCGCCATTTCAAAACTGTGCAGAAGGGTGCATAGGTCCCTGATCTGAGACCACTCCTCCAGCGTGATTTGCCCCACCTCTGAATCTCGTTGGCCCAGGCTATACGTCAGAACGTATTGCACCAGGGCTTGTCGGTGCTGCCACAGTCGCTGCAACATGTGCAGAGTTGAATTCCACTGGGTAGGCACATCGCATTTTAGCCGGTGAAGTGGCAGGCCCAACGACTTCTGTAGAGATGTAAGTCGCTGAGCTGCGGGATGTGAACGGCGAAAGTGAGCACACAGCGACCGTGCCCTCTGCAGAAGGCCATCTAGTCTGGGATAGTGGGCTAAAAATTGCTGGACAACCAGGTTCAACACGTGAGCCATACAAGGCACGTGTGTGACATTGCCCCGGCGAAGGGCCGCACCCAGGTTTGCAGCATTGTCGCACACGGCCTTCCCTGGTTTCAGGTCCAGTGGAGACAACCATTCATGAAATTGGTTCTCCAGAGCTGACCACAACTCCTCAGCTGTGTGACTCACATTTCCCAGACATTTCAATGTAAAAACCGCCTGATGACGTTGAGCCCTACTGCCAGCATAGTAAGGAGGTGTGCAGGATCCCTTCTGCGCAGTTAGAAAGCTTGTGGCATGACCAGACAGGCTTTGGGTGCAGGTGGAAGACCGAGAGGAGGTTGAGGAGGCAGAAGCAGTGGAGGAACTTTGACATAAAGAGGATTGACGCACAACTCGTGGGGACGGCAAGACTTGGACAGCAGCCCCTTGTCCTGCTGTCACCATAGTTACCCAGTGCCCAGTCAGCGACATGTAACGCCCCTGTCCATGCCTACTCGTCCAAGTGTCTGTGGTGAAATGCACCCTGTCACACACAGAGTTTCTCAAAGAAGCGGTGATGTTGTGTGCGACATGCTGGTGGAGCGCAGGCACACCTTTCTTTGAGAAGTAGTGCCGACTGGGCATCTGGTACTGGGGCACTGCGACGGACATAAGGTCTCGAAAATCCTCTGTGTCCACCAGGCGGAAAGGCAGCATTTCTGTAGCCAAGAGCTTGCAGATGGTGAAATTCAACCTCTTAGCTTTCTCATGGCTAGGAGGAAATGGTCTTTTACTTGTCCACATCTGAGGGACCGAGGGCTGGCTATTGTGCTTAGACGGGGTTGATAAGGGTGTCCCCGGCAAACTGCCGGTCTGTGAGGAAGATGCAGGCGGACATGTTAGGTTGCCTTGATCCAAAGGTGGTGCTATCGATGTCGGACAGCGCTCAACACCAGCTGGTGTTACCACCTCCAAAGAAAATGATGACCTGCCAATCACGCTGGCTGTTGCGGGTAAAGAGGTGGCAGGTCTGCGCCCCAAAACAGGTGTGACTGCTGTCCCCCCAGTCACAGAGGATGAAGAGGCCGCGGATGCACAAGATATGGCAGACGGTGATTGGCCCGGCCGGCTAGGCCGCATTGTAGCACACTGAGCTTCCCACTGCAACTTATGCTTCATGTCCATGTGCCGGTTCATGCATGAAGTACTCAAACTATGTATTTTTTGGCCTCTACTTAGCTTTTGCTGACAAATGTTACAGATAACACGAGTTGGGTCATCTTTATCGATCTGAAAAAATGCCCAGGCTATGCAAGGCTTAGCACCCATGCGACCTGAAGAGCCACCACGACTTGTGGTGAGAGGCAGAGTTGTGTTTGAGGATGCAGTTGTTGACGTGCTTCCAGTACTACGTCTCTGTCCAGGAAGGCGCAACCTGACCTCGTCGTCACTAGCATCTTCCTCCACCTCCTCTGCTGACCTCATCTCTTGGCTGACTGTGGGTTGACAGTAAGTGGGATCTCCGACCTCATCATCATCACCCTGTGCGTTATCACACCCGTCGTCCTCAGAGCCAACCTGTTCCTGCCCTGACAAAAAACTAAAGTTGTCGCTCCAATCAGGTATTTGAGTCTTATCATCGTCTTCCTCATTGTCTCCACCAACAGGAGTTACAGTTTGGGAATGAGGGTCTACATTATGGTCAGCACTTTCTGCGTCTGGTCCTGGATCCGACTCATAAAGATTCTGGGCATCAGTGCAGATCATTTCCTCGTCTGGATTCACAGAAGCGCTGGAGTCGACCTCTGATTCCCAGGCTATAGTATGAGTAAACAGCTCTGCAGACTCAACCATCTGTTCTACCTCATACTCAGACGGGCAGCTGGAGATTTGGGAGCTGTGAGGAAGCAAGTGCGATTTGGGTGACACCTTTGAGGACTGGAGTATTTGTGATGTTGAAGTTGATGTGGAGGAGAGCCCACTTAAAGGAGCACTTGATATCCGTTGAAGCACCTGCTGTTTTTGTGCCTCATCTGGAATTTGTAGCGATTGGCGTGGCCGTAAGAAAGGGATCTTATCACATTGTCCGCTAAAAGAAGTAGACATTTTAGTTTGGCTGGAAGATGGTCTTTCTTCTGCACCTACCCCACGGACACAACCTTTTTTCCCCTTCCCAACACACCTATTCCCCTTTCCACCAGCAGCAGGCCTTTTTCCACTCATTTTGGTGGTTAACTAATTCACAACTCTGGAGTTGTTTGCACAAAAAAACAATGGATGGTAACCGAGCAGAGCTGAGTGGCCAAACTGTGGTATTAGGCCAAAACTATTGGCTGGGCTAGATGCAGAAAAAAATTATTTTTAATTTGCAACCTGATGGAGGTCAGTATAGATGGACTAATAGAACAAGTCCCACACGCTGCTAGAAGCCCAAATATTTTTTCAGAGATAAATGAAGAAAAAAATTATTTTTAATTTGCAACCTGATGAAGGTCAGTATAGATGGACTAATAGACCAAGTCCCACACACTGCTAGAAGCCCAAATATTTTTTCAGAGCTAGATGCAGAAAAAAATTATTTTTAATTTGCAACCTGATGGAGGTCAGTATAGATGGACTAATAGACCAAGTCCCACACACTGCTAGAAGCCCAAATATTTTTTCAGAGCTAGATGCAGAAAATTTTTTTATTCAATTTGCAACCTGATGGAGGTCAGTATAGATGGACTAATAGACCAAGTCCCACACACTGCTAGAAGCCCAAATATTTTTTCAGAGCTAGATGCAGAAAAAAATTATTTTTAATTTGCAACCTGATGGAGGTCAGTATAGATGGACTAATAGACCAAGTCCCACACGCTGCTAGAAGCCCAAATATTTTTTCAGAGATAAATGAAGAAAAAAATTATTTTTAATTTGCAACCTGATGAAGGTCAGTATAGATGGACTAATAGACCAAGTCCCACACACTGCTAGAAGCCCAAATATTTTTTCAGAGCTAGATGCAGAAAAAAATTATTTTTAATTTGCAACCTGATGGAGGTCAGTATAGATGGACTAATAGACCAAGTCCCACACACTGCTAGAAGCCCAAATATTTTTTCAGAGCTAGATGCAGAAAATTTTTTTATTCAATTTGCAACCTGATGGAGGTCAGTATAGATGGACTAATAGAACAAGTCCCACACACAGCTAGAAGCCCAAATATTTTTTCAGAGCTAGATGCAGAAAAAAATTATTTTTAATTTGCAACCTGATGGAGGTCAGTATAGATGGACTAATAGACCAAGTCCCACACACCGCTAGAAGCCCAAATATTTTTTCAGAGCTAGATGCAGAAATTTTTTTTATTCAATTTGCAACCTGATGGAGGTCAGTATAGATGGACTAATAGACCAAGTCCCACACACTGCTAGAAGCCCAAATATTTTTTCAGAGCTAGATGCAGAAATTTTTTTTATTCAATTTGCAACCTGATGGAGGTCAGTATAGATGGACTAATAGACCAAGTCCCACACACTGCTAGAAGCCCAAATATTTTTTCAGAGCTAGATGCAGAAAAAAATTATTTTTAATTTGCAACCTGATGGAGGTCAGTATAGATGGACTAATAGACCAAGTCCCACACACTGCTAGAAGCCCAAATATTTTTTCAGAGCTAGATGCAGAAAAAAATTATTTTTAATTTGCAACCTGATGGAGGTCAGTATAGATGGACTAATAGACCAAGTCCCACACACTGCTAGAAGCCCAAATATTTTTTCAGAGCTACATGCAGAAAAAAATTATTTTTAATTTGCAACCTGATGGAGGTCAGTATAGATGGACTAATAGACCAAGTCCCACACACTGCTAGAAGCCCAAATATTTTTTCAGAGCTAGATGCAGAAAAAAATTATTTTTAATTTGCAACCTGATGGAGGTCAGTATAGATGGACTAATAGACCAAGTCCCACACACTGCTAGAAGCCCAAATATTTTTTCAGAGCTAGATGCAGAAAAAAATTATTTTTAATTTGCAACCTGATGGAGGTCAGTATAGATGGACTAATAGACCAAGTCCCACACACTGCTAGAAGCTCAAATATTTTTTCAGAGCTAGATGCAGAAAAAAATTATTTTTAATTTGCAACCTGATGGAGGTCAGTATAGATGGACTAATAGAACAAGTCCCACACGCTGCTAGAAGCCCAAATATTTTTTCAGAGATAAATGAAGAAAAAAATTATTTTTAATTTGCAACCTGATGGAGGTCAGTATAGATGGACTAATAGACCAAGTCCCACACACTGCTAGAAGCCCAAATATTTTTTCAGAGCTAGATGCAGAAAAAAATTATTTTTAATTTGCAACCTGATGGAGGTCAGTATAGATGGACTAATAGACCAAGTCCCACACACTGCTAGAAGCCCAAATATTTTTTCAGAGCTAGATGCAGAAAAAAATTATTTTTAATTTGCAACCTGATGGAGGTCAGTATAGATGGACTAATAGACCAAGTCCCACACACCGCTAGAAGCCCAAATATTTTTTCAGAGCTAGATGCAGAAAAAAATTATATTCAGTTTGCAACCTGATGGAGGTCAGTATAGATGGACTAATAGAATGATGCTATGCCCAAAAGATTTTACTTCACTAGGTGCAGTAAAAAAATTGGTATTCTATACACAGGTGGTATATCTTGCAACACAGATAGGCTACTCCACTGACTAACACACTCTGCAATAGGCCAAAAAGGATTAGCTTTGCTAGATTCAGCCAAATGCTGTGAAAAAAACTTGCACAGCACTGGCACAGACCTGCCTGGCAAAAACTGATAGGAACTGATGTAACCTAGTCCTGAAAAGGACTCCAATTACAATTAGTCTTTACTCCCACAATCTATCTATTTAAGAGCACAGACCTGCCTGATAAAAGTCGTAGGAAATGCTGTAACCTAGTCCTTAAAAGGACTGCAATCACAACTATTCCCTACTCCCAAGCTATCTGTATATTTGTGCGAAAATTGGCTTGAAATTAACAAGGTATAGCGCACACAGCAACAGCGGTGCCGTCTAACACGCAGCTGCAGCAGTGAGAAAATGGTGGCGACGGGGAAAATGGCTTGGTCTTATAGGGCAAGGACATGTGACATACACTGCCAATCACACATGCCCTTGCTTGTGTGAAAAAAAGCACTTCGCTCCGTGTGTGCGCTGCTGATAGGCTGACAGATTGCACCTCCCCACTGCAGATGCGGGAAAGAGAAAAAAAAATGGAGATCTTCATTGTTCCTGCAGAGATCCATCCCCTGCCCCTCCCCCCGCCCCGCTGTACACTCAAACTGCGTATTAACATTAATTTTCATCATTACTGAGAAAAAATCCAGTTATGATTTTGGTGCACGAACAGTTATCGAACATAACCTCGAACAGCCGAATTTTTCTCAAATTGTTCGTGTTCGCCGACCGGCTCGAACACCGCCCAAAACAGCTCGAATTTGAGATTGGCGAACAGTTCGAGTAGAACAACGCTCATCTCTAGTGTCCATCTTTCTATAAAATGCAAATTTGTAAACACAAACATGAGGGACCCATTCGTAAACCCTCAACGAAGGCCCTGGGGTGGCTGCAGGGTGTAGCTGATCCAGCTGCTGGACCTTGTCTTCGGCCACCTCTAATGTTTTTTTTTTCTGAGGTCAGTTGTTGTTGTAGTCTCTTATAAAACCAGTAGGGGACACTTTAGGAAGTGCAACTATTTACAGAATTGACCGCTCCCAGTCCTCGGCCGGATAGTTCACTAAGTTGGCTGCTCCCAGTCCTCAGCCGGCTTTAACTGACCCGTTACCGGGTAACTTTAGGTAACAGTCTCTTTACCCTGACGGGTAACTATATACATTTGTACGCTGCCGCTCCTCAGTAGCGGTGTCCTCCTTGCGCACCTTCTTCCTCCTCAAAATGTTCTTCAGACCCGTCCGGGTCATCTGGGTAGCAATGCTCTTGGTACTGTTCCTCCTCCACCCTCTGGACATTGAGGGCATACCACCCTTCTAGGCCTCGATGTCGGGTATATATTACCCGATCTCCCGGGAACAACTCCCGATTCGGGTGACCCGCTGGCAGGTGACCCTCCACATCCCTCCTGTCAACATAGAGGTCTGTGGCTGTGGCAGAGTCCTGGATAAACCCCCACCCTTTCTCCTGGTGGAACTTCACCACGGTCCCAGCTACTTTAGGACCGCGTGCTGCTTGGGGGTTTCTACGAGTCTGTGTCTTCTCCTCCGCGCTCCGGGCCTGCAGCTGCTCCCTCTTCCGGCGCCGTACCCGCTCCTCCCTCGCAAGCTGCTCACAGATCTCTCGCCTGCGGACTGCGGCCGCCCGCGTCTCCTGTGCGAACCCCATCACATCCTCCCCGGTCTGGTCCCATCCTATCTGGACCTCTTCGATCGGGAGCTGGGGGACATCAACGGGCTGTGGAGCAGGCAGGAGCGGGCGAAGCAGGGCTCAGTCCTCTGCGGACAGGCCCACCCAGAGACAAGGGTGGACCCACCCCTCTGGTACAGGGACCGGCTCTCCATCGGGTCCGGCGAGCTGGCTGTACAGGTCAGTCCCAAGGGGTGGTGGCTTCGGGACCGGGGGCGCACGCAGTTGGGAGGCGCCTGGGGAGGTCAGGCCTTGCGACCGGGCCTGAAGCGGGCAGCTTCCGACCGCACCCGGGGTCAGAGGGCACGACGTGGGGCGTGGTTCAGCGGCGATGTTCACGGCTTGAGGCCCAGGTGTATGCGGCGGGAGCGTGGAAGCTGCAGCGGCTCCCGGGACTTCTGGCTCTGGGGCGGGATCCAGGGGTAAGCTTACGGCGTCAGGACCCGGGGCAGGGGTGTCCGCCTTACCTGCCTCCGCAGCAGCGCTGTTCTCGGCCTCCGGTCTCCTCTCTCTGTCCTCGGGGGCAGGCGCACTGCCGGGTGCTGGCAGCGTCTCTTGCTGCCGGGTCGCGACCCGCCGAGCCATCTCTTCCCTCCATCCGGCGATGACTTCCCTCTGCGCCCGGACCATCCTCCGGTCCAACTCCTCCAGCGCTGTCCGCAAGAACCCAGGGTCTTCTGCGGGGAGCTGAGCCATCAGCTCCGTGAGGCTGCACGGGGACGCCTCGGCCTGCAGCAGGCCGCTTGCCAGGGTGCTGGAGTTGGTGCTCCTCTCCATCTCCGGGTGTGATCTGGCGAGACTGCTCCAAACCACACCCTGCCCCTCGTTTTTTTTCTCTTTCCGCCCCTGTTGGGGGTGGTCCTGGGGCAATCTTCTGACAATCACTCTCAGGGCAGCCCCCCCACCTTGATGGACATCTCTACAGCTGCACTCATGGCTGTTGGGGGTGGGCTCCTTCTTTGGCGCCATTCTGGGACCTTGCCCACGATGGGAGGTGGCTTCCTGTTATCTTTTGGCGCGCACATTATGACGTCTGTTCTGCCGGGGCGGGCGCCATTTTCAATACAGTGAAACAGTCTCTTTTCAGGCACGCAATACCCGTTTGTGGCGGGTTGGTCACAATCCTGCCGACTACGCCAAAGCTGACTTGGCCCCTGGGCCGTGGGGTACCCGGAACCGGGCTTCTGTACGATGCTGGGGGTAGTAGTGGCAACCCGATCCCGTGGCTCAGGGTGGTCAGACCAAATTGTGGCAGTCTATTTATCAGTGTTTTGAATGTCCGACTACGCCACCCGTGGATTGCGGTCAGGGATAACCACCGCTGCAAGGCAGACCGCTGAGGCTGGTGTTGGTGTGCAGCACAGCGGTAGGATAACTCCCCACGGGAAGAGTGTAGCCTCAGGGCAGTGTAGGTGGATGCTGGGGGTGATGGTGCTGGCGCAGCAGAAATCACACAGAGTCCAATGATGCAGTCCAGGGTTTTTACTCACAGTTGTTATCCAAGTCACTTCTGTCAGCAATGACTGCCCAAGCCGTGCTGCGTCCACCAGGTGAGGGGCTCGGTCAACCCCCAGGCAATTCAGGAGTATGGCACAGGACCCCCTTCTGTCCTTTCTCTGGCCTCTCGTGCCCCACCAGTGACCAAACTTCTGTCCGGCTACCGCAGACCGTGTCGGGTAAGCGTTGGCCTTCACTTCTCGCTATCCTATATGGCGCCTTCCTAGCAGGTTTGGCGGGGGGTCGCTCCAATAAATGATCACGACCTCCGGTTCTTGGCTGAGGGATGATTTACCTCCATCAACTTGGGAATCCGGTACCCTTCCACAGCCTCACCCTTCACCCGATATAATGCGGGTTTGCAACGGTTGCTGTCCATTCTGCTCTCTTAGGGTCCTTCTGCCTTCTTGTTTCTGGGGCCCTTCCACTCCTCTGTCTCTTCTCCTTCCTTCCTTCTCCTTCTCCTCTTCTCCTCTATGGCCCCCCGGCCTTCTCTCTAGGCCTGCCTCGTGGAGCTGAGCTCAGACTGAGCCTCGGCTCCCTGTCAGCTCTCTCTCCCTTCTGCTCTGGCTGACTGAACTGAACTCTCTGACTAAGATGGCTCCCACCTTTTATCTGCTTCTCTGTGTGTCTGAGCTCAGGTGACCTGCACCCAATGAGCTCCTTCCTATGCTCCAGAAACCATCCCCTTCTGCTCCTACACCACTGGGTTCTCTCCCTCCTCCCCACTCCAGCCAGGGACATGGTCAGTTGTGCCCGCAGCTGGGAGCACCGTCGAGCTGTCCCCCGGAAATGGGGTGTGTGTGTGTGTGTGCATGCAGCTAACTGAGCCCTGGTCCACACTCCATCCTTACCTGGGAGTGGAATATCACACCTCTGGTTGAGGTGCAATACCCCTGTAGCAACCGAACCCTCGGTGCGCTACACTTCCACTTACTGTAGAAAGAGAAACACCTGCCCCCACTTACTGTAGAAAGACAAAGAGCCGCACCCACTTACTGTAGAAAGACAAAGACCCGCACCTACTTACTGTAGAAAGACAAAGACCTACCTCCACTTACTGTAGAAAGAGAAAGACCTTCCCCCACTTACTGTAGAAAGACAAAGAGCCGCACCCACTTACTGTAGAAAGACAAAGACCCGCACCTACTTACTGTAGAAAGACAAAGACCCGCACCTACTTACTGCAGAAAGACAAAGACCCGCACTTACTTACTGTAGAAAGAGAAAGACCTACCTCCACTTACTGTAGAAAGACAAAGAGCCGCACCTACTTACTGCAGAAAGACAAAGACCCGCACCTACTTACTGCAGAAAGACAAAGACCCACCCCCACTTACTGTAGAAAGACAAAGACCCGCACCTACTTACTGAAGAAAGACAAAGACCCACCCCCACTTACTGTAGAAAGAGAAAGACCTGCCCCCACTTACTGTAGAAAGACAAAGAGCCGCACTCACTTACTGCAGAAAGACAAAGACCCGCACCCACTTACTGTAGAAAGAGAAAGCCCCGCACCTACTTACTGTAGAAAGACAAAGACCCACCCCCACTTACTGTAGAAAGAGAAAGACCTGCCCCCACTTACTGTAGAAAGACAAAGAGCCGCACTCACTTACTGCAGAAAGACAAAGACCCGCACCCACTTACTGTAGAAAGAGAAAGACACACCCCCACTTACTGTAGAAAGAGAAAGACCTTCACCTACTTACTGCAGAAAGAGAAAGACCCACCTCCACTTACTGTAGAAAGACAAAGACCCGCACCCACTTACTGCAGAAAGACAAAGACCCGCACCTACTTACTGTAGAAAGACAAAGACCCACCCCCACTTACTGTAGAAAGAGAAAGACCTTCACCTACTTACTGCAGAAAGAGAAAGACCCACCTCCACTTACTGTAGAAAGACAAAGACCCGCACCCACTGACTGTAGAAAGACAAAGACCCGCACCTACTTACTGTAGAAAGAGAAAGACCCACCCCCACTTACTGTAGAAAGACAAAGACCCGCACCTACTTACTGTAGAAAGAGAAAGACCTGCCCCCACTTACTGTAGAAAGACAAAGACCTGCACCTACTTACTGAGGAAAGAGAAAGACCTGCACCTACTTACTGTAAGTTGTCTTGATCTCTCTTCTGCTAGAAACATATTTCACCTGACAACAACAACAACAGTCAGTGGACATCAAGTTACACAGAAGGAAGACACCTAGTGATCTGTGTAACGGGTCTGGGAGGCGAAACCTCTGGGCTACTATACAAGGGAGCGGTCCTTGTAAGGGAGCGGGTGGCGACCAGGCAGGCAGTCACAGCAGGTGACCGGGACAGTCTCTGGGTGTACGGGCAGGAGGTCACGGCAAGTGATCAGGGCAGTCTCTGGAAGAACGGGCTGGAGGTCACGGCAAGTGACCGGGGCAGTCTCTGGAAGAACGGGCTGGAGGTCACGGCAAGTGACCGGGGCAGTCTCTAGGTAAGGGGTAGGTACGACCTGTGATGGCTGAACCTCCAGGTAGGCTAGCAAGGCAGATGGAGGATGTGTGCTCCCAGGTGAGCAAGCGAGAGTCTCTGGAATAGCAGGTGGTCACAGCACGTGACGGCGGAGCCTCCAGGTAGGCAAGCAGGCAGGTAGCGGAGAAGCGCTCCCAGGTGAGCGGGCAAGAGTCTGGAATAGCTGGTGGTCACAGCACGTGACAGCGGAGCCTCCGGGCAGGCAAGCAGGCAGGTAGCGGAGAAGCGCTCCCAGGTGAGCGGGCAAGCTGGTCCATAGACAGCCTGACCGGAGTTGTAAGGCAGACCGTCGGACCTCAGGCAAGCAGGCAGGTAGCTGATGTGCGCTCCCAGGTGAGCGGGCAAGTTGGTCCTTAGACAGACTGACCGGAGTTGTAAGGCAGACCGTCGGACCTCAGGCAGGCAGGCAGGTAACAGGAAATCAGGCAGGATTAGGACAGCAAGCTGGCAGGAATCTGGCAGGTAACTGGCAGGTAACTGGCAACGGGACCTGAGGGCTGAAGCAGAGTAGAACGGTGCAACAACATTGCTCAGGCACCTCCATTTTGGAGGAGGTGCCTTATATATGGTAAAGTCCTCCGGCCATTGGCCGGGGACTCCTTAGGACGGCGCGCGCGGCCCCTTTAAGAGGAAGGGAGGGCGCGCGCGCGCGCCCTAAGCACAGTGGCCGGGAAGGAGCGCGCGCTGCCAGCAGAGCGGGAGAGGGACGCCGGGCACGGAGCAGAGCGGTGAGGGGAACAGCGTCCCTGCCTAGCAGAGGGCAGGGACGCCGGCACTACAGTACCCCTCCCTTTAGGCCCCCCCTTTTTTAGGCCAGATAGAAATTTAGCTAGGATGAGAGGGGTATGGATGTTCTCCCGGGGCTCCCACGTTCTCTCCTCAGGACCAAACCCCTTCCAATCTACCAGAAAAAAGGTCTTTCCTCTTACCCTTTTGGTGGCAAGAATGTTCTCTACCTCAAACTCGTCCTCAGCAGAAACCGGAGCAGGAGGCGTACCTGTAGACTTGGAAAAAGAGTTAAGCACCACGGGTTTGAGGAGAGATACATGGAAGGAGTTAGGGATCCGTAAGTTGGCCGGGAGTTTCAATTTATAGGCCACCGGGTTGATCTGACTGATGACCTCCAGAGGACCGATGAACCGAGGCCCTAACTTGTAAGAGTCGAACATATTTAGATGAGAGCCAGACTTTATCTCCTGGACGAAATTGTGGAGGATCCAGGCGTTTTTTGTCAGCGTGTCTTTTCATACGCTCGGATGACAGAAGGAGTGCGGACCGGGTACTCTCCCATATGGAGGAAAATTTGCTAACGAGAGATTCCGCAGCCGGGTTGTCCACAGAGGTGGAGACAGGAAAAGGAATCCGAGGATGCTGACCAAAGACTACAAAAAACGGGGATTTGGAGGAGGATTCGCTCTCGTGATTATTATAAGAGAACTCGGCCCATGGTAGGAGATCCACCCAGTCAGAATGGTGGGCATTAACGAAGTGCCGGAGGTAACTGGTCAGGTTCTGATTGATCCGCTCCACTTGACCATTGGACTGTGGGTGGTAAGCGGAAGAGAAGTCCAGGGTGACGTCTAGTAGTTTACAAGTGTCTCTCCAGAAACGTGAGGTGAACTGTACCCCACGATCCGACACGATGTGGAGGGGCAGGCCATGAAGATGGAAGATGTGGTGGATAAAGTCTTTAGCCAGCTCGGGTGCAGACGGAAGGCCTGGCAGAGGAATAAAGTGAGCCATCTTGGAAAAGCGGTCAGCGACCACCCAAATGACCGTACAACCGGCAGAGACGGGGAGATCAGTTATAAAGTCCATTGCTATATGCTGCCAGGGGGCAGCAGGTACAGGAAGCGGAAGGAGGCGTCCGGCTGGCAGATGTCTCGGGACTTTGTTGCGGGCGCAGGACACACAGGCAGAAACAAAGTCTATTATGTCCTTGTGCAGGGTAGGCCACCAATAGTGCCGGGCAATAAGCTGGAGGGTCTTTTTCTGACCGGCGTGGCCAGCTAGTTTAGACGAATGGCCCCAGTGTAGGATCTTCTCCCGATCAGGTACTGAAACAAACGTCTTACCGGGAGGGAGACGATTTAGACTCACGGGAGCCACCTGCATTACTCTGGCGGGATCGATGATATGTTTAGGTTCTTCCTCGAGATCGGACACCAGAAAGGATCGGGACAAGGCGTCTGCTTTGACGTTTTTGTCAGCCGGGCGAAAATGAAGAACAAAATCAAAGCGAGCAAAAAACAAGGACCACCGGGCTTGGCGCGGGTTAAGTCTCTGGGCATGCTGGAGGTAAGCCAAGTTCTTGTGGTCAGTGTAAATTATTACCGGATGAAGAGCCCCCTCGAGTAGGTAACGCCACTCCTCCAACGCCAGCTTGATGGCCAATAACTCTCGGTCTCCTATGGAATAGTTGCGCTCAGAAGAGGAGAAGAGTTTGGAGAAGAAGCCACAAGTTACCATTCTCCCGGAAGATGATTTTTGAGTAAGTACCGCTCCGGCTCCAGAGGAGGAGGCGTCAACTTCCAGGAAGAACTGCTTGTTGCCGTCCGGGCGATGCAGCACCGGGGCGGAAGAGAAGGCCTGTTTTAGGGAAAGAAAGGCCTCCTCTGCTTCGGGCGGCCACTCTTTGGGATTAGTACCCTTACGGGTGAGCGCGGAAATTGGGGCAGTCCGGGAAGAGAAGTGCGGGATGAAGAGGCGGTAATAGTTGGCGAAGCCCAGGAACCGTTGAATAGCCTTCAACCCCTCTGGTCGGGGCCATTTCTCGATGGCAGACAGTTTCTCAGGATCCATTTGTAGGCCGGTCTGAGAGATAATGTAGCCCAGAAACGGAAGCGAGGTCTGCTCAAAGAGGCACTTCTCATATTTAGCGTAGAGATGGTTCTGCCTGAGCCTGAGCAGGACCTGACGAACATCCCTCCGGTGAGTCTGGAGATCCGGAGAGAAGACCAAGATGTCGTCCAGGTACACCACTACGCAGGAGTAGAGAAGGTCCCGGAAGATGTCATTGACCAACTCTTGAAAGACGGCAGGAGCGTTACAGAGGCCAAAGGGCATTACCAGATATTCATAGTGGCCGTCCCGGGTGTTGAATGCCGTCTTCCATTCATCCCCCTGACGGATACGAACCAGGTTGTACGCCCCACGGAGGTCCAGTTTGGTGAAGATTCTAGCCCCCCTCAGACGATCAAATAACTCCGGAATGAGCGGAAGGGGGTACTTATTCTTCACCGTGATCTGGTTAAGGCCTCTATAGTCTATACAGGGACGGAGAGAGCCGTCCTTCTTTTTGACGAAAAAGAAGCCTGCTCCCGCCGGGGAGGTAGATTTCCGGATGAATCCCCTGGCCAGATTCTCCTCAATATATTCGGACATCGACCGGGTCTCAGCAGCGGATAATGGATAAATACGCCCACGGGGAGGAGAAGTACCAGGTAACAGGTCGATAGGGCAGTCGTATGGTCTATGAGGGGGTAGTGTCTCTGCCTCCTTTTTATTAAAGACATCAGCATAAGACCAATAAGGAATCGGAAGTCCAGGTAGATTAGCTGGGGTAGGAGAAGGACGGACGGGATGAACGGGAACCAGACAGGTCTTATGGCAGCCCTGTCCCCAGCGAAGGACTTCTCCGGTCTGCCAGTCAAGAACGGGTGCATGTTTCTGGAGCCAAGGTAGGCCTAGCAAGAGGGCGTGAGAGAGTCCAGGCAGAACATGGAAGGAGATACTTTCAGAATGCAGCATTCCCACCTGCAGAGTAATGGATTCGGTGATGAGTTGGATGGGGCGTGGTAAGAGCCCCCCATCCATGGCAGCAACAGACAAGGGTACAGCCAGAGGTTTGGTGGGGATGCGGTATTTCTCTACCAGGGACTGTGAAATAAGATTCCCGGCTGCTCCAGAGTCCAGTTGGGCTAGTTCGAAATAACGGTTCTCCCCGTAGACGATTGAAACTGACAACAGCAGGGATGGAGAGGATTTATTCTTGTCTAGGTGGACCTCTCTGAGCGAACCTAGACACAGGCGTTTCCCGACCTCTCCGGGCAGGCACGGATCCGGTGCTCCTTACTGCCACAGTAGAAGCAGGTCCCCTCGGCACGGCGTAAGTCCTGACGGGTCTTGACCATCTTGGTCTGGTCGACCTGCATAGGCTCAGGAGGGTGTACCTGGTTAGAGACAGAAGGAGTGACGGGTTTCTGAAAAGTAGGAGCTAGACGTGGTAACCTCCTCTCACGGGTGACCTCTCTGGCACGCTCCTGGAACCGTAGGTCAATCCGGGTGGCAAGAGTTATTAAGTCATCGAGAGTGGTAGGAATGTCCCGACCGGCAAGTTCATCTTTAATACGGCCGGACAGACCCTCCCAGAAGACGGAAACCAGAGCGTCGTTATCCCAGGCCAGCTCCGAGGCAAGGATACGGAAACGTATGGCATATTGGCCCACGGTGAGACTTTCCTGACGGAGGCGTAGCAACGATGATGCGGATGAGGTCTTCCGTCCGGGTTCGTCGAAGACTTTCCGGAAAGCCGTGAGAAAAGCAGGCAAGTTGGACACCAGGGGGTCTCCTCTCTCCCATAGAGGATTTAGCCAGGCCAGGGCCTCCCCGGTGAGATGGGACATGATGAATGCAATTTTGGCTCGGTCGGAGTTAAACTGGTGGGACAATAGTTCAAAGTGCAGGGTGCACTGATTTATGAAGCCCCGAGCCTGGGCTGAGTCGCCTCCGAAGCGAGGAGGTGCAGAAAGCCGAGGTCCGGGGTAGGATATCATGGTGTTAGTGGACAGCGGAGCTGCCGGATTGCGAGACATGGCACTGGCGGAGGTTGTTGGTGGAACAGTCAGAGTGTCCAGGCGAGTATTGACATTCCGCAGGTGACCCAGGATGGACTCCTGTTGGGACCTTTGACGGGACAGTTCATGACACAGGTCCGAGAGCGAGGGAGCTTGGGTGCCACCGGGTTCCATGGCCCGAGCAAACTGTAACGGGTCTGGGAGGCGGAACCTCTGGGCTACTATACAAGGGAGCGGTCCTTGTAAGGGAGCGGGTGGCGACCAGGCAGGCAGTCACAGCAGGTGACCGGGACAGTCTCTGGGTGTACGGGCAGGAGGTCACGGCAAGTGATCAGGGCAGTCTCTGGAAGAACGGGCTGGAGGTCACGGCAAGTGACCGGGGCAGTCTCTGGAAGAACGGGCTGGAGGTCACGGCAAGTGACCGGGGCAGTCTCTAGGTAAGGGGTAGGTACGACCTGTGATGGCTGAACCTCCAGGTAGGCTAGCAAGGCAGATGGAGGATGTGTGCTCCCAGGTGAGCAAGCGAGAGTCTCTGGAATAGCAGGTGGTCACAGCACGTGACGGCGGAGCCTCCAGGTAGGCAAGCAGGCAGGTAGCGGAGAAGCGCTCCCAGGTGAGCGGGCAAGAGTCTGGAATAGCTGGTGGTCACAGCACGTGACAGCGGAGCCTCCGGGCAGGCAAGCAGGCAGGTAGCGGAGAAGCGCTCCCAGGTGAGCGGGCAAGCTGGTCCATAGACAGACTGACCGGAGTTGTAAGGCAGACCGTCGGACCTCAGGCAAGCAGGCAGGTAGCTGATGTGCGCTCCCAGGTGAGCGGGCAAGTTGGTCCTTAGACAGACTGACCGGAGTTGTAAGGCAGACCGTCGGACCTCAGGCAGGCAGGCAGGTAACAGGAAATCAGGCAGGATTAGGACAGCAAGCTGGCAGGAATCTGGCAGGTAACTGGCAGGTAACTGGCAACGGGACCTGAGGGCTGAAGCAGAACGGTGCAACAACATTGCTCGGGCACCTCCATTTTGGAGGAGGTGCCTTATATATGGTAAAGTCCTCCGGCCATTGGCCGGGGACTCCTTAGGACGGCGCGCGCGGCCCCTTTAAGAGGGAGGGAGGGCGCGCGCGCGCGCCCTAAGCACAGTGGCCGGGAAGGAGCGCGCGCTGCCAGCAGAGCGGGAGAGGGACGCCGGGCACGGAGCAGAGCGGTGAGGGGAACAGCGTCCCTGCCTAGCAGAGGGCAGGGACGCCGGCACTACAATCTGCACTCCAAGTGATTTTTCAGACTTTAAAAAAAAACGCAATTTTTTGAAAAGAAAGTAATTTGCAAATTGTCTATTTACAACATTGCAAAGCTAATGTACTGCATTTTTAATAACGCCATACAGTGAGAATATATCACTGCCGTAATCACATTTCCAAGCAGAGCTCAAACTTAGCTGCTAAAATAATAAAAAATATAAAGTGTATATATATATATATATATATATATATATTTATATATATATATATTTCCATTTTTAGCCAATGAGTTGTATACTCAGAACATGACATATAATACTGGCATATAGTGCATACTATATATATATCGCATTTAACGTGCAGAACTCGAATGTAGCTGCTATAATAATTAAAAAATGTATAAAAAAGCAAAAAAAAAAAAATCTTTCATTTTGATTGCTACATTATTACGTTTGCCAAGAGCTGATGCCCAACGCGCCGTATACAGTGTATAATCACACTGAGACAGTATACTCCTTTGTAACCCAGTCAACAGATTGCCAGCCAGTACTGTAACTAAGCAATTAAGAGATTTCAATGTCTGGTTTGTTCTGCAGCCAATTGATAACCTCTGTCCTTAATATCACACTGAGAAGAAAGTGTTGGAATTGTGCGAGGTTATTGATCAAATTAGATGTTAATTTGCAGCCCCGACATAAATCTCTGTCATGGAACTCAAGTCCTTGTAAACACTCCTGGAATAAGACGACCAACACAAACCTGATCCCAGATCGGCTTCCTCCAAGGAACACGGCGGGGTTGGCGAGGAGTAAATGAGCGAGAGTCTACCTACAGCCCCGCGCTGGGATGTGTCCCTTCTAATGAGGCGACGCTCCGAAACGCGTCTTGTGCAGAAAGTGGTAAATAGTATTTGCTTTAGATTAATGCACAGAGATGAATTTCAATTCAGTAGATAAATTAATAAGGGAGGGAGGGAAAAAAAAAAAAAGAGCTCGGAAATCTACATATTTTATATATTCTGCTCGATGTGTTTTCAAAACATCCGGATAAGTAGGAAAAAAAATGTTTCATTGTGCCGATCGGATTAATTATGTTTTACCGTAAGTGTTCGTTTAAAGGAAATGATTGGAAAATGTTCAGGGATCAAAATTAAAAAAAAATGTGACAAAATATAAAAAAATATATATAAATGATCTACTGGATGCTCAGAGGGTCAAAAAACATGGCTACTAAGGAGGAATGGCACTGGATTTATAGCCAAAGGTGTAGCATGAAATTCTCAGACCCACTTACCACTATGTAAATTAACTTTCCTAGAGAAAAAACAACTAACGCTCTATTGCCACCTGTAATTCGCGCATGACCCTTTAAGAAGCCTTGTATTAGCCAACCTTACATCCATCGGTAGACAATAATTCTGGGTACTTGTGACGCACCCCCTGGGCCATATTCTTTAGGGGAATACCCGGAGCCGGATCAGATGGGGGTTGTAGTCTCCGAGTGGCTGTGACCCGGTCCGTGCCCAGGGTGTCAAGCTCAGTGTATGTGGCAGTCCTACAGATGTTACAAAGTTCTTTATGTCGACTACGCCACCCGTTGAATTGCGGTCACTACGGCCGCCGCTGCAGCAGGGTCCGCTGAGGCTGATGGTGTTGGTGCAGCTAGGTAGTATAACCCCCAACGGGAGGGGTATGGCCTCAGGGGGTCAGGTGCAGAGGATGGGGGTTGTGGTGGTGCAGCGTAGATGTTAAGTAAAGACAGAGTCGGGTTGTGCAGTTCAGGGTGTTTACTTACTGCAGATATTCCGGTCACTCCGGCCTTGAGTGACCACCCGAGCCGTGCTGCGTCCACCAGGTCCTGGATTCAGCCAACCCCCAAGCAAGTCCGGAGCGTGTCCCTGAGCCCTCCTTCTTGTCCTTTCTTCTGGCCGTCCCCACCAGGGATCCACCTAGGTCCAGCTCCCTCGGGCCTTCTGTTGGGAGACCCTTGGCCTTGGGTTCCCTGACCCTACACGTGGTTTGCCTTCAGGGTGGATGTGGTGGGTGGCCGTGGCAGATCCTGCCCACGGCCTCCGGTCTCTGGCTGAGGTATGCTTTAGCCCCCACCAGTTTGGGATCCGGTACCCTTTTGCCAACTCTTCACCCTAGGGTTGTACTTGGGTTCTCAGAGTTCCTTCTGTCTCCCCCTCTGGGTCTTTCTTTCTCTCCTCTCTCACTCTCTCTGGGGCTGCTCTGCTCTTCTGCTCTCTTCCTCTGCAAAGACTGGCTGACTGACCCTGTTCTTAGATGGTGCCCACCTTAAATACTCCCTCTATGTGTGAGCTCAGGTGACCAGCACCCAATGAGCTCCTATCTTTACCCAGGCTGCTCCCCCTATCTGCCCCTACACTACTGGGATGTACCACCCCCCTCCCACTCCAGCCAGGAACAGACTCGGTCGTACCTGCACATTTCTAAGTGGGAGTACCGTTGGTCTGTTCCTCGGAAATGGGATGTGTGTAGTGCATGCAGCTTTCTGAGCTCAGATCCACACTCCATCCTTACCCGGGAGTGGAATACCACACCTCTGGTTGAGGTGCAATACCCCTGTAGCAGCCGAATCCTCAGGGTGCTACATTCCCCCCTGGTAAATCACAGCACGTCCTCGGGCTGTAAGATATAAAAACATCCACAAACATACAATTTTTTTTTTTTCATAACATAAACATATAAAACATATAAAACATCATAAAACTTTTCCTATAAAACTTTCTCGTAGACTTTTCCTCGCTTCTAGCTCCTCCTCCGGACACTGTGCAACGTGTGCCTGGGAAAAGCGCGACAGTCTCTTTTCTTGGAAGTGGTTTTCCTGTAAAACCAGTAGGGGGCGCTTTAGGACGCGCAACTATATACAAAAGGGGATATGGCCGCTCTCAGTCCTCGGCCAGGTAATGGGAATAGGGATGACCGCTCTCAGTCCTCGGCCAGGTATTAAGGGAAATACGGGTAACAGTTCAATTCTCTGGTCCCAACGGGGACTATAATAGCAGCAACGGTTCACTGTGCCCCGACGGGCAACTATATACAGCTTCTACTCCGCTGTACTCAACGACGACGTCCTCCTGCTCTTTCTTTGTGATTCACTTTAGCTTCAGACCCGTCCGGGTCCTCTTGCTCCTCCTCACACCGCAGCTCCTCCTCCGTCAGACGATGCACATTGAGGGCGTAGGGTCCTTTGGCACACTTGTGCCGGGTGAAGGTGACCTCGTCCCCTATATACAGGTCACGTCCTCTGTGTCCCTCCGGTAGGTGGGACTCAACGTCTCTTCTTGTCACGAAGACGTCGCCTGGGGTGCGGTGATCTCGGATGAAGCCCCACCCGTGCTGCATATTAAACTTGATCACAGTCCCGGTGGAAGGGGGACCATGAGCTGCACGGGGACTCCTCCTGGCCCGGCTCTTCTGCTCCGCGCTCTTTATTTGGGCTTGTTGTTCCCGGACCCGCCTCTCTCTCCGCTCCCTCTCAAAGACCTCGAGCTGTTGCCGGCAGCACTCTGCACGCTCCGCTGCAGCTGCCCGGGTCTCCTGAGTGAACCCCATGAGGTCTTCTCCGGTGGGGTCCCACTCAAACTGTGCCTCCTCTAGCGGGGGCGAGGTCCTCGTTACGGGCTTTGGGGCCGGGATCAGGGGTTCGTCTAGGGGTCTCTCTTTCCGGAGTCGGGGATGGTGAAACTCCGGTGGCCATATAAAGGGCTGCCCATCCGGGCACGTATGTTGGGCGAACAGATCTTCTCCCAGATGCGGCACTCTTGGTTTCATGGGCGCGGTGGTGGTGGCGCCCGGGTTGCCCAGGCCTTGCGGCCAGGCCTGGGGCACCTGGAAAGTGAAGGGCACCGTAAGGACGGCGGCGCCCTGGGCTACTTGGCCCTGCGACCAGGCCGGTGGCTCCGCGGAGGTAGGGGGCGCTGTTGGTATTGCGGCGCCCGGGGGTACTAGGCCTTGCGACCAGGCTGGTGGTACTTCCTGCTTGGTCACGCTCGGGGTCGAGGCGTGTGACGTCACAGGGGTCGCGGCTCCCGTTTGAGGCCTAGTCTGCGGCGGTGACGTTGCAGCGACGGGCACGGCAGGGGATACTTCGGGCTCTGCGACGGGGAGCTGGGGCAGGTACGCGGTTTCCCGGTTTGGGGTAGAGACGTCCCCTTTACCTGCCTCCTTTCGTTCGGCTCCCTTCTCGGCGCCGTCTCCGGCCTTCAGTCCTCCTGCGCCATCCTCAGAGGCGGTCTGTCTCCTCGTCTCGGGTGGCGTGCTCCGCTGACGGGTTCTTGTCTGCTGGGCCATCTCACGGCTCCACTCCGCCAACGTCTCTCGCTGCACCCGGGCCATCCTCCGTGCGAGGCCCTCCAGCGCAGTCTGTGCACACTCCCGATCTCGGGGGAGCTGTGCCAGGACCTCCACTAAGCCTAGTGGGGTCGTTGCTTCTAGCAGGCTCCTGACCAACGGGTCGGTGCTGCTCTGCTCTCCTTCCGTTGTCTCCAGCAGGCCTTCTGGAGTGGCGACCGGCAACAGGCTCCTGACCACTGGGTCGGTGCTGCCTGGAGTGGCGGCCCGCATCAGGCTCCTGACCATTGGGTCGGTGCTGCCTGGCTCTCCCTCCATCTCCGGGGAGGCTCTTTCTGGACTCTGCTCCAGGCTTCTTGTCTCCGGGTGCGCTCTCTCCAGACTGCTCCAGGCGACACCCATCTTTGCTCTCTTCTTCTCAGTCCTCCCACTTCGAGCGCGGTCCCGGGGCCACTTGGTGATTGTCAGCTCCAGGGGCAGTTCTTTCACGCTGACAGACACCTCTAGCATCACAGTCTCTGTTGGTGGGGGCGGTTTCCACTTTTGGCGCCATTTTCGGTCCTGGCCCACGATGGGAGGTGGCCTCTTGCCACCCTCTGGCACGCCCATAATGGCGTCCGCTCCCCCAAGGCGGGAAATCTTCGGAAATGGCGGGAATCGTCTCCCAGTGGCGGGAAACTCTGCAGATGGCGGGAAAAAGCTGTTAATGGCGGACAACCGGCGGGAATCGATCTGTGATGGGGCCCGATGGCGGGGACCCTCCGGAACCGGCAGGAGACTTCTTTTTGAGGTAAACTTGTTCTTTTCTTCAGGCACGCAGTACCCGGATGTTGCGGGCACGAGATCCTGCCGACTACGCCAAAGTTGACGCACCCCCTGGGCCATATTCTTTAGGGGAATACCCGGAGCCGGATCAGATGGGGGTTGTAGTCTCCGAGTGGCTGTGACCCGGTCCGTGCCCAGGGTGTCAAGCTCAGTGTATGTGGCAGTCCTACAGATGTTACAAAGTTCTTTATGTCGACTACGCCACCCGTTGAATTGCGGTCACTACGGCCGCCGCTGCAGCAGGGTCCGCTGAGGCTGATGGTGTTGGTGCAGCTAGGTAGTATAACCCCCAACGGGAGGGGTATGGCCTCAGGGGGTCAGGTGCAGAGGATGGGGGTTGTGGTGGTGCAGCGTAGATGATAAGTAAAGACAGAGTCGGGTTGTGCAGTTCAGGGTGTTTACTTACTGCAGATATTCCGGTCACTCCGGCCTTGAGTGACCACCCGAGCCGTGCTGCGTCCACCAGGTCCTGGATTCAGCCAACCCCCAAGCAAGTCCGGAGCGTGTCCCTGAGCCCTCCTTCTTGTCCTTTCTTCTGGCCGTCCCCACCAGGGATCCACCTAGGTCCAGCTCCCTCGGGCCTTCTGTTGGGAGACCCTTGGCCTTGGGTTCCCTGACCCTACACGTGGTTTGCCTTCAGGGTGGATGTGGTGGGTGGCCGTGGCAGATCCTGCCCACGGCCTCCGGTCTCTGGCTGAGGTATGCTTTAGCCCCCACCAGTTTGGGATCCGGTACCCTTTTGCCAACTCTTCACCCTAGGGTTGTACTTGGGTTCTCAGAGTTCCTTCTGTCTCCCCCTCTGGGTCTTTCTTTCTCTCCTCTCTCACTCTCTCTGGGGCTGCTCTGCTCTTCTGCTCTCTTCCTCTGCAAAGACTGGCTGACTGACCCTGTTCTTAGATGGTGCCCACCTTAAATACTCCCTCTATGTGTGAGCTCAGGTGACCAGCACCCAATGAGCTCCTATCTTTACCCAGGCTGCTCCCCCTATCTGCCCCTACACTACTGGGATGTACCACCCCCCTCCCACTCCAGCCAGGAACAGACTCGGTCGTACCTGCACATTTCTAAGTGGGAGTACCGTTGGTCTGTTCCTCGGAAATGGGATGTGTGTAGTGCATGCAGCTTTCTGAGCTCAGATCCACACTCCATCCTTACCCGGGAGTGGAATACCACACCTCTGGTTGAGGTGCAATACCCCTGTAGCAGCCGAATCCTCAGGGTGCTACACTTGCCCTTCCTCAGTTGGCAGAATGAGATGCCTTTGACCTAACTCTGAGGACACAGGTTTTAATTAAGGAAATACCGGTGAAGTTTATTGTCTTACAGGCAATTCTCTGTGAGAATATGCAAATTACATTTGCTCCTAGAGCATTGCCTTAAAGGGGTTGCATCATCTTCTTAAATTAGTAAAGATTGTAAAGTGCTTGTAAAAGCTAGCAGCCAGAAGAGAGGATTTTATTGTTTACTGCTACTAGGTCACCGGCCACCTCTACAGTTCACCAGTGGTGGCAGGTCTCCTAGGCAGCAATGCAGTGCTTGCAAGTTCTTTTCTGTAGAGCTTGTATACTCTGCTCTGAAGCTGCAGAGGCAAAGCTGCGTCTGTTTGCAACATCGGAGACCGGGCCAGCGTCACACCAATGTCACTAGTCCAAACTTGAACTCATCACGAGCGCACTGCTCCCAACAATCAGGAAGCCAGGAGGCACGGGAGCGGTGCGCTCCTGAAAACAGAACATGGCACAAACCTTTTGAGATTCCAAACTTGGGAATAGATCTCCTTAATGAGAGCCAGTACCTCACCATTTAAGGATCTTTGGGAACCACGGGGACAAGTGCAACCACGACCTCTGCACCCCAGCTATGCTCCAACCAATTATTTTTCTCATAGAGCATTGCCTGTAAGACTCAACACTTCAGTGGGTTATGTTTAAGTTTTTTTTTTTCTCATTACAGACCCTGTATTTCTTTATCCAAAAATAGTACCACACCTGTGCTACAGGATGTGTGCGGTATTGCAGCTCTGAACCATTCAGTTCAATTGAGCAGAGCTGCAATTCCAGACATAACCTGAAGCATGGATGGCACTGTTTTTTTTTTAAAAAAAGTCTTTATTGTCAACCAATACACCCCCCAGAGCTGTGTCAAAGGCATCTCATCCAGAATCCATAACCCCAGAGATATGCTATTTTTTCATAAATGTCGCACAAGGATATTTGGACACATTTAGACACCAGTGTGAGCGTTATCTTTGCACCCCTGAGAGCTATGCCCCTGTCTATTGCAGCTTTATTGTCCAGTAGTTTGGAGCTGGTCATATGATTTTACTTGGCCAATCAGCTGCAGGAATCCCCAGTGATCATCTGACATCATTAGATGTAGAGGCTCGGACATAATACATGGCTCTACTGAATCGCCGTTGTTTGCAGTGGCTTTCATTTGCCTAATATAGGGAAGACTCCCTCATCTATGATGTCTACATCCCCTAATAAGGCACATGGACATTTGGAGTTTTTTGTAGACCCCTGGTGACCCCATACCCTTAATTTTGCTCCAAAAGTGGCTAAATAATAATTACATTCAGCACTAAAGTATAGCGTTATATAGTGACACCTAATACAGCCATATAGTGCACATATAATAGTACCGTACAATGAGCACACTTGTCAGAATACAATGCAAAGCTTTAAGGGGATCTAACACTTGTGATTTTTTTTACCTGGTGTAAATACCGCTGTTCTCCTGAATCCGGCAATGTTTTTCTCTTGTTTCTGCGCCTTTCCGTTCCTGAGATATGGCCTCTTCTTCCCTGTATAAAAAGCTATTCTTGTTAGCCAATAGAGCGTGTCCCTCAAGAAGACACACCCAGAAAAGAGTTGATGGCACACCCACTTGGCTAGTAAGACAAGAATTACATACAGGGAAGAAAAGGTCATATCTCAGGAACGGAGAGGCGCAGGAGCAAAAGAAAACCATTGCCGGATTCAGGAGAACAGCGGCGTTTATTCTAGGTTAAAAATAAACATGTTTATGATACATGAGATTTATTTGTAAATAGAAATATTCGTAAATTATATCAGGACTAGTGGATGAGGAAGCAAGACACTCAAATGGTAGGATGTGTTGAAAAATCTTTTATAAAATCCCCTCCGTACTTGTAGGTTATGATGGTGTCCGGTGCGGACCTGGACCTAGAAAATAGAGACCATATGGGATATGTAATCGTGGATTTGGCAGCCTGCCTTAGGGATTGTTAATGCCAAACCCTGGACCCACATGGAGAAGAAATAAAAACATATCCCCCTATAAACTGCCTGGCAGGTCCGGGGGCTATTAACCCCTTTCCAACCTAACTGAATATTTCGATAATGACATGCTATAAACTTGCGCCCCTCGCTAATGTGTAACTCTCAGGTCTGGATTCTGTGTTCAACTATTTTTCAGCAGCAAACGACAATAGCCCCCCGATCTATAAAACGGCACATTCTTGAATTAGCTCAATGAAAAGTGCATTTTATAGTCAAGTAGGCAGAAATTGGACACTGTGACTACGAGTGGTCCTCGTGGTGGTTGGAGCAGATCCAAAAGTACCTTCTGTCTGTCTGTAGAGCAAGCAGACAATAGGAGTATTATTTACTGAGTCTGCCCTGTGTAATTCAACAGGCCAGCTGCGGGAACAAAGCAAAACTAGCATTTTATTCTGCCCTATTCCCAAATGTGCGCCCATCGATGGCTCGGAAGCATTTTCTGCAGAGAGCGAGCCTGAGAAGCCTGCCACTGGAAATCTTAATTAAGAATTTATTCTACTTCCTAATGCATTCTCATTTCAATATTTAATTGTGCAACACTATTTATACACCAACCCGTTCACCTCCCTCCCCCCTTGTTCAGCTTCTATAGGAAGACCCCCCGTGTATATACAGCATTACCAACGTCATTGATTACATACAGGTGTCAATCAAACAAACTCATATTATGCCCATGGATTTCTTTAGTGGGCACAGTTGCATTCACATGCCTGGAATGCACGGGCAGAGAATGAAATGACCACCCGACCTTGGTTTGTGGCTCTTAAAGGGATTTTCTGGTGAAGGTAATGTAATGCACACGCCCGGGCTGAGCGGCGTGTGCGTGTGATTCCACTGGACCGTGCCGGAGAGTGAATGCCTGGAGGGGCGTAACTAGGTATTCACCCGATCCGACCAGGGTCACACGACGGCATACGACACCAGTGCACCAAGGAGGAACCGAGCAGAGGGACCAGGTGCTACTCCAGGACAGACCCCGGACACGGCTGTTGACCCACACAGGGGAATACAGGAACAGACTGGTTAGGCTGGCACAACTGGTATGCAGGCAGGCGGGTATGCAGGCAGAGGGGTACAGGCAAGCACGGCTAGAGTGCAGACAGGAAGGCACTAGCAGGTAGGAACACAGGCGGGATAGGACCCAATACACTGGGACTCTGGAACAGAACCACAGATGTGGCGGACAAACACAGCAGTGAGGCCGCTCAGAGAGGTGAGCGAGAGCAGGGCAGGACGAGACCGCCTGGAGCGGTGAGCAAGAGCAGAGCAGGACGAGGCCGCCTGGAGCGGTGAGCAAGAGCAGAGCAGGACGAGGCCGCCTGGAGCGGTGAGCAAGAGCAGAGCAGGACGAGGCCGCCTGGAGCGGTGAGCAAGAGCAGAGCAGAACGAGGCCGCCTGGAGCGGTGAGCAAGAGCAGAGCAGGACGAGGCCGCCTGGAGCGGTGAGCAAGAGCAGAGCCGGACGAGGCCGCCTGGAGCGGTGAGCAAGAGCAGAGCAGGACAAGGCTGCCTGGAGCGGTGAGCAAGAGCAGAGCCGTACGAGGCCGCCTGGAGCGGTGAGCAAGAGCAGAGCAGGACGAGGCCACCTGGAGCGGTGAGCAAGAGCAGAGCAGGGCGAGGCCGCCTGGAGCGGTGAGCAAGAGCAGAGCCGTACGAGGCCGCCTGGAGCGGTGAGCAAGAGCAGAGCAGGACGAGGCCGCCTGGAGCGGTGAGCAAGAGCAGAGCAGGACGAGGCCGCCTGGAGCGGTGAGCAAGAGCAGAGCAGGACGAGGCCGCCTGGAGCGGTGAGCAAGAGCAGAGCAGGACGAGGCCGCCTGGAGCGGTGAGCAAGAGCAGAGCAGGACCTCGCCGCCTGGAGCGGTGAGCAAGAGCAGAGCAGGACGAGGCCGCCTGGAGCGGTGAGCAAGAGCAGAGCAGGACGAGGCCGCCTGGAGCGGTGAGCAAGAGCAGAGCAGGACGAGGCCGCCTGGAGCGGTGAGCAAGAGTAGAGCAAGACTGCCGGAGCAGTGAGCAAAAGGATAAGAGCGGAGCGAGACTGCCGGAGCAGTGAGCAAAAGGGTCAGAGCGGAGCGAGGCTGCCGGAGCAGCGAGCAAAAGGGTCAGAGCGGAGCGAGGCTGCCGGAGCAGCGAGCAAAAAGGGTCAGAGCAGAGCGAGGCTGCCGGAGCAGCGAGCAAAAAGGGTCAGAGCGGAGCAAGGCTGCCGGAGCAGCGAGCAAAAGGGTCAGAGCGGAGCAAGGCTGCCGGAGCAGCGAGCAAAAGGGTCAGAGCGGAGCAAGGCTGCCGGAGCAGCGAGCAAAAGGGTCAGAGCGGAGCAAGGCTGCCGGAGCAGCGAGCAAAAGGGTCAGAGCGGAGCAAGGCTGCCGGAGCAGCGAGCAAAAGGGTCAGAGCGGAGCAAGGCTGCCAGAGCGGAGAGCAAAAGGGTAAGAGCGGAGCAAGGCTGCCGGAGCAGCGAGCAAGGCAGAGCAGGCTAGAACCGCCGGAGCGGTGAGCAAGGCAGAGCAGGGGGGACAGGGCTCAGTTCACACGGAACAGACAGGAAGGGAAAGGCAGAGCCAGATACCCACAGGGTTCTTGCAGTGAAGTAGCGAGTGGACCTCAAACTCACAAACGGAGTACAGAGACAACAAGCAGGAGTTAGGTACGAGTTCAGACTCTGCAGAAAAAGGAAAGGAACGGACATACAGAAAAAACTGGTAAAAGATAGGAGAGAGTTCAGACTGGAACTGAGTGTACGGAGGAGACCGACACTGCAGCGGGATACAGGAGCGGGTCTGGGAATACGGCCCCCAGAGAGGCGGAACGAACAGGCAAGGAGCGTGTTCAGACAGGACAGACAAGATACAGGAGCGGGTCTAGGTAATCGGCCCCTAGAAGGCGGGAGGAACAGGCTAGGAGCGTGTTCAGACAGGACAGACAAGATACAGGGGCGGGTCTAGGTAATCGGCCCCTAGAAGGCGGGAGGAACAGGCTAGGAGCGTGTTCAGACAGGCCTGGAAATGCAGCCTCCAGGATAGGCAGACAAGAGAACACAGAACGGGACCTGGCACCTTCAGAGTGAAAGCACACACTGAATGAAACACAATGCTCAGGCAGGGATTGATTGGGGCAGCTGGGTTAAATACCAGGTGACAGACAGCAGTAGGCTGAGGACGCACAAGGGGTGTGACCCACAGCAGGTACAAAAAGCAGGAAGTGATCGGGCGCCGCCCTTAAGCAGCAGAAACAGACACAAACAGACAGCATGGAGGGAAGCCAGATAGACATTCTGGACTGGAGATCAAGTGCGCGCTCTTGCACAGTGGGAGATGGACCACTATGCAAGGACGCCGCCAGGTATGTTACAGGTAAATTAAGGTGATAACTTATAGATCGGTGGAGGTCCAACCTAATGCAGAACGGGGAACTTTTATCCACATTAATATGGAACAGCAGTGCCCAAGCTGGACCGCCGTTCCATTCATTCTTTATAAGGCTGTCAGGAAAATTTGAGCACTGCGCTAGATAGCTAGAAACCTGTATGTTAGCACTAGTGATGAGAGAGCATGCTCGCCACTATTCGTTACTCGCCCGAGCATCACAGTGCTAGAGGTGCTCTTTACTCGGCGAGTATTTTTTGAATGTTCGGAGCTCGTGTCCTCGCCCCGCATGTTTGGCGCATGTTAGGCAGCCAATTACCATGCAGGGATTGCGTGACAGTCACTGTAATGCTGTAGCCATGTTGGTTGTTGCATTACAATGATTGGCTGGCCGCATAGCGTCATCGGGTCTATATCAGACCCAGGACCCTATGCTCGTCACAGTCTACCGGTCAAAGAGGCGGAGTAGGGAGAGGTGCAGCTGAGCAAGGGAGAGAATTGGTGCTTATTTTAAACAGGGATTCCACACCACTATTATTAATCCACACTAATAGTCCTTGTAAGGGTTTATTCTGATGAATATTAATCCTGCTGACAGCACTAGTTTGTGTCAGGCAGAGTTTGTGGAGAGCTAGTACAGAATAGGGTCCATTGCACGTTCTTTCAGCTGCTGGAACTCCTATCAATAGCCCTAGATATCAGGGCTAATAATATTCTTTTTGCTCTTAATCCTGCTAATTTGGGTGAAAAGCAATATGATACACCATTTTTACTGCTCCATTTGCTTGTTAGCAGCATACAGCCAGATTTGGTTGATTTGCATATCATTGCTGTATTGTGCAAGCAGAGAAACTTGTCCATCATCTCAGGTGGTAAAATATTACTGCGGTAATAATCCTGAATTTTTTTTGGAAGCTGCAAAATATTATACTCCATTTAAAGTGTGCCAGTTGTGCGTTCAAAACATATCCACACTTGGTCGCTGACCAATAGCATTGCTATACCGGCACTGCCTAAATAATTGGTCATCAGATGTGATCAAATATTATTGCGGTAATAACAGTGACATTTTTTGCAAGCTGCAAAATATTAAACTCCATTTAAAATGGGTAAGGCGTGTGGCAAGGGAAGAGGAAGTGAACGTGATGCTGATGGTGCACGCAGAGGCCGAGGGAAAATGAAACTGTGGCTGCTGAGGGAACACAACAAGCACCCACATAATGTTGACCTAGCTTCCTGCTCCACTATCTAGGGGGTCGCGGGACACCACTCATGAAGCCAGAGCAGTGTGAAAAGGTTCTTGGTTGGGTAGCAGATAATATTTCCAGTCATTTAGCCACAACCACCACCCTGTCTTCCACACGGTTCAGTCTCAGTAGTTGTGAGTTTTGACCACATATTCCTCACCTTGGTCCTCCTTCCTCCCACCATGCCAAATACCCGGAGACAAGTGATCCCACACTTGGACACTCAGAAGAGCTGTTCACATTCCCATTTATAGATTCTGGCCTCTCTCTCGGTCCGTTTCAAGCAGGGCAAGAGGAGATCGCATGTAGCGATGCCTAAATATTTGAGCAGCCACGGTCACATGAAGGCGATGGTGAGAAAGTGCAATTGCTGTCGCAAGAGGTGGATGATGAGACACAATTGCCAGCAAGTCAGGAGAAGGACCAGGGTGCGTACGTGGAAGACGAGATGGTGGACGATGAAGTCACTGACCCAACCTGGCAAGGGGACATGCATAGCGAGGACAGCAGCACAAAGGGGGAGGGAGGCAGAACACCCCAACAGGTAGGAACAAGCAGTGAGGTGGCCATAGACACAAGGCGGGAAACTGTTCCCCAAAACATTAATACCAGGGAAGTTGCCAGTCCAACTGTTAGGTCTTCCAGAGTCTGGCTCTTTTTTAAAGACTGTCCAGTTAACCCAAAAAAGGTAATTTGCAACATCTGCCATGCCAGTGTGACGCCCTCCCTGAGCAGATGGGGGATACTCGGAGCCGGGCCTTGCAGATGTTGGGGGGGGGGGGGGGGTGCAATCGCGGCCTTGACCCGTTCCGTGCCCAGGGCTGTCACATGAAAAATAATGGGCTTTTGGTTGAGTGGTTGTTCGACTACGCCGCCTGTGGTTTCTGGTGAAGGCTGTTACGGGTCCGGGAGGTGGAACCTCTGTGCCAAGGTGCAAGGAGGGACCCAGAGGGGCGTGACTAAGTATCCACCCGAACCGACCCTGGTCGTACGGCAGCTAACGACACCGTGACCAGGGAGGATCCAGGCTGAGGGACCAGGTGCTACTCTGGGGATGACCTTGTAAGAGAGCAGGTGGCTCCCACGGGTCAGATGGCTGGGACTGACCGGTATGGCGGATGGACACGGCAAGCAGGTGGAAGTCTCTGGTAGCCGACAGGTGGTCACAGTTCGAGAAAGCAGGGCAAGTAGCAGTCTTTAGGTTTACCAGGAAGGTGGTCACAGCAAGTGACGGCAGGGTCTCCAGGCAGGCTGGCAGGAAACAGGCAGGTGCTCCCAGGTGAGCGGGCAGACAGACGAGGCGGGTAACAGGCAGGTAACTGGTGGACGCTCCCAGGTGAGCGGTCTGACAGACAGGGCAGGCGGATGCTCCCAGGTGAGTGGACAGGTAACCAAGGCAGGTAACAGGCAGGTACCAGGTGAGCGCACCAGGTGAGCAGGCTGGCAGGCTCGGCAGGTAACGGGCAGATAACAGGCTGGCAGGCAGGACGAGAAGTCAGGCTAGCAGCGGGACCTGAGGGCTGAAGCACAGATCAGTACAAACAACTTTGCTCGGGCACCTCCATTTTGGAGGAGGTGCCTTAAATGTGGGAAGTCCTCTGGCCATTGGCCGGGGACTCTTTAGGAAGACGCGCGCTGTCCCTTTAAGAGGGGGGGAGTGCGCGCGCGCCCTAAGCACTCTGCTGGAGGAAGAACGCGCGCCGGCCACAGCAGGGAATGGAGCGCAGGGAGAAGCCGCGCCAGGAGCCGGGGGGCGAGAGAGACGGTGTCCCTGTCTGACATGGGGCAGGGACGCCGCTGCGCAGACAGAGACAGGAGCGCTGGAGGGACCCACGTGAGGAGCGCGGAGGTGAGAGGGACGGCGTCCCTGCCTAGCAGAGGGCAAGGACGCCGATGCTACAGTACCCCCCCCCTTATGCCCCCTCCTCTTTAGGCCAGAAAGAAATTTATCAAGGATGAGCGGGGCATGGATGTTCTCCCGAGGCTCCCACGTTCTCTCCTCAGGACCAAACCCCTTCCAATCCACTAGAAAAAAGGTCTTTCCTCTTACCCTCTTGGTGGCCAGAATGCTCTCTACCTCAAACTCGTTTTCAGCGGAAACCGGAGCAGGAGGCGTACCTGAAGACTTGGAAAAAGAGTTAAGTACCACGGGTTTGAGGAGAGATACATGGAAGGAGTTGAGGATCCGCAAGTTGGCCGGGAGTTTCAATTTATAGGCCACCGGGTTGATTTGCTTGATAACTTCCAGTGGGCCGATGAACCGGGGCCCTAACTTGTAGGAAGGAATCTTGAGCCGGACAAATTTGGACGAGAGCCAGACCTTATCTCCAGGACGGAATTGGGGCGGATCCAGACGTCTCTTGTCAGCCTGTCTCTTCATCCGCTCGGAGGACAGAAGAAGTGCGGATCTGGTACTCTCCCAAATGGTGGAGAATTTGCTAACAAGAGATTCCGCGGCCGGGTTGTCCACCGAGGCGGAGATGGGAAACGGGATCCTGGGATGTTGGTCTTAGACTGTAAAAAATGGGGATTTGGAAGAGGATTCGCTCTCGTGATTATTGTAGGAGAATTCGGCCCACGGTAAAAGATCCACCCAATCGGAATGGTGGGCATTAACAAAGTGCCGGAGGTAACTAGTTAAGATTTGGTTGATCCGCTCTACTTGACCATTGGACTGTGGGTGATAAGCAGAAGAGAAGTCCAAGGTGACCCCCAGCAGTTTACACGTGGCTCTCCAGAAGCGAGAGGTGAACTGAACCCCTCGATTGGACACGATGTGGAGAGGAAGACCATGGGGACGGAAAATATGATGAATAAAGTCCTTAGCCAACTCAGATGCAGACGGAAGACCCGGCAGGGGAATGAAGTGGGCCATTTTAGAGAAGCGATCAGCGACCACCCAAATGACCGTACAACCAGCAGAGACAGGGAGATCCGTTATAAAGTCCATAGTGATGTGTTGCCATGGGGCAGCAGGTACGGGAAGAGGCAGAAGGCAGCCGGCTGGCAGATGTCTAGGAACCTTGTTGCGGGCGCAAGATGCACAGGCCTAGACAAAGTCTATTACCTCCTTTCGCAGGGTAGGCCACCAGTAATGCCGGGCAATAAGCTGGAGGGTCTTCTTTTGGCCAGCATGGCCGGCTAGCTTAGACGAATGTCCCCAGTGCAGAACCTTCTCTCGATCAGGTACTGTCACGAATGTCTTACCAGGTGGAAGACGATTCAGATCCAAGGGAGCCACTTGCATTACCTTGACGGGGTCGATGATGTGCTTAGGCTCCTCCTCTAGATCGGAGAACAGAAAGGATCGGGACAAGGCATCGGCTTTGATATTCTTGTCTGCCAGGCGGAAATGAAATCAAAGCCGGCGAAGAACAAGGACCACCGGGCCTGGCGCGGGTTAAGTCTTTGGGCACTCCGGAGGTAAGCCAAGTTTTTGTGGTCCGTATAAATTATTACCGGGTGAAGAGCCCCCTCGAGCCGGTAACGCCACTCCTCCAGTGCCAATTTAATGGCTAACAATTCTCGGTCTCCTATAGAATAATTGCGCTCAGGCGAGGAGAAGAGTTTGGAGAAGAAGCCGCAGGTTACCATTCTCCCGGATGGCGACTTTTGGGTGAGCACCGCTCCGGCTCCGGAGGAGGAAGCATCTACTTCTAAGAAGAATTGTTTGTTGCAGTCCGGACGGTGCAGCACAGAAGTGGAGGAGAAAGCTTGTTTCAAAGAAAGGAAGGCCTCTTCAGCCTCGGTCGGCCATTCTTTGGGACTAGCGCCCTTACGGGTGAGCGCGGAGATAGCGGCAGTCCGGGAAGAGAAGTGTGGAATGAAGAGGCGGTAGTAATTGGCGAAGCCCAGGAACCGCTGAATAGCCTTCAACCCCTCCGGTCGGGGCCACTTCAGGATGGCAGAAAGTTTCTCAGGATCCATTCATAGGCCGGTCTGGGAGATGACGTAGCCCAGAAATGGAAGCGAGGACTGCTCAAAGAGGCATTTCTCAAATTTTGTGTAGAGGTGGTTCTGCCTGAGCCTGAGCAGGACCTGACGAACATCCCTCCGGTGTGTGGGAAGATCCGGAGAGAAGATCGAGATGTCGTCCAGGTACACCACCACGTAGGAGTAGAGAAGGTCACGGAAGATGTCATTGACCAACTCTTGAAAGACGGCGGGAGCATTACAGAGGCCGAAGGGCATTACAAGGTATTCATAGTGGCCATCCCGGGTGTTGAATGCCGTCTTCCATTCATCCCCCTGGCGGATACGGACCAAGTTATACGCCCCACGGAGATCCAGCTTGGTGAAGATTCTGGCACCCCTCAGACGGTCAAATAATTCAGGAATGAGCGGAAGGGGGTATTTATTCTTCACCGTGATCTGGTTAAGGCCTCTATAGTCTATACAGGGACGGAGTGAGCCATCCTTCTTTTTAACGAAGAAGAAGCCTGCTCCCGCCGGGGAGGTAGATTTCTGGATAAATCCCGGGGCCAGATTCTCCTCGATATATTCAGACATGGCCCGGGTCTCGGCAGCGGACAATGGGTAAATACGCCCACGGGGTGGAGTAGCGCCGGGTACCAGGTCGATTGGGCAATTGTATGGTCTATGGGGGAGTAATGTCTCTGCTTCTTTCTTGTTGAAAACATCAGCATAAGACCAATAAGGAGCCGGTAGACCGGGTAGATTGGCTGGAGTAGGAGAAGGACGAGCAGGACGAATGGGAACTAAACAAGTCTTATGACAGTCCTGCCCCCAGCGTAGGACCTCTCCGGTCTGCCAATTCAGCACGGGTGCATGTCTCTGGAGCCAAGGAAGGCCTAACAAAAGGGCATGAGAGAGTCCAGGTAGAACATGGAAGAAGATCCTCTCAGAGTGCAGCATTCCCACCTGCAGAGTCATGGGTTCGGTGATGAGTTGGATGGTTAGTGGTAAGAGCCCTCCATCCAAGGAGACGACAGATAAGGGTTCAGCCAAAGGTTTAGTGGGAATGCGGTATTTCTCTACCAGGGACTGGGAAATGAGGTTTCCGGCAGCTCCAGAATCGAGTTGAGCTAGTTCAAAGTAGCGGTTCTCCCCGCAGATGATAGAGACCGACAGCATTAGAGATGGAGGGGGTTTACTTTTGTCTAGGACGACCTCTCCGAGCGATCCTAGACACTGGCGTTTCCCGGCCTCTCCGGGCAGGAACGGATCCGGTGCTCCTTACTGCCACAGTAGAAACAGCTCCCCTCGGCACGGCGTGACTCTTGACGGGTTTTGACCATCTTTGTCTGGTCGAGCTGCATGGGCTCTGGCGAGTGCGCCCGGGGAGTTACAGAGGAAGAGGCTGGTCTCTGGAAAGTGGGAGCAAGGCGGGGAAACCTCCTCTCACGGCTGACCTCTTTGGTACGCTCCTGGAACCGGATGTCAATCCGGGTGGCAAGTGTTACTAAGTCATCCAGGGAGGTAGGAATGTCCCGACCGGCAAGTTCATCTTTAATCCGGCCGGATAGGCCTTCCCAGAAGACGGACACTAGGGCCTCGTTATCCTAGGCAAGCTCGGAAGCAAGGGTACGGAACCGTATGGCATATTGGCCCACGGTGAGACTCCCCTGGCGGAGGCGTAGCAGAGAGGAGGTGGATGAGGTCTTTCGTCCTGGTTCGTCGAAGACTTTCCGGAAAGCCGTGAGAAAGGCTGGCAGGTTGGACACCAGGGGGTCTCCTCTCTCCCATAGGGAATTTAGCCAAGCCAGTGCCTCCCCAGTGAGATGGGACATGATGAAGGCCACTTTGGCCCGGTCGGAGGTGAATTGGTGTGCCCAAAGTTCGAAGTGCAGGGTGCACTGGTTAATGAAGCCTCGTGCCAGACCGGGGTCTCCACCAAAATGAGGCGGGGCGGATAGGCGGGGACCGGGAAGGGATGCCATGGTATTGATAGGCAGCGACGCTGCCGGAGTAGGAGTCGTGTGACTGGAAGCAGGTCCCGATGAAGCAGTCAGTGTGTCCAGGCGGGAGTTAACATTACGCAGGTGGCTCAGGATGGACTCCTGTTGGGACCTCTGACGGGATAGTTCATGGCATAGGTCCGAGAGCGAGGGAGCTTGGGTGCCACCGGGTTCCATGGCCCGAGCAAACTGTTACGGGTCCGGGAGGTGGAACATCTGTGCAAAGGTGCAAGGAGGAAAATCAGTGAATATGAATAGCGGTACCAGAGCGCCAATAACAGGGCAAAAATATTAAAAGGACTGATTTATAAATACACACAACGCATTTCGGTGGACACAGCCACCTTCATCAGGTGTGACAAGCAGCAAACAATTGATCCTTATATACATTTGACTAGGTATACAATTACTTCAAAGGGGCGGGGCCAAATACAGAGTAATACCTCTATATTAACCCCTTGAGTTCATATATGCTCAATAGAGTAAAAAGGATTGTTATAAATTAATACCTAATGAAGCATATAGGGTTCTTATAAAAAGGATTCGCAGTATAAAAACTTGTGAATCCTATAATCATAATACTTAATAGGATATATTGTCATCTACCACCCTATATTTTATATTATAAAAAAAATAATTTATTGTTCTTTCACCTGTGGGAGGAATTTAATTAGAATTACTACCCTGGTTTTCCAAGCTGCGCTGCCCTAACCTCTCCAGAACGCTGCCGGGGGTGTTGGTGAAGCTGGGCGTCCATCTCGGCGTTACATGCAACTAACCTGACCACGTGATCCACCACCGTGAGATCAGGATCTGTGAACGCCGCTGGAATTAGATGACAGCCACCAACAGAGCGGAGCTTGTGAAGCTTTACACTGGGGTTGTGCAGAGGTGCACAACTTCATAAGGTTAGTAGCCATCCCCACACCCCTCTAACAATTACAATACTGAGTCACCCATTGCGCCTTGTTCTCTCCTCTCTTTACAAGGTGCAAGGAGGGACCCAGAGGGGCGTGACTAAGTATCCACCCGAACCGACCCTGGTCGTACGGCAGCTAACGACACCGTGACCAGGGAGGATCCGGGCTGAGGGACCAGGTGCTACTCTGGGGATGACCTTGTAAGAGAGCAGGTGGCTCCCACGGGTCAGATGGCTGGGACTGACCGGTATGGCGGATGGACACGGCAAGCAGGCGGAAGTCTCTGGTAGCCAACAGGTGGTCACAGTTCGAGAAAGCAGGGCAAGTAGCAGTCTTTAGGTTTACCAGGAAGGTGGTCACAGCAAGTGACGGCAGGGTCTCCAGGCAGGCTGGCAGGAAACAGGCAGGTGCTCCCAGGTGAGCGGGCAGACAGACGAGGCGGGTAACTGACAGGTAACTGGTGGGCGGTCCCAGGTGAGCGGGCTGACGGACACAGCAGGTAACAGGCAGGTAACTGGTGGACGCTCCCAGGTGAGCGGTCTGACAGACGAGGCAGGTAACAGGCAGGTAACTGGTGGACGCTCCCAGGTGAGCAGTCTGACAGACGAGGCAGGTAACAGGCAGGTAACTGGTGGACGCTCCCATGTGAGCGGTCTGACAGACGAGGCAGGTAACAGGCAGGTAACTGGTGGACGCTCCCATGTGAGCGGTCTGACAGACGAGGCAGGTAACAGGCAGGTAACTGGTGGACGCTCCCAGGTGAGCAGTCTGACAGACGAGGCAGGTAACTGGTGGATGCTCCCAGGTGAGTGGTCTGACAGACAGGGCAGGCGGATGCTCCCAGGTGAGCGGACAGGTAGCCAAGGCAGGTAACAGGCAGGTACCAGGTGAGCGCACCAGGTGAGCAGGCTGGCAGGCTCGGCAGGTAACGGGCATATAACAGGCTGGCAGGCAGGACGAGAAGTCAGGCTAGCAGCGGGACCTGAGGGCTGAAGCACAGATCAGACACAGTGCAAACAACTTTGCTCGGGCACCTCCATTTTGGAGGAGGTGCCTTAAATGTGGGAAGTCCTCTGGCCATTGGCCGGGGACTCTTTAGGAAAACGCGCGCTGTCCCTTTAAGAGGGGGGGGGAGTGCGCGCGCACGCGCCCTAAGCACTCTGCTGGAGGAAGAACGCGCGCCGGCCACAGCAGGGAACGGAGCGCAAGGAGAAGCCGCCCCAGGAGCCGGGGGGCGAGAGAGACGGTGTCCCTGTCTGACATGGGGCAGGGACGCCGCTGCACCGACAGAGACAGGAGCGCTGGAGGGACCCACGTGAGGAGCGCGGAGGTGAGAGGGACGGCATCCCTGCCTAGCAGAGGGCAGGGACGCCGATGCTACAAAGGCCACCAGCGCTGCAACAGTCCCCTGAGGCTGGTACTACTCCCCACAGGCGGAGTAGGCCTCAGGGCAGGGTTAGATGATCTGTGTGGAGGGATGGTGGGTGCAGTGCCGCGCAGGAATAACCAAACGGAGGCTGTAAATGAAGTCATCCAGGGTTTTACTCACTTTAGATGAACTTTAGCCGCAAAGCTTCCCTCTGCTTCACACGGCGTACTGCGGCCACCAGGAAGGGGGTTCAACACTTCCCAGGTAGATCAGGACCCCGTTGGTGTGTTCCTCTCCTTCTCCTTCTCCTCCCGCTTGTGTTCCCCCTGGGATCCACTAAGCCGCCGGGCTTTTCCAACAGTGACGTGAAGTACACAGTCAGATATCGGGGGCCGGTCACCCCTCTTGCAGCAGGAATCCCTCTGGCCTGGCCAGAGTGAAGAATACAGGTGGCGACTCCGCTCCGTCCATATCCCCCTGGGATCCTTTTGCCTGTGGAGCCTATCTCCTCTGATCCCCTCCAAGGCCTTCTTAGAACGGGACCCTGACCGGGCAGAGACACTGGTTAACTCTGACCCACTCCTCTTCACAAGGCCTGAGAACGAGGACCGTGAATCTTCAGCCAGCTACAGACTCTTGCTGGACCCTGACAGAAGACCACAATCAAAAGACCTTGAACTTAAGATGGCCACAGGTTTTATATGTTGCTATAAGTGCTTCCTGTAAGTGTTTCCTCCACCCTCACCCACTACTAGGTTCCCCCTATCTTTGGTCCACCCCCCCATCTCCTCTATCCCGGAACGGGGCAGCACCTTGGTGCATTTAGGCCCCCTGCAGGACAGGAGTGGTGTAGTGTTGAGTGTGAAGTGGGATCCTGGGTGATGCTCCATTCTTACCTGGAAGAGGAGATACCACACCTCATCTGAGGTGCAGTACCCCTGTGGCGACTGAACCCTCAGGGGCGCCACACCAGCATCAGCAGGGGCAGCAAAACTACCAGCCTGACCACCACCAGCATGCTCAGGCACATGACAGCAAAGCACCTGACTAGTTGGGCTGAATGCCACTGTCCAGAAACAGTGTCTGTGGGTGACACCACTGCCTCTTCCGCTGTTGTACATGCACGCCAAGCCTCTGTCCATGATGCAGGCGAAGATGCCTCCCACCCTGCACACTTGCAACCATCACAGTCAGCAACCACGTTCATGTCCTTGTCCTAGCACAGCTTCAGTTGTCCCTACTCCATTCCTTGGAATGCAAGCGCAAATATGCAGCCAACCACCCACAGTCTATAGCACTAAACTGCCACATTTCTCAAATGCTTGCACTTGTAATGCTGTAACAGAGCAGGCAGATCTGTGGCTCTCACCGCTGAACCTACAGCCAGGCATGGTCGTGTGTGACAATGGCCGGAACCTGGTGGCGGCTCTGAAGCTTGTCAACCTGGCCCATGTGCTCAACTTAGTGATTCAGCGGTTTCTCAAAACCTACCCATATCTGCCTGAGCTGCTTGTGAAAGTACGCCGCGTGTGTGCCCATTTCCAAAAGTCATCTACAGGTTCTGCTGCCCTGACAGTGCTTCAGCAGCGTTTTCAGCTTCCAGCTCACCGACTGGTGTGCGATGTCATCACGCGTTGGAACCTAACGTTGCATATGTTGGGAATGATTTGTGAGCAGCAGAGGGCAGTTGTTGAGTACCAGTTTCAACACGCCCGTCAGTATTCAGGTCAGCCTCTGCACATAAGAGCTGATGAGTGGGCATGGATGTCTGATATCTGTGCCGTCCTCCAAAACTTTGAGGACTCGACCAAGATGGTGACACCATAATTAACGTCACCATCCTACTTCTCTGTCTACTGAAACGCTCGCTGCTCACAATTAAAGAGGAAGCATTGCAGGCGGAGCACGATGAGCATGATGAGATACAGCAAGGAACTATACAGGGTGATGCTACACAGCCCAGCCTCATCTCATCTCAACACGGATTGGGTGATAATGAGGAGGAGCAGGAGGAGGAGGAGGAACAGAAGCTGGTTTCCTGCACTACAGATGGTACTACCCACACCACATTCATACCGTCTGTTCAGCATGGATGGCCTGAAGAGGGGGAGGACAAGGAGGAGGACGAGGAGGAGGATGAGGAGGAGAACATGGACAGTTGTCCTCTAAGTGGGAACAGGGAAGTCTTGGCTGTTGGCTGTCTGGCACACATGGCTGAGTGCTGGCACTCTATGAATTGTTAGGGCCGCCTGCTGAACATCCAAATTTCAAACTTTAGAGAATATATAAAGAAAATATGACCACCTCAGATGGACATGTTATATTGCAGTAGCAATATACGGCTGTGCAAAGCATAGCCGGCTGATGGCCTCTAACAATAGTGAGGCTGACTGCTGTCCCTTTAATAATACTAAGGGCCGCCTGATGGCCCTGAAAAATAGTCTTTGTGACTTTCAGAGTCCCTCCTTCATAAATGAAACAGAATGTGTCTGATCATGTCTCACACACCACATGGCCAGATAAGGTAGTAAAATGTTAAAATTACATTTACTAGTGAATGCATTTTTCACCGTTGAAATCAAAGCAAAAGTGCAAAAACGCATCAAAGACGCTACGTGTGAACATAGCCCAAGGTGTAGAGGAGTATTTTTGTTTTTGTTTATTTATTTTGCCTTATATACAAGTCATTACCCTGGAAAGGATGTTCCTAACATTTTTTCCAGGAAAATCCATTTTGGTTTAGTTTTTGTATGTTTTATTGTGAGTCCGTAAAAGTGGCGTAATACTCTGACAACGTTGTTGACATGACTGCAGTGACCTGGGAGTCAGAAATGCTTCCAGGGGTCTTCCCCATGCTGTTCCCATGTTGTTTCAACACTGTTTCCATCGATTTTACCAATTTTTAGGCCCCCTCCATACCTCTGTGCCTTGCCACAATTCTGTCTCTGAGCTCCTTGGGCAGTTCCTTTGAGCTCATGATTCTCATTTGGTCTGACATGCACTGTGAGCTGTGAGGTCTTATATAGACAGGTGTGCGCCTTTCCAAATCAAGTCCTATCAGTTTAATTAAACACATCTGGACTCCAATGAAGGAGTAGAACCATCTCAAGGAGGATCACAAGGAAATGGACAGCATGTGACTTAAATATGAGTGTCTGAGCAAAGGGTCTGAATACTTATGACCATGTGATATTTCAGTTGTTCTTTTTTTAATAAATTTGTAAAAATGTCTGCATTTCTGTTTTTTTCAGTCAAGATGGGGTGCAGAGTGGACTTTAATGAGAAAAAAATGAACTTTTTAGAATTTACCAAATGGCTGCAATGAAACAAAGAGTGAAAAATGTAAAGGGGTCTGAATACTTTCCTTACCCACTGTATGTGTCTTTTAATGTAGTGAATGTAAACTTCTGGTTTCAACTGTTGTAGTGCGGCGGTGTTCACACTGTGTGGTAAACAGGCCGTGACCCAGGAAAAGTTCAAATCAAATGTCTTTATTCTCCAGAAACTCACAAAATAACGGTAACTGGTATCCTCCGGATCGCAGCCGGACCATCAAAGTACAGTCCGTTTCCAGACCCGTTGCCGGGGGCGACAGCTCTGCCGTATCCCTCTGGGGTGCGTCACAGTTTTGCCTTCTTGGGCTCTGTGTTCTTGTCACACAGGCCAGTATTGCAGAGACTTTAGCTCTGCAGCTTGCAAACATAAAACTGACACACCCAAACCTTTTCTGCAGGTTTTTAAATTAAAACTGTGGACATGAGCCACATGCAAGACCTGGGCTGGAAGCAGTGGACCGCCCCACTGCCATCCTGTAGTCCACTCCAAAAATAAAAGCCCATGCCGGGTTTTACTAAATCTGCCTTGGTCAAATAGCTTGACTAAGTCCAATCATACTTTTATTCTGCACTGCAACCACAGCTATGTCACTCCAGCAGGTTTAATATGCTTCTATGCACATTCTGGGGGATACATACCGTCCCTCTCATATAATTTCCCTCACTGCCTCACACTGTACCTAGCTGATAACACAGGATCCACCATTCACAATAGCTGATGTCACAGCTCATCTTCTCCCCTTCCTGTACAATGACTGATAACACTTCTATATATAGTAGATAACACAGGATCCACCATTCACAATAGGTGATGTCACAGCTCACCTCCTCCTCCTGTACAATGACTGGTAACACCTCTATATACAGTAGATAACACAGGATCCACAATTCACTATAGGTGATGTCACAGCTCACCTCCTCCTCCTCCTGTACAATTACTGATAACACCTCTATATACAGTAGATAACACAGAATCCACCATTCACAATAGGTGATGTCACAGCTCACCTAATCCTTCTCCTGTCCAATGACTGATAACATTTTTATTTACAGTAGATAACATAGGATTCACTATTCACAATAGGTTATGTCACAGCTCACCTCCTCCCCCTCCCGTACAATGACTGATAACACCTCTATATACAGTAGATATCACAGGATTCACCATTCACAATAGGTAATGTCACAGCTCACCTCCTCCTTTTCAATGAACCTCAAAAATCAATAGTACAAGCAAATATAAGAAACAACAATGTAATATACCTTATCAGAGAAATAGGTTTCTTTCTCCACTTTTAAGCCATTTCTCCTACCTAGACCTCCTGAATTCATCATTCTGTATGCAAATCTGCTAAAATCAGCCTTGCTCAAGATAAGACCATCTTCCAGGGAAAGATAAACAGTGCAGCTGTTTTCTAGTTAGTCTATTATCTAACCCTGTGTTGGATTCACAGTTGCACTGCTCAGTACTGCTGCATAATGTCCTCCATGCTTTTGTTTCTTTTTGTTAAATGTTTTATCTTACTCCATTGCTGGATTCACAGCCTCACTGCTCAGTACTGCTGTTTAATGTCCTGCATGCTCCTGCTGCTCTCTGTCAAGTGTTTTATCTCATCCATATATGGATTCACAACTCCACAATTCAGTACTGCTGGATAATGTCCTCCATGCTGCTGCTGCCGCTTTCTGTTAAGTGTTTTATCTCACAACATTGCTGGATTCATAGGCTCACTGCTCTTTACTGCTGTATAATGTCCTCCATGGTCTTGCAGCTCTCCCTCTATGTTATTTTATCACCCATTGATGGATGCACAGCTAAACAATTCAGTACTGCTTTTTAATGCCCTCCATTCTTTTTCTGATTTCTGTTAAGTGTTTTATCTCACCCCATGGCTGGTTTCACAGCCTCACTTCTCAGTACAGCAGTATAATGTCCTTCATGCTCCTGCTGATCTCTCTCTGTTAAGTGTTATTATCTCAACCATTGATAGATCCACATCTCCACAAATCAGTACTGCTGTATAATATCCTTCATGCTGCTTTCTGTTAAGTGTTTTATCTCACCCCATGGCTGGATTCCCAGCCACACTTCTCAGTACAGCTGTATAATGTCCTTCATGCTCCTGCTGATCTCTCTCTGTTAAGTGTTATTATCTCAACCATTGATAGGTCCACATCTCCACAAATCAGTACTGATGTATAATATCCTTCATGCTGCTTTCTGTTAAGTGTTCTATCTCACCCCATGGCTGGATTCCCAGCCACACTTCTCAGTACAGCTGTTCAATGTCCTCCAGGCTTCTTTTGAACATGAACAATGTAGAGACAGGAAAGGAGGAATCCCTCATGCCTGTGTGTGCTGTGGGTAGGAGACATGATAGCAGCTAGTTTCCACCCACTAGCGCAGAGAGAACTGAGAATTAGAGATAGACCCTGCAGGGGGGAAACTGGTGATAAATGCAGAATACAAGACAGTACTTACTTGGCGATGACATTTCTACTTCTGCAAGACAACAGCTCTGAAATATCATCATTCACTAGTGTAAAAGGAATAGATGCACAGATTTACAAAAAAGGTACTCTAATGTGAGTTTGATGATTATGATGATGATGGATGTTCCCTTTAAATACAAGGGTGACAACAGTTGCATGCATCCGTTTAAAATTATGGTCATTGATTTTAGTAGGAGTCTGCAATAATATATATTTCCTGCAGGGGCGCTGCAGGGAAAATGAGTGTGTAAAGAGTAGTGGTGTTTGCAAGGAAGTTTGCAGAGGACTCACAATTATGATGGGGGTGTCCACAATTTACTATTTATTTTTTAATTGTACATTATTCGCCTTGAAAAAATATTTAGAAATAATGCAAAATTTACAAAATAAAAAATACTTTCTCTACTTGAGATATCGCAATATTACACTGAATATACTGCAAACCTACAAATAAAGACAGAGTAACGTGTGTGTGTTGGACTCTGAATCGGCCCACTGACCACAAAACCACAATGATAAGGCTTGAGTGAAACATACATTAGACTCCTTTCTCATTGTGGCCACAAATGATGGGATTGGTATGGTCTGCTGGCCACAGGATAATAGACTTAACCACGGCCAGGCTTCCTCTTAATGCAGCTCTGTGTGACGGCAGCTTTCTGACACATCACAGTTCAGTTCCGGCCTGAAAAAAAAAAAAAGTGAAATCCATGATAATCAGTATTTTCTAGAATAAAATCACAAATACCCAAATTTTCCAGGCTCATTTATTTTTCTTTTCATTTTTTATTATCCAATCAAATTTTTAAAAAATATTGTGTTTTTTTTTTTAAGTGGTTGTCTCATCTGGGCGGTCAACAGGCAGACCCCTTGTGAGCAGCAGGACTACCCCTGTCAATATATAGTATTATATTGGGGGGCTTGTCCTATGAGGAATACCATTCTGCCCTTCATACCCTATTATAGGCATCATAGAAGAGTCACCCATTTATGGCCCCCTCTAGAGGCCAGATAAGAGGGCTAAAGCAAAAAGGAGCTTTCACTCTAGTGGCCTGGGACCAGTCATGGTCACCAATATTTTTGATAACTATTGATAAAGGGGTCTTTTTGCTCGTGATGTAAATTAACAATTTGTTCATTTCAGACTTTACCTTTAAACAAATGTGAGAATAGTTTTTTTCTCAAAAAATTGACATAAAAGCCATTTATGACAGCCTCCTAGAAATTCATGAGCTATGAAAGGATATGTTAATGGGAAAACGCTCCTGTTATTGTATATTAATAGTGGCTAATCCTCGTGGGTGGTCCCATTTTTCAGATCACTTTAGTGAGCATGTGCTAATCAAGTGCCAGTGCTAATGGAAGACTTAGCAAATTTTATTAGGTGCTTAGAAATTCATGAGCTATGAAAGGATATGTTAATGGGAAAACACTCCTGTTATTGTATATTAGTAGTGGCTGCTCCTTGTGGGCTGTCCCGTTTTTCAGATCATTTTAGTGAGCATGTGTAGCACCCTGAGGATTCGGCTGCTACAGGGGTATTGCACCTCAACCCAGAGGTGTGATATTCCACTCCCGGGTAAGGAAGGAGTGTGGAACTGAGCTCAGATAGACTGCATGCACTACATACATCCCATTTCAGAGGAGCAGGCCGACGGTACTCCCACTTAGAAATGTGCAGGTACAACCGAGCCTGTTCCTGGCTGGAGTGGGAGGGGGGTGGTACATCCCATGTAGTGTAGGGGCAGATAGGGGGAGCAGTCTGGGTAGTGATAGGAGCTCATTGGGTGCTGGTCACCTGAGCTCACACATAGAGGGATATATAAGGAGGGCACCAACTTAGATCAGGGTCAGACGCTGAGAACAAGTCAGTTGGAGAGGAGAGAGAAGGAAACAGCAGCCCTGGAGAGAGAGAGAGTGGAGCAGAGAAAGACCCAGAGGGGGAAGACTGAAGGGACCCAAGAACCCAAATTAGAGCACCGGGTGAGGAGTCAGCAAGAGGGTACCGGAACCCAAGCTGGTGGGGGCAAAGACATTCCCCAGCCAGAGACCGGAGACCGTGGGCAGTGTCTGTCACGGTCACCCACCACATTCACCCCGAAGGCACACCACACGAAGGGTCAGGGAACCCAGGGCCAAGGGTGTCCCAAAAGAAGGCCCGAGGGAGCTGGACCTAGGTGAATCACTGGTGGGGACGGCTGAAGAAAGGACAGAGGGAGAGCTCAGGGCCACGCTCTGGACTTGTTTGGGGGTTGGCCGGATCCAGGACCTGGTGGACGCAGCACGGCTCGGGTGGTCACTAGCAGCTGGAGTGACCAGTACAACATCAGCAGTAAGTAAACACCCTTAACTGCACAACCCGAGTCTGTCTTCATTGCTGGCTGCACCGCACCACCACAACCCCCATCCTCTGCGCCTGTCCCCTCTGAGGCTATACCCCTCCCGTTGGGGGTTACCCCACCAAGCTGCGCGTCCACCATCAGCCTCAGCGGACCCTGCTGCAGCGGCGGCCACAGTGACCGCATCACAACGGGTGGCGTAGTCGACACAAAAGAACTTTAGTAACATCTGTAAAGCTGCCACATAACACTGAGCTTGACGCCCTGGGCACGGGGCCGGGTCACAGCCGCTCGGAGACTACAACCCCCCATCTGATCCGGTGCCGGGTATTCCCCTCAAAAAGGAATATGTCCCAGGGGGCGCGTCACATGTGCTAATCAAGTGCCAGTGCTATTGGAAGACTTGGAATGGAATACAGTATCCTACATGGGTTTTGTCATCTTCTATCTTCAGGAGCATATGACGCGCCCCTGGGCCTGTGTCGCGCTGCGTTGCGCACGCGGGAGCTTACCCGGAGCCGGATCTTTTGAGGGTTGTAGTCTCGTGGCGGTGATCCGGTCCGTGCCCAGGGAGTCAGACTAAGTGGCGCTGTATCAGCGGTAGATGTTGGACGACTACGCCACCCGTTGAGTACAGCTAAGGAGCTGCTGCTGCAGGGCAGACCGCTGAGGCCGGTGGTAGGATTGTGCAGCGTGATAGTATAACCCCCAACGGGAGGGGTATGGCCTCAGGGCAGCCGACGTGGATGATGGGGGTAGCAGGAACCACTCAGAGACGGTACGGTGTAGTTCAGGGTCTTTACTGGTGACAACGATAGACCCTCCCGGAGTACTGGCTAGCGATTGGGGCCTGGTCAGTCCTTGAGCCGATGGGATCTCCCCTGGCCAGGCGGAGTTGTAGGCCTCCCAAACTAACGATACTCTTCTGGCTACCTTGCTAGAGGCGGGTATAAGTAGCCCACGTCCCTGAGTGTACCGTGTGGTGCTCACCCGTATGGCCGGTGACTCGGGGCCTTCTAGTAGCTTCCGCTCCACGACGGCGGTGCTGGTCCCATGCGTGTGACCGTGCCTTCGGGTTTCTTGGCCAGAGGACCTGAAATCCCCTGCCTGACGGATTCTGCTGCTGGGTAGGAGTTAGTCCCCACAGCCTCGGACTCCGGATCCGGTAAGAAATCTTCTCAGTCAGGGCGAGCTCTGCAGCTGCCAGCCCCTGACTCCTTGTAACACTGCTCCCACAGAGCTCCTGTTGTTTCTTCCCATAGCTGCTTCTCTTCTCTGTCTCTACTTCTGGCATGGCCCAGGAGCTGGGCCCAGCCGGAGCCACAGCTCCCTGTCAGCCCTCCTGGCTGAACTCTCCCTCTGAACTCTCTAACCCTGCCTCAGCCCCAGGTTTTTCTAGGGGAAGTTCTTCCCCTCCCAGGACTGGGCAGGAGGTGTGGCATACATAGGATTCCTGACCAAGAGACCTCCCACCTGCTCTCAGACATAACATTGCTATTATTGTGGAGACCAGACCCCTGGGGTGCCACACATACCGCTCCTCTGCCTCCCATCTTCTACTTGCAATGGGGCGAGGTTCCCTCCTGATGATTGACAGTTCACACCAGCGACATGATTAAACCTTTTGTCCAAACTGTGAACTCTACGATGCTGCAAACTGAGGAAGCTTTGTCTCTGCAGTATTGGAGAAGAGCACGGACTATGAAGTTGTCCAAATCCAGTAATGAATCGTTTCCAGCCTCAGAGAACGACCACCGCTGACTGCAGAGGTGGCCTAGGCAAGGAGCAGCAAATTCAAAAATTAAAAATCCCTCCATTATTAAGAAAGTAGAGGATTTTTTATAAGAAATCATTTGCGAAGTTGCTAGTTTTTGCAAGCACTTTGCAATTTTACCCATCTATGAAGATGAGACATCCACTTTAAAAACCTTGGCTTTAAAGGGGTGATTCAGGATGAAATAACTAATTTTTTACTGTAGGTCTAAGAGCTAACATGCAGGTAGTTGCTAACTACCTACTTGATCTGCCCAGCGCAAAGTCACTGCCCGCTCCTGAGGCTTCCGCTGAAGTCACATCTTCTCTTTTTTGAAGGGGTGTGACTGCTAATGTTATGCTGATTGACTGCTGGCTCCCCGCTGCCTAACTGTGGGGTGCCAGCTGTCATGCTCCATTTACAGAGCAGCCTGGAAGAAGAAGAGCTACTCTATTGACATGGAGCAGAAGAAGCGGTCAGTGACTGCTGTGCCGGTGCCGGATAGAACAGACAGGTAGTTGAAAAGGCCAAAGTGATCTTTCAGAATCATTGATTTCCAAGATGTTTCTGGTGTCAGAGATTTGCAGACTCTTCCAGAAGTTCCCGGGAATTTCTAAGTATGCCATAGTGACAGAACACAAACACCAAGGACAACATCTGTAAGGAGTTTGTATGTTCTCCCCATGTTTGTGTGGGTTTCCTCCGGGTTCTCCAGTTTCCTCCCACACTCCAAAGACATACTGATAGGGAATGCAGATTGTGAGCCCCAATGGGGACAGAGATGATATTTTCTGTAAAGCGCTGTGGAATTAATGGCGCTATATAAGTGAGTAAAAGAAATAAATATATTGTATAGATTAACAAGAAGAAGACATAGCAAGGAGAATGTTTTGTCACTTACTGCATTATCAGACTACACAGAGACTCTTTTTGTAGTCTGTAACCATGGAGACACATCGATCTGCATTAAAACTGTATGCACAAAACGGCAAGACTTTTTTTTTTTTTTTTTTACAATTAAGATTATTTGTGAAATAACATTATATTACGGATGCAAAACTCTTCCATGTTAGATCTTTTCTTTTTTTGTGTTATTCGCTATCTGATATCACTCTGAAAATCCTTTAAAGAATCCGTTGGAAGATTTTAAGCTACATCTCCATGGAAATGAAGGAGACAGGGCTATTGATACATCACCCCTGATTAATATTTCAGTGCTTTATGGGTTACGTTGGGTTCGAGTTGCTGTTTTTTTCAGAGGTTTATATTTTATTGTTTTTTTGTTATTTTTTCGTTTCTAATCCGCTATCTTTTTTTATTCTCTTTTTGCGAAGACGCCGGCGAATTAAATTAATAATCACATTGAAGAAGGATTTTGTTGTGTTTTGCTACGTTACATGTTTATTTATTCCTTTCAAATCTTGCGGAACAACAAGGCGATGTCTCTGTTCGCTGGGCGAGTCGGGATGTACGGCAATAAATCAGAGGCGGCTAAAACATTCCGTGTGATTTATTTCGCTTTGGCTTTGTAGCTACAGTCCGTTCACAGCGGTACATCAGATTTTTCTCAAAGCGGAGGATGAGTCCTCGATAACAGCATCTTCTGGCACAAGCGTGTCGTACTTACAGGTCAATCTCACACAAGCGCAGGAAATCTTGAGTTCTTCCAGTGTCATTTGTAGACTATTCATTACCAGGTTTCCCATGTCACTCCCATAGTGTTCAACCCTGGGGGGGAGAAGTGTCTTCCAGCCTCGATACCTTACATTCTCTCTAATTAGTGTCATCACAAGAGTAAGGCTTGCAGGATCACTGGCCTCAAGTAAATGTAGGGATGATACGCTCCCACGGAAGGCGCCACAGTGACAGCAGAGCCCTTCAGTTCAGACAGAAGACTCTGTAGCACTTACGTTTGATATCTATGGGGTCAACGTTCCTGTCTGTCTCACACTTCGATCGCTAGTCACTGCCTTCCAAAGAAAACCCAACGTCAATCCCAAATCATACTTTGAATATAGATCAAGCAACAGCGCCACCTTAGTCTGTGGATGTGTCTGGAATTGCAGTTAATCTGGTTGATTCTGCAAGTGTTGTCGACCTGGTTTTCAGGAAACCAGCTCACCTTGAGAGTGCAAACCAATTGTATTCACATAAGACCTTGTTTGGTCGGGGTGTGGTCCAAGCTGGTCAGAAAAGGATGAGGACTCCAGCACCAATAGGAAAATGTTAAAACATAACTTTTACTGTGCAATTAAAAGCATTATGAGAGAAAGCTAAAAAAGATTACGCATTTCGGGTTAGCAATCCTTATAGCTAACCTGAAACGCGTAAGCTTATGGATGCTTGATCTTTTTTTTATCCTTTTTGGTTTTTCTCACCATGTTTTTAATTGCACAGTAAAAGTTATATTTTAACATTTTGCCATTTGTGTTGGAGCCCAGACCTCATGGACTCTTCTTCCTGGTTCTTGCATTGCCGAGTGTTGAGGCGCGCACCTTAAATCGTCTCCAATATGGGAGGATTGGGCTAGGCAATGCACATCAGGTGTCTACTTTATGCTCAGCACCAATATGGTGGCCTTGGAGGTCCCAGATTGACTATGGAAAGGTGAACCAGCCCAGGTTAGAAGTGAAACTGGCAATTTATATTTATATTGCATAAGCTCATGTTATGGTCATCACGGTGGCCATCACCATGTTTTCCCAAAAAATACAGGAGTTTCATGTAAGATTGGCTCTACGATAAGTGTGGTGACATGGGGATCATGGTTCAAACAAGGGACGTACATAGAAATGATGAGGACCCATAGCAAAAGTTCTAATTGGCCCCACCCCCAACAAAAAAATAATTAATATTCGTCATGGTAAGAAGAGCATATCTTACAACTTTGCAACCTTTATAAAGTACCTTCATTTTCCTCCTACTGAAGCCCTAGATCCCCCTTTCATTGTACCCATACAGTATGATGCCAACAAAAGTGCCCATTGACTTCCTCCATTGTACCCTCCACATCCTCCATTGTACCCTCCACATAGACGCTACCCAGTGCTGATACCAGGAAGCAGTGTTGTCCCAGACGGCCAGTGGGCCCCCCGTTTGTCCAGGGCCCCAGCACTTGCCCGGGTGCGCCGCGTGGTGGTGACAGCTCTGGCTGGACCCAACACAAACCTTTACACTGTATAATTGCTTCCATACAGTATAATGGCCCCCACATAGCCCTCCATAAAGTATAAAGGCTCCCACATAAGCCCTCCAAATATTATAATGGCCCCCACATAGCCGTCCATATAGTATAATGCACCCCACATAGTTCCCCATATAGTATAATGCACAGCCCATAGTCCTCCATATAGTATAATGCACCCCCATAGTCCTCCATATAGTATAATGCACCCCCATAGTCCCCCATATAGTATAATGCACAGCCCATAGTCCTCCATACAGTATTATGGCCACCACAATTAAGAAAAAAACTACTCACCTCTGCTTCTCATTCCCCCGCTGCTCAGCTCTCTGCTGCGAGCGTTCTGAAGCACCGCACATCTTAGCACAGTGGCTGCCATGTAGCGATGTCATCGTGCCCGCTGTGCTAAGAATGATGGAGGAGGAAGCGTCACCTCCTGGATGCCGATACAGTTGAACGTGTGATGACGGATGAGGAGGGGACCCGGTGCAGGCACTGACACCGGGCCCCCCCAGTTCACGGGCCCCATATCAGCAGCGTGGCTTGCCGCCACCAGTGGTACTCAACTGCTTCAAGCCCAACCAGAACAACATGTTGAGCTTGGATTGCCTCATCTTGCTATATCTCCTCTAAAACAATTACATTTACAAAAACTCGTAATGCCATGTCCCCCCTCCCCAAACTCAATGGGGCTGAGTTGCAATACCCGATGCAGCCTGAGAGTGGAGCAGTCTTGTTTCTCATCTCAGGTAACGCCTTTAAAGGGTTATCCACAAAATCACAAGTTATCCCCCTGTGATCCTGAGATTGGGTCCCTGCAGCCCCGTCTTGAATAGAGCGGAGGTGCACATGTGGCACCCCAGGGGTCCGGTTGCCACAGTGGCATTGCCTCCCTCACAAGAGGTGATGCCATGCCTAGAAGCAAGCAGGGGTCCCCTAATCAGGTTTTACTAAGCATGCAAATCTTTCCTGGCTCCAGACCAGCAAGGGGAGCTCCTCCTCTTAGCAAATGGGATCTGGGGGCGGGGTTAGTTAGAGTTAGTGTGAGGAGTTGAAGTCAGGACATCGAGGAGAGAGGAGCTGGGGACTGGAGCTGCGCGGCAGTTCACCCCAGAAGGAACCAACACAGAAGAACCGGACACCGGAGTCCGAGGCTGTGGGGCACCAAAGGCCCAGCAGTAGAAATCGGAGGGCAGGAGACTGCAGGTCTCCTGGCCCCATCAGACGCCCGGAGGCTCAGCAGCACCTCAGGTCCCAGCACCGCCACGTGGGAGCGACACTCCAGGAAGGCCCGAGCTGCCTGCCATACGGGTGAGCACAAAGACGTTTTACTGAGGGACGAGGGCCACCGCACAGCTACAAGCAGCAGGGCCAAACAGATTAGTGGAAAGGGAAGGCCTCCAACTTCACCTGGTGAGGTGGATTCTTTACTTGCTTCCAGGCTGCCCGGACTTACACTTCCAGCCAGTACCCTAGTCCCGGCTTGTCTAATCACCACCAGTAAAGATAAGAGGAAACCGCCATTAAGTTGTGGACTGATTATTGCTGCGCCATCAACCCCTGCACTACAACGCCCAGCATAACCCATACCATCTGCACTGCCCTGGAGCTAAGCTCTACCTGTGGAGAGCCACACCATCCCTGCTGCAGTAACATTAGCTCCAGAGGACCTGCTCCGCAGCGGCGGCCCCATATAGTCGCATACCACAGGGGGCGTCACAAACTTTATACAATCACTATAAATCCCCAATCAATAACCCCTTTTTATTGACCGCCCTGGGTCACAGACCGGGTCACCGCCACTGTGACATCCCCCAACATTTACCGGCCCGACACCGGGTACCCCACGGCCCAGGGGGCATGTCACACACGCTCGGACTCCACTGCATTTATTGTCCATGGGACTGTGGGAAAGAGTGTCTTTGGCTATTAATATCAGTCTCATAAGGGAAAATACGGGCAGCTTGGTAGTTCGGTGGTTAGGGCTGTTTCTTTGCAATGCTACGGTCCAAGGGTCAAACCTTGCCAAGGGCAAAATGTGCAAAGAGTTGCAGTCCGTTTTCTCTCCATCTGCAAAAAATGGTCGGATTATTCTAATCAGAGCGGTATTAGTTTTTCTAGGAGATAGTAAGTAAAAAAAATGTCTCCACATTCTCCATTATGTCAGTCCGTGATGTCATCCGAGTGCGGTCTGATTTTTCACGGACTCATAGACTTGCATTGCCAATTTTCATCCGACACTTGGATCAAAATCGGACGTGTCTCCATTTTTTTCACAGACCACTTGCAAAAAGCAAAAAGCCAGCAAAAAGTAGGACATGTGCACAGCTCCATACAATATCATAGGTACGAGTGCTCTCCATGAAAACCACAGATAGTACTTGTCCGATATAGTCGGATGTGCACGAGCCCTTAGTGTGAATTTCCTTCCATACTTAAAAAATATACCAATAGTGATGTGTGCCCCAATGGGGATAGTCATTATAATTTCTGTAAATATGATGGTGCATTGAAAGCATAATAAACAAATAGTGGCCGCAATATAAAGGGTCTAGAACAACGTCTGCTGTTTTTTTTTCTCTCCCAGAAACAGCGCCACTCTTGTCCACAGGTTGTGTGTGATATTACAACTGAGCCCCATTGACTTTATAAGGATGTGGCTACTGTAATTTTTTGGAAAATATGACATTAATAGTTTTTCTAATCTCATACAATCCCTTAATTGCCTGAGATGGCATGAAGGCATTGGTCAGGAAGACAAGACAATCCAAACTCTAGGAAGATTGAACCCATGATCCAATGCCACCAAACTTGTCCAGTCTTGCAGTATGACCATTGCTGTGCGGTGCGGAGCTGTACGGAGCGGGGCAGGGCTGTTCGGTGTTGTGCGGTGTGGCGCAGTGAAACCATTGGCATCTTCTATGATATTTTAGTAGTAAACGTCAGATAGTGTTTGGCACGCGGCGGTTTGTTGACTCTGCAGCTCGCTGACATTTGCAGTAATCTGGAAATCTTCCCCTTGGGCTAACTATGATACAGAAAAAGGCACAATATCAAAAGAGCGATTTGTGGTCTGAATGAGCAATGAAAGAGAGAAAGATGCAGCCTGCAACAACGGCGGAAACGTCAGGGTCCAATTCCGAGCAGTAGTCAATGTGGGATAATATATACGAGATGATTAGTGCTCTGTACTGTAGATATACTGATAATTTGGGAACTGAGGGGGAGTCTGCTCAGGACCCTCATCAGTCAACCAGTGCAAAGAGTTCCTCTATCCCTGGAGCACCTGGCATGACCATGTTTAAGACAGAAATAATTGGACACCATGCAATGCCTTATTTCACCTGTGGAGGTGCTGTTGGGGAAAAGAATGACTACTGATGAGATCCCGTACAGCTGGAAGTCCAAACAAGATGATCGGCTGATCATACTGGAATGGAGATGAGTGAATCGATTCGCAGGACCCCGGACAGTATTTGTGGCCGTCACCTCCCTTGTGCTTCTCTTGATTAGCCGATCTGACGCAACATCATTATTGTGGTGTTGAGTCCAGTCATATTGGGTCATGTAGGGGGTGACGCATGTCTCTGGCGTCTATGGTGTGCAACACCAGGGGGAAGGAAGCGACCAATGCGTCCATCCATGTACAGTACAGACCAAAAGTTTGGACACACCTTTTCATTTAAAGATTTTTCTGTATTTTCATGACTATGAAAATTGTACATTCACACTGAAGGCATCAAAACTATGAATTAACACATGTGGAATTATATACTTAACAAAAAAGTGTGAAACAACTGAAAATATGTCTTATATTCTAGGTTCTTCAAAGTAGCCACCTTTTGCTTGGATGACTGCTTTGCTCACTCTTGGCATTCTCTTGATGACCTTCAAGAGGTAGTCACCGGAAATGGTCTTCCAACAATCTTGAAGGAGTTCCCAGAGATGCTTAGCACTTGTTGGCCCTTTTGCCTTCACTCTGCGTTCCAGCTCACCCCAAACCATCTCGTTTGGGTTCAGGTCTGGTGACTGTGGAGGCCAGGTCATCTGGCGTAGCACCCCATCACTCTGCTTCTTGGTCAAATAGCCCTTACACAGCCTGGAGGTGTGTTTGGGGTCATTGTCCTGTTGAAAAATAAATTATGGTCCAACTAAACGCAAACCGGATGGAATAGCATGCCGCTGCAAGATGCTGTGGTAGCCATGCTGGTTCAGTATGCCTTCAATTTTGAATAAATCCCCAACAGCGTCACCAGCAAAGCACCCCCACACCATCACACCTCCTCCTCCATGCTTCACGGTGGGAACCAGGCATGTAGAGTCCATCCGTTCACCTTTTCTGCGTCGCACAAAGACATGGCAGTTGGAACCAAAGATCTCAAATTTGGACTCATCAGACCAAAGCTCAGATTTCCACTGGTCTAATGTCCATTCCTTGTGTTCTTTAGCCCAAACAAGTCTCTTCTGCTTGTTGCCTGTCCTTAGCAGTGGTTACCTAGCAGCTATTTTACCATGAAGGCCTGCTACACAAAGTCTCCTCTTAACAGTTGTTGAAGAGATGTGTCTGCTGCTAGAACTCTGTGTGGCATTGACCTGGTCTCTAATCTGAGCTGCTGTTAACCTGCGATTTCTGAGGCTGGTGACTCGGATAAACTTATCCTCAGAAGCAGAGGTGACTCTTGGTCTTCCTTTCCTGGGGCGGTCCTCATGTGAGCCAATTTCTTTGTAGCGCTTGATGGTTTTTGCAACTGCACTTGGGGACACTTTCAAAGTTTTCCCAATTTTTCGGACTGACTGACCTTCATTTCTTAAAGTAATGATGGCCACTCGTTTTTCTTTACTTAGCTGCATTTTCTTGCCATAATACAAATTCTAACAGTCTATTCAGTAGGACTATCAGCTGTGTATCCACCTGATTTCTGCACAACACAACTGATGGTCCCAACCCCATTTATAAGGCAAGAAATCCCACTTATTAAACCTGACAGGGCACACCTGTGAAGTGAAAACCATTTCCGGTGACTACCTCTTGAAGCTCATCAAGAGAATGCCAAGAATATGCAAAGCAGTCATCAAAGCAAAAGGTGGCTACTTTGAAGAACCTAGAATATAAGACATATTTTCAGTTGTTTCACACTTATTTGTTAAGTATATAATTCCACATGTGTTAATTTATAGTTTTGATGCCTTCAGTGTGAATGTACAATTTTCATAGTCATGAAAATACAGAAAAATCTCTAAATGAGAAGGTGTGTCCAAACTTTTGGTCTGTACTGTACATTTCTTCTGTTTCTGCTACAGTCGAGCCTCCATTGGGACTAGCGATGCCTGCCAGACAGGGAGCTTGGGGGTTAATTCGTAAACTTGTTACCTAGTTGGTCCCTTCTGTGAGCCCAGGCGTAGCTCAAGCTATTTAATCCTCTGATGTTCACCACTAGTTGCCAGTTACAAGTCTCGCACCAAGGTTAATAGTGTGATGGCCTCTGCGCTGTTCCTCTGATTCCTGTTTCTGTACCTCAGCCCGTATTTTGTCTCTTCTTGTCCTTAACGATTCTCCACCTGTTCATGACCTCCTGGTACTAACGCGGCATCCTTGCCGCCCATTAGCCCGTTCATAGGAGACCTGCCTAGCTACCGCGCACCGATCCACCATGCCAGTATAACTGGCCTACAACAATGGAGAGAAACCAAGCTGTGGTTGATCAGAGGCAATCTCTAACCCAACAGATTCAGGACCTGGCAGTGCAGATCCAACATCATGAATCATCGGCTGCAGCAGCGCTGACTATTAATGAACCTGAAGTGAAATTACCACATCACTTTTCTGGCGAATATGTGGCGCCCCTGCTGCGCATTGGTGCCACAGAACCCAGAAGGGTGCATGGACGGATTTCTCCACAAGAGGCCCTCACTACATTCATACACCTCCACCTTCCACCTCAGACCAGCAGAGGGAGCCCGTTAGGGATATATAAAGGGAAGGTGGAGCCAGGCAGCTCAGTGAAGTCTTGATGTTAGTTTCAGTTCAGTCTGTGAGTGTCCAGACAGGAACACAACTCTGAGTGAGCTGAGAGCGTGCCGACACTCAGAGAGCGGTGAAGACGCAGCTCGCTAGCTGCCAAGTAGTAAGGGCCCCGAGTGTGGTCGACGGCGAGGAGAAAAGGAGAGTGGAACTAAGGGGGCAGAGGAGCATAGTAAGCTCACCCCGATTTATATACCGGACACCGGGTCCGCGCCTACATGGACCCTTTACACCCAGTAGGAACCACCGGAACCCCTGGAGAACTACAGGTCCCAGGTCCACCTAATGCTGATTGTAGTACCAGAGCCAGGAGTCACAGAGGTCCCAGCGTCCATCCAGGGAGAGTGATCTCCAAAGAGAAGGCCCTACCATCAGGTCAGCAGGTGCTAAGAGAGACAGTAACCAAGCTAGGCCCAGCTCCAGGCAGGCCAGAAGCCTAGAGAGTAAAGCAGCGGATCAGGAGGCCCTATACCCGCTCACTGGGGAGAGTCCAGAAGTGTGCCCTTCACCTGGAGTACCCTGGACCGTGCCTGCAGCATCACCAGTAAAGGTACTGAAGCTTATCCCTGTGTGAGTGTCCATCCTTCCTCCGGGACCGACCTGCTGTCTCTCCCCTGCACCACCATCCAGTACATCCCCTACACTGCCCTGAGGCCTGCTCCACCTGTGGGGAGCTGTCCCATCATTTTCTGCCTTGACATCTGCCTCAGAGGACTGTCGCAGTGCTGGCGATCCTCACCAGACACCACAGGTGGCGTCACGAATAAAAACCCCAAAACCCCATACAATAGAAGTCCCCCTTTTTACTCACTGCCCTGGGTCATGGACCGGGCCAGCCACCGTGATATCCCCCGGCTACCGGAGGCCCGGCTGCCGAGTACCCCACAGCCCTGGGGGCGCGTCAAACACAACATTTTTTTGCTTTTAGAAATAGTTGTTGCAGGTAATTCAGACTCCATTCACAATCATCTAGATCTGAGAGCCAACCTATGGGACTCATATCTTTACTGCAGGGTTCTCCCAGGCCCTAGGTGATTCCCTATCAATTCTCCCCTATCAATTCATTCTTTGTGGCCCTGGAACTCCAGTATGATGACTCTGACCGTAGCATTTGCAGAAAGTAAATGACTAGTCACCTGCCAGAGGCGACATACCGCTGAGGAGCACTGTGCTGAGATTTGGTGAGGAGTCACTGACTCAGTGGAATGACCAGGCCCTTTGCTATCAGTTTAGACTTTCTGGCCATATCAAGGACATGTTAGTTCAGTTCCCATCTCCTGACTCTTATTGCTTCACCCATATCCTTGGCAATCCATCTTGATAGGCGGTTGCATGAATGCATACAAGAAGGCACTGCTGACTCTGCACCTCCACCTAAGACTCGTGCACCTAATCCTCTTACTGAGAAGTCCATGCAGATTGGGTTGTCCCAACACCATCAACATCAAGGGGCAAAATGAGAAAAACTGGATCCTAGTGGCTACAGTGGAGAGTCTGGACGTCAGATGCATGCCTACCCAAGACAACTGCCACCCAATACATGACATTGTGTATGTGGGTCCATGGATGCCCATACAATTTTATTAAATTATTGCTCCCTGTTTTTGTCTTATATAGAGCAATCTGTGTGCCTTAAGATCTTTATTCATTGCGGTTCCACAGCAAATTTTTTAGATGCCAAAGTGGCAGAAGATTTTGGTTTACCACTAAATGTTGCTTTCCTAGGAAGTCACCACTATTTATGATGAACCTCTCACTCAGCATGCGGTGAAGTTATCACTAAGGAGGTGTCCCTGCTTGTCTGTGCTCTACATTGTGAATCCATTTTGTGTTTTGTCCTTGGTAACATGTCTGTTAGGCATCAGGCTGTTGCTGGATTTGAAATGGGTCCAGAACCTTCTGTGGTCTCCCATCTTGGTCCAGTCAGGGGTGATGCTGCTCAGCATCATCATCAGCCCCAACACCTAGCTGGTCCACGAGATGTACAGATTGTCTCTTGGGTTTTTGTGCCTATGTTAAGCATAGGTTGCGGAGGGAGACAGGGCTGTTGGAGCCTAAGTCCAGGATTCTCGGCACTGAGCATGTCCGTGACCTGGCGGACCGTGATTGGTGGTTCGGGAGTCAGCTGATCCGGTGACCTGGCACCGCCTGATTGGTCGCGGGTGACGCCACCAATGGTGCGAAGGTGGGCAGACCTTAGTCTTTAAAAGGCCCGCCCACAAACATGGCAGCGCGCTCTGATCATTGAGCTGAGATGCTGTTGTGTGTACGACTGTGTTCCACGTGTAGTTTCCATAGGCAGGCTAGTGGAAATAGGCAGGTAGCTTCGTCTAGCAGTCTGGCTCTGCCAAAGGTGTCGTCTAACACCCGAGCAGCCTGCAGACGTCCTATCCACGGTTATCGCCTGTCAGCCATGTGGAGTAGTACCCTTCAGTCCGGTAGCACGCCGGCTGGAGGCACGTGTACCCGTCGGCGTAGTCACACACGCATCCTAGCGCCACCAGTTTAGTCCCTGGGCAGTAACAGGATTACAGATAGTTTTTCACCGCATATCTCTCGTGCTGCTAACAGAGATAGAGCGAACCGCTATACCCGTTCCTGTGTGCAGTAACACGGAAGGGTTTATCATTTAAGTTGGTTGCTTTCCTTTCCACCCGGAAAGTGTTCGGCAGCAGTCCACCAGGCTGCATCGCGGTCCCCGGCGTCGGTTGCGTTCCATTATAATAAAGTTGTTTGCAACCGCCCTCCTAACAGTATCAGAGCGACAGGGTCTTGCCGAACATGGCCGACAACTAGCAACTGCAGCGTTACATACAGCAACTGGAGACCAGACTTAGGTCTCTGGAACAAGCTCCGGCCGCTGATATCACTGCAGTAGCTACCCAGGCAGCTTCTCAAGCAGCCAATCTGGTTAACTCGGCTGCGATTAATGCTGCGACAGCTGCAACTGCCCCATTATCCCGTTTTGCTCTCCTGGAAAAATTTTCTGGGGACAGTAAATCCTGCAGGGGTTTTATTAATTTATGCTCCATTCACTTGGAGATGATGGAGGCATGGTTCCCCTCCGAAAGAGCCAAAGTGGGTTACGTCATCTTGTTACTCTCCCACAGGGCTCTGGAGTGGGCTACTCCTCTGTGGGAGCGCAATGACCCCGTAGTGGCTAATGCGGGTCTCTTCCTTAAAGCCCTAAAGGGTGTATTCCTTGGTCCTCAGGTCACGCATGATATGGCTCTTTAGCTTCTTGCGTTGATCCAGGGTTCGGCCACCGCAAGCCACTATGCCGTCCAATTCAGAACCTTAGCGGCTGAATTGGATTGGTCTGAGCGGTCATTAATCCTGGTGTTCTGGAAGTGTCTGGCTGGGCATATTAAAAATGCTCTATCTACCAGAGAGATTCCAACCTCCCTGGAGGAGTTAATATCTCTCGCTAACCAAAAAGATTTGCATCATGCAGAACACAAGTTAGAGCTGGAGGTCCCCAGACCTCAGTATCGGTTGGCACCATTCTTCTCTAGACCCGTTTCCAAACCCGAGACTCCCGACCCAGAGCCTGAGGCTATGGATATATCACGAACTGAGTCTAGCTCTTCTCGTTCCCGACCTGCACATCTCTTGGAGTCCCCCGTTAATAAGGGTACCAAACAGTCGGGTAAACGAGTGTGTCTAACCACCGTTGGAGGAGGTGTGTTAGATTCTGGGGCTTCTTCCTCCAAATTATTGTATAAGGTGTCCTTGTCCTTCGGAGCAACCGCGGTTACTGCCAAGGCGTGGGTGGATTCTGGCGCCGATGGCAATTTTTTGTCGTCTACGTTTGCCCAGAGGCGCGCCATTCCTATAGAGTTACTGCCAAGACCAATGAACAATATGGTAGTCAACGGTTCACTCCTGGACACGCAAATCACCCACCAGTCGATTCCCCTCACCATGTCATTTCCTCAGGGTCATCGGGAGGTTATCTCCTTTCTTATTATTCCCGGTGGATTAGATGAGGTGTTATTGGGTCTTCCATGGTTACGTTGTCACACTCCACATATTGACTGGAATACGGGGAGAATTTCTTCCTGGAGTGAGAATTGTGTGTCTCAGTGTATGGTTACAGTCACCTGGAGGGTAGTCTTTGAGCCTTCTACCGATGTGGCCCCAGGCACAGATCCTCTGTCTGTCCCCGAGACCCAGGTCATGTCAGATTATGTCAAAAAGAACCAGATTCCTTCAGGGAGGACGTTTGTTCCCCCTAATCTACAAAATGAGGTGCTCTCTTGGGCTTATGCCCCTAAGATTGGAGCCCATCTTGGGGTCAAATGTACCACAAAGTCCCTTCAACGGTCCTATTGGTGGCCCCGGTGGCGCCAGGACGTTAAGGAATATGTTCTTGCGTGTGCCTTCTGTGCGAGAGATAAATCTTCCCGTCAAAGTCCGGCTGGCTTTCTCCATCCTTTACCCATGGCGGACTCCACAGATAGAGAGTCGGCTGATACTCTTCGTCGCCCTGCTCCCGTATTCTATCCGGGCGACAGAGTGTGGCTCTTGGCTTGCAATACTAGATTATGCGGGAGATCTGCTAAGTTTGCTCCTCGCTTTATTGGTCCGTTCAAAATTTTGGCCCAGGTAAACTCTGTAATGTATCGGTAACAGTTACCACGACACCTGAGGAGTCACGACACTTTCCATGTGTCACTCCTTAGACCCGTTCACCTGTCAAAACTCGCTGTACCCCAACCTGCTTCAGACACCAGGGGTGATAATCTCAAGCTGCAGGCTATTATGGGGTCTAAGATGGTTCGTGGGAAAAAAGGGTACCCTGTACACCAGAGGGGTCACGGATCTGAGGATCTTCTCTGTGAACTGGTGGACCACATTCATGCTCCCCTGCTCGTTGAGGAGAATGAGTGTCAAGTGGAGGGGGATGTTAGAAGGGGGGATAATGTTAGGTGTCGGGCTGTTGCTGAATTTGAAATGGGTCCAGAACCTTCTGTGGTTTCCCATCCCAGTCCAGCCGGGGCTGGTGTTGCTCAGCATCATCGTCAGCCCCAACGCCTAGCTGGTCCACGAGATGTACAGATTGTCTCTTGGGTATTTGTGCTTAGCAATGTTAAGCATAGGTTGCGGAGGGAGACAGGGCTGTTAGAGCCTAAGTCCAGGATTCTCGGTACTGAGCATGCCCGTGACATGGCGGACCATGATTGGTGGTTCGGGAGTCAGCTGATCCGGTGACCTGGCACCGCCTGATTGGTCGCGGGTGACGCCACCAATGGTGCGAAGGTGGGCAGGACTTAGTCTTTAAAAGACCCGCCCACAAACATGGTGGCGCGCTCTGATCATTGAGCTGAGATGCTGTTGTGTGGACGACTGTTCCACGTAGCTTCCATAGGCAGGCTAGTGGAAATAGGCAGGTAGCTTCATCTAGCAGTCTGGCTCTGCCAAAGGGGTCGCCTAACACCCCGAGCAGCCTGCAGACGTCCTATCCACGGCTATCGCCTGTCAGTGACGTGGAGTAGTACCCTTCAGTCCGGTAGCACGCCGGCTGGAGGCACGTGTATCCGTCAGCGTAGTCACACACGCATCCTAGCGTCGCCAGTGTAGTCCCTGTGCAGTAACAGGACTACAGATAGTTTTTTACCGCTCATCTTCCGTGCAGTTAACGGAGATAGAGCGAACCGCTATACCGGTTCCTATGTGCAGTAACACGGAAGAGTTTATCATTTAAGTTGGTTGCTTTCCTTTTCACCCAGAAAGTGTTCGGCAGTAGTCCACCAGGCTGCATCGCGGACCCCGGGGTCGGTTGCGTTCCAACAAATAAAGTTGTTTGCAACCGCCCTCCTAACAATGTCCATGCCTGTGGTCTTGGCCTTGGTTACATAAATATAACCCTGTCATTGACTGGCACCAGGGTGTCATTGTACTCTTGAGATCCGAGTGTCAGGATAGATGTATGTTTTTACAGAATCTGTCTAAAGTCGCACCCAGTGGTTTACCTGAAATATTCAGAAGTTTTGCTGATGTTTTTTTCTGTGTCTGAATCTGAAAAATTCTCCCCATTCAGAAATTATGACTGTCCCATCTCCCCAAGGGTATTCTATATAACCTTTCTGGTCCAGAATGTTTGTCCATGAAAGATTATATAGCCAACAGTGTGCAAAAATGGTTTATTAGACCATCCACGTCACCAGTGGAGGCAGGTTTATTTTGTTGGTAAAAAGATGGTGGTCCAAGACCATATATTAACTATCGAAAACTAAACAAAATCACGGTAGAAGATCTGTATCCTCTGCCACTCATCTCCGATCCATAAAAGAGAAGGAGATGAGTAGAAGACATCGTTTATACCCCAGAGGGGCATTATGAGGTTGTGGTGATGCCTTTTAAGACAAGTAATGCACCAGTAAATTTGGTTAATGACATCTTCAGAGATATAAGTGATCTACAGTACAGACCAAAAGTTTGGACACACCTTCTCATTTAAAGATTTTTCTGTATTTTCATAACTATGAAAATTGTACATTCACACTGAAGGTATCAAAACTATGAATTAACACATGTGGAATTATATACTTAACAAAAAAGTGTGAAACAACTGAAAATATGTCTTATATTCTAGGTTCTTCAAAGTAGCCACCTTTTCCTTTGATGACTGCTTTGCACACTCTTGGCATTCTCTTGATGAGCTTCAAGAGGTAGTCACCGGAAATGGTTTTCACTTCACAGGTGTGCCTATTGAGTCCTACTGAATAGACTGTTAGCTGCTTTTTTTCTTGCCATAATACAAATTCTAAGTAAAGAAAAACGAGTGGCCAACATTACTTTAAGAAATGAAGGTCAGTCAGTCCGAAAAATTGGGAAAACTTTGAAAGTGTCCCCAAGTGCAGTTGCAAAAACCATCAAGCGCTACAAAGAAACCGGCTCACATGAGGACCGCCCCAGGAAAGGAAGACCAAGAGTCACCTCTGCTTCTGAGGATAAGTTTATCCGAGTCACCAGCCTCAGAAATCGCAGGTTAACAGCAGCTCAGATTAGAGATCAGGTCAATGCCACACAGAGTTCTAGCAGCAGACACATCTCTTCAACAACTGTTAAGAGGAGACTTTGTGCAGCAGGCCTTCATGGTAAAATGGCTGCTAGGTAACCACTGCTAAGGACAGGCAACAAGCAGAAGAGACTTGTTTGGGCTAAAGAACACAAGGAATGGACATTAGACCAGTGGAAATCTGTGCTTTGGTCTGATGAGTCCAAATTTGAGATCTTTGGTTCCAACCACCGTGTTTTTGTGCGACGCAGAAAAGGTGAACGGATGGACTCTACATGCCTGATTCCCACCATGAAGCATGGAGGAGGAGGTGTGATGATGTGGGGGTGCTTTGCTGGTGAAACTGTTGTGTATTTATTCAAAATTGAAGGCATACTGAACCAGCATGACTACCACAGCATCTTGCAGAGGCATGCTATTCCATCCGGTTTGCGTTTAGTTGGACCATCATTTATTTTTCAACAGGACAATGACCCCAAACACACCTCCAGGCTGTGTAAGGGCTATTTGACCAAGGAGGAGAGTGATGGGGTTCTACGCCAGATGACCTGATGGGTTAGCTAATGTGAAGAAATGGCAGCAAAGAGACCCGCAGAATCCCACCGCTGCCACCAATGTGAAGAAATGGCACCAGAGGGACCCCACAGAATCCCACCGCTGCCACCACTTGTGATGGATCCACTCCCCGCCACCTGCCTGATGTCACAATTACATCAGACGGATCATGTGATACTGATCTGCCCTTTGCACCAACGTGATGTTCTGCACCCCCTCAAGGATGTGTAAGGTCAGGTTGGTACATTTCTACACAGACACCTCCTGTCCACACTGGAACAGGAAGGCAACAGGAAGTGAGAAGAGGTGGCCCACTCAGTCACTGACATGGCACCACACTCACTCACACCCATGACAGGCTGAGAGGCTCCTTCACTAGCTCCAGTGAAGCAGAACCTTGTCGGCCTGGGAGAGCTGCCACCAGTTTCTATTAGATATAACGGGACTTATATCAGGCTAGAAACCAGCCCAGTAGCCTGTTCGTCGGACCAAACAAGAGTTTGTGGATCAAGATAAAAGAGCAGCCCAAGGTTATATTATATATTTAACCGCCTTAGGGGCACACTAGACAATACACTATATACATAAGGGTTATACATACACAATGGTCGGAGTTGGAAACAGTAGTGGTACAAAGACATAAAGCTGAACTTCAGAGTCAGTTACCAGTCAGATGGAAAGCCTGGCTTTCAGGGGAGGGGCTACAAAATTGGAGGCGTGTGGGGCCCTCTCTTTTTGTTGCAGGACTTCTCCCACACGACGTGTCGTCACGACCTCCCAGGGGAAAAGATGCTGGGCTCTAGCTGCAGGGGCTCTTAACCTCTCTGGGTCACTCCCACTCCTTCCTCCTGGCTGAGCCTAAATCTCCACCCCTGGTCTCTCTCAGCTAAAAACTCCCAAAAACTAAATTTGGCTATACCTCCTTAATGGAAGTTTCTAGGGAGCCGGTTATGGTATTATCGGATCCAGCTGGGCCCCTGCTACGCGTGGATACCAAGCACCGGGGTCCTAGGGGCTTCCACAAGGCTGTGCTGTGTATCTCCCTTTCCCTACGCGCTGGACTGCGCTGAAAGCCAGGGTGACATTCCCCATACTCTTGGGTTTCCAAAAATCTATTTGGTGTATCACTGGGATGTATTGCATTCCCATAACTCGGTGTTGAATTATAATATCTGACACAAAGGACCGCATGGCTTGGGGTCCACAGGGGGTCATCCTGTACAGCTCACAACTAGGATGTGAGGATTTTGTCGCTCTCTGTCCCTCAGCCCCCTCCCTTCTTCTTTAGCTGCAGAGGTGTCGGATTACACTGTGCATTGCAGATCTCTATAATCCCCCGCCAAACAGGGCACAATGATTGACATGGGACTATCTTGAATATTCTTCACAGCTAATTTTTCCAATTTTATTAAAGCATTTTCTAAGATTGATAAACCAATGACCAATTTTGTTAAGAAGGGGGAAGATCTTGTCATCTGGAAGCCTGAGGCTACCACATCATGCCTTCTCTGAGTTAAAGGAAAGCATCTCATCAGACCCTGTGTTGGTTCAGCCTTATCTGAAGAGTCCTTTTATAGTGGAGGTCGATGCCTCTGAGGTTGGTGTTGGAGCCCAACACAACCCGTCTGTCACTGAACTCCATCTGTGCGCCTTCTTTTCAGGAAAGTTTTCATCTGCTGAAAATAAATTATATAGGTAATTGTGAGTTGTTGGCAATTAAGTTGGCCATTGAGGAATGGTGCCACTTCATTGTAGATGCCAAACATAAGTTTACTGTAATCACAGACAACAAAAACTTTACATATGTCAAATCAGGCAAAAGACTAAACTCAGGCAGCGTAGTTGGGCTTTGTTCTTCTCTGTTTCATTTTGTGGTGACATTTAGATCCAATACTAAGAACATTAAAGCCGATGGTCTATCTCATAGTTTCTGTCCATCTCAAATCAAAGATTTCAAACCAACTCTCACTCTAGCTGAGGGTATTGCTGTGTCTTCAATGTCCTCCTGATGTAGGTAATTCGTAGAGCCTAAGATTTAGCCCCTCACAGTTCTCCTATCAAAAAATGATTTATCGCACCAAATTTTATCTGCTAGTCTGCGAGTCCTCCAGGAATCCCATAATTCCCATAATTTGTTGCTCGCAGGTCACCCAGGGATTAAAAATACAAATCAACTGGTTACCAGGAATTTTTGGTGGGCTACCATAGTTTGGAATTGTAATTGCATGTGAAGTTTGCACCAGAGCCAAATCACCCTGAACCCATCCTGCCAGAACTCTCCAGCTTTTACCTACCCCTAAAGGTCCTTGGATTCATCTCTCAAAGGACTTCATTACTGACCTACCATCCTGCGAAGGGAAGACTATTATCTGGGTGGTGGTTGACCGGTTCAGTTAAACAGTGTCCTTTTGCACCTCAGTCTGGGCTTTCTAACCCTCAAGTGAATTTGGCAGTTACATGGGATCCAGGAAAATATTTCCCGACTAGGGGACTCAGGTTGTTTCTATAATCTGGAGAACATTCCGTGATAAGATCAATGTAGAAGTCTTATTTTCATCTGCTGACCATGGGGTCAGACTGAACATGTCAATGAAACTCTAAACAAGTTTCTTTGATGTAATGTCTTATACCGGTCTGATCACTCGGAACCACACCGATCCCGGGAACGGGGCTTTGATGTGCTTCATTCATTGTCGATTGAACTGCTGTAAGTAGCTGAGATCTGTGCTTAGCTATTTCCAGCTGTCCTACAAACAATGAATAGAGTGGTGGCGAAAAAGTGCACACCCCCTCTCCATCTTAATGATCATTTCAGAATCCCATTTCGAGGAATGGTTATGGTCCAAGTGGTTGGATCCTCTGCAGTCTTCAGATGATCAGTTAGCCTGTGATAACTAGCCTAATTGGGATAGCGTTTAATTAAAAGTTAATAAATTAGAAAAAAAAGTTTGCTCCTCTTTCCTACAACAGTGCCAGTCTTGTCCTTAAACTGTGGCTGGTGCTGAAGCTTTGTAAAAGCTCTCGTAGTATTATGTGATGATCATGACTTGGTACAGCATTTTCTTTCACTTTCTGTAGCCCAAGTGTTCATGTTTTTCCATTGTTATGGCCCATGTGCATGTTTCCAGAGCCTTATTGTGTCCTTGTGTCCCATGTTATCCAGGTTGTGGTGCCGTCTGATCCTTTCTTTCACTGTTAATACCTGATGCTTGGTTTCAGCACCATGGACAGCATTGCCACTTCTAGGCCAGAGACTCATGTCATCATTGCTTGTCCTTCCTAATAAATGTTGATTAATGTGTGACATGTCATGTAAGTGGCAATAGACGGTATTAAGATTTAATAATGAGACACCTCAAATGCTTAATTAGGAATTCTACTTGAGAGATATATTCCTCATCATAGCTGCACGTTCCTCACGGTTATACCTCTGCCACCATCATTCATCCTATTATAGATGACATGAGCTCAGTGTTTCTCCCAATATTAGCCAGTAGTTCAGTACTGGAGATATTATGTCTATCGGTGGGTACGAGGCCACTTTTTATGACATCCTTCATTATATAAGGTTTAAAATAACTTTTTAGCGGGTGTCACATGACTGCTGCAGCCAATCAGCAGGCATTGATTAGTTGCAGTGGTGACATTCCATCTGAGTCGGAAGAAACTGTCTCCGGCTGCAGCAGTGATATTCTATTTATGTCAGGAGGGAGCGCTAAGAGAAAGTTTCTCCTATAGGCTTAAAATCTGTTTGCCTCCACGACCACTAGAGGGAGCTTAGGAGTTTACCGCATACAGGTTTGTTATTAAGTAGAATTAAACTCTTATGCTCCCTCTAGTGGTGGCTGCAGGAACTTAAAATGTTACTATTTAATTCTACGGTTATGCTGAGGATTTGGATCTCTGTAACAGAAAGAAAACAGCGCTCAGACTGTTAAAAAAAGATATATAATAAATTCATCATTTTGAACCTATTTTGACTTCATTTACAAAAATTAACCCAAAATGATACATTTCCGCATAGGGAGGTGAGCAACACCAATGATGACTTTCAGATGCGGATGTGAACAATGTTGGAATAAGCCTTTAAAATATTTAAATATTAGATGATGTGTGTGTGTAGAGAATAGAGTTGAGGTAAGAGATCACCTATTTGTAAGCAGGGAAGTATTAAACTTTAATGTGAGAATGAAAAGATGAAATAATTTTTAGACTTGTGATAATTTTTGGCAGAGCCACATCTAGACCTGACATGAGAATGAGCTGAATTATTAACACTTTTCTAGAAATTACAATTTCTACACGTGTAGAGAATAAAGTTGGGGTAAAAGATCTCCTATTTGTAAGCAGGGAAGTATTAAACTTTAATGTGAGAATGAAAAGATGAAATAATTTTTAGACTTGTGATAATTTTTGGTAGAGCCACATCCATACCTGACATGAGAATGAGCTGAATTATTAACACTTTTCTAGAAATAATAATTTCTACACGTGTAGAGAATAAAGTTGGGGTAAAAGATCACCTATTTGTAAGCAGGGAAGTATTAAACTTTAATGTGAGAATGAAAAGATGAAATAATTTTTAGACTTGTGATAATTTTTGGTAGAGCCACATCCAGACCTGACATGAGAATGAGCTGAATTATTAACACTTTTCTAGAAATGGCAATTTCTACATGTGTAGAGAATAAAGTTGGGGTAAAAGATCACCTATTTGTAAGCAGGGAAGTATTAACCTTTAATGTGAGAATGAAAAGATGAAATAATTTTTAGACTTGTGATAATTTTTGGTAGAGCCACATCCAGATCTGACATAAGACTGAGCTGAATTATTAACACTTTTCTAGAAATGACAATTTCTACACGTGGTTAGGAGGATATGAGACTAAATGTGAGACATTTTTAAAATTTTTTATTCACCCCGAATGATTGAATATTGTAGAATTGTGGGATTTTTTTTCTGAATATTTTTAGAATGTGACGGCAGATTAAGTACCGCGTAGTACACATAGTAAATTATGGCATAAAATGCTGTTCAGGCTGTCGGATGAATAAGGATCATTTTCTTTTATGGCTCCTATCAATACTTCAATAAGGTCCTCAAATACGAGGCTTCATACAGCTGACTGGGAGCGGATAATTCTTAGGTAAATTAGTCCGGCAGGGATCCCATACACTTCATTTTTCACGAGAACGGTCCTCTTTGTTTCATATGTATGAAAGCCATTCAGGCCGACGCTTCCTTTGATCTCTGACAGTTTGCTGATCAGGTCTTCCAGGCTACAGACAAGGCTTCTCTCTATCCTTAGTGTCCTTAGGCTAGAAATTATTGTTATGGGAACGAAATTAGTCCTTCTTCTTCGGGAAGCTCCATCTTTGTCTTCCCATAGTCAGGCTTCTCCAATATCAGTGAAATATTGTAATATTCCGCCATATGGTGCGACTAGTAGTCCACTCTTTATGGCTTGCATATCCATAATATTATGCTGCATTGATGTGTGTTATGTAGAGATTCTTTACAATGTTGTATCATGGCACTATATGGCGGTTCACAAAATGTACACAGGGGGGAACGAAATGACTACATTACCTAAACTGAATCCTCCAACTCATAGAAAGCAGCTCCCCATTCTCCATCCTCACCTTGTTTCATGGTCCATCACATGCTGTGTTAGATAAGTATTCTGTATGGTGGCACTATATGGCGGCACACAAAATACTTATGAGTCTCTAAAAAGAAACTACGTGTACTTCTTCCACCATGTGATATGATTTGGGAGCCCACATATCTCTTTATGTCTATGGGGCAATTCAAAAAAATAAATAAATCTAAAACAATTGTGATCCGTAATATGGCACCTATAGAACTCTATGGTCCATACTGTGACTCCGTGTGCCCCTGATTTTGTATGGAGCCCAAAGAGGAGTTTTTTATGACTTCTAAATCAATATTGATATGCTACATTCTGTGTTATGTAGGTATTCTGGATGGTGCTGTATGGTGGCACTATATGGCAGTATAGAAAATGCTTGCTTATGACTCCATAATGGGGAATTGCCATTGTATGCACATAGGATAATAAATGACTACATTACCTAAACCGAACTCTCAGATGTATAGGAAGTAGCTCCCCGTTTCCCACACTAATTGCTGAATAATAATCTACATAATCTCAATATTCTCAATGTGCAAAAAGTAACTCCTCATTTCCCACATTCACCCTAATTGCTGTATGGTGGCACCATATTGCGGCACACAACATTATTTTGGTTCCATGATAGTGAACTGAACTCTATACATCATACATGGGAAAACAAATAACTATATTATCTCATCTGAATCATCTGATGTGCAGAAAGTAGCCATCCATTGTTTACATTCACCCTAAGTGCTGTATGGTGGCACCATATGGCGGCACACAACATTCTTATAGTTCCATAATAGTGAACAGAACTCTACACATCAAACATGGGAAAACAAATAGCTACATTATCTAGACTGAATCATCCGATGTGCAGTAAGTAGCCCCCCATTGTCCACATTCACCCTAAGTGCTGTATAGTGGCACCATATGGCGGCACACAACATTCTTTTGGTTCCATAATAGTGAACTTATCTCTACACATCATACATGGGAAACCAAATAACTTCATTATCTCGATCGAATCATCTGATGTACAGAAAGTAGCCCCCCATTCTCCGTATTCTACTTTAACACTGTACTGATACCTGGCGGTACGTAACATCGATGAGCCACTAAAACGATCAAAATAATTCAAAACGTCCCCAACGCCCATCATTTCATCATCCTAAAAGTAGTTGCAATTCAAAGGACTGAAAGAACCCAGAGACAGAAGCTAAAAATGCAGCAAGAACCGGACACAATGAGGCGGGAACGATTGGCGTGATGGCGGCATTAACACCGTAGGCAGCGCATAATATATACAATTGACACGCAATGTATAGAGAATTATTCCGAATCCATGGATCTAGTTCATATTTAAATTCCGACTTTGCCCCAAAGGTTTTTTGTTTTTTTTTTCTTTCTCCTTCCTTCCTGGAATGGCTTCAATTCACCAAATCGTTCTTGCCGGAGAAATAAGAAGAGGAGAAAAATAAAGCCATTCAGACATAAATAGTGTAATTACACAGCTTCCTGCTTCCAAACATTTCTTGCAGGTGTTATTGTCTGATACAGTAATAGAAGGAATTCATGTCGGAGAATTTAAATGTGATGCATGTCGTCTTTTGTGAGGATGAGCCGTCGCTCCTCAGGAGGTTTACGATGAAGTATGTTCAGGTGACAATGGGCTGCGATTCTGCCGCTCCTCGTACGCCGCGTATACATGGAGGATGCTCCATACGTGACATGAGAGTCTGCGGCGCCTCCTCCACTCGGGTCCTACATTGTAAGGAGCCGGGACTCGTACACGTCTTGTAAGAAATCAGAGGTTCTTGTTAGACTTAATGAAGAGACAGTGAGGAAATGCCGGAGGATTTATGGAAATGATGTTTGGATTACGCAGAGACGAGCGGCGCTTCCAAGGCCCTGCTTATCTCTTCATCTAGAAGCGGATTGGTGCCGATTGTTGTTTCAGGCTGTGTGTCCACGATGCGTTTTTTAAGCGTTTCCGCAGAGGCAAAAATGCTTAAAAAACGCTTAAAAAAGGTCTGCCATGTTCCCCAATGATAATCCGCATGTGCTGTGCACATGCTGCGGAAACTTCCGCTGCGGATTATCATTGCGGAAAAAAACGCAGCACTACCAACTATTTTGCGGAAATGCTGCGTTTTCGCCGCCATTGACTTGCATTGGAACGCATGGATTCTGCTTCACTAGACAAGGACATGCGGAATCCATGCGTTTCAATGTGCGGATGGTACCCGGGTTGGGAGAAGAGGAGACTCTCCTCCAGACCCGGGTACCATAGAACCTGTAAAAAAAAAAAAAAAAAGAAAAATAAATATTATACTTACCTTCTGACGGCCCCCGCTGCGCTCGTCCTCCCATGCCGGCAGATCGCAAAGGACTAAAGGGCCTGCGCTGATGTCATAGTCATGTGACGGCAGGTCCTTCAGTGTAGTGCACCGCGAGCTGCCGGCAAGCCAGGACGGAGCGAAGCAAGACTGCGGGGGCCATCAGAAGGTAAGTATAGATTTATTTTTTTTTTTTTTCATTCTTTCGGTCACACTATATATGCCGTTTGCATGGATTTATATAATGTGACCAAGTTGTCAAGCACTTTCCAAGTGATGCTAAAATCACTTGGAAAGCGCTTGTCAACCCGCATGCGGAAATGCAAGTGAAGAACGCTTCACATCCGCATGTCCCTGGCAGGAAAAAACGCATGTAGAATCCGCATGTACAATCCGCATGTACAATCCGCATGTACAATCAGCATGTACTATCCGCATGTACAATCCGCATGTACAATCAGCATGTACAATCAGCATGCGATTTTTTCTGCCAGGGAGATGCGGAAACACTCAGGGAAATATCCAGAGCATTTCTGCATCGTGGGCACAGAGCCTCAGGAAGTTTCTTCTGTAGTGCTGCACTCACCAGCTGCTGCAGAACCTCATCATATACCTCAGCTGCTGCAGAACATCATAATACACCTCAGCTGGTACAGAACATCATAATACACCTCAGCTGCTGCAGAACCTCATCATACACCTCAGCTGCTGCAGAACCTCATAATACACCTCAGCTGCTGCAGAACCTCATCATATACCTCAGCTGCTGCAGAACATCATAATACACCTCAGCTGGTACAGAACATCATAATACACCTCAGCTGCTGCAGAACCTCATCATACACCTCAGCTGCTGCAGAACCTCATAATACACCTCAGCTGCTGCAGAACCTCATAATACACCTCAGCTGCTACAGAACCTCATAATACACCTCAGCTGCTGCAGAACCTCATAATACACCTCAGCTGCTGCAGAACCTCATAATACACCTCAGCTGCTACAGAACGTCATAATACACCTCAGCTGCTGCAGAACCTCATCATACACCTCAGCTGCTGCAGAACCTCATCATACACCTCAGCTGCTGCAGAACCTCATAATACACATCTCAACTGCTGCAGAACCTCATCATACACCTCAGCTGCTGCAGAACCTCATAATACACCTCAGCTGCTGCAGAACCTCATCATACACCTCAGCTGCTGCAGAACCTCATAATACACCTCAGCTGCTGCAGAACCTCATCATACACCTCAACTGCTGCAGAACCTCATAATACACCTCAGCTACTGCAGAACCTCATAATACACTTCAGCTGCTGCAGAACCTCATCATACACCTCAGCTGCTGCAGAGCCTCATCATACACCTCAGCTGCTGCAGAACCTCATAATACACCTCAGCTGCTGCAGAACCTCATCATACACCTCAGCTGCTGCAGAACCTCATAATACACATCTCAACTGCTGCAGAACCTCATCATACACCTCAGCTGCTGCAGAACCTCATAATACACCTCAGCTGCTGCAGAACCTCATCATACACCTCAGCTGCTGCAGAATCTCATAATACACCTCAGCTGCTGCAGAACCTCATCATACACCTCAACTGCTGCAGAACCTCATAATACACCTCAGCTTCTGCAGAACCTCATAATACACTTCAGCTGCTGCAGAACCTCATCATACACCTCAGCTGCTGCAGAGCCTCATAATACACCTCAGCTGCTGCAGAACCTCATAATACACCTCAGCTGCTGCAGAGCCTCATAATACACCTCAGCTGCTGCAGAACCTCATAATACACCTCAGCTGCTGCAGAACCTCATAATACACCTCAGCAGCTGCAGAACCTCATCATACACCACAGCTGCTGCAGAAACTCATCATGCACCTCAGCTGCTGCAAAACCTCATAATACACCTCAGCTGCTGCAAAACCTCATAATACACCTCAGCTACTGCAGAACTTCATAATTCACTTAAGCTGCAGCAGAACCTCATCATACACCTCAGCTGCTGCAGAACCTCATAATACACCTCAGCTGCTGCAGAACCTCATCATACACCTCAGCTGCTACAGAACCTCATCATACACCACAGCTGCTGCAGAACCTCATCATACACCTCAGCTGCTGCAGAACCTCATAATACACCTCAGCTGCTGCAGAACCTCATAATTCACTTCAGCTGCTGCAGAACCTCATAATACACCTCAGCTGCTGCAGAACCTCATAATACACCTCAGCTGCTGCAGAACCTCATAATACACTTCAGCTGCTGCAGAACCTCATCATACACCTCAGCTGCTGCAGAACTTCATAATACACCTCAGCTGCTGCAGAACCTCATCATACACCTCAGCTGCTGCAGAAACTCATCATACACCTCAGCTGCTGCAGAACCTAATAATACACCTCAGCTGCTGCAGAACCTCATCATACACCTCAGCTGCTGCAGATCCTCATAATACACCTCAGCTGCTGCAGAACCTCATAATACACCTCAGCTGCTGCAGAACCTCATAATACACCTCAGCTGCTGCAGAATCTCATAATACACCTCAGCTGCTGCAGAACCTCATGTTACACCTCAGCTGCTGCAGAACCTCGTCATACACCTCAGCTGCTGCAGAACCTCATAATACACCTCAGCTGCTGCAGAACCTCATCATACACCTCAGCTGTTGCAGAATCTCATCATGCACCTCAGTTGCTGCAGAACCTCATCATACACCACAGCTGCTGCAGAAACTCATCATAAACCTCAGCTGCTGCAGAACCTCATAATACACCTCAGCTGCTGCAGAATCTCATAATACACCTCAGCTGCTGCAGAACCTCATGTTACACCTCAGCTGCTGCAGAACCTCATCATACACCTCAGCTGCTGCAGAACCTCATAATACACCTCAGCTGCTGCAGAACCTCATCATACACCTCAGCTGTTGCAGAATCTCATCATGCACCTCAGTTGCTGCAGAACCTCATCATACACTCCAGCAGGTGAAGAACCTCATCATACACCTCAGCTGCTGCAGAACCTCATCATACACCTCAGCTGCTGCAGAACCTCATCATACACCTCAGCTGCTGCAGAACCTAATAATATACACCTCAGCTGCTGCAGAACCTCATCATACACCTCAGCTGCTGCAGAACCTCATAATAAACCTCAGCTGCTGCAGAACCTCATAATACACCTCAGCTGCTGCAGAACCTCATCATACACCTCAGCTGCTGCAGAACCTCATAATACACCTCAACTGCTGCAGAACCTCATCATACACCTCAGCTGCTGCAGAACCTCATCATACACCTCAGCTGCTGCAGAACCTCATCATACACCTCAGCTGCTGCAGAACTTCATAATACACCTCAGCTGCTGCAGAATCTCATAATACACCTCAGCTATTGCACAACCTCATGATACACCTCTGCTGCTGCAGAACCTCATCATACACCTCAGCTGCTGCAGAACCTCATCATACACCTCAGCTGCTGCAGAGCCTCATAATACACCTCAGCTGCTGCAGAACCTCATAATACACCTCAGCTGCTGCAGAACCTCATAGTACACCTCAGCTGCTGCAGAACCTCATAGAACACCTCAGCTGCTGCAGAACCTCATAATACACCTCAGCTGCTGCAGAACCTCATAATACACCTCAGCTGCTGCAGAACCTCATAATACACATCAGTTGCTGCAGAACCTGATCATACACCTCAGCTGCTGCAGAACCTCATAATACACCTCAGCTGCTGCAGAACTTCATAATACACCCCAGCTGCTGCAGAACCTCATAATACACACCTCAGCTGCTGCAGAACCTCATCATACACCTCAGCTGCTGCAGAACCTCATAATATACACCCCAGCTGCTGCAGAACCTCATAATACACACCTCAGCTGCTGAACTTCATAATACACCCCAGCTGCTGCAGAACCTCATAATATACACCTCAGCTGCTGCAGAACCTCTTTAGAAGCACCCCAGCTAAAATCTGATACTTTCAGACGCACCATCCACAAATTGTAAATCTGAAACGTAACTTTCAGTTTGTGTCTGAATTGTTTCCTACAACTTCACTGTTGTCCCGACCTTTGTGTTCTGCGGGGTCCGACCTGACGATGGTGACGCCTCCTTCCCCGTCTGCCATGGATTTATCGCGTTCCTCGGTGACTTCCATGACACTTGCTCTTGTACCTAACACTGGATTATTCTCTTCTTCTCCATGCTAAAATATTTAAAGCAGAATCCCTGGGAGCCGCGGCGCGTCCCTTCTCCTCCGCCGTCCCCCCGTTCGCAGCCCGTGTACCATGTGCCCTACATTTCTGACCTCTTTCCCTAATGATGCAGATTGGAGAGCTCGTAACTCCTCTGCCGGGGCTTCATGTTCTCTCGTATTACTTTGCTGGGAAAACTTCAATGGACGCGATGTCAGTCACCGGATAGGGGTGAGATGGGAACCTGTCCTTTAAGGGTTATTTCAATCTCGTCCTTATTTGATAGAATAACATTTACGTTGGCGAATGGAGCCCGGATTCCGGCTTCAAGGAGGACAATCCTTTACGCTGTCACTATAGCACAACATTCATCATCAGAACACAGGGCCTTTTTTTAGGATTTGACTGCACAGGATCATCCCCTCTGACATTAATGAGGCATTACTATTCTGCGCACCTCCAGCTCAGGAGCTCGGGGAACTGCCAGTTAATTACAGATTTGTGGCACTTTATATGATGCATTTCAGGTTCCCGAGACCCAGGACTCTGCATGTATGACCTTCCGAGCGGCTCGTTCACCGAGATACATTGTATCATTCCACTCACCCACTTTGCTATGTTTTATTTAATGAACGAGCCAGATGTTCTCATGTCCAGGACCAAAGACAGCGGCGAGAGCCCGGGTAACATGCTGCGTTCTTCTTACTGTCTGCAATGTAAATGTGAGATGGATATTCTTACTGTAACTTTGTCTGGGGAAGATCTTATTATTGGCGTCTATCTTGATGTATTACCAACAGTGGTGTGAAAAAGTGTTTGCCCCCTTCCTGATTTCTTATTCTTTTGCATGTTTGTCACACTTAAATGTTTTAGATCACAAAACAAATTTAAATATTAGACAAAGATAACATAAGTAACCACAAAATGCAGTTTTTAAATGAAGGTCTTTGTTATTAAAGGAAAAAGAAATCCAAACCTACAGGGCGCTGTGTAAAAAAAAGTGATTGCCCCCTAAACCTAATAACTGGTTGGGCCCTTAGTTTGCGATAACTTGGCAATGAGTCTTTACAACTCTCTGGAGGAATTTTGGTCACTTATCTTTGCAAAATTGTTTTAATTCAGCCACATTGGAGGGTTTCCGAGCATGAACCACCTTTTTAAGGTCATTTTACAGCATCTCAATTGTATTAAGGTCAGGACTTTGACTAGGCCACTCGAAAGTCTTAATTTTGTTTTTCTTAAGCCATTCAGAGGTGGACTTGCTGGTGTGTTTTGGATCATTGTCCTGCTGCATTATCCAATTCAGCTTGAGGTCACGAACTGATGGCTGGACATTCTCCATCAGGATTTTTTGGTACACAGCAGAATTCATGGTTCAATTTACAACTGCAAGTCTTCTAGGTCCTGAAGCCGCAAAACAGCCCCAGAACATCACACTACCACCACCATATTTTACTGTTGGTATGATGTTCCTTTTCTGAAATGCTGTGTTGCGGATCATCACTTCCAGGACTCATCGTTCTTAATAGCATTGGCTGGATGTTTGGAGTCGCTTTCCTGCTACTGAATAAATGTGGAGCCGATCAGATAGTATTGCATGATGGATAAAACTTGAAAGGAACCTTCACGATGCTTCACTGTAGACAACTTCTGGTCAGACTTCTCTAAACAGTAGATGGGTGTAGTTGGGTCCCACAGTAGATGGGTGTAGTTGGGTCTCACAGTAGATTGGCGTAGTTGGGTCCCACTGGTTTCTGCCGTTGTGAACTGATGGCACTGCTGCACACCTTCCAATTTAAAAGCAAAGTAACCATGATGTGTCTTTTATCTGCTGCACCGTCTCCTTTGCGTCTACAGTCCTCAGCATTGCCTATTTCTTGGTGCTTCTTCAGAAGGACGTGAACAGCACATCTGGAAACCCCAGTCTGCTTTGAAATCTTTACCTGAAAGAGACCTTGCTGATGCACTATAACTACCCTGTGTCTTGTTGCTCTGCCTAGAGGATGACCAGTGACATTAAACTGTCTCCCACAACCTCACCTGTGTAGCAATTTTGTTCTGTTACTCACCCAACTTTAAATCTCTTTCTCAACTGATTCTGTTTCAGTTATCACTGTGTTTCAAGCTACATATGAAAGTGATGATCATTGTCATCTGTTTGGTATAATTGGTTACTCACTTAAAAAATCCCTGACTTTGTGCAACAGTTTCTTGAGAAGAATTGATGCTGTTTTGAAGGTGAGGGGCGGTCACAGTAAAATTTAGATTTCTCTTTTGTTCATTCACTTTTCCTTTTAATTGATAAACTTAAACTATTAACATTTCTATTTTTTTTAAACCATCCTTACTTTTTTGCACCAACTGCCTATCTATCTATCTATTATCTATCTATTATCTATCTATTATCTATCTATCTATCTATCTATCTATCTCATATCTATCTATCTATTATCTATCTATCTATTATATCTATCTATTATCTATCTATCTATCTATTATCTACAGTCATGGCCAAAAGTATTGAGAATGATACAAATAGTAATTTTTCCAAAGTTTACTGCTTCATTTTTTGTAATGGCAATTTGCATATACTCCTGAATGTCAAAGAGTGATCAGCTTAACAGCAATTACTGTACTTGCAAAGTCAATATTTGCCCAGAAAATTAACTTTAACCCCCAAAACACATTTCAACATCATTGCAGTCCTGCCTTAAAAGGAGCAGCTAACATCGTTTTGGTGATTAATCCATTAACACAGGTGTGGGTGTTGATGAGGACAGGGCTGGCGATCAATCAGTCATGATTAAGTAAGAATAACATCCCTGGACACTTTAAAAGGAGGCTGGTTCTTGGTATCATTGTTTCTCTTCAGTTAACCATGGTTATCTCTAAAGAAACACGTGCAGCCATCATTGCACTGCTCAAAAATGGCCTAACAGGGAAGAGTATCGCAGCTACAAAGATTGCACCTCAGTCAACAATCTATCGCATCATCAAGAACTTCAAGGAGAGAGCTTCCATTGTTGTCAAAAAGGCTCCAGGGCGCCCAAGAAAGACCAGCAAGCGCCAGGACCGTATCTTAAAACTGTTTCAGCTGCGGGATCGGACTACCAGCAGTGCCGAGCTTGCTCAGGAATGGCAGCAGGCTGGTGTGAGTGCTTCAGCACGCACTGTGAGGCGGAGACTCTTTGAGCAAGGGCTGGTTTCAAGGAGGGCAGCAAAGAAGCCACTTCTCTCCAGAAAAAACATCAGGGACCGACTGATATTCTGCAAAAGGTACAGGGAGTGGACTTCTGAGGACTGGGGCAAAGTCATTTTCTCTGATGAATCCCCTTTTCGATTGTTTGGGACATCTGGAAAACAGCTTATTCGGAGAAGAAGAGGTGAGCGCTACCACCAGTCTTGTCTCATGCCAACTGTAAAGCATCCTGAAACCATTCATGTGTGGGGTTGCTTCTCAGCCAAGGGAATCGGCTCACTCACAGTCTTGCCTAAAAACACAGCCATGAATAAAGAATGGTACGAGAATGTCCTCCAAGAGCAACTTCTCCCAACCATCCAAGAGCAGTTTGGCGCCCAACAATGCCTTTTCCAGCATGATGGAGCACCTTGCCATAAAGCAAAGGTGATAACTAAATGGCTCATGGAATAAAACATAGAGATTTTGGGTCCATGGCCTGGAAACTCCCCAGATCTTAATCCCATTGAGAACTTGTGGTCAATCATCAAGAGACGGGTGGACAAACAAAAACCAACAAATTCTGGCAAAATGCAAGCATTGATTATGCAAGAATGGACTGCTATCAGTCAGGATTTGGTCCAAAAGTTGATTGAGAGCATGCCAGGGAGAATTACAGAGGTCTTGAAGAAGAAGGGGCAACACTGCAAATATTGACTTGCTGCATTAACTCATTCTAACTGTCAATATAACCTATTGGTGCTCATAATATGATTGCAATTATATTTCTGTATGTGATATAAACATCAGACAAACACTAATAAAAACCAGAGGCCAGCAGATCATGTGAAAATATAATTTTGGTGTCATTCTCAAAACTTTTGGCCATGACTGTATCTATTATCTATCTATCTATCTATCTATCTATCTATCTATTATCTATCTATCTATCTATCTCATATCTATCTATCTATTATATCTATCTATCTATTATCTATCTATCTATCTATCTATCTATTATCTATCTATCTATCTATGTATTATCTATTTATCTAACAGAACTATTTATCTTTCTTTTTCTGTTTAGTTGTATCATCTTTCTTACTTCTTTCTTTCTTTCTTTCTTTCTTTCCTTCTTGCCTTCCTTCCTTCTTTCTTTCATTCTTTCCCTCCTTATTTCTTTTGCTTCTTTCTTTCCTTCCTTATTTCTTTCCTTCTTTCCTCCCTTCTTTCTTTCCTTCTTTCTTTTGCTTTCCTTCTTTCCTTCCTTCTTTTCTTCTTTTTTTTAATTTCCTTCTTTCTTTCTTCCTTTCTTTCCTTCTTTCTGTCTATTTTTTTTTTACACTTGATCATACATATTAAAGTAGCAGAATGACACTTGCAGGTCCTAATGGGTTAAGCGCCCAGAAATAATGAAAATTTGGCGTTCTATGAGTCTGAATAACAAGGCAGGAAATGGCGCTTCCCATATCACATACTCAGAAACTGATTGTCATCCAATTAGAGGCTGGAGGAATATTTGATTAATCTACAGCAAGCAAGAGGGCCCGGCTTCAGTCACCAATCTGGGATCTTGAAAGTAGCCCCTGGGTCTCTGGAGATTTTTCAGTGTCTCCATTAGTGTGATCATGTGTCTCTACATAGTCAGATTCCAGGACAACTGGCGGCTTTGAATTATTACAGTTAATTGTGAATGGTGCGGGGACGCGGCAGGATGAGGAAACTCCATGGCTTACATTAACATGGGCTTCTAATGCAATCCATTCCCAGCCCCACACACTCTGATTAGCAGGACATTAACTCCAGCCATAGGGTAATTGTCCTTGGCACACCAGGGAGGACACAAAGGGCATTGCAGATGCCAACATACTGTAACAATTTTAGATGCTACTTCATAGTTTCCCCTCCACGTTGTATTTTTGACTATTGCACTTTGCGCAACTTTTAGTTCTTTTTATTCACCATAGACTTCAATAAGAACTTTTTTTTTAAAATGCACTGTCTCTTTAAAAAAATAAAAAAAAAAAAGTAACAAAAAATGGACTGAATAAAATGAGAATTCCGCGTCCAGACGCAAATGAGTTTTCTCTATTTTTCTGTGAAATGATTGACTGTGTGTCCTTAATTGTATGGCAGGAGAAGAATTAAAGGGATATTCCGGTTTCAGCAAACGGAAGCTATTTTTCGATTTGTGAAACAATACTTGTTCTAATTTTTTTTTAAATTAATTCCTAATTTTTTTAAAGATTTGTTTGCTGTAATTCAGCAGAAATCTTCATTGCTTACTTTTAAAGCGGATACAAATCTGTCCTGGTCATGTGATCACATGACTATGGTCAGTTAAAGTGACAGTACAGTCATCAGCATGCCGTCGTGCCCCTATACTGCTAAAGTTTTTGGTCAATGATTGCAAGCATAGACCTTGAAAGCCATGAGAAATGTGTATACCGTAGGTAAATTGTATAATTTTGCATTTGTTTTATGGCCGTTATAGGATGAGGGTGGGAGGAGCCTCTATAAATTTGCATAAAAAGGACATCCCTAGTTCATTTTAGGGGCAGGGCTAAAAAAAAAGTTCCATAAGTTGAGTTCAGAAGTTAGAGCAGAAATCTAATTTCCTATACTAACTTCTGACCTCACCTTGTGGAACTTTTTTTTAGCCCTGACCTACTCATAAAATGTCCTCAAAATGAACTAAGGATGTCCCTTTTATGCAAATTTACAGAGGCTCCTCCCAGCCTCCCCCAATAATTCCCATAAAACAGACCACAAATCTGATTTTTTTAGTAACACCAACTTCTAAATCCAACTTATGAAACTTTTTTTGAACTTTGCCTCCCTCAATAATGCTCACAAAATAAACCAGGTATGCCCCTTTTACACCCATTTCCAATAGCTACTCCTAGTTTCCCCATTAATGTCCCCAAAATAGACCAGAAATGTAATTTCTTAATAGTAACATTAACTTCTGAACCAAATTTATGGAACTTTTTAAATATTTCCCTATTCAGAAAGCCCTGAAAAAAATTCAGGGATGTCCCTTTTATGTAAATTTGCATAAGCTCATCCAAGCTGTACCCAGTAGAGCCCACAAAAAAGGCCAGAAGTCTAGTTTCCTAATAAAACTATTTAAGGGGCATTACTGGGTGGAGCTTATTTAAATTTGCATAAAAGGGACATTCCCTGTTTAATTTAGGGCATTTTGAGTAGGGAGATTCATAAAAAAAAGTTCCATAAATTGGCTTCAGAAGATGGAGTTACTAAGAAATTACATTTCTGATCTATTTTGAGGACATTATTGAGAAAACTAGGAGGAGCTATTAGAAATTGATATAGAAAGGACATCCCTGATATATTTGGGGGCATTTCTTAGTAGGGAAGGGCTAAAAAAAGAAAAAAAAACATAACTTGGGTGCAGAATTTAGTTCGTTTTTTGGTCTGTTTTCGGACATTATTGCGTGAGGTTAGGAGGAACTTATGCAAATTTCATAAAAGAGACATATCTGACTGTGTTTAGGGCATTTTTTTTGGGTGGTAGGGCTTTTTAATTAGGGCATAACTTAAAAAGATCCATAAATTTAGTTCCGACTTATGGAACTTTGCATAAAACAGACATTCCTGGTTTATTTAAAGGGCTGGGAAGAGCTTCTGTAAAGTTGCATAATAGGGACATCCCTGGTTTATTTAGGGGAGCTGGGAGGAGCTTATGTAAATTTGCATAAAATGGACGTCTATGGTTTATTTGGGGAGTTGGGAGGAGCTTATGAAAATTTGCATAAAAGGGACATTTTTGGTTTATTGGGGGAGTTGGGTGGAGCTTATGTAAATTGCATAAAAGAAACATGTTTTATTTAAATGGATAGGAGGAGCTTATTGTAAATTTACATAATGGGAACATCATTGTTTAATTAGGGGTGCTGGGAGGAGCTTATGTAAATTTGCATAAAGGGAACATCATTGGTCTATTTAGGGATCTGGGAGGAGCTTACGCAAATTTGCATAAAATGAACATTTTTGTTTTAAGGAGCTTGGAGACGCTTCTGTAAATTTTCATAAAAGGGACATCACTAGTTTACTCAAAGGACTGGGAGGAGCTTAGGTACATTTGCATAAAAGAGACATCTATGGTTTATTTGGGGAGTGGGAAGGAGCTTATGTAAATTTGCATAAAAGGGACATATCTGGTTTATTTGGAAAGCTGGGAGGAGCTTATGTAAATTTTCATAAAAAGGACATTTATGGTTTATTGGAGAAATTGGAAGGAGCTTATGTAAATTTGCATAATAGGGACTTCCCTGGTTTATTTAAAGGGCTGGGAAGAGCGTATGGAAAATTGCATAAAAGGGGCATATCTGGTTTATTGGGGGTAGCTGGGAGGAGCTTATGTAAATTTGCATGAAAGAGACATCCCTGGATTATTTGGGTGGCTTTTTCAGTAAGGCAGGGCATAATAGTTCCATAAATTGGGATCAGATGTTTTTGTTGCAAGGAAGTTGTATTAGCCCCAATGAGAACGGTGGTTAATGCCAGTGCATTTTGTGTGCTTCGCTGCGGATTATGTTGATGACATATAAATTCAGAAAAATAACTAAAAGGGGCTTTTTGCATGACAAACATAGGAATTTTTTTGCACACATTTATGTTGCCGCCTCTCTAATGACCCTGCCAAGGATCCAAAGATTAAATCAGAATCCCATTAAATCCTACTGACGCTGACGGATCTTTTGATTATATCAGGGCCGGTCTAAATGTTGAATCAACGCTGCACCTGAGCGTCACCTTTAAGAAACATCTTAGTATTGCACTGACAAGAAGCAAATCAGAAATTATAAGGGAAGCGACTGACATTGATTGATGCCCGAGTCCTTTTCCTGATTTGCTGATTAAACTCATCAATCTACATGCAGAACAGACGTCCAATGCAAATTGGAGCAGCGAGCCTTAACAAAGTGCTATTGTCAGAGTACTGAGGGAAGCGGAGGAGCGTCTTAATGGCATCACACAAGAAAAATGTCTGTTATTGTAGTGAAACAATATTTACTTGTGTGATATACCGTACGTTCCGATTCCTCGCCGTACGCCGCCGTTTAATAAGTAGAAACTGTTCGGAAGACGAGACGCTTATTGTTTAATAGAATACATGGGAATAATGGATGATGAGCAGATATGTTCTCGAGATAGAATCTGTCAGTAAGAAGAATATTTCTAGGCAATATATTATAGGGAGATTCTTCCATGCAGATAATATGGCGCCAAATTCTAAGGATCACTCCAACTTTACCACCATGAAAACACCAACAACACTTGGAACAGAAAGATCCCTAGAAGGTTTCAATCTCGTCCTGTGGATGTGCCCAAAAAGTGTCTCTTAGAAGCTGGTCTTACTAATAGGGTACGGAGCCCTGATGCACCCTACGGTGGTCTTGATTGTCATTCATTTCTATGGCCCATCTGACCCCCTGTCCAGCGTCAAGGACCCATTCTCCAGACAGATGGGGGTTATATGTGACTGAGATGGGAATACTCCTTTTTAACTCATTTTACTAGATCATTGTAGACTTATCTTCTCCTTCTTGCCTGTTGAGTTGCGTAGGCGAACAACGTGGCATATTGTAATAATGGAGGCGAGGAACACACTGGATCACTCGTAGAAACACACAATGGCTCTGATGGTCAATTCTTGGAGCAAGAAAAAGTAGCATACATGGTCCTGAAGCTGCATCACAAAGCCGATAAACAAGGCACCAAGTATTCAGACATCCATTGCTGTTGCGTCCAAGAGAGGAATAAGAGAAGCTCCAGCAAGTAGATACAAAAAATGATCGTAACAGGCGGACGTCAGCGGAACAATCTGTCACTGTGTACTGAAATAAAAAGAATGGGGTACTGGTTATAAAGGAAGACAGTAGAATTGGTGCAAATCGATTCGCACAACCCAGTCCACTGATTCGTCAGTAATCTATGGTCATTGGACAAGAGTTCCCACTTTTAGCTGACGGGATCCCCAGCTCTTCTATTGATTAGCCGGCCTGGCACAACGTCACATGTGCATCACGCCACAACGATGACGTCACACCAGGCCGGCTAATCAGATGAAGAGCTGGCATGCCATCAGGTAAGAGGCGGTACTCATGGTGTGGAACCCCAGGGGTCTGGTTACCACAGTAATAGCAATATTACGTCTGTGAGCAGGTGGGAGGTCTCCTGGTCAGGAACCCTGAGCATGCCACACCTCCTGCCCAGTCCTGGGAGGGGAAGAACTTCCCCTATATAAACTGGGGCTGAGGTGGGGTTAGAGAGTAGAGAGTAGAGAAGAGAAGAGGAGTCCCAGACAGAGACACAGTCTGGTCTGGTGTGGAGCAGTTGCAGGGAAAGTGACAACAGGAGCCCTGTAGGAGCAGGAGTGAGTGCCAGAGGCTGGAAGCTAGATAGCTCGCCTTGGCTGAAGAGATCTCACCGGACACGGAGTCCAAGGCTGTGGGGACTGTTCCATACCCAGCAGCAGAAACCGACCGGCAGGGGATTTCAGGTCCTCTGGCCAAGAAACCCGAAGGCACGGTCACACGCAAGGGACCAGCACCGCCGTCGTGGAGCGGAGGCTACCAGAAGGCCCCGAGTCACCGGCCATACGGGTGAGCACCACACGGTACACTCAGGGACGTGGGCTACTTTTACCCGCTTCTAGCAAGGTAGCCAAGAAGAGTACAGTTAGTTGGGGAGGCCTACAACTCCGCTTGGCCAGGGGAGATCCTGTCTGCTCACGGACTGACCAGACCCCGACCGCTAGCCAGTACTCCCGGGAGGGTCTATCTTTGTCACCAGTAAAGACCCTGAACTACACCGCACCGTCTCTGAGTGGTTCCTGGTGCCTGCGTGCAATTCTACCATCCCCATCATCCACGTCCGCTGCCCTGAGGCCATACCCCTCCCGTTGGGGGTTATACTACCCACGCTGCACAACTGTACCACCGGCCTCAGCGGTCTGCCCTGCAGCGGCGGTTTCGTAACCGCATTCAACGGGTGGCGTAGTCGAACAATATCACATCTGCCACTAAAAACATCGCCACTTAGTTTGACACCCTGGGCACGGACCGGGTCACCGCCACGAGGACTACCACCCCCAACAGATCCGGCTCCGGGTATTCCCCAAACATGGCCCAGGGGGCGCGTCAACTTTTGGCGTAGTCGGCAGGATTTCGTGCCCGCAACCACCGGGTACTGGTTGCCTGAAAAAGACTGTTAAACTTACCTGTGGTGAAGATTCCCGCCATCCGACGCCATTTTTTGCCTTCTTCCCGCCATCCGTGGAGTTTTCCCGCCATCCGACTCCATCTTTTGCCTTCTTCCCGCCATCCGTGGAGTTTTCCCGCCATTGGACGCCATCTCGAGGACGCCGCGCGAGAAGAAGAGGGGCGTGGACTCCGAAAGCGCGCGAGAACTGAAGCCCCGCCTCACGTCCGGACGTTGCGTAAGGTCCTGGAAGGAGCCCAGCAGACGCCGACGTCACAGGAGCGCGACGGAAGGTCCTCAACCCTGACAATCCACTGCGGAGCCGCGGCCTACGGAAGAGGATCATCGAAAGGTAGGCCACGGTCCACTAGGGGGGAGGAGGATGTCGGATACGGAGGAGAGCTTCACTGCTACAGCCACCGCCAGCACCACCGCTGCTGCGGTCATGCCTTTCACCATGCCCTACATCCCGGGGGCAGCCTGGCTACCCCAGTACTCAGGGGAGTCCCATACCCTAAATGACTTCAGAGAAAGGCTGGATAGCCTCTTCCAGGTGTACCCCCTCACAGAAGAGCAAAAAGTGAGCATCCTGGTGGCTCAATTAACAGGGGCAGCCCAAAGGGAGGTAAAGTCCTGGCCACTTGGGAGGAGGAGGACTGTCGCAGAGATACTAGCCCGGCTGAAGGACACCTTTGATACCCGTACCTCAGCCGAGATCAAGCTTAGATTCTACGGGTGCAAGCAGCGAGCACATGAGAATATAAGGGACTATGCACTAAACCTACAAGAGGCCCTGAGAGCCATTAAGCAGGCCGACCCTGACGGCGTGGGAAACGAAGACAAGTTGTTGACTGAACAATTTATAGAGGGTCTACATTGCAATGCCCACCGAACCCAGTTGCGAGCAATGGCCTTACAGGACCCTCATCTGGACTTTGCACAGTTCAAGGACAGAGCCATCCGGGTGCTCCGAGAACCGGCACCAGGTGGCGCTGTGACCCACAAACGCCCTGCTACCATTTACCACCAGGAGACGGCGCCCTTGTCGGCAGGGCCTGTGGGAGCTGATGCGCAGGCTTTAAACAATGACCCGGCTACAGACCTGCACCATCAGGTCCAAGAGCTAACTAAAAGCGTTGCCGCGCTAACCCGAACTGTGCAGTCTTTACAGGTTTCTACTCCAGGGAAGATCCAGCTGGCATCCGGACCGGAGGATATCCCGTGGCGCCGACCAAGGAGGACCCCACCGGCCAGAGGAAGACCCAGCGACCGATACAACGAGGACGGACAACCCATCTGCCGCCGCTGCAATCAACCCGGGCATATGGCAAGGTACTGTCCTTTAAACTGGCACAACCTGGGGTAGAGGGCCAACCCCTAGGAATAAGATCACCAAGCCCATCGAACTAGCGTGACAAATACGTGGGAGGACGTCCAGTCTTGCCAGTAGTACTGGATGGCATTCCTATGAGTGCCCTACTTGACACCGGGTCACAGGTCACCACCATCCCGTACGTGCTCTTCAAGCAGTACTGGAATGACTCGGATATAACCCGCTACCCAGACGACGACTTGAGTATCATCGCCAGCAATGGTCAGCCCGTGCCACAGATCGGATTTAAAGAGATGACCATTAAAATCGGTAAAGTCGAACTGGCAGCACAGGGACTGATCATTGTGGACATTGACAAGCGCGAGAGTCACCCAAAGATAACTCTAGGAACTAATGTGATTGAAAATTGTCTTGCAGAGGTGATTCTCATTTTACAGCAGGTTGCCAAGAACGCCAGCTCCAAAAAGAGATCCGGGCACTGATGCGACGGCAACAGGTGGAACTCTCCGGTGGTGAGATTGGTAGCGTGAGAATGTGTGACCCTTTCCCTATTGCCATGCCCCCGAAAAGTGAAGTGATGATTTGGTGCCGGGCAGCTATTGGTCTGAGAGGTAGAGATTACCAGGCAATGGTAGAACCAGTCTACTCAGATAGTAGGCCCACCATTTTGACGGCACGGGGGGTGGTTGATGTACGCCATGGGAGGGTGCCCGTTCGCATAATAAATATCGGGAAGAGGGAAGTGTACCTGCCCCGGTATGCTACGCTAGCCAAATTGTATACCATCAACCAAAATTCTGTACAGTCCGTGGAACCCTTGCCTCCATCTCATCCAGAGGAAGGTAACGGCTCTAAACAACAAATGGAGGACTGGTGTCAGCAACTGCATTTGGGTACTGACTCCACACCCGCTCACCAAAAGCAGGGAGTCTACCGGGTGCTCCAGGAATACGAGAGAGTGTTCAGTAAACACCCGCTAGACTTCGGGCGAGTGAAGGGAGTGGAACATCACATCCCCACGGGAGACCATCCTCCCATAAAGGAGAGGTATCGTCCCGTACCCCCTGCACACTACCAACACGCCAAGGGGATGCTTAGAGACATGAAGGAGGCTGGGGTAATCAGGGATAGCTGTAGCCCCTGGGCAGCTCCACTAGTCTTGGTTAAAAAGAAAGACAACACCATGAGAATGTGTGTAGATTACCGGAAAATCAACCGTATCACACACAAAGATGCGTACCCCTTACCAAGGATAGAGGAGTCTTTGGCTGCTTTAAAATCTGCTAACTTCTTCTCCACTTTGGATCTCACTAGCGGGTACTGGCAGGTTCCTGTAGCAGAGGCGGACCGGGAGAAGACCGCATTCACCACCCCGATGGGACTTAGCGAGTTTACCTGCATGCCGTTCGGACTCTGCAACGCACCAGGAACCTTCCAACGATTGATGGAATGCTGTCTGGGACACCGGAACTTTGAGACGGTCCTGCTGTACCTGGACGATGTTATAGTTTATTCCAAAACCTACGAGGACCACCTGAAACACCTGGCGGAAGTGTTTGAAGCCCTGGCAAACTACGGTCTGAAGGTGAAACCGTCGAAGTGTCACCTGCTAAAACCAAAGGTGCAGTACTTGGGACACGTGGTGAGTGCTGACGGAGTGGCTCCCGACCCTGATAAGATCACCGCGATTAAGGAATGGCCAAGACCCTCCAGCGTAAAGGAAGTGCGGCAGTTCCTCGGGTTGGTAGGCTACTACCGAAGGTTCATTCCCGGTTTCACCAAAAAGGCAGCTCCTATGCAGGACCTCCTGATAGGCCAGTCCAGGAAGGCCAAGAACCAGAAGCCGCCCTTCAGATGGGAGAAGCTGGAAGAAGAGTCCTTCTGCCAGCTGAAGATGGCCCTCACGGGGGATGAAATCCTGGCGTACCCGGATTACAGCCAACCCTTTATCCTCTACACCGACGCAAGTAACATCGGGCTAGGAGCCGTACTGTCCCAGATCCAGCAGGGGAGAGAACGGGTAATTGCTTACGCCAGCCGAAAATTGCGACCCACCGAAAGAAACCCTGAGAATTACAGCTCATTCAAGCTAGAGTTCCTGGCAGTGGTGTGGGCAGTCACCGAACGCTTTAAGCACTACCTCGCCTCTTCCCGGTTCACCGTGTACACGGATAACAACCCGTTGACACACCTGGACACTGCAAGACTCGGTGCCCTGGAGCAGAGATGGATGGCCCGCCTGTACAACTATGAGTTCACGATCAAATACCGGGCAGGACGCTCCAATACCAACGCGGATGCCTTGTCCAGAATGCCAAACCTACCGGACGTAGGGGAAGATCCAGGGGAACTGGAAGAAGTTGAACTCCCCGCGTTTCACCGTCATGGGACTACCCAGTATTCCCACCGTGTAAGGGGTAAGCAATCCACTACGTTCAACCCCTTACCTCATTACAACTGGGCGGAAACGCAAGACAGTGACCCCGCCGTCCGACTAGTGAAGGAGATGCTGACTCAGCCAGATGCCCGCCTTGACCCAGACGCTCCGGAGGAGACCAAGCAACTGTGGGCTGAGAAGAGTCGACTGTTCCTTTACAAGGGGAAGTTGTGCCGCAGAATGGTTAACTCCCGGACGCATGAACTGATCTGGCAAGTAGTGGTGCCAAGAAGAGACGCGGCTATGGTCCTGGAGGCATACCACGACGGAGCTGGGCACTTCGGATGGAAGAAGCTGGAGTTCCTGCTGCGCGGGCGGTTCCACTGGGTAGGCATGAGAGGAACCATCGAGAGGTGGTGCAGAGACTGTGGTCCATGCAACCTAAGAAGGAAGGACCGTGCCAGCCAGAAGACCCCCCTGCAGTCCATCGTCACCAGGCAGCCGTTGGAACTGGTAGCCTTGGACCATGTAAAACTGACCCCCAGCAGAAGTGGCTACGTCTATGCGTTAACCATCGTGGATCACTACTCCCGGTTCTTGGTTGTAGTCCCCGTCAAGGACTTAACGGCTCAAACAACAGCTAGAGCCTTCCAGCAGCACTTCTGCCGTCCACACGGATACCCAGAGCAGGTGCTGACGGACCAAGGACCTGCCTTTGAAGCGGAAGTCTTCCAGGAGTTCTGCACTCTGTATGGCTGTCGGAAGATAAGAACAACACCCTATCATCCGCAAACCAATGGACTCTGCGAGAAGATGAACCAGGTGGTGATAGACCTTCTGAAAACATTGCCCCTGGAAGAACGCAGTCTGTGGCCTGAGAAACTGCCTGATCTGGTGGACCTATACAACCACATCCCTGTAGGTTCTACCAACTGTACCCCGGCTTACCTAATGAGAGCAAGACCTGGTAAGCTGCCTGTTGATCTGGATATGGGAGTCCTGACACCCGAGGACACTTCACCAGAAGCAGACTGGGACACAGAGAGGCAGCAGCAGTACCGGAAAGTACAGGAGAGCGTTGAGCGAAGTCTCCGTCAAGCAAGAGAAAGACAGGAGAAGACTTACAACCAGTATGCTCCCGCTGTTCCCCTGGTACCTGGAGAGCAGGTCTTGAAGAGGAAAAGACGGCTCCACAAGTTGGACGACCAGTGGGAAAAGGACCCGTACACTGTACTGCCATCAAGCCATGAAAACCCGAAAGTCTGCACAATCAGTAAGGATGGAGGAGAAACCACAGCCATTGTCTCCCGAGATCACCTGAAGAGGTGTCCCGAGCAGCTACGAAACCCTGAAGAAGATCAAGAAAACCCTCGACCCGCAGAGAAAAGGGAAGAGATGGTCAGTACTGTACTCGGAGACTTCCCTCGGTCTTGGACACAAGTAAATGGCGCTGTTGTGGTACCCGTCCTCACCTTCCTCCAGCCAGCATCCCAAGTGCCTATCCAGGAGGCAGAAGACCCCACACAAGCAGACCAGGAGAATCGACTCTCTGCTTATAGTGAGCCTGCCGTGCCCCTAGTGAGCCAAAGAGTCCGTAGACAGATGCCCAGCTTACCTTTGACAGCTCCTACACCCTGTAGCTCAGGACCGGTCAGTGAGCTCCGTAGGTCCACTAGAGCCACTAGAGGCCAGTTGCCCGTACGTTGGAGGATCTAAAGTGTTCAGACTGTCTTATTGGTATTTACCTGTTTACTGTTGCTTGTAAATAATTATGTTTTTCCAGTTATTTTATAGGTATCTTTTGTGGATTTACTAGAACTCTATTGTATATATGTTTGGAGCGTAACCCAGGAACGGACTAAAGACTGTTAAAGACTCGGGGCAGGACAGACCCCTACCTGGTTACGGCTCCCTGTTCTTTGGTGAAATGGACACCCTTTTGCTTCAAAAATTGCACCCGGTTGCGGACACGCCGTGACCACTTTAACATGTTTTTCCTTATTGTATTGTTCCTGTTTATACCCTGTTATGTTTTCAAAAAAAATGTTTAGTCCCGGAGTACTAAATTTTGCTAGGGGGGAATGTGGAACCCCAGGGGTCTGGTTACCACAGTAATAGCAATATTACGTCTGTGAGCAGGTGGGAGGTCTCCTGGTCAGGAACCCTGAGCATGCCACACCTCCTGCCCAGTCCTGGGAGGGGAAGAACTTCCCCTATATAAACTGGGGCTGAGGTGGGGTTAGAGAGTAGAGAGTAGAGAAGAGAAGAAGAGGAGTCCCAGACAGAGACACAGTCTGGTCTGGTGTGGAGCAGTTGCAGGGAAAGTGACAACAGGAGCCCTGTAGGAGCAGGAGTGAGTGCCAGAGGCTGGAAGCTAGATAGCTCGCCTTGGCTGAAGAGATCTCACCGGACACGGAGTCCGAGGCTGTGGGGACTGTTCCATACCCAGCAGCAGAAACCGACCGGCAGGGGATTTCAGGTCCTCTGGCCAAGAAACCCGAAGGCACGGTCACACGCAAGGGACCAGCACCGCCGTCGTGGAGCGGAGGCTACCAGAAGGCCCCGAGTCACCGGCCATACGGGTGAGCACCACACGGTACACTCAGGGACGTGGGCTACTTTTACCCGCTTCTAGCAAGGTAGCCAAGAAGAGTACAGTTAGTTGGGGAGGCCTACAACTCCGCCTGGCCAGGGGAGATCCTGTCTGCTCACGGACTGACCAGACCCCGACCGCTAGCCAGTACTCCCGGGAGGGTATATCTTTGTCACCAGTAAAGACCCTGAACTACACCGCACCGTCTCTGAGTGGTTCCTGGTGCCTGCGTGCAATTCTACCATCCCCATCATCCACGTCCGCTGCCCTGAGGCCATACCCCTCCCGTTGAGGGTTATACTACCCACGCTGCACAACTGTACCACCGGCCTCAGCGGTCTGCCCTGCAGCGGCGGTTTCGTAACCGCATTCAACGGGTGGCGTAGTCGAACAATATCACATCTGCCACTAAAAACATCGCCACTTAGTTTGACACCCTGGGCACGGACCGGGTCACCGCCACGAGGACTACCACCCCCAACAGATCCGGCTCCGGGTATTCCCCAAACATGGCCCAGGGGGCGCGTCAATGGCTCAGGTTCAGGAGCCATTAGATGCAGCCAATGGACCAGGTCCTGAGACTAAATTCTCACCAACTCTTGTGGACGGTCATTTGGACCCATCACAGTACATCACGTTCAAAGAAGTGCAGTCCCATATATCTGCTGTGACGGGGACCGGCACACAGAACATTCACATGAGCTGCACCAAAAGCCAAAAAGTTTGCCTGGTGCGTGGCAATGGATACACGGATTGTGGGACCAAGATTTATATGCACACAGCCATGTATACAGACATCTTCCAGCAATTCCATGTACAGGGAACTGATTCTGAGCAGGAGTATTGGTTCTTTCAGCAAGAAGCAGGCTTCTGTATTCCATAGTCCGCCCTCTATATACGGCTGGATACCTCCATCCATGCCATTTTCAGATCTGATCTCTTAGGGAAGTTGCTTCTAGGAAAGGAGAAGAAAGGAAAGACTGAAATAAAGTTTTTGCTAGTACTTGGGAATATATACAAAAGTTTAACTCTGGTTAAAAAAAGAGAAAACTGAAAATAAAACTGCCATATTCCTTTCTAAATATTAGCGCCATACTGTACTACCATAAAATGAAATATAGTAATGCCATACAATACCCTGGCAGAGAGTAGGTAGGTGAAATGACTTATTAAGGAGATCACAGCAAAAAGGAAATAGCTTGTTTGGACTTTCCCAAGTAATAATAACAGTTGGGTCAATGCATGTAATAAAAGAATAATAGAATCGTTAAAGAGAATCTATCACTTGCTATACATATTTTTTTTACTCTGTGTAAACGCTGCTGTTCTCCTGAATCCGGTGATGTTTTTCTTTTGTTCCTGCGCCTCTCCATTCCTGAGATATGGCTCCTTTTTCTCTATGTATAAGTTTAGTCTTTTTATCCAACCGGGCGTGGTCCTTAAGGAAACTCCCTAAGATAACCATGCCCATTTGGCTTACAAAATTGGATTTTAAAGCAAGAAAAAAAGGTCATATCTCAGGAATGGAGAGGCGCAGAAACGAAATAAAAACAACGCCGGATTCAGGAGAACAGCGGCATTTACACCAGGTAAAAAAATACCGATTTTTAGCAAGTGACAGGTTCTCTTTCAATGATGCAGAGCCCAAGTAAATTGGCCCTTTTGCCCCCTTTCCCAGGTAATATTTGTACAATAAAATAACCCAGAGATTGCCATATGAGAACAGTTTTCTTTAATCCCTATCAGTCAGTCCTCGCTGTTGTGAACCGTTAGCATTTTATCTGTTGCACGTTACATTATTTATCAGTCCATCTCCGGCTAAAATAGCTGAGTATTAGCACAGGCTTCAAATATTCTAATTGGCAGTAATTATTCCAATGGTTAGCCTGCGAGGGAGTGAAGCTTGTAAACTAACAGCCTCCTGATATCATCTGTTTGAAGTGTCTTCTCTAAATCCATGACTGCAACCTTTGAAAGAAGTGATAATCCGCATCGTGTCGGCCCCGCTCCTACAGCTCAGAGTTTTTCTTGTTAACCTCTAAATAGACAGAGGTGAATATTGGCCCCTTCATCACCGGAGATGGATAATACCTCAATGACCACGGCATGTTCTTATACTACATTAGCTCAGAAATATGGGCTATTTTATTTTCCAATTTCATTTGGCAGCCATTCTTTAGTTGGATATGTTTGTACTGCAGTTGGTTGAAATAATATGGCCGTCTTAGAGATCTCGCATGTAGAAGAGATGGTCGCCCATCATTGTGTCTTCTCGTTTGAAGTCTATGAGTGTCATAGACTGCTGAAATAATGAGATCCTTGCATGGCCAGGTCTTCCATTCTAGTTAGGACTACATAAAAAATTATAGGTAATGGGACCATTTTGGTCCCCATGGTAGTGCCCACCTATGGTCCAATCCTGTGAGCTGTTTAACTATGTGCATACGTCTTCTTAAAAAATATGGAACTGTGCATATACTAACCAACAGATAAATCTCAATTCACCAGTTGTTTAAGTTCCACCCCCGCTTTGCATGGGAACACCCCCTCTTAAGCCAAAAAATTATATTCCCACCCCTTTTACATTCTGATTCTCAGAAATTTCCATTGAGAATCATAAACCATATGGCAAGTTTACTTGTGGTACTGTATTTTAGACACCATATGCATTTTTTTGGTGGCTGCTCTTTATTATTGTTCTGTTTGTATGGAAGTTGGGTGACAACCGATATGGCCGTCATACAGATCCCAAAGGGACTGTCCCACATAGATGAGAAATGCCTGTCTATCCTTGTGCCTTGTGAAGTCTATGAGTCAGACACCAAACCTATAAGTCCTTTGGGCTACTGCCTTGGTTACATCTTCTAGCCTAGATAGGACGGTCATCAAGGATGATGGGTATATGGGATCATTTTGGTCTCCATACTAGTGCCCACCTATATTCTAGCCCTATGAACTATTTAACAATGTGCACATCGGCATAAAAAATATAAAATACAAATACTAGCCAATGAATCTCCATTCACCTATCATTTTAAATCCCTCCCCTGCTTTTTCATGGGTACACCCCCGCTTAAGCCAAACAAACATAGCTACACCCCTTTTACAATTCTATTACCAGAAAAGTCCACTGAAGATCGGAACGATTTGGCCCTCTTGTACTAATGTTTATTAATCGTCCTTTATTTTGCATTGTCTGTATAAAAATTTGAGAAACCTTGATTTTTTTCAGTTTTTTTTCATTGATTTAAGAGCAAGAAAAATGGTTCTAATATGGAGCGTCTGAAGGATTCATATAACTTAATCAGATTTTTCTGTCTACATTGACTTTTTTATAGAAAATAAATCGGCAGCTATATGCCATCTGACGACATCACACCGGCGACATCAGACGGTGTATTCGATAACAATAGCCCCACATTACGGATCTATACTATGTAGAATTATTACTGATACACAAAAGGATTGAGTGTATCAAGTCTATAGTCAGTGGAGTAATTTGACGCTCAAGGGCCCCAATACAAGGTTTCCAATAGGGCCCCCAACTATCATGGGTCTTTATTAAAACCAAAGAAATGAGCCGGAGCATAAGTTGGTGTACGTGCATAATGTAGGAGCACATTCACACTGTGCACATTTAATAGACAAAACCTAAGATAAAAAACAAAATGAGAATATACCCTATAGTAAGTTAATAGTAATAGTGCATGTAAATAACATAGGATACTTAGTTAACACTATTTTAATAAAAAAATGTAAAAGTCATCCCACCGTAACAAGGTGTACCCAATCGGGACGGTCCTTTCCTCTAATATTAAAGCCTCATCTCATGTCAGCTGACCTCAATATAGATGGGGGCAGAGCAGGGCCGGGCACTGACTGTTCAGACACCTGCCCATGGGAAGCTATAGAGATGAAATGCCAAGCTCAAAAATGGGAGCCATGCCTCTGTACAAAGTACAAGAAACTACAGCAAAACCAAAGAAATGAACGGGAGCATAGGTTGATATACGCGCAAAGTGTAGGAGCACATTCACACTGTGGCCATTTAACAGACAATACCTAAGATAATGACAAAATGAGCAAATACCCTGTAGTAAGTAAGTTAATAGGGCATGTGTTACACGCACGCCGCTAGGTTCAGATAGGGGCGAGACAGGTTTCATGAATTATTTGGAATCCTGGGGGAACCGTTACTCAGGGCGACCATAGGCTGCAGCTTCTCTCAGCACACGATAGATTCAATTGCTGACCAGACACATCGGACAAGAGTCTTTTTCAACAGCTTAACAGTGGAATTTAATCTGAAGCTGTTAGAACCCTCCTGTTTGTTTTTCCCATCTTGTGTTTTGCGGTCACGTGACCATCTGCCTTTATATTCCAGCTCCGCCCTTTTGGCTGTGCTGGACTTCAGTGTTTGACTGTTTCTCTAGCCAGGTGCTTCGGTGCCTTTCTCTGTCAGTTCGCTTGGTCCTTCTGGGACCTCTAGTACCTTTTGTCAGTTTATCTTTTTGTGTTCTGCAACAACTTCTCTGTTTAGGAGGTGTCCCATTTTTGTCCCAGTCCTTAGTTCTTAGTACAGTCTGAGTTTCTTGAGCAACCGGCTCCAGTAACAATACAGTAGTTTCTTCACCAGGCACAGTATTACACTCTCTTCAGTAGCATAATTCAGTATAGATTAGATCTCTTAGCAGCACACTTCTATGCATACACAACCACAGGCTTTTCCTTCACAATGACACAATAGTACACAGCATTCTTTATCCTGCATGGAGATGGAGGGGGGAGGGTTTGAGGAGGGAGATGATCCTTGTGATACAATTCATACCAGTCCTTATCTTCCTGCCCGATAATACTCTGCACTGTTATTTCAGGGAGTTTGTCTGACCTGTGTTTAGTTTCTCTCCTGATCTGAATCCAGTTCAGTTGCCTTCTGTCAGATCCAGATAACACACCACCTTTCTCTTCGGCTTCAGCCAGACTACAATAACAGGTTCCCCACAATCCCCCTGTGGCTCTTCTAAAACACTCTCTGTATCCTGTGACTGTATCAACCCCACTAGTTGCTGGATGCTTCTGAAGCACAACACTTCCTGTCTCCTGTGCTTGTGTTATTTGTAACAGTTGCTGGATGCTTTTGAAGCAACAGCACTACTTCTGCATGTCACATACACCTTGTTGCGGTTTGATGGCTTTTACGCTTTTTTGATCAAAATAGTATTAACTAAGTCCCCTATGTTATTTACATGTACTCTTATATTAACTTACTTACTACAATGTATATGCTCATTTTGTTTTTATCTTAGGTTTTATGGGTCTATATTAGTATTGGTCTTCTCTAGTCTCCAGGCCGAGGTGTGGCTACAATTCCTGCAGCCAGTTATGATTCTATCTATAGTCCTTTTTTAGTCCAGCTCAAATTCAAATTTCCCAAAAAATGTTTTTCCAACTCAAGTTTTTTATTATTCAAAAATCTACGTAAACTCTATCAGGGACCCCAACTATCTCGGATCTTTATTAGTATTGGTCATATGGGCCAAAGGGTCCTTTTGGACTGCCTAGGCTCCAGGGTCAGGGCGACTTTATCTCCCGGGCCCACTGTGGTTAGGCTCCTGACTTTGGTCTCTTTTTTAGTCTAGCTCAATTTTTGATTTTTACTTTTCAAAAAAATTTTTTTTTTAATTCTGTGGAAACTTTTCCCAACTGATCTACATATAGGCGACATTTCATGTCTACAGTAAATATATTAATTGATTACACGGAAATCTGTTATCCGCTGGTGAAGTCCGCCACTCGCTTTCAAGTCGTGTTTACCACCATTACACACGGCATTTGTTTGCCTAAAGTCAATTTTGATTTAAATCAATTTAATTAACTAACAAAGCCGGTTGTTATGGTAACAATGGAACTAATTTGTCATGACAAATAGTCTGTGAAAACGGCCAGTTGCTTAGCAACAGCCAATGGGCCGAACACTGACGATGACAAGTATGATCTTCCACAGATGTCGCGATCTGGTGTTGAATAAAGGGGCTCTTCTCAGGAGACCACCAGGACAATAAATCCTGTAAATTACAGAATTTATCTTTGTGCTGAGGGTTTGGTGTTCATGATTGTACAGTAACCGGGAAGCAATATTGTCTGTGTCATTTCTGTAGAAAGGGAAACTTTCGATCGCCCTTCCGAGTCTTGACCCTACAGTTGTCATTGCATCCTCCAAGTAGACAGATCGTCTTCAAGACTTAGACCTTTATTGAATACCTTCACCTGTCTGATTAAGATTTCACAATGCAAACTGCTCACATTAATAAAAAATATATCTTAGACCTGTTGAGGCTGGTGTACTTACTTTGAAAAATCCATGTCCACCTGGCCATATAATCCTTTTGCACATTTTTCCTGCTTACTATTAGTATTTTATGCTTATTTGATGTATATTTTCATGAAGGGTCATACAGTCATTCTGACATGGATTTTCACAGTAAGAACAGCAGCCCCATCAGCTGCAATAAATCTATATAATAATGTATGCAGTTTGTACTGTGAAATCTGGTGGCAGATTCACTTTATATAATAAATAAGTGAAGAAATTAATAAAGAGCCTTAATAGGATCCATCAACAGCACCTACATATAGAGGACTTACCACTCAATTTTACCAAGAGCAAAATGAGATTTTGTCAGGTGTTTATAGGAACCTCAGAGCCTGGCAGCATTTAAGAGCTTGTATGCAGATAATGTTTAATTCACGGGAAAAAAGACACTTTTATAAACACATTACCTTACAGTACTTATCTTGTACTGATTCTACGTAACAGAGTCTAATATACTCCAGAGCTGCATTCACAACTTTCCTGGTCATCATTGGAAACAGTCAGCAACAAGCTAGTTGACAAAAGGAGTATGATTTTAACTAATGTTCACTATGCAAACTGCGACTCCACCAGCAGAATAGTGAGTGCAGCTCTGGAGTATAATACAGGATGGAACTCCGGATCAGTAATGTAATGTATGTACACAGTGACTCCACCAGCAGAATAGTGAGTGCAGCTCTGGGGTATAATACAGGATGTAACTCAGGATCAGTACAGGATCAGTAATGTAAGGTATGTACACAGTGACTACACCAGCAGAATAGTGAGTGCAGCTCTGTAGTATAATACAGGATGTAACTCAGGATCAGTACAGGATCAGTAATGTAATGTATGTACACAGTGACTGCACCAGCAGAATAGTGAGTGCAGCTCTGGAGTATAATACAGGATGTAACTCAGGATCAGTAATGTTATGAAGTTGACGCGCCCCCTGGGCCTGTGCTGTGCAGGGGGATACCCGGAGCCGTATCGCAGGGGGTTGTAGTCCTCCGTGGCGGTGACCCGGTCCGTGCCCAGGGCGGTCAAACCAGTGGCAGTCTTAGGTAATAACAATGTCCGACTACGCCACCCGTGGATTGCGGTCAGTGGGGACCGCCGCTGCGCTGCAGACCGCTGAGGCTGATGTTGTTTGCGCAGCCGAGTATGGGATAACTCCCCACGGGAGAAGTATTGCCTCAGGGCAGCTAGTGTGGATGATGGGAGTGATGGTGTGAGTGTCCCAGTAGTAATGGTGCTGGTGCGGCGATGAAACACAGAGACGTGTGGTGCAGTTCAGGGTCTTTACTGATGGTATAAAGCAGACCCTCCCGGGAGTACTGGTTAGCAGTAGGGGCCTGGTCAGTCTGTGAGCAAGCAGGATCTCCCCTGGCCAGGTAGAGTTGTAGGCCTCCCCGACTATCTGCACTCTTTCCTGGCTACCTTGCTCTATGCGGGTAGAAGTAGCCCATGTCCCTGAGTATACCATGTGGTGCTCACCCGTATGGCCGGTGACTTGGGGCCTTCCGTTAGCCTCAGCTTCACGATGGCGGTGCTGGTCCCTTGCTTGTGACTGTGCCTTCGGGTTTCTAAGGCCAGAGGACATGTAATCCCCTGCCGGTTGGATTCTGCTGCTGGACCTGGATGTCCCCACAGCCTCGGACTCCGTGTCCGTTATTAGTGTCTTCAACCAGGGCGAACTCTGCTCAGCTCCAGCCCCTGGTATTCAGCTACTGTTCCTACAGAGCTCCTGGTTCTTACTTTCCCTTTCCAGGCTCTGACTGCTCTGCTTGTTCTGCAGGCTCTGTCTCAGTCTTCACTCCCTAATCCCGCCCCAGACCCAGTTTATAAGGGCTGATTCCTCCCCTCCCAGGTCTGGGCGGGCAGTGTTGCATGCCAGAGAAACCTCCCACTTGCTCTCAGACATAATATCTCTATTACTGTGGTAACCAGACCCCTGGGGTGCCACATTCCCCCCTAGTAAATTTTAGTACTCCGGGACGAAACACATTTTTTTAAAGAAACATAAATACAGGGTATAACAATAATACAATAACATATTTACAAGTAGCTTTAGTTTGTAGAGGTCACGGCGTGTCCGCAACCGGGTGTCCATATCACCCAAGGTGAAGTTTTAAGCGAAGTAGGGGACCTGTCCAAAGCAAACCCCTTGCGTTGGCCCTGGGCGTGGCTGCAAGGCTGGAGCTAGCTACTTTGGGCCGCAAGTAGGCCACGCCAGACAGGTTTTCTTTTCCGCGGCCGTCTTCGCAAGAGGCACCAAGGTGCAACTATCTACAAGATTTGTTCCGGTTATCCAGTGTCCATAACCTGTTAGTCCAAAGAAATCTGCAGGGTAACTGAGAAACATAATTAATAACAGGCAACAAACATAAACCATAAACATTTTCAAGAAACAGGTAAATTCACAGTGGTTAGTTTAGATTTTCCAGCGAGCGGGCATCTGACCTCTAGTGACTCTAGTGGACCTACGGAGCTCACTAACTGGTCCTGCACTACAGGGTGTAGGAGGTGTTAGGGGTAAGCTGGGCAGCTGTCTGCGTACTCTTTGGCTCACTAGGGGCACGGCAGACTCACTACTAGCAGAGGGTTGATTCTCCTGTGCTGCTGGTGTGGATTCTTCTGCCTCCTGGGCCGGCAGCTCTTCCAGCTCTACCTGATCTTCTGTAGGCACTTGAGGGGCTGGCTGGAGAAAGGTGAGGACGGGCACCACGATAGCGTTGTTTACTTGTGTCCAGGACCGGGGAAAGTCTCCCGAGTACGGTGCTGATCATTTCCTCTTTTTCCTCTACGGGTTGAGGGTCTTCCTGATCTTCATCCGTGCTTTGCAACTTCTCGGGGCACTTTTTCAGGTGGTCTCTGGAGACAGTGGCTGTGGTCTCTCCTCCATCCTTGCTGATGACGTACACCTTTGGATTATTGTGGCTTGAGGGCAGTACGGTGTACGGGTCCTTTTCCCACTGGTCGTCCAACTTATGGAGCCCCCTTTTTCTTTTCAAGACCTGCTCTCCAGGTACCAGGGGAACAGCGGGAGCATGTTGGTTATAAGTCATCTCCTGCCTTTCTCTTGATTGACAGAGACTTCGCTCGACGCTCTCCTGTACTTTCCGGTACTGTTGCTGCCGTTCTGTATCCCAGTCTGCCTCTGGCGAGGTGTCCTCAGGTGTCAGGACTCACATATCCAGGTCAACAGGCAGCTTACCAGGTCTTGCTCGCATTAGGTAAGCCGGGGTACAGTTGGTGGAACCTACCGGGATGTGGTTATACAGGTCCACCAGATCGGGCAGTTTCTCAGGCCACAGACTGCGTTCTTCCAGGGGCAATGTTTTTAGCAGATCTATCACCACCTGGTTCATCTTCTCGCAGAGTCCATTAGTTTGGGGGTGATAGGGCGTTGTTCTTATCTTCTTGCAGCCATACAGGTTGCAGAACTCCTGGAAGACCTCCGCTTCGAAGGCTGGTCCTTGGTCCGTCAGCACTTGGTCCGGGTACCCGTGTGGGCGGCAGAAGTGCAGCTGGAAGGCTCTGGCTGCTGTCTGAGCCGTCAAGTCTTTGACAGGGACCACCACTAGGAATCGGGAGTAGTGATCCACGATGGTTAGGGCGTAGACATACCCGCTTCTGCTTGGAGCCAGTTTAACATGGTCCAGAGCGACCAGTTCCAGCGGCTGCCTGGTGATGATCGGCTGCAGGGGAGTCCTCTGGCTGGCACGGTCCCTTCTTCTTAGATTGCACGGGCCACAGTCTCTACACCACCTCTCAATGGCTCCTCTCATGCCTATCCAGTAGAACCGTTCACGCAGCAGGAACTCCAGCTTCTTCCATCCGAAGTGCCCTGCCCCATTGTGGTAGGCCTCCAGCACCATAGCCGCGTCCCGTCTCGGTACCACAACCTGCCAGATCAGTTCATGTGTCCGGGAATTGACCATTCTGCGGCACAACTTCTCCTTGTAGAGAAACAGTCTGCTCTTCTCCGTCCACAGTTGCTTGGTCTCTTCCGGAGCGTCTGGGTCCAGGCGGACGTCAGCCTGGGTCAGCATCTCCTTCACCAGACGGACTGCGGGGTCACTGTCTTGCGTCTCCGCCCAGTTGTAGTGGGGTAAGGGGTTGAACGTAGCGGATCGCTGGCCCCTCACACGGTGGGAATACTGGGTAATCCCATGACGGTGAAACGCAGGGAGTTCGATCTCTTCCAATTCTTCAGGATCCTCCCCTTCGTCCGGTAGGTTTGGCATCCTGGACAGGGCGTCTGCATTGGTATTGGAGCTTCCTGCCTGGTATTTGATCGTGAACTCAAAATTGGACAGGCGGGCCATCCATCTCTGCTCCGGGGCACCCAGTCTTGCAGTGTCCAGGTGTGTCAACGGGTTGTTGTCCGTGTACACGGTGAACCTGGAAGAGGCAAGGTAATGCTTGAAACGTTCGGTTACTGCCCACACCACTGCCAGGAACTCTAGCTTGAACGAGCTGTAATTCTCAGGGTTTCTTTCCGTGGGTCGCAGTTTTCGGCTGGCGTAAGCAATTACCCGTTCTCTCCCCTGCTGGATCTGGGACAGTACGGCTCCTAGCCCGATGTTGCTTGCGTCCGTGTGGAGGATAAAGGGCTGGCTGTAATCAGGGTACGCCAGGATTTCATCCCCCGTGAGGGCCATCTTCAGCTGGCGGAAGGACTCCTCTTCCAGCTTTTCCCATTTGAAGGGTGGCTTCTGGTTTTTGGCCTTCCTGGACTGGCCTATCAGGAGGTCCTGCATAGGAGCTGCCTTCTTGGTAAAACTGGGAATGAATCTTCGGTAGTAGCCTACCAACCCAAGGAACTGCCGCACTTCCTTTATGCTGGATGGTCTTGGCCAGTCCTTGATCACGGTGATCTTGTCAGGGTCTGGAGCCACTCCGTCAGCACTCACCACGTGTCCCAGGTATTGTACCTTTGGCTTCAGTAGATGACACTTTAAGGGTTTTACCTTTAGGCCATAGTTCGCCAGGGCTTCAAACACTTCTGCCAGGTGTTCCAGATGGTCCTCATAGGTCTTGGAATAGACGATGACATCGTCCAGGTATAATAGGACCGTCTCGAAGTTCCGGTGTCCCAGACAGCATTCCATCAACTGTTGGAAGGTTCCTGGTGCGTTGCAGAGCCCGATCGGCATACAGTTAAATTCGCTGAGTCCCATCGGGGTGGTGAATGCGGTCTTCTCCCGGTCCGCCTCTGCTACAGGAACCTGCCAGTACCCGCTAGTGAGATCCAAAGTAGAGAAGAAGTTAGCAGATTTTAAGGCAGCTAAGGACTCTTCTATCCTTGGTAACGGGTACGCATCTTTGTGTGTGATACGGTTGACCTTCCTGTAGTCTACACACATTCTCATGGTGTTGTCTTTCTTTTTCACTAAGACTAGTGGAGCTGCCCAGGGGCTACAGCTGTCCCTAATTACCCCAGCCTCCTTCATGTCTTTTAACATCCCCTTGGCGTGTTGATAGTGTGCAGGGGGTACGGGTCGGTATCTCTCCTTTATGGGAGGATGGTCTCCCGTGGGGATGTGATGTTCTACCCCCTTTACTCGCCCGAAGTCTAGCGGGTGTTTACTAAACACTCTTTCGTACTCTTGAACCACCCGATAGACTCCCTGTTTTTGGTGTGAGGGAGTGGAGTCAGTACCCAAATGCAGTTGCTGACACCAGTCCTCCATTGGTTTCTTAGAGCCGTTACCTTCCTCTGGTTGAGATGGAGGCAAGGGTTCCATGGCCTGTACAGAATTCTGGTTGATGGTGAACAATTTGGCTAGCGTGGCATACCGGGGCAGGTATACTTCTCTCTCCCCGATATTTATGATGCGGACGGGCACCCTCCCATGGCGTACATCGACCACCCCCCGTGCTGTCAAAATGGTGGGCCTACTGTCTGAGTAGACGGGTTCTACCATTGCTTGGTAGTCTCTACCTCTTAGACCAATAGCTGCCCGGCACCAAATCATCATCTCACTTTTCGGGGGCATGGCAATAGGGAACGGGTCACACATTCTCACGCTACTCATCTCACCACCAGATAGTTCCACTTGTTGCCGCTTCATCAGTGCCCGGATCTCTTTTTGGAGCACACGCTGCTGGCTGGAACTGGCGTTCTTGGCAACCTGCTGCAAAATAAGAATCACCTCTGCAAGACAGTTTTCAATTACATTAGTACCTAAGGTTATTTTTGGGTGACTCTCGCGACGGTCAATGTCCACAATGATAAGTCCTTGTGCCGGCAGTTTAACTTTACGTCATCTGGGTAGCGGGTTATGTCCGAGTCATTCCAGTACCGCTTGAAGAGCACGTACGGGATGGTGGTGACCTGTGACCCGGTGTCTAGTAGGGCACTCATAGGAATGCCATCCAGTACCACAGGCAAGACCGGACGTCCCCCTACGTATTTGTCACGCCAGTTTGATGGGCCTGATGGTCTTAAGCCTGGGGGTTGGCCCTCTACCCCAGGTTGTGCCCGTTTAAATGACAGTACCTTGCCATATGTCCGGGTTGATTGCAGCGGCGGCAGATGGGTCGTCCGTCCTCGTTGTATCTGTCGCTGGGTCTTCCTCTGGCCGGTGGGGTCCTCCTCAGTCGGTGCCACGGGACGTCCTCCGGTCCGGATGCCAGCTGGATCTTTTCTGGAGAAGAGACCTGTAAAGACTGCACAGTTCTGGTTAGCGCGGCAATGCTCTTAGTCAGCTCTTGGACATGATGGAGAAGGTCTGTTGCCGGGTTATTGTTCAAAGCCTGCGCATCAGCTCCCACAGGCCCTGCAGACAAGGGCGCCGCGTCCTGGTGATAAGTGATAGCAGGGCGCCTGTGGGTCACAGCGCCACCTGGTGCCGGTTCTCGGAGCACCCGGCTCTGTCCTTGAACTGTGCAAAGTCCAGGTCAGGGTCCTGTAAGGCCATTGCCCGCAACTGGGTTCGGTGGGCATTGCACAGTAGACCCTCAATAAATTGTTCGGTCAACAGCTTGTCTTCATTTCTCACGCTGTCAGGGTCTGCCTGCTTAATGGCTCTCAGGGCCTCTTGTAGGTTTAGGGCATAGTCTCTTATACTTTCATGTGACCGTTGTTTGCACCCGTAAAATCTTAGTTTTATCTCGGCTGAGGTGCGGGTGTCAAACTTGTCTTTCAGCCGGGCTAGTATCTCTCTGACAGTCCTCTTCTTCCCAGGTAACCAGGACTTTACCTCCCTTTGGGCTGCCCCGATTAACTGGGCCACCAGAATGCTCACTTTTTGCTCTTCTGTGAGGGGGTATACCTGGAAGAGGCTATCAAGTCTTTCCCTAAAGTCACTCAGGGTATGTGACTCCCCTGAGTACTGGGGTAGCCAGGTTGCCCCCGGGATATAGGGCATGGTGAAGGGCATGACCGCAGCAGCGGTTGCGCTGGCGGCCGGTGTGGCGGTGGAGCTCCCCTCGGTGTCCGACATCCTTCTTCCCCCCTAGTGGACCGTGGCCTACCTTGCGATGCTCTTCTTCCGTAGGCCGCGGCTCCGCAGTCGATCGTCGGGGTTGAGGACCTGGCGTCGCGCTCCGATGACGTCAGCGTCGCTCTTCCTCCCTTCCAGGACCTTACGCAGCGTCGGTGCGTGGGGCGGAGCTTCGGATCTCGCGCGTTTTCGGCGTTCACGTCCCTCTTCTTCCCGCGCGGCGTCCTGAAGATGGCGTCCGATGGCGGGAAGCAGCTGCGGATGGCGGGAAGACGGCAGAAGACAGCGGGAAACGGTCCAAGATGGTGTCCTATGGCGGGAAATGACTCCGGACGGCGGGAAACTTCACCACAGGTAAGTATAAAAGTCTTTTTTCAGGCACGCAGTACCCGGTGGTTGCGGGTTGGTTTGTATCCTGCCGACTACGCCAAAGTTGACGCGCCCCCTGGGCCTGTGCTGTGCAGGGGATACCCGGAGCCGGATCGCTGGGGGTTGTAGTCTCAGTGTGGCGGTGACCCGGTCCATGCCCAGGGTGGTCAAACCAGTGGCAGTCTTAGGTAATAACAATGTCCGACTACGCCACCCGTGGATTGCGGTCAGTGGGGACCGCCGCTGCGCTGCCGACCGCTGAGGCTGATGTTGCTTGCGCAGCCGAGTATGGGATAACTCCCCACGGGAGAAGTATTGCCTCAGGGCAGCTAGTGTGGATGATGGGAGTGATGGTGTGAGCGTCCCAGTAGTAATGGTGCTGGTGCGGCGATGAAACACAGAGACGTGTGGTGCAGTTCAGGGTCTTTACTGATGGTATAAAGCAGACCCTCCCGGGAGTACTGGTTAGCAGTAGGGGCCTGGTCAGTCTGTGAGCAAGCAGGATCTCCCCTGGCCAGGTGGAGTTGTAGGCCTCCCCGACTATCTGTACTCTTTCCTGGCTACCTTGCTCTATGCGGGTAGAAGTAGCCCACGTCCCTGAGTATACCGTGTGGTGCTCACCCGTATGGCCGGTGACTTGGGGCCTTCCGTTAGCCTCCGCTTCACGATGGCAGTGCTGGTCCCTTGCTTGTGACCGTGCCTTCGGGTTTCTAAGGCCAGAGGACATGGAATCCCCTGCCGGTTGGATTCTGCTGCTGGACCTGGATGTCCCCACAGCCTCGGACTCCGTGTCCGGGTAGTGTCTTCAACCAGGGCGAACTCTGCTCAGCTCCAGCCCCTGGTATTCAGCTACTGTTCCTACAGAGCTCCTGGTTCTTACTTTCCCTCTCCAGGCTCTGACTGCTCTGCTTGTTCTGCAGGCTTTGTCTCAGTCTTCACTCCCTAATCCCGCCCCAGACCCAGTTTATAAGGGCTGATTCCTCCCCTCCCAGGTCTGGGCGGGCAGTGTTGCATGCCAGAGAAACCTCCCACTTGCTCTCAGACATAATATCTCTATTACTGTGGTAACCAGACCCCTGGGGTGCCACATATGTACACAGTGACTTCACCAGCAGAATAGTGTGTGCAGCTCTGGAGTATAATACAGGATGGAACTCAGGATCAGTAATGTAATGGATGTACACAGTGACTGCAGCTGCAGAATAGTGAGTGCAGCTCTGGAGAATAATACAGGATGTAACTCAGGATCAGTAATGTAATGTATGTACACAGTGACTTCACCAGCAGAATAGTGAGTGCAGCTCTGGAGCATAATACAGGATGTAACTCAGGATCAGTACAGGGTCATTAATGTAATGTATGTACACAGTGACTGCACCAGCAGAATAGTGAGTGCAGCTCTGGAGTATAATACAGGATGTAACTCAGGATCAGTAATGTAATGGATGTACACAGTGACTGCACCAGCAGAATAATGAGTGCAGCTCTGGAGTATAATACAGGATGGAACTCAGGATCAGTAATGTAATGGATGTACACAGTGACTGCAGCTGCAGAATAGTGAGTGCAGCTCTGGAGAATAATACAGGATGTAACTCAGGATCAGTAATGTAATGGATGTACACAGTGACTTCACCAGCAGAATAGTGAGTGCAGCTCTGGAGTATAATACAGGATGTAACTCAGGATCAGTACAGGGTCATTAATGTAATGTATGTACACAGTGACTGCACCAGCAGAATAGTGAGTGCAGCTCTGGAGTATAATACAGGATGTAACTCAGGATCAGTACAGGATCAGTAATGTAATGTATGTATACAGTGACTGCACCAGCAGAATAGTGAGTGCAGCTCTGGAGTATAATACAGGATGTAACTCAGGATCAGTACAGGGTCAGTAATGTAATGTGTGTACACAGTGACTCCACCAGCAGAATAGTGAGTGCAGCTCTGGAGTATAATACAGGAGGTAACTCAGGATCAGTACAGGATCAGTAATGTAATGTATGTACACAGTGACTGCACCAGCAGAATGGTGAGTGCAGCTCTGGAGTATAATACAGGATGTAACTCAGGATCAGTAATGTAATGCATGTACACAGTGACTGCACCAGCAGAATAGTGAGTGCAGCTGTAATGTAGTAGTGGATGTACACTTTGATCAGATTTCTACTACACCTACCCATATTATACCAATGAGAATTAACATAATTATTATTTTTTAAATTTATGATATTGATCATTGTACAAGAATCTAAATATACACACAGTGAACTTGCCATCTTGCGATTGTGACACCCAAAACAAAAATTTTCCTCCCTAAACTGCATCCTCTTCATTAAGTAGGATTCGAGTCCATGAAGAAAAAAAAAAGTTTATAACAAGGAAACGGAACAGATGTACAATGGTAGTTAATGGTGCCGTACACATGTAGGTCAATGGCGTCAGTTTTACAAAATGACTTTAATCACGAGATTCCCACTTTGAACCGCGTCTTCTTTTGTTCTCGTAGTTAGGCAGCAGCTTTGCTCTTTTACAGATAGTGAGATTATTTAATAGAGCCATATGCCGGTGCGTCTAAAAACAAGGGCATTGATTTCAGCTAAACAGTCTCCTCCCTTCACTTTATTACACCACTCCTGGGAGAGCGGCATTTAGGACTGGAAATAGCCATTGTTAAAATGATGGTAATTGTAATGGATTTCACTGTAATTGGTGCGTACCAGGCTTCCACATATGACAGGAGGAATACAATAATTGCAAGGGCGCATAGCTCGGGTGATGATTACCCCGTTGTTACGTGGCATTATGGCTACTGGGACATATGAACTCACCAAGCCATGGAGAATAAAAACTACAATTAAGAAAAGGCATTAATTGATAATTCAGTAGACTTGATTCCATCTTTAAACTTTACCCCAAGAAACTAATGCAAGACATGAAAAGTTCGAGGTCGGAATTGTTTTTCTTTCTTTTAGTAATTGTCCCGTACCTACAAAATAAATCTCTGGTTGTTGATTCAGAATAGTGAGAGACGCTAAAAGGAAAGCTGTCAGGACTCAATCTTTTCAATAGATTGTATAGGTCATAATATAACCATGAAAATGATACCTGTGGAGTAGTAATCCGATGTGCCAGAGCTGAGAAATCGAGCTTTGATGTCACATGCAAATTAGTAATCTGATGTGCCAGAGCTGAGAAATCGAGCTTTGATGTCACATGCAAATTAGTAATCTAATGTGCCAGAGCTGAGAAATCGAGCTTTGATGTCACATGCAAATTAGTAATCTGATGTATCAGAGCTGAGAAATCGAGCTTTGATGTCACATACAAAATAGGAATCTGATGTGCCAGAGCTGAGAAATCGAGCTTGAAAGTCAAGTGCAAATTAATAATCTGAGGGGCTAGTGCTGAGAAATCGAGCTTTGAAGTCATGTGCAAATTAGTAATCCGATGTGACAGAGTTGAGTAATCGAGCTTTGAAATCACATGCAAGTTAGTAATCTGATGTGCCAGAGCTGAGAAATCAAGCTTGAAAGTCACTTCCAAGTTAGTAATCCGATGTGCGAGATCTGAGAAATCGATCTTTGAAGTCAAATGCAAATTAGTAATCTGATGTGTCAGTGCTGAGAAACTGTGTTCTGAAGTCACATTCAAATTAGTAATCTGAGGGGCTAGTGCTGAGAAATCGAGCTTTGAAGTCACATGCAAATTAGTAATCTGATATGCCTGAGTTGAGAAATCGAGCTCTGAAGTCACATGCAAATTAGTAATCCGAGGGGCCAGTGCTGAGAAATCGAGCTATGAAGTCGCATGCAAATTAGTAATCTGAGGGGCTAGCGCTGGGAAATGAAGCTCTGAAGTCAAATGCAAATTAGCAATTTGATGTGCCAGAGCTGAGAAATCAAGCTTTGATGTCACTTGCAAATTAGTAATCCGATGTGCCAGAGCTGAGAAATCGAGCTTTGAAGTCATGTGTAAGGTAGCCTGGTAGAGTGCATGGACATGTTCAGGGCCAGCACTAACAACCAGTGAACCCCAGTGCCCATTGCACAGTGGCTTTCTTGACATTGCATGTTTGGAGCTAGCACCGATAGCGGCACTTTAACCCCTGAGATGCCACTGCATCTTAGAGGTAAGCATTTAAAAGGTTTGACAAAGTTAGGACTAGTTGTCTCTTCTGATGCACATCACCCTCCCTCCCGTGCAACACAACTGTAGGGTGAAGGTGGCATTGTCATGGCAGCCAGAGGTCTAGAGGTCTATTGAAGGCCCCTGTATATGGTATGTTTTTATATCTATGGAGCCCAGCCTGCCTGTGGTTGGCTTTCACAGATGTCTGATACTTTTTCAATATACAGAATGTTACGAAACAGCTTCTTATCTTAATCAGCCAGATGTCTAGATTTGTTAAGCCAAGAGAAATACACTATTGTGTTTGTGTTGACTTGTGAATGTATGAGTTTCTATGACTGGTCAAGAAAGACAGACCAGTATTTGTATAACCCTGAATGTTTACTTCTCTTGGTCGTGAAACAATGATGTTTGTTACTATGCTAATTGCATATTGTAATAAAGCCAGCTAGATGTTGATTTAAAGAGCCCCCTGCTATACCAAATATGTAAATTGATTAAATTCTCAAACTATGAGGCCTGAGCCCTGTGGAATAATATCATCCCTAATCTTTGCCCTGTGGATGTGTACTTGAAAGAACAAATGTGAACTATTTAAGGAACAAGGCATCTGTAGCAGGCAGACTTTACAAGGAGAATCAAAGATCAGACAGACTCTTCAGGACACTAGCCTGTTAGCATGGCTCCATACAGAGAGACACAGATTTGGATTCTACATGATTCCGGCCTAAGGGTTCACGGCCCTGACTGGAAGGATACGGATTTGCTCCATTGACCATCAGAGAGCCCATGGATACATTTGAGGAGACCAGGTTGGGACGATGAAATCATCTGGCCACATAGATATGGTGTTTGGGGTTGCCAGGTGGGACTCACCGGTCGTCTGGAACCCATGGAGACATTCGGAAAAGCCAGATTGGGACCAGCTGGTCATCTGGCCCCAAGGAAACTCTCAGAAAGGCCAGGGTGGGACCCTCATATCTCCTGGCCTTGTACCTCGATGGATTGTCAGCTTCCTAAGCTTGCCGCTACCTCCTCTCTGTGGGGGTCCACCAAAAGTGGGGGGGGGGCTCTAGTTGAGGTAGTTGGCCATGGAAGTCCCAAAGTCGCAGTTGCTCTATTCCCATCAGGCCAGCATAAGAGTGAGACTGTGTAATGTTGCACCATCTTGGGTATTTGCTGGGACTGTTCTATGTGTTTATTGTCCGTTTTGTGGTTCAATAAAGTATTGCTAAGCTGTTTTACCCTCACCCTGTGTGATCTGAGTAGTATTATGCCCACAGAAGACCCTGTGTGTTCACACAGAACTATTACATTATTTTAGTATATTGTTCAATTTCCCTAGGTGGTAATAATAAAAAATGTAAAAAAAAAAACAATGAAAAATATTGAAAAAAATTATTGAAAAAAATATTCAAATCACCTCCCTTTTCCCAAAATGAAAATAGAATAAAATAAGAATAAAAAAAATATCCAAACTAATAAAATATCAGAATATTTATCTCATATGGGGGAATGCTAAAATGGAAAAAAAAAATCAAAAGAAAAATTGTTGTTTCTTATTCACTTTGCCTCCCCCAAAAAATGGACTGCAAAGAGATCAGACCCCAAAATGGTAATGATGAAAAACGGGAAAATAGAAAAAGTTATGGCCCTTGGTTGGAATGCGAGGAAGAAAAATTACCAGCGTAGAAGGGCCCAGTGGGATTCTTTCGTCCAAGGGTCCGCATAAAGCTGGATAGAGTCATGGACACGCCCACAATGTACTTTCATACTAATTTTGCATATGGCTTCAAAGTTTGATTTCTCAGTGCTGGCTCATCGGATTACTACAATACAGGTACAATTTTTAATATTGTACTACAACCTACACAACCATCCAAATAGTAAAATTGTCCTGACAGGAACCCTTTAAAGAACTTTTTTTAAAGCAACACTGGGGGCGCCAATGAGCACCGGAGAATGCTCCTCCCAGGAATAAAGAGTCATGAAGGGAGTGATGGTATTATTTGTTTACTAATTTTTCCAATTTTTTTGCTTATTACCTAATAGATATAATTAACACTCGCATTACTGTATACGTTTGCTTCATGAACTTTCGAAAAAGTACTGCGCTATTTATTCAAATACATATTTTTTTTTTTCCCAGGCCGGTCTGAAGAGTGGGATTCCTATTTTTATGAAAGTTATCCATCAAACATCAAGTGTAATAATCAATTATCTGTCAAAATGAACCGATAAAAGCTTTCAGTAATAATTTCACAGGGAAGAAATAAAAATTGCGTTGAATCCGGTAATACGCGGCCCTAATATCAAACAAATTCATAAAGGCTCGAGAGCACCGTACACCTCGGAGGCATAACACAACACAATTTCTCATCCTGAAAATACAAGATAATTCCTTTATATGGGGAAAAAAAAAAGATAAAGAGGAAAGGCAGAGGAAGGAGTAAAAAAAATAAAAAATAATAAATAAAAAATAAACATAAAGAAGACAAAAAATAAACATAAAACTGTTGAAAAAATAAACAAAGATTTCAAAAATTAAGCAAAAAAATAAAAATTTTGAAAAAAAAATGTTGTCCATGTAGAGTCCTTTAGCAGGTGAATCTTAACAATCATCGCAACGAGCAGCATTACAAAACATTACAGTGATTTCTCTCGCATCATGCAAATCGCTGCATAATGCCGTCTCCTTGCGGAATGTTAAATTGAATCAGCATTCTAATGGTACATGCCTGTGATGAGCTGGAAAATAAATATGCAGAAAAGCTCTAAAAAAATCCAGCAATCAAGAGGACCCGGCGTCTTCTCACGGCCTATAAATCTTTGTCTGTTTCAATCGTGGAGCTTGGTGAATCAGTGTAAAATTCGAGCGGGGATGTCATCAATTTTGGTTAACCTCTCTATTCTTCTTCGTGTTGGTAGTTGAGTGATGGATTGGTTTTGTCACTTGTGTTCGGGTTCACAGTATGTTAACATGGAAGGTTGCAGGCAGGTTATGAGAAGGGGTTATTACCATCCTAGGGATGACCCAGTACCGGAGTTACTATCTCGCTCATATCATAATACCTTGCTGCCTGCAGACTACAAAGGATCCCGCTACAGGCAGATGACATGCAGGTAACGAGCGGAAATCCTGACTAAATCCTGGTAAAGTGTGAGATTCCTCCTTCCCCAGAGCCCCATTATTACCAGAACTGTAAATATTTGTATATATATATATATATATATATATGTAATATCATTTTTTTGTACATATATAAATATGTATATACACTGTATATATATATATATATATATATATATAAAATATTTCCAATCTATACTCCTTCTCTTGATACTCCAATAAATAACATTTTATACATTTTCTATAGCTCTACCCCTTTAAATAGGGCTTGCTAACAATAGATCTGATGGGGCTGGTGTACTACTGTGAAAATCCATGTAGGAGTGGCTCTAAAATCCTTTTGTGAAAATGTAAACTCTGTCTCTGTCCACACTGAATAAGAGCTCCTCAGTGTCCCTCCTCCCTGCTGCTGCTGAATCTCAGCCTGAGTAGACTAAATGAGAGCTCCATAGTGTCCTTCCTGCCTGTGGCATCTGAGTCTCTTGCCACCTAGCCTGATTGAGAGCACCTCCATGTCCCTCCTCCCTGCCGCTGGTGAATCTCTGCCCACGTAGCCTGGTTGATAGCTCCTTAGTGTCCCCCCTGCTGTTATTCATTCTCTTTTCCCACCTATCATGATTGAGTGCTTCTTAGTGTCCCTCCTCCCTGCTGCTGAATTTCTGCCTCCATAGCCAGATTAACAGCTCCTTAGTGTCCCTTTTCTCAATGACTGCTGAGTCTCCACTCACCTAGCCTGATTGAGAGCTTCTCAGTGTCCCTCCTCCCTGCTGCTGAATTTCTGCCTCCATAGCCAGACTGACAGCTCCTTAGTGTCCCTTCTCTCAATGACTGCTGTGTCTCCACTCACCTAGCCAGATTGAGAGCTTCTCAGTGTCCCTCCTCCCTGTTGCTGCTGAATTTCTGCCTGCGTAGCCTAATTGACATCTCCTTAGTGTCCCTTCTCTCAATGACTGCTGTGTTTCCACTCACCTAGCCTGATTGAGAGCTTCTCAGTGTCCCTCCTCCCTGTTGCTGCTGAATTTCTGCCTGCGTAGCCTGATTGACATCTCCTTAGTGTCCCTTCTCTCTACGGCTGCTGTGTCTCCACTCATCTTCCCTGATTGAGCGCTCATTGAGATCTCATGCTGCTCAGTACAAGCTGCAGCTGGGTGAAGTCTGAATACGCTAAGACTAGTGAGCTCTCTTGCCTCTCATCTGGACTCATAAAATGCTCATCAGGATTATACATCCACAGTGACACATGCAATTTAAAAGTAAGTACACGGTCTCATCACATCTAGAAGTTCTTTTTATTAGTGAGTGCAGTTTGTTTTATGAAATCTGGTGACAGATCTGCTTTAAAGAAGGAAACACCATGTGAAGAAGCCCAAATTGGCCATACGCAGGTATACATCTCATTAAGATAAGGATGGGTGGCGAAACATCTACATGATATTGGTCCAACCAGAGTGTGCAATGGACACGTCCTACCGAGTATTCCTCCCTTTGCTATAAAAAGGTGGAACTTATTTCATGATGGGAAACCTTTTATAGTTCAATCGCCAAATCAACTCTAAGAAGAAATGGATCGTGTATGGCAGGGTAGTACTTAGAAGAAGGAGGGCAAGGTTTAAACCGGGGACCATTCTGGTACAGATTGATACCGCCACACCCCTAAAAACCTGAGACAGGAGGCGTGGTGCCTTTTTGCCCCTATATCCTTTCCATACTCTACGGGTTGACAAGGTATAAGGTCAACGTACGGTGGTTCCCTCTAACCATTGACCAATATCAGATACATGGGCTACCTCTTTGTTGTGTTTCGCTGCATCAGGTGTGCGTGACTCCGCAACGATAACATCATGCCATGCCGGTAAATCAAAAGAAGGGCTACAGATGCTGTCGGGTAGGAGGCGGTTCTCAGGGCTCACGGCCAGAGATCACCGATGTGGCCGATGAACCGGGTCCTGCAAATCGATTGACACCCACTCTAGATCAGAGTGTAGGTGACAACCCTTATGGACAACATCATCAGTATTGTGAAGTTCTTATCACCTCTTTGGCCAAAAAATCTGTTGACAATGAAAGTAAAATATTAGAAAAAAAAAACAAAAAGTTTTTTTTTTCTAATTTTTTTGAGGGGTCAAACTATCAAAAATTTTTTGGATACTATCATTTTGGGGTAAAACTATAAAAAAAATAGTTTTGTATATATTATAACATTTCTTGTTACTGAAATAGTCACTTAGCTCACTGCGAAAGGGGGCACAGCGTAATTCAATTTATTCCCTTTCTAGTCACCTAGCAAGCGCGAGCGGGGCCTCAGAATGCGCGAGACACCCAGTTACCGCTAGAAAAATTTTTACATTTTTTTTTTTAATTTACATGTTCACAAAGCGACTCTAATAGAATTGGCAATGCCCTTGTATTATTTTTCCAAAGCTGCCATAAATATGGATTTCATTGTGAGAATCCATTAATAATCTGTTTTTAACAATTTCCTCTCAGAAGAGACAGCTGCGTGACACCGGCGAAACCCATCAGTAAATGGCGTTTTGAAAAATTGGTTAAAGTGGCTGCACAATCTCTCGCTGTATTAAGTGGGTACGTGCCTTACAGGTCAGAATCCAGGCAGAAGCTGCTCACACCACTCAGAAAGTGTTGAGGTAAAGAATGGAAATAGTGTGAATAACTAATTAATATGGTCGACGGCAGAAAATTGGATCTGGCCACATGGGAATATACATTTGGGGCCTTGTTATCAGAGGGTTTAGTGGAGTCATTGCAAATGTTGTTGACAGGTTTACAAACAAAGCAATGGAGATGGAGATAGATATTCATGGTGTGTTGTATGACAATGCGTTTAATCATCATTTATGGGTTTGTATATTGATAAAGTTGACCGTATGGTGGTCTATCCTTTAAACCAGCATCCAGTAGTTTGGATATTCAGGATTGAGAAGACTGAAATGCAACATAATTTGAGAGTTATTGTCACGCTAAGTATGGGGAGGACCCAGCGTATAACGACGGGAACAGGGGAGGGAGCCCTACAACTAGGGAAAGGGAGAGTGGAGATCCCTAAACAGATCTAACGACATCTTGATTCCCATATCGATCCCAAATAGGTTCGGCACCTATCGCCGAGCAGGAAAACTTAGCCGTAGCTGACCCTAGAGCTAGGACCTAGGTAGGGAGGGGAAGGGGTGAGCACTAGTCAACCCAACTGCAAACTAAAGTACAGGGAAATAAACAAGGGAATATATTTAGCTTTAAGATGATACCGGAGAGAACACGGCTACAATCCACCAAGGAACTCCAAGGAAATTCTAGCCGACTACTAGAATTCCAGGCCTGAATAGAAGAGGAAACTTTATCACCAGCAACTTACTGGAGAAACTGAGTGTATTTAAGGATCCAGCAAGGGTGTGATAATTAGCTCAAGAAGGTGAAGATCACCGCTGGGTCCTAAAGGTATAATCCCCAAGCAAGGTGAAGATCAATGCTGGGTCCTAGAGAGGAGGGATAATGAAAGGATCAGGAAGATGTTTGCAAGGCCAAACACAGTGACCTTCTACAGCCAGATCCCATATGACTGTCTGTCAAACCTGACACACCTGTGACAGTTGTTTTCAATTTTATGACAATCTGATCCCAAAATTAATAATCTCTCACTAGAGATCAGAAAATTTTTTGAAATTCAAATTCACCAGCTTTGCCAAATTCTCCAAGAAAATTTGATTTGTAACCAAGGTTTTCAGTTGCCCTGAAAATACGTGGATGACACTCTGAGTCTCCGATCTCTTTCTCTCACTAACAGTTAAATCTTTATTATTCACATTTTCTCACACACTATCAGTACAGTTTCTTCAGAGTTTTAGGGCTCTATCTCCTTATATCGCTAAGCTGTGAGCTGAGACGTACCCTCACTATCCAGATTCGCCACAAAATAGCTGCTGAATTCCCTGCCATGACTTTTACTCAGGCTATGATATTCTCTCCTAATTGGCTGCACTATACCAAGTGATATCATTATAGGAAATCATCTTCTGCAATGTGTAAACTTGCAATTCACACAAAGCGAATAACAAATTGTTTGAATTCTCCTCCCTGTTTAGGATCCAAGGGGTAACGTTTCTCCATGCGGACAGTGACATGTCAAGCCTGACATGCCGAGGTGAGGAGACTTTTAAGCCGCAATGCTTCTCTGGGAAATATGCAAATTGTCTCTTCAGAAAGGAAGAGGACTAGAACTCCGGAGCCACCTATAGGAAGTAGCAATTCTAAAAGTCAATATCGACTCTCTAATGAACCTTGTCACATGACTTAGGATTAAAGCCAAAACCAAAATCTCAATTTGCAGACACTGTGTTTTGTTATATTGCCCCTCTTCAATGCAAAGTGTAAGATCTGGTTTGGCTGGGTGAGAGGCGTCTGACCGGGATACAAGGGGTAACGTTTCTCTTTGCAGAAAGTGACATGTCAAGCCTGACATGCTGAGGTGAGGAGACTTTTAAGCTGCAATGTTCCTCTGGGGGGCTCGTTAGAGAGTCGATATTGACTTTTAGGATTGCTGCTTCCTATAGATGGCACTAGAGTTTTAGTCGTCTTCCTCTCTATCTAGCAAATTCTTAAAAAAAATCAACATAAATTGCATTTGCTCATCTCTATTCTCTCCTTTTCAGACCTCAATATATGCCATACAGTATATAACATTTCAATATAGGAAGCTGGTAGTTTTTGTTAGAATACCCGTGGTTGGGCTGGAAAACGAAAAACGAGCATGGACCGTGCACAGTAGACTTGAGAATTTGGTCATATGTCTTTAATTCTTCTTATACTCTCTAAGTACTCTAAATAATTTTGCTCACTTTCTTCAATTTCTTCTTCAGGTGTTTACCATCATTCCCCAAGGCTTTTCCCTCCCCATCTCCATTACTTCCGGGTTGATGGGCCCCATATTTTTTTTTTTCTACCAGTCATATTTTTTGCATCCTCCCCCAGTCAGATGGGGTCAATAATGAAGGGCCAGTTGGCCCAAAAAAGGATCAGCTCTTGTTGTAGTCCGAAGGTAAAACTGAATGCAACAAAGTCAAAATCCCATTGAAATTCCCATACAGTTAGGTCCATATATATTTGGACAGAGACAACATTTTTCTAATTTTGGTTCTAGATATTACCACAATAAATTTTAAACAAAACAATTCAGATGCAGTTGAAGTTCAGACTTTCAGCTTTCATTTGAGGGTATCCACATTAAAATTGGATGAAGGGTTTAGGAGTTTCAGCTCCTTAACATGTGCCACCCTGTTTTTAAAGGGACCAAAAGTAATTGGACAAATTAAATAATTGTAAATAAAATGTTCATTTCTAGTACTTGGTTGCAAACCCTTTGTTGGCAATGAATGCCTGAAGTCTTGAACTCATGGACGTCACCAGACGCTGTGTTTCCTCCTTTTTGATGCTCTGCCAGGCCTTCACTGCGGTGGTTTTCAGGTTGGAAGTCCAGTGCCTAGGGCAGCAACCTGCAGGGAGGCGGCACCAGAAAACATGAAAAATATTTTATTTCCTCAAAAAACTTCCCTGTCTCCTACCAGACTTTCTAGTAAATGCTGCACTTTTTTAGGACGGGTGAAGGGAGCCCGTCAGTCTAAGTTGGCACTAGGGCGCTATGAGCAGGCAGTGGCCATGTATATTATGGGATTAGACCTACAATGTCACATTCTAGATCAAATGGAAAATATAAAGTGAACCTTTAGACCTTTCTAACAGATCATGGCAGAATCACCTGGTCCATGGTTCTATTGGACCAAACTTAGATGACCATAGGGTTCTATGGTGACCTACATTTGGTTTAGTAGATGCAGTTGAATCTCGGCAATGTAACAAAACAGATTTATGAGACCCATCTTCATGCGCTCAGATACAAAATTCACTTTGTAATGTAAACATGCCTGGATTTGCATTTTACGAGGGTCAGCACAAGTGTTAAAATGTGTGATCTGTGCTAATTAGCCAAAATCTCCTTCCATCCCGATGTTTGAGATCGCTCTCTCCCCACGTCTGGGCCTTAAACGAGAAGTCAATATTAGAAGAGGAAAAATCTAAGAGGAAAAACAATTGTATAACCCTGTGGGGCTCAAAATAACTTAGAAGACGGATAAAAGACCTCATTAAGGCATTCTCCAGAGATGTCTCATTGCATTGTATATAGGTGTAGCTTCTATTACCCCTAATAACCGCATCTCAAATATTTTAGGAAGAATTTGCCTCGGAGATAAATTTTATACTAAGTAATGCGAACAAATGAAATGCAATTTCCAAATAAATCTGTCTTGATTGTCCCACAAGGCTATCATCGGTATTATTATCCCGCTGGTATTTGGTTTGTATTAGCTGTTTTAAAATAGCTACTTCTCTGTTCATTAAATGCCAACCGAAATGATAAAAATAATAATAATAACAACATATACTGCTCAATTTCCTCAATTGGGCTCAAAATGCTTCCCTTCTGCAATGTAAATGTAAGCGCTAAAATGATGAGCGGCCCTAAAATGAAAAGGAAACTGTAGGAGGTGCGGAGGTGGAAGTTTCACCAAGGCCATGGTAAGAAGACAACAGTATTAAAAATGGCAAAAGGTGCCATGATGGCCGAGAGCTTTATGATAGCCCATAGGCTGGAGGAGGAGAGAAGACGGTGAGTAGATAAAAAAGCATTATTGGAGCAGAATTCAGGGAGTAATTAAGGAATAATATCAGTAGGGAGAATGGTAGATAGCGAGAATACAGGAGACAGAATAAGTAGGGAGCAAGTATCATTTGAAATTGGTTTAACTTTTAGGTATCAAGTATTACATGGAGAGTGTTGTAAGGAAGATTCAGTTGGTTGTTTTGTGGTGGGTGATATTATACCTCTTTAAATAAGTGGTAGGATGTAGTGACCCTTAATGGTAGAGTAGTTCCACTCAGGGTTGGTGGAAAAATGCAAAAGTATGCAGGAGAGAGTTCATGTAAGACTGTAACCATCAACCTCGTTGCCTACCTGTGATTAAAGTTTTGAAGTATCGAGCTTGATGGTTGTAAAATCTTACATGAGACATAGACTTTGTAACCATCAAGCTCAATGTCTCATGTAAGATTTTGTAAGCATCAAGATCGATGTCTCATAATAGACTTTGTAGCAATCAAGCTCAATGTCTCATGTAAAATTTTGTAGCCATGAAGCTCGAAACCTCATAATAGACTTTGTAACCATCAAGCTCAATGTCTAATGTAAGATTTTGTAACCATGAAGATCTATGCCTCAAAAAATACTTTGCAGCAATCAAGCTCTATGTATCATGCAAGATTTTGTAACCATGAAGCTCGATACCTCATAATACACTGTGTAACTATCAAGCTCGATGTTTCATGTAAGATTTTGTAACCATAAAGCTCTATACATCATAATAGACATTGTAACCATCAAGCTCGATACCTCATAATAGACATTGTAACCATCAAGCTCGATACATCATAATAGACATTGTAAACATCAAGCTTAATGTTTCATGTAAAATTTTATAACCATCAAGCTTGATTATTCATGATAGACTTTGTAGCCATTAAGCTCAATACCTCATAACAGACTTTGTAGCCATCAAGCTCAATGTTTCATGTAAGATTTTGCAACCATCAAACTTGATGCCTAATAATAGACTTTGTAACCATCAAGCTCAATGTCTCATGTAAAACTTTGTAACATCAAGCTCAATACCTCATAATAGATTTTGTAACCATCAAGCTCATTGTCTCATGTAAGATTTTGTAACCATCAAGACCAATACCTCATAATAGACTTTGTAGCCATCAAGCTCAATGTCTCACTTAAGATTTTGTAACCATCAAGCTTGAGGCTAATAATAGACTTTGTGACCATCAAGCTCAATGTCTCATGTAAAATTTTGTAATATCAAGCTCAATACCTCATAATAGACTTTGTAACCATCAAGCTCATTTTCTCATGCAAGATTTTGTAACCATCAAGCCCAATACCTCATAATAGACTTTGAAGCAATCAAGCTCAATGTCCTATGTAAAATTCTGTAACCCTCAAGCTTGATTCTTCATGATAGACTTTGAAGCCATCAAGCCTAATGTCTCATGTAAGATTTTTGTAACCATCAACCTTGATGCCTAATAATAGACTTTGTGACCATCAAGCTCAATGTCTCATGTAAAATGTTGTAATATCAAGCTCAATACCTCATAATAGACTTTGTAACCATCAAGCTCATTTTCTCATGTAAGATTTTGTAACCATCAAGCCCAATACCTTATAATAGACTTTGTAGCAATCAAGCTCAATGTCTCATGTAAAATTTTGTAACCATCAAGCTTGATTCTTCATGATAGACTTTGTAAAAAACAAGCTTAATCAAGAGGCAATGAGTTTGATATTTTCAAAATCTTACATAAGCCATTGTGAGCTTGACAGTTACAAGTCTTACATGAGCTATCAAACTTGTTGATGGTTGTAAAATCTTACATGAGACACTAAGCTTGATCGTTACAAAATGTTACATGAGACAACAGACTTTCTTGAACAGAGGTAGACAATTGATAGTTTGAACAGTTGGCTAACTCCTGCATCTTTTTGCTGGTAATTGCAACACTTTGTTGACACTTGCTTTTCTTCACTGATATTTATGACAGTGTGCTGGCAAACACCTCAGCAGCACCTCCTTCAGATTGCTACAGTCTCTGTATCACTCTCATTGCAGTTCAACTCACACTCACAGTGCTTATTGCAACCCATCTCATTGTCAATCCTCAAAGCAGCAATGTCGGGTAGAAGCATGTGTGTCAATTTTCATGCTCTTGAAGCCAGTCCCTCATACACAGGCTCCAGTCTTGTCATCTCTGGTATGTAAGGTTTGCTGGAGAGTTCAAGATGGCAACTTGTCTCCAAATGTAACAGATCTCAATGTGCTCGATCATATGTTGGATATGCTAGAAAAATAAGTTAGACCTAGGAGCCCACATCAAGCAATGTGTAGCGCCGGCGTCCCTGCCCTCTGCTAGGCAGGGACGCTGTTCCCCTCACCGCTCTGCTCCGTGCCCGGCATCCTCCTCCCGCTCTGCTGGCAGCGCGCGCTCCTTCCCGGCCACTGTGCTTAGGGCGCGCGCACGCGCTCTCCCTCCCTCTTAAAGGGGCCGCGCACGCCGTCCTAAGGAGTCCCTGGCCAATGGCCAGAGGACTTCACCATATATAAGGCACCTCCTCCAAAATGGAGGTGCCCGAGCAATGTTGTTGCACTGTTCACTACTCTGCTTCAGCCCTCAGGTCCCGTTGCCAGTTACCTGCCAGATACCTGCCAGATTCCTGCCAGCTTGCTGTCTTATTCCTGCCTGATATTCTGCTACCTGCCTGCTAGCCTGAGGTCCGACGGTCTGCCTTCCAACTCCTGACAGTCTGTCTATGGACCAGCTTGTCCGCTCACCTGGGAGCGCACATCTGCTACCTGCCTGCTAGCCTACCTGGAGGCTCCGCCGTCACGTGCAGTGACCACCTGCCTGTCCAGTGACTCCTGCCCGCTCACCTGGGAGCGCTCATCTGCTGCCTGTCTGCTAGCCTACCTGGAGGCTCTGCCGTCACGTGCTGTGACCACCCGCCTGTCCAGTGACTTCTGCCCGCTCACCTGGGAGCGCTCATCTGCCGCCTGTCTGTTGGTCTTCCTGGAGGCTCCGCCGTCACATGCTGTGACCACCCGTTTATCCAGAGACTCTCGCCTGCTCACCTGGGAGCTCACGTCTACCATCAGCCGCCACAGGTCGTACCAACCCTTTACCCAGAGACTGCCCCGGTCACTTGTCGTGACCTCCTGCCCGTTCATCCAGAGACTGCCCCGGTCACTTGCCGTGATCTCCTGCCCGTTCATCCAGAGACTGCCCCGGTCACTTGCCGTGACCTCCAGCCCGTTCACTCAGAGACTGTCCCGGTCACCTGCTGTGACTGCCTGCCCGTCTTCCCTGGTCGCCACCCGCTCCCTTACAAGGACCGCCCCCTTGTATAGTAGCTCAGAGGTTCCGCCTCCCAGACCCGTTACACAATGCATAAGATGTAGAGGATCTGCTGCAAACATGTTGGTGTCAGATACCAAAGGACACAAGAGGTTTTTGGAGTCTATGCCTTGATGGTCCAAAGCTGTTTTGGAGATACACAGTATTAGGCAGGTGGTTTTAATGGCCTATCAGTGTATATATTAATGGGTCACCAGTCCCAGCACCAAAATAGTCATCCTGCGCCTATAATTCAATCCCTTTTCCCTTTACTATCTAGAAGTGGTGGAATTTAAAACCTTCCAAATGAGCTGAAGAGCAATAATTCTCCACGGCTCGTACAATCTGTATTTACATGTTGCTAACATGATGCATGACAAGTACGATCATAAATATACAGTAAATATTCCTTCAAAGACAATCCCCTCTTTTGAGAGCTAATTAAACAATATGTGAGTTATCACAGCAGCTAAGGGAGAATGACGAAGAGTTCAAGCCGGAATCACAGAAGGGACTATGAATCACGCAGGTAGAGTGGTGTTTTGTAATAATTGATCCCCGCTCTATCCTCTCGGGGTTTTGCCTGTTAAGTACATCTCCCATAGCTGCTTATGTTAAAGGAATAGGAAGAAGGAGATCCCAAACTATGAATGCATTGGTCATACACAGTTATGCAATGTTCTTTATCTGGCAGATAATGGACCTCTGATCTGCACAATGTGAAACAATTTTTAGGGAAGTAATAGAAATTGATACATTGTTATGCCTAGTGCGAGATGTAAAGAGTTGGGACATTTTCTCAATCAATGTGTCATACCTCGCCCTCTTCCTTCTAAGGGTATGTGCACACGATGCAGAAATGCTCAGGATTTTTTCCTGAGCGTTTCTGCATCTCTCTGGCAAGAAAAAACGCATGCGGATTGTACATGCGGTTTCCTGCCAGGGACATGCGGAAATGAAGCGGTCTTCACTTTCATTTCCGCATACGGGTTGACAAGCGCTTCCCAAGCGATTTTAGCATCACTTGGAAAGTGCTTGTCAACTTCACACTATATAAATCCATGCAACCGGCATGGATTTATATAGTGTGTGAATGTCAAAAAATAAAAAATAAATATATACTTTACCCTCTGATGGCCCCCGGTGTCCTGCTTCGCTCGGTCCCGGCTGCCGGCAGTGAACACTTTAGGACCTTCCGACGTCAGCGTCACGTGACCCGTCACGTGACTCTGACGTCAGCGAAGGTCCTTCTTCATTCAACCGCGAAGTGCGGGGAACCAAGCAGGAGCGCTGCGCGGGCCGTCAGAAGGTGAGAATATATATATTTTTTATTTTATTCTTTTTTTTTTAATGGTACCTGGGTCTGGATGAGAGTCCTCTCATCCACACCCGGGTACCATCCGCACATTAGACCGCATGAAAAGCACATCAACATATACAGTGATGCGGATTCCATGCGGTCTAATGCAAGTCAATCGCGGCAAAAGAGCAGCGTTTCCGCAAAATTAATTGACATGCTGCGGATTTTTGACCGCAGCGTTTACGCTGCGGAAAAATCCGCATCATGGGCACAGCACATGCGGATTTCAATTGGGGAACATTGCTGCCCTTCTACCATGCGTTTTTCATGCGTTTCCGCGGTGTTTCCGCAACTGCAAAAACGCCGCGGAAACGCATTAAATACGCATCGTGTGAACTCAGCCTTATTGTCCAGTGTCAGGAGAAGAAATACTGCAGCAGGAGCCTCCCCCCTCTGACCTGTCTGCAACAGGACAAAAAGATAGCTAATGAATAGTGATGAGTGAGCATGCTCGTTACTCGAAATTTACGAGTATGTTCGGGTGTTTTCTGAGTATCTTCAGCGTGCTCGGCCGTTATATTTGAGTCACGGTGTGCACATGATTTGCGACTATTTGACAGCTTTAATACATGTGAGGAATGCCTATTTCTTAGGCATTCCTCGCATGCATTAAAGCTGTCAAACAGTCGCAAATCATGTGAACACCGTGACTCAAACATAACGGCCGAGCACGCTGAAGATACTCGGCGAGCACACGAGCATGTGACTCGCCCCCAGGGCCGTGGGGTACTCGGCAGCTGGGCCTTGTGGCTGCTTGCGGGGGTTATCACGGTGGCTGGCCCGGTCTGTGACCTAGGGCGGTCAGTGAAATGAAAGGGGAGAATAAAATAGATAAGTTCGTGACGCCACCTATGGATTCTGGTAAGAGGTTACCAGCGCTGCGACAGTCCACTGAGGCTGATGTTAGGGGCAGCTATGATGGGACGGCTCCCCACAGGTGGAGCAGGCCTCAGGGCAGTGTAGAGGTGTAGAAAGATGGTGGAAGCAGGAGGGAGACGGCAGGACTGTCCCAGAGGAAGTACAGGCGCACACACAAGGGTAAACTTCAATACCTTTACTGGTGGTGATGCATGTATGGTCCAGGGCACTTTAGGGTGAAGGGTGCATATCAGGACTCTCCCCAGTGAGCGGGTGTAAGGCCTCCCGATCTGTGTCTTTCTTTTACTCTCTAAGCTTTGGGCCTGCCTGGAGCTAGGCTTGGCTTGCTTACTGCTTCCTTCTTGTACCTACTGACCTGGCGGTAGGGTTTTCTCCTGTTTCCCACTATTCCTGGTCGCTGGAGCCTTAGTGGTACCTAACCCTGTTGCTGTGGTCAGCGGTTGGTTAACCTGGGACTTGTAGTTCTCCAGGGATTCCGGTTGTTCTTACTGGTCATAAAGATCCCCGTAGGCGCGGACCCGGTGTCCGGTATATGGTTCGGGGTGAGCCTGTTATGCTCCTCTGCCCCCTATGTGTTTCTCCTTCTTCTCCTCAGTCTGCAAACTCTCTGAGTTCTGTCCCTGTCTGTGCCTGACAGGAATTCTCACTTGCCTTCTAGCCCGCTCCAGGCTCTCACTGGCCAGACTAGCCCGCAGCTTGGGCCTAGCCTAGCCCTCAGCCACACAGACTTCAGCTTGTCTGGAGCTGCAGCATCGTGTCTCACTGTCTGCTTCCCACTGACTGACTTCCTGAACTCCACCCCCCAGTATATATACCTGACAGGGCTCCATCTAGTGGACTTGGGTGGAGGTGTCTGCATGTAGTGAGGGCCTCTTGTGGAGAAGTCCATCTATGCACCCTTTTGGGTTCTGTGGCACCAATGCGTAGCAGGGGCGCCACACAAGTTCGCCGAAAGGGTTAACAGAACATACTCGCTCATCACTACTAATGAACACTCTTTTGCAAAAGAGATCTGCAGGAAATTATCTGTGATCACTGCAGGATTTCTGCAAGACACTTGTTTCTGGAGCATGCAGAAAATCCTGCAAAAATACAAAAAAAAACAAGATTATTTCCTGTTTATTGTTATCATTCATTTCTAGCTTTAACGATCATTTACGTAGGTGATACTAAGGATGCTTCTTGTTCTATGTTTTAGACTTCTATATTCTATGGTTATTTAGTCTATGGATTTTTTTATGCTCTAGCTCCAGATCTAGATGGTTTTAGTATGGGGTATTTCTCCTATGTTGTTCTGTGTCTGCTAAAAAAAATTAATAATTTCAGTAATCTTTAACTAGAACTAGATTTTGTATGTTCTAGTTAAAGACTATGTACAGTTGAGGCAAAAGTTTTGAGACTGGCACAGATTTTGTTTTTCAAACTTTGCTGCTTCAGTGTTTTTAGATCTTTAGTCAGTTGTTTCTGTGGTTACTAAAGCTCGATTATCAGTATTTCATAAGTTTTCAAACTTTTGACAAATGCATCAAGTTCAATATTTACATTGTTGAACCTTATTTTTAAAGACTTCAGCCCTTCGCCCTGGAGGCTGAATATCGGCTTCTTGGCCAAATCTTGACTGGTGATCGCCCATTCTTGTCTAATCAGTGCTTGGGATTTATTATTATTTCTGTTCTTGTTTGTCCACCTGCTTTTTGAGGATTGACTTCAGATTCCCAATGGAATTTAGATCTGAGGAGTTTCCTGGCCATGGACCCAAAATTTCAATGTTTTTTTTCACCGAAAAACATTTGCCTTGTGACATGGTCTCCATCATGCTGTTAAAAGCATTGTTCATCATCACATTGCTCCTGCTTGATGGGAGAAGTTGCTCTTGGAGAACGTTTAGATCCCATTCTTTATTCATGGCCAAATTCCTATAAAAAATTATGAGTGAACCTCCTCCATGAATGAGAAGTTCCCACACACTAATAGTCTCAGGATACTTTGCTGTTGTCATGACATATGATTCTTTTCTTCTCTGGACAATCATTATTCCAAGTGACCAAACCAGTCTGAAGGGGCTTAATCAAAGAAAATAACTTTACCTTAGTCCTCTGCAGTCCAATCCCTGTACTTCCTGCAGAATGTCAATCTGCCCTTGATGTTTATTCTTGGATAGAAGTGTCTTCTTTGCTACCATTCTTGCCTCCTAAAGCATTCACTTCACTGTGAGTGCAGATTTATTGACACCTGCCTGCTGCCATTCCTGAGCAAGCTCTGCACTAGTTTTGAACCAATCCTGTAAGTGAATCCTCTTTAGGAATTGGTCCTGGCACTTGATGGACTATTTTGGGCACCCTGAAGCCATCTTTACAGCAATTGAACTCCTTTCTTTGAAGGTCTTGTTGGTTTGAGAAATAGATTTAGGAGCAATCTTTCAAACTGCAATGTCCTTGCATGTAAATCCCTTTTGATGTAAAACAATGATGACTTCATGTGTTTCCTTAGAGGTAGGCATGGTTAACAGAAGATAACAATGTTTTTAAGCACCCGCCCCCTTTTAAAGCAACAATATAAAGCTCTTATAATTCAATCAGCATGACAGAGTGATATCAGCTGCCTTGTCCTTGTCAACATTTTCCCCTTGGCTAATGAGAAAATCCCTGAAAAGATGTAGTCATGTCATATTGTGGCCGGGCTCAAGTTCAGTAGAAATGGGAGTTTTGTGAATAAGTTAATTTTCATGGCAAGGAATGATTCAATTTTTTGTCAATTCATCTAATCACTCTTGAAAATAAATCTATGAGCAATTTTTACAACTGATAAACTTTGCAAAAACCAGTCTCAAAACTTTTGGTCACGACTTTAGATATTTTCACAATTATTTATTTTATTGTTCATTTGCTTTCTAAATGTAAAGTTAAACAACTTTCTAAATTGTCTTCATTAAAAATGTTGTATATTATACAAATCAGTCAGATCATCTTTTTGCTTCTTTTGGCAGCTTACTCTGATCCTTTCTCATCTTTCAGTGTTAGACATAGCAGCAGGAATGGGGAGACAGTTGATCAGTAGAGCAGACAGCGGAGAAAGTAGCAGGAATCGGAAGAGAGGATTGATAGGTAGAGTGGACAGGGGAGATAGTAGCAGAGTTGGGGAGAGAGTTGACAGGTAGAATGGACAGGGGAGAAAGTAGCAAGATTGGGGGAGGGTTGAAAGTAAAGCGTACAGGGGAAAGAGTAGATGGATGTGGAGAGGGTTGATTGTTAGAGGGGACAGACGGGAAAGTAGCAGGGTTGGGGAGAGGGTTGATTGGTAGAGCAGACAGGGGAGATAGTAGCAGGGATGGGGAGAGGATTGATAGGTAGAGTGGACAGGGGAGAAAGTAGCAGAGATGGGGAGAGGGTTGACAGGTAGAGTGGTCAGGATAAAAAATTAGTAGGGATGGGGAATGGGTTGACAGGTAGAGTGGATAGGAGAGAAAGTAGCAAGGATGGGGAGAGGGGTGATAAGTAGAGCGGACAGGGGAAAGAGTAGATGGATGGGGAGAGGGTTGATTGGTAGAGCAGACAGGAGAGACAGTAGTAGAGTTGGGGAGAGGATTGATAGGTAGAATGGACAGGAGAGAAAGTAGCAAGGATTTGGAGAGGGATGATAAGTAGAGCAGACAGGGGAAAGAGTAGATGGAAGGGGAGATGGTTGATTGGTAAATGAGACAGGGAGGAAAGTAGCAGGGTTGGGGAGAGGGTTGATTGGTAGAGCAGACAGGGGATAAAGTAGCAGTGATGGGGAGAGGATTGATAGGTAGAATGGACATGGAAGAAAGTAGCAGGGATGGGGAGAGGGTTGATGAGTAAAGCAGACAGGTAAGAAAGTAGCAGGGATGGGTAGAGGGATGATAAGTAGAGTGGAACAGGGAAAGAGTCGATGGATGGAGAGAGGGTTGATTGGTAGATGGGACAGGGGAGAAAGTAGCAGGGTTCGGGAGAGGGTTGATTTTTAGAGCAGACAGGAGAGAAAGTAGCAGAGATGGGGGAGGGTTGATAGGTAGAGCGGTCAGTGGAGAAAGTAGCAGGGATGGGGAAATGATTCACAGGTGGAGTGGACTGGGTAGAAAGAAGTAGGGTTGGGGAGAGGGTTGATTGGTAGTGCGGACAGGGGAGAAAGTAGCAGGGATGGGGAAGGGTTGATGAGTAAAGCAGACAGGTAAGAAAGTAGCAAGGATGGGGAGAGGAATTATAGGTAGAGCGGACATGGGAGAAAGTAGCAGGGATGGGGAGAGGGTTGATGGGTAGAGGGGAAAAGGGAGAAAGTATATAATGTCTTATAGAGATCAGAGAAAACATCAAGCAACAGACTAGGAGGAAATAAGTGCAGGTTAGAAACTGTGCTGATACAGGAAAAGAAATTAACACCGCAGCACCCTGAATACACGCAGACCTCACATCCAGCCTATATTACTGGGAGGGATAATCCCACAAGAGACAAATCTGAAATTTGGATCAGGCTGCAAACTGTGGCCAGAAAATGAAAGAATATAGAGTGTAGGCAGAAATTTAATACAATTTTCATAGTTAAAGAACCAATAAAATATGTCAAAATATTTTTTTTCCCGTCAAATATTGCCATTGCCTTTAACGATCTGGGGTGCAAATATATGTAGCAGAATTTCAGGAGAATTTCTCCTATCTATTGTAGTTCTGTATCGTGCATATTACGTTCTAGTGAAATATTAGGGGGGTCCATTTTTTTTTTTTTTTATAAAACGCCAGGGACATTTTTCCTCTGCCACTAATTTTCATGTATCTTCTATGCTTTGATTAATAAGAAAAAACAGGGGTATTAAACATTTTTTTAGCAGAGTATGAGGACTGTTTCTCCTCCGTAGCTCATTGTCTTGGGTCGTGTATGTTCTTGTAGGGTGACCGTATGATGCAGAAGATTATTTTTCAAGGATATTTATTTATGTGCTCCGGCGAGAACTTTGTATATAGTACAGGAATGTCACGGACATTTCTTGTAGCATAAACTTATTTCTTGTAGATTCCTTTTCTGAAGGACCAGGGTCAGGAAGAATCCACCCCAAGGGTAGTTGGAGGGAAGGAAAATAACAAGACACGCTCGTGCCTGGGGACCTCGGCATTGTTCACATCCTCCATAATCACCAGAGCAGCTCTCGGCTGGCTGCTAATTTGCATAATACTATCCTGACACGTTTACGCGAGCTATCCATCACTACGGGGACGGTGTTTTCTATCTTCCAGATTCTTTCTTCCTCTCCCTCTCTCTCCGTCTCTGTCTCTTTCATTCTTATTGTGTCTTATGTTTATCTGCCCATGCAAAAAAAGATTGATTTTTTTTTTGTTGTGCGCGCCGTCACTGCCCTTCCAGCTCGACAAATAGATATTTGGCAAGTTATGAAGCATCGCAGTAGCTAAAAACCAAATTACAAACAGATACACACATAGGGATTTTTATTTTTTTATTTTTTATATACGGTGATTTTAAACACTTTTTTTTTTTTATCAAGTATCTGGACGGTTTGTACGGATAATTTCCGGATAAATGTTCAGCGTCCGCGGCTCCAGCTCTCACGTTCCCGCCCGCGAAGGTAAATATTGAATTGGAGACGTGAGTTTCAATAAACAATTGAAATAATTAAATTTTTCGGAAATTTGATATCAAAAGGAAAAATAAAAAAATAATGCGGCTCTCGGAGGCGCGCGTTCATTCCGTTACATCAAATACTTAATTAAATTGAATTAAATTTGTCTGAAATAAGGGAGTTGAAACGAAGCGGATTTGTGTATAAAGTTGCGTCGCTTTGGTGCCAAACAATGGGGATATCTGGCTGCCCGGAATAATGCTTATTTACGATGTAATTGGAAGTTAAGGAATGACAGATAACTTTACAAGATAGAGCGGCTAACAAAGCCGAGACAGTTTTTACGCATCGTTAAGCAGCGCATGGTTATAAAGTATAATTAACCCTGTCAGTCCCACGGATGCCTAAAACAGATATATGGTGTTGATGTAGGCGCTGCATCTAGGGCTCCTAGGAGGCCAAACAAGACTCGAATCAAACCAGAATGGTGGTATATTGTATGGCTGCAGGTCAAGCAAGGCTAGACATCGCTCCTCAGGGGCGGGGAAGACATAGAAAATGGAAAGCCCCCCAGGCAAATATTCTATATGGACACTTCCTCTTAAAAAGCGTCCTTTTTGTTGCTCTTACAATCTAAAGAAGAATTGTATAAGGTAACAGAGGGCCCTTAGTCCCTGAGTTTTTGCACATATGACATGTGTATCCTTGCTCAGACTTTTCTTTGCAAGGTGCAAAGATTCACTATGCTTTCTAGCCTTACCCTGTCCAGTAACATGAGCCCCCCTCAGATATGCCACAATACATTGGCGTATCTTGAAGGTCATGGATCCGACTATAAAATCCCCAACAGGACCCCCAACTAGCACAGGTCTTCTTATAAGGCTAAAAGGACCAAGCAAGCACCATAATTTTTCCCCTGCCACTATGTAGTGTACCCCTACCTCTGGAGTTGAGGCCCCTGTGCAAGAACAGTATATAGGGACATTGCAGTCGAATAGCTCATTATAATGCACAATTCCACCTGCTTTGGAGGTGGCTATGGACCTCTTTATCTCCTGGGATCTTGTGTGGCTGCACAGATTACACCAATGATATGTCTGCCCCTGCCCTACCTGCAGGAAACAGTTTTTCACTTTTCATTTAAAAAAAAGTACCTTTTCCTTTCAAGATTTTTAGGATCTTAGATCTTTCCCACCCATAGGGAGCTCTGTGGTATCAGTCGTGACCAATTGGGACTGGGTGAAAATGGCTTCCTCCTTACTTGAAACCTTGTCAATAAATCCCCAATTTTGCAGACCACACCCTGCTTCCACCCCTGAATATTTTTTTTGCATGGCCATACCTCTATTCACATCCTGTCCTCTGAGTCTTGAAACTAGAGCCACGTCCTCAATTGCAGCATCCTTGCAACACGCACCTAAAATATTCAGGGTGTTCTACTTTCTTGAGGCTTCAGCCAACTCTTCTGGGGACTGAGAGGTCTTCCCTTTTTGCCAGGAGCATCCCAAACTTTCCAGGGGGGTTGGCAAGAATAATTTATTTTCCACTCCAATTAAGCAATCCAGATTTTTCAGAACAATAATCTTTGTGTTGGCGGACAAATACGTAGAGTGATATACCTTTTGCTTTGATTAATGCTTTGCACACTCTTGGTATTCTCTTGATGAGCTTCAAGAGGTAGTCACAGGAAATGTTTTTCACTTCACAGGTGTGCCCTGTCAGGTTTAATAAGTGGGATTTCTTGCCTTATAAATGGGGTTGGGACCATCAGTTGTGTTGTGCAGAAGTCAGGTGGATACACAGCTGATAGTCCTACTGAATAGACAGTTAGAATTTGTATTATGGCAAGAAAAAAGCAGCTAAGTAAAGAAAAACGAGTGGCCATCATTACTTTAAGAAATGAAGGTAAGTCAGTCCGAAAAATTGGGCAAACTTTGAAAGTGTCCCCAAGTGCTGTTGCAAAAACCATCAAGCGCTACAAAGAAACTGGCTCACATGAGGACCGCCCCAGGAAAGGAAGACCAAGAGTCACCTCTGCTTCTGAGGATAAGTTTATCTGAGTCACCAGCCTCAGAAATCGCAGGTTAACAGCAGCTCAGATTAGAGACCAGGTCAATGCCACACAGAGTTCTAGCAGCAGACACATCTCTACAACAACTGTTAAGAGGAGACTTTGTGCAGCAGGCCTTCATGGTAAAATAGCTGCTAGGAACCACTGCTAAGGACAGACAACAAGCAGAAGAGACTTGTTTGGGCTAAAGAACACAAGGAATGGACATTAGACCAGTGGAAATCTGTGCTTTGGTCTGATGAGTCCAAATTTGAGATCTTTGGTTCCAACCACCGTGTCTTTGTGCGACGCATAAAAGGTGAACGGATGGACTCTACATGCCTGGTTCCCACCGTGAAGCATGGAGGAGGAGGTGTGATGGTGTGGGGATGCTTTGCTGGTGACACTGTTGGGGATTTATTCAAAATTGAAGGCATACTGAACCAGCATGGCTACCACAGCATCTTGCAGCGGCATGCTATTCCATCCAGTTTGCGTTTAGTTGGACCATCATTTATTTTTCAACAGGACAATGACCCCAAACACACCACCAGGCTGTGTAAGGGCTATTTGATCAAGAAGGAGAGTGATGGGGTGCTACGCCAGATGACCTGGCCTCCACAGTCACCAGACCTGAACCCAATCGAGATGGTTTGGGGTGAGCTGGACCGCAGAGTGAAGGCAAAAGGGCCAACAAGTGCTAAGCATCTCTGGGAACTCCTTCAAGATTGTTGGAAGACCATTTCCGGTGACTACCTCTTGAAGCTCATCAAGAGAATGCCAAGAGTGTGCAAAGCAGTCATCAAAGCAAAAGGTGGCTACTTTGAAGAACCTAGAATATAAGACATATTTTCAGTTGTTTCACACTTTTTTGTTAAGTATATAATTCCACATGTGTTAATTCATAGTTTTGATGCCTTCAGTGTGAATGTTCAATTTTCAAAGTCAAGAAAATACAGAAAAATCTTTAAATGAGAAGGTGTGTCCAAACTTTTGGTCTGTACTGTAGATGCACAGAGTGCACAATAGCATCATATATAGATGCACAGAGTGCACAATATCATCATATATATAGATGCACAGAGTGCACAATATCATCATATATATAGATGCACAGAGTGCACAATATCATCACATATATAGATGCACAGAGTGCACAATATCATCATATATATAGATGCACAGAGTGCACAATATCATCACATATATAGATGCACAGAGTGCACAATATCATCACATATATAGATGCACAGAGTGCACAATATCATCATATATATAGATGCACAGAGTGCACAATATCATATATATAGATGCACAGAGTGCACAATATCATCATATATATAGATGCACAGAGTGCACAATATCATCATATATATAGATGCACAGAGTGCACAATATCATCATATATATAGATGCACAGAGTGCACAATATCATCACATATATAGATGCACAGAGTGCACAATATCATCATATATATAGATGCACAGAGTGCACAATATCATCACATATATAGATGCACAGAGTGCACAATATCATCACATATATAGATGCACAGAGTGCACAATATCATCATATATATAGATGCACAGAGTGCACAATATCATATATATAGATGCACAGAGTGCACAATATCATCATATATATAGATGCACAGAGTGCACAATATCATCACATATATAGATGCACAGAGTGCACAATATCATCATATATATAGATGCACAGAGTGCACAATATCATCACATATATAGATGCACAGAGTGCACAATATCATCACATATATAGATGCACAGAGTGCACAATATCATCATATATATAGATGCACAGAGTGCACAATATCATATATATAGATGCACAGAGTGCACAATATCATCATATATATAGATGCACAGAGTGCACAATATCATCATATATATAGATGCACAGAGTGCACAATATCATCATATATATAGATGCACAGAGTGCACAATATCATCATATATATAGATGCACAGAGTGCACAATATCATCACATATATAGATGCACAGAGTGCACAATATCATCACATATATAGATGCACAGAGTGCACAATATCATCATATATATAGATGCACAGAGTGCACAATATCATATATATAGATGCACAGAGTGCACAATATCATCATATATATAGATGCACAGAGTGCACATTATCATCATATATATAGATGCACAGAGTGCACAATATCATCATATATATAGATGCACAGAGTGCACAATATCATCACATATATAGATGCACAGAGTGCACAATATCATCATATATATGGATGCACAGAGTGCACAATATCATATATATAGATGCACAGAGTGCACAATATCATCACATATATAGATGCACAGAGTGCACAATATCATCATATATATAGATGCACAGAGTGCACAATATCATCATATATATAGATGCACAGAGTGCACAATATCATCATATATATAGATGCACAGAGTGCACAATATCATCACATATATAGATGCACAGAGTGCACAATATCATCATATATATAGATGCACAGAGTGCACAATATCATCACATATATAGATGCACAGAGTGCACAATATCATCACATATATAGATGCACAGAGTGCACAATATCATCATATATATAGATGCACAGAGTGCACAATATCATATATATAGATGCACAGAGTGCACAATATCATCATATATATAGATGCACAGAGTGCACAATATCATCACATATATAGATGCACAGAGTGCACAATATCATCATATATATAGATGCACAGAGTGCACAATATCATCACATATATAGATGCACAGAGTGCACAATATCATCACATATATAGATGCACAGAGTGCACAATATCATCATATATATAGATGCACAGAGTGCACAATATCATCACATATATAGATGCACAGAGTGCACAATATCATTATATATATAGATGCACAGAGTGCACAATATCATATATATAGATGCACAGAGTGCACAATATCATCATATATATAGATGCACAGAGTGCACAATATCATCATATATATAGATGCACAGAGTGCACAATATCATCATATATATAGATGCACAGAGTGCACATTATCATCACATATATAGATGCACAGAGTGCACAATATCATCATATATATAGATGCACAGAGTGCACAATATCATCACATATATAGATGCACAGAGTGCACAATATCATCATATATATAGATGCACAGAGTGCACAATATCATCATTTTCTAATACCAGAGCAGAAATGGTTAATAGTGCCTGCGCCGTTCTGCGCAAGGTGATCTCCGCATGAGGGATGCAGATCTGAACACTGCACCTGTCACCTCAATAATATAGTCAGTCTCTCCTGCCTGGTGATTGCAATCAGACTTCACTGTCTCCGTCTACATAATTTCATATCTCGTATGAAGATGTTAGCCGGGTATTTAAAAGGAATGCAAATGCCGGATCTGTGCGTCCGGCAGGAGATCAGCAAAAAAAAAAAAAAAAATCCAAAGCACGGATATATATGTATATATCACTCAGAATTACTGTACGCCCTCCCAGGATCGCACTCCCTCTCTGATAATATTGAACATGTCACATTAATAATCAATACAATTCCCAGTATTGCCGCATATACCTATAATTGTCACATATTACGTACGGCGGGAGAGATATTAATGAGGTTTTCCTGGTAGGGGATGGAAGGATCTCACATATCATTTGATTACACTGTTCTCCAATATCTAGTTAAGATTATATGTTAGAGATCACGCCGCTTCATAAAAATGATTACATATTAGTAATGGGTAGGATGTTAGCAGAATAGAAATGCGGCTTTATCAGAAGCGCAACAATAATGGTCGAATTTTGGATCACTAATGTATGGATTAGAAAAACTTGGCTTTCTTCTAAAAACAGCGCCACGCCTGTCTACAGGATGTGTGCGGTATTGCAGTTCAGTCCCATTGACTTTTATAGAATTGAGCTGCAATACCAAACACAACCTGCAAACATGTGTGGCACTATTTTAAAATGAAAGCACCATTTTTTTTCTAATATAGTAGTAATTATTATCAATAAAAATTAAATTGGCAATCAGGGACTCAATAAAGGGACAGCTTGACATTTAGAAAAAAAAGGAATTCAGGTACCCTATTAGGGAATATCCCATTTATAATCCTCATAAAGTGTATGTGGCAGACCCAGTAGGTCCATACATTTTTCAATGGGTGATGTGTAATACTCCATTCCTCCTGTGGTGGCGCTGTTGAAGAACTGATCACTTGCTGTTGAGTGCTGATCACTGGGAATGATCTATTAATTTGGATTTATTATTTGGGAGATCATCCAACAACAAAAAACTACTGGCCTAGGTGGATAAACCCTTTAAGAACATTCACTTTGGATCCATCGGTGCAGATCAGGATCCATGATCTCTTGATACAATAGTGAATAGATGGAAGATACAGAAAAGGATCACATTCACTTTGTAGGAAGAGGGTGAATGAAGAAAGGGAATTTGAACAAACTCGGAGAACAATTGATAGGTAAGGGTTACAGGGTCAACAGACTTCCGTGACCTCTGCCCGAAATTATGGCTACTGGCAATGCCTCCTTAACCACTCCAAGATCTGGATCACTTGACCACAGTTTCTAGTACCATGTTTCTTCCAGTAGACACCCAATTGTGTGTTAAATGGTTAATCCTAAAAAATCAAGTTATCCCCTATCATAAGGATAAGGTAAAACTTGCTGATCGCCTGGAGTCCAACCGCTGGGACCCCCAGCAAACTCGAGAAATGAGCTCAGCAGTCCTTCCTCAATGGAGTTGAGGTGTCCATGTCTATAGGAAGGACAAGCTCAGTGCTTGGCTATTTCCATCAGGAATGGTGCATGGGCACCAGTGTGTCTCTGTGGGGACTCATTCTTAGAGTTTCAGAGCCTTGTTCTCAGGATCTCTGGGGGTACAAGTGGTTGGACCCCCAGCAATCATCAAGTTTTGGGAATAATCCTTTTAATACCTTGAAGAAGTCCCACAAAGCCCAGTCTTGACCTTCTAGCCAAACAGCATGAAGGCTCAATAATCCACTGATTTCTTTATTGATTACTCAATCAAAAGGTATATGTACAAGGACTGACCTTTGTAAATCCTGTCTTGGTTGACTTCCTGTATGCTGTAGTTCACAGCTTGGTTGCTTCCATAAAGACCATGGATGTAAATGGAGAGAACTTGTTCCTTTTACGGGCATTGTGGAGCTTTCTGCCCAATCTAGCACAATGGGGGTTATATGGTAACTGGCAAAGTGACCACATTGTGATATACTTTCTACCTAACAAAGGACTCAATGGATACTACTGTGAGAATGTCTGTGTAATGCTCCACCCCTGAGGATCCAGAAATAGGCATATACCAATCAATTGTATCAATATTATTTATTTAAATGTTTCCTACATTCTCAATTTCTCCATTTTCCAATGAGGGTGTATTCTACATCTCATAACGTAAATGGGGTGTCCTCCCTCGACAACTTTCTCTCCATTTGGACATGGGGAGCCTTTGCTCCTCTCTCTCCCTAATAAATAAATTTGCTCACCCTATTGATAAATCTTACCTAGGTTAGACCTGAACTGGACTCCAAAGCCCTGCCTACTTGCCCATTTTCTTGCCACACTCATATGTGTTGTTAAAGTGACTCTTGGCTGCATAAATTTGTCATTCAACCCAAACACTATATTAGACAAAGAATATTAGTCCAAAGAAAAATCGTTCCAATAGAAAATCCTATCACATCTTTGCAGGGAATCTGTCAGTAAGATTTTACCAATCAAACATTATTACATTAATTACATGGCTGTATAGGTCCCAGTATAACAATAAAGATGATACCTGTCTTGTAGTAATCCGATGTACTACCACTGAGAAATCAAGCTTTAAAGCCACATGCAAATTAGCCTGCATTGGGGGCGTGGTGAGTGCATTGTCACGCCCCCGAGGTACCTCCAGGCTCATTTCAAAGCTTGATTTCTCAGTGCTGGGACATCGGATTTCTACAAAACAGGTATCATTTTTATTGTTCTTGAATCTATACGACCATACTGTTAGTTTCAGTAGTAAACTTGTCATGATAGATGCCCTTTAAGTATTTTAAGGGTTTTAAGATTCTTATTCGGGGTCGGGTTATCTTTACTAAAGAAGAAAATATCTATTGTTCATTTGACTTTTATCAGTTTTAATCTGCACATGTAAAAATGCAAGACATCATCCCCACGCGTTTCGCTCCCCCGGCTTTCCATACGCATAAACAGAGATTGTATATACTTAAAGGTAATATCAGAGAGTTACTTTATTAAGGCCGTAGTCTATGGTATAAATTGAATTATGTCTCAAATTTATACAGTTCATTTTGTCTCTCTCAGGAGCTTCTCTCCAACTTTCTCTTGTGATAAAGAAAACCATTAGCTTCTGTCAGAACCAGAAGGAGGGAGATCATTTTTATTGAAATAAGAAGGGAACGATAGTGTCAGGCACCGAGTCCAAGAGATAAAATATTACATCTAATAAACATGGTACGTATGGGATTAGACAAGGGTGCTCGGAATAACTGAACAGCCGCCGTAGTTAAAAAAACATTAGCATTGTATTGGGAAAACAATACATTAGTGTTTCAAATAAAGCCATTTACAGAGTCGGGTGATGGAAAGGAGAAAAAAAAAATGACAGAAGAGGGCCACGAAGGGTTAATGATTAAAATGCAATGTTGTTGTTCAGGATTTTATACAGTCGGACAATCAGAATACAAAGAAAGAGAGGATTTTAGGCTTTGAGACGACAAGGCTCATTTTTCGGCAAGGAGAGAAAAATGTATTAAAATTATTTGAGACCAAGTCTAAAAAAAAAAAAAAAGAATCAATTCAGAAAGAAAAGCAATTGGATTTTACTACTGAAAAATGCATCTTAAAAAAAAAAGGGGGGAGGTGGATCTACTGGTTTTGTCTTAAAAAATCTGACCCCTGTGATCAGTAGTCATATAATGTAGAAAAAGTTGCCAAAAAATACACATTATGATAAAAAAAAAATCTGCTTTTAATATTTTTTTTTTTTTACGATCTGAATTGTTGCTAGTGAGTCGGTATTTCTAAAATGAAATTAAACGAAAAAAAAAAAAATTACAATTATTCTTCTTGCGAGTATTAAAAAGTTATTAAGCATAATTAATAATGATAATAAAACTATAACAATAATTAGAAACAGATTGATTTTTACTCATTTATTTATTTTATGGGTAAAATTATTTAATTTAATTAATAAAAAATAAAAAAAAATTAACGTTACCCGATAATATGGATAATAAATATCATAAATATTATGATTTCTAATATACTAATTAGTAAAATGGTTTATTCATTTAGTAATGTTATAGGTAATAGTCTTTAACTTTATTGATAAGTTTAAACCCATAACATGATCAGATATTTACAAAAATTATAAAATAAAAAATATCTAAAAATATAAAATATAAAATAATAATAATAACAACATTTCTGATAATAAATGGCTAAAAATGTCATTTCTGATAATAATGATATTTATAATAATAATAATAATAATAATTACATTTCTGATTATAATAAGAATGATAATGTATTGATTCATTAATGTATTTTACTTTACGATATTTATGAGTTTGCCAGAGAGGTAATGTTCTCATTAAAGTTTTCATTGCTTTCCCCTATTTAACTTTTTTCATTAGTGACGGTATCAAAACCCATTATTATCTCATTGTAGCACCGCCGTTTCCTGCAATTTGAAATGACCCTGAATGTCTTATGTGGAAATATCGCATTGTTTCACCATGTACTAATAAGACAACGAATCGTGAAACGCAATTAGCTTTTTATGAAAGAGTTACTCGAAACGTTCACAAATATTTATACCGACGTTTCAGGAACTTGTCAATTCTAAAGGTGTTTTAAGATCAGGTTGTGATTTGCCATAAAGCATTTTCTCTGTATATTTGACTTTCTGTATGTAAGCCTATTGAAGAACACAGCAGGTTGCCACTCAGAATCTCTTGTGTAGGAAGATTATAGAGAACAATACGGTACCTAGCACTTGCCTGGTGTACGGAGGGTGTAATTATATGGGTTGTAGAAATTATGGCTCTGACCAGGTCTATATCCCCAGGTGTCCTAAGCCCAAACTACATATCTGTTTAATATACCGAACAGGCGTCCAAATTGGTGGTTCTGGTTGCCTTCAGGTTTGATGTACGATCATAGTCAATGAACTGTTAAGAGTCTTACGGGCTCGAAGAATGATAATGAGCAGAAATTAGTTACTCAATCTTGGTTAATCAACTTGTAGTCAAATATAAATACATTGAAATCATTTGGTCCGAAAAGTGGTTAATTTAAACAATTTCGGGAACTGGATAAGTCAATTCTTTCATCTTGACATGGGGGAATTTGGATTACGATGGTAGATCTTATGGGGCAATAAAGACAAAGTCAACATTTTTGGATGTTTGCCTACATCAATATCTGACTAGAGTGTCCTATTTTTCCTTTTGGTCATAAATTTCCAAAAAATTAACACAAAAACTTGGATCCTGTACATTTTACAAGAGCAGGGTTCATAGCACAATTTTGTAACTCAACCTATGCAAGACTAGAAACTTTATGGAACTGCCAAAATTGTTGCAAAATGTCTAGCTTTCTCGGAATTTCAATCTGTAGATTGTGTGAGAGTCTTCATGGGCTCAGTTAAAGTGAATATCGAGGGTTTCAAAAAGTTGTACCCCCATGCCGTGAAGATGCTCATTAGTATGTAATCCAAATTCGGAATGTTACCATGTATATAATGACTTAACGGTTAGGCTCACCAGGTGGAGTGGATCCTCTAAGCCTCAGGTCCGAGTGGGGGCACACTAACCCCAGGCGTTAATGCAGGAAGCAGGGAGGCATGTGGGCAGCAAGGACTAGGCATGCTCAGGAATCTCAGGAGCAGCTGATTGGATGAAGTGGAACCCAACAGGGACAGAAGCAAGTAAAAACACAAACACAAAAAACATAGATGTTGGAGCACACCATATATAGGACTAGAGTCTTAATCTCAAAACACAGGTGTTTGTAAATGGACTTTAAATAGGTCTAGGGAGAAAATGTCATTGATCCACACCGGGCAACTTGACCCAATGTGGAGCACAACAGATGGCAACAGACCCGGGGGAAGGAAGCAGAGCCAAGGATACCCAAGACAGGTGTGTAGCACAAACTTACCAAATTATTTCACAATTTTTTTACAAGATTTCTTGAGTACTCTTCACTATTGGCACCAACCACTAAAGTGTCACCTAGAGGTTTGAGAACCTAAAAAAACTTTAGTTTTTAAGGCTTATTTGCTTTACTTTGAAGAACTCCAAAGAGCATGATCAGCTCTCTTATCATTGGATAGGGGTAGATGCAACTCCTTCAGAGTTAATAAAAAAATTACATGGCATTGACACTGTTTTATGGCCAATAGATTGAGCATTTACATGTTCTATTAGGGCGAGGGGAAAATGATTGTCCAAAGTGGACAACCTCTTTCAGAACCTTTTTCAGGAGTAAAAAGTTAGCAAAAACTTAGCAACTTGGTAAAAGGCAGCCAATCAAAGTCTAGCTTTCATTGTTCAGTGCCGTGCAGACAATGAGAGATGAAATCTGATTGACTAAGGAGACCGAAGACAGTTTTACTGTCATGAAACACTCCATGTATTTTATTGGATTCCGATTTGGATTATTCTTTACCGTAAGATTTCTCCTGATATCTTGGGAGATGCATTTTGAGGTGACGTGATTTGTAACTGTGCAGCGATACCTATTATTGTAGTGGAATACAATAAGCACGCTGAGCAGAATGGTAGGGAATATTTATAAAAGCCTTGACGTCTAGAAATAAGGATAAGGTTAGAAGAAGGGGAATGAAGATCTCCAATCATGGCAAAAGTGGCATCTTTACGAGCGTTGTAAAAGTCTCGTAACTTTTTCTTTTCCTTCCACAAATAAGGCAAGCACATGTCACTCTTGCTGAACACAATATACTTGTTATTTTCTCAGTGTTATACAACAGTTACAAATTGCTATGATATTATTCTTATTCTTCTTTCATGTCCTTGGACAGATCAATCCTGAATGTAATCTTCCTAAAATATTTCACTTGGACTTAATGGAATAAGAAGTTTGGAAATCCAAAGTAGGTCTATGTATGGAAAGAGTTAAGCCTGCCACACACATTAGATGCTGTTGGCCGAGCGATCCTTTAGCAGATCGTTTGGCCTACAGCTATCTTGGCCGTCTCTTCTATACACAGGAGCACTCCTTCGTCCCAGCACTCTTGTATTCTGTATGAGAGCGCCACGGACAGACATTCCTGGGGACGGCTTAGATCCTAGAGAACAAAGCATTACTCAGTCTAAAATCATAAATCTCCAATTGACATCTTCCTGAATCAGTTTCCCATTCCTATATTATACACATTAGAGTGTTGGCCGAACCTGTCAATATCGGTTGTTGTGCCCTACCTTAGTCTAATGTGTATGGGCTAGGGGCTTTAAAAAAAAGCTGAAGAACATCTCTCTTCCTTGAGGACTTGTCCTTCTCTTCCATGACTTCAACAACCCCATGATTTCAAATGGTATCATGCAATGCTTAGTATCCCCTGTGGTGGCGCTGTGGGGAAATTCAATACTTGATGTTACGTTGCTTAACTAATTACACCTGATCTCCAGAAATCTCAGTTGTAGGACACTATGTGATCAATTTATTGTCAGGGAACTTTTCTGATAAAAAAGGGTTTGTCCAAAGTGGACATCCTATAAAAGGGTACATTTTCTATTCTCACATAGGTCAAGGGTACTACTGGGCACCTGGAGGTCCAGGATCGGTGGACTGGTCAACTTCAACATGTGCTACTATGTCTCATCATGGTAACGGTCAGCAGAGATGTCAGTGGTCTGGAAGCTGTTACGAGGGACAGTGCTATATTGGAAATGTTGTGAAAGGGTATACCTGATTTTTTAGGGGCCTCAAGTACCAACGGAGTCAAGCTAGTCAAGCGGTGGAAGGCCAAAGTGTCATCATTGACAAGGATGTAACTGACATTGGGGTGACATTGGCTGAGAGTACTTTAAGTTTTGGAGTCTGCATGAATGTTTGGACACTGAGTGTTACGTGGTTTAGGAGCTTCCGAGACAGTAGAGACTAAAGTGACTGTCAACTTTGTAGGATCTACATTCTAGGAGCTCTGTGTGAGTTTTGAGAGATGTCAGTCTTATTAGAGCCAAAATGGGTTCCCAAGACTTTAACTTCAGGCAAGGCTAAAGCTGGTTCTGATGGGGTTATGCAAGACTTTAGCCTTAGAGGAGTTTGTGACCACCTTATAGTGAGTGGTTGGCTGCTTGGAGGTTTGTATATGACCTGTAAAGTTCAGTCTCATAATACCAGTGGGCTGAAGGAGAAAGTAATAGGGAATGACTTTGGGGTTAAGGCCTAGTGTGACTTTTCCGAGCACTTTTTGGGAGAACCATGTTTGTTGGGTCCCCTTTTGTTCCTTGAAAGTCTCTAGGCTAGAGTAGCTTTTTAGTTTCCTACTTGGCACCAAGTATAGTCCAATATGCTCCACCAACCCTCCTCTATACTGACCTATTACTGGTTTTGTTAAAAGGATCTTTTGGATTAACCACATCTAATTAATTACATGAATATATTTGATATTTCTGATGAGTGTCTCTTCCAGGTGGAGTTTTCATCATGTTGATGTATTTACACAGGTAAGCAATGAAAACCTTTATTCCGTCCTTTGTTATTTCAGCAAATAAAGAGAACAGAAAGTCTTCTCCTTGACCCTTTCACTATCTTGGGATTTCATGTTTTTTGCTTTCGTTTTTTGCTCTCCTTCTTCCCAGAGCCATCATTTTTTTATTTTTTGGTCAATATGGCCGTGTGAGGGCTTGTTTTTTTTGCAGGACGAGTTGTACTTTTGAACGACACCATTGGTTTTACCATATCGTGTACTGGAAAACGGGAAAAAAATTCCAAGTGTGGTGAAATTACAAAAAAAGTACAATTCAAGAGATGTGGTTTTTTTTTTGTTCTTTAAATGCTAAAACTGACCTGTCATTATTATTCTCCAGGTCAATATGAGTTTGCAGATATCAAACATGTATAGATTCTTTTTTATTTAAGTGGTGAAAAAAATCTAAAGTTTGTGTAAAAAAAAAATGGCGCCATTTTCTGAGACCTGTAGCATCTCCATTTTTCATGATCTGGGGCCGGGTGACGGCTTATTTATTGCGCGCCGAGCTGACATTTTTATTGATACCATTTTCAGGTAGATGTTTTGATTGCCTGCTAATGCATTTTATTGCAATGTTGCCGCGACCAAAAAAACTTTAATTTTGGAGTTTTGATTTTTTTTTCTCGTTACGCCGTTTACCGATTGTACTAATTTTGTTTATGTTTTGATAGATCGAATGATTCTGAACGCCACGATACCAAATATGTGCATTTTTTTAATTGTTTTATTTTGAATGGGGCGAAATTTGAACTTTTGATTTGACCTATTACATTTTTTTTATTTTTTTATATTTTTTTAAAGCATTTTTTCTCCTTTTTACTTGCTTCAATAGTCTCCCCAGGAGACTTGAAGCTGTGATCGTCTGATCGCTTGTGCTACACATAGCAGTGCTTCAGCATTGCCATGTGTAGCAGAAATCATCATCTCCTATGAATGCCGGCCACAGGGCGGCGCTCATAGCAGATCGGCAGTGACAAACACGGGGGTCTTCTGCAGAACCCCAGCTATCATGCTAACATTTAACATGTTAACATCTGCGGGTGGATCGCGGCTGTTAGGGGCACCTATGACAGCTGATGCCAGGAAAGATGCGGGCTCAGCATTGGAGCCTGCACCAAACAGAGGCACACAACCTATGCCGTACCTAGACGTCATAGGTCATGAAGGGGTTATGGTTTTATGGACGGAACATATGATCCAGAGTGATCCATTCTGCCTTTGGAAATAAAAGGGCTTAGTTTTTGCATTTGCTTTCCTGCCTTCAATACCAATAGCTGATATCTATAAGAATTTTATCCATAAAGGCAGAACTTTACAATAAATTCATATGTCCCAGTCTATACTCTACAATACTACACTTTACTATAAGGGGAAACATTGCATTTTTTTCTCTTGCTCGAGATCCTCTCCTCTTGTTTCATTAGAAGCTGGTTAATATGATCCATGATTTTAGGTTCTAAATTTTGTAGATGGCTTTATCTACCACCAGCCTGACATTGAGCACAATGAGTTTTCCACTGTCAAAATGCTATCCCTTGAGGCTGGAAGCTCCTGACTAGTGATGAGCGAGCATGCTCGTTACTCGAGATTTACGAGCATGCTCGGGTGTTTCCCGAGTATCTTCGGCGTGCTCGGGTGTTATGTTTGAGTCACTCCGTGTGCATGATTTGCGACTGTTTGTCAGCTTTAATACATGTGAGGAATGCCTGTTTCTTAGGCATTCCTCACATGTATTAAAGCTGTCAAACAGTCACAAATCATGCACACGGGAGCGACTCAAACATAACACCCGAGCACGCCGAAGATACTCGGCGAGCACCCGAGCATGCTCGCCAAAAGGGTTAACAGAACATACTCGCTCATCACTACTCCTGACCACATGTGAGGAGGGGGTCCAGGGTAACACTATGGTTATGAAATGAAACAGACTGCAAGTTATCAGAGGCAAAATGGTTGTGTGGTCCATAGCTACCTCACAGTTAATTTTTTGTCACCCAGGAAAGTAAAGTTGAATTTTGCTGGTTCCTATGACCAACACTGACCATAACAGTTACCCCCTTGGGTGTAAGGTCTTTGAGGGAGGTAAGGGGACTAAAATATTAATGACTTATATTCCTTAGGTAGCCAATATCAGATTGATGGCTGTCTAGTTGGCAATCATGCGAAAACGGCCAGTAAAGAAGCAGCAGAGCTTCCACAAGGGCCATGTCTACTACATTCTGGTGGGGTTTCCAAGTGAGCGTAACTATGCTGCAATACCAGGCACAGCCACTATCACAGTGTGGTGCTATTAACAATGAAGTGGACATGGTGCTCGCCAAAGCACCACCAGCTCTTCCGGTAACTATCCGGTGATATTTATAAATGGGGTTTATAATACCGCTGGTACCACTAAGACATGTAGAAATGGGTATTATATGGTTAAAACTGGCCATCATTAAAAGGAGGAATGCAGCTCTCCTCGCTACATATAGATCTATCACTTAAGGCTCTTAACTCTGTATTTGTGCCTGTCGTTTTACTGTGAAATACTAAGAACCGGTAGGATACCTGCTGCTTTTGAGCACAGATAACAAGGTAATATATGGGAAGATTTCAAAGGAGACATGCAGACATGATGCTTCGTACCTCTTCTCCAGCTCATTATTTAAACTCAGGGAAGAGAGTGATGTACCAAAAGAAAGCAGCTCGCAGCTCCCTGGGGGAGCCGAGGACATCAGCTACTGAATATTTCACAAGTTTATCTCTGTCCTATAACATTGCCGAGCACTAACCTGGAGTTCAAAGGTAAACGCACCGGGAGAGGCGATTTATTACCATGCGCGAGGCGCGACAGCCGCATCCTCTTAATATTAAGAAGAGATTTGATTTATTCAGCTGCATAATTCAAAGAAAAATGTCTCTCAATTGTTCTGGAAGCGTAACATTCAATTGTCTGCAAGGAACACAGTGTAGACCTTGAGGGAGGCGAAGACCGCGCCATTGGAGTTTGCAGACTTCTTGTGCAAAACTTAGTAGTTGGAATGGGGAGTACTGACTTGTGGATTGTAGGAATATATGTTAGAGTCGGGGGCAGATACTGATAGCCAAGGACCCCTGGACAAGACCTTGTGGTGGAGCCCCCCCTCCATCAATATGCATGAACATACACATGCATATTCACATTAGGCACACATATTCGTGCACATTTATGTCACTCACCTCCCATCATGGATCCTCTCCATCCTCCCATCCTCCCAGCTTGCCATAGCGGCCCAGTGTATGCTGTAACATCACTCACCAAGACCATTTAGCTCTGAGAATCCAGGTAGTTGGCCTCCGCCACTACATCGGGCTTTAATGCTCCATACTGCTACCTGACATATTCAGCTCTGCGATATTGCCCCTCTGAGCCTCCTCTCATACCCAGCTTTACATATCCAGTCATTCACTCAGCTCTGCTATATAGGCATCTAATTAGTTCTGCTACGCTGCTGGGCTCTGTTACATTATTACTGGATTCCTCTGGATATACCCAGCTCTATTCACCACTAGACACTGTTTCATTGTCACAGTGTGCTCCTGTAACATCACTCACCAAGGCCATTTAGCTCTGAGAATCCAGGTAGTTGGCCTCCGCCACTGCTTCGGACTTCAATGCTCCACACTGCTACCTGACATATTCATCTTTGCTGTATTGCCCCTCTGAGCCTCTTCTCATATCCAGCTCTATGTCACTGGGGTCTGCTACATATTCAGTCAATCACTCAGCACTGCTATATAGTCACAGAGTGCCTCCTGACATATTTAGCTCTGCTACGCTGCTGGGCTCTGTTACATTATTAATGGATGCTTCCGGATATACCCAGCTCTATTCACCGCTAGACTCTGCTTCATTGTCATAGTGTGCATCCTGTTATACTCAATCTGCTGCATCACTGGACTCTGCTACAATGTAACATTGGACCTAGTCAACTTTGCTACATCATTGGGCTCTGCTACATCACTTCAGCGAACCTCCTGATCTATTCTGCTTAGCCATTACTGCTCTGTCTCCAGTGGCCATCCAATATCTACGACCTCTGTAGTTCTAACCGGACCACCTGTACCAACGTCATCAGCTCATGCATTACAACTTCTCTTGCAAACCGAGGGCTTCAAGAATCCACCTTACAAGGTGAGACATAACAATATAAAATGTGCAGAATGCCGAGGATGGGAGAAACCCCTCCACCTGCGCTGTCAGGGGAGACAGATGAGAGTGTGAACAGTGTCCTGTGTCAGCTACTACTTAGTTCACATGGACTGTGATTACTTTGGCTTTAAGAGACTGGACTGAACATAGCTGTCTGTGATATGTCCGCCCCTGGCGAGACTTTATTTAAGGCTCCAGGGTCCTAATGGAAAATCTGTAATGAATCTCCCAATCTACTTATGTGCTCTTTATAATCCCTTTAGGGCCCCTCGTGCACTAGGGCCTGGATGTGATCTCTGCATTTACATCCCATGCAGCTTCTCTCTTTACATAATTTTAGCTTTTTGACAGATATTTTACCAGATTGTCAATAGCTTAAAGAAGTTAGAAGGGTTTCTCTGATTATAAGATGCAGAGATCCTTTTCCATTGATCACCAGCGATCATTTGTAATCTGTAAGAGAATACAACAGCAGGTGTGCAGTTTCCCTACAGTGCCACCACAGGAAAAAGTGAGCATTGCAATGCAATTAATTGCAATGCAACGGTGAGACATGATTTTTATAGCCACTTTTCTCTTGACTAATAGGAGAGAATCATTTTAATTTTGATGATTAATTAGGATAGTTAAGTTTATAATCCTCCATATGGAAGAAACTGATCTCTCTAATGCCAAGTATAGGTAGCATGGTTACTACCCTGTTAGCTATAGGGTTATTCCAAAAAAATTAAGTTGTCCTCAGAATAGGATTGTTGGGGAAGTTCTAAGCAGAGGACAAGACTGTCCCTTATTCCTAGAAAAGCTAAAGACTTGATTGAAAGCCACAAAATGTCCAGTTCAAGATGGTATATTGCTCTTCCCTTACTGATTGCTGAGGGTCTGTTTGCAGCTATTCCGAACAAGGGCTTATGTTACTCGCACGCCGTGGCGAGACCGGTTACATGAATTCATTAGAATCCTGGGGGAACCGTTACTCAGGACGACCATAGGCTGCAGCTTCTCTCAGGCACACAATAGATTCAGTTGCTGACCAGACACATCTGACAAGAGTCTTCATAAACGGTAGAACAGTAATGTAGCGCCCCGAGGGTTCGGTCGCTACAGAGGTATTGCATCTCACCCAGAGGTGTGATGTGATATCTCACTTCCAGGTAAGTATGGAGTGTGGCTCAGGACCCTAACACCCACATGCACTACACCACATTTCCGGGGGACAGGGCGACAATGCTCCGGGGAGTGAGCACAACTGTCCCTGTCCCTGGCTGGAGTGGGGGGAGGGAACACCTGGAAAGGGGGAACCCGGTAGTGTGTGGGTGGGGAGAGTAGATCCCGGGTGCACTGTATAGAGGAGTATATAAGGTGGGCACCATCTTAGAGTCAGAGAAGAAGAGAGAGAACAGAGAGAGAAGGAGGCTGGGAGCAGAGGCTCTGCATGGGCTCTGCTCCGCAGGCAGGCCAAGTCTCAAGGCCTGGTCCTGGAGGAGAGGAACGGAGAGGAGAGGAATGGAGCAAGCTCTAGGAGAAGACCGAAGGGACCCCAGGGGTGCGGACCGGCCAGCCGCCACCGCACGCCCGCCGCTACCAGAGTAGGGGGGTCAGGCCAAGAAAAGGGAACCGGATCCCTCATCTAGTGGAGGAGAGCAACTACCCTCAGCTAGTAACCGGAGGTCGTGGCATTGTACATGCACGGCCCCTCACTACACCCGTTAGGAAGGCACCACATTGGACCCAGGGAAATGGAACATACGTTTGCCTGAGGCAGCTGGACAGAAACGTGGTCAATTGTGGGGTACGACAGGCCAGAGAGAGGACACACGAAGGGGGTCCTGAAAAGCACTCCAAAGGTACCTGGGAGTTGGCTAAGCCCCTCACCTAGTGAGCACAGCACGACGTGGGCAGCCATCATCTGCAGAAATGGCTTGGAGTGTAAAACTGTGAGTAAAGACCCTGGACTGCATCACTGGACTCTGAGTCATTACTGCTGCTCCCGCGCACCATCACCCCCACCATCTGCACTCACTGCCCTGAGGCTATACTCCTCCCGTGGGGAGTTATACTACCTCCTGCTGCGCACACAACATCAGCCTCAGCGGTCTGCCCCGCAGCGGCGGTTCTCAGTGACCGCAATCCACGGGTGGCGTAGTCGGACATTTAAGCATTACAAAACCAAAGAGACAGATCCGCCACTGGTTTGACCACCCTGAGCCACGGGACCGGGTCGCCGCCACGGAGACTACAACCCCCAGCATTACACGGAGACCCGGCTCCGGGTATCCCCCTTTTCACACACGGCCCAGGGGGCGCGTCAGTAACATTTAATGAGGCACGGCCAGTGCAATGCAAATGTCTCTTTGAGAAACAGGCTCCACTAATAACAGTATAGTCTCATTTGCAACACAACAGTACACAGTCTATTATCCTGTAGCACAGTACAGGACAGTTTTAATGCATACACAAGCACAGGCTTTTCCTTCACAAGGACTCAATAGTACACAGCATTCTTTATCCTGCATGGAGATGGAGGGGGGGAAGGGTGTGATGAGGGAGATGATCTCTATGATATGCTTCCTTCCAGTCCTTATCTTCCTGGCCAATAATACTTCACACTGTTAGCTCAGGGAGTCTATTTGACCTGTGTTTAGCTTCCCTCCTGACCTGGATTCTGTTCTCTTGCCTTCTGTGAGATACAGATCATAAGCCACCTTTCTCTTCGGCTCCGGCCAGACATTAAACAACTTCCCCACATTGCCTCTGGGGCTCTGCTAAAACACTCCCCTTCTCCTGTGACTGTGTTAAACCCTCTAGTTGCTGGATGCTTATGGAGCACAATACTTCTTGTCTCCTGTGCTTGTGTTACTTCTAATAGTTGCTGAATGCTTTTAAAGCAACAGCACTACTTCTGCATGTCAAACTCTGCAACAGCTCTACTTCGGTATGTCACACTTAACCTTAAGAATGGGACTCTGAATGGAAAGGAGGTCCATTCATTGTTTATTGGACTACCAGAAATAGCTGAGAGTGGCACTCAGCACACCCTGCATGTGCACATCCTCTTCATTCAGGAAAGGCTGCAGAGAGCGAGTTATGGGGGCTCCAGAGGCACATTCTCTGCATTGTTGATGGTCTCATCGATTGGACCCCAGCAATAAGCAAGTTATCCCCTGTGAACCAATAAAACGCTCCTGAAACGTGACCAGGGATATAAGCCAAACCAGAGACACCTATGAGCTGTTACAGGATTCTTGCCCCTCGTGAGTACAGACCAAGGTACTGGTGGAGCAGGGTACTGGTTTGGACAGTGAGATCCCTTTGATGACTCTCTGGAGAGTGCTGGTCCTCGGGATATCCAGCTGGTGTGGGGAGTCTTAGAAGCAATTCTCCTTGAAAAAAAAAGTCTGGAAAGTAGTTTCCTCCAGGAGGAAGAAAATGGTCTGTCTAGTACCACCTATATGTATCTACCCTGTAAATCTAGCCATGTTTCACCACTGTTTTATGGGTCAAACATTGAATTACAGGGTAGTCAAGTTTAGGTGACACTAGAGAGACAGATTTATTTCTTCTGGACGTGAGTTAATTTCCATTTTTTTTGTCCCATGGAATCAAAATCTCCTCTAGGAGAATCGTTATCGCCAGAGACAACCTTATCTTCTAGTCTAGTTCATACAACTAGGTCAAAGTCCAGGTGCTTATTCCCTCACATTGACTATCCTGGGTATAAGAAAAAATGTGGTGAGACTCTTTAATGGCTCATTTTGCAGAGGCATTCATCATTTTTTAAAAAATTCACCTGAAAATGTCCCAAAAGTGTCCCAAACTTAACTTTAACTCCTACAAATCCATGGGTCATGGACCTAAATGTTGACCCCCTTGGTCTACCATGTCTACTGTGTCTGATCCACTTTAGTGAATCATGGATACTATATGGGGCCGATGGAGGCTCCTAGTTGTAATGTACAGTATTTGTGATATTTTACACCTTCCATGGGAGCGGCTGACTGAGGAAGACTCAAGTAGACATCGATTGTCCGTGTAGATCTAAGCCGAGGACAGGACTGTAATGGTTTTGCTGTCCCTTGTTCCTAGAAAAGCTGTAGACTTGATTGAAAGCCACAAAATGTCCAGTCCGAGATGATTTATTGCTCTTCCATTGTGCGGTGACAGACCAATGCATGGCGGTCACTCGGAGCGTCTCAAGGTAAGCAGCCAATCAGAACGCTACATTGTTATTCATTGTAAACCAAATCAAGGGTGAATTATTAAAACCAAAGGGAGGCAATGATGCTTTCGTGACAAGCAGAAACCTACATGGGGTCTGTTACCAGGAGCAGCTCATTTCAATTGCGGGATTAAGAGCCTTTTATATTATGTATGTTGGTGGCGAGTCACCGCGGCGAGCGCGGCTGCTTTACATACTGCAGGTTCTATTAACATCTTATTATACAGGAAGGTGGAGTGTGGTCAGATCATCTTGTAAAAGGGCATGTAATAATTTTCAGCAGTTTGCATTGTTTAATAAAATGTGCATTTATGTATACTGTATAGATCCATCTGAATACATGAGATCCTTTTCTCCCAAAACCAGGTACCCACTACCAGGGTTTTAGAACTTGGTGGGGCCAAAATGTTCCTTTGGCCTAAATTAGAAGACCAATGGTAACAAAATTCATGATAGTTGGGGACCCTGTTGAAGATTTTGGCATTGGGGCTCACATGTTTCAAGGTATTGGGATATGTCATTGCTTTCAGATCAGAGCGTGTCCTCCAATAGTCCTCAAGGTTACATTGTAACCAGGTGTCCACAGAGCAAAGATCAACCAAGAACTTAGTGTTTGTTTCTCACTCCCCCACCTTCCTATATGTGGGCTAATTTCTCATATTTGCACAAAAAAATATTAATTTAGGGAGCGTTCCCAGGGTGGTGCTTAAAAGTCCAGATTTGGGGAATTTAAAGGTTTATAAGGTCAGAAAAAGTTTTCTGGGATTGGGGTGTCCTCAGAAGTTATAGAGTTGGTGTGCATCCATTCGCAGAATTGGATCCATTGGCTACATCAGTAACCCAGTAGTCATTGGATGGGAGACCTGAAAACCGCCTCTTACCGGACGTCATATGTGGCTCTATATTTGATTAGCTTGTACAGGGTGCGATGCGACATGCGTCAATGAGGTCGCGTCAAGCTGGCTACTCAGAAGAGCCACAGATGCCATCAGGTAGGAGTCGGTTCCCAGGACTGCTATCCTAGCAGCCACTGATTACCAATGCGGTCAAAGCTTCTAATCCTGCAAATCGATTCACACCAACTCTATCCAGTACCTATAAAATTGAGACAAACTTGGACGGACATAATCCCTCGAAAGTGCCCCAACTAAAGTTGCCAAAATTTCTGGAGACAATTAAGCTCTGCACCAGCCCGGATCCTCCAAAAGAACGCCCACACTCCCTTGGTAAATTGCCGACTCGTACACTTTTGGGTGAGTCTTGGGAAATCTCGGACATTTGGCAGCTACCCCTAGTTTTGATATTGGGCTACTGAATTTTAAAGGGCTCTAAACATTAGTTGCATAGAAGCCAACATGAGAAGACTAATTTGGAAGGGGAAGATTAGTGGAGGTGACACCAAAGTATGAATTTTGGACTACTTCAGGGTGGTGTTAAATTACCTGGCCTAAATTAAAGGGGTCCATCCCAATGATAAAACCTTTTAAAGTACAAATAAATTCAAAAACCATCATTCAGCAATGGAAATGGTTAAACTTGGCCCCAAGCCATCTGTCATAATCGTGTATCTTGATATCATTCATCTGGACTCTAAAAGCAGCACTCAGGGGAAGAACTCATTATTTTAGTATCCGCCATCATTCGATGCACTTAGAAAGTTAAGAATGGATGTTATAAATACACTGCTGTCCATAAAAATCCTGATTTCACTTTGAACTCTCAGGTAGGAAGAGAAATGCTTTACTCCATCCTTTATAATATTCATCCACATTAGGGCTTTGTTGTGTCCTGCGCGTGGAATCTATCCCGATACGTGAAAATAAATCTCATGAAAGAAGACAATAGGGGAGAATATAATTTATTGGACTGGAGGGAGAAGCTTCGGATTTGTATGTTTCCATGATAATCGGAACTGGTTACAACGAGGCACGGAGTTACTTTATATGCCTTATATTGAGAGATCAGCGCCCAGCACTAAAAGTCAAGCCCTAACCTAAGGGTGAATCTATACTGCCGGCCGAGCCCCCTGAGTTAAAGACCATCCTTCATAAGGACGACCATTTTTTTCACAGAACTTGGTCAAGTCCAATCCCTTTCATTCCAGGTGATCAGTTTGTATCATCAATGGAAGTCACATCTGTTCAACCGGACAAGTTAACAGAACATGGGTGTCACTGTGCATTTCCTTTATACAAGGAATCAGTAGGACAGTAAATAAGGGTTGAGTCACTTCTTAGGTTGCCATCAGGTCAGTGGTCCACCTGCACCATTGGTATTGCAACCAGGAGGGTGGTGATCATCTTTAAACCTACAGAGAATATCTTTGACAGCAAAGTATTTCACTTGCGCAATGAACTTGTCCTCTTTTCATGCTTTGGTGGATGGTCCATGGGATGGAAGAGGCTCAGGAGCAGAAGGTGGACTCTAAACTCACCCTCACGACTTTTAGGGGCACTTTGGAAATCAAAGAGTCTTGGCATGAAATGGTACAATGGGAGGGATATGTTGTTTCAGATTTTGGTCTCCCCTTATAAGGAATATAAAAAAGACAAAAATCAGCTAAATCAAGATAAATAGGGTAATAAGCTTTTCTTACCATCGCCTTCTTCTGACCAGGGCTCATTTTTCCACCAGTAACCACTTAGTTGCCAGTCCGAGCTCTGGAAAAGGCAGTATCCCCCCTCCACCCCCAAAAAAGGCTACTTTTCCTACTTGGTGTTTTCGAAAAATATAAACCAGATATAATGAAAAGGAAACTGTGGGGATATAAAAATACCAAAAAGTTTCCACGATCGAATCGCCCTGTGTTTGTTCCCCTGTTTACACCCTTTCCGTGGCTCTTGAACCAATGCCCCATACTCTTAGAGGGGAGACCTTCACAGGTTCTCCAAAACCACTAAATAAAGGCTCCAATGGTCTCATATACGCTACAGTACATGGTATCTATTCCCTTGGATAGAAGACTGCTGTGTGAAAACACAATAGGAGTCATTAAAGGGATTTTCTCATCTTAGAAAGTTATCACCTGTGCATAGGATAGGTAATAACTTGCTGATCACAGAGGGTCCAACCATCGAGACCCCCACTAATCCCGAGACTGGGGCTCTAACATGCCCTACTGGAATCGATGGGAGGCTGCACATACTGTATGCTCCACAAACCATTCATTGTCTATGGGACTACTGAGTACAGTGCTTGGCTATCTCTGGCAGTCCCATAGATAATGATTGGAGCAGTTTTGCCAGTTTCCAGAGGGACATTCTTTAGTTGGGACGACCCCTTTAAATAAGCCATTTCATTGCAGAATTACAGTAAAATGTTGACAGCAATGATGAGAAGATTTTCACTACTCTATAACTAGTTTTTCAGCTTTTAGCATTGCTATCTCCAGTTTTTTTTATCTGGGTTGACCCCTGCAGCCAGGAAAGGGTTAAGCACTTAAACAGAGAGAAGAAACACATTCAACTTTAAAAAGTAAAAGAAATTAATCTTTAAAATACTTAAAAAAAAAAAAAAAAAAGTAGGCAAATGGTTTGTTAAATCTCGGGGGATCAAGCATCCATTTGTCCAACACTGAACACGAGTTAGGTGTGGGAGCAGCGGCGGTGGGATGACAGCTTGTGGCCCTCCAGCTATGTGACATCCATGTACGTTTCGGAGCAAAGGTCACGTGACAAAGATTATTTTTTTTTGATGGGGCGAAACATGTTCAGGTGCTTCCATTGATTCCATGTTTTTTTTGTTTTTTTTTTAAAGAAGAAGATTATTGGTCTTTTATGATAAACTGTAAATTCATATCAGGGCAAGTTCACCTCGTCCTGGAGGAAAGCTGATTGATTTTTATCCCGCGCCTCTGCCTGGCTGATCGTACAGCTGTCATGCCTGAATCAGATCAATGAAAGAACTTTTAAATGCTGCGCGTCGAAAACACTGGGGCATCGTCTAATAGCTTTACTACACAGGGAGGAAAATTGTCTTCACCTTAGAAGCCTCCATAGGAAAAACTTCATGTCTTTAATTTGCAGACTGTTTTACGACTTTTTTTTTTCCTTATTTCTCAAAAATCTAGAATTCCTTTCTTTTCCATTTAACAATGTATCTACTTGAAAAAAAAAATACTTTATGCATTACTTTACTTTGAAGAACTTTAAGTGGACAGCTGATTGATTTCTCTGGGAGCAGTGTAAGGATTTGTTTTCACCTGCGGGGGCACTGCAGGAATATTATTTAAGGGTTCCAGTAATAGGACAATCTGTGTTCAACTTATTGTTGGTGGACTCTACTAGGAGGAAGAGACTGTCCCAAGTTGAAAACATCTTAAAAGATTTAAGATGAAGGCTTTGGTCTATCTGAGAAATCCTTTGATACCAGATCATACCCTGGGCCCCAATGCAGAATTGGTAACTGGGTATCCACCCTACCTTTCCCTTAACACAAGATCATTTCTGGGCCCCAATGTAAAATCGGTAACAGGGTTCCCTACCTGCTGGCTCGTTGATGCCAGATCATGTCCTGGGTCCTAATGCAAAATCGGTAACAGGGAACCCACCCTGCCAATCCCTTGATACCAGATCATGACCTGGGTCCTAATGGAAAATTGGTAATAGGGCATCCACCCTACCGGTCCCTTAACACAAGATCATTCCTAGGCATTTATGTACAATCGGTAACAGGGTTCCCTACCTGCTGGTTCCTTGATACCAGATCATGTTCTGTGTCCTAATGCAAAATCAGTAACAGGGAAACCATCCTGCCAATCCATTGATACCAGATCATGACCTGGGTCCTAATGGAAAATTGGTAATAGGGCATCCACCCTACCGGTCCCTTAACACAAGATCATTCCTAGGCATTTATGTACAATCGGTAACAGGGTTCCCTACCTGCTGGTTCCTTGATACCAGATCATGTTCTGGGTCCTAATGCAAAATCAGTAACAGGGAAACCATCCTGCCAATCCATTGATACCAGATCATGACCTGGGTCCTAATGGAAAATTGGTAATAGGGCATCCACCCTACCGGTCCCTTAACACAAGATCATTTCCTGTGCCCTAATGCAAAATCGGTAACCAGGTTCCCTACCTACCTTTTCCTTGATACTAGATCATGTCCTGGGCCATAATGCAGAATTGGTAAGAGAGCATCCACCCTAGTGGTCCCTTAATACAAGATCATGCCCTTGGCCATAATGCAAAATTGGCAAAAGGGCATCTGACCTACCGGTTCATCGATACCAGATTATGCCCTGGGCCCTAATGCAAAGTTGGTAAAAGGGCATCTGACCGATCGGTTCGTTGATATCAAATCATGCCCTAATGCAAGAACGATAACCGGTCACCCAATTTACACCATGCCATTTATAACCTTGTTGGAGGGTAATCCGGGCCCCATAGACACTACTTCTACCTTTGAACTTTCTACATGCTCTAGAGGCATAGATTCAGTCTAGCAAGTGTACACAAGGTGAAGGGCCAGAGGGTTCTCATTTTGTGACCGGTAGAGCAAAAAGAAGAGAAAAATCTATATATGGACAACTAAAAATCTTATAAAAAAAGTCTATGGGAAATAATATGTCTGATAAAATTAGATGCCAGTAGCTTCCTGTAGAAGAAACTGAAGTCATCAGAACGGCTTTCTTGAAATAGACATTCAAGGGCCCAATAAAGTTTATATATTTATATATTAAGGTGCTCTAAAACAAATGCTCCTGAATGCACTGGCCTACATACCTTCTGAACTACCCAATAGTTTATATTAAAGTAGCAACCCTTATATAAACCCTTATATGTCAACTCTTACATAAAAAAGGAATCTCCTGGATTTTCTGAGAGTTGGAAATTCTCCAGAATGCACATCTATCACGGGTGTGTCAGGTGTGACAGACAGTTGTTCCAGATCTAGCTGTAGAAGGTCATTGCGCTTGGCTCTGCAGGCACCTTCTTGATCTTTTCATCTTCGGCTGCTAATTCACACACCCTTGCTGGATGTTTAAATACCTTCAGTTTCTCCAGAAAGTCGCCGGTGATAGCTCTATTTTCTTCTGTTCTGTCCTGAAGTACTAGTAGTCGGCTAGCGTCTTGTTGGAGTTCCTTTGGAGGATTGTTGGCGTGATCTCTCTGGTGTCTTCTCAAGCAAAATGTTTCCCTTGTCTGTTTACCTGTTTGTCTTTAGTTGCAGTGGGACTGACTAGTGCTCACCCCATCCCCTCCCAACCCAAGGCCTATCACTAGGGGCAGTCAGGGATTAGGTTTCCTGCTCGACGATAGGTGCGGAACCTATTTAGGGACGTTATTGGAGTCAGGGTGTTCTCAGATCTGCCTAGGGGTCTCCACTCCCACTTTGCCTAGTGTTTGGGCTTCCTCCCCCTCTTCCCGTCGTTGTACACTTAGTCTTTCCCTCACCTTGCGTCACAACATCTAAGGCTCTAAAACCTTATGAAAAGCAATGCTTCCTAGAGGACTTCTTGTGTGGTAATACCAAGATGGCCATCATCAGAAAGAGTCCCCAAAACCGAAATGCACATTCAGGTGGGGGGAAAATGGGTTATGGAGGGCGCGTGGTTTGAAAATGAAGGATGGCTATGGGTGCATATTCTGACTCCATAATTAGACTGTAAGTGTGGAGCTGTTGAGACATAGTTTCTATGGATGCCTGTATGAATCAGTACACCAAGTAACTTCATTAGTTAGCTTGACTCGATGGGTGCGTATTGTGACTCCATAATTAGGCTGTGAGTGTGGAGCTGTTGAGACATAGTTCCTTTGGATGCCTGTATGAACCAGTACTCACACCAAGTTACTTCATCAGATAGCTTGACTCAACTACAGAGGCACGTATGAAGATGGCAGAAGAAGTTTATTCTCAGGATGAATTCTTGTATTGTGCACAATTGCAGTAGCTGTAACAACTGTAGAAGTTAACAAGACAATTCTGAAGCAAAGATGTACAGAGATGAACCTAGCAAAATGGCTGAAAAACACTGAGGAAGAAAGGAGGGGTTACTTACATCAGAGCTGGGCTACAGGAAGAGAGACAGGAGAAACTTCTTAAAGACAAACCTGATTGCATAGCAGTGTAACAGCAACAATACAATGACAATACAATATTGTACTATTCCCAAGTTGTGGGACATGACAGTGCGTAAAAAATTGGTGGGCCCCCTTCTTTGGCAATGGTTGAGTGGAAGGAACTCAAGCACAAAGTATGGGTTAACCCCACTTCTTTTAAAGAGTCTAGAACATATAATTCTTGAAAATATCTTCTTATTACAGACTCGTTCGTCTGACAGTAACTGTTATCGTTGCGGCGGGGACTGACTTACGCGCTATTTTATTCGCTTCCAAGTCTGTAACTGCGGCAAAAAAAAAAAGAGTCGTCTGAAGTAACGCGTCGGAGTTTAGAGCTTTTATATTTACTATATATTACACTCGCATCCGTATCTGGGGTTGTTACTGTTGTCGCTGTACTGAGACACTCATTAGGGAAATAATGTAGAGTTTTTCCAGTACAGAAGAAATGTTAGCGGCGATAACACAAGCTAATAACCTCTCTCCGCTATTTCCCCACTAACGGTATACGAAGGGAGAGCTTGAGCGCCTACTGGAGTAGCTCCAATCAATGTTGCTATTATTATGTGGCTTTTGTACTGCTTCTTATGGGCTAATTAAGGTATATTGTGTTTGCTGCTGGAATACAAGAGGATGCTGTTAGTGTGTTTTTAATAGTTGCACTACAAACCTGTGAAAACCAAGGGCAGCGCCTTGTCATCACACTATGTTTTTGCTCGGCACTAGACTACAATTAGGTTTAATTCTTACCTGATGCTACGCTTATTAGCATGAGATGTTTTAAAACGGGTATTTGGAACTGCTTGCTAAACAACTTAAAAAGAAGGAAAAACTCTAGCCATGCCTGTAATTACTACTTCTGTATAAGGAGCCGGGATAAAATGCAGAAAAAAACTCAAAAAAGCCCAGACATGAAACTCTCACTTCACTGTTTCATTAGCATTAGATTTTTTTGCAACTTTCTTTTTGCAAGGCCAAATAATCACATGATTTTAAAGTCATTTCTATCTGCTATTTAATACACTGCCTCTTTATATTGCAAAGACTTGTTTTTAGTAGCACATGAAAAGATGAAAGAAATAGTTTACATGATACTTGGCTACAGTTCCGATATTTGCTGCTATTTGTAACATTTCTTTTCCTGACTGTATCTATGACATGAAGGGAAACAGGTGGGCAAAAAGTAGGATATGAATTCTATCAGCTCTAATCAATGAAGACCCAAAGCTCCCGAATAACAGTGTGATTGGCGTGCAAAGACCAGCAAAGGTCTCAGCTTCCAAGACCAGTAAGGCAGGTGGAGTGTTGGGTCAGCAATGATGGCGCCATACGGTTCCGTTGCAAGGAAAAGTCTTTTCCATGCATTGCGCCAGGTTTTAGTGCGCCTGAGAGCCATATGTCTGATGGTGAGTTGTGCAGTCAAGCTGGCTAAGGAGGAAATGTCAGACTGTCTTGGAAAAGTTGTTGAGTCCTATGTGGAAAAAGTGTTTTGAGGCTTAAAGGCATCCGGCATTTTTTTTAAGAATTTGTTCTCGATTGTGGGTGGTATTCAGACCCCACTATTGTAATTGCTAAGTTGTGTGTAACCACCGCAATGTGTCATAAAATACAACCACCACACTGTGTGCCATGAATTGTAACTGCCACGCTATGTGCTATAAACTGTAACCGCCACGCTTTACCTAAACTATAACCACCACACTGTGCCATAAACTGTAACCACCACGTTTACCTAAACTATAACCACCACACTGTGCCATAAACTGTAACCGCCATGCTTTACCTAAACTATAACCACCACACTGTGCCATAAACTGTAACCACCACGTTTTACCTAAACTATAACCACCACACTGTGCCATAAACTGTAACCGACACGCTTTACCTAAACTATAACCACCACACTGTGCCATAAACTGTAACCGCCATGCTTTACCTAAACTATAACCACCACACTGTGCCATAAACTGTAACCGCCACACTTTACCTAAACTATAAGCACCACACTGTGCCATAAACTATAACCACCACGCTTTACCTAAACTATAACCACCACACTGTGCCATAAACTGTAACCGCCATGCTTTACCTAAACTATAACCACTACACTGTGCCATAAACTGTAACCGCCACGCTTTACCTAAACTATAATCACCACACTGTGCCATAAACTGTAACCGCCACGCTTTACCTAAACTATAACCACCACACTGGGCCATAAACTGTAACCGCCACGCTTTACCTAAACTATAACCACTACACTGTGCCATAAACTGTAACCGCCACGCTTTACCTAAACTATAACCACCACACTGTGCCATAAACTGTAACCGCCACGCTTTACCTAAACTATAACCACCACACTGGGCCATAAACTGTAACCGCCATGCTTTTCCTAAACTATAACCACCACACTGTGCCATAAACTGTAACCGCCATGCTTTACCTAAACTATAACCACCACACTGTGCCATAAACTGTAACCGCCACGCTTTACCTAAACTATAACCACCACACTGTGCCATAAACTGTAACCACCACGCTTTACCTAAACTATAACCACCACACTGTGCCATAAACTGTAACCGCCACGCTTTACCTAAACTATAACCACCACACTGTGCCATAAACTGTAACCGCCACGCTTTACCTAAACTATAACCACCACACTGGGCCATAAACTGTAACCGCCATGCTTTTCCTAAACTATAACCACCACACTGTGCCATAAACTGTAACCGCCATGCTTTACCTAAACTATAACCACCACACTGTGCCATAAACTGTAACCGCCACGCTTTACCTAAACTATAACCACCACACTGGGCCATAAACTGTAACCGCCACGCTTTACCTAAACTATAACCACCACACTGTGCCATAAACTGTAACCGCCACGCTTTACCTAAACTATAACCACCACACTGTGCCATAAACTGTAACCGCCATGCTTTACCTAAACTATAACCACCACACTGTGCCATAAACTGTAACCGCCACGCTTTACCTAAACTATAACCACCACACTGTGCCATAAACTGTAACCGCCATGCTTTACCTAAACTATAACCACCACACTGTGCCATAAACTGTAACCGCCATGCTTTACCTAAACTATAACCACCACACTGGGCCATAAACTGTAACCGCCATGCTTTACCTAAACTATAACCACCACACTGTGCCATAAACTGTAACCGCCACGCTTTACCTAAACTATAACCACCACACTGTGCCATAAACTGTAACCGCCATGCTTTACCTAAACTATAACCACCACACTGTGCCATAAACTGTAACCGCCATGCTTTACCTAAACTATAACCACCACACTGGGCCATAAACTGTAACCGCCATGCTTTACCTAAACTATAACCACCACACTGTGCCATAAACTGTAACCGCCATGCTTTACCTAAACTATAACCACCACACTGTGCCATAAACTGTAACCGCCACGCTTTACCTAAACTATAACCACCACACTGGGCCATAAACTGTAACCGCCACGCTTTACCTAAACTATAACCACCACACTGTGCCATAAACTGTAACCGCCACGCTTTACTTAAACTATAAACCAGGGGAGGAGTCCTGAGGAGATAATTTGCATATTCCCACTGCATTTTGGGGTAAGTGAAGAGTCTCCGCGAGCTCAAAGAACACTGGATTTTGGCTGTTGGAGCTGAAAAGAGGACATCGGTAAACCAGGGGAGGAGTCCTGAGGAGATAATTTGCATATTCCCACTGCATTTTGGGGTAAGTGAAGAGTCTCCGCGAGCTCAAAGAACACTGGATTTTGGCTGTTGGAGCTGAAAAGAGGACATCGGTAAACCAGGGGAGGAGTCCTGAGGAGATAATTTGCATATTCCCACTGCATTTTGGGGTAAGTGAAGAGTCTCCGCGAGCTCAAAGAACACTGGATTTTGGCTGTTGGAGCTGAAAAGAGGACATCGGTAAACCGTGCGCCTACCGGCGCGCGCATTTTGAAGCTTTTTTCACTGTTTTCAGAACATTAACAATAAGAACATGGAAGAGTCCAGGAGCCATTTGGTGAGCTGCATATCCTGCTACATGTTCACAGACTTGCCAGTGGAAAAGCCAAACTTCACATGCCAGAAATGCAAACTTGTGTCCCTGTTGGAGGAAAAGTTGCGAAATCTAGAAGAGAGGTTAACTACCTTGAAAATCATTAAGGAAGGTGAAGAGTTCTTAGACAGAGCAGAATTATCTCTTCATGATTCAGAAAGAGAAGAAATTCGAACTGCACCTGACGAAACAGAGGAATGGAAGCATGTGACCCACAGAAGCAGGAGGATCGAGAGGCAGTCAGCACCCATACTGCTCAGGAACCAGTACCAGGCTCTCACGAAGGAGAACCATGAAGAAATACAGCAAAATAAGACTTTGCCAGCAATGAATAACCTTGTAAGCCCTCAGAATCCTCCTGGATGGAGAAAGAAGAATGTTGTGAAGAAAAAACGGAGAGTGGTGGTCATGGGGGATTCCCTGTTAAGAGGAACAGAGGCCGCTATCTGCAGACCAGACATAACCTCAAGATAAATGTGCTGTCTTCCAGGAGCAAAAATTAAAGATGTGTCTGACAGGATATCAAGACTCTTCAGACCTACAGATCACTACCCATTCCTGCTAATACATGTGGGGACAAATGACACCGCAAGAAAGGACCTGGAAACCATCTGCAGTGACTTTGAAGACTTAGGCAAGAAAGTGAAAGAATTGGGAGCGCAGGTGGTCTTCTCATCCATCCTCCCAGTGGATGGCCATGGAACAATGAGGTGGAATAAGATTCTACAGGTGAACAACTGGCTACGTCGATGGTGCCGTCAACAAGGATTTGGATTTCTGGATCACAGAATGAATTACCTATACGATGGACTACTTGCTAGAGATGGGGTGCACCTTACGAAGACTGGAAAACATGTATTTGGAAGTCGCCTTGCTACACTCATCAGAAGAGCTTTAAACTAGAACAATGTGGGAAGGGAAGCAAAAGGCCAGAAAAAGCCATACAGCTGACAAATACTATTGAGATCTCTGCTACTGGAAGTGGAAAAGAAGAACAAAGACAAAAAAATCTAAATAATAAAAATATGGGAGGAAGAGAAACCGATCACAAACTAAAATGTTTTTATACAAATGCACAAAGCATGGGCAACAAACAAGGAGAATTGGAACTACTAATGCAGGAAAAGGAATATGATGTCATTGGAATCACTGAAACTTGGTGGGACGATACACATGATTGGAATAAAAGGCTAAAAGGATACAACTTATTTGCAAGAAACAGACTTGATAAACGAGGAGGAGGTGTTGCATTGTATGTTAGAAAAGCGTATATCTGCACAGAGATTGAAGCTTCAGAGACTGGGAGTTCTGTGGAAACTGTTTGGGTAAGAATACAAGGAGAGAACAACGGAAAGGACACCATTGTAGGCATTTACTACAGGCCACCTGGGCAAGCTGAAGATATGGATGAACTCTTTATGTATCAAATGACCAAGTTCTCCAAAAAATATGACGTAGTGGTCATGGGAGATTTCAACTATCCAGACATTTGTTGGGAATCTCTCTCAAGTAAAACTAACAGGTCAAGCAAATTCTTATCCTCTCTTGCTGACAACTTTATCTTCCAAAAGGTAGGGGAGAAAACAAGGGGATCTGCTACTTTGGATCTAATTCTTATAAACAGGGAGGAAATGGTTGAGGAGGTAAAGATGGCTGGGACCCTAGGAGGCAGCGATCATGCTATTATAGAATTTTGGATAACTAGAGGAAGACATGTGAAGACTCAAACTTCAAGGTTAGATTTTAGAAAGGCAGATTTTAAGAGACTCAGAAAGAGAATAGGAGGGATCCAATGGCTGGATGTCCTTAAGGACAAAAATGTCCAGGAAGGATGGGAAATTTTTAAAAATGAGATTCTCAAAGCACAATCGTTAACAATCCCGAAAAGTAGGAAGAATGGGAAGCATTTAAGGAAACCAGGATGGATGAACACAGAACTTAAACACATGCTAAAAAGAAAGAAAGAAATGTTTATTAAATGGAAAGAGGGAGGCATATCTAAAGAAGATTATAATGCAGTCTGCAGATCCTGCAGGGCACGTATCAGGTTAGCTAAAGCTGACAATGAATTAAGGCTTGCAAGAGATGTCAAAAGCAATAAAAAAGGATTTTGGGGGTATATCAAAAGTAAAAGAAAAGTCAAAGATGCTATAGGATTTTTACAGGATGAAAATGGAGAAATGGTAAGAGAGGATGTTGAGAAGGCCGAACTTTTTAATTCCTATTTTGCATCTGTTTTCTCTCAGAAAGAAAATGTAACATCAACTGATCTTCACTGTCCTTTTAAAGGAATAGAGGAATCCAAGTTATCAGTAAACAGAAAGATTGTGAGGGAATATTTAGCTAACATAAATGAGTTCAAGTCTCCAGGTCCAGATGAATTACACCCCAGAGTACTGAAGGAGATTGTAGAAGAAATTTTAGAACCACTCTCCATAATCTTTGAAAATTCTTGGAGAACAGGAGAAGTCCCAGAAGACTGGAGAAGAGCAAATGTTGTTCCTATCTTCAAAAAGGGGAAGAAGGTGGACCCAGGGAACTATAGGCCGGTGAGTCTGACTTCTATACCAGGAAAGATCTTTGAACAAATTATTAAACAACATGTATGTAAGTACATGGATAAGAATGAAGTGATTAACCAGAGTCAGCATGGGTTTGTAACTAACAAGTCATGTCAGACTAACTTAATTTCCTTCTATGACAGAATCACTGACTGGGTGGATCAGGGAAATGCTGTAGATATAGTATATATTGACTTCAGCAAAGCATTTGACAAAGTATCTCACATCATCCTTATTGAAAAAATGACCAAGTATGCAATGGACCAGGCAACTGTTAGGTGGATTCATAACTGGCTTAGTGATCGGACTCAAAGGGTGGTTGTAAATGGCTTCACATCCAGCTGGATGAATGTCTCAAGTGGGGTACCACAGGGCTCCGTCCTGGGACCTGTATTGTTCAACATCTTTATCAATGATTTAGATGAAGGAATTGAGGGTAAACTGATTAAATTTGCTGATGACACAAAGCTAGGAGGGATAGCTAATACTAGAGAAGAGAGAGAGAGGATTCAAAAAGACCTAAATAAACTGGAGCAGTGGGCAGCAACCAACAGAATGGTTTTTAACAGGGAAAAATGCAAAGTACTACATCTGGGCAATAAAAATGAAAAAAGCATATACAGAATGGGAGGAATAGAGCTAAGCAACAGTACATGTGAAAAAGACTTAGGTATACTAATAGATCATAGACTGAACATGAGTCAACAGTGTGATGCAGCAGCAAAAAAGGCAAATACAATTCTGGGATGTATTAACAGAAGCATACAGTCTAGATCACGTGAAGTCATTATCGGTCTTTACTCCTCTTTGGTCAGACCTCATCTGGAATACTGTGTACAGTTTTGGGCACCACATTTTAAAAAAGACATCGACAAACTGGAGCAAGTTCAGAGAAGAGCGACCAGAATGGTGACTGGTCTGCAAACCATGTCCTATGAGGAACGGTTGCAGGATTTGGGAATGTTTAGCTTGCAAAAAAGAAGACTGAGAGGAGACTTAATAGCTGTCTACAAATATGTCAAGGGCTGTCACATTGTAGAAGGATCATCTTTATTCTCATTTGCACAAGGAAAGACTAGAAGCAATGGGATGAAACTAAATGGGAGGAGACACAGATTAGATATTAGAAAAAACTTTTTGACAGTTAGGGTGATTAATGAGTGGAACAGGCTGCCACGAGAGGTGGTGAGTTCCCCTTCAATGGACGTCTTCAAACAGAGGCTGGACAGACATCTGTCTGAGATGATCTAGTGAATCCTGCTTTGAGCAGGGGGTTGGACCAGATGACCCAGGAGGTCCCTTCCAACTCTACCATTCTATGATTCTATGATTCTATGATTCTATAACCACCACACTGTGCCATAAACTGTAACCGCCACGCTTTACCTAAACTATAAGCACCACACTGTGCCATAAACTGTAACCGCCATGCTTTACCTAAACTCTAACCACCACACTGTGCCATAAACTGTAACCGCCATGCTTTACCTAAACTATAACCACCACACTGTGCCATAAACTGTAACCACCACGCTTTACCTAAACTATAACCACCACACTGTGCCATAAACTGTAACCACCACGCTTTACCTAAACTATAACCACCACACTGTGCCATAAACTGTAACCGCCATGCTTTACCTAAACTATAACCACCACACTGTGCCATAAACTGTAACCGCCACGCTTTACCTAAACTATAATCAACACACTGTGCCATAAACTGTAACCGCCACACTGTGCCATAAACTGTAACTGCCATACTGTGTACTCAAAATTTTAACCACCAAGCCTAATCCCTCTGACAGCAACTGCTGTGCTTTGTGCCCAGTTCAAAGAAAAGGGCAAGTTGATTTGCATCAGAACAGAGTCCTCCTGTGTCACTTCAAGGTCTTCCTACAAGGCTACCATGATAGACCCCCAAAGCCCTAAAAGGGGCTGTCCAGGCGCAACAAAACTTTGCTTATGGAATGAAATATGTAAAAAGTAACAAACTCAGTCATACTCACCAACCGGCAACCTACCTAGATCCAGCGCCGGCATCTTTGTTGTGTGTGCCGACCCAGGAAATGGTGAGGTCAGGCTGCAGTGGTGGGGGCATCATCGGATGGTTAATGAAAGTCACCTTTGGCAGATGGTGTAATGTGACATCGCCTCTTCCTGTCTCTGTGCAGACCGTGGATGCCGGTAGGTGATTAGGACAGAGTTTGATATTTTTTGCATATCCTGTCCCATTGGCTAAGTTTTATTTTACCCTGATAACTCCCTTAACTCTTGAGCCTCTTCCATAATCCTCAAGACGTTACCAACAAGGCACCTCACTTTTTGCAGAGTATTTAGATATGGTGCAATGCTAAGGGAAACATTCCTGGCAAATATACAGAAAACTCACCAAAATTCTGCTGCAGAATTGTTGTGGATTTTCCCACTAATTTTTCTTTTTAGTTGAATTTTTCCATGGCTGCCGTCTGAGACTTACAGGATATGGTGCCTCTGTTTGCTGCTCTAGATGTAACCCGCAGTAGTTACTATAACCAGTAGACATGTTTTTTGTGTTTGCTGGTGGTACAACACCCTCTTGGACCAAGATCCGAACTCTCAACACTTTTTTCTATAATTTTAATATGAAACATTCCCATGTAATAAGATACTATAAAATATTCCAATATGCAATAACCCAAACACGGTGCACGCTGCTCCCTCTTAGCGCAATTACAGTCTGAATTAAATTGTCCTGATGGCAAACATATTGTAATAGTTATTAAGCCGAGCAAGAAAAAAAAAAAAAAAAAAAAGAGCAGATTCCGAAAGCAAAAGACAAAGTGTCACTTGAAAAGATGTATGGCATGTAATAATAACCTCGCTGAAAAAAAAAATAATACGGTCTTCAAAAGACGGACGCGTAATGAAAATCTAATGACTGTGGCTTTATGTGTTAATATTATCAGACTCGCAAATGAATCACATGATTTATGTGGATGTGCGGCCGGTGGCTTCTCTTCTTTTTCTTCTTTTCTTGATCCTTCCCATTTAAGATGGCGATGTAGAAGGCGAAGATTATTGAAATGTGTCACGGCCGCATGATTCTCATTAAGCTTCGACCCGACTTGAGCTGCGGCCAAATGCTCTCCGGTGGTGGCTCAAATCACATGTTGGAGGCGCCAGATATGTGGATCCTTTACTGTGGGTTGTGAGATTCCAGAGATGATCTCAACACAAATTATATTAATTTGTGGAGCTATTCTAGATGTTTCACTGTCAGCAGTGCACAATACGGTAATCATATTCTTCTTGTTGAAGGATGATTAAGGCAAGAACAGCTCATGAGCCCCATCATCCTCTCTCTGTGTGTTCCGTACAAAGCCACGTGTGGGTGCAGAACTTCCAAGCTTTGGAGGGGTTTTTCCAATTTTCTGTTAAGAAAGGTTCATCATGAAAAGTTTTGAAACTTTCTAGTTTACTTTTTGTATCAATTCCTCAACTTTTTCAAAATGATTTGTGATCTTGCTGATTGATGTAGCGCTGGCGTCCCTGCCCTCTGCTAGGCAGGGACGCTGCTCCCCTCACCGCTCTGCTCCGTGCCCGGCTTCCTTCCCCCGCTCTGCTGTCAGCGCGCGCTCCGTCCCGGCGTCCTCCGCCTGCTCTGCTCTCAGCGCGCGCTCCTTCCCGGCCCCTGTGCTTAGGGCGCGCGCGCGCGCGCTCCCCTCCTCTTAAAGGGGCCGCGCGCGCCGCCCTAAAGAGTCCCCGGCCAATGGCCGGAGGACTTCATCATATATAAGGCACCTCCTCCAAAATGGAGGTGCCCGAGCAATGTTGTTTGCACCTGTGTCTCACCTGTGCTTCAGCCCTCAGGTCCCGTTGCCAGTTACCTGCCAGTTACCTGCCTGATTCCTGCCAGTTACCTGCCTGATTCCTGCCTGAATACTTGTTACCTGTCTGCCAGTCTGAGGTCCGACGGTCTGCCTTACTACTCCTGTCAGTCTGTCTAAGGACCAGCCTGCCCGCTCACCTGGGAGCGCATATCAGCTACCTGCCTGCTTGCCTGAGGTCCGACGGTCTGCCTTACTACTCCGGTCAGTCTGTCTATGGACCAGCTTGCCCGCTCACCTGGGAGCGCTTCTCCGTTACCTGCCTGCTTGCCAGCCCGGAGGCTCCGTTGTCACGTGCTGTGACCACCAGCTATCTCAGAGACTCTTGCCCGCTCACCTGGGAGCGCTTCTCCGTTACCTGCCTGCCTGCCAGCCCGGAGGCTCCGCCGTCACGTGCCGTGACCACCTGCTATTCCAGAGACTCTCGCTTGCTCACCTGGGAGCACCAATCTACCATCTGCCTGCTAGCCTACCCGGAGGCTCTGCCATCACAGGTCGTACCTACCCCTTACCCAGAGACTGCCCTGATCACTTGCCGTATCTCCCTGTCCGTTCACCCAGAGACTGCCCTGATCACTTGCCGTATCTCCCTGTCCGTTCATCCAGAGACTGCCACCCGCTCCCTTACAAGGGCCGCCCCCTTGTATAGTAGCTCAGAGGTTCCGCCTCCCGGACCCGTTACAGTTTGCTCGGGCCATGGAACCCGGTGGCACCCAAGCTCCCTCGCTCTCGGACCTCTGTCTTGAACTGTCCCGTCAGAGGTCCCAACAGGAGACCATCCTGGGTCACCTGCGGAATGTTAATACTCGCCTGAACACTCTGTCTGATCCACCAACAACCCCCGCCAGTACCATGGTATCCTTTTCCGGACCCCGGCTCTCTGCACCTCCTCGCTTCGGAGGCGACTCCGTCCTGGCTCGGGGCTTCATAAATCAGTGCACCCTGCATTTTGAACTATTATCCCACCAGTTTAACTCCGACCGAGCCAAAATTGCCTTTATCATGTCCCATCTCACCGGGGAGGCCCTGGCCTGGCTAAATCCTCTATGGGAGAGAGGAGATCCCCTGGTGTCCGACTTGCCTGCCTTTCTCATGGCTTTCCGGAAAGCCTTCGACGAACCCGGACGGAGGACCTCATCCGCATCTTCTCTGCTTCGCCTCCGTCAGGGAAGCCTCACCGTGGGCCAATATGCCATACGGTTCCGTACCCTTGCCTCGGAGCTGGCCTGGGATAACGAAGCCCTGGTATCCGTCTTCTGGGAGGGTCTGTCCGGCCGTATTAAAGATGAACTTGCTGGTCGGGACATTCCTACCACTCTCGATGATCTAATAACCCTTGCCACCCGGATTGACCTACGGTTCCAGGAGCGCGCCAAAGAGGTCACCCGTGAGAGAGGGATTCCACGTCTAGCTCCTACTTTCCAGGAACCCGTCATTCCTTCCGTTTCTCCCCAGGTACACTCTCCTGAGCCTATGCAGGTCGACCAGACCAAGATGGTCAAATCCCGTCAGGATTTCCGCCGTGCCGAGGGGAGCTGCTTCTACTGTGGCAGTAAGGAGCATCTGATCCGTGCCTGCCCGGAGAGGTCGGGAGAACGCCTGTATCTAGGTTCACTCAGAGGGGTCGATCTAGACAAAAATAAATCCTCTCCATCCCTGCTGTTGTCAGTCTCAATCATCTGCGGGGAGAATCGTTATTCCGAACTAGCCCAACTTGACTCTGGAGCAGCCGGAAATCTTATTTCACAGTCCCTGGTGGAGAAATTCCGCATCCCCACCAAACCTCTGGCTGTACCCTTGTCTGTTGTTGCCGTGGATGGGGGCCTCTTACCTCGCCCCATCCAATTCATCACCGAATCCATTACTCTGCAGGTGGGAATGCTGCATTCAGAGAGTATCTCCTTTCACGTTCTGCCTGGTCTCCCTCACGCCCTCTTGCTAGGTCTGCCTTGGCTCCAGAGACATGCACCCGTGCTTGACTGGCAAACCGGAGAAGTCCTTCACTGGGGACAGGCCTGTCATAAAACCTGCCTGGTTCCCGTCCATTCCGTCCGTCCCTCTCCTATCCCAGCTAATCTACCTGGACTTCCGATTCCTTATTGGTCTAGTGCTGATGTCTTTGTTAAGGAGGAGGCAGAGACATCACCACCTCATAGACCATGTGACTGCCCCATCGATCCCGCCAGAGTAATGCAGGTGGCTCCCGTGAGTCTAAATTGTCTCCCTCCTGGTAAGACGTTCGTATCGGTACCTGATCGGGAGAGAATCCTACACTGGGGTCATTCGTCTAAACTAGCTAACCACGCCGGTCGGAAAAAGACCCTCCAGCTTATTACCCGACACTACTGGTGGCCTAACCTGCACAAGGATGTTATGGACTTTGTTTCTGCCTGTGTGTCCTGCGCCCGCAACAAAGTTCCGAGACACCTGTCGGCCGGCCGCCTTCTTCCTCTGCCAGTACCTGCTGCCCCCTGGCAGCATTTAGCGATGGACCCTCCTCAATTCCGTCCTGGGGATAAAGTCTGGCTCTCGTCCAAATATGTCCGACTCAAGATCCCTTCCTATAAGTTAGGGTCTCGGTTCATCGGCCCACTGGTGGTCATCGGTCAGATCAACCCGGTAGCCTATAAATTGAAACTCCCGGCCAACTTACGGATCCCTAACTCCTTCCATGTATCTCTCCTCAAACCTGTGGTACTTAACTCTTTTTCTAAGTCTACAGGTACGCCTCCTGCTCTGGTTTCTGCTGAGGACAAGTTTGAGGTAGAGAACATTCTTGCCAGCAAAAGGGTAAGAGGAAAGACCTTTTTTCTGGTAGATTGGAAGGGGTTTGGTCCTGAGGAGAGAACGTGGGAGCCCCGGGAGAACATCCATGCCCCTCTCATCCTAGCTAAATTTCTGTCTGGCCTAAAAAAGGGGGGGCCTAAAGGGGGGGGTACTGTAGCGCTGGCGTCCCTGCCCTCTGCTAGGCAGGGACGCTGCTCCCCTCACCGCTCTGCTCCGTGCCCGGCTTCCTTCCCCCGCTCTGCTGTCAGCGCGCGCTCCGTCCCGGCGTCCTCCGCCTGCTCTGCTCTCAGCGCGCGCTCCTTCCCGGCCCCTGTGCTTAGGGCGCGCGCGCGCGCGCTCCCCTCCTCTTAAAGGGGCCGCGCGCGCCGCCCTAAAGAGTCCCCGGCCAATGGCCGGAGGACTTCATCATATATAAGGCACCTCCTCCAAAATGGAGGTGCCCGAGCAATGTTGTTTGCACCTGTGTCTCACCTGTGCTTCAGCCCTCAGGTCCCGTTGCCAGTTACCTGCCAGTTACCTGCCTGATTCCTGCCAGTTACCTGCCTGATTCCTGCCTGAATACTTGTTACCTGTCTGCCAGTCTGAGGTCCGACGGTCTGCCTTACTACTCCTGTCAGTCTGTCTAAGGACCAGCCTGCCCGCTCACCTGGGAGCGCATATCAGCTACCTGCCTGCTTGCCTGAGGTCCGACGGTCTGCCTTACTACTCCGGTCAGTCTGTCTATGGACCAGCTTGCCCGCTCACCTGGGAGCGCTTCTCCGTTACCTGCCTGCTTGCCAGCCCGGAGGCTCCGTTGTCACGTGCTGTGACCACCAGCTATCTCAGAGACTCTTGCCCGCTCACCTGGGAGCGCTTCTCCGTTACCTGCCTGCCTGCCAGCCCGGAGGCTCCGCCGTCACGTGCCGTGACCACCTGCTATTCCAGAGACTCTCGCTTGCTCACCTGGGAGCACCAATCTACCATCTGCCTGCTAGCCTACCCGGAGGCTCTGCCATCACAGGTCGTACCTACCCCTTACCCAGAGACTGCCCTGATCACTTGCCGTATCTCCCTGTCCGTTCACCCAGAGACTGCCCTGATCACTTGCCGTATCTCCCTGTCCGTTCATCCAGAGACTGCCACCCGCTCCCTTACAAGGGCCGCCCCCTTGTATAGTAGCTCAGAGGTTCCGCCTCCCGGACCCGTTACAATTGATCTGTGATGAAAACCTGCACAGACATGCTACTTCTCACAGTGGAGGATAGGTAAGAGTTAGACCCTACGACTTTGTTCACCAATCGCTGCACAATTCTGAAACAAAATTTCAACTGAGTTTTGGCCGCTTTATGTGTACTTGCCCTTATCATAGTATCCAGTATGGGGGTGATACATTTCACCTGCACTGATACATTATCTCTTACATCAGTGTGCAAAGTTTGGCTCTTAAGCTGTTAAAAATACTACATATCTCTGATGAAACAGCTTCTTATCTTAATCAGCCAGACGTCTAGATTTGTTAAGCCAAGAGAAATACACTATTGTGTTTTATGTTGATTTGTGAATGTATGTGTGTTTCTTTGGCTGGTCAAGGACAGTGACCCCGGGTGAAACAATGATGTTTATTAATATGCTAATTGCTAATTGGTCACCAACAACCTATTAACCGCCAAATCCAAGCGACACTACTCCTCCTCCTAGACCTGTCATCTGCCTTTGACACACTAGACCATACCCTCTTACTACAGACTCTCATCTCTCGGCATCACAGACTTGGCCCTGTCTTGGATCTTTTCATACCTAACAGACAGGACATTCAGTGTCTCTCACTCACACACCACCTTCTCATCTCACCTCCTATCTGTCAGTGTCCCCCAAGGTTCACTTCTAGGACCCCTGCTCTTCTCATCTATACCTTCGGCCTGGGACAGCTCATAGAGTCCCACGGCTTTCAGTATCACCTCTCTGCCGATGACACACAGATCTACCTCTCTGGACCCGATATCACCTCCTTACTAACCAGAATCCCACAATGTCTGTCCACTATTTCATCTTTCTTCTCTGCTAGATTTCTAAAAGTTAACATGGATAAAACAGAATTCATCATCTTTTCACCATCTCATTCAACCCTCCCACCTGACCTATTTATCAAAGTCAATGGCTGTTCACTCTCCCCAGTCCAGCAAGCTTGCTGCCTTGGGGTAACCCTGGACTCTGATCTCTCCTTCAAACCACATATCCAAACCCTTTACACTTCCTCCAACTCAAAAATAGCTCCCAGATCCGCACGTTCCTCAACCACCAATCTGCAAAAACACTAGTGCACACCCTCATCATCTCCTGCCTCAACTACTGTAACCTCCTGCTCTGTGGCCTCCCTTCCAACACTCTTGCACTCCTCCAATCTATCCTAAACTCTCCTGCCCGACTAATCCACGTGTCCCCCCACTATTCCCCGTCCTCTCCTATCTGTCAATCCCTTCACTGGCTCCAGTTCAAAACCCTAACCATGGCATATAAAGCCATCCACAACCTGTCTCCTCCATATATCTGTGACCTAGTCTACCTGTACATACCTGCACGCAACCTCTGATCCTCACAAGATCTCCTGCTCTACTCCCCTCTTATCTCCTCCTCCCACAATCACATACAAGATTTCTCCCGTGAATCCCCCCTACTCTGGAACCCTCTGCCCCAACATATCAGACTCTCGCCTACCGTGGAAACTTCAAAAGGAACCTGAAGACCCACCTCTTCCGACAAGCCTACAACCTGCAGTAACCACGGCTCCACCATACCGTTGCATGACCAGCTGTACCTACTGTATCCTCACCCATCCCTTGTAGGCTGTGAGACTGTGAGACTCACGGGCAGGGTCCTCTCTCCTCCTATACCAGTCACCGTCACATTGTGTTCAAGATTATTGTAATTGTTTTTGTATGTATACCCCCTTTCACATGTAAAGTGTCATTGAATAAATGGTGCTATAATAATAAATAATAATAATATTGTATTAAAGCCATCTAGATGTTGATTTAAAGAGTCCCCCTGCTATACCAACTATGTACATTGATTAAATGCTCAAACAATAAGACATGAGCCATGTGGAATAATACCCTCCCTAACCCTTGTCCTGTGGATGTGTACTTGAAAGAACAAATGTGAACTATTTAATGAACCTATGCCTCTGTAGCAGGCAGATTTGAAACAGAGAATGGAAAGAGACTTTACAAGGAGAATAGGAGAATAAAATATCAGACTCTCTTCAGACCATCAGCTTGGTAGCATGGCTTTATCCAAAGAGACACAGATTTGGATTCTACATGATTCCAGCCTAAGGGTATATAGCCCTGATTGGAAAGATACAGATCTGCTCCATTGACCATCAGAGAGTCCATGGATATATTTGGGGACACCAGATTGGGACAATGAAGTCACCTGGCCCCATGGATATGTTGTTTGGGGTTGCCAGGTGGGACCCTCCGGTCGCCTAGAATCCATGGAGACATTTGGAAAAGCCAGATTGGGGCCAGCTGGTCATCTGGCCCCATGGAAACTCTCGGAAAGGCCAGGGTGGGACCCTCGGGTCACCTGGCCTTGTACCTCGATGGACTCTCAGCTTCTTAAGCTTGCCGCTTTCTTTGGGGGTCTGTCAAAAGCGGGGGGCCACTGGTTGAGATAGTTGGTCCTGGAAGTCCCAAATTTACAGCTGTTCTCTCCCAGGCGGGCCAGAGGAAGGGTGAGACTGTGTAATTTTGCACCATCTTGGGTATTGGCTGGGACTGTTCTATGTGTTTATTGTCCGGTTTGTGGTTCAATAAAGTATTGCCATGCTGTTTTACCCTCACCCTGTGTTGTCTGAGTGGTATTATGCCCATGGAAGACCCCGGGTCTTCAAAATATCCTTAAAAAGAATCTGTCAATTGCCATGTAAACTTTTAATCTGAAGTATTTGCCGCTGTTGTCCTGAATCCAGCACTGTTTCTCCTGTGTTTCTGTGCCTCTCCATTCCAGAGATATGGCCCCTTCTTCCTTGTATGTAATTTCAAGAAATAAGGTAGTGGCGCTAGTAGGTGTGTCTTTTAGGCATGCTGCAAATGGGACAACTAATACAGGTTGTCAGAGTGTAAGTAGGACAAAAATAGGTATTGTGTGACATGCAGAAGTAGTGCTTTTGCAGAGTGTGACATGCAGAAGTAGTGCTGGTGCTTTTAAAACATCCAGCAACTAGAGGGGTTAACACAGTCACAGGAGAAGAGGAGTTTTTTATCAGAGCCCCAGGGGGATTGTGGGGAAGTTGTTTACTGGCTGGAGCCAAAGAGAAAGGTGGTGTGTGTGTTCTGTGTCTCACAGAAGCGCCCCTGCAAGTGAAATGGATTCAAGTCAGGAGTGAAGTTAAGCACAGGTCAGGTAGAGTTCCTGAACTAGCAGTGTAGAGTATTGTCAGGCAGAAAGATAAGGACTGGAAGAAATGGTGTCACAGGGATCATCTCCCTCAGCAAACCCTCCCCCCTTTTCCGTCTCACTGTGCTGTAAAGAATGCTGTGTTCATTAATGTGTCTTTGCATTAGAACTGTGCTGTCCTGTACTACTGGGAAAACTGTGAACTGCTGTGCTGCTAAGGAAACTGAACTGTTTGTCACTGGAGCCTGTTGCTCATAAGACTTAACTTGCGCTGGCTGTGCGGCTTCTTATTAAATGCTACTGTTCTACCGTTTATGAGGACTCTTGTCAAGTGTGTCTGGTCAGCAAGTGAAACAACCTACGTGTCTGTGCCTGAGGGTCAATACCACTGTGTGCCTGAGAGAAGCAGCAGCACATGGTTTATGGTCGCCCTGAGTAACGGTTCCCCCAGGATTCCAAAGAATTAATGTAACCTGTCTCGCCCCTATCTGAAACTAGCAGCGTGCGTGTAACAATTGCTTGCACTGGACTAATAGGCGAGGAAGGACGATGGAGAGGAAAATTGGTTTAAAAAGTGAATTTATTGATATGAAGTAAAATACAGGGGGGAAGGAAAAGGGGGTTTTGTTGGAGGAGATGGATGAAGTGGTGGGTATCTGGGTTATGGGTATGGACTGTTGGATGGAGGTCATCCTTCTGGATGGGTACGGTGGTGGAACTGATGACACAGAGGGTTCCTGTTTTAGGTACGGTCATCCTCTAGAGTGAAAAGGAGAGAGACAGGTTGAGTTAGTCTATTGTTAAAAGAACGGTAGGAGCCACTGTGATTGGTGACTAAGCTAGAGATACCAGGTGGGTTCAAGAGTAGGAAGCGGTAATTGGTGCCGGGTCGGCTAGGTGGTGGCTTGCTGGAAATGAAGCCAGATATAGTTAGAATAAATATGAACAAATGTCTCAACTAGGGTACCTGAATTAATAGTTACCTGGTGGTAATAGGTGAGATAGATGGCGGATCAACAATGTAGATGCACAACAGGTGGAGGAAGCAGCGGTGTATTGTGTGCTAGAACGGTAAGGTCAGGTAAGTTAGAGCAGTGCACGTAATATGGTTGGTAAGAGGTAATAAAAACAATATTTACCTAGTAGCAGTGGTGTGAGTCCTGCTAGGTCACCTGTGAGGCTGCCTGAGAGATGGTCCGGAGGCTAGTGGTAGATAGGCCATTAGGCTGGTAATAAGAGGGTAATCAGCCTGTGGTTGTATGAAAGCGATGTTACAATAAACCACATAAACCATGACCAAAATGAGGCAGTGCGCCTATGGGTGACCTGATGCTGCAAGACCCGTGGTAGGGGTAACCTCACAGTGAACAGCGGAGACTGGGGGACAATCAAGGTCCCAATGTAGCTGTAGTTGGGCCTCAGTCTCAATGCCCACAGTAGTCCTTGGTAGGTGGGGATACGTATTAGTCCAGTGCAAGCCATACCTAATTTTTGTATTTAATTTCATTCTTTTTGCCAAGTGGGCATGGTCTTCAACTCTTCTCTGTAGGAGTCTACTTGAAGACCATGCCCAGTTGGCTAAAAATACTGGTTTAATATACAGGAAAGAGGAGGCCTTATCACAGGAACAGAGAAGCGCAGAAAAAAATGAAAACCATTGTCGGATTCAGGAGAACAGACCAAATAAAAATAATACCTAATTATTGTAGGAGACAGGTCCTCTTTAAAGGTGTTTTCAGGCAGGTTAAAATATTTTTAAAGGGACTCAAAAATGGAATAAAAAAATAAAAAAAAGTGCTAGTTGTCACCCTCAGCAATCCTTACAGCTCCCAGTCTGATGCTTACCTCATACCTGCTGGTCTCGATTTCCTAGTAGGACACGATCAGGTCACCTTTAAAGTTGCAATTTTCAACAAATAAAAAGCAAAGGCTTGCGGAATCAGGACGAAGGAATTTTTGCTTAAGGAGTTCAGCAAACTCAACTTTTTGGGCTCATGCATATGGTTTGGTGCAGAACATTTTACAGATTAGCACAGAGTACCACCGGAATATTTCACGCAACTACATCCCTGTACAGACCACGCTCCTCCATGACCACTCTCCGTCCATTCCATTTCCATTCTCTGCCCACTTGATGCTCATTCTGTGACTACTACGTTCCTCGGTCCTGCCTTCCTAAGATGCTAGAAACTTGTATTTTCTGGGAGGCTTCAGTGGGACCCTCAAAATGTGCCAACTTTTACAGGAGTCCAAGAGCTCTCCGCCTTTTAAAGGAACCTTCTGGAATTACCATATATGCCTTAAAGGGGTTTTTCAGTTTCTGAAAAACCCTTGTTCCCCAGCTACAGTTTGTTTGAAAAAACAAAACACAATTTGTGCTTTACTCCCCCTCCCCCTGGTACAGCGCTGAGTCTACGCTGCTGCTCGTGCTGTCTGTTATTGTCTTAAGCAGACAGCTCTGCAGCCAATCACTTTTGAGCTTAAAGAGGTATTCCCATCTCCAAGATCCTATCCCAATGTGTAGTAGGTATAATAATAGTAATAATATTAGCAAATACCTCCAATTAGAAATGTAGTATAGTATTTTTGATTCGCTATGCCACTTACCTCATGTGCAGGCATTGCAGGACCTTAGGTATCCACGGTTACGACCACTAGCAGCTAACTAACTAACTAACTGTCACTTTATCAGTGGCCGTGACCATGGATACCTAAGGTCCTGCAATGCCTGCACATGAGGAAAGAGAGATAGCGAATCAAAAGTACTATACTACATTTCTAATTGTAGGTATTTGCTAATATTATTATTATTATTACACCTACTACATATTGAGATAGGATCTTGGAGATGAGAATACCCCTTTAATGTCTCAGCCCAAGGTGACGTCACAAGTCGCTCAGAGCCGCTGAGCTCACTGATTGGCTGCAGTGAGCTCAGTTGGACTGTCAGCGATCATTAAACAACAAAAGATAACCACTTTAAACGTTTTGAAACCCCCTCCCCTAAAACTGTTTAGACTTAAAGGGGAAATGCCCTTTATGCTTACCTCGATTATTGCTTCCAGTGCTGTATTGAGAATGGAAGTGAACGGGGAAAAAAACATGAACATATCAGACGATCGCTCAGAACCTATTTCAGGATCCTGAAGAAACGAGTCTTTTACCAACTCCACATTCTCCCTGGAAATGAATGTTGTTGTGTAGTTAATATTGTTTAATGTATCAGAACAGCGCGGGCTGCATTGTGAGTGAGACGTACGAGAGCCGTCTGTCTGGGAATTTTTAGTCGTAGTCAGGACGTGATCAAAGTTTTAATGGTAAAAAAAAAACAGGCGAATTACAATTTTTATTCAAAACGCCTATCTTTATTGTATTCTGTTTCATTACATTACAAGACGGATCGTGAAACTCGGCGCGGCTGCCTTTACCCAACATTCATCTCCAGCTGATAAAAGCGAATGTAGTTGTGTTGGTGACGTCCGTGTATCGAATCCCTCGGTCTGCACTTTATTTCTAAATATAAAAAATGTGTGTATATATATGTATTAAACACATTTATATACACACATACATACATGTGTACATATATATATATATATATATATATATATATAGTTTGTGTATGTATACGTGTGTATATATATACATACATATATATATATATATATATACGGTGAAGGAAATAAGTATTTGATACACTGTCGATTTTGCAAGTTTTCCCACCTACAAAGAATGGAGAGGTCTGTAATTTTTATCGTAGGTCACTTCACCTGTGAGAGACAGAATCTAAATATAAAAAAAAAACAGAAAATCACATTGTATGATTTTTACATAATTAATTTGCATTTTATTGCGTTAAATAAGTATTTGCTACAATACAAGAAGAGAACTTATTTTCCCCACTGTATATATATATATACACACACATACATATATAAATGTGTGTGTGTATGTGTATATATTGTAGGGATTCACACTCTCAGGTCGGCATTAGGTAGTGTTCACAAAGGTAGTGCGTTTGGTCCAAACATGTGCAATTTTATTGCTTTCATAAAACTCCAAGGGATTTAAAACCAGAAAAAAGCCTCTTCTGGGCACAAAGGTATCACAGTAAATAAACAGTTCATTCATCAGGCATATATATGTCAGTGAGGGCTCACCCGAACAGATTACAGTCCTCTCTCCTGGAGAAAACTTCGTACACAGAAGAGTCACGACCCCACCAGTTCCGGTATCCCCTTCAGCCTGAGCTCCAGCAGCTTCCAGCGCCAAACAGAAGTGTTCATCTCCATGCACAGTTCACACTGAACAGGCTGCAGCTTCCACACCATCACTCTGTAGCTCCAACACACAGATTGCTCAGCTTTTCTAGCTGACCCATGCAGTTACCATTCAGAGAGAGACCCCGACATGTCTCTCTCTTTCAGCTATAGTTCACATTTTGGCTGGTCACTCACCAACAGTACACTCAAATCTGCTCAAAATCCAGCAGACTGACACAAGGTGAACTCATTTCCTGATTCTTAATCAAAGGAAGTTAGGTGCATCTAATCAAAACCTGCAGTGTCAGGATTTAACCCAGTCCTACTTGGCTTTGCTACAATATGTATGTATGTGTGTACACTGTGTGCAGAATTATTAGGCAAGCTGTATTTTAGAGGATTATTTTTATTATTGATCAACAACTATGTTCTCAATCAACCCAAAAGACTCATAAATATCCAAGCTTAATATTTTTGGAAGTTGGAGTGTTTTTTTTTAGATTTGGCTATCTTAGGAGGATATCTGTTTGTGCAAGTAACTATTACTGTGCAGAATTATTAGGCAACTTAATAAAAACCAAATATAATCCCATCTCACTTGTTTATTTTCACCAGGCAAACCAATATCAGTGCACAAACTTTAGAAATAAACATTTCTGACATGCAAAAACAAAAACCAAAAAAATTAGTGATCAATATAGCCACCTTTCTTTATGATGACACTCAACAGCCTCCATCCATAGATTCTGTCAGTTGCTTGATCTGTTTTCAATCAACATTGCGTGCAGCAGCCACCACAGCCTCCCAGACACTGTTCCGAGAGGTGTACTGTTTTCCCTCCCTGTAGATCTCACATTTTATGATGAACCACAGGTTCTCTATGGGGTTCAGATCACGTGAACAAGGGGGCCATGTCATTATTTTTTCTTCTTTTAGACCTTTACTGACCAGCCACGCCGTGGAGTAGTTGGATGCATGTGATAGAGCATTGTCCTGCATGAAAATCATGTTTTTCTTGAACGATATCGACTTCTTCCTGTACCACTGCTTGAAGACGTTGTCTTCCAGAAACTGGCAGTAGGTCTGGGAGTTGAGCTTCACTCCATCCTCAACCCGAAAAGGTCCCACAAGTTCATCTTTGACGATACCAGCCCATACCAGTACCCCACCTCCACCTTGCTAGCGTCTGAGTCGGAGTGGAGCTCTCTGCCCTTTACTGATCCAGACTCTGGCCCATCCATCTGGCCCATCAAGAGTCACTCTCATTTCATCAGTCCATAAAACCTTTGAAAAATCAGTCTAAAGATATTTCTTGGCCCATTCTTGACGTTTTGTCTTATGTTTCTTGTTCAAAGGTGGTCGTTTTTCAGCCTTCCTTACTTTGGCCATGTCCCTGAGTATCGCACACCTTGTGCTTTTTGATAATTCAGTAACGTTGCAGCTCTGAAATATGGCAAAACTGGTGGCGAATGGCATCTTGGCAGCTTCATGCTTGATTTTCCTCAATTCATCGGCAGTTATTTTGTGCCTTTTTTGGCCAACACGCTTCTTGCGACCCTGTGGGCTATTTGCCATGAAACGCTTGATTGTTCGGTGATCACGCTTCAAACGTTTGGAAATTTCAAGACTGCTGCATCCCTCTGCAAGACATCTCACAATTTTGGACTTTTCAGAGCCAGTCAAATCTCTCTTCTGACCCATTTTGCCAAAGGAAAGGAAGTTGCCTAATAATTAAGCACACTTTACATAGGGTGTTGATGTCATTTGACAACACCCCTCCTCATTACAGAGATGCACATCACCAGATTTACTTAATTGGTAGTTGGCTCTCAAGCCTATGCAGCTTGGAGTAGGACAACATGTATAAAAAGTATCATGTGATCAAAATACTCATTTGACTAATAATTCTGCACGCGGTGTATATATAAATATGTGTGTGTATTTTTATATAGTAACTATAAAGCAATCCTGCCACTTAGTGACAAATAATATCAGCTGGTTCAACTGACAGCCTATAGAAAGGTGTCTCATTACCAAGGTGCCACACAAGAAACATCTCATGATGGGTAAAACAGGTGAGCTGTCTCAAGACCTTCGCAACCTTATTGTTGCAAAACATAATGATGGCATTGTTTACAGAAGAATTTCTAAACTATTGAAGGCTCCAGTGAGCACAGCTGGGGCCATAATCCGGAAGTGTAAAGAACATCATTTCACCATAAACCGGCCACGACCAGGTGCTACCCACAAGATTTCAGACAGAGAAGTGAAAAGAATTATCAGAAGATTTGTCCGAGAGCCAAGGACGACCTGTGAAGAACTACAGAAAGACATGGAATCAGCAGGTACACTTGTTTCAAAGAAAACAAAAAGTAATGCACTCAACCTCCACGGCCTGTATGCACACTTACCTCGCAACCTCCATGGCCTGTATGCACGCTAACCACGCAACCTCCATGGCTTGTATGCGCTCTTTCCACGGAAGAGTCCATTGCTGAACAAAAAGCATGTTCAAGCACATTTAAAGTTTGCTCAAAACCATTTAGGCAAGCCTGTGAAATACTGGGAGAATATAGTCTGGACAGATGAGACCAAAATTGATCTATTTGGATGACATAATACACACCATGTTTGGAGGCCAAAAGGCACTTCATATCACCATAAGAACACTGTGGCGCCCAGCTGCGCTTGGTACCACAGATCCTAGAAGAGTGCATTGATAGAATCCTCCACAAGAGGCCCCCATAAACATTCACACATCTCCATCTTCCATCAGACCAGCAGAGGGAGCCCGTTAGGGATAAAAATAGGGAAGATGGAGCTAGGCAGTTCACTTCCTCTAGAGAGTTCCTCTGAAGAGTTCCTGCAGTAGAGAAGCCTGAGAGAGGTTAGTCTGCAATGGAGCTCAGTCTAGTTTAGAGAACTCAGTTGTAGCTCAGTTAGAGCCCAAGGTGTGCCGACACCTGTATGAGCGGTGAAGAGCGACATGCTGCCGTTAGTGTGAGTAGCCTAGTGAGGGCCCGAGCGTGGCCGAAGGCGAGTGGAAAGTGAGTAGCAGTGGGGGCAGAGGAGCTTACCCAGCTCACCCCGAAACATATACCGGACACCGGGTCCGAGCTTACCGGGATCTCTACGACCCAGTAAGGCATAACCGGAATCCCTGGAGAACTACAGGTCCAAGGTTCACCAGAGAGCTGATATGTAACAGAGCCAGGAGACACATAGGCCCCGTAAGCTGGGAGCGTGCACTCCAAGACAAGGCCCTACCACAATGTCAGCCGGTGCAGGACAGAGATAAAGTTAGGCCTTGCTTCAGGCAGGTCAGAAACTTACTACGCAGAGGCAAGAAACAGGAGGCCCTACACCCGCTCATTGGGGAGGATCCTGATATGCACCCTTCACCCTACAGTGCTCCGGGATGTGCCTGAATTACCACCAGTAAAAGGTACTGAAGTGACAACTGTGTCCGTCCCCGTTCTTGCTCCGACCTGGCTGGGTCTCGCCTGTCCTGCATCCCCATCTCCGTACGCTGCCCTGAGGCCTAGCTCCACCTGTGGGGAGCAATACCATCGAGCTGTCTTATCACCGGCCTCAGTGGACTGCCGCTGCGCTGGTGATTCTCACCAGAAACCACAGGTGGCGTCACAAACTTTCATAAAATTAACAAACAATCCCCTTTTAAAAGCTGACCCCAGGGTACGGGCCCGGGAGCCGACCACCGCGACATCCCCAAGGCCAGGCAAAGGCCCGGGTACCGAGTCGTCCCCATCCCCCTGGACTAGTCAACACCATATGAAGAGTGAGGTTTGGAGACTTTTGTATGAAGTGTACGTTTTAGTAAGCGTGTTTAATACTCTTTCCCTGTGTCATTTCTCATTATTACTTATAACTTAATTTATGGACACCTATGGTTTGATTTCTTTGCCTGTGTGGATTGGAGGGGTTGTTACCGACATCTGGTGAGAATTTCATGACAATAACACCTTTAGAAATAGATTTACTTAGAAAATTGGTGACGTGTACTTATTTCACCTGCTGTATGCACAGGTGCTTCTCACAAAATTAGAATATCATCAAAAAGTTAATTTATTTCAGTTCTTCAAGACAAAATAGTGAAACTCCTATATTATATAGAGTCATTACACACAGAGGGATCTATTCCAAGTGTTTATTTCTGTTAATGTTGATGATTATGGCTTACAGCCAATGAAAACACAAAAGTTATTATCTCAGTAAATTAGAATACTTTATAACAGCAGCTTGAAAAATGTTTTTAAAATCTGAAATGTCTGTTCAGTAAATGCCCTCAATACTTGGTCGGGCTCCTTGTGCATCAATTACTCCATCAATGCGGCAATGTGGCATGGAGGCGATCAGCCTGTGGCCCTGCTGAGGTGTTATGGAAGCCCAGGTTGCCTTGATAGCAGCCTTCAGCTCGTCTGCATTGTTGGGTCTGGTGTCTCTCATCTTCCTCTTGACAATACCCCATAGATTCTCTATAATAGATTCTCTATGGGGTTAAGGTCAGGCGAGATTGCTGCCAATCAAGCACAGTGATACTGTTGTGTGTAAACCAGGTATTGGTACTTTTGTCAGTGTGGACAGGGGCCAAGTCCTGCTGGAGAATGACATTTCCATCTCCAAAAACCTTGTCGGCAGAGGGAAGCATGAAGTGCTCTACAATGTCCTGGTAGACGGCTGCGCTGACTTTGGTCTTGATAAATCACAGTGGACCTACACCAGCAGATGACATGGCCCCCCAAACCATCACCGATTGTGGAAACTTCACACTAGACCTCCAGCAGCTTGGATTGTGGCCTCTCCACTTTTCCTCCAGACTCTGGGACCTCGATTCCCAAATGAAAAGCAAAATTTACTTTCACCTGAAAACAACACATTGGACCACTGAGCATCAGTCCAGGTCTTCTTCTCCTTGGCCCAGGTAAGACGCTTCTGGCGTTGTCTATTGGTCATGAGCGGCTTGACACAAGGAATGTGACATTTGTAGCCCATGTCCTGGATACGTCTGTGTGTGGTGGCTCTGGAAGCAATGACTCCAGCAGCAGTCCACTCCTTGTGTATCTCCCCCAAATGTTTGAATGGCCTTTTCTTTACAATCCTTTCAAGGCTGCGGTTATCCCGGTTGCTTGTGCACCTTTTTCTACCACACTTTTTCCTTCCACTCAACTTTCCATTAATATTCTTGGATACAGCACTCTGTGAACAGCCAGCTTCTTTAGCAATGACCTTTTGTGGCTTACCCTCCTTGTGGAGTGTGTCAATGACTGCCCTTCTGGACATCTGTCAAGTCAGCAGTCTTACCCATGATTGTGGAGCCTACTGAAACAGACTAAGGGACCTTTTTAAACACTTAGGAAGCTTTTGCAGGTGTTTTTTGTTAATTATGCTAATTTACTGGGATAATGACTTTGTGTTTTCATTGGCTGTAAGCCATAATCATCAACATTAACAGAAATAAACATTTGAAATAGATCACTCTGTTTGTAATGACTCTATATAATATAGGAGTTTTACTTTTTTGATTGAAGAACTGAAATAAATTAACTTTTTGATGATATTCTAATTCTGTGAGAAGCACCTGTATATATATATATATATATATATATATATATATATATATACAGTGGGTACGGAAAGTATTCAGACCCCTTTACATTTTTCACTCTTTGTTTCATTGGAGCCATTTGGTAAATTCTAAAAAGTTAATTTTTTTTCTCATTAAAGTACACTCTGCACCCCATCTTGATTGAAAAAAAAACCCAGAAATGTAGAAATTTTTGCAAATTTATTAAGAAAGAAGAACTGAAATATCAAAAATAATCTGAATCAGAAAATAAGATTCTCTGGTCTGATGAGACAAACATAGAACTTTTTGGTGATAATTCTAAGCAGTATGTCTAGAGAAAACCAGACACTGCTGATCACCTACCCAATACAATCCCAACAGTGAAGTGTGGTGGCAGCATCATGCTATGGGGGTGTTTTTCAGCTGCAGGGACAGGACGACTGGTTGAAATTGAAGGAAACATGAATGCGGCCAAGTACAGAGATATCCTGGATGAAAACCTCTTCCTGAGTGCTCTGGATCTCAGACTTGGCTGAAGGTTGACCTTCCAACAAGACAATAACCCTAAGTACACAGCTAAAATAACAAAGGAGTGGCTTCAGAGCAACTCTGTGACCATTCTTGACTGGCCCAGCCAGAGCCCTGACCTAAACCCAATTGAGCATCTCTGGAGAGACCTGAAAATGGCTGTCCACCAACTTTCACCATCCAACCTGACGGAACTGGAGAGGATCTGCAAGGAAGAATGGCAGAGGATCCCCAAATCCAAAAATTGCAAAAATTTCCACATTTCTGTTTTTTTTCAGTCAAGATGGGGAGCAGAGTGTACTTTAATGAGAAAAAAAACGCACTTTTTAGAATTTACCAAATGGCTGCAATGAAACAAAGAGTTAAAAATTTAAAGGGGTCTGAATACTTTCCGTACCCACTGTACATACTGTATATATATATATATATATATATATATATATATATATATATATATATGAAAAATTTAACTGGACAGTGTATACATTTATGAATGAAAAAGAATGTGTATAAAATGAAGAAAATATATAGGTTTATATGAAAAAAATATCTAAAATAAAAAATAATAATTTGATGAGGAATTGTTAAAAGGAAAGAAAAGAAATTTCGGAGGCAATATAAAGATTCCTGAGCTAATTTTGTTTTACGTGATGTATGAAGCTGATATAAAAGGAGGATGAAAAAAAAATTGCATCGGGTGTAATAAAACACAATGCATTGTTTGAGATAATCAGATAAAACAATTTCATTATAATAAAACATTCCGCCGGTGATTTGTATACCTTTCCATCAGTACGGCGTGTAATTATCAATGATATTTCTTTCTTTGAGAAATGTTTTTATGCTATCAGCGTGTTTCCAGGGGCAAAAAATATATATATATATATCTTTCACAAATTGGATCTATTAATTCTCACTTTAACCATATTTTGCTCTCAGATAAATTTCTAAGACATCTTCTCGGTCAGTGACTACTGTACAAGGCCTGTACTGGGAAAGGTCCTCCTCTTGAAAATACAGATTAAAGGAGTCGATATATATATATATTTTTAGAAACAGCGCCACTCTTTTACATTGGTTAGGTCTGGTATTGCAGCTGAACCTAATTTTAGTGAATAGGACAAAGCTAAATACAGCCTATGTGCAAAAGAGCTGCTGTTTCTGGGGGAAAAATTTGTAATCTCATAAAATCCCTTTAAGGGAGCTTTTTTTTAAAAAAAATAACTTTCTATGGTCTAACCCTTTAATATAGGATGTTATAGTCCAGATAGCTTGGTACTATTAGGACATGCCTCTGATTACAAATCTAAGTGACTGCAAAAGGGCTAGTCCTTATCCTAAAATGGGTATTCCTTATTCTTAAAGGGGTAGTCCTTATTCTTAAAGGAGTATTCCTTATCCTTAAAGGGCAGTCCTTATCCTTAAAGTGGTAGTCCTTATCCTTAAAGGGGTATTCCTTATCCTTAAAAGGGAAGTCCTTATCCTTAAAGGGTAGTCCTTATCCTTAAAGTGGTAGTCTTTATTCTTAAAGGAGTAGTCCTTATCCTTAAAGGGGCAGTCCTTATCCTTAAAGGGGCAGTCCTTATCCTTAAAAGGGAAGTCCTTATCCTTAAAGTGATAGTTCTTATCCTTAAAGGGGTAGTCCTTATCCTTAAAAGGGAAGTCTTTATCCTTAAAAGGATAGTCCTTATTCTTAAAGGGGTAGTCCTTATCCTTAAAAGGGTAGTCTTTATCCTTAAAAGGATAGTCCTTATTCTTAAAAGGGGTAGTCCTTATCCTTAAAAGGGTAGTCCTTATTCTTAAAGCGGTAGTCCAATACAGATAATGGCATACCATGTGGATATGGTAAAAATGTCACAAAGCTATAAGCAATAAAAGGAAAACATAAGTTCTAGGTCCTCAAGTTGTAGAATGGAGGTTTGTGAAAAGCACCGAAAGTAGTCCCAATAATTATCACAGCTATAGAGCCTGACGCTTTCCACATAGCAACATATACTGACCTACAAGGGGTTAACATGAGAAGCATTTGACTGTTTTATTCAAAAAACAGCACCACACCTATCTTCAGGTTGTGTGTGGTATTGCATCTCTGACCCTTTTTCTACAATGAAGCTGAACTGCAATACCAGACTCAAACCATTGACCCGGGCAGCACTTTTATTTTACTTTAGTTATTTATTTTTTCAAGGAAGGTAGACCTATTTTTTACATCTTGGACTATCCCTTTAAAATATTTAGTTGGTCTCTTTTAATGATGCTATGGTTCCTTTAATATATTTTATTTTGGTGCTTTGCTAAATATTGGTACCACTTACAAAGTTTTACCTTAACATTGTTTGTTATGAGTCTGAGATACAACGCAATAAATCAAATAAACTTCCTATGCCTTTAACTGCTCAGAATGCACCACCATGCTTTACACTGCGGCTCAACTTTCCTGCAAATTCTCATTGGGAGGTCATAATAGCAAGGAAAGATGATTTCTAGTATTACAAAGATTGAAAATGAATAAGCTACAAACAATTAGACATATTTGTCTAACATTGCCAATATTTGTTTTTTTTTACCTTGCGAAAAGTGCCGGTTCGGGGCCCGAAACGCGCTAGCCCAATAAAGAACCATTTTGGAGTGCAAAAGGCATCTCATTTACCGTTCAACATAATATCGTCCTCCTCTACTAAATAATTAGATAGCAGATTATCAGGTCACTCCACTTTTATCACCTCCCAAGAAAAAAAAATTAAAAAAAATAAAATTAAAAATTAAAAAAAATTAAATTAAAATGTAGAGCCGTGATAAGTTTCACTTGCGCATTTTTCCTATATTTCGTGCTTGGCAAGTCAGTAAAAGCAGCACAAAGCAATAATCGCTGCTCCTACTGTGTTGTCAGCCAGAACCGGGCGACTTTCTCCACGTAGAATGTAAAATGTTCTTTTGAAGAAAGCAGATAAAACAACCGCACTAAATATAATATGGGACCCGGCAATTAATTTACAGGAAAAAGAAAATATTTTCAGATTGTTTGGCTCTTTGGGGACACAATGCCGCATCTCTGCTTTGCCCACTAATGGCAATTATTGTTGCTTCCGGGTATAATAAAAAAAAAAAATAAACGGGAAAAGATATAAGGATCTCGGTAGAAATTGAGCTGAATCTCCCACTGTGGAAATAATCAGGAAATTAAAAGCTTAGCAATCTATAAAACTGCATCACAACGTAATATTGTTAGAGCAAAACATTATCGGTTTATATGGCAGAAACAAGTAAATCTTTGTCGCGGTGCGGTCGGGGCCGGGGGTTCTCAGCCATTTCGTTCGCTGGGAGGATAATGTAATGATATTAGCAAGGAGAGTGCGCGGGAGATGTGCAGAGATATTGTTTAGTCAGCGACCGAAGATAAAGTTAGTGAACTCTAAAGTGCAGAAGTCATATAGGGGAGCAATGGTTTTATGATATGGAGGTCTTCTTTTTCGGAGCCACAGTAGCCTCATGTATAGGTACTATAGAGACCTTGGGGGCGGGCAGCAGCCCATGCGCCTGTTATGTGGCCCATTGAACGAAAGGCCCAGCCTTGACTGGTCCCAACCCTCCCTCTGCTGGTCTGAGGTGGTAGGGTGGAGGTGTGTGAATGTAGTGAGGGCCGCTTGTGGAGAAGTCCATCCATGCACCCTTCTGAGTTCTGTGGCACCAATGCGCAGCAGGGTGCCACAAAGGCATCCCATGCACCTTGAAGGCATCTCATGGCGTCCTTGGAGAGAAGAGACCAGTTTTGGTTGGCCCCATTCCCATCACTATTGGACAAGCACTGTGAAAAACTCCACCCCACAAGTGGTAAGAATTGACCCAAGGATCATGGGAAAGGGCAAAAAAATGCAGAAATAATCTCTAGGTCCTTCTGTTCTGTAGTGGAAAGCAGTCATAGATAGGAAGGCTCAGTCTAATCTTTTTTTTTTACTTTCCTCCCTCTCGTTTATATTTCCAATTGGTAAAGGAAAAATTCTCTAATCACATTCTGCAGAGCTGTCTCATGATATCAACGAGACTGAAGAACGCACCACCTGCTTTGGCTCCTCCTTTAGCTCGTGGCCCACCCCTGAGCAACCACCATCTTACCTATCAGCAGATTCCTATAAGACACTTTCACTTACTGGGTGGTAGTTGGATTACAAATATTCAGATAAAGCCCAGATGGATCTTTGTTGTTGACCCCTGAATTCTATGGTTCTCAAGGTGTAAGTCTTTAACACACTTCAGAGCTGTCTCACCATATGAACAATACTGAACAAAGCAGCATATACTTTAGTTCCTCCTTTAGCCCATGGCCCGCCCCTGAGCAACCAAAAGTTATCTAAAATAATTCTTTGGGCAATCAGTAGATTCCTGTAAGTAACTTTTACTTAGTAGGTGGTAGTTAGTTTATAAATATTCAGAAAAAGAAATGTTTTGTCTTTGTTGTTGGCCCCCTGCCCCCACTTTTATGGCTCCCATTGATCAAGGTTTAAGTCGTTAATACTCTTCAGAGCTGTCTCACTATATAAATGAGATGGAATAAAGCAGCATATTCTTTGGCTCCTCCATTAGCCCATGAGCAACCACAAATTATCGAAAACAATTCTTTTGGCTATCAACAGATTCCTGTAAGATACTTTTACAATGTGGGTGGGAGTTGGCTAATATATATTTAGATAACACCATCTAAACATCAATAATAGGTGAATAAAACTAATGGCTCGCCAGGAATGCCCCCGACCACCATCCTTTTTAGTCCAACTGTTCTAGCCTGACCACCAGCTGTAACTTAGACACATTTTAATCCTAGATTAACACATTTTATACCAACCATTCAATTCCAAACCAATATGTTAGCCAAAGTAGAGAGTAGTTATAAAATGTATATCTCACTCTGGAGGACTTAATAAATGCAATACTACAATTGCCCTGTGGGAATGCTGTAGAGAAACTGAGCACATTCTATCCACATGAATAATAGTTAATACGTTGATTATAGAGTCTTCAATGATTGTTTGGAGGCCCTTCTAACTAAAAGGGAGTGTCCAAATTTGTAAAATGTTTGAAAACCAATATGGACATTTCAGCTCATGCCCCTTTAAGACATTGTAAAAAAAAAAAGACAAACGTAGTTCTGCTACATCTGTAGATACTTTCATCCATCTTCAATGAGTGATCCACATGAAGAAATCAATTGCCTCTTGTTCCAGCCAGCGCGAAAGGTCAGTCCCAAAACTAATAAAAAACACACAACTATCATTCTTTGTGCGTAGCCCTCATTAGGAAAATATAAATCTTGGAATCTCATAAAAAGGGTCATAGTTTTATTGTTGAAGCTAGGAGAAAATAATAAAATAGCTGTGCTAAAACAAAACACTTGCAAGTCATTTACTTTCCGAAATAGAAGACGAGAAGTGGTAGGGGCGCACACTATGCCCGGCGCACTTATCCTAATATGGCAAAACGGACCCCGCAGATGCTCTGAGCTCTTGCTGTGTTGGTCGGACGGCGGTTTATAAAGTTGTGGAGACAATGTAAAGCATTTGGGTAATCCGAAGCCTTTCCACTAACATTTGCTCTGACCGCCAGCCAGTGACAACATCTGATTTTTATTTTGTGCACTGCTCAATATTGTTTTATTTCTTTGTGATTTGTGGACGCTCTTTGTAAAAAATAAAAAAAACGCGCTATTTCTAAATATACCACATACATAGCTGGACACAAAAATAAAATCATCTGCTAAAGTCTATAAAAAAATTGCTACTCCCCCCCCCTACTGTATAATATACAGATGTAGTAGGACTGGATCTGTCATTTAACCCATTGAGGATGCACAGTTTATATTTGGTTTGCTCTCTACCCAAATATTAAAATCTTTATGAACTTATGAATTTTCTTATTAATTTAGAAGGGTATCTCAACCTCTGCCACCATGCTTAAGAAAAGAATAACTGGTTCAGCCAAACAAAGGCATTTAGGGCCCAATTGCGATGCATCTATCGCAACCAGGATACTGTACTCCTCTTTCTGTTTCCTCCCATGTTGATTGAGTTATGGGTGACGGACCCCTGTAATTGTCCGTGTTTAGTAGATGCCTTTATTTTTATAGTTTAATTATTTGCTTTTTTGAAGCGTGGTCTTTCCTGGGATTCAAACTCACAGGCTGCACTGCCAAGGAGAGGAGAATTTCCTCTGCCTAAAGATCCAAATAGTATTTGTCTTCTGTATGGAGATAGTTTCCTGGCACTATGGGGTACATCTTTATATACCACACGGGACCTGATGGAGGTGGAGGACCCAGACACAAGCTTTCCACAATCTGAATGAATGAGCATTACACCTACAGAATGAAGTGAATGAGAAGAGCTGTGCATGCATTACCACCTTTCCAATCTCCTCAGCGCATGACTGGCCCCCATTAAGTTAGTAACTAGAGATTTAGTGAATTCCATAGTACAGTGGCCCTAAAGGATGCAAAGATTTTAGAATATGGATTTTAGGGCCCTTTACATGAGCTTAGGGATCCATCATGGAACGGTAGTAACTTGTGCAGTGCAGAGGCATCAAGGTCGTGCAGCAGTCCATGTGCTTGCTATGTGTACTTGGAGGGAAGTGCCTGGCCTTGGTTGGGTCCATCCCCATTACTAATGAATAACTATAAAAAGTATCTTTCACTGTGGAGGACCTAGTACATGCAATGCTTCATTGGTCCTCTGGGAGTGCTGCATACAAATTAAACACTTCCTATCAATGCTTTACACATCCTCAGGATATGCAATAAATATCTGAAAGATGATGGTCCCAACATGGAATGGTGCACATACGCTGCACTCTCCATGGAAGTTATGAAAATCATTAAGAAAGGGTGCTCACCAATTTGGGGAAGAGTTCTGAAAGTGAATGATGAGAGTCATACGTGCATAGCTACCTTTCTATTTTCCAGCAACGCACCATAATACTCCATGGGACACCATGGTACCATATCTACAGGACAACTCTTTTATGGGTCTTTAATATACAGTAGGATGATCATTTCCCAAATAATTCATTCCTAATCATTGCCCAATGTAAGCAGACCCTTTCATGCTCCAGAGCTGATCTTCCTATTGCAATCATAGTCAGCCATTTTGAGCTTATTGTTTTCAGGCCACCTAGTCACCCTCCTAAATACATACACTCCTCCCTGATCTCACATTACTCTCCTCAGGGGAGTAGCTATAGTTAGTGCAGAGGTAGCAGTTGCATCTGAGGACTTGTACCTAAGAGCCTCAAAAGTTCCTCTGCCACATAAGACACCACTATAATAAATATTACATAGTAGTCGAGGACCTACTACAGATTTTCCATTTGAGCTTGGGTTTTTTCAGATATGCCACCCTTTCCCCCCAATATCACTTGAAGGTTGCAAGGCGTAAGGAGCTCGATGCTGTCACTGCATTGTGCTGCCTGTGCCGTCCCACTCTTTATGCAAGGAGAAAAGAACTTGGTGAGATTTGGCACAAGTGTGGTATTATTACTTTTGCAGGAGGCACTGATGGTTCTTTCATCATTACTTTTTAAAGGGGCATTAATGCTTTCTAAAGAGGGCATTCAAAGAAAATTATTTTTAGGGAACTCCTAAAGAACTCCTTTGTTTTAAGGAGACACTCATGGGGCAGGGAGAGTTGAATACATGTCTTGCTCTGGGTGCTGGTGATCCATGCTAAACCACTACCTACTACTCTTCTAAAACATGTAATAATGGTATCTCAAGAGCTTTGTTGGCCTTCAAATGGACGTTATTGTGAAGGTGTAGCCTCAATCTATGGAAAACCAGCACCTCATTGTAGCACAATATTGTAAGCTGATATCAATATGGTCTAATGGAGCCAAAATAATCTCCAAATTAGGTTGTCTTCTACTGGACCTATGGGGGTCATCACCATATGAGAGCCTGAGCTCATGGATGATACCCAACCTGTGTAATGGAGCCAAAGTCACCTCCAAATTTGGTTGTCTTCTACTGGACCTATGAAGGTCACACTCATGTGGAAGCCTGGGCTCATGGAGGATACCCAACCTGTATAATGGAGTCAAAGTCACCTCTAAATTGGGTTGTCTTCTACTGGAGCTATGTCGGTCATCACCATGTGGGAGCCTGAGCTCATGGAGGATACCCAACTTGTGTAATGGAGCCAAAGTCACCTCCAAATTGGATTGTCTTCTACTAGACCTATGAGGGTCATCACCATGTGGGAGCCTAAGCTCACGGAGGATACCCAACCTGTAAACTTTCATCTCCTATATGTTTCAGCTTTATTGCCTTCCATCAATCCCAACTGTTTTTTGGCAGACGAAGAAGAAAAGGTTAATTGCCATTGAGTCCACGCACAGAGGAGGCCATCTTACACATAACCCGCTTCCCGTAACGCAATTTTATTCCCTCGAGCAGCTTGAAACTCATTTGATCAAGTCCATAATCGCCTTAAAATTCACATTATATTATTTTTTTTCTCTTCCCCGGTTTCTTGTGGGTGTTGCATGTGCGTCGCTATTGAAAGCTAGGCTGAATGAATATGAAAGAGAACTGTCAAGGGTAGAATCTCATATGTAATTACCTTTTCTACTTCTCACTCCTTGCTTTTTAACTAGGCTTACTCGCTTTCTCTATGCCTTTGCATCCCAAAACCCATAATGATATATGTTGGTATTGCTGGAGCACTCATATCTATAGGATGCCGCACATTGACCCTTAATACGATGAATGGCATACATCGTGAAGGCTCATGTATGGATTTCCATACTCAGGGTGCAGATTCCTCCTCTATTTGTTGGGGAAAATGCAAAGTCTATTTTTTTTTCTTTAAAAAAAAAAAATGCTGTTTAACATAATAATTCTCAGAAGCTGTTTCCCCCCACGGTGCAATAATGAAAAGTAAGTGACGGTGAAAGCAAATGATGCTTCAGAAAAAAAAGGGATTATTTTAGAATAGTCTGGTCGGAGGCAGAAATGCGCTGTTTATATTCCACAATCTGTTCCTGCATTTCATATTCCATAACCGGCGTTTGCTGCATTCTGTTACCATTCTCTCTTTCCACGCTTGGTATATTTTTTGCACATAAAATCAGTTAAGTATTGGAAATAATGTATATGCTTATATATTGTGAGGCAAAATTGCACCTTAAATATTTGTCATCACCTTAATGAAGTTGACTGACTCCGTTTTCAAATAAGGAAAAATAAGGTAACAGAAGGGGCGACCCCATTTAGTTCCTCTAGTCCAAGTATGTCCATCACTGTAGAGGAACCATCATGTCCTTTCAGGATGCAAAAAGTCAATTAATTTCATTGGTAACTATGAAATGCCTTGATTTCCTTGGGGTGGCGCTATAGGGAGATATAACACATGCTGCAAGTTCTCCCATAGAATGTGTCTATGTAATTACCATTCACACACCACGTAATTATTTTATTGCTGGGCAGACCTCCAAACAAAAAAGGTTTGCTCAAAGGGCAATCCATTTTAATTATTAAAAAAATAAATAACACTACACCCTGAGATATGAAGTAATTTTTCATCTTCTTTTTCAGTCGCAGTTACCTTTCATCCAATATTCTGCCATCACTATAGGTGCTGGTACTTCATTCTCGCTCACTTCCTAGGATGTCATTGTCTTATGATTTGACTTACCTGAACTGAAAGCCCACCTCTTATTTACCTGTTTACAGTTAGACAGACAGGACAGGAGCAGAGAGCTAAAGACCAGCCCCCACTTCCTGTAAAGCGACAAAGACCCGCCCCCACTTACTGTAGATAGACAAAGACCCACCCCCACTTCTTATTGCGAGACAAAGACTCTCCTCCACTTCTTATTGCGAGACAAAGACTCTCCTCCACTTCTTATTGCGAGACAAAGACTCTCCTCCACTTCTTATAGCGAGACAAAGACCAGCCCCCACTTCCAGAAGAAAGACAAAGACACACCCTGCTTTTTATAGAGAAACAAAGACTATCCCAGTTTACAATAGAGATCCAAAGACCTAAGATTGCTTACAATAGAGAGACCAAGACACACCCCTGCTTACAATAAAGACAGACACACCCCTGCTTACAATAAATACAGACACACCCCTGCTTACAATAAAGACAGACACACCCCTGCTTACAATAAAGCGACAAAGACCCACCCATGCTTACAATAGAAAGACAATGACACAGCCCTGCTTACACTAGAGAGACAAAGACAGACCCCTGCTTACAATAGAGAGACAAAGACCCACCCCTGCTTACAATAGAGAGGAAAAAAAAGACCCATTACTGCTTACAAGAGAGAGACAAAAACACACTCCCAATTCCTGTAGCGAGACAAAGACCTTTCCCCACCTCCTGCAGAAAAACAAAGACACACCCCTGCTTATAATAGAAAGACAAAAACACTCTTCCACTTTCTTTTTAGAGTTAATGACCCTCTCCTACTTTCTGTGGAAAGACAAAGGCACGTTCCACTTTCTAAAGAAAGACAAATGCCCACCCATGCTTAAAATAGAGAGACAAGGACAGATAAAGACCCACCCCACTTACAAGAGAGAAAAAGAACCACCTCTGCTTACAAGAGAGAGAAAAAATCACCCTTCCCAATTCCTTTGGAGAGACAAATACCTGCCCCCCAATTCCTGCAGAAAGACAAATGCACACCCTGCTTTATATAGAAAGACAAAGACCCACCTCCGCTTACAATAGAGAGAAAAAGAATCACTCCTTCTTAGAAGAAAGAGGAAAAACACCCCCCAATTACTTTGGAGAAGCAAAGACCTGCCCCTCAATTCCTGTAAAAAGACAAAGGTGCGCCCTGCTCTATATAAAAATACAAAGACCCACCCCCGCTTACAATAGAGAGACATAGACCCAACCCCGCTTACGATAGAGACAAAGACCCACCCTTGCTTACAATAGAGAGTCAAAGACCCACCCCTGCTTACAATAGTGAGAGAAAGAACCATCCCCGCTTACAATAGAGAGACAAAGACTCACCCCTGCTTACAACAGAGAGACAAAGACCCACCTCCACTTACAATACAGAGACAAAGACCCACCCCCACTTATAATAGAGAGACAAAGACTCACCCCCACTTACAACAGAGAGACAAGGACCCACCCATGCTTACAATAGTCAAAGACCCACCCCTGCTTACAATAGTGAGAAAAAGACCCATCCCCGCTTACAATAAAGACAAAGACCCACCTCCACTTACAATAGAGAGACAAAGACCCACCCCAACTTACAATAGAGAGACAAAGACTCACTCCCGCTTACAACAGAGAGACAAGGACCCACCCCCACTTACAATAGAGAGTCAAAGACCCACCCCTGCTTACAATAGTGAGAAAAAGACCCACACCCGCTTACAATAGAGACAAAGACCCACCCCTGCTTACAATAGAGTAAAAGACCCACCCCCACTTACAATAGAGACAAAGACCCACTCTCGCTTACAATAGAGAGGCAAAGACCCACCTCCACTTACAATAGGGAGACAAAGACCCATCCCCACTTACAAGAGAGAGTGAAAGACCCACCCCCGCTTACAATGGAAAGACAAAGACCCACCCCCACTTACAACAGAGAGAAAAATACCCACCCCCACTTACAATAGAGGCAAAGACCCACCCCCACTTACAATAAAGAGACAAAGACCCACCCCTGCTTACAATAAAGACAAAGATCCACCTCCGCTTACAATAGAGAGACATAGACCCACCTCCAGTTACAATAGAGAGACTAAGACCCACCCCTGCTCACAATAGAGAGACACTGACCCACCCATGCTTACAATAGAGAGTCAAAAACCCACCCCTGCTTATAATAGTGAGAAAAAGACCCACCCCCGCTTACAATAGAGAGACAAAGACCCACCTCTGCTTGCTTTAATCTATCTCAGCATTTGTGCTGCTAGAAACAGAATACACTTAACAACAGGCAGTGAAAAATAAGTTACACAGAAGGGAGAAATCTAGTGGCTGCACTTTGGAGTACCATAAAATATAGCCGGCATCCCAGACAGATGAGCGACATACTAGGGCATTGGCTCCATCGATCTGCTTACTATGGGGGTGAGTAGTCCCATTTGCAATGGTTGTGGTGAAACAATCTGCATTTGCAAACATGGGAGGCGAGAGTTGGCACAACAGTCACTGGAAAAGGCTGGGAAGGCAAACAAGCACCAGGCCTTTTAGACCTCTTGGTGTTGTGCAGGGAGTCCAAATTTGATCTCTGTTACTGGGCCCGTTTTCCTCCGTACACTTCTGGCTACATACAATGAATTTAATGCTTATAATTTTGCAGTCTTTCCATAAATAAAGAGCCGCATTTAATGTTCTATATAAACACAATTTTGTAAGTTTACTAAAGGGTCGACCCAGCTCTTTTTACATAAATGCCGAGATTTTCTGTTAAATAACATGCTGACAAGATTGCTTCTTCCTGCCACAAAAGCAAAATTATAGAAAAGTTGCAGTACATATTAAGTCTATTGTTCATTCTCCCCAGACATGAAAAATACTGTACTGCAAACATTTCACAATACATTTACATAATAGAACACCATGAAATGAAAAATGATTTGACATCCAAAGAAAATACATTTACTGTAGCATGTTTATTGATTTTTATTATAATGCTCAACTTGTTATTTATATATATACATATTCTTCCGAGCTGAATTTTTAAGTGAGCGACGTGAGGGGAACCTGAAAAGAAGCTAAGAATTGCAGAGCCCATTAACCCTTTTTTTCTTTTATTTCCTTGTTGATATAGTCATGGCTGAAAGTGTTGACACCCTTGAAATTGTTCCAGAAAATAAAGTATTTCTCCCAGAAAATGATTGCAATTACAAATGTTTTGTTATACACATGTTTATTTTATTTATGTGTATTGGAACAACACAAAAAAGGCAAATTGGACATAATTGCACACAAAACCCCCAAAATAGGCTGGACAAAATTGTTAGCACCTTTCAAAAACTGTGGATAAACAACTTTGCTTCAAGCATATGATACTTGTTCAAACTCACCTGTGGCAAGTAACAGGTGTGGGCAATATGAAAATTACCCCTGAAACCAGATAAAAAGGGGAGAAGTTGACTCAATCTTTACATTGTGTGTCTGTGTGTGCCACACTAAACATGGAGAACAGAAAGAGGAGAAGAGAACTGTCTGAGGACTTGAAAACCAAAATTGTTGAAAAATATCAACTATCTCAAGGTTACAAGTCCATTTCCAGAGCTCTTTGTTCCTTTGTCCATGGTATGCAACATAATCATGCAACATAATCAAGAAGTTTACAACCAATGGCTCTGTAGCTAATCTCCCTGGACATGGACGGCAGAGAAAAACTGATGAAAGGTTGCAACGCAGAAAAGTCTGGATGGTGGATAAGCAGGCCCAATCAAGTTTCAAAGAAATTCAAGCTGTCCTTCAGGCTCAGGGTGCATCAGTGTCGTGAAATGAAACGCTATGGCAGGAAACCTAGGAGGATCTCACTGCTGACACAAAGACATAAAAAACCTAGACTGCAGTTTACCAAAATGTACGTGAGTAAGCCAAAATCCTTCTGGGAAAGCGTCTTGTGGACAGATGAGACCAAGATGGAGCTTTTTGGTAAAGCACATCATTCTATTGTTTACCGAAAACAGAATGAGGCCTACAAAGAAAAAAATATAGTACTTGCAGTCAAATATGGTGGAGGTTCAAAGATGTTTTTGGGTTGTTTTGCTGCCTCTAGCGCTGGGTGCCTTGGCTGTGTGCAAGGCATCATGAAATTTGAAGATTACCAAAGGATTTCGGATCACAATGTAGTGTCCAGTGTCAGAAAGCTGGATTTGCATCCTAGGTCATGGGTCTTCCAGCAAGACAGTGACCACAAACATAATTCAAGAAGCACCCAGAAATGGATGTAAACAGCCTGGAGAGTTCTGAAGTGTCAGCAATGAGTCCAGATATAAATCCCATTGAACACCTGTGGAGAGATCTTAAAATTGCTGTTAGTAGAAGGCGCCTTCAAATATGGAGCAATTTGCAAAAGAAGAGTGCTCCAAAATTCCAGTTGAGTGGTGTAAGAAGCTTGTTGATGGTTATAGAAAGCGATTGATTGCAGTTATTTATTCCAAAGAGTGTGAAACCAAATATTAAGATGAGGGTGCCAACAAATTTGTCTGGCCCATTTTTGGGGTTCTGTGTGAAATTATGTCTTATTTGCCTTTTTTTCTCTGTTTTTTTGTGTTGTTCCAATACACACAAAGGAAGTAAACACGTGTATAACAAAACATCTGTAATTTCAATAATTTTCTGGAGGAAATACTTCGTTTTCAAGGGTGCCAACACTAACCAGCAAAAAGGGTCACTGTGTGTGTGTCTTTCTGTCTCTCTCTCTTCCACTCTGTTCCAATCTCTTCCTCAGCAGCAGCATAGAGGACATTATTTGGTAGTACTGAGCAGTGCAGCTGTGAGTCCAGCTCTCGGCTGAGAAAAACACTTATTAGAGAGCAGCATGAAGGACATTATATGGCAGCACTGAGTAGTGTAGCTGTGAATGCTTACTAGCAAGCAATAGGGTCTGTGTGTATCATTCTGCCCCTCTTCCACTCCGCTGCTCCTTCTTTTTCCTGCCAGTCCCTATCTTCGGAAACATCAATAGGGAGCTGTAATCCGATCCCTCAGTGAGCTGGCAGGACATCTTGTTTGCATGAAAATAGACGTTAGCAGTTTTTCAGCTTTAATGATGAGTTCAGGAGACAGAGGAAAGAAGATAAAGTGGTTCATAAGTGGAGAAAGAAGCATATCTCTCTGATAAGATATATCACAAAAATTGTCATATTTGCTTGTAATATAGATTTATCTAAAACTTGTTGAAATGATAGTGACCAATTATAGGGTTAGGTCAGTCTTCTTAATTCTCCTGCTTCGAGCCTAACCCTAACCCTAGCTCTTAACTTCCTCGTCGGTGCATGGGTGGACGCAGAATGGGTTTAAGGCTACAGCGCATTCTTTGGACCTGTCCTATAGACCTGACTTGAGAAGGAGAAAGGTGGCCAGGGGCTGTGAACTATCGTGTACCCTCCCTCGACTGTGGCAGGACTGTACATATGGGGTACCTGTGCTGGATCACAATGGTGGCCATGCTCCCCAATGACAAGCAATTGGGCAGGAAGCATTATTTAGAGAACGGGGAATGGGTGATTTTATTTAAACTAAAGGGGAATTCGATCATCTGAATATCTCTTAAAGACATCAATGAATGATCAATGGGGTCCCAACCACTCCCCACCCATTTCAACTGATCAGCAGAATGAAGAAGTGGCACCCCCACAATTATCAACACAAAGAGAGCTGAAGGCTTCAAGCGTGGGATCATACATGGAGGGGCTATTTTAAAAATATGAAATCAAGTGTAAAATCCTGAAAAATCCATTGATTGGTGAAGAAGATCTAACTACCGAGATCTCATCTAAACAACAAAACAAAGTATCAACTTTTGATTTATTTTTCATGTACACACAAAAGCACAAGGGAGTTGAAGATTGGGTTGGTCCGAGCAGTCAAACACACATTTTTCAAGAAGAAACCATTATCGGGGGATTGGAGATTCCAGTTTCCTCCCATTTGTCACTTTCCATCCAGTTCCCCTTTTGTTAGATGAAACAGATGCATCACTCGCTCAGTAGGTGGCGGCAGTGAGCACAGAGCAGAGCTGCTCCCAGTCTACAGAGAACAGGATGAACTCTATCATGATGCAGAAAGGGAGGAAAATGAAAAAAAAAAAATAATAAAAAGAAATATTGCAAAATTTTTAATAAAAAGAAATATTCCAAAATTTTTAGTTTCAAACCCTTTCAGCATGTTACTTTGCGACGACTGCCGTTTCATTAATGTTAATATGAACGGAGTCGCACTTTAAAAAACACAATATGTGAAAAAAAAACACTAAAAAAAAAAGAAATGTGCAGAAAAAAAAAAAGTCTGCAGTGTGAGATTCAGACTATTTACAGCCACCGCGGTCGCAGTCCCCCTCGTCACTTTAAGTACCTTGCTATTAAGAGGACAGACTCTACCATATGGGTATAATTTGTTCCTCACCAGAAGGAGATTCCCATACCAGTCATGAAGGGGAGAGCCGCAGTCTTCAGAGTCCCTCTAATTATTTCAATTATTTACTTTCAAAAGGCCCTTTACATCCCTTTGCGTATGCAGATATGTCCTTTGAATGGTAGCAAGCTTGGGGCCAAGCATTAAGCGCTAATTTTAATTGCCGGTCTTGTTAAGTGCAGATGAGGCAGGATGAACTGATTAACACTAAAACAAAAATTCATTTTTTATTTTTTTTTCGTCCCACCTCCCCCCCCCCCCCATACCAAATGGTCTACCTGCCCTTTTAGCATTTAGCGGCAGAACCGCGGGATTCCATGCAAGGAGGTTAAGTGCGAAGCTTTTTGATGTTAATAACTGGAAGGAAAAAAAAAAAAAATATCGCATTATCACATTGTAATTTTTTTTTTTTGTCTTGGGCTTAGTTTATAATTCTAGGAACGGATGAAAATTATCGCAATCTGTACTGAGACGAAGAAGAATCGTTCAGTTTATACAATCTTATAATCTAAATTATCTCTTGAAAAATGTAAGTTTTTTTTTCTTGTTTAATGCTTTCTTAAAGAGCAAGGACAGCATAAATGCTGCTGTAATATTCCCAATTTAAAGGAACACTCCAGGTAAATATGACACACTGTGTTAGGTCAGTTGCATGGAGTGTGGATTTCGTCTACACCTTGTCATGCTCCACCCTTGGAATAGCACAGCCAATTAGCTTTGCCCAAAATATATTTCCTAAACACTAAAAATTTATGAATCTTTTGATGAATTTTCCCTGAAAATTTGATTCCTGATGGATCAAAAAACTAGTACTGTAAAGCCTCTAATCGCCCTGAAAAGATGTGTGTAACACTCTGAGGTCTCCTAAGACTGCATCCATCACCTTTTAAACTACCTGTTTCTCACACACTAATCTTCTTCCCTATTGTGCTGTCACACACAATTTGTAATGTTTATTCAGTGTTTTAAGATTTCTGTTCTGTAAGCTGTGATGTCCTCTCACTATTCAGATTCACCCAAAACTGGCAGCTGCATTCCCTGCCTTGACTTTTATATGGGCTATGATAGTCCCTCCTGATTGTCTGTGTTATACTATGTAATGTGAGGTCATGTGAGCCTTCTGTGGCTGATGAAATCTTCTGCAATGTGTAATAGCAAAAGTCAAACAATTTAACACAAATTGGATTTTCATTGAATTCTATCATCTCTACTGAACACCCAATTTTTCATTTTAAGGTTTACTCCCAGTTGGGTGGAGAACAATTTTTTTTCCTGGGTGGAGCCTTCTCCGGTGCTCACAGGCGCTCCCTAGTTAGTAATGCAATGCACTTTCTATGTTCTCCCTCAGAAAAATGAAAGGCAACAATTAAGATGAATTCATTTTTGCTATAGAAAAGTAGTTGCCATTTTGCAAGTCCATTCTGCCGATGACCTGACAAGCTAAGATGGAATTTGTTACCAGCACTAGTTACCAAAACTTGAGAAGTTTTTTACTAAAAAACATCCAGGAGGCATCTGGAATGCAAGGAGACCTCTAAAACTCCGATAGAGCTGGCAAGTCTACCATGGGCACCCAAACCTCCTACAAGGCAAAGTTGCCCCAACAGTTTCTTTGCAGCAACATCTCCCAGGCAAACACTAAGATGGCGGAAACAAGGCATGGTCTGATAAACGGGCATGATTTAAGAAAAAGAGGGCAAAGAGGGTATGGCAAAATTAATTATCCGCCATAACAATTTGTATAAGTTTGCAAGTATGAATAGCTCAAGGGAGTATGGGGGCTTTAGTATAGAGGCGTAAGTTGAAGATCAAGGCATCCATTGTTGAGACAGGGCACCTCAATTATCACGTATCTCTTAGCCTTTTTAGGCTTCCAGACATGGGTGACATTACTATTTCTTCAAGCCCTATGGCTACACCCTTTGGTTCAAAGGTCTTTTTACCCTCGACTTGTTGGGTACTGTCATCGCAAAACAGCTTTGCAGAGAAGGAATAGGTCTAATGCTAGGCTTAAGATACACCAGGAGAGGGGGCTTCATTTTGGCTCCCAATTTAGGATGCTCCTATGTAGCAATTAACGGTAGGGGCTTCAAAAATAACACCTGGGTATTGTTTGTTAAGGAAGGGTCTAAAAGCGCCTCTGCAAAAAAAATACCAGAATTATAAATGGCATTTAACATATGGTGGACCCTGTAACAGATTTTGCATTGGGATCTTCGGTACACCTCTGCTTTCGACTAACATGAGTTCATTATATCCTGATTTTTCAGACTGAGATGCCAGAGTTTCTAAGTTGAAGATTTGCTTAGTTTTAATGTACGGCAGCTCTCATCGTTATTAGGGCACTAACTCTTAGTTCCGTCAACATTTTCGTTAATGAAAAGTCATCAATATCCATAAAGATGCTAAAAATATTAATGCATTTCTCAATCGCTCTACTTCATATTGGGGAATTTTAAATGTGGCGGGTTATAATTTGGTAAACTTACCGATATTCTATCATGTTACTAATTGCTTTTTCCAATGCAATTTTTAATAATACCTAGAGGGATATCTTCTGGGCTCCAAAGAAAAATTTAGAGCAGGACCCACCAATTATTGTCTGATTGCAGCTCAGATGTGTTGGAGGACCTGTTGAGTCCTTCCGGCACCAGGACTACTTGGTGATGACCTTCAGGCAACCTCCCTCTACCCTTCCTATAGGTTAGAACCCAATGATACACCTGGCCAATGTGACGCCGCCCTCCCTGAGCGGTGGGGTTAATCGGAGCCGGGTCAGTGTAGGTGTTGCGGGGATGCAGTCGTGGCCTAGACCCGTTCCGTGCCCAGGGCTGTCACATGAAAATAATGGGCTTCTTTTAGGATAAGTGGTTTGTTCGACTACGCCACCTGTGGTTTCTGGTGAAGGCCACCAGCGCTGCAACAGTCCTCTGAGGCTGGTGTTTTGGGCAGCTCGGTTGGTACTACTCCCCACAGGCGGAGTAGGCCTCAGAGCAGTGGTTGGTGAACTGTAAGGAGGGATGATGGGTGCAGTGCCGCGCAGGAATAAACAAGCAGAGGCAGTGAATGAAGTCATCTGGGTCTTTACTCACTTTAGATGAACTTTCAGCCACAAAGCTTCTCTCTGCTACACACGGCGTACTGCGGCCACCGGGAAGGGCGTTCAGCACTTCCCAGGTAGATCAGGAGCACCTGTCAAGACCCCGTCAGTGTGTTCCTCTCCTTCTCCTTCTCTTCCCGCTTGTGTTCCTCCCTGGGATCCAGTAAGCCGCCGGGCTTTTCCAACAGTGACGTGAAGTACACAGTCAGATATCGGGGGCTGGTCACCCCTTTTGCAGCAGGAATCCCCTTGGCTAAGCCAGAGTAAAGAATACAGGTGGCGACTCCGCTCCGTCCGTATCCCCCTGGGATCCTTTTGCCTGTGGAGCCTATCTCCTCTGCTCCCCTCCAAGGCCTTCTTAGGACAGGACCCTGACCGGGTAGAGACAGTGGTTAATTCAGACCCGCTCCTCATCTCAAGGCCAGAGTACGAGGACCGTGTATCTTCAGCCAGCTGCAGACTCTTGCTGGACCCTGACAGAAGACCACAATCAAAGACCTTGAACTTAAGATGGCCGTAGATTAAATATGAATCAATAAGTGCTTCCTAAAAGTGTGTCCTCCACCCTCACCCAGTACATGGTTCCCCCTATCTTTGGTTCCCCCCATCTCCTCTATCCCGGGCTGGGGCAGCACCCTGGTGCATTTAGGCCCCATACAGGACAGGAGTGGTGTAGTGTTGAGTGGTGAAGTGGGGTCCTGGGTGATGCTCCATCCTTACCTGGAAGAGGAGATACCACACCTCAATCTGAGGTGCAGTACCCCTGTGGCGGCTGAACCCTCAGGGGCGCTACATCAAGAAGAAGCCATAACTCCCATATCAGACATCAATTTTGTTGACTACAAGTTGAAGTCATTACAATAAACAACATATCTGAGATATCTTCAGACATAGCTGGCCATATATAACCCAACTGCATGGCCCAATGAACTCCATTTCCAAAATGAATGAGACTGAAGCCATTTCTGTTAAGAACGCTTACTTTGGATGGAAACTTTACAAAAATTTCAAGATGAGAAATAATTTGCTATAAGTTTTGTGATCGACAATTGTGGGCAGCTTACAGGATAGAAAAGTTGGAAGAGTTTACCATCATCATTGATGCCATAAAGTCACAACTCCATTCTTATTCAGCCTAATTAGACTTTGAACTTAACGGGAGTTGCTAAAGTGAGATTACTGAAGACCTATTCTTAGATTAGGTCATTAATACCCAGTTGGTGGAAGTTTGGTGCTCTGCATTCCAATCGATTAAATGCTTGACGAACCACAGGTATTACCAAATGGCTCAAATGCAGAAGACATCTTGACCATATAAGTAACCAGTTTGGTTTCTGTACTTTAAGTGATATAGCTTGAGGTTCAAATTAGACAACCACTGACCTTTTTATACTGTTTTTTTTTTTAGGGGAGTATTCCTGACCATTTCATCCACATAGCTCCAGAAGGACAGATCTAACTCTCTACCTGTACTTCCTTAACCTAGTTGTCTCTTTTTGGCTCCAAGGTGGGGACAACTAGGAAAATTATGGACAGTGTCAATTTTGAGACTACCCTTGCAGGGAGATATGTGAGTAAAAGGGAAGGAAAAATAGAAGAATAAAGTACAGGGTTATTGGGTCATGGGTCAGCAGTAATGGGTACCCGGCAAGATACCATGGGATCTTTTTCTAAATATCTATAACAACTTTCGAAATAATTAAAATATGCCAGGAGTTTGGCTCATAGGTTGAGTTTACAGACAGATTAGTCAAATATTACTAGATTAAATATAAATACATTAAATTATTATTAAATTATAACAATCCAATATTTTACACATCTGAGAATCCAAAGATTTCCTAACATGCAAGAATATTTGAATAAAACAAATCACTTGGTTTTTTTGGCTTACCCTATAAAGATGCAGATTACAAAGAAGCCACGGATTAATTTCGTTATTTACAGAAGGGTTTGTGGACTCCCGCTGATATCTTCAGGGACCGTCTGGTTCTGGACGGCACATTGTGGTACAGGATACAATTGAAATAAGACTTTATTTAAACTGGGACAGTAAGAAAAAAAATGTTAACTCTATCCATGCTTGTTGATTCAAAATATAAGATTTTTTTTTACAATTTTTCACTTTTTTCTATTTCACATTTTTTTATTTTTGATAGAGTTTTTTTCCTATTTAATATTTTTTGTTTTTTATTCCAAATGTTTGAATTAATTTTAGAGATAGTTACAAAAAAATAGTCGAAGAATATTTACGCTAGACTTCAATGCAAAGAAAATGATACATCTAGCAATCACTGGAGAATGACTTCATGGTCATATGAAGAGAGCGATCACTGGAGAAGGACATCATGGTCATACGATGAGAGTGATCACTGGAGAAGGACATCATGGTCATAAGAAGAGAGCAATCACTGGAGAAGGACATCATGGTCATACAAAGAGAGCAATCACCAGAGAAGGATATCATGGCCATACAAAGGGAGCAATCACTAGAGAAGGACATCATGGTCATACGAAGAGAGAGCGATCACTGGAGAAGGACATCATGGTCATATGAAGAAAGAGATCACTGGAGAAGGACATCATGGTCATACGAAGAGAGCAATCACTGGAGAAGGACATCATGGTCATATGAAGAGAGAGATCACTGGAGAAGGATATCATGGTCATACGAAGAGAGTGATCACTGGAGAAGGACATCATGGTCATATGAAGAAAGAGATCATTGGAGAAGGACATCATGGTCATACGAAGAGAGCAATCACTGAAGAAGGATATTATGGTCATATGAAGAGAGTGATCACTGGAAAAGGACATCATGGTCATACAAAGAGAGCGATCACAGGAGAAGGACATCATGGTCATACGAAGAGAGCAATCACTGGAGAAGTACATCATGGTCATACGAAGAGAGCAATCACTGGAGAAGGACATTATGGTCATACGTAGAGAAATCACTGGAGAAGTACATCAAGGTCATAAGAAGAGAGCAATCACTGGAGAATGACATCATGGTCATACGAAGAGAGCGATCACTGGAGAAGGACATCATGGTCATACAAAAAGAGCAATCACTGGAGAAGGACATCATGGTCATACGTAGAGCAATCACTGGAGAAGGACATTATGGTCATACGTAGAGCAATCATTGGAGAAGGACATCATGGTCATACGTAGAGCAATCACTAGAGAAGGACATTATCGTCATACGTAGAGCAATCACTGGAGAAGGACATCATGGTCATACAAAGAGACTGATCACTGGAGAAGGACATCACGGTCGGAAAAATATAAGGAACAAGTCGAAGAGGAAGACCAGAAACCCAATGGCTTAATACAATCAAGATAATGGCGGAGAAGACCCTGTGGACCTATCTAGGCTAGCACAAGATCGATCTTCCTACAGTCGCCATGGCTCAAGATCGAGCTGAAGGCCGTTAATAATAATAAGAAAATAATATATACAGTATATAACAAACAACAAACCTTCCATTTCAGCTACTGTACATATATGAGATGCAAATATATTCTTTTATGTCTAAACTTTGTTAAAAGATTAAAAATGATGATGATAATAATAAAAAAGAATCCATAGTTGTGTTTGGTGGGCTTTTGGCAAGCTAGAAAATTGGACTTTTTCATTTGGGGGGGAAGGTAGTAAGGGAGAGATGAAATATTATCTTAGTGAGGGAGATTATTTCTATGGAGCATTATTTAAAGTTTGGAAACAAACTGTTTTTTTTTTCACTTATTTATTTATTACTATTCAGATGTATGCATTTAATGATCGGCGAGCCGTCCTGTTCATTCAGCTCTCTATGGCACATCAAACGTCTGCAGTACAGCAGGGCCTGTTTACTAATCTCATTTCAATGCCTCCTTAGCATACCTTTGATGCATCCAGTGTTATTAGTGATTACTGCAATACTGCACATATTGTGGAATGCACATAAAGCCAGTTTAGTCTCGCTGCCTCGTTTCCTCTGGAGTTATTATCTGCCCTACAAATCGCGCTTTGTGTAAATAATTGCCCATCTACAAACACCGTATTTTATCATTCCAAACATTGGCTTTCATTTGTAGGCTTCATGTACTATAATAGCACCAGTTTTACACCTGTAGAGCATGTCTGACCAGGCAGTCTGTCTTTTAAAGAGATAGAGGAAAATATCTGCATTTTTAATACTTGGCAACCCCCCCCCCCCCCATGAATTGGTAGGTTTGTGAGTGGTTGCTCCATCAGTATTTTGCACCTGTGCTGCCCTGTCTTTATCATGGGGGTCTCCTGCATCCTACAAGTGCATTGGTAATCTGACCTGGAGCTGGTAAGGCTGTGTTTTTCCGTGTTTTTTCTTGAATTTATGTCCTATGTAAACCCTTTTTTTTTTAGACCTTAATCTATTAGACAAAGAGGAGACAGTTATCTCTATTGCTGGAGGACCCAGTATGTCTGTGCATTACATCGAATGTCCCTTGATCTGTCACACACAGTGTGGAAAAGACTAAGTGCAACACGAAGGGATGGGGAAGGTAGCCCAACGCTAGGGAAAGGGGGAGTGCAGACTCCTAGGCTGATTTAATATCACCCTCCCTGTCCTATCGTCCCTATATAGGTTCCGCACCTATCGCCGAACAGGAAACCTAATCCCTGTATATCCCTAGAGGTAGGCCCCAGATAGGGAGGGGGTGAGCACTGGTCAGTCCTCACTATAAACTAAAGACAACAAGGGAGACAAACAAAGGGGGGAAAACTTAGCTTGAGCAGACACCAGAGAGATAATACCAAACGTCCTCCAAGGGCACCAGAAAGGAAGCTAGCCGACTGCTATTGCTCCAAGCCTTCACAAGAGAAAAAGAGAATATTACCAGCGACTCAATGAAGCAGACTGAGAGTTTATAAACACCCAGACCAGGGTGTGTCAATCAGAGCAGGAGAGAGGTTGCCGCTGGGTCCAAAAGTCAGAAGGATTAAGAAGGCGTCTGCAATGCCAAACGCAGTGACCTTCTGCAGCCAGATCCAGAGCGACTGTTACATCTGACACACCTGTGACATGATCTAATTGGAAACTTTGTAATACTTCATTTCTCCAGTGGGAGTGCTGCAGAGAACTTCAATACTTTCTGACAAGTTCATGATTGTTGGTGATCACAGCCCTGGGACACCCTGTGAATATATTGTGTATCTTTTAACAATAAGATATTTAGTATGGAGGATAACAGCAAAAAAACTAAGTGATCCAGGAATGTATTCCATTATTTAAAGAGAGTTTTTTTGATAACCTTTTCTTGTTAAAGAAGCACCCCTCCTCCTCCCATCAAAAAATGTATCCTCTTAATATATTGCAGTCATCATATTATATAGCACTGTGTACTTACAATTGCTCATTTTTCCCTTCTACCCAGCTAATTCTTCTCTTCTCCATTAGGTCTATGACATCACGTGATTAAAAACTGACGAGCTGAATCCTTCCAAGCTCTATGTAGAAACAGGAGGTGAATTTTCTCTGCACAAGTCATGAGTCACTGCAAAAGTCTAGAGTAGCAGGGAGTAGGAAGCAACTGGGTCAGGAGTTGAAGAGGGAAATGATAAATGCAGGGACAAGAGACTTCCTGTGTCTACATACAGCAGAGAAAAGAGAAGAATTATCTGGGTAGAAAGGCAAAATAAGCAATTGTAAGTACAAAGCTATATAACATGATGACTGCAATATATTAAGAGGATAAAAACTTTGATGGGAAGAGTACTTTAAAAGAGTAGCCAGGATAAGGAGGTTGAATGCCAGGCACTAAAAACTGGAAAAGCGATGAGCAAGGGTAGGTAAGTAAATGAGGTCTGATACAGTGGTCTGATCTGTGAGCCTGATGATTGGGGAAGGTGGGACTAGCGTTTGCTTAATACTGATATATTTTTTAGCCCATTTATGTTGACAATGGTTCTTATTATGCCCCAGAGGAAAGGTCCCTTTTAACAGTTTGGCATAGTCCCCATCACTCCAAAGCTTTCCGCTTCTTGAAAATAAAATGATCACTAACTGTCTTCGGCTAGGAGCCATCAATAATTACCAGTTATCTCCACAAACTGGACAGTAAGTGCTCATCTTCTACCTTCACTGACCATCTGTCCCACAAATTACTACCTTATCTTCAATAATCAAGATGATAATTTGGATCAGGACAAGCCTATTATCTTATATGCTGATATAACGACAGGGTTTGCCATCATCTTCCACCTCTATTGACCATTTTACCCCAAATGATTGCCTTATCTTGGCTCCTAAAGATGATAATTTGGATTATCGTAAACCATAGATTATCATATGCAACCATAAGGATCAAATTGTCCATCATCTCCCACCTTTGTTGACTATCCTGCCCTCAAATTACTATTTTATTTTGGATTCTTCAGGTGTTCATTTGGATCATGGAAGTCCTATTATCCTTAATGTCTAGTCCTATTAGTTTCAAATGCCACAAATGACCATCTTTTCTGGATCATGGTAGTCCTCTTACTGTATCTTTCCTTTTGTACTACCATGGAGATCCAATAGCCAGTCATTATATTCCATCTCCACTGACAATTTTGATTACAAATACAGTAAATATCTTATCTTGATTCCTCAAGATGATCGCTTGAATTATGGTAGTTCTATAATCCTCAATGTCACCATAAAGACCATTTTGGCTATCATCTACCAACTTCACTGACTCAAATGTCTATCTTATCTTGGATTCTCAAGATGATCATTTCAATCATGGTAGCTCTATTATCTTCTATGTCTCTATTTCCTTGGCCATTTTCTACCACCTTCACTGACAATCTTGTTCACAGATGCCTATCTTATCTTGGATCATCAGAAGATCATTTGGATAACAGTAAGCCTAGTATTTTTTATGCCACCAATAAAAGATCCTGTTGACCATCATCTTCCACCCAAACTAATCATCCTGCCCACTAATAATGATCTTATGTGGCATCTTCAGTTGATCATTTGTATCATAGTAGACCAATTAACTGTCAAGCTTTCAGAAACATCCCGTTGGCCATAATCTACTAATGTCACTGACCATCCTGCTCACAAATATCTATCATATCTTGGATCTTCAGAAGATATCATTTGGATAACAGTAAGCCGATGATCTTATGTGCCACCAAAAAAAGATCATGTTAGCCATCATCTTTCACCTTCACTAATTATCTTGCCCACCAAATACTATCTTATCTGACATCTTCAAGATAATAGTATGGATCATGATAGTTATATTACTTTCTATGCCTGCGTTGATGGTCTTCTTCCACCATCACTGACCAATGACCATTTTTTGCCACAAATGATTATCTTCTCTTGGGGCCTCAAGATTATCAATTATATTATTATAGTCTTCTTATCTTATTTTGGCACCATAAAGATCCCATTGGCCATCATCTTCCACCTTTGTTGACCATCGTTCACTGGTGTTGTAATTTTTAACCCCAACCCCTCTCATTACTCGTTATCGACTTTTTTAGTTGTTGATCTTTATAGGAGGAGATATAGGATATCTTTTTTTTATTATCTGGCCAAGTTGTAATGTTATTAAAAGGGTGTCCAGTAAAGTGAAGACAATAGATGGTCCCCTCCAATGGAATCTCCTCTCTGTGCGAATTCTTAGACTCTCAGCACCTGGAATCATGCTCCTATAGATGTTTAGCCTAATTGGGTTTGCTTTCCCTCATCTATTTTTTATCTCATTGATTTTTATTGTATAAACATTTTTTAGTCTTTAATGAGATCCATTTAGACGTGACAGGAAGACAGGTTTGAAAACACCCACTGATTTCTCCCATTCATTTGAATAGCGGCCAAGGGACATATTTTAAAGTCATTTTTTATCTTCCTGCTTTTAGTGTGAATCTCATTAATAAAGAGATGATTTTACTCAAAAGAGCCTTTATGGTTCAGCTACATAACCTAGACTGGAGAGATCTCGTCAAATTACGGCATTATAAAGCGCAAATCGGCTGCCATTCACACGCAGCCGTCCGCTGGGTTTCTCGGTAATACACAAGGACCATTAGATTCGTGGGTATGAAAATCCAGAAATCCAGAGTAAATACAGCCATTCAAATGATATCACAATAGAGGAGTTAATAGCGTCACTTGCAAAATCACAAAAACCTCTATGATTACTTAAAGTGAAGCTCGAGTCTGGAGCCACTTTAATGATAATATTATAGGGAAAGGCATTGTAAAGTCGCACAGTACCAAATTAATATGGCCATATGGTGTGAAAATAACTAAAGCAGTTCAGCAATTATTATTCTGCTTAATTATTTCATTCCAGCATATTCCGTAGCGCTTTACAGACCTCATTCATCATCACTGTCCCCATCGGGGCTCACAATCTACAATCCCTATTGGTATGTCTTTGGAGTGTCGAGGAAATCCATGAAAACACAGGGAGAACATACAAACTCCTTGCAGATGTTGTCCTTGATGGGATTTAAACCCAGGACCCCAGCGCTGCAAGTCTGCAGTGCTAACCACTGAGCCACCATGCAGCCATCAGTAGTTTAGTGGTTAGCAATATTGCTGTGCAGCACGAGAGTCCAGAGCTCAAATCCCACCAAAGATGACATCGGCAAGGAGCAATAAACTGTCATGGAAAACTTTATATCCTTTAACACATAGCTTGCTGAAATACCAGTGATATATATTACTCAAATACTATCAATATACCGTATAATGCAATAATACTACACGGAGTGCTGAGATAACAGTGCCATATAGTGACCCAAACTACCAATGTACAGTGTTATAATACCACTATAGAGTTCTGAAATAACAATGCCATATAATACTGAAATAATACCAATATACAGTATCATAAAACTACTAGGGAGTAGTGAAATAACAGTGCCATATACTACCCAAATAATACCAATATATCAGGGCCAGACATATCATTGGGGCAACCTGTGCAGCTGCACAGGGGCCCAAGAGGTAAGGGGGCCCATTTCTACCTCCGCCTGTGCAATACATAGTATCATGATGCTAAAATAGGGTGCTGACATATTAATGTTATAAAATACTCAAATAATACCAATATACAGAGCCATGAAACTATGGTGGAATTGCCAAATAATGCCCAAATACGGTACCATGCAATAATACCACCATACACTGCTGAAATAGCATTAACCTTATAATACGCAAATAATACCAATATATAAAGTCATAATACTAGCAAGGACTGCTGAAACAACAGTGTCATATACTTCCCAAATAATGGCAATGTAGAGTTCAGTAATACCAATATAGAGTGCTGTAATATTAGTGTCTTTCAGACCCGCAGCATGTCAATTTCTCTTGCGGGTCCGCATGTCAACTTTCCCCATAGATTAACATCTATGAGGAAAGTCCGCAAGTGAAAAAAAAATCGCTCCACTCATTTACATAAATGAGGGTGGAAGCCGCGCGGCTGCTCTGCAGCATCAGTGCCGCAGGCGGCTCCGGATCATGGGAACATACCCTCATGCATGTCTGTGTTTATGGAGGTGTACAGATCTCCCGGAGTGAGTGCCTTTACAAAAGGACTAAAAAGCTGGACTCTAAGTCAGGCGGGCTAGCCAGCACTATAGTATGGACTTGTCGCTTTATGTTTTATCCTATGCCGGTCAAGGGCTGTATTTTAGTTTTCTGTGATGGGGTTTATGAGGACTGAAATAAACAAGCCGGACTCAGATCGCTCCCAAGTGAACAGCATTGTTTATATATACTGTACATATATATATAATATATAGTGCAATAATACTATAATACTACCATAAAGTGTTGAACAACAGTGCCACATAATATGAACAGTGGCTTGTGGAAGTATTCACCCCCTTGACATTTTTCATGTTTTGCTACCTCACAACCTGGAATTTCACAGTTTTTTTGAGGGTTTGCATCAGTTCATGTAAAGAACATGCCGACAACTGTCAACATTTGGTTTTCTTTTTATTGTGAAGCAAGCAACAAATAGGACAAAATAACTGAAAACTTCAGTGTGCATAACTATTCACCCAACTAAAGTCAGTACTTTGTAGAGCCTCCTTTTCCAATTACAGCTGCAAGTTGCTATGGATAAGTCTCTATGAGCTTTCCACATCTTGCCACTGGGATTTTTGCCCATTCCTCAAGGCAAAACTGCTCCAGCTCCTTCACATTAGATGTTTCCTCTGGTGAACAGCAATCTTCAAGTCTGGCCACAGATTATCAATTGGATTAAGGTCTGGGCTTTGACTTGGCCACTCCAGAACATTTACACGTTTCTCCTTAAATGACTTGAGTGTTGCTTTAGCAGTATGCTTTGGTTCATTATCCTGTTGGATGGTGAACCTCTGTCCCAGTCTCAAATCACTGATGGACTGAATCAGGTTTTGCTCAAGAATATCCCTGTATTTCACATCATCCATCTTCTCCTTGACTTGGACCATTTTCTCTGTCCCTATTGCCGAAAATCATCCCCACTGCATGATGCTGCCACCACCATGTTTCACTGTGGGAATGGTGTTCTTGGGGTGATGAGCTATGTTGGTTTGGTGCCAGACATAGTGTTTACTTTAGTGGCCAAAAAGTTTAGTTTTGGTCTCATATGACCACAGCATCTCCCTCCATACATTTAGGGAGTCTCCCTCATGTGTTTTGGCAAACTCAAAGCAAGCCTTACAATTTTTGTGTGTAAGTAAAGGTTTTTTTCTGTCCACTCTTCTACAGAGGCCACCACTATGGAGTGTACGACTTATTGTGGTCGTATGGACAGATACTCCAGTCTCTGCTTGGGAACTCTGCAGCTCCTTCAGGGTTACCTATGGTCTCAGTGTTGCCTCTCTGATTAATGTCCTCCTCGCCCAGGCTGAGAGTTTTGGCGGGCGACCTCTCTTGGCAGGTTTGTTGTGGTACCATGTTCTTTCCATTTGATGATAATGGATTTGATGGCGCTCCAGTGGATCATCAGAGATTGGGATCTTTTTTTATAACCCAACCTTAACTTGTGCTTCTCAACAAATTTGTCCCTGACTTGTTTGGAGATCTCCTTGGTCTTCATGGTGGTGTTTGGAGATCTCCTTGGTCTTCATAGTGTTGTTTGGTTAGTGATGCCCCTTGTTAATGATGTTGCAGCCTCTGTTGTCTTTCAGAAAGGTAAAGTGTATATACTGACAGACATGTGACATTAGATTGAAACACAGGGGGACGTCCTGGCACTAAGCATCTACCCTATGTTATACAAAAGACTAAAGACTTACAAGTCTATACTTTTCAATTTTTCATTTTGTAAATGACGCGCCCCCTGGGCCTGTGCTGCTTCTGCTGCGCAGGGGGATACCCGGAGCCGGATCTGCTGGGGATAGTAGTCCTCGTGGCGGTGACCCGGTCCGTGCCCAGGGTGTCAAACTAAGTGGCGATGTTTTTAGTGGCAGATGTGATATTGTTCGACTACGCCACCCATTGAATGCGGTTACGAAACCGCCGCTGCAGGGCAGACCGCTGAGGCCGGTGGTACAGTTGTGCAGCGTGGGTAGTATAACCCCCAACGGGAGGGGTATGGCCTCAGGGCAGCGGACGTGGATGATGGGGATGGTAGAATTGCACGCAGGCACCAGGAACCACTCAGAGACGGTGCGGTGTAGTTCAGGGTCTTTACTGGTGACAAAAATAGACCCTCCTGGGAGTACTGGCTAGCGGTCGGGGTCTGGTCAGTCCGTGAGCAGACAGGATCTCCCCTGGCCAGGCGGAGTTGTAGGCCTCCCCAACTAACTGTACTCTTCTTGGCTACCTTGCTAGAAGCGGGTAAAAGTAGCCCACGTCCCTGAGTGTACCGTGTGGTGCTCACCCGTATGGCCGGTGACTCGGGGCCTTCTGGTAGCCTCCGCTCCACGACGGCGGTGCTGGTCCCTTGCGTGTGACCGTGCCTTCGGGTTTCTTGGCCAGAGGACCTGAAATCCCCTGCCGGTCGGTTTCTGCTGCTGGGTATGGAACAGTCCCCACAGCCTCGGACTCCGTGTCCGGTGAGATCTCTTCAGCCAAGGCGAGCTATCTAGCTTCCAGCCTCTGGCACTCACTCCTGCTCCTACAGGGCTCCTGTTGTCACTTTCCCTGCAACTGCTCCACACCAGACCAGACTGTGTCTCTGTCTGGGACTCCTCTTCTTCTCTTCTCTACTCTCTACTCACTAACCCTACCTCAGCCCCAGTTTATATAGGGGAAGTTCTTCCCCTCCCAGGACTGGGCAGGAGGTGTGGCATGCTCAGGGTTCCTGACCAGGAGACCTCCCACCTGCTCACAGACGTAATATTGCTATTACTGTGGTAACCAGACCCCTGGGGTTCCACATTCCCCCCTAGTAAAATTTAGTACTCCGGAACTAAACATATTTTTTTGAAAACATAACAGGGTATAAACAGGAACAATACAATAAGGAAAAACATGTTAAAGTGGTCACGGCGTGTCCGCAACCGGGTGCAATTTTTGAAGCAACAGGGTGTCCTTTTCACCAAAGAACAGGGAGCCGTAACCAGGTAGGGGTCTGTCCTGCCCCGAGTCTTTAACAGTCTTTAGTCCGTTCCTGGGTTACGCTCCAAACATATATACAACAGAGTTCTAGTAAATCCACAAAAGATACCTATAAAATAACTGGAAAAACATAATTATTTACAAGCAACAGTAAACAGGTAAATATTAATAAAACAGTCTAAACACTTTAGATCCTCCAACGTACGGGCAACTGGCCTCTAGTGGCCCTAGTAGACCTACGGAGCTCACTAACTGGTCCTGCACTACAGGGTGTAGGAGCTGTTAAAGGTAAGCTGGGCAGCTGTCTACGGACTCTTTGGCTCACTAGGGGCACGGCAGGGTCACTATAAGCAGAGGGTCGATTCTCCTGGTCTGCTTGTGTGGGGTCTTCTGCCTCCTGGACCGGCTGCTCTTCCAGCTCTACCTGTTTCTCCGTAGGCACTTGGGATGCTGGCTGGAGGAAGGTGAGGACGGGTACCACAATAGCGCCATTTATTTGTGTCCAAGACCGAGGGAAGTCTCCGAGTACAGTACTGACCATCTCTTCCCTTTTCTCTGCGGGTCGAGGGTTTTCTTGATCTTCTTCAGGGTTTCGTAGCTGCTCGGGACACTTCTTCAGGTGATCTCGGGAGACAAGGGCTGTGGTTTCTCCTCCATCCTTACTGATTGTGCAGATTTTTGGGTTTTCATGGCTTGATGGCAGTACGGTGTACGGGTCCTTTTCCCACTGGTCGTCCAACTTGTGGAGCCGTCTTTTCCTCTTCAAGACCTGCTCTCCAGGTACCAGGGGAACAGCGGGAGCATACTGGTTGTAAGTCTTCTCCTGTCTTTCTCTTGCTTGACGGAGACTTCGCTCAACGCTCTCCTGTACTTTCCAGTACTGCTGCTGCCTCTCTGTGTCCCAGTCTGCTTCTGGTGAAGTGTCCTCGGGTGTCAGGACTCCCATATCCAGATCAACAGGCAGCTTACCAGGTCTTGCTCTCATTAGGTAAGCCGGGGTACAGTTGGTAGAACCTACAGGGATGTGGTTGTATAGGTCCACCAGATCAGGCAGTTTCTCAGGCCACAGACTGCGTTCTTCCAGGGGCAATGTTTTCAGAAGGTCTATCACCACCTGGTTCATCTTCTCGCAGAGTCCATTGGTTTGCGGATGATAGGGTGTTGTTCTTATCTTCCGGCAGCCATACAGACTGCAGAACTCCTGGAAGACTTCCGCTTCAAAGGCAGGTCCTTGGTCCGTCAGCACCTGCTCTGGGTATCCGTGTGGACGGCAGAAGTGCTGCTGGAAGGCTCTAGCTGCTGTTTGAGCCGTTAAGTCCTTGACGGGGACTACAACCAAGAACCGGGAATAGTGATCCACGATGGTCAACGCATAGACGTAGCCACTTCTGCTGGGGGTCAGTTTTACATGGTCCAAGGCTACCAGTTCCAACGGCTGCCTGGTGACGATGGACTGCAGGGGAGTCTTCTGGCTGGCACGGTCCTTCCTTCTTAGGTTGCATGGGCCACAGTCTCTGCACCACCTCTCGATGGTTCCTCTCATGCCTACCCAGTGGAACCGCCCGCGCAGCAGGAACTCCAGCTTCTTCCATCCGAAGTGCCCAGCTCCGTCGTGGTATGCCTCCAGTACCATAGCCGTGTCTCTTCTTGGCACCACTACTTGCCAGACCAGTTCATGCGTCCGGGAGTTAACCATTCTGTGGCACAACTTCCCCTTGTAAAGGAACAGTCGACTCTTCTCAGCCCACGGTTGCTTGGTCTCCTCCGGAGCGTCTGGGTCAAGGCGGGCATCTGGCTGAGTCAGCATCTCCTTCACCAGTCGGACGGCGGGGTCACTGTCTTGCGTTTCTGCCCAGTTGTAATGAGGTAAGGGGTTGAACGTAGCGGATTGCTTACCCCTTACACGGTGGGAATACTGGGTAGTCCCATGACGGTGAAACGCGGGGAGTTCAACTTCTTCCAGTTCCCCTGGATCTTCCCCTACGTCCGGTAGGTTTGGCATTCTGGACAAGGCATCCGCGTTGGTATTGGAGCGTCCTGCCCGGTATTTGATCGTGAACTCATAGTTGGACAGGCGGGCCATCCATCTCTGCTCCAGGGCACCGAGTCTTGCAGTGTCCAGGTGTGTCAACGGGTTGTTATCCATGTACACGGTGAACCGGGAAGAGGCGAGGTAGTGCTTAAAGCGTTCGGTGACTGCCCACACCACTGCCAGGAACTCTAGCTTGAATGAGCTGTAATTCTCAGGGTTTCTTTCGGTGGGTCGCAGTTTTCGGCTGGCGTAAGCAATTACCCGTTCTCTCCCCTGCTGGATCTGGGACAGTACGGCTCCTAGCCCGATGTTACTTGCGTCGGTGTAGAGGATAAAGGGCTGGCTGTAATCCGGGTACGCCAGGATTTCATCTCCCGTGAGGGCCATCTTCAGCTGGCAGAAGGACTCTTCTTCCAGCTTCTCCCATCTGAAGGGCGGCTTCTGGTTCTTGGCCTTCCTGGACTGGCCTATCAGGAGGTCCTGCATAGGAGCTGCCTTTTTGGTGAAACCGGGAATGAATCTTCGGTAGTAGCCTACCAACCCGAGGAACTGCCGCACTTCCTTTACGCTGGAGGGTCTTGGCCATTCCTTAATCGCGGTGATCTTATCAGGGTCGGGAGCCACTCCGTCAGCACTCACCACGTGTCCCAGGTACTGCACTTTTGGTTTTAGCAGGTGACACTTCGACGGTTTCACCTTCAGACCGTAGTTTGCCAGGGCTTCAAACACTTCCGCCAGGTGTTTCAGGTGGTCCTCGTAGGTTTTGGAATAAACTATAACATCGTCCAGGTACAGCAGGACCGTCTCAAAGTTCCGGTGTCCCAGACAGCATTCCATCAATCGTTGGAAGGTTCCTGGTGCGTTGCAGAGTCCGAACGGCATGCAGGTAAACTCGCTAAGTCCCATCGGGGTGGTGAATGCGGTCTTCTCCCAGTCCGCCTCTGCTACAGGAACCTGCCAGTACCCGCTAGTGAGATCCAAAGTGGAGAAGAAGTTAGCAGATTTTAAAGCAGCCAAAGACTCCTCTATCCTTGGTAAGGGGTACGCATCTTTGTGTGTGATACGGTTGATTTTCCGGTAATCTACACACATTCTCATGGTGTTGTCTTTCTTTTTAACCAAGACTAGTGGAGCTGCCCAGGGGCTACAGCTATCCCTGATTACCCCAGCCTCCGTCATGTCTCTAAGCATCCCCTTGGCGTGTTGGTAGTGTGCAGGGGGTACGGGACGATACCTCTCCTTTATGGGAGGATGGTCTCCCGTGGGGATGTGATGTTCCACTCCCTTCACTCGCCCGAAGTCTAGCGGGTGTTTACTGAACACTCTCTCGTATTCCTGGAGCACCCGGTAGACTCCCTGCTTTTGGTGAGCGGGTGTGGAGTCAGTACCCAAATGCAGTTGCTGACACCAGTCCTCCATTTGTTGTTTAGAGCCGTTACCTTCTTCTGGATGAGATGGAGGCAAGGGTTCCACGGACTGTACAGAATTTTGGTTGATGGTATACAATTTGGCTAGCGTAGCATACCGGGGCAGGTACACTTCCCTCTTCCCGATATTTATTATGCGAACGGGCACCCTCCCATGGCGTACATCAACCACCCCCCGTGCCGTCAAAATGGTGGGCCTACTATCTGAGTAGACTGGTTCTACCATTGCCTGGTAATCTCTACCTCTCAGACCAATAGCTGCCCGGCACCAAATCATCATTTCACTTTTCGGGGGCATGGCAATAGGGAAAGGGTCACACATTCTCACGCTACCAATCTCACCACCGGAGAGTTCCACCTGTTGCCGTCGCATCAGTGCCCGGATCTCTTTTTGGAGCACTCGCTGCTGGCCGGAGCTGGCGTTCTTGGCAACCTGCTGTAAAATAAGAATCACCTCTGCAAGACAATTTTCAATCACATTAGTTCCTAGAGTTATCTTTGGGTGACTCTCGCGCTTGTCAATGTCCACAATGATCAGTCCCTGTGCTACCAGTTCGACTTTACCGATTTTAATGGTCATCTCTTTAAATCCGATCTATGGCACGGGCTGACCATTGCTGGCGATGATACTCAAGTCGTCGTCTGGGTAGCGGGTTATATCCGAGTCATTCCAGTACTGCTTGAAGAGCACGTACGGGATGGTGGTGACCTGTGACCCGGTGTCAAGTAGGGCACTCATAGGAATGCCATCCAGTACTACAGGCAAGACTGGACGTCCTCCCACGTATTTGTCACGCCAGTTCGATGGGCCTGGTGATCTTATTCCTAGGGGTTGGCCCTCTACCCCAGGTTGTGCCAGTTTAAAGGACAGTACCTTGCCATATGTCCGGGTTGATTGCAGCGGCGGCAGATGGGTTGTCCGTCCTCATTGTATCGGTCGCTGGGTCTTCCTCTGGCCGGTGGGGTCCTCCTTGGTCGGCGCCACGGGATATCCTCCGGTCCGGATGCCAGCTGGATCTTCCCTGGAGTAGAAACCTGTAAAGACTGCACAGTTCGGGTTAGCGCGGCAACGCTTTTAGTTAGCTCTTGGACCTGATGGTGCAGGTCTGTAGCCAGGTCATTGTTTAAAGCCTGCGCATCAGCTCCCACAGGCCCTGCCGACAAGGGCGCCGCCTCCTGGTGGTAAGTAGTAGCAGGGCGTTTGTGGGTCACAGCGCCACCTGGTGCCCGTTCTCGGAGCACCCGGATGGCTCTGTCCTTGAACTGTGCAAAGTCCAGATGAGGGTCCTGTAAGGCCATTGCCCGCAACTGGGTTCGGTGGGCATTGCAATGTAGACCCTCTATAAATTGTTCAGTCAACAGCTTGTCTTCGTTTCCCACGCCGTCAGGGTCGGCCTGCTTAATGGCTCTCAGGGCCTCTTGTAGGTTTAGTGCATAGTCCCTTATATTCTCATGTGCTCGCTGCTTGCACCCGTAGAATCTAAGCTTGATCTCGGCTGAGGTACGGGTATCAAAGGTGTCCTTCAGCCGGGCTAGTATCTCTGCGACAGTCCTCCTCCTCCCAAGTGGCCAGGACTTTACCTCCCTTTGGGCTGCCCCTGTTAATTGAGCCACCAGGATGCTCACTTTTTGCTCTTCTGTGAGGGGGTACACCTGGAAGAGGCTATCCAGCCTTTCTCTGAAGTCATTTAGGGTATGTGACTCCCCTGAGTACTGGGGTAGCCAGGCTGCCCCCGGGATGTAGGGCATGGTGAAAGGCATGACCGCAGCAGCGGTGGTGCTGGCGGTGGCTGTGGCAGTGAAGCTCTCCTCCGTATCCGACATCCTCCTCCCCCCTAGTGGACCGTGGCCTACCTTGCGATGATCCTCTTCCGTAGGCCGTGGCTCCGCAGTGGATCGTCAGGGTTGAGGACCTTCCGTCGCGCTCCTGTGATGTCGGCGTCTGCTGGGCTCCTTCCAGGACCTTACGCAACGTCCGGACGTGAGGCGGGGCTTCAGTTCTCGCGCACTTTCGGAGTCCACGCCCCTCTTCTTCCCGCGCGGCGTCCTCGAGATGGCGTCCAATGGCGGGAAAACTCCACGGATGGCGGGAAGAAGGCAGAAGATGGCGTCGGATGGCGGGAAAACTCCACGGATGGCGGGAAGAAGGCAAAAGATGGCGTCGGATGGCGGGAATCTTCACCACAGGTAAGTTTAACAGTTCTTTTTCAGGCGCGCAGTACCCGGTGGTTGCGGGCACGGGATCCTGCCGACTACGCCAAAAGTTGACGCGCCCCCTGGGCCTGTGCTGCTTCTGCTGCGCAGGGGGATACCCGGAGCCGGATCTGCTGGGGATAGTAGTCCTCGTGGCGGTGACCCGGTCCGTGCCCAGGGTGTCAAACTAAGTGGCGATGTTTTTAGTGGCAGATGTGATATTGTTCGACTACGCCACCCGTTGAATGCGGTTACGAAACCGCCGCTGCAGGGCAGACCGCTGAGGCCGGTGGTACAGTTGTGCAGCGTGGGTAGTATAACCCCCAACGGGAGGGGTATGGCCTCAGGGCAGCGGACGTGGATGATGGGGATGGTAGAATTGCACGCAGGCACCAGGAACCACTCAGAGACGGTGCGGTGTAGTTCAGGGTCTTTACTGGTGACAAAGATAGACCCTCCCGGGAGTACTGGCTAGCGGTCGGGGTCTGGTCAGTCCGTGAGCAGACAGGATCTCCCCTGGCCAGGCGGAGTTGTAGGCCTCCCCAACTAACTGTACTCTTCTTGGCTACCTTGCTAGAAGCGGGTAAAAGTAGCCCACGTCCCTGAGTGTACCGTGTGGTGCTCACCCGTATGGCCGGTGACTCGGGGCCTTCTGGTAGCCTCCGCTCCACGACGGCGGTGCTGGTCCCTTGCGTGTGACCGTGCCTTCGGGTTTCTTGGCCAGAGGACCTGAAATCCCCTACCGGTCGGTTTCTGCTGCTGGGTATGGAACAGTCCCCACAGCCTCGGGCTCCGTGTCCGGTGAGATCTCTTCAGCCAAGGCGAGCTATCTAGCTTCCAGCCTCTGGCACTCACTCCTGCTCCTACAGGGCTCCTGTTGTCACTTTCCCTGCAACTGCTCCACACCAGACCAGACTGTGTCTCTGTCTGGGACTCCTCTTCTTCTCTTCTCTACTCTCTACTCACTAACCCCACCTCAGCCCCAGTTTATATAGGGGAAGTTCTTCCCCTCCCAGGACTGGGCAGGAGGTGTGGCATGCTCAGGGTTCCTGACCAGGAGACCTCCCACCTGCTCACAGACGTAATATTGCTATTACTGTGGTAACCAGACCCCTGGGGTTCCACATAAACTTCTCCACAGGCCTCATTATTTCCTTTTTTTTACTTTTAAGAAGTTAAAAAAAGAATGAAGTTAAAATAAAAAAGTCAGCAATTTACTGTCTCGGCTTTGAATATTTTTGGAAACGCCCTATTGACATCCAGCGTGTGAGGACGGCACAGGACAGCTGAATTGGATTTCAGACAGCCTGTTCCTTGGACGCCCTCCACCTTCAATGGTTTGTTTTGGCGTTGGATTACTTTCCCTACTGAAGAGCACTTCAGACCACAGTGGAAAATAGACCACCGTGGTGAGCAACCGCAAGTGTAAGAGGAGCAAGTGTTGGGAGTAATAATGCTGAGAAGTCTTTAGTGTCACCTGCTCCAGGTAGTCCATACCCAGGAAGTGTCATGCTCGATGTACTCCACCAACCTTGTCCTCTATCTATCTATCTTTCTATCTATCTATCTATCTATCTATCTATCTATCTATCTATCTATCTATCTATCTATCTATTGTCTATCTATCTATCTATCTATCTATCTATTGTCTATCTATCTATTATCTATCTATCTATTGTCTATCTATCTACTTTATTTATCTCTATTTCTTTCTTTCTCTCCTTCTTTCTCTTCTTTTTCTCTCTTTCTCTTTTTTCTTTCTTTCTTGTTATTTCTTTCTTTCTATCTTTCACTTTCTTTCTCTCCTTCTTTCTTTCCATCTATCTTTCTTTCACTCCTTCTTTCTCTCTTTTTCTCTCTCTCTCGTTCTCACTCTTTCTTTCTTCCTTTCTCTCTCTCTTCCTTTCTGTTACTCTCTCTCACTTTCCCTTTCTCTCATATCATTCCACTTTCTATCTTCTGTAAAACCAAAACTTTGCATTTTCACGATCAGTGTGAATAAATAGTCAATTCTTTTTTCACTGTAAGTCCTTGAAGTGATGCCTTGTCTTCATTTTGGAATATATCTTATGGACATTTTATAATTAACAATGAAAAAAGTTGACTCAGCACCAGCCTTAGACCATGTTCACACATTCAGTATTTGGTCAGTATTTTGCATCAGTATTTGTAAGCCAAAATCAGGAGTACCTGAAAAATGCAGAAGTGGTGACGTGTTTCTATTATACTTTTCCTCCGATTGTTCCACTCCTGGTTTTGGCTCACAAATACTGATGTCAAATACTGACCAAATGCTGAACGTGTGAACGTGGCCTTATAGAGTGGGTAGAAAGCCTTCCCTGCAATTAACAAACCTTCTAAAAATAAATAAAGTAAATGCAGGCAGCTCTTCTCCCCCCCCCCCAAAAAAAAAAAATAAGGAGCAGAGTTACTGGACTTTATTGGCCTGTGTGGCGACGTTTCGATTCATAGTGTTCATAGGCTTGAGAAAGGCTCCTACACTAACCGAAATGTCACCATATGGGCAACCGATAACTCTGCTGCTTCCATTTAATCTATCAATTTATCTATTATCTATCTATATATCTGTCTGTCTATCTATTATGTATTTATCCATTTATCTATTATCTATCTATCATCTATTTATATCTATCTATCTATCTATCATCTATTTATATCTATCTATCTATTATCTATCTATCTATCTATCTATCTATCTATTATCTATCATCTATCCATTATCTATCTATTATTTATCTATTATCTATCTATTATCTATCTATTATCTATCTATTATCTATTATCTATCTATTATCTATCTATTATCTATCTATCTCATATCTATCTATCTATCTATTATCTATCTATTATCTATTATCTATCTATTATCTTTCTATCTATTATCTATCTATCTATTATCTATCTATTATCTATATATTATCTATCTATCTATTATCTATCATCTATCTATCAATCTATTATCTATCTATCTATCTATTATCTATCTATTATCTATATATTATCTATTATCTATCTATTATCTATCTATCTATGTATCTACCTATTATCTATCATCTATCTATTACCTATCTATCTATCTATTATCTATCTATCTATCTATCATCTATCTATTACCTATCTATCTATCTATTATCTATCTATCTATTATCTATCATCTATCTATCATCTATCTATCTATTATCTATCTGTATATTATCTATCATCTATCTATCTATCATCTATCTATCATCTATCTGTCTATCTATCTATTATCTATCTATTTATCTATTATCTATCTATTATCTATCATCTATCTATCATCTATCTATCTATTATCTATCTATCTATCTATCTATTATCTATCTATCTATTATCTATCTATCTATCTATCTATTATCTATCTATCTATCTATCATCTATCTATCTATTATCTATCTGTATATTATCTATCATCTATCTATCTATTATCTATCATCTATCTATCTATTATCTATCTATTTATTATCTATCTATCTATTATCTATCTATTATCTATCATCTATCTATTATCTATCTATTATCTATCTATCTATTATCTATCTGTTATCTATCTATTATCTATCTATTATCTATCTATTATCTATCTTTCTATCTATCTATCATCTATCTATTATCTATCTATCTATCTATTATCTATCTATCTATTATCTATCATCTATCTCTATCTATCTATTATCTATCTATCTATTATCTATCTATCTATTATCTATCTATTATCTATCTATCATCTATTATCTATCTATTATCTATCTATCTATCTATTATCTATTATCTATCTATTATCTATCTATCTATTATTTATCTATCTATCTATCTACTATCTATCTATTATCTATCTATTATCTATCATCTATCTATTATCTATCTTTCTATCTATCTATTATCTATCTATTATCTATTATCTATCTATCATCTATCTATTATCTATCTATCTATCTATTCTATCTATTATCTATCTATCTATCATCTATCTATCTATCATCTATCTATTATCTATCTATCTATTATCTATCATCTATCTCTATCTATTATTTATCTATCTATTATCTATCATCTATCTATCTCTATCTATCTATCTATTATCTATCTATCTATATTTCTTTTACTTATTTTACCAATTCACTAATTAAATATTTTATTAACCCTTCGGTGACTTTTTGTTATCATCCTTCTTTCCACATCAAATAGATTGTTAAATGGTGTGAATCCCGTTCGTCTGTTAGAGTCTATTTACTGGAATATCAAGGACAATATAAAAATATAAAAAATGAGCGGGGAACATAAAATGTGCATTATTGAAAGCATCTAATTAAAGACAAGTTAGCTTGATGCCTGCTCTCGTTAAGACAATGCAGGCTATAATTAAGTATACGATCATAGCTTATTTGGTTATGAATAGGGCAATCAGGAAAATTCAGAGTGAATTGGAGAGTAAGAGGTTAGTAAAGCATCCAGATTAGCATTTTGTACGGGGGCTCACTCCGCTATACAAAGACGCCATAGAGAATCCTTCATACCTGGATCTGGACAGATTATTAAAGATTGAAGGTTAGATGGAGAGGTCCTCCGAGGATCTTTGTCAATCAAGCACATACCCAATTAGTTAATAGATAGAATAACAAATCGTCCTGTCGTAACGCATAGGGTGTATTTAGGAAACAGTTGTCATTAACAGTGAGGAGCGATGAGTGATTAATTATTGTCATCTCAAGATCTTTACATCAACCCTCCGCAATCTTCTCCGCTAGTTACACGGATCAGACCGGAAGATCGGAGGGCGAAGCCTGCGCCCCACAAACCGGGTCAGGATTTCACCTGTACGGTATAATGATAATGAGCGATTCTAGTGAAGGATGAAGAATAAGCATCCAGTGCACTGTGTGATCAATACATACAGAGAGAGATAGATAGACGGATAGATGATAGATAGATAGATAATAGATAGATAGATAGATAGAATATAGATAGATAATAGATAGATAGATGATAGATAATAAATAGATAGATAATAGATAGATAGATAGGTAATAGATAGATAGAAAGATAATAGATAGATAGATAGAATATAGATAGATAATAGATAGATAGATAGATGATAGATAATAAATAGATAGATAATAGATAGATAGATGATAGATAATAAATAGATAGATAATAGATAGATAGGTAATAGATAGATAGATGATAGATAGATAGATAGATAGATAGATAGATAGAGAGATATGACTCACCCCATGGGCCGTGGGGCACTCGGAACCGGGCAATAGGGAGACGATGGGGGTAGTAGTGGCGACCCGGTCCCGTGGCTCAGGGTGGTCAGACCAGTGGCAGTCTTTTAGATGTCTTAGATAATGTCCGACTACGCCACCCGTGGATTGCGGTTATTAGGAACCGCCGCTGCAGGGCAGACCGCTGGGGTCGATGATGTATGCAGCTGGGATGGTGTGACTCCCCACGGGAAGAGTGCGGCCCCAGGGCAGTGTAGTGGATGGTGGGAGTGATGGTGGTGAGAGTCTCAGTACCGGTAATGCCGGAGGAGCGAAAAAGCATACAGACAACGTACTGCAGTCCAGGGTCTTTATTCACGGTTAATATCCAAGTCACTTCTGCAGGGAATGACTGCCCGAGCCGTGCTGCGTCCACCAGGTGAGGGGCTCGGTCAACTCCCAGGCAGCTCAGGAGTATGGCTCAGGACCCCCTTCAATCCTTCCTCTGGACTGCCTCACCAGTGACCCACTTTTGTCCAGCTACCGCGGACTTGTGCGGTTAAACGTGGGCCCCGTTCCCCGTTGTCCTATATGGTGCCTTCCTAGCAGGTTTGATGAGGTATCGCAACAATAAATGATCACGACGTCCGGTCTTTGGCTGAGGGTAGTTTCTCCTCCACCAACTTGGGATCCGGCACCCTTAATCTGCCTGACCCTGCACCCTGGATTCTCGTGGGTTCTTAGGGTCCCTTCCACCTTCTTGTTCCTGAGCCCTTCTGTTTCTCTGTCTCTCCTCCTTCTTTCCTGTTCCTTCTTCTCCTCCCTTCTCATTGAGCTGGGCTGAGGTGACACCACAGCTCCCCTTCACCTCCTCCTTAGCCTCTCACTAGGCCCTCCTGGAGTAGAGCTCCTACAGAGCCTCTACTCCCTGTCTTCTCCTCTCTGGACAGGACTTCTCCCTGAACTAAGATGGTGCCCACCTTTTATACCTCCCTCTAGCCATGAGCCCAGGTGACCAGCAACCAATGGGCTCCTACCTACGCTCAGGAACCAACCCCTATCTGCCCCTACAGCACTGGGTGTTCCACCCCCCTCCCCACTCCAGACAGGGACATGGTCTGTCGTGCCTGCACTTCTGTCTAGTGGGAGCACCGTTGAGCTGTCCCTCGGAAATGGGGTGTGTGTGCTGTATGCAGCTAACTAAGCCCTGGTCCATACTCCATCCTTACCCGGGAGTGGAATACCACACCTCTGGCAGAGGTGCAATACCCCTGTAGCGGCCGAACCCTCTGGGCGCTACATTCCCCCCTGGTAAATCACAGCACGTCCTCGGGCTGGAAAAGAGCAAAAACAGATAATTACAGGACGTGCAAAACTCTTTCAATAACCTTCTACATCAGAAACGGACGACATTGTTCAATTTCCTTTATGGGACACACTTTTCTTTTCACTAGGCATTATAAAAAAAAACATTTTCAATACTTCCGGAACTCTTTTGTATAAAACATCTTATAAAACTCTTGCATTATCACCTAGCAGCATATAAAACTTTCTCATGTCAAACATTTTTAAGTAAAGCACATTCTTGGATTCTTGGATCATGGCCGCGGTGCAACTTGCGACCAGGTAAAGGTGCAACAGTCCAGTTAATCTTGAGGTAGACGTTGCGGTTTTTGTATAAAACCAGTAGGGGGCGCTTTAAGAAGCGCAACTATTTACAAGGGATTGGCCGTTCCCAGTCCTCGGCCGGTTGAAAAGGGGGGATGGCTGCTCACAGTCCTCAGCCTGGTTACCTAGGGGATAGGGCAACAGTCAAACAGTCCTATATCAGTCCCAGCGGGGACCACACTCAACTTGAAACAGTCCCGAACAGTTCCTTTGTACCCTGACGGGTAACTATTTACACTGGTATGCTACTATTTACTGGTAGCGATACCCTCCAGCTGCTCCTTGCTCCTCATAATCTTCAGGCCCATCCGGGCCCTCTTGGTACTCAGAGTCTGAGTAGTGCTGTTCCTCCTCCTCTACTACTCTGTGGACGTGGAGGGCGTACCATCCCTTCACGCCTTGGTGCCGGGTGTAAGACACCACATCCCCTGGAAACAGATCCCGCCCTCGATGACCTTCCGGCAGGTGGCTCTCCACATCCCTCCTCGTCACGAACACGTCGCTGATGGTCTCAGGGTCTCGGATGAAACCCCAGCCGCACTCCATCTGGAACTTCACAACAGTCCCGGTGACTCGGGGACTGCGGGCAGTTCGGGGATCTCGCCGGGCCTTCATTTTCTGCTCCGCGCTCCGGACCTGCAGCTTCTCTTGTTTCACGCGCCGCTCTCGCTGCTCCCTCTCAAACATCTCCAGCTGTTGGCGGCAGGCCTCCCGCCGTTCGGCTGCGCCCGCCCTTGTTTCCTTTGTGAACCCCATTAGGTCCTCCCCAGTGGGGTCCCTTTCAAACTGGGCGTCCTCCAACGGCAGCTGGGGGGTTTCCTGAAGCGCCGGAGCAGGTATGAGGGGCTCAGATGGTACTTCAACCTCCGCGGGCGGGCTCCTCCGAAAGCGGGGGTTGACATACTCGGGGGGCCAGATGAAAGGAAGCCCATCCGGACTGGTATGTTGGGCGAAAAGATCTGCGCCCAGTGGTAGTACCGCAGAAGCAGGGGGCGCAAGCGGGTTAGCGGCGCCCGGGGGGACATGGCCTTGCGAGGAGGCCCGCGCTGGTCGTTTCCTAGTTGCTCCCAGGGGTGGTACAGCGGGTGCAGGGGGTTCCGTCGGGGCAGCGGCGCCCGGGGGCGCTAGGCCTTGCGGCCGGGCCTGCGATGGTGGTTTGCTGAGCACGCCCGGGGTCAGAGGGCACGGCGTGGGGCAGAGCTCACTGGCAGCGTCGACGGCCTGGGGGCCGGTTGATGGCGGTGGAGGCACGGTGTCGACGGCAGGTCCAGGTGCGTTGGGCTCCGCAACAGGGTGCAGGGGCAGGTTGGCGGCCCCAGGGTTCGGGGTAGGGGCGTCTCCGTTACCTGCCTCTGCTGTCGCGGCCTCCTCCGCGGCATCGTCTTCAGCCTCCGCTCTGTCTTCACTGCCCTCGGTGGCTGGTGTGCTGCTGGACGTCGACGGCGCCTCCTGCTGCAGGGTCATAGCCCGCCGGGCCATTTCTTCTTTCCACCCGGCTATCACGTCCTGCTGCGCCCAGACCATCCTCCGGTCCAGCTCCTCCAGCGCCGCCCGCGCATACTCGGGGTCCTCCTTGGGGAGATGGGCTAGCAGCTCTGTAAAGCTGCATGGTGGTGTGGCTTGCAGCAGGCCCCTTGCCAAAGTGCTGGAGCTGGTTCCTTTCTCCATCTCCGGGTGCAGCCTGGCCAGACTGATCCAGACCACCCCCTGCCCCGCAGTTTTCTTCTCTTTCCGCCCCCATGGGGGATGGTCCTGGGGCATTCTGCTGACAATCACTCTCAGGGGCAGCCCCCCCACGTTGACGGACATTTCTACAGCCGTGCTCATGGTTGATGGGGGCGGGCTTCCTCTTTGGCGCCATTCTGGGACCCGGCCCACGATGGGAGGCGGCCTCCTGTGGTCTTTTGGCACACACATTATGGCGCTCGTTCTTCTGGGGCGGGCGCCATCTTTAGTACAATGAAACAGTCTCTTTTCAGGCGCGCAGTACCCGTTGTTAGCGGGCACGAAATGCTGCCGACTACGCCAAAGCTGACTCGCCCCCTGGGCTCTGGGGCACTCGGATCCGGGCAGTAGGGGAACGATGGGAGTAGTAGTGGCAACCCGGTTCCGTGGCTCAGGGTGGTCAGGCCAGTGGTAGTCCGTTATGCGCTGATGATTATGTCCGACTACGCCACCCGTGGATTGCGGTTATTAGGAACCGCCGCTGCAGGGCAGACCGCTGGGGCCGATGATGTATGCACCTGGGATGGTGTGACACCCTACGGGAAGAGTGCGGCCCCAGGGCAGTGTAGTGGATGGTGGGAGTGATGGTGGTGAGAGTCTCAGTACCGGTAATGCCGGAGGAGCGAAAAAGCACACAGACAACGTACTGCAGTCCAGGGTCTTTACTCACGGTTAATATCCAAATCACTTCTGCAGGGAATGACTGCCCGAGCCGTGCTGCGTCCACCAGGTGAGGGGCTCGGTCAACTCCCAGGCAGCTCAGGAGTATGGCTCAGGACCCCCTTCAATCCTTCCTCTGGACTGCCTCACCAGTGACCCACTTTTGTCCAGCTACCGCGGACTTGTGCGGTTAAACGTGGGCCCCGTTCCCCGCTGTCCTATATGGTGCCTTCCTAGCAGGTTTGATGAGGTGTCGCACCAATAAATGATCACGACGTCCGGTCTTTGGCTGAGGGTAGTTTCTCCTCCACCAACTTGGGATCCGGCACCCTTAATCTGCCTGACCCTGCACCCTGGATTCTCGTGGGTTCTTAGGGTCCCTTCCACCTTCTTGTTCCTGAGCCCTTCTGTTTCTCTGTCTCTCCTCCTTCTTTCCTGTTCCTTCTTCTCCTCCCTTCTCGTGGAGCTGGGCTGAGGTGACACCACAGCTCCCCTTTACCTCCTCCTCGACCTTTCACTAGGCCCTCCTGGAGTAGAGCTCCTACAGAGCCTCTACTCCCTGTCGTCTCCTCTCTGGACAGGACTTCTCTCTGAACTAAGATGGTGCCCACCTTTTATACCTCCCTCTAGCCATGAGCCCAGGTGACCAGCAACCAATGGGCTCCTACCTACGCTCAGAAACCAACCCCTATCTGCCCCTACAGCACTGGGTGTTCCACCCCCCTCCCCACTCCAGACAGGGACATAGTCGGTCGTGCCTGCACTTCTGTCTAGTGGGAGCACCGTTGAGCTGTCCCTCGGAAATGGGGTGTGTGTGCTGTATGCAGCTAACTGAGCCCTGGTCCATACTCCATCCTTACCCGGGAGTGGAATATCACACCTCTGGCAGAGGTGCAATACCCCTGTAGCGGCCGAACCCTCGGAGCGCTACAGATAGATGATAGATAGATGGATAGATGATAGATAGATAATAGATAATAGATAGATAGATGATAGATAGATAGATAATAGATAGATAGATAGAGGGATAGATATATAGATGGATAGATATTAGATGGTTGGATGATAGATAGATAAATAGATAAAGATAGATAGATAATAGATCTAAAAAGATATGAGACTATAGAAAGATAGATAATATATGAGATAAAAAAAAGAAAAATAGATGCTAGACAGACAGAAAGATATGAGTTCGATAGATATAAGATAGAGATTCGAAAGGGGGATAGACAGCAGAAGAAAGGAAGAATGGAAAAATTGAAGGAAGGAGAAAGACTGATGGAAGGTGAAAGAAGGAAGGAAGAAGAAAGGAAGGGAGAAATATAGGATAAAATGAAGGAATTATGGAGAAGAACATATGGAAAGAGGGAGAAAGAATGGTAGAAAAAGAAAGAAGAATAGAAAGGAAAAAGGAGAAAAAAGAGAAGGAGAAAGGAGGATAGAAGGAAAGAGAAAGAAGGCTAGAATGAAGGAAGGAGAAAAAGGATAGCAGGAAAGAAGGAGTAAGAGAGAGAATGATAGCAGGAAGGAAGGCGAAAAAGAAAAACCAATACACTGTGTGCAGAATTTTTAGGCAAGTTGGATTTTAGAGGATTATTTTTATTATTGATCAACAACTATGTTCTCAATCAACCCAAAAGACTCATAAATATCCAAGCTTAATATTTTTGGAAGGTGGAGTGGGTTTTTTTTAGATTTGGCTATCTTAGGAGGATATCTGTTTGTGCAGGTAACTATTACTGTGCAGAATTATTAGGCAACTTAATAAAAAACAAATATAATCCCATCTCACTTGTTTATTTTCACCAGGTAAACCAATATCAGCGCACAAAATTTAGAAATAAACATTTCTGACATGCAAAAACAAAAAAATTAGTGATGAATATAGCCACCTTTCTTTATGATGACACTCAGCAGCCTCCATCCATAGATTCTGTCAGTTGCTTGATCTGTTTTCGATCCACATTGCGTGCAGCAGCCACCACAGCCTCCCAGACACTGTTCCCAGTGGTGTACTGTTTTCCCTCCCTGTAGATCTCACATTTTATGATGGACCACAGGTTCTCTATGGGGTTCAGATCAGGTGAACAAGGGGGCCATGTCATTATTTTTTCTTCTTTTAGACCTTTACTGGCCAGCCACGCTGTGGAGTAGTTGGATGCATGTGATGGAGCATTGTCCTGCATGAAAATCATGTTTTTCTTGAACGATACCGACTTCTTCCTGTATCACTTCTTGAAGAAGTTGTCTTCCAGAAACTGGCAGTAGGTCTGGGAGTTGAGCTTCACTGCATGCTCAACCTGAAAAGGTCCCACAAGTTCATCTTTGATGATACCAGCCCATACCAGTACCCCACCTCCACCTTGCTGGCGTCTGAGTCGGAGTGGAGCTCTCTGCCCTTTACTGATCCAGCCTCTGGCCCATCCATCTGGCCCATCAAGAGTCACTCTCATTTCATCAGTCCATAAAACCTTTGAAAAATCAGTCTTAAGATATTTCTTGGCCCATTCTGGATCTTTTATCTTATGTTTCTTGTTCATAGGTGGTGGTTTTTCAGCCTTCCTTACCTTGGCCATGTCCCTGAGTATCGCACACCTTGTGCTTTTTGATACTCCAGTAACGTTGCAGCTCTGAAATATGGCAAAACTGGTGGCATCTTGGCAGCTTCACGCTTTATTTTCCTCAATTCATGGGCAGTTATTTTGCGCCTTTTTTGGCCAACACGCTTCTTGCGACCCTGTTGGCTAATTGCCATGAAATGCTTGATTGTTCGGTGATCACGCTTCAAAAGTTTGGAAATTTCAAGACTGCTGCATCCCTCTGCAAGACATCTCACAATTTTGGACTTTTCAGAGCCCGTCAAATCTCTCTTCTGACCCATTTTGCCAAAGGAAAGGAAGTTGCCTAATAATTAAGTACACCTTATATAGGGTGTTGATGTCATTAGTCTTCACCCCTCCTCATTACAGAGATGCACATCACCAGATTTACTTAATTGGTAGTTGGCTCTCAAGCCTATGCAGCTTGAAGTAGGACAACATGTATAAAAAGTATCAAAGTGATCAAAATACGCATTTGCCTAATAATTCTGCACACAGTGTAGAAGGAAGAAGAAAGAAGGTTAAAAGGAAGAAAGGAGAAAGAGAATAGCAGGAAAGAAGGAGAAAAAGAAAGAAGGATAGATGATAGATAATACGAGATAATGAAAAGACAGATAGACCTGTTTCTGGAAATTATTCTAAATAATGATCACAACGTTTGAAGACTAAAAACCCAATGTACTACGGATAGATAGATAGATAGATAGATAGATGATAGATAATAAATAGATAGATAGATGATAGATAGATAGATAATAGATGATAGATAGATAGATAGATGATAGATAGATAGATAGATAGATAGATAATAGATGATAGATAGATAGATAGATAGATGATAGATAGATAGATAGATAGATAATAGATGATAGATAGATAGATAATAGATGATAGATAGATAGATAGATAGATGATAGAAGGATAATAGATAGATAGATAATAGATAGATAATAGATGATAGATAGATAATAGATTGATTAATAATAGATAGATAAGTAAACAGATACATACAGTGCATGCACAGACAGACATTATTCTATCATTAGTGTAGTGATTACAATATCTGGTTCTTCCACACTATGAATGTTATATACTTTATAATATCGCTGCCTTTCGTACAAGCTTTGATCTATTGGTTTATCTGTCGGTTCAGCTAATGACCCCACATCTACTTTTCTATGTGACACAGTCTATAACCAGGCCGTGCAGCTGATGGAGAAGTTTCTAAAGCTGGCAGTCTATTAAGCCATCCCCACAAATGGTGATCTTCCTTCTCGGCGGGGAGTCTGAGAGCAGCAGAATTGTTTTAATTTGAGATCCATGCTTTGATTGCTCAATTTGAGCATCTGGGTTACAACCAGACCACATAGGGGTTGTGGTAAGTGGCATTGGGATATGACTCTATAGAATCGCCAGCAAAGGTCACCTTCTGACTGCATCTCCTAACATGGCTGATAATGATGCCATCAGTTTCATGTACATGTAACATATAATGTCCAGGCGGAGTGTAGGGGGCTTCTGTATATTAACTGAAGACAGTGGGATCACTATTTCCTGGGCTCTACTATAAGAATCAAGTCAGTGAAACATAAAACAGAAAGTCTTGCCTATTAAGCTACACAAATAGCTATCCTGGCTGTAAATCCTGCTCATCTGCCCACTTATAAAGAAATCCTGTGAATCCTGCTTCCACAGCCCACTCACAAAGAAATCCTGTGAATCCTGCTTCCACAGCCCACTCACAAAGAAAGCCTGTGAATCCTGCTTCCACAGCCCACTCACAAAGAAATCCTGTGAACCCTGCTTCTGACTCGCCCCCCTGGGCCGTGGGGTACCCGGAACCGGGCTTCTGTACGATACTGGGGGTAGTAGTGGCAACCCGATCCCGTGGCTCAGGGTGGTCAGACCAAATTGTGGCAGTCTATTTATCAGTGTTTTGATTGTCCGACTACGCCACCCGTGGATTGCGGTCATTGATAACCGCCGCTGCAAGGCAGACCGCTGAGGCTGGTGTTGGTGTGCAGCACAGGGATAGGACAACTCCCCACGGGAAGAGTGTAGCCTCAGGGCAGTGTAGGTGGATGCTGGGGGTGATAGTGCAGGCCGCAATAGTAAGAGTTCAGAGTCCTCTTCAAACAGTTCAGGGTCTTTATTGTAGATATTATTAATGACCCAACAGTAGTACTGGTTAGGAGTGGGCCTGGGTGTCTGAGAGCATTCGGGTGAGCCCCACTGGTCAGGGTGAGTGTGTAGGCCTACCGCTCTCTCTATGCTCTTTCTGACTATCCCTCTCTTCGTGGTGTCATAGCCCACGTCTCTGAGCTGGCCGTGTACTTCGCCTGTATGGCTTGCGACTCGGGCCTTGGGTACCTTTTGCTTTCTCCTCGCTGTACTGGTCCCTCTGTGTGGCGGAGCCTCCAGGCTTCTTAGGCCAAGGGACCTGAAATCCCTCGCGGGTTGGCTCTCTGCTGCTGGGCTTATAACCCTGACAGCCTCGGACCCCAATGTCCGGTTAGAATGGTTCTCTCAGCCAGGACCGGCTCTCGTCGCCTCTGTCCCTGGCTCGCAGTCTCTCCTCTGCCTCCTTGACTCCTCAGCTGCTGCTGACCTGTCCCTTCCTCTGAGAACCGTTCTGGTCACTTCAGAAGTGGGTCCTGGTCTCTCTAACCCTGCCCCAGTTCCAGCTTTTATAGGGCAGCCAGCTCCCCCTACTGGCCTGGGACAGGAGGTGCTGCATGCTAATGGTCCCTAACCAGGGGACCTCCCTCCTGCTCTCAGACACAGATTGTTTGTGGCATCCAGGCCTGGGGTGACACACTTCCACAGCCCACTCACAAAGAAATCCTGTAAATCCCGCTTCCACAGCCCACTCACAAAGAAAGGCTGTGAATACTGCTTCCACAGCCCACTCACAAAGAAGGCCTGTGAATCCTGCTTCCACAACCCACTCACAAAGAAAGCCTGTGAATCCTGTCAGCCCACTCGCGAAGAAAGCCTGTGAATCCTGCTTCCACAGCCCACTCACAAAGAAGGCCTGTGAATCCTGCTTCCACAACCCACTCACAAAGAAAGCCTGTGAATCCTGCTTCCACAACGTACTCACAAAGAAAGCCTGTGAATCCTGCTTCCACAGCCCACTCACAAAGAAAGCCTGTGAATCCTGTCAGCCCACTCACAAAGAAAGCCTGTGAATCCTGCTTCCACAGCCCACTCACAAGAAGGCCTGTGAATCCTGCTTCCACAACCCACTCACAAAGAAAGCCTGTGAATCCTGCTTCCACAACGCACTCACAAAGAAAGCCTGTGAATCCTGCTTCCACAACGCACTCACAAAGAAAGCCTGTGAATCCTGCTTCCACAACGCACTCACAAAGAAAGGCTGTGAATCCTGCTTCCACAGCCCACTCACAAAGAAAGTCTGTGAATCCAACTTCCACAGCCCACTCACAAAGAAAGCCTGTGGGTCGACCTTGGTTAGCCCACTCATAAAAAAGCATGTGAGTCTTGCTTTCTCCACCCTCTCATAAAGAGAGCCTGTGAGTCCTGCCTCTCCCGCCCATTCACAGAGAAAGCCTGAGGTCCTGCTTCCCCGCCATCTCTTAAGGAAAGCTTGTGAGTCCTGCTTCCCCCAATCATTCATGGAATTTGTGAATCCAGTTTCCCGGCACACTTATGCAGGAAAGCCTGTGAATCTTGCTTTCCCAAACAGTTGCCAGTAAACTGGAGTCACATACTCCATGAATGATTGAAGGAAGCAGGACTCACAAGCTTTCATTAAGTGTGGGCAGTGAAGCAGGACCTCAGGCTTTCTCTGTGAATGGGTGTGAGAGGCAGGACTCACAGTCTCTCTTTATAAGTGTGCAGGCAAGCAGGACTCACAAGCTTTCATTATGACTGAGCATGAGAAGTAGGACTTATAGACTGTCTTTATGAGTAAGAGAAGTAAACTGGACTCACAGGTTCTTTGAGTGAGCGAGGTAAGCAGAAATCAGAGTTTTTCTATGAATGGGTAGATGAATTAGAGAGATCCTGTGAGTTCTATGAGTGACAAAGGCACGCAGGACACACAAACTTTCCCCAGGAGTGGACAATGAAGGCAGGACTCAGACTCTTTCTCCGGTTGAGCGAGGTGAAGCAGAACTCATAGGCTTTCTCTGTGGATTGGTGGGGAAAGCAAGACTCAGATTATCTTTACGAATAAATTTGATGCTAATCATATTTCCTATCCAAATTCAATCAAATTTGCCGAATTTGAATTTTGGCAGATTTGCTCATCTCACACTAAATCTGAACCTTTTTGCCTTTGGTGGCAAAACCCATCACCCCAATAATTGGCATAGTCCTCAATGGAATTGCCCTAGCCCCTCACTATGACATCCCCAGTGCCTCCCTGTTAGTATCTACCTTCTTGTCATGCTGTGAATCCTTTGCATTTTTTTTAATGGCCTTTGGTTTGATCTCGAGCCATGGCGACTGGATGGATCTGTAGGAAGATCGATTTTGTGCAAGCCTAGATAAGTCCACCAAGGTCTTCTCCATCGTTATCTTGAAGGTAGCGAGCCATTGGGTTGCTGATTTTCGTATGGCCATGATGTCCTTCTCCAGTGATTGCTCTCTTCTTATGACCATGATGTCCTTCTCCAGTGATTGCTCTCTTCTTATGACCATGATGTCATTCTCCACTGATTGCTCTCTTCGTATGACCATGATGTCCTTCTCCAGTGATTGTGTGGCACCCCAGGGGTCTGGTTTTCCACAGTAATGTAATGTTATGTCTGAGAGCAGGTGGGAGGTCCTTTGGTCAGGGATCCTGTGCATGCCACACCTCCTGCCCAGTCTTGGGAGGGGAAGAACTTCCCCTGTATAAACCCGGGGCTGAGGCAGGGTGAGTCAGACAAGGAGAGTGGAGACAAGAAGCAGCATAGGAAACAGGAGAGTTCCAAGGAGTCAGGGGCTGGCAGCTGCAGCGCTCGCCCTGACTAAGAAGATTCTTTACCGGACCCGGAGTCCGAGGCTGTGGGGACTAACTTCTACCCAGCAGCAGAATCCGTCAGGCAGGGGATTTCAGGTCCTCTGGCCCAGAAGCCCGAAGGCACGGTCACACGCGTGGGACCAGCACCGCCATCGTGGAGCGGAAGCCATTAGAAGGCCCCGAGTCACCGGCCATACGGGTGAGCACCACACGGTACACTCAGGGACGTGGGCTACTTACATCAGCTTCTAGCAAGGTAGCCAGAAGAGTACAGTCAGTTTGTGAGGCCTACAACTACGCCTGGCCAGGGGAGATCCCATCTGCTCAAAGACTGACCAGGCCCCGTTTGCTAGCAAGTACTCCGGAAGGGTCTATCGTTGTTACCAGTAAAGACCCTGAACTACACCGTACCGTCTCTGAGTGGTTCCTGCTACCCCCATCATCCACGTCGGCTGCCCTGAGGCCATACCCCTCCCGTTGGGGGTTATACTATCACGCTGCACAATCCTACCACCGGCCTCAGCGGTCTGCCCTGCAGCAGCAGCTCCCTGGCTGCACTCAACGGGTGGCGTAGTCATCAACTATTTACTACTAATAGACTGCCGTCTAGTTTGACTCCCTGGGCACGGACCGGGTCACCGCCACGAGACTACAACCCTCCACTGATCCGGCTCCGGGTAGGCTCCCGCATGCGCAACGCAGCGCGACACAGGCCCAGGGGCGCGTCAACTTTGGCGTAGTCGGCAGGATTTCGTGCCCGCAACCACCGGGTACTGCGTGCCTGAAAAGCAAAGACTGTTCAAACTTACCAGTGGTGAAGATTCCCGCTATCCGTGGAGGTTTCCCGCCATCCGGCGCCATCTTCTACCTTCTTCCCGCCATCGGTGAAGTTTCCCGCCATCCGGCGCCATCTTCGGCCTTCTTCCCGCCATCCGTGGAGTTTTCCCGCCGTTGGACGCCATCTTGGGGACACCGCGCGGGAAGAAGAGGGGCGTGGACTCCGAAAGCGCGCGAGAACTGAAGCCCCGCCTCACGTCCGGACGTTGCGTAAGGTCCTGGAAGGAGCCCAGCAGACGCCGACGTCACAGGAGCGCGACGGAAGGTCCTCAACCCTGACGATCCACTGCGGAGCCGCGGCCTACGGAAGAGGATCATCGCAAGGTAGGCCACGGTCCACTAGGGGGGAGGAAGATGTCGGATACGGAGGAGAGCTTCACTGCCCCAACCCCCGCCAGCGCTACCGCTGCTGCAGTTATGCCCTTCACCATGCCCTATATCCCGGGAGCAGCTTGGCTACCCCAGTACTCAGGGGAGTCACATACCCTGCATGACTTTAGAGAAAAGCTGGATAGCCTCTTCCAGGTGTACCCCCTCACAGAAGAGCAAAAAGTGAGCATCCTGGTGGCCCAACTAACCGGGGCAGCCAAAAGGGAAGTAAAATCCTGGCCACCTGGGAGGAAGACTGTCGCAGGGATACTAACCCGGCTGAAGGACACCTTTGATACCCGCACCTCAGCCGAGATTAAGCTTAGATTCTACGGGTGCAAGCAGCGAGCGCATGAGAGTATAAGGGACTATGCACTAAACCTACAAGAGGCCCTGAGGGCCATAAAGCAGACCGACCCTGATGGGGTGGGAAACGAGGACAGGCTGTTGACTGAACAATTTATAGAGGGTTTATATTGCAATGCCCACCGAACCCAGTTGCGGGCAATGGCCTTACAGGATCCCCATCTGGACTTTGCACAGTTCAAGGACAGAGCCATCCGGGTGCTCCGAGAACCGGCACCAGGTGGCGTTGTGACCCACAGACGCCCCACTACCACTTACTACCAGGAGGCGGCGCCCTTGTCAGCAGGGCCTGTGGGAGCTGATGCGCAGGCTTTGGACAATGACCCGGCTCCAGACCTACACCATCAGGTCCAAGAGCTAGCTAAGAGCGTTGCTGCGCTAACCCGAACTGTGCAGTCTTTACAGGTTTCCACCCCAGGGAAGATCCAGCTGGCATCCGGACCGGAGGACATCCCGTGGCGTCGACCAAGGAGGACCCCACCGGCCAGAGGAAGACCCAGTGACCGATACAGCGAGGACGGACGACCCATCTGCCGCCGCTGCAATCAACCCGGACATATGGAAAGGTACTGTTCTTTAAACGGGCACAACCTGGGGTAGAGGGCCAACCCCCAGGAAAAAGATCACCAGGCCCATCGAACTGGCGCGACAGATATGTGGGAGGACGTCCAGTCTTGCCTGTGGTACTGGATGGCATTCCCATGAGTGCCCTACTGGATACCGGGTCACAGGTCACCACCATCCCGTACGTGCTCTTCAAGCAGTACTGGAATGACTCGGATATTACCCACTACCCTGACGACGACTTGAGTATCATCGCCAGCAATGGCCAGCCCGTGCCACAGATCGGATTTAAGGAGGTGGCCCTCAAAATCGGTAGAGTCGAACTGGCCGCACAGGGACTGATCATTGTAGATATTGATAAACATGAGAGTCACCCAAAAATAACTCTAGGAACTAACGTAATTGAAAATTGTCTTGCAGAGGTGATTTTCCTTTTACAGCAGGTTGCCAAGAACGCCAGCTCCGGCGAGCAGCGGGTGCTCCAGAAAGAGATCCGGGCACTGATGCAACGGCAACAAGTGGAACTCTCCGGCGGTGAGATTGGTAGCGTAAGAATGTGTGACCCTTTTCCTATTGCCATGCCCCCAAAAAGTGAAATGATGATTTGGTGCCGGGCAGCTATTGGTCTGAGAGGAAGAGATTACCAGGCAATGGTAGAACCAGTTTACTCAGACAGTAGGCCCACCATTTTGACAGCACGGGGGGTGGTCAATGTACGCCATGGGAGGGTGCCCATTCGCATAATAAATATCGGGGAGAGGGAAGTGTACCTGCCCCGGTATGCCACGCTAGCCAAATTATATACCACTAATCAAAATTCTATACAATCTGTGGAACCCTTGCCTCCATCTCACCCGGAGGAAGGTAACGGCTCTAAGAAAGACATGGAGGACTGGTGTCAGCAACTACATTTGGGTACTGATTCCACTCCCTCACATCAGAAACAAGGAGTCTATCGGGTGGTTCAAGAGTATGAGAGAGTGTTTAGTAAACACCCGTTAGACTTCGGGCGAGTCAAGGGGGTAGAACACCGCATCCCCACGGGAGATCATCCTCCCATAAAAGAGAGGTATCGACCCGTACCCCCTGCACATTACCAACACGCCAAGGGGATGCTTAGAGACATGAAGGAGGCTGGGGTAATCCGGGATAGCTGTAGCCCCTGGGCAGCCCCACTAGTTTTAGTCAAAAAGAAAGACAACACCATGAGGATGTGTGTAGATTACCGGAAAATCAACCGTATCACACACAAGGATGCGTACCCCTTACCAAGGATAGAGGAGTCATTGGCTGCTTAAAGATCTGCTAACTTCTTCTCTACCTTGGATCTCACTAGCGGGTACTGGCAGGTTCCTGTAGCAGAGGCGGACCGGGAGAAGACCGCATTCACCACCCCGATGGGACTTAGTGAGTTCACCTGCATGCCGTTCGGACTCTGCAACGCCCCAGGAACCTTCGAACGATTAATGGAGTGCTGTCTGGGCCACAGAAACTTCGAGACGGTCCTGTTGTACCTGGACGATGTCATCGTATACTCCAAAACTTATGAGGACCACCTGAAACACCTGGCGGAGGTGTTCGAAGCTCTGGCGAGTTACGGCCTAAAGGTGAAACCCTCCAAGTGTCACCTCCTGAAACCAAAGGTGCAATACCTGGGACACGTGGTGAGCGCTGACGGAGTGGCTCCCGACCCCGATAAGATCACCGCAATTAAGGGATGGCCAAGCCCCTCCAGCGTAAAAGAAGTGCGGCAGTTCCTAGGGTTGGTAGGCTACTACCGAAGGTTTATTCCCGGTTTCACCAAAAAGGCAGCGCCTATGCAGGACCTCCTGATAGGCCAGTCCCGGAAGGCCAAGAACCAGAAGCCGCCCTTCAAATGGGAAGAGCTAGAAGAAGAGTCCTTCCGCCAGCTGAAGATGGCCCTCACGGGGGATGAAATCTTGGCGTACCCAGACTATAGCCAGCCCTTCATCCTCTACACCGACGCCAGTAACATCGGGCTAGGAGCCGTACTATCCCAGATTCAGCAGGGGAGAGAACGAGTGATCTCCTATGCCAGCCGAAAACTGCGACCCACCGAAAGGAACCCCGAGAATTACAGCTCATTTAAGCTAGAGTTCCTGGCCGTGGTATGGGCAGTCACCGAGCGCTTTAGGCATTACCTCGCTTCTTCCCGGTTCACCGTATACACGGATAACAACCCGTTGATACACCTGGACACGGCAAGACTCGGTGCCCTGGAGCAGAGGTGGATGGCCCGTCTGTCCAACTACGAGTTCACAATCAAATACCGGGCAGGACGCTCCAATACTAACGCGGATGCCCTGTCCAGGATGCCCAACCTGCCGGACGAAGGAGAAGATCCGGAGGGACTGGAAGAAGTTGAACTCCCTGCGTTCCACCGTCATGGGACTATCCAGTATTCCCACCGGGTAAGGGGTAAACAGGCTGCTACGTTGAACCCCTTACCCCACTACAACTGGGCGGAAACGCAAGACAGCGACCCTGCCGTCCGACTGGTGAAGGAGATGCTGACTCGGCCGGAGGCTCGACTTGAACCAGACGCTCCGGAGGAAGCCAAACAACTATGGGCGGAGAAGAGTCGACTATTCCTTTACAAGGGGAAGTTGTGCCGCAGAATGGTCAACTCCCGGACGCATGAACTACTCTGGCAAGTAGTGGTGCCACGAAGAGACGCAGCCATGGTGATGGAGGCATACCACGACGGAGCTGGACACTTCGGGTGGAAAAAGCTGGAGTTCCTGCTGCGCGAGCGGTTCCACTGGGTAGACATGAGGGGAACCATCGAGAAGTGGTGCAGAGACTGTGACCCGTGCAATCTGAGAAGGAAGGACCGGGCCAGCCAGAAGACTCCCCTGCAGTCCATCGTCACCCGGCAACCGTTGGAACTGGTAGCCTTGGATCATGTAAAACTGACCCCAAGCAGAAGTGGCTACGTCTACGCGTTAACCATCGTGGATCATTACTCCCGGTTCTTGGTTGTCGTCCCCGTCAAGGACTTAACGGCTCAAACAGCAGCTAGAGCCTTCCAGCAGCACTTCTGCCGTCCACACGGGTACCCGGACCAAGTGCTGACGGACCAGGGACCTGCCTTTGAAGCGGAGGTCTTCCAGGAATTCTGCAATCTGTATGGCTGCCGGAAGATAAGGACGACACCCTACCATCCGCAAACTAATGGACTTTGTGAAAAAATGAACCAGGTGGTAATGGATCTGCTAAAAACATTGCCCCTGGAAGAACGCAGTCTGTGGCCTGAGAAGTTGCCCGATCTGGTGGACCTATACAACCACATCCCGGTAGGTTCCACCAACTGTACCCCGGCTTACCTAATGAGGGCGAGACCTGGTAAGTTACCTGTTGACCTGGAAATGGGAGTCCTGACACCTGAGGACACTTCACCAGAAACAGACTGGGACACAGAGAGGCAGCAGCAGTACCGGAGAGTACAAGAGAGCGTGGAGCGAAGTCTCTGTCAGGCTAGGGAAAGACAAGAGAAGACTTACAACCAGTATGCTCCCGCTGTTCCTCTGGTACCCGGAGAGCAGGTCTTGAAGAGGAAAAGACGGCTCCACAAGTTGGATGACCAGTGGGAGGAGGACCCGTACACCGTACTGCCCTCAAGCCACGAGAACCCGAAGGTCTGTACCATCAGTAAAGACGGAGGGGAAACCACAGCCATTGTATCCCGGGACCACCTGAAGAAGTGTCCCGAACAACTGAGGAACCCTGAAGAGGAACAAGAAGACCATCGACCCGTGGAAGAAAGGGAAGATATGGTTAGTACCGTGCTCGGGGACTTCCCTCAGTCTTGGACTCAAGTCAATGGTGCAGTTGTGGTACCCGTACTCACCTTCCTCCAACCATCATCCCAAGAACCTACGGAGCAACGGGTAGAGCTGGAAGAACAGCCGGTCCAGGAGGCAGAAGACTCCACACAAGCAGAACAGGAGAATCAACCCTCTGCTTATAGTGAGCCTGCCGTACCCCTAGTGAGACAAAGAGCCGGTAGACAGCTGCCCAGTTTACCCTTGACAGCTCCTACACCCTGTAGTTCAGGGCCAGACAGTCAGCTCCGTAGGTCCACTCGGGCCACTAGAGGCCAGTTACCCGCACGCTGGAGAATTTAAAGTGTATAAATTGTTTTATTTATGTTTTTCTGTGTATTGTTGCTTGTGAATAATTTTGTGTTTCCAGTTGTTTTTAGGAAACCTTGGTGGATTTACCGGGAATCCTTGTATATAGTTGGAGCGTAACCCAGGATGGACTAGAGACTGTTAAGGACTCGGGGTAGGACAGACCCCTACCTGGTTACGTCTCCCTGTGTTGGTGAAATGGACACCTTTGCTTTTCTTCAAAGACTGCACCCGGTTGCGGACACGCCGCAACCATCTTATGTGTTTTTCTTATTGTGTTGTTATTGTTATACTTTGTTATGTTTTTCTAAATGTGTTTAGTCCCGGAGTACTAAATTTCACTAGGGGGGAATGTGGCACCCCAGGGGTCTGGTTTTCCACAGTAATGTAATGTTATGTCTGAGAGCAGGTGGGAGGTCCTTTGGTCAGGGATCCTGTGCATGCCACACCTCCTGCCCAGTCTTGGGAGGGGAAGAACTTCCCCTGTATAAACCCGGGGCTGAGGCAGGGTGAGTCAGACAAGGAGAGTGGAGACAAGAAGCAGCATAGGAAACAGGAGAGTTCCAAGGAGTCAGGGGCTGGCAGCTGCAGCGCTCGCCCTGACTAAGAAGATTCTTTACCGGACCCGGAGTCCGAGGCTGTGGGGACTAACTTCTACCCAGCAGCAGAATCCGTCAGGCAGGGGATTTCAGGTCCTCTGGCCCAGAAGCCCGAAGGCACGGTCACACGCGTGGGACCAGCACCGCCATCGTGGAGCGGAAGCCATTAGAAGGCCCCGAGTCACCGGCCATACGGGTGAGCACCACACGGTACACTCAGGGACGTGGGCTACTTACATCAGCTTCTAGCAAGGTAGCCAGAAGAGTACAGTCAGTTTGTGAGGCCTACAACTACGCCTGGCCAGGGGAGATCCCATCTGCTCAAAGACTGACCAGGCCCCGTTTGCTAGCAAGTACTCCGGGAGGGTCTATCGTTGTTACCAGTAAAGACCCTGAACTACACCGTACCGTCTCTGAGTGGTTCCTGCTACCCCCATCATCCACGTCGGCTGCCCTGAGGCCATACCCCTCCCGTTGGGGGTTATACTATCACGCTGCACAATCCTACCACCGGCCTCAGCGGTCTGCCCTGCAGCAGCAGCTCCCTGGCTGCACTCAACGGGTGGCGTAGTCATCAACTATTTACTACTAATAGACTGCCGTCTAGTTTGACTCCCTGGGCACGGACCGGGTCACCGCCACGAGACTACAACCCTCCACTGATCCGGCTCCGGGTAGGCTCCCGCATGCGCAACGCAGCGCGACACAGGCCCAGGGGCGCGTCAATTGCTCTCTTCTTATGACCATGATGTCCTTCTCCAGTGATTGCTCTCTTCATATGGCCATGATGTCCTTCTCCAGTGATTGCTCTCTTCATATGGCCATGATGTCCTTCTCCAGTGATTGCTCTCTTCTTATGGCCATGATGTCCTTCTCCAGTGATTGCTCTCTTCTTATGACCATGATGTCCTTCTCCAGTGATTGCTCTCTTCTTATGACCATGATGTCCTTCTCCAGTGATTGCTCTCTTCATATGGCCATGATGTCCTTCTCCAGTGATTGCTCTCTTCGTATGACCATGATGTCCTTCTCCAGTGATTGCTCTCTTCGTATGACCATGATGTCCTTCTCCAGTGATTGCTCTCTTCGTATGACCATGATGTCCTTCTCTAGTGATTTCTCTCTTCGTATGACTATGATATCTTTCTCCAGTGATCGCTCTCTTCATATCATGCGTCATTTGCTTCGAGTGACACGTCTGGCTTGATTTGTTCCAATTCTTTGCCTATCAGTGATAATCATATTCCTCAGGGTGTGGGGGATTGGTTCTAACTGAAGTGACCTATGTGGTGAAAGGAGACTTACAGGCAACGTTCTTGGAGAAAATATGCAAATTAATTATGCTAGATGATATCTTTTTTGTTGAACAGCAGAATGAAGTATGCTAGATGGTATCTTGGTCATGGAATGGCAGATCTTGATATGCAGAAAGGCACCTTGGAACAGCTAAGTCCAAATATTTTGACAGGGTTTTTGGAACAGCAAAATCGAGTATACAGTCACTGTGGAACAGCAGAGCCGAGTTTGCAGAAAAGTATCTAGGAACAGAAGTGTCATGTGGAACAGCAAAGTTGAGTTTGTCGGGATATTCACTTGAGACTATATGCAGCAGACCCCAGCAGAATAGAAGAGCTGGGTTTGTCTGGAAACACACTTGTCACTGGGTAGCGCAAAGTTCAGTGGAATGACTGAGTTGAGCTTGTCTGGAGGTATACAATAGAAATGGAGTAGAGAGAGGTGGTAGGGACGAGCACACCTAACAACATGAATACTCTGGTGGTGTGCTTGCCACCTGAGCCTGCCTCAAATGGCCTTAGTGGATAAAAACAGAAGTGCAAAAGAGCAGAGGGAGCAGGTCACTATGGAAAAAGGAAACAGGGCCCGGCACTGGAGCTGGGACTGGTGAATAATAGGTCTGAGACGGAGCTGACCAATCTGGGAAGTTTCCTTCACGAGAGATGGCTTTTCTGGTCTTGATAACAGTTCCAGGCCATTCACTAGCTGGGCCATGTTCTCCCCTAGCTGGCTACAAACCTATAAGTCCTGTTATTTTGTACTGGGACCCAGAAGCCTTTTTTTTACGCCTTTGGCCACAGTAATTGTTTTATTGTATCCCACTAAACTCCGCTGCATTATTCTGGTGGGCAGGCATGGAAGGGGTCAGTATTTCGTATCTGGCTAGTACGTTCTTCCTCCTTGTGAATACTGGGTGATTTTTACCGCTCCTGACATTTGATACAGTTATGAGATCTGAATGATTTTCACTCACATCAGTAAAGGCTGCTCTTGAAACCTGGTCTCAAAGCCGCAAGGCAAGTGTATTACATACCTGTCAAGTGGCGACGCTTGCCAAAATGAATCGACTCATGCGATCACATGATCATTACGGCTGCTCACACTGTGAAACACAATACACTGTGACAAAAGTCAAAAGCGGCAAGGTTATTGTGTTAGACAGTTCATTACTAAATATATTTATTAGAGGGAAGAAATGAATAGTTCTTAATACAGTTATCAGATTTATATGAAAGGCTGCAATGAAAAGGCTAATATTTCAACCTGCCTGACAGACTGATGGACTCCGCAGAAAAAACACTCAATTCTGGCACATTTTAACCTGTGGTTTGCCGCGTCGGACCATCTATTACAGTAAAAGCGTGAATTTACATGTAGCAGAGCTGGATTTGCAGCAATAATTTATCTTGGGTTTTCCTTGCATTGCACAGTTTGCAATAGAGTTCTTTCAGTGTTTGCTACATTCTTTATACATAAGGGATTTTTTCAATTCTCTTTTTTTTATCTTATTGTACATGATGTTGTGCTGGATATAACCCATGACAGGGGTCCATCATTGGGATTTTCATGTGGTTTAATCTGGACTTGAGTCCTTTTGATGCCAAGAATATTCTTGCTGCTAAATTTGACCGTAGGAGACTCTGGACAGATATGAGCAGTTTTAATAGAATAAAATAACTAAAATATAAATATAAAAATATATAATAATAAAATAAATCTAAAATAAATGTAAAAAAAAACAACTAATAATAAAATATGTAATAATAAAATAAATTTAAAATAATAAATATAATATAATCATGAACAGATTGATTTGTAATTAATCAAATTTGTTAGAAATGTAAAAAAAAATTTAGCTAAAGGTGAATTCAAAGTTTTCTGGATTTGATTAGTTTTTGATGGATTTTTTTTGAGGTCGAAGAGCAGGTTAAAATAAAAAAATAAAAAATTATACTTACCTGTCCTAGGCACTTGTGGCGCCCCTGAGGGTTCGGTCGCCACAGAGGTACTGCATCTCACCCAGAGGTGTGGTATCTCACTCTCAGGTAAGGAAGGAGTACAGCTCAGGACCCTAACACCTGCATCCAACATGTCCACTTCAGCAGGGCAGGGCGAGATTGCTCCTACGGGAGAGCACAGTCCCTGGTCCCTGGCTGGAGTGGAGGGGAACCTAGTAAAGGGGAACCATGTAGTGGGTGTGGGTGGAGGACGTAGATCAGGGGAGCACTTCAGTAGGAGTAGTATATAGAGAGGAACCATCTTAGATGAGGAGTTCAGACTGAGGAGGAGAAGTGACAGGAGCAGGGGCTCCAGAGGTGGGCCTGGACAGTGAGGCCCATGTCTGGGAGAAGGAGAGAAGAGAGGAGAGGGAGCAGGAAGGCTCCAGGAACAGAAGGGATCCCAGGGGTACAGGCAGTGCTGGAGGCCACCCGTACGCCCGAATCTACCAGGAGGTGGAGGGGTCAGGACATCAGAAGGGAACCGGATCCCTCAACTAGTAGAAGATTGCAAGTCTCAGCTAGAAACCGGAGGCTGCAGAACTTTATGTCCTGTAGCCACAAGTCCACGCCAGTCTCACCGAGTAGGTAGCCATATAGGACCCAGGGGACGGAACATACGTCGCCCGCCAAGGCCCGCGGGTACCGGATTGGAGTCACTAGGTGTGAGGTGCAGGGAAAAGGCCACAGGAAGGACACAGAAGGGGGTCCTGCTAAGTACTCCAGAGATATCTGGGGGTGGACTGAACCCCTCACTGAGTAAATGCAGAACGACGTGGGCAGTTACATTGAACTCTGTAATCTGGACTGCAACAACTGTGAGTAAAGACCCTGGGACTGCACTATCTTGTCTCTGTGTTCCTTGCTGCACCATCCCTCACTGCACTACAACACCCTGCACAACCACCATCATCCACACACTGCCCTGAAGCTAACTCTTCCTGTGGGGAGTAATAATACCCTTGCTGCAATACCACCAGCTTCAGAGGACGGTTCCGCAGCGGGGGCCCCCCCTTTAGCCGCACTCTACAGGTGGCGTAGTCGGACTCTTTAATAACACCTAAACATATAAAATTTCCCTTGGATTGACCGCCCTGGGTCACGGACCGGGTCACCGCCACTGTGACTACAACCCTCAGGATCTACCGGCCCGGCACCGGGTACCCCACGGCCCAGGGGGCACGTCACACTCACTTGACTTCTTAGAGCTCATTCAGACGTCAGGATTTTACACATGCGAGAAAAACTAACCAATTATTCAGATCAGACTTTGATCAGAGTGGAGAGAAAAAATAAAGTTTTTACACACTCTCCTTTCTGACAGTCCTTGAATATCGGATGTCATCCGAGTTCAGTCTGATTTTTTCATGGACCCATAGACTTACATTGCAGGTTTTGATCTGACACTCGGATCAGAATTCGAACATGTCTCCGATATTTTCCGCTAACCTCTTGCTCCTAGTAAAACTCATTTATTAACTCATAGGGCCTGAAGAGACCTCACAGCATAATAAACTTCTTTTCACGGCATTTGGGGCTCTTTTAAATTTGGGTCAAATTTTATTTGGACTGAACAGAATCTGCAGAGCAATTTTCGGGGATTTGCTCATGTCTAAATAATATAATAAAATATAAAATATAATATAATGTAACATTATATAATATAATATATATAGATATTCTTTAAAATAATCACCCAAAAATACGTTGCTTGGGATTCTTTCTAAGAAGAGATAAATATACATCTGAAATTGTAAGTACTCACAGCCTAGATCCAAAAAAGTAATATACTTTATATACTGTATTATAATAGAATAAGAAATACTAACATCTAATATAATGTAATATAATATAACGTACTTATTATTAGAGATGAGCAAATAGATTAGTAATTATTCAAATTAGTTATGAATTTCCAGAAAAATTAAGATTTGCCAGAATCCAACATTTTCGCAATTTGGTTTGCACAAATCCAGCAATTCTTTATACTGCCGGGAAATAATAAAACTTTTTACGTTGCCTTCAGATTGCAATTACGGGGTTTCAACACCGGTCATGGATGTCATTGACTTACGGTGACAGTCCTCCTGACCGCGACATGAGGCCTAACCATCGTTGGAGGACTGAAGACTGATCCAGAACTGGTGGAAGGCTGGAAGGATCTGTGGTGGTTGGAAGGATCTGCGGTGGTTGGAATGATCTGCGGTGGTTGGAAGGATCTGCGGTGGTTGGAAGGATCTGAGGTGGTTGGAAGGATCTGCGGTGGTTGGAAGGATCTGCGGTGGTTGGAAGGATCTGCGGTGGTTTGAAGGATCTGCGGTGGTTGGAATGATCTGCCGTGGTTGGAAGGATCTGCCGTGGTTGGAAGGATCTGCAGTGGCTCGAAGGATCTGCAGTGGTTGGACAGGAGAGGGGTGGCCTTAGGACAGGTAAGGATAATATTTTATTATATTTATACTGCATCTCCTGATATATCACTTATAGTAAATAATAGTTTTGGAGCATCTAAAGCAGTTCTTCATGATGCCGTCCCTCTGTTATTCTTCTTGGAAATGTATAAAGACATTATTAAGTGGGCTTTACAATTTCCCTGGCTCCTCCCTGAAGCTATCAGCATTCATTAAAGGGGAATAGTGACACCCAGTCGTCAATTAATTTGTTCATTTACAGGAGGAACAACAGAGTAACATCACAGTGAAGAAGTCAAAGAATTGTTACTTTTTGGACATGACTAGTATTTAATATAAAGACCCATCAGGAGGGCGGACAAACACTATTTGGAAGTATAACTCTCATCTGGGCAGCACAGTGGCTCAGAGGTTAGCAGTGTACTAAATATAGGGCAGCACGGTGGCTCAGTGGTTAGCACTGTTGCTTTGCAGCGCTGGGGTCCTGGGTTCAAATCCCACCAAGGAAGACATCTGCAAAGCGTTTGTATGTTCTCCTCGTGTTTGGGTGGGTTTCCTCCCAGGTTCTCCAGTTTCCTCCCACACTCCAAAGAAATACTGATAGGGAATGTAGATTGTGAGCCCCAATGGGGACAGTGCAGATAATGTCTGTAAACCGCTGTGGAATTAATGGCGCTATATAAGTGAGTAAAATAAATAAAACCTGGAATGAGAACATTTCCATACACATCATTGAATTTGGGAAGAGCTATTTATCCCCTTTCTCCGAGCCGAGGTTTCATTTATTTATGCGGCTTTTTTTTTATTATTATTTTTATTTCCAGCCTTCCGCAGATAGAAAACTTTGACGGATAACCTCGAAGTCTTATCATTCGGAAAATATATGTTTCTATCAAATCATGGTTCTCGTTGAATACTTCGCTTCTGGTTGACACTACCCTGGAAAAAAAAAAATATTGACAGAGTGTGAAATCCGATGTGTACAGACATTGCCGGGTTGGCGGCGGGCCCTATAATCACTGCAGGATTTTTTTTTTCCCCGAGAAGGATAAAAAATGTAAAGCATTGCAAGTTCGGTGGCAAAGATAGATGACACCAGCCGAGATTTCACCATGCATAATAAACTGACGGGTACAAAGTTCACCGCTGAGCATTGTGTGGGCTACAAGTGACTATCATCACGAAAATCAATTATTACCATGATTATAGAGTGTACGACGTCTTGAGAATATGATGCTAATGACTAGCTAACTCTTTAATATACCCTCTCCGTTTCCTAGCCAATTGTAAGGCATTCTCATTTCATCTGACGGATGATGCATCTTCTGGCGAGACGCTAATCTGCAGAAGTTTTTATAGGGATGGTAGCATTGCACCAGGGGCCCGTCCTATAAGTGACGTCACGCCCCGCAGGGTGCATTTACCTGAATATATTCCCAGAGGTGTATCTACTCTAGGTTTTCCAGGGCAAGAGTTCAGTTTGGCGTCCCGGCCCGTTACACTAAATCTTCGGTGTCCTCAACTCCACTGGAGCACTTACCACCAATGTCGTTCGCACCTCTGCAGTGCCGGCGAGTGACGTCAGCAGCGTGATCACGTGACCCGATCACAATGCTGATGTCGCCCTGTCCGGCCGACTCCCAGTCCTCCCTCCTCATACTGTCCTCAAAGTTCTCTCCCCTTGCTCCCCATACTGTGTCCGCACCCATCCCATCTCCTTGCTCCCCATATTGTGTCTGCACCCATCAAGCCCCCTCACTCGTCATACTGTAATCAAATTTCTCCCCCCGCTCCCCATACATATATCTGCACCCATCCCCCACTCATACTGTTTTCTCATACATACCCCCCATTTCCCTTTGTCCTCAAATTTCTCCCACTGTGACTCCTCATGTTGTGGTGTCCCCACCTATACCTTCCTAGACCCCTAAACTGTGTACTCAAATCTCCCCCATTAATAAATCTTTGGTGTGTCTTCAGCTCCATTAGAGGCTGGAGCACTTACCAATAGCGGTGTTGTTTGCGCCTCTGCAGAGCCGGCGAGTGATGTCAGCAACGTGATCACATGACCTGATCCCTCTGCTGACGTTGCCCTGACCCAGAAGTGCTGGCGGTCAGGGCTTCAATTGTACTTGTGTCTGAAAGAAGCGAGTACAATTGATCACTGTGAGCTGGCGTGCCGCACCTTCTCTGAGCCGGCTGTCATCTTGACAGTCGGCTCAGAGAATGGCCCAATCCTATTGAAGGGGGCAGAAAAATGCAAAATGCCCCCATGACAACTGCGTCCTGGGCAAATACCCCGCTTGCCCCCCCGGATACACCTCTGTACATACCTATGAACAGATGATATATATTGTTCTCAACACTAAAAAGATACCACTTTCAAAATTCATTTTGGGCAGATTCGTCTGACATGTCGGCAAATTAGATTCAGTCCAAATTGAAACTGCCCAAATTTGCAGTGAAAAGATGTTTATTATTCCCTGAGGTTCCTTCTAAATGGAGGGGAAGAGGTTAGAAAATAATAAAATACATAATGCTCACCTTTCTATGCCCTCACCTGTTTTATGCTGCCTCCATATCAGCTCCCTAGTCCATCGCGATCATGTTGAGAATTGAATCCCTAAAATTTTGGATTGGCCAAAATCTGAAATTTTCTGGAAATTCCTAATAAACTTGATTTCTTATGGATCAATTCACGCATCTCGCGTTATCATTTCTCCAAAAGATGGGTGGTAACTTACTGATTGTTGGGGGTCTGACTGCTAGACCACCATTGTTTCAGCTCACTAGGTGAAGTGGATCCTCCAAGCCCAAGGTCCGGGTGGGCATTCCAAGCCTCGGACCTCGGTGCAGCAGGCAGAGAAGGCACTCAGAGACAAGAACTCGGCACACACAGCACAGGAGACTCAGGACCACAAGTACAGGTGCAGTACAATAAAGCAAGGGTAAATTCAGGATCAGAGCTGGAGCACATGGTGGTGCACACCAAACACTAGCGTCTTAATACTAAGACCCAGGTGCCTTAAAAGGCCTAAGGAGAAGATGTCACACACCGGGCAACCTACAAAGCCTGACATGAAGCACAACAGAGTTCCATGGACTGGAGTGAAGGGAGCAGATCCCATATCCATGACAGGTGTGTAACAATCATCAATCCAGAGAAAAAGGCTATGATGGGGGATAACCTACAGATCGTGTGGTGTCCGGCCTCTAGACCACGAATAATCCCGAGAACAAGGCTCTAATGGAGTGGCTATCTCAGGCATTCTCAGAGAGAATGAATGGAGCGGTGGAGCACATGCGCAGCCACCGCTCTATTCTGACGGCATTTCAGAGAACTGTTCTCAGGACCCGTGGGGGTTGCAGAAGCCAAACCCCACCAATCTGCAAGTTATCACTTATTCATTGGAAAGGTGATAACTTTTAATGTTTTAAAGGGGTTTCCATGGTTGTTAAAAAAAATTGGTTTATAACAGGAACTATGTAAAATGGGCTCTCTCTGTCTCTCTCTCTCTCTATCCAGGAAAAGTCTGTGTTCGGAGTTCAGCACACGAGTACCAACCCTGAACTTTACCGATCAGGTTCGCTCATCTCTACTCAGAAGCGCCCTGTGTGAATGGAGCAATGGCCGTGCATGCGCACCATGGCCTATTGTTTATTATCTCGGCTAAGCACTATGTCCGACAGCCCCACAAATGTTTAATAAAGTGGTGCTGTGCATGTGTGGCCACCTCTTTATTTAAACAAGGCACTTTGGAGTCCCTTTTTTGGGATCCCGGGGTCCCAGAAGAGGGATCTGCAGCGATTAGCAAGTCATCAACTACTGGATGCTATAAGTTGGGACAACCCCTACTAAAAAGAACCCATCTCCCCTGGTCATCCACGCATCAATGACATCACTCACATCCATATAACATTGGGGTGGAACTTAAACGTCTCGATTCCCCCAACACCAACTTCGATAAGTTTGGGGTACTTATGCAACATTTTGTATTTAATTACCCTGGCCATGGCAGAGGTTCTTCCTTGGCACTCAGCACCTGGGCACAAGGGCCGGCTGCCATCCTCAGTAGCTACACCCCGATAAATATCCTAATCTACAGAGGTCTATCCTAGTAAGGTCTTCTCTTTATCGCTGTCACCTATCAGAACAAGTCGTGTTGCTCGGGCCGTATACGGCTGATTAATTGCCGCTGTGTTTCAATAAGGAGCCACAATTTGGAGTTTGTTTTTCAACATTTGCCAAAGCTTGTTGAGGCCATCTCTGGGGAAGGAGATGATATGTGCAAGACGCTCACAAAAAGGAAGAGGTCGATCCGTTTAGGGGAGCTTGCCAGGATTCTTCCTGTGAAGTTTATCGTCAGTGTTCTTGGGAAGCAATGACGGCCGGCGAGGCTGTATCATCACAACCACTGACTAATGTCTCATTTACAGGAAGCAAAGGCAAACCTAAGACGGCAATTAGAGGAGGGATGAAAAGGCAGAAATGTCTCAGGGTATTGCGCTATGCGGCATTGGGTGAGCAGGTAAGAAAGAAAACTTATTCCATTTTAATTAAAACAAAAATACATGGTGACACCCCCATTATCCGAAACTGGGTAACACTGCTTTATACACACCTGAATATTATGTCCAGGAACTGTCCCGATTCTCTTGCTCTGTAACATACCATAAACTCTTTTTCAATGGGTGGCTCCACTTCATCAGAATTCTGCCAGCACTATATGCACTGGAACTTCCTTTCTTTTACCTCCCAGCATTACTTGTGCATTTGTCCAATGGCTTGCCTGCCCTGAACTAAAAACCTGCCTGTCTGTTATGCCTATCTAAAGTTTGACAGACAGGAGAGTAGATGCAGTGAAACAATGAGCCACCGCTATTTCACTTTGAGAGACAAAGACCCAACTCTGCAGTGCCACACTATGTCAAAATATCACTGCTATACATCATGCCCCAAATAAAAGTACCATATGTTGGCCAAATAAAACTTCCAAATAATTTTCTTAACAACAATGCCATTTTGTGGCTCCACCATGATATACAGCATCAAAATTATATTATACAATTCCTAAATAGCAGTAACAGTCAAATCCTAAGTAGACACCACTATGCAGTGCTCAAATAATACCGATATACTGTGCCCAGTCATGAAGTAATCAAATACAATGCCTAAATCATCCCGCTATACATTATACTTTAAATACAGAGACCTACAGTCATGGCCAAAAGTATTGAGAATGAGACAAATAGTAATTTTTCCAAAGTTTACTGCTTCATTTTTTGTAATGGCAATTTGCATATACTCCTGAATGTCAAAGAGTGATCAGCTTAACAGCAATTACTGTACTTGCAAAGTCAATATTTGCCCAGAAAATGAACTTTAACCCCCAAAACACATTTCAACATCATTGCAGTCCTGCCTTAAAAGGAGCAGCTAACATCGTTTTAGTGATTGATCCATTAACACAGGTGTGGGTGTTGATGAGGACAGGGCTGGTGATCAATCAGTCTTGATTAAGTAAGAATGACATCACTGGACACTTTAAAAGGAGGCTGGTTCTTGGTATCATTGTTTCTCTTCAGTTAACCATGGTTATCTCTAAAGAAACACGTGCAGCCATCATTGCACTGCACAAAAATGGCCTAACAGGGAAGAGTATCGCAGCTACAAAGATTGCACCTCAGTCAACAATCTATCGCATCATCAAGAACTTCAAGGAGAGAGCTTCCATTGTTGTCAAAAAGGCTCCAGGGCGCCCAAGAAAGACCAGCAAGCGCCAGAACCGTATCTTAAAACTGTTTCAGCTGCGGGATCTGACTACCAGGAGTGCTGAGCTTGCTCAGGAATGGCAGCAGGCTGGTGTGAGTGCTTCTGCACGCACTGTGAGGCGGAGACTCTTTGAGCAAGGGCTGGTTTCAAGGAGGGCAGCAAAGAAGCCACTTCTCTCCAGAAAAAACATCAGGGACCGACTGATATTCTGCAAAAGGTACAGGGAGTGGACTGCTGAGGACTGGGGCAAAGTCATTTTCTCTGATGAATCCCCTTTTCGATTGTTTGGGACATCTGGAAAACAGCTTATTCGGAGAAGAAGAGGTGAGCGCTACTGTGACACCCCAGGGGTCTGGTTGCCACAGTGATAGAGATATTATGTCTGAGAGCAGGTGGGAGGTCCTTTGGTCAGGGATCCTGTGCATGCCACACCTCCTGCCCAGTCTTGGGAGGGGAAGAACTTCCCCTGTATAAACCCGGGGCTGAGGCAGGGTGAGTCAGACAAGGAGAGTGGAGAAGAGAAGCAGCATAGGAAACAGCAGAGTTCCAAGGAGTCAGGGGCTGGCAGCTGCAGCGCTCGCCCTGACTAAGAAGATTCTTTACCGGACCCGGAGTCCGAGGCTGTGGGGACTAACTTCTACCCAGCAGCAGAATCCGTCAGGCAGGGGATTTCAGGTCCTCTGGCCCAGAAGCCCGAAGGCACGGTCACACGCGTGGGACCAGCACCGCCATCGTGGAGCGGAAGCCATTAGAAGGCCCCGAGTCACCGGCCATACGGGTGAGCACCACACGGTACACTCAGGGACGTGGGCTACTTACATCAGCTTCTAGCAAGGTAGCCAGAAGAGAACAGTCAGTTTGTGAGGCCTATAACTACGCCTGGCCAGGGGAGATCCCATCTGCTCAAAGACTGACCAGGCCCCGTTTGCTAGCAAGTACTCCGGGAGGGTCTATCGTTGTTACCAGTGAAGACCCTGAACTACACCGTACCGTCTCTGAGTGGTTCCTGCTACCCCCATCATCCACGTCGGCTGCCCTGAGGCCATACCCCTCCCGTTGGGGGTTATACTATCACGCTGCACAATCCTACCACCGGCCTCAGCGGTCTGCCCTGCAGCAGCAGCTCCCTGGCTGCACTCAACGGGTGGCGTAGTCATCAACTATTTACTACTAATAGACTGCCGTCTAGTTTGACTCCCTGGGCACGGACCGGGTCACCGCCACGAGACTACAACCCTCTACCGATCCGGCTCCGGGTAGGCTCCCGCATGCGCAACGCAGCGCGACACAGGCCCAGGGGCGCGTCAACTTTGGCGTAGTCGGCAGGATTTCGTGCCCGCAACCACCGGGTACTGCGTGCCTGAAAAGCAAAGACTGTTCAAACTTACCAGTGGTGAAGATTCCCGCTATCCGTGGAGGTTTCCCGCCATCCGGCGCCATCTTCTACCTTCTTCCCGCCATCGGTGAAATTTCCCGCCATCCGGCGCCATCTTCGGCCTTCTTCCCGCCATCCGTGGAGTTTTCCCGCCGTTGGACGCCATCTTGGGGACGCCGCGCGGGAAGAAGAGGGGCGTGGACTCCGAAAGCGCGCGAGAACTGAAGCCCCGCCTCACGTCCGGACGTTGCGTAAGGTCCTGGAAGGAGCCCAGCAGACGCCGACGTCACAGGAGCGCGACGGAAGGTCCTCAACCCTGACGATCCACTGCGGAGCCGCGGCCTACGGAAGAGGATCATCGCAAGGTAGGCCACGGTCCACTAGGGGGGAGGAAGATGTCGGATACGGAGGAGAGCTTCACTGCCTCAACCCCCGCCAGCGCTACCGCTGCTGCAGTTATGCCCTTCACCATGCCCTATATCCCGGGAGCAGCTTGGCTACCCCAGTACTCAGGGGAGTCACATACCCTGCATGACTTTAGAGAAAAGCTGGATAGCCTCTTCCAGGTGTACCCCCTCACAGAAGAGCAAAAAGTGAGCATCCTGGTGGCCCAACTAACCGGGGCAGCCAAAAGGGAAGTAAAATCCTGGCCACCTGGGAGGAAGACTGTCGCAGGGATACTAACCCGGCTGAAGGACACCTTTGATACCCGCACCTCAGCCGAGATTAAGCTTAGATTCTACGGGTGCAAGCAGCGAGCGCATGAGAGTATAAGGGACTATGCACTAAACCTACAAGAGGCCCTGAGGGCCATAAAGCAGACCGACCCTGATGGGGTGGGAAACGAGGACAGGCTGTTGACTGAACAATTTATAGAGGGTTTATATTGCAATGCCCACCGAACCCAGTTGCGGGCAATGGCCTTACAGGATCCCCATCTGGACTTTGCACAGTTCAAGGACAGAGCCATCCGGGTGCTCCGAGAACCGGCACCAGGTGGCGTTGTGACCCACAGACGCCCCACTACCACTTACTACCAGGAGGCGGCGCCCTTGTCAGCAGGGCCTGTGGGAGCTGATGCGCAGGCTTTGGACAATGACCCGGCTCCAGACCTACACCATCAGGTCCAAGAGCTAGCTAAGAGCGTTGCTGCGCTAACCCGAACTGTGCAGTCTTTACAGGTTTCCACCCCAGGGAAGATCCAGCTGGCATCCGGACCGGAGGACATCCCGTGGCGTCGACCAAGGAGGACCCCACCGGCCAGAGGAAGACCCAGTGACCGATACAGTGAGGACGGACGACCCATCTGCCGCCGCTGCAATCAACCCGGACATATGGCAAGGTACTGTTCTTTAAACGGGCACAACCTGGGGTAGAGGGCCAACCCCCAGGAAAAAGATCACCAGGCCCATCGAACTGGCGCGACAGATATGTGGGAGGACGTCCAGTCTTGCCTGTGGTACTGGATGGCATTCCCATGAGTGCCCTACTGGACACCGGGTCACAGGTCACCACCATCCCGTACGTGCTCTTCAAGCAGTACTGGAATGACTCGGATATTACCCGCTACCCCGACGACGACTTGAGTATCATCGCCAGCAATGGCCAGCCCGTGCCACAGATCGGATTTAAGGAGGTGGCCCTCAAAATCGGTAGAGTCGAACTGGCCGCACAGGGACTGATCATTGTAGATATTGATAAACATGAGAGTCACCCAAAAATAACTCTAGGAACTAACGTAATTGAAAATTGTCTTGCAGAGGTGATTTTCCTTTTACAGCAGGTTGCCAAGAACGCCAGCTCCGGCGAGCAGCGGGTGCTCCAGAAAGAGATCCGGGCACTGATGCAACGGCAACAAGTGGAACTCTCCGGCGGTGAGATTGGTAGCGTAAGAATGTGTGACCCTTTTCCTATTGCCATGCCCCCAAAAAGTGAAATGATGATTTGGTGCCGGGCAGCTATTGGTCTGAGAGGAAGAGATTACCAGGCAATGGTAGAACCAGTTTACTCAGACAGTAGGCCCACCATTTTGACAGCACGGGGGGTGGTCAATGTACGCCATGGGAGGGTGCCCATTCGCATAATAAATATCGGGGAGAGGGAAGTGTACCTGCCCCGGTATGCCACGCTAGCCAAATTATATACCACTAATCAAAATTCTATACAATCTGTGGAACCCTTGCCTCCATCTCACCCGGAGGAAGGTAACGGCTCTAAGAAAGACATGGAGGACTGGTGTCAGCAACTACATTTGGGTACTGATTCCACTCCCTCACATCAGAAACAAGGAGTCTATCGGGTGGTTCAAGAGTATGAGAGAGTGTTTAGTAAACACCCGTTAGACTTCGGGCGAGTCAAGGGGGTAGAACACCGCATCCCCACGGGAGATCATCCTCCCATAAAAGAGAGGTATCGACCCGTACCCCCTGCACATTACCAACACGCCAAGGGGATGCTTAGAGACATGAAGGAGGCTGGGGTAATCCGGGATAGCTGTAGCCCCTGGGCAGCCCCACTAGTTTTAGTCAAAAAGAAAGACAACACCATGAGGATGTGTGTAGATTACCGGAAAATCAACCGTATCACACACAAGGATGCGTACCCCTTACCAAGGATAGAGGAGTCATTGGCTGCTTTAAGATCTGCTAACTTCTTCTCTACCTTGGATCTCACTAGCGGGTACTGGCAGGTTCCTGTAGCAGAGGCGGACCGGGAGAAGACCGCATTCACCACCCCGATGGGACTTAGTGAGTTCACCTGCATGCCGTTCGGACTCTGCAACGCCCCAGGAACCTTCCAACGATTAATGGAGTGCTGTCTGGGCCACAGAAACTTCGAGACGGTCCTGTTGTACCTGGACGATGTCATCGTATACTCCAAAACTTATGAGGACCACCTGAAACACCTGGCGGAGGTGTTCGAAGCTCTGGCGAGTTACGGCCTAAAGGTGAAACCCTCCAAGTGTCACCTCCTGAAACCAAAGGTGCAATACCTGGGACACGTGGTGAGCGCTGACGGAGTGGCTCCCGACCCCGATAAGATCACCGCAATTAAGGGATGGCCAAGCCCCTCCAGCGTAAAAGAAGTGCGGCAGTTCCTAGGGTTGGTAGGCTACTACCGAAGGTTTATTCCCGGTTTCACCAAAAAGGCAGCGCCTATGCAGGACCTCCTGATAGGCCAGTCCCGGAAGGCCAAGAACCAGAAGCCGCCCTTCAAATGGGAAGAGCTAGAAGAAGAGTCCTTCCGCCAGCTGAAGATGGCCCTCACGGGGGATGAAATCTTGGCGTACCCAGACTATAGCCAGCCCTTCATCCTCTACACCGACGCCAGTAACATCGGGCTAGGAGCCGTACTATCCCAGATTCAGCAGGGGAGAGAACGAGTGATCTCCTATGCCAGCCGAAAACTGCGACCCACCGAAAGGAACCCCGAGAATTACAGCTCATTTAAGCTAGAGTTCCTGGCCGTGGTATGGGCAGTCACCGAGCGCTTTAGGCATTACCTCGCTTCTTCCCGGTTCACCGTATACACGGATAACAACCCGTTGATACATCTGGACACGGCAAGACTCGGTGCCCTGGAGCAGAGGTGGATGGCCCGTCTGTCCAACTACGAGTTCACAATCAAATACCGGGCAGGACGCTCCAATACTAACGCGGATGCCCTGTCCAGGATGCCCAACCTGCCGGACGAAGGAGAAGATCCGGAGGGACTGGAAGAAGTTGAACTCCCTGCGTTCCACCGTCATGGGACTATCCAGTATTCCCACCGGGTAAGGGGTAAACAGGCTGCTACGTTGAACCCCTTACCCCACTACAACTGGGCGGAAACGCAAGACAGCGACCCTGCCGTCCGACTGGTGAAGGAGATGCTGACTCGGCCGGAGGCTCGACTTGAACCAGACGCTCCGGAGGAAGCCAAACAACTATGGGCGGAGAAGAGTCGACTATTCCTTTACAAGGGGAAGTTGTGCCGCAGAATGGTCAACTCCCGGACGCATGAACTACTCTGGCAAGTAGTGGTGCCACGAAGAGACGCAGCCATGGTGATGGAGGCATACCACGACGGAGCTGGACACTTCGGGTGGAAAAAGCTGGAGTTCCTGCTGCGCGAGCGGTTCCACTGGGTAGGCATGAGGGGAACCATCGAGAAGTGGTGCAGAGACTGTGGCCCGTGCAATCTGAGAAGGAAGGACCGGGCCAGCCAGAAGACTCCCCTGCAGTCTATCGTCACCCGGCAACCGTTGGAACTGGTAGCCTTGGATCATGTAAAACTGACCCCAAGCAGAAGTGGCTACGTCTACGCGTTAACCATCGTGGATCATTACTCCCGGTTCTTGGTTGTCGTCCCCGTCAAGGACTTAACGGCTCAAACAGCAGCTAGAGCCTTCCAGCAGCACTTCTGCCGTCCACACGGGTACCCGGACCAAGTGCTGACGGACCAGGGACCTGCCTTTGAAGCGGAGGTCTTCCAGGAATTCTGCAATCTGTATGGCTGCCGGAAGATAAGGACGACACCCTACCATCCGCAAACTAATGGACTTTGTGAAAAAATGAACCAGGTGGTAATGGATCTGCTAAAAACATTGCCCCTGGAAGAACGCAGTCTGTGGCCTGAGAAGTTGCCCGATCTGGTGGACCTATACAACCACATCCCGGTAGGTTCCACCAACTGTACCCCGGCTTACCTAATGAGGGCGAGACCTAGTAAGTTACCTGTTGACCTGGAAATGGGAGTCCTGACACCTGAGGACACTTCACCAGAAACAGACTGGGACACAGAGAGGCAGCAGCAGTACCGGAGAGTACAAGAGAGCGTGGAGCGAAGTCTCTGTCAGGCTAGGGAAAGACAAGAGAAGACTTACAACCAGTATGCTCCCGCTGTTCCCCTGGTACCCGGAGAGCAGGTCTTGAAGAGGAAAAGACGGCTCCACAAGTTGGATGACCAGTGGGAGGAGGACCCGTACACCGTACTGCCCTCAAGCCACGAGAACCCGAAGGTCTGTACCATCAGTAAAGACGGAGGGGAAACCACAGCCATTGTATCCCGGGACCACCTGAAGAAGTGTCCCGAACAACTGAGGAACCCTGAAGAGGAACAAGAAGACCATCGACCCGTGGAAGAAAGGGAAGATATGGTTAGTACCGTGCTCGGGGACTTCCCTCAGTCTTGGACTCAAGTCAATGGTGCAGTTGTGGTACCCGTACTCACCTTCCTCCAACCATCATCCCAAGAACCTACGGAGCAACGGGTAGAGCTGGAAGAACAGCCGGTCCAGGAGGCAGAAGACTCCACACAAGCAGAACAGGAGAATCAACCCTCTGCTTATAGTGAGCCTGCCGTACCCCTAGTGAGACAAAGAGCCGGTAGACAGCTGCCCAGTTTACCCTTGACAGCTCCTACACCCTGTAGTTCAGGGCCAGACAGTCAGCTCCGTAGGTCCACTCGGGCCACTAGAGGCCAGTTACCCGCACGCTGGAGAATTTAAAGTGTATAAATTGTTTTATTTATGTTTTTCTGTGTATTGTTGCTTGTGAATAATTTTGTGTTTCCAGTTGTTTTTAGGAAACCTTGGTGGATTTACCGGGAATCCTTGTATATAGTTGGAGCGTAACCCAGGATGGACTAGAGACTGTTAAGGACTCGGGGTAGGACAGACCCCTACCTGGTTACGTCTCCCTGTGTTGGTGAAATGGACACCTTTGCTTTTCTTCAAAGACTGCATCCGGTTGCGGACACGCCGTAACCATCTTATGTGTTTTTCTTATAGTATTGTTATTGTTATACTTTGTTATGTTTTTCTAAATGTGTTTAGTCCCGGAGTACTAAATTTCACTAGGGGGGAATGTGACACCCCAGGGGTCTGGTTGCCACAGTGATAGAGATATTATGTCTGAGAGCAGGTGGGAGGTCCTTTGGTCAGGGATCCTGTGCATGCCACACCTCCTGCCCAGTCTTGGGAGGGGAAGAACTTCCCCTGTTTAAACCCGGGGCTGAGGCAGGGTGAGTCAGACAAGGAGAGTGGAGAAGAGAAGCAGCATAGGAAACAGCAGAGTTCCAAGGAGTCAGGGGCTGGCAGCTGCAGCGCTCGCCCTGACTAAGAAGATTCTTTACCGGACCCGGAGTCCGAGGCTGTGGGGACTAACTTCTACCCAGCAGCAGAATCCGTCAGGCAGGGGATTTCAGGTCCTCTGGCCCAGAAGCCCGAAGGCACGGTCACACGCGTGGGACCAGCACCGCCATCGTGGAGCGGAAGCCATTAGAAGGCCCCGAGTCACCGGCCATACGGGTGAGCACCACACGGTACACTCAGGGACGTGGGCTACTTACATCAGCTTCTAGCAAGGTAGCCAGAAGAGTACAGTCAGTTTGTGAGGCCTATAACTACGCCTGGCCAGGGGAGATCCCATCTGCTCAAAGACTGACCAGGCCCCGTTTGCTAGCAAGTACTCCGGGAGGGTCTATCGTTGTTACCAGTGAAGACCCTGAACTACACCGTACCGTCTCTGAGTGGTTCCTGCTACCCCCATCATCCACGTCGGCTGCCCTGAGGCCATACCCCTCCCGTTGGGGGTTATACTATCACGCTGCACAATCCTACCACCGGCCTCAGCGGTCTGCCCTGCAGCAGCAGCTCCCTGGCTGCACTCAACGGGTGGCGTAGTCATCAACTATTTACTACTAATAGACTGCCGTCTAGTTTGACTCCCTGGGCACGGACCGGGTCACCGCCACGAGACTACAACCCTCTACCGATCCGGCTCCGGGTAGGCTCCCGCATGCGCAACGCAGCGCGACACAGGCCCAGGGGCGCGTCACTACCACCAGTCTTGTCTCATGCCAACTGTAAAGCATCCTGAAACCATTCATGTGTGGGGTTACTTCTCGGGCAAGGGAATCGGCTCACTCACAGTCTTGCCTAAAAACACAGCCATGATTAAAGAATGGTACCAGAATGTCCTCCAAGAGCAACTTCTCCCAACCGTCCAAGAGCAGTTTGGCACCCAAAAATGCCTTTTCCAGCATGATGGAGCACCTTGCCATAAAGCAAAGGTGATAACAAAATGGCTCATGGAACAAAACATAGAGATTTTGGGTCCATGGCCTGGAAACTCCCCAGATCTTAATCCCATTGAGAACTTGTGGTCAATCATGAAGAGACGGGTGAACAAACAAAAACCAACAAATTCTGGCAAAATGCAAGCATTGATTATGCAAGAATGGACTGCTATCAGTCAGGATTTGGTCCAAAAGTTGATTGAGAGCATGCCAGGGAGAATTACAGAGGTCTTGAAGAAGAAGGGGCAACGTTGCAAATATTGACTTGCTGCATTAACTCATTCTAACTGTCAATATAACCTATTGGTACTCATAATATGATTGCAATTATATTTCTGTATGTGATATAAACATCAGGCAAACACTAATAAAAACCAGAGACCAGCAGATCATGTGAAAATATAATTTTGGTGTCATTCTCAAAACTTTTGGCCATGACTGTATACTATCCAAATAACACAGTTTCTTAACAGCAGTACTATAAAATACTGCTATTACATTCTGCAAAAATATTATACTGTGCAGTGCCGAAATAGCACCGCCATATGATTTCTAAATAATACCGCTATACATCATACTCTAAATACAGTGATCCATACTATCCAAATAACACAGTTTCCTAATAGCAGTACTATAAAAACCATTACATTCTGCAAAAATATTATACTATGCAGTGCCCTAAATAGCACTGCCATATGATGTCTAATACCGCTATACATCATACCCTAAATACAGTGACCTGTACTATCCAAATAACACAGTTTCCTAACAGCAGTATTATAAAAACCATTACATTCTGCAAAAATATTATATTGTGCAGTGCCGAAATAGCACCGCCATGTGATGTCTAAATAATACCGCTATACATCATACCCTAAATACAGTGACCTATACTATCCAAATAACACAGTTTCCTAATGGCTGTACTAAAAAAACAATTACATTCTGCAAAAATATTATACTGTGAAGGGCCGAAATAGCTCCACCATATGATGTCTAAATAATACTGCTATACATCATACCCTAAATACAGTGATCTATACTATCCAAATAACAGTTTCCTAACAGCAGTACTATAAAATACCGCTATTACATTGTACAAAAATATTATACCGTGCAGTGCCTAAATAGCACCGCCATGTGATGTCTAAATAATACTGCTATACATCATACCCTAAATACAGTGATCTATACTATCCAAATAACACAGTTTCCTAACAGCAGTACTATAAAATACCGCCATTACATTGTACAAAAATATTATACCAAGCAGTGCCTGAATAGCACCGCCATGTGATGTCTAAATAATACCGCTACACCATAAATAGTCAGATTTACGGCTATCACAACTAGCGCACCCTGTATGAGCACACAGTTCGCACACTTCTAAGACCCGTCCTGCGTGCATGAAGACATGCAGAATATTCTCGTTACCCTCTTGTTTCTCTTGCAGGTTTCCTTACTTCCCAGCTATTTCATAGCTATTTCATTATTTTCCTTTCCTCCTCTCCCTATAACAACCACACGTGCCATATTGGTGGGCCGCTTTGTACTTAATACGACGACAAGTCACAACACATCTATCATGTGTGTGAAAAGGGAGACTAGGTGGTCGCGTTGGCCCCAGACCGGAATTGATTGACTTCCTTTGCTTTTGGATTATGTTCTATAAGATGAAAATGAATAACGCGGATCACTCATGTGGAAACGCATTTGTAAACAAGTCTACGAGTCTTATCGTAGGAGGCGATACCTGGGGGATCATTCCTTGCACATCTGAATGTTAATTAAACCCTTTTTTTTTTGAGTCCTGGTGCTCGAGTTGACAGTCATTTCTTTTCATTTCACGTGTGATGGGTTTTGCAAGGAGTGAGTCACCTTTGCAACCGAGTAACCAGAATTTTTTTTATTTAAGGCGGTTCCTTAGGTAGCGTTGAAAATGAGAAATACTTGCTTTATTTTTAAGACCTTTGAGAGGACCTGTCATCTCTCCTGACATGTCTATTTCCATAAATAACTTTATATATATGAATCCCACGATCCCCATTTCCAAGATTAATGATTAGGAACCCCGTCTCTTTGTTGATATAATTGCAATTAACTGAAAAAGGAGCAAATAATCCTAAAGGGCCCAAGGGCCACTATTGACCCATCATTTCTCTACCTGGTCTTTAGAACATACATTTTATTAACATTGGCTTAAAATAGTAATATTCTTATCAGGTATACCTTTAAAAGGGTTTTATGGCTGGGATCAGAGTTTTCTCTTATCCCTTTTGTTTCCGGGGGTGGCGGAGGGATCATTAGGGCTTAATCTTAAATATCTTTACTTGACTTGAGGTAGGACATCGTGACAGTGACAGTATGACGTGCCATGGCAGAAAGCTAAAGGATGCATAAGTGTTAGCACAATTCTTGTTGGTTACACATGTACAGAGGCAGTGAGCCTGGCAGTTACACATGAAGACCAACAGTCCCATAGCTTGGTGGTTATACACCAACACGATTGGCAGGTCTTCTGATGCAGGCTACAGTCTTTTTTGTGTTACAGCGGCCACTTGCACATCTTGTAAGCGCTGCCCTACTCACCGTGTGTTTTGCTCTGCTCCACCAAGTACCTGACCATCGCTCTGAGTTGCCTTGTGCTGTTTGTGAGTTATAGGGAGATACGGCCGAACTCTGCAGGAATTTGTATCCACCCTGTCCTGCAGAAATTTGTTTCCACAGCCTATCAATTTATCAATCGACTCCACCCTCCATTCCTCACCTGAATGTTGGTTCCTATCCTGCTAACACCCGTTTATGCATTTCTCCATACTCTGTCTCTCGTTATCGATCTGGTTGGATTACCTGTCCTGTGTGACCTCTCTGCTGCTGACCTCAGCTACGTGTATCTAACCTGTGCTTCCTTCCCGACTTCGGATTGTCTGACTATGTCTTTGTCTTCGCCTTCTTGTACATTGTACTGGTGCCTCTGACCCGCTGGTTAACTGCTGCAGTCCCGGGAACTGCCCTGGAGTGATACCTGGTGTCTTCCACCAGCCCAGCCTAACCTCACCATCAGATGCTCTAGTGAAGACCCAGTAGACACTTAGTCACACTTCTCCAGGGTAAGCCCGGTTCGTGGTGCAGCGGGTCCAAATCCACCAGCTTGACACTTTGCAGTCTCAGGCCATTTAGTCTCATGTCAAGGCACAGCAGGACACAAGGCACAGCAGGACACAGTACTTATTCCTGTCCCAGGCTACAGTGATACTTCTCTCACACGCCACAGTTTTTGTATCAGGAAATGCTATCCCACCACAGTTGGTATCAGGGCATGCGGGATGGCATGACCAAATACAAGGAATCTCTCCCCATACCTTCCCTAGGTCTACAATTTAGGCATGGTGTTCCTCAACTGTTGAAGTAGCCAACAATTGCCAAAGATGTCAACAGGTATTGGAAAGAGATGAACAAGCCTAAGAAAACTCCATTCTCCCAATTTGCTTAAATTTGACCAGGAAATTTGAGTTGCTTAATTTTCTATGCAACACGAATCGAATTGCTGGTGAAAGCCAAGTATTATGGCCTGAGATGTCTCCATAAATAAACGGAGCGGTTAAAAAATAAAAAGAACATTATACTCATGACGCGTCCCCTGGGCCGTGGGGTACCCGGTGCCGGGCCGGTAGATGCTGGGGGGGATATCACGGTGGCTGGCCCGGTCCGTGACCCAGGGCAGTCAATAAAAAGGGGGGTTTCATTTATAGGGGATTTTGTAAAAGAGTTTGTGACGCCACCTGTGGAATGCGGCTAAAGGGAGCCGCCACTGCGGAGCAGTCCTCTGGAGCTGGTGTTACGGCAGCAGGGATGGTGTGGCTCTCCACAGGTAGAGCTAGCTCCAGGGCAGTGTAGGGGTAGATGGTGGATGCTGGTGAGAGACGGCAGGACGGTCCCGGAGGAAAGACGGACACTCACACGGGGGTAAGCTTCAGTAACTTTACTGGTGATCATGCAGGCACGGTCCAGGGTACTCCAGATGAAGGGTGCACTTTTGGACTCTCCCCAGTGAGCGGGTGTAGGGCCTCCTGATCCGTTGCTTCCTCTTGCTAAGCTTCTGACCTGCCTGGAGCTAGGCCTAGCTTGGTTACTGTCTCTCTCTTGCACCTGCTGACCTGGTGGTAGGGCCTTCTCTTGGAGATCACTCTCCCTGGACGCTGGGGCCTCCGTGACTCCTAGCCCTGGTACTGTAGTCAGCGTTTGGTAAACCTGGGACCTGTAGTCCTCCAGGTGTCAGGTGGTCCCTACTGAGTATAAAGGGACCCCGTAGGCGTGACCCGGTGTCCGGTATATTTCTCGGGGTGAGCCTGTTATGCTCCTCTGCCCCCTCGCTACTTCTTCCTTCTCCTCTTGCCTTCGGCCACACTCAGGGCCCTCACTAGGCTTCACCTCGTGCTGTAGGCCTTGGCTCGCCTAAGCACGGCAGCCAGCGTGCTGCCTCTTCACTGCTCTCTGAGCATCAGCACGCTCTCTCTCTGACTGAGAGACTGAACTCTGACTGAGCTCCAAACTAAACTAAAACTGAACTGCCTGGCTCCACCCTCCCTATATATATCCCTAACGGGCTCCCTCTGCTGGTCTGAGGTGGTAGGGTGGAGGTGTGTGAATGTGTGAGGGCCTCTTGTGGAGAAGTCAATCCATGCACCCTTCTGGGTTCTGTGGCACCAGTGCGCAGCATGGCGCCACATCCCCCCCTGGTAAAACTCAGTACTCCTGGACTGAAGCATTTTTCTCAAAACAGGTTAAACAATAACATTTCTTCCCGTTATGGGAGGCACTTTTCTTGAACGTTACAGGTAACATTATAATGCAATAATATAAAGTATCTTCAGAGTTTCTCAAATCAGTTCCAGTGAGATCCCAACAGGGTATCCCTCTCACTGGGACCTGTCCGTAAACCCTCCACGTAGGCCCTGGGCGTGGCTACAGGGCACAGGTGATCCAGCGTCGGACCATGACTTCTGCCATGCCAAATAGGTTTTGTTCTGAGGTCGCTTAAAAGGCACTCCAGGGAGTGCAACTATGTACATGACAGTTTTTGGGCTGCTCACAGTCCTCAGCCACCAAGTCCTTTATTTATATACCCTTACGGGTAACTAAATGCAATGAGAAGTGTCCATGTCACATAAATTGTCCATTAGCGAGGCAAAATAAATCAATAAGTAAATACATGAAATTATTACAAGAACATACCCTACGGGGTAACTATTTATACTGTCAGTGTTTCTCTATTTACTCCCAATACCTGACAGGGGTCTGGCATTTTGTGCTACTCGATGACCTACGTAGTACTGGGATGCGTGTAGTATGGATGCTTGCGCTATTTTCCACTCTATCAGCTCTATGTGTTGGTGGACTGCAAAACTGCCTTAACCTCTCTACGGGACTGGCAAGTATACCATTGGCTGGACCTTCTTGCTCTTCTTCAGCCGGTGATCCTTCTTCCGGGAATTCTTCCTGAGCAGGCTCTTCCGGGGCACTTACAGGTCTTACTTGCAGTGGAGAGTCTTCTGGCTGTTGGTAGAAGTGCATCACAGGTATTATTACAGCTCCACCTAGTTGAGGCCAATCTGCTGGGAAATCTCCTAAGTCAGTATGGAGTACTTCTTCTTTAGGCTCCTCCGGTACGGTGAGAGGCACTTCCTCCTGGGGCTTCAACAGACTTGGGCACAACTTCAGATGGTCTCTCGATACCGTTGCAGTTGTTCTTCCTCCGTCCTTGCTAATTAGACAGGTTTTCCTATTGTCGAATCTGGAATTCAACACAGTGTAAGGTTCTCTTTCCCACTGATTGTCAAGTTTGTTGTTTCTCCTTTTTCGTTTTAGCACAACTTCTCCAGGTGTTAAGGGTTCTGCTGGTGCACTCTTGTTGTACTGTGCTTCTTGTTTGTCTCTTACCCTATTCAGACTGTCTTCGACACAGACCTGTACTCTCCTGTACTGCTCCTGTCGCGTCGTGTCCCAGTCTTCAGTGGACATATCTGCTTCTGGCTCTACCACTCCAAGCTCCAGGTCCATGGGAAACTTTCCGGGTCTTGCTCTCATGAGGTACGCTGGAGTACAATTGGTGAAACTCACAGGTATGTAATTGTACAGATCTACCAGGTCAGGTAGTTTGTCTGGCCACTGATTTCTCTCCTCTAGCGGTAAGGTCTTCAACAGGTCGATGACTATGTTATTCATCTTTTCACATAACCCATTGGTTTGGGGGTGGTACGGTGTAGTCCGGATCTTCTTACACCCATACGGATGGCAGAACTCCTTGAACAATTCGGCTTCAAAGGCAGGGCCTTGATCCGTCAGCACCTGCTCCGGGTATCCATGGGGCCTGCAGAAGTACGCTTGAAACGTCTTTGTCGCAGTCTCTGCCATCAGATCCTTGACGGGGGCGAACACCAGGAACCGGGAGTAGTGATCCACCATGGTCAAGGCATAGCAGTATCCTGACTTGCTGGGTGACAGCTTGACGTGATCCAAGGCAACGATCGCCAAAGGTCGAGTTATCTTGATGGGCTGCAGGGGTGCCTTCTGGCTGCTGTAGTCTTTTCTTCTGAGGCTACAGGGTCCACAATCCCGGCACCATCTCTCTATGGAACTGCGCATTCCAACCCAATAAAACCGAGCCTTCAGCAGGGTTTCTAGCTTCTTCCAGCCAAAGTGCCCTGCTTGATCGTGGTAGGCCTCCAACACCATCTGGATATCTGTCTTGGGCACTACTATCTGCCATACCATCTCATGGGTCCTAGGGTTGACATACCTTCGGCACAGCTTTTCTCTATAGATGAACAGCCGGCTTCTCTCATTCCACAGTTGCTTGGCTTGCGGAGGAGCGTCCTTCTCCAGGGAGGAACCTTCCTGGGATATCAGTTCTTTAATACGGCTGACAACTGGGTCGCTGTCCTGGGTCTCCTTCCAACTGTGATGAGGTAAAAGGTTTAGTGTCTTACCACGATACCTCCTGGAGGTGCGCTGCTCGTGGACCATCCCATTTCTGTGGAAGGCAGGTAGCTCAATCTCCTCCAGGTCATCCACTTCTTCTTCAGTGTCCGACTGGTGAGGCATTATGGATAGGGCATCAGCGTTGGCGTTCTTGTGGCCTGCCCGGTACTTGATGGTGAACTGATAGCTTGACAGTCGGGCCATCCAACTCTGTTCCATGGCTCCCAACTTGGCTGTCTCTAGATGCGTCAAGGGGTTGTTGTCAGTATAGGCCGTGAACTTAGTGGAGGCCAGGTAGTGCTTGAATTGTTCAGTGATGGCCCAGACCAAGGCCAGAAACTCCAACTTGAAGGAGCTATAGTTTTCTGGATTCCTCTCGGTAGGGCCCAGCTTCTGGCACAACACAGCTCCCAGTCCCTCGTTGCTGGTATCAGTGTACAGCAGGAAAGGTTGGCTGTAGTCAGGGTAGGCCAGGATTTCTTCGCCAGTCAGGATCTCTTTCATCACTGCAAAGGACTCAGCCTGTTCTTTACCCCACTGGAAGGGGGGGGGGGTTGCCCCTGTTGGACTGTCCTACTAGGAGATCTTGCAAAGGCGCTGCCTTCTTGGTGTAGTCCTTTATGAATCTCCGGTAGTACCCGACCAGTCCCAGGAGCTGACGTACCTCCTTGAGATTCTTCGGTTCTGGCCATTTCTGAATGGCGGTGACCTTCTCCGGGTCTGGTGCTACTCCTTCTGGACTGATGATGTGCCCCAGGTACTGAACCTTCTGTTTGAGCAGGTGGCACTTGGAAGGCTTCAATTTCATCCCATACCGGGACAACGACTCAAATACCTCCGCCAGGTGCTTCAAATGGTCCTCATACGTCTTGGAGTACACTATCACATCATCCAGGTATAGCAGCACGGTCTCGAAGTTACGGTGTCCCAAACAGCACTCCATCAATCTTTGGAATGTTCTGGGGGCGTTGCAGAGTCCGAACGGCATACTGTTGAAATCGCAGAGTCACATCGGGGTAGTGAAGGCCGTCTTCTCCCGGTCCTCCTCAGCAACTGCTACTTGCCAGTACCCACTGTAACATACCTGGCGGCGTCCTTGCATAGTGGTCCATCTCCCACTGTGCAACAGCGCGCACTTGATCTCCAGTCCAGTCTGCTAGCCTGGCTTCCCTCCATGCTGTCTGTTTGCCTCTGTTTCTGCTGCTTAAGGGCGGCGCCCGATCACTTCCTGTTTCTTGTACCTGCTGCGGGCACACCCCTTGTGCGTCCTCAGCCTATTGCTGTCTGTCATCTGGTATTTAACCCAGCTCCTCCCAAGAAACCCTGCCTGAGCATTGTGTTCTGTCAGTTGGCTTCTGGTCACTGATATGCCAGGTCCCGTTTATGTTTCCTGCCTTCGGTATCAGTTCCCGTGTCTGAACTGTGTCCTGTCTGTATTATCTTCTAGCCTGTTGTCTTCTGCCTATCCTAGAGGCTGTATTTCCAGGCCTGTGTGAACACGCTCCTAGCCTGTTCTTTCCGCCTTCTAGGGGCCGCATACCTAGACCCGTTCCTGTATCTTGCCTGTTCCTGTCTGAACACGCTCCTAGCCTGTTTGTTCCGCCTTCTAGGGGCCGCATACCTAGACCCGCTCCTGTATCTTGCTGCTGTGTCTGTTCTTGTCTGAATACTCTCCTAGCCTGTTTCCTATTTTTCTCTAAGTCCGTACCTTCCCTTTTTCTGCAGAGTCTGAACTCGTACCTAACTCCTGCTCGTTGTCACTGTACTTCCGTTTGTGAGTTTGTGGTCCACTCGCTACTTCACTGCAAGTACCCTGTGGGTATCTGGTTCTGCCTTTCCCTTCCTGTCTGTTCCATGTGAACAGAGCCCTGTCCCTCCTGCTCTGCCTTGCTCACCGCTCCGGCGGTTCTAGCCTGCTCTGCCTTGCTCGCTGCTCCGGCAGTCTCGCTCCGCTCTGACCCTTTGCTCGCTGCTCCGGCAGTCTCGCTCCGCTCTGACCCTTTGCTCGCTGCTCCGGCAGTCTCGCTCTGCTCTGACCCTTTGCTCGCTGCTCCGGCAGTCTCGCTCTGCTCTGACCCTTTGCTCGCTGCTCCGGCAGTCTCGCTCTGCTCTGACCCTTTGCTCGCTGCTCCGGCAGTCTCGCTCTGCTCTGACCCTTTGCTCGCTGCTCCGGCAGTCTCGCTCTGCTCTGACCCTTTGCTCGCTGCTCCGACAGTCTCGCTCTGCTCTGACCCTTTGCTCGCTGCTCCGGCGGCCTCACTCTGCTGTTTGTCCACCGCGTCTGCGGTTCTGTTTCTGAGTCCCAGTCTGTACTGGGTCCTATCCACTCGGTGCTCCAACCTGTCGTACCTGCCAGTACCTCCCTGCCTGCATACCAGTCGTGCTTACTAGCATACACCCATCTGTATTCCAGCCGTGTCTGCCTATACTCACCAGTCAGTGTGCCAGCCTAACCTGCCTGTTCCAGTATTCCCCTGTGTGGGTCAACAGCCGTGTCCGGGGTCTGACCTGGAGTAGCACCTGGTCCCTCTGCCCGGTTCCTCCCTGGTGCACTGGCGTCGTATGCCGTCGTGCGACCTTGGTCGGATCGGGCAGATACTTAGTTACGCCCCTCCAGGCACTCTCCGGTTCATGGCACAGTGGAAGCACTACAGACACACGCACACGCCACTCAGCCCGGGCGTGTGCATTACACCCACTAGTGAGGTCAAGGGTAGAAAAGTAATTTGCAGACTTTAGTGCAGCCAGGGATTCCTCTATACGGGGCAAAGGGTATGCATCTTTATGTGTTATGCGATTAATCTGTCTGTAATCTACATACATCCTCATGCTTCCATCCTTTTTCCTGACTAGGACCAGGGGAGCTGCCCAGGGGCTACAGCTATCTCTTATTACCCCTGCCTTCTTCATGTCATGCAACATTTTCTTCACTTTCTGGTAGTGTGCTGGTGGTATGGGCCTGTAACGTTCTTTAATGGGTGGATGGTCACCTGTGGGTATATGGTGTTGTAACCCTTTAATCCTCCCAATATCAAGTGGGTGTTTGCTGAATACCTGTTCGTATTCCTGAACCACCCTGTATACACCTTGTTTCTGATGGACAGGAGTGGCGTCAGTCCCAACATGGAGCTGTTGACACCAATCCCCCACCTGGGTTTCCGAGTCGTTATCCTCCACTCTGTCTGGTGAGGTTAAGGACTCCACTGTGTGGATAGTGTTGTTATTTACAGTGTACAATCTGGCAACAGTGGCATATCGTGGTAATTTGACTTCATCCTCTCCATAGTTTAGGAGGCGTACGGGCACCCTCCCATTTCGTACATCCACTACCCCTCTGGCAGTTAAGAGTGTAGGTCTATTTTCCGAGCTAAGGGGCTCTACCACCGCCTGGTAGCTCTGTCCTCTGAGACCTATTGCTGCTCTACACCAAATCAGCATTTCACTCATCGGGGGAATCACAATGGGTATCGGGTCTGTCACCCGTACATTACCAATTTCACCACCTGATAGCTTTACCTGTTGCTGGTACAAGAGGGCTCGAATCTCTCTCTGGAGCACCTTCCTCTGCCCTGGTTTGGCAGTGTCAGCAATCTGTTGGAGCAAAAACAACACTTCTCCCAAACAGTTACCAACAATATTTGTACCAAGTATCATATACAAATCTGTATCACCAGGGTTGGACTCCACTACAATTAGTCCTTGGCCCTTTAGTTCCACTCTCCCCACCTTCACTGTCACGTCCTTAACCCCTACTAGGTTAAGAGGAAGGCCGTTAGAGGCATACACGGAGAGGTTCGGGGCTGGTGGCTGGAGTTCATCTACGGACTAGTACCTTTTGTAGAGGACATCAGGTATGATGGTTACCTGTGAGCCGGTGTCCAGTAATGCAGGTGTTGCTATCCCGTCCAGCTTGATGGACAGGAAAGGCCTTCCTCCTACGAACCGGTGATACCAGCTTGATGGGCCTGGTTGATTTACTCCTGCGTGTCGGCCCTCGGCCCCAGGGTTTGCTCGTTTAAAGGACAGTTCCGCGCTGTGTGGCCTGCCTTGTGGCAACGGTAGCAGACGAGTTCTTTTGGAGGGCGGCGTTGGTCGCTGGTCCTCCCACGGGGTGGCGTTGCTCTCCTTCTTCTCCTCATCCAGGCGACATCCTCCGGGCTGTCAGCTAGCAGGATCCTTCCTTCCGGCTCAGGCTCCGTCTGTAGCTGCAGGGTGCTCAGGACAGTGGCCAGGATTTTACCTAACTGGCGCACTTCAGAGCGCAGGCTGTCCAGCTCGCTAGGGGGCACTGTTTGCATCTTTGCTTCAGCCGTCAATGAAGGAGCAGTGGGTCCTGCGGGCACTGGGATGGCCCCACCCTGGTAACGTTGGATAGCCATATCTGTTGTTTCCAGGGGCTGCAGACCCTTTATAGCCATGTCCTTAAGGGTGTCAAAGGTGGCATCCGGATGATCTAAGGCCCACCACCGTACAGTTCTGCTCTCCTCCTGGGACCTCAACCCCCGGATGAACTGTTCCATCAGCATTTTATTTTCATTTTGTATGCTGGCTGGACTAACCTGTTTCAGGGCCCGCAGGGCTTCCTGTAAGCGCCAGGCGTAGTCCCGGACACTGTCCTCAGGTTTCTGGACACAGTGGTAGAACCTCATCCGGAGATCTGTCTCAGTGCGGTTTTCAAACACAGTTTGCAGTCTCTTAAAGATGACGGCACCAGTCAATTGTCCCAGCACAACAGCAGCTCTCTGCTTACCAGTCGTAGAATACATGTCCAGTACACCGCATATTTTTCTCTTGAATCCAGACAGGGTGTCTGGTTTGCCATTATTCTGGGGAAGCCATTTCGCTCCAGGGATTTACGGCAGGGCCATGGGTATCAACGGAGTCACGACCCCTGCTGGTGGAGCGGCCGCTCCGTTCTGTGCAGCGCCGGGCGCAGGTTGGGCATCAGGAGCGTTAACCGGTGCTCCGGCGGTTTGCTGGTCGTCGGCCATGGTTGCGCCCCCCTAGTAAACTGCAGCCTACCTTCTTCACTTCTTATCAGGTAGGCCGCAGCTCCGCGGGCGACGGTCTTCTTCCAGGACCTTGCGTCGCTCGCGTCTGACGTTGACGTCAGAGCATCTACTGGGCTCCTTCCAGGACCTGACGCTTCCTGGTTCGACGTCGAGGCGTGGGGCGTGTCCTCGGCTTCGCGCGCTTTAGCAGTTACGCCTCCCAGGTTCCCGCGGTTACGCCCTTCTTCTACCCGCGCTGCAGCGCGATAATGGTGGCGATCTTAACTGCTGTTTAACACACAGTTCAGTTCAATAAAGGTGCACAGTACCCGATGGCAACGGGCACGGAATCCTGTTCATGATGCCAAGTTTGACGCGCCCCCTGGGCCATGGGGTACCCGGTGCCGGGCCGGTAGATGCTGGGGGGGATATCACAGTGGGTGGCCCGGTTCGTGACCTCGGGCGGACAATAAAAAGGGGGGTTTTATTTATAGGGGATTTTGTAAAAGAGTTCATGACGCCACCTGTGGAATGCGGCTAAAGGGAGCCGCCGCTGCGGAGCAGTCCTCTGGAGCTGGTGTTACGGCAGCAGGGATGGTGTGGCTCTCCACAGGTAGAGCTAGCTCCAGGGCAGTGTAGTGGTAGATGGTAGATGCTGGTGAGAGACGGCAGGACGGTCCCGGAGGAAAGACGGACACTCACACAGGGGTAAGCTTCAGTACCTTTACTGGTGATGATGCAGGCACGGTCCAGGGTACTTCAGGTGAAGGGTGCACTTTTGGACTCTCCTCAGTGAGCGGGTGTAGGGCCTAGCTTGGTTACTGTCTCTCTCTTGCACCTGCTGAGATGGTAGGGCCTTCTCTTGGAGATCACTCTCCCTGGACGCTGGGGCCTCCGTGACTCCTAGCCCTGGTACTGTAGTCAGCGTTTGGTAAACCTGGGACCTGTAGTCCTCCAGGGGTGGTCCCTACTGGGTATAAAGGGACCCCGTAGGCGCGGACCCGGTGTCCGGTATATATCTCGGGGTGAGCCTGGTATGCTCCTCTGCCTCCTCGCTACATCTTCCTTCTCCTCTCGCCTTCGGCCACACTCAGGGCCCTCACTAGGCTTCACCTCGTGCTGTAGGCCTTGGCTCGCCTAAGCACGGCAGCCAGTGTGCTGCCTCATCGCTGCTCTCTGAGCGTCAGCACGCTCTCTCTCTGACTGAGAGACTGAACTCTGACTGAGCTCCAAACTAAACTAAAACTGAACTGCCTGGCTCCACCCTCCCAATATATATCCCTAACGGGCTCCCTCTGCTGGTCTGAGGTGGTAGGGTGGAGGTGTGTGAATGTGTGAGGGCCTCTCTTATGGAGAAGTCCATCTATGCACCCTTCTGGGTTCTGTGGCACCAGTGCGCAGCTGGGCGCCACACTCACCTCGCCACTCACCTATCCTGGTGCTGTTGACTCGCTTCCTCCCTCCAGTTCCAGTTTTCTCTTCTGTCTTCACTTTTCAATGCCTCCAGCGTTCACCAGGCGTCAGATGACTTAATGATGCCCTTGAAGGTTTTGGCAATGCAGTAGGAGCTGAAGAGTGAAGATGGAAGAGAACACTGGACTTGGATAGAGGAAGCGAGCTAGCCGGACTGGGCAGGGGTCGGTGGTGCCAGGACAGGTGAAAGACGAGGTGAGTTTAACGTTGCTTATTTACTTTTCAACCTCTTCCAGCCGTAAAAAGAATTGATGAATATGGCAGTTGACACTCAAAAAATTGGTTTCTGGTGAATCCAATTTTTTTGTGCAGTTCGGAGCAACATAAATTCACTTTGGATCGATTTCCTCATCTCTAGTTTTTGACCCATTTGAGCTCGACCACTTAACTCTATAAACCCTAGAGTGACCACAGAGAAATTGCAGCAGCTACACAAGGCGTGGATGGACGTGATAAGACGGACATGGTTAAGACGGACAGACACGGTTAAGGAAATTTTAGTAAAATTTGACAATAAAAAGTTCCTAGTAAAAAGATGCGCATTAAAAACAAATTAAATGACCCTGACACTAGGTATGTCTTTTAATTCTCTACATAAAGACGTGTTATGTCCTTTTTTCAAAATTTGTGTTGACACCAGCCCCATATTGTCCATAATTGCCAACTCCTCCAGAACGTAGATTTATTGTTATTCAGATGCAGAGAAGTTTTTATTTTTGTCCTCTTTCTATTTGCGGTTCGTTGCCGCTGCTGTTTCCTGTAAAGCTTCCATTGAAGTCTGCGGCGCAGAGTCCTTTAAATCATACCTGTGGTTCGGTATAATATGGATGGCCTTATGACCGGAGCCGCATCCTTTGTGCTGTTAATAAGGATAAAGTGCATCTTTTATGGCAGTCTTGTGTCTTGTAAGTGCTATGAAGAAGCCCTTCAACCAGCCATCTCGCGTTGAAGACTGGCCTATAAGGAACCTGCTCTACATATCAAGGGTCGTCCTGCTGAACACACTTAAGACTCTTTCATCTGCAGGGACAAGCAATGCATTAAGTCAGTGTAACAGCGAACGATACAATATTTATACCCCTCATCTCCGAGAGTATTCGAGAACACCGGGGTGGATGGACGTGATAGGACGGACACAGTTAAGGAAATTTTAGTCAAATTAGACAATAAAAAGCTCCTTGTAAACAAGATGCACATTAAAAACAAATTAAGTGACCCTGACACTAGGGCTAGGTGTGATACCAGTGGGGGCAACATAGGCAGTGGTCTAGGGCATTGGGGAGGCACCGATTAAATTGTCTTAGTATGAAGTAGGGAAAATATATATTCTTGTACCGTGTTAGCCAGTAGATAGAAAAATATTTAGATTTGAGAGTCCTCAGTGGTTGATACCTTTTTAATGGCTAACTGAAAAGATGGTAACAAATTGCAAGCTTTCGAGACTACTCAGGTCTCTTCATCAGGCTAGTATAACCCAAAATCTGAAGAGTCACATATTTATACACAATAAGACACAAAAATAATGCAATAGGTAAGACAGGTGATGGAAAGCAGAGTTATTATGGAAGAGATAAACAGTTCTGGCTATAAATATTTTAGCAGTTAATAGACAAGGAGTGTGAAGGTTTTATTGTCCTGTGACTAGGTCCAGTGTTATGATGGCCTCACAAGTCTGAGGGGCACATTCCTTAGTTGATATAGAATGACATAAATCAATGCGACACATTCATTCCTGCTCTGAAAGTGTTATAGTTCACCATCAGTTTATATTCTGAGATTCATAAGAGCTGATGACCTGATACCAGAGAGTCCAAGAATAGGGACATTTTATATGCTCCCCAAAACCCACAAATCTGGAAATCCAGGAAGACCAATTATTTCATGTGTGGGCACTCTTACTGAGCAAGTTTCTGGATGGGTACAGTGTGTTCTTAAACAACTGGTAAAGATTACACCCAGCTACATTCAGGACACGACTGACCTACTGAATAAACTAGCAGCAATAGGTCCTCTACCATCCTGGCCACCATGGATGTGGAATCTTTGTATTCTAATATCCCACGCTTTCAGTAGACGCTTCCTTCCTCATCATTCTTCCTTGGCGTCTGATGTGTCAGAGCAGCTGTGGCGCCCCTGAGAGTTCGACCGCCACAGGGATGCTGCACCTCTTTAATGGGGTGTAGTGTTCCTCCTTTGAGGTAAGAACAGTGCGATGGTCAGGACCTCACCTCCACATCTAACACCACACTTCTCACACCAGAGGGGGCTAGTAGGCACTAGGTGCTGCCCCTACTGGAAGTTGGGAGACAGGGGAACCAAGAGATAGGGGAACCAACTAGTGGGTGAGGGTGGAGGATTCACATTTTAGTGACACTTTACATTTCATATTTAATACACAGCCATTTTGGTTCTGGGTTCTTTGATCGTGACCTCCCTTCCTGAGCATGGATCGTGTGTGGACCTGCAGAGGATGGAGGCACGGCCCTCGTACCCTGGCCTTGGGTCGAGGGGCAGGTTGCAGATAATGAATGTCTCAGCCCGGTCAAGGACCATGACCAAGAAGGCCTGGAGCTTATGAGTGTAGCTCCACCGCAAATGGATCCCAGGGGGATGCAGACGGAGCGGTATACGCCACCTGTCCTCGCCAACCTGATCTATTCAGAGGGATTCCGGCTGCAAGAGGGGTACCGGCCCCCGACACCTGACCATGCCACTCTACCTCCTGGTCAGGGAAGTCCGGTAGGCCCTGAGAATCCCACCGGGTAACGGAAGGAGCGGAGCTGCCACCCGTACCCTTTTTCTGAGTGAAGTTCAGAGGGAGACCCGGCCTATCTACACACACACAGACAGGAAAGGACCCGGTCTGAAGTCTAGGGACACTCTGGTGCGGGGTCCTGATTGAACACTGGACTTACTCGGAGGTTGTCGGGCCCCCCCGTCTCTGGTGACCGCAGAACTCCGCGAGGAGCAGGGAGAAGCCTTTCAACTGTAATCTCCACCGTGAGTAAAAACCCTGGAAGTTAACCCCTATGGCCTCCGGACTCTTTATTCTGCATTACACCACATTACGCATCACCAGACCTCCTATACTACAACCCCCTCCATCCTGCCTCTCTGCCCTGAGGCCCTGCTCCGCCTGTGGGGAGTAGTAACAACGACGGCTGCCATAACATCCTGCCTCAGCGGACTGCAGCAGCGCTGGTGGCCTACACCAGGCGCCACAGGTGGCGTAGTCGAGATCAGCCACTCAACCCGGATAAGCCCATACCACCTTTTTTTAATGTGACGGCCCTGGGCACGGAGCGGGTCCAGGCCACGGCTGCACCCCATCTACAACACAGGACCCGGCTCCGAGTCCCCCATCTCCCAGTGTAGGGCTTCCAGCGTCACACAACTGGCGTAGTCGGCAGGATCGTATGCCCGCAGCAAAGGAAGGAATTACCCATTGCTACTGGGTACTGTGTGCCTTACACCTTAGACTGTCGTTTCCACTTAAAATGGCGCCCGCTCAAAAAGAACAGACGCCATAGTGTATCAGAAAGACGGTTTCCTAACGCCTCCTATCGTGGGCCAGGCTCCCCCATGGCGCCAAAAGTGCGGACCGCCCCTTCCATCAGAAACTGTCCGCGGGGTAATGCCCGTCAAAATGGATGGGCTGAACGAATGCGTGCCTGTCAGCATACCGCCCTGGAGCCGCCCGAAAGAGGAGGAAAATGAAAAACAACAAGGTGCGGCCATAGCAGTTGGAGTTTGGCGGCCTTCAGGAGCGGACATGGACGCTGCTGGAGTGCAACAAACGGAACCTTCCAAACCCGGCCCAGGTCCTTCTCCCGGCAGGGAGCGAAGCGGCACAATACTTACAGCGGGAGATATTGAATTTCTCCACCAGGATACCCCGGGTCTTGCACGGAGACTGGATGAGGCCCAGAAGGCGGCGTCTGCTGCGTGGCGGGAAGAAATCAGCTGATCAAGATGAGCACAGACCACTCCCCTCTGGTTCACAGCTGAATGCATTCTGTAGGCCATATATTGAGAACTAGGAGTCTGTGTCAGACTGAAGTCTGTGTCCCTCAGTTTAAGTGTCCATGAGCTGAAGTGTCTGAAATTTGAATTAATCCTGAATTGAACCTGAAGTGAACTGAAGGTACCTGGATACTAAGTCACAGTAAACAATGTTTGTTTTTGTTTTCACTCTCACCCCCTTAATCCTTCACTTCTTTCAACCACCCCTAATCCCTACACCTGGAAAGGAACTCTTCATCTCTCCCTCCATTCTCCCCACCCATCTCACCTCTTCCTCAGAGCTATTCCACAACATACAATCCTTTGTCTCCAAACACAGACAGCCACCTCATGCCCTCTCCTGCTCCCACCTAATAACGCTTTCTCTGCTCCTCCTTACTGCCGGCGACATCTCTCCAAATCCTGGCCCTCCTCACCACATCCCTACATTCACTTCCACCTCCTACCCCCGATCTATCCCAAACTCTCGTAACCCTTCTAACCTTACACCCATCCGCCCAGCCCCCGCTTCCCCAGTTCCACTAACAGGAGCTCTATGGAACGCTCGCTCTGTCTGCAATAAACTTTCCTACATTCACGATCTCTTCATCACTAACAAGCTTTCCTTCCTCGGAATCACTGAAACCTGGCTCACCCCCTCCGACACAACCTCTCCTGCTGCACTTTCGTATGGCGGATTCCACCTCTCCCATACCCCCCGCCCCAACGGCAAGCACGGTGGAGGAATAGGTTTCCTCCTCTCAGAAAACTGCTCCTTCACCCAGATCCCACTGCCGCCCGCAATTACTCTCCCGTCTTTTGAAGTGCACTGTGTGCGCACCTACTCCCCCTCCAACCTCCAACTGGCTGTCATCTATCGCCCCCCAGGATCAGCCACCACTTTCTTTGACCACTTCACCACCTGGCTACTTCATTTCCTCTCTGTTGACATCCCCACTATCCTCATGGGCGACTTTAACATCCCCATTGATACTTCCCTCTCAGCTGCCTCTAAGCTTCTATCCCTCACTTCCTCCTTTGGTCTTACCCAGTGGTCTTCCACACCCACCCACAAAGACGGCCACACGCTGGACCTCATCTTCACCCTCCTCTGTTCCCTATCCAACCTCTCTAACTCACCTCTCCCTCTCTCTGACCACAACCTACTCACATTCTCTTCTCTCTCCTCCCCGGGGCAACAATCCCCACTCCACAAACTTGAATACCCTCGTAGAAATCTCAAACACCTTGACCTACACTCTCTCTCTGAATCCCTCCTCCCTCTTACAGACATTAGTTCCTTACATGATGCAGATGCTGCTGCCACTTTATACAACACCACAACAGCTGCAGCTCTCGATTCGGTCGCCCCCCTCATGCATACCAAGACTCGCACAATCAACAGACAACCCTGGCACACCAGCCTAACTAAAGAACTGCGACGGGCCTCCAGGGCTGCTGAACGTAGATGGAAAAGGTCCCACTCCCATGAGCACTTCATCGCATTCAAACAGTCCCTCACTACCTTCAAGTCCACACTCACTGCAGCAAAACAAACATACTTCACATCTCTCATATCCTCCCTGTCCCACAACCCCAAACAACTATTCAACACCTTCAATTCTCTCCTCCGTCCCCCAGTGCCTCCTCCCTCTCCTCTTATTTCAGCCGAAGACTTTGCCTCATTCTTCAAGCAGAAGATTGACACCATCAGACAAAGCTTTTGCCTAAAGCCCCCACAGCCCCTCCCCACACCTACTCAACCCTCCTCCTCCAAAACTACATTCTCCACCATTTCTGAAGATCAACTTTCCTCCTTACTCTCCAAATCACACCTCACCACCTGTAAACTTGACCCAATCCCGTCCCACCTCATCCCAAACCTTACCACTATCTTCATCCCAGCCCTAGCCCACCTCTTCAACCTGTCACTAACAACTGGTGTCTTCCCCTCATGTTTCAAACATGCCTCAATCACACCCATCCTCAAAAAGCCCTCCCTTGACCCATCCTCTGTGTCTAGCTATCGCCCCATATCACTTCTCCCCTATGCCTCAAAACTACTGGAACAACATGTCCATTCTGAACTGTCCTCCCACCTCTCCTCCTGCTCCCTCTTTGACCGCCTACAATCTGGTTTCCGACCGCACCATTCTACTGAAACTGCACTGACTAAAGTCACAAACGACCTACTAACCGCCAAATCTAAGCGACACTACTCTGTCCTCCTCCTCCTAGACCTGTCATCTGCCTTTGACACAGTGGACCATTCCCTCTTACTACAGACTCTCTCATCTCTCGGCATCACAGACTTGGCCTTATCCTGGATCTCCTCATACCTAACAGACCGGACATTGAGTGTCTCCCACTCACACACCACCTCTTCATCTCGCCCCCTATCTGTCGGTGTCCCCCAAGGTTCAGTTCTAGGACCCCTTCTCTTCTCCATCTACACCTTAGGCCTGGGACAGCTCATAGAGTCTCATGGCTTTCATTATCACCTCTATGCTGATGACACACAGATCTACCTCTCTGGACCCGATATCACCTCCATATTAACCAAAATCCCACAATGTCTGTCTGCTATTTCATCCTTCTTCTCTGCTAGATTTCTAAAACTTAACATGGACAAAACAGAATTCATCATCTTTCCGCCATCTCATTCAACCCTCCCAACTGACCTATCCATCATAGTCAATGGCTGCCCACTCTCCCCAGTCCCTCAAGCTCGCTGCCTCGGGGTAACCCTGGACTCGGAACTCTCCTTCAAACCACATATCCAAGCCCTTTCCACTTCCTGCCGACTCCAACTTAAAAATATCTCCCGGATCCGCACATTCCTAAACCATGAATCTGCAAAAACACTAGTGCACGCCCTCATCATCTCCCGCCTTGACTACTGCAACCTCCTGCTCTGTGGCCTCCCCTCTAACACTCTCGCACCCCTCCAATCTATCATAAACTCTGCTGCTCGACTAATCAACCTGTCCCCCCGCTATTCCCCGGCCTCTCCTCTCTGTCAATCTCTTCACTGGCTCCCCATTGCTCAGAGACTCCAGTTCAAAACCCTAACCATGACATACAAAGCCATTCACAACCTGTCTCCTCCATATATCTCCGACCTAGTCTCCCGTTACATACCTGCACGCAACCTCCGATCCTCACAAGATCTCCTGCTCTACTCTCCTCTTATCTCCTCCTCCCACAACCGTATACAAGATTTCTCCCGTGCTTCCGCCCTACTCTGGAACTCTCTACCACAACGTATCAGACTCTCGCCTACCGTGGAAACCTTCAAAAGGAACCTGAAGACCCACCTCTTCCGACAAGCCTACAACCTGCAGTAACCACCGCTCCACCATACCGCTGCACGACCAGCTCTACCCTCACCTACTGTATCCTCACCCATCCCTCGTAGATTGTGAGCCCTCGCGGGCAGGGTCCTCGCTCCGCCTGTACCAGTCGCTGTCACATTGTGTTCAAGATTATTGAAATTGTTCTTGTATTATACCCCCTTTTTCACATGTAAAGCGCCATGGAATAAATGGCGCTATAATAATAAATAATAATAATAATAATTATATTGTATGCATTATATTGTATGGAGGATCATGGAGGTGCATTATATTGTATGGAGGACCATGGGGGAGAGTATTATATTGTATGGAGGACCATGGGGAGTGCATTGTATTGTATGGAGGATCATGGGAAGTGCATTATATTGTATGGAGGATCATGGGGAGTGCATTATATTGTATGGAGGACCATGGGGAGTGCATTATATTGTATGGAGGATCATGGAGGTGCATTATATTGTATGGAGGACCATGGAGAGTGCATTATATTGTATGGAGGATCATGGGGAGTGCATTATATTGTATGGAGGACCATGGGGGGTGCATTATATTGTATGGAGGACCATGGAGGAGTGCATTATACTGTATGGAGGACCATGGGGAGTGCATTATATTGTATGGAGGATCATGGGGAGTGCATTATATTGTACAGAGGACCATGGGGGGATGCATTATATTGTATGGAGGATCATGGGGAGTGCATTATATTGTATGGAGGACCATGGGAAGTACATTATATTGTATGGAGGCCCATTCATATGCATGGAGGGCTGTGTAGGGGTCACAGATGGGTGATTATACTGTGTTGGGGTCAGCATACTTTGCCTTGGGAGTTGAGGTGGGGTACAATAGGGTCATTATATTGTACATGTGGAGGCTAATGTGGAGGAATGCACCATGGGGGTATCATACTGTGTTTGGGGAGTACTTTTGTTGGCATCATACTTTATGGGGGCAATGAAAGAGGAATCTGGGACTTCAGCAGGAGGAAAATTACTATGTAAAGGCTGGAAAGTTGTGAGATCTGCTCTTCTGTGACCCTGACAATTGTTTATTTTTATTTTTTGGTGGGGAGGGGGCATTAGAAATTCTGCTATGGGGCCTCTTGATTTCCATGTACACCCCTGGATAGATAGATAGATAGATAGATAGATAGATAGATAGATAGATAGATAGATAGATAGATAGATAGATAGATAGATAGATAGATAGATAGATATTATATGATGATAATAGATACATTGATATGATATAGACAGATATTACTCTCCTCTCCTGCGCACCCCTTTCATCTCCTGTCACCGGTTCTCTCTGCACCTCTCACATCATACCAAAAGGACTTATAGGCTAGCCTAGGTGGTGCATCGCAACACACAAATAATCAGGTAGTTGTTACCAACACCTTTATCGTAGACACCTTCCCTACACCAGTTGTTCCCTCACAAACTCATCTCTACTATGTCTCTGGGCTCTGCTACATTACACAAGTGTGTATTTTGACAATCCCAGCTCTGCTACATCACTGACCTTTGCTACTTTATCATAAGTGTGGTTCCTGATAAACCAAGGTCTGCTATTTTGCTTGGCTCTACTACATTGCCGTAGATGTGCTTCCTAACATGCCCAACTCTGCTGTGCTGCTGTGCTCTGCTGCATTATCACGAGAGAATCATCTGACATACAGTACCTGGCTCTGCTGTGCTGCTTGGCTGGGCTGTAACACTAGATGCTGTATAGATAGATACTGTAGATAGATAGATAGATAGATAGATAGATAGATAGATAGATAGATAGATAGATAGATAGATAATAGATAGATAGATGAAGACAGACAGAAAGACAGATACATACAGTATATGAATACTTAGGTTGTTACAAAGATATTAGGTAGACAGACATATAGACAGCTCCAGAGATAATAAACATGTGATATCGCAGTTACTTACTAATTATCTATTGGCACATTGCACAGTGCTGAAATGTCACATACAATGATAAAAAGTGTAACCCTTTATGTGATGATGGAAAATTACATCCTAACATAAAGTTTATTCTATTTAAAGTGAGAATTTTATGCAGAATTTAATTTAAAGTCCAAAACTCCAATGTAGAAGAGGAAATTAGCATGAAATAGCATAACTACAAAGCAAGGAGGTATCACTGACACAATGAGCGTCGAGTACATTCCAGATAAAAATGGGTCAGAAACGTCGTCTTCAGGGAACACAGCCGCTAGGAATAAAGTACTATTGAACACAAGAAGTACAGCCAATCAGCGAGAAATGACTGGGATCAAGCAAGTGCTGTAATTCAGGCGCACAATAGAATTTAGATGAGATAATACAATCTCCTGGTCATTCATAATCAAAAGCTGAAGAGATATCAAGAAACATCGCACATAAATGACCGGAATCAGCACCCGGAAATCTATGCTGATTTTATTGTCTTTCTGAAGGTTTTTTTTTTGCATAGAATATGTGTGATTATTATGAGATAAACCTTCATAGATATTCACATGTACGGCAGAAAGTGCCGGCTGTAAATAAGCTGCTGGTATTCTGAGACATGATGTCAACAGCTGCTGGAAAGGAAGCAGAACCCATACGATGTGCAAGTTATAGATTCATAAGCAGATAATGTACAGAACATATCTGTGTCTGTCTGTCACATTGTGTATCTGTTCATGATCCTCTCTATGTATATATGTATTTATCTGTTCAATATTTCTTTATTTATCTCTCAAATATTTATCTATCCAACTATCATTAACTATCACATATCATCTATCTATCTATTATCTATCTATCTACAGTGGTGGCCGAAAGTATTCACACCCCTGCAATTCTGTCAGATAATACTCAGTTTCTTCCTGAAAATGATTGCAATCACAAATTCTTTGGTCTTATTCTCTTCATTTAATTTGCTTGCAAGGAAAAAACACAAAAGAGAATGAAGCAAAAATCAAATCATTGATCATTTCGCACAAAACTCCAAAAAAGGGCCGGACAAAAGTATTGGCACCCTCAGCCTAATACTTAGTTGCACAACCTTTAGCCAAAATAACTGCAAACAACTGCTTCCGGTAACCATCAATGAGTTTCTTACAATGCTCTGCTGGAATTGTAGACCATTCTTCTTTGGCAAACTGCTCCAGGTCCCTGATATTTGAAGGGTGCCTTCTCCAAACTGCCATTTTGAGATCTCTCCACAGGTGTTCTATGGGATTCAGGTCTGGACTCATTGCTGGCCACCTTAGAAGTCTCCAGTGCTTTCTCTAAAACCATTTTATAGTGCTTTTGGAAGTGTGTTTTGGGTCATTGTCCTGCTGGAAGACCCATGAGCTCTGAGGGAGACCCAGCTTTCTCACACTGGGCCCTACATTATGCTGCAAAATTTGTTGGTAGTCTTCAGACTTCATAATGCCATGCACACGGTCAAGCAGTCCAGTGCCAGAGGCAGCAAAGCAACCCCAAAACATCAGGGAACCTCCGCCATGTTTGACTGTAGGGACCGTGTTCTTTTCTTTGAATGCCTCTTTTTTTCCCTGTACACTCTATGTTGATGCTTTTTCCCAAAAAGCTCTACTTTCGTCTCATCTGACCAGAGAGCATTCTTCCAAAACGTTTTAGGCTTTCTCAGGTAAGTTTTGGCAAACTCCAGCCTGGCTTTTTTAGGTCTCGGGGTAAGAAGTGGGGTCTTCCTGGGTATCCTACCATACAGTCCCTTTTCATCCAGACGTCGACAGATAGTATGGGTTGACACTGTTGTACCCTCGGACTACAGGGCAGCTTGAACTTGTTTGGATGTTAGTCGAGGTTCTTTATCCACCATCCGCACAATCTTGCGTTGAAATCTCTCGTAAATTTTTCTTTTCCGTCCACATCTAGGGAGGTTAGCCACAGTGCCATGGGCTTTAAACTTCTTGATGACACTGTGCACGGAAGACACAGGAACATTCAGGTCTTTGGAGATGGACTTGTAGCCTTGAGATTGCTCATGCTTCCTCACAATTTGGTTTCTCAAGTCCTCAGACAGTTCTTTGGTCTTCTTTCTTTTCTCCATGCTCAATGTGGTACACACAAGGACACAGGACAGAGGTTGAGTCAACTTTAATCCATGTTAACTGGCTGCAAGTGTGATTTAGATATTGCCAACACCTGTTAGGTGCCACAGGTAAGTTACAGGTGCTGTTAATTACACGAATTAGAGAAGCATCACATGATTTTTCAAAGGGTGCCAATACTTTTGTCCACCCCCTTTTTTAGGTTTGGTGTGGAATTGTATCCAATTTGGCTTTAGGACAATTCTTTTTGTGTTTTTTCATTGAAGACAAATTAAATGAAGAGAATAAGACCAAAGAATTTGTGATTGCAATCATTTTCAGGAAGAAACTGAGTATTATGTGACAGAATTGCAGGGGTGCCAATACTTTTGGCCAGCACTGTATCTATCTATCTATCTATCTATCTATCTATCTATCTATCTATCTATCTATCAATCATTCTGTCATATCTATCACGTCATCTATCTATCTATCATCTATCTATTTCATATCTATCTGTCTTTATCTACAGTATCTATCTATCTATCTCATATCATTTATCTATCTATCTATACATCTATCTATCATTATCTATCAATTTATCTGTCATATCTACCTATCTATCTAATATCTATGTATCTAATATATATCCTTTTTTCTCATATCTATCTATTATCTATCTCTCCCTATATCTATTATCTATCTATCTATCTATCTATCTATCTATCTATCTATCTATCTATCTATCTATCTATCTATCTATCTATCTGCCAGTGTATATCACAGAGACGACTACCCAGAGTGTGACCAGGTCCCTTGTTCTAGCTGTAAGAGGTGCTGTAGCATATCTTTTACAACCTATGATTGTTTTGGTGTGGAATACTCCTTTCATTTTTTTTATTCCAAGTCCTATTTAATAAGACAACTATGATCATTTACCTAGTGTAAGATGGCGGTGTTCACACCGTGCAGTAACTGAGGCAGTGACCCAAGCAAGTCCAACATAAACAGCTTTTATTCAGCAAATTACGGGTAAACAGAAAGTCCTCCGGTTCGCAGCCGGGTTAACATAAGTCCATAAATAACGGTTGCTGTGGGCAACGGCCGCGCCGGGCCGCTTAGAGCCTGACAGGTGCAGGGGCTTCCCTGACGTGGGTTCAGCCTCCCTCAATCCTGCTGAGCTTCCCTGCTATGCTCCTAGCAGGTCCCAACACTGAACAACACTAATCCTTAGTGCAGGGTTTTTAAAGGACCTGTGGCAAGAGCCACTGGAAAACCCGGGTTGGAGGGAGGAGGCCGCCCCACTGCCTCCTGTGACCTCCTCCAAGAAATGAAGGCCCTGCCGGGTTTTACTTAATCTGCCTTAGCCAGATAGCCTGACCAGGTCAATGCTCACCTTCATTCCTGCATTGCAGCCGCAGCTGTGTCTGTGACTGCAATGAACTCCAATGTATTTAATAGGTCTCTGTACACATTCTGGGGGATATATAACGTCCATCGTATACGATACCAGTCACTGCCTCGCATATCCCCCTCCTCTGTTCAAACTTGTGGGGTTGAACATTTGTCACCATACAGGGTGCCCAGGACAGGGCATCCACATTTGCCTACAACTTCTATTGAGAGACTGAAATTTTGCAGTGACAGAAACCGCCTGGTGACTCAACCATTCTTCGATAACTCCTAACTGGAGCATTTGTTTTACCTCAGCCGTGCCAGCTTGCCTCCGGGCTTTGGGTACCCGGTATGGTCTCATTCGCACCCTTACCCCAGGTTCGGTGACAATGTCATGCTGGAGAACCGCAGTCCTAACCGGTAGCTCTGAGAACACGTCGGTATTCCACTGTACCAGCGAGCGAGCCTCCAGTCGCTGCTGTTTAGTGAGAGCATCACTTTTCCTGACCTCTCCCCCAGATGCACCCGTGGCTGAGGGTACCCGTACTACCACCCAATCGCCCTTGTTAAAAGACCTGACTGTGGCTCTTTTATTATATGTGCGCCTCTGGGCTTCCTGGGCATCTAACAGATGTTCTTTCACGATGGGCATGACCGCCACGATCCGGTCCTGCATACTAGCCACGTGTTGAATTATACTCCTATGTGGAGTTGGCTCTTGTTCCCACGTCTCTTTGGCTACGTCCAACCGACCCCTAGGGTATCTGCCGTACTATAACTCAAAGGGAGAGAACCCTGTGGAAGCCTGGGGTACCTCACGGAGGGCGAACATCAAATAGGGTAGCAACATGTCCCAATCCCTTCCGTCCTTAGAAACCACCTTTTTTAACATGGACTTGAGGGTTTTATTGAACCGTTCTACTAGCCCGTCAGTTTGAGGGTGGTACACAAAGGTGCGCAATTGTTTTATTTTTAGCAGCTTGCACAGTTCTCTTGTCACCTCGGACATAAAAAGGGTCTCTTGATCTGTCAGGTTCTTCCTTAGGTAGCCCAAAGAAACAGAACATGGCAAACAGCTCCCATGCAATCAGTTTCTCCGAGGTGTGGCGTAGCGGTATAGCCTCCGGGTACCGGATGGCACAGTCGACGACCACAAGTATATGTTGGTGGCCACGAGCGGATTTTACAATGGGCCCTTCCAAGTCTATTGCAATCCGTACCTCTATCACTGGCAGAGGTACCAATGGGCTATGGAAGCTTCCAGTGGGTGTGGTCAGCTGACATTTGGGGCAGGATTCGCAGTACTTTTGAACCTCTGCGTTAATCCCCGGCCAAAAGAACCGCTGCAAGATATGCTCTTGCATCTTTTTAACCCCTAAGTGTCCACCCAGCAGGTGTGTGTGCCATCTCCAGAACCGCCCGACGGTACAACTGAGGTACCACTAACTGTTCCATGATCTCGTTCCTGATTTTGTCTACCCTATAGAGCAACTCACCGTTGACCACCATGTGTGGAATCACAATATCTGCACCGGGCTGTTGAGCTACACCATTTACCTGTAGCACCCTTTTCTGCACCCGAGTCAGGGTGGGATCCTGTAGCTGAGCTGTCCCAAACGTGCACCGGGACACTTCTAGCTCGGGGATCAATGGGGTCTCCTCGACCTCTCCTGCTAGAACCTCTAGAGGAAACCTATCGGGGTTACACTCTGTCCCTAGGTTGGACACTCCTACGGAAGGTACCCCTGACTCGGGTTCTTCGGGTACCGTGCTCATAATTAATTTTACCGGTGAAGAGTGTTTTTTGTTTTCCCACAGAGTCCAGAACAGGGGCAAGTCTCTTCCCAACACAGTCCAATAGGGAAGAGGTTTTACCACCCCCACCACATGTTTCGTGTCCCCACATGGCGTGGACAACACTACCTCCGCGGTTGGGTATTCTCGGAGGTCCCCATGGATACACACCACCTCGACTGTTCGTCCTCTGGTGTTGTCTCCTGCCACCAGCGACTCATGTACCAAAGTCACTAGGCTCCCCGAGTCTAAGAGGGCCTCCGTTGGGTACCCATTAACCAGTACCTGGCACAGTTGGGGTTCACTGTCCGGGGGGGTCGGCACTCGCAGAGCAGACAGTCTGGGTGTACAGTGAGACCCAGCAGTTATACCCGCAGTCCATGGGCTCTGTAGTCAGGGGGCAGTTAGCAGCCACGTGTCCCGGCCCCTGACACCGCCAGCACCTAATGGTGGAGATGCTGTTAGATCTTGTAACCTTATGGGAGGGAACCAGTCTCCTGCCACTCTCACTCCGGGGTTCCCCTTCAGCACAGGTACGGTGGTTCCCCATCAGCAGAGGGACGCGACCCCTTTCCCGGTTCCTGGTCTGGCAGAGTCCGGCATGACAGCCGCGAGGAGGCAGTCTCGTATAAAGTCCTGAGTGGCCCAGTACCACTCGATCAGGCTGACCACCTGGTCGAGGGTGCCGGGGTCCCCTTGCCCCAGCCAACGTTAGATAGCGGCCGGCAGAGTCCTCACCAGCCGGTCGACCACCACCTCCACCATCTGGGCTGGAGTCAAAGACTCAGGCTGGAGCCACCTCCTTACCAGCTGCAGAAGGTTATAAGCCTGAGACCGGGATGGTCGGGTCTCCACAAAGGCCCATGAAAATACGCGCTGCGCCCTCACGTATGTATTGACACCCAGTCGGGCAAGGATCTCACCTTTGAGCCTCTGGTAGTCCTGGGCGTCATCCCGACTGAGGTCGAAGTAGGCCTTCTGGGCATCGCTGACCAAAAATGGAGCCACCACTTCTGCCCACTGGCCGGCTGGTAGGTTTTCCCGCTCTGCCGTGCGTTCATAGATGGACAGGAAGGCTTCGATGCCGTCCTCCGGTCCCATCTTCCTCAACGCTGAGCGAACCTTGTCCCAGGCCTCTCGACATTCCAGAATCGGCGTTATGGCCATTTCACGCAGGGCTGCAATCTGTTACAGCAACAGTTCATTTCTTTTTTTGTGCTGCTGGTACAGTAGCTGCTGCTGCTGCTGATTGTGCTGCTGCTCCCGCTCCTGCTGTTGCCGCTGGAGACTCAGGTGCTGCTCCTGCTATTGATGTTGAGACTGCAGCTGCTGCTGCTGGGTGAGTACCAGCTGCTTTAACAGCTCCTCCATTTTGTCCACGGGGTGGGGCTGAAAGGTGGCAGGCTGGATTGTTGTCATGCAGCTGCCGGTGGGGTATGCCTCAGTCACAATGCCCGCATTCTCCACCAAGCTGTAAGGCGGCGGTGTTCACACCGTGCAGTAACTGAGGCAGTGACCCAAGCAAGTCCAACATAAACAGCTTTTATTCAGAAAGTCCTCCGGTTGGCAGCCGGGTTAACATAAGTCCATAGTCCATAAATAACAGTTGCCATGGGCAACGGCGACGCCGGGACGCTTAGAGCCTAACTGGTGCAGAGCCTTCCCAGGCGTGGGTTCAGCTACTCACAGGCCCGCCAAGCTTCCCTGCTATGCTTCTAGCAGGTCCCAACACTGAACAACACTAATCCTTAGTGCAGGGTTTTTAAAGGACCTGTGGCAAGAGCCACTGGAAAACCCGGGTTGGAGGGAGGAGGCCGCCCCACTGCCTTCCTGTAGCCTCCTCCAAGAAATGAAGGCCCTGCTGGGTTTTACTTAATCTGCCTTAGCCAGATAGCCTGACCAGGTCAATGCTCACCTTCATTCCTGCATTACTGCTGCAGGTGTATCTGTGATTGCAATGCACTCCAATAGATTTAATAGGTCTCTGTACACATTCTGGGGGATATATGACGTCCCTCGTATACGATCCCAGTCACTGCCTCACACTAGGTTGTCCCAAATTATTATCAGTCCATACATGCACTGGTTGACAGCGGCAGATTACCATCATCACGTCTTATCTGCTGTTTTTACTTGTCATGAACTATCTCCATGTCCTGCAAAACAACTTTGCCTAATATTACAAATTTTCATTTTTGAATTTACTAATTCTATGACGAATTTACATTTTTTGGGCTGTAAAGTCTCATTTTTTGAGATAACGCTTTGACTATGGTAGATCTCCATCATCCCGTTTTATCTGCTGTTGTTACTTTCTGTCCCCTGTAGATTAACTATTTCCATCTCGTGCTAAATAACTTTGCCTAATATTTTGAATTGACATTTTTGAATTTACTAATTATATGACGAATTTTAATTTTTTTTTGCTGAAAAGTCTCTCTCTCTCTTTTTTTTTTTTAGAAACCTTGTCTGGGGACACTAAAACGATAGCTTTGATGCACCCTTACACAGAGCAACAGAGTGCCCAATGTGAGCACAAGGGTTATGATCGTTTGCCCTCAATTCACATGTGAAATTCTTTAGATCAAAGAAAAAGTTTGTGACAAGCCATCTGCTCTTATCACAATGGAAACTTGTTACTCGGAGATGGTTAGATGAAATCTAGAAGTTTTCCCCCACAAACACGGCTCATGAAAAACTCATGCAGCTCCACGACTTGGGCTGATCTGAAACTCTTCGAGAGGAAGCATCTTGAGGTGTAACCGGTCTACCTGTCACTTTTTGAATAATCCTGATGGTCTTATGGTTGTTTTTTCTCATCACCCCAAGAAATGGACACTTGCCACGATGCGCTTCATCGACAGTTTTCATGTTGTCTGACTCACTTCTAGTTTCGCAATGAGTCAACGTTAGAAGATTTGCGGCAAGTGGAGAAACCTTTGTGCTAGTCTTTATTGGGTCACAGCCTTGTGGTTTGGTGCTACAAGTTTGCAAACACCTGGATCAGCACTTTGCTTGAAGATTGAAAAGGACAACAGAGAAGATAATAATCATGCCTTGTGATCTGAAAGATTTTATACATCCTTTGTTTTAGACTTCAACGTACAGTAGATATATAGTCACCACATCTAGAGTCTTGGCACCAGTAGACGGAGAGAGATAATGCAGAAGTTGCAGCTGTACCTGGGCTCTGGTTTTTGGAACACCAGCTGTCCCTTTGCCATAAAAGAACACCAGGGAAAATGACAACTAAAGTACCAAATATTAGAAGAAAGTTGGCAACACGTGGTGGTCTCCGTAGGGCCTCTAATGTGGCTGTTCCGACTAAGAGTGAGAAAATTATTGGTTTTTTTAGATTTCAACATGCCCAATTCTTTGTCACCAAGAGAGATAAGCTGCTGTCCTGGCTCCAGTGACTCCCCTGATCGACAGTGTCATGGTAGGTATGGGAAGAACCCAGCGTATGACGATGGAAAAAGAGGGGAAACCCAGCAACTAGAGAAAGGGGGAGTGGAGACCCCTAAGCAAATCTAACAACACCCTGGCTCCCCTCTCATCCCTAAATAGGTTCCGCACCAATAGCCGAGTAGGATACCTTAGCCCTGGCTGTCCCTAGAGCTAGGCCCTAGGTAGGGAGGGGTGAGCACTAGTCAGCCCTACTGCAACTAAAGACAAACCTGGGAAACAGACAAGGGGATACACTTAGCTTTGAGAAGACACCAGAGAGATCACGACTACAACCCACAAAGGAACTCCAAGGAGAATCTAGCCGACTTCTAGAATTCCAGACCTGAACAGAGGAATTTACTCTATCACCAGCAACTCTTTGGTGAAACTGAGTGTATTAAAATATCCAGCAAGGGTGTGTCAATTAGCAGCAGAAGGTGGAGATCACCACTGGGTCCTAGAGAGGGAGGGATGATGAAAGGATCAAGAATGTGTCTGCAAGGCCAAGTGCAGTGACCTTCTACAGCCAGATCCAGAATGACTGTCTGTCAAACCTGACACACCCGTGACAGACAGGCCCTGTCTTCTCTCCGGCCATGGTAGCCCAATGCACAGCTATGACGTCACTCTCCCATGTCACTTAGCTTGGTTCAGGAAGCAAGACGCCACTTGAATATTCAAGTAGCTTTCATCCTACTGCTCTACATTACTGGAAACCTTCTCACTGCCTCATTTCTACTGTTCTATGAATTCTTTACTGAGTCAATTCTGCTACATCACTGTGCCAGCTCTTCTACATTGAGACTCTGAGGCAAACTCAGCTCTGCTATACCGGTTCCTCTTTGGTCTGTCTGCTCTGAGACATCGTTGTACCAGCTCCGCCTTTGCAAACTCGTCTGCTTCATCGTTTTTCTATTACTGAGTTAACTCTGTTACATTGTTGCTCCAGTTCTCCAGTTGCCGATGCTCCAGCTTTGCCACATGTAGCACTGTTGTTCCAACTAGATTGCTTAGCTGCACCAGCGCCACCTGTCTGTGCTGCATTAGAACTGCTAATCTGGACCAAGAATTCTGAGGATATTGCCATAGAAAACACATGCACACTCAATGTATGGGGGAATAGGGATGAAAAGGAATAGCTGTTAAAAGGGAACGTGTCATTAAAGAATAACCCATTGAAATCAGGCTTTTATGCTATATGCATTTTTTTTTTTCTGACAATATTTTTTTTTAATTTTCCATATCACCATGTATATTTATAAAATATCAGAAATCAATTTTATACTGCGCACTAAGCCTAATACGGGTTATATTTCATGTACAGTACAGCAGTCACTTGGGTATGGTACAGGAGGAGGAGGTGAGCTGTGACATCACCTATTGTGAATGGTGGATCCTGTGTTATCTACTGTATATAGAGGTATTACCAGTCATTCTACAGGATGAGGAGGAAGTGAGCTGTGATATCACTTATTGTGAATGGTGGATCCTGTGTTATCTCCTGTATATAGAGGTGTTATCAGTCATTGTACAGGAGGAGGAGGTAAGCTGTGACATCACCTATTGTGAATGGTGGATCCTGTGTTATATACTGTATATAGAGGTGTTATCAGTCATTGTACAGGAGGAGGAGGAGGTGAGCTGTGATATCACTTATTGTGAATGGTGGATCCTGTGTTATTTACTGTATATAGAGGTGTTACCAGTCATTGTACAGGAGGAGGTGAGCTGTGACATCACCTATTGTGAATGGTGGATCCTGTGTTATATACTGTATATAGAGGTGTTATCAGTCATTGTACAGGAGGAGGAGGAGGTGAGCTGTGACATCAGCTATTGTGAATGGTGGATCGTGTGTTATCTATGTATTATACACACAGTCTGCGAGGATAACCTCAGTCCACCACTTAACAATTTCACTTTGAAACTAAAACTAAAGAAGAAAATTAGAAATTATTGTTACAAATCAATTAATAACTATCAATAGTATAATAAGTGTAACTGAACTAGAAATTTTAGCCTCAGAATGGAGAATGATGCCGTTCAAAAAATAATAATCTGAAAGTTATGGTAACTAATTTTTTAAATTTACTGTAAAATTTCTGATTCACTCAACACTTTCACATTGTGTAACTTCAGAAAAAAACGAGTTGCCCCTTTCTTTATTTCATATGAGCATAAGATTCCCATTAGTCATATCCACATCATCATAACCTGACAAGAAAACATAATTCTTACCTTACAGAACAACAAATCTAAGTTTCCATATATGTTTTTTTAATTAAGAACAGTTTGCCGTTTTGTAGAGTTGACAGGAGATACAACCTCTCGGTGTGGACCCCAAGAAACCTAATGTAGAGCTGTGGCTCTCCTCCTAACCTTCAGCACATCGTTAACCAAGTGCTACTCTCAGTGGAGGACTGACAGAGGTGACAGGGGGCAAATGCCCATCAGGACCCACTATCATTTGGAAATTATGGATACCCTTGAGTAACTGTTGAGAAGGTCTTTGGGGCACCCGATATACTACCTAAACCAACTCTGCCTCTGATCAGAAGAGATTTGTTATGTCCATGACACGGATGGACGGATCATAAGACACTATAGACTTACTACTAATGAAAATAATGCGGTGGTAGATGACTTTATAACATCATGTGTCTAAGAAAATCTGACCACTGATCCCTATGGTCTTATTGAAATCTATAAATGTAATATAAGTGAGCAAACAATTCTCCAAACCTCTTCAAATGGTTTTTGGGGTCCCGAATTGTAACAGAATATGTTCTAAAATGAAATCTTTTAGATACCCATATACAGCGTCAGACTGAAGAACATTGGGCCCACCAGAGGATTTGGTTCTGAGCGCCAACCTTTCTCCCCCCACTCAAGAGCCCCATAGCAGCTGCAAGGTTTGCACTATGAACTCTCCTGAAGGAGAAGACAGGGCCCACCGGAAGATTCTCCGGTTCTCTGGTGGGCCAGTCTAACCCTGTCCATATATTAGAAGAGTTACCAAAAAATAGGCTAATCACAGGAGGCTGTATTAATTTAAAAAACTCTTATAGGGTCTAAAAAATGGACTAATTTTCTGAAGACATATCGTGAAGGTAAGTAGTCCATTTCCCCACAGCACCTTCAGAGGGGATACAAAGCATTGCATTTGAAAACAAAGAGCTGTTCATGTGAAACAGGATATGTTGGGTCCTCCAGAGAAAGGGAGACACTCTTACATAATACACTTTGGTCAATTTACAGAAGTTAACAATGAGGGACCCCTCTGTAATAATTTAGAAAACTCTAATAAGGTATTAACATGGGTTTTCTGGACCAGTTTGCTGCAGATAACTTGCAATCTCCCTACAGCGCCACCAAGAGGAAATTAAAGCATTACAAGATGTGCTTTGAAACCAAAAGGCATGTTCGTGTAAAACAGTACCAATGGCATAACTAGAGTTCTATGGGCCTCATGTAAAATTTGGACCTCTACCTCAATGTTGGTCAGATGTATGGGTCTATGTAGTGTTCTAGATCCTATAAAGATATATGTGTTCATTCATCCTCCATATAATGTTGTCCTCATCCTGCCATCTTCCTGTAATAATGTCTCACGTCCTGGCCCCTTCTTGTAATAATGTCCCCCTCCTGGCCCCCATCCTGTAATAATGTCCCTTATTCTAGGCCCCTTGCTGGTATAATGTCCTCCCTCCTACAACTATGTCTCCCATCATAGGCACCTTCCTGGTATAAAGTCTCCTTTCCTATAGCAATGTCCCCCCATCCTGGACCCCTTTGTGGTATACTGTCCACCTCATCCTGTTATAATGACAAACTTTCTGGGCCCCTTCCTTGTATAATGTCCCCATCCTGTGCCACTTCCTTGCATAATGTCCATTCTGCCGCTTTTTTCCAACACTTTAAAAAAAAAATTAACCAATTCTTCTTATCTTCCTCCGCCATGGGCGGCACATGAAAACATGCCATGAATTATTCGGGACAGACACGCCAAAATCAGCTGCCGGCCTCTGATTGGCCAGTGGCGTTTATTGCAGTGCAACAGCCACCTGGTCTCTGTGCAGCAATACCATCCAGATGAATATGAGTCCTCAGATCCAGCTGAGATAGGCACTAGTGTTGGTGGGTCTCCCTCCCGCATGGGCCCGGTTGTGGTTACACCCTCTCTGACCGTGATCGTTATGCTCCTGAACAAGACATGCTGAGTCCTGCAAAGACAGAAACGCTCCTTGTAACCACTCTTCACTTTGGCTGATTGATAAAAGTTAGGAAAAAGGGACCCATCTCTACAAATTTAGAAAATCCAAAATAGGCTATTAAAAATAGGTTTTCTGGATCAGCTTTCTGTGAATTATCTGGAAGAAAGTATTTAATTTACTTACAGTGCCACCACAGGGGGAAAAAAGCATTACATGATGTCCTTTAAAATGAATGGGCTGTTTGTGTAAAACAGGTCAAGTTGGGTCCTCCAGATAGAGAGACGCTCTTTATGATCATTCTACACTTTGGCTTATTCATAGAAGTTAGGAATAATAAATTAAAAATGGTATCCATCTGGACCAATTTTCTGCAGATATACCTGGATGTTATTTCTCCAAGTGCCACAACATGGAATATGAATAGGGATGAGTGGACCTGTGGATGTTCGGGTTCGTCAGATTCAACCGAATGGTTCGGGTACCGGAACTCTATCCAAACTTGAACCTGGACGTTATTTCCCCAAGTACCACCACATGGGACCTGAATAGGGATGAGCGGACTTGTGCATGTTTGTGTCCATCAACTTCAACCGAATGGTACTGGAACTCTACCCAAACTTGAACCAAAACCTGAAACCCATAGAAGTCAATGAGGACCTGAACGTTGCTGCTGAACTCTCTCTCTGTGTCTCTTCCACGAGAAGTCCGTGTTCAGAGTTCAGCACTAGGTGTCCGGTACGAACATCTGTTGATATGAACCATTATATGATGTCCTTTGAAGAACATGTTGGGTCCTCCAGAAAAAAAGAGATGCTCTTTGTGACCATACTATACTTTGGTCAACAGACAGAACTTAGAAATGAAGGATCCCTAATCTTTAATAATTTAGAATTTTTCATACAGTACCACCACATGGGATACAAAGCATTGGGTGATGTCCTTTGAAATTACTGGATGTTCAGGTAAAACAGGACATGTTGGGTCCTCCAGAGGGAGAGACGCTGATGATGACTGCTCTCCGCTCTACTAATTAATGGAGGTTATGACTAAATCCCTATTAAGGTATTAATAATTGGTTTTCTGGACCAGTCAACCATCTTAACGTACGGCGACAGTTCAGCAGTTACCATGGTCAGTGAATGCGATCCAGGTGAGCTTCCTTTGAATTGCCTGTCACTGCACGATTAGTCACTTGTTACGGGGACATAAGAAAGTAAAAAAAGGTGCTTATTTAAGTCATTTATCGCTCAGACACCTACAGGTTTCTGCTCACTGTATAAGAAGAAATAAAAAGTATGGTTAATTTGGATGTGAAAGTGAATCTGTGGTAGAAAGCCGCCACTGTTGTATAATTATCTGAAAACTGAATTCCCACTTGGCAGGATACTGTCGACTGTCGGTCAATTTTAACTCCTACCTGAAACAGCACCCCTGCAAAAAACACTGTCAATCTAAATAAATGACTGTAGAAACCTTAGTACAGCAGCGATAGCATTTCTGATTATATATGGTATTAAAGGGATTGCCAATGACTTTTACATTGATGAACTGTCCTTAGAATAGGTCATCCGTGTGGACAAAAGAGCTGTGTATAGAGCTGGAACAGCACAGTGCCACACACTATTTTGTGGCCATTCTTGGTATTGCAACTCAGCTCCTATTTAAAGGGAGTTTGACTGCTAGTACATGCCCGATCCATGGGTACCATACACTGGCTGTATGATTCCAGCCAATGTGAGAAAAAGATACTTAAAAGCCGCGGGGAATGAGCCACATGGGAGACTAGTCGAACAGGTGGGTCCCCATGGCCTCTCCTCCCTCGCTATCCCCGGGTGACAGCTCTCTCCCTCTTTGTGTGTATAAGGAGAGACCTGTCACTCAAAGGGAGTGGGAGGTGAGAAGCCACGGGGAACCGCCTTTCCAACAGCTCACTCGTGCGGCTCGGTAAGAATAACAGCTGCTCATCTCCCACACTGGCGCTGTTCCAGAGGGCTCGCATAATATTGTTATGCCCTGTGAGCACTGCAGCCAATCAGTAGCTGCTAATAGACTGCAGTTTTCATACTTCCTTCATATGTCCGAGGTTTGTCCGCAGGAAGTGTGAGCGAAGTAAAAGCGTGGGATGCACTGTGCTGTATGAGGGTCTCCATCAGATCACACCTCATCTCCATAGACCCTAAAAGTAGTCCTCCAATGTGGACATCCCCTTTGTATACTTAATAATTTGGGGTCCCTACTGGAGAATTCTGTTGTTCCAATGCCAAGCTTGTACCTTTCAAATCAATGTTTTTTTTAGCATTGATGATTCACAGTGTTGTATCCACCTGTACATTCATTCCCTCTGTTTCTGCTTCTGTTGCCGGATTTCGCCACACTTTGTGGGCACCATATGGCAGCAGTTTTGGTGGTTGTTCTGGGACTAGTGGTACCATTCAGACAGGAAGCTTGAGAGTTAATTTCTAACTTGTCATCTTCCTTCTGTGAGTCCTGGGTGGGGCTCACACTATTTAATCTCCTGACCCTCTGCCACTAGTTATCAGAGATAAACTCAGTCCTCATTTACGCCCTTGAAAGGAGCTTCTGGTTTCTAGTGTGATACCTGTTTCTTGACCTCAATCCGTATATTGACTTTTCTTCGGCCATAAGCCTTTCCATTGGAGCCCTATTTAGACCCTCATGGCTATATTGAACGAAGCCTTTGCGACAATATCACTGGCCTAAAAACTATGGATGAAGTTCCAGCATTTCTTGATCAAATGCTCAGCCTGACCCAATATGTTCAGGTTCTTCCTGGGCAGATACAACATCATGAAACTGTTCAAGCACAAGTTGCTGTGGTACTGCTGACTACTACTGAACCCACAGGGAATTTATCAATTTGTCTTTATGATGACTGAATTTTTTTTTACATTTTCAAGAAAGTTGTCTAATGTACCCCATCCATAATCATCTGGTTCCAAGAGCCAACATGTGGCACCCATTATTTCTTCGCTGCAAGGTGACCCCCTAGTTTGGGCCTTCTCCTCCGATGCTCCAGAACTCTCCTGACTTGTTTCGCTCTTTGAGGTATTAGGGCTCTTATACGATGACCCTGACCAGGTAACATTTGCAGAAAGCAAGTTAACAGCCCTCCACCAGGGGCGATGGACCACTGAGGAGCACTGCACTGAGTTTCAGCATAAGGATACTGATTCAGTGGAATGTCCAGGCCCTTCGCCATCATTTTCGTACTGGACTTCCTTACCAAGTGGAGGACATGTTAGTTCAGTTCCCGTCTCCTGACTCCATTGAGTCCGTCATGTCCCTGGCTATCCATTTTGATAGGAATGCTGTCAGGATTGCAAAACCGAATCTGCACCCCCCACCTAAGACTTGTGAACCTAAACCTCTTACTGGGGAGCCCATGCAGATTGGGGTGTCTCACTCCCATCAATAAAAAGGGGTCAAGCAACTAAAGCTGGATCTATATAGCTACCGTGGAGAATCCGGATGTCAGATACGTACATGGCCAAGACTAATGTCGCCAGAGAAGCCTCAGCACCTAGGTGGGTCCACGGATGCCCACCTGAGCGTACAGGTATTTACATATGGTTCTGCAAAATTATTGGTCTCTGTTTGGTTATTTCACATTGAAAAATCTGTGTGGCTTGAAGCTTTTTTTGATTGCGGTTGAGCATTAAATTTTGTTGATACCAAAGTGACAAAAGGTTTTGGTTTACCCTTACTAAAATATGTTCCTAAGAAGTCACTGCTATTCATGATGAACCTCTCTCGCAGGGTGCGGTGAAGTTATCACTATGGACGTGACCTTGCTTGTTGGTACCTTACAGTTTTGAGTCCATTTAGTTTTTTGCTCTTGATCGTCCTTGGTCTTGGCATAAACATAACCCAGTTATTGACTGGCACCAGCGTGATATTGTACGCTGGAGCCCTGAGGGTCAGAACCAACGTATGTTCTTATCAGTGAATCTGTCGTGGTTTAGAAATTTTGCTGATGTTTTTTTATGTGTCTAAATCTGAAAAGTTACCCCCACAAAGATTATGATTGCCCTATTGATCTGGTACCAACTCCCATCTTCCCAAGCGTAAAATATATATATATATATATATATATAAATTTTTCTGGTCCAGAACTTCCGGCCATGAAAGATTATATAGCAGACAGTCTGCCAAAAGGGTTTATCAGTCCGTTTACGTTCTTTTTTTGTTGATATAAAAGATGGTGGTCCAACACCAAGTAATGACCATCGGGAACTAAGCAAAATCACGGTAAAGAATCAGTATCCCCTGCCACTCATCCCTAATCTCTAACCAGCTGGTGGGAACCCGATGGTCACCAAACCTGATCCATATAAGAGAAGCAGATGAGTGGAAGACGACATGTAACACACCTGAGGAGCGCTATGAGGATCTGGTGATGCCTTTCGGGCAAAATAACACCCCAGCTGTGATTTTGAAAATAAATGTTCTCTTTTTATAGTACATTGAATAGTGTCAATTAAAACTACAACTCGTGCAAAAAACGAGCTCTCATACAGCTAAGTGGATAGAATAATAAGAGTTCTGGCTCTTGGGAAAAAAACAAAAGCGAAAAAATGAAAAATCACCGGGTCTTTCTGGGGTTAAGCAAGTTTTTTTTTACTTTAGTATACTGTATTTTATTGGGTCAACTTTTATAAATGTTTTATAGATTTTTTATTTATTTTTTTTGTTGAATCTAGGTTATACATTACTAGGTTATACATTTAATTGGATGTCTGGAAGCTTTGCCGGTGACCTCAGCGTTATTTATGTGAATTCATGAATCAGGAGCCTTTACACTGGATCTCACTAATGAAATTATATTTTTTAATTTATTGGCTGATGCTACATATATATCAGGGAAGACTTTTAGTGCAAATTATGACCGTTCTGTCAAATTTTACTTTATTAAAGTTTCCTTGCAGGAAAACAGTTAGTTACAAAGCCAAGCAAAAGGTGAAATGAAAAAAGTGAAAACGTTCAAGGTCATGGCCTGTTGTGTTTTTTTTTTTTTTTTTTTTTTTAACTTGGACATAAGCAGAAAAAGTAGTATATGGCTACTTATTATTCATGTATCATTGCTGAGAGTGTCTGGGAAATCTTCAGCCCTATAATCAGGCCTTTTTTTCAGTGTCAGACTTTGGACCTACACAGGGAACATTTTCTAGGTGAGTGTTCACACTGAATTTTTGCTGCAGAAATTGGCTATGAGAATACGGTGTTTTTGAGAAGGATTTTGAGAGTTTCTACCCCAGAAAACGTCTCAAGACTAAGTGGCAACATACACAAAGATTATGTTTACGAAATGTTTTTTCAGGAGTACAAAATACTTGAGTTTTTCAAGCAGAAACTGCTTGTAGAAACTCTGTTTTAAGGCGTTTTTGGAGGACTTTTTCTTTTCCGCAAGCTTTTTTGGAAAATTTTTTTTTTTTTGGGCTAAAGAGTTCTTTGAAGCCTTTTAATTGGGCAATGTCTACTTTAGATAGATTTTCTTGAAGATCCTGTTCAAAGAAATAAGGGTATGTACACACTGAGTCTTTTTGCTGAGTTTTTGGAGCTGAAACTGAATGAAAACTCTCCAAATCCTCCTCCAAAGCTCAAAACTCTTCAAACTTGGGGTTCTGCTCCAAAATTTCATCAAAAAGGATGCGTTATTTAGATGACGGCGCAGGTGTGATCCCTGGCAAAGCTGCTTCAGGACCACACCGACAGTGGTCTGTGCTACTCTATACTGTTATGTAAAGGGAGCAGATGTAAAATATTTTTTTTTAAATGTTTTTTACTTTAACACCTGCCCTAAAATAATTGATCTCCTTGATCCCTCACCATCAGTCTGAAAAACCATTAGGCCGCATTTTTCAAAACTATCTGGCAATAGAGACAGTCTGTGTTGCCCGTAGCAACTAATCAGAGCTCAGCTTCCATCTTCCCAGAGCAGTTTAAGAAATGAAAGCTGAGCTCTGATTGGTTGCTATAGGCAACACAGACTGTCTCTACTGGCCAGACAGCTTTGCAATATGAGGCCTGAATTTTGTGGATATTTGCATCCCTTTTGTAATTTTGCAATCAATAAAAACATTTTGTTTAATTTTGTGGTCTGGTATAAAACATCCAATGTGTTATTAAAGGGGCATTCCAGTAGTAAGAAGTGATCACCTATCGACAGGACAAGTGATCACTTTTAGCTCAGTGGTGGTCTCTACCGATGACCAGAAAGGGGCTCTTTTATCCCTGTTTGGGTAGAGTCAGACGGTTCTATAATTTGGACAGGGATCGCAACGCAATGATTGGACTGGCCGGCGGCTCTCCCAACCCGAGTGTGACAGCTGCATAGAAATACATAAAACTGTCCCTCTTGGATGGCCAGTCCAAGCATTACATTGCGGTCCCCGACTGAGTTATACGGCCATCTGACTCTTTCCTCAGAATGCAGCGGGGTGTATATTCCCTAATGAGTCCCCCTTAATTCCCTATGGGACTGTTGGAGAAAGCTGATTACTTCCTGCAAAGTTCTGGTGGGTCCTAGTGGTCAGATTCCTTATGCTATAGATAGGTGATAACTTCTTACCCTCTTATAGTGTGTGTATGTGGGATATATATATATATAGATAGATATATATATATATATATATATATATATATCTATTTTATATTTATTTATTTTTTTTAATTTATTTTCTATTTTTTGCTGTAGGCCTCATTTTTACGTTTTTATGGACGTGGGCTCCCAGACCTCTTGGGTGGTTGCACAGGTTACCCCAGTGATATGCCTGCTCCTGGGACCAAGAATAGTGGTCTTCACCCAGGATACCAACTCTACAACTTAAAATAATAAAAAGAAATGGAAATTCCAACAAAGGGAAGGAATTGCCCTTTAGGTCATTATTACTACAAATGTCATCAAATTACGGAAAATGTAAATGGATTTTTTTTTCTATCAATGTTCTCATTGCAATAGCAAAAGGGTTAATGTACAGTACTGGCAATGTTCTTGCACATATCTGCAAATATATCACAGCTCTAAATCGTCTCTTCATAAGTCGCCGTGCACCGGGGTTCGCCAAGTGTTGTGAAATTGAAGTCCCAGCATGCCTTAACAGCGGGACATGCTGGATCTTATAGTTCTACCACCATTTCAAAGCTACAGGTTGCTTCAAACATATTCTATACGCACAAGGTTGATGGCAGCTGTTTTTATCTCCGCTTTTTCCCCCCATCCGCCACCTCCCATCTAGAACAGCTTTCGTTCTGCGCGTCCCTCCCATTGCACAGTGATATATGTTCTGCTCTCAACCCTCCTATTTAACGCACTGTAGTGGCCCCTACTGGGAACGGCTTGGCTGGAACTCAGCGGCAACAGACTCCGCACTTCACTGATAAATCTATTTAGCTGTTGGTGTTTTTGCAATTACCCCTTTGGTGGGCAGAGGGGAAACCAGTGGAGGATTTTGTAAGTAGACGTTCTCACTGAGCTGTGCGCCTTGCTGCAGTTGTAGCTCAGTGTAAGTGCTTGTTCTGCGCGCTGGAGCATAACAATCCCTGACAAAATACTGTTAGAGTGAGATTTAACCTCTCAGGTGGCTGCCGTGTATTGCCTGATCCTTGCAGGGTGATGGATGACAGTGTTTTATACCTATTAGAATAAAAAAAAAATCAATGTTATAATTATATAGTACATATTTTAGATTAAAAAAATAATATATATATATATATATATATATATATTCTTATTTATCTAAAATATATACTATATAATTAGAGCATTTTTTTTAATTTAAATATATAATTTTTTTTTTATTTATTTATATAAATAAATCGTATTAATTAGATGATTGATAACCTGAATTTGCTCTCTAGGTATTTTGTATTTTTTGACTTCCAAGATTAAACATATTATAACATATACATGCAAATTTATTTATTTATTTTTTTGCTCCTTTTTAATTAGTAACACTTTAATATTTAATGGGTTATTCCCATCTCGGACATTTATGGCATACGCAATAGATGATGCCTGATAAATGTGGGTGCACATATCTCAAGAATGGAGCCCCTGGGTTTCCTCATTATAAATGTAATAAGATTAGATTATGTGCAGACGGCGTCTTTTAGACGCCAGAGCGGCCACAGAGTTTTCCCAGGTGAAGCCGCTTCAGGAACACAACCGCCTGTGTTTTCTCCGAAGTAGCTTCACCGGTGGTTTTGCCGTTGTTCTTGCGGCATCTTTTGCTCTTTACTGTTGAGTATAGAGAGTGGGTGGAATCCCAGCGGAACCAACCGAAGAATAGGCAAGTCACTACTTTTAACCGCTTTAGGGTTTCTGAACCCTGAGGAGCTTAAAAGGCGTGATATCAGACTGAACATGTGCACAGCAATGTCGTTTTGACATTGCTGTGCATTTTGTTCCTTTTATGGGATTGCTTTGCAGCTCTTTGTGGGCACATAGCCTTAAAGGAAATCAGTCACTATATTTTTGATACACCATCTGCGAGCAGCCTGATGTAGGAGTAGAGACCCCAATTCCAGCGATATATCATTTTCTGGGCCTCATGCTGCAGTTTGGATACAACAGTTTTCTCTGCTGTAGATCTAGCAGTTCTCTGAATGCTGAGCCTTGTATAACCCCACCCACATCACTGATTGGTAGCTTTCTGCCAATGCACAGTGTACAGAGAAAGATTCCAATCAGTGTTGGGGGAGTGGTTGGACTACATGGCAGCAGGTTTACTAGTCCTTTAGTGATGATCCCCTGCTGATAAAACAATGATTTTATAAAAACTACAGCAAGCAGCCCAATAAGTGACACATCGCTGGAATTGGGGTCTCTGCTTCTACATTATGCTGCTCTCAGACTAGGTGGGTGGCAAAAACTTGCTGACAGATTCCCTTTTAAGCCTACCCTGTAATCTGCGACATGCAGTGGAGAATTACAATATTGGATATTTGGTTGCCTTAGGGAACAGTCTGGTGCTTATGGTGCACCTAAGGCCATTAAGACTAAAGTTGGCCAAACCCAAAACATTTTTTTCTTAAACATCCTACATAAGGGGTCTATAAATATGCGTGTGACTAAAGACACACTGAATGGCAAGGCCAGGCATAGATTATTGGAAGCATATAATGGCCAAAGAAACTCAATTTATCATTCTTGGGTAATCTTGTCATCTTGGGCAATATTGTAAATTATATTTCCTAATATCGATCAGGCAATAAAGTTTAGGTTGATGATTATGGTCATCTTCCTTTTTCATGTTTCTGACCACCTTCAGGTCCTTCAGGCATATCTTTATCTAACCATGCCAAAAGGTAGAAGTCCATGGAAACAGCATTGTCGAGCCATGGTTGTGATCAGCTGATCAATTTCATTGCGTTATATGTGTGGCGCCCCTGCGGGTTTAGTCGCCACAAAGGTACTGCATCTCACCCAGAGGTGTGGTATACCACTCTCAGGTAAGGATGGAGTACTGCCCGGGACCCACCCACCTGCATCCAACACTACACCACTCCAAACCAGCAGGATGGGCAAGATGCATTGCTCCTCTGCTGAGCCCTGTCCCTGGCTGGAGTTGGGGGAACCAAGAGAGGGGGAACCATGTAGTGGGTGTGGGTGGAGGAAGAAGTTCAGGGGAGCACTTGAGACGGAGGATATAAAAGGGGAAGCCATCTTGGGTGTGTAGTCAGTCAGTGGAGAAGAAGTGAGGAGTCCAGTCCAGTCTGAGTGGAACAGACAGTCAGTCAGTCAGAACAGTCTGAGTGCTCAGGAGGAGGGCCTAGTGAGAGAGGCCCAGGACAGACTGAAGAGAGGAGAGGAGCAGGAAGGAAGGCTACAGAATAGAAAGGATCCCAGGGGCACGGGCAGTGCAGATGCTACCCATGCGCCCGAACCCACCAGGAGTGGAAGGATCAGGCCGCAGAGAGGGGACTGGCCCCTAAACTAGCAGAGTTCTTCAAGTCTCAACTAGAAAACCGGAGGGTGCGGCATTTCAGGTGCTGCAGCCAACAGCCACACCTAATCGCCAAAAAGGAGGCCATAGAGGACCCAGGGGACAGAGAAAACGTCGCCCGACAAGGTCCGCGGTCACTGGATTGGGACACTGGGTGTGAGGTGGTGCAGGGAGACGGCCAGAAGGGACACACAGACGGGGGTCCAGTTACGTACTCCGGAGGTACCTGGGAGTTTGTTGAGCCCCTCCCTGAGTAAACACAGGACGGCGTGGGAAGTTACCCTGGCCCTGGTAACTTGAAGTCTAAAAATTGTGAGTAAAACCCTGAAGACTGCACCCCACTGTCTCTGCGAATTATTACTGTGCCATCATCCCCTGCACAGCCCTACACACCTACTTCATCTATAACATCCCTGCAACGCCCTGGAGCTAAGCTCTACCTGTGGAGAGCTAAACCAACTCTGCTGCACTAACATCAGCTCCAGAGGACCTGCTCCGCAGCGGCGGCTCCCTTTTGCCGCTTACCACAGGTGGCGTCACGAACATTTCATAAAAACTATAATCCTTTTCTTTAAAACCTTCTTTAATTGACCGCCCTGGGTCATGGACCAGGTCACCGCCACTGTGACATCTACCTAGAAACGACCGGCCCGGCTACCGACTACCCCACGGCCCAGGGTGCACGTCATATATGTATCTGACCGAGATGTCCTGAAATGTTATGAGTCTTCTTTCATTGAAGAACGCCACTGTGACGAGCTACGGGAAATCCATACAGCTGCACGTGGTTCTCGGGAAGTTCACCTGTGACCTCCATATGACTCATTCCATCAGCAGAATTGTGAAGCCAAGGCTCCTGCACCGCGACTTCACACCACTTAGTGACATGTTCTCATGCTGATGTCTTGTTACTATTGACTGGCGTGACCTGACAGTAACTGGTTGACAGGTGTAGATATAACACAACACGCCGAAAGTGTAAACTGACGGACAATATGGACATGTTGTGAAACATCTGAGATGACCAAGACTTAAAAATAAAAAAGATTTTGGACATTTTTACTTTTTTTAAGGTGATCACTTGTAACCAGGTCACAATACACAAGGCGATAGACTGATCAAATCCAGCCATTATAGCTAAAGTTACTTTTTTCTTGGCCATCTTTATGTTTGGGTTGTTTCTTTTCTTTCCCATGATTTTGGACGGACTACTGTGCTGTTTCATAATTTGAAGATCGATCATCATTTTTGATTTTTCTTAGGCTGGTACTATGTGGTCCTTATTGGGTTGGACTTTATTACAGGCACTTTATACAGGTCCCCTACAGTCTCTGTTAAAGTTCATCAACAAGAAATCTCATAGTCAACTAAATCACAATATCTACAGCGTATTCCTCATGCCATTCAATCATCTATTAGTGAGGGTCCCCTTTTCCATTCCTGGCTATTACATCCTCCATACAGTTCAATGGAGAGATAATCTTGATGCTTTCTTGGCTCTTTCTGTAAAACCCATAGACTTCAATGATGACCTCTCCATTAAACTATATGGAGAATTAAGCGGCTGAGAACTATTAAACTGAGGTCACCAAACTAGTGTTGAGCGAGCACTAAAATGCTCGGGTACTCGAAGCTCGGGCCGAGCTCGCAGTGATACAGTGATACAACGAGCCCAATGTTAGAATATGGGAGACCCGAGCATTTTTGCGGCGGCACCCACGGCAGTCTGTAGAAAGCCTAATAAGTGCCCAAAACGATAGTGACAGTGCTCAAAAGACATGGAGACAGCATGGGGATCGCCCCTGGAAGTATTTCTGACCCCCAGGTCACTGCTGTCAACAACATGGTCAGAGGTATTAAGCCACTTTTACGGGCTCACAATAAAACGTTCAAAAACGAAACTGAAATGGTTTTCCTGTGAAATATGTTAAGGAACTTCCTTTCCAGGGTAAAGACTTGTGTATAAGGTAAAATAAATAACCAAAAACAAAAATACTCCTCCACACCTTGGGCTATGTTCACAAATAGCATTTTTTATGCGTTTTTGCACTTTTGCATTGCTTTCAACCGTGACAAATGCATTCACCGGGAAATGTCGTTTTAACATTTTACAATCTTATCTGGCCATGTGCTGTGTGACACATGCATACAGTGCTGAAAAGACATGGGAACAGCATGGGGAAGACCCCTGGAAGCATCTCTGACACCCAGGTCACTGCCTAAAAGTGTGCCCATCAGAGGTGATCCTTTCCGCATCAGAAGATGCAGACTTGCAACTATCCCCGTGCAAGTCCTTGTCCCAGGGCAGTGTTCAATTGTACCTCCCCCATTCCTTGCAATGCAAGTGACTCGCCTAGGGGAATGGGGTCTCTCCTTAAAAAGGGTGGATAATTTGTTAAGTTTATAAAAGAGTTTGTGACGCCACCTGTGGCTTCTGGTGAGGATCACCAGCGCTGCGCAGTCCACTGAGGCCGATGATAAGGCAGCTTGATGGTATAGCTCCCCACAGGTGGAGCTAGGCCTCAGGGCAGTCTAGGGAAATGGATGCAGGACAGGCGAGACCCAGCCGGGTCTGAGCAAGAACAGGGACAGACACGAAAGTCACTTCAGTACCTTTAACTGGTGGAAATTCAGGCACATCCCGGAGCACTGTAGGGTGAAGGGTGCATGTCAGGATCCTCCCCAATGAGCGGGCTTTGGGCCTCCTGCTTCTTGCCTCTGCGTAGTAAGTTTCTGACCTGCCTGGAGCTAGGCCTAACTTTGTCTCTGTCCTGCGCTGGCTGACCTTGTGGTAGGGCCTTTCCTTGGAGTACACGCTCCCGACTTACGGGGCCTATGTGTCTCCTGGCTCTGTTACGTATCAGCACTTTAGCGATCCAGGGACTTGTAGTTCTCCAGGGATTCCGGTTTATCTTACTGGGTCATGGAGATCCCGGTAAGCTTCGGACCCGGTGTCCGGTAACTTCTTCGGGGTGAGCCAATTAAGCTCCTCTGCCCCCTATGTACTAACTCTCCTCTTGCCTTTGGCCTACTCGGGCCCTCACTAGGCTACTCACACTAACTGCAGCTTGCCGCGCTTCACCGATCTTATGGCGCCGGCACACCTAAAGCTCACCTCTCTGAGCCACAACTGAGTCTGGATCTGGATAAGCTCCACTGCAGGATAGCAATTGCAGGAGCTGGAACAGGCTTTTGTCCTCTGAGGTAACTCTTCTCAGGCTGTACTGGACTCACTGCTAAACCAGACTGAACTCGACTCACAACTCAACTGCTGCCAGGCTCCACCTTCCCTATTTATCTATCCCTAATGGGCTCCCTCTGCTGGTCTGAGGTAGAAGGTGGAGATGTGTGAATGGATATGGGGGCCTCTTGTGGAGGAATCCATCAATACACTCTTCCAGGATCTGTGATACCAAGCGCAGCTGGGCGTCACACAAGCGCAAGTATGCAGCCTGCCACCCACCCACCCCCAGGCTGCAAAACCATACTGCTAGCTTGCTTGCACTTGAAATAGGGCCTTTTTGGCATGTGGAGGCCGAAGCTGGCCACTACCTCATGGCTGCTTCGGCAGCGAGATATCCATACTCGTTCCCCAGCCGCCAGGGGGTGGCCGGGTGTCCATACTCGGTCCTCAGCCGCCAGAGGGCGGCCGGGTGTCCATAAACGGTCCCCAGCCGCCCCTATTTCTCCTTGGAACATCCCCCCACACACTTTTCTTAGCCCGGCCTGCTTTAGGGCAGCATTGGACGAGCCCACCAGAGAACCAGACTCCTCCGGTGGGCCCTGGCTTCTCCATCAGGGGAATTGAGAGTGCCAAGGTGAGGAGCATGATGATGATGATGATAGAAGTTAGCATCTGCTTTGTTTTCTTGGAATGCAAGCCCATGTATGTAGTAGCGGATAGGCCTGAGGTGGTCAGCGTTTTGGCACATATCCTACCTCCTCCGAGGATTGCAGGATGTTTTCCTGCTACTATCCCAGTTCTATGACTCCCGTTAAAACAAAGCTTCAGGTGATGAGGTGGTGGCAAAGGAGAAAGAGCAGGCCAGTCAACCACACATTTCTAGTAGGATATGTTTCTGTACCAAAAGGAGAGGTTTGGCTACACAGTTATAGGGCAAGCAGTGAGTGCAATGCCTACCAAAAATTTGAGGCACTCCAATGCCCCTTAGAAGTGACATGGAGGTCAGAGGGCCTTAACTAAACCGTTTTTTCTCTTTATAGCAGCTGGGTCTCCTGTGCACTGTTGGCCTAAGCAGTGAATGGAAGGCTTTAAAAAATTATGAGGAACTGCAATGCCCCTTGAAACAGACGTGGATTACAGCATACTATAAACCTCCTACCCATTATTGGGGAGTGGGTCTCCCTTAGTGTTCGCCTATGCATTGAAAAGCAAAAGATGACTAAAATTAGGAGGAAATGTAAAGCCTGTTGGAAGTATGGTGGAGTTCACAGTGGAATAAAAAGACAATATCAATGCCCCTTGAAAAAGTGGTGGAGGTCGCAGTAGCTTAACAAGACGGTTTTAATGCCCCTTGGAAAAGTGGTGGAGGTCGCAGTAGCTTAACAAGATGGTTTTAATGCCCGTTGGAAGAGCGGTGGAGGTCGCAGTAGCTTAACAAGACGGTTTTAATGCCCCTTGGAAAAGTGGTGGAGGTCGCAGTAGCTTAACAAGACGGTTTTAATGCCCCTTGGAAGAGTGGTGGAGGTTGCAGTAGCTTAATAAGACTGTTTTAATGCCCCTTGGAAGAGCGGTGGAGGTCGCAGTAGCTTAACAAGACGGTTTTAATGCCCCTTACAAGAGCCATACAGTACAGCATATTAAAAACATTATTCCCATTATTGGGGAGTGGGTCTCCCATAGTCTTTGCTTATGCCTTCCAAGCAAAAGCTGCCAAAAACTAGGACGGAGGAACTTGCAATGCTGGCAACACGGACCACGGTTACCCTGGTGGTATAGTGGTGGTGGAGGCTGAGGATAAGGAGAAGAGCAAAAAAAAGCCGAATTGAGGAAGCGTATACCCTTGTGTCGGTGTGAAGAGGTGCATGGGAATACACCTCCTGAAATAACACAGTGGATTTGACTTTGTTACTCTGCTGTCATTTGGTGGTGATGAGAAGTCTGGCCCAATCCAGCCCTTGTTCATTTTGATAAGGGTCAGCCTGTCAGCATTCTCAGTTGACACGCTCCGATAACACGCTAGCGGCAGGGCAGGCCAGGACCTCCAAGGTGTACAGAGCGAGTTCATTCCAAGTGTCCAGCTTGGATACCCAAAAATTAAAAGGCACAGAGGAATCACGAAGGACGCTGGTACGGTCGGCAAGGTACTCCCTCACCATCTTTTGAAACTTTCCACTCCTTGTGAGAGTACCCCGCGCCTCAGGGCCTGTAAGCTTGGTGGGTCTCAGAAAACTGTCCCAGAATGTTGACAGTGTTCCCCTGCCTCTGCTGGATTGGAGTTGCGTCTCTCTCTCCTGTACGCCTTGGTTGGTCAACGAACTGTGACCTCTGCCGCTAGCGTGTAAAGATGGGAATTTTTTTAACAGTTCTGCAGCAAGGGCCTTCTGGTACTGCCCCATTTTTGTAGACCTTTCCACCTCAGGAATAAGAGAGTGAAAGTTCTCCTTGTAGCGGGGGTCTAAAAGTGTCACCAACCAGTAATGACTGTCACCCAACATTTTGACAATGCGAGGGTCACGGTTAAGGCAGCGTAACATAAAGTCAGCCATGCGTGCCAGACTGGTAACGGGTAAGGCTTCCGTGTCCTCACCAAGATGATGACTGACCATGCTCTCCACCTCCTCCTCCTCCTCCCCCCTGTCCTCAGGCCACCCACACTGAGCCGACTGTATGACAGTTGTACAGGTACTACCATCTACAGCGCATGATACCAGCTCCTGTTCTTCCTCCTTCTCCTCCTCTCCCTCATTGTCCCCAATGCACATTGGGATGAGATGAGGCTGGGCTGTGTGTAATCGCCCATTACGGGTTCTTGATCCATCTCATCATACTCTGGCTGCAATGCCTCCTCTTTAATTCTCTGCAGAGAATGTTGCAAAAGACAGACAAGTGGGATGCTGATGCTAATGATGGCATCATCGCCACTCACCATCTTGGAGGACTCCTCAAAGTTTGTCAGGATGGTACATATGTCAGACATCCAGGTCCACTCCTGAGGTCTTATGTGTGGAGTCTGACCTGAATATCGACGGCCTTGTTGCAGCTGGTACTCCACAACTGCTCTCTTCTGCTCACAAATCCTTTGCAACATGTGGAGGGTAGAGTTCCAACGTGTGGGGAAATCACACACCAGTCGGTGTGCCGGAAGCTGCAAACGCTGCTGCAACACAGCAAGGGCGGCAGAAGCTGTAGCCGACTTGCGAAAATGAGCTGACAGGCTGCGCACTTTGACGAGCAGATCTGGCAACTCTGGGTATGATTTAAGAAACCGCTGAACCACGAGGTTAAGCACATGAGCAGCCATGTTACGTGTGTGATCTCACCTCGCCTCAGAGCCGCCACCAGGTTACGGCCATTGTCACACACGACCATGCCTGGATATAGGTTCAGCGGTCTCAGCCACAGATCTGCCTGCTCTTTCACAGCTGTCCACAACTCACAAGCAGTGTGAGGTTTATCACCTAAGCTTATGAGTTTCAGCACAGCCTGTTGCCGCTTGGCTGAGGCAGTACTGCAGTGCTTCCAGCTTGTAACTGATGTGGTGATATCTGAGATGGAGGCTGAACATGAGGAGGAGGATGATGCGCAGGAGCTGTACACTGTGGGGGCAACTCTGACTGACATAGGGCCCGCAATCCTCGGTGTGGGGAGGATGTGTTCCGTCCCAAGGTCCGACTGGGTCCCGGCTTCCACTATGTTTACCCAGTGTGCCGTCAGGGAGATGCACCGTCCCTGGCCACAAGCACTTGTCCACGTGTCCGTTGTCAGGTGGACTCTCCCAGTAACTGCGTTGTTGAGGGCACGGCAGATGTTTTGGGACACATGATTGTGTAGTGTAGGGATGGCACATCGGGCAAAATAGTGTCGGCTGGGGACCGATTACCGAGGGACGGCCACCGCCATAAGGTTGCGGAAGGATTCCGTCTCCACCAGCCTAAAAGGCAGCATTTCCAACGCAAGCAGTTGTGAAATGTGCGAATTTAGGACTGTGGTCTGTGGGGCGTTGGCTGCGAATTTGCGCTTTCGTTCAAAGCTCTGGGATATGGACAATTGAATGCTGCGGTGGGACGTGGATGTTGATGCTGTTTCTTGAGAAACTTCCATAACAAGTGAAGACTAAGAGGAGGGGGCATCTTTGCATGCAGTATGGACAGGGGATTGCCTTGCACACACAACAAGGGGGTTCTATTACACGCACAACAGCGGAACAAGCAGTGGTGACACCCACTGACACTGGTCGTGGACCCTGGGCTTTGCCCCACAAAGTCGGGTACTTTGCTGCCATGTGCCTGATCATGCTGGTGATGGGCAGGCTGGTAGTTTTGTCACCCCTGCTGATGCTGGCATGGCAGGTGGTACAAATGGCCTTTTTGGGGTTATCAGCAGAGTCTTTAAAAAAATTCCAGACTCTGGAAGACCTACCGGTTGTACTGGCAACGTCCCTCGTGTTGGTGTTACGGGGAACTGTTGCCCGCCTTCTGTGTGCGACCACCACACTGCTTCTTCCTGCCTGTTGGGGTACTCTGCCTCCCTCCCCCTGTGTGCTGCTGGCCTCGCTATGCGTGTCCTCCTGCCACGTTGGGTCAGTTACTAGATCATCCACCACCTCCTCCTCTTCCACTTGCGCACCACGATCCTCCTCCTCACTTCCTGGCAATTGTATCTAGTCATCGTCCACCTCTTGTGACAAATTGCCAGCGTCGACTTCCTGTGGCCGTGGCTGTTCAAATATTTGGGCATCGCTACATGGGATCTCCTCTTCCACCACTTCAAGCAGAGCAGGAAAGGGGCACAAATCTGGAAATGGACCAGTGAGCAGCTCTCCAGAGTGTCCAAGTGTGGGATCAGTTGCTGTCTGACGACACTCGGCATGGTTGGAGGAAGGAGCATCAGGGTGAGGAGGAGTATGCGGTCGAGACTCACAGCTACTAAAACTTGACCGTGTGGAAGACAGACCGGAGGTGGTGGTGCCCAGGTAACTGGAAGTATTATCTGCTATCCAATTAATAACCTGTTCACACTGATCAGTTCGCAATACTGGTGTTGTAGTGTGCATCCCTAGTAATTCGGTCAAGAAGTAGGCGCGAGAAGATGTGGCTGTTGGTTGTGGCACATTTTCACCTTGGCCACGGCCCCGTCCTCTACACGCACCATCACCAGAACGTCCAATCCACGTCCCTTGCCACATGCCTTGCCCATTCTAAATTAAGCAAAATAGCTTACACTCGCACTATCAATGGAAAAAGGTAAAATAAAAAGGAGATTAGAAGCGTGGAAGAGGAAAACCACAGTTCTATTTCTCTGGCCTACACCAGAACCTTTTAAACAGATATATTGGTGTCTGAACAGACAGGGAGACACTATTACTGTTTTTTTACAGCAAAAAATGCCAAAAACCAGATAATACAGAGATTTGACCAGTGGAACTGCAAAACCACAGTTATATTTTTCTGGCCTACACCAGACTCTTTTAAACAGATATATTGGTATCTGACCAGTCAGGGAGACACTATTACTGTTTTTTTTTTACAGCAAAAAATGTCCAAAACAGGATAATAAGACGCGTATTTGGACAGTCTGACTGAGGAAAAAAAAAAATACAGGATTTAGATGAAAAAAAAAAAGATTTTTCCTGGCCCCTGAGACCGGGGTGATAAATCTAGCAATTTGACCAACCGGAGCACACAGGACTGTAATGTATCGTTTGCTGGTATTACCACTGCGTCTCCTATACAGCCTGCCTGCCTGCTTGCCTGATATCTGGGAAGGATATTAGTCCTGTGAAGGACTTTTTGTTTGATTTGGCAGGCTTTAGAGACCCTACACCACCTATTTCGCACTATATATCTCTCCCTAACTCAGCAGCACTGACCCTACACTGTCTGATCCGGAGCGACTGTGTCCAAGATGGCGGCGCCCGGTTTTAAATACTCGAGGTGACTCTGTGCGGCCAGTCAATCACTGTAATGCCTACAAACAACATGGCTGCGGCATTAGTGACTGGCTGGCAATCCCTGCATGTTCATTGGCTCTGTAAAGAGCGCCAAACGTGCAGGGCGGAGACCCGAGCTCCCGCCCGAGTAACCCGGAAATGCTTGGTGCTCGCCGAACATCCCTTGTAGCGTGATGTTCGGGCGAGTAACGAGTAGTGTCGAGCATGCTCACTCAACACTACACCAGACCCAATTTTTTTCTAAAATGGAAAGGTCCCAAAGCTGGGAATTGCATGTGTCAGGCATTGCTGGAATTTTTTGTGGCTATACTATACATTTTTCTGGATGGATCAGGAGGGTCTTATCGTGCATCAATTAGAATGAAATTGAACCAAAAATTGCAAAATTATTGTCTTTAACTCTGATCTGCAACCTATAGGGCAAAGGTTTTGAACAGCTAGAATGCCTTTGTCTGAAACGATTCCTAAAAGTTCTCCAGGAAAACCCATTTTTACATATCCTAATAGGAAATTCTTAGTTAATGGTGGGGGGTCTCCTGTTTATCATCTTCATTTCATGGTCAGTGTTACAGAGAATTTCTCTTGCCTTGGAGGACCATTGCTGGTCTGCATCACACAGAAATCTTATTGATCTCATTAGACACCATGTCATAACTATACATAGAGGGAAGAACGGCACTCCTTGTATATGTTAGGTGCACGGATAGAGTCCCATGCCTTAAAATTCAAAAACAATGGAATCCGGTTCTCTTTGCATGATTTTATTCATATTCAAGTATAGTGTACAGATTGTCATACTTATTCTCACTTGTGGTGGCACTGCCACATTTTCCCACAGATTACAGCTGATCGCTGACAAAATATGGAAAACCCATCTCCAATGATTCTACCTTGGTTAGTGGCCATATTGACCAACGTTAAGTTGCACAGACCCTTGAGTCGATACTCCACTCTCTATGGCTAGCTCCACAGTAGTCTCTCCACATTCAACTTTTTTTGTCCATTCTTGTTCCCATTTTATTAGTCAGTGATCCCCAGTCTGTGACCTGCAGGCCCATGATGTGTGGCTCGTGGCTGTCTACCAGCTTGGTGCGTTAGCATCAGGTCTAGCAAACCACTACAAAGAGCAGGTCACCAGTTGGTGAATTTTGTGAATAGCTCCACGAAATATCTGGATGTGCATATATTGGTGGAAGGCAATGGGGGAATAATTATGGTAAGCAGTTAGAGGGGTGCCCGAAGGTACATGCAATAGTGTGGTGAGTATTCTTGATGCGAGAATACCAAATGGGGTAAAGTGGGAACCCTTGAATGTAAGTATACTGCCTATAAGGGATGGCTGGCACAAGATCATGGTGTACTTTCTGTGGGGAAAGTTTGGCTGTTATTTTACCTCTAATGAGGGTTTTTGGGTATCCCTGCTTAGTGAGGCACGGGATATGACTCTTAACCATCTCTGAACTGAATGCGGCTCTCAAGATAAGAAAAGTTGGGGGACTACTGTTCTTAGTCTTCTTCAGTTCAACTTTTTCAACCATCGATTTAATTCCATTAACTTATCTTTGTGTTAAGCCTGATGATACCTTCTAGGATAAATGACAACAATCTGACTTTTTGTAGAAGGATCTTGGCGGTCTAATGATCCCACCTAAAGCATGGAATTTATTTTTATCGATTTCGCACTATGAGGCGGTCTACCTTTCAGTCTAAATAGTCTTCTTCAGTCCAAGTTTCTCATCCATGTGTTTAATAATATGAACTCATAAGTGTCTTATACTGAGTGATATCATCTAGGATAAAATAACAACAGTATTCTTTTTGTAGAAGGTCTACCATTCCCACCTAAATAGTCTTCTTCAGCCCAGCTTACTCATTCATTTGTTTAATATCATCAACTCTACTCATTGTTTTTTTTATATAGACTATATCAGTGAGTACTAGAGTTGATAATAAACAAATGAATGAGTAAGTTGGACTGAAGAAAACTATTTAGATAGGAACAGTTGACCGCCAGATCTTTCTATAAAATGTTAGTTGGCTTTGCTTTTTTTTGTAGGCAATATCAAAGCCAACTAACGTTTTATAGAAAGATCTGGTGGTCAACTGTTCCTATCTGAATAGTCTTCTTCAGTCCCAGTTTCTCATCCATCTGTTTAATATCATTAACTTATCGCCATGATCTGGTGTACTTACAGAGAACCTATTGCCAATCTGGGGCTGCCATTTTTATTAAATAAGAGTGCATTGCCCCAAAATGGTGATTTTCCAAAAGCTATTGTGAAATGTGCAAGAAGTAACCCCATTGCCTCCCAAAAGGGCCTGACTTTCTAATAAACTTTACTAAACTGCCACCAAACGGTAATTGCTTCAATAATATTATGGCTTGGTTACCACTTTGTAAAGGATGCGGTAGTGAAAAGAGCAAGATTTTGCGATAACACGCGAGATCTCGCTCTTTTACTATGAGAGATGCTATGGCAGGTTGTGGGATCCCACTATCCAGAGGTTCGGACCCTACTTTTGCTTGTAAGTCTGTCCCTTTTGGAGCGTGTTAGTTACTTGTGCGCACTTTTGATAACTTATATTTAGAAAAATACCCAGTCTGTGCCTGCCCACTTTTTTAAATTCGAAAACGGGAGATATGTACACATTATTTTACCCCAAAAGGTATCATTAAAAGAATATTACTTTTTTTGTAGAGGGCTCATAATTTTGTAGAGGGTCTACCGTTCCCATGCATATAGTTTTTTTCTTCCCCCCCCCAACCCCAAGTTTCTCACCCATCTGTTTAATATTAATAACTCATCGTTGTGTTATACTTATTGATGAGCAAACATGCTCGCCACTGCTCAGTACTCGCCTGAGCATCACTGTGCTCGACGAGCTCGGCGAGTATTTCCGGGTTGCTCGGGTGGGAGCTCGGGTCTCCTCCCTGCATGTTTGGCGCTCTTTAGAGAGCCAATGAGCATGCAGGGATTGCCTGCCACTCACTGTAATGCCGTAGCCATGTTGATTGTGGGCATTATAGTGACTGGCTGGCCGCACAGCGTCATCAGGTGTATATAAGACAGGGCGCCGCCATGCTCGTCACAGTCTACCCCGGATTCAGGCAGAGTAGGGAGAGCTGCTGCTGCGTCAGGGAGAGATTTGCTTGTTTATAGTTAGTATAGGTATTCCACAACATATCTATATATATATATATATATATATATATATATATATATATATATATATATATATATATATATATATATATATATATATATATATATATATATATATATATATATATATATATATCCAACTGAACTAACAGTCCTTCTGAGGACTAATCCAGCTGCATATAAACAGTGCTAGGCAGGCAGGCAGTGTATGTGGCTGCCTGCAGTGTATGATACAGCACAAGAGGGTCCTGTCTGCTGCTGTAATAATTAGATATTTCTAGACATAGAAAGGCAATTTTTTTTATCTTAATCCTGCTTATTTGCTTCAAAAGCAATCCAGAGTACAACATTTTTCTTCTCCATTTGCTTGTTAGCACTACAGACTACAGCCAGATCTGTTCAATATTTCAGCGATAAAAATCCAGAAATTTGAACTGAATGTGGAAAATATTGGCCTTCTTTTCCATTCCGTTGCATTGTCGGTGAAGCTATTCACACTAGGTGTCTGTGAAGGATGGTATCAGTAAATTACAGGTCAGCTATTTAAAATTGTGGTTCTCTATCAGACGTATCACATATAACTGCGTTCCAAAATCAGCCACTTCTTGTGAACGTGGAAAATATTGTCCTCCATTAAAAATGGGCAAGGTGCGTGGCAAGGGATGGGGAAATGGACGTGATGATAATGGTGCATGCAGAGGCCGAGGACGTGGCTATGGGCAAGCTCAAATTTTGGCACAACTAACACCCACATCTTGTCACTCGACCTTCCTAGCCCAATTAATAGGGGACAGCAGACCACCACTATTGAATACCGAGTAGTGTCAAAAGGTTATTGGCTGAATAGCAGATAATGCTTCCAGTCACTCAGTCACCACCACCACAACCCTGTCTTCCACATGGTCAAGTCTCAGTAGCCGTGAGTCTGGACCGCATATTCCTCACCCTGATCCTCCTTCCTCCCACCATGCCGAGTGCCAGGAGACAACTGATCCCACACTTGGACACTCAGAAGAGCTGGTCACTTTTCCATTTATAGATACGGGCCTCTCGCCCGGCCAGCTTCAAGCGAGTCAAGAGGAGAACGCGTGTAGCGATGCCGAAATATTGGAGGAGCCATGGTCACACGTAGGCGACGGTGGTAAAGTGCAATTACTGTCTCATGAGGTGGATGATGATGATGAGACACAATTGCCAGAAAGTCAGGAGGAGGACCAGGGTGCGGTAGTTGAAGATGAGGTGGTGGATGATATAGTACCTGACCCAACCTGGCAGGGGGACATACAGAGCGAGGACAGCAGCACACAGGGGGAGCGAAGCGTAGCACCACAACAGGCAGGAAGAAGCAGCGTGGTGGGCGCAGACAGAAGGCGGGAAAGCGCTCCATGTAATGCCAACACGACGGAAGTTGCCAGTACAACTGTTAGGTCTTCTTGAGTTAGGTTGTTTTTTAAAGACTCTGCCGATAACCCCAAAAGGCCATTTGCACCACTTACCAGGCCAGCATCAGCAGGGGTAGCAAAACTAGCAGCCTGACCACCACCAGCATGATCAGGCACATGGCAGAAAAGCACCCGACTTTGTGGGTCGAACCCCAGTGTCTAGCAACAGTGTCTGTGGGTGACACCACTGCTTTTTCCGCTGTTGTGCGTGCACACCAATCCCCTGTCCATGGCGCATGCCAAGATGCCTCCCGCCCTGCACCTGTCATTGCACACTCTCAACTAGCCCCATCAGCATGCACATCCACGTCCTTGTCCCAGCGCAGCATTCAGTTATCCCTACCCCAGTCCTTGGAATGCAAGCGCAAATGCGCAGCCAATGCCCCAAAGGCCACACTACTAAATTCACACTTTTCGCGAATGCTTGCACTCGAAATGTTGCCTTTTGGCCTCGTGGAGACAGAAGCTTTCTGCCGCCTGATGGCGGCGGCCGTCCCTCGGTACTCGGTCCTCAGCTACCACTATTTCTCCCGGTGTGCTGTCCCCGCATTACACGAGCATGTGTCCCACAATATTAGACGTACCCTCAACAACGCAGTTACTGGGAAAGTCCATCTAACCACGAACACGTGGACAAGTGCTTGTGGGAAGGGATTGTACATCTCGCTGACGGCACACTGGGTAAATATAGTGGAAGCCCGGACCCAGTCGGACCTTGGGATGGAACACATCCTCCCGATGCTGAGGATTGCGGGCCCTGGGTCAACCAGGGTTGCTCCCACATTCTACAGCTCCCTCACCTCATCCTCCTCCTCTTCACCCTCCATCTCCGAAATGACCACATCAGTCTCAAGCTGGAAGCACTGCAGCACTGCCTTGGCCAAGCGGCAACAGGCTGTGCTGAAGCTAATATGCTTAGGTGACAAACCGCACAATGCTGAAGAGTTGTGGACAGCTCTGAAACAGCAGGCAGATCTGTGGTTGACACCGCTGAACCTACAGCCAGGCATGGTCGTGTGTGACAATGGCTGGCCGGAACCTCGTGGCGGCTCTGAGGCGAGGCGAGCTCACACACGTACCATGCCTGGCCCATGTGCTTAACCTCGTGGTTAAGCGGTTTCTCAAAACCTACCCGGATCTGTCAGATCTGCTTGTCAAAGTACACTGCATGTGTGCCCATTTTAGAAAGTCAGCTACAGTTCCGCCGCCCTTGCCATGCTTCAGCAGCATTTGCAGCTTCCAGCTCACCGACTGATCTGCGATGTCCCCTCGAGTTGGATCTCTACATTGCAGATGTTGGGAAGGATTTGCGAGCAGAATAGGGCAGTTGTTGACCACCAGCATCAACAAGGCCTTCAATATTCAGGTCAGACTCCACACATAAGACCTCAGGAGTGGACATGGATGTCAGACATATGCACCATCCTCCAAAACTTTGAAGACTCCACAAAGATGGTGAGCGGCGATGACGCCATAATTAGTGTCACCATCCTGCTTCTCTGTCTTCTGAAACGCTCTCTGCTCACAATTAAAGAAGATGCATTGCAGGCATAGCACGATGAGATGGAGAAAGGAACAATACAGGGTGATTACACACAGCCTAGCCTCATCTCATCCCAATGTGGATTGGGTGACAATGAGGAAGAGGAGGAGGAGGAGGAAGAACAGGAGCTAGTTTCGTGCACTATAGACGGTACTACCTGCACAGCTGTAATACCGTCTGTTCAGCGTGGATGGCCTGAGGACAGGGGGGAGGAGGAGGAGGAGAGCATGGTCAGTCGTCCTCTTGGTGAGGACACGGAAGTCTTGCCTCTTTGCAGTCTGGCACACATGGCTGAGTTTGTTACGCTGCCTTTCCCGTGACCCTCGCGTTGTCCAAATTTTGGGTGACAGTCATTATTGGTTGGTGACACTTCTAGACCCACTCTACAAGGAGAACTTTCGGTCTTTTATTCCCTTGCAGTACAGGCCTAATAAAATGGTGCACTACAAAAAGGCCCTTGTTGTGGAATTATTAACCCCTTTACAACCCAAGGTGGTGTGCACGTTAATGACCAGGCCAATTTTTACAATTCTGACCACTGTCACTTTGAGGTAATTACTCTGGAACGCTTCAACGGATCCCCCTGATTCTGAGATCGTTTTTTCGTGACATATTGTACTTCATGATTGTGGTAAAATTTCTTCGATATCACTTGCATTTATTTGTGAAAAAAATGGAAATTTGGCAAAAATTTTGAAAATTTTGCAATTTTCAAAATTTTAATTTTTATGCCCTTAAATCAGAGAGATATGTCACACAAAACCGTTAATAAATAACATTTCCCACATGTCTACTTTACATCAGCACAATTTTGGAACCAAAATTTTTTTTTTAATTGGGGAGCTATAAGAGTTAAAAGTTGACCAGCGATTTCTCATTTTTCCAACAAAATTTACAAAACCATTTTTTTAGGGACCACATCATATTTAAAGTCACTTTGAGGGGTCTTTGACAGAAAATACCCAAAAGTGACACTATTCTAAAAACTGCACCCCTCAAGGAGCGCAAAATCATATTCAAGAAGTTTAACCCTTCAGGTGCTTCACAGGAATTTTTCCCACAAAAATGTTTTTCAGCCCCACTTTTGCATTTTCATAAGGGTAACAGGAGAAATTGCACCATGCAGTTTGTTGTGCAATTTCCCCTGAGGACGCAGATACCCCATATGTGGGGGGAAAACCACTGTTTGGGCGCGCGGCAGGGTTCGGAAGGGAAGGAGCGCCATTTGAATTTTTGATTGTAAAATTTGCTTGAATAATTAGCGGATGTGCCCCTGATGTGCCTAAACAGTGGAAACCCCCCACAAGTGACACCATTTTGGAAACTAGACCCCTCAGGGAACTTATCTAGATGTGTGGTGAGCACCTCGAACCCCCAAGTCCTTTACAGAAGTTTATAACATGGAGCTGTGAAAATAAAAAAATCAAACTTTTTCCACAAAAATGATGCTTTAGCCCCAATTTTTTTATTTTCACAAGGGTAAGAGGAGAAAATGGACCCCAAAAGCTTTTGTGCAATTTCTCCTGAGTACGCCAATACCCCATATGTGGGGAAAATACAGTGTTTGGGCGCACGGCAAAGTTCAGAAGGGAAGGAGCACTTTGTGACTTTTTGAATGCAAAATCGTCTGGAATCGAGAGCGGACGTCATGTCGCGTTTGGAGAGCCCTTGATGTGCCTAAATAGTTGAAACCCCCCACAAGTGACCCCATTTTGGAAAATACACCCCTCAAGGATTTTATCAAGGGGTATAGTGAACATTTTGAACCCAGAGGTACGACACAGAATTTGATGACATTAGGTCATCATATTGAATAAGGTGTCATTAGTCTTGAGACCAAGTGCTCGCTACTTGAGTTTGAATCGGGTACTCAGGTATGCACCAAGTATCACGGGTGCTCAAGTGACATGCTCGAGTCCCCGCCCGCATGTTTCACGGTTATTAGACGCCCCAAAAAAACCATGCGGGGATCGCTCGTGCATGGCAGGCAATCCCCTCGAGGTTTTTTTGGCTGCGAAGCATATGGGGCGGAGACTTGAGCACCCGCAATACTCAATGCATACCCGAGCACCCGATGCAAACTCACGTAGCGAGCACTTGCATTCAACACTAGTTGCCATATCGTCATCTTTTTTTTTTTTTTTTTACTTTTGAAAAAAAAAACAACCCCAACCCTAACATTAGCACAACCCTAACCCCAACCCCAGCCCTAGCGTTTATTTTTTACGCCATTCCTAGTGCGGTATAAGTGATTAGACGACCTTACTCTTTGGGTCGGTGCGACTACAGAGATACCAGAATGATATCGGGTTTTTATGATTGACAGCTGTCACACACTAAAAGACACATATTTTGTAAAATCTAGTTTTTGCATCGCCATATTTTGAGAGCTATAATTTTTCCATATTTTGGCCGACAGAGTCATGTGGTCTCTTGTTTTTTGCGGGATGAGTTGACGTTTTTATTGGTGCCATTTTCAGGCACGTGACATTTTTTGATCGCTTTCTATTCCAGCTTTTGGGAGGCAGAATAAACAAAAACCAACAATTCAGGAATTGTTTTTTTTTTAATTTTTTTATTCTACTCCGCATGTGGTAAAATTGATAAGGTAGCTTTATTCTTCGGGTCAGTACGTTTACAGCGGTACCACATTTATATCGTTTTTCTATGTTTTGGCGCTTTTACACAATAAAAGCTATTTTATAGAAAAAATTATTTTTTTGCATCGCTTTATTCTGAGAGCTATAACTTTTAGATTTTTCGGATGATGGAGCTGTATGGTGGCTTGTTTTTGCGGGACAAGATGACATTTTCAGCAGTACCATTTTTATTTATATTCGTATTTTTGATCGTGTGTTATTCCATTTTTTGTTTGGTGCTATGATGATAAAACATTGTTTTTTGATTAGTTTTTTTTTTTTTACCTTGTTCACTGAAGGGGTTAACTAGTGGGACAATTTTATAGGTCAGGTCGTTCTGGACGCGGCAATACCAAATATGTGTGCTTTTATTGTTTTTTTTCTTTTCATAATAATATTTATTGATGGGTACATTATATTTTTATTTTTGGTGTTTTAAATATTTTTACAATTTTTTTTTATTTATTTTTTTACTTTCTGGGAGTTTTTTTACTTTTTTACTTTGTCCCACTATGGGACTTTCACTTTTTTTATTCTGATCGCCTGCATAGCATAGGGATGGAGCACCATCCCTGTGCCATGCAGGCAGTCAGCGCTGCACAGTGAGAAGATTGTTTGGTCATGCACTGCGCATGACCAAAAAATCTTCCTGCTTCTCTGGTGACCCGGATGTTGTCATGACAACATCGGGTCATCATGGCAACATCCGGGAAGCCGCGGCAGACAGCGCTGGAGGCCGGAAGAGGAGGTGAGTATACCGATCACCTCCCCTTAGCCACCGCAATGCTGCGATTGACTTCGATCGCAGCATTGTGGGGGTTAATGTGCCGGGAGCGGTGCGGGACCGCTCCCTGCACATAGTACTGGGTGTCAGCTGACACCCGGCGGCGATCGCGCCCGCACTGCCTGTGTGCGCGCGCGATCGCGATGACGTACTAATACAGGTCAGGCTCTTAAGTCCCAGGGCACAGACGCGTATTACTACGTCATGGGCTTTAAAGGGGTTAAAAAAAATTCCCATCTGAAAATGCTGGCGGCAGAAGTCACAATACGTTGGACTACCAAGGAGTACAGGCGAGAGAAACACAAATGCAATTGAGCAAAGAAAGAGGAACACTGTCAAAGTTCTGGGACAGTTTTCTTAGACCCTCCCATTGCACAAGCCCTGATGCGCAGGGTACTCTCTCAAGGAATAAAAAGTTTTGGAAGATGCTGAGGGAGTACCTTGCCGACCGTACCAATGTCCTCCGTGATTCCTCTGTGCCTTATAATTATTGGGTATCCAAGCTGGACACGTGGCATAAACTATCTTGGAGGTCCTGGCCTGCCCTGCCGCTAGCGTTTTGGCAGAGCGGGTTTTTAGTGCTGCCGGTGGAATTATAACCGATAGGCGCATCCGCCTTTCAACTGAAAATTCTGACAGGCTGACTGTTATAAAAATGAACAAGGTCTGGATTGGGCCAGACTTCTCAACACCACCGAATGATAGCAGCATAACATAAACTCAAATCCAGTGTCTTTTTTTGGGAGGTCTAACTCTATTCCCATGCACCTCTGTCTTCACACCCAGACATGGGTATACGCTTCCTGATTTTGTCTATTTTGCTCTTCTCCTCCTCCTTCTCTGCATCCTCATACTCCACCACCATATCACCACCATATGTACCATATCAACATATCTGCGTCTCTTGCAAGGGGCATTGGAGTTCCTCCAAATTTTTGGCAGCCGTTGCTTCACTGCATAGGCAAACAGTATGGGAGACACCCTTTGTAATAATGAGAGCATTTTTTGCAGGAGGCCCTCCGATCTCTACGTCTCTTGCAATGGGCATTGGAGTTCCTCCAAATTTTTGGCAGCCATTGCAGTCACTGCATATGCAATAACAGTATAGGAGACCTACTCGATAATAATGGGAACAACAAAGCATAGTCGGCTGATGGCTCCCTAACAATAGCGAGGACCGACTGCTGGCCCTTTAAGAATAGTAAGGGCCGCCTGATGGCCCTATAAAAATAGGCTTTGTGACTTTCAGAGTCCCTCCATCATAAATGAAACAGGATGTGTCTGATGATGTGTCACACACCACATGGCCAAATAAGGTTGTAAAATGTTAAAATGACATTTCCTGGTGAATGCATTTGTCTTGGATGAAAGCAATGCAAAAGTGCAAAAACGCATCAAAAACGCTACGTGTGAACATAGCCCAAGGTGTGGAGGAGCATTTTTGGTTTTGGTTATTTATTTTGCCTTATATACAAGTCATTACCCTGGAAAGGATGTTCCTTAACATATTTCCCAGGAAAATCCATTTTGGTTTAGTTTTTGTATGTTCTATTGTGAGTCCGTAAAAGTGGCGTAATACCTCTGACAATGTTGTTGACAGCAGTGACCTGGGAGTCAGAAATGGTTCCAGTGGTCTTCCCCATGCTGTTCCCATGTCATTTGAGCACTGTTCCCATCGATTTCTGCAGACTGCTGGGAGGAGTCGCCGGAAAAATGCTTGAGTTTCCCAGACTTACATTGGGCTCGTTACTCAGTCCGAGCACTCGAGCATTCCAATTTGCTCGACTCGAGCATCGAGTACCCGAGCATTTTAGTGCTCACTCATCACTAGTTATCCTCAATGGAACCTTCTAGGATGAAATAACAACAATCCTCCGTTTTGTAGAAGGATCACGGCGGTCTTCCATTCTCATCTAAGTAGTCGTCTTTAGTCCGAGTTTCTCATCCATGTGTTAATTAATATTATTAACTCAAGCTAGTGTTCTACCTTCTGTTTCTTTCTAGGATAAAATAACAACAATTTTCCGTTTTAAACAAGGATCATGGTGGTATACCATTCCCATCTAAATAGTTTTCTTCAGTCTGAGTTTCCCATCCATATCTTTAATACTGTAAAGATCTGAGGGGTTGTGGGTTTTAATAATAACCTATGCAGGTTAACTATGCAACAATATTTTATTCCTTACATCCATGGTAATTGTCTCAGTCCACAATCCTCCATATGAGAGGTAAAACGATGGAAGCACAGGTATCCAGTAGTGACAATCCTTTAAGAAAGTTTAAATCCAACGACAGATCCCACAACTGTAGCATGTTTATCCAGTCCAGTCGGTAACTGATCTCCAACATTCCATATGCCATACATCCATCCATCCTTCCAGGTCCCCAGTCTCGATCCTATTCCTTTGGTGTCTTTCCACCAACTCTCCACTAAATATGTGGCTTCTTTTCTCCTTCACTGGGATCAGCCCCCTGAATGGGCAGAACTGCTCTCACCCTTTCCCCCAAAGTGTGCATTAGTGGAGGTATTTTTTTCAGGTCGAACCCATCACCTGGTTCAACATGTGAGACTCCCTGTGGTGACGGCTCCACTGGATCTTCTTTCAACACTCACACAATGGGTATAGACACTGGTTGAACAATGGTTAGAGGCTCCTGAGATACTGATGAGATTACTGGAATGCTGGACACTTTAGAAGTAAATTATTGTACATATACTGACGAGCAAGCAGAACATTAATAAAACACAGCAAGCAAATCTCTAATAAAACACAATAATAATATCGACGGAAACCGAGCTCCGTGATGGAAAAGTCTCATAGTCTTTTGTAAGTGGGCAGCTCCTTGTGTTTCTCTCTAGGATGAAATAACTACAATCCTCCGTTTTATAGAAGGATCACGGCAGTGTGTCGTTCCCATTTAAATAGTCTTCTTCAGTCATCCATGTGTTTAATACCATTAACTCAAGCCAGTGTTCTACCTTGCATTTCTTTCTAGGATAAAATAACAACAATTTTCCGTTTTGAAGAAGAATCATGGTGGTCTACCATTCCCATCTAAATTCTGGAAGTTATTTTTATCAATGTCTCACTACGAGGGATGTTAAAAGCCACCGCAAAACACCGCTGCTCTGCACTCCTTTTACCATTTTAATGACAGATTTTTTTTTTTTTTTTTGAGCAATAGCAAGGTGAAGGTTCGCCAGGAAAAAACATTGATAAAGGATCATCAACTGTCACTGATGTGAAAAGTAAAAAAAAAAAGAGAGCGAGAAAAAAAAAGTTTTTTTTTGTTAATTAAAAGGATTTTGCTTCAAAAATCAAAGAGGTTCAGGATGAAAAAAAAAAAAAGTGTAGAAATTATCTAAAGCTGCCTCAACCTTAGCATTTATTATTCAGTACCTCACTCATTTCTCCGATTATAAATATTTAATCACTCAACAACTGTAAGTGCTTGTGTCTTCCTAGAGGACCTGTGAGCATTTGGAAATAAAGGGACGAGGAGAGTAAAAGGCAGAGATGTGTCGTGATTATACGGGGACGAGTGAAAAGGTGTGAAGGACACAGCTGAATTGGGCCTTTGTAATCAGGTTGTACGAACACCTGAACGCTGATTCATTTTATTTCTATTCAGTGGGCTTCAAAGCGGCATTTTTTTTTTAACTGTGTGGCAGCCTCTGACAGAGAGTGCCCTTGGAGAACAGGCAGAAAATGTTCCTAATGAAAGCAAGGCCCCGAGCAGTCAGAGATGCCATCCTTGTACCCTCCTTTGTCTGTCACAAAAAGCAGCCTAGCTTGGCAGGCTTTTGGGCGTATCAATAATGCATGAGAATTATTACATCCACCCCAGTGCCAAAAAGTAAGAATGAACGGCATAAAGGTTTTTCTTTCTTTTTTTTTTTTTTTTTTTACCTTGAGCGTCGTCTGTGCATACTGTACATTGTGGAAATGTTTTGTTAGTAAATAGGTGGACACAATGTAACAGTAATAAAAAGCTCCAATAGTATAAAAATAAAAGAACTGACCTCGGCAAACATTTATTTATTTTTATTAGATTGCAACCAATAGGAACAAAAGTACATCAGAATTTTTTTGCAAATATTTTTATTCTTTGGATTGATATTAAACTTTCACTATACTGAAACATCAGATTGGGTTACAGTAAAAACATAAGCTCGACTCTAAGGGGCCCCATAGACCAGGGGTGGGGAACATTCATTAGACCCACGAGCCATTTATGGCCCTCAATTACCTTTTATCCTTCTTCTCGGGAACCGCAGTACTTGGGCTGGCCCTTTAATTTCTTCTTGCTCTGTGAGCACACACATGTAGTGTTCACTACTGAATGCTGAGGCACGTGCAATGAAAGATTACGTCCTGACCCCAGTGCCTGTGTGGGCGCCCCGAGGGTTTGGTTGCCACAGGGGTATTGCACCTCAACCAGAGGTGTAATATTCCACTCCCAGGTAAGGATGGAGTATGGACCAGGGCTCAGATAGCTGCATACAGCACACTCACCCCATTTCCGGGGGACAGCTCGCAGGTGCTCCCATTTATTGCAGGCACAACTGACCATGTCCCTGGCTGGAGTGGGGAGGGGGGAGAGAACCCAGTGATGTAGGAGCAGAAGGGGACGGTTTCTGGCGCATAGGAAGGAGCTCATTGGTTGCAGGTCACCTGAGCTCAGACACAGTGAAGCAGATAAAAGGTGGGGGCCATCTTAGGAGAGGAGTGAGTTGAGAGAGAGAAGGAGTTCAGTCAGAAAGGGCTGACAGGGAGCTGTGGCTCAGCCTGAGCTCAGCTCCACGAGGCAGGCCTAGAGAAAAGGCCGGGGCCAGAAAGGAGAAGAGGAGAAGGAGAAGGAAGGAAGGAGAAGAGACAGAGCAGTAGAAAGGCTCCAGAAACAAGAAGGCAGAAGGGACCCTAAGAGAGCAGAACGGACAGCAACCGTTGCAAGCCCGCGTGATATCGGGTGAAGGGTCAGGCCGCAGAAGGGTACCGGATTCCCAAGTTGGTGGAGGTAAATAATCCCTCATCCAAAGACCGGAGGTCGAGATCATCTAATGGTGCGACCCCCTGCTACACCCACTAGGAAGGCACCACATAGGGTCAGGGAAACTGGCGCCAGGTTTCACCAAGAGAAGGCCCGAGGCAGCTGGACAGAAGTGTGGTCACTGGTGGGGCACGAGAGGCCAGAGAAAGGATAAAAGGGGGTCCTGTGCCATACTCCTGAATTGCCTGGGGGTTGACCGAGCTCCTCACCTGGTGGACGCAGCACGGCTTGGGCAGTCATTGCCGGCAGAAGTGGCTCGGATAACAACTGTGAGTAAAAGACCCTGGACTGCATCACTGACTCTGTGTGATTTCTGGTGCATCTGCACCATCACCCCCAGCATCCTATTACACTGCCCTGAGGCTACACTCTTCCCGTGGGGAGTTATCCTATCCCTGTGCTGCACACCAACACCAGCCTCAGCGGTCTGCCTTGCAGCGGCGGTTATCCCTGACCGCAATCCACGGGTGGCGTAGTCGGACATTCATAGCTCTACAAATAGACTGCCACACAATTTGGTCTGACCACCCTGAGCCATGGGATCGGGTTGCCACTACTACCCCCATCATCGCACTGAAGCCCGGTTCCGGGTACCCCACGGCCCAGGGGGCGAGTCACCTGCTTCAAGACGTTCTTTTTGGGTGGAGTTAGCGCACAATTTGTCCGGCCCAGGAAGCATGGTATAAATATTCAAATGGCAATTGGCAGAAAAAAAGATTCCTCACCCTTGCCATAGACTACCGGCGGAACGATAGTTTGGCCAATCGTTCTACTGACAGCTCTCTGTCTTGATGACTTCATACATGACAGCACTGCCTCTACTGTGTTCTCTACAAGGGGAGCTGCTATTAGACTCAGGAACAAAAGGAAAGGAAGTCCGAAATTGGATATGGTAGATCCTTATCTCCCTCGACAGATAATGAGTCAGTAGACTGGACAAGGTCTTCAAATCGAGGAACGTTTTACTGGCGATTAAGATTCGGCTCGAATATTGGACTGCTACTCAATATAAAAAAAGACAAAGATATTGACTACTGCTAGGTACGCCCAGGATATATTTGAGATGGACGACGATGAACTGGAAGTTGTAAAGGACTTCAACCTACTTGGATTAATGATCACTCAAAATGCAGCGACAACTCCGGAAGTCAATAGAATAGCTATGGGCAAATTAACAATGAAGTCACTGGTCTTCAGGTCAAGGAAGATTTTACTGGTGATGAAGACATGGCTTGCACATAGCCTGTTTTTTCTGTAGTAACATATGGATGCGAAACAAGACAGAAGAAGAATCGACGCCTTCAAAATGTGGTGCTGGAGAAGAATGTTATCAATAGCATGGATGACAAGAAGAACAAAGAATTACATTTTGGGACAAATCAAGCCAGACATGTCACTCGAAGCAAGGATCACCAAGCTACGACTTGCCTACTTTGGACACATCATATGAAGAGAGCAATCACTGCAGAAGGACATCAAGGTCCGAAGAATAGAAGGAACAAGGCGAAGAAGATGACCAGCATCTCAATGGCTTGACACTATCAAAATAATGGCGGAGAAGATCCTGGTGGACCTATATAGGCTTGCACAAGATCGATCTTTCTACAGAGTGTTCATTCATCAAGTCGCCATGGCTCGAGAACGAACTGAAAGCCATTAAATTAATTAATACTAAAATAGATTGGGCTACAGTAAAGCACGAGCTCTGCTCTAAGGGGCCAATACACAATAGATAGCTACCGGTGGCATATTTGTTTGGCCGATCGTTCTACCGGCAGGTCTCTCTCCCGATGGCTTCATACACAGGGACGCTACTTCTGTGTTCTTTGCATGGAAGCTGCTACTATACTCCTCCAGGAACAAAAGGATCGGCAGTCCGAAATAGGATATGCCGGATCCCCCCCCCCCCCCCAACAGATAATGAGTCAGTAAACCATCGGCCAAGCCCATCGATTTTGGCAGATTCAGTCGATGTTAGTCCGTGTATGGGGACCTTCAGTTACGTAGACTTTAGAAGCTGAGATTTTGATGTTGTTTGAAGGGTTCCAGATATAAAATGCTTTTTTTTTTTGCTTCTGATCGCTTTCAAAAAAGGTCACTATTGAACTTTCCATGTCTGTATGATCTTTTTGAAGCACATTAGACTCGCCGAAACATTGTCACTGCAGTCATCATGCCAATTGACAACCGGCTCCCCGCAGATAGGTAATGCAGAGCCAGCTGTCAGTCAGCGTGAGATTGGCAGAGAAGACCAGTCAACAGAGCAGAGCAGAAGTGAAAATGCTGCTCTGTCAATGTGATGTCAATGGAAGCCGCTAAATTGCCGAAAGTAATGGTCCATGACCGTTAAGAGCTGGCATCAGGCAGGTAGTTATTTATTTTATTTTACTCACTTAGAGCCATTAATTCCACAGTGCTTTACAGACATTATCGGCACTGTCCCCATTGGGGCTCACAATCTAGTTCTCAATCAGGATGTCTTTGGAATGTGGGAGGAAACCGGAGAAGCCGGAGGAAACCCACACAAACACGAGGAGAACATACAGACTCCTTGCAGATGTTGTCCTTGGTGGGATTTGAACCCAGGACCCCAGTGCTGAAAGGCTGCAGTGCTAACCACTGAGCCACCGTGGTGCCCAACGATCTGCCTGTTAGTTATTAGGATTTTGCGCAAAAATAATACGTTTTGGATAACCCCTTTTAAACGTTAAAAAATATATATATAAAAGAGAGAAATTGTTGTACAAATGAAAAGTAAAAATAATGATAAAATTAAATGACCAAAAATATTTTACTTTAATATATTTTTCACCGTTTTGAATTTGGATGTACAGCAAATACAAAAGGATAAGAGAAAAGGGAAGGAAGGCTATAAGCTAGTCAATTAGGGAACACAGAGTACAACATTTTCTACATATCAGTGAAATTAGACAACATGGACAAGATTATGTCAATAAAGGGCAGCAAGACCGGGAAAGCGAAACATAAAAGGTGAGAGAAATGAAAGGAGGACAACAAATAAGATAAATAATAGGAAGTAGAGGAAAAGAGTTGGTCCCAAGGTATTTCCTGGAAATCCTGCGGTTCATAGACCTGTATCAATATATACACTTCATTGATGATGCTCATATCTCAGTTCTAGTGACTCTGATACACTCTGGCTGGATATGAGAAAGGTATGTATCCAGATATCGTCAAATGGTTTCAATTAAACAAGAAAATAACAAGCAAAGAAAAGAAAATATAAACACAAAAAAACAAAACCCCCAAAACATCCATATTACAAAATAATGGAATTTATAAAATATAAAGAATATATGGTCTAAATAATAGAAAAAATAGGAAGCCAGGAAAATATTTAAGAAACATGTTCTCCACTTTGGTGCCTCCATGTTTGATCTCCTACATACAAGCTTCATGGCTGGACTTTATTGAACTGCTTTTACCATCTTAAATTCTCTGATTACGCATACTTAATAGAGATGATCGAATCGATTCAATGCAAAATGAAATTGATGTCAAATTTTTAGAAATTCGCTGAACCCAGCGCCTTCACTGAATTGCCTACAATGACCACAGCCGTTTTACACATTGCAGAAGATTGCAGACAGGCTTCCCCAATAAAACTTTGCAGCTGTCACATCACATGGTATAGCACCACCAATCAAGTTGGTCTATAGTAGCCTGTATAAAAGCAGAAAGAGGGAATGCAGAAGCCATTTTGAAGTGAATCTTGATAGTGAGAGGAAGTCACAGCTCGCAGCTTAACCATGTAAGGTGAGAGCGATAAAACACTGAAAAAACTGTACAGAAAGTGTATGACAGCAGAGCAGTGATGAAGATTAGCATGTGACTTTTCAGGGCAGTTGGAATTTTTGGAATACTTTAGATTCGCGACAAATCGAATTTCATAGGAAAATTCAGCAAAGCTGGTGAATTCGAATTTCAAAATGATTGTCTCATCTCTAATATTCTCAGTTGTCTTGGTTGAACAGATTGGCCAAGAAAATGTCTACTATTTTGGTAAATTTTTACCTCTCTTATAGCTGAAAGCCAGAACAGGTAGGAGGCCACCAAGCCAGGCTATCCATTCTACAAACTACCCTAAACCTCTAATGAGCCATGTTACTGTTCCCAACCCCATAAATGAGCCAGTCCTCGATTCACTCACTAATTACTCTACGTATGACTCCACCACCTAATGACAGTCACCCCTACCTGCCATTCATAGCCATTCAATTCCAAAAATATAATTTTTTTTTACTTCGGGTCACTTTCTCCTGTACCACATACATATAAACCACTGACAGTCATCCCTGACCTTCCTACCATGTTCTTCCCTCTAAAAGAAAAAGAACCCCAGGACTCCATTGCAGAGGAGGAGGCCCATTCAAGTCGGATGGAGTCGTTGAGGCTACCACATGTCACGTGGAAGTACCGGAGGTTCATAACTTGTTTTTTTGCTCCATGTTTTCCTTGGGAGGCTCTGCTGAAGTTGTTTGACATTATGGTCAATGTATCCACATTATTTCACCTTATAGCTGAAGGTTTTCTTTTTTCCTGAGGGTGGAGGAGAGGCTGGTTATTTTATATAAATATATTTATAGAAGTGCAGTATATATGAATGCATGATGTACATTGGTATCTATTGGGTTTTTGCTCACATATTTTATGGGCTAGAATAATCCTTGAGTTCCGTAGTAATTTTTGCCTGCAGACCAGGTATGGCTTTCTCCGAATAATGTATTCACCTTTAATATGTCCAATCTGAAGTCAGTCACAATTTCTGCTACGCTTCTGTAATAACCTAAATTGATCATCATAAAAGATCCTGATCTCTCACCTTTGCCTTCATATATCTTTAATTTTCTCGTTAACCTAGTAATTCAACCATCTGAAATGTAATAAATAGTATGGTCTCTGCTTGCCCCCCCCTCTCCACATCGGCAATAGTAGCCCTTTCAGGTCAAGAGCTGCAGGTCTTGTCCTTCGGAACAGTAATCTGACTTGTTGCCTCCATTAACCTTTTCTCCATATTGGACTGGATATATAAGAAGCTGTCCACCATCCCTCAGTAAAGGCAGAAAAATGAGATTCCATGCCAATTATATACATCAATATATATGTACCTGATTAACAGGGATGTTGTCCAGGATTGGAGAACTGGGTCTGTCCTCATTCAAAAACAGCGCCATTCTTGTCTGCAGGTTGTCTCAGGTATTGCAGCTTTTCCCGACTGAAGTGAATCGTATTAAGTTGTAATACCACACACAACCCATGTGGAGCCATTCCTGGAAAAACAAAAGTACTACCTTTCACATTAATGCTGTGCAACCCCTTTTTAAGGAATAATATATTTGCTGAATAGTAGTCCCATGAACATACTCCGTATCCTGATTGGTTGCTATTAAGCGTAGTATCTTTGGAGAGTATGAGGACCATAAAACAGAGTGTGGGGCACTATAGGGACCCTGATCCTGTGTTTGGGGGACTATCAAGACCATAATGATGTGTGGGGGGCCATCATACTGTGTGTGGGGGCTGCGGAGGCCATCATACTGGGTGAGGGGTGCTCTGGGCACCATCATACTGTGTATGGGGGCATTGAGGGCCATCATACTGTGTGTGGAGAGTGATGGGAGTCATAATACTGCGTGAGGGGTGCTTTGGGGCCATCATACTGTGTGTGGGACCCTGTGGAGGTAATCGTACTATATATGTGGTGGGTGCTTTGGGGCCATCATACTGTGTGTGGAGAGTGAGAAGAGTCATTGTCATGCATGAGGGGTGCTTTGGAGCCATCATACTGTGTGTGGGACCCTGTGGAGGTAATCATACTATATATTTGGTGGGTGCTTTGGGGCCATCATACCGTGGGTGGAGAGTGAGAAGAGTCATAGTCCTGCATGAGGGGTGCTTTGAGGGACATCATACTGTGTGTGGAGAGTGATGAGTCATAGTCCTGCATGAGGGGTGCTTTGGGGCCATCATACTGTGTGTGGTACCCTGTGGAGGTAATCATACTACATATGTGGTGGGTGCTTTGGGGCCATCATACTGTGTGTGGAGAGTGAGAAGAGTCATAGTCCTGTGACGCACCCCCTGGGCCAGTGTTGTTGGGGGGATACCCGGAGCCGGATCAGATGGGGGTTGTAGTCTCCGAGTGGCGGTGACCCGGTCCGTGCCCAGGGTGTCAAGCTCAGTGTGTGGCAGTCCTTATGATGTTACTAGATGTTCTTTTGTGTCGACTACGCCACCCGTTGAATTGCGGTCAGTACGGCCGCCGCTGCAGCAGGGTCCGCTGAGGCTGATGATGTATGTGCAGCTCAGGTAGTATAACCCCCAACGGGAGGGGTATAGCCTCAGGGGGTCAGTTGCAGAGGATGGGGGTTGTGGTGGTGCAGCGGGGATGGAAATGAGACTCAGAGTCGGGCTGTGCAGTTCAGGGTTTGTTTACTTACTGCAGTTGTTCCGGTCACTCCGGCCTTGAGTGACCACCCGAGCCGTGCTGCGTCCACCAGGTCCTGGACTCGGCCAACCCCCAGGTGATTCTGGAGCGTGGTCCTGAGCTCCCTTTCTGTCCTGTCCTCTTCTCTGGCCTTCCCCACCAGGGATCCACCTATGTCCGGCTCCCTCGGGCCTCTTGTTGGTAAACCCTTGTCTCTGGGTTCCCTGACCCTATTCCTGGTCTGCCTTCCGGGTGGATTTAGTGGGTGGTCGTGGCAGATCGATCCTGCCCACGACCTCCGGTTCCTGGCTAAGGTGTGCTGTAGCCTCTGCCAGCTTGGGATCCGGTACCCTGTTGCCAACTCTTCACCCTCTGGTCTAATTTGGGCTCTTGGAGTTCCTTCTTTCTCCCCCTCTGGGTCTTTCTTTCTCCTCTCTCTCTCTTGGCCTTGGAGCTGCTCTTCTCCTCTGCTCTCTTCCTCTACAAAGACCCTGATCTAAAATGGTGCCCACCTTATATACTCCCTCTGTGTGAGCTCAGGTGACCAGCACCCAATGAGTTCCTAGCTTTACCCAGGCTGCTCCCCCTATCTGCCCCTACACTACTGGGATGTTCCACCCCCCTCCCACTCCAGCCAGGAACAGACACTGTCGTACCTGCACATTTCTCTAGTGGGAGTACCATCGGTCTGTTCCTCGGAAATGGGATGTGTGTAGTGCATGCAGCTAACTGAGCTCAGTTCCACACTCCATCCTTACCCGGGAGTGGAATATCACACCACTGGGTTGAGGTGCAATACCCCTGTAGCAGCCGAATCCTCAGGGTGCTACATTCCCCCCTGGTAAATCACAGCACATCCTCGGGCTGTAAGATATAAACATCCACAAACATACATTTTTTTCATAAAACATAAACATATAAAACATATAAAACATCATCAGCAGCAATAAACTTTTCATATAAACATTCTTGTTTCTGGTTCCTCCGGTCACGGTGCAACTTGTGACCGGGTAAAGTGCGACAGTCTCTCTTGGAAGAAAAACAGTTTCCTATAAAACCGGTAGGGGGCGCTTTAGGAAGCGCAACTATATACAAGGGGATATGGCCGCTCTCAGTCCTCGGCCAGGTATTAGGAACTAGGGACACACGGGCATCAGTTCAATTGGCTGGTCCCAACGGGGACTATATTTTAACTAGAACAGTTCTTATACCCTGACGGGTAACTATGTACAGTCTCTCTCTACCGTACTTCAACGACGGCGTCCTCCTGCTCTTTCTTTAGATTCTGTTTCTGTTTCAGACCCGTCCGGGTCCTCTTGCTCCTCCTCCGTCAGGCGATGCACATGGAGGGCGTAGGGTCCTTTGGCACACTTGTGCCGGGTGAAGGTGACCTCGTCCCCTACATACAGGTCACGACCTCTGTGTCCCTCCGGCAGATGGCTTTCTACGTCTCTGCGGGTCACAAAGACGTCGCCGGGGGTATGATGGTCTCTAATAAAGCCCCATCCGTGCTGCATGTTGAATTTTATCACAGTCCCGGTGGAAGGGGGACCATGTGCTGCACGGGGATTCCTCCTGGTCCGGCTCTTCTGCTCCGCACTCCTTATCTGCGCTTGCTGTTCCCGGACCCGCCTCTCTCTCCGCTCCCTCTCGAAGACCTCGAGCTGCTGCCGGCAGCACTCTGCACGCTCTGCTGCGGCCGCCCGAGTCTCCTGAGTGAACCCCATGAGGTCTTCTCCAGTGGGGTCCCACTCAAACTGTGCCTCCTCCAGCGGGGGTGAGGTCCTCTTTACGGGCTTCGGAGCCGGAATCAGGGGCTCGTCTAGGGGTCTCTCTTTCCGGAGTCGGGGATGGTGAAACTCCGGTGGCCATATAAAGGGCTGCCCATCCGGGCACGTATGCTGGGCGAACAGGTCCTCACCCAGGTGCGGTACTTTAGGTGCTATGGGCGCTGTGGTGGTAGCGGCGCCCGGGTTGACCAGGCCTTGCGACCAGGCTTGGGGCACGCTAAAGGAAAAGGGCACCGTAAGAACGGCGGCGCCCGTGGTTACTCGGCCCTGCGGCCAGGCCGGTGGCTCCGCGGAGGTAGGGGGCGCTGTTGGTATTGCGGCGCCCGGAGGTACTAGGCCTTGCGACCAGGCCGGTGGTATTTCCTGCTTGGCCACGCTCGAGGTCGAGGCGTGTGACGTCACAGGGGTCGCGGCCGCGGTCTCCGGTTGAGGCCTAGTCGGCGGCGGTGACGATGCAGCGACGGGCACGGCAGGGGGAATTTCGGGCTCTGCGACGGGGAGCTGGGGCAGGCACGCGGTTTCCCGGCTCGGGGTAGAGACGTCCCCTTTACCTGCCTCCGTCCGTTCAGCTCCCTTCTCGGCGCCGTCTCCTGCCTTCATTCCTCCTGCGCCATCCTCAGAGGCGGTCTGTCTCCTCGTCTCGGGTGGCGTGCTCCGCTGACGGGTTTCGGTCTGCTGGGCCATCTCTCGGCTCCACTCCGCCAACGTCTCCCGCTGCACCCGGGCCATCCTCCGTGCGAGGCCCTCCAGCGCGGTCTGTGCACACTCCCGGTCTCGGGGGAGCTGTGTTAGGATCTCCAGCAGGCCTTCTGGAGTGGCGACCTGCAACAGGCTCCTGACCACTGGGTCGGTGCTGCCTGACTCTCCCTCCATCTCCGGGTAGGCTCTCTCTGGACTCTCCTCCAGACGTCTTGTCTCCGGGTGCGCTCTCTCCAGACTCCTCCAGGCTGCACCCATCTTCGTTCTCTTGTTCTGTCTCCGCCCACATCGAGGGTGGTCCCGGGGCAACTTTGTGATTGTCAGTTCCAGGGGCAGTTCTCTTACGCTGATGGACACTTCCAGCATCACAGTCTCTGTTGGTGGGCGCGGTTTCCGCTTTTGGCGCCATTCTTCGACCTGGCCCACGATGGGAGGTGGCCTCTTGCCACCCTCTGGCACGCCCATAATGGCGTCCGCTCTTCCAAGGCGGGAAATCTTCGGAAATGGCGGGAATCGTCTCCCAGTGGCGGGAAACTCCATGGATGGCGGGAAAAAGCTGCAAATGGCGGACAACCGGCGGGAAGCGACCTGTGATGGGGCCCGATGGCGGGGACCCTCCGGAACCGGCAGGAGACTTCTTTTTGAGGTAACGGTGTACTTTTCTTCAGGCACGCAGTACCCGGTTGTTGCGGGCACGTAATCCTGCCGACTACGCCAAAGTTGACGCACCCCCTGGGCCAGTGTTGTTGGGGGGATACCCGGAGCCGGATCAGATGGGGGTTGTAGTCTCCGAGTGGCGGTGACCCGGTCCGTGCCCAGGGTGTCAAGCTCAGTGTGTGACAGTCCTTATGATGTTACTAGATGTTCTTTTGTGTCGACTACGCCACCCGTTGAATTGCGGTCAGTACGGCCGCCGCTGCAGCAGGGTCCGCTGAGGCTGATGATGTATGTGCAGCTCAGGTAGTATAACCCCCAACGGGAGGGGTATAGCCTCAGGGGGTCAGTTGCAGAGGATGGGGGTTGTGGTGGTGCAGCGGGGATGGAAATGAGACTCAGTCGGGCTGTGCAGTTCAGGGTTTGTTTACTTACTGCAGTTGTTCCGGTCACTCCGGCCTTGAGTGACCACCCGAGCCGTGCTGCGTCCACCAGGTCCTGGACTCGGCCAACCCCCAGGTGATTCTGGAGCGTGGTCCTGAGCTCCCTTTCTGTCCTGTCCTCTTCTCTGGCCTTCCCCACCAGGGATCCACCTATGTCCGGCTCCCTCGGGCCTCTTGGTGGTAAACCCTTGTCTCTGGGTTCCCTGACCCTATTCCTGGTCTGCCTTCCGGGTGGATTTGGTGGGTGATCGTGGCAGATCGATCCTGCCCACGACCTCCGGTTCCTGGCTAAGGTGTGCTGTAGCCTCTGCCAGCTTGGGATCCGGTACCCTGTTGCCAACTCTTCACCCTCTGGTCTAATTTGGGCTCTTGGAGTTCCTTCTTTCTCCCCCTCTGGGTCTTTCTTTCTCCTCTCTCTCTCTTGGCCTTGGAGCTGCTCTTCTCCTCTGCTCTCTTCCTCTACAAAGACCCTGATCTAAAATGGTGCCCACCTTATATACACCCTCTATGTGTGAGCTCAGGTGACCAGCACCCAATGAGCTCCTAGCTTTACCCAGGCTGCTCCCCCTATCTGCCCCTACACTACTGGGATGTTCCACCCCCCTCCCACTCCAGCCAGGAACAGACACTGTCGTACCTGCACATTTCTCTAGTGGGAGTACCATCGGTCTGTTCCTCGGAAATGGGATGTGTGTAGTGCATGCAGCTAACTGAGCTCAGTTCCACACTCCATCCTTACCCGGGAGTGGAATATCACACCTCTGGGTTGAGGTGCAATACCCCTGTAGCAGCCGAATCCTCAGGGTGCTACACCTGCATGAGGGGTGCTTTGAGGGACATCATACTGTGTGTGGAGAGTGAGAAGAGTCATTGTCGTGCATGAGGGGTGCTTTGGTGCCATCATACTGTGTGTGGGACCCTGTGGAGGTAATCATACTATATATGTGGTGGGTGCTTTGGGGCCATCATACTGTGAGTGTGGGGAGTGATGGGGGTCATAATACTAAGAGAGGGGTGCTTTTGGGGCCATCATACTGTATGTGTGTGTGTGAGACCCTCGGGCCATCATACTGTGTGTGCGCTTTTGGCACCACCATACGTGGGGAGCATAATACGGCATGAGGAGTGACTTGGGAGCCATCATACTGTGTGTATGAGACCCTCGGGCCATCATACTGTGTGTGTGCTTTGGGGGCCATCATACGTGGGGGCATAATACGGCATGAGGAGTGATTTGGGGGCCATCATACTGTGTGTGGGGGGGCATGAGGTGGCAATCATACAGTGTGTGATGGGAGGGTACTCTGAGGGCCATCATATGGTGTGTTGGCTTGAGCTGTGGGGGCATTTTCGGGGTCATCATTCTTTATGGGGGCCATGAAATGAGTATCAAAGTGGGTGAGAGCATAAAAATGCTTCAGTAAGGGCACAATTATGGTGTTCATGCCGCAATACATGTCTCTCTTCCTGTCTTTAAAAGTTAGGAAACATGGCTTTCTGTGATTACCCCTATGTGCCGTGATCCCAGCTACTGTACTAATTTTTTTGGGGGGTGGGGAAGGGAGGCCCAATTAACACTTATGCTATGGTGCCCCTTGATTTCTATGAATGCCCCTGGACAGGTATAGGGAAAAACTAATTATTTTGGAAACAACCCTATAATACCAGCCCAGAAAAGTAGGGTGGACATGTGGCACCCCTGAGGGTTCAGTCACCACAGAGGTACTGCATCTCACCTAGAGGTGTGGTATCTCACTCTCCGGTAAGGAAGGAGTACAGATCAGGACCCTAACACTACATTCACTACACCACATTTCCAGGGGACAGGGCGAGATTGCTCCTACGGGAGAGCACAGTCCCTGGTCCCTGGCTGGAGTGGGGGGAACCACCTAGAGAGGGGGAACCATGTAGAGGATGGGGTGGAGGACGTAGATCCTGGGAGCACGTGTAGAAGGAAGTATAAGAGGGAGGAACCATCTTAGTTCAGTGCAGACAGTCAGAGAAGTGACAGGAGCAGAGGCTCTTGCATGAGCTCTGCTCCAGAGGCGGGCCTAGCCAGGAGGCCTGAGCCTGAGGAGGAGAGGGAGCAGGAAAGGCTCCAGGGACGAGGAGAGAAGAGACCCTAGGGGTACGGGCCGTGCAGCAAGCCACCCGTACGCCCGCTGCTACCAGGAGGTAGAGGGGCCAGGCCAGATAGAGGGAACCGGTTCCTCAACTAGCAAGAACGACAAGGTTCAACTAGGAAACCGGAGGCTGCAGCATTTCAAGTACCGGAGGCCATAAGTCCACACCAGTCCACTAAGAAGGTAGCCACATAGGACCCAGGGGACGAAACCCACATCGCCCGCCAAGGCCCGAGGACACCGGATAGAAGTGTCACTAGGTGTGAGGTGCGGGAAGAGGGCCAGAGAGAGGACACACAGAAAGGGGTCCTGTTAAGTGCTCCGGAGTTACCTGAGGGTGGACTGAACCCCTCACTGCGTGAACACAGGACTAGAGATGAGCGTTGTTCGACTCAAACTGTTCGCCAATCTCAAATTCGAGCTGTTTTGGGCGGTGTTCGAGCCGTTCGGCGAACACGAACGATTTGAGAAAAATTCGGCTGTTCGAGGTTATGTTCGATAACTGTTCGTGCACCAAAATCATAACTGGATTTTTTCTCAGTAATGATGAAAATTAATGTTAATACGCAGTTTGAGTGTACAGCGGGGTGGGGGGAGGGGCAGGGGATGGATCTCTGCAGGAATAATGAAGATCTCCATTTTTTTTTCTCTTTCCCACATTTGCAGTGGGGAGGTGCAGTCTGTCAGCCTATCAGCAGCGCACACATGGAGCGAACTGCTGTTTTTCACACAAGCAAGGGCATGTGTCATTGGCAGTGTATGTCACATGTCCTTGCCCTATAAGACCAAGCCATTTTCCCCGTCGCCACCATTTTCTCACTGCTGCAGCTGCGTGTTAGAAGGCACCGCTGTTGCTGTGTGCGCTATACCTTGTTAATTTCAAGCCAATTTTCGCACAAATCTACAGATAGCTTGGGAGTAGGGAATAGTTGTGATTGCAGTCCTTTTAAGGACTAGGTTACAGCATTTCCTACGACTTTTATCAGGCAGGTCTGTGCTCTTAAATAGATAGATTGTGGGAGTAAAGACTAAATGTAATTGCAGTCCTTTTCAGGACTAGGTTACATCAGTTCCTATCAGTTTTTGCCAGGCAGGTCTGTGCCAGTGCTGTGCAAGTTTTTTTCACAGCATTTGGCTGAATCTAGCAAAGCTAATCCTTTTTGGCCTATTGCAGAGTGTGTTAGTCAGTGGAGTAGCCTATCTGTGTTGCAAGATATACCACCTGTGTATAGAATACCAATTTTTTTACTGCACCTAGTGAAGTAAAATCTTTTGGGCATAGCATCATTCTATTAGTCCATCTATACTGACCTCCATCAGGTTGCAAATTGAATATAATTTTTTTTTGCATCTAGCTCTGAAAAAATATTTGGCCTTCTAGCAGTGTGTGGGACTTGTTCTATTAGTCCATCTATACTGACCTCCATCAGGTTGCAAACTGAATATAATTTTTTTCTGCATCTAGCTCTGAAAAAATATTTGGCCTTCTAGCAGTGTGTGGGACTTTCTCTATTAGTCCATCTATACTGACCTCCATCAGGTTGCAAGCTGAATATATTTTTTTTCTGCATCTAGCTCTGAAAAAATATTTGGCCTTCTAGCAGTGTGTGGGACTTTCTCTATTAGTCCATCTATACTGACCTCCATCAGGTTGCAAATTAAAAATAATTTTTATCTGCATCTAGCTCTGAAAAAATATTTGGCCTTCTAGCAGTGTGTGGGACTTTCTCTATTCGTCCATCTATACTGACCTCCATCAGGTTGCAAATTAAAAATAATTTTTATCTGCATCTAGCTCTGAAAAAATATTTGGCCTTCTAGCAGTGTGTGGGACTTTCTCTATTAGTCCATCTATACTGACCTCCATCAGGTTTCAAATTAAAAATAATTTTTTTCTGCATCTACCTCTGAAAAAATATTTGGGCTTCTAGCTGTGTGTGGGACTTGTTCTATTAGTCCATCTATACTGACCTCCATCAGGTTGCAAATCGAATATAATTTTTTTCTCCATCTAACCCAGCCAATAGTTTTGGCCTAATACCACAGTTTGGCCACTCAGCTCTGCTCGGTTCCCATCCATTGTTTTTTTGTGCAAACAACTCCAGAGTTGTGAATTAGTTAACCACCAAAATGAGTGGAAAAAGGCCTGCTGCTGGTGGAAAGGGGAATAGGCGTGTTGGGAAGGGGAAAAAAGGTTGTGTCCGTGGGGTAGGTGTTAAAGCAACAGTAACATCTGCAGAAGAAAGACCATCTTCCAGCCAAACTAAAATGTCTACTACTTTTAGCGGACAATGTGATAAGATCCCTTTCTTACGGCCACGCCAATCGCTACAAATTCCAGATGAGGCACAAAAAACAGCAGGTGCTTCAACGGATATCAAGTGCTCCTTTAAGTGGGCTCTCCTCCACATCAACTTCAACATCACAAATACTCCAGTCCTCAAAGGTGTCACCCCAATCGCACTTGCTTCCTCACAGCTCCCAAATCTCCAGCTGCCCGTCTGAGTATGAGGTAGAACAGAAGGTTGAGTCTGCAGAGCTGTTTACTCATACTATAGCCTGGGAATCAGAGGTCGACTCCAGCGCTTCTGTGAATCCAGACGAGGAAATGATCTGCACTGATGCCCAGAATCTTTATGAGTCGGATCCAGGACCAGACGCAGAAGGTTCTGACCATAATGTAGACCCTCATTCCCAAACTGTAACTCCTGTTGGTGGAGACAATGAGGAAGACGATGATAAGACTCAAATACCTGATTGGAGCGACAACTTTAGTTTTTTGTCAAGGCAGGAACAGGTTGGCTCTGAGGACGACGGGTGTGATAACGCACAGGGTGATGATGATGAGGTTGGAGATCCCACTTACTGTCAACCCACAGTCAGCCAAGAGATGAGGTCAGCAGAGGAGGTGGAGGAAGATGCTAGTGGCGACGAGGTCAGGTTGCGCCTTCCTGGACAGAGACGTAGTACTGGAAGCACGTCAACAACTGCATCCTCAAACACAACTCTGCCTCTCACCACAAGTCGTGGTGGCTCTTCAGGTCGCATGGGTGCTAAGCCTTGCATAGCCTGGGCATTTTTTCAGATCGATAAAGACGACCCAACTCGTGTTATCTGTAACATTTGTCAGCAAAAGCTAAGTAGAGGCCAAAAAATACATAGTTTGAGTACTTCATGCATGAACCGGCACATGGACATGAAGCATAAGTTGCAGTGGGAAGCTCAGTGTGCTACAATGCGGCCTAGCCGGCCGGGCCAACCACCGTCTGCCATATCTTGTGCATCCGCGGCCTCTTCATCCTCTGTGACTGGGGGGACAGCAGTCACACCTGTTTTGGGGCGCAGACCTGCCACCTCTTTACCCGCAACAGCCAGCGTAATTGGCAGGTCATCATTTTCTTTGGAGGTGGTAACACCAGCTGGTGTTGAGCGCTGTCCGACATCGATAGCACCACCTTTGGATCAAGGCAACCTAACATGTCGGCCTGCATCTTCCTCACAGACCGGCAGTTTGCCGGGGACACCCTTATCAACCCCGTCTAAGCACAATAGCCAGCCCTCGGTCCCTCAGATGTGGACAAGTAAAAGACCATTTCCTCCTAGCCATGAGAAAGCTAAGAGGTGGAATTTCACCATCTGCAAGCTCTTGGCTACAGAAATGCTGCCTTTCCGCCTGGTGGACACAGAGGATTTTCGAGACCTTATGTCCGTCGCAGTGCCCCAGTACCAGATGCCCAGTTGGCACTACTTCTCAAAGAAAGGTGTGCCTGCGCTCCACCAGCATGTCGCACATAACATCACCGCTTCTTTGAGAAACTCTGTGTGTGACAGGGTGCATTTCACCACAGACACTTGGACGAGTAGGCATGGACAGGGGCGTTACATGTCGCTGACTGGGCACTGGGTAACTATGGTGACAGCAGGACAAGGGGCTGCTGTCCAAGTCTTGCCGTCCCCACGAGTTGTGCGTCAATCCTCTTTATGTCAAAGTTCCTCCACTGCTTCTGCCTCCTCAACCTCCTCTCGGTCTTCCACCTGCACCCAAAGCCTGTCTGGTCATGCCACAAGCTTTCTAACTGCTCAGAAGGGATCCTGCACACCTCCTTACTATGCTGGCAGTAGGGCTCAACATCATCAGGCGGTTTTTACTTTGAAATGTCTGGGAAATGTGAGTCACACAGCTGAGGAGTTGTGGTCAGCTCTGGAGAACCAATTTCATGAATGGTTGTCTCCACTGGACCTGAAACCAGGGAAGGCCGTGTGCGACAATGCTGCAAACCTGGGTGCGGCCCTTCGCCGGGGCAATGTCACACACGTGCCTTGTATGGCTCACGTGTTGAACCTGGTTGTCCAGCAATTTTTAGCCCACTATCCCAGACTAGATGGCCTTCTGCAGAGGGCACGGTCGCTGTGTGCTCACTTCCGCCGTTCGCATCCCGCAGCTCAGCGACTTACATCTCTACAGAAGTCGTTGGGCCTGCCACTTCACCGGCTAAAATGCGATGTGCCTACCCGGTGGAATTCAACTCTGCACATGTTGCAGCGACTGTGGCAGCACCGACAAGCCCTGGTGCAATACGTTCTGACGTATAGCCTGGGCCAACGAGATTCAGAGGTGGGGCAAATCACGCTGGAGGAGTGGTCTCAGATCAGGGACCTATGCACCCTTCTGCACAGTTTTGAAATGGCGACGAAGATGTTTAGTGCTGACGATGCCATTATCAGCATGACTATTCCGGTGATTTACATGCTGGAGCACATGTTAAACAGAATTCGGAGTCAGGTGGTGGCACAAGAGGAGGTGGAGGAAGTAGAGGAGGAGGAGTTGTATGCGGAAGGGCTAACATCTGCAAGGTCCAGACGGTCGGCAGCACCAAGGCGGCAGGCATGTGAGGGTGGGGGAGATGGTTTTACCAGGGCGCATGGTAGCAGCCAAACTAGTGAGGAAGGTGCAGGAGCCCAGGAAGAAGTGGAGGACGAACTGATGGAAGACTCATCAGATGAGGGAGACCTTGATCACATTTCTGTTGTGCGAGGTTGGGGGGAGAGGACAGAGGAAGGAAGCATGATTGTTACCTCGCCACCAACACAACAGGGACTTGGTGCTCCTGGATGCGCAACACACATGAGTGTCTTCTTGCTGCACTACCTGCAACATGACCCTCGAATTATGAGAATTAGAAATAATCCTGACTACTGGGTTGCCACACTGTTAGATCCCCGGTACAAAAGTAAATTTGCCGAAATTATTCCTGCCATAGAAAGGGATGCACGCATGCAGGAGTATCAGCAGAGACTGTTGCAGAATCTTACATGTGCTTTTCCACAAAACACCAGTGGTGCACGTAGTGAATCTCACAGTTCCAACTTGCCAACCGTGGGACCGTCAAGTGTTCAGCACTCAAACCGTAACAGAACCACAGTATCTGCTGGTAACATCAATTTTGCGGAATCATTTCACCACTTTTTTAGCCCATCCTTTGCAAGGCCACAGGAGACAAGAAGTCTGACACATAGTCAACGCCTAGAGATGATGGTACAGGAGTATCTCCAAGTAAACATTGAAGCCATGACTGTGTCACTGGACCCTTGCTCTTTTTGGGCTTCCAATCTGGATAAATGGCCGGAGCTAGCCACTTACGCCTTGGAGATCTTGTCATGCCCCGCAGCCAGCGTTCTGTCTGAACGTGTGTTCAGCGCTGCTGGTGGTGTGCTGACAGATAAGCGCACGCGGCTCTCCACTGATAATGTAGACAGACTCGCGTTCATAAAGATGAACAAATCATGGATCCGAAACGACTTTTCTACCCCTGTGTCATCCTGGGGAGAGTAAAAGCTTGATGATTGGTTAAAATCACCCTACCAACCGTTTTAAGCTTTCAAATTACTAATCATGTTTATCTGTATCTTGGCTGGAAAATAATTTGGGCTTTGTAGCAGTGTGCAGCACTGATTCTATTAGGCCATCTATAATAAGCTCCACCAGATTTAAAATTACTAATCATGTTTATCTGTATCTTGGCTGGAAAATAATTTGGGCTTTGTAGCAGTGTGCAGCACTGATCCTATTAGGCCATCTGTACTAAGCTCCACCAGATTTAAAATTAATAATAATTTTTAGCTGCATCTAGCCCGGAAAATAATTTTGGGGCTCCGAGATGCGCAAGACACATAAGTGCCTTCTTGCTGCACTACCTGCAACATGACCCTCATATTGTCAGAATTCGAAGTAATCATGACTACTGGGTTGCCACACTCTTAGATCCCCCAAACTTTTCGATCAACCTTTTCATTTTAATAAAGACCAAAAAAATGGTCATTTTTGAAATTATAAGCATTAGCAGGTTATTAGAAACTGAAATCAAACAGTTTTCAACTCAAAACTTTATTGTAGGTGATGTTACATTTTCACATAGGACCCCTTGTTCGAAAGGAGCTTCTGAACTCTCTCGTCCATTGAATTTGTCAGGTTTTGGATGGTTTCTGCTTCAATTGTTTTGCATGAGGACAGAATACCCTCCCAGAGCTGTTGCTTAGATGTGAACTGCCTCCCGCCATGATAGACACTCCTTTTGATGATGCTCCAGAGGTTCTGAATGGGGTAGAGGTCAGGGGAGCATGGGGGTCACACCATAAGTTTGTCCTCTTTTATGCCCATATCAGCCAGAGATGCAGATGTTTTATGTGCAGCATGAGATGGTGCATTATCATGCAAAAAATGATCTTGCTGTGAAATACACGGTTCTTCTTCTTGAACCATGGCAGGAAGTGCTGTTTGAGAAAATCCACATACATTATGGAGTTCATCTTTAGCGCCTTCAGGGATCCTAAAGGGGCCGACAATCTCTCTCCCCATGATTCCAGCCCAAAACATTACTCCACCTCCTCCTTGTTGGTGCTGTAGCCGTGTTTGCGTGGGGTGTCCATCAACCAGCCATCCTCCACTCCATCCATCTGGACCATCGAGCGCTGCACGGCACTCATCCGTGAACAAAACAGTTTTGAAATCAGTCTTCATGTAATGTTTAGCCCACTGGAGCCGTTTCTGCTTGTGTGAAGTGGATAGAGGAGGTCGACAGGATGGCATATGCACAGCTGCAAACCTCTGAAGGACCCTGCATCTTGTTGTTCGGGGGACGTTGGAGGCACCAGCAGCTTCTAAAACTTGTCTGCTGCTATGACGAGGCTTTTTTGCCGCTGCTCTTTTAACCTGACGTAATTGCCTGTAGGAAAGAGTCCTCAATTTGCCCTTATCAGCACGCACACGTGTGTACTGTGAATCAGCTACATACTTCTTGATTGCCAAGACACTTCATCCTGATCATCGCACAATGTTGATTGTAGTCATGCCTTGACCTAAACACTCCACAATTTGTTGCTTCTCAGCAGCCGACACATCCTTTTTCTTTCCCATTTTGGCAGAAAATGTAGGCTGCTTAATAATGTGAGAGAGCCTTCTTAAGTAGTCTTGCCTTTCATTGGACACACCTGCCAAACTAATTAGCACAGGTGTCTGCAATTGCTTACAGTGATATAAAGAGCCCTGACACACATCACCATCAATGAGTTTAACTGACAAACAAACAAATTCTTCCCTTATCACTCCTAAACACTTTTTGCATAATAATTTGGAACACAGTGTACATGTGCTTTTCCACAAAACACCAGTGGTTCACGTAGTGAATCTTACAGTTCTAACTTGCCAACCGTGGTCTGTATGGAGTTGTTCAATAAAGGGCCCAAAATTAAGATAACATAGATGGGAGAGGTCTCTATGAATAGGAATTCCTAAGTATTTGATACCCTGTGAGGGCCAGGCAAAGGGAAAGTTGGACTGGATGGAATCCTATATGGATTTGGGGAGGGAGACATCGAGGGCCTCAGACTTCGCTGCATTGATTTTAAAATTTGACCATGTAACAAAGTGATCTATTTCAGCCATAACAGCATGGATGGATATATGTGATTGAGTGATATATACTAGGACATCATCAGCAAATAGAGAGCACTTGTACTCGGTGCCTCCCACCTCAATCCACCTAATATTGGGGTTATGGCGAATTGATGAGATCAGGTGCTCCATCACTAGGATGTATAAGAGAGGGGACAGAGGACATCCCTGCCTTGTCCCATTGGTGATTGTGAAAGGTGATGAAAATGTTCTGATGCACCCCTTGGGCCTTGGGACACCCGGAGCCGGACCCTTTTTGGTGGATGCTGGTGGTTGTAGTCTTCGTGGCGGCGACCCGGTTCCGTGGCTCAGGGTGGTCAAACCAGTGGCGGAACTATTTATGTGGTTTTGATGTTTAAATGTCCGACTACGCCACCCGTGGATTGCGGTCAGAGTGAACCGCCGCTGCAGGGCAGACCGCTGAGGCTGGTGTTGTGGGTGCAGCAGAGCGTAGCATAACTCCCCACGGGAGGAGTATAGCCTCAGGGCAGTGTATGCGGAGGATGGGGGTGATGGTGCAGGGCAGCAGCAGTAACGACACGGAGTCAGTGATGCAGTCCAGGGCCTTTACTCACAGTTCTTATTATCCAGACCACGTCTGCAGGTAACGGCTGCCCACGTCGTACTGTGCTCACTAGGTGAGGGGCTCAGACAACTCCCAGATATCTTTGGAGCGCTTCACAGGACCCCCTTTGTGTGTCCTTTGTCTGGCCTTTCTTACCAACACTTCTGTCCGGCTGCCTCGGGCCTCCTCTTGGTAAACTTGGCGCCAGTTTCCCTGACCCTATGTGGTGCCTTCCTAGCGGGTGTAGCGAGTGGCTGCGCCACATAAAATGTCAGAGCCTCCGGTTTCTAGCTGAGGGTCGTTTCCTGCCTCCACTAGTTTCGGGGACCGGTCTCCCCCTTTGGCCTGACCCCTCCACGCAGGTGGATTCGGGCGTGCGGTGGCGACTCGCCCGTCCGCACCCCTGGGATCCCTTCATTCCTCATTCCTGGAGCCTTCTCCGCTCCTCTTCCTTCCTTCTCCCTCTTTCAGGCCTGGGCCTCTGTTACTAGGCCCGCCTCCGGAGCAGAGCTCATGCAGAGCCCCTGCTCCCTGCCACTTCTGCTCAGACTTCTCTGCACTGAACTAAGATGGTGCCCACCTTTTATACTCCCTTCTCAATGCACCCAGGAACTGCTTCCTCCCTGCTCCTGCACTACAGGGTTCCCCTTCCTCAGTGTTCCCTCCCCCCACTCCAGCCAGGGACAGGGACTGTCGTGCCCATCTCAGAGGCATATTGGTCGCCCTGCCCCACGGCAATGTGGTGTAATGCATGCAGGTGTCGGGTCCTGATCCACACTCCATCCTTACCTGAGAGTGAGATATCACACCTCTGGGTGAGGTGCAATACCTCTGTAGCAACCGAGCCCTCAGGGTGCTACAGTTCCATTTATCTTCAGCCTAGGTGACGTATTGCGATACAGGGCCGTGATTTTGGCTATAAAAGGGTCCCCTAGACCCCTACCCCAAGCTTTTTAAGAGAATCATATATGGCGTGCCAGGAGACTCTATGGAATGCTTTCTCAGCATCCAACGAGAGTATCTAATTACAAATTTTTAACTGCATCTAGCCCAGGAAATACTTTGTGCCTAGTAGCAGTGTCTGCTAGTCAGTGGATTATCCCGGCTGTTAAGCAAGCTACACCACCTGTAGTTTGGACACTTAATTTTTTCAAAGGAAATGCTTCGGGACCACGGGATACTCAGTGAAGAGCATCAGGAGGCACCCCAAGGCATAGGGGCTGGGACTGGCAGTAGGATGCCTTGCGGTGGACAGCCGAGCTCGATCCTTATAAAAGCTTTTTAACTGCAGCAGCTTTAGTGGACGCTACTGGAGCTGGAATTACGCGGCTGCTGGAATGAGACTTGCTCCCCAATAGATTCTTGTAAATGGATTTAAAGTGTATTCATTCAAATTAGAGAGACAATTTAAATTAAAAAGCTTAGAGCTGCCTCCACCACAGGGGGGCTCGCTCGACCCACCAGCGGACAGGCACCAGTATTGGGAGAGGGGGGCTGGCCGTCAGGGTTCACCGCGGCTCTGGCACAAACCCGGCGACACGGAGGTGGCACGGGCAGGAGCGGACTGAACGTGTCGGCTTCTCACTTTTTGGATTTTAGAAGGGCATGACATGCCTATATCTGTGTCTCCCCCTCCTTTTACTCCTCCACCTCTTTTATTTTCACATGACTATATGTACTTGTCACTTTTCCATGTGTTAGTTATGTCTTCTGAGCAGTTTGTCAGCTTTTGGACACCTTTGAAGGTGTTTTCTATGTGTTTCTATGTGTTTTTGTTTGCCTGCCATTGGTTTTAACGGTGTTCGAAGGTGTTCGACGAACAGTTCGGCGAATACACGGGTGTTCGACGAACCGAACCGAACTCGAACACTACGGGGGTGGCTCAACACTACACAGGACGCCGTGGGCCTTGCACTGGCGCCTGTAACTGGAACTGCTACAATAGTGCAGTCTCAGAGTCTTTACTCACAATCTGACTCCGTGGTGATTACTGACTCCCTGCACTACAACCACCATCATCCACCCACACTGCCCTGAAGCTACACTCTTCCTGTGGGGAGTAATAAAACCCTTGCTGCAATGCCACCAGCTTCAGAGGACTGTTCCGCAGCGGCGGCCTAATTGGCCGCACTCCACAGGTGGCGTAGTCGGACATTAAACACTTTACATATAAGACTAGCCTTTGGTTTGACCGCCCTGGGTCACGGACCAGGTCACCGCCACGGTGACTACAACCCGCAGTGTCTACAGTCCCGGCTCCGTGTACCCCACAGCCCAGGGGGCGCGTCAGACACACATTATAACTTTGTAATATTTTACTGTTAGATTAGGATTTGTTTTTTACTTTCTAATAGTGTTTTTACAGTAGAGACCTGAGGTATGTCAGCGTTATATGAGGAATGAGTTATAATTGTATCAGTGGCCTGTATTAATTCTGATGTTATCAATGGAACAGCAGCCCTGTAATAAATCTCGCCCCATCACTGTCTGTCAATAGCAATAGTCGCCCGGAGTAAATCACTCTTACTCAGGCCCATTTGTCTGCCATGCTCGGCTGACCTGCGAAGTGTGAACAATTTTTCAGCACAGTGGATGTCAATGGTTTTAATGGCTCCGCAGGTGACGGTCAACGGAACATCATTATAATGGATAGAACATCATTATAAAGCTGCGGGATAATATCTCACTAAACAAAAAGAATAATAATATTTATAATAATTAACAACCCAAAAGTAAAACACATACAAACCTTTATAAATCAGATCTAAATTTTCTATATTTATTGTTTATCTAACAATGGTTAGCGTGTTATGTGTTTTTTCGTGTCATAATGGTGGATTACTCCAAACTTTTACATTTGCACATATCAGAAAAAATTCTATCTAAAAATTGCAATGAGCTGACAGCACGGTGGTCCGGCCTTCAGGACCCCAATTGTCTTTCACTACAGTAAAGAAATAGGAGGAAGCACAACAAAAAGGCTGTGCAAAAATTTAGACTCTTTATTGGGCCATGTAGTAACGTTTCGACCCAGAACGAACAAGAACATAATCATATAGGCTAATAAAGAGTCGATCTTTTTGTAGATCCTCTTTGGAGTGCTGCCTACTCTTAATTTATCTATTTATCCATACATCCACCTTACTATCTATTTCATGTCTGTCTGTTTGCTATATGTGACTGTTTCACTGCTTTATTCCTTTGTGGAGATATTGGTGGAAACTTTATTTTTTCTGCTTTCATGTATCATTTGACAACACTTTCTGACAGTTTAGACCTAAAGGCGTCCATACACATTAGTCTAAAGGTGGATGACCTGAATGTGTATTCCAACTTTTCCCCAACAGATGATGTTAGGGGAGAGAAGGATCCCGCCTGTTGAATTTCCGCAGTCAAGTCTTTTGTTTGGTGAGGAGGGAAGCTGCCTCCCGATGATTGTGGCAGTAGCTCTACCCTAGAGAACACACAAATGCTCCACCTAGGGTTCCCACGCTGGGGGAAATCGGGAGAGAGAGTTGTCCACCAAACGATTGTTTGGCCAGCATAAGAAAAATTGTGGCTCAAAGCTATAATCCATATTAATATCCATATCCTGTTGCCACTAAAATTTTGTAGTATGAGGACATTGTGTTTTGGGTTCCTCTCTTCTAGCAATCGATGAAGATCTCCTCTCATAGATCCTAGCGATAATACATTTTTGATGTTGAACCAGCATATAAATCCCCCAGTAGATACAGGCTATAAACTTTTTTTTAATGTCCCCTTATGTGGCCAAGGTGCCCCTTCAGGCTTTTCTATTACCAGAGCTGCACCTCTTATAGTTATGTCACTGTATGGAGGTGTCTTCACGTAGGTGTTAAAAGGTGAACTCCTCATGATATCAGACAAGTTCTCTGCAAGCTAAAAAAAAAGGCACAACCTAAACTCTGCCAAATGTGCACATCCATCTCCTCATGGGCACTATAGCTACAGTTTCGTCGAGACAAATGTGGAGCCTGAATTATAGAAAAGACCAGGTGGTGGACTTAGGCCATCATGAAGAACCTCATTAACCAGAGAAGATGTTTTCCATCCAATTATGAGAAACCAGTTGGGACATATGACTTGATATGGAATGTAAACATTGACCGAGCCCTAAGCCCTGAGGTTTAATCCTTAAGTAATATCCAGAACAAAGCTAACAGGTGAATGAATCATAAGAAATCCCTGGTTTTCACTTATAATCCTCCATGCTACAATTATAAATGTTTTTGACGATGATCCTCCCGATCTTGACAAGGTGGCGGTCAACCCCGATGAAGTACAGGCTAAATCTGTTTGTACAAGTCACTTCAGAACAAATACTCATTGACTTCTTCAAAGTTAAATATCGAGACCCCGGGGTAATTTCTTCATTGACATGAGCCTATTAAGGGATATAGAACAAGAAGACCATTAAGGAAGAGTTGTAATGAGCGTCTCTTCCGAAATTTATCAGTGGAAGAAGTCTAGCCTACAAGCCAATAAGAGCGTTGCTTTCAATGAGATGTTTCGTGACTGACACCTTAAGACAACATAGGTTGAGTGATTGACATCCATGCTTGACTGATACCACCATAGTTGATACTGAGATGTTCTAGAGCTAGGTAGGGAGGGGGGCTTCAAGGGAATCTGCCTGAGCTCGAAAATTCAACTGGTTAAGAAAACGCGCTAGGAATTCAGCCCAACAGAGTTGCATTAACACGGCCAGCTACTATTCTTTATTACACACATTTGCTTTCTTTCATCAAGGCTTTGCATGCATGCACTTGACTGAGGATTAATAGGATTGTTCAAATGAGCCAAGATGGAAAACTGGAGGAAAAAAATAAGAAAAAAACAGCCCGCAGACAACTTGAAGCATGAATTTTCTTGGCTCAGGCTTTGAAGATGAAGCAGTGCTCAAGGGATTGTGGTGGAAAAAAAATATAAGCTCTCAATTAGGTATCAGACACAAACTGACCAATATTAACTAGGATTTGTACAACTATAGTTTTCATCTGTTGTCATGAGCTAATGTGCTGTGTGCGCTGTACGAGAACATCGGATTTCTCTTACAATTAGGATCTCTCGGAACTGTGCCGTGAAACTCATCTAGCGCTCTCACAATTAGTGTTAAAATTTTTTTAAAAAAACTCATATATAGGCTTTTCCAATATTCTAAGTTGTTTAAATTCCTTTTTTTTAGTTCTAGCTGGTTGAAGCTTGAAAAGCTGGGTGATAGCCAATGTACCTCTTTAAGTCAATTACACCCAACATTTCCAGACCCTCAATGGTAAATTAAATATTTTCCTCGTACACCACTAAATCTGCTTAACATCAATTTTGGGAATGTTCACTGTTACCACCATGCTGTATTAAGCTATTACTTTAGGAGCAGATTTTGGCGCACATACCATTTTGTGTCCAGGAACAGTCCGGACTCACATGCTCTGTAACATTCTACCCATTATCTTTCAGTGGCCAGTTCTTTTTAATCACTATTCTGCCAGCACTACAAGTTCTGGAACCTTTGCTCCCTCACTTTTTGGAAAGCATTGCACCTGCCATTGTCCAATGATGTGCCTGCTCTGTAATATAAAGTACTGGACAACTTCTTTAAAGAACATCCTTTCTAGGGTAATTTCTTGTATATAAGGCAAAATAAATAACCAAAAACAAAAATACTCCTCCACACCTTGGGCTGTGTTCATATGTAGCGTTTTTGATGTATTTTTGCACTTTTGCATTGCTTTCAACGGTGAAAAAAACATTTACCAGTAAATGTCATTTTTACATTTTACTACCTTATCTGGCCATGTGGTGTGTGAGACATCATCAGACACATCCTGTTTCATTTATGAAGGAGGCACTCTGAAAGTCACAAAGCCTATTTTTATAGGGCCATCAGGCAGCCCTTACTATTCTTAAAGGGCCAGCAGTCGGCTATGATTTGTTATTCCCATTATTAAAGAGTGGGTCTGCTATACTGGTATTGCGTATTCAGTGACTTCAAGGGCTGCCAAAAAGTTGGACACACCCCAATACCACTTTGAAGAGACACAGAGGAGGGCCTCAGTAAAAAAAAAATGTTCCCATTATAAAGGAGTGGGTTTCCTATAGTGGTAATGCCCATGCAGTGACTGCAAGGGCTGCCTAAATTTAGTAAATACCCAAATACCAATTTAAAGACACATAGAGGGGGGCCTCCGTAACAACATGTTCCCATTAGAAAGGAGCGGTTCTGCTATACAGTTATTGCGTATGTAGTGACTGCAACAGCTGCCTAAATTTATGAGGACAAGTACGTGTACGTGCTTGCTAATGGTGGTAGTTGCGAGTGTGTAACGACAGGTGGAGGGCAGGAGACATCTTCCCATGCGCCATGGACAGGGGATTGATGTGCATGCACAACAGCTGAAAAAACAGTGATGTCACCCGCAGACCCTATTTCTAGACCCTGGCGTTCGTCCCACAAAGTCGGGTGCTTTGCTGCCATGTGCCTGAGCATGCTGGTGGTGGTCAGATTGCTAGTTTTGCTACCCCTGCTGATGCTGGCCTGGCAGGTGGTGCAAATGGCCTTTTTGGGGTTATTGGCAGAGTCTTTAAAAAGCAACCAGACTCTGGAAGACCTAACAGTTGTACTGGCAACTTCCGTCGTGTTGGTGTTACGGGGAACGGTTGCCTGCCTTCTGTCTGCGGCCACCACGCTGCTTCTTCCTGCCTGTTGTGATGCTATGCCTCCCTCCCCCTGTGTGCTGCTGTCCTTGCTCTGCATGTCACCTTGCCAGGTGGGGTCAGTGACTTCATCGTCCACCACCTCATCTTCCACTTCCGCACCCTGGTCCTCCTCCTGACTTTCTGGCAATTGTGTCTCATCATCATCCACCTCTTGTGACAGTAATTGTACTTTCCCACCGTTGCCTTGGTTTGACCGTGGCTGCTCAAATATTTAGGCATCGCTACATAAGATCTCCTCTTGCCCCGCTTGAAGCTGGCCGGGCGAGAGGCCCGAATCTATAACTGGAAAAGTGAACAGCTCTTCAGAGTGTCCAAGTGTGGGATCAGTTGTCTCTGGGTACTCGGCATGGTGGGAGGAAGGAGGATCAGGGTGAGGAATATGCGGTCCAGACTCACGGCTACTGAGACTTGACCATGTGGAAGACAGGGTGGTGGTGGTGGCTAAGTGACTTGAAGCATTATCCACTATCCAACCAACAACCTTTTGACACTGCTCTGGGTTCAATAGTGGTGTTCTGCGGTCCCCTAGTAATTGGGACAGGAAGGTCGGGCGACAAGATGGACCGCATATTCCTCACCCTGATCCTCCTTCCTCCCACCATGCCGAGTACCCAGAGACAACTGATCCCACACTTGGACACTCTGAAGTGCTGTTCACTTTTCCATTTATAGATTCAGGCCTCTCGCCCGGTCCACTTGAAGCGGGGCAAGAGGAGATTGCGTGTAGCGATGCCCAAATATTTGAGCAGCCACGGTCACACGAAGGCGACGGTGGGAAAGTGTTAAAAGAGGTGGACGATGATGAGACACATTTGCCAGAAAGTCAGTCGGAGGACCATGGTGTGGAATTGGAAGACGAGGTGGTGGATGATATAGTAACTGACCCAACCTGGCAGGAGGACATGCAGAGCGAGGACAGCAGCACACAGGGGGAGGGAGGCAGAGCACCCTACCACCCAGGAAAAAGCAGTGTGGTGGCCGCAGACAGAAGGCAGGCAACCATTCCCCGTAACATCAACACGAAGGAAGTTGCCAGTACAACTGTTAGGTCTTCCCGAGTCTGGTTGTTTTTTAAAGACTTTGCCGATAACCCCAAAAAGGCCATTTGCACCACCTGCCAGGACAGCATCAGCAGGGGTGGCAAAACGACCAGCCTGACAACCACCACCAGCATGATCAGGCACATGGCAGCAAAGCACCCGACTTTGTGGGCCGAACCCCAGGGTCCAGGAACAGTGTCTGCAGGTGGCACCATTGCTTCTTCCGCTGTTGTGCATGCAAGCCAATCCCCTGGCCATGGTGCATGCGAAGATGCCTCCTGCCCTGCACCTGTCATTGCACACACTCAAGTAGCAGCATCAGGAAGCACGTCCATGTCCTTGTCCTAGCGCAGCGTTCAGTTGTCCATACCCCAGTCCTTGGAACGCAAGTGACGCGCCCCCAGTGCCGTGTGTGTGGGGGAATACCCGGAGCCGGGTCTTCGTGAGATGCTGGGGATTGTAGTCTCCGTGGTGGCGACCCGGTCCCATGGCTCAGGGTGGTCAAACCATTGGCAGTCTATTTATAAGGTTTTGCGATTAAATGTCCGACTACGCCACCCGTGGATTGCGGTCAGAGTGAACCGCCGCTGCAGGGCAGACCGCTGAGGCTGGTGTTGTGGGTGCAGCAGAGTGTAGTATAACTCCCCACGGGAGGAGTATAGCCTCAGGGCAGCAAGTGCGGATGTTGGGGGTGATGGTGCGCGGGAGCAGCAGTAACGACACAGAGTCCTGTAATGCAGTCCAGGGTCTTTACTCACAGTTCTTTATCCATGTTACTCCAGCTGGTCATAACGTCCCACGTCGCACTGTGCTCACCAGGTGAGGGGCTCCGCCAACTCCCAGATAACTTTGGAGCGTTTCACAGGACCCCCTTTGTGTGTCCTTTCTCTGGCCTGTCATACCCCACCAGTGACCACGTTTCTGTCCGGATGCCTCGGGCCTTCTCGGGAAAACGTTGGTGCCGTTTCCCTGACCCTATGTGGTGCCTTCCTAGTGGGTGATGCGAGGGGCTGCGCCACCTAAAATGTCACGGCCTCCGGTTTCTAGCTGAGGGTAGTTCCCCGCCTCCACTAGTTTCCGGGACTGGTCTCCCCCTTTCGCCTGACCCCCCTACGCAGGTAGATTCGGGCGTGCGGTGGTGACTCGCCGGTCCACACCCCTGGGGTCCCTTCGTTCCTTGTTCCTGGAGCCTCCTCCACTCCTCTTCCTTCCTTCTCCTTCCTCCAGGCTCAGGCCTGTTTACTAGGCCTGCCTCTGTAGCAGAGCTCATGCAGAGCCCCTGCTCCCTGTCACTTCTCCTCAGACTGGCCACCGAACCTAAGATGGCTCCTCCCTTTTATACCTCCTTCTCAGTGCACCCATGAACTGCTCTCTCCCTCCTATGCACTACAGGGTTCCCCTTCCTCGGTGTTCCCTCCCCCCACTCCAGCCAGGGACAGGGACTGTCATGCTCCACTTGGAGCATATCGGTCGCCCTGCCCCCCGGAAATGTGATGTAATGCATGCAGGTGTCAGGGTCCTGATCCACACTCCATCCTTACCTGAAAGTGAGATATCGCACATCTGGTTAAGATGCAATACCTCTGTAGCGACCGAACCCTCGGGGCGCTACACAAGCGCAAATATGCAGCCAACGCCCCACAGGCCACACTACTAAATTCTCACATTTCACGACTGCTTGCGCTCGAAATGTTACCTTTTAGGCTCGTGGAGACGGAAGCATTCCGCAACCTTATGGCGACGGCCATCCCTCGGTACTTGGTCCCCAGCCGCCACTATTTCTCCCAGTGTGCCGTCCCCGCATTACACAAGCATGTGTCCCAAAACATTAGCCATTCCCTCAACAGCGCAGTTACCAGGAAAGTCCACCTAACCACGGACACGTGGACTAGTGCTTGTGGGCAGGAATGCTACATCTCGCTGACGGCACACTGGGTTAACGTAGTGAAAGCCGGGACCCAGTCGGACCTTGAGACGGAACACGTCCTCCCGACGCAAAGGATTGAGGGCCCTAGGTCAATCAGGGTTGCCCCCACTGTCTACAGCTCCTGCATCTCATCCTCCTCAGCCTCCCCCTCCTCTTCAGCTTCCATCTCCGAAATGACCACATCAGTCACAAGCTGGAATCCGTGCAGCACTGCCTCGGCCAAGCGGTAACAGGCTGTGCTGAAGCTAATATGCTTAGGTGACAAACGGCACAATGCTGAAGAGTTGTGGACAGCTCTGAAAGAGCAGGAAGATCTGTGGCTCACACCTCTGAACCTACAGCCAGGCATGGTCGTGTGTGACAATGGCCGGAACCTGGTGGCGGCTCTGAGGCGAGCTCACACACGTTCCATGCCTCTCCCATGTGCTTAACCTTGTGGTTTAGCGGTTTCTCAAATCCTACCCGGAGCTGCCGGATCTGCTTGTTAAAGTACGCCGCCTGTGTGCCCATTTTAGAAAGTCAGCTACAGCTTCCGCCGCCCTTGCCGTGTTTCAGCAGCGTTTGCAGCTTCCAGCTCACAGACTGGTGTGTGATGTCCCCACGCATTGGAACTCTACACTGCAGATGTTGGGAAGGATTTGTGAGCAGAAGAGGGCAGTTGTTGAGTACCAACATCAACAAGGCCGTCGGTATTCAGTTCAGACTCCACACATAAGACCTCAGGAGTGGACATGGATGTCAGACATATGTACCATCCTCCAAAACTTTGAGGACTCCACCAAGATGGTGAGAGGCGATGACGCCATAATTAGCGTCACTATCCGCTTCTGTCTTCTGAAAACGCTCTCTGCTCACAATCAAAGAGGATGCATTGCAGGCGGAGCATGATGAGATGGAGCAAGAAACCGTACAGGGTGATTACACACAGCCAAGCCTCATCTCATCCCAACGTGGATTGGGTGACAATGAGGAAGAGGAGGAGAAGGAGGAAGGACAGGAGCTAGTTTCATGCACTATAGATGGTACTACCTGCACAGCTGTCATACCGTCTGTTCAGCGTGGATGGCCAGAGGACAGAGAGGAGGAGGAGGAGAGCATGGTCAGTCATCCTCTTGGTGAGGACATGGAAGTCTTGCATGTTAGTAGTCTTGCATGTTAGTAGTCTGGCACGCATGGCTGAGTTTGTTACGCTGCCTTTCCCATGACCCTCGCATTCTCAAAACAGTCATTACTGGTTGGTGACACTTCTAGACCCATGCTACAAGGAGAACTTTATATCTCTTATTCCTGAGGCAGACAGGTGTACAAAAATGGAGCAGTACCAGAAGGCCCTTGTTGCGGAACTATTAAAAAATTCCCATCTGAAAACGCTGGCGGCAGAGGGCACACTTCGTTGGACAACCAAGGAGTACAGGCGAGAGAGACACAACTTCAATCCAGCAGAGGCAGGGGAACACTGTCAAAGTTCTGGGGGAATTTTCTCAGACCCTCCCATCGCACAGGCCCTGAGACGTGGGGTACTCTCACAAGGAGTGCAAAGTTTGGGAAGATGCTGAGGGAGTACCTGCCGACCGTACCAACGTCCTCCGTGATTCCTCTGTGCCTTTATAATTATTGGGTATCCAAGCTGGATACGAGGAATGAACTGGCTCTCTATGCCTTTGAGGTCCTAGCCTGCCCTGGTGCCAGCGTTTTATCAGAGCGGGTTTTTAGTGCCGCTGGTGGAATTATAACTGATTAAGCGCATCCGCCTGTCAACTGAAAATGCTGACAGGCTGACTCTTATAAAAATGAACAAGGGCTGGATTGGGTCAGACTTCTCAACACCACCGAATGATAGCAGCATAACATAAGCTCAAATCCAGTGTCTTTTCTTGGGAGGTGTATTCCCATGCACCTTTTCACACCCACACATGGGTCAATGCTTCCTGATTTTGGCTATTTGCTCTTGTCCACCTCCTTCTCCTCATCCTCCACCACCATATCACCAGGGTGACCGTGGTCCGTGATGCAACACCCACATCATTTTTCTAAAGGGTGTTTATGATGCCCGTAAAAAAAATTTTTTATACAGTATGTTCATGTATACCCCCCAGGGGTAAATGTTTGTCAGCCCATACACTTAGTGCATGGGCATTACAAGTAATGGAGACCCGCTCCTTTCTAATGGGAACATTTTTTTTATGAGGCCCTCCTCCACGTCTCTTCCAAGGGTCATTGAAGTGCCTCCAAATTTTTGGCAGCCCTTGCATTCATTGCATAGGCCAACATTATGGGAGACTCTCTCCTTTCTAATGAGAATTTGTCGTTACTGTGGCCCTGCTCTGTGTGTCTTTAAATTCTTAGTGGCTTTTTTCCTAAAATTGGTCAGCCATTGGACTCATTGCATACCCTATAACTGTATAGCAGACCCTCTCCTTTCTAATGGGAACATGTCGTACCTTGTTACTGTGGCCCTGATCTGTGTGTCTTTAAATTCTTAGTTGGGTTTTTCCCAAGTTTTGGCAGCCCTTGCAGTCGCAGCATGGGCATTACCACGATAGGATACCGGCTCCTTTATAATGGGAACATTTTTTTTACTGAGAACCTCCTCTGTCTCTTCAAAGTGGTATTGGGTTGCGTCCAAATTTTTTGCAGCCCTTGCAGTCACTGGATACGCAATAATAGTATAGGAGACCCACTTGTTAATAATGGGAACAACAAAGCATAGCCGGCTGATGGCTCTCTAACAATAGCTAGAGCCGACTGCTGGCCTTTTAAGAATAGTAAGGGCTGTCTGATGTCCCTATAAAAATAGGCTTTATGACTTTCAGAGTCCCTCCATCATAAATAAAACAGGATGTGTCTGATGATGTGTCACACACCACATTGCCAGATAAGGATGTAAAATGTTAAAATGACTTTTCCCAGTGAATGCATTTGTCTTAAATAACGTAAAAAAACAAAACAATAGGATCTTTCTTTAGTATTAAAAACAGCATCACCAATTTAACTTCAATGTAATCACATTGTTCAGCTCATGCACCTCCTCCTCCATCTCCGAAATGACCACATCAGTCACAAGCTGACAGCACTGCAGCACTGCCTTGGCCAAGCGGCAACAGGCTGTGCTGAAGATAACATGCTTAATGCTTAATTGACAAACCGCCCAGCGCTGCACAGTTGTTGAAAGCTGTAACACAGCAGCCTGATCTGTGGCTCTCACCGCTGAACATACAGCCAGGCATGGTCGTGTGTGACAATGGGTGGAACCTGGTGACGGAGAAATGACAGCCGGGTAGATATGGTTTCCCTCTATGCCAGTCCTTTCACCAAGCTAAAGAATATGGCTGTGGTGAAATACAACTCCCACTGAGAAGCTGTTTCAGATTGAAAAACATTGTGCCCACCAGAGGATTTGATTCTGAGGGCTAACCTTTCTCACCCGCTCAAGAGCCCCATAGCAGCTGCAAAGTTAGCGCTATCATGAACTCTCCTGAGGTAGAAGCCACGGCACACCAGAGGATTCTCTGGTGGGACCGTCCAACCCTGCTGAGAAGCAGTCCTGGCTAAGAAAAGTGTGTGGGAAGGTTCCCGGACACTCTATAGCTGCTTTTTTTTACTGAGGAGGAAACACACGCAAACACGGGGAGAACATACAAAGTCCTTGCAGATGTTGTCCTTGCTGGGATTTGAACCCAGGATCCCAGCGCTGCAAGGCTTCAGTGCTAACCACTGATCCAATGTGCTGCCATTCACCCTCTAATATCTAACAGGCTAGAGAAACTTGTGTAGCGCCCCTGTGGGTTCAGTCGCCACAGAGGTACTGCATCTCACCCAGAGGTGTGGTATCTCACTCAGGTAAGGAAGGAGTACTGCCCGGGACCTTAACACCTGCATCCAACACTACACTACTCCAGACCAGCAGGAGGGGCAAGATGCGTCACTCTCCTGCTGAGCCCTGTCCCTGGCTGGAGTGGGGGGAACCAAAGTAGGGGGAACCATGTAGTGGGTGTGGGTGGAGGAAGAAGTTCAGGGGAGCTCAGTAAGAAGCGATATAGAAGAGAGGGTGGAACATTCTAGAGGGAGTCTGAGTCTGAGGAGATTGAGTCAGAGGAAGAGTTGGGAGCAGGAGCTCTGCAGGAGCTCTGCTCAGGGAAGCGACGGCCTGAGTGAGGAGGCCCAGGAGAAGGAGAGGAGGAAGGAACGGGAGCAGAGAGAAGGCTCCAGGAGTGAAGAAAGGATCCCAGGGGTATGGGCAGTGCTGGAGGCCACCTGTATGCCCGAGTCTATCAGGCGGTGGAGGGATCGGGTCGCAGAGGGGACAGGCCCCTAACTAGTGAGAATTGCAATATTGAACTAGGTAACCGGAGGGTGCAGCATTTCAGGTGCTGCATCCCAAAAACCACATCTAACTCACCGAAAAGGTGGCCATAGAGGACCCAGGGGACAGAGAAGACGTCGGCTGACAAGGTCCGCGGCCACTGGATTGGAACACTGGGTGTGAGGTGCAGGTAGACGGCCAGAAGGAACACACAGAAGGGGGTCCCGTTATGTACTCCGGAGGTACCTGAGGGTTGGCTGAGCCCCTGCCCAGTGAACGCAGCACGACGTGGGAAGTTATGATCTGCAGTTGTAACCAGGAGCAAAGTGTGAACGGTGAGTAAATCCGGAAGACTGCATCCCCACTGTCTCTGTGAATTATTACTACTGCACCATCCCCTGCACTACACTGCACAGCAACATCTATAAAATCACCACTTACTGCCCTGGAGCTAAGCTCTACCTGTGGAGAGCTAAACCAACTCTGCTGCATTAACACCAGATCCAGATGACCTGCTCCACAGCGGCGACTCCCTTTAGCCGCATACCACAGGTGGCGTCACGAACTGTATATAAGAACTGTAAATTCCCTGTAAGGGTATGTGCACACGATGCAGAAATGAAGCAGAAAATTTCTGCATCATTTCTGCATCTCCCTGGCAGAAAAAATGCATGCAGATTGTGCATGCGTTTTTCCTGCGGAATACATGCGGATTCACATGCGTTTCTGCATGCGTTTCCGCATGTGGATTGACAAGCGCTTTCCAGGCGATTTTAGCATCACTTGGAAAGTGCTTGACAACTAGGTCACACTATATAAATCCATGCAAACAGCATGGATTTATATAGTGTGACCCGAGAGAATGGTAAAAATAAAAAATACATGTATACTTTACCCTCTGATGGCCCGCACTGTCCTGCTCACTCCGTTCTCCCGGCTGCCGGCAACTTTGAATTGAAAGACGTGCCGACGTCAGCGTCACGTGACCCGTCACATGACTTTGACGTCAGCGCAGGTCCTTCAACTCACTGCAAGTGCCGGGAACCAAGCAGGAGTGCTGCGCGGGCCGACAGATGGTAAGTATATATATATTTTTTTATTTTATTCTTGTTTTACAGCTTTTTTAATGGTACCTAGGTGTGGATGAGACTCTCCTCTCCTCCACACTCGGGTACCATACGCACCAATTACGCAAGTCTAATGCAAGTCAATGGCGGCGAAAACGCCTCGTTTACGCAAAATTAATTGACATGCTGCGGATTTTTGAGTGCAGCGTTTACGCTGCGGAAAAATCCGCATCATGGGCACAGCACATGCGGATTTCAATTGGGGAACATTGCTGCCCTTCTACCATGCGTTTTTCATGCGTTTCCGCAACTGCAAAAACGCCGCGGAAACGCATTAAATACGTATCGTGTGAACTCAGCCAAAATATCCCCCTTTTGTTGACCGCCGTGGGTCACGGACCGGGTCACCGCCACTGTGATATCGCCCCTAGCAACGACCGGCCCGGCACCGAGTACCCCACAACCCAGGGGGCGTGTCACTTGCACCTACTGCCACTCTATCTTCAGCTCCTTTGTGAGAAAATACATTTGGGCAGCCACTCAGTCTACCAAATAAAATTCCTGAGAAGGAAATTGGGGATGGCTTCGCTACTGGTACTGGGGACAGTGCTAATACCATGGCGTCGTACCATAGTTTGCTGGAAATGTTCCAGGCTGGTAGGAGGCAAGCAAATTCCCACAGAAAAGTACCAGCAGTAATGTTCAGGCCACATTTCAAGTGCAAGCAGCTTTAGAGGAGTTCCTGGGAAAAATGACATGCAAGCTAGATAGGGTTTCCCTCTATGCCAGTCCTTTCACCGAGCTAAATACAACTCTCAGCCAAAAAAGTTGTGGACTGGCTCCGTACCGTCCCTGGCCACATTCACCTGTCCATGTCTTTGTGGTTAGGTGATCCTTCCTAGTAAGTGCACTGGGGAGGGCATGGGTAATGTTGTGGGACCCATGTTTGTGGAAGGCGGAGGCGATACCGGGAAATATAGTGGCGGCTGGGGACCGAATATTTACACCCGGCCGCCGAAGGTATGAGGTTGTGAAAAGCTTCCGCCTCCACAAGCCTAAAAGACCATATTTCAAGTGCAAAGAGCTGCCCAGAAATCTGGCAGTTTAGTGTTGCAGCCTGTGGGTGGGTGGGTGGTTGGCTGCATACTTGCACTTGCATTCCAAGTATGCAGCCTGTGGGTGGGTGGGTGGTTGGCTGCATACTTGCACTTGCATTCTAAGTAACAGAAAACTAAGCAGATGGTGGCCTCTATCATCATCATGGCCTCCCCTTGGCACTATGAACTCTTCTGAAGGAGAAGCCACGGGTAATGTTATGGGACCCGTGCTTGTGGAAGGCGGAGGCGATACCGGGAAATATAGTGGTGGCTGGGGACAGAGTATGGACACCCGGCCGCCGCCAGCATGAAGTTATGAAAAGCTTCCTCCTCCACGAGCCTAAAAGGCCACATTTCAAGTGCAAGCAGCTGTCAAAAATTATAGTATAGTATTGCAGCCTGTGGGTGAGTGGGTAGCTGCCTGCATACTTGCGCTTGCTTTCCTAGGAATGGGGTAGGGACAACTGTACGTTGCAGTGGGACAAGGACATGGACGGTGATTGTTGCCAGTCTGCAATGACAGGTGCATGGTGGGAAGCATCTTCGCATGCGCCAAGGATCACTTATGATGGGCACACTTTTAGGCAGTGACCTGGGTGTCAGATGTTTCCAGAAGTTTTCCCCATGCTGTTCCCATGTCTTTTCAGCACTGTATGCATGTGTCACACAGCACATGGCCAGATAAGGTTGTAAAATGTTAAAATGACATTTCCCATTGAATGCATTTGTCATGGTTGAAAGCAATGCAAAAGTACAAAAGCGCATCAAAAACGCTACGTGTGAACATAGCCCAAGGTGTGGAGTATTTTTGTTTTTGGTTATTTATTTTGCCTTATATACAAGTTATTACCCTGGAAAGGATGTTCCTTAACACATTTCCCAGGAAAATCCATTTTGTTTTTGTTTTTGTATGTTTTATTGTGAGTCCGTAAAAATGGCGTAATTCTCAGACCACGTTGTTGACAGCAGTGATCTGGGAGTCAGAAATGCTTCCAGGGGTCTTCCCCATGCTGTTCCCTGTGAAGCCCAGCTGTGCTTGGTATCACAAATCCTAGAAGGGTGTATTGAAGGATTCCTCCACAAGAGGCCCCCATAACCATTCACACATCTCCACCTTCCACCTCAGACCACCAGAGGGAGCCCGTTAGGGAGATATATAAGGGAAGGTGGAGCCAGGCAGCAGTAAGTCTGTACTGAGTCTACGTCAGTTGGAGTCAGAGTTCAGTCTGGTTTAGCAGTGAGTCCAGTGCAGCCTGAGAAGAGTTACCTCAGAGGACAAAAGCCTGTTCAGCTCCTGCAATTGCTATCCTGCAGTGGAGCTTATCCAGATCAAGCATCCGTGTAGCTCAGAGAGGTGAGCTTTAGGTGTGCCGGCGCCATAAGATCGGTGAAGCGCGGCAAGCTGCCATTAGTGTGAGTAGCCTATTGAAGGTCCGAGTAGGCCGAAGGCGAAGAGAAGAGAGAGTTAGTTCAAAGGGGGCAGAGGAGCTTAACTAGCTCACCCCGAAGAAGAAGTAGTTACCGGACACCTTGTCCGAAGCTTGCTGGGATCTCCACGACCCAGTAAGACAAACCGGAATCCCTGGAGAACTACAAGTCCCAGGATCGCTAAAAGTGCTGATACGTACCAGAGCCAGGTGACACATAGGCCCCGTAGGTCGGGAGCGTGCACTCCAAGAGAAGGCCCTACCACAGGCGGCAGGACAGAGACCAAGTTAGGCCTAGCTCCAGGCAGGTCAGAAACTTACTACGCAGCAGCAAGAACCAGGAAGCCCCAAACCTGCTCATTGGGGAGGATCCGGACATACACCCTTCACCCTACAGTGCTCCGGGGAGTGCCTGAATTTCCATCAGTAAAAGGTACTGAAGTGACTTTTGCGTCCGTCCCTGTTCTTGCTCCGACTCGGCTGAGTCTCCTTGTCCTGCATCCCCATCCTTACACTGCCCTGAGGCCCAGCTCCACCTGTGGGGAGCTATACCATCAAGTTGCCTTATCATCAGCCTCAGTGCACTGCGCAGCGCTGGTGAATATCATCAGAAACCATAGGTGGCGTCACGAACATTTTAATAAAACTTAACATCTATCAACGCCTTTTTAAAGAGAGACCCCAGAGTACGGGCCTGGGAGCCGACCACCGCGACCTCCATAAGGCTAAAGGCCCGGGTAACCGAGTCATCCCCCATCCCCTGGGCTTGTCATTCCCATGTCATTTGAGCACTGTTCCCATCGATTTGGGCAAATTTTAGGCCCTCTGCAGACCGCCGGGGGGAGCTGCCTGAAAAATGCTCGAGTTTCCCATAGACTTACATTGGGCTCATTGCTCGGGTTGAGCACCCGAGTATTCCAATTTGCTCGACCCGAGCAACGAGTACCCGAGCATTTTAGTTCTCGCTCATCACTAGTCGCTACAAAGGATTTATACCACAGTTATATGTGATACGTCTGACAGTCGCCCACGGTTTTAAATAGCGGGCTTGTAGTTTCCTATTATTGCCAACGACCACGTGTGAATAGCTTCACTGACACACTGCTATAAAACCGTAAATGGAGGACAATATTTTGCACGTTCACTACAAATTTCTGGATTATTATCGCTGGAATATGGGATCACGTCTGATGATGGAAAAGATCTGGCTCTATTCTGCCGTGCTAACAAGCAAATGGAGCAGTAAAATGTTGGACACTATTTCTTTTTTAGAAAATAATCAGGATTAAGATAAAAAAAAAATAAAAAATTAGCCCTGGCCCCTGATATGTTTACAGATATCTGTAACAGGCAGCAGCAGCAGCAGATAGAATGTGCAATGGACACTATTGTGCTGTATAGTGTTCACAAATTTCTCTTCCTGCCTAACTCCTGCTATCACCACTGATTTATATGCAGTTGGATTAGTTCTCAGAAGAACTATTAGTTCAGATGGATATGGATATATATATATACTCCTGGAGTACCTATATCTAACTATTACATCGCCAATTCTGTTCCTCACACAGCTGCACCTCTCCCTACTCTGCCTGTCTGAAGGTTAGACAGGTATAGACCTGATGACGCTATGTGGCCGGCCAATCACTGTAATTTCACAACCAACATGGCTACGGCATTACAGTGACTGGCTGGCAATCCCTGCATGTTCAGTGGCTCTCTAAAGAGCATCAAACATGCAGGGAGGAGACCCAAGCTCCTGCCCGAGTAACCCGGAAATACTCGTCGAGCAACTCAAGCAGTGAGATGCTCGGGCGAGTACCGAGCAGTAATGAGCACGCTCGCTCATCACTAATAAAGACTCATCCTCAAAACCTCTCTGCCCCCAATTAATGTAGAACAACAAAGACCCACCCCCACTTATTGTAGAGTGACAAAGACCCACCCCCACTTATTGTAGAGTGACAAAGACCCATCCCCACTTATTGTAGAGCGACAAAGACCCACCCCACTTATTGCAGAATGACTTACTGTAAATATCCACTTCCACTTACTGTAGAGGGATAAAGACCCACCTTCAAAAGCTCTACATACTGTACAGAGACAAATACCCACCCCCGCTTATTGTAGCGCGACCAAGACATGCCCCCGCTTATTGTAGCACGACCAAGACACGCCCCCGCTTATTGTAGCACGACCAAGACATGCCCCCGCTTATTGTAGCACGACCAAGACACTCCCCCCGCTTTTTGTAGTGCGACAAAGACATACCCCCATTTCCTGTAATTATTCTCAAAATTTCTGCTGCCAGAGACGGGTTACACATGACAAATGGCAGTGGATAGCAAGTTATACAGAAGGGAAGCACCAAATGGAGTAATTTTTCTTGGATAAGAAAACATAATTTTTAAATAAAGTGATTGAAATGTGCAACTTGTCTATCACATTACCTATCCCCTGCATAGAAAGTGTTAAATGATGACATCTTTTGGCCTGCAGACATGAGTAGAGGGAGTTTAGAAGCTTACTCAATATTTTATACAGAGTACAATGAAGAAGCTGTATGCAGTAAGCTTTAAAGCTCCCTCTAGTGGTGGCTGCATGCAGCTAGCATGTTATGGCTTAACTCTGTCTATGCCAGAGAATCCGAGTTCTGCATGAAACACACAATTATTGCACTGCTGTAGAAATAATGAATCCACAGAGAAGTTTGAATTTGATGGATGTCTCTGATCGTCTGAATATGATTTAGTATCTATCGATACTTAACCAACCTTCCTGATTTTTTGAGACAGTCTTGCAATCCTCACAAAAAAACTCACATAAAACTATGCCCAAATACAGCAAGAGATGGGTCAGTTTACGATGTGTAAGTGAATGAGGCTTAAGGAAACCCAGCAGCAACCCCTGCAGGACTGAAGAGCTGGTGGAAGCTCCAGGGACGTAATGACCGCGATCGCAGAGGTCGCAACCCAGCCCGTGATGTGTTAGTCGAACGCACATTCTGTTGAAGTGTATTGCGGCACAGCAGTAATACACGCTGCCGGACAATCAGGGGCCAGCAACTGACGTGCACATGACTGGGGGCGCATGGCAGTGTTGTCATGTGCTTCAGTCGCTTGCACGCTGAAGTCAGCTGTCTGCTTCAGAAGAGGACGGCATGGGAGCGGATGGGAGGTGAGTTTAATTGATTTTTTTTTTCTGTGCATTAAACAGCGGCAGAAGGGGGGACATATACCAGGATGGGGGATGTTTATACCAGGATGGGGCCAAGGATAAGGGATATATATGCCAGGATGGAGGATGTGTGTGTATGTGTGTGTATGTATATGTGTGTGTATGTATGTATGTATGTATGTATGTATATATATATATATATATATATATATATATATATATATATATATATATATATATATATATATATATATATATATATATATGTGTATATATCAGGATGGGAGGGGTCCAAATCTTGCATTGGGGCCCATCGGACTTTAGTTATGCCACTGCTAGGGGCCCCAATGCCGAATGTGGCTCTTCAATACCATGAACCATTTATAAAATGGGTATCTTTATATATGGCAGAGGTGCTTTTGCATTTTCCAGACCACTGCTACTTTTGCATCCCCAATAGCCATGCCCCTACCTAAGGCGGCAACTAGGTTGTCACCTGGTGTTTGCTACCCTTTCAGTATAGCGTCATAATTCAGAAATTGCTGAGAGTGAATACTTCACACAGAAAGATGATTGGAGTACTTTTTTTTAATTTTGTAATTTTTAGTGCACTTTAAGTATAGTTGTAACACTGGTGGATGTGGACCCACTGTGCATCGGGCTTACCATGGTTGGGCGTGACTAAGTGTCCACTGGGTATTCACTAAAGCCTCTGATTGTGAGGATAGGCTGGGCCGCCGGTAGACACCATGTACCACTTCAAGGCAGTCCCCAGGACTGCAGTAGCTGACTGGAGGGTCAGAGACCCAGGGATACATGTGGGCGAGGCAGAAGCGTAGTCAGACAATCCAAGGTTGGGGCATTCTGCATGTGTTCAGAATTTGTCGCCAAGATCAGGAATGGAGAGATCAGGATAAACGAGAAGGCTAGCCGGGTCGATAAGAGGTGAAACAAAACAGGAATACACCTATACAGGAAGCTAGAGACTGAGCTGCTGGAACTTAAGTTCAGGCGAGGAATGAAGGGTGGAGTTGCGTGATATATCTCCTCCTAGAAGGTGATAGGCTGGGGAAGCAGATCTCTGCGCCCCCTATGACTCACAAACAGCCGAGCTGGAGTATAGCACAAGGCAGCTCAGAGTGATGGTCAGGTACTGGGTGGAGCAGAGCGGAACACGCGGTGAGTGGAGCAGCACTTAGAAGGCGTGCGAGTTACTGGCTTGACTGTAGCTTATAATAAACTAATGTCTAATAATATAGGCACCTGCTTGTACATTGTAAAAATTTAAGCAGCTGCTAAAAAAAATACTGTTTATCCCAATTTGTATTTTAAAGCGAGCTGGGTTTCCATTTGTCTTTCTCCTGATTTTATTTACTCATGTCTTCTGTGAGTTAGAAGAAAGGACACTTCATTTTTAATTGTGTACTTAAAATGTTATCACTCAGAATGTAAATTGACTGAAATTAGCGATTTCACACCAGAAAACTAAACCGTTCAGCTTTTTTCATTACATGTTAAACCAACCAAAAAGAAGTAAAAAAATAGATTTTGTGAAATGGTGAGCTAATTATTCAGAGGGCTGCAGAATCCATCGCGTATCTCTGAAATTCACTGACCCATTCTGTTAAGGAATCGGGCACGCAGTCATGTTATGGTCTAAAAATGGTTTCACTATGTGCCCCTCCATTACAAATAAATTCACGAAAAGAAGAATTGTGGTATGGGGAGTCTGGGGTCCGCAGTAGTATGGCTTGTTGCAGCATGATGGGCAGAAGACAAGTTTATACATGAGACCATATTTTGGGGCATCTGACATGGAGTGCAAGCCATACATTGTGCCGTTGTGTACTAGATGCAGTTGTAGAAAGCATTGCATTGCCTGCAAGCAAGGAGTTAACAGAAACTTTTTATTGTGATTAAATGGAATATCCCAGCAGGTTTTTACTATGTAATCTGAGAGCATCATGATGTAGGGACAGAGACCCTGATTGGAACCAGGGTCTTTTTCCCTACATTATGCTGTTCTCAAATTACATAACAAAAATCTGCTGACAGATTCCCTTTAAATTACTTTAGGATATTTTCACTGACATTTCTACCACTACTACAGAGGGAGACCAGATGCCTATGATGAGGCTTCCTGGTGCCTGAATACAACATGTTGTGTTGATGTCAGTTATGGTAATTACCTGAGTGCCAAGGATTGTAACCAACAAGTTGCTTGTCAAACCCCTGATTTGTGTACCAAACTATAAAGCTGTGTGTAAAACACTATAACCACTAAGTTGTGCACTGGACATTGTAACCACCAAGCTGATGGGAGAAGTAGTCCCATCAGCTGGCGCCTGTGACCTGCGGTAAGCTTTTTACAGTGGGTCACAGCAGGGGTGGACACAGACTGTAGTGGGCCCCTGTGCAAGAAATTTTTGGGGGCCCCCCCTGCCCTTCATAAGGCAACAAAGTTATGTAAACATAACCCCCCCATGTGCAGCCCTCATCCCCCCCATGTGCAGCTCACCCCCCCGTGCATCTCTCATCCCCCCCCGTGCATCTCTCATCCCCCCCGTGCATCTCTCATCCCCCCCGTGCATCTCTCATCGCCCCCCGTGCATCTCTCATCGCCCCCCGTGCATCTCTCATCCCCCCCCGTGCATCTCTCATCCCCCCCCGTGCATCTCTCATCCCCCCCGTGCATCTCTCATCCCCCCCCGTGCATCTCTCATCCCCCCCGTGCATCTCTCATCCCCCCCGTGCATCTCTCATCCCCCCCGTGCATCTCTCATCCCCCCCCGTGCATCTCTCATCGCCCCCCGTGCATCTCTCATCGCCCCCCGTGCATCTCTCATCCCCCCCCGTGCATCTCTCATCCCCCCCCGTGCATCTCTCATCCCCCCCGTGCATCTCTCATCCCCCCCCCGTGCATCTCTCATCCCCCCCCCGTGCATCTCTCATCCCCCCCCGTGCATCTCTCATCCCCCCCGTGCATCTCTCATCCCCCCGTGCATCTCTTGCCCCCCCCGTGCATCTCTTGCCCCCCCCGTGCATCTCTTGCCCCCCCCGTGCATCTCTTGCCCCCCCCCGTGCATCTCTTGCCCCCCCCCCGTGCATCTCTTGCCCCCCCGTGCATCTCTTGCCCCCCCCGTGCATCTCTTGCCCCCCCCGTGCATCTCTTGCCCCCCCCGTGCATCTCTCATCCCTCCTGTGTGCATCTCTCATCCCCCCATGTGCATCTCTCATCCCCCCCCCATGTGCATCTCTCATCCCCCCCCATGTGCATCTCTCATCCCCCCCCATGTGCATCTCTCATCCTCCCCATGTGCATCTCTCATCCCCCCCATGTGCATCTCTCATCCCCCCCCCCATGTGCATCTCTGATTCCCCCCACTCCTGATTAATTAATTGTATTTAAAAAAAATAAAACTTGTTATACTTACCCCCATGCGATCCCTGCAGAATCCTGGCGCTCGTCCACGTCGCTGCCACCAGGTTCTCCTGACGTTCAGCCATGTGACGGCGCCACATACATAGCCATCAGCTTTTGTTTTGGCCAAAAGATTTTTAAAGCCGCCACCACGATAAGGTAGACTCTTCTGGCCGGGCCCTACTCTAAGCTATTAAAATTTTCTTAAAATATCCAATACTCTTTTTAGATATATGTTTATTTAGTTTTCTTTAAGGGAATGTGTCATATACATTTTTTTTTAAATGACCAATAATACCACATACAGGGAATACCGCCACACCATGACCAGACCACATATTACCACCACATTACTAATATTACCACCACATTACTAATATTACCATAAGTGTCATTATACACGGGAGCTCTATACATGGTATGTATAATGTAAGTGTCCAGGTAATCTAGTGATCACCAGTGACATTATACACAGGAGCTCTGTATATAGTGTCAGTGTACAGGTAATACAGTGATCACCAGTGACATTATACACAGGAGCTCTGTATATAGTGTATACTATACAGAATACAGTGATCACCAGTGACATTATACACAGGAGTTCTGTATATAGTGTCAGTGTACAGGTAATACAGTGATCACCAGTGACATTATACACAGGAGCTCTGTATATAGTGTACAGGTAATACAGTGATCACCAGTGACATTATACACAGGAGCCCGGTACATAGTATATAGTGTAAGTGTACATGTAATACACTGACTCACTGGTGACGTCTCTAGGTGAAGTCCTTCAGCTGCGCTTTTCTTCTTCATTCAGCACAGACCGCCATCACGTCTTCCAGCCAGGACTTGTCTCTGCATAAAATAACAGTTATCTAGAGCACATTCCCCAACTTCTACATTACGCAGCTGAATACAGACGTGCATCCACCATCAATATATGGTTAGTTATTATGCCACCTACCATTCCAAATATAAATTGTAATCCACCACGGTGCCCCCATTAACTGTAAATAGGCACTTAATATATAATTTAATTAGAACCTCTACTCTTTCCGCCAATTTGTTACCAGTTACACTCCTGCATCCGCAACGCCCCCTACTCTATGCTTCCTGCTCCCCGCATTCATTATTTACATGCACCCCCTGCCCCAATTCATTATATCATGTCCGTGCTCTCCCCACCCCATCATCATTTACTCTCCCCCACCCCACATTCATTATGTGCAGCTCATTATCCCCCTACTCCCAATTCCCCCATGTGCAGCTCTCATCCCCCCCCATGTGCAGCTCTCAAACCCCCCCCATGTGCAGCTTTCAAACCCCCCCATGTGCAGCTCTCTCACCACCCCCCCATGTGCACATCTCTCACCCCCCCATGTGCACATCTCTCACCACCCCCCCATGTGCACATCTGTCACCACCCCCCCATGTGCACATCTCTCCCCCCCCATGTGCACATCTCTCATCCCCCTCCCCCACATGTGCCCCTCTCTCATCCCCCCCATGTGCATCTCTCATCCCCCCCATGTGCATCTCTCATCCCCCCCATGTGCATCTCTCATCCCCCCACATGTGCGGCTCTCACCACCCCCCCATGTGCACCTCTCACCCCCCCATGTGCACATCTCTCACCCCCACATGTGCACCTCTCTCATCCCCCTCCCCCACATGTACATCTCTCATCTCCCCCCCCCCCACATGTGCATCTCCCATTCCCCCCCCACATGTGCATCTCCCATCCCCCCCCCCCCCACATGTGCATCTCCCATCCCCCCCCCACATGTGCATCTCCCATCCCCCCCCCACATGTGCATCTCCCATCCCCCCCCCACATGTGCATCTCCCATTCCCCCCCCCACATGTGCATCTCCCATTCCCCCCCCCACATGTGCATCTCCCATTCCCCCCCCCACATGTGCATCTCCCATTTCCCCCCCCCCACATGTGCATCTCCCATTTCCGCCCCCCCACATGTGCATCTCCCATTTCCCCCCCCCACATGTGCATCTCCCATTCCCCCCCCCCACATGTGCATCTCCCATTCCCCCCCCCCACATATGCATCTCCCATTCCCCCCACTCCTAGTTAATTGTATTTTAAAAAAAATAAAACTTGTTATACTTACCCCCATGCAATCCCTGCAGAATCCTGGCACTCGTCCAAATCGCTGACACCAGGTTCTCCTGACTTCCGGCCATGCGACGGCGCCGTCACATGACCGGAAGTCAGGGGAATCATGAAGGCGCTGCAACGGCAGCGCAGCGCAGCGCTGAGATGTCCCGGACCCGGCGCTTAGCATGGGGAGGCCCCATGAGGCGAGAGATGCACAAGAGGGGGGCCCCTACCGGCCGGGCACCATACTGGAGTCAGAGCAGTCATGCCCTGATGGCGGCCGTGCTGGAGGCTGGAGGGGCCCCCTCTCCCTCGGGGCCCCCGTTCAATGAACCGGCTGCACGGGCGGTAGTTCCGCCCCTGGGTCACAGTGACAGCTGTGGGATCATGCTAACATCTGACAGCGTGATCCCGCAGCACTGTGACTATGTTACCGCAGATCAAAGCCCATGTTTCCCACGCTGTCACGCAGATGGGAAACCAGGGATCTTCGGGTTCGTGCTTGGGCTCGGGCGCCCAAACACGAACCTTTTTTTGATGCTTGGGTTTAGTCGACGAAGTCGAGCATCAAAACTTTCGCTCATCTCTAATTGTAACCACCAAGCTGTGTACCAAACATTGTAACCACCAATTTTTGTGTCAAACATTGTAACCATCAAGCTTTATGTCAAATATTGTAACCACCAAGCTGTGTACTAAATATTGTAACCACCAAGCTGTGTCAAGCATTGTAAGCTGTATGCCAAAGACTGTATTCTCCAAGCTAAGTGACATTTTGTGCCAGATGCACCAATATCTTTTCCCATCACCTATTCCGATTGTGTTTACAATTAAATGTTCACTAACCCTGAAAGGTGTTCTATCATCACAACCCTTAAAATATTTGATCTGAGCATTATTTCCTGTATATAAAGATAAGATACAGGGCTCGTTTGTAGTTCATGACTTTCTGGATTGATCTTGAAATACAGTCTATAATGAGTCCTCTTTAAGACACGACAGAATAAAAGATGATATAATGCAAACTAATAAACCTAGAAATAAACAAAAAAGCCAAAGAAATTAAAATGAAGTTGGTAAAATTCCTAATGTCATGACTCCAGAATAGACGAAACCAAGACGCTGTTGCATGACACTCTCTGCTTTGAAAAGTGATTAAAGTGGCATCCTGAAACGTTACTCCTTGTTAGCGGTGCCTCGTGTCTGAGGCCATAACAATGCATAATTTATTGTAATCAGGTTTTGTACTTTAGTTTGTTGTTATCTTTGAAAAGAAAGTAATTATGGCATGTTTTTGGATGAAGTGTTTTGTATGTATTCTTTCTTTTGCGAAATACAAAATGAATTAAAACGAGGCAAGCCAATAGTTTGTCAAAACAATTAGAAAAAACATTATAAAAATATCATTAAAGATTATTTAGGTAACAGAAGAAAACATTGATTGTGTGGTTTTAGTGCTCTGTATAAATTTGCAAGTGACTTTTTATTTTAATTCTTTTAATGTATCTTAAATGAAACCAGAAGCAATTTTGCAATAGATCACAATTAAAAAATCCTTACCATTTTGTGCATTCAGCCCTCTGTTTTGTTTCTACAGGCCCTATACATACTGTGTGTCTCCATGGTAACAGACTACAAACAATTTCTTTGTAGTCTGAGTCTTCTGTTTCCTTTGTCTGCTTCTGGCTAAATTGCCGAATATACCTTAGTGTAGCGTAAAGCCCCCAATTGCATTAGTTAGCGCAAAGCCAAATAACCTTTTGGCTGATGGCCATCTCTCCTGACTTTCCCATACGTAGGAACGCTTGGCCCAATTTTCCAGTGTTGTCTATTTGATTGTACTTGAAAATTTCAATAGCTGGATCCTACTTTTTCCCAACATCATCTTTCAGAGAAAAAGCCGGGATGCCGATCCAACTGAAAAATATACGAAACATGTTCCGCCAAAATGAAGGGTTTTGAGGCATTGAGGATGAAGTGTAAGGACTGGCACACAGGAGAACAGGAGAATCCTCCGGTGGGCCACCACCCTCTTATATGAGCAGTACTTGGCACTATAGACTGAATCACTATGGACAGACTAAGACGGCATCTTATTCATGTAACAATCTACCCAGTTCATTGTTATATAAATTTGTGATTGAGGATAAAATCACATTTGCATGTGGCTAAAAAGTGGGCCCTGGAGTTGGTTGCTGGTGGGCCCTTGACACCCCAGTCTGACTCTGTGTAAGGGGGTCACTTGAAGAGTCTATGCTTAAACTTGGTTGGTCTTGGATTCTTTTCTGTTAGGTATAGGACTCTCCTCTATGTAAAATCTGCATTGTAAAGGGAGTTTGGGGATTGACCCAAGAGGCATAGAAAGAAGGAAAAGAAACGAACTAGAATAATAAAGGAATTGATGCTTGGGTAAGGGACTTTAGAGTATGTAGAGGATGACATTGACCCATAAATATCAGAAATATTAAAAAAAAAATAGATTGGACCCTTTAAGGGGGGTCTGTCAGTAGGATCAACCCCCCCCCTAAGTTGTCTATATGGGCATGTAGGTCATAGGAAGTTGCATAAAATGATACCTTGATATCTGTGATCTGATGTGTTATTATCAAATTATCTACGTTTTTCTTAATATGTAAATGAGCTGTTAACATCTTTCAGCCGGACATAGATCTCCCTGAGAATCTGCTTCCGGAGCTTATTTTTAGTAAAATCGGGTGTTATCAGTGTGAGACATGTAGGTCAGGTGTCAAGCAAGGTGTGTGAAAGATTAAGTGCAACACAAAGGGAAGGGGGAAAGGGAGTCCAGACTCTAGGGAAAGGGGGAAGTGGAGACCTCCTAGGCTGATCTGATATCACCCTGTTTCCACTAACGTCCCTATATTGATTCCTCACCAATTGCCGCATGCGAACCTAAACCCTGTATTTCCCTAGCGCTTGGCCCTGGATAGAGAAGATGAGCGCTAGTCGATCCCCACTGACAACTAAAGATGACAAGGTAGACAGACACGGGGGGGAAAGTAGCTTAGCTTTAACCAACTTCAGAGAGATTACACAAAGCATCCTCCTAGCACCACAGAGGAAGATAGCAGTCTGAGAGCTCCAAGCATTCACAAGGAAACATGTGAGCATCATCGGTCCCTCCCTGCTGCAAAGTGAAACTATTTGAACACACAGGCCAGAGTGTCAATTAGCAGAAGGGAGGAAGCCACTGGATCCTAGAGTGAGACAGATTTAAGAAGGTGTCTGTAATGCCAAACGAAGAGATCTTCTGCAACCAACCACAGAGCGACTGTCTGTCACATCTGATACACCCGTGACATCAGGAGAGCAGTCTTTACATGTCTCACATTGGTAACGTTCCCTTTCATTTAAAATTAGGACTTGGGGCAGAATCGCAGGGAGATCTATGTCCAGCCCATAGATCTTAACATTTACATATTAAGAAAAACGTGGATATCTCAGGAATAAGACATCGGATTGTAGATATCAAGGCATCATTTTATTCAGCTTCGGCTGACCTACATGCCCATATAGGTGGCTTAGGAGGGTTGATCCTACTGACAGATTCCCTTTTAAGTCCTCTTTAGATTTTAAAAGGAGAGAAACCCAACCCGCAATGCCCCCTCGGCCGGCCTTATGGTTTGCCTTTGTGCCGTTTCTCAAAACTTAAATGCACTTAGGTGGATTCAAAGAAACGGGTAAGTAACGGTGAGTACCTGAAGTTCGCTATATTAAGATTTTAATTTTGGGCCAAATTTTCATAGTAATCTCCCATGAATGCTTATTTCCCAAATTGGTCAATAGGCAAAAATATACTAAGAGTCTCCTGCCACTGGAAATTTCTTTGTCCCTAATTTTAATCAATTAATCTCCCTAAATTTTTGTAACGTTCAAAAAGTTCATTATATTAATCACAATTAGTGAATTAGGGTTAACTGTTATTATTAAAAATCTTGTCCACATCACGGCTATTTTTCCCATCTCTCTTTTAATTGCATTTCCAGAATTTCTGCACAATGTGGCAAAAAAAAAAACTCTTCCCCACTTTATCACGAGACATCAATTAGGAGTCTTTATTAAACAGAGGCAATTACATTTTATTACAAGGCTTTATCATGATGTGTCAGAGGGAACGGAGCGAAGCAATAAGTTTAGCTGGCTTTTTTTTAAGTAAACAAAAAGTTCCGCCGAGTTTCTAGCAGACGAGGATAAAGCCGGGATACAGAGGCGCACGAACCGGTCAGGATTCACTGCAGGCAATACTTAGAAACGACACGGATGGTTAAATATTCATTTCAGCTGTAGAAGAATTCAAATGAGCTGTGAGTTATCTCTCTTTGTGTTTGCTGGTTAGACTGAGGTTTTTTTTTGTTTTTTTTTAATTCTTGGATTTTTTTATTTTATTTTATATTTTTTGTACAAGGATTTGAGGAGAAAGTATGGTTAAAAAATGGAGTTGACCAGGCATAGCTGAGAGTTTTAAACACAGTTTAGACAATTTTTATATCAAAAATATATTTTCTTACATGGTTTTTATTTTTTTTATTTTTCATTTTTTTTTTGTACAACTGAGATCTTGTACAGCATGAAAAATTCAGCAGACATAACTTCAGAAAAAGGATGTTTAGTACCTAAAAAAAAAAAAAAAATAAAAAAAATCCTGTTGTAAAATGCCCTATTTAGGGAACACGTACACTGTGGTATGCCTAGTGCAGGGGTAAGTGGTACAACGAAAAGAAAAAATTGCCCCTATTATGGCATTGAATTTTTGACTACAGGAAAGAAAGGGTCTGGGATTTGTTTAATCGTTCATGACCCTAACAGAACCCACGTGTTTGTTCACAATACAGTACAGTTCCTCGGGGGAGTGGAGTTCTGTACAAGCTCTAAAAAAAGCAAAATACATGGACATATCCAGGACTGGGTCCCCTGTGACCAAGGAATCCAAAGGGTCCACAGTGTTGTACATACGTGCTTCTTTATGGCTTGTATAGTCCTTTTTTACTATTAAGATCTCCAGACAATAAGCTGACCTGACTAGGAGCACCAGCAATTAGATGTAAAATGTAAAAGAACCGTTCAGCAAGTGTTCCTTTTCCTTGCAGCGCCTCCACAGGACAAAATGAGGCATTACTCAATTCCAATTGAATCTAATGGAGGAGGTTACATAATGCATGGACAAACAAGGTCCCCCAGAGTGAGAGAAGATGATTGGAGGACATCCCTCTATCAATTCAGTATTCATTATTGAATTTATGGCATAATTCTTATGTTGGGGTTACTATTACCAACGTTTTACATGACTACATACACAAGGAAACTGGACCTGGCAATCATCTATCAAATCTTTACCAGTTTCCTGAAATTATGGGTTTAGGTATTAAGTATGAGAGCACTCAAAGGTGTCCATACATAAATAGTAATACTCCATTATGGAATCTAATGGGGTCTCAGATCTCTACTCTCCTTTGTAACCTTCTGATAGGTCTGAATGACACACAAAACTATGCTGTTGTAAGATTATCTATTTACAGGAATTGAACAGGGTCAATTGTTTCTAGGAACAATTGACCCTGTTCCACGTTGATAATCCGTCACGCCAAACCTACAAAGCAGAATAGGAGCCAGGGATGCTGGCAGGTAGGAGGAGGTTCACAGAGCTCTTGTCCGTTGCTCACAGATTACCATCATGGCGCTGTGCTGGACCAGGGCCTCGGAAATAACGTTTGCACAACCCAAGCGAATTAGAATGAATCTTCAAAATCCATGAGCAAGTCATCCATTGGTGTACATACAGGGGAATGCCAAGACAGCAGTTGCATCTGGACCTCAAAGGCTTCTTTTTCATATTAGAAGTGGGGATCATGGTGTAGATTCAAGGTAGGTCTGTGTCACCACCATCCAAGATAGTAAAATAGACCTTTTACTTACTGGGTGTCAAATGTCATCACCGTATTATCAGCGAGGTCCGATCTTTGAGACTCCAAAAGATCCTGGGAATGAAGGGGCACAGTCATGATGTCATGTTGAGTTTGAGTACCCATTATTGTTTTCCACTGTGCAGCAACCTTGGCCACCTGGCTATGTAGGGAATTGTAACTACTGCTCTAAAGGGGGACGTAAGCTGCATTGACCCAAGGACTTCAACTCCTCTTAAAATAAAATTGGATCCCCAATGATCATGCAGTTATTTACCATCACTTCAGGGAATAGAAAAATTCCTTTAACCAGCAGCTTGGCTGTTTTCTTAGTAAATCAGCTTTGTTGTCCAAAGATGTCTCCAGGTCTAATTATATTAACATTTGGTGATCCTGTCCTCCAAAAAGTCAACCCAACTTTGCAATCTTCAAACTCAACTTTTCTCATATTGGTTCGTGATCCATTTATGAATGAAGAATGAACCAGACAATATTAGAATTTACACGGAAGAGCAAGAAAATTATTTTATTCATTCACATTTTTTTTGCTTTTTCACTTTGATGCAATGTTGGAAGGACTCCAAATGGAATTATAAACTCGAAAATTGGCCAACGCTTTGAAATTTTAGGACAAAGTAAACAACTTGGCACCAGAAGCAGGCAACAATTCTCCTCACAATTTGTTTCCTTTTTTCTTCTTAAATGTAACTGCACATTGAGCAGACTAACCTTTTAAGAAACTAAATGTTGTAGGATTTTTTTGGCAGGGACCTGAAGACACACAGACCTGTATTGTTCCTCAAGTATAAACAATACTTTTTACATGAAAGATGTTGAAGGTGAGCCTACAACGAGACCAAAAAGTGATATTTATTACTGTAAATAAGGAAAAGAGAGACAATGTATCAGATTTTAGAGAACTCTTGGTTCCTGGAACTTTTTGTAAAAAATATGTTACCCCTTAGTTTTATATAGACCGTTTTGGAGGCTGGTATTTCCGTTCTAGAAACATGTGCATGAAGGAGGCAGTGTGACTGCTAGGTCTTTTCATGTTATGGCTGAAGTATTGCATATCCAGGATGGACAATTTCCTTTGAGACTTGACCACCTGAAAGTTTTCACCACCCTGCTTCACCGTGGTCTAAACTTGCATCTTGGAATTAGCTGTGGTATTGTTTAGGACTAGTGTTGAGCGAACATGCTCGACACTGCTCTGTACTCGCCCGAGCATCACGCTACTCGGGATGTTCGGCGAGCACCGAGCATTTCCGGGTTACTCGGGCGGGAGCTCGGGTCTCCGCCCTGCATGTTTGGCGCTCTTTACACAGCCAATGAACATGCAAGGATTGCCAGCCAGTCACTGTAATGCCGCAGCCATGTTGGTTGTGGGCATTACATTGATTGGCTGGCCGCACAGCGTCACCTCGAGTATTTAAAGCCGGGCGCCGCCATCTTGGACACAGACGGCAGGGATCAGACAGTGTAGGGACAGCGCTGCTGATTTAGGGAGAGATATATACTGCAAAATAGTTAGTGTAGGGTCTGTAAAGCCTGCCAGATCAAACAAACAGTCCTTCTCAGGACTAATATCCATGCCAGATATCAGGCAGGCAGGCTGTATAGGAGACGCAGTGGTTATACCAGCAAACGCTGCATTACAGTCCTGTGTGTTTCTGTTGCTGAAATTGCTGGACTTAGCTCCAGGTCTCGGGGGCCAGGAAAAATTCTTTTTTTTTTTTCATCTAAATCCTCTTTTTTTTTTTTTTTCCCTCCTTCACACTGTACAAATACCCATCTTATTAACCTTTTGGTGCCCCCCCCCCCAAAAAAAAAGTGTGTCTGTGACAGTTCAGACACAAATATATTTTTTTAAGAGTCTGGTGTAGGCCAGAGAAATAGAAGTGTGGTTTTGCAGTTCCACGGTTCAAACTTCTGTATTAGCCACTTTTGGGCCATTTTTACCTAAAGAAAAACAGTTTGAGTGTGTCGCTCACTGTTAAGCCGCAAATATATCTATTTAAAATTGTTTGGTATACACCAGTAAACAATAACTGTGGTTTTGCCATTCCACGGTAAAAAATCTCTATTATTCAGCTTTTGGCATTTTTTCCGTAAAGAAAAACAGTAATAGTGTTTCCCTGATCGTTCAGATTGTTTAAAAGAGTCGGGTGTAGGCCAGAGAAATAGAACTGTGGTTTTCCTCTTCCACGGTTCTAATCTACTTTTTATTACCCTTTTTCCATTGATAGTGCGAGTGTAAGCTATTTTACTTCCTTTACAATGGGCAAGGCGCGTGGCAAGGGACGTGGAACTGGACGTTCTGGTGATGGTGCGTGCAGAGGACGGGGCCGTGGCCAAGGTGAAAATGTGCCACAACCAACAGCCACATCTTCTCGCTCCCACTTCTTGACCGAATTACTAGGGAAGCACAGAACAACACCAGTATTGCGAACTGATCAGTGTGAACAGGTTATTAATTGGATAGCAGATAATACTTCCAGTTACCTGGGCACCACCACCTCCTGTCTGTCTTCCACACAGTCAAATCTTAGTAGCCGTGAGTCTCGACCGCATACTCCTCCTCACCCTGATGCTCCTTCCTCCCACCATGCCGAGTGTCGTCAGACAGCAACTGATCCCACACTTGGACACTCTGAAGAGCTGTTCACTGGTCCATTTGTGCCCCTCGCCTGCTCCGCTTGAAGTGGTGGAAGAGGAGATCCCATGTAGTGATGTCCAAATATTTGAACAGCCACGGCCACAGGAAGTCGACTCTGGCAATTTGTCACAAGAGGTGGACGATGACGAGACACAATTGCCAGGAAGTGAGGAGGAGGATCGTGGTGCGCAAGTGGAAGAGGAGGAGGTGGTGGATGATCTAGTAACTGACCCAACGTGGCAGGAGGACATGCAGAGGAGGCCAGCAGCACACAGGATGAGGGAGGCAGAGTACCCCAACAGGCAGGAAGAAGCAGTGTGGTGGCCGCACACAGAAGGCAGGCAACAGTTGCCCGTAACACCAACACGAGAGACGTTGCCAGTACAACCTGTAGATCTTCCAGAGTCTGTAATTTTTTTAAAGACTCTGCTGATAACCCCAAAAAGGCCATTTGTACCACCTGCCATGCCAGCATCAGCAGGGGTGACAAAACTACCAGCCTGACCACCACCAGCATGATCAGGCACATGGCAGCAAATCACCCGACTTTGTGGGGCGAACCCCAGGGTTCACGACCAGTGTCAGCGGGTGTCACAACTGCTTCTTCCGCTGTTGTGCATGTAAGAGAACCCCCTGTTGTGCTTGCAAGGCCATCCCCTGTCCATACTGCATGCAAAGATGCCCCTCCTCTCAGTCTTCACTTGTTATGGCAGTTTCTCAAGAAACCGCATCAACGTCCACGTCCCACCGCTGCGTTCAATTGTCCATATCCCAGACCTTTGAACGAAAGCGGAAATTCGCAGCCAACGCCCCACAGGCCACAGTCCTAAATTCGCACATTTCACGACTGCTTGCATTGGAAATGCTGCCTTTTAGGCTGGTGGAGACGGAATCCTTCTGCAACCTTATGGCGGTGGCCGTCCCTCGGTACTCTGTCCCCAGCCGACACTATTTTGCCCGGTGTGCCATCCCCGCACTACACAAGCACGTGTCCCAAAACATCTGCCGTGCCCTCAACAATGCAGTTACTGGGAGAGTCCACCTGACAACGGACACGTGAACAAGTGCTTGTGGCCAGGGACGGTACATCTCCCTGACGGCACACTGGGTAAACATAGTGGAAGCCGGGACCCAGTCGGACCTTGGGACGGAACACATCCTCCCCACACCGAGGATTGCGGGCCCTATGTCTGTCAGAGTTGCCCCCACAGTGTACAACTCCTGCACATCATCCTCCTCCTCCTCCTCATGTTCAGCCTCCATCTCAGATATCACCACATCAGTTACAAGCTGGAAGCACTGCAGTACTGCCTCCGCCAAGCGGCAACAGGCTGTGCTGAAACTCATAAGCTTAGGTGAGAAACCACACACTGCTTGTGAGTTGTGGACAGCTGTGAAAGAGCAGGCAGATCTGTGGCTGAGACCGCTGAACCTACATCCAGGCATGGTCATGTATGACAATGGCCATAACCTGGTCGCGGGTCGGAGGCGAGGTGAGATCACACACGTACCATGCCTGGCTCATGTGCTTAACCTCGTGGTTCAGTGGTTTCTTAAATCGTACCCCGAGTTGCCAGATCTGCTCGTCAAAGTACGCAGCCTGTCAGCTCATTTTCGCAAGTCGGCTACAGCTTCGGCAGCCCTTGCTGTGTTGCAGCAGCGTTTGCAGCTTCCGTCACACCGACTGGTGTGTGATGTCCCCACATGTTGGAACTGCTCTGTGAGCAGAAGAGAGCAGTTGTGGAGTACCAACTGCAACAAGGCCGTCGATATTCAGGTCAGACTCCACACATAAGACCTCGTGAGTGGACTTGGATGTCTGACATATGTACCATCCTGACAAACTTTGAGGAGTCCACCAAGATGGTGAGTGGCGATGACGCCATCATTAGTGTCAGCATTCCACTTGTCTGTCTTTTGCAACGCTCTCTGCAGAGAATTAAAGAGTGTTATGCACACGCCCGGGCTAAGCGGCGTGTGCGTGTGATTGTAGTGATTCCACTGGACCGTGCCGGAGAGTGAATGCCTGGAGGGGCGTGACTAAGTATTCACCCGATCCGACCAGGGTCGCACGACGGCATACGACGCCAGTGCACCAAGGAGGAACCGAGCAGAGGGACCAGGTGCTACTCCAGGACAGACCCCGGACACGGCTGTTGCCCCACACAGGGGAATACAGGAACAGGCTGGTAGGCTGGCACACAGACTGGTGGGTATAGGCAGGCACGACTGGTATGCAGGCAGGCGGGTATGCAGGCAGGGGGGTAAAGGCAAGCACAGCTAGAGTGCAGACAGGGAGGCACTAGCAGGTAGGAACACAGGCGGGATAGGACCCAGTACACACCGGGACTCAGGAACAATACAGGCAGAGGGTTACAGGCAAGCACAGCTAGAGTGCAGACAAGGCTGAGCAGGGCAGGACAGGACTGCCGGAGCAGCGGGCAGAAGCAGGGCAGGACAGGACTGCCGGAGCAGCGGGCAGAAGCAGGGCAGGACAGGACTGCCAGAGCAGCGGGCAGAAGCAGGGCAGGACAGGACTCTGTTCACACGGAACAGACAGGAAGGGAAAGACAGAGCCAGACACCCACAGGGTACTTGCAGTGAAGTAGCGAGTGGACCACAAACTCACAAACGGGAGTACAGAGACAACAGGCAGGAGTTAGGTACGAGTTCAGACTCTGCAGAAAAAGGAAGGGAACGGACATAGAGGCAAAACAGGTAAAGGATAGGAGAGAGTTCAGACTGGAACTGAGTGTACGGAGGAGACCGACACTGCAGCGGGATACAGGAGCGGGTCTGGGAATACTGCCCCCAGAGAGGCGGGACGAACAGGCAAGGAGCGTGTTCAGACAGGACAGACAAGATACAGGAGCGGGTCTAGGTAATCGGCCCCTAGAAGGCGGGAGGAACAGGCTAGGAGCGTGTTCAGACAGGACAGACAAGATACACAGAAAGGACTCAGTTCAGACACGGGAACTAATACCGCAAAGCAGGAGACATACAGGACTCAGTTCAGACACGGGAGCTGATACCGCAAAGCAGGAGACATACAGGACACAGTTCAGACACGGGAGCTGATACCGCAAAGCAGGAGACATACAGGACTAAGTTCAGACAGGCCTGGAAATACAGCCTCCAGGAAAGGCAGACAAGGAAACAAAGACGGGACCTGGCACCTTCAGAATGCAAGCACACACTGAAGGAAACACTATGCTCAGGCAGGGATAGAAGGGAGCTGCTGAGCTATATACCAAGTGTCAGACAGCAATAGGCTGAGGACGCACAAGGGGTGTGACCCACAGCAGGTACAAAAAGCAGGAAGTGATCGGGCGCCGCCCTTAAGCAGCAGAGACAGACACAAACAGACAGCATGGAGGGAAGCCAGAGAGACACTCTGGACAGGAGATCAAGTGCGCTCTCTTGCACAGTGGGAGATGGACCACCATGCAAGGACGCCGCCAGGTATGTTACAAAGAGGAGGCATTGCAGCCAGAGTATGATGAGATTGATCAAGAAGCCGTAGCGGTCGATTACACACAGCCCAGCCTCATCTCATCCCAACGTGCATTGGGGGACAATGAGGGAGAGGGAGAGGAGGAGGAGGAGGAGGAAGAACAGGAGCTTGTATCATGCGCTGTAGACGGTAGTACCTGTACAGCTGTCATACCGTCAGTTCAGCGTGGGTGGCCTGAGGACAGGGGGGAGGAGGAGGAGGAGGAGGAGGAGGAAGAGGAGGAGGAGGAGGAGAGCATGGTCAGTCGTCATCTTGGTGAGGACACGGAAGTCTTGCCCATTACCAGTCTGGCACGCATGGCTGACTTTGTTACGCTGCCTTAACCGTGACCCTCGCATTGTCAAAGTGTTGGGTGACAGTCATTACTGGTTGGTGACAATTTTAGACCCCCGCTACAAGGAGAACTTTCACTCTTATTCCTGAGGTGGAGAAGTCTACAAAAATGGGGCAGTACCAGAAGGCCCTTGCTGCACAACTGTTAAAAAAATTCCCATCTGAACACGCTAGCGGCAGAGGTCACAGTTCGTTGCCCAACCAAGGCGTACATGCGAGAGAGACGCAACTCCAATCCAGCAGAGGCAGGGGAACACTGTCAACGTTCTGGGACAGTTTTCTCAGACCCTCCCTTCGGACAGACCCTGAGGCGCGGGGTACTCTCACAAGGAGTGGAAAGTTTCAAAAGATGGTGAGGGAGTACCTTGCCGACTGTTCCAGTGTCCTCCGTGATTCCTCTGTGCCTTTTAATTTTTGGGTATCCAAGCTGGACACTTGGAATGAACTCGCTCTGTACGCCTTGGAGGTCCTGGCCTGCCCTGCCGCTAGCGTGTTATCGGAGCGTGTTTTTAGTGCCGCTGGGGGGAATTATAACTGATAAGCGCACTCACCTGTCAACTGACAATGCTGACAAGCTGACCCTTATCAAAATGAACAAGGGCTGGATTGGGCCAGACTTCTCATCACCACCAAATGACAGCAGAGTAACATAAAGTCAAATCCACTGTGTTATTTCGGGAGGTGTATTCACATGCACCGCTTCACACCCACACATGGGTATACGCTTCCTCATTTCGGCTGTTTTACGTTCGTCTCCTTATCCTCAGCCTCCACCACCACTATACCACCAGGGTGACCGTGGTCCGTGTTGCCATTATTGAAAGTTACTCCGTCCTTATTTTTGTCAGCTTTTGCTTGGAAGGCATAAGCAAAGATTGTGGGCAAACCACTCCCCAATAATGGGAATAATTTTTTTAAGATGCTGTACTGTATGGCTCTTGTAAGGGGCATTAAAACCGTCTTGTTAAGCTACTGCGACCTTCACGTCTCTTCCGAGGGGCATTAAAAGCATCTTGTTAAGCTACTGGGACCTCCACGTCTCTTCCGAGGGGCATTAAAACCATCTTGTTAAGCTACTGGGACCTCCACGTCTCTTCCAAGGGGCATTAAAACAGTCTTGTTAAGCTGCTGTGACCTCCACCACTTTTCTGAGGGGCATTAAAATCGTCTTGTTAAACCACTCTGAACTCCACAGCTCTTCCAAGGGGCATTGAAATGTTGTTTTTAATTAACTCTAACCTCCACGAATCTTCGAACGGGCATTGCATTTCTTCCTAATTTTTGGCAGCTTTTGCTTGGAAGGCATAAGCAAAGACTATGGGAGACCCACTCCCCAATAATGGGAATAATGTTTGTAATATGCTGTACTGCACGGCTCTTGTAAGGGGCATTGCAAGTTTCTCCGTCCTAATTTTTGTCTGCTTTTGCTTGGAAGGCATAAGCAAAGACAATGGGAGACACACTCCCCAATAATGGGAATAATGTTATTAAGATGCTGTACTGTATGGCTCTTGTAAGGGGCATTAAAACCGTCTTGTTAAGCTACTGCGACCAACACCACTTTTCCAAGGGGCATTCAAACAGTCTTCTTAAGCTACTGTGACCTCCACCACTTTTCCAAGGGGCATTAAAACCATCTTGTTAAGCTACTGTGACCTCCACCACTTTTCCAAGTGGCATTAAAACCGTCTTGTTAAGCTACTGCGACCTCCACCACTTTTCCAAGGGGCATTCAAACAGTCTTGTTAAGCTACTGTGACCTCCACAACCTCTCCAAGGGGCATTAAAACAGTCTTGTTAAGCTACTGCAACCTCCACGTCTCTTCCGAGGGGAATTAAAACTGTCTTGTTAAGCTACTGTGACCTCCACAACTTTTCCAAGGGGCATTGAAACCATCTTGTTAAGCTACTGTGACCTCCACCACTTTTCCAAGGGGCATTAAAACCATCTTGTTAAGCTACTGCGACCTCCACGACTCTTCCAACGGGCATTGCATTTCCTCCTAATTTTAGTCAACTTTTAATTTTCAATGCATAGGCGAACACTAAGGGAGACCCACTCCCCAATAATGGGTAGAAGGTTTTTAGTACGCTGTAATCCACATCTGTTTCAAGGGGCATTGCAGCTCCTCATAATTTTTGGAAAGCCTTCCATTCACTGCTTAGGCCAAAAGTGCACAGGAGACCCAGTTGCTATTAATGGAAAAAATGGTTTAGTTAAGGCCCTCTGACCTCCATGTCACTTCTAAGGGGCATTGGAGTGTCTCTAAATTTTTGGTAGGCATTGCACTCACTGTATGCCCTATAACTGTGTAGCCGATTCACTCCTTTTGGTATAGAAATATACCCTACAAGACATGTGTGGTTGATTGGCCTGATATTTATGTGAATGGTCCCTGTTCCTCCTGCTGTTTCTCCTTTGCCACCACCTCATCCATCATTTATCACCTGAAGCTTTGTTTTAACGGGAGTCATAGAACTGGGATATTAGCAGGAAAACATCCAGCAATCCTCGGAGGAGGTAGGATATGCGCCAAAACGCTGACCACCTCAGGCCTTGCCGCTACTACATACATGCACTTGCATTCCAAGAAAACAAAGCAGATGTTAACTTCTATCATCATCATCATGCTCCTCACCTTGGCACTCTCAACTCCCCTGATGGAGAAGCCAGGGCCCACCGGAGGAGTCTGGTTCTCTGTTGGGCTCCTTCAATGCTGCCCTAAAGCAGGCCAGGCTAAGAAAAGTGTGTGGGAAGGTGACAGGAGAAATGGGGGCGGCTGGGGACCATTTATGGACACGCGGCCGCCCCCCAGGTGGCTGGGGACCATGTGTGGACACCCGGCCGCGGGGCGGCTGGGGACCGAGTATGGACACCCGGCCGCCCCCTGGTGGCTGGGGACAGAGTGTGGACACCCGGAAGCCGGGCGGCTGGGGACTGAGTATGGATACCAGGCCGCCGAAGCAGCCATGAGGTAGTGGCCAGCTTCGGCCTACTCCAAACTAAAAGGCCCCATTTCAAGTGCAAGCTAGCAGTATGGCATTGCAGCCTGCGGGTGGGTGGGTGGTTGGCTGCATATTTGCGCTTGCATTGCAAGGAATGGGGGAGGTACAATTGAACACTGCCCTGGGACAAGGACTTGCACGGGGATAGTTGCAAGTCCGCATCTTCTGATGCGGCAAGGATCACTTCTGATGGGCACACTTTTAGGCAGTGACCTGGGTGTCAGAGATGCTTCCAGGGGTCTTCCCCATGCTGTTCCCATGTCTTTTCAGCACTGTATGCATGTGTCACACAGCACATGGCCAGATAAGGTTGTAAAATGTTAAAATGACATTTCCCGGGGAATGCATTTGTCACGGTTGAAAGCAATACAAAAGTGCAAAAACGCATGAAAAATCCTACTTGTCAACATTGTGTGACGCTCGCAGCCCTGCCCTGGGAAGAGATGGTGGGGGGTACTTGGAACCGGGTCAGATGTTAGAGGGGATGCAGTCGTGGACCGGACCCGTCCTGTGCCCAGGGCCGTCACATTAAAAAGGATGTTAGGGCATTCAGGCTTGAGTGGTTTTAACGACTACGCCACCTGCGGTGTCTGGTGATGAGGCACCAGCGCTGCTAGCAGTCCTCTGAGGCCGGGTGTTGTGGCAGCTTGCGATGGTATAACTCCCCACAGGCGGAGCTGTGCCTCAGGGCAGATGGGACAGGAGGATGGGGAGAGTGGTCCTTGTCACCTGGGCGCAGTGTGGTGCAGTGTGTAATAAAGAGTCCAGAGGCCACAGGGATGATCTTCCAGGGTTTTTACTCACAGTTCTTTTAGACAGCAGCCGCAAGCTTTTCCCTGCTCCTCACGGATCACTGCGGCCACCAGGGATGAGGGCTCAGCGCACCCAGGTGCTTCAGGTGCCTGGATCAGGACCTTCCGAGTGTTCCTAACAGACCCCTTTGAACCTCTCCTGTGTGCAAAGGCTGGGTCTCCCTCTGGACTATGCACAGATATAGGGTAAGGCGGCAATTCCGTTCCGCCTGTCACCCGACGGGATCCACTGTAGCCTACCAGGCTAATCTGACAGAGACGTGAAGTGGCAAAGTCAGATGTCGGGGGCCGGTACCCCTCTTGCAGCAGGAGTCCCTCTGGCAGGGCCAGAATGGAGAGTACAGGTGGTGTACGCCGCTCCGTCCGTGCTCCCCGGGATCCTTTTGCTTGTGGAGCTCTACTCCTGAACTCCGGGCCTTTATGGTGATGGTCCCTGACCAGGTGGAGACATAGGTTATCTCCAACCTGCCCCTCGCCCCAAGGCCAGGGCACGAGGGCCACGTCCCCATCCACTGCAGGTCCACACAGGATCCACTTTCAGTGTTGAAGTTTACAATCCAGGGACCTTCAACCCAAAATGGCTGAGTATTAAGTATGAAATTATGTGTGCAAGCTAAAAGTGTGTTCTACCCTTCACCCACTACATGGTTCCCCTAACTTTTGGTTCCCCCACTCGTGATCCTGCTGAGGCAGCACTATGGTGCATATTTGCCTCCCATAGGTCAGGAGTGTGTAGTGTTGAATGTAGATTCAGGGTCCTGACCAGTGCACCTTCCTTACCTGGGTGAGGAGACACTACACCTGCTGACAGGCTGCAGTATCCCCCCTTGTGGCGACCGAACCCTCAGGGGCGCCACAATAGCCCAAGGTGTGGAGGAGTATTTTTGTTTTTGGTTATTTATTTTACCTTATACACAAGTCTTTACCCTGGAAAAGAAATTCCTTAACATATTTCACAGGAAAACCGTTTCAGTTTCGTTTTGAACGTTTTATTGTGAGCCCGTAAAAGTAGCTTAATACCTCTGACCACGTTGTTGACAGCAGTGACCTGGGGGTCAGAAATGCTTCCAGGGGCGATCCCCATGCTGTCCCCATGTCTTTTGAGCACTGTCACTATCGTTTTGGGCACCTTTTAGGCTTTCTACAGACTGCTGGGGGTGCCGCCGCAAAAATGCTCGGGTCTCCCATAGACTAACATTGGGCTCGTTGCTCGGGTCGAGCACCCGAGTATCACGGTGAGCTCGGCCCGAGCTTCGAGCACCCGAGCTTTTTAGTGCTTGCTCAACACTATTTAGGACATGTAGTAGTCATACATTATGAACATGTCAGATTACATCCAGGAAGCACACAGACAACTCTTGGATATAAAATACTACACTCCACTTAAGGAAGATCCCACCAAAAAATACACAGAGGAACTAACACATATTATCAATGGGTTTGATTCTACTTCGTCATCACTGCTGGAACTAATACCAGACAATCCCCAAACAGGTACCTTCTACTTGTTACCTAAAATACAGGGTGGGCCATTTATATGGATACACCTAAATTAAATGGGAATGGTTGGTGATATCAACTTCCTGTTTGTGGCACATTAGTATATGGGAGGGGGAAAACTTTTCCAGATGGGTGGTGACCATGGTGGCCATTTTGAAGTTGGTCATTTTGGGTCAAACTTTTATTTTTTTCAATGGGAAGAGGGTCATGTGACACATCAAACTTATTGAGAACTTTATTCTTTTCATGAGTTATTTACAAGTGTATGACCACTTTTAAAATGTGTTCAAAGTGCTGACCATTCCCTAGTTCTCCCTTTCCTTCCTTTGTATAAAATTATTTAAAATTAATAAAATTATTGGAAAACAAAGTGCTGACCATTGTGTTGGATTATCAATGCAACCCTCTTCTCCCACTCTTGACACACTGATAGCAACACCACAGAAGAAATGCTAGCACAGGCTTCCAGTATCCGTTGTTTCAGATGCTACACATCTTGTACCTTCACAGCATAGACAATTGCCTTCAGATGACCCCAAAGATAAAAGTCTAAGGGGGTCAGATCGGGAGACCTTGGTGGCCATTCAACTGGCCCATGATGACCAATCCACTTTCCAGGAAACTGCTCATGTAGGAATGCTTGGACCTCACACCCATAATGTGGTGTTGCACCATCTTGCTGGAAAAACTCTGGGAACATGCCATCTTCAGTGCATAAAGAGGGCAGCACATCATCATGGAGCAATTTCAGATATCCCGTGGAATTGAGGTTTCCATTGATGAAGAATGGCCCCACTATCTTTGCACACCATATACCACACCATACCATCAATTTTTGTGTTCCAACAGTCTTGGAGGGATCTATCCACTGTGCGTTAGTGTCAGACCAATAGTGGTGGTTTTGTTTTTTAACTTCACCATTCACAAAAAAGTTTACCTCATCACTGAACATAATGTTCTGTGTAAACTGAGGGTCCTGTTCCAATTTTTGTTTTGCCCATTCTGCAAATTCATTGGGCCGATCTGGGTCATCCTCGTTGAGATGCTGCAGCAGCTGGATTTTGTAAGGGTGCCATTTGTGAGTAGCTAATATCCGCCGAAGGGATGTTGGACTGATGCCACTCTCCAGTGACGTGCGGCGAGTGCTACGCTGTGGGCTCTTGCTGAATGAAGCTAGGAGAGCCACTGATGTTTCTTCATTAGTGACAGTTTTCTTGCGTCCACATTTTGGCAAATCCAACACTGAACCTGTTTCACGAAATTTGGCAAGCAGTTTGCTAACTGTAGCAAGGGAGATGGGTGGTCTCGTAGGGTGTCTTGCATCGAAATCTGCTGCAATGACCCGGGTACTGCGTTCACCAGACATTAACACAATTTCTATCCGCTCCTCATGTGTTAACCTCTGCGACATGTCAATGGCTGTAAACAATAAGAAACTTGTAAATAACTCATGAAAGAATAAAGTTACATTAAAACCAAGCACATCATTGTTTTTCTTATGAAATTCTCTAAGTTTGATGTGTCAGATGACCCTCTTCCCATTGAAAAAAATAAAAGTTGGACCCAAAATGGCCGACTTCAAAATGGCCACCATGGTCACCACCCATTTGGAAAAGTTTTCCCCCTCCCATATACTAATGTGCCACAAACAGGAAGTTGATATCACCAACCATTCCCATTTAATTTAGGTGTATCCATATAAATGGCCCACCCTGTACACATAAAAAAGGTAATCCTGGGAGGCCAATCATTTCTGCCATTGGGACATTAAAGGAAAATATCTCAGGCTGGGTGGAGAACATTGTGAAACCCCTGGTGAGGCGCACACCCAGCTATATCCAGGACACCACGGATATTCTCTGCAAACTGTCAGCCCTGGGCCCACTTCCGGAGGACACAATACTAGCCACCATGGATGTAGAGTCTCTCTACTCCAACATTCCTCATGAGGATGGGATTGCAGCATGCAAACATTTCCTACAAAAAAACAATCTGGCCACAGAACCAACTCTGCAATTCATCAGGTGTGTGCTCCATCACAATTATTTCTCCTTTGGGAACAGTTTATACCAACAATGTATGGGTAACGCAATGGGAAGCAAAATGTCCCCACAATATGCTAACCTATTTATGGCCAAACTAGAGGAGGACTTTTTTGTCATCTAGCTCTATTAAACCCCTAGCATACTTCCGCTACATTGATGATCTGCTAATAATCTGGACAGGCTCAAAGATGATCTGCTGACCTTCCACGATAACTTCAACAGGTTCCACCCAACCATCAAGCTCACCCTCAACTTCTCAAAATTCCAAATACATTTCCTGGACACGACCATATACATCAAAGACAACACCATACAAACATCAATTTACCATAAGCCCATAGGACGTCCGGCATATCTTAGATGGAATAGCTTTCATCCAAGACACACAAAAAAATCCATCATCTACAGTCAAGCTCTGAGGTACATTCAAACCTGTAAAGACAGCAAGGACAGAAAACTGCAGCTATTATCACTGAGGAATACATTCCTACAACCAGGATACCATCCACTGGTAATAGATGATCAGATCCACAGAGCTACAAGGATACCAAGAACTAGCCTCCTGAATTACAGACAAAGGGAGGACAACAACAGGGCACCTCTTGTGGTCATATACAACCCCCACATGAACATCCTAAGGAAAATTGGAGCTGATCTCCACCCCATATTCCACAGAGACCACAAACTGAAAGAAATATTCCCAGAACTACCACTTCTCTCCTGCAAACAGCCCCCTAACTTAAGGAATCTCCTTGTCAGAAGTGTCCTCTCCTCACGATCAGTAACGGACACATTCCCATGCAAAAACAAAAAAATGCAAAACTTGTACCCACATATTAACATCAAATACAGGCCATATACCAAACACAAATCAGGACTACAAAATCATGGATGTCTTTTCATGTACATCCTCCATTGTGGTGACATGATACAATGTACAAGGTGCCCAGAAGGAGTTTATATTGGAGAAACTATGCAAAAACTGCAAACGAGAATGAATTTACACAGACACACAATTAAGAATGAACTGGACGCGCCTTTGGAAAAACATTTCTCTGGCCCCGGGACACTGTATGAAAGATCTAAAAGTTTTAATACTAAAAGGTCACTTCAAGGACGACCTTGGGAATTCAAATTGATAAGGATGTTCAATTCCCTGACAACAGGACTCAATCTAACACCTGGGTTTATGACTCACTACATGGACACAATTCACACCTTCAGGCAATTAAACATTCCCAAGGACTCTCATTTTGCAACAAAAAAACTAATTTGATCTCCCGAACTTATCAGTAGGAGGCATCACAACTTACACCTCATGAACAAATGTCTTGTTGAAACATCTCTCAAATGTTGTGCCTTTTGTCTTATGAATTCATTTGTAATCTTGCCTTACGAAGGAGCCTCTGTGCAGTGAAAGCTTGTGTGTATATATGTATATGTATATATATATATATATATATATATATATATATATATATATATATATATATATATATATATATATATATATATATATATATATATATATATATATATATATATATATATATATATATATTTTTTTCTGGTTAGCCAATAAAGGTGTCACTCCGAGAATACTTTTGTAATTTTTGGCATAAAAGTATTTACATTGATTTTTCTGGCTAGCACGGTACCACAATATAACTTTGTATTGTACATCACGACAAGCAAAGCAATTTTTTGTTTTAGCCCCAACTGTATGGTGGAACCCTTTTGCTTTTCCACAACTCGCCTCTCCTAGCTCCTTTCCCCACTTTCCTGGATGAAGAATGCTCTCGTAATTGCTGGTTTCTAGGAGATTTTGGGGTAGTTTGGTGGGACCAGAGAAAAATTGCCCAGAATTGGCAAGTATGTGTCTAATCCAAGAATTAGTGTCATACATATCACAGATAACAGTGTCATGTAATGCCTCCTATGCAAACGCCACAGGAAAAAAACTCAAAGGACCCTGGTCCAACAGCCACGTCTGTAGTCTGTAACTACTGGACCAGAGCTGTGTGATCCATCTACACCTTCAGCATCCCCTTCTGATGAATAAGTCCTAGCGGCGTCATAATGTCACAGTCTCCTGGTAATCAGAAGAGGTGCTGGGGATATTGCAGGTAAAAAGTGGTTCACAGGACTCTGGTCTGGTGGCCAAAGACTATTGAAGGTGATTGCCAGACTAGGGACTTGCAAATCTTTTTTCACAATTCTAGCAGACACTTTATGGTAAAATTACTTGAGCCCTATAAGGTGGCAAAATTTAAGGACTAATAAAACCAATGTAGTGCAGAAATAAAATCCTCATGCAAATACGTATAACCCACTAAAGAAAGCATGATTATGACCAAATATCACCATAAGTTATAATAAGCTTTATTGGTACACAGTAAAAAAAATACAAAAAATCTGTATAAAAACATGACATATAATCTACACAATGTAAAGGAGAAAAAAGGCTGAAGTGGCAGGGCAAATCAAGAACCTCAGAATAAACCAAAGGTAAAGATGACTTGTGTTATGATATATTCATATATATGAGTGTCACCTGAGACCAAAATACATATATTCAAGTGCAGATAGTATAGAGTAAATAGTAAGTATAATTCTAATAATCCATGGTGGCAGCCATTCTAGTGAAAGCACATATATAGTGAAACCATCTACAGTTGAAACCAGTTTACATACAGTACACTATATAAAAAGACACATCTGCATGTTTTTCTCAATATCTGACATGAAATCAGAATAAACCTTTCCCATTTTAGGTCAATTAGGATTACCATCATTTTTAATATTTGCCAAATGCCAGAATAATGAGAGACCGAGAATGTTTTAAGGCATTTTTATTACTTACTGCAAAGTCAGAAGTTTACATACATTTCATTAGTATTTGGTACCATTGCCCTTAAACTGAATGACTTGGGTCATATGTTTGGGATCTCCTTCCACAAGCTTCTCACAATAGTTGGTGGGAATTTGGGCCCATTCCTCCTGACAAAACTGGTGTAACTGATCAAGGTTTGTAGGTCGTCTTGCTCGCAGCCTTTTCAGTTTTGCCCATAAATTTTCAATAGGATTGAGATCAGGGCTTTGTGATGGCCACTCCAAAACATTGACTTTGCTATCCTTAAGGCACTTTGTTACCATTTTGGCAGTATGCTTCGGGTCATTGTCCATTTGAAAGACCCATTTCCGCTCAAGCTTTAACTTCCGGGCTGATGTCTTGAGATGTTGCTTCAGTATTGCCACATAATCTTTTCTCATGATGCCATCTATTTTGTGAAGTGCACTAGTCCCTCATGGAGCAAAACAACCCCACAACATGATGCTGCCACCCCCGTGTTTCACAGTTGGGATGGTGTTGTTAGGCTTCCAAGCTTCTCCCTTTTTCCTCCAGACGTAATGATGGTCATTAAGCCCAAAAAGTTCAATTTTAGTTTCATCAGACCACAGGACATGTCTCCAAAAATTAAGGTCTTTGTTCCTGTGTGCATTTGCAAACATTATTCTGGCTTTTTTATGTTTCTTTTGGAGTAATGGCTTCTTCCTGGCAGAGTGGCCTTTCAGCCCATGTTGATACAGTACTAGTTTCGCTGTGGATATTGACACAATCTTACCAGCTTCCGCCATCATCTTCACAAGGTCTTTTGCTTTTGTCCTTGGGTTGATATGCACATGTCGGACCAAAGCACGTTCATCTCTGGGACACAGAACCCATCTCCTTCCTTAGCGGTATGATGACTGGACATTCCCATCTTGTTTGTACTTGCGTATAATTGTTTGTACAGATGAACAAGGCAACATCAGGTATCTTGAAATTGTACCCAAAGATGAGCCAGACTTGTGCAAGTCCACAATTCACTTCCTGATATCTTGGCTGATTTCTTTAGACTTTCCCATAATGCTACACAAAGAAGCAGTGTGTTTCAGGTGTGCATTAAAATAGATCCACAGGTGTGTATCTAATTAACTCGGATGTTGCCAAAAAAACTATCAGAAGCTTCCAAACACATGACATCCTCATATGGGCAGTCCAGAATTGTTACAAGGCATAGTAATCTTAGTGTATTTAAACTTTTGACTTTGCAGTAAGTATTAAAAATGCCTTAAAACTTTCTTTCTTTCTCATTATTCTGGCATTTGGCAAATATTAAAAATGATGGTAATCCTAACTGACCTAAAACGGGAAAGGTTTATTCTGATTTCATGTCCGATATTGAGAAAAACATGCATATGTGTCTTCTTATATAGTGGATATAAACTTCTGCTTTCAACTGTACATATATAATAGAGTCCGATAGAAATATACTAACCAGAGGTAATGGGAAAGTCAAGATGCCCAGCCAGTCTGTGACGCGTTTCACACATTGTGTTTCATCAGGGGCTTATCAGCTTCATCAGCTTTTTTTGTAGCAATATTTAGAGACTGTATAATTGTTATTAACATGGTAGTATGATGGTCCACATCCTACCATCCAAGAAAACGGCCAGGATTTGGTCCTGCTTGTACGTTAGAACCTTCTCACTCTGCAACTTGTGTTCTTATGGGTACTGAATACTGAACAAAAAATGATGATTTTCACAGATTTGTCTGCATAGCTATGTTCTTGATTGTTGTGATGACAGCCAGAGAAGAGTGTTCTAGTTTTTTGGAAGTCAGCGACTGTCCTAGAATATTGAGAACGTTTTTTGGAGAATCTAGGTGGCCTAGTCCTAAACATCTAAGCTTTCCATCATGCTATTACTGGCTCTATGCCCAAGCTGCTGATTTTTTTTTTTGCAACTGTGGCTGAATTGAAAGGTCTTCTCCTCGAGCTGGCTAACCCTGGCTCTCACGTCGATCTTTACTCAGCACTGGTTATGCATGGTAATCCTGAGGAAATGTAGATGACTTTGCTGACAAAGTGATGTTGATAGAATATCAGCCCGAGGTGTCTGACTTAAATGTTTGCACTGATTGACAGCTGAGAGCTTTCAGTCTGCTACCAAAATGACAGCGCTTTACAAGCATATTACTCTTATTTTTTTTTTTTGCTGAGAGTTTGAAATATGTCTGTGAAAGAAACACAAGGTTTAGATGTTTTTAGTATTTTTTTTCTATATTAAGCTACCACGACTGAGAGTTCACATTGAATTTTTTTTCATAGTTTTCATAAGGTTGTAGAATCAAACTGGTGAACCTCTTTATTCAATGCTTGTCATCGTATGACTGAACGTTTCCTCCGGGATTGTTTTTATGATGCGTCATCAGGTCATTTGTGGCTCGCGTCGTCTGGTCTCTTGTGGCTCATGATGACAATATTGATAGCATTTTTTCAAAAAGAAATCTTCTCTTTGGTTCGTTTTGAGAATTTTTCATATTTTGATGCTGAAGGCATCATGCATGTAAACTTATTATGGCTCCAGTCAAGGTTCGAGTTGCATGGAGCCATATTTATTGTAACACCTACTGATTTCTATGGGACCATATTTTACCACCAAGGTCCATCAATTTCATGTTCAATGGATGCTGCAATGCTTTTAGGGAAGAATACAGTGACGCAAGATACTATTGTATACGGCTTCGTAGGAACTCCATATGGTGCCGTATGGGCTCTCATGCACTGTTTTGTCATATGCATAAGACTTTGATAATCACTCTGCCCAGCTCCAGCAGCGACCTAATGGCTTGGACCTCCGTTCTATTGTTCCCTAGCACTCAACAGTATCCATTTAGTAGGATAAAGAGCACCAGGTGATGTCAGACCCAGTGACATATATAAATAGGTAATTACCTGCCAAATATTGACTGGTGATCAAGGTTCTTTCCTCCTTCCACGTTGTCCAGTTCCAGCAGCAGCAAGTTCTTCTGACCTATTGCTCCCAGTACTCGGGGCCATCCTGTTGGAAGAGCAACCATCACCAGAAGATATTTATTAAAACATGCATCCACTGGCCACACATTGCCTGGTGGTCAAGGTTCTACCTTTGTAGCTCCTTGTTCCTTGGACGTTTTGGATTCCTCCTGTTCCTGACCTTGGATTGTTTGAGTATGCTTCTTCCTTGTCCTTCGGACACCCATACTTACTAACATTTAAAATGCAAACTTAGGAATAAGATTGTCCCCAAAACAGCCACATTCGGCATGGTGGTGCCAAACCTTTTTGGGTTCAGTTGCCAAAATTGGTCCATCAGTTGGAAACCTCTCCTGATAATTTTTGTTATTACTCCTGGTCCTGACTCCTGACTGTTTCCATGTCCCTGACCCATCCTCCTGGTACTATACCTAGAATCTGTAATCGTACTCCTGGTGTTGACCTATTACTTGCTGCAGACTTCGTTCCTAGCTCTGTCCCTGACTTCCCCTAATTTTATCTCTGTTGCCTTGAAGCTTATATCTATAGGACGCTATTAATAATTTTTTCTATTACAAAATCACAAAATCACAAGGCTTTACGCTTCCTATGTTTCAGCAGGAAGAATTTCTAATAATTCATGTTTCTAGTAATATACAATATCTGCATTTACCAGACAACAGGCGTTTCTTCTCGTTGGGCCATCATAAACAATGCTTCAGAGATAATCAGCGAGTGACCTTAAACAAGAAAATCCTGCTCTGTGCTACTAACAACCACCGAGGCAGGGCTATGACAACCATGCTCGGTTTTAGCTTTTATTAAGTTATGATGATCCACTTTGCGTGGTGCTTGCTGTCATCTGCAAGGGTAATGTTCTCCAGAGATAATTAGCAAGTGACCTTAAAGAAAAATCCATACTCTTATTCAATGCGAAAATCTCATTATTTTTTATGAGTTGTAGCCTAAAATATCAGCACTGCAATTAATACAGGACCATATCGAAATATGTGTATATATTAGGTACATATATACAGTACAGACCAAACGTTTGGACACACCTCATTTAAAGATTTCTCTGTATTTTCATGACTTTGAAAATTGTACATTCACACTGAAGGCATCAAAACTATGAATTAACACGTGGAATTATATAGTTAACAAAAAAGTGTGAAACAACTGAAAACATGCCTTATATTTTAGGTTCTTCAAAGTAGCCACCTTTTGCTTTGATGACTGCTTTGCACACTCTTGGCATTCTCTTGATGAGCTTCAAGAGGTAGTCACCGGAAATGGTCTTCCAACAATCTTGAAGGAGTTCCCAGAGATGCTTAGCACTTGTTGGCCCTTTTGCCTTCACTCTGCGGTCCAGCTCAGCCCAAACCATCTCGATTGGGTTCAGGTCTGGTGACTGTGGAGGCCAGGTCATCTGGCGTAGCACCCCATCACTCTCCTTCTTGGTCAGTGATGGGTGTTTCGGGCTGTTTGCCCTCGTCAGTGCAAAGTACGAGAACTGATTTGGCTAGGTTAGAGGCTCTGGACTGAGGTCTAAGGGGTAACGTTTCTCCTTGGGGAGAGTGACACACCGGCTCTGGCATGTCAAAGTAAGGAGGCTGATTGAAAATTCTGATTGAAACACCCCGAAACAACGTGACTGCAAATTGAGATTATGATTTGGCTTTTATCCTAAGTCATATTGCACGACTCATTAAAGGGTTGATTGTGACTTGTAGGATCGCTGCTTCCAATAGGTGGCGCTATAGAGTTCAAGTTCGCTTTTTCTCTGAAGAGGCAATTTGCACACAAAAAATTCTAATTTTTCAAAACCCAAATTTTTGGTGACTTGATTGGCATACTGGCCTCCATTTTACTTTATGTTTTTAAGGACATGGAAGGGGTTAAAATGAAATTAAAACCCATTATTCTCACTCTGCACCTCACTTGTCCTGGTGCTGCATCTCCTCCACCCAGTCCTCCTCTGGCTTGCTTTCTCCCTCTTGCTCCGGGCTTCTGTGCCGTCTTAACTAGTTGGCTCTTGTAACGTGGACGATGTCTCAAGTGACGGTATCATATTGTGGGACATTGCACATGATGTTGCATGAGGCCTCCTCATCCCCAGCAGCTCCAAAACGTGAAGAAGATTGAAATTGTAAGACTGGAGCTGGAGGTTGAGAGCAAGCAATCAGAGGCTTGGGTGGGGAGTTGTGGTGTCTGAATAGATGAGGAGCCAGATGAGTACATTGTTTTTTTATGTTAAAGGAGTTGTCCAGGACTTTAACATCTTTAGGGTAGATCATCTATGTCTGAGATGTGGGGGTGCGACCCCTGACCCCTAGCCCATCAGCTGTTCCCAGTCTTGACGACAGCCGGAACTCCTCAGATACAGCTCCGTCAATGGAATAGTGGCCGCTGCTGGGTATTGCACATCTATCACCTATCGATTTGAAAAGGGGGCGGATGTGCAGTACCTGGTTGTGGCCACTATACAGTCGACTGAGTTGTGCTGTGCAGCTTAGTAACTGATCAGTTCTGGCCGCCACTGACACTGGGATAAGCTGATTGGTGGGGGTGCCGGGTGTCACACCCCCACCGATCAAACGTTGATGACCTATCCTAAGGATAGGCCATCAATGTTAAAGTTCCGGACAACCACTTTAAAGGGAACCTGTCACCAGGTTGGGCCGATATGAGATACAGCCACCACCTTTCAGGCATGCTGTATATAAGCCCCCGATCCAACCTGAGAGAGAAGAAAAAGAGCTTTTATTATACTCACCTGGGGAGCGGTCTGGTCCGATGGGTGTCGCTGGTCTTGGTCCGGCGCCTCCCTTCTTCTTACGATCACCGTCCTCCTTCTTGCTTCGTGTGGATAACGTGTCCCTATGTCATCCACACAGTCTCCCCAGCATCGTGCTCCTGCGCAGGTGTACTTCTCTGCCCTGTTGAGGGCAGAGCAAAGAACTGCAGTGCGAAAGCGCCGGGAGATCTTTGACCTTTCCCGCACCAAGACGGGACCGCCACCCAGGTGAGTATAATAAAAGCTCTTTTTCTTGTCTTGCAGGTTGGGTTGGGGGCAGATATACAGCATTATCAAATGCTGTATATGAGGGCTGAAAGGTGGCGGCCATATCTCATATTGGCCAAACCTGGTGACAGGTTCCCTATAAGCCCCTCCTTTTACAATCCAGAGCATAATAAACGGCTTTTACCAGCCGTTCATGTTGACTAAGTTTGACACAGGTTGAATTTCCCGGCTAAGCTGAAGCAAATCTGGGGAATTGAATTTCTGCATATTTGCCCTTCTCATTTATATATTACGGCAAAAACCTAAATGAAATAGGAGATTTGATCTAAAGGTACATGGTGTTAATTTTGTCCAAGTGATGGGTCCTTGTATTGGTAATAGAAGTTTATACTAGAGCTGCATGAACCAATCACACAGAGAGTATCTGAGAATGTAAAGTGCTAAGTTTTGCATTGTGTGTAGCTTGTTGAGGACCGTGTGGACTGGAGGTCTCTATAACTAGGTCAGAACTATGATCATATGATATAAGCCTCTTTTAGGAAATTGAGTTTGAGAAGCAATTGGCTGATGGTCAGGGCCAGTGAACTCTACAGAATAGGTGCAGAGCGAGAGAAATTCTGAGTAAGGATATGCAACAAGGGATGCATTGTTATCTTTAGTCCATATTGTCGTCAAAAAGCTAGCTGTGGCTAAGTCAGGTAAGGAGGACTATGATTACATGACCTAGACTTCCTTGATAGAATTGAGTTTGAAAGACAATTAGAAATATTAAGAGTAAATCTTATGATCCTGGAATATAATTCTTACAGAATAGGTGCAACATGAGGGAAGTCCTCAGTGAGAACATACAGTAAGGGATGCATTGTCTGTAACTGTGGCGCCCCTGATGCGCATTAGTGCCACAGATCCTAGAGGGGTGCGTGGACGGATTCCTCCACAAGAGGCTCTCACAGCATACACACACCTCCACCTTCCACCTCAGACCACCAGAGGGAGCCCGGATAGGGATATAAATAGGGAAGGTGGAGTTAGGCAGTCAGTAGTTCCTCTGAAGAGTTCAGCAAGTACAGGTCTGAATGCAGAGTCGAGCTCAGTCTGAGGAGAGCCCTTGCAGAAGTGATACTGCAGTGGAGCTCAGTCAGTTTAGTCAGACTCAGTTGTAGCTCAGAATAGTGAGCTTAAGGAGTGCCGACGCCATAAGAGTGGTGAAGCGCGGCAAGCTGCCGCTAATGTGTATAGCCTAGTGAGGGCCTCGAGCGAGGCCAAAGGCTAGAGGAGTGAGTAGCATTGGGGGCAGAGGAGCTGTACAAGCTCACCCCAGGAAACATATACCGGACACCAGGTCCGCGTCTACAGGGCCGTATATCCCCCTGTAGAGACAACCGGAGACCCCTGGAAGACTTCTGGTCCCAGGATCACCCAAGAGCTGATACGTACCAGAGCCAGGAGTCACGGAGGCCCCGCAAGCTGGGAGCGTGTACTCCAAGAGAAGGCCCTACCACAAAGTCAGCCAGTGCAGGACAGAGACAAAGTTAGGTCTAGCTTCAGGCAGGTCAAAAACTTACTACACAAAGGCAAGAAACAGGAGGCCCTATACCCGCTCACTGGGGAGAAGCCTGATATGCACCCTTCACCCTACAGTGCTCCGGAATGTGCCTGAACACCCATCAGTAAAAGGTACTGAAGTAAACTGTGTGTTTGCCTATCCTTCTCCAGACCCGGCTGGGTCCCCCCACTGTCCCGCATCCCTACATCCATGCTGCCCTGAGGCCTAGCTCCACCTGTGGGGAGCCATTCCACCCAAGCTGCCTTAACACCGGCCTCAGCGGGCTGCCGCAGCACTGGTGATCCTCACCAGACACCACAGGTGGCGTCACGAACTTTCATATAATTATCCACCCTTTTAAAGAGAGGCCCAGGGTACGGGCTCGGGAGCTGACTACCGCGACATCCCCCGAAACTAACAACAAGGCCCGGGAACCGAGTCCTCCCCATCCACTGGGCTCGTCATAACTAGATGAGGATATGTTCACTGGAAGTGTTGGTGACCAGGTCAGGTCAAGACTATGATTATATGACATGGGCATCATCAAAATTGACTTTCAGAGCAATTGGGAAGTTTAAGGAGCAAGTTTGAGGCAGTCAGTGCTACAGAATATGTGCAGCATGATTTCCCTTAGCAAAATCACGCAATAAGGGATGCATTGTGGCAAGCTAGTTGGGTACAGTATGAAATGGAGATATATGACTTTGTCTGGGAAGAACTTTGATAATGTGATATAGGCTGTGTCAAATAAATTGAGTTTTAGGGCACTTGGGAATAAAAAAAGATGATCTGATGGTCCTGGACATTGAATTCTACAGCATTGGTGCGAGAACATACAATAAGGGATGTATTTTGAGTAGCCAGTTGAGGACTGTGTTGACCGGAGGCATCTATGACCAGTTCAGGCCAGAACTATGAGTATGTGATGTAGGGTTTCTCAAAAGAAATGGACTTTTAGGAGAACTTGGAATATTAGAAGCAACTCTGATGGTCCTGGTCAGTGAGTTCTAGAGAGTATGTGCAGTACGAGAAAAGTCCCAAGAGAAATTATGCAATAAAGGATGAGGTTCAGAAGTCATTTTGGTTTATGCAACTTGGAATAATATTGAAAGCAAGGCTGAATGTCCCGAAAAGTGATTTCTATAGAGTAGGTGCAGCACGGGAGAAGTCACAAGTGAGAATATGCAGTAACGTAGGATGAGGTTAAATGGGTCATTGGTTTAGGCAATTCGGAATATTGGAAACAAGGCTGAAGGTCATGAACAGTGATTTCTACAGAATAGGTGCAGCACAGGAGAAGTCTCAAGTGAGAATATGCAACAAAGGAACATGAAGTTCACAGATCCTCGGTTTATGGATATGAGAATTGTGTATTTAAGGTGGCATTGTCTTTAAGTAAGCAATCCAGCCATTTCTGTAAAGACGAATATACAAGCAGCCGACGCGGGTATTCCCAATACTATGTCCTTTCAGCAACCCTTAAAAAGTGAAATGGCTGCTTTCAACGGTGTCACCGAAAAAGATTAGGAACATATTTTATGGGGAAGTCTGGAGAGGAGTATTAGACCTAAAACGGCTGGTTCCTGGCAGACATCTAATTGTTACACTGTAACATTGCTGCAGGCACTTTTCTCTGATTTAATTAGAGTAACGGTGGTGTTTTTCCTTTTTTGCAAAAAGGCTTTATTATGTAGAAATGAAATATGTATAAATTTAATTTTTAATCTTGTCACTACAGAGGGAAAAGAATGAATTGACTCTTCATTTAATATCCACATTAGAAAAAAAAAAGTTGAAGGAACAGAAATGAAGTAGACAGTATCACAAGTGTTTACAGCATGAAGATTATAGAAGGGGAATGGATTCGAAGAGTCGGAGTCGGCTTCTTATCTGTGATTAAAGGGAGACTCCAGTGAAAAACTTGATTTTCCAATTGAAATGAAAAAGTCCTTAGACTTCTTAAAGAGGACACTAAACTTTCTATGCTGCGCACAAACGAGTCCTGAGAATTGCAAAAATGGCCAGCCACCAGAGGTGACCACAATGGATACTCCTGCTTTTACGAGACCAAAGTGTTCAACCTCTTCATGTTACTTAAGGAATAACCATCATTTTAATTTGGATTTCAAAAGTCAATTATGTACATGAAAATAAGCAACTTTGTAAATATGTCTTATCAAAGAAATCTGCTTCCTTCTCTGTCTGGGATGATTTTTCATTCTCAGTTCAGGGGTAAAATCTGTTTAGAGTAAAGACTGACTTTCCCCTTACTGAGATTGGAGATGACGATTGGTGATTTTAAAATTCTATGGAGGAGGAGCTAGAGGCACAGACATTCCACTGCAAGTTCTCCTAGAACCTTATGAGCACCAACTGTCATCTCCTATCTGAGTGATGGAGAGAAGTCTGCATTCAATGAAGAAAGATTTTACTCATGAGTTCAAAATTTAGGGATGAATGTTAAGTCCAGGAGTAGAAAAAAAGCAGATTTCTCCAGTAAGATGTATTACAAAATTTCTTACTTGCACTTGTACTGTTGATTTTTTATTATTATTATTATTATTAATTAGCGGCCTTCGGCTCTGTCAAGCCATGGCAACTTGATGGTTGAACGATCTTTAGGAAGATCGATCTTGTGCAAGCCTAGATAGGCCCACCAGAGTCTTCTCCACCGTTATCTTGATAATATCAAACCATCGGGTTGCTGGTATTCCTTTTCATCTTGTTCTTTCTATTTATATTTTTTAAAAAACAAACAGTTACTCCTTAAAGGAATTGTCCACTTTGTGACTATGCAATAGGCTTTTTGCTAGTATGCAAAGTAAGTGATGCAACACAAAGGAAGGGCTCAATAAGTCTAGACCTCATTCCTTTACCATCCCCCCCCCCCAAAATGCTCTGATTTTTTTTTTTATTAGGTAGATATTTATGGAATTCAATTTGTATCATGCAATAAATAACGTGACCATTCTATCTGGTGGTGAAATGAAAAGAAAATTTAAAAAGCCTGGCGTGGTATTTTGATTGAATTTGATTGATTTTAAACTATAAATTGGTCTTCTGTCCATGGCTACTTAAAGTACCTGTCACGGGTATACCATGAAACCATGGTGTCTGCTTTCACATACTCCTGCACTGGTTAGAAGCACTTCACCGTTTTATTAAACAGTGCAGGTTTCCTCCTTACTGGTAGTGCAGAGGTTAATCTGTTCAATTGAGAGCTCCTGAAGCTTTTCTGCTATGTTCGTCTCAGCTGTTCAGTGTTGGCCACTCCCCTCGCCTCTGGCACGTAGAGATTGCCAGTATTAGTTCATACTTCCTGGTTCTGGAGTTGGGGGTGCTGGTTGTTTGAGAAGGTGTTTGGAGTGTTGTTCTAAAGATTGTCACTTGGTGATTTGTCTGTTTGCATATCCTCATCCTTTCCTATTTGGTTTTTCCTTCCTTAACTCCCCTGTGTTCGACTCTGTTGTATTGAAGTGCATTTTTCTATGATTGGTATTTTCATTTATCCCTGTTCAACTTCCCTTGTTTGTCTGGTTTGTGTATTTTTATACACTACAACTCCCCACTTCCCTGGGTGGTGGAAGGGACAGATAAGGGCTGATTTAGGAGCTCAGCAAGGCACATGGCCCCAGCGTCTTCACCATCATAAGTATTTTGGGGAGCAGGGATAGACTAGAGCACCCCCTAGCTTGAGCGATAGGGAAGGAACCCTAGCATCAGAATATCCTGCAACAGTGCCATGACAGTACCATAGCAGACTTTTTTTTATAAATTTCACCATTGAATAGGTATAAATAATGTATGTTCCCCGTATGTAGTAGAATACTCACCGGCTGTCATCTTCTGCTGTTTCCAGCTGCACTCCAGTCCTCTTCTGCACCATGTGACCAGAGTTATGACTAGTCAGATCACTCCAGGATTTGAACTGTGGAACTGCAAACCCACAGTTCTAGTTATCTAGTTCTAGTCCCGGAGTGGTACTTTTATGTAGCCATGGACAGAAGACCAATATATACTTGAAAAATCAAAGTCCCTATTCATTGTGTTGTGAAGCTCCGATAGCTTTCATACAACAAATCCTTATTGGAGAATACAGAATGAACCAGGCTTATAGGACCACAATGACCCCAATACAAATGAAGAGATCTGTTATAGGTACCAATGTCGTGCATCATTATGCAGTCAACTAAAAATCTATCTGCAGATGCTGAATGAATATGATGGAGAGATGTCCTATCATAGTTATCCAATAATGAAGACCTAAATAAAATGCAAGATTTCTAAATATTCTACAGGATTGTTTTACAAAATCTGATATTAGTGATGACCTGTATGTACTAGAACATATGTTTGAGAGGCGGGGAGAAAAGAATAATTGGATGTGGTCTAGCTCAAAGATCTCAAATACCTGAATCTGATTTATTAAATATACTTCCAGTAACTCAACCTTTTTGCATTGTAAAAAACCTTTCTACGATATAGACTAACACTTTAGCAATGTTTCAGATACCGGGATGGTGCGGTGGCTTAGCAGACTAAGGAGTTAGCATATGGAGCCTGCAGCACTCACGAGACTGTGGTTTTATATCTGGCAAACAGCAGACTCTGAGGGATTAGAAAACATGGCGTTTGCGGAGAGAGATTAAGGAGCGTGAAGCAGAGGGTGTGGAAGCTCCACCGGAACAGTATCAGCTGGGAATCCCAAATCCGTACAGAACTTCTCAGCATTACAGCTTGGCTGCAATGTCTTCACTAAATCTTAATCTGCAAGATAAATACTAGATAAGTCTGATATCTGGGGATAAGGGTGGGCAAAAGCAAAGGTGGACAAAATGGAGAATACATTTTGGGTCCTTCTGAAAGTTGGGTTTTATGGCCAAGATCCCAACCAGTTGTCCCATACAAGACAGTAAGCCAGCAGAAGAGCAGTGTCTACTTTCTTAAGTGCTGAAGTGGGCTATATTTTTCCTTGACTAGTTGAGTGATGTTGAAGGACACCTGAAAGTTTCAGTTGACCAAATAGCAAGTCATGCCTACAAAAGTAGATGAATTAGCGACCAGACTGTCAGGAGGAGCAATCATGAAAAGAAGACCATAAGGGAAAATTAGCACTTGTAGCTAGAATGTGAATGCCAGAGCAGGGGCCCAAAGAAAACCTGTCACTTGCTATAAATGTTATTTTTTGTACTTGGTGTAAATGCCGCTGTTCTCCTGAATCCAGCAATGTTTTTCTTTTGTTTTTGCGCCTCTCCGATCCTGAGATATGGCTCCATCTTTCATGTATATAAATCTATTTCTTTAACAAAGATCCACAACTTTTTCTCTGTGGCAGAATTCATTAGGGCCACGCCTAGTTGTCTAACAGGGACTATGTTTATATTCAGGAAAGAGGGAACCATATTTCTGGAATGGAGAGGCCCAGAATTCAGGAGAACAGCGGCATTTACACCTGAAATTACATATTTATGGCAAGTTAGAGGTCTTTTTTAGTAGCTGGATTGAAGAAACCTGCCTTGTCAGGGTGGGGGCAGTGGTAGAGACCTTTTAGGTCAGGCGGTGGAGGTCTAGGGCAGGTGCCTCTTGTGCCCTCTATAATCCAACACAACTTTAGATCCTACAGAGGTTTAGCTTTCTTAAAGTCTGGCTCTCGGGCCTCTACCACCTTCAAACTAGAGCTTTTGGAAGGTTTCTTGTGCGGAATGCTGGGATGTTCCATCAGTAGAACCGGTGTCCAATCAGACATTCAAGGACCAGGCAATGGGGTGTGGGTTGGGCGAAGAACAGGCATGGAGGAGGTGTAAAAGTTTTGGATGTCGAACTTCACAAGCCACTAGAATCTACCTTCCAAAATGTGCAACTGTAAAATTGGCAAATGTTAGTTATGCAGGCAAGGGCAGATAGAGCCTACAGAAGCTGTAATGGGGGCACCAATAACTTTCCCAAGAACGGATATAATTAAAAGCTAAGTGCTCTATAATATGTATTTAGTTTTACAATGCAAATTCTTCCTCCATTATTCCTAAATCAACAGTAATTCTTGTCTCCATTGAATTCTGACCATGGAGTCTTACAGTTGCTGAGCTTTTACAAGTGCGGAAAGGGTTAACTACTTTGGCGTGCATGAAATCACAGTGCAATAATACAGGGTCGCTGTCTCACATTGAGGAATGAAAAAAAAAAGTGTCAGCTCAAGCCAATAAAGTCCTTTATTTGAATGCCATTAATGGGTTTGGCAGTCGGCCCCGCCATTTACATCAGAGGAGCACAGCACAGATTAAGAGAGGCTGGATGCTAATTTGCACATATGGAAATACTCTGCCTCTCAGTTGCGATGGCTCTGTTGTGGACAGATGGAATTAGCGAGCACTCTGAAGCCGTGAAGGCAAACACATATCTGAGAAAAAAAAATAGAAAAAAGACTCTTACACAAGGAACGGAAATCAAATAAATACATTTGTGATCTGTCTCCAGTGCTCAATACAGAATTAAACAATGATAATGGACTGGCAGCGGGTGGAGAGGGCCTCCAAAACGCGTTTAGCAGTAATTATTTAACGATAGCCCTTGGTGATTCCAATAAATTCTTATAAATAGACTGAAGAGGTGATTGAAACTTCCCCCATTATAAGCGACGAGACTCTTAGGAGGAATTTATCGCCTTCTCCCAAGTTATGGTAATTTGTATTCAACATCGTCTAAAAACACCCACAAATATCAGAAGTTTCTGAAAAGCTGACTCGTGAGGTTATTTAATCAGATTTGTATCGATGGCCACTAGAGATGAGGGAATCTGGTGAAATTCGGCTGGGAAATTCGATCTGCAAATTTATTCAATGAAAATCGAATCGAACGTGCACTGAATGCTGGTGAGATTTCGGGAAGGGATTAAAAAAAATATATATATTATGCTCACCTTGCCCATCACCTTTTCCACCATCAAGGCTCTCTGCTAGGTCCTCTACTTGCTCCGTCCAACTGGCTTTGGACTTCAATCTTCGCTTCAGTCTTCACTAGAGATGAGCGAACTCGAAATGTAAAGTTTGGAGTTCGTACCAGACACCCAATGTCCGTTGCTGAACTCAGAACAAAGACTTCTCCCGGGAGTCTGTTTTAGTGTTTGGAGAAAGAGAAAGAGTTGGGTCTCCGTTGATCTCTATTGGGTTCAGGATCAAGTTCGGGTACAGTTCTGGCACCTGATCCGAACTTTGGACTCAAGTAAGGTCAAGCCCAACAAACCCGAGCTTCCACAGGTCCACTCCTCCTTAGTCTTCACTATTTGGCTGGACAGGCTGCAATTTTTCAAGATTTAATGGAATCGAAATGCAAAAAATTTGGATTCTGGTGAATCCTAATTTCTTTTGGTAATTTTTGTTCTAAATTCTATTTGCCATGAATCAATTTCAAGGCTATCCCTACTATGGCATTCATGATAATGAGGGGCCCAGTTTAGGCTTGAAAAATCCCTCTACGGTATTGTCTGTAAGATCTTGTGCTGGGCTCTCCAAAGCAAAACTTAGAACTGGTCAGACAGTAATAGCAATCTTCCATCTGACATTCAGGTTCGGTGATGAAGGCAAATGTTAAGAGGGTAAATGGGTACGGTCATTGGTTTGTAGACATAGAGAGTGGGGAATTAGTTGCTTCCCCTGCACCTTGATGCTTAAAGGCTTTCAATATCACATAGGAAGACACCAGAAATGTGAATGATGCTTGGTAGATTGGGCTATAACAAGACACATTGCCATACTTGCCCACTCTCTCATCTGGATGACTCCCAACGATAGGGGAGACAACCTAATGCCTCAGAGTCAGCAAATATCCCAGGCCATGCCCAAATCACCAGAAACCTCTGGAAATTAGTGATCCCTGAAGGTTCTTATGAGAGGCAGATGCCTGAGATGGGAAATGGGTATGGAAAGGGACATGGCGTGGAAAAAGGGGGATATGCTGCAGCAGAAAAGTAATTAATCTGCTAGGTGCTGGCTGATTAAGGTTAGAAAGTATGCATTGTACATTGGAGCCCAGGAGATTAAGAGACAAGTCACTCAATTTCGAGGGCGAATGATGGAGCATTTTGGCATCAAACATGTTAATGTGGAAAAGCCAGGCATAAACCATGAACCGGCCATGAACCATAAGAAAGACGGATAGATCTTGTCAGGGAAGCGGGTGAGAAGAGCGAAATACAAGCATCGGGCTTCCTATCCCCAGAAGTGATGCTATGAACAAGCCTAGGCTAATCTTGGCCCTTTTTTTATCATAAACGCTAGCCTCCGTCTGTTTTTACCAACCCCTAACTAGTTTATTCATAGTGGCCCAATACTCCCCACTTCCCTTTGCAACTTCTTTCCCAGAAATGCCACTTCTATAAAACCTCACGAAACACATGTTAAATTAAATTGGCCACATCATCCATATTATTAAAAGAAGCAAAACATTAATGTTTGCAAAAAATAATGGAGGGGGTTTCTAAGAGTTAGAAAAACAGCTGGTGTCTTATCAATTGTAAATTTTACTGCATTTCCACCAGCCGCCAGTATGGGCTCAGGGGCAACCAAGCCACCAATCTTGCTGATTACCATTACCTTCCACTGACCTTCAAGGACACCTCCAAGGCTTCTGTGATGAAACAGCTTCTGATCTTAATCAGCCAGACGTCTAGATTTGTTAAGCCAAGAGAAATACACTATTGTGTTTGTGTTGACTTGTGAATGTATGTGTTTTACCTTGGCTGGTCAAGAAGGACATACTATTATGTGTATAAACCTGAATGTTGACTTCTCTTGGTTTGGAAACTATAATGTTTGTTAATATGCTAATTACATATTGTACTAAGCCAGCTAATTGTTGATTTAAAGAACCCCCTGCTATACCCACTATGTAAATTGATTAAATGCACAAACAATGAGACCTGAGACCTGAGGAAAAATATCATCCCTAATCCTAGACCTGTGGATGTGTACTGAAAGGACAACTGTAACTTTTTAAGGGACATACAGTTGTGCTCAAAAATTTACATACCCCGGCAGAATTTTTCCTTTCTTGGCCTTGTTTCAGAGAATATGAATGATAACAAAAAAACTTTTTCTCCACTCATGGTTATTGGTTGGGTGAAGCCATTTATTGTCAAACTACTGTGTTTTCTCTTTTTAAACCTCAATGACAACCAAAAACATCGCATACCACAGGTGGCGTCACGAACATTATCTCGATAAAAACTTCATTCCCCTTTTACTTTTCCCCTTTTATTGACCGCCCTGGGTCACAGACCAGGTCGCTGCCACCGTGACATCCCCCACCATCGACTGGCCCGGTTACCGAGTACCCCACGGCCCAGGGGGCACGTCACATACAGTTGTGCTCAAAAGTTTACATACCCCGGAAGAATTTTTGCTTTCTTGGCCTTGTTTCAGAGAATATGAATGATAACAAAAAAACTTTTTCTCCACTCATGGTTATTGGTTGGGTGAAGCCATTTATTGTCAAACTACTGTGTTTTCTCTTTTTAAATCTTAATGACAACCAAAAACATCCAAATGACCCTGACCAAAAGTTCACATACCCCAGTTCTTAATACCATATATTGCCCCCTCTAACATCAATGACAGCTTGAAGTCTTTTGTGGTAGTTGTGGATGAGGTTCTTTATTTTCTCAGATGGTAAAGCTGCCCATTCTTCTTGGCAAAAAGCCTCCAGTTCCTGTAAATTCCTGGGCTGTCTAGCATGAACTGCACGCTTGAGATCTCCCCAGAGTGGCTCAATGATATTGAGGTCAGGAGACTGAGATGGCCACTCCAGAACCTTCACTTTGTTCTGCTGTAGCCAATGACAGGTCAACTTGGCCTTGTGTTTTGGATCGTTGTCATGTTGGAGTACATGTATGTCAAGTACATCCCATGCGCAGCTTCCGGGCTGATGAGTGCAAATTTGCCTCCAGTATTTGCTGATAACGTGCTGCATTCATCTTTCCTTCAACTTTTACCAAGTTTCCTGTGCCTTTGTAGCTCACACATCCCCAAAACATCAGTGATCCACCTCCGTGCTTTACTGTAGGAATAGTGTTCCTTTTATCATAGGCCTTGTTGACCTCTCTCCAAATGTAATGTTTATGGTTGTGGCCAAAAAGTTCAATTTTGGTCTCATCACTCCAAATGACCTTGTTCTAGAAGTTTTGAGGTTTGTCTCTGTGCTGTTTGGTGTATTGTAGGCGAGATACTTTGTAGCATTTGCGCAGTAATGACTTTCTTCTGGCGACTCGACCATGCAGCCCATTTTTCTTCAAGTGACTCCTTATTATGCATCTTGAAACAGTCACACTGCTAGTTTTCAGAGTCCTGAATTTCAGCTGATGTTATTTGTGGGTTTTTCTTTGCATCCCGAACAATTTTCCTGGCAATTGTGGCTGAAATTTTTGTTGGTCTACCTGACCATGGTTTGGTTTTTACAGAGCCCCTGATTTTACATTTGTTACATTTCACAGTTTGAAGGCTGCTGACTGGCATTATCAATTCCTTGTATCCCTTTCCTGTGTTATACAGTTCTACTACCTTTTCCTGTAGATCCGTTGACAATTCTTTTTCTTTCCCTATGACTTACAATCCAGAAACGTCAGTGGCTGGATGAAAGATGCAAGAGAGTGTCTGGATCCAAGAAACTCACTCCGCTTTTATGCACACCCACTGATTACAAGCAAACAGGTCACGGGTGAGGATGTTACCTTTAGTAGCCATTCAAACCCATTTGTGTCAAATTCTATGCATGTTATCAGGCCAAAATCACCAGAGTATGTGAACTTTTGATCAGGGTCATTTGGATGTTTTTGGTTGTGATTAAGATTTAAAAAGAGAAAACACAGTAGTTTGACAATAAATGGCTTCACCCAACCAATAACCATGAGTGGAGAAAAAGTTTTTTTGTTATCATTCTTATTCTCTGAAACAAGGCCAAGAAAGGAAAAATTCTGCCGGGGTATGTAAACTTTTGAGCACAACTGTATGTGACGTGCCCCCTGGGCCGTGGGGTACTCGGTAACCGGGCCAGTCGATGGTGGGGGATGTCACGGTGGCAGCGACCCGGTCTGTGATCCAGGGCGGTCAATAAAAGGGGAAAAGTAAAAGGGGAATGAAGTTTTACCGAGATAATGTTCGTGACGCCACCTGTGGTATGCGGCTATATGGAGCCGCCGCTGCGGTGCAGATCCTCTGGAGGTGATGGTGACAAAGCAGAGTTGGTTCAGCTCTCCACAGGCAGAGCTTAGCTCCAGGGCAGTATAGTGATGCTATGAGGTAGATGTTGCTGGTGCAGTGTAGTGCAGGGCTGGTGATAGCGCAGCAATAATCCTAGGACACAGTGGGGTGCAGTCTTCAAGGTGTTACTCACAGTTATCACGCTGCTCCAGGTTACAACTGCCAGATTATAGCCACCCACGTCGTCCTGCGTTCACCAAGAAAGGGGTTCAGTAGCTCTCAGGTATTTCAGGAGTACTTAAATGGGACCTTGTTCTATGTTCCTTCCTTGGTCGTTTTCCTGCGCTGGCTCTCACCCTCCTGCCCCTCACAATCAGTGTCCCAAGCCAGTAGCCTTGGGTCTTGTCGGTCAACATGCAGTCCCCTGAACCCTATGTGGCCACCTTTTCAGCGATGTAATTGTGGTAGTTGGCAGCTTCGCCTTGCAAGTACACTAGCCTCTGGTTATCTAGCTGAGCCTGATTCTTCTCCACTACTTTAGGGGCCGGTCCCCTCTGCGGCCTGATCCCTCAACGAACCTGTAGATTCGGGCGCACGGATGTCTTCTACACTCACCGTGCCGCTGGGATCCCCTCTGTCTCTGGAGCCTTCCCTCTGCTCCCGTCCTCTTCTCTCAGTCTTTCCTCCTGGGCCCCTCAGACTAGGCCCCTGCTCCTTTCTCCACTCCTCCTGAGCAGAGCTCCTCCAGAGCTCCTGCTCCCAACTCATTCTCCTCTGAACTCTCGCCACAGACTGAACCTCTTCTAAATGGTTCCCTTCTTTCTTATACTCCTACTGAGGATGCTCCCCTGAACTACTTCCTCCACCCACACCCACTACATGGTTCCCCCTCTCTCGGTTATCCCCCTTCCAACCAGGGACAGGGCCCAGCATTGTACACGTGCATCTTGCCACGCCTGCTGGTCTGGAGTGGTGTAGTGTTGGATGCAAGTGGGTAGATCCCGGGTAGTACCCCATCCTTACCTGAGAGTTGGGTACCACACCTCTGGGTGAGATGCAGTACCTCTGTGGTGACTGAACCTGCAGGGGCACCACATATGCCTATGTAGCAGGGAGAATTGAAAGAGAGAATCAAAGATCAAATCAGACTCTTCAGGACATCAGCTTGGTAGCATGGCTTTATCCAGAGAGACACTGGTTTGGATTCTACATGATTCTGGCCTAAGGGTACATGGCCCTGACTGGAAGGATACAGCTTCATTGACAGAGAACCCATGGATACATTTGGGGAGACCAGGTTGGGACGATGAAATCACCTGGCCCCATGGATATGTTGTTTGGGGTTGCCAGGTGGGACCCCTCTGGTTGCCTGGAACCCATGGAGACATTCGGAGAAGCCATATTGGGACCAGCTAGTCATCTGGCCCCATGGAAACTCTCGGAGAGGCCAGGGTGGGACCCTTGGGTCTCCTGGCTTGTACCTCGATGGACTGTCAGCTTCTTAAGCTTGCCATTACCTCCTCTCTGTGGGGGCCCGCTGGTTGAGGTAGTTGGCCCTGGAAGTCCCAAAGTCACAGCTGTTCTATCCCAGGCGGGCGGAGCGGAAGAGTGAGACTCTGTACATTTTGCACCATCTTGGGTATGGGTATTTGCTGGGACTGTTCTATGTGTTTATTGTCCATTTAGAGGTTTAAAAAAGTATTGCCACACTGTTTAACCCTCTCCCTGTGTTGTCTGAGTAGTGTTCTGCCCATGGAAGACCCCGGGTCTTCACAGCTTCTATGATTCACTCTATGCAGAAAGAGCCCACATGGTCCCCTTCCACATACCCACCCTAACTTTATCTAGGGTGGTACCGTTTACAACTTCTGTCTCTGTAGGTTTCAATTTACCCCACCCTCTCTGTTTCTCTTTTAGCCCTACACCCAACTAAGCCTCTCGCCCCCATCCTTCCGGCTGCCCACCAATAAGTCATATGCTCCTAATCCATGGCTCTGCCTGGGCTCCGGGTTCTATTTCTATGGAAGAATTATCAAACTTTTCAGATTAATGGATTTGTACTGCATCTATAAATTCTAATATACAGAATAATGTTTCATCATAGAAATCCTTAAGTATCCAAACTCTGTTAGGTAAGGGTTAAAAAGCCAATAACAAGATTACTCTTCTTTCCAGACATCTTCCTAATTTCCGTAACGTAGGCAGATCCTGGTATGAGACATGCAGGTGTGGTTACATGGCCTCAAGGGCTTTAAATACCAGTCCCTTGAATGCCTTCCATCCCAGTACCCTGTCCTGTCCTTGCCTTCATCGGATGCGACGGGGCAGAACAGCACCGATGTGCCATGCAATAACTTAGCTTTCTAGTGCCACTAATTGAAATGAAAATGCGGTGCTCCTGAGAAACTCTGCACGATGGCAATACAAGAAGCAATCTGTAACTTTGTCCCTTCTTGTATTGCAGAATTATAATCACCAGGGGAGTGACAACTCATAGACTGCAGCCAATTTCCTGCATTGTTAGGCAGATCTGGAAAAGCGCCTAATTTCTTTGTGGTGTTCGGATGACAGTCCCCAGTGTGGTGGAAAAGTTCCTTCCTGTACATGTGAGCCTTCAGTGTCCCACAGCAAACGCAGCCCAAAATTACTCACTTTCTCATAAGATGCAGATGGTCCCTGTGTAAGGTCTAATTTGTATTGTGTGCAAGTTAATGAGGTCATACTACAGAAGTCGGGAATATTGCGGCCTGTGTCTGATCAGGTCTTAAGAGAAATCTGCATATTATGAGCGTAAAATTACGACCTTGGGAGAAATTTGTGGAAAGTTGGAAGGAAAGGCTGAGAGAGAAGAAAACTCCGTGGGCTTTGAGATGTTCCTAGTGGGACTGTACAAAGTCTCCTCTTAACAGTTGTTGTAGAGATGTGTCTGCTGCTAGAACTCTGTGTGGCATTGACCTGGTCTCTAATCTGAGCTGCTGTTAACCTGTGATTTCTGAGGCAGGTGACTCGGATAAACTTATCCTCAGAAGCAGAGGTGACTCTTGGTCTTCCTTTCCTCATGTGAGCCAATTTCTTTGTAGCGCTTGATGGTTTTTGCAACTGCACTTGGGGACACTTTCAAAGTTTTCCCAATTTTTCGAACTGACTGACCTTCATTTCTTAAAGTAATGACGGCCACTCATTTTTCTTTACTTAGCTGCTTTTTTCTTGCCATAATACAAATTCTAACAGTCTATTCAGTAGGACTATCAGCTGTGTATCCACCTGACTTCTGCACAACACAACTGATGGTCCCAATCCCATTTATAAGGCAAGAAATCCCACTTACTAAACCTGACAGGGCACACCTGTGAAGTGAAAACCATTTCCGGTGACTACCTCTTGAAGCTCATCAAGAGAATGCCAAGAGTGTGCAAAGCAGTCATCAAAGCAAAAGGTGGCTACTTTGAAGAACCTAGAATATAAGACATATTTTCAGTTGTTTCACACTTTTTTGTTAAGTATATAATTCCACATGTGTTAATTCATAGTTTTGATGCCTTCAGTGTGAATGTACAATTTTCATAGTCATGAAAATACAGAAAAATCTTTAAATGAGAAGGTGTGTCCAAACTTTTAGTCTGTAGTGTATATATTTTGGAGACTTATCAATCAATGAAACCTAAAAGATAGGATTGTCACAAAAATATTAATGCTTCTGAAATTCAGAAAATGCTCCAGTCTCATATAGTCCATAGAAAATTGGTCCTGGCTGTAGTGTAGGCAATGAATTTTTTACTTCAATGGGACTCTGGTATCCATTCCATGGTGCCCTTAAGAGACACAGTAGGGTAGAGTTTTCCTGGTCTAAAGTCTTAACCAGCTAGTGCAATGTCTTGTTCCTGATGTGCTAGTGGTTATTGGCGAATATACACACGGTAGAGACAGATGATATCAGGACCTTGGTGGTGACCCAGCTCTGGTTAGGCACATACTTTTTGTTAAGTAGTATTGACCTATGAAGGACTCATTTAACTACATTATAAGCAAATAGCGAGTTATCAGTTGACCCAAAGGTCAATGAAAACAGGTGGAAGGCACCTTAAAGGGCCCCAGTTTAATCTTTGCTATGGAGGTGTTACGTGGTCTGTGGTGGTAGACATGGGTGAGGTACTTGTCTGAGGCGCCCTGAAACGTTACATTAAAGTGAAGGTCCCACCTGGGTATGTGGATTTGTGCCGTGAGGGCCTTACGCCCATGCAGACCACATGTCACCGATATTGCTGGTTTGCCAGGACAAGATGGTTCACAGTTCAATGAGAGAGACTACCTATCAAAAATATTTTTTTTACTGAAAGGCAACTTGGTAAGGGTTATATACTAGGGATAGCGGGTACAAAGTCTTATGGACATTTCCTTTACAGTATGAAGCATTTTCCACACAGTATCCTTCCTCTGTAGTATACTCCAAGTCATTCCATATCCACTGTTTCTCCCTATTACACCACATATCAACTTTAACGCTACAGTCCTGAATAATAAGTCTCCTTTACTAGTTCAGCTGTTCCGTGTCCTATTTCTTCCACTACTGGCGCCTTGGATCTCCCGCTTTCCCTTCACTAGTGTCATGTACGCAGTCTTGTTTAGTCCCGTTACCTTTCATAATTTCATACAAGCTCGAGGTCTCGTGGCTAGGCATCCTCTCCTAGGACCTGTTTCCGGAAGACCACGCTGTCACTAATCCTTAGGATCTTGCTATCCCTTCTCTTTGGTCTCATCTCATTTACGGTCACCCTTGACTGCGGCACTGTATACCTTGAACCAAGTAGTCCACTCACTATGCACTCAAGGCCCTAACTGTTCCCCACTGCTCCTAAACTATACACATAGTAAATAATGCATTATTTCACACTACTAAACTTACATTACTGCACACTATACAGGAACAGAATACATTACAATTCAAATTACTCAATATTTACATAAGACTCAAGACATTATTTACATTACACTTTACATCACACTAATGTGATTGTTGTCTTCAGGGGTAGGAACAGGACTGCAGCAGTCTACCACCCTTACAGAGGTCCCTTTCTGCCTACACCATCGTCCCTGGTATCCTAGTGGAAAAGTACTTAGTCCTAAATTATCTAAAAATCTGTTGTACTGTCCATGCTTTTAAAGTGGTTTATTGTTGTCTTGTACCTTGTGTCTTCCTACCTAACAAAACACTTTTTGATCATCAAGTAGAAGGCACCGGAACCCTGTTGTGATATAGAGGATTTAACTTGTCCTATTTAAAAAAAAATCAATTTTTGCTGCTAGAAATGAGAAGGGGGACTAGTGTCTATAAAAAAAAAAAAATGCAGTAGAGATGAAGGAAGCCTAAAACCATTGTCCCTGGTATCCTAGTGGGAAAGTAATTTATCCAAGTCACACTAGTCTAAAGATGTATTGTTTTGTCCCTGCTGTCCAAGTGTCCCCTATTGTGGTGTCTTGCATCTTCCTCTTCCCTTGCTTCCCCAACCAGACTCAGTCTTTGATGGAGGAGCAAAGCGGAAGACTGTCGGTAAATCAAGTTCAGTCTTGTCGCATGGGGAGTTTTATTGGAGCCTCGATTTTGACCAGACAGCCATACTTTCGACTAGGTCATTAAAACCTCGAAGCCATCAACATCCATTAAGATATTAAGTTTAAGTACTTGTATTCCATCCCTTCAATGTGACTTCCCCCTCCGCCCTGCTAGAGATTCTCTCACTGGCAGGTGTTGAGTACAGGGTGGATGATTCAGGACTTGAATATTTATACACACCTGTTTCCTTAAGTCCGGTGTAACCTATTCTCTCCGACTGCCCATTATATGGAGGAAGATCATTTCTTGCTCTCACGAGATATGGGCTTGGCAGCTTAGAGTTAAAACACAAAACAAAAGTGACCTTCACAAAGGTAATACCTCTGCGGCTCGCCTGTTACCACAAGTTGTAATCACCATTCCTGGAATGGGAAAGGCTATTATGACTGGGCAATGACTTCAGCGAGACATGTACACCGGATCTGATTCATCTCAGCCCTCAGCCAACAAAAGTCACTTATGTTTCTTTGGATCACTTCAGAAAATTTCTCATGACCTATAGCCGGGCTTTGCTCTGTTTATTTAATGCCTTGCAAGATACAGGTGAACTGGACGGCGTTGATTTCAAGCTGTCATCAATCAATGAAAAAGTTCAGCAAATGTGCCAATGTCCGGTGCAATGTATTCTCCTCTGGAGAGAAGAATATGTCCTCCATTATGTGAAATACAATGGAACATGCCATGAACACGCCAACGCCATATGCAATGATGCAAATTAGCTCCTTTCCAGGCAGAAGAAAACTACATGTTTTATGCTCTCCTCTAGGGGAGGTGCACACAACCATTTTTCTCTCCATCTGAGAAAAATGTTATGATTATGCTAACCGTACTCTGATCAGAGTTTTGACTCGATTGGGATCTCGGATTTTCTCGGAGGTGAAGAGAAAAAAAAAAAAAGTTTTTCCACCCTCTCCATTATGCCAGTTTGTGAAAATTGGACCACACTAGCATTTCATCCAATTGAGGTCCGATTTTTTTTTTCAGAAACCAAAGACATAAATAGGTAGGTGAGTGTCATCCGATTCTCGAAAGCAAAAGCAAAATTGGACATGTGCACAGCCCCATAGAAAAACATGGGTATGAGTGCCATCTGTCAAAACCACGGATACCAGTGCCTTTATAAGTCAATGTTGACCCTTTAAGGAACCAAGAACCATGCCATATGACATAGTATATTGACCCAAACTAGAGTCTTCTGTGCAGATAGTTGTTTTTAGGTTCTTGTTAGAGATGAACAAATTTCACAAAATTAGTTTCAGGCTGGATTCAATTCTGTCCAAATAAAAAGTCATAAAATTGAAGATTATGCTCTGAGGTCTCTCGAGACCCCAGAGCATAATAAATTCAGGTCCGAAAAGAGGTTAAAAAAGATTTAATATACAATCCCTGGCCCATCAATCTCCTGTCCTATGGCTGGAGCTTCCCACCCGGTCATCCGCCCACTCCCACCAGTCTTCAGATCGGTAATTGGATCTTTCCTTGTTGACTAAACCTCTTATGGTCACGAAGTGAGACAGGAGGGATGAGGAGCAGGTCTACGACAGGTCAGTATAATCATTTGGATTTTATCCTCTCCAGAGTATAGAGACCAGTGGGCCACCATTTTGCTGGATTTGTGCAACTCAAATGCCCCCAAAATTTGTAATGATTTTTGTTTTGAATCAATTCACTCACATGTAGTTTTTGCTCTTTGTCGGAGCAGAGTAGGGTATTGATTGTCTGGGTTAGAGGTGTCAATAATGCCAGGTTTCAAACTGTAATTTGGATACTTATTCCCAGGGTACCTATAAGTCTCCCTATGACAGCTTGCTAAGGGTAAAGTAAGGAAAAGGCACCCCCTAAACCGCCATCAAGGACCTCTTTTTCAATTAACCAACAAGGACCCTCCACTGCACAGACATCGGCCAGAACTCCTAAACAGCTGACTACTAATGCAAAGCACATTTTTCTTTTTGGAGGAGACTCTGGTGTGGTGAAAAATTCTGTAACAAGGCTTGTTAAATGGTTGACTTATAGGATGGCTACCTCCAATAAGTGGCACTAAAGAGCTTGCTTTCTTTCTCTTGGAAGAGAGCTAATTTACATACCCTTTTCCCAGTAAGAATTGCCTGACCTACAATTATACCAGTTAGCAATCACTACGAGTAGGAGCAGTCCCTTTTAATAGACTCCACGTGGAATGAGATGCAGATGAAGGTGCAGTTAGGCCCATAGGTTTGCATGGGCATTGGCCTCATAGATCAGTAGAACCTGGATGGGTCGATCCTAAGGGTCTTATAGAAATATGCCAGATATATAACCCCCACTCTTCATCTGACAATCTCTTCATCTGACAATCTGTTTGCATATCCACGGGTATGTTCCTGCATCCATTCCCTGCAGTATCCACTGATCTCTGCTAATTTCATTCTATCTATCCTGGGTATGTTCCTGCATCCAATCCCTGCTGTATTCACTGATTTCTGCTAATTTCATTCTATCTATCCTGGGTATGTTTGATCCCATCCGCAAGCTTATCACTTCAATCCTTTGATCCCAATACACACTCCATCCCCATCCATCTATTTCCTGAAAACATTTAGCCTGTCTCCTAATTACTCCCCCCCTCCACCCTTGCTTTTGTGAGCAGTCTTCCTGCGGTTCCTCCTCTCCTGCACACACCTGACACACCTCATGTGCTGTTACAAGCTCCATAAATCTAACAAGCTAGGTCTGGCAGAGACCGTGGGTCTAGCTCTAAAGGGTCGATTTTAAGGGTCTTATAGAAATATGCCTGATATGAGCCAGAAGTGACCAGAAGGTACACGTAACTATTTACTAATTGTACTTAGTTTCTCTTTCTCATTGACACGTAACATTCATTATGCTTATATATATCCTTACAGTTTTTGCTCCACTAATCCTCACTCTCCTTCTCTATCCCCAAACCCCAGCACCCTCTAACCAAATCACCATCTCTCCTTCCCTCTTACCCGACCCCACCTGACCTCATCTGCAGACCTGCTCCTCAACCTCAGATCTATCCTACCAAAACATAAAAAAAGCCGGACACTCTCCTTCTCCCACCTGCTTTCCCTCTCTCTGCTTCTCCTCACTGCTGGTGACATATCTCCCAATCCTGGACCCCTACAGCTTATAACTTCCACTAATTCCCCCACCTATCGCTTCCAACGAACTGCAAACTACCGCAACCTCTCCTACGTAAAACCCATGCCCCTGATGCCCACCCCCCTGCTCCATCTCTCTGAAGCACTCTGGAATGCCCACTCTGTCTGCAACAAGCTCCATTTTGTCCACAACCTCTTTACCTCTCGCAATCTCTCCTTTCTGGGCATAACAGACACATGGCTGACACCCTCCGACACTGCCTCCCCTGCTGCGCTGTGTTATGGTGTCCTCCACTTTACCCACACTTCTCGCCCTGGTAACAGACATGGTGGAGGAGTAGGTCTTCTCCTTTCCACCAACTGCACCTTTAGCCCTATTCCACCTCTACTCTCCCTTATTCTCCCTTCTTTTGAAGTCCACTCTGTCTGCATCTACTCTCCCTCCAACCTCCAAGTGGCTGTCATATACCGAACTCCAGGCCCGGTCACTGCCTTTATTGACCAATTCTCCACCTGGCTTCTTTACTTTCTGCTGACATTCCCACCATCATCTTGGGCGAATTCAACATCCCTACTCACAATCACCAGCCAGCAGCATCCACACTCCTGTTGCTTACTTCATCCTTTGGACTTACTCAGTGGTCCTCCTCAGTCCCCCACACAGACGGACACACATTAGACCTCATCTTCACCCGACTCTGCTCCCTATCTAACCTTACAACTTCCCCCCTACCCCTATATGACCACCATATACTTACGTTCTCATCCCTGCCCTCCTCACCTGTCACCCATGTCCAGCAACTAGCACTCCCCCGCAGAAACCTTGCACATCTAGACACTCACACACTCTCTGACTCTATTCTACCACTGACATCCATATCTTCACTCCACGACACAGAAAGCACCACTGCTTTCTACAATGCCACTCTCGCATCAGCTATTGACTTGGTCGCCCCTCTTATGCATGGCAGAGCATGACTAGTCAATAGGCAACCCTGGCACAACAGCCTCACTAAACAGCTTCGACAAGCATCCAGGGTTGCGGAGCTGCGTGGGAAGAAAACACATTCTCAAGATGACTTCACTGCATTCAAACAAGCAACACTCGCATTCAAATCAGCCCTCACCTCTGCTAAACAGGTCTACTTCACAATCCTCATATCTTCCTTATCCTACAACCCTAAACAGCTATTCAACACTTTTAAATCTCTCCTCCGCTCTCCACTGCCCCCTCAGACCTCCGTCATCTGTGCTGAGGAGTTTGCCACACACTTCAAAAACAAGATTGACCAAACAAGGCAAGTCTTTACTGTCCAACCACTACAGCCCCTTTGTTTTCCAGACCATTGCCCTTCCCCCATAACCTCCCTTCCCAACATCAAGGAAGGAGACTTTACTCAGCTCCTCTCCAAATCACACTTCACCACTTGTACACTCGACCACATCCCATCCCACCTCCCCCCCAACCTCACCCCCAACCTCACCCCCACATTCATCCCATCCCTAACCCATCTCTTCAACCTATCACTAACTTCTGGTACCTAACCTGCTGCCTTCAAACATGCAACAATCAAGCCCATCCTCAAAAAGCCATCCCTCGACCCAACCGCCTTGTCCAGCTAACGCCCTATATCGCTGCTCCCATTTGCCTCCAAACTCCTTGAGCAACACATTCACGCAGAACTTTCCTCTTAGTTCTCACCTAACACTCTCTTCGACAACCGACAATCCGGCTTCCGCCCCCACCATTCCACTGAAATTGACCTTACCAAAATTACTAATGACTTACTTACAGCCAAAGCTAACAGACAATTCTCTGTCCTCCTTCTTCTTGACCTGTCCTCTGCTTTCGACACAGTTGGCCACTGCCTCCTACTACAGGATCCTCTCTTCCTTTGGCATCAAAAACCTTGCCCTATCCTGGATCTCCTCATACCTTTCTAACCGCACATTTAGCATATCCCACTCCCACACTACCTCCTCACCCCGCCCCCTCTCTGTTGGAGTCCCTCAAGGCTCTGTCCTAGGACTCCTACTCTTCTCAATCTATACTCTTGGCCTGGGGCAGCTCATAGAATCCCATGGCTTCCAGTACCATCTGTACGCTGATGACACCCAGATCTACCTCTATGGCCCAGATGTCACCTCTCTGCTGTCCAGAATCCCAGCATTTCTAGCAGCCATATCCTCCTTCTTCTTCTCCTCCCGCTTCCTCAAGCTCAATGTGGACAAAATTGAACTCCTCATCTTTCCCCAAACTCGCATATCTTTCCCACCTGACCTTTCTATCACAATAAATGATATCACACTTTCCCCTGTACCGGCAATCTGCTGCCTCGGAGTAACCCTTGACTCTGCCCTGTCCTTCAAACCCCACAGTCAAGCTCTCGCCACCTCCTGTCATCTCCGGCTCAAAAATATTTCCAGAATCCGTCCTTTCCCCAACTCTCAATCTACTAAACTGCTTGTGCATGCCCTCATCATTTCCTGCCTTGACTACTGCAACATCCTCCTTTGTGGCCTACCTGCTAACACTCTCGCAGCCCTCCAGTTCATCCTTAACTCTGCTTCGCGACTAGTTCATCTCTCATCTCGCTACTCCTCTGCTATCCCCCTTTGCAAATCCCTTCACTGGCTCCCAATTGCCCAAACTACTAACACTGACCTACAAAGCCATCCATAACCTCTCTCCTCCGTACATCTCTGAACTAATCTCCCGATATATTCCCTTACGTAATCTCCGGTCCTCCCAAGACCTCCTTCTCTCCTCCACACTAATTCGTTCCTTGCCCAATCGCCTCCAAGATTTCTCACGAATATCCCCCATTCTATGGAATTCTGTGCCTCAACACGTCCGATTATCCGCCACACTTGGATCCTTCAGACGGAACCTGAAAACCCATCTCTTCAAACAAGCTACAGCCTGCCATGACCTCGCTTGTTGCCACCTCAACAACCCCGGAGCTACTGCAACCCCCCCAACCTGCTGTCTCCTTCCCCCTTACTGTAGAATGTAAGCCTGCAAGGGCAGGGTCCTGTTCCCTCTGTATCAGTCTATCATTGTTAGTTTGTTTACTGTAAGTGATATCTGTATTTTGTATGTAACCCCTTCTTATGTACAGCGCCATGGAATCTATGGTACTATATAAATAAATAATAATAACCTTTTGAGATGTTCGGAGGCATAACACATCATTCGCAAAAATTTATGGGGTCATACTGTGCATCCATACCCCAAATTTTTCTCTAAAATAAAAGAAGTCTGGCTATGTTTCGAACATTGAGCTAGTTTTCCAGATACCAGACCATCATGTTCATCACAAGACCTTTTACTGTATTTTTTTTGGTATGCATTGAATTAATAGTGCAGTGCAGCCTGCAATCAAATCAAAGAGCCATTTTTTGGGGAGGACGATGCAGTTTGTGAAATAAGGGCATATCTTCTGAGATACAAGATGAGCAGTTTGATTTGTGCCGCCCTAGTCCAGGGTCCAGTCTGGTCACTCCGTGGTGACTAGTCTTTGTTTCTACACCCAGCATCCTCAGCTCGACAACCTGTGCATCTCTTGTGCTTACTGATCCCTGAAACATCATATTGCAGCCCCACGCACGTCAAGAAGATGTTGCAAAGGGCCTTGTAAGCTTCAAAGGTTTCCAGAAGCAAAGGTGAACACTGGAGCAGTGTAAACTGGATTTCTCATTTCTAATATCTAGTACTTACCCGGCTAGGTGTTTGCATCTCGCAAAGCATCATTTTCCAGCGCTCAAGCAGTTAAGGACAGCTCACGACTAGACCGAATTCTTTAGCCTTCTGAAATGAGGCTTTAGGGAGTGCACAGAATCATTATGCCATCCTGAGATTGACTAATTAGTCTAGATGCTGGTCAGAACTTGCTAAGTTTAATAAGCTATTGCAAAACTTTTCCTGTGGTCACTGAGCCAAATTATGGTTTTGCAAGCAGAACACACAGTCCTACCTGACTAAGAAGCAGAAGAAAGGTCATGTTCCAAGGTGCAAATAACGTGCATTGTATATGGTATATACTGCAAAGGACTGAGCTACAATACCAGACCTAGCACATGGACAAAGAGGTCACAGTGTACAGGAAAAAAAAAGGGCTCCATCCACTCTTGTTAGTGGTTCTAGGAGATTGTTCTTCCAATCAGTATGGAACTCCTCTAAGGGGTCGTTACAAAGGTAAACTAATTCTCAAATTGGTCCATAGATACCATAAATGTCTTGATTGTTTGATATCCTTGGGTTTGATCACTAGAACCCCCACTGATCATGAGGGCAAGGATCTCTGTGGGAATTCATTCACTTCTTTGGGAGCAGTAGTGGGCCCGCTGACCACCCCTCTATTCACTTCTGTGGGAGCAGTGGTAATGCATGCGCACTACCGGTGCCATCGACAAGTGAATTAAATTTTGTTCATGCATTCACACCATCACACCATTCACACAGGAGAATTTGATCAGTAGGGATCTCAGTGGATGGACAGGTGATAAATGTTCTCTTTTTATTCTTGTTAAATCTGATTTGGAGGATGTGGGTCACTGATGGCAATGTGGGCCCATCACTTCCAATAGTCTAGAAGATCTTCTAAGGCTTGATAGGACCAGGATCAGTCACTAAGGCCCCCTTCAAAAGTTCATATAAAACTCGTACGTGAAAAAACAGTACCGGTGTCATCAGCATTTTCCATCAGTGTGCCATACGTTTTTTTCCGGTATGACTAAAAGAATGAAATGACAAAGCTTCTCCCATACTTTGCAATGTTAAACACATACAGCACATGGATGGCTCACGGATGCCATCCGTGTGCTGTACGTGTTTTTCATGGACCTATAGACTTTTATTGGCCCTTGTCACCCGTGCTGCCAGAGAAAAAACAGACATGTCTCCATGTGGTTCACACGGACACACGGTCCCTGTGAAAACATGAACATGTGAAGATCACCATAGATTATTATCGGTATGTGTGGTATCAGTGAAAAAAACGGATGCCACATGTACCGGAAACACGAACATGCAAGCAGAGGACCCAAGCAAGAACGTTTTTCTATTTTGTTTTTTCCAAGGTTTAAATCAATGGATTGCTAGTCATAGACCACCGCATCCCAATGCAACAGAAGCAATGAGATTTAGATGGGAATGTGTGGAGGACTTTAAATGTCATCCAAAGGACATTAGGGAGCCATATGATAAACGTATATTAAAGCAGCACTTACCCGCTGGCCCCTGTGCAAGAATAGGGACAGCGTTAGAGATGAGGGAATAAATTTGCAGGACCTGGGTTTAGCAACCAGGTCAGTATTCTGGGGCTGCTGTACGGAGAACCAGCTCCTACTTCCCAGCATCTGTGGCTCATCTTTTGATAAGCCAGCCTGATGATAATGCGCTAGGCCAGATAATGAGAAGAGGAGTTGCGGATGTTGGCGTGTAGGCCTTTGTTCTCATGGCTCCTGTCCAGTGCTGACGACCTTAGACTACTGACCTTGGTTGTTCAACCAGGGATTTGCGAATCAATTCACAAGACCTGGCCCATCTGCCACATTAATCTGTGGCCGGTAGACTGAAGCCCTGTGAGCCACCTCCTACCTGCTGGGATCCATGGCTCCTCTTTTGATTATCCAGACTGGTGATGATACTGTGCCTGGCCAGTTAATAAAAAGAGGAGACAGGGATGCTAGCAGGCGGAGTATGGTTCTCAGTGCTCCTGTCTGGCGATGGGGGCCACAGACTGTTGACCTGGCTGCTGAACCAGGCACCTGCAAATCGATTCCCAAGACTTTGTCCATTGGCTACATCTGTGACCGCTGGAAAGGAGCCCTGAAAACGTCCTCCTTCCTCCTAGTATCCACTGCTCTTCTTTTGATTAGCCAGCCTGGTGCAACACCATTTTTGCAGAGTGACGCCCATGTGACTTTGCATTAGACTGGCCAGTCAAAAAAGAGCGTGGATGCCAAGAGCAAGGAGGCAGTTTTCAGGGCTCCTGTCCAGTGGCCACAGATTAGTGACATAGCCAGTGGCTTGGGTTCTGCAAATCAATTAGCACCAACTCTATTTTTAATGAACCAAAAATGTAATGGTCTTGTCCAGGATTTGGAAAACATTGCATCCTTTTTTCCAGAAACAGCACCACTTTTGTTCACAGGTTGTGTCTGGTATTGCTGTCTCATTCTATTGGACAGATGTGGTGCAGTTTTTTAGGAGAAAGGAGCCATGTTTATCTAAACTTGAATCTTGATTTTTTTTTTTTAGCCTGCAAACTATGGAAATAAAAAGATATTTCTACAAGAATTAAAAACCAGAGTTTTTTGAATCCTAAAAAATAATTCCTAATATTACTGCTCATGCAGTCACCAGGCTGGTAGATAATTAAAAGGAAGAGACGTTGCCTCCTTTTTGACTATCCTCACCATAAGTCAGAAGGGGGTCCTGTGAGGATTAACACACCCCAAGGTGCAAAATGTCCTCCTGCAGTGCGTTAATCCCACCTAACCTGGCGGTGCGGCTTATTATTGCTTATTTATTAAATACTGAAATGCCATTCTGCGAAGATCTATTTTCCCACATAAAGAATCAATTACGGGAGGTTTACACACCGACGCCTGATGGATATTGCAAAGGGTCAAAACGTGCATCAGATTTTCCCGATGCCGGGCCGCACCGCACTACACAGGTTCTCCGAAATGCGTGACATCCAGGCATGTACCTTCACCTTCTTCATTGAAAGTCACCGTAGCGGCAGATGACACATCTTTTTAATTAAAAACAGGATTAAAAACATAATTACATTTGGTTTATGTGTTTTCACACGTGTTTCAGCACAGAAGTGTTACTCGTCGATGTGCTACATCTATCATTCTGTACATAGAGCCCTGTTGTCAATCTTATATAAAATTCAGAAGGAATATAGGGTATATTATGGTTTGTTACATGGGGACCCTTCCATTAAAGTTAAGTCACATAGCTAAAAATAAAGTTTTCCAACTAAAAACTTTTATTTGCTAAGTTAAAGCGTAATAAATAATCGTCATTTTAATTTTTGTTTCATAAATGAATAGCACACATGAAAATAAGGAACTCTGTAATCTATCTTATCAGAAAAATCCGCTTCTTTCTCCTCCTGGACTGATATTTCAGTCTCAAAATTCTCAATTCCTAGGTAAAATCTGTATTCGGTGAAGATAGATTGTTACTTTACTGAGATAGTGTCACGCAAGGTGTGGGAAAGACTTAGTGCAACACAAAGGGAAGAGGGATAGGGGGGAAGTGGAGACCTCCTAGGTTGATCTAGCGTCACCCTGTCTCCCCTAACGTCCCTGTATTGGCTCTTCACTAATCGCTGCACGCGTGCCTCGCCCTGTCTAACCCTGGCGTATGGCTAGTGCTAGGGAAGGGAGGCGATGACCACTAGTCAATCTCCACTAAACACTATAGACAACAAGGGGAAAATTGCTTAGCTTTAGACGACTCCAGACAAATGCGTATATGTCCTCAATCTCCAGAGGGGACAAAGTACTGCTCTTGCTAAAGCCTCACAAGTAGTAATGAATATCGCCGGGACCTCCCTCTCAAACACAGCAGGTATTTATACACCCAGGTAGGGTGTTAATTAGCCAGAGGAAAGTAGCCGCAGGGTCCTAGAGACAACCTCTAAGAAGATGTCTGTAATGCCAAATGTAGAGATCTCCTGCAACCAACTGCAGGGCGACTGTATGTCACTTCTGACACATCCGTGACACATGGCGCTGTGTCAGGATATCCCCAAGGCCAGGGGCTCCTTCCCTATCCCTCAAGCTAGGGGGTGCCCTATTCTCTCCCTACTCCCCGGATTACTTCTGATGGTGAATATGCCGGGGCCATGTGCCTTGCTGTGGTCCTATTTCAACTCTTATCTGTCCCCTCCCCCACCTAGGGAAGTAGGGAGTAAAAGTGTATAAGAAAACACCAACCTGACATACAAGGGAAGACAGACAGGGTTAAATAAAAATACAAATCATACAAAAATGTACTTAAAAACAGAGTGGAACACCGGGGAGTTTAAGGAAGGAAAAACCAAATAGGAGAGGATGAGGGTATGCACACACACAAATCACCAAGCAACAGTCTTCAGAGCAACACTCCAAAATGCCTCCTCATACAACCAACACCTCCAACTCCAGAACCAGGCGGTATGAAACTAAACCTGGCAATCCCTGATTACCAGAAGCGAGTATATATAGCAGAGGGCAGTGGGCAACACTGAACAGCTGAGACCATCAAAGCAGGAATGCTTCAGGACCTTCAACTGAACAGATTAACCCCTGCACTGCTAGCAGAAACCTGCACTGTTTAATATGATGAAGTGCTTCTAATCAGTGCAGGAGTGAGTGAAATCAGACACCACGGTCTTCTGGCCCTTCTCTGTTGCAGAAAACCTGTGACAGATATAAGATGACAATTACTACTGATAAGATTCTATGAAGATTGGAGTTGGGAATAGTGAGGGGCTCTGCCTGCAACTCCACCTCCCCCCATCTACATAAGATTCTATCTCAATGATGTAAAAATCTGTCTTCACTGAATACAGATTTTACCCAGGAATTGAGAATTTTGAGACTGAAAGATCAGACCAGAAGGAGAAAAAAACAGGTTTCTCTGAGATGTATTACAAATTTGCTTATTTTTATGTGTACTATTAATTTATTAAATAAAAATTAAAATTACTGTTATCCTTAAACTTAATGTGATTTCTTAAAGGGGGTATCCAGCCTCATTAAAAACATTCCAAGTGGGATGTATGGCTTTAAAAAAAAAAAAAGCCAAAATCAACATACACAACTGAATGTCCCATTCTCCTGTCATTAAAGTCCCCCCCTCCCTATACACAGAAACACTCTCTCTGCCAACTCTTCTAAGACAGCTCTGGCGGTGGCTTATCTCTTACCGAACAAAAGTATCGGCAGTCCGAAATCAGACATGATAGATCCTTAACTCCTCCGAAAATAATTTGTCAGGGACTCCCCTACATATTAGACTGTCGACCAAACCCTTGATATCAGCGGGTTCTGCCAACATTAGACTTATGTATATGTGGGGGGCTTAAAGCTTTTGATTAGCTGGGCCTGTCAGGTGAGCCAAAGAAACAAGTTGGTGCCGGACAATCCCTTTAAATTTAGTTTGTCATTGGCATTTAGGTGCACTGTACTATCTGTTTTACCACAAGTCATGTGACCAAGATTTTCTCCATTTTGTCAAAGAAAATTACAATTAAAGGGGGTCTGATAATAAATCCTCCCCCTCCCCCCAAAGAAAGAATGCATATCTGGAATTGCAGACCTTTAAAATGTAAACTCATTGACACCTTTATATCTTCTCTCTGTTGCTGCATTCCCAGAAAATTGGCATTTTCATTCATATGCAAATTAGGCATTAAGTGCTCTGGGTGTGACAGAGCACTACCCAACCCTCTGCCTCCCAAGGTTGTTTTCCTTCTAGCAACATCCTCTTTAGCTTGATTAGCTCACTGTGTGATGTCAGGCACCAAGCAAGGAAATCAGACAGTGAGCTATCAATCAAGCTAAAGAGGTAGAGGCTAGATAAGTGCTCTGTCACACCCAGAGCACTTAATGCCTCATTTCTATAGGAGTGAAAATGCTAATTAGCTCAGGAAGGCAGCAACAGATAGAAGATATAAAGGTGTCAATGAATTTATCTTTTAAAGATGCATGCCAGTAGATGCTTTTTTAATGGGTATGATCTTACTGACAGATTCCCTTTAAGAGCATTTGATTTGTAGCTTCTGGCGCCTTTGATTGTCATACTAGGTATGGGAAGGACCCAGCGTTCAACAAAGGGAAAAGGGGGGAAGCCCAGCAACTAGGGAAAGGGAGAGTGGAGACCCCTGAGCAGATCTAACAACACCCTGGCTCCCCTCTCATCCCTAAATAGGCTCCGCACCTATCGCTGAGCAGGATTCCTTAGCCCTGGCTGTCCCCAGGAAGGGATGGGGAGAACTAGTCAGCCCCACTGCAACTAAAGACAAACCAGGGAAAAAGACAAGGGGATACACTTAGCTTTGAGAAGACACCAGAGAGATCACGACTACAACTCACAAAGGAACTCCAAGAAGAATCTAGCCGACTGCTAGAACTTCCGACCTGAACAGAGGAATTTACTCTATCACCGGTGATTCTCTGGAGAAAGTGAGGACATTTAAAGATCCAGCAAGGGTGTGTTAATTAGCAGCAGAAGGTGGAGATCACTGCTGGGTCCCAGAGAGGGAGGGATGATGAAAGGATCAAGAAGGTGTCTGCAAGGCCTTCTACAGTCGGATCCAGAAAGACTGTCTGTCCAACCTGATACACCCGTGACATTGATATATATAAACCATGATCAGAACATTGGGAAGTGTGGGGAAAAAAAATCTATATTTGTTTTATATTTTTTACTCTCCAAGAGTTCTCTTGATGATAAATCTGTATTATTTAATGCAGTAGCCATCACCGCATTACATATACCATAAAGGGTTGTCCCTTAAATCTAAAAGGGGCTCCCAATGATCAGAAATTTCCCCCTGCTGGGATCTGACACAATCAATTAGGGAATCCTTTTGTAAGTGTGTCATCTCTCTGCAGTGCCACCTCTGGGGAGATTAAGTATTACACAGTTGCAATTGAAATCAATAGCTTGTTGGGTCCTCCGAAACTCTTGCAGTTGATTGTCGTGATAGTCCTTAACTAAGATGAATGAAGAGGGCATAATTTACTAACAGGTTATTAAAAAAAAAAGTGTTTTAAGCAAATAAAACATTAGAAAGCAGTACCCTTTTAATAGACTGTCGGCAGCCCAGACACGGAGAAATATAAATCCTGACCTTGTCGTAGACAGTTACATAATAGCAATTGGCAGAGCCGGCAAGCAAGGAAAGAGAAGTGAACCAGAGACAATTCTGATTTGTCTCCCTTTATGTATTTTACAATTTAATTGCTCTTCTGTAGGTCGTATCGTCCACACAATTAGCCATTGTGGGATCACGCACATTACAAAAGGTAATTTTCCGCTAGTTCTGTGCAATAAAATCTTGACCAAACACTGCGGTACGGGGGGAATCCGTCATTTAAATTGTTGTCACTTATGATCTTCGGCTAATTCACGGGAAATATCATCACAAAGGGAGAACTGCTGTGAAATTCATTTATTCCTTAAATAGGTCTCTGGGAGAACATTTGTATTTATTAGGTTACTCTGTTTGAATTGGCGGTCCGGATCTCATGGACTACAAAGTCTATGTTAAGTGTAGGGATAGCGCCCCTGTTTATCTTAGAAAAAGCTGTATACATAAGAGAGCCCAGATTTAAAAAAAAAAAATCCAAAAAGTCTTAGAATTTTTCTATTGTATAGGAGGTAGCAACCGAAAACCACAAATACGACTACCCTTGCACCTCTTAACACCCCCATATGCTTTGTCAGTGTTGTTTGGGGATCGATCGTTTTGTTTACAGGTAGATAATTTAATGTCAGATATAAAGTAATTCAACTTTTTTTATTTTATTATCCTCAGACATTGAACAGTTATGATTTTTTCATTATCTTGTTTTACAGTTCTGTTTAAATCCCCAGTTCATGCTCCTTTTACAAGCTCCTTTTAACTGCTGCTCTTACACTGCCCTTACACTATATTCAAACAGTCTGAATATAGGACTTTCCCTGTCTGAGCCTCTCTGCTCTCTATCATAATACTGAAAAAGGGGAAATTCCAGTACATGCAGTGTTTGGACTTAGTGTACTGTTCAGCAGCAGATGAAAGCAGCTTCTAAAAGAGCATGAACCGGCCACTAAAACAGTATTGAAACAGTGGTTGGGAGAGAAAAGAGCAAAATAAGGTAGGAAGTGGCTCTTCACACCCACACTCAAACAGGGGGAATTCCAGTATATACAATGCTTCAATATAGTGAATGGAGATTGTCAAGCAGCAGTTGAAAGCAGCTTCCAAAGGAGCATGAACTGGGCACTGAAACAGCATTAAAACATGGTATTTGGAAGAGAAAAGAGCAAAATAAGGTAATGGTGTCTTTCCACCACCATACTAAAACTGGAGGAATTACAGTATATACTCTGTTTCAATATAGTGAATGAAGATTGTTGAACATCAGTTGAAAGCAGCTTATAAAGGAGTATGAACTGGACATTGAAACATAGTGTTTGGAAGAGAAAAGAGCAAAATAAGGTAATGAAGTGACGCTTCATCCCCATAGTCAAACAGAGGGAATTCCAGTATATAGACTGTTTAAATATAGCAAACGGAGATTGTCGAGCAGCAGTTGAAAGCCGGTTCTAAAGGAGAATGAACTGGGCATTGAAACATAGTGTTTGGAAGAGAAGGGAACACAATACTGTAATGAAGCATAATACATAAATCATAACTGCAATGCCTGGAGGATAATTAATTAAAAAAAGTTTAGTTACTGTTTTTAAATTGGTTTTCCCAACTTAGACATTGGATATGCCATAAATGCCTGAGAGATGTGTGTCCCATGCCTTTCAACCACACTTACAGTATGTGGAGGATCCAAATCTCATATGATGATACGTGTAGTCATTTATGTCATGAGACGGTGCACTAATATAATCATGACTGGTGGCACCATCACTGCCACTAACTGAGGTGTCTGCTAATCCAAGTACTCTAAGTATAGAGTATCTCTGATAGGCAGAAATGGACCTGCTACCAGAAAACATTGGAGACTTATTCTCTATAAGTAGGCACCTTATGTCTATAATACCTGCTGAAGAATCGTGTGCTATTGATTTAAAGGAGTCCTCTGCTTTGCACTTTTTAAAAGGGTTTATTAACAATGAGCTGATAAGAAACTGTCCTCCAGCAATCAGCTGCAAAGTGTGAGTTCAATTTGCCTGCACGATCATGGTTGTCCTGAGGAAGAAGAATGTATACTTCGAAACGCGTTGACTAAATAAACCACTTACACTCCGTTTGGCATCCCTCATCCTTCCTACATGGCAGCGCAGAATTAACCCTTTTGTTTCTCCATTACCGGCATTACGAGTGAAAGGAAACAGTCAGGTCAGCTTGTAACTGACAGCCTTGGAATGGGCATTCTGGAATTTGAGATGCCTCTCTGGCTAGCTGGAAAAGAGTTAGGAGCCTACTTTGGCAATCACAAGCATGAAAGACCAGTTGTCTAGGAGGAGAAATCACTACAGGGTACGATAAGAGGGTGGTGAAGTAAGGGCCATAGAAGAGTGTTACACACCTGTCCCAGGTATCATGGTCTCCACTCCCTTTCCCTGAGTCTGTTGCCCTCAAGTGCTCCACATTGGGCTTTGCTGGTTGCTCGAAGTGGATCTACATGACATCATCTCCCTAGACCCATACAAGGCCCACCGACACACACATCTGAGTCTTTGGATTGCATTCCTAGACCTCTGTTTGGTGTGCTCCACCTTCTGTCTATATTGTATTTACTTGTTTCCATCCCTGTTGGTTTACATTTCATCTACCCTGTGGATGAAGGGAGGCTGAAGTTCTTGCTGCCCACGTGCCTTCGAGCTTGCTGCATCAACGCCTGGGGTTCGAGTGTCCACCCAGATCTGGGGCTTAGAGGATCCACCTCACCTGGTGAGCTGTGACAGAGAGTTTTCCTTTGAACCATTAGTTGTGAGCAATCTAGAAGGGGAAAGTGTGTGAGAAGATCCCTCTTGCCTGCACAACCCTCAGGTCGAGGAGTGTCACGTCTGTGATGAATGAGAAGTACTCTTTCGAGGCCAGTGAGAAAGGTGCAAGGAATCAAGTCAGGGGCAGTCCCACATTGTTCACCCAAGATCAAACCCAAAGAGTGGCCACTTTAGTGGAAACATCATCCATCTCTTCTGCTCATGGGAAAGTAAGTGTGATAATGGCGAAGCAGTGGGTTGCTTGGTCTTCGAGTGATAGACTGAGAGAATCGCGTCGGTGTATAGCGCAGGTGTCATGAGTGCAGTCGCACCCTGAGATGTCAAGTGCCTTAACTTCGCAACATTTAAGTATAAACCTCTAGATTGGAAGAGTCTTCAATAAAGATTAATGTCGTTTGCAAAATCTTCCAGTGAGTTTCTGTAGGGGAGACCAGAATCCACCCATACATATTTGACGCCCCTTGTGTGTCGCGCCCAGGGGATGGGGACGACTCGGTACCTGGGCTTTTACCTGATTTAGGGATGTCGCGGTGGTCGGCTCCCGGGCCCGTACCCTGGGGTCACTCTTGAAAAAGGGGATTGTAACTTGGATAAAAATAAAATAAATAGTTTGTGATGCCACCTGTGGTACCTGGTAATGATTACCAGCACTGCTTCAGACCTTCGGGGGTGTTGGGATGGCAGCTGAGGTGTTTCTGCTCCCCACAGGTGGAGCGGGCCCCCGGGGCAGGGATGGTGTGAAGGGATGCAGAAGAGAGGGGACCCAGCCGGGTCAGAGGAAGAACAGACACACACACTGGGGCTAGTTTCAGTACCTTTACTGCAGATGGTAGTCAGGTACGGTCCGGGGTACTTGTAGGTGGTGTGCACTTCTGGTCTTGCTCCCCAGTGAGTGGGTGTAAGGCCTCCTTTCTGTATCTTCCTGTCTCTCTCCCTGGAGCTTCTGACCTGCCTGGAACAGGGTCTAGCTCCCTCAATGTTTCTCTCACCCGTCTTGCTTGGCGACGAGGGCTTTCCCACTGGTTACCACGATCCCTGGACGCTGGGGCCTTCGTGGTACCTAGTCCTCTGAATGTGCAGTATTCACGGGTGGACTGAGGGATATGAAATCCTCCTCAGTATGCCGGATTCCCTACTGGGCATAGAGATCCCAATAGGCTCGGGCCCGGTGCCCGGCTTGCATCAGGGGATTAACCCTCTGTGGTTCCTCTGTCCCCCATGGCTCTTCTCTTCTCCTTGCCTTCTAGCCCACTCTAGGCTCTCACTGGCCAGACCAGCCCGCAGTTTGGGCCTAGCCTGGCTTTCAGCCACACAGACTTCAGCTTGTCTGGAGCTGCAGCATTGTATCACACTCTCTGCTTCCCACTGACTCACTTCCTGAACTCCACCCCTCAGTATATATATACCTGACAGGGCTCCATCTAGTGGACTTGGGTGGAGGTGTCTGCATGTATTGAGGCCACTGGGGAGAATCCATCTGTGCAACACCCAGGAGCTCTGTGACAGCCTGCAGCCGCAAGGCGTCACATGTGCACCCCAGAACAGGGTCAGCCAACTTTAAATAACTCAAAATCCTCAAACAAAGGATTGTTTTGTCTACTCTAGGTAGAAGATGATCCTTCATTGGTTGGGCATTGACAACCACAAGACTCTAAACCAGTTAAGCAGGGGTGGACCACATCAAAGTTCCTGCCTCTGCAGATGCCCTGGAGCCCTATAGCTCAACAATAAGGTCACAAAGTATCTCTCAGCTCAAAACTACTCCTTAGTTGTGATCAGAGTATGGATTAACTATGCTGTGATAGTATCTTGATAAATTAGCCGGGGTCCACATGATATTATTACACAATGGCCCCTTTTTGTCTGTTACATAGAAGGGTAGACTCTTGTCCCAACGTTCAGGGCTGAGTTGTAAGCCTCTATTTTCATGTCCATGTTTTGTTGTCACGATGGGACTCGCTATATGAGTGGCTCATTAGTCCAGCCCTGGAGAGGGTAGTAACAAAGGTGAGACTATTGGGGACCACAGGTAATTATTTCTAATAAGCTCTTCTGTCCCCTGCTCAAAAGAGCAGCTGGTCTTCCCAATGTTCCCACAGGACGCCCACCCCCGGGAACAGTGGAGGACCCAGGTGGTCAAAGGTTAAATGACAAAGTCTCATACAAGACACATACCCTATGGATAGAAAATGTAAAACATTATTTGAATAAACCATTTTACATAGAGATTTATGTTTTATCCGGTGACTGTACTTAGAGCATCTGTTGAAGGGAACAGCCGTCGCCTAAAATACATTTCTGCATAACATGGAAACAAAAAAAGAATTAAAAAAGAAAACAAAACACTGGAGCAGATTTATCAAAAAGGTCTAAAAGAAAAACGGATGCAGCCTCTTCAATAGTATTGGGGTTCTGTTCATCCTGAGCTTCCAGGTTCATGAAGAAATGGACAGAATTATAGAGGAGGCAATAAAAGGACAGAATAAGAACAAGGAGTTTTCCAATGTTTTCAGACTTTCACTTTTAAACGTAACCCTTTGTAATGCAAAATGCACAACAAAGCCTTAAATGTGAATTTGAGTCCATAGCGTAAAATTACTCGTCATGTGTAAATCTACCCTATTAATGCAGAATTATATTACACTGGAAAACATCATCTTATGAGTACTTAGTGCTGCCATTATTAATTGTCATCCAGTATTTTTTGGAGGAGACCGTGATAGTTCAGAAATGTCTTTTTTTACATGTGATAATTCCCATACGGTAAAAATGGCAAAAATGAATAAACTAAAATGTAAAGTCTTTTTCTTATTAATAATTCAAAATATATTTTGAAGTTAGATATTTTTTCTTAAATATTTAACTATTAAAATAGAAAGATTCCTGGTACTAAAATATTATTATTATTATTATTATTATTATTATTAGATTCAGCATTTGATGTAATATAATAGCAATTGCTTCTTATCTTTATCAGTATCATTAGGGTTAACATAATATTTTAGACAAAATCTATGATTATATTATGATTATTATTATATAAAACTAAAATAAAACTCAAAATAATAGTATACTAATAAAACTCAATATGATTGAAAACAAATAAAAATAATAAAATAATTGTAATTAAAATAAATGAATACAAATATATACATATATATATATATATATGTGTGTGTATATACATACATATATATGTATGTGTGTATAGATTATATATTGAATATATATATATATATTTAATATCTATATATATATATATTTAAATTTAATATCTATATATATATATATTTAATATCTATATCTATATATTATAGAGAGAGACCGTACCATTTTTAAATATATAAGTAAGGTAAACATTAAACATAAAATATAAGAATATATTTATTTTATTTTATAGATTTTATTGATTATTAAAAATAACATAGAACATAACATAATAAAAATAATAAAATAAAACTCAATGATTGAAAACACATAAAAAAAAATAAAAAATAAAACATTATATATTTGGAAGAGAGAATAATTATTTTATGGATTTTTTTTAAGTATTTGATGATAATAAATGTAAACAATAACAAATAATTATTTATTATTATTATTATATATTTAAACATTGTATAAACACAATTATTTTCCCTACACTTAATCCTTAGAAATAATGCATTTTTATATAATCATAAACATTAAATTGCAGAAAAATGAACTTCTTCATGACCATCTCCGCATAAAGACTCGTAAGGAAACGGATATGGTTGCAGAATAATGTCCTGTTCTCGTAGAGTTGGAGATATCTGCACCGTGATCAGTTCTTAATCAGTACAGACTGACGGCTTTTCTGACATTTTAGGGGCCGTCAATGTGTTCCATGATTAATCAGCAAGGGATGGTGTCAAATGAGCAGCTTTGATCAACATGGGTTGGTGGGGACTGTCTGCAGTGACACTTTTTAGGGGCCATGAATATATAATGGTATTAGGGGAGAAAGATACGTGTCACACCATCATCTTTGATCATGCAGGTAAGATCTGAAGCACATGTTTGATTCTTTAATAAATTGATGGCACCTTAGAAAAAGAATCAGTCGGCTGGCGAGAGCTCAAGCTTTCTTTCCGCTGTTTCTATCAAAAGAAGGGGAAAAAAAGGAGAATATAAGAAAAATAATTACTGAAGAACAACCAGTAAGTACAAGATGTAAGTGGTTTCAGGCGGTGTGTCAATACTATGTAACAGCGGTAGTTCACGCACATTAAGGTTCTACATAAAATTCATTTTCCATTGCCTCCAAAGAGCGGATTTCTTCCCGAAACTTGCTTTCTTTGAAGTGTTTGAATAATGTTATAGGAAAACAAACAGTTCTGACATTACTAAAGAAGGTAAAGCCTTATGGGGGACATCAAAAATTCAGATACAGTAACGTTAGAAGGTGGTGGAATGTCTAACGCGTAATGGCAGAAGGGCTTCGAGGTGGGATCTTTCAGACGTCAAATTTAGATTATGGGAAGGAATGTATAATACCAATTTATAATGACAACGGGCAGAGGATATGTTGTGAACAACAGGCTTTAGTTTGATTGTGAAGAAATGGATTTGGCCAAAAATCTCGGAAAATTTAATAAAATGTTGGAAAATATTTAGATTTGAGAGTCCTCAGTGGTTGATACCTTTTTAATGGTTAACTGAAAAGATAGTAACAGGTTGCAAGCTTTCGAGACTACTCAGGCCTCTTCATAAGGCTAGTATAACCCAAAATCTGAAGAGTCACATATTTATACACAATAGGGCACAGAAATAATGCAATAGATGAAACAGGTGATGAAAAGCAGAGCTATTACTATGGGAGAGAGAAACATTTCCGGCTGTAAATATTTTAGCAGTTCATAGATAAGGACTGCAAAAGTTTTATTGGTTGGTGCAGTTTTGTGATGACCCCACAAGTCTGATGGGCACATTCCTTAGTTGATGTACAATGACATAAATCCATGCGACACATTCTTTCCTGCTCTGAAGGTGTCAAAGGTCACTGTTAGTTTATATTCCGAAACTCTCCTTTCTCTCTGAGATTTGTAGTTAACTTTTAATACAAGTAATTTGATGTCTTTAATGCTGTGATCAGGGAAACAAAAATGCTTGGCTACAGGTAGATTTACAGGTAGATCTATTCTTTATTCTTTTATTGTGTGGCGATGATGATTCGTCCTTGTCCTAAGTTTTTGCCCTGTCTCCCCTACATAAATAAGGGTAGGACCAAGATCAACCACTATGTGGTGCACTGAAGATAAAATATGCTATTCACTTATAGGGTAAACTCCTGCACTCAATAAATGAGAAAAAAAGTCCAACAGAAGAATATATGTGTTTTTAATGTTTTTATTTGTTCAAAAGTTATATCCAAGCCAACGTTTCGGCCCCAACATGGGCCTTCGTCAGGATGAAAATCTGAGGGGTAGGCAACCCTGGAATGGTCTAAATCCAATTGAGTACTGTGTTACTGAATATAATATAGCGTAACCCTTTGGAAGGGTCACCTTGGGTAAAGGTGTAACTACAGGCAAATCATAAAGATTCTAGCAGTAGCTGAAAACCTAATGATGTGATTATTGAGGAGTGATGTATATGACACCACTGGAGATCCTTAGGAATCAAATAATTGATAATCCTGCCTCCACACTTCATGAAAAAACGGACTAAGGGCAGGAGCCACTGGCCAGATTTTGATACCTGAAGCTCCAAATAGGACATACTTATATCAGATGGACATTTAATTATTGCCATAGTCACATGAAGGCTATACGATTCACAACCGCCAAAACCAAATTATCTGATTCATAAGGATCTCCAGTGGTGTCATAAACATAATTATAGTATATAATACATATATATATATATATATATTTTTTTTTTTTTTCCCTGTATAAAATGTTGAAAAATTTTCAAAAAGGTTACAAGCTGTCTCCAGTACTTGCAAATATGGACACCACAGAGCAGGAGTCCCACCTCCATCAATGTGAGAGTTACTAAATGGAGAAGAGCTAATTAATTTTTATTGGGGAAATTCGAAATGCATTTGCCAGAATCCAATGTTTTCATATTTTATAACAAATTCAATTTGTTACGAATTTCCTCTAACACTGGAATTTGTCACAAGCCAAATTTTTGGAGGGTTCAATTGACACAAATTCTTTAGAAGGCCAGGAAGGGGTTGAAAGGTAGTAAACAGTTATACTCACCAATCATAGACTCACTCCTCACCTGTCCTTTCAATGCAGCTCCTCAACTGGTACTACACTCACTTCAGATTGATCTTCTGTTCTGTCTACTCTTTGATGTACTTGACTCGCCCAGGGTGAATGGGGACGACTCGGTACCCAGGCCTTTTGCCTGACCTTGGGGATGTCGCGGTGGTCAGCTCCCGGGCCCGTACTCTGGGGTCAGCTTTTAAAAAGGGAGGTTTGGTTTGCTAATTTTATGGAAGTTCGTGACGCCACCTGTGGTTTCTGGTGAGGCTCACCAGCGCTGCGGCAGTGCGCTGAGGCCGGTGATAATGCAGCTCAATGGTATAGCTCCCCACAGGTGGAACTAGGCCTCAGGGCAGCGTACGAAGAGGGGGATGCAGGACAGGCGAGACCCAGCCAGGTCAGAGCAAGAACAGGGTCTGACACGTTAGTCACTTCAGTACCTTTTACTGGTGGTAATTCAGGCACATCCCGGAGCACGGTAGGGTGAAGGGTGCATATCAGGATCCTCCCCAATGAGCGGGTGTAGGGCCTCCTGTTTCTTGCCTCTGCGTAGTAAGTTTCTGACCTGCCTAGAGCGAGGCCTAACTTGGTTTCTGTCCTGCACCTGCTGACGTTGTGGTGGGGCCTTCTCTTGGAGTGCACGCTCCCAGCTTACGGAGCCTATGTGTCTCCTGGCTCTGTTACGTATCAGCTCTCTGGTGATACTGGGACCTGTAGTTCCCCAGGGATTCGGGTTATGCCTTACTGGGTCGTAGAGATTCCGGTAAGCTCGGACCCGGTGTCCGGTAAATGTTTCGGGGTGAGCTGGGTAAGCTCCTCTGCCCCCACTGCTACTCACTTTACACTACTTGCTTTCGGCCTACTCGGGCCCTCACTAGACTACTCACACTAACGGCAGCTTGCCGCGCTTCACCGATCTTATGGCGCCGGCACACCTTAAGCTCTAACTGAGCTTCCTGAATCTAGACTGGGCTTCAGGACCGCTGGAGGCCTAACTTGCCTCACACAGCAACCCTCGTGCATCTCTCTCTCTGTGCACTCCAGACTAACTGCTAGACTCTGACTGAACTGCGTAGCTCCACCTTCCCTATTTATATCCCTAACGGGCTCCCTCTGCTGGTCTGAGGTGGAAGGTGGTGATGTGTGAATGTTTATGAGGGCCTCATGTGGAGGATTCCATCAATGCACACTTCTAGGATCTGTGGAACCAAGCGCATCTGGGCGTCACATACTCTTCAGTCTTCTCTACATTGGTCTTCTCCACTTGATGGCAAGGGCTGATGCACACAGAACACGTGAGGCCTCGTCAGCACCGGAGAACTGTAAAAAGGAGGACCAAAGGAGGTAAGACTGAGGAAGGGAGGACCGAAGAAGTGAGGATCTAAGATAGGCAGACCAAAGAAGGCAGGACCGAAGAGGGGCAGGCCAAAGAAAGGAGGACTGAAGAAGTGAAGATCGAGGAGGGGAGGACCAAGGAAGGGAGGATCAATTAAAGGAAGACTGTAGAAATGCGGACGAAAAAGAGACAGACCGAGGAAGGAAAGACCGAAGAGGGCAGAGTGAAGAAGTGAAGACTGAGGAGGGGAAGACTGAAGAAGGGAAGACAAATCCAAAATGAGCAGAGGACAGGACTGGATTGGGAGCTGCGTTGGCAGGACAGGTGAGGGGAGCACCCAGGACAGGTGAGCAGTATCTTCTATTATTTTTGAACATCTTCCTGGCTTTCTGTTTCTTATGCTTTGGGGTTTGGAGAGACCTCATAGCATAATATCCATCTATACAGGACAGATTCAGACCGAGTTTTATTCAGACTGAATTGAATGTCCCAGCTGATTTAAGCAAATTTGCCCAAAAACGAATTTCTTGAGTCTGGCTCATCTATACTACTAAGTGTAAATAGCTATTGATTGAGCAGAATTGACTCATAACCATATTACATGACTAGCCATTTATTAATTTGGCCAATCAAAGCTTCTCACTGTTGAGCCCAACCGGTGATTGACAGGGGTTTCTGAGAGCTAGACCTGTCACGGCTCACTTTAGACAGGGTTTGTCTTTATGAAACTGCCCAATTAAGTAGCAATATGTTTATTAATCAGCCAATGCAGCTAATGATAAGCAAGTGAATTTAACATGTTTTCCTAGAGTTTATTCCGAGACTCCAGTAAATCTTGGAAAACTTTTTTACTGTCCTGGCAATAGAGTGATACATTTTTTCTAAAATACTTGATGTTAAAAAATGTCTAACCTACTGTCGATCACGTCACATCTCTGGTAAAATGAACGAATCCTGAGTTGATTTTTGAGTTGGGGGTCTAGGTGCTGGTGTTACACAAAGCGGGCGCTCTGGGTGAGATTGATCCTCTAAGCCCAAGGTCCGGGTGGGCACACAGGCCACAGGTATCAGTGTAGCAGACTGGGGTAGCACACAGGAAACAGCAGATTTATCGGAAGCCACAGACTGACACGTAGAGGCAAACTGAAAGTCTTAAGGGATCCTGGAAGATGAAAGCGGACAGGAGACATCTTGGAAACTACAGGTGGACAAGTTGGAGCAAACTGAAAGTCTTAAAGGGAGTCCTGGAAGATGCAAACAAGCAGGCGTATGTGACATCCAGAAGTAGTGCTGTTGCTTCAAAAGCACCCAGCAACTGTTACAAATAACACAAGGGCAAGAGACAGTAAGTGTTGTGCTTCAGAAGCATCCAGCAACTAGAGGGGTTAACACAGTAGACAGGGAGTGTTTTAGCAGAGCCCCAGTGGGATTGTGGGGAACCTGTTATTGTAGTCTGGCTGAAGCCGAAGAGAAAGGTGATGGTGCTTTATCTGGATCTGACAGAAGGCAACTAAACACAGGTCAGATAAACTCCCTGAACTAACAGTGCAGAGTATTATCAGGCAGGAAGATAAGGACTGGAAGGAATTGTGTCACAGGGATCATCTCCCTCATCAAACCCTCCACCCTCCATCTCCATTCAGGATAAAAAATGCTGTGCACTATTGTGTCCTTGTGAAGGAAAAGCTTGTGGTTGTGTATGAATAGAAGTGTGCTGCTAAGAGATCTAATCTATGCTGAATTATGCTACTGAAGAGACTGTAATACTGTGCCTTGTGAAGAAACTACTGTATTGTTACTGGAGCCGGTTGCTCAAGAAACTCAGACTGTACTGTAATGAAGATTGTTGCTGTAATATCCCTAAATTGCACTGGCTGTGCTTCAGATTAAATTCCACTGTTAAACTGTTGAAAAAGACTCTTGTCAGATGTGTCTGGTCAGCAATTGAATCTTTTGTGTGCCTGAGAGAAGCTGCAGCCTACGGTCGCCCTGAGTAATGGTTACCCCAGGATTCCAAAGAATTCAAGAAACCCATCTCGCCCTATCTGAACCTAGCGGTGTGTATGTAACACGTAGTCCTCTACTGACAGGTAGCTAGGTTAGTGGAAACCAAAGAAAAGCAGGTGAGGTCCTGAAGACCACTGGCTGGTAACAGGGTTTCTGGAAACCGCAGGCAAGCAGGCGAAGTCTTGAAGACCATTGGCAGGTAGCAGGGCTTCTGGAAACCGTAGACAAGCAGGTGAAGTCCTGAAGACCAGTGGCAGGTAGCAGGGCTACTGGAAATTGAAGACAAGTAACTCGTGGATGGGAACCACAGACAGCCAGGAGACATCCTGATGACTGTGAACTGGAATGGTTCACAGAAAACTAAAAACGTTACTAGCAAGTCTTAGAGCAATGCAAGACTTAGGTGTGAGTCTTGGGAGGTCTTATATAGGCCCAGGAAATAAAACACATTGGAGCACGCTGGGCTACTAGCCCAACATGGAGCACAATAAAATCATACGGACCGGGGAAGGTGTGTAACAGTGGAACCCCCACCAATTGCTAAAATGGAGGAGCAGTGATGCTCATCGGAGTGCTGCTCCTCTCCCGTTTCCATAGATGAGATTGATAGAAAGTCTGTATAGCCAGTCTTTAGTGTCGGAGGAAAGAAGCTTTCTTCTGCTCATTTGTTTTACTGATCTGTAAATTTCTCAGCATCCAGACCTTCACCAAACAAAACTCCTGACATTTCTTCATAACATATAAAGGGTTTTTGGAAATGACAGCTACGCTTTAAACAGTAGGTAGTTTTATTACTCTATTACCAGTGGTTTTCCAATATTCTCTTCACCATCAGCCAAGAAGGAGGAGGCGGCGCTGGGTGGGGAATAGTGGTGGAGTGACGGAGGCGTCAGATCTACCGATAGCTCTTCAGCCTCATTTGCATATCAAATCAAACGCCGATTTCTCAGTATCGGAGGAACGTACCGGCCATGTAGAGGGATTGCTGGACTTGTCTTTGAAAGAGCTACAAGGGCATATAAATAGTTTGGGGGGCTGAAATTCTGTTGACAGATTCCCTTTAAAGACTTGTATAATTTAATAGGGTATATCCTGATCGAAAGCTGTTTTTAAGGGGTGCTCCCTTCTTATAATAGTATCATGTATCTCTAGAATATGCCATATCTTCCGGAATCGTCTTGTCTTGCGCCCTTCCCCCCGACTGTCCTGACACCCGTCTGGTGTTCCAGATTACCAGCTACTACATGGAATACATAGTTGTTATATTTGTGATTATCATCATCAGTAACAATTGCAGGACCCCGTGTCTACCAAAAATGGCGGAAAATCTTATTTCAAGGGGTTTTCCGGAATTTAGTGTTGGACGTCACTTGGGATCAGACAAGGCAGATTAGTGCCACTCATAGGATTGTGGCAGTTCCTGGTACTGCAGCTTACTTGAATAAAACTGAGATTTAGATTTGACGGAAATCCCGAGAACCCAAAAACCGCCTTTAACCCTTTAACCTACAGAAGGCTCACTACTCCATGCCCTATAACCTGCCTAGCTGTGTCTTTAAAGAGCAGAATCTCAATTATGAGATGCCGGCTGATTTGCATGAACGCGTTACATGTACCAATTTCAGTGCGACATTTTGTTCACACTCCTTCGTGCGAGAATACGCGCCAGCGAGGAGCGGCATACATTAAAACGTATCCGGGGGCCCTGCTTAATATGTATGCAAATACACTGGAATGTTCATTTTGACAACTGAGAATATGTGTGTTTGTCATAGCTGCAAAAAAAAATACCCCACAAATTAGTATCGTCTAGGATTGGAAATCCGTGGGAGGGTTCGCCGCGCCGCTGTTGTTTGATGGCTACCTAACAAGCGCAGCATACGTTCCCTGTTAATCATTATCATTAGACGGTATATACGTTACAGGGAGGATAATTGCTTTAATAAGCTGCAATGTGTCCTGTTTGTTTGCAATGTCCTTAATCTGAGCGTGAATCCTCTCGCTTCCCTTTAATGACATACAATATGGCCGACCTTTCCCTTCCCAGTCACTGAGATGTGACCGAGCTTCGAACTCGTATGGAGGCGCTGATGCATCCAGTGACATCTCCATTAAAGTCAAGTGGACACATTTTTTTTTTTTTCCCCCCGGTCCAAGCAGACGACTTTTTTAAATATTAATGTCTGGAGAGCAGAGGTGCCGGAGCGCCGGAATAATTATCAGCTGGTCACGGAGGGAAAGGGAACTGGGAGAATGATGCCGAGCAGCATGTAGAGGCCTGGGCTAGGGGATTAATTGGGATAATGTGATGTTTTTTTTTACAATAAATGGATAAAGGTGCAACAATTTTTGCAATAAATGGTTGGGAGTACTATCCTTTCTGCAATAAATACTTGGGGATACTGTAATTTTTGAATGAATGGTTGGGAGTACTATAATTTTTACACACCTGACGAAGGGTCTATGAGCAGAAACGCGTTGTGTGATCCTTTTTAAAGACTCCCTTCTCCCTTCCCTTTTTTGTACATCCATGTCCCTTATGTGTATTCACAGTTTTATGATTTCTTAATAAACCTACAAATATTAATCCCTTGTGGAATATCCTCCATGTGATTGCACCACACTTGGGAGATTCAACAACTTTTTGGTTACTCTTTCTTCCACGGGAGCGCCTCCAGAATCCATTTGTCTCAAATAATTTTTGCAATAAATTGTTGGGGTGCTATCATTTTAGCAATTAATGATAAGGGGTACTATAATTTTTGCAATGAATGATTTGGAGTACTATCATTTCTGCAATAAATTGTTGGGGTACTATTATTTTTGCAACAAATTTTTGGGGATGTTATCATTTTAGCAGCAAATGGTTAGGAGTACTATCAGTTTTGCAATAAATTGTTGGGTGTGCTATAATTTTTGCAATGAATGGTTGAGAGTGCTACCAGCTTTGCAAAAGTTGGAGGTGCTGTCATTTTGCAGATAATGATTAGGGGTATTATCATTTTTGCAATGAACAGTTGAAGGTACTATAATTTTTACAGGGAATGGTTGGGGGTATTATCATTTTTGCAACAAATTGTTGGGTGTGCTATAATTTTTGCTATGAATGGTTGGGAGTGCTACCAGTTTTGCAATAGTTAGGGGTGGTGTCATTTTGCTGTTAATAATTAGGGGTATTATAATTTTGCAATGAATGGTTGGGGGTATTATCATTTTTGCAGGGAATGGTTGGGGGTATTATCATTTTTGCAATGGATGATTGGGGGTATTATCATTTTTGCAATGAATGGAGACAGGTCCTATATCTTTGCCAAGAAGCATTAGCCGTAAAATAAAGTTGCACTGATCGGTTAGCGGTGTGAATATTTTTGTAATTAGATGGTCAGCCAATCCTCCTTCTTCAGGAGCGCACGGCTCCTCTGAACCACGGTTTCCTGCTTGCCGTGGGGCGGTGCTCTTCTGATGATTGACAATTCGGACCAACAGCATGATTGTGCCTCTGGCTTGAGCTGTGCTCTGTCCAATACTGAGAGCAGTAGTAGCTTTGGCCCTGCACCATCAACAGACCGGATCCAGAGATCTGCCCGGCTTCAGGGCAGCGCTTACAAGCTTTATAGCAAACGACTTGTAAGCGCACATTACTTGCCTAGAAAATCAGCCTCTCTCATGGATTGCAGAGGTGGCCAGTAACCTCTGCAATGACCAGTAAACTATAGAATTAAAATTCCCTCCATTCTTGACACTGCAGCGGGATTTTTAATAAGTGGTAAATTACAAAGTTGCTGGATTTTACTATGCAAATTGCCTCTTCAGAGAAAAAGAGGACTTGTACTCTATAGCGCCATCTATTGGAAGCAGCAATCCTACAAGTCACAATCAACCCTTTAACGAGTCGTGCAATATGACTTAGGATAAAAGCCAAATCAGAATCTCAGTCCAAAGAATCTCACCTAGCCAAATCAGTTCTCATACTTTGCACTGATGAGGGCCAACAACCCGAAACACCGTGTCTGCAAATTGAGATTCTGATTTGGCTTTTATCCTAAGTCATATTGCACTACTCGTTAAAGGGTTGATTGTGACTTGTTGGATTGCTGCTTCCAATAGGTGGCGCTGTAGAGTACAAGTCCGCCTCCTTACCTTGACGTGCCAGAGCTGGGATTTTGCAAATTTTACTATTCAAGAGGTTGAGAAAACCCCTTCAATGTTTTTTTTTGCAGTGATGTTTCTTGACAGAAGCCGTCCTACACATAAAAGACATCCAAAATGGGCGATTGTGGCCATCGCTAAGACACTGTCTGCATGGAATGGTGCACAATTGCGGATGGCAGATCACTGCTCAAAAAAATCATTCAGACAGACCGGATGTTGTCAGTCACTGTCGGCTGAAAATACCAGTACTGTACATGGCGCTGTGGTCTGAACTGGACCAACTGTTTGTGACTCGCCCCCTGGGCCTGTGTTGTGCGTGCACGGAATACCCGGAGCCGGATCGCTGGGGGTTGTAGCCTTGCGGCGGGGTCTGGAGAAGGCCCGGGGTCAGAGGGTGCGGCTTTGGGCCTGGGCGCGGGCTGGTGGTGGCGGTGCCCAGGGCTGGAGGGCTCGGCTGCAGGGCTTGTTGCGGGTTCTGGAGCAGGTCGGTGTCTGCAGCGCCCGGGATCGGCGGCTCCACCAGGGGGCCCGGGAGCAGGCTGACGCTGGCAGCGTCCGGGACAGGGAGAGTCCTCTTGCCTGCTCCCGCGACCGCTCCTGCGTCACGCGTCTTCTCCTTGCGCTGGTCGGGGCCTGCGACGACTGGGGCACTGCCGACGCTGGGCAGCTTAGTCTGCTGCCGGTCCGCCATCTTGCTCTCCGTTCCCGATGTCTTCCTCCCCCCCCGGTGGACCGTGGCCTACCTTACGATGATCTTCCTCCGTAGGCCGCGGCTCCGCAGTCGATCGTCGGGGTTGAGGACCTTGCGTCGCGCTCCTGTGACGTCAGCGTCGCTCCCTCTCCCTTCCAGGACCTTGCGCAGCGTCAGCGCATGGGGCGGAGCTTCGGATCTCACGCGCTTTCGGCGTCCACGCCCCTCTTCTTCCCGCGCGGTGTCCCGAAAATGGCGTCCGATGGCGGGAAGCGGCTGCGGATGGCGGGAAGACGGCAGAAGATGGCGGGAAACGACCCAAGATGGCGTCCGATGGCGGGAAACGACTCCAGACGGCGGGAAACTTCACCACAGGTAAGTACAAAAGTCTTTTTCAGGCACGCAATACCCGCTGGTGACGGGTTGGTTCGAATCCTGCCGACTACGCCAAAGTTGACGCACCCCCTGGGCCTGTGTTGTGCAGGGAATACCCGGAGCCGGATCGCTGGGGGTTGTCTCCGTGGCGCTGACCTGGTCCGTGCCCAGGGTGGTCAAATCAGAGGCAGGGTTATTGGTATGATGATGGTCCGACTACACCACCCGTGGAATGCGGTCAGTGCGAACCGCCGCTGCAAGGCAGACCGCTGGGGCAGATGGTGTATGCAGCTTAGGTAGTGTGACTCCCCGCGGGAAGAGTACAGCCCCAGGGCAGTGTCGTGGATGGTGGGGGTGATAGTGCAGATAGCCCCAATACCAATAGTGCCGGAGGAGCAAGAAGTCACAGACAACGTGTTGCAATCCAATGTCCTTTACTCACAGTTTGTATTCTCCAGGTCACTCTCGCGAAGCAGTGACCACCCAAGCCGTGCTGCGTCCACCAGGCAGGGGACTCGGTCAACTCCCAGGTCTTTCTGGAGTACGTCTCAAAGCTCCCTTCCGTCCTTTCTCTGGCTCGTGCCCCACCAGTGACCAAGCTTATGTCCAGCTCCCGCGGGCCTTCTCTTGGGAGGGCTATGTGCCCACGTCCCTGACCCTCTATGCTATGCCTTCCTAGCAAGGTGTAGCGAGGGGTCGCACCAAGGGCTGGTCACGACCTCCGGTTCTTGGCTGAAGATGATTCGCTTCCACCAATTTGGGATCCGGTACCCTGTTCTGCCAACCCGTCACCCGCAGTCTCCTGGGTCCTTAGGGTTCTCTCTTCCTTCTCGTTCCTGAGCCTTTCTGTTTCACTTGTTACTTCTGTTCTGGTCTTGTTCCCTTTTCCTTTCTGTTCCTTCTCCTCTTTCTCTCTCTCTCTCTGGCCCCGGCCTCTGTGCTAGGCCTGCCCAGGGAGCAGAGCCCATGCAGCAGCCCTGCTCCCTGCCTTCTCCACACAGACTGAACTTCTTCTTCTTTCTCCCAGAGCTAAGATGGTGCCCACCTTTTATACCTCCCTCTGACCATGAGCCCAGGTGACTAGCAACCAATGGGCTCCTACCTTTGCCCAGAGTCCCTCCCCTATCTGCTCCTACACCACTGGGTTTTCCTCCCCCTCTCCACTCCAGCCAGGAACAGAAGCTGTCGTGCCTGCACTTCTGTCTAGTGGGAGCACCGTTGAGCTGTACCTCTGAAATGGGGTGTGTGTGGTGCATGCAGCCTACCGAGTCCTGGTCCACAATCCATCCTTACCCGGGAGTGGGATATCACACCTCTGGATGAGGTGCAATACCTCTGTAGCGACCAAGTCCTCTGGGCGCTACATTTGCCTCTTGCAATTTCTCCGTGATGCAGATGTTGCAGCTCTGAGCTTGTAGGTGTTGCAGTCAGATGTTGCAGAACTGAGGTTGTCAGATGTTTCGCTGTTAAACTTGTCAGAAGTTGCAGAGCTGTGTTTGTGAGATGCAGAATAACTGAGTTTGTTAGTTGCAGCAGTGCTGAGTTATCTGGTAAGTTGCACTTAGATATTGGAGAGCTGAGTTTGTCACATGTTCCACTCTGTTGATGTAGAACTGAGTTTTCAGGTGTTGCAGAAATATGTCAGATACTACAGTGCTAAATTTGTTACATGCTGCAAAGCTGTGTTTGCCAGATGAAGCGCAGCTGTGTTTGCCAGATGAAGCGCAGCTGAATTTGTCATGTGCAGCAGAGCTGAGTTTGCAAGACGCGGCAGAGCCGAGTTTGCAAGACGCGGCAGAGCCGAGTTTGCAAGACGCGGCAGAGCCGAGTTTGCAAGGCGCGGCAGAGCCGAGTTTGCAAGGCGCGGCAGAGCCGCGTTATCCTAATGAAGCATATCTAAGTTTGTTACATGCAGCATAGCTGAGTTTGCCAGGCGAAGTAAAGCTGAGTTTGCTACGTGCAGCAGAGCTGTTTGTCAACGTGCAGGGCTGGATTTGCCAGATATGGCCAACTTTGTCATTTTGAGCAATCTAGGAGCGGACACAGATAAGATGGCCCCTGTGCAAGAACAATGTATGGGCCCCCTGCAGTCTAATAGCTCATCATAATGCACAATTCCACCTGCTGTGGAGGTGGTAGTGGCCCCCTGACCTCTTGGGCCCCTATCCCGCTTCTGGCACAATTTATAGATTTACAAGATTGCAGATAAACTTACTGCACATCCTAACCTAACAATTCCCCCTCTGCTACATCTGTACTTTTTTATACTGATTTCACAATTGACAATTCCAAATTGAAGCTGTGCCGTCACCAGAACTAAGCAACGAAGGCTCAGACGCAATGTGAACAGACCCCTAAAGTGTCTCCTGAAGGGTTAAACGGCGGTTATCCTAGTGCGCTGGGCAGCGGTGGAATTAGCCGGCTCTTTAATCAACAGAATTTCACTTAGTATCCGTCCCGCTTCCACAGAACAGCTGTTTCCCAGTTCGGCTGTCCGTGGACAGTCCTCGTCTCTGGAGCTCACCAAAAGCTGCTCTTTCCATCGCCGCATTCAGGATCTGCTCACAGGGGAATAAAGGACTTGGTCGTGTGACCCCCTTCATACACTCGGCCGCTATAGCTTAAGGCTAGGAACCTGAGACTGCTGCCAATCCAAGCCTCTCAGATGACAGCACAAAATGTGCAATTGCAGCTCCATTAGGCACACGACTCTCAGGACACAGACTGCGCTCTCCGGGAAAGGCTGACATTTTATGTTACTGCTGACACCTTTTTTCTTCCGTACTACGGGGGAGCGAGTTTTGCTTATTTATTACCCTTTTGAAGTTGTCATTTTCTTAAATCATTCGTCGTGGAAAAAAAATTAACGTTTCTACAGGATTTTACATGCTTATGAATAAGTTACAAACTCGGCTCTGCTGCGTCTGTTCAAAGGGTAAAAAACACACCATCATGCCCGTCTGGTCCCTATCTAGGGCCCACCTCTGTTATCCAGAATCAGTGACATGACATAGTTGGTGCAAGTAGTATATCAATTATGCCTCTCCAAGGGCAAAAGCTTACAAATTTAAAGGGAATCTGTCAACAGGTTTTTGCTATGTAATCTGAGAGCAATATGGGGTAGGGGCTGAGATCCTGATTCCAGCGATGTGTCACTTACTGGGCTGCTTATTGCAGTTTCCATATAAGCAGTGTTTTCTCAGCAGGAGATTATCACTACAGGACTACATGTCTGGTGCCTCCTAGTCCTCCTGCTCTGTGTAACCCCGCCCACACTACTAGCAGCTTTCTGCCAATCAGCAGTGTGGGCGGGGTTACACACAGCTCAGTATTCTGAGCTTTGCTAGATCTGCAGCAGAGAAAACAGGGATTGTTTTTCAAAATGATAGCAAGCAGCCCAGTAAGTGACACATCACTGGAATCAGGGTCTGATCCCCTACGTGATGCTGCTCTCAGAATCTGGTGAAAAGTTTTCAACAGATTAATTAAGGTCCAAATTTTATTAAAAATAACCTTAGGCTATATTAAAAAAAAAAAAAAAAAAAACAATAAACTTATCAGCATCACCTAACAGAATAAGACAAGGGGGAACAGGTGAATGCTGCTATGACTGCATAATATACAAAACAAAGAATACAGCAGCCTCTACGACATATGCAAAGACTGAATTTATGAAGTCTGGACTATATTACAGCTATATAGAATATACTTATAAGATGAAGGTACAAATTGGCCAATTTGTGTGAGCCCACCAGCCATGACTAAGCAAATGTTACTTTTGAAGGGATCTGAACCATTTCTACCAGATATGAATCTCTTGGCAAAATCTAACAAATGTAAAGGGCAGGTCAGATTCAATGCTAAACTACAAAGAAACAAAAACTGTCATGGCTGGTGGGCTCACACAAATTGGCCATTTTGTATCTTTATTTGATAGGTATAGCCTATATAGCAGTAATGCAGTTCACATTTCATATATTCCATGTTTGCCTATATCTGAGCTCACACAGTGACTGCTGTATTCTTTAGTTAGGTTGTGTATAATGCAGTCATAGGAGATTGCACCTGTTCACACTCGCTTCCCTCTGTTAGAAATACAGATAAGCGGATCGATCTGCTGAAAATCGATTTTGATTTGATGTTCTTGAAATTCGCAGGTCACCACAAATTTCAGTTTGTGAGGATCGCAAAAAAATATGCCCGAAGCCATTTCAAACACTGATGAAGATTGCTGTAACCAGACAGTGGGCTCATGACATTAGGCATCGCCTCAAGGATTTCTCCATAATGTGTTGCACTTATCACATCACATGGTCTAGAGCAGCCAATCAAGGAGGATATCACAGCCACTATAAAAGATAAGAGCAAGGCAAGCAGCGGCCATTATAGAATTTTACAGTGTAGAGATAGGAGGTCAGAGCACCCAGCTCATTACAGCTAGAGATAAAAAAAAGGCCTAAATCTGATTGTCGTACACTACTGCAGATTGAAAATGGGAGTGGTAGTCTTAGTCTGTGAAGGCTAATCCAAAAATTCAAGTGATATAGGGAGGTGCTGAACCTGCAGAGTCTGTGTGACTGTGAATTGAATGATGTGAGCTATACTGCAGTAACAAAATCCTAATAACAGCATTTTCTTTATTCTCTACCCACTGTAAATAAGGAGGGAAGATTAATACTCCTCTGTCCTAATTCTATACTAAAGAAAAATCCTGAAACTAAGGCTTGTGTGTCACAGAATGTGTGCTCCCTTCTTTGTGAGACAGGCAAGCCATATATGTGTGCGTGTGTAAATAAATATAAATAAATATATATATATATATATATATATATATATATATATATATATATATATATATATATATATATATATTATTTTTTTTAAGACAAAAGATTTGCTGTTGGTAGACTTCACAGTGCCTGAAAGATCCAGTAAATCTCATGCTGGTTGGATCCCCATCAACTGCTGCTGAGTATTACGATCGGTCAAGAGCAGCTAACATCTTGGATTGAATTGTACAACATTTCTTTCAGAAATCTACCCGCTTGATCAAGGTGGTGGCTATGTCTTATTTTAACAGTTGCAAAGCTCACCCTTCTGGCTTTGCAAAAACACAAGGATCTGCTAAAGCCCTGACCTGATTTGCGACATTACAACTCACTGGAATTCGACACTGAATATGTTGGAGCATTTTTACGAGCGGTGTAAAGCAGCGATGGACTCTATCTTTCAGAAGCCAAACTGAAGCGTGGGTTATTTTGAGATCCGCCATTGGCGGGGGACACGTGTCCTCTACTGAAGCCCTTCGAAGAGGTGACAAAGCTACAGTATGTTTGACATGATGGACCAGATGTATATAGATGGAATGAGAAGGGGACAGCATTTTGTCTATCTATCTATCTGTCTTCATAGCTGCCATTCATATTCTGCACTCCACATTCTGCTGCTCCTGGAAACCTCGGTGGTGATTGCAGTAGAGATGAAACGCATGCCCTCATAAATTGTCAATCATTAATGACATCATTCAATGTGATATTTGGAAGATTAGCAACATCTGCTTTTATTAAATATGGTTCCTGGCTAGGCCTCCAGGTTACCGCTGCCATATGCTTAACTTGCAAAGCAAAGTGCCATTAAAACAAATCGCACATCTAGAAGAGCTCAGCGCAGACTACAACCTATCGAAGCAACACCGAGGATTTTGTTTCAATTTTATGAACATGAAAACCTATATAGAAAAGGAGCAAACAAATATATATATAGATGGAGATAAACAGGGATTGAGAGGTATGAGATAAGGTGATAGATATCATACATAAGGAACACATTTGTGAAAAAGCAGGTTTCCACTCATCTTTACTGATTTAGTATCACACTTTTAGATATCAGAATGTTAAAATGATGGTATATACCTTCTTTGTTTGTTAGTGAGCAAATGTAACAATTGTATACAATGTATGTGAAAGATAGATGAATAGATGTAGATGCATAGATGAGAAGTTCGTGCTCTGTGCGGCCGTAATGTCCCCCCCATGTCTGTATGGAGCTTGTGCACTGGGCACAGTCATAGGGAACAGAAAATGGTCTTCCCCAAACTGTTCCCAACAAAACTGGAAGCTACAATTGTCCACAATGTCTTGAGCATGTTCAATGGAACTAAGGGCCCAATGCCGACCCCTGATAAAGAGCCAATGGCATTATCCTCCTCCACCATCTGTACAGCGGCACAATGCAAACCGGGGGTGAAGTTCTCCTGAAATCACCAAACCCAGACTCCTCTATCAGACGCAGATAGAGAAGTGCGATCTGTCACTGCACAGAACACTTCTCCTCCAGAGACCAGTGGTGACGGCTTTACACCACTCCATCCGACGCTCGGCATTGTGCTTGGTTATGTACGGCTGCATGCAGCTGCTTGGCCATGAAGCTCCTGGCGGGGGCGCAGTGTTTGTGCCGATACCAGAGGAGGTCTGGACTCTGCAGTTATGGGGTCAGCAGAGCAGTGGTGGCTTTTCTGCTCCTCAGCAACCACCCCTCAGCTCTGTAACATTACGGGGTCTCCGCTTCGTGGCTGCGGTTCCTTCCACTCCTCAATAATATCCCTCACAGGTGATGGGGAAGATTCAGGAGGAAGAAAGGTTATGACCGGACTTGTTACCTCGGTGGCTCCTATTATAGGACTGCGCTGGTATCAGTGAGCTCTGCACCACCGGCCGCTCTGTCACATGGTAGTAAAGGCAGACGGCATGGTGGGGGGTGAAGGCTATACACCGGGGGGATTAAGGGCCAGATGTAATACACCTGGGGGATGAGGGGCTGGATGTTATACACCGGGGGGATGAGGGGCTGGATGTTATACACTGGGGGGATGAGGGGCCGAATGTTATACACCGGGGGGATGAGGGGCCGAATGTTATACACCGGGGGTGAAGAGGGGCAGAATGTTATACACCGGGGGGATGAGGGGCCGAATGTTATACACCGGGGGGATGAGGGGCCGAATGTTATACACTGGGGGGATGAGGGGCCGGATGTTATACACCGGGGGGATGAGGGGCCGAATGTTATACACCAGGGGTGAAGAGGGGCCGAATGTTATACACAGGGTGAGATGAGGGGCCGAATGTTATACACCAGGGGTGAAAAGGGGCCGAATGTTATACACCAGGGGTGAAGAGGGGCCGAATGTTATACACCAGGGGTGAAGAGGGGCCGAATGTTATACACCAGGGGTGAAGAGGGTCCGGATGTTATACACCGGGGGGATGAGGGTCCGGATGTTATACACCAGGGGGATGAGGGGCCGAATGTTATACACCAGGGGTGAAGAGGGGCCGAATGTTATACACCAGGGGTGAAGAGGGGCCGAATGTTATACACCGGGGGGATGAGGGGCCGAATGTTATACACCGGGGGGATGAGGGGCCGAATGTTATACACTGGGGGGATGAGGGGCCGGATGTTATACACCGGGGGGATGAGGGGCCGAATGTTATACACCAGGGGTGAAGAGGGGCCGAATGTTATACACAGGGTGAGATGAGGGGCCGAATGTTATACACCGGGGGGATGAGGGGCCGAATGTTATACACCAGGGGTGAAGAGGGGCCGAATGTTATACACCAGGGGTGAAGAGGGGCCGAATGTTATACACCAGGGGTGAAGAGGGGCCGAATGTTATACACCGGGGGGATGAGGGTCCGGATGTTATACACCGGGGGGATGAGGGTCCGGATGTTATACACCGGGGGGATGAGACTGAATGAAAAACCTGAATTCAATGATTAAGAGGTGCAGCCCAATACTGTTCTCCATATAGTGTCCATAGGAGAAAGATAACAGTAGAAAATCGATCCAGTGCTTGTTCAGCTATGTCGGACCCAGGCTTCCACACAATTACTGGGTGTTTTCCCAAAAGAAAGCCCCACTCCAGATATTTCTTGTGAAAAAAAAACGACTGTTTATTTGTAATGTGAGATACTGTGGGGAAAAGATCCAGTGTCTTATAACTGAGCAAAAAAATCGTCATTGTCCCTGCAGTTTCTTGTAGATATAACTGGACAAATACTTTTTGGGAAATCTGGAGGAACAAGGGTTACATTTTTAGAGAGCGCGATGAACGGCGAGGGCTGGGTGAACTTGGTATAATGGGATTCTCCTCTTAATGAATTATCTTGGAGACTCGCCGCACCGTGTTATGATCCTAGGGGATAGGGTGAATAAAATGACGCTCTCGGAGTCAGCCTCCCCATTCTGCAGTCTTATATGGCCATAAAAAGTGTACTTGGGAATGAAATGTGAGCCCTCCGCACGACGGCCGCCATCAAGCCCAATCATTTCACTTCTTTTCATTATAACAATCATTTCAATGACTCCGCTTCTCGTTTGAGTGGCAGAACATGCATATATGGAACAGTTTCATCACCCGCACGGGTTCAAAAGGCACTTTAGTCATAATGATTTAGGAATGGGTGCACGGAAGACTGATTGCAGAGCCAAGGCGTTGTGAGCGGCCATTGCCTGGCACATGCTGCTCTTGGAATAATGCCGCCAAGGAAAAATTCCAAAGAAATATCGCCTTACCTGTGCACAGGTCGGATCTGCTTCTGCAGCTTGGCCACATTCACTTTTATAGAGCTGCAATACCAAAAACAGCCTATGGACAAGTTGTGGCGCCGTTTATTTCCGGTTAATAATGATAATAAAAATTCTGTGCAACTCTTTGCAAGTAGAGAATCGATAAGGTGCCGAGGATGCAATATATTCCCCTAAACAGCTCTTGACATGCCAATGAGGAGCAGTAAAGGTCTGCTCGCTGGGTACAGATGAACGAGGCACCTTCCGGTATCTTGATATTGTACCCAAGGATGAGCCAGACTTGTGCAAGTCCACAATTCTCTTCCTGATATCTTGGCTGATTTCTTTAGACTTTCCCACAATGCTACACAAAGAAGCAGTGTGTTTCAGGTGTGCATTAAAATTCATCCACAGGTGTGTCTCTAATTAACTCAGATGTTGCCAAAAAAACTATCAGAAGCTTCCAAACACATGACATAATCATATGGGCAGTCCAGAATTGTTTAAAGGCATAGCAATCTTAGAGTATGTAAACGTTTGACTTTGCAGTAAGTAATAAAAATGCCTTAAACCATTCTCTCTCTCATTATTCTGGCATTTGGGAAATAATAAAAAATTATGGTAATCCTAACTGACCTAAAACGATTTCATGTCAGATATTGAGGAAAACGTGAATGTGTCTTTTTATATAGTGTATGTAAACTTCTGGTATCAACTGTATATAGCGGCCGCTATGCTGTTTGCAGGGCTATGTGGGGGGCATTATACTGTTTGCAGGGCTATGTGGGGGGGGTACTATTCTGCTTGCAGGGCTATGTAAGGGCCATTATACGGTTTGCAGGTCTATGTGGGGGGCACTATACTGTTTGCAGGGCTATGTGGGGGGCACTATACTGTTTGCAGGGCTATGTGGGGGCCATTATACTGTTTGCAGGGCTATGTGGGGGCCATTATACTGTTTGCAGGGCTATGTGGGGGGGGCATTAAACTGTTTGCAGGTATATGTGGGGGGCACTATTCTTCTTGCAGGGCTATGTAGGGGCCATTATACTCTTTTCAGGGTTATGTGGGAGCCATAATATTGTTTGGCTATGTGGGGGCCATTATTCTGTATGCAAGCAATTGTACAGTGTGAAAGTTTTTGTGGGGTCCAGCATACTGTATAGAGGGCTGTGTAGGGGCCAGTATGCCATTTGGAGGGCTGGGTGTGGGCCATTATACAGTGTGTATGGTAGTGTTGGGGCCATCACGCTGAGTAGATGGGTGTGGGGGCCATTATACTGTATGGAGGGCTGTTTTGGGGTCACAGTTGGGACATCGTTCTGTGTTGGTGTGGCACCCCAGGGGTCTGGTTTCCACAGTAATAGCTATATTACGTCTGTGAGCAGGTGGGAGGTCTCCTGGACAGGAATCCTAAGCATACCACACCTCCTGCCCAGTCCTGGGAGGGGAAGAACTTCCCCTATATAAAGCTGGGGCTGAGGCAGGGTTAGTGTGTAGAGAAGAAGAGGAGTCCCAGACAGAGACACAGTCTGGTCTGGAGTGTAGCAAAAGCAAGGAAAGAAAGATCAGGAGCTCAGTGGGAGCAGTGCTAAAAGGAGTCAGGGGCTGGAAGCTGTAGAGCTCGCCCTGATTGAAGAGTTCTCACCGGACCCGGAGTCCGAGGCTGTGGGGACTAATCCTTACCCAGCAGCAGAAACCGACCGGCAGGGGATTTCAGGTCCTCTGGCCCAGAAACCCGAAGGCACGGTCACACGCGTGGGACCAGCACCGCCGTCGTGGAGCGGAAGCTACCAGAAGGCCCCGAGTCACCGGCCATACGGGTGAGCACCACACGGTACACTCAGGGACGTGGGCTACTTTTACCCGCCTCTAGCAAGGTAGCCAGAAGAGTACAATTAGTTGGGGAGGCCTACAACTCCGCCTGGCCAGGGGAGATCCTATCTGCTCACAGACTGACCAGGCCCCGATCGCTAGCCAGTACTCCGGGAGGGTCTACCGTTGCCACCAGTAAAGACCCTGAACTACACCGCACCGTCTCTGAGTGGTTCCTGGTGCCTGCGTGCAACTCTGCTAACCCCATCATTCACGTCGGCTGCCCTGAGGCCATACCCCTCCCGTTGGGGGTTATACCATCCACGCTGCACATCAGTACCACCGGCCTCAGTGGTCTGCCCTGCAGCGGCGGCTTCATAGCCGCATTCAACGGGTGGCGTAGTCGAACACTCTAACATCTACTGCTAAAGACTGCCACTCAGCTTGACTCCCTGGGCACGGACCGGGTAACCGCCACGAGACTACTACCCCTATCAGATCCGGCTCCGGGTAGGCTCCCGTGTGCGCAACGCTGCGCGACTCAGGCCCAGGGGCGCGTCATTGGGGTCCCCATACTTTGCCGGGGAGGGTTGATTGGGAGGGGGGTAGAGTAGGGTCATCATACTGTATGTGTGGAGGTATCATACTGCGTTTCGGCGGGGGGACACTATAGTTGTCATCATACTTTATGGGTGCAATGAAAGGGCAATCTAGGGGCTTCAATAGGAGGAAAATTACTTTGTAAGGACTGCAAAATCGTGAGATATGCTCTTCTGTGACCCCACTGAATATTACATTTTGTTTTAGTTCTGGTGGGGGGGTGGCAATTAGAACTTCTGCTATGGGGCCCCATGATTTCTATGTGTTCCTGTATAACTGGTGACTCATTGTTACAATACTGGCGTAGTACTGCTGGAAACCAGTGACCGAAGGAGTATGAACAGGAACAGCAAGCGGTAGTAAAAGTTCTTGGAGTTAGCAAAGGAGTTGTAGGAAATAATCCGTAGATAGGTGAGAACAGTCTGGGTAAAAATGTTCAGGAGCTGGAGACTGGAACTAGGCTAACAGCTAGACACAATACTCAAGCAATGAGTGAGAGGTCCATGTGGCTTTAAGTAGGCCTAAACAGGAAAGAAGATGGATCCCACAGGTTCAGGATCTGCCATCTTAGTAAAGGGCAACTGCAAAACACAACAGCAGCCTCCAGTGGTAAGGAGTGGGATTGCAGCTCAATTATTAAGGTGAACAATAGCAGCCACTAGTGGTCAAACTGTAGAAGGACAATAGGAATTCTGACACTCATACAGGGAAAATTTACCTCCTGTTTCTACATAGAGCTTAGAAGGATTCAGCTAGTCAGTTTTTAATTATGTGATCTCATAAACTTAATGAAAAAGAGAATAATTATCTGGGTAGAAAGGTAAAATGAGCAATTGTAAGTACACAGTGCCATATATTATGATTGCAATATTTTAAGAGGATGCAAATTTTGATGGGGGGAGGAGGAGGATGAGGGCTTCTTTAATTATTTACAGGGGACAACCCACACTTCCAGTATAGGAACATGCAAATCCCAACCACAACAATGGGGAGCCCCTTTAAACCTGATCTCAACTTGGCAATTTTGCCATTTGGCAATTCTGAATAATTTTGCAGCTCCTTCACATGAATTACTTATTTATTCTCAGGTCGTAAAGTGTCAGATGTTAGGAAAAGGCAAAAATGTAACTAAATTTCAAAAAGTTCTTTGTAGCACTTAGTGAAAAAATCTTTTTTTTTTTTTCCTCCGCTGCCTTCCTTTGTCACACTGGTCCGGGGCTTCAGAATTCACAGTCACATTGTAAATTGCTAGTTAAAGCTGAATATGGCTGAAAAGCACTTACAGTTTCATTTGACAAATCGCAGGAAACTTGCGGACTCATCAGATCCGGGGTACTTGGCCGTGCGCTGTAACGCAAGCCTCAGCCATTGCTCAAAATAAGAACATCAACAAACAATGAAAGATCAGCGCTGTTTAATTTTGCAGCACTAACACGGGGAGATTTTCATCTTTGGGTGGTGCCATGCCGAACGATGAACGAGACAGATGATGAGGCAGAAGCCAGCACTCACCAATCCCACTGTTTTGCAATAGGTGGAGGTCAATACGCGACATGTTTGGTGTGAATGTTGAGTTATTCGTCTTACAGGGAAAACACGTCGGATCCTAAATATCGAGATGCATTTTGTGAACAAAACTGTTGGGAGAAGACTTCATCATTCAATACAGGTTTTTCCTTTGGCCCCCGCCATGTATAACCTCCGCACCCCCAGTGTATAACCTCCATCCCCCCCAGTGTATAACCTCCGCACCCCCAGTGTATAGCCTCCACCCCCCCAGTGTATAACCTCCGCACCCCCAGTGTATAACCTCCATCCCCCCCAGTGTATAACCTCCGCACCCCCAGTGTATAGCCTCCACCCCCCCAGTGTATAACCTCCGCACCCCCAGTGTATAACCTCCATCCCCCCCAGTGTATAACCTCCGCACCCCCAGTGTATAGCCTCCACCCCCCCAGTGTATAACCTCCGCACCCCCAGTGTATAACCTCCATCCCCCCCAGTGTATAACCTCCGCACCCCCAGTGTATAGCCTCCACCCCCCCAGTGTATAACCTCCGCACCCCCAGTGTATAACCTCCACCCCCCCAGTGTATAACCTCCGCACCCCCAGTGTATAACCTCCATCCCCCCCAGTGTATAACCTCCGCACCCCCAGTGTATAACCTCCATCCCCCCCATTGTATAACCTCCACCCCCCCAGTGTATAACCTCCGCACCCCCAGTGTATAACCTCCATCCCCCCATTGTATAACCTCCGCACCCCCAGTGTATAACTTCCGCACCCCCAGTGTATAACCTCCACCCCCCCAGTGTATAACCTCCACCCCCCCAGTGTATAACCTCCACCCCCCCAGTGTATAACCTCTGCCCCCCGCCATGTCATCTGCCTTTACTAGCATGTGACAGACTGGCCGGTGGTGCGGATCTCACTGATACCAGCGCGGTCCTGTAATAGGAGCCACCGGGGTAACAAGTCAGTCCATGACATTTATTCTAAATATTCCTCTATCACCTGTGAGTGATATTATTGAGAAGTGGAAGAAACCGCAGCCATGAAGTGGAGACCCCGTAATGTTATAGAGCGGCGGGCTGAGTGCTGAGGACAGAAAAGTCACCACCGCTCTGCTGACTCCATAACTGCAGAGTCCAGACCTCCTCTGGTATAACATCAGCACAAACACTGCGCCCCCGCCAGGAGCTTCATGGCCTATCAGCTGCATGCAGCCGTACATCACCAAGCACAATGCCGAAAGTCGGATGGAGTGGTGTAAAGCCGTCACCACTGGACTCTGGAGGAGAGGTATTCTGTGCAGTAATGGATCACACTTCTCTATCTGCGTCTGATGCAGGAGTCTGGGTTTGGCGATTCCAGGGGCATGTTACCCCTTGACTGCATTGTGCCCCCTATACAGATGGTGGAGGAGGATAATGGGCTGTTATCAGGGATCGGCCTCGGGTCCTTATCTCCAGGTAAGGGTAATCTGAATCTTCAGCACAAAACATTGTGGACAATTGTAGCTTCAGCTTTGTGGGAACAGTTTGGGGAAGACCCTTTTCTGTGCCCCATGACTGTGCCCAGTGCACAAGATCCATACAGACATGGAGGGGAGAAGATGAGCTTCTGCACAGAGCCTGGGCCTCAGCCAAGAATGGAGATTGTGAGCCCGGACCCCCAACATCAGGGTTTGATCCCAAAATTGCTCTTTTGGATATAAGCAAAAATTCCCACAGACGCCTCCAAAATCTAGTAGAAATCCTTTGCATAAGGCCACGGCTCCACTATCAGTATTCGGTCAGTATTTTTTCTCAGGAGTGGGAGCCAAAACCAGGAGTGGGTGATAAATGCAGAATTGGGGACTTGTTTCTATTATACTTTTTCTCTGATTGTTCCACTCCTGGTTTTGGCTCCCACTCCTGAGAAAAAATACTGATCAAATACTGACCAAATACTGATAGTGGGGCCGTGGCCTTAGAGTGAGAGCCGTTATTTCTGCAGAGGGGCGGCTCCATATTAAAGTGTTTGGAATTAGAATGGGAGATCATAAAAGCTTCTGTCGGTGAAAGTTGGGGGGGCACATAGTTTTGTTGATAGAGTATAGATGAAGGTCCCATTTGGAGTCTCCCCTGCATTACACTTGGATGAAATTTTAAGGATTTTTTTTTTTTTTTTTTCTATTTTCTTCTATTGTCTATGTCCTTCCAGAGACTATTATTACTGAAAAAAAATCTAGTATTCCGGATATCACACTATCGCATTTCTATATGGCATGTGGTATTGCAACTTAACTCTATGCACTTCAATAGAGCGGAGCTGCAGTACTAGACGCAACCTATTGAAAGCTACGGTGCTTTTCTAATTCTGTACAACCCCTTTAAGAAACTTGGACTCCATTACATTGATGATTGATGATGTCAACTCTTATCCTTTCCCCATCAGTGGGTATGTAACATCACAAATAAATGGCTGCTTGTGCATTAATGTGGGGGTCTGTCAATGTGTTATTTGCTCTTAGTCCATTGAGGGGATTTCGCAGAGAAGACCCCAACTTTATAAAGTCCATAAGTTTAAAAGAGGTTTTCCTTCAAACAACATCTATCACTAATCCATAGGATAGGTAATAAATATGTCATTGGTGGTTGCCCGACCATTGGGATCTCAACGGATTCTGAGAACGAAGCCGTAATGCACAGGCATGATCACTGCTCCATTCACTTCTATGGGAGCGGTAGTGCGCATGCTCAATCATAACTCCCATAGATAGTCAATGGATTGGTGGTAATGCATGCGCACTACCGCCTCATTATCCCTGGGGTCACAGGACCCCCCCAATTTCTAGATATTAGGATATCCTAATGCTAGACCCTTCTTTACTGATCATACAATAACCACTGATTCTGTGCCGATAATCAGAAATTTTTTTTTTTAGTTCTTTTAAAAAGAAAAATAGAATTTAATTTTATTAATATATTTCCCCAAAAAATCCTTGAATAAGTCCATATAGCATTGTCTACAAAATCACTTCCATGTAGAAAATAATTAAAAAAAAAACGTAATAAATAAACCTAATATATATTCTTAATTAAAACAGAAAAATTATAAAAAAAATTAGTTGCTAAAAAAAAAGTTGCTGAATATTTGAAATACTTGAGATCATTCCCGCTGACAATGTAATTTTTGTTCTTTTTTTTTTTTTTCTTTTTTTTACCACTTAATCAGCTCAGAGATAAAAGAATTGGTGCAGGCTGTAAGAGAAAGCAAAAAAAGAATAATAAAAAAATTTTGGAATATATACATTTTGTTTGAGAAATTGTTCACGGCGAGACAGAAAAAAGAAAAAGGCTGATGGGAAACAATGTTTTTTTTTTATTTTTTATCTCGATGTCAAATAATCATCAATTTTTAATAAGGTTTTGAGGAAAAAAAATGAGAATATTGTGCAGTTTCATTTTGTTATTGTGTTTGTCCAGTGCGTTAAGTAAAATAACTTATCAGGAGTAAGATCTCTCTTCCCGTACAGTGATCTCCTCCTCGCAGGTTATCGCCCAGGCAATTCAAATATCCCGAGCCTCTATGTTTTATTAATCAAAAGAGTTAAAAAGCCAATCCAATCTGGCGATATACTTCTTGAGGTTTTCAAATCCATACATAATTAATGATGTCATCACTTCCCGGTGGATGACAAGCGAGTTGAATGTCTAAAACTGGAATTGTATTAGATGAGGAGAAAAATAAAATAAAATGAAAAGTCGTCGTTTTTTTAATGACAGGAAGTAGAACCCCTTTTAGCAATTTTTATTTTTTTTTTTTGCACCCTCCAGGGAACTGAAAGAACTATTTTAGGAACGTCACCGACTGGAAGAAGAGAAAAAAAAAGGCTGAAGTTTCACGCTCAATTATTGAAACTTTTTTTTTGATTGTTTAACTTTATTCTTATGGAAAATACATCATAAAAACGAATCAATACAATGTTTAGAGAAATACAAAAGGATCAAAAGGATCGTCAAAATAAATATAAAGAGATAAATAAATTGAATAAAACTTAAGAATTAATTACAATGACAGCTTTTAGTGGGGCATGAAATGGGGACTTATAGGGTCAAAATAAACATTAAGATATTTTTACTGATGACTTCATCTTCAATAACGAACTAAATGAATTGATGCAAGGGTTGACCCGATCTTGAACCAAGATCATAGAGGGGGTCTCTGCACGGAGCATCATTACACTATGGGGTCCATATGCTCTAAAACAGGGGTCTCAAACTCAGCTGGGCATATGGGCCGCACACAGAAAAACATTTAATTTGGGGGGCCGCATTATTTGCATGACAAAGTGACATTTTTAGTGATACCATTTTATTTTCTATACACCTTTTGAACTTGTACTCATCTTGAAGACATGGTCTCCCCTCCAGGTCCCCCATATTGCAGACATGGTCTCCCCTCCAGGTCCCCCATATTGTAGACATGGTCTCCCCTCCAGGTCCCCCATATTGCAGACATGGTCTCCCATCCAGGTCCCCCATATTTGCAGACATGGTCTCCCATCCAGGTCCCCCATATTTGCAGACATGGTCTCCCATTCAGGTCCCCTATATTTGCAGACATGGTCTCCCATCCAGGTCCCCCATATTTGCAGACATGGTCTCCCCTCCAGGTCCCCCATATTGCAGACATGGTCTCCACTCCAGGTCCCCCATATTGCAGACATGTCCCCCATCCAGGTCCCCCATATTGCAGACATGGTCTCCCCTCCAGGTCCCCCATATTGCAGACATGGTCTCCCCTCCAGGTCCCCCATATTACAGACATGTCCCCCATCCAGGTCCCGCATATTGCAGACATGGTCTCCCCTCCAGGTCCCCCATATTGCAGACATGGTCTCCCCTCCAAGTCCCCCATATTGTAGACATGGTCTCCCCTCCAGGTCCCCCATATTGCAGACATGGTCTCCCATTCAGGTCCCCTATATTTGCAGACATGGTCTCCCATCCAGGTCCCCCATATTTGCAGACATGGTCCTGACGCGCCCCCTGGGCCTGTGCTGTGCAGGGGGATACCCGGAGCCGGATCGCTGGGGGTTGTAGTCTCCGTGTGGCGGTGACCCGGTCCGTGCCCAGGGTGGTCAAACCAGTGGCAGTCTTAATGTATAGCAAATGTCCGACTACGCCACCCGTGGATTGCGGTCAGTGGGGACCGCCGCCGCGCTGCAGACCTCTGAGGCTGATGTTGTTTGCGCAGCTGAGTATGGGATAACTCCCCACGGGAGAAGTATTGCCTCAGGGCAGCTAATGTGAGAGATGATGGGAGTGATGGTGTGAGCGTCCCAGTGCTAATGGTGCTGGTGCGGCGAGGAACCACAGAGACATGCGGTTGCAGTTTTCAATGCTTTACTCACAGTTGCTGTTCATGTCAATGCTGCAGGCGATGACTGCCCGAGCCGTGCTGCGTCCACCAGGCAAGGGACTCGGTCAACTCCCAGGTAATTCCAGAGTGTGGTTCAGAGCTCCCTTCTCTACCTTTCTCTGGCCGTCCCCACCAGTGACCCACCTTTGTCCAGCTTCCTCGGGCCTTCTGTTGGCGAAACCTCTCCCGGTTTCCCTGACCCTATACGGTATGCCTTTCTGGTGGATGTAGTGAGGGGTCGCACCAAGATGTGGTAACAACCTCCGGTCTTTGGCTGAGGAATCTGTTGCCTCCACCAATTTGGGTTCCGGTACCCTGTTCTGCCAACCCTTCACCCTGTATCTCCTCTGGGCATATGGGTTTCCTTTGGTCCTCGTGTCTCTGGGCCTTTCTCTGTGTTCCTTGCTTCCTTTCTCCTCTGTTCCAGTTCCTTTCTTACTTTCCTTTCCGCTCCTTCTCCTCTCTCTTTCTGCTGTTTCTGGCCTCCACTCCAGGCCTGCCTCTGGAGCTGGGCCCAGACTGAGCCACAGCTCCCTATCAGCCCTCTCTGGCTGAACTCCTGTTTTCTTCTCCTCCTCTCTGAACTGGCTGGACTGAACTCTCTCCTAAGACGGTGCCCACCTTATATACCTCCTTCTAACACCCGAACCCAGGTGACTTGCAACCAATGGGCTCCTACCTATGCCCAGAAACCCACCCCTATCTGCTCCTACACCACTGGGTATTCCACCCCCTCCCCACTCCAGCCAGAAACAGATGCTGTCGTGCCTGCACTTCTGTCTAGTGGGAGCACCGTTGAGCTGTCCCTCGGAAATGGGGTGTGTGTGGTGCATGCAGCTTACTGAGCCCTAGTCCACACTCCATCCTTACCCGGGAGTGGAATATCACACCTCTGGTTTGAGGTGCAATACCCCTGTAGCAGCCGAGCCCTCGGGGTGCTACATTCCCCCCTGGTAAATCACAGCACGTCCTTGGGCTGGAAAAGAATAAAACTATTTAAAACATATAAATTTTAAAGTGCACTCACATATAAGATATTAACCAGAAACTCATCCCTTTATGGGAGGTACTCTTTTCTTTTTAACATTACTGGTACTCCTTTCCATAAAACATCTTGCTAATGCCACTGGAACTCTTTTAGTATATAAAACATCACATAAAACATTTGCAGTATTATTCTAGCAGCATATAAAACTTTCCAATATAAGACATTTTCAAATAAAACATTTTCTTCAAAAACACATTCTGGAGCTCTGGCCGCTGTGCAACTTGTGACCAGGTAAAGGTGCAACAGTCCATTTAATTCTGAGGTAGACGTTGCAGTTCTTTTATAAAACCAGTAGGGGGCGCTTTAAGAAGCGCAACTATTTACAAGGGATTGGCCGCTCTCAGTCCTCGACCAGTGGGGATAGGGGAATGGCTGCTCACAGTCCTCAGCCTGGTTAGGGATTGAGGGGGTTAACTTGCACACGGGTAACAGTCCTTTAACTATTCCACACTAGTCCCAACGGGGACCACACTTCAATCAGCAGCAGTTCTCATAACAGTTCTTGTAACAGTTCTGGTACCCTGACGGGTAACTATATACAGTTCCACTTTACTGTTTACTGGTAACGGTGTCCTCCTGATGCTCCTTGCTCTTCCGGGTAATTTTCTGGTCCGTCCGGACCCTCAGTGTACTCCGTGTCTGGGCGGTACTGCAGTTCCTCCTCCGTGAGCCGGTGAACGTGGAGGGCATACAGTCCCTTTGCGCCCTTGTGCCGGGTGTAGGTGACCACGTCACCGGGGTACAGGTCACGGCCGTGATGTCCATCTGGCAGGTGGCTTTCAACGTCCCTTCTAGTGACGAAGACGTCGGTGTCAGCCTCCGGGTCTCTGATGAAGCCCCAGCCATGCTCTAGCTGGAACTTGACTACGGTCCCGGTGGCTCTGGGACCGCGGATGGCGTGGGTGTCTTGTCGGGCCCTCCTCTTCTGTTCCGCGCTCCTGGCCTGGAGTCGCTCCTCCCTGATGCGCCTCTGCCGCCGCTCTCTTTCATAGGTGGCCAGCAACTGACGGCAGCAATCCAGGCGCTGGGCTGCTTCTGCCCGGGTCTCCTGGGTGAACCCCATGAGACTCTCGCCGGTGGGGTTTCATGCAAACTGGGCATCCTCCAGCGGGGGTGGAGCGATGTTGGCGGGCTCCGGGGCCGGGATCAGAGGCTCGCTCAGGGGTTGTTCTCCCCGGAGACGGGGGTTGTCAAACTCTGGTGGCCATTCAAAGGGCAGCCCGTCCGGGCTGGTATGTTGGGCGTACAGGTCCGCACCCAGGGGCGGCACCGCGGGCTTCGGACGTGTGGCAGCACCCGGGGGCACTCGGCCTTGCGACCAGGCCGGTGGTCGCTTGTTGGTCGCGCCCGGGGGTGACACCGCCAAGGTAGGGGGCGCTGGTGAGGCAGCGGCGCCCCGGTGTGCTGGGCCTTGCGTCCTGGCCTGTGACTTCTCCCGCATTACGGCGCCGGGGTTCAGAGGGCACAGCGCGGGGCGGGGCGTGATGACGGTTCTCGCTGCCTGAGGCCTAGCTGGCGGCGGTGGAGACGTGGTGTCAGGTACGGTCCCCGGGGCTTTGGGTCCCACAACGGAGGGTGAGGGCAGGCTGGTGTTCCCAGGGCTTGGGGTGGTGGCGTCCCCATTACCTGCCTCAGTCTCCATGGCCTCCTCCGCGGCGTCGTCTGCAGCTGCCGGTCCCGGTGGGGTCCTCCGCTGGCTGCCTTCGTGCTGCCGGGTCATCTCCTCCTTCCACCCGGCAAACACATCCCGCTGCACCCGGACCATTCTTCTGTTTAGGTCTTCCAGCGCTGCGCGCGCACTGCCCGGGTCTCTAGGCAGCTGGGCCAGCAACTCTGTCAGGCTGCAGGGTGGCTCAGCTTGCAGCAGGCTGCGGGCCAGGGTGCTGGTGGAGTTCTCTGCTCCTTCCATCTCCGGGTGCAGCAGGTCCAGACTCATCAAGGCCGCACCCAGCCCCTCAGTTTTCTTTCACGTTGATGGACATCTCCACTGCTGCACTCATGGCTGGTGGGGGCGGGCTCCTTCTTTGGCGCCATTCTGGGACCTGACCCACGATGGGAGGTGGCTTCCTGCTGTCCTTTGGTGCGCACATAATGGCGTCCGCTCTGCCAGGGCGGGAAAAACGGATGAAGATGGCGGGAAACGGTCCAAGATGGCGTCCGATGGTGGGAAAGGACTCCGGACGGCGGGAAACTTCTGGAAATGGCGGGAGACTTCTTTTTAAGGTACATGTGCAGTTTTCTCCAGGCACGCAATACCCGCTTGTGGCGGGTTGGTAATGATCCTGCCGACTACGCCAAAGTTGACGCGCCCCCTGGGCCTGTGCTGTGCAGGGGGATACCCGGAGCCGGATCGCTGGGGGTTGTAGTCTCCGTGTGGCGGTGACCCGGTCCGTGCCCAGGGTGGTCAAACCAGTGGCAGTCTTAATGTATAGCAAATGTCCGACTACGCCACCCGTGGATTGCGGTCAGTGGGGACCGCCGCCGCGCTGCACACCGCTGAGGCTGATGTTGTTTGCGCAGCTGAGTATGGGATAACTCCCCACGGGAGAAGTATTGCCTCAGGGCAGCTAATGTGAGAGATGATGGGAGTGATGGTGTGAGCGTCCCAGTGCTAATGGTGCTGGTGCGGCGAGGAACCACAGAGACGTGCGGTTGCAGTTTTCAATGCTTTACTCACAGTTGCTGTTCATGTCAATGCTGCAGGCGATGACTGCCCGAGCCGTGCTGCGTCCACCAGGTGAGGGACTCGGTCAACTCCCAGGTAATTCCAGAGTGTGGTTCAGAGCTCCCTTCTCTACCTTTCTCTGGCCGTCCCCACCAGTGACCCACCTTTGTCCAGCTTCCTCGGGCCTTCTGTTGGCGAAACCTCTCCCGGTTTCCCTGACCCTATACGGTATGCCTTTCTGGTGGATGTAGTGAGGGGTCGCACCAAGATGTGGTAACAACCTCCGGTCTTTGACTGAGGAATCTGTTGCCTCCACCAATTTGGGTTCCGGTACCCTATTCTGCCAACCCTTCACCCAGTATCTCCTCTGGGCATATGGGTTTCCTTCGGTCCTCGTGTCTCTGGGCCTTTCTCTGTGTTCCTTGCTTCCTTTCTCCTCTGTTCCAGTTCCTTTCTTACTTTCCTTTCCGCTCCTTCTCCTCTCTCTTTCTGCTGTTTCTGGCCTCCACTCCAGGCCTGCCTCTGGAGCTGGGCCCAGACTGAGCCACAGTTCCCTGTCAGCCCTCTCTGGCTGAACACCTGTCTTCTTCTCCTCCTCTCTGAACTGGCTGGACTGAACTCTCTCCTAAGGTGGTGCCCACCTTATATACCTCCTTCTAACACCCGAGCCCAGGTGACTTGCAACCAATGGGCTCCTACCTATGCCCAGAAACCCACCGCTATCTGCTCCTACACCACTGGGTATTCCACCCCCTCCCCACTCCAGCCAGGAACAGATGCTGTCGTGCCTGCACTTCTGTCTAGTGGGAGCACCGTTGAGCTGTCCCTTGGAAATGGGGTGTGTGTGGTGCATGCAGCTTACTGAGCCCTAGTCCACACTCCATCCTTACCCGGGAGTGGAATATCACACCTCTGGTTTGAGGTGCAATACCCCTGTAGCAGCCGAGCCCTCGGAGTGCTACAGTCCCCCATCCAGGTCCCCCATATTGCAGACATGGTCCCCCATCCAGGTCCCCATATTGCAGACATTGTCTCCCATCCAGGTCCCCCATATTGCAGACATGGTCCCCATATTGCAGACATGGTCCCCATATTGCAGACATGGTCTCCCATCCAGGTCCCCCATATTGCAAACATGGTCCCCCATATTGTAGACATGGTCCCCCATCTTGGTCCTTATCTTGCAGACATGTCCCCCATCCAGGTTCCCATGTTGCAGACATGTCCCCCATCCAGGTCCCCATCCCCCGCATACTGCGCACAGAGTCCCCATCCCCCCCATACTGCGCTCAGGGTTCCCGTCCCCTCCCATACAGCGCTCAGGGTTCCCGTCCCCCCCATACAGCGCTCAGGGTCCCCGTCCCCCCATACAGCGCTTAGGGTCCCCGTCCCCCACACAGCGCACAGCCCCCCCTCCCCCCCCATACTGCACACAATGCCCCCTGTGCTGTATTTCACATGGCAGAGAAAAAAAAAAGATTCTCACCTGTCCTCCGTTCCCTCAGCGTCCTTTATGCACCTGTGGCCCGCAGGCACAGACCCCGTAACGATCGTGGCTCTCTCCAGCAGCCGCCGACATTAGAGCTGTAATGCAGAGTATTGCCGCGCAGAGACCGGCTCTCTGCACAGCAATACCAGTGCCAGCCGCCAACGATCTCCTGCAATAAAAGTAAAATAATAAAGCAACCTCATCCTTACCTTTCCATGGTTCCCAGGACAGCTTCAGCTCTGCTACATTCACATGACAGGCTGGATCGCAGCAGAACGCTGCCATCCAGCCTGTCATCCCACAGACACTGAGAAGCTCCTCAGTGAAGTTCCTCAGTCTCTGGCTGTGACGGCATCCAGATGAGCCGAGGTCATGTCCAATGAACTCAGCTCACCTCATGCACGTCACTGACAGTGTGGGAGAATTCTCCTGCGCATACGGTGCCGGCAAATGACGTCACCGCTTGAGCAGGAGAATTCTCCTACGCTGGGATGGCATTGAGATGGCAGGCTGGCTGGTAGAAGAACGCTGCCATCCAGCATGCCATCCTTCAGAGACATTGCCTGCGCTCCGCAGTGTCTCTGAAGGATGGCATGCTGGATGGGTTGCACAAATTTTCTTGCTCAACTATCTTTGGTGATAAAAGTATGCTCGGTGGAGGTCCAATCACTAGGACCCTCATCAATTCCAAGAATGGAGTCCCAAAGTTCCATGTAAATGGAGCGATAGTGTGCAGGTTATGACCACTGCCCTATACACTTCTATAGGTCTATGGGAGCTGTAGTGCGCATGTGTGACCATCGGTCCCATAGACAGGGAATAGAAAGGTAACTGCGCATTCGCACTACTGATCCATGCTCACAGGACCTTGTTCTTATGAGGCGCGAGAGTCCCAGCAATTAGATCCCCACTGATCATACATGTGTCACCTATCCTGTGCAAACATCTGGAATTATTGTTTTCAGGTTTTTTATTTGAAAAAAAAAAATTGTTAAAAAAATAAACCAATGCATTCTTTCAGAAACAGAATGTATTATAAAATTACAGTCCAAAAAAGTCCTCGAATAAATAAATGTAACAATGTCTGCAAAATCCACTGGGATGCAATTTATTACTTTTGAGTACTTTGTCTATTTTTTAAAGCTGTTTTCTAAACTGAGATTCTGGCTAAACATACCTTCTAAATAAATTCCAAAAAAAGAGAGAAATTGTAAAAAAAAAAAAAAAAATTCAGTTGGTAATAAAAATCCCTGAATATCGAAGATTATTACCGTTGTAGATGTAATTTTCATTTTTTTCCACGTAATCAGCCCAAAGATAAAAAAAAAGAAAAAAAAAAAGAACAAGTGTAGGCTATAAGAGCAACCTTTAAAAAAATGTTTTAGGAAAAAAGGCTGAGGAGAAAGAATAAGAAATGAATATTTAGAGATTCAAGCTGCAATACCAGACACAGCCTATAGACAAGAGTGGCGCCATATCTGAAGAAAAAGACAAATTCTGGAAAGCCCCCTCACACTAAAATTTCCCTTTTTCTTTGACTTGGTTTACGTTAACAAATTCAGTGACAAACGTCAAAAACTTCATAGATTGATAATATCTTTTGCTGTGTACGTTATTTTGTTTCACTGGTTTGTGATAGGTTTTATAATGAGTAACTGAGAGTCTGATGAGGCTGTTGTGGGATCGCGTAATAATGTGAGTAATGCATGCAGCATCAATGTGTAGCATCAGTACCGTGCATGTACTATGTCTACTATATATGTGATATGTGGGTGTATACAGCAGGCAGATTGTGTAGAGTACACCTACATTACATAAACACGTGGTCAAAATTGTTGGTACCCCTCGTTTAATGAAAGAAAAACCCACAATGGTCACAGAAATAACTTCAATCTGACAAAAGTAATAATAAATTAAAAATCTATGAAAATGAACAGATGAAAGTCAGACATTGCTTTTCTGCTTCCACAGAGTTTTTAAAAATATTAAACTCATGAAATCGGCCTGGACAGAAATGATGGTTCTTCTTAACTTAATATTTTGTTGAAGAACCTTTTGAGGCAATCACTGCAATCAAAGGATTCCTGTAACGGTCAATGAGACTTCTACACCTCTCGACAGGTATTTTGGTTCACTCCTCATGAACAAACTGCTCCAGTTGTCTCGTGTTTGAAGGTTGCCTTTTCCATGTTTCAGCTCTTTCCAAAGATGCTCCATAGGAATTAGGTCAGGGTTCAGAATAGTCCAATGTTTTCCTCTTAGCCATTCTTGGGTGTTCTTAGCTGTGTGTTTTGGGTCATTATCCTGTTGCAAGACCCATGACCTGCGACTGAGACCAAGCTTTCTGACACTGGGCAGCACATTTCTCTCTAGAATCCCTTTATAGTCTTGAGATTTCATTGTACCCTGCACAGATTCAAGACACCCTGTGCCAGATGCAGCAAAGCAGCCGCAGAACATAACAGAGCCGCCTCCATGTTTCACAGTAGGGACTGTGTTCTTTTCTTGATATGCTTCATTTTTCCATCTGTGAACATAGAGCTGATGTGCCTTGCCAAAAACTTCCATTTTTTGTCTCACCTGTCCATAGGACATTCTCCCAGAAGCTTTATGACTTGTCAACATGAAGTTTGGCAAATTCCAATCTGGCTTTTTTATGATTTTTTTTCAACAATGGTGTTCTCCTTGGTCGTCTCCCATGAAGTCCACTTTGGATCCACTTTGGATCAGATCGGATGGTGTGATCTGACACTGATGTTCCTTGAGCTTGAAGTTCACCTTTAATCTCTTTAGAAGTTTTCCTGGGCTCTTTTGTTACCATTCGTATTATCCGTCTCTTTGATTTGTCATCAATTTTCCTCCTGCGGCCACGTCCAGGGAGGTTGGCTACAGTCCCATGGATCTTAAATTTCTCAATAATATGTGCAACTGTAGTCACAGGAACATCAAGCTGCTTGGAGATGGTCTTATAACCTTTACCTTAAACATCCTTGTCTCAGGAGATTAGAAAGAAAATTATAGACAACTCTTTCCTTTGCTTCCTCTGGTCCATGTTGAGTGTGGTACACACCATGTCCCCAAACAGCACAGTGAGTATCTGTAGCCCTATATACAGGCCCACTGACTGATTACAAGATTGTAGACACCTGTGATGCTAATTAGTGGAAGCAACTTGATTTAACATGTCCCTTTAGGCTATGTGCCCACGATGCAGAAATGCTCCGGATTTTTCCTGAGCGTTTCTGCATCTCCCTGGCAGAAAAAAACGCATGCGGATTGTACATGCGGATTGTACATGCGGATTGTACATGCGTTTTCCTGGCAGGGACATGCGGATGTGAAGCGTTCTTCACTTGCATTTCCGCATGTGAGTTGACAAGCGATTTTAGCATCACTTGGAAAGTGCTTGTCAACTTCACACTATATAAATCCATGCAGCCGGCATGGATTTATATAGTGTGACCCCAAAGAATGTCAAAAAATAAAAAAATAAATCTATACTTACCTTCCGATGGCCCCCGCAGACTTGCTTCGCTCGGTCCCGGCTGCCGGCAGATCGCGGTACAGTCCACCGCGATCTGCCGGCATGGGAGGACGAGCGCATCGGGGGCCATCAGAAGGTAAATATAATATTTATTTTTTATTTTATTCTTTTTTTACAGGTTCTATGGTACCCGGGTCTGGAGGAGAGTCTCCTGTCCTTCACACCTGGGTACCATCCGCACATTGAAACGCATGGATTCCGCATCTACATATACTGTGATGTGGATTCCATGTGGTCCAATGAAAGTGAATGGCGGCGAAAACGCAGCGTTTCCGCAAAATAATTGGTAGTGCTGCGTTTTTTTCCGCATTGATAATCCGCAGCGGAAATATCCGCAGCATGTGCACAGCACATGTGGATTATCATTGGGGAACATGGCAGGTCTTCTACCGTGCGTTTAAGCGTTTCTGCAGCGTTTTTGCCGCAAAAGGAAAAGCTTAAAAAAACGCATCGTGGGCACACAGCCTGAGTCCCATTATTTTCAGGTGCACCATCATTTCTGTCCAGGCCTATTTCATGGTTTGGTCTCACACTTGGGGACTGCCCTTGTAAGAGCGGGAGCACTGCAGGGGCACGACAGGGGAGAGTAATTAAATGAAAATACCCCCTTACTTTGACTTGCTTATTGGATGATGTTCCTAGCTCTGGAGGTTTTAGACTCCTTGGTTCCCCGGCCTATTGAATTACGTTGGCGTGGTGAGACCAAACCATTTTGTAATTGAGCACTGGTCACCTTGTTGAGCACAAGTATTTTTATTCATATGTTCTGTCTGGGTACGGTATTTTAATGCATTTGACTCGCCCCCTGGGCTGTGGGGCACTCGGATCCGGGCAATAGGGGAACGATGGGGGTAGTAGTGGCAACCCGGTTCCGTGGCTCAGGGTGGTCAGGCCAGTGGTAGTCTGCTATGTGCTGTTGTTAACGTCCGACTACGCCACCCATGGATTTGCGGTCATTAGGAACCGCCGCTGCAGGGCAGACTGCTGGGGCTGATTGTGTATGCAGCTGAGGTGGTGTGACTCCCCACGGGAAGAGTGCAGCCCCAGGGCAGTGTAATGGATGGTGGGAGTGATGGTGGTGAGAGTCCCAGTGCTGATAGTGCTGGAGGAGCAAGGAGCACACAGACAACAGGTTGTAGTCCAGGGTCTTTACTAAAACAGATGAACTGACCCAAAAACAGTCCCGGCTAGGAGGGGACCTGGATGTCTGAGAGCAAATGGGAAGTTGGTCCTGGTCAGGGTGAGGGTGTAGGCCTACCGTGCTTTCTGCGCTCCTTCTGGCTATCTCCTCCTGATAGGGTAACAGCCCACGGTCCCGAGCTCACCGTGTATTCTGTATGGCCTGCGACGTGGGTCCCTTTCTGCTCCCGGCCTGGTACGGCTTTACTGGTCCCTTCTGTTGTGGCAGAGCCTCCAGGTTTCTTAGGCCAAGGAACATAGAGTCCCCTGCGGACTGGTTATCTGCTGTGGGATGTGGAATCCTCCCAGCCTCAGACACCAAAGTCTGGTAAATTGTGTTCTTTGTCTGCCAAGACAGGCTCACTTTGCCTCTTGTCTCTGGCTTGTGGCTCTCCTACCGCCACACGTCCTCTTAGGGTGCAATACAACTTTCTGTCCCTCTCTGCTCTGGGACACTTCTCAGTGCTGAGACAGGTCGTCCAGTTCTCTCTAACCCTGCCCCCAGTTCCAGCTTTTATAGGGGCAGCCTGCTCCCCCTACTGGCCTGTGACAGGAGGTATTGCATGCTAATCTTCCCCTGACTAGAGAACCTCCCCCTTGCTCTCAGACACAACTTTATTATACTTGTGGCATCCAGACCAGGGTGACACACATTTATTAAAGGTTATGTTTTAGTTTAATGTTAGAATTATTCTCATTAAACGAGGGGTACCAACAATTTTGACCACGTGTATAATACACATATTACACATAGCGTATGAGCAGTATATCTGATATGTGGTTAAATATGACAAGTAGTTTGTGATTTATCTAATTATCTCATGTACCACAGTGATGTCACAGTACAGAGATAATACACACAGCGATGTCACAGAACAGAGATAATGCACACAGTGATGTCACAGTACAGAGATAATACACACAGCGATGTCACAGTACAGAGATAATACACACAGTGATGTCACAGTACAGGGATAATACACACAGTGATGTCACAGTACAGGGATAATACACACAGTGATGTCACAGTACAGGGATAATACACACAGTGATGTCACAGTACAGAGATAATACACACAGCGATGTCACAGTACAGGGATAATACACACAGTGATGTCACAGTACAAGGATAATACACACAGTGATGTCACAGTACAGGGATAATACACACAGTGATTCCCCTGCTCTAGCGTCACAGCAACACCAAAAGTGAGTGCTGCAGACAATCACTGGGCTCAGCGGCTTTGCCAGCAGAGAAGGGACGAGCTACTGAGCAAGTGATTGGCAGCAGTGGTCATGTGCATCATAATCATGAAAAACACTTAACTCAATGGCTTTGTCGATGTAGAAGTGCCAAGCCGCTGACCCAAGTGACTGGTTGCAGTAGTCACATGCACTGCAATCATGACAAGCATGACTGCTGCAGACAATCATTAAGCTCAATGGCTTTGCCGATATAAGAGGAATGAGCTACTGAGCCAAGTGATTGGCTGCAGTGGTCATGTGCACCGTAATGATGACAAACATGACTTCTGCAAACAATCATTAAGCTCAGCAGCTTTTCCTATGTAGAAGGGATAAGCTACTGAGCCAAGTGATTGGCTGCAGTGGTCATGTGCACCGTAATGATGACAAACATGACTTCTGCAGACAATCATTAAGCTCAGCAGCTTTTCCTATGTAGAAGGGACAAGCTACTGAGCCAAGTGATTGGCTGCAGTGGTCAGATGCACCATAGTCATGATTTCACCCCTAAAGACAGCCAAAAGGCAATGAATGGAAACACAAGGCACGTCCAATACACAGGAGGTGGAAAGAGCCCCGGGCAGAGAGAAGGATTTTATATTTTTTACTATTTTTGTTGCTTTCAAACGAATTGTCATTAAAAGTGAAGAAAATCTCTATATATACTGTATATAGGTCTGCCGTCATGTAGGTGAGCCACAGCAGGGCAATCAAGACGCTGCTGCGCGGTTGACATCTGCTGCCAGACCGGTGCCGCTCCTCGGAGTCTATCTATAGTCTCAATCCTTCCGAGAGATAAACATCGTAGGAGAGAGACGAGCAGGAGGAAGCACCTCGCTGAGAAAGTAGTGATCACACCGCGGCCTTGTGGCCCCTGTGGTCTGGCACTGGCAACGAGGACGGGGGTGAGGCAGACTCACAGGTGAAAGGAGTGTCGGGGCCCGGGTCCCACGTGAATACGTAGAGATCTGCTGCTCGAAGTAAACAGATTTAGAGAGATAAACCCCCGGTCTGAACGCTGCCGTGACAAGTGACGGGGGGTTATGTCACTGGGACACATCAGAAAAGAACTTTTTTTATTCCTTCCTTTACTTTTTTTGTAGATTGTTTTATAGTTATTTTCAGATGTTTTTTTCCGCCATGGTTTATCATTTACCCACCCTGGGCAATTTCTATACACCGCACACTCTCCTGGCCCTTAGAAATCAAGTGTTAAAGGGGTCCGGGCTAAAAGAAAACTTTTACAGGGGGTGCATGGATGTAGTGAAAATTACACCAGCATCAGAAGTGATCATACCATCATTCTTCTGTTTTCATGTGATTGACCACAGCGGTCAGCTGTATCCATCCATTGGATGCTTCTTTGATGGTGTACCATACTTTTTCACCCGACAGCTGCAGTCAATCATAAGCCTCAGTAGTCCTGCGGCATCATCACTTAAAGTACTGATTGGAGCGGCCTGCACTGGATCTAGAGGGTTGACAAATGATAGATATGGCTTAGGTTTTATTTTCACTCCATCCTCATCTCCGGTAAAGTTTTTATTTAGGCAAAACAACCCTTTTAAAGGGGCAATTCCCATCTTCATAGATGGATATTTTCAGATAGAGCTCATAAAAACAAGCACTTTTGCAATTTACTGCTTATTAAAATTTGCAGCCGTTCTTGAGATATTAACTCTTTTTTTTTTTTGTTTACAACTTGTTGCCTAGGAAACCGACCACCGCTGCTGTCTAGCTTGTAAGCACTGGCCAGGATTACGAGGTAACAGCTCGCTCCAGCGATCCCAGTCTGCTTCAAAACAGTGCTTAAAAGCGCAACAGGAAAGCACTTGTAAGTGCTGTGCATGTTCTGCTGTCTATCAGCAGTGGTCGGTCTCCAAAGCAACAAGCCGTTAACAAAAGAAAAGTGCTAATATCTCAAGAACGGCTGAAAATTTTAATAAGCAGTAAATTGCAAAATTGCTTGTATTTACAAGCTCTATCCAACGATACCATTTTCTGAAAATGGGATTAACCCCTTTAAGACTCAATTTGTAGTTTCAAACATTTTACCCAAATTTTACTTCTCCTATTAACCCTTTAAGTATTCTTTTTCTGACACACCCCTCCAAATCCAGTGCATATAGATAAACATACAGTATAAATGCCAAAGTAACCATCATCATGGCACTTTAACATTTTAGCACATGGTACTGTGCTCCATATGTAGCTTGTCTGCAAATAGCATAGGCACGGCAAGCTTCCGCCCAGTGTGAGTCACCGATTAGCTTGGTGTTGGCTACATTTATAAATCTAAAGGGGCACTCCCATCTATTACTTATCCATAAGATAGGACGATCCTGAGAATGGGGTTCCAAAATGTTCAGTTAGAATGGTGGTCTTGCATGCGCGCCATTGGCTTGTATATTGGTGGCAAGGAATGGAAAGGAGTGCGCACTTGCGGCTAATGCTCCATTGTAATTTTTGTTATTTCAGAGACCCATTCTCTAGTTGTGACAACCCCTTTATAAGATAGTGCTTTGCCTGCCTGACGTCAACCACTTGGGAGAATTTGGTATAATAACTGTTAGGCTGCGTGCCCACTATGCATTTTTCAAGCGGTTTTGCCACTAAATTTCCGCAGCGAAAACGCTTAAAAACCCTTGGTAATACGTGCCCCATGGTCCCCAATGATAATCCACATGTGCTGGGCAAATGCTGCCGAAATTTCCACTGCGGATTATCATTGCGGAAAAATCCGCAGCAGGTCCATTAATTTTGCGGACACGCGTCGTAATCGCCGCCATTGACTTGCATTGGCATCCGCATCACTGCATCTACACATGCGGATATCACACGGTTCAATGTGCGGATGGTACCCGGGTTTGGAGAAGAGGAGACTCTCCTCCGGAAACCATAGAACCTGTTAAAAAAAGAAATTAAAATAAAAATTATACTTACCTTCCGATGTCCCCCGGTCTCCTCAGCGATGCGTCCGGTCTGTTGTGTGGGTTGCGGTGGTGAGGACCTGCCATGACGTCCTTTAGTCATGTGACAGGTCACGCGACAGCTGACGTCGGCGGTCGCGTGACCTGTCACATGACTAAATGACGTCATGGCAGGTCCTCACCACCGCAACCCACACAACAGACCGGACGCATCGCTGAGGAGACCGGGGGACATCGGAAGGTAAGTATAATCTTTATTTTTTACCATTCTTAATCTTTTTTTTCTTTTAACTATTACTTGGTCACACTATATAAATCCATGCCGGTTGCATGGATTTATATAGTGTGACCAAGTTGTCAAGCACTTTCCAAGTAATGCTAAAATCGCTTGGAAAAGCGCTTGATAACCCGCATGCAGAAATGCATGCAAAAACGCTTGACAAATGCTTCTACCTGGCAGGAAAAACGCATGTAAAATCCGCATGCATTTTTCCTGCCAGGAAGAAGCGGAAAAAATCTGCAGCATTTCTGCATAGTGGGAACTTAGCCTTAAAGGGGTTGTCTGAGATTTAAAAGTGTATTTCAATGGTAACAACAATATATATAACCAATACTTTAGTGCAGATTCTCCGATAGTCCTAGATGGTCTACATGTCCTTCCCTGCATTGATGACATTACCTATGTGGCACCCCAGGGGTCTGGTTGCCACAGTAATAGAAATATTACGTCTGAGAGCAAGTGGGAGGTTTCTCTGGTCAGGAGCCCTTAAGCATGCAACACTTCCTGCCCAGACCTGGGAGGGGAGGAATCTGCCCTTATAAACTGGGTCTGGGGCGGGATTAGTGAGTTAAGTCAGAGCCTGGAGACAGTTCCAGACACAGGGAGAGTTACAGCAGGAGCTCTGTAGGAGCTAGGAGCAGAAGACCAGGGGCTGGAAGCTAAGCAGAGATATAGCTCGCCCTGGCTGAAGAATCTGATAACCGGACACCGGAGTCCGAGGCTGTGGGGACTGATATCCACCCAGCAGCAGAAACCAGCCAGCAGGGGATTCCAGGTCCTCTGGCCATAGAAGCCCGGAGGCCCAGTCACAAGGAAGGGACCAGCACCGCCATCCAGGAGCGGAGGCTAACAGAAGGCCCCAAGTCACCAGCCATACGGGTGAGCACCACACGGTATACTCAGGGACGTGGGCTACTTGTACCCGCTTACAGCAAGGTAGCCAGAAAGAGTGCAGATAGACGGGGAGGCCTACAACTCCACCTGGCCAGGGGAACTCCTGTTTGCTCGCAGACTGACCAGGCCCCTTATGTTAGCCAGTACTCCCGGGAGGGTCTGCCTTAATACCACCAGTAAAAACCCTGAACTGCACTGCAAAGACTCTGAGTCGTTCCTGCTTCATCGCCGCACCAGCACTACTAGTGCCGAGACTCCCGTGCACTATCACCCTCACCATCAACTACACTGCCCTGGGGCTCCACTCTTCCCGTGGGGAGTCACACTACCTCAGCTGCACACACCATCAGCCCCAGCGGTCTGCCTTGCAGCAGCGGTCCACGCTGACCGCAATCCACGGGTGGCGTAGTCGGACAATTAACCTAAAACCCCCACAAAATACCGCCATAGGTCTAACCACCCTGAGCCACAGGACCGGGTCACAGCCACAGATTCTACAATCCCCAGAGACCCGGCTCCGGGTATCCCACACACGTCCACACTAGGCCCAGGGGGCGCGTCAGCTACATCCAGTGAATGATCTGCTAAAGCCAATGATTGGCTGCAGTGGTCATGTGGATGTATGTGACATCATGAAGAGTTAGATGAAATGATAGACATCCGGAACACTTTTATGCACTTTATGGGCCACAGTATTGCCCCTCTACATGGCACCACATTACAGTAACTACACCGCTTTGCTCTATGCACGCTGGAAGTTTATAGTAGTCTTGATGGTGATTGCTTCCCGCCATGTCTACCCCTCAAGACTAGCTCTATTTTTGCTTATTCTATATTTTTAACGTTTCAGCGAAAAACCTGGACTACAGAAACTAACGCACCTCGCAATAAACCGAAGCATCGCACCAGCTTGTGTCTATTTATGGGCAAACACAATGCTGAGGAATAAAAGCCAAAATGACCCCGTGCTCTCAGCAGCATCTTAAGTTATTTTAGGTTCTTGCATGTGTTTCCATTTTACTTTTGTAAGTTGGATAGCGACTTCCAGGAAAACGAACAGACATACAAAGACGCAGCTCGGAAGACTGGAGGGAGGACGGAACAATAACTCTTTCATATTTGTTATATTTAACATTTAATACTTTGATTTCCAACTGCAAATATTGTATGTTTTTGCTTCATTGTTGTCTCACATTCTTTATTTGGGAATAATGAGAAAAAAGTGAAGATATTCCAAATATCTGGGTTACTCTTTGGAATATATTTGGGTCCATGTGTAAATGGAATTTACAAAGATCCATTAAAATTCAGACTATAACCCTGAAGAATTGGGCTACTAATACATAGTAGATGGAAGTCCATTGGACTGCTGATTAATGAGTAAAGGGTCGGCAGGTGAAAGATAGATTGGGACATATTCAACATGCCCAATCCCTTGTTCCATTAGAAGAGAACTCTAGTGGAGTCTATTTTATGGTGTCCATTTCATGGGACCATCAGGGAAAAAATAGCTGCTGACTCTTTATAAAATGTATTGGCATTTTAAAGGGTTAGTCCTAACTGAGAGTCTGAACACTGGGATCTCCACCAATCTTTAGACTGGGGCTCTGAAATGCCCCATCAGAATGCAATGGTTGCTGAATTATTTTTTTTATGGAAAACTTCTTGGCAATTTCCGTCTGTCTTGAAGACAATCAATAGAGCGCTGACGCGCGTGTACAGTCACCACTCTATTTTATCATTTTTAGGGATCAGTAAAGACTTGGACTTCAGTAATCTATGACCAGCCCTGTGGATAGGGGATAACTTGCTGAGTTGAGAATAACCCTTTAAGAAATCTGGTAAACGGCAACATTGAACAAAAATTGTTGGACTCTTGACCTCCATACATCAACTAAAAAGTTCAATGTCTATGACGTGCCCCCGGGGCAATGGGGTACTCGGCAGCTGGGCCTATGGATGCTGGAGGGGGATATGTCACAGTGACTGGTCCGGTCCGTGGCCCAGGGCGGTCAACCAAAAAAAGGATTGGAACTTGGATAAAATAAATAAACAGTTTGTGACGCCACCTGTGGTACCTGGTAATGATTACCAGCGCTGCTTCAGACCTCTGGGGGTGTTGGGATGGCAGCTGAGGTGTTTCTGCTCCCCACAGGTGGAGTGGGCCCCCAGGGCAGGGATGGTGTGAAGGGATGCAGGAGAGAGGGGACCCGGCCGGGTCAGAGGAAGAATACACACACACACCGGGGCTAGTTTCAGTACCTTTACTGCAGATCGTAGTCAGGTACGGTCCGGGGTACTTGTAGGTGGTGTGCACTTCTGGTCTTGCTCCCCAGTGAGTGGGTGTAAGGCCTCCTTTCTGTATCTTCCTGACTCTCTCCCTGGAGCTTCTGACCTGCCTGGAACAGGGTCTAGCTCCCTCGATGTTTCTCTCACCCGTCTTGCTTGGCGACGAGGGCTTTCCCACTGGTTACCACGATCCCTGGACGCTGGTTCCTTCGTGGTACCTAGTCATCTGAATGTGCGGTATTCACGGGTGGACTGAGGGATATGAAATCCTCCTCAGTATGCCGGATTCCCTACTGGGCATAGAGATCCCAATAGGCTCGGGCCCGGTGCCCAGCTTGCATCAAGGGATGAACCCTCTGTGGTTACTCTGTCCCTCATGGCTCTTCTCTTCTCCTTGCCTTCTAGCCCACTCTAGGCTCTAACTGGCCAGGCTAGCCCGCAGCTTGGGCCTAGCCTGGCTTTCAGCCACACAGACTTCAGCTTGTCTGGTGCTGCAGCATCGTGTCACACTCACTGCTTCCCACTGACTGACTACCTGAACTCCACCCCCCAGTATATATATACCTAACAGGGCTCCATCTAGTGGACTTGGGTGGAGGTGTCTGCATGTATTGAGGCCACTGGGGAGAATCCGTCTGTGCAACACCCAGGAGTTCTGTGACAGCCTGCAGCCGCAGGGTGTCACATCTACCTATGAAGAGCACATCATTTTTAAGAGAAGCTCGGCCCCATTCACAGCTGTCAGCATGACCTCTTCCCTCCAGTGAATCCCAAGATTTTGACCACCACCAATCAACATTGTCAATTAATCTGTAGCATCGGCGTCTCTGCCCCGTACTAGGCAGAGACGCCGTCCCTCTCACCTCCCCGCTCCTGGCGCGGCGTCCTCCAGCGCTTCTCTCCCCGCTGCCGTCCTAAGGAGTCCCCGGCCAATTGCCAGAGGACCTCCCATATTTAAGGCACTTCCTCCAAAATGGAGGTGCCCGAGCAATGTTGTTGCAAAGCCTTCACTCTGCTTCAGCCCTCAGGTCCCGTTACCAGTTACCTGCCAGTCACCTGCCAGATTCCTGCCTGTTTCCTGCCAGTCACCTGCCAGATTCCTGCTTGATACCCGCCTGATATCCGTTTACCTGCTTGCAAGCCTGCGGTCCGACGGTCTGCCTTCCGACACCTGTCAGTCTGTCTATGGAACAGCCTCCCCGCTCACCTGGGAGCGCTTATCTGCTACCTGCCTGCTAGCCTACCTGGAGGCTCCGCCGTCACTTACCGTGACCACCTGCCTGTCCAGAGACTCTTGCCCGCTCACCTGGGAGTGCTCACCTGCTACCTGCCTGCTAGCCTACCTGGAGGCTCCGCCGTCGCTTGCCGTGATCACCTGCCTGTCCAGAGACTCTTGCCTGCTCACCTGGGAGCGCTCACCTGCTACCTGTCTGCTAGCCTACCTGGAGGCTCTACCGTTACTTGCTGTGACCACCTGCCTGTCCAGAGACTCTTGCCCGCTCACCTGGGAGCGCTCACCTGCTACCTGCCTGCTAGCCTACCTGGAGGCTCTACCGTCACTTGCCGTGACCACCTGCCTGTCCAAAGACTCTCGCCCGCTCACCTGGGAGCGCTCACCAGCCACCTGCCTGCTGTCCTTCTACCCAGAGACTGTCCCTGTCACTTGCCGTGACTACCTGCCCTTCTACCCAGAGACTGTCCCTGTCACTTGCCGTGACTCCCTGCCCGTTTTCCCTGGGAGTCACCCGCTTCCTTACAAGGACCGCCCCCTTGTATAGTTGCTCAGAGGTTCCGCCTCCCAGACCCGTTATAGTTTGCTCGGGCCATGGAACCCGATGGCCCCCAGATCTCCGATCTGCACCAGGAAGTCTTACGTCAGAAAACTCAGCAGGAGGTGGTACTGTCCTATCTACGGTCCGTTGACTCTCGTCTAGGCGCATTGTGTGACTTGTCTATGTCTACCTCTGGTCCAGCCGTGCCCATTCCTGCGGTACCGCAATCCAGTCCCTTCATGGTACCCGACTATGGACCTCGGCTTCTGGCACCTCCACACTTTGCCGGCGAACCTACTTTAGCTCGGGGTTTCATAAACCAGTGCACCCTGCACTTTGAGCTATTGGCATACCAGTTCATCTCCGACCGGGCCAAGGTGGTCTTCATCATGTCCCATCTTACTGGGGAGGCACTGGCATGGCTAAATCCCCTGTGGGAGAGAGAGAATCCCCTGGTGTCCGACCTGCCGTCTTTCCTCGCTGCTTTCCGGAAAGTCTTCGATGAACCTGGACGGAAAACCTCTTCTGCCTCCTCTCTGCTACGTCTCCGCCAAGGGAGTCTCACGATGGGCCAATATGCCATACGGTTCCGCACCCTCGCTTCTGAGCTTGCCTGGGAAAATGAGGCTCTGGTGTCCGTCTTCTGGGAGGGTCTTTCCGGTCGGATTAAGGACGAGTTGGCTGGTCGGGACATTCCTACCACTCTGGATGACCTGGTGTCACTAGCTACCCGGATTGGAATCCGGTTCCAAGAACGTGCCAAAGAGACTACCTGGGAGAAAGACTTTTCTTGCTCTGCTCCTACTTCCCTGAGACCTGCCTCTCAATCAGTCACTCCGCGGGCGCTCTCGCCTGAACCTATGCAGATCGACCAGACCAAGATGGTCAGATCTCGCCAAGAATCTCGCCGAGCCGAGGGAAGCTGTTTCTATTGTGGCAGTATGGAGCACTTCATCCGTTCCTGCCCGGAGAAGCCGGGAAACGCCAGTGTCTAGGACCACTCGGAGAGGTCGTCCTAGACAAAAGTAAGCCCTCTCCGTCTCTGACTTTACCGGTCTGTATTGCTTGAGGAGAAAACCGTCACTTTGAACTCGCCCACCTGGATTCTGGAGCTGCTGGAAACCTCATCTCCCAGTCTCTGGTAGAGAGATACCGTATTCCCACCAAATCCCTGGCTGAACCATTATCAGTCACCTCCGTGGATGGAAGACTTCTCTCGGAGACCATCCTGCTCGTCACTGAACCCATAACCCTGCAGGTGGGAATGCTGCACTCTGAGGAAATCTCATTCCATGTGTTGTCTGGACTTTCTCACTCCCTGTTGCTAGGTCTACCTTGGCTCCAGACACACGAACCCGTATTGAACTGGCGATCCGGTGAAGTACTCCGATGGGGTCCAGACTGCCATAGGACCTGCCTGGTTCCAGTCCGCCCAGCTCGCCCTCCGCCTACTCCAGCTAATTTACCAGGTCTCCCGGCTCCTTACTGGCCCTATGCGGACGTCTTCGGTAAGAAGGAAGCAGAGACGTTGCCACCCCATAGGCCATATGACTGCCCGATTGACCTGGTACCTGGCACCACTCCTCCCCGTGGGCGTATCTACCCGTTGTCTGCAGCCGAGACCCGGGCCATGTCTGAGTACATTGAAGAGAATCTGGCTAGGGGATTTATCCGGAAATCTACCTCCCCGGCTGGAGCCGGATTCTTCTTTGTCAAAAAGAAAGACGGCTCGCTACACCCCTGTATTGACTATAGAGGACTCAATCAGATCACGGTTAAAAATAAATACCCCCTTCCGCTCATCTCTAAGTTATTTGATCGTCTTAAAGGCGCCAGGATCTTCTCCAAGCTGGATCTGCGTGGAGCGTATAACCTGGTCCGTATCCGTCAGGGAGACGAGTAGAAAACAGCATTTAATACCCGGGACGGACACTATGAGTACCGTGTGATGCCCTTCGGTCTCTGCAATGCTCCCGCCTTCTTCCAAGAACTGGTCAACGACATCTTCCGTGACCTTCTTTACTCCTGCGTGGTGGTATACCTGGACGACATCTTGGTCTTCTCTCCGGATCTTCCCACACACCGGAGGGATGTTCGTCAGGTCCTGCTTAGGCTCAGGCAGAACCACCTCTATGCTAAATACGAGAAGTGCCTTTTTGAGCAGACCTCTCTTCCTTTCCTGGGCTATGTTATCTCCCAGACAGGCTTGCGAATGGATCCCGAGAAGCTCTCTGCTGTCCTAAAGTGGCCCCGTCCGGAGGGCTTGAAGGCGATACAGCGATTCCTGGGCTTCGCTAATTACTATCGTCTCTTCATTCCTCACTTCTCGTCACGGACTGCGCCCATATCTGCGCTCACCCGTAAGGGAGCAAATCCCAAGGTATGGTCATCCGAAGCTGAGGAGGCCTTCCTTTCCCTGAAACAAGCCTTCTCCTCTGCCCCTGCGCTTCACCGTCCGGACTGCAACAAACAGTTCTACCTGGAGGTTGATGCCTCCTCCTCTGGAGCCGGAGCGGTGCTCACCCAGAAGTCTTCCTCCGGGAGAATGGTAACCTGCGGCTTTTTCTCTAAAATCTTCTCCTCCTCTGAGCGCAATTACTTCATAGGAGACCGAGAACTGCTTGCCGTTAAATTGGCGCTGGAGGAGTGGTGTTACCTGCTTGAAGGGGCTCTATACCCGGTGATCATCTATACGGATCACAAGAACCTGGCATATCTCCAAAATGCCTAGAGACTTAATCCACGTCAAGCCCGGTGGTCTTTGTTCTTTGCCCGCTTCGATTTCATCCTTCATTTCCGCCCGGCGGACAAAAATGTCAAAGCTGATGCCTTGTCCCGATCCTTCCTGTCCTCCGACCAAGAGGAGGAACCTATGCACATTATCGACCCCTCCAAGGTGATGAATGTGGCCCCCTTGGATTTGACTCGTCTTCCACCCGGCAAGACGTTCGTGGCGCCTCCAGACCGTCAGAGGGTTCTTCGCTGGGGTCATTCTTCTAAACTAGCTGGCCATGCCGGCCAAAAGAAGACCTTCCTACTCATTTCCCGGCATTACTGGTGGTCTACCCTGCGTAAGGATGTAGTAGACTTCGTCTCTGCCTGTTCATCTTGTGGCCGCAACAAAATTCCCAGACACTTACCAGCGGGTCATCTCCTGCCGCTTCCCATACCTGTTGCCCCGTGGCAACACATCGCTATGGACTTCATTACCGATCTTCCTGTCTCTGCCGGGTGTACTGTCATTTGGGTGGTCGCGGACCGCTTCTCTAAAATGGCCCACTTCATTCCCCTGCCTGGTCTTCCGTCTGCACCTGAGCTGGCTAAGGACTTTATTCGCCATATCTTCCGTCTCCATGGCCTACCCCTCCACATCGTGTCGGATCGAGGGGTTCAGTTTACCTCACGCTTCTGGAGAGCCACATGTAAACTGCTGGACGTCACCCTGGACTTCTCCTCCGCTTACCACCCTCAGTCCAATGGTCAAGTGGAGCGGATCAATCAGATCCTGACCAGCTATCTCCAGCACTTTGTTAATGCCCACCATTCTGATTGGGTGGACCTCCTTCCTTGGGCCGAGTTCTCTTATAATAACCACGAGAGCGAATCCTCTTCCAAGTCCCCGTTCTTTATTGTCTATGGCCAGCACCTCCGGATTCCGCTCCCTGTCTCCGTTTCTGTGGACAACCCTGCTGCGGAGTCTCTTGTCAGCGAATTTTCTACTATTTGGGAGAGTACCAGGTCCGCTCTTCTTCTGTCCTCTGAGCGGATGAAGAGATATGCTGATAAGAGATGTCTGGATCCGCCTCAATTCCGTCCGGGAGACAAGGTTTGGCTCTCGTCCAAACATGTGCGGCTCAAAGTAGCCTCCTTCAAGTTGGGCCCTCGATTCATCAGTCCCTTCGAAGTCCTCAGGCAAATTAACCCTGTGGCCTACAAATTAAAACTCCTATGGATTCCCAACTCCTTCCACGTATCTCTCCTAAAACCCGTTGTCTTTAACTCTTTTTCCAATAATCCAGGTGCTCCTCCTGCTCCGGTTTCCGCTGATGACGTCTTTGAGGTAGAGAGTATTCTGGCCTCCAAGAGGGTAAGAGGAAAGACCTTTTTTCTGGTAGATTGGAGGGGGTTTGGTTCTGAGGAGAGAACTTGGGAACCCAGGGAGAACATCAATGCCCCGCTTCTACTTGAAAAATTTCTTTCTGGCCAAAAAAAGAGGGGGCCTAAAGGGGGGGGTACTGTAGCATCGGCGTCTCTGCCCGGTACTAGGCAGAGACGCCGTCCCTCTCACCTCCCCGCTCCTGGCGCGGCGTCTTCCAGCGCTTCTCTCCCCGCTGCTTCCGGCACGTGCTCCTTCCCCGGCAGTGTGCTTAGGGCGCGCGCGCGCGCTCCCCCTCTCTTAAAGGGACCGCGCGCGCCGTCCTAAGGAGTCCCCGGCCAATTGCCGGAGGACCTCCCATATTTAAGGCACCTCCTCCAAAGTGGAGGTGCCCGAGCAATGTTGTTGCAAAGCCTTCACTCTGCTTCAGCCCTCAGGTCCCGTTACCACTTACCTGCCAGTCACCTGCCAGATTCCTGCCTGTTTCCTGCCAGTCACCTGCCAGATTCCTGCTTGATACCCGCCTGATATCCGTTTACCTGCTTGCAAGCCTGCGGTCCGACGGTCTGCCTTCCGACACCTGTCAGTCTGTCTATGGACCAGCCTGCCCGCTCACCTGGGAGCGCTCATCTGCTACCTGCCTGCTAGCCTACCTGGAGGCTCCGCCGTCACTTGCCGTGACCACCTGCCTGTCCAGAGACTCTTGCCCGCTCACCTGGGAGCGCTCACCTGCTACCTGCCTGCTAGCCTACCTGGAGGCTCTACCGTCACTTGCCGTGACCACCTGCCTGTCCAAAGACTCTCGCCCGCTCACCTAGGAGCGCTCACCAGCCACCTGCCTGCTGTCCTTCTACCCAGAGACTGTCCCTGTCACTTGCCGTGAGTACCCGTCCTTCTACCCAGAGACTGTCCCTGTCACTTGCCGTGACTACCTGCCCGTCTTCCCTGGGAGTCACCCGCTTCCTTACAAGGACCGCCCCCTTGTATAGTTGCTCAGAGGTTCCGCCTCCCAGACCCGTTACACAATCATTGGGTTTTACTCTCAATGTTTTCATCTAAAAAAATCCCTTGAATTTTTTTCTTTAATTTTCACCACCCAACAAGATACATTTTTATTTCATTTCCTTTTGGCCGCTGAAATATTGGAAATAAGCAAGAATTATTATGAGCCATACGCCAGTCGAGGACTCATTGGAAGCAATTTTGGAATCTCATCACTCAACTTTTTCTAAAAACTTTTTGGAATCCCAAAAAGATTCTGGTTGTGTTTGGTTTCTCAAGTTAGCATCTAGATACTCTGAAAATGCCCTAAAATGGTTTCCCAGAAGGACAACTCCAGTCTATATGCCTTTGTGGGGCAGATGGATATAATAGAAGTGGGTTTTCCCAGTTTGGACACTACTCCATTGGCAAGAGTAGAATGTCATTATAATGGAGTTTTCCAGATCCTGAAAACTTCACTTGGCCAATTATGTAAATAATAGGGTGTTTGCGACGGATGTTTCCCTGGGGATAGTCTTCTTTATCAAATACTTCTGCTATGTTTCTTATAAACTCATCTAGCCACGGAACGGTCAACATATTAATTTTTCATCTGAGCCTAAACCAACCGTCTACGAAGACCCGAAGACTGAAGAGTGTTGTTAACCCAGCCTTACTATGGGGCCACTAGGGACGACCATATCATCTCTTCTATAATAGCACATTTATCTAATAACTCATTACTATGACTATAGAAATGAGTAATAATGATCTTCCACCAAAAAAAATGTAAATGAGTGTAGAAGACAGCAGAAACCTGGAGAGGATTCCCGGGGTCTGCAGGCCACCTAACATCTGAATCCTCCGCCAGATTTGTGAGCTTCCACCTTGGAAATGACACAGCCCTTGTCTTTCCGAGGTAGTTTGTGGTGAGGTGCTCAGCAGATGTGTCAAATTACCGGACTTTAATTCTGTGTAATTGGTGAACACGATGACTATTGAGTTGATATCCTGGACTCTGAAACTAATGGGGCTTTTCCCTGGTGGATTTAACATGAAGTGGATATGACTGACTGCGGTTACTTTAAACTTTCCCTTGGGAAGTTTCCTATGACGAACATTTAGCCAAAAGAAAATTTGACGCTTGTGTTATTTTTTTTTCCAGGAACTGGGAAAATCTCTTCCTCCGATACCTTGTTTTCAACCTACCAGTACAATACCTTGGTGTGAAATTTGACTCAAGGAAGAAAAATTTGTATTTTTTTCCTTAACGTTTATGCAAAATGCTATTTGTTCATGTTTGACCATGGGCCATCATTTCAATTATAAGCCACCATCATCATTGGGCTCCATTCCATCTAGAAATAATTCCTTAAGACACTCATTATGCGAAGATACTATTATATGGAGTCTATTCTATGTTTCTTTTTTGTTTTTTGTTTATTAAGTTTGTTTTGCTTCTGTTCATGCACAGCCATCATGCACTGGAGCTGTAGGGTGGCACACGGATTCTCTACGGTTCTGCATTATGGACTCGTAGTCAGTCTGTTTGAAACTTTGAGGCATCCTATACTACCAGGGAAGAATACGACATGTACTGGAACATGAAAAATAGACCGGAAAATTTGGTCTGAGCAGACAAATTTAATTCATAAATTGTCAGGAAGAAAGACGTCATGTAACACTTCCAATAATAGACAATAAAAAATACATGAATGCATAAATTTAGACTTTTTACGGTTGGAAAGGGGTTAAAAAAAAAATAAAAAAAAAATATATATATATATATATATATATATATATATATATATATATATATATATATATATATATATATATATATATATATATATATATATATATATATATATATATATATATATATATATATATACACACACAGTGGCATAACTAGAGTCCGATGGGCCCCCATGCAATATTTGGACGTGGGCCCCAACACCCACCGCATGTTGGTCAAGTGTTTGGGGCTTTGTAGCATTCTAAATCCTATAAGGACATAACGTTGCACCTCCTCCCCATTACGTAGTAATATCCACCATCTTAGGCTCCTTCCTGGTACATATGTCCCTTATACTTGGCCCCATTCTGGTGTATATATATTCCTCATTCTGGTATATGCTTCTGTTATCCTGGAATATATGTCCCTTATCCTGGGCCCCGTATACAGTGGGGAAAATAAGTATTTGATACACTGACAATTTTGCAAGTTTTTTCACCTACAAAGAATGGAAAGGTCTGTAATTTTTATCGTAGGTACAATTCAACTGTGAGAGGTAGAATCTTAAAAATATATACAGAAAATCACATTCATTTTATGATTTTTACATAATTAATTTGCATTTTATTGCATGAAATAAGTATTTGATAAAATAAAAAGACAGAATTTAATATTTGGTGCAGAAACCTTTGTTTGCAATTACAGAGGTCAGACGTTTCCTGTAGTTCTTGACCAGGTTTGCATACACTGCAGCAGGGGTTTTGGCCCACTCCTCCATACAGATCTTCTCCAGATCTTTCAGGTTTCGGGGCTGTCGCTGGGCAACATTCAGTTTCAGCTCCTTCCAAAGATTTTCTATTGGGTTCAGGTCCGGAGACTGGCTAGGCCACTCCAGGACCTTGAAATGTTTCTTACCGAGCCACTCCTTAGTTGCCCTGGCTGTGTGTTTTTGGTCATTGTCATTCTGGGTCAGCCACGACCCATATTCAATGCTCTTACTGAGGGAAGGAGGTTGTTGGCCAAAATCTCGCGATCCATCCTCCCTTCAATATAGTGCAGTCGTTCTGTCCCCTTTGAAGAAAAGCACCTCCATAGTGTAATGTCTCTCCTACCATGCTTCATGGTTGGAATGGTGTTCTTGGGGTTGTACTCATCCTTCTTCCTCCTCCAAACACGGCGAGTGGAGTTGATACCAAAAGTTATATTTTGGTCTCATCTGACCTCATGACTTTCTCCCATGCATCAACTGGATCATCCTGATGGTCATTGGCGAACTTAAAATGGGCCTGGACATGTGCTGGAGTGAGCTAGGGGACCTTGCGCATCCTGCAGGAATTTTTATCCATGATAGCGTAGTGTGTTATTAATGGTAATGTTTGAGATTGTGGTGAACCCAGCTCTCTTCAGGTCATTTTCCAGGTCCTCCCATGTAGTTCTGGGCCCCATCCTTGTATATATATCCCCCATACTGGTATATATGTTCTTTATGCTTGGCCCCATCATGGTATATATGTCCCTCCATCCTGGTATATATGTTCCCCATCCTGGTATATTTGTTCCTTATCCTGGGCCCCATCCTGGTATATATATCCTCCATTCTACCGTGTGCGTCGGAGGATGCACATCCAGTTGAGGTTTGCACTGGCGTCGGCGGGCCCCTCACCCACATAGGCCCGGTCACGATCCTGACCTCTACGAGTGAGATCGTTACACCCCTGTGTGTGTATATGTGTGCATATATATACAGTATATATGTGTGTGTGTGTGTATATATACAGTACAGACCAAAAGTTTGGACACACCTTCTCATTTAAAGATTTTTCTGTATTTTCATGACTATGAAAATTGTACATTCACACTGAAGGCATCAAAACTATGAATTAACACATGTGGAATTATATACTTAACAAAAAAGTGTGAAACAACTGAAAATATGTCTTATATTCTAGGTTCTTCAAAGTAGCCACCTTTTGCTTTGATGACTGCTTTGCACACTCTTGGCATTCTCTTGATGAGCTTCAAGAGGTAGTCACCGGAAATGGTTTTCACTTCACAGGTGTGTCCTGTCAGGTTTAATAAGTGGGATTTCTTGCCTTATAAATGGGGTTGGGACCATCAGTTGTGTTGTGCAGAAGTCTTGTGGATACACAGCTGATAGTCCTACTGAATAGACGGTTAGCAGCTTTTTTCTTGCCATAATACAAATTCTAAGTAAAGAAAAACGAGTGGCCATCATTACTTTAAGAAATGAAGGTCAGTCAGTCTGAAAAATTGGGAAAACTTTGAAAGTGTCCCCAAGTGCAGTTGCAAAAACCATCAAGCTCTACAAAGAAAGTGTCTCACATGAGGACCGCCCCAGGAAAGGAAGACCAAGAGTCACCTCTGCTTCTGATAAGTTTATCCGAGTCACCAGCCTCAGAAATCGCAGGTTAACAGCAGCTCAGATTAGAGACCAGGTCAATGCCACACAGAGTTCTAGCAGCAGACACCTCTCTTCAACAACTGTTAAGAGGAGACTTTGTGCAGCAGGCCTTCATGGTCAAATAGCTGCTAGGAAACCACTGCTAAGGACAGGCAACAAGCAGAAGAGACTTGTTTGGGCTAAAGAACACAAGGAATGGACATTAGACCAGTTGAAATCTGTGCTTTGGTCTGATGAGTCCAAATTTGAGATCTTTTGTTCCAACCACCGTGTCTTTGTGCGACGCAGAAAAGGTGAACGGATGGACTCTACATGCCTGGTTCCCACCGTGAAGCATGGAGGAGGAGGTGTGAGGTGTGGGGGTGCTTTGCTGGTGACACTGTTGGGGATTTATTCAAAATTGAAGGCATACTGAACCAGCATGGCTACCACAGCATCTTGCAGCGGCATACTATTCCATCCGGTTTGCGTTTAGTTGGACAATCATTTATTTTTCAACAGGACAATGACCTCAAACACACCTCCAGGCTGTGTAAGGGCTATTTGACCAAGAAGGAGAGTGATGGGGTGCTACGCCAGATGACCTGGCCTCCACAGTCACCAGACCTGAACCCAATCGAGATGGTTTGGGGTGAGCTGGACCGCAGAGTGAAGGCAAAAGAGCCAACAAGTGCTAAGCATCTCTGGGAACTCCTTCAAGATTGTTGGAAGACCATTTCCGGTGACTACCTCTTGAAGCTCATCAAGAGAATGCCAAGAGTGTGCAAAGCAGTCATCAAAGCAAAAGGTGGCTACTTTGAAGAACCTAGAATATAAGACATATTTTCAGTTGTTTCACACTTTTTTGTTAAGTATATAATTCCACATGTGTTAATTCATAGTTTTGATGCCTTCAGTGTGAATGTACAATTTTCAAAGTCATGAAAATACAGAAAAATCTTTAAATGAGAAGGTGTGTCCAAACTTTTGGTCTGTACTGTATATATATATATATATATATATATATATATATATATATATATATATATATATATATATATATATATATATATATATATATATACATTATATATAATATTATACACTCATCCCTCGCCTGTCCGAGCTCCGCGGCTCTCTGCCTGGACCCCTTTTTTCACTTCCTTCCTCAGGCTTTAGTCTCATTTTTCGCTGAGCCAGTGGCGGACGATGCTGGGAGCTGCAGTGCCAGGGTGAAGGGAGGATGTTTTTATTTTTTAACCCCTCTTTTTATTACTCTTTATTCTCAACTGAATTTGAGCGAATCGATTTTGTCATATTTTTTTTTATTTATACACACACTTATAAAAATGAAAAAAATAAATAAAACAGAAAGGAAAGGGAAAAATTGAAATCTTTAAACACTTTCGTATTTTTTAAGCTTTTTTAACACTTATACATACATTTCAAGTGTTTTTGATAAAAAAAAATAAATTTCTTTTAGACTATTTTAGAGAATTTTTATTTTATGTTTCTACCATGCTTTTTTCTGTCATCCCTCAACTTCTATAGAGAAGTCTGTAGGAAAAACACCCAGGCATGATACGAATGCAAAAAAAAACATCACTGGCCTCAAAAATGCCATGCCCTGTATGTATTGTGTTTTATGTATAACTATAGACATCTGGTTGCCGTGTTTTCCGGCATATAAGGGCCACACAAAAATGCCATAAAGGCAATAAAATCAGCCCAATTGTACCTATTAATAAAAAAGTGAGGTATAATTTAGCAAAACTATGGTATTAAATATAATAACAGAAATATAAATAAATAGTTAAAAAAAAGCAACAAACAGACAAAAAAAAGTTGTTGGTTGAAATACATAAAAGTTGAATTCTTAATTTAATTTCAGATTATTTTTCCTCAATGACCTTATGTTTCCAAAACCGATGCACCATACAACAAAACTATAATGTAAAAAAAAAAAAAAAAAGGTATAATAAAATGCAAAAAATATAAAGTCATAAAAAATAAAATATTTTTTAGAGATTCCGTTTAAAATGAATATGAATTATTAGAGTAATATATACATCCATACCTTAATAAAAAAAATTAAAAAGTGAAAAAAGGGATGAAAAAACAACACCCCTGGGTGGTCAGCATATCTGCAGAGTATTTCCGTTTTTCTCACTCGGTGACCTGGAGTTTGAGGGAGCGAGGCATCATGTAACAATACTTCTGCCAATTACATCATTCTTTTCCCACAAGTATTGTGGTGACTGAAACAGACTGTGCAAGACAGTTTAACTGAACAGCATAAGCCGCCTCTCCTCTGAGCCACCTGTTATGCACGACCCACCTTGAGGGACATAATTAAACTGTTTTCTGACCACATGCTAACCACCGCTTTCAAGGGAAGAGATGCCTGCATGCTCTGCTCACACAAACATAATGTGACTCTGCAATTTTAAATTCTCAGGTCTAATCTGTTAAATTAGTGGGGTTTGGAGGCATCAAAACTGGGATTTTAACTGTCAAAACATTTTGGGTGTTGGGGAGTTTACAAAGTGGACACTTGCTGCAGGCAGTGCCCAAAAATCCAAGAATACAAGCCTGGGAAAGCCTAAAAGATTGCGCAATGTCAGCATTTTCCTGACAGCTTTGGCTGAAGTTACAATGAGATGCATTATACAATTTCTCAAGAATGGGTCTAAGTACCTTAAGTACCCTAACTTCCCTTGGAAGCTTAGGTCTATCATAAAAATGAATGAATATATCATAATACTCCATACATGTTCTGAGAAGATACATAGGTCTTGAACAGGCCTAATTGGACTCAAATGGAGGCATATGGAGGCCCAATCACTTATTTATATAGTGGAGAATGGTAGTAGAGGCCGTCCACTTTGCACAGCCCAGCTAGTTGTAAGATTCCATCAACTTGGATCTTCTATGATGAGCTGCTTTGTGAAAATAATGTCAGGGCCTCAATACAATGGTAATTTTAATGTGTTAAATAAGTGGGGTTTGCAGGCATTAAAACTGGGATTGTAACTGTCATAACATTTTTTTTTATATTGGAGTTTACAAAGTGGACACTTTGCTGAAGACTGAGCCCCAAAATCAGAGAATAGAAGCCTGGGAAAGCTTAAGAGATTTCATAATGTCAGAATTTTGTAGAGAGATTTGGATGAAGCTACAATGAGATGCATTATATAATTTCTCAAGAATGGGTCTAAGTACCCTAAGTACCCTTGGAAGACTAGGTCTATCTTAAAATGTATACAAGAAGACCGATTATAGCATAAGACTCCATACATGTTCTAAGAAGATACAAATGTCTCTATTTGGACACCCATAGTCTCAAATGGAGACCTATGGAGGCCCAATCACTAATTTATATAGTGGAGAATGGTAGTAGAGGTTGTTCACTTCGCACTGGCCAGCTGGTTGTAAGGCTCCATCTATTAGGATCTTCCATGATGAGCTGTTATGTGAAAATAATGTTAGGCCCTCAATTCAATGATCCTTTTGATCAGATACATTAGTGGGGTTCACAGGCGTCAAAACTGATTTTTAATTGTAATAACATTTTGGGGTTTCAAGTCTATAAAGTGAAGACTTGCAGGAGGCAAGGGCCAACAAGTTAACAATACCAGCCTAGGAAAGCCTTAGAGATTGCATAGTGTCAGCATTATCCAAACTACTTTGATTGAAGCTACAGTGAGATACATTATGTAATTTCTCAGAAATGGGTCTAAGTACCCTAAGTACTCTAACTACCCTTGACTTTCTAGGATTAACATAAAAATGTATATATGAAATAATATAGCATAAGGCTCCGTACACATTTTGAGAAGATCTATGGGGCCATATTGGACTTTCTTGGGCACTACGGAGACACACAAGGAATCCCTCTATAACACAGTGATTTTTGGAGTCCATCTACTGGCATCTTCCATAATGAGTTGCTATATGAAAATTAAAGTAGGGCGTCCAATCAAATCAAGGACCTTTTGTGGTTTTCAGTTGACTCGTTAGACTCCACAGCGTTGGGCTTAGGAGGTGTATTTATTGCAGAAACCTTCTCTTTATTAGTCAAATATCCCCATCAAATATATAAAATATCTGGTACATTTCTTTCAGGGTGTTGAAGTTTAGAACCATGATGGTTTAGGGTAAGGAAAAACGGTCAAATACATCCTTGTTGGGGCTGCCATCTACCCTTGGAGCTTAAAGCAGCCCATGTTTTAATTTTTTGCATCTAAAAAGGGCAGAGAAATTTAGCAAAGTTGATGGAGCTTGGAAGGAAGATTTTCATGTTATTTATTTTTAGGGAGCCTGAAACGCCACCTTTTAGTATACTAATGTAGTGGGACCCAAAGAGTTAGATAACTATGGGTTAACTATTGTTAGGTGTCAGCATGTCACAGACCGAAACCCCAAGCCAAGCCCCAAGAAGCTGTCCAAGACCCCAAGTACCAGTAGCCCGTTGCTATGGACTAATAGTTCCAGGAGGCTATAGATCATTGACCTTCAGTGGCTATCTGACATTGGGACCTTCATCTGACATGCCAGTTAGATAGTTGATATTGGGATAGATGAGATTATTGTGAGTAATTCATTCTAGGAACAGTCGTTTACGAATTGCTTGTTCGTCGGGTGAAATGATCTTTTGTGCTGCAAGAAAGATCATGGTTCTCGGCAGCACATTGACCTGTGTGATCAGTTCCTGTGCTTCCGAGAACAATGGCAGCCTATGGGCACAGAACAGATTGCTCAGTGCACATCTGAAGCACGATGTAAACAGGACATTAGCCAAGTGCCGATCAGCAAACAAGTAGCTGATCGCGGGCATCTAGTGCCGCCCGTCTAAAGAGAAGAGATCTTATACCCTGGGATCGGATTCGACCTCAACATTCATTGTGTTTAGACTAAAGTGTGTGATCTGCCCAAACACATCTTACTTCCAGGAAGCTGATACAGAAGCGGATGCTGCTTTTTTGCTGCTTATCTTTTGTCTATGCCAGTTAACTGTTTGATGACTGCAAGTTATGAGACTCCTTACCTCCCCCTCACTTCCATCTCGGAGACATCCATTATGAGGCACCAGGACTGACTGCAGATGTGCAAAAGTTCTTTAAGTTGTCAAAAGTTCCATATAGTCCAGAGATCTGCTCCTACGTGACAACTCATAACTTTTACATTTATGTCTTTTATCAAAGGCAATTAGGATTTAATATCTGTAATGTGAATAATTATCATCACTGGTAATGACTGAGAGGATCTAATGGAAGTGCAGCGAGCGCGTCACCGAGAGGAGGCGAGAGGGAAAGAAGGGGAAAGAGCGAGGAATGGGGAACTGAGGCCAAATAATTATAGCACTGAGATAAATATTCTCCTGTATGTTCTCTATATATTGTTATATAATGCTATAGTCAGAAACATGTGCAACATCTATCTATAAATCTATCTCTCATATCTATCTATATTATCTATATCATATGTATGCCATATATAGCAATCTATCTATTTATATATCTATCTATTATCTATCATCTATCATCTATCTATCTATTATCTATTTACAGTATCTATCATCTATCTATCTATCATCTATCTATCTATCTATAAATCAATCATCTATCTATTTGTCTATTATATATCTATCTATCATCTATTTATCTATCATCTATCTATTATCTATCATCTATCTATCAATCATCTATATATCTATCATCTATTATCTATCTATTTATCTATCTATCTATCATCTATCTATTATCTATCTATTATCTATCTATCTATATATCTATTATCTATCTATCTATTATCTATCTATCATCTATCTATTATTTATCTATTATCTATCTATTATCTATCATCTATCTGACGCGCCCCCTGGGCCATATTCTTTTAGGGGGAATATCCGGAGCCGGATCAGATGGGGGTTGTAGTCTTCCGAGTGGCTGTGACCCGGTCCGTGCCCAGGGTGTCAAACTGAGTTGTATGTGGCAGTCATACAGATGTTATAAGTTCTTTATTGTCGACTACGCTACCCGTTGTGTTGCGGTCACTGTGGCCGCCGCTGCAGCAGGGTCCGCTGAGGCTGGTGGTGTAGGTGCAGCTTTGGTGATATAACCCCCAACGGGTGGGGTATAGCCTCAGGGGGATCAGGTGCAGAGGATGGGAGTTGTGGTGATGCAGTGTAGACGGCAATCAGAGACAGAGTCGGGTTATGCAGTTTAGGATGTTTACTCACTGCTGATGTTCTGGTCACTCCAGCTTCGAGTGACCTCCCGAGCCGTGCTGCGTCCACCAGGTTCTGGATCCAGCCAACTCCCAAATAAGTCCGGAGCGTGACCCTGAGCTCTCCTTCTGTCCTTTCTCTGGCCGTCCCCACTATTGATCCACCCAGGTCCAGCTCCCTCGGGCCTTCTGTTGGGAGACCCTTGGCCTTGGGTTCCCTGACCCTCCTCGTGGTGTGCCTTCGTGGTGGATGTGGTGGGTGACCGTGGCAAACGCTGCCCACGGTCTCCGGTCTCTGGCTGGGGAGTGTTTTTGCCCCCACCAGCTTGGGTTCCGGTACCCTGTGCCGACTCTTCACCCGGGGATTTAATTTGGGGTCTTAGAGTCCTTTCTTCTGGTTCCCCCTCTGGGTCTCTCTTTCTCCTCTCTCACTCTGGGTCTCTCTTCTCCTCCGCTCGCTGACTTTCTCTCTGCAACTGACCCTGTTCTTAGTTGGTGCCCACCTTATATACACCCTCTATGTGTGAGCTCAGGTGACCAGCACCCAATGAGCTCCTATCTTTACCCAGGCTGCTCCCCCTATCTGCCCCTACACTACTTGGGATGTTCCACCCCCCTCCCACTCCAGCCAGGAACAGACTCGGTCGTACCTGCACATTTCTAAGTGGGAGTACCGTCGGTCTGCTCCTCGGAAATGGGATGTGTGTAGTGCATGCAGCCTACCGAGCTCAGATCCACACTCCATCCTTACCCGGGAGTGGAATATCACACCTCTGGGTTGAGGTGCAATACCCCTGTAGCAGCCGAATCCTCAGGGTGCTACATTCCCCCCTGGTAAATCACAGCACGTCCTCGGGCTGTAAGACATAAAACAACACCAAAACATACAAATTTTTTTCATAAACATATAAAACATATAAAACATATAAAACAACATATATTAGCATATAAAACATTCTCGTCGCCTCTGGCTCCTCCTCCGGTCACTGTGCAACGTGTGACCGGGTAAAGTGCGACAGTCTCTCTGGAAAACTGGTTTTCCTGTAAAACCGGTAGGGGGCGCTTTAGGACGCGCAACTATATACAGGGATATGGCCGCTCTCAGTCCTCGGCCAGTTAGGGAGGGAAAGGGAATGGCTGCTCACAGTCCTCAGCCTGTGGGATTAAGGGTAAACGGGTAAACAGTTCACTCAGCTGGTCCCAACGTGGACTATATTTGCAGTAACAGTTTCTTTATACCCCGATCGGGTAACTATTTACAGCACCTACTCCGCTGTACTCAACAACGTCTTCCTCCTGCTCCTTCTTTGGGGATCTCAGCTTCAGACCCGTCCGGATCCTCTTGCTCTTCCTCCTCACATCGCAGCTCCTCCTCTGTCAGGCGATGCACATGGAGGGCGTAAGGTCCTTTGGCACACTTGTGCCGGGTAATGGTGACCTCGTCCCCGATATAAAGGTCACGACCTCTGTGCCCCTCCGGCAGATGGGACTCCACATCTCTGCGCGTGACAAAGACGTCGCCGGGGGTGTTGTGGTCTCTGATGAAGCTCCACCCATGCTGCATGTTGAACTTAATTACAGTCCCGGTGGTGCGGGGACTGTGCGCTGCACGGGGGTCCCTCCTGGTTCGGCTCTTCTGCTCGGCGCTCCTTATTTGGGCCTGTTGTTCCCGGACCCGCCTCTCTCTCCGCTCCCTCGTAAACTCCTCGAGCTGCTGTCGGCAGCACTCAGCACGCTCCGCTGCAGCTGCCCTGGTTTCTTGAGTGAACCCCATTAGGTCTTCTCCGGTGGGGTCCCACTCAAATTGGGTCTCTTCAAGCGGGGGCGAGATCCTTATCACGGGCTTTGGAGCCGGAATCAGGGGTGCACACATGGCCCCAACTCTCCTCTGGTGCTCCAGTTCATAATATCTCTGGGGCCAGATGAAAGGCTGCCCGTCCGGCCACGTGTGCTGGGCAAACAAGTCCTCTCCCAGACGCGGCACCCTTGGTTTTACGGGTGCGGGCGCGGTGGTGGTGGCGCCCGGGTTGCCCAGGCCTTGCGGCCAGGCCTGGGGCACCTGGAAGGTGAAGGGCACCGTCAGGACGGCGGCGCCCTGGGCTACCTGGCCTTGCGGCCAGGCCCGAGGCTCCGCGGCGGTAGGGGGCGCTGTTGGTGATGCGACGCCCGGGAATTCTAGGCCCTGCGACCAGGCTGGTGTTACTTCCTGTTTTGCCACGCTCGGGGTCGGTGCGCATGGCGTCACAGGGGTCGCGGCGGCGGCTTCCGGTTGGGGCCTAGTCTGCGTCGGTGACATGGCGTTTTCGGGCACAGCAGGGGGACTTTCGGGCTCTGCGACGGGGAGCTGGGGCAGGTGCGCGGTTTCCCGGTTTGGGGTATAGACGTCCCCTTTACCTGCCTCCATGCGTTCGGCTCCCTTCTCGGCGCCGTCTCCGGCCTTGGGTCCTCCCGCGCCATCCTCAGAGGCGGTCTGTCTCCTCATCTTGGCTGGCGTGCTCCGGGTCTTGGTTTGCTGGGCCATCTCTCGGCTCCACTCCGCCAATGTCTCTCGCTGTACCCGGGCCATCCTCCGTGCGAGGCCCTCCAGGGCAGTCTGTGCACACTCCCGGTCTCGGGGGAGCTGTGCGAGGACCTCCACTAGGCCTAGTGGGGTCGTGGTTTCCAGCAGGCTCCTGACCAACGGGTCGGTGCTGCTCTGCTCTTCTTCCAGCAGGCTCCTGGCCAGCGGGCCGGTGCTGCTCTGCTCTCTGGCCATCTCCGGGTGAGCTTCTCTGCTACTCCTCTCCAGGCTTCTTGCCTCCGGGTGCGCTCGCTCCAGACTGCTCCAGGCGGCACCCATCTTTTTCCTCTCCTTTCGTCTCCTCCCACTTCGAGGGCGGTCCCGAGGCCATTTGGTGACTGTCAGCTCCAGGGGCTGTTCTTTCACGCTGACAGACACCTCTAGCATCACAGTCTCTGTTGGTGGGGGCGGTTTCCACTTTTGGCGCCATTTTCGGTCCTGGCCCACGATGGGAGGTGGCCTCTCGCCACCCTCTGGCACGCCCATAATGGCGTCCGCTCTTCCAAGGCGGGAAACCTTTGGAAATGGCGGGAATCGCTTCCCAGTGGCGGGAAACTCTGCAGATGGCGGGAAAAAGCTGTTAATGGCGGACAACCGGCTGGAATCGATCTGTGATGGAGTCCGATGGCGGGGACCCTCCGGAACCGGCAGGAGACTTCTTTTTGAGGTAAACTCGTTCTTTTCTTCAGGCACGCAGTACCCGGGTGTTGCGGGCACGTAATCCTGCCGACTACGCCAAAGTTGACGCGCCCCCTGGGCCATATTCTTTTAGGGGGAATATCCGGAGCCGGATCAGATGGGGGTTGTAGTCTTCCGAGTGGCTGTGACCCGGTCCGTGCCCAGGGTGTCAAACTGAGTTGTATGTGGCAGTCATACAGATGTTATAAGTTCTTTATTGTCGACTACGCTACCCGTTGTGTTGCGGTCACTGTGGCCGCCGCTGCAGCAGGGTCCGCTGAGGCTGGTGGTGTAGGTGCAGCTTTGGTGATATAACCCCCAACGGGTGGGGTATAGCCTCAGGGGGATCAGGTGCAGAGGATGGGAGTTGTGGTGATGCAGTGTAGACGGCAATCAGAGACAGAGTCGGGTTATGCAGTTTAGGATGTTTACTCACTGCTGATGTTCTGGTCACTCCAGCTTCGAGTGACCTCCCGAGCCGTGCTGCGTCCACCAGGTTCTGGATCCAGCCAACTCCCAAATAAGTCCGGAGCGTGACCCTGAGCTCTCCTTCTGTCCTTTCTCTGGCCGTCCCCACTATTGATCCACCCAGGTCCAGCTCCCTCGGGCCTTCTGTTGGGAGACCCTTGGCCTTGGGTTCCCTGACCCTCCTCGTGGTGTGCCTTCGTGGTGGATGTGGTGGGTGACCGTGGCAAACGCTGCCCACGGTCTCCGGTCTCTGGCTGGGGAGTGTTTTTGCCCCCACCAGCTTGGGTTCCGGTACCCTGTGCCGACTCTTCACCCGGGGATTTAATTTGGGGTCTTAGAGTCCTTTCTTCTGGTTCCCCCTCTGGGTCTCTCTTTCTCCTCTCTCACTCTGGGTCTCTCTTCTCCTCCGCTCGCTGACTTTCTCTCTGCAACTGACCCTGTTCTTAGTTGGTGCCCACCTTATATACACCCTCTATGTGTGAGCTCAGGTGACCAGCACCCAATGAGCTCCTATCTTTACCCAGGCTGCTCCCCCTATCTGCCCCTACACTACTTGGGATGTTCCACCCCCCTCCCACTCCAGCCAGGAACAGACTCGGTCGTACCTGCACATTTCTAAGTGGGAGTACCGTCGGTCTGCTCCTCGGAAATGGGATGTGTGTAGTGCATGCAGCCTACCGAGCTCAGATCCACACTCCATCCTTACCCGGGAGTGGAATATCACACCTCTGGGTTGAGGTGCAATACCCCTGTAGCAGCCGAATCCTCAGGGTGCTACATATCTATTTATCTATCTATTTATCTATCTATCATCTATTATCTATCTATCTACAGTATCTATCTATTATCTATCTATTATCTATTATCTATCTATCATCTATCTATCTATCTATCCTTTATTTCCAGCCCATGTAATCACTATCGTTTTGCACATGAAGGTACAATACCTTGCGGCCCCCTCCAGTCTCTTCCAGTGCATTCCTTACTGGGCAGACATTGGGGGTGGGGGGCATTACACCCGGCATTATAATATTGTCCCATCCATTAAATGTAGATATATGTGGAACAATCCGTGTGAATGAGTAACAGGCTGACTGCAGAGTTGTATATATCCCATCTACCTGGTAAAAGCGGCCTCTGCAGTGACTCCGGAGCCCCCACATCACAGCCCACATCGGCATCCCCTCCATCATAGATCCCTCAGGGAGGGTCACTCAGATTTTTTCAGATTGGCAGATTTGCCTCTTAATGCGGCAATAAAGATGACAGATGGGTAACAGGACATGTTTATCATTCAGGAGACCGGGAAAGCTGGGTGACAACCCCCGTTGCACCTTTTATTGCTGCTACTTAGTTGTCACCCAGCTTTTTTAGAATCTGTAATGATGAACCTCCCTCTTTACGCAGCAATATAGGCCTAGCTGACGAGTTTTCTAGTAAGATTTATCATGAAAGAAATTGGGAAAGTTGGGTGACAGATAATAATGAAGTTTTTAAGGCAGCCATATTATCTGTCATTCACCCAACTTTCCAAGAACCCAGAATGGCAACACGTCACACTCTATTTAGATTATTTATAATTAAAAATACCATTCAGGAGTTTGGAAAAGTTGGATATAAATAATCACTGATGCTCCAAAGGCAGCTATATTAGCTGTCACTCAGCTTTCTTAGAACCCAGAATGGTAAATGTGTTTCATGATGCAAGATTTGAGGACCAGCAGATATTAAACAAGACACTTTTGGAATCTAGCAAAGCTGGGTGACTATCTGCATGATCATCATCATAGCTGCCATGGGGGGTCTCAGCTTACTTACACCAGAAAACAGCACATCTGTTGCAGAATCAGGTGAAGAACCAGACCTGTTCATTCATCAGAAGACTGGGAAAGTTGGATGACAACCCCTGTTGGAGCTTTTAAGACAGCCATATTAGCGGTCACTCGGCTTTCTTAAAACCCAGGGTAACAAATCTGCCTATTTATGCAGCAAATATAGACCTAGGTGATGAATTACTAGACACATTTACTATTCTGGAGACTGAGAAAGCTGGGTGACAACGCAGTCAGATCATTCAAGGAATTTGTATGAGCTGTCACACAGCTTTCTTAGAACCCAGAATGGCAAATCAGCCTATTTATGGCTATATCATAAAAAACTAGACCATTTTTTCATCATGAAACAGAGAAAAGTAGGTAACAACCATTCCTAAGACTGGGAAAGCTGGGTATCAACTATTGTAAAGCTCTAAAGGCAGCTATTTGAGCTGTCACCCAACTTTCTATGAACCCAGAATGGCAAATGTGCTTCATTATTCAGTTATACAGGGATAGGTGAGGAATCACTAGACAGCTATATGGTTCATGAGACTGGGAAAGCTGGGTGATGACTTCTGTATGAGCTTTCAAGGCATCCATGTAAGCGGTCACTCAGCTTTTTTGGAACCCAGAATTACAAATCTGCTCCTTCATCCAGTCATGGTTTGCTTTATAATTAACTAGACTGATTTATCATTATGAGACTGGAATGGTGACAACCGTTATTAGCACCAGCAAAGCTGGGTGACAACCTCTCTTGGGTTCAAAAGTATTAGCTGTCACACAACTTTCTAAGAGCCCAGAATAACAAATATGTCTCATTGTTCAGCAATACTAAGGGCATAGGTGTTGACTTACTTGACAGATTCATTGTTCATGAGTCTGGGAAAGCTGCTGTGTCAGTTCGCACCACCACTGTTTCTGATTCCGTCACCGGGTCATAGCTTGACCCTATCGAGGTGGTGCTGTGTGATTATGGGACTTGTAGTACCATCTTTGCTGGGAGATTGAGAATTAACTTTTGTCTTGGATTCCAGTAGTTAACCCTGGGTAGGGCAGCTGGCTATTTAAGCTCCTGAATGCCTGTTCCCCAGTGCCAGTTATAAAGTTCAGCTTACCTGGTCCACCTCTCTGCTCTCTGCTTTTTGCTCCTCTAGTGCTATTTTGATCATTCTGTTTCTAGTATTTGGCTCGTATTCTGGCCACCTGCTTGGTTTCCGATTGTGTGCCAGCTTGCTCCACCAGTCAACAGTCTACTTTGTAGCCCCAACCCAGGGGTCCCTGTGTAAGTCCAGATGCCTGTATAGAAGTTAAAGGGTGAAGGCCAGGGAACAAACCTGTCTGTGGAAGCTTTTAAGGGTGCATATTAGCTGTCACACAGCTTTTTTGGAACCCAGAATGACATATCTGTATTTTTATGCAGCAATATAGAGTTAGATGATGAATAACTAGATTGGGTTATCATCATGAAATTGGGAAAGCTGGGTGACATTATTGAGACTGGAAAAGTTGTATAATAGCTACTAGTCATCTCAAAATGCAGTTATATTTACACCCAAAACTTTATAAAGTGGCCATACGAGTTGTCACCCAGCTTTCTAAGCACCCAGAATGACAAATGCGTCAAATTATTCAGGAATACAGGACTAGATGAGAAATATCTATACAGATTTATTGCTCACGAAACTCGGAAAGCTGAGTAACATATCCTGTTGGAGCTGATAAAACAGCCATATTGGCCTCATAGGAGGCCAGAAAGAATTTTTCATGTAGCTTTCTAAGAGCCCAGAATGTCAACTATGTCTCAATATTTAGCAATTTTGTGCTAGGATAATAAATAACTAGACAGATGTATGGTTGATGATACTGGGAAAGCTGGGTGACAACCCCTCTGAGAGCTTTATAGTGGTAATAATATTGCCAAAGGCAGCCGTATGAGCTGTCTCCCAACTTTCTAAGAACCAAGAAAGTCAAATGTGACTCATTATTTAGTAATATTAGACTTATGTGAGGAATAACGATAAGTTTATCATTCATGAGACTGGGAAAGCTGGGTGATGACTACTGTATGAGCTTTCAAGGCATCCACAAAAGCTGTCACTCAGCTTTATTTGGAGTCCAGAATGACAAATCTGCCTATTTAGTCATCTTTTTGGAAATTTAATGTAATCGTATCAGCCTCAAAGGAGGCTATATTTGCTGTCAAACAGCTTTCTAAGAACCCAGAATTACAAATGTATGTAATTATTTGGTAATACAGAGTTAGACTAGACATATTTATCAGGGAAAGGTGATTGACAACCCCTGTTGGAGCTCTACAACCCCTGCTGGAACTATAAAACCCCTGCTAGAGCTTTACAACCCCTTCTGGAGCTTTACAACCCCTGCTGGAGCTTTATAACCCCTGCAGGAGCTCTAGAGCCCCTGCTGGAGCTTTATAACCCCCTGCTGGAGCTCTAGAGCCCCTGCTGGAGCTCTAGAGCCCCTGCTGGAGCTCTACATCCCCTGCAGGAGCTCTACCACCTCTGCTGGAATTCTACATCCCCTACTGGAGCTCTACATCCCCTGCTGGAGCTCTACATCCCCTGCAGGAGCTCTACCACCTCTGCTGGAATTCTACATCCCCTGCTGGAGCTCTACATCCCCTGCTGGAGCTCTACAACCCCTGCTGGAGCTCTACAATCCCTGCTGGAGCTTTACATCCCCTGCTGGAGCTTTTAAGGTGATCATATTAGCTGGTGATATATGCTGTACTTCGACTGATTTTTCATTCAAGTCTCATTATTTCAATAGATTTTTTTTTTAGGACGGTGTCCCTTTAAGACATTAACATTAATAATATCCTTATTCTTCTAGCTGCAACATTGTATAAATCCTCCATATTAAAGATTTATTTCGACATCCTCCACATCAAGAAGTGGTGTCATTGTATGGAGATTGGCAGAAGGCAGAACACAAAGCCTTTCCAGGAATCATCTGCTTTGTTCAAAAGACACAATCGCTCCCTGACCTTTTCTCGTGCCCTAATTTTTTTTCCGCTAGTAACAACATGATTTAAATTTTCATGAGCAAATAAGCTGTTTCACACAAAGGAGAATACATGAATATCGCTAATATAACAGCGGGGGAACTGTGACCAGCTTGGGACCTCCGGAGGACCCCTCTGGACCTGCCAATAAGATGCCCTTTCCATTTTAGGGAGAGCGCCAACGCTGGACTAATTATCTTTTTAAATTTGTCTCTGGATCCGTAGGTTGTCTTGTGGGATTAAGCGCGGTACGGTCTGTAAATTGAAAACAAGATAGCTGTTAGGGACATATACATGTCTGTCTGATTACTGTACAAAACAATGGGAAACATTCATTTACAGATCCGTTGTGACAGAAGAGAGACGGCCGTACCCAATCCCGGATAGAATCGGATACACTTCATTAGACTGCGCCAGTCTATATATAAAATATCTGTAAATGATCAGCAGTTCGGAGGATTATAGGACTGGCTCATCTCATTCAGATTAATAGATGAAGTCAAAGTGAGTCTTGAAGGGTTATTTTTCCCATCTTCAAAAAAAAAATAGGAATTTTCAGATAGTTTTTGTAAATACAAGCAATTTTGCAATTTACTGCATATTAAAATTTTAAACTGTTCTTGAGTTCTTAAAACTTTTCTTTTGTTTATAGCTCGTTGCCTCGGAGACCGACCACCGCTGTTACACAGCAGAACGTGCTCAGTATTTACAAGACCTTTTCTGTTGAACTTGATTTGGTTAGGATCAGAGGAGCTCGCTGCTATGTCCTTCAGCACAGCGCTTACAGGCTAGACAGCAGTGGTGGTCGGTCTCCTAGACAACGAGCTGAAAACAAAAGTGTTAATATCTTGAGAAGAGTTGCAAATTTTAATAAGCTGTAAAATACAAAAGGGTTTATTTTTATAAGTTCTATCTGACAATATCCATCTGGACCCCTGTGCCGTACAATAAACTCACCTGATTCTACCGAACTTCTAATGTCTATAGAGACCTCCTGACTCTCCCCTTAGAATATAACGACCAGGCAGTTCATTGCTGCGAGATGGTAGTGATTCACCCTGCTCTCCCCATAGAAAACACATGCGTGTTTGGCTGAGCTGAGAGTTCATATGTATATGGTCATAAAAAACAGTTCTAATATGAACCAACGATTCGCCCACATCTACCTATGATATGGGCAGAAATGCAAAACAATCTATGCTTCTGGGTTCAGTGTTTACCTCCCTAATGCTGGATTCACAGCTAGACTGTACAGTACCACTGTATAATGTCCTATATGCTGCTGTTACTTTTGACAAATGTGTATCTCACTTTAGAGCTGGATTCACAGCTACACTGCTCAGTACTCCTCTATAATGTGCTCCATGTTCCTGCTTTCTAGTAAGTGTGTATCTCATCCTAGTGCCGGATACAGCTGTACAATTATCTATATGTAGTTGCTGCTTTTAGAAAGCATTTATCTCACCACAGTGCTGGATTCACAGCTACAGGGCTCAGTACTGTTGTATAATACCGTTCATGCTGCAGCTTCTGAACATGTTATTCATAGAGACAGGAGAGTAGGTAGGAATCCCTCATGTCAGTGTGTGCTGTCTACATCAACATCATAGCATCTAGTTTTCACTCACTAGCTCAGACACAACCTAAAATTAGGGATAAAGGCGGTGAGTGCTCCCCTTTCACAGTAGTGGATACCACTCAAGCAGTGTTCCCTTATCCAGGAGACTGGTGAAGGTCAAATTGTAGACCGAAACCTCTCTTCCTTTTGTCTGGATAATACTACACGTAAAATGTCACCGTTATTTATCACACTCAAGTGCCAGGTTTTCATATATCAAAATTTACCTTCAGGCATCTTTAAAGACTATATAGAACATAGTGTTGAGCGAGCATGCTCGACACTGCTCGGTACTCGCCCGAGCATCACGCTACTCAGGATGTTCGGCGAGCACCGAGCATTTCCGGGTTACTCGGGCGGGAGCTCGGGTCTCCGCCCTGCATGTTTGGCGCTCTTTACAGAGCCAATGAACATGCAGGGATTGCCAGCCAGTCACTGTAATGCTGCAGCCATGTTGTTTGCGGGCATTACATTGATTGGCTGGCCGCACAGCGTCACCTCGAGTATTTAAAACCGGGCGCCGCCATCTTGGACACAGTCGCTCCGGATCAGAAAGTGTAGGGACAGCGCTGCTGAGCTAGAGAGAGATTTATACTGCGAAATAGGTAGTGTAGAGTCTCTAAACTCTGCAAAATCAAACAAACAGTCCTTCTCAGGACTAATATCCATCCCAGATATCAGGCAGGCAGGCAGGCAGGCTGTATAGGAGACGCAGTGGTTATACCAACAAACACTGCATTACAGTCCTGTGTGCTGCTGCTGATCAAATTGCTAGACTTAACCATAGGTCTCAGGGGCCAGGAAAATCCATTTTTTTTCATCTAAATTCTCTTTTTTTCCTCAATCAGACTGTACAAATACCCGTCTTATTAACCTTTTGGTATTCCCCCCCCCCCCCAAAAAAAAAAAAAAATTGAGTGTGTCTGTGAGTGTTCAGACACAAATATATCTGTTTAAAAGAGTCTGGTTTCGGCCAGATAACTAGAACTGTGGTTTTGCAGTTCCACGGTTCAAATCTCTGTATTATCCACTTTTTTGCCTTTTTTCCATAAAAAAAAAACAGTTTGATAGTCTCGCTGACTGTTCAGACACAGATATATCTGTTTAAAAGATTCTGGTGTAGGCCAGATAACTAGAACTGTAGTTTTCCTCTTCCACGGTTCTAATCTCCTTTTTATTACCCTTTTTCCATTGATAGTGTGAGTGTAAGCAATTTTACTTAATTTACAATGGGCAAGGCGTGTGGCAAGGGACATGGAGCTGGACGTTCTGGTGATGGTGCGTGCAGAGGACGGGGCCGTGGCCAAGGTGAAAATGTGCCACAACCAACAGTCACATCTTCTCGCTCCCAGTTCTTGACCGAATTACTAGTTAAGCACACTACAACAGCAGTATTGCGAACTGATCAGTGTGAACAGGCTATTAATTGGATAGCTGATAATACTTCCAGTCACCTGGGCACCACCACCTCCGGTCTGTCTTCCACACGGTCAAGTCTTAGTAGCCGTGAGTCTCGACCGCATACTCCTCCTCACCCAGATGCTCCTTCCTCCCACCATGCCGAATGTCATCAGACAGCAACTGATCCCACAGTTGGACACTCTGAAGAGCTGTTCACTGGTCCATTTCCATATTTGGGCCCCTCGCCTGCTCCGCTTGAAGTGGTGGAAGAGGAGATCCCATGTAGTGATGACCAAATATTTGAACAGCCACGACCACAGGAAGGTGACGCTGGCAATATGTCACAAGAGGTGAACGATGACTAGACACAACTGCCACGAAGTGAAGAGGAGGACCGTGGTGCGGAAGTGGAAGAGGAGGAGGTGGTGGATGATCTAGTAACTGACCCAACGTGGCAGGAGGACACGCAGAGCGAGGCCAGCAGCACACAGGGTGAGGGAGGCAGAGTACCCTAACAGGCAGGAAGAAGCAGTGTGGTGGCCGCAGGCAGAAGGCGGGCAACTGTTCCCCGTAGCACCAACACGAGGGACGTTGCCATTGCAACCGGTAGGTCTTCCAGAGTCAGGAATTTTTTTTAAAGACTCTGCTGATAACCCCAAAAAGGCCATTTGTACCACCTGCCAGGCCAGCATCAGCAGGGGTGACAAAACTACCAGCCTGACCACCACCAGCATGATCAGGTGACTCGCCCAGGGGGATATATGGTGGAGACTCTGTACCCGGGCCTTTACCTTCTTTGTAGGATATCACGGCAGTCGGCTCCCGGGCCCGTCCTCTGAGTCACTCTTTAAAAGGGGTTTTGTTAACAGTTTGTCTCGTGACGCCACTTGTGGTTTCTGGTAATGGTTACCTGCGCTGCTGCAGACCTCCGGGGGATGATGGGATAGCAGCTGGCATGTTTCTGCTCCCCACAGGCGGAGTGGACCCCCGGGGCAGAGTTGATGAAAGGGATGCAGGTGAGAGATGGCCCGGTTGGGTCAGGGGGGGGAATGACGGACATGCACGCAGGGGATTCGCTTTCGCTTCAGTACCTTTACTGGTGTAACGGCAGGTATGGTCCAGGGTACTGGCTAGGAAGGGTGCACTTCAGGACTCACCCCAGTGAGTGGGTATAAGGCCTCCTGATCCGTGTCTTCCTCTCTCTAAGCTTCTAGCCAGCCTGGAACTTGGCCTAGCTTCTATGTTGTGTTGCTTTCTCAACTGACCGCTTGGTAGTAGGAATTTTCTTTGGCAACCACTATACCTGGAAGCCGGGGCCTTCGTGGTTCCTAGTCCTGTATTTTATGGTAGCTTCAGGATGACCAGGGGTTTGGAAGCCTCCTGGTATGCCGGTTGTCCCTACTGGGTGTAGAGAACTCTGTAGGCGCGGACCCGGTGTCCGGCTAGTACCTTGGGGTGAGCCTGAGATGCTCCTCTGCCCCCTCAACTACTCTCTCCTCTCTTCTTGCCTTGGCCACACTCGGGGCCCTCAACACACACAGCAGCTCACGTGCTGCTTCTTCACTGGTCTAAGTGCCAGCACACTGTCTCTCAGACTGAGACTCTGACTGCCTAACTCCACCCTCCAGTATATATATCCCTAACAGGGCTCCCACTGGTGGTATGAGGTGGAAGGGTGGAGGTGTCTGTTAGTAGTGAGGGCCTCTTGTGGAGAAGTCCATCCATGCACCCTTTTGGTTCCTGTTGTACCTGTAGTAGCAGTGTGCCACACAGGCACATGTCAGCAAAGCACCCGACTTTGTGGGGCGAACCCCAGGGTCTACGACCAGTGTCAGTGGGTGTCACCACTGCTTCTTCCGCTGTTGTGCGTGTAAGAGAACCCCCTGTTGTGCGTGCAAGGCAATCCCCTGTCCATACTGCATGCAAAGATGCCCCCTCCTCTCAGTCTTCACTTGTTACGGCAGTTTCTCAAGAAACAGCATCAACGTCCACGTCCCACCGCAGCGTTCAATTGTCCATATCCCAGACCTTTGAACGAAAGCGCAAATTCACAGCCAATGCCCCACAGGCCACAGTCCTAAATTCGCACATTTCACGACTGCTTGCGTTGGAAATGCTGCCTTTTAGGCTGGTGGAGACGGAATCCTTCCGCAACCTCATGGCTGTGGCCGTCCCCAGCCGACACTATTTTGCCCAGTGTGCCATCACCGCACTACACAAGCACATGTCCCAAAACATCTGCCGTGCCCTCAACACTGGGAGAGTCCACCTGACAACGGACACATCGACAAGTGCTTGTGGCCAGGGATGGTACATCTCCCTGACGGCACACTGGGTAAACATAGTGGAAGCCGGGACCCAGTCGGACCTTGGGACGGAACACATCCTCCCCACACCGAGGATTGCAGGCCCTATGTCAGTCAGAGTTGCCCCCACAGTGTACAGCTCCTGCGCATCATCCTCCTCCTCCTCCTCATGTTCAGCCTCCATCTCAGATATCACCACATCAGTTACAAGCTGGAAGCACTGCAGTACTGCCTCTGCCAAGCGGCAACAGGCTGTGCTGAAACTCATAAGCTTAGGTGAGAAACCTCACACTGCTTGTGAGTTGTGGACAGCTGTGAAAGAGAAGGCAGAACTGTGGCTGAGACCGCTGAACCTACATCCAGGCACACGTACCATGCCTGGCCCTTTTGCTTAACCTCGTGGTTCAGCGATTTCTTAAATTGTACCCCGAGTTGCCAGATCTGCTCGTCAAAGTACGCCGCCTGTCAGCTCATTTTCGGAAGTCGGCTACAGCTTCCGCCGCCCTTGCTGTGTTGCAGCAGCATTAGCAGCTTCTGGCAGACCGACTGGTGTGTGATGTCCCCACACGTTGGAACTCTACCCTCCACATGTTGCAAAGGATTTGTGAGCAGAAGAGAGCAGTTCTGGAGTACCAACATCAACAAGGCCGTCGATATTCAGGTCAGACTCCACACATAAGACCTCACTAGTGGACCTGGATGTCTGACATATGTACCATCCTGACAAACATTGAGGAGTCCACCAAGATGGTGAGTGGCGATGACGCCATCATTAGCGTCGGCATCCCACTTGTTTGTCTTTTGCAATGCTCTCTGCAGAAAATTAAAGAGGAGGTATTGCAGCCAGAGTATGATGAGATGGATCAAGAAGCCGTAGCGGGCGATTACACACAGCCCAGCCTCATCTCATCCCAATGTGCATTGGGGGACAATGAGGGAGAGGAGGAGGAGGAAGAACAGAAGTTGCTATCATGCGTTGTAGACGGTAGTACCTGTACAAGTGTCATACCGTCGGTTCAGCGTGGGTGGCCTGAGGACAGGGGGGAGGAGGAAGAGGAGGAGGAGGAGAGCATGGTCAGTCGTCATCTTGGTGAGGACACGGAAATCTTGCCCGTTACCAGTCTGGCACGCATGGCTGACTTTGTTACGCTGCCTTAACCATGACCCTCGCGTTGTCAAAATGTTGGGTGACAGTCATTACTAGTTGGTGACACTTGTAGACCCCCGCTACAAGGAGAACTTTCACTCTCTTATTCCTGAGGTGGAGAGGTCTACAAAAATGGGGCAGTACCAGAAGGCCCTTGCTGCAGAACTCTTAAAAAAATTCCCATCTGAACACGCTAGCGGCAGAGGTCACAGTTCGTTGCCCAACCAAGGCATACAGGCGAGAGAGACGCAACTCCAATCCAGCAGAGGCAGGGGAACACTGTCAATGTTCTGGGACAGTATTCTGAGACCCGCCCAGCTTACGGGCCCTGAGGCGCGGGGTACTCCCACAAGGAGTGGAAAGTTTCAAAAGATGGTGAGGGAGTACCTTGCTGACCGTACCAGTGTCCTCCGTGATTTCTCTGTGCCGTTTAATTATTGGGTATCCAAGCTGAACACTTGGAATGAACTTGCTCTGTACGCCTTGGAGGTCCTGGCCTGCCCTGCCGCTAGCGTGTTATCGGAGCGTGTTTAGTGCCGCTGGGGGAATTATAACTGATAAGCGCACTCACCTGTCAACTGACAATGCTGACAAGCTGACCCTTATCAAAATGAACAAGGGCTGGATTGGGCCAGACTTCTCATCACCACCAAATGACAGCAGAGTAACATAAAGTCAAATCCACTGTGTTATTTCGGGAGGTGTATTCCCATGCATCTCTTCACACCCACACATGGGTATACGCTTCCTCATTTTGGCTGTATTTTGTTCTTCTCCTTATGCTCTGCCTCCACCACCACTATACCACCAGGGTGACTGTGGTCCATGTTGCCAGCATTGCAAGTTCCTCCGTCATAATTTTCGGCAGCTTTTGCTTGGAAGGCATAGGCAAAGACTATGGGAGACCAACTCCCCAATAATGGGAATAATGTTTTTAATATGCTGTACTGCATGGCTCTTGCAAGGGGCATTAAAATCGTCTTGTTAAGATACTGTGACCTCCACGTCTCTTCCAAGGGGCATTAAAACCGTCTTGTTAAGCTACTGTGACCTCCACGTCTCTTCCAAGGGGCATTAAAACCATCTTGTTAAGCTACTGAGACCTCCACGTCTCTTCCAAGGGTCATTGATATTGTCTTTTTATTCCACTGGGACCTCCACGTCTCTTCCAAGGGGCATTAAAACCGTCTTGTTAAACCACTCTGAACTCCACGTATCTTCCAAGGGGCATTAAAACTGTCTTGTTAAGCTACTGTGACCTCCACGTCTCTTCCAAGGGGCATTAAAACCGTCTTGTTAAACCACTCTGAACTCCACGTCTCTTCCAAGGGGCATTACAACCATCTTGTTAAGCTACTGAGACCTCCACGTCTCTTCCAAGGGTCATTGATATTGTCTTTTTATTCCACTGGGACCTCCACGTCTCTTCCAAGGGGCATTAAAACCGTCTTGTTAAACCACTCTGAACTCCACGTATCTTCCAAGGGGCATTAAAACTGTCTTGTTAAGCTACTGTGACCTCCACGTCTCTTCCATGGGTCATTGATATTGTCTTTTTATTCCACTGGGACCTCCACCACTCTTCCAGGGGGCATTGATATTGTCTTTTTATTCCACTGGGACCTCCACCACTCTTCCAAGGGGCATTGATTTTGTCTTTTTATTCCACTGGGACCTCCACGTCTCTTCCAAGGGGCATTAAAACCGTCTTGTTAAGCTACTGTGACCTCCACGTCTCCTCCAAGGGGCATTAAAACCTTCTTGTTAAACCACTCTGAACTCCACAGCTCTTCCAAGGGGCATTGAAATGTTGTTTTTAATTACCTCTAACCTCCACGACTCTTCCAACGGGCATTGCATTTCCTCCTAATTTTAGTCAGCTTTTGCTTTTCAATGCATAGGCGAACACTAAGGAAGACCCCCTCCCCAATAATGGGTAGAAGATTTTTAGTACGCTGTAATCCACGTCTGTTTCAAGGGGCATTGCAGTTCCTCATAATTTTTGGAAAGCCTTCCATTCACTGCTTAGGCCAACAGTGTACAGGAGACCCATTTGCTATACATGGAAAAAACGGTTTAGTTAATGCCCTCTGACCTCCATGTCACTTCCAAGGGGCATTGGAGTGCCTCAAAATTTTTGGTTGGCATACAGTGAGTGTAACCGAACTGCTCCTTTTGGTACAGAAACATATCCTACCAGACATGTGTGGTTGACTGGCCTGATATTGATGTGAATGGTCCCTGTTCCTCCTGCTCTTTCTCCTTTGCCACCACCTCATCCATCATTCATCACCTGAAGCTTTGTTTTAATGGGAGTCATAGAACTGGGATAGTAGCAGGAAAACACCCAGCAATCCTCGGAGGAGGTAGTATATGCGCCAAAACGCTGACCACCTCAGGCCTAGCCGCTACTACATACATGCGCTGGCATTCCAAGGAACAGAAAGCTAAGGAGATGGATGGCCTCATGTTCATGAATAATTTACTCGTTGTGTAGGAGGCCGACCACTGTTGCTGTCTACCTTCTGAACTTTGTGTTGAAGCCTGATTGACCCAGGACCCGCACTCCTCTCTGTCTGGAGGACGTGTTGCATCCCAGTGTCCAACTGTGTCCTGGCTTCCACAATATTAACCCAGTGTGAAGGCGTCAGTGAGGTGGACCATCCCTGGCCACATTCACTTGTCCACGTGTTTGTGGTTAGGCTGTCCTTCCCACTAAATGCACTGGGGAGGGCACAGGTAATGTTTTGGTATGCGCGCTTGTGTATAAGGCGCACCGGGACCAATAGGGATGGTGGGGACCGTTTATGGACACCCGGCTGCCCCCAGATGGCTGGAGACCGAGTATGGACACCCGGCCTCCCCCTGGCGGCTGGGGACCAAGCATGGACACCGGGCGGCTGGGGACTGAGTACAGATACCCGACCGCCGACGCAGCCATGACGTGGTGGCTAGATTCCGCCTCCACATGCCAAAAAGGCCTAATTTCAAGTGCAAGCAAGCAAGCAGTATGGTATTGCAGCCTGGGCGTGGGTGGGTGGCAGGCTGCATACTTGCGCTTGCATTGCAAGGAATGGGGGAGGTACAACTGAACACTGCCCTGGGACAAGGACTTGAACGGGGATAGTTACAAGTCTGCAACAACAGGTGCAGGGCGGGAGGCATCTTCGCCATGAACACGGGGTTGGCGTGCACACACTACAGCGGAATAGGCTGTCCTTCCCACTAAATGCACTGGGGAGGGCACAGGTAATGTTTTGGTATGCGCGCTTGTGTGTAAGGCGCATCGGGACAAATAGGGGTGGCTGGGAGCCGAGTATGGACACCCGGCCGCCGCCTGGCGGCTGGGGACAGAGTGTGGACACCCGGCCGCCGGGTGGCTGGGGACTGAGTATGGATACCAGGCCGCCGACACAGCCTTGACATGGTGGCCGGCGTCTGCCTCCACAAGCCTAAAAGGTCTCATTTTAAGTGCTAGCAAACTAGCAGTATGGTATTGCAGCCTGGGGGTGGGTGGGTGGCAGGCTGCACACTTACGCTTGCATTCCAGGAAAACAAAGCAGATGCTAACTTCTATCATCATCATGCTCCTCACCTTGGCACTCTCGACTCCCCTGATGGAGAAGCCAGGGCCCACCGGAGGAGTCTGGTTGTCTGGTGGGCTCGTCCAATGCTGCCCTAAAGCAGGCCAGGCTAAAAAAAGTGTGGGGAAGGTTCCCGGGACAAATAGTGGCGGCTGGTGACTGAGTATGGAGACCTCGCTGCCGACGCAGCCATGAGGTAGTGGCCAGCTTTGGTCTCCTCCAAACTAAAAGGCCCCATTTCAAGTGCAAGCTAGCAGTATAGTATTGCAGCCTGGGGGTGGGTGGGTGGTTGGATGCATTGCAAGGAATGGGGGAGGTACAATTGAACACTTCCCTGGGACAAGGACTTGCATGGGGACAGTTGCAAGTCTGCATCTTCTGATGCGGCAAGGATCACTTCTGATGGGCACACTTTTATGCAGTGACCTGGGTGTCAGAGATGCTTCCAGGGATCTTCCCCATGCTGCTCCCATGTCTTTTCAGCACTGTATGCATGTGTCACACAGCACATGGCCAGATAAGGTTGTAAAATGTTAAAATGACATTTCCCGGTGAAGGCATTTGTCACGGTTGAAAGCAATACAAAAGTGCAAAAACGAATAAAAAATGCTACTTGTGAACATAGCCCAAGGTGTGGAGGAGTATTTTTGCTTTTGGTTATTTATTTTACCTTATACACAAGTCTTTACGCTGGAAAGGATGGTCCTTAACATATTTCACAGCAAAACAGTTTTGTTTCTTTTTTGAACGTTTTATTGTGAGCCCGTAAAAGTGGCTTAATACCTCTGACTACGTTGTTGACAGCAGTGACCTGGGGTCAGAAATGCTTCCTGGGGCGATCCCCATGCTGTCTCCATGTCATTTGAGCACTGTCACTATCGTTTTGGGCACTTTTTAGGCTTTCTACAGACTGCCGGGGGTGCCGCCGCAAAAATGCTCGGGTCTCCCATAGACTAACATTGGGCTGGTTGCTCGGGTCGAGCACCCGAGTATCACGGTGAGCTCGGCCCGAGCTTCGAGCACCCGAGCATTTTAGTGCTCGCTCAACACTGATAGTACAGTATTTTGCTGTGAAGTAGTGGGAACAACTGGTAAGATGAATTCTCTAAGCAGAAGATTAGGGTGAGCAGCACAAACCAGAAGAATCGATGCAGCAGATTTGGATAGGCTAAATGACACATGGATCAGCGGAGTAGGATTTACAGACACACCTTGGAATAGCAGAATAAATGTGCGGATAGCACCTTGGAATAGCAGAACCATGTAGACAGATGTGAACTCTGATGCATCATGGCCAAGGTGCAGACAGCAAATTGGAACAACAAAGCTGAGTTGGGAAATAGGCACATTGATATAGCAGAGCCAAGTGTGCAGATAGCACCTTCAATCAGTAGAGACGAGACAGCAGGCAGGCATTTTGATGTAGCAGAGCCAAGTGTGTGAATAGTGCCTTGGAATGGCAGAAGTGTTTGTCAGCAGGCATACTTTGTATTAGTGGCAGCAGAGCCCAGCGATAGTAGAGCTGGTATAGTCAAGTGGCTCAGCTCAGAGCTCGCTCACGGCAGCAGCATACACTACTACCTGAATTCTCAGGCAGCAGAACTCCTCCTGAATGGGCCTTAGAAAGTCTAGGCCCATGAAATCAGAGTTGCACGCCAGGTTACCATGTATACAAATAGCCTCTTCATAGAGAAAGGGCAGGAACTCTAGTGCCAACAACTTGGGGTAGCAATCTTAAAAATCAACATTGACCCTTTAAAAGAACTTTTCACATGACTTAGAATAAGTCTCAGCAAAGCCCTGATTGTTTATTCAATCTCCATGTACTTTCAAGCTCAGACCTATACGACTAACCATTCAAAATAACAAACTCTTCTTTAGACTTTTTCACACTGCTGTATCAGAGTGTGTCTACTCTACAAATATATTTGCCTGAACATATCTGCTGCCAGTGGCTATCCATGTTTGCTGATTAACTCTTCATCTTCTGTAAGCATTCCAAACTCTTCTCTTGATTTGTCCACACTACAAAAGCTGCTGTATCAGACTGTTTCTTCTCTACAAACATATTTGCCTGTACATCTCTGCTGTCTGCGGTTATCCATATGTTATCTGATTAACCTTTCATCTACTGTAAGCATTCCCAGCTCTTCTCTGGATTTGTTCACACTGCAAACGCTGCTGCAGTTCCTGAACTGTCTATACATCATCAGTTTCTTTGTATGTCAACACTTCTGGCTCTTGTTCTTCTTGTGTAGTCTTCTAGTTCTGACTGTTGCACATGCCATCTGGGAAGTCCTGCCTACTGACCTGCAGATTAGAGAATCCAGCTCATCAGGTGAGCCCTTAACTTCATGGTAACCCTACACACACAAGAGCAGTGGGAGATGGCCATCGGTCAGGTCCCGGAACCATGACTTTTGAGTAACCTCTAATAGGATGGCAACATTGTGTAGTATTCATGTAAAGACAATTGTACAAAAGTGTCAGGTAAAGAACTACGATGTTGGCACCTCTACCAGACGCATGTATAATATAGCCATATGTGCATTATATAAATATGCACCATATGGCGGGACGCCAACGAGATGCATCGCACAGGGCACCATTCAATGTAAAGTCAATCCTGAGCAAAATTGATACAAATCAATCCAAAAAAAAAAGTGGTTCAGTCGCCCGTCCATTGAACTGCGTTCCGTATATTACGATATATGACAAGTCTATATATATTATGTTACATATCAGGCCTGGCATATTTTCCTGACACCACAATCGAGGGATTAAACATTGTCTCGACGTTTCCACATTGGCATCAAACTAAACCGAGGACACGGTTCCCGTTGACGCTCTGTTAGCACAGATAAGATTGTCTCTGTAATATTTAGCCACGAGAGCCGTTCACTCCGCGCTTATTTTCAATTAGTCATCAATATCAGACTCAAAGAAGAGACACAGTCCCCACAGTCTTACATGAAACACAAATATGAGAAGGTTCCTCGGAGCCTCCATTCTTACAGCTTATTAAGGAGAGATTTGTAATCTCCCGCTAAGGGTCTATAGCCTAATGCTCCTCTTCACAATTCTCTCTCTTGCACCCAGAGTAAGAGATATTTTTTAAAGTCGAATTGTGATCCATTATAGATAAGACCTTTTGATTAAGTTTTTGTTAATGTAAATCTCGGCTAGAGAGAATTATGTAAAAAAAAAAAAAAAAAAAATACTTCTTTCTGCAAAGCATTTTCATAAAGGCTTGAAATATTGAAAACACAAGTATGCAGTTCCATTCTGCCTGGACACAGATCTTTTGGGGGCTTTTTGAAAAAAAAAAAAAATTTGTAAAGGAAAGATTTGGACAAAAAAAAAGTAGAAAAAAACTTTAAAGTACAATAATTTATTTAACGGAAAAAATTTTGTCGTCATTATCAGGCATAATTTGTAAGCAAAAATCTGTGTGATATTTTTGAAAAATAAAATTAGGACAAAAATCCTGAATTAAATCTGAAAAAATAAATAAATATATATATATATATATATATATATATATATATATATATATATATATACTGTATATATATTAATATATATATTTATATATATATATATATATACTGTATATATCTATATTTATATATAGATATATACATCTCTATTTATATAGATATGGAAAGTTATGTTATGTACAAAGTTTTTTTTAAGGGCTTTTTTCGAGTTGCTCCACTCCAAAAAAGAAGCCACAACAATCATCTAAAAAATGCTTGAGAGACTCTTCCGATACAGGTTAATCCACTATTTTAAGAGTTTTTTGAAAAACACTTAGTGGGAAAAAAGAAAGTGCTCGTCACTTCATTGAAGCGGATCCTGATGGAATCTGCTCCAAATCAGCCTCCGTCCAATCAAAAATCTGCAAAAACAAAAAGGAAATAAAAGTTACAAAACCTTTTCAGGAAATGCTGTAGGAAAAGAAGAAAAAAATCCTCCAAAAAGGGAGCGTTTCCTGCAGCGGTATCCAACTGAAACAGGTATCCTTTTTGAACGTCTCAAAAGTACTCCATCGCCATATAGACTTAAGAACAAAAAAATATCCCAAAGTTCCAATCAAATGAAACTCCTTTTTGTAACTGGGTGTCATTAAAAATTCTGCACTGTTTGCTTTCTATGGCCTCTGTGTTGAATTGTCTATTGCTGGCTACAGAATGAGTTAACTGAGAATCAGTCAGTGAACTCATTCTAATGGTCTGTTGGGGAGTTTGTAACTCTTTTATCTGTCTTTTTTTCTGAGCTCCTTATAGCTTATTTATGACCATAGACCACATCAAAGTTGAATGCAACTGGAAATGAAATAAAGCCTGTGCAAAATTTTTAATGAAACCCGATTGAAAAAAATATTTTTAGCCCCTTTATACATGCATTTAAGTTATGAAAAAAAATATATATAAAAAAAATTGTCCTTAAAAGGTGGACAGCTCCTTTACGTGAAATATTTATGGAAAAATAATAAGACAAATTCCCCCCCAAAAATGCAAAATTTCAAAAGAAAAAGTACTCCATAATATAGGAGCCCCTTAAAGGGCATATGAACTTCTTTTTTTGGCAAGTTATGAAATGCTCTGCAGATCCATGAGGATCTGAATCCTAAGAACCCAATGTAAAGTTCAAGCTTATGCGGCATATGAGTGCACATGTTTCCTGAGCAGCGCTCATGTTTCCTGAGGAGAGCTCATGCTTCCTGAGGAGAGCTCATGCTTCCTGAGGAGAGCTCATGCTTCCTGAGGAGAGCTCATGCTTCCTCAGCAGCGCTCATGTTTCCTGAGCAGCGCCCATACTTCCTGAGCAGCGCTCATGTTTTCTAAGCAGCGCTCATGCTTCCTAAGCAGCGCTCATGCTTCCTGAGCAACGTTCATGCTTCCTGAGCAGCGCTCATGTTTCCTGAGCAGCGCCCATACTTCCTGAGCAGCGCCCATACTTCCTGAGCAGTGCTCATGTTTCCTGAGCAGCGCTCACGTTTCCTGAGCAGAGCTCATGCTTCCTGAGCAGCGCTCATGCTTCCTGAGCAGCGCTCATGTTTCCTGAGCAGCGCTCATGTTTCCTGAGCAGCGCTCATGTTTTCTAAGCAGCGCTCATGCTTCCTGAGCAGCGCTCATGCTTCCTCAGCAGCGCTCATGCTTCCTCAGCAGCGCTCATGCTTCCTCAGCAGTGCTCATGCTTCCTCAGCAGCGCTCATGCTTCCTCAGCAGCGCTCATGCTTCCTCAGCAGCGCTCATGCTTCCTCAGCAGCGCTCATGTTTCCTGAGCAGCGCCCATACTTCCTGAGCAGTGCTCATGACGCGCCCCCTGGGCCAGTGTTGTTTGGGGGATACCCGGAGCCGGATCAGATGGGGGTTGTAGTCTCCGAGTGGCTGTGACCCGGTCCGTGCCCAGGGTGTCAAGCTCAGTGTGTGGCAGTCCTTATGATGTTACTAGATGTTCTTTTGTGTCGACTACGCCACTCGTTGAATTGCGGTCAATACGGCCGCCGCTGCAGCAGGGTCCACTGAGGCTGGTGATGTGTGTGCAGCTTAGGTAGTATAACCCCCAACGGGAGGGGTATAGCCTCAGGGGGTCAGTTGCAGAGGATGGGGGTTGTGGTGGTGCAGCGAGGATGGAAATGAGACTCAGAGTCGGGCTGTGCAGTTCAGGGTTTTTACTTACTGCAGTTGTTCTGGTCACTCCGGCCTTGAGTGACCACCCGAGCCGTGCTGCGTCCACCAGGTCCTGGACTCGGCCAACCCCCAGGTGATTCTGGAGCGTGGTCCTGAGCTCCCTTTCTGTCCTGTCCTCTTCTCTGGCCTTCCCCACCAGGGATCCACCTATGTCCGGCTCCCTCGGGCCTCTTGGTGGTAAACCCTTGTCTCTGGGTTCCCTGACCCTATTCCTGGTCTGCCTTCCGGGTGGATTTAGTGGGTGGTCGTGGCAGATCCTGCCCACGACCTCCGGTTCCTGGCTAAGGTGTGCTGTAGCCTCTGCCAGCTTGGGATCCGGTACCCTGTTGCCAACTCTTCACCCTCTGGTCTAATTTGGGCTCTTGGAGTTCCTTCGTTCTCCCCCTCTGGGTCTTTCTTTCTCCTCTCTCTCTCTGGGCCTTGGAGCTGCTCTTCTCCTCTGCTCTCTTCCTCTGACTCTGCAAAAAGACTGACAGACTGACTGACCGACTTCTCACAGACTGACCGACTTCTCACAGACTGACCCTGATCTAAGATGGTTCCCACCTTATATACTCCCTCTATGTGTGAGCTCAGGTGACCAGCACCCAATGAGCTCCTAGCCTTACCCAGACTGCTCCCCCTATCTGCCCCTACACTACTGGGATGTTCCACCCCCCTCCCACTCCAGCCAGGAACAGACACTGTCGTACCTGCACATTTCTCTAGTGGGAGTACCATCGGTCTGTTCCTCGGAAATGGGATGTGTGTAGTGCATGCAGCCTACTAGCTCAGTTCCACACTCCATCCTTACCCGGGAGTGGAATATCACACCTCTGGGTTGAGGTGTAATACCCCTGTAGCAGCCGAATCCTCAGGGTGCTACACTCATGTGATAGTAAGTGTTTTAAATGATCGGCGGGGTTACCCAGATCCTATCAGATCTGCAGGGCACTTTATACCCTGATATATGTTGCAAAATAAAAAGGAAGCGTGCTTGTCGTGCCTGGTACCCATGTGATTTGCTCTCCTGGGCGAGATGTGCACATTAAGTTGACTTTCTGACAAATTATATGATTCCAGATTTACTCTGCCCGGTTTGGTTCTAGGACCGCCATTTTCAAAGTAGTGCCGAAAATCAATAAAATTGAGGATACCAAATGCTGCTGAATGGTCCAGGGAGACTTCAGGGATGCAGTATGAATAGGTTGCTTAACAAAAAAATACCCAAAGTGTTTCAATATCGCTGTCATTATCAGGCATAATTTGTAAACAAAAATTATAGTGACATTTTTGAAAAATCAAATAGGGACAAAAATTTAGCAAAAAAACTCAAGTCGTAATTTTTTTTTTTTTCAAATTATAGTATAAGAGAAAATTAAAATCTAAAACAAAACGAGAAAAAAAAAACAATCTTACAAATTAAATATTGGTTAATTTTAAATGTATGGTATTAGTGAGATAAATACGAATAAATGCACAAAAAGTTACAAATAACTTGTTCTATCTTTGACCTAAACTTTTTTTTTTTTTCAATGCATTATTAACGAACTAGGTTAATTTCCATGAACTATTTCTCCCTAAAGGAGCCATCTTTTTGCACTAAACCCAAGAATAGCTAAAATAATTATACACCTAATGACTCCATACTCTACCTAAGGGTCCAATTGCGGATTAAACTTTTATATTAATCATAATACATTTTATCATTGACCCATCACCTGCCAATTCAATTAGATATATGTATTATTATATATTTTTTTTCTTTCAGCTGATTAATATCCCACAGAATAATCCCTTACACATTTAGGAAGATTTGTACCAACAAAATGGTTACACATGACTTATTCTCTTTTTTTAATTATGTAAGAAAAAAATCACATTAAGCTGAATCTAATTACGGCAATGTATATTAGAAGCAGGGCACCATCAAAATTTTATTTAAATTAATCAGGTTTTGATTTAAGATATTAAATTCAAATTAATCATGTAAAAGTGTAAATGATCCTTGACGGGCTTCCAGCTGTGACTTCAGTCTGTTTCCCTGCGCCAGTCACTTTTGGGATGTCTTGAGGGGAACATTACAGATATTCATACCGGTGCTATTTCAATTACAGTTATTTAACAGGACAGCTGTAAAGAATATTCCGTAATTAAGAAGGGACTGACGACATTGGTAAAGATTTACATGATGAAAAAAATCAAAACAATAAAAATTAACTTCTCATAAGGACCAGGTCACCGGCCAAGGGGAGAGTCTTCCTGAAAGTGGGTGAAGAACAAAGAACTTTGGAGGACCTCCTTGGAGGAAAATCATTGAAATGTTCTGTAGACTTCTAACAAGATATTGACTTTGGAGGAAAACCATGGACATGTTCTGTAGACCTCTTATAATATATTGATTTTGGAGGACCTCCTTGGAAGAAAACCATGAATATGTTCTGTAGACCTCTTCCAAGATATATACTTTGGGTGACCTCCTTGGAGGAAAACTATGAATATATTCTGTAGACCTCTTCCAAGATATTGACTTTGGAGGATCTCTGTGAAGGAAAAGCTGCACGCACAATGCACAGATCCCCGGGCACTGTGCTTAGGGCGTGCGCACTCCCCATCCCTTAAAGGGGCTGTGCGCCCCATCCTAAAGTGTCCCCAGCTAACATGGAGGTGCCTGAGCAACATTGTATGTTTGTTATTAACACGCTTGCTAGTTCTCAGGTCCTAGTGCTCATATCCTGTATACCTGCTGTCTATCAGCCGTGCCCGCCTGCCTGTCCATCAGCCGTGCCCGCCTGCCTGTCCATCAGCCGTGCCCGCCTACCTGTCCATCAGCCATGCTCGCCTACCTGTCCATCAGCCGTGCCCACCATCCTATCTGCCTATGAGCCATGTCCACCTGCATCAGCCTGCCTTATGTCTGGTGTACCTGTTGCTATACCAGCATTGTGTCAGCCTATCTACCATTCCTGGCTGTGCCTGCCTCCTGTCCCTTGGGGGTCTGCTGCCATCCAGCCGAGGTCAGTCCCGGAGTAGCACCTGGTCACACCTCCCTCATCTCTACTCGGATCACTGTGTCGTAAAGCTGCTGCACATCCGAGGTAGGACTTGGTGAGGTTTCTAGTCACAGAACTCCAGGCTCTTCTTGGATCATGGCACATTGGTTAGACCACCCAGCCCGCTACACCATGGCTATGTTCTGAAGACCTCTTCCAAGATATTGACTTTGGAGGACTGCCTTGGAGGAAAACCATAAATATATTCTGAAGGCCTTTTCCAAGATATTGACTTTGGAGGACCTCCTTGGAGGAAAACCATGGATATGTGCTGTAGACCTCTTCCAAGATATTGACTTTGTGAATCTTTAGTAGCTTGTTAGCTTAAAGTAGAGCTACATCTACTATGTTATGAAGTTACATCTTTGAACTATCATAGATCATAGTCATTGTCAAGTCCAGATCATCCATGTATTTTTAGGTAGTCCAATTTTTGTCCTACTGGATAGCGTTACATTGAAAAGTAGATTTTGCTTAAAATTCTTGTACTTATTAAGAACTGATATCAATTTCCTTCAAAAGTTTTAGTACATAGTAATATCTTATAGGGAAAAAAACATAATCTGTAAGAAACAAATAAGAATAGCAAAAGAGGAGACAAAGAGACTAATTGCCAAGGAAAGTAAAACGAATCCCAAACTGTTCTTTAACTATATAAACAGTAAAAGGATTAAAACTGATGGAGTTGGCCCATTGAAAAATAACCTGGGTAAAATCATAGAGGGCGATGAGGGTAAAGCAAACCTACTCAATGGCTTCTTCTCCACTGTTTTCACAAAAGAAAACAATTTATCGGAGGAAATGCAGAGTGATAAAGTAAACCCTCCGCTAAATATCACCCACCTAACCCAGGAGGAAGTTCAGAAACGCCTAAATAATATCAAAATAGACAAGTCACCAGGCCCAGATGGCATACACCCCCGGGTACTAAAAGAATTAAGTAATGTGATAGACAGACCACTGTATCTTATATTCAAGCACTCTTTATGGACAGGGACTGCCCCACTAGACTGGCGCCAAGCAAATGTGGTACCAATATTCAAAAAGGGGTCTAAAAGTGACCCTGGGAACTATAGACCAGTCAGCTTAACGTCTGTTGTGGGTAAATTGTTTGAAGGATTTCTTAGAGATGCTATTGTAGAATATCTTAATGATAATAACTGTCTAACTCAATATCAACATGGATTCATGAGGGATCGCTCCTGCCAAACAAACCTGATCGCCTTCTACGAGGAGGTGAGCTCACAGCTGGACCGGGGAGAGTCAGTGGATGTTGTATACCTTGACTTCTCCAAAGCGTTTGATACCATGCCACACAAAAGGTTGGTATATAAAATGAGAATGCTTGGTCTGGGGGATAATGTGTGCAAGTGGGTAAATAGCTGGCTGAGTGATAGAAAGCAGAGGGTGGTTATCAATGGAGTAAGCTCAGGGGGTGTCAGGGTTACTAGCGGGGTGCCTCAAGGGTCTGTCTTGGGCCCTATATTATTTAATATATTTATTAATGATCTAGCGGAAGGGTTGCATAGTAAAATAGCAATATTTGCAGATGATACTAAACTTTGTAAAGTAGTTAATACAGATGAGGATAGGGCACAGCTACAGGAGGATTTAGATAAATTGGGGAGTTAGGCCAAAAAATGGCAGATGGGGTTCAATGCCGATAAATGTAAGGTCATGCACATGGGAAAGAAAAACAGCAGTCACCCATACATATTAAATGGGAAACCGTTGGGGAAATCTGACATGGAGATGGACCTGGGCGTCTTGGTTAATAGCAAATTAAATTGGAGTGCCCAGTGTCAGGCAGCAGCTGCGAAGGCAAATATAGTCATGGCATGCATCAGAAGAGGAATAGGGGCATATGATGAGAACATTGTTCTTCCTCTGTATAAAGCGCTGGTAAGGCCGCACTTAGAATATTGTGCACAGTTCTGGGCTCCGGTGCTCAGGAAAGACATATTGGAGCTAGAGAGGGTACAAAGGAGGGCGACTAAGGTAATAAAGGGAATGGAGGGACTAGAATACCCAGAGAGGTTGTCAAAATTAGGCCTATTTACGTTGGAAAAGAGAAGGCTTAGGGGAGACCTCATAAACATGTATAAATACATCAGGGGGCAGTACAGAGATCTCTCCCATGACCTGTTTATACCAAGGATGGTGACAAAGACGAGGGGGCACACTATGCGTCTGGAGGAAAGGAGGTTCCTACACCAGCATAGAAGGGGATTCTTTACGGTCAGAGCCGTGAGACTCTGGAACTCTCTGGGAGAGGAAGTGGTGATGTCCAACTCACTTAATGAGTTCAAGAGAGGCCTGGATGCCTTTCTTGAGAACAATAAAATTACATCTTATGCTTAGTTAATTAATCCAGGGATTTAATCTGACTGCCAGATTGGTGTCGGGAAGTGAATTTTTCCTCGATGATGTAAATTGGCCTATACCGCATGGTTTTTTGTTGCCTTCCCCTGGATCAACGCTGCGGAATAGCTGCAGTGCACAAGAAATAGGCTGAACTGGATGGACATTTGTCTTTTTTCGGCCTTATAAACTATGTATAAACTATGTAACTATGTAACAGTTGATACTTTAAGAAAGTTAAGATTGAGTTTATAAAAAAAGTTGTTTAAAATAAATGGGGTCTAAAGTGTTGGGATTCATTAGTATGAAAGCCCAAACTGGACATCATAACTTGTTTTTTTTTTTTACATCACACCAATAATCAATAGTGTTGAGCGAGCATGTTCGACACTGCTCGGTACTCGCCCGAGTATCATGCTACTCGGGATGTTCGGCGAGCACCGAGCATTTCCGGGTTACTCAGGCGGGAGCTCGGGTCTCCGCCCTGCATGTTTGGCGCTCTTTACAGAGCCAATGAACATGCAGGGATTGCCAGCCAGTCACTGTAATGCCGCAGCCATGTTGTTTGTGGGCATTACAGTGATTGGCTGGCCGCACAGCGTCACCTCGAGTATTTAAAACCGGGCGCCGCCATCTTGGACACAGTCGCTCCGGATCAGACAGTGTAGGGACAGCGCTGCTGATTTAAGGAGAGATATATCCTGCGAAATAGGTAGTGTAGGGTCTGTAAAGGCTGCCAGATCAAACAAACAGTCCTTCTCAGGACTAATATCCATCCCAGATATCGGGCAGGCAGGCAGGCAGGCTGTATAGGAGACGCAGTGGTTATACCAGCAAACGCTGCATTACAGTCCTGTGTGCTCCTGTTGCTGAAATTGCTGGACTTAGCTCCAGGTCTCGGGGGCCAGGAAAAATGCTTTTTCGTTCATCTAAATCCTCTTTTTTTGTTTCCTCCTTCACACTGTACAAATACCCGTCTTAACCTTTTGGTGTCGTCGTCCCCCCCCCCCCCCCCAAAAAAAAAGTGTGTCTCTGATTTTTCAGACACAAATATATCTGTTGAAAATAGTGTGGTGTAGGCCAGAGAAACAGAAGTGTGGTTTTGCAGTTCCACTGTTCAAACCTCTGTATTATCCACTTTTGGGCCGTTTGTATCTAAAAAAAAAACAGTTTGAGTGTGTCGCTCACTGTTCAGCCGCAAATACTGTATATATATTTAAAAAAGTCTGGTATACACCAGTAAATTATAACTGTGGTTTTGCTGTTCCACGGTAAAAAATCTCTATTATCTTGTTTTTGGCATTTTTTGCCGTAAAAAAAAAATAATAGTGTCTCCTGATTGTTCAGACACAAATATATCTGTTGAAAATAGTCTGGTGTAGGCCCGAGAAATACAAGTGTGGTTTTGCAGTTCCACGGGTCAAACCTCTGTATTATCCACTTTTGGGCCATTTTTACCTAAAAAAAACAGTTTGAGTGTGTCGCTCACTGTTCAGGCGCAAATATATCTATTTAAAATTTTCTGGTATACCCCAGTAAACAATAACTGTGGTTTTGCCATTCCACTGTAAAAAATCTCTATTATTCAGCTTTTGGTATTTTTTCCGTAAAGAAAAACAGTAATAGTTTCTCCCTGATTGTTCAGATTGTTTAAAAGAGTCGGGTGTAGGCCAGAGAAATAGAACTGTGGTTTTCCTCTTCCACGGTTCTAATCTACTTTCTATTACCCTTTTTCCATTGATAGTGCGAGTGTAAGCTATTTTACTTCCTTTACAATGGGCAAGGCGCGTGGCAAGGGACGTGGAACTGGACGTTCTGGTGATGGTGCGTGCAAAGGACGGAGCCGTGGCCAAGGTGAAAATGTGCCACAACCAACAGCCACATCTTCTCGCTCCCACTTCTTGACCGAATTACTAGGGAAGCACAGAACAACACCAGTATTGCGAACTGATCAGTGTGAACAGGTTATTAATTGGATAGCAGATAATACTTCCAGTTACCAGGGCACCACCACCTCCGGTCTGTCTTCCACACGGTTAAGTCTTAGTAGCCGTGAGTCTCGACCGCATACTCCTCCTCACCCTGATGCTCCTTCCTCCCACCATGCCGAGTGTCGTCAGACAGCAACTGATCCCACACTTGGACACTCTGAAGAGCTGTTCACTGGTCCATTTCCAGATTTGTGCCCCTCGCCTGCTCCCCTTGAAGTGGTGGAAGAGGAGATCCCATGTAGCGATGCCCAAATATTTGAACAGCCACGGCCGCAGGAAGTCGACGCTGGCAATTTGTCACAAGAGGTGGACGATGATGAGACACAATTGCCAGGAAGTGAGGAGGAGGATCGTGGTGCGCAAGTGGAAGAGGAGGAGGTGGTGGATGATCTAGTAACTGACCCAACGTGGCAGGAGGACATGCTGAGCGAGGCCAGCAGCACACAGGGTGAGGGAGTCAGAGTACCCCAACAGGCAGGAAGAAGCAGTGTGGTGGCCACACACAGAAGGCGGGCAACAGTTTCCCGTAACACCAACACGAGGAACGTTGCCAGTACAACCTGTAGGTCTTCCAGAGTCTGGAATTTTTTTAAAGACTCTGCTGATAACCCCAAAAAGGCCATTTGTACCACCTGCCATGCCAGCATCAGCAGGGGTGACAAAACTACCAGCCTGACCACCACCAGCATGATCAGGCACATGGCAGCAAAGCACCCGACTTTGTGGGGCTAACCCCAGGGTCCACGACCAGTGTCAGCGGGTGTCACCACTGCTTCTTCCGCTGTTGTGCGTGCAATAGAACCCCCTGTTGTGTGTGCAAGGCAATCCCCTGTCCATACTGCTTGCAAAGATGCCCCCTCCTCTGTCTTCATTTGTTATGGCAGTTTCTCAAGAAACAGCATCAACGTCCACATCCCACCGCAGCATTCAATTGTACATATCCCAGACCTTTGAACGAAAGCGGAAATTCGCAGCTAACGCCCCACAGGCCACAGTCCTAAATTCGCACATTTCACGACTGCTTGTGTTGGAAATGCTACCTTTTAGGCTGGTGGAGACGGAATCCTTCCGCAACCTTATGGGGTGGCCGTCCCTCGGTACTCGGTCCCCAGCCGACACTATTTTGCCCGGTGTGCCATCCCCGCACTACACAAGCACGTGTCCCAAAACATATGCTGTGCCCTCAACAACGCAGTTACTGGGAGAGTCCACCTGACAACGGACACGTGGACAAGTGCTTGTGGCCAGGGACGGTACATCTCCCTGATGGCACACTGGGTAAATATAGCCGGGACCCAGTTGGACCTTGGGACGGAACACATCCTCCCCACACCGAGGATTGCGGGCCCTATCTCAGTCAGAGTTGCCCCCACAGTGTACAGCTCCTGCGCATCCTCCTCCTCCTCCTCATGTTCAGCCTCCATCTAAGATATCACCACATCAGTTACAAGCTGGAAGCACTGCAGTACTGCCTCCGCCAAGCGGCAACAGGCTGTGCCGAAACTCATAAGCTTAGGTGAGAAACCTCACACTGCTTGTGAGTTGTGGACAGCTGTGAAAGAGCAGACAGATCTGTGGTTGAGACCGCTGAACCTACATCCAGGCATGGTCGTGTGTAACAATGGCCGTAACCTGGTGGCGGCTCTGAGGCGAGGCGAGATCACACACGTACCATGCGTGGCTCATGTGCTTAACCTCGTGGTTCAGCAGTTTCTTAAATCGTACCCCGAGTTGCCAGATCTGCTCGTCAAAGTACGCCGCCTGTCAGCTCATTTTTGCAAGTCGGCTACAGCTTCCGCCGCCCTTGCTGTGTTGCAGCAGCGTTTGCAGCTTCCGTCACACCGAGTGGTGTGTGATGTCCTCACACGTTGGAACATGTTGCAAAGGATTTGTGAGCAGAAGAGAGCAGTTGTGGAGTACCAGCTGCAACAAGGCTGTCGATATTCAGGTAAGACTCCACACATAAGACCTCAGGAGTGGACCTGGATGTCTGACATATGTACCATCCTGACAAACTTTGAGGAGTCCACCAAGATGGTGAGTGGCGATGACGCCATCATTAGTGTCAGCATTCTACTTGTCTGTCTTTTGCAACGCTCTCTGCAGAGAATTAAAGAGGAGGCATTGCAGCCAGAGTATGATGAGATGGATCAAAAAGCCGTATGATGAGATGGATCAAAAAGACAATGAGGGAGAGGAGGAGGAGGAGGAGGAAGAACAGGAGCTGGTATCATGCGCTGTAGACGGTAGTACCTGTACAACTGTCATACCGTCGGTTCAGCGTGGGTGGCCTGAGGACAGGGGGGAGGGGGAGGAGGAGGAGGAGGAGAGTATGGTCAGTCGTCATCTTGGTGAGGACACGGAAGTCTTGCCCGTTACCAGTCTGGCACGCATAGCTGACTTTGTTACGCTGCCTTAACCATGACCCTCGCGTTGTCAAAATGTTGGGTGACAGTCATTACTGGTTGGTGACACTTTTAGACCCCCGCTACAAGGAGAACTTTCACTTTCTTATTCCTGAGGTGGAGAGGTCTACAAAAATGGAGCAGTACCAGAAGGCCCTTGCTGCAGAACTGTTTAAAAAATTCCCATCTGAACACGCTAGCGGCAGAGGTCACAGTTTGTTGACCAACCAAGGCGTACAAGCGAGAGAGAGGCAACTCCAATCCAGCAGAGGCAGGGGAACACTGTCAACATTCTGGGACAGTTTTCTGAGACCCGCCCAGCTTACAGGCCCTGAGGCGCGGGGTACTCTCACAAGGAGTGGAAAGTTTCAAAAGATGGTGAGGGAGTACCTTGCCGACCGTACCAGCGTCCTCCGTGATTCCTCTGTGCCTTTTAATTATTGGGTATCCAAGCTGGACACTTGGAATGAACTCACTCTGTACGCCTTGGAGGTCCTGGCCTGCCCTGCTGCTAGCCTGTTATCGGAGCGTGTTTTTAGTGCCGCTGGGGGAATTATAACTGATAAGCGCACTTGCCTGTCAACTGACAATGCTGACAAGCTGACCCTTATCAAAATGAACAAGGGCTGGATTGGGCCAGACTTCTCATCACCACCAAATGACAGCAGAGTAACATAAAGTCAAATCCACTGTGTTATTTCGGGAGGTGTATTCCCATGCATCTCTTCACACCGACACATGGGTATACGCTTCCTCATTTCGGCTGTTTTATGTTCTTTTCCTTATCCTCAGCCTCCACCACCACTATACCACCAGGGTGACCATAGTCCGTGTTGCTATTATTGAAAGTTCCTCCATCCTTATTTTTGTCAGCATTTGCTTGGAAGGCATAAGCGAAGACTGTGGGAGACCCACTCCCCAATAAAGGGAATAATATTTTTAATATGCTGTACTGTATGGCTCTTGTAAGGGGCATTAAAAGCGTCTTGTTAAGCCACTGTGACCTCCACCACTTTTCCTGAGGGCCATTAAAAGCGTCTTGTTAAGCTACTGGGACCTCCACCACTTTCCGAGGGGCATTAAAACCGTCTTGTTAAGCTACTGGGACCTCCACGTCTCTTCTGAGGGGCATTAAAAGCATCTTGTTAAGCTACTGTGACCTCCACCACTTTTCCGAGGAGCATTGAAAGCATCTTGTTAAGCTACTGTGACCTCCACCACTTTTCCGAGGGGCATTAAAAGCGTCTTGTTAAGCTACTGGGACCTCCACCACTATTCCGAGGGGCATTAAAAGCGTCTTGTTAAGCTACTGGGACCTCCATCACTTTTCCGAGGGGCATTAAAACCGTCTTGTTAAGCTACTGGGACCTCCACGTCTCTTCTGAGGGGCTTTAAAAGCATCTTGTTAAGCTACTGGGACCTCCACCACTTTTCCGAGGGGCAATTAAACCGTCTTGTTATGCCACTGGGACCTCCACGTCTCTTCTGAGGGGCATTAAAAGTATCTTGTTAAACCACTCTGAATTCCACAGTTCTTCCAAGGGGCATTGAAATGTTGTTTTCAATTAACTCTAACCTCCACAACTCTTCGAACGGGCATTGCATTTCCTCCTAATTTTTGGCAGCTTTTGCTTGGAAGGTATAAGCAAATACTATGGGAGACCCACTCCCCTATAATGGAAATAATGTTTGTAATATGCTGTACTGCATGGCTCTTGTAAGGGGCATTGCAAGTTCCTCCGTCCTAATTTTTGGCAGCTTTTGCTTGGAAGACATAAGCAAAGACTATGGGAGACACACTCCCCAATAATGGGAATAATGTTTGTAATATGCTCTACTGCATGGCTCTTGTAAGGGGCATTGCAAGTTCCTCCATCCTAATTTTTGGCAGCTTTTGCTTGGAAGGCATAAGCAAATACTATGGGAGACTCACTCCCCAATAATGGGAATAATGTTTGTAATATGCTCTACTGCATGGCTCTTGTAAGGGGCATTGCAAGTTCCTCCGTCCTAATTTTTGGCAGCTTTTGCTTGGAAGGCATAAGGAAAGACTATGGGAGACACACTTCCCAATAATGGGAATAATGTTTGTAATATGCTGTACTGCATGGCTCTTGTAAGGGGCATTGCAAGTTCCTCCGTCCTAATTTTTGGCAGCTTTTTCTTGGAAGGCATAAGCAAATACTATGGGAGACCCACTCCCCAATAATGGGAATAATGTTTGTAATATGCTGTGCTGCATGGCTCTTGTAAGGGGCATTGCAAGTTCCTCCGTCCTAATTTTTGGCAGCTTTTGCTTGGAAGGCATAAGCAAAGATTATGGGAGACCCACTCCGCAATAATGGGAATAATGTTTGTAATATGCTGTACTGCATGGCTCTTGTAAGGGGCATTGCAAGTTCCTCCGTCCTAATTTTTGGCAGCTTTTGCTTGGAAGGCTTAAGCAAATACTATGGGAGACCCACTCCCCAATAATGGGAATAATGCTTGTAATATGCTGTACTGCATGGCTCTTGTAAGGGGCATTGTAAGTTCCTCCATCCTAATTTTTGGCAGCTTTTGCTTGGAAGGCATAAGCAAAGACTATGGGGGACACACTCCCTAATAATGGGAATAATGTTTTTAAGATGCTGTACTGTATGGTTCTTGTAAGGGGCATTAAAACCGTCTTGTTAAGCTACTGCGACCTCCACCACTTTTCCGAGGGGCATTAAAACCATCTTGTTAAGCTACTGCGACCTCCACCACTTTTCTGAGGGGCATTAAAAGCGTCTTTTTAAGCTACTGTGACCTCCACCACTTTTCCGAGGGGCATTAAAAGCGTCTTGTTAAGCTACTGTGACCTCCACCACTTTTCCGAGGGGCATTAAAACCGTCTTGTTAAGCTACTAGGACCTCCATGTCTCTTCTGAGGGGCATTAAAAGCGTCTTGTTAAGCTACTGTGACCTCAACCACTTTTCCGAGGGGCATTAAAAGCGTCTTGTTAAGCTACTGGGACCTCCACCACTTTTCCGAGGGGCATTAAAACCGTCTTGTTAAGCTACTGGGACTTCCAAGTCTCTTCTGAGGGGCATTAAACGTGTCTTGTTAAGCTACTGTGACCTCCACCACTTTTCCGAGGGGCATTAAAAGCGTCTTGTTAAGCTACTGGGACCTTCACCACTTTTCCGAGGGGCATTAAAACCGTCTTGTTAAGCTACTGGGACCTCAAAGTCTCTTCTGAGGAGCATTAAACGTGTCTTGTTAAACTACTCTAAACTCCACAGCTCTTCCAAGGGGCATTGAAATGTTGTTTTTAATTAACTCTTACCTCCACGACTCTTCGAACGGGCATTGCATTTCCTCCTAATTTTTGGCAGCTTTTGCTTGGAAGGCATAAGCAAATACTATGGGAGACTCACTCCCCAATAATGGGAATAATGTTTGTAATATGCTGTACTGCATGGCTCTTGTAAGGGGCATTGCAAGTTCCTCCATCCTAATTTTTGGCAGCTTTTGCTTGGAAGGCATAAGCAAAGACTATGGGAGACACACTCCCCAATAATGGGAATAATGTTTTTAAGATGCTGCTCTGTATGGCTCTTGTAAGGGGCATTAAAACAGTCTTGTTGAGCTACTGTGACCTCCACGTCTCTTCAAAGGGGCATTAAAAGCGTCTTGTTAAACCACTCTGATCTCCACAGCTCTTCCAAGGGGCATTGAAATGTTGTTTTTAATTACCTCTAACCTCCACTACTCTTCCAACGGGCATTGCATTTCCTCCTAATTTTAGTCAACTTTTGCTTTTCAATGCAAAGGCGAAAACTAAGGGAGACCCACTCCCCAATAATGGGTAGAAGGTTTTTAGTACGCTGTAATCCACGTCTGTTTCAAGGGGCATTGCAGTTCCTCATAATTTTTGGAAAGCCTTCCATTCACTGCTTAGGCCAACAGTGTACAGGAGACCCAGTTGCTATAAATGGAATAAACGATTTAGTTAAGGCCCTCTGACCTCCATGTCATTTCCAAGGGGCATTGGAGTGCTTCAAAATTTTTGGTAGGCATTGCACTCACTGTATGCCCTATAACTGTGTAGCCAAACCGCTCCTTTTGTTACAGACACATATCCTACAAGACATATGTGGTTGACTGGCCTGATATTGATGTGAATGGTCCCTGTTCCTCCTGCTTTCTCCTTTGCCACTACCTCATCCATCATTCATCACCTGAAGGTTTGTTTTAACGGGAGGCATAGAACTGGGATAGTAGCAGGAAAACATCCAGCAATCCTCGGAGGAGGTAGGACCACCTCAGGCTGCATACTTGCGCTTGCATTGCAAGGAATAGGAGAGGTACAATTGAACACTGCCCTGGGACAAGGACTTGAACGGGGATAGTTGCAAGTCTCCAACGACAGGTGCAGGGTGCGAGGCATCTTCGCATGTACCATGAACAGGGGTTTGGCATGCACACACTACAGCGGAATAGGCTCTCCTTCCCACTAAATGCACTGGGGAGGGCACAGGTAATGTTTTGGTATGCGCGCTTAATCTTATGTATAAGGTACACCTGGACAAATAGGGGCGGCTGGGGACTGAGTATGGATACCTCGCTGCCGGAGCAACCATGAGGTAGTGGCCAGCTTCGGACTCCTCCAAACGAAAAGGCCCCATTTCAAGTGCAAGCTAGTAGCATGGCATTGCAGCCTGGGGGTGGGTGGGTGTCAGGCTGCACACTTATGCTTGCATTCCAAGAAAACAAAGCAAATGCTAACTTCTATCATCATCATCATGCTCCTCACCTTGGCACTCTCAACTCCCCTGATGGAGAAGTCAGGGCCCACCGGAGGAGTCCGGTTCTCTGGTGGGCTCGTCCAATGCTGCCCTAAAGCAGGCCGGGCTAAGAAAAGTGTGTGGGGGGAAGTTGACAGGAGAAATAGGGGCAGCTGGGGACCGTTTATGGACACCCGGCTGCCCCCAGGTGGCTGAGGACCGTGTGTGGACACCCGGCCACCGGGCGGCTGGAGACGGAGTATGGATACCAGGCCGTCAACGCAGCCACGACGTGGTGGCCAGATTCCGCCTCCACATGCCTAAAAGGCCCAATTTCAAGTGCAAGCAAGCAGTATGGCATTGCAGCCTGGGGGTGGGTGGTTGGCTGCATATTTGCGCTTGCCTTGCAAGGAATGGGGGAGGTACAATTGAACACTGCCCTGGGACAAGAACTTGCACGGGGATAGTTGCAAGTCTGCATCTTCTGATGCGGCAAGGATGACTTCTGAAGGGCACACTTTTAGGCAGTGACCTGGGTGTCAGAGATGCTTCCAGGGGTCTTCCCCATGCTGTTCCCATGTCTTTTCAGCACTGTATGTGTGAAGCCCAGCTGTGCTTGGTATCACAAATCCTAGAAGGGTGTATTGAAGGATTCCTCCACAAGAGGCCCCCATAATCATTCACACATCTCTACCTTCCACCTCAGACCACCAGAGGGAGCTCCTTAGGGAGACATATAAGGGAAGGTGGAGCCAGGCAGCCGTTAGTCTGTCAGAGTCTAAGTCTGTGTGAGGCTGGATTAGCAGTGAGTCCAGTGCAGTCTGAGACGTGCTACCTCAGAGGACAAAAGCCTGTTCCAGCTCCTGCATCCTACCCTGCAGTGGAGCTTATCCAGTTCTAGACTCAGTTGCAGCTCAGAGAGGTGAGCTTTAGGTGTGCCGGCGCCATAAGATCGGTGAACCGCGGCACGCTGCCGTTTGTGTGAGCGGCCTATTGAGGGCTCGAGTAGGCCGAAGGCGAAGGAGTAGAGAGTTAGTTCATAGGGGGCAGAGGAGCTTTACTAGCTCACCCCTAAGAAGAAGTTACCGGACACCGGGTCCGAAGCTTGCCGGGATCTCCACGACCCAGTAAGATAAACCGGAATCCCTGGAGAACTACAAGTCCCAGGATCGCTAAAGTGCTGATACGTACCAGAGCCAGTAGACACATGGGCCCCGTAGGTCGGGAGCGTGCACTCCAAGAGAAGGCCGTACCACAAGGTCAGCGAGCGCAGGACAGAGACAAAGTTAGGCCTAGCTCCAGGCAGGTCAGAAACTTATTACGCAGCAGCAAGAACCAGGAGGCCCAAAACCTGCTCATTGGGGAGGATCCGGACATACACCCTTCACCCTACAGTGCTCCAGGGAGTGCCTGAAATTCCACCAGTAAAAGGTACTGAAGTAACTGTTGTGTCCGTCCCTGTTCTTGCTCTGGCCCAGCGTAGTCTCTTAATCCTGCACCCCCCCCCCCGTTCCTACACTGCCCTGAGGCCTAGCTCTACCTGTGGAGAGCAATACCATCAAGCTGCCCTATCATCAGCCTCAGTGGACCGCGCAGCGCTGGTGATCCTCACCAGAAACCACAGGTGGCGTCACGAACTATTTCTTTTACTAAATCAACCCCTTTTTTTAAAGAGAGGCCCAGGGTATGGGCTCGGGAGCCGACCACCGCGACATCCCTAAAGGCCAGGCTAAAGGCCCGGGTACCGAGTTATCCCCATCCCCCTGGGCTAGTCATATGCATGTGTCACACAGCACATGGCCAGATAAGGTTGTAAAATATTAAAATGACATGCAAAAAAGCATAGAAAATGCTACTTGTGAACATAGCCCAAGGTGTGGAGGAGTATCACGGCGAGCTCGGCCAGAGCTTCGAGCACCCGAGCATTTTAGTGCTCTCTCAACACTAATAATCAACCCAAAAAAATCACTCCAAATTCATTTTCGAGATTTCAGTCTTGGTTTGTCATAGTTGCAAATAAACTCTTGAATGTAGTGGAATATGTTTTTTTCACCCTAATTATCCTCTAGTTATCCCCTGTACAGCGGAGCACCATCTGGTTTGTCATGGATAGTGTAAGTGGTCATCTGATGAATTTAGTATTACCTGGTAATTGCACATTTTGAGTCCTTCATTTTGTATTTTTCAATGAAGGAAGATTTCACTGGGTCTCAAATGATTTCTAATGGTCCCTCCTTATGAAAAAAAAATAGAACAATTACAGTTAACACAAAAACAAGTCAAACAAATTTATGTTTCTGTCCTTAAAATTCTCCAAGGACTAATTAGAAACAACATAGTGCCATGACCTCTGGAGAACGAGGAAATTGCTCTCCAAATCACCTCCTGGACTTAAATTGCTGTATCAAGGAGGGAAAATATTGAGAATTAAATAGAACGCAGCCAGCTCTACCACACAACCCTCGCCCACCTGTCTTCCTGAATTACACGACACCACTAGGGTCCGAAAAAATTGGATTTATATACGGTCGAATAATGTTGGGTCACTGATCATCCAAGCAACAGAAGCTTCTGTAGACATGGAAGTTGAGTGTGACCATATTGGAGATCCATAGTAGAAGAGTATAGTTGTATTTTTTTTTAAATCCAGAGGTCATAAAATATGTAGTCAACAATCTTTCGGTAATAAACTGAAAACGTATAAGTGGGGGATGTAATCGAGAAGGATCTTTTGCTCGTCGCTTCCTAACATAACACACGGCAGAGAATTATGGCAAAGACTAGCTCATGCTTGGACAATGCATGTAGTAAAATTTACTTGACTATTTCTGCAGAACTGGTCAACCATCTAATATGTAATATTCATTTGGTAGTTATTTATTCCAAAGGGGTGCACCCAAATATTAAGTTGAGGGTACCAACAATTTTGTCTGGGACAGTTTTGGGGTTTTGTGTAAAATTATGTCCAATTTGCCATTTTTTTCTCTGTTTTTTTTTTGTGCCGTTCCAATGCACACAAAGGAAATAAACATGTGTATAACAAAACAAGTGTAATGGAAATAATTTTCTGGGATAAATACTTAATTTTCTGGAACAATTTCAAGGGTGTCAACACTTTCGGCCATGACTGTTTGTGACACATAACACTGCGAATGGAGTGACCACATTGAGTATTTTGCTTGAACATCTCAGAAAAAGAAAAATATTTGTCTAATTGAGGCCAAATTATGTCCATGACCAGAGAATAAACTAATAATTTGGGAGTAACTAATAAACAAGTCAAAACTCATATTAGAAAAATACAATAACTGTATGAACGCAGAGAGTCACATATTTCCTAGAGACTCTAAAAAGTCTTTAGAGATGATATTACAAAATTTCTAAGGCCGGTGATTCAGACGGGAAAGTTTAACAAGTTGCTTCTTGAATCTCATTCATAAGCCGAATATCCATTTGTGGTTTCTGTACTATAAAGGCGGTGTTGAGGGCACTGAGCATCCATGGGGCCCCCTGACACCACACCTTATTCCATGAATAGACTAAGCCAAACAAAAACCCATAGTTTTATAGGAAGGGCTAGACTTTGCCGGACTCCACCATTTCACAGACCAGGGAAGCAGAGGTTTATGGGTTTATCTCACAAACAGATGCAGGTTGGGACAAGTTGACGATTCTCTTGTAATCCAAAGCAGTAATTGTAATGTCAATGAGACATAGAACTCTAAATAACCAAGGCTAGGAAGTTATTACAGCTTTTATGACTGGTCGTTGTTGCTTAGTTGTATGAAGTTCAATGAATTTTGCAGTTCCTGGGTCAACTTCTCTGATGGGGCCCTAAGTCCCCTTTTTAACTGACAGCTATTTCTCCTGATTCCTCGTACACATATGCAAATTGTCTATTCAGGGAGGAAGAGGACTAGAACTCTAGTGCCTTCTATAAGAAGTAGCAATCCCAAAAGTTAATATCAACTCTCTAACGAGCCTTGTCACATGACTTAGGATAAAAGCCAGAACCAGAATCTCAATTTGCAGACACTGTGTTTCAGGGTACTGCCTCGTTCTTGCATTAACAAAGCAGATAGTTTTTGTTACATATGCGGAGAAGTCACTTTTGTGTCACAAAGGCGAAACGTGACTATCATGATAAGGAAAGCCTACAACCTGTATTATGGCTGCAGAATAGGAGTTCAGGATAAGAGTTATGCTCCACACGTATGCTGCAATAGATGGGCATAACATCTTACCCAATAGTTGCATGTGAAGAGGCAATCTATGCCTTTTGCAGTCCCAATGATCTAGAGAGAGCCCACCAATCACAATACCAATTGCTATTTCTGCATGCTGCCCCCCATTAGGAAAGGAGATTCAAGGAAGCAGAAGTGGACCGCGATAAAGATATTGTCCAATATGTCTTGATGGAGGCTGGTCTTGTGGCATGCAGCAACATCAACAGTTTAATGTAAGTGACGCGCCCCTGGGCCTGTGTCGCGCTGCGTTGCGCACGCGGGAGCTTACCCGGAGCCGGATCTGTTGAGGGTTGTAGTCTCGTGGCGGTGACCCGGTCCGTGCCCAGGGAGTCAAACTGAGCGGCGATGTATCAGCGGTAGATGTTGGACGACTACGCCACCCGTTGAGTACAGCTAAGGAGCTGCTGCTGCAGGGCAGACCGCTGAGGCCGGTGGTAGGATTGTGCAGCGTGATAGTATAACCCCCAACGGGAGGGGTATGGCCTCAGGGCAGCCGACGTGGATGATGGGGGTAGCAGGAACCACTCGGAGACGGTACGGTGTAGTTCAGGGTCTTTACTGGTGACAAAGATAGACCCTCCCGGAGTACTGGCTAGCGATTGGGGCCTGGTCAGTCCTTGAGCAGATGGGATCTCCCCTGGCCAGGCGGAGTTGTAGGCCTCCCAGACTAACTGTACTCTTCTGGCTACCTTGCTAGAGGCGGGTATAAGTAGCCCACGTCCCTGAGTGTACCGTGTGGTGCTCACCCGTATGACCGGTGACTCGGGGCCTTCTAGTAGCTTCCGCTCCACGACGGCGGTGCTGGTCCCATGCGTGTGACCGTGCCTTCGGGTTTCTTGGCCAGAGGACCTGGAATCCCCTGCCTGACGGATTCTGCTGCTGGGTAGGAGTTAGTCCCCACAGCCTCGGACTCCGGGTCCGGTAAGAAATCTTCTCAGTCAGGGCGAGCTCTGCAGCTGCCAGCCCCTGACTCCTTGTAACACTGCTCCCACAGAGCTCCTGATGTTCTATTCCTATATTTGCTTCTTTTCTCTGTCTCTACTTCTTCTCTACTCCCCCACCCTGCCTCAGCCCCAGTTTTATATAGGGGAAGTTCTTCCCCTCCCAGGACTGTGCAGGAGGTGTGGCATGCATAGGATTCCTGACCAAGAGACCTCCCACCTGCTCTCAGACGTAATATCTCTATCACTGTGGCAACCAGACCCCTGGGGTGTCACATAAGCTCTGAAGATAAATCATAATCCAGAGGAATGGAGGCTCCTCATCGATTCGTCCAAAACAAGCCTAAAAGCCGTCTTGCTGCATAATGGCAATGCGCTACCTTCAATTACAGCTGGTTATGCCGTCTACATGAAATAAACCTATGACAACATGAAGCAGCTGTTGAGGTGCCTGAACTATGACCAACATTTGTGGCCCCTCTGTGGTGACTTAAAGGTGGTTGCCCTCTTATTTGGTCTCCAGGGTGGATACACAAAGTTCAGTTGCTTTCTATGTGAGTGGGATAGTCGTGCAAAAGAATATCACTAGAATAAGAGACAGGCCCCTCCGACATTCACTTCAGTCAGGACAGGAAAGAGTAAAAATGTCCGGCATCCAGCACTTGTTGACCCACATAAGATTCTGTTACCACCATTGCATATCATGTTGGCCCTAATGAAGAACTTTGTAAAGACAATGGATAAAATGCAAAAGCATCAAGTATCTCATTGTTACATTTCCAAGGTTGAGTGAAGCAAAGTTAAAGAAGGAGTCTACATTGGACCTCGGATTCGTAAGCTTCTCCAAGATGAAGAGTTTCTCCGTTTGTTGCAGGGCAAGGAAAACGCTGCATGGGTAGTATTCACATTAGTGGTAACTCCGTTATCTGCTCTTCAGTATCCCAAAAAATATGAAGAGTTGGTGGAAAATCTCATCAAAACGTAAGGATCTTGGCTATAACATGTCCTTAAAGATTCATTTCTTACATTCGCTTTTAGACTCTTCCCCATCAAACTGCGGAGCAGCGAGCAACAAGGATGGTGAGAGATTTCACCAAGATATTGCATCTACGGAGAAAAGAGGTCAAGGAAAATGGAATCCATTAATGCTGGCAGATAACTGCTAAGACATGATCCTATGCAGGAGTACAAGAAACAAGCAAAAAAGAACTGTCACTAAATGAGGAGCAAATGTTATAGAGCAATTCCTGTAACTTTATCATTCGCAATAGTGTTTAGACATGTTTTAGTTATTTGAACTGTTAAGTTCCCTTCTAAATAAATATCAGCAACATGGCATAACAAAATATTCTTCACCTTTTATATTTGAAAAAATAATGTTTCAAAGTACTGAAACTTTTATGCATTAATTATAGTGTATGTATCAGTAAAAGTAAAGCTTTGATATCATAGAAACAAGAGACAACTAAACATTTTCATTGTCAGATTTGAATGCAGGAGGTCAAAATCAATAAGAAATGGCTCATCTCATAACTGAACCTGACAACTTTTGAAAATATGTAGAACAGTGTTCTCTTTCCTGAAAGCAACTGATTGAGCATGCTAAAATTCAACATACCCAATTCCTCTTTTCCCTGATATCATCTGTTAGGGGAGAGTCAAAAGACCCCTATATACATAAGCAATTGAAAAAATTATCAAACTTTAACTACCCAAACAAAAAATGTAGATGGGATTTAGATACAATCTCCCATTCATTCACTTGGCCGGATGCCTATCTCTACCAACTTTGCCAAAGGAATTCACCACACTCTGAATGTTGAAAGTTGCAAGACTTTCATTGTGCAAGAACGCACATGGAATATGACGTAAAGAGAAACATCAGGACAAAAGAGAGACACCCAAAAAGGACATTTCGACACGTTTCGGTAGAGTATAGCAAGCGCTGTCCAGCTTGCCTCTCCAATAGCGCTAGTAGCTCTTGCTCTACTTTACTTCTACATTAGCTGGGCACAACAACTCCACGACAAAGACCTGGGATGGGTCAAAATGTCCTTTTTGTTTGTCTCACTTTTGTACTGATGTTTCACTTTATGCCACATTCCATGTGGCACAATAAAAGTATTGCAACTTTCAACATTGATAGTGTGGTGGATTCCTTCTCCTTGACCTATTGCAGACCAATACTCTCTACTTGACAATGGTGCCATGCAAATAGTATAAGTTTAGCTCAATAGGGACTTGAGATAAGAAGTTGCCTGGTTGTGGTTACCTCTTAAAGTAAGAAAAAATAGGGCACGTTGAAAGCTAAAATAACTGACACTTGGTTCTGCTAATGCCTACAGTTGGATGAAGTCGAAATTCCATCACCTCCAGAAATGGTTCTTGAAGGGTGCTGGTTCTCCATGAGGAGATCTGGCACCATAGGAAGTTTTACTGACAGTGCTTCCTCTGAACAAAGTATAGGTTGATGGCCAAGGCATTAAATAGTCTTGGAAAATCTAGAAGAAAACTACTTTTCAAAATCGATAGCTCTGTCAAACTTGCAAAGTTCCATTTAGTTGTCACCCATGATGCTCTGGCTGTCTCTGTGTCTTCAGAACTGATTTGGAGTGACCCAATGAGCAGTGACCACATCGTTCTTTCAGTATAAGAGGGTCTTGGACACTAAAGTAAATCTCCAGGGTTCGGACTGTGATGCTGAAGACCATAAATCACCAGCTTGAGATTTTTTACTCTGGTGGGTGGAGGGGAGGAATTGGAAGATGATTATGGAGTACAACTTGACGCTTTCCAGAACATCCCGCTCGCTTAACTGTGTCTTAATGGTGTATGAATCACTCAACCCATCTGTCTGTATCAATATGTTACCAACTTCTTTGGAATCAGTAGCGTGTGAGTTATACTATCGAATATCAATTCATTATTTTATTCAACGAGAACTTTTTGGTGATTTCTACAAGGTTTTACATCTCGCTAACTTCAGGTCGTGAGAAATTAGCTCCAACTTGCTTCACTTACAGACAGTATGTCCCCATTCCTTATCTTACAGGGGGTGTTCATTAAACATCATATATTTCCAAACTGCAGGATAGGTGATAAGTATATGATCAGCATGGGTCTGACCACTGAGACACCCAGAAATTACCAGAATGGGGGTCCAAAAGTCTCCTGTGGGAAAGGGGCAATAGTGAGCATGTGCAACCTTTGCTTCATTCACTGTCTATAGTAGAGGTGGTGGCAGAGGCTCATTCACATGAGGAACTCCTACTCTGGGGGGCTCAGCAGATGGACCATAGCAGTCAGAGATTTATAATCTTTCCTGTGGATAGGTGATAAATATTGTTCATTTGTCAACCCCTTTATGGACAATATACCTGACAGTAAGTTACATTAAATGACATCTTAGAAGATATTGGAAAGAAAAGACCACCATGCCATCAATGTCCCTTGTCTACCACTAACGGTCAAGAAATTATTAACCCTTTTCATGCACATCAGACCACACCATATACAGTAGGTTTTTGCCTTTTTTTCAAGATCAACTGGACCTTTCTTTTCTTCCCTTTACTCCAATAGTTCCATCCTGGTTGAACTTCAGTGATGAACTAGGGGTTCCTTGGAGCCAATAGAGGAAATGACTGTGAGGCCACCCCTCATCTATGTGGACCATGTACACATTGTACACAGAGAACACTCATCAATAAGGTCTAATAGGTAATTTGCATATCACCCCATATGAAAAACTGGGGTTGTCGTCTACTTGACCTTTGGGGTCCAATATTGTTTTAGAGCCTGAGCCCACTGGGGGAACAGTTAAACCCTGTTAAACATGATGTACATATGTGTTTTTTCAACTCTATTAACTATGTAACTATGAAATAATAAGTGTTACGTTTAGCCCAAAAAGTTGAGGAACACCCATTGAAGATAAGTGACCCAGAACCTGCGCCCTATCTCGGAAACTCAGGCTCTTATAAGAGCTGTACCACATTATCATGGAAGCCCGATGCATATGTCACTTTCTTGGGACTTCGTAGGCTGAGTATTCATTTGGCCATACACACCACTACTATGTTGATTACTGTACTCCTAGTGTGAGTTGACAAACACGGCTCCAAGGTTCTTCCAAGGCTCTGCTGCATCGGTGTTCCTATATGCACACTCGGCTATGCTGTTCCAGTGTGCTGTTTGCACATTCAGCTATCCTGAATCTAGGTGCATGTCTGAATACTCGGCTATGCGGTTCCAATGTGATGTCTGCATACTCAACTTTAATGTATCAAGATGCCTGTCCACATACTCAGCTCTGTTGTTTCACTGTACTGCCTGCATACTCAGCTAGGCTATAGCAAGGTGTCTGTCAGAATATCTGGCTCTTGAGATGTAATGTGCTGCCCTCACACTCGACTATTCTGTATGAAGGTGCCTGTCTGTATACCCGGCTCTGCTGTTTCAATGTACTGCCGGCATACTTAGCTAAGCTATATCAAGATACCTGTCTATATACCCATCTTTGAATGTGCTACCCGCTCACACAACTATGCTGTATCAAGGAGCCTGTCTGCATACCTAGCTCTGCTGTTTCATTGTGCCGCCCTTACATTCCTCTTGGCTATGTTGTAAGAAGGTGACTGTCTGCATGCCCAGATCTGTTGTTCCAAAGTGCCATCTACACACCTGACTCAAATGTACCAAGGCACCTGACTGCATGTCCAGCTCCACTGTTCCTCGCTGTTTCACATGCCATCCCATGTTCATGGATCTACTGTTCCAAACTGTCCAATAGTCTGTCCAGTTTCTCCAGCCCCACAATATTTCACTGCAGCAAAGCCTCTGGTCCAAGGTGTTCATCCAGAAAATTCACATCACTAGGTGAACCAAGACATTATTGAAAACAGTCTACTGTATGTTGCTAATATTAAAAAGTCTATATTGCTAGCCATCTGTCTTCACCCCAAATTTTCTTAGAAAAAAGAGTTTAAATGGTTGTCCAAGATTAGAAAAACATGGCTGCCTTTTTATATAAACCGCACCACTCCTTTCTGTAGGTTGTGTATAGTATTTCAATTCAGCACTATTCAATTTTATAGAAGTGAGCTGCAATACCAGACATGACCTGTAGACAGGGGTGGCGCTACTTTAAGATAAAGATAGTCATGTTTTTATTACCTAAATAACCCCTTTAATGCCATTAAATATGTAAACTAATAGTTAACTATAGAGCAAGCAACTTAACAAGAAGGAATCGACTTGTGACATCGTCAGTCGCATAAAACCTTCTACATGAGGATTGTTTCTCAATTTCCTGAGATTCCAAAACTATTTATGGTCGAATGGTTAAGAGGGATTTGTGGTAACCTGCAAAATGCTTTAACCCCAGATTTACCCACCACAAGTAGTAAAATAAATGTTACTCATGGATGTAACCTCAAACCTTGTCATGTTCCCACTGCTGAGTCAACAGCAGAAGGAGATCAACTCTTAAGAAGATTTTAGTTTTTTTTTTTTTGCAACCTTGGAAAAGATAGTGGGTCACATACAGGTGCATCCCGCTAAATTAGAATATCATCAAAAAGTTAATTTATTTCAGTGCTTCAATACAAAAAGTGAAACTCGTATATTATATATGATCTATTTCAAGTGTTTATTTCAGTTAATGTTGATGATTATGGCTTACAGCCAATGAAAACACAAAAGTCATTATCTCAGTAAATTAGAATAATTAACAAAAAACACTTGCAAAGGCTTCCTAAGCGTTTAAAAAGGTCCCTTAGTCTGTTTCAGTAGGCTCCACAATCATGAGGAAGACTGCTGACTTGACAGATGTCTAGAAGGCAGTCATTGACACACTCCACAAGGACCCAGAGTCTGGAGGAAGAGTGGAGAGGCCACAATCCAAGCTGCTGGAGGTCTAGTGTGAAGTCTCCACAATCAGTGATGGTTTGGGGAGCCATGTCATCTGCTGGTGTAGGTCCACTGTGTTTTATCAAGACCAAAGTCAGCGCAGCCGTCTACCAGGACATTGTAGAGCACTTCATGCTTCCCTCTGCCGACAAGCTTTTTGGGGATGGAAATGTCATTCTCCAGCAGGACTTGGCCCCTGTCCACACTGACAAAAGTACCAATACCTGGTTTACACACAACAGTATCACTGTGCTTGATTGGCAGCAAACTCGCCTGACCTTAACCCCATAGAGAATCTATTATAGAGAATCTATGGGGTATTGTCAAGAGGAAGATGAGAGACACCAGACCCAACAATGCAGACGAGCTGAAGGCGGCTATCAAAGCCACCTGGGCTTCCATAACACCTCAGCAGTGCCACAGGCTGATCGCCTCCATGCCACATTGCCGCATTGATGGAGTAATTGATGCAAAAGGAGCCCCGACCAAGTATTGAGGGCATTTACTGAACATACATTTCAGTAGGACAACATTTCGGATTTTAATAACATTTTTCAAGCTGTTGTTATAAAGTATTATAATTTACTGAGATAATGACTTGTGTGTTGTCATTGGCTGTAAGCCATAATCATCAACATTAACAGAAATAAACACGTGAAATAGATCACTCTGTGTGTAATGACTCTGTATAATATACGAGTTTCACTTTTTGTATTGAAGAACTGAAATAAATTAAATAAATTAATTTTTTGATGATATTCTAATTTAGTGAGATACACCTCTATATTAATGTATAGCCCTCCAGAAAATGGCTCTGTTTTTATTTTATTTTTTTGTCACGTTATACAATGTGATATATCAATCAATGTGATTGGCCAAATTAAGGTCACAAAGACAGACACATGAATGATCATCTCGATCTGTAGTAGACCAACTGGTAGTAGTAACACATGGATCCCTCAGTGCCCTGCATGTTCCTCCCCAGTCCAGGGTTTAGTGCTGATTCTTCTACTTTCTAAAATGCTTTTATGTTTTTCTTTCTGCTTTTCTCTTGCCTACAGGCCAAATAGGTTTGGTGCATAATTATAAGCCTGTAGACGATGTCATCATGTGGCAAACTCTTTATAAACCAGCATGTCTTCACTGGTGGCTTCATTATATTCTTATTTATCTGGGATGTGAAAATTGATGTACCCATCATTTAAGGGGCTTTAGAGAAAAATTAGAGATTGATCCCCCAGGGCCAATTTGGATAGGGATTGGTCCCCCGGAGCCAAGTTGGATAGTGATTCGCCTCCCAAATCCAAGTTGGATACAGATTGATCCACCATGTCCAAGTTGGATAGGCATTGGTCCCCCTGGGCCAAGATGGATAGTGATTGATCCCCCAGGTGCAAGTTGGATAGAGATTGGTCCCCCAGGTCAAAATTGATTATGGATTGGTCCCTCAAGTCCAAGTTGGATATGGATTGGTCCCCCAAGTCAAAGTTGGATATGGATTGGTCCCTCAAGTCAAAGTTGGATAAGGATTGGCCCCCTATGTTCAAGTTGAAGTTGACTAGGGATTGGTTCCTCATGTGCAAATTGGAAAGGGATTGGTCTCCCAGGCCCCAGTTGGATATGGATTTGTCCCCCAGGTCCAAGTTGGATAAATATTGATCCCCATGTCCAAGTTGGATAGGGATTAGTCCCCCAGGAACAAGTTAGATAGCGATTGGTCCCCCAGGACCAATTTGGACAGGGATTGTCCCCCCAAGGCCAAGTTATCTAGTTATCAAGGGAAAGATAGTAGTGTTATAGTGGATCCTTTGTAATAGAAACAACATTTAAGTGTCAATCCACAAAAAAAATACATTCCTGAATTTGAAGGTCCCACTTAGTCTTTGGGCTTTGTAGTAGATGCCCATATATTTTAACCACCATTAGAATGGGACTTTCCACAACTCTTAAGGCTGATTTCTTGCTTACATCTTTCAGAGTCAAGTCTAGATGTACTGTACTCTGGGTCTCCTGACTCGAACCCAATAGGCAAAATAAGTATATATGAGGATGTTGAGTTTGGTTCAGGAGACTTAGACTGTAAATATCAGACACATGAAACCAGCCTTAAAGGATGTATGAACTTTGTAATGGAAACATTCTTAAAATTTGGTCTTCAGAGTCTTCTCAATGAATAGCAGCTTTAAAGTAACACTAGAGCAATGGGATTGAGTTGAGTCGAAAAACATAGCCTAAAACAAGAACACATTTGGGAACTGAAGTCAGAAAAAGTGGAAGCCAAGTATTTGGATATAACTAAAACCAGAGAAAAGTCAGAAGAGCCACAGAAGAACCTAACAGAAGAGCCAGAGAAGGACAATTTCATTATCAGGTGTCTCCATTAGCCAAGAGTCGTCCAACAAAGAATAATTGGGGAGCGATACAGCAAATGAATTGCAATGAGTAGCAACATAGGCACAGAGTCACAGTATTAATATGTGACCCCCAGCACGACTGAACTTAACATATATTTAGCTGCAGGTTTCCATGCAGATCTTCAGAAATACCACTCACAGTGCAAAAGTGTTCATTAGCATAACGCACTTATTTATATCTCGGAAGAAGGAGCCTTGACAGTGTTTGGACAGGAATAAGCAATGTTCTGGGGTTGGGTAATCTGGCTTGTTTTAGGTGCTAGTGTATGAGAGGTGTTGATTGCTCTGTGTATTACAGGTAAAAATATATAAAGTGCTGTATATCCTATCACATAAGCGTAAAGTATCGTGTGATAATCTCTCAGGAATTTGGTGTTTGATTCGATGACCCGTTGAGCGCTACTTAATACTATAATGAATTAACCAGAAATCTATTATAGGCAAGTTATAATACTAGAGATTTCGTATTCAGCTGTTCAAAAGAATGGTACAAAAATGTGAGCGTTCACTCAAAAATAATATGTTAATCAGCTCACACATCAAACATGAGGACAATATCTACATCTGGATTTATTTTCCATATTATGCACCACTGAACATATTATTCACGAGGACATAAATGTTCTGCATTTGTTTTTATATTTGGTAAAAAGCCTTTTTTATTACATCCGTTCCTAGAAAGCACTCTAAAAATGATCCATTCATAGTGCTCAGAATATTGTAACTATTAGAATGCTCTGTGTATTGTACTCAGAGTGCTAGGAGTATTGCATCTGTCCTTAGAGCGCTTTCAGTATTGTATCTAGCCATAATGTTTTGTGTATTGTACCCATCCTTAGAGTGCTCTGAGCATTTTATCCATCCATAGAGTGATATGAGCATTGCATGAATTCTTAGAGTGCTCTGAGTATTGTATCTATTCATAGAGTGCTCTGTGTATTATAACCATCCTTAGGGTACGCTTTCATTAGCGTATAAAAAATCTGTCCCATTCTCATCCAGGAGGTGGGAGGATTTTTTGTCCACATGTCATCAGTGTGCTGTCCGTATACAATCCGGTTTTTTTACTCAGCAGTTATTAATCTTTTACAGGACCATTTACAGTTTCCTATCTTACAGAATTGCAATGTATGCATAAAAATCGGATGCCGTACTGATGGTCCGTATGGCATACAATTTTTTTCTTTCTCTGTACCGATTTTGGAGTGAAATCGCAGCATGCCAAATACAGCTGAGGAAAAATATGAAGACCATGCATACCAGGACAGAGATGAGGGGTGCCATGAATACCAGGGTAAGGATGAGGGGGCCATACATACCAGGGTAAGGATGAGGGGGGCCATACATACCAGGGTAAGGATGAGGGGTGCCATACATACCAGGATAAGGATGAGGGAGCCATACATACCAGGATAGGGATGAGGGGTGCCATGCATACCAGGATAGGGATGAGGGGTGCCATGCATACCAGGAAAGGGATGAGGGGTGCCATTATTACCAGGATAGGGATGAGGGGTGCCATGTATACCAGGATATGGATGAGGGGTGCCATGCATGCCAGGATAAGGATGATGGGTGCCATGCATACCAGGATAGGGATGAGGGGTGCCATGCATACCAGGATAAGGATGAGGGGTGCCATGCATACCAGGATAGGGATGAGGGGTGCCATGCATACCAGGATAGGGATGAAGGGTGCCATGCATACCAGAATAAGGATGCGGGGTGCCATGCATATCAGGATGGAGGGGTGCCATGCATATCAGGATGGGAATGGGAGCCACGTATAATAGGAAGGGGGGGCATATCTACCAGGATGGGGGATATTATCAGAATTGGGGGACATTACCCCTATTCCAGTGTCAGCAGCAGACCCGCTCCCCCTTAACAGTGCATCGTGACCACATTTTTTGCTTAAATTTTTTTTCTACTTTCCTCCTCTAAAACCTAGATGCGTCTTATGGTCCGGTGCGTCTTATAGTTCGAAAAATACAGTATATTTATTCATAGAGTGCTCTGTGTATTGCATCCATCCTTAGAGTTATCTCAATATTTTATCTATTTTAGAGTGCTCTGAGTAATGTATCCATTCTTAAAGTGCTTTGAGTAATGTATCTAATCTTTGATTGCTCTGGGTATTGTACCCATCCTTTGTGTACTCTGAGTATTGTATCTATTCTTGGAGAGTTCAGAGTATTTTATCTATTTTTAGAGTGCTCATTGTATTATAGCTCTTCTTAGAATGCTCTTGAGTATTCTATCCTTTCTTAGAGTGCTCCTACTCTGTACTCAGCCTCAGAGTGCTCTGTGTATTGTATCTGCTCCCCGAATTCTCCGAGTATTGTATCCATACATAGATGTTTCCATCTCTCTATATAGTATCTTTTACTAGAGTGCTCTGGGATTTGTTTCCATCCTTATAATGCTCTAAGTATTGTATCCATTCTAAAGCCCCCACACACATTAGACTCAAGTTGGACAAACCACTGATATAGAATGTGTATGGGAGCCTTCCGACTGTTCCGAGACAGATGATTCTGTGGGTAAGAAGGATTCGGCTTTTTTAATTTCAATGGCTAATGCTTTTCTTCCGAGGACAGTGATTTTGATGTTCTATACAATGTTCATAGAGAGCTGAAGTTCCAAGTTCCAACAACTTTGAAGGCCTGCTTAGATACTGAGAAGCTAGGAGAAGAGTGTCCTGGTCGGACTTTTATAATACTTTGTGTAGATGACTGTTGTAACCAACGGTGATTTTTGAAACTACAATGAAAAAATAAAAAAATGTCAAAAAGTTCCTATAATGTTCGTTAACACAAATACCTATTGGATTAACCCATATTACTGCTACATTAAAAAACAGTACTCCCCACTGGCCACTTTAAAGGTTGTCCTTCTGGTGACAATGTTTACCTTCTGGACAAAGTGTTAATGACATTAATGAGACCACTTTCAGCCGGCCTGGATCTGGCAGTGACCTCTGAGGATTTTCCAATCATTTACTGGGGAGGCTTTAGGGAATTGTGGAGAATAGAGGCCGCAGAGGTCACTCTAGTCATCCACCTAATTACCTGGAATTGAAGGCGATTTCCTTCAGGTAAAACACCTGTGTCCTGTTGGAAGATCCTGTAACCAGGATCTGGGTGTTTTTTCATGGCTAGCATCATCTATGTAGTAATGTAAAGACATTAGACTAGGACATCAATCGATTATTGATTCCACCAGGGTGGGACCTCCCTACTTTGCAGAGGGTCATTGAGGGGGGGTCCTAAATGAAATATTCCTCACTATTCCATCTTAATGTCCTATATTGTTCCTTATTGGTTGAAGTTGTCTAGTTGGGACATCCTCCTTGAGGGGCTTTTCAGAATTTTCTAATGATGGACTATCTTTATTATAGGTGTATGACCGGAGGGAGTCTGTACACAGAAGAATCCTTCATTGTTGATTCAGTTTCAGTGATCTCATCACAAGTCTGGCTGTATCTTGTACTACAGCAATTAGAACAAAGCTGCGCTGAGGTTCCTTCGCTCTTCTGTTGGCCCTCCACCAAACACACATTGATAGCCTATCAGTCCATGTTCTTTCAAAGTGTACTGTGAATAGTGAAGGAAATGTTTGGACATATGGATAGGTCCCCCAATAAAAAGATCAAGAAAATGTTTTTTTTCTGGTAAGGATATATTGATGACCTACCTATGATTAGATCGGTGGAGTTCCAACTCTCTACATTCTTTTGAAAATGAGCTGTTCTGTAGTACCTGGGGTCACCCTCTGTGCAGCTCCATCTCATGTGTTTATATCGAGCAACCACCGGAGCTTGTAACAGCTGATAATGGGGGTGCCAGGGGTCAAAACCCCAGGGATCATCGTATTGGTCATCAATATTTTCGGACTGGACAACCTCATTAAGACATAGTTGCCAACTCTCCCAGAAAAAGGTCAAAACTTCTGGTTCTGCAGAAGAGTTGACAAATGTCCTTGACCCCACCAAAGCCTTTTTAGTGATTCTAAAACATTCATTGTGCCCTGGACCCTTTAGAGGCCAGGAACCCAGGTGCCTAGTGAGTGGCAGACTACCCTGGAGTGGACATGAGGGGTCAGACAAAGGCCATAAAAGGTAAGTTCAAGGCAAAAAAAAAATCTAAGCTTGTGAAGATGCCGGCTTCCAAAAGTTGGCAAGTATTCCTTAAGACATTGTTCCCCAACTCCAGTCCTCAAGAGTCACCAACAGGTCATGTTTTCAGGATTTCCTTAATATCGCCCAGGTGATAACTGTATCACCTGCACAGATAATAATTTCATCTCCTGTGCGGTACTAAGGAAGTAATGAAAACATGACCTGTTGGTGGCTCTTGAGGCCTGTAGTTGGGAAACACTGAAGATGCCGATTTTCAAAAGTAGGCAAGTATGACTTAAGACAGTTTGCCCAACTCCAGTCCTCAAGAGCCGCTAACAGATCATGTTTTCAGGATTTCCTTAGTATTGAACAGGTGATGAAATTATTGTCTGTGCAGGTGATGCAGTTATCACCTATCCAATATTAAGGAAATCCTGAAAACATGACCTGTTGGTGGTTCTTGAGGACTGGACTTGGGAAACACTGCCTTAAGGCATAGTAGGAGTTTTACCTATCTCTTTATATAAAACCACAAAAAAATCAACAGGATATCATGATACGTAATAAATGGCTACCTCTGTATATCAGATACTTTGTTTTTTGTTTGCACTCTTGTATTTGCACTCTTTGGTCAGTGCTCCTAAAGAGTCATAAGATAAAAACATGACAAATATTGACGACCTGGGAGCCATTTGCACAGCGTATATTTCTTAGGTCATAATAATTGTAGCCGATAGTCATATGAAGAGTGAGAAAAACATACAGAGACGCACAAGGACATCTGATGGGCTGAATTATTATTCAGAGTTCACGTGTTTTTTTTTTTTAAGGTAAACCGTCGACAGCTGTGACCGTCCTCCCCCTCCATGCCTCCTGTTTTGCTAAGATCTTAATCCAGTAGAGTAGCAGCTCTGGGAGTCCTCTTGGCCACAGGTGAGGATTGTAGCCATCTTCAATACTCTGTAGGCCAATCAGCCTGGCCCTACGTGAGCTAAAATGGATAGTTTCCCAGTGTGACCTGAGTTCCCTCTGAAAATTCAGCAGATCAATGTCATTGTGGCTTTTAATTACCCTCTACTTCATCATTATTTCATGGGCTTTAATATGCCCTACAGGACACCATCGCGGCTCACAGATAAACAACCACTGCTCACAACAGCCTCGAGAGGCTTCGAAAAAACACCTTTAGAAGACAGAACCCAATCTGCATAAGTAATTACACCCTAGCAGCATTGACCTCCTGATATTCACATTGCAAAGTTTTATTTACACCAAAGAGTGAATATGAAATGGGATTAAAAAAAAAAAAGAAGAAAAAATTAAAAAATAAGATTTTCGGAATTTTGTTAACCTGTTGATTGCAAAAGGATAAAATACACACAAGGCAATTAAGGTATGCCTGCTTTTCTGATAATAAAAACACCATTTATATTCTACGGGGTCAGTTTTTACGCTGGATGTTCGAGGAGACGAGGGGGCAAAATATGACGCGTGGGCAAATACATAGCGGCTGCAGGGAATAAAAAGAAATGATCGGCTTTGACGTGTTGCGGAACAGTGGTGAGGAGCAGTCAGCAAAAGTTTCATGTGACAGGTTGGATGTAGGCGTCTTTTCCTCATTTACATACATTAGTGTGGTTCATCTCAGGAGGACTTCAGTTAAATAACACCTGTCTTTTTTTCCCCCCTTTAATTAGGATATTTAATAGCGGCCATCAAATTGAGAGGTTTTTTTGAATTGCAAATTGTAAGACTTATAAGAAAAAAGAAAACATTCTGAGATTGAGAAAAAAGATTTATGCTACCCTGGTCTGGGGTCCACTTTGGCTGCTGGACCAGAATAATCGCTTGAAAGCCAGTAACTTGAGCAGCGCTTGTGATTGCTAAGCGCCCACTGCATCCTGACGAATTATGTACATCATGAGGTCATAAGGGTCTAGTATTTTTTTTACTCCTCTCTAGGCCCAATGTCAAACAACAAAAGTGTGGCTCCCATTGAGCTCTGTATTTACCATTGTATATAGGGAGCCTATATAACAGTGGCCGAGCTGCTTTATACTAAGAGCCTTAATGTCAAGTCAAGGCACCATGCTCACAGCTATGCAATTTTTTTACTTAATGGCCTTTGGCTCGATTTCGAGCCATGGTGACTTGATGGATGAATGCTCTGTAGGAAGGTCGATCTTGTGCAAGCCTAGATGGGTCCACCATTATCTTGATGGTATCAAGCCATCGGGTTGCTGGTCTACCTCTTCGCCTTGTTCCTTCTATTCTTCCGACCTTGATGTCCTTCTCCAGTGATTGCTCTCTTCGAATGACCATGATGTCCTTCTCCATTGATTGCTCTCTTAGAATGACAATGATGTCCTTCTCCAATGATCACTCTCTTCGTATGACCATGATGTCTTTCTCCAATAATTGCTCTCTTCGTATGACCATGATGTCCTTATCCAGTGATTGCTCTCTTCGAATGACCATGATGTCCTTTTCCAGTAATTGCTCTCTTCGTATGACCATGATGTCCTGCTCCAGTGATTGCTCTCTTCATATGATATGTTCAAAGTAGGCAAGATGTAACTATACTGATGGAAAAAGTAAAGCATGATCTATATTTGCATATTTGGAAGGGGTACCCTTCAATAATATAACTTCCCAGGAAAATCTGATCTACAGTAGATGGGGAGGGGTTGTAGATGAGGCTGATATATTATTATAAACAAGCAAAAATAGCTGCTATATCTAGCAAGGTCGGCTATTTTCACTTATATTAATGAGCGTACTGTAAGAGTAAGATGGATCTGGTCTTGTAGGAGGTAGTGTCCTGTCCACTGTTAGTTAGGACAGTGCCAGTGGTGTAACTAGAGTCTGATGAGCCTCGATGCAAGATTGAGACCCCCCCATCCTGAATAAATTTTATATATATATATATATATATATATATATATATATATATATACATACAGTTATATGGAAAAGTTTGGGCACCCCTATTTATCTTAAGCTTAATGTTTTATAAAAATTGGTGTTTTTGCAACAGCTATTTCAGTTTGATATATGTAATAACTGTTGGACACAGTAATGTTTCTGCCTTGAAATGAGGTTTATTGTACTAACAGAAAATGTGCAATCTGCATTCAAACAAAATTTGACAGGTGCATAAGTATGGGCACCTCACCAGAAAAGTGACATTAATATTTAGTAGATCCTCCTTTTGCAAAAATAACAGCCTCTAGTCGCTTCCTGTAGCTTTTAATGATTTCCTGGATCCTGGATGAAGGTATTTTTGACCATTCCTCTTTACAAAACAATTCCAGTTCAGTTAAGTTTGATGGTCGCCGAGCATGGACAGCCCTCTTCAAATGATCCCACAGATGTTCAATGATATTCAGGTCTGGGGACTGGGATGGCCATTCCAGAACATTGTAATTGTTCCTCTGCATGAATGCCTGAGTAGATTTGGAGCGGTGTTTTGGATCATTGTCTTACTGAAAGATCCATCCCCTGCGTAACTTCAACTTTATCACTGATTCTTGAACATTATTGTCAAGAATCTGCTGATACTGAGTGGAATGCATGCGTCCCTCAACTTTAACAAGATTCCCGGTGCCGGCATTGGCCACACAGCCCCAAAGCATGATGGAACCTCCACCAAATTTTACTGTGGGTAGCAAGTGTTATTCTTGGAATGCTGTGTTTTTTTGCCGCCATGCATAACTCCTTTTTTTATGACCAAACAACTCAATCTTGGTTTCATCAGTCCACAGGACCTTCTTCCAAAAAGAAATTGGCTTCTCCAAATTTGCTTTTGCATACCTCAACCGACTCTGTTTGTGGCGTGCTTGCAGAAACGGCTTCTTTCGCATCACTCTCCCATACAGCTTCTCCTTGTGCAAAGTGCGCTGTATAGTTGACCGATGCACAGTGACACCATCTGCAGCAAGTTGATGCTGCAGCTCTCTGGAGGTGGTCTGAGGATTGTCCTTGACTGATCTCACCATTCTTCTTCTCTGCCTTTCTGATGTTTTTCTTGGCCTGCCACTTCTGGCCTTAACAAGAACTGTCCCTGTGTTCTTCCATTTCCTTACTATGTTCCTCACAGTGGAAACTGACAGGTTAAATCTCTGAGACAGCTTTTTGCATCCTTCCCCTGAACAACTATGTTGAATAATCTTTGTTTTCGGATCATTTGACAGTTGTTTTGAGGAGCCCATGATGCCACTCTTCAGAGGAGATTCAAACAGGAGAACAACTTGCAAGTGGCCACTTTAAGTAGCTTTTCTCATGATTGCATACACCTGGCTATGAAGTTTAAAGCTCAATGAGGTTACAAAACCAAAAAACGTGCTTTAGTAAGTCAGTAAAAAGTAGGTAGGAGTATTTAAAACAAGAAAATAAGGGTGCCCATACTTATGCACCTGTCAAATTTAGTTTGAATGCAGATTGCACATTTTCTGTTAGTACAATAAACCTCATTTCAAGGCAGAAACATTACTGTGTCCAACAGTTATTACATATATCAAACTGAAATAGCTGTTGCAAAAACACCAATTTTTATAAAATATTAAGCTTAAGATTAATAGGGGTGCCCAAACTTTTTCATATAACTGTGTATATATATATACAAAAGTAAGTGGACAGAAAGTGTAATAAGGTTATGAAGGGGGAGATTTATCAAACATGGTGTAAAGTGAAACTGGCTCAGTTGCCCTTAGCAACCAATCAGATTCCACTTTTCATTCCTCACAGACTCTTTGGAAAATGAAAGGTGGAATCTAATTCGTTGCTAAGGGCAACTGAGCCAGTTTCACAGATCTAGTTTTCACAGATAGATCTCCCCCAAATCTGTTTTCTTTTCAGATAACACATAATGGCAAATAATTGAAATACAGATCAAAGAAAATGGATTTTAGCAGAGTATTGGAAATCTCAAAATGCTGAAACCGTTAGAGCAAATTTGGTTGAAACATTTGGTACTCAAGCCCCAAAGAGACAAACCACTTACCGCATTCGTGACAAATTCAATGCCACTGGCTCAATCCTTAAAGCTCCAAAGACTGGCCGACCCAAAACAGTCTGTACAGAAGATAATAAACAACTTGTTGCTGAAACATTTTTCAGAGTCCAAAAAAGTCCACAGAAGAGCCTCTTTGGAATTGGGAATTTCACGAGGTTCTATCATGCGAATCCTGAAATCTATTGGGTGGAAAGCTTATCGTCCATGTCTAATTCATGGTTTATTGCAGGATGATCCAGACAGGCGGCTGCAATTTAGTGTTTGATAAATCTCCCCCTTCATAACCTTATTACACTTTCTATCCACCTACTTTTAGACCACCCTGTATATACATTGCTCAAAAAATAAAGGGAACACTCAAATAACACATCCTAGATCTGAATGAATGAAATATTCTCATTGAATATTTTGTTCTGTACAAAGTTGAATGTGCTGACAACAAAATCACACAACAATCATCAATGGAAATCAAATTTATTAACCAATGGAGGCCTGGATTTGGAGTCACCCCCAAAATTAAAGTGGAAAAACACACTACAGGCTGATCCAACTTTGATGTAATGTCCTTAAAACAAGTCAAAATGAGGCTCAGTATTGTGTGTGGCCTCCACGTGTCTGTATGACCTCCCTACAACGCCTGGGCATGCTCCTGATGAGGTTGTGGATGGTCTCCTGTGGGATCTCCTCCAGGATGTCACATCAATGCGAGCTGTGGCAAGAAGGTTTGCTGTGTCTGTCAGTGTAGTGTCCAGAGGCTGGAGGCGCTACCAGGAGACAGGTCAGTACACCAGGAGACGTGGAGGGGGCCGTAGGAGGGCAATAACCCAGCAGCAGGACCGCTACCTTCACTTTTGTGCAAGGAGGAACAGGAGGAGCACGGCCAGAGCCATGCAAAATGACCTCCAGCAGGCCACAAATGTGCATGTGTCTGCACAAATGGTTAGAAACCGACTCCATGAGGGTGGTATGAGGGCCCGACGTCCACAGATGGGGGTTGTGCTCACAGCCCAACACCGTGCAGGACACTTGGCATTTGCCACAGAACACCAGGATTGGCAAAGTCGCCACTGGCGCCCTGTGCTCTTCACAGATGAAAGCAGGTTCACACTGAACACATGTGACAGACGTGACAGAGTCTGGAGACGCCGTGGAGAGCGATCTGCTGCCTGCAACATCCTTCAGCATGACCGGTTTGGCAGTGGGTCAGTAATGGTGTGGTGTGACATTTCTTTGGAGGGCCGCACAGCCCTCCATGTGCTCGCCAGAGGTAGCCTGACTGCCATTGGGTACCGAGATGAAATCCTCAGACCCCTTGTGAGACCATATGCTGGTGCGGTTGGCCCTGGGTTCCTCCTAATGCAGGACAATGCCAGACCTCATGTGGCTGGAGTGTGTCAGCAGTTCCTGCAAGATGAAGGCATTGAAGCTATGGACTGACCCCCCCCGTTCCCCAGACCTGAATCCGATTGAGCACATCTGTGACATCATGTGAGGGTGACTCCAAATCCAGGCCTCCATTGGTTAATAATTTGATTTCCATTGATGATTTTTGTGTGATTTTGTTGTCAGCTTTAGTTGATGCTTTAGTCCAGATCTGGGAGGAGATCCCACAGGAGACCATCCGCAACCTCATCAGCAGCATGCCCAGGTGTTGTAGGGAGGTCATAGAGGCACGTGGAGGCCACACACAATACTGAGTGTAGCGTCGGCGTCCCTGCCTCCTGCTAGGCAGGGACGCTGTTCCCCTCACCTCTCCACTCCGTGCCCGGCGTCCTCCTCCCGCTCTGCTGGCAGCGCACGCTGCTTCCCGGCCACTGTGCTTAGGGCGCGCGCGCGCTCCCCCTCTCTTAAAGGGGCCGCGCGCGCCGTCCTACGGAGTCCCCGGCCAATGGCCGGAGGATCTCACCATATGTAAGGCACCTCCTCCAAAATGGAGGTGCCCGAGCAATGTTGTTGCAAAGCCTTCACTCTGCTTCAGCCCTCAGGTCCCGTTACCAGTTACCTGCCAGTCACCTGTCAGATTCCTGCTTGATACCTGCCTGATATCCGTTTACCTGCTTGCAAGCCTGCGGTCCGACGGTCTGCCTTCCGACACCTGTCAGTCTGTCTATGGACCAGCCTGCCCGCTCACCTGGGAGCGCTCATCTGCTACCTGCCTGCTAGCCTGCCTGGAGGCTCCGCCGTCACTTGCCGTGACCACCTGCCTGTCCAGAGACTCTTGTCTGCTCATCTGGGAGCGCTCATCTGCTACCTGCCTGCTAGCCTGCCTGGAGGCTCCGCCGTCACTTGCCGTGACCACCTGCCTGTCCAGAGACTCTTGTCTGCTCATCTGGGAGCGCTCATCTGCTACCTGCCTGCTAGCCTACCTGGAGGCTCCGCCGTCACTTGCCGTGACCACCTGCCTGTCCAGAGACTCTTGCCCGCTCACCTGGGAGCGCTCACCTGCTACCTGCCTGCTAGCCTACCTGGAGGCTCTGCCGTCACTTGCTGTGACCACCTGCCTGTCCAGAGACTCTCGCCCGCTCACCTGGGAGCGCTCATCAGTCACCTGCCTGCTGTCCTTCTACCCAGAGACTGTCCCTGTCACTTGCCGTGAGTACCCGTCCTTCTACCCAGAGACTGTCCCTGTCACTTGCCGTGACTACCTGCCCTTCTACCCAGAGACTGTCCCTGTCACTTGCCGTGACTACCTGCCCTTTTACCCAGAGACTGTCCCTGTCACTTGCCGTGACTACCTGCCCGTCTTCCCTGGGAGCCACCCGCTTCCTTACAAGGACCGCCCCCTTGTATAGTTGCTCAGAGGTTCCGCCTCCCAGACCCGTTACACTGAGACTCATTTTGACTGGTTTTAAGGACATTACATCAAAGTTGCTTCAGCCTGTAGTGTGTTTTTCCACTTTAATTTTGGGGGTGACTCAAAATCCAGGCCTCCATTGGTTAATAAATGTGATTTCCATTGATGATATTTGTGTGATTTTGTTGTCGGCACATTCAACTTTATACAGAACAAAGTATTCAATGAGAATATTTCATTCATTCAGATCTAGGATGTGTTATTTGAGTGTTCCCTTTATTTTTTTGAGCAGTGTATATATATGTATATATATATATATATATATATATATATATATATATATATATATATATATATATATATATATATATACACACATATGCTTCCTCCATCCTGGTATGTATGTCCCTCATCCTGGCCCCATTCTGGTATATGTATCTCCTATTCTGCTATGTGTCCCTTATCCCAGGCCCCATCCTGGTATATACAGTACAGACCAAAAGTTTGGACACACCTTCTCATTAAAAAAGATTTTTCTGTATTTTCATGACTATGAAAATTGTACATTCACACTGAAGGCATCAAAACTATGAATTAACACATGTGGAATTATATACTTAACAAAAAAGTGTGAAACAACTGAAAATATGTCTTATATTCTAGGTTCTTCAAAGTAGCCACCTTTTGCTTTGATGACTGCTTTGCACACTCTTGGCATTCTCTTGATGAGCTTCAAGAAGTAGTCACCGGAAATGGTCTTCCAACAATCTTGAAGGAGTTCCCAGAGATGCTTAGCACTTGTTGGCCCTCTGCGGTCCAGCTCACTCCAAACCATCTCGATTGGGTTCAGGTCTGGTGACTGTGGAGGCCAGGTCATCTGGCGTAGCACCCCATCACTCTCCCCCTTGGTCAAATAGCCCTTACACAGCGTGGAGGTGTGTTTGGGGTCATTGTCCTGTTGAAAAATAAATGATGGTCCAACTAAACGCCAACCGGATGGAATAGCATGCCGCTGCAAGATGCTGTGGTAGCCATGCTGGTTCAGTATGCCTTCAATTTTGAATAAATCCCCAACAGTGTCACCAGCAAAACACCCCCACACCATCACACCTCCTCCTCCATGCTTCACGGTGGGAACCAGGCATGTAGAGTCCATCCGTTCACCTTTTCTGCGTTTCACAAAGACACAGTGGTTGGAACAAAAGATCTCAAATTTGGACTCATCAGACCAAAGCACAGATTTCCACTGGTCTAATGTCCTTCCTTGTGTTCTTTAGCCCAAACTTGTCTCATCTGCTTGTTGCCTGTCCTTAGCAGTGGTTTCATAGCAGCTATTTTACCATGAAGGCCTGCTGCACAAAGTCTCCTCTTAACAGTTGTTGTAGAGATGTGTCTGCTGCTAGAACTCTGTGTGGCATTGACCTGGTCTCTAATCTGAGCGGCTATTAACCTGCGATTTCTGAGGCTGGTGACTCGGATAAACTTATCCTCAGAAGCAGAGGTGACTCTTGGTCTTCCTTTCCTGGGGCGGTCCTTATGTGAGCCAATTTCTTTGTAGCGCTTGATGGTTTTTGCAACTGCACTTGGGGACACTTTCAAAGTTTGCCCAATTTTTCGGACTGACTGACTTTCATTTCTTAAAGTAATGATGGCCACTCGTTTTTCTTTACTTAGCTGCTGTTTTCTTGCCATAATACAAATTCTAACAGTCTGTTCAGTAGGACTATCAGTTGCGTATCCACCTGACTTCTGCACATCACAACTGATGGTCCCAACCCCATTTATAAGGCAAGAAATCCCACTTATTAAACCTGACAGGGCACACCTGTGAAGTGAAAACCATTTCCGGTGACTACTTCTTGAAGCTCATCAAGAGAATGCCAAGAGTGTGCAAAGCAGTCATCAAAGCAAAAGGTGGCTACTTTGAAGAACCTAGAATATAAGACATATTTTCAGTTGTTTCACACTTATTTGTTAAGTATATAATTCCACATGTGTTAATTCATAGTTTTGATGCCTTCAGTGTGAATGTACAATTTTCAAAGACATGAAAATACATAAAAATCTTAAATGAGAAGGTGAGTCCAAACTTTTGGTCTGTACTGTATATATATCCCCCATCCTGATATATATGTCCCCCATTCTGCCACTGTTCTTTAATGTATAGAAGAAAATAAACCATTATACTCACCAGGGATGTACATAAAAGGCATGGGGATCCATAGAAAAAGTATAATGAACCCCCCCCCATAGTCCTCCATACAGTATAATGCATCCCTTAGTCCTCCATATAATATACTGCACAGCTCATAGTCATCCATGTAGTATAATGCACAGCCCATAATCCTCTATAAAGTATAATTCACTCCCAATAGACGTCCATAAAGTATAATGTACTTCCCATAGTCATCCATAAAGTATAATGCACTCCTCATAGTCATCCATGAAGCATAATGCGCTCCCCATAGTAATCCATAAAGTATAATGCACAGCCCATAGTCCTCCATAAGGTATAGTGCACAGCCCATAGTCCTCCATAATGTATAATGCACTCCCCATAGTCATCCATAAAGTATAATGCATGCATAGCCCATAGTCATCCATAAAGTATAATGCACCCCATTGTCATCTATAAAGTATAATGCACTCCCCATAGTCATCCATAAAGTATAATGCACTCCCCATAGTCACCCATAAAGTATAATGCACTCCCCATAGTCATCCATAAAGTATAATGCACTCCCCATAGTCATCCATAAAGTATAATGCACTCCCCATAGTCATCCATAAAGTATAATGCACTCCCCATAGTCATCCATAAAGTATAATGCACTCCCCATAGTCATCCATAAAGTATAATGCACTCCCAATAGTCATCCATAATGTATAATGCACTCCCCATAGTCATCCATAGAGTATAATGCACTCCCGATAGTCATCCATAAAGTATAAGGCACTCCCGATAGTCATCCATAAAGTATAATGCACAGTCCATAGTCATCCATAAAGTATAATGCACCACCATAGTCATCCATAGTAGTATAATGCACCCCCATAGTCATTCATAAAGTATAATGCACTCCCCATAGTCACCCGTGAAGTATAATGCACAGCTCATAATCATCCATAAAATATAATGCACAGCCCATAGTCCTCCATAAAGTACAATGCACCCCATAGTCATCCATAAAGTATAATGCACTCCCCATAGACATCCATAAAGTATAATGTACTTACCATAGTCATCCATAAATTATAATGCACTCCTCAGTCATCCATGAAGCATAATGCACTCCCCATAGTAATCCATAAAGTAGAATGCACAGCCCATAGTCCTCCATAAGGTATAGTGCACAGCCCATAGTCCTCCATAATGTATAATGCACTCCCCATAGTCATCCATAGAGTATAATGCACTCCCGATAGTCATCCATAAAGTATAATGCACAGTCCATAGTCATCCATAAAGTATAATGCACCACCATAGTCATCCATAGTAGTATTATGCACTCCCCATAGTCATCCATAAAGTATAATGCACTCCCGATAGTCATCCATAAAGTATAATGCACTCCCGATAGTCATCCATAAAGTATAATGCACTCCCGATAGTCATCCATAAAGTATAATGCACTCCCCATAGTCATTCATAAAGTATAATGCACTCCCCATAGTCATCCATAAAGTATAATGCACTCCCCATAGTCATCCATAAAGTATAATGCACTCCCCATAGTCATCCATAAAGTATAATGCACTCCCCATAGTCATCCATAAAGTATAATGCACTCCCCATAGTCATCCATAAAGTATAATGCACTCCCCATAGTCATCCATAAAGTATAATGCACTCCCCATAGTCATCCATAAAGTATAATGCACTCCCCATAGTCATCCATAAAGTATAATGCACTCCCGATAGTCATCCATAAAGTATAATGCACAGTCCATAGTCATCCATAAAGTATAATGCACCACCATGGTAGTATAATGCACCCCCATAGTCATCCATAAAGTATAATGCACTCCCCATAGTCATCCATAATGTATAATGCACTCCCCATAGTCATCCATAGAGTATAATGCACTCCCGAAAGTCATCCATAAAGTATAATGCACAGTCAATAGTCATCCATAAAGTATAATGCACAGTCCATAGTCATCCATAAAGTATAATGCACCACCATAGTCATCCATAGTAGTATAATGCACTCCCGATAGTCATCCATAAAGTATAATGCACTCCCATAGTCATCCACAAAGTGTAATGCACCCCCATAGTCATTCATAGTAGTATAATGCACCCAGATAGTGATCCTAAAAAGTATAATGCACCACCATAGTTATCCATACTAGTATTTTTTTTTTAAATAAATACTCACCATTCCTTTGCTCCCGTGCCATGCGCGTCCTCTTGTGAGGCTAGCAGCTGGCTTTGGCAAGCGACAGGAGCGTGTGATGTCACTGTCATGCGCCCTGTCACGCCGATGTCAGCTGCTGGCCTCTGATTGGCTGGCAGCATGTATTGTAGTGCATGAACTTGCGCGCTGCAATGCACTTCAACTGTATGTGGTCAAAGAAGGTAAACTGTATCTAATCAGATATCATTAGACAAATGACAGCAACAGCAGGATGTGAGCCAATTTTGTAGCAGACCGTGACATGCCTATTGTAAGTGAGGACAGAGATTCACATGATGGCTATTATCATGTTTTGAGGACTGATCATAGGCAAGGATAGAAAAAATAGTGCCCAATCAGATCATAAGAGAAATGACAGCAGAAGAGGAGTATGCTGATTTTGTAGCAGGCAGTGACCTGTCTATTGTGGGGACAGAGCTTCACATGTTGGCCATTATCATGGTTTGAAGACTGAATGTGAGCAAGAATTGAAAAAATAGTCTTCAATCAGATCACAAGACAAATGATAGTTGTGGAGAAGTGTACCGATTTTGTAGCAGGCAGTGACCTGTCTATTGTAATTTAAGACAGAGTTTCCCATGATGACCATTATTATGTTGTGAGAACTGTATGTGGGCAAGAATAGGACAAATTGTGCCCAATCAGATCATAAAACAAATGGCAGCAGCAAAGGAGTGTGCTAATTTTGTAGCAAACAGTGACCTGTGTACTGTTAATGAGGACAGAATTTCACGTGATGACCATGAACATATACTTGAGGTCTAAATTTGTGCAAGGATAGGACAATTTGTATCCAATGAGCTCATAAGACATATGGCAACAGCAGAAGAGTGCGCTGATCTTGTAGCAGGCAGTGACCTGCCAAAAAATGTTAGAAAAATTAGGGCTTCTATCCTTCTATGTAGTTTAGGATTCTCATTTTTTTTCTTTAATATTGGTGAGTGCATTCCATGCAGTGCATTTTGGGACCATAAAAATTATTTTTATTGATTATGGAATCCAATGATTACCAAAATAATGACTTTTTAATGCAATTGATGGACTGATTAATCAAGTATATTAACTCATCCTTAGATATCTCTGCCCGCAGTTTCTCACCTGCACGTATCCCCGGAGCCCCCAGATTATTTTTGACCAAATACAAAAAAATTAAGTTCCACTTGGACAAACATGAAAACCTTGCATAAACATTAGGAACATGTCGGCTATTGGAAGCTAAGAACATCCCTTTGCGAGAAAACCCAAGAAGCTACCTCTCCTGAGAGCCTTCAATCACCTTTAGAACACAAATTGCAGTTTACAGCATCTCTGGAGCATATTTTAGTTGAACTGTTGCTAGGTGTTAAGACAAGACACAGAATCCTTCTTCTCCTCTGTGCCCGCTAAGACGAACATATTGGGAAAATGTTCTGTAGAACAAGAGAAAAAAAGTAAAATATACTAATATATATATATATAGATATATATATAATAAAAGAAGAATAAATAAATAAAAAAGATGAATTATATATATTTATTTATATATTATAATTTAAATATTATTATTTTTTGCATCATATTCTCATTTAGTAATTAAAATATATTTTATTGTCTTTTTAACTTTTTCAAAAAAATCATATTTTTCAACTGAATCCCGCTTTTTTTTTTTGCTTAATTATCTAAGTCAGCTAAATTTTAGTTTTTATCATTTTGTTATTTATTGAATTCCATGTATTTTATGTTTTATTTTATATATTTATTTTAATCTATTTCATTGTTTTTAACGAAGCTACATTGCAATGGTATCTAGGTTTGTTGGTTGACTTTTATCTTTTATTTTTATTTTTTTTTTCATTTATTTCTGTTTATTTTTTATTGTTTGTTTATTTTCATTTTATTTACATATTGTTTTTATTTTACGTTTTTATGTTTCATTCTTTTTTGCCTAATAATTATCTATCTATTAATTATATTATTTATTTTATTTTTTTATTATTTTTAACCAACTCCCCACCCCTCCCCCCACACAGTCTTTACTTAATTATCTTGGATCACTTAAAAAAAAAAAAAAAGCTCCAATAAAATCCTGTAGAAAAAAAACAAACAAATGTATGCCCTCATTTTTTTTCTGTTTTACTGAGAAATGTATTCAGTGTGACTCCTGTGTAGTGAGCGCAGTAAAACACCTTAATCCCTGGTTGGAGAAAGGCAATACCTTGACAGATGTATGCCTTCTACCTTCCTTCCGGCCATGTTTCAACAACAAACCTTTATTTTTACTTGTCTGCTGTAGCGGGGAATAAAAGAGGGAACAGAGCAATAAAACAGTGAGGGAAATCTCAGGAGCCGGTCTGCAATGCAATAGTAATGACAGATTTTAATGTGGCAAGAGAGATTGACAGAGAAATGACTTCTGAACAAACGTGGACCAGATGGAATGCAAGCGACTTAACGGAGGACGGGGGGCTCAGCACTGGCGAGGGGGACAGCTCAGGGTAGAAGAAAGCAGAGGGAATCCAAATAGGATCACTCTATATTATTTAATCTAAGAATCTGATGCATAATTTATATATAGAAAAAAAAAGTTTTCCTGTTTTTGAAAAGTTTAGAAAGTGCAATATGGCCGGAATGAAAATTTACATTTGCAGCATTTCTCTAATATGGAAGTATAACTTGAATTATTATTTATTTTTATTTATAATTTGGAAGCTGCAGCTGCAGCAAACATCGATTTATTGCCCCAGAATAAGATGCTGTTAAAGGGATTGTTCACCTACTTTTTGTTTGAAGGGCTAACTAAATATAAATTGCTGCAGACTCACCCAGCGATCCCCTACCATTCCTCTCTTAGCGGTGCTGGTCTTCTTGCTTACCTCTTTTAGGGGACGGCATGTGACCACTGCTGCTAGTGATTGGCTGCAGTAGTCACATATTAATATGACCAGAATAGGATACTTTTTGGGTTGTCGGGACAAGTGGACACTGCAGCCAATCACTGGCGACACCACATGAGTCACCCTCTCCCCATAGAAGAGAAAGAAAGGAGACCAGTGAGGACCCAGGAGGGCAGTGGTAGTGGACTTCTATTAGAGTAGGCTATATGTTTTATTTTCACATCATGGACAACCCCATTTAAGGCTCCTTAGCAGATCATCTACAGTTTCAGGCATAACTAGAAGCTCTTGTGGTCCAAAATATGTGGTAGGCCCCCTATCTACTATATGCATTTTATAAGGGCTCATGCAAACATCCGTGCAAATCGGCACGGACCGCAATGCACAGACTGGCCATGGCTTTCCAAACGTGAACGCCACAGCTTATACGGTCATGGTCGAAAATGTTGACACCCTTGAAATTGTTCCAGAAAATGAAGTATTTCTCCCCGAAAATTATTGCAATTACACATGTTTTGTTATACACATGTTTATTTCCTATGTGTGTATTGGAACAACACCAAAAAAACAGAAAGAAAGGCAAATTGGACATAATTTCACACAAAACCCCAAAATTGAACTGGACAAAATTGTTGGCACCCTCAGCTTAATATTTGGTTGCACACCCTTTGGAATAAATAACTGCAATCAATCGCTTCCTATAACCATCAACAAGCTTCTTCCACCTCTCAACTGGAATTTTGGAAGACTCTTCTTTTGCAAATTGCTCCAGGTCTCTCATATGTGAAGGCGTCTTCTCCCAACAGCAATTGTAAGATCTCTCCACAGGTGATCAATGGGATTTAGATTCGGACTCATTGCTGCCACTTCAGAACACTTCAGCGCTTTGTTACCATCCATTTATGGGGGCTTCTTGAAGAATGTTTCAGGTTATTGCCCAGGTGGAAGACCCATGACCTAGGATGCAAACCCAGCTTTCTGACACTCGGCACTACATTACCACCCAAAATCCTCTGGTAATCTTCAAATTTCATGACGCCTTGCACACAGTCAAAGCACCCAGTGCCAGAGGCAGCAAAACAAACCAAACATCTTTGAATCTCCACCATATTTAACTGTAGGCGCTGTGTTCTTTTCTTTGTAGGCCTCAATCCGTTTTCAGTAAATAGCAGAATGATGTGCTTTACCAAAAAGCTCTATCTTGGTCTCATCTGTCCACAAGACACTTTCCAAGAAGAATTTTTGCTTACTCATATACATTTTGGCAAACTGCAGTCTATCTTTTTATGTCTGTGTCAGCAGTGGGGTCCTCCTGGGCCTCCTGCCATAGCATTTCATTTCATTCAAATGTGGATAGATAGTTCGCACTGACACTGATGTACCCCGCGCCTGCAGGACAGCTTGAATTTCTTTGCAACTTGATTGGGGCTGCTAATCCACCATCTGGACTATCCTCCATCGCAACCCTTCATCAATTTTTTTTTTTTTTGACGTCCATGTCCAGGGAGATTAGCTACAGTGCCATGGGTTGTAAACTTCTTGATTATGTTGCTCACCGTGGACAAAGAAATATGAAGATCTCTAGAGATGGACTTGTAACCTTGAGATTGTTGATATTGTTCAACAATTTTGATTCTCAAATTCTCAGACAGCTCTCTTCTCCTTTCTGTTCTCCATGCTTAGTGTGGCGCACACAGACACACATTGCAAAGATTGTGTCAACTTCTCCCCTTTTTATCTGGTTTCATATTGCCCAAACCTATTACTTGCCACAGGTGAGTTTGAACGAGCCTCACATGCTTGAAACACAATTCCTACAATTTTTGTAAGGTGACAATTTTGACCAGCCGATTTTTGGGGTTTTGTGTGAAATTATGTCCAATTTGTCTATTTTTTCTCTTTTTTTTTTTGTTGTTTCAGTACACACAAAGGAAATAAACATGTGTATTACAAAACATGTGTAATTGCAATCATTTTCTGGGAGAAATACTTCATTTTCCAAAAAAATTCCAAGGGTGCCAACACTTTTTACCTTTACTATATATGAGTAGGAAACTGTAATGCTCGGGTTGGGACAGGCACAGCCAATCTGGCCATCTCAGTCTGTGCTCGGATTGATTTGCACAGATGTCTACATGAGCCTTAAGTTGATATGCTCTTATGTGGTGGAGGGCCATTTGGGAACCTGCATATGTGGCACCCCAGGGGTCCTGTTGCCACAGTTGCATTGCCTCCCTCACAAGAGGTGATGCCATGCCTGGAAGCAAGCAGGGGTCCCCTAAGCATGCAAGACTTTTCTGGCTCCAGACCAGCAAGGGGAGCTCCTCCCCTTGGCAACTGGGATCTGGAGGCAGGGTTAGTTAGTCTTAGTGTGAGTTTTTGAAGTCAGGACATCGAAGAGAGCGGATCTGGGGACTGGAGCTGCGCGGCAGCTCACCCCAGAAGGAGCCAACACAGAAGATCCGTACACCTGAGTCCGAGGCTGTGGGGGCACTGAAGGCCCCGCAGCAGAAACCAGAGGGCAGGAGACTGCAGATCTCCTGGCCCCATCAGACGCCCGGAGGCTCAGCAGCACATAGGGCCCAGCACTGCCACATGGGAGCAATGCACCAGCAAGGCCCGAGCTGCCTGCCATACGGGTGAGCACAGAAACATTGCACTCAGGGACGAGGGCCACCGCACAGCTACAAGCAGCAGGGCCAAAGAGTTTAGTGGAAAGGGAAGGCCTCCAACTTCACCTGGCAAGGAGGATTCTTTACTTGCTTCCAGGCTGCCCGGACTTCCACTTCTTGCCAGTACTCTAGTCCCGGTTTGTCTAATCACCACCAGTAAAGCTAAGAGGAAACCGCCATTAAGTTGTGGACTGATTATTGCTGCGCCATCAATCCCTGCACTACAACGCCCAGCATAACCCATAACATTTACACTTCCCTGGAGCTAAGCTCTACCTGTGGAGAGCCACACCATCCCTGCTGCAGTAACATCAGCTCCAGAGGACCTGCTCCGCAGCGGCGGCTCCCTTAGCCGCATACCACAGGTGGTGTCACGAACTCTATACAATCACTATAAATCCCCAATCAATAACCCCTTTTTATTGACCGCCCTGGGTCACAGACCGGGTCACCGCCACTGTGACATCCCCCAGCATCTACCGGCCAGGCACCGGGTACCCCGCGGCCTAGGGGGCGCGTCAACTTGGCGTCACGAACAGGATTCACGGTATAACCAGGTCCTGTGTGCCATAGACTTTATTGAACTGTGTTATCACGTGGTTTGCCGCCCGCCGAGGGGGGAAGAAAGAAGCCCCGATCCGGAACCGCCGGGTAAGAGATCCCTCCGCCTGCAGAGCAGCATACTGGTACGTCAGCAGATGCCCAGGACCTGACTGAGGTTCACTAGGGGGGAAGAAGATGCCCAACATGGAGGAGGGTTCAGCCGCAGGCGTGGCCGCTTCCACTGTAATGCCGTTATCAATGCCATACATACCGGGGTGGCGTGGTTGCGCCAGTACTCAGGGGAGTCGCACACCCTGAACGACTTTGAGGAGAGACTGCGCAGTTTGTTTAAAGTGTACCCCCTGTCTGAGGAGCAAAAAGTCAGCATCCTCATAGGACAGCTAATCGGTGCAGCCCAGAGAGAGGTGAAGTCCTGGCCAGGCAGAGACAAAGGCACTGTTGAGGAAATACTGGCCCGGTTGAAGGATACCTTTGACACCCGCACTGCAGCAGAAATTAAAATGAAGTTTTACGGGTGCAAACAAAGAATGCAGGACAGTGTACGGGACTATGCTCTAAACCTGCAGGAGGCGCTGAGGGCCATCAAACAGGTAGATCCCGACAGTGTGCATGATGAGGACAGATTGCTAACTAAGCAGTTTATCGAGGGGCTCCTGTCCAGCGCTCACAGGACACAACTGCGCATTATGGCTCTGCAAAACCCTGATCTGGACTTTGCACAATTTAAAGACAGAGCCATCCGGGTGCTGCGAGAATCGATACCAAGTGGCACTGCATCCCTCCGGCGTCCCGCTATCACATATCACCAGAAGGTGGCATCCTTTTCCCCAGCACCTGTGGAGGCTGACGCGCAGACCCTAGATAATGATCCGTCTGCAGACCTACGCCTTCAGGTCCAGGAGTTGACCAAAAGTGTGGCTACACTAACCAAAACCGTGCAGGCCATGCAAGTTTCACCCAAGGAAAAGATCCAGCTGGCTTCCAGTCCAGATGACGTCCCGTGGCGATGACCGAGAAGAATTCCACCAACCAGAGGGAGGAACAGCGATCGTTACGACCAGGAAGGACAACCCATCTGCCGCCGCTGTCAAAAGGTGGGGCACTATGCAAGGTTCTGTAATTTAAACGAGCAACCTCTGGGGCAGAGGCCAACCCCCAGGAGTAAGACGACCAGGCCCACAAAGCTGGCGAGACAAGTACGTGGGAGGACGACCGGTCCTACTTGTCGTGCTTGATGACATCCCCCAGTATCTACCGGCCCGACACTGGGTACCCCACGGCCCAGGGGGCACGTCAGATACTCTAGGCCTTTGATGTTACTGTGCCTTCTGCACCCCCTCTAGATAATTCCTCACCAATGGCACACCGAACATAGTGACTTTGAAACTGAGCCCCTTCCCAACATTTAGATTCCTTTTGCGGAAAATTTTAAGCCCCACCCTGTAATCTTTAAAAACCTCCCAAAAATGTCCCATTAACTGCTCAATTTCCTTCCTTTCAAGGCCATTTCAAAAAGCATGATGTTCACAACATGACATCCCAACATCAAGAAATGGAACTTAGTTGTTCTTGGAGGATGATGTGACCCTTAAAAGGGGTATTCTAGTAAGAACAAGTCATCACCTATTCAAAGGATCCATGGGGCTTGCCAGAGTGTGGATCTTCTGTACTTCATGTGTATGGAACAGTGATCAAACATGGTCACTTTTGATTCATCCATCACCCTTGAAATTGGTGGAGATCGAGTAGGGCGCTAAATGATCTCCGGGAGACCTATAGAGGGTGTATAAAGGCGGCAGTGCGCATGTGCGAACATCACTCCATCTACAATTTTAGCCTCCTGTTCTGATGATCAGTTTGGATCTCAACGGAAGGACCCCACAAGACCAGTAGTTATCACCTATTCTCACTGGAATACCTGTTTGGCTGGCTATTAATATTATATAACAGCCATCGGCTCGATCTCAAGCCATAGTGACCTGATGGATGGACACTCTGCAGGAAGATCAATCTTGTGCAAGCCTAGATATGTCCACCAGGGTCTTCTCCACTGTTATGTTGATAGTATCAAGCCATCGGGTTGCTGGTCTTTTCTTCTTTGCCTTGTTCCTTCTATTCTCCTAACAATGATGTCCTTCTCAAGTGTATGACCATGATGTCCTTCTCCAGTGATTGCTCTCTTCGTATGACCATGATGTCCTTCTCCAGTGATTGCTCTCTTCGTATGACCATGATGTTCTTTTCCAGTGATTGCTTTCTTCGAATGACCATGATGTCCTTCTCCAGTGAATGCTCTCTTCGTATGAGTATGATGTCCTTCTTCAGGGTATGCTCTCTTTGAGTGAACATGATGTCCTTCTCCAGTGATTGTTCTCTTCGTATGTGTAGCGTCGGCGTCCCTGCCTCCTGCTAGGCAGGGACGCTGTTCCCCTCACCTCTCCACTCCGTGCCCGGCGTCCTCCTCCCGCTCTGCTGGCAGCGCGTGCTGCTTCCCGGCCACTGTGCTTAGGGCGCGCGCGCTCCCCCTCTCTTAAAGGGGCCGCGCGCGCCGTCCTAAGGAGTCCCCGGCCAATGGCCGGAGGACCTCACCATATATAAGGCACCTCCTCCAAAATGGAGGTGCCCGAGCAATGTTGTTGCAAAGCCTTCACTCTGCTTCAGCCCTCAGGTCCCGTTACCAGTTACCTGTCAGTCACCTGCCAGATTCCTGCTTGATACCTGCCTGATATCCGTTTTCCTGCTTGCAAGCCTGCGGTCCGACGGTCTGCCTTCCGACACCTGTCAGTCTGTCTATGGACCAGCCTGCCCGCTCACCTGGGAGCACTCGCCTGCTACCTGTCTGCTAGCCTACCTGGAAGCTCCGCCGTCACTTGCCGTGACCACCTGCCTGCCCAGAGACTCTTGCCTGCTCACCTGGGAGCGCTCACCTGCTACCTGTCTGCTAGCCTACCTGGAGGCTCTGCCGTCACTTGCCGTGACCACCTGTCTGTCCTGAGACTCTTGCCCGCTCACCTGGGAGCGCTCACCTGCTACCTGCCTGCTAGCCTACCTGGAGGCTCTGCCGTCACTTGCCGTGACCACCTGCCTGTCCAAAGACTCTCGCCCGCTCACCTGGGAGCGCTCACCAGCCACCTGCCTGCTGTCCTTCTACCCAGAGACTGTCCCTGTCACTTGCCGGGAGAACCCGTCCTTCTACCCAGAGACTGTCCCTGTCACATGCCGTGAGTACCCGTCCTGCTACTCAGAGACTGTCCCTGTCACTTGCCGTGACTACCTGCCCTTCTACCCAGAGACTGTCCCTGTCACTTGCCGTGACTACCTGCCCGTCTTCCCTGGGAGCCACCCGCTTCCTTACAAGGACCGCCCCCTTGTATAGTTGCTCAGAGGTTCCGCCTCCCAGACCCGTTACAGTATGATTCCTCCAAAGTAGGCAAGTCATAACTCGATGATCCATGCTTTGAATTACATGTCTGGCTTGATTTTTTCTAAAATTGATTTCTTTGTACTTCTTGCCATCCATGGTATTGATAACATCCTTCTCCAGCACCACATTTGGTAAAATCTGCTGAATCTGATGTCAGTCTTGGTCACGTACATAAGATTAATAGCCAATGATAAAAAGAATGTTTGGTCTGCCAATAAATATTTCATGTCTATTACCCACTTTTAGAGCTTTTCCCCTTTTACTTTGGTTTTTGGCTGACCTTGTAGGACCTGTGGATTAGTGGAGCCACGTCTAGGTCCACACTGCCTACAGAGTAGGAAGATAACCTGGACTACGCCATATCTACACCTTTCTTTGTTCCATAATCTATATATGTAGATATGAGTTCTTGACTTCAGCATACATACTCTCCATGCTGACGGTGGCACTATAAGCAAGCACAAGAAATTAGATATCCCCCCAACCTAAACTCTCTACTCCTTCCAGGTTCCTAAAAAAAGGAGAGACCACCCAGACTATGGAAGAATAGGCAAATCTAGCTTCCACCAAAAGCTCTTGGAAACGAGAAGCTTCCAAATATCACAAACTTTCAGGGGGCATGGAAGGCGTGACCTACAAAAGGACCACCACCCAGATAGGCAACCTTGAAAATTGGCAAGCATGATCTATTCTATCTCTGTATTATTAATTGATAAGAAGACATAAAAAAATATGTAATGATGATTAAAAAATAAGAGAGTTCCCATCGGATAGTTTCCAAAACATAATTTTCTTTTCTGTTTGAACAAAAATAAATTATGGCACAAAAATAATTTGTAATAACATTTTACACCCCAAGTTGCGGATTTGGTAATAATTCGGTCATTTAGGTTTGTCTTTTTTGTTTTTTTAAAGATCTCTTCTTTCGTCAGGTTTCCTCTACGGTACCGGACCTTGTGACTATGCAGATGACTGTAATGGATGATTAAAATGTGTGTCTACGGAGACGATTTGCTGCGGTCTAAGGCACAATTATAAATGGCCGAATACTCACAGCTGCCGTAACCTCCTGTGTTCTCTCAGAGGAAGCTAACATTGCCCAGGCATATGAAAAAAAAAATCTAGATGCTATTTTTTTTTTTTAATTAAAAAGCCTTTTAAGATGAATATCTATTTTTTTTTTAAATTCTTTTACATTCCGATGTTGCATTGCATCCATGTTAACACACGATGAGCCGTGCAGCCCTGCTACGTGGAGCCCTCCCAACTCTGCTACCTCTGCATTCCAATACGGATTTCGCTGCATTCGGTCTACGTGTAATGGGCTTCCCCTGGCGTTCAGTCTGTAAATTTGCATAGTTCACACGCCTATTTACCGGGTTGCAACCCAATCCTCTGTTCTTTGTAAGACGGTTCACGCCGACGCTGGAGATCGCCTGGAATTCACGCTTGATGGGTCTGAAATCTTAAAATCATAGCAAGAAAATCAGGCTGCACTTATGCACCTCCACACTGTGAAATTTTGATAATATATGTCCTAACCGCTTAATTGATTGATTGGCTTACTGCAGCTTTCCGAAGCACCAAATTTATCTTTAATAGCCGGAGACAGGCTCGGCAGGCAACCGGGAGGGGGGTCCCTTGGCGTCGATTTGCTCTTAACTGGAAAGTCATTACCACTTAATACATGTAGATTGTGTTGAAAGAAAATTATGTGTAATGAAATGAGGGGAAAATTAGTGGAGTGTTATGGGCGAAAGCAGATGTTACGCAGAAATTATGCTAGCAGAGATAATCACCTTCAGTAGCATTGTGTGTGCTGGAGTGTTAACTCCGACTGAGGATTGGTGAGGGACCCGAGTATATACCCACAAATCTATACACAGCCACTCGGCTTTATATCGCATGCAGGAGTCATCGTGTGCCGTGCAGACGTCAACCCACAATTCATACGGATTTATAGAAAATTCTAGATATTCTGTTTTTTCTATTAGGTATGATGGTAAAATTACTTATCGGATAGGGCGGAGCATAGATGGTCCGAACGGTTAAGGGACTGGTCAGCTGGAAGAAAATCAAATAAAAATAGATTGAGACAAGAGTTGATTTTGATCAAATATTCTGGATTATCAAATATTCTGGATAATCAGATTCATATAAAGAAGTCGTTTTTAAATCTGCAGTAGGTCAATTTAGGCTGCGGATGTTACTGTGATGCACAGCGATTAACGGCACCAATTTTGCAATAAAATCGACATGGGTATTTACTTCTGCAGATTCAATTGCACCATTTCTACGGTTGGTTATTCTGCAATATTTGCAAAAATATTGTGGCTTTTTTGTGTTGTTTTTTGTAGTTTTCAATATTTTTTACAGCACAAAACTGTAGCCAGATGTTGGCATTAAAAGGGTTATCTATTCTTTTTTTTTTTGGAAGCGCACTACTCCTCTGCCTTCTGGTCTCTTGTCTGCCAGGGACAGTGTGCTCCTGATGACTGACAGTTTACTCACCGCTGGTCTGATCTGTGCGCTCTCCGATGCTACAAGCAGAGACAGCTTTAAAATCGGATGAGCACAAAGACACCGATCCAGAGATCCGGCCCACTTTAGAGAAGCGCTTACAAGCTATAAAGCAAAGAGCCTGTAAGTGCTGCACTCCTTGGCTAGGAAGACGCCCACTGTGGATGAAGTGCAGAGGTGGCCGGTAGCCTTGGCAACTAGCAGCAAACTAAAGAATAAAAATATCCCTCCATTCTTAAAAATTGACTATTGAAGTTAATGGAATTGTCCAGTGAAAACAAGCTCTCACCTATCCACAGGATAGGTAACAGATTATTGATTGGTGGGAGTCTGACCACCGGGATCCAAAGTGATGGGAAAAACATGGAATTTTCAGCCCATATGGGTCACTTTTTGAATGGAGCAGCAGCTCTCAGCAGCCCAACCAATAGGGAATGAATGAAGAGCCAATTGAGCCAGTGCATGGCTGCTCCATTATAATGGGGCAAAAGTGCCCTGTTCTATCATTTGGCAGCGATCGGACCCCACTCATAAATGACTTATTACTAGAGATGGTGAAAATCGATTTGCATCACCGGGTCCAGTGGCCACTTTGATAATCTGCAGTCTCTGGACTCGAGCCCGGTGAACCGCCTCTTACCTGGTGGCATTTCCGGCTCCTTTTTTGATTTTCCAGCCTGGCGCAATGTTATCGTTGGGGTGAGATGCACATGTGACGTCGTACCAAGCTGGCTAATCGAAAGAAGGACTGCAGATGCCGACTGGTAGGAATCTGATTTCAAGGCTCCATTTTGATGGCCACGGAGTACTGACGAGGCTGGTGGACTTTGTTCTGTGGATCAATTCTCACCAACTCTAGTTATCATCTAACCTGTGGATAAGTGATAACTTGACAATCCCTTTAAGGGGTTCAATGTAACTGCTGTCCTAAAAACAGTGTACCCATAGTTCAGTCGATCCCTGCAGGTCTCACTATAGGAACCATTGACAATCACTTCTGACCACTTGGTCGTACATTTCACCTGTACTGACCAAAAGACCCTTGAGTGCCATATTCGAGATTAATCAAAACTACCCATTAGAGGTGGGAAAGGGTTAAAAAAACCCTGTTCTTCTGCTTATTACACCACCGCAGATCCCCGATCTGCTGGTCTATGTTCTTCCATTGCTTCACCCCGGCACTGTGTTCAATCTACGCGGTCACTGGGATTGGATAGCCATGGAGGCGGAGAACAATGTGGAAAGGTGAGTATAAGATGATTTTTTTTTTTTCATTTTAACCTTTTCCTAACCCTCTTAAGAATCCAGAAACATGGCTTCTGTCTGATCGCCATTCTGTTGGGTCCGAGTGAATCAAACCCCAATAATTTCGCAAAACGATTTCAATTTTTTACGTATCGATTCCGTAATCTCTACTAAGGACAATTTAGTTCAACTATATTTTCTACATTTGGGATCACCTTAAAAAATCATAAGCATTGCAAGTTTTTTATTAATTTTTTTTTAACAATTTTCTATATTTTAATTATAACCAGTGCAGAATATATAACCTGAGCCTGATCTTGTTTCATATCCATTCTGGTAAATAAATTTAAAAATCCATTTCCTTCCACAATGACGCCTGAATATCTATATTTATTTCACTCCAAATGATTTCTCTGCCGACATCATAAAAAATCCCGTCTATGTAGACGAAAATACAGAGTAAAATTAAGTAGGGAACCCTATAAAAAAATCAGTTAGTGGTGAAAGCAAAGTATATAAACTCGGGAGACAGAATAACTGTATTTTCATAACGTGAACATTTCCAACGTGAGATTAATCTCAGCCAGAAACTCTTTCTTAACCCTCAAGTAATTAGACAAAACTCATAAAGCAACAATATGATTTTGCATATAACACTTCAAGTATCTCGTATAACAAATTCCGTTTTATATGTTCAGTTCAGTACCCAGCCTGTATTTCTTTATGTATGCCATCACCGCGTAATAATATAGCTGGTTATTATAATGTCTTCATTAAGCTGTTGTGAAATTCTCATTCTCTTCTCACTGCGGGCTGCAAGTTCTCTTTCTGTCTTTCTTCTGTACAGTTTTGCAGTCATTCAGTTGGGTTGTCCACCATCTGTCAACTCTATCGTAGAGTTCTTGCACCGTCCTGCTTCTTTTATTAAAAAAAAAAGATTCTTTCATCCATGGGATTGTGTTATCTGACACTACGTGCCATCAGACTCCTGAAAATGACCAGAAAGTCCTTGGCATTGATGTAAAATTGGTCAGCGCCTTAACGTATACACCATTCTCCACTATGTCACAGGTGTGTCAGGTGTGACAGACAGTCATTCTGGATCCGGCTGTAGAAGGTCGCTGCTCTTGGCCTTGCAGACACCTTCTTGATCCTTTCTCCATCCTTCCCTCTCTAGGACCAAGCGGTGAGCTCCACTTTCTGCTGCTAATTAACACACCCTGGCTGGACCTTTAAATAACAACCAGTCTCTCCAGAGAATCGCTGATGATAGAAGTATATTCCTCTGTTCAGGCCTGGAGTTCTAGCAATCGGATAGTTTTTTCTTGGTGTTCCTTTGTGATCGTTGTCGTGATCGCTCTGGTGTCTTCTCAAAGCTAAGTACATTCCCTTGTCTGTTTACTTTGTTTGTCTTTAGTTGCAGTGGGGCTGACTAGTGCTCACCCCTTCCTCTCCCTGCCTAGAGCCTAGCTCCAGGATCAGCCTGGGCTAAGGTAACCTGCTCAGCGATAGGTGAGGAACCTATTTAGGGATGATAGGGGAGCCAGGGTGTTGTAGAATCTACCTAGGGGTCTCCACTCTCCCTTCCCTAGTTGCTGGGCTTCCCCTCCTTTTCCCCTCGTCGTACGCTGGGTTATTCCCATACCTAGTATGACACACTATGTAGAAATGTATCACTAAGTGGTGTGAATGTAGAGAAAATTTTTAAAAACTAAATTACCTGGTGCCCCACACATGCACTGTGGTCCTCATACTTTCGCCTTGAAGACAACCAAGACTGTCTACTATTGGTCATGCTTATACAGTGGTCACCTTGAGTCATCATGACCCTAGGTCTACTTGCTCCATAAAAGTAGGACAATGTTACAGATGGGAGAATAATTTTTAAAATAATAAATTTTTCAATGATAAACCCCAAATATTTGGATTCTGACAAATCTGAAACTTTTGGGATTCGATTCGCTAGAATGCAGCAAAATGGCAGCTCACCACCATTAGACTTCATTCAGATTTCCGATTTTTGCATACGAGTGTTTTTCATGGATAGCACTCATACCTGTGATAGTCTAAGGGGCTATTCACATGTCGGTGATTTTCTCCGGACTGAGTGGTCCATGCAAAATCACGGAGATGTCCAACTTTGATTCATCGGCTCAGAATCAGCAATGGAAGCTTATGGGTCAGTGAAAAAATTGGACAGCACATGGAACGCATCCGAGCGCTGTCCAATTTTCACGATTTGTCACAAAGGAGAAGGTGGAAAAACTTTTTTTTTTTCTCCACATACGAGAAAAACTGATGACACTCGGACCACACTCTCATCAAAGTCTGATCAAACTCTGATCAGAGTCTGATCAAAATAAGAAGTGAGAAAAACAGACGTCTTACGCTCTATGATTTTGGGCTGCGAAAGGGTTAGAATAAAAAAATTAATACTCAACTTTCCTCGACTCTTGTTGCGCCATCTCAAGTAGCAGCTCCCTGGTTCTCCGCAGTGGTCTTGTGTTCATCCTGCCTGTTCTTACTGTCTTCTGTTCTCCTTCCATTTTGGTATGTGAGGTTAAAATAAGGCTTCGTTCGATCACGTGGGAGGGCAACTCCTGCCACAACATACATTGCCTCCACACGTGACAGTGTTAGGCCAATCTGACGCTTCAGATTGACTTCAAGTGCCGGAATGGAGAAAAAAACAGAAAACTGGTGCACTTAGCGGAGTATCAAAAACATGTGGCTGAGGCGGCGTACGAACAGGTGAAGCATAGTGAGTATAAAGCTTTTTCTTTTATTGTAGCCCCATCCTTATGACAATTGGGACAGTTTTGATTTAGACTGATATTTTTCCAACCAAATCTAACTTTTTGGCCAGATTTGAGCAAATCTGCCCAAATTAAAGTTTTGGATATTCACTTATCTCTAGCCTGTAGGCCATGACCACAGCAATTGACCTTCTGTATTACCTTGACTCTTGACCAATAAAATATAGCTTTGGTTGTTATACATAAACATGGATAGACAAATTATGGAGGTTAACTGGAGTCATCCATGACTTTTTTTTGGTTTTAAGTGTGAAAGAAGGAGTCTACTAAGTTCTAGGAATGATATTTCCCAACCTGAAGAGGCAAACTCATAAAAATCTTCTTTGATTGCTTTAAAAGCTAGTTGTGACTAATCGAATGCAATCCTTTCCAAGGATGGACTTGCCCATCAAAGGATTATTCGACTCCGTCAATGACCTCAAAATTCCAGCAGAAGACTTTAAAGCAAAAAACCTAAATCCAAACCTAGTTCTTCTATGCTTCGAAATCCTAAAAGATTTTGGGACTTCCCAGTTGAGCAAATCCAAAGCATCAAATAGGAAATTGGTTCTCCGTCAGTAGACCATAGACCCCCCAGTATGGAAACCATTTTTGTTGGGTGCACTTGCACTTTCATGAGGCTATGATCTTTATCTTTACAGGTAAAGTATATTGTTTGATCAAAGCTTAGGAGTTCTTCTTCTATGTGAAGGTCGCTTAATGTAAGGACCTGGAGGGACGCTGATTTGAGGTTGTTATGCATCTTCAATAGCTGTCAGCTATTTCCTCCAGTTTGGTGGAGTGTGCATGTCTTCTCAATGGGACAATGAGAGTACACTGAAGCAAGATGCCCCTGGTGGCAAGTTTTCTTCATTGAGTTCAAAAGATTGGGCATTTTGAAATTCAATATACCTGTTCCTTTTTTTCCTTAGCGCAATGGCCAAACCGCTAATACATCTTAGATGGTCAGCCAGTTGGGTCAGATAACCTTAGTGTAATTTATATGGTCACTTTTAGAGGACTTCTATGTTATCCTATGTAATATTATAAGGTAACTTTAATAATATAAAAAATGAGCTTTTTTTTGCAAATATAACGAGCTGCCCAATATCCCAATAATATTAGAAAAATAAAATTTGATATTATCCATATCTCTCTACTTTGTCTGGTCAGAATAATTGTTTCTTTTTATAGGAATGAGGACCTGGTAATCGGTCTCCCGAAGAAGAGTTCATTTATGCAGGCCAGGTGAGACTGCATAGTGTCGTATACGCTGCTGACTGTGGTCACTAATGAAATAAGTGAGCACCCAGAGGTATAAGTAATATTCACCGTGCAAAATGCACATATGAAGCAGCTGGGACAGAGCGAGCAGCAAGAAGCTGGGCTAATCCCTTTAGGTCTTAGCTTTAGAACATAGATGTGGAACCTTTGGCAAAACCAATATGAAACTTCTTGAAAGGTCTGGTCATAACTCTAATATTCGGATGTTTCATCGCAGAGAGGATTATTTTTAGAGCACTTCGAGATGATTTTCTTTGAGGTTTTCCGTCACAGCAAGACATCAAGCGCACATGGAGCATATAAAAAATTACCAACACTATAAATCAAAAATGTTTACTTTTTCATAGCGTTTTGGCAGCTCTCCTTTCACCTATGCATTCCCGAGAATATCAACAAATACTATAATAACAAGGTTTCCATAAGTCGTTAGTTCACCAGAATACAAGAAAAAAATTGTAAAATTACGCAAAGATAACTTCTAAATATTATATTTTTCAGACAGGGTTGTCAAGAATTGGGCCAAAGTACTGGAAAAAGAAGATGGAAAAGAGGAAGAAGCATAGAAAAATAAAAGAAGTGGAAAAAGAAAAGATAAGAATAGAGGAAGTGGTGGAGGAAGATGAAGAGGAGGAAGAGGAAGAAGATGTAAAGGAAGAGAAAAAAAAGAATAAGTAGAGGAAGTGGTAAAAGTGGAAGAAGAAAACGAAGGAATAAATTAGGAAGAAGAGGATGAAAAAGAAGAAGAAAATGAGGAAGAGAAAGAAATGGAAGAAGAAAATTAGGAAGAAGAGAAAGGAGAAGATGTAAAGGAAGAGAGAAAAGGGAATAAGTAGAGAAAGTGGAAAGAAGTGGAATAATTGAAGCAGAAGAAAAAGAGGAAAAAAAATTAGGAAGAAAAGGAAGTAGAAAAGGAGGAAGAGAGAGAAAAGCAAGAATAATACAATTAGGTAGAAGAAAAGGAGGAAGAGGAAGATATTAAGGAAGAGAAAAAAGGAATATGTAGATGAAGTGGAAAAAAAAGTAAGAATAAGAAGAAATTAAAAGGAAGAGAAGGTAAGACGAAGAAGAAAAGGAATCAAAAAAGAGGAAATAGAGTTAAAGAAAGAAAAAAAGCAGAGGCAGTAGAAGAGGAAGAAAATTAGGAAGAGGAAAAGGAGTAAGAAGAGGAAGAAGAAGATGTAAAGGAAGAGAAAAAAGTAAGAAGCAGAAGTGGAAAAATAAGAAGAAAAGGAAGAATACGAGAAAAAGGAGAAAGAAGAAAAGGGAGAGGAAAATGAAAGGAGGAAAGCAAGTGTTGAATAAAAAAAAGCAGAGGCAGAAGAAGAAGAAAATTAAGAATGAAAAAGTAGGAAGAGCAAGAAAAGGAAGGAGGCGAGGAAGTAGGAAGTAGAGGATGAGGAGGAGGAAATGGAAAAAATAGATGAAAGAGAAGAAGTGGATGAAGAAGGAGAAGAAAATGAAGAGTAATAGGAAAAGGAAGAAGAAAAAGAGGAAACAGAAGAGGAGGAGAAAAAAGGAAGAAGGACAAAAAATAGACAAAAGAGGCTTTTATATTCTACAGTTGTTGTTAGATTGCTATTATAGAGCAGAGATCTCCAGTCTTTGGATCTTCGACCTTCAGTCTTTGGATCTTCAACAAAAAAATTTCCCAGCATGCTCATCTTATTGAGTTGTATTTACAACAGCTTAAGATCCGTAGGCTGACTATCATTGTTAGATAATGTTTGTATGATATGCAGCTCTACAATAAATACCTAATACTAGGATATTTCCATTTTTATTATTTCACTGGTTCTGAATTATATCTGTTGACAATACTGGTTGACAACCAATATGGCTCCAAGACTGCTAAATCTTTGTTAAGCCAAAGTTTAACCCTCGCCTGCCATATTTAGGGTGAGTCTAGCGGCAAGTACTGGGAAATCCTACAGTATCATAACCTTAGGTCCACAATGCGTCACATCAATGAATTTAATCACAAAAAAATGCCCACAAAAATGAACCAAAATATTGAAATGCATAGACCTGTTATCTGGCCACTCTATGTTGGTAATATGTAAGCGTTATATGGCAATAACCAGCTTCTGACATTAAATTAAATTTCCCTTTAAGGTGGCTGAAATTATACATTTTTCGGAGTAGATCTCTAGTATAAGTGTCTGACTCTAACACATCAAACTTTCGAACAGACCACTAAAAATCATCTTTACATGTTTTGTTAAAGACCTAATCTCGAATTCCATGCTGTCATTGTGTTTTGCTATTTCGGGCTGGATTCACATTACAAGGAGTCTATTTTGTGCTCCCTTGTCATCCCGATGCTGAAATAATGCAGAAAAGAATAAAAAGACACTGACTCAAAGTGACAGCATGAGCAGTTTTCTCCTTAAAAAAAAAAAAAAAAAAAAAAAAAAATCGCCATACCAGATGTTATCCAAGATACATTAGTTAATTGAATTTCATAATACGGGGTCACATACATTTAAATGTTTGGTGAATGCAGCAAGTTTAAAGGACATTAGATACAAGTGAGGATCCAAGATGAGTGAACTGTAGAAAAAAAAAAAAAGTTGGGTAAGCAAAATTTGTTGTTTCAGGAATTTTTTCATCTCACCTTGCAAAGGAGTTAAAGGAGTTGTCCATTTTGGAAATTTAAAGAAAAATTAATAATAGTTTAAAATGGGTTAACAAAATAAAAACAGCAATAATTATTTCATTTATCTCTGACCATCCCAAATCCTACACTGCATCGTCCTTTTCTGGTCTCCTCTTCATCTGAAGTCCCGACATTCACTGACTGAGGTGGGCTACCATAGAGGCCAGTTATTGGCTGAGAAATCCCTTTAAAGGGAATCTGTGAGTAAGTTGCATTTCCATCAAACCATTTTATATCTTGTATCTGTTGCTGCATTCCTGAGAAATCAGTGTTTTCATTAATATGCAAATGAGATGTTAAGTGCTCTGGGCTTTACAGCATTTTCTGAACCTCTGCCTCCTGAGGTTGATTTCCCCTCTTGGACCAGCCTCTTGTCTGGGACCTGGTGTCACACAGACAGTAAGCTATCAATCAAACTATAGAAGCTGGTGCTGGGCGAAGAAGCAACTTTGAGACGCAGCAGGATGGGAAGTGCTGTGTCACATCCAGAGCACTTAATGCTTCATTTACATGTGAGCTAAAAATGCTGATTTCTTGGGAAAGCAGCAACAGATAAAAGATACAAAGATTTTTATGAATTTACATTGCAAAGTCCTGCATGCCCATATATGCAATTTGGAAGGGGGAGGGTTAATCTTTACTCACAGATTCCCTTTAAAGGAACTGCACAGTTAAAGGGGTTGTCCGGTTCAAATCGATAAGTCTGCAGTCACTCTGTGTAACTCGCCGGTTTCTGAGCCGGGACCAGAGGGTGTGCATGCGTTATACATACTCCCGGCCAGAGCCTGTCCTTTGGGGCGCGGCCTCACTCCATACACTTCTATAGAGCAAGGTCGTGCCCCGACTAGTGAGCGTGACCGATGAGAGGGCGTGTATGGAATGAGGCCACGTCCACTGGATGGGCTCTGGCCAGGAGTATGTATAATTTATACATAGCCTCCGGTCCTGGCTCAGAAACCGGTGAATCCCCGCAGCGCACACTGCGTGGCTGGGAGGATTCATAAGTCTGCAGTCACACAGAGTGACTGCAGACTTATTAGTTTGGACTGGACAACTCCTTTAATCACTGGCTACTATGGTAGCCCACCTCAGTCAGTAATTGGTTGCAAAATTGCTGATGTCTCAGAAAAGCAGCAACAGATGAAAGGTATAGTTTTTGATGGATTTATTTTTCAAAGACCTGCAAGCCCATATAGTCGGTTTGGAGAGGGGGGTTGATTTTACTGACAAATTCCCTTTATACAAAAAGTAAATTTTTTATTAGATTTGACTGGAAAATATGAGCTAAAAATATTATTTTTTCACACCAAGGGTTAATACTAATATAAACTGGATAGCTATTCTTAACCCTTTCATGCCGCAGCCCTTTTCAGTATTTGCACTTTCATTTTTAACTCCTCTTCTTCCCAGAGCCATAACTTTTGCAATTTCACAGTTGCTGTTTTTTTTTACCATGTTCACTAAATGCTAAAACTGACCTTCAATTATTATTCTCCAGGTCATTACGAGTTTGTAGACACCAAACATGTATAGGTTCTTTTTTATTTGAGTGGTAAAAAAAAATCCAAACTTTGTAAGGGACAAAAAAAAAATCTCCATTTTCCGAGACCCGTAGCGTCTCCATTTTTAGGGGTCTTGGGCTGGGTGAGGGCTTATTTTTTGCGCACCGAGATTAAGTTTTTATTGATACCATTTTGGGGTAGACACAATCTTTTGATCGCCCGTTATTGCATTTTACTGCAATGTTGTGGCAACCAAAAAAATTTAATTCTGGCGTTTTGATTTTTTTTCTCGTTACACCGTTTACTGATAGGATTAATTATTTTTTTATATTGATAGATCGGGCGATTCTGAACACGGTAATACCAAATATGTGTATATTTGATTTTTTTTTTTATTGTTTTATTTTGAATGGGGACGGTGATTTAAACTTTTATATTTTTTTAAAAAAAAATCATATTTTTAAAAAACTTTATTTTCTTTTTTTTTACTTTTCACCTGCTTTAATAGTCTCCATGGGAGACTGGAAGCTGCAATTGTCTGATCACCTGTGCAACTAACACTGATGGGCGGTGCTAGTGACGCGCTTCCGGCGCTCTCATGTTAAATGCCGCTGTCAGAGTTTGACAGTGGCATCTAACATATTAACAGCCGCCTGCGGCTGTTAGGGGCCCATGACAGCGGTACATCTCAGCTGTCATGTCCCCGGAAAGGTGCGGGCTCAGCGCCGGAGCCCGCACCAAAGGGGAAGATACGCCATGTGCCGTACATGTATGGCGCATGTCGTGAAGGGATTAATATATTGATGGGAAGAAACTCTTACCTAGAACAATGTCCTATGTATCATTATCATTGACCAAGTATAGATACCTAGCAGTTGTATTCCTATGCACTCTTGTATCATAGTGTATTTCTAATAGTCGTGCCCCTGGCATGGCCCAGGTATGACTGCTACCTCTATACCCCATATGGCTTGGGAAATCGGCCCTTTGTGTTGGGCTTCTTTTTCATCCTCTGTGCCGGATTCAATTGAACTCTAGGCCTTGTATTTGGACACCCAGCAGCCTTAGGATTGGAATTATTTGATACCTAGCTGGAGGTATGTACAAGGGTTAAGACTTTCAGGTCTGGGCTGGAGAGCTCCATTTTAGACTTCTTTTTGAGACCTTCTCTTTCCTCAATATACACCCTAGACCAAGAGCAAGCTATCATACCATATTTTTGCTTAGTCTTTTAAAACTTGAATAAAAAAGTAAAAAGAAAAAAAATTGGTTCCTATTGCTAAAAGTAATAGTACATTCAAGGTCAGCCTGGCCAGTCAGATGACCAGATCATATACAAAAATGCAGTCCTTGTGTATAGTGACCTTGGAGTTGGGGTATCCAATGCTAGTTGGTCCCTTCCTTTTGGTGTTAGGTGGTGAAACTTGTGCAGAAATTCCCACGAAAAGGAAATTGGTCCATGGAGGGTGGGTCCAACATCATGCCTTTGAGTTCTACGTGGCAAAGATTGTCTCATTTTGACATTTATAGATATTATAAGATCCATAAGGTCCCCTCTCTTTTATGTAGATAAAACCTTCTTGGGTCATGGGATCTTACTTACTCAAGGCTTTGTATGAAACAGTCAAGTTTGGGTAGGAGATATACAAGATTGAGGACAATGTGAACAAGTTGAGTTGAAGATGATTCCAGTTGAAAATGACTATGATGATTCAAGGTTGGAGAAGACACTGTCATGGTTGCATATGATGTTGCTAATTTGGATATGATAAGGTAGATATTATCTACCTTATCTAGTAAATACAATAATAAAGTAGAAATCCCTATTGGTCAATCTGTATTTCACCCAAGAACAAGTCATTTTACAAAAAATGTTGATGGTACTTATCGAGGTTTCTCCAACAAATACTCAATGCCTATGGTCTTAGTAAAGACTGGACATGGATTGGTCCATGAATGTGGATCTGATTGCCTCAATATGCCTTTTTCAACCTCATGCCCTTCATGTCTATGTGGCAAAGACTGGTTCATTTTGATATCTATACGTAGTATAAACTCTAAGCTCCTTCAGTATCTCTTCTCTATAGAAAGCACCATCATGGGTCATAGGGTCTTGCGTAGTCAAGATTGGGTTTAAAACAGTCAAGGTTGGGTAGGAGAGAGACAAGATTGAGGAAAATACAAAAAAGTTGGGTTGAAGATGACTCCAGCTGAACATAACTATGAAGAGTCAAGGTTGGAGAAGATACTGTCATGGTTGACTATGATGTCGCCAATTTTGTTATGACATAGTAGATACAATACAAAAGTAAAGTACAAATCCATCTTGTCCAGTCTTCATTCCACCCAAGATCATCATTTTCTCAAAAATGTTGATGGGACTTATTGAGGTTTCTTTAATAAATATTCAATGGTCAATGTTAGGTCTCGAAATGGATTGGCCCATGTTTGTGGATCTGATTACCCCCCAAATTCCTTTTTCAGTCTCGATTTTCAATATCTAGCAATTATATCTGTAACAATGTGCAAAACATCAAGCTGGAATTATTCATTGTTCTTAGGGATGTTTTTACTGAATCCATTTAACATTTTTTTGAAGGCATCTGGGGTTTACTAAGCAGCGGCTAATCGCTTACATTTTATTTACTTTCTTGAATAGTGGTTTGATTTGAGGGCTGTTCTGCATATCTTAAACCTTTTAGCCCGTACATAATATATCAGGCTTTAGTCGTTAGACTTTGGTGTCACTATTCATAAAATAATTGAGTTTACACAAAAAGTGATTCCTGTAATAGCCGTTTTTTACAAGTACGTACATTTTATTTAAAATTACTAACTCGAAGGCAAGGTAAAAAAAAAGAGAAAAAAATATAAAACCCTCACCTCCAACAACTTCCTGTAATTGCGAATTATTGTGAGTGAAACAGAGGGAAAAAGATTTGAAAATTATGAACCATTATGCTCGAGACAGAAAGAGGGAAAAAAAAAAAAGAAGAAGAAGAGGGAGTCGGAGGAAAAAAAGACATCTCGGCTTCATGAAACACAGCTGACAAGCTCGACTAAATTACCCCCGGACCATTACAAAAATCACTTAATTGGCAACCATTTTGTTAGGTCAATTGACTCTAATTGAAAAAATAACAAAAAGCTTATTATGCTGCAAATGTGGCCATGGAAAATGAGTCTTGTGTTAGAAGGAAACAATAATTCTACATTTCAGCTGCTGCAACACTACAAACTTCTGTGTTTTCCTTTGCTAAAATATACGGCAAAAGAGACGCAGAATGTGATTGAATTGCTTGTTTTGTTAAATTTAAACCTCAGTTTTCTCCCTTCCTCCATTTTTAGTATATTATTGTGGTTCCAACACTCGACGGGTGGAATGTATCATATAATGTCTGTTATGGTAATTGAAGTTTAAGCCAATATTTTCAGATTTTTTTTATGCAATAACTTAACCATTAAAATGATTTTTTGGTACCAGTCAAGGGCCAGTGTAGGGTAAAAAAAAAAAATATATATTCAGAAATTCTAATTTTTGAATGGTAGCTGATATAACTATGGATTAGTAGTTGGGTAATGAATGCATTATTAATCTCAAGCTCATGAGGAATGCTAGATTTTAGAATGCAACTTAACCATCACTAGTTCCTTGAGATCTCATCGGTAGTCTAGTCTGAGCCTGTTTTTTGATAAAATGGGACCATGGAAACTGGGTGGATATATACACATGGAAATAGAAGATAAGGAGACAGGAAAAATTTAACAATTTTAGGACTACTAAAAAGGTTTCTAGTCCCTATGATCACTTTTGAAGTTGACTTTATATGGCTTGTAGGTCAAGTACTAAATGGAAAATATCAATGCTGCTCAATCGTCATTCCATCCTAGCGCATATGACACCAATTAGACTTAAGAATAGAGAAACCCTTGAAGAGGACTATAAAGTAACAGTAAATAAACAAATAGATGATCAGTTCTAAATTTGGGTCAAGTCTCGAAAGAGATATATCATTAAGAACTACTAAAAAATTCTTGAAGGAATGGATACATCTTCAATTCATCAATCAGAAGACTTCACAAGGACAACCCATGGGGTGGCCTTAAATACATACAATTCAAGGCAGACCTTCATTAGTGCTTACACTGGGCACATAAAAATTGCATTGGAGCCATAAAAAATGTTCATAGGCTAAGAACTGAAAGAAAGGATCTAAATATTGGTTTTGGTGACTCTTGGCTTGTTACTCCAGTTATAGCACGATATAAGCTTCCTAACAATGCTATGATGATAGATGTCTAATGTTCCCAATGGCAATATTATCAGAAGATAGTTCATCTCAGAGAAAATGAGGAGAAAGGAAGAAAGAGGACAATTGGCATCAAGATAGAAAGATACAACCATAGAAATCATGATGACTCCATTGAGAAGACTTAAATCTCAACCAGAGCTTCATTGGGTCACCGGGAATCCATCCCAATTTTCTGTAATTATTATGATTATATTAGTCTTAGAGCAAACTAATAATACTTAAAAGACTCGATTTCCCATTGAATGAGATAAATGACGATGACACGATAATGATCTACAAGGTCCTCGTAGCGTCTTTGTTGAGAAAATGATAAGGATGAGTCTTTTTGTAAATTTCTTCTCATGAATATTATTGAATATTGATTCTTTTATCCTATGAGTACGTAGATTTATGTTTCATTAGAATAAATCGTTGTAAATTCAACTGGTCTGTTGTTTCCTGCCTTATGATATGGTAATTACAGCCACTTATGAATTATCTTTCTGGAGAATAAATAAAAATATATATTCAAGAAAGGGGATGACTAATATGACTGCACTCGCTTTCAAAGTTCAAGGCAGCAGAAAAGAGAATGACTTCAGAAGTTGCCTTAGAAAACAACCTGATAAACTACGGGATTTTACGCAGTCAAGATTGGGTATAAAACAGTCAAGGTTGGGGAGTAGACAGAAGAGATTGGGGACAATACAAAAAAATTTGGGGTTGAAGATGACAATGAAGGCTCAAGGTTGGGGAGGATTCTGCCATGGTTGGACATGATGTCATCAGGTTTGGGTACGATAGTCTTTGTAAGGGACAAAGTAATTATCGTTGAGTATGATCTGGTAAAGGTTTGAAGATTTTAAAGGGTTTTTTCCATCTTCTAAAATGGGTATTATTGGATAGAGCTTGTAAATAATACATTTTTCAATTTAGTGCATATTAACATTTACAGGCATTCTTGAGATATCAACACTTTTCCTTTGTTTACAGCTGATTGACTTGGAGACCGACCACCACTATTGGACATCAGAGCATGTGCAGTGCTTATGAGCTCTTTTCTATTGAGCCTGTATTAAGCTTCTATTGAAGCTGGCCAGGATCACTGGAAATGGCTTTAACCTCCTAATTCAGACTAGCTCCAGCAGAGCTCTTACAAGACTGACAGTGGTGGTCGGTAACCTAGGTAATGAGCTATACACAAAAGAAAAGTGTTAATATCTCAAGAATGGCTTCATATATTAATAAGCAGTAAATTGCAAAAGTGCTTGTTTTTTAAGCACTATCCGAGAATATCCATCTATGAAGATGGGAATAACCTTTCATAGGATATTGTAGAGGTTGGGTATGGAACAGTAAAGGTTGGGTTAAATATAGACAACGGTGGAGAATATAAAGTCAAGCTTAAATATGACACAGTTAGGATATGTACACTTGTGGTGTTTTTGCAGCTTCTTTTTTGCAGCATTTTTTTTCCTGAGGCAAAAATGCTGCATTTTACAGTACCAGCAAAGGGAATGAGGTCTCAAAAATCTCATTACCAAGCTTGGTTTTTTTTTTTTACGTTTTTTGAGCTGCTGGACATTTTTTCAGCTGCTACTTTTTTTTAGCAATTTTGCAGCATTTTTCATCCATTCTAATGAAAGGTTAAAAACGCATATAAAAATACATAAAAGATGAAGCAAAACCACCACCTAATGACCTAAGGGTATGTGGACGCAGAGTTTTTTCTTGGAATTTTTGGAACAGAATGTGAGCTGGATCTCTCTAAATCCTCTTCAAAAACTCAAAACTCCTGAGAAACTTGAAGGTTCCACTTAGTTTCCACTCCAAAAGACTGTGTGCACATAACCTGAGGGTTAGAGGGTATGAATACTTTAGGCCAAGGTTGGATACGATGAAGGCTTGGTTGGGTGCAATGAAGGTTGTAAATGAAGTTGTGAAGGTTGGGTGGAATACAGTAAAGGTGCTCATAGATAATACCTCACTTGCTAATTGACCTAGACCATCCACCGACACCCTCACAAAGGAGTGTTCTAGCATCGTGTCTTTGTAAGGAATCCATCAGTTCCAAAGTGGGTTTCCGAGGACAGACTTTTAGGATTTAGTAATTCCCTCATTGTTCACCCTTTCACTACTCTAAAAGGATCCAGCCTTTGAGGTAGGGTAAGAAAAACACATATCGGGACAAGGTCATAATCTGAACCAAAGCCATAGTCAAGGAGGATAGATCAGAGCCCAAGAAATCAGGCACTAATAACAGGCAGGGAGAGAGGTCATATAGTGCAATCCAAAAGAGCTTCTTGGGATTTTGGGCCTCTATACATGCAATTTGTGGTTAGTCACTCAAAAATGCTAAGAATGATGTCTTAAGATCTGGACGGAGCACCACCTCCATCTCCGTCAACACTGCTGCCAGGACTTGAGAGTGGTGTGACCAGAATGGGACCAGGGGCGGGCAGGTTTTTTCCTGCATTGATGCTGAACAGAAGAACATTCTGAAGGCTTCTTAATTTCTCATGATTATAATACTATGCAGAAAATACTGTTACAATCGACATGCCACCAATAACTATATCTAGAACCTCCTTCTAAACAAACTAAGGAAGCAAAGAGGTCTACACCACTTCTCTTCACCAAGCTCACCATTGCTATAAATTAGCCTTTACTTCTATATCTTTTTGAATCTAAATAAACTCTTAATTCCGTATAGTCCTCTGCCCGACATAAACCATTGTGAAGCGTAATTAAATTTTTTCTTATCTACACGACGTCAACCATTACAAGAAGTGAGGAGATCAGAATCGAGAGCATTAAGCTAGAACAACAGATGCCTCCTTTGTTTTCCATCCATTGTTTCCTCTCTCTCTCTCTTTCTCCTGCGTTCCACTTCTACCTCTCCTCCGATGTAATTAAAATGTTGTTTTTTTTTACACCCATCATTCTTCTGATTCTATAATATTATAACATCTCATCGTCCCAATCTCCCCCCTACCTAAATCAACCTTACGACCGCCATGCTTTATTTCCTATTCAATTACCTAATAAATATTAGCCAAGTGCAAATCTCGTCATCGACACATAGAACTTGAATTGACGAGAAAAGAAAAAAGAGAGAGAGAGAGGAGCGGCGGAGCACCGGCTTTAAGGGAGCAGCTCTGAAATCCGTTAACATTTGCCAGACCAATGAAGTTCATCAATTAATCAGAGCAAAATAATCAGCACCTACATTAAAGAATAAAACATGAAAAGGACAGGCCATGGATTTAACTTATTCAGAAAGGACCGGCTCCCCACTTCCCTCGGAGTCTTGACATGTTAACTGGCTAGCAACTAATTAGATGTCAAAAATTCATAAGCACTCTTTAATATTGCATACGTCTGCAGAAGACATTTCAATATGAGACTTGTATACACAGAAGTCACTTGAACATTAAAACCCAGCAGGTGAGGAAAATAAAAGTGATTCGCTGAAAAACAATGGCCCTTAAAACCCTAGAGGAAGACGAATAGACTTTCTTATTCAGAAAAGGTATCACCTTAATAAGAATTATATGCAGAGGGGCTTCACAGTAGTATGCTGCCTGGCTGGAAAGAGGGGGCAGATACCGGCTTATCAAAGGCTCTGGCAGGTAAATAGTAATTTACTATGCATGCACAATGAACATTACGCGATGCCTTGACACAGGGTGATAATGAAAGACATTCTATTGTGGCATCCATCGAGGGAATTTTTTTTTTTTTTTTTTTCATCCTCATTCTCTCTCCGTCTCTCCGGAGTGAAGGAGAACTGATGCATCTTGGCAGCTGCCTCCTGTTTTAAGCCATTTCACATAATATGTAAAGAACCTCAACTTTTTGTATATTAAGGAAGCTGTGTTACATTTTTTTTTGTCCCCTGGCGCATGCTGTCTTATGTGTGAGGCAGGGTCTTAAGACAAAAATTATATTTATATATATATATATATATATATGTATATATAATATGGGTAGCGTAAAAGATAGAAAAAAGTAATATGTATGTGTCTTTCTATTCCACTGGACTCGCATGTATTTTAAACAATAACGTTTTTTTCAGTATTTCGAATTATGGACGTTGTGGATCTATCATTTAGCCCCCTCTTCCGATATATATATACACACATATATAAGATTGTGCTGCAATTGTTGTGTATTACTAGTGACTATGGAGCTAATGGGCTCCTTAAACTAAGCCCATCACCCTGTAGGGCAACTTGCCCTGAGAATCATCTTATATACTATATGGAAAGAAAGAGGGGGAGAGTATAGTGCTTTTCTAAGTGTAGTGGGTGAGTATAGGTGTGACCAGTAAAAGAAGAGCCGCTCACCTGCCGGGGTTGTGCAGGTATGGCACGACTCTCTATACCTTGTGAATAAATACAGATGGGTGCAACCGAATAGTCTTCCATGAAGAGTTCCAACAGAGCGTAATCAGGAGGAGACAATCTAGGTGACCAGTGCTCCAAAAAGAAAAAAGGATCATTCACTAGAATTCATGAAAATAAAAATTTATAAAAAAAAAATACACCATGTTTCGGCTGTATCCAGCCTTCCTCAGGTGTTATTTATGTGTTTGAGATAAATATCCCAGAAGGCTTCATGGTTAGAAAGTCTGTGGTCTGGGTGTGGTGCACGGAGTATACACTGGTCTGGCTTCTTGGTCAGATAGTTCTCAATGATCCAAAAGGGGATGTCGGGTAGAAGAAACCTTAGTCAAAGCTATTTTCCTCAATTCCGGTGAATGATCCATTTTTCTCATTTGGGAGTGCCGGTCACCTGGATTTTGTCCTCCTAAGAAAAATCTTATTGTTTATCCCCAAAAGAAAAAGCTTTAAAGTCGTATTCAAATTTGATGCTTTGTGCACCATGGGCGGTGCTCTGCACGCTGCTCCAACCCTGGCCGCCTTCACTGACTGCACTGAGGTCACTTGAGCCAACGCTCTCTCGGTTGAATTCTCGTGCATGCCCACAGCCCCACAGAATTGGCGCACACGTAAAACAGGGCTTTTTAGTGTCTGCCCTCTGTTAATTCCGTACAGGAGCCAATAATATTGGGATCTGTGCATGTGCATGGAGCCAGTGGAGCCAGCGCTGTCGATCAAAGAAGGTAGTTGTTCCGGACATTAGAATATCGCTGAGCCAAAGCTGTAATTACACTTGCCTGCACCAAAAAGCTCAATGAACTACCCTCACTCTGCATCCAAATACCCCGACCCAAGAATGGTGGCTTTTTGGCCCTCCTCTTGACACCCAACTCTCAGAGCAAATGCACCAGTTGCCCCCTACCTTAGCTACACCACTTAACTGCGCACCTAATCTGAATACAACTTTTAAAAGAGGTTGTCGAATAAAAACACAGGATAAGTGATAACAATGATTGGCGGGGGTCCAACCTCTGGGACCTGCACCAGTGGCGGACACAGACGGAAGAGTGACCCTGTGCATACAGTATATGGGCCCCTCTTTTTGTCTGTGGCAGGACTTGCTTGCTGATTTAGAAGTGAAAGTGGGCCCCCTTACCTCTCGGGCCCCGGTTGTTGCCCCAATGATATGACCGGCCATCAGTAAGACAGGACAGGGCACTTTTATCTGTTAGAATACAGCAGCAGAGCGTACGCCCAATTGACGCTCCATTCATTCCTTATGGGGCTGTCGAGAGTTGAACTTTTGAGTTTGAGCTTTTTTTTAAACCCCCTTGAGGATAACTGGAGCAGCAGTCGGGCAAGTTGAGGATGAAAATACCCCACTGGGGAAAAAGAATCATGTTCAGCTCATGGGTGTGGATCCGAGCACTTACACCCCCACAATTAGTAAGTTATCACCTATCTTATGGCACAGAGGAAGAGCAGCTATTGCATTACAGATGTGTTCTTAACTTTCCTCTTAGGTCATCGTATCCGGAGATGACCTGCTTTTAAAAAAGATAGAATCTGGGAACCTCTGTCGGGAGATGTTTGTTATATGTGTCTATCTACATGTGGCCACCCAATGGTTGTGATGTGAACTGCAGTCTGTCAAGAGTTTTTGCAAGGATGTTTCAATAATGTATTTAGTTTTGTGTTGCAAGTAATTTTGTCCTTAAAGAAGTCCTCCTCCTCCTCCTTCTCCCATCAAAGTTTTTATCCTCTTATTATATTGCAGTCATCATATTATATAGCACTGTGTACTTACAATTGCTCATTTTGCCTTTTTACCCCGCTAATTCTTCTCTTTTCCATTAGGTCTATGACATCACGTGATTAAAAACAAACTAGCTGAATCCTTCTAAGCTCTATGTAGAAACAGGAGGTGAATTTTCCCTGCGTGAGTCATCACTGCAAAAGTTCCTGCAAGGGGGAGGAAGGAGCAGCTGGGTCAGGAGTTAAAGAAGGGAATGATAAGTGCAGGGACAAGAGACTTCCTGTGTCTACATAGAACAGAGAAAAAGTAACTGGGTAGAAAGGCGAAATGAGCAATTGTAAGTACACAGTGCTGTATAATATGATGACTGCAATATATTAAGAGGATAAAAACTTTGATGGGAGGAGGAGTGCTTCTATAATGAAATTTGAGACAAGGTAAGTGTGGGCATATCAAATGGAAAGGCCATCATGGAGTATCTTTTCTATTATCATCTATTTTATACCCAATTGGGCACATTTAATAGTGGATGATATTTTTATGACATGTAGGCCCCTATGGAGGTGAAAATAGGGCGTGGGGGCAATATAATCTCCATATACAATATGTTTAGTGGAGACCTATTATAGAGGGCAGTGGATCACAGGAAAGAGATTAAGAGCTTGAAGCTGCCATCATATGTGATTCAGTAATAAGGTACGGTTTGTATTTGATATGACATTTTTGGCTTTAATGATAGAAATACAGATGCATTAGCTCCAATTCCCAATTTTGCACAGCAAGAGAGCCCACCTACATGCAACTATTGCAGAGGTTTCTCATTTTTACGTCTGTTTCTATTCGGTATCTGGATAATGCATCACTGTGATTGCCTGGAGGATGGCAGTAGGGAACGGAAGCCGGCTCGGATTATCTTCTTGTCTGGCTATTATTTTGCATTCTTCCTCATATAAGGATAGGATTTTTTTTAGAATTTTTGTACCCTCTCATTATGAAACTTACATCCATAAAAGGGGGTCTCATGCCATAGGGATTTCAGCACGTTTTATTTTAAGATGAATATATTATACTTGCCAACTTTGGATGGCTAATATCCAGGAGATGGGTAGCTGACCGGCGTGCAGAACACACTGTGTGGACTTTTTTTTCAAATAGCTTCAGCCCTTTTCCAGGCCATGCCCGTTACCGATCCCCCTCTATGCCTTGGACCCTATTCCTCAAGATGTCGGGACACAGGAATCTTTGTAGAAAAGCTGTGTTGAAGGAGCTTTTCAAGAGGAAAGATTGTTAACTCTCATGGGGATCTCCAGAGGCCTCGCTGACATTTGGGGGTACGCGACAAGTAAAAATATTATGCAGGTATTATTTTAGAAGCATTGCTTATAGGGGAGAATATGGCAGCCAACAAATAGAATGTCTATGGCCAGTGGTGGGCTTTTCTTGTCCTGATGAAGAAGTCTGTAGTACTGCGAAACGCGTTGACTGAATAAAGAAAAAAAGCATGTACATTTGGTCTGGAGTTGGATTTATTATATGGGATGCCAGTAAAGCAGATTATCCGCAAATCCTCTTATCTATGGAACAGTGGTGGACACAGACTGTGCAAGAACAATTTATGGTCCCCTTTTTGTTTCTATAACAGGACCTGCTTGCTGATTTGAAGGTGAAAGTGAGCCCCTGTACCTCATGGGCACCTGTGCAGCTACACACGTTGCACCAATGATATGTCTACCCTTGCCTATAGCTCCATCGTACCATCAACAGGGATTGTGTGGACCATCTGTACTGATCAGGTGCAAAAAACAGCAATTCCCAAATCTATAACCACTATTCAACTTGCCAGTTTCCAAAAATTGCCCATGCCTGAAATTGTTCATTGAACATCGGAAGAAAAATGCATGTCTACACCATTGCATTGGGTTTTCTTCCTTCAGCGCTATAGGGAAATCAATTTCCTTGCATGTTTTGCTGGCCAAACTCACTAGGGCATCATTTGCAGTATTCTCATTAGAAGAGCTGCAAGCTGCACTAGTTGGGTAGGCACTGAGGGCCCTTCCAGGTTACTATCAGATCGCCCTGTGCAATTCTGATATAACAGTCTTATGGGATTATTATGTATGCAATGTCCTAAGAGAGTCTCTACAGTGGCTCCACCCAACACTTTCCTTCCAACTAGTGATGAATGAGCACTAAAATGCTCGGGTGCTCGTTGCTCGGGTTGAGCAAATTGGAATACTCGGGTGCTCGATTTGAGTAACAAGCCCAATGTAAGTCTATGGGAAACTCAAGCATCTTTCCGGTGCCCCCCCCCCCCCCCCAGGAGGTCTACAGGGGTCTGAAAATTGCCTTAATCAATGGGAAGAGTGGTCAAATGACATGGGAACAGCATGGGGAAGACCTCTGGAAGCATTTCTGACTCCCAGGTCACTGCTGTCAACAATTTTGTCAGAGTATTACGTCACTGTTACGAACTCGCAATAAAACATATGTAAGGCGGCTGTGTTCACACCGTGCAGTAACTGAGGCAGTGACCCAAGCAAGTCCAATATAAGCAGCTTTTATTCAGCAAACTCACAGGTAAATAGAAAGTCTTCCGGTTCGCAGCTGGGTTAACACAAGTCCATAAACAACGGTTGCAGGGCTGCTAAGAGCCTGACGGGCGCAGAGCCTTCCCAGGCGTGGGTTTAGCTACTCACAGGCCCACTGAGCTTTCTTGCTATGCTCCTAGCAGGTCCCAACATTGAAGACCACTAACCCTTACTGCAGGGTTTTTAAAGGACCTGTGGCAAGAACCACTGGAAAACCCGGGTTGGAGGGAGGAGGCCGCCCCACTGCCTTCCTGTTACCTCCTCCAAGAAATGAAAGCCCTGCCAGGTTTTAATTAATCTGCCTTAGCCAGATAGCCTGACCAGGTCAATGCTCACCTTCATTCCTGCACTGCAGCCGCAGCTGTGTCTGTGACTGTGTGGTGCCCCTGCGGGTTCAGTCACCACAGAGGTACTGCATCTCACCCAGAGGTGTGGTACCCCACTCTCAGGTAAGGAGGGAGTACTACCCGGGACCCACACACCCGCATCCAACACACTTCACTTCAATGGGGAAGGGCGAAATTGCTCCTAAGGGAGAGCACAGTCCCTGGTCCCTAGCTGGAGGGTGAAACCCTGTAGTGGGTGTGGGTGGAGGAAGTAGCTCAGGGGAGCACCGTCAGAAAGAGTATAAGAAGGAGGGGAACCATCTAGAAGCAGGTCAGTTCTGTAGGGCAGTTAAGAGGAGAGAGAGCTGGGAGCAGGAGCTCAGGAGGAGCTCTGCTCAGGAGGAGAGAGAGAGGAGTCGGGCCTAGCCTGAGAGGCCCAGGAGAGAGAGTGAGAGAGGACGGGAGCAGAGGGAAGGCTCCAGAGACAGAGAGGATCCCAGGGGCACGATAAGTGCAGGAAGCCACCCGTGCGCCCGAATTTATACACACGTGGAGGGATCACGCCACTGAGGGGACCGGCCCCTAACTAGTGGAGAACAACCAGGCTCAGCTAGATAACCGGAGGCTGCTGTATTTGCAAGGTGCAGCAGCCAATCACCACAATTACATCGCCGAAAAGGTGGCAGCATAGGGTCCAGGGGATTGCAAGTCACCCGACAAGACCCGAGGCTACCGACTTGGGACACTGATTGTGAGGCGCAAGGCAGGAGGGCGAGAGCCAGCGCAGGGAAGACGACCGGGAAAGGCACATAGAACGGGGTCCCGTTTAAGTACTCCTGAGAGACTTGAGAGTTGCCGAGCCCCTTCCCTGGTGAACACAGGACGGCGTGGAAGGTTACACACTGGCCCTGGTAACCTGGAATCTTGAACAACTGTGAGTAAACCTTGAAGACTGCACCCCACTGTGTCCTGGAATTATTGCTGCGCCATCACCAGCCCTGCATTACACCTCACCAACAACATCTACCTCATAGAATCCCTATATCCAGCTCTGGAGCTAAGCTCTGCCCGTGGAGAGCTGAACCAACTCTGCTGCGTTACCATCAGCTCCAGTGGACCTGCACCGCAGCGGCGGCCCCAAATAGCCGCATACCACAGGTGGCGTCACGAACATTATCTCAAAAATCTTTATTCTCCTTTTATTTTGCCCTTTAATTGACCGCCCTGGGTCACGGACGTGGTCACTGCCACTGTGACATCCCCCAGCACCGACCTGCCTGGCTACCGAGTACCCCACGGCCCAGGGGGCGCGTCAACTGCAATGCACTCCAACCTTTTTAATAGGTCTCTGACATTCTGGAGGATATATAACGTCCCTTGTATACGATCCCATTCACTGCCTCACATATCCCTCCCTCTTTTCAAACTTGTGGGTTTGAACATTTGTCACCATACAGGGTGCCCGGGACAGGGCATCCGCGTTTGCCTGCGACTTCCCAGCACGATGTTCTACAGAGAAACTGAAATTTTGCAGTGACAGAAACCACCTGGTGACTCGCGCATTCCTGTCCTTGGCGTTTCTCATCCATACCAAGGGTGAGTGGTCCGTCACCAAGTGGAACTGACGCCTGAGCAAATAATAACGTAGCGATTCCAAGACCCACTTAATAGCTAAACACTCCTTCTCTACTACGCTATAGTTTTTCTCTGGCGGGGTAAGCTTTCTACTCAAGTAGGTGACCGGGTGCTCTTCACCATTCACTTTTTGTGACAATACCGCCCCTAGGCCTACCGGCGAGGCATCTGTCTGTACAATGAAGGTTTCCTTGAAGTTGGGGCTGATGAGGACCGGCTGTCCACACAGGGCCAATTTCATGGACTGCAACGTGTCTTCTGCCTAAGGGTTCCACTGAACGAGTACCGATGGGTGTGGTCAGCTGACAAAAGAACCGCTGCAAGATACGCTCTTGCGTCTTTTTAACCCCTAAGTGTCCACCCAGCAGGTGTGTGTGTGTGTGCCATCTCCAGAACCGCCCGACAGTATGACTGAGGTACCACTAACTTCCACGACCTCATCCCTGATTTTGTCTACCCTATAGAGCAACTCATCGTTGACCACCATGTGTGGAAACACAGTATCTGCACCGTGCTGTTGAGCTACGCCATTTACCTCTAACACCCTTTCCTGCGCCCAAGTCAGGGTGGGATCCTGTAACTCAGCTGTCCCAAACATGCCCCGGGACACTTCCAGCTCGGGATCGATGGGGTCTCCTCGACCTCTCCTGCCAGCACCTCTAGGGGAAATCTATCGGGGTCACACTCTGTCCCTAGGTTGGAAACCCCTACGGCAGGTACCCCTGACTCGGGTTCTTCAGATACAGCGCCCGTAATAAATTTTACCGGGGGAGAGTGGATTTTGTTTTTCCACAGAACAGGGGCAAGTCTCTTCCCAACACAGTCCCATAGGGAAGAGTTTTTACCACCCCCACCACATGTTTCGTGTCCCCACATGGCGTGGACAACACTACCTCCGTGGTTGGGTATTCTCGGAGGTCCCCATGGATACACACAACCCCGACTGTCCGTCCACTGGGGTTGTCTCCTGCCACCAGCGACCCATGTACCAAAGTCACTAGGCTCCCCGAGTCTAAGAGGGCCTCCGTTGGGAACCCATTAACCAGTACCTGGCACAGTTGGGGTTCACTGTCCTGGGGGTCGGCACTCGCAGTGCAGACAGTCTGGGCGTACATTGAGACCCGGCGGTTATACCTACAGTCCATGGGCTCTGTAGTCAGGGGGCAGTTAGCAACCACATCTCCCGGCCCCTGACACTGCCAGCACCTAATGGTGGAGGTACTGTTAGTTCTTGTGACCGTTTGGGAGGGAACCGGTCTCCTGCCACTCTCACTCTGGGGTACTCCTTCAGCACGGGTACAGTGCTGACTGTCCTCAGCAGAGGGACGCGACCCCTTTCCCGATTCCTGGGTTGGCAGGGTCCAGCGTGACAGCCGCGGGGGGGCAGAGTCCAGTATAAAGTCCTGAGTGGCCGAGTACCGCTTGATCAGGCTGACCACCTGGCAAATGAGGTTTAACGAGGAGAAATGTAAGGTCATACATATGGGAAGGAAAAATGGAAGTCACCAGTACTCACTGAATGGGAAATCATTGGGGAATTCAGAGATGGAGAAGGACTTGGGCATCTTGATTGATAGCAAACTAAATTGGAGTGCCCAAAGTCAGGCCGCTGCTGTAAGGGCAAACAGGGTAATGGGATGTATCAGAAGAGGTATAGCTGCAAAGGATGAGAACATTGTTCTTCCACTGTACAGAGCACTGGTCAGACCACACTTGGAATACTGTGCTCAGTTATGGGCCCCAATATATAGAAAGGATATAAATGAGCTTGAAAAGGTACAAAGGAGGGCAACAAAATTAATAAAGGGAATGGAGGGACTGCAATACCCAGAGAGGTTGGCAAAACAAGGACTATTCAGCCTGGAAAAGAGAAGGTTGAGGGGGGACATAATAAATGTGTACAAATATGTTAGGGGACAGTATAGAGATCTAGCCCGGGATTTGTTCAAAAGGAGGGATATTACGGTAACAAGAGGGCATTCACTAAGACTGGAAGAGAAAAGGTTTCAGCACCAGCATAGGAAGGGGTTCTTTACGGTAAGAGCAGTGAGAATATGGAATTCACTGAGTGAGGAGACGGTAATGTCGGATTCACTACACCAGTTCAAGCGGGGACTGGATGCATTTCTAGATACCAGGCAGATTTCAGCATACACTTAAAAATAAAATAAAATAGTAGGTTGATACAGGGATTTATTCTGACTGCTGGTTTCAGAGTCGGGAGGGAATTTTTCCTCAGGTGAAGATTGGCCAAATCATTTGGGGTTTTTGCCCTCCTCTGGATCAACTTTAGCAATTACAGAACTAACAGGTCGAACTTGATGGACGCAAGTCTTTATTCGGCTTTACAAACTATGTTATGTTACTATGAGGGTGCCGGGGTCCCCTTGCCCCACTCAACGTTGGATAGCTTCCGGCCGAGTCCTCAACAACCGGTTGACCACCACCCTCGCCACCATCTGGGCTGGATTCAAAGTCTCAGGCTGGAGCCACCTCTTTACCAGCTGAAGAAGGTCATAAGCCTGAGACCGGGCGGGTCGGGTCTCCACAAAGGCCCATGAAAATACGTGCTGAGCCCTCACATATGTATTGACCCCCAGTCTGGCAAGGATCTTACCTTTGAGCCTCTGGTAGTCTTGGGCGTCCTCCCGACTGAGGTCGAAGTAGGCCTACTGGGCATCTCCGACCGAAAAAGGAGCCACCACTTCCACCCACTGGTCGGCTGGTAGGTTTTCCTGCTCTGCTGTGCGTTCATAGATGGTAAGGAAGGCTTCCACGTTGTCCCATCTTCCTCAACACTGAGTGAACCTTGTCCCGGGCCTCTCGACGTTCCGGGGCTGGTGCCGTCTGCGTCTCCCGCAGAGCTGTGAGCTGCTGCACGATCAGCTCATTGGTGTGCTGCTGCTGCTTGAACTGCTCCTGCTGCCGTGAGGACCAATTGCCTTAACAGCTCCTCCATTTTGTCCACGGGGTTGGGCTGAAAGGTGGCAGGCCGGATTGTGGTCATGCAGCTGCCTGTGGGGGTATGCCTCAGTCACAATGCCCGCATTCTCCACCAAACTGTAAGGCGGCGGTGTTCACACCGTGCAGTAACTGAGGCAGTGACCCAAGCAAGTCCAACATAAACAGCTTTTATTCAGCAAACTCACAGGTAAATAGAAAGTCCTCTGGTTCGCAGCCGGGTTAACACAAGTCCATAAACAACGGTTGCCGTGGGCAACGGCCACGCTGGGCCGCTCAGTGCCAGACGGGCGCAGAGCCTTCCCATGCGTGGGTTCAGCTATACACAGGCCGCCAAGCTTTCCTGCTATGCTCCTAGCAGGTCCTAACACTGAACACCACTAACCCTTACTGTAGGGTTTTTAAAGGACCTGTGGCAAGACCCAGGGAAAACCCGGGTTGGAGGGAGGAGGCCACCCCACTGACTTCCTGTAGCCTCCCCCAAGAAATGAAGGCCCTGCTGGGTTTTGCTTAATCTGCCTTAGCCAGATAGCCTGACCAGGTCAATGCTCACCTTCATTCTTGCATTGCAGCCGCAGGTGTGTCTGCGACTGCAATGCACTCCAATGAGTTCAATATGTCTCTGTACACATTCTGGGGGTTATATACCCTTCCTCGTATACGATCCCAGTCACTGCCTCACACATACCAAAACGAAACCAAAATGTTTTTTCCTGGGAAAAATGTTAAGTGTTACGCTCACGTCCAGACTGACTGGCATGAGCGTGATTAGTGGTCCCACTGGGCCACGAACCGAGGAGTGCCTGGAGGGGCGTGACTAGGGGCCTTGCCAGATCCGACCATGAACACACGGCGGCTTAATCGACTCCGTGGTCAGAGGAGGGAGGTGGCCCAGGTGCTACTCCAGGTCAGACCCCGGTCACAGCTATTGACCCACACCGGGGAATGCAGGAAAGGGCTGGTTTGGCTGGTATGCTGACAGGCGGGTACTGGCAGGCACGGCTGGTATGCAGACAGGCGGGTACTAGTAGGCACGGCTGGTATGCAGACTGGCGGGTACTGGCAGGTAGGTAAACAGGCTGGATAGGGACCGGTACTGACTGGGATACAGGAAATGGGACGCAGGTGCAGGGGACGAGTGGAGCAGCGCCGCAGGTGCGGAGGACGAGCGGAACAGAGCAGATCAGCAAGTGCAGAGGACGAGCGGTGTGGAGGACGAGCGGAGAAGAGCCGCAGGTGCAGAGGACGAGCGGGGCGGAGCAGAGCCGCAGGTGTGGAGGACGAGCGGAGAAGAGCCGCAGGTGCAGAGGACGAGCAGAGCGGAGCAGAGCCGCAGGTGCGGAGGATGAGCGGAGCAGAGCAGAGCCACAGGTGTGGAGGACAAGCGGAGCAGAGCAGAGTGGAGCAGAGCCGCTGGTGTGGAGGACAAGCGGAGCAGAGCTTAGCAGAGCTGCTAGTGCGGAGGACAAGCGGAGCAGAGCCGCAGGTGCTGAGGACAAGTAGAGCAGAGCAGAGCCACAGGTGCAGAGGACAAGCGGAGAAGAGCAGAGCCGCAGGTGCGGAGGACAAGCGGAGAAGAGCAGAGCCGCAGGTGCGGAGGACAAGCAGAGCAGAGCGGAGTAGAGCCGCAGGTGCGGGCAGACAGGACAGAGCTCTGTTCATATGGAACAGACTGGGAAACACAGGAAGATAGCTAGAACACAGGAGGTAGATACGGAGGCAGGGAAACGGGACAAGCAGAACCAGATACTCATAAGGTACTTGCAATGAAGTAGCAAGCGGACACAAATCACAAACAGAAGTACAGAGAGAACGAGTAGGAGTTAGGTACTGGTTCAGACACTGCGGGAAAAGCGAAGGATCGGACATAGAGACAAACAGGTAATGGGCCTGGGTACTCAGCCCCCACGGTGGCGGAAACAGACTAGAAGTCACAGATACAGGTAACGGGCCTGGGTACTCAGCCCCCACGGTGGCGGAAACAGACTAGAAGTCACAGATACAGGTAACGGGCCTGGGTACTCAGCCCCCAGGGTGGCGGAAACAAACAAGATACAGGACAGGACCTGGCAACTCAGTTGCACAGAACACTCTGAAAGAATGTGTTGCTCAGGCACCTCCCACTGGGTGAAGGAGGTTTAAGTATCCAGTGACTCACAGTAATAAGCTGGGGATGCACTAGGACTGCGCACGCTGTAACTTTAAGAATCAGGAAGTGCCAGCGCCGCCGCCCTAAGCCAGCAGACAAGAGACATGCACACAGCAAGAGAAGGAGTATAGTGCACAGCCTGGACTGATAGGTAAGTTGGCAATCTTGCATGGTGTGAGATGGTAAGCCATGCCAGCAAGCCACCAGGGGTGTTACATTAAGGAACATCCTTTCCAGGGTAATGACTTGTGTAGAAGGCAAAATAAATAACCAAAATCAAAAATGCTCCTCCACACCTTGGACTATGTTCACAAGTAGCATTTTTGATGCGTTTTTGCACTTTTGCTTTGCTTTCAACAGTAAATGTAATTTTAACATTTTACTACCTTATCTGGCCTTGTGGTGTGTGAGACATCATCAGACACATCCTGTTTCATTTATGAAGGAGGGACTCGGAAAGTCACAAAGCCTATTTTTATAGGGCCATCAGGCGGCCCATACTATTGTTAGCGGGTCATCCCCCTGCTATGCTTTGTTGTTCCCATTATTACGGAGCAGGTCTCCTATACTGTTATAGCGTATGCAGTAAGTGGCAGGGCTTCCAAAAAATTGGACGCACACCAATACCCTCTTGAAGAGACATAGACGAGAGCCTCAGTAACAAAATGTTCCCATTATAAAGGAGCGGGTCTCCTATAGTGGTATTACGTATGCAGTAACTGCAAGGGCTACCAATAATTTGGATGCATCCCAATACCCCTTTCATGAGACATTGAGGAGGGCCTCAGTAAAAAAAAATGTTTCCATTATTAGGAAGTGGGTCTCCTATTCTGCTATTGCATATGCCGTGACTGCAAGGGCTGCCAAAAAATTGGACGCATCCTAATACCCCTTTGAAGAGACATAGAGGAGGGCCTCAGTAACAAAATATTCCCATTATAAAGGAGCGGCTCTGCTATACAGTTATTGCTTGTGCAGTGACTGCAACGGCTGCCTAAATTTTGGAAAAACCCCAATACCAATTTAAAGACCCATAGAGGAGGGCCTCAGTAACAAAATGTTCCCATTATAAAGGAGGCCTTCTCGTATTGCGTATGCAGTGACTGCAAGGGCTATCAATAATTTGGACGCATCCCAATACCCCTTTGAAGAGACATAGAGGATTGCCTCAGTAAAAAAAAAATGTTCCCATTATTAGGAAGTGGGTCTCCTATACTGTTATTGCCTATGTTATGTAGTGATTGCAAGGGCTGCCAAAAATTTGGACGCATCCCAAAAACCCTTTGAAGAGACATAGAGGAGGGCCTTAGTAAAAAAAAAATGTTCCCATTATTATGAAGTGGGTCTCCTATACTGTTATTGCTTATGCCATCAGGTTGCAGAAAGCGTCAGTCTCATGAGCCTAAATTGAAGAACTCTTCTGAGTGTCCAAGTGTGGGATCAGTTGTCTCCAGGCACGCGGCATGGTGGGAGGAAGGAGGATCAGGGTGAGAAATATGCGGTCTAGACTCACAGCTACTGAGACTTGACAGTGTGGAAGACAGGGTGGTGGTGGTGGTGGTGGCAAAGTAACTGGAAGCATTATCTGATATCCAACCAACAACATTTTGACACTACTCTGGGTTCAATAGTCTAGTAATTGGGACAGGAAGGTCAGGCGACAAGATTTGGGTGCTTGTCCTGGCACAATTTCAGCTTGCCTGCGGTCTCTGCCTCGGCCTCTGCATGCAGCATCACCATCACGTCCACTTCCCCATCCCTTGCCACTCGCCTTGCCCATTTAAAATGGAGGATAATATTTTGCACGGTCCCTACAAATTGCTGGATTTGTACCGCTGTAATATCTGATAGTCTGACGGATGCCCACTATTTTAAATACCGGCCTTGTAGTTTCCTATTTTTGACAATGACCACATCTGAATAGCTTCACTGACACACTGCTGCCAAGCTGTAAAAGGACGATAATAGTTTGCATGGTCCCTACAAATTGCTGGATTTTTACCGCAGTAATATGTGATACAGCTGACGGACACCCACATATTTAAATACCGGCCTTGTAGTTTCCTATTATTGGCAGCAACCACGTGTGAATAACTTCACCGACACACTGCTGCCAAACTGTAAATGGAAGATAATATTTTGCACGGTCCCTACAAATTGAAGGATTTGTAACGCAGTAATATGGGATCACGTCTGATGGACGCCCATGGTTTTTAATACTGGCCTTGTAGTTTCCTATTATTGGCAGCGACCACATGAGAATAGCTTCATCGACACACTGCTGCCAAACTGTAAATGGAGGATAATATTTTGCATGGTCCCTTCAAATTGCTGGATTTGTACCGCAGTAATTTGGGATCACGTCTGATGATGGAAAGGATCTGGCTGTATTCTTCAGTGCTAACAAGCAAATGGAGCAGTAAAATGTTGGACTATATTACTTTTTAAGAAAATAATCAGGATTAACAGCAAAAAAAAAACAAAACCCTGATATATACTGCAATGGCTATCTGTAACAGGCAGCAGCACCAGACAGAACGTGCAATGGACCCTGTTGTGCTGTATAGTGTCCACAATCTCTGCCTGCCTAACTCCTGCTATCACCAGGATTTATATATGCAGCTGGATTAGTCCTCAGAAGGACTGTTAGTTCAGATGAATATGTATCTAGCTGTGGCATACCTATATCTAACTATTATACTGCCAATTCTGTCCCTCACACAGGTCTCCCTACTCTGCCTGTTTCCGGGGTACAATCTGACGAGCATAAGGTCACCAGATCTTATATAGACCCGACGCTATGCAGCCACCCAATCACTGTAATGCCACAACCAAGATGGCTATGGCATTACAGTAAGTGGCAGACAATCCCTGCATGTTCATTGGCTCTCTAAAGAGCATCAAACATGCAGGGCTGGGACCTGAGCTCCTGCTCGAGCATCCCGGATTTACTCGCCGAGTATCTCAAGGAGTGAGATGCTCGGGCGAGTACCGAGCAGTGACGAGCACGCTCGCTCATCACTACTTCCAACCACATCCTATGCAGATGGACATATTTTACCATTCTATAACTTTCTACAGAACATACGTTATAACTTGGGTCACTCTCCGCAGCACTTTTATGATATTTGTTTCTTGAATTAACTGTATGAAATAACAACCCTCAACCCCCCTCAAAGAGACACCTAGAAAGTCTTCACAGCCAATTACCGTGTTAATGCCCGGCAGTGTAGACACATTCTTCGGCGTTATTATTATTCAGTGGGCTCACTGTGAAAATATTTAATGTTGCTGTCAGGAGGCCAAGTCATGATGTTACTTTGATCCACTGATTAACTGACTTTTTAATATTTGTTTTAAGGCGTGCTAAGCCCATGCCGGTGTCCTGACTTGCCGGATGGGTGTGGATCTCCGCAAACCAAGCTGTTGTCAATGGACCTTTGTTATGATCGTCCTCGTAGACTGAAGTCTATTTTTAAGGGAGCATGGAATTAGGAAGCATGAAGGAAAGGCAGAAGGTGCAAAGAAGAGAGATTATTTCATGAGACCTGATAAAAGAAGACACTTTCATGGTCTTATGTTACAATAACAGTCTTCATCCAGTCTACAGACGTGATGCAATGGAACGGCTGCAAGATACGTTGGTATCACGGTTGTCAACTGTCTGTAATTTATTGGATAGTTCCTTAAAAATAAGGAATTTTTCCAATGTCTGGAAATAAAATAGTTTTGACCATGATTGTTTTGAGGATGTTGATTTTTGAGCATCTCACAGTGATAGTAATTGTCATCTTTTGACTGAAATGTTACCATTGTCTTCCAATGTGTCCATAAAAGATGTTGGCTTTCTGTTTTTGGATAAATTGTCCAGAAAAAAAAAATCTGGTTTGAAAACCAGACTGGTATCAGAATCCGAGCATTACTGACTAATTGCAGTTCACCTTCTACACTATCATTGAGCTAAGATCTCCATAGATTTCTAGGGTGAAGAAACCATGGTGGTTTTGTAGCACCCTGAGGATTCGGCTGCTACAGGGGTATTGCACCTCAACCCAGAGGTGTGATATTCCACTCCCAGGTAAGGATGGAGTGTGGAACTGAGCTCAGTTAGCTGCATGCACTACACACATCCCATTTCCGAGGAACAGACCGATGGTACTCCCACTAGAGAAATGTGCAGGTACGACAGTGTCTGTTCCTGGCTGGAGTGGGAGGGGGGTGGAACATCCCAGTAGTGTAGGGGCAGATAGGGGGAGCAGCCTGGGTAAAGCTAGGAGCTCATTGGGTGCTGGTCACCTGAGCTCACACATAGAGGGAGTATATAAGGTGGGCACCATCTTAGATCAGGGTCAGTCTGTGAGACGTCAGTCAGTTGTCAGTCAGCCAGTCAGACAGTCTGTCTGAGAGCCTGAGAAGCAGAGCAGAGGAGAAGGAAGAGAGACCCAGAGGCGCAGAGGGGACCCCAAGATCCCAAAATAAGGACAAAAGGGTGAAGGGTCGGCAAAAGGGTACCGGATCCCAAGCTGGCAGAGGCTACAGCACACCTTAGCCAGGAACCGGAGGTCGTGGGCAGGATCTGCCACGACCCTCACCAAATCCACTAGAAAGGCATACCAAGCATAGGGTCAGGGAGCCCAGAGGAGGCTTGACCACCAAGAGACCCGAGGGAGCCGGCCAAAAGTGGATCCCTGGTGGGAACGGCCAGAAGAAGGGAGAGTCAGAAAGGAGCTCAGGACCATACTCAAGAATCGCCCGGGAGTTGACCGAGTCCAGGACCTGGTGGACGCAGCACGGCTTGGGTGGTCACTGCTGTACACAGTGACCCGAGCAACACCAGTAAGTAAAACCCTGGAACTGCATTTTATGCCTCTGAGTCTCCTTGCTGCACCTTCACAACCACCATCCTCCACGGCTGACCCCCTGAGGCTATACCCCTCCCGTTGGGGGTTATACTACCAAAGCTGCACACATACCAACAGCCTCAGCGGACCCTGCTGCAGCGGCGGCCTTTTGACCGCAAATCAACGGGTGGCGTAGTCGACACAAAGAACTCTAATAACATCTGTAGGACTGCCACACACTGAGCTTGACACCCTGGGCACGGACCGGGTCACAGCCACTCGGAGACTACAACCCCCATCTGATCCGGCTCCGGGTATTCCCTAACAGCACTGGCCCAGGGGGCGCGTCAACTTTGGCGTAGTCGGCAGGATAACGTGCCCGCAACAACCGGGTACTGCGTGCCTGAAGAGAAGTTCACCGTTACCTTAAAAAGAAGTCTCCCATCGTGGGCCAGGTCGAAGAATGGCGCCAAAAGCGGAAACCGCGCCCACCAACAGAGACTGTGATGCTGGAAGTGTCCATCAGCGTAAGAGAACTGCCCCTGGAACTGACAATCACAAAGTTGCCCCGGGACCACCCTCAATGTGGGCGGAGACAGAACCAGAGAGCAAAGATGGGTGTCGCCTGGAGCAGTCTGGAGAGAGCGCACCCGGAGACAAGACGTCTGGAAGAGAGTCCAGAGAAAGCCTACCCGGAGATGGAGGGAGAGTCAGGCAGCACCGACCCAGTGGTCAGGAGCCTGTTGCAGGTCGCCACTCCAGAAGGCCTGCTGGAGATCCTAACACAGCTCCCCCGAGACCGGGAGTGTGCACAGACCGCGCTGGAGGGCCTCGCACGGAGGATGGCCCGGGTGCAGCGAGAGACGTTGGCGGAGTGGAGCCGAGAGATGGCCCAGCAGACCGGCACCCGTCAGCGGAGCACGCCACCTGAGACGAGGAGACAGACCGCCTCTGAGGATGGCGCAGGAGGAATGAAGGCAGGAGACTGCGTCGAGAAGGGAGCTGAACGGACGGAGGCAGGTAAAGGGGACGTCTCTACCCCGAGCCGGGAAACCGCGTGCCTGCCCCAGCTCCCCGTCGCAGAGCCCGAAATTCCCCCTGCCGTGCCCGTCGCTGCATCGTCACCGCCGCCGACTAGGCCTCAACCGGAAACCGCGGCCGCGACCCCTGTGACGTCACACGCCTCGACCTCGAGCGTGGCCAAGCAGGAGATACCACCGGCCTGGTCGCAAGGCCTAGTACCTCCGGGCGCCGCAATTCCAACAGCGCCCCCTACCTCCGCGGAGCCACCGGCCTGGCCGCAGGGCCGAGTAACCACGGGCGCCGCCGTTCTGACGGTGCCCTTTTCCTTTAGCGTGCCCCAAGCCTGGTCGCAAGGCCTGGTCAACCCGGGCGCCGCTACCACCACAGCGCCCATAGCACCTAAAGTACCGCACCTGGGTGAGGACCTGTTCGCCCAGCATACGTGCCCGGATGGGCAGCCCTTTATATGGCCACCGGAGTTTCACCATCCCCGACTCCGGAAAGAGAGACCCCTAGACGAGCCCCTGATTCCGGCTCCGAAGCCTGTAAAGAGGACCTCGCCCCCGCTGGAGGAGGCACAGTTCGAGTGGGACCCCACTGGAGAAGACCTCATGGGGTTCACTCAGGAGACTCGGGCGGCCGCAGCGGAGCGTGCAGAGTGCTGCCGGCAGCAGCTCGAGGTCTTCGAGAGGGAGCGGAGAGAGAGGCGGGTCCGGGAACAGCAAGCACAGATAAGAAGCGCGGAGCAGAAGAGCCGGACCAGGAGGAAACCCCGTGCAGCTCATGGTCCCCGTGCCACCGGGACTGTGATAAAATTCAATATGCAGCACGGATGGGGCTTTATTAGAGACCATCAGACCCCCGGCGACGTCTTTGTAACCCGCAGAGACGTAGAAAGCCATCTGCTGGAGGGACACAGAGGTCGTGACCTGTATGTAGGGGACGAGGTCACCTACACCCGGCACAAGTGTGCCAAAGGACCCTACGCCCTCCATGTGCATCGCCTGACGGAGGAGGAGCTGCGGTGTGAGGAGGAGCAAGAGGACCCGGACGGGTCTGAAGAATCTAAAGAAGGAGCAGGAGGACGCCGTCGTTGAAGTACGGTAGAGAGAGACTGTACATAGTTACCCGTCAGGGTATAAGAACTGTTCTAGTTAAAATATAGTCCCCGTTGGGACCAGCAGATTGAACTGAAACCCGTGTGTCCCTGTTCCCACTGACCGAGGACTGAGAGCGGTCAATCCTCCCTAATACCTGGCCGAGGACTGAGAGCGGCCACTACCCCTTTGTATATAGTTGCGCTTCCTAAAGCGCCCCCTACCGGTTTTATAGGGAACTGTTTTATTCCAAGAGAGACTGTCGCACTTTACCCGGTCACAAGTTGCACCGTGACCGGAGGAACCAGAAACAAGAATGTTATATATGAAAAGTTTATTGCTGATGATATCTATATGATGTTTTCTATGGTTATGTTTATGAAAAAAAAAATTTTTGTATGTTTTGGATGTTTATATTTTACAGCCCGAGGACGTGCTGTGATTTACCAGGGGGGAATGTAGCACCCTGAGGATTCGGCTGCTACAGGGGTATTGCACCTCAACCCAGAGGTGTGATATTCCACTCCCGGGTAAGGATGGAGTGTGGAACTGAGCTCAGTTAGCTGCATGCACTACACACATCCCATTTCCGAGGAACAGACCGATGGTACTCCCACTAGAGAAATGTGCAGGTACGACAGTGTCTGTTCCTGGCTGGAGTGGGAGGGGGGTGGAACATCCCAGTAGTGTAGGGGCAGATAGGGGGAGCAGCCTGGGTAAAGCTAGGAGCTCATTGGGTGCTGGTCACCTGAGCTCACACATAGAGGGAGTATATAAGGTGGGCACCATCTTAGATCAGGGTCAGTCTGTGAGACGTCAGTCAGTTGTCAGTCAGCCAGTCAGACAGTCTGTCTGAGAGCCTGAGAAGCAGAGCAGAGGAGAAGGAAGAGAGACCCAGAGGCGCAGAGGGGACCCCAAGATCCCAAAATAAGGACAAAAGGGTGAAGGGTCGGCAAAAGGGTACCGGATCCCAAGCTGGCAGAGGCTACAGCACACCTTAGCCAGGAACCGGAGGTCGTGGGCAGGATCTGCCACGACCCTCACCAAATCCACTAGAAAGGCATACCAAGCATAGGGTCAGGGAGCCCAGAGGAGGCTTGACCACCAAGAGACCCGAGGGAGCCGGCCAAAAGTGGATCCCTGGTGGGAACGGCCAGAAGAAGGGAGAGTCAGAAAGGAGCTCAGGACCATACTCAAGAATCGCCCGGGAGTTGACCGAGTCCAGGACCTGGTGGACGCAGCACGGCTTGGGTGGTCACTGCTGTACACAGTGACCCGAGCAACACCAGTAAGTAAAACCCTGGAACTGCATTTTATGCCTCTGAGTCTCCTTGCTGCACCTTCACAACCACCATCCTCCACGGCTGACCCCCTGAGGCTATACCCCTCCCGTTGGGGGTTATACTACCAAAGCTGCACACATACCAACAGCCTCAGCGGACCCTGCTGCAGCGGCGGCCTTTTGACCGCAAATCAACGGGTGGCGTAGTCGACACAAAGAACTCTAATAACATCTGTAGGACTGCCACACACTGAGCTTGACACCCTGGGCACGGACCGGGTCACAGCCACTCGGAGACTACAACCCCCATCTGATCCGGCTCCGGGCATTCCCTAACAGCACTGGCCCAGGGGGCACGTCAGTTTGGTTGAAAGTCTAGTTCCATCAGCTTCAGATGACTTCACTTGATGATGCTACCGAGGGGCATAATGCTCGTGGTCGCAGAGGGTGCGATCACAACAGGGTCCATGTGAGGAGGGGGCAGGCGACGCCAGCGGCTAACTCAGCTGGATGTGCATCCGAAGACGCACATTCAGATGAAATGTATGGTGGCACAGAGACCAGTGGGGTCCCTGCACTGCAATACACGCCACCAACCAGAGGCCGACAGCTGACGTCGACATGCCCATCAGGCCAGCGCATGGCAGTGACATCATGAGCCAGGCAAGCCGAAGTCAGCTACCAGCTCCTGCCCGTGGTGGCAATGGAGGAAGGTAAGAAGAATCATTTATTTTTTTTTATGTATTTGAATAGAATGGGCAACATTTTTACTTGAGGGGTCCAAGATGGTGGACATTATTACTGGAAGAGGCTCAGGATGGGGGGCATTATAATAGTAAAGTGCCAGGATGGGAGACATTATACCAGGAAGGGGTCCGGGATGGGGTACATTGTTACTGGAAGGGGCTCAGGATGGGGAACATTATCATAGTAAAGGGCCAGGATGGGGAACTTTATACCAGGCTGGGACCCAGTTTAAGGAACATTATTACTGGAAAGGGCTCAGGATGGGGGACATTATACCAGGAAGGGCACAGGATGGGGGAAGTTGTACCAGGAAGGGGCCAAGATAATGGACATCATTTTATTGGGGGTTGAGCACATATCTCTTTACAGGATCTAGAATGCTACAAGGGACCATACATATGACCAACACTCTGGTGGGAGCCCTGGTCCAAATATTGCATCAGGCTGTAGTTACAGCACTCATGCTGACCATGCTCTTGTGGAAGTCAAAGGCACAGGCTTTTCATAGAATATTTTAGAGTCAAGCCAACAGAGGCCAAAACAAGGGCATGACCCATGGAAAGAGAATCCACTCCTCAAACCTTGCTCCATCTCAGATGACTAAGTGGCTTCTAATTTGGCTTCCTTCCTTCAAGACATTAACATCAACCAGTGGTCTCCAATAGTTATCGGTAGAAATGAGCAAATCAAATCTATGTAGTAAATTTTCCTCAAAATTCCTGATAATTAAAGTTTCATCCAGCCACTCAAATTTTGCTGAATTTTGAAGGCCAGGATGAGTTTAAAAAACAATAAACTTTTATACTTTCCTCATACCTATTCCATCACGTCTGCTCTCCCAATCAATTTTCAGCCTTCTTTTCCTCCTGGACCTTTCAGCAATTGTCTCTTGCTGACGAGGTCACATGTGGTCAAGTGGGGCTTAACAGCCTTGGAGAAAGAATGTAAGAATTTATTGGGGTTTTTTGCTAGCCACTTCCTGGCAGTTTTGATTCATGCAGAATTTATTTGATGCAAATTGAATAACAAGGAAATTTAGAGAATTTATCTGAATCATAATTTAGGAGATTACTCAACTCAAGTTGCCGGCCAAATATTGGTTCGGCCAACAGCCATTTCTTGAAACCTTTCCATAAACATGAACTTTCAGCTTGGCCATGCTTAGTTGTGGTTTCGAAAAGAACAAATCACTGTCAGATAACGCTAGCAACAGATCATCTTCCTTGAGAACAAAAAGGATCCGGCATGTTCAAGTTTACATGCCCAATCCTTTTTTTACCTTGACCTCTGCCAAACAAAAATTGGATGAACACCTACCACAAGCTAAATGGTTGATTGTTTTCAAAAGAATTGACCGGAAATTTAGATAATCAAATATATCTAGCTACCTCTACATTCGTTATTGTTGTCATTAAATGACTAAGTCTCTGTCTTGTAGAGTGTACGTTCTTATGATCATCAGGGCCGTATTGTTCTCCTGTAGAGTATAAGCTCTTATGGTCAGCAGGGTCAACTCTCTCCTGTAGGGTGTAATCTCTTCTGATTAGCAGGGTCCTCTCTCTCTCCTGTAGGGTGTAAGCTCTTATGGTGAGCAGGGTCCTCTCTCACCTGTAGAGTGTAAGCTCTTACAGTCAGCAGGATCCTCTCTCTCTCCTGTAGATTGTAAGCTCTTATGTTCAGCAAGGTCTTCTCACTTCTGTAGAGTGTAAGCAATTATGATCAGCGGGGTACTCTCTCTCTTCTGTAGAGTACAGGTTCTTATGGTCAGTGTGGTACTCTCTCTCCTGTAGAGTGTAAGCTCTTATGCTTATGGTCAGCAGGGTCCTCTTTCTCTCTTCTGTAGAGTGTAAGCTCTTATGATCAGCAGGGTCCTCTCTCTTCTGTAGAGTGTAAGCTCTTATGATCAGCAGGGTCCTCTCTCTCCTGTAGAGTCTAAGCTCTTATGGTCAGCGGGGTCCTCTCTCTCCTGTAGAATGTAAGCTCTTATGGTCAGCAGGGTCCTCTCTCTCTTCTGTAGAGTGTAAGCTCTTATGGTCAGTGGGGTCCTCTCTCTCTCCTGTAGAGTATAAGCTCTTATGGTCAGCGGGGTCCTCTCTCTCTTCTGTAGAGTGTAAGCTCTTATGGTCAGCAGGGTCCTCTTTCTCTTCTGTAGAGTGTAAGCTCTTATGGTCAGCAGGGTCCTCTTTCTCTTCTGTAGAGTGTAAGCTGTTATGATCAGCAGGGTCCTTTCTCTCCTGTAGAGTCTAAGCTCTTATGGTCAGCGGGGTCCTCTCTCTCCTGTAGAATGTAAGCTCTTATGGTCAGCAGGGTCCTCTCTCTCTTCTGTAGAGTGTAAGCTCTTATGGTCAGTGGGGTCCTCTCTCTCTCCTGTAGAGTATAAGCTCTTATGGTAAGCGGGGTCCTCTCTCTCTTCTGTAGAGTGTAAGCTCTTATGATCAGCAGGGTCCTCTTTCTCTTCTGTAGAGTGTAAGCTCTTATGGTCAGTGGGGTCCTCTCTCTCTCCTGTAGAGTGTAAGCTCCTATGATTAGCGGGGTCCTCTCTCTCTCCTGTAGAGTGTAAGCTCTTATGATTAGCGGGGTCCTCTATCTCTCTGTCTCCTGTAGAGTGTAAGCTCTTATGATTAGTGGTGTCTTCTCTCTCTGTCTCCTGTAGAGTGTAAGCTCTTATGATTAGCAGAGTCCTCTCTCCTGTAGGGTGTAAGCTTTTATCATTAGCAGGGTCTTTTCTCCCTCTCTTGCTCTTCTCTTCACCATATTTATTTTGCGAGCAATTACAAGCTTTTCAGTATTAAAATCCACGCAAATTTATTTGCCGCAAATCAAATTTTTGGGTAAAATTCGGCGAAGTTGGCAAATACGAATTTCAAAAGATCCGCTCCTCTCTAGTGTCGCATTCTTCAAACCTCTTAACTCCTACATTATCTTCCCTGGTTAGTCCACGTTGTATTATTTACTTCCCTAGTGCGAATGTCTTAGTGATATATCTACAAGATCCTACACCGCACTCCCGTAACATTTGGAAAACTGACTTCATTTGGCTGGGAGTTGAAAAAGCTTTGAGGGCTGCATCATTCCAGGTAACCTGAGGAAATCTGCTCAACCGTATCATCTACAAAGCAATCTTCTACAGAATTTAACTTGGCAGAGAAAACGCTCATTTACATATTAAATGAAACATTCCCAAAAATAAATATACTGTTTGTCGCTCGCTCTCGCATTGACGTGCACGGCGTTGACCTATTAACAATACAAACTGCATTAATATGCGGTCTTGATCAGTTGTGTCCAACAGGTGACCCTACAGCTGTCATAAAACTAAAAAGCCCAGCATTTTTATTCAGTCGGTGGCTGCCTGGATATGCTAGATGTTGTCATTTTCCAACAGATGGAAACTGCTGACGATCACTGGAGACCACTCACAATCACTGGAAATCTCCATTGATTTGGTGATTTACTCTGAAGTGATCTGAAGACCTTTTGTGGACAAAGTTCTTGTTGGTGTTTTCATCTTGGGAGTTGGCGTGTACAAACATGGGAAGGACTACCTCAATTTAAGTCCGAATTTACCAATATGCCGCATGCTGGAATAATTTCCTCTAATGTATAATATTGAAGAGTTGACTGAAGGATGTAATAACTTTGTAAACCTAAACAATGAGTTGTCCCCTTTGAAAAATGTCTATTTGTTAGAAAGGTCCACGAAAACTAGATTGATCTTTTGAAGTCCTGCTGCTAGGACCCTCAGCAATAAGCAGTGATCAGTGAAGGATTTTGGCAACACTTTTTGCGCCAAGTTCATCAAAAATGGTATACACGGTTTGTGAATTTCTACGCAAAGTCAAAAATGGTCTTTGGGACCAATTCATCACAGTGTTGATGAACTGGGGTAAAACACTTTGATAAGTTGCAATCGTGAGAGATGCTCTTCTAGTTGTACTTACTAGTCTCAAATAAAGGGCTGTGCCATATTCATCCTAAGTCCCAATCTGCAGTCAATTACACTAGAAGATTTTGGATACATTTCATAAACACTTGGCACAAAAGTTCTGCTCAAAAATTAAAGGGGTTACCCGGTTAAGATAAGTTATCACCTATCCGTAAAATAGATGATAACTTGCTGATCAGTGGATGTCCCAGAGCTGTGAGCCACAGGAAGATTGGGGAATTATTATCCCCAACAGGAAACTTTTTTCTCCTTTACAAAATGGTGTTGAAGGTCAGATGCCCGAACGTAGCTTAATGCTTTCTTTATTGGGTCGCTGAGTGATCTTTTCCATCAGCCATGTGGAGAAAGAATGGAGCAGCGGTCGACAATTCCAAACGGACTAAAAGTTTACTGTTCTGCCGACTTGGTGCAAGTTCAAGCGGTTGTACCCCAACCAATCAACAATTTATCACCTATCTTAAGGTCTTGTGGTTAGGTGATAACTTGTATTCACCCGACAACCCCTTTAAATAGTTGCAGCTTTTCCCTTTTGAGGTCAAAAGTGAAGAAAAATTACCCGATTGAGTATTTTTCTGCAGATTACTCGTGGATCGGCAGCAAAATCTGCAAAAGTGGGCAATTTTGAAATAAACAGGTCGGTTAACTTATCTTTTTCTGCTCCCATAGCTAGCGTGGTCTTGGTATCCTAGCCTCCAGTGATATGTTTTATAGGCATAGGACCACTGCAGACAATCGCAAGCTGCAGCTGTTGGGAGTAGAGAGAACATTGAAGGGACTACAGAAGCATCACCATACGTGTTCCTCCTGAGGTGAGTAAAGTCATTTTTATTTTAGAAGTTCCATATGATCAAATCAGCAAAATATGAAACTTTGACTTCAGTTTGGGCTCAATTCCATCTCTGGCTCTTTGTCTTTTTAGCCAGAGCGTAGTCTAATGTCGTCTTCCATTATGCCAATAGGTTATTGGGTCTGGCTAAGAAAAAGGTCTTCTCAGGAAAAGAAGGTCCAATCTTGGATATTTTGCTTGGACTCAGTTTGCCTCATTGGTTCTGTGAGGCCTCTTCTCGAAAGCCCTTTTCTTTACCCTGGGAGATGGGGAACTCGGAGTCGGGTCCTATGATGGAGAGATGGGGTGCAGCCGTGGCCCGGACCCGACCCGTGCTCAGGGCCGTCACATTAAAAAGGATGGTGTGGGCTTATCTGAGTTGAGTGGCTGATTCCGACTACGCCACCTGTGGCACCTGGTGAAGGCCACCAGCACCGCTGCAGTCCGCTGAGGCATGGTGATATAGCGGCCAACGTTGTTACTACTCCCCACAGGCGGAGCAAGGCCTCAGGGCAGAGAGACAGGATGACAGGGGTGGTAGTAGAGGAGTACGGGCGCCGCGTTGTGCGGTGTAGCGCAGAATAAATAGTCCGTAGGCCATAGGGGTGAACTTCCAAGGCTTTACTCACATCAGAGATGGCAGAAGGAAGGCGACTCCCTGCTCCTCGCGGAGTCCTGCGGTCACCAGGGATGAGGGTCCGACAACCTCCGAGCAAGTCCAGCATTCAATCAGGACCCCGCACCATAGTGTTCCTGAACTACAGACCGTATCCTTTCCTGTCTGTGTGTGTAGATAGGCCGGGTCTCCCTCTGAACTCCTATCAGAAATAGGGCACGGGTGGCAGCTCCACTCCTTCCGATACCCGGTGGGATCCTCAGGGCCTACCGGGCTTTCCCGACCAGGACTTGGAGTAGCAAGGTCAGGTGTCGGGGGGCCGGTTCCCCTCTTGCAGCCGGACTCCCTCTGAATATATCAGGTTGGCGAGGACAGGTGGCGTACACCGCTCCTTCTGCATCCTCCCTGGGATCCATTTGCTGTGGAGCTACACTCTTAAGCTCCGGGCCTTCTTGGTCGTGGTCCTTGACCGCGTTGAGACATTCCCTGTTTGCAACCTGCCACTCGTCTCAAGGCCGGGGTACGAGGGCTGTGTCCCCATCCACTGCAGGTCCACACAGGATCCACTTTCAGGGTAGGAGATCACAGTACATGACAGCCAGGCAAGTTGACTAACCAAGACCGTCAAAGAACTAAACAGCCAGCGAAAGACTCATCAAAGACCACGAACCAAGATGGCTTTTTATTAAATATGAAATTTGCAGTGTCACTAAATTGTGAGTCTTCCACCTTCACCCACTAACTGGTTCCCCTAACTCTTGGTTCCCCACTCTCCCAGTAACCAGGAGGGCAGCATCTAGAGCATACTAGCCCCCTCTGATGGAGAAGTGTGGTGTTGGATGTGAAGGAAGGGTCCTGACCATCACACGGTTCTTACCTCAGAGGAGGAATACTGCACTCCATTAACCGGTTCAGGACCGCCCACTGTACATAAACGTCGGCGCTGCCTGGGCTCTGTGCAGCGCCGACGTTTAAAAACGGTGGGTGGTCCCGCAGCGCTCAGGACCCCCAGGGTCCTGCTAGCGCTGCGGTACCGATTCAGAGCGATAGCTCTGACATGTGGCATCATGGGGACCTGATTGGATCAGGTCCCCATGATGTTAACCTGTTCCTATCTTCTAGATGCCGCGATCCATAGCGATCGCGGCATTTAAAAGATAGGGACAGCCGGTGGTCGGCGATCGGGACCCCCCACATACCTGTCAGCGGCGGGGATCCCGGTGCTGTGACCTCTGACATCATTGAGACCTGATTGGCTCAGGTCTCGATGATGTCAGCGTCACACCAGCCAATCAGAGAGATCACCAGGGAAGTTTGTTTTAGCAACAAACTTTCCCAGGCGATCTGCCTGATAAATGCAGTTTCTCCTCCGATCTCAGTGAGAGAGCAGAGGAGAAACAGTGTGACAAGAGCTGTCAGCCTTGCCACTGTGAAAGTAAAAAAAAAAAAAAAAAAAAAAGAAAGTAAGAGTTAGGGTTAGTGAGTCTGTCAGATCAGTCAGTCCTGTCAGATCTGTCAGTCAGATCTGTCAGTCCTGTAAGATCTGTCAGTCAGTCAGTCCTGTCAGATCTGTCAGTCAGTCCTGTCAGATCTGTCAGTCAGTCCTGTCAGATCTGTCAGTCAGTCCTGTCAGATCTGTCAGTCAGTCCTGTCAGTCCTGTCAGATCTGTCAGTCAGTCAGTCCTGTCAGATCTGTCAGTCAGTCCTGTCAGATCTGTCAGTCAGTCAGTCCTGTCAGATCTGTCAGTCAGTCAGTCCTGTCAGATCTGTCAGTCAGTCAGTCCTGTCAGATCTGTCAGTCAGTCAGTCCTGTCAGATCTGTCAGTCAGTCAGTCCTGTCAGATCTGTCAGTCAGTCAGTCCTGTCAGATCTGTCAGTCAGTCAGTCCTGTCAGATCTGTCAGTCAGTCAGTCCTGTCAGATCTGTCAGTCAGTCAGTCCTGTCAGATCTGTCAGTCAGTCAGTCAGTCCTGTCAGATCTGTCAGTCAGTCAGTCAGTCAGTCCTGTCAGATCAGTCAGTCAGTCCTGTCAGATCTGTCAGTCAGTCAGTCCTGTCAGATCTGTCAGTCAGTCAGATCTGTCAGTCCTGTCAGATCTGTCAGTCCTGTCAGATCTGTCAGTCAGTCAGTCCTGTCAGATCTGTCAGTCAGTCAGTCCTGTCAGATCTGTCAGTCAGTCAGTCCTGTCAGATCTGTCAGTCAGTCAGTCCTGTCAGATCTGTCAGTCAGTCAGTCCTGTCAGATCAGTAAGTCAGTCCTGTCAGATCAGTCAGTCAGTCCTGTCACATCAGTCCGGTCAGTCCAGTCCGGTCCCGTCCTTTCAGTCCGGTCCGTTCAGTCCAGTCAAAAAATATAAAAATAAAATGGCCCGTCAGACTTATACCGCAGAGGAGGTGTATGCCCTGCTGTGTTCTGACACTGATGACAGCGCAATCTCAGATGGAGATATGGATTTTGAGGGCTTTAGTAGCGGCGACACTGAGAGCTCAGAAATGAGCAGTGATTCTGTTCCATCCTCAAGCCCAAGGACCAGTACAGCAATAGGGGCAAATAGCGCTACTGGAGAAACGTCTCCAAATCAGGGAACACTGCCCAGTACAAGCGCTGTCCCTGCTACTAGTGAATTGGCGCACGCCAGTGTACAAGGGGCGTTGCCACATGATCTAGCATTTCCCAGATGGGAGGCTTCAGATTCGGCTGCTCCATTCAGCCCTGATTTCAACGCCATTCCTGGTATAAATGTGGAGGTGGAAGATTTTGGACCAATTCATTTTTTTAATTTGTTTTTTTACAGACAGCTTGCTAGAGCATATTGTCGTGCAAACAAATTTATACGCGTCCCAATTCATAAGCCAGAATCCCCGATCTTACTATGCTAGGGCAAATTTATGGACACCAACTAATGTCCCGGAAATAAAAAAATTTTTAGGACTTACATTTGCCATGGGGCTTGTTAAAAAACCGAGCATTCGATCCTACTGGTCCAACCACCCTGTTCAAGCCACCCCTATGTTTTCAGTCATTCTGCCTAGGACCCGTTATGAAATGCTCATGCGGTTTTGGCATTTTAACGACAATAGTCAATGCCTGCCCAGAAATGCCCCAGAACATGACAGGTTATATAAAATTAGACCCATCATTGAAAATTTGTCAGAAAAATTCTTAAGCCTCTACACCCCAACACAAAATATTTCTATAGACGAGTCCCTTGTAAAATTCAAAGGAAGACTGCACCTCAAGCAATTTATCCCATCTAAAAGGGCAAGGTTTGGAATAAAGCTCTATAAAATGTGCGAAAGTTCAACCGGATACACATCCGCTTTTCGCATATATGAGGGGAAAGATAGCCAACTAAACCCACCAGGATGCCCTACTTATCTGGGGACATCTGGAAAAATTGTTTGGGAGCTGATAAGTCCATTTTTTCAAAAAGGCTACAATCTATATGTGGACAATTATTACACCAGCATACCCCTATTTAAAAGTCTGGTTGAACACAACATCGGGGCTTGTGGGACCATCCGTAAAAACCGTCAGGGATTTCCACAACCATTGGTCAACCAAAAGTTTCAAAAGGGGCAGTCAGGGGCTGTACGCAACGGAGAGCTGCTTGCCCTGAAATATAGGGATAAGAGGGATATTTTTGTCCTCAGCTCGATCCACACAGATGCCACAAGGGCCACTGTAGAACTAGGATCCACCACTCCGAAGCAAAAACCTGTGTCAGTCATTGACTACAACAAACACATGGGGGGTGTGGACCTTGCAGACCAGGTTCTACAGCCATACCAGGTATCAAGAAAGTCCTATACCTGGTATAAAAAGTTGGTTATTTATTTGTTTCAGGTGGCCACATACAATTCTTTTGTGTTGTACAAAAAAGCAGGAAATTCAGATCCTTTTCTTGATTATCAAGAAAAGGTAATTGAAAATCTTGTCTTTCAAAGTGTTAGCCCCGCTCATCCATTAGAATCTGAGGATGTGAAAAGACTCACTGAGCAACATTTTATTGCACTTATTCCAGCAACGGAAACAAGAAGGAACCCCCAGAAAAGATGTCGTGTATGTACTAAGAGAGGAATGAGGCGTGATACCCGCTACTATTGCCCACAATGCCCATCATTGCCAGCCTTATGCGTCACTGACTGCTTTAAAATCTTCCACACAGAACCACGTTTTTAAACTGTAAAAATGTATCCCAATTTGTCATTCAAACATTTGGTTCATTTAGTGAATGACACATTCGAGTAGAGCTCACTTAATTTCCAGGGGGGGTTCTCCAGAATCTAAACCTTCCATTGCGTGCTTGTTTCTGGAAATCATCCATTGAGTTAAAATGGTCACTAAACCCATAGATGAATTCCCAGAGGGGTTTCATTTCCAAAATGGGGTCACTTCAGGGGGGATTCTTTAGCTCTGGTACTCTGAAAAGTGCCAGAACAGCATAATCCCCCCTGAAGTGACCCCATTATAGAAATGACACCTCTGTGGGAATTCATCTATGGGTTTAGTGACCATTTACCTATCTACTTATTTTCCCACCACTAGATTAATTTATACAGAGGAGTAGATTGTAAAATTCGGTCACTTGTTGTGGGTTTCCTCTGTTTAGGCACCTCAGGGGCTCTCCAAATGCAACATGGCGTCCGCTATCCATTCCAGTCAAATTTCCATTCCAAAAGTCAAATGGCGCTCCTTACCTTCCAAGCCATGCCGTGCGCCCAAACAGTGGCTTTGCACCACATATGGGGTATCAGCGTGCTCAGGAGAAATTGCACAACACATTTTGGGGTCCATTTTTTCTGGCTGCCCTTGTGAAAATTAAAAATTTGAGGCTAAAGTAGCAGTTTTGTGTTAAAAATGTGTTTTTTTATTTTCACACTTCAACATTATAAAATTCTGTGAAGCCCCTGGGGGTTCAAGGTGCTCACCACACATCTAGATAAGTTCCTTGAGGGGTCTAGTTTCCAAAATGGGGTCACTTGTTGGGGGTTTCCTCTGTTTAGGCACTTCAGGGGCTCTCCAAATGCAACATGGCGTCCGCTATCCATTCCAGTCAAATTTCCATTGCAAAAGTCAAATGGCGCTCCTTACCTTCCAAGCCATACCGTGCGCCCAAACAGTGGCTTTGCACCACATATGGGGTATCAGCGTGCTCAGGAGAAATTGCACAACACATTTTGGGGTCCATTTTTTCTGGCTGCCCTTGTGAAAATTAAAAATTTGAGGCTAAAGTAGCAGTTTTGTGTTAAAAATGTGTTTTTTTATTTTCACACTTCAACATTATAAAATTCTGTGAAGCCCCTGGGGGTTCAAGGTGCTCACCACACATCTAGATAAGTTCCTTGAGGGGTCTAGTTTCCAAAATGGGGTCACTTGTTGGGGGTTTCCTCTGTTTAGGCACCTCAGGGGCTCTCCAAATGCAACATGGCGTCCGCTATCCATTCCAGTCAAATTTCCATTGCAAAAGTCAAATGGCGCTCCTTACCTTCCAAGCCATGCCGTGCGCCCAAACAGTGGCTTTGCACCACATATGGGGTATCAGCGTGCTCAGGAGAAATTGCACAACACATTTTGGGGTCCATTTTTTCTGGCTGCCCTTGTGAAAATTAAAAATTTGAGGCTAAAGTAGCAGTTTTGTGTTAAAAATGTGTTTTTTTATTTTCACACTTCAACATTATAAAATTCTGTGAAGCCCCTGGGGGTTCAAGGTGCTCACCACACATCTAGATAAGTTCCTTGAGGGGTCTAGTTTCCAAAATGGGGTCACTTGTTGGGGGTTTCCTCTGTTTAGGCACCTCAGGGGCTCTCCAAATGCAACATGGCGTCCGCTATCCATTCCAGTCAAATTTCCATTCCAAAAGTCAAATGGCGCTCCTTACCTTCCAAGCCATGCCGTGCGCCCAAACAGTGGCTTTGCACCACATATGGGGTATCAGCGTGCTCAGGAGAAATTGCACAACACATTTTGGGGTCCATTTTTTCTGGCTGCCCTTGTGAAAATTAAAAATTTGAGGTTAAAGTAGCAGTTTTGTGAAAAAAAGTTAAATGTTCATTGTTTTCTTCCACATTCCAAAAATTCCTGTGAAGCACCTGAAGGGTTAATAAACTTCTTGAATGTGGTTTTGAGCACCTTGAGGGGTGCAGTTTTTAGAATGGTATCACTTTTGGGTATTTTCTGTCATAAAGGCTCCTCAAAGTCACTTCAAATAAGATGTGGTCCCTAAAAAAAATGTTTTTGTAAATTTTGTTGTAAAAATGAGAAATCGCTGGTCAACTTTTAACCCTTATAGCTTCCTAACAAAAAAAAATTTTGGTTCCAAAATTGTGCTGATGTGAAGTAGACATGTGGGCAATGTTATTTATTAACTATTTTGTGTGATGTATCTCTCTGATTAAAGGGCATGAAAATTCAAAGTTTGAAAATTGCAAAATTTTCAAAATTTTTGCCAAATTTCCGATTTTTTCACAATCAAACGCAAGTGATATCAAAGAAATTTTACCACTATCATGAAGTACAATATGTCACAAAAAAACAATCTCAGAATCAGGGGGATCCGTTGAAGCGTTCCAGTGTAATTACCTCATAAAGTGACAGTGGTCAGAATTGAAAAAATTGGCCCGGTCACGAAGGCAAAAACAGGCTCTGGCGCGAAGTGGTTAAAGAAGTGCAGCATCCCTGTGGCGGTCGAACCCTCAGGGGCGCCACAGGCTCTATTGAGGGCACAACTGAATCTTGATTTTTGGCAGGATTTTGATGGAGTCAAGAACAGAGACACAAACATGACATGAACCCGGCCTAAAACTGTTCTGTTCATGCGGAAGGTTTAGATCTTATTTAGGGAAGTATTCAGATCGGAACATCTAGATCGGATTGGTGGTGCTCATGTTTGGTCTAGCCAAAGACCATTAACGCCTGACAGATATTATTAGTGTTAACTTAACCTGTTTTCTGACCAAAGACAAAGAAGAAAAATAGAAATTCAGGTTCATCTTCTACTCGAGAAAACAATAGATGTTCAGCTCCGACTCATCAAGTGAGTGGCGATAAGTTAAGACACACACGTGTATCCGATGTGTTTAACACGTTGCCTGCGGGAGGCACAGAGCCGGTGTGACAGAAGAAGTTGACCCTCGTTGGATGTGTGCAGCATGAAGAGAAAGAGTTTTACATCTACAGGTTACATGTTGCCACTTTAATTCTGCTAGCAAGGGTCACGGATGGCTGTTTGTGACAACGTAGCATGGTTCCAGGGCTAAGCTCTTCTGCCCCTAGTATCCTTCTTGGTCAGGCAGCCTTTCGGGAGGGAGAAGTGGACCCTGCGCTCGTTTCCGTCCCGCTGCACAGCCCGATGTGGTAGGCAGAGGGCACTTTGACAGGACATGGCTGTGAGGGAGGCCACACTTGTTCCACTTCATCTCCCACAATCACAGTTATTTCGCAGTGAATGAATACCACCCCAAGGGATTCAACATTTTAAGGAGATGAAAGCGTTTTGTACAGTAAGGAATCGCTGCAGCAGACTGATAGTCTTACGTCTTGTGCTACAGCCTAAATCACTCTGCCGCATATACAGTACGTTCTACTTTATAGTCCCCCCCTAAAACATATGAAACCCCATTATATAAAAGATCTATGAATCCTTTAATATTTAGCTCGTATGTTTTTGAGGGTTTAGTTTTTGGGAAAGTGTTGTTTTAACTATCACAGTTGAGCCTACTGAATGGCCAGTTTATTAGAGACACCTGCTCTTTTGACATTTGGAGGTTTCCTGTCTGCAAAATAAATGAGCAGAAAAAAATGATATGATCCGTTTTCCATGAATCGTTTTTCAATGTGAACTCACATTAGAATGGGAAAAATTGAACGATTGTAGCGACTTCCAACATGGCCTGTTCATCGATGCTAGATGAACATCTCCAAAATTGCAACGGTATTTAGACTTTTCTGAGTATGATGTAATTGGAGAAAAACATCCAGCAAAAGGGATCCTGTTGTTAGAAAATAGTTGTCAAGGAGAGGAATCCGAAGGGTGTGAAGAATTATTCTGACAAAAGGATTAGTTGAGGATGTGAAGAATCGTTCTGATGAAGGGGGTCAGAGGATGATGTGAAAAACCTTTCTGATGACGGGGGTCAGAGGAGAATGTGAAGAATCTTTTGAATAAAACGATCAGAACAGGATGTGAAGAAACATTCTATAGGAATGATAACAGGAGGATATGAAGCATAATTCTGATGAATGTATCAGAGGGGGATGTGAAGAATCGTTTTGATGAAAGGGGTCAGCGGAAAATGTGAAGAATTGGTCAGATGAAGAGGGAAAGAGGAGGATGTGAATAACTTTTATGACCAAGGGAATCAGATGATGTCACCGGTGTATCAGAGGTGACAGACAGTCGCCCTGCAGTTGGTTGCAGGAGATCTCAGCGTTTGGCATTACAGACATCTTCTTAGAGGCTGGCTGTCTATAAGACCCAGTGACTTACCTCCCTCTGGCTAATTACCTCCCTGACCTGGGTGTATATATACCTGGTGTGTCTGAGAGGCAGGTGCCAGTGATATTCATTACTACTTGTGAAGGCTTAGCAAGAGCAGTACTTTGTCCTCTCTGGAGCTTGAGGCAGAGTTCGCATTTGTCTGGAGTCGTCTAAAGCTAAGCATTCTCCCCCTGTTTATCCTTCCTTGTTGTCTATAGAGTTTAGTGGAGATTTACTAGTGCTCATCTCCTCCCATCCCTAGCCTTAGCCATACGCCAGGGAAAGACAGGACGAGGCATGTGTGCGGCGATTGCTGAAGAGGCAATATAGGGATGGTAGTTGAGACAGGGTGACACTAGACCAGACTAGGAGGCCTCCACTTCCCAATTTGCCTAGTGTCTGGGCTCCCTTTCCTTCTTCCCTCTGTGTTGCACACCTGGCGTGACAGATAAGCATGTGAAAAATCTTTTTGATGAAAGGATCAGAAGATGTGAAGAATCATTCTGCAGGAATGATAACAGAAGGATATGAAAAATAATCCTGATGAATGTATCAGAGGAGGATGAGAAAAATCATTCTGTTAAAAGGATCAGAGGAGTAAGTACAGAACTGTCCAAAGATCAAAGGAGAATGTGAGTAATTGTTCTGATGAAAAGATCATAGAAGGATGTGAAAAATCATTCTGGGATCAGATGAGGATTTGAAAAATTGTTCTGATGAAAATATCAGAGAAGAATATGAAAAATCTTTGTGACAAATTGATCAGATGAGGATGTGAAGAATGGTTGGAGAATCAGAGGAGGGTGTGAAGAATCATTTTAGGATCAGTGGAAAATTGCTCTGATGAAAACATCAGTGGATGATGTTTAGAATCGAACTGAGTGAAGGATCAGAGGATGTGTGAGGAGATGGACATACTGTATCTCCCATGTTCCCCCTTGAAGAACAAGTGTAATTTTATATTGTGCAATTTGAATTGTGATGATGTTAAGTTTGGGACTGGCCCTGAATGGGAGGGGCTAAGATAAAGGAACAGACACAGTTTCCTGTCAGGAGGACGTCAGACAGGGCCCAGTGTGCGTAAAAAACAGACCGAAGGTCTGAGCTAAGCGGAGCTGCATGATTTGAGTGTTCCTAATGCGAGAGGAGACTGTGACAGGGGATAGCAAAATCCTAGCAGAAGGAAAGAGAGATGTGATTGAAAGTCAGAGTGATCGATCGGTGATGAATCCTGGGAGAGGGTGCCTAACGGTACGGCCCAGAGTTTATAACTTGGAGAGGTAACGGGCCAAGATGTGACCGAGTACATGAAACGAAGAGTGTACCCCTGGATTGGAGTTCCAAAGCGTCAGTAGCAGAGAAATTAAGTACCAGCCATACTGGCAACGTAGTTCCCTGGAGTGGAAAGAAGACAAGGAATAGTGGGTTTAATAAAGAACTGTTGCCTGTTGGACTGTAGTACTGAGCTTGTGGTGAAGCAGTGAAGAACAGTGAAGCTAAAGAACAAGTAACAAGAGAAAAGGAAGGGAAGGGATTGAAACCTTGAGTGAAAGATGCTATGTATTCTGAAGGAAACATTCATTATTATTATTATTATTATTATTTATTATTATAGAACCATTTATTCCATGCCCCTTTACATGTGAAAAGGGGTGTACATAATAAAAAATAAGTACAATAATCTTCGACAATAGAAGTCACCGACTGGTACAGGAGAAAGGACCCTGCCCGCGAGGGCTCACAATCTACAAGGGATGGGTGAGGATACAGTAGTTGAGGGTAGAGCTGGTCGCACAGCGGTATTGTGGTACGATGGTTACTGCAGGTTGTAGGCTTGTCGGAAGAGGTGGGTCTTCAGGTTCCTTTTGAAGGTTTCCACGGTAGGCGAGAGCCTAAGATGTTGGTGTAGAGAGTTCCAGAGTAGGGGGGATGCACGGGAGAAATCTTTTATGAGACGCGCCCCCTGGGCCGTGGGGGTACCCGGAGCCAGGCCTTGTAGATGCTGGGGGTTGTAGTCACCGTGGCGGTGACCCGGTCCGTGACCCAGGGCAGTCAAACCAGGGTAGTCTATGTGCACTAATATCAATGTCCGACTACGCCACCTGTGGATTGCGGCTATTGGTAACCGCCGCTGCGGGGCAGTCCGCTGAAGCTGGTGGTATGTGCAGCAAGGTGATGTAACTCCCCACAGGTAGAGTGTAGCTTCAGGGCAGCGTGTAGGGATGATGGTGGTGATGGTGCAAGGTGTCACGTTGCAAGAATAATCACAGAGTCCACACGATGCAGTCCCAGATCCTTTACTCACGGTTTAAGTAGTTCCAGTTACAGGGCCAGTGTAAGAGCCCACGGCGTCCTGTGCTCACGCAGTAAGGGGCTCGATCGACCCTCAGGTATCTCTAGAGCATTTAGCAGGACCCCCTTCAGTGTGTCCTCTCTGGCCTCTCTCCTTGTACCTCACACCAAGCGGCACCTCTGTCCAGTGTCCTCGGGCCTTAGCGGACGACGTGTGTTCCGTCCCCTGGCCCTATGTGGATACTTTCCTAGTGGCTGGTGTGGACGGCCTGCTGTACTAGAAGTGCTGCAGCCTCCGGTTCCGAGTTGAGTCCTGTAGTCTCTGCTGGCTGGGGGACCCGGTTCCCCTTCTTCTGGCCTGACCCTCCTACCTCCTGGCAGCGGCAGGCGTACGGGTGGCGGCTGCATGGCCCGTATCTCTAGGGTCCCTTCGATTCCTGTCCTGGAGCCTTCCTGCTCCCCTTTCCTCTCTTCTCCCTTTCAGGCTTAGGCCTCCTGACTAGGCCCGCCTCTGGAGCAGAGCTCATGCAGAGCCCCTGCTCCTGTCACCTCTCCTCCTCTGACTGAACTCCACCACTCCCTGAACCAAAATGGTTCCTTGTTTTTATACTTCCTACTACAGTGCTCCCAGGATCTACGTTCTCCACCCATCCACTACCTAGTTCCCCCTCTCTAGGTGGTTCCCCCCACTCCAGCCAGGGATCAGGGACACTTGTGCTCTCCCGTAGGAGCAATCTCGCCCTGTCCCCCAGAAATGTGGTGTAGTGGATGTAGTGTTAGGGTCCTGAGCCATACTCCTTCCTTACCTGAGAGTGAGATACCACACCACTGGATGAGATGAAATAACTCTGTGGCGACCGAACCCTCAGGGGCGCCACACACCACCCTGGTAAAACACAGCATGTCCGCGGGCTGGAACAGAGTAAAAGACAATTTCAAAAGACATGCAAAATTTTAGGACATGTCCGCATACAAGATCATAAACAACTCTCTTCCCTTTATGGGAGGTATACTTTTTTTAACGTTATTGGTTACGTTTCGTTTACCAAAACATTATAAACACTTTCTTCACATGTTATAAAACATTTCTTCACATATATAAGACATTATAAACATTTCCTTTGCGTATATGACTCGCCCCCTGGGCCGTGGGGCACGCGGATCCGGGCGATAGGGGAACGATGGGGGTAGTAGTGGCGGCCCGGTCCCGCGGCTCAGGGTGGTCAGACCAATGGTAGTCCGTTATGTGCTGATGTTTATGTCCGACTACGCCACCCGTGGATTGCGGTTATTAGGAACCGCCGCTGCATGCAGACCGCTGGGGCTGATGAGGTGTGCAGCTAGAGTAGTGTGACTCCCCACGGGAAGAGTGCAGCCCCAGGGCAGTGTAGTGGATGGTGGGAGTGATGGTGGTGAAGGTCCCAGTACCGGTAGTGCCGGAGGAGCGAAGGAGCACACGGACAACAAGTTACAGTCCAGGGTCTTTACTCACAGTTCGTTTGTTCCGGGTCACTTCCGTCGGCAGTGACCGCCCGAGCCGTGCTGCGTCCACCAGGTGTGGGGCTCGGTCAACTCCCAAGCAGTCAAGAGCATGGCACAGGACCCCCTTTAATCCTTTCTCTGGCCTGCCTCACCAGTGACCCACTTTTGTCCGGCTGCCGCGGACTTGTGCAGTTAAACGTGGGCCCCGTCCTCCGCTGTCCTATATGGTGCCTTCCTAGCAGGTTTGATGAGGTGTCGCACCAATAGATGATCACGACGACCGGTCTTTGGCTGAGGGTTGTTTCTCCTCCACCAACTTGGGATCCGGTACCCTTAATCTGCCTGACCCTGCACCCTGGATTCTCGTGGGTTCTTAGGGTCCCTTCCACCTTCTTGTTCCTGAGCCCTTCTGTTTCTCTCTCTCTTTCTTTGCAGTTCCTTTCTGTTTCTGTTCCTTTCTGTTCCTTTCTCTTGGAGCTGAGATGAGCCAGAATCTCAGCTCCCCTTCACCTCCTCCTCGGCCTCTCACTAGGCCCTTCTGGAGTAGAGCTCCTACAGAGCCTCTACTCCCTGTCTTCTCCTCTCTGGACAGAACTGACCCAGAACTAAGATGGTGCCCACCTTTTATACCTCCCTCTGACCATGAGCCCAGGTGACCAGCAACCAATGGGCTCCTGCCTACGCTCAGGAACCAACCCCTATCTGCTCCTACAGCACTGGGTGTTCCACCCCCCTCCCCACTCCAGGCAGGGACATAGTCGGTCGTGCCTGCACTTATGTCTAGTGGGAGCACCGTTGAGTTGTCCCTCGGAAATGGGGTGTGTGTGCTGTATGCAGCTAACTGAGCCCTGGTCCATACTCCATCCTTACCTGGGAGTGGAATACCACACCTCTGGTCTGAGGTGCAATACCCCTGTAGCGGCCGAACCCTCGGGGCGCTACATATAGAACATTTCCATCATAAACATTCTTCATATTTTGGCATTTGTCATATCAAAAACAATTTTCACATAAACTTCTCAAGTAAACTTTTGGTCAACCGGTCACACTGATGTCTGCAACCAGATGTCCATTTTTCAATAAAGTGCAAACTTGCAAACACGAATATGAGGGACCCGTCCCAAACCCTCAACGGAGGCCCTGGGGTGGCTGCAGGGCTTAGACTATCCAGATGCTGGACCTCGTCTTCGGCCACCTCCAACAGGTTTTTTTTCTGAGGTCACTTGTTGTAGTTCTTATAAAACCAATATAGGGCACCTTAAGAGGTGCAACTATTTACAAGAGTGGCTGCTCCCAGTCCTCAGCCAGTCAGTTTTTGGACCCGTTCCGGGTAACTAATGAACACTTACAAGTTTTTCAACATAGAACTGCACCCTTTCGGGCAACCTGGTAAACAACAAACTCCCACAAAGTTCTGTTCCTCTTACAGTACTTAGTAAGGGTGCTCCCTGCGGGGAGGCTCTGGCCTATCACAGGCTGACCCAGCCGGGTCTTCAGCATGGTGGAACTCTGTCTCCACCCGGTGGACATTGAGGGCATACCAGCCTCTTACTCCTCGGTGCCTGGTGTAGGACACGGTGTCCCCGGGATACAGGTCCCGATCTGGGTGTCCCTCTGGCAGGCGGGATTCCACATCTCTCTTATTTACAAAGAGATCCGTGTCTGTTAGCGGGTCCCAGACAAACCCCCATCCGGCGTCCAGGTTAAATTTTACCACAGTCCCGGTAATTCTGGGACCACGAGCCGCTCGCTTGTCATGGCGAGTCCGTGCCTTCTCTTCCATATTCCTAGCCTCGAGTTGCTCCCACCGCTCCCGTCGCTGTTTCTGCTCTTTTTCAAACTTGATCAGTTGTTGGTAGCAAAACTCCTTGTGGCGTGCTACAGCTGCCCTGGTCTCCTGGGAGAACCCCATTAAATCCTCCCCCGAGTAATCCCACTCGAATTGGGCCTCATCCTCCGGTACCTGGGAAGCGGAGGCGGCGGGCTGTGGAGCGGGCAGGAGTGAAGGCCGCTGGTCCTCCACCTCCGCGGACCAGTCCCAGGGGAAGCGCCAGTACACCCATTTGAGTGTCGGATGGGGCGGCTCCTCCAAAGAACATAGGAGCTGGCTGGCGTCGCTGGTGACTGGAGCTGGGTCTGGAGGGCACTTGGAACTGGCGCGCCCTGGTACACGCATAGTGAGCACGTGGCGGTCTCACCCTGGTTTAAAGGGCCTGGCTCTGGTGTCGGGAATGGGACAGCTTCGATGACGCCTGGGATCTGCGACTCCACCAGGGGGCCCAGGGGCAGGTCGACTCTTACAGCGTCCGGCACAGGAGAACTTCTCCTACCTGCTCCTGCGGCCGCTCCTGCGTCAGGTGCGGTCTCCTGACCTCGATCCCGGTCCTCGGAGGCAGGGGCGCCGCCGGTGCTTGGCAGCGTTGCTGGCTGTCGTGCCGCCATCCTTTGCTCCATCTCCCTCTTCCAGTCCGCGATGGCGTCTCGCTGCGCCCTGGCCATCCTCCGGCCCAGATCATCCATGCCGGCGCGGAGGAACTCAGTATCCTCCCGGGGGAGCTTGGCCACCAGCTCCTTCAGGGTATAAGGCGCTTCTGCCAGCAGCATGTCGCTGGCAGGCTCTCCGGAGCTGCCACTGTCCATCTCCTTTCCCGGGTGCGGCCTGCCTCGACTGGTCCAGACCACCCCCTGTCTCTCAGTTTTCCTGACTTCCCTCCCCTTTCGGGGGCGGTTCCAGGGCAGTCTGCTGTCGGTCACCTCCAAGGGCAACCCCCCCACGTCGATGGACACATCCACATACAGTACATGATCACTGCTGGTTGGGGCGGGCTCCACTTTTGGCGCCATTCTGGAACCTGGCCCACGATGGGAGGTGGTTTATTGTTGCCTTTTGACTCGCACATAATGGCGTCCGTTCTTCTGGGGCGGGCGCCACATTCAGTACAGTGAAACAGTCTTTAGGCACACATTACCCGATGATATCGGGCTGGTTGCGAATCCTGCCGACTACGCCAAAGTTGACGCGCCCCCTGGGCCGTGGGGGGTACCCGGAGCCGGGCCTTGTAGATGCTGAGGGTTGTAGTCACCGTGGCGGTGACCCGGTCCGTGACCCAGGGCGGTCAAACCAGGGTAGTCTATGTGCACTAATATCAATGTCCGACTACGCCACCTGTGGATTGCGGTTATTGGTAACCGCCGCTGCGGGGCAGTCCGCTGAAGCTGGTGGTATGTGCAGCAAGGTGATGTAACTCCCCACAGGTAGAGTGTAGCTTCAGGGCAGCGTGTAGGGATGATGGTGGTGATGGTGCAAGGTGTCACGTTGCAAGAATAATCACAGAGTCCACACGATGCAGTCCCAGATCCTTTACTCACAGTTTAAGTAGTTCCAGTTACAGGGCCAGTGTAAGAGCCCACGGCGTCCTGTGCTCACGCAGTAAGGGACTCGGTCGACCCTCAGGTATCTCTGGAGCATGTAGCAGGACCCCCTTCAGTGTGTCCTCTCTGGCCTCTCTCCTTGTACCTCACACCTAGCGGCACCTCTGTCCAGTGTCCTTGGGCCTTAGCGGGCGACATGTGTTCCATCCCCCGGCCCTATGTGGCTACTTTCCTAGTGGCTGGTGTGGACGGCCTGCTGTACTAGAAGTGCTGCAGCCTCCGGTTCCCAGTTGAGCCCTGTAGTCTCTGCTGGTTGTGGGACCCGGTTCCCCTTCTTCTGGCCTGACCCTCCTACCTCCTGGCAGCGGCGGGCATACGAGTGGCGGCTGCATGGCCCGCACCCCTAGGGTCCCTTCGGTTCCTGTCCTGGAGCCTTCCTGCTCCCCTTGCCTCTCTTCCCCCTTTCAGGCTTAGGCCTCCTGACTAGGCCCGCCTCTGGAGCAGAGCTCATGCAGAGCCCCTGCTCCTGTCACCTCTCCTCCTCTGACTGAACTCCACCACTCCCTGAACCAAAATGGTTCCTTGTTTTTGTACTTCCTACTACAGTGCTCCCAGGATCTACGTTCTCCACCCATCCACTACCTAGTTCCCCCTCTCTAGGTGGTTCCCCCCACTCCAGCCAGGGATCAGAGACACATGTGCTCTCCCGTAGGAGCAATCTCGCCCTGTCCCCCGGAAATGTGGTGTAGTGGATGTAGTGTTAGGGTCCTGAGCCATACTCCTTCCTTACCTGAGAGTGAGATACCACACCTCTGGATGAGATGCAATAACTCTGTGGCAACCGAACCCTCTGGGGCGCCACATATGCTATTGTGGGAAGAGGACATTCATCAAGAATCAAGATGTGTACCCGTTATCTACTGTATATAATCTGTGGTAAAGTGACTTGCTCGGCTCTCCTGAGGCAGACACAGGACACACAGTTCGGGTTAACTTCCTGCTGGTTTATTCTGTGGCATAAACTCCGGCAGTGTCCCATAAAAATAAACAGGCCCTCTCGGGATTAATGGGAAAACAAAACATAAGGTATAACAGAGTCCAATAGCAAGCAAGGCTCGGCCCGCTCCGGGTAGCACAGTAAAGTCTGAGCAAACACCAGTCCTCCGCTGTTGCTCTCTGGCTTCACCCAAACACAGCCTGGAGACTTCACTCTCCAGGCCACACACTGCTCAGAGCAAACTACTGACTGAGTATTTAAGTGGAAACACATCGCCTGGTCAGATAAATCCAGATTTCTTGAGGGTCAGAATTTGGGGCAAGCAGCATAAATTGAAGCCTGTCAGGCTGGTGGAGGTGGAGTAATGCTAAGGAGAATGTTGGTTCCTGTGCAAGATCATTATAAGGGCCCTTTGTAGCCCAAAAGCTCATCATAATGCGCAATTCCACCTACTTTGGAGAAATTGGCCTACTTACACCTAGGGCCCATGTGCTGCCACACAGGTTGCACCAATGATATGTCTGCCCCTGAGTGGGGCTCCTCCTTATTTAAATACCAGAAATCTGTCACTTGCTGCCAGTTGTAAGTTATACTTACCCTGGTTCACTCCTGCTACTTTACTGCTGCCAAACTTGTTACTCATCTCAGCATCCTTCTGACCATGTCCCTGTCCTCTAATACTCTGATATTGTTCCTTTCTTTGACCTCTTGGATGAGACTCAGCTTGATAAACCTTCTTTCTGCCAGCAGCCAATCTGTAGAGGTAACTCAGGGGGCAAAGTGTAAGGTCAGAACCCTGTACAGGGGTTAAGGGTTGAAGGCCAGGTCCAGCTAGGAACTGCTGAATGAAGTGGCTTGTGCAAAGCCTATCCGTGGCAGCCATATTTAGAGTGGCCAGGCCATCTTGGACAGAGCACCACTATAGCTATATAGTACTCCATTTCCGTTACTCTTTTTGGAGTGGTATACTGAAGGGTTTTCTTAGGCTGTCATATTACAAGGGCTGCTGTGTTGACAAAAACCCTTTAAAAAAGTGCTCACAAATGGTTAGTCAGTCCCTGTTCAGACCAGGTTCATGAAATCTTTCTATATGGATTTTGACTTTTTGACTATCGAGTCAATTAATCATCTCTCGATCATCATTAGTGAGGATTGAGAAAACATAAAAGTGAAGTACCCCAATAAAATGATCACGAAGAGTCAGTGAATTAATCCTAGTGTCTTATTATCGAAATAGTAAGAATGGGAACATCCTTATTATACTAATAGCTGTTTACCTTAAAGAAGCCTATAGAGCGTTTTGCTCATTATACACGTGTTGTCAATGCTGAAACTTCGTACCTTTACTCCTTTTTGATATAGAATATTCTTTTTCCGTTTACATCTCATACATCTTTTTAAATTAGTAAGTCAATTAGCGTCCCTGGTAACAGGAAGCTAATGACATCTACTATTTGGTCTCCTGATAACGGGACACTAATTAAAGGGAACCATCATGAAATTGTTTCTGCAGGCAGAATGTTATAGAGCAGGAGAAGCTGAACAGATTGATATATAGGGGGAAAAGATATAATGTAACTTGTAAATTATTCATTTAAACAGCACTTACTGTACTTAGGAGTCCAGTGGGTGGTCCTCCTTCGTGATTGACAGATATATACAGTATATGCACATTTAGAATAGGAAAGTTGCCAACCACTAGGTAAGACCACCCAATGGACTCCAAAGCATAAGAAGATATAATAAAATACAAGTTAAACCAGATCTTTTCCCGCAATCCTATAGATCACTCTGCTCAGCTTCTTCAACTCTGTAACAAACTACTGGCAGATCAGATATTCAATGTGATGGGTTCCTTTAAAGAAAAATGTAAATTCCTCTGAGATAACTAACTTACAGGGATCAGCTTAGTGATTCTGTAAAGTTAGTTTGGTTCAGAAATATTTGGACAGTGTGCGAATCTTCGTGATTTCAGCTCTGCAGGCTACTGTTTTGGATTTAAAATGAAGCAACTCAGATGAAATTGAAGTGGAGACTTTCAGATTGTTGAACAAAAATATCATGCGAAACGTTTAGAAATTCCAATCATTTTTCTACAAAGCTGCCTCATTTCAGGAGCTCAAAAGTAATTGGACAAATTAACTTTACCATAAACAAAATGTTCATTTTTAATACTTTGTAGAGAATCCTTTGCAGCAATGACGGCCTGAAGTCTGAAGGCCATGAACGTCACCATCGCTGGGTTTCCTCCTTTGTGATGCTTTGCCGGCCTTTACTGCAGTGAATTAGTTGTTACTTGTTTGTGGGTCTTTCTGCCTTAAGTTTTGTCTTCAGCCTGTGAAATGCTGCTTGATGGGGTTGAGATGTGGTGATGACTTGGCCATTGCAGAATATTAATAATAATAAATATGAAGAATGTATCAAACTATTGATTTGGCCGCTCCTAACATTTCTGCAATCTCTCTGATGGATTTCTTCTTTTTTTCAGCCTAATGATGGTCTGTTTCTCTTCCCTCTTCCATTGAGGGCTGCTTTGACTGCATGTTGTGGGTTCACAGCAACAGCTTCCAAATGCAAATGCCACACCTGGAATCAGCTGCAGACCTTTTACATGCCTAAATGGTGATGGATTAACAAGGATAAAACCCAACGAGCTTTTGAGATAATTGTCCAATTACTTTTGGTACCTTTAAAAAAAAGGCAGCTACATATTAAATAGTTGTAATCGCTAAACCCTTACTCCAATTAGGATGTGAATACCCTCAAATTACAGCTGAGAGTCGTCACTTTAAGCCCAAATTGATTATATAACTGGATCTTGAATTTGTTTTGGTAAATAGCTAAAATGCCAAACAGACATGCAGACAGAACTGATTGGAAAGTGTTAGACTGTGCAGAGACCCCACTAACTGGTAACATCCTGGAATCAATTTATTTGCACACTCACTGTCATGCAAGGTGTGGGAAAGACTTAGTGCATCACAAAGGGAAGAGGGAAAGGGAGCCCAGACTCTAGAGAAAGGGGGGAGGTGGAGACTTCCTAGGCTGATCTAATATCACCCTGTCTCCACTAATGTCCCTATATTGGTTCCGCACCAATCGCTGCACGCGAACCTCACCCTGTCTTCCCCTGGCGTTTGGCCCTGACTAGGGAAGGGAGGGAGAAGAGCGCTAGTCGATCCCCACTGACAACTAAAGACAACAAGGGGGAACAAATAAGGAAAGATAGCTTAGCTTTTAGTCGACTTCAGAGAGATGATCATCTGTTCTCATAGCTCCAGATAGGAAGAAGTAATGCACTTGCTCAGAGCCTTCACAAGGGGTAATGTGAGGATCGTCGGCACCTCCCTCTAGCAAACAGCAGGTATTTATACACCCAGGCCAGGGTGTTAATTAGCAAGAGGAAGGTAGCCGCTGGGTCCTATAGAGACAGCTTCTAAGAAGGTGTCTGTAATGCCAAACATACAGATCTCCTGCAACCAACTGCAGGGCGACTGTTTGTCACTTCTGACACACCCGTGACACTCCCAGGAGGAGTAACAGAGAAACAGTGAAAACAAAAGGAAAAAGCTTTCATTTTTAGCACATGCTATAAAGTTTGTTGCTTTTTTGTACTTGTGAATATTTGTAATCGGTTTCATAAAAAGGTATATTTCACTAAAGTCTTTCATTAATAAAATATACACTGACAAAAAAAAATGAAAAATGAAAAGAAAAAAAAAGAAGAAAAAACGAATAGAATTTTATGGCCATTTCTAGAAGTCATTTTAGAGCACCCAAGTCAGATGTAATAAAATGGAAGTTCTGTCTCTTTAACATTTTATACTAGGACTTATTAGCATAATATTTGATTTGGAGCCGGAGCGAAGACATGGAAAGAAAGAAAATTGCAATTTTTTTTTTTTTTGCAATTTCAAATTAAAAAAAAAACTTGGTTTATTTGGACATTTATATTAGAATAATTCGGAAATCATTCATTACTGTTGTCTTATTGACCAAATTAATTCTAGCTTTTGCCGTCCGGTGTCACGTGTACGGCGGTGTTTGTATAACAGATGTATTAGGATGAAATTTAATTCTTAGTGCAAATGTGTGCTCTCCAACTCAAATTAAATGCCCCCCTAATCTCCCATTTGTTTATTGCTTTCCATGTCAGTACAATTATTTTTCTTTGAGAAATTGTTTTCATAGTAAGAAATATGATTTCTTTGCATGTGTAAAGGAAACTTTTTTTTTTCTTTTGTGACAAATTCTGATCCTTAATCACTGAAGCAAAAAATTAGAGCTGGGCTTTAGTGAAAGGTCGTCATGTGATACTGGAAGCGGGGGGCAAATTTCCTGACCCTCAAACAGGCGATGAAGGAGGCCAGAGCAGGAGGAAGATTGAAATTTTATTAAATTGCATGGTGCATACACATGACAGACTGCGCAATGCTGACTGTATAAAATATCTGATGGAAGGATAGATAGATAGATAGATAGATAGATAGATAGATAGATAGATAGATAGATAGATAGATAGATAGAAAAAGATAAAAAAGGAAAGTGAGAAGGAGGGTAAGAGAGAAAAGGAACGATATAGGGAAAGATAGAAGGAGGAAGGAAGGGATAGAGAGACAAATAGAAGGATGAAGGGAGGTAGAGAGAAAAGGAAAGAAAGAAAGAAAGAAAGAAAAAGAGAAAGGAAATTAAGTAAAGAGGGAGGGAAAGTAAGAAATAAAGGAATGAAAGAAAAGAAAGATGACCTAGTGAAAGAAAGTGAAAAAGATAAAGAAAAAGAAAGAAAAAGAGGAAGCAAGGGAAAAAAGAAAGAGAAAACAAGAAAAAGGAAGGAAAAGGAAAAAAGGAAGAATGAGAAGAAAGAAAGAAAAATAGGAAGGAAGAGAAAAAGAAAGAGAAAGAAAGGAAGGAAGATAATAAAGATGGAAAGAATAAAAGAAAGGTAGAGCTAAACCTCCCAAAAACACCAAGTAGTCTAGACGATAGATAGATAGATAATAGATGGATGGATTAATAGATAATAGATAGATATGACTCGCCCCCTGGGCCGTGGGGCACTCGGATCCGGGCAATTAGGGAAACGATGGGGGTAGTAGTGGCAACCCGGTTCCGTGGCTCAGGGTGGTCAGGCCAGTGGTAGTCCGTTATATTGATTATGTCCGACTACGCCACCCGTGGATTGCGGTTATTAGGAACCGCCGCTGCATGCAGACCGCTGGGGCTGATGAGGTGTGCAGCTATGGTAGTGTGACTCCCCACGGGAAGAGTGCGGCCCCAGGGCAGTATAGTGGATGGTGGGAGTGATGGTAGTGCTGGAGGAGCAAGGAGCACACAGACAACAGATTGCAGTCCAGGGTCTTTACTAAACAGGTAAACTGACCCACAAACAGTCTCAGCTAGGAGGGGACCTGGATGTCTGAGAGCAACGGGGAAATTGGCCCTGGTCAGGGTGAGGGTGTAGGCCTACCGTGCTTTCTGCGCTCCTTCTGACTATCTCCTCCTGATAGGATAACAGCCCACGTTTCCGAGCTTTCCGTGCTTTCTCGCCTGTATGGCCTGCGACGTGGGTTCCTTTTTGCTCCCAGCCTTGTACGGCTTTACTGGTCCCTTCGGTTGTGGCAGGGCCTCCAGGCTTCTTAGGCCAAGGAATATACAGTCCCTTGCGGGCTGGTTCTCTGCTGGGGGATATGGAATCCTTCCAGCCTCAGACACCAAAGTCTGGTAAAGTTAAGTCTTTTCTCTGCCAAGACAGGCTCTCTTCGCCTCTTGTCTCTGGCTGGTGGCTCTCTCCTACTGCCACACTTCCTCTTAGGTGCAATCAACTTTCTGTCCCTGCTCCACTCTGGGACACGTCTCAAAGCTGAGACAGGCAATCCAGTTCTCTCTAACCCTGTCCCCAGTACCAGCTTTTATAGGGGCAGCCTGCTCCCCCTACTGGCCTGAGACAGGAGGCATTGCATGCTAATGTTCCCCTGACCAGAGAACCTCCCCCTTGCTCTCAGACACAGCTTTATTACACTTGTGGCATCCAGGTAGGGTGACACAGATAGATAGATAGATAATAGATGGATGGATAGATAGATAATAGATAGATAATAGATAGATAGATAATAGATAGATAATATATAGATAGATAATAAATAGATGTCTGGATGTCTACAGTGAATTTTTGCCATCAAATGACAGCTCAAACATGGAGGTCAAGAGTCTCAATACCAAGACACAGGTGTGTCTCTTAATGGGTCTTCAATTGGTTTAGGGAGGTGATTTCAGTGATCCACGCCGGGCAACTTGCAAAACCCAACGTGAAGCACAACAGGGGGCAGTGAACCCAGGAGAAGGAAGTGGAGTCTGGTATAACCGGGACAAGTATGTAACAATTATTGATATAATTCCTTAATATATTCTAGAAATTAGCTAGTTGTTTTGAGGCTAATCAAATTCGTCTTGAATTTCGCCAAAAAATTCTGGTTAACCAGAATCCAATTATTTTTCTTTACGATTTGCATGAATCCAGCAAAATGGAAATCCGGTCGGTGAAAAAAATTAAAAACCCAGCTCTCACCTGTCTACTTTGGTCTGATTACTGGTGCGGTCTGCTCTTGGCTGTCTTTACCGTCTTCCATCTTTGGCATCTCATGCACTGACTAAGCTGTGATGTCATGACTTTGCACAACATCATGATGTACATCACTTGACATCATGATATCACAACCTTGTCAGTGCAGGAAAGACCAAAGATGAGAGATGCCAAAAGATACCAAAGAAGCTGGAGGCGCTGGAAGATGCAGAAGATGACCCAGTAGAGAAGGCATCGGGGACCAGAAGGAAAAAGACCATTGGCAGCACAATGGAATATGTGAGTGCATGGAGGGTGTGTGTGTATATATACAGTACAGAACAAAAGTTTGAACACACCTTCTCATTTAAAGATTTTTATGCATTTTCATGACTATGAAAATTGTATATTCACACTGAAGGCATCAAAACTATGAATTAACACATGTGGAATTATATACTTAACAAAAAAGTGTGAAACAACTGAAAATATGTCTTATATTCTAGGTTCTTCAAAGTAGCCACCTTTTGCTTTGATGACTGCTTTGCACACTCTTGGCATTCTCTTGATGAGCTTCAAGAGGTAGTCACCGGAAATGGTTTTCACTTCACAGGTGTGCCCTGTCAGGTTTAATAAGTGGGATTTCTTGCCTTATAAATGGGGTTGGGACCATCAGTTGTGTTGTGCAGAACTCTGGTGGATACACAGCTGATAGTCCTACTGAATAGGCTGTTAAAATTTGTATTATGGCAAGAAAAAAGCAGCTAAGTAAAGAAAAACGAGTGGCCATCATTACTTTAAAAAATGAAGGTCAGTCAGTGCGAAAAATTGGGAAAACTTTGAAAGTGTCCCCAAGTGCAGTTGCAAAAACCATCAAGCGCTACAAAGAAACTGGCTCACATGAGGACCGCCCCAGGAAAGGAAGACCAAGAGTCACCTCTGCTTCTGAGGATAAGTTTATCCGAGTCACCAGCCTCAGAAATCGCAAGTTAACAGCAGCTCAGATTAGAGACCAGGTCAATGCCACACAGAGTTCTAGCAGCAGACACATCTCTTCAATAACTGTTAACAGGAGACTTTGTGCAGCAGGCCTTCATGGTAAAATAGCTGCTAGGAAACCACTGCTAAGGACAGGCAACAAGCAGAAGAGACTTGTTTGGGCTAAAGAACACAATAAATGGACATTAGACCAGTGGAAATCTGTGCTTTGGTCTGATGAGTCCAAATTTGAGATCTTTGGTTCCAGACACCATGTCTTTGTGCGACGCAGAAAAGGTCAACGGATGGACTCTACATGCCTGGTTCCCACCATGAGGCATGGAGGAGGAGGTGTGATGGTGTGGGGGTGCTTTGCTGGTGACACTGTTGGGGATTTATTCAAAATTGAAGGCATACTGAACCAGCATGGCTACCACAGCATCTTGCAGCGGCATGCTATTCCATCCGGTTTGAGTTTAGTTGGACCATCATTTATTTTTCAACAGGACAATGACCCCAAAGACACCTCCAGGCTGTGTAAGGGCTATTTGACCAAGAGGGAGAGTGATGGGGTGCTACGCCAGATGACCTGGCCTCCACAGTCACCAGACCTGAACACAATTGAGATGGTTTGGGGTGAGCTGGACCGCAGAGTGAAGGCAAAAGGGCCAACAAGTGCTAAGCATCTCTGGAAACTCCTTCAAGATTGTTGGAAGACCATTTCCGGTGACTACCTTTTGAAGCTCATCAAGAGTGTGCAAAGCAGTCATCTAAGCAAAAGGTGGCAACTTTGAAGAACCTAGAATATAAGACATATTTTCAGTTGTTTCACACTTTTTTGTTAAGTATATAATTCCACATGTGTTAATTCATAGTTTTGATGCCTTCAGTGTGAATGTACAATTTCCATAGTCAAGAAAATACAGAAAAATCTTTAAATGAGAAGGTGTGTCCAAACTTTTGGTCTGTACTGTGTATATATATATATATATATATGTGTATATATATATATATATATATATATATATCTATATATATATCTACTATATAATTGTCTTATCCCGTCTGTCTGTCTGTCTGTCTGTCCTGGAAATCCCGCGTCGCTCATTGGTCCGGCAGCGGCCAATCAGCGCCGCGGGATTTCTGAAAAAAGATGGCGGCCGTTAGCGGCTCATCTGCCGGACAGAGGTCAGCGGCGATGCAGCGGGGAGATGAGCGGCGCTAGCAACACAACTACCCCGACCGGCGCCACTGACCTCCATGCGGCGAACGTCGGAAGATCAGCGGCTTGGCCCGCTGATCTCCCGACAGCAAGTGTGAACGGAGGAACGGGGAGCGGCGCCACCGGTCGGGATGCTTCTGCTGCGAGCAGCCGCTCATCTCCCGGCTTCTCGCAGCAGAAGGAGCCGCACAGGCAGCGCCGCTCCCCGGTCCTCGCTAATACGGAGCCGCACAAGTAGCGCCGCTCCCGGGCCCACACTAATACGACGCTGATTGGTCGCGGTGGCTGGCCGTGACCAATGAGCGAGATGGGCGGCAAATTTAAACGCCGCTCTGCTGATTGGTCGCGGTGGCCGGCCGTGACCAATGAGCGAGATGGGCGGCAAATTTAAACGCCGCTCTGCTGATTGGTCGCGGTGGCTGGCCGTGACCAATGAGCGAGATGGGCGGCAAATTTAAACGCCGCTCTGCTGATTAATCGTGGCCGGCCACCGCGACCAATGAGCGAGATGGGCTGCAAATTTAAACGCCGCTCTGCTGATTGGTCGTGGTGGCCGGCCGACTGCGACCAATCAGCGAGATGGGCGGCAAATTTAAACGCCGCTCTGCTGATTGATCGCGGCCGGCCACCGCGACCAATCAGCGAGATGGGCGGCAAATTTAAACGCCGCTCTGCTGATAGGTCGCGGTGGCCGGCCGGCCACGACAAATCAGCGAGATGGGCGGCAAATTTAAATGCCGCTCTGCTGATTGGTAGCAGCCGTCCACCGCGACCAATCAGCGAGATGGCCGGCAAATTTAAACGCCGCTCTGCTGATTAATCGCGGCTGGCCACCGCGACCAATGAGCGAGATGGGCAGCACATTTAAACGCTGCTGTGCTGATTGGTCGCGGTCGGCCACCGCGACCAATCAGCGAGATTGGCGCCAAATGTAAACACCGCTGTGCTGATTGGTCGCAGCCGCCAGCCGCGACCAATCAGCGAGATTGGCGCCAAACTTAAACAACGCTCTACTGATTGGTCGCGGCCGCCGGCGACCGCTACCAATCAGCGATTTTGGCACCAACTTTAAACACAGCTCTGCTCATTGGTCCCGGCCGCCGGCCGGCCGAGACCAATCAGCGAGATTGCCGCCAAATTTAAACAAGCTCTCCGGTCCTCACTAACGCAGTTCGCTGATTGGTCGCGGCCGCCACCCGTGACCAATCACCGATATTGCCGCCAAATTTAAACACCGTTTTGCTGATTAGTCGCGGTTGCCGGCCACGACCAATCAGCGATTTTGGCGCCAAATTTAAACAACGTTCTGCTGATTGCGCCCGGTCGGCTGCATACATATTCTAGAATACCCGATGCGTTAGAATCGGGCCACCATCTAGTATATATGTATACACACAGATGATACAACATTGATAGCATCAAGCATAGATGGAGTGAAGGACTTATTATGAAGCGTCAAGGTGGAAGCTCAAATATGGGACTGCTACTCAACACAAAGAAGACAAAGATATTGACTACGGCCAGGTACGACCGGGACACATATGGATGGACGGCGATGAACTGGAAGTTGTAAAGGACTTCAACCTACTCGGGTCGATGATAACTCAAGATGCAGCAACAACATCGGAAATCAATAGAATAGCTATGGGCAAATTAACAATGAAGTCACTGGACGGGGTCTTCAAATTGAGGAACATTTCACTGGTGGTGAAGATACGGCTTGTTCATAGTTTGGTCTTTTTTGTGGTAACAGATCGATGTGATACCTGAACGATAAAGAAACAAGACAAAAGAAGAATCAACGCCTTTGAAATGTGGTACAACAAAAACAAATAAATCAATTTTGGAACCAATCAAGCCAGACATGTCACTCAAAGCAGGGATCACCAAGCTACGACTTGCCTACTTTGGAGACATCATACAAAGAGAGCAATCACTAAAGAAGGACATCATGGTAGGAAGAATAGAAGGAACAAGAGATAGACCAGCAACCCTATGGCTTGATACAATCAAGATAATCGCCAAGAAGACCCTGGTTGACCTATCTAGGCTTGCACAAGATCGATCTTCCTACAGATCGTTCATCCATCAAGTTGCTATGGCTCAAGAACGAGTCCAAGGCTGTTAAAAATAAATAAATAAATTTTACATTTATATATTTTTTTCATCTACCGGTATGTTAATTATGCTCCAGCATCTGGAGAAACCTCAGATCTTAATAATGTACGTTTTATTCAAATCAAAAAAATCTAATTTCCTGGCAAAATTAGTGAACCTGCCAAATTAAAATTTTGGCAAATTTGCTCATTGCTATATTATACCCTTCCCCTATATAAATGCCGACCCTCAGTATTAGTTTGCTGTTCTTCTATGCATCGTAACGACGTAGCCCAAGTTATTTTTCTATCGCTCGGCATTAAGGATGAAAAGTCTCCGCCGTGTTCCTATTTAAGAGCACGGAAGCCTTGTTTGCAATCAATGCATATTTCCCTTTTGTAGAAAAATAACAGATGTTGATAGAAATAGCCATTGGGTTTGTAAAGAACCCATTTCATGTGTCAGGATAGTTGTGCCTCTTCTGCATGAAATGTCAAAAGCAGGCAGATATCTCAATGTGAAATGACCTTAAGAAAATCCCGACCTCGCCAATGATGACCTTTTTTCAGCAAGAAACATTAAAATTACAACCGTATTCATTGCTGCCGTCCTTAGAACAATGCGCGTGTTTTTTTTCTCCTCTCTCCCTCTCGCGTGTATATCCGCCTTTACATGTAGAATATTTTTTTTTATTATTCCTAGCGTTCATGCTCACACATTCCATTAAGCTTTGTCTGCACACCGCCGGATACACAATGATTTTAACACTGTCTTCAATCTCAAATCGCGTATGTGGAGCGCGGCAACAATGTGGATGTTTTGTACACAAAGGGATGAAACGCCGGCTCAATGCACGCTTACCGTCCTCCACGCTTTAACTGTTTTATAGAGGGAGGCTTTGCAACATGCAAATGTAGCAGAGCTGAATATGTGCAACTGCGGGATAGAATAATCGCACTTCTCAACTAATTCTATGATTTTGGAAAGTGAGAACTCTTAATGGGCTAGTCCCAGCTTAACGGCAAGTAAAGGTATAATATTAGAGTTGAGAAAAAAGATTCTTAGGTCCCTGTTCCAGTGGCCATATTAGTAGCCATGATTGCCAAGCCTTCTCCTAGTTGCCAACATCCCCAACGCCTCTTCTAATTAGTAGTCACATCATTGTCGGACTGGGCTGCCAAGGGCCCACCAATGACAAACTCCAGAACCCCACTTATCAGCTACATGCAAATGTGACGTCATGCTCAATCATAAATATATATAACAATGATCTGGGTAGATTATTAAATGAATAAGATGCCGTCTTTGTCTGTACATAGTGATCCAAATGTATAGTGCCAAGTACTGCTCATATAAGAGGGTGGTGGTGGCCCACCTGAGGATTCTCCTGTTCTCCTGTTGGCCAGTCCAAGCCTGGTCACATGATGTAATCAAAAGAGGTGCCAGTTATGGGTAGGATGAGGTTTGCAAGGCTCTAGTCCGGACCAGGAACTGAACCAGGGTCTTGCGAATCATTTTGCTCCCATCTATGCAATATATCAAGTGTCATTATGCTCTATGTGGTCATATGCATGCCTTCAAAGAGCGGCTTCTTCTCTGGGAAACTCAAAAATTATGTGGCTTTGATTTCTGCAACTTCATGATAACTGAACACTCACGGTGACCCAGATGGATAAAATTCAAATAAAAAAAAAACACATCTATGAGTTTAAAATATCTATCCACATCCATATTCTGGGCAGATAAATTTCCTATTATATCCTTGTAACTTTCGAAGCTTCATTTTCTTGAAACACCCTTCGTAATCCCTTATACAGACAGAGTATAGTTAGGAAATTTAGTCTATATGCAGCCAACACTAGAGGGAGCTGGTGAGCTTACTGCATACCATGTTATTATTAAGGTCAATGTATAAACTGTATTAAGGGAGCTCCCTCTAGTGGTGGCCCAATGCAGACAGAACTTAATCTTTAAACTTTGTCTATGTGAGGAACTTGGAACTATGTATCAAGAAAATGTAAAAAAAGCTAAATTTAAGAAGTAAATCAACACAGATCTTGGATATGTTTAAATTGAAGATAAATAATGTTAACGGGTGAGCATTCGCACTATCCTGAGATATGGACTCCTCTTCTCAGTGAATATAGTCTTTTTAGCCAAGTGGGTGTGATCATTAAGAAGACACCCACAGAGCTTAATTAAGGACCACACCCACATGGATAAAAGTCTATATGGGGCATATCTGATGAATAAAGAGGAGCATGAAGAAAAGGAATCCTATGCCAGATTCAGAAGAACAGCAGCATTTACATTAGGTAAAAATGACATAATTATGCCCAAAAGACAGGTCCTCTTTAAAATGGTTGTCCTTTAACTAATATGTGTCCAGTAGATAGGTGATAAATGTATGTTCACTCAGTGTCCAACTGCCGAGACCACCACTGGTCTCATCATCTGGGGTCTGAAGTCCCTTGTGTGAATAGAATGGTAATGAGCATGTGCAATCTCTGCTCCATTCACTGTCTATAGGACAGATGGTTGTACATGCTCATTACCGCTCCATGCACACAGGAAACTGTGAGTACCCATATCTTGAGTTTGGAGGAAGTCTTGGCAGCCAGATACTCAATGATTGTACATCTATCATCCTGTAGATGGGTGATCAATGTTGTTCATAGACATCCCCTTTAAAGAGCATGCATGTGTATTGGGAGTTTAGAAGGAATATCTGTCAGATGAACACTCATTGGTTGGAATGTATAGGCAGTGGGCACATTTAGACAGTCTGAGAAATGCACAATAACCTTATTTGTACTGATGTCAAACGTCTACACAGTACCAAGAGGTATATGTAAAGGGAATGTCTTGTGTGGTATTTACACAATAGCAGGAGGTGTCTGTAAGGGCCTTTCCTCTATTGATATCTGCACAATGTCAGGAGGTGTCTGTAAAGACAATGTCTTGTATCGTGTCTACACAATCCCAGGTGGTGTCTGTAAAGGAAATGTCTCATATGGTATGTACACAATGTCAGGAGGTGTCTGTAAAGGCAATGTCTTGTATGGTACCTTACAATGTCAGGTGGTGTCTGTAAAGGCAATGCTTCTTATAGTATCGTCACAATGTCAGGAGGTGTCTGTAAAGGCAATGTCTCGTATGGTATCTACACAATGCCAGGAGGTGCCTGTAAAGACAATGCCTCGTATGGTATCTACACAATGTCAGGAGGTCTTTGTAAAGGCAATGCCCCTTATAGTATCTTCACAATGTCAGGAGGTGTCTGTAAAGGCAATGTCTCTTATAGTATCTTCACAATGTCAGGAGGTGTCTGTAATGCAATGTCTCGTATAGTATCTTCACAATGTCAGGAGGTGTCTGTAAAGGCAATGTCTCGTATGGTATCTACACAATGTCAGGAAGTGTCTGTAAAGGCAATGTCTAGTATGGTATCTACACAATGTCAGGAGGTGTCTGTAAAGGCAATGTCTCCTATGGAACCTACACAATGTCAGGAGGTGTCTGTAATGGCAATGTTTGCTTTGGTATCTACACAAAGTCGGGAGGTGTATATAAAGGAAATGCCTTATATGGTATCTACACAATGCCAGGAGGTGTCTGTAAAGGCAATGCCTCATATGGTATCTACACAATGTCAGGAGGTGTCTGTAAAGGCAATGTCTGGTATGGTATCTACACAATGTCAGGAGGTGACTGTAAAGGCAATGTCTCGTATGGTATGTACACAATGCCAGGAGGTGTCTGTAAAGGAAATGTCTTGTATGGTACCTTACAATGTCAGGTGGTGTCTGTAAAGGCAATGCCTCTTATAGTATCTTCACAATGTCAAGAGGTGTCTGTAAAGGCAATGTCTCGTATGGTATCTACACAATGACCAGGAGGTGTCTGTAAAGACAATGCCTCCTATGGTATCTACACAATGTCAGGAGGTCTTTGTAAAGGCAATGCCTCGTATGGTATCTACAGAATGTCAGGAGGTGTTTGTAAAGGCAATGTCTGGTATGATCTCTACACAATGTCAGGAGGTGTATATAATGGAAATGCCTCGTATGTATCTACACAATGTCAGGAGGTGTCTGTAAAGGCAATATCTCCTATGGTATCTACACAATGTCAGGAGGTGTCTGTAAAGGCAATGTCTCCTATGGTATCTACACAATGCCAGGTGATGTATATAAAGGAAATGCCTCATATGGTATCTGCACAATGTCAGGAGGTGTCTGAAAAGGCAATGTCTTGTATTTTTTCGGGTCATATCGGGTTATTCAGTGAGGCACTATCAGTATTGTGCAATTATTTACATGTACTGTAAATAACTTACTTTACCCCAGGGGACATGAATGGCAGAAAGTGAGCCATCATCCCTAATAAACCCCCCGTCTATCAGTATACAATGTGCATTTTCTAATAAATTGTGACTGCTTACCTCACCCCCCCACTAGCACCACCGTCTCTCCTCAGCTCGTCCCCAATTAAACCTTCCTGTCACCGAACCCCTTTTGACGCAATTCCCAGATTCCACTCCTCCTGTGTGGAAGAACCATAAAGGCCCAGAGAGCGAGACAGAAACATCATAATTAAGAGACTATTTTAGGAAAGCTTCGTCTTCTTCTTTTTTCTTTTTTTTTTTTAAGCCTTAAAACACCCCATGGTCCTTAAAAAGATAAGATAGATACCTGCGAGCCAAGCTTTTCAGCGACTTCTCCCAAACATGCCGAAAATACGACTACGGAAAGTCAGGACGTGTCTTTAAAAAAAAAATAAAAATCAGTTTTTAAATTTATTCAGTCTAATGAGGTAGTCTAAATTTCGAGAATGCTAATTCGAGGAGCCGGTTCTGCGGTGGCTGTGGCGGTGGAGGGGGGGGAAACAAAACAAGGATGTCACTGCCTCGGAACAAAGTGAATTGCTTATATGACTGACAGTAGGAATTTCTTTCAACATCAGTAAAGAGGAGTGAAATGACAGGTAGAGGGACAGAGACGGAATTATGCCGCGCGCTTACAGTTTGTGTACGATAACTAAGGGACATGCTGACTTGATATACCAACTTAATAAGCTCAGCAGGGGCTAACTGAAAAGATATATGAAACCGTACGGCTATAATCAGTCACCTATATGGTAACGACGAGGAGGGAGGGGAAGGGGAATGCAAAAAAGGCAGAAAGTTGAGAAAGACTATGCTGTAAAGAGCTCATTTTATTTATTACGTTGTTTTTTTGCTTTTTGTGCTTCTTTGGACATAGGTTAATTTTTTGTCATCCTCCCCCCAAAAAATAAATCTAGTAGGATACAATGTATGGTATTTATTGTATATTGAGCCTATCGTAAAACTACTGGTGAAGGTTTTGGTGTAAAATGTTTAATGAACTTAAAGGAGTTGTCTTACTAGATATATATAGTCCTTTATAGATTGTAGCAAAGCTAGGTAGGACTGGGTGAAGTCCTAGCTGTGCGGGTCTTTATTATATGCACCTGACTTGCTTTGACTAAGAACTAGGGCCTTTGGTCACTAGATGTGTCAGTCTGCTGGATTTTGAGCAGAGTCAAGTATGCTGCTGGTGAGTTACTAGCCAAAATGTGAGCTGTAGCTGGGATAGAGACTAGCCAGAGTCTCTCTCTGAATGGAGACTGCATGGGTCAGCTAGGAAAGCTGAGCAATCTGTGTGTTGGAGCTGCAGAGTAATGTGTGGAAGCCGCAGCCTGTTCAGTGTGAAGTGTGCATGGAGATGAACACTTCTGTTTGGTGCTGAAAGATGTTGAAGCTCAGGCTAAAGGGGATACTGGGACTGGTGGGGTCATGACTCTTCTGCGTATGAATTTTTCTCCAGGAGAGAGGACTGTTATCTGTTCGGATGAGCCCGCACTGACATATATATGCCTGCTGAATGAACTGTTTATTTGCTGTGATACCTTTGTGCCCAGGAGAGACTGTTTCTGGTTTTGAATCCTTTGGAGTTTTATGAAAGCAAAAGAACTGCACGTTTGGACCAAACCGCATTGCCTGTGTTAATGCCGCCTAATGACTACTAGAGAGCGGGAATCCATACAATATGTATACCTTCTACGTTTATAATGGTGTGATCACTCGGGGTCTAACTGGTGGGAAGTCCAGCAATTCTGAGACAAGGGTCTCAAGAAGCTCCCTGTGTACAATAAGCTCTGCCCCATTCACTTCTATGGCACTGATGAAGAACGCCCATTCATCAGTCTCCTAGAAGAGAACAAAGTGGTCAAAATTCTGTCTTCTGCTTAATTCACGCAAGGGGGGACTTTGGAATACCCTTTCTCAAGATTAATGGAGTCTGACCACTTACCGTATTTTTCGGACCATAAGACGCACTTTTTTCCCCCAAATTTGGGAGGAAAATGGGGGGTGCGTCTTATGGTCCGAACGTTGCGTACCTGAGGTGGTGGTGGAGCAGGATCTCCCTCCCTTAAGGTGGGGGCGGCAGCAAAGGAGGTGAGATGCTGTGGGTTTCTGGCTGGGGGCCAGCACGGGTTGGACTGAATGCGAGCAGTGTCTGGCTGCGGGCCGGGGTGGTGAGCGGTGCATGCTTTTGGTGTGCGCGGTCACTTCCTGAAGCTGTGATCCACAGGAAAATGGCCACGCTAACTTGTAGCTCGGGCGGCCATTTTCCTATAGACCACAGCTTCAGGGAGATGGCCGCGCACACCCGAAACCTGCGCCGCTCAGAGACATGAACCCGTTCTGAATTGGCAATCCGGTGAGGTTCTCCGTTGGGGGCAGGATTGCCATGAGACCTGCCTGGTTCCGGCTCGCCCGGCTCGACCTCCATCTACTCCGGCTAATTTACCTAGTCTACCGGCACCTTACTGGTCCTATGCTGATGTCTTCAACAAGAAGGAGGCAGAGACACTGCCACCTCATAGGCCATATGATTGCCCTATCGACCTGGTACCCGGTGCCACTCCACCCCGTGGGCGTATTTATCCGTTGTCCGAAACCCGGGCCATGTCGGAGTACATCGAAGAAAATCTGGCTAGGGGATTCATCCGGAAATCTTCCTCCCCGGCTGGAGCCGGATTCTTCTTCGTAAAAAAGAAAGGCGGTTCACTACTCCCCTGTATCGATTATAGAGGACTCAACCAAATTACTATCAAAAACAAATACCCCCTGCCGCTCATCTCTGAGCTGTTCGACCGCCTTAAAGGCGCCAAGATCTTCACCAAGCTCGATCTTCGTGGGGCGTATAACTTGGTCCGGATCCGCCAAGGAGACGAGTGGAAGATGGCATTCAATACCCGGGACGGTCACTATGAATACCGTGTGATGCCCTTCGGTCTCTGTAATTCTCCCGCCGTCTTCCAAGAATTAGTTAACGACATCTTCCGTGACCTCTTATATTCTTGTGTGGTTGTGTACCTGGACGACATCTTGGTCTTCTCTCTGGATCTTCCTACAGTCCGGAGGGATGTTCATCAGGTCCTGCTTAGGCTCAGGCAGAATCACCTATAAGCAAAATTTGAGAAATGCCTCTTCGAGCAAACCTCTCTTCCGTTCCTGGGCTATATTATCTCTAAGACAGGTCTACGGATGGACCCCGAGAAGGTCTCTGCCGTCTTAAAGTGGCCCCGTCTCTTCATCCCACATTTCTCTTTCCGGACTGCTCCCATCTCTACGCTCACCCATAAAGGAGCAAATCCCAAGGAATGGCCGTCTGAAGGGGAGGAGGCCTTCCTCTCCTTAAAACAAGCCTTCTCTTCTGCCCCTGTGCTGCACCGTCCGGATAGCAGCAAACAGTTCTTTCTGGAGGTTGATGCTTCCTCTTCTGGAGCCGTAGCGGTGCTCACCCAGAAATCTCCATCCGGAAGAATGGTAACCTGCGGCTACTTCTCCAAGCTCTTCTCCTCATCTGAGCGCAACTACTCCATAGGGGACCGAGAACTGATAGCCATCAAATTGGCGCTGGAGGAGTGGCGTTACCTGCTCGAGGGGACTCTGCACCCGGTGGTCATCTATACTGACCACAAAACCTGGCATATCTACAGAATGCCCAAAGACTCAATCCACGTCAGGCCCGGTGGTCTTTGTTCTTCGCCTGCTTCAACTTTACCCTACATTACCGCCCGGCGGATTAGAACATTAAAGCCAACGCCTTGTCCCGATCCTTCCTGTCTTACGATCAAGAGGAGGAGCCTATGCATATCATCGATCCCTCCAAAGTGATGAATATGGCCCCCTTGGACCGGTCTCATCTCCCACCCGGTAAGACGTTTGTAGCGGTTCCGGATCATAAGAAGGTTCTTCACTGGGGTCATTCATCCAAACTAGCCGGCCATGCTGGCCAGAAGAAGACCTTCCTGCTCATTACCCGGCATTACTGGTAGCCTACCCTGCGCCAGGATGTGGTAGACTTCATCATGGCCTGTTCGTCCTGTGCCCGCAAAAAGGTTCCGAGACATCTTCCAGCTGGCCGTCTCCTGCCTCTTCCCCTACCTGCTGCCCCGTGGCAACACATTGCTATGGACTTTATTACTGATCTCCCTGTTTCTGCCGGTTGTACGGTCATTTGGGTGGTCGCTGACCACTTTTCTAAAATGGCCCACTTCATCCCTCTGCCTGGTCTCCTGTCTGCATCTGTGTTGGCTAAGGACTTCATCCATCACATCTTTCATCTCCATGGCCTACCCCTCCACATTGTGTCTGATCGAGGTGTCCAGTTCACTTCGCGCTTCTGGAGAGCTACGTGCAAGCTGCTGGATGTCACCCTGGACTTCTCCTCTGCTTACCATCCGCAGTCTAATTGCCAAGTAGAACATATCAACCAGATCCTTACCAGATTCCTCCGGCACTTCGTCAGCGCTCACCATACCGATTGGGTGGAGCTCCTACCATGGGCCGAGTTCTCCTGTAACAACCATGAGAGTGAATTTTCTTCCAAGTCCCCGTTCTTTGTGGTCTACGGTCAACATCCCCAGATTCCGTTTCCGCTTCAGTGGACAACCCTGCCGCGGAGTCTCTGGTCAGCGAATTTTCCACTATTTGGGAGGACACTAGATCTGCACTTCTTCTATCCTCCGAGCGGATGAAGAAGTGCAGATCTCAAAGCACAATCGTTAACAATCCCGAAAAGTACGAAGAATGGGAAGCATTTAAGGAAACCAGGATGGATGAACACAGAACTTAAACACATGCTAAAAAGAAAGAAAGAAATGTTTATTAAATGGAAAGAGGGAGGCATATCTAAAGAAGATTATAATGCAGTCTGCAGATCCTGTAGGGCACGTATCAGGTTAGCTAAAGCTGACAATGAATTAAGGCTTGCAAGAGATGTCAAAAGCAATAAAAAAGGATTTTGGGGGTATGTCAAAAGTAAAAGAAAAGTCAAAGATGCTATAGGATTTTTACACGATGAAAATGGAGAAATGGTAAGCGAGGATGTTGAGAAGGCCGAACTTTTTAATTCCTATTTTGCATCTGTTTTCTCTCAGAAAGAAAATGTAACATCAACTGATCTTCACTGTCCTTTTAAAGGAATAGAGGAATCCAAGTTATCTGTAAACAGAAAGATTGTGAGGAAATATTTAGCTAACATAAATGAGTTCAAGTCTCCAGGTCCAGATGAATTACACCCCAGAGTACTGAAGGAGATCGTAGGAGAAATTTTAGAACCACTCTCCATAATCTTTGAAAATTCTTGGAGAACAGGAGAAGTCCAGGAAGACTGGAGAAGAGCAAATGTTGTTCCTATCTTCAAAAAGGGGAAGAAGGTGGACCCAGGGAACTATAGGCCGGTGAGTCTGACTTCTATACCAGGAAAGATCTTTGAACAAATTATTAAACAACATGTATGTAAGTACATGGATAAGAATGAAGTGATTAACCAGAGTCAGCATGGGTTTGTAACTAACAAGTCATGTCAGACTAACTTAATTTCCTTCTATGACAGAATCACTGACTGGGTGGATCAGGGAAATGCTGTAGATATAGTATATCTTGACTTCAGCAAAGCATTTGACAAAGTATCTCACACCATCCTTATTGAAAAAATGACCAAGTATGCAATGGACCAGGCAACTGTTAGGTGGATTCATAACTGGCTTAGTGATCGGACTCAAAGGGTGGTTGTAAATGGCTTCACATCCAGCTGGATGAATGTCTCAAGTGGGGTACCACAGGGCTCCGTCCTGGGACCTGTATTGTTCAACATCTTTATCAATGATTTAGATGAAGGAATTGAGGGTAAACTGATTAAATTTGCTGATGACACAAAGCTAGGAGGGATAGCTAATACTAGAGAAGAGAGAGAGAGGATTCAAAAAGACCTAAATAAACTGGAGCAGTGGGCAGCAACCAACAGAATGGTTTTTAACAGGGAAAAATGCAAAGTACTACATCTGGGCAATAAAAATGAAAAAAGCATATACAGAATGGGAGGAATAGAGCTAAGCAACAGTACATGTGAAAAAGACTTAGGTATACTAATAGATCATAGACTGAACATGAGTCAACAGTGTGATGCAGCAGCAAAAAAGGCAAATACAATTCTGGGATGTATTAACAGAAGCATACAGTCTAGATCACGTGAAGTCATTATCGGTCTTTACTCCTCTTTGGTCAGACCTCATCTGGAATACTGTGTACAGTTTTGGGCACCACATTTTAAAAAAGACATAGACAAACTGGAGCAAATTCAGAGAAGAGCGACCAGAATGGTGACTGGTCTGCAAACCATGTCCTATGAGGAACGGTTGCAGGATTTGGGAATGTTTAGCTTGCAAAAAAGAAGACTGAGAGGAGACTTAATAGCTGTCTACAAATGTGTCAAGGGCTGTCACATTGTATAAGGATCATCTTTATTCTCATTTGCACAAGGAAAGACTAGAAGCAATGGGATGAAACTAAATGGGAGGAGACACAGATTAGATATTAGAAAAAACTTTTTGACAGTTAGGGTGATTAATGAGTGGAACAGGCTGCCACGAGAGGTGGTGAGTTCCCCTTCAATGGACGTCTTCAAACAGAGGCTGGACAGACATCTGTCTGAGATGATCTAGTGAATCCTGCTTTGAGCAGGGGGTTGGACCAGATGACCCAGGAGGTCCCTTCCAACTCTACCATTCTATGATTCTATGATTCTATGATTCTAAGAAACATGCTGATAAGAGACGTCTGGATCCGCCTCAATTCCGTTCGGGAGACAAGGTATGGCTCTCCTCCAAACATGTTCGTCTCAAAATACCCTCCTATAAGTTGGGCCCAAGGTTCATTGGTCCATTTGAAGTCCTCAAGCAAATCAACCCAGTAGCCTACAAGTTAAAACTCCCGGCCACCTTACGGATTCCAAACTCCTTCCACGTATCTCTCCTCAAACCAGTTGTGCTTAATCCTTTTTCCGACAATCCAGGTACCTCCCCAGCTCCGGTCTCCTCTGAGGACGTCTATGAGGTAGAGAACATTTTGGCCACCAAGAGGGTAAGAGGAAAAACTTTTTTTCTGGTGGATTGGAAGGGGTTTGGCCCAGAGGAGAGAACTTGGGAACCCAGGGAGAACATCCACGCCCCGCTTCTCCTTAAAAAATTTCTTTCAGGCCTAAAAAAGAGGGGGCGTAAAGGGGGGGTACTGTAGTATCGGCGTCTCTTCTTGTCAGGGGGCTTCTTACCGCCGCGCTCCCCGCCCGGCGTCCTCCGGCGCTCCTGCTTCTGCTGCTGCCAGCGCGCGCAGCTTCCCGGGCACTGTGCTTAGAGCGCGCGCGCACACTCCCTCCCTCTTAAAGGGGCCGTGCGCGCCGTCCTAAGGAGTCCCCGGCCAATGGCCGGAGGACCTCTCATATAAAAGGCACCTCCTCCAAAATGGAGGTGCCCGTGCAAGGTTGTAGCTGTGTGTGTTAAACTCTGCTTCAGCCCTCAGGTCCCGCTGCCAGCCTGACTACCAGTCCAGTCCGCCAGCCTGACTACAAGTCAAGCCCGCCAGCCTGAATACAAGTCCAGCCTGCCAGCCTGACTACAAGTCCAGCCCGCCAGCCGGACTACAAGTCCAGACTGCCAGCCTGACTACAAGTCCAGTCCGCCAGCCTGACTACAAGTCCAGTCCGCCAGCCTGACTACCAGTCCAGATCGCCAGTCTGACTACCAGTCCTGTCCGCCAGCTTGTCTACTCTCCAGCCCGACAGTCTGTCTACAGTCCAGTCCGCCACAGACGGAAATGGAAGGAGTATCAGACCACTGCAAATCTACCAAGACCCAGTCGTCCCTCTAAACTTTCATCTCGAACAAGGAGAAGACTGATCAGAGATGCAGCCAAAAGGCCCATGATCACTCTGGATGAACTGCAGAGATCTACAGCTGAGGTGAGAGAGTCTGTCCATAGGACAACTGTTACGGATCCGGGTGGTGGAACCTCTGTGCTGCGGTGCAAGGAGGGACCAGAGGGGCGTAACTAGGTATCAACTCGGACTGACCAAGGTCTTACGGCGGCTCAATCGACTCCGTGACCAGGGAAGGACCGAGCAGAGGGACCAGGTGCTACTCTGGGCCAGACCTTGTATGAGAGCAGGTGACTCCCACGGGTCAGAAGGCAGGGACTGACCGGTACAGCAGATGAGCACGGCAGGCCGGTTGACGGGTGATCCGGGTAGACGGACTGGCAGACACGGCAGGTAACAAGCAGGAGCCTCCAGGTAGGCTGGCTGGTAGGCATGGCAGGTAACAGGCAGATGCTTCCAGGTAAGCGAGATGGCAGGCATGGCAGGTTACAGGCAGGTGCTTCCAGGTAAGCAGGCGGGCAGGGCCCATAGACAGACTGGCGGACAGGACTGTAGACAGACTGTCGGGCTGTGGAGTAGACAAGCTGGCGGACAGGACTGGTAGTCAGGCTGGCGGACTGGACTGGTAGTCAGGCTGGTGGACTGGACTGGTAGTCAGGCTGACGGGCTGGACTGGTATATATAATGTATACCCTCGGCACAGATAAAAGAACACTAGTATGATGCCAAAAAGAAATTTTATTCAGAGCGACCCAAAAATAGAAGACAGTAAAATCCATCCAACGTTTCGGCTATTGCCTTTATCAAGGTTATCTAAAGAAACATTCAAATATAAGGTCATAAGTATATGCAAAAATAAATATAAATACATAGAAAACGTAAACTCATTGGCATATTGATAAACGATATGTTTAACAAACACGAAGCAGACAGGATGACCTTGTAGAAACTAAATATCAAAAATAGAAAAAATGGTATATCAGAGATCACATAAATCAGGAAACCTGAGATCATGGGTAAAAGTATCCACCTACATAAAGTCCCAGATAGATGTCATAGTCTATCATTGTGAATCAATGCAAATGTCGAAGAGATATCAGAGAACAAGAAAAAAATAAAAAGAAAGACCAAAGAAAAAACCAGTGAACAGATAAATGGTTACCTGGGTTAATGCTCGGTGCTCAAAATTATGTGGTATAGTTACTGCATGCAGAGCATGCCTGTCTGTGAAAAGACAGAAGCCTAGCAGCTGTTAAATATACGCGCAAATGAGTGAAGGGGAAGAACTGGACTGGTAGGCTGGCGAGCTGGACTAGTAGTCAGGCTGACGGGCTGGACTTGTAGTCAGGCTGGCGGGCTGGACTTGTAGTCAGGCTGGCAGCGGGACCTGAGGGCTGAAGCAGAGCTTAACACACAAAGCAACAACCTTGCACGGGCACCTCCATTTTGGAGGAAGTGCCTTTTATATGAGAGGTCCTCCGGTCATTGGCCGGGGACTCCTTAGGATGGCGCGTGCGGCCCCTTTAAGAGGGAGGGAGCGTGCGCGTGCATGCCCTAAGCACAGTGCCCGGGAAGCTGCGTGCGCCGGCAGTAGCAGAAGCAGAAGCGCCGGAGGATGCCAGGCGGGGAGCGTGGCGGTAAGAGGGACGGCGTCTCTGCTTGTCAGGGGGCAGAGACGCCGATACTACAACAACAATGAGTCGTACACTGCACAAATCTGGCCTTTATGGAAGAGTGGAAAGAAGAAAGCCATTTCTCAAAGATATCCATAAAAAGTCTCGTTTGAAGTTTGCCACACGCCACCTGGGAGACACACCAAACATGTGGAATAAAGTGCTCTGGTCAGATAAAACCAAAATCATACTTTTTGGCCACAATGCAAAACGATATGTTTGGTGTAAAAGCAACACAGCTCATCACCCTCAAAACACCATCCCCACTGTCAAACATGGTGGTGGCAGCATCATGGTTTGGGTCTGCTTTTCTTCAGCAGGGACAGGGAAGATGGTTAAAATTGATGGGAAGATGGACGGAGCCAAATACAGGACCATTCTGGAAGAAAACCTGTTGGAGTCTGCAAAAGACATGAGTTACAAAGAAACAGTCGGCACTCCATAGTCCTCGTTAGTAGTGGTGCTGCACGTGGAGGAATTGCAGACAAAGTAGAGAAATCCCGGCACTCACGTGTATTCGATCAATTCCTTTATTCCACATGTAGGAAAACTACAACAAGACGTTTCAGCCCCTTGCAGGCTTTTGCAAGGGGCTGAAACTTCTTGTTGTAGTTTTCCTACATGTGGAATAAATGAATTGATCGAATACACGTGAGTGCCGGGATTTCTCTACTTTGTCTGCAAAAGACATGAGACTGGGATGAAGATTTATCTTCCAACAAGACAATGATCCCAAACATAAAGCAAAATCTACAATGGAATGGTTCAAAAATAAACGTATCCAGGTGTTAGAATGGCCAAGTCGAAGTCCAGACCTGAATCCAATCGAGAATCTGTGGAAAGAGCTGAAAACTGCTGTTCACAAACGCCCTCCATCCAACCTCACTGAGCTCGAGCTGTTTTGCAAGGAAGAATGGGCAAGAATTTCAGCCTCTCGATGTGCAAAACTGATAGAGACATACCCCAAGCAACTTGCAGCTGTAATTGTAGCAAAAGGTGGCGCTACAAAGTATTAACTCAAAGGGGCCGAATAATATTGCACGCCCCACTTTTCAGTTTTTAATTTGTTAAATAAGTTTAAAATATCCAATAAATTTCGTTCCACTTCACGATTGTGTCCCTCTTGTTGTTGATTCTTCCCCCAAAAATTTGAATTTTACATGTTATGTTTGAAGCCAGAAATGTGGCAAAAGGTAGAAAAGTTCAAGGGGGCCAAATACTTTCACAAGGCACTGTATGTATGAAGGAGTTGACTCAATGACTGCAAGATGCCCAGGTCTAGTGGTTGCAAAACAAGCTCAAATCATGCACCCTCCACCACCCACCGTGCTGAGCAGCTGTTATGTGCTTGTGCTGATATGTTGTTTGGTTTTGGTGCAGGTCATTATGGCCAAATACACTGATGAGCAAAAGGGTAACAATATTTTGAACTTTTGACTTTCCGGTTCCATATCTCACCATTCATTACTACTTCGAATGTGAGACTACCATCATTTTATAGACCACCTTCATCTTGGCTACGTCATACATAAATTTGACTTGCAACTATTTAACATATGATTAGTTATGCAGATTCTTGTCATGTCACTGCATTGTTACTGTTTTGCTGCTGGTAGTGGAAAAATCTTTTTCTTCCTGTATACTACAAAATACAACCTGTTCTCACATTCCCTAATAGATCAGTGTGTTATTAGGTTGATTCCCAAGTGAAAGGTCACTGGTTCGAATCGAGGAGCATCCATGAAGATTTCCCAAGAAAAGCGAAACATCATCACCAAGCTCATCTATAGCGGTCTCTCAGCCAAGAACATTGCCAAACTGCATCATGTGAGTGCGAAGACAGTTGGAAGAATATAAAATGAAGCCCGTCCATCCATTCAAAAGCCAAGAGGTGGACGTCGAGGCAAAATATCAGAGTCAACAAGTCGGCTGATCACAGGGTCTATTAGTTCTGATATGACAAACACGGCAGTAGAGGTGGCTCATATGCTTCATAATAGTGAGATCACAGACGTCCACACAAGCACCGTGCGATGCATGTTACACAACTCTGGAATGGTGGCCCAAAAAATGGTGAAGAAGCCTTGACTTCAATTATCAACATCAGAAGTGTTGGCTCGAACTTGCAAAGCAGTACGAGAAGTAGACAGAAGAGTGGTAATTTAGAGCGATGAGAGGAATGTCAATAGACTAGGCTCTAATGGGTGCAAATGGGTCTGGAAGAAACAAGGGAAAAAGGGGCTAAGGGATCAAAAAATTGAAGGAACTGTCAAGTTCAATGGAGGGAGCCTGATGGTATGGGGTTGTTCCAAAACCAAAGGTGTTGAAAACTTGACCAGAATCGATGGTGGTCTCCTTGCTGAGCTATATGTGAGTATCCTACAAGACAAGTTACTTCGTACATTCGAGTACTTTGGGTATAAAAAGGACAACATAGTGTTCCTGCAGAACAACGACCTGAAGCATACGTCAAGATTGACAAGGAAATGGTTCAATGAAAATGAAGTAGAGGTGCTGGATTGGCCTCCACAGTCCCCAGACCTCAACCCAATCAAACATTTGTGGGCAGAGTTGAAGAGCAAGCAGTATAAGGTGGATTTACAAAATGCTAACAAAATAATAAAAATTAAAATTTAGATTTTTAGGAGCAAAACATTAACAATGCAGTGACATGACAAGAATCTGCATAACTAATGATATGCTGAATAGTTGCAAGTCCAATTTATGTATGAGATAGCCAAGATGATTGTCTATAAAGTTATGGTAGCCTCACGTTGGAAGCAGTAGTGGATGGGGAGATATGGAGCCTGAAAGTCAACAGATCAAAACATTGCTACCCTTTTGCTCGTCAGTGTGTCTTCACTGTGGTCTTGTTGTGGTCTCTGTTCCAGAAGTCTTCTGATTTGTTCAGATGCAACTTTGGGAAATCTAGCCATGCATGCATGTTTTTTTTAGAAAGACATACTTGTTCAGTCTTTTTATAATTCACACTTCCATGAACTTAAACATTTAACATGATCACTGAGGCCTTTAGGATCTGAGCTGTAGCTCTTAGTTTTTTTTGGAAAATTGTTGTATACATTGCACAGTCTGACCTTGCTGAGACTTCCACTCCTGGGAAGATTCTCGACTGTGTTGAATGTTTTCCACCTGTGTTTAATTCGTTCTCACTGTAGAATGATGGACTCCAAATTGTTTAGGAATGGATTAATAACTCTTCACAGGTTGATGGGCGGCAACAGTTGCTTATCAAAAACCATTGCTGATGTCTTTCCTCCTCAAGACTCCAGACCAGCAAACTGCCAAAACTTCAGCTTTTATATAGTTGGTCACACTTGCAGATGAGCCGTTTGATTAGCAGAACTTGGCTGTTATTTACCCTATTAATTCTTTTGAAAGCAGTAAGGGTGTACTTAAATTTTCACCCATTGATTTTGCATTTTGGCCTTGTTTATAGTAAATAAATAATGTCATGGTGTAATTTGTTGTTCATCTGAGGTTACATTTACCTGTTGCTCTCTGCTCCTTCATATTGATAGCATGCCGACAATGTGGCAGAAAGTATCACAACTGTAGGATCACAATACACATAGTGTTGCTTGTAAATCCACTGCAGGGAGACGCATAGTTCTGCGTAAGTGCTGAATACATAAAATGGTAGGAGATGTTTTATTTTTGTCAAGGTTAGAGATGAATGAAGTTCCACCAATTCATTCTGGGCAGATTAATGAGATTCGGCAAGCAGATTTAATTCAGTTCGAATCAAAAGTGCTTTATTTGAACTAAAAAGATGTTTCTCTCTTTATGCCTCCTTTGGGTGGGTTTTTCATTTTTTCCAGTGCTGTGGTCAGTGACTAGCCTCACAATGTCACATGGGGGACGATGCTCGTCATGTGGGGCACGTCAATGACCAAATTGCTCCCCATGTGACCTCTGAGTAAAGCGATTGGAGGAACTGAAAATCCTCACAGAGGATCGGGGAGCTGCTGTGACAGCGGAGACAGCATAAAGAGTCAGGTGAGGTCCTAGGACAGCTCATTATAATATGCTTTACACGCATGCCGCTAAATTCAGATAGGGGCAAGACAGGTTACATGAATTCTTTGGAATCCTGTTACTCAGGGCGACCATAGACCATGTGCTGCAGCTTCTCTCAGGCACACAGGGGTATTGACCCTCAGGCACAGACAAGTAGGTTGTTTCACTTGAAGACCAGACACACTTGACAAGAGTCCTCGTAAACGGTAGAGTAAACGGTAGAACAGTAGTATTTAATAAGAAGCCGCACAGCCAGTGCAAGTTAAGTCTTATGAGCAAGAGGCTACAGTGACAAACAGTACAGTTTCTTTAGCAGCACAGCAGTTCACAGTCTTCCCAGTAGTACAGGACAGCACAGTTCTAATGCAAAGGCACATTAATGAACACCGCATTCTTTACAGCACAGTGAGATGGAGGAGGGGGAAGGGTTTGCTGAGGGAGATGATCCCTGTGACACCATTTCTTACAGTCCTTATCTTTCTGCCTGACAATTCTTTGCACTGCTAGTTCAGGAACTCTACCTGACCTGTGCTTAACTTCACTCCTGACTTGAATCCTTTTCACTTGCAGGGGCACTTCTGTGAGATACAGAACACACACACCACCTTTCTCTTTGGCTCCAGCCAGACAGTAAACAACTTCCCCCCAATCCCCCTGGGGCTCTGCTAAAACACTCCCCCTCTCCTGTGACTGTGTTAACCCCTCTAGTAGCAGGATGCTTCTGGAGCACAACACTTCCTGCCTCATGTGCTTGTGTTACTTCTAATAGTTGCTGAATGCTTTTAAAGAAACAGCACTACTTCAGCATGTCACATATGTATTATTATTAATATTAGTAGTATTTATTGTATTAATATTTATTGTATTATTATTAGTATTAATTATTATTATTGTATTATTATGTGTTTAGCATTATTATTATGTTTTATATTATTACTTTAATATAGTTTATTATTATTACTATTATATTATTATTTTATTATGTTTTATTACAATTATTATTCTAATATTATTATTTTTCTTATTTATTTGTATTTATAATTATGTATTTTTATTATTATTATTATTATTATTATCATTATTATTTATTTTATTTTAAGCCCTTTAACCAGCTCTCAAAAGAATCCAGCAAAAAAAAAAATTACAGTGATCTGAATCCCCCCAAAATTAGGTTTTTGCCATAATTCAACATTTTGGTGGAAATTCGTAATTAATTTGTTTCATTATGGATCGATTCGATATTGAAAGACACTCCATCATTATACTAGAATATTAGGTGCATGGAACAGTAACAAAAAATCTGTTGCAAAAATCCACATATCCCTTTAATTTCACATAATATAGTAACTTTTATTTCTTTTTTTTTTTCTTGGATTGCAAAATTAAAAAAAAAAAAAAAGTTGCCTTCAGGTGTGAATCTGAGAAACCTGATAAATAGATTGCCTCGGATTAAAGCCTCATTGCACCAGGAGCTCAAACAGTCTGTTCTTTCCAGAATGATGCGATGCACATTGATGCACCGGGCACTTTGTGAATGCCTCGTTTTAATGTCTGCCATATATCTGTATTTAGCGCTTCCTGACTTACTCTCCACCCAATCCGCGGCACTATATCATCTTAGTTCCTTTTATACTGTATCACCTGCTAAGCTTCACTGCCTGCCCCCTGGCCCAAACATACTGCTCAGCCACACAATGCAATATGGCGAGCATTTCATTTCCTTGTCATAAAATATCTTCTGCTGTTTTTTTTTTTTCCAGTTTTTCTTTTTTTTTTTTTTATGTTTAGCTTTTTTTCTTTGTATATTATTTTCTCTATTTTTTTTTCATTATGTATTTTTTTTTCTATTTTTCTTCATTTTTTTTTTTTCTCTTAAACAGATTTTCACTTATTTTTGCAAACCCATGACATGAATGTATAAAATGCCTATGTAAGGACGCGGCTTTGTACGAACTGATTGACACAAATCTAAAAGCGAGATTCTGAGCACAAGATGTCACGAAACAGCAAGCATTAAATCAGTGTTAAAAGCACTTCACTTTCCGAACAAGGTAATAATAACTCTGCTCGGGCAATGGATGGTGTGAAATACTGAGCTCAAATGGACTTCTTGGACAAACAAGTCATAATAAAGTCTGCTGTTTGCTGCAAGTTTATTGAGAGTTTTAAATCTTCCACTTCAACCGCAGCGCGGAGGTTGAGTAAAAATTCCATTCAGACAAGAGTTCAGATTGATAATAGTAAATTATGGATGTCTCGCCCATATAAAAAATCCCGGCGTCTCCCAGATTAAAAATCAGGGGTTTCCGTTTTTTTCAATTTTGTTTGAAGGTCGGGAACTCTGAGTGAGAGTGCAGGAAATAGAATAAAGAGTCGTAGCCATGATCTGTGCACAAGCCGCAGGGAGGATCGTGGATCTATCTATCTATGAAAGAAAGAAAGAGAGAGAAGGAAAGAAGGAAATCTATCTGTTTATTACCTATCCAATGTCTATCTATCATCCATCTAATATCTGTATCTTTCTATCTATTTTTCTTTTTCTATCCTTTCTTATTTTCTTCCTTTCTTGCTTCCTCCCTTCTTTCCTTCCTTCCTTCCTTTCTTCCCTTTTTTTCTCTTCCTTTATTTTTCTTCATTTCCTTCTTCATTTCCTTCTTCATTTCCTTCTTCCTTTCCTTCTTCCTTTCCTTCTACCTTTCCATCTTCCTTTCCTTCTTTTCTACCTTCTTCCTTTCCTTCTTTCCTTCCTTCTTTCCTTCCTTCTTCCTTTCCATCTTCCTTTCCATCTTCCTTTCCATCTTCCTTTCCATCTTCCTTTCCTTCTTCCTTTCCTTCTTCCTTTCCTTCTTCCTTTCCATCTTCCTTTCCATCTTCCTTTCCATCTTCCTTTCCATCTTCCTTTCCATCTTTCTTTCCATCTTTCTTTCCTTCTTCCTTTCCTTCTTTCCTTCCTTCTTCATTTCCTTCTTTTTTTTTATTTTTCTTGATTTTCTTTTCTCTCTCTCCTTTATCACTTTCTTCCTTCTTTTTTCTTTCTTTCTCAATCTATATACCTCTGTATCTAGTCTACTGAGTGTTTTGCGAGATCTAGCAAATTGAAGCATTACAACACTCTACGCAGACTAATTGAATGGCATGGGCAGCATTAGCTGCTGACATCTTACGTTAATGTCTGCCCGTCCACAACATTCAAAGCAGTGTGGTGGATGGAAAGGAAGGAAAACAGTTATTATCAATGTTTTTTTTTTTAATAACCTAAATTATGTGATCCTGCAATTCCCAGCTCAGCCAATAAACAAGGATGGGGCTGTTTCTGAAAAATAAACAAACCGTAAAAAACAGATTTCTAATTCAATGAAGTCCCTTCAAATAAAATGTAATCATAAAACTATTGTTGCCCTCGAGAAAAGTCAACTTTTCTGAATAAACCAAAAGACACCTGGCTGAGAGGGACCACCTGTGAGCCAAGGACGATTTGTGAGGGTGGCTTTACATATATTGGTGTTAGGTGAAAGAATAGCAAACTCTGTTAATTAAAGAGTAGAGAACAATGGTGTTTGTGTCAGGAACTCGGTCAAAAACATTTCAGCTGTACGGTGGTGCGCGAGCAAATCCAATCACGTCCATCGTCCTGAGTGCCAAGCCAACATTCCATAGGAAGCATTTAATCACCTTCTACGTAGAGCTTCGGGCCGTTTATACCACTATTTTTTGAGAATTTTGCACCTGCGGTCTACTCTGGAGGTAAACGAGGAAAGCTGACGTCAGACAAAAATGCCTTAATGTAACCGAATTTCTTCTCATTAGTCTCTTTCGGGAAGAGAAAAAAAAAAAAAAAAACATCAAATTATTCTAAATGGAACCTTATCTGGACAGGTGTGGAACCTATTCATCAAGCCCTGTAATTAAACATTATAAAACACCACTGATGTAATATATGATTACTTTTTATCTACTGTTAATTAATATTGTGATACTGGAGGACTTCCAGTTGGCATCAGTTCTCCCGAGAATTAGTTTTGAATTAGTCAAAGAATCATAAAAAGTTCAGCTTATCTGAAATGAGATACTCAACTCAAAAATTATCCATTATAATCATTATTATTATTATTTGCAAAAATTACTTGATTGGCAACAAACTGTAGTATACATTTCATGATATATTTGAAGGTTTTGTGTATAGGATGTTAACCCTTAGGCTTGTTTTTAAGGACCACCAGGATGTGTTGCTCCATCACATGGGAGCAGGGACAATGGACGATGGTCAACCATCAACCATTTCTGATGATATTGCTTGTTTTTAATGACCACCAGAATGTGTTGGTGGGAGCAGGGACAATGGACGATGTTCAACCATCAACCACTTCTGAAGATATCTCAAAAGGAGATATATTTGTGGAGTTATGACCTCTTATGCGTTGTAATACATGGGCATCATGGTATTTGGGCTGTTTAGTTCTGTGTGTCAAATTGTTTTTAGGAATTACCACCAGGATGTGTTGGTCCATCAGGTGGGAGCTGGGACAATGGTCAACTATCAACCACTTCTAATGATATCTCAATAGAAGATTTATTTGTGGAGTTATGACCTTTCATACGGTACGACACATAAGCAGTATGGTATTTGGACTAGTGTTGAGCGAATTTGTTCAGCATTTCAAATTCGTGTTAGTGTTTAGGGTTCCGGCTTGTTCGCGCCAAAAAATCGGCTCCACCCATGAACATCCTTGATTTGCCACGCTGTCACACAACACTTCTGATGTGATCTCAAAAGAATATATATTTGTGGAGCTATGATCTTTCATCAGGTGTGATAAATAGTATTTGGGCTGTTAACTAGTGCTATAGTAGTTTTGTTTTTGAGAACCTCCAGGATGTGTTGGTCCATCAGGTATGACCAAGGTGAATCATCCACCACTTCTGATGATATTGCTTGTTTTTAAGGGCAACAAGGATGTGTTTGTCCATCAGGTAAGAGCATCAAACACTTCTGATGATATTGCTTGTCTTTAAGGACCATGCTCTGTTGTATCGATTGGGTGTAGTGGTTGATGGTCAACTATCAACTACTTCTGAAGATATCTCTAAAGAACATATATTTATGGAGCTTTGACCTTTCATATGTTGTGATCATGGGCGGATTATAATGAAGGCAATCTGGGCTACCGCCCAGGGCCCGAGGCTCTGGGGGACCCATGGCTAGATTGCCCTCATTATATATATTTTTTTAATATGTGTATGAAATGTGTGCATATATAATTATATATGTGGGCTATGTGAGGGCTCATACTGTATATAGGTTGCTATGTGGGGGCTCATCTTGCATAAAGGGAGTAATGTGAGGGTTCATACTGTATATAGGATGCTATGTGATGGCTCATACTGTATACAGGGGCTCATACTGTATATAGGAGGCTATGTGATGGCTCTTACTGTATATAGTAACCTATGTGAGGGCTCATACTGTATATAGGGAGCTCATACTGTATCTAGGGAGCTATGTGTGGGTTAATACTGTATCTAGTTAGCTATGTGAGGGCTCATACTGCATATAGGAGAGCTATTTGGAGGCTCATACTGTATATAGGAGGGTATATGGGGGCTCATACTGTATCTAGGGAGCTAAGTGCGGGCTCATACTGTATATTGGGATCTTTGTGAGGGATCATACTGTATATAGGGGCTGTGCGTGGACACATTATTTGTAGGGGGCAGTGTGTGGACTCATTATTTGTAGGGGGGTGTGTATTGGTTTGTATTGTATGTACGGAGCTTTATAAGGGCTCATACTATATAATAGGGGGCTGTGTGGGAGCTCATACTGTATGTAGGAGTCTATGTGGGGGCTCATATTATATGTAGGGGGCTATTTGAGCGCTCATATTGTATGTAGAGGGCTATGTGGGGGCTCATACTTTATATAGGGGGATGTCAGCATATATAATTCTGCTCAATAATAAGTGATACAAATAATATAAAAAAATAATTTCAATTAATATGTTAATATTAATATTGAACATAATTAATTTCAGCCTAGTGGTTCGGCCTCCACAACAGTCACTGTCTCCCATGTGGCCCCTTGGGAAAATAAATCTGCCTATTTTGTATAGCGCTATGTTATGCCTAGTGCTGTACAACATAAGGGAACATTTTTCGTGGCACGCTACTTGCGCCGCTATCTCTGTCATTTTCCATCTGCAGAGCACCTGTTTGTTACTCATAAGACCTATCACATAATTAATCCAAGGGGATCATGTGACATGTCATGTGATGCATCAGGTACATGGGGGGCCATGCCTTATAAACTACTCGGGGCCCTGGCAACTCTTAATCCGCCCCTGGTTGTGATACATGAGCATCATGGTCTTTGGGCTGGTAAATTCTTTGTGCTAATTTTTTTTTAGGAATTACCGGGATGTGTTGTTCCGTCTGGTGCGATCCAGGACAATAGTCAACTATCAACCACTTCTAATGATATCTCAAATGAAGATTTATTTGTGGAGTTTTGACCTTTCATAGGGTGTGAAAAATGGGCAGAATAGTATGTGTCTTGTTATCCTCTTTGTGATAGGTTTGTTTTTGAAAACTACCAGGATGTGGTGGTCCATTGGGTAGGAGCAGTGACAATGGTCAACTTTCAACCACTTCTGATGATATCACATAAGGAGATTTCTTTGTGGAGGGAGCTATGACCATTTATACAAGATGCATGGTGACTCAGTGGTTAGCATTGATTCTTTGTAGTGCTGGTGTCTTGGGTTGAAATCTAACCAGGGGCATCGTTGTTGTTGGTTACTGACCAGTTTTCTTAAATTGCTTCTATACTCAAAAATATGCTGTTATTTAAGCAATGGGGCATAAATAAATTAACTAAAATATTTGAAGCACCATTCAAACAGTTGGGGTCTGACCATTGGGAGTTGACTCATTGACACTCCTTGTGGGTAAGAACTAGAGTTGAGCAAAGGATTCTCAGGTCCCAGGTCCAGCAGTCATATCGATAGTCCATAGCCATTTTCGGACCAAAACCCTGCAAACGTCCTCCTACCTGCCATCATCACTGGCACCTAATGGAAATTAGAAGTTTCTTCTGCTCTTCACAGCTTGTACCGAATGTTTCTTGCCTGCTTGATTAGTAGGCCAGTGCAATGTCATGGGACTAGATTTAGTGTAGGTAAGAAGTATTTTTGTCATTTTTATTCCATGTCTAATTAATATTATGGTTATTAGAACATCTCTGGACTAACTCTGGACCAAAGAGTGCAATATATTAAATTAACACTGCATTAACAAGGTTTCTTTCATGGACTGTTTGTCTTACAAAGCCCAATTTTTTATGCTCTATTAGAAATTTCTAACTTAATATAGTGGAGTCGTTTGCTCTGGATCCCCGTCTCTTGGATGGAGTGATTACAAAGAGCGTCCCTCTGTCTGGAGGACCTGTCCTGTCCTGCATTACACAGATAAGCCATTGATGTGACTATCCTTGATGTAATGCTTCTTTTCCCCTATGGTGGCGCTGCAGGGAAATTGAACACTTACTGCAAGGTTTTTAGAACTGATTACTGCTAGTCCCAGAAAGTGGACACATCCTGAGTTGTCAAATTGATGACCGTGTTAACAAGCGTAAAACCCTTTTCTCTTCCCTCCTGGGAATAATTTTCATTGGTCCAGCAAGAAAAAAAAATACAAATGTGGGCGAAATTGAGCATTACATAGCATTCTTTGAGAATACAAGACCATGTGGGTTACTCCACTATGTCTCATCGGTGCCTCGAATAGAGGTCCTGAGTAGGAAATACCACCAAAAATTCTAATTTGGCCTTGAGATCAGTCTCATATGCATATGGCTGATAGTTTTGGGACACACAACCTCTGGTTGTACTTTCAACCATAATATGGACGAGAAAATGAGACTGCCATATGATAATGTGAACTAGCCCTTATATCATCGCTTGCAACAATGTAGCCCCATCCAAATATGAAGTGCCAGGATCTCCATATCTGCATTTGCTTGATATGTGAAATACAGTCCCGCTAATCTTCCCAGATTTACTGCCATTAAGTATCAGAGAGATATTTTTTTTATAAATGTATAACTTATGAGTAGGCAGAGTGTCTGAGAAAGAAAATATATCAGAGCTGCAGTGTAATGAATATATTTAATAATTTCTGCTTCCTTCCAGGGAGAGGAGCAATCAGATGTGGGATGATAAGTTTGCAAACTGTCGCAATACAGTGTCTGTATATTCTCGAGGATCCCACAAGAAAGCAGCCGAGCCGTGATTTATCTGGCTTTGCTATCGGGAAGATAAGACAAAGTTTGTGACAAATTTATTTTGGTAAAGAATCAGATTGTAATGTACGTACGGGGACAATGAATTCTCCGATTCTGCATAATATTAGATCGGGTTACAACTTTGTTGGAGCAGTGCCTGGTGCATTGAAGTGGCAACATGACTTGTAATTTTTAATATTCTTAGTCTGCAACAAACAATTTGGAAAGTTCACAGAGTTTTGATATTTGATTAGTTGCTTTGTTTAATTACAAAGAGTTCACAGGTAGACATGAGCGAATAAATTCGAGGCTAATTGAATTTGCTTTCAAATTCTCACTTCCTCCCTTCCGGTCCCTCCCTAGTTTAATTTCTGGCTCCCAGTCCTCCGTTGGCTCAATTCCTCCCTCTCGGTCCTCCGCTGGCTTGTTTCTGCCTTCCCGGTCCTCCACTTGTTCATTCCTTCCTCCCGGTCCTTTGCTGGTTCGTTTTCTCCCTCCCTGTCCTCCGCTGGTTCCTTTTCTCCTTCCGGCTCCTCCGCTGGCTCCTTTCCTCTTGTTCCTAAACTTGCTTTCTTCCTTCCAGTCCTTTGCTGGCTTGTTTCCTTCCTCCCAGTCCTCCGTTGGCTCGCTTCCTCTTTCCCGATCCTCCTCTTGCTCGCTTCCTCTCTTGTCCTCTGCTAGCTCATTTCCTCCCTCCTAGTCCTCCGCTGGTTACTTTCCTCCTTCCCAGTCCTCCGCTGGCTCTCTTCTTCCCTCCCATTGCTCCATTGGCTTGCTTCCTCCATCCCGGTCCTCCATTGGTTTGTTGCCACCTTCACGATCTTCCGCTGACTTGCTTGTGATAAATCTATTTTTAGGTTACACTTTTAAGAGAAAGCAGTAAAGGCTAAGGCCATCTCCAATAGGAGCCACACATGGACAATTAGCACTTTTTCCAATTGGTTCCAAATGTCCCTTTTTATTTATGTCAAATGGATAAATATTGAATATGATGACACTTTAAGGGGTTGTCTTGTTAAAACAAATTAATTAACTGACTAGTGGGTGTCTCAGCACTGTGGCCTGCACCGATCGGCAGAATGAGGAATTTCTATCCCCGACGGGGAACTTTAATCATTGTTACAAGATGGTGCATCAGGTTGGATCCCTGACAGCAGCTCCATTCATTCTGTATGGAGCTGCTGGAAAATTCCAAGCGCATCACTGCCAGCCTCATAGGGAATGAATGAAGACATGTTGATATGCGCGGCACTGCCTTTTCATTCTAATGGTGATAAGAGTGCCACGCTCTGCCGATCAGTGCATGTCTGAGTCGTTGGAATGCCGCAAATCAACATGGTATCACATATCCTTGAGGTCAGGTGATAACTTGTTTTAACCAGATAACCCATTTATGCATATTTTGAACCTGAGGGACTCACCACCATAATCCCCTAAAAATATAACGGTGGCCATTAGAGATGAGCGAATCTCCCAAAATTAGTTTTTAGCAGATTGGATTAAATTTGCTGGCAAATTCGGTTTCGTTGATTAAAATTTGATCCGAATTGAATCTGCTCCAAAAAGGCATTTTTTTATGCTGTGAGGCCTTTCTGGAGTTCAACATAGAATAAACAGAGAGCCGGAAAGGGGTTAAAAAATGCAAGATTTTTACTCACCTGACCCTCACGTATCCTGCCGCCATAGCTCGCCAAACACATTTTGCCATTTTCTTTTGGTCTACTGTCTTCTCTTCTTTAGTCAACTCGTGTTTGGTCTTCCACTCTTATTGTCTTCGATCTCTTGTCGGTAAATCTTCCAGAGCTGAATAAGCCTAACGGCATGGTCATGTGGGGTGCAATGTGCATCATTTTCTACATCCTGTCCCACGTGACCATGTCTTGACCAATGCCAGAAGATTCGAAGATCCTGATGGAAGACCAAAGATGAGAAGAATGGAAGACCGAAGACAAGAAGACCAAAGACGAGAAAGCAGAAGACCCGAAGCGAGCGGAGGACCGAGTGAGACACTTCAAAAGCAGGACAGGTAAGGTATGGGCACGTTAATAGTTTTTTGAATGCTTTCCAAACCCTATAAAGAAGTCAGTTAAAAGGTGGCTGGATGGCCACCATTGAGCTGAAATTTTTTACCAATTGATTTGCTCATCTCTATTGGCGATTTCTGTCTGTAACTTTTTAAAAATAAGCGAACAACTATAACTAAAAAGCAATAAAATAACATCGTTTTTCACTCTGAAAATATATGATAAAACAAAGGAAAAAATTTGACCGCAAGTTAAAAAATAGAAAAAAATTTTTTTTTTTAAATTAGTAGAACGTAATTTATCCGTTAAATCGATTAGTCAATATTTTGTCTTTTTTACATTTTTTTTAAACATTATACATAAAGAAACTGGTCCTTTTTTAATGTGACAGTGCCATCCGACCGCTTCCTCAGTGTTATCTTGATATTAAAAAAAAAAATATGTATTTCTGCACAGCTAAGTAGACAGCATAGGCAATATGCCCCCTAGAAGGGAGGATAATGACAGAACATTGTTATAATAATAGTCGCCAGCGTGATGCTCGATTTCTCCCTTTCTTTAAATGCTAACAAGAAAAGATTTTGGAATATTCAAAGTAAAATAAGCGTTAGCTGTCTTCTCAGTGTGAGCCCCCCTCCATTCCCAGGTAATCAGCTTGTAGATTTCGATAACTGCGTGCAACTTTTTTAGCAACAAATAAAAGAGGAAGAAGGAGTATTTTTCTCCGTTAAATGAGAACATAAAGACATCAAAATCCCCCCAAAAACCATATAAGCCCTAATATATATACATATACTAAATAGCTATTTATTTCATAAATTGAGTTGGTGAATGCTATAATCCATGAGAGCACAACGCATTTCGCAGCGGGGAGCAGCTCAGAATCACTTTCAGCTTGGCAGGGAGTCAGGTGTGTTTATAGTAAATGTTCTCTCACCTTGGGGTATTGGACTGGTCTTTATTGTCATGTCTAGAACGTATTGTATAGATAGAAAAACCTAAAAGAGTAGTTATTCCCCTCCCCCCTCAAAAAAAAGTTAGGTAGGATTAAAAATAAAAATATTCAAAATACCTTTATATTGTACTATTCACATATTTAAAAATCTCCCTAATGGCTAAGAAGTGCAGGATGACCGTCACGGTAGGGACCATAAGTGTACTTCTCAAATCTTCCAGAAAATCAGATAAAGGAGAAACCTTCTGGAATCCTCGAAGAGTCAGCAAATCTCACCTGCCCAAAACTTTCTGGAAAACAGTGATTCCAAAAGATTTCTTTTCCCAGGGAGGTGGAGAAGGAAGAGGCATGGAAAGGCGGAGAACAAGGTGTGCAGATGCATGATTTTGGTGGTGAGGTCATAGCCATAAATTGCCTGGATTTTTACTTTGAAAGTTGTATATTGTAAACCCTCTTTTATTTTCATAGACCTGGAATTAGGGTTGGACAGAAGACCCACCAGTGGGCTGAAGGATCATTTACACTTGCCGATGATAGCCTTTAAATGACCACTGAATGGCTCTATGCAAGCCTGTTTAGATAGGTCGACTGCTCTTTCGATCAGTAATAGATCATTACTGGCACAAAGACTGTCATTGTTCTTTGCAGCACATGTCCTTTTTACATAGGACAATCTGCTGCCGAGACGGATAATTTTTAAGCAAGCCTAAAAATAATTTCATCAAAGGAACAAACATTTTGCTTTGTCAGGTGATTAGCAGCCTGTTTAGAAAGGATGATAATTGGGAAACATTCCTAATCATTGGAAAGTATTAATGAAATCTTAGACTCTAATACAATAGTAAGCCCCAAAGGTCTACCGGAAGACAACCCATTTCGAGAAACATATCTCAAAATGGGTATTAAAAGCAACAAATGTAAATGGTTAATAGTTTGTAAGATTACGCAACGTAAGAGATGGTCTCAACACACATCACTTACTTGGGTAGATTGATCACCAAACTTCTCGAAAGGTCATCGTAATTCCAAGGTAACCATTTGAATTGAGTACCCTCTTCGTTTTGTTGTTTTAATGCTTTTTATATGTCTATTTGCCTGCCCATGTGAACGAGTTGTCCTATAGATTGAGTAGTCCGCCAATGGATGGGGGAGGACTGGAGTGAATTTTGGATGCAGTAGTATGATAATGTAAAAGTCCTCACACACCTCAGATTATGCAGTAGTCTGCCTAATAAGCTTATATTATTTGGAACACTTGACCATGTAATGGGAATTAGGGCAGCCAGACATTTTCCCTCCAGATGATTTAGGGGAAAGATAAGGATTCATCAGTTTGAATCCAAACGCCGGAATTGTTCCACTAGTGGATAAGCTGCTGCTAGACGAGTCCGGCAGCGGCTTACTTCAGTCTCTACATAGAGACCTCCACATAGAGACCTCCACAGGGTCCTCTATGAAGGATTCATGTGTACGAAGAAGTTGGGAGAGATAGATGTCAGCAGAATCAGCATTCAGAAGACAAATCTAAGCCATACGGGCATCTTTAGCTTTGGTATTTGGATATAATACATGCGCTCTGTAGGTGAGAGCACATTGATTTGCTTTCCTTGAGGTCTAGTGGCTCTGTGGTCATTCAGACCCTTTTATTTATTTATTTTTAAAAGTGACCCTCTGACCGGAGTTCCATCTAAAGTTCATTTGCCTTGCAGTACGAAAAAAAAGAAAATCAAGAAAAAAAATCCTATAGATTTGTGTCCAACATGTATTTATGGCCATTAAAAGTACCCGGCATCGATGCTGACACGATCCAGCACTTTGCACCTTTATTTATGTGACATTTATGTGACATGTTTATACTGTCCAGAGAGTAGAACAGCAGAGTAAAAAGGCGTCGTATTGATTTGCATTAAAGACAACAGAATGTTTTACTTCTGGCTTATTATTCAGAAGACTAGACGAAGAGCAGAGAAGCATAATTCTCTGGTTCTTAAAGGGATCTTAAAGGCTTTTGATAATTTTGGTCTTAACTCTTTGTTCCTTGTTTCTCAGTAATCATTAATATCTTACTCCTTCCATCATGCACAATGATCACTAACAGCACCTCACCCCGAGAGGAGATTGTCTCTGTTGGCTGTTAATTATGGCCACGAGGTATTTCAGCTCAGTAGGTATCCATACCAGGTTTCCAAAACAAATAACACAAGCACAGGGGACAGGAAGTGTTGTGCTTCAGAAGCATCCAGCAGCTAGAGGGGTTAACATAGTCACAGGAGACTCTGTTTTAGCAGAGCCCCAGTGGGATTGTGGGGAAGTTGTTATTATAGTCTGGCTGAAGCCGAAGAGAAAGGTGGTGTGTTATCTGGATCTGACAGAAGGCAACTGAACAGGATTCAGATCAGGAGAGAAACTAAACACAGGTCAGATAAACTCCCTGAACTAACAGTGCAGAGTATCATCGGACAGGAAGATAAGGACTGGAAGGAATTGTGTCACAGGGATCATCTCCCTCATCATACCCTCACCCCCTCCATCTCCATACAGTATAAAGAATGCTGTGTACTATTGTGTTCTTGTGAAGGAAAAGCCTGTGGTTGTGTATGCATAGAAGTGTGCTGCTAAGAGATCTAATCTATGCTGAATTATGCTACTGAAGAGACTGTAATACTGTGCCTTGTGAAGAAACTACTGTATAGTTACTGGAGCCGGTTGCTCAAGAAACTCAGACTGTTCTGTAATGAAGATTGTTACTGTAATATCCCCGAATTACACTGGCCGTGCTTCAGATTAAATTCAACTGTTAAACTGTTGAAAAAGACTCTTGTCAGATGTGTCTGGTCAGTAATTGAATCTATCATGTGCCTAAGAGAAGCTGCAGCCTATGGTCGCCCTGAGTAACGGTCCCCCAGGATTCCAAAGAATTCATAGAACCCGTCTCGCACTGTCTGAACCCTGTCTGTAACAGAAGGATTACAATTTTTGATCCTTTTAATCTCAAGGGACGTAAGCCATCCCCAGAGGAGTCTAAGGAGTCTGGCACCAGTTTGCTTCCCTCTCCTTATTGAGAATGCATGCGCTCTCAGTTGAGCCGAGCATGCATGAAATGGGAAAGAAAAACTGTCAGACAGACAAATGTTCTGTTCATAGCTACTGAAGATATGAGCATTAACCTTAAACAGTAGAGTTGAGCAAAAAGATTTGCATGACCCTGGTACAGTGGACATATTTGTAATCTATACAAACTTCTTCCCACCTGCCGGAATCCCCGGTGCCCCTTCTAATCAGTAGATCCAGTGTGATGTCATGCATACATTGCGTCAAATAATGAGATTGCGCTTTTCCTAAGAATCAGAAGTTAGGAGGAGTTTCGCAGGGCTTTGGTTGGCAATTACGGACTACCGACGTGGCCTTTGGGTCAGGGTCCTCTGAATGTTTCTGATTTATCTCTATTAACAGTTTAAAGACTTTCCAGTATTGTTGCCCGAAGGACTCCATCAGGTAGGAAAATGGCTCCTCTGAAGGCCAAAGAAGTAATTGAAGGACCTGGCATGGCCATTGAAATGTGTGGATGGCTCGTTAATTTCAGTGCGGCAAGCAGACCATAGTGTAAAACAGTAAGGAATGATTAGTCCAATGTATTCTACCCAGATAGATAGATAAATAGATAGATGAAATAACACTTTAAGAAAATGTTAAAAGTCCATAAAACAGCATTGAATATGGAACTTGCCTGACCAAGGGTTTCGCCCTACCAGCATTGTCCAGGGCACTACTTATTGTCTTATAGAAGTAGTACTGGAGGATGATTCCCCTGGATGCAGTGTATTGTGGAAGAACAGGCACCTATCCATGGTGGTTTAAATCGAGACATCTGTTATGAGACCCTTCAATAGACTATAGGAACACCTGACTGGTTTTCTTGAGTCGATACTGAAATCTGAATAATCTTATGTATTGAGCAGTCCATTACTATATTTTTTGCGACTGAAGGAACCTTGTAAACTAGTCAGAATTCAACAGTGGCTGTCATGACATTTTTACAGCCCTATACCTTTTCACTCGACTCTACTGACTTGGAAGACTGTGGGATCCGATGGTGATCCCCAATCAATAGAATCACACGATGATCAGGCGTTGTACCTGCATTATAACCATGAGTGGTGTAATGTAATGTAATTTTTTATAAAAAGTTGCAGATGTCTTACATTTTGTAGTCCTCTGACAATCCACCTGTGGGATATATAATTGGCTGGAGTTAAGATCTTCACATTTAGTCCCTCAAGAAAAGATTGGACTGTTGGTCAACTTCTTAATGAGAGTTGATTAATTAATGTAATTGTTTGTGACTACTGTACAGCTCACACCATTCCCTACAGGGACAATCATTCTGATCTTCTCAAAGGTCCCCAGCCATCCTCACGATGTATGTATCTAGACTTTATTATTTGGGAGATGAGGGTCGGGAGATGACGTCTATTCCCTCTCTAGTTAGTCAAGCTCTGGATAACCCCAGCTGAGCCGAACCAGCAAATAATTACATCTGACATCTCCTCGGTGAGTGACCCTTCTACCGTGCGTGATTCTCTCCAGGAAAGAAATATATTTTATTTGTTCCTTGTCTGTTCCTCTGCAGCTTTCTGCAATCTTTTTCATGAATCACACAATGTAAAATATTACTGAGAGGCTCTGCTCCTACTGCTCCGGAATATGGAATTTCACAAATCAGCTGTAGGTTTCGAGCTGCATTATGTCAAGTGAACTCCGGCAGAATGTTCCATTCCTCTATGGCAGAAATGAGCAAATCTTTTGAAATTTGAATTTGCCAGCTTTTGACAATTTTTTCTAAAAAAAATTGATTTTGTGGCAAAACGCAATACTGCAAAACCTTCTTTTGCCCATAAAAGACCTTAGTTACATTCTGAAGTTTCCTAGGACTGTAGCCAATGTAGCCAAACCTTTTACAAGCTATTTAGTGCAAAGACAGCCCTAGTAATGTCACAGTGACCTCACCATATCTGTGGGTAAATGGATGGTAACCATTCTTCATTGCGGTCCTGCCACACACTATCTGTACATTTTGCTCTGTGTTTTAAGAATTTCTCTCCCTATTTTTACTGCTGAGCTGTGAGCCGTGACGTCCTCTCACTGTCCAGATTCACCACGAAATGTCTGCTCCATTCCCTTTTTCTGCTTTTATACTGGCTCCGATAGTCCTTTTTTATTGGCTGTGCTATACCTTGTGGAAGCATTATGGGGAAACCCGAGGTCATGTCATCCTTCTCTGGTTGATGTAATCTTCTGCAAAATGTAATATGGTCGTTACCATTTTAGGCGAATTGTGCGAAGCAAATCGAAAATTGTTCAGCAAATCCCTAAAAAATGTACAGAAATTTGATTACCCTTTAGATATTGTAGTATTTTCTAGTAGTATTATAAACTTTTTCACTATGAAATGGATTGTCCCAGTGTTGACCTCAAGAGACTAAAGAGACCTGCGCTGAGGACCCGTGAGATGCAACAAGGGACGACGGAGACTGTGAAAACTTAGGACAGGGGAGTATATTATGGTTTCCAGAGTTCAAAAAAACCAAGCTGACATTTTTCTTACTAGATTTGTGAGAACTGAATACAGAATATTTTGAATTCTCTACAATCCAAAATTTTGGGCAAAATTTGTAACAAATTTGATTAGTTGCAAATCAATTTACCTGTCTCTAAGCACAATATTTTGGCTACAAAATTGAAAACAATACTTTACTTTGAAAAACAAATTGGACGTAGAGTTGCTGATGACGCTGTTAGTGTAATTTCTTTAGGTGCCATAGGGTTCATTAAATTAATTCGACAACTATCATGCTTAACTTTAGGGACTTGTGGGTTGTGGTTGACTTTCGAAAACCCCTGGCTTGGACTTCAAGAGATCTTACCCCTCCCTTCTCTAAATCTGATATTTTCTGTAACCCCAAAATCCTACTGAAATCTCTCTTCCACAGGTTATATCTGTAGCTCAGACTTATTCACTTGGCTGCAGTACCATGAAATAACCATGGACTAGAGTGGCACTGTTTTAAAAAATAAAATAAAGGAAAAAAATTGAATTCTAAATTTAAAATAACCCCTATAAAGGTTATTCTCACATTCTTTCTTCAAGAGGGCATCTTTTGGCTTTATGCTTCCAAAGGGGTGGCGCGCTCCTGCAGTATAAAGGATCCACCCGGCATCATTCCACCGCTCGCCATAACTATGCACTCTTCCATGCTGATGGAGAGAAAACTTTGTCTCTTAGGCATTAGAGAAGAACAAAGACACTCAAGTTGGTGATTTGGCTAGCTTCAGAGCAGCGCTTCCAAGCTCTAAGTCATAGAGATTTCTAGCACTTTGCTCCTTGCCTAGGAGGAAACCGGCCACCTCTGATAGACTACAGAGGTGGCCGATAATGTAAGGAATGAGCAAAAAAAAAAATCAAACAGAAATCCCTCTGTTCTTGAGAAACGAGAGGATTTTTTAATAAGAGGTAAATTACAAAGTTGCTGGTTTTTACTAACACTTTGCAATTTGACCTCCGGTAATTGATAACATCCAGGTTCTTATATACAGTAATAAACACATAAGTGACACCACTATATTTTTTCTTCTTTTTCCATGAGGCAGAACAGACTGACTTTTGTCTATTAAGATCATAGTCGTTCCTTGCATGTCCTTTCAAGAATACAAGTCTGGGCCTTAAGCGTATAATATCTTGTTGAGTGTCCTGGCGGCGCGCTGTCCTAGTAAAACCATTGAGCCAGATCTGCAAGTCCCAACAGCCTCAGTTCTTGGGGCCACGACTTCCTGTGCACTTTCCCGTATCATTTAAGTCTTTGTTTTGAAGCGAGGAGCCACTTCTTGGGCTTAGGAGATCTTGGTTTACTTAAACCGGCTCCATGGTGGGAAGAGAAACTCGTATCCTTAATTACTGTCCTATTGTTGGTCGGATTTATAAATTATGACACTGTTACCTGAGGGTTTGTTGACAGACTGCATCAGTTCATCTCTTTCTGGCGCTAATCCCAATCTTTTCTTCTCTTCAGTCCTGGAATGCAGACAGAACAGGGTTCACCTTCAATAAACTAACGTGTGTAAGCCCAAACAACTGCAAGGACAAGTATTCAGCGGATTCCACGTTTATAAGGACAACCTGAAAAATTTGGGGCATTTACAGGATTTCGATAATCAATCGACTGCAGAAAAAAAAGCAAAAACGGTAAAAAAAAAAAGGGAAGGGTGGAAGAAAGGAAAAAGGAATGTAAGGTTGGGAAGAGAAAGGAATGAAGGAAGAGTGGAAGGCTGGAAAGGAGGGAAGAATATAAGATTGGGAAGAGAGGAAGGAAGTGACGCGCCCCTGGGCCTGAGTCGCGCAGCGTTGCGCACGCGGGAGCCTACCCGGAGCCAGATCTGATAGGGGTAGTAGTCTCGTGGCGGTGACCCGGTCCGTGCCCAGGGAGTCAAGCTGAGTGGCAAAGTTTAGCAGAAGATGGTACGGTGTTCGACTACGCCACCCATTGAATGCGGCTATGAGGCCGCCGCTGCAGGGCAGACCGCTGAGGCCGGTGGTACGATTGTGCAGCGTAGATGGTATAACCCCCAACGGGAGGGGTATGGCCTCAGGGCAGCCAACGTGTTTGAAGGGGGTAGCAGAATAGCATGCAGGTAGCAGGAACCACTCAGAGACGGTGCGGTGTAGTTAAGGGTCTTTACTGATGACAAAGGTAGACCCTCCCGGAGTACTGGCTAGCGATCGGGGCCTGGTCAGTCCGTGAGCAGATGGGATCTCCCCTGGCCAGGCGGAGTTGTAGGCCTCCCCAACTAATTGTACTCTTCTGGCTACCTTGCTAGAGGCGGGTAAAAGTAGCCCACGTCCCTGAGTGTACCGTGTGGTGCTCACCCGTATGGCCGGTGACTCGGGGCCTTCTGGTAGCTTCCGCTCCACGACGGCGGTGCTGGTCCCTTGCGTGTGACCGTGCCTTCGGGTTTCTTGGCCAGAGGACCTGAAATCCCCTGCCGGTCGGTTTCTGCTGCTGGGTAAGGATTAGTCCCCACAGCCTCGGACTCCGGGTCCGGTGAGAACTCTTCAATCAGGGCGAGCTCTACAGCTTCCAGCCCCTGACTCCTTTTAGCACTGCTCCCACTGAGCTCCTGATCTTTCTTTCCTATAGCTGCTCCTCTCCAGACCAGACTATGTCTCTGTCTGGGACTCCTCTTTTCCTCTTTCTCTCTAACCCTGCCTCAGCCCCAGTCTTATATAGGGGAAGTTCTTCCCCTCCCAGGACTGGGCAGGAGGTGTGGCATGCATAGGATTCCTGGCCAGGAGACCTCCCACCTGCTCTCAGACGTAATATTGCTATTACTGTGGAAACCAGACCCCTGGGGTGCCACAGAAGGAAGAATGGAAGAATGGAAAGGAGGGAAGGATGGAAGGATGAAAAGGAGGGAAGGAAGAATTAAAAACTTGAAAGGAGGAGGGATGGAAGGAAAAAGGGAAGCAGGAAATGGAGGAAGTAAGGAAGATAGAAGAAAGGAGAGGAGAAAGGGAGGAAAGATGAGAGGAAGATCAAAATAAGGAGGAATTGAGGGATGGAGCAAAAAGTAAAGAAAGGAAAGGATGGAAGAAAGGGTGAAAGGGAAGATGGGGGAGGGAAAGGTAGGAAGAATGGAAGGGTAGAAAGGAAGGAAGAAAGAGAGAAGGAAAGAAAGAAAGGAAGAATGGAAGGATGGGAAGGAAGAGAGAAGGAAAGAAAGGAAGAATGGAGGCGTGGAAAGGAGGGAAGAAAGAAAGAGAAGGAAAGAAAGGAAAAATGAAAGGGTGGGAAGGAAGAATAGAAGGGTGGAAAGGAGGAGGGATAGCAGGAGGGAGAGAAAGACGGAACAAGGGAAGCAAGGAATGGAGAAAGGAAGGAAGACAGAAGAAATGAGAGGAGGAAGGAAGAGAAAAAGGGGAAAGAAGAATGGAAAATGTAAAGGAGAAGGACTAGAAGAAAGGAGGGAAGCAGGGAATGGAGGAAGGAAGTTAGAAGAAAGGAGAGTAAGAAGGAAGAGAGAAAGGAGGATAGAAGAATGGAAGGAAGGAAGAAGGGAACGAAGGAAGCATGGAAAGAAGGAAGGAAAAGGAAGGAAATAAAATGGCGGGAAGGAAGGTGGGGGGGTGTGTGGAATGTTGGAAGGTAGGTAGGAAAAAGTTGTAAGAAGCATGGAATGGAACACAGGTGAGGCAGAAAGGGTGTATGACAGGCAGGAAGGAGCTAGGGAGGAAAGGAAGGATAAAAGGGAGGAAGAAAATATGGTAGGAAGAGAAAAAGGGGGGAGGACAAAGAAGTGAGAAGGGAAGGAAGGTGGGGAAAATGGGATGATAGTAGAAACATGAAGAGGTAGAAGAAATGAATAGTGAGAAAGAAGGACGGTATGTAGGTAAGCTATGTGAAAGGATAGAAGGATAAGTGCTAATTAAATAAAGGCAGGAAGCAAGAAGGAAAGATGGCAGGAAGGATGAAGAAATTAAATAATGGAAGAAAAGAAGGCAGAAGGATGGATAGAAAGAGTAAAGGAGGAATGGAGGGAGAAAGGAAAGGAGGGGGGAAGAAATAAAAGAAAGAAAAGGAAAGAGGAAGAAAGAAAAGAGAAGGTGGGAAATAGTGGGAAATAAGTGAAAGAAAGGTGAGAAGGAAGGAAATGAATAAAGAAAGATAAGTCATAACACAACAGATATGTTGCAACTAGCATATGATACAAGACCTTTTGAATGGAAATAATTCTTGTGTAAGATCCTGATGATTTTCTATAGACTGAAATTACAAAAGATTTAGATCTGTGACTACCGAATCATTAATGCATTATGTCACATTCATTCATTCTCAAGGCTATAACTATAAGCTCCCTAGCACCTTGGGTGCCTCCCTGAATGGAGATTATTGCACCATTTCTTGCCACAATTTATCATTCAGACCTGCCAGTTCCTGCATGGTCATCCCTGAACAAAGGCTTCTTGTGCCCAATGCAAAAATTATAAAAGTTAATAGAGAAACTAGAATCTCATTACTTGGCTAAGGAAATTACTAAATAATATTACACTTAGAATTATCCATAAAAAAAACTCTGCAAAAAATGAACATATTGTGCTGTGTTGGTCGCCTCTAACCCTTGTATGGTAATTTGAGCCCACATTATACATTTGATGTGCCTATAATTGTAGAAGCTGAACCATATAGGGCGGATGCCGGTAGTCCTTCACGGGACACGGTTTCTGCTACATTAACGTGCTTTGACAGAGATTCAAATGGAAGGTCATCCAATAAAAATGGAAATTCTGTGATGTGCTATAGTTTGGCCAAGTCTTGGATGACACCCAAGAGATGCAGGATGTGTTTTCTGATCATAACTTATATTGAAAAGACAGACTTTTGGAATGGAAGACAAGGTGAGACTCCATGAAGGCCAAAGTGAGGTGTATTCATATATTTAGAAGGAGGGCTTAAAATAAGTATTCCTGTGCTCTATAAAGGATCTATTAGGGATACCTATTGCTTCACCTACTGTCATGTATTTTTTATAAAAGTATACAGTGGGGAAAATAAGTATTTGATACGCTGCCGATTTTGCAAGTTTTCCCACCTACAAAGAATGGAGAGGTCTGTAATTTTCATCTGTGCGAGTCAGAATCTAAAAATAAAATCCAGATAATCACACTGTAAGATTTTTACATAATTAAATTGCATTTTATTGCATGAAATAAGTATTGATCACCTACCAATGAGCAAGAATTCTTGCTTTCACAGACCTGTTAGTTTTTCTTTAAGAAGCCCTCCTACTCTGCACTCATTACCTGTATTAATTGCACCTGTTTGAACTCGTTACCTGTATAAAAGACACCTGTCCACACACTCAATCACTCACACTCCAACCTCTCCACCATGGCCAAGACCAAAGAGGTGTCTAATTGCAGACCTGCACAAGGCTGGGATGGGCTACAGGACAATAGGCAAGCAGCTTGGTGAGAAGGCAACTACAATTGGCACAATTATTAGAAAATGGAAGACGCACAAGATGACTGTCAATCTTCCTCGGTCTGGGGCTCCATGCAAGATCTCGCCTTGTGGGGTAAGGAGGATTCTGAGAAGGGTCAGGAATCAGCCCAGATCTACACAGGAGGACCTGGTCAATGACCTGAAGAGAGCTGGGACCACAGTCTCACACATTACTATTAGTAACGCACTACGCTGTCATGAATTAAAATCCTGCAGGGCACGCAAGGTCCCCCTGCTCACTCCAGCACATGTCCAGGCCCATTTGAAGTTCACCAATGACCATCTGGATGATCCAGAGGAGGCAGGGAAGAAGGTCACGTGGTCAAATGAGACCAAAGTAGAACTTTTTGGCATCAACTGCACTCGCCGTGTTTGGAGGAAGAAGGATGAGTACAACCCCAAGAACACTGTCCCAACCATTTAGAATGGTGGGGGAAACATCATACTTTTGGGGTGCTTTTTGCAAATGGGACAGGATGGCTGCACCGTATTGAAGGGAGGATGGATGGGGTCATGTATCGTGAGATATTGGCCAACAACCTCCTTCCCTCAGTAAGAGCATTAAAGATGGGTTGTGGCTGGGTCTTTCCAGCATGACAATGACCCGAAACACATCCAGGGCAACTAAGGAGTGGCTCCGTAAGAAGCATTTCAAGGTCCTGGAGTGTATGTCTGTATGGAGGAGTGGGCCAAAATCCCTGCTGCAGTGTGTGCAAACTTGGTCAAGAACTACAGGAAATGTCTGACCTCTGTAATTGCAAACAAAGGTTTCTGCACCAAATATTAAGTTTTGTTTTTCTATTGTATGAAATACTTATTTCATGTAATAAAATGCAAATTAATTATGTAAAAAATATATAATGTGATTTCTGGATTTTTTTTTTTAGATTCTGTCTCTCACAGGTGAAGTGTACCTATGCTAAATATTCCAGACCTCTCTAATCTTTGTAGGTGGGAAAACTTGCAAAATCTGCAGTGTATCAAATACTTATTTTCCCCACTGTATATACTGCATTTAAATAACACATTGCATGCAGGGCGTTCCAAGAAGAAGAGCCCCCTGTTTCCCCTTATGTGGTTTTTAAGTTGCCAAAAGCAACTAATCAGAGCTTAGCTTAGGCAACTTCCCAATCCAGCGCTAAGCAATCTACTTGGCTCGGTGCGGAAGTGGCATAAGCAGAGGTGGACATATCATTGGTGCAACCTGTGCAGCCACACAGGGGCTCAAAGATGAAGCTTGTCCACAACCACCTCCAAAGCAGGAGATATTATACTTCAAAGGCCCCATATATTGTTCTTGCCCAGGGGCCCTCTTCTGTTTGTGTCAGCTCCTGGGCATCAGACATGCCAAATTTTAGAAAACCTTGTGTTTGGACACTTGTCAATGCTGCAGATGTCCAGGAGAGGATTAGGAGAGGCCACAGTTATTGAATGCAAAAATGATCCCAGCAGGCGCACGTCAACAGAACATATATTGCCATGTATTGAAATTGCTTCATCTGAAGCCTCCGAGTGTCAGCCGTGCAAGAGTTAAAAGATCGGGATAATTAGAAGCAGATGGAGTATTGTAATTGGCAGCTTTATATTATTATTGATTTTCCCGCATAGAGAAAGGGTTTAATGATGAAATTGTGACTGCCTGCTATCACCACCAGGGGGAGCTTAAGAGCTGACTGCATACTGTGTTACTATTTAGTTCAATGAATAAACTGTATACAGAAGATTACTGAGCTTCACCTAGTGGTGAGTCCAGTGCAGTGTAATTTCTCCATGTGGCTCTGGCCTAAGAGTAACCATCATTTTAAATTTATGTCATAAAAATGAACAACTTTGTAATATTTGTTATCAGAAAAATCTGCCTCTTTTTCCTCCTGGATTAATCTTTCACTCCCAGATAAAATCTGTCTTTAATGAATTTAATGAATCTGTCTTTAATTCTGATTTCCCCACTACTGAGACAGGATATGACAGTTTGTGTTTATAAGATTCTAAGTAGAGGGGAGGTGAAGAATGTGGAAGGAGCTAGAGGCAGACACAGACATTCCGCTGCAAGGTCTCCTGAAATGACTGTTACAGAGGGAGGAGCTAGAGGCAGACTGTCAGGATTCCGGTTGTCCTTCTACAGTTTGACGACTAGTGGCTGCTAGTGTTAACCTTGATATTAGGCTGCAATTTCACCTCTTACCACTGGAGGCTGCTGTTTTGTCCTGCAATTGCCCTTTACTAGGATGGCAGATTCTAAAACTGTGGAATCCATCTTGTTTCCTGTTTGGGCCTACTTAAAGCCACATGGATCCCTCACTCAATGCTTGAGTATTGTGTCTAGCTGTTTAGTCTAATTCAGTCTCCAGCTCCTTGTTCTGAGAACTATCTCACCCAGATTGTTCCCACTTCTCTACGGATTGTTGCTACAACTCCTACTTGCAAGAACTTCTACTACTACCTGCCGTGAACTTCTACTACTGCCTGCCGTTTCTTGCACGTGCTCTTCCAGCCACTGGATTCCAGCAGTGCTACGCTAGTAGCGTAACGCAGACACAGACATTCCACTGCAAGTTCTCCTGAATTGTCCATTACAGAAGTAGGAGCTAGAGTCAGACACATACATTCTGCTGCAAGTTCTCCTGAGATGACCATTACAGAGGAAGGAGCTGGAGGCAGACACAAACATTCTGCTGCAAGTTCTCCTGAAATGACCATTACAGAGGAAGGAGCTAGAGGCAGACACAGACTTTCCACTGCAAGTTAACCTGAAATGCCCATTATATTGGAAATAGCTAGAGGCAGACACATACATTCCACTGCGGGTTATCCTGAAATGACCATTACAGAGGAAGGAGCTAGAGGCAGACACAGACATTCCGCTGCAAGTTATCCTGAAATGTCCATTACAGAAGGAGGAGCTAGAGGCAGACACAGACATTCTACTGCAAGTTTCCCTGAAATGTCCATTACAGAAGGAGGAGCTAGAGCTAGACACGGACATTCTACTGCAAGTTTTCCTGAAATGACAATTACAGTGGAAGAAGCTAAAGGCAGACACAGACATTCCGCTGCAAGTTCTCCTGAAATGTCCAGTACAGAGGGAGGAGCTAGAAGCAGACACATACATTCTGCTGCAAGTTCTTCTTAAATGACCTTTACAGAGGTAGGAGCTGGAGGCAGGCACATTCATTCCGCTGCAAGTTCTCCTGAAATGTCCATTACAGAGGAAGGAGCTAGAGGCAGACACATACCTTCTGCTGCAAGTTCTCCTTAAATGACCATTACAGAGAAAGGCGCTAGAGGCAGACAGACATTCTGCTGCAAGTTCTCCTGAAATGACCATTACAGAGGGAGGAGCTAGAGGCCGACACAGACATTCTTCTGCAAGTTCTCCTGAAATGTCCATTACAGAGGAAGGAGCTAGAGGCAGACACAGACATTCTACTGCAAGTTCTCCTTAAATGACCATTACAGAGGAAGGAGCTAGAGGCAGACACTGACATTCCGCTGCAAGTGATCCTGAAAAATCCATTACAGAAGGAGGAGCTAGAGGTAGATACAGACATTCTTCTGCAAGTTCTCCTGAAATGTCCATTACAGAGGAAGGAGCTAGAGGCTGACACAGACATTCTACTGCAAGTTCTCCTTAAATGACCATTACAGAGGAAGGAGCTAGAGGCAGACACTGACATTCCGCTGCAAGTGATCTTGAAACGTCCATTACAGAAGGAGGAGCTAGAGGTAGACACAGACATTCTTCTGCAAGTTCTCCTGAAATGTCCATTACAGAGGAAAGAGCTAGAGGCAGACACAGACATTCTACTGCAAGTTCTTCTCAAATGACCTTTACAGAGGTAGGAGCTAGAGGCCGACAAAAACATATCGCTGCAAGTTCTCCTGAAACGATAGTTACATTTTAACTTCAAAATTTTATTATAAAAATAGAAGTCTGATAAGAGAAAGCGATAGGAATATATTTTTCCAAAAGAACTGGTATCACTGCTACCTAATTATCATACAGAATACATGTCACGCACTGTGGCAAAATACAGATAATTTCCTTTTTTATTAGATATAGACTAATGGAAAAACATGCACAGAATGCCAGGGCCTCTGATATTATAGGTCCTCCAGGCCGTGAGGGGTTAAAAAGAGTTTAGTTAAATCTCCAATCTGCTCCTTGCACTTATAGTCAATATAAAAGTAGGGTGGAAACACTAATTAGACCCTGTCAGGAATGATGCAGATCTTGTAAGAATTCACAGTATGCAAAGCAGGTTAAAATACCCCGGCAATGTCACCATCTCAAGCCACTGACAGCAATTTCCAATGTAAGGTTTTAAAGAAAAGAGGACGCTTCCTCCATATCTCCTTTAAAAAAAAAAAAAAAAAGAAGAAAAGAAGGCGTATGTAAAAAAAAAAAAAAAAGCAACACGACCGGTTCTACCAGCCGTCCCCTTCTGTTCCTGCATTTTTAGAACTGGTATCTAAAACGAGGGTTGTTAATGTCATCTGGAATGTCATGCAGTCAGGAGCTGCGACAGAGAATGAGGAATAGGTGCCAACACAAAAAAATCTCATCATCGACGGCAATGCCAGCTTAATGGAGAGGAATTCATTTAATGTCAGACAGAAGTGACTCAGAATTATTGCAAAAACACAGCGACGCAGATCAACGGTGGAAAAGACAGACTGGAAGTTTTAGGGGAATAAATTGGGCAGAGGGGTGATTTTTTTTTTGCTGAAATGTTTTTAAAGATTGACTTAGACGTGTCTCTAAATTGTGGGCATTGTGGGTTCGATGAAAATGGTTGGAATGGATGACAAGTGGACTGGAGGGTTATGTGGCGTACCCAGGTTCTGACACCATAATGAGCAGGTTGGGATTGCTCCTCTAGAATATCTTCTGATGGTTGCAGGCTTTACGGCAATAATAGGCTCCAATGGTCGAGTAGAAGACAAAACCATTTGGTTCGGATCACTTTCCCAAATTTCACCCTACAGATGGCTTCAATCGCTTTCCTCAATTCAACCCTATTGATTGCTCCAATCACTTTCCTCAATTCAACCCTATTAATGATTTCAATTACTTTACCAAATTCAACCCTATAGATCAGTGTTTCCCAAACTCCAGTCCTCATGGACCCCACAGGTCATGTTTTCAGGATTTCCATAGTATTTCACAGGTGAGAGAATTCCTGATGCCTTGATGATACTTCCATCACCTGTGCAATACTAAGGAAATCCTGAAAACATGACCTGTGGGGTCCGTGAGTACCGGAGTTTGGGAAACACTGCTATAGATGGTTCCAATCACTTTCCTCAATTCAATCCTCTTGATGATTTCAATCATTTTCCCAAACTCAACTCTATTGATGGCTTCAATCACTTTCCCAAATTCGACTGTATTGATGGTATATCCTCTTTGTGAGATGAAAATGAAAAATTTTACAGGTTAAGTTGAGGGAAGCTAAGGCCTATCAGACTTAGGATGAATGGCCGTCATTACTTATCAATATTCTAATAGGCAAAATCTAGACATTTGGGTCTTGTCTCCAGGAAATATGGAGACCAAAACTTCCCTCTTTTGGGCAGGGCTTCCTAAGCCTCTTTCAGCTCAAGTCCCCAGGAACTTTTGGCCACCTCGATCATCCTTTTAATAAATCGGCAGCATCAGTTAACTTCGCATCCTCAGAGGTTTTTATATATTTTTTTTACTGACCATAAAGGGTGGTCCTTTAAACCAGGAAATGGATTTTGATCTCCATTTGACTTCCCAACATGTTGGGCTACACCAAAGTGACTGTCCCTCTCCTGTGGGCTACTATAGGTCTCCAAGAAGCTGTCCTTACCCAAATCCTGCTTTGCCTATGCTCTATAAGCGGTGTGAGGAATTACTCTGCAACTCCATGGGTTGTGATGGCCACCACCTTGTGTCGAAAGTCGACGCTCAAGTGGAGATCCAAGAGGTACGTAGGTCTTGTTATGTTCTGCTACCAGAGCTAAGGAAAGAGAGGAGATCTGTCCCTACGATAGAACTCAGCTGAATCCCTACGATGCAACAGGGAACCTGATCCTGCGATCAGACCTGCTAAAGTCCTAAGCTAGTCTGTACGGAGACCTATAGATGTGGGGAAGGAATCCCTACAAGTACTAAGGACTGGGAGGAAAATGGGACACCTCCTAACAGAAATAGTAGCAGACAGACGAACAAACAAAATATATAGAACATAGAGGTCCGTAGACCAAGCAAACTAACAGAGTTAGATACAGAGCACAGGCTAGCTAGAAAGTAGTTATACAATGAAGTCCAGCAAAGCCAGAAGGGCGGAGCAGGATTAAATAGGCCAACAAGGTCATGTGACCAGCAAAGGAAAAAACCTAAGAGCAAGGTTCTAACAGTACCCTCCCCTTCTAAGAGGATCCTCCGGATCCCCTAGGACCAGGCTTATCAGGAAATCTCCTGTGAAAAGCTCTGATAAGTCTGGACGCGGAAACATCATCTGACTTCACCCAAGAGTTATCCTCGGGTCCGAAACCTTTCCAGGCCACAAGATACTGCAAACTACCTCTATACCGTCTAGAGTTAAGGATGCGAGAAATTTCATATTCCCCGTCCTCCACCACCGGAGGAACAGAGGCAGAGGCGTCACCATCCGACACAACAGCTTTTTTTAACAGAGAGACATGAAATACCGGATTAATTCTCCAGGAGGTAGGAACCTCCAACCTAACAGCAGATTGGTTGACAACCTGAAGCACCTTAAAGGGCCCTACAAACTTGGGACCCAATTTCTTAGAAGGAATCCTCAACCGCAGATTCCTAGAGGACAACCAAACCATGTCACCAACAGCGAACAAAACCTCCTGTCGTTTCCTATCAAAGTAGTCTTTAGATTTTCTGTTGGCCTCCTGAAGATTACAATGCACATCCGTCCAAACTCTCTCCAAATCACCGGAAAAATTCTCCTCCTCAGGCACGGCAGATCCCAACTTGGAGAACGACCCAAACGACGGATGTCTCCCAGAACAACAAAAAAAAGGCGAACAACCAGCAGAAGAAGATGTATGATTGTTCAGAGCAAATTCAGCAAGTGGCAGAAACTCAGACCACCCCTCTTGATTGTCTGCCACAAAACAACGCAAGAACTGCTCAACATCCTGGTTTTTCCTTTCTGTCTGGCCATTAGATTCAGGATGATATCCGGACGAGAACGACAAATGAACTCCCAACCTGTCACAAAAGGCACGCCAAAAACGAGCCACGAACTGAGGACCCCTATCAGAAACAATGTCAGTAGGAACGCCATGAAGTCTGACAATTTCCTTGACAAAGGCCTTAGCGAGAGTTTTAGCGCAGGGCAGTTTGACGAAGGGAACCAAGTGACACATCTTGCTAAAACGGTCCACGACCACCCAGATGACAGTAAAACCCTCAGAGGGGGGAAGGTCAGTTATAAAGTCCATAGCCAAATGTGTCCAAGGAGCACTGGGAACCTCCAAAGGACAAAGCAACCCCGCAGCAGGAGTATGTGAGGACTTAGATCTAGCACATATAGTACATTGACGCACCCACTTAATGACTTCCTTCTGCCATCCAGGCCACCAAAAACTGCGACCCACCAGTCTCTTGGTCTCAGAGATTCCGGGATGACCTGCCAACCGAGATTCGTGACACTCAACAAACAAATCTCTCCTAAAGGTCCCAGGCACAAACAACCTCCCATGGGGAGTGTTAGATGGGGCATTCTCCTGTGCTTTAACAATCTCATCTTCCAAAACGGAGTCCAAAGCAGCTATCACAACACCTTCTTGTAAAATGTTCTCCTCTTTCTCAGCACAGACTATGGGAGAAAAACTGCGAGACAAGGCATCCGCCTTAACATTCTTAGTACCAGGGATGTAAGTAACGGAGAAATTAAACCGCGAGAAAAACAGTGCCCACCTAGCCTGACGGGCATTCAGGCGCTTGGCAGCATCAAGATATATCAGATTTTTATGATCCGTAAGAACCTGAACGGGAAATTCCGCACCTTCCAAGAAGTGGCGCCAGTGTTCAAATGCGAGTTTAATAGCCAATAATTCCCGATTACCAATATCGTAATTCAGTTCAGTCTCCGAAAATTTTTTTGAAAAAAAGGCACAGGGATGTAATCCATCGCCGTTATCCTGAGACAATACTGCGCCAACCCCCACAGAGGAAGCATCAACCTCAACCAAAAACGGCTTAGTCACATCAGGCTGCATAAGGATGGGATCAGAGGTGAACCTCTCCTTGAGATACACAAAAGCTTCAATGGCCTCAGAAGACCACTGAACCGCATCAGCACCTTTCCTGGTGAGATCGGTCAGAGGTTTGACAATACTAGAAAAATTTTTTATGAATTTTCTGTAATAATTGGCGAAACCTAAAAACCTCTCTATCGATTTCAAACCAATAGGCCTAGGCCATTCCTGTACAGCTTGAACTTTAGCCGGGTCCATCTCAAAACCTTCGCTGGAGATAATGTAACCCAAAAAACTAATTCTCTGTACAGCGAACTCACATTTCTCCAGCTTAGCAAAAAGCGAATCGTCCATTAATAACTGTAATACCTCACGTACGCTCCGCCAATGAGACTCCATATCCGGCGAATAAATCAAAATGTCATCCAAATACACAACCACATTTTTGCCGATCAAGGGTCTAAGGATGTCATTAATAAGATTCTGAAAAAATGCAGGAGCATTAGTAAGACCAAAAGGCATAACCAGATTCTCAAAATGACCCACAGGAGTGTTAAAAGCAGTCTTCCATTCGTCACCCTCCTTCATGCGCAACAGATTGTATGCCCCCTTAAGGTCAATTTTAGAGAACCACTTGGCCCCCATTAACTGGTTAAACAGATCAGGAATCAATGGCAGTGGGTAAGGATTGCGTACAGTAATTTTGTTAATCTCACGAAAATCCAGACAAGGACGTAAACCGCCGTCCTTTTTTTTTACAAAAAAAAATCCAAAAGCCACAGGAGACTTAGAGGGCCTAATGTGACAGGCGGCCAAACTTGTCTGTATGTATTCCTCCAAAGCCTTCCTCTCAGGAATAGTAAGGTTAAATAAACGACTTTTAGGAAGAGTCGCTCCAGGGACAAATTCAATAGAACAATCATAGTCTCTATGGGGAGGCAAAACCTGCGATTCCTTCTCAGAAAAAACTCTCCAAAAATCCTGAATAGGAACAGGCAATTCTCCCCTATCCAAAGCTGCAATACGCCCGTTACAACACTTGTCATAACATTTATGGCTCCAGGATTTAATTTCACTGGTAGACCAATCCAGTACAGGATTGTGAAATTTTAACCAGGGCAAACCCAATATTACTGGAGAAGGCAAGTTATTCAAAACTACCAAATCCAATTTCTCATGGTGAACACCATTAATAGTGAGAGGAAATTCACAGACCTTGAGAGTAATATTCTTCAAAGGGGAACCATCCACAGAAACCACAGCAATGGGGGATGATAAAGGTTCGGGTTTTAAATTGAGTCTTTCCAAGAATCCCCCATCAATTACATTCAGAGTAGACCCACAATCAACAAACACCCGAAATTCCATTAATTCTTCCTGAGCAATCGTGGAAGCAGCTAAAAATACACCCTTGGAATTTAAACAGGCAATACGGGCATGACTGACCATTTTTTTTTCTTTCTTCATACAAAGCTCACAGCCTTTAATCAAATGACCAGATTTTCCGCAATAGAAACACAAGCCTTCAGAAAATCTATGGTCTTTTTCTTGAGAGCGAGGTGCCACCGATCCAATCTCCATCGGTTCACCACTGTTAGTACACACATTCTCATAACCAGAAACTGACATAGCAGAGGATTTGCTCTCATTAACCCTTGCACGCAGTCTCCTATCCACCCGTATAGCTAATTGCATAGCCTGTTGCAAATCTTCAGGTGTAGGGTAAGCAATTAGCAGGTCTTTAACCCTTTCATTGAGCCCAGCAAGAAATAGACTTTTCAGAGCAGAATCGTTCCACCCTGTTTGAGTAGACCAACGACGGAAACGAGTACAATATTTTTCCACATTACCTGATCCCTGTTTCAAACGTCTCAACTCAGTCTCAGCTGATGCGACACGGTCAGGATCATCATATAATAGTCCCAAAGCAGAAAAAAAACTATCCACTGATCTGAAGCATGTATCACTAGGTTGCAAAGAAAAGGCCCACTCCTGAGGCTCTTTGCGCAAAAGTGACATTATGAACCCTATGCACTGGGATTCATCCCCAGAGGACTTGGGTCTCAAACGAAAATACAATAAGCAAGCATTTTTAAATGAAAAAAATTCTCGGTGTTCACCAAAAAATAAATCCGGCAAACATACCTTAAGCTCCAAGAAATGTGCTCCAGGACAGTTACTCACATGCTGACGGAGCTCGGCCACCTCCAGAGAGAGTCCCTGCAGGCGATGAGCCAAATCCTGAACCGAAACCATGATGGAACAGAAAAATCTTTCCTTAGAGAATTTGCAGGCTGGACTTACTGTTATGTTCTGCTACCAGAGCTAAGGAAAGAGAGGAGATCTGTCCCTACGATAGAACTCAGCTGAATCCCTACGATGCAACAGGGAACCTGATCCTGCGATCAGACCTGCTAAAGTCCTAAGCTAGTCTGTACGGAGACCTATAGATGTGGGGAAGGAATCCCTACAAGTACTAAGGACTGGGAGGAAAATGGGACACCTCCTAACAGAAATAGTAGCAGACAGACGAACAAACAAAATATATAGAACATAGAGGTCCGTAGACCAAGCAAACTAACAGAGTTAGAAACAGAGCACAGGCTAGCTAGAAAGTAGTTATACAATGAAGTCCAGCAAAGCCAGAAGGGCGGAGCAGGATTAAATAGGCCAACAAGGTCATGTGACCAGCAAAGGAAAAAACCTAAGAGCAAGGTTCTAACAGGTCTCCCATCTAGTTCAAATTAGGAAACCCCCATTTAAGTTTTTGAATAAAACTTTTTGCCACTTTTTCCATTAGATGGAATTGAACAAACGCCGGTGATTGTTTGGCCGATTCCTTACCTGGAGATGCAGTTAGATAATTTTCGCAGCCGGCTTTCTTGTAAAGATAATAGATAGATTTGCATTGATAATACGCCGCATCTTATTGAATGGATATTGTCCCCGTCTTTTGAATGTTGAAAAGCCAGAATCTTCTATGTATCAGAGATGCAGGCATTGAAAGGCTCGTTTTACATTAGAAGCACTGAATATTCTTATTCTATGATAAAAAAAAAAAATGAATGCGCAGTAATGCTTCAAAAGGCTCATTCTCTTGCTCTAGGTCTTCTTGTCTTCATATAAAGCCCCCTTCAGACTTTTTTAGATCATCTTCTATCACCCTAGATAATAATTTGATTCTCTTGCGGAACAATGCTAAAGTCCATAGGAAAGAGAATTCTGTAATATTCCGTATGTAAATGCCTGCCAATGAAAAAGGGTTAATTGCCCATTACGCAAAGTTTTTTTTTTTCCTTTTTTTTTTCAAGAAAGACACACTTTCCCGTCGAAATCTATTTTTTGCTCGGCTCGACCTTATTTTAATGACATGTAACTGGACAAATGGGGAAAACCACCCATGGCACAGTTTCTGCCAATGCATTTTTCAGCAGGTGCCTTTTGGCTAAAAGTCTAGATAAAAGCCTTGCTCCAGGCAAATTATAAATGGGAAGAAAAGACTTCTAAGTGTCAAGAGCTTATGAGGAAAGAAATTGCGCACACCCCTGGACATGAGGAAAAGGAAAAGAATGGAGAGAACTCATTGCTCCTCCGCTGTCATGATGTGTGCCGTGATAAACAATGTAGACCCTACACTTAGTAATTGGAGAAGGGTCAAAAAACTTGAAGACATCAATCATATTTCTAAATTTTCCTATACACGTTAGACCAATGTTGGTGGAACTTTCCAATATCGATGAGTTCGGCTGATGGTCTAATGTGTATTGGGGACCCAGACAATTTATTGTCAGGGGGTTAAGGATCTGACATGTCAGATTTCAGACTCCTAATCCTTTTGTTATTCCAGAGATAAGCCAACGTAAGGGCAGCACTCTCGTAGAGCACAGGAGCATTCGGCCGATTAAGCACTCCTGTGTATGGGAGTACCGGCTGCGATTTCTGCCCACTGAATGATCGGCCAAACCATGTCTCGGCTGACAACCATCCAATGTGTATGGCATGCTTTGGATATATTAAAATGTTGCTAAGTAAATGAAAAGACATTTGTCATTACTGGCTGTTATGAAAGACTTTTTCAACTTGTTACACAATTGGGGAAATTTGCCAAAGAAAATATGCATTAATCTTGGCTCAATTTTTGCCCGAATTTGAAATACCTGCTCTGTGCTAAAGTTATGTGTTTTAGATACTTTTTGTACCTTACTAGGTAGTATTGAAAATGTCTAGAAAAAGAGGAGTCATAAAATAACGTGAGGGTGCATGCACACTGACCGATTATCATGAACGAGGAGATTTCCTAGGAAGGTACGATTACCGATAATCGGCCAGTGTAAACAGGCTGCCAATCACCTGACAAGCAAGTGGCTCATTCATTGGGTGAAGTAATTTTTTTAAAATGGCTTAAAAATCACCATTCTTGGCAGCACATTACTCCGTGTAAACAGGACATGTGCTGAAGAGAGCAATGATAGTCTATGCACTCAGAACAAACAAGTAGCAAGCATAGTTTTGCACATGAGAAGGGCGGTCTGATGATCTAAACAGGTTGTTAAATGACTGCCGAAATGACTTGGCAAACACGTAGCCGATTGGCAAGTCGGTTATTGTAAATGAGTCCTAAGCTAGCTTAAGGAAATGGAAAATGTCTAACATGTCTAACAAGATGGGCAAAATGCACCGTACAGCAGATGCCTATAAAAAAAACCTCATCTAGCCTCACCAAAATTTTCAGAACGGTTTCCGGCAAGCTCCAAAAGGGGTTTTACGTAAACCAAGCAAGAAACTAGGCATCTCTGTTCAGTTTGGAGTCTTTCTAGATGGTCCTAGAGGTGGGAACCAAATGTTCCTATTTTGCCTATCGAGAAGCTGACAAGTATGCTGTCTAACTTGCCTGTCGGCACCATTGGTGGAGCATCGGGCAACATGTGCAGAGAACATTGAGCCTTCCAACTGATCAGAGAACATAACTGCTCCTCCGGTGAGAGTACTTTCTTGTCTATTTAACGCCACAATTCACAGACCCAAAAGTTAGTTATTAGTATTTTGACGTAACTTGGGTCTTTGCCTACACTGCCTGTCCTGTTTTGACTATTTTTTTTTCTGGCTATGTTCTGTGTTTTGAGTTGAATTATTGCCTAGCATTGACCATACTTGTTCTACTTCTCCTAGTTCTGACTCCTGACTAATACTCCTCTTCTGACCCTTGAATGCCATATCTGACACTTGACATTCTACTCCTTGTCCTGACTTTTGGGAGTTCATGACTACGCCTTGCCTTGATCCTTGGATATTACACCTGGTACCGGTAGCACTACTCCAGTTGGCTGTACCATTCCTCTACCCAACTACAAGCTTGCTCCACCAGTGTTTTCTCTACCAGTTGGCGACTATTCTGGGGATTGTAAACTGGGAATACTCTTCCAGCCAAATCTAACCATCTTTACAGGAGGAAAGGGTGAAGACCAAGGTATCCATTAGACTCGGCACCCCAGACTATCCAAACACTGCCAATGTCATAAGTTGACTGCCATTTCTACCTGTTTCCTTCCAAATTAGTATACTCAAAATGTATTTTTCCTGTACCTTCCCCTTCCTTTCCTTATTTGTTTTCATCTTCCAGTTACATGAATTCCTGTGTAGTCTCCTCCTCTACTGTGGGTGGGAGGGACCCAAATCAAGTCTGTGTACCCTGAACAAGCACTACCTTGTATAGCAGGTATAAAATAAAGACTTCTTCATCAAGTTAAATTAGAAGGTTCCCAAAAAAATTTTGGGGTAGCACAATTACTTGCCTGACATTAACCAATGAGATACTGGGCCTCATGCAAATTTTAGACGGTTCTAAAAAGGAGGAGGCTGCGTTACATGTGGAATTGGATGAAAGTTGATGTCTTGTCGCTTGTTGGATGTAGATTTATTTTTATATCTTACTTCTTTTCTTTAAAATTCAAAAAAATATATATAAAAAAATAAAAAAAGAATCTGTAGTACTCTATGTTTGGATGTGATACTTTACTCAAGTGCACAACATGCCAGCGCCGATCCAATATAACAGTCCCATAAGCATCCACAATATGGAAAAAGTAGTATTTTCAAAACCGAGTCTGCCATTTTGGCCGCATGTGAAAAATCTGAAACCTAATATTTTATTTTAGGTAAAAAGAGTAAATTGCTAGCTCCTAGCCTAATGGCACAGCCGGGACCGGCATTATCCATCCTAGAATGCTATTTCTATTTATCCCTTTCTTTTACGAGATAGTAAAAAAGTGCAATAGTTAAAGTATAATTTTGGTTTTCTATAATGTTTTTTTATAGGATGAAGAGGTTTTACAGCATTGATGTGGCAGTATAATTTTTCAGAGTGTGTAATAATTTAAGCTGTAGAAGGCTGAATAAATACATAGCCGTCCTCCTGTGATGGGAATTTTATACATGGCTTGAATGATACTTGTGAAATGCTTCTGAATGTCGAAATTTCATTGAATGTTTAGCTTTCAGATGACTTTTTAGTGCGATTCGAGGCCAGAAATGGAAGTTCACTTTTTCTTTTTTTTTTACTTCCAAAGGAACTTTAAAGGGAATGTGTTATCAGAAAATGACCTATTGTTTAAATCAGATTTTTGTGTTATATGTATTTTTTGGGCAATTTTTTTACATATCATATCTTTATCAAAAAAAAAACTAATTAGTAATCTTGCAATTTTTCACACTGGACACTGGGGTTATTTTATACTCCTGCTTGCTGTCCTTTCAGAAAGAGTTTTCAGCAGTCTTATTATCAGCAGAGGAAGGTTACAGTGACAGGTAACAACTCTATGTACAGCTGCTAATATAGTCACAATAGGTGATGTCACAGCTCACCTCTTCCTCCCCTTACAATAAATTTTGCACACGCTCATTAGATGCATCAATACAAAAGGGTCAGAGTGTGATCATTGCTGCTAATGTACATGTGCATTTCCTGATAGAACGGGAAGGATGAGTCTACTGTACAATAGCCCTAGTGGTCAGTGGATTGCTGGATTCTTTAGGGGGCTGAAAAGGGGTTAAAAATTCTAAAAAGTTATACTTAACTACCCAAGCCCACCCTTTACCTGTCCTGCATCGCAGCTCCCTCCTTGGTCCTCCACTGGCTTCAGATCAGTCAATAACTTGCATCACGCGCCTAGCCAGTGCCAAAAGACCAAAGAGAAAAGCATAAAGAAGACTGATCCAAAGCAAGTGGAGGACCGGGTGCAGAGCTCCAGCGGCAGGACAGGTAAGTGGTGGCCTAGGATAGGTGAGTATATTTTTTACATTTTTAACCCCTTCCTGTTTATTAAGCTTGGGGGCGTGAGTTTGTCAGGTGAGCCTCTGTGACATCACAAGTGGGTTTGATACAGGTGACCCTCTGTGATATCACAGGTGGGCTTGAGTCACGGGAATCTCTGTGACATCACAGGTGGGTTTGAGTCAGGTGATAAACTGCCATGATGTCACAAGTAGTTAAAGGGGTATTCCCTTCTCCAAGATCCTATCCCAATATGTAGTAGGTGTAATAATAATATTAGCAAATTCCTCCAATTAGAAATGTAGTATAGTTCTTCGGATTTGCTTTGTCGCTTACCCCATGTGCAGGGCATTGCAGGACCTTAGGTTTCCATGGTTATGACCACTAGCAACTAGCTAACTGTCACTATATTAGTGGTAGGAACCATGGATACCTAAGGTTCTGCAATGCCTGCACATGAGGTAAGAGACATAGCGAATCAGAATAACTATACTACATTTCTAATTGGAGGAATTTGCTAATATTATTATTATTACATCTACTATATACTGGGATAGGATCTTGGAGATGGGAATACCCCTTTAAGGTCACTTCCATGACATCACAACTCTTTAATAACCCATTGTGACATCACAAGTTTCTCTTTAAAGTCAACAATTGCCAGTTCGTTGCCAGCGACATATTACGTTCACAAGATAAATGGCAACACCCAGTTGTCAATTCTTTCCTGCATTTCCAGGAGGAATTCTAGAGGAACAACACAATGCAACATTCTATGCAAAAAAGCTCCAGGATCCCCCCCCCCCCCCAAAAGCAGCGCCACCTCTCTCCACAGGATGTGTCTGATATTGTAATTTTACATGAATGGTGCAAAACTGTAATACCAGACATCACCTCGAAAATAGAGTGGCGCTGTTTTTGGAAAATATATTAAAAAATGCAGCTTTCCTATAATCCTGGACAACCCCTTTAATATATTATATCAGTGCGGAGCCGCCAGTGAATCTTCTCTGCACATACATTAGTGGAGAAGTGGCACCTTGGTACCCGGCCTCCTTGATTTTTATCTTACCACTTAACTATAATGATCATTAATTTAATATTCCTTTTTATGCCATTATAAATATGCCACTTCGCCGCGGTTTTACTGCTTACGTGTGATTAGAGGCTCCTTCCACCTTCATTTACATTTCAGGTGTGATTAACTTGTAGGAGAATTCGGATAAATCCTTGAAGAGATCGCTATCTCGTCAATTCATAAAGCCTCCTAATTAAGGAACACGCACAGTAAAGGGGCGCGGGGACTGATGAAAGCCCACCAGAGTCTTCTCCTCCAGTCCTGAGCCACGTGATCGTCCCCCATCACCCCAGGACGGCTCCATTTAATATTGTCTCGTAAAAGCCAGAGTCATCTGATAGATCTTTACTTAAGATCTAACGCCTTGGACGTAGATCCCGAATCTTATCGCATCAGTCGTAGGGACAAATACGATAAAGTTTGTTGCAAACATGTAATAAATTTGTTTTTTTTAAGTCAGCAAAGTTGGATTTTGTAGTTTCAGAGTTGTCAGATGTAGAATTGTCCGATGTAGAATAGTTCAGGTGTCAGATATAGCGTAGTTGAGTTGTCAGATGTAGCAGAATTAAGTTTGGAGATGTAGAATATTTGAGTTGTCAGATGGAAGAGAGATGAGTTGTCAGATGTAGGATAGTTGAGTTGTTGAGTCTAGCAGGTTCAACATAGTTCTGCTACATCTGACAACTCTGCTCTGCTATATTGCACAACCCTTCCCTGGTAGACTCAAAAACTCAACTATCCAATATATGACAACTTATCTATCTTCTGTCTGACAACTCAGCTCTGCTAGACCCAACAGCTCAGATATTCTACATCTGACAACTCATCTCTGTTTTATCTGACAACTTAAATATTCTACATCGACAAACTTACTTCTGCTACATCGGACAATTCTGCTCTGCAAGCTTGAACAAGTCATAACTACTAGTCTCAAAAACTCAGCTATCCTACATCTGACAACTCATCTCTGTTCCATCTGACAACTCAGCTCTGCCAGACACAACTGCTCAGCAATTGTACATCTGACAACTCCTCTCCATCCCATCTGACAACTTAACTATTCTACATCTCTAAAGTAAGTTCTGCTACATCAGACAACTCTACTCTGCTGTGTTTAGAGATGTAAAATATTTAAGTTGTCACATGGAACAGAAATGAGTTGTCAGATGTACAAAAGCTGAGTTGTAGGGTCTAGCACAGATGAGCGATCCAACATAGCAGAGCACAGTTGTCAGATGTAGCAGAACATGTTTGGAGATGTAGAATATTAAGTTGTCAGATAGAAGAGAGATGAGTTGTCAGATATAGGATAGTTGCGCTTTTCAGACTAGCAGGGATGGGTTGAACAACTCATCTCCGCTAGACTCTAGACTCGACAACTCAATATCTGACAACAGTTAACATGGATTAAAGTTGACTCAACCTCTGTCCTGTGTCCTTGTGTGTACCACATTGAGCATGGAGAAAAGAAAGAAGACCAAAGAACTGTCTGAGGACTTGAGAAACCAAATTGTGAGGAAGCATGAGCAATCTCAAGGTTACAAGTCCATCTCCAAAGACCTGAATGTTCCTGTGTCTTCCGTGCACAGTGTCATCAAGAAGTTTAAAGCCCATGGCACTGTGGCTAACCTCCCTAGATGTGGACGGAAAAGAAAAATTGACGAGAGATTTCAACGCAAGATTGTGCGGATGGTGGATAAAGAACCTCGACTAACATCCAAACAAGTTCAAGCTGCCCTGCAGTCCGAGGGTACAACAGTGTCAACCCGTACTATCCGTCGGCGTCTGAATGAAAAGGGACTGTATGGTAGGATACCCAGGAAGACCCCACTTCTTACCCCGAGACATAAAAAAGCCAGGCTGGAGTTTGCCAAAACTTACCTGAGAAAGCCTAAAACGTTTTGGAAGAATGTTCTCTGGTCAGATGAGACAAAAGTAGAGCTTTTTGGGAAAAAGCATCAACATAGAGTGTACAGGAAAAAAAAAGAGGCATTCAAAGAAAAGAACACGGTCCCTACAGTCAAACATGGCGGAGGTTCCCTGATGTTTTGGGGTTCCTTTGCTGCCTCTGGCACTGGACTGCTTGACCGTGTGCATGGCATTATGAAGTCTGAAGACTACCAACAAATTTTGCAGCATAATGTAGGGCCCAGTGTGAGAAAGCTGGGTCTCCCTCAGAGGTCATGGGTCTTCCAGCAGGACAATGACCCAAAACACACTTCCAAAAGCACTATAAAATGGTTTGAGAGAAAGCACTGGAGACTTCTAAGGTGGCCAGCAATGAGTCCAGACCTGAATCCCATAGAACACCTGTGGAGAGATCTCAAAATGGCAGTTTGGAGAAGGCACCCTTCAAATATCAGGGACCTGGAGCAGTTTGCCAAAGAAGAATGGTCTACAATTCCATCAGAGCATTGTAAGAAACTCATTGATGGTTACCGGAAGCGGTTGTTCACAGTTATTTTGGCTAAAGGTTGTGCAACCAAGTATTAGGCTGAGGGTGCCAATACTTTTGTCTGGCCCATTTTTGGAGTTTTGTGTGAAATGATCAATGATTTGATTTTTGCTTCATTCTCTTTTGTGTTTTTTCCTTGCAAGCAAATTAAATGAAGAGAATAAGACCAAAGAATTTGTGATTGCAATCATTTTCAGGAAGAAACTGAGTATTATCTGACAGAATTGCAGGGGTGTGAATACTTTCGGCCACCACTGTATTTACATCTGTGTAAGGTCATCAGTCACAGGTAAAGGAGCAGGGCTCACCAGGTCTCACTGTTTGAGCTAATCAATTTACATAGCTGGTATAGCAAGGGCTCTTTAAATCAACATTCAGCTGGCTTAATATAATGTGCAATTAGCATAGTAGCAAACATCATTGTTTCCAAACCCAAGAGGAGACAACAATCAGGGTTATACAAATACTGGTCTGTTCTTATTGACCGGGCACATAAATACACATACATTCACAAGTCAACCCAAAGATAATAGTGTATTTCTCTTGGATTAACAAATCTAAACGTCTGGTTTATTAAGATTTTAGGCTGTATCGTCACAGAGATGTAAAATATTTAGTTGTCAGACAGAAGAGAGATACATTGTCAGATATAGGATAGTTGAGTTTTTGAGTCTAGCCGGGATTGATTGTTCAAAATAGCAGAGCAGAGTTGTCAGATGTAGCAGAGCCATGTTGAATAACCCATCTCTGCTAGACTGAACCTGGAATAGAGATGAGTTGTCAGATCTACAATAACTGAGTTGGCAGGTCTAGCACAGATGAGTTATCCAACATAGCAGATGTAGTAGAGTTAATATTTCAGATGTTGTGGAGTAGAGTTGTCAGATGTATGATAGCTGAGTTGTCAGGTCCATGGAAGAAAAGCTTTTCTGATGTAGCAGAGCTGAGTTGTCAGATATAGCAGAGCTGAGCTGATATCTGGAATAGCTGAGTTGTCAGATATCGCAGAGCTGAGCTGATATATGGAATAGCTGAGTTGTCAGATATCGCAGAGCTGAGCTGATATATGGAATAGCTGAGTTGTCAGATGCCGCTGTGTTGATATATGGAATAGCTGAGTTGTCAGATATCGCAGAGCTGAGCTGATATCTGGAATAGCTGAGTTGTCAGATATCGCAGAGCTGAGCTGATATCTGGAATAGCTGAGTTGTCAGATATCGCAGAGCTGAGCTGATATATGGAATAGCTGAGTTGTCAGATATCGCAGAGCTGAGCTGATATCTGGAATAGCTGAGTTGTCAGATATCACAGAGCTGAGCTGATATATGGAATAGCTGAGTTGTCAGATATCGCAGAGCTGAGCTGAAATATGGAATAGCTGAGTTGTCAGATGCCGCTGTGTTGATATATGGAATAGCTGAGTTGTCAGATATCGCAGAGCTGAGCTGATATCTGGAATAGCTGAGTTGTCAGATGTCGCAGAGCTGAGCTGATATATGGAATAGCTGAGTTGTCAGATGTCGCAGAGCTGAGCTGATATATGGAATAGCTGAGTTGTCAGATATCGCAGAGCTGAACTGATATCTGGAATAGCTGAGTTGTCAGATATCGCAGAGCTGAGCTGATATATGGAATAGCTGAGTTGTCCGATATCGCAGAGCTGAGCTGATATATGGAATAGCTGAGTTGTCAGATGTCGCAGAGCTGAGCTGATATATGGAATAGCTGAGTTGTCAGATGTCACTGAGCTGAGTTGATATATGGAATAGCTGAGTTGTCAGATGTCGCAGAGCTGAGCTGATATCTGGAATAGCTGAGTTGTCAGATGTCGCTGAGCTGAGTTGATATATGGAATAGCTGAGTTGTCAGATATCGCAGAGCTGAGCTGATATCTGGAATAGCTGAGTTGTCAGATATCGCAGAGCTGAGCTGATATATGGAATAGCTGAGTTGTCAGATGTCGCAGAGCTGAGCTGATATCTGGAATAGCTGAGTTGTCAGATGTCGCTGAGCTGAGTTGATATATGGAATAGCTGAGTTGTCAGATATCGCAGAGCTGAGCTGATATCTGGAATAGCTGAGTTGTCAGATATCGCAGAGCTGAGCTGATATATGGAATAGCTGAGTTGTCAGATGTCGCAGAGCTGAGCTGATATATGGAATAGCTGATTTGTCAGATGTCGCAGAGCTGAGCTGATATCTGGAATAGCTGAGTTGTCAGATATCGCAGAGCTGAGCTGATATCTGGAATAGCTGAGTTGTCAGATGTCGCTGAGCTGAGTTGATATATGGAATAGCTGAGTTGTCAGATGTCGCAGAGCTGAGCTGATATATGGAATAGCTGAGTTGTCAGATGTCGCTGAGCTGAGTTGATATATGGAATAGCTGAGTTGTCAGATGTCGCAGAGCTGAGCTGATATATGGAATAGCTGAGTTGTCAGATGTCGCAGAGCTGAGTTGATATATGGAATAGCTGAGTTGTCAGATGTCGCTGAGTTGATATATGGAATAGCTGAGTTGTCAGATGTCGCAGAGCTGAGCTGATATATGGAATAGCTGAGTTGTCAGATGTCGCAGAGCTGATATATGGAATAGCTGAGTTGTCAGATGTCGCAGAGCTGAGCTGATATATGGAATAGCTGAGTTGTCAGATGTCACAGAGCTGATATATGGAATAGCTGAGTTGTCAGATGTCGCAGAGCTGAGCTGATATATGGAATAGCTGAGTTGTCAGATGTCGCAGAGCTGAGCTGATATATGGAATAGCTGAGTTGTCAGATGTCGCAGAGCTGAGCTGATATATGGAATAGCTGAGTTGTCAGATGTCGCAGAGCTGATATATGGAATAGCTGAGTTGTCAGATGTCGCAGAGCTGAGCTGATATATGGAATAGCTGAGTTGTCAGATGTCGCAGAGCTGAGCTGATATATGGAATAGCTGAGTTGTCAGATGTTGCAGAGCTGAGTTGATATATGGAATAGCTGAGTTGTCAGATATCGCAGAGCTGAGCTGATATCTGGAATAGCTGAGTTGTCAGATATCGCAGAGCTGAGCTGATATATGGAATAGCTGAGTTGTCAGATGTCGCAGAGCTGAGCTGATATATGGAATAGCTGATTTGTCAGATGTCGCAGAGCTGAGCTGATATCTGGAATAGCTGAGTTGTCAGATATCGCAGAGCTGAGCTGATATCTGGAATAGCTGAGTTGTCAGATGTCGCTGAGCTGAGTTGATATATGGAATAGCTGAGTTGTCAGATGTCGCAGAGCTGAGCTGATATATGGAATAGCTGAGTTGTCAGATGTCGCTGAGCTGAGTTGATATATGAAATAGCTGAGTTGTCAGATGTCGCAGAGCTAAGCTGATATCTGGAATAGCTGAGTTGTCAGATGTCGCTGAGCTGAGTTGATATATGGAATAGCTGAGTTGTCAGATGTCGCAGAGCTGAGCTGATATATGGAATAGCTGAGTTGTCAGATGTCGCAGAGCTGAGTTGATATATGGAATAGCTGAGTTGTCAGATGTCGCTGAGTTGATATATGGAATAGCTGAGTTGTCAGATGTCGCAGAGCTGAGCTGATATATGGAATAGCTGAGTTGTCAGATGTCGCAGAGCTGATATATGGAATAGCTGAGTTGTCAGATGTCGCAGAGCTGAGCTGATATATGGAATAGCTGAGTTGTCAGATGTCACAGAGCTGATATATGGAATAGCTGAGTTGTCAGATGTCGCAGAGCTGAGCTGATATATGGAATAGCTGAGTTGTCAGATGTCGCAGAGCTGAGCTGATATATGGAATAGCTGAGTTGTCAGATGTCGCAGAGCTGAGCTGATATATGGAATAGCTGAGTTGTCAGATGTCGCAGAGCTGATATATGGAATAGCTGAGTTGTCAGATGTCGCAGAGCTGAGCTGATATATGGAATAGCTGAGTTGTCAGATGTCGCAGAGCTGAGCTGATATATGGAATAGCTGAGTTGTCAGATGTTGCAGAGCTGAGTTGATATATGGAATAGCTGAGTTGTCAGATGTCGCAGAGCTGAGCTGATATATGGAATAGCTGAGTTGTCAGATGTCGCAGAGCTGAGCTGATATATGGAATAGCTGAGTTGTCAGATGTCGCAGAGCTGAGCTGATATATGGAATAGCTGAGTTGTCAGATGTTGCAGAGCTGAGTTGATATATGGAATAGCTGAGTTGTCAGATGTCGCAGAGCTGAGCTGATATATGGAATAGCTGAGTTGTCAGATGTCGCAGAGCTGAGCTGATATATGTAATAGCTGAGTTGTCAGATGTCACAGAGCTGAGCTGATATATGGAATAGCTGAGTTGTCAGATGTCGCAGAGCTCATTTCTCACATGTAGCAGGGCTGAGTTGAGAATTGGGATAGCTAAGTTGTCAGACCTAACTTTCCAGATGTAGGATAACTGCGCAGACACTAATTGTAGCAGAGATAAGCTGAGTTGTCAGAAGTAGGATAGCAAAGTTATCAGGTCAAGTAATGCTCAGTTACCAGATATCAAATGTTGTATTGTTGAGTTGTCAGGTGTAGGTTTGGTAAATCTTGGTCACATTCATGCTCGCTGGATTTTCTTTTGGTGTTGGATAGCTTATTTCTCTCTAGATTCGATGTTGTCAGATCTAGAAAACTTTATAACACAGCGAGCTGAGTTATCAGCCATTGGATATGTCAGTTGTCAGACACAGCAGAGCATCCCTGTCGTCCATGTGGCTGTGTGGGGCAATAAATAACAGATACTAGGGTTGAGTTGCAATACCAGGCATGGCCACATAGACAAGTGTGGCGCTATAACTGGAAAAAAAAATTACAAGATGTTAAACATTTACCTTGAAGACTCACACAAAGGAATAAATTGGATACAGCAGCGAATACTTATGTGTGAGATGGACAGAGCTGCGCTAATAGATTATATAATTATTCCCCAATCCGTAATTAATTATCAGGTACACAGATAAACTGACATTTTTATTCCTTTTTTTTTAAATATTGAAAATTAATTGAAAAAGCTTTTTAAGAAAAGATAATTAAACAAATATGCGATGAAACAAGGGGCATGTGTGATTTCATTTTATGTGTAAATTATACATGGGCCCATAGGGGATGCTGGATTATTATGCAGTTTACTCTCCCATTAGCATTTCAATAGGAAGAAATTTCCTCCCAGTATCGAGGAAAACAGAAAAACTTGGTAAAGTAACGGAAGAACAGGAAGAAGTTTGAATATTTTTGTGGCAGCGAGAATGGAAATGTTTGGTGAAGTCGGGGGGTTAGTAAACTTCTACGGAGCCGCCACGTTATAAGATGATAGGGCAACAGTAGGAATTAAATCAACCTGCTAAAGTGTGCTAACTAAAAAGTTCCATACTGTAGTGAGGGGTCTCCCAAAAAAATTTGGGGACAAAGGGGCCATACATGAACTAACAAATATGCAACTTTATTTCTCACGATCACTGTAGCAGCAGGAAACTTGCTGACCATCTCTAAAACAAAAGGGGTTAATAGATGATTGGGGGTCTTCAAAGAAAGTTTTTGGTGGGAATCCGTAGGGGCTAATGGTGGTTTTAGAAGTAATGATGATATCTATGAAGGTATATTATGGTATGGACAGTGGCGTAACTAGAGTCCAATGGACCCTGAAGCAAAATTTGGACCTGGGCCCCAACTACATGTTGGCCAGATGTATGGGCCCTTGTAGTATTCCAGATCATGTGAAGAGATACATGTTCGCCCACACCTATGAAAAAATGTCCTCGATTCTAACCTCTTCCTGTAATAATGTCCTCCATCCTGGCCCCTTCCTGTAATAATGTCACCTGCCCTGGCCCTTTGCTGTAATAATGTCCTCCATTCTGGCCCTTCCTATAATAATGTCCCCCATCATGGCCCCTTCCTGTAATAATGACATCCATCCTGACCCCTTCCTGTAATGATGTCCTCCATCCTGGGCCCCTTTCTGTAAATAATCGTCTTCATCCTGGCCCCTGCCTATAATAATGTCCCCCATCCTAGCCCCTTACTGTAATAATGTTCTCCATCCTGGATCTTTTCCTGGTATAATGTCCCCCACCCTGGGCCCATTCCAGGAATAATGTCCCCCATCCTGGTATAATGTCTCCATCCTGGGCCCCTTCCTGTTATAATGTCTCCTTTCCCTCTTATAATGTCCTCTCAAAAACGATTCTACTCACCTTCCTCCGCTCAACTCTCCAGACTCCTGCATCTGGTTTTTTGATTTAAAGATGCAGCTTCATTTACAGAAATTTTCAGTTCCACGTCTGTCTCTTCGGGTGATATTGGGATTGGGAGAGCATAAAATATCCATATGGATGTTGACCTTGTTACGTTAAAACTAAGACTCGCAGCAAGGTGGTGAATTTCATCTTTTTCCCCTGGTGGTCTAGGGAACTCAAAGTCTTCATTCTTATGTTCCAGGTGATCAAGGACAAAAAAATAATCATAAATCTTTATTGGTGTGCAATATCTTTTTCTCCACTGTTGGCTCCTGCTTATGGTTTAAGGGGTCCTATGCCACTGGCCATTTACATAAGTCCTCAGTGCCCCTTCTATCTCTTTGAGTGACTGTAGGATTTTGAGAACATACATTATCCAATTTATAAGTTCCAGGGTATTTCATTAGGATATTTCATTAAAACTAAAAGTAGATTTCTATTTTTTTCTCCCGGTGGTCTAGAGAACTGAAATTCTCTTATTATCCCTTGTTAGTCTAGGGAACTAAAAATCTCTTATCCCTGGTGGTCTAGGGAACTAAAAATCTCTTATCCCTGGTGGTCTAGGGAACTAAAAATCTCTTATCCCTGGTGGTCTAGGGAACTAAAAATCTCTTATCCCTGGTGGTCTAGGGAACTAAAAATCTCTTATCCCTGGTGGTCTAGGGAACTAAAAATCTCTTATCCCTGGTGGTCTAGGGAACTGAAAATATCTTATCCCTGGTGGTCTAGGGAACTAAAAATCTCTTATCCCTGGTGGTCTAGGGAACTAAAAATCTCTTATCCCTGGTGGTCTAGGGAACTAAAAATCTCTTATCCCTGGTGGTCTAGGGAACTGAAAATCTCTTATCCTTGGTGGTCTAGGGAACTAAAAATCTCTTATCCCTGGTGGTCTAGGGAACTAAAAATCTCTTATCCCTGGTGGTCTAGGGAACTGAAATTCTCTTATTATCCCTTGCTAGTCTAGGGAAATAAAAACTCTTATCCCTGGTGGTCTAGGGAACTAAAAATCTCTTATCCCTGGTGGTCTAGGGAACTGAAATTCTCTTATCCCTGGTGGTCTAGGGGACTGAAATTCTCTTATCCCTGGTGGTCTAGGGAACTAAAAATCTCTTATCCCTGGAGGTCTAGGGAACTGAAAATCCATTATCCTTGGTGGTCTAGGGAACTGAAGATCTCTTATCCCTGGTGATCAAGGGTAAAGATGAGGTTAAAACAAACCAGGTGTTTAACAACTTTTTCCCTTGGTGTAAACATGTTTCCAGTTTAGTTTCAGCCATAAGTATATATCAAAAAACAAAGAGCAACTCCGCTTAGACGGTAAGGGCAAACATGGGTGACTCAACTAATGGAACTTTTTTTTTCTTCCAAAGCAGCGATGTAGCACAGCATAAGCCTGTCTCCCCTAGAGCGTTCCGTCTCTCCTTTCATGTAAGACAGAAGGGAGTTGGGCTGTAGATCTTAATTATTATGCACTGTCATCTTCTGAGAACTACAAGAAGCCAGAGTGTAAGTTACTCAATCAAAATTGGCCATCACCTTACATTTAATCACATGTCTGTAAGGAAAAAACACTAATTAATTAATGGTGGGATTTATATGAGATCTTTTCAAGTGAGAAAACATTTCAGTCGATCTGTTCTTCAGAGACTCCCATCGAGAAATGGGCTTAAACTACGGCAGAGAAAAGGTTGTATAAAATAAATGTGATATACTGCATAACTGTGACATCTGTGTCAGTGCCCCATTCCTCTGTTTCTGTTTCCGATACTGGGCCGCATCTTGCTTTAGTTGCAACATGGTGGTCTTGTGCAATACTGGGACTTGTGGTCCTATTTTAGCCAGTAGTTTGAGAGTTAAATTATGTCTTTGATTCCCGCTGTTCACACTGGGTGAGGCTGCTGTCTATTTAAGATTCTAAATGCCTGTTCCCCATTGCCAGTTATATTTCTTCTTGACCTGGCCTGTTCTGGTTTTTTGACCTCCACCTGTATTCTGACCATCCTTACTGCCTGCTGGTTTTGACACAATTTTTTTATCACAATTTGCCAGCCAGTTCTATCTGCCAGGCTACCATGTACATTGCTTCATGACACTAGTTTATAAATCCTTTACAAGCCACCATGTTTGTCTTTTGCAGGTTAACACTTTAAAAACAGCTCTGTCCTCCTCTTGCAGATGAACCATTTAGAAGCAGCTCTGTCCTCCTCGTGCAGATTAGCCAATTAGAAGCAACTCTGTCCTCCTCCTGCAGATTAGCCAATTAGAAGCAGCTCTGTCCCCCCCCTGCAGATTAGCCATTTAGAAGCAGCTCTTTCCATCTCCTACAGATTACCCATTAAAAGCACTCTGTCCTCTTTTTGTAGATAAGCCGTTTAGAAGCAGCTCTGTGTGACATGCAGAAGTAGTGCTGTTGCTTCAAAAGCATCCAGCTACTGTTACAAATAACACAAGCACAGGAGACAGAAAGTTTTGACGCTTCAGAAGCATCCAGCAACTAGAGGGGTTAACACAGTCACAGGACACAGGGAGTGTTTTAGCAGAGCCCTAGGGGGATTGTGGGGAGCTTGTTATTGTAATTTGGCTGAAGCCGAAGAGAAAGGTAATGTGTTATCTGTCTCTGACAGAAGGCAACTGAACAGGATTCAGATCAGGAGAGAAACTAAACACTGCTCAGATAAACTCCCTGACCTAACAGTGTAGAGTATTATCGGGCAAGAATATAAGGACTGGAAGGAATTGTGTCACAGGGATCATCTCCCTCATCAAACCCTCCCCACCTCCATCTCCATCCAGGATAAAGAATACTGTGTACTATTGTGTCCTTGTGAAGGAAAAGTCTGTGGTTGTGTATGCATAGAAGTGTGCTGCTTAGAGATCTAATCTATGCTGAATTATGCTACAGAAGAGACTGTAATACTGTGCCTTGTGAAGAAACTACTGTATTGTTACTGGAGCCGGTTGCTCAAGAAACTCTGACTGTACTGTAATGAAGATTGTTGCTGTAATATCCCTGAATTGCACTGGCCGTGCTTCAGATTAAATTCCACTGTTAAACTGTTGAAAAAGTCTTTTGTCAGATGTGTCTGGTCAGCAATTGAATCTATCATGTGCCTGAAAGAAGCTGCAGCCTATGGTCGCTCTGAGTAATGGTTCCCCCAGGATTCCAAAGAATTCATGAAACCTGTCTTGCCCTATCTGAACTTAGCGGTGTGCGTGTAACATCGGTCCTCCTGCAGATTAGGCATTTAGAAGCAGCTCTTTCCTCCTCCTGCAGATTAAACATTTAGAAGCAGCTCTTTCCTCCTCCTGCAGTTAGCTATTTAGAAGCAGCTCTGTCCTCTTCTTGAAGATGAACCATTTAGAAGTGGTTCTGTCCTCTTCCTGCAGATTAGCCATTTAGAAGCACCTCTGTCCTCTTCCTGCAGATTAGCATTTGGAAGCAGCTCTGTCCTCTTCCTGCAGATTAGCCATTTAGAAACAGCTCTATCCTCTTCCTGCAGATTAGCCATTTAGAAGCAGCTCTGTCTTCCTCCTGCAGATTAGTCATTTAGAATCAGCTGTATCTTTCTATTTTATCTGGGCTATATAATACACAAGGATATCTTATTACATGTCTGATAAATAACAATATTATGTATGAACTAAATTTCAGGTTCCTGATGGTAATGGTAAATGTTTCACCTGATTTGCGTTTTGCTGATAAAAATAAAAGGTGTCCCTGTATCATTAATTATCTTCACTGCTGTGCTGTCACACATTATTTGTATTGTTTCTTCACTATTTTATGGCTTTCCTTATGTCTATTGTTTAAGAGAACCTGTCACAAGGTTTTACCGATATAAAGTGATGCCATTACTTTTGAGCCCTCTTTTACAGCAATCTAATATGCTGAAAGGCTGTCCCCAATCCACTCTGCAAAGCAAAAAATGAAGTTTTATTAAAATGTAGGGATGTGGACTGTTTTATCTTGTGACTACCCCTGAAGACAAAAATCGCGCTGTGTGTATAGTATCACACAGTTTTACATGTAATAGTGATGCGCGTCTTATGTAATGTATTATGATAATGTACATCATATGAGTCATGTGAAGTGTTAATGTATAATGTAAGTAGCGTATAGTGCAGGATAAACATAGGATTAGCTTAGGATAGCAATTATGGTTTCTATAGTAAGTGGTTTAGCAACAGCATAGGACATAGGATAGGAACAATAGGTTTAGTCTATAGGATAAGAAATAGTTAATGATAAAACTATCCCAGTGGGTGGGAACTAGTGTTAATAAAAGGGGGGCACTTCCTAATAGTGGATGGTTAGAGAAATGCAGTGCCAAGATCAAGTTCAGGTGCATTGGGCTGCAAGAGGCAGCATGGCCCAACTGTTCAAAGCAGTGGGAGGCAAAACTGAGATTCCTGATGGACACTCCTGCAACATCTGGAGCCTAGGGATCGGGCCAGATACCAAGGAGCGTGCCTGGTCTTCTGACATCTTGAAATCAGTGGATGTGGAATTACGTGGGGGGGTGGTGGCCAGTCCCGGGTGCACTGCTGAAGTGGACAGGGAATCCCTGAGGCTGATGGAGTCAGCGGGCTTAGGGGTAGTCCAGGCCAAATGGGTGGCAAGGCTGAAGAGGTACTGTTCTAAGGGAGGAAGAAACATGAAGTGTTGTGTCCTATACCACATGTCATCACCTGATGAACTTGAACTGACTAATAAACATTTGCCTGTTGTAAGGAACTTGGTGTCCACTGAATTGTGTGTGGTGGTTCCTGAGTGGAGGCCTGCCGGCTACAAGTGAGTGTGATGCACCCCACAATGACAGAACACTGGGACATCGTTGGTCTGTAAAGTGCCAGACTGTAACCAGACAGTGACTCACAAAAGGCGCTGTCCAGTCCGATGGGTATCTCTGGTCTTGAAATTCTGTAAAAGAGGTCTTAAAGGTGGTGGTGTTACTGTCAGGATTTCTGTTGCCCTTCTACAGTTTGACCACTAGTGGCCGCTATTGTTCACTTTAATATTGTGCGGATTCTGAATCTATGGAATCCATCTTGTTTCCTGTTTGGGCCTACCTAAAGCCGCATAGATCTCTCACTCATTGCTTGAGTATTGTATCTAGCTGTTAGCCTAGTTTCAGTCTCCAGCTCTTGAACATTCTTACCAAGACTGTTCTATTCATCTACTGATTGTTTCCTACAAGTCCTTGCTATCTCCAAGAACTTTTACTACTGCTTGCTGTTCCTGCTTGCTCTCCTTCGGCCACTGGTTTCCATCAGTACTACGCCAGTATCGTAACAGTTACTTTATATTGGGAAAGCCAGGTGACAGGTTCCCTTTAAGCTGTAAGTTGTGACGTCCTCTCACTATCCCAATTCACCACAAAATGGCTGCTGCATTTCCTGCCATAGCTTTTATAGAGGTTCTGATAATCCCTTCTGATTGGTTGTTCTATTCCATATGATATGAAAGCTGCAAGGCATTATGGGGAAATCCGCCTGAGGTCATGTGATCCTTCTCTGGCGGATGCAATCTTCTGCAGTGTGTAAAATGGTGGTGGGAAATTATCATATTTACTAATTACATGTAGATGAAAAAAATCTTATAACTTCCTCTATTGTCGAGTGTTTTGTGTTTCCATCATGTGATTGGTACATAATAAATATTTTTTTAAAAGAGCCCTTTGTGACTATAGCAAAGTCACCCTTTCTACTTTGGAGGGAACCCCTCATCAAAGCAGCTACTACATCATATGCACCATGCAAGCACCCTCTCCACTCCAACTGGTGGAATACAGTTCTTAAAGGAACAGTTCTCTTTACTTATACGAGATACTATGGCAGCTATGTCACTCATCATGATCAACTCCATGATCGGTCCAGCTCTCTTCCAAGTGGACACTTTGGGAGCTCTCTTATTGTTGCCCTCCTTCCCCAACTGATTGGCGAGAAGCATGATCACAAAATCCATATTCTCCAGGGTCTATCCCCCTCTTTATTCCCAGAACAGCCAAGATCCTCCCAAGAATGTCCTCCTCCCTTCCAGCAGTCACTGCTCAATCTCTTTTTTCCATCATAAATATCTTCCCCATTTTAAAGGGTCGGCGTCCACTCCACAACTCCGTCATATGTATTTATCGCAACATGTACGATACAATGTATAAATCATCTCTACAAAATGTTACTACATTATTTATTTTATTTTTTTTCTTTTAAAACTAATAAAATTAAAAAGTACAATTAGTTTCATTCATTGATAAACATTTTATTAGTTTGACGCCAAAATATATATATATTTTTAAATATTGTAAATTCTGAAATTACATTAAATAATTCATTTAATACCAGATCACCTTGTCAGCCAATAATCTATATGAACAGTATCACAAATAAAGAAAGAAAAACCCTCCGGAGCACAATTTTCCTATAGTTCCAAAAATTACCAGTCATTATAGATGGTGTATGTGTCATTGTGACGGAAACATCTGACAGACGGGTGGAATGAATATGGTAATGGGACAGTATTGTACAAAGGAAAAGTGTAGAGCGGGACCCATCACAGGTCAGGAGACATGCGTTCTTCTCCAGTAGAACTGCTAAGTGACTACAGGGTCAAAGGAAACCAGTCACGTTACATCGAGGTGACAGCTACTATGGGGACATTATGCCATTACCAGGAAAAGTGATTATATTACTACTTGCCGTATCACAAAAGCAAAGTGACGTAACAAGGACTGGATGTAACCACAGGAATAACCACAGAAACGACCTTCACGCTACAAATACTGCTAAAAAAAATGTAGGTTTTGTTTTTTATTATTTTAGGCATTATTATTTTCTTTTTTTTTTTTAATTTTACTTTTTTTCTTTTTTCTTTTAGTTATTTGTGCTGTCGGTAAAGTTCGGAAAAATGAGAAGATTTTTACAGTCATTTTTATTTTTTGATTATTATAAAGCGGAGTTTTACATTCTTCAAAAATAGTACCACGGATTCGCTAAGATGACGACACCCAATGGACTAAAGACTCTTCTTGGAACTTGCTTAGGATATGTCTTTTCCAAAAAAGTGACCCTTAAGTTGTTATTGCAGATCAACTAGATAGGTGTAATTGGTATTAAGACGGTCATGCACATTAGATGGCTGTTGACCGATCAATGCGCCAACTGAATGTTTGACTGTGAGTCATCTTGGCCATCTCTCTGATTGTCATGGGTGTGTCAGAGGTGACAGACAGTCGCCATGCAGTTGATTGCAGGAGATCTCTACATTTGGCATTACAGACATCTTCTTAGAGGCTGGCTGTCTATAGGACCCAGCGGCTATCTCCCTCTGGCTAATTACCTCCCTGGCCTGGGTGTATAAATACGTGGTGTGTCTGAGAGGGAGGTGCTGGCGGTATTCATTACTACTTGTGAGGCTTTAGCAAGAGCAGTACTTAATCTTCTCTGGAGCTTGAGACCGAGTTCGCATTTATCTGGAGTCGTCTAAAGCTAAGCATTCTCCCCCTGTTTATCTAACCTTGTTGTCTATAGAGTTTGGTGGAGATCAACTAATGCTCATCTCCTCCCTTCCCTAGCCTTAGCCATACGCCAGGGAAAGTCAGGGCGAGGCACGCGTGCAGCGATTGGTGAAGAGCCTATGTAGGGACGGTAGTTGAGACAGAGTGACACTAGACCAGACTAGGAGGTCTCCACTCCCTCTTTCCCTAGTGTCTGGGCCCCCTTTCCCTCTTCCTTCTGTGTTGCATTAAGTCTTTCCCACACCCTGCGCGACACCAATATATACGGGAGAGCTCGCTCGGCCAAGAACAACCAGAAAAAGTGGATCACCGATGCAGGGTGTCCAATTTCTAAACAGCTGTAACATGGCTGCACAGAGGCTTATCGACATGGTGGAAGTTTCTATCATCTATATCTAATTGTTGGGCCATGATATCATTTTTACCTATTTTTCTGCAAAAAATTACTTTTTTCGAATTCCGATTTAGCATAAGTTACCGCCACTATTAATAGTCCAAATAACTCATCTAATTGCTCAGTGGAAACGTCTTTTCTCCTTAACTAATTATTCTTGCATCAGTCTAAAAGACGTTCATCCAAGAAGAGGTGTCGGTGAGGAGTCAGCTATGTTCTCTGCTCTTTTTGTTACACGTGGTCGGGGGATTACAGCAAGAAGAAGAAATTCATTAATATCCTGAGTGATAGAAGAACAAGAAGCCAAACCTGGAAGGAGAAATCTCTGCCAAAGCCAAGACAGCAGGTCTTAGGTATAGAGTATCTCGGAAGCTGCAAGTAGGCATGGTACACCGTCCCAGCACAAGGCTTGATAATTCACCTCTCTTTGAACTGCAGCTAGTCACAAAGATCTTGTTTTTTGTCACTACATCCACGGATTTATTTTGCACTGCTGGGGCTTCACAAAGGCATCATGCTATCATTCACAGCTCATAATATAAGCCAGATCAAATACGGGAAAAAAAAGACAGCACCAAATGTCATTTCACCTTGCGGTGTAACTTACTTGGAAGACTCGACGGTTTGTAATACAGTTCATTGGAATATGAAGAGATATTTCAGACACTAAGGGAGAAATGTAATATGGTCAGTTTGCTAGAGCATGAGCCTTCTTAGCTATAATAAGTAGAGATGAGCAAATTTTTTTTTAATTCTAATTTGCCAGCTTCGCCAAATTTTTTTAAAAATTTGGCGAAAATGTTATTCTCAGAGAATTGTAAGTACTTTAATGAGTAACCCTAAGTTCTCCTAGGACTGTAAACAACTCATTTTAAACTTTAAGTGTCTTCAACATATATAGCTTTGGGTAAATAGATGGCTGTCACATGTGGCGCCCTGCTGCGCTTGGTGCCACAGGAACCAGAAGGGTGCATGGCTGTATTTCTCCACAAGAGGCCCTCACTACATTCAAACACCTCCACCTTCCACCTCATACCAGCAGAGGGAGCCCTGATAGGGATATAAAGGGAAGGTGGAGCCAGGCAGAGAGTAGAGTCTGAGCCTGAGTTGGAGAGTAGTCAGAGTCTTCAGTCCAAGTCAGATGAGTGTTGCAGTGTGCTCAGACAGTGAGCAGCACACAGGCTGCTGTGAGAGGCAAGCTAGGCCTCCAGCAGCTCTGAAGCCAGACAGAGAGCATGCCGACGCTCAGAGAGCGGTGAAGACTCAGCACGCCAGCTGCCTTGTAGTGAAGGCCCCGAGCGTGACCGACGGCGAGGAGAGAAGGAGTGATAAAGGGGGCAGAGGAGCATACCAGGCTCACCCCAGTATATTTACCGGACACCGGGTCCGAGCCTACAGGGATCCTTCACACCCAGTAGGGTTAACCGGAATCCCAGGAGGACTACAAGTCCCTGGCAGACCTGAAGCTAGACTCACAGGACCAGGAACCACGAAGGCCCCGATGTCCAGGGAAAGTGGTTACCAACCGGAGGTCCCACCTCAGAGCAACAGGTTAAGTAAAAGCAGGACACATAAACTAGTCACAGTTGCAGGCTGGCCAGGAGCTTACAGAGACAGACACGGAACAGGAGGCCTTATACCCGCTCACTAGGGAGAAGTCCAAAAGTGCGCCCTTCACCTAGAATACCCTGGACTGTATCTAACAGCTGTACCAGTAAAGGTAACGAAGCAAAACCCCCTGTCTGTCCGTTACTCAGGATGCGCCATCGTTCCCTACCTGCACCACAACGCCCAGCGCACCCACCTCCATTCATTCTACACTGCCCTGAGGCCTGCTCCACCTGTGGGGAGCTGTCCCATCAAAGCTACCCCTAACATCAGCCTCAGTGGACTGTTGCAGCGCTGGTAACCTCTTACCAGAATCCACAGGTGGCGTCACAAACTTTTATTTTCATATTATTAAACCCCCTTTTTTGGCGCACTGTTCGCCCTGGGCCAGCCACCGTGATATACATATATACTGCCCCAGATAGTAAGGCCCCACCAGGGGTGAGACGGATCGCTTTTGGCGTCACGAACAGGATTGTGTGCCCGTTGCCACCGGGTACTGTGCGCCTTAAGAAACTGTAAAACTCACTGTGGTGAAGCTTTTCCTGCCATTTTCCAGAGTTTCCCGCCTCTGGCCGCCATTTTCTGGACTCCGCGGGGGAAGAAGAGGGGCGTAACCGCTGGAAGCGCGCAAAGTCGAGGACACGCCCCGCCCCTGACGTCGAACCAGGAAGCGTCAGGTCCTGGAAGGAGTGAGAGGATGCCCTGACGTAGGACGCAAGTGACGCGAGATCCTGAAGAAGACCGTCACCTGCGGAGCTACGGCCTACCAGAAGAAACGTAAAGAAGGTAGGCCGCGGTTCACTAGGGGGGCGCAACGATGTCGGAAGCCCAGCAGAACGCCGAAGTATCGGTTAATGGTCCTGATGTCCCACCTGCGCCCGGCGCTGAGCAGGTTGAAGCTGCCGCTCCAGCCGCAGGGCCTGTAACCCCTGTTATACCTATGGCCCTGCCGTAGATCCCGGGGGCGATGTGGTTCCCCCAGTATAATGGCAAACCGGACACACTGTCCGGATTCAAGAGGAAGATATGCGGCATACTGGACATGTATTCTATGACTGGCAAGCAGAGAGCCGCTGTAGTGTTAGGACAATTGACTGGTGCCGCTGAGCGAGAAGTTGAAACCTGGCCAGCCGCAGACCAAGAATCAGTGTCCACTATCTTTAAAAGACTGCAAGCAGCGTTTAAAAACCGCACTGAGACAGTTCTCCGGATGAGGTTCTACCATTGCGTCCAAAAGCCTGAGGACAATATCCGGGACTATGCCTGGCGCTTACAGGAGGCCCTGCGGTCCCTGAAACAGGCTAGTCCAGCCAGCATTCATGATGAAAATAAAATGCTGACGGAACAGTTCATCCGGGGGTTGAAGTCCCAGGAAGAGAGCAGAACTGTACGGTGGTGGGCTCTAGACCATCCAGATGCCACCTTTGACACCCTTAAGGACATGGCTATAAAGGGCCTGCAGCCCCTGGAAACCACAGATACTGCTATCTAGCGTTACCAGGGTGGGACCACCCCAGAGCCCGCAGCACCCACCATTCCTTCACTGACTGCTGAAACAAGGATGCAAACCGTGCCCCCTTGTGAGTTGGACAGCCTACGCTCTGAAGTGCGCCAGTTAAGTAAAGCCCTGGCCACTGTCATGAGTACCCTGCAGCTACAAGCGGAGCCTGAGCCGGAAGGAAGGATCCTGCTAGCCGACAGACCTGAGGATGTCCCCTGGATGAGGAGAAGAAGGACAACGCCACCCCGTAGGAGGACAACACCACCCCGGAGGAGGACAACGCCACCCCGTGGGAGGATCAACGACCAACGTCGCCCTCCAGAAGACTTCATATGCTACGCTGCCATAAAGCAGGCTACACCACTCGGGCCTGTCCTTTAAACGAGAAAACCCTGGTGCTGAGGGCCAACACCCAGGAGTAGAGCAACCAGGCCCATCAAACTGGTACCGCCAGTTCGTAGGAGGAAGACCTTTCCTGTCCATTGTGCTGGACGGCATCTCGACCCCTGCCCTGCTGGACACAGGATCTCAGGTAACCATTATGCCTGATGTCCTCAACAAAAGGTTCTGGTCCATAGACGAACTTCACCCGCCAGATCCAAACCTTTTTGTGTATGCCTCTAATGGCCTCCCCCTTAACCTAGTCGGGGTTAAGGATGTGGCAGTAAAGGTGGGAAGAGTGGAACTGAAGGACCAGGGACTAATAGTAGCAGAGACTAATCCTGGAGATACAGACTTGTATATGGTACTTGGCACAAATATTGTCGGTAACTGTTTGGGAGAAGTGTTGTTTTTGCTCCAACAGATGGCTGACACCGCCAGACCGGGGCAGAGGAGGGTGCTCCAGAAAGAGATCCGAGCCCTTATGTACCAGCAACAGGTAAAGCTATCAGGTGGTGAAATCGGTAATGTACGGGTGACAGACCCGATACCCATTGTGATTTCCCCAATGAGTGAAATGCTGATTTGGTGTAGAGCAGCAATAGGTCTCAAAGGACGGAGCTACCAGACGGTAGTAGAGCCCCTTAGCTCGGAGCATAGACCTACACTCTTGACTGCCAAAGGGGTAGTGGTTGTACGCAATGGGAGGGTGCCCATACGCCTCCTAAACTACGGGGAGGACTAGATTAGATTACCACGTTACGCCACTGTTGCTAAACCGTACACAGTAGATAACAACTCCATACACACGGCGGAGTCCTTAACCTCACCAGACGAAGTGGAGGATAATGACCCGGGAACCCAGGTGGAGGATTGGTGTCAACAGCTCCATGTTGGGACAGACACCACTCCTGCCCATCAGAAGAAGGGAGTACACCGGGTGGTTCAAGAATACAAACAGGTATTCAGTAAACACCCACTTGACTTTGGGAGGATTAAAGGGGTACAACACCATATACCCACAGGTGACCATCCACCCATCAAAGAACGTTACCGGCCTATACCACCAGCACACTACCAGAAGGCGAAGGAGATGTTGCACGACATGAAGAAGGCAGGGGTAGTAAGGGATAGTTGTAGTCCCTGGGCAGCTCCCCTAGTTCTAGTCAGGAAAAAGGACGGAAGCATGAGAATGTGTGTAGATTACAGACAAGTAAATCGCATTACACATAAAGATGCATAACCTTTACCACGAATAGAGGAATCCCTGGCTGCCTTAAAGTCTGCAAATTACTTCTCCACCCTTGACCTCACTAGTGGGTGCTGGCAAGTAGCTGTTGCTGAGGAGGATCGGGAGAAGACGGCTTTTACCTCCCCGATGGGACTCTGCGAGTTCAATAGTATGCTGTTTGGACTCTGCAACGCCCTCGGAACGTTCCAGAGATTGATGGAGTGCTGCCTGGGACACCGCAACTTCGAGACTGTACTACTATACCTGGATGACGTGATAGTGTACTCCAGAATGTATGAGGACCACTTGAAGCACCTGGCAGAGGCATTTGAGTCGCTGTCCTGGTATGGGATAAAGCTGAAGCCCTCCAAGTGCCACCTGCTCAAGCGAAAGGTACAGTACCTGGGGCACATCGTCAGTCCAGAAGGAGTAGCACTGGACCCGGAGAAGGTCACTGCCATCCAGAAATGGCCGGAGCCGAAGAGCCTCAAGGAGGTACGTCAGTTCCTGGGACTAGTTGGGTATTACCGGAGGTTTGTGAAGCACTACACCAAGAAGGCGGCGCCTTTGCAAGATCTCCTGGTAGGACAGTCCGGGAGAGGCAGAAAACGCCCGTTCCAGTGGGGTAAGGAGCAAGCTGAATCCTTTAAAGTGATGAAGGAGATCCTGACCGGCGAAGAGATCCTAGCCTACCCTGACTACAGCTAACCGTTCCTGCTGTACACTGATGCCAGCAACGAGGGGTTAGGAGCTGTGTTAAGTCAGAAGCAGAATGGGCAAGAAAAGGTGATCGCCTATGCAAGCAGAAAGCTCCGCCCGACCGAGAGGAACCCAGAGAACTATAGCAGCATCAAGTTGGAGTTCCTGGCCCTAGTCTGGGCCATCACCGAGCAGTTCAAACACTACCTAGCCTCCAGTAAGTTCACTGCCTACACAGACAATAACCCCTCGACTCATATGGAAACAGCCAAGTTAGGAGCCATGGAACAACGATGGATGGCTCTGCTGTCAAACTACCAGTTCACTATTAAATACCGGGCAGGCCGCAAGAATGCCAACGCCGATGCCCTGTCCAGGATGCCTCACCAGTCGGACACTGAAGAAGAAGTGGATGACCTGGAAGAGATTGAACTACCTGCCTTTCATCTAAATGGAATGGTCCACGAGCAACGAGCCTCCAGGAGGCATCGCGGTAAGATGCTAAACCCTTTGCCTCACCACAGCTGGAAGGAGACCCAGGACAGCGACCCGGTTGTCAGCCGTATCAAGGAACTGATAACTCAGGAAGGTTCCTCCCTGGAGAAGGAAGCGTCTCCACAAGCCAAGAAACTGTGGGGTGAGAGAAGCCGGCTGTTCATCTATAGGGAGAAGCTGTGCCAAAGGTACGTCAACCCGAGGACCCATGAAATGGTGTGGCAGATTGTAGTGCCCAGGACGGGCATCCAGATGGTGTTGGAGGCCTACCACGATCAAACGGGGCACTTTGGCTGGAAGAAGCTAGAAACCCTGCTGAAAGGTCGGTTTTACTGGGTTGGAATGCGGAGCTCCATAGAGAGAGACTGTGGACCCTGTAGCTTCAGAAGGAAAGACTATAGCAGCCAGAAGGCACCCCTGCAACCCATCAAGACAACGTGACCCTTGGAGATCGTGGCCCTGGATCATGTCAAGCTGTCACCCAGCCAGTCAGGATATTCCTATGCCCTGACCATGGTGGATCACTACTCCCGGTTCCTGGTGGTCGCCCCCGTCAAGGATCTGACGGCAGAAACTGCGGCGAAGACGTTTCAGGCGTACTTCTGCAGGCCCCATGGATACCCGGAGCAGGTGCTGACAGATCAAGGCTCAGCCTTTGAGGCCGAATTGTTCAAGGAGTTCTGCCATCTGTACGGGTGTAAAAAGATCAGGACTACACCGTACCACCCCAAAACCAACGGACTCTGCGAAAAGATGAATAACATCATCATCGACCTGCTGAAGACCTTACCACTAGAGGAGAGAAATCAGTGGCCAGACCTACTACCTGACCTGGTAGATCTGTACAACCACATACCTGTGAGTTCCACCAATTGTACTCCAGCATATCTCATATTCCCAGACCCGGGAAGTTGCCCATGGACCTGGAGCTTGGTGTAGTAGAACCCAAAGCAGATATGTCCACTGAGGACTGGGACACGACCAGACAGGAGCAGTACAGGAGAGTACAGGCCTGTGTCGAAGACGGTCTCACTCGGGTGAGGGACAAGCAGGAAGCCAACTACAATAAAAGCGCACCCGCAGAACCCTTCACACCAGGAGAAGTACTGTTAAAAAGGAAAAGGAGAAACCACAAACTTGATGACCAGTGGGAGAGAGAACCCTACACTGTGTTAAATTCAAGATTTGATAAGAAGACCTGTTTAATTAGTAAAGATGGAGGAATAACGACTGCAACGGTATCTAGTGACCATCTGAAGTTGTGTCCAGACCTGCTAAAGCCCCAAGAGGAAGTGCCTCTCACCATACCGGAGGAGCCTAAAGAAGCAGTAATACACACTGACCTAGGAGATTTCCCGGCAGATTGGCCCCAACTAGGAGGAGCAGTAATCATACCTGTAATCACCTTCTACCCACAGCAAGAAGAACCTGTAGGTGCCCCAGAAGAGCCTGCTCAAGAAGAATTCCAGGAAGAAGAATCTCCGGCTGGAGCAGAGCAAGAAGGCCCAGCTAATGGTACACTTGCCAGTCCCGCAGAGAGGTCAAGGCAGTCTTGTAGCCCCTCCACACCTAGTACTGACAGAATGGGAAGTAGTGCAAATACCAGTGCCACACGCAGTAGTCAGAGTCTTCAGTCCAAGTCAGATGAGTGTTGCAGTGTGCTCAGACAGTGAGCAGCACACAGGCTGCTGTGAGAGGCAAGCTAGGCCTCCAGCAGCTCTGAAGCCAGACAGAGAGCATGCCGACGCTCAGAGAGCGATGAAGACTCAGCACGCCAGCTGCCTTGTAGTGAAGGCCCCGAGCTTGGCCGACTGCGAGGAGAGAAGGAGTGATAAAGGGGGCAGAGGAGCATACCATGCTCACCCCAGTATATTTACCGGACACCGGGTCCGAGCCTACAGGGACCCTTCACACCCAGTAGGGTTAACCGGAATCCCAGGAGGATTACAAGTCCCTGGCAGACCTGAAGCTAGACTCACAGGACCAGGAACCACGAAGGCCCCGACGTCCAGGGAAAGTGGTTACCAACCGGAGGTCCCACCTCAGAGCAACAGGTTAAGTAAAAGCAGGACACATAAGATAGGCACAGTTGCAGGCTGGCCAGGAGCTTACACAGAGACAGACACGGAACAGGAGGCCTTATACCCGCTCACTGGGGAGAAGTCCAAAAGTGCGCCCTTCACCTAGAATACCCTGGACTGTATCTAACAGCTGTACCAGTTAAGGTAACGAAGCAAAACCCCCTGTCTCTGTCCGTTACTCAGGCTGCGCCATCGTTCCCTACCTGCACCACAACGTCCAGCGCACCCACCTCCATTCATTCTACACTGCCCTGAGGCCTGCTCCACCTGTGGGGAGCCATCCCATCAAAGCTGCCCCTAACATCAGCCTCAGTGGACTGTCGCAGCGCTGGTAACCTCTTACCAGAATCCACAGGTGGCGTCAAGAACTTTTATTTTCATATTATTAAACCCCCTTTTTTGGCGCACTGTCCGCTCTGGGCCAGCCACCGTGATATACATATATACTGCCCCAGACAGTAAGGCCCCACCGGGGGCGAGACACACACACTCTCGGAAATGTTTATTCAGTGCTTCCTCTCCTTATCTCTATGGCAAAGCTGTGAACTGTAACGTTTTCTCACTATCCAGATTCACTCCAAAGTGGCTACTGCATTCCCAGCCTCTGCTTTTATACAGACTATGATACTTCCTCCTGATTGGCTATGCTATACAATGTTATGTGATAACTGGAAGGAGTTACGTTGAGGCCTGCCCAGATGCAGCGGAGGTCATGTGAGCTTTCTCTGGCTAATGCAATCTTTTTCATTGTGCAAAATGGTGCCGGCCATTTTCAGCGATTTTTGCTAAACAGACAGCAAATTGTTCTGAATTCTCTGGGTTCAGTGAATTCCTAAAACTTTGACATAAATTCGATTCAGATTTTGTAAGAGCTTGTAAAAAATTTCAATGTAAAATGTGGGCATGTGCATCAGGACCTTAGAGCATTTTAAGCCTCAAGGTCTACAATAATATTACTACTGCATATCTCCATTCATTTATTTTGGAACTATGTGACTCTCCTAGAAGTGAATGCGGAGCGACATGTGCTGCCACTTTTTTGTTAATTTCCCTCTGGGATAGGATTAGGGTTATTAATAAAGATACCAATTTTAAGGGGTTTAAGTAAGCAGCTGACAGCCGCCTTACCCAGTGGAGCAGGGGTGAAGAGACCCCCTACTGGAGATACTGTAAATTCAAGTCCCAATGGTGGAAGCTGCATATTTTAGACATTTATGAAATACCCCCTGAAGAACCACTGTGTTGAAGTCCATTTTAGGAGGTCAGCAATTAAATATATATTTGGGATTGGGTAGAACAACACTGCAGCATCAGCTTTGAATTTTGCTTCTCAATATCACATTGCATTGAGCTCAAAATGTTGGATTAGGAGTCCTCCGGCCCAAAAGGAACAATGATTTTGTGGGTCCAACCCCTATCTACACAATAATTGGCAACGCAAACTGTCAAGAGTTTTCAGAAACAATTTTGGTCAAGTTCTGGCTCTAAAAGGGGCAGGGTTTATGTAAATCCCACCCAAAAGTGGATGCTCTGTAAAGTTTTGGCCTTCTCCTTAGGCGGTCCTGGGGGGAAAAAGAAAATTAAAGTACCTTTTTTTACCAATCGAGATGTTAAGTGTACTACACATTGAGTGCAAGTCCACTTTCAATTGTGTCATGATCGTTGTTGACCTCCACCAAGTGATCACCAACCCAATTAGGTTCAGAACCACTCAAACCCCTTGTGGGACACTCAGTTGTTCCACCCTTACATCAATCATCCCTTCTAGCAGAAGTTGCCACTAAAACCATCTAGACTTCTTGAAGTCAGTAGGTTTTCCCTAGAGGTCAAGACTACTCAAGATTATGAAAGAGAACCTGGAGGACTGAAAAGTTAGCAACCTCGAAAGGCTTGAAGTTGCAAAACAATGAGCTGGAGTAGTAGATAGATCTACTCAAATATCTATTATTTAGCTTTCAATATCTTTAAATAGAACAACACAAAGTACTGATTGCCGCATTGGTCCTGAAGGAAAAGTAAGTCTGTTGTAATTGCTGATAGCGTAAATGTTATTTGAGGAAACCTGGGGAGATTTTGAAAGCTAAGTGATGAACTATTATGCTGCAGCACAAAGAGAGTTACTCTTAAAACCTATATTTTAGCGAAACTGTGCCCACATTTTGCGTTTCTCAATTTCAAGGACCCTCTTTAATAATAACAGACTTCACATTCCTCAACCAAACGCCAAAGCATTTTTTTTAAATTATTATTATTATCATTTATTTAGAAAGCGCCAACATATACCGCCGTTAAGAACCATGAAAAGTGGAGAGAAAGAGGCTGGAAACAATGGCTGCAATCAGATGTGGTGCAGTCAAGGGTGTCCGAGTGAACCTAGGATCTCTGGCAGGTTTGACTTTAAAGGAGTTGTCCAGGAAGGACAGGGATCCTTAGGATAGGTCATAAATGTCAGATTTGTGGTGGTACGACACTCAGCATCTCCACCGATCAGCTGTTAGCAGGTCCCATGACATCTGGACGTACATAGTATGTGTGTCACGCCAGGTGTGGGAAAGACTTAGTGCAACACAGAGGGAAGAGGGAAAGGGGGAAGTGGAGACCTCCTAGTCTGGTCTAGTGTCACCTTGTCTCAACTACCATCCCTATGTTGCCTCTTCAGCAATTGCCACACGCGTGCCTCTCCCTGTCTTTCCCTGGCATATGGCTAAGGCTAGGGATGGGAGGAGATGAACACTAGTCGATCTCCACTAAACTCTACGGACAACAAGAGTAGACAAACAGGAGGAGAATGCTTAGCTTTTAGACGACTCCAGACAAATGTTAACTCTGTCTCAAGCTCCAGAGAGGACGAAGTACTGCTCTTGCTAAGCCTTCACAAGTAGAAATGAATATAGACAGCACCTCCTTCTCAGACACACCAGGTATATATAAACCCAGGTCAGGGTGCTAATTACCAGAGGGAGGTAGCCGCTAGGTCCTAGAGACAGCTTTTCATCTAAGAAGATATCAGTAATGCCAAGCGTAGAGATCTCCTGCAACCAACTGCAGGGCGACTGTCTGTCACCTCAAATACACCCGTGACAATGTGGAGTTGGGACACCACAGCTCTGTACACTGTGTAGTGGCCAGTCTTGGGTACAGTAGCTCAGCTCCTATTGAAGTAGATGAGAGCTGAGCTACAGTACTGAGAACGTCCACTACGTTGTTTACCGTTGTCAGACCCCAACTGATCTAATATTGATGACCTATCCGAAGCATAGTCTTGTCTTGGACAACCCTTTTGAGTACCATAGTTGCTTGAGATTGTTGACCAGATTTGTCGCTAAGATCCTTGCAAATTGAGAGTCTTTCACGCCTTCATTGTTGCTCTTTTTGGTACCAATAGAACTGCAGAAAGACCAAGTTAAAGTGGCCATTTGGCACATTCCTTGGCAGGGTACATAAGCCCCTTAGCTATGGACTTTCAACAAAGCTACAATGTTGTAATATCATATATTATCTGACTTTTATAGGATAGCCCATCCACGTATAGTTAGTTGGATCCGGTGGAACAAAAGAACCCAAGTTGTCTCTAAAGCTTTGTGATCCCTTCAAATGTCTTCAAGCTCATTGTCTATCAATACCTGCAGTTGTACTTAGCCTGCCAGACTTATTTTGCCCCACTCTACTACTTTATTCTACATATCAAGGGTGCAAAAAAAAGATCTAGAGAATAATCCAAATTTGGTTTGTCCTTAGGCAGAGTTACAGTGGTCCCCATGTTTACTGCACCATTGGCTTCCCAAGAAAATTCCATTCATGGACCCACCTTGGCCAGTGAGCCCTTAAATCTGCCCAGGTTTGCGTCTTTATTTGTTGTTGCTCTAGCTTGTCTCTCTCTTGCTCTATCTTATGTTGCAGAAGTGTCTCTGCAGGAACAAGGGCTGGGGTGCAAATCCTGTCTCTGCACCCTTTTGGGTATGTTCAAACGATATTTTTTTCAAGTGGATTCGGAATGGGTCCATACCGAAAACTACCTGAAAATGCACCCAAAAAATGCTCATAAGAAAGAGCATATTTCATCAGCTTGATGTTTACACGTTCAGGCTGTTGAGCATCTTTTAACTTCTTCGGGTTTCCAAAAACGCCAAGTGGTTAAAAGAAGTGAGTGGACCATTCTCTAGGCGTTTTCTGCTTGGAAGACACTCAATGCTTACAATACAAGTCAACGAGAAGGCTGGGAAGATGCCAGAGCACCTTTTTAAGAATTTTGTCAGCCTTTTTACTTGAAAAACTGCAAAAAAAAAGTACAAAAAACACCAGCAAAAGAAAAAAAAAACTGGAAAAACACTCAAAAAAATGCTAGTGGTCAGCAAAACGGTCAAAAAGCGCTCTGGGATTGTCCAAAAAAAGCGTTTTGGAAAAGTGGTTGAAAACCTCATTCTCCACCTGGAAGAGACATCTTGTGCACAAACCCTTAGAGGTACAGACACAGGATGTCCTAAAACAGCCAACGTGTGCCTATGGGCTACTGGGCATCTAATTTCCGAGCATCTTCAATATTTTACCGGATGGCAAATTTTTAAGGGATTTATTCCTATATTATGGAAGCCTTTTGCTATAGTTACCAACTAAGGGACATTTTAGTCCAAGTTTGCCCCAATCCCACCAGAATCACCGATTTTGTGGACGAGTATTGGTACCGTACTGGACAATTCGGGACAGGTGGAATATATGCTTTGCCAAAAGTGGAATTTATCCTAAAAAGAAAAAGTATTTTAAATTTCTTCTGTAAAAAAAAAAAAAAAAAAAAGTTTATCTTTTCCCGCAAAGTGATTATTGTATCTAATTAAATGATAAAAGAGACTACTAAATATTCTCTATTTATTAATTCTGAAATTTGTAAAACACTTCCTGAATGAGCCGGGTGCCGCTGCTGGAGGGGGTGACACAGCAGACTGCTGAAGTTTGGCTTTCTGTACGCCAGCTCTGCGGGGCTATGAGAAGCATCAAACCCGCTCGCACTGAATATTACCATAGTGCTAGCAAAACACTGGTGGGAATTGTTTCCAGGCAAAGCTCAATATTAACTATTCATAATGGGTTTTAAGAAGTGCATTGCTTTTAAATACACAGATAAAACAACTTTAATCAACGAGCCGAGCTTTGAACAAGACAGATCAGTTCCAATTTCTAATGTGAATGTATCTGGCTGTAATCTTATATGGGATTTACCTTCTCTATCACGATGCTCCTGTAATCTCATTACAGACGTCAGCCTGGTTATTGGCCGCGTTGCTTCATTTCGTTAGTTCATAGATTTTCCAGAGCGACCCCCTCCCCCGCTCCTCGGGTCCACACTATGCATTTTGCACCCATGTGAAAGTTGCCAGGATTGACGTGAAGTTGTTGGAACATTAGAAGATCGGGGTCCAAAGTGTCAGAATAATGAAACTTTATAAAGAGTTATTTACCATCTGTGTGTCCTAGAAGAATCAGCATGTCATTATCCTGTACCCCGAGTGTCATTATCCTGTACCCCGAGTGTCAGTGTCCTGTACCCCGAGTGTCAGTGTCCTGTACCCCGAGTGTCAGTGTCATTATCCTGTACCCCGAGTGTCAGTGTCATTATCCTGTACCCCGAGTGTCAGTGTCATTGTCCTGTACCCCAAGTGTCAGTGTCATTATCCTGCACCCCGAGTGTCAGTGTCATTATCCTGTACCCCGAATGTCAGTGTCCTGTACCCAGAGTGTCAGTGTCATTATCCTGTACCCTGAGTGTCAGTGTCATTATCCTGTACCCCGAGTGTCAGTGTCATTATCCTGTACCCCAAGTGTCAGTGTCATTATCCTGTACTCCAAGTGTCAGTGTCATTATCCTGTACCCCGAGTGTCAGTGTCCTGTACCCAGAGTGTCAGTGTCATTATCCTGTACCCCGAGTGTCAGTGTCATTATCCTGTACCCCGAGTGTCAGTGTCATTATCCTGTATCCCAAGTGTCAGTGTCATTATCCTGTACTCCAAGTGTCAGTGTCATTATCCTGTACCCCGAGTGTCAGTGTCATTATCCTGTACCCCGAGTGTCAGTGTCATTATCCTGTACCCCGAGTGTCAGTGTCATTGTCCTGTACCCCGAGTGTCAGTGTCATTATCCTGTACCCCGAGTGTCAGTGTCATTATCCTGTACCCCGAGTGTCAGTGTCATTGTCCTGTACGCCGAGTGTCAGTGTCATTGTCCTGTACCCCAAGTGTCATTGCCTTGTACCGCAAGTGTCAGTGTCATTATCCTGTACCCCGAGTGTCAGTGTCCTGTACCCCTAGTGTCAGCGTCATTGTCCTGTACCCCGAGCGTCAGTGTCATTGTCCTTTCCCCCCAGTGTCAGTGTCATTATCCTGTACACCGAGTGTCAGTGTCATTGTCCTGTACCCCAAGTGACAGCGTCATTTTCTGGTACCCCGAGTGTCATCCTGTACCCATTGTCAGTGTAATTGTCCTGTACCCCGAGTGTCATCCTGTACCCAGAGTGTCAGTGTAATTGTCCTGTACCCCGAGTGTCAGTATCCTGTACCCCGAGTGTCAGTATCCTGTGCCCCGAGTGTCAGTGTCATTGAGAATAGTTGGGATTTTCACATCTTCTCACATTTCTCTGTCAGGTAGATCAGATTCTTGATACATTTGTACATAAATGAACAGAAAATCAAATCCTAAGATTAATAAAAATAACAATAGTCTCCGGCAACTACCACAATCCTGATGAAAGTGAAGTAGTTGGATGAGCAGGAACTCAATATTATCCGGAGTCTATAATGAGAAAGTCATTCTAATTGTTCTTTACTTGTTTTGTTTTTCTTTAAGAAATGATTTTGCCAATTATTATAAATGGGGGGGCTGGTAAACCTTTTACCTTACCGCTTTTTTAGTTTTCTTGTTCCTTTTATGAATATCTTCTAAGAGAGAAAAAAATGATAAAAAACATAATCTTAGAATTAGTGATACAAAGTCTCAAAAATACACCAGCAAGATGTCATTGATTCAGTTTATGGTAACATCTATCTGAGCATGGGGGCAGTATTTTGGAGGTCACCAAAAACAAAGCAAAAAAATAAATATATAGTTAGTGAGTGGTAACCAAACATATAACTAGTACATAAAGAAATCTAAATATGTTTTCATCTTTATTTAGTTTCACACAAGTAAAATAGAATTGACTCTGTCTGCAGCAAACTTCTTTACAGAGCAGATTTAGAGCTTAATGATGAGCAGAGAACAAGTTATTTTTTAAAAAGTAATCCAAGCCATAAAAATCCTCAATTCTTCGCTTCCAAACAAATAAATTAGAGTCATTGGAAATGGATTCGAGTAGTATATTGTTTGATTATTACAGCCTCCCTGTTTAATTAGTACGTGAATACAATCACGGCTTTTGTAACGGAGCGGGGTGGCGGGGGGTCGGCTCGGAAATTGTTTTAACAAGTGCAAAAATTATATATATATAAAAAAGATTTACTCTTAAGAATACTTAAGGCTTAACGTATAAGACAGTTGGGAAATTTGTTGTTGAAACAGCTGCCAAATATGCCCTCTCCTGGTGATCGCAGCTAAGAATTCATGGCATTTTTCTTTTTTTTTTTTCTTCACTATAACTTGCACTGATGAGTGACTCTATCTATTATCTATCTATCTATTATCTATCTATCTTCTATCTAATATCTATTATCTATCTATCTATTATCTATCTATCTATTATCTATCTATCTTCTATCTATCTATTATCTATCTATTATCTATATTCTATCTAACATCTATCTATTATCTATCTAATATCTATCTATTTATCATATATCTATTATCTATCTATTATCTATCTATCATCTATTATCTATCTATCATCTATCTATTATCTATCTATCATATATCTATTATCTATCTATTATCTATCTATCATCTATTATCTATCTATCATCTATCTATTATCTATCTATCATCTATTATCTATCATCTATCTATCTATCTATCTATCATCTATTATCTATCTATCTATCATCTATTATCTATCTATTATCTATCATCTATTATCTATCATCTATCTATCTATTATCCATTATCTATCTATTTCTCTATCATCTATCTATTATCTATCATCTATCTATCTATTATCTATCCATTTATCTAATATCTATCTGTCATCTATTATCTATCTATTATCTATCTATCTATCTATCTATCTATCTATCTATCCTTTTTTCCCTTCTTTATTTTGTTCTTTCTTTCCATTCCTTCCCTCTTTCCTTTTCTTTGTTCTTTCTTTATTTCTCTTCCTTCCTTCATTTCTTTCTTTGTTCTTTCTTTTTTTTCTCTTCCTTCTTTCTTTCTATCCTTCCTTAATTATTTCCTTTTTGCTTTTCTTTCTTTTTCTTTTATAACCTTTCTTCCTTCTTTTCTTTCTTTCTTGTCGCTTCCATCCTTTCTTTTTTTTCTCTTCCTTCCTTTCTTTTTTTCTTCCTGCCTTCCTTTCTTGTATCTTCCTGCCTTCCTTCTTCCTTTATTTCTTTCTTTGTCTTTCTTTCTGTCTTTTTTCTTCCTTCCTTTCTCTTATCTATCTATGATCTATCTATCTATTATCTATCTATCTCTATATATATTTATCTATCCATCTCCTATAATTTTACTTTTTACTAAATTCTTGTACTGATGAGAGATTTTGTACTTTTTTTTACCTAATCTCCATTTCTTGCCGTTCTCGCTTTAGGTAACATTATTTTAATAAGGTAACAGATACCCTGCTCTATCTCCTTGTGCCCCCCCCCCCACAAATAATGCTCTCTGTGTCATCTGTATATTTATGATAGCTGAAAGACATGGGTGTGGAGATCTAATTAAAAATGTGAAAGGTTTTAGAAGCCTGCTGCTTCACTGCGATCCTCTTGTTGCCAGCTCTTGGCAGCTCTGCTGTCACCGAGCCAAATGTTTAGTATTTTGCTGAACTACTGCCAGTAGGCTGCGGTGCATTGTGGGAGATGACGGCCTGAAGGTACGGCGCCTTACTTGCAGGAGAACAACGTGCAAGAAGGAAAAAGAGAAAAAACCAAGGAATGTAGCAAATGTGAAGGTAGAGTGTATACAGTATGTAAGAAAGGGAAGGAAAATTAAATATAGACCAGGAAAGGAAATGTGTTCACTCGTAGTTTTGTAGTCGGTGCGGCTTTTGTATAAGTTCTACATGGAGTTATAAAAGCAAACGTGAGTTACGACATGACACGCGACTTCGCAATGTCACTTCTTTACCGACTTGGAAACATCAGACAAATTCCTACTACTGGAAAAGTTCTAAAATTTTTGGACAAAATTTGTAACCATCTTTTTAAACTTTCCAAAACTTTTAAGCTCCACCCCTGGACTTCTGTTTCTTATTAATTCTTTTTCAGGAATTTTCCAGAAAAAAATTGTCTAGTAATCAGGCTGTAGTATTTTATAGGTCAGCTTTATTATTAAGGATCATAGCTACAAGATAATGGAGGTGTCCAGGCACTAGTGTCAGTAGGGAGGCCATAAAGCACTTCTATTCTACAGTATATTTGGGCACAAAGACTATCTCTCCCAATTCCTCCATACACAGGATCTCTCTGGTCGGCTCCTTTCTTCTCTATTAGAGAGTGGCTGCCTTCTCTGGCCATGGCTTATCTCTGTGTCAAAAATTGGGATTGGCCGACTAATTGTATAATGTCCTTTAAAAATGTTTGAGTCCATTTTGCGTTAGTTTGTTGCCCATGGGGCAAGGATATATAGTCCCATGTGCCTCTATTTCTACCAAAGACCGACATCCAAGGGAAGCCTATACTTCATATAGTGCCAGTTTACAGGTAGCGGGTGATGTTGGAAGACCTTTTGTTTCAATTGCTGGTTGGGGCTCAAACCTCGGACTCATTTATTTTTTTACCCCAGTTGATCCTTGGAGCAACTCATTCTGGCACATTTTTGGATTGTCTGGCCAATGGTCCACCAAGAATCTTCATGTTTTTCAGGTGCTTTTGGATGAAGGATATAGAGCTAACCAATACCGCAAGTGTAGGAGGTAGCTAAAGACTAATTGTACCTCCAAAGAAACCTACAAAAATTGGATTTTAGGTGTAAGGTCTTGCCAGACCACTGAAATCACCACTACCACTTCTCCCAGTGCTTCAAAGATCCCAATAATCTCGAAGGAAAAGAGATTCAATTGTTCCATGATATATTAGAAGGCATGGAGTTTTTAAAGGCTCTTAAAGTAGTTTAGTTCTTGCAAAGTTCTTGGATTGTAAAATAATAACTCAAAAACAGCCAACAACCCCCCAAAAACATAAAAGATAAAAAAGTATTAAGTATTACATAATATAAAGCAATGTCTAGCTGTGTGGGTCGAGCTTAGACCTCTTTGTTGTTTGCCCTCTCCTGCCCAGTTTATCTATTGGTGCTTTGTATTCTACGCCATGGATGTGAAGAACAGAAGATAATTCCTGCCGATGGCCTATGGCCATTCACACCACCACGTCCTTTCATGTACAAATACAAAGGCATATGGGATCTCAGAGGATGAATGGATGTAACCTTTATTGTATGGTTCTTTTTCAATGTCAGATGGGCCATTCTGTCCCTCTCGTTTTGGAAAGTGCTACCTCTGCTCTGAGCCGCTCCAACTCCACCTCTTGACATTAGTCCCCTTTTATACAGAAAGAAGCAGCCTGATGGTAGGGGAAGCCATGAAGGACAGGCATTAACCATCATCTTCAGACAAACAGCTGGACGAGATAAAAGAACATTTCTGCAATATAAGACAAAGGGTCGATGAATTCAAGCAGTGCCCTGTTGACGTTTTGATTATTTTTTGGACATCATGGAACAAAGGGCAATATTTATAAATATGAGGTGAGATTTACTGACCATATCGTGGATTAAAAGAATAAGTTAGTACACAGCGTGTAGGGGTTTTTGCACTTTTTTTTATACTTACATTGAAAAAATGGGACAAGATGTCTTTTCTGAAAATTTGCCACATTTATTTTATATTTGACTCATAATTTTAGGCATTGGCTTAATAGAGAGACGTAAGAGATAGAGAATGAGATTTGCAGCCAACCCAACATTTTTTTTTTTTTTTTAAGTTGTAACATGTAGTTCATGCTCTACTTGTCACAATGGTGTTTGCACTATGGGTGCTAACCAGGTGCTTAGGACTAGTGACCCCCTAATCTATCCCTGTCCCTTGTATTACTCCTGAAGGTGGAGACGCCGGATTCGCGCGTCTTGCTCTGCTCCTATATCAACCCTGATCTGTCCCCTCCGCCACCCAGGGAGATGGGAAGCCAAAGTGTACAGGAACACACTAACCAGACAAACAAGGGAAGACCAACAAGGATAAATGAAAATGCCAGCCATACAAAAAACACTCACAAAACAACAGAGTGGGACACAGGGGAATTAAAGGAAGGAGAAACCAAATAGGAGAGGATGAGGATGTGCACACAGACAAAACTCCAAGCAACAATCTACTGAAAAAATCTCCAACCACGAACTACACCTCCAACTCCAGAACAATGCAGTAAGAACTAACACTGGGAATCTCTAAGTGCCAGTGGCGAGCATTTATAGCAGAGGGTAGTGGCCTGAACAGATTAACCCTTGCACTGTATAGCAAGGAAAAAACCCGCCCTGTTTAAGATGGTGAAGTACTTCTAACAAGTGCAGGAGTTTGTGAAACCAGACAATGCAGTCTACTGGCCTTTCTCTGTCGCGGTATCCCTGTGACACTACTGATTATTTAATTTGGAGACATATTTTTTAAATCGATTGAACTGAAAGTCAAAGCCGTGCCCATAAATACTAGTAAAAGAGGGGAAACAGTTCTACTTACCCTCTTATTGTTCATCATGGGTGGTACAGGACTTCCTTTTCCCTGAGGCAGGGGTGTGGCCGTGGATCATGTAAAAGGTAACTGTCATGCCCAGGCTTAAAAGCTGTGGATTACGCCATTGCCCAAGAGGATGTCCCTAAGGATCATCTTGTATTCTTTCCTAAAAGTGATGCGATGGGGCAAAAATGTATAGGCTCTATTGTTAAAGTTTGAAGCACATAAGCCAATGACAGGAGGGCCTCACATTTTTTTAAGAGCCCCTCTCCTCTTTTTTGACCTCTGCTTGCATGGAAATACAGCAAACATCATAATCTCAAGGTTGTGGACAAACCGTGATATTGGCAGGAAGACAGCCACTAAATCCATACACGTTATCCATCAGGGACCTGCGTTTTTGACAGTGTTGTTGCAAACATGGTATTTACAAGAATATCTGTGAAACTTCCGCCTTTCTCATGGGCTTGTTTTGTTTCACTGGGCTTACTTTCGTTAAAAAAAAAAATATATATATATATGGCACTGTGCCCAGGTTGTGTGGGACACTAGAGAAATGGATAGGGAGGCGCAGAAGAGCCCTAAGGCAGGTGTTAAGATGCAGTTCCTGGTTTCTTAGTGGTAATCAGTAGAAAACAAGCTTGTCTGGTGTGCTTCTATCATTTTCTCGCAGTCTGTTTCTAGGAGACTGAACAGTTGTTTACTAGTTTGTTTGTTTTTTACTATCATTTTACTTTCTTAGTCTTAGTTTTTTTTATTTATATTTTTCAAAACTTCTCCGGCTGTCGGTATTATTCTGTGATCAATCCGAAATGTGATAAGTAAAATAGGAGCATAGAAAGCAGATAGCTACAATGTATGGCGATGCTGCACCCTTGATAAAGTGACCTTTGGAAATAATGACCTTCCCCATTTTGATCTGGAAAACCCATTATGCCAACCAATCTTCTATCCCGGATGATTGGACAACAAGAGCACTTATTGACTGTTGAGACATCCACCATTGGTTTGGATGTCTTTTTGAGCCATCCAATTCATCTTTTACCCAATAGGCTTGGCCAACATGGCCATTTCTTGACTGTTGAGCCATCCGTCATTGGTTTGGATGACTTTTTGAGCTATCCAATTCATCTTTTACCCAATAGGCTTGGTCATCAATGTCAGTTTTTGACTATTCAGCCATTCACCATTGGTTTTTTGAGCCATCCAACCCATATTCTATCCAATGGACTTGGTAAACAAGGTAACTTCTTGACTTTTTGAGCCATCCTTCGTTTTTTCCAAGAAGAGACAAGGAATGCATTAAAATTCCAATGAGCCTATTAAGTTACTCGTCTTTAGCAAAGAACTCAACAAGGAGGTTTGGAAGGCAATATTAAAAAACCCTCAAGATGTGAACCTTACAACTTTGCCACTGGGAGATGGAGCACATCTACCAACCTCAAGCCAACCGATGTGTTTTTCCTTGTCAAGCCCCTTGACTTGAGATTTCCTAAGAATTGGTGGGATGAACAACTTTGAAAGAGAAAAAAACAAAACAGGGTACTCTGCCAGGAGATGTCAATGGTATAAATGTCTATAACTGGCCATCTAGAGGCTGTGATTTGGATTGCATGAAGATTGTTGAGGATTTTCTTAGCATGTGAGAAAATATTGAATTTCTTTCATTGCTTTATAATAATAATATTTTTTATTTCTATAGCACCAACATATTCCGCAGCACTTTACATTTTAGAGGGGACTTGTACAGACAATTAAGACATTACAGAATAACACATAACTCAGATACCAGGAGGAGTGAGGACCCTGCTGCTCGCCAGCTACAATCTATGAGGTAGTAGGGGAGACACGAAAGGTAAAATAGGGGAGACAAAAGGTAGGGCTATAGATGTATCCATCCTTTTGTTTCTGTAAATTTCTTTAAAGGGGTTGTCCAGTACCTTTTTAATTTAAGATCGTAGGGGGGATTTATACCCAGCCTCCTTACCGGTTAGCTGTTATCACCTTCGTTGGCAGCTGGAAGTCAATAATGTACAGTGTGAACACTGCAGCTCCATTGAGTGTGTAGTGGCCACTGCTGGGAACTGCACATTAGTCATATTGAAAAGAATAGGAGCTGAGCTGCAGTAACCTTCAGGGCCCACTACAAAGGTTATGGAGTGGTGCTGTCCCACTCTATACACTGCTTACACTTGACTCTTCTCTGAACTGACTTGATGTTGCCAGTTTAAAGTGGCCTTTTATGAGGTTAAAAACATATGTAGCAGCATAAAGGTTTTTTTTTTTAGATGCAAGAATTATTACACACCTGTACCGAGTCCAGGATCGGCGCCATTCATCCCAGTCCGCTAAACTGTCTTGTGCTCCATGTCGGGCTTTGCAAGTAGCCCAGCGTGCTCTCCCTTGTGTACCTCGGCGTATATAAGGTCTACCAAGACACACATCTGTGCCTTGGTATTAATACTTTAGTGTTCCTCAGTTCCGTCTGCCTGTGGCCTTCAGTATCTATGCAACCTGTCTACAGTATCCAGGACGTTGTTACGCCGGCCACTCGCACATCTTCTAAGTGCAGCCCTACTCATTGTTTGTTTCGCGCTGACTACACTTCTGTCTAGCCCTTCTGTACCTCCTAATCACGTATCTGACCCTCTAGTCAGTTGCTGCAGAGACTACCCTGGAGTGGTACCTGGTGCATACTAGGAGCCCTGCCTATCCTCACAATCAGAGGTCCTAGTGAAGACCCAGTAGACACATAGTTATGCCCATACAGGGTAAGTCTGGTCCGTGGCAGAGTGAGTCCACATCCACCAGCGTTACAGACATCTCCTGGCTTACAGAATCTTCCAGTTTCTCTGTATCTCTACAACCTGTCTACAGTCTCCAGGATGCCTCCTGCCTGCCTGCGTCTTCCAGTTTCTCTGTATCTCTGTGTAAGGGACCTAAGGTGGCTGTGATGGTGAGGGAATGCTGTACTCCTTCACCCCGGCTCCCAAACAAAGACAAGGGTCCTAATCTTTCCATGAGGTGCTGCATATCACTTACTTTATGGTTGTAGTTCTGCTCCATCCTCGATCCGTTTCCTTCAGAGACCGCCACTTGAACAATAAAGGACTTTCACTCCATGTTTATATAAAACACAACTTTACTTTTATCTTCAGCATAGCAGAACAGGACAGTCACATTGGCAGAGTTACAGTTCTTTGCACAGCACAAGTTCTTATTTACCGTCTGTTTGCCCTGAGCTATCCCTTTCCTTAGCTGGCCGCTTTGGCCCTTAAGATAGCTGAGGCACTGCAGCCTTGTGAGTCCCGCACAGCCTTCTCGGGACTAATCCCTGTCCATATAGTCCTTCACTTCTTGGAGGACTTAAAGGAAGCCACACAGCTACCTCTTCTATACTGTAGGTCCCAAACTTGATGAGAAAGTCTTGGTCCGATTTAAAGCTGAACTCTGCTGCTAAACCGAACTTGCTGCTGCTCTCTTCCCTGGCCCTGTACCCACTGCCCTCTAACAGTCACCTCCTCCAGTCCCCACTGTTCTGCTCCTCCTACACTGAGCAACTCCTATTCTTTCACCATTTCTTACCTTAACTCTATCTTATCTTAAAGTGCCCACCTCTTCACTGCCCAGATCCTATCTAAACCTAACTGACCCTACAACTAACAGATCCGACAACTGTCACATACATCTTCGTTTACATATAATAAGTGTGTCACCCTACCTGGATGCCACTAGTGTAATAAAGCTGTGTCTGAGAGCAAGGGGGAGGTTCTCTGGTCAGGGGAACATTAGCATGCAATGCCTCCTGTCTCAGGCCAGTAGGGGGAGCAGGCTGCCCCTATAAAAGCTGGTACTGGGGACAGGGTTAGAGAGAACTGGATTGCCTGTCTCAGCTCTGAGACGTGTCCCAGAGTGGAGCAGGGACAGAAAGTTGATTGCACCTAAGAGGAAGTGTGGCAGTAGGAGAGAGCCACAAGCCAGAGACAAGAGGCGAAGAGAGCCTGTCTTGGCAGAGAAAAGACTTAATTTTACCAGACTTTGGTGTCTGAGGCTGGAAGGATTCCACATCCCCCAGCAGAGAACCAGTCCGCAAGGGACTGTACATTCCTTGGCCTAAGAAGCCTGGAGGCCCTGCCACAACCGAAGGGACCAGCAAAGCCGTACAAGGCTGGGAGCAAAAAGGAACCCACGTCGCAGGCCATACAGGCGAGAAAGCACGGAAAGCTCGGAAACGTGGGCTGTTATCCTATCAGGAGGAGCGCAGAAAGCACGGTAGGCCTACACCCTCACCCTGACCAGGGCCAATTTCCCCGTTGCTCTCAGACATCCAGGTCCCCTCCTAGCTGGGACTGTTTGTGGGTCAGTTTACCTGTTTAGTAAAGACCCTGGACTGCAACCTGTTGTCTGTGTGCTCCTTGCTCCTCCAGCACTACCATCACTCCCACCATCCACTATACTGCCCTGGGGCCGCACTCTTCCCGTGGGGAGTCACACTACCATAGCTGCACACCTCATCAGCCCCAGCAGTCTGCATGCAGCGGCGGTTCCTAATAACCGCAATCCACGGGTGGCGTAGTCGGACATAATCAATATAACGGACTACCATTGGCCTGACCACCCTGAGCCACGGAACCGGGTTGCCACTACTACACCCATCGCTCCCTATTGCCCGGATCCGAGTGCCCCACGGCCCAGGGGGCGAGTCATAAGCAGAGTACACTACATTGTGCATAAGTAGGGAAGAGGCGCATGACCGTTCCGGTCACCCCTATACATTCCTCCCTCCTAGAACATGACCGTCCCAGCCATGACAACATCTGTACACTAGCATTAATAGACATTTAAAACAGCTAATATCACTATTTACTCTAAAATACACAACAGATTAATATGCTTCAAACAGTTCTTCTCTACTGTCATCTGTGACCTCAGTCCCACTTGGTTGGGACCCCGGAACATAGAGTCCAAGTTCTTTTTTTTCACATGAGTCGAACTGACCCCTGTCCCCTTGCTCCTGGGACCCACAAAAAAATGTCTATCACAGGCTCGTTGGCCAGCAAATCCTGCTCCGGGTTTACTAAACACAGGAAGTCCTTGTTAAGAACACAATGGCCCACTGGCCAGCTAACATCAGCTCCGAAAGTCCTTGAGCAGTGACCTGGCATGATTCTCTGGTTGTCCTGACAGTTCTTTCCCCCTCCCTCCTTTTTGCTGGGTACTACCCCTGTTAAAACGCGTGTGCTGCTCATAAGTCCCTGTAAAGAAAGTTCAGGGTAAAAACAGGAGCAGTTTGTTGGTAAGAAGTAGGACAGTCCATAGAGCAACTGCACACAGTCTAGTGACAAGGGGTAATCAACCCTATCAGGGTTAAGTCCCATAATCCAGCAGGGGAATGCGCAAACGTGCGCAAAGAAACTAGGAGGGGGGGAAACACAACACAAAGTTATTTCCCGGCCGTCCGGCCAGCACCAATTCCGCTTGGTGCCATTTGAGCTCCTTGCCCTTTAAGAGACGCGGAACTATCTCTTCTTGTAAGATTCATAGTGCAACTAGCACAACATTGGTGGCGATTCACACACAGCCAGTTTAATCTGCAGCTTCCGCATAGTGGCTGTAATTCACCACCCCGTTGTCCTTGAATATCAGGACCGTCTGTCCTGCCAATCCAGTAGAAGAAGAGGACTCTCCACTTCCCCTCCTGGTCCTCTCCCATGTGGCTGAATTAGATGTTGGGCCCGACAGATCCTCAGAGGCACTTGACACGGGAGAGGCTGATGCTGTTCCTGCTGGTTCCCGCTGCTCCTGGGCCGTGGACAGGGACTGCAGCAGTTGGGATACAGACTCGTCTGTCTGTGGAGACATCTTACTGGGGCTCTGGTAGAGATCCAGGGAAACATCAGGGCTTCCACTAAGTAGCCCCACCGGTTCCTGACCAGTCCGCTCACGGTCAGCTGCTGAACTACGGTCGTGGTTTCCGGCCGCACAGGACGGTTTGTGGCCTGCTGCTACTCCGCCTCAGGCAGTATGATGACAGTCACTGCATACGGGCCTCGGGGCCCATTCTCCTTGATGAAGGATACTCAACTGCCCCCTAGTTCTATCTTATCTTAAAGTGCCCACCTCTGTACTGCCCAGATCCTATCTAAACTTAACTGACCCTGCAACTAACAGGTCCGACAACTGTCACATACAGTACAGACCAAAAGTTTGGACACACCTTCTCATTTAAAGATTTTTCTGTATTTTCATGGCTATGAAAATTGTACATTCACACTGAAGGCATCAAAACTATGAATTAACACATGTGGAATTATATACTTAACAAAAAAGTGTGAAACAACTGAAAATATGTCTTATATTCTAGGTTCTTCAAAGTAGCCACCTTTTGCTTTGATGACTGCTTTGCACACTCTTGGCATTCTCTTGATGAGCTTCAAGAGGTAGTTATTACATAAAACAAAATAATATTAAAAAAAAAAATGAATAAATAAATTATAAATAATAAAAAAAAAGAAAAGAAAAAAAATGTCTTCATGAATTGAAATAGATATCATTTATGTCCATTAACTTGTACAACGTTGATCCTAGTAAATTCAGTGGAGTCCCCTAAGATTTCTCCACTATTGAAAACACACTCCCAACTCAGCCAAAGAGGAAATGAATTGAAATGATTTCAATTATGAAAGGAGAGGAATCGACTGTTCTTCCCTCTACACTTCAACAACTAATAGTTTAACTCATCAATCGTACTTTCATCAAGTTTAATGGAAACATGCATTTCTAAGATTTACTAGAATGGGATGGTTCAATCCACCAGTGTGTACGATATGCATATAGAAACCCATTGTCCCTCCGCGTTAATGGGTCCGAGAGAGCGCATTACTTAATTAAGTCATTTTTCCCAATTTCCATCACTGGCGTTGTGGCAGACAAATGCACTGTAAATCTGGGCGCTGATACTTATTCAGAAGCTTTACACATTTCTATAAGAGTTGATGCCACGCGAGTAGACATGACATCATTAAGTAAATTAAAGTCCAGATTTTAAGCTTACATTACACATAATAAATGATATATGTTAATATTGGGGCAGATCGATGGATTGTAGAAAAGGAAGTCTGTCTACAACAAATTCTAATGTTGAGGCAGATTGGTCTACATCCAATTCCCTTGGCTATGGTGGTCATATATCAACATGTGGACTTTTGGTTAGCTAACCAGGCCATGCCTTCTTAAAGTAAATGTCCACTTTGTATGAAATTATGTGCTGATTAATCTCCTAAACAGCTGTTATTTTCTAATACAGAGCCCCAAATCTTCTGTATAGATAGTGAAATGTTATCATTTTTTATTACCAGCGGTCACCACTAGAGGGAGCTTACTGCATACTGTTTATACATTAAACTCTATTAGAAACCAGTCTGCAGAAAGCTCCTAAGCTCCCTCTAGTGGTGGCTGCAGTAAGGACAGAATTTTATAATTTAACTTTATGAATGCAGAGAATTTGGAGCTTTGTATTACAAAAAAAATCTGAATATATATTAAAAAAAATATACAGAACAGTTTTTTTGCCCCTAAAAATTATATCAATTTTTAAGGTGGACTTTGAAATACTCTTCTGTTCTCTAGCAGGTGTGGAGTCCCCTGATGAAGCTTTTTATCCATGACTGCTTATGAGCCCCCTGAATGCTGGTGTGACGTCATCAGGTGGGCAGGACGGAAAGTCGTCTGTATTGTAAAAATAAGAGTCTTGGTTGAGAATAATAATATTCTGTGTCGAGTTGATGCAGGTGGATTAACAGATGGATCAGTAATCCAGCCAACGACAAGATTAACTAGTTAAAGACCGAACTATTTTATCCCATTCTTGACCACTCACATTATTTTAATTTCTTTTACGGTTATTCAAAAATTTTTTGCCTCTTTTATGATATGTGGGAGCTGATTTTTATGTCATTTTTATATTTAGATTATTTTTTTTCTTGCAAGAGGGTGTAGAGAATTTTTTCAAGTTTATTTTATTTTTAATTTTTTTCATGCTTTTCCTTTATTAAAGTATTTTTTTTATTTATTGCACGCATTGTGCCCCCATATTGTCATTAAAGATCCTTGTGGGACATTTTAACATTTTTTTTTTTTATATTGCTAAGAGCCGACAGCTCCTGCTCCCCCTCCGCTACCCGTTGATCTCATGATCGCTAGGACGGGTGGAGAAAACGCTTTCAGGGCTTCCTAGATTGTATACAGTGATCTGAAAAGGCAAAGATGGCAATGAACCATCAATCATCTTCCTTTTCTTGCAGCTGCATGACCACCATGCAGCTGCTGACTCCGCAAAGATGTTCTAAAATGTAGAGTCATATGCCGTTAAGTTTTTGGGTGTTTCTCATGTTGTTAAATGGGTTGTCGAAAATTAGAAAAAGCATAGCTACCTAATAAGAAAAACAGTGCCACCCTGTCTGGAGGTCGTGTCTGGTATTGCATCTCTGTTGCATTCAATTGCTGCAATACCACTCCCAACCTGAAGACAAGGGTGGTGCTATTTTTGGAAATAGGCAGCTAAGTTTTTCTATTCATGGAAGCCCCTTCTAACCTCTTAATGACTTGCAAGGTTGCTTGTGGGATGTATAGAGCAGGCTCAGGAGCAGAACCCATTCAACACCGGGCCAATGCTGGTTGTGTTATACTGCCGGTATCTGCTTGTAACAGCAGTGACCAAAACCAGCGCGGATGGCTAATGTTTAACCATTTAAACACCACTGCCAATCACTGACAGCAACCCTTAAATTAATTGTTTGCCAGTGCAGATGCATTTGCAGGGAGCCAATGGTAGCTGGTGGTCTGCTGAAAGCCCCCATGGCTATTATCTCAGTCCTCCTGCAAAGTCCGGCCTCGGGCCAGGCTTTATAGGAGAAAGGTAGTTACAATATAAACTGTGATATGTTGCAGTACTGTATATATTATATATAGAATAAGCCATCAAACGATCTCACGGTCAAAATCACTGAAAAGGACAGCCCCCTGAGGAAGCCAGTGCGAAACGCGCGTTGGGGCTGCTGTGGTGGTGATATCCCACACTGATTTACTATTGGTAAGAGCCTATTTTTTCCCTATGACTGTTGTGGTCTATGAGATGTAGGATTGCTGATATTTTCTGATTGAATGTACCATATGGTTTGTAGACACAGCAGTCATTGTGAATGAATATTTTGGGCACTAGCACTTTAAATATAATATATTTTGACATACGCTCTTCCCACCCTAGGCTAAAACTAATAGTGGGTGTCATAGTTTTTTCTGATCTGAGCTACTAATCATGTTTAAACTATGTAGTATAAATGTATTTGCCTTTTGTATTGTTGGTAATCTAATAAAATTTTTGATATTTTTATGGACAATTTTCTCTGATTATTTTGTTCTGTTGCTCGTGTATATATATATATATATATATATATATATATATATATATATATATATATATATATATACTGTATACAGCATAAGCCATCAAACGATCTCTCAGACAAAATCACTAAAAAGGACACTAAAAAATAAAATCAAGAAGATGAAACAAAGTGTCAAAAATGTAAATAATAAAAGGGTTGAAAAAGTTAAACAGAAAACAAAAAGTTGTCAGGGTCATTTACAGGAACTGTAATTTTTTTTTCTTAAAAAAATCTTTACATTTTTAAAAACATTGTTTTTAACTATTTTGACTATTATTACAGTGGGTACAGAAAGTATTCAGACCCCTTTAAATTTTTCACTCTTTGTTTCATTGCAGCCATTTGGTAAATTCTAAAAAGTTCATTTTTTTCTCATTAAAGTACACTCTGTTCCCCATCTTGACTAAAAAAAACAGAAATGTAGAAATTTTTGCAAATTTATCAAAAAAGAAAAACTGAAATATCACATGGTCATAAGTATTCGGACCCTTTGCTCAGTATTGAGTAGAAGCCCCCTTTTGAGCTAGTACAGCCATGAGTCTTCTTGGGAATGATGCAGCAAATGTTTCACACCTGGATTTCAGGATCCTCTGCCATTCTTCCTTGCAGATCCTCTCCAGTTCCTTCAGGTTGGATGGTGAACGTTGGTGGACAGCCATTTTCAGGTCTCTCCAGAGATGCTCAATTGGGTTTAGGTCAGGGCTCTGGCTGGGCCAGTCAAGAATGGTCACAGAGTTGTTCTGAAGCCACTCCTTAGTTATTTTAGCTGTGTGCTTAGGGTCATTGTCTTGTTGGAAGGTGAACCTTCGGCCAAGTCTGAGGTCAAGAGCACTCTGGAAGAGTTTTCATCCAGGATATCTCTGTACTTGGTCACACTCATGTTTCCTTCAATTGCAACCAGTCATCCTGTCTCTACAGCTGAAAAACACCCCCATAGCATGATGCTGCCACCACCATGTTTCACTGTTGGGATTGTATTGGGCAGGTGATGAGCAGTGCCTGGTTTTCTCCACACATACCGCTTAGAATTATCACCAAAAAGTTCTATCTTCGTCTCATCAGACCAGAGAATCTTATTTCTCATAGTCTGGGAGTCCTTCATGTGTTTTTGAGCAAACTCTATGCAGGCTTTCATATGTCTTGCACTGAGGAGAGGCTTCAGTCGGGCCACTCTGCCATAAAGGCCCGACTGGTGGAGGGCTGCAGTGATAGTTGACTTTATGGAACTTTCTTCCATCTCCCTACTGCATCTCTGGAGCTCAGCCACAGTGATCTTGGGGTTCTTCTTTACCTCTCTCACCAAGGCTCTTCTCCCACGATTGCTCAGTTTGGCTGGACGGCCAGATCTAGGAAGACTTCTGGTGGTCCCAAACTTCTTCCATTTAAGGATTATGGAGGACACTGTGCTCTTAGGAAACTTGAGTAATGCAGAAATTCTTTTGCAACCTTGGCCAGATCTGTGCCTAGCCACAATTCTGTCTCTGAGCTCCTTGGGCAGTTCCTTTGAGCTCATGATTCTCATTTGGTCTGACATGCACTGTGAGCTGTGAGGTCTTATATAGACAGGTGTGCGCCTTTCCAAATCAAGTCCTATCAGTTTAATTAAACACAGCTGGACTCCAATGAAGGAGTAGAACCATCTCAAGGAGGATCACAAGGAAATGGACAGCATGTGACTTAAATATGAGTGTCTGAGCAAAGGGTCTGAATACTTATGACCATGTGATATTTCAGTTTTTCTTTTTTAATAAATTTGTAAAAATTTCTGCATTTCTGTCTTTTTTCAGTCAAGATGGGGTGCAGAGTGTACTTTAATGAGAAAAAAATGAACTTTTTAGAATTTACCAAATGGCTGCAATGAAACAAAGAGTGAAAACTTTAAAGGGGTCTGAATACTTTCCGGACCCACTGTACATTGATTAAGCAGAATAAAAAATAAATTAAATCCAATAAAAAATTTTTTATTTTTTTTAAAAAGTACAGTCTTACCATCCAACTCTCGAAAAAATGTGTTATTAAATACATCGGCCGATGCTAATACACTTCCCGGCACACTCCCATTTAAACATTTTCGGAGAGATCAATCACTTTTTTTTTTCCACCCCGCTTCTGTCGGTGTTAAAGACGGGTCAAAGAGTTTCCAGTGTTGGCAGCGTAATCCAATACGATAAAGCCTTTCTGAAGATTAAATATTTCCCTGCACAGACTAAGGTGGATTTAACCAGCTAACAAAAAAAAAAAGAAAAAAAATAGTAAAAAATATAAAAAAAAACAAAAAAAAAAACAAAGCGTGTCTGTACGCGCTTTGAGATTTTAAAAAAAAAAAAAAAAAAAAAAATCCCCAAAATTGAAAAATGAAATAAATAAAAAAAAATCCTCATCATGCATTCCTGCGCTGTACGTAGCCCGGTCTTTCAGAGCTGCCTCGGTTAAGATCTTTATAAGAAATCAATGACATTATTTGGTACAAGTAATGAGTGTATGTCATGTGTATCTTATTCCTTCAGACGGCTTTGAAGTGCAGTTCATGGAATTTTTTTTTTTTTTTACTGTGAACAGTAGAACCTTAAATAGCTTCTACCTCCTTTATTTTTCAGGCACTAATCCCAGGGAACTCAAATGTGATTGAAAATTACAGCTATTTCATTTTAATATTGGTGTCATATGCTGACGTTTGTCGGATTAAGCTGAAAAGCCACTTCTTTTTATGTTTTTCCCACATGCGGAGCAGCCCCGCTTACATTTTTGTTGGCTGCTAACTTGCTAAGCGTTTCTTTTGGCAGGGCGCAGATCTGGACACAAGCCATGCGTGCAACCCTTCCAGAGACAGTCTGGCCCAGGGGAGCGGAGATCAATGGTCTTAGTTATCTGGTGAAATTCTCTGCCTCTCTATTACCATTAAAAGATTTCGCTGCAGTAAAACGCGTCGCCGCCAGTGTTTCAGCCGCCTTCAGTAAACTTCATTTTACTTTTCTTTTGTCACCTCCATTTATTTATAGACGGCCCGGGTTTCTATTGATCGGGTATTTTTTATTGTAACTTGTACTTATACAGGGAACGAGAATGGATGACTTGGTTTCAGGAAATTAAATCAGAGTGATCGTTCCGCTTTTCTACGATCCTGAATGGCAAATACTAATATTACTCCATAAAGAGATATTTTAACATCTAGAAGTCTAGAATAGAAACTTTTTGGATACTGTAGTGACATACTTGTCAACTTTTTGTCCAGGAGAATTATTTTTAGGTCTTAAAAGCTATAGACAGCTTTGAAATGGGAAAAAATGTTTTGTTTTTTTGTTTTTTTTACATATGCTAGTAGTTGCCTTTAGGTAACAAAATTTTTTTTGTACAGTCTTCATTCCTTCATTCATTTGTCCATTTTCAGACTCCCTCATGTGTAGTTTGCAGTCTGATTCAAGGTTTATAGTTTTCTTTTATGAGAGTGTCTCTCCAAGAAATACAGGTTGGATGTAAGGTCTATGTTTCCCTCCTAGTTTTATATGCTGGATTTTAAGTCCCTCCAAGTAATAAAGACTGAATGCGAGTTCCCTTCCACTAATAAAGGATGGATGTGAGGTCATTCCAAGTACTACAAGCTAGGTGTGAGTTTCCTCCCAGTAATATAGGCTGAATGTGAGTTCCCTGTCAGTAATATAGGCTGGCCGTGAGTTCTCTATCAGTAATGTAAGATCCTTCATAGTAATATAGGCTGGATTTGAGGTCCCCCAGTAATATAGGCTGGATGAGAGGTCACTCCCAGTAATATATACTGGATATGAAGTCCTTTCCAGTAATATAGGCTGGATGTGAGTTAATTCCCAGTGAAATAGGCTGGATGTGAGGTCCTTCTAAGTAATATAGGCTGGATGTGAGGTCCTTCCCAGGAAAATAGGCTAGATGTGAGTTGACTCCCAGAGATATAGGCTGGATATGAGTTTCCTCCTAGTGATATAGGCTGGATGTGAGGTCTCTCTGAGTAATATAGGCTGGATGTGAGTTGCTTCCTAGTAATATAGGATGGATGTGAGGTCATAGTTGCTGCTGTCTTCATTAGCTTACATATGCTCAGATTGTATTCCTACATGCATTTATTTTCTGTTTGCTTTCCCACTTTTCTGTAGCCTGTTTTCTCTCCCCTCCCTGAGTCTTTACATGCTTTTTCCCTTCTCCACACTTTAGATCTATGTACAGCCTCCATCTTGCTGCTATTTCTACGACTGAAAGAAGGTAAGTTAAAGAGAAGAAAGTGTCATCAGAACTAGGAACAGGAGGACTGATGGATTTGTAACATTTTTTGCATATCACTCTGCTCGATAAAAGACTTATAGACATTCTGCAGCAGAAAAATAATAGAAAGTGTTTAAATGTTTTATAAACTTGCTCAACTTTGCAATTAGGAAGCAAATACATAACGAAAAAGTGATGGCTTTAAGATATTGCATTTATTCACACGCATTTTTATAGATCACCCCCCTTTTTCAAACCATGCCTCCTGATTGAGAATCTGGATGTTGGGGCTTAGTATGGAAAACGTTAGAGGACTGCTACCTTGTGGGATGTTTGTACGGTGCCTAGGAGACTAGCCAACTCTTCCAACATTAAAGTTACTGGGGCTGCAGAAATTGCAAAGCAGAATCACTCACTGAATTGGGGCTCTAATTCCATACTAGAAAGAAGCCGGAAGAAATCAGAGACCTTTTAACCTTGGGATCCATGCAGTTCTACCAACCAGCCATTTGGGCTTTATCCTGGCAATTATGTCCTACTAGCTACACAGAGTACTTGAAGGAAGCCTACAGTATACGAGTAGGGCAGTTTCATGATGTGAAGAGCATCTTGGAGGAAGAATCAGAATATCTCAATCGAACAGTTGCTAAGTTGATGTCAACTTTAGAACACACTTGCCAACTTTCAGAATTATCCTTCTAAGAGCATCTTGAGTGCGCGGGACAACCCATAGAATATTTTTCCCATAATTCTACCCTTTTTAAAGGTAACGCCTTTCCACACCCGTTCCTCACCTCCCTACTCACCATATTTTACAGCTGTCCACTTGAATGCTTGTTTGGACTTGGAGTCTATGTCTGATGATGGAGTATCCTCCTCACATTGTGCACAAGAATCCTTCCAGAAGCACCACTCTTTGGGAGGTTCTCAAACTCTTAGGTGTGTGCCCAAGACATTTTCTAGGTCTTTTAAGAACCCAAAAGGTCTCTCCTTTAAGCAGGAGGCTCTGGGATGTTTAGAAAGAGATGGCAAGTCAAGCCAACCCAAGTCAAGCCCTTTGAACATCATTTACGAGCTTTCGAGCTATGCAGTTGACTCGCCCCCTGGGCCGTGAGGCACGCGGTTCCGGGCAACAGGGAAACGATGGGGGTAATAGTGGCGGCCCGGTCCCGCGGCTCAGGGTGATCAGACCAGTGGTAGTCTGCTATGTACCGTTGATAATGTCCGACTACGCCACCCGTGGATTGCGGTTATTATGAACCGCCGCTGCAAGGTAATCCCCTGAGGCTGATGGTGTGTGCAGCTGAGATTGGATAACTCCCCACGGGAAGAGTGTACCCCAGGGCAGTACAGTGGATGATGGGGGTGATGGTGCAGGGAGTCCCAGTACCGGTAGTGCTGGAGGAGCGAGAAAGTACACAGACAACGTACTGCAATCCAATGTCTTTTACTCACAGTTCATGTGCTCCGGGTCACTTCGGCACCAGTAGTGGCCGCCCGAGCCGTGCTGCGTCCACCAGGTGTGGGGCTTGGTCAACTCCCAGGCAGTTCAGAAGTATGGCTCAGGACCCCCTTCTGTCCTTTCTCTGGCCTGCCTCACCAGTGACCCACTTTTGTCCAGCTGCCGTGGATCTGCGCGGGTAAACGTGGGCCCCGTTCCCCACTGTCCTATATGGTGCCTTCCTAGCAGGTTTGATGAGGTGTCGCACCAATAAATGATCACGACCTCCGGTCTTTGGCTGAGGGTAGTTTCTACTCCACCAACTTGGGATCCGGTACCCTTAATCTACCTGACCCTTCACCCGGTAATCTCGTGGATTCTTAGGGTCCCTTCCACCTTCTTGTTCCTGAGCCCTTCTGTTCCTCTCTCTCTCTTCTCCTTCTTTCCTGTTCCTTCTTCTCCTGTTCCTTCAGCTCCTGTTCCTTCTTCTCCTCCTTTCCCGGCCTCTTCTCTAGGCCCTCTTCCCCTTCTCCTCTCAGGCTCTGGCCTTTTCTCTAGGCCCGCCTCTGAGCAGAGCTCCTACAGAGCCTCTGCTCCCAGTCTTCTTCTCTGACTGAACTCACTCCTTCTACTCCCAGAACTAAGATGGTGCCCACCTTTTATACCTCCCTTTAGAACATGAGCCCAGGTGACCAGCAACCAATGGGCTCCTACCTACGCTCAGGAACCGTCCCCTCCTGCTCCTACATCACTGGGTTTTCCTCCCCCCTCCAGCCAGGGACATGGTCTGTCGTGCCTGCACTTCTGTCTAGTGGGAGCACCGTTGAGCTGTCCCTCGGAAATGGGGTGAGTGTGCTGTATGCAGCTATCTGAGCCCTGGTCCATACTCCATCCTTACCCAGGAGTGGAATATCACACCTCTGGCAGAGGTGCAATACTCCTGTAGCGGCCGAACCCTCGGGGCACTACACAGTTACCAAGACTTTCATAGACTGAGGGGCACAACTGGGAAAGATGGAATGACTGTCCTAGGCGTTGGGACGCACCAACAGGTCAATGAGACTCGTCCAGCATAATCAAGATGGATATTTGTCTCACGTGAAGGAAAGCTAAAAAGAAGTCAATGAATGTATCTAATTGTCCACAATAGTTGGCTAAACTTTTGGGAAATTCTCATTTCTATGTAGGCATGTTAGGTAAGAAGGAAATTTACAGTATTCGGAGTTGAGGCAATAATTGAAGGCAAGGCAAGAATTCCATGTTTTTACATGACCAGGAGTGTTAAAGAAAATTTGAATACAAAAATGACTTATTTTCACAGATACAACTCCAATTTTATTCCGAAACGTTACGAGATGTATTTTTGATCTACATTTTCTTTTCGTAATGAGAAGTTTCTATCCCTCTCAGCTGGTGGTAGCACAACAAGGTATACTCGCCATGGAGCAAATAAACAATCCTTCAGTAATCTCAATATAAGAGGAGCTGAAAATATTAAAATTGGGTATTATTGGCTGCGCTTCCTTGTCTAATAATAATGTGGTGATTGATATCGAGCTACACACGCCTGGGGCAGTGTTATGTAACACATAAATCCTAGGCTGGTTAACCCTTTAGATGTGTAAAAACATTCCTGGGTACCACATAGACAAGGGTTAACCCATAGAATAAAAAAAGAAGTTGTCTGGAGGGATTGTATTTGCTTTACGATGGCCTTTCTGGCTGATTATCCAAGGAAAAGGCTTAAACCTGGACTCAATTTTCCAATGCCAAGTCTTGAAGTCTGAAGCTTTTCTTACCAATGCTATCTGTGGCAGTTCGTGACTCACCCGGACCTCACACGCTGGAAGCCTTCGCCTAGGAATTCCTGCTTTAAACTTCATTTTATCTGCCTGGTTCCCATTAGCTCTGTGGCTTTCTCCAGCATTCTCCAAGTTAAAAGTTATCGTCCAAGAGAAAACAGCTGAAAGTAACGTCGCTGCAGCGGAGAATGCTCTCACTATATTAAAGGGGTTCCTATAACAGGCTGGTAACTCTCTAATGTGCAGACTGCTAAAATTATTTCTCCCTGCTATGGACCTTTGGGATCATAGCTGTTGAGTTTTGTTGACTAAGGAACCTTGGGTCCTCCAGAAAAAAAATATTTTGATAGCCCGCCAATGTGGGTATCCACTTTTTGGGCTCCCAATGGGCATATTAATATAGACCAATAGGTCTAGCCGAAAGTGAGATGTCTTCTTTTAGACCTTCAAGACCTGGCAAATACTTAATATTGTGCTAGGCCAATCAAAAAGTCCTCTGGTACTAAAAGTGCCCATGCACATAAGAAAAGTTACATGTTGTTATTGATTTTGGATTTAAATAACAGATTGATAAATTTCCAATATGCAGTAGGTAATTGACGCGCCCCCTGGGCCATGGGGTACTCGGTAGCCGTGCCGGTCGTAGCTAGGGGAGATGTCACTGTGGCGGTGACCCGGTCCGTGACCCAGGGCGGTCAATAAAAGGGGTTTTAAAGAAAAGGATTATAGTTTTTATGTTTAATGTTCGTGATGCCACCTGTTGTATGCGGCTATATGGAGCCGCCACTGCGGAGCAGGTCCTCTGGAGCTGATGTTAATGCAGCAGTGTTGGTTCAGCTCTCCACAGGTAGAGCCTAGCTCCAGGGCGGTGCGGTGATGGTAGATGATGAAGTAACTGTGGTTGTGCAGTGTGGTGCAGGGGATGATGGCACAGCAATGATTCACAGAGACAGTGGGGCGCAGTCTTCGGGGTTTACTCACAGTTCTCTCTTTGCTCCTGGTTACAACTGCTAGCTTATAACCTCCCACGTCGTGCTGCTTTCACCAGGCAGGGGTTCAGCAATCCCTCAGGTAATTCCAGAGTGCCTGACAGGACCCCGTTCTAGATGTCTTTCTCAGCCGTCTTCCTGCGCTGGCTCTCACCCTTCCTGCCCTGCGCCTCGCAAACAGAGTCCCAAGTCGGTATCCTCGGATCTTTCTGGGCAACCTGGAGTTCCCTGGATCCTATGTGGTTACCTTTTTGGCGACTTGAGTGCGGATGCGGCAACTACACCCTGAAAGAGTAGAAGCCTCCGGTTTCTAGTTGAACGTTAGGGGCCGGTCCCCTTCTGCGGCTCAATCCCTCCACCGCCTGGTAGATTCGGGCGTATGGGTGGCCTCCAGCACTGCCCATACCCCTGGGATCCCTTCTTCACTCCTGGAGCCTTCCCTCTGCTCCCGTTCCTTCTCTCCTTCTCCTGGGCCTCTCTCACTCAGGCCTGTGCTTCCCTGAGCAGAGCTCCCGCAGAGCTCCTGCTCCCAACTCTTCCTCTGACTCAATCTCCTCAGACTCAGACTCCCTCTAGAATGTTCCACCCTCTCTTTTATTTCGCTTCTTACTGAGCTCCCCTGAACTACTTCCTCCACCCACACCCACTACATGGTTCCCCCTACTTTGGTTCCCCCCACTCCAGCCAGGACTCAGCAGAGAAGCAGCGCATCTTGCCCCTTCTCCGGTCTGGAGTAGTGTAATGTTGGATGCAGGTGTTAGGGTCCCGGGCAGCACTCTGTCCTTACCTGAGAGTGAGATACCACACATCTGGGTGAGATGCAGTACCTCTGTGGCGACTGAACAAACAGGGGCGCCACATAATATTTAGTCTCACTGCTATGGACCTTTGGGATTGTAGCTCTTAAGTTGTTTTGACTGAAGCATCTTAGGTCTTCCAGTAGAAAAATATTTTGATGGTCAACCATCTATCTTTTTGGGTATCCATTTTTTTTTGGCTCTCAATATGGTCTAATGGGTTAATTGTATAGTAACAAAAACACATTAGACTGTAGTAGAAAGTTTTACTTCCGATTGAGATCTTATACTAGACCTTTAAGTTGAGATAGAAGATTGCTATTGAGCTAGAACTTGGGCAAATCGGAATGTCTTCTGGTGCTAAAGGTGCCCATATACATAACAGTCATCGAGTGATGTTTTCAATCTTGGGTTTCAATAAAAGATAGGTACATTTTCAATGTGCAGTAGGTAAAATTCTGTGTCCCTGCTATGGACCTTTGGGAATGTAGCTATTGAGTTTTGTTGACTGAAGCATATTGGGTCCACCATTGTCATTTATTTGGATGGCCCAACATCCATCTGTGAGCATCCTCTCTTGAGATTTCTTCTAGCAGGCCTTTCAGTGCTGGTAAAAACCCACTATTCTGCTGGAAGTTGACCCATATGAGAGTCTCTTAGCACCAATGGTACCCATACACATAAGATTAGTTGGCTGACAATTCTAGCTTCATAAAACACCAACATTGAACACCAAGTTCCATGTTGGATTTTAACATGCCTGATGCTTTACTCTTACACCAGATGAGCTGCCGCCAAAGGTGTCTATCAACAGCTTACTACCCACATCTCATGCAGAACACATGAATGCTTGACCGTTCCCAGCATGCATAAGTATGGGTAGGTCTCATGAAGAAAGCAGAACGTTATAGGATGGACAGCCTTTTTATCTTTGAACCCCCCACTTTAAGCCAGACCAGAGTCACTGTCTCATTCTCGAGCTGTCCATGAACAACATGGAGGACCATTCATCGGAATGACCACCATATAATTCTACAATTCTCCTTTACCAGCATGCCACTTGTTGGCTTCTCCCTTGGGCAAAAGCAGTTATTTACCAAGGGTGGATGTATTTTGAAAGTTATTTGCAATGAGAGAATCCCTTTAAGGATTGCTACTTAATGTAATTTAATTGCTCCAGAGAAGAATCAATATAAAGTGAGTGAAACAATAAAATGAAGCCATCTTGATTTCTTTCCTTGTGTTGATCAGTTTCAGACAGGTCACATAAACACCTATCAATTGCAGCAGAAGGATGATTTTGCAGCAGATCTGAAGCGACAGCTATCATCACCTTCAATCTGGATTTCAACGTAAACATCTGGTGTGGAATGATTCTCGTTTGGGCACAGGCAAAGGTTCTATTTCACTGCATTAATAAACTTGGCCCTTTTTCCTCTTCCCAACATATAATTTCCAACTTTACGGAGGTGAAATCCAATAGTTTATCAGACGTGCCATATGTTAGGTCCTCCAGACATTATTGTCATAGTCTTCGCAGCTAGTTTTACGTGTTTTTCTTTCTGAGTTCTTTTTCACCGGCGGTTCCTAGCTGCCTTTTTTAATTTCTGGATTGGAAAATTAGAGATGATTGTGTGTAATCCTGTCCTTGATGAAAGAGTCGAGCATGTTGTTGGGGTCTAAAACTAATTACTGCCCCTCCTTGTTAGGATAGTAAGAAAATCTTTCGCAGAGGCAAAGCGAGGCTTTCTTTCACTTCAGCAATGTAACTTCTACCCTTCTTTGCATGCCAGTGGTCATGTACGGATGGACAACCTAGATGTAAATGGAAAAGTAGCCAACCGGAGGCACAACACTCCTTTAAACTGCCCATACACATTAGGCAAAAATTGTCGGAAACCACTAATTTGGCTTTGATCAAATGGTTTAAACCCATGCATGATATATGATAAAACAATCCCACTAAACTAGATCTTTCTCTACAAAGGTTGGTGATCATAGTAATCAGGCACGTTGGATTTAGTTTTTTAGAGTTCAAAAAACCACCTTTTGGAGCTTGGCCAATCATGGTGGACCTAGCTGTCTTCCAGGCAAGTGTACCATCGTCTTTAACAGCCTCTCGAATGTTGGTGAGGACAAATACCAAATAATTTCCTATATTTATAAAAGCAAACTTTACCCTTTGATGATCACAATGACATCTGGGAAAACATGAATCATGTAGGGTGCACACAAATTTTAGGGCCCCTTTTGTACACCACATCTATTTTCCACAAACTCCAAATGCGAAATCTCCAACCGGGCACCCAACCATCACGGGTCTTTATTATTATTGGTCTCTTATATGGGCAGACAGGAGCAGGACTACTGTGGGACTATAGTGGGTGCAGGACTACTGCAAGTCTTGCACCCACTACACTTATCAACTAGTCTACTAATGTGCACACGTCATCCTGACTCCTTGGAGGTCAATTATAATTTTCTTTTGGTGCTAAAATTCCAACATGGAGATCTATAACTGTACTCTATTACTCTATTCAGGTTTTTTTTTCAGCACACTGTACGACCCCAGAAGCCTCTCTTTAAAGTGTCAGCTCTTGGGGCAAAAAATCAGTAGCGTGTGTCAGCCTACCACCAGCCTCTGCAGGCCCACAGTCGTCTTTCACAGTATTTCAGTGTCTTTTCTCACCCTTAGACATTTTCTTGGCTATAAATGCTGCATACTTGACAGGTATGGTCATTTCATACCAGACCTCACCTAAACCTGGGGCGAGAGCAAACACTGCTTGATTGATTGGGTTGTTGTGTATTCATTCATTAGTCCAACGCTGGCAGACAAGACCCGGCAGGTATCTTCCTGCAACAGACTCTTCCTTGGTGCGGCCGTCTATTCACTGGAGCTGAAACTATGCAAACTTAGATGACACTGAGATTGAGATTCTGACCAGGTCTCTTCTTTGTGTGACAGCCTCTAATCTCCCGCACGGTATTTCATCTATGTTGTATACATGAAACCTATATTATCCGATTTTCCTTGTGTTAATTAAATTTTGTATATAGATGAAGTGGATGTAACGATTGGAAGATGAGTGGTTTCCTAAAGGAACAGCCGTTGAGTAACCCTTTAAACAATAAGGTCTAGTGATGTCACTGCACCTGGTTTGATGATGTCAATCATCCCAGCATAGGACTGCGTCTCAGGGTTCTCCAAAATAGTTAAGAGCCAAAATCCCTTCTGAAGTTCCTTTCCAAACAAAAATAACCTTACCTCATAGATAGTTGTTGGTCAACACTCATTCAGCTGGAGGCTCTTCCTCCCGATAGCCCCCAATATGCATGTGTGAAGACCCGGGGTCTTCCGTGGGCGACTGGGCGTAATACTACTCAGACAACACAAGGTGAGAGTAAAACAGTGAGGCAATATTTTCCAAACAGACAGTAAGCAGAGAACGGTCCCAGCAAATTTCCAAGATGGTACCACATTACACAGTCTCACCCTTCCGCTGGCCAGCCGAGAATAGATCAGCTGCTACTTTGGGACTTTCAGGGCCAATCAGTGGCTCCCGCTTTTGGCGGGCCGCCACAGAGAGGAGGTAGAGGCAAGCTTAGGAAGCTGACAGTCCATCAAGGTACAATGCCAGGAGATCCAAGGGTCGCACCCTGGCGTCTCTGAGAGTTTCCTTGGGCCAGATGACTGGCTGGTCCCAATATGGCTTCTCCAAATGTCTCCATGGGTTCCAGGCGACCGGAGGGTTCCACCTGGCAACTCCAAACAACATATCCATGGGGCCAGGTGAGTTCATTGTCCCAACATGGTCTCCCTAAATGTATCTGTAATAGTGGGGAAGGACGTAGCCTTCCCTAGGCACTGAAGTAGTTAAGGAAAGTGTTCCCTTAATTAATCCTCTCTGAACTGTGGTATGCCAAGCTAAGGGGTTAGCTCTGGCATAGTTCCTTGTGGGCTGCAGTACCTATAATCAGCCACAAGATGCCACTGTCCTGGGTGCAGATGTCAGGTTGAGTCTGCTAGCAGTGTTATAGACAGTGATGGGTTAAAGTTCTGTGATGACAGCTCACAGAGGGTGGGCACATTAGCAAAAAGCCTCTGTTTTAGTGTCCAGGGGGCAGTTAGAGATAGGACAGTGACCATTACGGGCAGCCTGAATATATGCGGCTGCTAGGGTAGACGGGAGCTCCATACCATCAGACAGTGGGATCACCAGTGTGAAAGTCTCCCTACGCAAGAGCAAGAGTCCTGTTAGCCGGTCGGAGAAACTCATACCCTTATCCTGGTATATGTCCCTTATCCTGGGCCCCATCCTGGTATATGTCCCTTATCCTGGGCCCCATCCTGGTATATGTCCCTTATCCTGGTATATGTCCCTTATCCTGGGCCCCATCCTGGCATATGTCCCTTATCCTGGGCCCCATCCTGGTATATGTCCCTTATCCTGGGCCCCATCCTGGTATATGTCCCTTATCCTGGTATATGTCCCTTATCCTGGGCCCCATCCTGGTATATGTCCCTTATCCTGGGCCCCATCCTGGTATATGTCCCTTATCCTGGTATATGTCCCTTATCCTGGGCCCCATCCTGGTATATGTCCCTTATCCTGGGCCCCATCCTGGTATATGTCCCTTATCCTGGTATATGTCCCTTATCCTGGGCCCCATCCTGGTATATGTCCCTTATCCTGGTATATGTCCCTTATTCTGGGCCCCATCCTGGTATATGTCCCTTATCCTGGTATATGTCCCTTATCCTGGGCCCCATCCTGGTATATGTCCCTTATCCTGGTATATGTTCCTTATCCTGGGCCCCATCCTGGTATATGTCACCTATTCTGCTGTTGTTTCATGTATAGAAAAATATAAACCATTATACTCATCTTCCCTCCACTCCCCCACCATGCAGCATCCTCTTCTGAAGCTGGCAGCTGACTTCAGTGTACAAGCGACGGGCGCACATGACATCACTGCCATGCGCCCCCAGTCACAAGCATGCCGAAGTCAGCTTCTGGTCTCTGATTGGCCGGCAGCGTGTATTGCTGTGCACGGACCCGACGGGTCTCTCCCCTGTAATACACTTTAGCTGAATGTGCATCCGAGGACGCTGTAGTATGTTCCGGGTGTTGGCGGGCCCCTCATACGTCGGACCTGGTCGTGGTAGCGACCTCTGAGATCACGGTAGTTATGCCCCTGCCACTCATCTATTCTTTTCACCTCCTGCTTTGCTGCTTTCTCGATCTTCATTGGTCTTTGCTTTCTGATCCCTCCCCGACACACTGGAAATGCTTTCTCAGCCAATCAGTAGCCAGAAATAGTAACCCGCCTCTACCCGTGATTGGTTGAGTGCGTCAAGGCGGGATCAGGAAGTAGAGACAAGTGAAAATCCTGGCAGAACTGGAGCTGCAGGGGATCAGTGAGGATTAGTATTATTTTTTTAATTAATGTTTTTTTATTTTATATTAGTCTGGGCACTTTTAGAATTAATTTATGCTCTTTGAACAAACCCTTTAATTATAGATACTTTCTCTAAAATTTCAGTTTGGCCATATAATAAAGGAAAGATGGTTATAACTCTTGAACAGCTATTTTTGGGAGGTGAAGGTTACCCGGTTGCCCCTCTCTTTCACCACTGCTCTATCTGTATATACGCATTATTATTTTACCTATAACTTTTATATACTACGATTTACTCATATCTGTGTTTTTCAGAGCAAAGAACGCAAATGGCCACGGCGCTGCTGGAAAAATTACCGGTTTCCTTACCGATAATATTATATTTACTGTCAGTGAACGGAGTAGTTAACCTTTAATGGTGCACTGTGAATTTTCCCAAATGCGAAGGTTAAGCTTTATTTTGACTGGGTGAGGCAGGGATCAGCGTATGAGCGTCTCCAAATAACGCTGATTATGTGAGCGGTCGGTGATACGCCGCCTAGAGCAGACCATGTAGAGGAAGCTTGGCTGGCGGATCTGGGAGACCTGCCACTCTTAGCAGTTCAGAGTGACACTTGGGCAAAGGGAAAATATTTTTCCATAAATGTAGTAGGCAGCAAAGGAAAATACAACAGCTTTCTCTGTGATTTTCTTTCCAAGGTCTGTGGTTCTTTGGAACATCCAACTGCTCATTCCCATAGAAATTACAAGTACGGGAGGAGCGGGGGGAGCAGGAGATTTTATTCTTCTCACTGGTAAATACAGACGAGAAAAACAAGAATATTCCACAGGTAAAATTACTATAACCTGCCATTAGAGGTTTCGGATAAACAGACAGTCTGGATTATCTATGAGGTTGTGGAAATCAGACTGCACTCAGATGCCATCCGAGTGCAGTCCAATGTTTTCTACGCACTCATTCACTTGCATGGCTGAGTGCCTTCCAAATATCGGATGCAAATTGTGCATGCTGTGATTTTTTCATTCCCAAAAAAATTGGATATGTGCTCAACGCCATAAAATAACATTGGTTCGAGTGCGATCCGATGTTTTGTCGGATCGCTCTCGGACAACAAATGCACTCATTTTCCCTTAGATTGTTCCTTTTCATCTCCTACATTGATGGCTTTGCCACAGGATACATGCAGGTCTTAGTCTCTTGAGAAAGGAGTGTTAGAAAGTTAATTGCGCATGCGCGACTTTGCTCCGTTCATTTGCATGGGAGCGTTAAAAATTGGAATGACGCATTCTCCTGCAAATATGACATATATACAGTATTGTAGATGAGATCACTGGGTTCCTACACCGTTCTATTCATTTGCATGGGAGGTCAGAAAATTAGCGCATGCGCAGCCACTAGGTTTCTGAGAGCCCCATGCTCTTCTTTTCTTCTGAATATGCAATAAATGTCACTTTTGCATCAGGTTTTACAGACAGTCATTCTGGATCCGGCTGTAGAAGGTCACTGTGCTTGGCTTTGCAGATACCTTTTTGATCCTTTCATCTCTGTGGTGTAGTGGTATCCTTCTCTCGCTCGGACCCAGCAGTGATTTCCGCTTTCTGCTGCTAATTGACACACCCTTGCTTGATATTTAGCTGCAGTGGGGGCTGACTAGTGCTCACCCCTTCCCCTCTGTACCTAGGGCTTAGCTCTGGGAACAGTTAGGGGTTAGGTATCTTACTCGGCGATAGGTGTGGAACCTATTTAGGGATGGTAGAGGAGTCAGGTTTTTTTTTAAATATCAAGCAAGGGTGTGTCAATTCGCAGCAGAAGGTGGAGATCACTGCTGGGTTCTAGCGAGAGAAGGATACCACTACACTACAGAGATGAAAGGACTAAGAAGGTGTCTGCAAAGCCAAGCGCAGCGACCTTCTACTGCCGGATCCAGAGCGACCGTCTGTCAAACCTGATACACCCGTTACAATAAATATTGGAAATGCACTGTCACCTGCATGTATCTCAAGAACAGAGCCCCCTCAAGGTGTTCGCGTCTGCAGGACTGTCCCCATTCATTTCCATGAGAGTTCCAAAAATTGCGCATGCGCAGCCACTTTTTCACCGACGCCCCTGTGCCCTTGTGAATATGCCATAAATGTACAACATGGGATAGATGTGGGTCCCAGCACTGGCACCTACATGCATGTCTATCGAAAAAGCACCAAGGCATGTGCAGCTTTCACTATTCATTTGTTTGGTAGAGCCCAAACTTGTGCAGGTGCACTGAGACTGGCGCACAACGGGGGGTCCATTCTCCTTTGGACATGCTCTAAATGTATGAAATGGAATAGATGCGGGTTCCAGCATTGGTACCTCCTTACATCTCTATAGAAAAGGCATTTACGCATGCGCAGCTTTCTCAATTCATTTGTATGGGGGCTCCCAAAATTGTACAGGAGCAGCCACTTGAGCTCAAAGGAGGAGGGGGGGGGGTGGGTTTCATTCTCTTTCGGATATGCTATAAATGTATGAAATGGGACTACCCCTTTTAAATCACATGGTTGACTTCTTTTAAAAAACAGCTCCACCCCTGTCATATGGTCACTCCTGGTATTGCAGCTCTACAATTACTGAGTTACAATACAAGACACTGTTTTTTGTTTTTTTGTTTTTATAAAAAGGTATCCATGTTTTTTTTTTTCTAATCATCATTTTAACAAATCTGAAAAAATCTGATCAATGCAATCAGTGTTTTTTTTTTCAAAAGAAAACGCTCATTATGAAAATAAAACCCACTTTTCTTTTTTATAGTACGTCAGATCGCTTTATACTATGGTTGTGGCATAATGTTCGCACACGGGGGTGACCTTGAAAACAACAGGTGTGGCCCACGAGGGGTTAACACTACGAAATTTGCTGGTGGGGTGACACCATGAAGACAAGTCCCCCCCCACTTGTTGAAAGAGGCGGCTCGTTCACACTAGCGTCCGGGGAGAAGTCGAGGTTTCGTGTAGCTCGTTAGAATGACAGCTCGTTACATCCGCACGTTCATGTCGATTACGGCTGAACGCCTCGTTTTCTGACATTAGCGGATGTGAAGGGGTTAATGGGTGCACGTCACGCGAGTCCGTGTTAATGAGAGGCGTAATCAGACGCTTGGCGATATTGCTTGTGACGTTGCATTGTTGCACGCCGCCTTGTACTTTTTAACCATTAAGGCACATGCCTGGACACAAAGAAATCCGCGGCTGGAACTGGTTTTACGTAGAGAGACCAATTAAAGGGGAAGTGCGGAGAAACCAGTTTCCCACTGGAATTAGTTATAATGATGACTCCTAATAACTTTGACCTCGCTGGGTAGTGCCTGGATTAGTATGAGCTGCCGAATAGCAATAGGCAGAGGTGACCACCCGAATATATAAAGTCAGTTATGGCACTCCAAGGCACAAATTGTAAGGGTTACCGCAGCTAATGAACAGCGTCATCAATGAAAGGCTGAATGGTTAAGGCTATAAAGGAGTTAATGGACATGTCCATCGTGGTCTAGGATTGTGATTGCAATAACAGGTACATCCCTGGTGGTCTAGGGTAGTAAAGGCAATAAAAAGGGCAACCTTGGTGGTCCAAAATAGTGAAGGGATTAATGGTAACAAGCCTGGCGGTCTAGGGACTGAAGTGGTATAGAGGCAGCCTAATGGGATGAAAGAGTTAGCAGGTGTATCCTGGTGGTCTAGGGAAGTGAAGATATGGAGTTAGTAGATCTATCCTGCATATGCTACAAGGCTTCCGTGCAATCAGGATATCCTATTTGGGTGAGCTGAAGCTTTCCTTGTTTTTGCATGAAAGAAAGTAATAATTACATCCCTGGTGGTCTAAGGTATTAAAGAAGATAATAGTTTCATCAATAATGGGTACTAAAGAAGTTAATAGTTACATCCCTCTTGGTCTAGGGTACTAAAGAAGATAACCATTACATCCCTGTTGGTCTAGGGTACTAAAGAAGATAATAGCTACTTCCTTGTTAGTCTAGGGCACTAAATGAGATAATAGTTACAGCCCTGGTGGTCTAGGGTACTAAAGAAGTTAATAGTTACAGCCTTGGTGGTCTGGGGTACTAAATAAGATAATAGTTACTTCCCTGTTAGTCTATGGCACTAAATAAGATAATAGTTACATCCCTGGTGGTCTAGGGTACTACAGAAGATAATAGTTACATCCCTGGTGGTCTAGGGTATTAAACAGGTTAATAGTTACATCCCTGGTAATCTAGCATATTAAACAAGTTAATAGTTACATCCCTTGTGGTCTAGGGTACTAAAGAAGATAATAGTTACATCCCTGGTGGTCTATGGTATTAAAGAAGATAATAGTTACATCCCTGGTGGTCTAGGGTACTAAAGAAGATAATAGTTACATCCCTGGTGGTCTATGGTATTAAAGAAGATAATAGTTACATCCCTGGTGGTCTAGCATATTAAACAAGTTAATAGTTACATCCCTGTTAGTCTATGGCACTAAATAAGATAATAGTTACATCCCTGGTGGTCTAGGGTACTAAAGAAGATAATAGTTACATCCCTGGTGGTCTAGGGTACTAAAGAAGATAATAGTTACATCCCTGGTGGTCTAGGGTACTACATAAGATAATGGTTACATCCCTGGTGGTCTAGGGTACTACAGAAGATAATAGTTACATCCCTGGTGGTCTAGGGTCCATAAGTAGGTGAAATACTGGTGTCCAGTGTTTTCTTTAACCTTTCCAGACGCAGAAACTTTTTTCTCCCCCAGACAGAGCAAGTATCTTCCTTATCCAGTCTACTCCTAACCACCACTCCTCGGTCACCTTCACTGTAGGGAGAAGTGGTAATTGTATGTAAATACATTTTTTAAAATAATGTTCTTGCAATATTGAGGTCATCTTATCATCAGAGCATTCAATAGTTCCCGGTAGATGGGATGGTTTGTGAACAGGAGGGTCTTGTGCATTTTCCCGCCCATGAGGAAGCAAGAGGTGGGGACGACTTAAGCTGGGGCAAACTTCTCATCTGATTCCCAGCCTCGTTAGTGGCTTTCTACCATTTACATGCCCTTGAATAAATATGTGAATCTTCTTCATAGCCATATGGCCTTTTTCTATTTACAAGATCTTCTTCTGACATTTTCTTGAATCTGTCCCTTTAAGCGGAAAGCGTACAATCTGGTTTGGCGTCTGACCTGCATTGTAACACCATGTGTACAGCAGAGCTCCGGGTGACTTATTGCAGGTTCTGGCTTGAGACTAAAATAACGCCATCCTTGTGAGATTTAGCATGGACTATTTTAAACTCGGAGCTGCGAACCGGTCAGATAAGATCTTATTTTCTAACATAGTATAAAAAAAAGAAAAAAACTATAGAAATCCTAAAGAAATCCCACACGTTATTCTCCGGGGTAATACACAACCCACATCCTCATTTTTCTACCAGTGACATGCAGGTAAGCACAGTGCAGGCGTGTGAAGAGGATAAATAGGCAGCGCAGGGGACTTTGTGCATAGGTACTTCGGGGTAAATAAGTATTTGATACGCACGTTTTCCCACCTACAAAGAATGGAGAGGTCTGTAATTTTTATCGTAGGTCACTTCACCTGTGAGAGACAGAATCTAAATCTAAAAAACAGAATATTACATTGTATGATTTTTACATAATTAATTTGCATTTATTGCATGAAATAAGTATTTGATACAATAGAAAAACAGAACTTAATATTCGGTACAGAAACCCTTGTTTGCAATTACAGAGGTCAGACGTTTCCTGTAGTTCTTGACCAGGTTTGCACACACTGCAGCAGGGATTTTGGCCCCCTCCTCCATACAGATCTTCTCCAGATCTTTCAGGTTTCGGGACTGTGACTGGGCAACATTGAGTTTCAGCTCCCTCCAAAGATTTTCTATTGGGTTCAGGTCTGGAGACTGGCTAGGCCACTCCAAGACCTTGAAATTCTTCATCCAGAGTCATTCCTTAGTCACCCTGGCAGTGTCTTTCGGGTCATTTTAATGCTGGAAGACCCAGCCACGACCCATCTTCAATGCTCTTACTGAGGGAATGAGGTTGTTGGCCAAAATCTCACGATACATGACTCCATCCATCCTCCCTTCAATACAGCAGTCGTCCTGTCCACTTTGCAGAAAAGCACCCCCAAAGTATAATGTTTCCCCCACCATGCTTCACGGTTGGGATCGTATTCTTGGGATTGTACTCATCCTTCTTCTTCCTCCAAACATGGCGAGTAGAGTTGATACCAAAAAGTTCTATTTTGGGCTCATCTGTCCACATGACCTTCTCCCGTACCTCCTCTGGATCATCCAGATGGTCATTGGTGAACTTCAAACGGACCTGCACATGTTCTGGCATGAGCAGGAGGACCTTGTATGCCCTGCTCACTGTATACATTATAGATCAGGTCTAATACCATGTTTTATAATTTTTTAGGGGAAAGCTACTGTAGGTGACAATCAAGGGTGCAGCTATAAGGGGTGCAAAGAAAAATAATGTAAACTGGACCCACTGGCTAGCTTAAAAAAATTAAAAGTTTGCTAGAGGTGGTAGATTGCGTGACACAAAGTCCATTGTCGAATTTACATAACCACACTCCTTTTTTAAACAAGTCGCGCCCTGTTTCTGCACCCAAAATATGTCTCGAAGTCACAGCAATGTAAAATTAGGAAGATTAACAACAATGTAGAAGGCTGAGAGGCATTTTTCTGAGAAGCTTCTATTGCGTCCAGGAGATTTGCTAACTAGTCCAGTAGGAATGTCCTTCCTCCCAAATGATTCTTTACAAGTCACGTGCATTTACCACACCCAGAATGTGTCTTTGGAACCCCAGAGCTGAGTCACAACATTGGAAAAGGCAAGGGAAGGCTGGTTTATGAGAGGCTTCTACGGTCTCAGGGAAATTTGCCAAACCATCCAGGAGTCCAGTAGGTGTTTCCTTTTCCTTGAAGCCTCCCAGATGAATCCTTACAAGTCACGCCCATTTACCACACCCAGAATGAGAACCCCAGACCTTGGAGTCACGACATTGGAAAAGGCAAGGGAAGGCTGGTTTTGTAGAGGCTTCTACGGTCTCCGGGAAATTTGCTAACTCATCCAGTCTAGTAGGACTGTCCATTTCCTTGAAGCCTCTCAGATAAATCTTATAAGCCACATCCATTAACCACACCTGGAATGAGTCTTTGGAACCACAGAGCTTGTAGTCATAGCATTGGAAAAGGCAAGGGAAGGCTGGTTTCTGAGAATCTTCTATAGTCTCCAGGGAAATTTGCCAAATCGTCCAAGAGTCCAGTAGGTGTTTCCTTTTTCCGGGAGCTCCCTAGATGTTCCTGGAGAGTTTTTACAGGCTGCACTCTCTTTCCAAACCCAAAATGCGGCTCTGTCCCTTAGACCTTGCAGTCAAAACAATGGAGATGGCAGAGAGTGTTGGTTTCTGATTCAGGAGATTTTCTAACTCCTTGAGGAGTCCAGTAGGTGTTTCCTTTTTTTAGGAGACTCCCAGTTGTCTGTTTTAACAGGCATATAAAAGTACTGCAGTGTCATAAACCATATCCTACAGATGAAGGGATTTCTCCATAAACATGCATACCAAAATTCAAAACATTTAAGAATTTCCCCCCAGGAACTCCTGAGAAAAAGCCCAGAAACACCACAAAATGAGGGGTTTTTGGACATACATTTGGTAAGCTCCACCCCTTTTGTGACCCATTTTGAATAAACATCAAAATCATTATTGTTGGCAAAAAAATGCTTTTTTATTTCTGAGGTTTTAAGTTATGGCTTCATCTAATGCTAGATGGGAATGTTTCTTAGGATGTGATGATGTCAAATAGTGACATCATCTAAGTATTACATCACAATTGCTGATAGAAAGGTCTGGATTATCTTGATTATTAATGGACTGTGTTTTTTGTGTATGGGGGGTCTATGTTTATTTGTAGTTGTTTTTTTCTTTGAGAAATAGTGCTGCTACTGTATGTTCATGGCAAGGAAGCTCAGTAATAGGTATGAGCTTCTTTACCGGAATGTTTCATAAAAATAGGGTCCCTTTAAAGAGGACCAGTTATCTTATCAAAAGTGGCCAGTTTGTGCTCTTATTTTATTCCTATGGTTCCATATGGTTCCAGAGATATGGGCCTTTAATTTTTATGTTCTTTAAGGGGGTGTGACTGACAGGATTATTACGAAGAGCAACCTAAAGACACGCCCTGGAGGATCCTGTGAGCCACACCCACTTTTATAGACCATGAAAATTAACACTGAATAAAAGACCCATATCTCTGGAACCGTATGGAACCGTATGGCGGATTTTAATAACATAAAAAAAACAGAATATTCAGGGGAGCACTGGGAATAGCATAGCAGGAAAAACTGGCCACATTTGATGTGATAACAGGTCCTCTTTGGATGCTCTTATTTTCAAAAATGAAAAACTCTTCTTCAGTCTTCTTGGACTATTGTATTCCTTTAGAATACCAGATTAAGGACATTTTTCAATTTTTTTTTCAATTATTGGTCTGGATTTCTTTTTCAATTCTGTCCCTTTTTTGCCTATTTAAATATGTTTTTACACTAGTAGATGTTCCTGATGTAGCTCATAGCGAGCAATCCGTTTCTAGCTGTCATTTTTTTCAGTGCAATTTAGGAAATGAATGTAAAATCCAATCTGTTGCTATAGGTATCATCGCTGTATCCCTCGGAGGATTCTCTCCTGTATCTCACAGCTCTGTTGTGCACTTCAGCAGATACATTATTTATTATTAAACTTTTACATGGCATCCAATAATCCAGAATATTTAATACTCGGAAACATTAAGGTGCCATTGTTGTTTCATTAACCCCTTTCATCTAATTAAGATGCCTTGACTTACTATTACGGCTACTGTGGCGGCACAATCAATTCCAACCGTACCTGCCAACTTGGAAAGAGGGACACATAATGTAGCTCACATAGCTAATTTCTACTTTTCGATAAGCCAGTACCGTAAGCCTGCCCAGTCCTTTATTTGTACCCACACAAAAATATTCTACTAGCGAAGTCCATTAGTGTTTCCAGAAAGTACGATACCTATTTCATGGTCCAAACAGTACCCACCACACAGAATAATGCTCATCACAGTTCCCCTTTAAAAACCGTATGATGCCCCCACAGTCCCCTACACAGTATGATGCTCCCACAGTCCCCCGCACACAGTATGATGACCTCATAGTGGTTCCTACTGCCCCTCTACACAGAATGATGCCCACACAGCACTCCCACACAGTATGATGCCCCAACACATAGTATGATGACCTCACAGTGGTCCTACTGCCCCTCTACACAGAATGTTGCCCCCACAGCACTCCCACACAGTATGATGCTCCCACACACACAGTATGAGGACCTCATAGTGGTCCCTACTGCCTCTCTACACAGATTGTTGCCCCCACAGCCCTCCCACACAGTATGATGCCCCACACACAGTATGATGATAACACAGTGGTCCCTACTGCCCCTCTACACAGAATGTTGTCCCCACAGCCCTCCCACATAGTATGATGACCCACAGTGTCTCTCGCTGCCCCACCACATAATGGTGCTCCCACAGCCCTCCCACACAGTATGGTTACACCACAGTTGCCCTCACTGCCCCACCACATGGAATGATGCCCCCACAGTCCCCAGCACATAGTATGATGACTCACAGTGGCCCTCACAGCCTCACTACACAGAATGATGGCCCCACAGGCCTCTCACACAGTATGATGCCCCCACAGTCCCCAGCAACATAGTATGATGACTCACAGTGGCCCTCACTGCCTCACTACACAGAATGATGGCCCCACAGGCCTCTCACACAGTATGATGCCCCCACAGTCCCCAGCAACATAGTATGATGACTCACAGTGGCCCTCGCTGCCTCACTACACAGAATGATGACCCCACAGGCCTCTCACACAGTGTGATGCCCCCAAAGTCCCCCACCAACAATATGATGACCCCACAGTGGCACTCACTGCCCCGCCACAGAGAATGACAAAATGATGCCTCCACAGCTCTTCCCCCACAGTATGACGCCAAACCCACAACTAATGTTGCCTAATGGGGCCTCCCAAAAAATAGCTAAATTAATGTTTAAAAAAAAAAGTTTTAAAAAGTAATTACAAAAAACACATTTCATAAAACCTATGTGCAATACCATAGCCCTGGATATTTAGTGTGCATTTATCCATCACACAACACGTTCTGTAAATGTGTACCATTTTTGATCGACAATGAAACACAAAAAAAAATATGTGGTGAAATGTCCAGTAAAATTTAATTTATAGAAATTAAACTATAACATATTTATACCCTAAAAGGGTACATGCTGAGAATATGAGGTACCTCACAAAAAAGTCCCTCTATTGTAGTGTTGATGCAAAAGTATAGAGAAAAGGGAAAAAAATGTATTTTTTACTTTTTTTGCTTTTTCCTGCTTTTTTTATTCTTCTTTCTACATCCTTCTTATTGGTTTTCTTTTTTTTTCTTCCTGTATTTTTCTTCTTCCTTCCTGTTTCTTCTTCTTTATTCTTTCTTCTTCTTTCTTTTTCTTTCTTCTCCTTTCTTCCTTTTTCTTCTTTCTTTTTCCTTTCTTCTTCTTTCTTCTCCCTGTATTTGTTTAGCTATAGTTATTGTTGTTTATGTTGTTATTATTATTACTGTTGTTATCATTATTGTCAGACTCTTTCTTTTCTTTAGCATTGTGGCTTCGGTCCCACTGTTGGTTTTGTGTTCTATGGTCTACATAAGGGAAGGGGAACCTTTTTTCTGCCAAGGGCCATTTGGATATTTATACGATCATTTGAGGGCCGTACAAATTGCGCGCTTCGCTCCCCCCACAAAGTACGTCCTGAAGCTGGAACTGATGTCAGGATATAATCTTTCGTTACATGCGCCTCAGCGTTCAGTAGTGAACACTACTCACAGACAGAGGGGGGGCGAAACATCTGAGTGGGCCCCTAACCAGGTAACCCTGATTACAGCTATGGTGGCGCATCCTAATAGTGGATGTGGGAGAACCTCAGCAGATGACCGCGCTGTTACTGAAAATAATCTCTATACAAAGACCAGCACTGATACTACCGCCATATGGTGACATATTGCTAGATACCAGTCCTGCAGAACATATAAGAGATCACAGCACAGTTATATATAGTAACTTACAGCTGACGTTCTTTCTGATTAAATTGTTCACTTTTCCCGACTTTTCTATCTGGCCCAGACCGACACGACAACTCCTCCATCCAGGACTCAGTCTCGGGTCTGCAGAGATCACAACAAAGACACATTTGACTCCTTACATTTCAGGCCCCGTCCCCATCTATCCCCAACCTGCACAAACCCCTCATCCTGCTGAAAATCCAATACTGAGCCTCTGCTGTATGTGTCCCTATTACTGCACCTGCTGTGCGCTCTCTAGATGGTAAAACAACCCTCTAAAATATAGTAATGCCATGTGCAAGTGCCCTAGAAAACAGTGCCCACATTGTGCCCCATAGAAATTAATAGTACCCTCTGTGTGCCCCCTTGACATTTAATAATGTCCTGAGTCTCCCCCATGTACAGCTCCCCTATACACATTATGATGCTCTCCTATACACAGTATAATGCCCCCTCAATGTATAGTACCCCCCACACTGTATACTGACCCCTTAGTAGCCTCCAAACTGATGTCTCCAACACTTTATGATGGCCCCCACACTGTGCAAAGACCCCACATTATCTCCCACACTGTATGATGGCCCCTACACTGTGCAAAGACCCCACATTATCTCCCACACTGTATGATGGCCCCCACACTATACAAAGACCCCACATTATCTCCCATACTGTATGATGGCCCCCACACTGTGCAAAGACCACACATTTTCTCCCACACTGTATGATGGCCCCCACACTGTGCAAAGACCCCACATTATCTCCCATACTGTATGACCCTAACTGTAATCCCCACACTGTATAAATAACCTCCATATAGTATAATGCACCAGATAGTCCTCAATATAGTATAATGCACTCCCCATAGGCAGAATCTGTAGGATAATCCCCCTCATAGGCAGCATAATCTCCCCACCCCCCATAGGCAGTCTGTAGCAAAATCCTCCCAACCCCCATAGGCAGTCTGTAGCATAATCCCCCCACCCCCAATAGGAAGTCTGTAGCATAATTCCTCCAACCTCCATAGACAGTCTGTAGCATAATCCCCCCACCCCCCATAGGCAGTCTGTACTATAATCCCCCCACCCCCCATAGGCAGTCAGTACCATAATCCCCCCACCGGCAGTCTGTAGCATAATTCCCCCAACCCCCCATAGGCAGTCTGTAGCATAATCTCCCACCCCCCATAGGCAGTCTGTAGCATAATCTCCCACCCCCCATAGGCAGTCTGTAGCATAATCCCCCCCCACCCCCCATAGGCAGTCTGTAAAATAATCCCCCCATCCCCCCACCCTCCTATAGGCAGTCTGTAGCATAATCCCCTCACCCCCCATAGGCAGTCTGTAGCATAATCCCCCCACCCCCCATAGGCAGTTTGTAGCATAATACTCTCACACCCCATAGGCAGTCTGTAGCATAATCCCCTCACCCCCATAGACAGTCTGTAGCATAATCTCCCCCACCCCCCATAGGCAGTCTGTAGCATAATCCCCCCACCCCCATAGGCAGTCTGTAGAATAATCCCCCCCCAACAGGCAGTCTGTAGCATAATCCCCCCATAGGCAGTCTGTAGCATAATCCACCCACCCCCATAGGCAGTCTGTAGCATAATCCCCCTCACCCCCATAGGCAGTTCATAGCTTAATCTCCCCACCCCCATAGGCAGTTTGTAGCATAATCCCCCTCACCCCCCATAGGCAGTCTGTAGCATAATCCCCCTCAACCCCCAGGCAGTCTGTAGCATAATCTCCCCACCCCCCATAGGCAGTTTGTAGGATAATCCCCCCACCCCCATAGGCAGTCTGTAGAATAATCCCCCCCCAACAGGCAGTCTGTAGCATAATCCCCTCATAGGCAGTCTGTAGCATAATCCCCCCACCCCCATAGGCAGTCTGTAGCATAATCCCCCTCACCCCCATAGGCAGTCTGTAGCTTAATCTCCCCACCCCCATAGGCAGTTTGTAGCATAATCCCCCTCACCCCCCATAGGCAGTCTGTAGCATAATCCCCCTCAACCCCCAGGCAGTCTGTAGCATAATCTCCCCACCCCCCATAGGCAGTTTGTAGGATAATCCTCTCACCCCCCATAGGCAGTTTGTAGGATAATCCTCTCACCCCCCATAGGCAGTTTGTAGGATAATCCTCTCACCCCCCATAGGCAGTCTGTAGCATAATCCCCTCACCCCCACAGGCAGTCTGTAGCATAACCCCCCCACCCCCCATAGGCAGTCTGTAGCATAATCCCCCCCACAAGAAAAAATAAATAAATAAGCACAATACTCACCTCTTTCTCCTCCTCGTTCCCCTTCTGCTCCGAGCGTCAGTGACGTCAGACACAGAGGACGCTATGGGGACTGATGGGAGAGGGAGCGTCACTCCCTCTCCCATCAATGAGCTCGCGGTTGCGGTGAATGGTGGGGGGGGGGGGCGATGCTGGCACGGGGGCCCCCCCTCCTGCTCAAGGCCCCATAGCGGCCGCCAGGCAGTGCAGGGACATCGAGTCTCCCTGCTCTGCCCAGAGTGTAACTGTAGCGGCATGCTGCTCACGCTGCTACAGTTACACTAGCGTAGCTTCGGTGGGCTCCCTCAGAGCGCAGGGCCCGGGGCAACCGTCCCCTCTGCCCCCCGATAGCTACGCTACTGCTCACAGAGCAAGAAGAAATTCAAGGGCTGGTGACCATCAAAATACAGTTGCCGGTCCAAGTACTGTGGTCCCCGAGAATCTGCCCGGGGGGCGGATAAAGGGTTATCAAGGGCCATATATGGCCCGCTGGCTTGAGGTTCCCCACCCCAGCTCTACACAATGGACTTCCTTGACTTTAACAGAGTTCGTCATCACTGCTTCATTCTTGATGTTCTTGATGTAGAAGCTACCTGAAAGTCCAAAGGACTTTCATTTCACTGACACCAAATATCAATGTCTCAAGATCTCAGGAGCATCAGGCCTGTGGACGATTTCTTCAGTTTGCTAATATGAATATTATTAATCAATTATTATATACGACTAGTAAGGACGGGTGCAGAAGAGAAGGGATGAGGAGAGACGGCACTGACTCTGCTGAGTGTTAGTGGCTTGTGATGGACGTTCCCACCATCAGGATACAATGTGTGCACCTCTGCTGGGCCAAAATATTAAAGCCATGAGACCATATGTATTCGACCACTCCAGATGGTGAAGCCAAGCCAACCTCAGATCAACCATGGACTAAGCTCTATCCTAGACCAAGTATGTATCTGCTGCCTGCAGGAAAGGATCCATCTATCTATCTATCTATCTATAAATCCAAATGTGGCAGTACTTCACATCAGCTGGTGAAAAAATAGATTTTAATCAGCCAATGTCAATGGTTCTGACTTTGGAGTGTTGCCCCCATTTTTTGGATTTGGAGATAGATAAAATTAGAAATTGTCTTCAAAAAGGTCCTTAAATTAACCAAAACATCACCACTATGGGCCATTAAATTATTTTCTATTTTTTTCATATTGGTGTGCTGCCTCCATTTTTTTGGATATTTTTATGGATAGATATGGGATAGCTAGATAACTGGATGGATGGATGGATGGATGGATAGATATGAGGCAGATAGGTAGTTGGTAGATATGAGGCAGATAGGTAGTTGGTAGATAGATAGATAGATATGAGGCAGATAGGTAGTTGGTAGATAGATAGATAGATATGAGGCAGATAGGTAGTTGGTAGGTAGATAGATAGATAGATAGATAGATAGATATGAGGCAGATAGGTAGTTGGTAGATATGAGGCAGATAGGTAGTTGGTAGATATGAGGCAGATAGATAGTTGGTAGATATGAGGCAGATAGGTAGTTGGTAGATATGAGGCAGATAGGTAGTTGGTAGATATGAGGCAGATAGGTAGTTGGTAGATATGAGGCAGATAGGTAGTTGATAGATAGATAGATATGAGGCAGATAGGTAGTTGGTAGATAGATAGATAGATAGATATGAGGCAGATAGGTAGTTGGTAGATATGAGGCAGATAGGTAGTTGGTAGATATGAGGTAGATAGGTAGTTGGTCGATATGAGGCAGATAGGTAGTAGATAGATATGAGGCAGATAGGTAGTTGGTAGATAGATAGATAGATAGATATGAGGCAGATAGGTAGTTGGTAGATATGAGGCAGATAGGTAGTTGGTAGATATGAGGCAGATAGATAGTTGGTAGATATGAGGCAGATAGGTAGTTGGTGGATATGAGGCAGATAGGTAGTTGGTAGATATGAGGCAGATAGGTAGTTGGTAGATATGAGGCAGATAGGTAGTCGATAGATATGAGGCAGATAGGTAGTTGGTAGATAGATAGATATGAGGCAGATAGGTAGTTGGTAGATATGAGGCAGATAGGTAGTTGGTAGATATGAGGCAGATAGGTAGTTGGTAGATATGAGGCAGATAGATAGTTGGTAGATATGAGGCAGATAGGTAGTTGGTAGATATGAGGCAGATAGGTAGTTGGTAGATATGAGGCAGATAGGTAGTAGATAGATATGAGGCAGATAGGTAGTTGATAGATAGATATGAGGCAGATAGGTAGTTGGTAGATAGATAGATAGATATGAGGCAGATAGGTAGTTGGTAGATATGAGGCAGATAGGTAGTTGGTAGATATGAGGCAGATAGGTAGTAGATAGATATGAGGCAGATAGGTAGTTGGTAGATAGATAGATATGAGGCAGATAGGTAGTTGGTAGATATGAGGCAGATAGGTAGTTGGTAGATAGATAGATATGAGGCAGATAGGTAGTTGGTAGATAGATATGAGGCAGATAGGTAGTTGGTAGATAGATAGATAGATATGAGGCAGATATGTAGTTGGTAGATAGATAGATATGAGGCAGATAGGTAGTTGGTAGATATGAGGCAGATAGGTAGTTGGTAGATATATAGATATGAGGCAGATAGGTAGTTGGTAGATAGATATGAGGCAGATAGGTAGTTGGTAGATAGATAGATATGAGGCAGATAGGTAGTTGGTAGATAGATAGATATGAGGCAGATAGGTAGTTGGTAGATAGATAGATAGATATGAGGCAGATAGGTAGGTGGTAGATAGATAGATATGAGGCAGATAGGTAGTTGGTAGATATGAGGCAGATAGGTAGTTGGTAGATATGAGGCAGATAGGTAGTTGGTAGATATGAGGCAGATAGGTAGTTGGTAGATATGAGGCAGATAGGTAGTCGGTAGATAGATAGATATGAGGCAGATAGGTAGTTGGTAGATAGATAGATATGAGGCAGATAGGTAGTTGGTAGATAGATAGATAGATATGAGGCAGATAGGTAGTTGGTAGATAGATAGATATGAGGCAGATAGGTAGTTGGTAGATAAATAGATAATAGATAAGAATATAGACCGATAAATGGATAAGTACTGTAAGAACAAAATAGATAATAGTTAAATTAGATAAACAGATACTAGTAGATAGATAAAAATATATAAGGTGCATAGAAAATAAAGATAGATTAATAGATAAAGGAAGAAAGAAGATAGAAAGATAGATAGATAGATAGATGGATTGATAGATATGAGACGTATAGGAGCATATCCATAGGTAGGCGGACATAGCAGTCAGTCCGGGGCCGTAGTCCCTGGTGGGGCCCAAAGACGCCACTAAATAAGAAGACATAATTATATAAATGGCACATGGTGGGCCCTTACAGATTTAGTAGCGGGCCCTAGTAGGTTCATGCTTCGCCTTGTAACTGAAGACTGGTGAGCGTTTCCCGGATTATGTGCAGACGGCAGACTGCCTGGTGACAAGGTGTGTAATGGAGTAATTAGGCCGCTCAGGTTTATCTGGCTGGGAATGCTGCGGCCTCCGGTAATTACTGTCACTTAACAATAAGAAAACCTCCATGAAACCAGACCCTGCTGACCACTGAAATCCTAGCCGCTGGTCCCAGGAGCTGAAAGGACATCTCCTGCTAATAGATGATTGTGTGCCCCAGCTGCGGGCAGGGACCCGGCCATCCTGCTCATTAAGCAAAATCATTTTGGCTTTCCTGGGATTTTTTTTTTTTAATCCTGGGCAGGTCAGCCATTAAAACTGGACACATATGAGAAGCACATGGTGGCGCTGCAATTAGCAGCTCATTGCACCGTCATCTGTTACTATGTCTGGTGCAAAGAGGCTTGTACACCAGAGTCATGTAGCATAGGCACTATATAGGCATTCACAACGGCTCATGTATGTGGCTGAGCCATGTATGTAAGTCGGTACCCACATAGCCCCAATGCACTGCTGTACAAATGTAACAGGATCCCCCTTTAAACAGTAGATACTCAAATAGATTAAAACAAATAAACTCTAACATCAAACACAGAGGCACAACAAGCTTGGTAGTTGCAGATCTCAGATGCGGCAGCAGAGCTGGGTGGTTGCAGATCTTAGATGAGGCACCAGAGCTTGGTAGTTGCAGATCTCAGATGCGGCAGCAGAGCTGGGTGGTTGCAGATCTCAGATGAGGCACCAGAGCTTGGTAGTTGCAGATCTCAGATGCGGCAGCAGAGCTGGGTGGTTGCAGACCTCAAATGTGGCACTAGAGCTTGGTAGTTGCAGATCTTGGATGAGGCACCAGAGCTTGCTGGTTACAGATCTCAGATGAGGCTCCAGAACTTGGTGGTTGCATATCTCAGATGAGGCACCAGAGCTTTGTGGATACAGATTTTAGATGAGGCACCAGAGCTTGGTGGCTACAGATCTCGGATGAAGCATCAGAGCTTGGTGGTTGCAGATCTCAGATGAGGCACCAGAACTTGGTGGTTGCATATCTCAGATGAGGCACCAAAGCTTTGTGGATACAGATATTAGATGAGGCATCAGAGCTTGGTGGTTGCAGATCTCCGATGAGGCAAGAGTTTGGTGGTTACAGATCTCGGATGAGGCATCAGAGCTTGGTGGTTGCAGATGTCAGATGAGGCAAGACCTTGGTGGTTACAGATCTCTGATGAGACATCAGAGCTTGGTGGTAACAGATCTCCAATGAGGCATCAGAGCTTGGTGGTTGCAGATCTTTGATGAGGCAACAGAGTTTGGTGGTTTCAGATCTCGGATGAGGCACCAGAGTTTGGTGGTTGCAGATCTTTGATGAGACACCAGGCTTGGTGGTTGCAGATCTCGGATGAGGCACCAGAGCTTTGTGGTTGCAGATCTTTGATGAGGCACCGGGCTTGGTGGTTGCAGATCTCGGATGAGGCACCAGAGTTTGGTGGTTGCAGTTCATATTAAGTGCTAATTAGAAAATTATATAATTAGAAAACATTGCAGCTCCGCCCCGTTCACCTCAGTAGAGCTTAGCTCCTATTTTAGAAATGATTCACAGGGGCCGTAGCACAGTGTTAATTTCACACAGACCTCCCAACTTTACTGATACAATCACACATAAATTCAGCGTGTCCCAGGTTGAGTGAGGTTTTTGTAATGCTTGCCTAAAAGTTCATGTGCCGTGGCATCCTTGGGTGACTAAGGATTTCCTTTGTGGCATTGGGTGTTTTGACCCAATTGACATTATTATCATATATTTCCAGTAATAATAACAGAGGAACCAAACAGTGCAGAATTCTTCAGATTAGTTACTGACTCGCCCAGGGGGATATGGGGGAAACTCGGTACCCGGGCCTTGACCTTCTGTGGGATGTCACGGCAGTCGGCTCCCAGGCCCGTACCCTGGGGTCACTCTTTAAAAGGGGTTTTGTTAACAGTTTTGTCTCGTGACGCCACCTGTGGTTTCTGGTAATGGGTACCAGCGCTGCTGCAGACTTCCGGGTGTGATGGGAAGGAAGCTGGGATGCTTCTGCTATCCACAGGCTGAGCGGGCCCCCCCGGGGCAGTTTAGGTGCAGATGGTGATTCTGGGCGTTGTAGTGCAGGAGCGGTAGCATGGTGGAAATAACTGACAGAGACAGTGGAGTGTAGTCATCCGAGTTTATTCACAGTTCTTTAAGCTTCCTGAGGTACACTGTCCAGGTGTCAGACTCCCACGTCACACTGCGTTTGCCAGGCAGGGGTTCAGCACTCCTTCAGGTATATTAGAAGCACTTAACGGGACCCCCTTTCTTTATGTTCCTTCCTTGACTGACTTCCCGCTCTCGGTCTTCTCCCTCCTGCCCTGCGCTCCCCCACACACAGTCCCGATCGGGTACTCTGAGATCCCTCTGGGCAACCTGGAGTTCCCGGACCTGCTTGGTGCCCTTCACGGCGGCTAGGGTGAGGTTGTGGCAACTGCACCATGGAAGTGCAGAAGCCTCCGGTTTTCCAGCCGAGACCTGGGCCAGGGACCGGTTCCCTTCTTGCGGCCTGATCCCTCTGACGCTTGGGAGATTCGGGCGTGCGGGTGCCGTCCTGCACTCACCATTCCCCCTGGGATCCCTTCTGTAACGGAGCCTTCCTCCCTGACTCCCCTCTCACTCCTGGGCCTCTCTTACTAGGCCCCACTATGCAACAGAGCTCCTGAAGAGACGCTGCTCCCCTCCTCCTTTCTCTCACTGCATCACTAACTGAACTGAACTCTCTAAGATGGCTCCCTATATATACAGTACAGACCAAAAGTTTGGACACATCTTCTCATTTAAAGATTTTTCTGTATTTTCATGACTTTGAAAATTGTACATGCACACTGAAGGCATCAAAACTATGAATTACACATGTGGAATTATATACTTAACAAAAAAGTGTGAAACAACTGAAAATATGTCTTATATTCTAGGTTCTTCAAAGTAGCCACCTTTTGCTTTGATGACTGCTTTGCACACTCTTGGCATTCTCTTGATGAGCTTCAAGAGGTAGTCACCGGAAATGGTCTTCACTTCACAGGTGTGTCCTGTCAGGTTTAATAAGTGGGATTTCTTGCCTTATAAATGGGGTTGGGACCATCAGTTGTGTTGTGCAGAAGTCTGGAGGATACACAGCTGATAGTCCTACTGAATAGACTGTTAGAATTTGTATTATGGCAAGAAAAAAGCAGCTAAGTAAAGAAAAACGAGTGGCCATCATTACTTTAAGAAATGAAGGTCAGTCAGTTTGAAAAATTGGGCAAACTTTGAAAGTGTCCCCAAGTGCAGTTGCAAAAACCATCAAGCGTTACAAAGAAACTGGCTCACATGAGGACCGCCCCAGGAAAGGAAGACCAAGAGTCACCTCTGCTTCTGAGGATAAATTTATCTGAGTCACCAGCCTCAGAAATCGCAGGTTAACAGCAGCTCAGATTAGAGACCAGGTCAATGCCACACAGAGTTCTAGCAGCAGACACATCTCTACAACAACTGTTAAGAGGAGACTTTGTGCAGCAGACCTTCATGGTAAAATAGCTGCTAGGAAACCACTGCTAAGGACAGGCAACAAGCAGAAGAGACTTGTTTGGGCTAAAGAACACAAGGAATGGACATTAGACCAGTGGAAATCTGTGCTTTGGTCTGATGAGTCCAAATTTGAGATCTTTGGTTCCAACCACCGTGTCTTTGTGCGACGCAGAAAAGGTGAACAGATGGACTCTACATGCCTGGCTCCCACCGTGAAGCATGGAGGAGGAGGTGTGATGGTGTGGGGGTGCTTTGCTGGTGACACTGTTGGGGATTTATTCAAAATTGAAGGCACACTGAACCAGCATGGCTACCACAGCATCTTGCAGCGGCATGCTATTCCATCTGGTTTGCGTTTAGTTGGACCATCATTTATTTTTCAACAGGACAATGACCCCAAACACACCTCCAGGCTGTGTAAGGGCTATTTGACCAAGAGGGAGAGTGATGGGGGGCTACGCCAGATGACCTGGCCTCCACAGTCACCAGACCTGAACCCAATCGAGATGGTTTGGGGTGAGCTGGACCCCAGAGTGAAGACAAAAGGGCCAACAAGTGCTAAGCATCTCTGGGAACTCCTTCAAAATTGTTGGAAGACCATTTCCGGTGACTACCTCTTGAAGCTCATCAAGAGAATGCCAAGAGTGAGCAAAGCAGTCATCAAAGCAAAAGGTGGTTACTTTGAAGAACCTAGAATATAAGACATATTTTCAGTTGTTTCACACTTTTTTGTTAAGTATATAATTCCACATGTGTTAATTCATAGTTTTGATGCCTTCAGTGTGAATGTACAATTTTCATAGTCATGAAAATACAGAAAAATCTTTAAATGAGAAGGCGTGTCCAAACTTTTGGTCTGTACTGTATCTATTCTCTAAGTGCTCCCCTGTTCTACGTCCTCCACCCACACCCACTAATGGTTCCCCCTCTCTTTGGTTCCCCCCACTCCAGCCAGGTACAGGGCTCAGCAGCGAAACAATGCATCTTGCCCCTCCTGCTGGTCTGGAGTAGTGTAGTGTTGAGTGCAGGTGTTGGGGTCCCGGGGCAGTACTCCATCCTTACCTGAGAGAAGGAGATGCCACACCTCTAGGTGAGGTGCAGTACCTCTGTGGCGACTGAACCCTCAGGGGCGCCACATTACTTCATGAGGATGGTAAATTTTTACTAAAACAGACATGTTAGGAGAGCTAGCAGATAAATGGATGATCGTTGGGGGTCCGGCTGCTGGGTCTCCCCACGGATCCTGAGAGTTAGGGGTACTTAAAGGATTTGTTGTGAATGGAGCAGGAGTGAGCATGTGCGACCACTGCTCCTATACACAGTGAATGGATCAGTGGTCACACATTCTCACTAAAACTCCATTCAGACAAGGGACTTTGGAACTTATATTCTAATCTATGGGGTCCCAAAGGTGGGACCACTAGTAAGTATATATCTGTCGCCTATACCCAGAATAGATGATAAATGTTATTTCTGGTATCAATTTAATTATACTGAGAAAAATATATAAGACGGCTGCCTGACAACCTGTGTGATCTATTATTGTGGTTATATTGGTTGTCAGAAATGTTCACATACAGATATAACTAATAGATAAGTAGAATCCTTAACAGCCAGAATGAAGACGACTAATCAAGAATTTATATTTATTCGGGATTTTATCCCCCCATTTATTTGTAACATTTTGCAGGGTTGGGGCTGTACTCGGGTTACCGTTCTTGGTATGCAGGACTCGCGCAGATTGCAATCTAGATGTTCGCCTTTTCCCTTCTTTTAAACGATGACAATAAAAACTCTTGTGGGATGAGATGAATTTGCATTTTGTGTCAAGCACGAAGTCGGATCCAAAATCTCATCAATTCCTTTGTGGTTTTAGAGAAATAAAAAAGTCCTTAACCTGGAGCGAGACATTGATAATTCTGCGAGTGCGATCCTGGGGGGAGGGGAGAAAACATCGACTGCTGAATTTCTGTATTACTCATAGACACTACATTTATATATTTCGGAAAACTGAAGCTGACGCTGCAGTTAACTCCAATATCACAGTCGGGGAAGATGAGATATGGGGGGCTGTTTGTAGGGTTTAATAAGAGAGAATTGGTAGCAGGGGAATAAATATAAGGAGTTCAGATTCCACCATCAATCTATCTATCCTTCATAATTAATCTAGAAGGGGTCCGAATTGTGAAAACATGCCCCAAAGATGGCACTTCTTGGTTTTGTAGGTGCCCCTGGGTAGATTAGAGGCTTGTAATGGGAATTCATATGTCGGTAAAGTTATGGCAAATCACTAGGATGGGACCCCACTTTATGATTAGTGGGGATCCAAATATTTGGATCCCTAAAAACCATCCGCATAAGGGGGCCGCAGCACTAGTTCAGTAGTGTTTTGCTTTTGAAGTGCAGCGAAATCTTAAAAAGGAGACAGCACAAACTGTGGTGTCCTAATTTTCAGGATCGTTGGAGGCTATCATAAAGAGATGGCATCTGCTATGGATGAGCCATAACTTTACCAGATGGGAATATCTCTTTAAAGTTTAATTAGTTTATTTTAACAATCCAACACTCCGCTTTGCTGATTTTCTTCTGTCTATAACCACCATTGGGGGGAGCTCATGGGCTTATTGCATACTGTTTTATACTGTTTTATTATAGAGGTTAATGTATGAACAGTATGCAGTAAGCTCCTGAGCTCCTCCTAGTGGTGACTTTGGACAGTCAGAATATAATCTTTTTCACTCTGTCTAAGCAGGAAATAATGAAATCTGTATTAGATCACTTGATATGAAAAAAATAATTAGAGCCATAAATGCATCTTGGGCATATAGTAAAATAGCTCTCCCTATTATTTACAATAAAATAATTCTATTTGGCAAGGAGGGGCCATAATTGCCCCTTAGGGACAAGCTAATATGGCTTCTCCCATTCTGTACAAAAAGGAATTGTTGCCCCTTAGGCATGTGCTAATATAGCTCCTCCTATTATATTTGATAAATAGGGGTCACAATTGCCTTTTAGTAAATATGTTAAAATAGCACCTCCCATTCTGTCTAATTGGGTGGGGGCAGAGTTGGTCCTTGGTCATGCGCTAATTTAGCCCCTCCCATTCTGTACAGTAAGAATAATTCATATTTGCCTTTTCATCACATGCTAATATAGCTCCTCCCATTATGTGCAATAAGGAGGGGGCATAGTTGCATTTTAGTCATATGTTAAAATAGCTCCTCCCATTTTGTATTATAAGGAAGGCCATAGTTGCATCTTAGTCCCATTTTATAGAATAAAGAAGAGTTATAGTTGCCTTATAGTTGTATGCTAATTTAGCAACTCCCATTTCATACAATAAGGAGGGGCATAATTGTCATTTAGTCATATATTAATATAGCCTTTCCCATTTCATACAATAAAGAGGGGTTTAGTTGTCATTTAGTCATATGCTAATATAGCCTTTGCCATTTCATACAATAAGGAGGGGCTTAGATGACGTTTAGTTGTATGCTAATATAACTCCTCCCATTTCATACAATAAGGAAATGCTTAGTTGCCATTTAATAATATTCTAATATAGCTCCTCCCATTGCATACAGTAAGGAGGGTCTGAGTTGTTGTTTAGTCGTATGCTAATATAGCTCCTTCCATTTCATACAATATGGAAAGATTTAGTTTCCATTTAATATGCTAATATAGCCTCTCCCAATTTATACAATAAGGAAGGGCATAGTTTCCGTTTAGTCATATAGTAATATATCCTCTCCTATTTTATACAATAAGGAGGGGCTTAGTTGCCATTTAGTGGTATGCTAATAATGCCTCTCCCATTTCATACAATAAGGCGGTGCTTAGTTGCTGTTTATTCAAATACCATAGTTACATAGTTACATAGTTTATAAGGCCGAAAAAAAGACAAGCGTCCATCCAGTTCAGCCTATTTCTTGTGCACTGCAGCTATTCCGCAGCGTTGATCCAGGGGAAGGCAAAAAAAAAACCATGCGGTATAGGCCAATTTACATCATTGAGGAAAAATTCACTTCCCGAGACCAATCTGGCAGTCAGATTAAATCCCTGGATTAATTAACTATCACTACCAATAAAGCTCCTCCCATTTCATATAGTAAAGCAGGGCATAGTTGACTTTTAGTCATATGCTAATATAGCCTCTACTGTAACATTTCATCCAATAAGGAGGGGCTTAGTTGCCTCTTAGTCTATGTGTTTGCTGCTACAGCTCCTCACATTCTATACAATAAATTGTATCACTAAGGAACAATATCAGCTCAGCGACACTTGTATGTAAGAAAATATGATATTCTCTGTTTGTCGTCTGTTCATTTCTGTGAGATTATTTTTATTACATACACAAAATGTTGAAACAAGACAGGAAGGGAAAGTACATATCAACGCCATTAATGAAAAATTCACTCGGAGTGTAAGTGCCAAACTGGGTGAGTGTTACATGCTGAGATAATGAGGAGATAAAACATTATGATAAGGAATGTTTTCATCTAATACACAGAACAAGTCACTTGTCAGGAGCAGCGATCGCTATCACCACTGTTCTCTCCTGAACTATTGCATAATAATTTTCTAGCTGCAGTGCAAAATCTGGCAAAAATAACAGCCCTCTATAAATGCTCCTATCATTAGCTCCTTACTCAAGCATGGTTAACCAGAATCACATGTTAAAGAGATATTACCATGAAACGCGACATCTATGGTGATATAACAAGTTGTGTCTTTCATAGACCTCTGTATTATGGAAGTACTCTGTTACTCCTCCTGGAAAGTAATGGATGAATTGACCACTGGAAGTTACTATTCGCCCGGTTAATAGGTTGTGTCTCTAAACCAGTAGCCCGAAACTCATGATTCTCAAGCTGTTGCAAAACTACAAATCCCAGGAACTATGCACCCTCCATATTGTATGAAATGGAGTAAAATTCACATATGACAAAGTGACATCTCTGACTCCACTCTATTGTACAAAATGTGAGTGTCTAAATATGAACCCTCATTATTGCATGAAATGGAAATAGCTACGCACGTGGTCAAAATTGTTGGTACCCCTCGTTTAATGAAAGAAAAACCCACAATGGTCACAGAAATAACTTGAATCTGACCAAAGTAATAATAAATTAAAAATCTATGTAAATGAACAAATGAAAGTCAGACATTACTTTTCTGCTTCCACAGAATTAAAAAAAAATTAACCTCATGAAATCGGCCTGGACAGAAATGATGGTTCTTCTTACCTTAATATTTTATTGAACAACCTTTTGAGGCGATCACTGCAATCAAACGATTCCTGTAACGGTCAATGAGACTTCTGCACCTCTCGACAGGTATTTTGGCCCACTCCTCATGAGCAAACTGCTCCAGTTGTCTCGTGTTTGAAGGTTGCCTTTTCCATGTTTCAGCTCTTTCCAAAGATGCTCCATAGGATTTAGGTCAGGGCTCATAGAAGGCCACTTCAGAATAGTCCAATGTTTTCCTCTTAGCCATTCTTGGGTGTTTTTAGCTGTGTGTTTTGGGTCATTATCCTGTTGCAAGACCCATGACCTGCGACTGAGACCAAGCTTTCTGACACTGGGCAGCACATTTCTCTCTAGAATCCTTTGATAGTCTTGAGATTTCATTGTACCCTGCACAGATTCAAGACACCCTGTGCCAGATGCTGCAAAGCAGCCGCAGAACATAACAGAGCCTCCTCCATGTTTCACAGTAGGGACAGTGTTCTTTTCTTGATATGCTTCATTTTTTCATCTGTGAACATAGAGCTGATGTGCCTTGCCAACAACTTCCATTTTTGTCTCATCTGTCCATAGGACATTCTCCCAGAAGCTTTATGACTTGTCAACATGTAGTTTGGCAAATTCCAGTCTGGCTTTTTTATGATTTTTTTTCAACAATGGTGTTCTCCTTGGTCGTCTCCCATGAAGTCCACTATGGATCAAACAATGACAGATGGTACGATCTGACACTGATGTTCCTTGAGCTTGAAGTTCACCTTTAATCTCTTTAGAAGTTTTCCTGGGCTCTTTTGTTACCATTCGTATTATCCGTCTCTTTGATTTGTCATCAATTTTCCTCCTGCGGCCACGTCCAGGGAGGTTGGCTACAGTCCCATGGATCTTAAATTTCTGAATAATATGTGCAACTGTAGTCACAGGAACATCAAGCTGCTTGGAAATGGTCTTGTAACCTTTACTGTTAACATGCTTATTAGTGTTGAGCGACCATGCTCGACACTGCTCGTTACTCGACCGAGCATCACGCTACTCGGGATGTTCGGCGAGCACCGAGCATTTCCGGGTTACTCGGGCGGGAGCTCGGGTCTCCGCCCTGCATGTTTGGCGCTCTTTACACAGCCAATGAACATGCAGGGATTGCCAGCCAGTCACTGTAATGCCGCAGCCATGTTGTTTGTGGGTATTACAGTGATTGGCTGGCCGCACAGCGTCACCTCGAGAATTTAAAACCGAGCGCCGCCATCTTGGACACAGTCGCTCCAGATCAGCCAGTGTAGGGTCAGTGCTGCTGAGTTAGGGAAAGATATATAGTGCGAAATAGGTAGTGTAGGGTCTCTAAAGCCTGCCAAATCAAACAAACAGTTCTTCTCAGGACTAATATCCATCCCAGATATCAGGCAGGCAGGCAGGCTGTATAGGAGACGCAGTGGTTATACCAGCAAACGATAAATTACAGTCCTGTATGCTCCTGTTGGTCAAATTTTTTTTTTCCTCAGTCAGACTGTACAAATACGTGTCTTATTAACCTTTTGGTATCCCCCCCCCCCCCCCCCAAAAAAAAAAAAATTGAGTGTGTCTGTGACTGTTCAGACACCAATTTATGTGTTTAAAAGAGTCTGGTATACACCACATAACTATAACTGTGGTTTTGCAGTTCCACGGGTCAAATCTCTGTGTTATCCACTTTTGGGTCTTTTTTACATAAAAAAACAGTTTGAGTGTGCCACTGACTGTTCAGCCCCAATATATCTATTTAAAAAAGCCTGGTATACGCCATTAAATTAGAACTGTGGTCAAGGTGAAAATGTGCTCCAACCAACAGCCACATCTTCTCGCTACCACTTCTTGACCGAATTACTAGGGAAGCACACTACAACACCAGTATTGCGAACTGATCAGTGTGAACAGGTTATTAATTGGGTAGCAGATAATACTTCCAGTTACCTGGGCACCACCACCTCCGGTCTGTCTTCCACACGGTCAAGTTTTAGTAGCCGTGAGTCTCGACCGCATACTCCTCCTCACCCTGATGCTCCTTCCTCCCACCATGCCGAGTGTCGTCAGACAGCAACTGATCCCACACTTGGACACTCTGAAGAGCTGTTCACTGGTCCATTTCCATATTTGTGCCCCTTGCCTGCTCCGCTTGAAGTGGTAGAAGAGGAGATCCCATGTAGCGATGCCCAAATATTTGAACAGCCACGGCCAGAGGAAGTCGACGCTGGCAATTTGTCACAAGAGGTGGACGATGACGAGACACAATTGCCAGGAAGTGAGGAGGAGGATCGTGGTGCGCAAGTGGAAGAGGAGGAGGTGGTGGATGATCTAGTAACTGACCCAACGTGGCAGGAGGACACGCAGAGTGAGGCCAGCAGCACACAGGGGGAGGGAGGCAGAGTTCCCCGACAGGCAGGAAAAAGCAGTGTGGTGGCCGCACACAGAAGGCGGGCAACAGTTCCCCGTAACACCAACATGAGGGACGCTGCCAGTACAACCGGTAGGTCTTCCAGAGTCTGGAATTTTTTTAAAGACTATGCTGATAACCCCAAAAAGGCCATTTGTACCACCTGCCATGCCAGTATCTGCAGGGGTGTCAAAACTACCAGCCTGATCACCACCAGCATGATCAGGCACATGGCAGCAAAGCACCTGACTTTGTGGGGCTAACCCCAGGGTCCACGACCAGTGTCAGCGGGTGTCACCACTGCTTCTTCCGCTGTTGTGCGTGCAATAGAACCCCCTGTTGTGTGTGCAAGGCAGTCCCCTGTCCATACTGCATACAAAGATGCCCCCTCCTCTCAGTCTTCACTTGTTATGGCAGTTTCTCAAGAAACAGCATCAACGTCCACGTCCTACCGCAGCGTTCAATTGTCCATATCCCAGAGCTTTGAACGAAAACGCAAATTCGCAGCCAAAGCCCCACAGGCCACAGTCCTAAATTCGCACATTTCACGACTGCTTGCATTGGAAATGCTGCCTTTTAGGCTGGTGGAGACGGAATCCTTCCGCAGCCTTATGGCGGTGGCCGTCCCTCGGTACTCGGTCTCCAGCCGACACTATTGTGCCCGGTGTGCCATCCCGCACTACACAAGCACCTGTCCCAAAACATCTGCCGTGCCCTCAACAACGCAGTTACTGGGAGAGTCCACCTGACAACGGACACGTGGACAAGTGCTTGTGGCCAGGGATGGTACATCTCCCTGATGGCACACTGGGTAAACATAGTGGAAGCCGGGACACAGTCGGACCTTGGGACGGAACACATCCTCCCCACACCGAGGATTGCGGGCCCTATGTCATTCAGAGTTTCCCCCACAGTGTACATCTCCTGCGCATCATCCTCCTCCTCCTCCTCATGTTAAGCCTCCATCTCAGATCACCACATCACAACATCAGTTACAAGCTGGAAGCACTGCAGTACTGCCTCAGCCAAGCAGCAACAGGCTGTGCTAAAACTCATAAGCTTAGGTGATAAACCTCACACTGCTTGTGAGTTGTGGACAGCTGTGAAAGAGCAGGCAGATCTGTGGCTGAGACCGCTGAACCTACATCCAGGCATGGTCGTGTGTGACAATGGCCGTAACCTGGTGGCGGCTCTGAGGCGAGGCGAGATCACACGCGTATCATGCCTGGCTCATGTGCTTAACCTCATTGTTCAGCTGTTTCTTAAATCGTACCCCGAGTTGCCAGATCTGCTCGTCAAAGTACACCGCCTATCAGCTCATTTTCGGAAATCGGCTACAGCTTCCGCCGCCCTTGCTGTGTTGCAGCAGCGTTTGCAGCTTCCGGCACACTGACTGGTGTGTGATGTCCCCATGCGTTGGAACTCTACCCTCCACATGTTGCAAAGGATTTGTGAGCAGAAGAGAGCAGTTGTGGAGTACCAGCTGCAACAAGGCCGTCGATATTCAGGTAAGACTCCACACATAAGACCTCAGGAGTGGACCTGGATGTCTGACATATGTACCATCCTGACAAACTTTGAGGAGTCCACCAAGATGGTGAGTGGCGATGACGCCATCATTAGCGTCAGCATCCCACTTGTCTGTCTTTTGCAACGCTCTATGCAGAGAATTAAAGAGGAGGCATTGCAGCCAGAGTATGATGAGATGAATCAAGAACCCGTAATGGGCGATTACACACAACCCAGCCTCATCTCATCCCAATGTGCATTGGGGGACAATGAGGGAGAGGAGGAGGAGGAGGAAGAACAGGAGCTGGTAACAAGCGCTGTAGACGGTAGTACCTGTACAACTGTCATACAGTCGGTTCAGCGTGGGTGGCCTGAGGTAAGGGGGGAGGCGGAGGAGGAGGAGAGCATGGTCAGTCGTCATCTTGGTGAGGACACGGAAGTCTTGCCCGTTACCTGTCTGGCACGTATGGCTGACCTTATGTTACGCTGCCTTAACCATGACCCTCGCGTTGTCAAATTGTTGGGTGACAGTCATTACTGGTTGGTGACACTTTTAGACCCCCGCTACAAGGACAACTTTCACTCTTATTCCTGAGGTGGAGAGGTCTACAAAAATGGGGCAGTACCAGAAGGCCCTTGCTGCAGAACTGTTAAAAAAACACGCTAGCGGCAGAGGTCACAGTTTGTTGACCAACCAAGGCGTACAGGTGAGAGAGACGCAACTCCAATCCAGCAGAGGCAGGGGAACACTGTCAACATTGTGGGACAGGTTTCTGAGACCCGCCCAGCTTACAGGCCCTGAGGCGTGGGGTACTCTCACAAGGAGTGGAAAGTTTCAAAAGATGGTGAGGGAGGACCTTGCCGACCGTACCAGCATCCTCCGTGATTCCTCTGTGCCTTTTAATTATTGGGTATCCAAGCTGGACACTTGGAATGAGCTCGCTCTGTACGCCTTGGAGGTCCTAGCCTGCCCTGCCGCTAGCGTGTTATTGGAGCGTGTTTTTAGTGCCGCTGGGGGAATTATAACTGATAAGCGCACTCGCCTGTCAACTGACAATGCTGACAAGCTGACCCTTATCAAAATGAACAAGGGCTGGATTGGGCCAGACTTCTCATCACCACCAAATGACAGCAGAGAAACATAAAGTCAAATCCACTGTATTATTTCTGGAGGTGTATTCCCATGCACCGCTTCACACCCGCACATGGGTATACGCTTCCTCATTTCGGCTGTATTTTGCTCTTCTCCTTATCCTCAGCCTCCACCACCACTATACCACCGGAGTGACCGTGGTCCGTGTTGTCAGCATTGCAAGTTCCTCCATCCTAATTTTTGGCAGCTTTTGCTTGGAAGGCATTGGCAAAGACTATGGGAGACCCACTTATCAATAATGGGAATAATGTTTTTAATATGCTGTACTGCATGGCTCTTGTAAGGGGCATTAAAACCGTCTTGTTAAGCTACTGCGACCTCCACCACTCTTCCAAGGGGCATTAAAACCGTCTTGTTAAGCTACTGCGACCTCCACCACTTTTTCAAGGGGCATTGATATTGTCTTTTTATTCCACTGCTACATCCATGTCTCTTCCAAGGGGCATTAAAACCATCTTGTTGAGCTACTGCGACCTCCACCACTTTTCCCAGGGGCATTAAAACCGGCTTGTTAAGCTACTGCGACCTCCACCACTCTTTCAAGGGCAATTGATATTGTCTTTTTATTCCACTGCGACCTCCACATCTCTTCCAAGGGGCATTAAAACCGTCCTGTTAAGCTACTGCAACCTCCTTGTCTCTTCCAAGGGGCATTTAAACCATCTTGTTAAGCTACTGCAACCTCCACGTCTCTTCCAAGGGGCATTAAAACCGTCTTGTTAAGCTACTGCAACCTCCACGTCTCTTCCAAGGGGCATTGATATTGTCTTTTTATTCCACTGCGACCTCCACCACTCTCCAAAGGGGCATTGATATTGTCTTTTTATTCCACTGTGACCTCCACGTCTCTTCCAAGGGGCATTTAAACCGTTTTTTTAAGCTACTGTGACCTCCACCACTCTTCCAAGGGGCATAAAAACCGTCTTGTTAAGCTACTGCGACCTCAACCGCTCTTCCAAGGGGCACTAAAACCGTCTTGTTAAGCTACTGCGACTTCCACCACTTTTCCCAGGGGCAGTGATATTGTTTTTTTATTCCACTGCGACCTTCACGTCTCTTCCAAGGGGCATTAAAACCATCTTGTTATGCTACTGCAACCTCCACGTCTCTTTCAAGGGGCATTTAAACCATCTTGTTAAGCTACTGTAACCTCCACGTCTCTTCCAAGGGGCATTAAAACCGTCTTGTTAAGCTTCTGTGACCTCCACCACTTTTCCAAGGGGCATTGATATTGTCTTTTTCTTCCACTGCGACCTCCACAATTCTTCCAAGGGGCATTAAAACCGTCTTGTTAAGCTACTGCGACCTCCACCACTCTTCCAAGGGGCATTGATATTGTCTTTTTATTCCACTGCGACCTCCACGTCTCTTCCAAGGGGCATTAAAACCGTCTTGTTAAGCTACTGAAACCTCCACGTCTCTTCCAAGGGGCATTAAAACCGTCTTGTTAAGCTACTGCAACCTCCACGTCTCTTACAAGGGCCATTTTAAACCGTCTTGTTAAGCTACTGCAACCTCCACGTCTCTTCCAAGGTGCATTAAAACCGTCTTGTTAAGCTACTGCGACCTCCACCACTTTCCCCAGGGGCATTAAAACCATTTTGTTAAGCTACTGCGACCTCCACCATTCTTCCAAGGGGCATTAAAACTTTCTTGTTAAGCTACTGCGACCTCCACAACTCTTCCAAGGGGCATTGATTTTGTCTTTTTAGTCCACTGTGACCTCCACCACTCTTCCAAGGGGCATTGATATTGTCTTTTTATTCCACTGTGACCTCCACGTCTCTTCCAAGGGGCATTTAAACCGTCTTTCTAAGCTACTGCGACCTCCACCACTCTTCCAAGGGGCATTAAAACAGTCTTGTTAAGCTACTGCGACCTCCACCACTTTTCCCAGGGGCATTGATATTGTCCTTTTATTCCACAGCGACCTCCACGTCTCTTCCAAGGGGCATTAAAACCGTCTTGTTAAGCTACTGCAACCTCCACGTCTCTTCCAAGGGAAATTAATACCGTCTTGTTAAGCTACTGCAACCTCCACGTCTCTTACAACGGGCATTTTAAACCGTCTTGTTAAGCTACTGCAACCTCCACGTCTCTTCCAAGGGGCTTTAAAACCGTCTTGTTAAGCTACTGCAACCTCCATGTCTCTTCCAAGGGGCATTAAAACCGTCTTGTTAAGCTACTGCAACCTCCCCGTCTCTTCCAAGGGGCATTAAAACCGTCTTGCTAAGCTACTGCGATCTCCACCACTTTTCCCAGGGGCATTAAAACCGTCTTGTTAAGCTACTGTGACCTCCACCACTCTTCCAAGGGGCATTGATATTGTCTTTTTATTCCACTGTGACCTCTACGTCTCTTCCAAGGGGCATGTAAACCGTCTTTCTAAGCTACTGTGACCTCCACCACTCTTCCAAGGGGCATTAAAACCGTCTTGTTAAGCTACTGCGACCTCCACCGCTCTTCCAAGGGGCATTAAAACTGTCTTGTTAAGCTACTGTGACCTCCTCCACTATTCCCAGGGGCATTGATATTGTCTTTTTATTCCACTTCAACCTCCGCGTCTCTTCTAAGGGGCATTTAAACCGTCTTGTTAAGCTACTGCAACCTCCATGTCTCTTCCAAGGGGCATTAAAACCGTCTTGTTTAGCTACTGCGACCTCCACGCCTCTTTCAAGGGGCAATAAAAACGTCTTGTTAAGCTACTGCAACCTCCACGTTTCTTCCAAGGTGCATTAAAACCGTCTTGTTAAGCTACTGCAACCTCCACCACTTTTCCCAGGGGCATTGATATTGTCTTTTTATTCCACTGCGACCTCCACGTCTCTTCCAAGGGGCATTAAAACCGTCTTGTTAAGCTACTGCAACCTCCACGTCTCTTCCAAGGGGCATTTAAACCGTCTTGTTAAGCTACTGCAACCTCCACGTCTCTTCCAAGTGCCATTAAAACCGTCTTGTTAAGCTACTGCGACCTCCAGGTCTCTTCCAAGGAGCAATAAAACCGTCTTGTTAAGCTACTGCAACCTCCACGTCTCTTCCAAGGGGCGTTAAAACCGTCTTGTTAAGCTACTGTGAACTCCACCACTCTTCCAAAGGGCATTAAAGCCGTCTTGTTAAGCTACTGCGACCTCCACCACTTCTCCAAGGGCCATTAAAACCGTCTTGTTAAGCTACTGCGACCTCCACCACTTTTCTCAGGGGCATCTATATTGTCTTTTTATTCCACTGCGACCTCCACCACTCTTCCAAGGGGCATTGATATTGTCTTTTTATTCCACTGTGACCTCCACGTCTCTTCCAAGGTTCATTTAAACCGTCTACTTAAGCTACTGCGACCTCCACCATTTTTCCCAGGGGCATTGATATTGTCTTCTTATTCCACTGCAACCTCCACGTCTCTTCCAAGGGGCATTAAAACCGTCTTGTTAAGCTACTGCAACCTCCACCACTTTTCCCAGGGGCATTAATATTGTCTTTTTATTCCACTGCAACCTTCACCATTCTTCCAAGGGGCATTAAAACCGTCTTGTTAAGCTACTGCGTCCTCCACCACTTTTCCCAGGGGCATTGATGTTTTTTTTATTCCACTGCGATCTCCACGTCTCTTCCAAGGGGCATTAAAACCATCTTGTTAAGCTACTGCAGCCTCCACATCTCTTCCAACGGGCATTTAAACCGTCTTGTTAAGCTACTGTGACCTCCACCACTTTTCCAAAGGGCATTGATATTGTCTTTTTCTTCCACTGCGACCTCCACAATTCTTCCAAGGGGCATTAAAACCGTCTTGTTAAGCTACTTCAACCTTCACATCTCTTCCAAGGGGCATTAAAACCGTCTCATTAAGTTACTGCGACCTCCACCGCTCTTCCAAGGGGCATTAAAACCGTCTTGTTAAGCTACTGTGACCTCCACCACTTCTGCAAGGGCCATTAAGACTGTCTTGTTAAGCTACTGCGACCTCCACCACTTTTCCAAGGGGCATTAAAACCGTCTTGTTAAGCTACTGCGACCTCCACCACTCTTCCAAGGGGCATTGATATTGTCTTTTTATTCCACTGTGACCTCCACGTCTTTTCCAAGGGGCATTTAAACCGTCTTAATAAGCTACTTCGACCTCCACCACTTTTCTCAGGGGCACTGATATTGTCTTTTTATTCCATTGCAAACTCCACCATTATTTCAAAAAATGATGAGGGAGTACCTTGCCGACCGTACCAGTGTCCTCCGTGATTCCTCTGTGCCTTTTAATTATTGGGTATCCAAGCTGGACACTTGGAATGAGCTCGCTCTGTACGCCTTGGAGGTCTTAGCCTGCCTTGCCGCTAGCGTGTTATTGGAGCGTGTTTTTAGTGCCGCTGGGGGAATTATAACTGATAAGCGCACTCGCCTGTCAACTGACAATGCTGACAAGCTGACCCTTATCAAAATGAACAAGGGCTGGATTGGGCCAGATTTCTCATCACCACCAAATGACAGCAGAGAAACATAAAGTCAAATCCACTGTATTATTTCTGGAGGTGTATTCCCATGCACCGCTTCACATCTGCACATGGGTATACGCTTCCTCATTTCGGCTGTATTTTGCTCTTCTCCTTATCCTCAGCCTCCACCACCACTATACCACCGGGGTGACCGTGGTCCGTGTTGTCAGCATTGCAAGTTGCTCCATCCTAATTATTGGCAGCTTTTGCTAGGAAGGCATTGGCAAAGACTATGGGAGACCCACTCCTCATTAATGGGAATAATGTTATTAATATGCTGTACTGCATGGCTCTTGTAAGGGGCATTAAAACCGTCTTGTTAAGCTACTGCGACCTCCACCACTCTTCCTAGGGGCATTAAAACCATCTTGTTAAGCTACTGCGACCTCCACCACTTTTTCAAGGGGCATTGATAGTGTCTTTTTATTCCACTGCTACCTCCACCACTTTTCCCATGGGCATTAAAACCTGCTTGTTAAGCTACTGCGACCTCCACCACTCTTTTAAGGGCAATTGATATTGTCTTTTTATTCCACTGCGACCTCCACATCTCTTCCAAGGGGCATTAAAACCGTCTTGTTAAGCTACTGCAACCTCCATGTCTCTTCCAAGGGGCATTTAAACCATCTTGTTAAGCTACTGCAACCTCCACGTCTCTTCCAAGGGGCATTAAAACAGTCTTGTTAAGCTACTGCGACCTCCACGTCTCTTCCAAGGGGCAATAAAACCGTCTTGTTAAGCTACTGCAACCTCCACGTCTCTTCCAAGGGGCATTGATATTGTCTTTTTATTCCACTGCGACCTCCACCACTCTCCAAAGGGGCATTGATATTGTCTTTTTATTCCACTGTGACCTCCACGTCTCTTCCAAGGGGCATTTAAACCGTTTTTTTAAGCTACTGTGACCTCCACCACTCTTCCAAGGGGCATAAAAACCGTCTTGTTAAGCTACTGCGACCTCAACCGCTCTTCCAAGGGGCACTAAAACCGTCTTGTTAAGCTACTGCAACCTCCACGTCTCTTTCAAGGGGCATTTAAACCGTCTTGTTAAGCTACTGCAACCTCCACGTCTCTTCCAAGGGGCATTAAAACCGTCTTGTTAAGCTTCTGGGACCTCCACCACTTTTCCAAGGGGCATTGATATTGTCTTTTTCTTCCACTGCGACCTCCACAATTCTTCCAAGGGGCATTAAAACCGTCTTGTTAAGCTACTGCAACCTCCACATCTCTTCCAAGGGGCATTAAAACCGTCTCATTAAGCTACTGCGACCTCCACCGCTCTTCCAAGGGGCATTAAAACTGTCTTGTTAAGCTACTGCGACCTCCACCACTTCTCCAAGGGCCATTAAGACTGTCTTGTTAAGCTACTGCGACCTCCACCACTTTTCCAAGGGGCACTAAAACCGTCTTGCTAAGCTACTGCGACCTCCACCACTCTTCCAAGGGGCATTGATATTGTCTTTTTATTCCACTGCGACCTCCACGTCTCTTCCAAGGGGCATTTAAAGCGTCTTAATAAGCTTCTGCGACCTCCACCACTTTTCTCAGGGGCACTGATATTGTCTTTTTATTCCATTGCGAACTCCACCATTATTCCAAGGGGCATTAAAACCATCTTGTTAAGCTACTGCGACCTCCACCACTCTTCCAAGGGGCATTGATATTGTCTTTTTATTCCACTGCGACCTCCACGTCTCTTCAAAGGGGCATTAAAACTGTCTTGTTAAGCTACTGCAACCTCCACGTCTCTTCCAAGGGGCATTAAAACCGTCTTGTTAAGCTACTGCAACCTCCACGTCTCTTCCAAGGGGCGTTAAAACCGTCTTGTTAAGCTACTGTGAACTCCACCGCTCTTCCAAAGGGCGTTAAAGCCGTCTTGTTAAGCTACTGCGACCTCCACCACTTCTCCAAGGGCCATTAAAACCGTCTTGTTAAGCTACTGCGACCTCCACCACTTTTCCCAGGGGCATCTATATTGTCTTTTTATTCCACTGCGACCTCCACCACTCTTCCAAGGGGCATTGATATTGTCTTTTTATTCCACTGTGACCTCCACGTCTCTTCCAAGGTGCATTTAAACCGTCTACTTAAGCTACTGCGACCTCCACCACTTTTCCCAGGGGCATTGATATTGTCTTCTTATTCCACTGCAACCTCCACGTCTCTTCCAAGGGGCATTAAAACCGTCTTGTTAAGCTACTGCAACCTCCACCACTTTTCCCAGGGGCATTAATATTGTCTTTTTATTCCACTGCAACCTTCACCATTCTTCCAAGGGGCATTAAAACCGTCTTGTTAAGCTACTGCGTCCTCCACCACTTTTCCCAGGGGCAATGATATTGTCTTTTTATTCCACTGCGATCTCCACGTCTCTTCCAAGGGCTATTAAAACCATCTTGTTAAGCTTCTGCAACCTCCACGTCTCTTCCAAGGGGCATTAAAACCGTCTTGTTAAGCTACTGCGACCTCCACCACTTTCCTCAGGGGCATTAAAACCGTCTTGTTAAGCTACTGCCACCTCCACCATTCTTCCAAGGGGCATTAAAGCCGTCTTATTAAGCTACCGCGACCTCCACCACTTTTCCCAGGGGCATTGATATTGTCTTTTTATTCCACTGTGACCTCCACGTCTCTTCCAAGGGGCATTTAAACCTTTTTTTTAAGCTACTGCGACCTCCACCACTCTTCCAAGGGGCATAAAAAACGTCTTGTTAAGCTACTGCGACCTCAACCGCTCTTCCAAGGGGCACTAAAACCGTCTTGTTAAGCTACTGCGACCTCCACCACTTTTCCCAGGGGCATTGATGTTTTTTTATTCCACTGCGACCTTCCCGTCTCTTCCAAGGGGCATTAAAACCATCTTGTTAAGCTACTGCAGCCTCCACATCTTTTCCAACGGGCATTTAAACCGTCTTGTTAAGCTACTGTGACCTCCACCACTTTTCCAAGGGGCATTGATATTGTCTTTTTCTTCCACTGCGACCTCCACAATTCTTCCAAGGGGCATTAAAACCGTCTTGTTAAGCTACTTCAACCTTCACATCTCTTCCAAGGGGCATTAAAACCGTCTCATTAAGTTACTGCGACCTCCACCGCTCTTCCAAGGGGCATTAAAACCGTCTTGTTAAGCTACTGTGACCTCCACCACTTCTGCAAGGGCCATTAAGACTGTCTTGTTAAGCTACTGCGACCTCCACCACTTTTCCAAGGGGCATTAAAACCGTCTTGTTAAGCTACTGCGACCTCCACCACTCTTCCAAGGGGCATTGATATTGTCTTTTTATTCCACTGTGACCTCCACGTCTTTTCCAAGGGGCATTTAAACCGTCTTAATAAGCTACTTCGACCTCCACCACTTTTCTCAGGGGCACTGATATTGTCTTTTTATTCCATTGCAAACTCCACCATTATTTCAAAAAATGATGAGGGAGTACCTTGCCGACCGTACCAGTGTCCTCCGTGATTCCTCTGTGCCTTTTAATTATTGGGTATCCAAGCTGGACACTTGGAATGAGCTCGCTCTGTACGCCTTGGAGGTCTTAGCCTGCCTTGACGCTAGCGTGTTATTGGAGCGTGTTTTTAGTGCCGCTGGGGGAATTATAACTGATAAGCGCACTCGCCTGTCAACTGACAATGCTGACAAGCTGACCCTTATCAAAATGAACAAGGGCTGGATTGGGCCAGACTTCTCATCACCACCAAATGACAACAGAGAAACATAAAGTCAAATCCACTGTATTATTTCTGGAGGTGTATTCCCATGCACCGCTTCACATCCGCACATGGGTATACGCTTCCTCATTTCGGCTGTATTTTGCTCTTCTCCTTATCCTCAGCCTCCACCACCACTATACCACCGGGGTGACCGTGGTCCGTGTTGTCAGCATTGCAAGTTGCTCCATCCTAATTTTTGGCAGCTTTTGCTTGGAAGGCATTGGCAAAGACTATGGGAGACCCACTCCTCATTAATGGGAATAATGTTTTTAATATGCTGTACTGCATGGCTCTTGTAAGGGGCATTAAAACCGTCTTGTTAAGCTACTGCGACCTCCACCACTCTTCCTAGGGGCATTAAAACCGTCTTGTTAAGCTACTGCGACCTCCACCACTTTTTCAAGGGGCATTGATATTGTCTTTTTATTCCACTGCTACCTCCACGTCTCTTCCAAGGGGCATTAAAACCTTCTTGTTGAGCTACTGCGACCTCCACCACTTTTCCCAGGGGCATTAAAACCTGCTTGTTAAGCTACTGCGACCTCCACCACTCTTCCTAGGGGCATTAAAACCGTCTTGTTAAGCTACTGCGACCTCCACCACTTTTTCAAGGGGCATTGATATTGTCTTTTTATTCCACTGCGACCTCCACATCTCTTCCAAGGGGCATTAAAACCGTCTTGTTAAGCTACTGCAACCTCCATGTCTCTTCCAAGGGGCATTTAAACCATCTTGTTAAGCTACTGCAACCTCCACGTCTCTTCCAAGGGGCATAAAAACCGTCTTGTTAAGCTACTGCGACCTCCACGTCTCTTCCAAGGGGCATTAAAACCGTCTTGTTAAGCTACTGCAACCTCCACTTCTCTTCCAAGGGGCATTGATATTGTCTTTTTATTCCACTGCGACCTCCACCACTCTCCAAAGGGGCATTGATATTGTCTTTTTATTCCACTGTGACCTCCATGTCTCTTCCAAGGGGCATTTAAACCGTTTTTTTAAGCTACTGTGACCTCCACCACTCTTCCAAGGGGCATAAAAACCGTCTTGTTAAGCTACTGCGACCTCAACCGCTCTTCCAAGGGGCACTAAAACCATCTTGTTAAGCTACTGCAACCTCCACGTCTCTTTCAAGGGGCATTTAAACCGTCTTGTTAAGCTACTGCAACCTCCACGTCTCTTCCAAGGGGCATTAAAACCGTCTTGTTAAGCTTCTGTGACTTCCACCACTTTTCCAAGGGGCATTGATATTGTCTTTTTCTTCCACTGCGACCTCCACAATTCTTCCAAGGGGCATTAAAACCGTCTTGTTAAGCTACTGCAACCTCCACATCTCTTCCAAGGGGCATTAAAACCGTCTCATTAAGCTACTGCGACCTCCACCGCTCTTCCAAGGGGCATTAAAACCGTCTTGTTAAGCTACTGCGACCTCCACCACTTCTCCAAGGGCCATTAAGACTGTCTTGTTAAGCTACTGCGACCTCCACCACTTTTCCAAGGGGCACTGATATTGTCTTTTTATTCCATTGCGAACTCCACTATTATTCCAAGGGGCATTAAAACCATCTTGTTAAGCTACTGCGACCTCCACCACTCTTCCAAGGGGCATTGATATTGTCTTTTTATTCCACTGCGACCTCCACGTCTCTTCCAAGGGGCATTAAAACTGTCTTGTTAAGCTACTGCAACCTCCACGTCTCTTCCAAGGGGCATTAAAACCGTCTTGTTAAGCTACTGCAACCTCCACGTCTCTTACAAGGGCCATTTTAAACCGTCTTGTTAAGCTACTGCAACCTCCACGTCTCTTCCAAGGTGCATTAAAACCGTCTTGTTAAGCTACTGCGACCTCCACCGCTTTCCCCAGGGGCATTAAAACCGTTTTGTTAAGCTACTGTGACCTCCACCATTCTTCCAAGGGGCATTAAAACCATCTTGTTAAGCTACTGCGACCTCCACAACTCTTCCAAGGGGCATTGATTTTGTCTTTTTAGTCCAATGTGACCTCCACCACTCTTCCAAGGGGCATTGATATTGTCTTTTTATTCCACTGTGACCTCCACGTCTCTTCCAAGGGGCATTTAAACCGTTTTTCTAAGCTACTGCGACCTCCACCACTTTTCCCAGGGGCATTGATATTGTATTTTTATTCCACTGCGACCTCCACGTCTCTTCCAAGGGGCATTAAAACCGTCTTGTTAAGCTACTGCAACCTCCACGTCTCTTCCAAGGGAAATTAATACCGTCTTGTTAAGCTACTGCAACCTCCACGTCTCTTACAACGGGCATTTTAAACCGTCTTGTTAAGATACTGCAACCTCCACGTCTCTTCCAAGGGGCTTTAAAACCGTCTTGTTAAGCTACTGCAACCTCCATGTCTCTTCCAAGGGGCATTAAAACCGTCTTGTTAAGCTACTGCAACCTCCCCGTCTCTTCGAAGGGGCATTAAAACCGTCTTGCTAAGCTACTGCGATCTCCACCACTTTTCCCAGGGGCATTAAAACCGTCTTGTTAAGCTACTGTGACCTCCACCATTCTTCCAAGGAGCATTAAAACCATCTTGTTAAGCTACTGTGACCTCCACCACTCTTCCAAGGGGCATTGATATTGTCTTTTTATTCCACTGTGACCTCTACGTCTCTTCCAAGGGGCATGTAAACCGTCTTTCTAAGCTACTGTGACCTCCACCACTCTTCCAAGGGGCATTAAAACCGTCTTGTTAAGCTACTGCGACCTCCACCGCTCTTCCAAGGGGCATTAAAACTGTCTTGCTAAGCTACTGTGACCTCCACCACTCTTCCAAGGGGCATTGATATTGTCTTTTTATTCCACTGCAACCTCCACGTCTCTTCTAAGGGGCATTTAAACCGTCTTGTTAAGCTACTGCAACCTCCATGTCTCTTCCAAGGGGCATTTAAACCGTCTTGTTTAGCTACTGCGACCTCCGCGCCTCTTTCAAGGGGCAATAAAAACGTCTTGTTAAGCTACTGCAACCTCCACGTTTCTTCCAAGGTGCATTAAAACCATCTTGTTAAGCTACTGCAACCTCCACCACTTTTCCCAGGGGCATTGATATTGTCTTTTTATTCCACTGCGACCTCCACGTCTCTTCCAAGGGGCATTAAAACCGTCTTGTTAAGCTACTGCAACCTCCACGTCTCTTCCAAGGGGCATTTAAACCGTCTTGTTAAGCTACTGCAACCTCCACGTCTCTTCCAAGTGGCATTAAAACCGTCTTGTTAAGCTACTGCGACCTCCAGGTCTCTTCCAAGGAGCAATAAAACCGTCTTGTTAAGCTACTGCGACCTCCACCATTTTTCCCAGGGGCATCTATATTGTCTTTTTATTCCACTGCGACCTCCACCACTCTTCCAAGGGGCATTGATATTGTCTTTTTATTCCACTGCGACCTCCACGTCTCTTCCAAGGGCTATTAAAACTATCTTGTTAAGCTACTGCAACCTCCACGTCTCTTCCAAGGGGCATTAAAACCGTCTTGTTAAGCTACTGCGACCTCCACCACTTTCCCCAGGGGCATTAAAACCGTCTTGTTAAGCTACTGCCACCTCCACCATTCTTCCAAGGGGCATTAAAGCCGTCTTATTAAGCTACCGCAACCTCCACCACTCTTCCAAGGGGCATTGATATTGTCTTTTTATTCCACTGTGACCTCCACGTCTCTTCCAAGGGGCATTTAAACCGTCTACTTAAGCTACTGCGACCTCCACCACTTTTCCCAGGGGCATTGATATTGTCTTCTTATTCCACTGCAACCTCCACGTCTCTTCCAAGGGGCATTAAAACCGTCTTGTTAAGCTACTGCAACCTCCACCACTTTTCCCAGGGGCATTGATATTGTCTTTTTATTCCACTGCAACCTTCACCATTCTTCCAAGGGGCATTAAAACCGTCTTGTTAAGCTACTGCGTCCTCCACCACTTTTCCCAGGGGCATTGATATTGTCTTTTTATTCCACTGCGACCTCCACGTCTCTTCCAAGGGCTATTAAAACCATCTTGTTAAGCTACTGCAACCTCCACGTCTCTTCCAAGGGGCATTAAAACCGTCTTGTTAAGCTACTGCGACCTCCACCACTTTCCCCAGGGGCATTAAAACCGTCTTGTTAAGCTACTGCCACCTCCACCATTCTTCCAAGGGGCATTAAAGCCGTCTTATTAAGCTACCGCGACCTCCACCACTTTTCCCAGGGGCATTGATATTGTCTTTTTATTCCACTGCGACCTCCACCATTCTTCCAATGGGCATTGCATTTCCTCCTAATTTTAGTCAGCTTTTGCTTTTCAATGCATAGGCAAACACTAAGGGAGACCCACTCCCCAATAATGGGTAGAATGTTTTTAGCATGCTGTAATCCACGTCTGTTTCAAGGGGCATTGCAGTTCCTCATAATTTTTGGAAAGCCTTCCATTCACTGCTTAGGCCAACAGTGCACAGGAGACCCAGTTGCTATAAATTGAAAAAAAGGTTTAGTTAAGGCCCTCTGACCTCCATGTCACTTCCAAGGGGCATTGGAGTGCCTCGAAATTTTTGGTAGGCATTGCACTCACTGTATGCCCTATAACTGTGTAGCCGAACCGCTCCTTTTGGTACAGAAACATATCCTACAAGTCTGAGAGACGCAAATACATTTGAATATGGGAAGAAGGAGCTGGTGCATCCCCGACAGCTTTGCGGTCAGCACACCATCTTTCAGCTGGCCGCTTGCAGCCTGCGGGCCATATGTTGTGCAGGCCATGGAGGCCACATTTCCTCCTGAGCAAGATATACCTTTTTGCATGGATAATTCCGGGTTCTCCCTACTAACTCAGACAAAACAGACTACCCCTTTAAATATCAAAGTAAATACAAAGTGTTGGGTGCTGCACATTTACTGTCTCCTCTTTCCATTAGAATCCCCTCGGCCAATGAAATAGCGTATTCCGTTGCTACGAGTTATAGAATTACGACATATTTTTGTTACATTCTAAGGAATGCTTTTCCTTTTTTTCCCTTTTTTTCTTGGTTCTTGCCAAGCTCTACTGCCCAGAAATTGTTCGTAAAAACATAATGCTAAGCATATTGCTACCACCCATTGGCAGAAAACAGCAAATACAATTTCAAAAATGTCTTAAATTCCATTAAAGAGAATTTGTTTAACCCTTCGTGCGCCGCCCCAACGTTCACCCGTTGCCTCCTCTCACTTGTTCTCATGGCTTTAAGCAATCAGAATTTTTTATTTATTTTTTTACATTTAAACATTAGACGTTACAGTGTTACATTGCAACAAATATTTCAAAAGTGCAAAAGTGAGATAATGTTCTGTCCTGCTGTCAATAGTGCATGGACATATATGTATACAGGACTGTGCAAAAGTTTTAGGCAGGTGTAAAAAAAAAAAAAAAAATATGCAAGAATGCTTTCAGAAATAGAAGTGTTAATAGTTTCTTCTTTTTATCAATTAACAAAATGAAAAGTGAATGAACACAAGACAAATCTAAATTACATTAATATTTAGTTTGCAATATTATTAAAGGGAAAATTCTCCTATTTTTCAATCTTGCACGGTATACTTGGTTTTGTCTGCAAAAGTTTTTACTGAACTTTATTTTTTATCCAATTGCCCTTAAAGGGGTATTCCAGTATATCACCAGGATATGGCATATCGCCCAGTATATGCCCTTAAAGAGGTATTCCAGTATATCACCTGGATATGATGTTAGGTGTATTTTGAGGGTCTGTTGAACATAAGAATCCCCAAAGATTACAAGAATAAATGGACAGAGGTCTCCATTAGCATCTTCTTTCTCATTCTGCATGTCAGCTCTAGAGAATGAGAGCTCCAAACTCTGGAGCAATGGTCTATAAACTGACACTCCACCTGTAATTTTCAGGCTATGATGAGTGTTGTCATTTCCCATCTTGGGAAGTTAACACCTATTCACAGGATAGGTGCTGCTAACTTGTTAATAGCTGGGGGTCCATTCATTGTCTCTGACTGCCAAGATTGGCGAGTGCAGAGTACAACTTCCTCCTGTAATCCCATAGACAAAGAACGGAGCAGTAGTGCACATGCATGGCCTTCACCCCATTCTAACAGGGCATTTCAGAGCTAGTGTCCTGAATCTTGGGAGTCCCAGCAATCTAACCCCCTGTGATTAGGACGTCGTCCTCACCTATGCTGTGTTCAACAATCGGCTATTGCCTGCAGTCCCGTATACGTACAATGAGTGGAGCAGTGACGCAACCACCACCCCATTCTGACAGCGCATTTCAGGACCGTACTACTGATCTGTTGGAATTTCAGCAATCGGACCCTGATTAATAATCAGCAAGTTATCACCTAATCTGTGTGCAGTGATTGCCTATCTCCTACAGTCCTATAGACAATGAATTGAGCATTGATGTGCATGAGCGGCCATTGCTCCACTATAGTGGGGTACTTTAGAACTGTTTTGATTAGTGGGAGTACTAATGATCAGACCACAAGAAAATTATCACCTATCCCATGTACAGTGTTCGATTATCTCCTATAGTCCCATAGACAATGACCGGTGCCGTGGTGTGCTTGCACGACCACAGCTTCAGCCTTCTTGGTTATTTCAGAGCTGTTCTCTTGATCATTGGAAGCTTTAGTTATCGGACACTCAGTAAGTTGTCATCTCTCCTGTGTACAATGTACAGTTATCGCCTACAGTTCTATAAACAATGATTGGATGGATGTTGCGAATGCGCGGCCACCACTCCATGCTGATGTAGCATTTAGAGCCATTCTCTTGATCGGTGTAGTGTAAGTCTCCGTAATCAGTAAGTTATCACCTATCCTGTGTATATTGCTCGGTTGTCTCTCATAGTCCCATAGACAATGATCAAAGGGATGATGCACATGCACGGGCCACCATTCCATTCTAATGGAGCATTTAAGTACTGTTCTCCTGATCGGTTGGAGTCCCAGTGGTCAGACTCAGCACGTTATCACCTGTCCTTAGATAAATGATAACTTTCCAGGTAGGTAAGAATAACCCTTTATGCTCTATAGATCTGCTACATGATGGGTTCCTTTGGTGCATATGTTGTACATGATACAGATTAATTCCCGTTATAGCTCTCCATCCCTCTCGTTTCCCATAAGCGCTCTCTATCCCTCTTGTTTCTCATTAACGCTCTCCATCCCTTTCATTTCCCGTTAGCGCTCTCCTTCCCTCTCGTTTCTCATTAGTGCTTTTCATCCCTCTGGTTTCCCGTTAGAGCTCTCCTTCCCTCTCGTTTCGCGTGAGCGCTCTCCATCCCTCTCATTTCCCGTTAGCGCTCTCTATCCCTCTCGTTTCCCATTAGCGCTCTCCTTCCCTCTCGTTTCCCGCTAGCGCTCTCCATCCCTCTCGCTTCCCATTAGCGCTCTCCATCCATCTCGTTTCCCCTTAGCACTCTCTTTTCCTCTTGTTTTCTGTTATCGCTCTCCATCCCTCTCATTTCCCATTAGTGCTCTCCATCCCTCTCGTTTCCTGTTAGTGCTCTCCTTCGCTCTCATATCCCCTTAGCGCTCTCCATCCCTCTGGTTTGCCGTTAGAGCTCTCCTTCCCTCTGGTTTCCCGTTAGCTCTCTCCTTCCCTCTCGTTTCGCGTGAGCGCTCTCCATCCCTCTCGCTTCCTGTTAGCGCTCTCCTTCCCTCTCATTTCCTGTTAGTGCTCTCCATCCCTCTTGTTTCCCAAGTTGGCGCTCTTTTTCCTTCTCGTTTCCCGTTAACGTTTTCCATCCCTCTCATTTCCCATTAGTGCTCTCCTTCCCTCTCATTTCCCGTTAGCACTCTCCATTACTCTGGTTTCCCATTAGCGCTCTCCTTCCATCTCATTTTCCATGAGCGTTCTCCATCCCTCTTGTTTCCCGTTACCGCTCTCCTTCCCTCTCGTTTCCTGTTAGCGCTCTCCATCCCTCTCATTTCCTGTTAGTGCTCTCCATCCCTCTTGTTTCCCGTTAGCACTCTTTTTCATTCTCATTTCCCGTTAGTGCTCTCCATTCCTCTCGTTTCCTGTTAGCGCTCTCCATCCCTCTCGTTTCCCATGAGTGCTCTCCATCCCTCTCATTTCCCAAGAGTGCTCTCCTTCCCTCTCGTTTTCCTGTTATCACACTCCATCACTCTCATTCCCTGCTAGTGCTCTACTTCCCTCTTGTTTTGCTTTAGCGCTCTCCTTCCCTCTCATCCCTTGTTAGCGCTCTCCATCCCTCTCGTTTCCCATTAGTGCTGTCCTTCCCTCTAGTTTCCCGTTAGCGCTCTCCAACCCTCTTGTTTCTCTTCAGTGCTGTCCATCCCTCTCATTTCCCATCAGTGCTCTCCATCCCTCTCATTTCCCGTTAGCGCTCTCTATCCCTCTCATTCCCCGCTAGCGCTCTACTTTCCTCTTGTTTCCCGTCGGCGCTCTTCTTCCCTCTCGTTTCACGATAGTCCTCTCCATCCCTTTCGTTTCCCATTAGTGCTCTCTCTCCCTCCCTCTTGTTTCCCATTACCACTCTCCATCCCTCTCGTTTCCCATTAGCGATCTTCATCCCTCTCATTCCCGCTAGCGCTCTCCTTCCCTTTCGCTTTCCGTTGGATCTTTTCTTCCCTCTCGTTTCCCGTTAGCACTCTCCATCCCTCATGTTTCCCGTTGGTGCTTTCCATCCCTCTCGTTTCCCATTAGCACTCTCCATCCCTCTCGTTTCCCATTAGCGATCTCCATCCCTCTCTTTCCCTACTAGCGCTCTCCTTCCCTCTCGTTTCCCGTTGGCACTCTTCTTCCCTCTCATTTCCCGTTAGCACTCTCCATCCCTCTGGTTTCCAATTAGCACTCTCCATCCCTCTTGTTTCCTGTCAGCGCTCTCCATGCCTCTCATTCCCCGCTAGTGCTCTCCTTTCCTTTTGTTTCCCGCTGGCGCTCTTCTTCCCTCTGGTTTCCCGTTAGCGCTCTCCATCCCTCTGGTTTCCCGTTAGCGCTCTCCATCTCCCTGGTTTCCCATTAGAGCTCTCCTTCCCTCTGGTTTCCCCTTAGCGCTCTCCTTCTCTCTCGTTTCGCGTGAGCGCTCTCCATCCCTCTCGCTTTATGTTAGCGCTCTCCTTCCCTCTTGTTTCCCGTTATTGCTCTCCTTCCCTCTCTTTTCCCGTTAGTGCTTTCCATCCCTCTCGTTTCACATTAGCGCTCTCCATCCCTCTCATTTCCCGTTAGCACTCTCCATCACTCTCGTTTCCCATTAGCGCTCTCCTTCCCTCTCATTTCCCGTGAGTGGTTTACATCCCTCTCATTTCCCGTTAGCACTCTCCTTCCCTCTCCTTTCCTGCTATCGCTCTCCATCCCTCTCATTTCCCGTTAGCACTCTCCATTCCTCTCGTTTCCCATTAGCGCTGTCCTTCCCTCTCGTTTCCCGTTAGCGCTTTCCAACCCTCTTGTTTCCCGTCAGCACTCTCCATCCCTCTTCATTCCCCGCTAGCGCTCTACTTCCCTCTCATTTCCCGTTGGCGCTCTTCTTCCCTCTCATTTCCCGTTGGCGCTCTCCATCCCTCTCGTTTCCCATTAGCGCTGTCCTTCCCTTTCATTTCCCGTTAGCACTCTCCAACCCTCTTGTTTCCCGACAGTGCTCTCCATCCCTCTCATTTCCCGTTAGCGCTCTCAATCCCTCTCATTCCCCGCTAGCGCTCTACTTCCCTCTCATTTCCCTTTGGCGCTCTTCTTCCCTCTCGTTTCCCGTTAGTGCTCTCCATCTCTCTCGTTTCCCATTAGTGCTCTCTCTCCCTCTTGTTTCCCATTAGCGCTCTCCATCCCTCTCGTTTCCCATTAGCGCTCTCCATCCCTCTCGTTTCCCATTAGCAATCTCCATCCCTCTCATTCCTCGCTTGTTCTCTCCTTCCCTCTCGTTTTCCATTGGCACTTTTCTTCCCTCTCGCTTCCCGTTAGCACTCTCCATCCCTCTCATTTCCCGTTGGCGCTTTCCATCCCTCTCGTTTCCCATTAGCACTCTCCATCCCTCTCCTTTCCATTTAGCGCTCTCCTTCCCAATCATTCCCCGTTAGTATTCTCCATCCTTCTCGTTTTCCATTAGCTCTGTCCTTCCCTCTTGTTTCCCTTTAGCGCTCTCCAACCCTCTTGTTTCCCGTCAGTGCTCTCCATCCCTCTCTTTCCCCTCTAACGCTCTCCTTCCCTCTCTTTTCCCGTTGGCACTCCTTCCCCCTGGTTTCCCGTTAGCGCTCTCCTTCCCCCTGGTTTCCCGTTAGCGCTCTCCTTCCCTCTCGTTTCTCGTGAGCGCTCTCCTTCTTTCTCATTTCCCGTTAGCGCTCTCCATCCCTCTTGTTTCCTATCAGCGCTCTCCTTCCATCTTATTCCCCGTTAGTGCTCTCTTTTCCTGTCGTTTCCCTTTAGCGCTCTCCTTCCCTCTCGTTTCCCGTTAGCGCCCTCCTTCCCTCGTTTCCCGTTAGTGCTCTCCATCCCTCTCGTTTCCCGTTAGTGCTCTCCATCCCTCTCGTTTCCCGTTAGTGCTCTCCATCCCTCTCGTTTCCCGTTAGTGCTCTCCATCCCTCTCGTTTCCCATTAGCGATCTCCTTCCCTCTCATTCCTTGCTAGTGCTCTCCTTCCCTCTCGTTTCCCGTTGGTGCTTTTCTTCCCTCTCATTTCCTGTTAGCTCTTTCCATCCCTCTTGTTTCTTGTTATCGCTCTCCTTCCCTCTCATTTCCCGTAAGCGCTCTCGATCCCTATCGTTTCCTGTTAGCGCTCTCCATCCCTCTCGTTTCCCATTAGCTCTCTCCCTGCCTCTCGTTTCCCATTAGCACTCTCCATCCCTCTCGTTTCCCATTAGTGATCTCCATCCCTCTCATTCCCCACTAGCTCTCTCCTTCCCTTTCGCTTTCCGTTGGATCTTTTCTTCCCTCTCGTTTCCCGTTAGCGCTCTCCAACCTGCTTGTTTCCCGTCAGCACTCTCCACCCCTCTCGTTTTCAGTTAGCGCTCTCCTTCCCTCTCATTCCCCGTTAGTACTCTCCATCCCTCTCGTTTACCATTAGCGCTGTCCTTCCCTCTCATTTCCTGTTAGTGCTCTCTAGCCCTCTAGTTTCCCGTTGGTGCTCTTTTTCCTTCTTGTTTCTCGTTAGCGCTCTCCAGCCCTCTCATTTCCTGTTAGCACTCTCCATCCCTCTCGTTTCCCATGAGCACTCTCCATCCCTCTCATTTCCCATGAGCGCTCTCCATCCCTCTCGTTTCCCGTTAGTGCTCTCCTTCCCTCTCATTTCCCGTGAGCACACTCCATCCATCTGGTTTCCGGGTAGCGCTCTCCTTCCCTCTGGTTTCACGTGAGCGCTCTCCTATCCTATCGTTTCCCGTTAGCGCTCTCCATCTGGTTTCCCGTTAGCGCTCTCCTTCCCTCTGGTTTCACGTGAGCGCTCTCCTTCCCTCTCGTTTTCCGTTAGCGCTCTCCATCCCTCTTGTTTCCCGTTAGCGCTCTCCTTCCCTCTTTGTTCCCGTTAGCGCTCTCCTTCCCTATCGTTTCCCGTTACTGCTCTCCTTCCCTCTCGTTTCCCGTTACTGCTCTCCTTCCCTCTCGTTTCCCGTTAGCGCTCTCCATTCCACCTGTTTCCTGTTAGTCCTCTCCATCCCTTTTTTTCCCATTGGCGCTCTTTTTCCTTCTCGTTTCCCGTTAGCACTCTCCTTCCCTGTCGTTTCCTGTTATCACTCTCCATCACTCTCATTCCCCGCTAGTGCTCTACTTCCTTCTTGTTTCCCTTTAGCGCTCTCCTTCCCTCTCATTCCTTGTTAGCACTCTCCATCCCTCTTGTTTCCCATTAGTGTTGTTCATCCATCTAGTTTCTCGTTAGCGCTCTCCAACCCTCTTGTTTCCCGTCAGTGCTCTCCATCCCTCTCATTTCTGATCAGTGTTCTCCATCCCTCTCATTTCCCATTAGCGCTTTCCATCCCTCTCATTTCCCGTTAGCGCTCTCCATCCTTCTCATTCCCCACTAGCACTCTACTTCCCTCGTTTCCCGTCGGCGCTCTTCTTCCCTCTCGTTTCCCGTTAGCGCTCTCCATCCCTCTCGTTTCCCAATAGCCCTCTCCCTGCCTCTTGTTTCCCATTAGCGATCTCCATCCCTCTCATTCCCCGCTAGCTTTCTCCTTCTCTTTCACTTTGAGTTGGATCTTTTCTTTCCTCTCGTTTCCCATTAGCACTCTCCATCCCTCTCGTTTCAGGTTAGTGCTCTCCTTCCCTCTCATTCCCCGTTAGTACTCTCCATCCCTCTCGTTTACCATTAGCGCTGTCCTTCCCTCTCGTTTCCCGTTAGCGCTCTCCAACCTGCTTGTTTCCCGTCAGCGCTCTCCATCCCTCTATTTCCCTGCTAGCGCTCTCCTTCCCTCTCATTTCCCGTTGGCACTTTTCTTCCCTCTCATTTCCCATTAGCGCTCTCCATCCCTCTTGTTTCCTGTCAGCGCTCTCCATGCCTCTCATTTCCCAAAAGCGCTCTCCATCCATCTCATTCCCCGCTAGCGCTCTCCTTTCCTTTTGTTTCCGGCTGGCGCTCTTCTTCCCTCTCGTTTCCCATTGGCGCTTTTCTTCCCTCTCGTTTCCTGTTAGCTCTTTCCATCCCTCTCATTTCCCGTTAGCGCTGTCCATCCCTCTCATTTCCCGTTAGCGCTCTCCATCCCTCTCATTCCCCGCTAACACTCTAATTCCCTTTTGTTTCCCGTCGGCGCTCTTCTTCCCTCTCGTTTCCCGTTGGCGTTCTCCATCCCTCTCTTTCCTCACTAGCACTCGCCTTCCCTCTCGTTTCCCGTTGGCACTCTTCTTCCCTCTCATTTCCCATTAGCGCTCTCCATCCCTCTCATTTCCCATTAACGCTCTCCATCCCTCTTGTTTCCTGTCAGCGCTCTCCATGCCTCTCATTTCCCATAAGCGCTCTCCATCCCTCTCATTCCCCGCTAGCGCTCTCCTTTCCTTTTGTTTCCCGCTGGTGCTCTTCTACCCTCTCATTTCCCATTAGCACTCTCCATCCCTCTCATTTCCCATTAGCGCTCTCCTTCCCTCTCGTTTACCACTAGCACTCTCCATCCCTCTCGTTTCCCATTAGCGATCTCCTTCCCTCTCATTCCTTGCTAGTGCTCTCCTTCCCTCTCGTTTCCCGTTGGCGCTTTTCTTCCCTCTCATTTCCTGTTAGCTCTTTCCATCCCTCTTGTTTCTTGTTATCGCTCTCCTTCCCTCTCATTTCCCGTAAGCGCTCTCGATCCCTATCGTTTGCTGTTAGCGCTCTCCTTCCCCCTGGTTTCCCCTTAGCGCTCTCCTTCCCTCTCTTTTCTCGTGAGAGCTCTCCTTCTTTCTCGCTTTCCGTTAGAGCTCTCCATCCCTCTTGTTTCCCGTTAGCGCTCTCCATCCCTCTTGTTTCCTATCAGCGCTCTCCTTCCCTCTTATTCCTTGTTAGTGCTCTCTTTTCCTGTCGTTTCCCTTTAGCGCTCTCCTTCCTTCTCGTTTCCCGTTAGCACTCTCCTTCCCTCGTTTCCCGTTAGTGCTCTCCGTCCCTCTTGTTTCCCGTTAGTGCTTTCCATCCCTCTCGTTTCCCATTAGCGCTCTTCTTCCCTCTCGTTTACCATTAGTACTGTCCATCCCTCTTGTTTCCCGTTAGCGCTCTCCATCCCTCTTGTTTCCCATTAGCGCTCTCCTTTCCTCTCGTTTCGTGTGAGCGCTCTCCATCCCTCTGGTTTCCCGTTAGCTCTCTCCTTCTCTCTCTTTTCCCGTTAGCGCTCTCCTTCCCTCTCCTTTGCCATTAGCGCTTTCCATCCCTCTCGGTTGCCATTTGCTCTCTCCATCACTCTCGTTTGCCACTAGCGCTCTCCTTCCATCTCGTTTGCCATTAGCGCTCTCCATCCCTCTCGTTTGCCATTAGCGCTCTTCTTCCCTCTCGTTTACCATTAGTACTGTCCATCCATCTCATTTCCCGTTAGCGCTCTCCATCCCTCTCGTTTCCCATTAGTGCTCTCCTTCCCTCTCCTTTCCCGTTAGCGCTCTTCATCCCTCTCGTTTCCCATTAGCGCTCTCCTTTCCTCTTGTTTCGCGTGAGCGCTCTCCATCCCTCTCGTTTCCCATTAGCTCTCTCCTTCTCTCTCTTTTCCCGTTAACGCTCTCCTTCCCTCTCCTTTGCCATTAGCGCTCTCCATCACTCTCGTTTGCCATTAGCGCTCTCCATCCCTCTCGTTTGCCGTTAGCGCTCTCCTTCCCTCTCGTTTCCCGTTAGCGGTCTCCATCCCTCAACTACCAAGCTGGATCTGTGCACTGGAGATCTGTTATTTTCTCGGCAGTCTGTGCGAGCGCTGCCAGCAGAGAGAGATGTGGCTGGCCTGAGACCAGCTCATTTCAGAATGTGAAGATTATATCACTGATGTTTTTATTTGATTATGATTCACCATTCACACTAGCGCAGACGCTTCATAAAACTGAATACTCCTGTTAATGAAAAAAAAATTAAAGCTCTTCAGCGCATAATAAAAAAAAGAAAAATCCAATATTTTGCTGACCTCTCTGGCAAATTCATTGATCTTTCGGACCTGCTTTCATTGAAGACTAGAGTGCTGTAAATACTGAGGTTTAGAACCGCTGCAGATGAAAAGATAATTAAATTCAATGGTCTGATACAAGAATATAAGTAATAAACTGGCTTCATTCAGAGGCAGAGCCCCAAGAGTGTTCACTGCTGGCCCGAGACATTGTAAAAAGTTGCAAATATTTTAAAAGTGGTTGTTTCAATATCATAAATTAAAGAGGATGTTTTATGGATAGCGCCCCTGTGGGTAAAACAATGCATTACAGTCATTTTTATGCAGATATTTAGTTTATGGTGGATCCTGAATGTAAGTGGTACAGGGGACCTGTTGCATGCTTGATCTGTTAATGGACCATTGTTATGTCACTGGTGTGTCATGTGACAGACAGTCACCCTGCAGTTGGTTACAGAAGATCTCTTCGTTTGGCATTACAGACACCTTCTTAGATCTGTCTCACTCTAGGACCCAGAGGCTACCTCCCTCCTGCTAATTGACACAGGCTTGGGTGTTTAAATACTTTCTATTTGCTACAGGGAGGTTTCGGCGATATCCACATGTTCCCTTGTGAAGACTTGGCGCTATTGCAGTCTGCTTAGTTCCTCTCTGGTGCCTAGGATGACGTTTAGTGTAATATCTCTGAAGTCTGCTCAAGCTAAGTTACTTTCCCCCGTGTTTGCCTCCCTTGCTATCTTTAGTTGTTAGTGGGGACTGACTAATGCTCATCCCCCACTTCCCTATCCAGGGCCAAGCTCTAGGGAAATACAATGTTTAGGTTCCTGTGTGGCGATTGATGAGGAACCAATATAGGGACGTTAGAGGAGACAGGGTGATATCAGATCAGCCTAGGAGGTCTCCACTCCCCCTTTTCCTAAAGTCTGGGCTCCTTTCCCCTCATCCCTTCGTGTTGCACTAAGTCTTTTCTATCACCTTGTGTGACATGTTATTAGGGGCGCACTTTCATGTTGGATTTATTATAAGTGACACTGTTGCATGCTAGCATTTCTAGGGTATTTGCACATGACGTCTTTCAGTCACCCACATACCCGCATCGTTTTTGAAGCAGAAAATGCTTAAGGAAAAAGATGGCACTGTTTTCCTTGACGCATCTTTTCTGACGTCACCTTGGACATCTTAAATTCTACATATAACATTGTGGTCACTTCCTTTAGCCATTTCATGGCTTTCGAAGAATGAAGCCATTAAAGGAAATTAAAAATGTTACAACATGTGCACAGCGAGACATTGGAACATTACAGTGCATATATTCATTTTTTGGCATTTTTTTAGCGCTTCTTCAGGCAAGTTCCAGGCGGATGTTGTATCCTGGATCTGTTATAGTTGGCCACTATCAGTCTTTTTGCAGAGTTTTTGTAAAGGAAATTGAGCAGAATTTTTTGTGGAATTTTGAGACTTTTGAGGGGGATTTGGAGAGTTTTCGCTCAATGGCTATATGCACATGGAGTATTTTAAAGAGCTTCTGGAGCAGAAACTGAGCGGAAACTCTTCAAATCCACTTCAAAAAATGTCCTACAAAACTTGGAGGTTCTGCTCAGTTTCCTCTTCAAAAAAACAAGCAAAAAGTCTCATTGTACACATAACCACTGGATGATGGGTTGCTATGATGTTTTGGAGAAAACTGATCAGAACCCTCCAAATTTTTGCGTTTTGCATTTTTTGAGGAGGATTTGAAGAGTTTCCTCTGCTTCTACTCAGTTTCTGCTTCAAGAGACAATGGCTATGTTGTGCACACAACATCTTTTTGGCTGTGTTTTTGAAACTCCAAGCTTTTGCAAAGTAGTTGAGATTTGGAGAGCTTGCCCTTAGTTTTTGTTCAGTTTCTGCTCCAAAAGCTCCGTGTGCACATAGCTACTTACGACTCGAAAAACTCCTAAAAAACCTCAGTGTGAACATCCCCTTACGGTATTGTAAGGGGCACATTCCTTTGACTTGTCCCCTGCCATGTGCAGATTCAGAAGTGCCGGCGACTTTCTTGTTGCTATTTTTCATTTTGGAACGTGAAGCTCCAATGTGACATTTTACAAATCGCAGGGGAAAATGCAATGATGTGACAGCGAGGACGGCTTATTTTACAAAGCTGCTATTTCTGTACACGTCCCCCCTTGTATCATGTGCTGCCCTGTCTGACTACAAATGTTGCTTTGTGTTGTTTCGCTGGAACCTTGGCTGCAAGACTGGATCTCGCAGCGCATTGTTGACTTTTCTAAGAAATCTGAGTTGTGTAATCAGGGCACCCACTATAGAGTAACCTGACCCCGAGCGTCTGATCTGGTAATAATCACTGCGCCAGACACTGCGGCAGGCAACTGAGGTTAACATCACTTATAATAGGTGCGAGCAAGTTATAAAGCCAACCAGATACATTATTATTAGTATTATTAGTATTATTATTATTATTATTGTTACTACTATTATTATTATTATTATTATTACAGCTATTATTTTTACTACTAGTATTATTGTTATAATATATGAAAAATAATTAAAATCCCTAAAATCCAATTCAAATTACCTATTTTTAATAACCTTACAACATATCTGCTAATGATATAGGATCTGGTATTATCCACTTTTGTATATAAATATATATATAATATATATACAAGATTTTCAGTTTGAAGTGTGTTAGGTTTGCACATAGATTAGTCCCATTATTCCTCCGATTTAGCCACATTTAATGTAGATAATCCACATGTAGTCATCCACTGTAATTGTTATGTGAAATCGATACAGAAACCACTAAATTAGTTGTTGCCACTTATTGAAGCGACTTTTAACCCCATTGAGAATTTCACATCTCAATAAGATAAGTCATTTGCTATAATTACATAATTGTATTACCTGGTGTAAATGCCGCTGTTCTCCTGAATCCGGCGATGTTTTTCTTTTGTTCCTGCGCCTCTCCATTCCTGAGATATGGCTCCTTTAACTTGTACATACATATTATCTTTTTTTAAAACAAGGGGGTGTGGTCTTCAACTGTTCTTCGTGGGTGTGTTCTTGTGAATCACACCCAGTTGACTAACAAAGACAATATTTATGTACAAAGAAGAAGAGGCCATATCTCAGGAACGGAGAGGCCCAGAAACAAAAGAAAAAAATCGTTGAATTCAGGAGAAACAACAGCATTTACACCAGGTAAAAATAATAACATTTTCATGGTAAAAAAAGGTCTTCTTTAAAACAGTTGAAGATGAACTGTAGGCTTTTTTCAAGTTAATTTTGGCTTGTTATACAAGCCGCTATCTGAATGAAGACATCTCTGTGTGAACGTAACCTAATAATGGCTGTTATACAACTATACCTACAGTATAACAATAAAACCCTAAATAAATAAGTCATAAATTAAATCATAATGATACCCGTTACAAGGAAAGGATACAATTTTTAATATAATAAAAGCACAAATAATAATTAGACCTTTAATGATCACAAACACTCCTTAGAAAAGAGGTCATTAAAGGAAATCTTAAAGGAAACCTTTAACCTTGTTGATCGCCATAGTCGATTTGTAGTGATGAATAAACCTCTCGAAATTTGAAGAAGTTGGACACAAAATTAAATTTGAATATATATTAATAAACATATGAAAAAAAAAAGTAATTATTCTCATCCAACCCTCACCTGTCCTACCACATGGCTCCACTCTGGTCCGGTCATTTTCTTCGGTCTGGTCACCAGGGCTACCTTCACTGGGCCACCCTCGGCATATTTGGCGTCTTTCAGCACCCACCATCTCAAACGTCTCTTGCACTGATGATTATTATTTTTTTAACCCCTTCAAGGCTGATATTTTACTGGATTTGTGCAAATTGAGTTGCAAAATTTGTTTCTCCTTCGAGTGATTGTCTCATCTTCTCTTCCCAATCAAAGGAGTCTCCGGAAAGACAATCTTGAGTAACTCCTTATCAACGTAGAGTATTAATCTAATAATATTTGTCACTAAGATGATGATGAGAGTTGTGATTATTCTAGATAACACTACACATGCCACGCCACAGTCAGTTATGTCTCTTCCTGTATCCTTGAAGCTTCCAATGTCATTTTAATATGAAAGTCACATAGACTTTCAAGACCAAGGACAAAATTTCAATCCAACCGGAAGAAAAATCAAAGCATCTGGAGTAAACCCACATAAAATATGGAGAATATATAAACTCCAGGTGCATGCCAAATACACCGCTGAATCACATCGTCTGAGAGCTAAAGGAACAGCGTTCAAAGAGCAAGGGAGAAAGCCGTAAACGGGGACGAGGAGGTCGGAACAATCTTATTTTATAGAGATTTATATTTATATGGATAAGGATCCTGTTGCTGATTTCTATAAGAATATGGTAATGGAAAAATAAGCACTGAGTTGCATATTCTCTGGATAATGGTGGCGACCCACCATTGGGACCCCCCTCAGTGATGAAACATTTAACATCTATCTATAAAAGGGTCATTGTTTAACAGCCTCTTTAAAGAGAACATGTCAACAACAATACTTATTTTTTTTGCCTGATATAATGTTACATGCACACCGCTAGGTTCAGATAGGGGGAGTGTAACATTCCTGGCGGCATGCTTGCATAGTGCACCACCTCCCACTATGCAAGACCGCAATCTTACCTGTCAGTCCATGCTGCACTCTTTGCTCCAGTACCTGCTCTGTCCATGTCTCTTGTCTGATTGCTTAGGGCGTGTGCGCGGCTTTCTGCTTGCTTCTTATAGCTACTGTGTGCACAGTCCTAATGCATCCCCAGCTTATTGCTGTGAGTCACTGGATACTTAAACCCCCTCCACCCAGTGGGAGGTGCCTGAGCAACACGATGTGTGTTTCATGCGTTTTTGGTGCTGAAATTCCCGCAGCCTAAACGCATGATAAATGCATGGTAAGCCTTCTGCCATGGTCCCCTATGCAATTCCGCACTTTCAATGCCCATGCTGCGGATTGTTCCGCAGCGTTTATGCTGCGCTCAAAAATCTGCAGCATGTCCATTAATTTTGCAGAAGCGCAGCGTTTTCGCCGCCATTGACTTGCATTAGAACTCGCCAATTCCACAATACTGTATCTGTACTTGCGTAATTGGCGCGTTCTAATGTGCGGATGGTACCCGGGTGTAAGAGGAGAGGAGAGTCTCCTCCACACCCAGGTACCATTAAAAAATCTGTAAAAAAATAATAAAATAAAAAATAAGTGTATATTTACCTTCTGGCGGCCCGCGCTGCGCTCCTCCTTGCTTCCCGGCACTTCACAGTGGATTGAAGCACCTGCGCTGACGTCAGAGTCATGTGACGGGTCATGCGACGCTGACGTCTGCAGGTCTTTCAGTTCACCGCTGCCGGCAGCTGGGACCAAGCGAAACAAGCCAGCGTGGGCCATCGGAGGGTAAGTATATATTTATTTTTTTATTTTTAACCACTCTCTCGGTCACACTATATAAATCTATGCCGTTTGCATGGATTTATATAGTGTGACCTAGTTGTCACAAGCACTTTCCAAGTGATGCTAATCGCTTGGAAAGCGCATGTCAATCCGCATGCGGAAATGTCAGTGAATAACGCTCCATTTCCGCATGTCCCTGGCAGGAAAACGCATGTACAATCCGCATGTACAATCCGCATGTACAATCCGCATGTACAATCCGCATGCGTTTTTTTCTGCCAGGGAGATGCAGAAACGCTCAGGAAAAAATCCTGAGCATTTCTGCATCGTGGGCACATAGCCTTACAGTCTGTGTTCTGTGCAACTGTTTGTTGCCAGGTCCTGTCCTGACTCTGTTTCCGCCACCCTGGGGGCCGAGTACCCAGGGCCACTACCTGTATCTCTGACTTCTAGTCTGTTTCCGCCACCCTGGGGGCTGAGTTCCCAGGCTCGTTCCTGTATATTATTCCCGGTTCAGTTCCTGTCTGAACAGTGTCCTAGCCCGTTACTTGTTTGTCTCTATGTCCGAATCTTCCCTTTTCCTGCAGTGTCTGAACCTGCACCTAATTCCAACTCATTGTCTCTGTACTTCTGTTTGTGAGTTTTGTGTCCACTCACTACTTCATTGCAAGTACCTTGTGTGTATCTGGTTCTGCTCGTCCCCTTTCCCTTCCTCTGTATTTACCTCCTGTGTTCTAACCATCTTCCTGTATTTTCCAGTCTGTTCCATGTGAACAGAGCCCAGTCCTGTCTGCCTTCACTTTCTGCTCTGTTCTGTTCTGCTTGTTCACTGCTCCGGCGCTTCCGCTCTGATCCACTTGGTTACCTCACCGGCGGTTCTATTCTACTCTGCTTGTTCACCGCTCCGGCGGTTCCGCTCTGGTTTGCTTGTTCACCGCGCCTGCGGTTTTGTTCCGCTCTGCTTGTTCACCGCGCCTGTGGTTTTGCTCTGCTCAGCTTGTCTACCGCATCTGCTGGTTTTGCTCTGCTCAGCTTGTCTACCGCATCTGCGGGTTTTGCTTTGCTCAGCTTGTCTACTGCATCTGCGGGTTTTGCTCTGCTCAGCTTATCTACCGCATCTGCGGGTTTCGCTCTGCTCAGCTTGTCTACCGCAGTTGCGGGTTTTGCTCTGCTCAGCTTGTCTACCGCATCTGTGGCTCCTTTCCTGTATCCCAGTCTGTACAGGTCCTTATCCTGACTGCATTTCTATCTGCCAGTACCCGCCTCTCTGCATGTCAGCAGTGCCCGCCTGTGCCCACCTATCTGCACGCCAGCCATGCCTGCCAGTGCCCACCTGTCTGCATACCAGCTGTGCTTGTCGATATCCACCTGTCTGCATACCAGCCGTGTTTGCCAGTACCCACCTGTCTACATGCCAGTCTAACCTGCCTGTTCCTGTATTTCCCGGTGTGGGTCAACAGCTGTGACCGGGGTCTGACCTGGAGTAGCACCTGGTCCCTCTGCTCGGTTCCTCCTTGGTTCACGGAGTCGATTGAGCCGCCGTGCGACCTTGGTCGGATCGGGTTGATATTTAGTTACGCCTCTCCAGGCACTCCTCGGTTCATGGTACAGTGGGATCACTAATCACACTCACGCCAGTCAGTCTGGGCGCGAGCGTAACAGGGAGACGGGTTTCATGAATCCTTTGGAATCCTAGGGTAACCATTACTCAGGGCGACCATAGGCTGCAGCATCTCTCAGGCACACGATAGATTCAATTGCTGACCAGACACATTTGACAAGAGTCTTTTTCAACAGTTTAACAGTGGAATTTAATCTGAAGCACGGCCAGTGCAATTCAGGGATATTACAGCAACAATCTTCATTACAATACAGTCTGAATTTCCTGAGCAACGGGCTCCAGTAACAATACAGTAGTTTCTTCAAAAGGCACAGTATTACAGTCTCTTCAGTAGCATAATTCAGCATAGATTAGATCTCTTAGCAGCACACTTCTATGCATACACAACCACAGGCTTTTCCTTCACAAGGACACAATAGTACACAGCATTCTTTATCCTGCATGGAGATGGAGAGGAGAGGGTTTAATGAGGGAGATGATCCCTGTGACACAATTCCGTCCAGTCCTTATCTTTCTGCCCGATAATACTCTGCACTGTTAGTTCAGGGAGTTTTTCAGACCTGTGTTTAGTTTCTCTCCTGATCTGAATCCTGTTCAATTGCTTTCTGTCAGATCCAGATAACACACCACCTTTCTCTTCGGCTTCAGCCAGAGTACAATAACAAGTTCCCCGCAGTCCCGATGGGGCTCTGCTCAAACACTCCCTGTCTCCTGTGACTGTTTTATTTGTAACAGTTGCTGGATGCTTTGAAAGCAACAGCACTACTTCTGCATGTCACAATAAATTACGCTTGTCTCCTGAATCTGGTCATGTTTTTATTTTGTTCCTGCTCCTCTCCGTTCTTGAGCTACAGCCCCCTCTTCCTTGTGTATAAATCTAGTCTTTTTTAGACAACTAGGCGTGGTCATCAAGAACCATGCCTCCTTGGCTAAAAAAAATACTATATTTATATAGAGTAAAGAGGAAACTATACTCAGAAGAAGAGAAGAAACAAAAGGAAAACAAAGCCAGATTACGAAGAACAGAGGCATTTACACCGGGTAAAAAATATATTTTTGGCAAGTGACAGGGCTTCTTTAAAGGGAATGTTTGACCTCCTTTCATGAAGGTGTGTTAGTAGTAGCATGGCAGCACTTCATAGGGCTTCCATGGACAGCCTTTGAACAAGCCACTCTGTTTAGTAGGTTCCAGTACCCGCTAGGTTATGTCCACTCGCTGCTGGCCGGTGGAGTGAGCAGGCAGAGAGAAGGGTTATCAAGCTTAGTCATTACCAGAAGGTCAAAGTCTGGGACGGAATTGTGAAGCTGTCGGGTAAATAAAAAAATGATCCATGGTCAGGAAATAATAACCAGCAGGCACAGGATGCAAGGGCTAGACAAAGCAACAGACCAGGGTAGTAATAAACTGTAACTGGCAGCTAGGATTAATTTAGCTGCTGGAGATTTAAAGAGGTTTGCTACTTTCTCTTCTTAGTGCAGCTTTCCTCACAAACTTACCAGCACTTCTGTCCATATAGTATGACATAAGTTTTCTGCATAGTCAAAAGTCTAACGCATCAATGGGAAGAGTGCTGAGCCACTCAGGGAGAGGCATGTATGATAAGAAAAAAAAGTTGGGGTTCCATCAAAGCAAAGTACGCCTTGTCGTGGCCAGTGGATACACACAAATTGGCAAATTTTTGCACTAGAAATGTAAATTTTATAAGAATAGCCTATGTCAGTGTTCATATATCGGTGTGTAACGCTAATGCCAGCACCCCTGCATGGTCCCTCTCCCCTCTCCATGCAGGGATGCCTAGTGCGCTGCTCCCCTGTTCTTAAAGGGGCAGTGTGCATACCTTGTAAATGCCCCCAGCCAATAGCTAGGAGGCATCTAGTATATAAGTTACCCTTCCCCAGTTTGGAGTGCCTGAGCAACACCTGTAGTTTCCCTACAACTCTTGTGTGAGCAACTGTAGGTTGCCAGGTCCCCTGTCCTAATCCATTGAAGTTAGTTCGTTATCTTGATTCTGTTCCCATTTTCCTGTATAGTGGGTACCCGAACCCTGAAGAAGCTCCTGCGGTACCTGAACCCTGAAGCCGCTTCTGCGGTACTTGCACTCTGTAGCCACATTGGCGGACCCTGAATCTGAAACCACTCTGGTGGTATCTAAACCCTGAAGCCACACCTGCCTGATCAGGTTTCAAATCTAGCCTTGTCTGTGACTCCGAGCCCAGTCTGTGTTAGTGAACCCCAACCTAATGGTTGGCAGTTGCATTACCGGGGACTGCCTAGAAGAGGTACCTAGTGGCTACCTGCAGCTCAAGCCTGGCTCCACCATCAGGAGCTCCGGTGAACACCAGGTAGCCGCTTAGCTACACCCCTCCTAGGCAGGCCCGGACCCGTGGCACAGGGGGTCCACGATCCACCTGCACCACACGCGTCTGTGACACATTGTTTGCACATATCTTGGTGCACTCAGTTTGCTGCTGCACTTTTTGATATGTCCACCTGATTACTTGGTGGTTCCAACTAAATTTTGTAACTCAAAGTTAATACATCATGGGGCAGATTTAACAAACTTACCAAATTGTTGGATGAATATATAAATTTGTCACATTTTTAGACACGTTTTTTCACTATGGCTTAGCTGACCTACCACGACTTTGTTCAATTTGGTGCACATTATTATATTTTAATCCACACCCCTTTTTTCTTTTTTCCGCATCCCTCAAGCCCCACCGTTCGGAATTTGCTACATGCAGACATACATTATTTCATTTATGCCTGTTTTTCGTCAAGTTTTTAATGTTTTGAACCTATTTTGCTAACGTCATATTCTTCGTTCCATTTGCGCCTTTTTTGAAGTCTATTTTATTTTATGTATTTGTCTTTGTTTTTTGTTTTTTATGTTCGCCATTATGCACCGAGCTTAAGTTTTCCCAGTTGTTTTCGTCTGATTTATGTTTTACAAATTTTTGAAAAATTTCAAAAATTTGTCGCAAATGTACTTTACTCCCCGTCCCGGAGTGATTTTACGCATGTTAGATAGTTTTGCCGGTAACTTCAGTGCCGCTTTGCAAAAAGTTGCAAAAAAAAAAAAAAGTTAAGGATAAAAATAAAGACTGTTTTTGACTTTGTGCAAAATTCATTCCTCGCCTCCACCGCTTATAAATTTGGTGCAAAAAAATGGCAAGACAATAAAAAAGAGACTTATAAAAGCCGTAAACGATTAATCGGAGCTAAAAAAAACAAATAATTCTAAAGCGTCATTGTGCAAAAAGCTACAAATTTTGGTGTTTTTTTTTTTGCCAAGAACTAGGCGTAAATCTGTCCTAAAATGTGATACAAAATATTTGTAAATATTTGTGATATTATATGGATATATTCCGATACATAAATGTGTATTGTGACCCGTAACAGCTGCATTCGTACGTTTCACACGTACATTCTGCCGAAGCCATATTTTCTCAGACCATGAGCGTCTTTAACCCGAAGATAAGATTGTTGTGTATTTTCCTAATTGCCTGAAGATAAAACCATTAGTATCAGTTATCCTCTATAATTTGTGTCTGTGACTTGTCTTCAATTTCGGAGACCTAAAAGGTGAATTCATTAAGAAAAGTACTTTGGCAAAGGTATCGGCATAATAATAAAGCTAAGAAGCGGTGGTTAACGTAAAATAAATCATTAAATTTTTCATTATCTTTTCTTTTTTTTTTTTTTTTCTGAAATAAATCAGTGATTTGAGGGAAGAACACCTTAAGAAAGAATGTAAATAGACCAGTAATGGCTCTTATTATGGAGAAAACTACAATAGACTTTGATTAGAAGCTAATTATAAATTTCGTTCCTGAAAAGCATGCTTGATGCCTAAGTCACGGAAAGTGCTGCTTAGAGGATGGCTATATTTACTGCGCGCCGCAGCCTAAGGCTCTCCGTGCCAATAGAGACAAGTAAGGGTCATGAACGCTGATGGGGTTTGGAAACAATAGGAAATTAACTACAGCTATACTTTCAAGGTTATTTAAGACAATAGTCAGCCAATTGTTTAGTATTTATGACGCAACATAATTAAATCTGGCATCCGCGCCAAACGCTATTTGCAAAAATGGAAAAGAGAAAAAAAAAAACTTTTTCATTGAGGACTAACCAAGAGTTAAAAAAAAAGTAGCTACCAAAGCACTTACCTAAATTATAAAACTTAAATATTTATTAGAAATTGATTAATTGGGTATTTAAAATGATTTAAAAAACTTATTAAAGGGAGTCCCCTATTTGGATGTAGCTGAAAAACGCTATGCATGGCATATATTAAACAGGTAGCTTATTGATTTAAATTGAGAAGGTGTAATACTTTATTTCACGTGCGGAGGTGCTAGAGGGAAAGTGAGCACTTGATTCAGATAACAGCCGATTTATTGGGTCTCAGTAACAGGACAATCTGTGATTAGCAGGGGGCTTTTCCAAGGCCATGTTCACACGTTCAGTATTTGGTCAGTATTTTCCATCAGTATTTGTAAGCCAAAAAAAACAGGAGTGGATGAAAAATGCAGAAGTGGTGACGTATTTCTATTATACTTAAGCTCTGATTGTTCCACTCCTGATTTTGGCTTATAAATACTGGTGTAAAATACTGACGAAATACTGAACGTGTTAACATGGCCTAAGAGAAAGGGATAGGAAAAGTCCTATTACATGATGACTGGGACCCCAACCGATCATTATAAGGGGTCTCAAAATCATCTGTGTGAAAGGAGTGGTAGTGTGCATGTGTGACCACCACTCCATTTACATGCATGTATTAGGCAGAAAGGTAATTGATTTAAATAGGGATGGTGTAATAATTTATTTCACCTGCGGAGGTGCTACAGGGAAAGTGAGCACTTGTTACAGATGACAGCTGATCTACTGGGTATCACCAACAGGACAACCTGGAATTAGCAAGGGATCCACTGTAAGAAAAAGGGATTGAGACAATTATATTGTATAAAAGCTGGGGGTCTGACCACTGGGACCCCAACCGGATGGCATTGCGCAAGGCAAAGAAGACACAGAATCTCTGAGGTCCCCAACAAGACAACATTTTTAGCCTTCTTCAAGGAGATGATGCAACAGTAACCAACCAAGTTTAGTTTAGGGATGTGATCAACTTTTGTTTATTCACAGCTTGGGTAGTTTAAGAGTTAATATTAACAGTATATTCTCTAGAGGTTATTAATAATAATATCCCTGGAGGTCTAGTGGTTAATACATTTTATCCTGCGTGGTATGAGTGGAGGAAGTAATAGTAGTCATAAATGTAATACTTCACACCTTGAATTTAATAGTAGTGTTGGATTAATGTCCGTATTCTCGCTGCTCTATGTTAGAGGTATTGCTATTAATTGCTATTATCCCAGGTGGTCTAGGGTAGATATCTATAGATGTGATATTACTGGTGTCACTCATCACACAATGCAGAATAACCCTTTAACCCCCTCTGAAATTTAAAACATGAGACAAGCAGGTATTAATGTCGGCATACCTGCTGCTGTATGTTAGCGAAGAGGTAATGCTATTATCCCTGGTGATCTACAGTACCATAGTCAAAGGGTTAATACCTAAATGCTTATTCTTTTATAGTGGTGAGTGCCCAGGGCTTAATGTCAGCCTTCCTGCAGCTCTAGGTTAGGGCAGAGGTAATACTATTGTTCCTGGTGGCCTAGGGTACTGGAGTTAAGCGTTTAATACCTGCATGCCTAGAATCTTATAGTAGTGAGTAGGTTAATGTCAGCATCTCTCCTGCTCTATGTTGGTGCCAAATTAATGCCATTATCCCAGGTGGTCAAGAGTACTAGAGTCAAGACTGTAATACCTGCTTGGCCCTTATCCTCGATGATCTAGGGTATTCAATGATGCGATACCTGCAAGCTTCAAATTTTACACTAGTGAAGGGATTAATGTCAGAATTCCTACTGCTCTGGGTTACTGAAGAGCTATAAAGATTTTCCCTGGAGCCTAGGGTAGAGTTTAATACTAGTTATGAGCGAGCACTAAATGCTCGGGTGCTCGTTGCTCGGGTCGAGCAAATTGGAATACTCGGGTGCTCGACCTGAGCAACGAGCCCAATGTAAGTCTATGGAAAACTCGAGCATTTTTCAGGCGGCTCCCCCCCGGCGGTCTGCAGATTGGCAAAAAATTGCCCAAATCAATGGGAACAGTGCTCAAATGACATGGGAACAGCATGGAGAAAACCCCTGGAGGCATCTCTGACTCCCAGATCACTGCTGTCAGCAATGTTGTCAGAGGTATTACGCCACTTTTACGGACTCGCAATAAAACATACAAAAACAAAATGGATTTTCCTGGGAAATACTGTATGTTAAAGAATATCCTTTCCAGGGTACTGACTTGTGTATAAGGCAAAATAAATATCATAAAGCAAAAATACTCCTCCACACCTTGGGCTATGTTGACACGTAGCGTTTTTGATAAGTTTTTGCACTTTTTCATTGCTTTCAACCAAGACAAATGCATTCACCGGGAAATGTCATTTTAACATTTTACAACTTTATCTGGCCATGTGGTGTGTGACACATCATCAGACACATGCATACAGTGCTGAAAAGACATGGGAACAGCATGGGGAAGACCTCTGGCAGCATCTGACTCCCAGGTCACTGCCTAAAAGTGTGCCAATCATAAGTGATCCTTGGCGCATGCGAAGATGCCTCTTACTGGGAAGGACCACCTAACCACAAACACGTGGACAGGAGCCAGTCCACAACTTTTTTTGCAAAGAGTTGTATTTAGCTCGGTGAAAGGACTGGCATAGAGGGAAACCCTATCTACCCTGCATGTCATTTCTCACAGGAAGTCCTGTAATGCAGCTTGTTGCAGAAGCAATGGCAGCCCGTCCAACATCAACTCGCACTTGTCAATGGTGCTTTGACACACACACATCTTTCTTTGCGCATTTAATTTCTTGAATACAGAGTTGGACAATGGCCTGATCTGTAATGCGTTTTGAGAAATAACATGCATAAGCATGGCCGATCCACATTAAATAAGCAGCCATAGAGTGTCCGCGAACCTTTCCCCACACTTTTCTTAGCCAGGGCTGCTTTTCGGCAGGGATGGACGGGCCCACCAGAGAACCTGAGACTCCTCCGGCGGGCCCTGGCTTCTCATTCAGGAGAGTTCATAGTGCCAAGGTGAGGCCATGATGATAATAGAGGCCACCATCTGCTTAGTTTTCTGTTACTTGGAATGCAAGTGCAAGTATGCAGCTATCCACCCACCCACAGGCCGCAACACTAAACTGCCAGATTTCTGGGCAGCTCTTTGCACTTGAAATATAGCCTTTTAAGCTCGTGGAGGCGGAAGCTTTTCACAACCTCATGCCGGTGACGGCCGGGAGTCCAAACTCGGTCCCCAGCCACCACTATATTTCCCGGTATCGCCTCCACCTTCCACAAGCACGGGTCCCACAACATTACCCGTGCCCTCCCCAGTGCACTTACTGGGAAGGACCACCTAACCACAAACACGTGGACAGGTGAATGTGGCCAGGGACGGTACGAAGCCAGTCCACAACTTTTTTTGCAAAGAGTTGTATTTAGCTCGGTGAAAGGACTGACATAGAAGGAATCCGTATCTACCCTGTGTGTCATTTCTCCCAGGAAGTCCTCTAAATCTGCTTGCACTTGAAATGTGGCCTGAACATTGCTGCTGGTACTTTTCTGTGGGAATTTGCTTGCCTCCTACCAGCCTGGAATATTTCCAGCAAACTATGGTACAACGCCATGGTATTAGCACTGTCCCCAGTACCAGTAGCGAAGCCATCCTCAATTTCCTTCTCAAGAATTTTATTTGGTAGACTGAGTGGCTGCCTAAATACATTTTCTCACAAAGGAGCTGAAGATAGAGTGGCAGTAGGTGCAAGTTTCTCCAGCCTGTTAGATATCAGAGGGTGAATGGCAGCACATTGGATCAGTGGTTAGCACTGAAGCCTTGCAGCGCTGGGATCCTGGATTCAAATCCCAGCCAGGACAACATCTGCAAGGACTTTGTATGTTCTCCCCATGTTTGCGTGTGTTTCCGCCTCAGTAAAAAAGCAGCCATAACGTGTCCGGAAACTTTCCCACACACTTTTCTTAGCCATGACTGCTTCTCGGCAGGGTTGGACGGTCCGACCAGAGAATCTTCTGGTGTGCCTTGGCTTGTACCTCAGGAGAGTTCATGATAGCGCTAACTTTGCAGCTGCTATGGGGATCTTGAGTGGGGGAGAAAGGTGAGCCCTCAGAATCAAATCCTCTGGTGGGCACAATGTTTTTCAATCTGAAACAGCTTCTCAGTGGGAGCTGTATTTCACCACAGCCATATTCTTTAGCTCGGTGAAAGGACTGGCTTAGAGGGAAACCATATCTACCCCGGCTGTAATTTCTCCGTCACCCGGTTCCGCCCATTGTCACACACGACCATGCCTGGCTGTATGTTCAGCGGTGAGAGCCACAGATCAGGCTGCTGTGTTACAGCTTTCAACAACTCTGCAGCGCTGGGCGGTTTGTCAATTAAGCATGTTTTCTTCAGCACAGCCTGTTGCCGCTTGGCCAAGGCAGTGCTGCAGTGCTGTCAGCTTATGACTGATGTGGTCATTTCGGAGATGGAGGAGGAGGTGCATGAGCTGAACAATGTGATTACATTGAGGTTAAATAGGTGACGCTGTTTTTTATACTAAAGAAAGATCCTATTGTTTGGTTTTTTTTACGTTATTTTTTAAGACAAATGCATTCACCGGCAAATGTCATTTTAACATTTTACAACCTCATCTGGCAATGTGGTGTGTGACGCATCATCTGACACATCCTGTTTTATTTATGATGGAGGGACTCTGAAAGTCATAAAGCCTATTTTTATAGGGACATCAGACGGCCCTTACTATTCTTAAAAGGCCAGCAGTCGGCCCTAGCTATTGTTAGAGAGCCATCAGCCGGCTATTCTTTGTTGTTCCCATTATTAACAAGTGGGTCTCCTATAATGTTATTGCGTATCCAGTGATTGCAAGGGCTGCCAAAAATTTGGACGCAACCCAATACCCCTTTGAAGAGACACAGAGGAGGGTCTCAGTAAAAAAAATGTTCCTATTATAAAGGAGCGGGTCTCCTATGTAACATACCTGGCGGCGTCCTTGCATAGTGGTCCATCTCCCACTGTGCAAGAGCGCGCACTTGATCTCCTGTCCAGAATGTCTCTCTGGCTTCCCTCCATGCTGTCTGTTTGTGTCTGTTTCTGCTGCTTAAGGGCGGCGCCCAATCACTTCCTGCTTTTTGTACCTGCTGTGGGTCACACCCCTTGTGCGTCCTCAGCCTATTGATGTCTGTCAACTGGTATATAACCCAGCTGCGGCAATCAATCCCTGCCTGAGCATAGTGTTTCATTCAGTGTGTGCTTGCACTCTGAAGGTGCCAGGTCCCGTTCTTTGTCTCCTGCCTTGCGGTATCAGTTCCCGTGTCTGAACTGAGTCCTGTCTATGTCTCCTGCCTTGCGGTATCAGTTCCCGTGTCTGAACTGAGTCCTGTCTTTGTCTCCTGCCTTGCGGTATCAGTTCCCGTTCTGAACTGAGTCCTGTCTATGTCTCCTGCCTTGCGGTATCAGTTCCCGTGTCTGTACTGTGTCCTATCTGTGTACCTTAACCTGCAGTCTGTACTCGTTCCTTGCCTGTTCGTTCCGCCTTCCTGGAGGCTGTATTTCCAGGCCAGTCTGAACACGCTCCTTGCCTGTTCGTCCTGCCTCTCTGGGGGCCGTATTCCCAGACCCGCTCCTGTATCCCGCTGCAGTGTCGGTCTCCTCCGTACACTCAGTTCCAGTCTGAACTCTCTCCTATCTTTTACCTGTTTTTTCTCTATGTCCGTTCCATTCCTTTTTCTGCAGAGTCTGAACTCATACCTAACTCCTGCTCGTTGCCACTGTACTTCCGTTTGTGAGTTTGTGGTCCACTCGCTACTTCTCTGCAAGTACCCTGTGGGTATCTGGTTCTGCCTTTCCCTTCTAGTCTGTTCCGTGTGAACAGAGCCCTGTTCCCACCGCGTCTGCGGTTTTCGCTTTGCTCAGCTCTGTCCGCCGCGTCTGCGGTTTTCGCTTTGCTCAGCTCTGTTCGCCGCTTCTGCGGTTTTCGTTTTGCTCAGCTCTGTCCGCCGCGTCTGCGGTTTTCGCTTTGCTCTGCTCTGTCCGCCGCGTCTGCGGTTTTCGCTTTGCTCTGCTCTGTCCGCCGCGTCTGCGGTTTTCGCTTTGCTCTGCTCTGTCCGCCGCGTCTGCGGTTTTCGCTTTGCTCAGCTCTGTCCGCCGCGTCTGCGGTTTTCGCTTTGCTCAGCTCTGTCCGCCTCGTCTGCGGTTCTCGCTTTGCTCAGCTCTGTCCGCCGCGTCTGCGGTTTTCGCTTTGCTCAGCTCTGTCCGCCGCGTCTGCGGTTTTCGCTTTGCTCAGCTCTGTCCGCCGCGTCTGCGGTTTTCGCTTTGCTCAGCTCTGTCCGCCGCGTCTGCGGTTTTCGCTTTGCTCAGCTCTGTCCGCCGCGTCTGCGGTTTTCGCTTTGCTCAGCTCTGTCCGCCGCGTCTGCGGTTTTCGCTTTGCTCAGCTCTGTCCGCCGCGTCTGCGGTTTTCGCTTTGCTCAGCTCTGTTCACCGCGTCTGCGGTTTTCGCTTTGCTCAGCTCTGTCCACCGCGTCTGCGGTTTTCGCTTTGCTCAGCTCTGTCCACCGCGTCTGCAGTTTCGAATTTGTTTCCCAGTCTGTACTGGACCCTACCCAGCCTGTGCTCTAGTCTGCCTGTTCCTGTATTCCCCGGTGTGGGTCAACAGCCGTGTCCGGAGTCTGACCTGGAGTAGACCCTGGTTCCTCTGCTCGGTTCCTCCCTGGTGCACTGGCGTTGTATGCCGTCGTGCGACCTTGGTCGGATCGGGCAGATACTTAGTTACGCCCCTCCAGGCACTCTCCGGTTCATGGCACAGTGGAATCACTACATAAACACGCACACGCCAATCAGTCCGGGCGTGTGCATTACAGCATGCTCAGGCCATGGTTCCCGTTGAGCCCCACGGCCTTCGCTCTCTGAGAAGTTTTCCAGCGAATACATGCATTAAAATAAATATATATATATTTTTTTCCCTTTAGCTGAGTTCCAGGCGAATTACGCACCCGTCCAGATGGATCTATCTGCTCTCGTTCCTGCGGATCCGCTACGTTATTATGGGGATCCAAGACAAAGTCGTGCATTTGTGGAGCAATGCATGCTACACTTCAAGTTCTACCCTCTATGTTTTCCCACCGATCGGGTTAAGGTGGCATTCATTATGTCTTACCTGGCGGGTGATGCCTTGGAATGGATCAACCCCCTATATGAAACACAGGATCCGATCCTCCTGGACCTAATGGCCTTCCTGGTGGCCTTTCTAATGGTCTTCGATGATCCTAACCCGGAGGCTCCTGCTGAAGCTTCACTTCCCAATATCCCGGAGCAGCCCCAATGGGTAATGTGTGTGGGTAGCGCAATAGTCCTCCAGCCCAATGAGACTACTGCCCACCCAGAATCCTCACAGGGTGACTACGCTTTCCGGAATACTTCTCCCAACCTCAAGAGGCAGTCCAGACGTGCTAGACGTAGAGGCAAGCCGTCACGCCAGGGTCTGTCCTCCCTGAGACCTCCTGACCCCAACCTTGAAGTCCCTACTGAAGCTTCATCTCCCTGTATCCCGGAGAAGCCCCAACGGGTAATGTGCGTGGGTAGTGCACCAGTTCTCCTGCCCGAAGAGACTTCTGCCCATCCAGACTCCACACAGGAGAACTTCCTGCACCCGGCATCAGATGCTTCACCCACTTTAACCGGTGTGCATGTCCAAGGATGCTCCAAAGCTGTGGTTACCTCAGAGTCTGTGCACCTCTACTACCTGGCGGAGGATCCCCTGTTGCCTCCTGAATCCTCCGGGATACCACTCAATGACAAATGGAGAGAGACTTCTCTACACCCGGTACTCGATACTTTGTCCGCTTCGTCCTGTGAGCCTGACAATGGGTACCCCAAAGTGGTAGTTACCTCCGAGTCTCTACACCCCTCCGACCAGGCGGAGGACCTCCAGTTGTCTCCAGAACCCTTCGGGGTGCTACCTGGTAGCGAAAGGACAGAGACTCTCCTATACTCTGTACCTGATACCTCGCTCGCTTCGTCCAGTGAGTCCAACCTAGTGTACTCCGAAGCAGAGGTTACTCCCGAGTCTCTACACCCCTCCGATCAGGCGGAGGACCTCCAGTTGTCTCCAGAACCCTTCGGGGTGCCACCTGGTGGTGAATGGACAGAGATTTTCCTATATCCTGGATCTGATACCTCGCTTGCTTCATCCAGTGAGTCCGACCTAGTGTACTCCGAAGCAGAGGTTACCCATGAGTCTCTACAACCCTCTGACCAGTCGGAGGACCTCCAGTTGTCTCCAGAACCCTTCGGGGTGCTACCTGGTAGCGAAAGGACAGAGACTCTCCTATACTCTGTACCTGATACCTCGCTCTCTTCGTCCAGTGAGTCCAACCTAGTGTACTCCGAAGCAGAGTTTACTCCCAAGTCTCTACACCCCTCCGACCAGGCGGAGGACCTCCAGTTGTCTCCAGAACCCTTCGGGGTGCCACCTGGTGGTGAATGGACAGAGATTTTCCTATATCCTGGATCTGATACCTCGCTTGCTTCATCCAGTGAGTCCGACCTAGTGTACTCCGAAGCAGAGGTTACCCATGAGTCTCTACACCCCTCTGATCAGGCGGAGGACCGCCAGTTGTCTCCAGAACCCTTCGGGGTGCCACCTGGTGGTAAACGGACAGAGACTTTCCTATACTCGGTACCCGATACCTCGCCTGCTTCGTCCAGTGAGTCCGACCTAGTGTACTCTGAAGCAGATGTTTTCTCTGAGCCTCTGCACTCTTCTGACCCGGCGGAGGACCTCCAGTTGTTTCCTGAATCCTCCGGGGTACCACCAGATAACAAAGAGACAGTGACTTTTCCTCATCCTGTACCTGATAACCCGTCTATTTCTTCCTGTGAGCTTGACAAGATGTACCTCGAAGCAGAGATTACCCCCAAGTCTCTGTCCCCCTACAACCCGGTGGAGAACTTCCAGTTGTCTCCTGTACCCTCTGGGATGCCACCTGAAAGTATGTGGAGTGAGACTTCCTTGTGTGCTGTTCCTGGTACTCCACCCATTTCGTCTGTTGCTAAGGGTGGCTGGATGGGAGGTAGCATCCTAGCTACCCAGAGGAGACCAGTTTTTCCGGTGGACAGTGGAAGTGATCTCTTCGAAGTGAAGAATTGGCCCTCAAATTCCCTGCGGAAGATTCTGGCAGGCCTGAAGAAGAGGGGGCGTAAGTGGGGGGGGGGTACTGTAACATACCTGGCGGCATCCTTGCATAGTGGTCCATCTCCCACTGTGCAAGAGCGCGCACTTGATCTCCTGTCCAGAATGTCTCTCTGGCTTCCCTCCATGCTGTCTGTTTGTGTCTGTTTCTGCTGCTTAAGGGCGGCGCCCAATCACTTCCTGCTTTTTGTACCTGCTGTGGGTCACACCCCTTGTGCGTCCTCAGCCTATTGATGTCTGTCAACTGGTATATAACCCAGCTGCGGCAATCAATCCCTGCCTGAGCATAGTGTTTCATTCAGTGTGTGCTTGCACTCTGAAGGTGCCAGGTCCCGTTCTTTGTCTCCTGCCTTGCGGTATCAGTTCCCGTGTCTGAACTGAGTCCTGTCTATGTCTCCTGCCTTGCGGTATCAGTTCCCGTGTCTGAACTGAGTCCTGTCTTTGTCTCCTGCCTTGCGGTATCAGTTCCCGTGTCTGAACTGAGTCCTGTCTATGTCTCCTGCCTTGCGGTATCAGTTCCCGTGTCTGTACTGTGTCCTATCTGTGTACCTTAACCTGCAGTCTGTACTCGTTCCTTGCCTGTTCGTTCCGCCTTCCTGGAGGCTGTATTTCCAGGCCAGTCTGAACACGCTCCTTGCCTGTTCGTCCTGCCTCTCTGGGGGCCGTATTCCCAGACCCGCTCCTGTATCCCGCTGCAGTGTCGGTCTCCTCCGTACACTCAGTTCCAGTCTGAACTCTCTCCTATCTTTTACCTGTTTTTTCTCTATGTCCGTTCCATTCCTTTTTCTGCAGAGTCTGAACTCATACCTAACTCCTGCTCGTTGCCACTGTACTTCCGTTTGTGAGTTTGTGGTCCACTCGCTACTTCTCTGCAAGTACCCTGTGGGTATCTGGTTCTGCCTTTCCCTTCTAGTCTGTTCCGTGTGAACAGAGCCCTGTTCCCACCGCGTCTGCGGTTTTCGCTTTGCTCAGCTCTGTCCGCCGCGTCTGCGGTTTTCGCTTTGCTCAGCTCTGTTCGCCGCGTCTGCGGTTTTCGCTTTGCTCAGCTCTGTCCGCCGCTTCTGCGGTTTTCGCTTTGCTCTGCTCTGTCCGCCGCGTCTGCGGTTTTCGCTTTGCTCTGCTCTGTCCGCCGCGTCTGCGGTTTTCGCTTTGCTCTGCTCTGTCCGCCGCGTCTGCGGTTTTCGCTTTGCTCAGCTCTGTCCGCCGCGTCTGCGGTTTTCGCTTTGCTCAGCTCTGTCCGCCGCGTCTGCGGTTTTCGCTTTGCTCAGCTCTGTCCGCCTCGTCTGCGGTTCTCGCTTTGCTCAGCTCTGTCCGCTGCGTCTGCGGTTTTCTCTTTGCTCAGCTCTGTCCGCCGCGTCTGCGATTTTCGCTTTGCTCAGCTCTGTCCGCCGCGTCTGCGGTTTTCGCTTTGCTCAGCTCTGTCCGCCGCGTCTGCGGTTTTCGCTTTGCTCAGCTCTGTCTACCGCGTCTGCGGTTTCGAATTTGTCTCCCAGTCTGTACTGGACCCTACCCAGCCTGTGCTCTAGTCTGCCTGTTCCTGTATTCCCCGGTGTGGGTCAACAGCCGTGTCCGGAGTCTGACCTGGAGTAGACCCTGGTTCCTCTGCTCGGTTCCTCCCTGGTGCACTGGCGTCATATGCCGTCGTGCGACCTTGGTCGGATCGGGCAGATACTTAGTTACGCCCCTCCAGGCACTCTCCGGTTCATGGCACAGTGGAATCACTACATAAACACGCACACGCCAGTCAGTCCGGGCGTGTGCATTACAGCATGCTCAGGCCATGGTTCCCGTTGAGCCCCACGGCCTTCGCTCTCTGAGAAGTTTTCCAGCGAATACATGCATTAAAATAAATATATATATTTTTTTTTCCCTTTAGCTGAGTTCCAGGCGAATTACGCACCCGTCCAGATGGATCTATCTGCTCTCGTTCCTGCGGATCCGCTACGTTATTATGGGGATCCAAGACAAAGTCGTGCATTTGTGGAGCAATGCATGCTACACTTCAAGTTCTACCCTCTATGTTTTCCCACCGATCGGGTTAAGGTGGCATTCATTATGTCTTACCTGGCGGGTGATGCCTTGGAATGGATCAACCCCCTATATGAAACACAGGATCCGATCCTCCTGGACCTAATGGCCTTCCTGGTGGCCTTTCTAATGGTCTTCGATGATCCTAACCCGGAGGCTCCTGCTGAAGCTTCACTTCCCAATATCCCGGAGCAGCCCCAATGGGTAATGTGTGTGGGTAGCGCAATAGTCCTTCAGCCCAATGAGACTACTGCCCACCCAGAATCCTCACAGGGTGACTACGCTTTCCGGAATACTTCTCCCAACCTCAAGAGGCAGTCCAGACGTGCTAGACGTAGAGGCAAGCCGTCACGCCAGGGTCTGTCCTCCCTGAGACCTCCTGACCCCAAGCTTGAAGTCCCTACTGAAGCTTCATCTCCCTGTATCCCGGAGAAGCCCCAACAGGTAATGTGCGTGGGTAGTGCACCAGTTCTCCTGCCCGAAGAGACTTCTGCCCATCCAGACTCCACACAGGAGAACTTCCTGCACCCGGCATCAGATGCTTCACCCACTTTAACCGGTGTGCATGTCCAAGGATGCTCCAAAGCTGTGGTTACCTCAGAGTCTGTGCACCTCTACTACCTGGCGGAGGATCCCCTGCTGCCTCCTGAATCCTCCGGGATACCACTCAATGACAAATGGAGAGAGACTTCTCTACACCCGGTACTCGATACTTTGTCCGCTTCGTCCTGTGAGCCTGACAATGGGTACCCCAAAGTGGTAGTTACCTCCGAGTCTCTACACCCCTCCGACCAGGCGGAGGACCTCCAGTTGTCTCCAGAACCCTTCGGGGTGCTACCTGGTAGCGAAAGGACAGAGACTCTCCTATACTCTGTACCTGATACCTCGCTCGCTTCGTCCAGTGAGTCCAACCTAGTGTACTCCGAAGCAGAGGTTACTCCCGAGTCTCTACACCCCTCCGACCAGGCGGAGGACCTCCAGTTGTCTCCAGAACCCTTCGGGGTGCCACCTGGTGGTGAATGGATAGAGACTTTCCTATATCCTGGATCTGATACCTCGCTTGCTTCGTCCAGTGAGTCCGACCTAGTGTACTCTGAAGCAGAGGTTACCCATGAGTCTCTACACCCCTCTGACCAGGCGGAGGACCTCCAGTTGTCTCCAGAACCCTTCGGTGTGCTACCTGGTAGCGAAAGGACAGAGACTCTCCTATACTCTGTACCTGATACCTCGCTCTCTTCGTCCAGTGAGTCCAACCTAGTGTACTCCGAAGCAGAGGTTACTCCCGAGTCTCTACACCCCTCCGACCAGGCGGAGGACCTCCAGTTGTCTCCAGAACCCTTCGGGGTGCCACCTGGTGGTGAATGGACAGAGATTTTCCTATATCCTGGATCTGATACCTCGCTTGCTTCATCCAGTGAGTCCGACCTAGTGTACTCCGAAGCAGAGGTTACCCATGAGTCTCTACACCCTTCTGATCAGGCGGAGGACCGCCAGTTGTCTCCAGAACCCTTCGGGGTGCCACCTGGTGGTAAACGGACAGAGACTTTCCTATACTCGGTACCCGATACCTCGCCTGCTTCGTCCAGTGAGTCCGACCTAGTGTACTCTGAAGCAGATGGTTTCTCTGAGCCTCTGCACTCTTCTGACCCGGCGGAGGACCTCCAGTTGTTTCCTGAATCCTCCGGGGTACCACCAGATAACAAAGAGACAGTGACTTTTCCTCATCCTGTACCTGATAACCCGTCTATTTCTTCCTGTGAGCTTGACAAGATGTACCTCGAAGCAGAGATTACCCCCAAGTCTCTGTCCCCCTCCAACCCGGTGGAGGACTTCCAGTTGTCTCCTGTACCCTCTGGGATGCCACCTGAAAGTATGTGGAGTGAGACTTCCTTGTGTGCTGTTCCTGGTGCTCCACCCATTTCGTCTGTTGCTAAGGGTGGCTGGATGGGAGGTAGCATCCTAGCTACCCAGAGGAGACCAGTTTTTCCGGTGGACAGTGGAAGTGATCTCTTCGAAGTGAAGAATTGGCCCTCAAATTCCCTGCGGAAGATTCTGGCAGGCCTGAAGAAGAGGGGGCGTAAGTGGGGGGGGGGTATTGTAACATACCTGGTGGCATCCTTGCATAGTGGTCCATCTCCCACTGTGCAAGAGCGCGCACTTGATCTCCTGTCCAGAATGTCTCTCTGGCTTCCCTCCATGCTGTCTGTTTGTGTCTGTTTCTGCTGCTTAAGGGCGGCGCCCAATCACTTCCTGCTTTTTGTACCTGCTGTGGGTCACACCCCTTGTGCGTCCTCAGCCTATTGATGTCTGTCAACTGGTATATAACCCAGCTGCGGCAATCAATCCCTGCCTGAGCATAGTGTTTCATTCAGTGTGTGCTTGCACTCTGAAGGTGCCAGGTCCCGTTCTTTGTCTCCTGCCTTGCGGTATCAGTTCCCGTGTCTGAACTGAGTCCTGTCTATGTCTCCTGCCTTGCGGTATCAGTTCCCGTGTCTGAACTGAGTCCTGTCTTTGTCTCCTGCCTTGCGGTATCAGTTCCCGTGTCTGAACTGAGTCCTGTCTATGTCTCCTGCCTTGCGGTATCAGTTCCCGTGTCTGTACTGTGTCCTATCTGTGTACCTTAACCTGCAGTCTGTACTCGTTCCTTGCCTGTTCGTTCCGCCTTCCTGGAGGCTGTATTTCCAGGCCAGTCTGAACACGCTCCTTGCCTGTTCGTCCTGCCTCTCTGGGGGCCGTATTCCCAGACCCGCTCCTGTATCCCGCTGCAGTGTCGGTCTCCTCCGTACACTCAGTTCCAGTCTGAACTCTCTCCTATCTTTTACCTGTTTTTTCTCTATGTCCGTTCCATTCCTTTTTCTGCAGAGTCTGAACTCATACCTAACTCCTGCTCGTTGCCACTGTACTTCCGTTTGTGAGTTTGTGGTCCACTCGCTACTTCTCTGCAAGTACCCTGTGGGTATCTGGTTCTGCCTTTCCCTTCTAGTCTGTTCCGTGTGAACAGAGCCCTGTTCCCACCGCGTCTGCGGTTTTCGCTTTGCTCAGCTCTGTCCGCCGCGTCTGCGGTTTTCGCTTTGCTCAGCTCTGTTCGCCGCGTCTGCGGTTTTCGCTTTGCTCAGCTCTGTCCGCCGCTTCTGCGGTTTTCGCTTTGCTCTGCTCTGTCCGCCGCGTCTGCGGTTTTCGCTTTGCTCTGCTCTGTCCGCCGCGTCTGCGGTTTTCGCTTTGCTCTGCTCTGTCCGCCGCGTCTGCGGTTTTCGCTTTGCTCAGCTCTGTCCGCCGCGTCTGCGGTTTTCGCTTTGCTCAGCTCTGTCCGCCGCGTCTGCGGTTTTCGCTTTGCTCAGCTCTGTCCGCCTCGTCTGCGGTTCTCGCTTTGCTCAGCTCTGTCCGCCGCGTCTGCGGTTTTCTCTTTGCTCAGCTCTGTCCGCCGCGTCTGCGGTTTTCGCTTTGCTCAGCTCTGTCCGCCGCGTCTGCGGTTTTCGCTTTGCTCAGCTCTGTCCGCTGCGTCTGCGGTTTTCGCTTTGCTCAGCTCTGTCCCCCGCGTCTGCGGTTTTCGCTTTGCTCAGCTCTGTCCACCGCATCTGCGGTTTTCGCTTTGCTCAGCTCTGTCCACCGCGTCTGCGGTTTTCGCTTTGCTCAGCTCTGTCCACCGCGTCTGCGGTTTTCGCTTTGCTCAGCTCTGTCCACCGCGTCTGCGGTTTTCGCTTTGCTCAGCTCTGTCTACCACGTCTGCGGTTTCGAATTTGTCTTCCAGTCTGTACTGGACCCTACCCAGCCTGTGCTCTAGTCTGCCTGTTCCTGTATTCCCCGGTGTGGGTCAACAGCCGTGTCCGGAGTCTGACCTGGAGTAGACCCTGGTTCCTCTGCTCGGTTCCTCCCTGGTGCACTGGCGTCGTATGCCGTCGTGCGACCTTGGTCGGATCGGGCAGATACTTAGTTACGCTCCTCCAGGCACTCTCCTGTTCATGGCACAGTGGAATCACTACTAGTGTTGAGCGATACCTTCCGATATCAGGAAATATCGTATCGGATTGGATCGGGCCGATACCCAAAAAGTATCGGATATCGCCGATTCCGATACCGGAAACCAATGCAAGTCAATGGGACACAAATATCGGAATGAAAATAAACCCTTTCTTTCCTTGTAGGTTAATTCTACATGAAGTAAAACAACTAAGAATAATGTAGAATGACATGAAAAGCCGGCAATTCATCAGCGGCATTCACCGGTACCCGACAATTTACAACAGAAAGAATAGAGCATCACACATAGATTAGATAGATAGAAACATGTCAGTCACATATATATGAAGTACAGTGACAGTGTTGCTTACTGTACTTGTCATTTAGTGTAAATGATTTATTAAAAAAAATATTAGTGTTTTCGTGCACCGTCTCTTTAAAAAAGCCGGCCGGCAATTCAGCATCTGTACCCGACAATTTAGAATAGAAGGAATAGAGAATCACACATAGATTAGATAGATAGAAACATGTCAGTCACATATATATGAAGTACAGTGACAATGTTGCTTACTGTACTTGTCATTTAGTGTAAAGGATTTATTAAAAAAAATATTAGTGTTTTCGTGCACCGTCTCTTTAAAAAAGCCGGCCGGCAATTCAGCATCTGTACCCGACAATTTATAACAGAAAGAATAGAGCTTCACACATAGATTAGATAGAAACATGTCAGTCACATATATAAGAAGTACAGTGACAGTGTTGCTTACAGAACTTGTCATTTAGTGTAAAGGATTTATTTAAAAAAATAATAGTGTTTTCATGCACCGTCTCTTTAAGAAAGCCGGCCGGCAATTCAGCATCTGTACCCGACAATTTAGAATAGAAGGAATAGAGAATCACACATAGATTAGATAGATAGAAACATGTCAGTCACATATATATGAAGTACAGTGACAGTGTTGATTACTGTACTTGTCATTTAGTGTTAAAATAAAGGATTTATTTAAAAAAAAATTGGCGTGGGGTTCCCCTTAATTTTAGGCTCTAGCGGAGGTTAAGCAGACAGCTGGGGCAAATGTTTGAAGCCTGGGAAGGGGGTAATACCCACGGAGCTTCCCAGGCTACTAATATCAGCCCCCAGCTGAATACCTAGCCTTTACTAGCTATTAAAATGGGGGACCCCCCCAAAAAAATGACGTGGGGTCCCCCCTAATTTAATAGCTAGCACAGGCTAGGCAGACAGCTGGGGGCTGATATTAATAGCCCAGGAAGGGTGCCATGAATATTGGCCCCCTCCCAGGCTAGAAACACCAGCCGTCAGCCGCCCCAGAAATGGCGCATCCATAGGATGCGCCAATTCTGGCACTTAGCCTCGCTCTTCCACGCTGCCCTGGTGCGGTGGCAGGGGGTAATAGGGTTGGGGTTGATGTCAGCTTATAATGCCAGCTGACATCAAGCCCAGGTTAGTAATGGAGAGGCGTCTATAAGACACCCCCATTACTAACCCCATAGTCAAAGTTAAAAGAAAACACAAACACCCAGAATAAAGTCCTTTAATTGAAATAAAGACACAATTCTTTATTGTTCTAAATTAAACCATACTTACCATCACGCCCATTCCAGCTGAAGCCAACGATCTCCTGCAATAAAAGAAAAATAATAAAGCAACCTCATCCTTACCTTTCGATGGTTCCCAGGACAGCTCCAGCTCTGCTACATCGAGATGACAGGCTGGACCGCAGCAGAAAGCTGCCATCCAGCCTGTCATCCCGCAGACACTGAGAAGCGCAGGCATGCTTGCGCTCCTCAGTGTCTCTCTGTGACGTCATCCAGATGAGCCGAGTTCATGTCCAATGAACTCAGCTCACCTCATGCACGTCACTGACAGCGTGGGAAAATTCTCCTGCACTCAGCGCTTCAGCGTGAGAATTCTCCCACGCTGTCAGTGACATACATGAGGTGAGGTCATGTCCAATGAACTCAGCTCACCTCATGCACGTCACTGACAGCGTGGGAAAATTCTCACGCTGAAGTGCTGAGTGCAGGAGAATTTTCCCACGCTGTCAGTGACGTACATGAAGTGAGCGGAGTTCATTGGACATGACCTCGGCTCATCTGGATGACGTCACAGCCAGACACTGAGGAGTGGAAGTATGCCTGCGCTTCTCAGTGTCTGCGGGATGACAGGATGGATGGCAGCGTTCTGCTGCGGTCCAGCCTGTCATCTCGATGTAGCAGAGCTGAAGCTGTCGTGGGAGCCATGGAAAGGTAAGGATGAGGTTGCTTTATTATTTTACTTTTATTGCAGGAGATCGTTGGCTTCAGCTGGAATGGGCGTGGTGGTAAGTATGGTTTAATTTAGAACAATAAAGAATTGTGTGTTTATTTCAATTAAAGGACTTTTTTCTGGGTGTTGTGTTTTTTTAAATACTTTACTAGAAATTCATGGTGGTCATGTCTAATATTGGCGTGACCCCATGAATTTTGGGCTTAGGGCCAGCTGATAATGCCAAGCTGGCCTTAACCCCTTTATTACCCAGTGAGCCACCGCACCAGGGCCCTGGATGAGTTGGGTACAGCGCCAGAAGATGGCGCTTCTATGAACGCGCCATTTTCTGGGGCGGCTGCGGACTGCAATTTGCAGCGGGGGTGGCCCAGAAAGCTTGGGTCTCCCTGCGCTGCGGATTCCAGCCCCCAGCTGCCTAGTTGTATCTGGCTGGGCACAAAAATAGGGCGAAGCCCCACGCATTTTTTTTTTAAATTATTTCATGAAATTCATGGAATAATTAAGAAAAAAAGGGCTTCCCTATATTGTTGTGTCCAACCAGGTACAAATAGGCAGCTGGTGGTTGGGGGCAGCCCATTCCTGCCTGCTGTACCTGGCTGGACACAAATATAGTGCGAAGCCCCACGTCAATTTTTTTTTAATTATTTCATGAAATAATTTTTTTAAAAAAGGGCTTCCCTATATTGTTGTGTCCGGCCAGGTACAAATAGGCAGCTGGTGGTTGGGGGCAGCCTGTTCCTGCCTGCTGTACCTGGCTGGACACAAATATAGGGCGAAGCCCCACGTCAATTTTTTTTAAAATAAGTCCTTTATTTTAACACTAAATGACATTTGAGGAGTTAATAAAGATGCAGTCCCTAAATTATTATTTATTTTTTAATTAATTTTTCCCAAAACTTTTGACGTGGGCTTCGCCATATTTTTGTATGCCAGCCAGGTACAGCATCCAGCTTCTATGAACGCGCCATTTTCCGGGGTGGCTGCGCACTGCAATTTTCAGCGGGGGGAGGGGGGGGGGCAGAAAGCTTGGGCCTCCCTGCGCTGCAGATTCCATCCCCCAGCTGCCTAGTTGTACCTGGCTGGACACAAAAATAGGGAGAAGCTTCACGTATTTTTTTTTTTTAATTATTTCATGAAATTCATGAAATAATTAAGAAAAAAAGGGCTTCCCTATATTGTTGTGTCCAACCAGGTACAAATAGGCAGCTGGTGGTTGGGGGCAGCCCGTTCCTGCCTGCTGTACCTGGCTGGACACAAATATAGTGCGAAGCCCCACGTCAATTTTTTTTAAATCATTTCAGGAAATTCATGAAATAATTTAAAAAAATTGATGTGGGGCTTCGCCCTATATTTGTGTCCAGTCAGGTACAGCAGGCAGGAACGGGCTGCCCCCAACCACCAGCAGCCTATTTGTACCTAGCCGGACACAACAATATAGGGAAGCCCTTTTTTTCTGAATTATTCCATGAATTTCATGAATTTAAAAAAAAAAAAACGTGGAGCTTCGCCCTATTTTTGTGTCCAGCCAGGTACAACTAGGCAGCTGGGGGCTGGAATCTGCAGCGCAGGGAGGCCCAAGCTTTCTGGGCCCCACCCGCTGCAAATTGCAGTCCGCAGCCGCCCCGGAAAATGGCGCGTTCATAGAAGCACCATCTTCTGGCGCTGTACCCAACTCATCCAGGGCCCTGATGCGGTGGCTCACTGGGTAATAAAGGGGTTAAGGCCAGCTTGGCATTATCAGCTGGCCCTAAGCCCGAAATTCATGGGGTCACGCCAATATTAGACATGACCACCATGAATTTCTAGTAAAGTATTTAAAAAAAACACAAACACCCAGAAAAAAGTCCTTTAATTGAAATAAACACACAATTCTTTATTGTTCTAAATTAAACCATACTTACCATCACGCCCATTCCAGCTGAAGCCAACGATCTCCTGCAATAAAAGAAAAATAATAAAGCAACCTCATCCTTACCTTTCCATGGCTCCCACGACGGCTCCAGCTCTGCTACATCGAGATGACAGGCTGGACCGCAGCAGAACGCTGCCATCCAGCCTGTCATCCCGCAGACACTGAGAAGCGCAGGCATACTTCCACTCCTCAGTGTCTGGCTGTGACGGCATCCAGATGAGCCGACAATGAACTCGGCTCACCTCATGTACGTCACTGACAGCGTGGGAGAATTCTCCTGCACTCAGCGCTTCAGCGTGAGAATTTTCCCACGCTGTCAGTGACGTGCATGAGGTGAGGTCATGTCCCATGAACTCGGCGCACCTCATGCACGTCACTGACAGCGTGGGAGAATTCTCACGCTGAAGCGCTGAGTGCAGGAGAATTTTCCCACGCTGTCAGTGACGTGCATGAGGTGAGCTGAGTTCATTGGACATGACCTCGGCTCATCTGGATGACGTCACAGAAAGACACTGAGGAGCGCAAGCATGCCTGCGCTTCTCAGTGTCCGCGGGATGACAGGCTGGATGGCAGCGTTCTGCTGCGGTCCAGCCTGTCATCTCGATGTAGCAGAGCTGAAGCTGTCCTGGGAACCATGGAAAGGTAAGGATGAGGTTGCTTTATTATTTTACTTTTATTGCAGGAGATCGTTGGCTTCAGCTGGAATGGGTGTGGCGGTAAGTATGGTTTAATTTAGAACAATAAAGAATTGTGTCTTTATTTCAATTAAAGGACTTTTTTCTGGGTGTTTGTGTTTTTTTTAAATACTTTACTAGAAATTCATGGCGGTCATGTCTAATATTGGCGTGACCCCATGAATTTCGGGCTTAGGGCCAGCTGATAATGCCAAGCTGGCCTTAACCCCTTTATTACCCAGTGAGCCACCGCACCAGGGCCCTGGATGAGTTGGGTACAGCGCCAGAAGATGGCGCTTCTATGAACGCGCCATTTTCCGGGGCGGCTGCGGACTGCAATTTGCAGCGGGTGGGACCCAGAAAGCTTGGGTCTCCCTGCGCTGCAGATTCCAGCCCCCAGCTGCCTAGTTGTACCTGGCTGGACACAAAAATAGGGCGAAGCGCCACACATTTTTTTTTTTAATTATTTCATGAAATTCATGGAATAATTAAGAAAAAAAGGGCTTCCCTATATTGTTGTGTCCGGCTAGGTACAAATAGGCAGCTGGTGGTTGGGGGCAGCCCGTTCCTGCCTGCTGTACCTGGCTGGACACAATTATAGGGCGAAGCCCCACATAATTTTTTTTTAATTATTTCATGAATTTCCTGAAATAATTAAAAAAAAATTGACGTGGGGCTTCACACTATATTTGTGTCCAGCCAGGTACAGCAGGCAGGAACGGGCTGCCCCCAAGCACCAGCTGCCTATTTGTACCTAGCCGGACACAACAATATAGGGAAGCCCTTTTTTTCTTAATTATTCCATGAATTTCATGAAATAATTAAAAAAAAAAAAACGTGGAGCTTCTCCCTATTTTTGTGTCCAGCCAGGTACAACTAGGCAGCTGGGGGATGGAATCTGCAGCGCAGGGAGGCCCAAGCTTTTTGCCCTCCCCCCCCCCGCTGAAAATTGCAGTCCGCGGCCGCCCCGGAAAATGGCGCGTTCATAGAAGCTGGATGCTGTACCTGGCTGGCATACAAAAATATGGCGAAGCCCACGTCAAAAGTTTTGGGAAAAATTTATTAAAAAATAAATAATAATTTAGGGACTGCATCTTTATTAAGTCCTCAAATGTCATTTAGTGTTAAAATAAAGGATTTATTTAAAAAAAAAATGGCGTGGGATCCCCCATAATTTTAGTCTCTAGCGGAGGTTAAGCAGACGGCTGGGGCAGATGTTTGAAGCCTGGGAAGGGGGTAAAACCCACGGAGCTTCCCAGGCTACTAATATCAGCCCCCAGCTGAATACCTAGCCTTTACTAGCTATTAAAATGGGGGACCCCCCAAAAAAAAATGACGTGGGGTCCCCTCTATTTTAATAGCTAGCAAAGGCTAGGCAGACAGCTGGGGGCTGATATTAATAGCTCAGGAAGGGTGCCATGAATATTGGCCCCCTCCCAGGCTAGAAACACCAGCCGTCAGCCGCCCCAGAAATGGCGCATCCATAGGATGCGCCAATTCTGGCACTTAGCCTCGCTCTTCCACGCTGCCCTGGTGCGGTGGCAGGGGGTAATAGTGGTGGGGTTCATGTCAGCGCCAGCTGCCATGAAGCCCAGGTTAGTAATGATGGCCGTCTATATGACACCCCCATTACTAACCTACAAAGTGTTAAAAAGAAAAAACACACTACACCCAGAAAAAAATAATTTATTTGAAATAAAACACCATTTTATTTAATTCTTAGTTTACTAAAAAAAAAATAGTTACCTGTCCACGTTCCTGCGCTGATCTCCCATGCACAGCTGTCACATCTGGAGATGGTGACAGCTGTGCATGGCTGCTGTAAGCTCACGCTGCCGGGAACACGTCCGCTCCCGGCAGCGGGAGCCACTGACTGAGGTCACCGGAGTGCATTCAGGCAGCGCAGCTCCGGAGACCTCCTTTACGGCAGTGCTGTACCGTGGGAATTTCTCACGATACAGCAGTGCCGTAAAGGAGCTAACCGGAGCAGCGCTGCCTTAACTCTGGTGAACCCTTACGGCCCCGTCATTCTAGCGGCGGCAGCGGTTCAGAGCGGTCACATTCTATGTGGCTGCTCTGAACTGGAGATCTTCGTGGGACACTCGTGGACTACTACGGAGGGGTAAGGATAAGGTTGTGGTTTATTATTTTATATTTTATTACAGGAGATCGATGGCTTCGGGGAATTAGGTGTCTTGGTGAGTATAGGTGTAGTTTTTTATTTTTTACTTTATTTTAGGTGGCGATCGGCGGGGACAGGTAATGTATGAACTAATTTCTTTTAGGTAACCACTGGCCACCAATGACATGTATTTAACATTTATTGGGGACACAGTAGGGCAATATAAATAGCAGGATCAGGCTGATGGGAACTACTGCTCCCATCGAGCTGATCCTGCTGGCAGGAGTGGACGGGGGACAGACATAGGCCGATGGGAGTAGTAGTGTCACATCGGCCTATGTCTGCCCGCAGACACACCCGCACACACACCCGCACACACACACCCCGCACACACACCGCACACACACCCCGCACACACACACACCCCGCACACACTAATCATGACGGGTCCGGGAGGAGTGGCTGACCTGTGCGGCCGTGGGAAAGTTGATGTGAGTTCATGCAGTCAAGCATGAACTCACATGAACCCTCTGAGGGCACCGCGGCTACTTCAAATGAACAGCTGATCGGCATCACCTGATACCTCAGCTGTTCATTTGAAATAACCGGCGGGAAAGCGCAGCACAGAACGGGAAAGCCGGCGGTGAAGTCTTTTCACTGCCGGCTTCCCCGCCCGGGTCCTTCGCTCCTTGGTGCTGCGCTCCCCGCCCGGTCCTAATTTACGATCGGGATGGGAGGTGGCGAGGGGAGCGGAGGATCGGGGTGGGAGGCTGCGGGGAAGCAGTATGGGGCTGCGTGATTGTTTAAAAGCCGGCGGCTTTTTACCGCGCGCCGGCTTTTAAACAATCAGGAGAATTCTCCCACGCTGGGATGGCATTCTGATGACAAGCTGGATCGCAGCTGAGCGCTGCCATCCAGCTTGTCATCCTTCACAGACACTGCAGAGCGCAGGCATTATGGGAACTTCCGATTCCGGTATTCGATATTATAAAAGTATCGGAATTAAGTATCGGAATTCCGATACAGTGAATATCGGCCGATACCCGATATTTCAGTATCGGAATGCTCAACACTAATCACTACATAAACACGCACACGCCAGTCAGTCCGGGCGTGTGCATTACATCCTATAGTGGTAATGCCCATGCTATGACTGCAAGGGCTGCAAAATTTGGAAAAAAAAACACTAAGAATTTAAAGACACACAGAGCAGGGCCACAGTAGCAAGGTACGACATGTTCCCATTAGTAAGAAGAGGGTCCGCTATACTGTTATAGGGTATGCAGTGAGTCCAAGGGCTGACCAATTTTAGGAAAAATCGCACTAAGAATTTAAAGACACATAGAGCAGGGCCACAGTAATGACAAATTCCCATTAGAGAGGAGAGAGTCTCCCATAGTGTTGGCCTATGCAGTGAATTCAAGGGCTGACAAAAATTTGGAGGCACTTCAATGACCCTTGGAAGAGACATGGAGGAGGGCCTCATAAAAAAATGTTCCCATTAGAAAGGAGCTGGCCTTCTATACTTGTAATGCCGATGCACTAAGTGTATGGGCTGACAAACATTTACCCCTGGGGTGTATACATGAGCATACTGTATAAAAATTTTTTTTACAGGCATCATAAACACCCTTTAAAAAAATTATGTGGGTGTTGCATCACGGACCATGGTCACCCTGGTGATATGGTGGTGGAGGATGCGCTTATCAGTTATAATTCCACCAGCGGCACTAAAAACCCGCTTTGATAAAACGCTGGCAGCAGGGCAGGCCAGGACCTCCAAGGCATAGAGAGCCAGTTCATTCCACGTATCCAGCTTGGATACCCAATAATTATAAGGCACAGCGGAATCATGTAGGACGTTGCGACGGTCGGCAAGGTACTCCCTCAGCATCTTCCCAAACTTTGCACTCCTTGTGAGAGTACCCCATGCCTCAGGGCCTGTGCGATGGGAGGGTCTGAGAAAACTCTCCCAGAACTTTGACAGTGTTCCCCTGCCTCTGCTGGATTGAAGTTGTGTCTCTCTCGCCTGTACTCCTTGGTTGTCCAACGAAGTGTGCCCTCTGCCGCCAGCATTTTCAGGTGGGAATTTTTTTTAATAGTTCCGCAACAAGGGCCTTCTGGTACAGCCCTATTTTTGTAGACCTGTCCGTCTCAGGACTAAGAAATATAAAGTTCTCCTTGTAACGTGGGTCTAGAAGTGTCACCAACCAGTAATGACTGTCACCCAAAATTTTGAGAATGCGAGGGTCATGGGAAAGGCACCGTAACATAAACTTTGCCATGTGTGCCAGACTACTAACAGGCAAGACTTCCGTGTCCTCACTAAGAGGATGACTGACCATGCTCTCCTCCTCCTCCTCCTCTCTGTCCTCTGGCCATCCACACTGAACAGACGGTATGACAGCTGTGCAGGTAGTACCGTCTATAGTGCATGAAACTAGCTCCTGTCCTTCCTCCTCCTCCTCTTCCTCATTGTCACCCAATCCACGTTGGGATGAGATGAGGCTGGGCTGTGTGTAATCACCCTGTATGGTTCCTTGCTCCATCTCATCATGCTCCACCTGCAATGCATCCTCTTTGATTGTGAGCAGAGAGCGTTTCAGAAGACAGAGAAGTGGGATGTTGACGCTAATTATGGCGTCATCGCTGCTCACCATCTTGGTGGAGTCCTCAAAGTTTTGGAGGATGGTACATATGTCTGACATCCATGTCCACTCCTAAGGTCTTATGTGTGGAGTCTGAACTGAATACAGATGGCCTTGTTGATGCTGATACTCAACAACTGCCCTGTTCTGCTCACAAATCCTTCCCAACATCTGCAATGTAGAGTTCCAACACGTGGGGACATCACACACCAGTCTGTGAGCCGGAAGCTGCAAACGCTGCTGAAACACTGCAAGGGTGGTGGAAGCTGTAGCTGACTTTTCAAAATGGGCACACAGGCGGCGTATTTTAACAAGCAGATTAGGCAGCTCCGGGTAGGATTTGAGAAACCGCTGAACCACGAGGTTAAGCACATGGGCCAGGCATGGTACGTGTGTGAGCTTGCCTCGCCTCAGAGCCGCCACCAGGTTCCTGCCATTGTTACACACGACCATGCCTGGCTGTAGGTTCAGTGGTGTGAGCCACAGATCTGCCTGCTCTTTCAGAGCTGTCCACAACTCTTCAGCATTGTGCGTTTTTTCACCTAAGCATATTAGCTTCAGCACAGCCTGTTGCCGCTTGGCCGAGGCAGTGCTTCCAGCCTGTGACTGATGTGGTCATTTCGGAGATGGAGGCTGAAGAGGAGGAGGAGGCTGAGGAGGATGAGGTGCAGGAGCTGTAGACCGTGGGCGCAACCCTGATTGACCTAGGGCCCACAATCCTTGGCGTCGGGAGGACGTGTTCCATCCCAAAGTCCGACTGGGTCCCGGCTTCCACTATGTTAACCCAGTGTGACGTCAGCGAGATGTACCGTCCCTGCCCACAAGCACTTGTCCATGTGTCCATGGTTAGGTGGACTTTCCCGGTAGCTGCGTTGTTGAGAGCATGGCTAATGTTTTGGGACACGTGCTTGTGTAATGCGGGGACAGCACTCCGGGAGAAATAGTGGCGGCTGGGGACCAAGTACTGTGGGACGGAAGCCGCCATCAGGTTGCGGAATGCTTCCGTCTCCATGAGCCTAAAAGGCAACATTTCGAGCGCAAGCAGTCATTATATGTGAGAATTTAGTAGTGTGGCCTGTGGGGCGTTGGCTGCATATTTGCACTTGCGCTCCAAGGACTGGGGTATGGACAACTGAACGCTGTGCTGGGACAAGGACATGGACATGCTTCCTGATGCTGCTACTTGAGAGTGTGCAACGACAGGTGCAGGGCAGGAGGCATCTTCGCATGTACCATGGACAGGGGATTGGCTTGCATGCACAACAGTGGAAGAAGCAATGGTGCCACCCGCAGACACTGTTCCTGGACCCTGGGGTTCGGCCCACAAAGTCGGGTGCTTTGCTGCCATGTGCCTGATCATGCTGATGGTGGTCAGGCTGGTCGTTTTGCCACCCCTGCTGATGCTGGCCTGGCAGGTGGTGCAAATGGTCTTTTTGGGGTTATCGGCAGAGTCTTTAAAAAACAACCAGACTCGGGAAGACCTAACAGTTGTACTGGCAACTTCCTTCGTGCTGGTGTTACGGGGAACAGTTGCCTGCCTTCTGTCTGCGGCCACCACACTGCTTCTTCCTGCCTGTTGGGGTGCTCAGCCTCCCCCCCCCCCTGTGTGCTGCTGTCCTCACTCTGCATGTCCTCCTGCCAGGTTGGGTCAGTTACTATATCATCCACCACCTCATCTTCCACTTCCGCACCCTGGTCCTCCTCCTGACTTTCTGGCAATTGTGTCTAATCATCGTCCACCTCTTGTGACACTTTCCCACCATCGCCTTCGTGTGACCGTGGCTGCTCAAATATTTGGGCATCGCTACACTCGATCTCCTCTTGCCCCGCTTCAAGTGGACCAGGCGAGAGGCCCGAATCTATAAATGGAAAAGTGAACAGCTCTTCAGAGTGTCCAAGTGTGGGATCAGTTGTCTCTGGGTACTCGGCATGGTGGGAGGAAGGAGGATCAGGGTGAGGAATATGCAGTCCAGCCTCACGGCTACTGAGACTTGACCGTGTGGAAGACAGGGTGGTGGTGGTGGTGGCTAAGTGACTGGAAGCATTATCCGCTATCCAACCAACAACCCTTTGACACTGCTCTGGGTTCAATAGTGGTGTGCTGCGGTCCCCTAGGAATTGGGACAGGAAGGTCGGGCGAGAAGATGTGGGTGTTTGTTATGGCACAATTTCGGCTTGCCCATGGCCTTGTCCTCGGCCTCTGCATGCACCATTACTATCACGTCCAGTTCCCCATCCCTTGCCACATGCCTTGCCCATTTTAAATGGAGGACAGTATCTTCCACACTCACTACAAATGACTGAGTTTGGCGCAAACTTATATGTGATCCGTGTGATGGAGAAAACAGAGTTTTAAATACCTGGCCTGTAGGTAAGTAGTTTGACCAGCAAACTGCTGTGAATTGCTTCACTGACACACTAAAGGAAATTTTTAATGGAGGCCAGAAATGGCAGTATTTTCTGACAACGTATATGTGATCCGTTTGAAGGAGAAAACACAGTTTTAAATAGCTGGATTTCTAGCGCTGTAATATGGAAAGGACCTGGCTGTATTCTGCAGTGCCAACAAGCAAATGGCACAGAAAAATGATGTTCTCTGGATTGCTTTTTAAGCAAATAATGAGGATGAAGATCCAAAGAAAAGTATTCCTGGCCCCTGAGACCTGGGCCTATTTCCAGAAATATCTAATAGCAGCAGCCAACAGAACTGGAATAGAGCCTCTTGTGCTATATGCACTGCAGTCTGCTATATACCCTGCCTGCCTGATATCTCTGCAGATGGATTAGTCCTCAGAAGGACTGTTTGTTAAGATGGATACGTGTAATGTACAGTTTTTTCCCTACACTACCTAATACACAAGCAAATCTCTCCCTGACGCAGCAGCACGTCTCCCTACACTGTCTGATCCGGAGTGACTGTGACGAGCATGGCGGCGCCAGGTCTGATATAGACCTGATGACGCTATGCGGCTAGCCAATCATTGTAATGCCACAACCAACATGGCTGCGGCATTACAGTGAGTGGCAGACAATCCCTGCATGTTCATTGGCTTTCTAAAGAGCGCCAAACATGCAGGGAGGGGACCCGAGGTCCCGCCGAGCAACCCCGGAAATACTTGGCAATCTCCGAGTATGTCGAGCAGTGAGATGCTTGGGCGAGCACCGAGCAGTAGCGAGCATGCTCGCTCATCACTATTTAATACCTGATGCACAGATTTTTTTTGTAATAATGAGGAGGTTAATGTCAGCATCCCTACTGCTAATAATGTTACCATTTCTGCTACTCTAGGTTAGTGCAGAGGTAATACTAACATCCCTGATGGTCTAGAGTAGTCAACAATGTCGTAATACCTGCATATCTAGACTATATAGTAGTGAGGGGGTTAATGTCAGCATTCCCACTGCTCTGTGTTGGTGGCACCATTATCCCTGGTGGTCAAGAATACTTGAGTCAATGTTTTAATACCTGAATGCCAAGTATTTTATAGTAGTTTGGAGGTTAATATCAACATTTCTCCTGCTATTGGTTCATGTATAGGTTATGTTATTTTCACTAGTGGTCTAGGGAAGTCAAAGATGTAATAATTGCATGGATATAATTTTTTAGTAGTAAGGAGTTTGTTAGCATTTCTGCTGCTCTATGCTAATGCAGAGTTAATGTTTTCATCTGAGGTATTCGAGTGTATTGTAGTTAAGTGTTTAAAACCCGTAAGCCAAGAATTACATAGTAGTGAAGGGGTTAATGTTAGTGTAGCACCCCGAGGGCTCGGCTGCTACAGGGGTATTGCACCTCGAACCAGAGGTGTGGTATTCCACTCCCGGGTAAGGATGGAGTGTGGACTAGAACTCAGCTGCATGCACCACATACATCCCATTTCCGGGGGACAGATCAACGGTACTCCCACCAGATAGATGTGCAGGTACGACAGCGTCTGTCCCTGGCTGGAGTGTGAGGGGGGGAGGAATATCCCAGTGGTGCAGGAGCAGAGAGGGGAGGGACTCTGGGCATAGGAAGGAGCCCATTGGTGGCTAGTCACCTGGGCTCGGGTGTCAGAGGGAGTATAAAAGGTGGGCACCATCTTAGGAGTTCAGTCAGACAGAAAAAGAGGAGAAGAGTAGTGACAGGGAGCAGCAGCCCTGTCTGGGTGCTGCTCCTGAAGGGAGCAAGAGAGAGAAAGACAAGAGGAAAGGAACAAGGAACAAGGAAGGAATGGAACCTGGAGAAAGGCCCAGAGACATGAAGGAAGAGGGAACCCGAACACGCTAGGAGTCAGCGGGTGAAGGGTTGGCAGATCAGGGTACCGGATCCCGAACTGGTGGAGGCCACTTATCCTCAGCCAGGAACCGGAGGTCGTGGCCACGTCTGGGCGCGACCACTCACTACACTCACCACGAAGGCACGCCACATAGGGTCAGGGAAACCGGAGATAGGTTTCGCCACCAGAAGGCCCGAGGAAGCTGGACATGGGTGGGTCCCTAGTGGGGACGGCCAGAGAAAGGAACGGAGAAAGGAGTTCAAGGTCACACTCTGGAACTGCCTGGGGGTTGGTCGAGCCCCGTACCTGGTGGACGCAGCACGGCTCGGGTCGTCATCACCTGCAGGACTGACACTGATAACATCTGTGAGTAAAGCATTGAAAACTGCAATCAGTCTCTGTGTTCCATCGCACTACCAGCACTAAAGGTACCGGGACGCCCTTTCTATCACTCCCTTCACCCGCACCAGCTGCCCTGAGGCCATACCTCTCCCGTTGGGGGTTATACCACCATTGCTGCACACATACCACCGGCCTCAGCGGACTGTTCTGCAGCGGCGGCCTTGCGACCGCAAATCAACAGGTGGCGTAGTCGACACTTAAACAACATCTACAAAGACTGCCACACACTTAGTTTGACCACCCTGGGCACGGACCGGGTCCCCGCCACTCGGAGACTACTACCCCCATCGGATCCGGCTCCGGGTATTCCCCCGCGCACACGTGCGCCGCACTACAGCACTGGCCCAGGGGGCGCGTCAACTTTGGCGTAGTCGGCAGGATCTCGTGCCCGTAACCACCGGGTACTGCGTGCCTGAAAAAGAGACCTTTTACTTACCTGTGGTGAAGTTTCCCGCCGTCCGGAGTCGTTTCCCGCCATCCGGAGCCGATTCCCGCCATCCGACGCCATCTTCTGCCTTCTTCCCGCCATCCGTGGAGTTTTCCCGCCATTGGGCGCCATCTTGAGGACGCCGCGCGGGAAGAAGAGGGGTGTGGACTCAGAAAGCCCACGAGAACTGAAGCCCCGCCTCACGTCCGGACGTTGCGTAAGGTCCTGGAAGGAGCCCAGTGACGCCGACGTCACAGGAGCGCGACGGAAGGTCCTCAACCCTGACGATCCACTGCGAAGCCGCGGCCTACGGAAGAGGATCATCGCAAGGTAGGCCACGGTCCACTAGGGGGGAGGAGGATGTCGGATACGGAGGAGAGCTTCACCGCCACAGCCGCCATACCAGATTACAGAGCTGCTAGCGGTGCTCCAGAAGGAAGAACCGGAGTACGCGCAGGCCGCGCTGGAAGAGCTGAACAGGAGGATGATCTGGGCGCAACGAGACGTGCTCGCCGGGTGGAAGGAGGAGTTGACCCGGCGCACGCTGACCTGCCAACCGGAGGTGCAGCCACCATCCAGCACCGCGTCGATCCCGAGAGGCAGCAGAAGCGGACCGGAGGCCGGGGACGACGCCGCGGGGGAGGCCGCAACGACAAGTAAGGGGAACGCCGTTACTCCGGGCCCTGAGGCAGCGGACCTGCCCCTACCTCCCGCCGCGGGACCCGAAGCTCTGGGTGTCGCACCGCCCACCGTACCTCCACCACCAGTAGTCAGCCCTCCAGCAGCAAGCTCTGCAGCGGAGCCTCGCCCTGAACCGTGCTCCCCAACACCGGGCACGATCAGAAAGTCACCGGCCTGGTTAAAAGGCCGAGTGCCCGCGGGCGCTGCACCCCAGCCGGGGCCCCCAGGCGTGCCATCATTGGGGAAAGACCTGTATGAGCAGCACACCTGCCCGGATGGGACACCATTCGTCTGGCCGCCTGAGTACACCAACCCCCGCTCCAGGAAGAGTCATCCCGTAGGAGCAAGGGCCCCAGATGAACCGCTAATCCCAGCTCCGGAGCCCGTGGACCTCTCTTCACCCCGCTGGAGGACGCCCAATTCGAGGGGGACCCCACTGGAGAAGACCTGATGGGGTTCACTCAGGAGACCCGGGCGGGCGCCGCCCGGCGCTATGAGACCTGCCGCCAACAACTGGCAACGTTTGAGCGGGAGCGGAGAGAGAGGAAAGTGAAGGAGGAGTGGCTCCACATTAAAAACGTGGAGCAGAAGACAAGGACCCGCCAGGACCCACCCCGTACAGCTCACGGTCCCCGAGTCACCGGGACTGTTGTTAAGTTTCACATGGCATGTGGCTGGGGCATCATCCAAGACCCGAAGACCATAAGCCAGGTGTTTGTAAACAGGAGCGACGTAGAGTCCCACCTACCGGAGGGGCACAGTGGACGGGACCTGGTGCCTGGAGATACCGTCACCTATACCAGGCATAAGGGAGTGAAGGGGTGGTACGCCCTTCATGTCCACCGGGTCAAGGAAGAAGAGGAGCAATCGTACCAGGAGGAGGAGGAGAAAGAGGGCCCGGACGGGTCTGAACCTGAGGAAGAGAAAGGAGCGTGTGGAGCACACCGTTAATCGTAAACGGTAAAAGAGGAGATGTAAATAGTTACCCGACCGGGTATAAGGACTGTTGTGGGACTGTTTCCACTAAGAGTGTGGTCCCCGTTGGGACAGAAAGAGAACTGTTGCCTATTTTTGCCCTAATCCCTAACCTGACCGAGGACTGAGAGCGGTCATCCCTTCCCTCTACCTGGCCGAAGACTGAGAGCGGCCAGATCCCAAGATCCCAAGAACCCGAGAATTCAAGAATGTTTTATTTGAGAATGCCTTAATGTGAAATTTGATATGATGCCAAAGTTTTACATAGTGTTTTTGTAAAAGAGTTCCGGTGGCATTAGCCAGCTGTTGAGAAAACCTCCCATAAAGGGATGGATGAAAGTTGATGTGTTTTATGTGTACGTACACTTTAAAAATTGTTTTTACTCTATTTCAGCCCGAGGACGTGCTGTGGTTTACCAGGGGGGAATGTAGCACCCCGAGGGCTCGGCTGCTACAGGGGTATTGCACCTCGAACCAGAGGTGTGGTATTCCACTCCCGGGTAAGGATGGAGTGTGGACTAGAACTCAGCTGCATGCACCACATACATCCCATTTCCGGGGGACAGATCAACGGTACTCCCACCAGATAGATGTGCAGGTACGACAGCGTCTGTCCCTGGCTGGAGTGGGAGGGGGGGAGGAATATCCCAGTGGTGCAGGAGCAGAGAGGGGAGGGACTCTGGGCATAGGAAGGAGCCCATTGGTGGCTAGTCACCTGGGCTCGGGTGTCAGAGGGAGTATAAAAGGTGGGCACCATCTTAGGAGTTCAGTCAGACAGAAAAAGAGGAGAAGAGTAGTGACAGGGAGCAGCAGCCCTGTCTGGGTGCTGCTCCTGAAGGGAGCAAGAGAGAGAAAGACAAGAGGAAAGGAACAAGGAACAAGGAAGGAATGGAACCTGGAGAAAGGCCCAGAGACATGAAGGAAGAGGGAACCCGAACACGCTAGGAGTCAGCGGGTGAAGGGTTGGCAGATCAGGGTACCGGATCCCGAACTGGTGGAGGCCACTTATCCTCAGCCAGGAACCGGAGGTCGTGGCCACGTCTGGGCGCGACCACTCACTACACTCACCACGAAGGCACGCCACATAGGGTCAGGGAAACCGGAGATAGGTTTCGCCACCAGAAGGCCCGAGGAAGCTGGACATGGGTGGGTCCCTAGTGGGGACGGCCAGAGAAAGGAACGGAGAAAGGAGTTCAAGGTCACACTCTGGAACTGCCTGGGGGTTGGTCGAGCCCCGTACCTGGTGGACGCAGCACGGCTCGGGTCGTCATCACCTGCAGGACTGACACTGATAACATCTGTGAGTAAAGCATTGAAAACTGCAATCAGTCTCTGTGTTCCATCGCACTACCAGCACTAAAGGTACCGGGACGCCCTTTCTATCACTCCCTTCACCCGCACCAGCTGCCCTGAGGCCATACCTCTCCCGTTGGGGGTTATACCACCATTGCTGCACACATACCACTGGCCTCAGCGGACTGTTCTGCAGCGGCGGCCTTGCGACCGCAAATCAACGGGTGGCGTAGTCGACACTTAAACAACATCTACAAAGACTGCCACACACTTAGTTTGACCACCCTGGGCACGGACCGGGTCCCCGCCACTCGGAGACTACTACCCCCATCGGATCCGGCTCCGGGTATTCCCCCGCGCACACGTGCGCCGCACTACAGCACTGGCCCAGGGGGCGCGTCATTAGCATTCCCGTTGCTCTTAGTGCAGAGGTAATACTATTATCCCTGGTGGTCTATAGTCCCTGCATGCATACATTTATAGAAAAGGGGTTAATGTTAGTATTCCTTTTTCTCTAGGTTAGGGCAGAGATAATGTTACTTTTCCAGGTGGTGCAGGGTAGTCAAGAGTTTACTACCTGTATACCTAGTATTTTATACTAGTGAGGGAGTAAGTATTACCTCTGCCCTAACCTAGCAGAAATGGTAACACTATTATCCCTGGTGGTCTAGGGTAGTTAACAGTGTAGCAATAACCGCATATCTAAAATGTATAGCAGTGAGGGGGTTAATGTTGGCCTTCCTGCTGTTCTAGGTTAGTGCAGAGATACTCATATTTTCCCTGGCATTCTAGGGTTTGTAGTCAAGGGTTTAATACTTATGTAGCGCCGCGTGGGTTCGGTCACTACAGAGGTATTGCACCTCAACCAGAGGTGTGATATCCCACTCCCGGGTAAGGATGGGGTGTGGACCGGGACTCAGTTAGCTGCATGCATCACACACACCCCATTTCCGGGGGACAGCTCAACGGTGCTCCCATTAGTACAGTAATGCAGGCATGACAGACCATGTCCCTGCTGGAGTGGGGAGGGGGGAGGAAAACCCAGTGATGTAGGAGCAGGAGGGGACGGTTTCTGGGCATAGGTAGGAGCCCATTGGTTGCAAGTTACCTGGGCTCATACACTAGGGGAAGGTATATAAGGTGGGCACCATCTTAGTTCAAGGTCAGTTCAGTCAGGAGGAGAAGAGAAGAGGAGTTCAGCCAGAGAGGGCTGACAGGGAGCTGTGGCTCAGTCTGGGCCCAGCTCCACGAGGCAGGCCTAGGAAGAAGGCCAGAGCCAACAGAAAGGAACAGAAACAGAAAGGAACAGAAACAGAAAGGAACAGTGAAGAAAGAGAAGCACCCAAAGTGTAGAAGCGCCCAGAGACACGAAAGCAGAAGGAACCCTAAGGACCCAGGAGATTGCGGGTGACGGGTTGGCAGAGCAGGGTACCGGATCCCAAGTTGGTGGAGGCGACTAATCCCTAACCAAGGACCGGCGGTCGTGACCATTTACTGGTGCGACCCCTCACTACACCTATTAGAAAGGCACACCACATAGGGTCAGGGAAGTGGACACCCAGTCCTCCAAGAAGAAGACCCGAGGCAGCTGGACAGAAATAGTGTCACTGGTGGGGCACGGCTGGCGAAAGGATAGAAGGGAGTCCTGTGCCACACTCCGGAATTTCCTGGGGGTTGATCGAGCCCCTACCTGGTAAACGCAGCATGGCTCGGATGGTCCTATCTGTGCACAAGTGACCTGGATGAGAACTGTGAGTAAAGAACCTGAACTGCAACACCTTGTCTCTGTACTTTCTCACCGCGTCAGCACTACTAGTATTGGGACGCCCGTGCACCATCACTCCCATCATCTCACTCTACACTGCCCTGAGGCTATACTCCTCCCGTGGGGAGTTGTACTCCACTCTGCGGCACCCACAACACCAGCCTCAGCGGTCTACCTTGCAGCGGCGGTTCATCCTGACCGCAATCCACGGGTGGCGTAGTCGGACAATTAACCTAAAACCTTACAAATAGACTGCCACTGGTTTGACCACCCTGAGCCACAGGACCGGGTCGCCGCCACGGTGACTACAACCCCCAGAGACCCGTCTCCGGGTAACCCACACACGTGCACACACGGCCCAGGGGGCGCGTCAACTTTTGGCGTAGTCGGCAGGATCGTTACCAACCCGCCGCAAACGGGTATTGCGCGCCTGAAAAGGGACTGTTTTATTGTATTAAAGATGGCGCCCGCCCCAGAAGAACGAGCGACATAATGTGCGCGCCAAAAGACAACAGGAAACCACCTCCCATCCTGGGCCAGGTCCCAGAATGGCACCAAAGAAGGAGCCCGCCCCCAACAGCCATGAGTGCGGCTGTAGAGATGTCCATCAACGTGGGGGGCTGCCCCTGAATGTGATTGTCAGCAGATGGCCCCAAGACCACCCCCAATGGGGGCGGACAGGAAAGAAAACTGTGGGGCAGGGTGCAGTCTGGATCAGTCTGGACAGGCCGCACCCGGGAATGGAAGGAGCACCGCACCCCACCAACACCCTGGCCCATAGCCTGCTGCAGACTGAGCCACCATGCAGCCTAACAGAGTTGCTGGCACAGCTCCCCAGAGACCCGGAGCGTGCGCAAGCCGTGCTAGAAGACCTGAACCGGAGGATGGTCCGGGAGCAGCGGGACGTGATCGCCGGGTGGAAGGAGGAGTTGGCCCGGCAAGCTGTGACCCGACCGCAGGAGGCGCTACCACCACCCAGCCGCACGCCTGCCTCCGAGGGCGGTGAAGGTGGACCGGAGTCCGGGGACGACGCCACGGAGGAGACCACAACAACCGAGGCAGGTAACGGGGACGTCACCACCCCCAGCCCTGAAACCACGAGCATACCTCAGCCTCCCGTTGCAAGGCCCGAAGCCCCGGGAACCGCACCTGTCGCCACGCCTCCGCCGCTACCAGCTAGGCCTCAGGCTGCAAGCACTGCTGTCGCGCCCCGCCCCACGCCGTGCCCTTTAACCCCGGGCGCAATAAAGAAACAGGCGCCACAGGCCGGGACGCAAGGCCTAGTGCACCCGGGCGCCACTGCCTCACCAGTGCCCCCCTGCCTGGACGGCGCCACTTCCGGGCACGGCCAGCAGGCGACCACCGGCCTGGTCGCAAGGCCGAGTGCCCCCGGGTGCCGCTCCCCCACTGGGGCCCCCTGCCATACTGCCCCTGGGCGCGGATCTATTCGCCCAGCACACCGTCCCGGGTGGACTGCCCCTGGTATGGCCGGCCGACCTGATCAGCAGCCGCCAATGGAGAGACCAGCCCCCGCGCGAACCCCTGATACCAGCTCCGGAGCCCAGAGAGATAAGCCATCCCTCACTGGAGGACGCCCAGTTCGAGTGGGACCCCACTGGAGAAAACCTGATGGGGTTCACCCAGGAAACCTGGGCGGACGCAGCCCGTCGACTGGAGTCCTGCCGCCAACAGCTGGCGACATTTGAGAGGGAGCGATGTGGCAGGGAGGAGCGGCTCCAAGCACGGAGTGCGGAGCAGAAAAGAAGAGCCCGACAGAAACCCCGAGCTGCCAGCGGTCCCAGAGTCACCGGGACCGTGGTGAAATTCCAGATGGATCGCGGCTGGGGCTTCATCAAGGACCCTGAAACCACCGACGACGTCTTTGCGACCCGCAGGGACGTCGAGAGCCACCTGCCAGAGGGACATCGCGGACGAGATCTATACCATGGTGACGTGGTCACCTAAACCCGGCATAAGGGCGCAAAGGGACTGTACGCCCTCCACGTCCATAGAGTGGTAGGAGAGGAGGAGCAGTACTACTCGGACCCCGAGTACCCAGAGGGCCAGGACGGGCCTGAAGACTACCCGGAAGAAGGTGCGCAAGGAGGACACCGCTACTGAAAAGTGGCAGCGCACAAATGTATATAGTTATCCGTCAGGGTATAAGAACTGATGTTTGGAAGTTACCCCCTATATCCCTAATCTGGCTGCGGACTGAGAACAGCCATCCCTTTTCCCTAATCAGGCTGGGGACTGAGAACAGCCATCCCCCTCCTTTCCTGGCCGAGGACTGAGAGCGGCCATCCTGTAAATAGTTGCGCTTCCTAAAGCGCCCCCTACTGGTTTTATAAAAAGACTGCAACGTCTACCTCAAGACAAGTTTACAGGACTGTTGCACCTTTAAGAAGAAAGGACACCTGGTCGCAAGTTGCACCGCGGCCAGTATACAATAATATGTTTTACTTGAAAATGTTTGAAAAGTTTTATATGCTGCTAAAAGAGTTTTATGGTATTTTATATGTGTGAAGAAAGTCTTGTAATATTTGTTAAAAGAGAAAAGTGTACCAGTAACGTTAAAGAAGAAAAGTGCCTCCCATAAAGGGAGGGGTTAAATGGTTATTGTCTTATATGCGAATGCATTCTAAAAATTTTGTATGTTTTTGAATTGTCTTTACTCTTTTCCAGCCTGAGGACGTGCTGTGGTTTACCGGGGGGGAATGTAGCGCCCCTTGGGTTCGGTCGCTACAGAGGTATTGCACCTCAACCAGAGGTGTGATATCCCACTCCCGGGTAAGGATGGTGTGTGGACCGGGACTGAGTTAGCTGCATGCATCATACACACCCCATTTCCGGGGGACAGCTCAACGGTGCTCCCATTAGTACAGTAATGCAGGCACGACAGAACATGTCCATGGCCGGAGTGGGGAGGGGAGGATGAAAACCCAGTGATGTAGGAGCAGGAGGGGACGGTTTCTGGGCATAGGTAGGAGTCCATTGGTTGCAAGTCACCTGGGCTCATACACTAGGGGAAGGTATATAAGGTGGGCACCATCTTAGTTCAAGGTCAGTTCAGTCAGGAGGAGAAGAGAAGAGGAGTTCAGCCAGAGAGGGCTGACAGGGAGCTGTGGCTCAGTCTGGGCCCAGCCCCACGAGGCAGGCCTAGGAGGAAGGCCAGAGCCAGCAGAAAGGAACAGAAACAGAAAGGAACAGCAGAGAAAGAGAAGTACCCAAAGTGTAGAAGGGCCCCAGAAACACGAAAGCAGAAGGAACCCTAAGGACCCAGGAGATTGCGGGTGACGGGTTGGCAGAACAGGGTACAGGATCCCAAGTTGGTGGAGGCGACTAATCCTTAACCAAGGACCGGCGGTCGTGACCATTTACTGGTGCGACCCCTCACTACACCTATTAGAAAGGCACACCACATAGGGTCAGGGAAGTGGACACCCAGTCCTCCCAGGAGAAGACCCGAGGCAGCTGGACAGAAGTAGTGTCACTGGTGGGGCACGGCTGACGAAAGGATAGAAGGGAGTCCTGTGCCACACTCCGGAATTGCCTGGGGGTTGATCGAGCCCCTGCCTGGTGGACGCAGCATGGCTCGGGCGGTCCTATCTGTGCACAAGTGACCTGGATGAGAACTGTGAATAAAGAACCTGAACTGCAACCCCTTGTCTCTGTACTTTCTCACCGCGTCAGCACTACTAGTATTGGGACGCCCGTGCACCATCACTCCCATCATCTCACTCTACACTGCCCTGAGGCTATACTCCTCCCGTGGGGAGTTGTACTACACTCTGCTGCACCCACAACACCAGCCTCAGCGGTCTACCTTGCAGCGACGGTTCATCCTGACCGCAATCCACGGGTGGCATAGTCGGACAATTAACCTAAAACCTTACAAATAGACTGCCACTGGTTTGACCACCCTGAGCCACGGGACCGGGTCGCCGCCACGGTGACTACAACCCCCAGAGACCCGGCTCCGGGTAACCCACACACGTGCACACTCGGCCCAGTGGGCGCGTCACTTACATGCCTAGTATTTTATGGTAATTAGTAAGTTACTGTTGGTGTTCCTGCTGCTGTAAGTTAAAGTAAGAGAAATGCTATTATCCCTGGTTGGCTAGGGTACTGTAGTCAAGGGTTTAAAGCCTGCATATCTAAAATGTTATAATAGTATGGGTGTTAATATCAGAATTCCTTCTGCTTTAGGTCAAGCCAGAGGTTGTACTTGTTATGCACCTGTCTCGACTCTAGGGTTGGGCTCTGGTCCCTTCCTATATGGCTGCTGCCCTTTGCTGTGCTCCACGTCAGGTTTCACTGCTTGCCCGAAATACTTCATAAGTTCACTGACATCATTCTTTGAGCTTTTTACGTTCGACTTAGACACACCTGTGTGCCTGAGTATTCAGTCAGTGTAGTGTTCACTTGTAGTGATAAGGGAACATGCTCACTACTCGAATTATCTTTGCATGCTCTGGTTCGGATACAGTAGCAGGCGTGCTCGAATCAAATGCTCGTGTACCTGCAGCCGCATGTTTCGTGGCTGTTACATAGCCACAAAATATGCGGGGAATGCCTAACATATATGGGCAGTCCATGCTTGCTTTGCAGATGTGTAACAGCCATGAAACATGTGGCTATGGGTACATGAGCATTTGACTCAAGCACGCCTGCTACTGTATCCGAACCTGAGCACACTTGGATAACTTGAGTAGCGAGCATGCTTGCTCATCACAATTCAGTTGCTGTTTGCAAGGACTTTGCCATTATCTAGTTTCTCCTGCTGCAATATTCTCTACAAGCTCCTGAGCTTTCTGCAGTCTGCATTTACTGCTTGCCAGACCTGTTGAATAACTCATCATCCACTGTATACATTATGAACTTTATTTGGAGACTGTTCACATTTTGCTGCAATCATCTCTGCAAATTCCACTCGGTTCTGCAATCTACATTTACTGCTCCTAAGAAGTGCTGATTAACCCATCATCTGCTATACACATTATGAACTGTTAGAGGGCAGCATGGTGGCTCAGTGGTTAGCACTGTTGATTTGCAGTGCTGGGGTCCTGGGTTCAAATCCTACCAAGGACAACATCTACAAGGAGTTTGTATGTTCCCCCTGTGTTTGCGAGGGTTTCCTCCATGTATTATGGTTTCCTCCCATACTCCAAAGACATACCGATAGAGAATTTAGATTGTGTGCCCAATTGGGGACAGCGATGATGATGTATGTAAAGCTCTGTGGAATATGATGGCGCTATATAAGAAACGCATAATAATAATAAATAGTTATAAACTGTTCAAAGAATGCTGCAATCATTTCTGTGAATTTCTGTAGTTTCTGCAATCTTCAGTTTAACCCATTGTCTGCTGTATGTATTACGAACTGCTATATAGAAACTGTTCGTATTCTGCTGCAATTATCTTTGCAAAACTCCTGTGATTTCTAATATCTTCATCTACATTCTGGTCAGACCTGCCGTTTAACCTCTCACTTGCTCTCCAGGGTTTGTCTACACTCCTGGCTCTGTGGTTTCTGGTATGTTCTGCTCCGGTTGTTTGCTTGCTGTCCAGCATAGCCCACTGTCCAGGTAATCAGTGCTGTGCCATCACCCTAGGTCCGTGTTTTCTTGATGAATCCACCTCACCAGGTGATCCTTAACAATGCTATTATCCCAGGTAATAAATTTATTAATTCATCCCTGCTGTACCTCTTTAAAGAATACTATATATTTTTGCCTGTACTATACATACAAATTCTAGATGACTATTTATGCTTCACCGAATGTCCACTAGCGCCATCACTCAGTTTCTAACAGGTCTGTAATCAGATACTCAAAATAAAATGTGTAAGAAAATATGTAAGAAAAGTTATAAGGTTTGATTTTCTTGGAAAAATGACTCAAGCCAAGCCTGACACTTGCTGTCAGCTCTGTCACATTTCTGTCTTTAGGCTAGAAAATAAGTCAGATGGACCTGCAATTTTGCATTCCAGTTGTCTTGTGAAACGGCCTGATGATTTGTTTAGTAATATCTTATGTTATCCACTCTACATTTTAAAGCAAAGAAAATTGGGTTATTTAGGAACATCTACAATAGAAAAGCGTTTTATCACCCGAAGCAATCAGAGAAAAATGCCCGAGGAGTTTGTGGCAACTATATATGACATCTATGAGCTAAGAGGACTGGAAATGTATATCTAAGGACATGCTATATAAGCTAAGGCAAGGGTGACATTAGTTGGGGGGGTGAACATACAAAAGGGTCCATCTCAATCTCCAGTTAGCCCATGATACCCACTGTCTCCGGGCTACTGGGAACCGGCTCTAGATGTCTGAAAATGAATCGAGAGGAGACCAACTTATTCACAACCCCTGACAAAGTAACGCAGATTGTTTTTTGGTGTAACTAGAGTCCGACTGTCCCCATTGCAAAATATGGACCTGGGCCCCCACTAGTGTTGAGCCACCCCGTAGTGTTCGAGTTCGGTTCAGTTCGTCGAACACCCGTGTGTTCGCCGAACTGTTCGTCGAACTGTTCGTCGAACACCTTCGAACACCGTTAAAACCAATGGCAGGCAAACAAAACACATAGAAACACATAGAAAACACCTTCAAAGGTGTCTAAAAGCTGACAAACTGCTCAGAAGACACAACTAACACATGGAAAAGTGACAAGTACATATAGTCATGCGAAAAGAAAAGAGGTGGAGGAGTAAAAGGAGGGGGAGACACAGATATAGGCATGTCATGCCCTTCTAAAATCCAAAAAGTGAGAAGCCGACACGGCCAGTCCGTTCCTGCCCGTGCCACCTCTGTGTCGCCGGGTTTGTGCCAGAGCCGCGGTGGACCCTGACGGCCAGCCCCCCTATCCCAATACTGGTGCCTGTCCGCCGGTGGGTCGAGGCCCCCCACGGTGGGGGGGGGAGTAACATCTGCAGAAGAAAGACCATCTTCCAGCCAAACTAAGATGTCGACTTCTTTTCGTGGACAATGTGATACGATCCCATTCTTACGGACATGCCCATCGCTACAAATTCTAAATGAGGCACAAAAACAGCAGGTGCTTCAACGGATATCAAGTGCTCCTTCAAGTGGGCTCTCCATCGCCTCAATTTCAACATCACAAATACTCCAGTCCTCAGAGGTGTCACCCCAATCGCACTTGGTTCCTCACAGCTCCCAAGTCTCCAGCTGCCCGTCTGAGTATGGAGTAGCACAGATGGTTGAGTCTGCACAGCTGTTTACTCATACTATAGCCTGGGAAACGGAGGTCTGCTCCAGAGCTTCTGTTAATCCAGATGAGGAAATGATCTGATCTGATGCCCAGAATCTTTATAAGTCGGATCCAGGACCAGATGAAGAAGGTTCTGAGCATAATGTAGACCCTTGTTCCCAAACTGTAACTCCTGTTGGTGGAGACAATGATGAAGACGATGATGAGACTCAAATACCTGATTGGAGCGACAACTTGACTTTTCGGTCAGGGCAGGAAGAGGTTGGCTCTGAGGACGACGGGTGTGATAACACACAGGGTGATGATGACGAGGTTGGAGATCCCACTTACTGTCAACCCACAGTCAGCCAGTCGATGAGGTCAGCAGAGGAGGTGGAGGAGGATGTGACTAGCCCTGGGGATGGGGATGACTCGGTACCCGGGCATTTGCCTGGCCTTGGGGATGTCGCGGTGGTCGGCTCCCTGGCCCGTACCCTGGGGTCTCTCTTTAAAAGGGTGGATAATTGTTAATTTTATAAGAGTTCATGATGCCACCTGTGGTATCTGGTGACAAGCACCAGCGCTGCAGCAGTCCACTGAGGCCGGTGATAAGGCAGCTCGATGGTATAGCTCCCCAAAGGTGGACCTAGGTCTCAGGGCAGCGTATGCAGGGGGAATGCAGGACAGGCAAGACCCAGCTGGGTCAGAGCAAGAACGGGAACGGACACGGTAGTCACTTCAGTACCTTTTACTGGTGGAAATTCAGGCACATCCCGGAGCACTGTAGGGTGAAGGGTGCATATCAAGATCCTCCCCAATGAGCGGGTGTAGGGCTTCCTGTTTCTTGCCTCTGCGTAGTAAGTCTCTGACCTGCCTAGAGCTAGGCCTAACTTTGTCTCTGTCCTGCGCTGGCTGACCTTGTGGTAGGGCCTTCTCTTGGAGTTCACGCTCCCAGTATGCGGGGCCTAAGCGTCTCCTGGCTCTGTTACATATCAGCACCTTAGAGATCCTGGGACTTGTAGTTCTCCAGGGATTCCGGTTATGCCTTACTGGGTCATAGAGATACCGGTAAGCTCGGATCCTGTGTCCGGTAAATGCTTCGGGGTGAGCTGGTTAAGCTCCTCTGCCCCTTATGTACTAACTCGCCACTCGCCTTCGGCCTACTCGGGCCCTCACTAGGCTATACACACTAACGGCAGCTTGCCGCGCTTCACTGATCTTACGGCACCGGCACACCTTAAGCTCTATCTGGGCTCCCTGAATCTAGCAAGCAGGAGCATCGTGCTCCACTGCTGAACTATTAACTGCGTTCTCTAGACTAGACTGAGCTCCACTGCAGACTGACCTCTCTTAGGCTTCTCTACTGCAGGAACTCTTCAGAGGAACTGAACTGCCTAGCTCCACCTTCTCTATTTATATCCCTAACGGGCTCCCTCTGCTGGTCTGAGGTGGAAGGTGGAGATGTGCGAATGTTTATGGGGGCCTCTTGTGGAGGATTCCATCAATGCACTCTTCTAGGATCTGTGATACCAAGCGCAGCGGGGCATCACAGATGCTATTGACGACAAGGTTAGGTTGCGCCTTCCTGAACAGAGACGGAGTACTGGAAGCACGTCAACAACTGCATCCTCAACCACAACTCTGCCTCTGACCACAAGTCGTAGTGGCTCTTCAGGTCACATGGGCTATAAGCCTTGCATAGCCTGGGCATTTATTCAGATCGATAAGGATGACCCAACTCGTGTTATCTGTAATATTTGTCAGCAAAAGCTAAGTAGAGGCCAAAAAATCCATAGTTTGAGTACTTCATGCATGTACCGTCACATGGATATGAAGCATAAGTTGCAGTGGGAAGCTCACTGTGCTACAATGCGGCCTAGCCGGCTGGGCCAACCACCGTCTGCCCCATCTTGTGCATCCGCAGCCTCTTCATCCTCTGTGACTGGGGGGACAGCAGTCACACATGTTTTTGGACGCAGACCTGCCACCTCTTTACCCGCAACAGCCAGTGTGATTGGCAGGTCGTCAGTTCATTGGGAAGTGGAAACACCTGCTAGTGTTGAGCGCTCTCCGACATCGAGAGCACCACCTTTGGATCAAGGCAACCTAACATGTCCGCCTGCATCTTCCTCACAGACCGGCAGTTTGCCGGGGACACCCTACTCAACACCGTCTAAGCACAACAGCCAGCCCTCGGTCCCTCAGATGTGGAAAAGTAAAAGACCATTTCCTCCTAGCCATGAGAAAACTAAGAGGTTGAATTTCACCATCTGCAAGCTGTTGGCTACAGAAATGCTGCCTTTCCACCTGGAGGACACAGAGGATTTTCAAGACCTTATGTCCGTCACAGTGCCCCAGTACCAGATGCCCAGTCGGCACTACTTCTCAAAGAAAGGTGTGCCTGCGCTCCACTAGCATGTCGCACACAACATCACCGCTTCTTTGAGAAACTCTGTGTGTGACAGGGTGCACTTCACCACAGACACTTGGACGAGAAGGCATGGACAGGGGCGTTACATGTCGCTGACTGGGCACTGGGTAACTATGGTGACAGCAGGACAAGGGGCTGCTGTCCAAGTCTTACCGTCCCCACGAGTTGTGCGTCAATCCTCTTTATCTCGAAGTTCCTCCACTGTTTCTGCCTCCTCAACCTCCTCTCGGTCCTCCACCTGCACTCAAAGCCTGTCTGGTAATGCCACCTGCTTTCTAACTGCGCAGAAGGAATCCTGCACACCTCCTTACTATGCTGGCAGCAGGGCTCAACGGCATCAGTGTTTACTTTGAAATGTCTGGGAAATGTGAGTCACACAGCTGAGGAGTTGTGGTCAGCTCTGGAGACCCAGTTTCATGAAAGGTTGTCTCCACTGGACCTGCAACCAGGGAAGGCCATGTGCGACAATGCTGCAAACCTTGGTGCGGCACTTCACCGGGGCAATGTCACACACGTGCCTTGTATGGCTCACGTGTTGAACCTGGTTGTCCAGCAATTTTTAGCCCACTATCCCGGACTAGATGGCCTTCTGCAGAGGGCACGGTCGCTGTGTGCTCACTTCCGCCGTTCGCATCCCGCAGTTCAACGACTTACATCTCTACAGAAGTCGTTGGGCCTGCCAGTTCACCGGCTGAAATGCGATGTGCCGACACGGTGGAATTCAACTCTGCACATTTTGCAGCGACTGTGGCAGCACCGACAAGCCCTGTTGCAATACGTTCTGACGTATAGCCTGGGCCAACGAGATCCAGAGGTGGGGCAAATCACGCTGCAGGAGTGGTCTCAGATCAGGGACCTATGAAGTTGACGCGCCCCCTGGGCCATGGGGTACCCTGAGCCGGGCCGGTAGACGCTGGGGGTTGTAGTCACTGTGGCGGTGACCCAGTCCGTGACCCAGGGCGGTCAATCCAAGGGTAATTTGTATATATGGATTTTATAATGTCTGACTACGCCACCTGTGGAGTGCGGCCAAAGGGGCCGTCGCTGCGGAACAGTCCTCTGAAGCTGGTGGTTTTGCAGCAACGGTATTATTACTCACCACAGGAAGAGTGTAGCTTCAGGGCAGTGTGGGTGGATGATGGTGGTTGTAGTGCAGGGAGTCAGTAATGAACACAGAGTCTGTGTGATGCCGTCTCAAGATATTACTCACAGTTGTTGTAGTCCAGATTACAGGTACCAGAGCAATCTCCCCCGTCGTGCTGTCCATACTCAGTGAGGGGCTCAGTCCACCCCCAGATAGCTCCGGAGTACTTAGCAGGACCCCCTTCTGTGTGTCCTTTCTCTGGCCTTCTCCCTGCACCTCACACCCAGTGACACTTCTTTCCGGTATCCTCGGGCCTTGGCGGGTGACGTGTGTTCCGTCCCCTGGGTCCTATGTGGCTACCTTCTTAGTGAGACTGGTGTGGACTTTGGCCTGCAGTACATGAAATGCAGCAGCCTCCGGTTTCTAGTTGAGCCTTGCTGTTTCTCCGCTAGTTGAGGGACCGGTTCCCCTTATCTGGCCTGACCCCTCTACCTCCTGGTAGCAGCGGGAGTACGGGTGGCCTTCTGCACGGCCCGTAGCCGTAGGGTCCCTTCGGTTCCTGGAGCCTTCCAGCTCCCACTCCTCTCTTCTCTCCTTCAGTCCTGGGCCTCCCAGGCTAGGCCCGCCTCCGGAGCAGAGCTCATGCCTAGTCTCTGCTCCTGTCACTTTTCCTCCTCTGCCTGGCTTGCTCTTTCTAAGATGGCTTCCTATTTATACTCTCCTTGTCATGTGCTCCCCTAAGCTGCTCCCCTAAGCACCCACTACATAGGACCCTCAAACCAGCTAGGGACCTGGGACTGTGCTCTCCCTTAGGAGCAATCTCGCCCTACCCCCACTGCGGGTATGTGTTGGATGCAGGAGTCAGGGTCCCGAGCCATACGCCTTCCTTACCTGAGGGTGAGATACCACACCTCTGGGTGAGATGCAGTAACTCTGTGGCGACTGAACCCTCAGGGGCGCCACACACCCTTCTGCACAGTTTTGAAATGGCGACGAAGATGTTTAGTGCTGACGACGATGCCATTATCAGCATGACTATTCCGGTGATTTACATGCTGGAGCACACATTAAACAGAATTCAGAGTCAGGTGGTGGGACAAGAAGAGGTGGAGGAAGTAGAGGAGGAGTCGTATGCGGAAGGGATAACATCTCCAAGGTCCAGACGGTTGGCAGCACCAAGGCGGCAGGCATGGGAGGGTGGGGGAGAGGGATTAACCAGGGCGCATGGTAGCAGCCAAACTGTTGAGGAAGGTGCAGGAGCCGAGGAAGAAGTGGAGGATGAACTGGCGATGGGCATGGAAGACTCATCAGATGAGGGAGACCTTGATCACATTTCTGTTGTGCGAGGTTGGGGGGAGAGGGCAGAGGAAGGAAGCATGATTCTTACCTCGCTACCAACACAACAAGGACTTGGTTCTCCTGGATGCGCAAGAGACATGAGTGCCTTCTTGCTGCACTACCTGCAACATGACCCTCAGATTGTCAGAATTCGAAGTAATCCCGACTACTGGGTTGCCACACTCTTAGATCCCCGGTACAAAAGTAAATTTGCCGAAATAATTCCTGCCATAAAAAGGGATTGACGCATGCAGGAGTATCTGCAGACGCTGTTGCAGAATCTTACATGTGCTTTTCCACAAAACACCAGTGGTGCACGTAGTGAATCTCACAGTTCTAACTTGCCAACCGTGGGACTGTCGAGTCTTCATCACTCAAACCGTAAGAGTAACACAGTATCTGCTGGTAACAGCAATTTTGTGGAATCGTTTCTCCACTTTTTTAGACCATCCTTTGCAAGGCCACAGGAGACAAGAAGTCTGACACATAGTCAATGCCTAGAGAGGATGGTACAGGAGAATCTCCAAGTGAACATCGAAGCCATGACTGTGTCACTGGACCCTTGCTCATTTTGGTATTCCAATCTGGAATAATCGCCGGAGCTCGCCACTCACGCCTTGGAGATCTTGTCATGCCATGCAGCCAGCGTTCTCTCTGAACGTGTGTTCAGCGCTGCTGGTGGTGTGCTGACAGATAAGCGCACGCGGCTGTCCACTGAGAATGTAGACAGACTCACGTTCATAAAGATGAACAAATCATGGATTCGCAAGGACATTTCTACCCCCGTGTCATCCTTGGGAGACTAAAAGCTTGGGGATTTGGTAAAATCACCTCACCAACCGTTTTAAGCAACAGTGGGGCAATTGATGCCACTTAACCCTAGAACGCATGACCATAAAAATCTACACTTTCACATACCTGGGGCCCTTTAGGCCCGTGTGCAAATAACATGGAATAACTCAAACTCAAATGACAAACAACTATATACATGAAGAATACCTAGAGTTTCAAAATTCTAACTAAAGTAATCTTGCAGAAAATAGAAAACAATTAACTGGGTGGGCCTGCAAGGCCACAGGTATGCGTTCTAGGGTTAAGTGGTGTCTGTGCCACAATTTTGGGAGTCCCCTTGCTGTGTCTTACGTGATGTTGGCATCGTCAATTCCAGGTGGGTTGGGTCGCACCCCCCCCCCTTTTAACTGTAAGAAACTACATACACTATGGCTTGGGGTAACACAGATGGTTGAGTCTGAAGAGCTGTTTACTCAGAGGTCTGCTCCAAATCTTCAGTGTCTGCTAGTCAGCGTAGAATTTTTAACTGCATCTAGCCTAGGCAATACTTTGGGCGTAGTAGCCCAGCTGCGAAGCAAGCTGCACCGCCTGTGTATCTAATAAGAATTTTTAAATGAATCTAGCCTAGGCAGACTGTGGGGACCCCCAACCAAACCCAGACGCTCAGCCCCCCTACCGCCCCCCTTTCATGTACAATACAATAATGTAACTCTTACAACTGGATGGGTGAGGATCGGTCACAGCTTTATTAACTCTTTATACTCATTCCATTAGAAAGGCATTTTATTTCTAAAATAATTCAGCTTGTTGCAGCATGCCCTGGGTCCCCACTCCGGCAAGTTGGCCAACAAATGTAACTCTCCAACATGTCCTTTCTATTTCCAGGCCACGGAGGATCCAGCGTACTCGTATGCAGGACTCTGACCCCCACCCATCACTCTTAACGCTTGTTCCACTCCGTCCTGGAGTCCTGACAGGAATATGTCCAGTCCAATATCTATTAAGTGAACACCGTCGGGTATGAGGCCTGCTTTATCTCCTTCCAGTTGTCGGTGTCGTATCACTATACCGCCTCTGTCTCTTCTAAATTTTGCCATCCGAATATTTATTACCCGCCTTGTCCATTCGATGGCCGTGATGTCTCGCGCACCTTGCCATACCGCTATCGGCACAATCTCTGACCATACTATAGCTAATTTTGTGAAAAATTCTCTGAAGCGCTCAGTGTCTAGTTTCATTATTGCCATTAGTTATGCGCTCTTGTGATGACCTAGGTCGTTTCCCTGGGCCTGTATAACTAAGATGACCGGACCTCTTGCCTCTCTCCCTACCTTGATTACCTCCATTAGTACCTGTGGCCATAGCAGGCCTCTAATACCTCTCCAATTGAAATATGTGTTATGAATCTCTAATTTCCTCCCGCCTGGGCGGACTTTCGCCCTTTTTTGTGCCCAATATATATACGAGTGGCCTATCACTCACACTGTTGGCTTAGCGTCACCTGTAAAAGAAACACCACGTTAGGATAACAAGTCCGGTCTTATGTATCTCGCCAAACACGTGGATCGCCATCTCCCTATCCTCTGAACTTCCGTTTCTGACTGTCCTGCTCTTGCTGCTTCCGTGGCCGCACCTATGTGGAATGAGTGTGTCCCGTAATCTTTGGGGTGGTTCCCTGCCGATGTTATGCATTTATTAAATATAGCTTGGAACAGGTGTCTTGATAATGGCGTTCCATCAATGTGTGATAGGAAGAAATTACTTTGTGATCTGATGGTTAGATATGTTTTTACTATTGTTACCCGACTCAGTGTACCGTTTGTGGGTTGTAGAAGTACCCAAGTACCCCTGCCCGCTGGAACGGTTTTCGATTGGTGTATGCGTAGACGTATTGCATTATTGGCTATGACTACGTCCTGGTGTAATAAGCCTCCACTGGTGGTAATTTTGGATTGAGGGACTAATTCGCTTATACATAGCGCCCCGAAGAAGGCGATCACAAATGCAGTAGACATTAGTGTTGCTTCAAATTGTGAGTGTCATGTTAATGGTGTTAGGGATATGATGTGAGAAATCAGTTTTAGTGACACGGGACGGGACGTCTACATTCCTGACTTGGCTGACCCCTTTTCCACCCTTTTATGGATTGTCTGATGATGAATCTTTGTCACATCTCCCCAATTCAGTAGTTGGAAGTGAAATGCTACTCCGGTCAGACACCGCTGCGCTGACGCTCCTGATATGCCCCTCATCATTAGCTGGTGGAGAAATTCTATGGTGACTTGTGATCTGGCTTGTTCACATTGGTCAACCCGTCTGCCTGCTACTAGTCGTGTCCACTCTTCCCATGCCTTACCGTATGCTTGCCACGTTGACGGGGCAACTGACGCTCTGATTAATGGCATCAACTATTCGCCACTAGATCCCATAGGGAGGGTGGGAAACTGTTGCCCGATGGGTGGGTGTTGTGGAAGAGCTCTGTGAAAATCTGCCAATTGAATTGTTATAAAGCGTTAGCAGCAGCTTTAGACCCCTCAGCATAGTGGCTAGCGCGGACCCATACATTGTGTTTTAGGCACAGGAATGCTAGCCTGGGTAGTAGGCCTAGCACTGGGAGAGACGATGATGCCATCTTATTAATGCAGTGCGCTAGGCTGGTGTTTTGTGTTATGAAGCGTATATTTTTGTTAGCCAGGCGCGCGCCCCATATTTCTATTGCTACCACTATTGGGAAAAATTATTTTCAGGGCTAGATGCAGCTAAAAATTATTATTAACTTCAAAGCTGGTGGAGTTTGGTATAGATGGCCTAATACAATGAGTCCCACACACTGCTAGAAGCCCAAATATTTTTTCAGAGCTAGATGCAGATAAAAATTATTTTTAATTTGCAACCTGATGGAGGTCAGTATAGATGAACTAATAGACCCAGTCCCACACACTGCTAGAAGCCCAAATATTTTTTCAGAGCTAGATGCAGAAAAAATTATATTCAATTTGCAGCCTGATGGAGGTCAGTATAGATGAACTAATAGAACAAGTCCCACACACAGCTAGAGGCCCAAATATTTTTTCAGAGCTAGATGCAGAAAAAAATGATATTCAATTTGCAACCTGATGGAGGTAAGTATAGATGGACTAATAGACCAAGTCCCACACACTGCTAGAAGCCCAAATACTTTTTCAGAGCTAGATGCAGATAAAAATTATTTTTAATTTGCAACCTGATGGAGATCAGTATAGATGGACTAATAGACCAAGTCCCACACACTGCTAGAAGCCCAAATATTTTTTCAGAGCTAGATGCAGATAAAAATTATTTTTAATTTGCAACCTGATGGAGGTCAGTGTAGATGGACTAATAGACCAAGTCCCACACACTGCTAGAAGCCCAAATATTTTTTCAGAAGTAGATGCAGATAAAAATTCTATTCAATTTGCAACCTGATGGAGGTCAGTATAGATGGACTAATAGAACAAGTCCCACACACTGCTAGAAGCCCAAATTTTTTTTCTGAGGTAGATGCAGAAAAAAATGATATTCAGTTTGCAACCTGATGGAGGTCAGTATAGATGGACTAATAGAACAAGTCCCACACACAGCTAGAAGCCCAAATATTTTTTCAGAGCTAGATGCAGATAAAAATTATTTTTAATTTGCAACCTGATGGAGATCAGTATAGATGGACTAATAGACCAAGTCCCACACACTGCTAGAAGCCCAAACATTTTTTCAGAAGTAGATGCAGAAAAAAATGATATTCAATTTGCAACCTGATGGAGGTCAGTATAGATGGACTAATAGAACAAGTCCCACACACTGCTAGAAGGCCAAATATTTTTTCAGAGCTAGATGCAGATAAAAATTATTTTTAATTTGCTACCTGATGCAGATCAGTATAGATGGACTAATAGACCAAGTCCCACACACTGCTAGAAGCCCAAACATTTTTTCAGAAGTAGATGCAGAAAAAAATGATATTCAATTTGCAACCTGATGGAGGTCAGTATAGATGGACTAATAGAACAAGTCCCACACACTGCTAGAAGGCCAAATATTTTTTCAGAGGTAGATGCAGATAAAAATTATTTTTAATTTGCAGCCTGATGGAGGTCAGTATAGATGGACTAATAGAGAAAGTCCCACACACTGCTAGAAGGCCAAATATTTTTTCAGAGCTAGATGCAGACAAAAAATTATTTTGAATTTGCAATGTGATGGAGGTCAGTATATATGGACTAATAGAACAAATCCCACACACTGCTAGAAGGCCAAATATTTTTTCAGAGCTAGATGCAGAAAAAAATTATATTCAGTTTGCAACCTGATGGAGGTCAGTATAGATGGACTAATAGAACAAGTCCCACACACTGCTAGAAGCCCAAATATTTTTTCAGAGCTAGATGCAGAAAAAAATTATATTCAATTTGCAACCTGATGGAGGTCAGTATAGATGGACTAATAGAATGATGCTATGCCCAAAAGATTTTACTTCACTAGGTGCAGTAAAAAAATTGGTATTCTATACACAGGTGGTATGTCTTGCAGCACAGATAGGCTACTCCACTGACTAACACACTCTGCAATAGGCCAAAAAGGATTAGCTTTGCTAGATTCAGCCAAATGCTGTGAAAAAAACTTGCACAGCACTGGCACAGACCTGCCTGGCAAAAACTGATAGGAACTGATGTAACCTAGTCCTGAAAAGGACTCCAATTACAATTAGTCTTTACTCCCACAATCTATCTATTTAAGAGCACAGACCTGCCTGATAAAAGTCGTAGGAAATGCTGTAACCTAGTCCTTAAAAGGACTGCAATGACAACTATTCCCTACTCCCAAGCTATCTGTAGATTTGTGCGAAAATTGGCTTGAAATTAACAAGGTATAGCGCACACAGCAACAGCGGTGCCGTCTAACACGCAGCTGCAGCAGTGAGAAAATGGTGGCGACAGGGAAATGGCTGGGTCTTATAGGGCAAGGACATGTGACATACACTGCCAATGACACATGCCCTTGCTTGTGTGAAAAAAAGCACTTTGCTCCGTGTGTGCGCTGCTGATAGGCTGACAGATTGCACCTCCCCACTGTAAATGCGGGAAAGAGAAAAAAAAATGGAGTTCTTCATTATTCCTGCAGAGATCCATCCCTGCCCCTCCCCCCACCCCGCTGTACACTCAAACTGCGTATTAACATTAATTTTCATCATTACTGAGAAAAAATCCAGTTATGATTTTGGTGCACGAACAGTTATCGAACATAACCTCGAACAGCCGAATTTTTCTCAAATCGTTCGTGTTCGCCGAACGGCTCGAACACCGCCCAAAACAGCTCGAATTTGAGATTGGCGAACAGTTCGAGTAGAACAACGCTCATCTCTAGCCCCCACCTGCATGTTGGTCTGATGTATGGATCCTTGTAGCATTCTAGATCCTATAAAGACATACATGTTTCTCCACATGTAATAATGTTGTCTGTCCTGGTTCCTTCCTGTAATAGTACCCCCATATTAGGCCTTTCCAATAATAATGCCCCCATTATGGGTCCCAAGCTTTAACAGTGTCCCCCATATGGGGCCCCTTCCTGGTACAATGTTCCCCATCATGTAGTAATGTCCTTCATCCTGGGCAACTTCCAGTAATAATGCCCCCCATCCTAGACTAAATCGCTTTAACAATGTCCCCCATCCTGGGCTCCATCCTATAACAATGTCCCCCATCCAGGGTCCCTTCTTGCTGTAATGTCCTCCTTCCTGGGCCCCTTTCTGGTATAATGTCCCCTTCCTGATATAATGTCTCCCATCCTGAGCCCCGTCCTGGTATAATGTCCCCTTCCTGGTATAATGTCTCCTATCCTGGGCCCCTTCCTGGCATAATGTTCCCTTCCTGAGCCCCTTCCTATTATAATGCTCTTCTCCATCCTGGGCCCAGCACATTTTAAAAATAAACAAACGATTATTCTTACCTTCCCTCGCTCCCACAACGTGTGTCCTCCTCTATAGCTGGCACAGTATCCGGCAGCTAGCGTCATTGCCATGTGACTCCTGTCATGGTGAAGCCAATGTTTGCTGCCAGCCTCTGATTGGCCTGTGGCATGTATTGCAGTGCAGGGAGCCGGTGGGTCTCTGTTTCACAAGACATTTCAGCTGAATGTGTGTAAAAGGATGCACATCCATGTTAAATTGGCGCTGGTATCGGCGGGCTCCCCCCTCCCGCAAGGGCCTTGTCATGGTCGCACCTTCTGAAACTATGAATGCTATGCCCCTGTCTTGAGCCACAAGGAGAGGTAATGAAGAACACTGCTAAAACAAATTATTGCCCTGGCCACCATCACATGGCCAAAGCCATGAAAATGTGTGCTTACTGGAAATGAATAGATCTTTAACTAATCCAATTTGTTACTAATTTTGTAAAAAAATTGGATTCTGGCAAATTGTTGGGATTCAATTGTGGCAAAATGGTGACAGCCGGCTTCCTTTTTGCTGGATTCTTTTGAAGGCTGGGAAGGGGTTAAAAAAAAAAAAAAAAATCACAGTCATCTGTTCTTTATGCCATCGCAGCTCCATGGTTCTCCATGTAGGTTTTGGTTCTTCCTGGAGTTGACGCCAGTGATTGGATGGACCGATTCCGGCTCAGAGAATCTGAGAGGTCTTAGGACAGCTGAGTATAATGAGTTTTATTTTTTAACCCCTCCCCTATGTTCTTTTTACTTTATGGTCCGTAGAGTCTTTTTATGGCAATCGCAACTTTCTATTTGGACCAATTTTTTTGGGACTGAATTGAATCTGCCCAATATGAATGTCGTAAGAGTCGTCCATCTCTAGTGCTTAAGATTTACTACATTTGGACTGGTCTGGAATGATATTTGACTTTTCTTTCACATCTCTGCTTGCTCTGTGGATCTGATACTTATTGGACTCAGCCTGCACTGCCCTTGGACTGGTGCAAGTCTAATCCCAGTCCTGCCCATGGTTGCCGCAAGGTACCACTTTGGGAACTTGACCTGAGATATTTAGATGAAAGTGCGTAACCCCCTAAAGGGCATATAAACTATAATCCCTTAGACTCCAACCTCATGTCCATCATATCTTATAGCAACACAATGGATTCACTCTCGTCCTTGTATTACTTGTATATGAGGGATTATCAGAGGAGCACCATAAAGGGGTACTCCTGGAGAAAGATGTTGATGATGTATATTTAGGATAAGTCATCCATATCTGATCAGTGAGGTCCAACACCCGGCAGCTCCACCGCTCATCTTATACCCGGAATCATGGCTATCAGAAGTTCACAGTATAAGGAGCCAGGACACTACAGCGCCGTACACGGTATAGTGGGCGTGTTTGGGTACTGCAACTCAGTTCCAAAAATTGAGCAAAACTCCAGAATTTGATTAGGGCAGAATCACTCAATTTCTAAGAGAAAAGTGATTGAATTGAATAAATTCTGTGAAAATGTAATCTTTTGGGAAATTATAAAAAAATAGACTCTTAGATACACCTCATTCACTCTCATATTCACCTTATTCACACCAGGGTCTCCAATCAGATCCTCTTCATTGTTCTCTTTTTGGGTCTTTCAGGGAACACCACCACCACCGACTATGCCCCATGCAGTCAGGTAGGGTGTAAAGTATGTAAGTAGCATTAGTGACATATGTCACAATGCACCGGCAGTAGGACAGGTATGGAGAGTGCTGACAGAGGTGAATATGTTTATTTCTGTTTCTAATCCCTTTCCGACCCTATGATTCCAGCAAATGGTGTCCCACCATTTTGATGATTCACACATATCGAATCCCCAAATATTCAGATTCACCAGAAACCAAATTATGGCGGAGATTTGGCAAATCTGATGTCACGCAATGGCTTGGGACTGTGGGCGCTAACCAGATCCCTAGAACTAGGGACACCCTAGTCTATCCCTGTCCTCCTGAAGGTGGAGAAGCTGGGTTCACATGCCTTGCTATGCTCCTATATCAACCCTTATCTGTCCCCCCCACACCCAGGGAGGTGTGAGGACGAAGTGTATAGGAACACACTAACCAGACAAACAAGGGAAGACTGACAGGGATAAATGAAAACTACAATTATACAAAATACACTCCCCAAACAACAATGGAACACAGGGAGTTAAACGAAGGAGAAACCAAATAGGAGAGGATGAGAATGTGCACACAAACAAAACTCCAAGCAACAATCTCCTGAACAAAACTTCTAATGCCAACTACAACCATAAACTACACCCCCAACTCCAGAACCAGGCAGTAAGAACTATCACTGGCAATCCCGAAGTGCCAGAGGCGAGTATATATAGAAGAGGGGAGTGGCCAACACTGAACAGCTGAGACTATCCAAGTAGGAGAGCTCCAGAAGCTTCAAATGAGCAGATTAACCCTAGCACTGCTAGCAAGGAAAAAACCTACACTGTTTAATAAGATGGGGAAGTACTATTAACCCATGCAGGAGTGCGTGAAACCAGAAACAGTGGTCTTCTAGCCCCACTCTGTTGCAGTCTCCCCATGACATCTGAACTGCAGTACCTGAGATCGGCCACTATAGGGAGTATGGAGCTGTGCTGTTCTGGTTCCATATGCTGGTAACTTCCTGCGGTTCCAGGTATGAGCTAATCAGTAGTGATATTGGGTGTCAGATCTGATACTGATGACCCATCGAGTCCCAGGGAGATACACTATTGGCCATTTATAATACTGATGCCCTCTTATATGGCAGAGGACTCATTGCGTTCCATTAGGCACAAACCGCTACCTCTGTACCCTTTTATCTACCCCTTAAATAAAAATCCAATATTCTACACCCGAAGGTCAATATTTAAAGCCCAAATAACAAAAAGGTTTATTTTTTTTTCCCAATAAAATAATGTGAGATTTGCTCTAAAGACGTCTTCAAGGCACGTGAAGAGGAAAGGAGCATGGCAGGGGTGAGTTATAATAGACAGAATGACTAATATAAACATCAAACATGCGAATATTAATAATTAAACAACAAAACTAATAAAATTGAAAAAAAAACATCTTTAGTAATTAATTTCTCGGCAAGTCAGATAAAAAAAAAAAACGAGCGGAGCAGGTAACATATGGATCTGTAGACATCGGCTGGTGACCGGATTTTAATAAGAGTCACCGACCTTGACATGAGACAGGAATAAATTCATTCGCTATCGATTTCCCGGACGATGAAACCTATTCGTGCTGATTCATTTCGCCTACAAAAAAAAAAAAAAAAGGAAAAACAAAAGAAATTAAAAAAAAAATCAAAATGAGAGAAACGAGGGGGAAAAATGCTCATCGCTGCCCCGGTGCCTAAGTAATTATTGGTCTGTTGTTCACCTCCGTGCCAAGCTCGTGCGCCAACCCTCAAGTTCTCCAGCGTCACCTATGGGACAGTCTTTAATTAATCCTCCGTTACTTCTGTAATTGCGCTCTCCTCGGGGAGCGGCCGACTAGTCAGGAATATTATTTTTAAGCCCGCACTGTAAACAACACCGATCCCTCTGGGGAGAAAAGTTCATACAACCTTTTTAACCCCATCTGTGCCGCACGGCGAGCTATTTATTTGAGCAAAGCTCGGGCAGATAGTGTCGCGTTTTCTTTCTCATCTGGTTCTATTTAGTCTTATGTGCTAAAATAAGCGTACGGAGGAAGATGTATACACCCACCCAGTAAACTAATTGCTAACAGGCAGCTTACACGCTGCAAACGTGTTAAATATCTACATATCGGAAGACTAATAAAGGAGAAGGAGGAAGAATGTTTGATTGTGCCCGGTCCTGTCGTCCTACACTCTTAATAAGCCGCGCTATTTTGTATATTTTTTTTTTTCTTATGCAAACCGAGATGCATAGGAGAAAAGAACAAATAAATACTGGTAATATGGTGCAACCGCGCCAAAAAACCTAATGCAGAGGACGAGCACGGTTTGAGAAAGTTGGCCATTTTTTTGGGGGGGAGGGATACTTTTAGGTCTTATTCCCATGGTGGTACCAAGGGTCCTTTCTGTATGACTGTGCATTAGAGAAGAATGAATCAGATTCGTTATGGAGTTCCCCAAAAATTTGGATTCTGCAAAATCCAAAAATTTGGAGAATTAGATTCTCTTTTTCTGGATTATTTGGAGGTACTGGGAATAAGTATAAAATATCTTACACTCATGTGTCCTAGGCTCTCACCTTTCTTACACCATAATGGCAGCACCCCAGTCTTCCACGCGCCCTGGTGCTTCTGGTGCGGAGACCAATGATTGGCCTCATCGGGTCGTGTTGGGGTGCACCGCATGTGAGGCCAATAACTGGCTCGTTTCTAGTCTGTAAAGAGTCCCCAGACTGTATTCAACAGATTCTACTTGAGTTTTATTTTCCAGGGTAGAAATTTTCTGCAATATGGCACCTAAGTTGGCATGCTACAACTTTTTTTTTTTTTTTTTTTTAAATTTCTGTTTGCAAACTCTCCATAGGCCTCAGTTTGATATCTGAGTTACGGCACGACACCATAGACTGCGATGAGTATGGATTGTACAAGGTAGTAATGTGCCTGTGGATACAAACCTCTAACATCAAATATAGTTCCAAAATATCATGACAAATTGAAGTATAGCAAAGCATGACCATATGGCAATATAGTGTTCAAGGTACTCGTAATTTAGTTCAGTAGCCAAATCTTGCTTCGCAACCGGCATCTTGTGAAATATGATGCACAACATTACGTATTGACCTACATTCCACAATGTATTGGCATGCTACTTGGCGGTACACCAGTATTGATAAATCTGCCATGATCTATAGGCATTAGGGATGAGTGGACCCATGGAAGTTAGGGCTCTGGTACCCGGCCCGGACTTTATTTCAAAGTTCTGTTCGAGTATTAGAACTGTACCCAAACGTGAACCAGAACCAGAACCCCATTGAAAATATTGGTCACCCGAACCTTTGAGCTGGAAAATTCTCTCTCTCTCAATTTCCCCGGAACTCCAAACATTCCAATGGACTTCGGGGAGAAGTCCGTGTTCGGCTTTTAGCGCCGGACACTAATTGTCTGGTATGAACCCAAAAAGTTTACGTTTAGGTTCGCTCATTTCTAATTGGCATATTACTTGGTGGACAAAAGTATTGTAAATGTGCCACATTGTATTGGCATACCCTACACCAGTATTGGAAAGTGTGCCACGATGCATTGACAAACTACTTGACGGACACCGGTATTGGTAAATGCTCCATGATACATTGGCATAACCTACACTAGTATTGGTAAATGTGCCACGATATATAAGCATACTGGTTGATGAGACACCAGAATTGGTGAATGTGCCACGCTGTATTGGCATCTTGGTTGATAAGGCAACAGTATTGATAAATGTGCCGCGATGTATTGGCATACCCTACACCAGTTTTGGCATATGTGCCACAATGTATTGGCATAGACTACACCAGCATTGATAAATGTGCCATGAAAATTATGATGCACTGGCATATTCATTGATGGTACAGGAGCATTCATGAAGGTGCCACGATACGTTGGAATACCCTACATCAATATTGGTAAATGTGCTACTATGTCCCTAATGCCAGTCACTCTTGTTCTTCTTCCATTTCCTACACACAAGGAAGTAAAGATCTGTACCCATCAGGGTTATCCCTTCTGTTTTTAACGGCACCATGACCGCACCATGACCAATATAATGGATCTTCTTGATAAGTCCCATTGACTTCTGGCATCAGTCAAATTTCCCACAGGTTTCTGGTGGTTTTTTTTTAGAGATACAAAATTATTATTAAAAAACACTAGACCCACTATAAAATGTTAAGGGAGTATTTGAAGAAAAAGGCAGCCCCTTTGTAGATGTCACCAGCCTATGCCCATGAGCATTCAAACCAAATTGAAGCCAAATTCGAACTATATACGTCTCTTACAAGTGATTTGAGTCAAATAGTTGTTTTTCTCAACATTGGAATTCTCAAGTAATTAATATGGTGGAGCTACAGATTCAAAGAAGTCTTAAAAGTTGGGGCAAAGTATGAGTATTCACTACGGGATAATTGTTTAGGGAACTATGTGTGTGTGTATATATATATCTCCTTTTTTTCCGCATTCCAGTAGCACTTTTTTCTCTACAAAATACAAAACTCAAGTTTCGCTCTTTTATACCAGTGATGTAATTGTAGTAACAGTGGCATGAGAAGCCTTCGACGAATGAAAACTGGCAATGACAGGGTGTTAGGAGCACCTTCTGTGCTGCTAAGTCTGTAATCTACCATCAGGAAAGACCCCAGGGGAAAGACGCCCAGATAAAGAGAGAAGAAAATGTATTTCTGGAATTGTGTTAAAGAGTTTTTCCACTATTCTCTAACATGAAGTGAATAGGAATGAATATTTTGGTTTCAAGCCCAAAAACAAATCAGACAACCATTAGATTTTGCTTGTATGTAAGAGATAGACAATAGGACTTGGGAAACTTGTTTCAGTAGCTTTACCCTACACGAAGTCACACCTAAAATCTAGACATCAAAATCTTGGTTTATGAGTAAAAAGTCTATTCGGAAAGATGGGACGTCAAGAAAGTCGATCCGTCCCAAAGTTGGGTTAACTTAAATTATAGGATCAGTTGAAGCAGTGTTCATCTCCGACTGAGAGAGTGATCATCAACATGTTTTTGGACTCTAGAACTTTTTGGACTTTGGCAATCCCAGAATTAGACATAATTTCTGTAGCTCTATAGTCCAATAAATAATGGGTCCAGAGGACGTTAGTGGGCAAGACAATGGAGATGGACCTCTGCCAAAAAGATAGACAGACTAATCAGTCTTTACCTAAATGGTTTGCCTCATCTTCATTGTTCAGAAACACACCGCTCCTTGTCCTCCTGACCTTCTTATTTGTCAGTGGAGATGTGGTCCTCCTTGTGAAGAATATTGAAGATATAATCAAATGTCGATCATTGTGCCCTGTTTGGCAGGGATTATAGAGGTTGACAATGTACAGCTATAACCAGACACTTTTGCAGCTAAACAAAAAGGGAGGGGTCTGAGGGAAAGTGAGTGACAAAAACCCCCACCTTCTGCTGTGGAGCTGCAACACAAAGACCCCCTGTGGACCCCAGCCATGCATGTCCTTTGTGTCAGACAAGTATAATTCAATACCGAGTTATGGGAATATGATACATCCCAGCGATATACCACATAGATTTTTGGAATCACACTAACAAGAGGAATGTCACCCTGGCTTCCAGCGGACTCTAGCGCATAGGGATGGGGAGATACACCGCACAGCCTTTCAGAAACCCCTAGGGCCACTGTGTTTGGTCTCCCCGCGTAGCAGGGGCTCAACTGGATCTGATGACACTAGAACCGGCTCCCTAGGACCATCCATTAAGGAAGTATAGCCCATTTTAGTTTTGGATTTTGTAGCTGAGAGAGACAAGGGGTGGAGATTTAGGTCCAGCTAGAGTGCAGGAGGGGGAGTGACCCAGAGGGGTTAAGAGCTCCAGCAGTCTAGCTCAGTGTCTTTTTTCCCTGGGAGGTCGCGATGTCACATTGTGTGGGAGAAGTCCTGCAACAAAGGGGACCACAAGCCTCCCATGTGGCAGCCCCTCCCCCGCAAGCCAGGTCTTCTATCTGACTGGTAACTGACTCTCAATAACTGCTTATATCTTTTGTACCACTACTATTCTGTTTGCATCTCTGACTATTATTTATGTATAACCCTTATGTATATAGTGTTTTGTCTAGTGTGCCCTTAAGGCGATTGAATATATAATTTAACCTTGGGCTGCTTTTTTATCTCGATCCACGAACTCTCACGTCTATTTTTCGGTCCAACAAACATGCTACCGGGCTGGTTTCTGGCTTGATATAATCCCCCGGTCCTGGCGGGAATTATATTTAATAGAAACTGGTGGCAGCTCTACCAGGCCAACAAGGTTCCACTTCACTGGGGCTAGTGAAGGGCCCTGTCAACCTGTCAGGGGTGTGAGAGAGTGTGGTGCCACTTCAGTGACTGAGTGGGCCACCTCTTCTCACTCCTGGTCCCTTCCTGTACCCGTGTGGACAGTGGGTGTCTGTGTAGAACTGTACCATTCTGACTTTACGCGTCCCTGAGGTGGTGAGGAACGTCACGTTGGTGTAAAGGGCAGATCCATATCATGTGATCCGTTTGATATAATTGTGACGTCAGGTAGGTGGCGAGGTGTGGATTCGTCACAAGTGGTGGCAGCGGTGGGATTCTGAGGGATCTCTCTGGTGCCGTTCATCACAGACGGACTAGTCAGTCTTTACCTAAATGGTTTGTCTCATCTTCATTGTTCAGAAACACACCGCTCCCCGTCCTTCTGACTTCCTTATTTGCCAGGGGAGATGTGCTCTTGAAGATTGACAGTTTGGACCAGCCACAAGGTCAGGCCACTGGTCTGATTAGTGAGATCTTCCCACATTGTTAGGAAAGGCTGAATGAGAGAAGCACCGAGGCACTGAGGCCGGTCAGATCCAGCAATCCGGGCAGCTTCAAAACGATGTGATCAGGTATTGGAGCACAGAGCAGAACCTGCAAGTTGTGCACGCTCCTTGCCTAGGTAACGGGCCACTCTGAGACTGCAGGGGGGCCGGGAAATCTAGGCATCGAGCTGTGCACTGTAAATTAAACATCCCTTAGTTTTTGAGGACACAGAGAGCCATGTGTATCAACTATATGACTGTGGGTGCCATATGTATCCTCTATATGACTGGGAGTGCCATCTGTAACCTCTATATGACTGTGGGTGCCATGTGTAACCTCTATTAGACTGTGAGTGCCATGTGTAACTTCTGTATGACTGAGAGTGTCATGTGTAACCTCTATATGACTGTGGGTGCCATGTGTAATCTCTATATAACTGTGGGTGCCATGTGTAACCTCTATATAACTGTGGATGCCATGTGTAACCTCTATATGACTGTGGGTGCCATGTGTAACCTTTATATGACTGTGGGTGCCATGTGTAACCTCTATATGACTGTGGGTGCCATGTGTAACCTCTATATGACTGTGGGTGCCATGTGTAACCTTTATATGACTGTGGGTGCAATGAGTATCCTCTATATGACTGTGGGGGCCATGTGTGTCCTGTCGATGACTGTGAGTGCCATGTGTATCCTCTATATGACTGTGTGTGCCATGTGTATCCTCTATATGACTGTGGGTGCCATGTGTGTCCTCTATATGACTGTGAGTGCCATGTGTATCCTCTATATTAATGTGGGTGCCATGTGTAACCTCTATATGACTGTGGGTGTCATGTGTGTCCTCTATGTGACTGTGGGTGCCATGTGTCTCCTCTATATGACTGTGGGTGCCATGTATGTCCTCTATATGACTGTTGGTGCCATTTGTGTCCTTTATATGACTGTGTTTGCCATGTCTGTCCTCTATATAACTGTGGGTGCCATGTGAGTCCTCTATATGACTGTGGGTGCCATGTGTATCCTCAATATGACTGTGGGAGCCATGTGTGTCCTCTATATGACTGTGGGTGCCATGTGTGTCCTCTTTATGACTGTGGGTGCCATGTTTGTTCTCTATATGACTGTGGGTGCCATGTGTGTCCTCTATATGATTGTGGGTGCCATGTTTGTCCTCTGTATGACTGTGGGTGCTATGTTTGTCCTCTGTATGACTGTGGGTGCCATATGTGTCTTCTATATGACTGTGGGTGCCATGTGTATCCTCTATATGACTGTGGGTGCCATTTGTATCCTTTATATGACTGTGGGTGCCGTTTGTATCCTTTATATGACTGTGGGTGCCATGTCTGTTCTCTATATGTCTGTGGGTGCCATGTGTGTCCTCTATATGACTGTGGGTGCCATGTGTATCCTCTATATTAATGTGGGTGCCATGTGTAACCTCTATATGACTGTGGGTGCCATGTGTGTCCTCTATGTGACTGTGGGTGCCATGTGTGTCCTCTATATGACTGTGGGTGCCATGTATGTCCTCTATATGACTGTTGGTGCCATGTGTGTCCTCTATATGACTGTGGGTGCCATGTGTATCCTCTATATGACTGTATGTGCCATGTGTGTCCTCTATATGACTGTAAATGCCGTGGGTGCCATGTGTATCCTCTATATGACTGTTGGTGACATGTGTGTCCTCTATGAGACTCTAGGTGCCGTGGGTGCCATGTTTGTCCTCTATATAACTGTGAGTGCCATGTGTATCCTCTATATGACTGTGGGTGCCATGTGTGTCCTCTATATGACTGTTGGTGCCATGTGTGTCTACTATGTGACTGTAGTGCCATGTGTGTCCTCTATATGACTGTGGGTGCCATGTGTGTCCTCTATATGACTGTGGGTGCCATGTGTGTCCTCTATATGACTGTGGGTGCCATGTGTATCCTCTATATAACTGTGGGTGCCATGTGAGTCCTCTATATGACTGTGGGTGCCATGTGTATCCTCAATATGACTGTGGGAGCCATGTGTGTCCTCTATATGACTGTGGGTGCCATGTGTGTCCTCTTTATGACTGTGGGTGCCATGTTTGTTCTCTATATGACTGTGGGTGCCATGTGTGTCCTCTATATGATTGTGGGTGCCATGTTTGTCCTCTGTATGACTGTGGGTGCTATGTTTGTCCTCTGTATGACTGTGGGTGCCATATGTGTCTTTTATATGACTGTGGGTGCCATGTGTATCCTCTATATGACTGTGGGTGCCATTTGTATCCTTTATATGACTGTGGGTGCCGTTTGTATACTTTATATGACTGTGGGTGCCGTTTGTATACTTTATATGACTGTGGGTGCCATGTCTGTTCTCTATATGTCTGTGGGTGCCATGTGTGTCCTCTATATGACTGTGGGTGCCATGTGTATCCTCTACATGACTGTGGGTGCCATGTGTATCCTCTACATGACTGTGGGTGCCATGTGTATCCTCTATATGACTGTGGGTGCCATGTGTATCCTCTACATGACTGTGTGTGCCATGTGTATCCTCTATATGACTTTGGGTGCCATGTGTGTCCTCTATATGACTTTGGGTGCCATGTGTGTCCTCTATATGACTTTGGGTGCCATGTGTATCCTCTACATGACTGTGTGTGCCATGTGTATCCTCTATATGACTTTGGGTGCCATGTGTGTCCTCTATATGACTTTGGGTGCCATGTGTATCCTCTACATGACTGTGTGTGCCATGTGTATCCTCTATATGACTTTGGGTGCCATGTGTGTCCTCTATATGACTTTGGGTGCCATGTGTATCCTCTACATGACTGTGTGTGCCATGTGTATCCTCTATATGACTGTGGGTGCCATGTGTATCCTCTATATGACTGTGGGTGCAATGTGTGTGTTCTTTATGGCTGTGAGCACCCATTTCTCTCTGAATCATGTTTATGAGTCCCCCAGAAAGTGTTCCAGTATGAAGTAGATCCATGCATGAACATCTTATGACAATTTGTCCTCAGATAAATGTCCTTAATGTGAGTCGGGTTCTACGGGTAAATATGATTTTTTTCTCTTAGACTCCATATTTTCTCCCAATATGTGGTCCCCATCCTCCCACCCCCACATTCACCCCAAAAAAACTCTTCAGAAAAAAACTGCTAGTTTTTCTTAAAATGTGCTTCAGAAACCAAACAGATCATCCTTATCTCTTCAGCATCTGCAATGCACAACCGCATGCATCTTATACTAGACGTAACCTACGCTGGCGTAATATGCCACCCATAAAACAGAAATCAACTTAATTTTATAGTTCATAAAGTTTATCTCCTGTCGATGTGCTGAGCGCTGCCATAAACTCTTTGAAGTTGTACTTACTTGGTTTTCCTGTTTTTGACTACACATAGATTTGTTCCTTTTTGCTACAATTGCTTGACTTCTTTCTTTTTTTCTTTTTTTGCCGGTATTCATAGCGTGTTAACAGAAGTATGTATAACGGAAAAAGCAAATAACATAACAAAAATATTATGTTTAAGCAGACAAAGGCAAAAGTGATTTTAAAGTGGGAATAGTCGGTGAGATCACTTGCCGGGCCGAGCTGAATGGCATTTTTAAGAACTCATCACATATCTCCTATTTGGATCAAAGTACTTGCTTCACTTTATTTGTCCTGTAAAACGGATAAATGCATTTTTCAATCTATTTAACATGCTAGAATTTCCGCTGGAGCTTATACACAAAAACTCCCTATAGCTATCTAGACAAAAATAAGATACTTATAAAATGCCAGGGTTTCATTCTCTGTAAAATATGTCTATCTAAATGCAGATTCTTTTGCAGGAAACATTCTGGAATATGTACACCCAATATGAATACAATCTGCTGTGTCGAGACTTTTAAGTTCCAAAATTGTTCAGGGCAAACATGTTAATTTTATTCTAAAACTGGTAATGTATATTGAGACGTAAGCACTGGTTAATTCTAACCTACCTACTACTGGAGGAAGTGCATGCATTCATTTAGGATGTTAAAGGGATATTGGAACAGAAAAATAAATAAATAAGGCAGAAAATGTTCCTCGGGGGCGGTCCCTTGGATCTCCCTGTCTCCTTGACCTTTGATTGGCTGATCTGTTTAAAAGGAAGTCAGCAGGCCTGTATTCAAGATTTTTATAGGTGGCCATAAGCTACCCATCGATGACATCTATATTTTGCACTGATGGTGCATATGGACAAAAGTTGGCATCCTGTTGGATGCCATTCAAGTTGGGTGACAATCTTCATTAAACCAAAACGGAAGGTTATAATGATTGCTACTCTTATTTCTCAAGATAGCTGACGGAAGCAAAAATGGGTCAACTCAAGAACATAGGGTTCAAAGGGTTTTCCCATTTCATCCAATGATGGTATAACCTACAAATGGAGCACTGGTTTAGTGATACATCATCACTGAACAGAGGTGCTCCCATCTGCCCAGTTGGGCAGAGAACGCTGAAGGGTCAACGCAAGAACATAGGTCTCAAGGGGTTTTCCTATCTCATCCAAAGATGGTATAACCTGGGAATGAAGCACTGGGGAGTACCTGGTTGTGGCCGTTTATGGTGAAATGATGTTCTTTCCACTTTTGGATCATGGTCCCAAACAGTTTTCACTGGAACCTTCAGTAGTTTAGAAATTCTTCTGTAACTAATGCCGTTAGCATGTTTTGCAACAATAGGGTTGCAGCGGTCCTGAGACAGCTCAGTGGTTTTACCCATCATTAGTTATATTTTCGCTATACAGAGGTCCTCCCAGCTGCCCAATTTGGGTAGAGGAACTGTAGCCAGTCCCATTGTCTTGAATAGAGCAGCACTGCATTTCTCTGCATTACAGGTGGCGATGGCACCATTATGCAACACATTAAAAGGGGCACAGCGCTACATCAAAGATACAACCTCTTTGCTCTCAGGATTGAGAGGTTTCACTTCTGCTGATCTTAAAGTCAAGGAGCATACCATCACTTTACAAGATAGGAAGACCCCATTAAGCAACTATGGGACTTTGCAATCTTTTTTGGTTACAGATGTTTAGCACAAATAGGTTTATTGAAGGCTTTTCAATGCTGCAGTAATAAGTGTTCACTTTTTCTACAGCACCCCCACAGGTTAATTTAAGTTTTACATGGTGACCGTTTAAATTTGTCAACCAACATGGGCATGCTGGACCCTCTAGAAAAAGATTCCCCTTGCAACCACTGTCATCACCAGTTAATCGATGAAGGTCTTCATACAGAGCCCACCAATATTTGGTTTATACCCAAGGAAGGACATGCCGTTATTAGAGATGGGACTAAGCTCAGGTTGTATGTATCCATAATTTTAATGGAAGGTGAAAATATCTGCTGTTCCCATTTTAATCTTTGGCTGTGGGACCCTTCTGGTCTTCATAAGCCCTACTGATACAGGACGAGATATCTATTGTCTCCTCTAGTGATCTGCTAAATGCACAACTCGTGAAGAGCTTAGCACGCTCTGCGAGAACCGGCGTGTCCATTAGTGACCCTACGCTCCAATTACTGCCTGTGGAATATTTCATCATCTTTTGAACAAAAAAAAAGGAGCAAGAATTAAAAGATCAACCATTATCGTGACCACAGGAGAGCAGCAATTATGGGAAGTTCTCATCTTGACCATAAATTGACAGGGGCCTATTTACTCTGATGTCAGGGAGCGATTATCCAAGTCCCTCATGTCCCACATCATGTCCTCAGAGGGAGAGGGCTGTTATGCCATAATAAGACTTAGGTTTCTCCTCTCTTACGGGGTTAGGTGTGTGGTTAGGTAGTTTGCACTTTGCACCTGAGGCACGGCTCTGGAAAAGTCCTGCACATGTATAGTGTTCATAAGAAACCAAGGAGGAACCGGTCAAACGATGTGCTCAGAACAGCTTAGATTTTGAGACCTGGGTGGAGTAGCTAATTGAGGCACGACTGCTTTTAAAGGAGATGTCCAGGAAAAGGCAAAAATTACTTCTTTAAGAAACAGCACCACACATGTCTACAGGTTGTGTGTGGTACTGCAGCTCAGATCCACTGACGTAAATAGAGCTGATCTGCAAAACCACTCTGGACCACAACCTGTGAACACCTGAGTTAAAGGTGTGTCCTTTCTTAAAAATTTTCCCCAAAAAAGTTAGATTATAAAAAAAAAAAAAATTCAAATTTTTGGGGGATTCGGTTTGCAAAATACTGATCAGAACGTCACCGCTTTGCTAAGAGGTTTCTAAGGGGTTAAAAAGAAAACTTTATATACTCACCACAAATATGTGCATACGTTAAGTATTTGATGCAGAAATTTCTGCACCATTTCTGCATTTCTTGACGCTGCTTAAAACGGGGGCAGAAAAAAAACATGACAAAAATGTGTCAAACTGCAACGTGTGCACAGACTCTTATTCAGCGCCGGCACAAGCTGGATCATATGGAATGACAACACTGAACAGAAGCTGATTGGATGACCAGGCGAGGAGCTTCGGTGGCAGGACGGTACCAGAGAGGGCCGTGGAGTATTAGAGTTTATTATTTTTCCCAGTACTGAGTTTAATAGATATAAATCAAAACACTCACCCCACAATAAAATGAGTAAATCTGTCCACCCCCTTTTAATTCTGGCTCATCATATGCCAAGATGGTTGCTGTAAGATGACTAAATTAAAAAAAAAACCTAAAAAAACAAACAAACATGATTTTGTGATACTCTGTTGGGAGTGGTTTATGCTACATGTGTCTACAGGTGGCCACCCAGTGGTTGTGATGGGGACTGCAGCCTGTGAAAGATTTTACTAGCAAGTCGTGAGAATGTTGTGCATTTGTATAATAAAAAAATCCGAATTTTTAAAGGGATTTTGTACTTCTTTTTAATAACTCAAGGTGGTTGCGGTTGCTTATAATAAAAAGAAACAAGCCATACTTGTCACCGGAGTTCACCTTAAGTGCAGCCTCTCTGCTGGACTCCGCCAGTCCAGAAGTAATGATGTCCGTACCGACCACCGGCGTCCTGACGCTGCAGATGATCAGCGTTCTGGTCACTAGTGGAAGCATCACTTTCAGTCTAAAGAAGAATCACTGGAGCAAGGGGCTAGCTATATATGATAGGGTGGGCCTAAAAGCGTCTTGGTTTTAAAAGATGAAGATTTACTTTAATTAAGGAATACTTCATTCTAGAAGGTCACATATAAAAGAAACTAATGATTTGTCTCAAAACTCCATGTAGAACAACACCTTATTTGACAAAAACTGATGAAATTAAATAAGAAGCCACCGCTAGGGGGAGCTTAAGAGCTCAATGAATACTGTATAAACTGAATGCAGAATGCTCAAAAGCTCCCTCTAGCAGTGACGGAAAGTATTGTTTTTTTTTTAACTACATCTCAGCAGGGTATTTGGAGCTTTGTATCACGAAAACAAAATTCCAAACATTCTAAAGACATAGTAAAAAATTAATCGAAGACTTTTTTAAAAAAAAAATTTCAATTAAAGAAAATAAAATAAGGTGAAGGTGTGAACATTCTCCAACATGAAAAGTATAGATTCAAGACTGAAAAGCAAAAGATTTGCATCACGGTGGGTTTCATGGTCTCGGAACATGAAGCTCCGATGGTTTTTGTAGCTTTGCCTTTATCTAGAATTTCTTCTCTGTAAAACCTGTCACATCTGAAACTTGGATCCAGTTTAACGCGTTTATCTTTGTTAAGGTTTAATAACTGTAAGTAATTATACGAGCCGGCCCCGCTCACTCGCTCATTTTTCACGTACAGTCTCGAGCTATAAAACAGAAGCTGGTGGTATTTTTCAGCGCACGTAGGGGGCTAGTTATCAGGTTGCAGAAAAAGCCGCTGGCATAGAAAGTCACATAATTGGCATGAAATTTCACTAATGGTATTTTAGTCATTGTTCACACACAATTGGCGACACAGTATGGCGCTGCGATTCAATGTGTTCTAATGTATGCAAATGAATTTTAAACAAAAGGGTGGGGTTATAGCAGAATGGAAGACCACCGCTCCGCACCGAGAGAGGGACCAAAGTGCACTCATTCCACCAGATGAGGATTTTTAGGCATGAGAGGCTCGAAAGTGAGGGAATGTGGATATAAGCTTTATACAGAGGGTGTCTATATCTGTACATATATACAGCGCACAATTATCTCTATCCTCATATCTGTTTACCTATCTCATATCCATCTAATAACCATCTATAATTATCTATCTATTATCTATCATTATCCATATATCTATTATCTATCTATTATCTATCTATTATCTATCTATTATCTATCTATTATCTATCTATTATCTATCCATTATCTATCTATTATCTATCCATTATCTATCCATTATCTATCTATTATCTATCTATTATCTATCTATCTATTATCTATCCATTATCTATCTATTATCTATCTATTATCTATCTATCTATTATCTATCTATTATCTATCTATTATCTATCTATTATCTATCTATCTATTATCTATCTATCTATTATCTATCCATTATCTATCTATTATCTATCTATCTATTATCTATCCATTATCTATCTATTATCTATCTATTATCTATCCATTATCTATTATCTATCTATCTATTATCTATCCATTATCTATCTATTATCTATCTATTATCTATCTATCTATTATCTATCTATCTATCTATCTATTATCTATTATCTATCTATCTATTATCTATTATCTATCTATCTATTATCTATTATCTATCTATCTATTATCTATCCATTATCTATCTATTATCTATCTATTATCTATCTATCTATCTATTATCTATCTATTATCTATCTATTATCTATCTATCTATTATCTATTATCTATCTATCTATTATCTATCCATTATCTATCCATTATATATCTATTATCTATCTATCTATTATCTATTCATTATCTATCTATTATCTATCTATCTATTATCTATCTATCTATCTATCTATCTATCTATTATCTATTATCTATCTATCTATTATCTATCCATTATCTATCTATTATCTATCTATCTATTATCTATCCATTATCTATCTATTATCTATCTATTATCTATCTATCTATTATCTATCTATTATCTATCTATCTATTATCTATCTATCTATTATCTATCTATCTATTATCTATCCATTATCTATCTATTATCTATCTATCTATTATCTATCCATTATCTATCTATTATCTATCTATTATCTATCCATTATCTATTATCTATCTATCTATTATCTATCCATTATCTATCTATTATCTATCTATTATCTATCTATCTATCTATCTATCTATCTATCTATTATCTATCTATCTATTATCTATCCATTATCTATCTATTATCTATCTATTATCTATCTATCTATCTATTATCTATCTATTATCTATCTATTATCTATCTATCTATTATCTATTATCTATCTATCTATTATCTATCCATTATCTATCCATTATATATCTATTATCTATCTATCTATTATCTATTCATTATCTATCTATTATCTATCTATCTATTATCTATCTATCTATCTATTATCTATTATCTATCTATCTATTATCTATCCATTATCTATCTATTATCTATCTATCTATTATCTATTATCTATCTATCTATTTATCTATCATTATCTATCCATATATCTATTATCTATATATCTGTCTATCATTATATATCTAGCTACAGTATATTTCTAAGTATTAAGTATCTATCTATCATCCATCTATTATCTATCTATCTATCTATCTATCTATCATCTATCTATTATCTATCTATCTTCTATCTATTATCTATCTATTATCTATCTATTATCTATCTATCTATTATCTATCTATTATCTATATATCTATCTATCTATTATCTATCTATTATCTATCTATTATCTATCTATTTTTATCTATCATCTATCTATTATCTATCTATCTATTATCTATCTATTATTATCTATCTATTATCTATCATCTATTATCTATCTATTATTATCTATCTATTATTATCTATCTATTATCTATCATCTATTATCTATCTATTATTATCTATCTATTATCTATCATCTATTATCTATCTATCTATTATCTATCTATTATCTATCTATCTATTATTATCTATCTATTATCTATCATCTATCTATCTATTATCTATCTATCTATCTATCTATTATCTATCTATTATCCATCTATCTATCTATTATCTATCTATCTATTATCTATCTATCTGTCTATTATCTATCTATTATCTATCTATCTATCTATCTATCTATTATCTATCTATTTTTATCTATCATCTATCTATTATCTATCTATTATTATCAATCTATTATCTATCTATCTATTATCTATCTATCTATTATCTATCTATTATTATCTATCTATTATCTATCATCTATTATCTATCTATCTATTATCTATCTATCTATTTATCTATCATTATCTATCCATATATCTATTATCTATATATCTGTCTATCATATATCTAGCTACAGTATATTTCTAAGTATTAAGTATCTATCTATCTATCATCCATCTATTATCTATCTATTATCTATCTATCTATCTATCATCCATCTATTATCTATCTATCTATCATCTATCTATTATCTATCTATCTTCTATCTATTATCTATCTATTATCTATCTATCTATTATCTATCTATTATCTATCTATCTATTATCTATCTATTATCTATCTATTTTTATCTATCATCTATCTATTATCTATCTATCTATTATCTATCTATCTATTATCTATCTATCTATTATTATCTATCTATTATTATCTATCTATTATCTATCATCTATTATCTATCTATCTATCATCTATCTATCTATTATCTATCTATTATCTATCTATCTATTATCTATCTATTATCTATCTATTATCCATCTATCTATTATCTATCTATCTATCTATTATCTATTATCTATCTATCTATCTGTTTGTCTGTCTGTCTCTCCTATTTATTTTCCTTTCTTTCTTTCTTTCTTTCTTTCTTTTCTTTCCTTTCTTTTTTTTTCTTTTTCTTTCTTTCCTTCCTAGTAAAAGATTGGCATTTCATGTGGATTTTCTCAACACCAGGAGAGAAATCTTTATAGCTTTATACCTTTATACTTGGGTTTAATATAGTTTTGTTGACTGTTTGATAATCCAGAAGATCTGATAATCTGGCAAGTTTCACATTCAGATCTCCATTTGATTCTGCACATTATTTAGTCATTTTCTTGCAGAATTGTCTTTCTGTATATTAAAATGATGATTGCGGCCCATTTTCCGAATGTTCCGTTCCGGCTTTCATCCAGGCAGTGAGAACAGGTGAGAACATTTGCATGGTAATGGATATTGAGTAATTATGAGCGTATTCTTTCGATACATAGAAATGTGATGAATCAGCGGGTTGTGGCGCTTCCTCTGCATCCGTGTTATGGTCCAGGTGTGAGACATCTATACCGCTGTCAATGATTCCCTGTGTACAATCTTCCCTATGAGATACGCTACATGTGCACAATGTGGGCAACTGGGCGACTGCTATACTATGATCAGACTCTAGAAAAAGGAAACGTTTAAAGTCATAAACCCATCGTGACTTATATGACAATGCTTCCCTACTTGTTTTACTTGTCTGAAGTCATCATAAGGATGAGTCTAACATTTAAAATATGCATTTATTATATTGTTATAATTTTACACTGATTCTGAGTTACATCCTGTATTATACTCCAGAGCTGCACTCACTATTCTGCTGGTGCAGTCACTGTGTATATACATTACATTACTGATCCTGAGTTACATCCTGTATTATACTCCAGAGCTGCACTCACTATTCTGCTGGTGCAGTCACTGTGTACATACATTACATTACTGATCCTGTACTGATCCTGAGTTACATCCTGTATTATACTCCAGAGCTGCACTCACTATTGTGCTGGAGCAGTCACTGTGTACATACATTACATTACTGATCCTGAGTTACATCCTGTATTATTCTCCAGAGCTGCACTCACTATTCTGCTGGTGCAGTCACTGTGTACATACATTACATTACTGATCCTGTACTGATCCTGAGTTACATCCTGTATTATACTCCAGAGCTGCACTCACTATTCTGCTGGAAAAGTCACTGTGTACATACATTACATTACTGATCCTGAGTTACATCCTGTATTATTCTCCAGAGCTGCACTCACTATTCTGCTGGTGCAGTCACTGTGTACATACATTACATTACTGACCCTGTACTGATCCTGAGTTACATCCTGTATTATACTCCAGAGCTGCACTCACTATTCTGCTGGTGCAGTCACTGTGTACATACATTACATTACTGATCCTGAGTTACATCCTGTATTATTCTCCAGAGCTGCACTCACTATTCTGCTGGTGCAGTCACTGTGTACATACATTACATTACTGATCCTGTACTGATCCTGAGTTACATCCTGTATTATACTCCAGAGCTGCACTCACTATTCTGCTGGAAAAGTCACTGTGTACATACATTACATTACTGATCCTGAGTTACATCCTGTATTATTCTCCAGAGCTGCACTCACTATTCTGCTGGTGCAGTCACTGTGTACATACATTACATTACTGACCCTGTACTGATCCTGAGTTACATCCTGTATTATACTCCAGAGCTGCACTCACTATTCTGCTGGTGCAGTCACTGTGTACATACATTACATTACTGATCCTGAGTTACATCCTGTATTATTCTCCAGAGCTGCACTCACTATTCTGCTGGTGCAGTCACTGTGTACATACATTACATTACTGATCCTGTACTGATCCTGAGTTACATCCTGTATTATACTCCAGAGCTGCACTCACTATTCTGCTGGAAAAGTCACTGTGTACATACATTACATTACTGACCCTGTACTGATCCTGAGTTACATCCTGTATTATACTCCAGAGCTGCACTCACTATTCTGCTGGTGCAGTCACTGTGTACATACATTACATTACTGATCCTGAGTTACATCCTGTATTATTCTCCAGAGCTGCACTCACTATTCTGCTGGTGCAGTCACTGTGTACATACATTACATTACTGATCCTGTACTGATCCTGAGTTACATCCTGTATTATACTCCAGAGCTGCACTCACTATTCTGCTGGAAAAGTCACTGTGTACATACATTACATTACTGATCCTGAGTTACATCCTGTATTATTCTCCAGAGCTGCACTCACTATTCTGCTGGTGCAGTCACTGTGTACATACATTACATTACTGACCCTGTACTGATCCTGAGTTACATCCTGTATTATACTCCAGAGCTGCACTCACTATTCTGCTGGTGCAGTCACTGTGTACATACATTACGTTACTGATCCTGAGTTACATCCTGTATTATTCTCCAGAGCTGCACTCACTATTCTGCTGGTGCAGTCACTGTGTACATACATTACATTACTGATCCTGTACTGATCCTGAGTTACATCCTGTATTATACTCCAGAGCTGCACTCACTATTCTGCTGGAAAAGTCACTGTGTACATACATTACATTACTGACCCTGTACTGATCCTGAGTTACATCCTGTATTATACTACAGAGCTGCACTCACTATTCTGCTGGTGCAGTCACTGTGTACATACATTACATTACTGATCCTGTACTGATCCTGAGTTACATCCTGTAGATCTTTTATTATAAAAATGAAAAACATAACAATAATAATAACAGAAACATAACAAAATTAATAACCAGAAAATAAACAATGTAATGAACTGGTCCAGCCGCTCCCTCTCTCCTCACACACATATTATACATATATACACAATAATAATTACCTACACCACACCATGACATCTGGTCCGGTTACCAAACAAAAAATAACAATATAATAAACAATAACCGACAAATTATATACAAACTAATATATACATTCTTTTTTTTTTTTAAATAAATAAAATAAATGCTAACTATACAAATATATACAAGACAAAACAAAACCCCCCACACTCGAGCCCACCAGTCCCTCCCCGGCACTGACCTGAGAGCTGCTCCTGCGCCTCATGCCTCAGTCCATGTCCAACGTCCATAGGACAGATCAGGCAGTGCCAGTTTTTCACCCAAATAACCAGTGTCCCACAAGATGAACTCACCTCCCCCCTTTTCCCTCCACCCAACCTAACACCTACACCCAAACCCATATATACAATATATACAGAAACAAACAATACAATAACCACAACTGACAAAGCCCAAGTTCGGTGCCTGCAGCCCTACATCACTGTCTACAGATCAATAAAACAAAAATCTATGGTGTCAGCAGCAGCCCACCACCAGGAGAGGAGACGACCAGACTAGGGCACACTAAAAGAAAAGCCCCTCCAGAGGAGAGCGGCCCTCCGTGTACCCAGTCTCTCATACTCCAGAGAACGCACCTTCACCAGGTCACCGAGTATGGTCCTAAACACATCGTCCACTGGGAGGATTTTCCGCTGTGTCGATACTAAGCACCGTGCGTTCCACGTGTGATACCTAACCACTGCGCTAACTAGAAATAAGGTGCAGCTGTCCCGACCACCCAGGTCCCCGAATGCTCCATAGGCCCATTCCGCATAAGAGAGACCGGCCAGCCGGGGCCAGCCAATGGAGGCGCCCACCCTGTTGTACACCTCTGTGTTAAAGGGACAACAAAGCAGGAAGTGGTCCATGCTTTCAAGCTCCTGTCCTCAGAGCTCCTACACTTCAGATTGTCCCTCACACACAGTTTCCCATGGAAGCAGCGCCAAGCCAAGTCCCAAACCTTCGAGGGGATCCTGATAGAATTCAAAAGATGCAGACCCACCCCAAGATCCCGACTTGGGCAATCCCTGAGCGCCAGAGGCCTCTGAAAATGGGTCAACAGAACCCTTTTGTCAAGGAGCTTCCTTGGCAGAGTCCTGACCTCCCACATTCCCAGACCCCACTGGCGAATTACCTTCAGAACCACGGTAGCGTAAGCCGGGAGATGTCCATGCGGTGTGCGGAGATCCTTCACTTGCCCTCCTGTCTCCCATTCCTGGAAGAAAGGCTGAAACCATCCCTTACAGGAGAATACCCACGGAGGAGCCCTCTCTTTCCAGAGGTTTGCAATATTGATCTTAATGAAGGTATTCACAAGGAATACCACAGGGTTGACCATACCCAACCCTCCTAGTCTCCTCGTACGGTAAGTAACCTCCCTCTTGACCAGGTTCAGTCTATTCCCCCATAACAGTTGAAAGAACAAACTGTAGACCCGAGTCCAGAGAGGCTCTGGCAAGATGCACATGTAGCACCCTGAGGATTCGGCTGCTACAGGGGTATTGCACCTCAACCCAGAGGTGTGATATTCCACTCCCGGGTAAGGATGGAGTGTGGATCTGAGCTCGGTAGGCTGCATGCACTACACACATCCCATTTCCGAGGAGCAGACCGACGGTACTCCCACTTAGAAATGTGCAGGTACGACCGAGTCTGTTCCTGGCTGGAGTGGGAGGGGGGTGGTACATCCCAAGTAGTGTAGGGGCAGATAGGGGGAGCAGCCTGGGTAAAGATAGGAGCTCATTGGGTGCTGGTCACCTGAGCTCACACATAGAGGGTGTATATAAGGTGGGCACCAACTAAGAACAGGGTCAGATGCAGAGAACAAGTCAGGAGCAGAGGAGAAGGAAAGACCCAGAGTGAGAGAGGAGAGAGAGAGACCCAGAGGCACAGAAGAACAGGACTCTAAGATCCCAAATTAAAACCCCGGGTGAAGAGTCGGCATCAGGGTACCGGAACCCAAGCTGGTGGGGGTAAAAATATTCCCCAGCCAGAGACCGGAGACCGTGGGCAGCGTTTGCCACGGTCACCCACTACATCCACCCCGAAGGCACACCACATGAAGGGTCAGGGAACCCAAGGCCAAGGGTGTCCCAACAGAAGGCCCGAGGGAGCTGGACCTAGGTGGATCACTGGTGGGGACGGCCAGAGAACGGGACAGAAGGAGAGCTCAGGGCCACGCTCCGGACTTGTTTGGGGGTTGGCTGGATCCAGGACCTGGTGGACGCAGCACGGCTCGGGTGGTCACTCGGAGCTGGAGTGACCAGTACAACATCTGCAGTAAGTAAACACCCTTAACTGCATAACCCGACTCTGTCTTCACTGCCGTCTGCACTGCACCACCACAACCCCCATCCTCTGCACCTGTTCCCCCTGAGGCTATACCCCTCCCGTTGGGGGTTATCATCACAAGCTGCACCTGCACCATCAGCCTCAGCGGACCCTGCTGCAGCGGCGGCCACAGTGACCGCATCACAACGGGTGGCGTAGTCGACACAAAAGAACTCTTAATAACATCTGTAGGACTGCCACATAACACTGAGCTTGACGCCCTGGGCACGGACCGGGTCACAGCCACTCGGAAGACTACAACTCCCATCTGATCCGGCTCCGGATATTCCCCCTAAAGAATATGGCCCAGGGGGCGCGTCAACTTTGGCGTAGTCGGCAGGATTACGTGCCCGCAACACCCGGGTACTGCGTGCCTGAAGAAAAGTGCAAGTTTACCTCAGAAAGAAGTCTCCCGCCGGTTCCGGAGGGTCCACACCATCGGACCCCAACACAGATCGTGTCCCGCCGATTGTCCGCCATTTCCAGCTTGTTCCCGCCATCTGCAGAGTTTCCCGCCACTGGGCGACGCTTCCCGCCAAATCCGAAGATTTCCCGCCTTGGAAGAGCAGCGGACGCCATTATGGGCGTGCCAAAGGAGGGCAAGAGGCCGCCTCCCATCGTGGGCCGGGACAGAAAATGGCGCCAAAAGTGGAAACCGCCCCCACCAACAGAGACTGTGATGCTAGAGGTGTCTGTCAGCGTGAAAGAACTACCCCTGGAGCTGACAGTCACCGAGTTGCCCCGGGACCGCCCTCGAAGTGGGAGGAGACGAAAGGAGAGAACAAAGATGGGTGCCGCCTGGAGCAGTCTGGAGCGAGCGCACCCGGAGGCAGGAAGCCTGGAGAGGAGTAGCAGAGAATCTCACCCGGAGATGGCGAGAGAGCAGAGCAGCACCGGCCCGCTGGCCAGGAGCCTGCTGGAAGAAGAGCAGAGCAGCACCGACCCGTTGGTCAGGAGCCTGCTGGAAACCGCGACCCCACTAGGCCTAGTGGAGGTCCTTGCACAGCTCCCCCGAGACCGGGAGTGTGCACAAACTGCCCTGGAGGGCCTCGCACGGAGGATGGCCCGGGTACAGCGAGAGACATTGGCGGAGTGGAGCCGAGAGATGGCCCAGCAAACCAAGACCCGGAGCACGCCAGCCAAGATGAGGAGACAGACCGCCTCTGAGGATGGTGCGGGAGGACCCAAGGCCGGAGACGGCGCCGAGAAGGGAGCCGAACGCATAGAGGCAGGTAAAGGGGACGTCTATACCCCAAGCCGGGACACCGCTTACCTGCCCCAGCTCCCCGTCGCAGAGCCCGAAAGTCCCCCTGCTGTGCCCGAAAACGCCATGTCACCGATGCAGACTAGGCCCCAACCGGAAGCCGCTGCCGCGACCCCTGTGACGTCACACGCCTCGACCCCGAGCGTGACCAAGCAGGAAGTACCTCCAGCCTGGTCGCAAGGCCTAGTACCCCCGGGCGCCGCAATACCAACAGCGCCCCCTACCTCCGCGGAGCCTCCGGCCTGGCCGCAAGGCCAGGTAGCCCAGGGTGCCGCCGTCCTAACGGTGCCCTTCACCTTCCAGGTGCCCCAGGCCTGGCCGCAAGGCCTGGGCAACCCGGGCGCCACCACCACCGCGCCCGCACCCGTAAAACCAAGGGTGCCGCGTCTGGGAGAGGACTTGTTTGCCCAGCACACGTGGCCGGACGGGCAGCCTTTCATCTGGCCCCAGGAATATTACGAACTGGAGCACCAGAGGAGAGTTGGGGCCATGTGTGCACCCCTGATTCCGGCTCCGAAGCCCGTGATAAGGATCTCGCCCCCGCTTGAAGAGACCCAATTTGAGTGGGACCCCACCGGAGAAGACCTAATGGGGTTCACTCAAGAAACCAGGGCAGCTGCAGCGGAGCGTGCTGTGTGCTGCCGACAGCAGCTCGAGGAGTTTGCGAGGGAGCGGAGAGAGAGGCGGGTCCGGGAACAACAGGCCCAAATAAGGAGCGCCGAGCAGAAGAGCCGAACCAGGAGGGACCCCCGTGCAGCGCACAGTCCCCGCACCACCGGGACTGTAATTAAGTTCAACATGCAGCATGGGTGGGGCTTCATCAGAGACCACAACACCCCCGGCGACGTCTTTGTCACGCGCAGAGATGTAGAGTCCCATCTGCCGGAGGGGCACAGAGGTCGTGACCTTTATATCGGGGACGAGGTCACCTTTACCCGGCACAAGTGTGCCAAAGGACCCTACGCCCTCCATGTGCATCGCCTGATGGAGGAAGAGCTGCGATGTGAGGAGGAAGAACAAGAGGACCCGGACGGGTCTGAAACTAGAGTCGAAGGTAACAATAAAGAAAGAGCAGGAGGACGCCGTTGTTAAGTACAGCGAAGCAGGTGCTGTATATAGTTGCCCGTCGGGGCACCATAAACTGAAACTGTTGCTGCTGCTAATATAGTCCCCGTTGGGACCAGCTGACTGAACTGTTTACCCGTTTACCCTTATTCCCACAGGCTGAGGACTGTGAGCAGCCATTCCCTTCCCCTCCTTAACTGGCCGAGGACTGAGAGCGGCCATACCCTTGTAAATAGTTGCGCGTCCTAAAGCGCCCCCTACCGGTTTTATAGGAAAACCAGTTTTCTAGAGAGACTGTCGCACTTTACCCGGTCACACGTTGCACAGTGACCGGAGGAGGAGCCTGAGACGACGAGAAAGTTTTATCTGCTAAGATATGTTATTTATATAATGTTTTATATGTTTTATATGTTTATAAAAATGTGTATGTTTTGGTGTTTATGTCTTACAGCCCGAGGACGTGCTGTGATTTACCAGGGGGGAATGTAGCACCCTGAGGATTCGGCTGCTACAGGGGTATTGCACCTCAACCCAGAGGTGTGATATTCCACTCCCGGGTAAGGATGGAGTGTGGATCTGAGCTCGGTAGGCTGCATGCACTACACACATCCCATTTCCGAGGAGCAGACCGACGGTACTCCCACTTAGAAATGTGCAGGTACGACCGAGTCTGTTCCTGGCTGGAGTGGGAGGGGGGTGGTACATCCCAAGTAGTGTAGGGGCAGATAGGGGGAGCAGCCTGGGTAAAGATAGGAGCTTATTGGGTGCTGGTCACCTGAGCTCACACATAGAGGGTGTATATAAGGTGGGCACCAACTAAGAACAGGGTCAGATGCAGAGAACAAGTCAGGAGCAGAGGAGAAGGAAAGACCCAGAGTGAGAGAGGAGAGAGAGAGACCCAGAGGCACAGAAGAACAGGACTCTAAGATCCCAAATTAAAACCCCGGGTGAAGAGTCGGCATCAGGGTACCGGAACCCAAGCTGGTGGGGGTAAAAACATTCCCCAGCCAGAGACCGGAGACCGTGGGCAGCGTTTGCCACGGTCACCCACTACATCCACCCCGAAGGCACACCACATGAAGGGTCAGGGAACCCAAGGCCAAGGGTGTCCCAACAGAAGGCCCGAGGGAGCTGGACCTAGGTGGATCACTGGTGGGGACGGCCAGAGAACGGGACAGAAGGAGAGCTCAGGGCCACGCTCCGGACTTGTTTGGGGGTTGGCTGGATCCAGGACCTGGTGGACGCAGCACGGCTCGGGTGGTCACTCGGAGCTGGAGTGACCAGTACAACATCTGCAGTAAGTAAACACCCTTAACTGCATAACCCGACTCTGTCTTCACTGCCGTCTGCACTGCACCACCACAACCCCCATCCTCTGCACCTGTTCCCCCTGAGGCTATACCCCTCCCGTTGGGGGTTATCATCACAAGCTGCACCTGCACCATCAGCCTCAGCGGACCCTGCTGCAGCGGCGGCCACAGTGACCGCATCACAACGGGTGGCGTAGTCGACACAAAAGAACTCTTAATAACATCTGTAGGACTGCCACATAACACTGAGCTTGACGCCCTGGGCACGGACCGGGTCACAGCCACTCGGAAGACTACAACTCCCATCTGATCCGGCTCCGGATATTCCCCCTAAAGAATATGGCCCAGGGGGCGCGTCACACACACTGCCCAGATAGATCAGCAAAGGGAGCAGGTAAGTTTTGATCAGGTTTACCCTTTCCCTTAGGGTCAAAGACCAACCCTTCCATTGGTTCACCTTCTGAGTGGCGATCTCTAGCCTGCTGTCCCAATTTTGTTTGGGGTAATCCCCCTGGCCAAATTCGATGCCAAGAACTTTTGCAGAGACTTTGGGTTCTGGAAGGGTGTCCGGGAGATCAAAACCAGGATCTCCTCCTCCCAGCCAGAGACTCTCACACTTATCCCGGTTGATCTTAGACCCGGATGCCTCCGAGTAGCGATTTACCTCTGACCTCAGCCATTCTGCCTCCCCTTCAGAGGAAACAAAAACGGTGACGTCATCGGCATACGCCACCACTCTCAGAGTGGCTTCCGGTGCTGCCCGGTCCATCCCGATCCCAGCCAACGGTCCACGCTCCACCCTCCTAAGAAGTGGGTCAATCGCAAACACGTACAGTAGCGGGCTCAAGGGACAACCCTGGCGAACACCACACCCAACCTCAAAAGAGCTGCCAATCCAACCGTTCACAAGCGGGAAACTCTCTGCCCCAGAGTACAAGGTCTTAAGCCAATCAACAAACCCCCCCGGCAGGCCATACCTCAGAAGGACAGACCAGAGGTACTCATGATTAACCCGATCAAACGCTTTTGCCTGGTCCAATGACAGCATGTACCCCTTCCAGTGGCCAGCCCTACCCTGCTCCACCGCCTCTCGGACACAGAGTACAGCACTAATTGTACTGCGGCCCGGAACAGAGCAATGCTGGGCCCCCGAAAGGAGCTGGGGTGCAAATTTCACCAGCCGATTAAACAGCACCTTTGCCAAAACCTTCCTGTCTGCATTGAGAAGCGCTATGGGACGCCAATTCTCAATGCAAGATGGGTCCTTACCCTTTGACAAGATGATCAGGGCAGACCTCCTCATTGACTTTGGCAGAGTGCCCGAGGAAAGACACTCATTGAATACCTCAGTCAAGAGGGGAACCAAGGCGTCCTTAAAGGTCTTATAGAATTCAGATGTTAAGCCATCCGGACCGGGAGATTTCTTCAGGGCAAGCCCTTCAATCGCCAACTTAACTTCCTCTTCCCTGATCATCTCTGTCAAAACGCCAAGAGAGGGGTCTACCCCTGGTTCGGGGACGGCTTCAGCCAGAAAAGCCGACATCTCATCCCAATCCAGATCCCTCTTCCCCAAGAGGTGCGAGTAGAAGGATCTGACGACCTCCAGGATCCCTGATCTGGATCTTTTCAGGGACCCCGCAGTGTCAACCAGTCCTGTAACAACTTTACTATTCACTGACACCTTGCAGTTTCTATAAGGGTCGGGCGAGCGGTACTTCCCGTAATCCCTCTCAAAAACCAAAGATGCGTGTCTATCATACTGACACCTCATTAGCAAAGATTTCACTCTGGAGATCTCCTCGCGGCTACCTCCAGTTGAGACAAGATGCTCGAGTTTCCTCCTCAGGCCCTGATACAGGCGGTACCTGTCCAGGCTCCTGAGGCTCGAGAGCTGGTGGAAGAATCTCGCCACCCTTTTCTTAAACATCTCCCACCACTCTGACTTACTACTACAAAGATCCAGTAAGGGTACCTGAAGAAAATCCTCAAAGGACTGTCTTATCTCCGCTTCTTCCAAGAGAGACGAATTGAGCCTCCATCCGGGGGGTCTCTGTAACATTCAGGGAAAACAAAATCAAACAGTGATCGGAGAACTCCACCTCAACAACAGATACCGCTGAAGAGACGGCTTCCTCCTTTAAATAAAACCTGTCTATCCTGGACCTACAGTTACCTCTATGATAGGTGAACCCCTCGTGGCCTGCGGTGTGCCGGATGTGGACATCCACCAGGCGAGCCTCACTAGCTATACTATTAAGGGCGACGCTATCATAAGTCAGCTTGTCTCTGGAACCTCCTCTATCCCGGGGCCTCGTGACAGTGTTGAAGTCCCCTCCAAAGACGACCTGCCGACTCGTAAAAAGGTAGGGCTTGATCCTCATAAAGAGACACTTCCGGTCCCATTTAGATTGGGGACCATAGATGTTAATGAGCCGAAGCTCTTGTCCCTTCATGAGGACATCTAATATCAGGCACCTCCCCATTTCTAACTCAATAACCCGTCGGCATTCTACCGGTGCGGTAAAAAGGACCGCCACTCCGCTATACGGCTCGGCCGCAAGAGACCAATAGGAGGACACGAGTCTCCACTCCCTCTTAGCTATAAACACCTCTGCCATATTTGGCAGCCTGGTCTCTTGAAAAAAGAAAATGTCAGCTTCAACCCGGCTGAGAAAATCAAAGGCCGCAAATCTAGCCATGTTTGACTTAATGCTGGCGACATTAATGGACGCCAGCGTCAACGGAGTGGGTACCGCCATCATTGGTGATTGAGTTAGATGGCTTTCTTCTTCCCACTCCCCTTATCCTCTGCCTCAGAGGAGGAATCCTTCCCCCTCTTTAATGACACAGAGGTGTCCATTCCCACATTTTTCCTTCTTTTTTCGTCCTCGTCTCTGGACTCTGGGCCAGTCCCTCCCCCCAAGGACCTTGCATCCCCAGGAGAAGGAGACTCGGCGCCCCCTGTAAGCTCCGCTGAAGCCGAAACCTCACCCTCAGCCTCCTCCTCAGAGGAAGAGATGTTATCAAGGGCTTGGAACCGGTTAGAAAGACCAACTAGAGGGGAGTCGGTTTTACCTTCCTTAAGTACCTTGGTCAGAGCGGGAGAAGATGTTTTATCTCCCTTCTTTCTCTTCTTTTTGGTGCCGAGCTTACGCTTGTGCTCTAGCCACCGCTTATTATCCTCATCCATACTTTCATAATGGGAGGATTCTGAAGCAGAGGCAGTTTCCTCCCTGTGGATCCTCCTGACCTCCTCATCCAACTCATCATCCCTTGGGGCCTCAGCAGCAACACTGGCATCCAGGACAGGGGCTGCCCCGGTAGTCTGGGGCTCGCCCCGCTCCCTCTCCTGTCTGCGCTTGTCTAGACGCCTCAGCTGGGCAGGCGTCTTTTTATTGCTTTTCTTCCCTGGCCCCTCAGCTCCCCCACCCCTGCTAGTCCCCTCTCCAGCAGAATCGGCCTCACGGCTTACTCCCACCGGGGTCTCGACTGCATTAGCAAAGGAGCGAGGACAACGGCTGAATGGGTGGCCTAACTCACCACACAGGTGGCACCTAATCTCCACACAAGAGGCGGCAAGATGGCCGACACCCCCACACAACGCGCATTTCTGCACGGTGCAGTTTGCACTGAAGTGTGTGGGGTCGCCGCACCTGTGACAGAGCTTCGGTTGCCCCTGGTAGAAGACCAGGATACGATCCCTACCCAGGAAGGCAGACGATGGAATGTGGGCAACCGTACCACCTGAACGCTTAAGTTTTACCATAAACGTCCAGGCCCCTGACCAGATACCAAACTCGTCGCGGTTTTTCTTTGGCATCTCCACCACCTCTCCATAGCGACCAAGCCACGTCATGATGTCATAGCAAGAAAGCGACTCGTTACGAGTCATCACGGTCACTTTCTTGATCTGGTTTTGGCGAGACACTGCCTGAACGGCAAAGTCTTGCCAGCCGGGCTCATTTTTTGCCAACTCATAATTCGCCCAGAAGAGCTCAAGCCCCTCCGGCCGAACAAAGCTGACATCAAACTCAGGCGTGGAATAGGGATGTATCAAGGCGTAGATGTCAATCGCCTTGAAGCCCATCCTCAGCAGGAGCTCCACAACTTTAGACCTTGGCGGACATGCATCACTGCCCCTCCACCGAAGACGGACCACATTCCTACGCACACTGCCTGGCCCGGCTGTTGGGAGGAACCACACTGTATCTAACCCTTTTTGCTCTCGGAAGGCCCCGAGGCCATGCCTCTCTATCCAGAAGGATAGATCAACCTCTCGACCCTCTACCATTAGTGATCTCTCCCCCTTCTTTAGAGCCTCCAGAAGGCGCCGTTGCAACATGCCGTCCCCAAAGCCCGGAGACGAGGAGGATGCCCTATTTGCCCCGGAGGTGACACTGGCATAACTCTGGACAGGTGTTGCCACCCCCGGGGGGGCAACTGGACCAGTGACCACATCAGCCCCAACAGTATCACCATTACCCACCTCCATCTCACCCTCCACCAAACCAGCAACCACACCACTAGACAATGAATTATCCTCATTCACCTCCACCACCACATTCATTCCTGCTGGATCAGTAACAATGATGGATGACCTTTTGACCTCCGCATCAGGCACAAGGGGCTCAGTCACCTCCATAGAACTGGAGGCGACCTCACCCCCGGTCTTATGTGTGCCCTCCACATCATCGGTCGGTAATTTCCGCTGTTTGGCATTTGGTATAATGTGCCGCTGATCTCTAGCTGCAGTTAGGCGCCGCTGATCTTTAGCATCAGGATCTTCCGGACCAGCGACGCCAACACAAAATAGCACTTTCGTGGGAGGACCGGAACGCTCAGCCCCAACTGCCCCCTCACACTGCCGCCGCTTCTCAACTAAGTGATCAGCGGCAACAGCATTCAGAGGCGCCGAGGCTACCGGAGCTGCCCCCGACACCGGGCTGCTCCCCCCTCCCACTGAGGAGCGCACCACAGCATCGTGGCCTGATGGAACGCCCGCCGCCGGGCCGCCCTCACTGTCCAGCCTCTCGGCTGATGCACCTCCTGCTGCGTCCCCACTACTACAAGCAGAGACGGAGCTCTGCGCCTCACTACCGCGCTCTGTAATCTCCCCGCGCCTTTGCACCGGATCCACAGCAGAACCCGGGCTGGGCTGGGCAACGGGGCTTATACAGCGAGCTGAGCCTGCCGCCGACTCAGGGGGTACAGGGAGGGGGGCATATACGTATCTTACCGCTTCCTGCAGCTTTGGCTTAGTCTTCTTTGCCTTTTTGTGGCCCCCAGGTGCCTCTTCTGGTAGATCGTCACCAAGATGGAAGTTTTGGAGGCACACTGGGGACTCCAGGAGCTTAATCTCCGCCATTAGCGCCCCTCCCTGGCCGCTGCTGTCACTGTCCTCCCCAGAGCCGGCAGAACTGCGACCGGATGTCACTGTCGCCTGTCCTGCAGGGAGCTCGCTGCACGTGGCCTGCGGGTGACTTTGCAGGCTGCCAGGTGGGGCTTCCTGCTGGTCATCATCACTCTCATCATCCACCTGGCTCTCAGGCTGCAGCCCTATCTGCCTTTGCTCTCTGGTATCAGCCATTTCTCTAAAGCGGTCTTCATTTATAAGTTTTTCTTTGAAAGGACCACTCTGATCCCTGATGGTGGCTTTCCTAAGTTCCAGGCGTTGAATTTCACTGCTCAGTCTTTTTACCTCGGCTTGGAGTTTTGCCTTCCTTGGTTTGGAGGCCCCCACAGCTTTGGCGCTTGTGCAGCGCAGCTCCTCCCGGAGCCTCCTGATGAGCTTACTGGCATCTTCATACTCACGGAGGCGTATCATGACCCGGGAGGCATAGGTGGACACAGACTCCCGGGGTCCCTGCAGCGCCCATTCCCCCTCAGGGAGGTCGGCCTCACCTCCGTGAGCACTCAGCTTTCCTCCGGAAGGAGCGCCATCTTGCACGCCGCTGTCAGGCTTTTCCTCCATGCTGGAAGCCTTGCGGCTTCTGGGGGTCTCCACAATCCCGGGGGGAGTAGGAGCCACATTGCTGCGACTCCTGGTGCAGCGTCTCACCCCCGAGTCCTCTGATGTGCAGGCCGGTTGCTGGTTTCTTCTGCCCCCCGCCGGCCTGGTTCGGGAAGCAGAAGCCTGGGACTTGGCTCCATCACTCATCCCAGAAACCCGCTCCCTCCCTGGGAAAGAGAGAAAGCAGGTCCCCAGGTGGAAAGGTGTTGGTTTCTCAGAGATCAGGAGCTCACAGCAGGATCTGCAGCCACCACACCCGTAATCACCACACTGACTAGCAGCTGATCAGAGCTGCACCCAGTATGCTGCTGGTGTGGTCACTGTGTACATACATTACATTACTGATCCTGTACTGATCCTGAGTTACATCCTGTATTATACTCCAGAGCTGCACTCACTATTCGGCTGGTGCAGTCACTGTGTACATTACATTACATTACTGATCCTGTACTGATCCTGAGTTACATCCTGTATTATATTCCAGAGCTGCACTCACTATTCTGCTGGTGCAGTCACTGTGTACATACATTACATTACTGATCCTGTACTGATCCTGAGCTACATCCTGTATTATACTCCAGAGCTGCACTCACTATTCTGCTGGAGCAGTGACTGTGTACATACATTACATTACTGATCCTGTACTGATCCTGAGTTACATCCTGTATTATACTCCAGAGCTGCACTCACTATTCTGCTGGTGCAGTCACTGTGTACATACATTACATTACTGATCCTGTACGGATCCTGAGTTACATCCTGTATTATCCTCCAGAGCTGCACTCATTATTCTGCTGGAGCAGTCACTGTGTACATACATTACATTACTGATCCTGAGTTACATCCTGTATTATACTCCAGAGCTGCACTCACTATTCTGCTGGTGCAGTCACTGTGTACATACATTACATTACTGATCCTGTACTGATCCTGAGTTACATCCTGTATTATCCTCCAGGGCTGCACTCACTATTCTGCTGGAGCAGTCACTGTGTACATACATTACATTACTTATCCTGTACTGATCCTCATTTGAATAAAGAGAAAATTTCAGCTCACCCCTGAGATTTAATCCCAGTCTGGCATGGAATACGGCGTCCTCGCTGCTGCACAGCGCCAGGGTCAATGAAGAAGTGAAGATGGATCCAGCTCAACACACCGGGCAATTAATTAAAATTCAACAATTTTTATTGGCAAATCCTTTTAAAAACTTGTAGAAAAGACAAAAAATGGACATCTCAGATGACAAAGCATTTTCATAGCCAGTGTTCAAGAGTTTTTCACTCGAAACGCGCATGGCATTTTTTATACACACCACCCCATAATATATGCTTTGTCGTCTGAGATGTCCATTTTTTGTCTTTTCTACAAGTTTTTAAAAGGATTTGCCAATAAAAATTGTTGAATTTTAATTAATTGCCCGGTGTGTTGAGCTGGATCCATCTTTACTTTCTCACTGATCCTGAGTTACATCCTGTATTATACTCCAGAGCTGCACTCACTATTCTGCTGGTGCAGTCACTGTGTACATACATTACATTACTGATCCTGTACTGATCCTGAGTTACCTCCTGTATTATACTCCAGAGCTGCACTCACTATTCTGCTGGCAGAGTCACTGTGTACATACATTACATTACTGATCCTGTACTGATCCTGAGTTACCTCCTGTATTATACCCCAGAGCGGCACTCACTATTCTGCTGGTGCAGTCACTGTGTACATACATTACATTACTGATCCTGTCCTGATCCTGAGTTACCTCCTGTATTATACTCCAGAGCTGCACTCACTATTCTGCTGGTGCAGTCACTGTGTACATACAATACATTACTGATCCTGAGTTACATCCTGTATTATACTCCAGAGCTGCACTCACTATTCTGCTGGTGCAGTCACTGTGTACATACATTACATTACTTATCCTGTACTGATCCTGAGTCATATCCTGTATTATACTCCAGAGCTGCTGTGACAAGCAGAATTAGAGCTGTTGCTTTAAAAGCATCCAGCAACTAGAGAGGTTAACACAGTCACAGGAGACAGGGAGTGTTTTAGCAGAGCCCCAGGTGGTTTGTGGGAAAGTTGTTTACTGTCTGGCTGGAGCCGAAGAGAAAGGTGGTGTGTGTGTTCTGTATCTCACAGAAGCGCCCTTGCAAGTGAAAAGGATTAAAGTCAGGAGTGAAGCTAAGCATAGGTCAGGTAGAGTTCCTGAACTATCAGTGCAGAGTATTGTCAGGCAGAAAGATAAGGACTGTAAGAAATGGTGTTACAGGGATCATTTCCCTCAGCAACCCCCCCCCCCTTCTTCATCTCACTGTGCTGTAAAGAATGATGTGTTCATTAATATGCCTTTGCATCAGACCTGTGCTGTCCTGTACTACAGGGAAAACTGTGAACTGCTGTGCTGCTAAGGAAACTGTACTGTTTGTCAGTGGAGCCTGTTGCTCATAAGACTTAACTTGCACTGACTGTGCGGCTTCTTATTAAATGCTACTGTTCTACCGTTTATGAGGACTCTTGTCAAGTGTGTCTAGTCAGCAAGTAAAACAACCTACGTGTCTGTGCCTGAGGGTCAATACCCCTGTGTGCCTGAGAGAAGCTGCAGCACATGGTCTATGGTCGCCCTGAATAACGGTTCCCCCAGGATTCCAAAGAATTCATGTAACCTGTCTCGCCCCTATCTGAACCTAGCGGCGTGTAACACTGCATTCATTATTCCGCTATTCTGCATGTGTGAACACTACTGATGCCAAGAATGAGGCTCTGAGATACCCCTTTGTATTCACAGCATCATTCTCTTGTTTGGTGTTGGTCCCAGTGATAGAGCCCCAGCAGTCACCCAGAAATCACTTATATTAGGGCAGCATGGTGGCTCAGTGGTTAGCACTGCAGCATTGCAGCATTGGGGTTCTGGGTTCAAATCCCACCAAGGTCAACATCTGCAAGGAGTTTGTATGTTCTCCCTGTGTTCACATGGGTTTTCTCCGGTTTCCTCCCACATTCCAAAGACATCCTGATTGAGAACTAGATTGTGAGCCCCAATGGGAACAGTGATGATAATGTCTGTAAAGCGCTATGGAATTAATGGCGCTATATAAGTGAGTAAAAAAAAAAAAAAAATAGTGTCCTGTGGACAGGTCCTAGTGCATTTTCTGCTCTTTATTATTGTTATTTAATGTATATTATTTTATGTTTATTATTACTCTTTAGTATATTTATTGTATCATTTGTATAAAATAAACAATTTTCATATAATTTTATACCTAAGTAGCAAAATTCATTTCTGTTTTTGGGTGAAGGCGCCAATATCTTTTCCAATCAAAAATCAAAGTAACTAAATTCTCCGTCTCGTCTTAGCGCATCGGCCGTCGTTCTTACAGTATTAGCTCAGATAATTTTTTTTTTCTTTCGTTTTAATGTTTCCTTAAACAAAATAGCTTGTTAATTATTAAAGGCAATTATCAGTGCGCCCTTGATGATTAGATGCAAAGAAATTATTTTCAATTACCCTCCTATTGCACACATTACAGAAGGATATTGGAAAGCGCGAGCGGCTCTCTGTAAATAGTGAAGCGTACGTGTAACAGGAGGAGCGGTAAGGAAACGTATCACCTGTCTCATGTGTCGGTGTCGGCCCTGTAACTCCAGGAGGACGAGCTGTCCCATAACCAGTGCATTCTGTTACTGCCATGAATTACTAGGACTATTATGGCCGCTCACCCAGTTTTACCAGTAGTCACCCTATTTTTCGCTCCCTTATATAGTTTACACCTGTATCCTGAATCCTAATGGGTGTGTAGCTAATAATTGGGCATTATCCATTGGACTAATTCAGTCAATAGCGGTCTGATCACTGGTTTTCCTTGCTCTGGTTCAGTTCCGGTTGGCGGTGCACCAGGTCTCAGCACATTCCAGCATCCGGACGTTGTGTGCAGTAGTCGTGATATTTCATGGCGTTAGTACCCATCAAAACTATATTGTCTGGTCTGGGGTCTGATATTCATATAAGGTAGATAGATGGGTGAATGTATGCGTGGATAGATGGATGGATGGATAGATAGATATTAGATCTATAGGTTGATAAATATGAGATATATGATACATAGATAATAGATATGAGATAGATGTATGGATAGATGATACGTGTAAAAAAAGACTTGGGTATACAAATAGATCACAGACTTCACATGAGTCCACGGTGTGATGCAGCAGCAAAAAAGGCAAACACAGTTCTGAGATGTATTAAGAGAAGCAGAGAGTCTAGATCACGTGAAGTAATTATCCCCCTCTACTCCTCCTTGGTCAGACCTCATCTGGAATACTGTGTCCAGTTCTGGGCACCACCAGACATGGAGAAACTGGAGCAAGTTCAGAGAAGAGGTACCAGGATGGTGAGGGGACTGCAAACTATGTCCTACGAGGAACGGTTAAAGGATCTAGGAAGGTGTAACTTACAAAAAAGAAGGCTAAGAGGAGACTCAATGGCTGTCTACAAATATCTGAAGGGATGTCACAGTGTAGAGGGATTATCCTTATTCTCATTTCCACATGGATACACGAGAAGCAATGGGGTGAAACTGAAAGGGAGAAGATACAGATTAGATATTAGGAAAAACTTTTTGTCAGAATTCCTGTTGTCCTTCTACAGTTTGACCACTAGTGGCTGCTTTTGTTCACCTTAATAATTGTGCTGCAATCCCACTCCTTACCACTGGAGGCTGCTGTTGTGTTCTGCAATTACTCTTTACTAAGATGGCAGATTCTGAACCTGTGAGATCCATCTTGTTTCTTGTTTGGGCCTCCTTAAAGCCACATGGATCTCTCACTCATTGCTTGAGTATTGTGTCTAGCTTTTAGCCTAATTCCAGTCTCCAGCTCCTGAACATTCTTACCCAGTCTGTTCTCACCTATCTATGGATTGTTTCCTAAAACTCCTTTGCTAACTCCAAGAACTTCTACTACCGCTTTCTATTCCTGCTCGTGCTCCTTCGGCCACTGATTTCCAGCAGTACTATGCCAGCATCGTAACAATTTTTGACAGTGAGGGTGATCAATGAGTGGAACAGGCTGCCACGAGAGGTGGTGAGTTCTCTTTCAATGGAAGTCTTCAAACAGAGGTTGGACAGACATCTGTCTGAGATGGTTTAGTGAATCCTGCATTGAGCAGGGGGTTGGACACAATGACCCAGGAGGTCCCTTCTAAGTCTAACATTCTATGATTCTATAATTCTATGATAGATAGATAGATAAATATTAGATAGATTAAAAAAACAAGAGTAAAAACAGCAAAATAGACATGAGCGAATTACTTCACGCAAGTGTTCTCTGGCCAAGGACAAGAGCTGCACAAATTTATTTGCCCTCCGGGATCCCCATCGCGGTGTTTGATTTGCCCGCCTGGTATAACGTTATTTGTGCAGCGTCCAGGTGACGTTTCGCCAGCCCAGCAAATCAGAAGCAGAGTCTGAGAGCCTGGATTCATGCAACTCCTATCTGCAGCAAGAGATCATTGACCTGGTCCATGAACCAGGGTTGAGTGAAGAGATCCGCTCATCTTCACAGCACAGGTCCAATATGACTGATATGCACACGGTCGGACAGGGGTATCTGGGGCCCACACGGGAAATTTACTCTAGGGGCCCACCTACAGCTATATGCAAATATCTGTAAGCCGTTACCCCTGTTATAGTGGAGCGTCGACTGTAAAACACAGGAGGCTCCTGCACATCTACTGTGCGCCACTATAACTGGGATGTACAATTACGGTATTTTCGATTAAAGGGGTTCTTTGGTTAAAATGAGTTATCACTGATTCATGGGCTCCACCGTATAGGTGATTGTTTGGGTCCGACCATTGGAAACCACATTGATCGAAATAATAAGGAAGTTTTATTCCCGACAGGACACTTACTCCATTTTAAAAATGGAGCCGCAGGTGGGATATCTGACCGCAGCCTCATTCATTCTCTTTGGGACTTCCAGAAAAAAACAAGAGCAGCCACTGAGAGAATGAATGGATCAGTGGTCAAGTCGCACATGAGCTCCAGTCTAATGGGGATAAAAGTTCCACATTCTGCGGGACCCATTAGTCAGACCCCCACCGATCAATAACTTAGAGATGTGGAGAGATGATTACTTTTTTCACCGGAGAACCCCTGTAAATGCATCCCTGCCACTATGTTCCAAGTATTAAATCTCTAATGGAAATAAAAAATCTCCTAATTAATATCAGAGAAAACAAATGACCGCCATACACAACACAATCCACTCTACCAACACCAATTATGCAAGGGAAAAATACTGGCACACTGTGACCAGACCACAGAGTGACCGAATAATACTACATACAAGGGAAAAATACCGCCACACCATGACCAGACCAGATAATGACCGAATAATACTTCATACAATGGAGAAATACCACAACACACGTGACCAGACCACATATTACCACCACATAGTGACCAAATAATACCACATGCAAGGAACAAATACCGCCACACCATGACAAGACCACACATTACCACTAGTGATGCGTGAATGTGTTCGGATAAGGTGTTATCCAAGCACGCTCGAGTCTTAACTGAGTATCTTTGCTGTGCTCATCAAATATGTTCTCGCCGCCGCAGCTGCATGTCTCGCGACTGTTAGACAGCCGCAACACATGCAGGGATTGCCTAACAAACATGCAATCCCTGCATATGTTGCGATAGTCTAACAGCCGCAAGACATGCGGCCACGACGACGCGAACATATTTGACAAGCACGCTGAAGATTCTCGGTTAAGACTCGAGCGTGCTTGGATAACACCTTATCTGAGCATGTTCAGGCATCACTAATTTCCACCACAAAGTGACCGAATAATTCCACATACAAGGGACAAATACCACCTCAAAGTGACCAGAGCACAAATTAACACCCCATAGTGACCGAATACTACAATACTGATCATGAAAACAAACCACAATACTAACAACACTGTTTATTACCACCAGTGACATTATACACAAGAGCTCTGTATATAGTATACAGGGTACAGTGTATAAAATTAAGTCAATTTGCGCTTCCCTTTAGACCAAAATATGGTTAGATAATGTGCTAGCTCAATGCTAATTAGGTAGATATAATGGTATGTCGGTATAAGTAAATGGATTAATAGATAAATAAATACATAAATAGATGAATAAAGATGTAAAATATATAAAGTAATACAGCTGTCATTAAATTAGTATAAAAACCCCAGAGAGAGTAAATGGACAGATTTAAAGTCACAATAAAAATAATTTTATTTCGTATAGTTTAAAAAAATAAGGGTGAAGGAGTAAAACCAAATGGGGTCTTTAAGCACAGTTAAAATTTGACAATGGAAGGGCTGAGGTAAAAATAGAATCCTGGTGGGATCCGCTGTTTGGATTTTTCGGGTACACCGGGTAGAGGTTCTTCTGTTTAAAGTAGAGAAGGAGGTGGATGAGTATCTATGTTGGATACTATTAGTGTGAACTAGGGCTGATAATAGTTACCTGTTGGTAGAATGATCTGGAGTAGATTCACAGGTGGCGGAGATGTCCCTGGTATGACAGTGGGATCCGCTGTATGGATGTTTTTTGCAAAAAGGTAGTAGTTCTGTTGGGAATAGAGGGAGGGGTGGGTGAATAGTGTGGTGTAAGTGGTAATAGGGGTCTGGAATGGTAAGGGTTACCTGATTGTGATATGGTCTGGAATGGGCTCATAGGTGGCGGGTAGGTCTCATGTATAGCGGTAGGAGGCTGGTGGGAATAAGATGGGATGGGTTATTATAATGTATGATCGCTTGTGGTGATAGATAGGTGTATGTAAAAATGTGGTGTACCTGTAATGATGTCGAGAGAGTAGGCTGGATGTGAATATGAGGACTGGACAGACCAGCTAATGTTATATAGAGACTGTTAGTAGGTCCTAAATGAATAAAAGGGTTAATGGTATTATAGATGGTCAGGACAGGTCAATTAAGAAGAGATAAATAGAAAGTACCTGAGTCCGGGAGTAGTACCTATAGGTCCCAAGGTGTAGTCATAACAGTTAACCAAGGAGTGATAGAAGAGATCTGAGCATCTGCAGGTGTGAGTAGGTCTGTACTGGTCAATGGGTAGAGACTAATCCATTAACCTACTGGAGGGAAAAGGACACAAAATTAGGTAGTGTAGCAGAGGGTTAATAGCGGTGAGCTCCCTCCGGGTACAACTCTGCGCAGCGTGACCTGAAGGTGCGTGGAGCTGTAACAGATACTCTCTGATAGCTTGTTACTGTTGGTACATGCGGAGGTGTAGAGCTTACCTTCCTTCTGAAGTCCGATGATCAGTGTGGTAAGGAGGGCTCTCTTACCTCCTTGTATATCCTCCGTCTGTGTGGGAGATGTACTTAGGCTGGAGAGTGCAGGGGGGCGCTAAAGTTGGCGGAGTAGAGTCCCGGCCGGTGACTCTGACTCCGCAATACCTGTAGTAGTGGTGCAGGGCCTTACAGGACCTGGCGTGACGTCACGGTCACGTGTGAGACACGTGATTAGGCTTGTACGGTGTGGCAGAAGGCCCAATTCCTATGCGTTTCGAAAGCTGCGGTTTTCTTCATCAGGGATGGTCCCTTTCTGCCAATGATCCTTTTTATAGTTGCTGACTTTGGAGTTTGATTGTTTAATTAGTTCATATTGATTAGATAGAGCGCATAGTTACCCTTCATAGGTCATTAAAGGCAAAAAGTTCAATCTCGGTATTAAGTCCCTTTGGTTTCAGGGTATCCATTTCAAAGATCCAGAAACTTTCTCTTCTAGACTTCTTTTTTATAAAATTGCCCTTTCTCCAACTTTTCGGTACAATTTGTATTCCTGTTATCTGGGTGCCTGTGATTTTTCCCCCATGTTTTTCTGCATAATGTGCAGAGAGGGGGTGTCCGGGAAATTGATTCTTGATGTTCCTTAAATGTTCATTAATACGTTTGAACATAGGGCGTATAGTGCGCCCTATGTATAACTTTTCACATGGGCATTTTAGACAATAGATGACGCCCGATGTAGAGCATGTAAAAAAAGTCCTTGATGGGGTATTCCTTTTGTAGTGTTGTAATTGTGCATTGTTTTGACGTTAATGCCTGTTTACAGGCTTTACATTTTTTGCATGGAAAAAAACCTTTCAGGCTTTTTGTAAATATGTTAGAGGAATTGTAAATTTTTGGTGGATTTCTCACTGATAGGGCAATTAAATTACCCAAATTCTGGGCCTTTCTGAACACGAGTCTTGGGTTTCGTGCTAATTTGTCCCCTATGGTCTTATCATCCTTGAGTAAATCCCAATGTTTTGTTAATCTAAGGATACAGTGTAAGTGCTCAGGTAATAGAGTGATCACCAGTGACATTATACACAGGAGCGCTGTATATAGTGTACAGGAAATGCAGTTGTGGCACCCCAGGGGTCTGGTTTCCACAGTAATGTAATGTTATGTCTGAGAGCAGGTGGGAGGTCCTTTGGTCAGGGATCCTGTGCATGCCACACCTCCTGCCCAGTCCTGGGAGGGGAAGAACTTCCCCTATATAAACCCGGGGCTGAAGCAGGGTTAGGAGTCAAGGAGAGTAGAGACAAGAAACAGCAGAAGCAATACTACTACGAGTCAGGGGCTGGCAGCTGCAGAGCTCGCCCTGACTGAGAAGCTTTCTTACCGGACCCGGCGTCCGAGGCTGTGGGGACTAACTCTTACCCAGCAGCAGAAGCCGACCGGCAGGGGATTTCAGGTCCTCAGGCCCAGAAACCCGAAGGCACGGTCACACGCGTGGGACCAGCACCGCCATCGTGGAGCGGAAGCCATTAGAAGGCCCCGAGTCACTGGCCATACGGGTGAGCACCACACGGTACACTCAGGGACGTGGGCTACTTATATCCGCTTCTAGCAAGGTAGCCAGAAGAGTACAGTCAGTTTGGGAGGCCTACAACTCCGCCTGGCCAGGGGAGATCCCATCTGCTCAAGGACTGACCAGGCCCCGTTCACTAGCAAGTACTCCGGGAGGGTCTATCGTTGTTACCAGTAAAGACCCTGAATTACACCGCACCGTCTCTGAGTGGTTCCTGCTACCCCCATCATCCACATCTGCTGCCCTGAGGCCATACCCCTCCCGTTGGGGGTTATACCATCTACGCTGCACCATCCATCCACCGGCCTCAGCGGACTGTCCTGCAGCGGCAGCTCCATAGCTGCATTCAACGGGTGGCGTAGTCGTCCTACATCTACCGCTGTTACATCGCCGCTCAGTTTGACTCCCTGGGCACGGACCGGGTCACCGCCACGAGACTACAACCCTCAAGAGATCCGGCTCCGGGTAAGCTCCCGCGTGCGCAACGCAGCGCGACACAGGCCCAGGGGCGCGTCACAGTGATCACCAGTGACATTATACACAGGAGCTCTGCATATAGTGTACAGGTAATACAGGGATCACCAGTGACATTATACACAGGAGCTCTGTATATAGTGTACAGGTAATACAGGGATCACCAGTGACATTATACACAGGAGCGCTGTATATAGTGTATAGTGTACAGGAAATGCAGTGATCACCAGTGACATTATACACAGTAGCTCTGTATATAGTGTACAGGTAATACAGGGATCACCAGTGACATTATACACAGGAGCTCTGTATATAGTGTACAGGTAATACAGGGATCACCAGTGACATTATACACAGGAGTTCTGTTTATAGTGTACAGGTAATACAGGGATCACCAGTGACATTATACACAGGAGCTCTGTATATAGTGTACAGGAAATGCAGTGATCACTAGTGACATTATGCACAGGAGCTCTGTATATAGTGTACAAGTAATACAAGGATCACCAGTGACATTATACACAGGAGCTCTGTATATAGTGTATAGTGTACAGGAAATGCAGTGATCACCAGTGACATTATACACAGGAGCTCTGCATATAATGTACAGGTAATACAGGGATCACCAGTGACATTATACACAGGAGCTCTGTATATAGTGTACAGGTAATACAGGGATCACCAGTGACATTATACACAGGAGCTCTGTATATAGTGTACAGGAAATGCAGTGATCACCAGTGACATTATACACAGGAGCTCTGTATATAGTGTACAAGTAATACAGGGATCACCAGTGACATTATACACAGGAGCTCTGTATATAGTGTACAGGAAATGCAGTGATCACCAGTGACATTATACACAGGAGCTCTGTATATAGTGTATAGTGTACAGGTAATACAGGGATCACCAATGACATTATACACAGGAGCTCTGTATATAGTGTATAGTGTACAGGTATTGCAGTGATCACCAGTGACATTATACACAGGAGCTCTGTATATAGTGTCAGTGTACAAGTAATACAGTGATCACCAGTGATATTATACACAGGAGCTCTGTATATAGTGTACAGGGAATGCAGTGATCACCAGTGACATTATACACAGGAGCTCTGTATATAGTGTATAGTGTACAGGTATTGCAGTGATCACCAGTGACATTATACACAGGAGCTCTGTATATAGTGTGCAGGAAATGCAGTGATCACCAGTGACATTATACACAGGAGCTCTGTATATAGTGTCAGTGTACAAGTAATACAGTGATTACCAGTGACATTATACACAGGAGCTCTGTATATAGTGTACAGGAAATGCAGTGATCACTAGTGACATTATACACAGGAGCTCTGTATATAGTGTACAGGTAATACAGGGATCACCAGTGACATTATACACAGGAGCTCTGTATATAGTGTACAGGAAATGCAGTGATCACCAGTGACATTATACACAGGAGCTCTGTATATAGTGTACAAGTAATACAGGGATCACCAGTGACATTATACACAGGAGCTCTGTATATAGTGTACAGGAAATGCAGTGATCACCAGTGACATTATACACAGGAGCTCTGTATATAGTGTATAGTGTACAGGTAATACAGGGATCACCAATGACATTATACACAGGAGCTCTGTATATAGTGTATAGTGTACAGGTATTGCAGTGATCACCAGTGACATTATACACAGGAGCTCTGTATATAGTGTCAGTGTACAAGTAATACAGTGATCACCAGTGATATTATACACAGGAGCTCTGTATATAGTGTACAGGGAATGCAGTGATCACCAGTGACATTATACACAGGAGCTCTGTATATAGTGTATAGTGTACAGGTATTGCAGTGATCACCAGTGACATTATACACAGGAGCTCTGTATATAGTGTACAGGAAATGCAGTGATCACCAGTGACATTATACACAGGAGCTCTGTATATAGTGTCAGTGTACAAGTAATACAGTGATTACCAGTGACATTATACACAGGAGCTCTGTATATAGTGTACAGGAAATGCAGTGATCACCAGTGACATTATACACAGGAGCTCTGTATATAGTGTATAGTGTACAGGTAATACAGGGATCACCAATGACATTATACACAGGAGCTCTGTATATAGTGTATAGTGTACAGGTAATGCAGTGATCACCAGTGACATTATACACAGGTGCTCTGTATATAGTCTACAGTGTGTGTGTATATATGATACACTGACTCACCAGTGACGTCTCTAGGTAAAGTCCTTCATCTTCGCTCTTCTTCTTCATCCGGCACAGACTGTCGTCACTTCTTCCAGCCAGGACTCATCTCTGCAGAAAATAACACAAAGTCATCAATAGCTGATTGCTTCTAGAGCACATTCCCCACTTTTCCTCCCAAGTTCTACACTATGCCAGATGAATAAAAAAAGTGACACGGTGCCGCCCTGCACAGTAACAGGACCTCCCTTTTGTTCCGCCATGCAAAACCGTTTCCTAAAAAGTAAATCATATTACAGTAGTAATGATGTCCCTAATTGGCCGTCAAAGTAATTATGTTCTTCACTTGCCACCATAAGTGAATAATGTATGTTCCTCATTCTGGCCCCCAAACAGTAATTAAGTCCCTCATCCTGGCCTCCAAACAGTAATTAAGTCCCTCATTCTGGCCCCCTTTATTTAATAATGTGCGTCATCTTGGGCCCCTATGTCCCTTGTCCAGCAGCCTGGCCCCCCATATGTCCAGTCCAGCAGCCTGGCCCCCCATATGTCCAGTCCAGCAGCCTGGCTCCTCATATATCCAGTCCAGCAGCCTGGCCCCCCATATGTCCAGTCCAGCAGCCTGGCCCCCCATATGTCCAGTCCAGCAGCCTGGCTCCTCATATATCCAGTCCAGCAGCCTGGCCACCCATATGTCCTGTCCAGCAGCCTGCGCCCCCGTATGTCCAGGCCAGCAGCCCCCCCCATATGTCCTGTCCAGCAGCCTGCCCCTCCCCATACGTCCTGTCCAGCAGCCTGCGCCCCCATATGTCCAGTCCAGCAGCCTGGCCCCCCATATGTCCTGTCCAGCAGCCTGGCCCCCCATATGTCATGTCCAGCAGCCTGCGCCCCCATATGTCCAGTCCAGTAGCCTGCGCCCCCATATGTCCAGTCCAGCAGCCTGGCCCCCCATATATCCAGTCCAGCAGCATTGCCACCCATATGTCCTGTCCAGCAGCCTGTGCCCCCCCATATGTCCTGTCCAGCAGCCTGGCCCCCCATATGTCCTGTCCAGCAGCCTGGCCCCCCATATGTCATGTCCAGCAGCCTGCGCCCCCATATGTCCAGTCCAGTAGCCTGCGCCCCCATATGTCCAGTCCAGCAGCCTGGCCCCCTTATATCCAGTCCAGCAGCCTTGCCACCCATATGTCCTGTCCAGCAGCCTGCGCCCCCATATGTCCTGGCCAGCAGCCTGCCCCCCCCCATATGTCCTGTCCAGCAGTCTGGCCCCCATTTGTCCTGTCTAGCAGTCTGGCCCCACATTTGTCCTGTCCAGCAGCCTGCCCCCCCATATGTCCTGTCCAGCAGTTTGGCCCCACATTTGTCCTGTCCAGCAGTCTGACCCACCATATGTCCTGTCCAGCTTCCTGACCCCCCATATGTCCTGTCCAGCTGCCTGGCCCCCCCATATGTCCAGCAGCCTAGCCCCCCATATGTCCAGCATGCCGCCTCCACAGAAGAAAAAAAATCCTCTTGCCTGCCTACGCTCCCGGCGCACCGCGGTGTCCTCCTCTTACAGATCCGGCGCGCTCGTGTTAAAATGGCCGCCGACCTAGCAGTGGCCGGCAGTTGACTTGAGTGTGCCCGTCACAGGCGGCACATGACATCGACGCCATATGCCAGCGACGGCAGACGCATAATCGTCAGTGTTCATAGTGACGTGCGACACGGCGGTTCAGGTAATGAATGCTGAGCGCGCGTGCCTCTGCCCATACTCTGTCTGCGCTTTTAAAGGGCCTGTACCCCTAAAAAACGCAGGCTTTTTTTTTCCCCTCTATCTCGTCTACAGCAAGGGCCCACCTGGGATTTCCCCAATACCCTGCCAGGCCAGTCTGATCCTGTATGTACAAGGTGTAGGCTGCGCTGTAAAGCTTGGCAAAGGCTTAATTGTTAACGTTGCTGTCTTTCATATGGGCCAATAAATCACTAGTTTTTGCATTTTAGTCAACCTACACCTTGTGGATTAGATAGATAGATAATCAGACCGATGATTACACAATGCTTTCTCCTTCTATGATATTTCTCTGGCCGTACAGAAGTCGTTCCTTTGTGTCCACAGATCTCACTTTGCTTTATACCAAAAAAAAAAAATCCCACAGGTATAAATGTTCCTGTGACTTTTTCTATTGTCCATGGGATACACAGAGAACAGCTCTGGGCTCCGCTAATCTCTCTGACCCCCCAATTAGCATGCAATCTATTGTCACACATGGGGTCTGCGGTCACCTGGGCCCGGCGGACATCTGCACCTTGGAGATGTTTGCAGCATTTTCTCACGGTGTGAAAGTCTGAAACCAGCGTCCTCAACCAAGAGCGTTATATGGTCTGATTCTCACTAATTGAGGGATGTCTGCCGAGGAGGGAGGGTCTATTATTTCGGCTTCTGCCCTAGAAACAATTATTTCAGGTCATCTTCTGCCATAATCTTGGAGGACCTTTATTATGTGGCCAAGGTGAGTAATTAAGATGATGAGTTAAATAGGGGATAATTAGAGGGGGAAGGAGGGGTCTCGTTGCCGATCGTCCAGATAACACAAGTCCATACAACGTCTGAGAAAGCCTCTAAGTGGCCATTGCATATTCATAGATGAGGCTATGACACAAATGAGCCTCTAATCCTTTCTTAAGGGGGCATCATCATTTCCCATACATCCACCATGTGGTTGGCAGAGTACAATGACCTGTCTGGATCCACCATGGTCTATGGACAATGGAGACCGCAATGGGGCACTTGACTCGACCTCGCCTCCATCTTCAGCTGGATCTCGAGAATTGCTCCTCAAGGTCTGAATACTTCAATCTCAAAACCAATTATAAAATAGCTAATTATGAAACCTCGTTAGGGACATTCATCCCCTCCGGGTGGGAACCCCACAGCTCCACACTAAAGCATTTTTTCCCTAAAATCAAAGATAATCATAAAATAAATAAATATAGGGGTTATCCCATATTAGAAAAACATGGCTGTCTCCTTCCAAAAAAAGCGCCTGCACCCCTTTTTATATAGGTTGGGTCTAGTATTGCAGATGAGCTCAACAGAAGTGAATGGAGCAGAGCTACAATACCACATCCCACCTGCTTTATTTTTTACTTTCGGACAATCCCTTTAAAGTTACTGAATCCCTTTAAAGTTATGCACTGGTACTGTAGGCAGAAAATTGAGCCATTGCCCAAGACCCATAATGTACCCTGCCGGACTACCAGGAGCAACTTGAATTTACTACTGAACTTTTCAATCCCCTAGACCATGAGAGACATTAAAATTAACTTTTTAATTTTTTATGGACCCCCAGGAAATGTATAATTAATAGTGTTGAGCGAGCACTAAAATGCTCGGGTGCTCGAAGCTCGGGCCGAGCTCGCCGTGATACTCGGGTGCTCGATCCGAGCAACGAGCCCAATGTTAGTCTATGGGAGACCCGAGCATTTTTGCGGCGGCACCCCCGGCAGTCTTTTAAATGCCTAACAAGTGCCCAAAACGATAATGACAGTGCTCAAATGACATGGGGACAGCATGGGGTTCGCCCCAGGAAGCATTTCTGACCCCCAAGTCACTGTTGTCAACAACGTGGTCAGAGGTATTCATCCACTTTTAAGGGCTCACAATAAAACGTTCAAAAACTAAACTGAAACTGCTTTCCTGTGAAATATGTTAAGGAAGCTCCTTTCCAGGGTAAAGACTTGTGCATAAGGTAAAATAAATAACCAAAAACAAAAATATTCCTCCACACCTTGGGCTATGTTCACAAGTAGCATTTTTTATGCGTTTTTTGCACTTTTGTATTGCTTTCAACCGTGACAAATGCATTCACCGGGAAATGTCATTTTAACATTTTACAATCTTATCTGGCCATGTGCTGTGTGACACATGCATACAGTGCTGAAAAGACATGGGAGCAGCATGGGGAAGACCCCTGGAAGCATCTCTGACATGCAGGTCACTGCCTAAAAGTGTGCCCATCAGAAGTCATCCTTGCCGCATCAGAAGATGCAGACTTGCAACTATCCCCGTGCAAGTTCTTGTCCCAGGGCAGTGTTCAATTGTACCTCCCCCCATTCCTTGCAATACAAGCGCAAATATGCAGCCAACCACCCACCCACCCCCAGGCTGCAATACCATACTGCTTGCTTGCACTTGAAATTGGGTCTTTTAGGCATGTGGAGGTGAAATCTGGCCACCACGTCATGGCTGCGTTGGCGGCCTGGCATCCATACTCAGTTCCCAGCCGCCCGGCGGCCGGGTGTCCATACTCGGTCCCCAGCCGCCTGGGGGCAGCCGAGTGACCATAAACGGTCCCCAGCCGCCCCTATTTCTCCTGTCAATTTCCCCACACACACTTTTCTTAGCCCGGCCTGCTTTAGGGCAGCATTGGACGAGCCCACCAGAGAACCAGACTCCTCCGGTGGGCCCTGGCTTCTCTATCAGGGGAGTTGAGTGCCAAGGTGAGGAGCATGATGATGATGATAAAAGTTAGCATCTGCTTTGTTTTCTTGGAGTGCAAGCGTAAGTGTGCAGCCTGCCACCCACCCACCCCCAGGCTGCAATACCATACTGCTTGCTTGCACTTGAAATTGGGCCTTTTAGGCATGTGGAGGCGGAATCTGGCCACCACGTCATGGCTGCGTTGGCGGCCTGGTATCCATACTCAGTCCCCAACCGTCCAGCGGCCGGGTGTCCACACTTGGTCCCCAGCTGCTAAGGGGCGGCCGGGTGTCCATACACGGTCCCCAGCCGCCCCTATTTCTCCTGTCAACTTCCTCCCACACACTTTTCTTAGCCCGGCCTGCTTTAGGGCAGCATTGGACGAGCCCACCAGAGAACCAGACTCCTCCGGTGGACCCTGGCTTCTCCATCAGGGGAGTTGAGAGTGCCAAGGTGAGGAGCATGATGATGATGATAGAAGTTAGCATCTGCTTTTTCTTATAATGCAAGCGCATGTATGTAGTAGCGGCTAGGCCTGAGGTGGTCAGCGTTTTGGCGCATATCCTACCTCCTCCGAGGATTGCTGGATGTTTTCCTGCTACTATCCCAGCTCTATGACTCCCGTTAAAACAAAGCTTCAGGTGATAAATGATGGATGAGGCAGTGGCAATGGAGAAAGAGCAGGAGGAACAGGGACCATTCACATCAATATTAGACTAGTCAACCACATATGTCTTGTAGGATATGTTTCTGTACCAAAAGGAGCAGTTCGGCTACACAGTTATAGGGCATACAGTGAGTGCAATGCCTACCAAAAATTTTGAGGCACTCCAATGCCTCTTGGAAATGACATGGAGGTCAGAGGGCCTTAACTAAACTGTTTTTTCCATTTATAGCAACTGGGTCTCCTGTACACTGTTGGCCTAAGCAGTGAATGGAAGGCTTTCCAAAAATTATGAGGAACTACAATGCCCCTTGAAACAGATGTGGATTACAGCGTACTAAAAATCTTCTACCCATTATTGGGGAGTGGGTCTCCCTTAGTTTTCGCCTTTGCATTGAAAGGCAAAAGCTGACTGAAATTAGGAGGAAATGCAATGCCCGTTGGAAGAGCCGTGGAGGTCGCAGTAGCTTAACAAGACGCTTTTAATGCCCCTCAGAAGAGACGTGGAGGTCCCAGTATCTTAACAAGACGGTTTTAATGCTCCTCGGAAAAGTGGTGGAGGTCCCAGTAGCTTAACAAGACGGTTTTAATGCCCCTTGGAAAAGTGGTGGAAGTCGCAGTAGCTTAACAAGACGGTTTTAATGCCCCTTACAAGAGCCATACAGTACAGCATCTTAAAAATATTATTCACATTATTGGGGAGTGGGTCTCCCGCAGTCTTTGTTTATGTCTTCCAAGCAAAAGCTGACAAAAATAAGGACGGAGGAACTTTCAATAATGGCAACACGGACCACGGTCACCCTGGTGGTATAGTGGTGGTGGAGGCTGAGGATAAGGAGAAGAACATAAAACCGCCGAAATGAGGAAGCGTATACCCATGTGTGGGTGTGAAGCGGTGCATATGAATACACCTCCCGAAATAACACAGTGGATTTGACTTTTACTCTGCTGTCATTTGGTGGTGATGAGAAGTCTGGCCCAATCCAGCCCTTGTTCATTTTGATAAGGGTCAGCTTGTCAGCATTTTCAGTTGACATGCGAGTGCGCTTATCAGTTATAATTCCCCCAGCGGCACTAAAAACATGCTCCGATAACACACTAGCGGCAGGGCAGGCCAGGACCTCCAAGGCGTACAGAGCGAGTTCATTCCAAGTGTCCAGCTTGGATACCTAATAATTAAAAGGCACAGAGGAATCACGGAGGACGCTGGTACGGTCAGCAAGGTACTCCCTCACCATCTTTTGAAACTTTCCACTCCTTGTGAGAGTACCCCGCGCCTCAGGGTCTGTCCGAAGGGAGGGTCTGAGAAAACTGTCCCAGAACGTTGACAGTGTTCCCCTGCCTCTGCTGGATTGGAGTTGCATCTCTCTCGCATGTACACCTTGGTTGGGCAACGAACTGTGACCTCTGCCGCTAGCGTGTTCAGATGGAAATTTTTTTAACAGTTCTGCAGCAAGGGCCTTCTGGTACTGCCCCATTTTTGTAGACCTCTCCACCTCAGGAATAAGAGAGTGAAAGTTCTCCTTGTAGCGGGGGTCTAAAAGTGTCACCAACCAGTAATGACTGTCACCCAACATTTTGACAACGTGAAGGTCACGGTTAAGGCAGCGTAACATAAAGTCAGCCATGCGTGCCAGACTGGTAACGGGCAAGACTTCCGTGTCCTCACCAAGATTACGACTGACCATGCTCTCCTCCTCCTCCCCCCACCCCCCCCGTCCTCAGGCCTCTCACGCTGAACCGACGGTATGACAGTTGTACAGGTACTACCGTCTACAGAGCATGATACAAGCTCCTGTTCTTCCTCCTCCTCCTCTCCCTCATTGTCCCCCAATGCACGTTGGGATGAGATGAGGCTGGGCTGTGTGTAATCGACCGCTACGGCTTCTTGATCCATCTCATCATACTCTGGCTGCAATGCTTCCTCTTTAATTCTCTGCAGTGAGCGTTGCAAAAGACAGACAAGTGGAATGCTGACGCTAATGATGGCGTCATCGCCACTCACCATCTTGCTGGACTCCTCAAAGTTTGTCAAGATGGTACATATGTCAGACATCCATGTCCACTCCTGAGGTCTTATGTGTGGAGTCTGACCTGAATATCGACGGCCTTGTTGCAGCTGGTGCTCCACAACTGCTCTCTTCTGCTCACAAATCCTTTGCAACATATGGAGGGTAGAGTTCCAACGTGTGGGGACATCACACACCAGTCGGTGTGACGGAAGCTGCAAACGCTGCTGCAACACAGCTAGGGCGGCGGAAGCTGTAGCCGACTTGCGAAAATGAGCTGACAGGCGGCGTACTTTGACGAACAGATCTGGCAACTTGGGGTACGATTTAAGAAACCGCTGAACCACGAGGTTAAGCACATGAGCCAGGCATGGTACGTGTGTGATCTCGCCACGCCTCAGAGCCGCCACCAGGTTACGGCCATTGTCACACACGACCATGCCTGGATGTAGGTTCAGCGGTCTCAGCCACAGATCTGCCTGCTCTTTCACAGCTGTCCACAACTCACAAGCAGTGTGAGGTCTCTCACCTAAGCTTATGAGTTTCAGCACAGCCTGTTGCCGCTTGGCGGAGGCAGTACTGCAGTGCTTCCAGCTTGTAACTGATGTGGTGATATCTGAGATGGAGGCTGAACATGAGGAGGAGGACGAGAATGATGCACAGGAGCTGTACACTGTGGAGGCAACTCTGACTGACATAGGGCCCGCAATCCTCGGTGTGGGGAGGATGTGTTCCGTCCCAAGGTCCGACTGGGTCCCGGCTTCCACTATGTTTACCCAGTGTGCCGTCAGAGAGATGTACCGTCCCTGGCCACAAGCACTTGTCCACGTGTCCGTTGTCAGGTGGACTCTCCCAGTAACTGCGTTGTTGAGGGCACGGCAGATGTTTTGGGACACGTGCTTGTGTAGTGCGGGGATGGCACACCGGGCAAAATAGTGTCGGCTGGGGACCGAGTACCGAGGGACGGCCACCACCATAAGATTGCGGAAGGATTCCGTCTCTACCAGCCTAAAATACAGCATTTCCAACGCAAGCAGTCGTGAAATGTGTGAATTTAGGACTGTGGCCTGTGGGGCGTTAGCTGCAAATTTCCGCTTTCGTTCGAAGGTCTGGGATATGGACAATTGAACGCTGCGGTGGGATGTGGACGTGGACATTGATGCTGTTTCTTGAGAAACTGCCATAACAAGAGAAGACTGAGAGGAGGTGGCATCTTTGCATGCAGTATGGACATGGGATTGCCTTGCACACACAACAGGGGGTTCTATTGCACGCACAACAGCGGAAGAAGCAGTGGTGACACCCGCTTACACTGGTCGTGGACCCTGGGGTTCGCCCCACAAAGTCGGGTGCTTTGCTGCCATGTGCCTGATCATGCTGGTTGAGGTCAGGCTGGTAGTTTTGTCACCCCTGCTGATGCTGGCATGGCAGGTGGTACAAATGGCCTTTTTGGGGTTATCAGCAGAGTCTTTAAAAAAATTCCAGACTCTGGAAGACCTACAGGTTGTACTGGCAACGTCCCTCGTGTTGGTGTTACGGGGAACTGTTGCCCGCCTTCTGTGTGCGGCCACCACACTGCTTCTTCCTGCCTGTTGGGGTACTCTGCCTCCCTCCCCCTGTGTGCTGCTGGCCTCACTCTGCATGTCCTCCTGCCACGTTGGGTCAGTTACTAGATCATCCACCACCTCCTCCTCTTCCACTTGCGCACCACGATCCTCCTCCTCACTTCCTGGCAATTGTGTCTCGTCATCGTCCACCTCTTGTGACAAATTGCCAGCGTCGCCTTCCTGTGGCCGTGGCTGTTCAAATATTTGGGCATCGCTACATGGGATCTCCTCTTCCACCACTTCAAGCGGAGCAGGAGAGGGGCACAAATCTGGAAATGGACCAGTGAACAGCTCTTCAGAGTGTCCAACTGTGGGATCAGTTGCTGTCTGACGACACTCGGCATGGTGGGAGGAAGGAGCATCAGGGTGAGGAGGAGTATGCGGTCGAGACTCACAGCTACTAAGATTTGACCATGTGGAAGACAGACCGGAGGTGGTGGTGCCCAGGTAACTGGATGTATTATCTGTTATCCAATTAATAACCTGTTCACACTGATCAGTTCGCAATACTGGTGTTGTTCTGTGCTTCCCTAGTAATTCGGTCAAGAAGTGGGAGCGAGAAGACGTTGCTGTTGGCTGTGGCACGGCCACGGCCCCGTCCTCTGCACGCACCATCACCAGAATATCCAGTTCCACGTCCCTTGCCACGCGCCTTGCCCATTGTAAAGGAAGTAAAATAGCTCACACTCGCACTATTAATGGAAAAAGGGTAATAGAAAGTAGATTAGAACCGTGGAAGAGGAAAACCACAGATCTATTTCTCTGGCCTACACCCGACTCTTTTAAACAATCTGAACAATCAGGGTGAAACTATTACTGTTTTTCTTTATGGAAAAAATAACAAAAGCTGGATAATATAGATTTCTTACCGTGGAACCACAGTTATAATTTACTGGTGTGTGTACCAGACTTTTTTAAATATATATATATTTTCGACTGAACAGCAACACACTCAAACTGTTTTTTTTTTAGATACAAACGGCCCAAAAGTGGATAATACAGAGGTCTGACCCGTGGAACTGCAAAACCACACTTGTATTTCTCGGGCCTACACCAGACTATTTTCAACAGATATATTTGTGTCTGAACAATCAGGAGACATTACTGTTTTTCTTTATGGCAAAAAATGCAAAAAAGCAGGATAATACAGAGATTTGACCCATGGAACTTCAAAACCACACTTGTATTTCTCGGGCCTACACCAGACTATTTTCAACAGATATATTTGTGTCTGAACAATCAGGAGACATTACTGTTTTTCTTTATGGCAAAAAATGCAAAAAAGCAGGATAATACAGAGATTTGACCCATGGAACTTCAAAACCACACTTGTATTTCTCGGGCCTACACCAGACTATTTTCAACAGATATATTTGTGTCTGAACAATCAGGAGACATTACTGTTTTTCTTTACGGCAAAAAATGCAAAAAAGCAGGATAATACAGAGATTTGACCCGTGGAACTATAAAACCACACTTGTATTTCTCGGGCCTACACCAGACTATTTTCAACAGATATATTTGTGTCTGAACAATCAGGAGACACTACTGTTTTTCTTTACGGCAAAAAATGCCAAAAGAAGGATAATACAGAGATTTGACCCATGGATCCGCAAAACCACAGTTCTAGTAATCTGGCCTACACCAGACTATTTTCAACAGATATATTTGTGTCTGAACAATTAGGAGACACTGCTGTTTTTCTTTACAGCAAAAAATGCAAAAAAAGCAGGATAATACAGAGATTTGACCCGTGGAACTGACTATTTTCAACAGATTTTTTACCGTGGAACAGCAAAACCACAGTTATAATTTACTGGTGTATACCAGACTTTTTAAATATATATATTTGCGGCTGAGCAGTGAGCGACACACTCAAACTGTTTTTTTTTAGATACAAATGGCCCAAAAGTGGATAATACAGAGGTTTGAACCGTGGAACTGCAAAACCACACTTCTGTTTATCTAGCCTACACCAGACTATTTTCAACAGATATATTTGTGTCTGAAAAATCAGAGACAAGCTTTTTTTTTTTTGGGGGGGGGGGGAGGGGGACACCAAAAGGTTAATAAGACGGGTATTTGTACAGTGTGAAGGAGGAAACAAAAAAGAGGATTTAGATGAACAAAAAAAGGATTTTTCCTGGCCCCCGAGACCTGGAGCTAAGTCCAGCAATTTCAGCAACAGGAGCACACAGAACTGTAATGCAACGTTTGCTGGTATAACCACTACGTCTCCTATACAGCCTGCCTGCCTTCCTGCCTGAAATCTGGGATGGATATTAGTCCTGAGAAGGACTGTTTGTTTGATCTGGCAGCCTTTACAGACCCTACACTAACTATTTTGCAGGATATATCTCTCCCTAAATCAGCAGCGCTGTCCCTACACTGTCTGATCCGGAGCGACTGGGTCCAAGATGGCGGCGCCCAGTTTTAAATACTCGAGGTGACACTGTGCGGCCAGCCAATCACTGTAATGCCCACAAAAACATGGCTGCGGCATTACAGTGACTGGCTGGCAATCCCTGCATGTTCATTAGCTCTGTAAAGAGCGCTAAACATGCAGGGCGGAGACCCGAGCTCCCGCCCGAGTAACCCGGAAATGCTCGGTGCTCGCTGAACATCCCGAGTAGCGTGATGCTCGGGCGAGTACCGAGCAGTGTCGAGCATGTTCGCTCAACACTAATAATTAACTTTTTTGAATTCTTTGAAATTATAGGAAAAATCTATTTAAACGAAAAAAGAAAAAAAACTACTCTGCTTTTTGCTAAGACCTCACTTTTCTAAAAACCGAGCATGAACGTATGGAAATCGATACACCAATCCGGGAAAAATACTGTTCTAGCTAGACATGTCACTCGAAGCAAGGATCACCAAGCTATTACTTGCCTGTTTTGGATAAATCATATGAAGAGAGCAATCACTGGAGAAGGACACCATGGTCATACGAAGAGAGCGATCACTGGAGAAGGACATCATGGTCATACAAAGAGAGCAATCAGTGGAGAAGGACATCATGGTCATACAAAGAGAGCAATCACTGGAGAAGGACATAATGGTTGGAAGAATAGAAGGAACAAGGCGAAGAGGAAGACCAGCAACCCGATGGCTTGATACTATCAAGATAATGGCAGAGAAGACCCTGGTGGACCTCTCTAGGCTTGCAAAAGATCAAACTTCCTACAGATCGTTCATCCATCATGTCACTATGGCTCGAGATAGAACTGAAGGCAGTTCTAAAAAGATTCCCTTGACGCCATTGACGTTAAGGACGTAGCGGAATCCCCTGCTCTCTGTGTGAACCCTTTAACAAAAGAAAAGCTGCTGTGAGACGCATCTGTGGCGCCCCTGCGGGTTCAGTCGCCACAGAGGTACTGCATCTCACCCAGAGGTGTGGTATCCCACTCTCAGGTAAGGAAGGAGTACTGCCCGGTACCCACCCACCTGCATCCAATACTGCACTATTCCAAACCAGCAGGCGGGGCAAGATGCACTGGCTTATGCTAAGCCCTGTCCCTGGTTGGAAGTGGGGGGGAACCGATTGAGGGGGAACCATGTAGTGGGTGTGGGTGGAGGAAGCAGACAGGGGAGCACTTCAGTAGGAGTATAAAGAGGGAACCATCTTGAAAGAGGTCAGACAGTCTGAGGAGGACAGTCTGAGAGGAGAAAGAGTGGGAGCAGGAGCTCTGAAGTAGCTCTGCTCAGAGGAGAGGAGAGAGGAGTGGGCCTAGACTGAGAGGCCCAGGAGGACAGGCTGGAAGAGGACAGGAGCAGAGGGAAGGCTTCAGGAACAGAGGGGATCAGAGGGGCACAGCGAGTGCGAAAGTCACCCGTGCGCCCGAATCTACACGGACGTGGAGGGATCAGGCTGCAAAGGGGACCGGTCCCTACCTAGTGGAGAACTACAAGGCTCAGCTAGAAACCGGAGGCTACTGTACTTTCAGGGTGCAACTGCTCACAACCGCAACTAAATCGCTAAAAAGGTAGCCGCATAGGATTCAGGGGACTGCACGTTGCCCTCCAAAATCCGAGGCTACTGGCTTGGGACACTGGTTGTGAGGCGCAGGGCAGGAGGGTGAGAGCCAGCGCAGGAAGACCACCGAGGAAGGCACACAGAATGGAGTCCTATTACGTACTCCTGAAACACCTGGGAGATTGCTGAACCCCTGCCTTGGTAAACACAGGACGGCGTGGGAGGTTACCCTGGTGCTGGGAACCTGGAGGCTGACAACTGTGAGTAAATCTGAAGACTACACCCCACTGTGTCTGTGAATAATTGCTGCGCCATCACCTGCACTACACTGCACCGCAACAAATCATCCCTACACTGCCCTGGAGCATAGCTCTGCCTGTGGAGAGCTGAACCAACTCTGCTCCGTCACCATCAGCTCCAGAGGATCTGCACCGCAGCGGCGGCCCCATATAGCCGCATACCACAGGTGGCGTCACGAACATTATATATAAAAACTTCATTCCTCTTTTTCTTTATTCCCCTTTAATTGACCGCCCTGAGTTACGGAGCGGGTCACTGCCACTGTGACATCCCCCCAGCATCGACCGGCCCGGTTACCGAGTACCCCATGGCTCAGGGGGCGCGTCACATCCTTTAACCTAAAGCCATGATCCGATCACCCAAAAAAACTTAGAGTTGGTTACATTTTACAACCAGCAGAGGAACCATATATGGTCTAGAATTTCTGGACTAACATGTCAGGTGGCCTAAAAATCCAGATTTAGTGCTTCATCTTCACAAAAAAGTTTAGGGGACACCATATTTCAAGATGTTCATGAAGGACTATCCAGTGCAAGCTAGAACAAAGGATCAAGCTGGGGGCAGGAACTTCCAAGCCAAGTACCTGGGTGCTGGAGCTGCACCAACAAGCGGCTTGGTCTTGACCAAAATATCTAGACCAGGGGCGGACCTACCGCCGGTACAGCCGGTGCAGGGCGGCCCTTGCCGGGCTGCTAATATTGAGGGCAATCTGGCCTGCTTCTCGGAGCCCTTCCTGACACAGGCTCTTGCAGCTTGATGATGTCATCAAGCAGCGCGGGCCTGTGTCAGGGGGAAAGTTACCGGCAACAATGAGGATGCTGCAGGGGAGCGGACTGAGGGTAAGTTGTGGGATTTTTTTGTACTGATACACTGGGGAGAGCAACAGGAGAATTAGGAATGATGGGCAGAGGAGTGATGGGCAGAGCAGTGATGGGGAGAGCAATGATGGGCAGATCAGTGATGGGCAGAGCAATGATGGGGAGAGCAGTGATGGGCAGAGCAGTGATGGGCAGAGCAATGATGGGCAGAGCAATGATGGGGAGAGCAGTGATGGGCAGAGCAATGATGGACAGAGCAGTGATGGGCAGAGCAATGATGGGCAGAGCAATGATGGGCAGAGCAGTTATGGGGAGAGCAATGATGGGGAGAGCAATGATGGGCAGAGCAGTTCTGGGGAGAGCAGTGATGGGCAGAGCAGTGATGGGCAGAGCAGTGATGGGCAGAACAGTGATGGGCAGAGCAATGATGGGGAGAGCAATGATGGGCTGAGCAATGATGGGGATGGGGAGAGCAATGGTGGGGATGGGGAGAGGAATGATGGGGATGGTGGGGATGGGGAGAGCAATGATGGGGGTTGCTGGGAGAGAGCAATGATGGGGATGCTGGGAGAGAGCAATGATTGGGGTATGGTGCTGGGAGAGAGCAATGATGGGGGTACTGGGAGAGAGCATTGATGGGGGTGCTGGAAGAGACCAATGATAGGGGTTCTGGGAGAGAGCAATGATGGGGGTGCTAGGAGAGAGCAATGATGGGGGTACTGGGAGAGAGCAATGATGGGGGTGCCGGGAGAGAGCAATGATGGGGGTGGTGGGAGAGAGCAGTGATGGGGGTGGTGGGAGAGAGGAATGATGAGGCTGGGGAAAGCACTGATGGGGGTTGTGGGAGAGAGCAATGATGAGGCTCGGGAGAGCAATGATGGGGGTTGCTGGGAGAGAGCAATGACGGGGGTTGCTGGGAGAGAGCAATGAAGGAGATGCTGGGAGAGAGCAATGATGAGGATGCTGGTGACGCGCCCCCAGGGCCGTGGGGTACTCGGCAGCCGGGCCTTCAGATGCTTGGGGGAAATCACGGTGGCTGGCCCGGTCCGTGGCCCAGGGCGGTCAACAAAATGGGGAATGATTAGATTTATAGGGGTTTTAGAATAATTTGTGACGCCACCTGTGGATTCTGGTAAGAGGTTACCAGCGCTGCGACAGTCCACTAAGGCTGATGTTAGAGGCAGCTAAGATGGAACGGCTCCCCACAGGTGGAGCAGGCCTCAGGGCAGCGTAGAGGTGTAGAAAGATGGTGGAAGCAGGAGAGAGATGGCAGGACGGTCCCAGAGGAAGTACAGGCACACACACAAGGGCAAACTTCAATACCTTTACTGGTGGTGATGCAGGTACGGTCCAGGGCACTCAGGGCGAAGGGTACACTTCTGGACTCTCCCCAGTGAGCGGGTGTAAGGCCTCCTGATCTGTGTCTTTTACTCTCTAAGCTTCGGGCCTGCCTGGAGCTAGGCCGGGCTTGCTTACTGCTTCCATCTTGTACCTACTGACCTGATGGTAGGGTTTTCTCCTGGTTCCCACTATTCCTGGTCGCTGGAGCCTTAGTGGTACCTAACCCTGTTTCTGTGGTCAGCGGTTGGTTGACCTGGGACTTGTAGTTCTCCAGGGATTCCGGTTGTTCCTACGGGTCATAAAGATCCCTGTAGGCACGGACCCGGTGTCCGGTATAGAAATTGGGGTGAGCTTACTATGCTCCTCTGCCCCCTTAGTTCCACTTGCCTTCGGCCGCTCGGGCCCTCACTAGGCTTCAGGGCTGCTGGAGGCCTATCTTGCCTCACACAGCAGCCTGCATGCAGCTACATCCTGTCTCTCTGCAGACTGAACACTGACTGAGCTGCCTGGCTCCACCTTCCCTTTATATATTCCTATCAGGGCTCCCTCTGTTGGTATGAGGTGGAAGGTGGAGGTGTTTGCATGTAGTGAGTGCCTCTTGTGGAGAAATCCATCTATGCACCCTTCTAGGTTCTGTGGCATCAATGCGCAGCAGGGGCGCCACACTGGGAGAGAGCAATGATGGAGGTGCTGAGACAGCAATGATGGGGGTGTTAGGAGAGAGCAATGATGGAGGTGGTGAGAGAGCAATGATGTGGGTGGTGGGAGAGAGCAACGATGAGGCTGGGGAGAGCAATGACGGGGGTTGCTGGCAGAGAGCAATGATGGGGGTGCTGGGAGAGAGCAATGATGGGGTACTGGGAGAGAGCAATGGTGGGGTGCTGGGAGAGAGCAATGATGGGGGTGCTGGGAGAGAGCAATGATGGGGTGCTGGGAGAGAGCAATGATGGGGGTGCTGGGAGAGAGCAATGGCTGGGGGTGCTGAGAGAGAGCAATGATGGAGGTGCTGGGAAAGAGCAATGACGGGGGTTGCTGGGAGAGAGCAATGACGGGGTACTGGGAGAGAGTAATGACAGGGTACTGGAAGAGAGCAATGGTGAGGGTGCTGGGAGAGAGCAATGATGGGGGTGCTGGGAGAGAGCAATGATGAGGCTGGGGAGAGCAATGACGGGGTTGCTGGCAGAGAGCAATGATGGGGGTGCTGGGAGAGAGCAATGACGGGGGTTGCTGGGAGAGAGCAATGACGGGGTACTGGGAGAGAGCAATGGTGGGGGTGCTGGGAGAGAGCAATGATGGGGGTGCTGGGAGAGAGCAATGATGGGGTGCTGGGAGAGAGCAATGATGGGAGTGCTGGGAGAGAGCAATGGATGGGGGTGCTGAGAGAGAGCAATGATGGAGGTGCTGGGAAAGAGCAATGACGGGGGTTGCTGGGAGAGAGCAATGACGGGGTACTGGGAGAGAGTAATGACAGGGTACTGGGAGAGAGCAATGGTGGGGTGCTGGGAGAGAGCAATGATGGGGTGCTGGGAGAGAGCAATTATGCGGGTGCTGGGAAAGAGCAATGATGGGGTGCTGGGAGAGAGCAATTATGGGAGTGCTGGGAGAGAACAATGGCAGGGGTGCTGGGAGAGAGCAATGACAGGGTACTGGGAGAGAGCAATGGTGGGGGTGCTGGGAGAGAGCAATGATGGGGTGCTGGGAGAGAGCAATTATGCAGGTGCTGGGAGAGAGCAATTATGCGGGTACTGGGAGAGGGCAATTATGGGAGTGCCGGGAGAGAACAATGACGGGGGTGCTGGGAAAGAGCAATGACGGGGTACTGGGAGAAAGCAATGGTGGGGGTGGTGGGAGAGAGCAATGATGAGGCTGGGGAGAGCAATGACGGGGGTTGCTGGCAGAGAGCAATGATGGGGGTGCTGGGAGAGAGCAATGATGGAGGTGCTGGGAAAGAGCAATGACGGGGGTTGCTGGGAGAGAGCAATGACAGGGTACTGGGAGAGAGCAATGACAGGGTACTGGGAGAGAGCAATGACAGGGTACTGGGAGAGAGCAATGGTGGGGGTGCTGGGAGAGAGCAATGATGGGGGTGCTGGGAGAGAGCAATGATGGGGTGCTGGGAGAGAGCAATGATGGGGGTGCTGGCAGAGAGCAATGGATGGGGATGCTGAGAGAGAGCAATGATGGAGGTGCTGGGAAAGAGCAATGACGGGGCTTACTGGGAGAGAGTAATGACAGGGTACTGGGAGAGAGCAATGGTGGGGGTGCTGGGAGAGAGCAATGATGGGGGTGCTGGGAGAGAGCAATTATGAAGGTGCTGGGAGAGAGCAATTATGCGGGTGCTGGGAAAGAGCAATGATGGAGTGCTGGGAGAGAGCAATTATGGGAGTGCTGGGAGAGAACAATGGCGGGGGTGCTGGGAGAGAGCAATGACAGGGTACTGGGAGAGAGCAATGGTGGGGGTGCTGGGAGAGAGCAATGATGGGGTGCTGGGAGAGAGCAATGACGGTACTGGGAGAGCGCAATGGTGGGAGTGCTGGGAGAGAGCAATTATGCGGGCAATGGGAAAGAGCAATGATGGGGTGCTGGGAGAGAGCAATTATGGGAGTGCTGGGAGAAAACAATGACGGGGGTGCTGGGAAAAAGCAATGACGGGGGTGCTGGGATAGAGCAATGATGGGGGTGATGGGAGAGAGCAATGATGGGGTGCTGGGAGAGAGCAATGATGGGGTTGCTGGGAGGGAGAAATGATGGGGGTGCTGGGAGAGAGCAATGATGGGGGTACTGGGAGAGAGCAATGATGGGGGTTTCACTTTGCTTGTACTGTAAAGCCTTGTATATTTTCCATCTGCACATAGCCTTACAGTTACAGAGTCACAGAGACTGAATAATTTATATTATTGGCTGGTGGAGATTATAGTTAATGGGGGGCACAGTACTGCTTACCACTTTATATTTTGATTACCAAGTGGCTAATAGTATATTAATTGGGAGGTACATATCTGTAGTCAGGGGTGCAGTGTGGGGGAGACACATGTATGCATACAATATGTGACCTTGTTATTTTCTAGGCTGGAGATCATCGTGACAAGACGAGTCATGGCTGGGAGATGTCGACATGAAGGTCTGACCAGATGGAGAAGAAGCAGCAGAAATCGTCTCTGATGAGATGACACGTCAGCGGTAAGTGCCTGGATGTAAATATTATTCTGTATCTGCACTGTGTGACTTGGAGTGATAATGTTATCTGTAAAATCCCTTAGGCCACATTCTCACATTTGTGTGAAATGTTCATGTGCTGCCAGATTTTTTTATAGGATGGTCCACGGACTCATAGAGGTTTACAGATCCATTCACACATCCATGAAAATCACGGATCTGAGAATGAGATCTAAGAGGGTCAGAGAATTATCCTGTTCTGATCCGATTTTGAGGATCAGAAAAGGACATGCTCAGTGTGTCTGTAAAAGAGGACAGCACACCGACACTGCAAACGGATACAGGAATGAAGCCGTATTATGTATAGCACAGTCCCTTAGTATATAGTGTACTCACTTATTATGTATAGCCCCATCCTTAGCTATATAGTTTCCTCTTTTATTATGTACACCCTCCTTTATTATCTACCATTAGTGATGGGCGAGCACTAAAATGCTCGGGTGCTCGTTGCTCGGGTCGAGCACATTGGAATACTCAAGTGCTTTACCCGAGCAACGAGCCCAATGTAAGTCTATGGGAAACTCAAGCATTTTTCAGGTGGCTCTCCCCGGCGGTCTGCAGAGGGCCTAAAAATTGCCCAAATCGATAGGAACAGTACTCAAATGACATGGGAACAGCATGGGGAAGACCCCTGGAAGCATTTATGACTCCCAGGTCACTGCTGTCAACAACATTGTCAGAGGTATTACGCCACTTTTATGGACTCACAATAAAACATACAAAAACGAATCCAAAATGGATTTTCCTGGGAAATATGTTAAGGAACATCCTTTCCAGGGTAATGACTTGTATATAAGGCAAAATAAATATACAAAAACAATAATTCTCCTCCACACCTTGGGCTATGTTCACACCTACTGTTTTGGATGCGTTTTTACACTTTTGCATTGCTTTCAACCAAGACAAATGCATTCACTGGGAAATGTCATTTTAACATTTTACAACCTTATCTGGCCATGTGGTGTGTGACACATCATCAGACACATCCTGTTTCATTTATGATGGATCGACTCTGAAAGTCACAAAGCCTATTTTTATAGGGCCATAAGGCGGCCCTTACTATTCTTAAAGGGCCAGCAGTCAGCCCTCACTATTGTTAGAGAGCCATCAGCCGGCTATGCTTTGTTGTTCCCATTATAAACGAGTGTGTCTCCTATACTGTTATTGCGTATGCAGTGGCTGCAACGGCTGCCAAAAATTTGGAGGCACTCCAATGCCCCTTGCAAGAGACGTAGAGGTCAGAGAGCCTCCTAAAAACAATGTTCCCATTATTAGGAAGTGGGTCTCCCATAGTGTTTGCCTATGCGGTGAATGCAAAAGCTGCCAAAAATTTGGAGTCACTTCAATGCCCCTTGGAAGAGACGTAGAGGTCGGAGAGCCTCCTAAAACAATGTTCCCATTATTAGGAAGTGGGTCTCCCATAGTGTTTGCCTAAGCAGTGAATGCAAAAGCTGCCAAAAATTGGAGGAACTCCAATGCCCCTTGCAAGGCACATAGAGGAGGTGATATGGTAGATATGGTGGTGAATGATATGGTGATGGAGGATGAGGAGAAGGAGGAGGACAAGAGCAAATAGACAAAATCAGGAAGCATATACCCATGTGTAGGTGTGAAGAGGTGCATGGGAATAGACCTCCAAAAAAAGACACTGGATTTGAGTTTGTTACGCTGCTATCATTCAATGGTGTTGACAAGTCTGGCACAATCTAGCCCTTGTTCATTTTTATAAGAGTCAGCCTGTCAGCATTTTCAGTTGACAGGCGGATGTGCCTATCGATTTTAATTCCACCGGCAGCACTAAAAACCCTCTCTGATAAAACGCTAGCGGCAGGGCAGGCCACGACCTCCAAGGTGTAGAGAGCCAGTTCATGCCACATGTCCAGCTTGGATACCCAGTAATTATAAGGCACAGAGGAATCATGGAGGACGTTGGTACGGTCGGCAAGGTTCTCCCTCACCATCTTCCCAAACTTTGCACTCCTTGTGAGAGTACCCCACGCCTCAGGGCCTGTAAGATGAGAAGGTCAGAGAAAACTGTCCCAGAATTTTGACAGTGTTCCCCTGCATCTTCTGGATTGCATTTGTGTCTCGCTCGCCTTTACTCCTTAGTTGTCCAACAAACTATGACCTCTGCCGCTAGTGTTTTCAGATGGGAATTTTTTTAATAATTTTGCAACAAGGGCCTTCTGGTGCTGCCCCATTTTTGTAGACCTGTCCGCCTCGGAAATAAGAGATAGAATTCTCCTTGTAGCGTGGGTCTAGAAGTGTCACCAAACAGTAATGACTGTCACCCAAAATTTGGAGAACGCGCGGGCCACGGGAATGGCTGCGTAACATAAACTCAGACATTCGTGCCAGACTGCTAACAAGCAAGACTTCCGTGTCCTCACCAAGAGGATGACTGATCATGCTCTCCTCCTCCTCCTCCCTGTCCTCAGGCCATCCACGCTGAACAGACGGTATGACAGTTGTGCAGGTAGTACCTTCTATAGTGCATGAAACTAGCTCCTCCTCTTCCTCATTGTCACCCAATCCACATTGGGATGAGATGAGGCTGGGCTGTGTGTAATCACCCTGTATGGTTACTTGCTCCATCTCATCGTGCTCCACCTGCAATGCATCCTCTTTGATTGTGAGCAGACAGCATTTCAGAAGACAGAGAAACGGGATGGTGACGCTAATTATGGCGTCATCACCGCTCACCATCTTGGTGGAGTCCTCAAAATTTTGGAGGATGGTACATATGTCTGACATCCATGTCCACTCCTGAGGTCTTATGTGTTTAGTCTGATTTGAATAACGACGGCCTTGTTGATGCAGGTACTCAACAACTGCCCTCTTCTGCTCACAAATCCTTCCCAACATCTGAAATGTAGAGTTCCAACATGTGGGGGCATCACACACCAGTCGGTGAGCCAGAAGCTGCAAACGCTGCTGAAACACGGCAGCTGTAGGTGACTTTCTAAAATGGGCACACAGGCGGCGTACTTTGACAAGCAGATCCAGCATCTCCCGGTAGGTTTTGAAAAAACGCTGAACCACGAGGTTAAGTACATGGGCCAGGCATGGTACATGTGCGAGCTCGCCTCGCCTCGCCTCAGAGCCGCCACCAGGTTCAGGCCATTGTCACACACGACCATGCCTGGCTGTAGGTTCAGCGGTGTCAGCCACAGATCGGCCAGCTCTTTCAGAGCTGTCCACAATTCTTCAGGGGTGTGCGGTTTGTCACCTAAGCATAACAACTTCAGCACAGCCTTTTGCCGCTTAGCCGAAGCAGTGCTTCCAGATTCTGACTGATGTGCTCATTTCGGAGATGGAGGCTGAAGAGGAGGAGGAGGTGCAGGAGCTGTAGAATGTGGGGGCAACCCTGATTGACACAGGGCCCGCAATCCTCGGCATCGGGAGGATGTGTTCTGTCCCAAGATTCAACTGGGTCCCGGTGTGCCGTCAGCGAGATGTACCATCCCTGCCCGCAAGCACTTGTCCACGTGTCCATGATTAGGTGGACTTTCCCAGTAACTGCGTTGTTGAGGGCACGGCTAATATTGTAGGACACGTGCTCGTGTAATGCGGGGACAGCACACCGGGAGAAATAGTGGCGGCTGGGGACTGAGTACCAAGGGATGGCCGCAGCCATCAAGTTGCGGAAAGCTTCCGTCTCCACGAGCCTGAAAGGCAACATTTCTAGTGCAAGCAGTCGCGAAATGCGTGAATTTAGTAGTGAGGCCTGTGAGGCGTTGGCTGCGTATTTGTGCTTGCGTTCCAAGGACTTGGGTAGGGACAACTGAACGCTGCGCTGGGACAAGGACGTGGACATGCTTGCTGATGGTGCTACTTGAGAGTGTGCAACGACAGGTGCAGAGCAGGAGGCATCTTCGCATGCGCCATGGACAGAGGATTGACTTGCACGCACAACAGCGGAAGAAGCAGTAGTGCCACCCACAGACACTGTTCCTGGACCCTGGGGTTCGGCCCACAAAGTCGGGTGCTTTGCTGCCATGTGCCTGGTCAGGCTGGTAGTTTTGCTGCCCCTGCTGATGCTGGCCTGGCAGGTGGTGCAAATGGCCTTTTTGGGGTTATCGGCAGAGTCTTTAAAAAACAACCAGAATCGGGAAGACCTAACAGTTGTACTGGCAACTTCCGTCGTGTTGATGTTACGGGGAACGGTTGCCCGTCTTCTGTCTGCGGCCAGCACACTGCTTCTTCCTGCCTGTCATCCTACGCCTCCCTCGTCTTCCACTTCCACACCCTGGTCCTCCTGACTTTCTGGCAATTGGGTCTCATCATCGTCCATTTCTTGTAATAGTTTCCCACCGTGGCCTTCATGTGACCGTGGCTGCTCAAATATTTGGGCATCGCTACATGCAATCTACTCTTGCCCCGCTTCAAGTGGACCAGGCGAGAGGCCCGAATCTATAAATGGAAAAGTGAACAGCTCTTCGGAGTGTCCAAGTGTGGGAACTGTTGTCTCCGGGCACTCGGCATGGTGGAAGGAAGGAGGATCAGGGTGAGGAATATGCGGTCCAGACTCACGGCTACTGAGACTTGACCATGTGGAAGACAGGGTGGTGGTGGTGGTGGCTAAGTGTCTGGAAGCATTATCTGCTATCCAACCAATAACCTTTTCACATTTCTCTGTGTTCAATAGTGGTGTGCTGCGGTCCCCTATTAATTGGGACAGGAAGGTCGAGCGAGAAGTTGTGGGTGTTTGTTGTGGCACAATTTCAGCTAGTCCACGTCCTCTGCATGCACCATCATCACCATCACATCCACTTCCCCGTCCCTTGCCATGCGCCTTGCCCATTTTAAATGGAGGACAATATTTTCCACATTCAGTACAAATGGCTGGATTTGAACCGCAGTGATATGTGATACATGTGACGGAAAACCACAGTTTTAAATAGCTGGCCTATAGGTAACTATTTTTAACAGCAACCTTGTGTCAATAACTTTGCTGACACACTGCAACAAAATTCCAATGGAGGCCAGAAATGGCAGTATTTTTAGCGCAATTATATGTGATCCATGTGGTGGACAAACCACAGTTTTAAATAGCTGGATTTTTAGAGCTGTAATATGGAAAGGACCTGGCTGTATTCTGCAGTGCCAACAAGCAAATGGAGCAGAAAACGGTGTTCTCTGGATTGCTTTTTAAGCAAATAATCAGAATTAAGATCCAAAAAAAAATTATTCCTGGCCCCTGATACCTGGGGCTTTTTCTACAAATATCTGTAAAAGCAGCAGCAGACAGAAATGGAATGGACCCTCTTGCTATATGCACTGCAGTCTGCTATATACCATGCCTGCCTGTATACACTGCCTGCCTGCCTAGTACTGATATCTCTGCAGCTGGATTAGTCCTCAGAAGGACTGTTAGTTGAGATGGATATGTGAATAATATATACTGGTATACCTACACTAAGCACCTAGCTCAGTAGCACCTCTCCCTACACTGTCTGATCCGGAGTGACTGTGACGAGTATGGCGGCGCCAGGTCTGATATAGACCTGATGACGTTGTGTGGCCAGCCAGTCACTGTAATGCCACAACCAACATGGCTACGGCATTACAGTGAGTGGCAGACAATCCCTGCATGTTCATTGGCTCTGTAAAGAGCGCCAAACATGCAGGGAGGGGACCCGAGCTCCCGCCGAGCATCCCCGGAAATACTCGGCAAGCGCCGAGCATCTCGAGCAGTGAGATGCTCGGGCGGGCACCGAGCAGTAGCGAGCATGCTCGCTCATTACTATCTACCATCCTCTCTAGTTATATATGGTGCCGTCTCTTATTATATAGCTTCCTCTGCTGTTATGTACAGTGCTGTCCCTTACATAGCGTATTCTTGTTATATTTATCAGTCACAGCACCCTCTTTTATTACATAGTCGTCTCTTGTTAGATATAAAATGACTGCTGATGGAGCAGTCGGTGACCAGAAGACCAGTCCAGCAGCTCCTCCATCAGAAAAGAAGCTTTCCCATGCTCCATCAGCCGTCATTGCATTATATATCTAACAAGAGAGGACGGTATGTAATAAAGACAGGGGGCTATAAATAATCCAATATGTAAGGGACGGTGCTGTACATAACAAGAGAGGGCACTGTGTAATAAGGGACGGCAATATACATAATAAAGAGGTATATATGTGTGTGACTATATATACATCTGTAGCTTTGTCGCCATAAAAGTTGGGGGGCCCAGACACATTTCTTGCACAGGGGCCCCAAGCAGTCAGTGTCCGCCCCTGATCTAGACACAGTGTTTAAGAGCAATATTCTCATAAGAAGGATAGGAAATAGCTACTTAATCAGTGGGGGTCTGACCAGTTACCTGCTGATCAGCAGAATAGTTTGAGTGGAGTCGTTATTTTCCGCAGCATTGCCGGAGAAAGCAGGCTACAGTGCTCGGCTACCTCCGATAGTTCCATGAAGAATGAATGCATGGTGGACCGCCGCTCCAGTCAAACAGGGAACAGAAGTCCCTCATTCTATGGATTGGTGATAACTCGAGATGAGTGAACCAATTTGCAGGAGCCTTGTCCATCGGTCACGTCAGTTGTCCATGGCTACCGGAGAGAAGAGCTGTAAACAGTTATCCGAGCTCACTGATTTCGGATGTCAAGGGAAGGAAGAAATGGATGGTTCCAAATTAAGCTCCCCATCCTTTTTCTTTCAGGTAACTTAAGAGGCATCTGACAACAGCTTGGTCCCTTCTTTCTATTGAAAATGTTAAATGCTCAGCCAACAGCTTCCTCATGTGTATGGTTACCCTAAAGGGGTTGTCCACTTTTGGGGACATATTTTTTATTTAAATGTATTTAGGGCTAATTTGTTATTGGGTTTCATTATATCATTATATAATTTGTGCACAGTTTGCTTTCCACACCCTGACTACAGAATGAGTTAACTGAGAATCGTTCAGTGAGCTCTTTCTGACCATCTAATGGGAGAGCTGGTCACTTTTTTTTATCTGTCTCTTTTTGACTTGCTCTCAACTGATCAATGACCACATCATTGTTAAATGTGCAGGGAAACTAAAAGCCTTTAAAAGCCAAACTATGCAAAATTTTAAATGAAACCCAATTGTAAAAATGATTTTTTTAAGCCCCAAATACATGCATTTAAGTAAAAAAAATCCCCAATGGGGGACAACCCCTTTAATACAAAGAAATGAGTCCTCATTAGAATTCTTACCCGGTGTATCTTGATGCCTTGTTTTTGAGATACCACTATCGTAACGATACAGGGCAACTTACAATGATCCACCATTTTTGCTTCTTAAGTATCTACTTAAATGTATTTTTTTAATCTATCCACCAATTAATCTGATGGCTTGTTGATAGATATTAGCACCAAAACCTTTTTTTAGTCCATGGCCCTCATTAATTAGACTTTTCCTTGCAATATTCATCTTTCGAGATCTTACATTATATTATTAGATCATAAAAAAAAAAGTCTTCATTGTGCCGCGGCTCCTTTACTACGAGTAAAAGACACAGAGGTGACTTTGGAATCAATGATAAATGAAGAGACGTCTTCCCTTTAATCCCATCACTATAATCAAATACATCTCCACTTGTCAATTGATTCCGTCTTTAATTTACCTTCACGTATATATTTCATGATTTTTCCTTTAATGGACTTTGAGGGGTCTCAGGGGAAGACTTAATTTTTTTTGAAAATCTGAATAGTTTGATGGAAAATTGAAAAGAATCAGCTTAACGGTTCTGTTCAGCGCTAGCTCAAAAGTAGAACAGATAGGGACAGGAAATGATGGATTTACAAATTTCATTTCCTCTATTTCATCAGCCAATAGTACCCAGAACAAAAAGAAAAAAAATGCATGACACCCTCAGAGGTCAATGTGTGAGTCGGTGAAAAAAAAAAAGACTTTAATCCACCCTCAGATAACCTCTTTAAGACAATTCTTCAGAAATAAGTTGATGATGGTGTGGCATGAGTTGTCAATACTCACTGCAAGGCAAGTTTATTGCACCCCCTAACTTGTAGATCAAGGTATTAAACCTCTTATCTCGAAAAGCACATTGTAAGAAAGTACTGATGTAATGATAGTTTGACCTTGCTAATATCCAACATAAAATGTTATAGCCCTAGCCATTGTCCCAACCCTTGTCCTAAACCTAAACATTGTCCTAACCTTAGCCTTTATCTTAACTCTTGTCCTAACCACAACCCTAGCCATTTTCCTAACCCTTGTCCTAACCTTTACCTTAGACCTTACCTTAACACTTTTCCAAACACTAATCCTAGCCCTTACCCTAAACCTAACCCTGGCATTTGTCCTAAAACTAACCCTATCCCTTGCCTAACACGTGTTCTAACCCTAACCCTAGAACTTGACCTAACCCTTGCCCTAACCCTAACACTTGTACTAATACAAACCCTAGCTCTCACCCTACCCCTTTTCTAACCCTAGACCTTTCTCTAATATTTGTTCTAACACAAACCCTAGCCCTTGAACCCATCCCTTATCCTAACCTTAACCCTAGCCCTTGCCATAACCCTTGCCCTAACACTAACCCTAGAACTTGACCTGACCCTTTGCCTAACCTTAACACTTGTACTAATACAAACCCTAGCTCTTACCCTACCCCTTTGCTAACCCTAGACCTTTCTCTAATACTTGTTCTAACACAAACCCTAGCCCTTGAACCCATCCCTTATCCTAACCCTAGCCCTTGCCATAACCCTTGCCCTAACACTTGTCCTAATACTAACCCTAGAACTTGACCTAACCCTTTGCCTAACCTTAACACTTTTACTAACACTAACCCTAGCTCTTACCCTACCCCTTTCCTAACCCTAGCACTTGCCTTAACCCTAGACCTTTCCCTAACACTTATCCTAACCCTAGCTGTTGCCCTAACACTAATCCTAGCCCTTGACCTAAACCTAACCCTAGCATTTGTCCTAACACTAACCCTATTCCTTGCCATGACCCTTACCCTAACACTTGTCCTAACACTAAACCTAGCCCTTGCCATAACCCTTGGTCTATCACTTGTCCAACATTAACCTTAGACCTTGACCTAACCCTTGTCCTAACCCTAACACTTGTCCTAACACTAATCCTAGCCCTTGCCTTAACCCTTGTCCTAACTTTAATCCTAGTACTTGTCAAGGTTAGAAAAAATATGTTCAAATGTAACATTTATTCAAATGTTAAAGTTGTTTGGCTATTTTCTTCAAGGTACACTTTTTTAAAATTTGGGACTGATCTCCCAGAAGGTCCCTGCCTCTCCTCTTACAAAAGTACCATTGAGAGGAGAGACCAGAAACTACAGGAATGCACAATGCAGCACATGTGAGATGCACATGATTCAAAACTGCCACTGCATATGCAGAGCACAGTAGTCATTGTCATTGGCTGCTGCACTCTTCATAGGCAGTAACCGAGATGAGAAAGCTCACTTTGGTATACTAAGAGCTTTCTCATCTTGAGGATTTCATTAAGAAATGGCTCAGCACAATGCATAGATTGCATGTAAAGGAAAGAAGGCGGCAACCGACAACCTCAATAATAAGTAATTTTTTGCTTTGAGCCTGAAATAAGAACCTTTACACAAAAGGCCAATTATGGCTTTGGATGTCATCATACAACTCTTGAGCATGGGAAAAATAGAGTTCGGCTGCAATTGATTTTTCTTTTTAATTAGGTTGTAAAGGTATTTGCAAACATATTTTTACTTAAATGCATGTATTTGAGAATGAAAAACAATTTTGCAATTGGATTTCATCAAAAATGTTGTACCTTTTTCCTTCTATAGTTTCTGTGTTGCACTGTCTATTGCTGGCTGCAGAATGAGTTAACTGAGAATCCATCAGTGAGCTCTTCAGTAAACTCTTTTTTCTGGGTTTTTTTTCTGATAGTCTCTCTGCTGATTTATGACCATAGACCACCATGAAAGCTGAATGTGCAACTTATAAAAACCAAAGGGTTAAAAAGTTTACTACTTAAAGCATTTTATAAGCCCAAAAACATGTATTTACATAAAAAATAGTGGACAGCCCCTTTAATATGCACTATTAAAGAGTGTCTAGGGGGTTACTATGAGGAGGCACAGCTGAATGTTCGGAGAGTTAGGTGGGACTAAGTGTACAAAAAAAAAGTTCTGGAAACAATTATAGAAATACTGACACCTACAGGCAACGCTTGGGAAGTGCTTCCATGGTGCTACGGAAAAGTTCAAGGCAAAGTCAAAAAGTTGCCCTTAAAATAAATTTGCTTGTAATGTTCTAGATAAAAAAGGTATTGACTTTTGTGATGGGGAAGAGTAAGGCTATGTGCCCACGATGCAGAAATGAAGCAGAAAATTTCTGCATCTCCCTGGCAGAAAAAACGCATGCAGATTGTACATGCAGATTGTGCATGCGTTTTTCCAGCAGAATACATGCGGATCCACATGCGGGTTCACATGCGTTTCCGCATGCAGATTGACAAGCGCTTTCCAGGCGATAGCATCACTTGGAAAGTGCTTGACAACTAGGTCACACTGTATAAATCCATGCAAACGACATGGATTTATACAGTGTGAACCGTAAAAATGAAAACAAATAAAGCTATACTTACCCCCGAGGCCCCGGCGTGGCTGCAGCGCTCGTTCCTGTCTGGTTCCCGGCTGCCGGCATATCGCGAGACAGAGCGGTGAAGGGCCTGCGGTCACATGACTGTGACGTCACCGCAGGTCCTCAAGCGATGCCGGCATTCAGAGAGAAGCCGCCGGACAGGTGAGTATAAACTTTATTTATTATTTTATTCTTTTTTTACAGGTACAATGGTACCCAGGTCTGGATGAGAGTCTTCTCTCCTCCAGAACTGGGTACCATCCGCACATAGACGCATAGAAGCCGCTTGTAAAAATGTACAGTCGCGGTTTCTATGTGTTTCAATGCAAGTCAATGGCGGGAGTTCCGCTGCACTTCCGCAAAATTAAATGACATGCTGCGGAGTTTTGTACGCAGCATAAACGCTGCAGAAAAATCCGCAGCATGTGCATAGAACATGCGGAATCCCCTTGGGGACCATGGGGTGCGGATTACCTAGCGTTTCACAAGCGTTTCCGCTGCGGAAATTCCACAGCATAAACGCTTGAAAAACGCTACGTGGGCACACAGCCTCAGTGAGAAAACTATTTTGGCTAATTTAGCTCAGGGGGGCTCATCTACTCACTATTTGTTTTTGAAGATTTAACTTTTTTTTTTTATGAAAAAAAAAATTAAATAAATAAATTAAAAAAAAAAACATGGCCAAGAATCTTCTGGAATCTTTGCATAGGTTGTAAAACCAGTAATTAAATTAATTGATGACAGAATGAGAACAAGTAGTTATTAATACACCAGGATCATGTACACAGCATCATTATTTATTCCTACAAGTCACTATCATTAAAACCCTCATGGGACCGCGGCGTGGTTTACTAACGTATACTCATATATAACACCTCCCCTGGGTACATCTGCTGATATTTACTATATAGGTCTATAGAATACAGTGATCTGCCGGCTACAAAGCCATTATATCCCAGGGATAATACGCTCCTTAAGTAATTCAGAACAATCACGCTGAGATGAAGCATCGTTTAATAATAATGTGGTATGGACAACTTTCTAAATTAGCGTGAAACCAATTGACGCGGTTATTATCCAATCACTTCTTCTGGTGATTGACTAAAATAGCGGAAAATGTTTCATTAGATAAATGGGGCACAGATAGAAAATTAGATAGATAGATATCTACATTAGATGGCTGGCGGCCAAAAGATCGTTCGGCGGTCAGTCATCCCAGCCGAAGCCCCCGAACGCTGGAGCGCTCGTTCGGCCAAGCGCCATCATGTTCTCTATGAGAAAACCGCGGACTGATACGTCGGGGAGGACAATGGGATCGGTAGACATAAGTCTAATATATATGGCCAGCTTAGGCAGTGTCTATCACTTATCATGCAGCTGTATATGCTGCTATTAGGTATGAACCTCCTAAATTTAGGTAAGGAACACCTATATTCATAAAGGGTATAAAATGTATGAACACTCCGGCAAGGCCCAGGAGATTGTTAGAAATCACAACCCTTTCTTATTTCTCTTTGTTCTCTCTGAACATAAACCGAATCCCAGAAACGTCTTAATTGGAGCTCTAAGAATAGATAGATAGATGGAAAGATATATGATAGATACATGGATAGATAGATAATAGATAGATAGAAGATAGATAAATAGATGATAGATAGATATTAGATAGATAGATAATAGATATATAGATAATAGATAGATGATAGATAATAGATAGATAATAGATATATAGATAATTGATATATAGATAATAGATAGATAATAGATAGATAGATACTACATAGATAGATAATAGATAGATAGATAATTGATAGATAATTGATAGATATGAGATAGATGGATATATACATGGATGGGTGGATAGATGATGGATACATATAGATAATAGATAGATGATAGACAGATAGATAATAGATGATAGATAGATAGATAATAGATAGATAATAGATAGATGATATATAATAGATAGATAGATGATAGATAATAGATAGATAGATAATAGATAGATGATATATAATAGATAGATAGATGATAGATAATAGATAGATAATAGATAGATAGATAGATAATAGATAGATGATATATAATAGATAGATGATAGATAGATAATAGATAGATGATAGATAGATAATAGATAGATAGATAATAGATAGATGATAGACATTAGATAGATAGATGATAGATAGATTGATAGATAGATAGAGAGATAGATAGAAGATAGATAATAGATGATAGATAGATAATAGATAGATAATAGATAGATAGATAATAGATAGATGATAGATAGATGATGGATAGATAGATAATAGATAGATGATAGATAATAGATAGATAATAGATAGATGATAGATAATAGATAGATATGGGATAGATAATCACTCAGCTTTTTGGGCTCCTTAGTGTAAGCGCGTCGTGCAGATATCGTCCTGCCACCAAACTGGTTGACATTGGGCTTCACCAAACACCAGCAATGGAGGCATTACTGGAGACAAGTGGACAAGGCTTTGACGGCTGTTGCAGTTCATCTTTCTTTACGAGTAATTGTCCTTCATCTACTGTTCATAGAAATACAAAATAGACCAATATTTTCCTATTATTAACGTTTATCGTCGTCTTTGTTATTTTATACATTTCTTTTATCATTTCAATCCCATTAGCTCAAATGTTAAAATAATTTTTCCAAACCCTAAATGTGTTTGACCTCAGCCCATTTTTAATTCCTGACGTTGCTCGGATTTTCCACTGTGGCCCAGGCAAGCTCCACCTCAAATGTAGAATAATTACTGTTCCTTTCATGGTGAACACTATGCAACAAAGTCCCAAACATTCCCCCTTTTATAAACACGGGGGTCACGGTTTGACTAGACGTCCAAAATCAGTCAGATTACTGTGAATGCCGACAAAGGGGCTTTCGCACAGACTGAGCGCACTTTGCCCTTCTGAGGGTCAAGGGTCTGGTTCAAGTTTCTTTAAAGTTGTCTGTCACCAGGGGAACACCACAGACATGCGTAATGAATATGCATCACGTCTACACGGACACTTAAACTTTGCTCATTGTTCTACCATGCAAAAAAAAAAAATGCAACAAAAACAGAAGAGACTAAAAGTAAAAAAATAAATATTAACAATTTTTTTTAAATAGTTTATATAATAGTTTGAATTTGTTCTAGTTTTTAAAAGAAAAAAAATAAGTTTTTAGAAGTTGCTTTAATTTTTTTAAAGACTAAGAGGTTGCCAGACAGACGCACAAAGTTGTACTCACAATTTTTTATTGTTCCAAAATGCAAGAAAAGCTTCACCAACAACAGGAAACAATAAAGATAAATAAAAAATGTATTTTTAACCCCTTCACTTCACGGCCCTTTTCCGTTTTTATGTTTTCGTTTTTTACTCCTCTTCTTCCCAGACCCATAACTTTTTTATTTTTTGGTCAACATGGCCGTGTGAGGGCTTATTTTTTTTGCAGAACAAGATTTACTTTTGAACGACACCATTGGTTTTACCATATCATGTACTGGAAAATGGGAAAAAAATTCCAAGTGCGGTGAAATTGCATAAAAAGAGCAATACCACAATTGTTTTTTTTTTTATTGTTTTACCACGTTCACTGAATAATAAAACCGACCTTCGATTATGATTCTCCAGGTCATTTCGAGTTCATAGATACCAAACATGTATAAGTTCTTTTTTATCTAAGTGGTGAAAAAAAAATCCAAAGTTTGTTAAAAAAAAAAAAATGCCGCTGTCGGAGATTGACAGCGGCATTTAACATGTTAACAGTCGCGGGTGGGTCGCGATTCCACTCGTGGCTGTTAGGGGCACATGTCAGCTGATCAGATCAGCTGTTGTGTCCCTGGAAAGGTGCGGGCTCATCGCCGGAGCCTGCATCAGAAGGGGAGACACACCATGCCACACCATTAAAGTATACCTTATAGTGAACTTTGTCCAGTTTATGAAAATAATATATATAAAGGTTTTTTAGAATTTGATTTCAGTTTTCTAAAAACTTTTAAAAAATTAAAAGGGGATGTCCGACAAATAAATAAAACTTTACACATTGCTACAAAACAACAACAACAAAAAAGCCCCAGTTCAATCAACTCTGGTGGTTTCCATCAGGACTGGAAGTGATTATATCCCATTTTGTAGTCATATGATCGCTGCAGTCAATCTTAGCGGTCAGGACACTTCTGGTCCAGTCCAGGCGCTAGAATAATGGGGAATTAAGTTGGTGAATATAGCTTCATTTGTTTTCTGTCTTCATCCCAAAACTCAAAAAGCCCTTAAATAACCTGATTGGTTCCTCCTCTATATTTCATCTGGGCAGTTTTTTTTTCCATAATTCCCACACCTAGTCAACGTAAGGGGCTAAATGGCCAGTTGACAAAAATTGTCTACGAAAACCAATTGGCTGATTCCATCGTTTGATGATATATTTTTCACTTTTCTTTCGTTGTCTTGTGGTATTCGCTGACGTTTTTTTCTGCCAAAATATTCAAACTAGCGCAGGGGGTTCACGAATTTGTCAAAATTAAAAAATGCACTTTAATTTTTATCTATAACCGATTTTTTTTTTTTCGTTTTGACTTTTTAACACTTAACCCTCCGTCACATACAATATCGGTTCTAACGAGTTCACATACCCTGTGACTGTCAGGCGCAGGCTAGAAAAATACCTATAATATCTAATGTTTGCAATTTCAGTGCTCTAAAAGTGATCAGTGACCTTCATAGGGATGTAATAAAAGAGACTACACATAATCAGGTGCAAAAAAACAAACATTCACTTAACATAAAACTAATAACTCTGAAATACAAACATTTCAAAACTCCCGCCAAATAGTCCCCAGTTCGACTCTGTCAAAAAACTCTACAAAGAAAATTTATGGAAACAAACTTAATTTTAAGATACCTTAAGTACTATTAAACACATATTCAATCAGAATTAGATCCTGAAGTTTCCCCAGAAAAATTACACTTGCAGAGCAAAGAGCAAGAATTACACATCATTTTTGCATATGTCAGGCAGATTGCATTATGACATTTGTGACATTCATAATTAGAAAGCCTTCTGATTCCGCTTTCCGTGGTGCAGGTGGTGCATCTCCTTCTTTTGGGAGGTGGTGCAGGTGGTGCATCTCCTTCTTTTGGGAGGTGGTGCAGGTGGTGCATCTCCTTCTTTTGGGAGGTGGTGCAGGTGGTGAATTTTCACTATCATCTTCTGGGCAGAATCTTTTGAGCTGAACTTGAAGGCGAGAGGGGATACCGATTGTTTTCATACTTCTCCTGCGTAGCTCTCCAAGCACTAGTTCATGGGCCAATTTTTTCAGATAGAATCGTCTACGGAGTGGTTCAAGCTTGTTTTCAAGGTAAATGACTTGTGAATTTATACCACCCAAATTCAACATAGCAAAAAATATGACCATTGGCCAGCGTTTGGTGTTTCTGCTGACGTTGAAAGTTGAGCACATCTGATCAGCTGTATCAACACCCCCTTTGGTTGCATTATAAAATGTAATTATCTCCGGGTTTTTTTGTGCCTCAGTCCCAGGATCGATGGCATCATCATCATGAAGTGTTGATAGAAGAAGTACAATTTTTTTTGCTTGTGGTACATAGGAAACCAAAACCTTTCCATTATGGAATGCAAACATACTGCTGTACTGTTGTCTCCCTTTCACACTTACAAACTGTGTAGGCAATTCTTTTTTATTTTTTCTTACAGTTCCGACATATGAAAGCTTCTGCATTTTCAGATAATCAATCAGATCACAATTTGAAAACCAATTGTCAGCTGTTATATTGCGACCCGATCCAAATAAGGGCTCAGCCAGTCTTTTTACAACATCACTGGGTTTGTTGCTGACACAGTAAGGACCTTCTGGTTGTTTTCCTGCATAAACTTCCAGGTTGTAAGTGTAGGTCTTACTGGCATCAACAAGGGCATACATTTTTATTCCATATTTGTTAGGCTTTGATGGAATATATTGACGAAAGGCACATTTACCACGAAAACCAGGGAGCATTTCATCAATAGTGAGATTCTCCCCAGGGCAATAGCTTTTTTTTACAGTTTTCAACAAATTTTTGGAACATATCACGAATTGGAGCAAGTCGGTCATGTGTTTTACGTTCGGTTCGGGTAGTTCTGTCGTCAAACCGAAGGCAACGAATTAGAAGCTTGAATCTGTTTATGGACATAACAAGGCCAAATTTTTCAACTCCATCCCCATCTTTACTCCAAAGTTCCTCCAAACTTTGTCTATTTGCTCTATAAGCTCCTGCAAGGTATAATAATCCAAAAAAAGCACGCAGTTCTATTTCATCTGTGGCCTTGATGGTTCTGTTGCAGATGAACTAGTCCTTTATAATGTCTATATATTGGTTGGTATATGTGACAATAGAGTCCAGAATGTCATCTGTGAATAAACTATTCCAGCATTCAACTGCAGTTTTTGAATTACTTGCAGTTCCTATAACTGCAGGAAGGTGAGTTATAGTAATAATGTTTTGAGGTTCCCTACGTTTTTTCTGGAGTGGCTTCTTGTTCCATTGTTTTTTTTTATCTTTTCCCATATAATAAGATTCTACATCTTCATCCTCACCACTGTCACCATCTTGCTCTGTTTCAGAATCCACTTCACATACTTCCACCTCATCATGAGAATCAATCTCACTTTCCTCTCCTAAATCCTCATTCAGTGTGGGGTCTGCATCATCTAACAGCATGTTTGTTACTTCCTCAACATCAAGGTTTTTTGATAAATTGTACATTTTCCTCTCCATTTCAGCAGATAATCTGAAGCAAGAGAAGGAATATGTGTTAGGGAACTACTGTATATGCCTGAGCAGCACACTTTCTTTTTTAATCTGCCTTATTTCTATGAAATATCCTCACACTTTGTGCTATACATTCATAAAACAAGCTAAATAAACAATTGTGATGAATAAAAACATAAAATACCAACCTTATTGAGTGTGATGTGTTCACATACAATGAGCCTGAGAGATTAGCGCAGTTATATCTGTCCTCCTGAAGCTCTGCAATCCAACTGTGGTATGAGGTTTCACAGAGCTGCTATAGACTGGAGACTACCTGGAGGGAGGGGATTTCCTCACAATCTGGTGAGGAAGGAGAAATGAAAGTAAAAGAGATGTGCCTGTCAGGCCTATTGTATGTGATGGAGGGTTAAAAGTCGCAAATCCTTTAAATAATACCCGAAATAAGCCAAAATTGAAAACAACCTTACTCTAATCTGGGACTGAAGTAAGATGCACTCAAAAAAGTTTTGCGACCCACCAGAAACTTTATTCCAGGCTGGAACTGGAGTAAGATGCACATAAAATAAGAAAAAAATGTGACATTTGGTAAATGATTCATCCTAGAAATCTGTCTGAAACCCCTGAATGAGCAAATTTGCAGAAGAAAAATAAATAAATGTGTAAAAAACAAACAGGCGCAGGTAACTAAAGCCACTAAAAAAGTAGACAATTACTCCAGAAAAGTGGAGAAATAACAAGAATTGGGGTCAAAAGACAAATGCCCAATTGAAAACTCATCAAATAATGGGCTTCCTCTAAAAAAATTAATCAAAATTAAAAAAAAAAATGTTTCAAATTAATTATTAAAAAGTAACCAAAAAAAAAAATGTAAACCACTGGAACACTGTGAAATAGACAAGTCCTAATATGAAGTTCCAAAGACTTTAGAAACCAAAAAGTTTCACGAGAATTTCTCAGACGTTCGTCGATGGTCTCTTTGATTTTTTGCAACTCCGAGACCTTAAATATTTACACCTTGCTCTAAAGAGCTCCATTACGTTCCCGCTCTCAGCATTTGATAACAAAGTGCATTTTGAGTTACTTTGAATGGGAATTGCAAGCTTGGTGGGAACTGAAGTTGTAGTCTTTTACGAGAAGCGCAACTCCCTACAGTAAACCCAACACTCGATGTGTTTTTATGTTTTAAAAGTTTAAAAGAATGACCTCCGGAAGCAGACATGCTGCTGAGATGTAGAAGGACTGAAGTCGGAGAGAGAAGGTTGGATAAAAGGCTTTGTGATACGAATCTCTGTCTCTACTGCCCTTAGCAGAAAGGCTTAAATATCTTCTCCGTGGACAAACAGATCAATACAAGCTTTTTAACATCTACAATGAGAGCTCATTAATGCTCTCACCGTGTCCTCTTTGTGCTCCGATGACCTGGTGGGAGCCGAGGAAAGTGAACTACAGCAAGATAATTATCAGAGGATCACTACTTCATACCATCTCCTGGTGGAATGCCAATTGTTTTTTTTGTTTTTTTTTCTAATTATTCAGAACAGCAGTAAGTGAAAATGCAAACTGCAAACTAATTGAAAAGACATTACGATTTATCCCACGGAGGCTGGAAACGACCCCGTTAGGTGAGGTTAGACGCGATTATTAGGTGCGTTTTGGCCTTTTAAATTGCAGAAAGAGCAAGACAGTATTGCCACATTTGATTGGGATAATTTATGAACAAAGAGATTTTGAAGGACCAAAGAGGAATGGAGTGACAATTGACAGGTAATAGGGCCACTGTCAATTTTTATGGGTTGAGAAAGATGGTCAAACCTGAAATATGATAACAAAAATAGTCCAAAATAAAAAGCAGAAGTGTATTCCCTGCTGAAGCTATAGGCGAAACGGTGCATTCTCTTGGGTGAACATCAGCTCACTACTATGTATGTTTAACATTGTATGCGCTTATATGAATTATTTTGTTTTTTACGAATGTGGCTAAAGTATTTGGCACTCATACAAAGTATCACTTTTGAACATCATTGTCTATGCAGAGCATCATATTATATTTACTTTATATTGAATGTTATTATAATTTTCATACTCACCCAAGTGGTACTTATAATCTTTCCTGTCTGATGTTGTATGTTTTTTAAATTATTATTTTATTTATTTATTTTTATTCATTTTTAATTTTATTTTTATTATTTTTAATTACTATTACAGTTTAATTACTATTTTTATTAATCTTATTTTTTATTATTTTTTTCTGGCCAATACATCCTGCTTTCTTGACCAGTTTTACCCTCTACAGACTCTATCTATAACTTTCAGTTGTCTCTGAGCTGGTGCATGTATGATGTCTCTCTTACACAGTACACACAGACATGAGGGACTCCTGCTCTCTTGTTTCTACATTCATTATTACATTTGCATTTGTGACTATTTTTCTACTTTTTGCTGTTTTTAAGACTGTTTTTTTGCTTTGCACCAAAATCATCTTTTACAGCCTGTTTTATTTATATACAGTATATATAAATATTTTTTTTCTCTGTTCGCCAATGTGGTGCAGTTTTTGGAATACAATTTTTTGCGGCAGATTAATTATTTGTGAGCTTTTATAAGTCCCAATTCTTTCGGCCAAATTTATTCCAGTCTTCACCTGGAGTAATTTTTCTTTTTTTTTTTTGCACAGCACAAATTTTTGCCCAAATATCAGAGTTGCCAGCAACATTGTAACAGTTCATGTGACCTTTTAGTACTAAAGAGTCACAAAAAGTAAAAGAGCAAAAGTAAATAACATATTTTAATTTTGCAAAAAAATCTTAAACCCGCTTGCTCCATTTTTAAGAATTAAGCTTAAAAAATAGCAATGAATACCACAAGACAAAAAGAAAAGTGACTTTGTTGCTGTTATTAGAGCCAAATTCTTCAAAAATTGTGCACGTGACTTAGTGAATTTTGCGCAAAATCGAAAGCTGTTCTTTATTTTTGTTTTAGTTTTTTAACTTTTTGCACCTTTTTCCTTTTTCAGAGCATAAAGTCATAAGATAAATTAGAATTTCGCTTGCGACTGGGAAGACCCCACTTCTAGACCGCTGCAGCCAAACAGTGGCTACTGATTGGTTGCAGGGGTGAAATTCTGTCCAAGCCTGAATAGACAGTCTCCTCACTTTCTGGGCCCCTAAACAAATTAAGCAACAGTGCATACAACTATGATGCGTAATTTATAGGATTGGTCCCATCATGAGTGACCTCTTAGGCAACCGATGTCCTAACTATATCATACAACAAACTCCAAAAATTGTCGCGTTTTCACTATGATAACTCTCATATATCTGATCATTGTAGTGTTGTGATAGGCACGCGGCTTCCGTATTGTAGCCTTCCTTGCCATTTTTACCTTGAATAATATTTATCCTATGATTTCCCCTATTCATTAACCCCATCGGCCCGCACTGCGCAAGTCCGACTCTTCGCCGTGTCTGAAGTACGAGAGTCATCACTTTTAGTCTGTGAAATGAATGATTGTCAGAGTAAATGTATATGTTCCAACAATTAAAAAATGCCATTATTTTCCAAAATGTCATGGCTAATAAAATCATAGAATCTGCGGTGAAGATTCAGGCTAATGTAATGTAATGTAAGGCAATTTACTTTATTATCAATAAAACTGCAGTCCATTCATTATGTAAAGCAGCGAGCGATCAGCAGAATCCCAGACCATTGTAATGTGCTGAATGTGGCCTGAGTGCCAAGTGCGTAGTGGTCCCCATATATAATATATTATATAGTGCAGTGCTGCTCCCTATATGTGTGACACAGAGACCCCAATACTGCACAACCCGGCTGCAATCCCGATAGTAACACAACAATCAAAGGATGGAATATATTAGGCAACGAGTGACGTCAGATCCTGAAATTGATGTGTTGGAAGCAGAAAAATAGGCAAATATATCGTTCTGAGTAACAGGTCTTGTGGGGTGTTCCCTGTATACATTGGGTCTTGTGGGGTGCTCCCTGTATGCGGAAGGTCTTGTGGGCTGTTCCCAATATATGGCGGGTCTTGTGGGGTGTTCCCAGTATACAGCAGGTCTTGTGGGGTGTTCCCAGTATACAGCGGGTCTTGTGGGGTGTTCCCAGTATACGGCGGGTCTTGTGGGGTGTTCCCGGTATACGGCAGGTGTTGTGGGGTGTTCGCAGTATACGTCAGGTCTTGTGGGGTGTTCCCAGTATACAACATGTCTTGTGGGGTGTTCCCAGTATACGGCGGGTCTTGTGGGGTGTCCCCGGTATACGGCAGGTGTTGTGGGGTGTTCCCAGTATACGTCAGGTCTTGTGGGGTGTTCCCAGTATACAACAGGTCTTGTGGGGTGTTCCCAGTATACAACAGGTCTTGTGGGGTGTTCCCAGTATACAGCATGTCTTGTGGGGTGTTCCCAGTATACAGCAGTTATTGTGGGGTGTTCCCAGTATATAGCAGGTCTTGTGAGGTGATCCCAATATACAGCATGTCTTGTGGGGTGTTTCCAGTATACAGCAGGTATTGTGGGGTGTTCCCAGTATAGGGCAGGTATTGTGGGGTGATCACAGTATACAGCAGGTCTTGTGGGGTGTTCCCAGTATACGGCAGGTCTTGTGGGGTGTTCCCAGTATACGGCGGGTCTTGTGGGGTGATCACAGTATACAGCAGGTCTTGTGGGGTGTTCCCAGTATACGGCGGGTCTTGTGGGGTGTTCCCAGTATACAACAGTTCTTGTGGGTTGTTCCTGGTATACGGCAGGTCTTGTGTGTTCCCAGTATATGGCAGGTGTTGTGGGGTGTTTGCAGTATACTGCAGGTCTTGTGGGGTGTTCCAAGTATACGTCGGGTCTTGTGGGGTGTTCCAAGTATACGGCGTGTCTTGTGGGTTGTTCCCAGTATACGGCAGGTCTTGTGGGGTGTTCCCAGTAAATAACATGTTTTGTGGGGTGTTCCAAGTATACGTCGGGTCTTGTGGGGTGTTCCCAGTATACGGTGGGTCTTGTGGGGTGTTCCCAGTATACGGCGGGTCTTGTGGGGTGTTCCCAGTATACTGCGGGTCTTGTGGGGTGTTCCCAGTATACGTCAGGTCTTGTGGGGTGTTCCCAGTATACGGCAGGTCTTGTGGGGTGTTCCCAGTATAGGGCAAGTCTTGTGGGGTGTTCCTGTGGCGCCCCTGAGGGTTCAGTCGCCACAGGGGTACTGCACCTCAGCTTGAGGTGTGGTATCTCCTCTTCCAGGTAAGGATGGAGCATCTCTCAGGACCCCACTTCACACTCAACACTACACCACTCCTGTCCTGAAGGGGGCCTAAATGCACCAGTGTGCTGCCCCGTCCCGGGATAGACGAGATGGGGGGAACCAAAGATAGGGGGAACCATGTAGTGGGTGAGGGTGGAGGACACACTTTTAGGAATCACTTATTGATTCATATTTAATCTACGGCCATCTTAAGTTCAAGGTCTTTGATTGTGGTCTTCTACCAGAGTCCAGCAAAAGTCTGCAGCTGACTGAAGATACACAGTCCTCACTCTCTGGCCTTGAGACGAGGAGCGGGTCAGAGTTAACCACTGCCTCTACCCGGTCAAGGTCCCTACCTAAGAAGGCCTTGGAGGGGAGCAGAGGAGACAAGCTCCACAGGCAAAAGGATCCCAGGGGGATACGGACGGAGCGGAGTCGCCACCTGTATTCTTTACTCTGGCCTAGTCAGAGGGATTCCTGCTGCAAAAGGGGTGACCGGCCCCCGATATCTGACTTTGTTACTTCACGTCTCAGTCAGAAAAGCCCGGAGGCTTAGTGGATCCCAGAGGGATACGGACGGAGCGGCCTACGCCACCTGTATCTCTTACACTGCGTTTATCCTTACAACACGTTCATACCACACACAGTCAGGAGAAGACTTAGTGGGAGAACAACCTACCAAGGAGAGGAACACACACCAGAGCGGTCTCGACAGGTGCTCCTGATCTACCTGGAAAGTGCTGAACCCCCTTCCCGGTGGCCGCAGTACACCGTGAGTAGCAGAGAGAAGCTTTCCGGCTGAAAGTTCATCCCAAGTGAGTAAAGACCCGGATGACTTCATACACCTTCTCAGCTCGTTATTTCTTGCACGGCACTGCACCCACCATTCCTCCTCACACTGCCCTGAGGTCCACTCCGCCTGCGGGGATCCGTCCCATCCTATCTGCCCATAACGCCGGCCTCAGTGGACTGAAGCAGCGCTGGTGCCCATCACCGGAAACCGCAGGTGGCGTAGTCGAAATACCACTCTTACTTGAAAGCCCATTATAACTTTTATGTGACTGCCCTGGGCACGGACCGGGTCTAGGCCATGACTGCATCCCTCCCGCGACCCCTACACTGACCCTGCTCCGAGTACCCCAAAGCTCAGGGAGGGCGAGGTGTCACATTCCCAGTATACGTCAGGTCTTGTGGGGAGTTCCCAGTATACAGCATGTCTTGTGGGGTGTTCCCAGTATACGTCAGGTCTTGTGGGGTGTTCCCAGTATACAGCATGTGTTGTGGGGTGTTCCCAGTATACAGCATGTCTTGTGGGATGTTCCCAGTATACGGCAGGTCTTGTGGGGTGTTCCAAGTATACAGCATGTCTTGTGGGATGTTCGCAGTATACGTCAGGTCTTGTGGGGTGTTCCCAGTATACAGCATGTCTTGTGGGGTGTTCCCAGTATACAGCAGGTCTTGTGGGGTGTTCCCAGTATACGGCAGGTCTTGTGGGGTGTTCCCAGTATACGTCAGGTCTTGTGGGGTCTTCCCAGTATACAGCATGTCTTGTGGAGTGTTCCCAGTAGACGTCAGGTCTTGTGGGGTGTTCCCAGTAGACGTCAGGTCTTGTGGGGTGTTCCCAGTATACACAATGTCTTGTGGGGTGTTCCCAGTATACGGCAGGTCTTGTGGGATGTTCCCGTTATACAACATTGTTCCTGGTAAATATTGGGTCTTGAGGGGTGTTCCCAATATAAGACATATTCTGTGGGTTGGTCCTGCCAAATCTCACAGGTTTTGGTAGCTCTCACCACCATTAATCGACTGACACAAAAAAAATAAAAAAACTGTTCAGGGATGTGCCTACATTTCTGCATGAAACATCTATATTGATGAAGGGTATAAAATAAACTAACATTCCGTAAAGTTTTGGAGATTGTTGAAAATTACAAACTTTGTATTTCTTATTCTCACCGGCCATAAGCTGAATCCCAGAAACATCCATGTTGAAGTAATGCCTGGTCTTGTGGAAAGTTCCCAGCATATGGCGGGTCGTGGTGGGTGTTTTAAATATGCAGTAATAAGACCTATCTATAGAAATTCAAGGAAGGGCAATCAATGAAACAGAGGTAGTGTCATAAGTGCAGAAGGCTGTAAAAGTTACTGCTAGTTATGATAGAAAGGTGTCAGAATATGTAGAGCATCGCAGCTATGACAGAAAGAGGTATGGACATGCAGAGCATTGCAGCTATGATAGAAAGGTATCAGAATATGCAGAGCATCGCAGCTATGATAGAGAGGAGTCAGAACATGCAGAGTATAGCAGCTATGATAGAAAGGTGTCAGAACATGCAGAGTATAGCAGCTATGATAGAAAGGTGTTAGACCATGTAAAGCATCGCAGCTATGATAGAAAGTGAAATAACTCGCAGAGCATCGCAGCTATGATAGATAGGTGTCAGAACATGCACAGCATTGCAACTATAATAGAAAGGTGTTGGGACATGCAGAGCATTGCAGCTATGATAGAAAAGTTTCAAAATACACAAGTATTGCAACTATGATAGAAAGGTGTCAGGACATGCAGAGCATCACAGCTATGAGAGAAAGGTATCAGAATATGCAGAGCATCACAGCTATGATAGAGAGGAGTCAGAACACGCAGAGTATCGCAGCTATGATAGAAAGTGTCAGAACATACACAGCATTGCAACTAGTGTAGAAAGGTGTTAGGACATGCAGAGCATCGCAGCTATGAAAGAAACGTTTCAGAATATGCAAATATTGCAGTGATGATAGAAAGGTGTCAGGACATGCAGAGCATCGCAGCTGTGATAGAAAGGTATCAGAACATGCAGAGCAATGCAGCTATAATAGAAAGGTGTCAGGGCACGCAGAACATAGCAACTTTAATAGAAAAGTGTCAGAATAAGCAGAGCATCGCAGCTATAATAGAAAGGAGTTAGGACACGCAGAGCATTGCAGCTAAGTTAGAAAGGTGTCAGAACACTAAGAGCATCATAGCTATGATAGAAAGGTATCAAAACATGCAGAGCATCATAGTTATGATAAAAAAGTGTCAGAACATGCAGAGCAACCCCTCTACGATACAAAGGTTTCAGGACATGCAGAGTATCGCAGCTATGATAGAATAATGGCTGCACAATGCCCATTTTTGATGTAGAAAGAACAGTTTGTGTCTTCTGCTGAACCTGGAGTACAGCCGGCCAGGACCACTATCTGCTGAACATAAAGCTGTCCTTCTCCCAGCAAATATCAAAACTTCCATCACACGCAGACGCTCGGCTCACTGAAGCAGAAAATTGTTTCTAATGAACAAAGGCAGCGACAAGTATCCTGAATACCAAATGTTAGCGTCTTTCAGAGGGGTGTCATTTTTTATGCAAATAGTGGAAAATATATGAAGCTAAAATATGCAACTTATTGTTATCCGCTCACTGGTGAGAAATGCCTGATCACTGGGTATTAAGGGGGGAGAATGACAGTGGTTGTTACATCGTAGCACAGAAGGAATTGTAATCATGCCGTATATGAGAGTCAAAGATGGCTGCTGCGGGGGGTTATTATCTTACATGTGCAGACTGTCAATATTTAGGGTGACACAAGTACCTGGCACAGCAAGAAACATACTGTCCAGATATAGCAGCGGTGAAATTGGTATAGTAGGAACAGAGAGAGATACCTAAATCCTGATAAAAATCTAAAATAATGCCCGCCCTCAGTCACCACTAGAGGGAGCACATGAGCGAACTGCATACAGGTTAATATGAAAGTCAATATTAACCCTTTCCTGCTCTGTGACGTTCATTGTGTGGCAGGTCTTGAGCCCAAATTGATGTACATTTCTGGAAAAGTCGAGGGTGATCTCCGCAACGTGTCATTAGCAGTTAGTCACAGCTCAAAAATACAGCTGGCCCTCTCCTGCAGCAACAGGGATCAGAGATAAGCCTGATCTTGACCTTTTTACCACTTAGATGCTGAATTTTTATCTCTTAGATGCCGCAGTCTCATCTCTTAGATGCCGCAGTCTCATCTCTTAGATGCCGCAGTCTCATCTCTTAGATGCCGCAGTCTCATCTCCTAAATGCCGCAGTCTCATCTCTTAGATGCCGCAGTCTCATCTCTTAGATGCCGCAGTCTCATCTCTTAGATGCCGCAGTCTCATCTCTTAGATGCCGCAGTCTCATCTCTTAGATGCCGCAGTCTCATCTCTTAGATCCCGCAGTCTTATCTCTTAGATGCCGTAGTCTTATCTCTTAGATCCCGCAGTCTTATCTCTTAGATGCCGCAGTCTCATCTCTTAGATGCCGCAGTCTCATCTCTTAGATGCCGCAGTCTCATCTCTTAGATCCCGCAGTCTTATCTCTTAGATGCCGCAGTCTTATCTCTTAGATCCCGCAGTCTTATCTCTTAGATGCCGCAGTCTCATCTCTTAGATGCCGCAGTCTTATCTCTTAGATGCCGCAGTCTTATCTCTTAGGTGTTGCAGTTTTATCTCATAGATGCCGCAGTCTTATCTTTTAGGTCTCGAAGTTTTATCTCTTAGATGCCGCAGTTTTATCTTGTAGATGCTGCATTTTTATCTCTGAGATGTTGCAATCTTACCTTTTGGATGTCACAGTCTTATCTCTGAGATGTTGCAATCTTACCTTTTGGATGTCGCAGTCTAATCTTTAAGATGCTGCAGTGTTATCTCTTAGGTGTCGAAGTTTTATCTCTTAAGAGCCCCATACTTATTAGACTAGTGTTACACGCACGCCGCTAGGTTCAGATAGGGCGAGAAGAGTTACATGAATTTGTTGAAATCCTGGGGGAACCGTTACTCGGGGCGACCATAGTCTGCAGCTTCTCTCGGGCACACGATATATTCAATTGCTGACCAGACACATCTGACAAAAGTCCTCATAAACAGTTGAACACTGGAGTTTAATCGAGTATGGCCAGTACCATTTAACTCTTTGAAGCAGCAGGCTTCACCACAGTACAGTCTATTAAAGCAGGCACAGTAACGTCAGTCTCTTCAGTAGCATAATTCAGCATAGATTAGATCTCTTAGCAGCACACTTATATGTATACACAACCACAGGCTTTTTCTTCACAACGACACAATAGTGCACAGTATTCTTTATCCTACATGGAGATGGAAGGGGGGAGGGTTTGATGAGGGAGATGACCCCTGTGACACAATTCCTTTCAGTCCTTATCTTTCTGCCTGAAAATGAACTGTTAGTTAAGGGAGTCTATCTGACCTGTGTTTAGCTTCCCTCCTGACTAGAGATGAGCGTTGTTCTACTCGAACTGTTCGCCAATCTCAAATTCGAGCTGTTTTGGGCGGTGTTCGAGCCGTTCGGCGAACACGAACAATTTGAGAAAAATTCGGCTGTTCGAGGTTATGTTCGATAACTGTTCGTGCACCAAAAGCGTAACTGGATTTTTTCTCAGTAATGATGAAAATTAATGTTAATACGCAGTTTGAGTGTACAGCGGGGTGGGGGGAGGGGCAGGGGATGGATCTCTGCAGGAACAATGAAGATCTCCATTTTTTTTTCTCTTTCCCGCATTTACAGTGGGGAGGTGCAATCTGTCAGCCTATCAGCAGCGCACACACAGAGCGAAGTGCTTTTTTTCACACAAGCAAGGGCATGTGTCATTGGCAGTGTATGTCACATGTCCTTGCCCTATAAGACCCAGCCATTTTCCCCGTCGCCACTATTTTCTCACTGCTGCAGCTGCGTGTTAGACGGCACCGCTGTTGCTGTGTGCGCTATACCTTGTTAATTTCAAGCCAATTTTCGCACAAATGTACAGATAGCTTGGGAGTAGGGAATAGTTGTGATTGCAGTCCTTTTAAGGACTAGGTTACAGCATTTCCTACGACTTTTATCAGGCAGGTCTGTGCTCTTAAATAGATAGATTGTGGGAGTAAAGACTAATTGTAATTGGAGTCCTTTTCAGGACTAGGTTACATCAGTTCCTATCAGTTTTTGCCAGGCAGGTCTGTGCCAGTGCTGTGCAAGTTTTTTTCACAGCATTTGGCTGAATCTAGCAAAGCTAATCCTTTTTGGCCTATTGCAGAGTGTGTTAGTCAGTGGAGTAGCCTATCTGTGTTGCAAGATATACCACCTGTGTATAGAATACCAATTTTTTTACTGCACCTAGTGAAGTAAAATCTTTTGGGCATAGCATCATTCTATTAGTCCATCTATACTGACCTCCATCAGGTTGCAAATTGAATATAATTTTTTTCTGCATCTAGCTCTGAAAAAATATTGGGCTTCTAGCTGTGTGTGGGACTTGTTGTATTAGTCCATCTATACTGACCTCCATCAGGTTGCAAACTGCGTATATTTTTTTCTTCATCTACCTCTGAAAAAATATTGGGCTTCTAGCTGTGTGTGGGACTTGTTCTATTAATCCATCTATACAGACCTCCATCAGGTTGCAAACTGAATATATTTTTTTCTGCATCTACCTCTGAAAAAATATTGGGCTTCTAGCTGTGTGTGGGACTTGTTGTATTAGTCCATCTATACAGACCTCCATCAGGTTGCAAACTGAATATATTTTTTTCTGCATCTACCTCTGAAAAAATATTGGGCTTCTAGCTGTGTGTGGGACTTGTTGTATTAGTCCATCTATACTGACCTCCATCAGGTTGCAAACTGAATATATTTTTTTCTGCATCTACCTCTGAAAAAATATTGGGCTTCTAGCTGTGTGTGGGACTTGTTCTATTAATCCATCTATACAGACCTCCATCAGGTTACAAACTGAATATATTTTTTTCTGCATCTACCTCTGAAAAAATATTGGGCTTCTAGCTGTGTGTGGGACTTGTTGTATTAGTCCATCTATACTGACCTCCATCAGGTTGCAAACTGAATATATTTTTTTCTGCATCTACCTCTGAAAAAATATTGGGCTTCTAGCTGTGTGTGGGACTTTCTCTATTAGTCCATCTATACTGACCTCCATCAGGTTGCAAATTAAAAATAATTTTTATCTGCATCTAGCTCTGAAAAATATTTGGCCTTCTAGCAGTGTGTGGGACTTTCTCTATTAGTCCATCTATACTGACCTCCATCAGGTTGCAAATTGAATATAATTTTTTTCTGCATCTAACCCAGCCAATAGTTTTGGCCTAATACCACAGTTTGGCCACTCAGCTCTGCTCGGTTCCCATCCATTGTTTTTTTGTGCAAACAACTCCAGAGTTGTTAATTAGTTAACCACCAAAATGAGTGGAAAAAGGCCTGCTGCTGGTGGAAAGGGGAATAGGCGTGTTGGGAAGGGGAAAAAAGGTTGTGTCCGTGGGGTAGGTGTTAAAGTAACAGTAACATCTGCAGAAGAAAGACCATCTTCCAGCCAAACTAAAATGTCTACTTCTTTTAGCGGACAATGTGATAAGATCCCTTTCTTACGGCCACGCCAATCGCTACAAATTCCAGATGAGGCACAAAAACAGCAGGTGCTTCAACGGATATCAAGTGCTCCTTTAAGTGGGCTCTCCTCCACATCAACTTCAACATCACAAATACTCCAGTCCTCAAAGGTGTCACCCAAATCACACTTGCTTCCTCACAGCTCCCAAATCTCCAGCTGCCCGTCTGAGTATGAGGTAGAACAGATGGTTGAGTCTGCAGAGCTGTTTACTCATACTATAGCCTGGGAATCAGAGGTCGACTCCAGCGCTTCTGTGAATCCAGACGAGGAAATGATCTGCACTGATGCCCAGAATCTTTATGAGTCGGATCCAGGACCAGACGCAGAAGGTTCTGACCATAATGTAGACCCTCATTCCCAAACTGTAACTCCTGTTGGTGGAGACAATGAGGAAGACGATGATAAGACTCAAATACCTGATTGGAGCGACAACTTTAGTTTTTTGTCAGGGCAGGAACAGGTTGGCTCTGAGGACGAAGGGTGTGATAACGCACAGGGTGATGATGATGAGGTTGGAGATCCCACTTACTGTCAACCCACAGTCAGCCAAGAGATGAGGTCAGCAGAGGAGGTGGAGGAAGATGCTAGTGACGACGAGGTCAGGTTGCGCCTTCCTGGACAGAGACGGAGTACTGGAAGCACGTCAACAACTGCATCCTCAAACACAACTCTGCCTCTCACCACAAGTCGTGGTGGCTCTTCAGGTCGCATGGGTGCTAAGCCTTGCATAGCCTGGGCATTTTTTCAGATCGATAAAGATGACCCAACTCGTGTTATCTGTAACATTTGTCAGCAAAAGCTAAGTAGAGGCCAAAAAATACATAGTTTGAGTACTTCATGCATGAACCAGCACATGGACATGAAGCATAAGTTGCAGTGGGAAGCTCAGTGTGCTACAATGCGGCCTAGCCGGCTGGGCCAACCACCGTCTGCCATATCTTGTGCATCCGCGGCCTCTTCATCCTCTGTGACTGGGGGGACAGCAGTCACACCTGTTTTGGGGCGCAGACCTGCCACCTCTTTACCCGCAACAGCCAGCGTGATTGGCAGGTCATCATTTTCTTTGGAGGTGGTAACACCAGCTGGTGTTGAGCGCTGTCCGACATCGATAGCACCACCTTTGGATCAAGGCAACCTAACATGTCCGCCTGCATCTTCCTCACAGACCGGCAGTTTGCCAGGGACACCCTTATCAACCCCGTCTAAGCACAATAGCCAGCCCTCGGTCCCTCAGATGTGGACAAGTAAAAGACCATTTCCTCCTAGCCATGAGAAAGCTAAGAGGTTGAATTTCACCATCTGCAAGTTCTTGGCTACAGAAATGCTGCCTTTCCGCCTGGTGGACACAGAGGATTTTCGAGACCTTATGTCCGTCGCAGTGCCCCAGTACCAGATGCCCAGTCGGCACTACTTCTCAAAGAAAGGTGTGCCTGCGCTCCACCAGCATGTCGCACACAACATCACCGCTTCTTTGAGAAACTCTGTGTGTGACAGGGTGCATTTCACCACAGACACTTGGTCGAGTAGGCATGGACAGGGGCGTTACATGTCGCTGACTGGGCACTGGGTAACTATGGTGACAGCAGGACAAGGGGCTGCTGTCCAAGTCTTGCCGTCCCCACGAGTTGTGCGTCAATCCTCTTTATGTCAAAGTTCCTTCACTGCTTCTGCCTCCTCAACCTCCTCTCGGTCTTCCACCTGCACCCAAAGCCTGTCTGGTCATGCCACAAGCTTTCTAACTGCGCAGAAGGGATCCTGCACACCTCCTTACTATGCTGGCAGTAGGGCTCAACGTCATCAGGCAGTTTTTACATTGAAATGTCAGGGAAATGTGAGTCACACAGCTGAGGAGTTGTGGTCAGCTCTGGAGAACCAATTTCATGAATGGTTGTCTCCACTGGACCTGAAACCAGGGAAGGCCATGTGCGACAATGCTGCAAACCTGGGTGCGGCCCTTCGCCGGGGCAATGTCACACACGTGCCTTGTATGGCTCACGTGTTGAACCTGGTTGTCCAGCAATTTTTAGCCCACTATCCCAGACTAGATGGCCTTCTGCAGAGGGCACGGTCGCTGTGTGCTCACTTTCGCCGTTCGCATCCCGCAGCTCAGCGACTTACATCTCTACAGAAGTCGTTGGGTCTGCCACTTCACCGGCTAAAATGCGATGTGCCTACCCGGTGGAATTCAACTCTGCACATGTTGCAGCGACTGTGGCAGCACCGACAAGCCCTGGTGCAATACGTTCTGACGTATAGCCTGGGCCAACGAGATCCAGAGGTGGGGCAAATCACGCTGGAGGAGTGGTCTCAGATCAGGGACCTATGCACCCTTCTGCACAGTTTTGAAATGGCGACGAAGATGTTTAGTGCTGACGATGCCATTATCAGCATGACTATTCCGGTGATTTACATGCTGGAGCACATGTTAAACAGAATTCGGAGTCAGGTGGTGGCACAAGAGGAGGTGGAGGAAGTAGAGGAGGAGGAGTTGTATGCGGAAAGGCTAACATCTGCAAGGTCCAGACGGTCGGCAGCACCAAGGCGGCAGGCGTGTGAGGGTGGGGGAGATGGTTTTACCAGGGAGCATGGTAGCAGCCAAACTAGTGAGGAAGGTGCAGGAGCCCAGGAAGAAGTGGAGGACGAACTGATGGAAGACTCATCAGATGAGGGAGACCTTGATCACATTTCTGTTGTGCGAGGTTGGGGGGAGAGGACAGAGGAAGGAAGCATGATTGTTACCTCGCCACCAACACAACAGGGACTTGGTGCTCCTGGATGCGCAACACACATGAGTGCCTTCTTGCTGCACTACCTGCAACATGACCCTCAAATTATGAGAATTAGAAATAATCCTGACTACTGGGTTGCCACACTGTTAGATCCCCGGTACAAAAGTAAATTTGCAGAAATTATTCCTGCCATAGAAAGGGATGCACGCATGCAGGAGTATCAGCAGAGACTGTTGCAGAATCTTACATGTGCTTTTCCACAAAATACCAGTGGTGCACGTAGTGAATCTCACAGTTCCAACTTGCCAACCGTGGGACCTTCAAGTGTTCAGCACTCAAACCGTAACAGAACCACAGTATCTGCTGGTAACATCAATTTTGCGGAATCATTTCACCACTTTTTTAGCCCATCCTTTGCAAGGCCACAGGAGACAAGAAGTCTGACACATAGTCAACGCCTAGAGACGATGGTACAGGAGTATCTCCAAGTAAACATTGAAGCCACGACTGTGTCACTGGACCCTTGCTCTTTTTGGGCTTCCAATCTGGATAAATGGCCGGAGCTAGCCACTTACGCCTTGGAGATCTTGTCATGCCCCGCAGCCAGCGTTCTGTCTGAACGTGTGTTCAGCGCTGCTGGTGGTGTGCTGACAGATAAGCGCACGCGGCTCTCCACTGATAATGTAGACAGACTCACGTTCATAAAGATGAACAAATCATGGATCCGAAACGACTTTTCTACCCCTGTGTCATCCTGGGGAGAGTAAAAGCTTGATGATTGGTTAAAATCACCCTACCAACCGTTTTAAGCTTTCAAATTACTAATCATGTTTATCTGTATCTTGGCTGGAAAATAATTTGGGCTTTGTAGCAGTGTGCAGCACTGATTCTATTAGGCCATCTATAATAAGCTCCACCAGATTTAAAATTACTAATCATGTTTATCTGTATCTTGACTGGAAAATAATTTGGGCTTTGTAGCAGTGTGCAGCACTGATCCTATTAGGCCATCTATACTAAAGCTTCACCAGATTTAAAATTAATAATAATTTTTAGCAGCATCTAGCCCGGAAAATAATTTTGGGGCTCCGAGATGCGCAAGACACATAAGTGCCTTCTTGCTGCACTACCTGCAGCATGACCCTCATATTGTCAGAATTCGAAGTAATCATGACTACTGGGTTGCCACACTCTTAGATCCCCCAAACTTTTCGATCAACCTTTTCATTTTAATAAAGACCAAAAAAATGGTCATTTTTGAAATTATAAGCATTAGCAGGTTGTTAGAAACTGAAATCAAACTGTTTTCAACTCAAAACTTTATTCTAGGTGATGTTACATTTTCACATAGGACCCCTTGTTCGAAAGGAGCTTCTGAACTCTCTCGTCCATTGAATTTGTCAGGTTTTGGATGGTTTCTGCTTCAATTGTTTTGCATGAGGACAGAATACCCTCCCAGAGCTGTTGCTTAGATGTGAACTGCCTCCCGCCATCATAGACACTCCTTTTAATGATGCTCCAAAGGTTCTGAATGGGGTAGAGGTCAGGGGAGCATGGGGGTCACACCATAAGTTTGTCCCCTTTTATGCCCATATCAGCCAGAGATGCAGATGTTTTATGTGCAGCATGAGATGGTGCATTATCATGCAGAAAAATGATCTTGCTGCGAATACACGGTTCTTCTTCTTGAACCATGGCAGGAAGTGCTGTTTGAGAAAATCCACATACATTATGGAGTTCATCTTTAGCGCCTTCAGGGATCCTAAAGGGGCCGACAATCTCTCTCCCCATGATTCCAGCCCAAAACATTACTCCACCTCCTCCTTGTTGGCGCTGTAGCCGTGTTTGCGTGGGGTGTCCATCAACCAGCCATCCTCCACTCCATCCATCTGGACCATCGAGCGCTGCACGGCACTCATCCGTGAACAAAACAGTTTTGAAATCAGTCTTCATGTAATGTTTGGCCCACTGGAGCCGTTTCTGCTTGTGTGAAGTGGATAGAGGAGGTCGACAGGATGGCGTATGCACAGCTGCAAACCTCTGAAGGACCCTGCATCTTGTTGTTCGGGGGACGTTGGAGGCACAAGCAGCTTCAAAAACTTGTCTGCTGCTATGACAAGGCTTTTTTGCCGCTGCTCTTTCAACCTGACGTAATTGCCTGTAGGAAAGAGTCCTCAATTTGCCCTTATCAGCACGCACACGTGTGTACTGTGAATCAGCTACATACTTCTTGATTGCCAAGACACTTCATCCTGATCATCGCACAATGTTGATTGTAGTCATGCCTTGACCTAAACACTCCACAATTTGTTGCTTCTCAGCAGCCGACACATCCTTTTTCTTTCCCATTTTGGCAGAAAATGTAGGCTGCTTAATAATGTGAGACAGCCTTCTTAAGTAGTCTTGCCTTTCATTGGACACACCTGCCAAACTAATTAGCACAGGTGTCTGCAATTGCTTACAGTGATATAAAGAGCCCTGACACACATCACCATCAATGAGTTTAACTGACAAACAAACAAATTCTTCCCTTATCACTCCTAAACACTTTTTGCATAATAATTTGGAACACAGTGTACATGTGCTTTTCCACAAAACACCAGTGGTTCACGTAGTGAATCTTACAGTTCTAACTTGCCAACCGTGGTCTGTATGGAGTTGTTCAATAAAGGGCCCAAAATTAAGATAACATAGATGGGAGAGGTCTCTATGAATAGAAATTCCTAAGTATTTGATACCCTGTGAGGGCCAGGCAAAGGGAAAGTTGGACTGGATGGAATCCTATATGGATTTGGGGAGGGAGACATCGAGGGCCTCAGACTTCGCTGCATTGATTTTAAAATTTGACCATGTAACAAAGTGATCTATTTCAGCCATAACAGCATGGATGGATATATGTGATTGAGTGATATATACTAGGACATCATCAACAAATAGAGAGCACTTGTACTCGGTGCCTCCCACCTCAATCCACCTAATATTGGGGTTATGGCGAATTGATGAGAGCAGGTGCTCCGTCACTAGGATGTATAAGAGAGGGGACAGAGAACATCCCTGCCTTGTCCCATTGGTGATTGTGAAAGGTGATGAAAATGTTCTGACGCGCCCCCTGGGCCTTGGGACACCCGGAGCCGGACCCTTTTTGGTGGATGCTGGTGGTTGTAGTCTCCGTGGCGGCAACCCGGTTCCGTGGCTCAGGGCGGTCAAACCAGTGGCGGAACTATTTATGTGGTTTTGATGTTTAAATGTCCGACTACGCCACCCGTGGATTGCGGTCAGAGTGAACCGCCGCTGCAGGGCAGACCGCTGAGGCTGGTGTTGTGGGTGCAGCAGAGCGTAGCATAACTCCCCACGGGAGGAGTATAGCCTCAGGGCAGTGTATGCGGAGGATGGGGGTGATGGTGCAGGGCAGCAGCAGTAATGACACGGAGTCAGTGATGCAGTCCAGGGCCTTTACTCACAGTTCTTATTATCCATACCACGTCTGCAGGTAACGGCTGCCCACGTCGTACTGTGCTCACCAGGTGAGGAGCTCAGACAACTCCCAGATAACTTTGGAGTGCTTCACAGGACCCCCTTTGTGTGTCCTTTGTCTGGCCTTTCTTACCAACCCTTCTGTCCGGCTGCCTCGGGCCTCCTCTTGGTAAACTTGGCGCCAGTTTCCCTGACCCTATGTGGTGCCTTCCTAGCGGGTGTAGCGAGGGGCTGCGCCACATAAAATGTCACAGCCTCCTGTTTCTAGCTGAGGGTCGTTTCCTGCCTCCACTAGTTTCGGGGACCGGTCTCCCCCTTTGGCCTGACCCCTCCACGCAGGTGGATTCGGGCGTGCGGTGGCGACTCGCCCGTCCGCACCCCTGAGATCCCTTCGTTCCTCGTTCCTGGAGCCTTCTCCGCTCTTCTTCCTTCCTTCTCCCTCTTCCAGGCCTGGGCCTCTGTTACTAGGCCCGCCTCCGGAGCAGAGCTCATGCAGAGCCCCTGCTCCCTGCCACTTCTGCTCAGACTTCTCTGCACTGAACTAAGATGGTGCCCACCTTTTATACTTCCTTCTCAATGCACCCAGGAACTGCTTCCTCCCTGCTCCTGCACTACAGGGTTCCCCTTCCTCAGTTTTCCCTCCCCCCACTCCAGCCAGGGACAGGGACTCTCGTGCCCATCTCAGGGGCATATTGGTCGCCCTGCCCCACGGCAATGTGGTGTAATGCATGCAGGTGTCGGGTCCTGATCCACACTACATCCTTACCTGAGAGTGAGATATCACACCTCTGGGTGAGGTGCAATACCTCTGTAGCAACCGAGCCCTCAGGGTGCTACAGTTCCATTTATCTTCAGCCTAGGTGACGTATTGCGATACAGGGCCGTGATTTTGGCTATAAAAGGGTCCCCTAGACCCCTACCCCAAGCTTTTTAAGAGAATCATATATGGCGTGCCAGGAGACTCTATGGAATGCTTTCTCAGCATCCAACGAGAGTATCTAATTACAAATTTTTAACTGCATCTAGCCCAGGAAATATTTTGTGCCTAGTAGCAGGGTCTGCTAGTCAGCGGATTATCCCGGCTGTTACGCTAGCTACACCACCTGTAGTTTGGACACTTCATTTTTTCAAAGGAAATGCTTCGGGACCACGGGATACTCAGTGAAGAGCATCAGGAGGCACCCCAAGGCATAGGGGCTCAGACTGGCAGTAGGATGCCTTGCGGTGGACAGCCGAGCTCGATCCTTATAAAAGCTTTTTAACTACAGCAGCTTTAGTGGACGCTACTGTAGCTGGAATTACGCGGCTGCTGGCATGAGACTTGCCCTCCAATAGATCCTTGTAAATGGATTTAACCACTTCGCGCCAGAGCCTGTTTTTGCCTTCGTGACTGGGCCAATTTTTTCAATTCTGACCACTGTCACTTTATGAAGTAATTACTCTGGAACGCTTCAACGTATTCCCCTGATTCTGAGACTGTTTTTTCATGACATATTGTACTTCATGATAGTGGTAAAATTTCTTCCATATAACTTGCGTTTATTTGTGAAAAAATCGGAAATTTGGCGAAAATTTAGAAAATTTTGCAATTTTCAAACTTTGAATTTTCATGCCCTTAAATCAGAGAGATATGTCACACAAAATAGTTAATAAATAACATTTCCCACATGTCTACTTTACATCAGCACAATTTTGGAACCAAAATTTTTTTTTGTTAGGGAGCTATAAGGGTTAAAAGTTGACCAGCGATTTCTCATTTTTCCAACAAAATTTACAAAAACATTTTTTTAGGGACCACATCATATTTGAAGTCACTTTGAGGGGTCTTTATGACAGAAAATACCCAAAATTGACACCATTCTAAAAACTGCACCCCTCAAGGTGCTCAAAACCACATTCAAGAACTTTATTAACCCTTCAGGTGCTTCACAGGAATTTTTGGAATGTGGAAAAAAAAAATTAACATTTAACTTTTTTCACAAAAATGTTACTTTAGACCCAATTTTTTTTATTTTCACAGGGGTAACAGGAAAAAATGGACCCCAAATTTTTTTGTGCAATTTCTCTTGAGCGTGCTGATACCCCATATGTGAGGGAAAACCACTGTTTGGGCGCACTGCAGGGTTCGGAAGGGAAGGAGCGCCATTAGACTTTTTGAATGTAAAATTTGTCTGAATAATTAGCAGACGCCATGTTGCGTTTGGAGAGCTCCTGATGTGCCTAAACAGTGGAAACCCCCCACAAGTGACACCATTTTGGAAACTAGACCCCTTAGGGAACTTATCTAGATGTGTGGTGAGCACCTTGAACCCCAAGGTGCTTCACAGAAGTTTATAATATTGAGCTGTAAAAATAAAATTTTCACATTTTTCCCACAAAACCGTTTTTCATCCCTTAATTTTGCATTATCATAAGGGTAATAGGATAAATTGCACCATGAAATTTGTTGTGCAATTTCTCCTGAACACGCTGATACCCCATATGTGGAGGCAAATTACTGTTTGGGCGCATGGCAGGGTTTGAAAGGGAAGGAGCGCCATTTGACTTTTTGAATGTAAAATATTTGTTTGAATAATTAGCAGACGCCATGTCGCATTTGGGGAGCCCCTAATGTGACTAAACAGTGGAAACCCCCCACAAGTGCCACCATTTTGGAAACTAGACCCCTTAGGGAACTTATCTAGATGTGTGGTGAGCACCTCGCACCCCCAGCTGCTTCACAGAAGTTTATAATATTGAGCCGTAAAAATAAAATTTTCACATTTTTCCCACAAAACCGTTTTTCATCCCTTAATTTTGCATTATCATAAGGGTAATAGGATAAATTGCACCATGAAATTTGTTGTGCAATTTCTCCTGAACACGCTGATACCCCATATGTGGAGGCAAATTACTGTTTGGGCGCATGGCAGGGTTTGAAAGGGAAGGAGCGCCATTTGACTTTTTGAATGTAAAATTTGTTTGAATAATTAGCAGACGCCATGTCGCATTTGGGGAGCCCCTAATGTGACTAAACAGTGGAAACCCCCCACAAGTGCCACCATTTTGGAAACTAGACCCCTTAGGGAACTTATCTAGATGTGTGGTGAGCACCTCGCACCCCCAGCTGCTTCACAGAAGTTTATAATATTGAGCCGTAAAAATAAAATTTTCACATTTTTCCCACAAAACCGTTTTTCATCCCTTAATTTTGCATTATCATAAGGGTAATAGGATAAATTGCACCATGAAATTTGTTGTACAATTTCTCCTGAGTACGCTGATACCCCATATGTGGGGGAAAACCACTGCTTTGGTGTACGGCAGGGTTCGGAAGAGAAAGGAGCGCTATGTTGGCTGGGATAGGCAGCAGACACCATGTCACATTTGAAGAGTCGCTGACATGCCAAAACAGCAGAAACCTCCACAAATGACCCCATTTTGTAAACTACACCTCTCAAGGAATTCATCTAGGGAAGTAGTGAGTATTTTTTAATTTTTAAATTTATACCATTGGGCAGTGAAAAAATCATAATTATATTTTTACCACAAAAAAATGTTTTACCCTCAGATTTTACATTTTCAAACAGGGCAATGGGTAAAAATGGTGCCAAAATGTGTCACACAATTTCTTCTAAAAGTGTCAATACCCCATATGTGGCTGTATCGTACCGCTTAGCCATACGGTGAGATCTGGGGGGGACGGAGTGCTATTTGACAATTGGAGAACAAATTATTGTAGAATAGGCATTTGGATTTGGGAGCACAAAATTTTCTGAATTTCTTTTGGGGGGCAAGGGTCATTTTGCTTTTCCAGAGCCTTTCTGCTACCAGTAACTTGGAAGTCCCTTATATTTTTAACAGATGACGGACCTGAGTGGGGACTAGCTTTTTTTGAGGACTGAGTTGAAGCTTTTATTGGGAACATTTTACGTAACATTTATCCGGCGCTCTAGGCTGAGCACTTACATCGGGGTTTCCATCTAAATTTCCAAGTGATGTAATTCAGATGAAACCCCTGCAGGATCCATTCACTGTAATGAGGCAGCAGAGTTACTCTGGACACCGTCTGGCCTCTGTGTAGCGGTGTCCTTTTTTTCAGAAGTGCACAAAACTGTGGCCAACCGCACTTTTATGCACGCCTAAAACAAATGACACCGTGGGATCCCAGGCTAGACGGCGTCCACAGTGGCCTATATCTGTCTCATTACAGGGAATCTTCCGTCATGGGTTCCGGCTGAATCATGTATTTCAGAGATTTACACGGAAACTCTGGTGTAAGTGCTCAGCGCAGAGCACAGGATAAATGTGGGCAGAGCCTTACTGGGATCTTTGGGGACATAATAAACAAATCAGTAGCAGGTGAAGAATTGGTTTTATTTATTTTTTACGCCGTTCCTAGTGTGATATAACTGATTAGATTACTTTATTCTTCGGGTCGGTGTGATTACAGAGATACCAGATTGATATCGGGTTTTTATGACTGACAGCTGTCACACACTAAAAGACGCTTTTTTTGCAAAATCTAGTTTTTGCATCACCATATTTTGAGAGCTATAATTTTTCCATATTTCGGCCGACAGAGTCATGTGATGGCTTGTTTTTTGCGGGACGAGTTGACATTTTTATTGGTACCATTTTTGGGGACGTGACATTTTTTGATCGCTTTCTATTCCGTTTTTTTGGGAGGTAAAATTAACAAAAACAAACAATTCAGGAATTGTTTTTTGAGTTTTTTTTTTATGCCGTTCTGCGTGTGGTAAAAGTGATCAGGCAGCGTTATTCTTCGGGTCAGTACGTTTACAGCGATACTACACTTACTGTATTTTTTTTATGTTTTGGCGCTTTTACACAATAAAACTATTTTATAGAAAAAAATATTTTTTTTGCATTGCTTTATTCTGAGCGCTATAACTTTTTTATTTTTCGGCTGATGGAGCTGTATGGCGGCTTTTTTTTTGCGTAACAAGATGACGTTTTCAGTGGTACCATTTTTATTTCTATTTTGTTTTTTGATCGCATTTTTTTCCACTTTTTGTTTGGCGATATGATGAAAAAGCATATTTTTTTGCTCCGTTTTTTATTTATTTTTATTACGGTGTGCACAGAAGGAGTTAATTAGTGTGACAGTTTTATAGCTCGGGTTGTTTCGGACGCGGCGATACCAAATATGTGTACTTTTTTTGGTTTTGTAAAAATATACGGATTTATTGGTTTAATATTTTATTTATTTATTTTTATTTATTTTGTGATTTTTTTATTAATAGTTTAAAAACTTTTTTTTTACTTTTTTTCACATTTTTTCTTAGTCCCTGTATGGGACATTAATTTTTATTTTTCTGATCTCTGATCTCATGTAATGTAATAGACATATATTACATTACATGAGATCTTCCCTGACTGTTTCAGTCAGAGTCTCCTGTCTGGCTACAGCTGCAGCTGAGCCAGACAGGACACCATATATGGCAGAGCTGGAGGCGGTCATGTGACCTCCAGCTGCCATAGCAACCCCAGGTCCTGGAAGGACTCGGAGGTCTTCGGAGAGGTAAGTTGACGACCCCCTCTCCTCCTGCTGTGTCCTATATGCCGCGATCACAATAGATCACAGCATATAGAAGACAGCTAAGGGTTAACATCACTGGGACCTGATCTAATCAGGTCCCGATGATGTCCCCTGTCAGAGCTAACGCTCTGCACCGGAATCGCAGCACTTGCAGGACCCTGGGGGTCCTGAGCGCTGCGAGACCACCCACCGTTTTTAAACGTCGGCGCTGCACAGAGCCCGGCAAGCGCCGACGTTTATCTACAGTGGGCGGTCGGGAACCGGTTAAAGTGTATTTATTCAAATTAGAGAGACAATTGAAATTAAAAAGCTTAGAGCTGCCTCCACCACAGGGGGGCTCGCTCGACCCACCAGCGGACAGGCACCAGTATTGGGAGAGGGGGGCTGGCCGTCAGGGTTCACCGCGGCTCTGGCACAAACCCGGCGACACGGAGGTGGCACGGGCAGGAGCGGACTGAGCGTGTCGGCTTCTCACTTTTTGGATTTTAGAAGGGCATGACATGCCTATATCTGTGTCTCCCCCTCCTTTTACTCCTCCACCTCTTTTCTTTTCGCATGACTATATGTACTTGTCACTTTTCCATGTGTTAGTTGTGTCTTCTGAGCAGTTTGTCAGCTTTTGGACACCTTTGAAGGTGTTTTCTATGTGTTTCTATGTGTTTTTGTTTGCCTGCCATTGGTTTTAACGGTGTTCGAAGGTGTTCGACGAACAGTTCGGCGAACACACGGGTGTTCGACGAACCGAACCGAACTCGAACACTACGGGGGTGGCTCAACACTACTCCTGACCTGTATTCTGTTCACTTGCCATCTGTGAGATACAGATCACACACCACCTTTCTCTTAGGCTCCAGCCAGATTAACAAACAAGTTCCCCACAATCCCCCTGGGGCTCTGCTAAAGACTCCCTGTCTCCTGTTACTGTGTTAACCCCTCTAGTTGCTGGATGCTTCTGAAGCACAACATTTCCTGACTCTTGTGACTGTGTTAACTCTTATAGTTGCTGGATGCTTTTGAAGCAACAGCACTACTTCTGCATGTCACACTAGCGTTGGCCGAACCCTCCGATATCTAGTCTAAAGTGTATGTCAGCCTCCCAACTCTCCCCCCCCCCGACAGATATCGGGGGAGCTAAGGATTCGGCATGTCCACTTCTGGACTGCCAGTGCCAATTCTTTTCTTTTTGGCAAGAAAAGCCACCACCACAGTAGTCTAGCAGTGTCTCTCTCATAGTGAGTGCTCCTGTGTATGGGGGAGTCGGGAGAGATCGGCCAAACGATACATACACAGCCCTCTACTGTGTTTGCTGCCCCTTAGATGCCGCAGTTAATAACGACCACAGCATCTAAAGGTTTTAACAGGCCAACTGCCACCCCTATCAGTGCCTCCACAATGTGACATAATGATGTCCCCGAGCTCTGCCATCTCTATACACCCAATATCCCCTGTTGTACTCTGCACTACATAAGTATTGCAGTCAATCAAGATCACAAACGATCAAAGTGAAAAGTTAAAAATGAAATTAAAAATGTTATTTATTTCTTTATTTACAAAAGAGGAAAAAAGATAAAAAATTAAATAAAGGACATATAGTTTATATTGTTACCTATGTAATAACATGAATTATAAAATGATAATGTTATTGATTCACATTGAGAACACCATTAAAAAAATCCAGAATTGTATCTTTGCTTCCAAAAATGGAAATAAAAGTGGTGAAATGGTCTTATGTACCTACCCCCAAACATTACCCTTGCAAGGGTATTTAAAGACCAAACCAGTGAGTCAAAGTCATGTAATAGTCAATGAGCGAATTGACCTCTCCACTTTTGGACTTTTTGGAGTTACGTACATCTCTGCTACCTGCATATAAGACCCCACAATAATATAAAAATCCCGGCCGGTCGAGAGAACAAGGTTTTCTATTTTAGTTAAACCGGGTAATGAAGTCGAACATGAAATGAAATAACGAAATTAAAACACAGAGAGTGGAGAAACGTTCTGCGTGTGAATATCAATTTCCCTGTGACTGGGAGAACTCCAGAAATTTCCATAATCCTTCACCGTTCATGGAGATGCAGCATTGAGCTTCTTTCTAGACGCACTGTCCTGTAACTGAATGGCTTAACATTAGCATTCAACAATGTGAAATACACCAAAAAAAAAATCAGCGGCGCCGTGTGATCGCTGCCGCCGCTTCTCAGCCAGCAATCCTACGGCATGGACAATCTCTGCTTGCTAAATATTCTTGCTGATTTTTAGATGCAAAAAAAAAAATCCTCTGTGAACTAAACAGTTAGGGATGGAGACCATTGGTTTTTTTTCATCTGCACTGATACATAGTAACAAACTCTCAGGACAGGAGGGAGATTTCTGCTGATGATGATGAAGATCAACCAGCTGTGATACAATTGTAACCAAACCTCAGCTGTGAATTATATCCGGTCTCTAAAGATTTGTAGTCAATCGATTTAATATAGGAATGTTCTCATTCATTGACAGCAGAGATAATTTTTTAAACTGTGTTCAATTGAAGCACATTATGTAGGAATTAAGCTTATTCAAAGGGGTCGACCCATAAAACAAATGTATCACTTATTCATAGGATAGGAGGTAAAGAGACGATCAATAAATCCCCCACGATCACAAACCCAGAAGCCCATGTTCTCCACTTGAATGAAGGGGTGTGCATCACCGTTCCATTAAAAGTCTATGGTGCTGATGGAGATAGCCAAGAATTGTACTGTTGAGAGGTGATAATTGTTTTTTTTGGGGGGTTGGACAACCACTTTATTCTAAAGCAGATAAACCCTTTCGGCCAGCTCAATCACTTAGAGTGTAGCGAAAGAGGGCAGAGACCCTTTAGGGCATACATGCCAAACTCTGACCCCAGGGCCAAATCTGGCCTGCAGGCTGCTTTTATTTGGCCCGCGACTCCTGAACCACCACCGATATGTGGGGCCCATTATTCAGCATGGAGGACTATGTGGTGCCCATTATACTGTATGGAGAACTATGTGGGGTCCATTATACTGTATGGAGGACTATGTGGAGCCTATTATTCTGTATGGAGGACTATGTGGGGCCTATTATTCTGTATGGAGGACTATGTGAGGCCATAATTCTGCATGGAGGACTATGTGGTGCCCATTATACTGTATGGAGGACTATGTGGGGTCCATTATACTGTATGGAGGACTATGTGGGGCCTATTATTCTGTATGGAGGACTATGTGGGGCCTATTATTCTGTATGGAGGACTATGTGGGGCCATTATTCTGCATGGAGGACTATGTGGTGCCCATTATACTGTATGGAGGACTATGTGGGGCCTATTATTCTGTATGCAGGACTATGTGGGGCCCATTATTCTGTATGGAGTACTATGTGGTGCCCATTATTCTGTATGCAGGACTATGTGGGGCCCATTATTCTGTATGGAGGACTATGTGGTGCCCATTGTACTGTATGGAGGACTATGTGGGGTCATTATTCTGTATGAAGGACTATGTGGGGCCTATTATTCTGTATGGAGGACTATGTGGGGCCCATTATTCTGTATGGAGGACTATGTGGTGCCAATTATACTGTATGGAGGACTATGTGGGGCCTATTATTCTGTATGGAGGACTATGTGGGGCCTATTATTCTGTATGGAGTACTATGTGGGACCATTATGCTGTATGGAGTACTATGTGGGGCCCATTATACTGTATAGAGGACTATGTGTGGCCCATGATACTGTATGGAGGACTATGTGGGCCCATTGTTCTGTATGGAGGACTATGTGGGGCCCATTATACGGTATGGAGGACTATGTGGGGCCCATTATGCTGTATGGAGTACTATGTGGGGCTATTATACTGTATGGAGGACTATGTGAGGCCCATTATACTGTATGGAGGCCCATTATACTGTATGGAGGACTATGTGGGACCATTATTCTGTATGGAGGACTATGTGTTGTCCATTATTCTGTATGGAGGCCTATGTGGGGCCCATTATTCTGTATGGAGGACTATGTGGGACCATTATTCTGTATGGAGGACTATGTGCGACCATTATTCTGTATGGAGGATTATGTGGGGCAATTATACTGTATGGAGGACTATGTGGGGCCCATTATTCTGTACGGAGGACTATGTGGGGCCATTATTCTGCATGGAGGACTATGTGGGGCCCATTATACTGTATGGAGGACTATGTGGGGCCCATTATTCTGTACGGAGGACTATATGGGGCCATTATTCTGTATGTAGGACTATGTGGGACCATTATTCTGTATGTAGGACTATGTGGGGCCAATTATTCTTCTATGGAGGATTATCTGTAGCCCATTATACTGTATGGAGGACAATGTGGGCCCATTATTATCTATGGAGGACTTTGTAGGGCCCATTATACTGTATGGAGGACTATGTGGGGCCCATTATACTGTATGGAGGACTATGTGGGGCCCATTATACTGTATGGAGGACTATGTGGGGCTCATTATTCTGTATGGAGGACTATGTGGGGCCATTATTCTGTATGTAGGACTACGTGGGGCCTATTATTCTGTATGGAGGACTATGTGGGGCCATTATTCTGTATGGAGGACTATGTGGTGCCCATTATACTGTATGGAGGACTATGTGGGGCCCATTATTCTGTATGCAGGACTATGTGGGGCCCATTATTCTGTATGGAGGACTATGTGGTGCCCATTATACTGTATGGAGGACTATGTGGGGATATTATACTGTATGGAGGACTATGTGGGCCCATTATTCTGTATGGAGGACTATGCGGGCCCATTATTCTTCATGGAGGACTATGTGGGCCCATTATTCTGTATGGAGGACTATGTGGGGCCATTATTCTGAATGGAGGACTATGTGGGGGCCATTATTCTGTATGGAGGACTATGTGGGGCCATTATTCTGCATGGAGGACTATGTGGGGCCCATTATTCTGTATAGAGGACTATGTGGGGCCCATTATATTGTATGGTGGACTATGTGGGGATATTATAATGTATGGAGGACTATGTGGGCCCATTATTCTGTATGGAGGACTATGCGGGGCCCATTATTCTTCATGGAGGACTATGTGGGGCTATTATACTGTATGGAGGACTATGTGGGGCCCATTATGCTGTATGGAGTACTATGTGGGGCTATTATACTGTATGGAGGACTATGTGGGGCCCATTATGCTGTATGGAGTGCTATGTGGGGCTATTATACTGTATGGAGGACTATGTGGGACCATTATGCTGTATGGAGTACTATGTGGGGCCCATGATACTGTATAGAGGACTATGTGTGGCCCATTATACTGTATGGAGGACTATGTGGGCCCATTGTTCTGTATGGAGGACTATGTGGGGCCCATTATACGGTATGCAGGACTATGTGGGGCCCATTATGCTGTATGGAGTACTATGTGGGGCTATTATACTGTATGGAGGACTATGTGAGGCCCATTATACTGTATGGAGGACTATGTGGGACCATTATTCTGTATGGAGGACTATGTGTTGTCCATTATTCTGTATGGAGGCCTATGTGGGGCCCATTATTCTGTATGGAGGACTATGTGGAACCATTATTCTGTATGGAGGACTATGTGGGACCATTATTCTGTATGGAGGATTATGTGGGGTCCATTATTCAGTATGGAGGACTATGTGGGGCAATTATACTGTATGGAGGACTATGTGGGGCCCATTATTCTGTACGGAGGACTATGTGGGGCCATTATTCTGCATGGAGGACTATGTGGGGCCCATTATACTGTATGGAGGACTATGTGGGGCCCATTATTCTGTACGGAGGACTATGTGGGGCCATTATTCTGTATGTAGGACTATGTGGGACCATTATTCTGTATGTAGGACTATGTGGGGCCAATTATTCTTTATGGAGGATTATCTGTAGCCCATTATACTGTATGGAGGACAATGTGGGCCCATTATTATCTATGGAGGACTTTGTAGGGCCCATTATACTGTATGGAGGACTATGTGGGGCCCATTATACTGTATGGAGGACTATGTGGGGCCCATTATACTGTATGGAGGACTATGTGGGGCTCATTATTCTGTATGGAGGACTATGTGGGGCCATTATTCTGTATGGAGGACTACGTGGGGCCATTATTCTGTATGGAGGACTATAAGGGGCCCATTATTCTGTATGGAGGACTATGTGGGGCCCATTATTCTGTATGGAGGGCCATGTGGGGCCCATTATTCTGTATGGAGGGCCATGTGGGGCCCATTATTCTGTATGGAGGACTATCTGGGGCCATTATTCTGTATGAAGGACTATGTGGGACCATTATTCTGTATGAAGGAGTATGTGGGACCCATTATACTGCATAGAGGACTATGTGGGGCCCATTATTCTGTATGGAGGAGTATGTGGAGCGCATTATTCTGTGTGGAGGATTATATGGGGTCATTATTCTGTATGGAGGACTATGTAGTGCCATTATTTCTTATGGAGGACTATGTGGGGCCCATTATAATGTATGGAGGACCATGTGTGGCCATTATTCTGTATCGAGGACTATGTGGGGCCATTATACTGTATGGAGGACTATGTGGGGCCATTATTCTGTATGGATGACTATGTGGGACCATTATTCTGTATGGAGGATTATGTGGGGCCCATTATTCTGTTTGGAGGACTATTTGGGGCCCATTATTCTGTATGGAGGACTATGTGGGTCCATTATTCTGTATGGAGGACTATGTGGGACCATTTTTCTGTATGGAGGACTATGTGGGGCTATTATTCTGTATGGAGGACTATGTGGGGCCATTATTCTGTATGGAGTGCTACGTGGGACTATTATTCTGTATGGAGGATTATATGGGGCCCATTATTCTTTATGGAGGACTATGTGGGGCCATCATTCTGTATGGATGACTATGTGGGACCATTATTCTGTATGGAGGATTATGTGGGGCCCATTATTCTGTTTGGAGGACTATTTGGGGCCCATTATTCTGTATGGAGGACTATGTGGGTCCATTATTCTGTATGGAGGACTATGTGGGACCATTTTTCTGTATGGAGGACTATGTGGGGCTATTATTCTGTATGGAGGACTATGTGGGGCCAATTACTCTGTATGGAGGACTATGTGGGGCCATTATTCTGTATGGAGGACTATGTGGGACCATTATTCTGTATGGAGGACTTTGTGTGGTCATTATTCTGCATGGAAGGCTATGTGGGGCCCATTATTCTGTATGGAGGACTATGTGGGGCCCATTATACTGTATGGAGGACTATGTGGGGCCATTATTCTGTATGGAGGACTATGTGGGGCAATTATACTGTATGGAGGACTATGTGGGGCCCATTATACTGTCTGGGGGACTATGTGGGGCCCATTATTCTGTATGGAGGACTATGTGGGCCTATTACTCTGTATGGAGGACTATGTGGGGCCATTATTCCGTATGGAGGACTATGTGGGGCCATTATTCTGTTTGGAGGACTAGGTGGGGCGATTATTCTTTATGGAGGACTATGTGGGACCATTATTGTGTATGGAGGACTATGTGGGACCATTATTCTGTATGGAGGATTATGTGGGGCCCATTATTCTGTATGGAGGACTATGTGGGAGCATTATTCTGTATAGAGGACTATGTAGGGCCCATTATACTGTATGGAGGACTTTGTAGGGCCCATAATACTGTATGGATCACTATGTGGAGCCCATTATACTGTATGGAGGACTATGTGGGGCTTATTATACTGTATGGAGGACTATGTGGGGCCATTATTCTGTATGGAGGACTATGTGGGGCCATTATTCTGTATGGAGGAGTATGTGGGGCCCATTATATTGTATGGAGGACTATGTGGGGCCATTATTCTGTATGGAGAACTATATGGGACCATTATTCTGTATGGAGGACTATGTGGGACCATTATTCTGTATGGAGGACTATGTGGGACCATTATTCTGTATGGATGACTATGTGGGGCCATTATTCTGTATGGAGGATTATGTGGGGCCATTATACGGTATGGAGGACTATGTGGAATACTATGTGGGGCCCATAATACTGTATGGAGGACTATGTGGGGCCCATTAATCTGTATGGAGGACTATGTGGGGCCTATTATTCTGTATACTGGTTGGCCGTGACTTTGTTCAAGTTTTTTTGGCCCTCTCTGTGTTTGAGTTTGACATCCCTGCTCTAGGGCATTTACATAAAAAAGGGTGATGTTTTGGGAAGCCTTGAAGAAGATTCTGAATGGTCAAAACGTTTCCTTTTATCTCAGGTATTGCCCAGTTGGGCTACTAAAAAGTGACAATTAATATAACAGGTGTCAGGTGTCTTTGTCACCTTAAAGGGGTCTTCCAGTCTACAAAAAAGATATTTGTTAAATAAGCTTGGGGTCCACAGCTTGGAATCCCAACTAATATTAGACAGAACTGAGGAACTTGTTGAACTGTAGCCAGGTGGGGTGGAACCGTGCGGCTGGTTGCGCATGCGCCATATCATTCTATTCAAAGTCTATGGCACTGACAAAGAAAATCGTTCGGCACACCAGTCCATCATGACCACTCTTATATAATGAGTAGGGTGGGATCTAGCCATTATCTCTTAGCCAGAGAAGAAGTGATATTTTTGGTGGTCTGGAATACCATTAAGGAAAAAGGGGAGAACCACCACCAAATCCCTTCTCCCTCCCTTACCTGACCTGTCTTGCTAAGCATTTTCTATTTAAACGGAATGGAAGTGATCCTGCGCTGGTAAAGTTAGGCCGTAATAGGTGAGGTTAGAAGGGGGGTTAGGGGGAGGGTAAAGTATTCTGATGCAAAGTGTGGTATTAAAAGATATTTTTATTTAGTATCACATAAAGTATCATATAAAATCAGCATTTCAGGGTGTTATAAAAGATTAAAAAAGTTTTGCTTAAAATATAGATTAGACTGGTTGATCCTTTATGGTAGAGGTTCTTTGTGGGTTCCTTGTAGTTTTGGCTTGTTTTGCTTCTTAGCCAGTTGTGGTCTGGATGTTTCTGGGTGAAGAGAAGGAGAGGTACAAGGGGTTTTTAGTGGACATATGGATCCTATAACGATGGGTTAGATGTCCTCCTAGTAGTGGAGGAAGGTGATTTACCAGTTATCGGTCCAGGTGGAATTCACGGTGAAGATGAATAGGGTTGATCTAGGTGGGTGATGCTTGTGCCCTCGTTCTGGACACCAAGATTAGGAGGTGCTGTTGGTAGATGTAAAATGTAAGTTAGAATTTGGAAGTAGGGTGTCACAGGTGGCAGGGTGTATTGGTTTACCTGTAAGAGGACTTTTTGTAGGTTTCCAGGATGTACGTGATAGTTTCGGCGGTGTAGGTTGATATTTGCCGGTCCTGGAAGATAGGCGGCTTTTTGTGCCGAAATGCCTAAAAGGTACTGATAGAAGTATAATTAGTATATACTGTGGAAAGGCAAATGGTATGGGTCACAGACAATGCCCGTGGGGTGGTTGAATGTTACCTGTTGGGTTTGGATGCTTGAGGATATACTTTTCCTTTTTGACTCACTAGTAGAGATGAGCGTTGTTCTACTCGAACTGTTCGCCAATCTCAAATTCGAGCTGTTTTGGGCGGTGTTCGAGCCAGTCGGCGAACACGAACAATTTGAGAAAAATTCGGCTGTTCGAGGTTATGTTCGATAACTGTTCGTGCACCAAAATCATAACTGGATTTTTTCTCAGTAATGATGAAAATTAATGTTAATACGCAGTTTGAGTGTACAGCGGGGCGGGGGGAGGGGCAGGGGATGGATCTCTGCAGGAACAATGAAGATCTCCATTTTTTTTTCTCTTTCCCGCATTTGCAGTGGGGAGGTGCAATCTGTCAGCCTATCAGCAGCGCACACACGGAGCGAAGTGCTTTTTTTCACACAAGCAAGGGCATGTGTCATTGGCAGTGTATGTCACATGTCCTTGCCCTATAAGACCAAGCCATTTTCCCCGTCGCCACCATTTTCTCACTGCTGCAGCTGCGTGTTACACGGCACCGCTGTTGCTGTGTGCGCTATACCTTGTTAATTTCAAGCCAATTTTCGCACAAATATACAGATAGCTTGGGAGTAGGGAATAGTTGTGATTGCAGTCCTTTTAAGGACTAGGTTACAGCATTTCCTACGACTTTTATCAGGCAGGTCTGTGCTCTTAAATAGATAGATTGTGGGAGTAAAGACTAATTGTAATTGGAGTCCTTTTCAGGACTAGGTTACATCAGTTCCTATCAGTTTTTGCCAGGCAGGTCTGTGCCAGTGCTGTGCAAGTTTTTTTCACAGCATTTGGCTGAATCTAGCAAAGCTAATCCTTTTTGGCCTATTGCAGAGTGTGTTAGTCAGTGGAGTAGCCTATCTGTGTTGCAAGATATACCACCTGTGTATAGAATACCAATTTTTTTACTGCACCTAGTGAAGTAAAATCTTTTGGGCATAGCATCATTCTATTAGTCCATCTATACTGACCTCCATCAGGTTGCAAACTGAATATATTTTTTTTCTGCATCTAGCTCTGAAAAAATATTTGGGCTTCTAGCAGTGTGTGGGACTTGGTCTATTAGTCCATCTATACTGACCTCCATCAGGTTGCAAATTAAAAATAATTTTTTTCTTCATTTAGCTCTGAAAAAATATTTGGGCTTCTAGCAGTGTGTGGGACTTGTTCTATTAGTCCTTCTATACTGACCTCCAGCAGGTTGCAAATTGAATATAATTTTTTTCTGCATCTAGCTCTGAAAAAATATTTGGGCTTCTAGCGGTGTGTGGGACTTGGTCTATTAGTCCATCTATACTGACCTCCATCAGGTTGCAAATTAAAAATAATTTTTTTCTGCATCTAACCCAGCCAATAGTTTTGGCCTAATACCACAGTTTGGCCACTCAGCTCTGCTCGGTTACCATCCATTGTTTTTTTGTGCAAACAACTCCAGTGTTGTGAATTAGTTAACCACCAAAATGAGTGGAAAAAGGCCTGCTGCTGGTGGAAAGGGGAATAGGCGTGTTGGGAAGGGGAAAAAAGGTTGTGTCCGTGGGGTAGGTGCAGAAGAAAGACCATCTTCCAGCCAAACTAAAATGTCTACTTCTTTTAGCGGACAATGTGATAAGATCCCTTTCTTACGGCCACGCCAATCGCTACAAATTCCAGATGAGGCACAAAAACAGCAGGTGCTTCAACGGATATCAAGTGCTCCTTTAAGTGGGCTCTCCTCCACATCAACTTCAACATCACAAATACTCCAGTCCTCAAAGGTGTCACCCAAATCGCACTTGCTTCCTCACAGCTCCCAAATCTCCAGCTGCCCGTCTGAGTATGAGGTAGAACAGATGGTTGAGTCTGCAGAGCTGTTTACTCATACTATAGCCTGGGAATCAGAGGTCGACTCCAGCGCTTCTGTGAATCCAGACGAGGAAATGATCTGCACTGATGCCCAGAATCTTTATGAGTCGGATCCAGGACCAGACGCAGAAGGTTCTGACCATAATGTAGACCCTCATTCCCAAACTGTAACTCCTGTTGGTGGAGACAATGAGGAAGACGATGATAAGACTCAAATACCTGATTGGAGCGACAACTTTAGTTTTTTGTCAGGGCAGGAACAGGTTGGCTCTGAGGACGACGGGTGTGATAACGCACAGGGTGATGATGATGAGGTCGGAGATCCCACTTACTGTCAACCCACAGTCAGCCAAGAGATGAGGTCAGCAGAGGAGGTGGAGGAAGATGCTAGTGACGACGAGGTCAGGTTGCGCCTTCCTGGACAGAGACGTAGTACTGGAAGCACGTCAACAACTGCATCCTCAAACACAACTCTGCCTCTCACCACAAGTCGTGGTGGCTCTTCAGGTCGCATGGGTGCTAAGCCTTGCATAGCCTGGGCATTTTTTCAGATCGATAAAGATGACCCAACTCGTGTTATCTGTAACATTTGTCAGCAAAAGCTAAGTAGAGGCCAAAAAATACATAGTTTGAGTACTTCATGCATGAACCGGCACATGGACATGAAGCATAAGTTGCAGTGGGAAGCTCAGTGTGCTACAATGCGGTCTAGCCGGCCGGGCCAACCACCGTCTGCCATATCTTGTGCATCCGCGGCCTCTTCATCCTCTGTGACTGGGGGGACAGCAGTCACACCTGTTTTGGGGCGCAGACCTGCCACCTCTTTACCCGCAACAGCCAGCGTGATTGGCAGGTCATCATTTTCTTTGGAGGTGGTAACACCAGCTGGTCTTGAGCGCTGTCCGACATCGATAGCACCACCTTTGGATCAAGGCAACCTAACATGTCCGCCTGCATCTTCCTCACAGACGGGCAGTTTGCCGGGGACACCCTTATCAACCCCGTCTAAGCACAATAGCCAGCCCTCGGTCCCTCAGATGTGGACAAGTAAAAGACCATTTCCTCCTAGCCATGAGAAAGCTAAGAGGTTGAATTTCACCATCTGCAAGCTCTTGGCTACAGAAATGCTGCCTTTCCGCCTGGTGGACACAGAGGATTTTCGAGACCTTATGTCCGTCGCAGTGCCCCAGTACCAGATGCCCAGTCGGCACTACTTCTCAAAGTAAGGTGTGCCTGCGCTCCACCAGCATGTCGCACACAACATCACCGCTTCTTTGAGAAACTCTGTGTGACAGGGTGCATTTCACCACAGACACTTGGACGAGTAGGCATGGACAGGGGCGTTACATGTCGCTGACTGGGCACTGGGTAACTATGGTGACAGCAGGACAAGGGGCTGCTGTCCAAGTCTTGCCGTCCCCACGAGTTGTGCGTCAATCCTCTTTATGTCATTTTTCCTCCACTGCTTCTGCCTCCTCAACCTCCTCTCGGTCTTCCACCTGCACCCAAAGCCTGTCTGGTCATGCCACAAGCTTTCTAACTGCGCAGAAGGGATCCTGCACACCTCCTTACTATGCTGGCAGTAGGGCTCAACGTCATCAGGCGGTTTTTACATTGAAATGTCTGGGAAATGTGAGTCACACAGCTGAGGAGTTGTGGTCAGCTCTGGAGAACCAATTTCATGAATGGTTGTCTCCACTGGACCTGAAACCAGGGAAGGCCGTGTGCGACAATGCTGCAAACCTGGGTGCGGCCCTTCGCCGGGGCAATGTCACACACGTGCCTTGTATGGCTCACGTGTTGAACCTGGTTGTCCAGCAATTTTTAGCCCACTATCCCAGACTAGATGGCCTTCTGCAGAGGGCACGGTCGCTGTGTGCTCACTTCCGCCGTTCGCATCCCGCAGCTCAGCGACTTACATCTCTACAGAAGTCGTTGGGCCTGCCACTTCACCGGCTAAAATGCGATGTGCCTACCCGGTGGAATTCAACTCTGCACATGTTGCAGCGACTGTGGCAGCACCGACAAGCCCTGGTGCAATACGTTCTGACGTATAGCCTGGGCCAACGAGATTCAGAGGTGGGGCAAATCACGCTGGAGGAGTGGTCTCAGATCAGGGACCTATGCACCCTTCTGCACAGTTTTGAAATGGCGACGAAGATGTTTAGTGCTGACGATGCCATTATCAGCATGACTATTCCGGTGATTTACATGCTGGAGCACATGTTAAACAGAATTCGGAGTCAGGTGGTGGCACAAGAGGAGGTGGAGGAAGTAGAGGAGGAGGAGTTGTATGCGGAAGGGCTAACATCTGCAAGGTCCAGACGGTCGGCAGCACCAGGGCGGCAGGCATGTGAGGGTGGGGGAGATGATTTTACCAGGGCGCATGGTAGCAGCCAAACTAGTGAGGTAGGTGCAGGAGCCCAGGAAGAAGTGGAGGACGAACTGATGGAAGACTCATCAGATGAGGGAGACCTTGATCACATTTCTGTTGTGCGAGGTTGGGGGGAGAGGACAGAGGAAGGAAGCATGATTGTTACCTCGCCACCAACACAACAGGGACTTGGTGCTCCTGGATGCGCAACACACATGAGTGCCTTCTTGCTGCACTACCTGCAACATGACCCTCGAATTGTGAGAATTAGAAATAATCCTGACTACTGGGTTGCCACACTGTTAGATCCCCGGTACAAAAGTAAATTTGCAGAAATTATTCCTGCCATAGAAAGGGATGCACGCATGCAGGAGTATCAGCAGAGACTGTTGCAGAATCTTACATGTGCTTTTCCACAAAATACCAGTGGTGCACGTAGTGAATCTCACAGTTCCAACTTGCCAACCGTGGTCTGTATGGAATTGTTCAATAAAGGGCCCAAAATTAAGATAACATAGATGGGAGAGGTCTCTATGAATAGGAATTCCTAAGTATTTGATACCCTGTGAGGGCCAGGCAAAGGGAAAGTTGGACTGGATGGAATCCTATATGGATTTGGGGAGGGAGACATCGAGGGCCTCAGACTTCGCTGCATTGATTTTAAAATTTTACCATGTAACAAAGTGATCTATTTCAGCCATAACAGCAGGGATGGATATATGTGATTGAGTGATATATACTAGGACATCATCAGCAAATAGAGAGCACTTGTACTCGGTGCCTCCCACCTCAATCCACCTAATATTGGGGTTATGGCGAATTGATGAGAGCAGGTGCTCCGTCACTAAGATGTATAAGAGAGGGGACAGAGGACATCCCTGCCTTGTCCCATTGGTGATTGTGAAAGGTGATGAAAATGTTCTGACGCACTCCCTGGGCCTTGGGACACCCGGAGCCGGACCCTTTTTGGTGGATGCTGGTGGTTGTAGTCTTCGTGGCGGCGATCCGGTTCCGTGGCTCAGGGCGGTCAAACCAGTGGCGGAACTATTTATGTGGTTTTGATGTTTAAATGTCCGACTACGCCACCCGTGGATTGCGGTCAGAGTGAACCGCCGCTACAGGGCAGACCGCTAAGGCTGGTGTTGTGGGTGCAGCAGAGCGTAGCATAACTCCCCACGGGAGGAGTATAGCCTCAGGGCAGTGTATGCGGAGGATGGGGGTGATGGTGCAGGGCAGCAGCAGTAACGACACGGAGTCAGTGATGCAGTTCAGGGCCTTTACTCACAGTTCTTATTATCCAGACCACGTCTGCAGGTAACGGCTGCCCACGTCGTACTGTGCTCACCAGGTGAGGGGCTCAGACAACTCCCAGATAACTTTGGAGCGCTTCACAGGACCCCCTTTGTGTGTCCTTTGTCTGGCCTTTCTTACCAACACTTCTGTCCGGCTGCCTCGGGCCTCCTCTTGGTAAACTTGGCGCCAGTTTCCCTGACCCTATGTGGTGCCTTCCTAGAGGGTGGAGCAAGGGGCTGCGCCACATAAAATGTCAGAGCCTCCGGTTTCTAGCTGAGGGTCGTTTCCTGCCTCCACTAGTTCGGGGACCGGTCTCCCCCTTTGGCCTGACCCCTCCACGCAGGTGGATTCGGGCGTGCGGTGGCGACTCGCCCGTCCGCACCCCTGGGATCCCTTCATTCCTCGTTCCTGGAGCCTTCTCCGCTCCTCTTCCTTCCTTCTCCCTCTTGCAGGCCTGGGCCTCTGTTACTAGGCCCGCCTCCGGAGCAGAGCTCATGCAGAGCCCCTGCTCCCTGCCACTTCTGCTCAGACTTCTCTGCACTGAACTAAGATGGTGCCCACCTTTTATACTCCCTTCTCAATGCACCCAGGAACTGCTTCCTCCCTGCTCCTGCACTGCAGGGTTCCCCTTCCTCAGTGTTCCCTCCCCCCACTCCAGCCAGGGACAGGGACTGTCGTGCCCATCTCAGGGGCATATTGGTCGCCCTGCCCCACGGCAATGTGGTGTAATGCATGCAGGTGTCGGGTCCTGATCCACACTCCATCCTTATCTGAGAGTGAGATATCACACCTCTGGGTGAGGTGCAATACGTCTGTAGCAACCGAGCCCTCGGTGCTACAGTTCCATTTATCTTCAGCCTAGGTGACGTATTGTGATACAGGGCCGTGATTTTGGCTATAAAAGGGTCCCCTAGACCCCTACCCCAAGCTTTTTAAGAGAATCATATATGGCGTGCCAGGAGACTCTATGGAATGCTTTCTCAGCATCCAACGAGAGTATCTACTTACAAATTTTTAACTGCATCTAGCCAAGGAAATACTTTGTGCCTAGTAGCAGTGTCTGCTAGTCAGCGGATTATCCCGGCTGTTAAGCAAGCTACACCACCTGTAGTTTGGACACTTAATTTTTTCAAAGGAAATGCTTCGGGACCACGGGATACTTAGTGAAGAGCATCAGGAGGCACCCCAAGGCATAGGGGCTGGGACTGGCACTAGGATGCCTTGCGGTGGACAGCCGAGCTCGATCCTTATAAAAGCTTTTTAACTGCAGCAGCTTTAGTGGACGCTACTGGAGCTGGAATTACGCGGCTGCTGGCATGAGACTTGCCCTCCAATAGATCCTTGTAAATGGATTTAAAGTGTATTCATTCAAATTAGAGGGACAATTTAAATTAAAAAGCTTAGAGCTGCCTCCACCACAGGGGGGCTCTCTCGACCCACCAGCGGACAGGCACCAGTATTGGGAGAGGGGGGCTGGCCGTCAGGGTTCACCGCGGCTCTGGCACAAACCCGGCGACACGGAGGTGGCACGGGCAGGAGCGGACTGGCCGTCTCGGCTTCTCACTCTTTGGATTTTAGAAGGGCATGACATGCCTATATCTGTGTCTCCCCCTCCTTTTACTCCTCCACCTCTTTTCTTTTCGCATGACTATATGTACTTGTCACTTTTCCATGTGTTAGTTGTGTCTTCTGAGCAGTTTGTCAGCTTTTGGACACCTTTGAAGGTGTTTTCTATGTGTTTCTATGTGTTTTTGTTTGCCTGCCATTGGTTTTAACGGTGTTCGAAGGTGTTCGACGAAAAGTTCGGCGAACACACGGGTGTTCGACGAACCGAACCGAACTCGAACACTACGGGGGTGGCTCAACACTACTCACTAGTGGTAGTAGCTGTGGTCAGGAGAGCAGTGTGTGTGCTATGGTTCTGGGCACTTGGAGTCTGCTTGTCCTTATAGCTCACTAATAGTAGTGGTCGCAGTTAGGAAAGTGGTTACAGATGATACTGTACCCTAGGTGAAAGTATTTGCATAGGTAGCGTGCTGGTGTACGGTCTAGTACATGTGCAGTGCGTGCACTCTATGGTGTAGTCCTCGTGGGAGCAGAGCTCCGTGACTTACAGTTAGTTGTCTGTCAGGATGAGTCTCACTGACAGGGAGTGGTTAGCGTCCTGCTGGTAGTATCCTAGGAGTCTCCGTTGGCAGCGGAGGTGGGGAGGGAGGTAGAGGAGGGGGAAGGAGAGGGGAGATGAGAGTAGCGCAGGGAGTGAGACAGGGTCCCGGCCGGTGAAAAGCTGTGCTCCCTTGCGCTCAGCGTCTTCCGTCGGCAGTCTGCGGAAGGCGGGAAGGACCTGTGGCAGGCGTCTCGTGATGGCGCAGCAGGACCTGTGTGACGTCAGAGCACGTGACGGTGCACATGTGACCCGTACCGGTACGGTGGCTTACAGGAACCAAGAAACCAACGCATTTCGAGAACAGGAGGAAGAGAACCGCTGTTCTCGAAACGCGTTGGTTTCTTGGTCCGTGTAAGCCACCGTACCGGTACGGGTCACGTGCACACCGTCACGTGCTCTGACATCACGCAGGTAAATCCAGGCCTACCTACCAGCGCCTACACACCACACTAGTTACATTTTCTATTTAAGTACCTGGAAGTCACCCTTGGGACCTCAAATATTATGTAAATGGGGGCCAGCACCTATGGCTATCCTGAAAGGCCAAGAAGAGGTAGCTTGACTGGGACCCCAAATGTTACATAAATGGGGGATAGTCCTTATTTTTATCCTAACAGATCAAGAAGAGGGGGCTCGACTGGGACCTCAAATGTTACGTAAATGGGGGTTAGCCCCTATGACTATCCTGAAGAGCCAAGAGGAGGAGGCATGACTGGGTCTCCAAATGCTACATAAATGGGGGCCAGCCCCTATTTCTATCCTGACGGGCCAAGAGGAGGTGGCATGACTGGGACTCCAAATGCTACATAAATGGGGGTCAGCCCCTATGACTATCCTGATGGGCCAAGAGGAGGTAGCTAGACTAGGACCCCAAATTTTATATAAATGGGGGCCAGCCACTATGACTGTTCTAACAGTTAACCCTAGAACTCATACCTGGGGCCTCGCAGGCCCGCCCTGTTAATTGTTTTCTATTTTCTGCAAGATTACTTTAGTTAGAATTTTGAAACTCTAGGTATTCTTCATGTATATAGTTATTTGTCATTTCAGTTTGAGTTATTCCATGTTATTTGCACACGGGCCTAAAAGGCCCCAGGTATGTGAAAGTGTAGATTTTTATGGTCATGTGTTCTAGGGTTAAGAAGAGATGACTAGACTGGGACCCCAAATGTTATGCGAATGGTGGCCAGCCCCTATGACTATCCTGACAGGCCAAGAAGAAGCAGCCTGAGTTCATCCCCCCCAGTGGGCATGGCCACCACTCATCACTTCCTCTTCTTATAGTTTTGATAATGAAACAAATGGCTACAATGAGAGAACTCTATCAATTTTTTTTCTCTACTGACCTTTATATAATCCTGACAATGCTGTTTGGCTGTGACTGGACATGAGTAAAAGTTTTGTAGAGATTTCCTTGTTTTTGTAAATTTAGTCATTTTTTTTATTTTTTTCATTCATAGTTTTTTTGTTTAGGGATTTTGCAAAGTTTTGGGAGATTTTGCAAAGTTTTTGTAAATAATGTAAAGATTTTGTACGTTTTGTCGAGTTTTCTTCACTTTGGGATTGTGTTAAGGTTTGTTTTTATTTAGGATTTTGAAACTATAGCTTACATTGTATAAAGATTTTTTTTGTTTGCATTGGGGATTTGTAAAGTTTTGTAGATATTTAAAATATAGTAAAGCTCTGTTTTTTATTTCTTTTTTCTTTGGGGATTTGTAAAGTTTTGTAGGTTCTGTATTTTTTTTTGTAAACATTTCAAAGTTGTTGTTTTTTTATTTTTTATTTTTTTTTTGCTTGTACTGAGGATTTGTTACGTTTTTGTTACTTTTGTAAAGGTTTTTGTAAATTTCGTCAAGATTTTCCTTTTTCAGTTTGTTGGTTGTGTTTTCATCTAGACAACGCGTTAGCTCGCAGACACTGATAGTACAGTACATCTCCAACCACTTCTGGAAAGAAATGAGATACAGTATGTTGACGCCGTAGGTCGGTAGAGGATTAGAACGGCGGCTCTGTTTTCCTCACATCAGTGCTCCTGCATTACTATTAAGAGGGACGGATTAATATCAGATTTCTCCTATCTGCTTCCTTACTGATACAGCCTAATTATCCAGATAACTGATCAGCGTTGGAGGAAAACGCCGGGAATATCAGTCATTTTTAATTTTTTTTTTACATTTTTTTTTATCATTTTATTTAGGAAATAAATAAAATAAGCCGTCAGGATAGAGGAAGGGTCTTGTGTTTACCCTGATAGCGTTGCCTCGATTTTCTTCAGTACCTTGCTGTGACGGTGAAATTGAAGAACGGTGAAGATCTGACACATCAGCAGAGATATCGGGGAATACACATGTGATCTTGAATACTCAGGTTTTATTTTATATATTAGGACTATCCTTATATATAATAGGATATAATAAGTGATTAATTATCTAGAGCAATGCTCTGCAACTCGTAATGTACCCTGATAACTACAGAGTACTGGAATTATTTAATGCATTGCCAAGGGTGCAAGGCTGACAATGCCAAGGGTAGCAAGGTGCAAAATTCAATGGGGGCATAAAGTTACCTGCCCTAACTGTAAACCGATAGTTGCGAGCAAGTGTTGCTTCTTGTTGATATTGTGAAGCGAGTGCTCGCCCGGCGCTGCTTTTGCAGAGCACGGCAGGAGAGATGAGCTTGTGATTGACTGCTGCGCTCTGCACAGGCTGCAACTGAAATGACAAAGCTCAGTATAATAAACCATGTCTTCTCAGTCCCTGCCTATGCAGAGCGCAGCAGCCCATCTACTATGTATCAATTGTTAGACTGGTGTCTTTTTATGTGACAAAGGTGCCCCCTAAGGTACCAAATATCTGATTGCTACCTCTGTATCTCTTCACCCCTGTGGTGCACCTAGGGTAGTTTGACATTTGAAAAAAGGGTCTTGTTTTTTTTCAAAAATGGCGCACTTCTTGTGTATGGGCATATGGGATTTAGGTCTGGACTGTGACTGGGCCATTCACACACATGAATATGCTTTGATCTAAACCATCCATTGTAGCACTGGCAGGATGTTTACAGCCGTTGTCCTGCCTGAAGGTGAACCTACGCCCCAGTCTGAAGTCTTTTGCAGTCCATAACATGTTTTCCTTCATTGCTCTGTACTTAGCTCCATTCATGTTTCTATTAACTCAAACCAGCTTCCCTGCCCCTGTTGAGGAAAATCCTCATAGCGGGATGCTGCCTCCACCATGTTTGATGGTGGGGATGGTGTGTTCAGGGTGATGTGCAGTGTTACTTTTCTGCCACACATAGCTTTTTACATTTATTTCATAAAGTTCTCCTTTGGTATCACCTGATCAAAACACCTTCTTTCACATACTCGCTGTGTCCTCTACATGGATTTTTGCAAGCTGCAAATGGCCCCTCTTATGGCTTGCTTTCAAAAATGGCTTTCTTCTTACCACTTTTCCATATAGGCCAGATTTGTGGAGTATCCAACTAATAGTTGTCCTGTGGACAGATTCCCCTAGCTGTGTATCTCTGCAGCTCCTCCAGAGTGACCATGGGCCTCTTGGCTTCTTCTTTCATTAGTGCTCTCCTTGCTTGGGATGTCATTAGGTGGACGGCCATGTCTTGATAGGTTTGCAGCTGTGTCATATGACTTGCCCCCTGGGCCGTGGGGCACGCGGATCCGGGCGATAGGGGAATGATGGGGGTAGTAGTGGCGGCCCGGTCCCGCGGCTCAGGGTGGTCAGACCAATGGTAGTTTGCTATGCTCTATTGATGATAATGTCCGACTACGGCACCCGTGGATTGCGGTTATTAGGAACCGCCGCTGCAAGGCAGTCCGCTGGGGCTGATGATTAGAGATGAGCGTTGTTATACTCGAACTGTTCGCCAATCTCAAATTCGAGCTGTTTTGGGCGGTGTTCGAGCCGTTCGGCGAACACGAACAATTTGAGAAAAATTCGGCTGTTCGAGGTTATGTTCGATAACTGTTCGTGCACCAAAATCATAACTGGATTTTTTCTCAGTAATGATGAAAATTAATGTTAATACGCAGTTTGAGTGTACAGCGGGGTGGGGGGAGGGGCAGGGGATGGATCTCTGCAGGAACAATGAAGATCTCCATTTTTTTTTCTCTTTCCCGCATTTACAGTGGGGAGGTGCAATCTGTCAGCCTATCAGCAGCGCACACACGGAGCGAAGTGCTTTTTTTCACACAAGCAAGGGCATGTATCATTGGCAGTGTATGTCACATGTCCTTGCCCTATAAGACCAAGCCATTTTCCCCGTCGCCACCATTTTCTCACTGCTGCAGCTGCGTGTTAGACGGCACCGCTGTTGCTGTGTGCGCTATACCTTGTTAATTTCAAGCCAATTTTCGCACAAATATACAGATAGCTTGGGAGTAGGGAATAGTTGTGATTGCAGTCCTTTTAAGGACTAGGTTACAGCATTTCCTACGACTTTTATCAGGCAGGTCTGTGCTCTTAAATAGATAGGTTGTGGGAGTAAAGACTAATTGTAATTGCAGTCCTTTTCAGGACTAGGTTACATCAGTTCCTATCAGTTTTTGCCAGGCAGGTCTGTGCCAGTGCTGTGCAAGTTTTTTTCACAGCATTTGGCTGAATCTAGCAAAGCTAATCCTTTTTGGCCTATTGCAGAGTGTGTTAGTCAGTGGAGTAGCCTATCTGTGTTGCAAGATATACCACCTGTGTATAGAATACCAATTTTTTTACTGCACCTAGTGAAGTAAAATCTTTTGGGCATAGCATCATTCTATTAGTCCATCTATACTGACCTCCATCAGGTTGCAAACTGAATCTAATTTTTTTCTGCATCTAGCTCTGAAAAAATATTTGGCCTTCTAGCAGTGTGTGGGTCTTGTTCTATTAATCCATCTATACTGACCTCCATCAGGTTGCAAACTGAATATAATTTTTTTCTGCATCTAGCTCTGAAAAAATATTGGGCTTCTAGCTGTGTGTGGGTCTTGTTCTATTAATCCATCTATACTGACCTCCATCAGGTTGCAAACTGAATATAATTTTTTTCTGCATCTAGCTCTGAAAAAATATTGGGCTTCTAGCTGTGTGTGGGTCTTGTTCTATTAATCCATCTATACTGACCTCCATCAGGTTGCAAACTGAATATAATTTTTTTCTGCATCTAGCTCTGAAAAAATATTGGGCTTCTAGCTGTGTGTGGGACTTGTTGTATTAGTCCATCTATACTGACCTCCATCAGGTTGCAAATTGAATATAATTTTTTTCTGCATCTAACCCAGCCAATAGTTTTGGCCTAATACCACAGTTTGGCCACTCAGCTCTGCTCGGTTACCATCCATTGTTTTTTTGTGCAAACAACTCCAGAGTTGTGAATTAGTTAACCACCAAAATGAGTGAAAAAAGGCCTGCTGCTGGTGGAAAGGGGAATAGGCATGTTGGGAAGGGGAAAAAAGGTTGTGTCCGTGGGGTATGTGTTAAAGCAACAGTAACATCTGCAGAAGAAAGACCATCTTCCAGCCAAACTAAAATGTCTACTTCTTTTAGCGGACAATGTGATAAGATCCCTTTCTTACGGCCACGCCAATCGCTACAAATTCCAGATGAGGCACAAAAACAGCAGGTGCTTCAACGGATATGAAGTGCTCCTTTAAGTGGGCTCTCCTCCACATCAACTTCAACATCACAAATACTCCAGTCCTCAAAGGTGTCACCCAAATCGCACTTGCTTCCTCACAGCTCCCAAATCTCCAGCTGCCCGTCTGAGTATGAGGTAGAACAGATGGTTGAGTCTGCAGAGCTGTTTACTCATACTATAGCCTGGGAATCAGAGGTCGACTCCAGCGCTTCTGTGAATCCAGACGAGGAAATGATCTGCACTGATGCCCAGAATCTTTATGAGTCGGATCCAGGACCAGACGCAGAAGGTTCTGACCATAATGTAGACCCTCATTCCCAAACTGTAACTCCTGTTGGTGGAGACAATGAGGAAGACGATGATAAGACTCAAATACCTGATTGGAGCGACAACTTTAGTTTTTTGTCAGGGCAGGAACAGGTTGGCTCTGAGGACGATGGGTGTGATAACACACAGGGTGATGATGATGAGGTTGGAGATCCCACTTACTGTCAACCCACAGTCAGCCAAGAGATGAGGTCAGCAGAGGAGGTGGAGGAAGATGCTAGTGACGACGAGGTCAGGTTGCGCCTTCCTGGACAGAGACGTAGTACTGGAAGCATGTCAACAACTGCATCCTCAAACACAACTCTGCCTCTCACCACAAGTCGTGGTGGCTCTTCAGGTCGCATGGGTGCTAAGCCTTGCATAGCCTGGGCATTTTTTCAGATCGATAAAGATGACCCAACTCGTGTTATCTGTAACATTTGTCAGCAAAAGCTAAGTAGAGGCCAAAAAATACATAGTTTGAGTACTTCATGCATGAACCGGCACATGGACATGAAGCATAAGTTGCAGTGGGAAGCTCAGTGTGCTACAATGCGGCCTAGCCGGCCGGGCCACCCACCGTCTGCCATATCTTGTGCATCCGCGGCCTCTTCATCCTCTGTGACTGGGGGGACAGCAGTCACACCTGTTTTGGGGCGCAGACCTGCCACCTCTTTACCCGCAACAGCCAGCGTGATAGGCAGGTCATCATTTTCTTTGGAGGTGGGAACACCAGCTGGTGTTGAGCGCTGTCCGACATCGATAGCACCACCTTTGGATCAAGGCAACCTAACATGTCCGCCTGCGTCTTCCTCACAGACCGGCAGTTTGCCGGGGACACCCTTATCAACCCTGTCTAAGCACAATAGCCAGCCCTCGGTCCCTCAGATGTGGACAAGTAAAAGACCATTTCCTCCTAGCCATGAGAAAGCTAAGAGGTTGAATTTCACCATCTGCAAGCTCTTGGCTACAGAAATGCTGCCTTTCCGCCTGGTGGACACAGAGGATTTTCGAGACCTTATGTCCGTCGCAGTGCCCCAGTACCAGATGCCCAGTCGGCACTACTTCTCAAAGAAAGGTGTGCCTGCGCTCCACCAGCATGTCGCACACAACATCACCGCTTCTTTGAGAAACTCTGTGTGTGACAGGGTGCATTTCACCACAGACACTTGGACGAGTAGGCATGGACAGGGGCGTTACATGTCGCTGACTGGGCACTGGGTAACTATGGTGACAGCAGGACAAGGGGCTGCTGTCCAAGTCTTGCCGTCCCCACGAGTTGTGCGTCAATCCTCTTTATGTCAAAGTTCCTCCACTGCTTCTGCCTCCTCAACCTCCTCTCGGTCTTCCACCTGCACCCAAAGCCTGTCTGGTCATGCCACAAGCTTTCTAACTGCGCAGAAGGGATCCTGCACACCTCCTTACTATGCTGGCAGTAGGGCTCAACGTCATCAGGCGGTTTTTACATTGAAATGTCTGGGAAATGTGAGTCACACAGCTGAGGAGTTGTGGTCAGCTCTGGAGAACCAATTTCATGAATGGTTGTCTCCACTGGACCTGAAACCAGGGAAGGCCGTGTGCGACAATGCTGCAAACCTGGGTGCGGCCCTTCGCCGGGGCAATGTCACACACGTGCCTTGTATGGCTCACGTGTTGAACCTGGTTGTCCAGCAATTTTTAGCCCACTATCCCAGACTAGATGGCCTTCTGCAGAGGGCACGGTCGCTGTGTGCTCACTTCCGCCGTTCGCATCCCGCAGCTCAGCGACTTACATCTCTACAGAAGTCGTTGGGCCTGCCACTTCACCGGCTAAAATGCGATGTGCCTACCCGGTGGAATTCAACTCTGCACATGTTGCAGCGACTGTGGCAGCACCGACAAGCCCTGGTGCAATACTTTCTGACGTATAGCCTGGGCCAACGAGATTCAGAGGTGGGGCAAATCACGCTGGAGGAGTGGTCTCAGATCAGGGACCTATGCACCCTTCTGCACAGTTTTGAAATGGCGACGAAGATGTTTAGTGCTGACGATGCCATTATCAGCATGACTATTCCGGTGATTTACATGCTGGAGCACATGTTAAACAGAATTCGGAGTCAGGTGGTGGCACAAGAGGAGGTGGAGGAAGTAGAGGAGGAGGAGTTGTATGCGGAAGGGCTAACATCTGCAAGGTCCAGACGGTCGGCAGCACCAAGGCGGCAGGCATGTGAGGGTGGGGGAGATGGTTTTACCAGGGCGCATGGTAGCAGCCAAACTAGTGAGGAAGGTGCAGGAGCCCAGGAAGAAGTGGAGGACGAACTGATGGAAGACTCATCAGATGAGGGAGACCTTGATCACATTTCTGTTGTGCGAGGTTGGGGGGAGAGGACAGAGGAAGGAAGCATGATTGTTACCTCGCCACCAACACAACAGGGACTTGGTGCTCCTGGATGCGCAACACACATGAGTGCCTTCTTGCTGCACTACCTGCAACATGACCCTCGAATTGTGAGAATTAGAAATAATCCTGACTACTGGGTTGCCACACTGTTAGATCCCCGGTACAAAAGTAAATTTGCAGAAATTATTCCTGCCATAGAAAGGGATGCACGCATGCAGGAGTATCAGCAGAGACTGTTGCAGAATCTTACATGTGCTTTTCCACAAAATACCAGTGGTGCACGTAGTGAATCTCACAGTTCCAACTTGCCAACCGTGGGACCGTCAAGTGTTCAGCACTCAAACCGTAACAGAACCACAGTATCTGCTGGTAACATCAATTTTGCGGAATCATTTCACCACTTTTTTAGCCCATTCTTTGCAAGGCCACAGGAGACAAGAAGTCTGACACATAGTCAACGCCTAGAGACGATGGTACAGGAGTATCTCCAAGTAAACATTGAAGCCACGACTGTGTCACTGGACCCTTGCTCTTTTTGGGCTTCCAATCTGGATAAATGGCCGGAGCTAGCCACTTACGCCTTGGAGATCTTGTCATGCCCCGCAGCCAGCGTTCTGTCTGAACGTGTGTTCAGCGCTGCTGGTGGTGTGCTGACAGATAAGCGCACGCGGCTCTCCACTGATAATGTAGACAGACTCACGTTCATAAAGATGAACAAATCATGGATCCGAAACGACTTTTCTACCCCTGTGTCATCCTGGGGAGAGTAAAAGCTTGATGATTGGTTAAAATCACCCTACCAACCGTTTTAAGCTTTCAAATTACTAATCATGTTTATCTGTATCTTGACTGGAAAATAATTTGGGCTTTGTAGCAGTGTGCAGCACTGATCCTATTAGGCCATCTATACTAAAGCTTCACCAGATTTAAAATTAAAAATAATTTTTAGCTGCATCTAGCCCGGAAAATAATTTTGGGGCTCCGAGATGCGCAAGACACATAAGTGCCTTCTTGCTGCACTACCTGCAGCATGACCCTCATATTGTCAGAATTCGAAGTAATCATGACTACTGGGTTGCCACACTCTTAGATCCCCCAAACTTTTCGATCAACCTTTTCATTTTAATAAAGACCAAAAAAATGGTCATTTTTGAAATTATAAGCATTAGCAGGTTGTTAGAAACTGAAATCAAACAGTTTTCAACTCAAAACTTTATTCTAGGTGATGTTACATTTTCACATAGGACCCCTTGTTCGAAAGGAGCTTCTGAACTCTCTCGTCCATTGAATTTGTCAGGTTTTGGATGGTTTCTGCTTCAATTGTTTTGCATGAGGACAGAATATCCTCCCAGAGCTGTTGCTTAGATGTGAACTGCCTCCCGCCATCATAGACACTCCTTTTAATGATGCTCCAAAGGTTCTGAATGGGGTAGAGGTTAGGGGAGCATGGGGGTCACACCATAAGTTTGTCCCCTTTTATGCCCATATCAGCCAGAGATGCAGATGTTTTATGTGCAGCATGAGATGGTGCATTATCATGCAGAAAAATGATCTTGCTGTGAAATACACGGTTCTTCTTCTTGAACCATGGCAGGAAGTGCTGTTTGAGAAAATCCACATACATTATGGAGTTCATCTTTAGCGCCTTCAGGGATCCTAAAGGGGCCGACAATCTCTCTCCCCATGATTCCAGCCCAAAACATTACTCCACCTCCTCCTTGTTGGCGCTGTAGCCGTGTTTGCGTGGGGTGTCCATCAACCAGCCATCCTCCACTCCATCCATCTGGACCATCGAGCGCTGCACGGCACTCATCCGTGAACAAAACTGTTTTGAAATCAGTCTTCATGTAATGTTTGGCCCACTGGAGCCGTTTCTGCTTGTGTGAAGTAGATAGAGGAGGTCGACAGGATGGCGTATGCACAGCTGCAAACCTCTGAAGGACCCTGCATCTTGTTGTTCGGGGGACGTTGGAGGCACAAGCAGCTTCAAAAACTTGTCTGCTGCTATGACAAGGCTTTTTGGCCGCTGCTCTTTCAACCTGACGTAATTGCCTGTAGGAAAGAGTCCTCAATTTGCCCTTATCAGCACGCACACGTGTGTACTGTGAATCAGCTACATACTTCTTGATTGCCAAGACACTTCATCCTGATCATCGCACAATGTTGATGGTAGTCATGCCTTGACCTAAACACTCCACAATTTGTTGCTTCTCAGCAGCCGACACATCCTTTTTCTTTCCCATTTTGGCAGAAAATGTAGGCTGCTTAATAATGTGAGAGAGCCTTCTTAAGTAGTCTTGCCTTTCATTGGACACACCTGCCAAACTAATTAGCACAGGTGTCTGCAATTGCTTACAGTGATATAAAGAGCCCTGACACACATCACCATCAATGAGTTTAACTGACAAACAAACAAATTCTTCCCTTATCACTCCTAAACACTTTTTGCATAATAATTTGGAACGCAGTGTACATGTGCTTTTCCACAAAACACCAGCGGTTCACGTAGTGAATCTTACAGTTCTAACTTGCCAACCGTGGTCTGTATGGAGTTGTTCAATAAAGGGCCCAAAATTAAGATAACATATATGGGAGAGGTCTCTATGAATAGGAATTCCTAAGTATTTGATACCCTGTGAGGGCCAGGCAAAGGGAAAGTTGGACTGGATGGAATCCTATATGGATTTGGGGAGGGAGACATCGAGGGCCTCAGACTTCGCTGCATTGATTTTAAAATTTTACCATGTAACAAAGTGATCTATTTCAGCCATAACAGCAGGGATGGATATATGTGATTGAGTGATATATACTAGGACATCATCAGCTAATAGAGAGCACTTGTACTCGTGCCTCCCACCTCAATCCACCTAATATTGGGGTTATGGCGAATTGATGAGAGCAGGTGCTCCGTCACTAGGATGTATAAGAGAGGGGACAGAGGACATCCCTGCCTTGTCCCATTGGTGATTGTGAAAGGTGATGAAAATGTTCTGACGCACCCCCTGGGCCTTGGGACACCCGGAGCCGGACCCTTTTTGGTGGATGCTGGTGGTTGTAGTCTTCGTGGCGGCGACCCGGTTCCGTGGCTCAGGGCGGTCAAACCAGTGGCGGAACTATTTATGTGGTTTTGATGTTTAAATGTCCGACTACGCCACCCGTGGATTGCGGTCAGAGTGAACCGCTGCTACAGGGCAGACCGCTGAGGCTGGTGTTGTGGGTGCAGCAGAGCGTAGCATAACTCCCCACGGGAGGAGTATAGCCTCAGGGCAGTGTATGCGGAGGATGGGGGTGATGGTGCAGGGCAGCAGCAGTAACGACACGGAGTCAGTGATGCAGTCCAGGGCCTTTACTCACAGTTCTTATTATCCAGACCACGTCTGCAGGTAACGGCTGCCCACGTCGTACTGTGCTCACCAGGTGAGGGGCTCAGACAACTCCCAGATAACTTTGGAGCACTTCACAGGACCCCCTTTGTGTGTCCTTTGTCTGGCCTTTCTTACCAACACTTCTGTCCGGCTGCCTCGGGCCTCCTCTTGGTAAACTTGGCGCCAGTTTCCCTGACCCTATGTGGTGCCTTCCTAGCGGGTGTAGCGAGGGGCTGCGCCACATAAAATGTCAGAGCCTCCGGTTCCTAGCTGAGGGTCGTTTCCTGCCTCCACTAGTTCGGGGACCGGTCTCCCCCTTTGGCCTGACCCCTCCACGCAGGTGGATTCGGGCGTGCGGTGGCGACTCGCCCGTCCGCACCCCTGGGATCCCTTCATTCCTCGTTCCTGGAGCCTTCTCCGCTCCTCTTCCTTCCTTCTCCCTCTTCCAGGCCTGGGCCTCTGTTACTAGGCCCGCCTCCGGAGCAGAGCTCATGCAGAGCCCCTGCTCCCTGCCACTTCTGCTCAGACTTCTCTGCACTGAACTAAGATGGTGCCCACCTTTTATACTCCCTTCTCAATGCACCCAGGAACTGCTTCCTCCCTGCTCCTGCACTACAGGGTTCCCCTTCCTCAGTGTTCCCTCCCCCCACTCCAGCCAGGGACAGGGACTGTCGTGCCCATCTCAGGGGCATATTGGTCGCCCTGCCCCACGGCAATGTGGTGTAATGCATGCAGGTGCCGGGTCCTGATCCACACTCCATCCTTACCTGAGAGTGAGATATCACACCTCTGGGTGAGGTGCAATACGTCTGTAGCAACCGAGCCCTCAGGGTGCTACAGTTCCATTTATCTTCAGCCTAGGTGACGTATTGCGATACAGGGCCGTGATTTTGGCTATAAAAGGGTCCCCTAGACCCCTACCCCAAGCTTTTTAAGAGAATCATATATGGCGTGCCAGGAGACTCTATGGAATGCTTTCTCAGCATCCAACGAGAGTATCTAATTACAAATTTTTAACTGCATCTAGCCCAGGAAATACTTTGTGCCTAGTAGCAGTGTCTGCTAGTCAGCGGATTATCCCGGCTGTTAAGCAAGCTACACCACCTGTAGTTTAGACACTTAATTTTTTCAAAGGAAATGATTCGGGACCATGGGATACTTAGTGAAGAGCATCAGGAGGCACCCCAAGGCATAGGAGCTGGGACTGGCATTAGGATGCCTTGCGGTGGACAGCCGAGCTCGATCCTTATAAAAGCTTTTTAACTGCAGCAGCTTTAGTGGACGCTACTGGAGCTGGAATTACGCGGCTGCTGGCATGAGACTTGCCCTCCAATAGATCCTTGTAAATGGATTTAAAGTGTATTCATTCAAATTAGAGAGACAATTTAAATTAAAAAGCTTAGAGCTGCCTCCACCACAGGGGGGCTCGCTCGACCCACCAGCGGACAGGCACCAGTATTGGGAGAGGGGGGCTGGCCGTCAGGGTTCACCGCGGCTCTGGCACAAACCCGGCGACACGGAGGTGGCACGGGCAGGAGCGGACTGGCCGTGTCGGCTTCTCACTTTTTGGATTTTAGAAGGGCATGACATGCCTATATCTGTGTCTCCCCCTCCTTTTACTCCTCCACCTCTTTTATTTTCGCATGACTATATGTACTTGTCACTTTTCCATGTGTTAGTTGTGTCTTCTGAGCAGTTTGTCAGCTTTTGGACACCTTTGAAGGTGTTTTCTATGTGTTTCTATGTGTTTTTGTTTGCCTGCCATTGTTTTTAACGGTGTTCGAAGGTGTTCGACGAACCGAACCGAACTCGAACACTACGGGGGTGGCTCAACACTACTGATGATGTATGCAGCTGGGATGGTGTGACTCCCCACGGGAAGAGTGCGGCCCCAGGGCAGTGTAGTGGATGGTGGGAGTGATGGTAGTGAGAGTCCCAGTGCTGATAGTGCTGGAGGCGCGAAGGAGCACACAGACAACGTACTGCAGTCCAATGTCGTTTACTCAAAGTTCAGGTACTCCAGGTCACTTCTGTACAGGTAGTGACCGCCCGAGCCGCGCTGCGTCCACCAGGTGTGGGGCTCGGTCAACTCCCAGGCAGTTCAGGAGCATGGCACAGGACCCCCTTTAATCCTTTCTCTGGCCTGCCTCACCAGTGACCCACTTTTGTCCAGCTGCCGCGGACTTGTGCGGTTAAACGTGGGCCCCGTCCTCCGCTGTCCTATATGGTGCCTTCCTAGCAGGTTTGATGAGGTGTCGCACCAATAGATGATCACAACGACCGGTCTTTGGCTGAGGGTAGTTTCTCCTCCACCAACTTGGGATCCGGTACCCTTAATCTGCCTGACCCTTCACCCTGGATTCTCGTGGGTTCTTAGGGTCCCTTCCACCTTCTTGTTCCTGAGCCCTTCTGTTTCTCTGTCTCTTCTTCTCCCTTTTCGTTCCTTCCTGTTCCTTTCTCTTGGAGCTGGGCTCAGGTGGCACCACAGCTCCCCTTCACCTCCTCCTCGGCCTCTCACTAGGCCCTCCTGGAGTAGAGCTCCTACAGAGCCTCTACTCCCTGTCTTCTCCTCTGACTGAACGAACGAACCAAGATCTAAGATGGTGCCCACTTTTTATACCTCCCTCTGACCATGAGCCCAGGTGACCAGCACCCAATGTGCTCCTACCTACGCTCAGGAACCAACCCCTATCTGCCCCTACAGCACTGGGTGTTCCACCCCCCTCCCCACTCCAGGCAGGGACATAGTCGGTTGTGCCTGCACTTCTGTCTAGTGGGAGCACAGTTGAGCTGTCCCTTGGAAATGGGGTGTGTGTGCTGTATGCAGCTAACTGAGCCCTGGTCCATACTCCATCCTTACCCGGGAGTGGAATATCACACCTCTGGGCTGAGGTGCAATACCCCTGTAGCGGCCGAACCCCCGGGGCGCTACACATACACCTTCCATTTTTGGATGATGGAGTGAACAGTGCTCTGTGAGATGTTCAGAGTTTGGGCTATTTTTTTTATAACCTAACCCTGCTTTATTCTTCTCCACAACTTTATCCCTGACCTATCTGGTGTGCTCCTTGGTTTTCCTTATGCTGTTGATCCCTAATGTTCTCAAATAAACCTTTGAGGTCTTCACAGAACAGATGTAGTTATACTGAGAATAAATTACACACAGGTGGACTCAATTTACTAATTATGTGGCTTTTGGAGGCAATTGGTCACTCAGGATTTTATTTAGGGGTATAAGACTACAGGGGGCGGCTGAAAACAAATGCACAGCACAATTTTCAGATTTATATTTTTAAAATAATTAGAAAAACATGTATCATTTCCTTTACGCTTCACAAATACTTGCTACTTTGTGTTGGTATATCAGATAAAATTAGCAATAAAATACATTTACGCTTGCGGGTGTTACGTGAAAAAAATGTGGAAAAGTTCATAGGGTATGAATACTTATTCATTGTCATATTCATATATAAGACAAGCACATTTTTTAAGTGGAGGAAAATAGGAAGATAAAATATGGGTGCTGCTGAAAATAGCGGAGGAGCTGGCTTCTAATCAGCCTGGCTCTGTCCCGATCTCAGGATCTGGATGCAGCTTCTGAGCTTACAGATGGCAGAGGTGAGAATTATCAACCAATTCTGCTGGAACAAGCAAAGGTCTAACAGCCAAATTGTATGAATCCACTGACAGCTCCTGATGGCACTCTTGGCAGCGCAGGATCCGCTCCTCTTCATTTAATGGCACTTTTTTTTATAAAGTAAAATGGAACTGCGTAATGATAGGAGTGAGAGGACGGCTTTGTCGATAAAGTGGGTGTAGGCTGATTATTTCATTCCTCCACAGGTCAGGGTTTGGAGCCTTGGAGCTCTCGTCTTTGTCCAGATCTTCATGTACTGAGGTCTTGGATGCTACATGCGTCTTGTAAGCTGCTGGTCAATTGCTTTAATGCTCCTGTGCTGCTGTACGGAAAAGGTAGTGATCAGCTCCATGATGTGCATCACTCTGCCCAGATGGGATACACCCCCGAATAGTGGAGGAATTAATACCATGATAGGCCATTATTTCTTATAATCAAGGACTCCATACTAACAGGGTCTGTACCACAGGACTAGTGCAAAGCAAATGTGGTTCCAATGTCCAAATGTGATGCCTCTACTCAGAGAAGCCCGTGTTTTACCCTGGGTGTTGGGGGACTCGGTGTCGGGCCCTGTGATGGAGAGATGGGATACAGCCGTGGCCCGGGCTCGACCCGTGCTCAGGGCCGTCACATTAGAAAGAGATGGTGTGGGCTTGTCCGGGTGAGTGGCTTATTTTAACGACTACGCCACCTGTGGTGCCTGGTGAAGGGTCACCAGCGCTGCTACAGTCCGCCGAGGCCCGGTGTCCTGGCGGCTAAAGTTCTCACTGCTCCCCACAGGCGGAGCAAGGCCTCAGGGCAGGCAAACAGGAAAGAGAGGGGGGTAGTAGTGCGGGGAGTACGGGCACCGCGTCGCATGGTATGGCGTGTAATGACCAGTCCGGAGGCCATAGGAGTGAACTTCCAAGGCTTTACTCACTTAGAGATGACAGTGGGAAGGCGACTCCCTGCTCCCCGCGGAGTCCTGCGACCACCATGGACGGGGGTCCGACTACACCCGAGAAAGTCCAGTGTTCAGTAGCGAACCTACACCAGAGTGTTCCTGCACTACAGACTTCACCCTTTCCCGTCTGTGCGTGTGAAGATAGGCCAGGTCTCCCTCTGAGCTCCTCTCAGGACTAGGGCATGGGTGGCAATTCCTCTCCATCCGATGCCCGGTGGGATCCTCAGGGCCTAACCGGGCATTCCCGTCCAGGACATAGAGTACAAGGTCGGGTGTCGGGGGCCGGTACCCCTCTTGCAGCCGGAATCCCTCTGAATAGATCAGGTAGGCGAGGACAGGTGGCGTGCTCCGCTCCGTCTGCATCCTCCCCGGGACCCATTTGCTGTGGAGCCTCACTCTTAAGCTCTGGGCCTTCTTGATCCTGGTCCTCGGCCGGGTTGAGACATTCCTTGTCTGCAACCTACCTCTCGTCCCAAAGCCAGGGTACGAGGGCTGTGTCCCTTACCGGTGCAGGCCCACACAGGATCTGCGCTCCCGGAGGGAAGTCACATTAACACACAGTAGTTTGACAGCACAGTACGACCACTAGAACCTACTAACTAGGACCAAAAGACCAGAGAGACCAAGATGGCTTTCTATTAAATATGAAATCTAAAGTGTAACTTACTGGTAAGTCCTCCACCCTCACCCACTAACTGGTTCCTACCACTTTTTGTTCCCCAGTCTCCCTGTAACTGTTATGAACTGCTACAAGCACTAAGGAAAGATAGGAAAACTGTCCCTACAATAGGACTAAGCTGATTCCCTACGATGCAGTGGGGGACCTGTTCCATGTGAACAGACCCGCCTAAGTCCACGGCTAGTCTGAACGCAGGCCTATAGATATAAGGGAGGGGTCCCTACAAGAACTAAGGACTGGGATATAGTTGGACACCTCCTAGCAGAAATTGTAGCAGAGCAAAGACAAACAAACAAAAAGTACTAGTGGTCCAAAGACCAAGCAAACTACAGAGTAAGGTACAAGGCACCTGGCTAGATTAAGAGTAAATGTAACACTGAAGTCCAGCAAGGCCAGGAGGGCGGAGCTGGATTATATAGGCAGAAAGTCATGTGACCAACGAAATAGAAAAATAACTAACAGGAGGGTTCTAACAGTACCCCCTCTTCTATGAGGATCCTCCGGATCCTCCAGGCCCAGGTCTATCAGGAAACCTCCTGTGAAACGCTCTGATAAGTCTAGGAGCTGAGACATCATCCGCCTTTACCCAGGAGTTATCCTCGGGACCGAAACCTTTCCAAGCGACGAGATACTGCAATCTCCCTCTATGCCATCTAGAATTAAGAATGCGAGAAATTTCATATCCACCATCTTCCACCACCGGAGGAACAGAGACAGTGGCGTCCCTATCCGAAACCTCAGCTTTTTTCAATAAGGAAACATGAAACACCGGATTAATCTTCCAGGAGGTGGGAACCTCCAACCTAACAGCAGATTGGTTAACTACCTGAAGTACCTTAAACGGCCCTACAAATTTTGGGCCCAATTTCTTAGAAGGAATCCTCAACAGCAGATTCTTAGAGGACAACCAAACCATGTCACCAACCGTAAACAAAACCTCTTGACTTTTCCTGTCAAAGTACCTCTTAGATTTTTCGTTAGCCTCTTGAAGGTTACAACGTACATCAGTCCAAACTCTCTCCAAATCACCGGAAAAATTCTCCTCCTCCGGCACAGCAGATACCAATTTGGAGAATGACCCAAATGACGGATGTCTCCCAGTACAACAAAAAAAAGGAGAACACCCAGCAGAAGAGGATGAATAGTTGTTAAGAGCAAATTCAGCAAGTGGCAGAAACTCAGACCACCCCTCTTGATTGTCTGCCACAAAACAACGCAAAAACTGCTCAACATCCTAGTTCTTTCTTTCTGTCTGTCCATTAGACTCAGGATGATATCCAGATGAAAATGACAAATGAACTTCCAACCTGTCACAAAAGGCACGCCAAAAACGAGCCACGAACTGAGGTCCCCTATTGGAAACAATGTCGGTAGGAACGCCATGGAGTCTGACAATTTCCTTAACAAAAGCCTTAGCGAGTGTCTTAGCGCAGGGCAGTTTGATGAAAGGAACCAAGTGACACATCTTGCTAAAACGGTCCACGACCACCCAGATGACAGTGAAACCCTCAGAGGGGGGAAGGTCAGTAATAACATCCATAGCAAGATGCGTCCAAGGTGCACTAGGAACCTCCAGAGGGCAAAGCAACCCCGCAGCAGGAGCATGTGAAGACTTAGATCTAGCACACACAGTACATTGACGCACCCACTTAATGATTTCCTTCTGCCACCCAGGCCACCAAAAACTGCGACCTACAAGTCTCTTAGTCTCAGAAATTCCTGGATGACCTGCCAACCGAGACTCAGGACACTCCACAAACAAATCTCTCCTAAAGTTCCTAGGCACAAACAACCTCCCATGGGGAGTGTTAGATGGGGCATCCTCCTGGGCTTTCAGAATCCCATCTTCCAAAACGGAGTCCAATGCTGCTATCACAACACCTTCCTGTAAAATACTGTCCTCCTCCTCGGTACCAACCATGGGAGAAAAGCTGCGAGATAAAGCATCAGCTTTTACATTCTTGGTACCCGGGATGTAAGTAACAGAAAAATTAAACCGCGAAAAAAACAGTGCCCACCTAGCCTGACGGGCATTCAAGCGCTTGGCAGCATCAAGATAGATCAGATTTTTATGATCAGTGAAAACCTGAATGGGAAATTTAGCACCTTCCAAAAATGACGCCAATGTTCAAATGCGAGTTTAATAGCCAGCAATTCCCGATTACCAACATCGTAATTAAGTTCGGTCTCAGAAAAATTTTTTGAAAAAAAGGCACAGGGATGTACTCCATCCTTGTTTTCCTGAGACAAAACAGCCCCGACCCCACCGAAGAAGCATCAACCTCGACCAAAAAAGGCTTGGTCTCATCAGGCTGCATAAGGATGGGGGCAGAACTGAACCTCTCCTTGAGATACACAAAAGCTTCATTGGCCTCCGTAGTCCACTGAACCGTATTCGCACCTTTCCTGGTGAGATCGGTCAGCGGCTTAACAATTATAGAAAAATTCTTAATTTTCTGTAATAATTGGCAAAACCCAAAAATCTCTGTATCAATTTCAAACCAATAGGCCTAGGCCATTCCTGCACCGCCTGAACCTTCACTGGGTCCATCTCAAAGCCCTCGCTGGAGACAATGTAGCCCAAAAAACTAAATCTCTGCACAGCTAACTCACATTTCTCCAGCTTAGCAAAAAGCGAATTGTCACTTAACAACTGCAATACCTCACATACGCTCTGCCAATGAGACTCCAGATCCGGCGAATAAATCAAAATGTCATCCAAATACACAACCACATTCTTACCGATCAACGGTCTTAGGATGTCATTAATAAGGTTCTGAAAAAATGCAGGTGCATTGGTAAGACCAAAAGGCATAACCAGATTCTCAAAATGACCCACCAGAGTGTTAAAAGCAGTCTTCCATTCATCACCCTCCTTCATGCGCAACAGATTGTATGCCCCCCGGAGATCAATCTTAGAGAACCACTTGGCCCCCACTAACTGGTTGAACAAGTCAGGAATCAATGGCAGTGGGTAGGAATTGCGTACGGTAATTTTATTCATTTCGCGAAAGTCCAGACATGGACGTAAACCGCCGTCCTTTTTTTTTACAAAAAAAAATCCAACAGCCACAGGTGACTTAGAAGGTCTAATGTGACCGGCGGCCAAGCTTGTCTGTATGTATTCCTCCAAGGCCTTTCTCTCAGGGATAGTCAGATTAAATAAGCGACTCTTGGGAAGAGTAGCTCCAGGAACTGCCTCAATGGTGCAATCATAGTCCTTATGAGGAGGCAAAACTTGCGACTCCTCCTCAGAAAAACCTTCCAAAAATCCTGAATAGGTACAGGTAATTCCCCTCTTTCCACAGCAGCAATGGGACCGTTACAACATTTATCATGACACTTAGGACTCCAAGACTTAATTTCATGGGTAGACCAGTCCAGTACAGGATTGTGCAATTTTAACCAAGGTAACCGCAAAACCACTGGAGCAGGCAAATTATTTAATACCGCCAAATCCAAATTCTCTTGGTGAATACCATTAATGGTGAGGGGAAATTCAAAAACCTTGTGAGTAATACATTTCAATGGAGAGCCATCAACAGCAACCACAGAAATAGGAGATGACAAAAGTTTGGATTCTAATTTAAATTTTTCCAAAAATCCCTTATCAATCACATGGAGTGTAGAACCACAATCCACAAATACCCGAAATTCAATCAACTCCTCCTGGAATGAGGTGCTTCCAGAAACAAATACTCCTTTTGAGTTTAAACAAGCTATACGGGCGTAACTGACCTCTTTTTTTTTTTCTTTGATCAAACGAAGCACACAGTTCTTAATAAAGTGGTCAGATTTACCGCAATAAAAACACAATCCCTTGGCAAACCTGCGGTCTTTTTCCTGAGAGTGGGGTGACATCGCCCCAATCTCCATTGGTCTCCACCTTCCAAGCAGACCCTCTGAAAACTAGGAGCTGCCATAGCAGTAGATTTGTCCTCATTAATCCTAACACGCAGTCTCCTGTCCACACGTATAGCTAATTGCATTGCCTCCTGCAAGGTTCCAGGTTTTGGGAAGGCAATCAGCAGATCCTTAACCCTTTCACCTAGACCAGCAAGAAACAGACATTTTAATGCTGAGTCATTCCATTCCACTTCGGCCGACCATCTTCTGAAGTATGTACAATAATTTTCCACATCACCTGATCCCTGCTTCAAACGTCTTAATTCCGTTTCAGCAGATGAGACTCGATCAGGATCATCATACAACAACCCCATAGCAGAAAAAAAATCTTCCACAGATCTAAAACACGGATCATTGGGTTGTAGAGAAAAGGCCTATCCCTGTGGTTCTTTACGCAAAAGTGACATTATAAACCCAATGCGCTGTGATTCATTCCCCGAGGATCTGGGTCTTAAACGAAAATATAATAAACAAGTGTTTTTAAAGGAAAAAAAATCTTGCTGTTTACCATAAAAAAAAACTGGCAGTCCTACCTTCGGTTCGACAAAATGTGCCCCAGGACAGCTACTCACGTGTTGCAGGAGCTCGGCCATCTCCAAAGACAGTCCCTGCAGGCGATGAGCCAACTCCTGAACCGACACCATGCTGATATCTGGATTACTTTCCTTAGAGTGTTTTAATTTGGGCTGGACTTACTGTTATGAACTGCTACAAGCACTAAGGAAAGATAGGAAAACTGTCCCTACAATAGGACTAAGCTGATTCCCTACGATGCAGCGGGGGACCTGTTCCTTGTGAACAGACCCGCCTTAGTCCTCGGCTAGTCTGAACGCAGACCTATAGATATAAGGTAGGGGTCCCTACAAGAACTAAGGACTGGGATATAGTTGGACACCTCCTAGCAGAAATTGTAGCAGAGCAAAGACAAACAAACAAAAAGTACTAGTGGTCCAAAGACCAAGAAACTACAGAGTAAGGTACAAGGCACCTGGCTAGCTTAAGAGTAAATGTAACACTGAAGTCCAGCAAGGCCAGAAGGGCGGAGCTGCATTATATAGGCGGAAAGTCATGTGACCAACAAAATAGAAAAAGAACTAACAGGAGGGTTCTAACAGTAACCAGGGGAGCAGCACCTAGTGCATACCAGCTCCCTCTGGTGGAGAAGTGTGGTGTTGGATGCAAGGCTGGGTCGCGACCATCACACTGGCCTTACCTCAGAGGAGGAACACTACACTCCATTAAAGAAGTGCAGCATTCCTGTGGCGGTCGAACCCTCAGGGGCACCACATTCCCCCCTGGTAAAACACAGCACGTCTGCGGGCTGCAAAAAAAGTAACACCGAGGAAATTTTCTTTTTATAATAACAAAACTATCTTCCCTTTATGGGAGGCACATTTCTTAAACGTTACATAACCAGGTGCATAGTATAAAAGTATAAAATTATATAAGTGCTAGCATTTTTCCAGAGACATTATTGCAAACAGACAGGTTAAGGTGCACAGACACAGAGTCAGTTCAGAAGTGCGAGGGACCTGCCCTAAACCCTCCACGTTGGCCCTGGGGTGGCTGCAGGGCATGAAGATCCCGAGTTGGACCTCCCAGAGAGCTACCCTAACAGGTTTTCCTTCTGAGGTTTGAGGTAGAGAATATCCGCGGTTTTGTATAAAACCAATATGGAGCACCTAAGGAGATACAAACTATATACAAGGGGGAAAGAGTCTGTCTGCTAGTCCGGAGGGACATGTGTCTCTAGAAACCGGGTTAGAAATTAAACATAATAGGAAAAGTCAACTTTTAAACTTGTAAACAAAACTGCAACAACAGCCGGGGGCTGCTTTAAACTTCGGGCTGCCTTCTTGGAAAGGGCTCATTCCTCCCGACGGAGGCTAGCCGGTCCCCTGAGGCTGAGCGCGGGGTGGCGTCACTCCCGGACACTTTGTGTACGTCCAGGGCGTACCACCCACGCTCTCCCTGGTGGCGAGTGAAAGTCACTGTGTCGCCTGGGAAGAGGTTCCGACCGGGGTGTCCCTTCTTGGAACTGGGGACACCGGATGAACCCCCACCCCGCCTCATGATGAAAACGGACGACTTGGCCTTCGTACCGGGGACTGGGACGGGTGGCCTCCTCCTGACACGCCCGAGTTTTTACAGCAATGGTCCGGGCCTCGAGGCGCTCACAGTGTTGCTCCCGCCGACGTTGCTCCTATGCAAGCTGGAATATATGGTCGCTGCACCACTGGCTCCTCCTCCGCGCTTCAGCCCGGGTCTCCTGAGGGAAACCCATTAGGTCGCCCCCCTGGTTTTCCCAGGCCCACTCCTCAGCCTCGGGCCAGGTTACTGCCGGTGCAGGTAGCGCGGTTAGAACGGGTTGCTGCGAGTCCTCTGTAGACGCGGACCAGTCCGGGTTGGAGCCGGTAGTTTCCTCCGCAGCTTCAGGCACCTCCGTATCAGGGTTTGCGCGGCATCGCAGGTCCACACCCACAGCTGCCGATTGCAGCTCTGGAGCCAACGCCTGCTCCCAGGTAACCGCGTGGTGAATTAGGTACTCCGTCATGAGGTCCAGGATAGTCACGGTAGGCTCTGCAGCCGGGGCAGGGGTTGCACACTCACCCGCTGCTGGGCCGCTATCGACCTCTGTCACCGAGTCGACTTGTCCTGGGGCCTAAACTCCTTGGCGGCGGTCCCGGATACGCAGCAGCATCTCCTCCCGCCACGCAGCCGTCGCCGCCTCCTGGGCCTCTCTCTGCCTTCTTAGGATTTCCGGAGCTTCCTGCTGGAGAAATGTAATATCTCCCGGCGTCAACACGCTGCCGCCTTGCTCTCTGCCGGGTGAAGGGCCTGAACTGTGTTCAGTAGACGCGTGGTCTTGCTCCCCAGAGGCATCCATGTCTGCCTCCGTTGACCGCCAAGCTCCGACTGCAATGGCCGCACCTTGTTGCTTTGCTTCCTCCTCTTTCGGGGCGGTTCCTGGGCGGAATGCTGACAGGCCCGCCTTTGTTCAGCCCATCCAGTTTGACGGGCATTACCCCGCGGACAGTCTCTGATGGAAGGGGCAGTCCACATTTTTGGGGCCAAGCGGGAGCCCAGCCCACGATGGGAGGCGTTCAAAGACAGCCTTTTTACAGCGTAATGGCGTCTGTTCTTCTTGGGCGGGCGCCATTTTAAGTGTAAAACAACAGTTCAAGGTGAAAGGCACACAGTACCCGGTAGCAATGGGCACTTCTTCCTTTGCTGTGGGCACGCGATCCTGCCGACTACGCCAGGTTGTGGGCACGCGGATCCTGCCAACTACGCCAGGTTGTGACGCCTCTACTCAGAGAAGCCCATGTTTTACCCTGGGTGTTGGGGGACTCGGTGTCGGGCCCTGTGATGGAGAGATGGGATGCAGCCGTGGCCCGGGCCCGACCCGTGCTCAGGGCCGTCACATTAGAAAGAGATGGTGTGGGCTTGTCCGGGTGAGTGGCTTATTTTAACGACTACGCCACCTGTGGTGCCTGGTGAAGGGTCACCAGCGCCGCTACAGTCCGCCGAGGCCCGCTGTCCTGGCGGCTAAAGTTCTCACTGCTCCCCACAGGCGGAGCAAGGCCTCAGGGCAGGCAAACAGGAAAGAGCGGGGGGTAGTAGTGCGGGGAGTACGGGCACCGCGTCGCATGGTATGGCGTGTAATGAACAGTCCGGAGGCCATAGGGGTGAACTTCCAAGGCTTTACTCACTTAGAGATGACAGCGGGAAGGCGACTCCCTGCTCCCCGCGGAGTCCTGCGGCCACCATGGACAGGGGTCCGACTACCCCCGAGAAAGTCCGGTGTTCGGTAGCGACCCTACACCAGAGTGTTCCTGCACTACAGACTTCACCCTTTCCCGTCTGTGCGTGTGAAGATAGGCCAGGTCTCCCTCTGAGCTCCTCTCAGGAGTAGGGCACGGGTGGCAATTCCTCTCCATCCGATGCCCGGTGGGATCCTCAGGGCCTAACCGGGCTTTCCCATCCAGGACATAGAGTACAAGGTCGGGTGTCGGGGGCCGGTACCCCTCTTGCAGCCGGAATCCCTCTGAATAGATCAGGTTGGCGAGGATAGGTGGCGTGTTCCGCTCCGTCTGCATCCTCCCCGGGACCCATTTGCTGTGGAGCCACACTCTTAAGCTCTGGGCCTTCTTGATCCTGGTCCTCGACCGGGTTGAGACATTCCTTGTCTGCAACCTACCTCTCGTCCCAAAGCCAGGGTACGAGGGCTGTGTCCCTTACCGGTGCAGGCCCACACAGGATCTGCGCTCCCTGAGGGAAGTCACATTAACACACAGTAGTTTGACAGCACAGTACGACCACTAGAACCGACTAACTAGGACCAAAAGACCAGAGAGGCCAAGATCCAAGATGGCTTTCTATCAAATATGAAATCTAAAGTGTAACTTACTGGTAAGTCCTCCACCCTCACCCACTAACTGGTTCCTACCACTTTTTGTTCCCCAGTCTCCCTGTAACCAGGGGAGCAGCACCTAGTGCATACTAGCTCCCTCTGGTGGAGAAATGTGGTGTTGAATGCAAGGCTGGGTCGCGACCATCACACTGGCCTTACCTCAGAGGAGGAACACTACACTCCATTAAAGAAGTGCAGCATTCCTGTGGCGGTCGAACCCTCAGGGGCGCCACACAACTGGGGACAAAATCTAAGCCTGGAAATTATAGACTGGTGACTTTAACTTCTACTGCGGGCAACATCTTTTGAGAGTTTCCGAAGACTTCATAGAATCCTAGAATGTTAGAATTGGAAGGGGCCTCCAGGGTCATCTTGTCCAACCCCCTGCTCAATGCAGGATCTACTAAACCATCTCAGACAGATGTCTGTCCAGCCTCTGTGTGAAGACTTCCATTGAAGGAGAACTCACCACCTCTCGTGGCCGCCCGTTCATTGATCTCCCTCCCTCAATGTCAAATACTTTTTTCCAATATCTAATCTATATGTTCTCCCTTTCAGTTTCATCCCATTGCTTCTCATGTTTCCATGTGGCAAATGAGAATAAGGAAGATCCCTCTACACTGTGACATCCCTTCAAATATTTGTAGACAGCCATTAAGTCTTCTCTTAGCCTTTTTTTTGTAAGCTAAATATTCCCAGATCCTTTAACCGTTCCGCATAGGACATAATTTGCAGTCCGCTCACCATCCTGGTAGCTCTTCTCTGAACTTGCTCCAGTTTTTTTATGTGTTTTTTTTAAATATGATGCCCAGAACTGGATGCAGAAATGCTATCCTGGAGTATCTCAATAAAAAGAACATCATGACCCAACATCAAAATGAGTTTAAGAGGAATCGGTCCTGTCAAACTCATCTGATAAGTTTCTATGAGGTGGTAAGTTCCAGACTGGACAAGGGAAACGCAGTGAATGTTGTCCGTATGGACTTATCATAGGCGTTTGATAAGGTGCCACACAAACGGTTGGTACATAAAATGAGAGTCATGGGATTAGGGGAAAATATGTTTAACTGGGTTAACAACTGGCTCAGTTATAGGAAACAAATAGTAGTTATTACTGGAACACACTCTGATTTAGTCACAGTTAACAGAGGGGTATCACAGGGGTCAGTGTTGGGCCCTCCTCTCTTTAACATATTTATTAATGATCTCGTAGGGAGAATACAGAGTAGAATTGCAATATTTGTAGATCATACTAAACTCTGCAGGATAATAAATAAAGAGGAAGATAATTTAATATTGCAGAAGTATTTATGTAAGCTGGAGGCTTGGAATGAAAAGTGGCAAGTTTAATGTAGATAAATGTAAGGTTATGCACTTGGGCCGAGGAGGAAAAAAATGTACACTTATGTACTAAAATGTAAAAAAAAGGGTAAAATTTCACTGAAAAAGACTTGGTGGATGGCAAAGTCAACCTTAGTGACCAGTGTCAGGCAGCTGCTGCCAAAGCAAATAAAATAATGGGGTGCCTTAAAAGAAGCCTTGATGCTCATGGCACAAACATAGTTTTGCCTCTATGTAAGTCACTAGTGCACCACACTCAGAATACTATGTACAATTTTGGCCTCTTGTGCATAAGATGGGCATAGTTAAACTAGAGCGGGTGCAGAGAAGAGCGACCAAGGTTATTAACTGATGAACTGCAATACCAAGACAGGTTATCAAATTTGGGGTCAATCTGTTTGGAAAAACGAAGGCTTAGGTGCGATCTGATTGCAATGTTCAAATATGTGAAGGTAAAGGACAGAGATCTCTTAATGATCTTTTTACACCTAGGTCTGCAATGATGTCAAGAGACACCCTCTATGTCTAGAAGAAAGAAGCTTAATCATCATCACAATCAGCAATTCTTTGCAGTGTAAACAGTGAAACTATGACACTATGAATTCTTCTTTACTGTAAGAGCAGTGAGACTATGGATTCCTTTACTGTAAGAGCAGTGAGACGATGGATTCTTTACTGTAAGAGCAATGAGACTATGGATTCTTTACTGTAAAAGCAGTGAGACTATGGATTCTTTACTGTAAGAGCAATGAGACTATGGATTCTTTACTGTAAGAGCAGTGACACTATGAATTTTTCTTTACTGTAAGAGAAATGACACTATGAATTCTTCTTTACTGTAAGAGCAGTGACACTATGAATTCTTCTTTACTGTAAGAGCAATGAGACTATGAATTCTTTACTATAAGAGCAATGAGACTATGGATTCTTTACTGTAAGAGCAGTGAGACTATGGATTCTTTACTGTAAGACCAGTGAAACTATGAATTCCTTTACTGTAAGAGCAGTGAGACTATGGATTCTTTACTGTAAGAGCAGTGAGACTATGGATTCTTCTTTACTGTAAGAGCAATGAGACTATGGATTCTTTACTGTAAAAGCAGTGAGACTATGGATTCTTTACTGTAAGAGCAGTGAAACTATGAATTCTTCTTTACTGTAAGAGCAATGAAACTATGGATTCTTTACTGTAAGAGCAATTAAACTATGGATTCCTTTACTGTAAGAGCAGTGACACTATGAATTCTTTACTGTAAGAGCAATGAGACTATGGATTCTTTACTGTAAGAGCAATGAGACTATGGATTCTTTACTGTAAGAGCAGTAAAACTATGGATTCCTTTACTGTAAGAGCAGTGAGACTATGAATTCCTTTACTGTAAGAGCAGTGAGACTATGGATTCCTTTACTGTAAGAGCAGTGAGACTATGGATTCTTTACTGTAAGAGCAGTGAAACTATGGATTCTTTACTGTAAAAGCAGTGAGACTATGGAACTCTCTATCACATGATAATGTGCAGGTTGAAACACTAAAAAAGTAAAAAAACGGTCTGTATGCCTTTCTTGAAAAATATAATATTGTAGGTTATGGGTACTAGATTCTGTGATGGGATGTTGAACCAGGGACTAGATGTGGAGTTGAGAAGGAACTATTTTACCCTAATATACTTAGTGCTTAATGGGGCTTGTCCACCTTTTAGGGACATTTTTTTTACTGAAAAGCATGTATTTGGGGCTAAAAATCATTTTTGCATTTGGATTTAATTAAAAATGTTGCATCGTTTGAATTTTACGGGCTCTTTGCTTTTCTATACATTGGATAAATCAACTGAGAGAAGCTCAGATAAAGACAGGCAAGAGTTACAAGCTCTCTTGTCAGAAAAAGCTCACTGATGGATTCTCAATTAACTCATTCTGAGGCCAGCAATGGAAAGTGCAACACAGAAGGCAAGCGGTGCACAATTTGTAATTACATCCAATTGAAAAATGTTTTTTTTAGCCCAAAATACATGCATTTAGGTAAAAAAAAGAAAATTGTACCTAAAAGTGGACAACCCCTGTGTACATTTCGCCTAGGCTCCTGTCTCATACTGTTTGGGTATGTGTGTGGCACCCCAGGGGTCTGGTTGCCACAGTAATAGAAATATTACGTCTGAGAGCAAGTGGGAGGTTTCTCTGGTCAGGAGCCCTAAGCATGCAACACCTCCCGCCCAGACCTGGGAGGGGAGGAATCTGCCCTTATAAACTGGGTCTGGGGCGGGATTAGTGGAGTCAGAGCCTGGAGAGGGAAAGTGTCAGCAAGGAGCTCTGTAGAACAGTAGCTGAAGACCAGGGGCTGGAAGCTAAGCAGAGATATAGCTCACCCTGGCAGAAGAATCTAATAACCAGGCACCGGAGTCCGAGGCTGTGGGGACTGATATCCACCCAGCAGCAGAAACCAGCCGGCAGGGGATTCCAGGTCCTTTGGCCGTAGAAGCCCGGAGGCTCAGTCACAAGGAAGGGACCAGCACCGCCATCGAGGAGCGGAGGCTAACAGAAGGCCCCAAGTCACCAGCCTTATGGGTGAGCACCACACGGTATACTCAGAGACGTGGGCTACTTCTACCCGCTTACAGCGAGGTAGCCAGAAAGAGTGCAGATAGACGGGGAGGCCTACAACTTCACCTGGCCAGGGGAACTCCTGTTTGCTCGCAGACTGACCAGGCCCCTTATGTTAGCCAGTACTCCCGGGAGTGTCTGCCTTAATATCACCAGTAAAAACCCTGAACTGCACTGCAAAGACTCTGAGTCGTTCCTGCTCATCGCCGCACCAGCACTACTAGTGCTGGGACGGCCGCGCACCATCACTCCCATCATCCACATTCCCTGCCCTGAGGCCATACTCCTCCTGTGGGGAGTTATCCCATCTTTTGCTGCGCACACCACACCAGCCTCAGCGGACTGCCTCGCAGCGGCGGTACACCCTGACCGCAATCCACGGGTGGCGTAGTCGGACAATTAACTTAAAACCCACAAAATACCGCCATTGGCCTGACCACCCTGAGCCACGGGACCGGGTCACCGCCACGGATACTACAACCCCCAGAAGCCCGATTTCGGGTGCCCCTCGGCCCAGGGGGCGAGTTATGTGCATATGGATTTTTTTTTTCAAGTGTTTTCCACCTGAAACCTACCTGAAAAAGCCGCTCAATATGCATTAAAAATGATAAACGCATGTTCCATCTTTCGTAACTTCTTTTAACCACTTCAGGTTTCGAAAACTGTGAAGCGGCTGAAAGAACGGACCTGAGCATACTTCTGGCAGCTGATACTTGGAAATTGACACTATTTTATACATAAGGTGAAATACTTTAAAACATAAAATTGACAAATAGAAGACGCTTCAGGAAAAGCTCTGCCGGAGTTTTCCTAGAGCGTCTTCTGCTCCAAAAACTATGCGGGTGCAATGGCATCAATAAGGCTCTGACGCACCCCCAGGGCAATGGGGTACTCGGAGTCCGGGCCGATAGATGCTGGGGGGAAAGGGATATGTCAGTGGCTGGCCCGGTCCGTGGCCCAGGGCGGTCAACTAAAAAGGGGATTGTAACTTGGATAGAAAATAAAAATAAAGTAAATAGTTTGTGACACCGCCTGTGGTACCTGGTAAGGATTACCAGCGCTGCTGCAGACCTCCGGGGCGGTGATGGGATGGCAGCTGAGGTGTTTCTGCTCCCCACAGGTGGAGCGGGCTCCCGGGGCAGTGCGGAGTTTGGTGGGTGGTGATGCTGGGGCTTGTAGTGCAGGTGGTAGTGATGGCGCAGCTGAAATAAGGGTCGTAGGCAGTGCGGTGCAGTCATCCGAGTCTTTACTCACAGTTCTCATGTACATTCCACTGATACACTGCGCGGGTGCCAGCCTCCCACTTCGCGCTGCGTTCACCAGAAAGGGGGTTCAGCTCTTCCTCAGGTAGGTTAGGAGCACCTGACGGAACCCCGCTTTTGACGCGCCCAGGGGATGGGGACGACTCGGCGCCCGGGCCTTGTTGTCGGTTTTGGGGGATGTCGCGGTGGCCGGCTCCCGGGGCCGTACCCTGGGGTTACTCTTTAAAAGCAAAGAATAATGGGGAAAAGGTGTATGGGATAGGAAAGAGTTTGTGACGCCACCTGTGGTGTCTGGTGAGGATCACCAGCGCTGCTACAGTCCTCTGAGGCCGGTGATCAGGCAACTTAGATGGTGCGGCTCCCCACAGATGGAGCGGGGCCTCAGGGCAGCGTAGGAGAAGGGATGCAGGACAGAGGGGACCCAGCCGGGTCGGAGGAGGAATAGGCACACACACGACAGTTCACTTCAGTACCTTTACTGGTGGTGTTTCAGGCACGATCCAGGGCACTGTAGGGTGAAGGGTGCATTTCAGGACTCTCCCCAATGAGCGGGTGTGGGGCCTCCTGTTTCTTGACTTTTCCTGTTAAGTTTATGACCTGCCTGAAGCTAGGCCTAACTTGGTCTCTGTCTTGCACCGGCTGACCTGGTGGTAGGGCCTTCTGTTGGAGATCACACTCCCTGGTCTCTTGGGCCTCAGTGACTCCTGACCCTGGTATAACGGTCGGCTTTTGGTGTTCCTGGGACATGTAGTTCGCCAGGGGTTCCGGTTGTTTCTGCTGGTCCTAGAGATCCTTGCAGACACGGACCCGGTGTCTGGTAAATGCTTGTTGGGTGAGCTGGTTAAGCTCCTCTGCCCCCTATGTAGCTCACTTACTCCACTTGCATCCGGCCGCGCTCGGGGCCCTCACTAGGCTTCACACTGGCAGTAGGCCTCGCTACTCTTCACCGCTCTTACGGCGTCGGCACACCTTAGGCTCACTAACCTGAGCTCCCTGAGTCTGGGCTGGACTGTCCTTCTCACTGGCTGCGGAAGACTTTAGACTGCATACTCCAGGCTGTAGATCCCAGACTGACTAGACTGCAGACTTCAGATTGAACTGCCTAGCTCCACCTTCCCTTTTTATATCCCTATCCGGGCTCCCTCTGGTGGTATGAGGTGGAAGGTGGAGGTGTGTGTATGCTGTGAGGGCCTCTTGTGGAGGAATCCGTCCATGCACCCCTCTAGGATCTGTGGCACCAATGCACAGCAGGGCGCCACATTCCCCCCTAGCAAAGCTCAGTACTCCCGGACTGAAGTACTTTTTATGACAACAATGACAATAACTCTTCCCTTTATGGGAGGCACTTTGCTTAAACGTTACATATAAAACATTATAAATAATAAATATATATGTACAATATAATAAGCAAACCCAGAATTCAAGTCTCTTCTGTTGAGGTTCCCCGACAGGATGTCCATCTCACAGGGTAGAGTACTTGGTAGCTTGAGGGACCTGTCCAAAGCAAACCCTCCACGTAGGCCCTGGGGTGGCTGCAGGGCATGGCGATCCTGAGTTGGACCTCCGTTAGTGCCACACCAGACAGGTTTTTCTTCTGAGGTCACCTAAAGGGGCACTCCAGGGAGTGCAATTATTTACAAGAAGCAGTTTTTTGGGCTGCACATAGTCCTTAGCCATAAAGTTCTTGATGTACCCTTACGGGTAGTTAGAGGCAAACAAGAAAAGTGTCCATATCACTTAGATTGTCCATTATAAGGCAAAACACAAGTTAATAAATACATATACATGAAAATACACAATATAATACCCCAAGGGGAACTATCTACACTGTCAGAGTTTCCTTCTTTACTCTCTGTATCTGACAGGGGTCTGACCTCGTGTGCTACGTGTCGACCTACGTGGTATTGGGATGCGTGAGGCACTAGTATTTGCACTACCTCCAATTCTGTCAATTCTAAGTGTTGGGGAACTGCAGGGTTGCCTTAATCTCTCTACAGGACTGGCAAGTATACCATTGGCTGGGCCTTCTTGCTCTGCTCCAACCGGGGATCCTTCTTCCGGGAATTCTTCTTGAGCAGGCTCTTCTTCAGCACATACAGGTTCTACTTGCTGTGGAGGGTCTTCTGGCTGTTGAAAGAAGTGGATCACAGGTATTATTACTGCTCCTCCTAGTTGAGGCCAATCTGCCGGGAAATCTCCTAAATCAGTATGGAGTACTGCTTCTTTAGGCTCCTCCGGTACGGTGAGAGGCACTTCTTCTTTGGGGCTTTAGCAGGTCTGGACACAACTTCAGATGGTCTCTAGATATTGTTGCAGTCGTTATTCCTCCGTCTTTGCTAATCAAACAGGTCTTCTTGTTATCAAATCTTGAATTTAACAGTGTAGGGTTCTCTCTCCCACTGGTCATCAAGTTTGTGGTTTCCTCTCTAACACCACTTCTCCTGGTGTGAAGGGTTCTGCGGGCGCACTTTTATTGTAGTGGCTTCCTTCTTGTCCCTCACCCGAGTGAGACTGTCTTCGACACAGGCCTGTACTCTTCTGTACCGCTCCTGTCTGGTCGTGTCCCAGTCCTCAGTGGACATATCTGCTTCTGGTTCTACTACACCAAGCTCCAGATCCATGGGCAACCTCCCGGGTCTGGCTCGCATGAGATATGCTGGAGTACAATTGGTGGAACTCACAGGTATGTGGTTGTACAGATCTACCAGTTCAGGTAGTAGGTCTGGCCACTGATTTCTCTCCCCTAGTGGTAAGGTCTTCAGCAGGTTGATGACGATGTTATTCATCTTTTCACAGAGACCGTTGGTTTTGGGGTGGTACGGTGTAGTCCGGATCTTTTTACACCCGTACAGATGGCAGAACTCCTTGAACAATTCGGCTTCAAAGGCTGAGCCTTGATCTGTCAGCACCTGCTCCGGGTATCCATGGGGCCTGCAGAAGTACACCTGAAATGTCCTTGCTGCTGTCTCTGCCGTCAGATCCTTGACGGGGGCGACCACCAGGAACCGGGAGTAGTGATCCACCATGGTCAGGGCATAGGAATATCCTGACCTGCTGGGTGACAGCTTGACATGATCCAGGGCCACGATCTCCAAGGGTCGAGTTGTCTTGATAGGTTGCAGGGGTGCCTTCTGGCTGCTGTAGTCTTTTCCTCTGAGGCTACAGGGTCCACAATTCCGGCACCACCTCTCAATGGAACTGCGCATTCCTACCCAATAAAACCGACACTTCAGCAGGGTTTCTAGCTTCTTCCAGCCAAAGTGCCCCGCCTGATCATGGTTGGCTTCCAACACCATCTGGATTTCTGTCTTGGGCACCACTATCTGCCATACCATCTCATGGGTTTTGGGGTTGACATACCTCCGGCACAGTTTCTCTCTATAGATGAACAGCCAGCTTCTCTCATTCCACAGCTGCTTCTCCAGGGAGGAACCTTCCTGGGTTATCAGCTCTTTGATACGGCTGACAACCGGGTCGCTGTCCTGGGTCTCCTTCCAGCTGTGATGAGGCAGGGGGTTTAACGTCTTACCGCGAGGCCTCCTGGAGGCTCGTTGCTCGTGGACCATTCCATTCTGATGAAAGGCAGGTAGTTCAATCTCCTACAGGTCATCCACTTCTTCTTCAGTGTCCGACTGGTGAGGCATCCTGGACAGAGCATCGGCGTTGGCGTTCTTGCGGCCCGCCCGGTACTTAATAGTGAATTGGTAGTTTGACAGCCGAGCCATCCATTGTTGCTCCATGGCTCCTAACTAGTGTTGCGCGAACATGCTCGACACTGCTCGGTACTCGCCCGAGCATCACGCTACTCGGGATGTTCGGCGAGCACCGAGCATTTCCGAGTTACTCGGGCGGGAGCTCGGGTCTCCGCCCTGCTGTTATGATCTGCTACAGGGACTAAGGAACGACAGGAGAACTGTCCCTATAATAGAACTAAACTAGATCCCTACGATGTAACGGGGAACCTGATCCTGCGATCAGACCCGCTAAAGTCCTCGGCTAGTCTGAACGAAGACCTATAGATGTGAGGGAGGGATCCCTACAAGAACTAGGGACTGGGATAAGTTGGACACCTCCTAGCAGAAATAGTAGCAGTCAAAGACAAACACACAACAAAAAGCATAGAGGTCAGAAGACCTAGCAAAACTAACAGAGAACGGCAACAGAGCACCAAGCTAGCTCAAGAGTAGTAAATACAATGAAGTCCAGCAAGACCAGGAGGGCGGAGCCGGATTAAATAGGCAAAAATGGTCATGTGACCAGCAAACTAAAAAAAACCTAACAGGAGAGTTCTAACAGTACCCCCTCTTCTAAGAGGATCCTCCGGATCCTCTAGGCCCAGGCTTACCAGGAAACCTCCTGTGAAACGCTCTGACAAGTCTGGAAGCAGAAACATCATCCGCCCTCACCCATGAGTTATCCTCAGGTCTGAAACCCTTCCAAGCGACGAGATACTGCAAACTCCCTCTATACCATCTAGAATTTAGGATGCGGGAAATTTCATATTCCCCGTCCTCCACCACCGGAGGAACAGTGGCAGAGGCGTCATCATCAGACACATCAGCTTTTTTCAACAGAGAAACATGAAACACCGGGTTAATCTTCCAGGACGTAGGAACCTCCAACCTAACAGCAGATTGGTTAACTATCTGAAGCACCTTAAAGGGCACTTCGAACTTGGGACCCAATTTTTTAGAAGGAATCCTCAATCGCAGATTCTTAGAGGACAACCAAACCATGTCACCAACAGCAAACAAAACCTCTTGCCGTTTACTATCAAAGTACCTCTTAGATTTTGTTAGCCTCCTGAAGATTACCACGCACATCCGTCCAAACTCTCTCCAAATCACTGGAAAAATTCTCCTCCTCAGGCACAGCCGAAACCAATTTGGAGAATGACCCAAAAGACGGATGTCTCCCAGAACAACAAAAAAAAGGCGAACACCCAGCAGAAGAGGATGTATGGTTGTTAAGAGAAAATTCAGCAAGTGGCAGAAACTCAGACCACCCCTCTTGATTGTCTGCCACAAAACAACGCAAGAACTGCTCAACATCCTGGTTCTTCCTTTCTGTCTGGCCATTAGACTCAGGATGATATCCAGATGAAAACGACAAATGAACTCCCAACCTGTCACAAAAGGCACGCCAAAAACGAGCCACGAACTGAGGTCCCCTATCAGAAACTATGTCAGTAGGAACACCATGTAGTCTGACAATTTTCTTGACAAAGGCCTTAGCGAGTGTCTTAGCGCAAGGCAGTTTGATGAAGGGAACCAAGTGACACATCTTGCTAAAACGGTCCACGACCACTCAGATGACCGTGAAACCTTCAGAGGGGGGAAGGTCAGTAATAAAGTCCATAGCCAGATGTGTCCAAGGTGCACTAGGAACCTCCAGAGGGCAAAGCAACCCCGCAGCAGGAGCATGCGAAGACTTGGATCTAGCACACACAGTACATTGGCGCACCCACTTAATGACTTCCTTCTGCCATCCAGGCCACCAAAAACTGCGACCCACAAGTCTCTTGGTCTCAGAAATTCCTGGATGACCTGCCAACCGAGACTCATGACACTCAACAAACAAATCTCTCCTAAAGGTCCTAGGCACAAACAACCTCCCAATGGGGAGTGTTAGATGGGGCATTCTCCTGAGCTTTAAGAATCTCATCCTCCAAAACGGAGTCCAAAGCAGCAATCACAACACCTTCTTGTAAAATGCTCTCCTCTTCCTCCTCAACACCGACCATGGGAGAAAAGCTGCGAGACAAAGCATCCGCTTTAACATTCTTGGTACCAGGGATGTAAGTAACGGAAAAATTAAACCGCGAGAAAAAAAGTGCCCACCTAGCCTGACGGGCATTCAAGCGCTTGGCAGCATCAAGATAGATCAGATTTTTATGATCAGTGAAAACCTGAATGGGAAATTCAGCACCTTCCAAGAGGTGACGCCAGTGTTCAAATGCGAGTTTAATCGCCAGCAATTCCCGATTACCAATATCGTAATTAAGTTCAGTCTCAGAAAAATTTTTTGAAAAAAAGGCACAGGGATGTACTCCATCCTTGTTTTCCTGAGACAACACCGCACCGACCCCACCGAAGAAGCATCAACTTCAACCAAAAACGGCTTAGTCACATCAGGCTGCATAAGGATGAGAGCAGAGGTGAACCTCTCCTTGAGATACACAAAAGCTTCAATGGCCTCAGTAGTCCACTGAACCGCATTAGCACCTTTCCTGGTGAGATCGGCCAGCGGTTTGACAATAATAGAAAAATTTTTTATGAATTTTCTGTAATAATTGGCGAAACCCAAAAACCTCTGTATCGATTTCAAGCCAATAGGCCTAGGCCATTCCTGCACAGCTTGTACTTTAACCGGGTCCATCTCAAAACCTTCACTGGAGATAATGTAACCCAAAAAACTAATTCTCTGTACAGCGAACTCACATTTCTCCAGCTTAGCAAAAAGTGAATTGTCCATTAATAATTGTAATACCTCACGTACGCTCCGCCAATGAGACTCCAGATCAGGCGAATAAATCAGAATGTCATCCAAATACACAACCACATTTTTGCAGATTAAAGGTCTAAGGATGTCATTAATAAGATTCTGAAAAAATGCTGCAGCATTGGTAAGACCAAAAGGCATAACCAGATTCTCAAAATGACCCACAGGAGTGTTAAAAGCAGTCTTCCATTCATCACCCTCCTTCATGCGCAACAAATTGTATGCCCCCCGGAGATCAATTTTAGAGAAACACTTGGCCCCCACTAACTGGTTAAATAAATCAGGAATCAATGGCAGTGGGTAAGGATTGCGTACAGTAATTTTATTAATCTCACGAAAGTCCAGACAAGGACGTAAACCGCCATCTTTTTTTTTTACAAAAAAAAATCCAACAGCCACAGGAGACTTGGAAGGCCTAATGTGACCGGCGGCCAAGCTTGTCTGTATGTATTCCTCCAAAGCCTTTCTCTCAGGAATAGTAAGATTAAATAAACGACTTTTAGGAAGAGTCGCTCCAGGGACAAATTCAATGGTACAATCATAGTCTCTATGGGGAGGCAAAATTTGTGACTCCTCCTCAGAAAAAACTCTCCAAAAATCCTGAATAGGTACAGGCAATTCCCCTTTATCCACAGCAGCAATACGTCCGTTACAACACTTGTCATAACACTTAGGGCTCCAGGACTTAATTTCATTGGTAGACCAATCCAGTACAGGATTGTGCAATTTTAACCAGGGTAACCCCAATATTACTGGAGAAGGCAAATTATCCAATACCACCAAATCCAAATTTTCTTGGTGAATACCATTAATAGTGAGGGGAAATTCACAGACCTTATGAGTAACACTCTTCAAGGGAGAGCCATCAACAGAAACCACAGCAATAGGGGATGACAAAGTTTTAGGTTCTAATCTAAGTTTTTCCAAGAATCCCCCATCAATCACATTCAGAGTAGAACCACAATCCACAAATACCCGAAATTCAATTAATTCATCCTGAGCAGCAGTAGTGGCAGATAGGAATACTCCCTTAGAATTTAAACAGGCAATACGGGCATAACTGACCATTTTTTTTTCTTTCTTCAAACGAAGCACACAGTTCTTAATAAAATGACCAGAATTTCCGCAATAGAAGCACAAGCCTTCAGAAAGCCTGCGATCTTTTTCCTGAGAGCGGGGTGTCATCGCTCCAATCTCCATCAGCTCTCCATTGTCAGCACAGACCCTCTCAGGACTCGGAGCTGACATAGCAGAGGATTTGCTCTCATTAACCCTTGCACGCAGTCTCCTGTCCACCCGTATAGCTAATTGCATAGCCTCCTGCAAGTTTCCAGGTGTGGGATAAGCAATCAGTAAATCCTTAACCCTTTCACCTAGCCCTGCAAGAAACAAGCTTTTCAAAGCAGAATCGTTCCACCCCACCTGGGCAGACCACCAACGGAAGTGAGAACAATATTTTTCCACATTACCTGATCCCTGCCTCAAAAGTCTCAATTCAGACTCAGCAGATGAGACACGATCAGGATCATCATACAACAAACCCAAAGCAGAAAAAAAACTATCCACTGATCTAAAGCACGGATCACTAGGTTGGAGAGAGAAGGCCCATCCCTGAGGATCTTTGCGCAAAAGTGACATTATGAACCCTATGCGCTGTGATTCATTACCAGAGGATCCGGGTCTCAAACGAAAATACAATAAACAAGCATTTTTAAAAGAAAAAAAATCTTGTTGTTCGCCAAAAAATAAATCAGGCAGACGTACCTTTGGTTCCACAAAATGTGCTCCAGAACAGCTACTCATGTGTTGTTGGAGCTTGGCCACCTCCAGAGAGAGTCCCTGCAAGCGTTGAGCCAAATCTTGAACCGAGACCATGATGGAAAACTGGAGGTCTTTCCTTAGAGAAAATTTATTTTTTTTTTCCTTTTAGGGCTGGACTTACTGTTATGATCTGCTACAGGGACTAAGGAAAGACAGGAGAACTGTCCCTACAATAGAACTAAACTAGATCCCTACGATGTAACGGGGAACCTGATCCTGCGATCAGACCCGCTAAAGTCCTCGGCTAGTCTGAACGAAGACCTATAGATGTGAGGGAGGGATCCCTACAAGAACTAGGGACTGGGATAAGTTGGACACCTCCTAGCAGAAATAGTAGCAGTCAAAGACAAACACACAACAAAAAGCATAGAGGTCAGAAGACCTAGCAAAACTAACAGAGAACGGCAACAGAGCACCAAGCTAGCTCAAGAGTAGTAAATACAATGAAGTCCAGCAAGACCAGGAGGGTGGAGCCGGATTAAATAGGCAAAAATGGTCATGTGACCAGCAAACTAAAAAAAACCTAACAGGAGAGTTCTAACACCTGCATGTTTGGCGCTCTTTACAGAGCCAGTGAACATGCAGGGATTGCCAGACAGTCACTGTAATGCCGCAGCCATGTTGGTTGTGGGCATTACAGTGATTGGCTGGCCGCACAGCGTCACCTCGAGTATTTAAAACCGGGCGCCGCCATCTTGGACACAGTCGCTCCGGATCAGAAGTGTAGGGACAGCGCTGCTGATTTAGGGAGAGATATAAACTGCGAAATAGTTAGTGTAGGGTCTGTAAAGGCTGCCAGATCAAACAAACAGTCCTTCTCAGGACTAATATCAATCCCAGATATCAGGCAGGCAGGCTGTATAGGAGACGTAGTGGTTATACCAGCAAATGCTGCATTACAGTCCTGTGTGCTGCTCCTGTTGCTGAAATTGCTGGACTTAGCTCCAGGTCTCAGGGGACAGGAAAAATCCTTTTTTTTTTCATCTAAATCCTTTTTTTTTCCTCCTTCACACTGTACAAATACCCGTCTTATTAACCTTTTGGTGTCCCCCCACAAAAAAAAAGCTTGTCTCTGATTTTTCAGACACAAATATATCTGTAGAAAATAGTCAGGTGTAGGCTAGAGAAACAGAAGTGTTGTTTTGCACTTCCACGGTTCAAACCTCTGTATTATCCACTTTTGGGCCATTTGTATCTAAAAAAAAAACAGTTTGAGTGTGTTGCTCACTGTTCAGCCGCAAATATATCTATTCAAAAAGTCTGGTATACCCCAGTAAACAATAACTGTGGTTTTGCCATCCCACGCTAAAAAATCTCTATTATTCAGGTTTTGGTATATTTTCCGTAAAGAGAAACAGTAGTGTCTCCTGACTGTTGTGACACAAAAATATATCTGTTGAAAATAGTCTGGTGTAGGCCCAACAAATCCCAGTGTGGTTTTGCAGTTCCACTGGTCAAATCTCTGTACTATCCAGTTTTGGGCCTTTGGTATCTAAAAAAACACAGTTTGAGTGTGTCGCTCACTGTTCAGCCGCAAATCTATATATTTAAAAAAAAGTCTGTTATACCCCAGTAAACAATAACTGTGGTTTTGCCATCCCACGGTAAAAAATCTCTATTATTCAGGTTTTGGTATATTTTCCGTAAAGAAAAACAGTAGTGTCTCCTGACTGTTGTGACACAAAAATATATCTGTTGAAAATAGTCTGGTGTAGGCTCGACCAATCCCAGTGTGGTTTTGCAGTTCCACGGGTCAAATCTCTGTACTATCCAGTTTTGGGCCTTTGGTATCAAAAAAAAAACACAGTTTGAGTGTGTCGCTCACTGTTCAGCCGCAAATCTATATATTTAAAAAAGTCTGGTATACCCCAGTAAACAATAACTGCGGTTTTGCCATCCCACGGTAAAAATTCTCTATTATTCAGGTTTTGGTATATTTTCCGTAAAGAAAAACAGTAGTGTCTCCTGACTGTTGTGACACAAAAATATATCTGTTGAAAATAGTCTGGTGTAGGCTCGACAAATCCCAGTGTGGTTTTGCAGTTCCACGGGTCAAATCTCTGTGCTATCCAGTTTTGGGCCTTTGGTATATAAAAAAAAAACAGTTTGAGTGTGTCGCTCACTGTTCAGCCGCAAATCTATATATTTAAAAAAGTCTGGTATACCCCAGTAAACAATAACTGTGGTTTTGCCATCCCACGGTAAAAAATCTCTATTATTCAGGTTTTGGTATTTTTTACGTAAAGAAAAACAGTAATAGTTTCTCCCTGATTGTTCAGATTGTTTAAAAGAGTCGGGTGTAGGCCACAGAAATAGAACTGTGGTTTTCCTCTTTCACGGTTCTAATCTACTTTCTATTACCCTTTTTCCATTGATAGTGCAAGTGTAAGCTATTTTACTTCCTTTACAATGGGCAAGACGCGTGGCAAGGGACGTGGAAGTGGACGTTCTGGTGATGGTTCGTGCAGAGGACGGGGCCGTGGCCAAGGTGAAAATGTGCCAGAACCAACAGCCACATCTTCTCGCTCCCACTTCTTGACCGAATTACTAGGGAAGCACAGAACAACACCAGTATTGAGAACTGATCAGTGTGAACAGGTTATTAATTGGATAGCAGATAATACTTCCAGTTACCTGGGCACCACCACCTCCGGTCTGTCTTCCACACGGTCAACTCTTAGTAGCCGTGAGTCTCGACCGCATACTCCTCCTCACCCTGATGCTCCTTCCTCCCACCATGCCGAGTGTCGTCAGACAGCAATTGATCCCACACTTGGACACTCTGAAGAGCTGTTCACTGGTCCATTTCCATATTTGTGCCCCTCGCCTGATACGCTTGAAGTGGTGGAAGAGGAGATGCCATGTAGCGATGCCCAAATATTTGAACAGCCACGGCCACAGGAAGTCGACGCTGGCAATTTGTCACAAGAGGTGGACGATGACGAGACTCAATTGCCAGGAAGTGAGGAGGAGCATCGTGGTGCGCAAGTGGAAGAGGAGGAGGTGGTGGATGATCTACTAACTGACCCAACGTGGCAGGAGGACATGCAGAGTGAGGCCAGCAGCACACAGGGGGGGAGGCAGAGTACCCCAACAGGCAGGAAGAAGCAGTGTGGTGGCCGCAGACAGAAGGCGGGCAACCGTTCCCCGTAACACTAACACGAGGGACGTTGCCCGTACAAGCGGTAGGTCTTCCAGAGTCTGGAATTTTTTTAAAGACTCTGCTAATAACCCCAAAAAGGCCATATGTTCCACCTGCCATGCCAGCATCAGCAGGGGTGACAAAACTACCAGCCTGACCACCACCAGCATGATCAGGCACATGGCAGCAAAGCACCCGACTTTGTGGGGCGAAACCCAGGGTCCACGACCAGTGTCAGCGGGTGTCACCACTGCTTCTTCCACTGTTGTGCGTGCAATAGAACCCCCTGTTGTGTGTGCAAGGCAATCCCCTGTCCATACTGCATGTAAAAATGCCCCCTCTTCTCAGTCTTCACTTGTTATGGCAGTTTCTCAAGAAACAGCATCAACGTCCACGTCCATGTCCCACCGCAGCGTTCAATTGTCCATATCCAAAACTTTTGAACGAAAGCGGAAATTCGCAACTAACGCCCCACAGGCCACAGTCCTAAATTTGCACATTTCACGACTGCTTGCGTTGGAAATGCTGCCTTTTAGGCTGGTGGAGACGGAATCCTTCCGCAATCTTATGGTGGTGGCCGTCCCTCTGTACTCGGTCCCCAGCCGACACTATTTTGCCCGGTGTGCCATCCCCGCACTACACAAGCACCTGTCCCAAAACATCTGCCGTGCCCTCAACAACGCAGTTACTGGGAGAGTCCACCTGACAACGGACACGTGGACAAGTACTTGTGGCCAGGGACGGTACATCTCTCTGACGGCACACTGGGTAAACCTAGTGGAAGCCGGGACCCAGTCGGACCTTGGGACGGAACACGTCCTCCCCACACCGAGGATTGCGGGCCCTATGTCAGTCATAGTTGCCCCCACAGTGTATAGCTCCTGCGCATCATCCTCCTCCTCCTCCTCCTCTTCATGTTCAGCCTCCATCTCAGATATCACCACATCAGTTACAAGCTGGAAGCACTGCAGTACTGCCTCCGCCAAGCGGCAACAGGCTGTGCTGAAACTCATAAGCTTAGGTGATAAACCTCACACTGCTTGTGAGTTGTGGACAGCTGTGAAAGAGCAGGCAGATCTGTAGCTGAGACCGCTGAACCTATATCCCGGCATGGTCGTGTGTGACAATGGCCGTAACCTGGTGGCGGCCCTGAGGCGAGGTGAGATCTCACACGTACCATGCCTGGCTCATGTGCTTAACCTCATGGTTCAGCGGTTTCTTAAATCGTACCCCGAGTTGCCAGATCTGCTCGTGAAAGTACACCGCTTGTCAGCTCATTTACGCAAGTCGGCTACAGCTTCTGCTGCCCTTGCTGTGTTGCAGCAGCGTTTGCAGCTTCCGGCACACCGACTGGTGTGTGATGTCCCCACACGTTGGAACTCTACCCTCCACATGTTGCAAAGGATTTGTGAGCAGAAGAGAGCAGTTGTGGAGTACCAGATGCAACAAGGCCGTCGATATTCAGGTCAGACTCCACACATAAGACCTCAGGAGTGGACCTGGATGTCTGACATATGTAGTATCCTGACAAACTTTGAGGAGGCCACCAAGATGGTGAGTGGCGATGATGACCATCATTAGTGTCAGCATCCCACTTGTCTGTCTTTTGCAATGCTCTCTGCAGAGAATTAAAGAGGAAGCATTGCAACCAGAGTATGATGAGATGGATCAAGAAGCCATAGTGGGTGATTACACACAGCCCAGCCTCATCTCATCCCAACGTGCATTGGGGGACAATGAGGGAGAGGAGGAGAAGGAGGAGGAGGAAGAACAGGAGCTGCTATCATGCGCTGTAGATGGTAGTACCTGTACAAGTGTCATACCGTCGGTTCAGCGTGGGTGGCCTGAGGACAGGGGGGAGGAGGAGGAGGAGGAGAGCATGGTCAGTCGTCATCTTGGTGAGGACACGGAAATCTTGCCCGTTACCAGTCTGGCACGCATGGCTGACTTTATGTTGTGCTGCCTTAACCGTGACCCTCGCATTGTCAAAATGTTGGGTGACAGTCATTACTGGTTGGTGACACTTTTAGACCCCCGCTACAAGGAGAACTTTCACTCTCTTATTCCTGAGGGGGAGAGGTCTACAAAAATGGGGCAGTACCAGAAGGCCCTTGCTGCAGAACTCTTAAAAAATTCCCATCTGAACACGCTAGCGACAGAGGTCACAGTTCGTTGCCCACTCAAGGCGTACAGGCGAGAGAGATGCAACTCCAATCCAGCAGAGGCAGGGGAACACTGTCAACGTTCTGTGACAGATTTCTGACACCCGCCCAGCTTACAGGCCCTTAGGCGCGGGGTACTCTCACAAGTAGTGGAAAGTTTCAAAAGATGGTGAGGGAGTACCTTGCCGATCGTACCAGCGTCCCCCGTGATTCCTCTGTGCCTTTTAATTATTGGGTATCCAAGCTGGACACTTGGAATGAACTCGCTCTGTACGCCTTGGAGGTCCTGGCCTGCCCTGCCGCTAGCGTGTTATCGGAGCGTGTTTTTAGTGCCGCTGGGGGAATTATAACTGATAAGCGCACTCGCCTGTCAACTGACAGTGCTGACAAGCTGACCCTTATCAAAATGAACAAGGGCTGGATTGTGCCAGACTTCTCATCACCACCAAATGACAGCAGAGTAACATAAAGTCAAATCCACTGTGTTATTTCGGGAGGTGTATTCACATGCACCGCTTCACACCCACACATGGGTATACACTTCCTCATTTCGGCTGCTTTATGTTCTTCTCCTTATCCTCAGCCTCCACCACCACTATACCACCAGGGTGCCAGCATTGCAAGTTCCTCCGTCCTTATTTTTGTCAGCTTTTGCTTGGAAGGCATAAGCAAATACTATGGGAGACCCACTCCCCAATAATGGGACTTATGTTTGTAATATGCTGTACTGCATGGCTCTTGTAAGGGGCATTGCAAGTTGCTCCGTCCTAATATTTGGAAGGTTTTGCTTGGAAGGCATAAGCAAATCCTATGGTAGACCCACTCCCCAATAATGGGACTTATGTTTGTAATATGCTGTACTGCATGGTTCTTGTAAGGGGCATTGCAAGTTGCTCTGTCCTAATTTTTGGAAGCTTTTGCTTGGAAGGCATAAGCAAATACTATGGGAGACCCACTCCGCAATAATGGGACTTATGTTTGTAATATGCTGTACAGCATGGCTCTTGTAAGAGGCATTGCAAGTTGCTCCGTCCTAATTTTTGGAAGCTTTTGCTTGGAAGGCATAAGCAAATCCTATGGGAGACCCACTCCGCAATAATGGGACTTATGTTTGTAATATGCAGTACTGCATGGCTCTTGTAAGGGGCATTGCAAGTTGCTCCGTCCTAATTTTTGGAAGCTTTTGCTTGGAAGGCATAAGCAAATCCTTGTAAGGGGCGTTGCAGTTCCTCATAATTTTTGGAAAGCCTTCCATTCACTGCTTAGGCCAACAGTGCATAGGAGACCCAGTTGCTATAAATGGAAAAAAAGGTTTACTTAAGGCCTTCTGACCTCTATGTCATTTCCAAGGGGCATTGGAGTGCCTCGAAATTTTTGGTAGGCATTGCACTCACTGTATGCCCTATAACTGTGTAGCCGAACCGCTCCTTTTTGTTACAGAAACATATCCTACAAGACATATCTGGTTGACTGGCCTGATATTGATGTGAATGGTCCCTGTTCCTCCTGCTCTTTCTCCTTTGCCACTACCTCATCCATCATTTATCACCTGAAGGTTTGTTTTAACAGGAGTCATAGAACTGGGATAGTAGCAGGAAAACATCCAGCAATCCTCGGAGGAGGTAGGATATGCGCCAAAACGCTGACCACCTCAGGCCTTACCGCTACTACATACATGCGCTTGCATTCCAACAAAACAAAGCAGATGCTAACTTCTATCATCCTCATCATGCTCCTCACCTTGGCACTCTCAACTCCCCTGATGGAGAAGCCAGGGCCCACCGGAGGAGTCTGGTTGTCTGGTGGGCTCGGCCAATGCTGCCCTAAAGCAGGCCAGGCTAAGAAAAGTGTGGGAAAGGTTACCGGGACAAATAGGGGAGGCTGGGGAGCAAGCGGGGACATCCGGCCACCGGGCGGCTGGAGACTGAGTATGGATACCAGGCAGCCGATGCAGCCATGGGGTGGTGGCCAGATTCCGCCTCCACATGCCTAAAAGGCCCAATTTCAAGTGCAAGCAAGCAGTATGGTATTGCAGACTGGGAGTGGGTGTGTGGCAGGCTGCATACTTGCGCTTGCATTGCAAGGAATGGGAGAGGTACAATTGAACACTGCCCTGGGACAAAGACTTGAACGGGGATAGTTGCAAGTCTGCAATGACAGGTGCAGGGTGGGAGGCATCTTCGCATGTACCATGAACAGGGGTTTGGCATGCACACACTACAGCGGAATAGGCTCTCCTTCCCACTAAATGCACTGGGGAGGGCACAGGTAATGTTTTGGTATACGCGCTTAATCTTATATATAAGGCACACCAGGACAAATAGGGGCGGCTGGGGACTGAGTATGGATACCTCGCTGCCGAAGCAGCCATGAGGTAGTGGCCAGCTTCGGCCTCCTCCAAACTAAAAGGCCCCATTTCAAGTGCAAGCTAGCAGTATGGCATTGCAGTCAGGGGGTGGGTGGGTGGCAGGCTGCACACTTACACTTGCATTAAAAGAAAACAAAACAGATGCTAACTTCTGTCATCATCATCATCATGCTCCTCACCTTGGCACTCTCAACTCCCCTGATGGAGAAGCCAGGGCCCATCGGAGGAGTCTGGTTCTCTGGTGGGCTCATCCAATGCTGCCCTAAAGCAGGCCGGGCTAAGAAAAGTGTGTGGGGGGATGTTCCAAGGAGAAATAGGGGCGGCTGGGGACCGTTTATGGACACCTGGCTGCCCCCAGGCGGCTGGGAACCGTGTGTGGACACCCGGCCGCGGGGCGGCTGGGGACCGAGCATGGACACCCGGCCACCGGGCGGCTGGGGACTGAGTATGGATTCCAGGCCGCCAACGCAGCCATGACGTGGTGGCCAGATTCCGCCTCCACATGCCTAAAAGGCCCAATTTCAAGTGCAAGCAAGCAAGCAGTATAGTATTGCAGCCTGGGGGTGGGTGGGTGGCAGGCTGCATACTTGCGCTTGTATTGCAAGGAATGGGGGAGGTACAATTGAACACTGCCCTGGGACTAGAACTTGCACGGGGATAGTTGCAAGTCTGCATCATCTGATGCGGCAAGGATCACTTATGATGGGCACACTTTAGACAGTGACCTGGGTGTCAGAGATGCTTCCAGGGGTCTTCCCCATGCTGTTCCCATGTCTTTTCAGCACTTTATGCATGTGTCACACAGCACATGGCCAGATAAGGTTGTAAAATGTTAAAATGACATTTCCCGGTGAATGCATTTGTCACAGTTGACAGCAATACAAAAGTGCAAAAACGCATAAAAAATGCTACTTGTGAACATAGCCCAAGGTGTGGAGGAGTATTTTTGTTTTTGGTTATTTATTTTACCTTATACACAAGTCTTTACCCTGGAAAAGAAATTCCTTAACATATTTCACAGGAAAAAAGTTTCAGTTTCGTTTTTGAACGTTTTATTGTGAGCCCGTAAAAGTGGCTTAATACTTCTGACCACGTTGTTGACAGCAGTAGTGTTGAGCCACCCCCGTAGTGTTCGAGTTCGGTTCGGTTCGTCGAACACCCGTGTGTTCGTCGAACTGTTCGTCGAACACCTTCGAACGCCGTTAAAAACAATGGCAGGCAAACAAAAACACATAGAAACACATAGAAAACACCTTCAAAGGTGTCCAAAAGCTGACAAACTGCTCAGAAGACATAACTAACACATGGAAAAGTGACAAGTACATATAGTCATGCGAAAATAAAAGAGGTGGAGGAGTAAAAGGAGGGGGAGACACAGATATAGGCATGTCATGCCCTTCTAAAATCCAAAAAGTGAGAAGCCGACACGGCCAGTCCGCTCCTGCCCGTGCCACCTCCGTGTCGCCGGGTTTGTGCCAGAGCCGCGGTGAACCCTGACGGCCAGCCCCCCTCTCCCAATACTGGTGCCTGTCCGCTGGTGGGTCGAGCGAGCCCCCCTGTGGTGGAGGCAGCTCTAAGCTTTTTAATTTAAATTGTCTCTCTAATTTGAATGAATACACTTTAAATCCATTTACAAGGATCTATTGGAGGGCAAGTCTCATGCCAGCAGCCGCGTAATTCCAGCTCCAGTAGCGTCCACTAAAGCTGCTGCAGTTAAAAAGCTTTTATAAGGATCGAGCTCGGCTGTCCACCGCAAGGCATCCTAATGCCAGTCCCAGCCCCTATGCCTTGGGGTGCCTCCTGATGCTCTTCACTAAGTATCCCATGGTCCCGAATCATTTCCTTTGAAAAAATTAAGTGTCTAAACTACAGGTGGTGTAGCTTGCTTAACAGCCGGGATAATCCGCTGACTAGCAGACACTGCTACTAGGCACAAAGTATTTCCTGGGCTAGATGCAGTTAAAAATTTGTAATTAGATACTCTCGTTGGATGCTGAGAAAGCATTCCATAGAGTCTCCTGGCACGCCATATATGATTCTCTTAAAAAGCTTGGGGTAGGGGTCTAGGGGACCCTTTTATAGCCGAAATTACGGCCCTGTATCGCAATACGTCACCTAGGCTGAAGATAAATGGAACTGTAGCACCCTGAGGGCTCGGTTGCTACAGACGTATTGCACCTCACCCAGAGGTGTGATATCTCACTCTCAGGTAAGGATGGAGTGTGGATCAGGACCCGACACCTGCATGCATTACACCACATTGCCGTGGGGCAGGGCGACCAATATGCCCCTGAGATGGGCACGACAGTCCCTGTCCCTGGCTGGAGTGGGGGGAGGGAACACTGAGGAAGGGGAACCCTGTAGTGCAGGAGCAGGGAGGAAGCAGTTCCTGGGTGCATTGAGAAGGGAGTATAAAAGGTGGGCATTATCTTAGTTCAGTGCAGAGAAGTCTGAGCAGAAGTGGCAGGGAGCAGGGGCTCTGCATGAGCTCTGCTCCGGAGGCAGGCCTAGTAACAGAGGCCCAGGCCTGGAAGAGGGAGAAGGAAGGAAGAGGAGCAGAGAAGGCTCCAGGAACGAGGAATGAAGGGATCCCAGGGGTGCGGACGGGCGAGTCGCCACCGCACGCCCGAATCCACCTGCGTGGAGGGGTCAGGCCAAAGGGGGAGACCGGTCCCCGAACTAGTGGAGGCAGGAAACGACCCTCAGCTAGAAACCGGAGGCTCTGACATTTTATGTGGCGCAGCCCCTCGCTACACCCGCTAGGAAGGCACCACATAGGGTCAGGGAAACTGGCGCCAAGTTTACCAAGAGGAGGCCCGAGGCAGCCGGACAGAAGTGTTGGTAAGAAAGGCCAGACAAAGGACACACAAAGGGGGTCCTGTGAAGTGCTCCAAAGTTATCTGGGAGTTGTCTGAGCCCCTCACCTGGTGAGCACAGTACGACGTGGGCAGCCGTTACCTGCAGACGTGGTCTGGATAATAAGAACTGTGAGTAAAGTCCCTGGACTGCATCACTGACTCCGTGTCGTTACTGCTGCTGCCCTGCACCATCACCCCCATCCTCCGCATACACTGCCCTGAGGCTATACTCCTCCCGTGGGGAGTTATGCTACGCTCTGCTGCACCCACAACACCAGCCTCAGCGGTCTGCCCTGTAGCAGCGGTTCACTCTGACCGCAATCCACGGGTGGCGTAGTCGGACATTTAAACATCAAAACCACATAAATAGTTCCGCCACTGGTTTGACCGCCCTGAGCCACGGAACCGGGTCGCCGCCACGAAGACTACAACCACCAGCATCCACCAAAAAGGGTCCGGCTCCGGGTGTCCCAAGGCCCAGGGGGTGCGTCAGAACATTTTCATCACCTTTCACAATCACCAATGGGACAAGGCAGGGATGTCCTCTGTCCCCTCTCTTATACATCCTAGTGACGGAGCACCTGCTCTCATCAATTCGCCATAACCCCAATATTAGGTGGATTGAGGTGGGAGGCACCGAGTACAAGTGCTCTCTATTTGCTGATGATGTCCTAGTATATATCACTCAATCACATATATCCATCCATGCTGTTATGGCTGAAATAGATCACTTTGTTACATGGTCAAATTTTAAAATCAATGCAGCGAAGTCTGAGGCCCTCGATGTCTCCCTCCCCAAATCCATATAGGATTCCATCCAGTCCAACTTTCCCTTTGCCTGTCCCTCACAGGGTATCAAATACTTAGGAATTCCTATTCATAGAGACCTCTCCCATCTATGTTATCTTAATTTTGGGCCCTTTATTGAACAACTCCATACAGACCACGGTTGGCAAGTTAGAACTGTAAGATTCACTACGTGAACCGCTGGTGTTTTGTGGAAAAGCACATGTACACTGCGTTCCAAATTATTATGCAAAAAGTGTTTAGGAGTGATAAGGGAAGAATTTGTTTGTTTGTCAGTTAAACTCATTGATGGTGATGTGTGTCAGGGCTCTTTATATCACTGTAAGCAATTGCAGACACCTGTGCTAATTAGTTTGGCAGGTGTGTCCAATGAAAGGCAAGACTACTTAAGAAGGCTCTCTCACATTATTAAGCAGCCTACATTTTCTGCCAAAATGGGAAAGAAAAAGGATGTGTCGGCTGCTGAGAAGCAACAAATTGTGGAGTGTTTAGGTCAAGGCATGACTACAATCAACATTGTGCGATGATCAGGATGAAGTGTCTTGGCAATCAAGAAGTATGTAGCTGATTCACAGTACACACGTGTGCGTGCTGATAAGGGCAAATTGAGGACTCTTTCCTACAGGCAATTACGTCAGGTTGAAAGAGCAGCGGCCAAAAAGCCTTGTCATAGCAGCAGACAAGTTTTTGAAGCTGCTTGTGCCTCCAACGTCCCCAGAACAACAAGATGCAGGGTCCTTCAGAGGTTTGCAGCTGTGCATATGCCATCCTGTCGACCTCCTCTATCCACTTCACACAAGCAGAAACGGCTCCAGTGGGCCAAACATTACATGAAGACTGATTTCAAAACAGTTTTGTTCACGGATGAGTGCCGTGCAGCGCTCGATGGTCCAGATGGATGGAGTGGAGGATGGCTGGTTGATGGACACCCCACGCAAACACGGCTACAGCGCCAACAAGGAGGAGGTGGAGTAATGTTTTGGGCTGGAATCATGGGGAGAGAGATTGTCGGCCCCTTTAGGATCCCTCAAGGCGCTAAAGATGAACTCCATAATGTATGTGGATTTTCTCAAACAGCACTTCCTGCCATGGTTCAAGAAGAAGAACCGTGTATTTCACAGCAAGATCATTTTTCTGCATGATAATGCACCATCTCATGCTGCACATAAAACATCTGCATCTCTGGCTGATATGGGCATAAAAGGGGACAAACTTATGGTGTGACCCCCATGCTCCCCTGACCTCTACCCCATTCAGAACCTTTGGAGCATCATTAAAAGGAGTGTCTATGATGGCGGGAGGCAGTTCACATCTAAGCAACAGCTCTGGGAGGGTATTCTGTCCTCATGCAAAACAATTGAAGCAGAAACCATCTGACGCGCCCCCTGGGCCATGTTCAGGGGATACTCGGAGCCGGATCTGACAGGGGTAGTAGTCCTCGTGGCGGTGACCCGGTCCGTGCCCAGGGTGTCAAACTAAGTGTGTGGCACTCTTGTAGATGTTGTCAAGTGTCGACTACGCCACCCGTTGATTTGCGGTCACAAGGCCGCCGCTGCAGAACAGTCCGCTGAGGCCGGTAGTATGGGTGCAGCGATGGTGGTATAACCCCCAACGGGAGGGGTATGGCCTCAGGGCAGCTGGTGTGGATGATGGAGGTAGTGGTAGTGCAGAAAGGAGAGTCAGAGGCGTGAGATGCAGTTTCAGGGTTTTTACTCACAGTAGTTCTTTCAGTCACTCTGGCCTTGAGTGACCACCCGAGCCGTGCTGCATTCACCAGGTGTGGGACTCGGCTAACCCCCAGGCAGTTCCGGAGCGTGGTCCTGAGCTCCCTTCTCTTTCTCTCTCTGCTGGCCGTCCCCACCAGGGATCCACCTTTGTCCGGTTCCCTTGGGCCTCCTGGTGGCAAAACCTTCTCTGGCTTTCCTGACCCTACTCTTGGTGTACCTTCCTGGTGGATGTGGTGAGGGTCGTGGCAAAGCTTGACCACGACCTCCGGTTCCTGGCTAAGGGTTACTTTTGCCTCCGCCATCTTGGGATCCGGTGCCCTCTTCTGCCAACCCTTCACCCTTTTGGCTTAATTCTGGGATCTCAGGGTTCCCTCTGGCTCTGCGTCTCTGGGCCTTTCTTCTTCCTCCTCCACTACAAGCCTGGCCCTGGAGCTGGGCCCAGCAGGAGCCACAGCTCCCTGTCAGCCCTCCTGGCTGAACTCTCTCTCAGCACTCTCCTGGACTCTCTGACCCTGATCTAAGATGGTGCCCACCATATATACTCCCTCTATGTGTGAGCCCAGGTGACTAGCACCCAATGGGCTCCTATCTCTAAGCCCAGAGCCCCTCCCCTATCTGCCCCTACACTACTGGGATGTTCCACCCCCCTCCCACTCCAGCCAGGGACAGACGCTGTCGTACCTGCACATTCATCTGGTGGGAGTACCGTAGTTCTGTCCCCCGGAAATGGGATGTATGTAGTGCATGCAGCCTACTGAGCTCAGTCCCACACTCCATCCTTACCCGGGAGTGGAATACCACACCTCTGGGTCGAGGTGCAATACCCCTGTAGCAGCCGAGTCCTCAGGGTGCTACACATCCAAAACCTGACAAATTCAATGGACGAGAGAGTTCAGAAGCTCCTTTCGAACAAGGGGTCCTATGTGAAAATGTAACATCACCTAGAATAAAGTTTTGAGTTGAAAACTGTTTGATTTCAGTTTCTAACAACCTGCTAATGCTTATAATTTCAAAAATGACCATTTTTTTGGTCTTTATTAAAATGAAAAGGTTGATCGAAAAGTTTGGGGGATCTAAGAATGTGGCAACCCAGTAGTCATGATTACTTCGAATTCTGACAATATGAGGGTCATGCTGCAGGTAGTGCAGCAAGAAGGCACTTATGTGTCTTGCGCATCTCGGAGCCCCAAAATTATTTTCCGGGCTAGATGCAGCTAAAAATTATTTTTAATTTTAAATCTGGTGAAGCTTTAGTATAGATGGCCTAATAGGATCAGTGCTGCACACTGCTACAAAGCCCAAATTATTTTCCAGTCAAGATACAGATAAACATGATTAGTAATTTGAAAGCTTAAAACGGTTGGTAGGGTGATTTTAACCAATCATCAAGCTTTAACTCTCCCCAGGATGACACAGGGGTAGAAAAGTCGTTTCGGATCCATGATTTGTTCATCTTTATGAACGTGAGTCTGTCTACATTATCAGTGGAGAGCCGCGTGCGCTTATCTGTCAGCACACCACCAGCAGCGCTGAACACACGTTCAGACAGAACGCTGGCTGCGGGGCATGACAAGATCTCCAAGGCGTAAGTGGCTAGCTCCGGTCATTTATCCAGATTGGAAGCCCAAAAAGAGCAAGGGTCCAGTGACACAGTCGTGGCTTCAATGTTTACTTGGAGATACTCCTGTACCATCGTCTCTAGGCGTTGACTATGTGTCAGACTTCTTGTCTCCTGTGGCCTTGCAAAGGATGGGCTAAAAAAGTGGTGAAATGATTCCGCAAAATTGATGTTACCAGCAGATACTGTGGTTCTGTTACGGTTTGAGTGCTGAACACTTGACGGTCCCACGGTTGGCAAGTTGGAACTGTGAGATTCACTACGTGCACCACTGGTATTTTGTGGAAAAGCACATGTAAGATTCTGCAACAGTCTCTGCTGATACTCCTGCATGCGTGCATCCCTTTCTATGGCAGGAATAATTTCTGCAAATTTACTTTTGTACCGGGGATCTAACAGTGTGGCAACCCAGTAGTCAGGATTATTTCTAATTCTCACAATTCGAGGGTCATGTTGCAGGTAGTGCAGCAAGAAGGCACTCATGTGTGTTGCGCATCCAGGAGCACCAAGTCCCTGTTGTGTTGGTGGCGAGGTAACAATCATGCTTCCTTCCTCTGTCCTCTCCCCCCAACCTCGCACAACAGAAATGTGATCAAGGTCTCCCTCATCTGATGAGTCATCCATCAGTTCGTCCTCCACTTCTTCCTGGGCTCCTGCACCTTCCTCACTAGTTTGGCTGCTACCATGCGCCCTGGTAAAACCATCTCCCCCACCCTCACATGCCTGCCGCCTTGGTGCTGCCGACCGTCTGGACCTTGCAGATGTTAGCCCTTCCGCATACAACTCCTCCTCCTCTACTTCCTCCACCTCCTCTTGTGCCACCACCTGACTCCGAATTCTGTTTAACATGTGCTCCAGCATGTAAATCACCGGAATAGTCATGCTGATAATGGCATCGTCAGCACTAAACATCTTCGTCGCCATTTCAAAACTGTGCAGAAGGGTGCATAGGTCCCTGATCTGAGACCACTCCTCCAGCGTGATTTGCCCCACCTCTGAATCTCATTGGCCCAGGCTATACGTCAGAACGTATTGCACCAGGTCTTGTCGGTGCTGCCACAGTTGCTGCAACATGTGCAGAGTTGAATTCCACCGGGTAGGCACATCGCATTTTAGCCGGTGAAGTGGCAGGCCCAACGACTTCTGTAGAGATGTAAGTCGCTGAGCTGCGGGATGCGAACAGCGGAAGTGAGCACACAGCGACCGTGCCCTCTGCAGAAGGCCATCTAGTCTGGGATAGTGGGCTAAAAATTGCTGGACAACAGGTTCAACACGTGAGCCATACAAGGCACGTGTGTGACATTGCCCCGGCGAAGGGCCGCACCCAGGTTTGCAGCATTGTCGCACACGGCCTTCCCTGGTTTCAGGTCCAGTGGAGACAACCATTCATGAAATTGGTTCTCCAGAGCTGACCACAACTCCTCAGCTGTGTGACTCACATTTCCCAGACATTTCAAAGTAAAAACCGCCTGATGACGTTGAGCCCTACTGCCAGCATAGTAAGGAGGTGTGCAGGATCCCTTCTGCGCAGTTAGAAAGCTTGTGGCATGACCAGACAGGCTTTGGGTGCAGGTGGAAGACCGAGAGGAGGTTGAGGAGGCAGAAGCAGTGGAGGAACTTTGACATAAAGAGGATTGACGCACAACTCGTGGGGACGGCAAGACTTGGACAGCAGCCCCTTGTCCTGCTGTCACCATAGTTACCCAGTGCCCAGTCAGCGACATGTAACGCCCCTGTCCATGCCTACTCGTCCAAGTGTCTGTGGTGAAATGCACCCTGTCACACACAGAGTTTCTCAAAGAAGCGGTGATGTTGTGTGCGACATGCAGGTGGAGCGCAGGCACACCTTTCTTTGAGAAGTAGTGCCGACTGGGCATCTGGTACTGGGGCACTGCGACGAACATAAGGTCTCGAAAATTCTCTGTGTCCACCAGGCGGAAAGGCAGCATTTCTGTAGCCAAGAGCTTGCAGATGGTGAAATTCAACCTCTTAGGTTTCTCATGGCTAGGAGGAAATGGTCTTTTACTTGTCCACATCTGAGGGACCGAGGGCTGGCTATTGTGCTTAGACGGGGTTGATAAGGGTGTCCCTGGAAAACTGCCGGTCTGTGAGGAAGATGCAGGCGGACATGTTAGGTTGCCTTGATCCAAAGGTGGTGCTATCGATGTCGGACAGCGCTCAACACCAGCTGGTGTTCCCACCTCCAAAGAAAATGATGACCTGCCAATCACGCTGGCTGTTGCGGGTAAAGAGGTGGCAGGTCTGCGCCCCAAAACAGGTGTGACTGCTGTCCCCCCAGTCACAGAGGATGAAGAGGCCGCGGATGCACAAGATATGGCAGACGGTGGTTGGCCCGGCCGGCTAGGCCACATTGTAGCACACTGAGCTTCCCACTGCAACTTATGCTTCATGTCCATGTGCCGGTTCATGCATGAAGTACTCAAACTATGTATTTTTTGGCCTCTACTTAGCTTTTGCTGACAAATGTTACAGATAACACGAGTTGGGTCATCTTTATCGATCTGAAAAAATGCCCAGGCTATGCAAGGCTTAGCACCCATGCGACCTGAAGAGCCACCACGACTTGTGGTGAGAGGCAGAGTTGTGTTTGAGGATGCAGTTGTTGACGTGCTTCCAGTACTACGTCTCTGTCCAGGAAGGCGCAACCTGACCTCGTCGTCACTAGCATCTTCCTCCACCTCCTCTGCTGACCTCATCTCTTGGCTGACTGTGGGTTGACAGTAAGTGGGATCTCCAACCTCATCATCATCACCCTGTGTGTTATCACACCCGTCGTCCTCAGAGCCAACCTGTTCCTGCCCTGACAAAAAACTAAAGTTGTCGCTCCAATCAGGTATTTGAGTCTTATCATCGTCTTCCTCATTGTCTCCACCAACAGGAGTTACAGTTTGGGAATGAGGGTCTACATTATGGTGAGAAACTTCTGCGTCTGGTCCTGGATCCGACTCATAAAGATTCTGGGCATCAGTGCAGATCATTTCCTCGTCTGGATTCACAGAAGCGCTGGAGTCGATCTCTGATTCCCAGGCTATAGTATGAGTAAACAGCTCTGCAGACTCAACCATCTGTTCTACCTCATACTCAGACGGGCAGCTGGAGATTTGGGAGCTGTGAGGAAGCAAGTGCGATTTGGGTGACACCTTTGAGGACTGGAGTATTTGTGATGTTGAAGTTGATGTGGAGGAGAGCCCACTTAAAGGAGCACTTGATATCCGTTGAAGCACCTGCTGTTTTTGTGCCTCATCTGGAATTTGTAGCGATTGGCGTGGCCGTAAGAAAGGGATCTTATCACATTGTCCGCTAAAAGAAGTAGACATTTTAGTTTGGCTGGAAGATGGTCTTTCTTCTGCAGATGTTACTGTTGCTTTAACACCTACCCCACGGACACAACCTTTTTTCCCCTTCCCAACACGCCTATTCCCCTTTCCACCAGCAGCAGGCCTTTTTCGACTCATTTTGATGGTTAACTAATTCACAACTCTGGAGTTGTTTGCACAAAAAAACAATGGATGGTAACCGAGCAGAGCTGAGTGGCCAAACTGTGGTATTAGGCCAAAACTATTGGCTGGGTTAGATGCAGAAAAAAATTATATTCAATTTGCAACCTGATGGAGGTCAGTATAGATGGACTAATACAACAAGTCCCACACACAGCTAGAAGCCCAATATTTTTTCAGAGCTAGATGCAGAAAAAAATTATATTCAGTTTGCAACCTGATGGAGGTCAGTATAGATGGATTAATAGAACAAGACCCACACACAGCTAGAAGCACAATATTTTTTCAGAGCTAGATGCAGAAAAAAATTATATTCAGTTTGCAACCTGATGGAGGTCAGTATAGATGGATTAATAGAACAAGACCCACACACAGCTAGAAGCCCAATATTTTTTCAGAGCTAGATGCAGAAAAAAATTATATTCAGTTTGCAACCTGATGGAGGTCAGTATAGATGGATTAATAGAACAAGACCCACACACAGCTAGAAGCCCAATATTTTTTCAGAGCTAGATGCAGAAAAAAATTATATTCAGTTTGCAACCTGATGGAGGTCAGTATAGATGGATTAATAGAACAAGACCCACACACAGCTAGAAGCCCAATATTTTTTCAGAGGTAGATGCAGAAAAAAATATATTCAGTTTGCAACCTGATGGAGGTCAGTATAGGTGGACTAATACAACAAGTCCCACACACAGCTAGAAGCCCAATATTTTTTCAGAGGTAGATGCAGAAAAAAATATATTCAGTTTGCAACCTGATGGAGGTCAGTATAGGTGGACTAATAGAACAAGTCCCACACACTGCTAGAAGGCCAAATATTTTTTCAGAGCTAGATGCAGAAAAAAATTATATTCAGTTTGCAACCTGATGGAGGTCAGTATAGATGGATTAATAGAACAAGACCCACACACAGCTAGAAGCCCAATATTTTTTCAGAGCTAGATGCAGAAAAAAATTATATTCAGTTTGCAACCTGATGGAGGTCAGTATCGATGGATTAATAGAACAAGACCCACACACAGCTAGAAGCCCAATATTTTTTCAGAGCTAGATGCAGAAAAAAATTAGATTCAGTTTGCAACCTGATGGAGGTCAGTATAGATGGATTAATAGAACAAGACCCACACACAGCTAGAAGCACAATATTTTTTCAGAGCTAGATGCAGAAAAAATTATATTCAGTTTGCAACCTGATGGAGGTCAGTATAGATGGATTAATAGAACAAGACCCACACACAGCTAGAAGCCCAATATTTTTTCAGAGCTAGATGCAGAAAAAAATTATATTCAGTTTGCAACCTGATGGAGGTCAGTATAGATGGATTAATAGAACAAGACCCACACACAGCTAGAAGCCCAATATTTTTTCAGAGCTAGATGCAGAAAAAAATTAGATTCAGTTTGCAACCTGATGGAGGTCAGTATAGATGGACTAATAGAATGATGCTATGCCCAAAAGATTTTACTTCACTAGGTGCAGTAAAAAAAATGGTATTCTATACACAGGTGGTATATCTTGCAACACAGATAGGCTACTCCACTGACTAACACACTCTGCAATAGGCCAAAAAGGATTAGCTTTGCTAGATTCAGCCAAATGCTGTGAAAAAAACTTGCACAGCACTGGCACAGACCTGCCTGGCAAAAACTGATAGGAACTGATGTAACCTAGTCCTGAAAAGGACTCCAATTACAATTAGTCTTTACTCCCACAACCTATCTATTTAAGAGCACAGACCTGCCTGATAAAAGTCGTAGGAAATGCTGTAACCTAGTCCTTAAAAGGACTGCAATCACAACTATTCCCTACTCCCAAGCTATCTGTAGATTTGTGCGAAAATTGGCTTGAAATTAACAAGGTATAGCGCACACAGCAACAGCGGTGCCGTCTAACACGCAGCTGCAGCAGTGAGAAAATGGTGGCGACGGGGAAAATGGCTTGGTCTTATAGGGCAAGGACATGTGACATACACTGCCAATGACACATGCCCTTGCTTGTGTGAAAAAAAGCACTTCGCTCCGTGTGTGCGCTGCTGATAGGCTGACAGATTGCACCTCCCCACTGTAAATGCGGGAAAGAGAAAAAAAAATGGAGATCTTCATTGTTCCTGCAGAGATCCATCCCCTGCCCCTCCCCCCACCCCGCTGTACACTCAAACTGCGTATTAACATTAATTTTCATCATTACTGAGAAAAAATCCAGTTATGATTTTGGTGCACGAACAGTTATCGAACATAACCTCGAACAGCCGAATTTTTCTCAAATTGTTCGTGTTCGCCGAACGGCTCGAACACCGCCCAAAACAGCTCGAATTTGAGATTGGCGAACAGTTCGAGTAGAACAACGCTCATCTCTAGACAGCAGTGACCTGGGGGTCAGAAATGCTTCCTGGGGCGATCCCCATGCTGTCCCCATGTCATTTGAGCACTGTCACTATCGTTTTGGGCACTTGTTAGGCTTTTAAAATACTGCCGGGTCTCCCATAGACTAACATTGGGCTCGTTGCTCGGGTCGAGCACCCGAGTATCACGGCGAGCTCGGCCCGAGCTTCGAGCACCCGAGCATTTTAGTGCTCGATCAACACAACAACCCCTTGACTCATCTAGAAACAGCCAAGTTAGGAGTAATCAGTGAAGGCAGTGAATTTACTGGAGGCTAGGTAGTGCTTGAACCGCTCGGTGATGGCCCAGACCAGGGCCAGGAACTCCAACTTGAAGCTGCTATAGTTCTCTGGGTTCCTCTCGGTCGGGCGGAGCTTCCTGCTTGCATAGGCTATCACCTTCTCTTTGCCATTCTGTTTCTGACTCAGTACAGCTCCTAATCCTTCGTTGCTGGCATCAGTGTACAGCAAGAACGGTTGGCTGTAGTCAGGGTAGGCTAGGATCTCTTTGACGGTCAGGATCTCCTTCATCACATTAAAGGATTCAGCTTGCTCCTTACCCCACTGGAACGGGGGATTTCTGCCTCTGGGGGACTGTCCTACCAGGAGGTCTTGCAGAGGCGCCACTTTCTTGGTATAGTCCTTCACAAACCTCCGGTAATACCCGACTAGTCCCAGGAACTGACGTACCTCCTTGAGGCTCTTCGGCTCCGGCCATTTCTGGATGGCAGTGACCTTCTCCGGGTCTGCTGCTACTCCCTCTGGACTAACGATGTGCCCCAGGTACTGTACCTTTCTCTTGAGCAGGTGGCACTTTGAGGGCTTCAGCTTCATCCCATACCGGGACAGCGACTCAAATACCTCTGCCAGGTGCTTCAAGTGGTCCTCATACGTTTTGGAGTACACTATCACGTCGTCCAGGTATAGTAGTACAGTCTCGAAGTTGCTGTGTCCCAGGTAGCACTCCATCAATCTCTGGAACGTTCCGGGGGCATTGCAGAGTCCAAACGGCATACTATTGAACTCGCAGAGTCCCATCGGGGTGGTGAAGGCCGTCTTCTCCCGATCCTCCTCAGCAACAGCTACTTGTCAGTACCCACTAGTGAGGTCAAGGGTGGAGAAGTAATTTGCAGACTTTAAGGCAGCCAGGGATTCCTCTATACATGGTAAAGGGTATGCATCTTTATGTGTAATGCGATTTACTTGTCTGTAATCTACACACATTCTCATGCTTCCGTCCTTTTTCCTGACTAGAACTAGGGGAGCTGCCCAGGGACTACAACTATCCCTTACTACCCCTGCCTTCTTCATGTCATGCAACATCTCCTTCGTCTTCTGGTAGTGTGCAGGTGGTATAGGCCTGTAACGTTCTTTGATGGGTGAATGGTCACCTGTGGAGATATGGTGTTGAACCCCCTTAATCCTCCCAAAGTTAAGTGGGTGCTTACTGAATACCTGCTCGTATTCCTGAACCACCCGGTGTACACCCTGCTTCTGATGGGCAGGAGTGGTGTCTGTCCCAACATGGAACTGTTGACACCAATCCTCCACCTGGGTTGCTGGGTCATTATCCTCCACTTCGTCTGGTGAGGTTAAGGACTCTCGCCGTGTGTATGGAGTTGTTTTTTACTGTGTACAGTTTGGCAGCAGTGGCGTAGCGTGATAATCTAACCTCGTCCTCCCCATAGTTCAGAAGACGGACGGGCACCCTCCCATTGCGTACATCTACTACCCCTCTGGCAGTCAAGAGTGTAGGCCTATGTTCTAAGCTAAGGGGCTCTACTACCGCCTGGTAGCTCCATCCTTTTAGACCTATTGCTGCTCTACACCATATCAGCATTTCACTAATCGGGGGAATCACAATGGGTACTGGGTTAACAGCTTTACCAGTTGCTGGTACATAAGGGCTCGGATCTCTTTCTGCAGCGCCCTTCTCTGCCCTGGTCTGGCAGTGTCAGCAATCTGTTGGAGCAAGAACACCACTTCTCCCAAACAGTTACTAACAATATTAGTGCCAAGTACCATATACAAGTTTGTATCATCAGGATTAGTCTCTACTACAATTAGTCCCTGGTCCTTCAGTTCCACTCTTCCCACCTTTACTGCCACATCCTTAACCTCGACTAGGTTAAGGGGAAGGCCGTTGGAGGCATAAACAGAAAGGTTTGGAGCTGGTGGGCTTAGGTCATCCATGGACCAGAACCTTTTGTAGAGGACGTCAGGCATGATGGTTACCTGAGATCCTGTGTCCAGCAGAGTGGATGTCGCGATGCCGTCCAGCACAACGGACAGGAAATGTCTTCCCCCCACGAACCTGCGGTACCAGTTTGATGGGCCTGAAGGGTCTACTCCTGGGTGTCGGCCCTCGGCCCCAGGGTTTTCTCGTTTAAAGGACAGCTCTGGATGTTGTGACCTGTCTTGTGGCAGTGGTGGCAGACAGGGTCCTTCGGCGGACGGCGTTGGTTGCTGGTCCCCCCAGGGGGTGGCATTGTCCTCCTCCTCCTTCTCATCCAGGGGACATCCTCAGGGCTGTCGGCTAGCAGGATCCTTCCTTCTTCCTCGGGCTCCGTTCGCAGCTGCAGGGCACTCAGTACAGTGGTCAGGGTTTTGCTCAACTGACGCACTTCAGAGCGCAGGCTGTCCAGCGCACTAGAGGACGTTGCTGGAACCTTGGCTTCAGCAGCCACCGGGGAAAAGGTGGACACTGCAGGCACTGGGGTGGCCCTACCCTGGTAACATTGGATAGCAGTTGTTTCCAGGGGCTGCAGTCCTTTTATAGCCATGTCCTTAAGGGTGTCAAAGGTGGCATCTGGATAATCCAGGGACCACCAACGCACAGTCCTGCTCTCCTCCTGAGACCTCAGTCCCCGGATAAACTGTTCCTTCAGCATTTTATTTTCATTATCGCTGCTGGTTGGACTAACCTGTTTCAGAGCTCGCAGAGCCCCTTGTAAACGCCAGGCATAGTCCCAAACACTGTCCTCCGGTTGCTGAGAGCAGTTGTAGAACCTCTTCCGGAGGTCTGTCTCAGTGCGATTCTCAAAGACAGTCTGTAACTTTTTAAAGATTGCGGACACTGACTCCTGGTCTGAGGCCGACCAGGTTTCTACTTCTCGCTCCGCAGCACCAGTCAATTGTCCTAATACGACAGCGGCTCTTTGCTTGCCTGTCATAGAGTACATGTCCAGAATACCGCATATTTTCCGCTTAAATCCAGACAGGGTATCTGGTTTGCCTCTGTACTGGGGAAGCCACTTCGCTCCAGGGATGAACGGTAGGGCCATGGGTATGACAGGGGTTACAGGCCCTGCTGGTGGAGTGGCTGCTCCGGCCTGCTCGGCACCGAGCGCGGGTTGATCATCAGAGCGGTTAACCGGTACTCCGGCGTTGTGTTGTTCGTCGGACATTCTGGCGCCCCCCTAGCGAACCGTGGCCTACCTTCTTTTCTTTTCTTCCGGTAGGCCGCAGCTCCCCAGGTGACTGTCTTCTTCATGACCTTGCGTCGCTTGCGTCCTACGTCAGAGCGTTCAGCGACGCTCCTTCCAGGACCTGGCGCTTCCTGGTTTGACGTCGAGGCGTGGGGCGTGTCCGGGGCTTTGCGCGCTTTAGCAGGTACGCCTCTCAGTTTCCCGCGGTTACGCCCTTCTTCCCGCTCGGCGGCCCAACAATGGCGGCAATCTTCACCACAGTTAAATACACAGTTTTTGATTAAAGGCGCACAGTACCCGGTGGCAACGGGCACAACACTCCGTCGTTGCAGCGGGCACGGAATCCTGTTCGTGACGCCAGGAAGAGATGATGCGCCCAGGGGATGGGGACGACTCGGTGCCTGGGCCTTGTTGTCGGTTTTGGGGGATGCCACGGTGGCCGGCTCCGGGGGTCATACCCTGGGGTTACTCTTTAAAAGCAAGGAATAATGGGGAAAAGGTGTATGGGATAGGAAAGAGTTTGTGACGCCACCTGTGGTGTCTGGTGAGGATCACCAGCACTGCTACAGTCCTCTGAGGTCGGTGATCAGGCAACTTAGATGGTGCGGCTCCCCACAGGTGGAGCGGGGCCTCAGGGCAGCGTAGGAGAAGGGATGCAGGACAGAGGGGACCCAGCCGGGTCGGAGGAAGAATAGGCACACACACGACAGTTCACTTCAGTACCTTTACTGGTGGTGTTTCAGGCACGATCCAGGGCACTGTAGGGTGAAGGGTGCATTTCAGGACTCTCCCCAATGAGCGGGTGTGGGGCCTCCTGTTTCTTGACTTTTCCTGTTAAGTTTATGACCTGCCTGAAGCTAGGCCTAACTTGGTCTCTGTCTTGCACCGGCTGACCTGGTGGTAGGGCCTTCTGTTGGAGATCACACTCCCTGGTCTCTTGGGCCTCAGTGACTCCTGACCCTGGTATAACGGTCGGCTTTTGGTGTTCCTGGGACATGTAGTTCGCCAGGGGTTCCGGTTGTTTCTGCTGGTCCTAGAGATCCTTGCAGACACGGACCCTGTGTCCGGTAAATGCTTGTTGGGTGAGCTGGTTAAGCTCCTCTGCCCCCTATGTAGCTCGCTTACTCCACTTGCCTTCGGCCGCGCTCGGGGCCCTCACTAGGCTACACACTGGCAGTAGGCCTCGCTACTCTTCACCGCTCTTACAGCGTCGGCACGCCTTAGGCTAACTAACCTGAGCTCCCTGAGTCTGGGCTGGACTGACCTTCTCACTGGCTGCAGCAGACTTTAGACTGCATACTCCAGGCTGTAGATTCCAGACTGACTAGACTGCAGACTTCAGACTGAACTGCCTAGCTCCACCTTCCCTTTTTATATCCCTATCCGGGCTCTCTCTGGTGGTATGAGGTGGAAGGTGGAGGTGTGTGTATGCTGTGAGGGATCCGTCCATGCACCCCTCTAGGATCTGTGGCACCAATGCACAGCAGGGCGCCACATTCCCCCCTAGCAAAGCTCAGTACTCCCGGACTGAAGTACTTTTTATGACAACAATGACAATAACTCTTCCCTTTATGGGAGGCACTTTGCTTAAACGTTACATATAAAACATTATAAATAATAAATATATATGTACAATATAATAAGCAAACCCAGAATTCAAGTCTCTTCTGTTGAGGTTCCCCGACAGGATGTCCATCTCACAGGGTAGAGTACTTGGTAGCTTGAGGGACCTGTCCAAAGCAAACCCTCCACGTAGGCCCTGGGGTGGCTGCAGGGCATGGCGATCCTGAGTTGGACCTCCGTTAGTGCCACACCAGACAGGTTTTTCTTCTGAGGTCACCTAAAGGGGCACTCCAGGGAGTGCAATTATTTACAAGAAGCAGTTTTTTGGGCTGCACATAGTCCTTAGCCATAAACCACACTTTCTTATGTTCCTCTCTAGACCGACTTCCCGCTGGTTCTTCTCCCTCCTGCCCTGCGCTTCCCCACTCACAGTCCCGCTCGGGTACTCTGAAGTCCCTCTGGGCAACTTGGAGTTCCCGGACCTGCTTGATCCTCACGGAGACTAAGATGAGGCTTTGGCAACTGCACTATAAAAGCCAGAAGCCTCCGGTTTTTCCAGCCGAAACCTGAAGTAACATGGCTGGTCCAGGGGCCGGTCCCCTTCTTGCGGCCTGATCCCTCTGCCTTCTGACGGATTCGGGGCGTACGAGTGCCGTCCTGCACTCGCCGTACCCCCTGGGATCCCTTTTATAGAATGGAGCCTTCCTCCTCTGCTCCCCTCCTGGGCCTCTAGCACTAGGCCCCACTTGTGGGGCAGAGCTCCTATGGAGACTCTGCTCCCAGACTGTCTTCACTCTCTCCTCTCACTGACTGCTCTCTCCCAACTCAATTGACCTCCCTAATATGGCTTCCCTATATATACCTCCTTCTATTGTGCTCCCCTACTCTACTTCCTCCACCCACACCCACTACTGGTTCTGCCTACCTTTGGGTTCCCCCCACTCCAGCCAGGGACAGGGCTCAGCAGGAAACATAATGCATCTTGCCCTTCCAACCGGCCTGGAGCAGTGTAGTGCCGAATGTGGGTGTTGGGGTTCCGGGCAGCGCTCCCTCCTTACCTGAGAGAAGGAGATACCACACCTCTGGGTGAGGTGAAGTACCTCTGTGACGACTGAACCCTCAGGGGCTCCATGAGCACATAAACTTTAAATAAATTAGTCAAGGAGTTTGAAAACATGGGATCAATGTATTTCCCTGTTCCGATGAGCCACTCCAGGTTTTTTACGCTGATTGTGGCTGATCACCTGCATTGCTCAAATGTGGTATTAAAGTGCATAGAGTCCACATGCTGACTGCTCTCTGTGCTCCTGGGAAAGCTGTTAAGAGCAAAGCAATTGTTGCCCTTGCTTGGGATGCTGTGCACTTGTTTGGGATGCTGTGCACTTGTTTATGATGCTGTGCACTTGTTTGGTATGCTGTGCACTTGTTTGGGATGCTGTGCACTTGTTTGGAAAGCTGTACACTTGTTTGGGATGATGTGCACTTGTTTGGGATGCTGTGCACCTGTTTGGAAAGCTGTGCACTTATTTGGGATGCTGTGCACTTGTTTGGAAAGCTGTGCACTTGTTTGGGAAGCTGTGCACTTGTTTGGGATGCTGTGCACTTGTTTGGAAAGCTGTGCACTTGTTTGGGATACTGTGCACTTGTTTGGAAAGCTGTGCACTTGTTTGGGATGCTGTGCACTTGTTTGGGATGCTGTGCACTTGTTTGGAAAGCTGTGCACTTGTTTGGGATGCTGTGCACTTGTTTGGGAAGCTGTGCACTTGTTTGGGATACTGTGCACTTGTTTGGATTGCTGTGCACTTGTTTGGAAAGCTGTGCACTTGTTTGGAATGCTGTGCACTTGTTTGGGAAGCTGTGCTCTTGTTTGGAATGCTGTGCACTTGTTTGGGATGCTGTGCACTTGTTTGGAAAGCTGTGCACTTGTTTGGGATGCTGTGCACTTGTTTGGAAAGCTGTGCACTTCTTTGGGATGCTGTGCACTTGTTTGGGATGCTGTGCACTTGTTCGGAAAGCTGTGCACTTGTTTGGAAAGCTGTGCACTTGTTTGGAAAGCTGTGCACTTGTTTGGGATGCTGTGCACTTGTTTGGAAAGCTGTGCACTTGTTTGGAAAGCTGTGCACTTGTTTGGAAAGCTGTACACTTGTTTGGGATGCTGTGCACTTGTTTCAGTTTTTTCGAGGTAACATTTACATGCGTCATTGGCTGCCTATTATTTCCGTTTTTTTTTTTTTTCTGAACTGCATAAGGAGCAACTAAAACTGTTTGTGAATGGTTTCATCAAATTTGGCTGGTGTGGACTGTATTCTTGGTGTGCCTGAAGTCTCCGTCTGTCCCAGGGGATGTTGATCCAATAAGCTAACCCACTAAACTGTTACATATGGTGGAGCCTGCACTGGCATGAAAGTCCAGCAAGATTTAGGTCGTGGGCCAAGTCTGCTGTTCTTGCAAACCCCAAAAAAACGCAGAAATGGAGGAACTTGTTCAATGGTTGCAACCAGAGAATGCTAACCAGCAAGAAACTAATCGTTGACTCATAGAAGGCTGTTGGAGCAGATAAAGGTGTTGGAACAAAAGCTTCAGGTCAAAAGAGAACCTGTTTCTGCTTAGAGGAGAGTGTGACGCGCCAAAGGGATGGCTGTTGGTTTTGGGGGATGGGGATGTCGCGGTGGCCGGCTCCCGGGCCCGTACCCTGGGGTCACTCTTAAAAGCAAAGGGAAGGGGGAAAAGGTGTATGGGATAGGGGGAATGTTCGTGACGCCACCCGTGGGGTCTGGTGAGGATCACCAGCGCTGCGACAGTCCTCTGAGGCCGGTGTTCAGGCAGCTATAGATGTTTCGGCTCCCCACAGGTGGAGCGGGGCCTCAGGGCAGCGTAGAGAAGGTGTGCAATAGAGCGATGGCGGGTGCAGAGCCGCGGAGGAAAGAACAGACAGAGGCAGTTGTTGAAGTCATCCAAGTCTTTACTCATGGTGGTGCTTTCTCAGCTCAGAGCTTCTCTCTGCTGTCACACGGCGAGCTGCGGCCGCCAGGGCGGGGTTCAGCACACTCCAGGTAGTTCAGGAGCACTAGTCAGGACCCCCGCTCTAGTGTGTTCCTCTCTTGTTGAACTTCTCCCGCCTTGTGTCCCCCAATGAGTCCTGTACGGGTACTGCGATGTCCCTTGTGGGTAACGTGTAGTTCCCGGACCGACTGGGTGCCCTTTTTGGTGACTTGTGGTGAGAACGTGGCGTAAGGCCGGGTCCCTCTGGATAAACTCAGATTAGGGCTTACAGGTGGCAACTCCGCTCCGTCCGTATCCCCCTGGGATCCACATAAGCCTCCGGACTTTTCCGACAGAGACGTGAAGTGCAAAGTCAGATAATCGGGGACCGGTACCCCCTCTTGCGGCAGGGTCTCTCTGGCCGGGCCAGAATAAGGCATGCAGGTGGCGACTCCGCTCCGTCCGCACCCCCTGAGATCTTTTCGCCTGTGGAGCCTATCTCCTCTGCTCCCCTCCTGGGCCTTCTTGGTTGGACTCTGACCGGGGACAGAGCTGGTTATAACTCTGCCCCAATCCCCCGTCTCGAGGCCTGAGACTGGGAACCGTGGACCCTGAGGCGGCTGCAGCCTTGTGCTGCCCTGCCGTCCCAAAGACCCACGACCAAAGACCCGGTTAATAAAATGGCCTCCAATTATATAGAATTCTCATAAGTGCTTAGGTAAAGTGCTTCCTCCACCCTCACTCACTACATGGTTCCCCCTAACTTTGATTTCCCCCAACTCCTCCATTCAGGCCCGGGGCAGCACTATGGTGCTTTAGGCCTCCTTCAGAACTGGAGTGGTGTAGTGTTGAGTGTGTGGTTGGGGTCCTGTGTAGCACTCCATCCTTACCTGTGAGAGGAGATACCACACCTCAATCTGAGGTGCAGTACCCCTGTGGCGACTGAACCCTCAGGGGCGCCACAAGTGCATGCATTATTCCAGAAGATAACACCTGAGCATGAAGTGGAAATGGTCTTCACTATGAGATTTTCCAGCAGACCAGTGGATAGACACCGTTGCTCCATCTCTCAGTTATGAGCCCCAGAAGACCCAGCTAAGCAGAATGCTAAACAATACCATAAGCTAAAAGCTGAAGTTCTTTCTTGTATGGGTGTGAATGTGATAGAGACCAGCGGGTGCACGCTTGGTCATTCCAGCTGGATAAACACATGAGGTCACATATATATGATCTTTACCACCTGGCGAAAAAGTGGCTGCAGCCTGAGGTTCCTACTACAGGTCAAGTAGTGAAAACCATGGTCTTAGACTAGTTTGTTTAAGCCCTGCCAACTGGGGTGCAATGTAGGACAAATAGACCCTATGGCTGTAGATAAGCTGGTTTTCCTGGTGGAGCAGTATCTGAATACGGAGAACTTTCTGCAAGACACTTCTCTTACCCAGCCAAGCCCAACTAACCGGAAGACTTTTGAACCAGGTAAGTTCGTTCCTAATTTAAAGGGGGGTGAGGAAGACCCATAATGTCGGAACTGATGTGGACATGTTAGTCCTATAAAGGTCTTTGAATGTCAAGAACATTGTTTGCTGGTGCTGTCAAGGACTGGGTCATGTGGATCATTGTCCACTTGTAGATGAGTCCATGGAGTGTGATAGAGGGTTGAGAAAGTTATTGTTTGCCAGTCCTGCTTACTCTGCCCTCCTGCCTCATAATTCAGGGAGACAAACTTGCAATGTGATTATATAGGGACACTGTGGGTGCTTTGTTGGACTTGGATGGTCTGGTGACTCTAGTCCATGACAACTTGGTTGACGCCAGAAAACTGCAGAGCAGATTAGTGGGAGTCATCTATAAACATGGGGACACTAAGGATTAATCTATTACTCTATTGTCTCTTGAAATCCTTTGAGGAAAAGTGATCCATGAAGTCGGAGTGGTAAAGACTTTAATGCATAACGTGATTGTAGGATGTGACTTTTCTTTTGTTTTGATAACCGTGGGAAATGCTACAAATGGGTTTAACCAATGCAATGTCTCTGCTGTTGACCCTATCCACTTGGGTGAATGAGAAAGCATGCAAGCTGTAGGGATAACCTCCAGTGAAAGTAAGAGATCTCCCTTAGAGGTTTTTACAGGAAATGTTGGTGAAGTCCCACCTAAAATTGGTCTCCTTAACTTGCCAGTCTCCAAAGATAACCTTGGGACAGCTAAACTTGGGGATCCCATGTTACAGTTGTGCTGAAAATTTTACATACCTGGCAGAATTTTTGCTTTCTTGGCCTTGTTTCAGAGAATATGAATGATAACAAAAAAACTTTTTCTCCACTCATGGTTATTGGTTGGGTGAAGCCATTTATTGTCAAACTACTGTGTTTTCTCTTTTTAAACCTCAATGACAACCAAAAACATCCAAATGACCCTGATCAAAAGTTCATATACCCTGGTGATTTTGGCCTGATAACATGCACAGAATTTGACAAAAATGGGTTTGAATGGCTACTAAAGGTAACATCGTCACCTGTGACGACCTGTTTGCTTGTAATCAGTGTGTGTGCATAAAAGCTGAGTGAGTTTCTGGGATCCTGACAGACTCTTCCATCTTTCATCCAGCCACTGACGTTTCTGGATTGTGAGTCATGGGGAAAGCAAAAGAATTGTCAACGGATCTACGGGTAAAGGTAGTTGAACTGTATAACACAGGAAAGGGATACAAAAAAATATCCAAGCAATTGATAATGCCAATCAGCAGCGTTCAAACTGTGATTAGCAAATGGAAAATCAGGGGCTCTGTAAAAGCCAAACCACTGTCAGGTAGACCAACAAAAATTTTGGCCACAACTGCCAGGAAAATTGTTTGGAATGCAAAGAAAAACCCACAAATAACATCAGCTGAAATTCAGGACTCTCTGAAAACTAGCGGTGTGGCTGTTTCAAGATGCACAATAAGGAGGCACTTGAAGAAAAATGGGCTGCATGGTCGAGTTGCCAGAAGAAAGCCATTATTGCGCAAATGCCATAAAGTATCTCGCCTACAATACGCCAAACAGCATAGAGAAAAGCCTCAAAAGTTCTGGAACAAGGTAATTTGGAGTGATGAGACCAAAATTGAACTTTTTGGACACAACCATAAACGTTACATAAGGAGAAAGGTCAACAAGGCCTATTATGAAAGGAACACCAGTCCTACAGTAAAGCACGTAGGTAGATCGCTGATGTTTTGGGAATGTGTGAGCTACAAGTCACAGGAAACTTGGTAAAAATTGAAGGAAAGATGAATACAGCACGTTATCAGCAAATGCTTGAGGCAAATTTGCACTCATCAGCCTGGAAGCTGCGCATGGGACGTACTTGGATGTTCCAACATGACAAGGATCCAAAACACAAGGCCAAGTTGACCTGTCATTGGCTACAGCAGAACAAAGTGAAGGTTCTGGAGTGGCCATCTCAGTCTCCTGACCTCAATATCATTGAGCCTCTCTGGGAAGATCTAAAGCACGCAGTTCATGCTAGACAGTCCAGGAATTTACAGGAACTGGAGGCTTTTTTGCCAAGAAGAATGGGCAGCTTTACCATCTGAGAAAATAAAGAACCTCATCCACAACTACCACAAAAGACTTCAAGCTGTCACTGATGTTAGAGGGGGCAATGTACGGTGTTAAGAACTGGGGTATGTGAACTTTGGTTCAGGGTCATTTGGATGTTTTTGGTTGTCATTAAGATTTAAAAAGAGAAAACACAGTAGTTTGACAATAAATGGCTTCACCCAACCAATAACCATGAGTGGAGAAAAAGTGTTTTTGTTATCATTCATATTCTCTGAAACAAGGCCAAGAAAGGAAAAATTCTGCTGGGGTATGTCATAAAAACATAAAAACAAAAAACTGGATCCTACAATGGTTTTGATGGTTGGTGGTACACGAAGAGGTAAAGAAACTTTGGGAGTCTTGCTTACAGTGTCAAGCTAGATACATACTACGTCTATGGCCATTGTAGGATGCATATGCTCAGGAGGTATAACTCTCTATGGTATAATTTTCTTCACCTGTTTATAATTTATTCCTAATTATTGTATATTGATTAGAGATGAATACCTCCCTTTTTTAACCCTGACAAAGATAGACAGCGAAACGTGTTGGGCGTATTTCTTACTACTACATCCCAGGACCCAGTATCTAGTATTTGACTTCCCTCTAATTAATGTCTCTCTTTCCACTTTTGCACTATGCTTTATAGCACTGATAGACCTTTTTTTTTCTTCCTAATTTATTTTTTTTTACCTCTTTTTGATTCATGTTCTTATTATCTTGTATTTATGGGGTTATATATAGTATTATTAATATTATTTTTCTGGAAATCTTATTGTGGAGTCAGTGGGTGCTTTCATGGGCTGGCCCAAGACAGTATGGACCAGGGCTCATCCCACTGAACGCCCCCTCTCCTTTCCTGTGGGCATAATACTACTCAGACAACACAGGGTGAGGGTAAAACATACTTTATTGAACAATAAACAGACAATAACAACATATAGAACAGTCCCAGCAAATACCCAAGATGGTGCAAAATTCTGAGTCTCACTCTTCTGCTGATTCGCCGGGTTTAAAGCCGCTGCAACTTTGGAGCATCCAGGCAGGGCCGGCATCAGCACCCAGCGCACCCGGGCAAGTGCTGGAGCCCTGAGCAGGCGGGGGGGGCCCACTCACCGTCAGGCACCCTGGCACGCTATGGGACCCATGAGCGGTGCAGTGCCGGTGTCAGCGCCGGCTCCCTCCCGCTTGCTCAGGGCATTATATTAGGGGAGAGGTGACATCCTGCATAGGGCATTATAAGTGGGGGAGAGGTAACATCCTGCATGGGGCATTATAAGGGGGGATGACATCCTGTATGGAGCATTATATGGGGACCAATATCCTGTATGGAGCGTTATATGGGGACCAGTATCCTGTATGGAGCATTATATGGGGACCAGTATCCTGTATAGAGCATTATACGGGGACCAGTATCCTGTATGGAGCGTTATATGGGGACCAGTATTCGGCATGGAGCAATATATGGTGCCCATAATACTGTATGGAGGACTATACTGTCCGGTCTGCACTGTGCGCTGTTAGGATTCGCCGGTTTCTGAGCTATTGTAGAATTTACAATAGATATCACTCATGTAATGTAAAAAGTGAAATCTTCGGCATTGTACTAATATATATATATATATATATATATAATCTCTGCGGTATCTGTGCATCATGAATCGTGGTATGTTTTAAAGGGGCCCACTGAGACTCTTTCACCCAGGGCCCACAAAAACCTGGAGCCGTCCCTGCTTCCAAGGCCGACTATCCCCACCAGTGGCACCCGGCTTTTGGCGGGCACCCACAGAGAAGAGGTAACGACAAGGTTAGGAAGCTGACAGTCCATTGAGGTATGTGACCATGTGACCGGAGGCTCCCAACCTGGTTTCTCAGAATGTATCAATGGGGCCAGGTGACTAGAGGGTCCGAACCTGGTTTTTAGAAAAGTTTTCATTGGTTCAGTAATGGTAAATGGAGCAAATCTGTATTCTTCCAGCTAGGGTTGTGGTCCCTTAGGTTGGCATCCTGTAGAATGTCAAATCTGTGTTCCTCTTGATGGAGCCATGGTGTCCTGGCTGTTTTGTAGAATCTCCCCTGGAACAGAGGCAGATCCCCCTTTTATAGTTCACAACTGTCCTTCAAGCCATCATCCACAGGTCAAAGGGAAGGTGGCAGGGGCTCATCTCTCGTTGTTTGCGTATTAAATCAATCTGCTTAGTTTGTCCTCCACTGTTTTGCTGGGTCAACAAGCTACACGGACTTATACAATGGGTAACAACATATTAGCAAACATTGATTGTTCAATGACCCTATGTCCCTGTCCCCCAAAGATAGCAGCTAATAAGTTACAACAAACATCAACTCAAGAATCAACATTCAAGCTCATATGAACAATGGCTCAGGTCTCTTCACCTACTGAAGAAAAATATGTCTGGCCTAATTACGATTAAATGATGTGTTGTCACAGTTATGAATTTTTGGGCTTTCTCTTGTCCTTTATTTTAGCCTTTTATAGTAGGCTGATAACACTTGTTTTGGTGGTTGTCCAGAACGGAGTTAATTTTAATTGTTTTTAAATGTTTTTCTCAAATTGTAACATGTGTACCATTGGACATGAAGGTGCAAAATAACTGGGGGTGTTATCACGCCCCAAATAAACAAGATTGATGCAATTTAGAACTGACCACAACCAGTAAACCAAAAGCAAGTGAGGGCATTTCTAGGCTTAAATGGACGGTTTATTGAAAAATGCTAGAATTGCTGCCCATTTACTGACAAGTCATAGTCAAGTGGACCCCTGAATCAGAGCAGCCTTTCCAAAATTCAAAGCGAGCTCTGTGTGCCCAGCAGGAGGTAATAAAACCAGATTTTCTAAATTATTTTCTGTACAAAGCGACACCTCTGATTTTGGCATACGGATGGTTTTGTCACACAAGTAAGGGGTGCAGAGGAGCATCCTGTGGTTTAGTTGTGTATGAAGTAGAATGACAAAGAGTCAAAATACGCCATTGTGGAGAAGGAGAGTTTGGGGATTAAATAAACATAAGAACTCGGATATTGCTTGATAAGGAGAATATTCAAGTTGGGGGTAGACCACCAATGCCCCTCTCAAATGGATGTGTCAGAATTGGGGAAAAAAATTAGTCGAGTGACGCTATGGTTCATGTTATAACATTTTAGTATTTCACTTGAGCATGGACCCATGCGTCTGGTTGCCACTGCAGATGACCTGTCTAGAGTCTATTGTTTAGGATTAAAGAGTGTTCTGCCCCCAGGTACAAACAAGAGTGGAAAAACCAGGAGATAAGTGATTGAGGCTGTGTACATTTCCCCTCTCGGTTCCTGTCTTACACTGCGTAAATGAGTCAGCCAGAGAATTCAGTGGCTGGAAACTGTTTTTGGTTTTTCTTTTGTATTATTTGGATTTTTTTTTTTTTGCTGATCTGCATAAGGAGCAAATAAAACTGGTTGCAGCCAAGAGCATCAAACTTATCTGGTGTGGACTGTATTCTAGGAGTGCCAGTCTGTCCCACGAGACTGTGATCTCATAAGCCAATCCATTAGACTGTTACAAATGATACTGTGTGCCAAAATAGTGCTGCATAGTAGGGCTGAAACAATACTGCTTCATAGTGCCCAAAAAGCGCCACTAATACCCAAGTAACCGATGTGTCTGGTAATATATTATAGCCAGATAACCTTGCATTATACCACTATGTAATGCTGAAATACTAGTGCTATATGATGCTGCATGATTAGAGAATAACAATACTTTTCAATGCCCAAGGAGTGTACCTAAAGACGAGTGAAACCATTTGGCATTCTCATAACGTCTATCACAGCCTGTATAAAAGCCAAGACAGGGATTGCAGTAGCCATATTGTAGTGAATCTGGATAGTGAGAGTACATCAAAAAGCCGGTCCCCATATACCCCATATGCAGACGAAAACAGCTCTATCACCGGCGACTCTGTGAAGACACTAAGGGCTTTTAAATATCAAGCAAGGGTGTGTCAATCAGTAGCAGAAGGTCGAGATTACTGCTGGGTCCTATCGAGAGAAGAATACCACTAAACTACAGAGATGAAAGGATCAAGAAGGTGTCTGCAAAGCCAAGCGCAGCGACCTTCTACAGCCGGATCCAGAACGACTGTCGGTCAAACCTGATATACCCGTGACAATGTAGCTCCATAGAGTACTAAAAAAAATAATAGTGCTATGTTGTGCCAGTGTTACATCATAGAGTAGTACCATAAAAGTAAAACTGTCATCTGTTTCATCAGTTTCCAATGAAAGTGGTGGGATTGGGGTAAGATGAGAGGACCGTACATAGTAGAAAACCCCTTATTATGTTACATTACATCTTTTTAAGGCAGGGTAAGAATGGATGATTGATACAGGGATCCCGCTCACAGCCATCATCATCATTAGTCGTTTCATTTACTGATTATCTGACCTTTCCATTCTTATTCTCCTTTTCAAAAGCAAAGTTATCCTGTAAGTGATCCTACGCTGGTCGGAGACATTAGATTACTGCCACCCTCGGGACGAGGACGTTAGTTGACAATAAACATGAGCTGTGCCATACTAGACCCTTATGGAACTTAGTGATACTGTATGATTTGGGCTTCATTTTCTCACTATTATGAAAATCTCTGATAACATCCAGTGAATGGAAACAATGATCTCAGAGGGGAGAGAGGTTCAGTAGATCTGATTGATCAATAGCCTGCAGAGGAGATAAAGCTCATTTATCTTGCATTAACACCTTGTTACGGTGGGATGGTTTTTACAATGTGTTATGAATGTACACCTATGCATTGCACTTACCAACATTTGCTTTGGCTCAATTTTTTGTTTTTGTTTTCTTTTTTTTTTGTAGTTTTTTGGGCTATTCATTTTGTTTATTTAGCTTTCCATGGGCACGTTTCTGAACGGGCAGGTTTCTGAACAGTCAGGACCCAGGTCCTACTCTGATTGGGTCACCTTGTCGCATTGGGATGGCTTTTACGCTTTTTTGATCAAAGTGGTGTTAACTATTATTTACATGTACTATTTACTTACTGTAGGGTATATGCTCATTGTTTTTATCTTAGGTTCTGTCATATTAATAAATTCCAGCATATAGAAGATGTAGTAAGTATCTTATTATATACTGTAAGGCAGCGCTACTCATCACGCTGAGGGGCACTCGCTTCACCGGGTCAATTAAAACGCACATGCAAAGTCTTTCCGGTATTTCACAATCCAGCAGTTTATTACTCATCATAAACCGATCATAACATAGTCCATCTCAGTGGCTCGCCGACATATTACACATATAATGTCCAAGAGCCTTTCCAGTGACAGATATGTCCACTTGGCTCCAGATACAGCCTTCAGCAAGGTAACAATAACAATGTCCACATCAAGCAGCGTTTTTACCTTTGCCGGGTTTTAGCTGCTTCTCTCAGCTTGGTTCTGCCACAGCTGTGGCTTTAAGGCTTCCCACATGGGGCCTCCGGGCCTCGTACCTTCCAAGGCTACTGGGATGTTTACACACATAACATCCAGCCTCTGCCTTCCAGGACTCTTGCCTTCCAAGCCTCTTGCCTTCCAAGGCTATTGGGATCCCCCACACACCCAGGGATCCAGCCTCTGCCTTTCAGGCTTCAACAGGTTTCACCAGGCCTCTCTAGGCCTCACTCTCTGTCTAGCCTCTCCAGGCTAATGGTGTCCCACACACAGGGAACAGGCCTCACGCCTTTTTCACCCTGTTTCAAAACTACCAGGGTTTATATATCCTTTTGTGCACACAGGACCTGTGGTGATGTCACGGTCACGTGATCAGTCACCTGAGGGGGAGGTAAATGGTCAGCTAGAGCACACCCCCTGGACATTCTAGCAATGCAGCAAGCTGCTGCATTACATATCCCCCCCCTCAGTTCAAACTTATGGGGTTGAACACATAGCATACACAATCACATTATAACCCATGGTTCACACAGAGAACATGTACTTGACAATTGCGCTGCTCAGCCCCTGGAACATTAGTCATCGACATTATCCCATTCCTTAGGGACCTACCATCTGTCACTGTCACTACCTTCGTCAACTCACATTTCCGAGTAGTAACCTTGTCAGACCTCCCCCGCTCCCAGCGGTCAATACAGCAGTATGACTCACATGCCCTTGTATCTAATGTCCGGTTAGACTCCGTACTGTCCCATACTCTATTGGGTCATTTGTATGGGCCTCTCAGACCTGAGTTACTGGAGGTCTCACTACCTCTAAACCCACGCCCACTACTCTCAGGACATCTTGAAAGGTCTCTAACTTCAGCTGTAGCTGTTTTGTTATTTAGGAGGCCCTTTCTCTGCCTGGTCTCACAATTTCTAGACGGCTGCCACCTTCTGCTGCTCAGGCGATGCTGCCTTTCCATTCGCAGTCTGACGAGATTCAACTGTTCAACCTCTCGCAGGTAGGTCACTCGGTACTCCATCAGCATTCGTATATATGCAAGTGACTCGCCCCCTGGGCCGTGGGGCACTCGGATCCGGGCAATAGGGGAACGATGGGAGTAGTAGTGGCAACCCGGTTCCATGGCTCAGGGTGGTCAGGCCAGTGGTAGTCTGCTAAGTGCTGTTGATAACGTCTGACTACGCCACCCGTGGATTTGCGGTCATTAGGAACCGCCGCTGCAAGGCTGACCGCTGGGGCTGATGATGTATGCAGCTGGGATGGTGTGACTCCCCGCGGGAAGAGTGCGGCCCCAGGGCAGTATAATGGATGGTGGGAGTGATGGTGGTGAGAGTCCCAGTGCCGTTAGTGCTGGAGGAGCAAGGAGCACACAGACAACAGGTTGCAGTCCAGGGTCTTTACTAAAACAGATAAACTGACCCACAAACAGTCCCGGCTAGGAGGGGACCTGGATGTCTGAGAGCAATTGGGAAATTGGCCCTGGTCAGGGTGAGTGTGTCGGCCTACCGTGCTCTCTGTGCTCCTTCTGGCTATCTCCTCCTTATAGGGCAACAGCCCACGTTTCCCAGCTTTCAGTGTACTCTCGCCTGTATGGCCTGCGACGTGGGTTACTTTCTGCTCCCGGCCTGGTATGGCTTTACTGGTCCCTTCTGTTGTGGCAGAGCCTCCAGGTTTCTTAGGCCAAGGAACATACAGTCCCCTGCGGACTGGTTATCTGCTGTAGGATGTGGAATCCTCCCAGCCTAAGACACCAAAGTCTGGTAAATTAAGTCCTTTATCTGCCAAGACAGGCTCACTTCGCCTCTTGTCTCTGGCTTGTGGCTCTCCTTCTGCCACACTTCCTCTTAGGGTGCAATACAACTTTCTGTCCCTCTCTGCTCTGGACACTTCTCAGTGCTGAGACAGGTCGTCCAGTTCTCCCTAACCCTGCCCCCAGTTCCAGCTTTTATAGGGGCAGCCTGCTCCCCCTACTGGCCTGAGACAGGAGGTATTGCATGCTAATGTTCCCCTGACTAGAGAACCTCCCCCTTGCTCTCAGACACAGCTTTATTAGATTTTGTGGCATCCAGGCCAGGGTGACACATTCCCCCCTAGTAGAATTTAGTACTCCGGGACTAAACAATAAACAAAGATAACAGGCATGACCATAAAACATTAATAGACAAACGACGCACAGGTGGAGTTCTTAAGGTCACAGTGTGGTCTGTGACCGGGTGTCCATATCACCAACACAACGGGGAGCCTTAACCAGGTGGGGGTCTGTCCTACCCCATGTCCTTTACAGTCTTAGTTCATTCCTTGGTTAGGCTCCGAACGCAGTCCATACAAGGTCCCGGTTATAAAAAGTCCATAACCTTTGAGTCCTTACGGTAACTGCAAGAAACTGAAACACAGAATTACCAAACATGCATGTAACTTTGCAAACATTTCAACATTTGGCAACAGGGTTATTTACAATTTTAGTGCACTCTATATTCTCCAGCGAGCGGGTATCTGCCACTTTGTGCTCCTGGTTGACCTCCTTAATCCACTGTCTGGTGGTGGACCAACCTGGCTTTCCCCACTAGCGTTAGGGGTACAGCTACCAGCTGGGTGTACAGGTAGGGCAGGCAGCTGTCTGCGGGTCCTTTGGCTTACCGCAGGCATGGCAGGCTCACTGTCAGCAGAGGGTTGATTCTCCTGGGCTGCTGGTTCAGGCTCTTCTGCCTCTGGAACTGCTTGCTCTTCTTCACCTTCCGGCTCTGGTGTTGGTTGTTGCTGTGCCGGTTGCAGGAAATGCAGGACGGGTACCACTATGGCATCATTTATGCGAGTCCAGGACTGAGGGAACTCTCCGAGAACGGTGCTGATCATTTCTTCCTTGTCCTCTGTGGGTTCAAGGTCACTCTGATCCTCTTCTGCACTACGGAGTTGCGTGGGGCATCTTTTGAGGAGGTCTCTGGAGACGGTACTAGTGGTTTCTCCTCCGTCCTTGGTGATCACGCACACCTTCGGGTTGTCGTGGTCAGACTGCAGTACGGTGTAGGGTTCCCTTTCCCACTGGTCGTCCAACTTATGTAGCCTTCTCTTCCACTTCAGGACCTGCTCACCAGGTTCTAGGGGACCAGCAGGGGCGTGTTGGTTGAAGAGTCTTTCTTGCCATTCTCTCACCTGGGCCAGGCTCCTCTCCACACTCTCCTGTACCTTCTTGTACTGCACTTGCCTTTCCGTATTCCAGTCCGCATCCGGGGAGGTGTCCTCAGGCATCAGGACTCCCATCTCCAGCTCTACGGGCAGCTTACCTGGTCTGGCTCGCATCAGGTAAGCCGGGGTGCAATTGGTAGCATTCACCGGGATATGATTGTATAAATCTATCAGGTCTGGCAGTTTTTCTGGCCACAGTCTGCGTTCCTCCAGGGGCAACGTCTTCAGGAGATCAATGACTATATTGTTCATCTTCTCACACATCCCGTTGGTTTGTGGGTGGTTAAGCGTTGTCCGAATCTTCTTACAGCCATAGAGGTTGCAGAATTCCTGGAAGATTTCAGCCTCGAACGCTGGACCCTGGTCTGTCAGGACCTGTTCTGGATACCCGTGTGGACAGCAGAAGTATTGCTGGAAGGCTCTGGCCGCTGTTTGGGCCGTCAAGTCCTTTACCGGGACCACCACTAGAAAACGGGAAAAGTGGTCCACGATTGTCAGGGCATAGATGTATCCTGACTGGCTGGGAGCCAATTTGACGTGGTCCAGAGCTACCAGCTCAAGAGGCTGCGTGGTGACGATGGGCCTCAAGGGTGTCTTCTGGCTGGCACGGTCCCTCCTCCTTAGGTGACGAGGGCCACAGTCTCTGCACCACTTCTCTACGGCCCCTCTCATGCCGACCCAAAAGAACCGTCCTCTTAGCAGGAACTCCAGTTTCTTCCAACCGAAGTGCCCCGCTCTGTTATGGTAAGCCCCCAGGACCATAGCTGCATCCCGCCTTGGGACCACGACTTGCCAGGTCAGCTCGTGCGTCCGGTGGTTGACAATCCTTCTGCACAGCTTGCCTTCGTAGAGGAACAGCTTGCTCTTCTCTTTCCATAGCTGCTTGGCTTCCTCTGGAGCATCCGGATCTATGCGGGCATCTTCCTGGGTCAGCAGATCTTTCACCAGGCGGATGGCAGGGTCACTATCTTGGGTCTCGGCCCAGCTGTGGTGAGGTAGGGGATTGATCATCACGGTTGTTAGATCCTCCTCCTTCACGCGGTGGGAGTATTGAGCGGCTCCATACCGGTGAAACGCGGGGAGTTCTACCTCCTCCAGCTCTTCTGGGTCTTCGTCACCTTCAGGTAAGTGAGGCATTCTCGATAGGGCGTCAGCGTTGGCATTGGTTTTGCCTGCCCGGTACTTGATCACGAAGTCATAATTGGAGAGACGGGCCATCCACCGCTATTCCAGGTCAACAAGTCTTGCATTGTCTAGGTGTGTTAAAGGGTTGTTGTCCGTGTACACCGTGAACTTTGCGGTGGCCAGGTAATGCTTGAAGCGTTCCGTCACGGCCCACACCGCCGCCAAGAATTCTAGCTTGAAGGAGCTGTAATTCTCCGGGTTCCTCTCGGTGGGTCTCAGCTTCCGGCTGGCGTACGCGATCACCTTTTCTCTGCCCTGTTGGTTTTGGGACAATACGGCTCCCAGTCCCACATTACTGGCATCTGTGTGGAGAATGAAAGGCTGGCCATAATCAGGGTAGGCCAGGATCTCATCCCCTGTGAGGGCCATCTTTAGCTGGCGGAAGGACTCCTCTTCCGGTTTATCCCACTTGAAGGGTGGCTTTTGACTTCTGGACTTAGACTGTCCGATCAGGAGGTCCTGCATAGGAGCTGCCATCTTAGTGAACCCGGGGATGAACCTTCGGTAGTAGCCTACCAACCTGAGGAACTGTCTCACCTCTTTGATGTTCGAGGGGCTTGGCCAGCTCTTGATTGCCGTGACCTTGTCAGGGTCGGAGGCCACTCCTTCCGCGCTTACCACTTGCCCCAGGTACTGGACCTTTGGCTTCAACAGGTGACACTTCGATGGTTTCACCTTCAGGCCATAGCCTGCCAGGGCTTCGAACACCTCCGCCAGGTGCTTTAGATGGTCCTCGTAGGTCTTCGAATAGACGATCACGTCGTCCAGGTAAAGGAGGACCGTCTCGAAGTTTCGGTACCCTAGACAGCATTCCATCAGCCTCTGGAAGGTCCCTGGTGCGTTGCAGAGCCCGAAGGGCATACAGTTGAACTCACTCAGTCCCATCGGGGTGGTGAAGGCGGTCTTCTCCTTGTCAGCCTCTGCCACAGGAACCTGCCAGTACCCGCTAGTAAGGTCCAAAGTAGAAAAGAAGTTAGCTGATTTTAGTGCGGCTAAAGACTCCTCTATTCTAGGCAGCGGATATGCGTCTTTGTGGGTGATACGGTTGATTTGTCTATAGTCCACGCACATTCTCATGGTGCCGTCTTTCTTTTCTACCAGAACCAAGGGGGCTGCCCAGGGGCTACAGCTATCTCTAATGACCCCAGCTTCTTTCATTTCCTTCAGCATACCCTTGGCGTTCTGATAATGTGCAGGGGGTACAGGCCTGTGTCTCTCTTTTATTGGTGGATGGCTCCCTGTGGGGATGTGGTGTTCTATCCCTTCTACTCTGCCGAAGTCTAGCGGGTGCTTACTAAAGACTCTCTCGTACTCCTGTACCACCCGGTAGACTCCTTGTTTTTGGTGCAGGGGAGTGGAGTCAGCACCCGCGTGGAGTTTCTGGCACCAGTCCTCCTTTTGTTTCTGGGAGCCATTACCCTCCACCTGTGGAGATGGAGGCAAAGGCTCCACGGCCCTGATAGCCTTGTGTTCGACAACAAACAGTTTGGCAAGTGTAGCGTACCTGGGTAAGTGTACCTCCCTCTCCCCAATGTTGAGAATGCGGACGGGCACCCTCCCATGACGGACATCAATCACCCCCCGGGCTGTCAAAATGGTGGGCCTGCTGTCTGAGTACACGGGTTCTACCATGGCTTGGTAGTCTCTACCTCTCAACCCGATTGCAGTCCGACACCAGATCATCATTTCACTTTTGGGAGGCATGGAAATGGGGAATGGGTCACTCAGTCTTACGCTACCGATCTCACCACCAGACAGTTCTACCTGCTGCCGTCTCATCAGGGCTTTTATCTCCTTGTTGAGGACCCTCTGTTGGCTGGAACTAGCATTCACCGCCACCTGTTGTAGAATTACAATTACCTCTGAAAGACATTTTTCAATCACGTTAGTACCCACAGTTATTTTAGGGTGACTTTCACGACTGTCAATGTCCACAATAATCACTCCCTGTGCAGGTAGTTCAACTTTACCAATTTTAATGGTCATCTCCTTGAACCCCATCTGCGGCACGGGTAAGCCATTACTGGCGATGATGCTCAAGTTACTGTCTGGATACCGTGTGATATCAGCATCAGTCCAATACTGCTTAAAAAGTACATAAGGGATAGTGGTTACTTGCGACCCAGTATCCAGCAAGGCGCTCATGGGGATACCGTCCAGCACCACGGGTAAAACCGGGCGCCCCCCAACGTACTTATCGCGCCAATTATAAGGGCCTGGTGATCTTATGCCTGGGGGTTGGCCCTCTGCCCCAGGTTGGACCCGTTTAAATTACAGTACCTGGAAATGTGTCCGGGCTGGTTGCATCGACGGCAAATGGGCTGTCCATCCTCTGCGTAGCGGTCTGTGGGCCTCCCTCGGAACGACGGGATCCTCCTCTGTCGACGCCATGGGTCATCCTTCGGACTTGAAGCCAACTCGATGGGTCTTGACGGGTCCACTTGCAACGCCTGGACGGTCCTGGTCAACGCCGCGACGCTCCTGGTCAGCTCCAGGACTTGGTGGTGCAGATCTTTCGACGGGGCTTGGTTCAGGGCCTGTGCATCAGCCTCCACGGAGTCCATAGAGGAGGGCGCCGCCTCCTGGTGGTAGGTGAGAGCAGGGCGCCGGGGGTTTATAGCGCCACTGGTTGCGGGTTCACGGAGCACCTTTATGGCCCTGTCCTTAAATTGGGCAAAGGTCAGATCAGGGTTCTGAAAGAACATGAGGCGCAGTTGGGCCCTGTGGGCGCTAGACAGCAGACCTTCTATGAATTGTTCTGTTAGCAGCTTATCCGTTTCCTGCACACTGCCAGGGTCAGTTTGTTGGATAGCCCTCAAGGCTTCCTGCAGATTTAGGGCATAGTCTCTGATGCTGTCCTGTGCCCGCTGCTTACATCCATAGAACCTCATTTTAATTTCAGCGGAGGTACGTGTGTCAAAGGTACCCCGCAGCTGGGCCAGAATACCCTTCACGGTCCTTTTCTCCTCAGTGGGCCATGACTTTACCTCCCTTTGGGCTGCGCCAGTTAACTGCCCTGTTAGTATGCTGACCTTCTGTTCCTCTGTCAGGGGGTAAACTTGGAACAAACTGTACAGCCTTTCCTTAAAGTTAATTAGGGCATGGGGCTCCCCTGAATACTTAGGCAGCCAGGTCGCTCCAGGGATGTAAGGCAGGGAAAATGGCATCACCGCTGCTGCAGCTGGGTTGGTGGTAGTGGGCGCCTCCGTGTCCGACATTTTCCTCCCCCCTAGTTAAGCGTGGCCTACCTTCCGACGATCCTCTTCTGTAGGCCGCGGCTCCGCTGGTGCTGCTCCGGACGAGGACCTTGCGTCGCGTCCTGGTGACGTCAGCGTCGCTCTCTCTCCCTTCCAGGACCTTGCGCAGCGTCGGTGCGTGGGGCGGAGCTTCGGGTCTCGCGCGGTTTGGACGTTCACGCCCCTCTTCTTCCCGCGCGGCGTCCTGAAGATGGCGTCGGATGGCGGGAAAACGGCTGAAGATGGCGGGAACCGATGGAAGATGGCGGGAAACGGCTCCGGATGGCGGGAAACTTCACTCAGGTAAGTGCAAAGTCTTTTCTAGGCACGCAATACCCGTTTGTGGCGGGTTGGTTGCAATCCTGCCGACTACGCCAAAGCTGACTCGCCCCCTGGGCCGTGGGGCACTCGGATCCGGGCAATAGGGGAACGATGGGGGTAGTAGTGGCAACCCGGTTCCGTGGCTCAGGGTGGTCAGGCCAGTGGTAGTCTGCTAAGTGCTGTTGATAACGTCCGACTACCCCACCCGTGGATTTGCGGTCATTAGGAACCGCCGCTGCAAGGCAGACCGCTGGGGCTGATGATGTATGCAGCTGGGATGGTATGAATCCTAACGGGAAGAGTGCGGCCCCAGGGCAGTATAATGGATGGTGGGAGTGATGGTGGTGAGAGTCCCAGTGCCGTTAGTGCTGGAGGAGCAAGGAGCACACAGACAACAGGTTGCAGTCCAGGGTCTTTACTAAAACAGATAAACTGACCCACAAACAGTCCCGGCTAGGAGGGGACCTGGATGTCTGAGAGCAATTGGGAAATTGGCCCTGGTCAGGGTGAGGGTGTCGGCCTACCGTGCTCTCTGTGCTCTTTCTGGCTATCTCCTCCTTATAGGGTAACAGCCCACGTTTCCGATCTTTCTGTGTACTCTCGCCTGTATGGCCTGCGACGTGGGTTCCTTTCTGCTCCCGGCCTGGTACGGCTTTACTGGTCCCTTCTGTTGTGGCAGAGCCTCCAGGTTTCTTAGGCCAAGGAACATACAGTCCCCTGCGGACTGGTTATCTGCTGTAGGATGTGGAATCCTCCCAGCCTCAGACACCAAAGTCTGGTAAATTAAGTCCTTTATCTGCCAAGACAGGCTCACTTCGCCTCTTGCCTCTGGCTTGTGGCTCTACTTCTGCCACACTTCCTCTTAGGGTGCAATACAACTTTCTGTCCCTCTCTGCTCTGGACACTTCTCAGTGCTGAGACAGGTCGTCCAGTTCTCCCTAACCCTGCCCCCAGTTCCAGCTTTTTTAGGGGCAGCCTGCTCCCCCTACTGGCCTGAGACAGGAGGTATTGCATGCTAATGTTCCCCTGACTAGAGAACCTCACCCTTGCTCTCAGACACAGCTTTATTAGATTTTGTGGCATCTAGGCCAGGGTGACACACAAGATTTTCTTCCGTTCCTACAGCGGAGAATGACACCATGCCGCCTTCATCTGGTATCCAGTCCTGATGATCACATGGACTGCTTACTTTCATCACACCAGACTTCTTTACCATCATTTGCATGGCTTGGCCATTTCTCCCAATGAGCTTTCTTACCAGAGCATGAGGCACCCGGATGACCTCTTCATGCAGACTTTGAGCTTTTCTCATAAGCTCCAGTTGTCTAATGGCTTGTTCCTCCTTCAACCGGACAAACCGCTTTGTGCGAATACATCGCCAGTGCATGTCACTTAGGATAGCCACCCTCTTCACTGTGACTTCGGTTGTGGACAGGACCACCAGTTGTTTAGCTTCTGAGGTCGAGTACCCCTTACAGGCTCCCACGGCCTTCTTAAACTCTTCATGCACTGACTCTCTGGTGCATTCTTCTCTCAAATCTTCGGGCACATCTATAAGGCACTTGTACCGAGACATTTCTGTCTCACCAGTGGTCTCCAAATGATCATCTGGCTCAGGTTTCAGGGACAACTGACTTTCAGCTTCTTCACCGTGTATGCTTCCCCTGAGCTGACTCACCACTACAAATTCAAGAACTTTCGTCTTGACCACTTCCATTTCATACTTATCTTTTGTTAACACTCTCTTAGCTCTCCTCAGGTCCCCCTTCTCATGGTATAAAGGAGTAAATGCAACTTATTTGCCTTTTCCTTCTCCAAGGAGGCCTCGTTCACTGAGTGATACTTTGCCAGGCGACCTTTGAGCTCGAAAACTTCTTCCTCTAGCTCAGCTACTCCCCTCTCAGCAGCCCATCTCTGAAGCTCTTCCTGCTTCAACTGCTCCTTTAACAGTAGAGTTCTCTCAGACCTCTCTGTCTCCAATGCGCCCACTCGGCACTCAACAGCCAGTCTCAAGCTTCTCTTGCTTCAAATGGGCTTGTAGCGTCTCCTTGAGCTCCTTGATCTCGGCTCTTGCATCCACCGAATCATCCGAGCTCGCATTATTTGAGGAGGTATTTGCTTCATACCTCCCATCTCCAGTGGCCAACTCCTGGCCCTGGTCTGTGGCTTCTCCGATAGACTCCTCCATCTTTTTCCGCTCAGCTTCCATCTTGCTCATTCTTTCCTTAAGGTACGTCTCTGCCCTCTGGAGATTATCACAGAACGTCTGCAGCTCCTTCACCTGAGCTTCCAGACCTAGGGTCTTTCTGCGGAGATCTTCATTTTCATCACAGGTGTCCTGCAGAGTGGTCTCAACCACTTGGCGCATGTGCTCTGCATCAGCCTTATCATCCTCTAGTTTTTCTTTAACCCTGAGGAGATCCTCATAGTCTCTCTTAATTTGTTGCAGTTCCTTACTGAGTTCACCACACTCCTTCTTGGATTCACACAGCTCCTGGTTGAACTGTTTGCGCAGTCGTTCTAGGTTTTGATCACGTCCAGAAACTTCATCCTGCAGCGCTTCTTTTAGGGCAGACAGTTCCCTATCCCTCTGGTGTAGACCCTCATCCAGCTTTTGCTTCACCTGCCTCAGCTCTAACCGTACCAGGGAGAAGCGATCTTTCACCTTGCACAAATCATCTTCACACTCCGCTTTGTCAAGCTCCAATAGAGAAACCTCATCTTTATTTCTCTTGAACATTTCTTTCCATTTGTTGATTTCCTCGCTGCTTTCTTCCAGTTCCCGCTGCAAGTTCCTTACAACCTGGTTTATTTTTTGCCGTTCAGACTCCAGGCTCCGCTGGTCTGGGGACCCATTCTCCAGGTTTTCCCTTAGTTGCTGCACGTCACTCTGACACTGCTACCTGACAGGCTCCAGCTCTTGGTCAGGATTGGCCACCTCCTCTTTCAGGGCTGTCGGATCCTGATCCTTCTGTCTCAGTACTGTACCGGAGGTTCCTACTGGCAACGTCACCTCCTCTTCTGCTTCTAAAGGAGGATCCACACTCGGAATAAAAGCACACAGCATTGCATTTTCTTTATTTGCGTTTTAAACAAAGGCTACAGGAGAAACTATTTTGTGGCCCTTGTGCTGTCGACGACGAGAGGGGGACTTTCTCACCTCGTCTAGCTCCTCCTGACTGAACTCTCTTTGTACTTTCGTAGTGTCACCGTCAGCTACGGGGTCTGTGTCACTCCCCATGGTGTTGTGGACTAACAGGTCACCTCCCACTTTGACGTCAACCCCTTCTACTGGAGCTACCCTGTTATCAATGGTCAAATTGTCATTTTTAGGCGGTAGCAACCCACAACCAGTAACCAATTTTAGTTTTCTATACTCCACGCTCTTTTGATAATCCACCCCCTTTTGGACACCCACACCTGTATGGGGATTTTTACAAAAAAAAAAGCAATAGTCTTAGGACCCAGTTCACAACGTATCTTACTACCTCCCGGGGCACTCTGGGATAGTACCGGCGCCACAGGAGAACTCAAGGAATGGTCCACTGCCGCCATTCTATATGGTGCCAACAGCTCCTGCCGTTTCTGCACCATGTCCTGTAGACATTTCTCAAATACCTGCTGCAGTTTTAACAGGCACTTTAATCGCTCAATAGCTTCAGTCTCATTTGCTGCTCCGTTCACAGCCATCGCGGTACACTGTTCACACTAGACACTTCACACCGCTCTCCCCGAAACATTTTCGTGGCCCCGCCGAGCCACAGCAAACCAGGTTTGAGTGCGAGGACAATTTTCGTAACCCCGCCAAGTTACAGCCAGATGCTTTAATCTTCATGACCCCGCCGAGCCACAGCAAACCAGGTTTGAGTGCAAGGACAATTTTCGTAACCCCTCCGAGTTACCGCCAGATGCTTTAATCTTCGTGACCCCGCCGAGCCACAGCAAGATGCTTGCATCCACACTTGTCATCCTGTGCCATTGCCCCTAGAAACCAGGCTGCAGTTGCCCCTAGCAACCAGGCTACAGTTGCCCCTGGCAACCAGGCTGCAGTTGCCCGCATTCTCCAACCACATGTAAGGCAGCGCTACTCATCACGCTGAGGGGCACTCGCTTCACCGGGTCAATTAAAGCACACATGCAACTTCTTTCCGGTATTTCACAGTCCAGCAGTTTATTACTTATCATAAACCGCTCATAGCATAGTCCATCTCAGTGGATCGCCGACATATTACACATATAATGTCCAAGAGCCTTTCCAGTGACAGAAATGTCCACTTGGCTCCAGATACAGCCTTCAGCAAGGTAACAATATCAATGTCCACATCAAGCAGCGTTTTTACCTTTGCCGAGTTTTAGCTGCTTCTCTCAGCTCGGTTCTGCCATGGCTGTGGCTTTAAGGCTTCCCAGATGGGGCCTCCGGGCCTCATACCTTTCAAGGCTACTGGGATGTTTACACACATAACATCCAGCCTCTGCCTTCCAGGACTCTTGCCTTCCAAGCCTCTTGCCTTCCAAGGCTACTGGGATCTCCCACACACCCAGGGATCTAGCCTCTGCCTTTCAGTCTTCAACAGGCTTCACCAGGCCTCTCTAGGCCTCACTCTCTCTCTAGCCTCTCCAGGCTAACGGTGTCCCACACACAGGGAACAGGCCTCACGCCTTTTTCACCCTGTTTCAAAACTACCAGGGTTTATATATCCTTTTGTGCACACAGGACCTGTGGTGATGTCACGGTCACGTGATCAGTCACCTGAGGGGGAGGTAAATGGTCAGCTAGAGCGCACCCCCTGGACATTCTAGCAATGCAGCAAGCTGCTGCATTACAGTACCGAAACCTAAATGGTGTCCTGCAGAATAGTGAGTTCAGCTCTGGAGTATCATACAGGATGTAACTCCAGATCAGTACAGCATCAGTAATGTAACGTATGTGTTACACGCACGCCGCTAGGTTCAGATAGGGCGAGACGGGTTTCATGAATTCTTTGGAATCCTGGGGGAACCGTTACTCAGGACGACCATAGGCTGCAGCTTCTCTCAGGCACACGATAGATTCAATTGCTGACCAGACACATCTGACAAGAGTCTTTTTCAACAGTTTAACAGTTGAATTTAATCTGAAGCACGGTCAGTGCAATTCAGGGTTATTACGGCAACAATCTTTATTACAGTACAGTCTGAGTTTCTTGAGCAACCAGCTCCAGTAACAATACAGTAGCTTCTTCACAAGGCACAGTATTACAGTCTCTTCAGTAGCATAATTCAGCATAGATTATGTGACATGCAGAAGTAGTGCTGTTGCTTCCAAAGCAGCTAGCAACTGTTAGAAATAACACAAGCACAAGATACAGGAAGTGTTGTGCTTCAGAAGCATCCAGCAACTAGAGGGGTTAACACGGTCACAGGAGACAGGGAGTGTTTTAGTAGAGCCCCAGGGGGATTGTAGGGAATTTCTTATTGCATTCTGGCTGCAGCCAGAGGGAGGGAAATGTGGTGTGTGTGATCTGTATCTCACAGAAGTGCAGGAAAGAAGATAGGATTTAAGTCCAGGGTGACGCTCAACACAGGTCAGATACACTGCACTGTTAGTTCAGGAAGTCTATCATCAGGCAGGAAGATAAGGTTTGGAAGGAATTGTGTCTCAGGGATCATCTCCCTCATCAAATCCTTCCCCTCTCCATCTCCATGCAGGATAAAGAATGCTGTGTACTATTTTGTCCTTGTGAAGGAAAAGCCTGTGGTTGTGTATGCATAGAAGTGTGTTGCTAAGAGATCTAATCTATGCTGAATTATGCTACTGAAGAGACTGTAATACTGTGCCTTGTGAAGAAACTACTGTATTGTTACTGGAGCCAGTTGCTCAAGAAACTCAGACTGTACTGTAATGAAGATTGGTACTGTAATATCCCTGAATTGCACTGGCCGTGCTTCAGATTAAACTAAACTGTTAAACTGTTGAAAAAGACTCTTGTCAGATGTGTCTGGTCAGCAATTGAATTTATTGTGTGCCTGAGAGAAGCTGCAGCCTGTGGTTGCCCTGAGTAACTGTTCCCCCAGGATTCCAAAGAATTCATGAAACCCGTCTCGCCCTATCTGAACCTAGCGGCACGCGTGTAACAATTAGATCTCTTAGCAGCACACTTCTATGCATACACAACCACAGGCTTTTCCTTCACAAGGACACAATAGTACACTGCATTCTTTATCCTGCATGGAGATGGAGGAGGGGAGGGTTTGATGAGGGAGATGATTTCTGTGACACAATTCCTTACTATCCTTATTGTCCTGCCCGATAAAACTCTGCACTGTTAGTTCAGGGAGTTTATCTGATCTGTGTTTAGTTTCTCTCCTGAACTGAATCCTGTTCAGTTGCCTTCTGTCAGATCCAGATAATACACTACCTTTTTCTTCGGCTTCAGCCAGACTACAATAACAAGTTCCCCACAATCCCCCTGGGGTTCTGCTAAAACACTCCCTGTCTCCTGTAACTGTGTTAACCCCTCTAGTTGCTGGATGCTTTTGAAGCACAACACTTCCTGTCTCCTGTGCTTGTGTTATTTGCAACAGTTGCTGGATGCTTTGGAAGCAACAGCACTACTTCTGCATGTCTCATATGTACACATTGACTGCACCAGCAGAATAGTGAGTGCAGCTCTGGAGTATAATACAGGCTGTAACTCAGGATCAGTAATGTAATGTATGTACACAGTGAGTGCACCAGCAGAATGGTGAGTGCAGCTCTGGAGTATAATACAGGATGTAACTCAGGATCAGTAATGTAATGTATGTACACAGTGACTGCACCAGCAGAATAGTGAGTGAAGCTCTGGAGTATAATACAGGATGTAACTCAGGATCAATAATGTAATGTATATACACAGTGACTGCAGCAGCAGAATAGTGAGTGCAGCTCTGGAGTATAATACAGGATGTAACTCTGGATCAGTACAGGATCAGTAATGTATGTACACAGTGACTGCACCAGCAGAATAGTGAGTGCAGCTCTGGAGTATAATACAGGAGGTAACTCAGGATAAGTACAGAATAAGCAATGCAAGCTACGTATATATAAATGGCATACCTTTTAATTGGAAGCATTAAATCTTATTATTATTCTCCTGTTATTGCACTACAAAGAAAAAAATCAAAGTAATAAAAATAATCTACAATCTATTTCAGGATATTTCCAGTGTAAGTAAACCAACATCTGCCCCAGATATTCTGAGAAACAGACTGAGCCACAGAGTATTGCAGTTGTATTTATACCAGTGTCTAGCTGTGTTACAATGTGATTAAACATTGGTACGGTTAGGTCGTTGGCACTGATCACTATATGAACTGGCAGATTTGGCCACAGCGACTTGCAACAAAAAAAAAGGACCTTTTTCAAATTTTGAATAAATCCACACAATCTTTCTGTAGGATATAATAGGGCTTGGCATTGAGGCACAGTAAATACAGTCAGAAAGAGGTAAATAGTGATTTCGCACACCGAGTGGTGTGCTGAGCTTGCAGTAATCAGCTTGTGAGTGCAGTTCCCTGCGCAGAGATGATAAAGAATTCTTCCTTTACAAAATAAGCTCACTTACGGCTTCTGTAGGTGTAATGGAACTCAGCGGGGCGCTGTACTGGAGCCTGTGCACTTACAGCACAAAAAAAAAGTCAAGCAATTGATTTAAAAGTATTTTCCTGCCTGACGCTCGTATTATTTTCCAGTCTGTACACGTAACCTACACTCTCTGAATCACACCTAACCCATGGGAGAGCCGCTCAACTGCTGTGGAACTAAAAGTCCCAGCTGTGGTGTAACTAGAGTCTGATGGGAACTGGTGCAAAATTTGTACTGCATGTTGGTCAGATGTATGGGCCCTTGTAGCATTCTAGATCTTATAAAGACATATGTGTTCTTCCCCATGTAGGAATGTCCTGTGTCCTGCCTCCTTCTTATAATAAGCTGCCCCATCCTGGGCCCAATGCAATAACATTTTCCCCCTTCTAATATAATGTCCCCCCCATCCTGGTATAATGTCCCCCCATCCTGGTATAATGTTCCCCCATCCTGGTACAGAGGTGTATCCAGGTTTTCCGGCACCAGGGCAGGGCAAAGAATTTTGGCGCCTTGCCCCAGCACATACGCGACTTGCAGCCTCAGTCAGGTGCAGACGAGCTGTTCTTCCTAATTCTCTCAATGTTCAGTGAAAAACTGAGAGAAGCAGAAGAGACGCTTGTTGTCACGTGACCGTAAGTATGAAATTTGCATATGAGTGAAGTGGCCATGTGATGACTGCTGGAACCTGCAAGCAGAGCTGAATTCTGACAGTGAGGATATTACACACTCTTAGGATTGGCTACAGGGCTTGACTTAATAATTAAAGGGCTTATCCAGGTTTGAGATGAAAGTCTGAATTCTCACAGCGCATGCACTGCACACTTTTAGGATTCCCCCTTGCACAAGTATGAGATTTGTATACTTCTGGCCACATTCTGACTAGACGTGTCTGGCCTCACTCAATTTATTTTCATTGAGTGAGACCATGCATCTCTAGTCGGCATGTAACCACATTTATGAAAATCCCCGGCATGAGAGAATCCTGACAGCGTGCAGTGCGCACTGTGAGAAGTCAGAAGTCTGCAGTCACATAGAATGGCTGCAGACTCATCACACACTTGGACAACCCCTTTAATGCTCCTAACATAAATAAAAAGATGCAAATTAATCCGCTTCACAAAAAAACATTTACACCCAGGTACCTTTATAGATGACGTTGTCTCTGGAGTCGTTCTTTTTCTTTTATTCTTCATCTTGTCCAGACTCCATGATGACTTTTCTCATCCACAGCTCGTCTCTGCAGACTTCCATCTTCTCCAGTCTTCTGCAGAACATCCCCACACAATGCCCCTAAAGATAGCAGTGTCATTATAATGCTCCTGAATAAAAATATCTGCCCTATGCAGAGCCCCTGAACAAATAAGTGCCCCTCACTATGTGTCCTCCTTGTAGGGCCCAGTCTCTATACTGTGCCCCCTCATCACACTCCCCCCTCTTTGGTATACTGTCCCCTCTTGGCTGTGCCCTTACACTCTCCCCTATGCTGCCCCCCCATACAACTCAATCTTTATTCTGAGCCCACTCAGTTTTCTCACCTTATACTGTCTCCTCACACGTTTCCCTTCCCTCCTCATACATTTACCATCTCACTTTCCATAGTGCCTTCTCACACATCCCCTCGACTCTCCATGCTGTGTCCGCACCCATCCCATCACCCTCTCTCCCCATACTGTGTCCGCATACATTCTTTCCCTCGCTATTCATTCTGTGTCTGCACCCATCCCCACATACCATTTCCTCATTCATGACCCCCATCTCCCCCTGTGCTCCTCATACTGTGTCTTCAAATTTCTACCACTCTGCATATTGTATCTGCACCTGTCCCTTTCTTGCTCCCCAAACTTGTGTCCTCAAATCTTACCCCATCACAGTAAATTCCCCCCCCCCCCCCCCGTTACATTTAATCTTTGGCATCTTCAGCTCAACTGATCTGGAGCATTTATCACCGATGCTCTTCACACTTCTGCACACCAATGAGTGACATCAGAAGCGTGATCACAGGACCTGATCACACTGCTGACGTTCCCCTGACCTGGCGGTCAGAGCTTCAATTGTACTCGCTGCACCTTCTCTGAGCCAGCTGTCAGCTTGACAGCCAGCTCAGAGAACAGCTAGGCAGCCCGACAACGCCCCCCCTGCTGACTGCACCTGGGGAACATGCCCCCCACCCCCTCCAAAGATATGCCTCTGTCCTGGTATAATGTTCCCCCATCCTGGTATAATGTCCCCATCCTTAAATAATGCTCCCCCATCTGTTGTTTTCATTCTTTTCCACACATTTTAAAAAGAAACAAACAATTCTACTCAACTTCCTCCACTCCCACAATGTGGGGTGTCATCTTCTATAACAGGAGCCTGCAGCTGACTTCAGCGTGCTATTGTAGGCAGTTCTTGACGTCCCTGCAATGTGCCCCATATCATTGACAAGTCTCTGATTGGCCATTTGCATGTATTGCAGTGCAGGGAGCCGACAGGTCTCTGCACTGCATTACATTTCACCTGAATGTGTGTCCAAGGAAGCACATTCAAGTCAAACTGGCATTGGCGGGCCCCCTTCCCAGGCGCAGTCGCACCCTCTGCAACCTTAACATCCCTGAATCCTAGCCTATCAACATAGCCTAAAGGGGGATTCCCATCCTTGAATGTCTGATATGTAGTGAGCAGGACCCCTGATCCACCGGCTATGTCACATTTAGGTGAAAAATGACCATTGGCGATCTGAATCTACCGAAATTCAAATTCTGCAGATTCACTCAAATTTTGCCAGGACATTTGGTGCTACTCATTATGCTCTGGACTCTCTGGAGCCTTTTTAGACCCCAGAGTATAAAAAAAAATAAATACTCATCTTGCTGGTGGCCAATGACCCGTCCAGTCCTCAGCAAGGCTCCTTTTGTCCTCTTCTACTTTCCTTCTGCGTGTGACTTTTGGCATCTAAATTCTGCACCTCTGGTGCCACGGAGCAAGTTACGCACGGGATAGTCGATGCACCAAAAAAAACGCACAATTCCACGGCGTTGTTTTTTTTGGCATTGATGCATTAAAGATAATACAGTGGGTCTTAACTTTTGTCGCCTTAAAGGAGCGGCACCTTGCGCCGGCCACCATCGCAGCGACTATGCACCAGCAGGGCAGGCAGCCTGTTGCATCACAGCACCCATGCTGCAAGACTGAGTCCCCATGACTCCAGACAACACCGCCCCACCAGCACAAAACCACAGCAACAATGGCTGACACACTGCACCAAGACCACATGAAAGGAGCATTGTAACTCGCCTTCCTCAAGTGCTGAAATGAGAGCAAAAATAGGCTAGACCCTCGATGCAGTCTCCTGCTAGTCAAAATCGCCTGTGCCAAATGCCAGGAGTGCTGGTCCAGGAAAAGGGAAAGCATATGCGATGCACAAAAAAAAGAGCATGGACCGCATCTCCAAAAATCATACATTGATCTAATGTCTCTCCACAAAAATTTACAAACTGAACATGAGGTTCTTAGTTTAACATTTTGATCAGACTGTATGAAGCCCACGGCCACGTCACGGCGAACCTCTTTTGCCTTTTTGGGATGTCATGTTTTAAATTCTTCTGCATTATTTTGATACTTTATTGACAGTTTGGCTTTTGCAAAACCATATTGATGCATGTCATCCACACGTGACTCTGTGTTTTGCATTTTTTTACTTGCTTATTTTCCACTTCTAATGGAATTCCATGGAGAATATCCGCACACCGCGTACCCACAAGAGAAATTGACATGTTGTGTGTTCTAAACACGCACCGCAGGTCCGTTTCCATTTAAAAAAAGAAAAGCACAGTGGGCGTGAGATTTCTATAAATCCCATCCACTTTGCTGGAACTTTTTTTGCGCACTGACAATGCGCAGCGTCACAAACTCATGGTGGAGACTTGTAACATTCCGATCTGTATTTTCGCTCACTTTTCCAGGTGGGCTCGGTTACTCTGTAGAACGTTTCTTGAATTCTTTTTCACCCATCATTGTTGCACCTACCGAAGTGTCTGCGATCCCTACCTACAAATAGTAATAGCGAGGAAGAATTTGTCATACTGTGACATGGAGACGAGATTCATAACCCAAGGCTATCCGATCAGCATCTGGCAGGAGAAGTTTGGTGCTGCCTGTTCAATCACATGAATCTTTATTTACAGTTAAACTTCGAGATCTCACGCCTGTTAATTTGATGACACTCTTAATTGTCAAATGGCTCCCTGGTGAGAGATATTTTTTTCTCTGTAAAAGTCACATTTTGCTATGGTATTTACTTTTTTCTTCTGCATCTAAAAGATAGACTGTCACTCGCTTGATTCGGTTTATTAAGCAGTTTGCCGGCGCACGTGGTACCGGTCCACTTCTCACAAGCCGCTCGGTTTCGCTGGATTTCCTCACAGTCTTATGTATAAAAAAAATGTCATCGCTCCTGTGCCCTTCTATGATACATAGGATTTTTGTGAGATTTTTTCTTTATTTTTAAATTTTCTGCTCCATCTTCTTTTTGGTTGTTTCACCAGTACGTAGAAATGCCACGTAGTCACCGCTGGTGGAGGAGGTCACTTGAGTGGTAACTGCCAAAACTTATTCTACCAGAGTCTTGCTCTTGCTCCCCAATGCAAAATCTAGAAATCAGGTCACCACCGACTCTTGGAGGAGTCAGCAATCTTCCCAGGTCCAGTGGAAACTGACGAAACCTCCCAGAAGACAGAAATTCCAGGAGGTTTCTTCATTCTGGGAAGTAAGGAGCAGGGTATGGAGCGGTGAGGAACGGAGTGTGTAGAAGAGGAGAAATGAGCAGAGAGAGACCTGGCTTTGGAACAGAGGCATGGTTACACTAGTAAAAGGATGATGACTCCCCAAAAATGCTATCGAAAGCAAAAGCATTATCATTCTGGATAACTAAAAGTTAGAGAAGTCTTTGAGCCGCCGGGGATCTTTGGGACAATATGCAACTCCTACCTCTGCATGCCCCTATAGGAACACCCCGACGTTCTCCCGCTGCTTGTAGTGACTATTCATTAGGAAGGATCCCCTACATATCAGACTGTCCTAACCCCGTAATGGTCAAGTACAATAGGAACTCTGATTATCCCGTCCATATGTCCCATCAGGAGCCTTCTGCACCATCCAGCCTCTTGTACACAGTGATCATTGCATAATGAAAGCTCTGACAGTTTCTATCATACTTTGTTCTCCCATTCTTCACCATTTCAAGATCTCTGCTGTCTGCTCGCTGTCAGTGCACAAAACAACTTATTTACAGACCTAGTCCTGATGTTACAAGGTTGTAGTCTGCAATAGAGTAAAAAGGGCCGGACACAGTGAAGACAAAGTCATCTCCTCACAGGACAATGGCAACTCCTTCACAGGAATGTGCTTTCCATTCTTCTCTTCTTTTTTTTTTCTCTTTCTCTCTCTTCTCTCTATAATACTTTTTTCTGTCTTTTTTCTTTCTTGTTCTCTCTCTCTTTATCTCTTTCTATAATATTCTTTCTGTCTTTCTCTTTTTCTCCTTTTTCTTGCTTTTATCTTTCTTTCTCTCTTCTTCTTCTTCTTCCTTTTTCTCTCTCTCCTTTTTCTCTCTCTCCTTTTTCTCTCTCCTTTCTCCTTCTCTCTCTCTCCTTCTTTCTCTCTCTCTCCTTCTTTCTCTCTCTCTCTCCTTTCTCCTTCTCTCTCTCTCTCCTTCTTTCTCTCGCTCTCTCCTTCTTTCTCTCTCTCTCTCCTTCTTTCTCTCTCTCCCCTTTCTCTCTCTCCTTTCTCTCTCTCTCTCTTTCTCTCTCTCTCCTTCTCTCTCTCTTTCTTTCTCTCTCTCCTTCTTTCTCTCTCTCCTTCTTTCTCTCTCTCCTTCTTTCTCTCTCCTTCTTTCTTTCTCCTTCTTTCTCTCTCCTTCTTTCTCTCTCTCTCTTTATCTCTTTCTATAATAGTCTTTCTGTCTTTCTCTTTTACTCCTATTTCTTGCTTTTATCTTTCTTTCTCTCATCTTCTTTCTCTCTCTCTCTCCTTTTTCTCTCTCTACTTTTTCTCTCTCTCCTTTTTCTCTCTCTCTTTCCTTCTTTCTCTCTCTCCTTCTTTCTCTCCCTCCTTCTTTCTCTCTCTCCTTTCTCTCTCTCTCCCTTTTCTCTCTCTCTCTCCTTCTTTCTCTCTCTCTCTCCTTCTTTCTCTCTCTCTCTCCTTCTTTCTCTCTCTCCTTCTTTCTCTCTCTCTCCTTCTTTCTCTCTCTCTCCTTCTTTCTCTCTCTCTCCTTCTTTCTCTCTCTCTCTCCTTCTTTCTCTCTCTCTCCTTTCTTTCTCTCTCTCCTTTCTCTATCCTTCTTTCTTTCTTTCTCCTTCCTTCTTTCTTTCTTTCTTTTTTCTCCTTCTTTCTATCTTTCTCTCTTCCTTTTTCTTTCTCTTTTCTCTTTTTTCTTTTTTTAGAAACTGTAACTCCAAAACTTGGACTAGATCTGTTTTCATTTTTACTCTTATTCTCAGACTGAAAGCAGAAATCTTGAATTGTTGAGGACCGCAAAGTCGGGACAGCGCCTTTATTTTGTGTGGACTCACATAAGAGCTTTGAAAAGCCCAGTAATAAATAGTGATATTACTACAAATATCAGTCCTGGCTCTGCTACATCTGACTTTACATTATTACTTTGCAGTCCGGTATATCTCCACCACGTTAGATGTCGGATTTAATCCCTCTGATTTTTCCACGACGTTCTCCTTCTTGTGAGCCGTCAATGTACATCTTATATAATCTACCTCGGCTATCTGTGCCTTGTTTCATAGTAACTGTTACTGAAGGAAATAAGTTGGGGTCTAACTATTTCACTCCTGAACCACAAAGACCACACCGGGAGGTAAGAAGAGGGGAAGGTCTCCTCCTGATGAGGTTGGGTATCTGCTGGGTACCGGCAGGATATTCACGTTTTAGCCCACCGCGAATTATCTTGTCGGAGCATCTCGCTGGCCGTTAACCTCAGAAGTAGGACGAGCGGCTGCCGATGTGATTGCACAACCTGGTGAAAGAGGAAATGCTTCTGTTCTCAGAGAAAAGAAACTTTATGATGGAGAAGTAACCAAAAGCACAAACTCAGCAAATTCTGCAACAAGCAATCAAAGGGCATTTAAAAAAAATAGTTCCTTTTTAAATCAATTTTTTGGAAAATTTTGGTGACAACCGATATAACTAAAGCTCCCATAGGCAATGTGCACAGGGTGTTTTTTTTGGAGCAGAGCCTCTCAAAAATACTTCTCATAATTTGCTTCAAAAACTTTTAGAAAACTCATCCAATAAAAATATCTACTTTGCTGTTAATATGAGGGCGGTTTTTAGCTTTTTTTTTTTTCATGAAAAAGTTTTGAAAAACATCTAGTGGGGAAAAAATAGTGAATGTCACTTCTTTTAAGTAAATCTTGATGGAAACCTCTCCAATCATGGGACTGCAATGTTTGGTGCAGGAAAAAAAAAACTTTTTCAAAACTCCAAATCAAACATCTGAGTTTCCTGTTGCAATTTCTACTTGAAAAACTCATGGTTTCTTGAACTTCTCAAAAAAGCCTCCATGTGCGCATAGCCTCAGGATGAATTCAGACATAAGTTTTTTCACTTTTTTCTTGATTTTCATCAGAGTTTTGGATCTGAGTTGCTCCATTTGTCAGTGTTTCATCAGTGACTTTCTCAGATTATTCATGATTTTCATAGACCCATTGGCAAATTTTTATTCTTTTATTTTTTCTGTTTTTTCACAGACCGCTTTGTCTGCAGAAACATGTGAACAGCACCATAGACTATTATGGGTACATGTTCTATTTATGAAAATCACACAACACCAATGTGAATAACGGGCTACTATTTTCCTACTTTACTCATTTTTAATATGTAGCAGTTGATTTTTTTTAAAGCAATATTGGTCCTTTTTTATGAAACATTTCATTTTTTTTTCACACTATTGCGCAATGGTTATTTTGATATATAACATTGAGGTTGCCACGTCATGGGCTGAGCTCTTGTTTAGGATTGGTTAGTAATGATGAGCAAATTGCCTGAAATTCATTTCGGAGCAGATTGACTCAAAATGGGCATCAGATTTGATTCCAACCTAATATAACTTGTATCTACCCTGAAAAGGTGTTTTTTATTAAGAATAACAAATGGAAGGGCAATAAAGGATTAAAAAGATTATACACCTGTTCTAGGGTCCACTTTCCTAACACCACACCTACTCACCACTTCTGCCTTGTAGCTTTCTGACCAAGGCTTGCCTCGGTCTTCAGATCGGTCTTGGGATCTGCCTTCACTCTTCTGTCTTAATATTCTTGCCACAACTTGGTCTCAGATCATCAAGACAAGCGCCGTAACCATGTGAGGACTAGTCAGCACTAAATAATCCGGGCTGAAGACCGATCGGAAGCTAGGTGATGATCGAGTGGGGAACTGCGGCTGAATGAGTGAGCGTCAGGCCTGGGACAGGTAATTGTTTTTTTTATTTTTTAATTCCTTCCTGACCCTACAAAGAACACAGCAAAATAGTGACCGACTGGCTGCTATTTTGCCTGATTAATGTGAATTGAATTTTGAAGATTTGAATTCTGGAAAAAAAAGTATTTTTATTAATTTCTTAGACTTGAAAGGCGTCAGTATTTTTTTCTATGCCTATGTTACAATTTTAATGAAGTTACAATACAAAACATTTTTGCTTTTAATTCACTTTCCTGGATTGAAAAAAATCTTTCTCATTCCTTAATTTGCAACATTTTTGCTCCACATGGAACCTGGGTTTGGAATCTTCTGGAAAAAAAAAATGTTCTTGCAGGACCTGAAATGTTGCTGTAAGATATAGGAAAATTACATTGTAGCATCAGTGTCTCTGCCCCCTCACAGGCAGAGACCCCACCCCCCTTACTGCCGCGCTCCTGGCCCGACGTCTTCCGGCTCTCCAGCTGCTGCTGCCGGCGCGCGCACTGTGCTTAGGGTGCGCGCGCGCACGCTCCCTCCCTCTTAAAGGGGCCGCACGCACCGTCCTAAGGAGTCCCCGGCCAATGGCCGGAGGACTAATCATATAAAAGGCACCTCCTCCAAAATGGAGGTGCCCGTGCAAGGTTGTAGCTCTGTGTTCTACACTCTGCTTCAGCCCTCAGGTCCCACTGCCAGCCTGACTTCCAGTCCAGTCCGCCAGCCTGTCTACCTGTCTCCGCCAGCCAAGTACACTCTCCAGCCCGACGGTCTGCTTACGGTCCGAACCCGCCAGTCTGTCTATGGGCCAGGCTTGTCTGCCTACCCGGAGAACGTGCCAGTTACCTGCCATGCCTACCAGCCAGCCTACCTGGAGGCTCCTGACAGTTACCCGTGGGGTCTGCCAGTCCGTCTTCCCGGATCACCCGTCAGCCTGCCTGCCGTGCTCATCTGCTGTACCGGTCAGTCCCTGCCTTCTGACCCGTGGGAGTCACCTGCTCTCATACAAGGACTGGTCCAGAGTAGCACCTGGTCCCTCTGCTCAGTACTTCCCTGGTTCACGGAGTCGATTGAGCCGCCGTGCGACCTTGGTCAGTCCGATTTGATACCTAGTTACGCACCTCTGGTCCCTCCTTGCACCGCAGCACAGTTCCACCACCCGGATCCGTAACAGACATAAACATATTATATAGGGACAAAAGTAATTATAGTCACAATTTTTTCTTTAAAATAGATATGCATTGCTTTGCAAAAGTATTCAAAACCTAGTTGTACTTCTGAATTGATGAAATATTTAAAGTGATATTGCCACCTGAGATAACTAAATGTTGAAAAAAAATGAAAGTCCTCTTGCCATAAATGTAGATAAATGTGGCTGCGTTTGGCATTAAATAGTTATTTCTACCTTATCAAATTATCATCTATCTACGGGATAGGTAATAAATTACCGATCGCTGGGGTCCAGGCGGCTAGGACCCTACGGATACCTAAGAACAGGACTCTAAAATGTCCTGTTAGTATTGAGCAACGGTGACGCATCAGCTCCATTCATTGTCTATGGGGCTGACCTTAAATGACAAGTACATCTTTATGTACTGATCTATACGATCACTTTCTATTGAATGTTACCTCTCTGAACTCTGCACCTCCTTTCTTTTTTTTAATTAGTTAGATTTTTACTTAGCTGCTTCTTAATTACAATTATTTCAAACCCACCTGGAACCTTTCGAGGCCACAAATGGTTTTGAAAAACACATTAAAGTATGGATGGTGTGAATATGGTAATAAGATATACAAACACTTAACACTTACTCAAGCCTCAGGCACAAGTGTCACACGTTTACTGATGGTGCAAAGTTCCAGAGGATTCTATGATCTAAGGAGAACAACGGGTGGTGGAGAATGCGGGCAGCTAGTTTGTGGGATTGAATTTACCTCAACCTTATGCATCAATCAATGTTTTAAAGAATCTCTTCGCATTAAATCTAATTTAGATTTAATTTGTAGACATAAAATACATAATATCTTCTTAACTGTGTTATACCAACCGTATACAGGGGATTCCCATCTCTTAGCACGCATATAAAATGAAACTACACTCTCGTGACTTTGTTCATACTTTATATCACTTCTCTTGTATCAGTCCTAAATTGCAGCCTGTGAAACATTCCAGAGCTGCATTAACAATTCTACTGACTTCAGAGCTAAAATCATCCAGCTGCTTGAGCCTGTCAGCAACATTGTTGACTGTTTCCATTGACGACTAACAGAATTATGAATTAATCTCTAGAGAATCATGTAATACAAGGGGGAATTTATGATCAGAACAAAATATACAAACATGAAAGCTATTCTGCATGACAGATAACACAGAACTGAACTTAGATCACCACATCCCTGTGATGAGGAGAACAGTGAAAAAGCTGGACATTAGAGCTCATATGTAGTGGCCGACTGCACTTCTTGTACATGCACACAGTACGATATCTAATAGAACTTAGAACACCATTTTTTCTGCAGCATATCACTTGTTAACACAGCACTATGTGCTGCCGAGGATGATGATTTTTAAGCAAGCTTGAACATCAGATTACCAGATGAACAAGAGTTTTGCTTTCTCATTGGTTGATTGCTGGTCTGTTTAGACAAAGCGATATTTGGGAAATGAGTGTTTCAAGGAATGCTTGTTTCCAATTATTGACTTTTACAATGTGACAAAAAAGACGCTCACACGGTGAGGTGGATCCTCTAAGCCCAAGGTCCGGGTGAGCACATGGGCCGTGGATGTTGGTGCAGGCGATGGGTTTGGCATGCAGAACACAGGAGACTGTTAGCAGAGGTACTGAAGGTTGTGGGCATACAGGAGACATCCTGGAGACTGCAGACAAGTATCAGTGGTACTGAAAGCCACAGACCAGTTACTCAGGGACTGGAACCCACAGACAGATAGCTGAACAGATAGAACTCCAGAGTTACTAAAGCCTTAATACCATGGAAGACGCAGGCAGATAGGAAATGTTCTGGAAGCCACAGGCAGACACTTAGCATAGATCCTAGAAGCCTAGGAACAAAGCAGACCAAACACTGGAGGAATTAGAAAGTCTGAATACCATGGAAGCCACAGGCAGATAGGAGACTTCCTGAGAGCCACAGGCGGATGCATAGCAGAGGTCCTAGAAGAACAGGAACAAAGAGCAGACAGAAGGCTGGAGGAACTAGAAAGTCTGAGTACCAGGGAAGCCGCAGGCAGACAGGAGTAGTCTTGGAGACTGCAGACCGTTAATTGTGATACTGGAAGCTGCAGACAAGCAGAAGATTTCCTTGAGACTGAAGACACTTAGCAGGGTTACTGAAAGCCGCAGACTGGTAACTTAACTTGGGACTGGAAACCACAGGCAGCCAGGAGACGTCTTGGAGACTGAAGACAGGAGCTGTGCACAGATAAACTAAAAATTTTACTAGGAAGTCTTAATACCAAGACACAGGTGTGAGCCTTGGGAGGCCTTAAATATTTGTAGGAAGATGAACACATGGTAGTGTGGCACCCCAGGGGTCTGGTTTCCACAGTAACGGCAATGTTATGTCTGAGAGCAGGTGGGAGGTCTCTTGGTCAGGAATCCTATGCATGCCACACCTCCTGTCCAGTCCTGGGAGGGGAAGAACTTCCCCTAGATAAACCTGGGGCTGAGGCAGGGTTAGAGAGTTCAGAGGGAGAGTTCAGCCAGGAGGGCTGACAGGGAGCTGTGGCTCCGGCTGGGCCCAGCTCCTGGGCCATGCCAGAAGTAGAGACAGAGAAGAGAAGCAGCTATGGGAAGAAACAACAGGAGCTCTGTGGGAGCAGTGTTACAAGGAGTCAGGGGCTGGCAGCTGCAGAGCTCGCCCTGACTGAGAAGATTTCTTACCGGACCCGGAGTCCGAGGCTGTGGGGACTAACTCCTACCCAGCAGCAGAATCCGTCAGGCAGGGGATTTCAGGTCCTCTGGCCAAGAAACCCGAAGGCACGGTCACACGCATGGGACCAGCACCGCCGTCGTGGAGCGGAAGCTACTAGAAGGCCCCGAGTCACCGGCCATACGGGTGAGCATCACACGGTACACTCAGGGATGTGGGCTACTTATACCCGCCTCTAGCAAGGTAGCCAGAAGAGTACAGTCAGTTTGGGAGGCCTACAACTCCGCCTGGCCAGGGGAGATCCCATCTGCTCAAGGACTGACCAGGCCCCAATCGCTAGCCAGTACTCCGGGAGGGTCTATCTTTGTCACCAGTAAAGACCCTGAACTACACCGTACCGTCTCCGAGTGGTTCCTGCTACCCCCATCATCCACGTCGGCTGCCCTGAGGCCATACCCCTCCCGTTGGGGGTTATACTATCACGCTGCACAATCCTACCACCGGCCTCAGCGGTCTGCCCTGCAGCAGCAGCTCCTTAGCTGTACTCAACGGGTGGCGTAGTCGTCCAACATCTACCGCTGATACAGCGCCACTTAGTCTGACTCCCTGGGCACGGATCGGATCACCGCCACGAGACTACAACCCTCAAGAGATCCGGCTCCGGGTAAGCTCCCGCGTGCGCAACGCAGCGCGACACAGGCTCAGGGGCGCGTCAGTAGCATGCTAGGCTACTTGCAAAGCCCGACATGGAGCATGTCAGCGTCGACACCGGCGTGATCATACTATATCTCACCGCTGCCGTCAATTTGTCAGGTTTATCAGGGACGACACTGGTGAGACCACACAATATTCCACCGCTGCCGTCACTTTGTCAGGGATTCGCACACACGATCCCGATTACTCACTACGTAGTTACTGGCAAGCGATCAGTGAGCATATGGCATACACACCTCCGAATTCCAACTCATGGAATATGTGTATTGGCCTCCGTACGATCACTGCCAGCTTCACAATAACCCAATTAAGATTATTCTCTGCCACCACCGATCAGTTTTAAAATATAATACAGGCCTGATCAGACGCCTGCTTTCTGGTAGCATATGGCTTCGGTGAAGGAACAATTACAGAGCACAAGAAACAGAACTATTAAATTTTATATTTAATCCAAAAGGAGGCAGTGTTTATGAAAAACTATACAAAAGGTTTTACTAAGGGGGACAATACAATACAGAATATACAGTTACACAAAATAAAATAGGATTAACAAAATAACTTACTAGACAGATCGCAGAGACGATTCAGTTTAGCTGGAGGGGAGGCGCTCCAATGTTACCGTTACCGTTATCAAACAGGACCTGTTCTTACTAAATATTTATCTCCCGGCATGAGTATACATTCAAGCTCAGCAGTATCTTTTATGATAGAGGGGGGCCCTGCCCACACACTCCCCTTTGATGACCTCACGTGGGTTAGTCTCCACCCTAAATGGTTTTATTAAAATCTCTCATTTCTGCGATAACTTCTCTCTGGTTGATCGCAGAAGTTCGCAAGTTACACCATACACCAGACATAACATAGATGCTGTCCATTATTTTTGTGTTCTTGCGTTACAGCTCATCGGAAGGGCGCTCAGATCCGGAAAAATGTGCATATTGTTCCTTTACTAACCCTGCCGCTAAAAATGTGTCCCATCATTATCGGAATTATAGAACTTTCGATATACCATATTTCGTGTCAGTGCCTATGAGACTGCAGATTGAACACATGTGCAAATTAGAATGTGCTGGCTATTGTGGAGAGTGAGATGGATTTCTTTTGAGGTTTTAATAAGCAGTGTCCTATTTAGCCAGGTGTCTACTTATCACAGGTCTCTGCTACTACGAGCTACATTCGTAAGGTAATTAGCCTGGACGATTGAGTTTGCCACTTCTCATGTGTACTGCTATTTGCATAGTAGCAGGGTGTCTAGATTGCTAGCTCTTCTCCTGTGACAAATAGTATAGTGGAGGGAGGAAGAGGGGTTTGGAGGGAGAGGGATCTTCAGCATTTTCTATGACAGAGCACAACAAAGTTCAGCGGACATGGGTGTAGGGAGCAGAGCCCAGCCTCGAGACATTTGTGTAACATACAGCACCAATTTAGCAAAACTCCAAGGTCAACAAGCAAAGTGAGAATCCTTTGACGCGCCCCCTGGGCCTGTGCTGTGCAGGGGGATACCCGGAGCCGGATCGCTGGGGGTTGTAGTTCTCCGTGGCGGTGACCCGGTCCGTGCCCAGGGCGGTCAAACCAGTGGCAGTCTATTGGTATTGTAATTGTCCGACTACGCCACCCGTGGATTGCGGTCAGTGGGGACCGCCGCTGCGCTGCAGACCGCTGAGGCTGATGTAGTTTGCGCAGCCGAGCATGGGATAACTCCCCACGGGAGAAGTAATGCCTCAGGGCAGCTAATGTGGATGATGGGAGTGATGGTGTGAGCGTCCCAGTAGTAATGGTGCTGGTGCGGCGATGAAACACAGAGACGTGTGGTGCAGTTCAGGGTCTTTACTGATGGTATAAAGCAGACCCTCCCGGGAGTACTGGTTAGCAGTAGGGGCCTGGTCAGTCTGTGAGCAAACAGGATCTCCCCTGGCCAGGTGGAGTTGTAGGCCTCCCCGACTATCTGCACTCTTTCCTGGCTACCTTGCTCTATGCGGGTAGAAGTAGCCCACGTCCCTGAGTATACCGTGTGGTGCTCACCCGTATGGCCGGTGACTTGGGGCCTTACGTTAGCCTCCGCTTCACGATGGCGGTGCTGGTCCCTTGCTTGTGACCGTGCCCTCGGGTTTCTAAGGCCAGAGGACATGGAATCCCCTGCCGGTTGGATTCTGCTGCTGGACCTGGATGTCCCCACAGCCTCGGACTCCGTGTCCGGGTTTAGTGTCTTCAGCCAAGGCGAGCTATCTAGCTTCCAGCCTCTGGCACTCGCTCCTGCTCCTACAGAGCTCCTGTTGTCACTTTCCCTGTGTCTGCTGTCCTCCAGACCTGACTGCGTCTCTGTCTGGGGCTTCACTCTCTAATCCCGCCCCAGACCCAGCTTATAAGGGCAGATTCCTCCCCTCCCAGGTCTGGGTGGGCCGTGTTGCATGCTTAGGGCTCCTGACCAGAGAAACCTCCCACTTGATCTCAGACATAATATCTCTATTACTGTGGTAACCAGATCCCTGGGGTGCCACATTCCCCCCTAGTAAATTTTAGTACTCCGGGACTAAACACATTTTTTAAAGAAACATAAATGCAGGGTATAACAATAACACAAAAACATATTTGCAAGAAGCTTTAGTTCTTTAAACGTCACGGCGTGTCCGCAACCGGGTGTCCATATCACCCAAGGTGAAGTTTTAAGCGAAGTAGGGGACCTGTCCAAAGCAAACCCCTTGCGTTGGCCCTGGGCGTGGCTGCAAGGCTGGAGCTAGCTACTTTGGGCCGCAAGTAGGTCACGCCAGACAGGTTTTCTCTTCCGCGGCCATCTTCGCAAGAGGCACAATGTGCAACTATCTACAAGAATTGTTCCGGTTATCCAGTGTCCATAACCTGTTAGTCCATAGAAATCTGCAGGGTAACTGAGAAACATAATTAATAACAGGCAACAAACATAACCCATAAACAGTTAAACAGATAAATTCACAGTGCATTAGTTTAGATTTTCCAGCGAGCGGGCATCTGACCTCTAGTGACTCTAGTGGACCTACGGAGCTCACTAACTGGTCCTGCACTACAGGGTGTAGGAGGTGTTATGGGTAAGCTGGGCAGCTGTCTGCGTACTCTTTGGCTCACTAGGGGCACGGCAGGCTCACTACTAGCAGAGGGTTGATCCTCCTGCGCTGCTGGTGTGGACTCTTCTGCCTCCTGGGCCGGCTGCTCTTCCAGCTCTACCTGGTCTTCTGTAGGCACTTGAGGGGCTGGCTGGAGAAAGGTGAGGATGGGCACCACGATAGCGTTGTTTACTTGTGTCCAGGACTGGGGAAAGTCTCCGAGTACGGTGCTGATCATTTCCTCCTTTTCCTCTACGGGTTGAGGGTCTTCCTGATCTTCATCCGTGCTTTGCAACTTCTCGGGGCACTTTTTCAGGTGGTCTCTGGAGACAGTGGCTGTGGTCTCTCCACCATCCTTGCTGATGACGTACACCTTTGGATTATTGTGGCTTGAGGGCAGTACGGTGTACGAGTCCTTTTTCCACTGGTCGTCCAACTTATGGAGCCGCCTTTTTCTTTTCAAGACCTGCTCTCCAGGTACCAGGGGAACAGCAGGAGCATATTGGTTATAAGTCCTCTCCTGCCTTTCTCTTGATTGACAGAGACTATGCTCGACGCTCTCCTGTGCTTTCTGGTACTGCTGCTGCCGTTCTGTATCCCAGTCTGTCTCTGGCGGGATGTCCTCGGGTATCAGGACTCCCATATCCAGGTCAACAGGCAGCTTACCAGGTCTTGCTCGCATTAGGTAAGCCGGGGTACAGTTGGTGGAACCTACCGGGATGTGGTTATACAGGTCGACCAGATCGGGCAGTTTCTCAGGCCACAGACTGCGTTCTTCCAGGGGCAATGTTTTTAGCAGATCTATCACCACCTGGTTCATCTTCTTGCAGAGTCCATTGGTTTGGGGGTGATAGGGCATTGTTCTTATCTTCTTGCAGCCATACAGGTTGCAGAACTCCTGGAAGACCTCTGCTTCGAAGGCTGGTCCTTGGTCCGTCAGCACTTGGTCCGGGTACCCGTGTGGGCGGCAGAAGTGCAGCTGGAAGGCTCTAGCTGCTGTTTGTGCTGTTAAGTCTTTTACGGGGACCACCACTAGGAATCGGGAGTAGTGATCCACGATGGTTAGGGCGTAGACATACCCGCTTCTGCTTGGAGCCAGTTTAACATGGTCCAGAGCGACCAGTTCCAGCGGCTGCCTGGTGATGATGGGCTGCAGGGGAGTCCTCTGGCTGGCATGGTCCCTTCTTCTTAGATTGCATGGGCCACAGTCTCTACACCACCTCTCAATGGCTCCTCTAATGCCTATCCAGTAGAACCGTTCACGCAGCAGGAACTCCAGCTTCTTCCATCCGAAGTGCCCTGCCCCATTGTGGTAGGCCTCCAGCACCATAGCTGCGTCCCGTCTCGGTACCACCACCTGCCAGATCAGTTCATGTGTCCGGGAATTGACCATTCTGCGGCACAACTTCTCCTTGTAGAGAAACAGTCTGCTCTTTTCCGTCCACAGTTGCTTGGTCTCTTCCGGAGCGTCTGGGTCCAGGCGAGCGTCAGCCTGGGTCAGCATCTCCTTCACCAGACGGACTGCGGGGTCACTGTCTTGCGTCTCCGCCCAGTTGTAGTGGGGTAAGGGGTTGAACGTAGCAGTTCGCTGGCCCCTCACACGGTGGGAATACTGGGTAATCCCATGATGGTGAAACGCAGGGAGTTCGATCTCTTCCAATTCTTCTGGATCCTCCCCTTCGTCCGGTAGGTTTGGCATCCTGGACAGGGCGTCCGCGTTTGTATTGGAGCGTCCTGCCCGGTATTTGATCGTGAACTCAAAATTGGACAGGCGGACCATCCATCTCTGCTCCAGGGCACCCAGTCTTGCAGTGTCCAGGTGTGTCAACGGGTTGTTGTCCGTGTACACGGTAAACCTGGAAGAGGCAAGGTAATGCTTAAAACGTTCGGTTACTGCCCACACCACTGCCAGGAACTCTAGCTTGAACGAGCTGTAATTCTCAGGGTTTCTTTCCGTGGGTCGCAGTTTTCGGCTGGCGTAAGCAATTACCCGTTCTCTCCCCTGCTGGATCTGGGACAGTACGGCCCCTATCCCGATGTTGCTTGGGTCCGTGTAGAGGATAAAGGGCTGGCTGTAATCAGGGTATGCCAGGATTTTATCCCCCGTGAGGGCCATCTTCAGCTGGCGGAAGGACTCCTCTTCCAGCTTTTCCCATTTGAAGGGTGGCTTCTGGTTTTTGGCCTTCCTGGACTGGCCTATCAGGAGGTCCTGCATAGGAGCTGCCTTCTTGGTAAAACCGGGAATGAATCTTCGGCAGTAGCCTACCAACCCGAGGAACTGCCGCACTTCCTTTATGCTGGATGGTCTTGGCCAGTCCTTAATCACGGTGATCTTGTCAGGGTCGGGGGCTACTCCGTCAGCACTCACCACGTGTCCCAGGTACTGTACCTTTGGCTTCAGTAGATGACACTTTGAGGGTTTTACCTTTAGGCCATAGTTTGCCAGGGCTTCAAACACTTCTGCCAGGTGTTCCAGATGGTCCTCATAGGTCTTGGAATAGACGATGACATCGTCCAGGTATAACAGGACCGTCTCGAAGTTCCGGTGTCCCAGACAGCACTCCATCAACCGTTGGAAGGTTCCTGGTGTGTTGCAGAGCCCGAACGACATACAGTTAAATTCGCTGAGTCCCATCGGGGTGGTGAATGCGGTCTTCTCCCGGTCCGCCTCTGCTACAGGAACCTGCCAGTACCCGCTAGTGAGATCCAAAGTAGAGAAGAAGTTAGCAGATTTTAATGCAGCTAAGGACTCTTCTATCCTTGGTAACGGGTACGCATCTTTGTGTGTGATACGGTTGACCTTCCTGTAGTCTACACACATTCTCATGGTGTTGTCTTTCTTTTTCACTAAGACTAGTGGAGCTGCCCAGGGGCTACAGCTGTCCCTGATTACCCCAGCCTCCTTCATGTCTTTTAACATCCCCTTGGCGTGTTGATAGTGTGCAGGGGGTACGGGTCGGTATCTCTCCTTTATGGGAGGATGGTGTCCCGTGGGGATGTGATGTTCTACCCCCTTTACTCGCCCGAAGTCCAGCGGGTGTTTACTAAACACTCTCTCGTACTCTTGAACCACCCGATAGACTCCCTGTTTTTGGTGTGAGGGAGTGGAGTCAGTACCCAAATGCAGTTGCTGACACCAGTCCTCCATTGGTTTCTTGGAGCCGTTACCTTCCTCTGGTTGAGATGGAGGCAATTGTTCCATGGCCTGTACAGAGTTCTGGTTGATGGTGAACAATTTGGCTAACGTGGCATACCGGGGCAGGTATACTTCTCTCTCCCCGATATTTATGATGCGGACGGGCACCCTCCCATGGCGTACATCGACCACCCCCCGTGCTGTCAAAATGGTGGGCCTACTGTCTGAGTAGACGGGTTCTACCATTGCTTGGTAGTCTCTACCTCTTAGACCAATAGCTGCCCAGCACCAAATCATCATCTCACTTTTCGGGGGCATGGCAATAGGGAACGGGTCACACATTCTCACGCTACCTATCTCACCACCAGATAGTTCCCCCTGTTGCCGTTTCATCAGTGCCCGGATCTCTTTTTGGAGCACACGCTGCTGGCTGGAATTGGCGTTCTTGGCAACCTGCTGCAAAATAAGAATCACCTCTGCAAGACAGTTTTCAATTACGTTAGTACCTAGGGTTATTTTTGGGTGACTCTCGCGACGGTCAATGTCCACAATGATCAGTCCTTGTGCCTGCAGTTCAACTTTACCGACCTTGATGGTCACCTCTTTAAATCCTATCTGTAGCATGGGCTGACCATTGCTGGCGATAATGCTCAGGTCGTCATCTGGGTAGCGGGTTATGTCCGAGTCATTCCTGTACCGCTTGAAGAGCACGTACGGGATGCTGGTAACCTGTGACCCGGTGTCTAGTAGGGCACTCATAGGAATGCCATCCAGTACCACAGGCAAGACCGGACGTCCCCCTACGTATTTGTCACGCCAGTTTGATGGGCCTGATGATCTTATGCCTGGGGGTTGGCCCTCTAACCCAGGTTGTGCCCGTTTAAATGACAGTACCTTGCCATATGTCCGGGTTGATTGCAACGGCGGCAGATGGGTCGTCCGTCCTCGTCGTATCTGTCGCTGGGTCTTCCTCTGGCCGGTGGGGTCCTCCTCAGTCGGTGCCACGGGACATCCTCCGGTCCGGATGCCAGCTGGATCTTTCCTGGAGAAGAGACCTGTAAAGACTGCACAGTTCTGGTTAGTGCGGCAACGCTCTTAGTCAGCTCTTGGACCTGATGGTGCAGGTCTGTTGCCGGGTCATTGTTCAAAGCCTGCGCATCAGCTCCCACAGGCCCTGCAGACAAGGGCGCCGTCTCCTGGTGATAAGTGATAGTAGGGCGCCTGTGGGTCACAGCGCCACCTGGTGCCGGTTGTCAGAGCACCCGGATGGCTCTGTCCTTGAACTGTGCAAAGTCCAGGTCAGGGTCCTGTAAGGCCATTGCCCGCAACAGGGTTCGGTGGGCATTGCACAGTAGACCCTCAATAAATTGTTCGGTCAACAGCTTGTCTTCATTTCCCACGCTGTCAGGGTCTGCCTGCTTAATGGCTCTCAGGGCCTCTTGTAGGTTTAGAGCATAGTCTCTTATACTTTCGTGTGCCCGTTGTTTGCACCCGTAAAATCTGAGCTTTATTTCGGCTGAGGTGTGGGTGTCAAATGTGTCTTTCAGCCGGGCTAGTATTTCTCTGACAGTCCTCTTCTTCCCAGGTGACCAGGACTTTACCTCCCTTTGGGCTGCCCCGATTAACTGGGCCACCAGGATGCTCACTTTTTGCTCTTCTGTGAGGGGGTATACTTGGAAGAGGCTATTAAGTCTTTCCCTAAAGTCACTCAGGGTATGTGACTCCCCTGAGTACCGGGGTAGCCAGGTTGCCCCCGGGATATAGGGCATGGTGAATGGCATGACCGCTGCAGCGGTTGCGCTGGCGGCCGATGTGGCGGTGGAGCTCCCCTCGGTGTCCGACATCCTCCTTCCCCCCTAGTGGACCGTGGCCTGCCTTGCGATGCTCTTCTTCCGTAGGGCGCGGCTCCGCAGTCGATCGTCGGGGTTGAGGACCTGGCGTCGTGCTCCGATGACGTCAGCGTCGCTCTTTCTTCCTTCCAGGACCTTACGCAGCGTCGGAGCGTGGGGCGGGGCTTCGGATCTCACGCGCTTTCGGCGTCCACACCCCTCTTCTTCCCGTGCGGCGTCCCGAAGATGGCGTCCGAAGGCGGGAAGCAGCTGCGGATGGCGGGAAGACGGCAGAAGACGGCGGGAAACGGTCCAAGATGGCGTCCGATGGCGGGAAACGACTCCGGACGGCGGGAAACTTCACCACAGGTAAGTATAAAAGTCTTTTTTCAGGCACGCAGTACCCGGTGGTTGCGGGCACGAAATCCTGCCGACTACACCAAAGTTGACGCGCCCCCTGGGCCTGTGCTGTACAGGGGGATACCCGGAGCTGGATCGCTGGGGGTTGTAGTTCTCCGTGGCAGTGACCCGGTCCGTGCCCAGGGTGGTTAAACCAGTGGCAGTCTATTGGTATTGTAATTGTCCGACTACGCCACCCGTGGATTGCGGTCAGTGGGGACCGCCGCTGCGCTGCAGACCGCTGAGGCTGATGTAGTTTGCGCAGCTGAGTATGGGATAACTCCCCAAGGGAATCATAGAATCATAGAATCATAGAATCATAGAATGGTAGAGTTGGAAGGGACCTCCTGGGTCATCTGGTCCAACCCCCTGCTCAAAGCAGGATTCACTAGATCATCTCAGACAGATGTCTGTCCAGCCTCTGTTTGAAGACGTCCATTGAAGGGGAACTCACCACCTCTCGTGGCAGCCTGTTCCACTCATTAATCACCCTAACTGTCAAAAAGTTTTTTCTAATATCTAATCTGTGTCTCCTCCCATTTAGTTTCATCCCATTGCTTCTAGTCTTTCCTTGTGCAAATGAGAATAAAGATGATCCTTCTACAATGTGACAGCCCTTGACATATTTGTAGACAGCTATTAAGTCTCCTCTCAGTCTTCTTTTTTGCAAGCTAAACATTCCCAAATCCTGCAACCGTTCCTCATAGGACATGGTTTGCAGACCAGTCACCATTCTGGTCACTCTTCTCTGAACTTGCTCCAGTTTGTCTATGTCTTTTTTAAAATGTGGTGCCCAAAACTGTACACAGTATTCCAGATGAGGTCTGACCAAAGAGGAGTAAAGACCGATAATGACTTCACGTGATCTAGACTGTATGCTTCTGTTAATACATCCCAGAATTGTATTTGCCTTTTTTGCTGCTGCATCACACTGTTGACTCATGTTCAGTCTATGATCTATTAGTATACCTAAGTCTTTTTCACATGTACTGTTGCTTAGCTCTATTCCTCCCATTCTGTATATGCTTTTTTCATTTTTATTGCCCAGATGTAGTACTTTGCATTTTTCCCTGTTAAAAACCATTCTGTTGGTTGCTGCCCACTGCTCCAGTTTATTTAGGTCTTTTTGAATCCTCTCTCTCTCTTCTCTAGTATTAGCTATCCCTCCTAGCTTTGTGTCATCAGCAAATTTAATCAGTTTACCCTCAATTCCTTCATCTAAATCATTGATAAAGATGTTGAACAATACAGGTCCCAGGACGGAGCCCTGTGGTACCCCACTTGAGACATTCATCCAGCTGGATGTGAAGCCATTTACAACCACCCTTTGAGTCCGATCACTAAGCCAGTTATGAATCCACCTAACAGTTGCCTGGTCCATTGCATACTTGGTCATTTTTTCAATAAGGATGGTGTGAGATACTTTGTCAAATGCTTTGCTGAAGTCAAGATATACTATATCTACAGCATTTCCCTGATCCACCCAGTCAGTGATTCTGTCATAGAAGGAAATTAAATTAGTCTGACATGACTTGTTAGTTACAAACCCATGCTGACTCTGGTTAATCACTTCATTCTTATCCATGTACTTACATACATGTTGTTTAATAATTTGTTCAAAGATCTTTCCTGGTATAGAAGTCAGACTCACCGGCCTATAGTTCCCTGGGTCCACCTTCTTCCCCTTTTTGAAGATAGGAACAACATTTGCTCTTCTCCAGTCTTCTGGGACTTCTCCTGTTCTCCAAGAATTTTCAAAGATTATGGAGAGTGGTTCTAAAATTTCTTCTACGATCTCCTTCAGTACTCTGGGGTGTAATTCATCTGGACCTGGAGACTTGAACTCATTTATGTTAGCTAAATATTCCCTCACAATCTTTCTGTTTACAGATAACTTGGATTCCTCTATTCCTTTAAAAGGACAGCGAAGATCAGTTGATGTTACATTTTCTTTCTGAGAGAAAACAGATGCAAAATAGGAATTAAAAAGTTCGGCCTTCTCAACATCCTCTCTTACCATTTCTCCATTTTCATCCTGTAAAAATCCTATAGCATCTTTGACTTTTCTTTTACTTTTGACATACCCCCAAAATCCTTTTTTATTGCTTTTGACATCTCTTGCAAGCCTTAATTCATTGTCAGCTTTAGCTAACCTGATACGTGCCCTGCATGATCTGCAGACTGCATTATAATCTTCTTTAGATATGCCTCCCTCTTTCCATTTAATAAACATTTCTTTCTTTGTTTTTAGCATGTGTTTAAGTTCTGTGTTCATCCATCCTGGTTTCCTTAAATGCTTCCCATTCTTCCTACTTTTCGGGATTGTTAACGATTGTGCTTTGAGAATCTCATTTTTAAAAATTTCCCATCCTTCCTGGACATTTTTGTCCTTAAGGACATCCAGCCATTGGATCCCTCCTATTCTCTTTCTGAGTCTCTTAAAATCTGCCTTTCTAAAATCTAACCTTGAAGTTTGAGTCTTCACATGTCTTCCTCCTCTAGTTATCCAAAATTCTATAATAGCATGATCGCTGCCTCCTAGGGTCCCAGCCACCTTTACCTCCTCAACCATTTCCTCCCTGTTTATAAGGATTAGATCCAAAGTAGCAGATCCCCTTGTTGGGAGAAGTAATGCCTCAGGGCAGCTAATGTGGATGATGGGAGTGATGGTGTGAGCGTCCCAGTAGTAATGGTGCTGGTGCGGCGATGAAACACAGAGACGTGTGGTGCAGTTCAGGGTCTTTACTGATGGTAATAAGCAGACCCTCCCGGGAGTACTGGTTAGCAGTAGGGGCCTGGTCAGTCTGTGAGCAAGCAGGATCTCCCCTGGCCAGGTGGAGTTGTAGGCCTCCCCGACTATCTGCACTCTTTCCTGGCTACCTTGCTCTATGCGGGTAGAAGTAGCCAACGTCCCTGATTATACTATGTGGTGCTCACCCGTATGGCCGATGACTTGGGGCCTTCCGTTAGCCTCCGCTTCACGATGGTGGTGCTGGTCCCTTGCTTGTGACCGTGCCTTCGGGTTTCTAAGGCCAGAGGACATGGAATCCCCTGCCGGTTGGATTCTGCTGCTGGACCTGGATGTCCCCACAGCCTCGGACTCCGTGTGCGGGTTTAGTGTCTTCAGCCAAGGCGAGCTATCTAGCTTCCAGCCTCTGGCACTCGCTCCTGCTCCTACAGAGCTCCTGTTGTCACTTTCCCTGTGTCTGCTGTCCTCCAGACCTGACTGCGTCTCTGTCTGGGGCTTCACTCTCTAATCCCGCCCCAGACCCAGTTTATAAGGGCAGATTCCTCCCCTCCCAGGTCTGGGTGGGCCGTGTTGCATGCTTAGGGCTCCTGACCAGAGAAACCTCCCACTTGCTCTCAGACATAATATCTCTATTACTGTGGTAACCAGAACCCTGGGGTGCCACACCTTCATCTACCCATATCTGACAGGTCCACCAAGAACATTTTTCCAGCGGATTCCAAGCCCAGATTTCAGGTGAAGCAGAAATTTTGCTGTAAGATATGGCAAATGAAGGAAGGAGAGAGCAAAGTAAATAAAAAAGCAAAAAAAAAATCCCTATTGTGTCTTTATTAAAATAGTAGCATGTTCTTAATTTTTTATTTTTCTATGACAAAAAGTTCAAAAGTGACAAAACTACTGGTATGAAACACAAAAAGTCCATTAATTAGATGACATTACATATTGACCACACCTGAAAAGTAAAGCATTTAACCCTACAATGGGATGTTATGAACATGCATGTAAATTATGGACCACCATGTAGCAACAAAAAAAAATTAGCAAATTAAGTTTGCTAATTTATAACAATGTATAATTTCAGTATAAACTGGTGAACCATCTCATTTGAATACATCATGTCAGCATGAACCTATAGTGCCCTATGAGAGGAGAAATTATATTGTCAGTACAAACTGACATTGGCTATCTTGTGTGATACTTTGTATCACTATAATGCATTTTAACAGCGGAGTGCTACTACATATTGTGGATTTAGTCGGGGTGCAGGATCCTTCATCCTCAACAATTACACTGCTGCTTCAATTTTAGAACATTAGGTTGATCTTAGACGCAATGTAAGTGCCCACTGTAGTTCCACCCCTACAGATTGATAGATCTTTTTTATTTATTTTACTCACCATAGAATTTATGGCGCTATATAGACATCATTATCACTGTGCCCATCAGGGTTCACAAATTAAAATTCTCTATCAGTATATCTTTGGTGTGAGTTATACATAAAGTTAGTGTGAATTATAATGACGGCGCGATCCGAATATCAGATCAAACTCGAGCATGCAGCAAATTTTGATTTCCTCGGACCGTCTCGGTCCAAGGAAAAAATCTGACATGTGCATGGCCCATATGACTAACATTGGTCCCAGTGCAAGCCAACGTTTTGTCAAATCGCGCTCGGACCCAAAGTATGACCATGTGCACAAACCCTTAGTTAACTTAATCTCCTCCAATCAGCCCAAGGCTTTTCTTAATTAGTGCTTCATCCTACCTGCTCTTTAAATTTGTAGACTTTTGGAGAGGCAAGAAATGGTTCTGGTCCCATCAAAAGAAAGCTGGAATTGGCCAATTTGTGAGCTAAGTACCTTCATTTTATAAGTATATTCCATATAGAAGTAAAGCAGTTTGTTTCATATATTCAATGCTTGCATGCATCTAAGTACATAGCGTGCTGCTGTATTCTTTGTTTTGTAGATAGAGTTAGTTATTATGGCAGACAGAGAAATTGATTTGCAAGACCCTGGTCAAATGGACAAGTGTCACGTGTGTGTCAGGGGTGACAGACAGTCGCTCTGGATCCGGCTGTAGAAGGTCACTGCGCTTGGCATTGCAGACTCCTTGTTAATCCTCTCATCTCTTTGGTATTGTTGTATCCTTCTTTCTTTAGGACCCAGCAGTTATCTCCACCATCTGTTGCTGATTGACACACTCTTGCTTGGTAGTTAAAAACTCTCAGTTTCTCCAGAGAGTCACCGGTGATAGTTCTATGTACCTCTTTGTTGGCTTGGAGCACTAACAGTTGGCTAGTTTCTTCTCTGGTGCCCTTGGAGGACAGTTGGCGTTATCTCTCTGGTGTCTGCTCAAGCTAAGTGTATCCCTTTTGTTTGTCTACCTTGTTGTATTTAGTTTGTAGTGGGGCTTGGCTAGTGCTCACCCTGTCCCCTCCCTATCTAGGGCCAAGCTCTAGGGACATTCAGGGATTAGGTTTCCTGCTCGGCGATAGGTGTGGAACCTATATAGGGACAGTAGGGTAGGCAGGGTGTTATTACATCTGCCTAGGGGTCTCCACTCCCCCTTTCCCTAGTATTTGGGCTTCCTTCCCCTCTTCCCTTCGTGTTGCACTTAGTCTTTCCCTCACCGTGCGTGACAGCAAGTCAGTATTCTTTTGCCATTGGACGGGAGTACTTTCGATTGACCTCCTACCAACCAATACCTGTGGCTCCTCTTTTGATTAGCCAGTGTGCCGTGACGTCATCTTTGTGGCATAATGCAGACACAATCAGCTAATCAAACAAGGAGCCGTTTTACATGGCGGCCACGGAATATTGACCTGGCTATCGGACAAAGGTTCTGCAAATGCACTTGCTCTTCTCCAATTAATATAGATTTGGTAAAAATATTTGCAGACTTCTATTGCTTGCTCCAGGACTTGTACGCATAAATATGCTCAGATAGAAATTATTGTGTTCCAAGAACAATCCAGAAATGTCATGAATTAAGCTATCTGTAAACCCACGTTCCCGCAAGAACCTGCAAGGTCAGACCCGCAGCAAAGGACAATGGAGGACAATGAATGTTTTTTTGCCTGCAAGGTCAATGTTGCCTTCTGTCTCCAAAACACAGAAAAATAATCTACTGTTTTATTTTTTTTAGCGGGGGGGTAGTTTTTTTATGTATTTATTTATTTTTTTGAATATTAACTTAAAATTTTCTTCCTGAATTGACTGTAAACATAATAATTATCCTCCGAGTTGAACTGCTCATAGAGATCCAGGAAAAGTCCTCTCCGTATCTGTTGTGCTCTTATCTATTCTGACAAGAAGATAAAAATAAAATCCTTAGAGTAAAAAAAAAAAAAAAAAAAATGTAAAAATTCAAAAAAAAAAAAAATAGTTATAAAATATTTCTTATTTAAAATTGATTGTGTTAAATATTAAGGACTCTGTTCAATTGTCGCTGTATGAGCTGAGACATTTTTCTTGGCACCGCAGAGACTCATTTCTCAGTCGGTGAGCGGCTGCTTAACCAATTCTTACACTTTTTTTTTTCCTGTTAAAGTCAAGAGTAATGATATCCAGCAGGGGAAAACATCAATTAATAATTTTCTGGATCTCCCGAGGCATTAAAAACACTGAAACTGTAATTTGCTGTGGGCAATCTAAATGTAGGGGCCAAATTGTGATGATAAACAAACAGAGGGCACCCCGCTTTATACGCTGCTAATGGACTCCATCCCCTGAATCATTTATGGCCATTGTCTCTTTTTTTTTTCTTAATTTATGTAAAAGATGCAATGAGCAAAGTGCGGATTAATTTAAAGATTTTCTATTCTTCTAATCCCTCACTTAATTGTCTGTCAAGAAATATATTCTTCAAATGTGTCTTGTTTTTTTTTTTTGCTGTGCTTAGCAACTACTGGAAAAAAACAAACAATGGAACAGTATTGTACAAATGCACAAAGTACGTTATCAACTTTGTATCTATCTGTCCATCTAAGAGGTAGTTAATTCTAGCACCGGGTATCGGTGCGCATGCGCGGATGTGCACAGTGACGTGCATGGATACATTATTGCCCATGATAAAAAATGGTCACCCCGTTCCTTACTGCGGAGACATGTCGCTCTGTTGTGGCTCTCTGGATAGATTTTCTCTTGGTATCACCGTCCTTCGAATGAGACTTTGGAAAATACAGGATGTAGTACAACATTGTTGAGTCTTTGAGTTTTAAGGTATCTGCTATCTACAGGTTAGGAAATAACTTACGGATCACTGCGGAGTCAAACCGCTAGGACTCCTAGAGATCCAATAATTGGGGCATTGGAACATTGAGGATTGTTCCTGCAGCCTGCATGGAGCAAAGGTGCACATGCACGAATTTTACTTTATTCATTAGAACCAAATAAATGAGCCGGAGCATAAGCTGGTATACATGCAACATGTAGGAGCGTATTCACACGTTGGTCATTTAACAGGCAAAACCTAAGATAGCAAGAAAATGAGCATGTACCCTGCAGAGAGTAAATAGTAATAGTGCATATTAATAACATTGGGTACTTAGTAATCACCTTTTTTGATAAAAATAAATAAAAGCCATCCCACCTCAACAAGGTGTACCCATTGGGACGGTCCTATCCTTTTAGTATTAAAACCTCATTTTGTATCAGGCAACCTCAATGTAGATGGGGTCAGAGCAGGACCAGGGTCTGACTGGTCACACACCTGCCCATGGGAAGCTATATATGAAATGCCCAGCTCAAAAAGGGGGAGTCACACCTCTCTTTACTTAAAGTATGGTATTGCCATGGGTGTGTCAGAGGTGACAGTCAGTCGCCCTGCAGTTGGTTGCAGAAGATCTCTACGTTTGGCATTACAGACATCTTCTTAGAGGCTGGCTGGCTGTCTCTAGGACCCAGTGGCTACCTCCCTCTGGCTAATTAGCTCCCTGGCCTGGGTGTATAAATACCTGGTGTGTCTGAGAGGGAGGTGAAGGCGATATTCATTACTACTTGTGCGGCTTTAGCAAGAGCAGTACTTTGTCCTCTCTGGAGCTTGAGGCCGTGTGCACATTTGTCTGGAGTCGTCTAAAGCTAAGCAATACCCCCCCTGTTTGTCTACTCTTGTTGTCTATAGAGGTTAGTGGAGATCGACTAGTGCTCATCTCCTCCCTTCCCTAGCCTTAGCCATACGCCAGGGAAAGTCAGGGCGAGGCACGCGTGCGGCAATTGGTGAGGAGCCAATATAGGGTCATTAGGGGAGACAGGGTGACACTAGACCAGACTAGGAGGTCTCCACTCCCCCCTTTATCCTAGTGTCTGGGCTCCCTTTCTCTTTCCGTCTGTGCTGCACTAAGTCTTTCCCACACCCTGCGTGACAGGTATAGCCTCATTTTGTTTCTATCTTAGATTTGTCTGTTAAATGGCCACATTTAACATGCTTCTATACATTGCATGTATACCAAATTATGCTTCGGCTCATTTCTTTGGTTTTTCTGTATTTTTTTGTACCTTGCACAAACAGGGGCATGGCTCCCCCTTTTTGAGTTAGTCATTCCATTTATATAGCTTCCCATGGGCAGATGTCTGAACAGTTGGGGCTGTATCCTGCTCAGCCCCCATCTACATTGACGTCTGACACAAGGTGAGGGTTTAATACTATGAACCGGATAGGACCGTCCTGATGGGGTACACCTTGTCACGGTGGGAAGGCTTTTATGCTTTTTTTTAATCAAAAACAGTATTTATTAAGTACTCTGTGTTGTTTATATGTATTATTACTATTTACTTACAGGGTATATGCTGTAACATACCTGGCGGCGTCCTTGCATAGTGGTCCATCTCCCACTGTGCAAGAGCGCGCACTTGATCTCCAGTCCAGAATGTCTCTCTGGCTTCCCTCCATGCTGTCTGTTTGTGTCTGTTTCTGCTGCTTAAGGGCGGCGCCCGATCACTTCCTGATTTTTGTACCTGCTGTGGGTCACACCCCTTGTGCGTCCTCAGCCTATTGCTGTCTGTCACCTGGTATTTAACCCAGCTGCCCCAATCAATCCCTGCCTGAGCATCTTGCCCTGTCAGTTGGCTTTTGTCTCTGACATGCCAGGTCCTGTCTATGTTACCTGTCTTGCAGTATCTGTTCCCATGTCTGTACTGTGTCCTATCTGTGTACCCTAACCTGTAGTCTGTACTCGTTCCTTGCCTGTTCGTTCCGCCTTCCTGGAGGCTGTATTTCCAGGCCAGTCTGAACACGCTCCTTGCCTGTTCGTCCCGCCTCTCTGGGGGCCGTATTCCCAGACCCGCTCTTGTATCCCGCTGCAGTGTCTGTCTCCTCCGTACACTCAGTTCCAGTCTGAACTCTCTCCTATCTTTTACCTGTTTTTTCTCTATGTCCGTTCCTTTCCTTTTTCTGCAGAGTCTGAACTCGTACCTAACTCCTGCTTGTTGTCTCTGTACTCCCGTTTGTGAGTTTGTGGTCCACTCGCTACTTCACTGCAAGTACCCTGTGGGTATCTGGCTCTGCCTTTCCCTTCCTGTCTGTTCCGTGTGAACAGAGCCCTGTCCGTCCTGCTCTGACTCCTTGCTCACTGCTCCGGCAGCCTTGCTCCGCTCTGACCCTTTTGCTCACTGCTCCGGCAGCCTTGCTCCACTCTGACCCTTTTGCTCACTGCTCCGGCAGTCTCGCTCCGCTCTTATCCTTTTGCTCACTGCTCCGGCAGTCTTGCTCTACTCTTGCTCACCGCTCCAGGCGGTCTCATCCTGCTCTGCTCTTGCTCACCGCTCCAGGCGGTCTCGTCCTGCTCTGCTCTTGCTCACCGCTCCAGGCAGTCTCGTCCTGCTCTGCTCTTGCTCACCGCTCCAGGCGGTCTCGTCCTGCTCTGCTCTTGCTCACCGCTCCAGGCAGTCTCGTCCTGCTCTGCTCTTGCTCACCGCTCCAGGCGGTCTCGTCCTGCTCTGCTCTTGCTCACTGCTCCAGGCGGTCTCGTCCTGCTCTGCTCTTGCTCACCGCTCCAGGCGGTCTCGTCCTGCTCTGCTCTTGCTCACCGCTCCAGGCGGTCTCGTCCTGCTCTGCTCTTGCTCACCGCTCCAGGCGGTCTCGTCCTGCTCTGCTCTTGCTCACCGCTCCAGGCGGTCTCGTCCTGCTCTGCTCTTGCTCACCGCTCCAGGCGGTCTCGTCCTGCTCCACTCTTGCTCACCGCTCCAGGCGGTCTCGTCCTGCCCTGCTCTTGCTCACCGCTCCAGGCGGTCTCGTCCTGCTCTGCTCTTGCTCACCGCTCCAGGTGGTCTCGTCCTGCTCTGCTCTTGCTCACCGCTCCAGGCGGTCTCGTCCTGCCCTGCTCTCGCTCACCTCTCTGGGCAGCCTCACTCTGCTGTGTTTGTCCGCCACATCTGTGGTTCTGTTCCAGAGTCCCAGTGTGTACTGGGTCCTATCCCGCCTGTGTTCCTACCTGCTAGTGCCTTCCTGTCTGCACTCTAGCCGTGCTTGCCTGTACCCCCCTGCCTGCATACCCGCCTGCCTGCATACCATTCGTGCCTGCCTTTACTCACCAGTCTGTGTGCCAGCCTAACCAGTCTGTTCCTGTATTCCCCTGTGTGGGTCAACAGCCGTGTCCGGGGTCTGTCCTGGAGTAGCACCTGGTCCCTCTGCTCGGTTCCTCCTTGGTGCACTGGCGTCGTATGCCGTCGTGCGACACTGGTCGGATTGGGTGAATACCTAGTTACGCCCCTCCAGGCTTTCACTCTCCGGCACGGTCCAGTGGAATCACACGCACACGCCGCTCAGCCCGGGCGTGTGCATTACAGCATGCTCAGGCCATGGTTCCCGTTGAGCCCCACGGCCTTCGCTCTCTGAGACGTTTTCTAGTGAATACATACATTAAAAATAAATAAATTTATTTTTTCCTTAGCTGAGTTCCAGGCGAATTACGCACCCGTCCAGATGGATCTTTCTGCACTCGTTCCTGCGGATCCGCCACCGTACTATGGGGATCCAAGACAGAGTCGTGCATTTGTGGAGCAATGCATGCTACACTTTAAGGCCTACCCTCTCTATTTTCCTTCCGATTGGGCTAAAGTGGCCTTTATGATTGACTACCTAGCGGGTGATGCCTTGAAATGGGTCACCCCCCTATGGGAAGCATGGGATCCTGTCGTCCTTGACCTGCAGGCCTTCCTGGTGGCCTTTCGTATGGTCTTCGTAGACCCTAACCCTGAAGCCCCTGCTGAAGCTTCACTTCTCAATATCCCGGAGCAGCCCCGACGGGTAATGTGTGTGGGTAGCGCACTAGTCCTCCTGCCCGAAGAGGCTACTGCCCACCCAGAATCCACACAGGATGACTACGCTCTCCGGAATACTTCTCACAACCTCAAGAGGCAGTCCAGACGTGCTAGACGTAGAGACAAGCCGTCACGCCAGGGTCTGTCCTCCCTGAGACCTCCTGACCCCAACCTTGAAGTCCCTACTGAAGCTTCATCTCCCTGTATCCCGGAGAAGCCCCAACGGGTAATGTGCGTGGGTAGTACACTAGTTCTCCTGCCCAAAGAGACTACTGCCCATCCAGACTCAACACAGGAGAACTTCCTGCACCCGGCATCAGATGCTTCACCCACTTTAACCAGTGTGCATGTGCAAGGATGCTCCAAAGCTGTGATTACCTCCGAGTCTGTGCACCTCTACTACTTGGCGGAGGACCCCCTGTTGCCTCCTGAATCCTCCGGGATACCACTCGATGACAAATGGAGAGAGACTTCTCTACACCCGGTACTCGATACTTTGTCCGCTCCGTCTTGTGAGCCTGACAATGGGTACCCCAAAGTGGTAGTTACCCCTGAGTCTCTACACCCCTCCGACCAGGCGGAGGACCTCCAGTTGTCTCCAGAACCCTTCGGGGTGCTACCTGGTAGCGAAAGGACAGAGACTCTCCTATACTCTGTACCTGATACCTCGCTCGCTTCGTCCAGTGAGTCCAACCTAGTGTACTCCGAAGCAGAGGTTACTCCCGAGTCTCTACACCTCTCCGACCGGGCGGAGGACCTCCAGTTGTCTCCAGAACCCTTCGGGGTGCCACCTGGTGGTGAATGGACAGAGACTTTCCTATATCCTGGATCTGATACCTCGCTCGCTTCGTCCAGTGAGTCCGACCTAGTGTACTCTGAAGCAGAGGTTACCCATGAGTCTCTACACCCCTCTGACCAGGCGGAGGACCTCCAGTTGTCTCCAGAACCCTTCGGGGTGCCACCTGGTGGTGAATGGACAGAGACTTTCCAATACTCGGTACCTGATACCTCGCCTGCTTCGTCCAGTGAGTCCGACCTAGTGTACTCTGAAGCAGATGTTTTCTCTGAGCCTCTGCACTCTTCTGACCCGGCGGAGGACCTCCAGTTGTTTCCTGAATCCTCCGGGGTACCACCAGATAACAAAGAGACAGTGACTTTTCCTCATCCTGTACCTGATAACCCGTCTATTTCTTCCTGTGTGTTTGACAAGATGTACCTCGAAGCAGAGATTACCCCCAAGTCTCTGCTCCCCTCCAACCCAGTGGAGGACTTCCAGTTGTCTCCTGTACCCTCTGGGGTGCCACCTGAAAATATGTGGAGAGAGACTTCCTTGTGTGCTGTTCCTGGTACTCCACCCGTTTCGTCTGTTGCTGAGGATGGCTGGATAGGAGGTAGCATCCTAGCTAACCAGATGAGACCAGTTTTTCCTGTGGACAGTGGAAGTGATCTCCTTGAAGTGAAGGATTGGCCCTCGAATTCCCTGCGGAAGATTCTGGCAGGCCTGAAAAAGAGGGGGCGTAAGGGGGGGGGTACTGTAACATACCTGGCGGCGTCCTTGCATAGTGGTCCATCTCCCACTGTGCAAGAGCGCGCACTTGATCTCCAGTCCAGAATGTCTCTCTGGCTTCCCTCCATGCTGTCTGTTTGTGTCTGTTTCTGCTGCTTAAGGGCGGCGCCCGATCACTTCCTGATTTTTGTACCTGCTGTGGGTCACACCCCTTGTGCGTCCTCAGCCTATTGCTGTCTGTCACCTGGTATTTAACGCAGCTGCCCCAATCAATCCCTGCCTGAGCATCTTGCCCTGTCAGTTGGCTTTTGTCTCTGACATGCCAGGTCCTGTCTATGTTACCTGTCTTGCAGTATCTGTTCCCATGTCTGTACTGTGTCCTATCTGTGTACCCTAACCTGTAGTCTGTACTCGTTCCTTGCCTGTTCGTTCCGCCTTCCTGGAGGCTGTATTTCCAGGCCAGTCTGAACACGCTCCTTGCCTGTTCGTCCCGCCTCTCTGGGGGCCGTATTCCCAGACCCGCTCCTGTATCCCGCTGCAGTGTCGGTCTCCTCCGTACACTCAGTTCCAGTCTGAACTCTCTCCTATCTTTTACCTGTTTTTTCTCTATGTCCGTTCCTTTCCTTTTTCTGCAGAGTCTGAACTTGTACCTAACTCCTGCTTGTTGTCTCTGTACTCCCGTTTGTGAGTTTGTGGTCCACTCGCTACTTCACTGCAAGTACCCTGTGGGTATCTGGCTCTGCCTTTCCCTTCCTGTCTGTTCCGTGTGAACAGAGCCCTGTCCGTCCTTCTCTGACTCCTTGCTCACTGCTCCGGCAGCCTTGCTCCGCTCTGACCCTTTTGCTCACTGCTCCGGCAGCCTTGCTCCACTCTGACCCTTTTGCTCACTACTCCGGCAGTCTCGCTCTGCTCTTATCCTTTTGCTCACTGCTCCGGCAGTCTTGCTCTACTCTTGCTCACCGCTCCAGGCGGTCTCATCCTGCTCTGCTCTTGCTCACCGCTCCAGGCGGTCTCGTCCTGCTCTGCTCTTGCTCACCGCTCCAGGCGGTCTCGTCCTGCTCTGCTCTTGCTCACCGCTCCAGGCGGTCTCGTCCTGCTCTGCTCTTGCTCACCGCTCCAGGCGGTCTCGTCCTGCTCTGCTCTTGCTCACCGCTCCAGGCGGTCTCGTCCTGCTCTGCTCTTGCTCACCGCTCCAGGCGGTCTCGTCCTGCTCTGCTCTTGCTCACCGCTCCAGGCGGTCTCGTCCTGCTCTGCTCTTGCTCACCGCTCCAGGCGGTCTCGTTCTGCTCTGCTCTTGCTCACCGCTCCAGGCGGTCTCGTCCTGCTCTGCTCTTGCTCACCGCTCCAGGCGGTCTCGTCCTGCTCTGCTCTTGCTCATCGCTCCAGGCGATCTCGTCCTGCTCTGCTCTTGCTCACCACTCCAGGCGGTCTCGTCCTGCTCTGCTCTTGCTCACCGCTCCAGGCGGTCTCGTCCTGCTCTGCTCTTGCTCACCGCTCCAGGCGGTCTCGTCCTGCTCTGCTCTTGCTCACCGCTCCAGGCGGTCTCGTCCTGCCCTGCTCTCGCTCACCTCTCTGGGCAGCCTCACTCTGCTGTGTTTGTCCGCCACATCTGTGGTTCTGTTCCAGAGTCCCAGTGTGTACTGGGTCCTATCCCGCCTTTGTTCCTACCTGCTAGTGCCTTCCTGTCTGCACTCTAGCCGTGCTTGCCTGTACCCCCCTGCCTGCATACCCGCCTGCCTGCATACCATTCGTGCCTGCCTATACTCACCAGTCTGTGTGCAAGCCTAACCAGTCTGTTCCTGTATTCCCCTGTGTGGGTCAACAGCCGTGTCCGGGGTCTGTCCTGGAGTAGCACCTGGTCCCTCTGCTCGGTTCCTCCTTGGTGCACTGGCGTCGTATGCCATTGGGCGACCCTGGTCGGATCGGGTGAATACCTAGTTACGCCCCTCCAGGCTTTCACTCTCCGGCACGGTCCAGTGGAATCACACGCACACGCCGCTCAGCCCGGGCGTGTGCATTACATATGCTCACTTTGTTTCTATTTTAGATTTTGTTACTTTATTCATTGTCTAAGGATCGGCTGAAGAGAGCTCAGCAATTGACTTTTTCCAACAGTCACATAGACAATGAATGGAGGGGAGGCTGCATATGCACGGTCTTTACTGAAGACAGCGCAGTGATTGGCTATTTCCAGCAATCCCATAGACAATGAATGAAGACTTCAACCTTTCCAGCACCTGGTATGACAGCCACCTCTGCGCCCCCTATAGCTATGATTTTGGCTTCAAGTACATAGAAGATTCCCCCTCCACCCCACCCCACCCCAGAATAAGTTTTCACAATTTTTAGCAAACATTCTTTCAGCTATAAAACTTTTTAAAACAAAAAATAAGTTCTTAAAAAAATAATAATAATAATGAAAAAATCCAGTTAAAAAAAGAAAAGTTGTATATTCCAGATTGGGTGAATCGTCTTTTCCCCTCTCAGCAAATTTTGTTTTTGTATCTAACTTCAATCTGAAGAATTTCAAAGTCCTATTAAGAAAAAAAAAATTGTATCACTTTCACATTTGAGTCCAATTAGCATATTGGATAGAAAAAAAAATTTTTTTTTTGTTTACTGGAAATATTGTTCTGGAGTTTAATGTCCACATAGGACTTGGGAAAGTAATAAAAGATGGGGCGAGTTGGCCAGTAAGTGACTTTTTAATGACAGTAGATGACTGAGAAATGCCGCAAGCACACATGGAAATCGTCTGCTGAGGCCGAATGTGTTTTCTTGTAATGTAATAAGTTCAATATGTAGGAGGGTGCGGTGATTTGTGTGTTTCCAATTTATTTCTAGACAATTTTTTAATTTTTTTTTTATATATATATATATATATATATATATGTATATATACTTTAATTTTGTTGTTCAAATTAATTTTATTTCTACTGATTGCCATGAATGTTATTATTTATTGATAATAATAAATAATAATATTTATTATTTTATTCCCACGGTTGGGATTACCATCAAATATGACATAAATCACAGCCACAAAATATTCACCAAACTATCAACTCCCATACTGTTTATTCCAAAAAAGGAAGGCAGAACTCAAAAATTGTGGAAATAAAAAGCAAAAAAAAAAAGATTATTCATTATTTTTAGCAGCCTGCTATTTTTATAGATTTATTTGAACTGAACTCAGATTCTGCAAATTGGAATTTTTGGTAAAATCCTTAAAAGAGGGTGGCCACTACTTTTTTATTACTGGCCTATTCCTTGTATAGGCCATCAGTATCTAGCCCGGGTGAAGCAACAACTATCACCCCCAATGATCAGTCGTTATCGGCAGCTGCTGGATATTCTCCGGTGCCGGAACACAGGATTTACGTCATTTCTATAGTGGCCGGGTATTGCAGATCCACTTCCTATTTAAGTAAATTGGGTGTGGATTTGCAGTGGAAGGAGGGTCTATGAGGACTGGCCTCCAGCACCAAAGGGAAAATGTTAAAACAATAATACTTATGGTGCAATTTAAAACATTGTGAGAAAACGCAAAAAGATAAAAAAGGCCAAGAATCCATAACTTACGCGTTTCAGGTCAGCAACCCTTACTCATAGCAATAGATAAACCGAAACGCGTAAGCTCATGGATCCTTAGTCTTTTTTATATCTTTTTATGTTTTCTCACCAAGGAGCCATAAGCTTAAGCGTTTCAGTTTATCTGTTGCTATGAATAAGGGTTGCAAACCTGAAACGCGTAAGTTTATGGATCCTTAATCTTTTTTATCTTTTTGGTTTTTCTCAACAATGGTTTTTAATTAACATTTTCCCATTGGTGCTGGAGCTCAGTCATTCTGGACCCTTCTTCCATTTCTGACCTGGATACCAGCCTGGTGGTGTCCCTACACTCCTTACACAACAACCTGACAAAACAAGGTCTACTAGGGTTACTACTTGAATACAAGTAGTTTTCGCACTGAATTGGCCTCCCTAGAAGGTGAGCGGATTGTCTTTTTTTTCCCTTCATACATATTGTGGATTTGCAGTACCTGGCCGCGGCCACTACAAAAATGTCATGCTAGGTATGGGAAGGACCCAGCGTACGACGAAGGGAGCCCCAGCAACTAGGGAAAGGGAGAGTGGAGACCCTTAGGTAGATCTTACAACACCCTGGCTCCCCTATCATCCCTAAATAGGTTCCTCACCTATCGCCAAGCAGGATACCTTAACCCTGGCTGACCCTGGATCTACCTAGGTAGGGAGGGGGAGGAGTGAGCACTAGTCAGCCCCACTGCAACTAAAGACAAAAAGGTAGACTGACAAGGAGATACACTTAGCTTTGAGAAGACACCAAAGCGATCACGATAACAATCACAAAGGAACTCCAAGAAGAAACTAATCAACTGCTAGAACTCCAGGCCTGAACAGAGGAATATACTTCTATCACCAGCGATTCTCTGGAGAGACTGGGTGTTATTTAAAGGTCCAGCAAGGATGTGTTAATTAGCAGCAGAAAGTGGAGCTCACCGCTTGGTCCTAGAGAGGGAAGGATGGTGAAAGGATCAAAAAGGTGTCTGCAAGGCCAAATGCAGCGATCTTCTACAGCCGGATCCCGAATGACTCTCTGTCACACACGTGACAAAAAATGACGGACCTGCTGTGCTCCGGCAGCATTCAAGAACTTTCGGCAGCCAACGATAATGGCTGATTGGCGGGGATGCTGGTTGGTGCACCACCACCGATCAGATATTGATGGCCTATCCTGAGGATAGGCCATCAATGAAAAAAGGTAGTGGACAAGCCCTTTAATTAATGTTATAAGTTAGGAAAAGATTCACTAATATCTGTCTATCCTGAATGTTAAGCCTTGCATGTTCTGAATGAGCACAGAAGTTCAATATGGGCTAAATAAATATGTCACTCAGAAAGGCTGACATTTTTTTCTAAGGAAAAGGAGAGGCATTGTATTCTTACAGCTCCTTTCGTACACTCATTTTCTTGGTTGTGGTTCACAATATCCCAAATAGTTTAATTCCGAGTGAAGGCGTCCAAGGTTCCATATTCCGTCCTCATGCTGAGGTGACAGCTCCAGGAGCTCGAATAGAAACCTTAGGCACATGTGTATTTCATCAGCCCGAGGTACACCAAGTAATTACTGACTCAAGTTAATTCATTGTTTTATTTATATATTTTATTAAAAAATGGACCAAAGGGAAAGTGGAAAAATAAGTAACCCAAAAAAAAAAATACAAAAAGAAAAGCAAAAACCACAGGCCAGCCCGATGGAAAGATGCATAGATGAAAAAGTAAAGAGGTTACATGTGGGATTGATTATCACATTGATTAAAAGCAAGATTCATCCATCTATCCCACCTCCCTCCCACAAGCCACTAACCACAGCTATTTTTTTTGTAGGGTCTTCCATTGCCCTAGTTACTTCATATTCACGGTCTAAACTCTTGTGGTTCAGACGGTTTGTCTTCTGGGTAGCCAAAAGGAGAATAAAAATGCAAAAAAAATTGTCCTTCTTAATTGCACAAAAGAGACAGTTGACATAGTAAGGGCCTTTCTGATTGTAATCAAATTCCGGAAGAATAATTACCCCGCGTCTCAGAAAAGGGCTATGGTCAAAGTAGCCTGGAAAATGCAACCAAAAAGATATGAGAAGTGGAACACTTAGGTGATCTACGGACCAAACGAATGCCTGGAGGTCAACTTCCTCTTCTGTGTTTTTTTTTTTTTTTTTTGTTATTTGGCAATTTCTAAATTCGATGGTAGATGGAAACCACATACTTTATGCTAAGACATATATTTCTTTTATAGATTATGTGGCTTTGTGTAATGCATAGAGGTATCTTTATACTTACGGAGGTATTATTGAGGCTCCTCACTCCTCTTAGTTCTTCTCTGAGAAACTCCTAAAAATACGCTGTAAGAAATGATGAAAGGTGAAGAATGGGGATCACAATTTGTACTTGAATTTTTTTGACAATTTTTAAATAAAGGACAACATGGCTGCCAAGATGGACCTTGAAGAAATGTCAAAACTTTAATTGAACTTCTTTATTATATGGGAGCTGAATTTTACCAGGAAGTTGGATTCATATTGAGTCTTTTCACCGCAAACTGAAAGTTCTCCAAAGCTTCCAGTTGCCCTGAAAAGACGTGTATGATACTCCGACTTTCCAATCTCTCTCTCCCTTATCAATTAAATCTGTATTATTCTATTTTCGTACCGCACTAATCTTCACTGCTCTGCTGTTTTCCGCACCAAAAATGCCAGGAGCTATGGGAAGAATAGACAGAAAAAGAATGGAATGAAGACCACTAAACTGAAGTGGTGGGACACGAGAGGGTAGGGTAAGTATAATTTTTTTTCCTCCTATGCCCTCTACAATCCAGTAAAAAGGCCTCTGTCTAAATGCCACTTTGCTGGATTTCCATTAAGAAAATTGCAGAAAATTCTGATATAGGTGAATTTGAAATTTTTTTTGTAAAATTTGAGACCAATTCAATTTGCACCAAATCAGTTCACTCATCTCTAATGCCTACCGCCCATGTAATACACATGGATGCCCGCCATAGCATGAAGCGCTGCCTGGTTCATAGAGAGGGACACCCTCTATGTCTAGTATGATGATAATGGAGTATTGCCCTTACTGGGGTGCACCTACAGTATGTGGAAGTCTTGGGTCCTAGATTCCAACAAGTCATCATTGTTTGGTCATGGACTCGAAAGGAACAAGAAAAAAAACATGCCTACAGTAAAAAAAACAGCAGCACCCCTGTACTAATGCTGTAATGGCACACACAACCTGTAGGCAGCGATGTTTTTCTAATTTTGGACATCGCCTTTAAATCAAGATCATGACACCTTGCTGTTCATCTGATCGAATACCCACCACCAACTCGGTTATTAGCACAAAATTCTCCATCTGAACTATTTTCATCCCCAACTTTTCTTTCACCATAAATACATTTTCTTACACTACAATATTTGCTGTACACGTCGCTACGTGTAATTGTAGTTTAATCTTAAAAATATCACCCTGGGGCATTAAAATGGCATCTTAAGTCTCCTTAATGCTGCGTATTGTCCTGTAAGTCGTTCTCATTATTCTCAAGTTTCTAAATTACGCAGCCCCTACGCTTTTTAATCGGGGGAACATGAAACAGTCGATACTCTTATTCTGGAGCTGCTGACAAATGAAGTGATTTCATGGCACGGATTAATCAGATAATTATTATTCTGTTTATGAAAGAATAATTGAATTTCAGGGTTAAAGAGAAAAAAAAATTAGATCCTGCGAAACCTCGTGAAGGGAATTTCCAGGCGGCATACTGTTCTGCTGCCATTAAGTACGACACCTTCTGCGTTATCGTTGCGGCAATTCTATAAAATAAAACAATCAATCCTCTTAACTACGGTACAAATTAATAGGCATAATAGGTATGACCGTGCCGGTGTATTGTCTGCGAAGCTAAGTCTAGTTTAGTGGAACAGGATAATACTTTCATTTTCGAAAAAAAAAAAAAAATAATATGCTTATACCTGATTTATTTGAGTTATATTTAGATAAATTAGCGGGCACCTGGAAAATGGGCTCATTTGTGTAATATTAGGTTATTATATAAATCCTTACTGTACTTCTCAAGTCGCTCAAGTGGAAGGAACTCGCCTCTGCAAATTAGGTACAAATTAGTCATATCCTTCGGCACGTGATCTTCAGGGAAAAGAATAAAAAAAGATATAGAGTAAATAAAAAAATATGTAATATACATATTTCAAGTCCCCAGTGTTGTTCACCATTTTTATAAATGATCTAGATAAGGGAACTGAAGGTAAACTAATCAAATTTTCAGATGATGCAAAGCTAGGAGGGATAGCTAACACTACAGAAGACAGAGAAAGGATTCAGAAGGATATAGAGAAACTTGAACAATAGGCAGCAACTAATAGGATGATATTTAACAGGCAGAAATGCAAGATTGTACATATGGGCAAGAAAAATAAAAATTACATCTACAGAATGGGAGGAATAGAACTAAGCAACAGCATGTGGGAAAAAGACTTGGGTATACTAATAGATCACAGACTGCACATGAGTCAACAGTGTGATGCAGCAGCAAAAAGGCAAACACAGTTCTGGGATGTATTATGAGAAGCATAGAGTCTAGATCACGTGAAGTAATTATCCCCCTCCACTATTCCTTCGTCCGACCTCATCTGGAATACTTTGTCCAGTTCTGGGAAACACACTTTAAAAAAAATCTGGAGCAAGTTCAGAGAAGAGCTACCAGGATGGTGAGTGGACTGCAAACTATGTCCTACGAGGAACGGTTAGAGGATCTGGGAATGTTTAGCTTGCAAAAAGAAGCCTGAGAGGAGACTTAATAGATGTCTACAAATATCTGAAGGGATGTCACAGTGTAGAGGGATCATCCTTATTCTCATTTGCACATGGAAACACGAGAAGCAATAGGATGAAACTGAAAGGGAGAAGATACAGATTAGATATTAGAAAAAAAAATTGACAGTAAGGGCGATCAATGATGGGAACAGGCGGCCACGGAAGATGGTGAGTTCTCCTACAATGGAAGTATTCAAACAGAGGCTGGACAGACACGATGACCCTGGAGGTCCCTTCCAACTCTAACATTCTATGATTCATACATACTGTATATATTCTGGAAAAGTAAATAATCCAGTTCAGAATTTGAAATATTTTTAGAAAACAGGAAGGAGCAAATACAAGAAATTAGGAAGACTCTTTGGTGCAGGGTATGGTTGTGGTTTGTTAAAGTGAGCTGGTAGTTTAGATTCTGCATGAAGAATGAAGAAAAATACAATTGCACAGTAATTACTGTAATCTTCTCTTCTCTCAATCTTTTTCTTTCTTTTTATTTTTTCTTTCTCTTCTGTTCTTTCTTTTTTCTTTTTTTTTACCTTTTTTTTCTCTCTCTACAACATACACTATTTTTTGCATTTGTTCAATGTTTTATTGCTTTCTCTTATCTCTATGGTTAAGCTGTGATGTCCTCTCGCTAGTCAGATTCACCATAAAATGGCTGTTTCATTCCCTGCTTCTGCTTTTATACTACTTATGATTGGCTGTGATGAGATAGCTGCAAGGCATTATGAAGAAACATACCTGGCCTCACCCATGGTCATTTGATCCTTCTGTGGCTGATAACGTCTTTTGTAATGTGTAAATGGAGATAGCCATTTTAGGCGATTCATGAGAAGGGATCGAATTGCCTAAAAATTTGAGAAAGATTGAATTTGCAATGAATTAATCGATTCACTAATTTCTCATTATCTTCATCACGATACTATTTTCTGTATCACTATACAGTAATCCATTTCACACAACAGTGTTCTGTACAAAGAAAAAACTATTCCAAATCACAAGAGATTCTGTATTTAACGACCGCCGATATGCCTTGTAACAGCGGCAGTTAAGAGGCCTTTTGTCAGCGACGCTTTTTAACAGCACTGAGAAATAAGTAAATAGCGCGCCCCAGCATCAGAAAATCTCCAGGGTTTCCCCTGGAGAACACAATCTGGGACAGTTTTTACGGTCCCCGATCACGTGATCGCCATTATTCAAAAATCCATTAGGGTCAAGTCTGGTGAACGTGTCGGCCAGTTAAGTGGGCCTCTTCGGTCAATCCATTTATTAGGAAATGTTTCATCAAGATACTCGCGACTACTCTTGAATAATGTGGAGGGGCCTCATCTTGTTGGAAATAAAGGTCATTTGAATTAGGCTGTTGCTGTAACTGGGGAACAACTTGATTCATTAGAATTTCGAGATACTTATCTCCTGTGACTGTTCCATCAAAAAATATTGGTCCTAAAACACCAAAACTTGAAATACCACCCCAAACATTGACACCAGGCTCATTTAGTTATTGCTCTAATGTTAAATGCATGTTCTCATTATACCAGCAAATACAATTATGTCTGTTAATATGGCCGGATAATTTGAAAGAAGCTTCATCACTCCACATAATGTTATCTAAAATTACTGGATTCTGTTTGCTAAATCTCCCCCTTCATAACCTTATTACACTTTCTGTCCACCTACTTTTGGACCACCCTGTATATATTTTAAAAAAAATACTACTGTTACATTAGATTTAGGTTTACTAGTATTATATTAGTTTTTTTTGTTAGATATTCAAATAAAATAAAATAATGGCCTGCACTCTGGGGCAGGCGTACACCCTGCTTTGCTCCGACAGTTCCGGGACTGATACAGAATCTGCTCTTGAAGCAGAACATTTTTTAGACAGTGACGACTCCTCTTCCTCCACAGCCTGATGGTAGCGGAGTCGTCGTCACTGCTGAATCATCAGAGACAGGGCCAAGTTCTGCAGTGCCCACCACTGTCACGAAACAGCTTCTTATCTTAATCAGACAGACATCTTGATTTGTTAAGCCAAGAGAAATACACTATTGTGTTTGTGTTGACTTGGGAATGTATGTGTATTTCTGTGGCTGGTCAAGAAGGACATACTAGTATTTGTATAGACCTGAATGTTGACTTCTCTTGGTTTAAAAACAATAATGTTTGTTAATATGCTAATTGCATATTGTGCTAAGGTAGCTAGTTTATTTACAAGAGCAGGGGGATTAGCTAAAACAATGAGACCTGAGTGAGCCCTGCACATTTCCTCCCCACCGACCTGTGACTGATGACCTTAGCCACATATGTAAATATAAAAAGGATTTTTCTATCCTGCTGCAAGGAGAATCAAAGAGTCAGAAAATCAGAAAAACATTCTTCAAGACAGCAGATGGATAGCATGGCTCGATCCAGAGAGACAGATTTGGATTCTGCATGATTCCGGCCTAAGGGTACATGGCCCTGACTGGAAGGATACAGATCCGCTCCATTGACCATCAGAGAACCAATGGATATATTTGGGGAGACCAGGTTTGGATGATGAAGTCACCTGGCCTCATGGATATGTTGTTTGGGGTTGCCAGGTGGGACCCTCTGGTTGCCTGGAACCCATGGAGATAATCGGAGAAGCCAGTTTGGGACCAGCCAGTCATCTGGCCCCATGAAAACTGGAAACTCTTGAAGAGGCCCGGGTGGGACCCTCGGGTCTCCTGGCCTTGTACCTCAATGGACTGTCAGCTTCCTAAGCTTGCCTCTACCTTCTATCTGTGGGGGCCTGCCAAAAGCGGGGGCTACTGGTTGAGGTAGTTGGCCCTGAAAGACCCAAAGTCGCAGCTGTTCTATCACTGGTGTTCTATCACCGGTGGGCCAACGGAAGGATGATACTGTGTAATTTTGCACCATCTTGGGTATTAGCTGGGACTGTTCTATCTGTTTATTGTCCGTTTGGTAGTTCAATAAAGTATTGCCACACTGTTTTACCCTCACCCTGTGTTGTCTGAGTAGTATTATGCCCACAGAAGACCCCAGGTCTTCACACCATCCATTGTGGTATCCCGACATTTTCTACTCAAATTTTCCCATTTCTATTAACCCCTGCATTAAAAGTAGATGTCATCAATTTTCCCCCCTTTGAATTTTTTCAAATTTTTACCCCAGAAGTCCTACAATTAATTATCCACCAAACAAATTTATAAGCCAAACAATTTATTTCCCAAAATTCCACATCCTTTCATTCCCATTCATGGATCCCCACAAATGTCTTTGAAATGAAAAAAAATTGGGGGAGCCTTACCCTCAACATGTGTTTAGTAAGAAAAAAAAACACTCTCCGTTCCTACTGGGCAACAGAATCTGCCCACAGTACCATTGTATTTGCAGCTGTCATGACCTGAGCCTCTTATGAAACCCTGATGAGATTCAACTATGATTGCTTTAGTAAATTGAGACCCCCTAATTTCCCTCCTAAAACATTCATTTTTAAATTCAAATACCGCTGAGCAAAATGTTGCAGTCGACGAGTCCCGTATGAGCTTCAAGGGCCGGCTGTCATTCCGCCAATTCATCCCCTCCATGCAAGCCAAATACAGAGTCAAATTATATAAAATGTGTGAAGGCATAACAGGGTACATATGCACCTTTCTAATATATGAAGGTAGGGACTGCCAAATAAACCCACCAAACTGCCCCGGACAATTGGCATCCCGGGTAAAATTGTCAGGGAGCTAATGATGCCATTTTATTATCATGGTTTCCACGTGTTATACCGACAACTATTGCACAAGAATCCCCCTATACCAATCCCTCCGCGCTGCAAATTCAAGGGCCTGTGGGACAGTCAGAAAAAAATGGGTAGGTTTTTCGTTGCAGTTGGTGTCCAGACGTTTGGACAAGGGAGGGCATCATTCACACTTGCAAGTGACCAACTTCTTGCAGTGAAGTGGGATGACAGGAAAGACGTCTACATGCTGACCACGCTGCATACGGACACCACTGTGACGGTCAGAGACAGGCGCGCCACCAGGGACAAGGAAAAACCGGTCTGCATCACCGACGATAACAGATATATGGAAGGTGTTGACTTGTCAGACCAGGTGCTTCAACGACATCTGGTGAATCGGAAGACCAGGGCCTGGCATATCGAAAGACCAGGACTTGGCATAAAAAGGTAGCATTCTACCTCATCCAAATTGCTAACTATAACAGCTTTATTCTGTAGAAAAGGTCTCAAAGAGCAGCCACTTTCCTCTAGTTCCAGGAGAAAATTGAGTTTCATATTTTCAGGGCTCTGCAAATATGACAATCTATGCCAAATTCGTATACAAAATTCAAATATTGCTCCTTCTGTTCTGAGCTCTGCCGTGTGTCCAAACAGAACTTTTTGACTACATGTGGGGTATGACCGTGCTGATAAGAAAGTGGGTTACAAACTATAGGGTACACTTTTTGTTTTTTGTCTTGCAAAAGTGAAACATTTGGGGCTAAAGCAACATTTTTGTGAAAAAAAATAAAATTTTCAATATGACGAGCAAATGTTATCAAATTCTGTGTCGTACTTGTGGGTTCAAAATGGTCAATATACGCCTGTATAAAATCCTTGGGGGGTCTAGTTTCCAAAATGAGGTCACTTGTGTGGGGTTTCTGCTGTTTAGGCACCTAAGGGGCTTTTCAAATGCAACATGGTGTCCATAATCTATTTCAGCCAATTTTGTGTTCCAAAATTCAAATCATTCTCCTTCCATTTTGAGCCCTGACACTTGTCCAAACAGAAGTTTCTGACCACATATGGGGTATCAGTGCTCTCGGAAGAAACTAGGTAACAAAGAGTGGGGTCCATTTTGTCATGCTATCCCTTATAAAAGTTAAAAAATGGGGCTAAAGCATTATTGTAGAGGAAAATTTTTTTTTTTTTCATAAGAAAGTTTGCAGTGTTAGGTTTCCCTACAGTGCCTCCAGAGGGTAAATTGGGCATTCCACATTCAAATGAAAGGGATATCTGTGAAATGCAGGACAGGGAAAAGAGAAGGATTTGATCTGGCTTCCAATTCATGATCCAGCAATTTGTTAAAACGAAAAGTCTTTTTATTTTAAATATTTAAAAAATATATAAGGATGACAAAAAATGGTTCACAGGTGGGAGAAAAAAACTCACAACAAAAGGAGGTAATTCGGCAGAGGAAGAAAAAATTATAGTATAACCAGATGCATTTCAAAGGCCGAGCGTTCTTAGACTTTGGTATGAACGCAAAGTCTAAGAACGCTCGGCCTTCGAAATTCGTCTGATTACACTATAATTTTTTCTCCTGCCTGTGAACCAATTTTTGTCATCCTTATATTTTTTAAATATTTAACATGAAAAGACTTTTCGTTTTAACTAGTGATGAGCGAACGTGCTCGCCACTACTCGGTACTCGCCCGAGCATCACGTTGCTTGACAAGCTCGGCGAGTATTTCCGGGGTTGCTCGGCGGGAGCTCGGTCTCCTCCCTGCATGTTTGGCGCTCTTCAGAGAGCCAATGAACATGCAGGGATTGCCTGCCACGCACTGTAATGCCGTAGCCATGTTGGCTGTGGAATTACAGTGTTTGGCTGGCCGCACAGCGTCATCAGGTCTATATAAGACGGGGAGCCGCTATGCTCGTCACAGTCTACCCCGGAATCAGGTAGAGTAGGGAAAGGTGCTGCGGAGCTAGGGAGAGATTTGCTTGTTTAGAGTTAGTATCGGTATTCCACAACATATATACACTGGGTACGGAAAGTTTTCAGACCCCTTTAAATTTTTCACTCTTTGTTTCATTGTAGCCATTTGGTAAATTCTAAAAAGTTCATTTTTTTTCTCATTAAAGTACACTCTGCACCCCATCTTGACTGAAAACAAACAGAAATGTAGAAATGTTTGCAAATTTATTAAAAAAAAACCTGAAATATCACATGGTCATAAGTATTCAGACCCTTTGCTCAGACACTCATATTTAAGTTGCATGCTGTCCATTTCCTTGTGATCCTCCTTGAGATGGTTCTACTCCTTCATTGGAGTCCAGTGGTGTTTAATTAAACTCATAGAACTTGACTTGGAAAGGTGCACACCTGTCTATATAAGACCTCACAGCTCACAGTGCATGTCAGACCAAATGAGAACCATGATGTTAGACATCAGGCAGTTGCTGGACCTGACAGTGGGTCAGAATCATCTGTGGTCTCCCATTCTGGTCCAGCCAGGGCAGATGCTGCTTAGCATCACTGTCGGTCCCAACGCCTAGCCAGTGCACGAGAAGTACAGGCTGTCTCTAGGGCCCTTGTTCCTAGTAGTGTTAAGCATAGGTTGCGGAGGGGAACAAGGGCTGCTACAGCCTATGTCCAGGATGCACTGCACTGAGCATGCCCATGACATGGCGGACCGTGATTGGTGCTTTGGTGTCAGCTGATCCGGTGACCTTGTACCGCCTGATTGGCTGCGGGTGACATCATCAGTAGTGCAACCAATAATGCGACAGTGGGCAGGGCTTAGTCTTTAAATAGGCCGCCCACAAGCATGGCGTCGGGCTCTGATCATTGAGCTAGGGTTGTGTTCCTGTGTGGACGCTTGTCTGTTTGGGCTCCACGTGCTCGCTAGCTGCTCTCTCCGTGACCTGCCGATGCCAGAGTTCCCTCGGCTGTTTAGCACAGGTCACTTAGGCAGGCCTAGCTTCGGACAGGCAGGTTTAGCTGGGGATAGGCAGTCTTAGCTGGAGGGAGGCAGGTAGTTTCTGTTTGACAGTCTGGCTCCGTCAAGGGGGTCCGTATACACACCGAGCAGACTGCAGGCTCCATATCCCTGGTACCGCCTGTTAGTCACGTGAAGAGTTACTCCGCAGTCCGGTCGCACACCGGCTGGGAGCACATATACGCCGGCGTGAGTCACACACACTTCCTAGTGCCTGCTGCGTAGCCTCTGTGCAGTTAACAGGGCTACGGCTACATTATTTGTCACACATCTCTCGTGCAGTTAACGGAGAAAGTGCGAATCCCTTTTCCCGTCCCGGTGTGAAGTAACACTGGAGGGATTTATACATTAGTTGGTTGTTTTATCTTCTTTCCCGGAAGGTGTTTGGCCGCAGTCCTCTAGGCTGCAACGCGAACCCCAGGTTCGGTTGCTTTCCATTATTTAATAAAGTTGTTTGCAACCGTCCCCTAAACACATGATCTCAAAGGAACTGTCCAAGGAGCTCAGAGACTGAATTGTGGGAAGGCACGGATCTGGCCAAGGTTACAAAAGAATTTCTGCATTACTCAAGGTTCCTAAGAGCACAGTGGCCTCCATAATCCTTAAATGGAAGAAGTATGCTACCAGTGTATGTGGCCGACTGCCGTATATGATACAGCATAAGAGGGTGCATTGAACATCCTGTCTTCTTCTGCTGTAATAATTACAAATATTTGTAGACATAGCCCCAGATATCAGGAGCCAGGGCAATTTTTTTTTTATCTTAATCCTGGTTATTTGCTTAAAAGCAATCCAGAGTACACCATTTTTCTGCTCCACGTGCTTGTTGGCACTGCAGAACACAGCCAGATCTGTTCCATATTTCAGCGATGAAAATCCAGAAATTTGAACTGAATGTGGAAAATATTGGCCTCCTTTTCCATTCTGTTGCAGTGTGTCGGTCAAGCTATTCACACTAGGTCTCTGTGTAGAATAATATTAGTAAATTACAGGTCAGCTATTTAAAACTGTGGTTCTCTGCAGACGTATCACATATAACTGCGTTCCAAAATCAGCCATTTCTCGTGAACGTGTGAAATATTGTCTTCCATTAAAAATGGGCAAGGTGCGTGGGAAGGGATGGGGAAGTGGACGTGATGGTGATGGTGCATGCAGAGGCCGAGGACGTGGCCGTGGGCAAGCTGAAATTGTGCCATAACAAACACCCACATCTTGTCGCTCAACCTTCCTGTCCCAGTTACTAGGGGACCGCAGTACACCGCTATTTAACCCAGAGCAGTGTCAAAAGGATGTTGGTTGGATAGCAGATAATGCTTCCAGTCACTTTGCCACCACCACCACCCTTTCTTCCACACGGTTAAGTCTCAGTAGCCGTGAGTCTGGAACGCATATTCCTCACCCTGATCCTCCTTCTTCCCACCATGCCGAGTGCCCGGAGACAACTGATCCCACACTTGGACACTCAGAAGAGCTGTTCACTTTTCCATTTATAGATTCGGGCTTCTCGCCTGGCCAGCTTCAAGCGAGTCAAGAGGAGAACGCGTGTAGCGATGCCCAAATATTGGAGCAGCCACAGTCACACGAACGCAAGAGTGGGAAAGTGCAATTACTGTCGCAAGAGGTGGATGATGATGATGATGAGACACAATTGCCAGAAAGTCAGGAGGCCAGAAAGTCAGGAGGAGGACCAGAGTGCGGAAGTGGAAGATGAGGTGGTGGATGATATAGTAACTGACCCAAACTGGCAGGGGGACATACAGAGCGAGGACAGCAGCACACAGGGGGAGGGAGACTTAGCACCACAACAGGCAAGAACAAGCAATGTGGTGTCCACAGACACAAGGCGGGAAAGCATTCCTCGTAACTCCAATATGACGGAAGTTGCCAATACAACTGTTAGGTCTTCCTGACTCTGCAGATAACCCCAAAAAGGCCATTTGCACCACCTGCCAGGCCAGCATCAGCAGGGGTAGCAAAACTTGCAGCCTGACCACCCCCAGCATGATCAGGCACATGGCAGCAAAACACCCGACTAACCCCAGGGTCCAGGAACAGTGTCTGCGGGTGAAGCCACTGATTGTTCCGCTGTTGTGCATGCACACTAATCCCCTGTTCATGGTACATGCCAAGAAGCCTCCCGCCCTGCACCTGTCATTGAACACTCTCAACTAGCACCATAAGCAAGCACATCCACGTCCTTGTCCGAGCGCAGCGTTCAGTTGTCCCTACCCCAGTCCTTGTAACACAAATGCAAATACGCAGCCAACGCTCCACAGGCCACACTACTAAATTCACACATTTCGTGAATGCTTGCACTTGAAATGTTGCCTTTTAGGCTCGTGGAGACGGAAGCTTTCTGCAACGTGATGGTGGCGGCTGTCCCCGGTACTCTGTCCCCAGCCGCCACTATTTCTCCCGGTGTGCCGTCCCCGCATTACACAAGCATGTGTCCTACAACATTAGCTGTGCCCTCAACAACGCAGTTACTGAGAAAGTCCACCTAACCATGGACACGTGGACAAGTGTTTGTGGGCAGGGATGGTACATCTCGCTGACGGCACACTGGGTTAATATAGTAGAAGCCGGGACCCAGTAAGACCTTGGGACGGAACACGTCCTCTGGACAGCCAAGCGGCACTACCTCGGCCAAGCGGCAACAGGCTGTGCTGAACATAATATGCTTAGGTGACAAACCGCACAACGCTGAAGAGTTGTGGAGAGCTCTGAAAGGGCAGGCAGATCTGTGGCTGACACCGCTGACCCTACAGCCAGGCATGGTCGTGTGTGACAATGGCCGGAACCTGGTGGTGGCTCTGAGGCGAGGCAAGCTCATACATGTACCATGCTTGGCCCATGTGCTTAACCTTGTAGTTCAGCGATTTCTCAAAACCTACCCAGATCTGCCAGATCTGCTTGTCAATGTACGCCGCCTGTGTGCCCATTTTAGAAAGTCAGCTACAGCTTCCACCGCCCTTGCCGTACTTCAGCAGCGTTTGCAGCTTCCAGCTCACTGACTGATCTGCGATGTCCCCACACGTTGGCACTCTACATTGCAGATGTTGGAAAGGATTTGTGAGCAGAAGAGGGCAGTATCAACAAGGCCATCCGTATTCAGATCAGACTCCACACATAAGACCTCAGGAGTGGACATGGATGTCAGACATATGTACCATCCTCCAAAACTTTGAGGACTCCACCAAGATGGTGAGAGTTGATGACACCATAATTAGCGTCACCATCCCGCTTCTCTGTCTTCTGAAATGCTCTCGGCTCACAATTAAAGAGGATGCATTGCAGGCGGAGCACTATGAGATGGAGCAAGGAACTATCCAGTGTGATTTCACACAGCCCAGCCTCATCTCATCCCATCGTGGATTTGGTGACAATGAGGAAGAGGAGGAGGAGGAGGAAGAACAGGAGCTAGTTTCCTGCGCTATAGACGGTACTAGCTGCACAACTGTCATATCGTCTGCTCAGTGTGGATGGCCTGAGGACAGGGAGGATGAGGAAGAGAGCATGGTCAGTTGTCCTCTTGGTGAGGACACGGAAGTCTTGCCTGTTAGCAGTCTAGCACACATGGCTGCGTTTATGTTATGCTGCCTTTTCCATGACCTTGACGTTGTCCAAATTTTGGGTGACCGTCATTACTGGTTGGTGACACTTCTAGACCCACACTGCAAGGAGAACTTTCTGTCTCTTATTACCTTGTGAGCAAAATAATGGCCAGATAAACAATAATAAACGGACCATAGTGCCAAGACATACTGTAAGTGTCAAGCAATAGGTCCTTATTGCCTACTCATATAATTGAATGCAAAAAAAGGAGGACAAAAGAGTAATATGGCAAAGCAGACATAATTTTATTTCACACAAAAACTCCAAAGTGGTAAAAATATTCGGAAACACAAAAGCAGGGGGTAAGGTGCACAGTGCCAGAAGCCGGAGAATCCCTGGGGGGACAGGGCAAAAAGGATTATAAGTTCATGGGTCTATAAATACCAAGGGACAGGTATGGGTATATAATTAGATAAAAAGAATGTAAATATGGGGCAACTGGGGAGATTTTTTCCTTGATGTAATATACAGCTTATAGTCAAAAATAAATAAATGTCATATGTAAATCACAAGTAGGATATAATAGTAGGAGCTGAAAACAGAGTTCAATTAAGAGCAACCATAATACTCCGTATAGACACAAGGGAAGTGTCCACACAGTGTCCCAAAAACTGCCCTGGAAGTAAGCCTGATAACTCACCCAAGAGTCAGGAGTGGAGAAGAGCCCACGAGTCCCAGGGAGACCCCAGAGAGTGCTGATGGTGAGGAACGCGCCCTGACGCGCGTTTCGCCGATCTTTCTCAAGAGGCGCTACCTTGAGCACCACCAGGACATGAAGATATACGCCCCCATTAGGTCATGTGATTAAGGGGGCGAGGAAGCTGATTGGGTTGACATGGCGCGTGTGCCCAGAGCCACGCCCCCCCCGCATCACAGCCATCAAGTCCCTGACACGCGCCCGGGGGCGCGCTAAAGCCACGCCCCCGGAGGCGTGCCAGGGACATCAAGACAGCTGGGCACGAGCGCGGGCAGGCAAGGGACCGGAGCACACGCGCACCACCCAGGCAGCAGAGAGACCACCATACACAGAAGGAGGAGGAGGACAAACAGGCACACATCCGTCCCAACAGTGGGGGGTGATTATAAAGAACCTATGCCGTGTCCTGCAGCCAAATAAGAAAACCAGGGACACTATCCATGACGGGATAGCATGCACCCCAAAATCATGGATTAACCCCTTAGATCCCCTATCAGAAATCTATTACATTATAATTATACAAAAAGCAATCAAAAATAAACACCATAGATCAGGTCAATTCCAAAGGGGAGGGGGAGATGGGAGGGGTGTTTTTTCTCCAAAAGTTCTCCTTCCTGTTGATTATAAGGTGTCTCAAACATGAAGATGGTACGTATGGATGGTGCACGATGCTTGTTAAAGTGGTAACACTAGATCTAAAGGATAAAAGGGAAAATCAAATATTTAAAACACAAATAAAAACAAGCTAAAACCCAAAAGCACAGACTGGGGGATCAGAGGAAAGAAATAACTGGGGGAGAGCATCAGAAGACTAGAAGGCTATGTCATAAAAAGGATGAGAAACCCAGGTTTTCATTCAGGCCACGCGGGGCCAGGGTATCAAGGACAGTTATCCATCTGGCCTCTTTTTGCGCAAGATAAAGTTTAGAATTCCCACCCCGAGAGCCCAAATGCACCACATCGATACCACGCACCATCAAGGTGCGTGGATCACAGTCATGAAAAGCTTTTAAATGTCGTGGTAGTGTCTTGAGCTCCCGGGGATCCGGCAGAACTTTGGCTGCGCCAATGTCCCGCACATGCTCCCGCACCCGAACCCTCAATTCTCTCGTGGTAAGTCCCACATAAATTTTATTACAACCAAATTTTGGCAGCCCTTGCAGTCACAGCATGGGCATTACTACTATAGGAGACACGCTGCTTTATAATGGGAGCATTTTTTTACTGAGACCCTCCTCTGTCTCTTCAAAGTTGTATTGGGTTGCATCCAAATTTTTGGCAGCCCTTGCAGTCACTGCATATGCAATAACAGTATAGGAGACCCACTCTTTAATAATGAGAACAACAAAGCATAGCCAACTGCTGGCCCTCTAAGAATAGTAAGGCTGTAAAAATAGTGTTTGTGACTTTCAGAGTCCCTGAAATGAAACAGGATGATGATGTGTCACACACACACACACACAAGGTTGTAAAATGTTAAAATGACATTTCCCAGTGAATGCATTTGTCACGGTTGAAAGCAATGAAAAAGTGCAAAAATGCATCAAAAACACTACGTGTGAACATAGCCCAAGGTGTGGAGGAGCGTTTTTGTTTTTGGTTATTTATTTTGCCTTATATACAAGTCATTACCCTGGAAAGGATGTTCCTTAACATTTTTCCCAGGAAAATCCATTTTGGTTTCGGTTTTGTATGTTTTATTGTGAGTCCGTAAAAGTGGCGTAATACCTCTGTCAATGTTGTTGACAGCAGTGACCTGGGAGTCAGAAATGCTTCCAGGGGTCTTCCCCATGCTGTTCCCATGTCATTTGAACACTGTTCCCATCGATTTGGGCAATTTTTAGGCCCTCTGCAGACCGCCGGGGGGAGCCACCGGAAAAAGCTTGAGTTTCCGATAGACTTACATTGGGCTCATTGCTCGGTCCAAGCATTCTAGCATTCCAATTTGCTCGACCCGAACAACGAGTACCCGAGCATTTTATTGCTCGCTCATCACTAATTGCATCCTCTTGACAGCCCGCTTTCATTTCAAACTGAGATGCAAATCTAATATTCAATAAAAGAAAAATATTAAAAAAATAAGCACTAAATGACAGTGAGCCTCTCGTCTAGGAACTGATAAAGTCAATGCAGATGTCTCCACCGCTCCGCAGCAGGACAATGCAATGCATTAAGGGAATCGGAAGTACAATGGGTCAAGGAAAAAAGGTGACAAGCTGTATTACGTACATGGTTTAAACCAGATTTATGGCTAATGTGTATTTTATTTGATTTTTATTTATTCAGATGTAGTTAATGTTCACTGATGCCTGAGGTCAGTAATTTACTCAGATCAAAGAGATTATTGAATTACATCAATGCAAGAAAGGATAATGCACATAGAAAGAAAGGTGCCTCTACGTTGAAGAGCTGACAATCTATTAAAAATAAGTGAGGCAAGCCATGTATATGTAAATTAATGAATTTTCTGAAAGGTATTTATTTAAAAAAATGCTAATTTTTATCAAGGCCGACAAGAGTATAAGTACCTTAGAAGAGGCAACTGCTATGGGGTCCCAAGAAAGAGGGGTCCCACCAAGTTGGCTACAACTTCAGAGTTGTGAAAATTAACCCCAGAATCAGAAAAGGACTTGGGACTAGTGTTGAGCCACCCCCGTAGTGTTCGAGTTCGGTTCGGTTCGTCGAACACCCGTGTGTTCGCCGAACTGTTCGTCGAACTGTTCGTCGAACACCTTCGAACACCGTTAAAACCAATGGCAGGCAAACAAAAACACATAGAAACACACAGAAAACACCTTCAAAGGTGTCCAAAAGCTGACAAACTGCTCTGAAGACACAACTAACACATGGAAAAGTGACAAGTACATATAGTCATGCGAAAAGAAAAGAGGTGGAGGAGTAAAAGGAGGGGGAGACACAGATATAGGCATGTCATGCCCTTCTAAAATCCAAAAAGTGAGAAGCCGACACGTTCAGTCCGCTCCTGCCCGTGCCACCTCTGTGTCGCCGGGTTTATGCCAGAGCCGCGGTGAACCCTGACGGCCAGCCCCCCTCTCCCAATACTGGTGCCTGTCCGCTGGTGGGTCGAGCGAGCCCCCCTGTGGTGGAGGCAGCTCTAAGCTTTTTAATTTAAATTGTCTCTCTAATTTGAATGAATACACTTTAAATCCATTTACAAGGATCTATTGGAGGGCAAGTCTCATGCCAGCAGCCGCGTAATTCCAGCTCCAGTAGCGTCCACTAAAGCTGCTGCAGTTAAAAAGCTTTTATAAGGATCGAGCTCGGCTGTCCACCGCAAGGCATCCTACTGCCAGTCCCAGCCCCTATGCCTTGGGGTGCCTCCTGATGCTCTTCACTGAGTATCCCATGGTCCCGAAGCATTTCCTTTGAAAAAATTAAGTGTCAAAACTACAGGTGGTGTAGCTTGCTTAACAGCCGGGATAATCCGCTTTCTAGCAGACACTGCTACTAGGCACAAAGTATTTCCTGGGCTAGATGCAGTTAAAAATTTGTAATTAGATACTCTCGTTGGATGCTGAGAAAGCATTCCATAGAGTCTCCTGGCACGCCATATATGATTCTCTTAAAAAGCTTGGGGTAGGGGTCTAGGGGACCCTTTTATAGCCAAAATCACGGCCCTGTATCGCAATACGTCATCTAGGCTGAAGATAAATGGAACTGTATTACCCTGAGGGCTCGGTTGCTACAGAGGTATTGCACCTCACCCAGAGGTGTGATATCTCACTCTCAGGTAAGGATGGAGTGTGGATCAGGACCCGACACCTGCATGCATTACACCACATTGCCGTGGGGCAGGGCGACCAATATGCCCCTGAGATGGGCACGACAGTCCCTGTCCCTGGCTGGAGTGGGGGGAGGGAACACTGAGGAAGGGGAACCTGTAGTGCAGGAGCAGGGAGGAAGTGTTATGTTCTGCTACCAGAGCTAAGGAAAGAGGGGAGATCTGTCCCTACGATAGAACTCAGCTTTATCCCTACGATGTAACAGGGGACCTGATCCTGCGATCAGACCTGCTAAAGTCCTAAGCTAGTCTGTACGGAGACCTATAGATGTGGGGAAGGATTCCCTACAAGTACTAAGGACTGGGAGGAAAATGGGACACCTCCTAACAGAAATAGTAGCAGACAGACAAACAAACAAAATATATAGAACACTGAGGTCCGTAGACCAAGCAAACTAACAGAGTTAGATACAGAGCACAGGCTAGCTAGAAAGTAGTTATACAATGAAGTCCAGCAAAGCCAGAAGGGCGGAGCAGGATTAAATAGGCCAACAAGGTCATGTGACCAGCAAAGGAAAAAACCTAAGAGCAAGGTTCTAACAGTACCCCCCCTTCTAAGAGGATCCTCCGGATCCCCTAGGACCAGGCTTATCAGGAAATCTCCTGTGAAACGCTCTGATAAGTCTGGACGCGGAAACATCATCTGACCTCACCCAAGAGTTATCCTCGGGTCCGAAACCTTTCCAGGCCACAAGATACTGCAAACTACCTCTATACTGTCTAGAGTTAAGGATGCGAGAAATTTCATATTCCCCGTCCTCCACCACCGGAGGAACAGAGGCAGAGGCGTCAGAATCCGATACAACAGCTTTTTTCAACAGAGAGACATGAAATACCGGATTAATTCTCCAGGAGGTAGGAACCTCCAACCTAACAGCAGATTGGTTGACAACCTGAAGCACCTTAAAGGGCCCTACAAACTTGGGACCCAATTTCTTAGAAGGAATCCTCAACCGCAGATTCCTAGAGGACAACCAAACCATGTCACCAACAGCGAACAAAACCTCCTGTCGTTTCCTATCAAAGTAGTCTTTAGATTTTCTGTTGGCCTCCTGAAGATTACCACGCACATCCGTCCAAACTCTCTCCAAATCACCGGAAAAATTCTCCTCCTCAGGCACGGCAGATCCCAACTTGGAGAACGACCCAAACAACGGATGTCTCCCAGAACAACAAAAAAAAGGCGAACAACCAGCAGAAGAAGATGTATGATTGTTCAGAGCAAATTCAGCAAGTGGCAGAAACTCAGACCACCCCTCTTGATTGTCTGCCACAAAACAACGCAAGAACTGCTCAACATCCTGGTTTTTCCTTTCTGTCTGGCCATTAGATTCAGGATGATATCCGGACGAGAACGACAAATGAACTCCCAACCTGTCACAAAAGGCACGCCAAAAACGAGCCACGAACTGAGGACCCCTATCAGAAACAATGTCAGTAGGAACGCCATGAAGTCTGACAATTTCCTTGACAAAGGCCTTAGCGAGAGTTTTAGCGCAGGGCAGTTTGACGAAGGGAACCAAGTGACACATCTTGCTAAAACGGTCCACGACCACCCAGATGACAGTAAAACCCTCAGAGGGGGGAAGGTCAGTTATAAAGTCCATAGCCAAATGTGTCCAAGGAGCACTGGGAACCTCCAAAGGACAAAGCAACCCCGCAGCAGGAGTATGTGAGGACTTAGATCTAGCACATATAGTACATTGACGCACCCACTTAATGACTTCCTTCTGCCATCCAGGCCACCAAAAACTGCGACCCACCAGTCTCTTGGTCTCAGAGATTCCGGGATGACCTGCCAACCGAGATTCGTGACACTCAACAAACAAATCTCTCCTAAAGGTCCCAGGCACAAACAACCTCCCATGGGGAGTGTTAGATGGGGCATTCTCCTGTGCTTTAAGAATCTCATCTTCCAAAACGGAGTCCAAAGCAGCTATCACAACACCTTCTTGTAAAATGTTCTCCTCTTTCTCAGCACCGACTATGGGAGAAAAACTGCGAGACAAGGCATCCGCCTTAACATTCTTAGTACCAGGGATGTAAGTAACGGAGAAATTAAACCGCGAGAAAAACAGTGCCCACCTAGCCTGACGGGCATTCAGGCGCTTGGCAGCATCAAGATATATCAGATTTTTATGATCCGTAAGAACCTGAACGGGAAATTCCGCACCTTCCAAGAAGTGGCGCCAGTGTTCAAATGCGAGTTTAATAGCCAATAATTCCCGATTACCAATATCGTAATTCAGTTCAGTCTCCGAAAATTTTTTTGAAAAAAAAGGCACAGGGATGTACTCCATCCCCGTTATCCTGAGACAATACTGCGCCAACCCCCACAGAGGAAGCATCAACCTCAACCAAAAACGGCTTAGTCACATCAGGCTGCATAAGGATGGGAGCAGAGGTATACCTCTCCTTGAGATACACAAAAGCTTCAATGGCCTCAGAAGACCACTGAACCGCATCAGCACCTTTCCTGGTGAGATCGGTCAGAGGTTTGACAATACTAGAAAATTTTTTTATGAATTTTCTGTAATAATTGGCGAAACCTAAAAACCTCTGTATCGATTTCAAACCAATAGGCCTAGGCCATTCCTGTACAGCTTGAACTTTAACCGGGTCCTTCTCAAAACCTTCGCTGGAGATAATGTAACCCAAAAAACTAATTCTCTGTACAGCGAACTCACATTTCTCCAGCTTAGCAAAAAGCGAATTGTCCATTAACAACTGTAATACCTCACGTACGCTCCGCCAATGAGACTCCAGATCCGGCGAATAAATCAAAATGTCATCCAAATACACAACCACATTTTTGCCGATCAAAGGTCTAAGGATGTCATTAATAAGATTCTGAAAAAATGCAGGAGCATTAGTAAGACCAAAAGGCATAACCAGATTCTCAAAATGACCCACAGGAGTGTTAAAAGCAGTCTTCCATTCGTCACCCTCCTTCATGCGCAACAGATTGTATGTCCCCTTAAGGTCAATTTTAGAGAACCACTTGGCCCCCATTAACTGGTTAAACAGATCAGGAATCAATGGCAGTGGGTAAGGATTGCGTACAGTAATTTTGTTAATCTCACGAAAATCCAGACAAGGACGTAAACCGCCGTCCTTTTTTTTTACAAAAAAAAATCCAACCGCCACAGGAGACTTAGAGGGCCTAATGTGACCGGCGGCCAAACTTGTCTGTATGTATTCCTCCAAAGCTTTCCTCTCAGGAATAGTAAGGTTAAATAAACGACTTTTAGGAAGAGTCGCTCCAGGGACAAATTCAATAGAACAATCATAGTCTCTATGGGGAGGCAAAACCTGCGATTCCTTCTCAGAAAAAACTCTCCAAAAATCCTGAATAGGAACAGGCAATTCTCCCCTATCCAAAGCTGCAATACGCCCGTTACAACACTTGTCATAACATTTATGGCTCCAGGATTTAATTTCACTGGTAGACCAATCCAGTACAGGATTGTGAAATTTTAACCAGGGCAATCCCAATATTACTGGAGAAGGCAAGTTATTCAAAACTACCAAATCCAATTTCTCATGGTGAACACCATTAATAGTGAGAGGAAATTCACAGACCTTGAGAGTAATATTCTTCAAAGGGGAACCATCCACAGAAACCACAGCAATGGGGGATGATAAAGGTTCGGGTTTTAAATTGAGTCTTTCCAAGAATCCCCCATCAATTACATTCAGAGTAGACCCACAATCAACAAACACCCGAAATTCCATTAATTTTTCCTGAGCAATCGTGGAAGCAGCTAAAAATACACCCTTGGAATTTAAACAGGCAATACGGGCATGACTGACCATTTTTTTTTCTTTCTTCATACGAAGCTCACAGCTTTTAATCAAATGACCAGATTTTCCGCAATAGAAACACAAGCCTTCAGAAAATCTGCGATCTTTTTCTTGAGAGCGAGGTGCCACCGATCCAATCTCCATCGGTTCACCACTGTTAGTACACACATTCTCATAACCAGAAACTGACATAGCAGAGGATTTGCTCTCATTAACCCTTGCACGCAGTCTCCTATCCACCCGTATAGCTAATTGCATAGCCTGTTGCAAATCTTCAGGTGTAGGATAAGCAATTAGCAGGTCTTTAACCCTTTCATTGAGCCCAGCAAGAAATAGACTTTTCAGAGCAGAATCGTTCCACCCTGTTTGAGTAGACCAACGACGGAAATGAGTACAATATTTTTCCACATTACCTGATCCCTGTTTCAAATGTCTCAACTCAGTCTCAGCTGATGCGACACGGTCAGGATCATCATATAATAGCCCCAAAGCAGAAAAAATACTATCCACTGATCTGAAGCATGTATCACTAGGTTGCAAAGAAAAGGCCCACTCCTGAGGCTCTTTGCGCAAAAGTGACATTATGAACCCTATGCGCTGGGATTCATCCCCAGAGGACTTGGGTCTCAAACGAAAATACAATAAGCAAGCATTTTTAAATGAAAAAAATTCTCGGTGTTCACCAAAAAATAAATCCGGCAAACATACCTTAGGCTCCAAGAAATGTGCTCCAGGACAGTTACTCACGTGCTGACGGAGCTCGGCCACCTCCAGAGAGAGTCCCTGCAGGCGATGAGCCAAATCCTGAACCGACACCATGATGGAACAGAAAAATCTTTCCTTAGAGAATTTGCAGGCTGGACTTACTGCTATGTTCTGCTACCAGAGCTAAGGAAAGAGAGGAGATCTGTCCCTACGATAGAACTCAGCTTTATCCCTACGATGTAACAGGGGACCTGATCCTGCGATCAGACCTGCTAAAGTCCTAAGCTAGTCTGTACGGAGACCTATAGATGTGGGGAAGGATTCCCTACAAGTACTAAGGACTGGGAGGAAAATGGGACACCTCCTAACAGAAATAGTAGCAGACAGACAAACAAACAAAATATATAGAACACTGAGGTCCGTAGACCAAGCAAACTAACAGAGTTAGATACAGAGCACAGGCTAGCTAGAAAGTAGTTATACAATGAAGTCCAGCAAAGCCAGAAGGGCGGAGCAGGATTAAATAGGCCAACAAGGTCATGTGACCAGCAAAGGAAAAAACCTAAGAGCAAGGTTCTAACAGGAAGCAGTTCCTGGGTGCATTGAGAAGGGAGTATAAAAGGTGGGCACCATCTTAGTTCAGTGCAGAGAAGTCTGAGCAGAAGTGGCAGGGAGCAGGGGCTCTGCATGAGCTCTGCTCCGGAGGCGGGCCTAGTAACAGAGGCCCAGGCCTGGAAGAGGGAGAAGGAAGGAAGAGGAGCGGAGAAGGCTCCAGGAACAAGGAATGAAGGGATCCCAGGGGTGCGGACGGGCGAGTCGCCACCGCACGCCCGAATCCACCTGCGTGGAGGGGTCAGGCCAAAGGGGGAGACCGGTCCCCGAAACTAGTGGAGGGAGGAAACGACCCTCAGCTAGAAACCGGAGGCTGTGACATTTTATGTGGCGCAGCCCCTCGCTACACCCGCTAGGAAGGCACCACATAGGGTCAGGGAAACTGGCGCCAAGTTTACCAAGAGGAGGCCCAAGGCAGCCGGACAGAAGGGTTGGTAAGAAAGGCCAGACAAAGGACACACAAAGGGGGTCCTGTGAAGCGCTCCAAAGTTATCTGGGAGTTGTCTGAGCCCCTCACCTGGTGAGCACAGTACGACGTGGGCAGCCGTTACCTGCAGACGTGGTCTGGATAATAAGAACTGTGAGTAAAGGCCCTGGACTGCATCACTGACTCCGTGTCGTTACTGCTGCTGCCCTGCACCATCACCCCCATCCTCCGCATACACTGCCCTGAGGCTATACTCCTCCCGTGGGGAGTTATGCTACGCTCTGCTGCACCCACAACACCAGCCTCAGCGGTCTGCCCTGCAGCGGCGGTTCACTCTGACCGCAATCCACGGGTGGCGTAGTCGGACATTTAAACATCAAAACCACATAAATAGTTCCACCACTGGTTTGACCGCCCTGAGCCACGGAACCGCGTCGCCGCCACGGAGACTACAACCACCAGCATCCACCAAAAAGGGTCCGGCTCCGGGTGTCCCAAGGCCCAGGGGGCGCGTCAGAACATTTTCATCACCTTTCACAATCACCAATGGGACAAGGCAGGGATGTTCTCTGTCCCCTCTCTTATACATCCTAGTGACGGAGCACCTGCTCTCATCAATTCGCCAAAACCCCGATATTAGGTGGATTGAGGTGGGAGGCACCGAGTACAAGTGCTCTCTATTTGTTGATGATGTCCTAGTATATATCACTCAATCACATATATCCATCCCTGCTGTTATGGCTGAAATAGATCACATTGTTACATGGTCAAATTTTAAAATCAATGCAGCGAAGTCTGAGGCCCTCGATGTCTCCCTCCCCAAATCCATATAGGATTCCATCCAGTCCAACTTTCCCTTTGCCTGGCCCTCACAGGGTATCAAATACTTAGGAATTCCTATTCATAGAGACCTCTCCCATCTATGTTATCTTAATTTTGGGCCCTTTATTGAACAACTCCATACAGACCACGGTTGGCAAGTTAGAACTGTAAGATTCACTACGTGAACCACTGGTGTTTTGTGGAAAAGCACATGTACACTGTGTTCCAAATTATTATGCAAAAAGTGTTTAGGAGTGATAAGGGAAGAATTTGTTTGTTTGTCAGTTAAATGTTAAATGGTGATGTGTGTCAGGGCTCTTTATATCACTGTAAGCAATTGCAGACACCTGTGCTAATTAGTTTGGCAGGTGTGTCCAATGAAAGGCAAGACTACTTAAGAAGGCTGTCTCACATTATTAAGCAGCCTACATTTTCTGCCAAAATGGGAAAGAAAAAGGATGTGTCGGCTGCTGAGAAGCAACAAATTGTGGAGTGTTTAGGTCAAGGCATGACTACAATCAACATTGTGCGATGATCAGGATGAAGTGTCTTGGCAATCAAGAAGTATGTAGCTTATTCACAGTACACACGTGTGCGTGCTGATAAGGGCAAATTGAGGATTCTTTCCTACAAGCAATTGCGTCAGGTTAAAAGAGCAGCGGCAAAAAAGCCTTGTCATAGCAGCAGACAAGTTTTTGAAGCTGCTGGTGCCTCCAACGTCCCTCGAACAACAAGATGCAGGGTCCTTCAGAGGTTTGCAGCTGTGCATACGCCATCCTGTCGACCTCCTCTATCCACTTCACACAAGCAGAAACGGCTCCAGTGGGCCAAACATTACATGAAGACTGATTTCAAAACTGTTTTGTTCACGGATGAGTGCCGTGCAGCGCTCGATGGTCCAGATGGATGGAGTGGAGGATGGCTGGTTGATGGACACCCCACGCAAACACGGCTACAGCGCCAACAAGGAGGAGGTGGAGTAATGTTTTGGGCTGGAATCATGGGGAGAGAGATTGTCGGCCCCTTTAGGATCCCTGAAGGCGCTAAAGATGAACTCCATAATGTATGTGGATTTTCTCAAACAGCACTTCCTGCCATGGTTCAAGAAGAAGAACCGTGTATTTCACAGCAAGATCATTTTTTTGCATGATAATGCACCATCTCATGCTGCACATAAAACATCTGCATCTCTGGCTGATATGGGCATAAAAGGGGACAAACTTATGGTGTGACCCCCATGCTCCCCTGACCTCTACCCCATTCAGAACCTCTGGAGCATCATCAAAAGGAGTGTCTATGATGGCGGGAGGCAGTTCACATCTAAGCAACAGCTCTGGGAGGGTATTCTGTCCTCATGCAAAACAATTGAAGCAGAAACCATCCAAAACCTGACAAATTCAATGGACGAGAGAGTTCAGAAGCTCCTTTCGAACAAGGGGTCCTATGTGAAAATGTAACATCACCTAGAATAAAGTTTTGAGTTGAAAACTGTTTGATTTCAGTTTCTAATAACCTGCTAATGCTTATAATTTCAAAAATGACCATTTTTTTGGTCTTTATTAAAATGAAAAGGTTGATCGAAAAGTTTGGGGGATCTAAGAGTGTGGCAACCCAGTAGTCATGATTACTTCGAATTCTGACAATCTGAGGGTCATGTTGCAGGTAGTGCAGCAAGAAGGCACTTATGTGTCTTGCGCATCTCGGAGCCCCAAAATTATTTTCCGGGCTAGATGCAGCTAAAAATTATTATTAATTTTAAATCTGGTGGAGCTTAGTATAGATGGCCTAATAGGATCAGTGCTGCACACTGCTACAAAGCCCAAATTATTTTCCAGCCAAGATACAGATAAACATGATTAGTAATTTTAAATCTGGTGGAGCTTATTATAGATGGCCTAATAGAATCAGTGCTGCACACTGCTACAAAGCCCAAATTATTTTCCAGCCAAGATACAGATAAACATGATTAGTAATTTGAAAGCTTAAAACGGTTGGTAGGGTGATTTTAACCAATCATGCATCTTTTACTCTCCCCAGGATGACACAGGGGTAGAAAAGTCGTTTCGGATCCATGATTTGTTCATCTTTATGAACGTGAGTCTGTCTACATTATCAGTGGAGAGCCGCGTGCGCTTATCTGTCAGCACACCACCAGCAGCGCTGAACACACGTTCAGACAGAACGCTGGCTGCGGGGCATGACAAGATCTCCAAGGCGTAAGTGGCTAGCTCCGGCCATTTATCCAGATTGGAAGCCCAAAAAGAGCAAGGGTCCAGTGACACAGTCATGGCTTCAATGTTTACTTGGAGATACTCCTGTACCATCGTCTCTAGGCGTTGACTATGTGTCAGACTTCTTGTCTCCTGTGGCCTTGCAAAGGATGGGCTAAAAAAGTGGTGAAATGATTGCGCAAAATTTACCAGCAGATACTGTGGTTCTGTTATGGTTTGAGTGCTGAACACTTGACGGTCCCACGGTTGGCAAGTTGGAACTGTGAGATTCACTACGTGCACCACTGGTGTTTTGTGGAAAAGCACATGTAAGATTCTGCAACAGTCTCTGCTGATACTCCTGCATGCGTGCATCCCTTTCTATGGCAGGAATAATTTCTGCAAATTTACTTTTGTACCGGGGATCTAACAGTGTGGCAACCCAGTAGTCAGGATTATTTCTAATTCTCCCAATTCGAGGGTCATGTTGCAGGTAGTGCAGCAAGAAGGCACTCATGTGTGTAGCGCATCCAGGAGCACCAAGTCCCTGTTGTGTTGGTGGCGAGGTAACAATCATGCTTCCTTCCTCTGTCCTCTCCCCCCAACCTCGCACAACAGAAATGTGATCAAGGTCTCCCTCATCTGATGAGTCTTCCATCAGTTCGTCCTCCACTTCTTCCTGGGCTCCTGCACCTTCCTCACTAGTTTGGCTGCTACCATGCGCCCTGGTAAAACCATCTCCCCCACCCTCACATGCCTGCCGCCTTGGTGCTGCCGACCGTCTGGACCTTGCAGATGTTAGCCCTTCCGCATACAACTCCTCCTCCTCTACTTCCTCCACCTCCTCTTGTGCCACCACCTGACTCCGAATTCTGTTTAACATGTGCTCCAGCATGTAAATCACCGGAATAGTCATGCTGATAATGGCATCGTCAGCACTAAACATCTTCGTCGCCATTTAAAAACTGTGCAGAAGGGTGCATAGGTCCCTGATCTGAGACCACTCCTCCAGCGTGATTTGCCCCACGTCTGGATCTCGTTGGCCCAGGCTATACGTCAGAACGTATTGCACCAGGGCTTGTCGGTGCTGCCACAGTCGCTGCAACATGTGCAGAGTTGAATTCCACCGGGTAGGCACATCGCATTTTAGCCGGTGAAGTGGCAGGCCCAACGACTTCTGTAGAGATGTAAGTCGCTGAGCTGCGGGATGCGAACGGCGGAAGTGAGCACACAGCGACCGTGCCCTTTGCAGAAGGCCATCTAGTCTGGGATAGTGGGCTAAAAATTGCTGGACAACCAGGTTCAACACGTGAGCCATACAAGGCACGTGTGTGACATTGCCCCGGCGAAGGGCCGCACCCAGGTTTGCAGCATTGTCGCACACGGCCTTCCCTGGTTTCAGGTCCAGTGGAGACAACCATTCATGAAATTGGTTCTCCAGAGCTGACCACAACTCCTCAGCTGTGTGACTCACATTTCCCAGACATTTCAAAGTAAAAACCGCCTGATGACGTTGAGCCCTACTGCCAGCATAGTAAGGAGATGTGCAGGATCCCTTCTGCACAGTTAGAAAGCTTGTGGCATGACCAGACAGGCTTTGGGTGCAGGTGGAAGACCGAGAGGAGGTTGAGGAGGCAGAAGCAGTGGAGGAACTTTGACATAAAGAGGATTGACGCACAACTCGTGGGGACGGCAAGACTTGGACAGCAGCCCCTTGTCCTGCTGTCACCATAGTTACCCAGTGCCCAGTCAGCGACATGTAACGCCCCTGTCCATGCCTACTCGTCCAAGTGTCTGTGGTGAAATGCACCCTGTCACACAGAGAGTTTCTCAAAGAAGTGGTGATGTTGTGTGCGACATGCTGGTGGAGCGCAGGCACACCTTTCTTTGAGAAGTAGTGCCGACTGGGCATCTGGTACTGGGGCACTGCGACGGACATAAGGTCTCGAAAATCCTCTGTGTCCACCAGGCGGAAAGGCAGCATTTCTGTAGCCAAGAGCTTGCAGATGGTGAAATTCAACCTCTTAGCTTTCTCATGGCTAGGAGGAAATGGTCTTTTACTTGTCCACATCTGAGGGACCGAGGGCTGGCTATTGTGCTTAGACGGGGTTGATAAGGGTGTCCCCGGCAAACTGCCGGTCTGTGAGGAAGATCCAGGCGGACATGTTAGGTTGCCTTGATCCAAAGGTGGTGCTATCGATGTCGGACAGCGCTCAACTCCAGCTGGTGTTACCACCTCCAAAGAAAATGATGACCTGCCAATCACGCTGGCTGTTGCGGGTAAAGAGGTGGCAGGTCTGCGCCCCAAAACAGGTGTGACTGCTGTCCCCCCAGTCACAGAGGATGAAGAGGCCGCGGATGCACAAGATATGGCAGACGGTGGTTGGCCCGGCCGGCTAGGCCGCATTGTAGCACACTGAGCTTCCCACTGCAACTTATGCTTCATGTCCATGTGCCGGTTCATGCATGAAGTACTCAAACTATGTATTTTTTGGCCTCTACTTAGCTTTTGCTGACAAATGTTACAGATAACACGAGTTGGGTCATCTTTATCGATCTGAAAAAATGCCCAGGCTATGCAAGGCTTAGCACCCATGCGACCTGAAGAGCCACCACGACTTGTGGTGAGAGGCAGAGTTGTGTTTGAGGATGCAGTTGTTGACGTGCTTCCAGTACTACGTCTCTGTCCAGGAAGGCGCAACCTGACCTCGTCGTCACTAGCATCTTCCTCCACCTCCTCTGCTGACCTCATCTCTTGGCTGACTGTGGGTTGAGAGTAAGTGGGATCTCCAACCTCATCATCATCACCCTGTGCGTTATCACACCCGTCGTCCTCAGAGCCAACCTGTTCCTGCCCTGACAAAAAACTAAAGTTGTCGCTCCAATCAGGTATTTGAGTCTCATCATCGTCTTCCTCATTGTCTCCACCAACAGGAGTTACAGTTTGGGAATGAGGGTCTACATTATGGTCAGAACCTTCTGCGTCTGGTCCTGGATCCGACTCATAAAGATTCTGGGCATCAGTGCAGATCATTTCCTCGTCTGGATTCACAGAAGCGCTGGAGTCGACCTCTGATTCCCAGGCTATAGTATCAGTAAACAGCTCTGCAGACTCAACCATCTGTTCTACCTCATACTCAGACGGGCAGCTGGAGATTTGGGAGCTGTGAGGAAGCAAGTGCGATTGGGGTGACACCTTTGAGGACTGGAGTATTTGTGATGTTGAAGTTGATGTGGAGGAGAGCCCACTTAAAGGAGCACTTGATATCCGTTGAAGCACCTGCTGTTTTTGTGCCTCATCTGGAATTTGTAGCGATTGGCGTGGCCGTAAGAAAGGGATCTTATCACATTGTCCGCTAAAAGAAGTAGACATTTTAGTTTGGCTGGAAGATGGTCTTTCTTCTGCAGATGTTACTGTTGCTTTAACACCTACCCCACGGACACAACCTTTTTTCCCCTTCCCAACACGCCTATTCCCCTTTCCACCAGCAGCAGGCCTTTTCCACTCATTTTGGTGGTTAACTAATTCACAACTCTGGAGTTGTTTGCACAAAAAAACAATGGATGGGAACCGAGCAGAGCTGAGTGGCCAAACTGTGGTATTAGGCCAAAACTATTGGCTGGGTTAGATGCAGAAAAAAATTATATTCAATTTGCAACCTGATGGAGGTCAGTATAGATGAACTAATAGAACAAGTCCCACACACAGCTAGAAGCCCAATATTTTTTCAGAGGTAGATGCAGAAAAAAAAATATTCAGTTTGCAACCTGATGGAGGTCAGTATAGATGGACTAATAGAGAAATTCCCACACACTGCTAGAAGCCCAATATTTTTTCAGAGCTAGATGCAGATAAAAATTATATTCAGTTTGCAACCTGATGGAGGTCAGTATAGATCGAGTAATAGAACAAGTCCCACACACAGCTAGAAGCCCAAATATTTTTTCAGAGCTAGATGCAGATAAAAATTATTTTTAATTTGCAACCTGATGGAGGTCAGTATAGATGGACTAATAGAGAAAGTTTCACACACTGCTAGAAGGCCAAATATTTTTTCAGAGCTAGATGCAGAAAAAAATTATATTCAGTTTGCAACCTGATGGAGGTCTGTATAGATGGATTAATAGAACAAGTCCCACACACAGCTAGAAGCCCAATATTTTTTCAGAGGTAGATGCAGAAAAAAATATATTCAGTTTGCAACCTGATGGAGGTCAGTATAGATGGACTAATACAACAAGTCTCACACACAGCTAGAAGCCCAATATTTTTTCAGAGCTAGATGCAGAAAAAAATTATATTCAATTTGCAACCTGATGGAGGTCAGTATAGATGGAGTAATAGAACAAGTACCACACACAGCTAGAAGCCCAAATATTTTTTCAGAGCTAGATGCAGATAAAAATTATTTTTAATTTGCAACCTGATGGAGGTCAGTATAGATGGACTAATAGAGAAAGTCCCACACACTGCTAGAAGGCCAAATATTTTTTCAGAGCTAGATGCAGAAAAAAATTATATTCAGTTTGCAACCTGATGGAGGTCAGTATAGATGGACTAATAGAGAAAGTCCCACACACTGCTAGAAGGCCAAATATTTTTTCAGAGCTAGATGCAGAAAAAAATTATATTCAGTTTGCAACCTGATGGAGTTCAGTATAGATGGACTAATAGAGAAAGTCCCACACACTGCTAGAAGGCCAAATATTTTTTCAGAGCTAGATGCAGAAAAAAATTATATTCAGTTTGCAACCTGATGGAGGTCTGTATACATGGATTAATAGAACAAGTCCCACACACAGCTAGAAGCCCAAATATTTTTTCAGAGGTAGATGCAGAAAAAAAAATATTCAGTTTGCAACCTGATGGAGGTCAGTATAGATGGACTAATAGAGAAAGTCCCACACACTGCTAGAAGGCCAAATATTTTTTCAGAGCTAGATGCAGAAAAAAATTATATTCAGTTTGCAACCTGATGGAGGTCAGTATAGATGGAGTAATAGAACAAGTCCCACACACAGCTAGAAGCCCAAATATTTTTTCAGAGCTTGATGCAGATAAAAATTATTTTTAATTTGCAACCTGATGGAGGTCAGTATAGATGGACTAATAGAGAAAGTCCCACACACTGCTAGAAGGCCAAATATTTTTTCAGAGCTAGATGCAGAAAAAAATTATATTCAGTTTGCAACCTGATGGAGGTCTGTATAGATGGATTAATAGAACAAGTCCCACACACAGCTAGAAGCCCAATATTTTTTCAGAGGCAGATGCAGAAAAAAATATATTCAGTTTGCAACCTGATGGAGGTCAGTATAGATGGACTAATACAACAAGTCCCACACACAGCTAGAAGCCCAATAATTTTTCAGAGCTAGATGCAGAAAAAAATTATATTCAATTTGCAACCTGATGGAGGTCAGTATAGATGGAGTAATAGAACAAGTCCCACACACAGCTAGAAGCCCAAATATTTTTTCAGAGCTAGATGCAGATAAAAATTATTTTTAATTTGCAACCTGATGGAGGTCAGTATAGATGGACTAATAGAGAAAGTCCCACACACTGCTAGAAGGCCAAATAATTTTTCAGAGCTAGATGGAGAAAAAAATTATATTCAGTTTGCAACCTGATGGAGGTCAGTATAGATGGACTAATAGAGAAAGTCCCACACACTGCTAGAAGGCCAAATATTTTTTCAGAGCTAGATGCAGAAAAAAATTATATTCAGTTTGCAACCTGATGGAGGTCAGTATAGATGGACTAATAGAGAAAGTCCCACACACTGCTAGAAGGCCAAATAATTTTTCAGAGCTAGATGGAGAAAAAAATTATATTCAGTTTGCAACCTGATGGAGGTCAGTATAGATGGACTAATAGAGAAAGTCCCACACACTGCTAGAAGGCCAAATATTTTTTCAGAGCTAGATGCAGAAAAAAATTATATTCAGTTTGCAACCTGATGGAGGTCTGTATACATGGATTAATAGAACAAGTCCCACACACAGCTAGAAGCCCAAATATTTTTTCAGAGGTAGATGCAGAAAAAAAATATTCAGTTTGCAACCTGATGGAGGTCAGTATAGATGGACTAATAGAGAAAGTCCCACACACTGCTAGAAGGCCAAATATTTTTTCAGAGCTAGATGCAGAAAAAAATTATATTCAGTTTGCAACCTGATGGAGGTCAGTATAGATGGAGTAATAGAACAAGTCCCACACACAGCTAGAAGCCCAAATATTTTTTCAGAGCTTGATGCAGATAAAAATTATTTTTAATTTGCAACCTGATGGAGGTCAGTATAGATGGACTAATAGAGAAAGTCCCACACACTGCTAGAAGGCCAAATATTTTTTCAGAGCTAGATGCAGAAAAAAATTATATTCAGTTTGCAACCTGATGGAGGTCTGTATAGATGGATTAATAGAACAAGTCCCACACACAGCTAGAAGCCCAATATTTTTTCAGAGGTAGATGCAGAAAAAAATATATTCAGTTTGCAACCTGATGGAGGTCAGTATAGATGGACTAATACAACAAGTCCCACACACAGCTAGAAGCCCAATATTTTTTCAGAGCTAGATGCAGAAAAAAATTATATTCAATTTGCAACCTGATGGAGGTCAGTATAGATGGAGTAATAGAACAAGTCCCACACACAGCTAGAAGCCCAAATATTTTTTCAGAGCTAGATGCAGATAAAAATTATTTTTAATTTGCAACCTGATGGAGGTCAGTGTAGATGGACTAATAGAGAAAGTCCCACACACTGCTAGAAGGCCAAATATTTTTTCAGAGCTAGATGCAGAAAAAAATTATATTCAATTTGCAACCTGATGGAGGTCAGTATAGATGGCCTAATAGAATGATGCTATGCCCAAAAGATTTTACTTCACTAGGTGCAGTAAAAAAATTGGTATTCTATACATAGTTGGTATATCTTGCAACACAGATAGGCTACTCCACTGACTAACACACTCTGCAATAGGCCAAAAAGGATTAGCTTTGCTAGATTCAGCCAAATGCTGTGAAAAAAACTTGCACAGCACTGGCACAGACCTGCCTGGCAAAAACTGATAGGAACTGATGTAACCTAGTCCTGAAAAGGACTCCAATTACAATTAGTCTTTACTCCCACAACCTATCTATTTAAGAGCACAGACCTGCCTGATAAAAGTCGTAGGAAATGCTGTAACCTAGTCCTTAAAAGGACTGCAATCACAACTATTCCCTACTCCAAAGCTATCTGTAGATTTGTGAGAAAATTGGCTTGAAATTAACAAGGTATAGCGCACACAGCAACAGCGGTGCCGTCTAACACGCAGCTGCAGCAGTGAGAAAATGGTGGCGACGGGGAAAATGGCTTGGTCTTATAGGGCAAGGACATGTGACATACACTGCCAATGACACATGCCCTTGCTTGTGTGAAAAAAAGCACTTCGCTCCGTGTGTGCGCTGCTGATAGGCTGACAGATTGCACCTCCCCACTGTAAATGCGGGAAAGAGAAAAAAAAATGGAGATCTTCATTGTTCCTGCAGAGATCCATCCCCTGCCCCTCCCCCCACCCCGCTGTACACTCAAACTGCGTATTAACATTAATTTTCATCATTACTGAGAAAAAATCCATTTATGATTTTGGTGCACGAACAGTTATCGAACATAACCTCGAACAGCCGAATTTTTCTCAAATCGTTCGTGTTCGCCGAACGGCTCGAACACCGCCCAAAACAGCTCGAATTTGAGATTGGCGAACAGTTCGAGTAGAACAACGCTCATCTCTACTTGGGACAAATAAGTTCTGCTAGGATATGGAGGTGGTAGTTAGAACTAGGAGGGGGCTCAATTTTAATATTGGCTGTGAAATCCCAAAATTATAAGTGCTAACCTGAGGCCAGGAGAGGAACCCCAGTCTGTAGATGAGCAAAGAAATCTGTAAATTTCCTGCAAAGTCCTATTGTGACTCGAATCTCCTGGTTCCGGTGCCAACCCCTCATCCTTCCTCTGCTTTAGTCCTTGTCTGGTTTCTCTAGATGCTGAGCAAGTTCCTCTGACCTCACCTGAGGCCCCTTAAAGTCAATTCAGGCAGAAATCAGGTGCTTGGGAATTAAGCAGAGTAGTAAGCAGTTGCTACCTGTCTCTCAGAAGTTTTCTCCTGATCTGCTCCAGTCCATCATCTCTGCCACTGCTGCCTTCAATAACCTGTGTTCTCTGCAAGCTCTTTGCTACTTATTGGGTGTCGTCCACAACAACCTCCCAGCATGCAAGTTATCAACTCCTTGAAATTTTTCTCAGTCTTATTCACACCTGATTTCTGCAATCAAGTAAACACATCTCTTGAAGCATGTCTCCTGTTTTTCCGATACTGCTTTCCTGTGGTTAAACATTCCCATGCCTCTAGTTCCAGTTTGCATACATAGCTGCTATTAACCATTGCACTGCTGGAAGAACCCAGACTGCATACTTGTGGTTAACTACTTCCCTGCTGGAAGAAAACACTTTCTTCTACTGCTACTGTTCCTTTTTGTGTCTCGCCTAGTTCCACTACAGCTGTGATCTCTACTCTGCTTGTTGTCTGCCATTGAGACCTGCAACGCTGCACTCTCACCTCGAGTCTAAGCTGCTCCCCCAGACCTACAGTATGTGGGCCTGCCAGGTGAGGTGGATTCTCCAACACCTACAGTACAGACCAAAAGTTTGGACACTCCTTCTCATTTAAAGATTTTTCGGTATTTTCATAACTTTGAAAAATGTACATTCACACTGAAGGCATCAAAACTATAAATTAACACATGTGGAATTATATACTTAACAAAAAAGTGTGAAACAACTGAAAATATGTCTCATATTCTAGGTTCTTCAAAGCAGCCACCTTTTGCTTTAATGACTGCTTTGTACACTCTTGGCATTCTCTTGATGAGCTTCAAGAGGTAGTCACCGGAAATGGTCTTCCAACAATTTGAAGGAGTTCCCAGAGATGCTTAGCACTTGTTGGCCCTTTTGCCTTCACTCTGCGGTCCAGATCACCCCAAACCATCTCGATTGGGTTCAGGTCTGGTGAAGGTGGAGGCCAGGTCATCTGGCGTAGCACCCCATCACTCTCCCTCTTGGTCAAATAGCCCTTACACAGCCTGGAAGTGTGTTTGGGGTCATTGTCCTGTTTAAAAATAAATGATGTTCCAACTAAACGCAAACCGGATGGAATAGTATGCCGCTGCAAGATGCTGTGGTAGCCATGCTGGTTCAGTATGCCTTCAATTTTGAATGAATCCCCAACAGTGTCACCAGCAAAGCACCCCCACACCATCACACCTCCTCCTCCATGCTTCACGGTGGGAACCAGGCATGTAGAGTCCATCCGTTCACCTTTTCTGCGTCGCACAAAGACACAGTGGTTGGAACCAAAGATCTCAAATTTGGACTCATCAGACCAAAAAACAGATTTCCACTGGTCTAATGTCCATTCCTTGTGTTCTTTAGCCCAAACAAGTCTCTTCTGCTTGTTGCCTGTCCTTAGCGGTGGTTTCCTAGCAGCTATTTTACCATGAAGGCCTGCTGCACAAAGTCTCCTCTTAACAGTTGTTGTAGAGATGTGTCTGCTGCTAGAGCTCTGTGTGGCATTGACCTGGTCTCTAATCTGAGCTGCTGTTAACCTGCGATTTCTGAGGCTGGTGACTCGGATAAACTTATCCTCAGAAGCAGAGGTGACTCTTGGTCTTCCTTTCCTGGGGCGGTCCTCATGTGAGCCAGTTTCTTTGTAGTGCTTGATGGTTTTTGCAACTGCACTTGGGGACACTTTCAAAGTTTGCCCAATTTGTTGCACTGACTGACCTTCATTTCTTAAAGTAATGATGGCCACTCGTTTTTCTTTACTTAGAATTTGTATTATGGTAAGAAAAAAGCAGCTAACAGTCTATTCAGTAGGACTATCAGCTGTGTATCCACCAGACTTCTGCCAACACAACTGATGGTCCCAACCCCATTTATAAGGCAAGAAATCCCACTTATTAAACCTGACAGGGCACACCTGTGAAGTGAAAACCATTTCCGGTGACTACCTCTTGAAGCTCATCAAGAGAATGCCAAGAGTGTGCAAAGCAGTCATCAAAGCAAAAGGTGGCTACTTTGAAGAACCTAGAATATAAGACATATTTTCAGTTGTTTCACACTTTTTTTGTTAAGTATATCATTCCACATGTGTTAATTCATAGTTTTGATGCCTTCAGTGTGAGTGTACAATTTTCATAGTCATCAAAATACAGAAAAATGTTTAAATGAGAAGCAGTGTCCAAACTTTTGGTCTGTACTGTATATATTTTGGAATATTTCTATAAGAAATTTGCAACTTCAATTTTTGAAAACAGATTTTTTTTATTGTAATCTATATTAATCCAGGCTGTGTTGGGTGTCTTGCACAATCCTTTTATAGATCTATCTTGTATGGTACATTCTGTACCTCTGTATCCTCCAGTTTTAAAAGAAAGGGATACATAGAAAAAAAATATTGCATTGCATATGACTCGCCCCCTGGGCCGTGGGGCACTCGGAACCGGGCTTCAGGGCAATGCTGGGAGTAGTAGTGGCGACCCGGTTCCGTGGCTCAGGGTGGTCAGACCAGTGGTAGTCTGCTATGTGCTGTAGGTAATGTCCGACTACGCCACCCGTGGGTTGCGGCTATTATGAACCGCCGCTGCAAGGCAGTCTACTGAGGCTGATGGTGTGTGTAGCTGAGATAGTATAACTCCCCACGGGAAGAGTGCAGCCTCAGGGCAGTGAGCGTAGATGGTGGGGATTCTAGTGCAGGGCGTCCCAGCACCGGTAGTGCTGGCGCGGCAAGAAATGCAAGGACAACATGTTGCAGTCCAGGGTCTTTTACTCACAGTTCGTATAGTCCAAGTCACCTCTGCAGGGAATGACTGCCCAAGCCGTGCTACGTCCACCAGGTGAGGGGCTCGGTCAACCCCCAGGCAATTCACCAGACAATGTGAACTGAGGTCTAAGATGGCAGACATACAAGAAACAGAGGCATGTTCACACTAGCAAAAAAGAAGCAAGACAAAAATATATCTCATACCCTACCATAATTATATATAAATGTAAAGCAAAATTGCATAATAAATATAGGGTACTTAGTGAACTATTTTTGATCAAAAAAAGTATACAAGCCGTCCCACCAGCGGCAAGGTGACCCTAAATTGGGACGGTACCTATACTGCCTATATTAAAAACCTTACTGTATATCAAAGTTGAAGTAATGCATATAAAAGGGTAGACAAATAGGACCGGGTCCCAACTCCAGACCACCTAGGCCCGTGGTAAGCTACATATATACCAATCAGCTCAACAAAGGGCATGCCACACCCTTAAATTGCACAGAATGCAAACAAGTCAAAAAACCAGACAATGTGAACTGAGGTCTAAGATGGCAGACATACAAGAAACAGAGGCATGTTCACACTAGCAAAAAAGAAGCAAGACAAAAATATATCTCATACCCTACCATAATTATATATAAATGTAAAGCAAAATTGCATAATAAATATAGGGTACTTAGTGAACTATTTTTGATCAAAAAAAGTATACAAGCCGTCCCACCAGCGGCAAGGTGACCCTAAATTGGGACGGTACCTATACTGCCTATATTAAAAACCTTACTGTATATCAAAGTTGAAGTAATGCATATAAAAGGGTAGACAAATAGGACCGGGTCCCAACTCCAGACCACCTAGGCCCGTGGTAAGCTACATATATATCAATCAGCTCAACAAAGGGCATGCCACACCCTTAAATTGCACAGAATGCAAACAAGTCAAAAAACCAGACAATGTGAACTGAGGTCTAAGATGGCAGACATACAAGAAACAGAGGCATGTTCACACTAGCAAAAAAGAAGCAAGACAAAAATATATCTCATACCCTACCATAATTATATATAAATGTAAAGCAAAATTGCATAATAAATATAGGGTACTTAGTGAACTATTTTTGATCAAAAAAAGTATACAAGCCGTCCCACCAGCGGCAAGGTGACCCTAAATTGGGACGGTACCTATACTGCCTATATTAAAAACCTTACTGTATATCAAAGTTGAAGTAATGCATATAAAAGGGTAGACAAATAGGACCGGGTCCCAACTCCAGACCACCTAGGCCCGTGGTAAGCTACATATATACCAATCAGCTCAACAAAGGGCATGCCACACCCTTAAATTGCACAGAATGCAAACAAGTCAAAAAACCAGACAATGTGAACTGAGGTCTAAGATGGCAGACATACAAGAAACAGAGGCATGTTCACACTAGCAAAAAAAACGGTACCTATTTGTCCCGGTCCTATTTGTCTACCCTTTTATATGCATTACTTCAACTTTGATATACAGTAAGGTTTTTAATATAGGCAGTATAGGTACCGTCCCAATTTAGGGTCACCTTGCCGCTGGTGGGACGGCTTGTATACTTTTTTTGATCAAAAATAGTTCACTAAGTACCCTATATTTATTATGCAATTTTGCTTTACATTTATATATAATTATGGTAGGGTATGAGATATATTTTTGTCTTGCTTCTTTTTTGCTAGTGTGAACATGCCTCTGTTTCTTGTATGTCTGCCATCTTAGACCTCAGTTCACATTGTCTGGTTTTTTGACTTGTTTGCATTCTGTGCAATTTAAGGGTGTGGCATGCCCTTTGTTGAGCTGATTGGTATATATGTAGCTTACCACGGGCCTAGGTGGTCTGGAGTTGGGACCCGGTCCTATTTGTCTACCCTTTTATATGCATTACTTCAACTTTGATATACAGTAAGGTTTTTAATATAGGCAGTATAGGTACCGTCCCAATTTAGGGTCACCTTGCCGCTGGTGGGACGGCTTGTATACTTTTTTTGATCAAAAATAGTTCACTAAGTACCCTATATTTATTATGCAATTTTGCTTTACATTTATATATAATTATGGTAGGGTATGAGATATATTTTTGTCTTGCTTCTTTTTTCCCCAGGCAATTCAGTAGTATGGCACAGGACTCCCTTCTATCCTTCCTCTGGCTCGTGCCCCACCAGTGACCAAGCTTTTGTCCAGCTGCCGCGGATCTACGCAGGTAAACGTGGGCCCCGTTTCCCGCTATCCTATATGGTGCCTTCCTAGCAAGGTTTAGTAGGGGGTCGCACCAAGTAATGATCACGACCTCCGGTTCTTGGCAGAGGGTAGTTTCTCCTCCACCAATTTGGGATCCAGTACCCTTTTCTCGCCTGACCCGTCACCCGTAATTTCCTGGGTCCTTAGGGTCCCTTCTGCTTTCTTGTTCCTGAGCCCTTCTACACTTTGGGTACTTCTCTTCCTTTTCTGTTCCTTTCTGTTACTGTTCTCCTCTCCTCTCTGGCTCCGGCCTTCACCCTAGGCCTGCCAAGTGGAGCTGGGCCCAGACTGAGCCACAGCTCCCTGTCAGCCCTCTCTGGCTGAACTCCTTCTCTCACTGAACTCAACCCAGAACTAAGATGGTGCCCACCTTATATACCCTCCCCTAGTGTGTGAGCTCAGGTGACCAGCAACCAATGAGCTCCTACCTATGCTCAGAAACCGTCCCCCTCTGCTCCTACATCACTGGGTATTCCTCCCCCCTCCCCACTCCAGCCAGGGACATGGTCTGTCGTGCCTGCATTACTATATAAATGGGAGCACCGTAGAGCTGTCCCCCGGAAATGCGGTGTGTGTGATGCATGCAGCTAACTGAGCCCTGGTCCATACTCCATCCTTACCCGGGAGTGGAATACCACACCTCTGGCAGAGGTGCAATACCCCTGTAGCGGTCGAACCCTCAGGGCGCTATACATATAAATTTATTTTCATGGCTCCCATAACTTTGGCTAACGGCTTCTTTTCTCTTGACATTAGTCCTTTTCTAAATCCTAATAACAGTCCCGTCCCACCAGTGCCATTTCTCGCATTGCTTATAGACTGAACGTGATTTTTAATTATAGTTCTCTGATCTACTTGAAAATTAAGTGTTAGCAGTTCATTCCAAAAAGTGAATCTAAATGTTACATTTAAAGGGATTGTCCACTTTTTTACGTACCCCAAAAATAGACTGATAATAAAGGACTACAGTCATGGCCAAAAGTTTTGAGAATGACACCAAAATTATATTTTCACATGATCTGCTGGCCTCTGGTTTTTATTAGTGTTTGTCTGATGTTTATATCACATACAGAAATATAATTGCAATCATATTATGAGTACCAATAGGTTATATTGACAGTTAGAATGAGTTAATGCAGCAAGTCAATATTTGCAGTGTTGCCCCTTCTTCTTCAAGACCTCTGTAATTCTCCCTGGCATGCGCTCAATCAACTTTTGGACCAAATCCTGACTGATAGCAGTCCATTCTTGCATAATCAATGCTTGCATTTTGCCAGAATTTGTTGGTTTTTGTTTGTCCACCCGTCTCTTGATGATTGACCACAAGTTCTCAATGGGATTAAGATCTGGGGAGTTTCCAGGCCATGGACCCAAAATCTCTATGTTTTGTTCCATGAGCCATTTAGTTATCACCTTTACTTTATGGCAAGGTGCTCCATCATGCTGGAAAAGGCATTGTTGGGCGCCAAACTGCTCTTGGACGGTTGGGAGAAGCTGCTCTTGGAGGACATTCTGGTACCATTCTTTATTCATGGCTGTGTTTTTAGGCAAGACTGTGAGTGAGCCGATTCCCTTGGCTGAGAAGCAACCCCACACATGAATGGTTTCAGGATGCTTTACAGTTGGCATGAGACAAGACTGGTGGTAGCGCTCACCTCTTCTTCTCCGAATAAGCTGTTTTCCAGATGTCCCAAACAATCGAAAAGGGGATTCATCAGAGAAAATGACTTTGCCCCAGTCCTCAGCAGTCCACTCCCTGTACCTTTTGCAGAATATCAGTCGGTCCCTGATGTTTTTTCTGGAGAGAAGTGGCTTCTTTGCTGCCCTCGTTGAAACCAGCCCTTGCTCAAAGAGTCTCCGCCTCACAGTGCTTGCAGAAGCACTCACACCAGCCTGCTGCCATTCCTGAGCAAGCTCGGCACTGCTGGTAGTCCGATCCCGCAGCTGAAACAGTTTTAAGATACGGTCCTGGCGCTTGCTGGTCTTTCTTGGGCGCCCAGGAGCCTTTTTGACAACAATGGAAGCTCTCTCCTTGAAGTTCTTGATGATGCGATAGATTGTTGACTGAGGTGCAATCTTTGTAGCTGCGATACTCTTCCCTGTTAGGCCATTTTTGTTCAGTGCAATGATGGCTGCACGTGTTTCTTTAGAGATAACCATGGCTAACTGAAGAGAAACAATGATACCAAGAACCAGCCTCCTTTTAAAGTGTCCAGTGATGTCATTCTTACTTAATCATGACTGATTGATCGCCAGCCCTGTCCTCATCAACACCCACACCTGTGTTAATGGATCAATCACTAAAACGATGTTAGCTGCTCCTTTTAAGGCAGGACTGCAATGATGTTGAAATGTGTTTTGGGGGTTAAAGTTCATTTTCTGGGCAAATATTGACTTTGCAAGTACAGTAATTGCTGTTAAGCTGATCACTCTTTGACATTCAGGAGTATATGCAAATTGCCATTACAAAAAATGAAGCAGTAAACTTTGGAAAAATTACTATTTGTCTCATTCTCAATACTTTTGGCCATGACTGTACTTTAAATCGGCTGTCATCTGTTGAGAAATCTGATAAAAAGTGATCAATTTCCCTGCAGTGCCCCCAAAGGGCAAATGACACAAAACATTAAGCTTGTTGAAATGATTAGGTTTTAATATAAATAAAATCTCATTGTAGCCACTCTACTTTCTCTCTGGATGGACTTATTTTTTTAATTATAGTTCTCGGATATAATAGAAAGCAAAGTGGATCTAAATGATATATTTAAAGGGATTGTTCACTTTGGAAAATCTCTTTTTGCTGGTAGGATAACAAGGAACAACTAGCAATCAGCTGTTATCTCTTGTGAAATCTGAAAACAAGTGATAAATTTCTCTGCAGTGCCCCCGCAGGTGAAATAGAGTAGTACACAGTGCGCATTGAAATTAACAGGCGGTAATATGACAAAAGGCTGATCCTCCAGGGAAAGAGAATCTTATTGTAGTCACTCTCCTCTCTGTAGATAAGGATCCAAAACAGAAAAACACTTCTAGAAACGTGAAGTTTCCTAAAGTTTTTGAAAATAGATTTTATAAACCAGACAACTTTAAGTGTTAAGGATTTTATATCATCATATTAGCCTTTTATAGTGTTTTACAAACAACAACTATGAGGTTTTATTTTACAGGAGTGACATAATCTCAAATATATCTGATCTCATCGTTACCCGTCATTTCCACATGTTCTGTACAGATCGTTGGCACCATAAAATGTATATTTAAAGGGAATCATTACGTTTTCACTGTCTTTGCACCTTTTTCTTGGAGTAAAAATGGTTCTAATAGTGACTTTTAAGTTTCTATTTATCTGTTTCTTTTTTTTTTCTTTGACAATGTAGTTGTGGTTTTCTGTATCTTGAAGCTTTAGCCTAATTATTTACCAAGTGCAACTTTTTGAAATGCCACAAAATCTTGGCACAAGTTTACTCCAATATCTTAACAAAATACAATATCTGCCTAATTTTATTATTGCGCAGATTAAAACTGACATGTAACATTTTAGAGGATCATGTAACTTTTTGCTCTAAAAAGGCACACAAAAAAAGCAAAAAGGGTGGGGGGAGCATCTTCGATTTTGCACAAATTTGATAGTGCATCTGCGTGCACTTGCGAAAAGTGCATGTTATTTCCAAACGGAAGATGCACCACACTCATTGAAAAAAAAAAATCATAGAAAAAACAAAACAAAATGTGCATTCTCTCATTCAAATGAATGGGAAGCTTGTTGAAAGCAAATTTGAAATGTCTTTTTTTGTTGTGGATTTTGAGCATTTGCCTAGATTGCTGCTGTTAACCATTTAGATGCTACTGTCAGACTCTAAGAGGAGCAATTGTGGGGCATCGATGGGTTACATACTTTTGGCATTGCAGCATATAATGCAAGCTATCAAAGATCACAAGTTCGAGTGCCCTAAAGGAAGCAAAAAAAATAATTAAAAAGTTTTCAAACACTTTCCCCTTTGTTTGAAAATAAAGAAATAATAAAAAAAACTAATTGGTATTGTCACATCCTTAAAAGTCCAGTGTATGAAAATTCAAAATCATTTAACCCGTATAGTAAATGTCATAAAGCGTAAAAAAAAAGTAAACTCCAGAATTGTGCTATTCAGTCACTCCCTAAAAAAAAAATAATAAAACAATCAAAAGATTGTATGTTCCCCAAATTGGTACAAATAACCATATCAACTTGCCATGCAAAAAAACAAGTTGTCACACGATGGAAAAGTAAAAATATTATGGGTCCCAAAAAATGGCGACACAAAACTTAAATTTTTTTTTTCTTTTAATAAAATTCTGATCTTTTTTTTCACCACTTCAAAAGCAAATTTACGCAAATTTGCACCTTATTCCTCCTACCCCTACATACAATAAAACAAGAGGTGTAATCTGACACCTCACTGTGTAGACTGTAAGTAAAGTAGTTTTTATAGAGTATTTGATGAGTTAAGGAGGCAGAGAGAAGAAAAGAAGAGGCTCCTAAGTGGAGAAAGAAGCATATTTCTCCGATAAGATATATTACAAAGTTTCTTATATTCACTTGAACTACTGATTTTTGTAAAGTTTGTTGAAACGACGACCATTTAATATTTTCTTTATTTTTCAATATTTTTTTTTATTATATTTATTATTTTTCAACTAAAACTGAGATCTTATTGATTTTGTCCTATGTGTACAATTATGACAGCAAAGATTGCAATATTATAAAAGTGCAATATTTTTCTATGCCGAGATTTTATGTTTACATGTCGATGGCAATTTTATAACAATAATAATATAATTTTTTTTACACTGTAGATTGGTTATGTAGTGACTAATACGTCTTTAGACCCAAATGTGCTTTTTTTTTTTCTTTTTTTTTGTGTGAGGGAGGGGGCGCATATTTTTCCTGATTGCTGTAAAAATCTAAAGAAATAAGCAAAACTGGCGTTCCCCAAGTTTATCCTGAAACTAGCACTTCTCTTGCAAGACTGGAACAATGCGTCTCTCCAGGGTGTGCATTGTTGTTGGGCTAATCGTATGCCTCAGGTATGTTTTCAGAGAACAATAGTTTGCACTACAACAACCTCTACCGGGTGATTATAACGCAGCAATGATCACCTGGAGTGTCGTATTGTGATTACATAAAATGGAGGCTTGTTGTTAAAAAGTTTTACAGAATATGTCAAAATCTTTTCCTCGTGAGCGGTTTAGTGCTTTTCTTTTCTCTTTTTTTTCCCTTTTATAAATCCAATGGTCTTTTGTGTAACATTCCTGATGTTTAAAATGTTATTAGACAGATACTACAGGTTCTAAATTTTTACTTTTTGTATGGCTGAAATGTAATAGATCGGGAATCAGCGGAAGACTTACACTTAAGCGCACCTTGGGCATTTTTAGGAAGAACCCGAAACGCGTTGTATTAACAATGCCATGAAAAATGGCACAAAGGTAAAAGCTGGAGAAATTTTCAGATATTCATTTGTCATTAGATTAGATTCGACATATACAGTGGCACACCGGAGCCAAAGAGAGGACCTGGATCAACAGTTTGTAACATCTGTGCTGGCTTCTACTTTGGCGACTAGATGGCGCTGCACCTTTGTTCATCAATTCTATTTTATTCCTGGGACTTGTGGCTCTGGACAGTCCAGAAGCTATGGGGTTAATTCTGTTAGTTTAGCATCACAGTTGACAGCAGGAAGAAGGCCAGTCACTACTCATGGACAAGCCATGAGGCAGGGTAGTCATTCTGGGGTCAGATACCAAGAGAGCTCATAGTAAACTAAAGGGGAAAGACAAAGGTGAAGTCAGGTCATGGTCCGAGGTCAGAATACCAGGAAGATAGCGGAACAGAGTAAAGGAGCTAGGCAAATGGACGGTCGGAAGGAGATCCAATGTCAGGCAGCAATAGATCAATAAATATAACAGAACTATAAGGCAAACCACTCAGCAGATGCTCAGAGATCTGGGACCGACCACAGCTGGGTAATCACCTGGAACAGGGAACACCTGTAAGAAACTCCGCACCTCCCAGACTCAGATTGGACAGCTGAGCTGTCCTTCAAAATACTGCACCAGATTGGACCAATGAGCTGTCAGTCACCGCGTCCAAGACACACTGAGCAGAGGAATCATGACATCAGCACTGGGTGGGGCTATTCACTATATAAACCCCTGCGAGTCAGTTCCCACTGCCAGTCAATGTTTGTGCTACGTGGTTTTACCTATGTGCTGTACATCTGGTGTTTCATCCTGATTTATCCTGCTCCCTGACCTCGGCTAGTTTGACTTTCCTCCTGCCTGACTATTTTGTACCTCCCATACCTCCTGGTTCTGACCCAGCTACCTGACTATCCTGACCTGGCTACCTGACTATCCTTCTTGCCAGCTTGCACCACCCAACAGCAGCTGACTTCATGGCCCTAGCACAAAGACCGTTGTGTAAGTCCAGATCCCTGTACAGGGGATAGAGGTTTTTGGGTAACAGAGTAGCTTGCACCAAACCTGTTTGTGGTAGCCATTTTGGAGCTGCCAGATGACTACGAACAGTGCTTGTGTGACAAAGTCATCATCTTCGAATAGAAGAGAAATAAAATCCATCAAAGAGTTGTAACTCATGTATATGAGTGCAATAGCACTAGTTACCCCAAATATTATTACCTTATGAAGCATCATCCACATCTTTTTATATATATACTAAATAGATATAGCAGAACCTGTGATTAAAACAAAATGAGAAAATTATCTGCAGAAGTAAATAGTAATAGTACATGTAAATAACATAGGGTTCTTAATAAACCTTTCTACCTCACTATTTTGATCAAAAGAGCGTAAAAGCCATTCCACCATGACAAGGTGAACCCAATCGGGACGGTCCCTAACTCTTGTAGTTCACTTCCTGCTCTGCCTCCATCTAATCTGAGGTCTGATGGCAATGTGAACTATAAGAGTTAGGGTCCATCCTGATTGGGTACACCTTGTCGCGATGATGTGACTTTTATATTCTTTTGATCAAAATAGTGAGGTAGAAAACAAAAATGACTTTACCACTATTATAAAAAAAAAATGATGGGAGTAAAAAATGTAGATGTTGCAGTGGTTGAGTGGTAAAAAGTTGTAACCCCTAGAAAGACTGTAATGGGTAACTGCAAAAATGGTTCCTAACCGGCATGTCCATTGATGGTCGAAGTGCACAACGTAACCAATCATCAGTTCCTTATGAACTTGGGTGTCATTGGATGGTATGGATGGGTGGTCTGTGTGCCACGCAGTGAGAAATGCAAATACGATGGGTTCCTTCTGATACATCTACCTTGAGTACGAAGAAGGCTTGTCCTTGTGGGTGACGATGGAGTAGCTCCACCAAACAAAAACATTACCATACGGTGAAAAAAATCCCAGGTCTCAGCATTAAGTTGACCGAAAAAAGGAGATATCATTGCTTCCTTTCCCGCCTGGGGCCAGAAATTAGGGGTTAAAGTGGGTGAGTATTATTCTTTTACCGTCCCTTTAGGGTGTACAATACTCCCCTACAAATTTTTTTTACTAGCTTATCTACTTTTTTTTCGACTTTTCTTTTCTTTTTAATAGTAAAAAATATAAAAACACACAATAAAGACACATTTATTAAATGTATATATTAATTTAAAAATAAACCCCCAAAAATATAAATATATAAAAAAAAATGTGTCTTTTTCCTAAAGCGTACAAAGTCTTCTATCGCTTTAATATTCCGTTCAGGCGGTGGGAAAGGAGCAATCTGTCCGGAGCACCTGAGAGGTGACACATCCCTCGACAGAAAGCCCCTCTCGGGTGGACAGACGGTTTAACCATAATTAGAGCCTTTTGAGCAGCATGAAAAGCCACGGCTGTGGGAAAACTCTTCAGCCCCTAATGATCTCCATTTGATCGTTTTGCTTGTAATGAGATGAATTACTAATAACACCGGACTTTTTCCCACTGTTGCAATTATCTAAAATAATAGGGATATTTTTTGGGGAATAAATTGTGTCTTTTATCTAGAGGGATATTGTCACCATTTTATTACATGGAATAATATTAATGTTACAAATAGGACATATCCTAAGTATATTGATGGCCATTGACCCGCTGATAACTATGTTGGACGTGATCAATGATGACGCTGATCATTCATGGGCCTTGCTTATACAGATATCATTATTTTCTAAAATTTTATTAAATTGTTGCTAATTTGGCATCTGAAATTTTTAGATTATCATCTGCTATGAAAGCAAACGATCATTGTCTATGGGAATTCGGGAGGTAGAGGAGCGTATTGAAAGGGGGAGTGAGTGGGACATGTCACAATCCACCTCAAAAGTCGATACTCTTGTATGTTTTTGGGAGGGTGCCATATGCAGTGTCGCGTCTGATCCTACAATATGATGCGACTTCCTTATCCTTTTTTTTTTTTTTGTAAGCTACAGACCGTAAAATGGCAGGCAATTAGAAAAAGTCACACACAACTGCAGGATCAGACTACAATCTGCTTGTAGTCTGTTACCTTGGAGACACATAGGTCTGCATAGGAGCTGTGTACACAGAAAAATAGGTGTTTTTTTCCTGCCTATGCCTCTCCTTCTTGATGTCACAGACTGAAAAATAGGAGACAATTAGAAAAGGTAACATCTGACTTCAGCATCCGACTACACATTGTTTGTAGTCTGTTACCTTGGAGACACAAAGGTCTGCATAGGAGCTGTGTACTCCAGACAATATTTGGTTTGTTCTGCTAATGCTATTCCACCCTGTTAGTCACATAGAAAAAATAGGAGGCAATTAGAAAGGGTAACATTTGACTTCAGCATCAGACTACACATTTTTTGTAATCTGTTACCTTGGAGACACATAAGTTTGCATAGGAGCTGCGTACACAGAATAGGTGGTTTCTACTGCTATTTCCCTTCCGCCTTGTTAATCGCAAATCTACAAATACGAGGCTATTAGAAAGGATAACATTTGCCTTCAGCATCAGACTACGCAATGTTTGTAGTCTGTTACCATGGAGACACATAAGTTTGCATAGGAGCTGTGTACACAGAAAAATAGGTGGTTTCTACTGCTATTTCCCTTCCGCCTTGTTAATCACAAATCTACATATACGAGGCTATTAGAAAGGATAACATTTGCCTTCAGCATCAGACTATGCATTATTTGTAGTCTGTAACCTTGGAGACACATAAGTTTGCATAGGAGCTGTGTACACAGAACAATAGGTGGTTTCTACTGCTATTTCCCTTCCGCCTTGTTAATCACAAATCTACAAATACGAGGCTATTAGAAAGGATAACATTTGCCTTCAGCATCAGACTACGCAATGTTTGTAGTCTGTTACCATGGAGACACATAAGTTTGCATAGGAGCTGTGTACACAGAAAAATAGGTGGTTTCTACTGCTATTTCCCTTCCGCCTTGTTAATCACAAATCTACATATACGAGGCTATTAGAAAGGATAACATTTGCCTTCAGCATCAGACTATGCATTATTTGTAGTCTGTAACCTTGGAGACACATAAGTTTGCATAGGAGCTGTGTACACAGAACAATAGGTGGTTTCTACTGCTATTTCCCTTCCGCCTTGTTAATCACAAATCTACAAATACGAGGCTATTAGAAAGGATAACATTTGCCTTCAGCATCAGACTACGCATTGTTTGTAGTCTGTAACCTTGGAGACACATAAGTTTGCATAGGAGCTGTGTACACAAAATAGAATCTGCTTTTTAGCAAAGGCTATTTTTCATTTCTTATTTTAGATACATTAGAGTAAATATTAAAAATCAGTTGTAAAAATGTTTTGTAAAAACCACTCGGTGTGAATGCAGCCTTAAAGGGGGTGTCTGATCGGAATATATAATATATGTAAGGATTAAGGACAAAACCTGTAAAGAGATGCGGCTATTATAAGAGTCCTTGTATTAGTAGATTTTGGGCGATGGGCTGTTCAGTTGCCCATAAATTATAAGAAAACCTTGGATTTTTTGGCCATTCTGCAAAAAAAGAAATGAATTCCCATGACTTTGCCTTTTAATTGCAGACACATAGTAACACTTTCAGTTATCTGCAGTGTTCCGAGGCTTAACCACTTCACTGCTGCGGCGATGTAGACAGGCACCTCTCTTTGTCGGTTCACTTTCACAGCTATGTTTTATTAGACATAAAAAAAAAAAAAAAAAAAAGGAAAGAAGAAAAAAACAACAAACAGGCAGCTGGAATCAATAGAAACCACAAAAAATGCCGGCAAACAATAGTCTTTCAGTCCACGATGATGGCCTTGATTGTGAATTGTATGTCTGTGGTCAGGACAAACTGCTCCTCCGTGTTGTGAAGTGATGAGGGTCTGGCAATCTGGGGCAATCAGGGAAGCGCTGAGCTGCTTGGATACATTTTGCAGGATAATACTGCTCCTTTTGTTCCATTTCTGCTGCGAGGAATCCTGATCGTACTGTCTTCTTCTTGGGTTTAAAGGGATCAAAGAATAGGAAATAAAGGAGTTTTCCACTTATCCCTTATGTTAGATAAACATAGGAGGCTGTACGAATTGGACCCCCAGCGATCAGTTCTAAACCTGGTAGAAAAGTACAATTTCCATACAGCGCCCCCAGAGGACGAATAAAGTATTACACAAATTTCATTGAAATAATGATTTGTCCATGTGATACAAGGATGCGTCGGGTCCTCCAGACTCATTGTATAGATAGATACCTTTCCCTATAAGTAGACGAGGATCCTGAATAAGAGACCCTATAAGTAGACGAGGATCCTGAATAAGAGACCGGACTGGACCAAATGGAGGTGGATTTATGCTACTTTACATAAAAGGGAAATTTAAAAAAAATTGGAGTCAAAGAATTTGGCCTTTCCACAACTTAGAATACAAATGTTGAGCTCAAAGTCAGATTCCATACAGGCTTTATTTCTCCATGGAGAAGCGCAGAACTATATGCACAAAACTGTAAGGCTATGTTCCCACGTTGCGTTTTTGCAGTGTTTTTTTTTTTTTTTTTGCGTTTTTTTTTTTATTTAAATTTTAAGCAGCGTTTTACCGTACCAGCAACGTCTGAGATTTCAGAAACCTCATGCACACACCTAGTTTTTTTCTCCTGACTATTTTGTCAAAGAGCTGCGTTTTTGCAAAATGCAGCCTGTCACTTCTTACAGTGCTTTTTTTAGCGATTTTTTTTTTTTTGCAGCGTTTTTTCACCCATAGAAAGCAATGAGTAAGTGCAAAAACCCAGCAAAAAAAGCAGGTATGCGGTTTTGATGCGTTTTTGGTGCCAAAACCTGATGAAGTTAAGTTATTTTTCTCTGCAAAAAACTTTAATTAATCAGCATGCACAAGAGACAAATGTTGTAGGGAGTACAATTGGGGGAGAAAGGTTGAACTTGATGGACCTAGGTCTTTATTCAACCTACGTTACTATGTTACACTGACAAAACACAGGAAAAAAATGCAGCAAAAACTCAGCGCAACCTGCTTTTTTGACGTTGCTTTTTCACTGCCAAGAGAGCAGGTTTTTTAAAAAACGCAACGTGTGAACATAGCCTTAGGGTATGTGCACATGTTGAGTATTGTCAGCAGATTTTTCTGCATCAAAACCCAGAGTGTTGGCAGGAAAAAATGCTGCATAAAATACACACATTTTTTAATGAGTTTTTACTTGTCTTTTTTTCCCTTTAGTTGGGTGAAAAACACTGCAAAAAATGCTGAAATTTTGAAAAAATGCTTTGATGGATCAAATCTGCAAAGAAAAAAATAAGCTGCGTGCGGATGAGATTACGGAACCAGCAAAGGGAATCAGATTTCTGAAAAGTGCAGCGTTTTTACCTTTTAAATAATGTGGCAAAAAATGTAAAGTATAAACAAGCCCTTGATCTGCCTTTGAGTTATACGGTGTCAGTAAAAGTGGAGTAACAGGTGACTGCAGTATCAGACCACACCGGGTTTGTTTGTAGTCTGTAACTATCGAGACGCCCTTATCTGCCTAGAAGCTACATACAAAAAATAGAGAATTTTAATCAAAACTTTTTTGAAAACTTGCACAATTTTTTATTTGCTAGTTGTGAATGTGTAGACTGTAAAGCACCAATTTTGCCCCTATTAAATGCCTTCTCTCTATGGTAGAAATACTAAATGGCACATGTGCAAAATGTGACCGGTTATAGGTGTCTCTTCACCTGGTTAGCCTACACAAAGGAGATCGATTTACAGTACATAATGTAGCAGTATTTTTCAGTGTAAGGCTGCATTCCACATCCCTTTAACTGGTAAGAATCAATAGAAACAGGTTGATTTTCTTTTTTTTCTCACTTTTTTTTTTAAATTTTTTTTTTATCCATTGACACTTCGCAATCGATCAGCAAAAACAGATGAAACGCTGATGGAAAACTGAAACACAAAGTCTGTCTTCTGTGTTTCATCCGTGTTACAAAGATCCCCATAGACTTTAATGGCTGAGAATAGAACCTGTCCTGAGTCTCATGGAGCGGAGGCACGATGCAGAAATGAAGCAGAAAATTTCTGCAGCATTTCTGCATCTCACTGGCAGAAAAAACGCATGCAGATTGTACATGCGGATTATACATGCGGATTTTACATGCAGATTGTGCATGCGTTTTCCCTGCCAAATATATGCAGATTTGAAGCGTTCTTCACATGCATTTCCGCATGCAGGTTGACAAGTGCTTTCCAGGCGATTTTAGCATCACTTGGAAAGTGCTTGACAACTAGGTCACACTATATAAATCCATGCAAACAGCATATATAGTGTGACCGTATGAATGTTTAAAAATAAAAAAATAAACCTATACTTACCCTCTGATGGTCCGGCGTGTGTTGTTGCACGTTCCTGGCTGCCAGCTGATAGCGGGACACTGCACTGAAGGGCCTGCGGTCACATGAATGTGACGTCACCGCAGGTCCTTCAGTCCTGCCCGCAAGCACAGGGAAGGAGACCGTGGGCCGTCGGAAGGTGAATATTATCTTTATTTTTTATTTTATTCTTTTTTTTACAGGTTCTATGGTACCCAGGTCTGGATGAGAGTCTCCTCTCCTCCAGAACTGGGTACCATCTGCACATTGAAAAGCATATAATCCGTGAGTACCAATGTACTGATACGGATTATATGCGTCTCAATGCAAGTCAATGGCAGCGATTACGCCGCGCTTCCGCAAAATTAATGGACATGCTGCGGATTTTTGAGCGCAGCATAAACGCTGCGGAAAAATCCGCAGCATGGGCATTGACAGTGCGGCTTGTCATTGGGTACCATGGGGGGCGAATTACCATGCGTTTTTGATGCGTTTATGCTGCGGAAATTCCACAGCATAAATGCTTGAAAAACGCATCGTGGGCACACAGCCTTAAAGGGAATCTGTCAGCTGGATTTTGTTCTGTAATCTGAGAACAGCATTATGTGGAGCTAGAGACCCTGATTCTAGCAATGTATCATTTACTGGGCTGCTTGCTGTAGTTTTGATAGAATCCCTGTTTTTTCTGCTGCAGATTTAGCAGTGCTTGGAATGCTGAGCTGTGTGTAACTCCGCCCACACCACTAATTGGCAGCTTCCTGTGCATATTGTTAGCAAGCTGCCAATCAGTGGTGAGGGCGGGGTTACACAGAATAGCTGGACTGTCTGGCATGTGAGTCCTAGTCCAGCAGTGATAATCTCCTGCTGATACTAAAACACTGATTGTATTGAAACTAAAGTACGCAGCCTAATAAGTGACACATCGCTGGAATCAGGGTCTCTTTGCCTACATTATGATGCTCTCAGATTAAATGGCAAAAACCTGCTGACAGATTCCCTTTAAAACGGTTAAAACTCTATGGGTTCATGTGCTGTCCAAGAAATCCGAACAGCACATGGATGTGTGAATGTAGTCTTATCCGTCTACAAAAAAAATGTTATTTGAGTCTTCGTAACTAGATATTATACAGAAGAGCAATGAGTTCCTGGAAGGTCACAATAAAGACAAAAAAAAAAAATGCAAAAAATAATAAATATCGTCTTGCTTCAAAAAAAAATGGTCAATACCTTTAACCTTGAGGACACAATGTCTGATTTTGCACATAGTTTCTGTAACCCGGGATGGATTCCAGGAGTCCTAGAAAACTCCGTCCTGAATTCTGTAACGTAACTCGATCAGCGTAATTTTGTTTACAAAAGAGAAGAAAAAAAAAAATAACAGCGAGCGAAAACTTTTCTCTTTTTCCTAAAGTTTAAAGAAATAATTTAAAGACTTTCCAAAAAAAAAAAGACCTAATCAGCAAAACCAAATTAAGAAAGAATTCGACGCCACCGCATTCTACGACCATTTGATCTTTGTTCCTCGTCGTCAATTTAAAAAAAAAAAAAAAAAGAAAAATAGTTTTGAAATCGGCCTTAAAGGAGAGGGAAAAAAAAAAAAGTAATTTACGGAAAAGGAGAAGGGGAGGGGGGGGGTAACATGGATATGAAATGGGCAGTAATTCATTGAAGTGCAGATTATATTCAAGGATATCCAAGTAGCACCCTGCACTTTTTTTTTCACTGGGCTGGCATCTTGAAAGACATTTTCCTTAATACAGACGGTGCCTGCAGTTCTCTTGCTGAGCAAACAGTCAAGTGTTGTTAATAAGAATTGCAGTTTCTCAACATCTGTTGGGGAAAAAGGGAACGACCAAAGAACAATTTAGAATGAGATTGGTTTTGTTAAATGCATTTAAATTCGAAGATTAGTGATTGTTCTTTCTTTTTCAATTAGCATTTACTTGCAAAAAGGTTACAGATGAAGGGTCTGAGGAAGAGATGCCGCTTGCAAGGGGTGGGCTAGGTGGGGGCCCTGGCTCCCAGGGTACTACCCGCAGCCGTACTAAAATTAGGATGTGCAAAACAGCCGAGGACTTGAGGAACTGGCAACTTCTGCCAAGTAAACCAGGCGATTGGACATCTATGAAACAAATGTTATCACAAGCGAAGAGCGTGAATCTCACTCCGCTGATCGCTGTAAACAAGGCGGATGAGATCCGAGATGGATATTTTCATTTTTTCATTTTTTTTTTCCCAAAAGGGAGGATCAGTGCTAATTTAATTCAATTTATAGGAAAAAATGTGAAAGGATAAATTGAAGAATAGATAAATGGATTTTATTTGCCAGTTGGCGAGTTAATTACTGGAGGTCTGGAGTATTGCTCCGTTTCGCCTCCATAGTGGTATAGCTCTTACGATGCCCAAATAAATAACTCAATGTTTAGGGATTGGGGCACTCAACTGTCCATAGGCTTTTGGATAAAGTTTGCTAAAAAAAAAAAAAAAAACTAAAGCGGATATATAGATATTAATGCTAAGGGTAACACAACCAAACGTCCTTTATTATGGTCCAGGAACGGGACGTCACGTAAGGTAAATAGATAATTTGGGATTGGTGACAGTGAAGCAGCAGAGTAGGGTATTCGGTATGGTAGAAGGGTATTAAAGGGGTTGCCCACTACAACGATAATCCTTTTTTCAATTACTTGATCCCTCTTGTAAAATAAAAATAACATATACATCCCGCCCGTACCGGCGCCGGGTCTCCCGGGGCTCTGGTGACACTTATACCATGTGAGCCCTGCGGATAGTCAGCGGCCACTATTGGGCTATTGTGCTTGCACTTATATCACTTGTCCAAGAGAAACGAGAGTGCAGCAGCCCAATAGTGGCCACTGATTGGCAGCAAGTGGTAAAAAGAGATCTAGTGCCGACCTCGCTGGTGCGGGAGGTGAGTATCTGTTATATTTATTTTACAATGGGGATTACTTTATTTTAAATGGATTTTCCAGGTCCTAGACAACCCCCTTCAAGATAATCCATGGTTTGGTATTGGTGAATTATTATGGTGAGTATGGAGTAAAGTGCAAAATACCGGTTCGGAAAAGATCCATAAGTGTAGGGTATAACTTCAATTTAAGGCTCAGGTATGTAACAATAACCAGGTTTTATAACTGAACTTGGAGAAAAAAGATATAGATTCTTTAAGTAGAGTGCCTATCACTCTGACTGGTCGGGCGGTGGCGCACTTTGCGCATGCGCCACTTGACATCCTGTCCGAGAAGCAGAGGCTTATAGGGGCGAAGTATATTGGTCAAAAAATCCTAAACTATAAAATAGAAAATAAAAAATGAAGTGAGTTTCTAATAATTATGATTACAAATCTTACAGTGTAGTGTATTCATTGTCTCCTTGGTAACAGACTACAAACAAACCCCAATGTAGTCGGATCTTCTGTAGTCATGTGTTACTTTACTTCTACTGTCACATTGGGCCCAAATCAAGCACTTTTTGCTAGAATTCTGGCATAAAACTGCTTGAAATATTGTAATTTTATCCATAACTCAAAGTTGCACAAAAGTTTTGCAACTTTTAACATTTTAATGCCTTTTCCAGCCAGCTTTTACAGACTCTTTGTTTATCTGCACATTCAACTTTGATGTGGTCTACCATCATGAATCAGCTGAGAGGAGCGCAGAAAAAAAACAGATAAAGGAGTTATAATTCTTTCTTCCCATTGGTCCGCCAGAATGAACTCACTAACATGTTTCCAGTTCACTCATTTTGCAACTAGCAATAAACAGGGCAACAAATTTATAGAAGGTAAAGGGAGCATATGTTTTAACAAAATTGATTTTTAGTTCAAAACAGATGAATTTAAGTAAAGAGAAAAATTGCTCCCCACCCCTTAAAAAAAAAAAAAGGCAAGGTTATTGATAAGAGGGGGCAGGACCTTTTTTTCACAAGACTGTCCCATGAAATGGATTCATCTTATAATCTGCATGAGTAAAAGGCATTTCCTGAGATTTAGGGCAAGACATTAAATGTTCCACAATTCGATATAGAAATGTTGGACTGTAAGGTCAGATAACACACCAAGGTTGCATTTTTGAATATCTGTATGGAGACACATCGATCTATATAGGGGCTGTATGCAAAAAAAGAAAGTTTTAATCAAGGGTATTGGTAAAGTTTTATTGACATGTAATACTTTATTTCCCCTGTGGTGGCGCTGCTGGGAAATAGAGCAATTGTAACTTCCCTAACAGATCCATGTGATCACAGGAATTCCAGCAGCATGAGACTCTATGACGAGCCCCTTAATGTCACAGATTTCCTGTGCTTTTTCTTCTACTGTTCTATTCTTCTGCCCTTTTCTCCGTCTTTTAAGAGACCTGATGAGATGAATGTTGACATTTTATTTGTAAGTATTGCAAAATTTTCCCTCCAATGTATACATGTCAAGCGTGTGTATAATCAGCTTTTCTTTTCTCTTGATCTTTACTCAACATGAAGAATTTTTATTTCTTACTCAGCATTATCCAAATTTTTTTACATTTTTTTTCCATGTAACAGGGTGGTCCTTTATGAATTGTCTTCCAAATTCTTATCCCAGTCTTCATGTAGGTACGAAAAAAAGTAAAAAAAAAAAATCACAGAATCTAACTCAGTGTTACATAGAATATTACAAGACTGGAGAAGGTTAAAGGGGTCTTTACAAAAAGTTAAAAAGTTTAATTTCATCTGCAAATGACACTACTGGTCCGCAGTGCCCCGCCGGTCCACAGTGCCCCACTGGGCTCTATTTCCTAGAGCGGTAGTCAGTGCTGTAATGTGAAGCTTGTGAGTTTGTGTGACATGCAGACGTAGTGCTGTTGCTTCAAAAGCATCCTGCAACTGTTACAAATAACACAAGCACAGGAGACAGGAAGTGTTGTACTACAGAAGCATCCAGCAACTAGAGGGGTTAACACAGTGACAGGCGACAGGGAGTGTTTTAGCAGAGCCCCAGGGGGATTGCGGGGAAGTTGTTTACTGTCTGGATAGAGCCGAAGAGAAAGGTGGTGTGTTTTCTGGATCTGACAGAAGGCAACTGAATTCAGGATTCAGATCAGGAGAGAAACTAAACACAGGTCAGATAAACTCCCTGAACTAACAGCGCAGAGTATTATCGGGCAGGACAATAAGGATAGGAAGGAATTGTGTCACAGGGATCATCTCCCTCATCAACCCCCCCCCCCCCCTCCATCTCCATGCAGGATAAAGAATACTGTGTACTATTGTGTCCTTGTGAAGGAAAAGCCTGTGGCTGTGTATGCATAGAAGTGTGCTGCTAAGAGATCTAATCTATGCTGAATTATGCTACTGAAGAGACTGATGTTACTGTACCTGCATTAATAGACTGTACTGTGGTGAAGCCTGTTGCTTCAAAGAGTTAAATGGTACTGGTCGTACTTGATTAAACTCCACTGTTCAACTGTTTATGAAGACTCTTGTCAGATGTGTCTGGTCAGCAATTGAATCTATTGTGTGCCTGAGAGAAGCTGCAGACTATGGTCGCCCTGGGTAACGGTTCCCCCAGGATTCCAAAGAATTCATGAAACCTGTCTCGCCCTATCTGAACCTAGCGGCGTGCGTGTAACATTTGGATACAAAATTTCCAACCGGGCCCCCAACTGTCACGGGTCTTCATCTTCAGTAGTATTGGTCTTCTCATATAGGCCAAAGGGACCTTAGGTTCCAGGGTCAGGGTGCAACTGTAACCCCTGCACCCTCTATAGTTACTCTCCCGGTGGCACTGGCAGACACACACAGGAGAGGCCCCTGTGCAAGAACATATGGGCCTTTTGCAGTCCAATAACTCATCATAATGCACAATTACAGCTGCTTTAGAGATAGACGTGGCCCCCTTACCTCTTGGGCCCCTGTACAGATGCCCTTTTTGCACCAATAATATGTCCGCCCCTGCCTGGCGGTGTTCTTAGTGAGTACGACATATGACTGCTGTGTCCACTATTTGGCGGGAGAGGTCATGTGCCGTTATGGCATGCCACAACACCGACTAACGTATAAGGAAGCTGACAATGGTCTAGATGTGTAGTGCTAGAGTGGTGAAGGATTAGAAGGTGAAATGTTTTATTATTATTCAGCGGGATTTGCAAAGGCCCCCTTTTAAGGGAGCTCAAATGTTGAATTTGAACCGGTGGTCCACTATTACTGTTATGGTGTGTCGAAAAGTGTGCAGCTCTTGGCCAAAGAGGCTAGAGCATGGTGGTCTGTTGGAGCCTAGTTTCCAGGCACGTGCTCCGCCAATCTTCTCCGCCAACCTTCTCTGATCATACCCCCATATACCATGATAATAGCCAACTTTTGGAAACACCTGTCCAAAGAAAATGCTGAGTGCCCAAAATTTTTTTTTCAGAACCACATCCTCTTTTCGGGCTCATCTGTCTCCACTCCTCTTCCAAGCTCCAAGTATCAAAAGCAAATATCTGTTTTTCCTCCTTTTTTTTTTTTTGAAGAAACAGATCTTAATTGATAAAAAGAACAGAATTTTTACAAAAAGCCCAATGGATGTGTTTAGTTTTTCTTACAAGGGGTTAAAATGGTATGAGACATGACTGTGCACAATCCCCGGTAATATTTGTCTACCATCACGTTTGTTTGGAAAACTAAGGGTCTATCTGACAAGTAATCCATTCAATATGCACAGATTATCCTTAGACACCTATTTGCTTATATAAATTGGATTTTTTATTTTGTGCCTTCAAAGTATTGACCAAGCGCATTGTCCACTGCCAAGACGGCTCGGAATACAAATAAAGAATTAACAATCCCGACGACTCCGCCGGCCATCTGTGAGTTAATTGCTCTATCGTGTCCATCTCTTCTATCCGTGTATTGTGCCAGTCATCTTCTGGTCAACAGATACAGGGAGAAGACATAAGTGTAAATTTCACACCTCCCCCATCAGGAGAAGGTGTTAATACTTTTCATTAGAATGTCTCTTATCTAGAAAGTGCCTACAAGTCCAGATTTTTATGGGAACATTTTTGGACTTGTCATCCTCCACTAAAGCTTCTGGATATCAATACAATATCTACCTACCAAGTGGCAATATATGTGTAAGGGGACCTGGGGCACCAAGGTCGGGGTGCGACTGCTTCCTCTGTACCGCCTACGATTATGCCCCTTTAATTTAAGTTCCTATTACTCTTCTCAAAAATCAGACTGGCCTTGGATGCAGATGAACTTCATTTTGGCTATTGCATCTCCTTTAACCCTGGCAAGTTGACTAGGACTCCGTCTTTGCTAATAATAACTGTAAATTTTTCTACTTGTCCCTTTATCGATTCCTCAGGGGCGGGATGAGAAAGCAGTAGGCTAGGGCACCATAAAGTACAACAGTGGACAACTAAATGAATAGTGATAATTATCATACTTCAGAAATAGAGGGAGTTTGAGTACATTCTAGAAAAACCCTACTTTGGGCAGCAACAGGGCTTGTCCCGCCCCTGAGTTTATTGCAATGGGTGATCATGTAGGACATGACTGGAGCAAGTCCATGAGAGCAGTCCTTGCTTTTTTATACTGTGCAAATAGTGGAATCTAGAGCTGGTGACTCTCCTTTGTGATGTCCATATACTGTTGTCCTCAACCTGTGGTATTCCAGTTTTTATAACACTACAATTCCCAGCATGCCCCAACAACCTACAGGTTGCAGCAGCTGTAGGACCACAGGTTAGAACTCTAGGATGTCGCACCCTAGTATTTGGCAAGAGTCTATTGACCCCCTATTGGCGCACACCTACTAAAAAATAGGCAGGGGCCTTGTTACATATTTTGCATTGTGACTCTGGTATCAGGGCATTAATTTAACAAACTTGATTGGACATCCACCTTAAGGAAAGTTGGTAATTGCTTGGTTGGTTCTTAAGATCGGTCATCAATATCAGATCACCTGGCGCTACTACCGATCAGTTGGTTGCAGGTAAATCAGTGAAACAGTCCTACTCCATACAGTGTGTAGTGGCCATTCTTGGTACTGCAACTCCACTCCCTTTGAATGTGCTTCAGTACCCAGGAATGGCCACTACATGGTGACCAGAGCTGTGTAGTTCCAGCTCTGTGCATTGTGTAACTCCAGCCCCCGCAGAACCTGCAATCAGTTGATCTTGAGGATGCCGAGTGTCAGCCCCTAATCTAAGGATGGGTCATTGAATTCCAAGTCCTGGACAATCACTTTAATCATTAGTTTTATGGATGGCTTAACTAGACAGCGCACACATCAACATTAAAATCCTGACTGTTCGAAATCCAATGTAAAAATTTCGTTGCTGCAAATTGCAGGTTTGCAGAGTAATATAGATTTTCCTCCATGGACCGTTCCTGTAGATTTGTGACCTTGTTGTGTGATGTGTGTTCTTTTTTATTTTTTATTTTTTATTTTTTTTACATCTAAGTAAAATTCCTTTCTATGAACACAGAGCTACATTTGTATGAGAACAAACTAAATCAATGAAATCGATGCAAAGAAGAACATCCACATATTGTCATCTCGCTCTCCGGACAATGCATCTGGTTCCCAGCTGGGGAGGAAAGTGACAGCCGTATGTCTCCACCCACACAAGACGCCCACTGAGTATCGAAAACTTCAAGCTGTAAAAATATACATATATAATTATCCCTATATGGGGCTGAGGAGCGCTGATCGTCAAAGATTGTCCATTCTGTGGAGTGGAGGAATCGTTTTATTCCCGCACATTTACTGGGGAGGGAAGGCAAAGCTATTGTTATGTCTGACAGTTTTTATTCCTTATAATGGTCCCTGGTTTTATCATTCTACATGTTCTACGCAAGGCAGACAAAGCACATCTGCCACATTCACTTACTATTTCTTGTACAACATAAAGATTCAAAATATATATATATATATATATCATACATATAAATATATATTAAATATATACATATAAATATTTATTTATCATACATCTTTCATCAATCTTTAACTATTTTATACGTAAATGCTTCGCACTGCTCAGGACAAAACTTATTACTCTATCGTATTTATCTATCTATTATCTATCTATCTATTATCTGTCTATCTATTATCTATCTTATATCTATCTATTATCTCTTTATTATCTACCTATTATCTATCTATCTAGTTCCATAGTCTCACTGCTCTTACAGTAAAGAATCTGCGTCTGTGATTATGATTAAACCTTCTTTCCTCCAGACGTAGAAGATGCCCCCTTGTCCCCGTCTCAGGCCTCAGAGTAAAAAGATCAGTAGACAGGTCTTTGTACTGTCCCCTCATATACAGTGGTTGCCAAAAGTATTGGCACCCCTGCAATTCTGTCAGATAATACTCAGTTTCTTCCTGAAAATGATTGCAATCACAAATTCTTTGGTATTATTCTCTTCATTTAATTTGTCTTCAATGAAAAAACACAAAAAGAATTGTCCTAAAGCCAAATTGGAAATAATTCCACACCAAACCTAAAAAAGGGGGTGGACAAAAGTATTGGCACTGTTTAAAAAATCATGTGATGCTTCTCTAATTCGTGTAATTAACAGCACCTGTAACTTACCTGTGGCACCTAACAGGTGTTGGCAATAACTAAATCACACTTGCAGCCAGTTAACATGGATTATAGTTGACTCAACCTCTGTCCTGTGTCCTTGTGTGTACCACATTGAGCATGGAGAAAAGAAAGAAGACCAAAGAACTGTCTGAGGACTTGAGAAACCAAATTGTGAGGAAGCATGAGCAATCTCAAGGTTACAAGTCCATCTCCAAAGACCTGAATGTTCCTGTGTCTTCCGTGCACAGTGTCATCAAGAAGTTTAAAGCCCATGGCACTGTGGCTAACCTCCCTAGATGTGGACGGAAAAGAAAAATTGACGAGAGATTTCAACGCAAGATTGTGCGGATGGTGGATAAAGAACCTCGACTAACATCCAAACAAGTTCAAGCTGCCCTGCAGTCCGAGGGTACAACAGTGTCAACCCGTACTATCCATCGGCGTCTGAATGAAAAGGGACTGTATGGTAGGATACCCAGGAAGACCCCACTTCTTACCCCGAGACATAAAAAAGCCAGGCTGGAGTTTGCCAAAACTTACCTGAGAAAGCCTAAAACATTTTGGAAGAATGTTCTCTGGTCAGATGAGACAAAAGTAGAGCTTTTTGGGAAAAAGCATCAACATAGAGTGTACAGGAAGAAAAAAGAGCCATTCAAAGAAAAGAACACGGTCCCTACAGTCAAACATGGCGGAGGTTCCCTGATGTTTTGAGGTTGCTTTGCTGCCTCTGGCACTGGACTGCTTGACCGTGTGCATGGCATTATGAAGTCTGAAGACTACCAACAAATTTTGCAGCATAATGTAGGGCCCAGTGTGAGAAAGCTGGGTCTCCCTCAGAGGTCATGGGTCTTCCAGCTGGACAATGACCCAAAACACACTTCCAAAAGCACTATAAAATGGTTTGCGAGAAAGCACTGGAGACTTCTAAGGTGGCCAGCAATGAGTCCAGACCTGAATCCCATAGAACACCTGTGGAGAGATCTCAAAATGGCAGTTTGGAGAAGGCACCCTTCAAATATCAGGGACCTGGGGCAGTTTGCCAAAGAAGAATGGTCTACAATTCCAGCAGAGCATTGTAAGAAACTCATTGATGGTTACCGGAAGCGGTTGTTCGCAGTTATTTTGGCTAAAGGTTGTGCAACCAAGTATTAGGCTGAGGGTGCCAATACTTTTGTCTGGCCCATTTTTGGAGTTTTGTGTGAAATGATCAATGATTTGATTTTTGCTTCATTCTCTTTTGTGTTTTTTCCTTGCAAGCAAATTAAATGAAGATAATAATACCAAAGAATTTGTGATTGCAATCATTTTCAGGAAGAAACTAAGTATTATCTGACAGAATTACAGGGGTGCCAATACTTTTGGCCACCACTGTACTTGTACATAGTAATAAGATCACCCCTAAGCCTTCGTTTTTCCAAAGTAAATAACCCCAAGTGTAATAACCTGTCTTGGTATTGCAGACCCCCCAGTCCTCTAATAACCTTGGTCGCTCTTCTCTGCACCCGCTCTAGTTCAGCTATGTCTTTCTTATACACCGGAGACCAGAACTGTACACAGTATTCTAAGTGTGGTCGCACTACTGACTTGTATAGAGGTAAAATTATGTTCTCCTCATGAGCATCTATGCCTCTTTTAATGCATCCCATTATTTTATTTGCCTTTGCAGCAGCTGCCTGACACTGGCCACTAAACGTGAGCTTGTCGTCCACCAATACACCCAGGTCTTTTTCAGTTACAGTTTTGCCCAGTTTTTTACAATTAAGCATATATTTATACATTTTATTTCCTCCACCCAAGTGCATTTCCTTACATTTATCACCATTAAAACTTATTTGCCATTTATCAGCCTAAGCTTCTAGTTTACATAGATCCTCCTGTAATATAAAATTGTCCTCCTCTGTATTGATTACCCTGCAGAGTTTAGTGTCATCTGCAAATATTGAAATATTACTCTGTATGCCCCCTACAAGGTCATTAATAAATATGTTAAAAAGAAGCTGGCCCAATACTGACCCCTGTGGTACCCCACTGTTAACTGAGACCCAGTCTGAGTGTTTTCCATTAATAACCACCCTTTGTTTCCTATCACTGAGCCAGTTCTTAACCCACTTACATATATTTTCCCCTATCCCCATTGTTCTCATTTTATGTATCAACCTTTTGTGTGGAACCGTATCAAAAGCTTTTGAAAAGTCCATATACATAACATCCACTGCATTTCCTTGGTCCAGTCCGGAACTTGCCTCCTCATAAAAACTGTTTAGATTAGTTTGACAGGGACGGTCCCTCGTAAACCCATGTTGATATTGGGTCATGAGGTTATTCTTCTTCAGATACTCTAGTATAGCATCTCTTAGGAAACCCTACAGGATTTTACCCACAGTAGAGGTTAAGCTTACTGGCTTATAATTTTCAAGTTCGGATTTGTCCCCTTTTTGAATATTGGACCACATTTGCTATACGCCAGTCCTGTGGTAAAGACCCTGTTATTATGGAATCTTTAAAGATTAAAAATAATGGTCTATATATGTCGTTACTTAATTCCTGCTGTACTCGCGGGTGTATCCCATCCGGGCCCGGGGATTTGTCAACTTTAGTGATTTTTAGACGCCGCCGTACTTCCTGCTGGGTTAAGCAAGTGACATTTAATGGAGAATTTTTGTCATCACTAATCATGATTTTCTTGTGTAAATACGGTTGAAAAAAAATTATTTAGCATATTGGCTTTTTCCTCATCCTCATCCACCATTTCACCCAGACTATTCTTAAGGGGGCCAACACTATTATTTTTTAGTTTCTTACTATTTACGTAGTTAAAGAATATTTTGGGATTATTTTTACTTTCTCTGGCAATGAGTCTCTCTGTCTCAATCTTTGCTGCCTTGATTTGGTTTTCACAGAATTTATTTAATTTTCTGTATTTATTTAATGCCTCATCACTACCTACTTGCTTTAGTTCTCTAAATACTCTTTTTTGTCACTTATTGCGCCCCTTACAGCTCTATTTAGCCATAGTGGTTTCCTCCTATTTCTAGCGTGTTTATTCCCATAGGGTATATATTGTGCACAGGTCCTATTCAGGATGCTAATAAATGTCCCCCATTTGTTTTCTTATCCGAGAGAATTGGATCACACTCTGATCAAGCATCCGATTCTCTCGGATGAAAGTAAATATATGCTCGTGTGACCCTAACCTAGCCTATGTCGCTGGAACATTTATACTTGTGGGTTTTTCTGCAAAGTGAGATCTCAAGAGTCAAGACACAAAGGAATGACTTCTTATGGCCAAATAAATATCATAGAAAGGGCAGGCATCATGTGATCATCTGTCAGATTGTCTATATATCTATCTATCTACCTATCTATCTATTATCTATCTATCATAAAGATATTGGTTAAATAAGAGATCAATACATTTGTATCAGGAATTGTGTTGCAGATTTGCCACATTTGCAAAAAAAAATTGAATCTATCTATCTATCTATCTATCTATCTATCTATCTATCTATCTATCTATCTATCTATCTATTATCTATCTATCCATATATCTATTATCTATCTATCTATTATCTATCTATCCATATATCTATTATCTATCTATCTATCCATTATTTATCTATCTATCTATTATCTATCATCTATCTATCTATTATCTATGTATCTATCTATTATCTATCATCTATCTATCTATCTATCTATCATCTATCTACCTATTATCTACATATTATCTATTTATTATCTATTATCTATCTATCTATTATCTATCATCTATCTATCTATTTATTATCTATCTATTTATTATCTATCATCTATCTATCTATCTATCTATCTATCTATCTATCTATTATCTATCTATAAATCATTATTGATCTATTAATCTACCTATCTATCTCTGTGATAGTCCATCTTTGGTTCTCCATTTATGCAGGCACAGTCCCTATCATGTTTTTTTCTAATATTTCCCTTTTTATTCCATAATCCACATAACCCTCCCCCTTCTTAGTCTTCACCCGTGAGGACCATCTCTGCCAACCCCGCCGGTCCCATCAGCAGAAGAACAATGCGATGCCAGTGATAATGGTGGAAGAGGAGTCCCAGCCTCACAACCTTGTCCTTGTATTTTCACGTCTTCCGCACTTTTTTTTTTTTTCTCCATTAACTTAACATTTTGCGTGTTGAGTTCTACTAAAGCCGCCGAACAGTTCTGCCGAGCTGGAATCCACGGCATCAAGGCTTAGTCACAGCACATCCGCATCAAGCTCCAACTATCAACCTGCTTTCCTGCAAAGGACTCATATTGCCAGACCCATCTTTCATGAGTTTTCTTTCCCTTGACAGAAATCAGCAGGGTTAGAATAAACTGCATAAGATATCAGCTCCTCAGGAAGGAACATGAAAAAGACCTTCTATCACTTAATGAAAAATAGCTTCTTTTTTGGACAGAACTTCATAGGCTACAATCAAGCAGCGGCACCCCCTTCTTGACGTGCAATAGAGTCAAATCAAGTCGGCATCTATTAATAATATTTCCCCTAGTCCTTTCATTTCTCTGCATGTCCTACCACTGTCAGGCCCCGTGATGGAGCCGAGCCTTTATCTCGTCCGAGTCTGCTCTGTCAGAGTGATAAACAATTCTAACAAGAATCAGAATAAAGATCTTCCCAGTAGACTCAAATAGATAGAGGCCTTTCTCATTTTCTCGACGGAGAAAAAAATTTAATCTAGCGGCTGTGCTTTTCAAGCGTCACATTCAAAGAGATGCAAATTTGTCAGTGCTGAGACCCCGGCTGACTCTGAGCTCTGCGTGAATGTCAAAGGGGGGACTCGAAGCCTTTGACATCTATGCTTTTTTGGGGCTATCTGCAGAAAAAAAAAAAAATCTTTGTACTTTTGCTTTTCAACAATTTTCATAAGTTTTTTTCTTAGGAAATAAAATTGTGCCGTGGGGAAGGTAAGGTAGGGGAAAAAAAAAATTCAGGTAATTGTGCATAAGTATGGCCGTTTACAATTAACCTACTTGGTGCTGGAGATGAGAGGTCTTCGTTACTTTACCGGCATCGGAGGAGAAATGTGACGAGGGTATGGTAGTTTGGGATTTTTGAAAAATGTTTTTAGTTATCAGATAAGAAAACAGCCCAAGAGAACTCAGGAGTTTTATAACTTGATCAGTAGACATGAGATAACATACGACAATCTTTCACGACTCCTCCGTACACATGAGTACATGGCTCAATAGAGCGTCCATGCGTTTCCAACGGAGAAAGAGGAGAAAGCCGGTGTCAGGCTCCTCTGGTTGCAGCCTATCTCCCCTGAAAACAAAAGAATTGGACATTAAATCTCCAAAGGTCCGATTCTTCTAACTCCCAACATCTTTTGGAGGAGAGTTGCAAAGCCCCATACACATGAGATGGTCAACCGGTCCGGTGAAATTGGCAGGTCCAGATGACTTTCATCTAATGTATACTGATGGCCTTTAGCTAAAATAAAAGTGGCCGTACTCATGAGATAATGTTTTGTCAGCAGACAGCCATCTCTCGCGACTTCTCCATACGCGTGAGAGCTCTGCTCAATAGAGCATCAATGTGTTCTCAATGGAGTAAGAGGAGAAAACCGGTCAGACTTCTCTGGTAGTGGCTTATCTCCCCTTTAAAACAAAAGGATCAGACAATAAAAGATCCGATCCATCTAACCCCCAACACCTGAGATGAAGACCCATACGGCCGCTGTCAGTCTCCTCTGTGTTGAAATTCCAAACGGCCGATCTGACGCGCCCCCTGGGCCGTGGGGTACTCGGTGCCGGGCCGGTCGTTGCTAGGGGAGATGTCACAGTGGCGGTGACCCGGTCCATGACCCAGGGCGGTCATTCAAAAGGGGTTTATTTACAGGGGATTTATAGTTTTTATATACAGTTCGTGACGTTACCTGTGGTATGCGACTATATGGAGCCGCCGCTGTGGAGCAGGTCCTCTGGAGCTGATGTTACTGCAGCAGAGTTGGTTTAGCTCTCCACAGGTAGAGCTTAGCTCCAGGGCTGTGCTGAGTTGTTATGGATGTTGCAGTGTAGTGCAGGGGGGTGATGGCGCAGCAGTAATTCATGGAGACAATGGAGTGCAGTCTTCAGGTTTTACTCACAGTTGTTGCAATCCAAGTTACAGGAACCGGTGTAATTTCCCACGTCGTGCTGCGTTCACCAGGCAGGGGTTCAGCAGTCCCTCAGGTAGTTCAAGAGCACTTAACGGGACCCCTTTCTATGTTCCTTCCTCAGTCGTCTTTCTGCGCTGGCTCTCACCCTCCTGCCCTGCACCTCACAATCAGTGTCCCAAGCCAGTAGCCTCGGGTCTTGTCGGGCAACCTGCCGTCCCCTGGACCCTCTGTGGCCACCTTTTCGGCGATGTAATTGTGGTTCTGGCACTGCACCTTGCAAGTACAGCAGCCTCCGGTTTCTAGCTGAGCCTTGTAGTTTTCCACTAGTTTAGGGGCCGGTCCCCTCTGCGGCTTGATCCTTCCACACCAGGTAGATTCGGGAGTACGGGTGGCCTCCAGCACTGCCCGTACCCCTAGGATCCCCTCGTTCCTCCTGGATCCTTCCTTCCTGCTCCTCTCCTCTTTCTTCCTCTCCTCTTTCTTCCTCTCCTCAGTCTTGGGCCTCTCTGGCTAGGCCCGCTCTTGAGCAGAGCTCGTGCAGAGCCCCTGCTCCCTCCACTCCTCCTTCTCAGACTGGCTTCTCTGACTCTCTCCACCTTCCAAGATGGTTCCCTCTTTTATATCTTCCTAACAAGTGCTCCCCTGACCTTCTTCCTCCACCCACACCAACTACATGGTTCCCCCTCACTTGGTTCCCCTTCACTCCAGCCAGGGACCAGGGACTGTGCTCTCCCTTAGGAGCAATCTCGCCCTGCCCTACTGAAGTGGATGTGTTGGATGCAGGTGTTAGGGTCCCAGGCAGCACTCTATCCTTACCTGAGAGTGGGATACCACACCTCTGGGTGAGATGCAGTACCTCTGTGGCGACTGAACCCGTAGGGGCGCCACAGATTCTACTCTCCCACCGATATTATCTGTCGGAGGAGAGCCGAGAGGTCAACATACACATTGTATGATTGTCCGATCCAGTTGAACTGGTGGGTTCTAGCCATCTTTAACGAAATTGTCCATTACTTCGCTACACTGTGTTCCAAATTATTATGCAAATAATATTTTCTCAGATTTTCCCAAATTACCTATATGAATTGCAGTCATTGTAATTTTCCAGTCAAATAACTATTAGAGTACAATTGAAAGGTTTTGGTACAAACTGCCTATGATAACAGTATATTTAAAAAAAAATAAAAAATTCAAACTGCACTCAAAATGCATGTTCCAAATTATTATGCACAGCAGAGTTTTCAACCTTTTCATTTTAATAAAGAACAAAAAAATGGTCATTTTTTGAAATTATAAGCATTAGCAGGTTATTACAAACTGAAATCAAACAGTTTTCAACTAAAAACTTTATTCTAGGTGATGTTACATTTGCACATAGGACCCCTTGTTCAAAAGGAGCTTCTGAACTCTCTCGTCCATTGAATTTGTCAGGTTTTGGATGGTTTCTGCTTCAATTGTTTTGCATGAGGACAGAATACCCTCCCAGAGCTGTTGCTTAGATGTGAACTGCCTCCCGCCATCATAGACACTCCTTTTGATGATGGCCTCTGACAGGTCACTGTGCTTTCAGTGCCTACTATTATAAATACTGCCTGTGTAATTTGTGTGACATACATGAAATTTACATGCACCAAAATGGCCCCTGCCGCCCGCAAATGCGCAGTAGCAGCTCTCGGTTGCCAAGAAATGGTACTGCGCAGGCACGGGCGCCATTTTGCTGGAGGAAAAATAATTTGCCTGAAGCAATATGGCGCCGCACATGTGCAGTAGCATCTCTCTGCAACCGAGAAATGCTACTGCACAAATGCGGGCGGCGTGGACCATATTGCTGCAGGTAAATTTATTTTTCCTCCAGCAAAATGGAGCCTGCGCGTGCGCAGTAGCATCTATTGCTTGCTGATGGATACTACTGTGCAAGCAGCGCCATTTTACTGAGGGAAAAAGAAATTTGTCTGCAACAATATGGCCCCCACAGCCCGCTCTTGAGCAGTAGCATTTCTCAGTTGCAGAGAGATGCTACTGCGCATGCGTGGCGCCATATTGCTGCAGGAAAATTCTTTTTCCTCAAGCAAAATGGCACCCGAGCGTGCGCAGTAGCATTTCTTGGCAACCGGGAGATGCTACTGCGCACGCGCGGGCGCCGTTTTGCTTGAGGAAAAATAATTTGCCTGCAGCAATATGGCGCCACGCATGCGCAGTAGCATCTGGGCTATTTTGGTGCATGTGAATTTCATGCGTGGCACAAAAATTACACAGGCAGTATTTAAAATAGTAGGCAGGTGACTGAAAGCACAGTGACCTGTCAGAGGCCAAAGATAGGACTACATAATGAGAGCACCAGTTACAGCCCCTCCCCAAATTCCTGCCCCAGAGCACGAGCATCTCATTATGTCAGAAATGAAAATAAAGATTATAAAAGAACCACAGGACGGATTTCATCAACAAAGGTATCATTTTACTCAATGTAACCTGGCAGTGTATGTTGTTTACTAAGCACAATCCTGCTGACAGGTGTGCTTTAAGTAAACATGGCCATACACATGAGTTCCCAAAAGAATCTCCCAATGTATGGGAATAGTAGCTGCCAACTTGACTTCCGTGCCATGCTGTTTCACCCTACTCATTCGAGGTGTATCAGAACATCAATGCTATGCAAAAGGTTCAAAGTTATGTAGTGCCCTATGTTGTAAGTGTAGTGTGACAGCCAACATGTATGGTTGCTGTATGGTTACTTCAATTGGGAGTGAAGGATTAGCCATAAAAGAGAGCAAATCTTCCAAAATTGGAATTCAGCAGATTTGTTTGAAATCAGCCCGGGAAATTCAATTTGCATTCAATTTATTTGATTGAAATCAAATGCGCATTATTCTGCTCTGAGATCTCTCCAGGAACCAGAGCATAATAAACATTGGTAAAGAAAAAAATTGGAAAAATATATTCATCTGGCCCTCACCAGTTACCAGTCCAGTCTTTTCCAATCCAGTCTACTTCAGCCCCTCAAACGACTGGCATCGGCATCTCCTGTGCTTAGTAGGACCTGCAGCATCACGAGGTGCGCCTCTCCATGGAGCCTTGCCAGTGCAAAAGGGTCAGAAGATGCCACCGAAGATCAGACCAAACCACAACTAGACCAGAACAAGCCTGTGCAAGGCTAGGTGACTATGGCCAGCTACCATTTTGATGGATTTGCCCAAAGTGAGTTAGCCAAAAATTGGATTTTCATGATTTTTTCTTTTTTTTTGGAAAAATTCAAGGTGAATTCGACTTCACCTCAATTTGATTTACTCATCTTTATAAGACTGTGAAAAACTCTATGGAACTGACTTATCTTCCATGCTAACATCTAACATGCCTGACCCTTCTCAATTGGGTAAGAATCAAAAAGCCAACAACCTTGGTCGAATTGGTTTGATTATGTTTTGGCCAACATGTTTAGCCAACTGCAGACTCTTTCACACTTTCATAATAAAGAGTGGATCCATCACAGAATCTAGCAGATTCAAACAAATTCTTGACTTCTGGTAGTCATTTTGTAGTTGTCCAGTTGATAAGGACTAGAGAAGTGCGAATTCATTCGCAATAAATCAAAATCGTTAAAGATTTCTCCAAAATTTTGGCAAATCTGAAATTTTTGGAATTCTATTCAGGGGAATTATTTTGAGAGTGGTGAAGAGGTTAAAAAATAATAATAAAATATTCTACTCTCCTGTCCTAGGCCCACGTCGAGTACTCATGTCGCTCCCTCTGGTCTTTGGATCTTTCCATGCTTACATGGTTGGGGTGCAACGCGAGTCATTGACCATATGTTACTGCCTTAAAGGGAACACTAGGATTCAATTTGAAGTACAACATAAAGTGGGTCTCTGCTCACTCTCTCTGTTATTCAGTTCTTCCAGCGCTGACTAAACCTCAAGAAGTTGTATAGGCCGTGACGTACAGACCTTATGCTACTGCCTTAAAGGGGACATGTGGGTATAATCTTTAGTATTTTTTTAACATCTTCCCTCCTTTCAATTTACTATATTTTGGGACCTGATGACATCTTAAAGCATAATAATCATCTTTTCACAGCAATTAGGGGACTATTGATTCTGATTGAACTTTATCTGGATCAAACTCCAATATGCTGGCCGATCTGAGTGGATCTGATTGTAAAGAATTTTGGGAGATTCGCTTATCTCTAGTCAGCGCTTAAATGTCCTGAAGTTAGTAGTGTGAAAGTTGGAAATGTGTGTTGTGTAATTTCTCCGACCCGTTTATTTTGACCTGCAATACCACACACAGACAGGAACTAAAGTGGTGCTGTTTTTATGAAGAAGAGAGGAAAAAAGTAGTCCTGTCTGGGACACCATCCCTTGCATTAACTTAATTTTCAACTTTAATTTTTTTTTTACCTTTTATCATTGAAAAGAAGGATGTAGACTTATAGGCTGCAGAGGTAACCTGACAGGGCCAAAAAAACAATATTATAAATGGTACTGTACATTGCGGCTGTTACAAGAGCTTTATGTTGCAGAGGTAACCTGATGGGATCAATGACACCAATATTATAAGTACACTGGTGCCAGGGAGCCTTATGTTGCAGAGGTAACCTGACGAACCCAAAGACACTAACATTATAAATATACTAGTGCTAAGAAGCTTTAGATTGCAGAGGTAACCTGTCAGGGCCAAAAATACAAATATTATAAGTACACCGGTGCAAAGGCGCTTTATATTGCAGAGGTAACCTGACATATCGAAAGGCACAAATATTAAAAGTATATGGGTGTGGCACCCCAGGGGTCTGGTTTTCCACAGTAATGTAATGTTATGTCTGAGAGCAGGTGGGAGGTCCTTTGGTCAGGGATCCTGTGCATGCCACACCTCCTGCCCAGTCTTGGGAGGGGAAGAACTTCCCCTGTATAAACCCGGGGCTGAGGCAGGGTGAGTGAGACAAGGAGAGTGGAGACAAGAAGCAGCATAGGAAACAGCAGAGTTACAAGGAGTCAGGGGCTGGCAGCTGCAGAGCTCGCCCTGACTAAGAAGATTCTTTACCGGACCCGGAGTCCGAGGCTGTGGGGACTAACTCCTACCCAGCAGCAGAATCCGTCAGGCAGGGGATTTCAGGTCCTCTGGCCCAGAAGCCCGAAGGCACGGTCACACGCGTGGGACCAGCACCGCCATCGTGGAGCGGAAGCCATTAGAAGGCCCCGAGTCACCGGCCATACGGGTGAGCACCACACGGTACACTCAGGGACGTGGGCTACTTACATCAGCTTCTAGCAAGGTAGCCAGAAGAGTACAGTCAGTTTGGGAGGCCTACAACTACGCCTGGCCAGGGGAGATCCCATCTGCTCAAAGACTGACCAGGCCCCGTTTGCTAGCAAGTACTCCGGGAGGGTCTGTCGTTGTTACCAGTAAAGACCCTGAACTACACCGTACCGTCTCTGAGTGGTTCCTGCTACCCCCATCATCCACGTCGGCTGCCCTGAGGCCATACCCCTCCCGTTGGGGGTTATACTATCACGCTGCACAATCCTACCACCGGCCTCAGCGGTCTGCCCTGCAGCAGCAGCTTCCTGGCTGCACTCAACGGGTGGCGTAGTCATGAACTATTTACTACTAATAGACTGCCGTCTAGTTTGACTCCCTGGGCACGGACCGGGTCACCGCCACGAGACTACAACCCTCCACTGATCCGGCTCCGGGTAGGCTCCCGCGTGCGCAACGCAGCGCGACACAGGCCCAGGGGCGCGTCATGGGCACATAAGAACTTTAGGTTGCAGAGGTAACCTATCACTGCCTAAAGACAATATTATAAGTACACTGGTGCTAAGGAGCTTTGTGTTGTAGAGGTAACATGTCAGGGTCAACGCACTAATATTATAAGTAGAGATGAGCGTTGTTCTACTCGAACTGTTCGCCAATCTCAAATTCGAGCTGTTTTGGGCGGTGTTCGAGCCGGTCGGCGAACACGAACAATTTGAGAAAAATTCGGCTGTTCGAGGTTATGTTCGATAACTGTTCGTGCACCAAAATCATAACTGGATTTTTTCTCAGTAATGATGAAAATTAATGTTAATACGCAGTTTGAGTGTACAGCGGGGCGGGGGGAGGGGCAGGGGATGGATCTCTGCAGGAACAATGAAGATCTCCATTTTTTTTCTCTTTCCCGCATTTGCAGTGGGGAGGTGCAATCTGTCAGCCTATCAGCAGCGCACACACGGAGCGAAGTGCTTTTTTTCACACAAGCAAGGGCATGTGTGATTGGCAGTGTATGTCACATGTCCTTGCCCTATAAGACCAAGCCATTTTCCCCGTCGCCACCATTTTCTCACTGCTGCAGCTGCGTGTTAGACGGCACCGCTGTTGCTGTGTGCGCTATACCTTGTTAATTTCAAGCCAATTTTCGCACAAATATACAGATAGCTTGGGAGTAGGGAATAGTTGTGATTGCAGTCCTTTTAAGGACTAGGTTACAGCATTTCCTACGACTTTTATCAGGCAGGTCTGTGCTCTTAAATAGATAGATTGTGGGAGTAAAGACTAATTGTAATTGGAGTCCTTTTCAGGACTAGGTTACATCAGTTCCTATCAGTTTTTGCCAGGCAGGTCTGTGCCAGTGCTGTGCAAGTTTTTTTCACAGCATTTGGCTGAATCTAGCAAAGCTAATCCTTTTTGGCCTATTGCAGAGTGTGTTAGTCAGTGGAGTAGCCTATCTGTGTTGCAAGATATACCACCTGTGTATAGAATACCAATTTTTTTACTGCACCTAGTGAAGTAAAATCTTTTGGGCATAGCATCATTCTATTAGTCCATCTATACTGACCTCCATCAGGTTGCAAACTGAATATAATTTTTTTCTGCATCTAGCTCTGAAAAAATATTTGGGCTTCTAGCAGTGTGTGGGACTTGGTCTATTAGTCCATCTATACTGACCTCCATCAGGTTGCAAATTAAAAATAATTTTTTTCTTCATTTAGCTCTGAAAAAATATTTGGGCTTCTAGCAGCGTGTGGGACTTGTTCTATTAGTCCTTTTATACTGACCTCCAGCAGGTTGCAAATTGAATATAATTTTTTTCTGCATCTAGCTCTGAAAAAATATTTGGGCTTCTAGCAGTGTGTGGGACTTGGTCTATTAGTCCATCTATACTGACCTCCATCAGGTTGCAAATTAAAAATAATTTTTTTCTTCATTTATCTCTGAAAAAATATTTGGGCTTCTACCAGCGTGTGGGACTTGTTCTATTAGTCCATCTATACTGACCTCCATCAGGTTGCAAATTAAAAATATTTTTTTTCTGCATCTAGCTCTGAAAAAATATTTGGGCTTCTAGCAGTGTGTGGGACTTGGTCTATTAGTCCATCTATACTGACCTCCATCAGGTTGCAAATTAAAAATAATTTTTTTCTGCATCTAGCTCTGAAAAAATATTTGGGCTTCTAGCAGTGTGTGGGACTTGGTCTATTAGTCCATCTATACTGACCTCCATCAGGTTGCAAATTAAAAATAATTGTTTTCTTCATTTAGCTCTGAAAAAATATTTGGGCTTCTAGCAGTGTGTGGGACTTGGTCTATTAGTCCATCTATACTGACCTCCATCAGGTTGCAAATTAAAAATAATTTTTTTCTGCATCTAGCTCTGAAAAAATATTTGGGCTTCTAGCAGTGTGTGGGACTTGGTCTATTAGTCCATCTATACTGACCTCCATCAGGTTGCAAATTAAAAATAATTTTTTTCTGCATCTAGCTCTGAAAAAATATTTGGACTTCTAGCAGTGTGTGGGACTTGGTCTATTAGTCCATCTATACTGACCTCCATCAGGTTGCAAATTGAATAAAAAAAATTTCTGCATCTAGCTCTGAAAAAATATTTGGGCTTCTAGCTGTGTGTGGGACTTGGTCTATTAGTCCATCTATACTGACCTCCATCAGGTTGCAAATTAAAAATAATTTTTTTCTGCATCTAGCTCTGAAAAAATATTTCGGCTTCTAGCAGTGTGTGGGACTTGGTCTATTAGTCCATCTATACTGACCTCCATCAGGTTGCAAATTAAAAATAATTTTTTTCTTCATTTAGCTCTGAAAAAATATTTGGGCTTCTAGCAGTGTGTGGGACTTGTTCTATTAGTCCATCTATACTGACCTCCATCAGGTTGCAAATTAAAAATAATTTTTTTCTGCATCTAACCCAGCCAATAGTTTTGGCCTAATACCACAGTTTGGCCACTCAGCTCTGCTCTGTTACCATCCATTGTTTTTTTGTGCAAACAACTCCAGAGTTGTGAATTAGTTAACCACCAAAATGAGTGGAAAAAGGCCTGCTGCTGGTGGAAAGGGGAATAGGTGTGTTGGGAAGGGGAAAAAAGGTTGTGTCCGTGGGGTAGGTGCAGAAGAAAGACCATCTTCCAGCCAAACTAAAATGTCTACTTCTTTTAGCGGACAATGTGATAAGATCCCTTTCTTACGGCCACGCCAATCGCTACAAATTCCAGATGAGGCACAAAAACAGCAGGTGCTTCAACGGATATCAAGTGCTCCTTTAAGTGGGCTCTCCTCCACATCAACTTCAACATCACAAATACTCCAGTCCTCAAAGGTGTCACCCAAATCGCACTTGCTTCCTCACAGCTCCCAAATCTCCAGCTGCCCGTCTGAGTATGAGGTAGAACAGATGGTTGAGTCTGCAGAGCTGTTTACTCATACTATAGCCTGGGAATCAGAGGTCGACTCCAGCGCTTCTGTGAATCCAGACGAGGAAATGATCTGCACTGATGCCCAGAATCTTTATGAGTCGGATCCAGGACCAGACGCAGAAGGTTCTGACCATAATGTAGACCCTCATTCCCAAACTGTAACTCCTGTTGGTGGAGACAATGAGGAAGACGATGATAAGACTCAAATACCTGATTGGAGCGACAACTTTAGTTTTTTGTCAGGGCAGGAACAGGTTGGCTCTGAGGACGACGGGTGTGATAACGCACAGGGTGATGATGATGAGGTCGGAGATCCCACTTACTGTCAACCCACAGTCAGCCAAGAGATGAGGTCAGCAGAGGAGGTGGAGGAAGATGCTAGTGACGACGAGGTCAGGTTGCGCCTTCCTGGACAGAGACGTAGTACTGGAAGCATGTCAACAACTGCATCCTCAAACACAACTCTGCCTCTCACCACAAGTCGTGGTGGCTCTTCAGGTCGCATGGGTGCTAAGCCTTGCATAGCCTGGGCATTTTTTCAGATCGATAAAGATGACCCAACTCGTGTTATCTGTAACATTTGTCAGCAAAAGCTAAGTAGAGGCCAAAAAATACATAGTTTGAGTACTTCATGCATGAACCGGCACATGGACATGAAGCATAAGTTGCAGTGGGAAGCTCAGTGTGCTACAATGCGGTCTAGCCGGCCGGGCCAACCACCGTCTGCCATATCTTGTGCATCCGCGGCCTCTTCATCCTCTGTGACTGGGGGGACAGCAGTCACACCTGTTTTGGGGCGCAGACCTGCCACCTCTTTACCCGCAACAGCCAGCGTGATTGGCAGGTCATCATTTTCTTTGGAGGTGGTAACACCAGCTGGTCTTGAGCGCTGTCCGACATCGATAGCACCACCTTTGGATCAAGGCAACCTAACATGTCCGCCTGCATCTTCCTCACAGACCGGCAGTTTGCCGGGGACACCCTTATCAACCCCGTCTAAGCACAATAGCCAGCCCTCGGTCCCTCAGATGTGGACAAGTAAAAGACCATTTCCTCCTAGCCATGAGAAAGCTAAGAGGTTGAATTTCACCATCTGCAAGCTCTTGGCTACAGAAATGCTGCCTTTCCGCCTGGTGGACACAGAGGATTTTCGAGACCTTATGTCCGTCGCAGTGCCCCAGTACCAGATGCCCAGTCGGCACTACTTCTCAAAGAAAGGTGTGCCTGCGCTCCACCAGCATGTCGCACACAACATCACCGCTTCTTTGAGAAACTCTGTGTGTGACAGGGTGCATTTCACCACAGACACTTGGACGAGTAGGCATGGACAGGGGCGTTACATGTCGCTGACTGGGCACTGGGTAACTATGGTGACAGCAGGACAAGGGGTTGCTGTCCAAGTCTTGCCGTCCCCACGAGTTGTGCGTCAATCCTCTTTATGTCATTTTTCCTCCACTGCTTCTGCCTCCTCAACCTCCTCTCGGTCTTCCACCTGCACCCAAAGCCTGTCTGGTCATGCCACAAGCTTTCTAACTGCGCAGAAGGGATCCTGCACACCTCCTTACTATGCTGGCAGTAGGGCTCAACGTCATCAGGCGGTTTTTACATTGAAATGTCTGGGAAATGTGAGTCACACAGCTGAGGAGTTGTGGTCAGCTCTGGAGAACCAATTTCATGAATGGTTGTCTCCACTGGACCTGAAACCAGGGAAGGCCGTGTGCGACAATGCTGCAAACCTGGGTGCGGCCCTTCGCCGGGGCAATGTCACACACGTGCCTTGTATGGCTCACGTGTTGAACCTGGTTGTCCAGCAATTTTTAGCCCACTATCCCAGACTAGATGGCCTTCTGCAGAGGGCACGGTCGCTGTGTGCTCACTTCCGCCGTTCGCATCCCGCAGCTCAGCGACTTACATCTCTACAGAAGTCGTTGGGCCTGCCACTTCACCGGCTAAAATGCGATGTGCCTACCCGGTGGAATTCAACTCTGCACATGTTGCAGCGACTGTGGCAGCACCGACAAGCCCTGGTGCAATACGTTCTGACGTATAGCCTGGGCCAACGAGATTCAGAGGTGGGGCAAATCACGCTGGAGGAGTGGTCTCAGATCAGGGACCTATGCACCCTTCTGCACAGTTTTGAAATGGCGACGAAGATGTTTAGTGCTGACGATGCCATTATCAGCATGACTATTCCGGTGATTTACATGCTGGAGCACATGTTAAACAGAATTCGGAGTCAGGTGGTGGCACAAGAGGAGGTGGAGGAAGTAGAGGAGGAGGAGTTGTATGCGGAAGGGCTAACATCTGCAAGGTCCAGACGGTCGGCAGCACCAGGGCGGCAGGCATGTGAGGGTGGGGGAGATGATTTTACCAGGGCGCATGGTAGCAGCCAAACTAGTGAGGAAGGTGCAGGAGCCCAGGAAGAAGTGGAGGACGAACTGATGGAAGACTCATCAGATGAGGGAGACCTTGATCACATTTCTGTTGTGCGAGGTTGGGGGGAGAGGACAGAGGAAGGAAGCATGATTGTTACCTCGCCACCAACACAACAGGGACTTGGTGCTCCTGGATGCGCAACACACATGAGTGCCTTCTTGCTGCACTACCTGCAACATGACCCTCGAATTGTGAGAATTAGAAATAATCCTGACTACTGGGTTGCCACACTGTTAGATCCCCGGTACAAAAGTAAATTTGCAGAAATTATTCCTGCCATAGAAAGGGATGCACGCATGCAGGAGTATCAGCAGAGACTGTTGCAGAATCTTACATGTGCTTTTCCACAAAATACCAGTGGTGCACGTAGTGAATCTCACAGTTCCAACTTGCCAACCGTGGTCTGTATGGAATTGTTCAATAAAGGGCCCAAAATTAAGATAACATAGATGGGAGAGGTCTCTATGAATAGGAATTCCTAAGTATTTGATACCCTGTGAGGGCCAGGCAAAGGGAAAGTTGGACTGGATGGAATCCTATATGGATTTAGGGAGGGAGACATCGAGGGCCTCAGACTTCGCTGCATTGATTTTAAAATTTGACCATGTAACAAAGTGATCTATTTCAGCCATAACAGCAGGGATGGATATATGTGATTGAGTGATATATACTAGGACATCATCAGCAAATAGAGAGCACTTGTACTCGGTGCCTCCCACCTCAATCCACCTAATATTGGGGTTATGGCGAATTGATGAGAGCAGGTGCTCCGTCACTAGGATGTATAAGAGAGGGGACAGAGGACATCCCTGCCTTGTCCCATTGGTGATTGTGAAAGGTGATGAAAATGTTCTGACGCACCCCCTGGGCCTTGGGACACCCGGAGCCGGACCCTTTTTGGTGGATGCTGGTGGTTGTAGTCTTCGTGGTGGCGATCCGGTTCCGTGGCTCAGAGCGGTCAAACCAGTGGCGGAACTATTTATGTGGTTTTGATGTTTAAATGTCCGACTACGCCACCCGTGGATTGCGGTCAGAGTGAACCGCCGCTACAGGGCAGACCGCTAAGGCTGGTGTTGTGGGTGCAGCAGAGCGTAGCATAACTCCCCACGGGAGGAGTATAGCCTCAGGGCAGTGTATGCGGAGGATGGGGGTGATGGTGCAGGGCAGCAGCAGTAACGACACGGAGTCAGTGATGCAGTTCAGGGCCTTTACTCACAGTTCTTATTATCCAGACCACGTCTGCAGGTAACGGCTGCCCACGTCGTACTGTGCTCACCAGGTGAGGGGCTCAGACAACTCCCAGATAACTTTGGAGCGCTTCACAGGACCCCCTTTGTGTGTCCTTTGTCTGGCCTTTCTTACCAACACTTCTGTCCGGCTGCCTCGGGCCTCCTCTTGGTAAACTTGGCGCCAGTTTCCCTGACCCTATGTGGTGCCTTCCTAGCGGGTGGAGCAAGGGGCTGCGCCACATAAAATGTCAGAGCCTCCGGTTTCTAGCTGAGGGTCGTTTCCTGCCTCTACTAGTTCGGGGACCGGTCTCCCCCTTTGGCCTGACCCCTCCACGCAGGTGGATTCGGGCGTGCGGTGGCGACTCGCCCGTCCGCACCCCTGGGATCCCTTCATTCCTCGTTCCTGGAGCCTTCTCCGCTCCTCTTCCTTCCTTCTCCCTCTTGCAGGCCTGGGCCTCTGTTACTAGGCCCGCCTCCGGAGCAGAGCTCATGCAGAGCCCCTGCTCCCTGCCACTTCTGCTCAGACTTCTCTGCACTGAACTAAGATGGTGCCCACCTTTTATACTCCCTTCTCAATGCACCCAGGAACTGCTTCCTCCCTGCTCCTGCACTGCAGGGTTCCCCTTCCTCAGTGTTCCCTCCCCCCACTCCAGCCAGGGACAGGGACTGTCGTGCCCATCTCAGGGGCATATTGGTCGCCCTGCCCCACGGCAATGTGGTGTAATGCATGCAGGTGTCGGGTCCTGATCCACACTCCATCCTTATCTGAGAGTGAGATATCACACCTCTGGGTGAGGTGCAATACGTCTGTAGCAACCGAGCCCTCGGTGCTACAGTTCCATTTATCTTCAGCCTAGGTGACGTATTGTGATACAGGGCCGTGATTTTGGCTATAAAAGGGTCCCCTAGACCCCTACCCCAAGCTTTTTAAGAGAATCATATATGGCGTGCCAGGAGACTCTATGGAATGCTTTCTCAGCATCCAACGAGAGTATCTACTTACAAATTTTTAACTGCATCTAGCCCAGGAAATACTTTGTGCCTAGTAGCAGTGTCTGCTAGTCAGCGGATTATCCCGGCTGTTAAGCAAGCTACACCACCTGTAGTTTGGACACTTAATTTTTTCAAAGGAAATGCTTCGGGACCACGGGATACTTAGTGAAGAGCATCAGGAGGCACCCCAAGGCATAGGGGCTGAGACTGGCAGTAGGATGCCTTGCGGTGGACAGCCGAGCTCGATCCTTATAAAAGCTTTTTAACTGCAGCAGCTTTAGTGGACGCTACTGGAGCTGGAATTACGCGGCTGCTGGCATGAGACTTGCCCTCCAATAGATCCTTGTAAATGGATTTAAAGTGTATTCATTCAAATTAGAGGGACAATTTAAATTAAAAAGCTTAGAGCTGCCTCCACCACAGGGGGGCTCGCTCGACCCACCAGCGGACAGGCACCAGTATTGGGAGAGGGGGGCTGGCCGTCAGGGTTCACCGCGGCTCTGGCACAAACCCGGCGACACGGAGGTGGCACGGGCAGGAGCGGACTGGCCGTCTCGGCTTCTCACTTTTTGGATTTTAGAAGGGCATGACATGCCTATATCTGTGTCTCCCCCTCCTTTTACTCCTCCACCTCTTTTCTTTTCGCATGACTATATGTACTTGTCACTTTTCCATGTGTTAGTTGTGTCTTCTGAGCAGTTTGTCAGCTTTTGGACACCTTTGAAGGTGTTTTCTATGTGTTTCTATGTGTTTTTGTTTGCCTGCCATTGGTTTTAACGGTGTTCGAAGGTGTTCGACGAACAGTTCGACGAACAGTTCGGCGAACACACGGGTGTTCGACGAACCGAACCGAACTCGAACACTACGGGGGTGGCTCAACACTAATTATAAGTACACTAGTACTAAGGAGCTTTAGGTTGCAGAGGTAACCTGTCAGGACCAAAGACATTAATATTATAAGTACATTAGTACTAAGTAGCTTGTCAGGGCCAAAGACACTAATGTTATAAGTAGACTTGCACTAAGGAGCTTTAGGTTGCAGAGATAACCTGTCAAGGCCAAAGACATTAATAGTATAAGTACACTAGTACTAAGTAGCTTGTCAGGGCCAAAGACACTAATGTTATAAGTAGACTAGTACTAAGGAGCTTTAGGTTGCAGAGGTAACCTGTCAAGGCCAAAGACATTAATATTATAAGTACACTAGTACTAAGTAGCTTGTCAGGGCCAAAGACATTAATATTATAAGTACACTAGTACTAAGGAGCTTGTCGGGGCCAAAGACACTAATATTATAAGTACACTAGTACTAAGGAGCTTTAGGTTGCAGAGGTAACCTGTCAGGGCCAAAGACATTAATATTATAAGTACTCTAGTACTAAGGAGCTTTAGGTTGCAGAGGTAACCTGTCAGGGTCAAAGACACTAATATTATAAGTACACTAGTACTAAGCAGCTTGTTGGGACCAAAGACACTAAGGTTATAAGTACACTGTGCTAAGGAGCTTTAGGTTGCAGAGGTAACCTGTCAGGGCCAAAGACATTAATATTCTAAGTACACTAATACTAAGGAGCTTTAGGTTGCAGAGGTAACCTGTTATGTCAAAAGACACAAGTGTTATAAGTACACTGGTGCTAAGGAGCTTTAGCTTGCAGAGGTGACCTGACGAACCCAAAGGCACCACTATTATAAAGTTACTGTTTTTTAGGAGCTTTATGTTGCAGAGGTAACATGTCAGGACCAAACACACCAGTATTATATATTGCACATGGCCCTGTACATGGGGGTCTGGTACAAATTTATATTGCACCTCTGATTGAAAGATATTTCCCCTCTTCGGGCAGTAGCATATGGCCAGGGTACGGTTCTGGCATGGAAGGGGTCAGTGCTATGCTGAGCATCTTGCTTCGTTCCCCTGCACAGTAGGCATTAAATGCGCATCATAAGCAGCGTTCTGCAGGTTTCACACTACTTATTTACAAAGCCTAATGGAAAGCTGAGACTCTTTGAAGGGCAAGCTGTTTTCCATGCAAGAAATGCATAAAACAGGTGAGTATAAATAGCAACAGATGGGGATCAGTATAAGGTGGACCTCCGCTAACATCCAAACATCTCCTGCCGGGGAGCAGCGAGAAAAATAACCCAGCGGTATGTGTAGTGTGGGGTCACCAGGGCGAACACGAGCACCTCGCTGATCAGGGAAATAAGATGATCTCTTACTTCAACCACCTGAGACACCGTCGATTAACACTATAGAAGCTGACACCCACCAAGATCAGAGGCTAAACCAGGGGCCATGGTTAACCCTTTAACAACTTAGATTTAGGCATCTCCCTACAAAATACATTCAGGTACAGGAGGATCAATGCAGGAACACTAATAATATTCTTATACTGTCGCTCATACGACATGTAATATAATAATGTCGCATGTAAAATGGCCTTTTTTATTACTCCCACCTTGGCATAACCTCTCCAAAGGATAAGTAAGAACTTGCTTAAGATCGGACTTATGGGACCAATGACTGATGCTGAGAACGGTGCTCTGGAACGCTCCCAGAATGGAAAGGTGGCCGCGCATCCGCTCTACCCCGCCATTCATTGTCTATGGGACTACTGGAGGTAACCCAGTACAGCGCTCAACCAATGCTTCATTCTAGAAGGACGTTTCAGAACCAAGTAATGGGGGATCCCAGCTGTCTGACTCCCAGCGATCCATTCAGTTGGATAAAAATATTACCTGCAGGACCACCACTAAATAATGACAGGGAATTTCTGAATGGAAAAGATCCCAGCAATTGGGCCCTCGTCAACTAAATTATCTACAGGACAGATAATAATAACTTGCAGAATGATGTTGGTCCAACCGATGAGACCTCCACCGATCAAGTAAATGAGGCTCTGAAGAAACCCATTAGAATGAAATAGTGGCCGCGCATGCGCTTCATCCATCCATTCATTGTCTATGGGACTCTAGGAAGTAGCCCAGCACAGAGCTTGGCCAGGGCTCCATTATAAGAGGGCGTTTCAGAACCATGCTATTGGGTTTATGGGGGGTCCTAGCTGTCTGACCCCCAGCAATCCATTCAGTTGGATAAAAATATTACATACAGGACCACCACCACTAAAGTCTGACTGGGCTTCTCAGAGCGTTGCGCTCAGAATGGGAAAGATCCCAGCAAATGGACCCCCATCAACCCAGCAATAGACAGGACAGATAATAGCTGCAGATAGCTGGGCTGATGAAGACCTCCTCCAATCAAAACAATGGGGATCTGAAGTAACCCATTAGAATGTAATGTTGGTCGCCCATGAGGTCCACCCATCCATTCATTGTCTACAGGACTTCAGGAAGTAGCCCAATACATCGCTCGGCCAGTGATCTATTCTCAAAGATCATATCAGAGCCACGTTGTTGGTTCATGGGGGTCCTGGAAAACGGAATCCCCAAAATTAGACCACCACTCCATTCTGATGGGGTATTTCAGAGTCTCGTTTTCAAAGTAATGGAGATCCCAGAGTTTTGACCCCAATCGACCTAGCTGGAAATAACCCTTTAAAAGAAAGGTGTGAGAATAGAATAAAATGGATGCTTTTTTTCTGAAGACTGTGCCACTGTTGTCCATAGGACGGGTTTGGTATTACAGCTCAGCTAAATTGTGCTTTGATTAGGATTTTAGATCCTGATTAATGACACTTGCGATTGGCTAAAAGTAGAGATGAAGCTCTGATTGTATAGGAAGACCCCCTTTAAGAAAAAAGTGAAGACTAATCCCATGAAGACACTAAAAGTGTTGAATAAAATAAGAAGGAAGGAGGAGTTTTCTTCAGACACAGAGTCACTCTTGTCCATGGGCTATATTTCAAATGAAAGCTCTGTCCATGAAGCTGCAATACCAAACATGTATTTGGCACATATTTGGGTTGTTCTCCCCATTAAAGTCCCAAGAGGAGAGCCCCCTCACCTGTCAGACATTTCAGGTCTGTCTTGTGTTAACAATTCCAAGTGATACATCATTAACAAAAAAAAGAGAAAACATGGCTGCATTCTTCCAAAAACAGTGCCACCCCTGTCTACAGGTTGTGGCTGGTATAACAGCTGAATTCCATTGCAGTGAATGAGGCTGGACCTGTGCTTTTTTTGGTGGAATGCTGCCATGTTTTTTTCTGGTCAATAGTTAAAGATCCTATAGAGATCTTGGTTTGGTTCAGGAAACCCTGTGATGCGACTCATATGGAAAAAGGTTCCTAGTGTATGCATACTTTCCTGCAAAAAAGGTGAAATAGTGGGGGGTCTGTCAAAGTGACTACTTTTCAGAATTTGTAGGCTCGAATTAAATTTTTTGATTGTGCCCCTAAAACCTATCCAATCATCCTTGCATCACAAGCCAAACACGAGAACTAATCGGAAAGACATGGGCAAGGAATATAATGAGAACCTTGCACTCACACCGTTCAGCAGACCCTAAACCTCGGTGGGGACCGCGGCCGCTCACTCTTGCTCGGTAAGGATGAATGCCTCCACTGTCCTCTCTGCAGACTTCTCCCTACTGAGCCTTCTTTTATAGATTTATTGGGGGAGAAGTCTGATGCAAAGGCAAGTTGAGGTGGCTTCACAAACATCGGAATCTCCCAAAAATTCTAGAAAAATGGTAACTCAATTTATCAGAATATTTGAGAACCTTCTTCATCCAAATCCCTTAGTTTATCATGAGTGGTCTTGCTTAGATGACCTTCCACATCCCACCACCCGCATTCAGCTGACCAAAATCTTACCCATCAAAATACACAGAACTCAACCGGCCCGGGTGATCCTCAAGGAGCACCTCAATCCATGGACTTCTTTCTCCATTCCATTGTCAGTTAATTGACCCCCCCAACTAAGGAGTGCTCTATGCCAGATGACACTTGGCATAGTAGTACAAAAAAATGACCCCTCAAATGTCCAGAAGTCCTCATCACCCATGAACCCAACGCCAAGCCAGGAACGCGATCAATAGCTGAACTGTGTAGTTAATATTAACCTATTAAGTTCCAGCTGAAAAAAAAAACAAAAACCTTGTATCATAGCCATCATTAACCCTTTAATTACCCGGGTTTAAGAATTTACTCGAGCCATTCGGAACCCATTGCACCCGGAACACATCGTCATTTTAGAATATTGCGGGGTCTTTTTTTTTTTTTTTTGCATCCGCCGCCGTATTCTTTTATGTGTAACAAAAAAAAATAAAAATAAAAAACTCACAACATTATTAACAGCCCCAGAATAAGAAATTGTATTTTAAACTCATTTATACTTTACAGAGGGAAGCAATAATGAAAATCCTTGTAAATCTGTATCTGATTTCTAATATTCGTGTTATGGCAGAACATGTACTCTGGGTTTATGTTGAGTGTAAATTATTTTAGAAATCTTGTCAGGTATAGTGCATTCCAAGGTTCGCTTGCAAATTTTAATCAGGGTAACATGGAAGGGGATATGCAGGCTAGATTAAAATGTATTCTTTCACCTTGTACCGAGTCCGGGGGTTCTGATATATATACTGTGAAAAAAATAAAATTGGTCCATCTTGCATGACACAGGAACACACAGGGAAGTGTATAAAACTATATCCATATTTATATATATCTATATCTGGGTGTTTGTATATATATATATATATATATATATATATATATATAGATAGATATCTCTATAGATATAGATATATATCTATAAATATAGATATATCTATAGATATATATCTATATCTATATATATGTATCTCTCTCTCTCTGTATAGATATATATCTATATAGATATAGATATATATATATATATCTATATAGATATATATTGCCTAGAGATATACATCTATATAGATATATAAATAATAGCAAAAATTGCGTAAGATCTAAATATAGTGCATATAAAGTAAAAATTCTAGAGCAGCGAATAAAAAAAAATGACGTGTAAAAAAGAATAGAATAAAAATAATAATAAAATTGGCGTAAGTTCTAAAAATAATGCCTATAAATAAAGAGTAAAATTTTATTAATGTATAACAAAAATAAAAAGAGAACAAAATAAAAGCTAAAAGAAAATGAAATAAAAAATACAATTTGAGTAAGGTATAAAGAAATAAAGATACTGCAAAAAAAAGAAAGCAGAAAATGAAAATGGAAAGTGAAAAGAAATAAAATTTGGGGAGTGTATATACCTACTTTTAAAAAAAAAAAAAGAAAGTAAAGAAATATTTATACAAAAAAAAAAAAAAAAAAAATATATATATATATATATATATATATATATATATATATATATATATAAAGTAAAATAAAATGTCGGTAGCGAATAAATATTTAGATGAATAAAATAAACAAATAAAAATAAAATTTTGGTAGCGTATAAATGAATATTTAAAAAAAAAAAAAAAAAAAGTTAAAATAAAATTGTAATTTTAGTAGTGGATAATTAAATATTTATTTTAAAATAATAATTTTGGTGGCGTATAAATAAATATTTGTATAAACATTTATACATATACATTACATATATTTGTAAAATAAAATTATAATTTTGATAGAGGATGAATAAATATTTATATAATAAAAATTAAAATAAAAAGGGAAGAAAAAAAAAAAAAAGTAAATCAAGCAGAAAGATCCTCCCAGCAGACCCCAGAGATGGAAGTGTTTCTCATTTTCTCCATGGCAAAATTTAATCTAGCGCCTTGGCTTTTCAAGCGTCATATTCAAAGACATGCAAATCTGTCAGTGCCTAGACCCTGCCTGACTCTTAACACTATGTGAATGTCAAAGGCTTAAAGGTCGTCTTTCTTTGTCATTTTCTTTTTTTCTTTTTTTTTTTTCTCTTTTCCTTCCTCCATCCAGACTAAAATTACAATAAAAATGAAAACATGACGCACCTCTACCTGTTTGTTCCAAGCCCGTCTGCTATTTTGCTGATCTGCGTGGCATGAAACAATCTGTTCGTACAAATGAGAGCAGTACAGGAGTGTAGTGCTGCCTAGAAATGCTGGGATTCCAGCACCGGCATAAAAAACACATTCATTAGGCAGCGGCTGAATCTTCTATGTAAACCTCCTTTTAACACACTTCCGGACTAGGTGCATTCTTTTTTGTGTGTGTGTTTGATGGCATTTTTTATGCTTAAATAAAAGATGCCGGCAGTGAAAGCGTTGGCGTTGAAGGTAGTATAGAAAATAATCATGATATAAGGCAGTAGTTACAGCAAATCAGCGCTTGACATAGACAGTGTGTGGTTTGCTGTGCGCCGGAGTACATCTTGTTTTTTATTTTTACTTTTTTTTTATATTTGTGATTATTTTTATAACGCACTTTGGCTTTTAGGGTCTTGTAGAATGTTTATGCTGCGGATGTAAAAAAAAAAAGTTTTTTTCCTTTTAACGTTGAGGAAGGCTATTTTGCTATTTACTCAAATTCATGTCGGTTTAATGGGTAACTGCTTCACGTCGTTACTTTCGGGACCAGGTTAAAAAGTCAAAGAAGAAAGATATGTAAGGAGAAAGTAATCCATGTCTCAAAGAAATTTTGCCTTTTTTTGTGCATTTTTAAAAATATTAACGGGGGTCATTTATTTTTAAAATGTGTCATTTTTGTATTTAAAACATTTTTTTTTTTTATTTTAGAAAAGTTGTATAATTTAATAAATTTTTAATATGCAGTTACACCTTTAAGAATACTTGATTGTCAACTCCTTACTACAGGAGGGAGGGACTCTAAGGGGCGTAGACCGTTTTGGATTTTCTTCGCCACCCCGCCCCCACATACACATTAGATTTAAATTGACTGAACCCACCCATTTTTGGCCGACCTGGCCGACCACCGGACATGTTTGGAGGACTCCCGAGTGTTCAAATTCCAGTTTTCCTGTTCTCCCTGAAGATAAATCAGCACCAAGGTTTTAGCTGGTAGATTGTCCAGAGGAACGTTCAGCGTATGGTGGAGTTTGGAAAGTGACTATTGCAAAACTGAGCATTTAGCCTGCAGCTATCTAAGGTATATGAAAACCTTAAAGGGGTTGTCCATGTTTATAATGAACCTGCAGGCACTCTATGGCTGTGAGGATTCTCCAATGCCGGCGGTGAGACTGGGCAGTCATGTGACCGCAAGTATGTGATATGTATATTCCCGGTCACATTCCGACTAGACGTTCTCAGTCTCACTCCATTCATGTATTGAGTGAGGCCACGCACGTGTAGTATGCAGATCTCATACATGAACACTCGGTCTCGCCACCGGCACCGGAAAATCCTCATAGCACAAGTCTGCATTTACATAGAGTGGACTGTAGAGTTGACCTGGAAAACCCCTTTAAGACATATGCACATACCTGTCTAACTGGAGGGGTATATATAAGAGATGAGCAAAACTTCGGAAATTTGATTCGCCAGCTTCGCTAAATTTAAAAAAACAAATTGATTTGCAGTAAATCATAAGTGACTGCAAATCTTTCAATTACAAAACTGTAACGCTCTGAGGTCTCCTAGGACGGTATCATTCCTATGCTGTCACACACTATCTGTACAGTTTATTCAGTGTTTTATAGCTTTATCTCTCTTTGTGGCTAAGCTGTTACGTCCTCTCAAAATCCAGATCCACTACAAATTGGCTGCTGCTTTCCCTGTCTCTGCTTTTATACAGGCTAAGCTAATCCCTCCTGATTGGCTGTGTTATACCATGTGATGTGACAACTGCAAAGACTTATGGGGATGTCTGTTTGCCCATTCCATGCCTGAGGCTATGTGAGCTTTCTCTGGCTGATGTAATCTGCTTTCGCATGAATGGAAATGGGACCTATTTGAATTTGCCAGGTCCCTTAAATTCACTAAAATTCCACACAAATTAGATTCACATTGAACCAATTTTTTCATCTCTACCATACTGTATATTCTTTAATACTTGACTTTATCTTTGTTTTTTGGCCCTTCAAATCAGACCATGTGAGCTTCAGGGTCCAATTAATAAAGCACGACCTGCACATAGGTAACCACCATTGTATGGTTTTGGGCAAATTGTATTGGGGTAACTCACCAACTCACGTTCTTTATTCTGATGCCTCTAAGGCTTTATATGTGGTGACCTGCTGGTTTAGAAGACTTTCCTATCTCATGAACTGGATGGCAATGTGCTCATAGACTTTAATTGCAAAACGTACGACAAATATGGCCTCTTGAGCTATGCCTTGGCCTCTGTTCACACAGCTGTTCAGGACTTCTGTTGGGTTTTGGGTCAGAATTTCCATTGCTTTTTGAAATGATGCAAACTTGGAGGGATCCCTATCAGACCCTATTATAGTTCAACTAGACCCATCCCATGCCATTTGTATGACATAAACGAAAAGGGAGAACAATGATCAAATAAAGACTTGCGCCAAAGTCTCAAGACCCTGTTAGAGATTTAGGTTGTATAGATTCATAAGCCCATTATTTGTGGACCCATTCTATACTTCTGTGTGCTAACAAAACATAGTAGTATGTCCATTCTTTTTTCATATGGCATTATTCCTAGGAGGCAATCAAGCAACTCACAATGACACCAAGTGGAGCAACAATGGCTTCCTAATGAAAAACAATAAGGAGTGCCGCCATGCAGACCTTGGTGTGCGCACGAGGCTTTTTTTCTTGTCATTCTTTTCAGATAAATTCTGCATATTGGCTAGTGGAAACACAGTTGAAAAGAATTTGAAAGATTTTGCTTAATGAATAGTTATGAGCGAGCGTACTCATAAGTACTCGGTACTCGCCCGAGCATTTCAGTACTCGAGATGCTCGGTGACTCGCCCAGGGGGAATATGAGGGACTCGGTACCCGGGCCTTTACCTTCTTGGGAGGTCACGGCGGTCGGCTCCCGGGCTCGTACTCTGGGGTCACTCTTTAAAAGGGGGATTGTTACTTGATGGGATGAATTACAGTTTTGTCTCGTGACGCCACCTGTGGTTCCCCTTAATGGGTACCGGCGCTGCTGCAGACCTCTGGAGCAGATGTTTAGGGCAGCTGGGTTGGTACGGCTCTCCACAGGCAGCGCACAGCCCCAGGGCAGTGTAGGTGCAGATGGTGATGCTGGGCGTTGTAGTGCAGGAGGGATAACGTGGTAGAAATAACTGACAAACAGTGGGGTGCAGTCATCCGAGTTTACTCATAGTTATTTTGGTTCCTCAGGTAGCACTAGATAGCTGACAGTCTCCCACGTCGCGCTGCATTCAGCAGGCAGGGGTTCAGCACTCCCTCAAGTATATCAGAAGCACTTAACGGAACCCCCTTTCTGTATGTTCCTTCCTTAGCCGACTTCCCGCGCTGGGTCTCTCCCTCCTGCCCTGCGCCTCACCACACAAAGTCCCGATCGGGTACCTTGAGATCCCTCTGGGCAACTTGAAGTTCCCGGATCTGACTTGGTGCCCTTTTCGGTGGCTTGGGTGTGAAAGTGGCGACTGCACCCTGAAAGTGCAGAAGCCTCCAGTTTTCCAGCCGACACTTGAAATAACACGGCTGGTCCAGGGACCGGTTCCCTTCTTGCGGCCTGATCCCTCTGACACTTGGCAGATTCGGGCATACGGGTGCTGTCCTGCACTCACCGTACCCCCTGGGATCCCTTCTATTACTGGAGCCTTCCTCCCTGATTCCCCTCTCACTCTTGGGCCTCACTTCCTAGGCCCCAGTCTGGAGCAGAGCTCCTGAAGAGACTCTGCTCCTCAGACTGCTCCTCTCCTCATCTCTCTCTCACTAAACTCTACTCTCTAAGATGGCTTCACCTTTTTATATATATTCTTTAAGTGCTCCCCTGTTCTGCGTCCTCCACCCACACCCACTACATGGTTCCCCCTCACCTTTGGTTCCCCCCACTCGAGCCAGGGACGGGGCAGCAGAATAAGTGCATAATGCCCTTCCAGCCGGCCTGAAGTAGTGTAGTGTTGAGTGCAGGTGTTTGGGTCCCGGGCAATACTCCATCCTTACCTGAGAGTAGGAGATGCCACACCTCTGGGTGAGGTGCAGCACCCCTGTGGCGACTGAACCCTCAGGGGCGCCACACTCTGCGCTCGCCGAGTACTTGCGAGATGCTCGGGCGGATGCTCGGGTCCCCTTCCTGCATGTTAATCAACATGCAGGGATTGCCTGCCACTCATTGCAATGCCGCAGCCATGGTGGTTGTGGCATTACAGTGATTGGCTGGCCGCACAGCGTCATCAGGTCTATATCAGACCTGGTGCCGCCATGCTCGTCACAGTCTACCCCGGAAACAGGCAGTGTAGGGAGAGGTGCTGCTTAGCTAGGGAGAGATTTGCTTGTGTATTAGGTAGTGTAGGGAGAAAACCCGGACATTACACATATCCATCTTAACAAACAGTCCTTTTTGAGGACTAATCCATCTGCAGAGATATCAGGCAGGCAGGGTGTTTAGGCAGGCAGTGTATATAGCACAAGAGGCTCCATTCCAATTCTGCCTTCAGCTGCTGTTAGATATTTCTATACAAAGGCCCAGGTCTCAGGGGCCAGGAATACTTTTTTTTGGATCTTAATCCTCATTATTTGCTTAAAAAGCAATCCAGAGAACACTGTTTTTCTGTGCCATTTGCTTGTTGGCACTGCAGAATACAGCAAGGTCCTTTCCTTATTACAGCGCTAGAAATCCAGCTATTTAAAACTGTGTTTTCTCCATCACACGGATGACATATAAGTTCGCTCCAAACTCAGTCATTTGTAGTGAGCGTGGAAGATACGGTCCTCCATTTAAAATGGGCAAGGCACGTTGCAAGGGACGGGGAACTGGACCAATTCCTAGGGGACCGCAGCACACCACTATTGAACCCAGAGCAGTGTCAAGAGGTTGTTGGTTGGATAGCGGATAATGCTTCCAGTCACTTAGCCACCACCACCACCACCCTGTCTTCACACGGTCAAGTCTCAGTAGCCATGAACCTGGACCGCATATTCCTCACCCTGATCCTCCTTCCTCCCACCATGCCGAGTGCCCGGAGACAAATGATCCCACACTTGGACACTCTGAAGAGCTGTTCACTTTTCCATTTATAGATTCGGGCATCTCGTCCGGTCCACTTGAAGAGGGGCAAGAGGAGATCGCGTGTAGCGATGCCCTAATATTTGAGCAGCCACGGTCACACGAAAGCGACGGTGGGAAAATGTCACAAGAGGTGGACGATGATGAGACATAATTGCCAGAAAGTCAGGAGGAGGACCAGGGTGCGGAAGTGGAAGACAAGGTGGTGGATGATATAGTAACTGACCCAACCTGGCAGGAGGACATGCAGAGCGAGGACATCAGCACACAGGGGGAGGGAGGCAGAGCACCCCAACAGGCAGGAAGAAGCAGTCTGGTGGCCGCAGACAGAAGGCAGGCAACCGTACCCCGTAACACCAACACGAAGGAAGTTGCCAGTACAACTGTTAGGTCTTCCCAAGTCTGGTTGTTTTTTAAAGACTCTGCCGATAACCCCAAAAAGGCTATTTGAACCACCTGCCAGGCCAGCATCAGCAGGGGTGGCAAAACGACCAGCCTGACCACCACCAGCATGATCAGGCACATGGCAGCAAAGCACCCGACTTTGTGGGCAGAACCCCAGGGTCCAGGAACAGTGTCTGCGGGTGGCACCATTGCTTCTTCCGCTCTTGTGCATGCAAACCAATCCCCTGTCCATGGTGCATGCAAAGATGCCTCCTGCCCTGCACTTGTCATTGCACACTCTCAAGTAGCAGCTTCAGGAAGCACGTCCATGTCCTTGTCCCAGCGCAGCGTTCAGTTGTCCATACCCCAGTCCTTGGAACGCAAGCGCAAATATGCAGCCAACACCCCACAGCCCACACTACTAAATTCTCACATTTCACGTCTGCTTGCGCTCGAAATGTTGCCTTTTAGGCTCGTGGAGACGGAAGCATTCCGCATCCTGATGGCGGCGGCCGTTCCTCGGTACTCGGTCCCCAGCCGCCACTATTTCTCCCGGTGTGCCGTCCCCGCATTACACAAGCACGTGTCCCAAAACATTAGCCGTGCCCTCAACAACGCAGTTACCGGGAAAGTCCACCTAACCACGGACACGTGGACAAGTGCTTGTGGGCAGGGACGGTATATCTCGCTGACGGCACACTGGGTTAACATATTGAAAGCCGGGACCCAGTCGGACCTTGGGACAGAACACGTCTTCCCGACGCCAAGGATTGCGGGCCCTAGGTCAATCAGGGTTGCCCCCATGGTCTACAGCTCCTGCACCTCATCCTCCTCAGCCACCTCCTCCTCTTCAGCCTCCATCTCCGAAATGACCACATCAGTCACAAACTGGAAGCACTGCAGCACTGCCTCGGCCAAGCGGCAACAGGCTGTGCTGAAACTAATATGCTTTGGTGACAAACCGCACAATGCTGAAGAGTTGTGAACAGCTCTGAAAGAGAAGGCAGATCTGTGGCTCACACCGCTGAACCTACAGCCAGGCATGGTCGTGTGTGACAATGGCAGGAACCTGGTGGCGGCTCTGAGGCGATTCAAGATCACACACGTACTATGCCTGGCCCATCTGTTTAACCTCGTGGTTCAGTGGTTTCTCAAATCCTACCTGGAGCTGCCGGATCTACGCCGCCTGTGTGCCCATTTTAGAAAGTCACCTACAGCTTCCGCCGCCCTTGCGGTGTTTCAGCAGCGTTTGCAGCTTTCGGCTAATAGACTGGTGATATCCCCACGTGTTGGAACTCTACATTGCAGATGTTGGGAAGGATTTGTGAGCAGAAGAGGGCAGTTGTTGAGTACCAGCATCAACAAGGCCATCGGTATTCAGTTCAGACTCCACACATGAGACCTCAGGAGTGGACATGGATGTCAGACTTATGTGCCATCCTCCAAAACTTTGAGGACTCCACCAAGATGGTGAGTGGTGAGCGGCGATGATGCCATAATTAGCGTCACCATACCGCTTCTCTGTCTTCTGAAACGCTCTCTGCTCACAATCAAAGAGGATGCATTGGAGGCGGAGCACGATGAGATGGAGCAAGGAACCATACAGGGTGATTACACACAGCCCAGCCTCATCTCATCCCAACGTGGATTGGGTGGCAATGAGGAAGAGGAGGAGGAAGGACAGGAGCTAGTTTCATGCGTTATAGACGGTACTACCTGCACAGCTGTCATACTGTCTGTTCAGCGTGGATGACCAGAGGACAGAGAGGAGGAGGAGAGCATGGTCAGTCATCTTCTTGGTGAGGACATGGAAGTCTTGCCTGTTAGTTGTCTGGCACGCATGGCTGAGTTTATGTTACGCTGCCTTTCCCATGACCCTCGCATTCTCAAAATTTTGGGTGACAGTCATTACTGGTTGGTGACACTTCTAGACCCACGCTACAAGGAGAACTTTATATCTCTTATTCCTGAGGCGGACAGGTCTACAAAAATGGGGCTGTACCAGAAGGCCCTTGTTGCAGAACTATTAAAAAAATTCCCATCTGAAAACGCTGGTGGCAGAGGGCACACTTCGTTGGACAATCAAGGAGTACAGGCAAGAGAGACACAACTTCAATTTGGCAGAGGCAGGGGAACACTGTCAAAGTTCTGGGAGAGTTTTCTCAGCCCCTCCCATCACACAGGCCCTGAGGCGGGGTACTATCACAAGGAGTGCAAAGCCTATGGCCCTATAAAAACTGGCTTTGTGACTTTCAGAGTCCCTCCTTCATAAATGAAACACGATGTGTCTGATGATATCTCACAGAACACTTGGCCAGATAAAGTTGTAAAATGTTAAAATGACATTTCCTGGTGAATGCATTTGTCACGGTTGAAAGCAATGCAAAAGTGAAAAAATGCATCAAAAACGCTACTTGTGAACATAGCCCAAGGTGTGGAGGAGTATTTTTTTTTTTGTTATTTATTTTGCCTTATATACAAGTCATTACCCTGGAAAGGATGTTCCTTAACATATTTCCCAGGATCCATTTTGGATTTGTTTTTGTATGTTTTATTGTGAGTCCGTAAAAGTGGCGTAATACCTCTGACAACGTTGTTGACAGCAGTGACCTGGGAGTCAAAAATGCTTCCAGGGGTCTTCCCCATGCTGTCCCCATGTCATTTGAGCACTGTTCCTATCGATTTGGGCAATTTTTAGGCCCTCTGCAGACCGCTGGGGGGAGCCGCCTGAAAAATGCTCGAGTTTCCCATAGACTTACATTGGGCTCGTTGCTCGGGTCGAGCACCCGAGTATTCCAATGTGCCCGACCCGAGCATCGAGCACCCGAGCATTTTAGTGCTCGCTCATCACTATTAATGAACAAATAAAAAATTACATACATAAGTGCCTATTAAGTTAAAACAATGTGCTGTTTTTAATGAGGTCCTGTCACTTGCCATAAATATGTTTTGTATTTTTTCTTACCTGATATAAATGCCGCTGTTCTCCTGAATCCGGAGATGTTTTTCTTTTTTTTCCTGCGCCTCTCCATTCCTGAGATATGACCCCTTTTTTCTGTGTATAAATAAAGTTTTGTAACAGGGTGTGGCTTCTAATTCCTTGTGGGTGTATTTTTTAAGCACTACGCCCTGTTGGCTTAAATATTTATATAGAGAAAAGAAAGGGACATATCTCAGGAACGGAGAGGAGCAGGAACAAATGAAAAACATCGCCGGATTCAGGAGAACAGTGACATTTACACCAGGGTAAAAAAATACATATTAATGGCAAGTGATAGATTGTTTTTAAATAATATTAAATGGTCAAGATTCTAATTCTTCCTCAAAGTTTTGATACCAATAACAAACAGATCTACAGCATTTGTTTCTCAAAATGAAATGCATCCAATATTGTTATTTAATGAATCCTTCTGCAATATGGTAATGCATGTTTTCGAGGAACAGAATGAAGGTGTTAGTAGGTAGCGGCATATACTCCAATCCTGTGTACATGTTTGAAGACTTCAGTGTGCTTTAAACCCCTTTTTGCCATCTGCTGTCATCATGGAATGTTAATCAAAAGACTCCTATTTATAGGTAGAGTAATTACCACTTTACACTTCTGTAAAACAGAGAAATATATATTTTTGTTGTTGTATATCTATGTTAAAAAAATGTTATCATTAACTAATAGGAAACTTAGCATCACCATAGTAAAAAAAAAAAAATTACTATAATGATAAAAAAAACAAACGTGTAATTTAACAGAAAAAATAAATAAATCAGGTTTATTGTATAGTTGTGAATCTTAGTTTCACTCCAGGCACATGCAGTGCTGCTCAGTGCTCACCATTATTGGTAAACCTTCATTTTTTTTCATAGACTGTACAATATTTTCCAAAATAAATGGAAATGTACCAAAGTTATATCCTCAAAATTAGCGGTCCAAAGTAATACTACAATAAAACATTGTTTTTCAACTTACATGTTGCAATTTCAAAGAAGAAATAGAATAAACTACATGTGCAGCAATAAAGGCACCCCTAATTAATACTTGATTGCCCACCCCTTGCACTTGATGACATCCTCCACACGTTTCTTGTAGCCATCTATAAGCTTCTTGCTCTTCTCAGCTGGAATTTTCTCCCACTCTTCCTTTGCAGTTTGTTCAAGCTCTTGAATGTTTGCCGGGTTCTTTTTCCCAATGGCAAATTTCAGCTCACCCCAAAGATTTTCAATGGGATTGAGGTCAGGACTCATTGCTGGCCATTTTATAACAGTCCATTTTTTCTTTTTTCAACCATTCCTGTGTACTTTTGGATGTGTGATTTGGATTATTGTCTTGCTGAAGGACCCATGATCTTCCACTCATACCAAGCTTTCTTACACTGGGTAGGACATTTCACTCTAAAATTGTCTAATTTTAGTAAAGCCCAGAAAGCGCTGTAATGCCTTCAGGTTCTCGGCACTCAAGTACAGCACGGATCTTTCCCGGATCCATCCGAAAACCCGAAGGTGACAACTGATACTCCAAAAATTGCACTTCATGCACAGTGAAAATACATTTCTCTAGTTTGGCATGTAGTTTATCTCTTAAAATCTGTAGTACCTGTTTAACATGACCCTGATATGTCTCTAAATCAGGTGATTAAACCAAAATATCATCCAGACAAACCACTACAAACCTGTTCACTAAAAGATGGAAAATATTGTTTATGAAATGCTGGAACACCGCAGGTGCATTGGTGAGACCTAAAAGGCATAACCAGACTCTCAAAATGCCCTTCAGGGGTATTGAACGCTGTTTTCTATTCATCATTCTATTCTCTGATTCTAACAAAATTATAGGCTCCCCTTAAATCCAACTTGGAGAATACCTTAGCTCCCACAACCTGGTTGAATAAATCCGGAATCAGAAGAAGAGGATAAGGATTTCGGACGGTAATTTGATCCAATTCTCGGAAATCTAAACAGGGACAGAGACCCCCATCTTTCTCCTTAACCAAGAAGAACCCTGCCACCACGGGAGAAGATAAGGGTCTGATAATTCCTTTCTCCAGACTCTCTCCAATGAAATTCTTCATGGCTTGTCTCGCAGGGCCAGAAAGATTATACAGTCTGGACTTGGGTAGTTTAGCTTCGGGAATCAGGTTAATAGGACAGTCATATGCACGATGAGGAGGAAAATCCTGACACCCCTTCTCAGAAAATACAATCCTCAAAACCAGACAAAAATGCAGGAAAGGTCTCCGTAGAGACCGCAGAAAGGGAAATGTTTAAGCAGTTTTCCTGACAGTAATCTCCCCATTCCATAATTTACCTGGATTGCCAATCCACTATCGGACTATGTTTCACCAGCCAGGGTAGGCCCAGTACAACAGGAGTGGGAAAGCCCTCCAGGCCAAAACAAGGAATTACTTTATAATGAAAAGGTCCCACCCTCAGTCTTATATCATGTACAATCTGTGCCAGCCATCGCTGAGCAAGTGTCGCTGAGTCGATCACATAAATAAGGATGGGCTTAGTTAACATATAGCAAGTAAGCCCATGAGTTCTCACAAACTCAACATCAACTATGCTGACTCCAGCTCCACTGTCTAAAAATGCAGAAATGTTCTCAGTCCTGCTCTCTAGCACCATCTCTGCCATCAGGACAAACGAAGAACTGCATGTAGAAGACAAGCACACCCTCTGATTATCCAACCCCACACTACCAAGGGTCAATCGAGTTCCAGATGTTCCTTTTTGCTTAGGAACTGAAGGACAGACCCCAATAAAATGTCCCTTTTTACCACAAAAAAACACTCCCCCTTTCTCTTGCAGATTTCAGGGGAAATATGCGACATAGTAGTTCCCCCTAACTGCATGGGTTCCTCCAAATCCGTAAGTACAGATACACCCCCAGACTGCCCCGCCCTCCTCGGAATGGGGCATTGCCCCGAAAAGGGGGCTCCGGAGAAGGTGGTCTCACCCACCTATCCTGAAAGCGTCTATCTATGCGTATAGCTAATGACATGGCAGCCTCCAAGGGGTTTCGTAAACTGCCAAGGCATCCTTTAACCTTTCTGAAAGACTCTGACAAAATTGGCTTCTAAGAGCTGGGTCATTCCACTTGGTATCGGTTGCCTATCTACGGAATTCGGAACTATAAGTCTCCACTGACCGATCCCCCTGCTGAAGGCGGCACAGCCTGGATTCAGCCAAGGAGATTCGGTCAGGATTATCATAAATGAGGGCCAGAGCCCCAAAAAATCCTTCAACCGATCGGAGGCTAACAGAGCCTTGTGGCAAAGAGAATGCCCAGGATTGAGAATCTCCTTGTAACAGTGAGATCACAATCCCCACTCGCTGCTCCTCATCTCCAGAGGAGTAGGGTCGAAGCTTAAAGTACAATTTACCAGCTTCTTCAAAAACAAAAAACTTGTCTCTACGTCCTGAAAACCTGTCTGGGAGGGCAATTTTGGGCTCAAGCTGGACTGGCCTACCTGCAGAGTCCCCAACATTAGGAGTCTGCAGTTGTTGCTGAACAGCTGATCGAAGGTCAGTGACCTCCAGTGATAAACTCTGAAGCTGCTCTGCCAGCACCGAAACGGGATCCATAACGACACGGAAAAAAAAACACACACAAAAAAAACGAAAGTCAGTTTGTTTGTTTTTTATACTGTTGGAGATAATGTCACGTTGGGTGTGGGGAGAACCCAGCATATAATGACAGGAAAAGGGAAGGGTGCCCTACAGGTGGGGAAACGGGAAGTGGAAACCCCTAAACAGCTCAAACTACAAACCCTGACTCCCCTATGGACCCTATATAGGTTCTGCACATATCACCGAGCAGGAAACCTGGCCCTAGCTGACCCTAAAGGTAGGCCATAGGTAGGGAGGGGGAGGGGAGAGAACTAGTCAGCCCCACTGCAAACTAAAGTACATACAAGGGAAACAAACAAAGGAATACACTTAGCTTAAAGTTGACACCGAGGATAACAAGGCAACAATCCACAAAGGAACTCCAAGAAAATTCTAGCCGACTACTAGAATTCCAGGCCTGAATAGATAACAAACTCTCTAGCACCAGCAACTCTCTAGAGAAACTGAGTGTATTTAAGGATGCAGCAAGGGTGTGGTAATTAGCAGCAGAAGGTGAGAATCACCGCTGGGTCTTAAAGGTATAATACCCAAGCAAGGTGAGGATCACCGCTGGGTCCTAGAGAGAGAGTGATAATGAAAGGATCAGGAAGATGTTTGCATGGTCAAATGCAGCGACCTTCTACAGCCGGACCCTATATGTCTGTCAGTCAAACCTCACACACCTGTGACAAAAATCTCTTTATAATTCTCTGATCTTATGACTTCTGTGATACGGTCAATGCCTCCAGTACCAGACGTTGCAAAGCAACCCCACAGCATTATGGATCCTCCACCATGATTAATTGTTGGTAAGGTGTTCTTTTCCTTATAAGATTCATTGTGCTGTCTGTAAACAAACTGTTGCTTTACATTGCCAAAAAACTCTATTTTTGTTTCATCTGTCCACAGAAAATTTTCCCAGAAGGATTGTGGTTTGTCAAAGTACTCTTTGGCAAAGATCAGTCGTTCATTTTTATGTCTTTTCTTCGCCCATAAAGCTCTGCTTGGTTTAGTGTGCGGCATATGCTACTTGTTGAAACCATGACCCCAGAATGTTCCAGGTTGGCCTTCAGGTATTTGGATGTTTGACGTGGTATTTTTTCCACCATTAGCACCAACCTTCGAAGACATTTCTTGTCAATTTTCCTCTTTACCCCACGTCCAGGGAGGTTCTTGAAGGTTCCTTGCTTGGCAAACTTCTTAATAACATTGCATACTGCTGAAACTGGGATACCAACGTCTTTGGAGATGGCCTTATACCCTTTGGTTGGAAGTCTTGCGCTTGCTAATAATAGCAGTTCTGATGTCGTCAGACAGCTCCTTTGTCTTCACCATTGTGACAAAGGAACAGGGCCTACCATGTGACTTTTTAAAACACTGAAGTCATCATTCATTGGCTAATTAATGTCACATGGGCACCGACAATTAATCACAGGTGAATCTCTTTTGTGATTGACCACAGGCGAGTCAAAATGTGTTTCCATACTAAATTAATATAAAGGGTACCAATACCAGTGACACAGCAAGCTTTAGGTTTTTTTATTTTTTCCTCCCATTTTTTTTTTGTTTTAAATTATTGTTTATTTGCTCTTTTGTATTTAACACGTGTGCTCTATACAAAAAAACTGTTTCACTTGATTCATTTTTTTCATGAGATATTCCACATTATGTACTTAAGCTTCATGGGTGCCAATGAGGGGAACCAATAGGAGTATAAACTATTAAAAAAAACTTGCTTCTTTTTTACACACAAAGTGACAATCTGTTCGCAGGTTGTGTGTGGTGTCGAAGCTTAGCTCCATAAATGTGAAAAAGCCACAAACTATGTAAAAAAAAACATTTGGTAAGAGATAGGAAATAGGGACTAAATGGATTGCAGTATAACTATAGGTTTAGTATTGTAGAAAAAAAGAAATTGCGTCACTCACCCATGCATAAAATTCAGAGACTTTATTTTCAAAGTCCCCGGAAGAAGCTTCTGCTTGGCGCGAAACAGCTGTTGTCCATACATAGAAGTATGCCATTCACCACCACGCTGTTACCTTTATCAATTTGGAAATAGTCTCTGAATTTTATGCGTGGGTGAGTGCCACAATTTCTTCTTTTCATACAATACTATTGGACTTTCTGAATATTCATTTCTGAGTACCATCAAAAGCAAAGGGAATAACATGTTTTTGTGACGTGCCAATATTTTTACTTTTTATTGGACTATAACTAACTATAGGTTTACACTACACATGGTTTTTTTTGTAGTCTGGAACCATGGAAACATATAGATCAGCATTGGAGCTGTATACACAAAACGGCACATTATTATTTAATGGAAACAAAATAGGAATACACTTACAAAATAAACTCTTCTGCAAGTTTCTAATATAATATACAAGTTTTATCTTGCTGAAGAAATTGCTTGATTTTTCAAGGCAGGCTCAAGAGGTGGCCACATGCAGATCTTTGAGCACAGCTTGTCCTCCATGAAAAAAAAAGTTACGTCTTTAAAAATTGATGATATTAAATGCATATTTATCTGGGTTTTTTGTACTGTGCTTCAGAAAATCACTCATGCCCTTGAGCAGTATTATAAGAAATTGCAGCAGCTTAAAGGGAATCTATAATAGTAGTAATAATAATAATCAAGAATAACATGTTAGTTCGGCTGAGGTTTCTAGTGTATTTTTACTTTACTACGAAGTTTGTGTAAAAAGGTTTAATCCATTCATAATTGGCTTTAAGGAGTCTTGAAGGTTTGTATTAGAAGATTTAATGCGTTCTTTATTTACAAGTTTTATTTCATATTGTTCTCTAATGTCCCCAATTTTCAGATAGGTCTATGTCCGGCACTAAATACCCAATGTTTCCAAATGCTCCCCCAGAGTGACTTAAAGGGATTTTCCTGGGTCCAAATGATAACACCAACTATTCAGACAGTAGAACAGCCGGTTGCCAGTTTCCTTCTCTCCTTCCTTTTGTTTGCCCCATGAAGCATCGATGAGTACAGAGAGAGCTCAGCATCATCCCAAATGTATGATGGGAGTGATATCCATCCAGTATAAAACAAGGTGACGCGCCCCCTGGGCCAGTGCTGTAGTGCGGCGCACGTGTGCGCGGGGGAATACCCGGAGCCGGATCCGATGGAGGTAGTAGTCTCCGAGTGGCGGGGACCCGGTCCGTGCCCAGGGTGGTCAAACTAAGTGTGTGGCAGTCTTTGTAGATGTTGTTTAAGTGTCGACTACGCCACCCGTTGATTTGCGGTCGCAAGGCCGCCGCTGCAGAACAGTCCGCTGAGGCCGGTGGTATGTGTGCAGCAATGGAGGGATAACCCCCAACGGGAGAGGTGTGGCCTCAGGGCAGCTGGTGCGGGTGAAGGGAGTGATAGAAAGGGCGTCCCGGAACCTTTAGTGCTGGTAGTGCGATGGAACACAGAGACTGATTGCAGTTTTCAATGCTTTACTCACAGATGTTATCAGTGTCAGTCCTGCATGTGATGACGACCCGAGCCGTGCTGCGTCCACCAGGTACGGGGCTCGACCAACCCCCAGGCAGTTCCAGAGTGTGACCTTGAACTCCTTTCTCCGTTCCTTTCTCTGGCCGTCCCCACTAGGGACCCACCCATGTCCAGCTTCCTCGGGCCTTCTGGTGGCGAAACCTATCTCCGGTTTCCCTGACCCTATGTGGCGTGCCTTCGTGGTGAGTGTAGTGAGTGGTCGCGCCAAGACGTGGCCACGACCTCCGGTTCCTGGCTGAGGATAAGTGGCCTCCACCAGTTCGGGATCCGGTACCCTGATCTGCCAACCCTTCACCCGCTGACTCCTAGCGTGTTCGGGTTCCCTCTTCCTTCATGTCTCTGGGCCTTTCTCCAGGTTCCATTCCTTCCTTGTTCCTTGTTCCTTTCCTCTTGTCTTTCTCTCTCTTGCTCCCTTCAGGAGCAGCACCCAGACAGGGCTGCTGCTCCCTGTCACTACTCTTCTCCTCTTCTTCTGTCTGACTGAACTGAACTCCTAAGATGGTGCCCACCTTTTATACTCCCTCTGACACCCGAGCCCAGGTGACTAGCCACCAATGGGCTCCTTCCTATGCCCAGAGTCCCTCCCCTCCCTGCTCCTGCACCACTGGGATATTCCTCCCCCCCTCCCACTCCAGCCAGGGACAGACGCTGTCGTACCTGCACATCTATCTGGTGGGAGTACCGTTGATCTGTCCCCCGGAAATGGGATGTATGTGGTGCATGCAGCTAACTGAGTTCTGGTCCACACTCCATCCTTACCCGGGAGTGGAATACCACACCTCTGGTTCGAGGTGCAATACCCCTGTAGCAGCCGAGTCCTCGGGGTGCTACAAAGGCATGTAGCAAAATGTTTTTGAGACTCTTTATTGTATCATTTCCGTGACCCTACCCATAGGCGTAGTACTAATATAGGGTCCGTAAGTTAAGGAAGGGCTCAGCCAAAAGTGACACCCACACCCACTCGGCATCAGACTGTATAGGGGGGGATTTGTGGTAATCATCATATTTTGTGTGGTTACTGTGGAGTCATAATGTATATGTTGTTTGAAGGACAATGTACTTTGGAGGATACTGTGGGCATCATACTGTTGTAGGGGAGCTGTAAGGGCCATTATACTGTTGGGGCATCATACTGTATAGGGGGACTATGAAACCATCACAATGTAGTTAGGGTGACCATGGAGCAGCAAACTATGTGGGTGAAGCACTGTGAGGGCATCCACCAGTGATGGGACCTCAGAGTGTGCGTAGGAGAACTGTGGGGCCATCATACTGTGTGTGAGGGGGGTGGGAACTTTCATGACATCATACTGTGTTGAGGGAAGTGGGTTGTATTATACTGTGTTAAGGGGCACTGTGGGGACATCATACTGCGTTGGGGAAGTTGGTTGTATTATACTGTGTTGAGGGGCACTGTGGGGACATCATACTGTTTGTGGGGGCACTTTAGGGGCCTCATACTGTGTTGGGGAAATTGGTTGTATTATACTGTGTTGAGGGGCACTGTGGGGACTTCATACTGTGTGTGGGGATGACTCACCCCCTGGGCCGTGGGGTACTCGGTAGCCGGGCCGGTCATTTCTAGGGGAGATGTCACAGTGGTGGTGACCCAGTCCGTAACTCAGGGCGGTCAATAAAAGGGGTTTTAAAGAAAAGGATTATAGTTTTTATGCTTAATGTTCGTGACGCCACCTGTGGTATGCGGCTAAAGGGAGCCGCCGCTGCGGAGCAGATCCTCTGGAGCTGTTGGTAATGCAGCAGAGTTGGTTCAGCTCTCCACAGGTAGAGCTAAGCTCCAGGGCGGTGCTGTGGTGATTATAGATGAGGGAGATGTTGTTGTGCAGTGTGGTGCAGGGGATGATGGCACAGCAATAATTCACAGAGACAGTGGGGTGCAGTCTTCAGGGTTTACTCACGATTATCACGTTGCTCCTGGTTACAACTGCAGTTCATAACCACCCACGTCGTCCGGTGTTTACTCAGGGAGGGGTTCAGCAATCCCTCAGGTAATTCAAGAGCACTTAACGGGACCCCTTTCCGTGTGCCTCTTCTGGTCATCTTCCTGCGCTGGCTCTCACCCTCCTGCCCTGCGCATTGCAAACAGTGTCCCAAGCCGGAATCCTCAGATCTTGGCGGGCAACCTGGAGTTCCCTGGATCCTGTGTGGCTACCTTTTTGGCGAGTAATTGCGGCTGTGGCAACTACACTCTGGAAATGTAGAAGCCTCCGGTTTCTAGCTGAATGTTGCAATTCTCACTAGTTAGGGGCCGGTCCCCTCTGCGGCTTGATCCCTCCACTCCTGGTAGATTCGGGTGTACGGGTGGCCTCCAGCACTCCCCGTACCCCTAGGATCCACTCTTTCCTTCTGGAGCCTTTCTCCTTGCTCCTCTCTTCCCTTCAGTCTCTCTTCTTGGGCCTCTCTCACTCAGGCCCGCTCCTCCCGAGCAGAGCTCCTGCTCCTTTCACTGTCCTCCTCTGACTGAACACACACCGAACTCAACTCCCAAGATGGCTTCCCCTTTTTATATCCTCCTTCTCAAGTGCTCCCCTGATCTTCTTCCTCCACCCACACCCACTACATGGTTCCCCCTCTCTTGGTTCCCCCCACTCCAGCCAGGGACAGGGCTCAGCAGAGGAGCAGTGCATCTTGCCCCCCCTGCTGGTCTGGAGTGGTGTAGTGTTGGATGCAGGTGTTAGGGTCCGGGGCAGTACTCCGCCATTACCTGAGAGTAAGATACCACACCTCTGGGTGAGATGCAGTACCTCTGTGGTGACTGAACTCTCAGGGGTGCCACAGGGGCACTTTAGGGGCCTCATACTGTGCTGGGGAAGTTGGTTGTATTATACTGTGTTGAGGGGCACTGTGGGGATATCATACTGTGTGTGTTGGGGGGGCACTTTAGGGGCATCATACTGTGTTGAGGAACTGTGGCAGCATCATACTTTCTTGGGGTACTGTGGGGAAATCATACTGTATGTGTGGGGTACTTTAGAGGAATTGACTATGGGGGTATCATACTTTATGTGGGGGCATGTTTAGGAGCATCACACCATATGTGGGCCATGAAAGGCATATTATAGTAGGTGAGAACACTAAGGAGCTTTAGTAAAGTCACAAATACTGTCTTACCATCACTCCGCAAATTCCGTCAAATATATATATTTTTTAGGTTGGGAGAAGGGGGCCCAATCAAGATTTTTACAATGGGGCTCTATAATTTCTATGTATGCCCCTGACCCTAGTAGTCCTCAACCCTATGGAACTTGAATCGTTGTAAATCTGTTGGAGCAAGAAAAAGTTGTATGACTTGTCTAGCTGTAACTGGTGATGACTGAATCACGGCTAGAAGTGTTCTGTAATATGGCTGTAGATATAAAAAATAGAAAAAAAATGCAATAGAGCAATGGTGGAGCTTTCCTAGAGCTGCAAGATGCTTAATAGTCAGGTTTTTATGTAAAGTTTGTTCGTAAATCCATGGTACACGGTCTCTGTATCAGCAAGCAGCCTCCTAGCCAGAGAATGATGAATACCTGTGGAAACAAGAAATTGAAGAATAATAGTTTCCATAAGACTGATGGGGAATGGACTCTCCAAGACAGCAGTAAACCACCTCCCACCTGTTGATTGATCTCTGTTAACAAACTAGTTAGCCACAAAGGTTCCCATAATTGCAAAGAGAGATGGTGCATGCAGCAGCAGCAAGCTTCCTCCTTGACGCAGATCATTCCATGTCTATGTAAACATGCAAGTAAGAAGTGATGCTTCCTAGTAGAGCAGTAAGAGAAACTTCACGTTACCTCCAGGGCAGAAATTGATGTAGATATATGTAAAGAAAGATGGATCCCATCATCATAATTGGGAATGGATTCTGCAACAAAAAGCAGCTTCCCAGCTTGAGATGACTTCCAGAAGTGCAATGGAAAAATATGCAAGTTTTCTCCTAGATATAGATTATTCCACATCTAGGCAACAAGCACAAAAGCAATGAAGGCTCCCATCATTGCAATGGTAGAAGGTGCATGCAGCAGCAGAAAGCTTTCTCCTCGACGCAGATCATTCCATGTCTATGTAAACATGCCAGTAAGAAGTGATGTTTCCTATTAGAGCAAAAAGAGAAACCTTGTGTTACCTCCCAGGCAGAAACTAATATAGATCTATGTAAAAAAAGATGGTTCCCATCATCATAATTGGGAATGGTTTCTGCAACAGAAAGCAGCTTCCCAGCTTGAGATGAGTTCCAGTAGAGCAATGGAAAAATATGCAAGTTTTCTCCTAGACATGGATTATTCCACATGTGCAAATAAGCAGGCAAAAAGTTGTGTTTCCTACAACAATGGGAGAAAGTTCCTTTAGCAGCAAGCTGTATTTTCTGCCATTAAACTATACCTTTGAATTTTTTAGCTTGCCACCTCCATTCCCAAGCCCCACCATCAGATCAGTATTTTATTGACTGTCACGAGTTAGTCCTATATTCATCAGATCCTCTTCATTTCAAGGCACTTGACAATCTCCAGCCTGATAATTTAAAACACATTAAAAAAAAAAAAATCTACGGGTTTTTGACAGTCGATGCCGCTAATTTTATTTTATTTTTTTATTTCAGCTTGATTAAGCAACAATAACCTGCCTATTAAATGGAGTTTATTATATTGCTGCCTGGAGAATCTCTGGTGAAGTGGCAGATAGATACAGTATAAATTGTGTAATGCTATTTTCAATTAAGCGCGGAAGCAATGTCTATAAAAGTCACCCGCCTGACATCTGCGCGAAAAGGGGGCTTGGAAGCCAAAGACCTAACGGAAAGGATACAAGATCTGCAAACTAACAAGTAATTTATGTCCCTTCCTCCAAAAAAGAAAAGAAAAAAAAAAAGAAAAGAAAATAGGAACGCGAGGACCCTACAATATTTTTAGCCTCCTTAAGTTTCATTATTATTTTATGAGAAAATTCTTATTGCACAAGTAAAGGTTCATGTCAAGGGACCGCGCTAGTTGAAAGAGTAAAGGCTTCAGCTAACTCGCATAAAAATACTCACATTTTTTTTCTATTTTCTTTTTTTTTTCTTTTTTGTCATCCGTTGCATAAATGAAGGAAACTTGTCATTTCAACTTCGTGAAAACAGTGGAAGATGAAACGTTCAACTCCATTGGGACAGTCATTTTTTCTGTTATTACAGGAGAAAATTAGAACCGTAAAATGTCCAATTTACGGGGAACAAAAAAAAAAAAAAATAAGCGCCGTTACTTTAGTGTCATTTGCATAAAAGCTCTTACATACAAATTGTTATAAAGACAAATGTGTGGAGCACTCTTAAAGGAAATTGGTTATATCTGAGGTGCTTTCACTGAAACAACATAAAGGCCTCGACAAAAGTGAAATCTATTCTCAGGTAAATATTCCAGGGAGAGAATTTTTCACCCATTTGTATGTACGCAAGTAGTTTTTCATATTATCTTCAAAGATTGCATTTTTTTTCCTTCTGCATTTCTTTATATGTCTTTATACTATTCACCCATCTGCCACAAAGAAGTTATGTTTTCCCTAAAATCTCAGTGTTCTCCAGTTTACAAAACTTGTTTTTATGAACTCCGCTTAGGTAATTTTGAGCTAAAGAGGACTTGTCTCGAGGTAAAACGTGTCCAGTTTTTGCTCTTATTTTATTCTCACTGTCCCCCGATTATTCCGCTTTTTTCTTTTTTTTAAATCCGCCATACGGTTCCAGAGATATGAGCCCTTTAGTTTAGTGCTACTTTTCATGTTCTTTATAAGGGGGCGTTGCTCAGAGTAATTATGCAGAGGAGCCTAAAGACACGCCCCAGAGGATCTTTGTGCTAAATAAAAAGGCTCCTATCTCTGGAACCATACGGTGGATTTAAGAAAGACAAAAACAGGGTAGCAGGGAAATTAAAGAAGAGGAAAAACTGGTCACTATTAACTGGTGACAGATACTCTTTAAAGGGGAATATAACTTGAGACAAATTATCACCTAATCTGGAGTCCGACTGATGGGACCCCCATTGAAATAGAAAAAGTTACCCATATCCCTTGGTCTTCACCGTCCAGAAGACCGCCACCAAGAAAAGTTGATTGGTCAGACCTATACCATTTGAGTTCACACTGATCTGTTATGGAATTCTGTGATAATTTTTCTGATCTAGAAAGCCCCTTTATCACTTGTTCAAAGGATAAGCGATAATTTTTAGACCAAAGTAGGTTGGACTTCTGGAATCATCACCAATAGACATCTATGTCCCTTGTTCCCACCTTGTTCAGAAAGAGTTGAATATGAACAAGACTAAGCTAACAGTTATTATCACCAGTGATGAGAGAATCTGACGAAATATTAATTTGGCAATTTGATCAAATTTGGTCAGGAAATTCGATTTGCGTTCAATTTTTTTAGATTCCAATCGAATGTGCCTTATTATCCTAGGGTGAAAAAAAAACCTTACCTCATTCGTGACCGATCTTGCTGATGCAGTTCCCCATCCGGTCCTTTGGGCAGCTTTCTCTGGCCTCTTCTTTACTTCTCGAGGCAAACAATGTCCTCTTCCACTACCTTCACATTATGCCGAGGCATCATGAATAGTGTTGAGCCACCCCCGTAGTGTTCGAGTTCGGTTCGGTTCGTCGAACACTCGTGTGTTCGCCGAACTGTTCGTCGAACTGTTCGTCGAACACCTTCGAACACCGTTAAAACCAATGGCAGGCAAACAAAAACACATAGAAACACATAGAAAACACCTTCAAAGGTGTCCAAAAGCTGACAAACTGCTCAGAAGACATAACTAACACATGGAAAAGTGACAAGTATATATAGTCATGCGAAAATAAAAGAGGTGGAGGAGTAAAAGGAGGGGGAGACACAGATATAGGCATGTCATGCCCTTCTAAAATCCAAAAAGTGAGAAGCCGACACGGCCAGTCCGCTCCTGCCCGTGCCACCTCCGTGTCGCCGGGTTTGTGCCAGAGCCGCGGTGAACCCTGACGGCCAGCCCCCCTCTCCCAATACTGGTGCCTGTCCGCTGGTGGGTCGAGCGAGCTCCCATGTGGTGGAGGCAGCTCTAAGCTTTTTAATTTAAATTGTCTCTCTAATTTGAATGAATACACTTTAAATCCATTTACAAGGATCTATTGGAGGGCAAGTCTCATGCCAGCAGCCGCTGTAATTCCAGCTCCAGTAGCGTCCACTAAAGCTGCTGCAGTTAAAAAGCTTTTATAAGGATCGAGCTCGGCTGTCCACCGCAAGGCATCCTACTGCCAGTCCCAGCCCCTATGCCTTGGGGTGCCTCCTGATGCTCTTCACTAAGTATCCCATGGTCCCGAAGCATTTCCTTTGAAAAAATTAAGTGTCTAAACTACAGGTGGTGCAGCTTGCTTAACAGCCGGGATAATCCGCTGACTAGCAGAAACTGCTACTAGGCACAAAGTATTTCCTGGGCTAGATGCAGTTAAAAATTTGTAATTAGAAACTCTCGTTGGATGCTGAGAAAGCATTCCATAGAGTCTCCTGGCACGCCATATATGATTCTCTTAAAAAGCTTGGGGTAGGGGTCTAGGGGACCCTTTTATAGCCAAAATCACGGCCCTGTATCGCAATACGTCACCTAGGCTGAAGATAAATGGAACTGTAGCACCCTGAGGGCTCGGTTGCTACAGACGTATTGCACCTCACCCAGAGGTGTGATATCTCACTCTCAGGTAAGGATGGAGTGTGGATCAGGACCCGACACCTGCATGCATTACACCACATTGCCGTGGGGCAGGGCGACCAATATGCCCCTGAGATGGGCACGACAGTCCCTGTCCCTGGCTGGAGTGGGGGGAGGGAACACTGAGGAAGGGGAACCCTGTAGTGCAGGAGCAGGGAGGAAGCAGTTCCTGGGTGCATTGAGAAGGGAGTATAAAAGGTGGGCACCATCTTAGTTCAGTGCAGAGAAGTCTGAGCAGAAGTGGCAGGGAGCAGGGGCTCTGCATGAGCTCTGCTCCGGAGGCGGGCCTAGTAACAGAGGCCCAGGCCTGGAAGAGGGAGAAGGAAGGAAGAGGAGCGGAGAAGGCTCCAGGAACGAGGAATGAAGGGATCCCAGGGGTGCGGACGGGCGAGTCGCCACCGCACGCCCGAATCCACCTGCGTGGAGGGGTCAGGCCAAAGGGGGAGACCGGTCCCCGAACTAGTGGAGGCAGGAAACGACCCTCAGCTAGAAACAGGAGGCTCTGACATTTTATGTGGCGAAGCCCCTCGCTACACCCGCTAGGAAGGCACCACATAGGGTCAGGGAAACTGGCGCCAAGTTTACCAAGAGGAGGCCCGAGGCAGCCGGACAGAAGTGTTGGTAAGAAAGGCCAGACAAAGGACACACAAAGGGGGTCCTGTGAAGTGCTCCAAAGTTATCTGGGAGTTGTCTGAACCCCTCACCTGGTGAGCACAGTACGACGTGGGCAGCCGTTACCTGCAGACGTGGTCTGGATAATAAGAACTGTGAGTAAAGGCCCTGAACTGCATCACTGACTCCGTGTCGTTACTGCTGCTGCCCTGCACCATCACCCCCATCCTCCGCATACACTGCCCTGAGGCTATACTCCTCCTGTGGGGAGTTATGCTACGCTCTGCTGCACCCACAACACCAGCCTCAGTGGTCTGCCCTGTAGCGGCGGTTCACTCTGACCGCAATCCACGGGTGGCGTAGTCGGACATTTAAACATGAAAACCACATAAATAGTTCCGCCACTGGTTTGACCGCCCTGAGCCACGGAACTGGGTCGCCGCCACGAAGACTACAACCACCAGCATCCACCAAAAAGGGTCCGGGTGTCCCAAGGCCCAGGGGGTGCGTCAGAACATTTTCATCACCTTTCACAATCACCAATGGGACAAGGCAGTGATGTCCTCTGTCCCCTCTCTTATACATCCTAGTGACGGAGCACCTGCTCTCATCAATTCGCCATAACCCCAATATTAGGTGGATTGAGGTGGGAGGCACCGAGTACAAGTGCTCTCTATTTGCTGATGATGTCCTAGTATATATCACTCAATCACATATATCCATCCATGCTGTTATGGCTGAAATAGATCACTTTGTTACATGGTCAAATTTTAAAATCAATGCAACGAAGTCTGAGGCCCTCGATGTCTCCCTCCCCAAATCCATATAGGATTCCATCCAGTCCAACTTTCCCTTTGCCTGGCCCTCACAGGGTATCAAATACTTAGGAATTCCTATTCATAGAGACCTCTCCCATCTATGTTATCTTAATTTTGGGCCCTTTATTGAACAACTCCATACAGACCACGGTTGGCAAGTTAGAACTGTAAGATTCACTACGTGAACCACTGGTGTTTTGTGGAAAAGCACATGTACACTGCGTTCCAAATTATTATACAAAAAGTGTTTAGGAGTGATAAGGGAAGAATTTGTTTGTTTGTCAGTTAAACTCATTGATGGTGATGTGTGTCAGGGCTCTTTATATCACTGTGAGCAATTGCAGACACCTGTGCTAATTAGTTTGGCAGGTGTGTCCAATGAAAGGCAAGACTACTTAAGAAGGCTCTCTCACATTATTAAGCAGCCTACATTTTCTGCCAAAATGGGAAAGAAAAAGGATGTGTCGGCTGCTGAGAAGCAACAAATTGTGGAGTGTTTAGGTCAAGGCATGACTACAATCAACATTGTGCGATGATCAGGATGAAGTGTCTTGGCAATCAAGAAGTATGTAGCTGATTCACAGTACACACGTGTGCGTGCTGATAAGGGCAAATTGAGGACTCTTTCCTACAGGCAATTACGTCAGGTTGAAAGAGCAGCGGCAAAAAAGCCTTGTCATAGCAGCAGACAAGTTTTTGAAGCTGCTTGTGCCTCCAACGTCCCCCGAACAACAAGATGCAGGGTCCTTCAGAGGTTTGCAGCTGTGCATGCGCCATCCTGTCGACCTCCTCTATCCACTTCACACAAGCAGAAACGGCTCCAGTGGGCCAAACATTACATGAAGACTGATTTCAAAACTGTTTTGTTCACGGATGAGTGCCGTGCAGCGCTCGATGGTCCAGATGGATGGAGTGGAGGATGGCTGGTTGATGGACACCCCACGCAAACACGGCTACAGCGCCAACAAGGAGGAGGTGGAGTAATGTTTTGGGCTGGAATCATGGGGAGAGAGATTGTCGGCCCCTTTAGGATCCCTGAAGGCGCTAAAGATGAACTCCATAATGTATGTGGATTTTCTCAAACAGCACTTCCTGCCATGGTTCAAGAAGAAGAACCGTGTATTTCACAGCAAGATCATTTTTCTGCATGATAATGCACCATCTCATGCTGCACATAAAACATCTGCATCTCTGGCTGATATGGGCATAAAAGGGGACAAACTTATGGTGTGACCCCCATGCTCCCCTGACCTCTACCCCATTCAGAACCTTTGGAGCATCATTAAAAGGAGTGTCTATGATGGCGGGAGGCAGTTCACATCTAAGCAACAGCTCTGGGAGGGTATTCTGTCCTCATGCAAAACAATTGAAGCAGAAACCATCCAAAACCTGACAAATTCAATGGACGAGAGAGTTCAGAAGCTCCTTTCGAACAAGGGGTCTTATGTGAAAATGTAACATCACCTAGAATAAAGTTTTGAGTTGAAAACTGTTTGATTTCAGTTTCTAACAACCTGCTAATGCTTATAATTTCAAAAATGACCATTTTTTTGGTCTTTATTAAAATGAAAAGGTTGATCAAAAAGTTTGGGGGATCTAAGAGTGTGGCAACCCAGTAGTCATGATTACTTCGAATTCTGACAATATGAGGGTCATGCTGCAGGTAGTGCAGCAAGAAGGCACTTATGTGTCTTGCGCATCTCGGAGCCCCAAAATTATTTTCCGGGCTAGATGCAGCTAAAAATTATTATTAATTTTAAATCTGGTGAAGCTTTAGTATAGATGGCCTAATAGGATCAGTGCTGCACACTGCTACAAAGCCCAAATTATTTTCCAGTCAAGATACAGATAAACATGATTAGTAATTTGAAAGCTTAAAACGGTTGGTAGGGTGATTTTAACCAATCATCAAGCTTTTACTCTCCCCAGGATGACACAGGGGTAGAAAAGTCGTTTCGGATCCATGATTTGTTCATCTTTATGAACGTGAGTCTGTCTACATTATCAGTGGAGAGCCGCGTGCGCTTATCTGTCAGCACACAACCAGCAGCGCTGAACACACGTTCAGACAGAACGCTGGCTGCGGGGCATGACAAGATCTCCAAGGCGTAAGTGGCTAGCTCCGGCCATTTATCCAGATTGGAAGCCCAAAAAGAGCAAGGGTCCAGTGACACAGTCGTGGCTTCAATGTTTACTTGGAGATACTCCTGTACCATCGTCTCTAGGCGTTGACTATGTGTCAGACTTCTTGTCTCCTGTGGCCTTGCAAAGGATGGGCTAAAAAAGTGGTGAAATGATTCCGCAAAATTGATGTTACCAGCAGATACTGTGGTTCTGTTACGGTTTGAGTGCTGAACACTTGACGGTCCCACGGTTGGCAAGTTGGAACTGTGAGATTCACTACGTGCACCACTGGTATTTTGTGGAAAAGCACATGTAAGATTCTGCAACAGTCTCTGCTGATACTCCTGCATGCGTGCATCCCTTTCTATGGCAGGAATAATTTCTGCAAATTTACTTTTGTACCGGGGATCTAACAGTGTGGCAACCCAGTAGTCAGGATTATTTCTAATTCTCACAATTCGAGGGTCATGTTGCAGGTAGTGCAGCAAGAAGGCACTCATGTGTGTTGCGCATCCAGGAGCACCAAGTCCCTGTTGTGTTGGTGGCGAGGTAACAATCATGCTTCCTTCCTCTGTCCTCTCCCCCCAACCTCGCACAACAGAAATGTGATCAAGGTCTCCCTCATCTGATGAGTCTTCCATCAGTTCGTCCTCCACTTCTTCCTGGGCTCCTGCACCTTCCTCACTAGTTTGGCTGCTACCATGCGCCCTGGTAAAACCATCTCCCCCACCCTCACATGCCTGCCGCCTTGGTGCTGCCGACCGTCTGGACCTTGCAGATGTTAGCCCTTCCGCATACAACTCCTCCTCCTCTACTTCCTCCACCTCCTCTTGTGCCACCACCTGACTCCGAATTCTGTTTAACATGTGCTCCAGCATGTAAATCACCGGAATAGTCATGCTGATAATGGCATCGTCAGCACTAAACATCTTCGTCGCCATTTCAAAACTGTGCAGAAGGGTGCATAGGTCCCTGATCTGAGACCACTCCTCCAGCGTGATTTGCCCCACCTCTGAATCTCGTTGGCCCAGGCTATACGTCAGAACGTATTGCACCAGGGCTTGTCGGTGCTGCCACAGTCGCTGCAACATGTGCAGAGTTGAATTCCACCGGGTAGGCACATCGCATTTTAGCCGGTGAAGTGGCAGGCCCAACGACTTCTGTAGAGATGTAAGTCGCTGAGCTGCGGGATGCGAACGGCGGAAGTGAGCACACAGCGACCGTGCCCTCTGCAGAAGGCCATCTAGTCTGGGATAGTGGGCTAAAAATTGCTGGACAACCAGGTTCAACACGTGAGCCATACAAGGCACGTGTGTGACATTGCCCCGGCGAAGGGCCGCACCCAGGTTTGCAGCATTGTCGCACACGGCCTTCCCTGGTTTCAGGTCCAGTGGAGACAACCATTCATGAAATTGGTTCTCCAGAGCTGACCACAACTCCTCAGCTGTGTGACTCACATTTCCCAGACATTTCAATGTAAAAACCGCCTGATGACGTTGAGCCCTACTGCCAGCATAGTAAGGAGGTGTGCAGGATCCCTTCTGCGCAGTTAGAAAGCTTGTGGCATGACCAGACAGGCTTTGGGTGCAGGTGGAAGACCGAGAGGAGGTTGAGGAGGCAGAAGCAGTGAAGGAACTTTGACATAAAGAGGATTGACGCACAACTCGTGGGGACGGCAAGACTTGGACAGCAGCCCCTTGTCCTGCTGTCACCATAGTTACCCAGTGCCCAGTCAGCGACATGTAACGCCCCTGTCCATGCCTACTCGTCCAAGTGTCTGTGGTGAAATGCACCCTGTCACACACAGAGTTTCTCAAAGAAGCGGTGATGTTGTGTGCGACATGCTGGTGGAGCGCAGGCACACCTTTCTTTGAGAAGTAGTGCCGACTGGGCATCTGGTACTGGGGCACTGCGACGGACATAAGGTCTCGAAAATCCTCTGTGTCCACCAGGCGGAAAGGCAGCATTTCTGTAGCCAAGAGCTTGCAGATGGTGAAATTCAACCTCTTAGCTTTCTCATGGCTAGGAGGAAATGGTCTTTTACTTGTCCACATCTGAGGGACCGAGGGCTGGCTATTGTGCTTAGACGGGGTTGATAAGGGTGTCCCCGGCAAACTGCCGGTCTGTGAGGAAGATGCAGGCGGACATGTTAGGTTGCCTTGATCCAAAGGTGGTGCTATCGATGTCGGACAGCGCTCAACACCAGCTGGTGTTACCACCTCCAAAGAAAATGATGACCTGCCAATCACGCTGGCTGTTGCGGGTAAAGAGGTGGCAGGTCTGCGCCCCAAAACAGGTGTGACTGCTGTCCCCCCAGTCACAGAGGATGAAGAGGCCGCGGATGCACAAGATATGGCAGACGGTGATTGGCCCGGCCGGCTAGGCCGCATTGTAGCACACTGAGCTTCCCACTGCAACTTATGCTTCATGTCCATGTGCCGGTTCATGCATGAAGTACTCAAACTATGTATTTTTTGGCCTCTACTTAGCTTTTGCTGACAAATGTTACAGATAACACGAGTTGGGTCATCTTTATCGATCTGAAAAAATGCCCAGGCTATGCAAGGCTTAGCACCCATGCGACTTGAAGAGCCACCACGACTTGTGGTGAGAGGCAGAGTTGTGTTTGAGGATGCAGTTGTTGACGTGCTTCCAGTACTACGTCTCTGTCCAGGAAGGCGCAACCTGACCTCGTCGTCACTAGCATCTTCCTCCACCTCCTCTGCTGACCTCATCTCTTGGCTGACTGTGGGTTGACAGTAAGTGGGATCTCCGACCTCATCATCATCACCCTGTGCGTTATCACACCCGTCGTCCTCAGAGCCAACCTGTTCCTGCCCTGACAAAAAACTAAAGTTGTCGCTCCAATCAGGTATTTGAGTCTTATCATCGTCTTCCTCATTGTCTCCACCAACAGTAGTTACAGTTTGGGAATGAGGGTCTACATTATGGTCAGAACCTTCTGCGTCTGGTCCTGGATCCGACTCATAAAGATTCTGGGCATCAGTGCAGATCATTTCCTCGTCTGGATTCACAGAAGCGCTGGAGTCGACCTCTGATTCCCAGGCTATAGTATGAGTAAACAGCTCTGCAGACTCAACCATCGGTTCTACCTCATACTCAGACGGGCAGCTGGAGATTTGGGAGCTGTGAGGAAGCAAGTGCGATTTGGGTGACACCTTTGAGGACTGGAGTATTTGTGATGTTGAAGTTGATGTGGAGGAGAGCCCACTTAAAGGAGCACTTGATATCCGTTGAAGCACCTGCTGTTTTTGTGCCTCATCTGGAATTTGTAGCGATTGGCGTGGCCGTAAGAAAGGGATCTTATCACATTGTCCGCTAAAAGAAGTAGACATTTTAGTTTGGCTGGAAGATGGTCTTTCTTCTGCAGATGTTACTGTTGCTTTAACACCTACCCCACGGACACAACCTTTTTTCCCCTTCCCAACACGCCTATTCCCCTTTCCACCAGCAGCAGGCCTTTTTCCACTCATTTTGGTGGTTAACTAATTCACAACTCTGGAGTTGTTTGCACAAAAAAACAATGGATGGTAACCGAGCAGAGCTGAGTGGCCAAACTGTGGTATTAGGCCAAAACTATTGGCTGGGTTAGATGCAGAAAAAAATTATTTTGAATTTGCAACCTGATGGAGGTCAGTATAGATGGACTAATACAAATAGTCCCACACACTGCTAGAAGCCCAAATATTTTTTCAGAGGTACTGTAGATGCAGATAAAAATTATTTTTAATTTGCAACCTGATGGAGGTCAGTATAGATGGACTAATAGACCAAGTCCCACACACTGCTAGAAGCCCAAATATTTTTTCAGAGCTAGATGCAGAAAAAAATTATTTTTAATTTGCAACCTGATGGAGGTCAGTATAGATGGACTAATAGACCAAGTCCCACACACTGCTAGAAGCCCAACTATTTTTTCAGAGCTAGATGCAGAAAAAAATTATATTCAATTTGCAACCTGCTGGAGGTCAGTATAGAAGGACTAATAGAACAAGTCCCACACACTGCTAGAAGCCCAAATATTTTTTCAGAGCTAAATGAAGAAAAAAATTATTTTTAATTTGCAACCTGATGGAGGTCAGTATAGATGGACTAATAGACCAAGTCCCACACACTGCTAGAAGCCCAAATATTTTTTCAGAGCTAGATGCAGAAAAAAATTATTTTTAATTTGCAACCTGATGGAGGTCAGTATAGATGGACTAATAGACCAAGTCCCACACACTGCTAGAAGCCCAACTATTTTTTCAGAGCTAGATGCAGAAAAAAATTATATTCAATTTGCAACCTGCTGGAGGTCAGTATAGAAGGACTAATAGAACAAGTCCCACACACTGCTAGAAGCCCAAATATTTTTTCAGAGCAAAATGAAGAAAAAAATTATTTTTAATTTGCAACCTGATGGAGGTCAGTATAGATGGACTAATAGACCAAGTCCCACACACTGCTAGAAGCCCAAATATTTTTTCAGAGCTAGATGCAGAAAAAAATTATATTCAGTTTGCAACCTGATGGAGGTCAGTATAGATGGACTAATAGAATGATGCTATGCCCAAAAGATTTTACTTCACTAGGTGCAGTAAAAAAATTGGTATTCTATACACAGGTGGTATATCTTGCAACACAGATAGGCTACTCCACTGACTAACACACTCTGCAATAGGCCAAAAAGGATTAGCTTTGCTAGATTCAGCCAAATGCTGTGAAAAAAACTTGCACAGCACTGGCACAGACCTGCCTGGCAAAAACTGATAGGAACTCATGTAACCTAGTCCTGAAAAGGACTCCAATTACAATTAGTCTTTACTCCCACAACCTATCTATTTAAGAGCACAGACCTGCCTGATAAAAGTCGTAGGAAATGCTGTAACCTAGTCCTTAAAAGGACTGCAATCACAACTATTCCCTACTCCCAAGCTATCTGTAGATTTGTGCGAAAATTGGCTTGAAATTAACAAGGTATAGCGCACACAGCAACAGCGGTGCCGTCTAACACGCAGCTGCAGCAGTGAGAAAATGGTGGCGACGGGGAAAATGGCTTGGTCTTATAGGGCAAGGACATGTGACATACACTGCCAATGACACATGCCCTTGCTTGTGTGAAAAAAAGCACTTCGCTCCGTGTGTGCGCTGCTGATAGGCTGACAGATTGCACCTCCCCACTGCAAATGCGGGAAAGAGAAAAAAAAATGGAGATCTTCATTATTCCTGCAGAGATCCATCCCCTGCCCCTCCCCCCGCCCCGCTGTACACTCAAACTGCGTATTAACATTAATTTTCATCATTACTGAGAAAAAATCCAGTTATGATTTTGGTGCACGAACAGTTATCGAACATAACCTCGAACAGCCGAATTTTTCTCAAATTGTTCGTGTTCGCCGAACGGCTCGAACACCGCCCAAAACAGCTCGAATTTGAGATTGGCGAACAGTTCGAGTAGAACAACGCTCATCTCTAATCATGAACTGAGTAGACCTTTGCCGTCAGGACACTCATTGTCCGAAATCTTATCAATCCCTTGGGTCATGCACGTCATAACATTACGATGTATGACATGATGTCAGAGGCCGACTGAGTGAATTATACCCTGGTACAGAGTGAAGATGGGTGAAGAGGATCTCATGCGCCATGGAAAAGTAAGGAATAGGCTGAAGGAAGTCAAGGAGGACATGTCGGGGAGGCTGTGGCGGTGGGACAGAAGAGTGGCGAGGTATTATTTAGCTTTTGTTTTTCATCCTTGTGGATGCTCTGGAGAAAGATAACATTTTTTTTTTGTAAAATTGAAGATGAATTCCATTTGCCTTAAGCCACCTTGCTCATCTCTGATTATCCCCCATCTAGTGGATAGTGGATAATTACTGTGCAACTGGAATACCCCTTTAATAGAGGGGTCATTTGTTCCGGATCCTCATATCTTGGTTAGAGTTTAGAGTGGTTACAAAGAGCATCTTGGGGACTCGATCTGCCCTGCATTATATAGAACAGTCCATTGGTTTGAATGGACACGGTGTAATACTTTCTTTGTCCTGTGGTGGCGCTGCAGGTGTAAGCTTGTATGAAAAAATGTCCTTTTTTTTTCTAAAAACAGACTATGCAATTCATCAAAAGTAATGCATATATTTTTATTCTCCTCACCTGCAAGTGCCCATCTTGTCTTCATTCACCCTTGACCCAATTACCTTGATTAATTAAAGTAGACCCCAAATGAGAAATATAGGACAGGTCTTGGGGGCAGCTGACAGGTAAGCTCGTTGCCTTAGTGATATTCATAGCTTGGTTAATTGACTCATTAGGTGTTAATTGGAAACCTGGTCTGTTGGTTGCTCATCTAGAGTGACCTTGAGTCTTCAGTAGAGATGTTCCTGGAGTAAAGGGATCAGTCTCTGTTCTTTTATATATTCAATTAAATTGAATTTATCTCTACAAACAAAGGCTCGTCCATCTGTCGGAAGATTTCAATTGGAAGCGGTGCTAATGAGAGCCGTATATACAGTAGTCCTATGGAAAGAGAACGCTGTAAATGCCAAATATCATTTAGTATGTAAATGTCAAAAAAAACTTTAACAATGGGTATAACTATGGGAGGGGTCAGAAGTGGCCGCCACACCCAGGACCTTGCTCCTTAGAAGGTCCCAAAGGCATTGTGGACCAAGACGTTAAAGGGAAGGTATCAGAAGATGACCTATTGTTTAAATCAGGGAAAAAAATAGCCAATACTTTAATAAAAAACATGTAAGACAAAAACCTATCATGATTTTTTTTATTAAAAAATAAGTAATTTTTCAATTTTCACACTGGCCACTGGGGCTAATTTAGATTCATACTAACTGTCCATTCAGAAAGAGTTTACAGCAGTTTCCTTATCAGAAGAATTGCAATGAGAAATAACTCCTCCATATACAGAAGATATCACAGGATCCACCATTCACAATAGGTGATATCACAGCTCACCTCCTCCTGTACAATAACTGATAACACCTCTATATACAGTAGATATCTCAGGATCCACCATTTACAATAGGTGACATCACAGCTCACCTCCTCCTCCTCCTGTACAATGACTGATAACACCTCTATATACAGCAGATAACACAGGATCCACCATTCACAGTAGGTGATGTAACAGCTCACCTCCTCCTGTACAATGACTGATAACACCTCTATATACAGTAGATATCACAGGATCCACCATTCACAATAGGTGATGTCACAGCTCACCTCCTCCTGTACAATGACTGATAACACCTCTATATACAGTAGATATCACAGGATCCACCATTCACAATAGGTGACATCACAGCTCATCTCCTCTACAATGACTGATAACACCTCTATATACAGTAGATAACACAGGATCCACCATTCACAATAGGTGATGTCACAGCTCACCTCCTCCTCCTGTACAATGACTGATAACACCTCTATATACAGTAGATTACACAGGATCCACTATTCACAATAGGTGATGTCACAGCTCACCTCCTCCTGTACAATGACTGATAACACCTCTGTGGCGCCCCTGCCACAGATCATAGAGGGGTGCATGGACGGATTCCTCCACAAGAGGCCCTCGCCATATGCAAACATGTCCACCTTCCACCTCATACCAGCAGAGGGAGCCCTGATAAGGATATATAAAGGGAAGGTGGAGCCAGGCAGCTCAGTCAGTGTTCAGTCTGCAGAGAGATAGGATGTAGCTGCATGCAGGCTGCTGTGTGAGGCAAGCTAGGCCTCCAGCAGCCCTGAAGCCTAGTGAGGGCCCCGAGCGGCCGAAGGCGAGTGGAAAGTGACTAACATAGGGGGCAGAGGAGCTTAACCAGCTCACCCAGAAAGCATATACCGGACACCGGGTCCGAGCTTACAGGGATCTCTATGACCCAGTAAGAAACAACCGGAATCCCTGGTGAACTACAGGTCCCAGGTTCACCAGAAGCTGATACGTACCAGAGCCAGGAGACACGGAGGCCCCGCAAGCTGGGAGTGTGTACTCCAAGAGAAGGCCCTACCACATGGTCAGCAGGTGCAAGACAGAGATTAAGTTAGGCCTAGCTCCAAGCAGGTCAGAAACTTACTAAACAAAGGCAAGAGACAGGAGGCCCTACACCTGCTCACTGGGGAGAGTCCTGATGTGCACCCCTCACCCTACAGTGCTCCGGATTGTGCCTAGAATACCACCAGTAAAAGGTACTGAAGTGACTATCGTGTCTGTCCCTATTCTTACTCTGACCCGGCTGGGTCACCTCTGTCCTGCATCCCTTCATTCCCTATACCTACGCTGCCCTGAGGCCCAGCTCCACCTGTGGGGAGCTACACCATCTTAGCTGCAGGAACACCGGCCTCAGAGGACTGCTGCAGCACTGGTGGTCCTCACCAGAAACTGCAGGTGGCGTCACGAACATTTGCAAACCTATTATCCCAATATACATTCCCCTCTTTTCAGCTGTCCGCCCTGGGCCACGAACCGGGCCAGCCACCGTGATATCCCCCAAGCATCTGAGGGCCCGGCTGCCGAGTACCCCACGGCCCCGGGGCGCGACAACTTTATATACAGTAGATATCACAGGATCCACCATTCACAATAGGTGATGTCACAGCTCACCTCCTCCTCCTGTACAATGACTGATAACACCTTCATATACAGTAGATAACACAAGATCCACCATTCACAATAGGTGATGTCACAGCTCACCTCCTCCTGTACAATGACTGATAACACCTCTATATACAGTAGATAACACATGATTCACCATTCACAATAGGTGATGTCACAGCTCACCTCCTCCTGTACAATGACTGATAACACCTCTATATACAGTAGATATCACAGGATCCACCATTCACAATAGGTGATATCACAGCTCACCTCCTCCTGTACAATGACTGATAACACCTTTATATACAGTAGATAACACAGGATCCACCATTCACAATAGATGATGTCACAGCTCACCTCCTCCTGTACAATGACTGATAACACCTCTATATACAGTAGATAACACAGGATCCACCATTCACAATAGGTGATGTCACAGCTCACCTTCTCCTCCCCATATTTTCTCTAGTTTTGTAATGATATTAAATCAAGGTATCTATTACTAAGACTGGATTTGACAAGCCGGTTGAGGGGATGCATATATGGCAGTCGTTTTTTCTTTACAGAATCCCTTTTATTTATCCTACCAAAATTGACACAATTAAACTCCTATTCCAAAGTTGGGACAATGAAATGCCATCAAAATGACTAAAATCCCCGAAATATCCACTTTGGGGCTACCATAAGCTCAGGCTCTGTTGCGGTTCGGAACAGTTGCAATATCAGGACTATTTTCTGGTGGGTCGTTCATGCATGAACAAATTCTTGCTGGCTTTTTCACTTATAATGGACGGTGGATTGTTTCTGGTACTGATACCTGGGAGGACCCAAAAGCCCCTTTTGTCACTTAAATAGACCGTTTTTTAAATGGCATAAGATACTCTGGTCCGGGTCCTGCTCCGTCCCCATTTATTTTGAGGTTTGCTGACGTATAGTGAGGAGAACTACAAGAGTTAGGGTCTGTCCCAATCGGGTACACCTTGTCGCGGTGGGATGGCTTTTATATATTTTTGATCAAAACAACGTTAACTAAGTCCCCTATGTTATTTTCTATTACTATTCACTTAACTTACTACAAGGTATTTGTCCATTTTGTTTTTCCCTTAGAATTTGTCTGTTAAATGGCCACAATGTGAATTTGCACCTATATTTTGCACTTATACCAACATATGTACTGGCTAATGTCTTTGGTTTTACATGATAGGTGGGTGCCTGATACAGATTTTGCCAAGTCCTAGGAACTTCAAGTTACATCTCTGACCAAGACTATATACTCCATAATGCACTCTAATCTCGAGGAGGCTCAGTCTATTTTCCTACTCGAAAGAACCAATTTTTGGGGTAGATCTACCATTCTATCTACCCTATCCATAAGTTTATTCATCAAGAATTTAAATGTCTCACCCAAACACAACACTTGGCAGAGTAGGATGATTTTTTCCTCATGGCTGGTGATATCACGGCACTTATCTCGAGTCAAGAGGGACATATACCTTGCATGGAACTAAAATACAAGAATATACAAATTCCAAGCAGATGTTACTCTTGGTGGTATGAAAAAACAAGATCCATTTTGTCTTCTCGGTCCCCATTTTATGCTATAAATATATCACGTAGCACTCAGAAAACCCCCCTACACATTCAAAGTGGCTGAGAAACTAAATCAAACCCAGACACCTAGGCACATCCATGGCTAAATCACAGAAAGTAGTTGCTTGCTTTTTGGCATAGAGCCTTCTCTGATCAGGGGTGTATATAACCCCTGCCTGTATTTCGTTAAACCAGAATCTCTTGTTGAACACTATTACATGTGTGCTGTCTCTTGATTCTCTGAGCTTGTTCAACACCTTTAACCTGGCATTGCACATCAACTCCAGTGGGCCTGTTGTGCCAACAATAAACTTTTGGCGCCCCAACAGGGACCGGACAGCAACTACTCCCATCCGGACTACTTCGCTTGATGTGTCAACCAGAACGGGCAGATAAAGTATTGGAGCCCAAGAGGCCAGTTCTGTCAGGTGATGGTTCTACTCAATGAGCCACCAATTGTGGTTCTAACATTATCTCCAGTTGTAGATTGTTGTGTAAATTTCATTTATGGTCAGCATAGCTCTTTAATCTTGGATGATAATTTCAGAATCATTCATTAATTGTGCTATTGAGTTGTAATATCTGCTGCTCAAGCTGAGAAAAGAGTAATAATAGCCCATATCTGACGGCGAGGAGTCATCCTTCAGTGACAATTCGAAGCTTTCCATCTCAACTTTCAAAGTCGAGGTGATTTTATTTGAGGGACAAGCGATGGCTAATGAAGACTTCACAGTTCACTGAGCAGCTGCGTCTGTTCCATCAATAACCCTTTCTTTTCACTGTGTAGGTGTTGAAGCTGCAGCGGCAGAATGCCTTGAAGGAAGAAGAGAAGACTGTGAGGGGAAAGTGTTCACCTGCAAAGCAGGATTGACAATGTGCACAAGATCATTATAGCAGATGTAGAGTGAGTATTGTGTCATGTATCTGAAAAAGAGCTGAACATCTCACCAATGGACTACTCCGGGGTACGACTGCATGTGCAACTCCTATATCGAAGGGGCTGTATTTCTTTTTTTTTGGGAGGTCAGACCCAATATATGCATCTCTTCTATCTCCAAATTTCGGATACATATCACATGAATAAGAGGATAGTGCACTTTTACTAGGTCATGTATATATTATGAAGGTACAAAGGATATTTTTATCCTAAGGATTAAAGAAGTTGTCTCAATTAAGGAAGTAGAGTTGAGCAAAAAGATTTGTAGGACCTTGAGTCTGCTACCACTTTTGGTAATCCATGACTGCTGCTCCAGAGCCCTTTTCTCTCCGCTTCAGAGCCCTGCAGACCCTCTTCTATCCCTTCTGATAGTAGACCCATTGCAGCATCATGTATGCAATAACCTGCAACAATGACATCGCACTAATCAGAAGAGATGCCTTGGATACCGGCAGTGAGGAGGAGTTTTGCAGGGCTCTGGCAATGTGGCTACTAGACCAAGGTCCTATGAATCTATATTCTCAACTCTCTTAGCAAGTTATCACCTATCCACAGGACTGGTGATAACTTTCTGATTGGTGGGAGTGCCACCAATCTCGAGAGCTAGGTTCTTTTTGAATGGAGTGATTTCTGCGCATGAGCTTAGGTAGTTGCATAGACCTTGAAGGAACTGGTGGTAAACATGTGCATGCGATCAGCTATCTCCAGCAGTCTCATAGACAATGAAAGGACTGGTGGTACAAATGGACTCAGCTATCTACAACAGTCCCATAAACATTGAATGGACGTGTGGTGCGCATTTGCTCAGCTATCTCCAGCAGTTTCATAGACAATGAATGGACTGGTGGTGCACATGTGTTCAGCTATCTTGGGCAGTCCCATAGACCTTGAATAGACCGGTGGTGCTCATGAGCTCAGTAGCCTCCGGCAGTCCCATAGACATTGAATAGACCAGTGGTGCACATGTGTTCAGCTATCTCCGGCAGTCCCATGGACATTGACTGGACTGGTGGTGCGCATGAGGTCAGTTGTTTCCTGCAGTCTCCTAGACAATAAATGGACTGGTGTTGCACATTCACAGTCTTGGCTTTATTTCAACATGGCACTTCAAAGCCTCATTCTCTGCATCGGTAGGAGTCCTAGTGATGTGCAAGTTATCAATTAACTTGTGGGATGACCTCTGTGGGACAATATCTGATAAAGTTCTCCCATAAAAGAACAGAATAATTAAAAACATAGTCCGGGCTATAGAACCTCAAATAAATCTACATGGGCTGCGATATAGTGCCAATACAGTTTCATGTTGTGCGCAGTATCACGGGCAAAAATGAGGGTATTCATAAGGCATATGTCCATATAAATATACTGCCCCAGCTGGCCAGTAAAAGAATGGCAAGCTATAAATTCCCACATACTGTACATGATGGTGATTCTCATGCATTTTTGAGCAATATGAATTTTTTTTTGGAATTTTTTTTCCCATGTCAGCCAGCTCTGTGTGATTGAAGAGGTATCCAGTCAACCCTCCAGTCTGGATGGGCTCTATAGCGTATTTTGAGAAAGGGGCAGAGAATGTGATTTGGTAACCCGGGAAATGGCCAAGGGTGGCCAAATTATCCTATGTCACCCAAGAAGTCAACAGTAGTGTTGAGCCACCCCCGTAGTGTTCGAGTTCGGTTCGGTTCGTCGAACACCCGTGTGTTCGCCGAACTGTTCGTCGAACTGTTCGTCGAACACCTTCGAACACCGTTAAAACCAATGGCAGGCAAACAAAAACACATAGAAACACATAGAAAACACCTTCAAAGGTGTCCAAAAGCTGACAAACTGCTCAGAAGACACAACTAACACATGGAAAAGTGACAAGTACATATAGTCATGCGAAAAGAAAAGAGGTGGAGGAGTAAAAGGAGGGGGAGACACAGATATAGGCATGTCATGCCCTTATAAAATCCAAAAAGTGAGAAGCCGACACGGCCTGTTCGTTCCTGCCCGTGCCACCTCCATGTCGCCGGGTTTGTGCCAGAGCCGCGGTGGACCCTGACGGCCAGCCCCCCTCTCCCAATACTGGTGCCTGTCCACTGGTGGGTCGAGCCCCCCCGCGGTGGGGGGAGGGTAACATCTGCAGAAGAAAGACCATCTTCTAGCCAAACTAAGATGTCGACTTCTTTTCGTGGACAATGTGATACGATCCCTTTCTTACGGACACGCCCATCGCTACAAATTCCAGATGAGGCACAAAAACAGCAGGTGCTTCAGCGGATATCAAGTGCTCCTTCAAATGGGCTCTCCTCCACCTCAATTTCAACATCACAAATACTCCAGTCCTCAGAGGTGTCACCCCAATCGCACTTGCTTCCTCACAGCTCCCAAGTCTCCAGTTGCCCGTCTGAGTATGGGGTAACACAGATGGTTGAGTCTGCAGAGCTGTTTACTCATACTATAGCCTGGGAAACGGAGGTCTGCTTCAGAGCTTCTGTTAATCCAGACGAGGAAATGATCTGCACTGATGCCCAGAATCTTTATAAGTCGGATCCAGGACCAGATGAAGAAGGTTCTGAGCATAATGTAGACCCTCGTTCCCAAACTGTCACTCCTGTTGGTGGAGACAATGATGAAGACGATGATGAGACTCAAATACCTGATTGGAGCGACAACTTGACTTTTCGGTCAGGGCAGGAAGAGGTTGGCTTTGAGGACGACGGGTGTGATAACACACAGGGTGATGATGACGAGGTTGGAGATCCCACTTACTGTCAATCCACAGTCAGCCAGTCGATGAGGTCAACGGAGGAGGATGTGACTAGCCCAGGGGATGGGGATGACTCGGTACCCGGGCCTTTGCCTGGCCTTGGGGATGTCGCGGTGGTCGGCTCCCTGGCCCGTACCCTGGGGTCACTCTTTAAAAGAGTGGATAATTGTTAATTTTATAAGAGTTCGTGACGCCACCTGTGGTATCTGGTGTGAAGCACCAGCGCTGCAGCAGTCCACTGAGACCCGTGATAAGGCAGCTCGATGGTATAGCTCCCCACAGGTGGAGCTAGGTCTCAGCACAGCGTATGCAGGGGGAATGCAGGACAGGCGAGACCCAGCTGGGTCAGAGCAAGAACAGGAACGGACACGGTAGTCACTTCAGTACCTTTTACTGGAGGAAATTCAGGCACATCCCGGAGCACTGTAGGGTGAAGGGTGAATATCAGGATCCTCCCCAATGAGCGGGTGTAGGGCCTCCTGTTTCTTGCCTCTGCGTAGTAAGTTTCTGACCTGCCTGGAGCTAGGCCTAACTTTGTCTCTGTCCTGCGCTGGCTGACCTTGTGGTAGGGCCTTCTCTTGGAGTTCACGCTCCCACTATGTGGGACCTAAGCGTCTCCTGGCTCTGTTACATATCAGCACCTTAGCGTTCCTGGGACTTGTAGTTCTCCAGGGATTCCGGTTATGCCTTACTGAATCTAGCTAGCAGGAGCCTAGTGCTCCACTGCTGAACTATTAACTGAGTTCTCTAGACTAGACTGAGCTCCACTGCAGACTGACCTCTCTTAGGTTTCTCTACTGCAGGAACTCTTCAGAGGAACTGAACTGCCTAGCTCCACCTTCCCTATTTATATCCCTAACGGGCTCCCTCTGCTGGTCTGAGGTGGAAGGTGGAGATGTGTGAATGTTTATGGGGGCCTCTTGTGGAGGATTCCATCAATGCACTCTTCCAGGATCTGTGATACCAAGCGCAGCTGGGTGTCACAGATGCTATTGATGACGAGGTTAGGTTGCGCCTTCCTGGACAGAGACGGAGTACTGGAAGCACGTCAACAACTGCATCCTCAGCCACAACTCTGCCTCTGACCACAAGTCGTAGTGGCTCTTCAGGTCGCATGGGCTCTAAGCCTTGCATAGCCTGGGCATTTATTCAGAATTATAAGGATGACCCAACTCGTGTTATCTGTAATATTTGTCACCAAAAGCTAAGTAGACGCCAAAAAATCCATAGTTTGAGTACTTCATGCATGTACCGTCACATGGATATGAAGCATAAGTTGCAGTGGGAAGCTCACTGTGCTACAATGCGGCCTAGCAGGCTGGGCCAACCACCGTCTGCCTCATCTTGTGCATCCGCGGCCTCTTCATCCTCTGTGACTGGGGGGACAGCAGTCACACATGTTTTTGGACGCAGACCTGCCACCTCTTTACCTGCAACAGCCAGTGTGATTGGCAGGTCATCAGTTCATTGGGAAGTGGAAGCACCTGCTGGTGTTGAGCGCTCTCTGACATCGAGAGCACCACCTTTGGATCAAGGCAACCTAACATGTCCGCCTGCATCTTCCTCACAGACCGGCAGTTTGCCGGGGACACCCTACTCAACCCCGTCTAAGCACAACAGCCAGCCCTCGGTCCCTCAGATGTGGAAAAGTAAAAGACCATTTCCTCCTAGCCATGAGAAAGCTAAGAGGTTGAATTTCACCATCTGCAAGCTCTTGGCTACAGAAATGCTGCCTTTCCGCCTGGAGGACACAGTGGATTTTCGAGACCTTATGTCCGTCGCAGTGCCCCAGTACCAAATGCCCAGTCGGCACTACTTCTCAAAGAAAGGTGTGCCTGCACTCCACCAGCATGTCGCACACAACATCACCGCTTCTTTGAGAAACTCTGTGTGTAACAGGGTGCATTTCACCACAGACACTTGGATGAGTAGGCATGGACAGGGGCGTTACATGTCGCTGACTGGGCACTGGGCAACTATGGTGACAGCAGGACAAGGGGCTGCTGTCCAAGTCTTACCGTCCCCACGAGTTGTGCGTCAATCCTCTTTATCTCGAAGTTCCTCCACTGCTTCTGCCTCCTCAACCTCCTCTTGGTCCTCCACCTGCACCCAAAGCCTGTCTGGTAATGCCACCTGCTTTCTAACTGCGCAGAAGGAATCCTGCACACCTCCTTACTATGCTGGCAGCAGGGCTCAAGGCATCAGTGTTTACTTTGAAATGTCTGGGAAATGTGAGTCACACAGCTGAGGAGTTGTGGTCAGCTCTGGAGACCCAGTTTCATGAATGGTTGTCTCCACTGGACCTGCAACCAGGGAAGGCCGTGTGCAACAATGCTGCAAACCTGGGTGTGGCCCTTCGCCGGGGCAATGTCACACACGTGCTTTGTATGGCTCACGTGTTGAACCTGGTTGTCCATAAATTGTTAGCCCACTATCCCGGACTAGATGGCCTTCTGCAGAGGGCACGGTCGCTGTGTGCTCACTTCCGCCGTTCGCATCCCGCAGCTCAACGACTTACATCTCTACAGAAGTCGTTGGGCCTGCCAGTTCACCGGCTGAAATGCGATGTGCCGACACGGTGGAATTCAACTCTGACCATGTTGCAGCGACTGTGGCAGCACCGACAAGCCCTGGTGCAATACTTTCTGACGTATAGCCTGGGCCAACGAGATCCAGAGGTGGGGCAAATCACGCTGCAGGAGTGGTTTCAGATCAGGGACCTATGAAGTTGACGCGCCCCCTGGGCCGTGGGGTACCCTGAGCCGGGCCGGTAGACGCTGGGGGTTGTAGTCACTGTGGCGGTGACCCGGTCCGTGATCCAGGGCAGTCAATCCAAGGATAATTTGTATATATGGGTTTTATAATGTCCGACTACGCCACCTCTGGAGTGGGGCAAAAGGGGCCGCCGCTGCGGAACAGTCCTCTGAAGCTGGTGGTTTTGCAGCAATGGTATTATTACTCACCACAGGAAGAGTGTAGCTTCAGGGCAGTGTGGGTGGATGATGGTGGTTGTAGTGCAGGGAGTCAGTAATGAACACAGAGTCCATGTGATGCAGTCCCAAGATCTTTACTCATAATTGTTGCAGTCCAGATTACAGGTACAAGCGGAATCTCACCCGTCGTGCTGTGCGTACTCAGTGAGGGGCTCAGTCCACCCCCAGATAGCTCCGGAGTACTTAGCAGGACCCCCTTCTGTGTGTCCTTTCTCTGGCCTTCTCCCTGCACCTCACACCCAGTGACACTTCTATCCGGTATCCTCGGGCCTTGGCGGGCGACTTGTGTTCCGTCCCCTGGGTCCTATGTGGCTACCTTCTTAGTGAGACTGGTGTGGACTTTTACCTGCAGTACATGAAATGCTGCAGCCTCCGGTCTCTAGTTGAGCCTTGCTGTTTCTCCACTAGTTGAGGGACCGGTTCCCCTTATCTGGCCTAACCCCACTACCTCCTGGTAGCAGCAGGAGTAGGGGTGGCCTTCTGCACGGCCCGTAGCCCTAGGGTCCCTTCGGTTCCTGGAGTCTTCCTGCTCCCACTCCTCTCTTCTCTCCTTCAGTCCTGGGCCTCCCAGGCTAGGCCCGCCTCTGGAGCAGAGCTCATGCCGAGCCTCTGCTCCTGTCACTTTTCCTCCTCTGACTGGCTTGCTCTTTCTAAGATGGCTTCCTATTTATACTCTCCCTGTCATGTGCTCCGCTAAGCTGCTCCCCTAAGCACCCACTACATAGGACCCTCCCACCAGCTAGGGACCTGGGACTGTGCTCTCCCTTAGGAGAAATCTCGCCCTACCCCCACTGCGGGTATGTGTTGGATGCAGGTGTTAGGGTCCCGAGCCATACTCCTTCCTTACCTGAGGGTGAGATACCACACCTCTGGGTGAGATGCAGTAACTCTGTGGCGACTGAACAATCAGGGGCGCCACACACCCTTCTGCACAGTTTTGAAATGGCGACGAAGATGTTTAGTGCTGACGACGATGCCATTATCAGCATGACTATTCCGGTGATTTACATGCTGGAGCACACATTAAACAGAATTCAGAGTCAGGTGGTGGGACAAGAGGAGGTGGAGGAAGTAGAGGAGGAGTTGTATGCGGAAGGGATAACATCTCCAAGGTCCAGACGGTTGGCAGCACCAAGGCGGCAGGCATGGGAGGGTGGGGGAGAGGGATTAACCAGGGCGCATGGTAGCAGCCAAACTGTTGAGGAAGGTGCAGGAGCCGAGGAAGAAGTGGAGGACGAACTGGCGATGGGCATGGAAGACTCATCAGATGAGGGAGACCTTGATCACATTTCTGTTGTGCGAGGTTAGGGGGAGAGGGCAGAGGAAGGAAGCATGATTCTTACCTCGCTACCAACACAACAAGGACTTGGTCCTCCTGGATGCGCAAGAGACATGAGTGCCTTCTTGCTGCACTACCTGCAACATGACCCTCAGATTGTCAGAATTCGAAGTAATCCCGACTACTGGGTTGCCACACTCTTAGATCCCCGGTACAAAAGTAAATTTGCCGAAATAATTCCTGCCATAAAAAGGGATTGACGCATGCAGGAGTATCTGCAGACGCTGTTGCAGAATCTTACATGTGCTTTTCCACAAAACACCAGTGGTGCACGTAGTGAATCTCACAGTTCTAACTTGCCAACCGTGGGACTGTCGAGTCTTCATCACTCAAACCGTAACAGTAACACAGTATCTGCTGGTAACAGCAATTTTGTGGAATCGTTTCTCCACTTTTTTAGACCATCCTTTGCAAGGACATAGGAGACAAGAAGTCTGACACATAGTCAATGCCTAGAGAGGATGGTGCAGGAGTATCTCCAAGTGAACATCGAAGCCATGACTGTGTCACTGGACCCTTGCTCATTTTGGTATTCCAATCTGGAAAAATGGCCGGATCTCGCCACTCACGCCTTGAAGATCTTGTCATGCCCTGCAGCCAGCGTTCTCTCTGAACGTGTGTTCAGCGCTGCTGGTGGTGTGCTGACAGATAGGCGCACGCGTCTGTGCACTGAGAATGTAGACAGACTCACGTTCATAAAGATGAACAAATCATGGATTCGCAAGGACTTTTCTACCCCTGTGTTATCCTTGGGAGACTAAAACCTTGAGGATTTGGTAAAATCACCTCACCAACCGTTTTAAGCAACTGTGGGGCAATTGATGCCACTTAACCCTAGAACGCATGACCATAAAAATCTACACTTAAATATACCTGGGGCCTTTAAGGCCTGTGTGCAAATAACATGGAATAACTCAAACTCAAATGACAAACAACTTTATACATGAAGAATACCTAGAGTTTCAAAATTCTAACTAAAGTAATCTTGCAGAAAATAGAAAACAATTAACAGGGCGTGTCTGCGATGCCCCAGGTATGCGTTCTAGGGTTAAGTGGTGTCTGTGCCACAATTTTGGGAAAAAATGGAGACTCTTTTTGGAGTCCCCTTGCTGTGTCTTACGTGACATTGGCATCGTCAATTCCAGGTGGGTTGGGTCGCTCCCCCCCCCTTTTAACTGTAAGAAACTACATACACTATGGCTTGGGGTAACACAGATGGTTGAGTCTGAAGAGCTGTTTACTCAGAGGTCTGCTCCAAATCTTCAGTGTCTGCTAGTCAGCGTAGAATTTTTAACTGCATCTAGCCTAGGCAATACTTTGGGCGTAGTAGCCCAGCTGCGAAGCAAGCTGCTCCGCCTGTGTATCTAATAAGAATTTTTAAATGCATCTAGCCTAGGCAGACTGTGGGGACCCCCAACCAAACCCAGACGCCCAGCCCCCCTACCGCCCCCCTTTCCTTGACAATACAATAATGTAACTCTTACAACTGGATGGGTGAGGATCGGTCACAGCTTTATTAACTCTTTATACTCATTCCATTAGAAAGGCATTTTATTTCTAAAATAATTCAGCTTGTTGCAGCATGCCCTGGGTCTCCACTCCGGCAAGTTGGCCAACAAGTGTAACTCTCCAACATGTCCTTTCTATTTCCAGGCCACGGAGGATCCTGCGTACTCGTATGCAGGACTCTGACCCCCACCCATCACTCTTAACGCTTGTTCCACTCCGTCCTGGAGTCCTGACAGGAATATGTCCAGTACAATATCCATTAAGTGAAGAACGTCGGGCCGTATGAGGCCTGCTTTATCTCCTTCCAGTTGTCGGTGTCGTACCACTTCACTGCCTCTGTCTCTTCTAAATTTTGCCATCCGAATATTTATTACCCGCCTTGTCCGTTCGATGGCCGTGATGTCTCGCGCACCTTGCCATACCACTATCGGCACAATCTCTGACCATACTATAGCTAGTTTTGTGAAAAATTCTCTGAAGCGCTCAGTGTCTAGTCTCATTATTGCCATTAGTTATGCGCTGTTGTGATGACCTAGGTTGTTTCCCCCGGCCTGTATAACTAAGATGACCGGACATCTTGCCTCTCTCCCTACCTTGATTACCTCCATTAGTACCTGTGGCCATAGCAGGCCTCTAATACCTCTCTAGTTGAAATATGTGTTATGAAACTCTAATTTCCTCCCGCCTGGGCAGACTTTCGCCCTTTTTTCTGCCCAATACATATACTAGTGGCCTATCACCCACACTGTTGGCTTAGCGTCACCTGTAAAAGAAACAAACCACATTAGGATAATAAGTCCGGTCTTATGTATCTTGCCAAACACGTGGATCGCCATCTCCCTATCCTCTGAACTTCCGTTTCTGACAGTCCTGCTCTTGCTGCTTCCGTGGCCGCTCCTATGCGGAATGAGTGTGTCCCGTAATCTTTGGGGTGGTTCCCTGCCGATGTTATGCATTTATTAAATATAGCTTGGAACTGGTATCTTGATAATGGCATTCCATCAATGTGTGATAGGAAGAAATTACTTTGTGATCTGATGGTTATATATGTTTTTACTATTGTTACCCGACTCAATGTACCGTTTGTCGGTTGTAGAAGTACCCAAGTGCCCCTGCCCGCTGGAACCGTTTTCGATTGGCGTATGCGTAGACTTATTGCATTATTGGCTAGGACTACGTCCTGGTGTAATAAGCCTCCACTGGTGGTAATTTTGGATTCAGGGACTAATTCGCTTATGCATAGCGCCCCGAAGAAGGCGACCACAAATGCAGTAGACAGTAGTGTTGCTTCAAATTGTGAGTGTCATGTTAATGGTGTTAGGGATATGATGTGAGAAATCAGTTTTAGTGACACGGGACGGGACGTCTACACTCCTGACTTGGCTGACCCCTTTTCCACCCTTTTATGGATTGTCTGATGATGAATCTTTGTCACATCTCCCCAATTCAGCAGTTGGAAGTGAAATGCTACTCCGGTCAGACACCGCTGCGCTGACGCCCCTGATATGCCCCTCATCATTAGCTGGTGGAGAAATTCTATGGTGACTTGTGATCTGGCTTGTTCACATTGGTCAACCCGTCTGCCTGCTACTAGTCGTGTCCACTCTTCCCATGCCTTACCGTATGCTTGCCACGTCGACGGGGCAACTGACTCTCTGATTAATGGCATCAACTATTCGCCACTAGATCCCATAGGGAAGGTGGGCAACTGTTGCCCGATGGGTGGGCGTTGTGGAAGAGCTCTGTGAAAATCTGCCAATTGAATTGTTATAAAGCGTTAGCAGCAGCTTTAGACCCCTCAGCATCGTGGCTAGCGCGGACCCATACATTGTGTTTTAGGCACAGGAATGCTAGCCTGGGTAGTAGGCCTAGCACTGGGAGAGACGATGATGCCATCTTATTAATGCAGTGCGCTAGGCTGGTGTTTTTTGTTATGAAGCGTATATTTTTGTAAGCCAGGCGCGCGCCCCATATTTCTATTGCTACCACTATTGGGAAGAAAAATTATTTTCAGGGCTAGATGCAGCTAAAAATTATTATTAATTTAAAGCTGGTGGAGCTTGGTATAGATGGCCTAATACAATGAGTCCCACACACTGCTAGAAGGCCAAATATTTTTTCAGAGCTAGATGCAGAAAAAAATTATATTGAATTTGCAACCTGATGGAGGTCAGTATAGATGGACTAATAGAACAAGTCCCACACACTGCTAGAAGCCCAAATATTTTTTCAGAGCTAGATGCAGATAAAAATTATTTTTAATTTGCAACCTGATGGAGGTCAGTATAGATGGACTAATAGACCAAGTCCCACACACAGCCAGAAGCCCAAATATTTTTTCAGAGCTAGATGCAGAAAAAAAATATTTTTAATTTGCAACCTGATGGAGGTCAGTATAGATGGACTAATAGAACAAGTCCCACACACTGCTAGAAGCCCAAATATTTTTTCAGAGGTAGATGCAGAAAAAAATTATATTCAGTTTGCAACCTGATGGAGGTCAGTATAGATGGACTAATAGAAGAAGTCCCACACACTGCTAGAAGCCTAAATATTTTTTCAGAGCTAGATGCAGAAAAAAATTATATTCAATTTGCAACCTGATGGAGGTCAGTATAGATGGACTAATAGAATGATGCTATGCCCAAAAGGTTTTACTTCACTAGGTGCAGTAAAAAAATTGGTATTCTATACACAGGTGGTATATCTTGCAACACAGATAGGCTACTCCACTGACTAACACACTCTGCAATAGGCCAAAAAGGATTAGCTTTGCTAGATTCAGCCAAATGCTGTGAAAAAAACTTGCACAGCACTGGCACAGACCTGCCTGGCAAAAACTGATAGGAACTGATGTAACCTAGTCCTGAAAAGGACTGCAATTACAATTAGTCTTTACTCCCAACCTATCTATTTAAGAGCACAGACCTGCCTGATAAAAGTCGTAGGAAATGATGTAACCTAGTCCTTAAAAGGACTGCAATCACAACTATTCGCTACTCCCAAGCTATCTGTAGATTTGTGCGAAAATTGTCTTGAAATTAACAAGGTATAGCGCACATAGCAACAGCGGTGCCGTCTAACACGCAGCTGCAGCAGTGAGAAAATGGTGGCGACGGGGAAAATGGCTTGGTCTTATAGGGCAAGGACATGTGACATACACTGCCAATCACACATGCCCTTGCTTGTGTGAAAAAAAGCACTTCGCTCCGTGTGTGCGCTGCTGATAGGCTGACAGATTGCACCTCCCCACTGCAAATGCGGGAAAGAGAAAAAAAATGGAGATCTTCATTGTTCCTGCAGAGATCCATCCCCTGCCCCTCCCCCCACCCCGCTGTACACTCAAACTGCGTATTAACATTAATTTTCATCATTACTGAGAAAAAATCCAGTTATGATTTTGGTGCACGAACAGTTATCGAACATAACCTCGAACAGCCGAATTTTTCTCAAATCGTTCGTGTTCGCCGAACGGCTCGAACACCGCCCAAAACAGCTCGAATTTGAGATTGGCGAACAGTTCGAGTCGAACAACGCTCATCTCTAGTCAACAGGATTAGAAATGGCACAAGGTTTCAAATTTTTCATTAAGGCGCTGGAGCTTTAATTTCCACCTCTTGCCATGATCGAAGTGTAAAAAGGATTAATGGAGGCAAATACTTGTCATTTTTTGCTTGGACAGTTGAAGAATTTAGCAAAACCTTGTCTAGAAATAGACGATTTGAGAAGTCTTCCTAGGTGGTCTGGAGGGCAGAGGGAATAAGTGTCCTAAAATTTGCCCTTATACATTCCGTTAAGTGTGTAGGAGCATCCTTAAACTTGTCCATCAGTGAAGCTAGCAGAGCCACCACTGAGGAAGCAGAGTGAGCAATGCATCATCCATGGTCAAAGGGTACCTATTTGCAGGGTGCATGAATAAGGGGACTGCATAGGTAGTCTAACTATGCTGGGGGCAATGTCTGCTGATTATAAAGGAATATGTAGCGTTAAGGAACATTCAACATCACGACATTGTGATAGAGCAAAACGTTGTGATCCATTCAATGTGTAAGCGCGTCACTGAAGATGATGGGCCAGAACCATCGGTGTCCGCTCCCGCACTCGTTACGGATGTGTATGAACATTTAAATAAGTTCATTCAAATAAAGACGTGGTGATTTGTGGATTGTCAGTTTCCCATTAGTGGGCACACTACACTTCTATCAAGCAAGCTCCGGCAAATTAAGGAGATAAACAAAGTCTCGGTGCAGCAACTGTTCTCTTGTTGGAGCTGTCAGGGATTGAGCGTTTCATTCTAAGAGTCCTACAGAAAAACCTTAGCAGCATTTAAAAAAAAATAAAATCTGAATGTCGGAAGCAGAGAACTTCCTGTATCAGCCAGCAGGGGGCAACCATTCCTCTGGATTCACCTGCCCCCCACATCACCCAAATAGGACACCGCTGGTGCTTTTTAGGAGGGAGGAAAAAAAGGAGTCCCCTCTAAAATACCCAAGAAGTTTATAGTCCAGAGCTGAATTCATAATTCTGCTGATTATTGGACTAAAATCTTCCAGGACCAATTAGTTGGACGTGTCAATATTTAAAGAAGTCATGGTGATAAACCTCTATGCAGTATATAGAGATTAACAAATCATCAATGGGTTTTCCACTCCTGAACATTTTTTGCTGTGAAATAATAAGATACCATGTTACCGATATCCCGCTGCAAATCCATCACAGACTACAGAGGGAACGCGGTATATGTGACTGCCGCAACCAATCACTGGCTGCAACAGGACGTACTGGTTACTGCTGCAGCCAGTGATTGTCTGCAGCTGTCACATGCCCATTTGGACTGAACAGGAAGTATGAAGACAGGCTGGGAATCGGATCAACATTGGAAGAGGAATGGCGGGGGACCGGTCAGGCGAGTCTACTTTTATTTTTATTATTTTACATAATTTTGGATTTTTTTCCTATTTGGAGGATGGATGAGAAGTCACAAGAGCTTGGTGAGAAGCAGAGGTGCCTAGGATGCCGGGTAGAGGATTGCCGGCATTAAAGTCAACCCTACTCTGGTCCGGCAACTATGGAGGACCCGACTGGATGCTGGACCGTGTAGATTGAACCTTTTTGCTTATCGCTATCTCCGGGTCTGCCTTTCCTACTCACCTAAAAAATGGTTAGGGAGGAGTTTAAACAGAGTTGCAGTTAAGCATGCACAATAGACAGTGAATAGAGGGGCAGTTACAATGTTTGACCCCATAAAATTCATTAATGAGGCTGTGAGGAACAATGGATGCGGCTTCACCGCTCTGATGATCTGCTTGGTCACGATGGCTGGACCGTCACTGTTTTTTCCTTTGGATAGGTGGACATTTTTGGGGGGCTGGAATATCCCTTTAAAACTTTTTTTTTGGAATATGTATTGACAACCTATCCATAGGATAGACCATCAATGAGTGATCGGCAAGATCGCCAATCAGCGCTCCGCTGCCTCTTCAATCTTTATTCATCCACTTCCTTCTGCTGATCGATGGTGGTTCCGGGGATCGGATAGGTCATCGATTTGTATTCTTAGAAGCCCCCTTTATTTCATGCCCCTGCACTATAATGACTGCAATAATTCATGCTGTAAATACCATGCTTTTTGCAAATTTATAAAAGATGGCACCAAATTATCCGGGTTAACACAACAAACGCAGCCGAATTTTAATAAAATAGTATATTCCTTCTCATGCAAAACATTAGTTGTGTGCAAGAGCATACGGCAGAATATTCAGCGTTCCCGCGTGTAGTGGATGGAGGGACCCATAAGCAATATTATCTCGAGGGAGCCAAAAATTCCCTCTCGTTCCGTCGACTGACTACATTATCTTTATGCAGAAGTTTCAGATTTTGTGCATCGCAATGCATCTGATCAGAGACATTAGCATAGGAAATTTTTCTCTGCAAAGATCTCCAGACGCCAAAATATGCAAAAATAAAAAGTCCCTCATGAAATGTATGGCCATGTTTATGAGTGATTTGCCGAACATCTGTATTCCATAGAGCCGAGCCCTTAATAGGAGCACTATAATGACAAGCATACCCCTCCAATAACGCGACGTTTTCCGAACCAGACGCATGGTGAAGAATATGTATATAGACACCAGGCTATGAGCTCGACTATATATCTTGTCGAAAATCAGCGTCTCCTTTCATAAGAAGAAAACCCAAAAGCATATAGATAAGCTAATAATGCAAGCGTCTGCTATTCTTATTCAGATTTATTTTTTTTCTTTTCCATTTAAATGTCGGCATTTTTGTGCATTTTTTGCTCTTCACCTCCGTTCTTCATATGTATATCATTCGCCATCCCTGTATTCCTGTCGTTTAAAGCCTGATCAAAGCGCATCGGTTATTTTATTTCTTTTTTTTTTTTCTTTTTTGGTTGTAGATGATTTTTCTTGTTAAAAGATTTTATTTTATTTTTTTTTTTCCCTGTCGCTGTGGAAAAAAAAAAAAAAAATCGTCTCTCTTTGTAAATACAAAAGAGAAGTCACTGATGAAGATGAAGAATCGTTTTATGAAACGCCATCTGTTCATCCAATTAAACACCTCGCATATGTAAATTTCATAATTTTCAGAAAATCTGCAGATAAGTAAGAGGATGGAGTGAACGCTGACACTTAAGGCAATGGACTGAGAGTGAGGATTGGGCTGGTCTGAGAAATGAAAAGGTGCAACCTTGAGAACGTAGCACCTTGTTTATTCATCCGAGCTGTGAAAGATGACAGATCATTTGCATCTTGGTTTCTATTCTTATGGTTTTTTTTTCTTTCTTGTGTTCTCATAATTTTAGTGCAGATAATTATATATTGGATATTGTATCTTTTTTTTTCACGTTTCGAAAACTGCGTTAAAGCCCCCCCGTGCAGTGGAGCGAGCTTAGAGTGCCATTTTGGACTTTTTACAAGTTGGGTAGTGGCATTGCACAAACCGGTCCAGTATGCGGAGGTCACGTCTGTATCTGGCCACATCAGACATTACCATTAATAAAATGGCACGTAGTACCCATGTTTCAGCCATAGCAGAGCGCGCGCCAACGCTATTCGAGCAGCGGACCGCCCACTGGAATGGAATAGGGACATAAATGGCCTAGACGGAATTCACCGTTAGACGCCCAACAAGGTGTCAAGTGCTACATCCAAACGTGGGTCTCCATGCAAAATCTATAACAGAGCCCCCAAGAGTTTTTGGTTACAGGTACATATGACCCCCTGGGTGACTGAGTCACATACATCCCTCCCTACTTGAAAAGCCCAGAGCGTGATGATTCAGTACTATGGCCCTTAAAGGGAATGTGTCATCAGAAAATTACCTATTGTCTTGACCTAAAATGACCAAATCAGGTCTAGTTTTACATTTTTTATAAAGGTTTGGTAAAGATATTTTATCATACCATGATCTGTAAGAAAAAATAGAAAATTATCATACTGTAGTTATTTTAAACTCGTATATTGTACATTGTTTGCAGCAGAGACAAGAATACAATGACTGATAACACCTCTATATACAATAGATAACGCAGGGTCCACCATTCACAATAAATGTCACAGCTCGTCCCCTCCTCCTCCTGTACAATGACTGATAACACCTCTATATACAGTAGATAACACAGGATCCACCATTCACAATAGGTGATGTCACAGCTCACCTCCTCCTGTACAATGACTGATAACACCTCTATATACAGTAGATATCACAGGATCAACCATTAACAATAAGTGATATCACAGCTCACCTCCTCCTTCTCCTGTATAATGACTGATAGCACCTCTATATACAGTAGATAACACAGGATCCACCATTCACAATAGGTGATGTCACAGCTCACCTCCTCCTGTACAATGACTGATAACACCTCTATATACAGTAGATAACACAGGATCTACCATTCGCAATAGCTGATGTCACAGCTCACCTCCTTCTGTACAATGACTGATAACACCTCTATATACAATAGATAACACAGGATCCACTATTCACAATAGGTGATGTCACAGCTCACCTCCTCCTCCTGTACAGTGACTGATAACACCTCTATATACAATAGATAACGCAGGGTCCACCATTCACAATAAATGTCACAGCTCACCTCCTCCTCCTGTACAATGACTGATAACACCTCTATATACAATAGATAACACAGGATCCACCATTCACAATAAATGTCACAGCTCACCTCATCCTCCTCCCATACAATGACTGATATCACCTCTAAATACAGTAGATAACACAGGATCCACCATTCACAATAGGTGATATCACAGCTCACCTCCTCCCCCTTCTGTACAATGACTGATAACACCTCTATATACAGTAGATAACACAGGATCCACCATTCACAATTGGTGATATCACAGCTCACCTCCTCCTTCTCCTAAACAATGACTGACAACACCTCTATATACAGTAGATAACACAGGATCCACTAATCACAATAAGTGATGTTACAGCTCACCTCCTCTTCCTCCTTTACAATGATTGCTAACATCTCTATATACAGTAGATAACCAGGATCCAACATTTACAATAGGGGATGTCAAAGCTCACCTCCTCCTCCTGTACAATGACTGCTAACACCGCTATATACAGTAGATAACACAGGATCCACCATTCACAATAGGTGATATCACAGCTCACCTCCTCCTCCTGTACAATGACTAGTAACACCTCTATATACAGTAGATAACACAGGATCCACCAATCACAATAGATGATGTCACAGCTCACCTCCTCCTCCTGTACAATGACTGATAGCACCTCTATATACAGTAGATAACATAGGATCCACCATTCACAATAGGTGATGTCACAGCTCACCTCCTCCTGTACAATGACTGATAACACCTCTATATACAGTAGATAACACAGGATCTACCATTTGCAATAGATGTCACAGCTCACCTCCTCACCCTCCCTGCTCAATGGCTTCTGCACATGTCACAGAGCATGCCCATAACACACTCCTATGTGGCTGCTATACAGCTTATATCTGAATGCTGTTAATAGGCAAGATGTCGGCTCCATTATACTGTATAAAATATAGAATGAAAAAAATAAATAAACAAATTAGAAAATAAATAAAGAATATTGATCAATATCTTGTTTAAATTAGTGGAAATAATTCAGGTGAAACCTTCACTGTGTTCATTTTACTCCTTCACTTTGGACGGCCATTGTTATTAATGCTCATAATTAACAATAGTTAAAGAGGGTGAATAGAATTTTAAGAAAAGCCACCACCCTTGTCCACAGTCTTATGTCTCACCTGGTGAGGTGCTTCCTCAGAGCCTCTAATCTGGATGAGATCTTCAGCAGCCTGGACAAGTGGCGCTGGTACAGCGGAGTGGGAATTGGCATATTGCGATATTAAAATGAGCCACAGAACTGAAGACAAATTGATGTCCTAAAGCTGAGAAGCCAAACTGGTGCGGTTGAGATTTGATGCAGCAGAGTTGGAACAGCAAAGTTGTAGTGGACACTGGACACCAAAAGTAATAGAGCTGGAACAGCAGAGCTGTAATAATGAAGACCAGATGTAGCATAACTGGAATATAATAACTCTAGTAATGGAGACCAGAAGTAGTAAAGCTGGAACAGTGGAGTACTTGTAGTGTAAACCAGATACAGCTGAGTTATAGTGGTGGATAGCAAATGCTGCAGAGCTGGACTGCAGAGTTGTAGTAGTGGATAGCTAATTCTGCAGAGCTGGAACTGCAGAGTTGTAGTAGTGAATAACAAATGCTGCAGAGCTGTAACAGCAGAGTTGTAGTAGTGGATAACAAATGCTGCAGAGCTGGAACAGCAAAGTTGTAGTAGTGGATAACAAATACTACAGAGCTGGAACAGCAGAGTTGTAGTAGTGGATAACAAATGCTTCATAGCTGGAACTGTAGAGTTGTAGTAGTGGATAGCAAATGCTGCAGAGCTGAAACTGCAGAGTTGTAGCAGTGGATAACAAATGCTGCAGAGCTGGAACAGCAGAGTTGAGTTGTTGTAGCAAAGGCCAGACATAGAAAAGCTGGAATATAAGAGTTGTAATAATGGACTTTAGATGCAGCAGAGCTGTAATAGTGGAAACCAGATACAGGAAAAGTAGAGTTGTTGTGGTGAAGGCCAGAAGTAGCAGAGCTGGAACCGAATAGCTGTAGTAGTGGAGACAAGAAGTAGTAAAGCTGAAACAGTGGAGTACTTGTAGTGGAGACCAGATACAGCAGAATAGTAGAAGTGGATAGCAAATGCTGCAGAGCTGGAACAGCGGAGTTGTTGTAGCAAAGGTCAGATGAAGCAGAGCTGGAAAAGCAGAGTTGTAATAATGGAGATTAGATGCAGCAGAGCTGTAATAGTGGAGACCAGATGCAGCATAACTGGAACCAAACAGCTGTAGTAGTGGAGACCAAAACTAGTAAAGCTGGAACAGTGGAGTTGTTGTAGTGGAGACCATATACAGCAGAGTTGTAGTAGTGGATAGCAGATGCTGCAGCGCTGGAACAGTGAAGCTGTTTTAGAGGAAACAGAAGGCACCAAAACTGGAATAAAAGAGTTGACATATTAGAGAACAGTTGTTGCAGAGCTGGAAAAACAGAGTTGTTTTAATGGAAAAAAAAGGCAGCAGAGCAGGAATAGCAGAGTTGTACTAGTGGAGACCAGATGCAGCACAGCTGGAACAGCTACATTTTAATAAAAAAGAGCAAATGAAGCAGAGCTGAGCAATGGACTAGTGGAAACTTGATACAGCAGAGCTGAGCAAATATGAAGAGGAGACTGATGTAGCAGCAGGGTTGACAACTACCGGAATACTCAGGTGATGTCCTGTTGGGTGAGCTTAGTTGAAATGACATTATTGGAGCAGGTAGCCCGTCACGCCATTCGGGAGGAGACGGGACCTGCCAGATGAGAGGAGTGAGATAGTGCTCGCTGCAGGAACCTGGGACAGGTAAAACATGGGTGGCGCTGACTCTGGAATAAAAACCTCTCTTTACAATGCATGGTAAAATAAAATGGAGAAGTATTTGTCATCCATCCTGCACATTGTTAATGTTACAGCAGGATTGTCTCACGAGCCACAACACTCCCGTACACAAACTACAGCGATCAGCTGCTTCTATAAAGAGAAGAAACTTTCTGGCCACAGTTGTGAAGAACAATTGAAAGAAATAATCATTTAATCCTGACACAATAGTGTGTTAATTGCATTTAAAAGACTTCAGCGTTAACAGTGTTTAAGGTATTTTAAATTGTCTCTTTCAAAAATTAATTTTTCCATCAGAGATTTTACAGGAATGAAAAAAATAATAATGATATCATTTTGGAGGCTGCGATTTAATAATATTTTTCTATTATTTTCCTTGTCAGTTAGATAAAAGAGAAATGGTCTCACACTGTGCTGATTTTCTGCAAAGGCTGTATATAGAAATTTTTAGCTATCACTTTTAATCGTCTTGATGAGCTGAAACCTCCTCTCAATTAACACCCGAAATGACATTGAGACATCTTAATGGAAGATATCAGCGAGAAGAAAATATGGCTTTTATCAGAGAAAAATACCACACTCTAAAAAATTGTTACATCAGATCAGCGAGGCGGATTAAATATTAAACTAATTGGGGCTGATTTTATAGATTTCCGACAATATGAATTGAATCTCCGATAAAGCTGGAGTTCTCCCCAGTATTATACTCCAGAGCTGAATTCACAATTCTGCAGTCTTCAGAACTGAAGAGTCCAAGTGCTTATAGATTGATCTGTATCTGCACTAAATCTACAAGACAGTCGTACTCCTACTATGCTGCAGTACTCCGATAAAAGAAACTAGGACACCCCAACAGTTTATAGAGGCTTCAGCATGTTGAAAGTGGTGTATCTGAAAGCGAGGTCTTGTGCTGAGTGAGCGCAGCTCTGGAGTGTAATACAGGATGTAACTCAGGATCAGTACAGGATCAATAATGTAATATATGTACACAGTGACTGCACCAGCAGAATAGTGAGTGCAGCTCTGGAGTATAATACAGGCTATAACTCAGGATCAGTAATGTAATGTATGTACACAGTGACTGCACCAGCAGAATAGTGAGTGCAGCTCTGTAGTATAATACAGGATGTAACTCAGGATCAGTAATGTAATGTATGTACACAGTGACTGCACCAGCAGAATAGTGAGTGCAGCTCTGGGGTATAATACAGGATGTAACTCAGGATCAGTACAGGATCAGAAATGTAATGTATGTACACAGTGACCGCACCAGCAGAATAGTGAGTGCAGCTCTGGAGTATACTACAGGTTGTAACTCAGGATCAGTACAGGATCAGTAATGTAATGTATGTACACAATGACTGCACCAGCAGAATAGTGAGTGCAGCTCTGGAGTATAATACAGGATGTAACTCAGGATCAGTACAGGATCAGTAATGTAATGTATGTACACAGTGACTGCACCAGCAGAATAGTGAGTGCAGCTCTGGAGTATAATACAGGATGTAACTCAGGATCAGTACAGGATCAGTAATGTAATGTATGTACACAGTGACTGCACCAGCAGAATAGTGAGTGCAGCTCTGGAGTATAATACAGGATGTAACTCAGGATCAGTAATGTAATGTATGTACACAGTGACTGCACCAGCAGAATAGTGAGTGCAGCTCTGGGTATAATACAGGATGTAACTCAGGATCAGTAATGTAATGTAATGTATGTACACAGTGACTGCACCAGCAGAATAGTGAGTGCAGCTCTGGAGTATAATACAGGATGTAACTCAGGATCAGTACAGGATCAGTAATGTAATGTATGTACATAGTGACTGCACCAGCAGAATAGTGAGTGCAGCTCTGGAGTATAATACAGGATGTAACTCAGGATCAGTACAGGATCAGTAATGTAATGTATGTAAACAGTGACTGCACCAGCAGAATAGTGAGTGCAGCTCTGGAATATAATACAGGATGTAACTCAGGATCAGTACAAGATCAGTAATGTAATGTATGTACATAGTGACTGTGTAGCGTCGGCGTCCCTGCCTCCTGCTAGGCAGGGACGCTGTTCCCCTCACCTCTCCACTCCGTGCCCGGCGTCCTCCTCCCGCTCTGCTGGCAGCGCGCGCTGCTTCCCGGCCACTATGCTTAGGGCGCGCGCGCACGCGCGCTCCCCCTCTCTTAAAGGGACCCCGCGCGCCGTCCTAAGGAGTCCCCGGCCAATGGCCGGAGGACCTCACCATATATAAGGCACCTCCTCCAAAATGGAGGTGCCCGAGCAATGTTGTTGCAAAGCCTTCACTCTGCTTCAGCCCTCAGGTCCCGTTACCAGTCACCTGCCAGATTCCTGCTTGTTACCTGGCAGTCACCTGTCAGATTCCTGCTTGATACCCGCCTGATATCCGTTTACCTGCTTGCAAGCCTGCGGTCCGACGGTCTGCCTTCCGACACCTGTCAGTCTGTCTATGGACCAGCCTGCCCGCTCACCTGGGAGCGCTCATCTGCTACCTGCCTGCTAGCCTGCCTGGAGGCTCCGCCGTCACTTGCCGTGACCACCTGCCTGTCCAGAGACTCTTGTCTGCTCACCTGGGAGCGCTCATCTGCTACCTGCCTGCTAGCCTACCTGGAGGCTCCGCCGTCACTTGCCGTGACCACCTTCCTGTCCAGAGACTCTCGCCCGCTCACCTGGGAGCGCTCACCAGTCACCTGCCTGCTGTCCTTCTACCCAGAGACTGTCCCTGTCACTTGCCGTGAGTACCCGTCCTTCTACCCAGAGACTGTCCCTGTCACTTGCCGTGACTACCTGCCCTTCTACCCAGAGACTGTCCCTGTCACTTGCCGTGGCTACCTGCCCGTCTTCCCTGGGAGCCACCCGCTTCCTTACAAGGACCGCCCCCTTGTATAGTTGCTCAGAGGTTCCGCCTCCCAGACCCGTTACAGACTGCATCAGCAGAATAGTGAGTGCAGCTCTGGGGTATAATACGGGATGTAATTCAGGATCAGTACAGGATCAGTAATGTAATGTACGTACACAGTGACTGCTCCAGCAGAATAGTGAGTGCAGCTCTGGGGTATAATACAGGATGTAACTCAGGATCAGTACAGGATTAGTGTTGATCGAGCACTAAACTGCTCGGGTGCTCGAAGCTCGGGCCGAGCTCACCGTGATACTCGGGCTGAGCTCACCATGATACTCGGGCTGAGCTCACCGTGATACTCGGGTGCTTGACCCGAGCAATGAGCCCAATGTTAGTCTATGGGAGACCCGAGCATTTTAGCGGCGGCACCCCCGGCAGTCTGTAGAAAGCCTAAAAAGTGCCCAAAACGATAGTGACAGTGCTCAAATGACATGGGGACAGCATGGGGATCGCCCCAGGAAGCATTTCTGACCCCCAGGTCACTGCTGTCAACAACGTGGTCAGAGGTATTAAGCCACTTTTAAGGGCTCACAATAAAACGTTCAAAAACGAAACTGAAACGGTTTTCCTGTGAAATATGTTAAGGAAGTTCCTTTCCAGGGTAAAGACTTGTGTATAAGGTAAAATAAATAACCCAAAACAAAAATACTCCTCCACACCTTGGGCTATGTTCACAAGTAGCATTTTTTATGTGTTTTTGCACTTCTGTATTGTTTTCAACCGTGACAAATGCCTTCACCGGGAAATGTCATTTTAACATTTTACAACTTTATCTGGCCATGTGCTGTGTGACACATGCATACAGTGCTGAAAAGACATGGGAACAGCATGGGGAAGACCCCTGGAAGCATTTCTGACACCAAGGTCACTGTTATGATCTGCAACAAGAACTAAGGAAAGATAGGGGAAAGCTGTCCCTACAGTAAGACTAAGCTGAATCCCTACGATCTAGCGGGCTGCCTGTTCCTAGTGAACAGACCCGCCTTCGTCCTCGGCTAGTCTGAACGAAGACCTATAGAATTAAGGAAGGGGTCCCTAAAAGGACTAAGGACTGGGACAAAAATAGGGACACCTCCTAAACAGAAGTTGCTGCAGAACACAAAATACAAACTGACAAAACGTACTAGAGGTCCCAGAGGACCAAGCGAACTGACAGAGATAGGCACTGAAGCACCAGGCTAGCAAGACAGTCAAACAACACTGAAGTCCAGCAAAGCCAGAAGCGCGGAGCTGGAATATATAGGCAGATGGTCACGTGACCGCAAAACACAAGATAGAAAAAACTAACAGGAGGGTTCTAACAGTACCCCCTCTTTTATGAGGATCCTCTGGATCCCCCAGGCCAATCTGGAAACCTCCTGTGGAAAGCTTTAACAAGCCTAGGAGCAGAGACATCATCCGTCCTTACCCAGGAGTTGTCTTCGGGACCGAAACCCTTCCAGGAGACAAGATACTGTAATCTCCCTCTATGCCATCTAGAATTCAAGATACACGAAATCTCAAATTTGCCATCTTCCACCACAGGAGGAACTGTGACAGTGGCGTCCCTATCAGGTACGTCAGCCTTTTTCAACAAGGAAACATGAAACACAGGATTAATCTTCCAGGAAGTAGGGACATCCAACAGCCACAGGCGACTTAGAAGGTCTAATGTGACCAGCAGCCAGGCTAGTCTCTATGTACTCCTCCAAAGCCTTTCTTTCAGAAATAGTCAGATTAAACAAGCGACTTTTGGGAAGAGTAGCACCCGGAACAAACTCAATGGCGCAATCATAATCCCTATGAGGAGGTAAAACTTGCGACTCCTCCTCCGAAAAAACCTTCCAAAAATCTTGAATTGGTACAGGTAATTCCCCTTTTACCACAGCCGCAATGCGACCATTACAACATTTATCATAGCACTTTGGACTCCAAGACTTAATCACATTAGTAGACCAGTCCTGTAAAGGATTGTGCAGTTTTAACCAAGGCAATCCTAGAACAACTGGAGAGGGCAAATTATCCAAAACAACCAAGTCCAATATTTCTTGGTGAACTCCATTGATAGCGAGGGAAAATGCAGCAGTCTTGTGAGTAATACATTTCAAAAGAGTGTTATCAATTGCAACCACAGAAATAGGTGATGACAAAGGTTTGGATTTCAATTTAAGGTTTTCCAAAAACCCTTTATCAATCACATTAAGTGTTGAACCACAATCCACAAATACCTGAAATTCAATCAAATCTCCCTGCAGAGTAGTACTCCCAGAAAGAAATATTCCTGCAGAGCGTAAACAAGCTATACGGGCGTAACTGACCTTTTTTTTTTCTTTACTTAAGCGAAGCTCACAATACTTAATCAAATAGTCAGCTTTACCACAATAAAGACACAAACCTTCGGCGAATCTCCGGTCTCTTTCCTGAGAGCGGAGTGACATTGTCCCCACCTCCATTGGTTTTCCGCTGTCAGAGCAGATTTTCTGGGAACTAGGACCTGACGTTACAGGAGTTTTTACATCATTCACCCTGGACCTCAGTCTCCTGTCTATGCGAACAGCTAACTGCATAGCTTCCTGCAGTGTCTCAGGTGCAGGGAATGCGATTAGCAAATCCTTAAGCCTTTCACTCAGACTAGCAAGAAATAAACATTTCAGATCAGAATCATTCCATTTAACTTCTGAGGCCTATCTCCTTAAGTGTGTGCAATAATTTTCAACATCATCTGATCGTCATATAATAGCCCCATAGCAGAAAAAAATTCCTCAACAGGCCCCAAACACGGATCATTAGGTTGGAGAGAAAAGGCCCACCCCTGTGGTTCCTTGCGCAAAAGTGACATAATAAAACAATGCGCTGTGATTCATTCCCAGAGGATCTTGGTCTCAAACGAAAATATAACAAACAAACATTTTTAAAGGAGAAAAAATCTTGATGTTTACCACAAAAAATATCAGTCCTACCTTGGGTTCGACAAAATGCGCTCCAGAACAGCTACTCACGTGTTGCTGGAGCTCGGCCACCTCCAGAGACAATCCCTGCAAGCGTTGAGCCAACTCCTGGACGGAAACTATACTGATCCCCGAATTTCTTTCCTTTAAGTTTTTTTTTTTTTTTTTCTTTGGGCTGGACTTACTGTTATGATCTACAATAAGAACTAAGGAAAGATAGGGGAAAGCTGTCCCTACAGTAAGACTAAGCTTAATCCCTACGATGTAGCGGGCTGCCTGTTCCTAGTGAACAGACCCGCCTTCGTCCTCGGCTAGTCTGAACGAAGACCTATAGAATTAAGGAAGGTGTCCCTAAAAGGACTAAGGACTGGGACAAAAATAGGGACACCTCCTAAACAGAAGTTGCTGCAGAACACAAAAGACAAACTGACAAAAAGTACTAGAGGTCCCAGAGGACCAAGTGAACTGACAGAGATAGGCACCGAAGCACCAGGCTAGCAAGACCGTCAAACAACACTGAAGTCCAGCAAAGCCAGAAGCGCGGAGCTGGAATATATAGGCAGATGGTCACGTGACCGCAAAACATAAGATAGAAAAAACTAACAGGAGGGTTCTAACAGTCACTGCCTAAAAGTGTGCCCATCAGAAGTGATCCTTGCCGCATCAGAAGATGCAGACTTGCAACTATCCCCGTGCAAGTCCTTGTGCCAGGGCAGTGTTCAATTGTACCTCCCCCATTCCGCAAGTATGCAGCCTGCCACCCACCCACCCCCAGGCTGCAATACCATACTGCTAGCTTGCTTGCACTTGAAATGGAGCCTTTTAGTTTGGAGGAGGCCGAAGCTGGCCACTACCTCATGGCTGCTTCGGCAGCGAGGTATCCATACTCAGTCCCCAGCCACCCGGCGGCCGGGTGTCCACGCTCGGTCCCCAGCCCCAGGGGGCGGCCGGGTGTCCACACATGGTCCCCAGTCGCCTGGGGGCGGCCGGGTGTCCATAAACGGTCCCCAGCCGCCCCTATTTCTCCTTCAAACTTCCCCCACACTTTTCTTAGCCTGGCCTGCTTTAGGGCAGCATTGGACAAGCCCACCAGAGAGTTGAGAGTGCCAAGGTGAGGAGCATGATGATGATGATAGAAGTTAGCGTCTGCTTTGTTTTCTTGGAATGCATGCGCATGTATGTAGTAGCGGCTAGGCCTGAGGTGGTCAGCGTTTTTGCGCATATCCTACCTCCTCCGAGGATTGCTGGATGTTTTCCTGCTACTATCCCAGTTCTATGACTCCCGTTAAAACAAAGCTTCAGGTGATGAATGATGGATGAGGTGGTGGCAAATGAGAAAGAGCAGGAGAAACAGGGACCATTCACATCAATATCAGGCCAGTCAACCACATATGTCTTGTAGGATATATTTCTGTACCAAAAGGAGCGGTTCGGCTACACAGTTAAAGGGCATGCAGTGAGTACAATGCCTAACAAAAATTTCGAGGCACTCTAATGCCCCTTGGAAGTGACATGGAGGTCAGAGGGCCTTAACTAAACCTTTTTTTCCATTTATAGCAACTGGGTCTCCTGTGCACTGATGGCCTAAGCAGTGAATGGACGGCTTTCCAAAAATTATGAGGAAATGCAATGCCCCTTGAAACAGACGTGGATTACAGCATACTAAAAACCTTCTACCCATTATTGGGGAGTGGGTCTCCCTTAGTGTTCGCTTATGCATTGAAAAGCAAAAGCTGACTAAAATTAGGAGGAAATGCAATGCCCGTTGGAAGAATGGTGGAGGTCGCAGTGGAATAAAAAGACAATATCAATGCCCCTTGGAAAAGTGGTGGAGGTCCAAGTAGCTTAACAAGACAGATTTAGATTTAATGCCCCTTGGAAGAATGGTGGAGGTCGCAGTAGCTTAACAAGACGGGTTTAATGCCCCTGGGGAAAATGGTGGAGGTCGCAGTAGCTTAACAAGACGGTTTTAATGCCCCTGGGGAAAATGGTGGAGGTCGCAGTAGCTTAACAAGACGGTTTTAATGCCCCTTGGAAGAGACGTGGAGGTTGCAGTAGCTTAACAAGATGGCTTTAATGCACCTTGGAAGAGACGTGGAGGTTGCAGTAGCTTAACAAGATGGTTTTAATGCCCCTTGGAAGAGACGTGGAGGTTGCAGTAGCCTAACAAGACGGTTTTAATGCCCCTTGGAAGAATGGTGGATGTCGCAGTAGCTTAACAAGATGGTTTTAATGCCCCTTGGAAGAGCGGTAGACGTCGCAGTAGCTTAACAAGACGGTTTTAATGCCCCTTGGAAGAGTGGTGGAGGTCACAGTAGCTTAAAAAGACGGTTTAAATGCCCCTTGGAAGAGACGTGGAGGTCGCAGTGGAATAAAAAGACAATATCAATGCCCCAGGGAAAAGTGGTGGAGGTCACAGTAGCTTAACAAGACGGTTTTAATGCCCCTTGGAAAAGACGTGGAGGTCGCAGTAGCTTAACAAGACGGTTTTAATGCCACTTGGAAGAGACATGAAGGTTGCAGTAGCTTAACAAGACGGTTTTAATGCCCCTTGGAAGAGACGTGGAGGTCTCAGTAGCTTAACCCCTTAACAACATTAGACGTACTAATACGCGTCTGTGCCCTGGGACTTAAGAGCCAGACCCATATTATTACGTCATCACGATCGCGCTCGCACACAGGCTGTGCGGGCGCGATCGCCGCCGGGTGTCAGCTGATTGTCATAGCTAACACCCGATACTATGTGCAGGGAGCGGTCCCGCACCGCTCCCCGCACATTAACCCCCGCAATGATGCGATCGAAGTCGATCGCAGCATTGCGGTGGCAAGGGGAGGTGATCGCAGATACCTCCTCTTCCTGCCTCCAGCGCTGTCTGCCGCGGCTTCCAGGATGTGGCCACGACGACCCGATGTCGTCATGACAACATGTGGGTCACCAGACAGCAGGAAGATTTTTTGGACATGCGCAGTGCATCTCCAAACTATCTTCTCCCTGTCCAGCGCTGACAGCCTGCATGGCACAGGGATGGTGCTGCATTCCTGTGCCATGCAGGCGATCAGAGAAAAAAAAGTGAAAGTCCCAGAGTGGGACAAAGTAAAAAAGTATAAAAACTGTCAGAAAGTGAAAAAAACATTAAAAAAAATTGTAAAAATATTTTAAAAAAAATTAAAAAAATAATCCACCAAAAATAAAAATATAATGTACCCATCAATAAATATTATTATAAAAAAAAACAAAAAAGCAATAAAAGTACACATATTTGGTATCGCCGCGTCTGGAACAACCTGACCTATAAAAATGTCTCACTAGTTAACCCCTTCAGTGAACACGGTAAAAAAAATAAATAAAAAACGAAGCAAAAAACAATGCTTTATCATCATACCGCCAAACAAAAAAATGGAATAACACACGATCAAAAAGATGAATATAAATAAAAATGGTACCGCTGAAAACGTCATCTCGTCCTGCAAAAAACAAGCCACCATACAGCTCCATCAGCCAAAAAATAAAAAAGTTATAGCTCTCAGAATAAAGCTATGCTAAAAAATAATTTTTTCTATAAAATTGCTTTTATTATGTAAAAATGCGAAACATAGAAAAACGATATAAATGTGGTACTGCTGTAAACGTACTGACCCGAAGAATAAAGCTGCCTTATCAATTTTACCACACGCGGAGCAGAATAAAAAAAAACAAAAAAAAAATTGCTGAATTGTTGGTTTTTGTTTATTCTGCCTCCCAAAAATCGGAATAGAAAGCGATCAAAAAATGTCACGTGCCTGAATATGCCACCAATAACAACGTCAACTCATCGCGCAAAAGACAAGCCGTCACATAACTGTCTGCCAAAATCTGGAAAAATTATAGCTCTCAAAATATGGCGATGCAAAAACTAGATTTTACAAAAAATGCGTCTTTTAGTGTGTGACAGCTGTCAGTCATAAAAACCCCATATGATTCTGGTATCGCTGTAGTCTCACCGACCCGAAGAATAAGGTCTTCTAATCACTTATACTGCACGAGGAACGGCATAAAAAATAAACTCTCGGGTTAGGGTTGTGCTAGGGTTAGGGTTGGGCTAGGGTTAGGGCTGGGGTTGGGGTTAGGTTTGGGGTTAGGGTTGTGATGGAGTTGGGATTTTTTTCAAAAGTATGAAAAAAGATGACGATATGGCGACTAGTGTTGAGCGCAAGCGCTCGCTACTTGGGTTTGCATCGGGTGCTCGGGTATGCATTGAGTATCGTGGGTATTTGAGTGACATGCTCGAGTCTCCGCCCCATATGCTTCGTGGACAAAAAAATTTGCGGGGATTGCCTGCCATGCACAAGCGATCCCCCGCATGTTTTTTTTGGGTGTCTAATAACCGTGAAACATGCAGGACAGGGACTCGAGCATGTTACTCGAGCACACGCAGTACATGGTGCATACCTGAGTACCCGATGCAAACTCAAGTAGCGAGCACTTGCGCTCAAGACTAATGACAACTTATTCAATATGATGACCTAATGTTATCAAATTCTGTGTCGTACCTCTGGGTTCAAAATGTTCACTATACCCCTTAATAAAATCCTTGAGGGGTATAGTTTCCAAAATGGGCTCACTTGTGGGGGAGCTCCACTGTTTAGGCACATCAGGGGCTCTCCAAACACGACATGGTGTCCGCTAACAAATTGGAACCATGTTTTCTGTCATAAAGACCTCTCAAAGTGACTTCAAATGTGATGTGGTCCCTAAAAAAATGGTTTTGTAAATTTTGTTGGAAAAATGAGAAATCGCTGGTCAACTTTTAACCCTTATAGCTCCCTAACAAAAAAAAATTTTGGTTCCAAAATTGTGCTGATGTAAAGTACACATGTGGGAAATGTTATTTATTAAGTATTTTGTGTGACATATCTCTCTGATTTAAGGGCATAAAAATTCAAATTTTGAAAATTGCAAAATTTTCAAAATTTTCGCCAAATTTCCATTTTTTTCACAAATAAACACAAGTGATATCGAAGAAATTTTACCAAAATCATGAAGTACACGAAAAAACAATCTCAGAATCAGGGGGGATCTGTTGAAGCGTTCCAGAGTAATTACCTCATAAAGTGACAGTGGTCAGAATTGTAAAAATTGGCCTGGTCATTAACGTGCAACCACCCTTGGGGGTTAAGGGGTTAACAAGACGGTTTTAATGCCCCTTGGAAGAGACGTGGAGGTTGCAGTAGCTTAACAAGACGGTTTTAATGCGCCTTGGAAGAGACGTGGAGGTTGCAGTAGCTTAACAAGACGTTTGTAATGCCCCTTGGAAGAGACGTGGAGGTTGCAGTAGCTTAACAAGACGGTTTTAATGCCCCTGGGAAAAGTGGTGGAGGTCGCAGTAGCTTAACAAGATGGTTTTAATGCACCTTGGAAGAGACGTGGAGGTCGCAGCAGCTTAACAAGACGATTTTAATGCCCCTTGGAAGAGACGTGGAGGTTGCAGTAGCTTAACAAGACGGTTTTCATGCCCCTTGGAAGAGACGTGGAGGTTGCAGTAGCTTAATAAGATGGTTTTAATGCCCCTTGGAAGAGACGTGGAGGTTGCAGTAGCTTAACAAGACGGTTTTAATGCCCCTTGGAAGAATGGTGGAGGTCGCAGTAGCTTAACAAGATGGTTTTAATGCCCCTTGGTAGAGCGGTGGAGGTCGCAGTAGCTTAACAAGACAGTTTTAATGCCCCATGGAAGAGTGGTGGTGGTCACAGTAGCTTAAAAAGATGGTTTAAATGCCCCTTGGAAGAGACGTGGAGGTCGCAGTGGAATAAAAAGACAATATCAATGCCCCTGGCAAAAGTGGTGGAGGTCGCAGTAGCTTAACAAGACGGTTTTAATGCCCCTTGGAAGAGACGTGGAGGTCGCAGTAGCTTAACAAGACGGTTTAAATGCCCCTTGGAAGAGCCATGCAGTACAGCATATTAAAAACATTATTCCCATTATTGGGGAGTGGGTTTCCCGTAGTCTTTGCCTATGCCTTCCAATCAAAAGCAGCCAAAAATTAGGATGGAGGAACTTGCAATGCTTGCAAACAAGAACCATGCAGTACAGCATCTTAAAAACATTATTCCCATTATTGGGGAGTGGGTCTCCCATAGTCTTTGCCAATGCCTTCCAAGCAAAAGCTGCCAAAAATTAGGACGGAGGAACTTGCAATGCTGGCAACACGGACCAAGGTCACCCTGGTGGTATAGTGGTGGTGGAGGCTGAGGATAAAGAGATGAGCAAAATACAGCCGAAATGAGGAAGCGTATACCCATGTGTGGGTGTGAAGCGGTGCATGGGAATACACCTCCCGAAATAACACAGTGGATTTGACTTTGTTACTCTGCTGTCATTTGGTGGTGATGAGAAGTCTGGCCCAATCCAGCCCTTGTTCATTTTGATAAGGGTCAGCTTGTCAGCATTGTCAGTTAACAGGCAAGTGCGCTTATCTGTTATAATTCCCCCAGCGGCACTAAAAACACGCTCCGATAACACGCTAGCGGTAGGGCAGGCCAGGACCTCCAAGGCATACAGAGCGAGTTCATTCCAAGTGTCCAGCTTGGATACCCAATAATTAAAAGGCACAGAGGAATCACGGAGGACGCTGGTACGGTCGGCAAGGTACTCCCTCACTATCTTTTGAAACTTTCCACTCCTTGTGAGAGTACCCCGCGCCTCAGGGCCTGTAAGCTGGGCGGGTCTCAGAAAACTGTCCCAGAATGTTAACAGTGTTCCCCTGCCTCTGCTGGATTGGAGTTGCGTCTCTCTCGCCTGTACGCCTTGGTTGGGCAACGAACTGTGACCTCTGCCGCTAGCGTGTTCAGATGGGAATTTTTTAACAGTTCTGCAGCAAGGGCCTTCTGGTACTGCCCCATTTTTGTAGACCTCTCCACCTCAGGAATAAGAGAGTGAAAGTTGTCCTTGTAGCGGGGGTCTAAAAGTGTCACCAACCAGTAATGACTGTCACACAACATTTTGACAACGCGAGGGTCACGGTTAAGGCAGCGTAACATAAAGTCAGCCATGCATGCCAGACTGGTAACGGGCAAGACTTCCGTGTCCTCACCAAGATGACGACTGACCATGCTCTCCTCCTCCTCCTCCTCCTCCCCCCTGTCCTCAGGCCACCCATGCCGAACCGACGGTATAACAGTTGTACAGGTACTACCGTCTACAGCGCATGATACCAGCTTCTGTTCTTCCTCCTCCTCCTCTCCCTCATTGTCCCCCAATGCACGTTGGCATGAGATGAGGCTGGGCTGTGTGTAATCGCCCACTACGGCTTCTTGATCCATCTCATCATACTCTGGCTGCAATGCCTCCTCTTTAATTCTCTGCAGAGAGCGTTGCAAAAGACAGACAAGTGGGATGCTGATGCTAATGATGGCATCATCGCCACTGACCATCTTGGTGGACTCCTCAAAGTTTGTCAGGATTGTACATATGTCAGACATCCAGGTCCACTCCTGAGGTCTTATGTGTGGAGTCTGACCTGAATATCGACAGCCTTGTTTCAGCTGGTACTCCACAACTGCTCTCTTCTGCTCACAAATCCTTTGCAACATGTGGAGGGTAGAGTTCCAACGTGTGGGGACATCACACACCAGTCGGTGTGCCGAAAGCTGCAAACGCTGCTGCAACACAGCAAGGGCGGCGGAAGCTGTAGCCGACTTGCGAAAATGAGCTGACAGGCGACGTACTTTGACGAGCAGATCTGGCAACTCGGGGTACGATTTAAGAAACCGCTGAACCACGAGGTTAAGCACATGAGCCAGGCATGGTACGTGTGTAATCTCGCCTCGTCTCAGAGCTGCCACCAGGTTACGGCTATTGTCACACGACCATGCCTGGATGTAGGTTCAGCGGTCTCAGCCACAGATCTGCCTGCTCTTTCACAGCTGTCCACAACTCACAAGAAGTGAGAGGTTTATCACCTAAGCTTATGAGTTTCAGTACAGCCTGTTGCCGCTTGGCTGAGGCAGTACTGCAGTGCTTCCAGCTTGTAACTGATGTGGTGATATCTGAGATGGAGGCTGAACATGAGGAGGAGGATGATGCGCAGGAGCTGTACACTGTGGGGGCAACTCTGACTGACATAGGGCCCGCAATCCTCGGTGTGGGGAGGATGTGTTCCGTCCCAAGGTCCGACTGGGTCCCGGCTTCCACTATGTTTACCCAGTGTGCCGTCAGGGAGATGTTCCATCCCTGGCCACAAGCACTTGTCCACGTGTCCGTTGTCAGGTGGACTCTCCTAGTAACTGCATTGTTGAGGGTACGGCAGATGTTTTGGGACACGTGCTTGTGTAGTGCGGGGATGGCACACCGGGCAAAATAGTGTCGGCTGGGGACCGAGTACTGAGGGACGGCCACTGCCATAAGGTTGCGGAAGGATTCCGTCTCCACCAGACTAAAAGGCAGCATTTCCAATGCAAGCAGTCGTGAAATGTGCAAATTTAGGACTGTGGCCTGTGGGGCGTTGGCTGCAAATTTGCGCTTTCGTTCAAAGCTCTGGGATATGGACAATTGAACGCTGCGGTGGGACGTGGACGTTGATGATGTTTCTTGAGAAACTGCCATAACAAGTGAAGACTGAGAGGAGGGGGCATCTTTGCATGCAGTATGGACAGGGGATTGCCTTGCACGCACAACAGAGGGTTCTGTCACACGCACAACAATGGAAGAAGCAGTGGTGACACCCGCTGATACTGGTCGTGGACTCTGGGGTTCACCCCACAAAGTCAGATGCTTTGCTGCTATGTGCCTGATCATGCTGTTGGTGGTCAGGCTGGTAGTTTTGTCACCCCTGCTGATGCTGGCATGGCAGGTGGTACAAATGGCCTTTTTGGGGTTATCAGCAGAGTCTTTAAAAAAATTCCAGACTCTGGAAGACCTACAGGTTATACTGGCAACGTCCCTCGTGTTGGTGTTACGGGGAACGGTTGCCCGCCTTCTGTGTGCGGCCACCACACTGCTTCTTCCTGCCTGTTGGGGTACTCTGCCTCCCTCCACCTGTGTGCTGCTGGCCTCGCTCTGCGTGTCCTCCTGCCACGTTGGGTCAGTTACTAGATCATCCACCACCTCCTCCTCTTCCACTAGCGCACCACGATCCTCCTCCTCACTTTGTGGCAATTGTGTCTCATCATCGTCCACCTCTTGTGACAAATTGCCAGCGTCGACTTCCTCTGGCCGTAACTGTTCAAATATTTGGGCATCGCTATATGGGATCTCCTCTTCCACCGCTTCAAGCGGAGCAGGCGAGGGGCACAAATATGGAAATGGACCAGTGAACAGCTCTTCAGAGTGTCCAAGTGTGGGATCAGTTGCTGTCTGACGACACTCGGCATGGTGGGAGGAAGGAGCATCAGGGTGAGGAGGAGTATGCGGTCGAGACTCACGGCTACTAAAACTTGACCGTTTGGAAGACAGACCGGAGGTGGTAGTGCCCAGGTAACTGGAAGTATTATCTGCTATCCAGTTAATAACCTGTTCACACTGATCAGTTCGCAATACTGGTGTTGTAGTGTGCTTCCCTAATATTCGGTCAAGAAGTGGGAGCGAGAAGATGTGGCTGTTGGTTGTGGCACATTTTCACCTAGGCCACGGCCCCGTCCTCTACACGCACCATCACCAGAACGTCCAGTTCCACGTCCCTTGCCACACGCCTTGCCCATTGTAAATGAAGTAAAATAGCTTACACTCGCACTATCAATGGAAAAAGGGTAATAAAAAGGAGATTAGAACCGTGGAAGAGGAAAACCACAGTTCTATTCGTCTGGCCTACACCAGAATCTTTTAAACAGATATATTTGAGACTGAACAGACAGGGAGACACTATTACTGTTTTTTTTACGTAAAACAGGCCAAAAGCTGGATAATACAGAGATTTGAACCATGGAACTGCAAAACCACAGTTCTAATTTACTGGCATATACCAGACTTTTTTAAATAGATATATTTGGGGCTGAACAGTCAGCGACATACTCAAACTGTTTTTTTTATGTAAAAAAGAACCAAAAGTGGATGTTACAGAGATTTGACCCGTGGAACTGCAAACCCACAGTTATAGTTATGTGGCGTACACCAGAATCTTTCAAACAGATATATTTGTGTCTGAACAGTCAGGGAGACACTATTACAGTTTTTTTTTACGGCAAAAAATGGCAAAAGCAGGATAATACAGAGATTTGACCTGTGGAACTGCAAAACCACAGTTCTATTTTTCTTGCCTACAACAGACTCTTTTAAACTGATATATTGGTGTCTGAACAGTCAGGGAGACACTATTACTGTTTTATTTTACAGCAAAAAATGCCAAAAAAAGGATAATACATAGATTTGACCAGTGGAACTGCAAAACCACAGTTCTATTTCTCTGGCCTACACCAGACTCTTTTAAACAGATATATTGGTGTCTAACCAGTCAGGGAGAAACTATTACAGCTTTTTTGTTCGGCAAAAAATGCCAAAAATAGGATAATACAGAGATTTGACCCGTGGAACTGCAAAACCACAGTTATAGTTATGTGGCATACACCAGACTCTTTTAAACAGATATATTGGTGTCTGACCAGTCAGGGAGACACTATAACAGTTTTTTTTTACGGCAAAAAATGCCAAAAACAGGATAATACAGAGATTTGACCCGTGGAACTGCAAAACCATGGTTCTATTTTTCTGGCCTACACCAGACTCTTTTAAACAGATATATTGGTGTCTGAACAGTCAGGGAGACACTATTACAGTTTTTTTTATGGCAAAAAATGCCAAAAAAAGGATAATACAGAGATTTGACCCATGGAACTGCAAAACCACAGTTCTATTTCTCTGGCCTACACCAGACTCTGATAAACAGATATGTTGGTGTCTGAACAGTCAGGAAGACACTATTACTGTTTTTTTTACGGAAAAAATGCCAAAAGCAGGATAATACAGAGATTTGACCCGTGGAACTGCAAAACCACAGTTATAGTTATGTGGCGTACACCAGACACTTTTAAACAGATATAATGGTGTCTGACCAGTCAGGGAGACACTATTACAGGTTTTTTTTACCGCAAAAAATGCCAAAAACAAGATAATACAGAGATTTGACCTGTGGAACTGCAAAACCACAGTTATAGTTATGTGGCGTACACCAGACCCTTTTAAACAGAAATATTGGTGTCTGACCAGTCAAGGAGACACTATTACAGTTTTTTTTTACTGCAAAAAATGCCAAAAACAGGATAATACAGAGATTTGTCTCGTGGAACTGCAAAACCACAGTTATAGTTATGTGGCGTACACCAGACTCTTTTAAACAGATATATTGGTGTCTGACCAGTCAGGGAGACAGTATTACTGTTTTTTTTTACGGCAAAAAATGCCAAAAACAGGATAATACAGAGATTTGACCCGTGGAACTCCAAAACCACAGTTATAGTTATGTGGCATACACCAGAATCTTTTAAACAGATATATTGGTGTCTGACCCATCAGGGAGACACTATTATAGTTTTTTTTTACGGCAAAAAATGCCAAAAGCAGGATAATACTGAGATTTGACCCGTGGAACTGCAAAACCACAGTTATAGTTATGTGGTGTACACCAGACTCTTTTAAACAGATATATTGGTGTCTGACCAGTAAGGGAGACACTATTACAGTTTTTTTTACCGCAAAAAATGCCAAAAACAGGATAATACAGAGATTTGACCCGTGGAACTGCAAAACCACAGTTATAGTTATGTGGCGCACACCAGACTCTTTTAAACTGATATATTGGTGTCTGACCAGTCAGGGAGACACTATTACTGTTTTTTTACGGCAAAAAATGCCAAAAACAGGATAATAAAGAGATTTGACCCATGGAACTGCAAAACCACAGTTCTATTTTTCTGGCATACACCAGACTCTTTTAAACAGATATATTGGTGTCTGAACAGTCAGGGAGACACTATTACTGTTTTTTTTACAGCAAAAAATGCCAAAAACAGATTTGTCCTGTGGAACTGCAAAACCACAGTTCTATTTCTCTGGCCTACACCAGACTCTTTTAAACAGATATATTGGTGTCTGAACAGTCAGGGAGACACTATTACTGTTTTTTTACGGCAAAAAATGCCAAAAGCAGGATAATACAGAGATTTGACCCGTGGAACTGCAAAACCACAGTTATAGTTATGTGGCGTACACCAGACTCTTTTAAACAGATATAATGGTGTCTGACCAGTCAGGGAGACAGTATTACAGTTTTTTTACGGCAAAAAATGACAAAAACATGATAATACAGAGATTTGACCCGTGGAACTGCAAAACCACAGTTATAGTTATGTGGCGTACACCAGACTCTTTTAAACAGATATATTGGTGTCTGACCAGTCAGGGAGACAATATTACAGGTTTTTTTTTACGGCAAAAAATGCCAAAAGCAGCATAATACAGAGATTTGACCCGTGGAACTGCAAAACCACAGTTATAGTTATATGGCATACACCAGACTCTTTTAAACAGATATATTGGTATCTGACCAGTCAGGGAGACACTACTACAGTTTTTTTTTACTGCAAAAAATGCCAAAAACAGGATAATACACAGATTTGACCCGTGGAACTGCAAAACCACAGTTATAGTTATGTGACGTACACCAGACTCTTTTAAACAGATATATTGGTGTCTGACCAGTCAGGGAGACACTATTACAGGGTTTTTTTTACGGCAAAAAATGCGAAAAGCAGGATAATACAGAGATTTGACCCGTGGAACTGCAAAACCACAGTTATAGTTATATGGCGTACACCAGACTCTTTTAAACAGATATATTGGTGTCTGACCAGTAAGGGAGACACTATTACAGTTTTTTTTACCGCAAAAAATGCCAAAAACAGGATAATACAGAGATTTGACCCGTGGAACTGCAAAACCACAGTTATAGTTATGTGGCGTACACCAGACTCTTTTAAACTGATATATTGGTGTCTGACCAGTCAGGGAGACACTATTACTGTTTTTTTAGAGCAAAAAATGCCAAAAACAGGATAATACAGAGATTTGACCCATGGAACTGCAAAACCACAGTTATAGTTATGTGGCGCACACCAGACTCTTTTAAACAGATATATTGGTGTCTGAACAGTCAGGGAGACACTATTACTGTATTTTTTACGGCAAAAAATGCCAAAAACAGGATAATACAGAGATTTGACCCGTGGAACTGCAAAACCACAGTTCTATTTTTCTGGCATACACCAGACTCTTTTAAACAGATATATTGGTGTCTGAACCGTCAGGGAGACACTATTACTGATTTTTTTACAGCAAAAAATGCCAAAAACAGGATAATACACAGATTTGTCCCGTGGAACTGCAAAACCACAGTTCTATTTCTCTGGCCTACACCAGACTCTTTTAAACAGATATATTGGTGTCTGAACAGTCAGGGAGACACTATTACTGTTTTTTTACGGCAAAAAATGCCAAAAGCAGGATAATACAGAGATTTGACCCGTGGAACTGCAAAACCACAGTTATAGTTATGTGGCGTACACCAGACTCTTTTAAACAGATATAATGGTGTCTGACCAGTCAGGGAGACAGTATTACAGTTTTTTTACGGCAAAAAATGACAAAAACATGATAATACAGAGATTTGACCCGTGGAACTGCAAAACCACAGTTATAGTTATGTGGCGTACACCAGACTCTTTTAAACAGATATATTGGTGTCTGACCAGTCAGGGAGACAATATTACAGTTTTTTTTTTACGGCAAAAAATGCCAAAAGCAGCATAATACAGAGATTTGACCCGTGGAACTGCAAAACCACAGTTATAGTTATATGGCATACACCAGACTCTTTTAAACAGATATATTGGTATCTGACCAGTCAGGGAGACACTATTACAGTTTTTTTTTACTGCAAAAAATGCCAAAAACAGGATAATACAGAGATTTGACCCATGGAACTGCAAAACCACAGTTATAGTTATGTGGCGCACACCAGACTCTTTTAAACAGATATATTGGTGTCTGAACAGTCAGGGAGACACTATTACTGTATTTTTTACGGCAAAAAATGCCAAAAACAGGATAATACAGAGATTTGACCCGTGGAACTGCAAAACCACAGTTCTATTTTTCTGGCATACACCAGACTCTTTTAAACAGATATATTGGTGTCTGAACCGTCAGGGAGACACTATTACTGATTTTTTTACAGCAAAAAATGCCAAAAACAGGATAATACACAGATTTGTCCCGTGGAACTGCAAAACCACAGTTCTATTTCTCTGGCCTACACCAGACTCTTTTAAACAGATATATTGGTGTCTGAACAGTCAGGGAGACACTATTACTGTTTTTTTACGGCAAAAAATGCCAAAAGCAGGATAATACAGAGATTTGACCCGTGGAACTGCAAAACCACAGTTATAGTTATGTGGCGTACACCAGACTCTTTTAAACAGATATAATGGTGTCTGACCAGTCAGGGAGACACTATTACAGTTTTTTTTACGGCAAAAAATGACAAAAACATGATAATACAGAGATTTGACCCGTGGAACTGCAAAACCACAGTTATAGTTATGTGGCGTACACCAGACTCTTTTAAACAGATATATTGGTGTCTGACCAGTCAGGGAGACAATATTACAGGTTTTTTTTTACGGCAAAAAATGCCAAAAGCAGCATAATACAGAGATTTGACCCGTGGAACTGCAAAACCACAGTTATAGTTATATGGCATACACCAGACTCTTTTAAACAGATATATTGGTATCTGACCAGTCAGGGAGACACTACTACAGTTTTTTTTTACTGCAAAAAATGCCAAAAACAGGATAATACAGAGATTTGACCCATGGAACTGCAAAACCACAGTTATAGTTATGTGGCGCACACCAGACTCTTTTAAACAGATATATTGGTGTCTGAACAGTCAGGGAGACACTATTACTGTATTTTTTACGGCAAAAAATGCCAAAAACAGGATAATACAGAGATTTGACCCGTGGAACTGCAAAACCACAGTTCTATTTTTCTGGCATACACCAGACTCTTTTAAACAGATATATTGGTGTCTGAACCGTCAGGGAGACACTATTACTGATTTTTTTACAGCAAAAAATGCCAAAAACAGGATAATACACAGATTTGTCCCGTGGAACTGCAAAACCACAGTTCTATTTCTCTGGCCTACACCAGACTCTTTTAAACAGATATATTGGTGTCTGAACAGTCAGGGAGACACTATTACTGTTTTTTTACGGCAAAAAATGCCAAAAGCAGGATAATACAGAGATTTGACCCGTGGAACTGCAAAACCACAGTTATAGTTATGTGGCGTACACCAGACTCTTTTAAACAGATATAATGGTGTCTGACCAGTCAGGGAGACAGTATTACAGTTTTTTTACGGCAAAAAATGACAAAAACATGATAATACAGAGATTTGACCCGTGGAACTGCAAAACCACAGTTATAGTTATGTGGCGTACACCAGACTCTTTTAAACAGATATATTGGTGTCTGACCAGTCAGGGAGACAATATTACAGGTTTTTTTTTACGGCAAAAAATGCCAAAAGCAGGATAATACACAGATTTGACCCGTGGAACTGTAAAACCACAGTTATAGTTATGTGACGTACACCAGACTCTTTTAAACAGATATATTGGTGTCTGACCAGTCAGGGAGACACTATTACAGGGTTTTTTTTACGGCAAAAAATGCGAAAAGCAGGATAATACAGAGATTTGACCCGTGGAACTGCAAAACCACAGTTATAGTTATATGGCGTACACCAGACTCTTTTAAACAGATATATTGGTGTCTGACCAGTAAGGGAGACACTATTACAGTTTTTTTTACCGCAAAAAATGCCAAAAACAGGATAATACAGAGATTTGACCCGTGGAACTGCAAAACCACAGTTATAGTTATGTGGCGTACACCAGACTCTTTTAAACTGATATATTGGTGTCTGACCAGTCAGGGAGACACTATTACTGTTTTTTTAGAGCAAAAAATGCCAAAAACAGGATAATACAGAGATTTGACCCATGGAACTGCAAAACCACAGTTATAGTTATGTGGCGCACACCAGACTCTTTTAAACAGATATATTGGTGTCTGAACAGTCAGGGAGACACTATTACTGTATTTTTTACGGCAAAAAATGCCAAAAACAGGATAATACAGAGATTTGACCCGTGGAACTGCAAAACCACAGTTCTATTTTTCTGGCATACACCAGACTCTTTTAAACAGATATATTGGTGTCTGAACCGTCAGGGAGACACTATTACTGATTTTTTTACAGCAAAAAATGCCAAAAACAGGATAATACACAGATTTGTCCCGTGGAACTGCAAAACCACAGTTCTATTTCTCTGGCCTACACCAGACTCTTTTAAACAGATATATTGGTGTCTGAACAGTCAGGGAGACACTATTACTGTTTTTTTACGGCAAAAAATGCCAAAAGCAGGATAATACAGAGATTTGACCCGTGGAACTGCAAAACCACAGTTATAGTTATGTGGCGTACACCAGACTCTTTTAAACAGATATAATGGTGTCTGACCAGTCAGGGAGACACTATTACAGTTTTTTTTACGGCAAAAAATGACAAAAACATGATAATACAGAGATTTGACCCGTGGAACTGCAAAACCACAGTTATAGTTATGTGGCGTACACCAGACTCTTTTAAACAGATATATTGGTGTCTGACCAGTCAGGGAGACAATATTACAGGTTTTTTTTTACGGCAAAAAATGCCAAAAGCAGCATAATACAGAGATTTGACCCGTGGAACTGCAAAACCACAGTTATAGTTATATGGCATACACCAGACTCTTTTAAACAGATATATTGGTATCTGACCAGTCAGGGAGACACTACTACAGTTTTTTTTTACTGCAAAAAATGCCAAAAACAGGATAATACACAGATTTGACCCGTGGAACTGCAAAACCACAGTTATAGTTATGTGACGTACACCAGACTCTTTTAAACAGATATATTGTTGTCTGACCCGTCAGGGAGAAATTGATACAGTTTTTAACGGGAAAAAATTCCAAAAACAGGATAATACAGAGATTTGACCCGTGGAACTGTAAAACCACAGTTATAGTTATGTGGCGTACACCAGACTCTTTTAATCAGATATATTGGTGTCTGACCAGTCAGGGAGACACTATTACAGGTTTTTCTACCGCAAAAAATGCCAAAACAGGATAATACAGAGATTTGACCTGTGGAACTGCAAAACCACAGTTATAGTTATGTGGCGTACACCAGACTCTCTTAAACAGATATATTGGTGTCTGACCAGTCAGGGAGACACTAATACAGTTTTTTTTGCCGCAAAAAATGCCAAACACAGGATAATACAGAGATTTGACCCGTGGAACTGCATAACCACAGTTATAGTTATGTGGTGTACACCAGACTCTTTTAAACAGATATATTGGTGTCTGAACAGTCAGGGAGACACTATTGCAGTTTTTTTTATGGCAAAAAATGCCAAAAACAGGATAATACAGAGATTTGACCCATGGAACTGCAAAACCACAGTTCTATTTCTCTGGCCTACACCAGACTCTAATAAACAGATATGTTGGTGTCTGAACAGTCAGGAAGACACTATTACTGTTTTTTTTACGGCAAAAAATGCCAAAAGCAGGATAATACAGAGATTTGACGCGTGGAACTGCAAAACCACAGTTATAGTTGTGTGGCGTACACCAGACACTTTTAAACAGATATATTGGTGTCTGACCAGTCAGGGAGACACTATTACAGGTTTTTTTTACCGCAAAAAATGCCAAAAACAAGATAATACAGAGATTTGACCTGTGGAACTGCAAAACCACAGTTATAGTTATGTGGCGTACACCAGACCCTTTTAAAGAGAAATATTGGTGTCTGACCAGTCAAGGAGACACTATTACAGTTTTTTTTTACTGCAAAAAATGCCAAAAACAGGATAATACAGAGATTTGTCTCGTGGAACTGCAAAACCACAGTTATAGTTATGTGGCGTACACCAGACTCTTTTAAACAGATATATTGGTGTCTGACCAGTCAGGGAGACAGTATTACAGTTCTTTTTTACCGCAAAAAATGCCAAAAACAGGATAATACAGAGATTTGACCCGTGGAACTGCAAAACCACAGTTATAGTTATGTGGCGTACACCAGACTCTTTTAACCTGATATACTGGTGTCTGACCAGACAGGGAGACACTTTTACTGTTTTTTTACGGCAAAAAATGCCAAAAACAGGATAATACAGAGATTTGACCCATGGAACTGCAAAACCACAGTTCTATTTTTCTGGCATACACCAGACTCTTTTAAACAGATATATTGGTGTCTGAACAGTCAGGGAGACACTATTACTGTTTTTTTTACAGCAAAAAATGCCAAAAACAGGATAATACACAGATTTGTCCCGTGGAACTGCAAAACCACAGTTCTATTTCTCTGGCCTACACCAGACTCTTTTAAACAGATATGTTGGTGTCTGAACAGTAAGGGAGACACTATTACTGTTTTTTTGCGGCAAAAAATGCCAAAAGCAGGATAATACAGAGATTTGACCAGTGGAACTGCAAAACCACAGTTATAGTTATGTGGCGTACACAAGACTCTTTTAAACAGATATATTGGTGTCTGACCAGTCAGGGAGACACTATTTCTGGTTTTTTTACGGCAAAAAATGACAAAAACATGATAATACAGAGATTTGACCCGTGGAACTGCAAAACCACAGTTATAGTTATGTGGTGTACACCAGACTCTTTTAAACAGATATATTGGTGTCTGACCAGTCAGGGAGACACTATTACAGTTTTTTTTACCTCAAAAAATGCTAAAAACAGGATAATACAGAGATTTGACCCATGGAACTGCAAAACCACAGTTATAGTTATGTGGCGTACACCAGACTCTTTTAAACTGATATATTGGTGTCTGACCAGTCAGGGAGACACTATTACTGTTTTTTTACAGCAAAAAATGCCAAAAACAGGATAATAAAGAGATTTGACCCATGGAACTGCAAAACCACAGTTATAGTTATGTGGCGCACACCAGACTCTTTTAAACAGATATATTGGTGTCTGAACAGTCAGGGAGACACCATTACTGTATTTTTTACGGCAAAAAATGCCAAAAACAGGATAATACAGAGATTTGACCCGTGGAACTGCAAAACCACAGTTCTATTTTTCTGGCATACACCAGACTCTTTTAAACAGATATATTGGTGTCTGAACAGTCAGGGAGACACTATTACTGTTTTTTTTACAGCAAAAAATGCCAAAAACAGGATAATACACAGACTTGTCCCGTGGAACTGCAAAACCACAGTTCTATTTCTCTGGCCTACACCAGACTCTTTTAAACAGATATATTGGTGTCTGAACAGTCAGGGAGACACTATTACTGTTTTTTTACGGCAAAAAATGCCAAAAGCAGGATAATACAGAGATTTGACCCGTGGAACTGCAAAACCACAGTTATAGTTATGTGGCGTACACCAGACTCTTTTAAACAGATATAATGGTGTCTGACCAGTCAGGAAGACACTATTACAGTTTTTTTTACGGCAAAAAATGACAAAAACATGATAATACAGAGATTTGACCCGTGGAACTGCAAAACCACAGTTATAGTTATGTGGCGTACACCAGACTCTTTTAAACAGATATATTGGTGTCTGACCAGTCAGGGAGACACTATTACAGGTTTTTTTTTACGGCTAAAAATGCCAAAAGCAGCATAATACAGAGATTTGACCCGTGGAACTGCAAAACCACAGTTATAGTTATATGGCGTACACCAGACTCTTTTAAACAGATATATTGGTATCTGACCAGTCAGGGAGACACTACTACAGTTTTTTTTTACTGCAAAAAATGCCAAAAACAGGATAATACAGAGATTTGACCCGTGGAACTGCAAAACCACAGTTATAGTTATGTGACGTACACCAGACTCTTTTAAACAGATATATTGTTGTCTGGCCCGTCAGGGAGAAATTGATACAGTTTTTAACGGGAAAAAATTCCAAAAACAGGATAATACAGAGATTTGAACTGTGCAACTGCAAAACCACAGTTATAGTTATGTTGCGTACACCAGACTCTTTTAAACAGATATATTGGTGTCTGACCAGTCAGAGAGACACTATTACAGTTTTTTTTACGGCAAAAAATGCCAAAAACAGGATAATACAGAGATTTGACCCGTGGAACTGCAAAACCACAGTTATAGTTATGTGGCGTACACCATACTCTTTTAACCAGATATATTGGTGTCTGACCAGTCAGGGAGACACTAATACAGTTTTTTTTGCCGCAAAAAATGCCAAACACAGGATAATACAGAGATTTGACCCGTGGAACTGCATAACCACAGTTATAGTTATGTGATGTACACCAGACTCTTTTAAACAGATATATTGGTGTCTGGCCAGTCAGGGAGACACTATTACAGTTTTTTTTATGGCAAAAAATGCCAAAAACAGGATAATACAGAGATTTGACCCATGGAACTGCAAAACCACAGTTATAGTTATGTGGCGTACACCAGACTCTTTTAAACAGATATATTGGTGTCTGAACAGTCAGGGAGACACTATTCCAGTTTTTTTTACGTCAAAAAATGCCAAAAACAGGATAATACAAAGATTTGACCCGTGGAACTGCAAAACCACAGTTATAGTTATGTGGCGTACACCAGACTCTTTTAAACAGATATATTGGTGTCTGAACAGTCAGGGAGACACTATTACTGTTTTTTTTATGGCAAAAAATGCCAAAAACAGGATAATACAGAGATTTGACCCGTGGAACTGCAAAACCACAGTTCTATTTTTCTGGCATACACCAGACTCTTTTAAACAGATATATTGGTGTCTGAACAGTCAGGGAGACACTATTACTGTTTTTTTTACAGCAAAAATTGCCAAAAACAGGATAATACACAGATTTGTCCCGTGGAACTGCAAAACCACAGTTCTATTTCTCTGGCCTACACCAGACTCTTTTAAACAGATATAATGGTGTCTGACCAGTCAGGGAGACACTATTACAGTTTTTTTTACGGCAAAAAATGCCAAAAACATGATAATACAGAGATTTGACCCGTGGAACTGCAAAACCACATTTATAGTTATGTGGCGTACACCAGACTCTTTTAAACAGATATATTGGTGTCTGACCAGTCAGGGAGACACTATTACAGGTTTTTTTTTACGGCTAAAAATGCCAAAAGCAGCATAATACAGAGATTTGACCCGGGGAACTGCAAAACCACAGTTATAGTTATATGGCGAACACCAGACTCTTTTAAACAGATATATTGGTATCTGACCAGTCATGGAGACACTACTACAGTTTTTTTTTACTGCAAAAAATGCCAAAAACAGGATAATACAGAGATTTGACCCGTGGAACTGCAAAACCACAGTTATAGTTATGTGACGTACACCAGACTCTTTTAAACAGATATATTGGTGTCTGAACAGTCAGGGAGACACTATTACAGTTTTTTTTACGGCAAAAAATGCCAAAAACAGGATAATACAGAGATTTGACCCGTGGAACTGCAAAACCACAGTTATAGTTATGTGGCATACACCAGACTCTTTTAAACAGATATATTGGTGTCTGAACAGTCAGGGAGACACTATTACTGTTTTTTTTACGGCAAAAAATGCCAAAAACAAGATAATACAGAGATTTGACCCGTGGAACTGCAAAACCACAGTTCTATTTTTCTGGCCTACACCAGACTCTTTTAAACAGACATATTGGTGTCTGAACAGTCAGGGAGACACTATTACTGTTTTTTTTACAGCAAAAATGCCAAAAACAGGATAATACAGAGATTTGATCCGTGGAACTGCAAAACCACAGTTATAGTTATGTGGCGTACACCAGACTCTCTTAAACAGATATATTGGTGTCTGACCAGTCAGGGAGACACTATTACAGGTTTTTTTACAGCAAAAAATGCCAAAAACAGGATAATACAGATATTTGACCCATGGAACTGCAAAACCACAGTTCTATTTCTTTGGCCTACACCAGACTCTTTTAAGCAGATATATTGGTGTCTGGCCAGTCAGGGAGACACTATTACAGTTTTTTTTATGGCAAAAAATGCCAAAAACAGGATAATACAGAGATCTGACCCGTGGAACTGCAAAACCACAGTTATAGTTATATGGCGTACACCAGACTCTTTTAAACAGATATATTGGTGTCTGAACAGTCAGGGAGACACCATTACTGTATTTTTTACGGCAAAAAATGCCAAAAACAGGATAATACAGAGATTTGACCCGTGGAACTGCAAAACCACAGTTCTATTTTTCTGGCATACACCAGACTCTTTTAAACAGATATATTGGTGTCTGAACAGTCAGGGAGACACTATTACTGTTTTTTTTACAGCAAAAAATGCCAAAAACAGGATAATACACAGACTTGTCCCGTGGAACTGCAAAACCACAGTTCTATTTCTCTGGCCTACACCAGACTCTTTTAAACAGATATATTGGTGTCTGAACAGTCAGGGAGACACTATTACTGTTTTTTTACGGCAAAAAATGCCAAAAGCAGGATAATACAGAGATTTGACCCGTGGAACTGCAAAACCACAGTTATAGTTATGTGGCGTACACCAGACTCTTTTAAACAGATATAATGGTGTCTGACCAGTCAGGAAGACACTATTACAGTTTTTTTTACGGCAAAAAATGACAAAAACATGATAATACAGAGATTTGACCCGTGGAACTGCAAAACCACAGTTATAGTTATGTGGCGTACACCAGACTCTTTTAAACAGATATATTGGTGTCTGACCAGTCAGGGAGACACTATTACAGGTTTTTTTTTACGGCTAAAAATGCCAAAAGCAGCATAATACAGAGATTTGACCCGTGGAACTGCAAAACCACAGTTATAGTTATATGGCGTACACCAGACTCTTTTAAACAGATATATTGGTATCTGACCAGTCAGGGAGACACTACTACAGTTTTTTTTTACTGCAAAAAATGCCAAAAACAGGATAATACAGAGATTTGACCCGTGGAACTGCAAAACCACAGTTATAGTTATGTGACGTACACCAGACTCTTTTAAACAGATATATTGTTGTCTGGCCCGTCAGGGAGAAATTGATACAGTTTTTAACGGGAAAAAATTCCAAAAACAGGATAATACAGAGATTTGAACTGTGCAACTGCAAAACCACAGTTATAGTTATGTTGCGTACACCAGACTCTTTTAAACAGATATATTGGTGTCTGACCAGTCAGAGAGACACTATTACAGTTTTTTTTACGGCAAAAAATGCCAAAAACAGGATAATACAGAGATTTAACCCGTGGAACTGCAAAACCACAGTTATAGTTATGTGGCGTACACCAGACTCTTTTAACCAGATATATTGGTGTCTGACCAGTCAGGGAGACACTAATACAGTTTTTTTTGCCGCAAAAAATGCCAAACACAGGATAATACAGAGATTTGACCCGTGGAACTGCATAACCACAGTTATAGTTATGTGATGTACACCAGACTCTTTTAAACAGATATATTGGTGTCTGGCCAGTCAGGGAGACACTATTACAGTTTTTTTTATGGCAAAAAATGCCAAAAACAGGATAATACAGAGATTTGACCCATGGAACTGCAAAACCACAGTTATAGTTATGTGGCGTACACCAGACTCTTTTAAACAGATATATTGGTGTCTGAACAGTCAGGGAGACACTATTCCAGTTTTTTTTACGTCAAAAAATGCCAAAAACAGGATAATACAAAGATTTGACCCGTGGAACTGCAAAACCACAGTTATAGTTATGTGGCGTACACCAGACTCTTTTAAACAGATATATTGGTGTCTGAACAGTCAGGGAGACACTATTACTGTTTTTTTTATGGCAAAAAATGCCAAAAACAGGATAATACAGAGATTTGACCCGTGGAACTGCAAAACCACAGTTCTATTTTTCTGGCATACACCAGACTCTTTTAAACAGATATATTGGTGTCTGAACAGTCAGGGAGACACTATTACTGTTTTTTTTACAGCAAAAATTGCCAAAAACAGGATAATACACAGATTTGTCCCGTGGAACTGCAAAACCACAGTTCTATTTCTCTGGCCTACACCAGACTCTTTTAAACAGATATATTGGTGTTTGAACAGTCAGGGAGACACTATTACTGTTTTTTTACGGCAAAAAATGCCAAAAACAGGATAATACAGAGATTTGACCCGTGGAACTGCAAAACCACATTTATAGTTATGTGGCGTACACCAGACTCTTTTAAACAGATATATTGGTGTCTGACCAGTCAGGGAGACACTATTACAGGTTTTTTTTTACGGCTAAAAATGCCAAAAGCAGCATAATACAGAGATTTGACCCGGGGAACTGCAAAACCACAGTTATAGTTATATGGCGAACACCAGACTCTTTTAAACAGATATATTGGTATCTGACCAGTCATGGAGACACTACTACAGTTTTTTTTTACTGCAAAAAATGCCAAAAACAGGATAATACAGAGATTTGACCCGTGGAACTGCAAAACCACAGTTATAGTTATGTGACGTACACCAGACTCTTTTAAACAGATATATTGGTGTCTGAACAGTCAGGGAGACACTATTACAGTTTTTTTTACGGCAAAAAATGCCAAAAACAGGATAATACAGAGATTTGACCCGGGGAACTGCAAAACCACAGTTATAGTTATGTGGCGTACACCAGACTCTTTTAAACAGATATATTGGTGTCTGAACAGTCAGGGAGACACTATTACTGTTTTTTTTACGGCAAAAAATGCCAAAAACAAGATAATACAGAGATTTGACCCGTGGAACTGCAAAACCACAGTTCTATTTTTCTGGCCTACACCAGACTCTTTTAAACAGACATATTGGTGTCTGAACAGTCAGGGAGACACTATTACTGTTTTTTTTACAGCAAAAATGCCAAAAACAGGATAATACAGAGATTTGATCCGTGGAACTGCAAAACCACAGTTATAGTTATGTGGCGTACACCAGACTCTCTTAAACAGATATATTGGTGTCTGACCAGTCAGGGAGACACTATTACAGGTTTTTTTACAGCAAAAAATGCCAAAAACAGGATAATACAGATATTTGACCCATGGAACTGCAAAACCACAGTTCTATTTCTTTGGCCTACACCAGACTCTTTTAAGCAGATATATTGGTGTCTGGCCAGTCAGGGAGACACTATTACAGTTTTTTTTATGGCAAAAAATGCCAAAAACAGGATAATACAGAGATCTGACCCGTGGAACTGCAAAACCACAGTTATAGTTATATGGCGTACACCAGACTCTTTTCAACAGATATATTGGTGTCTGACCCGTCAGGGAGACACTGTTACAGTTTTTTTTTACGGCAAAAAATGCTATAAACAGGATAATACAGAGATTTGACCCGTGGAACTGCAAAACCACAGTTATAGTTATGTGGCGTACACCAGACTCTTTTAAACAGATATATTGGTGTCTGACCAGTCAGGGAGACACTAATACAGTTTTTTTTTGCCGCAAAAAATGCCAAACACAGGATAATACAGAGATTTGACCCGTGGAACTGCATAACCACAGTTATAGTTATGTGGTGTACACCAGACTCTTTTAAACAGATATTTTGGTGTCTGGCCAGTCAGGGAGACACTATTACAGTTTTTTTTATGGCAAAAAATGCCAAAAACAGGATAATACAGAGATTTGACCCGTGGAACTGCAAAACCACAGTTATAGTTATGTGGCGTACACCAGACTCTTTTAAACAGATATATTGGTGTCTGAACAGTCAGGGAGACACTATTCCAGTTTTTTTTTACGGCAAAAAATGCCAAAAACAGGATAATACAAAGATTTGACCCGTGGAACTGCAAAACCACAGTTATAGTTATGTGGTGTACACCAGACTCTTTTAAACAGATATATTGGTGTCTGAACAGTCAGGGAGACACTATTACTGTTTTTTTTACGGCAAAAAATGCCAAAAACAGGATAATACAGAGATTTGACCCGTGGAACTGCAAAACCACAGTTCTATTTCTCTGGCCTACACCAGACTCTTTTAAACAGATATATTGGTGTCTGAACAGTCAGGGAGACACTATTACTGTTTTTTTACGGCAAAAAATGCCAAAAACAGGATAATACAGAGATTTGACCTGTGGAACTGCAAAACCACAGTTATAGTTATGTGGCGTACACCAGACTCTTTTAAACAGATATAATGGTGTCTGACCAGTCAGGGAGACACTATTACAGTTTTTTTTACGGCAAAAAATGCCAAAAACATGATAATACAGAGATTTGACCCGTGGAACTGCAAAACCACATTTATAGTTATGTGGCATACACCAGACTCTTTTAAACAGATATATTGGTGTCTGACCAGTCAGGGAGACACTATTACAGGTTTTTTTTTACGGCTAAAAATGCCAAAAGCAGCATAATACAGAGATTTGACCCGTGGAACTGCAAAACCACAGTTATAGTTATGTGGCTTACACCAGACTCTTTTAAACAGATATATTGGTGTCTGAACAGTCAGGGAGACACTATTACTGTTTTTTTTACGGCAAAAAATGCCAAAAACAAGATAATACAGAGATTTGACCCGTAGAACTGCAAAACCACAGTTCTATTTTTCTGGCCTACACCAGACTCTTTTAAACAGACATATTGGTGTCTGAACAGTCAGGGAGACACTATTACTGTTTTTTTTACAGCAAAAATGCCAAAAACAGGATAATACAGAGATTTGACCCGTGGAACTGCAAAACCACAGTTCTATTTCTCTGGCCTACACCAGACTCTTTTAAACAGATATATTGGTGTCTGAACAGTCAGGGAGACACTATTACTGTTTTTTTTTACGGCAAAAATTGCCAAAAGCAGGATAATACAGAGATTTGACCCGTGGAACTACAAAACCACAGTTATAGTTATGTGGCGTACACCAGACTCTCTTAAACAGATATATTGGTGTCTGACCAGTCAGGGAGACACTATTACAGGTTTTTTTACTACAAAAAATGCCAAAAACAGGATAATACAGAGATTTGATCCGTGGAACTGCAAAACCACAGTTATAGTTATGTGGCGTACACCAGACTCTTTTAAACAGATATATTGGTGTCTGACCAGTCAGGGAGACACTAATACAGTTTTTTTACCGCAAAAAATGCCAAACACAGGATAATACAGAGATTTGACCCGTGGAACTGCATAACCACAGTTATAGTTATGTGGCGTACACCAGACTCTTTTAAACAGATATATTGGTGTCTGGCCAGTCAGGGAGACACTATTACAGTTTTTTTTATGGCAAAAAATGCCAAAAACAGGATAATACAGAGATCTGACCCGTGGAACTGCAAAACCACAGTTATAGTTATATGGCGTACACCAGACTCTTTTAAACAGATATATTGGTGTCTGACCAGTCAGGGAGACACTGTTACAGTTTTTTTTTACGGCAAAAAATGCTATAAACAGGATAATACAGAGATTTGACCCGTGGAACTGTAAAACCACAGTTATAGTTATGTGGCGTACACCAGACTCTTTTAAACAGATATATTGGTGTCTATACAGTCAGGGAGACACTATTACTGATTTTTTTACGGCAAAAATGCCAAAAACAAGATAATACAGAGATTTGACCCGTGGAACTGCAAAACCAAAGTTCTATTTTTCTGGCCTACACCAGACTCTTTTAAACAGATATATTGGTGTGTGAACAGTCAGGGAGACACTATTACTGTTTTTTTTACAGCAAAAAATGCCAAAAACAGGATAATACAGAGATTTGACCCGTGGAACTGCAAAACCACAGTTCTATTTCTCTGGCCTACACCAGACTATTTTAAACAGATATATTGGTGTCTGAACAGTCAGGGAGACACTATTACTGTTGTTTTTTACAGCAAACATTTCCAAAAACAGGATAATACAGAGATTTGACCTGTGGAACTGCAAAACCACAGTTCTATTTCTCTGGCCTACACCAGACTCTTTTAAACAGATATATTGGTGTCTGACCCATCAGGGAGACACTGTCACAGTTTTTTTTTACGGCAAAAAATGCTATAAACAGGATAATACAGAGATTTGACCCGTGGAACTGTAAAACCACAGTTATAGTTATGTGGCGTACACCAGACTCTTTTAAACAGATATATTGGTGTCTGAACAGTCAGGGAGACACTATTACTGATTTTTTTACGGCAAAAATGCCAAAAACAAGATAATACAGAGATTTGACCCGTGGAACTGCAAAACCAAAGTTGTATTTTTCTGGCCTACACCAGACTCTTTTAAACAGATATATTGGTGTGTGAACAGTCAGGGAGACACTATTACTGTTTTTTTTACAGCAAAAAATGCCAAAAACAGGATAATACAGAGACTTGACCCGTGGAACTGCAAAACCACAGTTCTATTTCTCTGGCCTACACCAGACTCTTTTAAACAGATATATTGGTGTCTGAACAGTCAGGGAGACACTATTACTGTTGTTTTTTACAGCAAACATTGCCAAAAACAGGATAATACAGAGATTTGACCTGTGGAACTGCAAAACCACAGTTCTATTTCTCTGGCCTACACCAGACTCTTTTAAACAGATATATTGGTGTCTGAACAGTCAGGGAGACACTATTACTGTTTTTTTTTTACGGCAAAAAATGCCAAAAGCAGCATAATACAGAGATTTGACCCGTGGAACTGTAAAACCACAGTTATAGCTATGTGGCGTACACCAGACTCTTTTAAACAGATATATTGGTGTCTGACCAGTCAGGGAGACACTATAACAGGTTTTTTTACATCAAAAAATGCCAAAAACAGGATAATACAGAGATTTGACCCATAGAACTGCAAAACTACACTTATAGTTATGTGGCGTACACCAGACTCTTTTAAACAGATATATTGGTGTCTGACCAGTCAGGGAGACACTATTACAGTTTTTTTGCACGGCGAAAAGTGCCTAAAACAGGATAATACAGAGATTTGACCCGTGGAACTGCAAAACCACAGTTATAGTTATGTGGCGTACACCAGACTCTTTTAAACAGATATATTTGTGTCTGACCCGTCAGGGAGACACTATTACAGTTTTTTTTTTTATGGCAAATAATGCCAAAAGCAGGATAATACAGAGATTTGACCCTTGGAACTGCAAAACCACAGTTATAGTTATGTGGCATACACCAGACTCTTTTAAACAGATATATTGGTGTCTGACCAGTCAGGGAGACACTATTACTGTTTTTTTTTTACGGCAAAAATGCCAAAAGCAGGATAATACAGAGATTTGACCTGTGGAACTGCAAAACCACAGTTATAGTTATGTGGCGTACACCAGACTCTTTTAAACAGATATAATGGTGTCTGACCAGTCAGGGAGACACTATTACAGTTTTTTTTACGGCAAAAAATGCCAAAAACATGATAATACAGAGATTTGACCCGTGGAACTGCAAAACCACATTTATAGTTATGTGGCATACACCAGACTCTTTTAAACAGATATATTGGTGTCTGACCAGTCAGGGAGACACTATTACAGGTTTTTTTTTACGGCTAAAAATGCCAAAAGCAGCATAATACAGAGATTTGACCCGTGGAACTGCAAAACCACAGTTATAGTTATGTGGCGTACACCAGACTCTTTTAAACAGATATATTGGTGTCTGAACAGTCAGGGAGACACTATTACTGTTTTTTTTACGGCAAAAAATGCCAAAGACAAGATAATACAGAGATTTGACCCGTGGAACTGCAAAACCACAGTTCTATTTTTCTGGCCTACACCAGACTCTTTTAAACAGACATATTGGTGTCTGAACAGTCAGGGAGACACTATTACTGTTTTTTTTACAGCAAAAATGCCAAAAACAGGATAATACAGAGATTTGACCCGTGGAACTGCAAAACCACAGTTCTATTTCTCTGGCCTACACCAGACTCTTTTAAACAGATATATTGGTGTCTGAACAGTCAGGGAGACACTATTACTGTTTTTTTTTACGGCAAAAATTGCCAAAAGCAGGATAATACAGAGATTTGACCCGTGGAACTACAAAACCACAGTTATAGTTATGTGGCGTACACCAGACTCTCTTAAACAGATATATTGGTGTCTGACCAGTCAGGGAGACACTATTACAGGTTTTTTTACTACAAAAAATGCCAAAAACAGGATAATACAGAGATTTGATCCGTGGAACTGCAAAACCACAGTTATAGTTATGTGGCGTACACCAGACTCTTTTAAACAGATATATTGGTGTCTGACCAGTCAGGGAGACACTAATACAGTTTTTTTACCGCAAAAAATGCCAAACACAGGATAATACAGAGATTTGACCCGTGGAACTGCATAACCACAGTTATAGTTATGTGGCGTACACCAGACTCTTTTAAACAGATATATTGGTGTCTGGCCAGTCAGGGAGACACTATTACAGTTTTTTTTATGGCAAAAAATGCCAAAAACAGGATAATACAGAGATCTGACCCGTGGAACTGCAAAACCACAGTTATAGTTATATGGCGTACACCAGACTCTTTTAAACAGATATATTGGTGTCTGACCAGTCAGGGAGACACTGTTACAGTTTTTTTTTACGGCAAAAAATGCTATAAACAGGATAATACAGAGATTTGACCCGTGGAACTGTAAAACCACAGTTATAGTTATGTGGCGTACACCAGACTCTTTTAAACAGATATATTGGTGTCTATACAGTCAGGGAGACACTATTACTGATTTTTTTACGGCAAAAATGCCAAAAACAAGATAATACAGAGATTTGACCCGTGGAACTGCAAAACCAAAGTTCTATTTTTCTGGCCTACACCAGACTCTTTTAAACAGATATATTGGTGTGTGAACAGTCAGGGAGACACTATTACTGTTTTTTTTACAGCAAAAAATGCCAAAAACAGGATAATACAGAGATTTGACCCGTGGAACTGCAAAACCACAGTTCTATTTCTCTGGCCTACACCAGACTATTTTAAACAGATATATTGGTGTCTGAACAGTCAGGGAGACACTATTACTGTTGTTTTTTACAGCAAACATTTCCAAAAACAGGATAATACAGAGATTTGACCTGTGGAACTGCAAAACCACAGTTCTATTTCTCTGGCCTACACCAGACTCTTTTAAACAGATATATTGGTGTCTGACCCATCAGGGAGACACTGTCACAGTTTTTTTTTACGGCAAAAAATGCTATAAACAGGATAATACAGAGATTTGACCCGTGGAACTGTAAAACCACAGTTATAGTTATGTGGCGTACACCAGACTCTTTTAAACAGATATATTGGTGTCTGAACAGTCAGGGAGACACTATTACTGATTTTTTTACGGCAAAAATGCCAAAAACAAGATAATACAGAGATTTGACCCGTGGAACTGCAAAACCAAAGTTGTATTTTTCTGGCCTACACCAGACTCTTTTAAACAGATATATTGGTGTGTGAACAGTCAGGGAGACACTATTACTGTTTTTTTTACAGCAAAAAATGCCAAAAACAGGATAATACAGAGACTTGACCCGTGGAACTGCAAAACCACAGTTCTATTTCTCTGGCCTACACCAGACTCTTTTAAACAGATATATTGGTGTCTGAACAGTCAGGGAGACACTATTACTGTTGTTTTTTACAGCAAACATTGCCAAAAACAGGATAATACAGAGATTTGACCTGTGGAACTGCAAAACCACAGTTCTATTTCTCTGGCCTACACCAGACTCTTTTAAACAGATATATTGGTGTCTGAACAGTCAGGGAGACACTATTACTGTTTTTTTTTTTACGGCAAAAAATGCCAAAAGCAGCATAATACAGAGATTTGACCCGTGGAACTGCAAAACCACAGTTATAGCTATGTGGCGTACACCAGACTCTTTTAAACAGATATATTGGTGTCTGACCAGTCAGGGAGACACTATAACAGGTTTTTTTACATCAAAAAATGACAAAAACAGGATAATACAGAGATTTGACCCGTGGAACTGCAAAACCACAGTTATAGTTATGTGGCGTACACCAGACTCTTTTAAACAGATATATTTGTGTCTGACCCGTCAGGGAGACACTATTACAGTTTTTTTTTTTATGGCAAATAATGCCAAAAGCAGGATAATACAGAGATTTGACCCTTGGAACTGCAAAACCACAGTTATAGTTATGTGGCATACACCAGACTCTTTTAAACAGATATATTGGTGTCTGACCAGTCAGGGAGACACTATTACTGTTTTTTTTTTACGGCAAAAATGCCAAAAGCAGGATAATACAGAGATTTGACGCGTAGAACTGCAAAACCATAGTTCTATTTTTCTGACCTACACCAGACTCTTTTAAACAGATATATTGGTATCTGACCAGTCAGGGAGACACTATTACAGTTTTTTTTACTGCAAAAAATGCCAAAAACAGGATAATACAGAGATTTGACCCGTGGAACAGCAAAACCACAGTTATAGTTATGTGGCATACACCAGACTCTTTTAAACAGATATATTGGTGTTTGACCAGTCAGGGAGACACTATTACAGTTTTTTTTACGTCAAAAAATGCCAAAAGCAGAATAATACAGAGATTTGACCCGTGGAACTGCAAAAGCACAGTTCTTTTTTTCTGGCCTACACCAAACTCTTTTAAACAGATATATTGGTGTCTGAACAGTCACAGACACGCTAAATATTTTTGGGGGTGGGGGAAATACCAAAAGGTTAATAAGACGTGTATTTGGACAGTCTGACTGAGGAAAAAAAATACAGGATTTAGATGAAAAAAAAAAAAAATTTTCCTGGCTCCTGAGACCGGGGTGATAAGTCTAGCAATTTGACCAGCAGGAGCACACAGGACAGTAATGCAGCGTTTGTTGGTATAACCACTGCTTCTCCTATACAGCCTGCCTGCCTGCTATCTGGGATGGATATTAGTCCTGAGAAGGACTGTTTGTTTGATTTGGCAGGCTTTAGAGACCCTACACTAACTATTTCGCACTATATATCTCTCCCTAACTCAGCAGCACTGTCCCTACACTGTCTGATCCGGAGCGACTGTGTCCAAGATGGCGGCGCCCGGTTTTAAATACTCGAGGTGACGCTGTGCGGCCAGCCAATCACTGTAATGCCTACAAACAACATGGCTGCGGCATTACAGTGACTGGCTGGCAATCCCTGCATGTTCATTGGCTGTGTAAAGAGCGCCAAACGTGCAGGGCGGAGACCCGAGCTCCCGCCCGAGTAACCCGGAAATGCTCGGTGCTCGCCGAACATCCCGAGTAGCGTGATGCTCGGGCGAGTACCGAGCAGTGTCGAGCATGCTCTCTCAACACTATACAGGATCAGTAATGTAATGTATGTACACAATGACTTCACCAGCAGAATAGTGAGTGCAGCTCTGGAGTATAATACAGGGTGTAACTCAGGATCAGTAATGTAATGCATGTACAGTTGTGGCACCCCAGGGGTCTGGTCTCCACAGTAATAGCAATATTATGTCTGAGAGCAGGTGGGAGGTCTCTTGGTCAGGAATCCTATGCATGCCACACCTCCTGCCCAGTCCTGGGAGGGGAAGAACTTCCCCTATATAAAGCTGGGGCTGAGGCAGGGTTAGTGAGAAGAGTAGAGCTGAGAAGAAGAGAAGCAGCTATAGGAAAGAGAGATCAGGAGCTCTGGGGAAGTCGTGCTAAAAGGAATCAGGGGCTGGCAGCTGTAGAGCTCGCCCTGATTGAAGAGTTACCACCGGACCCGGAGTCCGAGGCTGTGGGGATTAACCCTGACCCAGCAGCAGAAACCGCCCGGCAGGGGATTTCAGGTCCTCTGGCCAAGAAACCCGAAGGCACGGTCACACGCGTGGGACCAGCACCGCTGTCGTGGAGCGGAAGCCACTAGAAGGCCCCGAGTCACCGGCCATACGGGTGAGCACCACACGGTACACTCAGGGACGTGGGCTACCTTTACCCGCCTCTAGCAAGGTAGCCAGAAGAGTACAATTAGTTGGGGAGGCCTACAACTCCGCCTGGCCAAGGGGGATCCCATCAGCTCAAGGACTGACCAGGCCCCGACCGCTAGCCAGTACTCCGGGAGGGTCTATCTTTGTCACCAGTAAAGACCCTGAACTACACCGCATCGTCTCTGAGTGATTCCTGCTACCCCCATCATCCACGTCGGCTGCCCTGAGGCCATACCCCTCCCGTTGGGGGTTATACCATCCACGCTGCACCATCCTTCCACCGGCCTCAGCGGTCTGCCCTGCAGCGGCAGCTCCATAGCTGCATTCAACGGGTGGCGTAGTCGTCCTACATCTACTGCTAATATACCGCCACTTAGTCTGACTCCCTGGGCACGGACCGGGTCACCGCCACGAGACTACTACCCCTATCAGATCTGGCTCCGGGTAGTCCCTGCGTGCGCAACGCTACATCACATAGGCCCAGGGCGCGTCAACTTTTGGCGTAGTCGGCAGGATTTCGTGCCCGCAACCACCGGGTACTGCGTGCCTGAAAAAGACTGTTCAAACTTACCAGTGGTGAAGATTCCCGCCATCCAGCGCCATCTTCAGCCTTCTTCCCGCCATCCGTGAAGATTCCCGCCATCCGGCGCCATCTTCAGCCTTCTTCCCGCCATCCGTGGAGTTTTCCCGCCGTTGGACGCCATCTTGAAGACGCCGCGCGGGAAGAAGAGGGGCGTGGACTCCGAAAGCGCGCGAGAACTGAAGCTCCGCCTCACGTCCAGACGTCGCGTAAGGTCCTGGAAGGAGCCCAGCAGACGCTGACGTCACAGGAGCGCGACGGAAGGTCCTCAACCCTGACGATCCACTGCGGAGCCGCGGCCTACGGAAGAGGATCATCGCAAGGTAGGCCACGGTCCACTAGGGGGGAGGAAGATGTCGGATACGGAGGAGAGCTTCACTGCCTCAACCCCCGCCAGCGCCACCGCTGCTGCAGTCATGCCTTTCACCATGCCCTATATCCCGGGAGCGGCCTGGCTACCCCAGTACTCAGGGGAGTCACATACTCTGCATGACTTTAGAGAAAAGCTGGATAGCCTCTTCCAGGTGTACCCCCTCACAGAAGAGCAAAAAGTGAGCATCCTGGTGGCCCAATTAACTGGGGCAGCCCAAAGGGAGGTAAAGTCCTGGCCACCTGGGGGGAGGACTGTCGCAGGGATACTAACCCGGCTGAGGGACACCTTTGATACCCGCACCTCAGCCGAGATTAAGCTTAGATTCTATGGGTGCAAGCAGCGAGCACATGAGAGTATAAGGGACTATGCACTAAACCTACAAGAGGCCCTGAGAGCCATTAAGCAGACCGACCCTGACGGCGTGGGAAACGAGGACAGGCTGTTGACCGAACAATTTATAGAGGGACTATATTGCAATGCCCACCGAACCCAGTTGCGGGCAATGGCCTTACAGGATCCTCATCTGGACTTTGCACAGTTCAAGGACAGAGCCATCCGGGTGCTCCGAGAACCGGCACCGGGTGGCGTTGTGACCCACAGGCGCCCTACTACCGCTTACCACCAGGAGGCGGCGCCCTTGTCGACAGGGCCTGTGGGAGCTGACGCGCAGGCTTTGAACAATGACCCGGCTCCGGACCTGCACCATCAGGTCCAAGAGCTAGCTAAAAGCGTTGCTGCGCTAACCCGAACTGTGCAGTCTTTACAGGTTTCCACTCCAGGGAAGATCCAGCTGGCATCCGGACCGGAGGACATCCTGTGGCGTCGACCAAGGAGGACCCCACCGGCCAGAGGAAGACCCAGCGACCGGTACAACGAGGACGGACAACCTATCTGCCGCCGCTGCAATCAACCCGGACATATGGCAAGGTACTGTCCTTTAAACTGGCACAACCTGGGGTAGAGGGCCAACCCCCAGGAAAAAGATCACCAGGCCCATCGAACTGGCGTGACAAATATGTGGGAGGACGTCCAGTCTTGCCTGTGGTACTGGATGGCATTCCTATGAGTGCCGTACTGGACACTGGGTCACAGGTCACCACCATCCCGTACGTGCTCTTCAAGCAGTACTGGAATGACTCGGATATAACCCGCTACCCTGACGACGACTTGAGTATCATCGCCAGCAATGGTCAGCCCGTGCCACAGATCGGATTTAAAGAGGTGACCATTAAAATCGGTAGAGTCGAGCTGGCAGCCCAGGGACTGATCATTGTGGACATTGACAAGTGCGAGAGTCACCCTAAGATAACTCTAGGAACTAATGTAATTGAAAATTGTCTTGCAGAGGTGATTTTTATTTTACAGCAGGTTGCCAAGAACGCCAGCTCCGGCCAGCAGCAAGTGCTCCAAAAAGAGATCCGGGCACTGATGCGACGGCAACAGGTGGAACTCTCCGGCGGTGAGATTGGTAGCGTGAGAATGTGTGACCCTTTTCCTATTGCCATGCCCCCAAAAAGTGAAATGATGATTTGGTGCCGGGCGGCTATTTGTCTGAGGGGTAGAGATTACCAGGCAATGGTAGAACCAGTTTACTCAGACAGTAGGCCCACCATTTTGACAGCACGGGGGGTGGTCAATGTACGCCATGGGAGGGTGCCCGTTCGCATAATAAATATCGGGAAGAGGGAAGTGTACCTGCCCCGGTATGCCACGCTAGCCAAATTGTATACTATCAATCAGAATTCCATACAGTCCGTAGAACCCTTGCCTCCATCTTCTCTGGAGGAAGGTAACGGCTCTAAACAACAAATGGAGGATTGGTGTCAGCAACTACATTTGGGTACTGACTCCACTCCCTCACACCAGAAACAGGGAGTCTATCGGGTGGTTCAAGAGTATGAGAGAGTGTTTAGTAAACACCCGTTAGACTTCGGGCGAGTCAAGGGGGTAGAACACCACATCCCCACGGGAGACCATCCTCCCATAAAAGAGAGGTATCGACCCGTACCCCCTGCACACTACCAACACGCCAAGGGGATGCTTAGAGACATGAAGGAGGCTGGGGTAATCAGAGATAGCTGTAGCCCCTGGGCAGCTCCACTAGTCTTGGTCAAAAAGAAAGACAACACCATGAGAATGTGTGTAGATTACCGGAAAATCAACCGTATCACACACAAGGATGCGTACCCCTTACCAAGGATAGAGGAGTCTTTGGCTGCTTTAAAATCTGCTAACTTCTTCTCTACCTTGGATCTCACTAGCGGGTACTGGCAGGTTCCTGTAGCAGAGGCGGACCGGGAGAAAACTGCATTCACCACCCCGATGGGACTTAGTGAGTTTACCTGCATGCCGTTCGGGCTCTGTAACGCACCAGGAACCTTCCAACGATTGATGGAATCCTGTCTGGGACACCGAAACTTTGAGACGGTTTTGTTGTACCTGGACGATGTCATCGTATATTCCAAGACTTATGAGGACCACCTGAAACACCTGGCGGAAGTGTTCGAAGCTCTGGCAAGCTACGGCCTAAAGGTGAAACCCTCCAAGTGTCACCTCCTGAAGCCAAAGGTGCAGTACCTGGGACACGTGGTGAGTGCGGACAGAGTGGCTCCCGACCCTGATAAGATCACCGCAATTAAGGAATGGCCAAGCCCCTCCAGCGTAAAGGAAGTGAGGCAGTTCCTCGGGTTGGTAGGCTACTACCGAAGGTTCATTCCCGGTTTCACCAAAAAGGCAGCCCCTATGCAGGACCTCCTGATAGGCCAGTCCAGGAAAGCCAAGAACCAGAAGCCACCCTTCAGATGGGAGAAGCTGGAAGAAGAGTCCTTCCGTCAGCTGAAGATGGCCCTCACGGGGGATGAAATCCTGGCGTACCCTGATTATAGCCAGCCCTTTATCCTCTACACCGACGCCAGTAACATCGGGCTAGGAGCCGTACTGTCCCAGATCCAGCAGGGGAAAGAACGGGTAATTGCTTACGCCAGCCGAAAACTGCGACCCACCGAAAGAAACCCTGAGAATTACAGCTCATTTAAGCTAGAGTTCCTGGCAGTGGTGTGGGCAGTCACCGAACGCTTTAAGCACTACCTCGCTTCTTCCCGGTTCACCTGCAAGACTCGGTGCCCTAGAGCAGAGATGGATGGCCCGCTTGTCCAACTATGAGTTTACAATCAAATACCGGGCAGGACGCTCCAATACCAACGCGGACGCCCTGTCCAGGATGCCAAACCTACCGGACGAGGGTGAGGATTCAGAAGACTTGGAAGAGGTCGAACTCCCTGCGTTCCACCGTCATGGGACTATCCAGTATTCCCACCGTGTGAGGGGTAAGCAAGCCGCTACGTTCAACCCCTTACCTCACTACAACTGGGCGGAAACGCAAGACAGTGACCCTGCCGTCCGGCTGGTGAAGGAGATGCTGACTCAGCCAGAAGCTCGCCTTGACCCAGACGCTCCGGAGGAGGCCAAGCAACTGTGGGCAGAGAAGAGTCGACTGTTCCTTTACAAGGGGAAGTTGTGCCGCAGAATGGTTAACTCCCGGACGCATGAACTGATCTGGCAAGTAGTGGTGCCAAGAAGGGACGCGGCTATGGTGATGGAGGCATACCACGACGGGGCTGGGCACTTCGGATGGAAGAAGCTGGAGTTCCTGCTGCGCGGGCGGTTCCATTGGGTAGGCATGAGAGGAACCATCGAGAGGTGGAGCAGAGACTGTGGCCCATGCAACCTAAGAAGGAAGGACCGTGCCAGCCAGAAGACCCCCCTTCAGTCCATCGTCACCCGGCAGCCGTTGGAACTGGTCACCTTGGATCATGTAAAACTGACCCCAAGCAGAAGTGGCTACGTCTACGCATTAACCATCGTGGATCACTACTCCCGGTTCTTGGTTGTCGTCCCCGTCAAGGACTTAACGGCTCAAACAGCAGCTAGAGCCTTCCAGCAGCACTTCTGCCGTCCACACGGCTACCCAGAGCAGGTGCTGATGGACCAGGGACCTGCCTTTGAAGCGGAGGTCTTCCAAGAGTTCTGTACTCTGTATGGCTGCCGGAAGATCAGGACGACACCCTATCATCCGCAAACTAATGGACTTTGTGAGAAAATGAACCAGGTGGTGATAGATCTTCTAAAAACATTGCCCCTGGAAGAACGCAGTCTGTGGCCTGAGAAGCTGCCCGACCTGGTGGACCTATACAACTACATCCCTGTAGGTTCCACCAACTGTACCCCGGCTTACCTAATGAGGGCAAGACCCGGTAAGCTACCTGTTGACCTGGAGATGGGAGTCCTGACACCCGAGGACACTTCACCGGAAGCAGACTGGGACACAGAGAGGCAGCAGCAGTACCGGAAAGTACAGGAGAGCGTGGAGCGAAGTCTCTGTCTAGCTAGGGAAAGAGAAGAGAAAACTTACAACCAGTATGCTCCCGCTGTTCCCTTGGTACCCGGAGAGCAGGTCTTGAAGAGGAAAAGACGGCTCCACAAGTTGGACGACCAGTGGGAGAAGGACCCGTACATCGTATTGCCCTCAAGCCACGACAACCCAAAGGTCTGTACCATCAGTAAAGACGGAGGGGAAACCACAACCATTGTATCCCGGGATCACCTGAAGAAGTGTCCCGAACAGCTACGGAACCCTGAAGAGGAACAAGAAGACCCTCGACCCGTAGAGGAAAGGGAAGATGTGGTTAGTACTGTGCTCGGAGACTTCCCTCGGTCCTGGACTCAAGTCAATGGTGCAGTTGTGGTACCCGTCCTCACGTTCCTCCAACCAGCATCCCAAGTACTTACGGAGCAACCGGTAGAGCTGGAAGAACAGCCGGTCCAGGAGGCAGAAGACTCCACACAAGCAGATCAGGAGGATCAACCCTCTGCTTATAGTGAGCCTGCCATACCCCTAGTGAGCCAAAGAGCCCGTAGACAGCTGCCCAGTTTATCCTTGACAGCTCCTACACCCTGTAGTTCAGGGCCAGACAGTCAGCTCCGTAGGTCCACTAGGGCCACTAGAGGCCAGTTACCCGCACGTTGGAGGATTTGAAGTGTTTAAATTGTTTTATTTGTGGTCACCTGTCTGTTACTTGTAAATAATTATGTGTTTCTAGTTATTTTTAGGAGTCCTTGGTGGATTACCGGGAATCCTTGTACAATTGGTTGGAGCGTAACTTAGGAATGGACTAAAGACTGTTAAGGACTCGGGGCAGGACAGACCCCTACCTGGTTACGTCTCCCTGTGTTGGTGAAATGGACACCCTTGTTTTCTTGAAAAACTGCACCCGGTTGCGGACACGCCGTGACCATCATAATGTATTTTTCTTTATTGTACTGTTTTTGTTTATAATTTGTTATGTTTACAAAAGTATGTTTAGTCCCGGAGTACTAAAATTCACTAGGGGGGAATGTGGCACCCCAGGGGTCTGGTCTCCACAGTAATAGCAATATTATGTCTGAGAGCAGGTGGGAGGTCTCTTGGTCAGGAATCCTATGCATGCCACACCTCCTGCCCAGTCCTGGGAGGGGAAGAACTTCCCCTATATAAAGCTGGGGCTGAGGCAGGGTTAGTGAGAAGAGTAGAGCTGAGAAGAAGAGAAGCAGCTATAGGAAAGAGAGATCAGGAGCTCTGGGGAAGTCGTGCTAAAAGGACAGGGGCTGGCAGCTGTAGAGCTCGCCCTGATTGAAGAGTTACCACCGGACCCGGAGTCCGAGGCTGTGGGGATTAACCCTGACCCAGCAGCAGAAACCGCCCGGCAGGGGATTTCAGGTCCTCTGGCCAAGAAACCCGAAGGCACGGTCACACGCGTGGGACCAGCACCGCCGTCGTGGAGCGGAAGCCACTAGAAGGCCCCGAGTCACCGGCCATACGGGTGAGCACCACACGGTACACTCAGGGACGTGGGCTACCTTTACCCGCCTCTAGCAAGGTAGCCAGAAGAGTACAATTAGTTGGGGAGGCCTACAACTCCGCCTGGCCAAGGGGGATCCCATCAGCTCAAGGACTGACCAGGCCCCGACCGCTAGCCAGTACTCCGGGAGGGTCTATCTTTGTCACCAGTAAAGACCCTGAACTACACCGCATCGTCTCTGAGTGATTCCTGCTACCCCCATCATCCACGTCGGCTGCCCTGAGGCCATACCCCTCCCGTTGGGGGTTATACCATCCACGCTGCACCATCCTTCCACCGGCCTCAGCGGTCTGCCCTGCAGCGGCAGCTCCATAGCTGCATTCAATGGGCGGCATAGTCGTCCTACATCTACTGCTAATATACCGCCACTTAGTCTGACTCCCTGGGCACGGACCGGGTCACCGCCACGAGACTACTACCCCTATCAGATCCGGCTCCGGGTAGTCCCTGCGTGCGCAACGCTACATCACATAGGCCCAGGGCGCGTCACAGTGACTGCACCAGCAGAATAGTGAGTGCAGCTCTGGAGTATAATACAGGATGTAACTCAGGATCAGCAATGTAATGTATGTACCCAGTGACTGCACCAGCAGAATAGTGAGTGCAGCTCTGGAGTATAATACAGGGTGTAACTCAGGATCAGTAATGTAATGTATGTACACAGTGACTGCACCAGCAGAATAGTGAGTGCAGCTCTGGGGTATAATACAGGATGTAACTCAGGATCAGTAATGTAATGTATGTACAGTGACTGCACCAGCAGAATAGTGAGTGCAGCTCTGGAGTATAATACAGGATGTAACTCAGGATCAGCAATGTAATGTATGTACCCAGTGACTGCACCAGCAGAATAGTGAATGCAGCTCTGGAGTATAATACAGGATGTAACTCAGGATCAGCAATGTAATGTATGTACCCAGTGACTGCATCAGCAGAATAGTGAGTGCAGCTCTGGAGTATAATACAGGGTGTAATTCAGGATCCATGTTTAACATTACAAAGTATAAGAGAAGCTTTAAAATTTATTTATTTATCTATCTGTTGTGGGGATGGGGGTTGAAGAAGACTTTGTGGCAACAGGGGAGTTACATGATGTTGTTTACTGTTTTATGTATTTATGTGGGTGATAAAAAGTTTGTATTTTATCCCTATGGCCGTTGTGAGTTTCAGTTCTCCTCTAGGCTTTGCCTTAAAGTTAATCTGTCACCCCCTGGGATGTATGTAACCTTTTAATATGGGCATACAGGTGATAGAAATGTAAATCTATTCATACCTGTATGCTTCCTATTAATGGTTTTTATGTTTTGAAATCTTATATTTTACCTTTATGGTAATGATTGCTCCAGGCCCCAAGCCCATAAGGAATCCCCACCTCCTCTCTTTATTATCATAGTACTCCCCTACCCTACACGTCAGTGTCCTGTGACGTGCAGTTGCAGCGCTGTAATCTCGCACCTGTATGTTGAAGTACCGCCATGATCCTCCCTCCCTCGAGTCTCCGTGACTCACCGGCGACTGCGCAGAAGATCACAGACTAGTGTATTCTGTGATCATGTGCGCAGGCGCGTCACTCCCGGTGACGTCCCCTGTGCTCCACAATAGAACCCGACTGACCTGCCCGCCATCTTCCCGGGGACCTGTTTTACCCTATCGACGGCAGTGTCAGGGCGTCACTGCCGGCGCCTGCGCAGAATATAACGGAATACACTAGTTTGTGATCTTCTGCGCGGGCGCCGGTGAGTCACGGAGACTCGAGGGAGGATCATGGCGGTAGTTCAACGTGCAGGCGTGAGATCACAGGACACTGTGACGTGTAGGGTAGGGGGGTACTATGATAATAAAGAGAGGAGTTGGGGATTCCTTACGGACCCGGGGCCTGGAGCAATCATTGCCTTAAAGGCATAATTTAAGATTTCAAAACATCAAAACCGTATGCCGATATTAATAGGTAATATACTCCCAGGGGGTAACCGATTCCCCTTAAGGCCGTCTCTTGGAATGCAGGAGGTCTGCCCACTAGGGGAACAATACAGAACAAAGGGATATAGTTTACACTACACAGGGCAGTAGATAGTTAACATTTGGGATTAGCCCACTAGTTGGGAGGGATTAAACTAGTTTTTTTTTTATAGAAAAGGTTTTCTGGTTTTCAGAGAGTCCATCCAAGTGACAGAGAAGAAGAGTGGTGTGGAAAGCAAAACTAGACATTACTGTGCTAGCAGGATTGAAATTGGATGCAGCTGAGCTGGTAAGGGTGCTGTCAGTGCTGAGTCTCCATACAGTATGAGGGCACATCCGGAGCTTTGCTTGGACACTGGGACAGTCTTGGGCCTTAGGCCCAGAAGAGGTATTGAGGGTTATACCTCTGTCTACCCTGTGAGGAAGATGATGTTCGGGTTGCAGAGGAAGGATGGTGTGCCTCAGAGAAGCTGTTATGTCTAATAGGAATTCTCTACGGTCAGCAGAAGAAGTTGGGCTAGAAACAGGTCAGGCTGAACAGAGGCAAGGACTAATAGTCCCTTTTTGGTGGTTTCTTTTGTTCTGTGTACTATGTCTTAATCTGTATGCTGCAGCCATGTGTAACCAAATTGCACAGTAAAGCTGATCTTGTTAACCCGGACCCAAGGTCTCCTGTCTTGTCTGTAGCCGGAACCGGTCTCATGGACAGGGAGGTAACCAGGACTTCTGAATCAAAAGTGAGTAATGAACGAACTCCACAGCACAACACACTCCTCTCAAATTCCTGTTTAGAAGAGGGGTTTCAGGGCAAAGAGAACTCCATTCTGGCCCACAGCAAACCGGCCCTGTGTCCCCCTTCACATCCATGAAAAACACTGATGACTGATTGTAAAAAGGGACACCTAAAACTGACCCTGCCCACATAATCATTGGTTTATATCAAATGTCACTATTTAGGGGTACACGGAATATGATTTTTCCAATGTGTTATTGGCTTCTGTTTATGTTGCAACCAGTTACAAAAAAATACTTGGTTTAATATGTGGGTTTAGCATCTATATGACACTACTTACAGAAGCTCAATAATACTGCCATACACAGAAAAATTATATGGCCACTCAGTGACAATATATCATTACTCCGTAGTTCCAAAATCAGCAGATTCTGTTCCTTACTCCACTCCCCCACTTGTCGTCTTTCCTGAGTTTTCCTCTGTTCCGTTTGGATTATGTCCAATGAGGAATAATATTCAACGAGGAAAACTGAGAAATTATCTGGCAATGACCCAACACTGAGTGCGTAGAGCGAGGGCAGCTAGTATTGATATTTGGGGGTCCTGCTACTAAATATGACTCATGAATGTCTGTGCACTGTCACCAAAGTTTTCAGCCAGCATAAATGAGAACGAGTTCTCTGACCACAGAACAGATCCCCTTTAAAGAGTTATCCCCAAAATCATAACGTGGTCTCCATTTTCTATACATGTAGAATTCACCATGTGTGCCAATACAACTTATTTTTTTAAAATCTGCATTGATTTGCAGTTACCACCCTCCTAATGATGACCCTCTGGCTCTATTCACCCTCCTTTGCAACTGCATCCATTCTTCTGTTGGCATAATGCTATTGGTTGAGAATGCTCAGATGCACCCAATGACCCTGTCTAATACAAGATCTGACAGCTGGGCTGCAGCACAGCTCAGCCATGCTATGCTGAAGATCCCACTGATACAAGCTGCATTTGCACCTAATGACCGTGTATACTTAATAAAAAATAGATGCACCTATAACCCAGTCTAATAAAACATGTCCCAGATCCTCTAATCACAGCTTCGTCGCCCTGACAGCTAGGTTGTAGCACAGTTCAGCTATGCTATGTTCAGCTTTGCCATGCAGGAGAGAGGATGATCATGCTGAGGATCACCATGTACCACCAATGAAATGTGAAGTTTGTAAATAGTAATGAATATTGGTCAAGTAGTGGGTCACAGTCACTACATTCAAAACAATCAATGTTCACTATATCTTTATCTATAAGGAAGCACACAGGAGAGCAGAGGAGGGGGCCTGCAGCACTGAGCAGAAGCAGTGTGCTAGTAGAAAATGTAGTTTTAGCAGACACGAATAGGATTGCCCATTCACCTCTGAAGTTGGATGCACTAATGGGGACATAGAGATGAAAAAAGACACAAAGGTACAAGAAAGAAACTTTGTTGAGTTTTGTCACGCAAGCTGTGTGAAAGACTTAAGGCAACACAAAGGGAAGAGGGAATGGGAGCCCAGACTGTAGGGAAAGGGGGGAAGCGGAGACCTCCTAGGTTGATCTAGCGTCACCCTGTCTCCCTTAACGTCCCTGTATTGGCTCTTCACCAATCGTTGCACGCGTACCTCACCCTGTCTTTGCCTGGCATATGGCTAAGGCTATGGAAGGGAGGAGATGAGCACTAGTCGATCTCCACTAAACACTATAAACAACAGGGGTGGACAAACAGGGGGAAATTGCTTAGCTTTATACGAACTCCTGACAAATGTGCACACATCCTCAAGCTCCATAGAGGACGAAGTACTGCTCTTCCTAAAGCTTTCACAAGTAGTAATCAATATCATCAGCACCTCCCTCTGAAACACAGCAAGTATTTATACACCTAGGCAGGTTGTTAATTAGCCAGAGGGACGTAGCCGCTGGGTCCTAGAGACAGCCTCTAAGAAGATGTCTGTAATGCCAAATGTAGAGATCTCCTGCAATCAACTGCAGGGCGACTGTCTGTCACCAGTAACACACCCGTGACAGTACCCCCTCCTCTACGAGTGGCCTCCAGACACTCAGGACCGGGTTTCTCAGAATAAGAGGTGTGGAATGAGCGAACCAACCTGGGAGCGTTCACCTCTGATGTTGAAACCCACATCGTCTCCTCTGGACCATATCCTTTCCAGTGCACCAAGTAATGTAGAGAATGATGTTGAAGACGAGAATCTACTATCATCGAAATCTAGAACTCCAGATTGCCATCAACCATTACTGGGGGCGGTGGTAGAGGTGAGGGTTCAAGAGGTTCCACATACTTTATGAGTAAGGACCTGTGGAACACGTTGTGGACCTTAAGGGCTTGAGGAAGTTCAAGAAGATGAAATGCTGCTGGGTTAACGACCGCGGTTATTTTATAGGGACCAATAAACCTAGGTCCCAACTTCCAAGAAGGAACTTTCAATCTTATATTCCTGGTAGACAACCACACAAAGTCATTCACATTCCAGGTCCGGACCTGGCAAGTGATTTCTGTCAGCCATACGTTTATACCTGTCTCCCATGATCTTTAAATTACTCAGAACACCCTGCCATACCGAGGAGAGCGATGAAGCAAACCGTTCCTCCTCAGGAACTCCTGAAGCTCCTCCCCCAATAAAGGTACCAAACTGTGGGTGATAACCATATGCACCGAAGAACGGTGACCTGCCAGTGGATTCTTGACGATGATTATTAATGGCAAATTCTGTCAGCGGTAAGTAGGATGCCCAATCCTCCTGATTATCGAAGATGAGACACCTGAGATACGTCTCCAAATTCTGATTGACACGCTCGGTCTGCCCATTCGACTGATGGTAGAAGGCAGAGGAAAAGGACAGCTTCACTCCCAGTCGAGAACAGTATGCCTTCCAGAACTTGGAAACAAACTGGGTCCCCCGATCTGACACCACATCCGAGGGAACCCCGTGAAGCTTCACAATCTAATTTATGAACACCTGAGCAAATGTCTTGGCATTTGGAAGTGCAGGTAATGCGACAAAGTGAACCATTTTACTGAACCTATCTACAACCACCAAAACCACCGTTTTGCCAGCAGAAACCGGTAGGTCAGTAATAAAATCAATGGACAAGTGTGTCCATGGCCTACTAGGGATAGGTAGCGGAAGAAGAGTACCAGATGGACGGGTATGCGAAACCTTAGAACGTGCACAAATGCTACAAGCGGCTACGTGTTCAATCACATCCTGATGCAACCCCGGTCACCAAAAATGATGAGAGAGGAGGTCCGCGGTTGCCTTACCACCTGGATGCCCAGCAAGTTATGACGTTCCTTAATTACTTTGCGGTGCAGATTAGATGGTACAAATAACCTTCCTGAAGGGCAGGAGGCAGGGGTGTCCCCCTGAGCCTCTAACACCTCACCCTCCAGTTCAGGATACAATGCCGAAACGACTACTCCTTTCTGTAATATAGGGGAAGGGTTCTCATGGTCACCAACAACAGGGAAGCTCCGGGACAAAGCATCAGCCTTGACATTTTTAACCCCTGGACGAAAAGTGCAACAAAATTAAACCTAGTAAAATACAGGGACCATCTGGCTTGCCTAGGGTTGAGACGTTTTGCTGACTGGAGAGATGGCAGGTTCTTATGGTCAGTAATAACAATAATAGGATGGATAGCCCCCTCCAACCAATGTTGCCATTCCTCGAACGCTAATTTGATCGACAAAAATTCCCTATTACCCACGTCATAATTTCTCTCAACCGAAGACAATCTTTTAGAAAAGAAAGCACATGGATGCCATTTACCAGGGGATCCTGAGACAACACAGCCCCAACCCCGACATCTGATGCATCAACCTCCACAATAAAGGGTTGGGAAACATAGGGTTGACTGAGTATAGGTGCAGTGGCAAAATGATTCTTTAAGGAAGAAAAAGCCTGGAGAGAAGCATCCGACCATTTGGAAAAATCAGACCCGTTCTTAGTCATGTCAGTAAGGGGTTTCACAATAACAGAGTAATTTTGGATGGATTTCCGGTAAAAATTAGTAAAGCCCAGAAAATGTTGTAGAGCCTTCAGGTTCTCGGGACGTTCCCAATCAAGGACTGCACGGATCTTCTCCGGATCAATCCGAAAACCCGAAGATGACAACAAGTACCCCAAAAACTGCACCTCCTGAACAGTGAAAACACATTTTTCCAGTTTGGCATAAAGTTTGTTATCCCTTAATATCTGGAGCACCTGTTTAACATGCCCCCGATAAGTCTCAACATCAGGTCAGTAAAACAAAATATCGTCTAGATAGACCACCACAAACCTCCCAACCAAATGATGGAAAATATCATTTATGAAATGCTGGAATACCGCAGGTGCATTGCTCAGACCAAAAGGCATAACCAGAATCTCGAAATGTCCTTCCATGGTATTGAACGCTGTTTTCCATTCGTCGCCTTCTGTGATTCTAACCGGATTGTAGGCTCCCCTTAAGTCCAACTTGGAGAATACCTTAGCTCCTACAACCTGGCTAAACAAATCAGGAATCAGAGGAAGAGGGTATGGATCTCTGATGGTAATTTGATTTAATTCCCAGAAATCTAAACAGGGACATAGACCGCCACCTTTTTTCTTCACAAAGAAGAAGCCTGCTGCCACGTGCGACGATGAGGGTCTGACATGTCCCTTCTCCAGATTTTCCGCAATGAAATCCTTCATGGCTTGTCTCTCAGGGCCGGAAAGATTATACAGTCTGGATTTCTGTAGTTTAGCTCCAGGTGTCAGGTTAATAGGACAGTCATAAGCACGATGAGGAGGCAATTCTTGACACCCACTCTCAGAAAAAACGTTCTTAAAAGCAGACAGTAGCAAGGGAAATATCTAAACAGTTTTCATGGCAGTAATCTCCCCATTCAATTATCTCCCTGGTTTGCCAATCCACCAATGGATTATGTTTAACAACCCAAGGAATACCCAAAACAATTGGTGTGGGAAGATTGTCCAGAACATAGCAAGGGATTATTTCTCAATGAACTGACCCCACCCTCAGTTTTACATTATGTACAATCTGAGTAAATGCTTTCTGTGCAAGTGGTGCTGAGTCAATGGCAAAGATGGAAATAGGTTCAGCTAAAGCACAGCAAGCAAGACCATGAGTTTTCACAAACTCAGCATCAACCATGCTGACTCTGGCTCCACTTTCAAGAAACACAGAAATTTTCTTGGTTTTTCTCTCTAGCACCACCTCTGCTGACAGGACAAAGAGGGAATTGCAGGTTGGTAACAAATGCACCCCTTGTTTATCCAACTCCAGACTACCAAGAGTTAATCGAGTCTCCTTTTGTTTAGGAATTGCAGGACAGGCGCAACAAAATGTCCCTTTTTCCCACAAAAAAAATATGCCTTTTTTCCTGCGAATCTCTGAGGAGATGTATGATGTAGAGACACCCCCTAACTGCATGGGTTCCTCCACCTCCCCCAGTACTGGCTCAACCCCAGACCGCTTCCCCGGCAGAGGTTCACAACCCCGACAAGAAGACCCGGGAGAAGGTGGTCTCACCAGTCTATCCCGAAGCCGTCTATCAAGACGTATGGCCAACGATATGGCAGCCTCCAAGGACTGAGGGGTTGCATATACTGCCAAGGCATCTTTCAACCTTTCAGTAAGCCCCTCACAAAATTGACTTCTAAGGGCTGAGTCATTCCATTTGGAATCCGTTGCCCATCTATGGAAATTCGAACTGTACGTTTCCGCTGACCGAATACCCTGATGAAGGCGACGTAGCCTAGACTCAGCCAAGGTGACTCGGTTAGGGTCATCATAGATGGGGGCCAGAGCCCCGAAACACCCCTCCACAGACTGGAGGCAAACCGAGTCCTACAGTAAAGAAATGCCCACTACTGAGGATCGACCTGCAGTAGAGAGATCACAATACCAACCCGTTGCTCCTCATTTCCGGAGGAGCTAGGACGAAGTTTAAAATACAGTTTGCAGGACTCCTTGAAAACAAAAAACTTGTCCCTACCTCCTGAAAATCTGTCCGGGAGGGCAACCTTGGGTTCAGGCTGGGCAGGCCTACCTGCAGAGACCCCCACATTAGCGACCAGTAGCCGCTGATGCTGTTGCTAAACCTCACAGCAGAGGTCATTCACCTCCAGGGACAGATGGTGGAACTACTCTGCGAGCTCTGGAACAGTACCCATACCAAGGGAGAAAGGGAAAAAAAAAATTCCACGCCCAAAAACACACAAAGGGAAGAAAAAACAAACAAAGTGGCAGTTCTTTTTTTTTCCTTTTCAAAATGTGCTCGGCCGGTGATAATGTCACGCAAGGTGTGGGAAAGACTTAGTGCAACATAAAGGGAAGAGGGAAAGGGAGCCCAGACTCTAGGGAAAGGGGGAAGTGGAGACCTCCTATGTTGATCTAGCGTCACCCTGTCTCCTCTAACGTCCCTGTATTGACTCTTCACCAATCGCCACACGCATACCTTGCCCTGTCTTTCCCTGGCGTATGGCTAAGGCTAGGGAAGGGAGGAGATGAGCACTAGTTGATCTCCACTAAACACTATAGACAACAGGGATGGACAAACGGGGAAATTGCTTAGATAAACTCCAGACAAATGCGCACATGTCCTCAAGCTCAATAGAGGACAAAGAACTGCTCTTGCTAAAGCTTTTACAAGTAGTAATGAATATCGCCGTTACCGCCCTCTGAAACACAGCAGGTATTTATAAACCCAGGCAGGGTGTTAATTAGTCAGAGGGAGCTAGCCGCTGGGTCCTAGAAACAGCCTCTAAGAAGATGTCTGTAATGCCAAACGTAGAGATCTCCTGCAACCAACTGCAGGGCGACTGCCTGTCACCTCTGACACACCCGTGACAGGTTTGTAATGTATAATAACAATACTCATGCAGATACCGAGCTTTGTAAATAAAAAAAAAATATTGCCATTGTGTTAATTTGGGTTATCCAGGACTTTTATTTACAGTGAGCCTAAGCAATAAGAGGCAAGTAATTTCTAACTACCTGCCTGTTGTGCCTGGCGCTGATCTCTGCTTGCACACAATGGTCACAGACCGCTACTGCAGGCGATTCAACCTCTTCCACTGACATCACATCGGTAGAGCAGCGGCTTCTAATCTGCTCTGCTCTGTTGACATTGTGTGACTGCTGACATCATGTTGATTGACAGCTGGCTCCCCGCTGCCTAACTGCGGGGAGTCAGCTGTCAATCAGCATGATGTAGGCAGTCATTTCCTGTCGACAGAAGCCCAGAGGAAGAAGAGCTGATGTGGAGCAGATAAATCACCGGTAGGAGTGGTCAGTGATCGCTCTGAGCTGACGCCGAGTACACCAGGCAGGTAGTCGCCCATGTTGGTAATTACCTGCATGTTAGTTTTTAGGCACATAGTAAAAAAAAAATCCCGGATAACCCCTTTAAGTATACCTAGAGTACAAAAATAGATTTTGATTTTTCTTTCATAATGCCCACAAAAAATTTTGCGTTTTGCTTGTTTTTATCTAGAAGCTACATGATTGCTAATACAATCTTCCCATTCTGCAGGAGTAGGTGTTGTATAAACCAGTCTGCATGAAGAAGCAGTGGACTGTATTGCAAAAAAAACCCCTTCCGTATGCCATTTTAACAACAAAACCCAGACAAAAAGTTGAGAGGTCCCTCAGAAGTACAGAATTTTAAGCAAATGGGTTTCTTCTAGTGCTAGAGCCAATTATGGATCTCACTTGGTTACATGATGAGTAGTGTTGAGCCACCCCCGTAGTGTTCGAGTTCGGTTCGGTTCGTCGAACACCCGTGTGTTCGCCGAACTGTTCGTCGAACTGTTCGTCGAACACCTTCGAACACCGTTAAAACCAATGGCAGGCAAACAAAAACACATAGAAACACATAGAAAACACCTTCAAAGGTGTCCAAAAGCTGACAAACTGCTCAGAAGACACAACTAACACAAGGAAAAGTGACAAGTACATATAGTCATGCGAAAAGAAAAGAGATGGAGGAGTAAAAGGAGGGGGAGACACAGATATAGGCATGTCATGCCCTTCTAAAATCCAAAAAGTGAGAAGCCGACACGTTCAGTCCGCTCCTGCCCGTGCCACCTCCGCGTCGCCGGGTTTGTGCCAGAGCCGCGGTGAACCCTGACGGCCAGCCCCCCTCTCCCAATACTGGTGCCTGTCCGCTGGTGGGTCGAGCGAGCCCCCCTGTGGTGGAGGCAGCTCTAAGCTTTTTAATTTAAATTGTCTCTCTAATTTGAATGAATACACTTTAAATCCATTTACAAGGATCTATTGGAGGGCAAGTCTCATGCCAGCAGCCGCGTAATTCCAGCTCCAGTAGCGTCCACTAAAGCTGCTGCAGTTAAAAAGCTTTTATAAGGATCGAGCTCGGCTGTCCACCGCAAGGCATCCTACTGCCAGTCCCAGCCCCTATGCCTTGGGGTGCCTCCTGATGCTCTTCACTGAGTATCCCGTGGTCCCGAAGCATTTCCTTTGAAAAAATTAAGTGTCCAAACTACAGGTGGTGTAGCTTGCTTAACAGCCGGGATAATCCGCTGACTAGCAGACACTGCTACTAGGCACAAAGTATTTCCTGGGCTAGATGCAGTTAAAAATTTGTAATTAGATACTCTCGTTGGATGCTGAGAAAGCATTCCATAGAGTCTCCTGGCACGCCATATATGATTCTCTTAAAAAGCTTGGGGTAGGGGTCTAGGGGACCCTTTTATAGCCAAAATCACGGCCCTGTATCGCAATACGTCACCTAGGCTGAAGATAAATGGAACTGTAGCACCCTGAGGGCTCGGTTGCTACAGAGGTATTGCACCTCACCCAGAGGTGTGATATCTCACTCTCAGGTAAGGATGTAGTGTGGATCAGGACCCGACACCTGCATGCATTACACCACATTGCCGTGGGGCAGGGCGACCAATATGCCCCTGAGATGGGCACGACAGTCCCTGTCCCTGGCTGGAGTGGGGGGAGGGAACACTGAGGAAGGGGAACCCTGTAGTGCAGGAGCAGGGAGGAAGCAGTTCCTGGGTGCATTGAGAAGGGAGTATAAAAGGTGGGCACCATCTTAGTTCAGTGCAGAGAAGTCTGAGCAGAAGTGGCAGGGAGCAGGGGCTCTGCATGAGCTCTGCTCCGGAGGCGGGCCTAGTAACAGAGGCCCAGGCCTGGAAGAGGGAGAAGGAAGGAAGAGGAGCGGAGAAGGCTCCAGGAACGAGGAACGAAGGGATCCCAGGGGTGCGGACGGGCGAGTCGCCACCGCACGCCCGAATCCACCTGCGTGGAGGGGTCAGGCCAAAGGGGGAGACCGGTCCCCGAAACTAGTGGAGGCAGGAAACGACCCTCAGCTAGAAACAGGAGGCTGTGACATTTTATGTGGCGCAGCCCCTCGCTACACCCGCTAGGAAGGCACCACATAGGGTCAGGGAAACTGGCGCCAAGTTTACCAAGAGGAGGCCCGAGGCAGCCGGACAGAAGGGTTGGTAAGAAAGGCCAGACAAAGGACACACAAAGGGGGTCCTGTGAAGCGCTCCAAAGTTATCTGGGAGTTGTCTGAGCCCCTCACCTGGTGAGCACAGTACGACGTGGGCAGCCGTTACCTGCAGACGTGGTCTGGATAATAAGAACTGTGAGTAAAGGCCCTGGACTGCATCACTGACTCCGTGTCGTTACTGCTGCTGCCCTGCACCATCACCCCCATCCTCCGCATACACTGCCCTGAGGCTATACTCCTCCCGTGGGGAGTTATGCTATGCTCTGCTGCACCCACAACACCAGCCTCAGCGGTCTGCCCTGGAGCGGCGGTTCACTCTGACCGCAATCCACGGGTGGCGTAGTCGGACATTTAAACATCAAAACCACATAAATAGTTCCGCCACTGGTTTGACCGCCCTGAGCCACGGAACCGGGTCGCTGCCACGGAGACTACAACCACCAGCATCCACCAAAAAGGGTCCGGCTCCGGGTGTCCCAAGGCCCAGGGGGCGCGTCAGAACATTTTCATCACCTTTCACAATCACCAATGGGACAAGGCAGGGATGTTCTCTGTCCCCTCTCTTATACATCCTAGTGACGGAGCACCTGCTCTCATCAATTCGCCAAAACCCCAATATTAGGTGGATTGAGGTGGGAGGCACCGAGTACAAGTGCTCTCTATTTGCTGATGATGTCCTAGTATATATCACTCAATCACATATATCCATCCATGCTGTTATGGCTGAAATAGATCACTTTGTTACATGGTCAAATTTTAAAATCAATGCAGCGAAGTCTGAGGCCCTCGATGTCTCCCTCCCCAAATCCATATAGGATTCCATCCAGTCCAACTTTCCCTTAGCCTGGCCCTCACAGGGTATCAAATACTTAGGAATACTTATTCATAGAGACCTCTCCCATCTATGTTATCTTAATTTCGGGCCCTTTATTGAACAACTCCATACAGACCACGGTTGGCAAGTTAGAACTGTAAGATTCACTACGTGAACCACTGGTGTTTTGTGGAAAAGCACATGTACACTGTGTTCCAAATTATTATGCAAAAAGTGTTTAGGAGTGATAAGGGAAGAATTTGTTTGTTTGTCAGTTAAACTCATTGATGGTGATGTGTGTCAGGGCTCTTTATATCACTGTAAGCAATTGCAGACACCTGTGCTAATTAGTTTGGCAGGTGTGTCCAATGAAAGGCAAGACTACTTAAGAAGGCTGTCTCACATTATTAAGCAGCCTACATTTTCTGCCAAAATGGGAAAGAAAAAGGATGTGTCGGCTGCTGAGAAGCAACAAATTGTGGAGTGTTTAGGTCAAGGCATGACTACAATCAACATTGTGCGATGATCAGGATGAAGTGTCTTGGCAATCAAGAAGTATGTAGCTGATTCACAGTACACACGTGTGTGTGCTGATAAGGGCAAATTGAGGACTCTTTCCTACAGGCAATTACGTCAGGTTGAAAGAGCAGCGGCAAAAAAGCCTTGTCATAGCAGCAGACAAGTTTTTGAAGCTGCTGGTGCCTCCAACGTCCCCCGAACAACAAGATGCAGGGTCCTTCAGAGGTTTGCAGCTGTGCATACGCCATCCTGTCGACCTCCTCTATCCACTTCACACAAGCAGAAACGGCTCCAGTGGGCCAAACATTACATGAAGACTGATTTCAAAACTGTTTTGTTCACGGATGAGTGCCGTGCAGCGCTCGATGGTCCAGATGGATGGAGTGGAGGATGGCTGGTTGATGGACACCCCACGCAAACACGGCTACAGCGCCAACAAGGAGGAGGTGGAGTAATGTTTTGGGCTGGAATCATGGGGAGAGAGATTGTCGGCCCCTTTAGGATCCCTGAAGGCGCTAAAGATGAACTCCATAATGTATGTGGATTTTCTCAAACAGCACTTCCTGCCATGGTTCAAGAAGAAGAACCGTGTATTTCACAGCAAGATCATTTTTTTGCATGATAATGCACCATCTCATGCTGCACATAAAACATCTGCATCTCTGGCTGATATGGGCATAAAAGGGGACAAACTTATGGTGTGACCCCCATGCTCCCCTGACCTCTACCCCATTCAGAACCTTTGGAGCATCATTAAAAGGAGTGTCTATGATGGCGGGAGGCAGTTCACATCTAAGCAACAGCTCTGGGAGGGTATTCTGTCCTCATGCAAAACAATTGAAGCAGAAACCATCCAAAACCTGACAAATTCAATGGACGAGAGAGTTCAGAAGCTCATTTCGAACAAGGGGTCCTATGTGAAAATGTAACATCACCTAGAATAAAGTTTTGAGTTGAAAACTGTTTGATTTCAGTTTCTAACAACCTGCTAATGCTTATAATTTCAAAAATGACCATTTTTTTGGTCTTTATTAAAATGAAAAGGTTGATCGAAAAGTTTGGGGGATCTAAGAGTGTGGCAACCCAGTAGTCATGATTACTTCGAATTCTGACAATATGAGGGTCATGCTGCAGGTAGTGCAGCAAGAAGGCACTTATGTGTCTTGCGCATCTCGGAGCCCCAAAATTATTTTCCGGGCTAGATGCAGCTAAAAATTATTATTAATTTTAAATCTGGTGAAGCTTTAGTATAGATGGCCTAATAGGATCAGTGCTGCACACTGCTACAAAGCCCAAATTATTTTCCAGTCAAGATACAGATAAACATGATTAGTAATTTTAAATCTGGTGGAGCTTATTATAGATGGCCTAATAGAATCAGTGCTGCACACTGCTACAAAGCCCAAATTATTTTCCAGTCAAGATACAGATAAACATGATTAGTAATTTGAAAGCTTAAAACGGTTGGTAGGGTGATTTTAACCAATCATCAAGCTTTTACTCTCCCCAGGATGACACAGGGGTAGAAAAGTCGTTTCGGATCCATGATTTGTTCATCTTTATGAGCGTGAGTCAGTCTACATTATCAGTGGAGAGCCGCGTGCGCTTATCTGTCAGCACACCACCAGCAGCGCTGAACACACGTTCAGACAGAACGCTGGCTGCGGGGCATGACAAGATCTCCAAGGCGTAAGTGGCTAGCTCCGGCCATTTATCCAGATTGGAAGCCCAAAAAGAGCAAGGGTCCAGTGACACAGTCATGGCTTCAATGTTTACTTGGAGATACTCCTGTACCATCGTCTCTAGGCGTTGACTATGTGTCAGACTTCTTGTCTCCTGTGGCCTTGCAAAGGATGGGCTAAAAAAGTGGTGAAATGATTCCGCAAAATTGATGTTACCAGCAGATATTGTGGTTCTGTTACGGTTTGAGTGCTGAACACTTGACGGTCCCACGGTTGGCAAGTTGGAACTGTGAGATTCACTACGTGCACCACTGGTATTTTGTGGAAAAGCACATGTAAGATTCTGCAACAGTCTCTGCTGATACTCCTGCATGATTGCATCCCTTTCTATGGCAGGAATAATTTCTGCAAATTTACTTTTGTACCGGGGATCTAACAGTGTGGCAACCCAGTAGTCAGGATTATTTCTAATTCTCACAATTCGAGGGTCATGTTGCAGGTAGTGCAGCAAGAAGGCACTCATGTGTGTTGCGCATCCAGGAGCACCAAGTCCCTGTTGTGTTGGTGGCGAGGTAACAATCATGCTTCCTTCCTCTGTCCTCTCCCCCCAACCTCGCTCAACAGAAATGTGATCAAGGTCTCCCTCATCTGATGAGTCTTCCATCAGTTCGTCCTCCACTTCTTCCTGGGCTCCTGCACCTTCCTCACTAGTTTGGCTGCTACCATGCGCCCTGGTAAAACCATCTCCCCCACCCTCACATGCCTGCCGCCTTGGTGCTGCCGACCGTCTGGACCTTGCAGATGTTAGCCCTTCCGCATACAACTCCTCCTCCTCTACTTCCTCCACCTCCTCTTGTGCCACCACCTGACTCCGAATTCTGTTTAACATGTGCTCCAGCATGTAAATCACCGGAATAGTCATGCTGATAATGGCATCGTCAGCACTAAACATCTTCGTCGCCATTTCAAAACTGTGCAGAAGGGTGCATAGGTCCCTGATCTGAGACCACTCCTCCAGCGTGATTTGCCCCACCTCTGGATCTCGTTGGCCCAGGCTATACGTCAGAACGTATTGCACCAGGGCTTGTCGGTGCTGCCACAGTCGCTGCAACATGTGCAGAGTTGAATTCCACCGGGTAGGCACATCGCATTTTAGCCGGTGAAGTGGCAGGCCCAACGACTTCTGTAGAGATGTAAGTCGCTGAGCTGCGGGATGCGAACGGCGGAAGTGAGCACACAGCGACCGTGCCCTCTGCAGAAGGCCATCTAGTCTGGGATAGTAGGCTAAAAATTGCTGGACAACCAGGTTCAACACGTGAGCCATACAAGGCACGTGTGTGACATTGCCCCGGCGAAGGGCCGCACCCAGGTTTGCAGCATTGTCGCACACGGCCTTCCCTGGTTTCAGGTCCAGTGGAGACAACCATTCATGAAATTGGTTCTCCAGAGCTGACCACAACTCCTCAGCTGTGTGACTCACATTTCCCAGACATGTCAATGTAAAAACCGCCTGATGACGTTGAGCCCTACTGCCAGCATAGTAAGGAGGTGTGCAGGATCCCTTCTGCGCAGTTAGAAAGCTTGTGGCATGACCAGACAGGCTTTGGGTGCAGGTGGAAGACCGAGAGGAGGTTGAGGAGGCAGAAGCAGTGGAGGAACTTTGACATAAAGAGGATTGACGCACAACTCGTGGGGACGGCAAGACTTGGACAGCAGCCCCTTGTCCTGCTGTCACCATAGTTACCCAGTGCCCAGTCAGCGACATGTAACGCCCCTGTCCATGCCTACTCGTCCAAGTGTCTGTGGTGAAATGCACCCTGTCACACACAGAGTTTCTCAAAGAAGCGGTGATGTTGTGTGCGACATGCTGGTGGAGCGCAGGCACACCTTTCTTTGAGAAGTAGTGCCGACTGGGCATCTGGTACTGGGGCACTGCGACGGACATAAGGTCTCGAAAATCCTCTGTGTCCACCAGGCGGAAAGGCAGCATTTCTGTAGCCAAGAGCTTGCAGATGGTGAAATTCAACCTCTTAGGTTTCTCATGGCTAGGAGGAAATGGTCTTTTACTTGTCCACATCTGAGGGACCGAGGGCTGGCTATTGTGCTTAGACGGGGTTGATAAGGGTGTCCCCGGCAAACTGCCGGTCTGTGAGGAAGATGCAGGCGGACATGTTAGGTTGCCTTGATCCAAAGGTGGTGCTATCGATGTCGGACAGCGCTCAACACCAGCTGGTGTTACCACCTCCAAAGAAAATGATGACCTGCCAATCACGCTGGCTGTTGCGGGTAAAGAGGTGGCAGGTCTGCGCCCCAAAACAGGTGTGACTGCTGTCCCCCCAGTCACAGAGGATGAAGAGGCCGCGGATGCACAAGATATGGCAGACGGTGGTTGGCCCGGCCGGCTAGGCCGCATTGTAGCACACTGAGCTTCCCACTGCAACTTATGCTTCATGTCCATGTGCCGGTTCATGCATGAAGTACTCAAACTATGTATTTTTTGGCCTCTACTTAGCTTTTGCTGACAAATGTTACAGATAACACGAGTTGGGTCATCTTTATCGATCTGAAAAAATGCCCAGGCTATGCAAGGCTTAGCACCCATGCGACCTGAAGAGCCACCACGACTTGTGGTGAGAGGCAGAGTTGTGTTTGAGGATGCAGTTGTTGACGTGCTTCCAGTACTACGTCTCTGTCCAGGAAGGCGCAACCTGACCTCGTCGTCACTAGCATCTTCCTCCACCTCCTCTGCTGACCTCATCTCTTGGCTGACTGTGGGTTGACAGTAAGTGGGATCTCCAACCTCATCATCATCACCCTGTGCGTTATCACACCCGTCGTCCTCAGAGCCAACCTGTTCCTGCCCTGACAAAAAACTAAAGTTGTCGCTCCAATCAGGTATTTGAGTCTTATCATCGTCTTCCTCATTGTCTCCACCAACAGGAGTTACAGTTTGGGAATGAGGGTCTACATTATGGTCAGAACCTTCTGCGTCTGGTCCTGGATCCGACTCATAAAGATTCTGGGCATCAGTGCAGATCATTTCCTCGTCTGGATTCACAGAAGCGCTGGAGTCGACCTCTGATTCCCAGGCTATAGTATGAGTAAACAGCTCTGCAGACTCAACCATCTGTTCTACCTCATACTCAGACGGGCAGCTGGAGATTTGGGAGCTGTGAGGAAGCAAGTGCGATTGGGGTGACACCTTTGAGGACTGGAGTATTTGTGATGTTGAAGTTGATGTGGAGGAGAGCCCACTTAAAGGAGCACTTGATATCCGTTGAAGCACCTGCTGTTTTTGTGCCTCATCTGGAATTTGTAGCGATTGGCATGGCCGTAAGAAAGGGATCTTATCACATTGTCCGCTAAAAGAAGTAGACATTTTAGTTTGGCTAGAAGATGGTCTTTCTTCTGCCGATGTTACTGTTGCTTTAACACCTACCCCACGGACACAACCTTTTTTCCCCTTCCCAACACGCCTATTCCCCTTTCCACCAGCAGCAGGCCTTTTTCCACTCATTTTGGTGGTTAACTAATTCACAACTCTGGAGTTGTTTGCACAAAAAAACAATGGATGGGAACCGAGCAGAGCTGAGTGGCCAAACTGTGGTATTAGGCCAAAACTATTGGCTGGGTTAGATGCAGAAAAAAATTATATTCAATTTGCAACCTGATGGAGGTCAGTATAGATGGACTAATAGAACAAGTCCCACACACAGCTAGAAGCCCAAATATTTTTTCAGAGGTAGATGCAGAAAATTTTTTTATTCAGTTTGCAACCTGATGGAGGTCTGTATAGATGGATTAATAGAACAAGTCCCACACACAGCTACAAGCCCAATATTTTTTCAGAGGTAGATGCAGAAAAAAAATATATTCAGTTTGCAACCTGATGGAGGTCAGTATAGATGGACTAATAGAGAAAGTCCCACACACTGCTAGAAGGCCAAATATTTTTTCAGAGCTAGATGCAGACAAAAAATTATTTTGAATTTGCAACCTGATGGAGGTCAGTATAGGTGGACTAATAGAACAAGTCCCACACACTGCTAGAAGGCCAAATATTTTTTCAGAGCTAGATGCAGAAAAAATTTATATTCAGTTTGCAACCTGATGGAGGTCTGTATAGATGGATTAATAGAACAAGTCCCACACACAGCTAGAAGCCCAAATATTTTTTCAGAGGTAGATGCAGATAAAAATTATTTTTAATTTGCAACCTGATGGAGGTCAGTATAGATGGACTAATAGAGAAAGTCCCACACACTGCCAGAAGGCCAAATATTTTTTCAGAGCTAGATGCAGACAAAAAATTATTTTGAATTTGCAACCTGATGGAGGTCAGTATAGGTGGACTAATAGAACAAGTCCCACACACTGCTAGAAGGCCAAATATTTTTTCAGAGCTAGATGCAGAAAAAAATTATATTCAGTTTGCAACCTGATGGAGGTCAGTATAGATGGACTAATAGAACAAGTCCCACACACAGCTAGAAGCCCAAATATTTTTTCAGATGTACTGTAGATGCAGATAAAAATTATTTTTAATTTGCAACCTGATGGAGGTCAGTATAGATGGACTAATAGAGAAAGTCCCACACACTGCTAGAAGGCCAAAAATTTTTTCAGAGCTAGATGCAGAAAAAAATTATATTCAGTTTGCAACCTGATGGAGGTCAGTATAGATGGACTAATAGAGAAAGTCCCACACACTGCTAGAAAGCCACATATTTTTTCAGAGGTAGATGCAGAAAAAAATATATTCAGTTTGCAACCTGATGGAGGTCTGTATAGATAGATTAATAGAACAAGTCCCACACACAGCTAGAAGCCCAATATTTTTTCAGAGGTAGATGCAGAAAAAAATATATTCAGTTTGCAACCTGATGGAGGTCTGTATAGATGGATTAATAGAACAAGTCCCACACACAGCCAGAAGCCCAATATTTTTTCAGAGGTAGATGCAGAAAAAAATATATTCAGTTTGCAACCTGATGGAGGTCAGTATAGATGGACTAATACAACAAGTCCCACACACAGCTAGAAGCCCAATATTTTTTCAGAGCTAGATGCAGAAAAAAATTATATTCAATTTGCAACCTGATGGAGGTCAGTATAGATGGACTAATAGAATGATGCTATGCCCAAAAGATTTTACTTCACTAGGTGCAGTAAAAAAATTGGTATTCTATACACAGGTGGTATATCTTGCAACACAGATAGGCTACTCCACTGACTAACACACTCTGCAATAGGCCAAAAAGGATTAGCTTTGCTAGATTCAGCCAAATGCTGTGAAAAAAACTTGCACAGCACTGGCACAGACCTGCCTGGCAAAAACTGATAGGAACTGATGTAACCTAGTCCTGAAAAGGACTCCAATTACAATTAGTCTTTACTCCCACAATCTATCTATTTAAGAGCACAGACCTGCCTTATAAAAGTCATAGGAAATGCTGTAACCTAGTCCTTAAAAGGACTGCAATCACAACTATTCCCTACTCCCAAGCTATCTGTAGATTTGTGCGAAAATTGGCTTGAAATTAACAAGGTATAGCGCACACAGCAACAGCGGTGCCGTCTAACACGCAGCTGCAGCAGTGAGAAAATGGTGGCGACGGGGAAAATGGCTTGGTCTTATAGGGCAAGGACATGTGACATACACTGCCAATGACACATGCCCTTGCTTGTGTGAAAAAAAGCACTTCGCTCTGTGTGTGCGCTGCTGATAGGCTGACAGATTGCACCTCCCCACTGTAAATGCGGGAAAGAGAAAAAAAAAATGGAGATCTTCATTGTTCCTGCAGAGATCCATCCCCTGCCCCTCCCCCCGCCCCGCTGTACACTCAAACTTCGTATTAACATTAATTTTCATCATTACTGAGAAAAAATCCAGTTATGATTTTGGTGCACGAACAGTTATCGAACATAACCTCGAACAGCCGAATTTTTCTCAAATTGTTCGTGTTCGCCGAACGGCTCGAACACCGCCCAAAACAGCTCGAATTTGAGATTGGCGAACAGTTCGAGTAGAACAACGCTCATCTCTAATGATGAGCAACTCACATTATTGACATTACTGATGTGTCTCACCCTCTACATGACCTCATAAAAGTCGAGCATCTACCTCCACATGACCATGTGAGGTCAATCACTAGTCTCACCTCCAGAAGAGAGAGCCAGAAGAAACAAAGGCTAGCAGGGAGGACCGTGGAAAACTACAAAAACAGTGCAAGTCAAGTGATGACCAATGACAGGAGAGTATAATGTATTATATTTTTTTAACCCGCTCCTTCCCCTTCTTTTTTTTAACTTTTGGGCTTGGACAGACCTTAGAACATAATATATTTTCACGACAATCAGGTCTGTCTTCGGCAGTCTCATAGAGAATGATGGTAGTGGTATGGTAGCTCAACCTTTACTCCAGATCAGTGGGGGTCCAGGAGATGACACGCCCCCCCACCCCCGCAATCAATAAGTTACATGCTATTGATAGGAGAGGACCACGCCTTCGGCTGTGACTGGTATTATGATTCAAGGAAATTGTACTAAGCTGCAATACCTGACGGAACCTATAGACAAGTGTAAACCCAAGAACACAAACAAAAATGAGCATATACCCTGCAGCAAGTAAATCAGTATATGGTATTAGTACATGTAAATAACACAGAGGACTTAGTTAATGCTATTTTGATTGATTAAAAAAAGCATAAAAGCCATCCAACCACGACAAGGTGCACCCATTGGGACCGTCCCGATGGGTACACCTTGACGTGGTAAAATTGATTTTATGCTTTTTTTTATTAAAATAGAGTTAACTAAGTGCCCTATGTCATTTGCATGTACTATTTGCATTTACTGATTAACTTGCTGCAGGGTATATGTTCATTTTTTTTGGGGGGGGGGGTTTTGTCTATGAAATTACCACAGTGTGAATGTGCTCTTACACTTTGCACGTATACCAACCTATAGTCCAGCTCAGTTTTTTGGTATTTGCTATAGACAAGTGTGGTGCTGTTTCTAGAAAAGTATCCAGGATTTTTTTTTTAAATCCCAGAAAACCCCTTTAAGAATGGTAATGATTTTATTATAAGTGCCTATAACCAAGCAGACAAATTGATATCTATTTTCCTTTTTTTTTACCAAGCTGATACCTTCAGCGCTGAACCAACCAGCGAAACAGTTAAAGCCATACCGTAAGTGGCACAATTGAAAAAACGACATGAGAACAGTTCTTTACACTTGATTGCATTGAAGTGAAAATAATAAAGGTTTTAGACATCAAACAATCTCGCGGTGACATTACACTTTGAGGTGAACCCAGATTAGCAAACTTGATGTTATGATTGCAAAATAATTTGCTTCTTTGAAGAAGTTAATAAATCAAAAGGGGCGAGGTGGGTAGCGATATGGCTGCAAATTACTGAAACATTTTTCAAATCATTGGCAACACTATGGAAAGGTAAATGGATGCGCCCCGCGTGCGTCCGCCGCGTACCATTGTTCCAATAAGTGCACTTGAGGGTATGGACGTATACTTTCCTAAACAATCTCAAATTAGAGGAGCTGATTTATTCAGCTAGTCACTCACAGCGGAAATGAATCAAAAACCATTGTGCCACAACACCGACAATCATAAAAAAAAAATTGTTAAAGGCGCAGTACAATCAAATTCGGTCCCCGGGTTACTGACATGGAAATAAACACATGCAGGTAATTAGCTTGGATTTGCACATCGGCTGTGCACATTTCACAAGTAATCTCATCTCCAAATTGCTTATATTCGCAAATCTTCGGGAGCTGTAAACTTTAATTCCTGTGGGATTATATTATCCTGTTCACTAATACTGACAAGTGTACCGGATGGATCTGGAGGAGGTCAGGACTATTCCCAGTGGATCACTCGAGGATGATTTTTGAGATCCTAAACCTGTCGGTAAATAGATACATTAATGTATAGGCAAAAGACTACTAAATGTCTCATGTATAGTATCTAATTAGAAAAAGGAAGGAAAGGATAAAAATGCATTTTTTTTTTTTTTTCTACTTGACTTTGTTGTGTAGACTGAGACATTGTCAGCAGAGTCATTTAATTATTATTAGACCATAAACACAGATAAAGGTCTCTGTGAAGCTTCCCTGTCAATCATTAGTCTTTAAAGGAGAGGTACTACTTTTTTCTCTGCTTGTATATATGACTTTGTTTGTAGACTGGGACATGGTCAGCAGAGTCATTTAATTATAATTAGACAATATACACCGAGATAAGGTGTCTCTAATTGTTCTTGATTCAAGGGGTAACATTTCTCCTTGTGGAGAGTGACATGCCAAGACTGGCATGCCAATATGAGGAGGCTGTTAAGCCTTACCATATTCCTCTGGGAAATTAAGTATGGAAATTGCCTCTTAAGAGAGGAAGATGACTAGTATTTTATTGGTACCTAGTTGAAGTAGCAATCCTAAAAGTCAACATTGACCCTTTAATGAGCCTTGCCCTTGGTCAACATTGACTTTTAGGATTGCTACTTCCAATAGGTGGCACTAGAGTTTTGGTCCTCTTCCTCTCTGAAAAGGCAATTTGCATAATTAATTTCCCAGAGGAGCATTGCATGGCTTAAATGCCTCTTTACAATTGGCATGCCAGTCTTGGCATCTCACTCTCCACAAGGAGAAATGTTACCACTTAGATCCTGATCAGAAGCCTATCACCTAGCCAAACCAGATCTCATACTTTGCACTGATGAGGGGCAGTACCCCGAAACACCATGTCTGCAAATTGAGATTCTGGTTTGGCTTTTATCCTAAGTCATGTGATAAGGCTCGTTAAAGGGTCGATATTGACTTTTAGGATTACTACTTCCAATTGGTGGCACCATAGTTCTAGTCCTCTTCCTCTCTGAAGAGGCAATGTGCATATCTAATTTTTCTTGCTACTCCTCAGTCTTTGGGCAAAGTATAGTACTTTTTTCTCTCCCTGTATATTCAGCTTTGCTGTGTAGACTGGGACATGAAAATAAGAGGTATCTAACTATCATTAGACAATACTCACAGGTAAGGTAATTTATGCAACTTCTCTGTCATTCCTTGATCTTTGAGGGATGGATAGTATCTTTTTTCTCTTCCTGCATATTCAGCTTTGCTGTATAGACTAGGACAGAAACATAAGAGTCATCTAAATTTCAATCACTCAAACAAAGAGATGAGGTTCTTTTTGCAGCTTCCTAGTCACTCCTTCATCTTTGGTGAAAGGTGTATCCTTTATTCTCTTCCTGTATTTTCAGCTTTGCTGTGTAGACTGGGAGAAAATTGATAGAATCATCTGATTATCAACAGACATACACACAGATAAGGTTATGCATGTACTCCTTTGTCTCTGGGTGATGAGTAGTTGTTTTCCTATATTCATATTTACTGTGTAGACCGGGACATAGTCATGTAAGTCATATAGTCAACAGAGTTATCTAATGATCATTAAGCTGAAAGCACAGAATTGTTCTGTTTGCAGCTTACGCATCACTTTATGAAGTTAGGGAGAAGAGTAGTACACTTCATTCTCATCTTAGAAAATATAATAGTCACCTTTCTGTGACTCATTCAAACAAATCTTTTCTCTGTCTAACAGTAAAAGGACATTATCAAGAGAGGTCCATGTATTAAATGGATTTCCATGTACTACTACATTTCGCCACTGCAAACTGTAATTCTCTGCATCTGTGGAAAGCAAAATGCCACCATTCTTGTGATATGTCTACTGTATATGATCACTTTTTCTCATCTTTACTGGCCCCATCTACTTTGGCTTAGGTGCTGAACACTAACTAGACACATTAGGTACATGATCAGGTTCAAGAGATTATACTAGACCCTTCTGTTACACGCCTGTCCTGGGTATCGAGGGATCCGTTTCCTTCCCCTGGGTTTGCTGCCCTCTGCTGTGCTCCACGTTGGGTTTTGTAGGAAGCTGAGAGGGGATCAATGACATCATCTCCCTAGACATATTTACGGCCCATTTAGACACACACCTGTGTCTTGAGATTGAGACTCTAGTCCTATGTTCTTTGTGCTCCATCATCTGTGCTTTTTGTGCCAGCATTTTACTTGCTTCCTTCCTTGCTGGGTTCCTCTTCATCAGTCCTGCTGATTCCATGTTCCAGGGCTAGTCCTGGGTTCCATGTTCCAGGGCTAGTCCTGGGTTCCATGTTCCATGGCTAGTCCTGGGTCCCATGTTCCATGGCTAGTCCTGGGTTCCATGTTCCATGGCTAGTCCTGGGTTCCATGTTCCATTGCTAGTCCTGGGTTCCATGTTCCATGACTAGTCCTGGGCTCCATGTTCCATGGCTAGTTCTGGGTTCCATGTTCCATGGCTAGTCCTGGGTTCCATGTTCCATGGCTAGTCCTGGGTTCCATGTTTCATTGCTAGTCCTGGGTTCCATGTTCCATGACTAGTCCTGGGCTCCATGTTCCATGGCTAGCTCTGGGTTCCATGTTCCATTGCTAGTCCTGGGTTCCATGTTCCATGGCTAGTCCTGGGTTCCATGTTCCATTGCTAGTCCTGGGTTCCATGTTCCATGACTAGTCCTGGGCTCCATGTTCCATGGCTAGTTCTGGGTTCCATGTTCCATTGCTAGTCCTGGGTTCCATGTTCAATGGCTAGTCCTGGGTTCCATGTTCCATTGCTAGTCCTGGGTTCCATGTTCCATGGCTAGTCCTGGGTTCCATGTTCCATGGCTAGTCCTGGGTTCCATGTTCCATTGCTAGTTCTGGGTTCCATGTTCCATGACTAGTCCTGGGTTCCATGTTCCATGGCTAGTCCTGGGTTCCATGTTCCATGGCTAGTCCTGGGTTCCATGTTCCATTGCTAGTCCTGGGTTCCATGTTCCATGGCTAGTCCTGGGTTCCATGTTCCATGGCTAGTCCTGGGTTCCATGTTCCATTGCTAGTTCTGGGTTCCATGTTCCATGACTAGTCCTGGGTTCCATGTTCCATGGCTAGTCCTGGGTTCCATGTTCCATGGCTAGTCCTGGGTTCCATGTTCCATTGCTAGTCCTGGGTTCCATGTTCCATGGCTAGCCCTGGGTTCCATGTTCCATGGCTAGTCCTGGGTTCCATGTTCCATTGCTAGTCCTGGGTTCCATGTTCCATTGCTAGTCCTGGGTTCCATGTTCCATGACTAGTCCTTTGTTCCATGTTCCATGGCTAGTCCTGGGTTCCATGTTCCATGGTTAGTCCTGGGTTCCATGTTCCATGGCTAGTTCTGGGTTCCATGTTCCATGGCTAGTCCTGGGTTCCATGTTCCATGGCTAGTCCTGGGTTCCATGTTCCATGGCTAGTCCTGGGTTCCATGTTCCATGGCTAGTCCTGGGTTCCATGTTCCATGGCTAGTCCTGGCTTCCATGTTCCATTGCTAGTCCTGGCTTCCATGTTCCATTGCTAGTCCTGGGTTCCATGTTCCATGGCTAGTCCTGGGTTCCATGTTCCATGGCTAGTCCTGGGTTCCATGTTCCATGGCTAGTCCTGGGTTCCATGTTCCATGGCTAGTCCTGGGTTCCATGTTCCATGGCCAGTCCTGGGTTCCATGTTCCATGGCCAGTCCTGGGTTCCATGTTCCATGGCCAGTCCTGGGTTCCATGTTCCATTGCTAGTCCTGGGTTCCATGTTCCATTGCTAGTCCTGGGTTCCATGTTCCATGGCTAGTCCTGGGTTCCAATGCCTGGGTTCCATGTGTCCACCTAGACCTGAGATTTAGAGGATCCACCTCACTGGGTGAGCCCTAACACCATTCAGTTACTATTTAGAGGCTATGCCAAAGTGGAAGTGGGCAGCTTAAAGAAGAGGTCATCTTACAATTTCTGGATGCCACAATTTCCAGTCTTCAGTGTAAAATATAGTTTATATCTAAATATCTAAATACATTTTGACCAAACCCTTTCAAAGATACAGATTTCACCTTCAACTTTTTTTCATCCATGTGGATTAATTGAAATTGCTAATGTGGCTGAATCAACAATGTGGATTAGTTTCATCAAGAATGGCAGCAATGGAGTACTGCCATTTGTACTATTTATCTATCTATCCGTCCTTTATCGATCTGTACAGTACATCTATCCATCATCTACCATCTCTGTATCCAGCACATTATGTTCTGATCGGATTCCTTTCTATCGATACCTCGATATTTGAGCATCGAGAGGTAATGTAACACACCACCACTGTGATTGTTTTCTATTTTAATTATATAGTTCTGTAACCTTCCAGATATTTCTATTACAGGGTTGTTTTGTTATTTAATTAGCTGCAGAAAATTCAGCGCACAATGTATGACACTTTCCATATTAACCTGACAGTGTAGTACCAATACAAAGCTGCAAATTAGTCCCCAGTAAAGGGCGGCCCTTTGCACAAGTATCATTTAATCAAGATTCCCCTTGGATGTACAGACTGGAGCGGTCGTGGAAGTGAAGCTGTTAATGTATAGTACTTTGCCGGAAATCAAGAGAGGGCTACCATGATCCGCGCCGGAGACGGTTCAGTGCACAAAACCTTACTATACAACTAAATCATAGTGTTTGTGCATTAATTAGAGCAAATGTAAACTGGTTACTGGAGATGAGAGACAATTTTACCTTAAAATGGGAGAAATTTCTTTGGAGCCATAGCGACCATTTATAATGGAGACTGAAATATGGATCCAATGCAGAAACAGCCGAAGATGTAAACGTAACTGATTCATTTGCTGCGACTGATATTTGTACTCCAGTGAGAGCAAACATAATTACTTGAGTTTATCTGTCTATTATCTGTCTATTATCTATCTATTATCTATCTATCTATTATCTATCTATTATCTATCATCTGTCTATCTATTATCTATCTATCTATCATCTATCTATCTATTATCTATCTATCTATCTATTATCTATCTATCATCTATCTATCTATCTATCTATCATCTATCTATCTATCTATCTATCTATCTATCTATCTATCTATCTATCTATCTATCTATCTATCTATCTATCTATCTATCTATCTATTGTGGCAACAGGACTCACTCGGCTGCTTCCAGAAGTAAACTCAGGACACGGTTTCCTCTGCAGGTTTGTTGTAGCGGCATAAGCACTGCAGATTTGGCAAAATAAACACGGCCTTTCCGGCATAACGGCAAAACAAAAACATAAAGGTTTTTCAATGACCTTCCTGAGCATCGCTTTTCAAGGTTTTGTTAAAGCGTTCTACCAGGCCGGCCATCTGTGGATGGTAAACTAAGGTCCGTATCTGGGCAATCTGAAGGACTCTACTGAACTCCTTCATCACTTTGCTCATGAAGGGGGTTCCCTGGTCTGTCAAAATCTCTTTTGGCAGACCTGTCCAAGCAAAAATATGGACCAGTTCCCGAGCTATACTCTTACTGGACAAGTTCCTTAAGGGTACCGCTTCGGGGTACCAGGTCGCATAATCCATGACCACCAGGATGTATTGTTGGCCCTGGGCCGATTTAACTAAGGGACCCACAAGGTCCATGGCAATCCTCTCAAAGGGAACCTCTATCACCAGTAGTGGAAGTAAGGGACTACGGAAGTGGGAGGAGGGCGCGGTTATCTGGCAGGTGGGGCAGGACCTACAATAGTTTAGGATCTCCCGGTAACATCCTGGCCAATAGAACCTCAGCATTATCCTTTCCTGGGTTTTCTCAACCCCCAGATGTCCCCCCAGAACTTGTGAGTGAGCCATATCTAATACCCTCCGTCAGTATGGCCTGGGAACTAACAGCTATTCCACTATCTCCTCACCTCTTAGTTTGGTCACCCGGTATAATAGCTCCCCCTGAACTGCAAAGTGTGGGTACCTGGTGTTTGCCCCCGGCTCTTGAGCAACCCCAATTACAGATAGTAACATTGTCCCACACCCCCTTCAAGGTCAAGTACAGAATTTGAGCAGACTCAAAGTTTTCTCCTGGACCCTCTAACACAGGAAGGTCAGCCTCCTCGGTCACAGTCTCATCCTTTTCGCCAAGGACACAGTGGGAACTCATCCACTTCAGATGTCGACCAGGGTATTTCCCTAATTTCCCTGGGGACCTGGCTTTTGTCCCTGTGACTCAGTCTGGTTTCCTTACTCCACAAGTCCCAGAACAAGGAAAAATCGTGCCCCAATATGAGAGGATGTAACAGGCCCTTGAGCACCCCGACCTCATGGAATAGGGCACCACAGTTTGTTTCCACCATCACTCTGCCCACCGGGTAGTTCTTGGTGTCCCCATGTATGTAGCGGATGCCTACAGTTTTGGCAGGGATCAGCTGGTGGGGAAGGGAAGGCACTGATTAAGGTTACCAGACTCCCAGAGTCTAACAGTCCAAGCACCTTTACTCCATTAATGGACACGACACACGCCTATGGCCCCTCGCCAGGTTGACAGTCCACACTGCAGGCTGGATAAGCATAATATGAACACCGTCTGCCTAGGCTGCAGTCCATTGGCTCAGGGGACATATGACACCGGGTGGCTACGTGTCCAGGGTATTGAGACCACCAACATACCGCATCCCTCACAGCAGTTTTTGCTGTGGGGACTTTACTATATCCGGTTTCCTGAGGGATTTTTCGACCACTTGGTACTTCTCTAGCAGGCCCACGAGGTCGTCCTCATTCCGAGGGTCGCCCTGGGAACCCCAGGTATACACCGGCCTGGGTAGGAAGTGTATGAACCTGTCCATCACCACTCACTCAACCATCTGGGCAGGAGAGGAAGACTCTGGCTGCAACCATTTATGGACAAGAAGTAGCAAGTCAAACATCTGTGAGCGAGGAGGTTTGTCACAAGTATATGCCTAGTGGTGGACACTTTGCGCCCTGACCGACATAGTCACCACTGAGCGTGCTAATATCTCTGTTTTTAATTTGGCATTCTCCTGCGCATCCTGTAGGGCCAGGTCATAGTAGACCTTTTGGGGCTTACCCGTTAAATAGGGGGTCAGCACCTCGGCCCACTGCTCCGCCGGCAGCTTTTCTCGCTCTGCTACCCTCTCAAAAACCCTCTCAGAAATGCCTCAACATCGTCCCCTGGGGTCATCTTTTTTATCACTTTCCTTACTGCCTTCCGGATGCAGGAGACATCCCTTTTGAGTTGGTGGAGGTGTGGTTTCTATGGTGAAGATTTCCTTTGCCAGGAGATCCATCTGCCGTTATTGTTGTTGGAGCTGCTGTATCGGGAGTTTATTAGTTTCCTGCTGCATTTGCTGCTGCTCACAGTGCTGCTGTTGTAGGCTCTGCTGGCTCTGCAAATGTTGCTGGTGTTGCTGCTGCTGACTTTGGAGCAAGTGCTTAAGGAGCTCCTCCCTGCTGCCGGACATATCTGGCTGGCTGGCAGCCTTTACCCAGGACATCCACCGGTCACTGTAGCAGGTATATGTGTTCCTGGAAACTTGCCCGCATTCTCCACCAACTCTGGCAAGACGACTCACTCGGCTGCTTCCAGAAGTAGACTCAGGACACAGTTTCCTCCTCAGGTTTATTGTAGTGGCATAAGCACTGCAAATTTGGCAAAATAAGCACGTCCTTTCCAGCGTAACGGCAAAACAAAAACATAAAGTATAGCACAGTCCATAAGTGAGAGGGTTCTGCCCGCTCTCGGTATCACAAGCCGTTCAGGCAAAAATCCTTTTTGTGGAGCTCTCTAGCCTCCACACACAGCCTGGAGACCTCATTCTCCAGCTCACACACCAGAGAAAAAAAATAGTGACTAAACATTTAACCTTGCTCAGCCACACCCTGAGGGGAGGTAAGGTGAATGACTTACCACCCGATCTCTATGTCATTCACACAAAACTACTCCCTTCACAATGGTGATTACACCTCCAACATATAACATGCTGGGGAAAAATTGTAGGTTCAGTTTACACAGGCAAGCAGCCGTAGTGACACATACCTCCCCTCACATATAACACCAGTGACCCTGTCACACTATCAATCTATCTATCTATCTATCTATCTATCTATCTATCTATCTATCTATCTATCCATTATTTATCTCTCTGTTTTCTATTTATCAGATATCTGTTACATTTTATGCAAATTGATTTGCAGGTACCGGTCCAGTGGCCACGTCAATAGTCCGTTGCCCTGAGAACCGTCTCTTACCTGGTGGCATCTGTAATTTTGCTTTGATTAGCCAACCTGGCACAATGTCACATATGTGTCGTGCCGAAACTATGATATCACACCATACAATCAAAAGAAGAGACTGCAGATGCCATCAGATAAGAGATGGATCTCAGGGCTCCTGTCCGGCAGCAATACCATCTATATCTATCTATCTATCTATCTATTGTAATGCAGCGCCTTACTGCATTTCTAAAACGTCCAGGGGGTGTGTTCTGGCTGACCATGTACCTCCCCTCAGGTGACTGATCACATGACTGTGACATCATCACAGTCTGATATATAAACCCTGGTAGTTTTAGAAACAGGTGTGGAAGGCATAAGGCCTAATCCCTGTATGTGGGACACCATTAGCATGGAGGGGCTGGAAGAGAGAGGCCTGGTGAGGCCTGGTGAGCAAAGAGGCTAAATCCCTGTGTTTGGGACGCAGTATCCCTGGAAGGCACGTGGCTTGGAGACCACGGCTGGGAAGCCTTAAAGCCACAGCTGTGGCAGAACAGAGCTGAGAGAAGCAGCTAAGACCCAGCAAAGGTAAAAATGGTTCTTTATATGGACATTGATGTTGTACCTTGCTGAAGTCTGTATCTAAAGCCAAGCGGACATGTCTGCCATTGGAAAGGGTCTCCTGGATGTTATGTGTATAACCATGCCGGTGAGCCACTGAGATGGACTATGTTATGTGCAGTTATGAAGTGTAATAAACTGCTGGATGTCGTGTTATCAGAAAACGTGGCTGGTGTGCTTTAATTAACCCCGTGAAGCGAGTGTCCCCCAGCATGATGAATAGCGCTACCTTACACTATCTATCTATCTATCTATCTGCAGTATCTCATCTCTATTTTTCTATTAATCATATATTTATTGATCTAGCACATATCTGTCTCTTATATAACTATTATTCTGTCTAATAAAAAAATGGCGCAATCCGGTCAACTGCAGGTAAAAAAGTGAGTTTGATTCCATGTGCATGCCTGTTTCGCATAAAACGTTTCTCAATTAGTTTCTATTTTTTATTCATTCTTTATTTTCCTTCCTTCTTTCTTTTTTCCTTCTTACCTCCCTCCCTTTCTCCTTTCTTTCTTTCCTTCCTTCCTTTCTTTCCTTTCTTCCTTTCATTCTTCCTCATATCTGTTTCCTGCTATATTTTCTACTATTAACTTTCTACCACTTTAACTATTAACTTTCATATCTATCTCAAGTGGACTTTGCTTTTTCTAGTTTTCTTTCTTTTCTTTTTTCCTTCCTTCCATCCTTCCCTTCTTCCTTCAATCCTTTCTTACTTCCTTCCAAGCTTCCTTTCTTCCTTCCATCCTTCCTTTCTTCCTCCCATCCTTCCTTTCTTATTTCCTTTCTTCCCTTTCATTTTCCTTTCCTTCCTTCCTTTCTTCTTTCCTTTCCTTCCTTAATCCTTTAATTTCCTTTCCTTCCATCCTTCCCTTCTTCCTTCCATCCTTCACTTCTTCCTTCCATCCTTCCTTTATTCTTTCCTTTCCCTTGCTTCCTTTCTTCTTTCCTTTCCTCCCTTTCTTCTTTCCTTTCTTTCTTCTTCCTTTCCTTCCATCCTTCCCTTCTTCCTTCCATGCTTCCCTTCTTCCTTTCATCCTTCCTTTATTCTTTCCTTTCCCTTACTTACTTTATTCTTGCCTTTCCCTTGCTTCCTTTCTTCTTTCCTTTCCTCCTTTTCTTCTTTCCTTTCTTTATTCCTCCTTTCCTTTCCTTCCATCCATCCTTCCTGTAGTCTTTCCTTTCCCTTACTTACTTTATTCCTTCCTTTCCCTTGCTTCCTTTCTTCTTTCCTTTCCTCCCTTTCTTCTTTCCTTTCTTTCCTTCCTTTCCTCCTCCTTTCCTTTCCTTCCATCCTTCCCTTCTTCCTACCATCCTTCCTTTATTCTTTCCTTTCCCTTACTTCCTTTCTTCTTTCCTTTCCTCCCTTTCTTCTTTCCTTTCTTTCATTCCTTTCTTCCTCCTTTCCTTTCCTTCCATCCTTCCCTTCTTCCTACCATCCTTCCTTTATTCTTTCCTTTCCCTTATTCCTTTATTCTTTCCTTTCCTTCTTTCTTTCCTTCATTATTTTCTTTCTGTCTTCCTTCCTTCTATTTCTTACTATATATTCTACTATTAACTCTCATATGTATCTACCTACACATCAATCACTCTCCATTTCTGTTTGTCTGTATCTATCTCATATCCATCCATCCATTAATCCATCTGTCTTTATCTCTGTACTATCTATCAACACAAGAATTAAAGCAGCGCTGGTATAAAACAATGTGGGTGCGAGCCTGGAGACAATCACCCAGTTGTCCAGAGAGTTATAAACCAAGTTAAAAATGATGACTCAGTATTGTGTCTGGAGCCAAAACATTGCTGTGACGCCCTGGGTGAATAAACATAAGGACACTTTTCTGTCTGTCAGTCTATCTGTGTCTCACTGTCTATTCATTTTTTATCAGTTGATATAAATGATTGCACCTAGAAACACATGTTCTTTCTTCATCTTCTAATTATCATAAGGCACTGGGAGAGAATATAGGAGAATGGGCTGGGGAAGAGGAAGAAGAGTTAAAATTATCGTTAATAACGAACAATTAGAATTTTATTTCCATCATTAGTTCGATACAATGTTTCCAATTAAAGAGGACATTTCTTTAAAGGAAGCGTTTATCATTTTGGATACATTTTGGCCCCACGTTTCGGGAGCGGCAGACATATACACGGCAGAGTTAGGCAATTTCTGCGCAAACTAGTCGAAGACCTGAAAATTCTTTTGGGAATTTTTACACAAAGTCAGGCTTGATGAACACCTCTAATGAACTTGGACAGGCTGGAAAATATTCATAAAATGCTTTTAAATATTGATATGATGTCACGGCGTGTCTGAAAATGTTGAAATGTTCATCTCCAAAGCCGGGGCCTGTTGTGTCTAATTTATGAAATGGAAACTGATTATTACTATTTTAGAATACAGCAGAATATGCATAAATGGGAGTAATAAAATAATTATTGAATGTAAAGAAGCTTGGAAATGTGAAAATGCAAATGAGCTTCCTGACTATTAAATGATAATCTTCACTTTTGCTCATAATTGATGCTAGTAGTATTCATATTTAAAAACAAATATCTTTTATTTCCTCTGAACCATTGTAAACGCCGTATAAAAAGCTTCCATTGTGCGACGCTTCCCCGACTGCCGGAACAATGGAGAGAAGGATTGTTTAGTAGATAATATTCTATTTTTCATGTTTGTGACAAAGGACAGTTTGCATTTGGTAATTATAAATGTTAAATCAATGAACTCGTTACTATTTTGCATATCTAATTTAATAGAAAAAAAAAACATATTTGATCATTTGATCAGTGAGCGAAGAATCATATCTGCTACCTTGGACTGAAGCGAGCCAATGCTCAGACATAGGAAATCTTTACTAAGTTCTAAGCATAAAGAAAGGAGGAAGGTAAGGTTTGGGAAGTTGGGAAATCTTATGGGGAAGGCAACACGTGGCGTAAAAAAAATATATAATTCATGCCTTATGAATTATACGTTAAAACCAAGCACATCATTGTTTTTCTTATGAAATTCTCAATAAGTTTGATGTGTCACATGACATTGAAAAAAAAATAAAGTTGGATCCAAAATAGCCGACTTCAAAATGGCCGCCATGGTCACCACCCATCTGGAAAAGTTTTCCCCCTCCCATATACTAATGTGCCACAAACCGGAAGTTGATATCACCAACCATTCCCATTTAATTTAGGTGTATCCATATAAATGGCCCACTCTGTATATAATCTAATAAATTCATTATATTTTTAGGTCTAGTCAAAGAAGATAGTCCACAGTGGTTTCTCCTTACCCCACTTCCCTAGACTAACAGGTCTCTCCATATAATCCCTTAGGCCATGGCCCCACTATCAGTATTCGGTCAGTATTTTTTCTCTGATTGTTTTTCACCTGGTTTTGTCTCCCACTCCTGAGAAAAAATACTGACCGAATACTGACCAAATACTGATAGTGGGGCCGTGGCCTTAGGTAGAGATCTGTAATTCTAGAGAACCAAGTTGTGCCTAATACATATAGTCCCCAACTGTTTTTTCAAAGTGTGTTTTTTTCTGAATCATTGCAATATTTCCGAGTAAAACCTACATAGCTGCAGAAATGCAGCCTGTGTCTGATTCATACTGTCCAAATGTTCGGGCAGCATAAATCAGATAACAGATTCCCTTTAACTTAACATAACCTAAGATACGTAGTCTAAAATGACCAGCTCTTTAAAAAAAAAAAAAACATGATAATGATGCTCTGTCAGGAGATGTTTATGCTCTATGTATCTAAATGCTCCTAGCCCTGGTCCCTTCATCCACAGCAATCAAATTGTTGTGCCATGGGAAGCCTCGGCCAGCCAGAAAGTTGTAATTCAGATAAGTAGTTGAATTAATAAATCAGTGTAGCACAAGGATAGCTTGATGGCTCTCCATTTCAGCTTATAAGCGGGGGTGCCGGAGCGGAGGATCCCCATCTATGACGTCAGTTTTCTACAATACGACATATGAACAGAGGTCTGGAAAAGAAGAATGGGTCAGTTCTGCCCCCGTCCATGAGTTATGTCAATGCAACCCAACTCCACTAGAGTAAATGGAGCTGAGCTGCAATACCAGACTAATCCTGTGGACAGTGGTGGCGCTGTTTACAGACAGAGAAATCATGTTTTAGGGATTCTATGTGTTTCCTCTGATGTCATGCAACATACGTGAATGCACTTTAAGGTCAAATAGGTAAAATGGGCTACATTGTAACCTCTGCGTTATAACCTGTGCATTCTAGACAGATATATCATCTTCCTGGTTGTCGGTAGCTTATCTTATAAGAAGAAAAGATGACAACACGGGTTCCAGGCGGCGCGCGGATGATATTGCCAGCTATGACTTCCATTGCAGTCCCCCACTGTTCATCACCAGAAATGCAAAATAATTACCTTATGAGCATCCACAAAGTAGCGCCATGTCATGTTGATATAAATATTCAATTCTGTCTTATCTCCTACCTTAGACTGTACTGTGACACCACATGCTGCCTTGTTCTGTATTTCAGCATTCAGCTTTAAAAAAAAAATAAATTTGGAGGCTGAAGTAAGTCGTGTGCAACGTAGTAACTCTGTCACACTGTGATACAGATCTACAATGCTCGGGCTGCACCACGAGTTCTGGTCATTCAATGAGGAAAGAGTTGTATGATGATCACACAAACTTAGGTATGAAAGAGCCACACTTCATCATGACTTTTTAGCCAACAGTGAAAAATTGGGCTGGAACAAAAGTTAGGGTAACCTAAAGTGATGTGGCATAAGGGGGGGGGCATGGGGTAGTCCAACCTAAGTGCCAAATTTTGAAAAAAGGAAAAAATACAAAGTAGCAATGGAATCATCAGCACTGAAGATCCAGTACTGTGCATGTGCCCCAGATTTCTGGATGAAGTCCCCGGTCTGCAGAGTGATCACCACTTTGAAGTCCATCGGAGCCAACATGACACCAGTACAGTTGGATCCTGTGGTAGAGTAAAGAATAATTCATAATTCATACTTGTTAAGGGGCATTAATGCTTTTTAAAGGGAACACTCAGGTGTCTTTATTTGTTTTAGGGGGCATTATTACTGGGTTTTGGGGCACTATACACGTCTTGCACTAGGTGATGGCAACCAACTTGGAACAAATATTTAAGGAAGAAGGTACTTCAGCCGTTTTTTCCAGATAAAATGGCAAACTTTTATTCCAAAATATTAAGAGTATGATATCAAGAATATCCAGATGATTCTTTTCCCTACGTGTTTCAGACCTTACTCAGTCCTTATCCATTCATAATGATAATTTTCATTATCCATGAATAAGGACTGAGTTAGGTCTGAAACACGTAGGGAAAAGAATCATTTGGATGTTCTTGAATTCTTGAAGATGTCATACTCTGTTAAAATGTGGGAATAAAAGTTTACCATTTTATCTGGAAAAACAGCTGGAGTATCTTCTTCCTCAGATCTTCATTTTGTCATATCAGGCAATAGTGGCTTTTCCGTGCCGAGGACCACATAATAGCCTTCACAAGGGTGAGCTTTCTTTTATCATGATTTTACCATAACCATCATGCAACCAAAACATGCCACAAAAACTTAGCAACATTACAGGCTGCAATAGATAAATACATAATTAGTTGAATCAATTTAATCAATCACTTACAGGGCCTATACATTGAGGTATATATGGTGAAAAAGGTTCAGTTCCCAAGAGCAGGTTATAGGATCTGCATCTACTTGGATGGTTCTTATATCATTGGTTAAGGTTTTCACTCTTGGACAAAGACATTTTATGTACATACATAGTCATCATCTATACATGTGATATTTGTGAATGAAAAACAGAACTCTGGTAGCTATGGACCTGAGATTGTTTCTCAGGATGTATAATACTGTATTACAATGTTAGCACTTTTACATTGAAAGAATTCTGTAGCAAAAATCAGGGATCAGCTGTAATCTGCGGAGGAATGCAACTGAAAGTGTTTCATTTCCTTACAGCACAACCACAAGAGAAATAAAGTTTTGCAAGGTGCCTATTAAAAAAGTGGCCAAACGTGTAATGCACAGAGATAGTCCACCAAGTCTTCCAGAAACAGAGAAAAATATTCTTCGCACTACTGGGGCACCGTGGGTGGTAGCTCTTAATAGGGCTTCCACGGAAAGGCTTAGTGCTAGCCACTCTGTCTACCAGATCCCAAGGGTTGACCTGGCCTTCACACTTTAACCACTGTACAGGGATCTGGACTTACACAGGGGTCCCTGGGTTGGTTCCCCAGAGAAGATGCTGGCCTGCGAAGCGGGACAGAACAGAAGCAGAAATGTAAATCAGAAGAGTGGTCAAAATAGACACCGAAATAAAACAACTGGAATACACTGAGGTGGGTAGAGGCTGAAAATAATGCGTGGACCAGGTGACGCAGAGCATATAACTGGTAAAGAAGATAGGGAGAATATATAGCTAGCAGCTTCACCCAGAAATAGCAGCAGGAAACAAATTCCAACCAGAGACAGGACTTATAGAATCATAGAATGTTAGAGTTGGAAGGGACCTCCAGGGTCATCTGGTCCAACCCCCTGCTCATTGCAGGATTCACTAAACCATCTCAGACAGGTGTCTGTCCATTCTCTGAAGACTTCCATTGAAGGAGAACTCACCACCTCTCGAGGCAGCCTGTTCTACTCATTGATCATCCTCACTGTCAAAAAGTTTTTTTTTAATATCTAATCTGTATCTTCCCCCTTTCAGTTTTATTTCATTCCTTCTCGTGTTTCCATGTGGCAAATGAGAATAAGGATGATCCCTCTACACACTGTGACATCCCTTCAGATATTTGTAGACAGCTATTAAGTCTCCACTTAGCCTTCTTTTTTGCAAGCTAAACATTCCCAGATCCTCTAACCGTTCCTCGTAGGACATAGTTTGCATTCTGCTCACCATCCTGGTAGCTCTTCTCTGACAGTTCTTTGATGTCTTTTTTAAAATGTGGTGCCCAGAACTGTGAACACAGTATTCCAGATTAGGTCTGACCAAGGAGAAGTAGAGGAGAATTACTTCACGTGATCTAGACTCTATGCTTCTCTTAATACATCTCAGAACAGTGCTTGCCTTTTTTGCTGCTGCATCACACTGTTGACTCATGTGCCATGATCTATTACTATACCTAAGTCTTTTTCAGACATCTATCATTTTTCACACAACTCAATTCCCTAGCTCCCTACCTGGACAGTGCTACAATTTCTAGTAAATACACCAGACTATATTGTGCTCGCCCTGCACTGCCCACAACAAAGGTGTGGCGCCACCTGGTGGCAGAGTCAGAAACAAAGGAGGCAGGTATTGACCCAGGTGTTACACCTTTTAATCACTTTCCACACTGATGTTTCCTTTTTTTATTACAAAAGAAAAATCCATTAAGTGTGGAAAGATGGTAAAGAATTGTGGAAGACTAGTTGCTAAATCAATTAATTAGTAAGAAGCAAGAACTTATTCTTGTCATTACATGACCCAATCACTTTGCAGCATCTCCTTCTTCAAGTTTGTCACAGTTCATAGTGGGAGACAAAAATGTTGATCATGTAGGAGTCAGTGACCAGTCCTTTTATGTAAATATAATAATATTAGTGATGACAGGGCTGAATGTGATGGGGCAGTGCAGTTTTATAAAATGGGTAAAGGCATCCTATAGCAAGAGAGACTATAGGAGATAAAACCAACAGCAGGAGTTGTGTATGTTGATCGTGTATGAAGCACTGACCTGTGATCTTTTATGGTATTAATAAGGGCAGAAAAACATTTAATAGGAAAGTTGTGATCGAAAAAGAGCTTGAACATTCTGTAGATTACAGGATTTGAAAAACAAAAGCAACAGCAGGAGTGGAGTATGTTGAGTTTGTAGGGGACAGTGATCACGCTACTTTTAGTGTACTATTGAGTACAGGGAAATAAGAGAAAGATGCAGAATCAGAAAGTAAGTGATTGAGTAATCATAAAAAAAATAATAGGAATGATGACAACAGCAAAAAGGGAACAAGTTGGTTTTGCAACAAGCAGTGACTGGTAGGAGATTATAAACAACAGCAGGAGCAGAGAATATTGAGTTTGTAAGTGGCAGTGACCAGGCTACTTTTGTGGTATTATTAAGTACAAGGAATATGAGAAATAGGCAGAGTTCATGGAGTGACTGATTGAGTAATCAAAGAAATAATAGAAATGATAAAACAGCAAAAAGGGAGCAAGTTGATTTTGCAGCAGGCAGTGAGTGGTAGGAAAATAAAATTACATTTAATAGGGAAGTTGTCATAGAAAAGGAGCTTGAACATTCTATAGTTAAAAAAATTAGGAAAATTAAAACCAACAGTAGAAGCAGAGTATGTTGTGCTTGTAGGTGGCAGTGACCAGACTGCTTTTGAGGTACTACTGAGTGCAGGGAAATATGAGAAAGAGGCAGAATCAGAAAGTAAGTGATTGAGTTATAAAAGAAATAATAGGAATGGTGACAACAGCAGAACGGAAGCAAATTGATTTTGCAACAGGCAGTGACTGGTAGAAAAATAAAAACAACAACAGGATGGGAGTATATTGAGCTTGTAGGTGGCAGTGACCAGGCTATTTTTGTGGTTTTGAGTACAAGGAAATATGAGAAAGAGGCAGAGTTCATAGAGTGAGTGAATGATTAGTCAAAAAGATATTGGAAATGATAACAGCAGACTAGGCGCAAATTGATTTTGCAACAGGCAGTGACTTGTTCCACTGCCTGTATTAACTTTTTATATTATACTTGCTATAAATGTCTACAGATTGTACAATTCAATCTGATATAGGTAGTCTCAAAGCCCCTTTAAGTTCTGTAAGATGACGGACCTTTAAGTTCTGTAAGATGACGGACCCAATGTTAGCCAAGATTCTTATAGGCAGTGATTTACAGATGGAGCATTATAATATTGAGTCATCTGTTCTGCCTTGCCCAAGACGCTTATTATGGCTTTGGACTTGCTATTGTCTGCTACTTCCTAAATCCACTTAGCAATACCACTTATCACTCGGCGGATGGCATCGGCAGGACCCATGCAGAGAGAAAAGCCGGCTTCCTCTCCTTATATACAGACAGCTGTCTCCATGGCACTCTCCTCTGGCGGGTCTGTTGGCAACGTTGGAGTTGCCACTTGGTCTGTTGTGTGGTTACACTCCTGACGAGCTGTCACTGCTGCCTTCTCTCATGTCGTTTGTCATCTCCCACTGATTTACCTCCGATTCACAGGAATTTGCATGTTTGAAAATTACTGGACAAAATCTTACTCAATCCCTAATGAGATCCTGCTCGGTAGGGGGGCTGCCGACGACCCTGTAATGTGCAAATGCTAACTCCTTATCACTTTGGATGAGAATATATTTCATTATAGAAGCTAACCCTCAAATATTAAGAGATTAAAAGAAAAAAAAAATTGCGTGGCACGTATCGACCTCATTTTATCACTTGTACAATTGATTACATTAAAGTCAATTAGTTTATAAAATGATGGATAATAAATTCCCCTCCGAGAGAGAAAAGGTTTCTTAAGGTAATTTTTTCTTTAATTATTTTAAGTTTTTTTTTCCCAATTTTTTATTTATTTATTTCTGAATTAATTTTTTTGATTTATGTATTTTGTTTATTTTTTTATGTTGCATTTGACACCTAAAAATAATAAAAAATTCTTAGATTTTTTATTTTAATGTCTTTTCCCAAATTTTTATTAATTTATTTATTTTTTTATTTTTAGATTTTGTTTATTTTTTTTTTATGTTGCATAAAACACCTAACAATAATAAAAATTCTTAGACTTTTTATTTTTTTTTGCTTTACATCTTTTCCCAAATTTTTATTTATTTATTTATTAATTTTATTTTTTATTTATATATTTTGTTTATTTTTTTAGGTTGCATATAACACCTAAAAATAATAAAAATTCTTAGACTTTTTATTTTTTTATTTTTTTTGCTTTACATCATTTCCCAATTTTTTATTTATTTGTTTATGATTTTTTTTTCTAATTTATGCATTTTGTTTATTTTTTTTTATGTTGCATTCTACGCCTAAAAATTACTAAAAATTCTTAGATTTTTTACATTTTTTTTATCCCCATATAAATAAGCGAAGAGGTCATTCCGACTGATTAGAGTCATTGTTTGTGCCGTGGTGGCTGCGATGGGGTTAAATTGCTAATAGAGGTTTCATGAGGTCTGGCAGAGCCCACTCTCCAACACTTACATCTGTTCAACAATTATTACAGCATTTTTGTCATAAAAAATTCAACACCCTGAGTGTCGTGCTAGCAAAACCTGAAAATTTATGCAGTGAATAGAATATCTAATTTCTCTGAGGAAATGCTGGGAAAAAAATTACAGATTTAAGTTAAATTTGTGAGTACAGTTATACACACATCTGACTCGCTCTCTCCAGGTTTGTCAGACTTTAGTAGGAGTAATAAAAAAAAAAAGAGAAATATATCACAAAACCCAAATTATACCTTCGAAGAATTGTTGAAATCATATTAAAGGGTGTTCCACTGGCTCGATACTTTGATGCCTTCAGATGTAACAACCCCTTTTTGGAGTGTAGTAAACCTTTAAAGTAAGGGCGGTAATCACTCCGATAAAGTCTAATAAACCTTTTCATGCCCAAACTTTTAAAGGAGGTTGTATGAGATTAGAACAAATGGTCTTTTTTTTTTTCTTCCCCCAAAACAGCGCCACTTTTTGTATGTGGCAGAGAGTGGTATTGCAGCTTAAAATAAATTTAGTTGAGCTGTAATACCAGGCACAGCCTCAAGGAGGAGGAGGAGGAGGGGGATAGTAACTCCCTTTAAGGGGGAAATGGCATTATAAACTTTCAGACATTTAAGGGAACCTGTGAAGTTGAAAATTGTATCTGATCTGCAGGCAGGATGCTATCAAGCAAGAGGAGCTGAGCAGATTGATGTATATGTTGTGGGGAAAAAAATCTGTTTAACTTGCATTTTCTTCATTAAAATTTTTGGTGTTTTTATGCCAATGAGTCCAGTGGGCGGTCCTCTTCTCTGTGCATGCAGAGATGGCTGCCAATCACCAGTAGGGCCGCCCACTGGACTCCTATGCATACAAAAGCCAGGGATTTCGAGGAATAGAATACAAATTATAAAGATTTTTTTCCCACAAAAATGTATATCCTTCTGCTCAGCTTCTCCTGCTCCATACCATGCTATCTACATGTACAATGTGACAGGTCCCTTTTAAGAACTTGCAAAATTAAAGGGATTGACCCAACTTATCAAGTTACCTCATATCCAATTGATAAAAGTGATAAATTGCGGAATGCCTGGGGTTCGAATCTGAGAATTTTTTGGACGAAAGAAGACTCTCTTTTCTAATCATGGACACCCCTTTTAAGAAGTGCGTCAAGCTCATCCTTACTCACGTTTTCATCCATGGATCAATCCGAGGTGGAAGTTCCAATAATATCAATGTTGGTGGTCCCAGGTCTGTACTCATCTATCTCTGCCTGTCCCATAGATAATGAATGAAGTGCTGGTGCACATGCGCGGTGGTTCGCATGCGCGGTGGTGCGCATGCACGGTTGAGCACATTGCTTCATTCAATCTGCTCGCTTCAGAGCCCTGTTCTCAGAATCGACAGGAGTCACAAGGAACCACATGTTATAATCTATTGATTCAATAAATGATTTGGTAACTCGGGCCACAGGGCATTAATTGTTTAAAGGGTTCTGACAGTTTTCCTGTGCGTGACGCTGGGACAATCCATCCTTAGATCGAGACCCAATGTTTTTAGGAGATGGAAATTGAGGCATTTGATGCGCGTGGTCTGTAGGGTGCACCATTCCACTCGGCCATCGGCCCCCCACAACATGATCACTGAGTGCCAATGGGTTGCTTTGACAGCCAGATGGTCTGCTGAAGACCCTGAAGTGAACAAAGGCAAAGAAAAATATCACATCAGCTCAATCTGATATCCTTCAATCTAATAAGGGTGCGGTGAACGGATGGAAACAATGGGCCGGCTCCCGGGTGAGAAAGTTCAGGTTGCAGGTAGGAAGACATCAAGCAACCGCAATGGAACGGACTATAAAAACATTATTTATTAGTAATTATTAAAATATCAAAAGGGAAAAAATAAAACAAACACACTAGTTTCGAGCACTAAGACTCTTAATCATAGCTTGATATTAACAGCCTTAGTGCTCGAAACACATAGCGAGTTTATTTTTATTTTTCCTTTTCGATATTTTAATAAGTTACTAATAAAAAATGTTTTTATAGTCCTTTCCACTGCAGTAGTTGGAAGTCTTCCTACCTTCTACCTGAAGACCCTAGGACCTGGTGTGATGGTGCTTCTGTTAAATCCAGGCTGTGGCTGGCATTCATAGGAGACTGTGATTTTTACTATTTACTGCATTACTATGTGCACAATTGTTAGGCAATTTGTATTTTTAATGATTATTTTTATTTACAAATTTTCTAATTTTTATTCACTATTCGAAAAATTTAGTATTGTCGTAATCATACTGATTACTGGTAATTTTTACCTATCAATGAATACCGTAAAAACAATTCCTCAAAAATTGTGATGAGCGAGCGTGCTCGTCACTACTCGGTACTCTCCCGAGCATCTCACTGCTCGCGATGCTCGGCGAGTATTTCCGGGATGCTCTGGCGGGAGCTCGGGTCCCCGCCTTGCATGTTTGGCGCTCTTTAGAGAGCCAATGAACATGCAGGGATTGTCTGTTAGCACTGCAGAATACAGCCAGATCTTTTATATAATCAGATGTGATCCCATATTATTGCGGTACAAATCCAGCCATTTGTAGGGACCATGCAAATATTATCTTTCATTTACAGTTTGGCAGCAGTGTGGCAGTAAAGCTATTCACACGTGGTCGCTGCCAATAATTGTAAACTACAAGGCCGGTATTTAAAAGCGTGGGCATCCGTCAGACGTATCCCATATAACTGCATTACAAATACAGCCATTTGTAGAGACCGTGCAAAATATTGCCCTCCTTTTGTTAGAACCCTCCTGTTTGTTTTTTCCATCTTGTGTTTTGCGGTCACGTGACCATCTGCCTTTATATTCCAGCTCCGCCCTTTTGGCTGAGCTGGACTTCAGTGTTTGACTGTTTCTCTAGCCAGGTGCTTCTGTGCCTTTCTCTGTCAGTTCGTTTGGTCCTTCTGGGACCTCTAGTACTTTTTTGTCTGTTTGTCTCTTGTGTTCTGCAACTACTTCTCTGTTTAGGAGGTGTCCCATTTTCGTCCCAGTCCTTAGTTCTTTTAGGGACCCCTCCCCTGATGCTATAGGTCTTCGTTCAGACTAGCCGAGGACTAAGGCGGGTCTGCTCGCTAGGAACAGGCAGCCGGCTACATCGTAGGGATTCAACTTAGTCTTACTGTAGGGACAGCTTTCCCCTATCTTTCTTTAGTACATGTTGCAGATCATAACAGTAATTCCAGCCCCAAAAAAACCTAAAAGGAAAGAAATTCGAGGATCAGTATGGTTTCCGTCCAGGATTTGGCTCAACGCCTGCAGGGATTGTTTCTGGAGGTGGCCGAGCTCCAGCAACACGTGAGTAGCTGTTCTGAAGCGCATTTTGTGGAACCCAAGGAAGGACTGCCTGATGTTTTTTATGGTAAACAGCAAGATTTTTTTGCCTTTAAAAATGCTTGTTTGTTATATTTTCGTTTGAGGCCAAGGTCCTCTGGGAATGAATCACAGTGCATTGGTTTTATTATGTCACTTTTGCGCAAAGAACCACAGGGGTGGGCCTTTTCTCTCCAACCTAATGATCCATGTTTAAGGTCTGTAGAAGAATTTTTTTCTGCTATGGGTCTATTATATGACGATTCTGATACAATCTCATCTGCTGAAGCAGAACTCAGGCGTTTGAATCAGGGGTCAGGTGATGTTGAAAATTATTGCACACACTTCAGAAGATGGACCTCAGAGGTTAAATGGAATGATCCAGCTCTGAAATGTCTATTTCATGCTGGTCTAAGTGAAAGGGTTAAGGATTTGCTAATTGCATTCCCCCCGCACCTGAGACTCTGCAGGATGCCATGCAATTAGCTGTTAATGTGGATAGGAGACTGAGATTTAGACAGAATGAGGTAAAGACTCCTGTAATGCCAGGTTCTAGTCCCCAGAAAATCTGCTCTGATGGCGGAGAACTGATGGAGGTTGGGGCGAAGTCGCTCCCCTCTCAGGAAAGAGACCGGAGGTTCGCCGAGGGATTGTGTCTTTATTGTGATAAAGCTGATCATTTGATTAAGTATTGTGAGCTTCGCTTAAGTAAAGAAAAAAAAAAGGTCAGTTACGCCCGTATAGCTTGTTTACGCTCTGCAGGAGTATTTCTTTCTGGGAGTACTACTTTGCAGGAAAATTTGATTGAATTTCAGGTATTTGTGGATTGTGGTTCAACACTTAATGTGATTGATAAAGGGTTTTTGGAAAACCTTAAATTGAAATCTAAACCTTTGTCATCACCTATTTCTGTGATTGCAATTGATAACACTCTTTTGAAATGTATTACTCACAAGACTGCTGCATTTCCCCTCACTATCAATGGAGTTCACCAAGAAGTTTTGGACTTGGTTGTATTAGATAATTTACCCTCTTCGGTCGTTCGAGGATTGCCTTGGTTAAAACTGCACAATCCTTTGCTGGACTGGTCTACTAATGTGATTAAGTCTTGGAGTCCGAAGTGCTATGATAAATGTTGTAATGGTCGCATTGCGGCTGTGGAAAAAGGGCAATTACCAGTACCTATTCAAGATTTTTGGAGGGTTTTTTCGGAGGAGGAGTCGCAAGTTTTACCTCCTCATAGGGATTATGATGGAAAAATTGAGATGGACCCGGTGAAGGTTCAGGCTGTGCAGGAATGGCCTAGGCCTATTGGTTTGAAATCTATACAGAAATTTTGGGGTTTTGCCAATTATTACAGGAAATTCATTAAGAATTTTTCTGTAATTGTTAAGCCTCTGACCGATCTCACCAGGAAAGGTGTGAATACGGTCCAGTGGACTTCTGAGGCCATTGAAGCGTTTGAGTATCTCAAAGAAAGGTTCAGTTCTGCCCCTATCCTTATGCAGCCTGATGAGACCAAGCCTTTTTCGGTTGAGGTCGATGCTTCATCGGTGGGGGTCGGAGCATTTTTGTCTCAGGAGAACAAGGGTGGAGTACATCCTTGTGCCTTCTTTTCGAAAAAAATTTTGGAAGCCGAACTGAATTATGATGTTGGAAATTGGGAGTTGCTGGCTATTAAACTCGTGTTTGAACATTGGCGTCATTTCTTGGAAGGCGCTAGATTTCCTATTAAGGTTTTCACAGATCATAAGAATTTGATCTATCTGGATGCTGCCAAGCGCTTGAATGCCCGTCAAGCTAGGTGGGCACTTTTTTTTCTTGGTTTCATTTTTCTGTTACCTATATCCCTGGTACTAAGAATGTTAAAGCCGATGCTTTATCTCGCAGCTTCTCCCCTACGGTCGGTGCCGAGGAGGAGGAGAGCATATTACAGAAAGGAGTTGTGGTGGCGGCATTGGACTCCGTTTTGGAGAATGGGATTCTGAAAGCTCAAGATGATGCTCTATCTAATACTCCCCATGGGAGGTTGTTCGTGCCTACAGCCTTTAGGAGAGAGTTGTTTGTGGAGTGTCATGAGTCTCGGTTGGCAGGTCATTCAGGAATTTCAGAGACTAAGAGACTTATCAGTCGCAGTTTTTGGTGGCCTGGATGGCAGAAGGAAGTCATTAAGTGGGTGCGTCAATGTACTGTGTGTGCTAGGTCAAAGGCTTCACATACTCCTGCTGCGGGGTTGCTTTGCCCTCTGGAGGTTCCTAGTGCACCTTGGACACATCTCACAATGGATTTTATTACTCATCTTCCTGTGTCCGAGGGTTTTACTGTCATCTGGGTGGCCGTGGACCGTTTTAGTAAGATGTGTCATTTGGTTCCATTCATTACGTTTCCCTGCGCCAAGACACTCGCTAAGGCGTTTGTTAAGGAGATTGTCAAGCTCCATGACGTGCTTTTTGTGACAGGTTGGGAGTCCATTTGTCATTTTCGTCTGGGTATCATCCTGAGTCTAATGGACAGACTGAAAGAAAGAACCAGGTTGTTGAACAGTTTTTGCGTTGTTTTGTGGCAGACAATCAAGAGGTGTGGTCTGAGTTTCTGCCTCTCGCAGAATTTGCTCTTAACAATCATACATCCTCCTCTGCTGGGTGTTCTCCATTTTTTTTTGTACTGGGTGACATCAGTCTTTTGGTTCGTTCTCCAAATTGGGGTCGGCGGTGCCGGAGGAGGAGAATTTTTCCGGTGATTTGGAGAGAGTTTGGACTAATGTACGTTGCATCCTTCAAGAGGCTAACAAGAAGTTCAAGAAGTATTTTGACAGGAAACGTAAGGAGGTGTTGTTTACTGTGGGTGACATGGTTTGGTTGTCCTCAAAGAACCTGCGGTTGAGGATTCCCTCTAAAAAACTGGGTCCTAAGTTTGTGAGTCCATTTAAAGTGCTTCAGGTTGTTAACCCGTCTGCTGTTAGGTTGGAGGTTCCTACTTCCTGGAAGATTAATCCTGTGTTTCATGTTTCCTTGTTGAAAATGGCTGATGTATCAGATAGGGACGCCACTGTCACAGTTCCTCCTGTGGTGGAAGACGGCGAATATGAAATTTCTCGTATTTTGAATTCTAGATGGCATAGAGGGAGATTACAGTATCTTGTCTCCTAGAAGGGTTTCGGTCCCGAAGACAACTCCTGGGTAAGGACGGATGATGTCTCTGCTCCTAGGCTTGTTAAAGCTTTCCACAAGAGATTTCCCGATAGGCCTGGGCCTGGAGGATCCGGAGGATCCTCATAAAAGAGGGGCTACTGTTAGAACCCTCCAGTTTGTTTTTTCCATCTTGTGTTTTGCGGTCTGGTGACCATCTGCCTTTATATTCCAGCTCCACCCTTTTGGCTGTGCTGGACTTCAGTGTTTGACTGTTTCTCTAGCCAGGTGCTTCTGTGCCTTTCTCTGTCAGTTCGTTTGGTCCTTCTGGGACCTCTAGTACTTTTTTGTCTGTTTGTCTCTTGTGTTCTGCAACTACTTCTCTGTTTAGGAGGTGTCCCATGTTTGTCCCAGTCCTTAGTTCTTTTAGGGACCCCTCCCCTGATGCTATAGGTCTTCGTTCAGACTAGCCGAGGACTAAGGCGGGTCTGTTCACTAGGAACAGGCAGCCCGCTACATCGTAGGGTTTCAGCTTAGTTTTACTGTAGGGACAGTTTTCCCTTATCTTTCCTTAGTACATGTTGCAGCTCATAACACCTTTTACAGTTTAGCAGCAATGTATTGGTGAAGCTATTCACACGTGGTCGCTGCCGTTAATAGGAAACTACAAGACTGGTTTTTAAAAGCATGGGCGTCCGTCAGACATATCCCATATTACCGCGGTACAAATCCAGCCATTTGTGGGGACCATGCAAAATATTATCCTCCATTTAAAATGGGCAAGGCGCATGACAAGGGACAGGGAACTGGACATGATGGTGATGCCGATAGCAGATAATGCTTCCAGTCACCACCACCACCACCCTGTTTTCCACACGGTCAAGTCTTAGTAGCCGTGAGTCTGGACCACATATTCCTCACCCTGACCCTCCTTCCTCCCACCATGCCGAGTGTCCGGAGACAACTGATCTCACACTTGAACACTCCGAAGAGCTATTTACTTTTCCATTTATAGATTCGGGCCTCTCGCCCGGCCAGCTTCAAGCGGGGCAAGAGGGATCGCATGTAGCGATGCCTAAATATTTGAGCAGCCACGGTCACACGAAGGCGACAGTGGGAAAGTGTCACAAGAGGTGGATGATGATGAGACACAATTGCCATAAAGTAAAGAGGATGACCAGGGTGCGGAAGTGGAAGATGAGGTGGTGGACGATGAAGTCACTGACCCAACCTGGCAAGGTGACATGCAGAGCGAAGACAACAGCACACAGGGGGAGGGAGGCTTAGCACCACAACAAGCAGGAACAAGCAGTTTGGTGGTCACCGACACAAGGCGGGCAACAGTTCCCCAGAACACCAACACGACGGAAGTTGCCAGTACAACTGTTAGGTCTTCCCAAGTCTGGTTGTTTTTTAAAGACTGTCCAGATAACCCTAAAAAGGCCATTTGCAACATCTGCCAGGCCAGCATCAGCAGAGGCAGCAAAACTACCAACCTGACCACCGCTCAGTCACATGACAGCAAAGCACCTGACTAGGTGGGCCGGACGCCATATTCCAGAAATAGTGGCTGCAGGTGACACCTCTGCTTGTTCCGCTATTGTGCGTGCACGCCAATCCACTGTCCATTGTGCATGCAAAGATGCCTCCCAACCCTGCACCTGCTGTTGCACACTCGCAACTACCACCATCAGCAACCACGTCCTTGTCCCTACGCCAGTCCTTGGAACGCAAACACAAATACGCAGCCAACGCCCCACAGGCCACACTACTAAACGCTTTGCGAATGCTTGTGCTCAAAATGTTGCCTTTTAGGCTCATGGAGACAGAAACTTTCCGAAACCTGATGGCGACGGGCATCCATCAGTACTAAGTCCCCAGCCACCACTATTTCTCCTGATGTGTCGTCCCCGCATTATACAAACAAGTGTCCCAGAACATTAGCCATGCCCTCAACAACACAATTACTGGGAAGGTCCACTTAACCACGGACACGTTGACAAGTGCTTGTGGGCAGGGACGGTACATCTTGCTGACAGCACACTGGGTTAATATAGTAGAAGCTGGGACACAGTCGAACCTTGCGACGCAACACATCTTCCCGACGCCGAGGATTTCAGGCCCTGGGTCAATCAGGGTTTCCCCCACATTGTACTGCTCCTGCACCTCCTCTTCCTCCTCCTCTTCAGCCTCCATCTCCGGAATGACCACATCACTTAGTGCATGGGCATTACAAGTATAGGAGACCCGCTCCTTTATAATGGGAACATTTTTTTAATGAGGCCCTCCTCTAAGTCTCTTCCAAGGGGCATTGGAGTGCATCCAAATTTTTGGCAGCCCTTGCAGTCACTGCATACGCAAGAACAGTATAAGAGACCCACTCCTTTATATTGGGAACAATTTTTTTACTGAGGCCGTGCTCTATGTCTCTTCAAAGAGGTATTGGGTTGCGTCGAAAATTTAGGCAGCCGTTGCAGTCACTGCATACGCAATAACTGTATAGCAGAACCGCTCCTTCATAATGGGAACATTTTGTTACTGAGGCCCTCCTGTATGTCTCTTCAAAGGGGTATTGGGATGCGTCGAAAATTTAGGCAGCCATTGCAGTCACTGCATACGCAATAACTGTATAGCAGAACCGCTCCTTTATAATGGGAACATTTTGTTACTGAGGCCCTCCTCTATGTCTCTACAAATTGCTACTGGGGTTTTCCAATATTTGGGCAGCCCTGTCAGTCACTGCATACGCAATAACAGTATAGGAGACCCGCTTATAAATAATGGGAAATTATTTTTTTAAATCAGGCCCTCTGTCTCTTCAAAGGGGTATTGGTGTTTTTCCAAATTTTGGTCAGCCCTTGCAGTCACTGCATACGCTATAACACTATAGAAGACCCGCTCCTTAATAATGGGAACAATAAAGCATAGCCAGCTGATTACCCTCTAACAATAGTAAGGGCCGCCTGATGGCCCTATAAAAATAGTCTTTGTGACTTTCAGAGTCCCTCCTTCATAAATGAAACAGGATGTGTCTGATGATATCTCACACACCACATTGTCAGATAAGGTAGTAAAATGTTAAAATGACATTTACCGGTAAATGTATTTTTCACCGTTGAAAGCAATGCAAAAGTGCAAAAATGTACTAAAAACGCTACGTGTGAACATAGCCCAAGGTGTGGAGGAGCATTTTTGTTTTTGTATATTTATTTTGCCTTATATAAAAGTAATTACCCTGGAAAGGATGTTCCTTAACTTTTTTCCCAGGAAAATCCATTTTGGTTTTGTTTTTATATGTTTTATTGTGAGTCCGTAAAAGTGGTGTAATACCTCTGACAACATTGTTGACAGCAGTGACCTGGGAGTCAGAAATGCTTCCAGGGGTCTTCCCCATGCTGTTCCCATGCCATTTGAGCACTGTTCCCATCGATTTGGGCAATTTTTAGGCCCTCTGCAGACCGCCGGGGGGAGCCGCCTGAAAAATGCTCGAGTTTCCCGTAGACTTACATTGGGCTCGTTGCTGGGGTCGAGCACCCGAGTATTCCAATGTGCTCGACCCGAGCAACGAGTACCCGAGCATTTCAGTGCTCGCTCATCACTACTCAAAAACTATTGCGGAATTGCATATATTTTTTTTTTTTTGTATCTTGGAATTTTTCAATAAGTCTCCAGTGCAAGGTGTCATTCAAAACTACAACTCATCCTGCAAAAAAACAAGCTGCCATACATACGTCTATGTCAATGGAAAATCGCCCAATCAAGAAGGGTTTAAGCATTTGCCTAAATATTCTAAATAGTTCAGGTTGAACTTTCTCCTCTTGTCTTTTTGTGATATTTTTATCTTTTTTTCTTATCAGCTTGGATGTTTAAGTTATTTTTTTTAATTTTTAGATAATAGTAAAATAATAGTCAAATAAATGACTGATTAATTTCCCTCTTTCTGATTCAGCGGGTTTGATGCAAACACCGAGAAGTAACTAATTTATTTTAAATTGCATCACCTTTCAAAAACAGTTTAATCTTAAATTTATATTGATGTTAATATGATCGTTAAGTAGAACTTCTTAATGGAAATCTGTTTGCTTTCGCAGTCATCTTCAATTTTATTTTTCAAGCGGAATAAATGTACAGGTAGAAAAGTTTCTAATGTTGCAGAAAAAAAAACTTTAATCCGGCATCTGGAACTCCAGACATGCCAAAAAAACTGTGAATATAAACAGGTCAATATTAGAACATTTCATGGTATTTTTTTCATGCTACCATGTGGTTCTTTGCCCTCAGAAGTAAATTGTATGGACTTTTCTAGAACCGTCCTGTAATTTAGAATATGTAATAACTTATTTTTCACCAATTCCCTCATCTTTTCCTAAAGTACTTTGTACTGCTTGGGAACTTGTTCCTTATGTATAAAACTTTCTGCCTCCAAAACCTACATGTCTTTATTTCCCCTCTGACACTATTACAAGTCACTGTCTTCTACATAATCAACATACTCTGCTTCTAAAATACTCTACACTGCTGGCATGATCCTGCCCCTTCACTGTATAACTTTCCATCTGTGAATGCTGACATGTCTACATTTCCCTCTTCACATTTATGGCACAAAGTGCTGCCCTTACAACAGGGCACTGCCTCTTGCAAAGTCAGCACACTCTTCTCCTGTAATACTCTATGCTGTAAGAACTAGCGCTTTGCTCCTACACAATGTCACTGTTTATGATCTTTTTCATGTATTATTTCATTTCCTCATCATCAGGATACAGTTTTATCATTATGATATGGTTTCTATAAAATGCAATCTTGCCCTTACAACAGGTCACTGTCTCCTGCAAGCTCAATACACTCTTCTCCTACAATACTCTGTGGTGCCAGGAGATCTTGCTTCTAGACTAAGTTACTCTCTGTCTGTGACTGTGACCTGTCATGTTACTTTCCCTTCTTCTTATTAAGGCATGGTCTCTCTATCAAAATCAGTCTTGCCCTTACAACAGGTCACTGTCTCGGACATGATCAGCACACTCATCTCTTGAAGTACTCTGTACTCATTGCAGAACCCTGCTCCTGTATTGTGTAACTTTTCTGTATATGAATATTCACATGACTCCATTTTTATATCATGACACCGTATCTATGGTGTGCATTCCTTTCCTTAGAACAGGGCACTGTCTCCTGCAAACTCATCACACTCTTCTCCTGTAATACTCTGTGATCTTTCACATCCAAAAGCACAAAGAGTGACATCTTCTATCTATCTCATCATGATCATGATTTGTTTTTGCCATCATTCTACTGTATGCTTTCTATCAAATGCAATCCTGCCCTTACAACAGGTCACTGCCTACTGCAAGCTCAGCACACTCTTCTGCTACAATCCTCTGCGGCGTTAGGAGACTTTACTCTTAGGCTATGTTATTCTCAGTCTGTGACCTGTCAGGTCTCTTTCCCCTCCGCTTATCATAACATGGTCTTGGTATCAAGAACAGTCTTGCCCTTACAACAGGTCAGTGCCTCCCACATGATCAGCACACTCTTCTCCTGAAATATTCTGCACTGATGGCAGAACGCTCCTTCACTGGGTAACTTTGAATTTCTGAACACTGACATGTCTCCATCCCCCTCTTCATGTCATGGTCACTATTATATGCAGTATTGTTCTTTAAGCAACTCACTGTCTCCTATATGAGCAGCATACTCTTTTCTGAAATACTCTGTGCTGCTGGTGTACTTTGCTCTTTCAACATGTAACTGTTTTTCAGTGATCTGTTACTTTTTTCTATTTTCACGGGGTAGCCTGATAAAGCATGTACCCTCTATGCAACCACAAGCTGCACTGCTTTGACCAGTGTATTTAGATACAAGGTTAAGGTTACAAAGTGGGTAAATCTTTGCCCCAAAGGAAGAATTACCTCTCTATTCCCTTTCTCATATTATGACACTGCCTCAGTCACCTGCAGCCCCTTTCATGCTATTTCTAAGTGTTAACAAGTCACTGCCTCCTGCAAAGTCAACAGACTCCTCTACCGATGCTGGCATCATTCCAAAGATATCAACGAGTTACAGAATATTTCGTCCCTGCTCGTAAGAGCTTCTACAAAACAGAATTTTTGTTTTTGCCTATATCAAATTCTTACTAAAATTTTCCAAAAATTACAAATGTTAAAAAATGTGAAATTTCACAAATGAGTAATTATTTCCTAGAAGCCTCCATCCGGAATTGTATTTGATATTAATAAAAAGTCGCTCAAGGAATAATTTCTCGCTCTCTCCCCCCCACCTGCACCATCCCACCCTCCTGTCCTTTAAAATCAATCATTACGGCTAATCTAAATGAAGGTGAGCGTACACAACCCCGGTGTGAATATTGTTTAATCTCATTTAGGGACACTTTGAACAATGACACAATCACATAATGAGATATTTAAAATTCTTTGGTCAGTTTCTCGCTGGCGGCTTTTACGGCAGGAGAGAATGAGTAATTTGGTTCAGGCGGGAACGTTTTAGAAGCTTTTACACTTGATTTGTTAGGAACGAGTAACATAAATTCTAAAAACCAATCTGTTAATGACTTAAAAAGGGGAATCCAATTTTTTTTATTTTTTTTCCACTGTCGTGGACGTTTTTTAAGTTGAATTGAAATAATCTTATCGTTACAAGACGAAGCGTGCGTCTGGGAATGTTTACGTATTAATAGCTCCTAATTAATATTAATTGCCTCTCTGACTAATGGTGGTTCCAAATTTTAGGTCACAAACCCTTGACCCCCTACAAATTTAGAGGTGTAGATACTGTACAAAAGTAGTTACGACCTCAATACTATTAACCCCCCACCCTTATCAGTGACTAGGGGGATCATTTGCTGAAGAAGTAATGGGTAGATTTCTCCAGACCTCACAGAGCTAATTTGCATATTAGTAACTCCTAATTGATTGCAGTAATACTTGTGACTTATGACTTTTCCTACAAACTTTTCTATTTAGCATCTTAGTGGTAGGGGGCTGCAATATTTTTAACCCTAGAACCCTGATCTTGATAAACCAGAGATTTGGCAGAGATTTTTAGACTCCGCAGCTCTAATTTGCATATTAATGACTCCTAATTGACATCACTGACTAAAGGTGGTTCCTTGTGGTAGGGTACATTTTGGACTGCAAACCCATACATGCCAATAGGGAAGTTTGGATTCTGGTACCCGACCCGAACTTTATTCCAAAGTTTGGTTTGGATACCAGAACTGTACCTGAACTTGAACCAGAACCTGAACCCCTTTGAAAACAATGAAGACCCAAACTTTGCAGCTGGAAAATCTCTCTCTTTCTTTTTCTGCCTATCCTCTCGTCTCCAGATTTCCCCCGAAACTCCAAACATTAACATACTTCCTGGAGAAGTCCGTATTCGGAGTTTAGTACCAGACACTAACTGTCCGGCACGAACCCCGAACTTAAAAGTTCGGGTTCGCTAATCTCTACTCGCCAGCTCTCCTGGAATGTCTTGAAGGCTCCTAGAAAAAGAGGAGGTCTACTTGTCTGGGCTCCTAGGAAAATTGAAAGATCTCTTGAGTGCTGAAAAATTTAAAGCGTTTCTTGTATACAATGCCGCAATGTTCTGTTGTCAGACAGAGAGACGGCGTCCAAAAACGCAATCAAAGGGAGGAAAGCGGAAAGTTGAGAAGACATGGAAGGAATTAGAGGAGTAATCTCGATTAGGATCTACAGTATACAAATGATGACTTTTTCTGGTAGGGGAACCCACTGGGTTTTCTAAGAAGATTCTTCACTAAAAGCTGCCATTTTTTCTTTCCTGAAGCATCTTTTTAAGCATTTCTTTTCTTATATTCCTGAGTGCTTTTTAGATTTTGTTTTGTTTTGTTTTTTCTTTACCAAATTTTCATTGTTTTGGTGGCATCTTTTTAAATGACGTTTTCTGGACTTAGAGATGAGTGAATAAATGTGAGAAGAATTGAATTCTACTCTAATTTCACCAAAATCTGCATTTGGTAAAATATCGATTTTTAAAAATTCTTTTCATTGTGGACTCCGCAAAATGATGGCCAATGGCCGATATATTTCTGAACCATGAAAGATCCTTAATATGTTAAAAAAACACCTCATCAGCCCCTCTGTTCCCCACCGCCACCCATTTGATCCTCCGGGAGGGTTCTACACATGCGCCTGCAAAGGTCGTATTCCACGTCGAGGTACTCTGTCACGGGTGTGTCAGAAGTGACAGACAGTTGCCCCGCAGTTGGTTGCAGGAGATCTCTACTTTTGGCATTGCAGATGACGCGCCCCCTGGGCCGCGTGAGGAAACCGGAACCGGGCCCTTTTGTAGATGCTGGGGGTTGTAATCACCGTGGCGGTGACCCGGTGCCGTGGCTCAGGGTGGTCAAACTAAATGGCAGTCTATATACTAATGTCCGACTACGCCACCCGTGGATTGCGGTCAGGGTGAACCGCCGCTGCAGGGCAGAGCACTGATGCTGGTGTTGTGGGTGCAGCAGAGTGTAGTACAACTCCCCACGGGAGGAGTATAGCCTCAGGGCAGTAAATGGGGATGTTGGTGGTGATGGTGCGTGGGAGCAGCAGTAACCACATGGAGTCTGTCATGCAATTCAGGGTCTTTACTGTTGGTGGTATTAAGGGACCCGTCCGGAATACAGGTTAACAATGGAGGCCTGGTCAGTCTGAGAGCAACTGAGAAATCCTGCTGGTCAGGGGGAGTTTGTAGGCCTACAGTGCTGACTTCACTCTTTCTTGGCTATCCTGCTGTAGTGTAGTGGTAGCCCACGTCTCTGAGTGTACCGTGGTGTTCTCACCCGTATGACTGGCGACTCGGGCCTTCCCTGCTTCTCACCCCTCCAGGGCAGTAGTGGTCCCTCTCATGTGGCTGAGCCTCCGGGCTTCCTTGGGCCAGTGGACTTGAAGTCCCCTACGTGGTGGTTTTCCGCTGCTGGGCTTATAACCCTCACAGCCTTGGACTCAAGTGTCTGGCTTTTCAATTCTCTAGTCAGGATGAGCTCTTCTAGTTCCCCTCCTGCACTCGTGTTCCTCCTCTGCCTACAGGGACTCCTCAGCCTGCTGCTGACCTGTCCCTATCTCTGGAACTAGACTGGAACTTGTCTCTGGCTTCACTAGACTGTCTAACCCCGCCCCAGATCCAGTTTATAAAGGGCAGGTTTCTCCCCTCCCTGGACTGAGACAGGGGGTGCTGCATGCTAATTGTCCCCAACCAGGTAACTTCCCACCTGCTCTCAGACATGACATTGCTGCCACTGTGGCAACCAGACCTTGGGGTGCCACACAGACACCTTCTTAGAGGCTGCCTCTAGGACCCAGTGGCTCCCTTCCTCTGGCTGATTAACACCCTGGGCTGGGTGTATAAACACCTACTGTGTGTCAGAGGGAGGTGCCGGCAATATTCATTACTCCTTGTGAAGGCTTTAGCAAGAGCAGTACTTCTTCCTCTCTGGAGCTAGAGGACGTGTGCGCATTTGTCTGGAGTCGTCTAAAGCTAAGCAATTTTCCCTTGCTTGTCCTCCCTTGTTGTCTTTAGTGTTCAGTGGGGATCGACTAGCGCTCACCCCCCTCCTTCCCTAGCCAGGGTCAAATGCCAGGGAAAGACAGGGCGCGGCACGCGTGCGGCGATTGGTGAAGAACCAATATAGGGACATTAGGGGAGACAGGGTGATATTCTATCAAGACTAGGAGGTCTCCACTCCCCCCTTTCCCTAGAGTCTGGGCTTCCTTTCCCTCTTCCCTTTGTGTTGCACTAAGTCTTTCCCACACCTTGCGTGATGCCCTCCAGGGCTTAGCAAACCCAGAAATCTAGGCCTAGCGACCGAGACCTGGGGATTTTACCGCTACCAAAGCTGATCCAAAGATGCGACGAGGACCAGATGGGTGGCAGTTTGTAGAGGAGGAACAGAGAGGTTAATGGTGAGGTGAGTATAACAATTTTTTTCTATTTTTTTACATATTACATTTATTATGTTCTGGGGTCTAAAGATACCTCAGGGGATGATAAGGGACATTACATTTGCAGAGAATAAGTTCTCAACTAATTGAATTTCCCAGGAAAGAAAGCGCAGATTTTGCCTAATCTGCTTATCTGTATGCGGACATATTTTTTATAACTCCATTCAACAAGGAAGAAACCGCTCATGGTTTTTAAGAAAAAACGCGGGCAAAACACTCAGCGATGACTTGGTGCCGTCCGAAGCTTCTCATTGAATTGTATTGTAAATTATAGAGCATCTTCATTGCGGAAAATGTCTAAAGAACGATCAGGTCACATTTTAACCAATTGCCATTTTTGGAAACTTGAAGTGGTTAACCCCTTACTGATGTAAGGTGTAATAATACATCTCTGTGCCCTGGGCTTTATGGACCAGGTACGTATTATTATGTCTCACTGATCGCGCCTGCACAAGGGCTGTGCAGGAGCGATCGGCGCCGGGTGTCAGCTGATTCTGACAGCTGAAACCCAGCACTCAGTGCCAGGAGTGGTGCCCGCACCGCTCCCGGTATTTTAACCCCCTAAATGCTGCGATCGCTGCGATCAGAGCATTTCGCGAGCGAACAGAGGGACAAATGTCCCTCTGCTCTTGGATCGGAGACCCCGCCATATCATCGCGGGGTCCTGATTGTTGCCATGGTGACCCGACGACATCCGGGCCACTAGGCCCTAACAAGGTAGGTTGATCATGGGTAGTGCATGATCTAACTATCTTGTGTCTGCAGGGCTGACAGGTCATAAGGTATAGCAGTGATCCTGCACTGCTATACATTATAAATGCGATCAGACTACAGAAAGTGAAAGTCCTATAGTGGGGCTAAGTAAAAAAGTGAAAAAAAGTAAACAAAAGTTGTAAAAATATAAAAAAAAATAATAATAATAAAAAAATATATATGTATTGTACCCATAAATAAATATTATTATGAAAATAAATAAACAATAAAAGTACACATATTTTCTAGTGTAGCATCCGGAACGACCTGACCTATAAAACTTTCCCACTAGTTAATCCCTTTGGTGAACACGGTAAAAAATGTAAAAAAAGAAGCAAAAAACGATGCTTTATCATCATATCACTGAACAAAAAGTGCAATAAAAAGCGATCAAAAAGACTAATGTAAATTAACATGGTACCGCTGAAAACATCATCTTGTCCTGCAAAAACAAGCCGCCATACAGCTCCATCAGCCAAAAAATAAGAAAGTTATAGCTCTCAGAATAAAGCGATGCTAAAAAAAAAAAAATTCTATAAAATCGTTTTTGAGTAAAAACTCCAAAACTTAAAAAAAGATATAAATGTTGTATTGCTGTAAACGTACTGACCTGAAGAATAAAGCTGCCTTGTCTATTTTACCACACGTGGAACGGCATAAAAAAAAACCCAATTCCTGAATTGTTGTTTTTTGTTTATTCTGCCTCCCAAAAATTGGAACAGAAAGCGATCAAAAAATGTCACATGCTGAAAATGGTATCAATAAAAACATTAACTTGTCTCGCAAAAAAACAAGCCATCACATGACTCTGTTGGGAGAAATATGGAAAAATTATAGCTCTCAAAATATGGCGATGCAAAAACTAGTCTTGGCAAAAAAAAAACATTTATTAGTGTGTGAAAGCAGCCAAACATAAAAACCTGATATAAATCTGGTATCGGTGTAATCGCACCGACCCGAAGAATAAAGTTGTCTAATCACTTATACCACACGATGAACGGCGTAAAAAATAAATACAACCAATTCTTCACCTGCTGCTGATTTGTTCATTCTGCCTCCCAAAGATCGCAGTAAGGCTCAGCTCATATTGATCCTGCGCTCTGCACTGAGCGCTTACACCGGAGTTTCCGTGTAAATCTCTGGAATAGGTGATTCAGACGGAACCCCCGGTGGAAGATATAATGTAAGGAGGCAGATGGAGACACCGTGGACACTGTCAGGCCTGTGATCTCACAGTGTCCGTGTTTTTATTAGGCGTGCATAAAAGTGCCGTCAGTCACAGTTTTTTGAACCTCTGAAATAAAAAGGACACTGTTAAACAGAGGCCAGACGGATTTAAGAGTAAGGCTGGTTTCACACGTCCTGATATTTCCAGTACCGGAGATATCCGTATCCTGGTGTAAAAATAAGAATAAAATAAAAAAAATCCTTATACTCACCTGTCCGAAGATGTCACCCGCTGTAACCAATCTAAATACTCGAGCCGGGGAGAATGACTCACTCCAGCGAGCGCGCCCCGGAGCGGTATCCTGTCACTCACTGAGCTCCGCATAGGGCAGGAGCTCGCTCGCTGGAGCGAGTCATTCTCCCCGGCTCCTCTGCGTGAATGGTCAGGTGGATTACAGCGGGGGACATCTTCGGATAGGTGAGTATAAGGATTTTTTTATTTTTATTTTTACACCAGGGCACATCGGGAGCAGAATACTACTCTCATCATTGTCCCTTGCTCGTGCTGATCGCAACGCAAACAGGGGACAATGATGAGGGCATCGTTCAGCACCCATCACTTGGAACAGCACTTACTGTATGCTGATTCCAAGGGGTCGGTACGTGTCACACGGATGACGCACAGATGTCATCCGTGTGGGACGTTTTGCGACCTATGCAGCGTGAAAAAAACAGACATGTCAACTTGCTTTGCCCATGGACACACGGTCTGTGGAAACACACTGACATGTGCACAGACACATTCATTTGAATGGGTCTGCATCAGTATGTGTCTCTGGCATGTGTGGAAACTGTCACCACACGTACCGGTCACATTGACGTGTGAAAGAGCCCTAAATCTGCTGCCTCATTATAGTGAATGGCTCCCTCTGGAGTTTCGTCTGAATTATGTCACTCAGAGATTTAAATGGAAACCCCGATATCAGTGCTCAACGTAGAGCACAGGATAAATGGGAACATTTTACATAACATTTTGGATCACAACAAAAAGCAAGTCCCCACTCAGGTCCATCATCTGTTAATAGAAATTTAGGGGACTTCCACTTTACTAGTAGCACAAAGTCTCTGGTAAAGCGAAATGGCCCTTGCCCCACGAAAGAAATTCAGCAAATTCTGTGCTCCCAAATACAAATGCCCAGCTCTCTTCTGAGCCCCACAGTGTGCCTAAACCGCAGTTAACGTCCTCATGTTTGACATTTCTGTAGCAATGAGAATCCATCTAACTTACGGGTGCATGTATCCAGAGGCACGAGCTGGGCACAACGTACTGGTCACTGCAACATACTGGTCACTACAACGGCAGTTTGCAATTTTCACTCAGCAACATCCACTGCTCCTTGTTTCTGGAAAACACCCATGTAGTTAAAATTCTCACCACACCTGTAGATAAATTCCCAAAGGGGTATAATTTCCAAAATGGGGTCACTTGAGGGGGAATTCTGCTCTTCTAGCATTTAGGAGCTGCACTCCAGGAGGCAAATAGTGCTCCGTCCCTCTCGAGTCTCGCCGTGTGGCTAAGCAGTACTGTACAGCCACTTATGGGGTATTTCTACATTCAGAAAAAATTGTGTGCCAAATTTTGGTGCCATTTTTACCCATTTTCCAGTGTGAAAATGTAAAATCTGGGGCTAAAACAAAACTTTTGTGGCAAAAATGTAATTATTCTTTCTTCAGCGCCCAATGGTGTAAAATTTTGTGAGACACATGTTGTGTCAACATGCTCACTGCACCCCTAGATAAATTCATTGAGAGGTGTAGTTTGTAAACTGGGATCTCTTATGGGGGATTCTGCTGTTCTGGAACCTTAGAGGCTTTGCCAATGTGACATGGCACCGTCAAACCAGCCCAGCAAAATATTAACTCCAATATTGCGCTTCTTCCCTTCTGAGCTTTGCACTGTGCCTCAAAAGTAGTTTTTGACCACATATGGGGTATCTGCATACTCAGGAGGAATTTCACAACAAATTTTTGGGTCCATGTTCTCCTGTTACCCTTGTGAAAATATTTTTTTTGGGCTATGTTAATATTTTTGTGGAAAAAATGTGATTTTTTTATTTTCACAAGTCAACGTTATAATTTTCTGTTAAGCACCTGGGGGTTCAAGGTGCTCACTATACTTATAGGTAAATTCATTGGGGGGGTCTAGTTTCTGAAAAGGGGGCACTTGTTGGGCATTTCCACTGTTTAGGCACATCAGAAGCTCTGCAAAAGTGACATGACGCCTGCAGACCATTCCATCAAAGTCTGCTGCCTTTTTCGCCTGGTGGATACAAACAGTTTCCGAAAGCTGATGGCTGTCGCAGTCCCCCAGTACCAGTTTCCCATTCTCCATTATGTCTCTAAGAAAGCTTTACCTGCGCTACACTAGCATGTCGCAGACAACATCACCCATTCCTTGAAAAAATCTGTCTGCCAGGGTGCATTTCACCACAGACACCTGGACGAGCAAGCATGGCCACGAGCGTTACATCTCGCTGACTGGTCACTGGGTGACTGGTGGCTGTGGGGACAGGCGGGTAAGGGGCTGCTCCACAAGTCTAGGAATCCCCAAGGATTGTGGGACAAACCTCTGTATTGAACACTTCCTCCACTGCTTCTGCCTCCTCTGACTCCTTTAAGGCCTCCATATGTGCCCTCAACCTCTGCCTTTATGAGACACGCATTCAAACAGTGCAGAGAGAATCCCTCCACCTCCATACTGTGCAGCCAGGGTTCACCACAATCAGGCAGTGTTAAAATTAATATGCCTTGGAGATCACAGTCACATCTCAAGAGTTGTAGACAGCTATCCAGGTCGAGTTTGAGCAATGGCTGTCTCCACTGAACATGAAGTCAGGGAAGGCCGTGTGCGATAACGGTGCGAACCTGGTGGTTACCCTACGCCGGGGAAACCTCACGCATATGCCTTGCATGGCTCACCTCCTCAACCTGCTGGTATAGCAATTTCTCCGCCACTATCCCGGCCTAGATGCACTTCTGGAGAAAGCATGGTTGCTATGTGCTCTCTTCTGCCGTTTCCACCCCGCGGCTCATCGACTTGCATTGCTACAGAGGTCTTTGGGCCTACTGGTTAACCGGTTGGTATGCGATGTGCCGACACAGTGGAATTTCACTCTGCACATGTTGCAGCGACTGTGACAGCAGCGACAAACCCTGGCGCAGTATCTCATTTTGCATAGCCTGGGCCAACGCAGTATGGACGTGGTGCAAATCACGCTTGCGGAGCGGGCACAGATTAAGGACCTCTGCACCCTTCTGCACTGTTTCAAAATGGCTATTAAGATGGTTAGAGCTAATGATGCCGTCATCAGCTTCACTCTTCCGGTCATCTACATGCTAGAACACACTTTGAATTGTCTGTGGGAGGAGGTGGTGGTTCCAGAGGAATAGGAGGAAGTAGAGGAGGATGCTGAGGGGATAACGAATACGATATCTCTAAGTTCCAAACTGTCGTCGCACAGGCGGATTCCAAGGAGGGTGGATTACAGCGATTGAGGGGAACTCATGGTACCAGACAAACTGTTAGTGATGATGCCCACATTGTTAGGATTAAAAATAGTGTTGACTATTGGGTTGCCACTCTGTTAGATCCACGGTGCAAGCGTAAATTTTGCCAAATGCTTTTTCCCCTGGAAAGAGAGGCGCACATGCTGGAGTATCAAAACACGCTTGTAGATAACCTTAAGAGTGGTTTTCCACAAGACAGCAGTGAGTCACACAGTGGGCAGAACAGTTGTAGACTTCCAATGTCGAGTCGTCAAGGCAAATACATTAGCCAGCAGCCGCAGTGTAAATGGCAGAAGCAATGTTTGTGAGTTGTTTCACACATTTTTTAGACCAGCCTGTGAACCAGCAGAACAGAGTACAAGTCTGACATATAGTGAATTACTGGAGAGGATGGTGCAGGAGTATCTCAAGCTCAGTATCAAAGCCATTAGGGAGGGTTTGGACCCTTTTGTATTTTGGTCTTCAAAAATGGAAGCGTGGCCTGAGCTCGCCTCTCATGCCTTGGATGTTTTGTCATGGCCGGCAGCCAGCGTTCTCTCAGAACGTGTCTTCAGCGCTGCTGGTGGTGTCCTGAGGGATGAACGCATCCGGCTGTCCCCTGAAAGTGTAGACTGCCTAACTTTCATAAAGATGAACAAGTCATGGATCTCCAAGGACTTTTGCACCCCAATCGCAGACTGTGCAGACTAGGCGATGTTGTACTTTTTAGTGTGCTGCATTGATCTCACATTATTGCAGTCTGTGACATCTTTGTCATGGCTTCTGTGCCTGCTGTTGCGGCTGCTGCTGATGTTATCAATATTTTTTTGAAATGTAGAGACTCCTAGTTGGGTCTCCATCTGCTGGGTTGGCTATAGTGGAAGAGGTGTCAGAGCCGAATTATACTATTTGTACTCTGGTGAAATTGATGCCACTTTAGTAGTGTATGGTAATATTTTTTTGAAATGTGGAGAGTAGATTCCTGGTTGGGTCTCCATTTGCTGGGTTGCCTGTAGTGGAAGAGGTGTCGGTCCTAATTATACTATTTCTACTCCAGTGAAATTGATGCCACTTTGGTGGTGTCTGCCCCTAATTGTTGGAAATGGGGAGATTCCTGGTTGGGTCTCCTTCATGTGCATGTGTGTTGCCTGTAGTAGTAGGGCTCCCAGACCAGCAGGCCTCCACTTACTTTCAGTCAACTACCTGTGTTACTATCCTTAAATTTTTCTACCAGTAGTACTCAATGAAACAGATTTTTCTGCCATCTGAGAGTTGAGCTATTGTATGAGGTATCAGGTTTCCCAGCACAGCAGACCTACACTGATCTCTCACCCACCTCGTCTTAATTTGAAAATAAATTCAAAGCTGTAAATGCTGTCCCAGACCCTGATACCTCATGCATGGCCCATGACTGACTGCTGCTGTGCTTTATAAAACGTGGATCAATCGATGCCACTTTTCCTGGTGTCTGCCCCTAATTTTGATGTGTTTTGGCAGATTTTGGGCCCCCCTGAAGGTGTTGTCTATATGTTCGGTTTTACCTCTGTAAGGCAGCGCTAGTCATCATAATGGTGGCTACTCGCTGCACCGGGTAAATTAAGCACACATGCAATGTCCTTCCGGTATTTTCTCAATGCAGCCGTTTATTACTATCATAAACCGCTGTTCACACACATAATGTCCACGAGCCCCAAGTGGCAGACAGGCCCACTTGGCTCCAGGTACAGCCTTCAGCAAGGTAATAAATTAGCAATGTCCATGTAAATGTCCATATAACAAAGAGTATTACCTTTGCCGGGATTTAGCTGCTTCAGTCCATTTGTTTGCCACCACTGTGGCTTTGCGGCTTCCCAGATGGGGGGTCTCTAGCCGTCGCTCCCTCTAAGACTACTGGTATGTCTTTCACACTCACAACATCCAGCCTGCGCCTTTCAGGACTTTTCACCACGCTGGCTTTCCCGGATGGGGGTCTCCAGCCCTCGTACCCTCAAAGGCTACTGGTATGTCTTTCATACTTGACATCCAGCCTGCGCCTTTCAGGACTCTTGTATTCCAAGCCGGCTCTCCCTCAAAGGCCACTGGCATCCACGCACAGGATCCAGGCTCGACCTTTCAGGCTGCCAGGCTTCACTCTCGGCCTCACTAGGCCTCACACGAACGGTGTCCCACACACGCGGGAACAGGCCTCATGCCTCTCTCTCCCTTCTGTCTCAAATTACCAGGGTTTTTATATCCTCCAATACACACACACAAACACACAGGACCTGAGCTTACCTCACAGTCATATGTTCAGACCTTTTGTGTGCAAAAGGACCTGTGTGATGTCACAGTCATGTGACCAGTCAGCTGAGGGGGAAGGTACATGGTCAGCCCAAAACACATCCTGGACCATACAGTAATGCCAAGGAAGGCGCTGCATTACACCTCCTATTGAATTCAAAGGGGTATGTTCAACGAATTGTTAGGCAAACATCGGGACGTTCGCCGAACAGAACCGAACCGAACCTTGAAAGGTTCGCTCATGTCTAGTCGTGTGCACATCTTACAAGAGTAGAGTATTGTTTAGACCTCCCTGAATCTAACTGGAAAAGTTGGCAAGGACATACAAACTTTTGTACCGTACTAGTGAATTGAAGCATCATCTTCTTGTAACATAAGATAAAATTTAGTATCGAGAAGTAAAAGAAAGTAAAGAAAAGATTGTTAATGCAAAATAAGTCTACAATTGTTTTTTTTGTATAGGTCTGCATGGGAGCTGTATGCACAAAACGGTATTTGTGAATAAAACAGTTGGCAAGATTTATACGTTTATACGTTAGACGCATTAGAATGATTGTGAAGGTGGACTTTTTTTTTTTATTTATGATGGAAAAGCTATATAAAAAAGGGGCAAAAAAAATCAAAGTTCTAATCATCATTATTTAATAACTCATAATCATAAATTCAGATTAAGAAAAATATAAAGTTAGAGACATCGGGAAACAATGGCGCAGGTTAATAATGAAATCAAGTGAAGATTTCTATCCTGTAGGTTCTTGAACACAGCATAGAAAAAAAAAAGCAAGAAAATTATATTTTTGCCATTAAGATTTGACGGCGCGCATCCCTTTTACCCTGACACGTGTGACGAGAATTAAGAGGTTTGGCAGAGAGAATGAACATTATTAATTTTTTAGGCAAATCATTTCTTTTCAGCTTCATGAATCACAGTATAAGTAAAAACGAATGGACGGCCCACGACAGGTATCGTATGTTACATGCGTTCTGCAGCTTTAATGAAGCAAGTTCTATTTAAGAACCTGATTATCATAAGAATCCGGCACCCTGACGTCCGCCTCGTCTATGGAGCAAATATTTCTTCCCTATAAAGATATCTGAATAAATTACTTTTTTCTTTTTTTTTCAAAAATAAATGAAAAATTCTTGCATTTAGCCTTCAATTATCCCCACACCACTGTCATGTCATTTGTTTCAAATGGAATCCATGGTGCTGTGGCAGATCTGTCATGCAATAGAGATGAATATTCACCGATGGATCCCATTGCTGAGGGCCTGGACACTGGAATCCCTGGAGATTACTGATTATTTCATTCAGACTTTCGTTTTCCCGGTGGTGGTAGTATATTCAAAGGGCCATAAAAAAAGGGCGACCATTAGAAATGATTTAATTGATTCTAAAGGAATTGATTTTGCTCAAATTTCCCAAAGAATTCAGATTCTGATGAATCCAGAAATTTTGGGAACTCAATTTGCACTAATCAAGCAAAATTGGGGCGGATCACTATTTTGCTTTATTAGTCTCCCCACTTACCTATCCAACCACCTAGTCTTTTGATTAGTTCCTTCTCTTCCCTTTCGGTCTTCTGATAGGTACCACTGCAGACTAGGCACCGCACGTTCAAGAGATGTGAGTTGACCGGTGTTGTGTCCGATGTAACCATACCTTTTTCGGGCAATGACCCTCATTGCCTCTTACATGCATCCTCTATGACCTCTTATCACTCATGGTTCCTCTACGAATGAAAAATTTCCATAAAAACTGAATCCAGTAATGTTTCATGAGGATTTGGTAGCACCTGGGAGGTTTGCCAACTCTTGCCTTCAACCAGTAGTCAACTGTCCCTAAGTGGCAATGTTATAGATTTCTCATAACGATCAAGAAACTTCTTAGTTAGGCAACAACTTGAAAGAAACTCAAGATTTCAAAAGTTATAACGACAATGTTAGCAGTTTTATCCTGCCCTAATGGCCACCGCTGTGCGGTTGCATCCCCTGTCCAGGTTGGCTTGATTGACAGGTAAATCAAGTAGAGTAGATCCAGGAGAAGCCATCCAGTGAAAAACATGGCCTGCTCCTTTTAAAAAAAATTCTTCTGAAATTCTACAAGAATAAAACATATAAACATATACTAGTTCATTTCACATTACCAATTTATACTGCCCATGGTAAGGGCAGCAAGAGTCAGTTGACTTGTTCCCTGTCCCAGATCTGGGCTGTGCTCCCCTCACTCGGGTTCCCTGAACTCTGTTGGGCTTTGCAGATGGCTTGGTGTTATCCCATGTGGTCATCTGCCTGGTCCTATATAAGGCTCACCAAGACACACAACTGAGTCTTGGTATTATGACTTTCCAGTTGCTCTGATGTTCTGTCTGCTACTTGTTCCCAGTCTTCCAGGACTTCAGCTACATGTCCACCTGAGGCTTCCAGGACGACTCCTGTCCACCTGTGACCTCTGCTACCTGTCTATTGTCTTCCAGACTTCTTCTACCTGTCTCCAATCTTCCAGGACCTCTGCTATGTATCCGCCTGCGGCTTCCAGGATGTCTCCTGTCTGCCTGTGGCTTCCAGGACCTCTGCTTCTTGTCTGCCATCTTCCAGGACCTCTTCTTCCTGTTCTCAGTCATCCAAGACCTCGTCTACCTGTTTCCTGCTGACATTATCTGCTTCCTGTGTGCCCACTAGACCTTGGGCTTTGAGGATCCACCTGTCATGCTAGGTGAGGGAAGGACCAAGTGTATGATGATGCAAAAAGGGGTAAGTCCAACAACTAGAGAAAGTGAGAGTGGAGACCCCTGGGCAGATCTTACAACACCCTGACTCCCCTACCATCCCTAAATAGGTTCCACACCTATCGCCGAGCATGATGCCTAATCCCTAACTGTCCCAAGAGCTAGGCCCTAGGTAGGGAAGGGAAGGGGTTAGCACTAGTCAGCCCCCACTGCAAATAAAGACAAACAAGGAAAAACAGACAAGGTGATACACTTAGCTTGAGAAGACATCAGAGAGAAGACGACAATAATCCATTAAGAAACTCCGAGAAGAAACTAGCCGAATGCTAGTACTCCAGGCCTGAGCAGGGGAAAATAGTTCTATCACCGGCGACTTTCTGGAGACACTGAGGGTATTTAATTATCAAGCAAGAGTGTGTCAATTAGCAGCAGAAGGTGGAGATCACTGCTGGGTCCTAGCGAGAGAAGGATACCACTACACTACAGAGATGAAAGGATCAAGAAGGTGTCTGCAAAGCCAAGCGCAGCGACCTTCTACAGCCGGATCCAGAACGATTATCTGTCAAACCTGATACATCTGTGACACCACCTCACCTAGTGTACCTAACTATCTCTTTATGAGATTGGTCTTTTGGGTCGAAAAAAAGCATCGCATTAAGTACATTTTGAATTTTGGTAGTATTACTCTTTAAGTCTTGTAATATCCTTTTTGAGGGGGCTTGTTTTTCCACAATCTCAGCTCAGGTGAAAACATGAAAAGAGATTTAAGCAAATTAGTTAGATTTGCAGAAGCTTGATTCAAGTCTACTAATCAGAAGATCTTCACGTTACAGGTGGAATTTGGAAAACTCGACTTAAGAATATATGCTTATCACTAATTGTGACTCTCAAGGAAAAGTTTCCGTGTATATCAAGGTAATGCGTTAATGAGCATGGCAAATGCATGACATACATGAATAAATTAAGCATTAAAAGTCTCGGAATTTTTTTTTTTTTTCGGTGCCTTCAAACCATTGGAGCCCTGGGAGTCCAGATTCAGGATAAACGGCGTGTTGCTAAACTTTTTTAGAATAACATTTTGGAAAATTCTGAATATGAAATAATAATTACTAATCTGCTTCTGAGTTTTTCAATTTTCAAAGTGAGCGTGGTGCAATCCACATATGGCGGATTCAGCCTTTTTTAAAGGGACAACATCTAAAATAGTTTTCTAATTCACCCAAAAAGGACAAGTTCTCTCCGGAATTTTGCCTATTTGCTTAGGGTGCATTAATTTCCTTATATAAAGACTTGCAGGGGAAACACGATCCAATGATGGAAGATACCAATAATGAGAACGCAAGTTCCTATAAAGGGAGTTCCTATCTTGAAATTGTGGAAGTCATGGACAAGTAATGATAAAAGTAATGTTTGATCCAGCAATGGGTTCGTTCTCATTGAGAGATCCTTTCAACAAAACAAGACTATCCAATGAGGACAAAAGACAATCCATTTATTCAGAATTGCAATTAGGTTTTTCTTCTCCTGGGGAAATTATTGATTTTACCTCAATACATGGCAGAATGACTTGTTGCTGCCATTCCTGGCACTCAGCACTCATGAAACTTACCTTTCCAGATCATCTCTGCCCTCACCATTGCACTTCAGGAGCACACCGCTCACTAGCCTCCTGGCTTCCTGCTTGCCAGAGGGTGCTGGACTCCTGATGATTGACAATTTGGACCAGTGGCCCGACTGAGCTACTAAACCAAACTGTGCGGTCTCCAATGGTGCAACCAGAAGGAGCTTTGCCTCTGCCGCATTAGGTGGGTGCAGAGTCACTGAAACCGTCCGGATCCAAAGAACAAGCAAGCTTCAGAGCAGCACTTGCAAGCTCTTAAGTCAAGAGCTTGCAAGCACTACGATTCTTGCCTAAAAGACCAGCAATGAGCAATAATGCATAGAATTAAAAATCCCTCCATTTTTGGAAACAGAGATGATTTTATAATAAGAGGTAAATTCCAAACTTGCTTGTTCTTACATACAATTTATAATTTTATCCATTTAAGATGTTGAGACAACCCCTTTAAGAATTAAAAAATAGATTTAAAGCTTTTTTTTATTTGACTGTTTTAAATCCCCATATTGAACTCAATGTAGACCAGCAAATACTAGAGAAGAGAGTTCTCCAAATTTCCCACAAAAATTTGATTTGCAGTGAAAAAAATAGTGTGAATCTCAATACTGGAAAGCTTTTAATTGCTTGTATATTACATGTGGGGAAAAGGAGAGAGAGAGAGAGAGAAAAAGGACCTGGCTGACCATAAGAGCTTACACTCTACAGGAGAGAGAGAGGACCCCACTGACCATAAGAGCTTACACTCTACAGGAGAGAGAGAGGACCCTGCTGACAATAAGAGCTTACAATCTACAGGAGAGAGAGAGGACCTCACTGACCAAAAGAGCTTACACTCTACAGGTGAGAGAGGACCCTGCAGACCATAAGAACTTACACTCTACAGAACACAGAGAAAGAGGACCCCGATGACCTAAGATCTTACACTCTACAGAAGAGAGAGAGGACCCTGCTGACCATAAGAGCTTACACTCTACAGGAGAGAGAGAGGACCCCACTGACCATAAGAGCTTACGCTCTACAGAAGAGAGAGAGGACCCTGCTGACCATAAGAGCTTACACTCTACAGGAGAGAGAGAGGACCCCACTGACCATAAGAGCTTATACTCTACAGGAGAGAGAGAGAGGACCCTGCTGACCATAAGAGCTTACACTCTACAGAAGAGAGAGAGGGCCCCACTGACCATAAGATCTTACACTCTACAGAAGAGAGAGAGGACCCTGCTGACCATAAGAGCTTATACTCTACAGGAGAGAGAGAGGGCCCCACTGACCATAAGAGCTTATACTCTACAGGAGAGAGAGAGGACCCTGCTGACAATAAGAGCTTACACTCTACAGGAGAGAGAGAGGACCCCACTGACCATAAGAGCTTACACTCTACAGGAGAGAGAGAGGACCCCACTGACCATAAGAGCTTACACTCTACAGGAGAGAGAGAGAACCACGCTGACCATAAGAGCTTACACTCTACAGGAAAGAGATAGGACCCCACTGACCATAAGAGCTTATACTCTACAGGAGAGAGAGAGGACCCCGTTGACCATAAGAGCTTACACTCTACAGAAGAGAGAGAATCACGCTGACCATAAGAGCTTACACTCTACAGTATTGAGAGGACCCCACTGAAAATAAGAGCTGACATTCTACAGGAGAGAGAGAGAGAGAGAGGACCCCACCGATCATAAGAGCTTACATTCTACAGGAGAGAGAGAGGACCCCACTGACCATAATACCTTACACTCTGCAGGAGAGAAAGAGGACCCCACTGACCATAAGAGCTTACACTCTACAGGAGAGAGAGAGGACCCTGCTGATCATAAGAGCTTACACTCTACAGTATTGAGAGGACCCCACTGAAAATAAGAGCTGACATTCTACAGGAGAGAGAGAGAGGTACCCCGCTGATCATAAGAGCTTGCACTCTACAGGAGAGAGAGAGGACCCCACTGACCATAAGAGCTTACACTCTACAGGTGAGAGAGGAGCCTGCTGACCATAAGAGCTTACACTCTACAGAAGAGAAAGACTTACACACTAACTCTGGAGATGTAAATTATGAGAGGCCCAAGCGTCAACCTAAAATTTCAGGAAATTTGACTCAAACTTGATTCCTAGCAGATTGATTCACTGATCTCTTGTAAGTCTCCTTTCTTGATCTGGGCACGGTCTACACAGGGTTATGCATGGTGTTAGGCATGCACTGTTAAATACAATATGAAAGCTTGTAAAATGAAAAATTTTCTTAAAAAAAAAAGATTCCTAAATGAGTAGGCTGGCTTAGAAAACTCCTTCTTAATTGCCCTATTAGATCATTCCAAGTTAATGGAGCAGCATCCTTCGCTTGAGAACAACGTTATCCTTTCTTCCTCTGACTGGCCGAACAGTTTTATGCACATCAGTGAGCACATTGCAATACTTTGTCTGGCCTGTGGTGGTGCTGTAATGGAATTGAATACTTCCTGCTCTTAATTCCCGCAGATTTCAATTGATCATTGACTTTCCACTCCGCTCAACCTGTAATTGTCTAATTAGTTGATTTAACAAAAAAATGAAGTTGTGAAAATGAATAACTCATTCGAGGATAAACTAATTTTTTAGGTTAAAAGCACTGAAAAAGTGTCTCCTACACCGTAAGAATGAGAGTCATAATCTGAGAATATATATATATGTTTGAAGAAAAAAAACAAAACAGGAGAGCTTGTAAAACTTCCGAGAACAACATGATGCAGCGGTGGGATGAGATGCAAAACAGATTCTTCGGAATATCAAACTTACAGAATAGACAATTCTTCAAAGTCATAAAAGCTTTGAGCAGGTTCAGATTCATAAATATAAAAATGGTTGACTTCTATAATCCCAGACCTCTGCTGGTCAAAGAAAGACGTGCATCATGTTATTCATCCAGGAATGTTGTCCCATGGCGGCAAAAAAAAAATCCCCATGGGGCTGATCATATGTCGAGTACAAGGTTATTTATAATTTATAGGCAGTTATTCACAGCGCTCCTAGGACGGCGTTAAGTTGGACTAGAATTAAAGATGAGTTGGAAGAAAAAAAAAACCTTTCAGTTTTGTTTTGCAAAACACGCACAGATATATAAACTTCTTTTACCAACGTTCTGGAGTTTGTAGATGCTGAGACAGTTACAATAAATAATGGGTAAAAATCAAAAAGTTTCTCGGAGTTTGAAAATATTGTTGATTATGGACAAAGAGACACAACATTTTATTTTTTTCACATGAAACCTCTTTGTACCTCCATGCAAAATCTAGGGGGCGTAAATAGAAAACAGGGGGGTCATACTAAAGATCCGAAACAAAAGGACTGACTGATCTGAGAATGTGTTGTCTTCTGAAGCAGAAAATTCTTGATTCACGAGAGCAGCGGGACTATTGGCGGAGACGCAGTTCATCACCGGGATCAGGTGGAGCAACTTAGAGTAGAGCCAGTCACAAAAGAGGTTGGCCAGAAATGTCAGAAGACATGACTGCCCTTGTTGACCAGCTGATGCTGCTGACCACAAGGGAAGACAGGATCGGAGAGTCAGAACCCGGCTTAAAGAAGTGGATAGATATAGGGAAAGGTGTGAGGCTGCTCGGCACCAGTCTACCCCCAACCCATGGTCGGGATAGCAGCTGTGTGGACTGCCTTCATTGAAGAATCTGATGCTGGAATTCTCTTCTTTTTCTACTATGGCTCCATTGGAGGTACACCACTGTGCCTCATGAACCTGACATATGCTTGAGATCTGTTGGTAGAACATATGTGCTTGGGATCTGAACCCATAGGATAACAGAATACAAAGTAAGTTTTGTTTTCAGTTTATGACAGCAAACATCAAGTATGTCATATTGTTTGCCTTATGCATCTAACGTTGGATGCATAATGCAAACAATATAACATACTTAACTTTTGCTGTCATGAACTAAAAACAAAAATTACTTTGTAATCTATGGTCCTATGGGTTCAGATCCCAAATACATATATTCTATCAACAGATCTCAAGCAAAGAGAAAAAAACTTTCTCTAACGTCTTCATAGGGAAAGTTTCCACTCTCCCTCGTGGCAAGATCCACTCCACTCCTCATTTTGATGTCAAATAAAACAAAACAAATCTCTCAAATTTGAGGTCAAAAGGATATATAATATTTGGGGTTGATTTGTACTGAAGAGTGACGACTCATATCAATATTTATTACATTCAGAAAGTATAATTTTAGGTAAATTATTTGGGTACCAGTCCGTGCTCTTCAGCTTTCCCTGTTCCATTTGAGAGATGTAATTTGAACCTCCTGAGTCCCAATGCAAAATCTTTAGCAGTTCCCACACCAACAAGATGACGTGCCCCCTGGGCCGTGGGGTACTCGGTGCCGGGTCGGTCGTTGCTAGGGGAGATGTCACAGTGGCTGTGACCCGGTCCGTGACCCAGGGCGGTCAATAAAAGGAGATATTTACAGGGGAATTAAAGTTTCTATATACACAGTTCATGATGCCACCTGTGGTATGCGGCTAAAGGGAGCCGCCGCTGCGGAGCAGGTCCTCTGGAGCGGGTGTAAATGCAGCAGAGTTGGTTTAGCTCTCCACAGGTAGAGCTTAGCTCCAGGGTAGTGTAGACATTGTAGATGTTGCTCGGCGTTGTAGTGCAGGGAGTGATGGCGCAGATAATAATCACGGAGACAGTGGGGTGCAGTCTTCAGAGTTTACTCATGGTTGTTGCAGTCCAAGTTACAGGTACCAGTGTAACTTCCCTCGTCGTGCTGCGCTTACTCAGGGAGGGGTTCAGTCAACCCTCAGATATCTCCGGAGTACTTAGCGGACCCCCTTCTGTGTGTTCTCTTTCTGGCCGTCTCCCTGCACCTTATACCTAGTGTCCCAATCCCGTACCCGAGGGCCTTGTCGGGCGACGTCTTTTCCGTCCCCTGGGTCCTCTATGGCTACCTTCTTGGTGAGACTGATATGGACTGTTGGCTGCAGGACTTGAAATACTGCAGCCTCCGGTTTCTAGTTGAGACATAGAGTCCTCCGCTAGTTGAGGGACCGGTTCCCTTTGTGCGACCTGACCCCTCCACCTCTTAGTGGATTTGGGCGTATGGGTGGCCCCCAGCACTGCCCGTACCCCTGGGGTCCCTTCTTCACTCCTGGAGCCTTTCTCCTGCTCCTCTCCTTCAGTCCTGGGCCTCTCCTCAAGCCCTCCTCCTCAGCAGAGCTTCTACAGAGCTCCTGCTCCCAACTCCTCTCACTGTAGACTGTCCTGTACTAGAATGTTCCACCCTCTTTTTATATCGCTTCTTCACAAGTGCTCACCTAAACTTCACAAGTGCTTCACAAGTTCCTCCACCCACACCCACTACCTAGTTCCACCCTTCAGCTAGGGACCAGGGACTGTGATCTCCCTTAGGAGCAATATGGCCCTGCCCCCACTGAAGTGGAATGTGTTGGATGCAGGTGTTGGGGTCCCGGGCAGCACTCCTTCCTTACCTGAGAGTGAGATACCACACCTCTGGGTGAGATGCAGTACCTCTGTGGCGACTGAACCCTCAGGGGTGCCACAAATGCATCATTAATATTCAGGTCCTTCAAATCAAAAATGAAAAAATAAATGTATTAAAAATTTAAATAATAAATCCATCATACCAAAAAAAAATTTAAAAAAAGATAAAATGGTGTTTTAAATGCAAAATAACTAAGACAAATAGTTTTTATTTATATACTGTAATTTTATTAGATTTTTTTCAGCTAAAAAAAAGTTCTCACATTTTTATGTCCTGTGGACAATTTTAGGTCTCTGTTCTCAAGAACAGACCAGTTGCCATTTTTCACTAGCGTCTGTGGACTTTAGTTTCAGTTTTTTTCACGTACGAGAAAAACTAACCAAGTTTCATCAGTGATTTTCATCATAGTTTGGTCCGAGTGTCATCAATTTTTCTCATAGGTGAAAACGAAAAGTTTCTCTAGCTTCTCCTATCTAAAGGCTCATCATCATCCGTGGATCTCGATCTGATCACGGATCGCAATGCACGGACTGGCCGCGGGTCTCCCAACAGCTTTATCTATTTCTATGAGGCTGCCATGTTCATGTCGGGAGACTTTGGACCACTCCGTTCATTGTGGTCCATGATCAATCCGAGACATCCGTGAAAATCCTACCGCACTCTGGTAGCATCATAGACTTGCATTGTTGATTTTGATCCAACATTTGTTTCGAAATCGTACTTGTTCCAAAACTTGGCCCATAGAAAAATCACAGACATGTGAATGACCCCATTCACTATTTTAGGCACAAGTGCTATCCGTGAAAAATATAAATAGCACTCGTATGCAAAAAAAAAAATGAACATCTGAACGATCACTTATTTTTCTTTACAAAAAAGCTTCCAATGGACGATGAAATAAATAACAAATTATTGATGTTTAAATATTTTAAGATTTTTAATGATATTTTTTACGATTTTTAGCCAGTTACAGTATTGAATTAAAATGCAATTGTCCACACATACAAAAAAAATATATATATTTTTTTCAATCCCTGGAAAATTTTACTATACACACATCACTTGCAAATCCCATATATTGATTGTAAATGAATGCACAGCTCGGCAGGGAATCCCAAATATCTGTTTTCAAGACAATATACCCCATGTTTCCTCCTCTCTATTAACCTGATATGTGGGATATTTGAGGAAATTACTGAAATCTGCATAATAAAACACTGCCTACCTTGTAGCGGGCTCTCTTGTAACTTGTGCTGTCGTCTCCAGCTGAGGTTTAAATTCTTCGATGTTTGGCATACCGAATCCATTATGTTCAAAATATAGAAATAAAAAAATGCTCTATTTGATTTGTGATTAACGTGGCATAAAAATCACATTATTTCACTACAACTTAACATACAGTATCAAGCCGGCACGTGTTTTATTTGTTCTGACAAACAATGAGGAATTCTGGAAAGCGGGATATCATTTTTTTTCTATTTTTTGTCTTTCTCTTTTTTTTTTTTTTGTTTGATTTTATTTATTTATTTTTTATTTAACAGTTTTGCTGTATAAAGTCCCCACGTCGCTCTTGTTTTCTGACGGGAAGGGTAAAAGGCATTAAAAAAAAAAAAAAAAAGTTACAATCACAATAGGAATATTTAATTTGTGCCTGATTTAAATCTGTCATAATTAAGAAAAAAAAAAAAAAAGTTGTCTGTGTTTTCTGTAAAATTGTCGAAGACAATGAATGTGCGGTAGTGGCGGAGTTCAGGAATGTACCTCGTAGTAAGACAATAGACTGGAGGACAGCCTGTGGTGAGGAGCGGCAATGCAATTAAAATATTTATGAACACATAATATAAGCTTTGTAGTTTTTGCTTTATGAAAAAAAAAAAGCAACAAAGTTAGAAAAAAATGAAAAATAAAAAAGACGATGGTAAATATATCCAGTTTTACTATTTATGAACCCATCTGCTTTTATGAACCACAAAAAATTCAAAAATATTAGCTGTTGTTACAGTTTATAAGAATAATTGTGTTATCTCCCTTGTGGTGGGTTTGCAACAGAGTTCTATAGCAGAGCTGGGACAGGGGTATAGCAGAGTTTACCATTGGTTGACTAAGTTGAGAAACAAGATTAAAATCTGATGACTGGGTTCTGACTAGATGGGACCTTGTCTTGAAACCATTTTTGCCAAGGGGCATTGTGGCACGGTTGCCATTGGACCTATTGGCCAACAGGGCACCATGTGACGCGCCCCCTGGGCCGCTTGTGTGTGGGGATACCCGGAACCGGACCCGTTGCGGATGCTGGGGGTTGTAGTCCTCATGTGGCGGGGACTCGGTCCCGTGGCTCAGGGTGGTCAACTCAAATGGCGGTCTATATACTGAATGTCTGACTACGCCACCCGTGGATTGCGGTCAGAGTGAACCGCCGCTGCAGGGCAGACCACTGAGGCTGGTGTTGTGGGTGCAGCAGAGGGTAGTATAACTCCCCACGGGAGGAGTATAGCCTCAGGGCAATAAATAGGGATGTTGGTGGTGATGGTGCACAGGAGCAGCAGTAACCACACGGAGTCAGTCATGCAAGTCAGGGTCTTTACTGTTGGTGGTATTAAAGGAATACAGGTTAACAATGGAGGCCTGGTCAGTCTGAGAGCAACTGGGAAATCCCGCTGGTCAGGGGGAGTTTGTAGGCCTACCGTGCTGATGACTCGCCCCCTGGGCCATGGGGTACCCAGAACCGGGCCTTCTAGTGTACGGTGCTGATGGGGGTAGTAGTGGCAACACGATCCCGTGGCTCAGGGTGGTCAGACCAAATGGTGGCAGTCTATTTATCAGTGTTTTGAATGTCCGACTACGCCACCCGTGGATTGCGGTCCGGGATAACCGCCGCTGCAAGGCAGACCGCTGAGGCTGGTGTTAGAGTGCAGCACAGGGGTAGGATAACTCCCCACGGGAAGAGTGTAGCCTCAGGGCAGTGTAGGTGGATGCTGGGGGTGATGGTGCAGGCGCAGCATAAATCACACAGAGTCCAATGGTGCAGTCCAGGGTTTTTACTCACAGTTGTTATCCATGTCACTTCTGTCAGCAATGACTGCCCAAGCCGTGCTGCGTCCACCAGATGAGGGGCTCAGTCAACCCCCAGGCAATTCAGGAGTATGGCACAGGACCCCCTTCTGTCCTTTCTCTGGCCTCTCGTGCCCCACCAGTGACCAAACTTCTGTCCAGCTACCGCGGACCTTTGCGAGCAAACGTTGGCCTCCGCTTCCCGCTATCCTATATGGTGCCTTCCTAGCAGGTTTGGCGGGGGGTCGCACCAATAGATGATCACGACCTCCGGTTCTTGGCTGAGGGATGATTTGCCTCCACCAACTTGGGAATCTGGTACCCTTCTATAGCCTGACCCTTCACCCGATATAATGCGGGTTTGCAACGGTTGCCGTCCGTTCTGCTCTCTCTTAGGGTCCCTTCTGCCTTCTTGTTTCTGGAGCCTTTCTACTCCTCTGTCTCTCCTCTTTCCTTCCTTCTCCTTCTCCTCTTCTCCTCTCTGGCCCCGGCCTTCTCTCCAGGCCTGCCTTCTGAGCAGAGCTCCTACAGAGCCTCTGCTCCCTGTCACCTCTCTACTGTACTGACCGCTGAACTAAGATGGCTCCCACCTTTTATCTGCTTATCTGTGTCTGAGCTCAGGTGACCAGCACCCAATGAGCTCCTTCCTATGCTCCAGAAACCGTCCCCTTCTGCTCCTACATCACTGGGTTCTCTCCCCCCTCCTCACTCCAGCCAGGGACATGGTCAGTTGTGCCTGCATTCAAATGGGAGCACCGTCGAGCTGTCCCCCGGAAATGGGGTGAGTGTGTGTATGCAGCTAACTGAGCCCTGGTCCATACTCCATCCTTACCTGGGAGTGAAATATCACACCTCTGGTTGAGATGCAATACCCCTGTAGCAACCAAACCCTCGGGGCGCTACACTGACTTCACTCTTTCTTGGCTATCCTGCTGTAGTGTAGTGGTAGCCCACGTCTCTGAGTGTACCGTGTTGCTCTCACCCATATGACTGGCGATTCGGGCCTTCCGTGCTTCTCACCCCTCCAGGGCAGTAGTGGTCCCTCTCGTGTGGCTGCGCCTCCGGGCTTCCTTGGGCCAAAGGACTTGAAGTCCCTTGCGTGGTGGTTTTCTGCTGCTGGGCTTATAACCCTCACATCCTCGGACTCCAGTGTCCGGCTTAGTAAGTCTCTGGTCAGGATGAACTCTGCTAGTTCCCCTCCTGGCCTCGTGTTCCTCCACTGCCTACAGGGACTCCTCAGCCTGCTGCTGACCTGTCCCTATCTGCAACCTTACTGGAACTTGCCTGGCACTTCACTCTGGCTGGTCTCTGGAACTTGTCTGTCTAACCCCGCCCCAGATCCAGTTTATAAAGGGCAGGTTTCTCCCCTCCCTGTACTGAGGCAGGAGGTGCTGCATGCTAATTGTCCCCAACCAGGGAACCTCCCACCTGCTCTCAGACATGACATTGCTGTCACTGTGGCGACCAGACCTGGGGTGCCACACATGCGTCTGGGCTTATTCTTTGTACAAGAACAGTATGTGCTCAGTAAGCTACAAGAGACATATCAAATATTTGTATGTCAAAAGTTCATAATTCCCAGCTTCCCCAGAATGTCCAGAAGGTTCCTGACAGAGTTGTCAAGTCTTCCGCCATGGCCAACGATTTCACTCGTGAGATGCTGGGATGCACCATCAATACCAAGAGACTTGACATTCAAATTCACAAATGGGCAAGACAGGAGTGATAGGTGAATAGCAAAGGAGTGGAGGGGTCACGTCAATAAATGTTCAGTGGCCACAGTCTGTCTCCTCACTCAAGAGCCTCCATAAAAGTTGTCATGTATGTTCATGATATGGTCATGACTATGTGGCCTCAATGGCATCACATAATTACAATACCCATCATAGCTTCCATAGGTCTCACTCTTGGCTTTATTCCTTACTGTATCATTGCTTTTGCTTCCAATCTATACTGCGGAACTTGAGCAGGAGATCTTTTCAGATGAAAGCCCATACCTCCTGACATGGTTGAAGGATGAAGACCAGAAGATCCCTTAAACTCTTCTCTATTCTAGTGCCAAATAAAATCTGGCTTAGAAAATCCACAATTACGGTACATGACGAGTTCATTTGTGTGAGTGAAAAGAAGACATGACTGATGCTCTGCCCCACATGGGCACGTAGTCCTAATTTTATACTTGCAACTAGTCCCAATTTTACTGGGTTTACCCTGTTAATCAGACTGGAGTAAGATTTGGAATAAAACAAACTTGGAGGTGAATGTTGAAGAGAAACTGGTATAGCAGAATTGTTTTAACAGTGGAGGTTCTAAGTAGCAGAGTTAACCTAACGATAAAGAACGTGTAGGAGAGTTGGCTTTGCAATGAAGTTCTTTGGCAGAGCTGCCACAGTGGTATAGCAGAGTTTACCTAGTAATCCAGTGATGAGCATAACATAAAGCAGGGGTGGGTTTGCAATGGAGTGCTATAGCAGAGCTGCCATAGTGGTATAGAAGAGTTTACGTATTGAAAAGGAACAGGCATGGCAGAGCTGTGTTTGCAGTGGAGTTCTCAGTAGCAGAATACATGCCAAATATCTAAATACTCCTCAGGTGATGTCCCAAGATGGATCCAGAAGAAGTGAGTAACATGTTTCTGTTATTCACCCATATTGATGCAATGTTTGCATGATTTGCTGAGTGGTGTGCACAATCCAAAGACCACCCATAAGAGGCCAAGCTTTTGAAAATAGAGCCCTGGATTAGCAAAAATGGGAGGAACCAGTACCCATCAGTGGAAAAGCAAATATATTCTCCAATTCTTGAACCTGTCTTTAGCTTTAGAGTTTAAGATTCCTTATGAAACAGCTCCTCATACCTCAGAATGTTATCATCTCACACTGTGTCTATGCAGGGGATTTGGAGTTCTGTATAAGAAAAAGTAACTCTGACTGTTATGGAAAATACTAGGAAATAATTTAGCACAACAGAGTGGACTTTAATAATAAAAACCAAAAATGCAACAAAAACCAAAATTAGTAGACATTTGCATTTAAGATCACATGACTAATTGAAAGGAAAGAATTATGCGAATGGCTGGATTCAGGACAGTGTAAACCAGACACTATTTAATATAAACTGATAGTGAATATTGAAATAACGCAAATCATATTAAACTCTGATATTAGGTCACGAAATCTAAAATATCACAGCAGGGAAAAACAAATGCATTAGGAAGCGCCGCTATTTGATCTTTATTTTCTGTCTCTTAAAGTCCTTTGAAGTTCAGCACATCAAGACTTTGGGTTTACTTTTATATAATCTTACCTTTCTGTGCTTCACATAATTTATTTCACTTCTGAAAGCAGCTAATGTGTTCTGTACCTGAATATGTTTCCAGAAAAAAAGGCAGATGCAGATGAGCTTGTTTGCACAATTCAGGATGATAGATAGATAGATAGATAGATAGATAGATATAGATAATAGATAGATAGATAGATAGATAGATATAGATAAGCCTCTTCTCCCTGTATAAGCTACTTCTTCTTCTTCACCTGCCTCCTGAACTCAAATTTCAATCTGAACAATCACTGAAATCCATTGTGCTCAAGGCAAGATGAACTCACTGAAGGATCAGATTACAGCAATTTATTAAAGTCTTTGGTGGAGGGTGGGGCTGAATGAGAAGCAGAAAAATATGCATAGACAATGCTGCTTTCTTGTCAGTGTTAATCTCACACCAGAGCTGGATTCACTGGAACACTGCTCAGTACTGTAGTATAATTTCCTCCATGCTGCTGCTGTTGATTTTGATTATGTACTAAATAAAGGCAGAGACCTAGAAAGCATGAATCCCTCATGTCTGTGTGCGCTGTGTATGGAAGACATCTTAGCACCTGGTATCCACACACTAGCTCAGAGACAACTGAAAATCAGAGCGAGAGTCGGCAGAGGGGAAAACTGGTGAAAAATACAGGGTGCAAGTCATATAATTGTTAGAACCCTCCTGTTTGTTTTTTCCATCTTGTGTTTTGCGGTCACGTGACCATCTGCCTTTATATTCCAGCTCCGCCCTTTTGGCTGTGCTGGACTTCAGTGTTTGACTGTTTCTCTAGCCTGGTGCTTCGGTGCCTTTCTCTGTCAGTTCGCTTGGTCCTTCTGGGACCTCTAGTACCTTTTGTCAGTTTGTCTTTTTGGTTTCTGCAACAACTTCTCTGTTTAGGAGGTGTCCCATTTTTTGTCCCAGTCCTTAGTTCTTTTAGGGACCCCTCCCTTAATGCTATAGGTCTTCGTTCAGACTAGCCGAGGGCTAAGACGGGTCTGTTCAATCGGCCACAGGCAGCCCGCTACATCGTAGGGATTCAGCTTAGTCTTACCGTAGGGACAACTTTCCCCTATCTTTCCTTAGCGCATGTTGCAGATCATAACAGTAAGTCCAGCCTAAAAAACTAAAAAGAAAGAAATTCGGGGATCAGTATGGTTTCCGTCCAGGATTTGGCTCAACGCCTGCAGGGATTGTCTCTGGAGGTACCCGAGCTTCAGCCACACGTGAGTAGCTGTTCTGGAGCGTTTCTGCAACAACTTCTCTGTTTAGGAGGTGTCCCATTTTTTGTCCCAGTCCTTAGTTCTTTTAGGGACCCCTCCCTTAATGCTATAGGTCTTCGTTCAGACTAGCCGAGGACTAAGGCAGGTTTGTTTGCTAGGAACAGGCAGCCCGATACATCGTAGGGATTCAGCTTAGTCTTACTGTAGGGACAGCTTTCCCCTATCTTTCCTTAGTGCATGTTGCAGATCATAACAATAATGGCCTGAAGGAAGAGAGGCAGAGAAGGAGGAGAGGAATGGAGAGAAGGAAGTGATGGAAGGAAGAATGGACGGACCAACTCTGCAGCTGATCAGTGGGCACAGCGGTCAGGAGACTAGTAGTTGTGACATCATCTCTTCTGCTCGGGCAGAGAGGTTTGGAGTAGTAGTGCTGGAGCAGAGACAGAGGGTGTCTTCTTTGTTTCTTTTAGAAAAATCCATTCCCATTGCTATATTAAAAAAAAAAAAAAAAAAAACCTTTAAAGTCCCAGCATGGGTCAAACAACTTCAGAATGTCTTTCTCGTGGCTCAGACTTAGTTGCTAGACATGATGCATAGGTAGTTTGTAAACTATGAATCTCTAATCCACAGCCTCAAGGATAACAAGGGAACTCAGTGGAAAGAAGATGAGTCCTTCCAGAGTCAATTATGGGACTGCACCTGTTCTCAATCACATGGTCCATAATATTTAATACACAGGGGTTGGTCATTACTTGTGACCTCGACGGGGTAGACTTATTACTTGCAACAACATTTTGCTAATGGAAATCAAATTTTGGCACAGAAGTAAGATAATTATGTTTAATGAACAAAGACGCGGTCCTGTGCTGCACGCCGGCTCGCTAAGTTTTATCTTCAATTATTGCAGAAATATATTAAGGAATGAGCACTTTCTGTTATCTCCTACTTTCCTGTCCAGGTAGAGAAGAGCCATCACTGGGGCAAGATGTTAACCCATTGCCGTACCCTGAAGGACATGTAATGGAGCTATAAGCAAAGAAAGCAACCGGTAACTACACAGGCGTAGATCTTTTTTTTAGACATATCCCTCTATATTGACTGCCTCTAAACAAATGTTTTGGTGAACATGAAACCAATACTTAATTTAATACCCCATCATCAGACCCCAGAGTTAATTCTGACCTCTTCAAATCTCCAAGCTTAATTTAGACCCAAGCCTCAAAATGAATGCAGATCACTTCATCAGACGCTAATATTAATCTATATGCCAGAAATGTCTCTTTAGACCTTTAAAACAAATTCAGACCCCAAATAATACTTTCCCCCAAAATTTAAAGCTAAAGGATTCCAATATGTGTGTGGAGGGCAACATGACCTGAGAGAAGAAGCCCCAATGTCCACCATCATTAGAGGGGTATTTATATCAAAATTGTCAACTCTCCTAAAACCTCCAACAAGCTCCATGAAAAAGGGGAGACCACCCAGACCCTAAAAGAATTATCTAATTCATGGAGTGTTTGCAAAACCTCCTGGAAACGGCATTTTGAGCATTATTCTGGGAAATAGTTGGTGGATCCGGATTTTTTGGGCTTCAACTTACACATCTCAGCACTATGGCTGCCAGCCAACCACCATTTTGCTGGATTAATGTTAAAAAAAAAACACATGATAATTGCCTGTCCTAAACCCTCTCCCGACCCCTTAGTTGTTGGTGCCAAAGACAGGTGAGTATAATGAGGGTTTTTTATTTTTAAATCTATTGTCTGAAGAGACCTCAGAGCATAACAAATATTTTTTTACGGCAATCGCGGAACATTCAAATGAAATCTGCTAGGATCGATCATCTCTACTTAGAACAATTCGTTTAACCTCTAAACCCCAAAATTAATGCAGCCCTCAGATTTTAGACCCCCCAAAAAATAAAAGGTTAGACTTCACCCCAGGATCTCAAGTAAGCAATCTGTAAGATGCCAGGGTCAAACACATGTATCTGAGGATAAAAATGTTTTTTTTTCCATTGGGTTTCATTAAACATGTTGCACCATTTGTCTTCTATAGCCTCCGTGTTCCTCTGACCATCAGCTCATTCTGACAACAGAGTTTGTAACTATTTTTCTAGTTTTCTGAGCTCCTCTAAACTCATTTATGACCACAGACCACATCAAAGTTGAATGTGTCAGGAAACAAAGAACCTGTGAAAGCCAAATGGTGAAAAAGTTTCATTGAAACCCAATTGCAAAAATGTTTTTTTAGCCCCAAGTACATGAATTTATGTAAGTCGGACCCCGGGATCTTACACTTCGTTTGTTTACTGGAGACCATGGGGTCTGAAGTCTACAATTTTACTTTTCTTTTGGATCTGAAGTCTGAGGGTTGCATTAATTTTAGGGATTAGGCACCAAACTTATTGTTGGTTCTGAGTATAGATCGGTACATCTCCCAAAATTTGTTTCAAGCAGATTTCCTTGATTCAGACTGCAGATTTCATTTGAAAGTGCCACGATTACTCCGAATTTTCTTTTTGTTATGCTCTGAGGTCTCTTCAGACCATAACGCATGACAAATGGAAAAGAAGAGTTTAAAAATAAAAAGACACCTTATACTTACCTGTTCTAGGTCCTAAAGTGACTTCTTACACCGCCTATGTAGTCATTGCAGCTCCCTAGTCCTCCCTCGATGCGGTGGAAGCAACATAAGGGGTCAGGTGAGAGCTTAGGACATGCTGACTGCAGAATGAGTTAACTGAGAATCCATCAGTGAGCTCATTTTAACAAGAGAGTTTATAACTTTTTTATCTGTTTTTTTCTGAGCTCCACTCTGCTGATTTATGACCACAGACCACATCAAAATTGAATGTGCTGTAAAATAAAGAGTTTGAAAACTCCTTCTGTAGCCTCTATGTTGATTTGTCTATTGCTGTCAGCAGAATGAGTTAACTGAGTAGCCATCAGTGAGCTCATTTTAACAAGAGAGTTTATAACTTTTTTATCTGTTTTTTTCTGAGATCCTCTCTGCTGATTTATGACCAAAGACCACATCAAAATTGAATGTGCTGCAAAATAAAGAGTTTGAAAACTCTTTCTGTAGCCTCAATGTTGCACAGTCTATTGCTGTCAGCAGAATGAGTTAACTGAGAATCCATCAGCAAGCTCATTTTAAGAGAGTTTGTAAGTTTTTTTTATCCTTCTTTTTTTTTAGCTCCTCTCTGCTGATTTATGACCACAGACCACATCAAAGTTGAATGTGCAGCAAAACAGACAGCTTGTAAAAGCCATTTGTATCATCTATGCTGCACTGTCTATTGCTGTCTGCAGAATGGGTTAACTGAGAATCCATTAGTGAGCTCATTCTGATGATTTAATGGGAGAGTTTCTAACTTTTTTATCTGTCTTTTTCTGAGCTCCTCTAAGCTGATTTATGACCACAGACCACATCAAAGTTTTATGTGTAGGAAAATTAAGAGCCTGTAAAAGCCAAACGGTTCAACATTTTCAATGAAACCCAATTGCAAAAATGATTTTTAGACCCAAGTACATGCTTTCGACTATAAAAAAAAGTCCCCAAAAGGTGGACAACCCCTTTAACTATAGTCCTGGAAAACTCTTTACAAAGCATATTAGGACATTGCTCTGCCCAATCTGACACATACAAATCAGTTACATCTGTATCCGAGGAAGATAAAAAAAAGAAGCTACCATTGTGCTAATTGTTCCTTTATGGAGCCTTAATTTTCAGGCGGCTGCTGAAACATGTAATGTATCCGACGCTCATATATTTTTTATTGTTTTACATGTTCTGTTACAAGAATTTTATGTGGATACTAATGGCTTTTACCTGTATTTATAGCGGCTTGTCGTGCTACATCTTACACTAATACGTCGCCCTGATCAATACGCCGCACTTTATTGCCTGCGCCTCGCATCTAATATATAATATCAGCTATATACATTGTGTGATGAGAATAAGAGGTATTTTAATACAAGGAAGTGCTAAAAAAGTGGAGAGGAAATTGATAAAGGTCAAACTTTAAAGCAACCTCATTGTAAAGTATTGATTTTAGAACTTCTTTTCTCATTTTTATTTCGCACCTCTGTTATTCCTCCTGCAAATGTTTGAATGCTTTGACAACTGGGTGTTACCATTTGAAAGGGGCATTTTCCTATACTCTCTGATATTGTCCAAACAGGGCTACGAGTGTCAGACTAAATAAAGATAAACTTATGAAGCAAAAGGAAATGGTAACACCCAGGAGTTAACTTATTCAGATGTTTGCAGGATTAATAACAGAGGCATAGTGCAAAATGATTAAGAAAATAAATCTGATATTTCATGGGGAATGCACATATTTATTAAAACAGAGATGTGAGAGAAGCAGAAAAGTCCTCTTTAATGTGGTGGATAAAGAGCTGTACATGAGCAGTAAAGGGGACGGGATGATCCTCTTTAATATTATGGACCAGAGTTTTCCTGGTAGAACATCACCTTTAACATGCTAGAGATCATGTTGGAGAGAAAATAGATGTTGGATAGGAGCATGAATTGCAAACCCAATATAACCCTCATTTTGGCTGCAGAACCAGGACCTCTTCATAATACCCTATCGCTGCACCCTAGGACGGCAAAATCATTTAGACCCAAAAATTAATTTAGATTCTAGACTTCAAACCTCAAATTGTATCCATAGAATTCAAACACCAAAACTAATTCAGACCCCAAGTTTCAGACTCCATACCCCAAAATTAATTTAGCCCCCCCCCCCCAGACTTCAGATCACGGAAAATTAGACCCCAAAATTAATATAAACTCCCGACTTCAGACCCGAGGATTAATTCAGATGCCAGATTTTACACCCCAAAATGAAACCCAAACTTGACACGCTTCCATCAAAGTTTTTATCCTCTTAATATATTAATCATCATTTTACATAGCACTGTGTACTTACAATTGCTCATTTTGCCTTTCTATCCAGTAAATTCTTCTCTTTTTTTTTTTTGCCTTATGTAGAAACAGGAAGTCTCTTGTCCCTGCATAAGTCATTCCCCTCTTCAACTCCTGACCCAGCTGCTCCCTCCTCCACCTGCCAGGGACTTTTGCTGTAATGATTCATGGAGGAAAAATTGACCTCCTGTTTCTACATAGAGATTAGAAGGATTCAGTTAGTCAGTTTTTAATCACGTGATGTCTGAGACCTAATGGAAAAGAGAAAAATTAACTGGGTAGAAAGGAAAAATTAGCAATTGTAAGTACACAGTGCTATAGAATACAAAGACTGCGATATATTAAGAGGATAAATAATTTGATTTAAGGAGTGCTTCTTTAATTTGGCTCCAAACCCCAACATGAATGCTACTTTATCAGGCTCCAAAATGTAGTTATTTTTTTAAAGAAGACCTCTTTAGACCCTAAGACAAATTCAGACACCAAATACCCCAAACATTAGACCTAAAGGAGTCCAGGGAAGGAGGAGGCCAAAAAGGTTAGGATCTAAGCTCCTCAATGGAGGATATTTAACTATTTAACATGCTTGCCATCTCTCCCAAAATTTCTGAGCTGCTTTAAAAGGGGAGACCTACTGGACTCGGAGAAGAGATTGCAAATCTCCCGGATGTTGCTGAAACCTTCTGAAAAACAGTAGGATGTTGGGTTGGTTCTTCATTAGATGGAGCCATGGTGTCCAAGTGTACACTTAGAGAATGGAAAATGGGTCATAGGGATATGGCCTTAAAAAAGGGCATGGCTATGAACAGCCAACGCCAAAAAGTTAATAAATTGACCATTTACCCTATGAAATCCCAAATATCAATTGTTAATATCAGTCCCAATATTAGCCCCATTTAAAAGATGTCTGAAAGAGGGTGGCCACTGCTTTGACATAGATGTCCTATCCTTAGGATAGGTCATCAATGTCTGATTGGTGGGGGTGCGACACCCGACACACCTGCCGATTAGCTGTTCCTGGTGTCGTCGATATTGAGAAATGCCCAGTCACGTAGCTACACAGCATAACTCCGTAGACTGAATAGTGGCCATAGCTGGGTACTATACATCTGCCCACCACTGATTTGAATAGAGGCGGATGTGCAATACCCAGCCGCGGCCAATATAGAGTTGATGGAGCTTCACTGTTCAACTCCGTAACTGAGCAGTTCCAGCCGCCATCAACACCGGGAACAGCTGATTGGTGGGGTCGCCATGTGTAGCACCCACACCAATCAGACATTGATGACCAATCCTAAAGATGGTCCATCAATGTTAAGGTAGTGGATAACCTCTTTAAGAGACCTTCGATCCTATCCTGAATTCTGCGGGAACCAGAAAAAAAATTGCTTCATTGGTCTTTTCGACACTACTTTATCTTGCAAAATTGGCCAAGTAATGATATGTCACCCTCTTATCAAAGCTAATAGCCCACTTGCAGTTTTGACCCCCTTGCCCTCTGCCTATGGCCACCATCACAGTAGGGGAGGCTTGAATTGCCGTGCATCAAGAATGGCTGGAGGATTCCCGTTGTTTGAGAGCAAGAAGACAAAGCATGGCTGCATGCACTGGGAATCTGGTTTTCTTCTCTGCCATCAATTTCCATGTTTCCATATAAGATATTGTGCCTGTGAAATTCTATTTACTGTAAGCTATATTGGACTCATGAAGAGCTTTGATTGCCGGCGAAGAACATTGCCGCGTGAGATAAAATTCTTCTCCTTATTAGATTGCTCATATTTCAGAAGAAATGAATAAATTCCCAAAGTGGTAATTCCTCCTCTCCTGCTGCAGGTGCTTATAACAGGTTCTTGTTCCGTACGGTCGCTGGCAGAGAAAGAATAAAAGAAGACAAAGGGTGGAGGACGGGAATGAAGCAAAAAAAAAAGAGCCGTCCTCTGCTATCCACTAAGTACTTCACTCGCACCGTCGTGCTATGTATCTTATTACCGAAACGGCATGAGAGTTATTATGAGAGTTATTTAGATATAATTGCTCGGCTGCTGCAGTATTTGGAATTGTACTTTGTCAGAGCCAAGCAAAATCGACTGAAATACCTGCACGTAGTCAGCCAAAAAATCTCTGCAGATTTATATTGGCCCCACCGAGGAATTTCTGTTTAACTTGTAATCAAAACAACTCAAATCTAGTTACTGTTTGCATAACTGCCAAGCGTCTCATTCCGAGCAGTAGGCAGTATACTCATGGCATGACAGCCTGTCTTTCACATTTAGGCTGAACCTGCCAAGGTTTCGCTATAAGGTAAACGGTAAATTAAAAAGCAGCCAGCAAGGGCACCTAGAAAAAAAAAAAGAAAATTCCAGCGTCTATTATTTCTTTGATAATTGGCTTAAAATAATGGATATTTTTTAAAAGCAATTTCCATAAATTTGTGATTTTTTTTATTATTAAGATTTTTACCTGGTGTAAAAGCCGCTGTTCTCCTGAATCCGGCGATGTTTTCCTTTTGTTCCTGCGCCTCTCCGTTCCTGAGATATGGTCCACTCTTCCCTGTATAAAAATCTAGTCTTTTTAGCCAAGTGAGCGTGGTCCTCAACTCTACTCAGTAGGTGTCTACTGAGAACCACACCCACATGGCAAAAAAAAGACTAGAATTTCATACAGAGAAGAAAGGGCCATATCTCAGGATTGAAGTGTCGCAGAAGCAAAAGAAAACCAACACCAAATTCGGGAGAACGGTGGCATTTACACCAGGTAAGAAAAATACATATTTATGGCAAGTGGTCCTTTTTAGAGGGGAAATCCAGTTTTGTGGAGCTTTGGATGACTACTTGTTAAATTAACTGTTTGCATGAAGTATGGTGGAGATGATCACCATCCAAATCCAAAAAATTGGAAACGCTCATCAATTAGGAAGTAGGAATCCTTTATGTTGCCAGAATTGTCTTCTTATCATGTCTATGAATGCATGAGCCTTAAAAGAAAAGTGATCAACTAGACAATGAAAGAAAATAATGAATCTGGCCCAAAGTCTACATGATTGTCCAAAGAAATTGAAAGGAACATTATGTTTTTGATTTTGTAGTCCAAAAATGGTGCCCTCTTCTTAATAGTACTTTAAGTAATTGCCTAGTATCCCTTATCCCGGCCTTGAGTGAGAGCACCTGATACTCCTTAATAAAGTTATCATGGGGGACAAATTGAGCTAGCGCACCATGGCATATGGCCCAGATGTGTGGTATAAGGACAGGGGTAGCACCAAAAAAAACACTCTTTGGCCAGGGTATTTACATGTGTCCAATCCACCCTTACCGTTCCCAAAATGTTCCCCAATTTCTCACAATACATTATTGCTTCATGCTGGCAATACAATTGACAGGCAACTCGCATCACAGCCAGTGAGTTGCCATACACAGACACATATAGCACAATCATCTCCCGACAGAGCTTTGCAAAATTATGGGTTTTTTTTTTTCAAAATTGGTCATCTCGCACCGCTTATCTTTGGAATATGTTAAACCAAGACAAAAAGGAAATGAAGATCACATCTGCAGATACAACGCTAGAAAAGTGATCTGTGTTTATGATACTCGGCCCATCAGGACAAAGAAAGAGTTTGACGGCAAAGAAACGGAAAATATTTTAAGCCGTAAAGTTTCAGAAAGTTAAAAATAAGTTTCTTTTACAGATTTTTTTGAACTGGAAGGTGGAAAAATTAATTGATTAGATCTAATACACGACTGTCCTGTTATTATCTTCCCTAAAAGCTTGAAAAAAAACCTACCAAGTCAACGACCATGTTTTATCCATACCATCTAATAAAATTGAAATGATTCGAGCCCAGCAGTGTTGGGGTTGTCAGAGGGTCTGAGAATAGGGAAATGTCTGGCCAAATGTATAAGGGTAAGACTCATGCAATGAATAATTTTGTCATCAGTATTAGAAGATTTTTGGCCACCTATATCAAATGGACATTACAGTGTAAATTCAGCCTTGGAGTCCTCCAGATCCAGAAGTTTTTAGGGGGAGGTTGGGATTCCAGCTCACTCCATGTTTTTAAAATTACAGAATTAGCTCAGCTGCCATCATTCTGATCAGGAAAGATTGCGTGTTTGTATAAACATTAGTGATGAGCGAGCACTAAAATGCTCGAAGCTCGGGTCGAGCACATTGGAATACTCGGGTGCTCGACCCGAGCAACGAGCCCAATGTAAGCCTCACGGTGAGCGTGAGAGAATTCTCCTGCGCTCACTGCATGCGCAGGAGAATTCCCCCTCGCTGTCAGTGACGTGCATGAGGTGAGCTGAGTTGATTGGACATGACCTCGGCTCATCTGGATGCCGTCACAGCCAGACACTGAGGAGTGCAAGCATGCCTGCGCTTCTCAGTGTCTGCGGCTTTCGGCTGCGATCCAGCCTGTCATGTGAATGTAGCAGAGCTGAAGCTGTCCTGGGAACCATGGAAAGGTAAGGATGAGGTTGGTTAATTATTTTACTTTTATTGCAGAAGACATTGGCTTCAGCTGGAATGGGCGTGATGGTAAGTATGGTTTAATTTAGAACATTAAAGAATTGTGTGTTTATTTCAATTAAAGGACTTTATTCTGGGTGTTTGTGTTTTTTTTAACTTTGACTATGGGGTTAGTAATGGCGGTGTCTTATAGACGCCTCTCCATTACTAACCTGGGCTTGATGTCAGCTGGCATTATAAGCTGACATCAACCCCAGCCCTATTACCCCACTGCCACCGCTACAGGGCAGTGGGAAGAGCGAGGCTAAGTGCCAGAATTGGCGCATCCTATGGATGTGCCATTTCTGGGGCAGCTGACGGCTGGTGTTTCTAGCCTGGGAGGGGGCCAATATTCATGGCACCCTTCCTGGACTATTAATATCAGCCCCCAGCTGTCTGCCTAGCCTTTGCTAGCTATGAAAATAGGGGGGACCCCACATAATTATTTTGGGGGGTCCCCCATTTTAATAGCTGGTAAAGGCTAGGTATTCAGCTGGGGGCTGATATTAGTAGCCTGGGAAGATCCATGGGTATTACCCCCTTCCCAGGCTTCAAACATCTGCCCCAGCCGTCTGCTTAACCTCCGCTAGAGACTAAAATTACGGGGAACCCTACGCCAATTTTTTTTTTTTTATAAATCCTTTATTTTAACACTAAATGACAAGTACAGTAATCAACACTGTCACTGTACTTCTTATATATGTGACTGACATGTTTCTATCTGTCTAATCTATGTGTGATGCTCTATTCTTTCTGTTCTAAATTGTCGGGTACCGAGGTATGCCGCTGAAGAATTGTCGGCCAGCTTTTTTAAAGAGACGGGTGCATGAAAACACTATTATTATTTTTTTTAATAAATCCTTTATTTTAGCACTAAATGACAAGTACAGTAACCAACACTGTCACTGTACTTCTTATATATGTGACTGACATGTTTCTATCTATCTAATCTATGTGTGATGCTCTATTCTTTCTGTTCTAAATTGTCGGGTACCGGTGTATGCCGCTGATGAATTGCCGGCTTTTCATATTTCACTGTGAGCACTGTTCCCATCGATTTGGGCAATCACTGTAATGCCACAACCACCATGGCTGTGACATTACAGTGAGTGGCTGACAATCCCTGCATGATTGCTGCTCTAAATAGCGCCAAACATGCAGGACGGGGACCCGAGCTTCCGCCCGAGCATCTCGAAAGTACTCGGCGAGCTCCGGGCGTCTCGAGTACTGGGATGCTCGGGCGAGTACCGAGCAGTGGCGAGCGTGCTCGATCATCACTAATAAACATCACTTGAATGTCTTATAACTTGTGTCTTTTGTTTTTTAATCTTGCCAAGTAAATGTGTGGGTAATGAAATATCAGACTGAATCTGAAGCTAATTCTTCCAAGTCCATAGTAGTAATCTAACTTATAGTTTAACTAACAGATACTTCAATCCATCTCACCACCTATTCAGCTGTTGCCTTCGTGCTAAACATGAAAAGCATAAAAACTTCAAAAATTTTCCATAATTAAAGAGCGCCATGGGAATATGTAAACTAGTCATCATTTTATTGATGTTCTTCCCAGCTGGATATTGGCAACATGATGTTCAGTATAAACTCCTTTCGATGTTACACCGGCATGGTGGTCCTATGGTTAGCAATGTTACCTTCCAGCACTAGATTTCTGGGGATGTGTCCAACCAAGCACAACATCTGCATGAAGTTTGTACGATCTCACCATTTTTTGTTGGGTGCTCTTTAGATTGTTCTCCACACATTCCAGAACACTCTAATTCTGTTTCTGGTATAGGGGTTTAGTATGAATAGTCCTGATAACTTATCATTCTAGCTAAATGACTCACATTATCTCACATATAAATAGCAAAATATTTGCTATGTTCACATTTTTCACAATTTTACAAAATTGTGTAAACCTACTGTACGTTTGGCAACAACATTGACGTAGATAATATTTTGAAGCTAACCATAAAGTCACACTTCTTGCGTTAGCTTTTCTACTTGGTCTTTGGATAGTCCATGCCAAAACCTAGCACCAATGCTGAGGTCTGGGCTCAGTGATAGTCAAGCTATTATCCTAAGGTTTTGGCTTAGGATTAACTACTCCATTGTTCTGAGGACAGGCTTTGTCTGGCCAGCCTGTTGTTGTGAGGACTACATTTCTACATAGCCAGTCTTTTTTATTATGATTGCCATGCTTTTGGGTGGGCAGTCCTGTGTTTAAAGAAGTAGCCTCAATGGTAACCAGTCCATGTTTTGTGAGGTTTAGGCTCACGGATGGCTAGATCATTCTTCTGTGGTCCGCACTCTAAGGTGGCCAGTCTAATATTGTAAGTTCTGGTCTCTGGGATCATTAGTTCATTGTTCTAAGGTCAGGCATGGGGATTGCTAGTCTATTATTCTGTGGTCCAGGCTCTGTCATTGACAATCTATTGTTATGAGTTCTTGGAATTTTTTTCTAGGCTGTCCATTGTTCTAAGAATTGGACTCAATAGCTGCTAGTCCATTGTTCTAAGGTCTAGGCTCAGTCCATCGTTTTGTGGTACAGTCTCATTAGTGGCATTGTTCTGTGGTATGGGCTTGTTAGTGGCCAGTTTATTGTTGTGAGCTCTGGGATTTTGTCTCTCTAGTCCATTATTCTAAGGATTAAGGTCCCCATACACGTTAAACTAATGTCGGCTGAACCCGCCAATATCGACGGGTTTGGGTTTGCATGTTTGTCACGCTTAAATGTTTCAGATCACAAAAGAAATTTAAATATTAGACAAAGATAACACAGGTAAACACAAAGTACAGTTTTTAAATGAGGGTCTCTATTATTAAGGTAAAAAGAAATTCAAACATACAGGGTGTTACGGGTCAGGGAGGTGGAACCTCTGTGCTGTGGTGCAAGGAGGGACCCAGAGGGGCGTGACTAAGTATCAACCCGAACCGACCCTGGTCATACGGCGGCTAACGACTCCGTGACCAGGGAGGGACCGAGCCGAGGGACCAGGTGCTACTCTGGGGACGACCTTGTAAGGGAGCAGGTGACTCCCACGGTACAGATGGCAGGGACTGACTGGAATAGCAGGTAGGCACAGCAGGCAGGTTGGCGAGCGGAAGCCTCCAGGTAGGCTATCAGGTAGACACGGCAAGTGACGGCAGGAGTCTCTAGGTGGGCTGGCAGGTGGTCACGGCAAGTGACAGCTGGAGTCTCTAGGTGGTCACGGCAAGTGACGGCAGGAGTCTCTAGGTGGGCTGGCAGGTTGTCATGGCAAGTGACGGCAGGAGCCTCCGGGAAGGCACGGCAGGTAACAAGCAGGTAACAGGCAGGTCACAGGCAAGTGCTCCCAGGTGAGAGGACTGGCAGGCATGGCAGGTAACAGGCAGGCAACAGGCAAGTGCTCCCAGGTGAGCGGACTGGCAGGCACGGCAGGTAACAGGCAGGCAACAGGCAAGTGCTCCCAGGTGAGCGGACTGGCAGGCACGGCAGGTAACAGGCAGGCAACAGGCAAGTGCTCCCAGGTGAGCGGGCTGGCAGGCACGGCAGGTAACAGGCAGGCAACAGGCAAGTGCTCCCAGGTGAGCGGGCTGGCAGGCACGGCAGATAACAGGCTGGTAACAGGCAGGTAACAGGCTGGCGGGCAAGACTGGTAGTCAGGCTAGCAGCAGGACCTGAGGGCTGAAGCAGAGGTCAGAAACACTGTGCAACAACTTTTGCTCGGGCACCTCCATTTTGGAGGAGGTGCCTTATATATAAGAGGACCCTCGGCTATTGGCCGGGGACTCCTTAGGACAGCGCGCGCGGCCCCGTTAAGAGGGAGGGAGCGCGAGCGCGCGCCCTAAGCACAGTGCCCAGGGAGCTGCGCGCACCGGCAGCAGGAAGAGGAGCGCTGGTGAACGCAGAGCGGGGAGCGCTGGGAGCGAGGAGGTGAGTGGGACGGCGTCTCTGCCTGGCAGGGGGCAGAGACACCGATGCTACACAGGGCCCTGTGTGAAAGAGTGATTGCCCCCCCTCCTTAAAACAAAAATTAACAGTGGTTTATCACATCTTTGGGAAGCTGAGTTCAATTTCCCTAGCCACACACACCTTATTACTGCCACACCTACTCTCAATCAAGAAATCACTTAAATAGGACCTTCCTGACAAAGTGAAGTATACCAAAAGATCCTCAAAAGCTAGACATCATGCTGCGATACAAAGAAATTTAGTAGTAATTGAGATCTATCGCTCTGGAAAAAGTTATAAAGCCATTTCGAAAACTTTGGGACTCCAGCGAACCACAGTGAAAGGCACTATCTACAAATGGCGGAAACATGGAACAGTGGTGAACCCTTGCAGGAGTGGTCGACCGACCAAAATTACCCCAAGAGTGAAGCGATGACTCATCCAAGAGGTCACAAAAGACCCCACAACAACATCCAAAGAACTGCAGGCCTCATTTGCCTCAGTTAAGGTCAATGTTCATTACGCCACGATAAGAAAGAGACTGGACAAATATGGCATGCATGGCAGAGTTTCAATACAAAAACCACTGCTGAGCAAAAAGAACATAAAGGCTCGTCTCAGTTTTTCCAGAAAACATCTTGATGATCACCAAGACTTTTGGAACATATTATGTGGACTGACGAGACAAAAGTTGAACTCTTTGAAAGGTGTATGTTCCATTACCTCTTGCATAGAAGTAACAGCACTTCAGAAAAGGAACATCATACCAACAGTAAAATATGGTGGTGGTAGTGTGATGGTCTGCGGATGTTTTGCTGCTTCAGGACCTTGAACACTTGCTGTGGTAAATGGAACCATGAATTCTGCTGTCTACCAAACAATCCTGAAGGAGAAGGTCCAGCCATCTGTTCGTGACCTCAAGCTGAAGCACACTTGAGTTATGTAGCAGGACAATGATCCAAAACACACCAGCAAGTCCACCTCTGAATGGCTTAAGAAAAACAAAATTAAGACTTTGGAGTGGCCTAGTCAAATTCCTGACCTTAATCTGATTGAGATGCTGTTCTATGACCTTAAAAAGGCAGTTCATGATTAGAAACCCTCCAATGTGGCTGAACTACAACAATTTTGCAAAGATGAGCAAACTTTTTTACACAGGACCCTGTAGGTTTGGATTTCTTTTTTCCTTCATAATAAAGACCTTCATTTAAAAACTGCAATTTGTGTTTACTTGTGTTATCTTTGTATATTATTTAAATTTGCTTTGTGATGTAAAACATTTAAGTGTGACAAACATGCAAAAGAATAAGAAATCAGGAAGAGGTCAAACACCTTTTCATAGCACTGTATATAGGTGCGCCGGCCAACTGATGGTCGATAGAGATGTCTATCGCGCATGTCTGATTTCAGACTGCCAATTGCATTGTTCTCCCTGAGATTAGCCACTGGTCGACATGTCAGTTTGTGACTTCCTCAAATAGAACACAGGAGAAGCACTCGGCTGAATGAGCGCGCCTGTGTATGGCAGAGTCAGCTGAGATGGCGCTTTGGTGGATCGTTCAGCCTGCAGGAATCTAATGTCTGTGGACAGCCTTAAGCTCAATGGCTTCCTATCCAGTGTTATGAAGCCTGGGCTTCTGTGTGACTAGTCCATTGTTGTGAGGTATGGGCATTTGGATGGCTAGTTCATTATTGTAAGATTTAGACTCAAGAGTGGTCAAACCATTGCCCTCAGGCTTGGGGATAGACAATCCATTTTCCTAAGGTCAAGTTTTAGGGTGGACAATCCATTGTTTTCTAGTCTGGAATCTGTGATGGCCAGTTAATTGAGGTGGGGTCTGAAGTTTTGTCTGGTTAATCCATTGTCATGAGGACTCAAGCAAAGTCAGTCCATTTTTGTGAGTTCTATTCATTTGGCAGGCCAGTCCATTGTTGTGAGAAGTAGCCTGAAGGGTATCCAGTCCTTTGTTATGAAGTCTACATGGAGATGGCCTGTACAGTATGGCCTGGTAAGTCCATTTTTGCTAGATCTCAGCTTTTGGCTAGTGTTTTGTTCTGAAGTCTGGCAAAGGGGGTGGCCAGTCCATTATTCTGACGTCTGAGCTATGTGGTGGCCAAGTTCCTTGTTTTTAGGTCTGTACTTTTGGCAGACAAATCCATTGTTGTAAAGACTAGACTTAGGGGTTGCGACCCAATACAATTTTCTGAGATCTGGTTTTTGGGGTGGCCAGTCCATTGTTGCAATGAGTACACTCAAGAATGGGCACTCCAATGTTGCATGATGCAAGCTTGGGGATGTCCAGTAATAACTTTACGACCTCACATTCCTTCAGATCCAAAGTGTTGAGTTGGTTTCTTATTTTGGAAAGATGAACAGAAAAGCCTACAAATGTTTTAAAATCTGAAAAACAGTGAACCTTCCGTTTCCGCTCAAGATGAAAGTGTTAAGCGATGTTCACCCAATGGTTACTTTTTTGAGGGTCTACGAGGACTTGCACGGTTGTTAGAAGTTCCCTTATAACTTTCAACATTTTTTTAACTTCAGTAACAGTTATAGTTTTTAATGGAAAGTCACAATTACAGCATATTTCTTTTAAAGATGAGAAGGAGGTGAAGAAAAGAAAGTGATATATTGAGAACTAGATAGATAGATGGAGAGATAGAGATGGATAGAGAACTAGAGGGATAGACGGATGTTCCAACTTGCATATTGATTATTATGTAGATATATGTGATTATATTAAAATATAAAGAGCAACTGAGACTTCTTAAAATAGGCCCTAACATACTAATTTAAGCCAACCGCTCCCACTGTTAATCTTCCCATGCGATACGCTTAATAAATTTAGAATGCGAGTCCTGAGGCTACTTCCTCCCCGTGTTCCCCTTTAAGGAGAGTTTTCTCAATGTGAGCCTATTAGTAAAATTGCCCTGTAGGAAACACATTAGAGAGGTCTAAGGCTTCAACTGCAGCCGTTAGATTTATCCTCATCTCTCAGCATATTAAGAGGTTCCCCTTTTAACCAGATTAGTGTGTTTGCATTATCAATGATGCATGCAGGATGTGCAAAATTCATTTAACCGGCTGCTCAATGTGGGACCTGACCATTTTCCCTTTGTGTCAGGCACTAGCCCCTGCTTATCGGTAACATGACAGGATAGCAAGGAATAAAAATAAGTAAAGAGACAAATATAATATGAAAGAAGGAAGTAAGGGAGGGAGGGAGGAAGGAAGGAAAAAAGAAGGAAGGAAGGAAAAAGAAAGAGAAGGAAAGAGGAAATGGAAGAAGGAAAAAAAGGAGAAAGAAGGAAGGAAAAAAGAAAGAGAAAGAAGGAAGGACAAAAGAAAGAGCAGGAAAGAGGAATGAAAGATGGAAAAAAGAAAGAGAAAGAAGGAAGGACTAAAGAAAGAGAAGGAAAGAGGAATGAAAGAAGGGGAAAAGAAAGAGAATGAAAAAAGAAAGGGAAGGAAAGACTAAATGAAAAAATTAAAGAAGGAAAAAAGAAAGAGAAGGAAAGAAGAGATGAATGAAGGAAAGAAGGAAAAAAAGAAAGAAAGGAAAAAGAAAGAGAAGGTAAAAAGAAAGAGAAGGAAAGAGGAAGTGAAAGAATGAAAGAAGGAAATAAGGAAAAAAGAAAGAGAAGGAAAAATGAAGTGAAAGAATGAATAAAGAAAGAGAAGGAAAGAAGACACACCTATATAAAGGACATCAGATATATTACCTACATAGATCTATGCCATAACTCTGTAGATAGATAGATAATAGATATTAGATAGATCATATATAGATGATAGATAGATAGATAATAGATGATAGATAGATAATATATAGATGATAGATAGATAGATAGATAGATAGATAGATGATAGATATATAGATAATAGATAGATAATAGATAGAAAGATAGATAGATAATAGATAGATGATAGATAGATAGATAATATATAGATGATAGATAGATAATAAATAGATAGATAGATAATAGATAGATAATAGATAGATAGATAATAGATAGATAGATAGATAGATAATATATAGATGATAGATAGATAGATAATATATAGATGATAGATAGATAATAAATAGATAGATGATAGATAGATAGATGATAGATAGATAATATATAGATGATAGATAGATAATAGATAGATAATAGATAGATAGATAATAGATAGATAATAGATAGATAATAGATAGATAGATAATAGATAGATAGATAGATGATAGATAGATGGATAAATAGATAGATAGATAATAGATCAATAATAGATAGATAGATAATGGATGATAGATGATAGATGATAGATAGATAGATAGATGGATACATAGATTCAGCAATTTGATAGTTCAAAAATTGCTACATTTTTGGAATATCTCTCTATTTTATCTATCCTTCTATATCATTTTATCTGAATTGTACCATATATACTTTTCGACTACCCTAGTCTAGACTATGGCCTGTATAAATACAATGGAATTAATCAGGCATCCAATTATCCAAAAAAATTCAATACTCTGACACATCATCCCAGTAGATAGATAGATAGATAATAGATAGATGGATAGATAGATGATAGATAGATAATAGATAGATAGATAGATAGATAATAGATAGATAGATAGATAGATAGATAATAGATGATAGATAGATAGATAGATAATAGATAGATAGATAGATAGATAGATGATAGATAGATAATAGATAGATAGATAGATAGATAGATGATAGATAGATAATAGATAGATAGATGATAGATAGATAATAGATAATAGATAGATAATAGATAGATGATAGATAGATAGATAATAGATAGATAATAGATAGATAGATAATAGATAGGTGATAGATAGATAATAGATAGATAGACAATAGATAGATGATAGATAATAGATAGATGATAGATAGATAATAGACAGGAGATATTTCACAGTGAAGTTTGTCCTGAAGAGACTTTTCTTGTGATCAGAGAACGTTCCCCTTGTTATTTCTTGTATCTACAGCACACGTGGAGCAGCATAGACAGTTAACAAACAAGCTTTTAAAATGATTTTCTGCCCCCATCACCTTATCATATTACTCCGCAAAGTTCTGCATGGGAAATTATTCCCTTAATAAACGAAGGCAAGAGTTCATTAAAGAACAATAACGGCCATGAGCAATAATCTATGTCATCTCTGTGTACTCTTTTTATGTTTCTAGATAATGTTATGAATAGACAGATTATAGATGAATACATCGATAACTGTTCGATGGGAATGGACATATGTAGGTGCATATAGATACATCTAGAAGGGTTGATCATAGATAGATAGATAGATAGATAGATATTACGACCCAATAACGAGCTGTATGTAATTGATGTACGTTTAAAGGGAAAAAAAAAGCATTGCAGCTGCTCCCAGTAATAAGGATGTAATCAGATGGAGCATATGCCCACGCTACGTGGTGGCAATTGATTTAACAGCGATTAAAGGGTTAATATTCAAATCAGAGATTTGCAAGGCCTGCATAATGGAACTGCCATCCTGGTAACAATAGGAATTTTTAACAATATGGAGGCTTGTTAGCAAGAGGGTTACAAGCATTGAGGGCAATCAGTACGTCTTGTCACTTTCTTTTTATCTACCATCTCCAACCGCCAAGTAACCGAAATGAAGCACTTTGGAATCGTCAATTTCAGCCACATTTGCATAACAAAGCCCCGAGGAAGAGGCATGATAAATGTGAAGGACCCCTCTTGGAAAAGGAGCTGTCAAGCTCACCCCAAAAGCTTCTCCGACCGAGCGCATTCTCCAGGATTGTAGTCAGCGAAAAATAAAATGAAAGCATTTGAAAAAGTCATTTTCTCCGAGAAGGGAGAAAAAAAAAAATCACCCCCTTCTGCCGAGAGAGAGAGAACTGGATGAAATGACATTATGCATATGAAAATGTCCAGAAAGATGTTTGATTTATGTATGCATTAGATGCAAATTCCATTACAGCACGAGCGCTGTTGTGTGATTTGGCTCTGAACACATCACTGCCCTGATCAAATCTGATCTCATTAATTCCGACAAGGAGAGAGAGAGAGGGAATTGAGAAGAATTTATGGCCTGGACACTTGAAAGAAGTAAATTGTAATTCTGTTTAAAGCTGTAGAGAACCTTTTAAACACCTTTTATTATAGGAAAAAAAGCACTTACATTTATAACACAGTAAGAACTTCATCTCATTCTCTTAGAACTTCAGGATTTATTGAAACTAAATATTCTATGACTTTTGTTTAGGTAGGGACAGAAAAAAATTGTGAGGTGGCGGAATGTTCTACAGATATCGCTTCTACTGCACCAACACAACTAATGGTCGGGTCTCGGATGTCGTGATTTTATAGACTGATAATTGTTTTTACTTGGGAAGATGCAAAATAATCTGATTTAAGATAGATAGATAGATAGATAATAGATGGATAATAGATAGATAATAGATAGATGATAGATAGATATTAAGATATAAAGACAGATAGATAGGTAGATAATAGAAGGATAAATAATAGATATATAGATAGATAGATAGATATTAGATAGATAGATAGATAATAGATAGATAATAGATAGATAATAGATAGATATATAGATGGATAGATAGATAGATAGATAGATAGATATTAGATAGATAGATAGATAGAATAGATAGATAGATATGGGATAGATAATAGATAGATAGATAATAGATAGATAATAGATAGATAGATAGAATAGATAGATAGATAGATAATAGATGATAGATAATAGATAGATAGATAGACAATAGATAGATAGATATGGGATAGATAGATAGATAGATAGATAGATAGATAGATAGATAGATATGGGATAGATAAATAAATAGATAGATAAATATGGGATAGATAGATAGATATGGGATAGATAGATAGATAGATAGATAGATAGATAGATAGATAGATAGATTTATAGATAGATAGATATTGGATAGATAGATGATAGATAGATAATAGATATTTGATAGATAGATAGATAATAGATAAATATTGGATAGATAGATAATAATAAATAGATAATAGATAGATATTGGATGGATGGATAGATAGATAATAAATAGATAGAGATTGGATAGATAGATAGATAATAGATGGATAGATAGATAGATATTGGATAGATAGATAGATATAAAGCTTGATAGATAGAGCTAAACATATAGATATATAGATGGATAATATATAGATAGATAATAGATAGATATAAACGAACATATATGCATGAAGTAGATAAATATATAGATGCTTGATAGCCCTGTGATAGATAGAAAGACAGATAGATGATAGATAGATAATAGATAGATGATAGATAGATAATAGATAGATAGATAGATAATAGATAGATGGATAGATAATAGATAGATGATAGATAGATAATAGATAGATAGATAATAGATGATAGATAGATAATAGATAGATAGAGATAGATAGATAATATATAGATAGATAATAGATAGATGATGGATAGATAATAGATAGATAATAGATAGATAGATAGATAGATAATAGATAGATAGATGATAGATAATAGATAGATAGATAGATAGATAATGGATGATAGATGACAGATAGATGGATAGATAATAGATAGATAGATAGATGGATAGATAATAGATAGATTCAGCAACTTGATAGTTCAAAAATTGCTACATTTTTGGAATATCTCTCTATTTTATCTATCCTTCTATATCATTTTATCTGAATTGTACCCTAGTCTAGACTATGGCCTGTATAAATACAATGGAATGAATCAGGCATCATCCCAGTAAAAAACTGTAGGGAGACTTCTTTGATTAAAAAACAAAGGTAACTAGTAGAGTAAGGAACTTTCCAGAAGATCGCCGAAAATAAAATCTTCCCCAAAAATCATAGTGACTTTTTGATTGTTTTGCATGACAGTCTGATAATCCAAAATATCTGAAATCTCAGATTCCCCTAATGCCGGATAATTGGACTTTTACTGCAACATAAACATTGTGTCTTGAATAATAAGTCAACCTAGAAAAAAAATATATTTTTTCCTCTCGACAATCTTGAATCACCCTTCATGGGTCAAGTCTCCCTTCTTTATATAATATGGAATGTCTCGGGATATCATCTTTTTGCAACATAACCAAGATCTTTTTCGAGCCTTAAGGCAAATCCAGAACTTCAGCTCTTGTCTTGTGCAATTGTTGTAAAATATGCAAAAGCCATAAAACCATAACAATGGTGAATACGTGGGCACCTTGGAGGCTTGTGCTTGCCCTCTTGTAGTCGCAGGGGGTTTCTGCCTGGTCTGAATGCTGTGGTCTTAGGGCAAGCGGTCATTTTTAAGTGTGGTGCATCCTCTACTGGCTGCATACAAAATGTCAGTGAATCTCGATACATCTGCTCACCACTATCTGACATGAAAGGACACACTATTACATATTGATACTATATTACATAGAAAACAGAGCAGGGAAGCATGACCAGAAGTCCAAGAAACAACAAAATTGCTCCGATGTGGATGCTTATGCCTTCATTTTGTTATAGCTCCGAGACAAGTAAAATTAAAATCAAACGCCAAATATTTACCATTTTGTGTCATCTCCTCGGTTACAGACTACAAACAAAACCTGTGTGTAGTCTGATCTTGCAATTATATATCACTCTTCCACTTCTGCCCCTTCTTTGGATTTTTGGGGGTTACCGAAAAGATGGGAAAGAGGAAGTAGAGTAAAATATTGCTTGTTTGTCATTTGTAAATGTGAAGACACATGCATCTGCAGAGGAGCTGTATACATAAAACGGTAGGAGATATTAAGTGAGAGAAAAAAGTTATCAAAGAAGCTATCGAAACTGTAAAGGTAAATATGGAACAAAAATACCATATTTTTGCCAAATTGATCAAGAAAAATTTGACTTTTAAGTAAAGACTCTGCATCCCAAAGAGGGAAAATTTTTGTGGATATTACGGGCTTAAATGCTTCTAAATTGGGCTTCAATTATTGAATTATAAGCTTATATAATGGGAGTCCACTGAACGAGTCCACAAGTAACATTTGCACCCACACTCCGGTGCCCCATGACCCCCAAAAAACTTTTCTACAACGTAAACAGATTCCAGTATCATAAAAACTCTGGTCAGTGCTCCTGCATCATCTGGAAGACTCCAGGAAAAAGGGGAGAACTTCCAGATTGCCAGAAGGGTCTGCAAATATTTGGCCCTACTAATACTATATGGAAATCAGCCATTCTGGAAAGTTTCTGATGTTTCAGGAAGGTGGGGACTGTGGAACTAAAGGAATAGAGAAAGGGTGTGGATCGGGCGGAGAACAGGTGTGGAAGCTTGCTTTGCAACTGGCCACTTGATCCTGAATCCCAGGTTCCAAAAATTAGCAAGGATGATTACAAAAGGGTAGTGGGTAGGTCTCATAATTGGGGATGGAGGTTGTGGTTGCACAAAGGTCTTGGTGCCAGAGTGAACCAATAAGTGAACGCCGGGGATAAAGCTGTGTATGATAGTAAGGGGGTGGCTCTTACAGATTTTGCCCTAGGCCACTGATATGCAGCATTTCTACATGTATGTGGGTAGAATATTTATACCAATCATATATATTGCAGGACAGCGAGGATTGCACGGGCGGCGGGCGAGTTTCCATGAGCTCAAAGTCATCATTATGTAAATGCACTGTCATTCTGAAGAGTGCACGACAAGCCGCCGGAATTACTCTAATGTGAGCACCATAATTCTACTTAAGAAATTGGTTACATTTACTCAGGGAAAGTGAGCGAGGTCCATGGAAAGCCTTTAATAAAAGATTAAAAAATATATATTAAGGACTACGGGAGCGGGCAAAGACAAGGTGAAGAGGTCGTGTCTTGTAGTTCTCCATGTCTATGACTATTACACTATAGCTTATATCAGTGCAGTATATTGTAATAGTCACGTAAACCCAAAGGGACTGGACCGCTACACTATATGTCATGTTAAGGAATTGAAGCATGTAGCTGACACCCTGTTACTAAAATTCAGCTACTATTAAAGGAGCAAAGGGATCTGAGGGGAAAAAAACTCTAAGAAAGGGCCATAAAATGCAAGAACAACAGTGCTGTGCAGTGTCTAAATAAATACCGCTATACACCATCACATGGTTCTTACATATTACTTTAACACAAAGCTCAAATGATAGCTCCTTGCTTAAATATAACCATCACACAGTGCCCAAATAATACCTCCATTCAGTGTTTAAATAATATCGCCACTAATTGTTTAAATCATACCACCGTCCAGTTCACATAATACTTATAATACTTAGAATGCCTAAATAATACCACCACACAGTGCTCAAATAATACATCCATTTAATGCTTAAATAATACCACCACACAGTGCACAAATAATACCTTCCTTCATTGCTTGAATAATACCACCGTCCAGTTCTCCAATAATACCTATAATACTTAAAATGCCTAAATAATACCACCACACAGTGCTCAAATAATACCTCCTTTTAATGCTTAAATAATACCACCATCCAATTGTGACACAATACTTACAATGCCTAAATAATACCATTATACACTGCTTAAATAATACTGCCCTATATTGTTTTAAATAGTACAACTCTTCTGTTCTCAAATAAATCCACCCTACAGTGCCATCATACAAATACTACCGTCTTATAAGGCTCACATAATGTCATCATACAGTTCCTTGACAATACCACCATACAGTGCTTAAATAATACTTCAAATTAATGCTTAAATAATACCACCGTCCAGTTCTTACATAATACTTACAATGCCTAAATAATGCTACCATACACTGCTTAAATAATACTGCCTTATATATTTTTTAAATAGTACACCCCTCTAGTTCTCAAATGCAACCGCCTTACAGTGCCATTACACAAATAATACTGCAAATCTCACATAATGTGGTCATATAGTTGCTAGACAATACCATCATATAGTGCTTAAATAATACCACCATGTATACATTAAATAATATCCCTCTTTAGTTCTCAAATAATACCACCTTTCAATGCCTAAATAAAACTACCAGGCACTGCTGAAATAATAATGTTACATAGAGTAACACCACCCTACTGTTCACAAATAATACCATCTTAAAATGCTAAAACAATACCATAAACTAATCGATTTGTTTAGAATTTCCCAAAATTCGTGGATTCAGGTAAATGCAAATTTCGTGAGAATCGCTTTATGTAAATGTAGCAAAATGGCAACTGGCGGCCGACATTTTCCTTGTAGGTCGGGAAAGGGATAAAAATAACAATAAACTCTTATACTTACCCCTCTTCAGCCCTCTCCATACCTGTCCGGATCCCCAATGATCCTCCTATCGGCTTTGTTTTCTTCTTCCATAGGGCACTGTGCTGACTACGCACAACGTGGCCATGTGGGTCACGGGGACTTGGTCAATGACAGCTGCCACTGGAACAGAAAAGAGGAATACAAGTAAAATGATTTGATCAGGGGACCAGGCAGGCTATAGCGTGGGCAGTGAGACAGGTATAGGTAGGGCCAAGGAGAGATGAGAGTATGAGTTTATAGGGTTTTTTAAGCCCTTTAATTTGCACCAAATTTGATGAAAATTGAATGTATCTTTGTGAATTGGATGCCACTACCCAAATTAAATTTCATGAGACTTGATCAACTCTAATTTTCTTCATACAGTGCTCAAATAATACCGCTACACAGTGCTCAAATCTTTTATTGTTCCAAAGAGAGTTCAGGAGGCCCTTGGGGCATTTGCACCCTTTGTTGGGATCTTTTTTTTTATGCCTCTAAGCTGCCCCATCACAGTTCCATTATAAGCACCAGAATCTGACAATGGATCACAGTACAGTAATGCTTAGTGAGATGATGTCACGGGTGTGTCAGAGGTGACAGACAGTTGCTCTGCAGTTGGTTGCGGGAGATCTCTACTTTTGGCATTACAGACATCTTCTTAGAGGCTGTCTCTAGCACCCAGCAGCTACCTCCCTCTGGCTAATTAACACCCTGCCTGGGTGTATAAATACCTGCTGTGTTTTAGAGGGAGGTGCTGGCGATATTCATTATTGCTTGTGAAGGTTTTAGCAGTAGAAGTACTTTGTGCTCTCTGGAGCTTGAGGACATGTGCGCATTTGCCTGGAGTCGTCCAAAGCTACGCAATTTCCCCCTGTTTGTGTACCCCTGTTGTTTATATTGTTTAGTGGAGATAGACTAGTGCTCATCTCCTCCCTTCCCTAGCCTTAGCCATAAGCCAGGGAAAGTCAGGGCGAGGCACACATGCGGCGATTGGTGAAGAGCCAATATAGGGACGTTAGAGGAGACAGGGTGAAGCTATATCAACCTAGGAGGTCTCCACATCCCCCCTTTCCCTATAGTCTGGGCTCCCTTTCCCTTCTTCCCTTTGTGTTGCACTAAGTCTTTCCCACACCTTGCGTGACAGATGACTGCTATATAGAGATGAGCAAACTTGTTCCAATTTGCCTCAAATTTTCCCCCCAAAAATTGTATTTGTCTAGATCCAATTTTTTTTTATGATTTATTTTGTGTGAATTCATCAGGGGTCAGAAAGGAGTTAAAGAAATACAATGGATATTCACCTCACAACTCACCTGTCCCACTCCTACCACAGCCCACAATCCAGTTCTCCGCTTAATCTGGCCTCTTTCTTTCCATTGGTGCACGATGTCCTATTCGGACCTCTTTTTCTCTACACAGGGGCTTTTGGGGGCCGAGTATGCCTCCATCATCACGACACTCATCTATGCCTTGGGTGGGTCACGTTGTAACGTCACAGTGAGCATCGTGACATCAGAGATCTACTTGATACTGGAGGCACCAGCACAGAATGAAGATTTCTGAAAAGAACTTCACACTCATAAGGAAAGAAGAGGCCAGATCAAGTGAAGAACAAGACAATGGGAAAGGTGAGTGGTGGAGTATTCATTTATTTTACACCCTATGTTTAGCAAGTTCTTGGGTCTTGTCTAATACCTTCAAAGCAAATCGAATTTACTGGTATCAAACAGGCACTGTTCATAGTCACCTGGCAGCTCCAAAATGACTTCCATGAACAGGCTTGGCGCAAGCTGCTTAGTTTCTCAGAGCCTAGGGGTTGCCCTGGCCTCCACCACCCTTTAACTCCTGTACAGGGATCTGGACTTTCACGGGGGTCCCTGGGCAAAGACCAAAGAGTTAGCTGCTGTTTGGTGGCGCAAGCTGGAAAAAGGATTGTCAAGCCAAGGGTCAAAGCCAAGGGGTCACTTCAGTGACAAGATTTTAAAGCAAGCGGGTAGTCAGAAGTTAAGGCGAGGTCAGAGAACAGGAGTAATCAGGACCACAGCAGTATTCACCAGGAGAGCAATACTAATGACTGGCAGACTGGCAGTGGAGTCAGAGATTCAGGGGTTTAAATAGCTGACTGCTCCTCCCATAGCTCTCAGGAAGGAGTAATCAAAACCTAGACCAAAATTAACCAAATAGCTCCCATATAAAATAGCACCAAAAGTCCCAGGGCAAAAAGAGGACTGGTGGTGCCATGAGTCACAAACAACAAAGCGGAAACAGAGGAGGTACGAATCTGCACAGATGTTACAACTGACCACCTTGAGCCAACTGCCAAAATTCAAATTTGAATATGAACACATTTGCTCATTACTGGTTCTGAACTAATTCCATGGCTTTGAACTCAACCCTTCTATTCCAGAATCTCACATATATAGGGTATCGGAGTCTTTGAACCTATGTGTGCATATTATAACCTGGATAAAAACTAAGCCAATGCCATATTTCTTATACAAGGGGCCAAAAGCTTAGGCATTGCGTAAAATGCAATAAATTCCTATAACCCCAAACCCCCGGCAATACTAGTGCGTGGCTCCGGCTCTCTGATTAAGGTCATGTCGTTTCTTCATTACTGGTCTGGCTAATGTGATTGAATTGGAACAATACCTTTGAACTCCGTGTCTCTGGATCTGCATACTAATTGACTGTTGTGTCCTTGACAATGACCTCGTCGGTCCCTCACCTTCTCTGGGAAAATCTCAGACCAATTTCTAATCAAACATTATCATCAAAATCAAAAGAAGAGCGTCAGTTTTTATTATTATTATTCCTCCTTTGCAAATCTCAGCTCGACCGAATTCAAAAAGCTATTTTTTTTCTTCCAATGTGCCATTTGCCGAATTAAAATTCAGACCCACTAATGTCTTAGACGTCTTTCTAAAGGTACAAGGCACCACATGGCTCCCGACAGCTCAAAGCCGTCGCGTTTACAATAATAAATGTATCACGTCGTTCATTGTTTCTTTCTAGAATCTCAAAAAATGTTTGGAAACTTTATTTGTATTTTTTTGGGGGGATTTTCAAAGATAAGAAAAAAAAAAAAAGAAGGATGTCTTAGGAAGAGTGAGAGTGTGGGAATTATTGCCATATGGATCCAGGTAATCATTTATGAGCTATATCAAATGTGAAGGGCTGAGGGCACACCCCACATATGTCATTCAAACACTTGTCCCATAGAGCCAGGGCTATAAAGATAGATTCAGATGGTTGATCCTTCCTTGAAGCCAGCTGGAGACCTCTCCTGGCCAGGTCAGTCCGGTGCAAACTCTGGTGCCTTCAAAGAAGTCCCTTGTGATTTCACCATCAAAGGTTCCCATACAGGAAAATGCCATATGGTCCTTAAAAAGAAAGAAAAAGAGCCAGATTCCAGGTCATGTGATACATCCGAGAAGACGTCTTTGATGATCTCTGACAAAGTGTTTAAATATTAATATCTATAGCAATTATGTGTCCCTATTTAACTGCCATAATAAGTGTCTGTGTATAGTCTATTCTTTATATATATTATGATCCATATGTATGAGGTGTATATAGCATTTACTGTGTACATATGATATAATTCATACATATAGTGTACATCATGCATGTACAGTACAGACCAAAAGTTTGGACACACCTTCTCATTTAAAGATTTTTCTGTATTTATGAAAATTGTACATTCACACTGAAGGCATCAAAACTATGAATTAACACATGTGGAATTATATACTTAACAAAAAAGTGTGAAACAACTGAAAATATGTCTTATATTCTAGGTTCTTCAAAGTAGCCACCTTTTGCTTTGATGACTGCTTTGCACACTCTTGGCATTCTCTTGATGAGCTTCAAGAGGTAGTCACCGGAAATGGTTTTCACTTCACAGGTGTGCCCTGTCAGGTTTAATAAGTGGGATTTCTTGCCTTATAAATGGGTTTGGGACCATCAGTTGTGTTGTGCAGAAGTCTGGTGGATACACAGCTGATAGTCCTACTGAACAGACTGTTAGAATTTGTATTATAGCAAGAAAAAAGCAGCCAAGTAAAGAAAAACGAGTGGCCATCATTACTTTAAGAAATGAAGGTCAGTCAGTCCGAAAAATTGGGAAAACTTTGAAAGTGTCCCCAAGTACAATTGCGAAAACCATCAAGCGCTACAAAGAAACTGGCTCACATGAGGACCGCCCCAGGAAAGGAAGACCAAGAGTCACCTCTGCTTCTGAGGATAAGTTTATCCGAGTCACCAGCCTCAGAAATCACAGGTTAACAGCAGCTCAGATTAGAGACCAGGTCAATGCCACACAGAGTTCTAGCAGCAGACACATCTCTTCAACAACTGTTAAGAGGAGACTTTGTGCAGCAGGCCTTCATGGTAAAATAGCTGCTAGGAAACCACTGCTAAGGACAGGAAACAAGCAGAAGAGACTTGTTTGGGCTAAAGAACACAAGGAATGGACATTAAACCAGTGGAAATCTGTGCTTTGGTCTGATGAGTCCAAATTTGAGATCTTTGGTTCCAACCACCGTGTCTTTGTGCGACGCAGAAAAGGTGAACGGATGGACTTTACATGCCTGGTTCCCACCATGAAGCATGGAGGAGGAGGTGTGATGGTGTGGGGGTGCTTTGCTGGTGACAATGTTGGGGATTTATTCAAAATTGAAGGCATACTGAACCAGCATGGCTACCACAGCATCTTGCAGCGGCATGCTATTCCATCCGGTTTGCGTTTAGTTGGACCATCATTTATTTTTCAACTGGACAATGACCCCAAACACACCTCCAGGCTGTGTAAGGGCTATTTGACCAAGAAGGAGAGTGATGGGGTGCTATGCCAGATGACCTGGCCTCCACAGTCACCAGACCTGAACCCAATCGAGATGGTTTGGGGTGAGCTGGACCGCAGAGTGAAGGCAAAAGGGTCAACAAGTGCTAAGCATCTCTGGGAACTCCTTCAAGATTGTTGGAAGACCATTTTCGGTGACTACCTCTTGAAGTTCATCAAGAGAATGCCCAGAGTGTGCAAGGCAGTCATCAAAGCAAGAGGTGGCTACCTTGAAGAACCTAGAATATAAGACATATTTTCAGTAGTTTCACACTTTTTTGTTAAGTATATAATTCCACATGTGTTAATTCATAGTTTTGATGCCTTCAGTGTGAATGTACAATTTCCATAGTCAAGAAAATTCAGAAAAATCTTTAAATGAGAAGGTGTGTCCAAATTTTTGGTCTGTACTGTATATTATATGTATGACATATTGTGTATGTATGATATATATGAATGAGCTATATGTGATATATATATATTTTACATATTATCTATAATATAACCGGGGATGCGTCCCTCTGTCTGAATCCTCTATAGACTGCGCATGCGCGACGTGCAGTCTGGCTCCAGACAGAAGACCGCATCCAGCCGTTACAGGTAAGAGGAGTGTATGGCGCCAGAGATTGCGGTATGCGTAGACACTGAACACATACCGCGATCTCCGGCGCCATACTTACATACTTACCTGACCGGGAGGAGCGTTGCCGCGGCGCCTCTCTTCGCCGGAGACCAGGGCAGAAGTGAGGCGTCGGATCGGAGAATGTGCATAGCGCTATCCGGCGCCATTTTACTGTAGACACATTAGCAGTGTGTCTTCAGCAAAATGGCGCCAGACAGCGAAGTGCTCCGGCGCCGCACTCCTCCCCCAGCCTCCGGCAGAACGGGACGCAGCAGCACTGGAGCACAGGGAAGAAAGGTGTGTATAACTGTTTATTTTTTTGAATGTGTGTACAGCGTGAAAGGGATGAGGGGGCCACACATACCAGGATTGGGGGGTGAGGGGGCCACACATACCAGGATTGTGGGGTGAGGGGACCATGCATATCAGGATTGGGGGGTGAGGGGACCATGCATACCAGAATTGTGGGGTGAGGGGACCATGAATACCAGGAAGAGGGGTACCACACATACCAGGATTGGGGATGAGGGGTGCCATGCATACCAGGATGGGGATGAGGGGTGCCATGCATACCAGGATTCGGATGAGGGGCCATGCATACTAGGATAGGGATGAGGAGTGCCATGCATACCAGGATTCGGATGAGGGGCCTTGCATACCAGGATGGGAGTGAGGGGTGCCATGCATACCAGGATGTGGGTGAGGGGCCCATGCATACCAGGATGAGGGATACCATACATACCAGGATAAGGATGAGGGATGGGGTACCATGCATATCAGGATAGGGATGAGGAGTACCACACATACCAGGATTGGGGATAAGGGGTGCCACGCATACCAGGATTGGGGGTGAGGGGTGCCATGCATATCAAGATTGGGGGTGAGGGGTGCCATGCCTTCCAGGATTGGGGTTGAGGGGTGCCATGCATACCAGGATTGGGGGTGAAGGGTGCCATGCATACCAGGATTGGGGTGAGGGGTGCCATGCATACCAGGATTGGGGGTGAGGGGTGCCAAGCATACCAGGATTGCGGGTGAGGGGTGCCATGCATACCAGGATGGGGATGAGGGGTGCTATGCATACCAGGATAGGATGGTGGGGACAGTATAGGGGCAGCACAAATACCAGGAGGGGGGCAGCACATACCAGCATGGGAGACCATATATCAATAAAAATACTCGCCACCCGGGCGTAGAACGGGTTAAATAACTAGTCTAATATATATGCCTTAGCAGGTCCTGTTTCGGTTTGTAACGGAAATCCATCCACGATGTGATTGGATGAGATTCTTAGACTTTTATACATATGGCTGATAAAGGGGAACACCTAATTGTTTATACTGTAGAGGGCACTGTGATCTGCACTCACCAGCAGAGGAACAAGTGTTGAGGAAGAATGATTCTGCAGCATCCACTCAGTAATGTAGCGGAGAATGGGCCTCCATTACACTAACCTGTGCTTTTGGCTCAGCTGTTCCTGCCTCGCCAACCTGTGGCCAGTCGCTCCATCGAAACGCTGTACAGGGATGTACTGCATGATGTGTACAGTGGACAGTGCTCACCGACTTCTACACACACCAGTTACTGCTGCATTCAGCTCCCACATCAAAACTCTATACAAGGATGTGGGCGCAAGTGTAGTATTGGGGAAGGGAGTAGCTTCGCTCTGGCACTGGAAGAGTTAAGAGAGAATGTTCCCAATAGTTAGATCTCTCTGGGCTGTAGTTAGGTCCATTTAAGGGGTTAGCTGTGATAATCCAGCCCAGTAGAGTAAAGGGGAACCCAGTGCTTTGGTTAGGTATAAGATGTGAATAAATGCCTTATTGCTAAGATGTTTCCTTGTGGGATGTAGTATTGGTAACCAGCCACAAGATGCCACTGTCTCGGGTGCAGATGACAGGTTGAGTCTGCCGGCAGTATTGCAGACATTTAGGACAGTGAAGGAGTTAACTGTGTGTGAGGACAGCCCATAGAGGGTGGGCACCTTAGGAAAATCTCTGCTTAGTTTCCAGTAGCAGGAAGTGCAGGTCAGTATTGTGTAGTGCCTGGAACAGGCCAGACAGGCTTCGTATAACTGGCTGCTAGGGCAGACGTGGGCCCCATACCCCAGACAGTAGGATCACCAGAGTGAAGATTCCCTCCACAAGAGTCTCCTTAGCTGGCCAGAGAAACTCAACAGAGGTATTGAGGACCCAGGGGCACATTCTGTCTGCAGGCTGCAGAAGAAGCTAGCACTCAAGACTAGGACGTGGGGAGAAATAGGATCTGGATATACTGTCACTAGTGAGGAAGATTCTCTAGGGCTAGAGAATAGAACAACAGAGATGCTTCACTTAAAGAGGGAACCAGGGCTGAAGTTGTATCAAGTACCTGTCGGAAAGATGACAACCCCGTTGGGCCTTATCTATTATATCTGCCTGTAAATATTGTACATATTCCTCTTCTCCAAGTAAAGTCCCAATTATGGTTAAGAACCTCGTGTCCTCTGAATTTGTTGCTGCCCTGGTTCCAGAAGAGAAATACCTGGAGACAGACGCGACCTGATGGTCTGAAGTAAGTGGAGAGCACCACATATGTCGCAGCACATCAGAGAGAGGACACACATTGTCTGTAGGTTGCCAGAACAAGCAGGGGCCACAGCTCACCCACAACTACCTCGCTGGGGCACCTTATACTAACATTCACAAAATTGTCCATGCTTAGTGGTTCCTGCTGCCCATAGCACGAGGTGGTTGGGGAGTGTCAGATGCTCGTCTCTCAGATCAGTGACTCCTGTGTCCAGCGGATTCTGCTGCATTCAGCTCATACATCGAAGTGTTGGGATAGAAGGGTGGAGAAGAAGGCAGTATCATCCAATCGCACAGCACTATGCCCTACACGCAGCAGTGTAGCGGAGAGTGGTTCAGTTGTTCCTGATTCGTTAACCTCTGCCAAGTCGCTCCTACTGCATTCACCGCAAACAAAGGATGTACAGCGTGATGTGGGCAATACCACACCGGGGGGGGGGCAGTGCTCACCGGCTCCTATGCACATTGGTTACTGCTGAATTCCGCGCCCACATCAAAGCGCTGTACAGGAATGGACAGCGTGATGTGAATGCTAGTATTTACGAAGGTGTCCATGCTTAGTGGCTCCTGTGCCAAGCACAATCATGGGGAGGTACAGGGTAGAGGACGCTCGCCTCTCACATCAATGGCTCATATGACCAGCGGATTCTGCTGCATTCAGTTCATGCATCAAAGCACTGGGGGAAAATGGCGGCCACATCATCCAATTGCACTGCACAGTTGTATGCACTATTGTATTTAATAGAACTTAAGCACAACATGCCGGTCCATGTAAATCACTAATCTATAACAAAATCTATGAAGCGGAAATTCCGGCATTTGTGGCTCTCACCCTGTCTCAACGCATTCAGACATTACATAGATAGTTCGAAGGTCACTTTTTGGAGGCATAGCAGAGAAGTTAAATTCATGCTTTCTGACTTTCCTTGTGGTAACTGGAAACAGATTGTCACTTTAATATAAACTTAGGCAATTACTATTCTAGTTCACTCCACTCCAGGGTTGGAACTTCATCTGCAGGGTTCTAGAGCAAAGGTGCTGGTGGCACTGGTACTGTAAGACTTGCTTTACGCCAGTGACCATAAAGTTATTGGTTTGCCGATAAATGGGTAGAGTGCAGATAGTCTGCATGTGCCAGGCTGACCCTGTGGATGGTCTATGTAGAGATTAGACTGGGGAGCTGTTTGTCAAAGAGGCATTGGTGAACTGTAGGCCAGATTGGCTTATTAATCGGGGAGCACCAGTGGCTGGAGTGGCTTGTCCGTTGCTGGAGAAATGGTGGCTTTGTGGCTGGAGAGTGTGATATGCGGTCTGGGGAGCTCGAAGACCCATTGAGCAAGCAGAGGATGAATGCATGGGCTCAGTGTGGGTGGGATCAGTTCTGTGGTTTAAGAGACATCAGCCCATGAGGAAGCTAAGGTGGACTAACTTATAGCGGAAAGACCACAGCTGAATTTTGGTGGAGTTGAGTGAGATATCAGCCAGGGAGGGACTAGTGAGTAGGAGGAGTTGGTTGCCTCGGGGTCCGTGTTGTACTCTGCAGGGCTCAATCCTATAGTGTAGTAGACTGGACAAGAGCGTGTTAGGAGAGGATGACTGTAGTGGTGCTCTCAGGGATAGGACTTGGAGTAGCAGTGACCTTCCTCCTGTTTGCATGCTAAAAGTTGTACAGTAAACTTAAATTATGAGTTGACGTTAAAGTATGAGATGTTCTGCAGAGGGATATGAAGCAAACTCTGTCCGGAGGTCTGTGGGAAGCCAATATAGTCCTCAGGGTTCTTTTACAGCAACGATGACCTGAGAAAGAGAGAGTTATGTGTTCTGGAACATTCAAGAGAGTTATCTACAACCACCAAGCTCTTGAGCTATGAATGAAATCTGGAACTATCAAAGTCGTTGTGCCACGTTTTTCTGTTTTAACCAACTTTGTTTGTAACTGTTTAATTCACTTTAAATCACTTTCCAACTTAGTTGTCATTACCCTGCTCCTGACCACACAGGCACATTATAGCAGCGCTCACTCCAACACCATGGTGAGTATGCTCATCATAATGTGACAGCTGTCCATCCTCCATGACAAGCATGCTCCTCATAAGTCAACACAGTTTAAAGGGATTTTAAAGAAACATTGCTTTTTTTTTTTAGAAACAGCGCCACACCTCTCTATGAGCTGTATCTGGTATTGCAGCTTAAGTGAATGCAGCTAATACCACACACAAACTGTGGACAGGGGAGGCGCTGTTTTTAAAAGGAAGCAGCCATGTTTATCTTAACTTATGAAGTAAAATGTTTACTAGCTACCCATTTTAACTAACTTTATTATTGCCTCCTATGGACATAACAAAAATAATGTTTAAAGAACGTTTTTCTGGGGTTAGAAAAATGTGACCTCCTTCTTCCAAAAACGTTGCCATCCCTGTCTATAGGTAACTGAGCTGCAATACCTTACCTAACCTGAAGATATGGGTGGTGCTGTTTTTTGGAAGAAGGCAGCCATGTTTTTCCAACTCTGAAAAACCCCAGGAGATTTTTTTTTCCTTTTTTGTTGACGCAAGATTTTTTGGGTAAAGATTTTTCCTGGAAAATGAATACACTTCCTACTTCTGTAAGGGAGAGTGACACATGTAGATGAATGATGATGCAATAACCACTCCATTGTTGTCACTAAGTAAGTCGAGGTGGTCTTTCATCTTGAGCAGTGTATGACTTTGCTCATAAAGCCGGTGACACGGTAGATCTGATAAGCCATGCATTTCTACAAGACAATATCAGGCTGGATTTACCTACTATATATTCATCACAACCGGGCAGGAATTTTAATCACAGGAAGAGGCTGAGGATAAGATACAGCACATAATGTATGTTGTTTGCAAGAAACCGCACTCAACATTCATTTTGGTAACATTAAAATGCAATTTTTAAATTTCAGATATTGCAGATCGGAAGATACATTGCCACAGAGGCCCATGAAATATTGGAAATGGATTTAACTGTTCCGTGCTGTTATACACAATAAAAATGCAAAAAAGGGATTCTCAGACCGCTCCAAAATTATGTTAGGTTTCCCCTTGCCAGCAAACGGTGAATTAATATGAAGCTCAGTTGCGACATTTGTTTCAAACCTCATGGTCAAGCATGCAAAATGTTTATATTCATGTAATAAAATTGCTTTAATCCAGCATCCAGGTGTCAGATTAGTGGATGTTATGGATTATTGAATGGTCATAGGAAAATATAATGATACACAGTGTTATGCATTGTGCAGAATTTAGAAGGGACGGTGCATGACATCCATGATCGGTGGTCTTTGAATTTCTGTATCATCCCCCTCACACTCAGACCTAGCAATAGGTATTAAACATGAATGCAAAAAAAGTTTGTAATTGAGTCAGAACTTGTGTCCCTATCACACTAAACATGGCTCCAAACAGGGAAAGGAAGAGTTTTTTAGCTACAAAGTTATACTTCAGACTTGTTGTGTCGAGCTTGGTGGTTACACTACAATACTGTTATACGGAGCTTGGTGGTTGCAGTATAATAGTGTGGCACACAGCTTGAAGGTTACACTAACATATTGTGGCATAGGACTTGGTGGTTAAAGTACAATAGTGTGGCATAGAGCTTGGCAGGTACACTACTATACACTACTATATAAGCTTGGTGGGACTGGTTACATTACAATATTGTGGCACAGAGCTTGGTGGTTACACTACAATACTGTGCTACAGAGCTTGGTAGTTACACTACAATACTGTGGCACAGAGCTTGGTGGTTACACTACAATACTGTGGTACAGAGCTTGGTGGTTGCACTACAATACTGTGGCATAGAGCTTGGTGGTTACACTACAATATTGTGGCACACAGCTTGTTGGTTACACTACAGTACTGTGGCACAGAGCTTGGTGGTTACACTACAATACTGTCACACAGAGCTTGGTGATTACAATACAATACTGTGGCATAGAACTTGGTGGATAAACTACAATACTGTGGTACAGAGCTTGGTGGTTGCACTACAATACTGTGGCACAGAGCTTGTTGGTTCCACTACAATACTGTGTTACAGAGCTTGGTGGTTACACTACAATACTGTGGTACAGAACTTGGTGGTTGCACTAGAATACTGTGGCACTATACACTATACTCTATTATATAAGCTTGGTGGGACTGGTTACACTACAATATTGTGGCACAGAGCTTGTTGGTTACACTACAATACTATGGCACAGAGCTTGGTGGTTACACTACAATACTGTGGTACAGAACTTGGTGGTTGCACTAGAATACTGTGGCACTATACACTATACTCTATTATATAAGCTTGGTGGGACTGGTTACACTACAATATTGTGGCACAGAGCTTGTTGGTTACACTACAGTACTGTGGCACTGAGCTTGGTGGTTACACTACAATACTGTCACACAGAGCTTGGTGATTACAATACAATACTGTGGCATAGAGCTTGGTGGTTAAACTACAATACTGTGGTACAGAGCTTGGTGGTTGCACTACAATACTGTGGCACAGAGCTTGTTGGTTGCACTACAATACTGTGGTACAGAGCTTGGTGGTTACACTACAATAATGTGGTACAGAGCTTGGTGGTTGCACTAGAATACTGTGGCACTATACACTATACTCTATTATATAAGCTTGGTGGGACTGGTTACACTACAATATTGTGGCACAGAGCTTGTTGGTTACACTACAATACTGTGGCACAGAGCTTGGTGGTTACACTACAATACTGTGGTACAGAGCTTGGTGGTTACACTACAATACTGTGGTACAGAGCTTGGTGGTTACACTACAATACTGTGGCACAGAGCTTGGTGGTCATACTACAATACTGTGGCACAGAGCTTGGTGGGTGCACTACAATACTGTGGCACAGAGCTTGGTGGTTGCACTACAATACTGTGGCACAGAGCTTGGTGGGTGCACTACAATACTGTGGCACAGAGCTTGGTGGTTGCACTACAATACTGTGGCACAGAGCTTGGTGGGTGCACTACAATACTGTGGCACAGAGCTTGGTGGTTGCACTACAATACTGTGGCACAGAGCTTGGTGGGTGCACTACAATTCTGTGGCACAGAGCTTGGTGATTACACTACAATACTGTGGCACAGAGCTTGGTGAGTGCACTACAATACTGTGGCATAGAGCTTGGTGGTTAAACTACAATACTGTGGTACAGAGCTTGGTGGTTGCACTACAATACTGTGGCACAGAGCTTGTTGGTTGCACTACAATACTGTGGTACAGAGCTTGGTGGTTACACTACAATAATGTGGTACAGAGCTTGGTGGTTGCACTAGAATACTGTGGCACTATACACTATACTCTATTATATAAGCTTGGTGGGACTGGTTACACTACAATATTGTGGCACAGAGCTTGTTGGTTACACTACAATACTGTGGCACAGAGCTTGGTGGTTACACTACAATACTGTGGTACAGAGCTTGGTGGTTACACTACAATACTGTGGTACAGAGCTTGGTGGTTACACTACAATACTGTGGCACAGAGCTTGGTGGTCATACTACAATACTGTGGCACAGAGCTTGGTGGGTGCACTACAATACTGTGGCACAGAGCTTGGTGGTTGCACTACAATACTGTGGCACAGAGCTTGGTGGGTGCACTACAATACTGTGGCACAGAGCTTGGTGGTTGCACTACAATACTGTGGCACAGAGCTTGGTGGGTGCACTACAATACTGTGGCACAGAGCTTGGTGGTTGCACTACAATACTGTGGCACAGAGCTTGGTGGGTGCACTACAATTCTGTGGCACAGAGCTTGGTGATTACACTACAATACTGTGGCACAGAGCTTGGTGAGTGCACTACAATACTGTGGCACAGAGCTTGGTGGTTACACTACAATACTGTGGCACAGAGCTTGGTGGTTATGTAAGGGGCCGGTGAACAGAAAATGCACTCAGTATCTTACAGTATCTGCAAGCAAACATTGCCATCTGCTGCTTTGACTGGATAGGCAGGAACTCAAGGACGGAGAGAGTGTTCTCTGAAGGGAAGAATTTGAGAGGTTGGGTGGTCAGGTGACAGCTGTGGCCCAGTTGCTAAATATAAAAGGCCAGGACAGTGAAGCATAGGGCAGTTGGCACCAGAATGTGAGAAGGAGAGGATACGTAAACAGTGTAACAAGCCCATGGTCACCCCTGTAGTGGAACTACCTGAGAGTGAGTTGATACCGGAGCAGGCGAGATGTCGTCGGTCAAGCACCAAAGCCCAGACTTAACTGATCAATCCACAAAGTCCAGACTTTGCTGGTAAAGCCCCAAAGCCCCAACTTCGCTGGTCAAGCACTGAAGGTCAAACACTGATCTTCGGATGAGGAGGAACGCCTGTCGCGCTGAAGTGAAGTTCCTAGTTCCGTTACTTCCAGTGTAGACATATGGTACAGGGGGTGGGCCGGGGCTGTGCTTCTGGGAACGAAGATGGCCAGTACAATGTGCACATTGTATACTGAGTGACTCACCTATTTAGTACTTGGGGCCTAGCGGGAAACACCGGTGACCCCCGTTAGGGCCAGTGTAGTGATCAGAGTCGCTTAATGAGAATATGATGGGCCTAGTAGTAAAAGTGATGCCCATTAGGCTGACGTTCAATAGATATCATATTTAGCGACATTGCTGTGTTCTGATAGTGTCATAATATACTGTATTGACACTGTTACCCCAATATAGTGCTTACCTGTATATATATTTACTTATAGATAGATTTTCTTTCTGTGTTCGTCAAATAAATAGTATTAGTTGATTACCACTGTCTCCTCATTGTCAGCACTATTGCATCCAAGTGACCTGCTTACATTCGCACTATAATAATGTGACAAAGAGTGTGGTAGGAACACTATTATACTGTGGTACAGAGGTTGGTGGTTTCACTACGCTACTATGGTACAGAACTTGGTAGTTACACTATAATACAGTGCCACTGAACTTGGTGGTTACACTACATTACTGCTCCAAGGGGCTTGGTGGTTACACTAAAATACTGTGGCACAGAGCTTGGTGGTTACACTACAATACTGTGTACAGAGCTTGGTGGTTACACTGCAATACTCTGGCGAAGAGCTTGGTGGTTACACTACAATACAGTGGTACAGAGCTTGGTGGTTACACTACAATACAGTGGTACAGAGCTTGGTGTTTTACACTAAAATACTGTGGCACAGAGCTTGGTGGTTACGCTACAATACTGTGGCACAGAGCTTGGTGGTTACATTACAGTGGGTACGGAAAGTATTCAGATGCCTTTAAATGTTTCACTCTTTGTTTCATTGCAGCCATTTGGTAAATTCTAAAAAGTTCATTTTTTTCTCATTAAAGTACACTCTGCACCCATCTTGACTGAAAAAAAACAGAAATGTAGAAATTTTTGCAAATTTATTAAAAAAGAAAAACTGAAATATCACATGGTCATAAGTATTTAGACCCTTTGCTCAGAATTGAGTAGAAGCACCCTTTTGAGCTAGTACAGCCATGAGTCTTCTTGGGAATGATGCAACAAGTTTTTCACACCTGATTTTGGGGATCATCTGCCATTCTTCCTTGCAGATGCTCTCCAGTTCCGTCAGGTTGGATGGTGAACGTTGGTGGACAGCCATTTTCATGTCTCTCCAGAGATGTTCAATTAGGTTTAGGTCAGGGCTCTGGCTGGGCTAGTCAAGAATGGTCACAGAGTTGTTCTGAAGCCACTCCTGTGTTATTTTAACTGTGTGATTAGGGTCATTGTCTTGTTGGAAGGTGAACCTTCGGCCAAGTCTGAGGTCCAGAGCACTCTGGAAGAGGTTTTCATCCAGGATATCTCTGTACTTGGCCGCATTCATGTTTCCTTCAATTGCAACCAGTTGTCCTGTCCCTGCAGTTAAAAAACACCCCCATAGCATGATGCTGCCACCACCATGTTTCACTGTTGGGATTATATTGGGCAGGTGATGAGCAGTGCCTGGATTTCGCTACACATACCGCTTAGAATTATCACCAAAAAGTTCTATCTTCGTCTCATCAGAGAATCTTATTTCTCATAGTCTCGGAGTCCTTCTTGCGTTTTTGAGCAAACTCTATGCAGGTTTCTTATGTCTTGCACTGAGGAGAGGCTTCCGTCGGCCTACACTGCCATAAAGGCCTGACTGGTGGAGGGCTGCCGTGATAGTTGACTTTGTGTAACTTTCTCCCATCTCCCTACTGCATCTCTGGAGCTCAGCCACAGTGATCTTGAGGTTCTTCTTTACCTCTCTCACCAAGGCTCTTCTCCCACGATTGCTAAGTTTGGCTGGACGGCCAGGTCTAGGAAGACTTCTGGTGGCCCCAAACTTCTTCTATGTAAGGATTATGGAGGCAACTGTGCTCTTAGGAACCTTGAGTAATGCAGAAATTCTTTTGTAACCTTGGCCAGATCTGTGCCTAGCCACAATTCTGTCTCTGAGATCCTTGGGCAGTTCCTTTGAGCTCATGATTCTCATTTGGTCTGACATGCACTGTGAGCTGTGAGGTCTTATATAGACAGGTGTGTGCTTTTCCAAATCAAGTCCTATCAGTTTAATTAAACACAGCTGGACTCCAGTGAAGGAGTAGAACCATCTCAAGGAGGATCACAAGGAAATGGACAGCATGTGACTTAAATATGAGTGTCTGAGCAAAGGGTCTGAATACTTATGACCATGTGATATTTCAGTTTTTCTTTTTTAATAAATTTGCAAAAATTTCTACAGTTCTGTTTTTTTTCAGTCAAGATGGGGTGCAGAGTGTACTTTAATGAGAAAAAAAACAAACTTTTTAGAATTTACCAAATGGCTGCAATGAAACAAAGAGTGAAAAATTTAAAGGGGTCTGAATACTTTCCGAACCCACTGTGGCATAGAGCTTGGTGGTTACACTACAGTACTGTGGCATAGAGCTTGATGATTACACTATTATAGTGTGGCACAGAGCTTGGTGGTTACACTACAATACTGTGGCATAGAGCTTGATAATTACACTATTATAACCTGGCACACAACTTGGCAACTATACTACAATTATGTGGCATAGAGATTGGTGATTACATTACTAGAATTTGTCTCTTGGCAGTTGCACTACAATGTGCGTTGCACTGTGAGGACCCCTGACCAAGCTGTTCTAGGTGGCAGCGCAATGCGTCAGGTCGTCTTTTTTCAGCAGCTGCCTGAATATCCTACAGTTATAACAAAATATCTTTTTCTTTATTACGTGGTAATTATTACTTTTCTTTTGAATCCCTGGATATATTTTTGTGCATTATCATCTTCATTTATTTTGCACTAGTCGGATTTTTTATTTTTTTATTTCATTTTTTCGGAGATTCAATATTATGTATTAGGAGGGAAAGGATTCCTGTTATTATATGGGTGAGCTGCAATGGATCTGTTAGGCTCACCGGGTCAGGTGGATCCTTTAAGCCACAGGTCCGGTTGGCACACAGATCATGGGCATTAATGCAGCAGCAGGAAAGTACGTGTGGAGCAAGGACTTGGAACACTAGAGGCCACAGACAGACAGGTGCAGAGAGGACACAGGAAAGTCCAAAACAATGCAGGCCAGGAGCAGATAGATGTGCACAGCAAACCAAACAGGACTAAGAGTCATAATAGCAAAACATATGGATATGTCTTGATGGGCCTGAAATAGGTCTAGGTAGATGACGTCTTCGCAACGTGCTGGGCCACGTATAAAATCCGATGTGGAGCACAGCAGAAGGCAGCAGGTCCAGGGGAAGGGAACAGAGCCTGGGATTCCAGGGATATGTGTGTAACAGGGTCTCCTTTTAATTATTAGATTATGGGAGAGAGTTTTTGGTGTTTTTAAGTGTATGTATACCGTTATATTTCTCCAATAAAATTAGTATTTTTGACACTTCAGAGGAGCACAGCTTATATCCAATGTGGTTATGCCTTCTTGTAATTAAATGGGTTAGAAACTCATGGCAGAGGAAAACCTCTCTGAAATCAAATATTTTGCTACTTATCTTGGCTCCTTTCATTCTTAGATCAATTCTTAACATTCTTGCGCAGCTTAGCGCTATATAATATGCATGTGACATATGGATTTTTGCACCCTACATGCCGTATCATACATTTCTATTCAATGACATCTTAGCATCGAGCTCGCTCCTCTGTGTTCCTGTATTATACATACAAGTCATCTTTAAGCACGCATGATCTCCACATGCATTCTCCAGGTTAGCCCTTTTCCTTCACTCCTTTGTATAGTTAAGAGAAGTCTCCAATGGCTTTCAAAGGATTTCTCTCGTGAAGTGTCAGCCAGTCTTAAATACAAGATAAAAGAGCGTCTTACAACCTTCACAGATAGAAATCTCGGCATCATAAAAGAAGACGAAGTTTGTGAATTTCGGTTTGTCTCAGGTTAAGTAGTCCTTTATGGAAAAGCTACAATCACCTGAAAATGATGATTTTCCCTTTGGCAAATATGCCTGACCCTCTACTCCCTTTTTGATTAGTTCTCTACCATACTCACTGAAAATTCATGATAAGTTTACAAAAATGTCAGCTAACGGAACAGAAACAGGGGAGATATCAATGGATGGGGAACGTAGGAAGAACATTTTGGGGAGCAATGATAAATTTGAGGTTCTACACATTGGACAATGGCTTCTAATATGAGACCCAAGGGGTTAAGCCAATCTGTGAACCCCAGGGATTGGCTTCAATCTGTGCTCAAATTTCCTGCAGTGCCACCTCTGGAGAAATGAAGCATTATACAGTACCCAGTATAATCCATGGGTTGCATGAGTAGTGAAGAAAACGTCAGGTCCTACAAAATGACAGACACTCTTCTTAGAAAATCTCCACTTTGGCCAAGATAAAATGAATCTGAATTGAAGACTCCCTCCTTATATTAACTGAGATTTCTTTAATGAAAGAATATTAAAATGGATTTTCAAAAAAAAATTAAGAAACTAGGAAGGCTAAGAAGTAAGTGGTAGTTAAAGCTGGTTTTATAAAAAAAAAATCATAATGACCAAATATGATTAAAGCTATAATAGCCATCAAGAGAACAAATTAACTTGGAACCATAGGAATACGAAAAAGTGCAAAAAATATAATTATTAATTATTATTAATATTATTAGTAGTAGTATTAATTATTTATTATTATTATCATAGACAATATTAAGATTCCTAAAGCCACTAGGGAGGGGACATTCACCCACTATTTTTTTAGCTAAAGGACCCCTGCAGTGCCAACCAGGATGTCTATTGGGCGTAGACAGAGGATTATAGATTGGACAGGTAATTAAGACAGGAAAGGTCTTTTTAGAGGGTTGGATAACAAAAGGGTACATGTGTTTACACATAGAGCAGTGGCAGAAGCTTTTGTCATGAGGAAATACATCCTTAATTGAAATGACACTTTGGTTCCCTCAGGGAAATGTTATACATTTACAATAGACAACTGGGCACCGGTGGAAAATTATGAATATAGGAGTTGGTATAGATCCAATATTGATGAGACATACATTTTCAATTTCCAGACTAATCGGGGAAGAATATGTATATTTTTACATAACTGTAACCCCTGCCTATAAGCCACAAATCAATAGTGAACAGATAACTGACACCAGACATGTCATGTTTGCTATCTATGGAAAGGTAAAATCCTGATAAAAAATATGGCAGCGATCTCCAACTTCTGCGATCGTCAGGAGTGAAGAGATCACATAAGTTGGGAATTTCATAAAATTCCCAACTTCCTTGATCTTCAGAAGTGAAGAGATCGCATAGGTTGGGAATTTCATAAAATTCTGATTGGCTGAGAACATCCCACAACCCGGACCATGTGAAGTCATGACATGGGGGGGGTAGATGTAAATCAGGTGCTGATAAAAGGTCAAGACAAATTATGATCTGTGTTCCTTCAGACAGATACACATCGGTGTATGCATGATTCCCGTTCACTCGACGTTTCCGATCAAAGTGCTCTCTTTTGCTAGCTGAGCCATCTCTGTGTCTAGCGTAGCAAGTTTCTTTTGTTTTATCCTTTCATTTTATGTAATTGTATATGCTGTATTGTTTTGTCTCTATAAAATCTTTTGCATATTTTTTATAACCACTGCCTAACATTTTGGATTAAATATAAAATTTAATAGCCTAGTTTCTTATGTTCTGCGAACCGCACCATGAGTCCATACGCTACCTATCAGGCATCCAGTCAGCCTGAATAAAAATGACTGGTGGTGACAGTGAGTAGTCTTGGGTTATCGTGGAGTTCGCAGTTACCGTACCAGGGGTATATACATATATTCCATGCATTGGAATCGGAGGTGTATATACCATATGCTCACTGTTAGTTTCCCAATAACAGGCCTATTAGTGGAAACAGCCTGCAGCCTCCTCTGTTGATCGTCGGTCAATCGTCCGGATGATAGGGGGCAGCAGAGAGCTGTTCGCTCCAGAGATAACAGAAGGTGGATCTTCGTGACCTCCCGGGCTATGATTTCATGACAATTATTATTACTATTAGTACATTTATTATTATTATTATTATATAACATACAAAAAAATCATGCAATAAGAACTATTTTAATATAAATTCTGCAGAATTAACCTTCAGAATCTTGATGCATTGACAGAAAAAAAGAATATAGCTGTTGTTACCAAAGGAGCACATTTGGAAATTTAGTAAAAAGAAGAAAAACATTTGTAAAAAGAAGAAAATACAATAATAATAATGTAACAATAATAATAAAAATTTACAATGGACACACAAAACAGCACGTGTATATTTTGCTCTTACACACAATACCCTTTTGGAGTATTTTTGTCACTTTTGAAGGAATAATTTAGAATTTTTTGGGACCATTGTAGATAGTAAATTTATTTTTAAAAAATGTTAAAATAATAATATTAACAATGAAAAATAAACATTCACATAATAAAGATAAGAAATATGATGTTTACAAATATTTACAAAAATCATAAAAATGAAACCTATACAATAAAACTTGTAAAAAAAAAAATGCATGCTCCACCGTTAACCTCCTGACTCTATCTGGATTTTTCGAGGGCTGTTAAGTAATATGTCAATAATCTGTCAAAATCTAAAGTGCCCTATGTTCATGCCCAGCGGTTGACTGATTTATTGCCTCCCTATAGATATATTTAAGACATCTGTAACGTGCAAACCCTCTGTAAATTAGCCTCTCACATCATTAGTTGCAGAAAGTCTAATGTATAGGCATAAATCCATCATTCTTTGATCTGGGACATCCCCCCCTGTCTCACCATGAAAGGTTCTCACACCCTGTCATGATACAATCACTTATCTATGGCTTGCCAGATTACATATAATGCCTTATACAACTGTGAATTAAAAAAAAAAAAAAAAGTTTTAACATTTTGTTTCTCTTAACTTTTTTTTCACAAAAAAATATTTGCTGCTAAATAAAAAAATATATATATTTATAAGAGCTTTGTGTGATCATACATATAAATCGTCAGATTGCTTTTATTCATGGGATATATATTTCTAGGCTTTACCATTCTATAAACATCTTGCAAACACCTAAGTGACTAGATTGGTATCACGTTAAAATTTACTTCTCTCCTCTCCAGTCCTGCTTGCATTTAATGCATTATTAATTTTAATCTATTATTCTCTCCCTTGTGGTTTACTAATGTCAGAGTCACGTTGTTTTTAGAATATTTTATTAGGTGATTTATTTTAGTGACTCAGCATATAGACCTATCATTTAAACAAGCATAATCAGGCACTAAAAACTCTAAGATACGGAAAACAACATCCCTCATTTGTTTGGATGGGACAGAATATGTTTTTTTGAAAAATTCTAGAATTAAAAAAAAATGATTTGACCATATAACAGAGATAAGCGAATTGTTCCAAGACTAATCGAGTTTGCATTTAATTTTGCAAAAATAAAATTTGGAATTTGATCTCTAATTTTGCTGGATTCAAAAGGACCAGGAAGAGGTCAAAAAAAATGTAAAAAGCTAATATTCATCCAACCCTCTCATGTCTTCATCGTTCGGTCATTGCTAAGTCATCTTTGGAGTTTTACGAACTCCTAGCATCTCTGGAGTCTTTCGCACTGTCTAGGCTGCGACAATGTTTATTTCGGCAATATCATGACATGCACCATGTGAATTCACATCATTGCGACTAGTCAGCCCAGGAGACACCAAAGATGCCGTGCACCAGAAGACACTGGTGTGGCTTTCACGGGGTTAGCCTTGGTGTTTTAAGACATCAAATAGATCAAATTGTAGGCTTTCAGCCCAGGAGAGGTGACAAAATAGGACAGGGACTCAACAATGAAAGACCCCTTGACGCTGGCTGTTGGGCACACATATATTGGCCAATCTATGCGCTAAGTACTTTCCTTTACTGTAATTTTTCATATTTATATTAGAGAAAAAAAAATTGAAATATTTAATGTGCACATTTTGAAGCGCTTTCTTATGTTTCTATTGCAGTAATGCAGTTTCAATGTCTTAGAGCAATCACTCTTAGCAATTTAAGAGGCAACTTTGACCCTTTTTTATAGTTTTAAGAAATCAAAACATCTTTGGATTCTTTGATACCATCGAGGCTGCAGTGTGTTTATTTTGTCAATGTCATGACATACACCACGTAAATTCACTACGCTGCTGCTAGTCAGCCCAGAAAACATCGAAAATGTCGAGCACTGATGTGGTCTTCACTGGGCCATCTTTGGCATCTTAAGGACTCCTAACTTCTTCAGATTCTTTTACACTGTCTAGCCTACGACGTGTTTATTTTGTCGATGTCATGACATGCACCACGTAAAATCACGACATCGCAGGTAGTCAGCCCAAGAGAAACAGAAGATTCCATGCATCAGAAGAATACTGGTGCGGTCTTCACTGGATCATCTTTGGTGTCTTAAGAACTCCTAGCATCTTTGGATTCTTTCACACTGCGATGAGTTTATTTTGTCTATGTCATGACATGCACCATGTCAATTCATGTTGTAGGTAGTCAGCCCAAGAGAAACAGGAGATTCCGTGCATCAGAAGAATACTGGTGCGGTCTTAGAATCATAGAATCATAGAATCATAGAATGGTAGAGTTGGAAGGGACCTCCTGGGTCATCTGGTCCAACCCCCTGCTCAAAGCAGGATTCACTAGATCATCTCAGACAGATGTCTGTCCAGCCTCTGTTTGAAGACGTCCATTGAAGGGGAACTCACCACCTCTCGTGGCAGCCTGTTCCACTCATTAATCACCCTAACTGTCAAAAAGTTTTTTCTAATATCTAATCTGTGTCTCCTCCCATTTAGTTTCATCCCATTGCTTCTAGTCTTTCCTTGTGCAAATGAGAATAAAGATGATCCTTCTACAATGTGACAGCCCTTGACATATTTGTAGACAGCTATTAAGTCTCCTCTCAGTCTTCTTTTTTGCAAGCTAAACATTCCCAAATCCTGCAACCGTTCCTCATAGGACATGGTTTGCAGACCAGTCACCATTCTGGTCGCTCTTCTCTGAACTTGCTCCAGTTTGTCGATGTCTTTTTTAAAATGTGGTGCCCAAAACTGTACACAGTATTCCAGATGAGGTCTGACCAAAGAGGAGTAAAGACCGATAATGACTTCACGTGATCTAGACTGTATGCTTCTGTTAATACATCCCAGAATTGTATTTGCCTTTTTTGCTGCTGCATCACACTGTTGACTCATGTTCAGTCTATGATCTATTAGTATACCTAAGTCTTTTTCACATGTACTGTTGCTTAGCTGTATTCCTCCCATTCTGTATATGCTTTTTTCATTTTTATTGCCCAGATGTAGTACTTTGCATTTTTCCCGGTTAAAAACCATTCTGTTGGTTGCTGCCCACTGCTCCAGTTTATTTAGGTCTTTTTGAATCCTCTCTCTCTCTTCTCTAGTATTAGCTATCCCTCCTAGCTTTGTGTCATCAGCAAATTTAATCAGTTTACCCTCAATTCCTTCATCTAAATCATTGATAAAGATGTTGAACAATACAGGTCCCAGGACGGAGCCCTGTGGTACCCCACTTGAGACATTCATCCAGCTGGATGTGAAGCCATTTACAACCACCCTTTGAGTCCGATCACTAAGCCAGTTATGAATCCACCTAACAGTTGCCTGGTCCATTGCATACTTGGTCATTTTTTCAATAAGGATGATGTGAGATACTTTGTCAAATGCTTTGCTGAAGTCAAGATATACTATATCTACAGCATTTCCCTGATCCACCCAGACAGTGATTCTGTCATAGAAGGAAATTAAGTTAGTCTGACATGACTTGTTAGTTACAAACCCATGCTGACTCTGGTTAATCACTTCATTCTTATCCATGTACTTACATACATGTTGTTTAATAATTTGTTCAAAGATCTTTCCCGGTATAGAAGTCAGACTCACCGGCCTATAGTTCCCTGGGTCCACCTTCTTCCCCTTTTTGAAGATAGGAACAACATTTGCTCTTCTCCAGTCTTCTGGGACTTCTCCTGTTCTCCAAGAATTTTCAAAGATTATGGAGAGTGGTTCTAAAATTTCTTCTACAATCTCCTTCAGTACTCTGGGGTGTAATTCATCTGGACCTGGAGACTTGAACTCATTTATGTTAGCTAAATATTCCCTCACAATCTTTCTGTTTACTGATAACTTGGATTCCTCTATTCCTTTAAAAGGACAGTGAAGATCAGTTGATGTTACATTTTCTTTCTGAGAGAAAACAGATGCAAAATAGGAATTAAAAAGTTCGGCCTTCTCAACATCCTCTCTTACCATTTCTCCATTTTCATCCTGTAAAAATCCTATAGCATCTTTGACTTTTCTTTTACTTTTGACATACCCCCAAAATCCTTTTTTATTGCTTTTGACATCTCTTGCAAGCCTTAATTCATTGTCAGCTTTAGCTAACCTGATACGTGCCCTGCAGGATCTGCAGACTGCATTATAATCTTCTTTAGATATGCCTCCCTCTTTCCATTTAATAAACATTTCTTTCTTTCTTTTTAGCATGTGTTTAAGTTCTGTGTTCATCCATCCTGGTTTCCTTAAATGCTTCCCATTCTTCCTACTTTTCGGGATTGTTAACGATTGTGCTTTGAGAATCTCATTTTTAAAAATTTCCCATCCTTCCTGGACACTTTTGTCCTTAAGGACATCCAGCCATTGGATCCCTCCTATTCTCTTTCTGAGTCTCTTAAAATCTGCCTTTCTAAAATCTAACCTTGAAGTTTGAGTCTTCACATGTCTTCCTCCTCTAGTTATCCAAAATTCTATAATAGCATGATCGCTGCCTCCTAGGGTCCCAGCCACCTTTACCTCCTCAACCATTTCCTCCCTGTTTATAAGGATTAGATCCAAAGTAGCAGATCTCCTTGTTTTCTCCCCTACCTTTTGGAAGATAAAGTTGTCAGCAAGAGAGGATAAGAATTTGCTTGACCTGTTAGTTTTACTTGAGAGAGATTCCCAACAAATGTCTGGATAGTTGAAATCTCCCATGACCACTACGTCATATTTTTTGGAGAACTTGGTCATTTGATACATAAAGAGTTCATCCATATCTTCAGCTTGCCCAGGTGGCCTGTAGTAAATGCCTACAATGGTGTCCTTTCCGTTGTTCTCTCCTTGTATTCTTACCCAAACAGTTTCCACAGAACTCCCAGTCTCTGAAGCTTCAATCTCTGTGCAGATATACGCTTTTCTAACATACAATGCAACACCTCCTCCTCGTTTATCAAGTCTGTTTCTTGCAAATAAGTTGTATCCTTTTAGCCTTTTATTCCAATCATGTGTATGGTCCCACCAAGTTTCAGTGATTCCAATGACATCATATTCCTTTTCCTGCATTAGTAGTTCCAATTCTCCTTGTTTGTTGCCCATGCTTTGTGCATTTGTATAAAAACATTTTAGTTTGTGATTGGTTTCTCTTCCTCCCATATTTTTATTATTTAGATTTTTTTGTCTTTGTTCTTCTTTTCCACTTCCAGTAGCAGAGATCTCAATAGTATTTGTCAGCTGTATGGCTTTTTCTGGCCTTTTGCTTCCCTTCCCACATTGTTCTAGTTTAAAGCTCTTCTGATGAGTGTAGCAAGGCGACTTCCAAATACATGTTTTCCAGTCTTCGTAAGGTGCACCCCATCTCTAGCAAGTAGTCCATCGTATAGGTAATTCATTCCGTGATCCAGAAATCCAAATCCTTGTTGACGGCACCATCGACGTAGCCAGTTGTTCACCTGTAGAATCTTATTCCACCTCATTGTTCCATGGCCATCCACTGGGAGGATGGATGAGAAGACCACCTGCGCTCCCAATTCTTTCACTTTCTTGCCTAAGTCTTCAAAGTCACTGCAGATGGTTGCCAGGTCCTTTCTTGCGGTGTCATTTGTCCCCACATGTATTAGCAGGAATGGGTAGTGATCTGTAGGTCTGAAGAGTCTTGATATCCTGTCAGACACATCTTTAATTTTTGCTCCTGGAAGACAGCACATTTCTCTTGAGGTTATGTCTGGTCTGCAGATAGCGGCCTCTGTTCCTCTTAACAGGGAATCCCCCATGACCACCACTCTCCGTTTTTTCTTCACAACATTCTTCTTTCTCCATCCAGGAGGATTCTGAGGGCTTACAAGGTCATTCATTGCTGGCAAAGTCTTATCTTGCTGTATTTCTTCATGGTTCTCCTGTGTGAGAGCCTGGTACTGGTTCCTGAGCAGTATGGGTGCTGACTGCCTCTCGATCCTCCTGCTTCTGTGGGTCACATGCTTCCATTCCTCTGTTTCGTCAGGTGCAGTTCGAATTTCTTCTCTTTCTGAATCATGAAGAGATAATTCTGCTCTGTCTAAGAACTCTTCACCTTCCTTAATGATTTTCAAGGTAGTTAACCTCTCTTCTAGATTTCGCAACTTTTCCTCCAACAGGGACACAAGCTTGCATTTCTGGCATGTGAAGTCTGGCTTTTCCACTGGCAAGTCTGTGAACACTGGATCATCTTTGGTGTCTTAAGAACTCCTAGCATCTTTGGATTCTTTCACACTGCGATGTGTTTATTTCGTTGATGTCATGACATGCACCACGTAAATTCATGATGTTGCTGGTAGTCAGCCCAAGAGACACAGGAGATTGAATGCATCAGAAGAATGCTGGTGCGGTCTTCACTGGATCTTCTTTGGTGTCTTAAGAACTCCTAGCATCTTTGGATTCTTTCACACTGCGATGAGTTTATTTCGTCGATGTCATGACATGCACCATGTAAATTCATGATGTTGTAGGTAGTCAGCCCAAGAGAAACAGGAGATTCCGGTGCATCAGAAGAATACTGGTGCGGTCTTCACAGGATCATCTTTGGTGTCTTAAGAACTCCTAGCATCTTTGGATTCTTTCACACTGCGATGAGTTTATTTCATCGATGTCATGACATGCACCATGTAAATTCATGATGTTGTAGGTAGTCAGCCCAAGAGTAACAGGAGATTCCGTGCATCAGAAGAATACTGGTGCGGTCTTCACTGGATCATCTTTGGTGTCTTAAGAACTCCTAGCATCTTTGGATTCTTTCACACTGCGATGTGTTTATTTCGTCGATGTCATGACATGCACCACGTAAATTCATGATGTTGCAGGTAGTCAGCCCAGGAGACACCGAAGATGGCACAGTGACCAGATCAAAGAAGCAGATTGACCAAAGCTGCACTGCACAACAGACAGGTGAAAGCTAAGTGACTATAATATTTTTTATTCTTTTTCTAACAAAATAATGGGGGTCTGTGGCAGCAGGACAGGTGAGCGGTGCAATAATACAACATAATAACTAATAGCATTTTTTTTAACCCCACAATTAGTATGCCATGAGATCTGGTGAGACAAAATAATGTGCATTGAATAAATTCATTGTGAACTCAAATTTCCTGGCCAGATTTGAGCAAAGTGCCTAATTTGAATCTCATCAGATTTGCTCGTCAGTACTATATAATGGGGCAGTACAAAAAATAAATTTCTGCTTCCTTGGGTGTATAGGCTAAAGGTGTGTTTAATATCAGCTTCCCTAGTATTCTAGCGTGAAATGATACTGTACGTATCACTGGTGGCCGAGGGCAAAGAAGAGGTTAATACTAGCATTTCTGGTAGTTCATTGTAAATAATGATTAATGTATGTATTCCTGGTAGTGTATGGCAACAAAAATCTAAATGTGTGTATCCCTTGTGGTATGAGAAGTCAATGTCAGCATTCCTGGTGGTCTAGAGCAGTGTAAAAGCTTACATCAGAATCCCTGGTGGTCTAGGGCAGGGAATAATCCCTGGTGGACTGGGGAAGATACAGGAAAATGAATGAATATCTTATGGTCTAAGGCAGGGAAGTGGTTATGTTAGCATTTTTGGTGGTCTTAGGCAGAGATCAAGTTCATTTCAGCATCCCTGGTGGTGCAGGGCAGGTAAAAATTCATGTATGTATTCTTAGATGTATGAAACCTTAGTATCTTCATCCCTGGTGGTCTAGGGCAGATAAGTAGTATTCCTCATGGTCTAGTTCAGATAAACTTGATGATCTATGGCAGATGAAAGGGCATCTAGGCTATAGAAGCAGTTAATGTCAGCATCACAGGTGGACTAGGGGTGCTAAGTACTTCCATCTCTGGTGGTATGAGAGAATAATGTCATCATACCTGGTAGTCTAGGGCAGGTACAGATTAATGTATTGCAGCAATGCCAGGTAGGTTAGGGTTAAATCCTAGCTCTGCAGGCTTTACTAAGTGCACCCGGCTAGCTCTGCATATAAACAGGCTAAGTGGTCATCTAAGACAGTCTGCTGGGGAGGCTGAGCAGACTGGATGTGTCTTGAAGTTGAGGAAAGAAACAACCAAGAATCTCTTTGAGAAGAGTCTACACAGACCGTGTGCACTAAACTGCAAGTCTCAGTGGTTACTATGGACGATTGCGGTTTTGTTTGACCGAGCTGGGGCTAGTTCAACGGTTTCTGAAGCAGCCAGGGTCTATACTGCTTAGTTAGCGCCTGGACAAGGCTAGGGATTTATGTTTATGATTGTGTTGTTTTCGTGCTGTGCAACCTGTGAAAAGCAATAAAAACTGCAAGTGTTTGAACCAAAACTGCATTGTCTGTGTGAATACTACGTAACACCTAATACCTACCAGAGAGAGTTAACCCTTACAGTATGTATCGTTGGTTGTCTAGTTCAGTGAATGGGTAAATGTCAGTATCCCTGGTGGCCTAGGGTCCCTTTACCCATTAGCCACAATATTTATGAAATAGCCTTATGGGTCATATATACACTTTACAAACTGCACAATATTATAGTGTATATGAACTGGTGGGTTATATCTAAAAAACTTTAAACTTTAAAAAAGTGCCATATTTTTGTAAAAAAAAAATCTTTACATGAAGAAATAACTTGACTTGGCAGGTTTCATTTGAGAACACAATGTTATGATGGATTTAGGTGTAAAAATATTAGTCTCAGAGTTTGTGCTCCTTTTGTCTCAGCAATCATACACAAAAAAAAAAAAAAAGAAAAAGCTTGAAAATAGCGAAATTCAAAAAGAAGGAAAGTTTTCTGCATTCTGTTAACCTTCTCCTATGCTTTTGGTAGTTTGTACGATGCATTTATCAGGTTTAAAATTGTCTCTTCGGTCTCTCAAGGGAAACCAATATAATATACCATCATTTCTCACTGGAGGAAAAAAAAAGAACACTTACTCTTAATAGGTGGCAATTTTGCCAGATGTTATTGACATAGTAAGTGCGAAATTTCAGTGATACTAAATGCAAAGTGCAGAAGATTAAAGAACAATGGAACAAAGAGCAAACTAAAGTTTTACATTCAGAAGTGTCAAAGTCAGAGAAGGTGCGAAAAAATTACATCTTAGCAACACTATTAAGAGCCGGTTTACTAATTATCTGCTACAAATGTAAAAGTAAATTCCCCAATGTATAAAAACTTTTTGAAATATTTTTCTGCTTGTGAGTTGGTATTCTGTAACTCTAACTTAGGAATTGCTTGTGTTTTATAACTACATAAGTCTAACATTAATTCAGGAACCAATGCAAATAGGAATTTGTGCTATGCAAGTGGAGACCTGTTTTGTGGCGAATGAATCAATTTGATGCAAGTCAAATTTGTGTCAAATCTTAGGAAGTTTGCAAGTCCCGGCAACTTCTAACAATATGCGTTTGGATTCGCATAAATCAACCCCCAAAAATGTCTGCTGCCTTTTTACCCATTGCAGAAAATTGCATCAGCCACAGAAGGTACATATGATTTCAGGCTTCCCCGTAATGTTTTGCAGACTGCTATCATATCACATGGTATAGCACAGATAATCAGGAGGGAATATTATTGCTTGTATAAAAGCATGGTCAGGGAATGCAGCAGCCATTTTAGGGTGATTCAGGATAATGATGGGCATCACATCTCCAAAAATTACATAGTAAGAAAATGCCCTAAAATATTGGACAAATATTTCACACAGTAATATGTAGCACAACTTCCTCAGTGAAGAAGATGAGAGTTGTAGTTTGGTAATAATACAGAGATTCAGTTGATATGAGGATAGAAAGATAGGAGAGGTGCGGCAGCAGTGTGATAGATCAGTGATATGAAGCAGCTGTCATCTTTCCTGTTGAATTTGAATGATAATTGCACATTTTTCTTCATTCTTAATGCACTAGAAAGCAGAAGCAAGACAACACAATAGTTTTTACAAAACAAAAGTATCTGAAATCTGTGTAAGTCAGAGTCACAAACAACAGTGCTGAGATTTTGCATTTCTTGTGCAATTTTATATATATATGTTTTAATACAAAAGGAAATTCCCTCAAATCAAGACGTTTAGCTGTGACTGTCTAACTCCCAAAGAGTTTGTGGCACGAAAAATTTTATTTTGCATATTTATTTTACTAATCCAATTTTACATCCATACATGACACACTAATATAGCACACTGTTGCAGGTGTTGGCTTTTTGGACAAGAACTTACCTAATATTTTATATCATTTTTATGAAGAGGGTTAAATTTTGTAGACATTTAGCTGTGCATGTCTGTTTTCGCACACTTGTTCTAGTCCAATTTGACAACTATACCAGCCACACCTGTTCTGCGGCCTGCTGCTACATTTGCTTTCTTTATGTGTTCTAGCCTACTTAGCAATTGCTATTACATCCTTTCAAGGGTTAAATAATTGGGGTTGAAAAGATTGTCAAATTGTTAATTATAGTGTTGTATAAAATGTATGGCAAAAGAAAAAATGGCAATGGACAGGATAATAGAAAAGAAAAAAAAATCATACTACGGCTATGTGTAAGCTGCTAGCAGAAGCAGAAGCACAACCATTACCACTCGCTGTTCGGGCAGTAGCACTACCAAATGCAGGTCACAATTGGCTTCCTTTGCCTCTGTCAAACATACTAGTGGGGAGTAGGTATTATAGAATATATGCGAGAAGGTATTATAGAATATATGGGAATAGGTATTAAAGAATATGTGGGAATAGGTATTATAGAATATATGTCACAGCAGAATAATGTTACCTCTGACAGCAACACCGTCAGTTTTTAGGTCTGCATAAATGATGTGATCAACTGATGACTACTACCATGGTTACACGAGCCAATGATTAGTAATAAGCATTCTTACAAATGTTCATTATCGGTTCCTATAAGGAGGTTTTTGGATGTTATTAATATGTGCAGTGTGCAACGGTAACAATAAAGATTACGATGCACATAAAAGTGTTAAAATAAAAGGTGGGCCAACGGAAAATTTTCCTCAGTTGGCTCAAAGGACTGAAGTCTGATATTGATCACTTCTTAAGCCCCCTATACATTAGACTTGTTATGATCTGCAACAAGTACTAAGGAAAGATAGGGGAAAGCTGTTCCTACAGTAAGACTAAGCAGAATCCCTACGATGTAGCGGGCTGCCTGTTCCTAGCGAACAGACCCGCCTTAGTCCTCGGCTAGTCTGAACGAAGACCTATAGCATAAGGGGAGGGTCCCTAAAAGAATAAGGACTGGGACAAAAATGGGACACCTCCTAAACAGAGAAGTTGTTGCAGAACACAAAAAGACAAACTAACAAAAAGGTACTAGAGGTCCCAGAAGGACCAAGCGAACTGACAGAGAAAGGCACCGAAGCACCTGGCTAGAGAAACTGTTAGAACTCTCCTGTTAGGTTTTTTAGTTTGCTGGTCACATGACCATTTTTGCCTATTTAATCCGGCTCCTCCCTCCTGGTCTTGCTGGACTTCATTGTATTTACTACTCTTGAGCTAGCTTGGTGCTCTGTTGCCGTTCTCTGTTAGTTTTGCTAGGTCTTCTGACCTCTATGCTTTTTGTTGTGTGTTTGTCTTTGACTGCTACTATTTCTGCTAGGAGGTGTCCAACTTATCCCAGTCCCTAGTTCTTGTAGGGATCCCTCCCTCACATCTATAGGTCTTCGTACAGACTAGCCGAGGACTTTAGCGGGTCTGATCGCAGGATCAGGTTCCCCGTTACATCGTAGGGATCTAGTTTAGTTCTATTGTAGGGAAAGTTCTCCTGTCTTTCCTTAGTCCCTGTAGCAGATCATAACAGTAAGTCCAGCCCTAAAAGAAAAAAAAAAAGAAAAAAATTTTCTCTAAGGAAAGACCTCCAGTTTTCCATCATGGTCTCGGTTCAAGATTTGGCTCAACGCTTGCAGGGACTCTCTCTGGAGGTGGCCGAGCTCCAACAACACGTGAGTAGCTGTTCTGGAGCGCATTTTGTGGAACCAAAGGTACGTCTGCCTGATCTATTTTTTGGCGAACAACAAGATTTTTCTTCTTTTAAAAATGCTTGTTTATTGTATTTTCGTTTGAGACCCGGATCCTCTGGTGATGAATCACAGCGCATAGGGTTCATAATGTCACTTTTGCGCAAAGATCCTCAGGGATGGGCCTTCTCTCTCCAACCTAGTGATCCGTGCTTTAGATCAGTGGATAGTTTTTTTTCTGCTTTGGGTTTGTTGTATGATGATCCTGATCGTGTCTCATCTGCTGAGTCTGAATTGAGACGTTTGAGGCACGGATCAGGTAATGTGGAAAAATATTGTTCTCACTTCCGTCGGTGGTCTGCCCAAGTGAGGTGGAACGATTCAGCTTTGAAAAGCTTGTTTCTTGCAGGGCTAGGTGAAAGGGTTAAGGATTTACTGATTGCTTATCCCACACCTGGAAACTTGCAGGAGGCAATGCAATTAGCTATACGGGTGGACAGGAGACTGCGTGCAAGGGTTAATGAGAGCAAATCCTCTGGTATGTCAGCTCCGAGTCCTGAGAGGGTCTGTGCTGACAATGGAGAGCCGATGGAGATTGGGGTGATGACACCCCGCTCTCAGGAAAAAGACCGCAGGCTTTCTGAAGGCTTGTGATTCTATTGCGGAAATTCTGGTCATTTTATTAAGAACTGTGTGCTTCGTATGAAGAAAGAAAAAAAATGGTCAGTTATGCCCGTATTGCCTGTTTAAATTCTAAGGGAGTATTCCTATCTGCCACTACTGCTGCTCAGGATGAATTAATTGAATTTTGGGTATTTGTGGATTGTGGTTCTACTCTGAATGTGATTGATGGGGGATTCTTGGAAAAACTTAGATTAGAACCTAAAACTTTGTCATCCCCTATTGCTGTGGTTTCTGTTGATGGCTCTCCCTTGAAGAGTGTTACTCATAAGGTCTGTGAATTTCCCCTCACTATTAATGGTATTCACCAAGAAAATTTGGATTTGGTGGTATTGGATAATTTGCCTTCTCCAGTAATATTGGGGTTACCCTGGTTAAAATTGCACAATCCTGTACCGGATTGGTCTACCAATGAAATTAAGTCCTGGAGCCCTAAGTGTTATGACAAGTGTTGTAACGGACGTATTGCTGCTGTGGATAAAGGGGAATTGCCTGTACCTATTCAGGATTTTTGGAGAGTTTTTTCTGAGGAGGAGTCACAAATTTTGCCTCCCCATAGAGACTATGATTGTACCATTGAATTTGTCCCTGGAGCGACTCTTCCTAAAAGTCGTTTATTTAATCTTACTATTCCTGAGAGAAAGGCTTTGGAGGAATACATACAGACAAGCTTGGCCGCCGGTCACATTAGGCCTTCCAAGTCTCCTGTGGCTGTTGGATTTTTTTTTGTAAAAAAGAAAGATGGCGGTTTACGTCCTTGTCTGGACTTTCGTGAGATTAATAAAATTACTGTACGCAATCCTTACCCACTGCCATTGATTCCTGATTTATTTAACCAGTTAGTGGGGGCCAAGTGTTTCTCTAAAATTGATCTCCGGGGGGCATACAATTTGTTGCGCATGAAGGAGGGTGATGAATGGAAGACTGCTTTTAACACTCCTGTGGGTCATTTTGAGAATCTGGTTATGCCTTTTGGTCTTACCAATGCTCCAGCATTTTTTCAGAATCTTATTAATGACATCCTTAGACCTTTAATCGGCAAAAATGTGGTTGTGTATTTGGATGACATTCTGATTTATTCGCCTGATCTGGAGTCTCATTGGCGGAGCGTAAGTGAGGTATTACAGTTATTAATGGACAATTCGCTTTTTGCTAAGCTGGAGAAATGTGAGTTCGCTGTACAGAGAATTAGTTTTTTGGGCTACATTATCTCCAGTGAATGTTTTGAGATGGACCCGGTTAAAGTTCAAGCTGTGCAGGAATGGCCTAGGCCTATTGGTTTGAAATCGATACAGAGGTTTTTGGGTTTCGCCAATTATTACAGAAAATTCATAAAAAAAATTTCTATTATTGTCAAACCGCTGACCGATCTCACCAGGAAAGGTGCTAATGCGGTTCAGTGGACTTCTGAGGCCATTGAAGCTTTTGTGTTTCTAAAGGAGAGGTTCACCTCTGCTCCCATCCTTATGCAGCCTGATGTGACTAAGCCGTTTTTGGTTGAGGTTGATGCTTCTTCGGTGGGGGTCGGTGCGGTGTTGTCTCAGGAAAACAAGGATGGAGTACATCCCTGTGCCTTTTTTTCAAAAAAATTTTCTGAGACTGAACTTAATTACGATATTGGTAATCGGGAATTGCTGGCGATTAAACTCGCATTTGAACACTGGCGTCACCTCTTGGAAGGTGCTGAATTTCCCATTCAGGTTTTCACTGATCATAAAAATCTGATCTTTCTTGATGCTGCCAAGCGCTTGAATGCCCGTCAGGCTAGGTGGGCACTTTTTTTCTTGCAGTTTAATTTTTCCGTTACTTACATCCCGGGTACCAAGAATGTTAAAGCGGATGCTTTGTCTCGCAGCTTTTCTCCCATGGTCAGTGTTGAGGAGGAAGAGGAGAGCATTTTACAAGAAGGTGTTGTGATTGCTGCTTTGGACTCTGTTTTGGAGGATGAGATTCTTAAAGCTCAGGAGAATGCCCCATCTAACACTCCCCATGGGAGGTTGTTTGTGCCTAGGACCTTTAGGAGAGATTTGTTTGTTGAGTGTCATGAGTCTCGGTTGGCAGGTCATCCAGGAATTTCTGAAACCAAGAGACTTGTGGGTCGCAGTTTTTGGTGGCCTGGATGGCAGAAGGAAGTCATTAAGTGGGTGCGTCAATGTACTGTGTGTGCTAGATCCAAGTCTTCGCATGCTCCTGCTGCGGGGTTGCTTTGCCCTCTGGAGGTTCCTAGTGCACCTTGGACACATCTGGCTATGGACTTTATTACTGACCTTCCCCCCTCTGAAGGTTTCACGGTCATCTGGGTGGTCGTGGACCGTTTTAGCAAGATGTGTCACTTGGTTCCCTTCATCAAACTGCCTTGCGCTAAGACACTCGCTAAGGCCTTTGTCAAGGAAATTGTCAGACTACATGGTGTTCCTACTGACATTGTTTCTGATAGGGGACATCAGTTCGTGGCTCGTTTTTGGCGTGCCTTTTGTGACAGGTTGGGAATTCATTTGTCGTTTTCATCTGGATATCATCCTGAGTCTAATGGCCAGACAGAAAGGAAGAACCAGGATGTTGAGCAGTTCTTGCATTGTTTTGTGGCAGACAATCAATAGGTGTGGTCTGAGCTTCTGCCACTTGCTGAATTTGCTCTTAACAACCATACATCCTCTTCTGCTGGGTGTTCGCCTTTTTTTTGTTGTTCTGGGAGACATCCGTCTTTTGGGTCATTCTCCAAATTGGTTTCGGCTGTGCCTGAGGAGGAGAGTTTTTCCGGTGATTTGGAGAGAGTTTGGACGGATGTGCGTGGTAATCTTCAGGAGGCTAACAAAAAATCTAAGAGCTACTTTGATAGGAAACGGCAAGAGGTTTTGTTTGCTGTTGGTGACATGGTTTGGTTGTCCTCTAAGAATCTGCGATTGAGGATTCCTTCTAAAAAATTGGGTCCCAAGTTCGTAGGGCCCTTTAAGGTGCTTCAGATAGTTAACCAATCTGCTGTTAGGTTGGAGGTTCCTACATCCTGGAAGATTAACCCGGTGTTTCATGTTTCTCTGTTGAAAAAAGCTGATGTGTCGGATGGTGACGCCTCTGCCACTGTTCCTCCGGTGGTGGAGGACGGGGAATATGAAATTTCCCGCATCCTAAATTCTAGACGGTATAGAGGGAGTTTGCAGTATCTCGTCGCTTGGAAGGGTTTCGGACCTGAGGATAACTCATGGGTGAGGGCGGATGATGTTTCTGCTTCCAGACTTGTCAGAGCGTTTCACAGGAGGTTTCCTGGTAAGCCTGGGCCTAGGGGATCCGGAGGATCCTCTTAGAAGAGGGGGTACTGTTAGAACTCTCCTGTTAGTTTTTTTTAGTTTGCTGGTCACATGACCATTTTTGCCTATTTAATCCGGCTCCTATTTAATCCTGGTCTTGCTGGACTTCATTGTATTTACTACTCTTGAGCTAGCTTGGTGCTCTGTTGCCGTTCTCTGTTAGTTTTGCTAGGTCTTCTGACCTCTATGCTTTTTGTTGTGTGTTTGTCTTTGACTGCTACTATTTCTGCTAGGAGATGTCCAACTTATCCCAGTCCCTAGTTCTTGTAGGGATCCCTCCCTCACATCTATAGGTCTTCGTACAGACTAGCCGAGGACTTTAGCGGGTCTGATCGCAGGATCAGGTTCCCCGTTACATCGTAGGGATCTAGTTTAGTTCTATTGTAGGGACAGTTCTCCTGTCTTTCCTTAGTCCCTGTAGCAGATCATAACAGAAACAGCCAAACACTGAAGTCCAGCACAGCCAAAAGGGCGGAGCTGGAATATAATGGCAGATGGTCACGTAACCGCAAAACACATGATGGAAAAAACAAACAGGAGGGTTCTAACAAGAGTAATGTTAGCTGAATCCGCCAACATTGATGGGTGCAGTGGATAATCTAATGAGCATGGAGGCACAGCCAACTGATCGCCAGGGAAAATGTCAAGCATGTCCAATTTTGGACTGATTATCTCTTTGTTCTACTGGAGATAAGCCACCAACAGAGATGTCCTGTCGGCGGCTTTCTCATAGAGAACACAGGAGCACTCGGCCAAGCAAGCTCTCCTGTGTATGGGAGAGACAGACAAGATAGGTGCCGGTCAAACAAATAGGACGAAGAATCGTGTAGCCATCTAATGTGTATGACCAGCTTTAGTCTTCTGCTTATGTGGAACTACACTATGTATTTCATTTCTGTGTCGGAGACTAGTGGCGGACTACGGGATCTTGTAGATTAACTATGGCCACATTAAATGAGTTCAACTATTTTTAAATAATATATTGCATTTTTTTTTAAAGCAAATTATTTAAGAAATAATGCCTTGTCCAAGTTACTGGATATAAAATATAGGTTCCCGCTAGTGGAAAATTCACAAATTTTATATTAAAAAAAAAAAAAGTAGAAAAAAAGAGATACAGTGAGAATAACATTATGACACATAACATGGCAATATTTCTCGTTAGCAGCTTCTCAGACAAGGACAGATGTCAGATTGTAGCATTTCAATGAGAGGACATAGGCTGGGGCTTATTTTATTTCGATGAATGCGTCTCCTTTTGCATGTTATTTGTTTTAGTAAGTGGCAGGAAACTGAATTGAATATTCTCATTTGAGCAACTTTCTGACCTTGAGAGCGAATGGTACTTTGGCTCTGACTTAGGTTACAATTAGGTGACAAATCAGGAACAAAAGCAAGGACGGCATTATTTTTGCAGCCATCTGTAATTAAAGAGCAGGATTATGAAGTCTGAATGTTTTTGTAATATTTTTCTTCACTTTTGAACTTCACATTGTGTTGTCGACTGTTTCTATAATTAATGCAGAATCCATTGAATGCGCTTGAGAAGACCAAACTGTATTCTCTTTCCTCACTCAGAATACAAGGTCGCTTCGCACTTGACTTTTGGAAGCGTCAATGTAAAACACGGACAGTAAAAGAATTTTAAAGAAAATATTACATTTCATAGAAGCAATGACAATTCCAACTTTCGTTATTGAAATATAGGTAGCGCATATCTATCTATCTCTTTTTTTGTTTTTGTTTCTTTTTTTTGTTATTTTTTTCTTTATTCCTTTTCTTTCTTTCTTTCTTTCTCTTTCTTTCTTTTTTCTTTTTCTTCCTTTCTTTCTTTCTCTTTCTTCTTTCTTTCTCTTTCTTTCTTCTTTCTTTCTTCTTTCTTTCTTTCTTTCTTTCTCTCTCAAATAAATTTGCCTTGAATTGAAGGTTCTGCCCCCCATACCATAATATATGTAAGATGTAAAATACAAAAAAAATAATATTGACCTTACCGCTCACCTCACCCGGCCATTCTACCAGCCGTCTAGTCCTCTTCTTTTCGTCATTGTGAGCTGCATCTCCATCATAACGTCACGATGTCACAGTGACCTCTAAGGGTTGATCGCGGCTGGAAGTTCTTGCCTTTAGTGAAGAGGCTGGAGAAGCAGCAAGCGGTGACCGAAAGAAGAGGAGTGAGCAGGAGAGGTGAGCGGTGAGGAGAGTATTAGGGGTTTTGTTGTTGTTTTTCTGTTATTTTTTTACCATTTGCCAGCCCTAAATTATTACCAAAATGATGGCTGGGCAAATTGTGAATCAAATCGCAAAGTGTTCCGTGGCTTTGAGGTCAACTAGTCCATTCCAGAATCTCCTATGTATTCGTTATCGGAGTTTTGAATGTATGTGTGCATATTATACCATGGATATAAGCTAAGCCAATACCATATTTCTAATACAAGGGTCCAAAAGCTTAGGCATTGCTTAAAATGCAATAAATTCCTTTAACCCCAACCCCCCCAGTGATATGAGCGCATGGCTCCGGCTCTCTGATTAAGGTCATGTCGTTTCTTCATTACTGGCTACCCATTACGGAACTACAAATTTCAGGAAATTCGACTCATACTCAATCCTCCATGGATCGATCCGCTCATCTCTAATTGGGACAATACCAAATTCTCCATAAAGGAACTTTTCTGACCTCCACTCTATATCCATGTAGATTAATATGGAGTTGGCCCCTTTGCAGATATTATGGCTCCCTCTCTTCTAGGAAGGATTTCTACAAGATTTTTGGAGTCTGTGGGAGTTTTTGCCCTTTCATACAAAAGATCGTTTGTGAGGTCAGACCCTGATGGAGGAGAGGCCGGGCTTACAATCTCCATTCTAGTTTATCCCAAAGGTGATGGATGGAGTTAGGGTCCAGCCATGTTCTTCCATCCCATCTTTCCCAATCCTATCTTTATGGACTTTGTGCACTGGACACAGTCATGGGGAACAGAAAGGGGTCTTCCCCAAACTGTTCTCACAGAGCTGGGAGCTACAGTCATGGCCAAAAGTATTGAGAATGAGACAAATAGTAATTTTTCCAAAGTTTACTGCTTCATTTTTTGTAATAGCAATTTGCATATACTTCTGAATGTCAAAGAGTGATCAGCTTAACAGCAATTACTGTACTTGCAAAGTCAATATTTGTCCAGAAAATGAACTTTAACCCCCAAAACACATTTCAACATCATTGCAGTCCTGCCTTAAAAGGAGCAGCTAACATCGTTTTAGTGATTGATCCATTAACACAGGTGTGGGTGTTGATGAGGACAGGGCTGGCGATCAATCAGTCATGATTAAGTAAGAATGACATCACTGGACACTTTAAAAGGAGGCTGGTTCTTGGTATCATTGTTTCTCTTCAGTTAACCATGGTTATCTCTAAAGAAACACGTGCAGCCATCATTGCACTGCACAAAAATGGCCTAACAGGGAAGAGTATCGCAGCTACAAAGATTGCACCTCAGTCAACAATCTATCGCATCATCAAGAACTTCAAGGAGAGAGCTTCCATTGTTGTCAAAAAGGCTCCAGGGCGCCCAAGAAAGACCAGCAAGCGCCAGGACCGTATCTTAAAACTGTTTCAGCTGCGGGATCTGACTACCAGCAGTGCCGAGCTTGCTCAGGAATGGCAGCAGGCTGGTGTGAGTGCTTCTGCACGCACTGTGAGGCGGAGACTCTTTGAGCAAGGGCTGGTTTCAAGGAGGGCAGCAAAGAAGCCACTTCTCTCCAGAAAAAACATCAGGGACCGACTGATATTCTGCAAAAGGTACAGGGAGTGGACTGCTGAGGACTGGGGCAAAGTCATATTCTCTGATGAATCCCCTTTTCGATTGTTTGGGACATCTGGAAAACAGCTTATTCGGAAAAGAAGAGGTGAGCGCTACCACCAGTCTTGTCTCATGCCAACTGTAAAGCATCCTGAAACCATTCATGTGTGGGGTTGCTTCTCAGCCAAGGGAATCGGCTCACTCACAGTCTTGCCTAAAAACACAGCCATGAATAAAGAATGGTACCAGAATGTCCTCCAAGAGCAACTTCTCCCAACCGTCCAAGAGCAGTTTGGCGCCCAACAATGCCTTTTCCAGCATGATGGAGCACCTTGCCATAAAGCAAAGGTGATAACTAAATGGCTCATGGAACAAAACATAGAGATTTTGGGTCCATGGCCTGGAAACTTCCCAGATCTTAATCCCATTGAGAACTTGTGGTCAATCATCAAGAGACGGGTGGACAAACAAAAACCAACAAATTCTGGCAAAATGCAAGCATTGATTATGCAAGAATGGACTGCTATCAGTCAGGATTTGGTCCAAAAGTTGATTGAGAGCATGCCAGGGAGAATTACAGAGGTCTTGAAGAAGAAGGGGCAACACTGCAAATATTGACTTGCTGCATTAACTCATTCTAACTGTCAATATAACCTATTGGTCCTCATAATATGATTGCAATTATATTTCTGTATGTGATATAAACATCAGACAAACACTAATAAAAACCAGAGGCCAGCAGATCATGTGAAAATATAATTTTGGTGTCATTCTCAAAACTTTTGGCCATGACTGTACAAATGTCCATAAAGTCTGGTGCTGAAACCTTCAGATTTCCCATCACTGGAGCTGAGGGTCCGAGGCCGCCCCCTGATAACAGCCCATAACTTTATCCTCCTCCACCATCTGTACAGCGGGCACAATGCAGTCAGGGGGTAATGTCCTCCTGGAGTCACCAAAACCAGACTCCTCCATCAGACGCATATAGAGAAATGCGATCCCTCACTGCACAGAATACGTCTCCCTCAGAGTTCAGTGGTGACGGCTTTACACCACTCCATTAACGCTCGGCATTGTGCTTGGTGATGTATGGCTGCATGCAGCTGCTCGGCCATGAAGCTCCCAGTGGGGGCGCAGTGTTTGTGCTCATGTTATACCAGAGAAGGCGTGGGGCCGGATGTTATACGCCAGGGACAATGGGACTAACGGAGAAACCAGAACCGATTGATTAAATTGTTTGTCCAGTACTACTCTCCATATGTGCAGATACGAATAATACTATATATATATATACAGTGGGTACGGAAAGTATTCAGACTCCTTCAAATTTTTTGCTTTTTGATTTATTGCAGCCATTTGGTAAATTCTAAAAAGTTTTTTTTTTTTCTCATTAAAGTACACTCTGCACCCCATCTTGACTGAAAAAATCAGAAATGTAGAAATTTTTGCAAATTTATTAAAAAAGAAAAACTGAAATATCACATGGTCATAAGTATTCAGACCCTTTGCTCAGACACTCATATTTAAGTCACATGCTGGCCATTTCCTTGTGATCTTCCTTGAGATGGTTCTAGTCCTTCATTGGAGTCCATCTGTGCAGGGCCGGCTCCAGGTTTTTCTGGGCCCCGGGCGAAAGATTCTCAGTGGCCCCTTTAACACATACCACGATTCATGATGCAGAGATACCGCAGAGAAATATATATATACAGTGCAATGCAAAGATTTCCCTTCTTACATTACATGAGTGATATCTATTGTAAATTCCACAATAGCTCAGAAACCGGTGAATCGCTCCACACAGAACACTGGCCCCCATATAAGGCTCCATACGGAACACTGGCCCCCATATAACGCTTCATACGGAATACTGGCCCCCATATAAGGCTCCATACGGAATACTGGCCCCCATATAAGGCTCCATACGGAATACTGGCCCCCATATAACGCTTCATACGGAATACTGGCCCCCATATAAGGCTCCATACGGAATACTGGCCCCCATATAAGGCTCCATACGGAATACTGGCCCCCATGTAACGCTTCATACGGAATACTGGCCCCCATATAAGGCCCCATACGGAATACTGGCCCCCATATAAGGCCCCATAAGGAATACTGGCCCCCATATAAGGCCCCATAAGGAATACTGGCCCCCATATAAGGCCCCATACGGAATACTGGCCCCCATATAAGGCCCCATACGGTATACTGGCCCCCATATAAGGCTCCATGCGGAATACTGGCCCCCATATAAGGCTCCATACGGAATACTGGCCCCCATATAAGGCCCCATACGGAATACTGGCCCCCATATAAGGCTCCATATGGAATACTGGCCTCCATATAAGGCTCCATACGGAATACTGCCCCCCATATAAGGCTCCATACAGAATACTGGCCCCCATATAACGCTCCATACAGGATACTAGTCCCCTTATAAAGCTCCATACAGGATACTGGCCCCCATATAACGCTCCATACAGGATACTGGTCCCCTTATAAAACTCCATACAGGATACTGGTCCCCTTATAACGCTCCATACAGGATACCGGTCCCCTTATAACGCTGCATGCAGGCTGTTACCCCCCACATAATGCCCCATACAGGCTGTCCCCCCCTTATAATGCTCCATGCAGGCTGTTACCCCCCACAAAATGCCCCATACAGGCCCCCCCCCTTTTAATGCTCCATGCAGGCTGTTACCCCCCACATAATGCCCCATACAGGCTGCCCCCCCTCCTTATAATGCCCCATACAGGCTGCCCCCCACCTTATAATGCCCCATGCAGGATGTCCCCCTCTCTCTTTATAATGCCCCATGCAGGATGTCCCCCCCTCTCTTTATAATGCCCCATGCAGGATGCCCCCCCCCTCTTTATAATGCCCCATGCAGGATGTCCCCCTCTCTCTTTATAATGCCCCATGCAGGCTGTTCCCCACCTTATAATGCCCCATGCAGGATGTCCCCCCCTCTTTATAATGCCCCATGCAGGCTGTTCCCCACCTTATAATGCCCCATGCAGGATGCCCCCCCCTCTTTATAATGCCCCATGCAGGATGCCCCCCCTCTTTATAATGCCCCATGCAGGATGCCCCCCCCTCTTTATAATGCCCCATGCAGGCTGTCCCCCCTTCTCTACTGCCCCATGCCTCCATACATTAAAAAAAAAAAATCAAATACTCACCTCCCTCCTTCTCACCTGCTGCCCGCTGCCCGCTGCTCGGGTCCGAACTCCAGCGTTGTCGGCGTCTTCCCGCTCTGCGCTCCCTGTGACGGCTCAGGGGAGGGTGCGGTGTAAAGACGTCACCGCGCCCTCTGACCTAACACGTCACAGGAAGCGCAGAGCAGGAAGACAGCGGATCTGCGGAGGCACGGGGAGATGTAAGTATCCTGCTGCCGGGGCCCTGAGCAAGCGGCGGAGAAAGGTGGGCGCTGACACCACTCTCCTCCGCCCATAGCCCAGCGGGGTGCGCGACCGCCAGTGGGCCCCTCTGCCTGCTCAGGGCCCCGGCATTTGCCCGGGTGCGCCGGGTGCTGACGCCGGCCCTGCATCTGTGTTTAATTAAACTGATAGGACTTGATTTGGAAAGGCGCACACCTGTCTATATAAGACCTCACAGCTCACAGTGCATGTCAGACCAAATGGAGAGCAGTACTTAAATAAGAAAAAAAATGAACTTTTTAGAATTTACCAAATGGCTGCAATGAAACAAAGAGTGAAAAATTTAAAGGGGTCTGAATACTTTCCGTACCAACTGTATGTATATACACTGCTCAAAAAATAAAGGGAACACTCAAATAACACATCCTAGATCTGAATGAATGAAATATTCTCATTGAATACTTTGTTCTGTACAAAGTTGAATGTGCTGACAACAAAATCGCACAAAAATCATCAATGGAAATCAAATTTATTAACCAATGGAGGCCTGGATTTGGAGTCACCCCCAAAATTAAAGTGGAAAAACACACTACAGGCTGATCCAACTTTGATGTAATGTCCTTAAAACAAGTCAAAATGAGGCTCAGTATTGTGTGTGGCCTCCACGTGCCTGTATGACCTCCCTACAACGCCTGGGCATGCTCCTGATGAGGTTGCGGATGGTCTCCTGTGGGATCTCCTCCCAGACCTGGACTAAAGTATCCGCCAACTCCTGGACAGTCTGTGGTGCAACGTGACGTTGGTTGATGGAGCGAGACATGATGTACCAGATGTGCTCAATCGGTTTCAGGTCTTGGGAACGGGCGGGCCAGTGCATAGCTTCAATGCCTTCATTTTGCAGGAACTGCTGACACACTCCAGCCACATGAGGTCTGGCATTGTCCTGCATTAGGAGGAACCCAGGGCCAACCGCACCAGCATATGGTCTCACAAGGGGTCTGAGGATCTCACCTTGGTACCTAATGGCAGTCAGGCTACGTCTGGTGAGCACATGGAGGGCTTTGCAGCCCTCTAAAGAAATGCCACCCCACACCATTACTGACCCACTGCCAAACCGGTCATGCTGAAGGATGTTGCAGGCAGCAGATCGCTCTCCGCGGCGTCTCCAGACTCTGTCACGTCTGTCACATGTGCTCAGTGTGAACCTGCTTTCATCTGTGAAGAGCATAGGGCACCAGTGGCGACTTTGCCAATCCTGGTGTTCTGTGGCAAATGCCAAGCGTCCTACACGGTGTTGGGCTGTGATCACAACCCCCATCTGTGGACGTCGGGCCCTCATACCACCCTCATGGAGTCGGTTTCTAACCGGTTGTGCAGACACATGCACATTTGTGGCCTGCTGGAGGTCATTTTGCAGGGCTCTGGCATTGCTCCTCCTGTTCCTCCTTGCACAAAGGCGGAGGTAGTGGTCCTGCTGCTGTGTTGTTTCCCTCCTATGGCCCCCTCCACGTCTCCTGGTGTACTGGCCTGTCTCCTGGTAGCGCCTCCAGCCTCTGGACACTACGCTGACAGACACAGAAAACCTTCTTGCCACAGCTCGCATTGATGTGCCACCCTGTATGAGCTGCACTACCTGAGCAACTTCTGTGGGTTGTAGAGTCCGTCTCATGCTACCACGAGTGTGATAGCACAACAAACATACAAAAGTGACCAAAACATCAGCCAGAAAGCATTGGTACTGAGATGTGGCCTGTGGTCCCCACCTGCAGAACCACTCCTTTATTGAGGGTGTCTTGATAATTGCCAATAATTTCCATCTATTGTCTATTCCATTTGCACAACAGCATGTGAAATTGATTGTTAATCAGTGTTGCTTCCTAAGTGGACAGTTTGATTTCACAGAAGTTTGATTTACTTGGAGTTATATTCTGCTGTTTAAGTGTTCCCCTTATTTTTTGGAGCAGTGCATATATATATATATATATATATATATATATATATATATATTTACTGTATATATATATATACATATATATATATATGTATATATATATCTGCTATACATAATAAAATCTCACATGAAATGATATCCTGAGCATTAATCTATGTTATGTTACTTGTAAACATTGGATACTATAAGGTATTAGATTAAAATCAAGTTTGTAGACAGCTGTGTTGTAAATTACATAAATATATACAGGCTGCATATATAATTAATGCTTACATTAGATATATGAATGTATAATTAAGTCTCATTTTCTGATTAAGTCAGTAAACATTGCATTAACTATTTAGTTGGTTGATTAATTTTTCAGTGACGGCCTGTGTAATTACAATAGCACTACACCTTTAAGAAAAATCTCCTCTAGTAAAATAATCACATTAAACTTTTACTGTTGACTTCTTTCTTGTACTTATTTAAAAAAAATCAACTTTTGCTGTAGAGTCATTGGTGGCATTTATTGCACTAAAAAAGAGAATGAAATGTAACATTTATTATCATGTTTTCATGGTTTTATGTTCTCACTTCCCAAGTTGCTCAGAAAAAATTAACTCCACCTAGGATGAGAAAACTTCTTAGGAGTTGTCCTAATTTGACTATGTAGTCTTGTCCATAGGGTTCACCAACCACTTGGCCCCTAGGTATCATCTCCGGCAGACTTGACACAAGCATGTATTACATGGCGGCCCGTCTATTTCATATATTTTGGTTGTATATTGATTTTAATTATTTATTTTATTGTATTTATATATCTCTTGATTGGAGAAGTTATTATAATTATTATGATTATTTATTTTTAGAGCAACATTGATTCCATGGCGTTGTACATGAGAAGGAAGGGGTTACATACAAATTACAAATATAATTTCTAATGAACAAACTAACAATGATAGACAGGTACAGAGGGAAGAGGACCCTGCCCTTATGGGCTTACAGTCTACAGGGTAATGGGGAAGGAGACATTAGGTTGGGGGGTTGCGGTAGCTCCGGAGGTGGTCAGGTGGCAGTTCTGGTGGTGGTGAGGTGGCAGCTTGGTGATGGTGAGGTGGCAGCTCTGGTGATGGTGAGGTGGCAGCTCCAGTGGTGGGGAGGTGACAACTCTGGTGGTGGTGAGGTGGCGTCTCCGGTGGTGGTGAGGTGGCAGCTCCAGTGGTAGGGAGGTGACAACTCCGGTGGTGGGTAGGTGACAGCTCTGGTGGTGGTGAGGAGGCAGCAGGGTCATTGTAGGTTGTAAGCTTTCTTGAAGAGAACTGCATTTTCAGGTTAAATCTGAAGGTTTTGAGTGTGGCGGATAGTCGGATGTGTTGGAGCACAGAATTCTAGAGCATGGGTAATACTCAGGAGAAGTTCTGGAGGCGATTGGGGGGAGGAGAGTAGAAGGTCTTTGGAGGATGGGAGGTTGCATGTTGGAAGATTAGTTCTGAGATATACAGAGTAGACAGATTATGGATGGCTTTGTAGGTCAGCGTTAATAGTTTGAGCTGGATACGTTGGGGAATTGAGAGGCATTGAAGAGATTTGCACAGGGGAGAAGCAGATGAGTAGCTAGGAAAGAGGTGGATTTGTCAGGCAGTGGAGTTATGGACGGCCTGGAGGTGGATTTGTCAGGCAGTGGAGTTATGGACGGCCTGGAGAGGTGTGAGAGTGTTAACAGGGAGGCCACAGAGGAAGATATTGCAGTAGTCGAGGCAAGAGGTGATGAGGGCATGCGCTTACATTTTAGCAGATTATGGGTTAAGGAAAAAATGGATTCTGGATTTATGTTTGAGTTGGAGGCAGCAGGAAGTTGCGAGAGCTCGTATTAGCAATTTGGAGGACAGGGCATAGTCGAGGGTCACTCTGAGGCAGTGGACTTGTGGTACTGCGGAGAGAGTGGTGTCATTAATTGTGAGATCGATCAGGTAAGCTGGTTAGGTGAGATGAAGGAAAGATGATGAGTTTGGTTTTCAGAGACTCAATCACTGATGATCAGATGATCATTGGATGGTTTCCTTTTGAGAAGAGGGTCATTAAAGGGTTACACCAAGTATATTAGTTATTTGCTGTTGATGAGAGTCCGACTATTTGGACCCCCATCGATGCTTAGAATAGGACTCTTCCCTGTTACATGAAGCATTGGTCTTCATTCTCTAAGGGACTGCAGGAAATTGCTGAGTGCATTACTCGGCCAGTCCCATACAGAAGAAATGGAGCAAGGTGCTCACGCTCAACCTCCGCTACATTTAAACTCTTTCGAAATCCTTGGGAGTACCAATGATCGGATCCTCAGCAATCAACAAGTTATTTTGTATCCTACCGATAGGGGGCTACTTCCTTACTTGGTACAACCTCTTTTAGAGGTGCCGTAAAATACACTCCTATATAGAAGATTTGGTTGTTTGTTTTTTGCACCCTTATCCTAGTTTATATGTATATCTGGTCTCGTTATAATATTGTACTACCTATTTATTTATTTTTTTATCGTATTCTTTTTTTCCTAATTTCTTTTTTTTATTTGTGTTTTTTTTTTTACTTTTCGTGCGTCAACGTTTTAGATTTACAATTGAGTTCATTTTTCTTTTTTCATTCTTTTCACCGGTCTTTATCCTTCTCCTTATCTGAGACATATTGAATTTTTCAAAAACATTAGCGATTTTTTTTAGGAAGATGTAAAATAGAGTACATTCAAATCTAATTAAAATTTGAAAATTCTTAGTATATTTTAAAAATGTTTTCCCTATTACTTTTTTTTTTTTTTAAAGCTCTGTAAATATGTTGCAAATACTTTTTGCTCCCATTTTCTTTTTCTCCAGTCAGTTACTTTTTTTTTCTTTCCTCCTACAAACATTTCTCTCATTTTATGTCTCCAGTTATATTTTTGCTATGAAAAGTCAAAACATTAACGCCTCATCAAATCAAATGTTTGAGAAACCAGCAGGTGTAATAAAAAATTACCTCTGGATCAGCGGCTTTTTGAGAACATCCAGCTGTAATGACACATTACCCATCAATTCGTTGTTTTAATGTGCAGACATGTTAACTTAAGCTGGCTTGCTCAAGTAATGGATTGACTGATTAGTTCCTGTTTTGGTCCATTATTGTAACCACATCTCCAAGGAAAAAAATCTTTTTATTTATATATATATATATATATATATACTTAATATATACATATTATATCATATTAGATTCTTAAAAACATATATAAAATAATTCAATATATATATATATATTTATATATAAAGAAGTAAATATATTTGTTTCTCTGTATCATCATTTGATGATATATATATATATATATATATATATATATGTACATAATCCATATACACATGTATCTTATATAAATGTTTATATATACATTTTTTTCTTTGCATTATTTTTTTTACATTTCTTTTACATATATAAAAATATAATATGTATATATATAAATATATTTGAATTTATATATATATATTTGCTTTTTTTTGTTTGTATTATTTTTTTATTTTTTACTATGTATTTTTTGGATGTATGTATGTATATATATATGCGTGTATATATATATATATATATATATACATAATTCATATATATAATTTTTTTATTTTTTTTTGCTTTTTTTTCTTCGCACTATTTTTTAATGCTATAATATATATATATATATTTTTTTTTATTGTCGTTTATGTTATTATATGAAATATATACATTTCATATATTTGTTTATATTATTTTTTTATTTTTTTTTTACTATTTTTAATATAGATTTTTTAATGGTATTATACATAAAAAAAAAACAGTGAACAAATATTTCCGTTTACCTTAATCATGAATAGTTCTATTGAGATCTTATATTTATAGGCAACGTGAATGTCAAAATTGTTACAGCTATTAATTATTAGCCGTTCTTGCTTAAAGCACAAAATAAGAGCTGAATTAACGTACTTTAAGACACTCAAAGCCCAGGCATTCTTTGTAAAATGACGAGGTAAAGAGCCCCTTGCATTGCGAGTAACTACCTTTCATTGCATTAATAGCACTTTTTCCCCGTAGACACACCCCTCAAATCCTAGGAGGGATACAATAGCGTAATTGTTCTTTAGGGCTTTGAGACCTTGACACGTCTGTCACCAAAAGAATAGTGAATAATAACGCGACAACTACAGTATTTTATGCAAATTCCACTTAGCTGTTTCAAGATTTCCTCAAGACTGATCTTGCCACTTTGTTGACAGCCGCATTGTTAATTTACCTTTATATCGGAGAGAGTGCGAAAACTTTGCCCTTTTGTTAAATGATACTCTTTTTAAAAAATCTCCGCACAATGTGAACAACAAACATAAAAACATTAATTTAGAAATAAATCAAGCTTGAAAACAATATTCTACATCTTATTTTTGTAGCCTTGATTCTTTTAAGCGATCGGTAGTAAAAATCAATCGAAAAAACACAATGAAATAGTCCAAACAGAATACATGAATTCATAGCGGGAGAGGTAAATTGGAGGATGTTTATAAAAAAAAAAAAGTTTGTCAATGGCGACTGGGAAGATAGTTTCATCAGTTCATCTTTGTTTTCGAATGCAGTATCAAGTAGAAGACCACGCGTACCATGTGGACCATTGCAGATCAGGAGAAGTTTAACATTCATTCACGTGAATATCCTCTCGGCACCCATGACATTCCCTTATGGCCATTTCCTTGGTTATGCTATGTTTGAACGTGTATCTAAAAAAAATGGAGTGGTGCTATGACATCTTTGGAAGCATTTTCCCCTTTCTTAACTGCTCACTTTAAATTTCTCATTCTGATGAATGAAACATTTTGATTTAGATATTGACTTGGCCTGTTTACTTACAAATGCATCAAGTTATTGTGCCTTACTGACCTCCTGTGTCCAAACCTATCATAACTCAAAGTTTCTCACCTGTCCCGGCTCCAGCAGCGGGCTCAGCTTCCTTTCCCTATGGCAGTCTTCCTCTGTGTTAGTCCACACCGAATCACTATGGTACGCATCAACCAAGGCCCTTTAGAGTTGGTTCACACAGCTGTGTACCGCCTGAGTATTTAGGTAGTGGTGTACTCTGCTACCTCGTGCCTTAGAAGAGTCAAGCCTCACTCTCCACCTGCTTATGCTCCAGCTAAGTGTCCGGTTATCTTCTCAATTGCAACTGATTGATATCCAGCTGCTATTAAGCTGTCCGCACCCTCATCTCTGCCATCAAGGTACCAGATAACTAACTCATCTTTTCTAATCTTTATTTAGATTTCTAATTGGTCTCAGCTATTCCTGATGCTGTCCACACTCACAATCCCTATCACACTCTTACTATACCACTGCTGCAACAAGGTACCAAATTGCATACACAACTCTGCTATTCCTGTGTTACTGCACTCCTGCAGTAAGGTACCACATTGCCTACAGTATTCTGCTATTCTTGTGCTATCAACACATCTTGCTTTGCTGCAGCTTTAATTTCCAGTTCCCCTGATTCACCTGCAGTCCAGCATATCCAGTTCTACTGGTCATTACTGTTTCACCTGCTGTCTGGCAAGTCCATCTCTACTGCATCCAGACCTTTGGTCCATGCTGCTCACCCTGACCTACGGCTTAGTGAATCCACCTCAAAATCCACCTATAAAACTTAAGACCCTAATGCACATGAAAGAACAGTTGGCTAGATCCACTAATTTCTTCAGGACTGGCCAGCTATTCTACTGTGGCCTCCTGACTATCTCCTGGTAGATATCAAGGGAAAGATAGATCATGCATGATGAAATTTAGCACTTAATTTTTTTGTTCTCAAGAAAAACAAGCCACTACTAGAGGTGTCTGTAAGAAGCTTACACCCTTTTCCTCACTGAGAACACATGCATGCTAAGAAGAAGTGATGGTGCATATACAGTATATGGGGCTGGGAAGAAATAGTTGTCGGATGGACATTTGGCCAACAGCTAATGAAGGTATATGGTCATCTTCATTGATCACAGACTCTGAATCAACCTGTGTCCTGTCTCCTAGAGCGATATATTAAGGGGAGATTCCAATCTTAATGACATCTGTAAGTCAAAGTAGTGTATATGGACAGGGCGGGGATGTCTTTCCCTAAATCCAGAGAATGATCAATAGTTTAGACTTTTGATAGTATCACACAGTTCAACGCATTGTTCAGACATTGTAAATTTGATGTAGATTTTTAACAAATTTTCTGAAGAAACTCTGAACTAACCCTAAAGTTTGTTGTTACAACAATGAAGCCTTCGAAAAAGCCACACGATGATACATTGTGCTATTTCTATTATAAATAGAAGGAAGGAGGAAGTGCGCATGGATGAAGGGATGAAAAAGAAAGAAAAGAATGATGGAAGGAATGATAGGAAGAAAAGAGTGAGGGAGGATAGAAAGGAAGAAAGGGGAGGGAGCTGGGAAGGATGAAGGGGAGGGAGTTAGGATGAAGAAAGGAAAGAAAGGAGGAAGAAGTGAAAAAGGAAGAATGGAAGGAAAGAGTGAGAAAGGATAAAAAGGAGGAAGGAGGAGGGAAGAGAAAGGAAGGAGTGAGTGAGTCAGGTTTGATGGAAGGAAGAAGAGAGAAGAGGAAGGAGGGAAGAGGGATTAAAGAAGGAAGGAAGAAAAAAGGGAGGGAAAAGAAAAAAACACCAGCTGAAACACCAACAAAAATGTATGAGGGGCTTACCGAAGGACCTGATGACAAATTGACCCATTGGCGATCCTTTGTTCTGCCAAGACAAAACCTTCTCCCAGAGGTGGCTGGTTCGTCATCCTTTTCTTATGGAAACTTGCATGCTCGGTTGAGTTGAGCATGTTCTTTTGCGCAGAGGTTGGGTGGAGACCTGTTTGCCATGTGTATAGTCATTTCTGTGGTCAGCATTATGCCAACGTCTAGATCCTTATGGAGTTTATTTTTGGAAAGCTCTGCATTGTATGGAGAGCAGGTCCAGTTCACAGCAGCCACTAAAGACTTAAAATAACACCTTTATAACTTTAAATAACGGACTGGATGTATTTTCTTGCTGACTAAGTGTCTGCAAATAGACGTCTATTTCCAAAATATACCTTCTTACAAAAGGCAAACTACTAAATCAAAGTCATTATCTCGAGTCGTTTAGCTGGGCAAAGGTTAACCTTTCCTGAGCTATATTAATCTCTTTGTCTAAATAGTGCAAGCTTAATTGGTTTAGATGAGATTTGTGCTGTTTTGAGTAAAAGGGGGTGATTAATGTGAACTGAACAGGGTTGGATCAGTACAGCCTGACTGTCTAGTACACACAAACCTATTATCAAATGAGCCATTCCTGTCTGATAAAAGGTATTATTTGCCTTCTCTATCATCTATGAGCACAAATAATGACTATTTCCCTACTGGAATAAGGCAAAGACCAGCAAGGGTGAGAAGAATTGTAATTATGTCAAGCATGGGAGTTGAAGTATATGGTGGTGATATTATTAGGGAAGATCATTGGTATTAATAAAAAACGGTTCCTCTGTGTGGAGACCACCTAGCTTGCGTACGGAGACTTATTGGCCATGCAATGCTCCTTGGATAGAAAAGTACGGAAATGATCTCTCCTTCAAAAGGGAGAAACCTTTGGAGATAACCATTCTATAAATAATTTAACAAACCCTCATGACTTAGGATATTTAGCTAAACTGGAGCCCCCTCCTACATGAAAAGACCTCCATCTGGACAAACCCCAAAACCATTGTTTTCAGAGTAGGGTACTCGTTGGCTGTGTGAGGGTACTTTGATGGAGATCTAGGGGTTCCTGTTCCTACCTCTGGAGACAGCTGTCTGTCTCTTTCGGAGAAGACTCTAGTTTGACTAAATATCCTAAGATAGCCGAGAAGGTTCAACTTAAGGCTGACACCGACTTAGAGGGTGGCTACATCCAATAGGTGGCACTATAGGGTTAGCTTTCCTTCCTCTTGGACGAATCGGATGTCATCTAGGGGGGGTATTTAAGGGCACACCAAGAGTGGCTCAAGCGGCTTGGGTGTCATTCAAGAGCTGTGTCAAGAAACTACTTTTCTGGGGGTATTAAGATCCAGAATTTTGACCACCCCCGATTTGTCACATTCTGTCTTTGAGAAGCTGCTTTGCATTTGGTTTAGTTTTGTGGATTGCATTTTATGTTAGCCTTCCATTGGCATGCAGATACAATTCCATACATATGGCTAAAAAATAGTTTTTTATATAACCTCTATAACTTAGCAACCATGAATCACAATGGGGCGAACTCAGCGTTTACCTTAATTGGTTTCGATTAATTTACTTAATCCTTTTATTATGTTTTGCTTTTCAAAACACGTCCCACCTCGTTGCTGTTACTTCTAATAATTTTGAAATTTTGCTCCAGCACCATTGATTAGTAGACTGGCGCATGTGCCATATCACTGTCCTGCTTAGGCCAGTGGGCACAGTAATCTTCTGCGCATGTCCAGACATGAGTTTTCGGAGTCAATGGGGATGACATAGGGGTCCTCCTTCAAAGCAATCAGAGCAGAGGGGCTCTGGATGGTGCCACGTATGATCCGGACATGCTCATTGGAGCGCTCGGCGATCATTTTTCTGAAAAGGTCAAGACAAAAAATAAGCGTGAAACAAATAAGAGTAAAACGAGACAAATATATAAAAGTAAAGAAAAGTATTTGTCCATCGAACAACAAAACTTTTCTTGATGTTTATTTTTTTTCCTGGAGGCGTAATTTGGCATCTTTTATTTGATGTCAACTTTATTGAAGTAGGTGCTTCAGAGGTTCTCTTACGGTAAGGTAACAAATATTCGGCTTTTTTCCTGCTTCTGAGAAAAAAAGTGTGAAATTAGCAACCAAACTGACAGTGCGGATGTTTGCTACGCGGATAATGAACAGATTATAATGAGCTCATTTAAGAATTTTCTTACAAACAGTTCTTCTATGTGATCGATGAAGAAATATATGGACTGTAATGATCGGGGTTTCGCACAATTGCCGGTAATTTGCCGGCTGATTTTGTACAAATGTGACAAACAGCTGTTTTTAATGATACATTTGTAGGTATTAATAAAACGGAGTAGGGAATAACGGAAAATGCATACATGTGCGCGGTGATAATTTAGATGACAAGTGTTGGGGCACATGGACATAACTGTATTTCATGCATGCTCCATGTATCAAGTCGTAAGATATCATCCATAGAGGTCCAAGGCTCAGAACCGCAATGGTGCTCATACACGTCGAAAAGATGTGAATTTAAAGGGGTTGTCCACTACTCGACAACACCTTACTAATTGGCCCAATGTGACTCATAAATTTAAAAAAAAATCTATATTTATCCCCTTGACCTGTATGGCTTCTCCACTATCTGCCTTGTGTTCCCCCGCCGGTCTTCACAATTACACCCGAGTGATAGAAGAGGGGCTTAGAAATGTGAAATTTTCAGAAGGTCAGTGGTCACTGATTGGCTGCAGTGGTCACATGACATTGTTTATGTCAGGAGACCGAGCATAGAGTGCAGGAGAGGTACTGGTCTGAGAGGCATTTATTAAAGATCGAATCAATTCGATGTTGATCGAATTTGTGTCGAATTTTAGGGAATTTGTTGCAATCCGATTTATGCAACTCATCCAAAAAAATGCCGACCATCATTTTAAATGAAAGGTACTGAAGCAGCCAAAGAAGGCTCACACGACCTTAGCTGCAGCCTCGTAATATCTTGCACCTATCACACCATAAGTATAGCACAGCCAATCAGGAGAGACTATCTTAGCCTGTATAAAAGTCAAGGCAGGGAATGCAGCAGATATTGTGTAGTGAATCTGGATGTGCGTGGACATCACAGCTTAACGACTGAAATCAGGAGAAAAAGGAATAAAACACTGAATAAACATTGCACATAGTGTGTGACAGCACAGCAGTGAAAAACAGTTATCACCAGTTACCAGCTGTTTATATGCTGAGGCTGTGTTTCTAGACCTTGAAAGGGGTTCAGTATAATCTTAGGCGATCTCAAAGTGTTGCACATGTGTTTTCAGGGAAATTAGAGTCTTTGGGAAACTTGCGATCTGTGGCAAATCGATTGGCTGCAATTTTTTTCAAAAATTCATCAAAGCTGGCAAAATTAGATAAAAAGTAATGTACTCATCTCTAGTAAACATAGACCACCTGGGACCAATAATAAGCGTGTACAATCCCTTTAATTTGACCGACATCTATCTCTTCCAACTCCCTCATACACTTGCATTGCTTTCTGGTGAGATGAGAAAAGCAATGCAGAACATCTCTATGCTCTCCAGACCCTACTGGAAGTGGTTTAAACCCCATGAAAACTAAAAAATCAGGTGTCTCCTTTAATGTTTTCTGAGAATCGGAAGAATGCAATGCACATTAGATAGTCATGTGGTCCCACCAAAATCGGTGGGTTTGGACAACTTTGATGCCTTAACTCTTGGCCCTAATGCAAAATCTGTAACAGAGCCCCCACCAATTATTTTACATTTATAGGATAATAAAGGTGTCTTTCTAAGGGGGACTTTTGGACCCTCTAAGTGTAACTGATACCCCCTTTTTGTAATTCCTCAGTAATGGATCCAAGTAATCCGATTTCATATAAAAACGTACAGAAAAAATGGTTATGCTCTATCGAATGCCAAATTGTGGATGTTTTCTACACGTCTACGAAACCCCCTATAGTGGTAACAAAGTGCCTACGACTTGGTATACAACTTTCCCCAGTAATCAGACCAGATCTACCCAAACCAACTCAGATCTCCTCTGGCATCAGTGATAGGTTGATGGAGCTTGGACATAAGGGGGATTATATGTAACCCAGCATCCAGGAACCAGTAATGGATGAAGGCACCACTCGTAGGGTTCCGAGGAACCCAAAAGAGTTTTGGGTGTAGTGACTCTAATATAAACCTTGAGAATGTGGAGTGAAGCCATTTTTAGGAAAGGATGAAATCTTGGCTTCTATAGGGTTTTTTTTTCTATACTCTCCCAGATAAATCTATTACTCATTGGTTGCCTGAATACACCCTTCATCATGATCTCAAAATGAGTTGCCACAATTACAACTGTGAGTCAAAGCAACTGGCGCCCACACAATCCCCATCATTCACAGCTCGGCAGATTCTCCCAAGTTATCAAAATGGAAAGATTCACTTAAGGACGTTCTGTGAACATTCCCCTTCTGGAAATCTGAAGACTACTTCACACCATGTCTCATATAACCCTGGAGAAATCCAGTTTGTTTTGAGCACTTACTGTACATAAACACTATCCATGCCTAAATGTAAAATATGTCAAAACTCTCATTTAATTGACTACTGATGTTTTCTGGAACTTGTGAAATCTGGGTTAGAATTAATGAATCTGTCGACTTCCTCTGACACATTGATCATTTTGTGCAAGAATTCAAAGTTATGTGTGGAGGAGAGTGCTTAAAATATGAAGGATTTTTCTAAGAATGTTCATCTTTAGATTTGCTCGGAAATACTGGATTACAGAATTATAGTAAAAAATCCCAAATTCTGCCCCTTTTGAGTGTTTGAAATGCCATAGGCAGTAAGGAAATCCACGGTGGAGGGAGGGGGCAGATGCCTTAGGTGCTCAACTTTATTTGGTACAAAATGTAGCGCCACCCTTCCTCCTGTCATCTCCATTGTCATATGATCAGCACCTGAAAGCTAGATCAGCACAATGAGTACCCACCCAAAGCTGCAGTCGAGATGAGTTTGTCATCAACTGATGTGCTGTGCATAGGCAGCAACAGAAATGACAAAGATCAGCATAATGAAACGAGCTTTGTCATCTTGGTAGCTGCCTATGTAGAGTGCGGCTGTCAATAATAATCTTATCTAGACTGCTGCGCTCTGCAGAAGCAACAACCAAGATGAGAGAAGCTGGGTAGGTAATGAATCAAGATAGTATTGGATCCATGTCCACTGTATGTGATTCAATATTGCCTTCATTCATCACTAAGAGCTGCTTTTAGGTTAGGGCTTGGTTTAGGGTTAGATTTAGAGATAGGTGTATTTCTAGAGTTAGGGTTAGAATTAGGGCTAGGGTTAGGCTTAGAGTTAGGGATAGGCTTATTGCTAGAGTTGGGGTTAGAATTAGGGCTAGGGTTAGGCTTAGAGTTAGGGATAGGCTTATTGCTAGAGTTAGGGTTAGAATTAGGGCTAGGGTTAGGCTTGGAGTTAGTGATAGGATTATTGCTAGAGTTAGGGTTAGAATTAGGGATAGGGTTTGGCTTAGAGTTAGGGATAGGATTATTGCTAGAGTTAGGGTTAGAATTAGGGCTATGGATAGGATTATTGCTAGAGTTAGGGTTAGAATTAGGGCTAGGGTTAGGCTTAGAGTTAGGGATAGGCTTATTGCTAGAGTTAGGGTTAGAATTAGGGCTAGGGTTAGGCTTAGAGTTAGGGATAGGCTTATTGCTAGAGTTAGGGTTAGAATTAGGGCTAGGGTTAGGCTTAGAGTTAGGGATAGGATTATTGCTAGAGTTAGGGTTAGAATTAGGGCTAAGGTTAGGATTAGAATTAGGGATGGGCTTATGACTAGAGTTAGGTTTAGAATTAGGACTAAGGTTAGGCTTAGAGTTAGGGATAGGCTTATTGCTAGAGTTAGGGTTAGAATTAAGGCTAGGGTTAGGATTAGAATTAGGGATGGGCTTATTGATAGAGTTAGGGTTAGAATTAGGGCTAGGGTTAGGATTAGAATTAGGGATGGGCTTATTGCTAGAGTTAGGGTTAGAATTAGGGTTAGGATTAGAATTAGGGATGGGCTTATTACTAGAGTTAGGCTTAGAATTAGGACTAAGGTTAGGCTTAGAGTTAGGGATAGGCTTATTACTAGAGTTAGGGTTAGAATTAGGGCTAGGGTTAGGCTTTGAGTTAATGATAGGGTAATACAATTGTTACATAAAAATGTGACTAGCCCAGGGGATGGGGATGACTCGGTACCCGGGCCTTTGCCTTTAGGGATGTCGCGGTGGTCGGCTCCCGGGCCCGTACCCTGGGGTCTCTCTTTAAAAGGGTGGATATTTGTTAATTTTAAGAAAGTTCGTAACGCCACCTGTGGCTTCTGGTGAGGATCACCAGCGCTGCGCAGTCCACTGAGGCCGATGATAAGGCAGCTTGATGGTATAGCTCCCCACAGGTGGAGCTAGGCCTCAAGGCAGTGTAGGAAAAGGGATGCAGGACAGGCGAGACCCAGCTTGGTCAGAGCAAGAACAGGGACAGACACGATAGTCACTTCAGTACCTTTTACTGATGGAAATTCAGGCATGTCCCGGAGCACTGTAGGGTGAAGGGTGCATGTCAGGATCCTCCCCAATGAGCGGGTGTAGGGCCTCCTGTTTCTTGCCTCTGCGTAGTAAGTTTCTGACCTGCCTGGAGCTAGGCCTAACTTTGTCTCTGTCCTGCGCTGGCTGACCTTATGGTAGGGCCTTTTCTTGGAGTACATGCACCTTAGCTGCGGGCCTATGTGTCTCCCGGCTCTGTTACGTATCAGCACCTTAGCGTTCCTGGGACTTGTAGTTCTCCAGGGATTCCGGTTATGCCTTACTGGGTCATAGAGATCCCGGTAAGCTTCGGACCCGGTGTCCGGTAAATGTTTCGGGGTGAGCAAGTTAAGCTCCTCTGCCCCCTATGTACTAACTCTCCACTCGCCTTCGGCCTACTCGGGCCCTCACTAGACTACTCACACTAACGGCAGCTTGCCGCGCTTCACCGATCTTATGGCCCCGGCACACCTAAAGCTCACTATTCTGAGCTACAACTGAGTCTTGATCTGGATGAGCTCCACTGCAGGATAGCAATTGCAGGAGCTGGAACAGGCTTTTGTCCTCTGAGGTAACCCTTCTCAGACTGTACTGGACTCACTGCTAAACCAGACTAACTGCTGCCTGGCTCCACTTTCCCTATTTATCTATCCCTAACGGGCTCCCTCTGCTGGTCTGAGGTGGAAGGTGGAGATGTGTGAATGGTTATGGGGACCTCTTGTGGAGGAATCCATCAATGCACTCTTCCAGGATCTGTGATACCAAGCGCAGCTGGGCGTCACAAATGTAATAACACAAAAAGTCAAAATTAACATAAATCTTTTTCTTTTTTTAAATATTCCTATTTAGGGGTACTAAAGGGACTTTTTTTACTGTATTATTGGGGCATTTGTTAATGTAACTGTATCACATAGACATTTATTTTAATGGCTGCATGTAATACATAGATTCTCCTGTAGTGGCTGCTGCAGGGAAGTCAAATTGTCATAAGTAACTTCCCCAATATTCCTTACATATTAAAGGGATTGTCTGTGATAAATATCCCTCAAAATAGACTCTTAGAACCAGAAATTAATAAAATATAAAATGTTGTGACACATATTTCAGCATCCAATTAACATTATATTACTCCTAATTAAAGGGGTTGTCCAGTAATGTATTTAGTTTTTTTTTAATAAAACTAGTGACACACTTGTCCATGGATTGCATCTGGCATTAAAATTACTTCTACAGGAGTGAATAGAAAAGAGCTGCAATACCACAAATTACCTGTGGATAGGTGTGGTTCCATTGTTCTAATCCTATATAACCCCTTTAAGGGTATTTTCCAGGCTTATTATTATATTAATGACATTTCATCAGGGTTGGTCAAACATACCAGATCAGTGGGGGTCCCACAACCGGCACCTAGCAGATATAAGCTCCAGCAGTGGTTCGATGAATAGCACAGCTCCATACACTGTGTAGTGGCTGTTCCTGGGTACTGCAGCTCAGCTCCTGGTGAAGTGAATAACCGCTAAACTGCAGTACCCAGGAAGGGGCACTACGGAGTGAACGGAGCTGTGCTTGACACTGAAAACAGCTGATTATTGGAGGTGCTAGATGTTGGACCCCTAATGATCTCATATTGACTTTTCTTAAAGATTTCTTATCAATATTATAAGCTTTGATTACCCCTTTAAGGCTTCCTCTGACAATGCAGAGCTGTAAGACCGGGATGGGATCACATCATATCCTCAAATGATTTCATTCTACAAAAATGTACAAAAAAAAAATCACAAAATAATATGGGTATTTATTTCTCCAAAACACATAAAAATACACAAAAAAAAACCCCTTCGTAACTACACTGCTCAAAAAAATAAAGGGAGCACGCCAATAACACATCCTAGATCTGAATGAATGAAATATTCTCATTGAATACTTTGTTCTGTACAAATGAATGTGCTGACAACAAAATCACACAAAAATCAATGGAAATCAAATTTATTAACCAATTGAGGCCTGGATTTGGAGTCACCCCCAAAATTTAAGTGGAAAAACACACTACATTCTGATCCAACTTTGATGTAATGTCCTTAAAACAAGTCAAAATGAGGCTCAGTATTGTGTGTGGCCTCCACGTGCCTGTATAACCTCCCTACAATGCCTGGGCATGCTCCTGATGAGGCTGAGTATTGTGTGGCCTCCACGTGCCTGTATAACCTCCCTACAACGCCTGGGCATGCTCCTGATGAGGCTCAGTATTGTGTGGCCTCCACGTGCCTGTATAACCTCCCTACAACGCCTGGGCATGCTCCTGATGAGGTTGCGGATGGTCTCCTGTGGGATCTCCTCCCAGACCTGGACTAAAGCATCCGCCAACTCCTGGACAGTCTGTGGTGCAACGTGACGGTGGATGGAGCGAGACATGATGTCCCAGATGTGCTCAATCGGATTCAGGTCTGGGGCATGGGTGAGCCAGTCCATAGCTTCAATGCCTTCATCTTGCAGGAACTGCTGATACACTCCAGCCACATGAGGTCTGGCATTGTCCTGCATTAGGAGGAACCAAGGGCCAACCGCACCAGCATATGGTCTCACAAGGGGTCTGAGGATCTCATCTCGGTACCTAATGGCAGTCAGGCTACCTCTGACGAGCACATGGAGGGCTGTGCGGCCCTCCAAAGAAATGCCACCCCACACCATTACTAACCCACTGCCAAACCGGTCATGCTGAAGGATGTTGTAGGCAGCAGATCGCTCTCCACGGCGTCTCCAGACTCTGTCACGTCTGTCACATGTGCTCAGTGTGAACCTGCTTTCATCTGTGAAGAGCACAGGGCGCCAGTGGCGACTTTGCCAATCCTGGTGTTCTGTGGCAAATGCAAAGCGTCCTGCATGGTGTTGGGCTGTGATCACAACCCCCATCTGTGGACGTCGGGCCCTCATACCACCCTCATGGAGTCGGTTTCCAACCGTTTGTGCAGACACATGCACATTTGTGGCCTGCTGGAGGTCATTTTGCAGGGCTCTGGCAGTGGTCCTCCTGTTCCTCCTGGCACAAAGGCGGAGGTAGCGGTCCTGCTGCTGGGTTGTTGCCCTCCTATGGCCCCCTCCACGTCTCCTGGTGTACTGGCCTGTCTCCTGGTAGCGCCTCCAGCCTCTGGACACTTAGCTGACAGACACAGCAAACCTTCTTGCCACAGCTCGCATTGATGTGCCATCCTGGTTGAGCTGCACTACCTGAGCAACTTCTGTGGGTTGTAGAGTCCGTCTCATGCTACCACGAGTGTGAAAGCACAAACAACATTGAAAAGTGACCAAAACATCAACCAGAAAGCATTGGTACTGAGATGTGGTCTGTGGTCCCCACCTGCAGAACCACTCCTTTATTGAGGGTGTCTTGATAATTGCCAATAATTTCCATCTATTGTCTATTCCATTTGCACAACAGCATGTGAAATTGATTGTCAATCAGTGTTGCTTCCTAAGTGGACACAGAAGTTTGATTTACTTGGAGTTATATTCTGTTAAGTGTTCCCTTTATTTTTTATTTTATTTCCCAAAAGTGCATACAAATTTACAAAATATAAATACCATTAGTACATATTCCCCCCCAAAAAAATTCACAATAAAAAGGAATAATAAAATAAAAATTTTTGACTCATAGTTAAAATAATTTCTCATTTCCTTCTAGATCTATCAATACGTCGCTCATTTTGAGTCGGGAATCAAGAATAGATACACAGGATGCCGTGAAAGCACAAAGAGATCCTTGACACATAGGATATGACACTTTTTACTAATGTATTTGCTATTCTATCTCCTCCTACTTACAAAAGCATAAAAAAAGACAAAAAAAAAAACATATAGAAAAAAAAAAAAGAGAACCTGGCATAGTTATCATTCATGTTGATGTCAACAGCCGTACGGAGACAGGTAACATAAAAATACCACCCCAGGGATTCCATTCACCGAGCTCAGCGGGCCCTTGTCTGTAATTACCATGGCCTAGTTATTTCTAAAGAAAAAAAAAAGTCCACCACCAAGGCCTTTTTTTTTTGTTTAATAGGTGAAGTTGAACCTAAAGCACTGTAATTTTAATCAAATTTCTCCCATCTGCATATCAGAAGATTTAAGTGCACGGTGCGGGGTCTATAGTAAATGGGCCCAGCAGGATAAAAAGGGGCAAGAGATAGCAATTAGGTAACACTAAAAGGGACTGCGGTTGTAGGTCGATTTCCCATAGTTTCCTTAAGAGATGTCTTATATGATGCCGCGGACAAAGTAAAGATCCTCGGATGAATATATATATATATATATATATATATACATATATATTTTATCGGATGTTTTTGTATAAAGTGAACGTGATTATTCCGTTTTTCTAATGTAATGAAGTGTGTAAGAGATTTCCCGGCTGGGTGGATTTATTAGCAAGAAATATGATGGGTTTGGTGTTATTTTTGATTCTTAGGTCACTGATATATATATATTTTTTTTATTCAAGTATGAATTAGAAATTGTATGTCGAATCTTAAGGACCCTATGAATTTGAACAATTTGCGATTCCCTTCGCACTCATCACCTAAAATATGCATTTTCAGACAGAAGATTGCATCAGCCGGAGAAGGTTTGCATGATCTCAGGTAGACTTCCTATATTGCCTTGCAGATACCACATCACATGGTATAGCACAGCCAATTAGGAGAGACTAGGCTATCAAAGCCTGTATAAAAGCAGAGGCATGGAATGCAGCACCCATTTTGGGGTGAATCTGGATAGTGAGAGAATATCACAGCTCACAGCTTGACCGTATGAGAGAGAGAGTTGTAAAACACTGAAGAAACTGTACAGATAGTGTGTGACAGCACAGCAGTGAAGAAGATTAGCGTGAGAGGAAAGAGATTCATGTCATGCATGTCTTTTCAGGGCAATTGGAGGTTTTGGAATACTTTGGATTCATAGCAAAAAAAGTCATTAAACACTGAAGATACTGTACCAATAGTGTGTGACAGCACAACAATAAAAAAAGATTTGTGTATAGAAGAAAAGAGATTCAATTTGTATAGCATATTAATATACTCACCTCACCACTGATCTCTCCGGATGCCATCTGGTCCTCTTCTTTGCGCAGTCACGTGCCGCATCTCCGGCCTCTTCATTATAGGCCAGGCTCCTGGGTACATCTAAGCTGGAGTTGACTTTGAGTCATGAGGTTGCATCATCACCTTGTGACATACAGTTAGCTTTGGCATGGACATGGTCAGAGGTGAAGAGGCCGGAGATGCAACACACCCAATGATGGGAAAAAGAGCACCGGTGAGGTGAGTATTGGCTAACAAAAAAACAATTATTACACACCTCTCACCTCCTCCTTCTCACTGTCTGGTCCTCTTCTTTCCTTCATTGCATGCCACATTTTCAAGACTTTCGGCCGCATCCAGGCCCTGAAGATCACTGCGCATCATAATGTCGCAGTGTTACCGTTAGTGACCTTATAGTAAAGAGGCCGGAGGTGTGGCACGCCCCAAGACAAAAAGAAGAGCATCAGATGGCGAGCAGCGAGGTGAGTATTGGTTAAAAAAATAGCTAATACTCACCTGTAAGGCGTCTTCTTGTTTCCGCCGTCACGTGCTGCATCTCCAAGACTTCCGTCGAAGCCTCGGAGGTCATTGTTCATCGTAAGGTTGCGATAATGATGTTGCCACCTTATAGCATCCAGTAATCTCCAAGGCATGTATGCGGGGCCATGAGACCTGGCCTATAGTGAAGAGGCCACGAGATGGAAAGAAAAGGACCATATGGGAAGGCGGCAAGCAGCAGGGCAGCCGGAGCGGTTAGTGGTAAGGTGAGTATTAGGTTGTTTTTTTCTTCCAACCCTGTTCCAACTTACAAACATATCAGAGTTATGAACAATATTGCTATAAAAATTCCAAAAAGGAAAATGGACCGATGTAAAAGTTTGGGCACCCTTGTGCCCAAGGAATATTCTAAGCCTGTGTCCAAATGGCCTCAATGAATTGGTGGAAATTGCTTTTTAGGATTTTATTCGGCGACCTACTTTTCAAACATTTCTGAGTACTTTTTTTCCAGCTTTCATTTATCAGTACCCTTGTCTTCTGTAATATCACATTTTGCCTTTTTATACTAGATTCTAACATACCCTTGTCTTCTGTAATATCACATTTTGCCTTTTTATACTAGATTCTAACATACTGTTACATGATGAGACACATCTGAAAGCTTCCAGTTCTGACTTTGTGGCACAATAGTTAACACTGTTGCCTTCTAATACAAGGGTCCAGGGTTCAAATCTGGCCTAAGAGTGTCGGGGTTTTCACTTTCATACTTACTGAATTTGTGATGAGTTTTTATGACATCACTGAACTCCTAAAAACTCACAAAAAAATTCCCGTGAATTCGAACAATTTGTAATTTGCTGTCAACAACTCACCTTAAAATAAGCAGCTTTCACACAATGCCAAAGAATGGAATGCCTTATACCTATCTCATGCTATAGCATAGCCAATTAGGAGGGCATATCATAGCCTTATAAAAGCAGAAATAAACAGCACAGAAGATATTTTAGGGCGAATCTGGATAGTGAGATGACGTCACACCTCATCTTTTATTTTACTCATATTCTAGTTATATAAAAATGTCAACTTGCCCAACAAAAACAAGCCCTCATTCACACAGCTCCATTGACTTAGAGATAACATTAAAAAAGTTACAACCAATTGACACAAACAAAAAAAGTTTTTTAACAAATTTTCTAATTTTTTTCACCACTAAAATAAAATATATAAAAAAAAAACTGGACAAGTTTGGTATCACCATAATCGTACTCACAGGGTGAATCATGATGCCATCTCATTTTTACCACACAAAGAACACTGTCTCAAAACCCCCCAAAAATGACAGAATAAAATATTTTTCACTATTTTACACACATTTGGAATTTTTTTTCATGTTTTCCAGGGAATTGTATAGTAAAATGAATGGAGTCACTCAAAATGACAACTCATCCCGCACAAAACAAGTCCTGATATGTCTATGTGGATAGAAAAATAAAAAGTTATGGTTCTGAGAAGAAGGGGAGGAGAAAACAAAAATAGGAAGAGTAAGGCTATGTGCCCGCGCTGCGGAAATGAAGCAGAAATTTTCTGCTTCATTTCCGCATGTCCTCTCCCGGAAAAAAGCATGCGGAATTCCGCACGCATTTATCGTGCGTTTATCGCACGTTTTCGACATGCGGAATTGCCTTGCGTTTTTTATTGCATTGCAAAGGCAATTCCGCTTGCAGAAACGCAAAATGAATGAACATGCTGCAGATTTTTCCCCGCATCATAAACGCAGCGGAAAAATCCGCAGCATGGGCATTGAACTTGCGGAATCCCCTTGGGGACCATGGGGGCAGATTACATAGCGTTTCACAAGCGTTTCCGCTGAGGAAATTCCGCAGCATATACGCTTGAAAAACGCTACGTGGGCACATACCCTTAAAGGGCTTGAAAGGGATTCAGTGCAGTCCTGGGACACTTCAGAGTGTTGCACACGTCTTTCCAGGGCAATTAAAGACTTTGCGGTATTTTTTTTTTATTTGGCAAAAATGGCGAATTCATACTTAACCCCTTCATCCCTGGGCAATTTTCCACTTTTCGTTTTCGTTTTTTTCCTCCCTTTCATCCAAGAGTCATAACTTTTTTTATTTTTCCAGCCATATAGCTGAATGAGCTGTACTTTTTGAATTTCACCATGTTCAATATATTGTAAAACTGACCTGGCAATCTGACACTCCAGGTCAGTACGAGTACGCAGATACCAAACATGTATAGTTTTATTTTTTTATTTAAGTGATGAAAAAAAATTAAGAAATCTGCCCAAATTTTTTTTTTTTTGCTTTTGTCGACCCATAACGTCATCATTTTTTGGGATCTGGGGCCAGGTGAGGGCTTATTTTTTACTACCTGAGCTGACGTTTTTATTGATACCATTTTGGGATAGATACGATGTTTTGATCACCTCTTACTGTATTTTATTGCAATGTCAAACCGACCAAAAAAACATAATCCTGGTGCTTTAGCTTTTTTCTCGCTACGCCGTTTACCGATCAGATTAATTTATTTTATATTTTGATAGATCGAACGTTTTCGAACGTGGCGATACCAAATATGTGCATTTTCTTTTCTTTTTTTTTAATGGGGCAAAATGGGGGCGATTTGAACTTTTTTGTGTTTTTTAATTTTTTTTTAATATTTGAAAAACTTTATTTTTTTTATTTTTTTACTGCACTCAGTAGTCTCCTTAGGAGACTTGAAGCTGTGATCATCCGATCACCTGTGCAGACAATCCATCAGCGTCCCGAGATCGGGTGACAAGGGCTCCGATGGGCTTCCTGGCTGTGCGTGATAAATGTCGCTGTCAGTGATTGACAGCAGTGTTTAACTGGTTAGAGGCACTTGTTGTCTGATTAAATCAAGTCAGCATGTGAGCATCAAAGGCAGGGACATGGCCGACGACGTAAATATATGTCATCGGTCGTGAAAGGGTTAAAAGTAGTATTGATATATATGACGTGTGCATTCGAGTCCTGGGTCTGTGGCTCAGTGATCAACACTTGTAACTTCCAGCTATGAGAGTCCTGAGTTCAAATACAAGTGATGGGGGGAGATGCTATAATTTTTTTTTTTTCATCCAATGTTGTGACCCTCGACCCACAGGAACGATGTAATTTCCTTTTCCTGTTTGGTCGTCTATATAAATCCCTGATTTTTGTTGCTGCCTTCTGTCCTGTGGAAGGCACTAGATCAATGCTGAAAAGTTGTAGCCCTGCTTTTTCTGGGTGTCCCAATACATGCTTTGGAAGGATACCACCAGATTCTTCCTATTCTTCAGCATTGCTGCTCTTTTTTTTATTATTTTTTCATCATTTTTTTTTTTTTCTTCTTAGGCAGCGATATTTTTCTATTTTTGCTCACAAAGTTTAAATATTTACAAAATGGAATTTTTCATTTTAAATTAGATACATTGTTATTTTTTTTTAAATTCAAATTTTATGTTTTTATATTCAACCCTTTGTCTTATTGATATGTGAATAAACATCCTTGGCAGAGGTCCGACGTGTGGGGGGAAGGGGTTCAGGAGATGATGCCGGCTGCATTACACAGCCGGCATCAGAGTCTAACAGCAGCTGCCAGTGCTCTTAACCGTTTAGATGACGCTGACAATCTCTGACATCAGCATTTAAATGAAACATATTCCCTTGCTTCCATTGGCCCCCTGCGATGCAATTACGGGATACCACAACTATGGCAGTCAGGGACCTACTGAAGGTCCCCATTGCTGACATCTTGGTACCCCTATGAAGCTCAGGAAACCATGATTTTTCTGATATACTGCAATACTTTGGTACTACAATATGTAGTATAAGTGATTGAATGATTGCAGGTTAAAATAGGACTAAAAGATAAAAGCAAAAAATCAAAAGTATAAAAAATGTAAAAAAAAAAAAAAAATCACAAAAATTCAAAACGTCTTTCTCTTTCTCCGTTAAAAATTAAGGAAAAAAAATATATATTTGGTACAGTCGCATCCATAAAAATCCGATCTATCAAAATGTAAAATAAATTAACCAAAAGTTAAACTCCATATAAAATAAATGGAAATACCACAATTGCATTTTTTTGGTCACCCCACCTTCCTAAAAAGTGCAATAAAAAGCGATCAAAAGATTACATATACACTAATTTGAAATCAATAAAATTTTTGGCTAAACAGGTCAAAAAATAAGCTCCAAATAAAAATATTGCGGGTTTTGGAAAATGGCGACACAATCAGTCATTGTAAAGGAGGAGGAGGTGAGCTGTGACATCACCTATTATGGTAGATCATGTGTTATCTACTATATATAGAGGTGTTATCAGTCATTGTACAGGAGGAGGAGGTGAGCTGTGACATCACCTATTGTGAATGGTGGATCCTGTGTTATCTGCTGTATATAAAGGTGTTATCAGTCATTGTACAGGAGGAGGAGGTGAGCTGTGATATCACCTATTGTGAATGGTGGATCCTGTGTTATCTACTGTATATAGAGGTGTTATCAGTCATTGTACAGGAGGAGGAGGTGAGCTGTGACATCACCTATTGTGAATGGTGGATCCTGTGTTATCTACTGTATATAGAGGAGTTATCAGTTATTGTACAGGAGGAGGTGAGCTGTGACATCACCTATTGTGAATGGTGGATCCTGTGTTATCTACTATATATAGAGTTGTTATCAGTCATTGTACAGGAGGAGGAGGATGTGAGCTGTGACAATATCTATTGTGAATGGTGGAACGTGTATCTACTGTATATAGAGGTGTTATCAGTCATTGTACAGGAGGAGGAGGTGAGCTGTGACATCACCTATTGTGAATGGTGGATCCTGTGTTATCTGCTGTATATAAAGGTGTTATCAGTCATTGTACAGAAGGAGGAGGTGAGCTGTGACATCACCTATTGTGAATGGTGGATCCTGTGTTATCTACTGTATATAGAGGAGTTATCAGTCATTGTACAGGAGGAGGAGGTGAGCTGTGACACCATCTATTGTGAATGGTGGATCCTGTTATCTACTGTATATAGAGGTGTTATTAGTCATTGTACAGGAGGTGGGGGGTGTTAGCTGTCTGTGACATTACTGATTTGGTGGATTCTGTTTTTTCTACTGTATATAGAAATTTTATCAGTCAGTGTTCAGGAGGGGGAATAGGTGAGCTGTGACATCACCTATTGTGAATGGTGGATCCTGTTAAATTTATATATGTCATTTGTCATTTTAAAGGTCTGAGCCAGATGATGACTCTGCTGAGAAATCATCTCTGCAGAACAGGACAGTAAGTCACTCTAATATCAAGTTCAGTGATGAGGGAAAACTGCAAGATGTCATATTTTATTATAGATAATGACGCTGAAATTTGAAAATAATGGCAAAAATGTGAATAATGTTTAATATTTGACTGCATTAAAAAAAAAAAAAACTAGTATCCCATTAGAGTAGACCGCCATACATTTATAGTGCATGTGTGTCATTACTATTTGGAGCGGGCTCTGGAGCTGAGCATGCTCCTTACAGCCAACCTGGGACTTACTGCTGCAAAAATTTAAGAGGTTAGGAACGGTGCAAGAGGGTTGGTAGACACCCAAAGTGTCATGATAACCCACCAGGACCTCTCAATTCCTTTGTGAAGTTAGGTAATCTGCTCGGTCTGATCACTTAGATGCCGAGGTTTCAGATTCTCTAACTCCTGGTTATGACCATTTATATGACCATCAGGTCCTCTAAAACAGGAGATGTAGGTCTCAAGCGATTGACCCAACTAAATGTTATCTTTACCCCTTGATGTTATTCTTGAAGCTCCATGACTTTTTGGGTTTGGAGCATCAAAAAGATAAAACTCCTCTTCGCATTTCAAGCTGTTTTTGTTTCGTGAGGAAATGCTGATGTAAAGTGTTTTGGGTGGTCCATTGACCAATCCTAAATTATAGAGTAAAATACCCAAGTCAGGAAAATAGTGAGAAAACCTTCATGACCACTTGGAAAGGAACAATTGTAGAAATATTTTTGGACACTGAAATCTTCTTCCACCAACCTCCGTCGAATCACATTCTACGAGTAAAACATCAAATTGAAAATGCCAAGGGTAAGAGTTTTCTGATCCAACAATAGAATTGAATGAAATGATTAAAGGACACGTTGCATGTGCCAGTTGGCCTTTATCTGCTTCACAATTCCCCGATTCCGTCTCAGCCGATATGAATTAATATGCGAAAAACACTCTATAGTTCCCTAAATGAAGGCACATAGGTAAAAGGTTCATGTCTAGTCAAGGACTCTGGCAAACGTTAGTGTTGTTTCTGGAATAAATGGATTATTCATGACTTTCACCCCTCATGTAAATGTTTAGTCTTTGTGTTTCAGCATCAGAAACAATGGCGAGAATTGAAGCAACGTTTCCATCAGGGCACTAAAAACCAAATAGTGGAAACTTTGTCTTTTGCCACTTGAAAGCAGCTGGCCTCATTGTCCTTACATGTGATTAAAAAAAAATATATAGGTATTTTCTCCCCCTCCCTCTTATCTTCTTGGCAGACTGACAGAAGTCAAGACAATGTGACATTTAATTTAATTAATCGCTGCATATTTATATTATTCTTATTCAATAGGCACCGCTCATTAGCAGTAGATGTGTCATAAAAAGCAATTAAAGGGAAATGATGAATGCAGGCAGGCCAATTGGAGAGAGTCTAGAACCAAGAGTTAATATAAGTTACATGTCGAAATTGTGGAACTTTCCTGGGTTTTTTTTTGAGAGGGGGGATACCATATAGTTTAGGCTGGTTAGCCATTGGTGAAACAACCAATTTCACCATAATGAAATCTATAGAGTGAGGAGAAAAATCTGGAGCGGGCTCAGGAGCTGAGCCTGCTCCTTATAGTACAGCTGCCTATTGTGTTACACAGCAGTTACCTGGAACTAACTGCTGAAACAGTTTAAGAGGTTAGGAACGGAGCAAGAGGGATCTCCCAAATATGACATTCTTTCAGTAGGCACCCAACTGACATGACAATCCACCATCATCCCTAAATTCCATTGTGGAGGTAAGTAATGTGATGACAAAGTGGGCACCCCCTTGGTCTTAACAGTTAGATGCTGAGGTTTCAGATTCTCTTAACTCCTGGTTATGAAAAAATCCTGGGAAGAAAGGGGGAAAAGCCAGGAGCGCTATCTAAGCGTAATATTAAAAGTGTAATATCAAAGTAGGGTGTGAGCGATTAAACTCACCTCATGGAGTTGTGCAGGCAGGCACAACTCTGAAAAGAACGTGACTCCAATATGGATCACTGATGGTGGTTTGCTGCCAGTGTGGTTGCCGTTCACGATTCCTGGGAAAGGTTCCAACGTGAAGGGTAGAACAAAGAAATGGAACACCAGGCTATATGGTGCTTCCACTCAGATGCATCGAGGATCCAGAGGAGGTATAGATGGATTGAGATTTTTAATTTTAAAAACCTAGCAATGGGTTACTAGATAACATGTGGCAAATTTAAAAAACGTAATAAAACATAAACACAACGCGTTTCGACTATCTAGCCTTCATCAGGTGTATCAGCCAAAATGTATTGTGTTACCTCTGGATACTCGATGCATCTGAGTGGAAGCTCCTTATAGCCTGATCTTCTGTTTCTTTGTTCAACTACTGGTTATGACCATTTATATGACCATCAGGTCGGCTAGAACAGGAGATGTTGGTCACAAGTGATTGATTCAACTAAATAATATCTTTACACCTTGATGTTATTCTTGAAGATCCATGGATTTGGAGCTTCAAAAAGATAAAACTTCTTTTATGAAGACCTCATCTTGCTTTGAATTTCAAGCTGTTTTTGCATGGAGAGGAAATGCCAATGAGGCACGTTTTGGAGAAACTAGTCACTTGCATTGCTCAGGTGTAATCTTGGCCCACTCTTTCACACAAACACTCTTCAAATCCTGAAGGTCCTGTGGTCTCTTTCTATCAGCATTGTACCTGCTGATCCCAGGTCTTTCTGTAGCTCTCCACAGGTGGTCCTTGGCTCTTGGACAACTCTTCTGATAATTCTTTTCACTCCTCTGTCTGAATTCTTCCGGGGAGCACCTTGTCATGGCTGGTTTATGGTGAAACTATGTTCTTTCCACTTCCGGATTATGGCCCCAACAGTGCTCACTGAACCTTCAGTAGTTTAGAAATTCTTCTGTAACCAATGCCATTAGTATGTTTTGCAACAATAAGGTTGCAAAGCTCTTGAGACAGCTCACTGGTTTTACCCATCATGAGATGTTTCTTGAGTGGCACCTTGCTAATGAGACACAGTGACGTACTGCCATTGACGGCAGGCCACGCGACTGCTATGGGGCCCGTGAGCCGGGGGGGGCCCCATAGCTGTTGCCTGCATTGTATACCCCCTGCATCCGGGCCCACTTCCTGCACCCAGGCCTGGCTTCAGCACCCAGGCTAGTGCCGGGGCCCTGAGCAGGCGAGGGGGCCCACTCGACGTCGGGCACCCCGGCGTGGTATGGGCCCCCCCGCTTGCTCAGGGCCCCGGCCGGCACAATACTTACCTCTCCCCGTGCACTAGATGCTAGAATGTATGGGCTCCTTCCAGGTATGATGTCATTTCTGGGGGCGTGTTCTAGTTCAGCACCAGATGCCAGAGTCCGATGCAGAAACTCACAGCTGCCAGTGAAGCTGCAGGAGGAGGTCAGTGTCCTAAGCTGAGAAACAGGAGTTAGTTTTATCAATTGCTGGTCTTATGTCTACTCTTCTTGCTGTTTTCGCAGTGAGGAGGCTGATACTTGGGGATTTATGCTGGAGGGCCGTCTGGTGGGGTTAATTAATGCTTGTGGAGATCTTAGGGGGCTCTGGGGAATAATGCAGGGATAATGCGGGCTTCTGGGGGCCCTGGAGGGATGCTGCAGGCTTGTGGTGGCCCTAGGGGGATAATGATTGCTTGTGGGGGCTCTAAGGGTATGCTGCTGACTTGTGGGTGCTCTGGGGGGATGCCACAGCCTTGTGGGGGCCCTGGGGGGATAATGCGTGCTTTTGGGGGCTCTGGGGGTATGCTGTGGGCTAGTGGGTGCTCTGGGGGGAAGCTGCAGGCTTGTGAGGACTCTGGGGGAATGCTGCAGGCTTGAGGTGGCCCTGGGGGGATGCTGCGGGCTTGTGGGGAGCCTGGGGGATGCTGTGGGCTTGTGGGGGCCCAGAGGGGGATGCTGCAGGCTTGTGGGGGCTCTGGGGGGGATGCTGCGGGCTTGTGGGAGCTCTGTATGGGGCCAAGCCTGCATGGGGCATTATATGGAGCCCAGCCTGCATGGGGCATTATATGGGGCCCAGCTTTCATGGAGTGTTATATGGGGGGCAGGCAGTATTCTCTATGGTGCATTATATGGGGCACATTATGCTGTATGGAGCATTATATGGGGCTCATAATACTGTATGGAGGACTTATTAGTGCCATAATACTGTCAGTGAAATCTTTGGCATTGTAATATTTCTCCGCCGTATCTGTGCATCAAGAATCGTGGTATGTCTTAAAGGGGCCACTGAGACCCCCAAAAACCTGGAGCCGGCCCTGGTTGAAAGCAATGATGGAGGAGGGAGAGTAATGTGACACTCCATCTCCCATCATTCCTCCTCTGCGTCTGACGCAGTGGGGTGATGACGCTCCATGCTGTGTCAGACAGTGGAGCTGGCAGCTGCTGAGGTGATGACAGAGACTAAAGCAGCGGGGAACGAGGAGCCGTAAGTATTTATTTATAAATCAGTGAGTACTGATAAAACTGGAGGACTGGGGGCTGCATTTTACCCTAGGGGGGCTGCATTTTACCCTATGGTGGCAGGCCGCATTTTACCCTATGGGGGGCTGCATTATACTGCGTACAGGACCATGGGCAGTGCATTATACTGTGTGGAGGACCATGGAGGAGTGCATTATACTGTGTGGAGGACCATGGAGGGCTGCATTATACTGTGTGGAAGACCATGGGGGAGTGCATTATACTGTCTGGAGGACCATGGGGGGCTGCATTATACTGTGTGGAGGACCATGGGGAGTGTCTTATACTGTGTGAAGGACCATGGGGAGTGCATTATACTGTTTGGAGGACCATGGGGGGCTGCCTTATACCACATACAGGATCATGGGGAGTGCATTATACTGTGTGGAGGACCATGGGGGAGTGCATTATACTGTGTGGAGGACCATCGTGGGCTGCATTATACTGTTTGGAGGACCATGGGGAGTGTCTTATACTGTGTGGAGGACCATGGGGAGTGCATTATACTGTGTGGAGGACCATGGGGAGTGTCTTATACTGTGTGGAGGACCATGGCGAGTGTCTTATACTGTGTGGAGGACCATGGTTAGTGCATTATACTGTGTGGAGGACCATGGCGAGTGTCTTATACTGTGTGGGGGACCATGGTGGAGTGTATTATACTGTGTGGAGGATCATGGGGGAATGTATTATACTGTGTGGAGGACCATGGGTAGTGTCTTATACTGTGTGGAGGACCATGGGGGAATGTATTATACTGTGTGGAGGACCATGGGTAGTGCATTATACTGTGTGGAGGACCATGGGCAGTGTCTTATACTGTGTGGAGGACCATGGGGAGTGCATTATACTGTGTGGAGGACCATGGCAAGTTATACTCTGTGGAGTGTCGAGAGTTGTGGGGCCATTATACTGTATGGAGGGCCCTGTGGGATCACAGTTGGGGGATCATACTGTGTTGAGGTCACCATACTTTGCCCTGGGAGTTGACGTGGGGTACAGTAGGGTCATTATACTGCGCATGTGGAGGAATTCACCATGGGGGTATCATACTGTGTTTGGGGGGTACTTTTGCTGGCATCACACAATGGGGCAATGAAAGAGGAATCTAGGACGTCAGCAGGAGGAAAATTACTATGTAAAGGATGGAAAGTTGTGAGATCTGATCTTCTGTGACCCTGACTATTATTTACATTTTCTTTTGGGGGGGGGGGCCCAATTAGAACTTCTGCTATGGGGCCCCATGATTCCTATGTACGCCCCCGATGAGACACCTTTTTATAGGCCATCTGTTGAACCAGCTGATATTATGTTTCACCAAGTAACAGGATTGCTTTCTATTTACTGATAGATTTCAGCTGGTGTCAGGACTTTCCATGGATTTTTTCCCCTGTATTTCTTCATGTCTTCAATAGAGATGAGCGTTGTTCTACTCGAACTGTTCGCCAATCTCAAATTCGAGCTGTTTTGGGCGGTGTTCGAGCCGTTCGGCGAACACGAACGATTTGAGAAAAATTCGGCTGTTCGAGGTTATGTTCGATAACTGTTCGTGCACCAAAATCATAACTGGATTTTTTCTCAGTAATGATGAAAATTAATGTTAATACGCAGTTTGAGTGTACACCGGGGTGGGGGGAGGGGCAGGGGATGGATCTCTGCAGGAACAATGAAGATCTCCATTTTTTTTTCTCTTTCCCGCATTTACAGTGGGGAGGTGCAATCTGTCAGCCTATCAGCAGCGCACACACGGAGCGAAGTGCTTATTTTCACACAAGCAAGGGCATGTGTCATTGGCAGTGTATGTCACTTGTCCTTGCCCTATAAGACCAAGCCATTTTCCCCGTCGCCACCATTTTCTCACTGCTGCAGCTGCGTGTTAGACGGCACCGCTGTTGCTGTGTGTGCTATACCTTGTTAATTTCAAGCCAATTTTCGCACAAATCTACAGATAGCTTGGGAGTAGGGAATAGTTGTGATTGCAGTCCTTTTAAGGACTAGGTTACAGCATTTCCTACGACTTTTATCAGGCAGGTCTGTGCTCTTAAATAGATAGATTGTGGGAGTAAAGACTAATTGTAATTGCAGTCCTTTTCAGGACTAGGTTACATCAGTTCCTATCAGTTTTTGCCAGGCAGGTCTGTGCCAGTGCTGTGCAAGTTTTTTTCACAGCATTTGGCTGAATCTAGCAAAGCTAATCCTTTTTGGCCTATTGCAGAGTGTGTTAGTCAGTGGAGTAGCCTATCTGTGTTGCAAGATATACCACCTGTGTATAGAATACCAATTTTTTTACTGCACCTAGTGAAGTAAAATCTTTTGGGCATAGCATCATTCTATTAGTCCATCTATACTGACCTCCATCAGGTTGCAAACTGAATATATTTTTTTCTGCATCTACCTCTGAAAAAATATTTGGGCTTCTAGCTGTGTGGGGACTTGTTCTATTACTCCATCTATACTGACCTCCATCAGATTGCAAACTGAATATATTTTTTTCTGCATCTACCTCTGAAAAAATATTGGGCTTCTAGCTGTGTGTGGGACTTGTTGTATTAGTCCATCTATACTGACCTCCATCAGGTTGCAAATTAAAAATAATTTTATCTGCATCTACAGTACCTCTGAAAAAATATTTGGGCTTCTAGCAGTGTGTGGGACTTGTTCTATTAGTCCATCTATACTGACCTCCATCAGGTTGCAAATTGAATATAATTTTTATCTGCATCTAGCTCTTAAAAAATATTTGGCCTTCTAGCAGTGTGTGGGACTTTCTCTATTAGTCCATCTATACTGACCTCCATCAGGTTGCAAATTAAAAATAATTTTTATCTGCATCTAGCTCTGAAAAAATATTTGGCCTTCTAGCAGTGTGTGGGACTTTCTCTATTAGTCCATCTATACTGACCTCCATCAGGTTGCAAATTAAAATTAATTTTTATCTGCATCTAAAGTACCTCTGAAAAAATATTTGGGCTTCTAGCTGTGTGTGGGACTTGTTCTATTAGTCCATCTATACTGACCTCCATTAGGTTGCAAATTGAATATAATTTTTATCTGCATTTAGCTCTGAAAAAATATTTGGCCTTCTAGCAGTGTGTGGGACTTTCTCTATTAGTCCATCTATACTGACCTCCATCAGGTTGCAAATTGAATATAATTTTTATCTGCATCTAGCTCTGAAAAAATATTTGGCCTTCTAGCAGTGTGTGGGACTTTCTCTATTAGTCCATCTATACTGACCTCCATCAGGTTGCAAATTCAAAATAATTTTTATCTGCATCTACCTCTGAAAAAATATTTGGGCTTCTAGCTGTGTGTGGGACTTGTTCTATTACTCCATCTATACTGACCTCCATCAGGTTGCAAACTGAATATATTTTTTTCTGCATCTACCTCTGAAAAATATTGGGCTTCTAGCTATGTGTGGGACTTGTTGTATTAGTCCATCTATACTGACCTCCATCAGGTTGCAAATTGAATATCATTTTTATCTGCATCTAGCTCTGAAAAAATATTTGGCCTTCTAGCAGTGTGTGGGACTTTCTCTATTAGTCCATCTATACTGACCTCCATCAGGTTGCAAATTCAAAATAATTTTTTGTCTGCATCTAGCTCTGAAAAAATATTTGGCCTTCTAGCAGTGTGTGGGACTTTCTCTATTAGTCCATCTATACTGACCTCCATCAGGTTGCAAATTAAAATTAATTTTTATCTGCATCTAAAGTACCTCTGAAAAAATATTTGGGCTTCTAGCTGTGTGTGGGACTTGTTCTATTAGTCCATCTATACTGACCTCCATTAGGTTGCAAATTGAATATAATTTTTATCTGCATTTAGCTCTGAAAAAATATTTGGCCTTCTAGCAGTGTGTGGGACTTTCTCTATTAGTCCATCTATACTGACCTCCATCAGGTTGCAAATTGAATATAATTTTTATCTGCATCTAGCTCTGAAAAAATATTTGGCCTTCTAGCAGTGTGTGGGACTTTCTCTATTAGTCCATCTATACTGACCTCCATCAGGTTGCAAATTAAAAATAATTTTTATCTGCATCTACCTCTGAAAAAATATTTGGGCTTCTAGCTGTGTGTGGGACTTGTTCTATTACTCCATCTATACTGACCTCCATCAGGTTGCAAACTGAATATATTTTTTTCTGCATCTACCTCTGAAAAATATTGGGCTTCTAGCTATGTGTGGGACTTGTTGTATTAGTCCATCTATACTGACCTCCATCAGGTTGCAAATTGAATATCATTTTTATCTGCATCTAGCTCTGAAAAAATATTTGGCCTTCTAGCAGTGTGTGGGACTTTCTCTATTAGTCCATCTATACTGACCTCCATCAGGTTGCAAACTGAATATATTTTTTTTCTGCATCTACCTCTGAAAAAATATTGGGCTTGTAGCTGTGTGTGGGACTTGTTCTATTAATCCATCTATACAGACCTCCATCAGGTTGCAAACTGAATAAAAAATTTTTCTGCATCTACCTCTGAAAAAATATTTGGGCCTCTAGCTGTGTGTGGGACTTGTTCTATTAGTCCATCTATACTGACCTCCATCAGGTTGCAAATTGAATATAATTTTTTCTGCATCTAACCCAGCCAATAGTTTTGGCCTAATACCACAGTTTGGCCACTCAGCTCTGCTTGGTTCCCATCCATTGTTTTTTTGTGCAAACAACTCCAGAGTTGTGAATTAGTTAACCACCAAAATGAGTGGAAAAAGGCCTGCTGCTGGTGGAAAGGGGAATAGGCGTGTTGGGAAGGGGAAAAAAGGTTGTGTCCGTGGGGTAGGTGTTAAAGCAACAGTAACATCTGCAGAAGAAAGACCATCTTCCAGCCAAACTAAAATGTCTACTTCTTTTAGCGGACAATGTGATAAGATCCCTTTCTTACGGCCACGCCAATCGCTACAAATTCCAGATGAGGCACAAAAACAGCAGGTGCTTCAACGGATATCAAGTGCTCCTTTAAGTGGGCTCTCCTCCACATCAACTTCAACATCACAAATACTCCAGTCCTCAAAGGTGTCACCCCAATCGCACTTGCTTCCTCACAGCTCCCAAATCTCCAGCTGCCCGTCTGAGTATGAGGTAGAACAGATGGTTGAGTCTGCAGAGCTGTTTACTCATACTATAGCCTGGGAATCAGAGGTCGACTCCAGCGCTTCTGTGAATCCAGACGAGGAAATGATCTGCACTGATGCCCAGAATCTTTATGAGTCGGATCCAGGACCAGACGCAGAAGGTTCTGACCATAATGTAGACCCTCATTCCCAAACTGTAACTCCTGTTGGTGGAGACAATGAGGAAGACGATGATAAGACTCAAATACCTGATTGGAGCGACAACTTTAGTTTTTTGTCAGGGCAGGAACAGGTTGGCTCTGAGGACGACGGGTGTGATAACGCACAGGGTGATGATGATGAGGTTGGAGATCCCACTTACTGTCAACCCACAGTCAGCCAAGAGATGAGGTCAGCAGAGGAGGTGGAGGAAGATGCTAGTGACGACGAGGTCAGGTTGCGCCTTCCTGGACAGAGACGTAGTACTGGAAGCACGTCAACAACTGCATCCTCAAACACAACTCTGCCTCTCACCACAAGTCGTGGTGGCTCTTCAGGTCGCATGGGTGCTAAGCCTTGCATAGCCTGGGCATTTTTTCAGATCAATAAAGATGACCCAACTCGTGTTATCTGTAACATTTGTCAGCAAAAGCTAAGTAGAGGCCAAAAAATACATAGTTTGAGTACTTCATGCATGAACCGGCACATGGACATGAAGCATAAGTTGCAGTGGGAAGCTCAGTGTGCTACAATGCGGCCTAGCCGGCCGGGCCAACCACCGTCTGCCATATCTTGTGCATCCGCGGCCTCTTCATCCTCTGTGACTGGGGGGACAGCAGTCACACCTGTTTTGGGGCGCAGACCTGCCACCTCTTTACCCGCAACAGCCAGCGTGATTGGCAGGTCATCATTTTCTTTGGAGGTGGTAACACCAGCTGGTGTTGAGCGCTGTCCGACATCGATAGCACCACCTTTGGATCAAGGCAACCTAACATGTCCGCCTGCATCTTCCTCACAGACCGGCAGTTTGCCGGGGACACCCTTATCAACCCCGTCTAAGCACAATAGCCAGCCCTCGGTCCCTCAGATGTGGACAAGTAAAAGACCATTTCCTCCTAGCCATGAGAAAGCTAAGAGGTTGAATTTCACCATCTGCAAGCTCTTGGCTACAGAAATGCTGCCTTTCCGCCTGGTGGACACAGAGGATTTTCGAGACCTTATGTCCGTCGCAGTGCCCCAGTACCAGATGCCCAGTCGGCACTACTTCTCAAAGAAAGGTGTGCCTGCGCTCCACCAGCATGTCGCACACAACATCACCGCTTCTTTGAGAAACTCTGTGTGTGACAGGGTGCATTTCACCACAGACACTTGGACGAGTAGGCATGGACAGGGGCGTTACATGTCGCTGACTGGGCACTGGGTAACTATGGTGACAGCAGGACAAGGGGCTGCTGTCCAAGTCTTGCCGTCCCCACGAGTTGTGCGTCAATCCTCTTTATGTCAAAGTTCCTCCACTGCTTCTGCCTCCTCAACCTCCTCTCGGTCTTCCACCTGCACCCAAAGCCTGTCTGGTCATGCCACAAGCTTTCTAACTGCGCAGAAGGGATCCTGCACACCTCCTTACTATGCTGGCAGTAGGGCTCAACGTCATCAGGCGGTTTTTACATTGAAATGTCTGGGAAATGTGAGTCACACAGCTGAGGAGTTGTGGTCAGCTCTGGAGAACCAATTTCATGAATGGTTGTCTCCACTGGACCTGAAACCAGGGAAGGCCGTGTGCGACAATGCTGCAAACCTGGGTGCGGCCCTTCGCCGGGGCAATGTCACACACGTGCCTTGTATGGCTCACGTGTTGAACCTGGTTGTCCAGCAATTTTTAGCCCACTATCCCAGACTAGATGGCCTTCTGCAGAGGGCACGGTCGCTGTGTGCTCACTTCCGCCGTTCGCATCCCGCAGCTCAGCGACTTACATCTCTACAGAAGTCGTTGGGCCTGCCACTTCACCGGCTAAAATGCGATGTGCCTACCCGGTGGAATTCAACTCTGCACATGTTGCAGCGACTGTGGCAGCACCGACAAGCCCTGGTGCAATACGTTCTGACGTATAGCCTGGGCCAACGAGATCCAGAGGTGGGGCAAATCACGCTGGAGGAGTGGTCTCAGATCAGGGACCTATGCACCCTTCTGCACAGTTTTGAAATGGCGACGAAGATGTTTAGTGCTGACGATGCCATTATCAGCATGACTATTCCGGTGATTTACATGCTGGAGCACATGTTAAACAGAATTCGGAGTCAGGTGGTGGCACAAGAGGAGGTGGAGGAAGTAGAGGAGGAGGAGTTGTATGCGGAAGGGCTAACATCTGCAAGGTCCAGACGGTCGGCAGCACCAAGGCGGCAGGCATGTGAGGGTGGGGGAGATGGTTTTACCAGGGCGCATGGTAGCAGCCAAACTAGTGAGGAAGGTGCAGGAGCCCAGGAAGAAGTGGAGGACGAACTGATGGAAGACTCATCAGATGAGGGAGACCTTGATCACATTTCTGTTGTGCGAGGTTGGGGGGAGAGGACAGAGGAAGGAAGCATGATTGTTACCTCGCCACCAACACAACAGGGACTTGGTGCTCCTGGATGCGCAACACACATGAGTGCCTTCTTGCTGCACTACCTGCAACATGACCCTCGAATTGTGAGAATTAGAAATAATCCTGACTACTGGGTTGCCACACTGTTAGATCCCCGGTACAAAAGTAAATTTGCAGAAATTATTCCTGCCATAGAAAGGGATGCACGCATGCAGGAGTATCAGCAGAGACTGTTGCTGAATCTTACATGTGCTTTTCCACAAAATACCAGTGGTGCACGTAGTGAATCTCACAGTTCCAACTTGCCAACCGTGGGACCGTCAAGTGTTCAGCACTCAAACCGTAACAGAACCACAGTATCTGCTGGTAACATCAATTTTGCGGAATCATTTCACCACTTTTTTAGCCCATCCTTTGCAAGGCCACAGGAGACAAGAAGTCTGACACATAGTCAACGCCTAGAGACGATGGTACAGGAGTATCTTCAAGTAAACATTGAAGCCATGACTGTGTCACTGGACCCTTGCTCTTTTTGGGCTTCCAATCTGGATAAATGGCCGGAGCTAGCCACTTACGCCTTGGAGATCTTGTCATGCCCCGCAGCCAGCGTTCTGTCTGAACGTGTGTTCAGCGCTGCTGGTGGTGTGCTGACAGATAAGCGCACGCGGCTCTCCACTGATAATGTAGACAGACTCACGTTCATAAAGATGAACAAATCATGGATCTGAAACGACTTTTCTACCCCTGTGTCATCCTGGGGAGAGTAAAAGCTTGATGATTGGTTAAAATCACCCTACCAACCGTTTTAAGCTTTCAAATTACTAATCATGTTTATCTGTATCTTGGCTGGAAAATAATTTGGGCTTTGTAGCAGTGTGCAGCACTGATTCTATTAGGCCATCTATAATAAGCTGGACCAGATTTAAAATTACTAATCATGTTTATCTGTATCTTGACTGGAAAATAATTTGGGCTTTGTAGCAGTGTGCAGCACTGATCCTATTAGGCCATCTATACTAAAGCTTCACCAGATTTAAAATTAATAATAATTTTTAGCTGCATCTAGCCCGGAAAATAATTTTGGGGCTCCGAGATGCGCAAGACACATAAGTGCCTTCTTGCTGCACTACCTGCAGCATGACCTTCATATTGTCAGAATTCGAAGTAATCATGACTACTGGGTTGCCACACTCTTAGATCCCCCAAACTTTTCGATCAACCTTTTCATTTTAATAAAGACCAAAAAAATGGTCATTTTTGAAATTATAAGCATTAGCAGGTTGTTAGAAACTGAAATCAAACAGTTTTCAACTCAAAACTTTATTCTAGGTGATGTTACATTTTCACATAGGACCCCTTGTTCGAAAGGAGCTTCTGAACTCTCTCGTCCATTGAATTTGTCAGGTTTTGGATGGTTTCTGCTTCAATTGTTTTGCATGAGGACAGAATACCCTCCCAGAGCTGTTGCTTAGATGTGAACTGCCTCCCGCCATCATAGACACTCCTTTTAATGATGCTCCAAAGGTTCTGAATGGGGTAGAGGTCAGGGGAGCATGGGGGTCACACCATAAGTTTGTCCCCTTTTATGCCCATATCAGCCAGAGATGCAGATGTTTTATGTGCAGCATGAGATGGTGCATTATCATGCAAAAAAATGATCTTGCTGTGAAATACACGGTTCTTCTTCTTGAACCATGGCAGGAAGTGCTGTTTGAGAAAATCCACATACATTATGGAGTTCATCTTTAGCGCCTTCAGGGATCCTAAAGGGGCCGACAATCTCTCTCCCCATGATTCCAGCCCAAAACATTACTCCACCTCCTCCTTGTTGGCGCTGTAGCCGTGTTTGCGTGGGGTGTCCATCAACCAGCCATCCTCCACTCCATCCATCTGGACCATCGAGCGCTGCACGGCACTCATCCGTGAACAAAACAGTTTTGAAATCAGTCTTCATGTAATGTTTGGCCCACTGGAGCCGTTTCTGCTTGTGTGAAGTGGATAGAGGAGGTCGACAGGATGGCGTATGCACAGCTGCAAACCTCTGAAGGACCCTGCATCTTGTTGTTCGGGGGACGTTGGAGGCACCAGCAGCTTCAAAAACTTGTCTGCTGCTATGACAAGGCTTTTTTGCCGCTGCTCTTTCAACCTGACGTAATTGCCTGTAGGAAAGAGTCCTCAATTTGCCCTTATCAGCACGCACACGTGTGTACTGTGAATCAGCTACATACTTCTTGATTGCCAAGACACTTCATCCTGATCATCGCACAATGTTGATTGTAGTCATGCCTTGACCTAAACACTCCACAATTTGTTGCTTCTCAGCAGCCGACACATCCTTTTTCTTTCCCATTTTGGCAGAAAATGTAGGCTGCTTAATAATGTGAGACAGCCTTCTTAAGTAGTCTTGCCTTTCATTGGACACACCTGCCAAACTAATTAGCACAGGTGTCTGCAATTGCTTACAGTGATATAAAGAGCCCTGACACACATCACCATCAATGAGTTTAACTGACAAACAAACAAATTCTTCCCTTATCACTCCTAAACACTTTTTGCATAATAATTTGGAACACAGTGTACATGTGCTTTTCCACAAAACACCAGTGGTTCACGTAGTGAATCTTACAGTTCTAACTTGCCAAACGTGGTCTGTATGGAGTTGTTCAATAAAGGGCCCAAAATTAAGATAACATAGATGGGAGAGGTCTCTATGAATAGGAATTCCTAAGTATTTGATACCCTGTGAGGGCCAGGCAAAGGGAAAGTTGGACTGGATGGAATCCTATATGGATTTGGGGAGGGAGACATCGAGGGCCTCAGACTTCGCTGCATTGATTTTAAAATTTGACCATGTAACAAAGTGATCTATTTCAGCCATAACAGCATGGATGGATATATGTGATTGAGTGATATATACTAGGACATCATCAGCAAATAGAGAGCACTTGTACTCGGTGCCTCCCACCTCAATCCACCTAATATTGGGGTTATGGCGAATTGATGAGAGCAGGTGCTCCGTCACTAGGATGTATAAGAGAGGGGACAGAGAACATCCCTGCCTTGTCCCATTGGTGATTGTGAAAGGTGATGAAAATGTTCTGACGCGCCCCCTGGGCCTTGGGACACCCGGAGCCGGACCCTTTTTGGTGGATGCTGGTGGTTGTAGTCTCCGTGGCGGCGACCCGGTTCCGTGGCTCAGGGCGGTCAAACCAGTGGCGGAACTATTTATGTGGTTTTGATGTTTAAATGTCCGACTACGCCACCCGTGGATTGCGGCTGAGGCTGGTGTTGTGGGTGCAGCAGAGCGTAGCATAACTCCCCACGGGAGGAGTATAGCCTCAGGGCAGTGTATGCGGAGGATGGGGGTGATGGTGCAGGGCAGCAGCAGTAACGACACGGAGTCAGTGATGCAGTCCAGGGCCTTTACTCACAGTTCTTATTATCCAGACCACGTCTGCAGGTAACAGCTGCCCACGTCGTACTGTGCTCACCAGGTGAGGGGCTCAGACAACTCCCAGATAACTTTGGAGCGCTTCACAGGACCCCCTTTGTGTGTCCTTTGTCTGGCCTTTCTTACCAACCCTTCTGTCCGGCTGCCTCGGGCCTCCTCTTGGTAAACTTGGCGCCAGTTTCCCTGACCCTATGTGGTGCCTTCCTAGCGGGTGTAGCGAGGGGCTGCGCCACATAAAATGTCACAGCCTCCTGTTTCTAGCTGAGGGTCGTTTCCTGCCTCCACTAGTTTCGGGGACCGGTCTCCCCCTTTGGCCTGACCCCTCCACGCAGGTGGATTCGGGCGTGCGGTGGCGACTCGCCCGTCCGCACCCCTGGGATCCCTTCGTTCCTCGTTCCAGGAGCCTTCTCCACTCCTCTTCCTTCCTGGGCCTCTGTTACTAGGCCTGGGCCTCTGTTACTAGGCCCGCCTCCGGAGCAGAGCACATGCAGAGCCCCTGCTCCCTGCCACTTCTGCTCAGACTTCTCTGCACTGAACTAAGATGGTGCCCACCTTTTATACTCCCTTCTCAATGCACCCAGGAACTGCTTCCTCCCTGCTCCTGCACTACAGGGTTCCCCTTCTTCAGTGTTCCCTCCCCCCACTCCAGTCAGGGACAGGGACTGTCGTGCCCATCTCAGGGGCATATTGGTCGCCCTGCCCCACGGCAATGTGGTGTAATGCATGCAGGTGTCGGGTCCTGATCCACACTACATCCTTACCTGAGAGTGAGATATCACACCTCTGGGTGAGGTGCAATACCTCTGTAGCAACCGAGCCCTCAGGGTGCTACAGTTCCATTTATCTTCAGCCTAGGTGACGTATTGCGATACAGGGCCGTGATTTTGGCTATAAAAGGGTCCCCTAGACCCCTACCCCAAGCTTTTTAAGAGAATCATATATGGCGTGCCAGGAGACTCTATGGAATGCTTTCTCAGCATCCAACGAGAGTATCTAATTACAAATTTTTAACTGCATCTAGCCCAGGAAATACTTTGTGCCTAGTAGCAGTGTCTGCTAGTCAGCGGATTATCCCGGCTGTTAAGCAAGCTACACCACCTGTAGTTTGGACACTTAATTTTTTCAAAGGAAATGCTTCGGGACCACGGGATACTCAGTGAAGAGCATCAGGAGGCACCCCAAGGCATAGGGGCTGGGACTGGCAGTAGGATGCCTTGCGGTGGACAGCCGAGCTCGATCCTTATAAAAGCTTTTTAACTGCAGCAGCTTTAGTGGACGCTACTGGAGCTGGAATTACGCGGCTGCTGGCATGAGACTTGCCCTCCAATAGATCCTTGTAAATGGATTTAAAGTGTATTCATTCAAATTAGAGAGACAATTTAAATTAAAAAGCTTAGAGCTGCCTCCACCACAGGGGGGCTCGCTCGACCCACCAGCGGACAGGCACCAGTATTGGGAGAGGGGGGCTGGCCGTCAGGGTTCACCGCGGCTCTGGCACAAACCCGGCGACGCGGAGGTGGCATGGGCAGGAGCGGACTGAACGTGTCGGCTTCTCAGTTTTTGGATTTTAGAAGGGCATGACATGCCTATATCTGTGTCTCCCCCTCCTTTTACTCCTCCACCTCTTTTCTTTTCACATGACTATATGTACTTGTCACTTTTCCATGTGTTAGTTGTGTCTTCTGAGCAGTTTGTCAGCTTTTGGACACCTTTGAAGGTGTTTTCTATGTGTTTCTATGTGTTTTTGTTTGCCTGCCATTGGTTTTAACGGTGTTCGAAGGTGTTCGACGAACAGTTCGACGAACAGTTCGGCGAACACACGGGTGTTCGACGAACCGAACTCGAACACTACGGGGGTGGCTCAACACTAGTCTTCAATACTTTTTCCCTGTGTCAGTTCTCATCTTTACACATTTTGGGTGTTTCACTGATCAATCATAAAGTAAATCCATCAATCAGAAATCAGAAAGCTAATTCAATCAGTGGCTATTGCCCCATGGAAAGAAAGATTTATTATGTTAAAATCCAATTTTGTTATTCTTCTTCCGAGAACCGAGAGGTAACCATACCCATCAGATCATGGGCCGATTTTACTGCTGTTAGCTGGTTCAGACAAATTTTGACTTATTTATATAGGCACATTAACTGTAGATTGGTACGGCTGGTAATCCAGTATTTACTTGTCCTTTCTTGATTTAAAGTCCTGGGGGCTGGTTGTGATCAACGATCTTTTGAACCTTCCCCAATATTTTTAAATTTTGCCTACCACTCTTAAGCATCAGAAAAAAATGTACAATATTCTTTTTTTCCCTGGTGCACCATCAATTCTGTTGGTTCCCCAAGACAATCCCGATCCTTGTACATTTACTTTGGCTTTGCTTGATTTTGCTGTTGGATTTTTTTTTCCTGATCTAATTCAGTCCTCACAGTTTCTACCCCCTTCTAAATACAAATCTTTGTTTCCCTGACCCTGATCTTGGTCTTGCCCACTAGAATTTCTGGTTTACTATTCAATCTTATCCCTTGAACTTTCTCCTACTCTTGATTCTGTTGTTACTTTCTAATTTCCCTATGTAGCTATGCATAGCTATAATGTTTATAGTGCATTCTGTGTTATCTACTGTATATAGAGGTGTTATCAGTCATTGTACAGGAGGAGGAGGTGAGCTGTGACATCACCTATTGTGAATGGTGGATCCTGTGATATCTACTGTATATAGAGGTGTTATCAGTCATTGTACAGGAGGAGGAGGTGAGCTGTGACATCACCTATTGTGAATGGTGGATCCTGTGTTATCTACTGTTTATAGAGGTGTTATCAGTCATTGTACAGGGAAGGAGGAGGTGAGCTGTGACATCACCTATGGTGGATCCTGCGTTATCTATTGTATATAGAGGTGCTATCAGTCATTGTTAGTATTGAGCGAGCACTAAAATGCTTGGGTGCTCGAAGCTCGGGCTGAGCTCACCGTGATACTCGGGTGCTCGACCCGAGCAACGAGCCCAATGTTAGTCTATGGGAGACCCGAGCATTTTTGCTGCGGCACCCCCGGCAGTCTGTAGAAAGCCTAAAAAGTGCCCAAAACGATAGTGACAGTGCTCAAAAGACATGGGGGCAGCATGGGCATCGCCCCAGGAAGCATTTCTGACCCCCAGGTCACTGCTGTCAACAACGTGGTCAGAGGTATTAAGCCACTTTTACGGGCTCACAATAAAACGTTCAAAAACGAAAATGAAACTGCTTTCCTGTGAAATATGTTAAGGAACTTCCTTTCCAGGGTAAAGACTTGTGTATAAGGTAAAATAAATAACCACAAACAAAAATACTCCTACACACCTTGGGCTATGTTCACAAGTAGCATTTTTATGCACTTTTGTATTGCTTTCAACCATGACAAATGCATTCACCAGGAAATGTCATTTTAACATTTTACAACCTTATCTGGCCATGTGCTGTGTGACACATGCATACAGTGCTGAAAAGACATGGGAACAGCATGGGGAAGACCCCTGGAAGCATCTCTGACACCCAGGTCACTGCCTAAAAGTGTGCCCATCAGAAGTCATCCTTGCCGCATCAGAAGATGCAGACTTGCAACTATCCCCTTGCAAGTCCTTGTCCCAGAGCAGTGTTCAATTGTACCTCCCCCATTCCTTGCAATGCAAGCGCAAGTATGCAGCCTGCCACCCACCCACCCCCACGCTGCAATACTATACTGCTAGCTTGCACTTGAAATGGGGCCTTTTAGTTTGGAGGAGGCCGAAGCTGGCCACTACCTCATAGCTGCGTCGGCAGCGAGGTCTCCATACTCAGTCTCCAACCGCCACTATTTGTCCTGGGAACCTTCCCCACACTTTTCTTAGCCTTGCCTGCTTTAGCGCAGCATTGGACGAGCCCACCAGACAACCAAAAACTCCTCCGGTGGGCCCTGGCTTCTCCATCAGGGGAGTTGAGAGTGCCAAGGTGAGGACTCGGAGCATGATGATGATGATAGAAGTTAGCATCTGCTTTGTTTTCTTGGAATGCAAGCGTAAGTGTGCAGCCTGCCACCCGCCCACCCCCAGGCTGCAATACCATACTGCTAGCTTGCTTGCGCTTGAAATGAGGCCTTTTAGGCTTGTGGAGGCAGATGCCAGCCACCATGTCATGCCTGCATCGGCAGCCTGGTATCCATACTCAGTCTCCAGCCTCCCCTATTTGTCCCGGTGCGCCTTATACACAAGCGCGCATACCAAAATATTACCTGTGCCCTCCCCAGTGCATTTAGTGGGAAGGACAGCCTATTCCGCTGTAGTGTGTGCACACCAACCCCCTGTTCGTGGCACATGCGAAGATGCCTCCGCCCTGCACCTGTCATTGCAGACTTTCAACTATCCCCGTTCAAGTCCTTGTTCCAGGGCAGTGTTCAATTGTACCTCCCCCATTCCTTGTCATGCAAGCGCAAGTGTGCAGCCTGCCACCCACCCACCCCCAGGCTGCAATACTATACTGCTAGCTTGCTTGCACTTGAAATTGGGATGTGGAGGCGGAATCTGGCCACCACGTCATGGCTGCGTCGGCGGCCTGGTATCCATACTCAGTCCACAGCCGCCCGGCGGCCGGGTGTCCACGCTTGGTCCCAAGCCGCCAGGGGGTGACAGGGTGTCCATACTCAGTCCCCAGCCGCCCCACGCATACCAAAACATTACCTGTGCCCTCCCCAGTGCATTTAGTGGGAAGGACAGCCTAACCACAAACACGTGGACAAGTGAATGTGACCAGGGATGGAACATCTCACTGACGCCTTCACACTGGGTTAATATTGTGGAAGCCGGGACGCAGTTGGACACTGGGATGCAACACGTCCTCCAGACATAGAAGATTGCGGGTCCTGGGTCAATCAGGCTTCAACACAAAGTTCAAAAGGTAAACAGCAGCAGTGGTCGGCCTCCTACACAACGAATAAATTATTCATGATCATGAGGCCATCCATCTCCTTAGCTTTCTGTTCCTTGGAATGCAAGCGCATGTATGTAGTAGCGGCTAGGCCTGAGGTGGTCAGCGTTTTGGCGCATATCCTACCTCCTCCTAGGATTGCTGGATGTTTTCCTGCTACTATCCCAGTTCTATGACTCCCGTTAAAACAAAGCTTCAGGTGATGAATGATGGATGAGGTGGTGGCAAAGGAGAAAGAGAAGGAGGAATAGGGACCATTCACATCAATATCATGCCAGTCAACCACACGTCTTGTAGGATATGTTTCTGTACCAAAAGGAGCGGTTCGGCTACACAGTTATAGGGCATACAGTGAGTGCAATGCCTACCAAAAATTTTGAGGCACTCCAATGCCCCTTGGAAGTGACATGGAGGTCAGAGGGCCTTAACTAAACCATTTTTTCCATTTATAGCAACTGGGTCTCCTGTACGCTGTTGGCCTAAGCAGTGAATGGAAGGCTTTCCAAAAATTATGAGGAACTGCAATGCCCCTTGAAACAGACGTGGATTACAGCGTACTAAAAACCTTCTACCCATTATTGGGGAGTGGGTCTCCCTTAGTGTTCGCCTATGCATTAAAAAGCTAAAGCTGACTAAAATTAGGAGGAAATGCAATGCCTGTTGGAAGAGTCGTGGAGGTTAGAGGTAATTAAAAACAACATTTCAATGCCCCTTGGAAGAGCTTGTGGAGTTCAGACTGGTTTAACAAGACGGTTTTAATGCCCCTTGGAAGAGACGTGGAGGTCACAGTAGCTTAACAAGATGGTTTTAATGCCCCTTGGAATAGACGTGGAGTTCAGAGTGGTTTAACAAGACGGTTTTAATGCCCCTTGGAAGAGACGTAGAGGTCACAATAGCTTAACAAGACGGTTTTATTGCCCCTTGGTAGAGACGTGGAGGTCACAGTAGCTTAACAAGACGGTTTTAATGCCCCTTGGAAGAGACATTGAGGTCACAGTGGAATAAAAAGACAATATCAATGCCCCTTGGAAGAGACGTGAAGGTCCCAGTGGAATAAAAAGACAATATCAATGAACCTTGGAAGAGACGTGGAGGTCACAGTGGCTTAACAAGACGATTTTAATGCCCCTTACAACAGCCATGCAGTTTAGCATATTAAAAACATTATTCCCATTATTGGGGAGTGGGTCTCCCATAGTCTTAGCCTATGCCTTCGAAGCAAAAGCTGACAAAAATTAGGACGGAGGAACTTGCATTGCCCCTTACAAGAGCCATGCAGTACAGCATATTAAAAACATTATTCCCATTATTGGGGAGTGGGTCCCCCTTAGTGTTCGCCTATGCATTGAAATGCAAAAGCTGACTAAAATTAGGAGGAAATGCAATGCCCGTTGGAAGAGTCGTGGAGGTTAGAGGTAATTAAAAACAACATTTTAATGCCCCATGGAAGAGCTGTGGAGTTCAGAATGGTTTAACAAGATGGTTTTAATGCCCCTTGGAAGAGACGTGGAGGTGACAGTGGCTTAACAAGACGGTTTTAATGCCCCTTGGAATAGACGTGGAGTTCAGAGTGGTTTAACAAGACGGTTTTAATGCCCCTTGGAAGAGAGGTTGTGGTCCCAGTGGAATAAAAAGACAATATCAGTGCCCCTTGGAAGAGTAGTGGAGGTTACAGTGGAATAAAAAGACAATATCAATGCCCCTTGGAAGAGTGGTGTAGGTCGCAGTGGAATAAAAAGACAATATCAATGCCCCTTGGAAGAGTGGTGGAGGTCCCAGTGGAATAAAAAGACAATATCAATGACCCTTGGAAGAGTGGTGGAGGTCACAGTAGCTTAACAAGACGATTTTAATGCCCCTTGAAAGAGACGTGGAGGTCACAGTAGCTTAACAAGACGATTTTAATGCCCCTTGAAAGAGACGTGGAGTTCAGAGTCTTTTAACAAGACGGTTTTAAAGCCCCTTGGAAGAGACGTGGAGGTCACAGTAGCTTAACAAGACGGTTTTAATGCCCCTTGGAAGAGACGTGGAGGTCACAGTGGAATAAAAAGACAATATCAATGCCCCTTGGAAGAGATGTGAAGGAGGTCCCAGTGGAATAAAAAGACAATGTCAATGCCCCTTGGAAGAGTGGTGGAGGTCCCAGTGTAATAAAAAGACAATATCAATGCCCCTTGGAAGAGTGGTGAAGGTTACAGTGGAATAAAAAGACAATATCAATGCCTCTTGGATGAGTGGTGGAAATCGCAGTGGAATAAAAAGACAATATCAATGCCCCTTGGAAGAGTAGTGGAGGTCCCAGTGGAATAAAAAGACAATATCAATGCCCCTTGGAAGAGACGTGAAGATCCCAGTGGAATAAAAAGACAATATCAATGACCCTTGTAAGAGACGTGGAGGTCACAGTAGCTTAAGAAGACGATTTTAATGCCCCTTACAAGAGCCATGCAGTACAGCATATTAAAAACATTATTCCAATTATTGGGGAGTGGGTCTCCCATAGTCTTTGCCTATGCCTTCCAAGCAAAAGCTGCCAAAAATTAGGATGGAGGAATTTGCAATGCCCCTTACAAGAGCCATGCAGTACAGCATATTAAAAACATTATTCCCATTATTGGGGAGTGGGTCTCCCATAGTCTTTGCCTATGCCTTCCAAGCAAAAGGTGGCAAAAATTAGGACAGAGTAACTTGCAATGCCCCTTACAAGAGCCATGCAGTACAGCATATTTAAAACATTCTTCCCATTATTGGGGAGTGGGTCTCCCATAGTCTTTGCCTATGCCTTCCAAGCAAAAGCTGCCAAAAATTAGGACAGAGGAACTTGCAATGCTGGCAACACGGACAACGGTCACCCTGGTGGTATAGTGGTGGTGGAGGCTGAGGATAAGGAGAAGAGCAAAAAACAGCCAAAATGAGGAAGCGTATACCCATGTGTGGGTGTGAAGCTGTGCATGGGAATACACCTCCCGAAATAACACAGTGGATTTGACTTTATGTTACTCTGCTGTCATTTGGTGGTGATGTGTTACGGATCTGGGTGGTGGAACCTCTGTGTTCTGCGGTGCAAGGAGGGACCAGAGGGGCGTAACTAGGTATCAACTCGGACCGACCAAGGTCGTACAGTGGCTCATTCGACTCCGTGACCAGGGAAGTACAGAGAAGAGGGACCAGGTGCTACTCTGGGGACCGACCTTGTATGAGAGCAGGTGACTCCCACGGGTCAGAAGGCAGGGACTGACCGGAACAGCAGATGAGCATGGCAGACAGGCTGATGGGTGATTCGGGCAGACGGACTGACAGGCACAGCAGGTAACAAGCAGGAGCCTCCAGGTAGGCGGGCTGGTGGGCATGGCAGGTAACAGGCAGGTGCTTCTAGGTAAATGGGCTGGCAGGCACGGCAGGTAACAGGCAGGTGCTGCCAGGTAAGCGGGCTGGCAGGCACAGCAGGTAACAAGCAGGAGCCTCAAGGTAGGCTGGCTGGTAGGCACGGCAGGTAACAGGCAGGTGCTACTGACACGCCCCCTGGGCCGTGGGGTACTTGGTGCCGGGCCGGTCGTTGCTAGGGGAGATGTCACAGTGGCGTTGACCCGGTCCGTGACCCAGGGCGGTCAGTAAAAAGGGGATTTTATAGTTTTTATGTACAAAGTTCGTGACGCCACCTGTGGTATGCGGCTTAAGGGAGCCGCCGCTTCGGAGCAGGTCCTCTGGAGCTGATGTTAGTGCAGCAAAGCTGGTGTGGCTCTCCACAGGTAGAGCTTAGCTCCAGGGCAGTGTAGATGTTATAGGTGATGCTGGGTGTTGTAGTGCAGGGTTTGATGGCGCAGCAATAATCAGTCCACAACTTAATGGTGGTTTCCTCTTATCTTTACTGGCGGTGATTAGGCAAACCGGGACTAGGGTACTGGCTAGAAGTGGAAGTCCAGGCAGCCTGGAAGCAAGTAAGGAATCCACCTCACCAGGTGAAGTTGGAGGCCTTCCCTTTCCACTAATCTCTTTGGCCCTGCGGCTTGTAGCTGTGCGGTGGCCCTCGTCCCTGAGTGCAATGTCTTTGTACTCACCCGTATGGCAGGCAGCTCGGACCTTGCTGATGCTTCGCTCCCACGTGGCGGTGCTGGGTCCTGCGGTGTGGCTGAGCCTCTGGGCATCTGCTGGGGACAGGAGATCTGCAGTCTCCTGCCCTCCGGTTTCTGCTGCTGTGCCTTCAGTGCCCCACAACCTCGGACTCCCGTGTCTGGTTCCTCTGTGTTGGTTCCTTCTGGGGTGAACTGTCACGCAGCTCCACTCCCCAGCTCCTCTCTCGTCGACGTCCTCACTTCAACTCCTCACACTAAGTCTCACTAACCCCGCCCCCAGATCCCAGTTGCCAAGGGGAGGGACTCCCCTTGCTGGTCTGGAGCCAGGACCGTGTTGCATGCTTAGCAAAACCTAATTAGGGGACCCCTGCTTGCTTCCAGGCATGGCATCACCTCTTGTGAGGGAGGCAATGAAACTGTGGCAACCGGACCCCTGGGGTGCCACATTCCCCCCTAGTTAACTTCAGTACTCCCTGACTGAAGATACCTTTTAAAATTAACAAATAACAATTCTCATTACAAACAGGTTACAAAGTCAAAAATTACAAAAACCCAACAAAAATTGAAAGCAGTCACTGCGGCGCTTTGTCTTTATGCCACAATCCGGGGATTGTCTTTTTCTGGATAACTGAAATTTGGCTGGTGGGAACCGCATCAACCCACTTTGTGAATCGTCCCTGGGCGTGGCTTCAGGGCACTCTTTCGTTGGGCCTGGTCTTCAGCCACGCCTGCGGTTTATTTTCTAGGCCGATTAGTAACTATTTTCAATATTGTCCTGACCACACCTAGTCCTGTGGCCCAATTGTCCATAAATTCAACAAATATACATATCCAAGATTATTTAACGGGTACAACTATATACAACATACGCTTTAATTCTCTTATACTTTAGTTCCTCCAGCGGACAGGAAGCTGACCTTTTGTACTCCGGGTCAACCTACGTAGTACATTTGTTGTCACTGTCCTACCCTGGTCCCTATTGTCTACCCCTGGTGTGGTGGTTCACTATCCTCTACATTTCTCTTAGACCTGCTCCGTACTGATATACTGGACTGTCTTCTCCGGACTCCTAAACCCACCATGGGACTGACAGGTTCACTGCTAGCAGAGGGTAGATTCTCCTGATCTGCTGCTGATGAATCATCTGTCTCTGGGGTTGGCTGGTCTTCAAGAAGTTTCCTGTGAGGCCGCTTGGAGAAAGGTCTGGACCGGTACCACAATCGCTTTGTTCACCTGCGTCCAAGACCGGGGAAATTCTCTGAGGACTGTCTGAACCGTCTCCTCCACTTTTTCTGACGACCAAGGGCTGCCTTGGTCTTCTTCTTTGTGTTTCAACTGTTCAAGACATATCTTCAAGTCATCTCTTGAGACTGCCGCTGAAGTTTCCCCTCCATCCTTACTGATGAGGCACACTTTGGTGCTCTCATAATTCGAAGGTGGGACGGTGTATGGCTCAACCTCCCACTGGTCATCTAATTTATGGACTCGTCTCTTCCTCTTGAGTACTTGTTCTCCAGGTGATAAGGGAACGGCAGGTGCGTGCTGATTATAAGTTTTCTCTTGCTTCTGTCTCGCCTGGGACAAGCTTTTCTCAACACACTCTTGAACTTTGCGGTATTGTTGCTGCCGCTCTGTATCCTAATCTGCATCTGGTGATGTCGTCTCTGGTGTTAAGACTCCCATGTCTAAGTCGATGGGTAGCTTACCAGGTCCTGCTCTCATCAGGTAAGCGGGTGTACAGTTGGTGGAGTTCAACGGGATGTGGTTATATAGGTCCACCAAATCTGGTAACTTCTCTGGCCACAGGCTACGTTCTTCAAGGGGCAACGTCTTCAACAGGTCTATCACCACCTGGTTCATCTTCTCACACAACCCGTAGGTCTGGGGATGATACGGTGTCGTCCTTATTTTCTTGCAGCCGTACAAGTTACAGAATTCCTGGAACACCTCTGATTCAAAGGCTGGACCTTGGTCGGTAAGCACCCGTTCAGGGTAACCGTGCGGGCGGCAAAAGTGCTGTTGGAACGCTTTGGCTGTCGTCTGAGCCGTCTGGTCTTTCACTGGCACTACTACCAAGAACCGGGAGTAGTGGTCTATAGTGTTGAGCCACCCCCGTAGTGTTCGAGTTCGGTTCGGTTCGTCGAACACCCGTGTGTTCGCCGAACTGTTAGTCGAACTGTTCGTCGAACACCTTCGAACACCGTTAAAACCAATGGCAGGCAAACAAAAACACATAGAAACACATAGAAAACACCTTCAAAGGTGTCCAAAAGCTGACAAACTGCTCAGAAGACACAACTAACACATGGAAAAGTGACAAGTACATATAGTCATGCGAAAAGAAAAGAGGTGGAGGAGTAAAAGGAGGGGGAGACACAGATATAGGCATGTCATGCCCTTCTAAAATCCAAAAAGTGAGAAGCCGATACGCTCAGTCCGCTCCTGCCCGTGCCACCTCCGTGTCGCCGGGTTTGTGCCAGAGCCGCGGTGAACCCTGACGGCCAGCCCCCCTCTCCCAATACTGGTGCCTGTCCGCTGGTGGGTCGAGCGAGCCCCCCTGTGGTGGAGGCAGCTCTAAGCTTTTTAATTTAAATTGTCTCTCTAATTTGAATAAATACACTTTAAATCCATTTACAAGGATCTATTGGAGGGCAAGTCTCATGCCAGCAGGCGCGTAATTCCAGCTCCAGTAGCGTCCACTAAAGCTGCTGCAGTTAAAAAGCTTTTATAAGGATCGAGCTCGGCTGTCCACCGCAAGGCATCCTACTGCCAGTCCGAGCCCCTATGCCTTGGGGTGCCTCCTGATGCTCTTCACTGAGTATCCCGTGGTCCCGAAGCATTTCCTTTGAAAAAATGAAGTGTCCAAACTACAGGTGGTGTAGCTTGCTTAACAGCCGGGATAATCCGCTGACTAGCAGACCCTGCTACTAGGCACAAAGTATTTCCTGGGCTAGATGCAGTTAAAAATTTGTAATTAGATACTCTCGTTGGATGCTGAGAAAGCATTCCATAGAGTCTCCTGGCACGCCATATATGATTCTCTTAAAAAGCTTGGGGTAGGGGTCTAGGGGACCCTTTTATAGCCAAAATCACGGCCCTGTATCGCAATACGTCACCTAGGCTGAAGATAAATGGAACTGTAGCACCCTGAGGGCTCGGTTGCTACAGAGGTATTTCATCTCACCCAGAGATGTGATATCTCACTCTCAGGTAAGGATGTAGTGTGGATCAGGACCCGACACCTGCATGCATTACACCACATTGCCATGGGGCAGGGCGACCAATATGCCCCTGAGATGGGCACGACAGTCCCTGTCCCTGGCTGGAGTGGGGGGAGGGAACACTGAGGAAGGGGAACCCTGTAGTGCAGGAGCAGGGAGGAAGCAGTTCCTGGGTGCATTGAGAAGGGAGTATAAAAGGTGGGCACCATCTTAGTTCAGTGCAGAGAAGTCTGAGCAGAAGTGGCAGGGAGCAGGGGCTCTGCATGAGCTCTGCTCCGGAGGCGGGCCTAGTAACAGAGGCCCAGGCCTGGAAGAGGGAGAAGGAAGGAAGAGGAGCGGAGAAGGCTCCAGGAACGAGGAACGAAGGGATCTCAGGGGTGCGGACGGGCGAGTCGCAACCGCACGCCCGAATCCACCTGCGTGGAGGGGTCAGGCCAAAGGGGGAGACCGGTCCCCGAAACTAGTGGAGGCAGGAAACGACCCTCAGCTAGAAACAGGAGGCTGTGACATTTTATGTGGCGCAGCCCCTCGCTACACCCGCTAGGAAGGCACCACATAGGGTCAGGGAAACTGGCGCCAATTTTACCAAGAGGAGGCCCGAGGCAGCCGGACAGAAGGGTTGGTAAGAAAGGCCAGACAAAGGACACACAAAGAGGGTCCTGTGAAGCACTCCAAAGTTATCTGGGAGTTGTCTGAGCCCCTCACCTGGTGAGCACAGTACGACGTGGGCAGCCGTTACCTGCAGACGTGGTCTGGATAATAAGAACTGTGAGTAAAGGCCCTGGACTGCATCACTGACTCCGTGTCATTACTGCTGCTGCCCTGCACCATCACCCCCATCCTCCGCATACACTGCCCTGAGGCTATACTCCTCCCGTGGGGAGTTATGCTACGCTCTGCTGCACCCACAACACCAGCCTCAGCGGTCTGCCCTGGAGCGGCGGTTCACTCTGACCGCAATCTACGGGTGGCGTAGTCGGACATTTAAGCATCAAAACCACATAAATAGTTCCGCCACTGGTTTGACCGCCCTGAGCCACGGAACCGGGTTGCTGCCACGGATTCTACAACCACCAGCATCCACCAAAAAGGGTCCGGCTCCGGGTGTCCCAAGGCCCAGGGGGCGCGTCAGAACATTTTCATCACCTTTCACAATCACCAATGGGACAAGGCAGGGATGTTCTCTGTCCCCTCTCTTATACATCCTAGTGACGGAGCACCTGCTCTCATCAATTCGCCATAACCCCAATATTAGGTGGATTGAGGTGGGAGGCACCGAGTACAAGTGCTCTCTATTTGCTGATGATGTCCTAGTATATATCACTCAATCACATATATCCATCCATGCTGTTATGGCTGAAATAGATCACTTTGTTACATGGTCAAATTTTAAAATCAATGCAGCGAAGTCTGAGGCCCTCGATGTCTCCCTCCCCAAATCCATATAGGATTCCATCCAGTCCAATTTTCCCTTTGCCTGGCCCTCACAGGGTATCAAATACTTAGGAATTCCTATTCATAGAGACCTCTCCCATCTATGTTATCTTAATTTTGGGCCCTTTATTGAACAACTCCATACAGACCACGGTTGGCAAGTTAGAACTGTAAGATTCACTACGTGAACCACTGGTGTTTTGTGGAAAAGCACATGTACACTGTGTTCCAAATTATTATGCAAAAAGTGTTTAGGAGTGATAAGGGAAGAATTTGTTTGTTTGTCAGTTAAACTCATTGATGGTGATGTGTGTCAGGGCTCTTTATATCACTGTAAGCAATTGCAGACACCTGTGCTAATTAGTTTGGCAGGTGTGTCCAATGAAAGGCAAGACTACTTAAGAAGGCTGTCTCACATTACTAAGCAGCCTACATTTTCTGCCAAAATGGGAAAGAAAAAGGATGTGTCGGCTGCTGAGAAGCAACAAATTGTGGAGTGTTTAGGTCAAGGCATGACTACAATCAACATTGTGCGATGATCAGGATGAAGTGTCTTGGCAATCAAGAAGTATGTAGCTGATTCACAGTACACACGTGTGCGTGCTGATAAGGGCAAATTGAGGACTCTTTCCTACAGGCAATTACGTCAGGTTGAAAGAGCTGCGGCAAAAAAGCCTTGTCATAGCAGCAGACAAGTTTTTGAAGCTGCTTGTGCCTCCAACGTCCCCCGAACAACAAGATGCAGGGTCCTTCAGAGGTTTGCAGCTGTGCATACGCCATCCTGTCGACCTCCTCTATCCACTTCACACAAGCAGAAACGGCTCCAGTGGGCCAAACATTACATGAAGACTGATTTCAAAACTGTTTTGTTCACGGATGAGTGCCGTGCAGCGCTCGATGGTCCAGATGGATGGAGTGGAGGATGGCTGGTTGATGGACACCCCACGCAAACATGGCTACAGCGCCAACAAGGAGGAGGTGGAGTAATGTTTTGGGCTGGAATCATGGGGAGAGAGATTGTCGGCCCCTTTAGGATCCCTGAAGGCGCTAAAGATGAACTCCATAATGTATGTGGATTTTCTCAAACAGCACTTCCTGCCATGGTTCAAGAAGAAGAACCGTGTATTTCACAGCAAGATCATTTTTCTGCATGATAATGCACCATCTCATGCTGCACATAAAACATCTGCATCTCTGGCTGATATGGGCATAAAAGGGGACTAACTTATGGTGTGACCCCCATGCTCCCCTGACCTCTACCCCATTCAGAACCTTTGGAGCATCATTAAAAGGAGTGTCTATGATGGCGGGAGGCAGTTCACATCTAAGCAACAGCTCTGGGAGGGTATTCTGTCCTCATGCAAAACAATTGAGGCAGAAACCATCCAAAACCTGACAAATTCAATGGACGAGAGAGTTCAGAAGCTCCTTTCGAACAAGGGGTCCTATGTGAAAATGTAACATCACCTAGAATAAAGTTTTGAGTTGAAAACTGTTTGGTTTCAGTTTCTAACAACCTGCTAATGCTTATAATTTCAAAAATGACCATTTTTTTGGTCTTTATTAAAATAAAAAGGTTGATCGAAAAGTTTGGGGGATCTAAGAGTGTGGCAACCCAGTAGTCATGATTACTTCGAATTCTGACAATATGAGGGTCATGCTGCAGGTAGTGCAGCAAGAAGGCACTTATGTGTCTTGCGCATCTCGGAGCCCCAAAATTATTTTCCGGGCTAGATGCAGCTAAAAATTATTATTAATTTTAAATCTGGTGAAGCTTTAGTATAGATGGCCTAATAGGATCAGTGCTGCACACTGCTACAAAGCCCAAATTATTTTCCAGTCAAGATACAGATAAACATGATTAGTAATTTTAAATCTGGTGGAGCTTATTATAGATGGCCTAATAGAATCAGTGCTGCACACTGCTACAAAGCCCAAATTATTTTCCAGCCAAGATACAGATAAACATGATTAGTAATTTGAAAGCTTAAAACGGTTGGTAGGGTGATTTTAACCAATCAGCAAGCTTTTACTCTCCCCAGGATGACACAGGGGTAGAAAAGTCGTTTCGCATCCATGATTTGTTCATCTTTATGAACGTGAGTCTGTCTACATTATCAGTAGAGAGCCGCGTGCGCTTATCTGTCAGCACACCACCAGCAGCGCTGAACACACGTTCAGACAGAACGCTGGCTGCGGGGCATGACAAGATCTCCAAGGCGTAAGTGGCTAGCTCCGGCCATTTATCCAGATTGGAAGCCCAAAAAGAGCAAGGGTCCAGTGACACAGTCGTGGCTTCAATGTTTACTTGGAGATACTCCTGTACCATCGTCTCTAGGCGTTGACTATGTGTCAGACTTCTTGTCTCCTGTGGCCTTGCAAAGGATGGGCTAAAAAAGTGGTGAAATGATTCCGCAAAATTGATGTTACCAGCAGATACTGTGGTTCTGTTACGGTTTGAGTGCTGAACACTTGACGGTCCCACGGTTGGCAAGTTGGAACTGTGAGATTCACTACGTGCACCACTGGTATTTTGTGGAAAAGCACATGTAAGATTCTGCAACAGTCTCTGCTGATACTCCTGCATGCGTGCCAGGGGCGGACACAGACTGTAGTGGGCCCCTGTGCAAGAAATTTTTGGGGGCCCCCCCCCCTGCGCTTCATAAGGCAACAAAGTTATGTAAACATAACCCCCCCATGTGCATCTCTCGCCCCCCCCATGTGCAGCTCTCATCCCCCCCATGTGCAGCTCACCCCCCGATGCATCTCTCATCCCCCCCCGTGCATCTCTCACCCCCCCCATGTGCATCTCTCACCCCCCCATGTGCATCTCTCACCCCCCCATGTGCATCTCTCACCCCCCCATGTGCATCTCTCACCCCCCCATGTGCATCTCTCACCCCCCCATGTGCATCTCTCATCCCCCCCATGTGCATCTCTCATCCCCCCCCATGTGCATCTCTCATCCCCCCCCATGTGCATCTCTCATCCCCCCCCATGTGCATCTCTCATCCCCCCCACTCCTAGTTAATTAATTGTATTTAAGAAAAATAAAACTTGTTATACTTACCCCCATGCGATCCCTGCAGAATCCTGGCGCTCGTCCACGTCGCTGCCACCAGGCTCTCCTGACGTTCGGCCATGTGACGGTGCCACATACATAGCCAACAGCTTTTGTTTTGGCCAAAAGATTTTTAAAGCCGCCACCACGATAAGGTAGACTCTTCTGGCCGGGCCCTACTCTAACCTATTAAAATTTTCTTAAAATATCCAATACTCTTTTTAGATATATTTTTATTTAGTTTTCTTTAAGGGAATGTGTCATATACATTTTTTTTTTAAATGACCAATAATACCACATACAGGGAATACCGCCACACCATCACCAGACCACATATTACCACAACATAGTGACCGAATAATACCACACAGAAGGGAGAAAAACTGCCACACCATGACCAGACCACATATTACCACCACATTACTAATATTACCACCACATTACTAATATTACCATAAGTGTCATTATACACGGTAGCTCTATACATGGTATGTATAATGTAAGTGTCCAGGTAATCTAGTGATCACCAGTGACATTATACACAGGAGCTCTGTATATAGTGTCAGTGTACAGGTAATACAGTGATCACCAGTGACATTATACACAGGAGCTCTGTATATAGTGTACAGGTAATACAGGGATCACCAGTGACATTATACACAGGAGCTCTGTATATAGTGTACAGGTAATACAGGGATCACCAGTGACATTATACACAGGAGCTCTGTATATATTGTCAGTGTACAGGTAATACAGTGATCACCAGTGACATTATACACAGGAGCTCTGTATATAGTGTCAGTGTACAGGTAATACAGTGATCACCAGTGACATTATACACAGGAGCTCTGTATATAGTGTACAGGTAATACAGTGATCACCAGTGACATTATACACAGGAGCCCGGTACATAGTATATAGTGTAAGTGTACATGTAATGCACTGACTCACTGGTGACGTCTCTAGGTGAAGTCCTTCAGCTACGCTTTTCTCCTTCATCCAGCACAGACCGCCATCACGTCTTCCAGCCAGGACTCGTCTCTGCATAAAATAACACAGTTATCTAGAGCACATTCCCCAACTTCTACATTACGCAGCTGAATACAGACGTGCATCCACCATCAATATATGGTTAGTTATTATGCAACCTACCATTCCAAATATAAATTGTAATCCACCACGGTGCCCCCATTAACTGTAAATAGGCACTTAATATATAATTTAATTAGAACCTCTACTCTATACTTCCTGCTCCCCGCATTCATTATTTACATGCACCCCCTGCCCCAATTCATTATATCATGTCCGTGCTCTCCCCACCCCATCGTCATTTATCATTTACTCTCCCCCACCCCACATTCATTATGTGCAGCTCATTATCCCCCTACTCCTAATTCCCCCATGTGCAGCTCTCACCACCCCCCCATGTGCACATCTCTCATCCCCCTCCCCCACATGTGCCCCTCTCTCACCCCCCCCACATGTGCCCCTCTCTCACCCCCCCCACATGTGCACCTCTCTCATCCCCCCCATGTGCAGCTCTCACTTCCCCCCCACGTGCCCCTCTCTCATCCCCCTCCCCCACATGTGCCCCTCTCTCATCCCCCCCCACATGTGCCCCTCTCTCATCCCCCTCATGTGCACCTCTCTCACCCCCCCATGTGCACATCTCTCATCCCCCTCCCCCACATGTGCCCCTCTCTCATCCCCCCCATGTGCACCTCTCTCACCCCCCATGTGCACATCTCTCATTCCCCTCCCCCACATGTGCCCCTCTCTCATCCCCCTCCCCCCCATGTGCATCTCTCATCCCCCCATGTGCATCTCTCATCCCCCCCATGTGCAGCTCTCACCACCCCCTCCATGTGCACCTCTCTCATCCCCCTCCCCCACATGTGCACCTCTCTCATCCCCCTCCCCCACATGTGCACCTCTCTCACCCCCCCATGTGCATCTCTTATCCCCCTCCCCCATGTGCATCTCTTATCCCCCTCCCCATGTGCATCTCTTATCCCCCTCCCCCATGTGCATCTCTTATCCCCCTCCCCCATGTGCATCTCTTATCCCCCTCCCCCATGTGCATCTCTTATCCCCCCCCACATGTGCACCTCTCTCATCCCCCTCCCCCCACATGTGCACCTCTCTCACCCCCCCCACCCCATGTGCACCTCTCTCACCCCCCCACCCCATGTGCACCTCTCTCATCCCCCCCCACCCCATGTGCATCTTTTATCATCTCCCCCCCATGTGCATCTCTTATCTCCCCCCCATGTGCATCTCTTATCTCCCCCCCATGTGCATCTCTTATCTCCCCCCCCATGTGCATCTCTTATCCCCCCCCACATGTGCACCTCTCTCATTCCCCTCCCCCCACATGTGCACCTCTCTCACCCCCCCACCCCATGTGCACCTCTCTCATCCCCCCCACCCCATGTGCACCTCTCTCATCCCCCCCACCCCATGTGCACCTCTCTCATCCCCCCCACCCCATGTGCATCTTTTATCATCTCCCCCCCATGTGCATCTTTTATCATCTCCCCCCCCATGTGCATCTCTTATCTCCCCCCCCCCCCCCACACACACACACACACACACACATGTGCATCTCCCATTCCCCCCACTCCTAGTAAATTGTATTTTGAAAAAAACAAAACTTGTTATACTTACCCCCATGCGATCCCTGCAGAATCCTGGCGCTCGTCCAAATCGCTGACACCAGTTTCTCCTGACTTCCGGCCATGTGACGGCGCTGTCAATGACCGGAAGTAAGGGGAATCATGAAGGCGCTGCCGCAGCAGCGCAGCGCAGCGCTGAGATGTCCCGCACCCGGCGCTTAGCATGGGGCCGGGGGCCCCATGAGGAGAGAGACTCACAAGAGGAGGGCCCCTACCGGCTGGGCCCCATACTGGAGTCAGGGCAGACATGCCCTGATGGCGGCCCTGCTTGAGGTTGGAGGGGCCCCCTCTCCCTCGGGGCCCCCGTTCAATGAACCGGCTGCACGGGCGGTAGTTCCGCCCCTGATGCGTGCATCCCTTTCTATGGCAGGAATAATTTCTGCAAATTTACTTTTGTACCGGGGATCTAACAGTGTGGCAACCCAGTAGTCAGGATTATTTCTAATTCTCACAATTCGAGGGTCATGTTGCAGGTAGTGCAGCAAGAAGGCACTCATGTGTGTTGCGCATCCAGGAGCACCAAGTCCCTGTTGTGTTGGTGGCGAGGTAACAATCATGCTTCCTTCCTCTGTCCTCTCCCCCCAACCTCGCACAACAGAAATGTGATCAAGGTCTCCCTCATCTGATGAGTCTTCCATCAGTTCGTCCTCCACTTCTTCCTGGGCTCCTGCACCTTCCTCACTAGTTTGGCTGCTACCATGCGCCCTGGTAAAACCATCTCCCCCACCCTCACATGCCTGCCGCCTTGGTGCTGCCGACCGTCTGGACCTTGCAGATGTTAGCCCTTCCGCATACAACTCCTCCTCCTCTACTTCCTCCACCTCCTCTTGTGCCACCACCTGACTCCGAATTCTGTTTAACATGTGCTCCAGCATGTAAATCACCGGAATAGTCATGCTGATAATGGCATTGTCAGCACTAAACATCTTCGTCGCCATTTCAAAACTGTGCAGAAGGGTGCATAGGTCCCTGATCTGAGACCACTCCTCCAGCGTGATTTGCCCCACCTCTGGATCTCGTTGGCCCAGGCTATACGTCAGAACGTATTGCACCAGGGCTTGTCGGTGCTGCCACAGTCGCTGCAACATGTGCAGAGTTAAATTCCACCGGGTAGGCACATCGCATTTTAGCCGGTGAAGTGGCAGGCCCAACGACTTCTGTAGAGATGTAAGTCGCTGAGCTGCGGGATGCGAACGGCGAAAGTGAGCACACAGCGACCGTGCCCTCTGCAGAAGGCCATCTAGTCTGGGATAGTGGGCTAAAAATTGCTGGACAACCAGGTTCAACACGTGAGCCATACAAGGCACGTGTGTGACATTGCCCCGGCGAAGGGCCGCACCCAGGTTTGCAGCATTGTCGCACACGGCATTCCCTGGTTTCAGGTCCAGTGGAGACAACCATTCATGAAATTGGTTCTCCAGAGCTGACCACAACTCCTCAGCTGTGTGACTCACATTTCCCAGACATTTCAATGTAAAAACCGCCTGATGACGTTGAACCCTACTGCCAGCATAGTAAGGAGGTGTGCAGGATCCCTTCTGCGCAGTTAGAAAGCTTGTGGCATGACCAGACAGGCTTTGGGTGCAGGTGGAAGACCGAGAGGAGGTTGAGGAGGCAGAAGCAGTGGAGGAACTTTGACATAAAGAGGATTGACGCACAACTCGTGGGGACGGCAAGACTTGGACAGCAGCCCCTTGTCCTGCTGTCACCATAGTTACCCAGTGCCCAGTCAGCGACATGTAACGCCCCTGTCCATGCCTACTCGTCCAAGTGTCTGTGGTGAAATGCACCCTGTCACACACAGAGTCTCTCAAAGAAGCGGTGATGTTGTGTGCGACATGCTGGTGGAGCGCAGGCACACCTTTCTTTGAGAAGTAGTGCCGACTGGGCATCTGGTACTGGGGCACTGCGACGGACATAAGGTCTCGAAATCCTCTGTGTCCACCAGGCAGAAAGGCAGCATTTCTGTAGCCAAGAACTTGCAGATGGTGAAATCCAACTTCTTAGCTTTCTCATGGCTAGGAGGAAATGGTCTTTTACTTGTCCACATCTGAGGGACCGAGGGCTGGCTATTGTGCTTAGACGGGGTTGATAAGGGTGTCCCCGGCAAACTGCCGGTCTGTGAGGAAGATGCAGGCGGACATGTTAGGTTGCCTTGATCCAAAGGTGGTGCTATCGATGTCGGACAGCGCTCAACACCAGCTGGTGTTACCACCTCCAAAGAAAATGATGACCTGCCAATCACGCTGGCTGTTGCGGGTAAAGAGGTGGCAGGTCTGCACCCCAAAACAGGTGTGACTGCTGTCCCCCCAGTCACAGAGGATGAAGAGGCCGCGGATGCACAAGATATGGCAGACGGTGGTTGGCCCGGCCGGCTAGGCCGCATTGTAGCACACTGAGCTTCCCACTGCAACTTATGCTTCATGTCCATGTGCCGGTTCATGCATGAAGTACTCAAACTATGTATTTTTTGGCCTCTACTTAGCTTTTGCTGACAAATGTTACAGATAACACGAGTTGGGTCATCTTTATCGATCTGAAAAAATGCCCAGGCTATGCAAGGCTTAGCACCCATGCGACCTGAAGAGCCACCACGACTTGTGGTGAGAGGCAGAGTTGTGTTTGAGGATGCAGTTGTTGACGTGCTTCCAGTACTACGTCTCTGTCCAGGAAGGCGTAACCTGACCTCGTCGTCACTAGCATCTTCCTCCACCTCCTCTGCTGACCTCATCTCTTGGCTGACTGTGGGTTGACAGTAAGTGGGATCTCCAACCTCATCATCATCACCCTGTGCGTTATCACACCCGTCGTCCTCAGAGCCAACCTGTTCCTGCCCTGACAAAAAACTAAAGTTGTCGCTCCAATCAGGTATTTGAGTCTTATCATCGTCTTCCTCATTGTCTCCACCAACAGGAGTTACAGTTTGGGAATGAGGGTCTACATTATGGTCAGAATCTTCTGCGTCTGGTCCTGGATCCGACTCATAAAGATTCTGGGCATCAGTGCAGATCATTTCCTCGTCTGGATTCACAGAAGCGCTGGAGTCGACCTCTGATTCCCAGGCTATAGTATGAGTAAACAGCTCTGCAGACTCAACCATCTGTTCTACCTCATACTCAGACGGGCAGCTGGAGATTTGGGAGCTGTGAGGAAGCAAGTGCGATTGGGGTGACACCTTTGAGGACTGGAGTATTTGTGATGTTGAAGTTGATGTGGAGGAGAGCCCACTTAAAAGAGCATTTGATATCCGTTGAAGCACCTGCTGTTTTTGTGCCTCATCTGGAATTTGTAGCGATTGGCGTGGCCGTAAGAAAGGGATCTTATCACATTGTCCGCTAAAAGAAGTAGACATTTTAGTTTGGCTGGAAGATGGTCTTTCTTCTGCAGATGTTACTGTTGCTTTAACACCTACCCCACGGACACAACCTTTTTTCCCCTTCCCAACACGCCTATTCCCCTTTCCACCAGCAGCAGGCCTTTTTCCACTCATTTTGGTGGTTAACTAATTAACAACTCTGGAGTTGTTTGCACAAAAAAACAATGGATGGGAACCGAGCAGAGCTGAGTGGCCAAACTGTGGTATTAGGCCAAAACTATTGGCTGGGTTAGATGCAGAAAAAAATTATATTCAATTTGCAACCTGATGGAGGTCAGTATAGATGGACTAATAGAGAAAGTCCCACACACTGCTAGAAGGCCAAATATTTTTTCAGAGGTAGATGCAGAAAAAAATATATTCAGTTTGCAACCTGATGGAGGTCAGTATAGATGGACTAATACAACAAGTCCCACACACAGCTAGAAGCCCAATATTTTTTCAGAGGTAGATGCAGAAAAAAATATATTCAGTTTGCAACCTGATGGAGGTCTGTATAGATGGATTAATAGAACAAGTCCCACACACAGCTAGAAGCCCAATATTTTTTCAGAGGTAGATGCAGAAAAAAATATATTCAGTTTGCAACCTGATGGAGGTCTGTATAGATGGATTAATAGAACAAGTCCCACACACAGCTAGAAGCCCAATATTTTTTCAGAGGTAGATGCAGAAAAAAATATATTCAGTTTGCAACCTGATGGAGGTCAGTATAGATGGATTAATAGAACAAGTCCCACACACAGCTAGAAGCCCAATATTTTTTCAGAGGTAGATGCAGAAAAAAATATATTCAGTTTGCAACCTGATGGAGGTCAGTATAGATGGACTAATACAACAAGTCCCACACACAGCTAGAAGCCCAATATTTTTTCAGAGGTAGATGCAGAAAAAAATATATTCAGTTTGCAACCTGATGGAGGTCTGTATAGATGGATTAATAGAACAAGTCCCACACACAGCTAGAAGCCCAATATTTTTTCAGAGGTAGATGCAGAAAAAAATATATTCAGTTTGCAACCTGATGGAGGTCAGTATAGATGGACTAATACAACAAGTCCCACACAGAGCTAGAAGCCCAATATTTTTTCAGAGGTAGATGCAGAAAAAAATATATTCAGTTTGCAACCTGATGGAGGTCTGTATAGATGGATTAATAGAACAAGTCCCACACACAGCTAGAAGCCCAATGTTTTTTCAGAGGTAGATGCAGAAAAAGATATATTCAGTTTGCAACCTGATGGAGGTCAGTATAGATGGACTAATACAACAAGTCCCACACACAGCTAGAAGCCCAATATTTTTTCAGAGGTAGATGCAGAAAAAAATATATTCAGTTTGCAACCTGATGGAGGTCTGTATAGATGGACTAATACAACAAGTCCCACACACAGCTAGAAGCCCAATATTTTTTCAGAGGTAGATGCAGAAAAAAATATATTCAGTTTGCAACCTGATGGAGGTCAGTATAGATGGACTAATACAACAAGTCCCACACACAGCTAGAAGCCCAATATTTTTTCAGAGCTAGATGCAGAAAAAAATATATTCAGTTTGCAACCTGATGGAGGTCAGTATAGATGGACTAATAGAATGATGCTATGCCCAAAAGATTTTACTTCACTAGGTGCAGTAAAAAAATTGGTATTCTATACACAGGTGGTATATCTTGCAACACAGATAGGCAACTCCACTGACTAACACACTCTGCAATAGGCCAAAAAGGATTAGCTTTGCTAGATTCAGCCAAATGCTGTGAAAAAAACTTGCACAGCACTGGCACAGACCTGCCTGGCAAAAACTGATAGGAACTGATGTAACCTAGTCCTGAAAAGGACTCCAATTACAATTAGTCTTTACTCCCACAATCTATCTATTTAAGAGCACAGACCTGCCTGATAAAAGTCGTAGGAAATGCTGTAACCTAGTCCTTAAAAGGACTGCAATCACAACTATTCCCTACTCCCAAGCTATCTGTAGATTTGTGCGAAAATTGGCTTGAAATTAACAAGGTATAGCGCACACAGCAACAGCGGTGCCGTCTAACACGCAGCTGCAGCAGTGAGAAAATGGTGGCGACGGGGAAAATGGCTTGGTCTTATAGGGCAAGGACATGTGACATACACTGCCAATGACACATGCCCTTGCTTGTGTGAAAAAAAGCACTTCGCTCCGTGTGTGCGCTGCTGATAGGCTGACAGATTGCACCTCCCCACTGTAAATGCGGGAAAGAGAAAAAAAAAATGGAGATCTTCATTGTTCCTGCAGAGATCCATCCCCTGCCCCTCCCCCCACCCCGCTGTACACTCAAACTGCGTATTAACATTAATTTTCATCATTACTGAGAAAAAATCCAGTTACGATTTTTGTGCACGAACAGTTATCGAACATAACCTCGAACAGCCGAATTTTTCTCAAATTGTTCGTGTTCGCCGAACGGCTCGAACACCGCCCAAAACAGCTCGAATTTGAGATTGGCGAACAGTTCGAGTAGAACAACGCTCATCTCTAGTGGTCTACTATGGTGAGAGCGTAGACATAGCCTGACCGGCTTGGAGCTAGCTTCACGTGGTCCAAGGCTACCAGTTCAAGTGGTTGTTTGGTGATTATGGGCTGCAGGGGAGCCCTCTGGCTGTCTCGGTCTTTCCGTCTCAGGTTGCATGGACCACATTCTCGACACCATCTCTCGATTGCTTTCCTCATGCCAACCCAGTAGAATCGCTCACGTAGCAGGACTTCCAACTTCTTCCACCCGAAGTGTCCTGCTCCATCGTGGTACGCTTCTAAGAGCATTGGCGCATCCCGCCTCGGGACTACCACCTGCCAGACCAATTCGTGTGTCCGGGAGTTGATACTTCTTTGACACAGCTTTCTCTTGTAGATGAACAGCTTGCCCTTCTCCTTTCACAACTGTTGGGTCTCCTGTGGAGCATCCGGATCAGGGTGAGAGTCTGCCTGTGTCAGCAACTCCTTTACCAGGCGGATAGCCTGGTCGCTATATTGCATTTCTGCCCATCCATGGTGGGGAAATGGGTTGAACGTGGCCTCTCTGTTGGCGGAGCGCTTGTCCCTTATACAGTGGGAGCACTGGGTCACCCCGTGATGATGGAAAGCGGGTAGCTCTATCTCCACCAGCTCTTCCGGGTCTTCTCCCCCATCAGGCAAGTTGGGCATCCTGGACAGCGCATCAGCATTTGTGTTCTTATGCCCCGCCCGATACCTGATGGTAAACTCATAGTTAGACAGTCGGGCCATCCATCGTTGTTCTAGGGCACCAAGCTTCGCAGTCTCCAGGTGCGTCAGCGGGTTGTTATCTGTGAAGACTGTAAATTTGGAGGAGGCGAGGTAGTGTTCGAATTGAAACACTCTGTTACAGCCCAGACTATGGCGAGAAACTCCAACTTGAAGGAACTGTAGTTATCGGGGTTCCTTTCTGTGAGCTGGAGCTTCCTGCTGGCGTAGGCAATCACTCTCTCTCTGCCCTGTTGTACCTGGGACAGCACCGCTCCCAATCCCACATTGCTGGCATCCGTATGGAGTATAAAGGGTTGGCCATAGTCGGGGTAGGCCAGGACTTCGTCTCTGGTGAGAGCCATTTTCAGTCGGGTGAAGGATTTGACTTCTGGTTTACCCCATTTGAACGGAGGTTTCGGGTTCTTGGCCTTCTTGGACTGGCCCACTAAGAGGTTCTGCATGGGTACCGCTTAGTGTTGAGCGAGCACTAAAATGCTCGGGTGTTCGAAGCTCGGGCCGAGCTCGCCGTGATACTCGGGTGCTCGACCCGAGCAACCAGCCCAATGTTAGTCTATGGGAGACCCGAGCATTTTTGCGACGGCACCCCCGGCAGTCTGTAGAAAGCCTAAAAAGTGCCCAAAACGATAGTGACAGTGCTCAAATGACATGGGGACAGCATGGGGATCGCCCCAGGAAGCATTTCTGACCCCCAGGTCACTGCTGTCAACAACGTGGTCAGAGGTATTAAACCACTTTTACGGGGTCATAAGAAAACGTTCAAAAACAAAACTGAAAGTGCTTTCCTGTGAAATATGTAAAGGAATTTCCTTTCCAGGGTAAAGACTTGTGTATAAGGTAAAATAAATAACTAAAAACAACCCGGTGGCCGGGTGTCCACACACGGTCCCCAGCCGCATGGGGGCGGCGGGGTGTCCATAAACGGTCCCCAGCCGCCCCTATTTCTCCTGTCAACTTCCCCCCACACACTTTTCTTAGCTCGGACTGCTTTAGGGTAGCATTGGACGAGCCCACCAGAGAACCAGACTCCTCCGGTGGGCCCTGGGTTCTCCATCAGGGGAGTTGACAGTGCCAAGGTGAGGAGCATGATGATGATAGAAGTTAGCATCTGCTTTGTTTTCTTGGAATGTAAGCGTAAGTGTGCAGCCTGCCACCCACCCACTTCCAGGCTGCAATACCATACTGCTAGCTTGCTTGCACTTCAAATTGGGACTTTTAGGCATGTGGAGGCAGAATCTGGCCACCACGTCATGGCTGCGTCAGCGGCCTGGTATCCATACTCAGTCCCCAGCCGCCCGGCGGCCGGGTGTCCACGCTCGGTCCCCAGCCGCCAGGGGGCGGCCGGGTGTCCATACTCGGCCCCCAGCTGCCTGGGGGCGGCCGGGTGTCCATAAACGGTCCCCAGCCGCCCCTATTTGAAGGACAGCCTAACCACAAACACGTGGACAAGTGAATGTGACCAGGGATGGTCCATCTCACGCCTTCACACTGGGTTAATATTGTGGAAGCCGGGACACAGTTGGACACTGGGATGCAACACGTCCTCCAGACATAGAGGATTGCGGGTCCTGGGTCAATCAGGCTTCAACACAAAGTTCAAAAGGTAGACAGCAACACAACAAGTAAATTATTCATGATCATGAGGCCATCCATCTCCTTAGCTTTCTGTTCCTTGGAATGCAAGCGCATGTATGTAGTAGCGGCTAGGCCTGAGGTGGTCAGCGTTTTGGCGCATATCCTACCTCCTCCGAAGATTGCTGGATGTTTTCCTGCTACTATCCCATTTCTATGACTCCCGTTAAAACAAAGCTTCAGGTGATGAATGATGGATGAGGTGGTGGCAAAGGAGAAAAAGCAGGAGGAACAGGGACCATTCACATACAGTACAGACCAAAAGTTTGGACACACCTTCTCATTTAAAGATTTTTCTGTATTTTCATGACTTTGAAAATTGTACATTCACACTGAAGGCATCAAAACTATGAATTAACACATGTGGAATTATATACTTAACAAAAAAGTGTGAAACAACTGAAAATATGTCTTATATTCTAGGTTCTTCAAATTAGCCACCTTTTGCTTTATGACTGCTTTGGTACTACCGTCTACAGCGCATGATACAAGCTCCTGTTCTTCCTCCTCCTCCTCCTTCTCCTCCTCCTCTCCCTCATTGTCCCCCAATGCACGTTGGGATGAGATGAGGCTGGGCTGTGTGTAATCGATCGCTATGGCTTCTTGATCCATCTCATCATACTCTGGCTGCAATGCCTCCTCTTTAACTCTCTGCAGAGAGCGTTGCAAAAGACAGACAAGTGGAATGCTGACGCTAATGATGGTCCACCATCTTGGTGGACTCCTCAAAGTTTGTCAAGATGGTACATATGTCAGACATCCATGTCCACTCCTGAGGTCTTATGTGTGGAGTCTGACCTGAATATCGATGGCCTTGTTGCAGCTGGTACTCCACAACTGCTCTCTTCTGCTCACAAATCTTTTGCAACATGTGGAGGGTAGAGTTCCAACGTGTGGGGACATCACACATCAGTCGGTGTGCCGGAAGCTGCGAACGCTGCTGCAACACAGCAAGGGCGGCGGAAGCTGTAGCCGACTTGCGAAAATGAGCTGACAAGCGGCGTACTTTGACGAGCATATCTGGCAACTCGGGGTACGATTTAAGAAACCGCTGAACCACGAGGATAAGCACATGAGCAGCCATGGTACGTGTGTGATCTCGCCTCAGAGCTGCCACCAGGTTACGGCCATTGTCACACACGACCATGCCTGGATGTAGGTTCAGCAGTCTCAGCCACAGATCTGCCTGCTCTTTCACAGCTGTCCACAACTCACAAGCAGTGTGAGGTTTCTCACCTAAGCTTTTGAGTTTCAGCACAGCCTGTTGCCGCTTGGCGGAGGCAGTATTGCAGTGCTTCCAGCTTGCAACTGATGTGGTGATATCTGAGATGGAGGCTGAACATGAGGAGGAGGAGGAGGATGGTGCGCAGGAGCTGTACACTGTGGGGGCAAGTCTGACTGACATAGGGCCCGCAATCCTCAGTGTGGGGAGGATGTGTTCCATCCCAAGGTCCGACTGGGTCCCGGCTTCCACTATGCTTACCCAGCGTGCCGTCAGGTAGATGTACCGTCCCTGGCCACAAGCACTTGTCCACGTGTCCGTTGTCAGATGGACTCTCCCAGTAACTGCGTTGTTGAGGGCACGGCAGATGTTTTGGGACACGTGCTTGTGTAGTGCAGGGATGGCACACCGGGCAAAATAGTGTCGGCTGGGGACCGAGTACCGAGGGACGGCCACCGCCATAAGGTTGCGGAAGGATTCCGTCTCCACCAGCCTAAAAGGCAGCATTTCCAAAGCAAGCAGTCGTGAAATGTGCGAATTTAGGACTGTGGCCTGTGGGGCATTAGCTGCGAATTTCCGCTTTCGTTCAAAGGCCTGGGATATGGACAATTGAACGCAGCGGTGGGAGGTGGACTTGGACGTTAATGCTGTTTCTTGAGAAACTGCCATAACAAGTGAAGACTGAGAGGAGGGGGCATCTTTGCATGCAGTATGGACAGGGGATTGCCTTGCACACACAACAGGAGGTTCTATTGCACGCACAACAGCGGAAGAAGCAGTGGTGACACCCGCTGACACTGGTCGTGGACACTGGGGTTCACTCCACAAAGTCGGGTGCTTTACTGCCATGTGCCTGATCATGCTGGTGGTGGTCAGGCTAGTAGTTTTGTCACCCCTGCTGATGCTGGCATGGCAGGTGGTACAAATGGCCTTTTTGGGATTATCAGCAGAGTCTTTAAAAAAATTCCAGACTCTGGAAGACCTACAGGTTGTACTGGCAACATCCCTCGTGTTGGTGTTACGGGAACTGTTGCCTGCCTTCTGTGTGCGACCACCACACTGCTTCTTCCTGCCTGTTGGGGTACTCTGCCTCCCTCACCCTGTGTGCTGCTGGCCTCGCTCTGCATATCCTCCTGCCACGTTGGGTCAGTTACTAGATCATCCACCACCTCCTCCTCTTCCACTTGTGCACCACGATCCTCCTCCTCACTTCCTGGCAATTGTGTCTTGTCATTGTCCACCTCTTGTGACAAATTGCAAGCGTCGACTTCCTGTGGCCATGGCTGTTTAAATATTTGGGCATCACTACATGGGATCTCTTCTTCCACTACTTCAAGCGGAGCAGGCGAGGGGGCCCAAATCTGGAAATGGACCAGTGAACAGCTCTTCAGAGTGTCCAAGTGTGGGATCAGTTGCTGTCTGACGACACTCGGCATGGTGGGAGGGAGGAGCATCAGGGTGAGGAGGAGTATGCGGTCGAGACTCACGGCTACTAAGATTTGACCGTGTGAAAGACAGACTGGAGGTGGTGGTGCCCAGGTAACTGGAAGTATTATCTGCTATCCAATTAATAACCTGTTCACACTGATCAGTTCGCAACACTGGTTTTGTTCTGTGCTTCCCTAGTAATTCGGTTAAGAAGTGGAAGCGAGAAGATGTGGCTGTTGGTTGTGGCACATTTTCACCTTGGTCACGGCCCCGTCCTCTGCGCGCACCATCACCAGAACGTCCAGTTCCACGTCCCTTGCCACGCGCCTTGCCCATTGTAAAGAAAGTAAAATAGCTTACACTCGCACTATCAATGGAAAAAGGGTAATAAAAAGTAGATTAGAACCGTGGAAGAGGATAAGGACAGTTCTATTTCTCTGGCCTACACCCGACTCTTTTAAACAATCTGAACAATCAGGGAGAAACTACTACTGTTTTTCTTTACGGAAAAAATACCAAAAGCTGGATAATAGAGATTTTTTTTACTGTGGGACGTCATAACCACAGTTATAATTTACTGGTGTATACCAGACTCTTTTAAACAGATATATTGGTGTCTGAACAATCAGGAGACACTATTACTGTTTTTCTTTACGCAAAACATGCCAAAAGCAGGATAATACAGATATTTGACCCGTGGAACTGCAAAACCACAGTTCTATTTCTCGGGCCTACACCAGACTATTTTCAACAGATATATTTGTGTCTGAACAATCAGGGAGACACTATTACAGTTTTTTTTTATGGCAAAAAATGCCAAAAGCAGGATAATAGAGATTTTTTTACCGTGGAACAGCAAAACCACAGTTATAATTTACTGGTGCATACCAGACATTTTTAAATATATATATTTGCGGCTGAACAGTGAGCGACACACTCAAACTGTTTTTTTAGATACAAATGGCCCAAAAGTGGATAATACAGAGGTTTCAACCATAGAACTGCAAAACCACACTTCTGTTTCTCTGGCCTACACCAGACTATTTTCAACAGATATATTTGTGTCTGAACAATCAGGGAGACACTATTACAGTTTGTTTTACGGCAAAAAATGCCAAAAGCAGGATAATAGAGATTTTTTTTACCGTGGAACAGCAAAACCACAGTTATAATTTACTGGTGTATACCAGACTTTTTTAAATATATAAATTTGTGGCTGAACAGTGAGCGACACACTCAAACTGTTTTTTTTAGATACAAATGGCCCAAAAGTGGATAATACAGAGGTTTGAACCATGGAACTGCGAAACCACACTTCTGTTTCTCTGGCCTACACCAGACTATTTTCAACAGATATATTTGTGTTTGAACAATCAGGGAGACACTGTTACAGTTTTTTTTTTACGGCAAAAAATGCCAAAAGCAGGATAATAGAGATTTTTTACCGTGGAACAGAAAAACCACAATTATAATTTACTGGTGTATACCAGACTTTTTTAAATATATATATTTGCGGCTGAACAGTGAGCGACACACTCAAACAGTTTTTTTTAGATACAAATGGCCGAAAAGTGGATAATACAGAAGTTTGAACCGTGGAACTGCAAAACCACACTTCTGTTTCTCTGGCCTACACCAGATTATTTTCAACAGATATATTTGTGTCTGAACAATCAGGGAGACACTATTACAGTTTTTTTTATGGCAAAAAATGCCAAAAGCAGGATAATAGAGATTTTTTACCGTGAAACAGAAAAAACACAGTTATAATTTACTGGTGTATACCAGACTTTTTTAAATATATATATTTACGGCTGAACAGTGAGCGACACACTTAAACTGTTTTTTTTTTTAGATACAAATGGCCCAAAAGTGGATAATACAGAGGTTTGAACCGTGGAACTGCAAAACCTCACTTCTGTTTCTCTGGCCTACACCAGACTATTTTCAACAGATATATTTGTGTCTGAACAATCAGGGAGACACTATTACAGTTTTTTTTTTACGGCAAAAAATGCCAAAAGCAGGATAATAGAGATTTTTTACCGTGAAACAGAAAAAACACAGCTATAATTTACTGGTGTATACCAGACTTTTTTAAATATATATATTTGCGGCTGAACAGTGAGCGACACACTCTAACTGTTTTTTTTTTAGATACAAATGGCCCAAAAGTGGATAATACAGAGGTATGAACCGTGGAACTGCAAAACCACACTTCTGTTTCTCTGGCCTACACCAGACCATTTTCAACAGATATATTTGTGTCTGAACTGTCACAGACACACTTTTTTTTTGGGGGGGGGGGGGGGGATTAATAAGACGGGTATTTGTACAGTGTGAAGGAGGAAAAAAAAGAGAGGATTTAGATGAAAAAAAAAAGGATTTTTCCTGGCCCCAGAGACCTGGAGCTAAGTTCAGCAATTTCAGCAACAGGAGCACACAGGACTGTAATGCAGCGTTTGCTGGTATAACCACTGCGTCTCCTATACAGCCTGCCTGCCTGATATCTGGGATGGATATTAGTCCTGAGAAGGACTGTTTGTTTGATCTGGCAGCCTTTACAGACCCTACACTACCTATTTCGCAGTATATATCTCTCCCTAAATCAGCAGCGCTGTTCCTACACTGTCTGATCCCAGCCGTCTGTGTCCAAGATGGCGGCGCTCAGTTTTAAATACTCGAGGTGACGCTGTGCGGCCAGCCACTCACTGTAATGCCCACAAACAACATGGCTGCAGCATCACAGTGACTGGCTGGCAATCCCTGCATGTTCATTGGCTCTGTAAAGAGCGGCAAACATGCAGGGCGGAGACCGGAGCTCCCGCCCGAGTAACCCGGAAATGCTCTGTGCTCGCCGAACATCCCGAGTAGCGTGATGCTCGGGCGAGTACCGAGCAGTGTCAAGCATGTTCGCTCAACACTAGTGCCTCTATCTTGGTGAAACCCTTGATGAATCTCCTGTAGTAACCTATTAGCCCGAGGAACTGCCGCACTTCCTTGATAGTGGAGTGTCTTGGCCAGTCCTTGATCACAGTGATTTTTTCAGGGTCTGGTGCTACACCTTCGGCGCTTACCACATGACCTAGGTACTGCACCTTGGGCTTCAACAGGTGGCACTTGGACGGCTTTACCTTCAGGCCAGGTGCTCCAAGTGGTCTTCATATGTCTTTGAGTAGACAATTACGTCGTCTAGGTATAGCAGGACGGTTTTGAAGTTTTTGTGTCCTAGGCAACACTCCATTAACCGCTGAAAGGTTCCTAGGGCATTGCTGAGCCCGAATGGCATGCAGTTGAACTCGCTGAGGCCCATTGGTGTTGTAAACGCGGTCTTTTCTCTGTCCACCTCTGCCACAGGAACCTGCCAGTACCCACTGGTGAGATCCAAAGTGGAGAAATAATTAGCAGATCATAGTGCAGCTACAACTATCTCTGATCACCCCAGCCTCCTTCATCTCCTGTAACATTCCTTTGGCACATTGATAGTGACCTGGGGGTACAGGCCGGTACCTCTCTTTAATGGGCGGATGATCTCTTGTAGGGATATGATGTTGGACCCCTTTTACCTGCCCAAAGTCTAGTGGGTATTTGCTGAAGACTCGTTCATACTCTTGGACCACCCGGTATACTCCATGCTTTTGGTGCAAAGGGGTGGAGTCAGTGCCCACTTGTAACTTCTGACACCAATTCTCCATCTGCCCCTTAGAGCCATTATCCTCCGCCGGTTTGGACGGAAGCAAGGGTTCCACTGTCTTTATTGAGTTGTTACTGACAGTGTACAGCTTAGCAAGGGTAGCATACCAGGGTAAATGGACCTCTTTCTCCCCACAATTCAGGATGCGTATCAGTAATCTCCCTTTGCGGACATCGACTACCCACCTGGCTGTCAAGATGGTGGGCCTACTGTTAGAGTACACGGGCTCTACCAGGGCCTGATAATCTTGTCCCCTGAGACCGATTGCTGCCAGAGACCATATTAACATTTCACTCCTAGGGGGCATTACAATGGGGAATGGATCACTCATCCTGACACTGCAGACTTCTCCACCAGACAGCTCTACCTGTTGTCTTTTCATCAGGGCTCTGATTTCCTTCTGCAGAACTCGCTGCTGACTGGAGCTGGCAGTCTCTGCGACCTGTTGCAACAAAACAATAATTTCTCCAAGACAATTTTCTATCACATTGGTGCCTAAGGTTATCATGGGATGACTTTTTCGGCGATCAATATCAACAATAATCATTCCTTGTGATAGCAATTCTACTCAGCCAACTTTTATGGTCACCTCTTTATACCCCACCTGAGGCAAGGGCTGACCATTGCTGGCATAGATGTTAAGATGTTCATCTGGACTGTGGGTAATGTCTGAATCAGTCCAGTATTGTTTATAAAGGATATATGGCATCATGGTCACCTTCGACCCAGTGTCCAGCAACGCGTTCATTGGGATGTCATTAAGCACGACAGGTAGGACCGGTCGTCCTCCCACGTACTTTGTGGCACTGGTCATCTTAGTCCTGGGGGTTGGCCCTCTGCCTCAGGGGTTGCTTGTTTAAATTACAGAATCTTGCGTAGTGCCCCGCCTTTTGACAGCGGCGGCAGATGGGTTGTCCGTCCTGGTCGTAGCGATCGCTGTCCCTGCCTCTGGTCGGTGGAATTCTTCTCTGTCATCGCCATGGGACGTCATCTGGATCTTTTCCTTGGGAGACACTTGCATGGCCTGCACGGTTTTGGTTAGTGTAGCCACACTTTTGGTCAGCTCCTGGACCTGAAGGCGTAGGTCTGCTGATGGATCATTATCTAGGGTCTGCGCGTCAGCCTCCACAGGTGCTGGGGAAAAGGACGCCACCTCCTGGTGGTATGTGATAGCGGGGCGCCGGAGGGATGCAGTGCCGCCTGGGGTTGATTCTCGCAGCACCCGGATGGCTCTGTCTTTAAATTGCGCAAAGTCCAGATCAGGGTTTTGCAGAGCCATAATGCGCAGCTGTGTCCGGTGAGCGTTAGACAGTAGACCCTCAATAAACTGCTCAGTTAGCAATCTGTCCTCATCATGCACACTGTCGGGGTCTACCTGTTTAATGGCCCGCAGCGCCTCCTGCAGGTTTAAAGCATAGTCCCGTACACTGTCCTGCTTCTGACTTGCCCCCTGGGCCATGGGGCAATCGGAACCAGGCTTCTGTACGATGCTGGGGGTAGTAGTGGCAACCCGATCCCGTGGCTCAGGGTGGCCAGACCAAATCGTGTGGCAGTCTGTATTTAGAGCTATGAAATGTCTGACTACGCCACCCGTGGATTGCGGCTATTATAAACCGCCGCTGCAAGGCAGTCCGCTGAGGCTGGTGTTGGTGTGCAGCACTGGGATGGGATAACTCCCCACGGGAAGAGTGTAGCCTCAGGGCAGTGTAATAGGATGCTGGGGGTGATGGTGCAGACGCAGCAGAAATCACACAGAGTCAGTGATGCAGTCCAGGGTCTTTTACTCACAGTTGTTATCTGAGTCACTTCTGCCAGCAATGACTGCCCAAGCCGTGCTGCGTCCACCAGGTGAGGAGCTCGGTCAACCCCCAGGCAATTCAAGAGTATAGCACAGGACTCCCTTTTCTCCTTTCTCCGGCCTCTCATGCCCCCACCAGTGACCACACTTCTGTCCAGCTGCCTCGGGCCTTCTCTTGGTGAAACCTGTCGCCGGTTTCCCTGACCCTTTGTGGTGCCTTCCTAGTGGGTGTAGCAGGGGGGGTCGCACCAATTGATGATCACGACCTCCGGTCTTTGGCTGAGGGATAATTTACCTCCACCAACTTGGGAATCCGGTACCCTTCTGCGGCCTGACCCTTCACCCGATATCACGCGGGCTTTCTCTCCGTTCTGTTCTCTCTGGGTCCCTTCTGCCTTCTTGTTTCTGGATCCTTTCTACTGCTCTGTCTCTCCACCTTTCTTCCTTCCTTCTCCTTCTCCTCTTCTCCCTTCTGGCCCCGGCCTTCTCTCTAGGCCTGTCTCGTGGAGCTGAGCTCAGACTGAGCCTCAGCTCCCTGTCAACCTTCTCTGGCTGATCTTCCTCTCTGACTGACTACTCTCCTAAGATGGCCCCCACCTTTTATCTCCTTCACTGTGTCTGAGCTCAGGTGACCTGCAACCAATGAGCTCCTTCCTATGCTCCAGAAACCGTCCCCTTCTGCTCCTACATCACTGGGTTCTCTCCCCCCTCCCCACTCCAGCCAGGGACATGGTTAATTGTGCCTGCAATAAATGGGAGCACCTGCGAACTGTCCCCCGGAAATGAGGAGTGTGTGTATGCAGCTAACTGAGCCCTGGTCCACACTCCATCCTTACCTGGGAGTGCAATATCACACCTCTGGTTGAGGTGCAATACCCCTGTAGCAACCCAACCCTCGGGGCGCTACACATCCTTTGTTTGCACCCGTAGAACTTCATCTTAATTTCTGCTGTGGTGCGGGTGTCAAAGGTATCCTTCAACTGGGCCAGTATTTCCTTGACAGTGCCTTTGTCCCTGCCCGGCCAGAACTTCACCTCTCTCTGGGCTGCACCGATTAGCTGTCCTATGAGTATGCTGACTTTTTGCTCTTCAGACAGGGGGTACACTTTAAACAAACTGCGCAGTCTCTCCTCAAAGTCGTTCAGGGTGTGCGACTCCCCTGAGTACTGGGGCAACCATGCCGCCCCTGGTATATATGGAATTGATAACAGCATTACAGTGGCGACGGCCGCGCCCGCGGCTGAATCCTCCCCCCGATTGGGCATCTTCCTCCCCCCTAGTGAACCTCAGCCAGGTCCTGGGCGTCTGCTGACGTACCAGTATGCTGCTCTGCAGGCGGATGGATCTCTTACCCGGCGGTTCTGGATCGGGCCTCTTGCTTTTCCTCGGCGGGCAGCAAACCACGTGATAACACCGTTTAGTAAAGTCTATGGCACACAGGACCTGGTTATACCGGGCTTCGTGAATCCTGTTCGTGACGCCAAGTTGACGCGCCCCCTGGGCCTTGGCGTACTCGGTGCCAGGCCAGTCGGTGCTAGGGGAGATGTCACAGTGGCAGTGACCTGGTCCATGACCCAGGGCGGTCAGTATAAAGGGGATTTTATAGTTTTTATGTACAAAGTTTGTGACGCCACCTGTGGTATGTGGCTAAAGGGAGCCGCTGCTGCGGAGCAGGTCCTCTGGAGCTGATGTTAGTGTAGCAAAGCTGGTGTGGCTCTCCACAGGTAGAGCTTAGCTCCAGGGCAGTGTAGATGTTATAGGTGATGCTGGGTGTTGTAGTGCAGGGTTTTATGGCGCAGCAATAATCAGTCCACAACTTAATGGCGGTTTCCTCTTATCTTTACTAGTGATGATTAGGCAAACCGGGACTAGGGTACTGGCTAGAAGTGGAAGTCTGGGCAGCCTGGAAGCAAGTAAGGAATCCACCTCACCAGGTGAAGTTGGAGGCCTTCCCTTTCCACTAATCTCCTTGGCCCTGCTGCTTGTAGCTGTGCGGTGGCCCTCGTCCCTGAGTGCAACGTCTTTGTGCTCACCCATATGGCAGGCAGCTCGGGCCTTGCTGATGCGTCGCTCCCACTTGGCGGTGCTGGGCCCTGCAGTGTGGTCTGCTGGGGCCAGGAGACCTGCAGTTTCCTGCGCTCTGGTTTCTGCTGTTGGGCCTTCAGTGCCCCACAACCTCGGACTCCCGTGTCCGGTTCCTCTGTGTTGGTTCCTTCTGGGGTGAACTGCCGTGCAGCTCCACTCTCCAGCTCCTCTCTCGTTGACGTCCTCACTTCAACTCCTCACACTAAGTCTCACTAACCCCGCCCCCAGATCCCAGTTGCCAAGGGGAGGGACTCCCCTTGCTGGTATGGAGCCAGGACAGTGTTGCATGCTTAGCAAAACCTAATTAGGGGACCTCTGCTTGCTTCCAGGCATGGCATCACCTCTTGTGAGGGAGGCAATGCCACTGTGGCAACCGGACCCCTGGGGTGCCACACTACCAGGTAAGCAGGCTGGCAGGGCCCATAGACAGACTGGCGGACTAGACTGTAGACAGATTGTCGGGCTGGAGAGTAGACAAGCTGGCGGACAGGGCTGGTAGTCAGGCTGGCAGGCTGGACTGGTAGTCAGGCTGGCGGGCTAGACTGGTAGTCAGGCTGGCGGGCTGGACTGGTAGTTAAGCTGGCGGGCTGGACTTGTAGTCAGGCTAGCAGCGGGACCTGAAGGCTGAAGCAGAGTTTAACACACAAAGCTACAACCTTGCATGGGCACCTTCCTTTTGGAGGAGGAGCCTTATATATGAGAGGTCCTCCGGCCATTGGCCCGGGACTCCTTAGGACGGCGCGCGCGGCCCCTTTAAGAGGGAGGGAGCGCGCGCACGCCCTAAGCACAGTGCCCGGGAAGCTGCGCGCGCCGGCAGCAGCAGAAGCAGGAGCGCCGGAGGACGCCGGGCAGGGAGCGCAGCGGTAAGAAGGACGGCATCTCTGCCTGTCAGGGGCCGAGACGCCGATACTACAGTACCCCCCCCTTTACGCCCCCTTTTTTTAGGCCACAAAGAAATTTTCTAAGGAGAAGCAGGGCGTGGATGTTCTCCCTGGGTTCCCAAGTTTTCTCCTCTGGGCCAAACCCCTTCCAATCCACCAGAAAAATGGTTTTACCTCTTACCCTCATGTTGGCCAGAATGTTCTCTACCTCATAGGCGTCCTCAGTGGAGACCGGAGCTGGAGAGGTACCTGGATTGTCGGAAAAAGAATTAAGCACAACTGGTTTGAGGAGAGATACGTGGAAGGAGTTGGGAATCCGTAAGGTGGCCGGGAGTTTTAACTTGTAGGCTACTGGGTTGATTTGCTTGAGGACTTCAAATGGGCCGATGAACCGTGGACCTAACTTATAGGAGGGTATTTTGAGACGGACATGTTTGGAGAAGAGCCAAACCTTGTCTCCCAGACGGAATTGAGGCGGATCCAGACGTCTCTTATCAGCATGTTTCTTCATCCGCTCGGAGGATTGAAGAAGTGCGGATCTAGTGTCCTCCCAAATAGTGGAAAATTCGCTGACCAGAGACTCCGCGGCAGGGTTGTCCACTGAAGCGGAAACGGGAAACGGAATCCGGGGATGTTGACCGTAGACCACAAAGAACGGGGACTTGGAAGAAGATTCGCTCTCATGGTTGTTATAGGAGAACTCGGCCCATGGTAGGAGCTCCACCCAATCGGTATGGTGAGCGTTGACGAAGTACCGGAGGAAGCTGGTAAGAATCTGGTTGATACATTCCACTTGGCCATTGGACTGCGGATGGTAAGCAGAGGAGAAATCCATGGTGATATCCATCAGCTTACACGTAGGTCTCCAGAAGCGCGAAGTGAACTGGACCCCTCGATCAGACACAATGTGGAGGGGTAGGCCGTGGAGATGAAAGATGTGATGGATGAAGTCCTTAGCCAGCACAGATGCAGACGGGAGACCAGGCAGAGGAATGAAGTGGGCCATTTTAGAAAAGCAGTTAGCGACCACCTAAATGACCGTGCAACCGGCAGAAACAGGGAGATCAGTAATAAAGTCCATAGCAATGTGTTGCCACGGGGCAGCAGGTACGGAAAGAGGCCGGAGACGACGGCAGGAAGATGTCTGTGAACCTTATTGCGAGCACAGGACGAACAGGCCGTGACGAAGTCTACCACATCCTGGCGCAGGGTAGGCCACCAGTAATGCCGGGTAATGAGCAGGAAGGTCTTCTTCTGGCCAGCATGGCCGGCTAGTTTGGATGAATGACCCCAGTGAAGAACCTACTTACGATCCGGAACCGCTACAAACGTCTTACCAGGTGGGAGATGAGACAGGTCCAAGGGGGCCACATTCATCACTTTGGAGGGATCGATGATATGCATAGGCTCCTCCTCTTGATCAGACGACAGGAAGGATTGGGACAAGGCGTCTGCTTTAATGTTCTTTTCCGCCGGGCGGTAATGTAGGGTAAAGTTGAAGCGGGCGAAGAACAAAGACCACCGGGCCTGACGCGGATTGAGTCTTTGGGCATTCTGTAGATAAGCCAGGTTTTTGTGGTCAGTATAGATGACCACTGGGTGCAGAGTCCCCTCGAGCAGGTAACGCCACTCCTCCAGTGCCAATTTGATGGCTATCAGTTCTCGGTCTCCTATGGAGTAGTTGCGCTCTGACGAGGAGAAGAGCTTGGAGAAGAAGCCGCAGGTTACCATTCTTTCGGATGGAGATTTCTGGGTGAGCACCGCTCCGGCTCCGGAAGAGGAAGCATCAACCTCCAGAAAGAACTGTTTGTTGCTATCCGGACGGTGCAGCACAGGGGCGGAAGAGAAGGCTTGTTTTAAAGAGAGGAAGGCCTCCTCCGCTTCGGACGGCCATTCCTTAGGATTTGCTCCCTTTCGGGTGAGCGCAGAGATGGGAGCAGTCCGGGAAGAGAAATGTGGAATGAAGAGACGGTAATAGTTGGCGAAGCTTAGGAATCGCTGAATCGCCTTCAACCCCTCCGGACGAGGCCACTTTAAGACGGCAGAGACCTTCTCAGGGTCCATCCGTAGACCTGTCTTAGAGATAATATAGCCCAGGAACGGAAGAGAGGTCAGCTTGAAGAGGCATTTCTCAAATTTTGCATAAAGGTGAATCTGCCTGAGCCTAAGCAGGACCTGACGAACATCCCTCCGGTGTGTGGGAAGATCCGGAGAGAAGACCAAGATGTCGTCCAGGTACACCACCACGCAAGACTATAAGAGGTCACGGAAGATGTCGTTAACTAATTCTTGGAAGACGGCGGGAGCATTACAGAGGCCGAAGGGCATCACAAGGTATTCATAGTGACCGTCCCAGGTATTGAATGCCGTCTTCCACTCGTCTCCTTGGCGGATCCGGACCAAGTTATATGCCCCACGAAGATTGAGCTTGGTGAAGATCTTCACGCCTTTAAGGCGGTCGAACAGCTCAGAGATGAGCGGCAGGGGGTATTTGTTTTTGATAGTGATTTGGTTGAGACCTCTATAATCGATACATGGGCGAAGTGAACCGTCTTTCTTTTTAACAAAGAAAAATCCGGCTCCAGCAGGGGAGGAAGATTTCCGGATGAATCCCCTAGCCAGATTTTCTGCGATGTACTCCGACATGGCCCGGGTTTTGGCCAACGACAACGCCCACGGGGTGGAGTGGCACTGGGTATCAGGTTGATAGGGCAGTCATATGGCCTATGAGGTGGCACTGTCTCTGTCTCCTTCTTGTCAAAGACATCAGCATAGGACCAGTAGGGTGCCGGTAGACCGGGTAAATTAGTCGGAGTAGATGGAGGTCGAGCCGGGTGAACCGGAACCAGGCAGGTCTCATGGCAATCCTGCCCCCAACGGAGCACCTCACCGAATTGCCAGTTCAGAACGGGTTCATGTCTCTGTAGCCAAGGTAGATCTAGCAAAAAGGGTGAGAGTCTAGAAAGCACATGGAAGGAAATCCACTCTGAGTGCAGCATTCCCACCTGCAGGGTCATGGGCTCTGTGACGAGCAAGATGGTCACCGGAAGGAGTCTTCCATCCACGGAAGTGACTGTCAATGGTTCAGCCAGAGGTTTGGTAGGAATCTGATACTTCTCTACAAGGGACTGGGAAATGAGATTCCCAGCGGCTCTGGAGTCCAGATGTGTGGTTTCAAAGAAGCGGTTCTCTCCACAGGAGATAGAGACAGACAAAGTCAAGAACGTAGAGGAATTACTCTTGCCTAGGATGACCTCTCCGAGCGGTCCTAGACCCTGGAGTTTCCCGGCTTCACCGGACAGGAACGGATCAGGTGCTCCTTAGTACCACAGTAGAAACAGCTCCCCTCGGCTCGGCGTGTTTCTTGGCAAGACGTGACCATCTTGGTCTGGTCGAGTGTGCCCGGGGAGTTGATGATTGGGAAGCTGGTTTCTGGAAAACAGGAGCAAGACGAGGAAATCTTCTCTCCTGGGTAGTCTCCTTAGCACGTTCTAGGAAACGGCTGTCAATCCGGGTTGCTAGTGACACCAGGTCATCCAGGGTGGTAGGAATGTCCCGGCCAGATAACTCGTCCTTAATCCAACTGGAAAGGCCCTCCCAGAAGGTGGACACCAGGGCCTCATTGTCCCAGGCAAGCTCAGAAGCCAGGGTACGGAACCGTATGGCATACTGGCCCACGGTGAGACTCCCTTGGCGGAGACGGAGCAATGAGGAGGCAGTAGAAATCCTTCGTCCGGGTTCATCGAAGACCCTCCGGAAGGCAGTGAGGAAAGCCGGAAGATCGGACACCAGGGAATCCCCTCTCTCCCATAGAAGGTTTAGCCATGCCAATGCTTCCCCAGTGAGGTGAGACATGATGAATGCCACCTTGGCCCGGTCGGAGGGAAACTGATGTGCCGGAAGTTCAAAGTGCAGCGTGCACTGGTTCAGAAAGCCCCGACATAAGGCAGGGTCACCTCCAAAATGAGGAGGCGCAGAAAGCCGGGGTCCTAGGCTGGATGCTGTGGTATTGGTAGGCAGTGGCGCTGCCGGAGAGGGTGTCTGTCGACTCGAGGCGGACACAGGTGGAACAGACAGCGTGTACAGGCGAGAGTTGACAGACCGCAGGTAGGTCAGGATGATTTCCTGCTGGGATCTCTGACGAGAAACCTCCTGGTACAGGTCAGCAAGCGAAGGGGCCTGGGGGCCACCGGGTTCCATGGCCCATGCAAACTGTTACGGATCCGGGTGGTGGAACCTCTGTGCTGCGATGCAAGGAGGGACCAGAGGGGCGAAACTAGGTATCAACTCGGACCGACCAAGGTCGTATGGCGGCTCAATAGACTCCGTGACCAGGGAAGGACCGAGCAGAGGGACCAGGTGCTACTCTGGGGACCGACCTTGTATGAGAGCAGGTGACTCCCACGGGTCAGAAGGCAGGGATGGACCGGTACAGCAGATGAGCAAGGCAGGCAGGCTGACGGGTGATCCGGGCAGACGGACTGGCAGGCACGGCAGGTAACAAGCAGGAGACTCCAGGTAGGCGGGCTGGTAGGCACGGCAGGTAACAGGCAGGTGCTTCTAGGTAAACGGGCTGGCAGGCACGGCAGGTAACAGGCAGGTGCTTCAGCCTCCAGGTAGGCTGGCTGGTAGGCACGGCAGGTAGCAAGCAGGTGCTACCAGGTAAACAGGCTGGCAGGACCCATAGACAGACTGGTGGACTGGACTGTAGACAGACTGCCGGGCTGGAGAGTAGACAAGCTTGCGGACAGGGCTGGTAGTCAGGCTGGCGGGCTGGACTGGTAGTCAGGCTGGCGGGCTGGACTGGTAGTCAGGTTGGCAAGCTGGACTGGTAGTCAGGCTAGCAGCGGGACCTGAGGGCTGAAGCAGAGTTTAACACACAAAGCTACAACCTTGCACAGGCACCTCCATTTCGGAGGAGGTGCCTTATATATGAAAGGTCCTCCAGCCATTGGCCGGGGACTCCTTAGGACGGAGCGCGGCCCCTTTAAGAGAGGGGGGGCGCACACGCCATGCCCTAAGCACAGTGCCCGGGAAGCTGCACGCGCCGGCAGCAACAGAAGCAGGAGCGCCGGAGGACGCTGGGCGGAAATAGGGACGGCGTCTCTGCCTGTCAGGGGGCAGAGACGCCGATACTACATGATGAGAAGTCTGGCCCAATCCAGCCCTTGTTCATTTTGATAAAGGTCAGCTTGTCAGCATTGTCAGTTGACAAGCGAGTGTGCTTATCAGTTATAATTGCCCCAGCGGCACTAAAAACACGCTCTGATAACATGCTAGCGGCAGGACAGGCCAGGACCTCCATGGCATACAGAGCGAGTTCATTCCAAGTGTCCAGCTTGGATACCCAACAATTAAAAGGCACAGAGTAATCACAGAGGACGCTGGTACGGTCGGTAAGGTACTCCCTCACCATCTTTTGAAACTTTCCACTCCTTGTGAGAGTACACCGTGCCTCAGGGCCTGTAAGCTGGGCGGGTCTCAGAAAACTGTCCCAGAACATTGACAGTGTTCCCCTGCCTCTGCTGGATTGGAGTTGTGTCTCTCTCGCCTGTACACCTTGGTTGGGCTATGAACTGTGACCTCTGCCGCTAGCGTGTTCAGATGGCAATTTTATAACAGTTCTGCAGCAAGGGCCTTCTGGTACTGCCCCATTTTTGCAGACCTCTCCACCTCAGGAATAAGAGATTGAAAGTTCTCCTTGTAGCGGGGGTCTAAAAGTGTCACCAACCAGTAATGACTGTCACCCAACATTTTGACAATGCGAGGGTCATGGTTAAGGCAGTGTAACATAAAGTCAGCCATGCGTGCCAGACTGGTAAAGGGCAAGACTTCCGTGTCTTCACCAAGATGACGACTGACCATGCTCTCCTCCTCCTCCTCCTACCCCCTGTCCTCAGGACACCCACGCTGAACCGACAGTATGACAGTTGTACAGGTACTACTGTCTACAGCGCATGATACCAGCTCCTGTTTTTCCTCCTCCTCCTCCTCCTCCTCCTCTCTGTCATTGTCCCCCAATGCACGTTGGGATGAGATGAGGATGGGCTGTGTGTAATCGCCCGCTACGGGTTATTGATCCATCTCATCATACTCTGGCTGCAATGCCTCCTCTTTAATTCTCTGCAGAGAGCGTTGCAAAAGACAGACAAGTGGGATGCTGACGCTAATGATGGCGTCATCGCCACTCACCATCTTGGTGGACTCCTCAAAGTTTGTCAGAATGGTACATATGTCAGACATCCAGGTCCACTCCTGAGGTCTTATGTGTGGAGTCTGACCTGAATATCGACGGTCTTGTTGCAGCTGGTACTCCACAACTGCTCTCTTCTGCTCACAAATCCTTTGCAACATGTGGAGGGTAGAGTTCCAACATGTGGGGATATCACACACCAGTCGGTGTGCTGGAAGCTGCAAACGCTGCTGCAACACAGCAAGGGCGGCGGAAGCTGTAGCCGACTTGCGAAAATGAGCTGACAGGCGGCGTACTTTGCGAGCAGATCTGGCAACTCGGGGTACGATTTAAGAAACCGCTGAACCACGAGGTTAAGCACATGAGCCAGGCATGATACGTGTGTGAACTCGCCTCACCTCAGAGCCGCCACCAGGTTATGGCCATTGTCACACACGACCATGCCTGGATGTAGGTTCAGCGGTCTCAGCCACAGATCTGCCTGCTCTTTCACAGCTGTCCACAACTCACAGGCAGTGTGAGGTTTATCACCTAAGCTTATGAGTTTCAGCACAGCCTGTTGCCGCTTGGCTGAGGCAGTACTGCTGTGCTTCCAACTTGTAACTGATGTGGTGATATCTGAGATGGAGGCTGAACATGAGGAGGAGGAGGAGGTTGATGCGCAGGAGCTGTACACTGTGGGGGCAAGTCTGACTGACATAGGGCCCACAATCATCAGTGTGGGGAGGTTGTGTTCCGTCCCAAGGTCCGAATGGGTCCTGGCTTCCACTATGTTTACCCAGTGTGCCGTCATTGAGATGTAGCGTCCCTGGCCACAAGCACTTGTCCACGTGTCCATTGTCAGGTGGACTCTCCCAGTAACAGCGTTGTTGAGGACATGGCAGATGTTTTGGGACACGTGCTTGTGTAGTGCGGGGATGGCACACCGGGCAAAATAGTGTCGACTGGGGACCGAGTACCGAGGGACGGCCACCGCCATAAGGTTGCGGAAGGATTCCGTCTCCACCAGCCTAAAAGGCAGCATTTCCAAAGCAAGCAGTCGTGAAATGTGCAAATTTAGGACTGTGGGGTGTTGGCTGCGAATTTGCGCTTTCGTTCACAGGTCTGGGATATGGATAATTGAACGCTGCGGTGGGACGTGGACGTGGACATTGATGCTGTTTCTTGAGAAACTGCCATAACAAGTGAAGACTGAGAGGAGGGGGCATCTTTGCATGCAGTATGGACAGGGGATCACCTTGCACGCACAACAGGGGGTTCTCTTACATGCACAACAGTGGAAGAAGCAGTGGTGACACCCGCTGACACTGGTCGTGGACCCTGGGGTTCGCCCCACAAAGTCGGGTGCTTTGCTGACATGTGCCTGATCATGCTGGTGGTGGTCAGGCTGGTAGTTTTGTCACCCCTGCTGATGCTGGCCTGGCAGGTGGTACAAATGGCCTGTTTGGGGTTATCAGCAGAGTCTTTAAAAAAATTCCAGACTCTGGAAGACCTACCGGTTGTACTGGCAACTTCCCTCGTGTTGGTGTTACGGGGAGCAGTTGCCCGCCTTCTGTCTGTGGCCACCACACTGCTTCTTCCTGCCTGTTAGGGTACTCTGCCTCCCTCCCCCCTGTGTGCTTCTGACCTCGCTCTGCGTGTCCTCCTGCCACGTTGGGTCAGTTACTAGATCATCCACCACCTCCTCCTCTTCCGCACCACGGTCCTCCTCCTCACTTCGTGGCAATAGTGTCTCGTCATCGTCCACCTCTTTTGACAAATTGCAAGCGTCGCCTTCCTGTGGCTGTGGCTGTTCAAATATTTGGCCATCGCTACATGAGATCTCCTCTTCCACCACTTCAAGCGGAGCAGGCGAGGGGCCCAAATCTGGAAATGGACCAGTGAACAGCTCTTCAGAGTGTCCAAGTGTGGGATCAGTTGCTGTCTGACGACACTCTGCATGGTGGGAGGAAGGAGCATCAGGGTGAGGAGCAGTATGAGGTCGAGACTCATGGCTACTAAGACTTGACAGTGTGGAAGACAGACCGGAGGTGGTGGTGCCCAGGTGAATGGAAGTATTATCTGCTATCCAATTAATAACCAGTTCACACTGATCAGTTCGCAATAGTGGTGTTGTTGTGTGCTTCCCTAGTAATTCGGTTTTGAACTGGGAGCGAGAAGATGTGGTTGTTCGTTGTGGCACATTTTCACCTTGACCACGGCCCCGTCCTCTGCACGCACCATCACCAGAACGTCCAGTTCCACGTCCCTTGCCACGCGCTTTGCCCATTGTAGATGAAGTAAAATAGCTTACACTCGCATTATCAATGGCAAAAGGGTAACAAAAAGGAGATTAGAACCGTGGAAGAGGAAAACCACAGTTCTAGTTCTCTGGCCTACACCAGAATCTTTTAAACAGATATATTTGTGTCTGAACAGTCAGTGAGACACTCAAATAGTTTTTTTATGGAAAAAAGGCAAAAAGGTGGATAACACCCAGATTTGAACCATGGAAGTGGAAAACCACAGTTCTAATTTCCTGGCGTATACCAGACTTTTTTAAATAGATATATATGTGTCTGAACAGTCAGCGAGACACTGAAACTGTTTTTTTTATGGAAAAAAGGCAAAAAAGTGGATAATACAGAGACTTGAACCGTGGAACTGCAAAACCACACTTCTAGTTATCTGGCCGAAACCAGACTCTTTTAAACAGATATATTTGTGTCTGAACACTCACAGACACATTAAATTTTTTTTTGGGGGTGGGTTAAAATACCAAAAGGTTAATAAGATGGGTATTTGTACAGTCTGACTGAGGAAAAAAAAAAAAAAGAGGATTTAGATGAAAAAAAAAAGATTTTTCCTGGCCCCTGAGACCTGGGGCTAAGTCTAGCAATTTGAGCAGCAGCACACAGGACTGTAATGCAGTGTTTGCTGGTATAACCACTGCGTCTCCTATACCGCCTGCCTGCCTGATATCTGGGATGGATATTAGTCCTCATAAGGACTGTTTGTTTGATTTTGCAGGCTTTAGAGACTCTACACTACCTATTTTGCAGTATAAATCTCTCCCTAGCTCAGCAGCACTCTCCCTACACTGTCTGATCCGGAGCGACTGTGTCCAAGATGGAGGCGCCCGGTTTTAAATACACGAGGTGATGCTGTGCGGCCAGCCAATCACTGTAATACCCACAAACAACATGGCTGCGGCATTACAGTGACTGGCTGGCAATCCCTGCATGTTCATTGGCTCTGTAAAAACATGCTCCCGCCCGAGTAACCTGAAAATGCTCGCCAAACATCCCAAGTAGGGAGATGCTTGGGCGAGTACTGAGCAGTGTTGAGCATGCTTGCTCAACACTAGTCATTGTACAAGAGAAGGAGGTGAGCTGTGACATCACCTATTGTGAATGGTGGATGTTAGGCATTGGGTGTTTGCTGGATTTGAAATGGGTCTAGAACCTTCTGTGGTCTCCCATTCCAGTCCAGTCGGGGCTGATGCTGCTCAGCATCATCATCAGTCCCAACACCTAGCTGGTCCACAAGAAGTACAGGCTGTCTCTCTGGCCTTTGTGACTAGCAATAGGAAGCATAGGTTACGGAGGGAGACAGGTCTACTGAAGCCTAAGTCCAGGATTCTCTGTACTGAGCATGCCCGTGACATGGCGGACCGTGATTGGTGGTTTGGGAGTCAGCTGATCCGGTGACCTGGCACCACCTGATTGGTCGCTTGTGATGTCACTAATGGTGCGACGGTGGGCAGGGCTTAATCTTTAAAAGGCCTGCCCACAAACATGGCGGCGCGCTCTGATCATTGAGCAGTGATGCTGTTGTGTGGACGCTTGGCCTATAGAGCTCCACGTGTGCTTTAGTTGAAATAGGCATGTGTAGTGGAAATAGGCAGGCTAGTGGAAATAGGCAGGCTAGTGGAAATAGGCAGGTACCTTGGCCGTACAGACTGGCTCCGACTAGGGGGTCGCCATACACCCCGAGCAGTCTGCAGATGCCGTATTCCCGGTACCGCCTGTGAGCCACGTGGTGTGATTCTCCTCAGTCCGGTAGCACGCCGGCTGAGAGTACTTACACGCCGGCATGAGTCACACATGCATCCTAGCGCCCACTGCGTAGTCCCTGTGTAGTTAACAGGGCTACAGCTACTTCCCCGGTCGCGCATCTCCCGTGCAGTCAACGGAGATAGAGCGAACCGCTATACCCGTTCCCGTGTGCAGTAACACTGAAGGGTTTATCATTTAAGTTGGTTGCTTTCCTTCTCACCCGGAAAGAGTTCGGCAGCAGTCCACCAGGCTGCATCGCGGACCCCGGGGTCGGTTGCGTTCCATTATAATAAAGTTGTTTGCAACCGTCCCCTTAACAGTGGATCTTGTTTTATCTACTGTATATAGAGGTGTTATCAGTCATTATACAGAAGGAGGAGGAGGTGAGCTGTGACATCACCTATTGTGAATAGTGGATCCTGTGTTATCTACTGTATATAGAGGTGTTATCAGTCATTGTACAGGAGGATGAGGTGAGCTGTGACATCACCTATTGTGAATGGTGGATCCTGTGTTATCCACTGTATATAGAGGTGTTATCAGTCATTGTACAGGAGGAGGAGGTGAGCTGTGACATCACCTATTGTGAATGGTGGATCTTGTTTTATCTACTGTATATAGAGGTGTTATCAGTCATATACAGGAGGAGGAGGTGAGCTGTGACATCACCTATTGTGAATGGTGGATCCTGTTATCTATTGTATATAGAGGTGTTATCAGTCAATGTACAGGAGGATGAGGTGAGCTGTGACATCACCTATTGTGAATGGTGGATCCTGTGTTATCTGCTGTATATAGAGGTGTTATCAGTCATTGTACAGGAGGAGGAGGTGAGCTGTGACATCACCTATTGTGAATGGTGGATCTTGTGTTATCTACTGTATATAGAGTTGTTATCAGTCATTGTACAGGAGGAGGAGGTGAGCTGTGACATCACCTATTGTGAATGGTAGATCCTGTTATCTACTGTATATAGAGGTGTTATCAGTCATTGTACCGGAGGAGGAGGTGACCTGTGACATCACCTTGTGTGAATGTTGGACTCTGTGTTCTCCGCTGCTGTTCTCTGAATTAACATTGTAGCATTGTAGATTGGATTTAGACCTTTTTATCTACTGTATGTAATAAGGACTTAAAGGAGACCGTTCACTGGATTTTTTTTCAATTTAAACTGAGCGCCTCCTCCAGTTGCCACTGCTTCACTGATTCTGGATCAGTTTTCTTCTGTGCCCCTCCGTTCCATTGTTATGCCCATCTGAAATAAATACGCAAGTTTTCTCTTCACTCAGCTGGGCGTGTACCACAGAACTTCTCTGAATGTTTTCTTTTTCTACTCTGACAACGGCCAATCAAAACCTAGCCACGCCCAGGAAGTGGTTCTGTGCTACACGTGGAAACTGGCCCCTGGCGGTAGTCCTGTGAGTGGGCCGCCTTTTCCACGTTGGGGCCAGTTACAGGAAATTGAGTGTTGCTGGTGGGTGCGTGCGACATTGTACCCGGACCTGCTGCTTCCATTGTCGTCTCTGATGCACTTAGTGCAATCCCACTCCATTTTCCTTGTTTGACCAATAAGCCAGACCAGTCCTTAAAAACAATGTCCATTTTATATTTGGCCAAACTGGTGAACAGGGGGTTACAGGTTATACAATCTCCTTCTCCATCTTCCACACAATACACCGGCTCCATTCCTAGAGTTACAGTCTGCACTTTGTTACCAGCAACAGGTACTGCAGGGGGCATGGGGAGAAAATGTAATTGCCTGCATTTTCTTAGGGGTAGGGTCATACTGGTCCATGTGTATCGCTATGATCCCAGTACTTGGATTCTTTAGCTATGTCAGTCCCAGGGGCCGCTCGTTGAGACTAAGCTCCCTGTTTTAGTACTAACAGCAGGGCTCTACCTTTTCCTAAGTTCCCCTTTTCTGCTGGACCATACCTTTCCCAGACTTATAAGCTTTCCTTTTCTGCAGGAGACCCCCACTTGACTGTGATGTCCTGCTGCCTCTGTAATTAGCTGTCCTCCTTCTGTCACCTCCTCTCCATCACACAGCCTACTCCACACTGACTAACTACTTCCTATATCCCTATAGTCTTCCCACTGGTTCCCCTATAGGGCCACCCTCCTACGCTCCCTGGGGACGGTCTTGCGGTTAACCCTACAGGAACCTGACACACACACCAGCCATAGGGATAAAATATGCATAAACTTTAACCACACAACATAACAATTTGAGCACACTTGCCACAACGTCTTCTTGAGGGGGACAGGACTTATGTCCACCCTCTCAAACACGCCCAGTTGGTTAAATTAACAATTTTCATCTTTATTTCTTGATGGCATAACTTTGGAACAGAAGAGCACAGAAGAAAAAGAAAACCTGTTCCAGAATTAGTGGAGTTGCAATAATTTGAGGAGGTGCTCACTTTAAATTTAAAAAAATCCAGTGAAAGGTCCCTTTTCAAAGTTTCTTGTGAAATAAGCCCAAAAAGTAATAAACTCCAGCTATTATACACTCCATTGTCATCTTGGCAGGGCTGTAGAGACGGAGTCCTGGAGTCGGTGTCCATTCTGGTAGAGTCGGAGTCGGTATTAAATGGACTGACTCCAAGTCCTAAAATATATAGTAAATTGGGTACAGTAGTACAATGCAGGACATGCTGTAAATTTTTTAACAATTTGGGAAAAATATGAAATGTCCTATAAATGTCTGTTCTGTTCCTGATCTAATAATCTCGGCTTTTAGTTGAGATGAATCTGTGCTGCACTTTATGTACACGCTCAGTAGTGAGGCCGTGTTGCACTTTATGTACACGCTCAGTAGTGAGGCCGTGTTGCACTTTACGTACATGCTCAGTAGTGAGGACGTGTTGCACTTTATGTACAAGCTCAGTAGTGAGGCCGTGATGCACTTTATGTACACGCTCAGTAGTGAGGCCGTGTTGCACTTTATGTACACGCTCAGTAGTGAGGCCGTGTTGCACTTTACGTACATGCTCAGTAGTGAGGCCGTGTTGCACTTTATGTACAAGCTCAGTAGTGAGGCCGTGTTGCACTTTATGTACACGTTCAGTAGTGAGGCCGTGTTGCACTTTATGTACACGCTCAGTAGTGAGGCCGTGTTGCACTTTATGTACACGCTCAGTAGTGAGGCCGTGTTGCACTTTATGTATATGCTCAGTAGTGAGGCCGTGTTGCACTTTATGTACACGCTCAGTAGTGAGGCCGTGTTGCACTTTATGTACACGCTCAGTAGTGAGGCCGTGTTGCACTTTATGTATATGCTCAGTAGTGAGGCCGTGTTGCACTTTATGTACACGCTCAGTAGTGAGGCCGTGTTGCACTTTATGTATATGCTCAGTAGTGAGGCCGTGTTGCACTTTACGTACATGCTCAGTAGTGAGGCCGTGTTGCACTTTATGTACACGCTCAGTAGTGAGGCCGTGTTGCACTTTATGTACACGTTCAGTAGTGAGGCCGTGTTGCACTTTATGTACACGCTCAGTAGTGAGGCCGTGTTGCACTTTATGTACACGCTCAGTAGTGAGGCCGTGTTGCACTTTATGTATATGCTCAGTAGTGAGGCCGTGTTGTACTTTATGTACACGCTCAGTAGTGAGGCCATGTTGAACTTTATGTACACGCTCAGTAGTGAGGCCGTGTTGCATTTTATGTAAAAGCTCAGTAGTGAGGCCGTGTTGCACTTTATGTACAAGCTCAGTAGTGAGGCCGTGTTGCACTTTATGTACATGCACAGTAGTGAGGCCGTGTTGCACTTTATGTACACGTTCAGTAGTGAGGCCGTGTTGCACTTTATGTACATGCTCAGTAGTGAGGCCGTGTTGCACTTTATGTACATGCTCAGTAGTGAGGCCGTGTTGCACTTTATGTACACGCTCAGTAATGAGGCCGTGTTGCACTTTATGTAGATGCTCAGTAGTGAGGCCATGTTGCACTTTATGTACATGCTCAGTAGTGAGGCCGTGTTGCACTTTATGTACATGTTCAGTAGTGAGGCTGTGTTGCACTTTATATACACGCTCAGTTTTGAGGCCGTGTTGCACTTTATGTACACGCTCAGTAGTGAGGCCGTGTTGCACTTTATGTAAACACTCAGTAGTGAGGCCGTGTTGCACTTTATGTACACACTCAGTAGTGAGGCCGTGTTGCACTTTATGTACATGCTCAGTAGTGAGGCCGTGTTGCACTTTATGTACACGCTCAGTAGTGAGGCCGTGTTGCACTTTATGTACACGCTCAGTAGTGAGGCCGTGTTGCACTTTATGTACACGCTCAGTAGTGAGGCCGTATTGCACTTTATGTACATGCTCAGTAGTGAGGCCGTGTTGCACTTTATGTAGATGCTCAGTAGTGAGGCCGTGTTGCACTTTATGTACATGCTCAGTAGTGAGGCCGTGTTGCACTTTATGTACATGTTCAGTAGTGAGGCTGTGTTGCACTTTATATACACGCTCAGTTTTGAGGCCGTGTTGCACTTTATGTACACGCTCAGTAGTGAGGCCGTGTTGCACTTTATGTACACACTCAGTAGTGAGGCCGTGTTGCACTTTATGTACACACTCAGTAGTGAGGCCGTGTTGCACTTTATGTACATGCTCAGTAGTGAGGCCGTGTTGCACTTTATGTACACGCTCAGTAGTGAGGCCGTGTTGCACTTTATGTACACGCTCAGTAGTGAGGCCGTGTTGCACTTTATGTACATGCTAAGTAGTGAGGCCGTGTTGCACTTTATGTACATGCTCAGTAGTGAGGCCGTGTTACACTTTATGTACATGCTCAGTAGTGAGGCCGTGTTGCACTTTATGTACACGCTCAGTAGTGAGGCCGTGTTGCACTTTATGTACATGCTAAGTAGTGAGGCCGTGTTATACTTTATGTACATGCTCAGTAGTGAGGCCGTGTTGCACTTTATGTACACGCTCAGTAGTGAGGCCGTGTTGCACTTTATGTACATGCTAAGTAGTGAGGCCGTGTTACACTTTATGTACATGCTCAGTAGTGAAGCCGTGTTGCACTTTATGTACATGCTCAGTAGTGAGGCCGTGTTGCACTTTATGTACACGCTCAGTAGTGAGGCCGTGTTGCACTTTATGTACACGCTCAGTAGTGAGTCCGTGTTGCACTTTATGTACATGCTAAGTAGTGAGGCCGTGTTACACTTTATGTACATGCTCAGTAGTGAGGCCGTGTTGCACTTTATGTACATGCTCAGTAGTGAGGTCGTGTTGCACTTTATGTACACGCTCAGTAGTGAGGCCGTGTTGCACTTTGTATACATGCTAAGTAGTGAGGCCGTGTTGCACTTTATGTACATGCTAAGTAGTGAGGCCGTGTTGCACTTTATGTACACACTCAGTAGTGAGGCCGTGTTGCACTTTATGTACACGCTCAGTAGTGAGGCCGTGTTGCACTTTATGTACATGCTAAGTAGTGAGGCCGTGTTGCACTTTATGTACATGCTCAGTAGTGAGGCCGTGTTGCACTTTATGTACACGCTCAGTAGTGAGGCCGTGTTGCACTTTATGTACACGCTCAGTAGTGAGGCCGTGTTGCACTTTATGTACACACTCAGTAGTGAGGCCGTGTTGCACTTTATGTACACACTCAGTAGTGAGGCCGTGTTGCACTTTATGTACATGCTAAGTAGTGAGGCCGTGTTGCACTTTATGTACAGTACAGACCAAAAGTTTGGACACACCTTCTCATTTAAAGATTTTTCTGTATTTTCATGACTATGAAAATTGTACATTCACACTGAAGGCATCAAAACTATGAATTAACACATGTGGAATTATATACTTAACAAAAAAGTGTGAAACAACTGAAAATATGTCTTATATTGTAGGTTCTTCAAAGTAGCCACCTTTTGCTTTGATGACTGCTTTGCACACTCTTGGCATTCTCTCGATGAGCTTCAAGAGGTAGTCACCGGAAATGGTCTTCCAACAATCTTGAAGGAGTTCCCATAGATGCTTAGCACTTGTTGGCACTTTTGCCTTCACTCTGCGGTCCAGCTCACCCCAAACCATCTCGATTGGGTTCAGGTCTGGTGACTGTGGAGGCCAGGTCATCTGGCGTAGCACCCCATCACTCTCTTTCTTGGTTAAATAGCCCTTACACAGCCTGGAGGTGTGTTTGGGGTCATTGTCCTGTTGAAAAATAAATGATGGTCCAACTAAACGCAAACCGGATGGAATAGCATGCTGCTGCAAGATGCTGTGGTAGCCATGCTGGTTCAGTATGCCTTCAATTTTGAATAAATCCCCAGCAGTGTCACCAGCAAAGCACCCCCACACCATCACACCTCCTCCTCCATGCTTCACGGTGGGAACCAGGCATGTAGAGTCCATCCGTTCATCTTTTCGGTGTCGCACAAAGACAGTGGTTGGAACCAAAGATCTCAAATTTGGACTCATCAGACCAAAGCACAGATTTCCACTGGTCTAATGTCCATTCCTTGTGTTCTTTAGCCCAAACAAGTCTCTTCTGCTTGTTGCCTGTCCTTCGCAGTGGTTTTACCATGAAGGCCTGCTGCACAAAGTCTCCTCTTAACAGTTGTTGTAGAGATGTGTTGCTGCTAGAACTCTGTGTGGCATTGACCTGGTCTCTAATCTGAGCTGCTGTTAACATGGGATTTCTGAGGCTGGTGACTCGGATAAACTTATCCTCAGAAGCAGAGGTGACTCTTGGTCTTTCTTTCCTGGGGCGGTCCTCATGTCAGCCAGTTTCTTTGTAGCGCTTGATGGTTTTTGCAACTGCACTTGGGGACAGTTTCAAAGATTGCCCAATTTTTCGCACTGACTGACCTTCATTTCTTAAAGTAATGATGGCCACTCGTTTTTCTTTACTTAGAATTTGTATTATGGCAAGAAAAAAGCAGCTAACAGTCTATTCAGTAGGACTATCAGCTGTGTATCCACCTGACTTCTGCACAACACAACTGACGGTCCCAACCCCATTTCTAAGGCAAGAAATCCCACTTATTAAACCTGAAAGGGCACACCTGTGAAGTGAAAACCATTTCCGGTGACTACCTCTTGAAGCTCATCAAGAGAATGCCAAGAGTGTGCAAAGCAGTCATCAAAGCAAAAGGTGGCTACTTTGAAGAACCTAGAATATAAGACATATTTTCAGTTGTTTCACACTTTTTTGTTAAGTATATAATTCCACATGTGTTAATTCATAGTTTTGATGCCTTCAGTGTGAATGTACAATTTTCATAGTCATGAAAATACAGAAAAATTTTTAAATGAGAAGGTGTGTCCAAACTTTTGGTCTGTACTGTACATGCTCAGTAGTGAGGCCGTATTGCACTTTATGTACATGCTCAGTAGTGAGGCCGTGTTGCACTTTATGTACATGCTAAGTAGTGAGGCCGTGTTATACTTTATGTACATGCTCAGTAGTGAGCCCGTGTTGCACTTTATGTACACGCTCAGTAGTGAGGCCGTGTTGCACTTTATGTACATGCTCAGTAGTGAGGCCGTGTTGCACTTTATGTACATTCTCAGTAGTGAGGCCGTGTTGCACGTTATGTACACGCTCAGTAGTGAGGCCGTGTTGCACTTTATGTACACGCTCAGTAGTGAGGCCGTGTTGCACTTTATGTACATGCTAAGTAGTGAGGCCGTGTTGCACTTTATGTACACGCTCAGTAGTGAGGCCGTGTTGCACTTTATGTACATGCTCAGTAGTGAGGCCGTGTTGCACTTTATGTACATGCTAAGTAGTGAGGCCGTGTTGCACTTTATGTACACGCTCAGTAGTGAGGCCGTGTTGCACTTTATGTACATGCTAAGTAGTGAGGCCGTGTTACACTTTATGTACATGCTCAGTAGTGAGGCCGTGTTGCACTTTATGTACATGCTCAGTAGTGAGGCCGTGTTGCACTTTATGTACATGCTAAGTAGTGAGGCCGTGTTGCACTTTATGTACACGCTCAGTAGTGAGGCCGTGTTGCACTTTATGTACATGCTCAGTAGTGAGGCCGTGTTGCACTTTATGTACATGCTAAGTAGAGAGGCCGTGTTGCACTTTATGTACACGCTCAGTAGTGAGGCCGTGTTGCACTTTATGTACATGCTAAGTAGTGAGGCCGTGTTGCACTTTATGTACACGCTCAGTAGTGAGGCCGTGTTGCACTTTATGTACACGCTCAGTAGTGAGGCCGTGTTGCACTTTATGTACACGCTCAGTAGTGAGGCCGTGTTGCACTTTATGTACACGCTCAGTAGTGAGGCCGTGTTGCACTTTATGTACACGCTCAGTAGTGAGGCTGTGTTGCACTTTATGTACACGCTCAGTAGTGAGGCCGTGTTGCACTTTATGTACATGCTAAGTAGTGAGGCCGTGTTGCACTTTATGTACACGCTCAGTAGTGAGGCCGTGTTGCACTTTATTTACATGCTCAGTAGTGAGGCCGTGTTGCACTTTATGTACACGCTCAGTAGTGAGGCTGTGTTGCACTTTATGTACACGCTCAGTAGTGAGGCCGTGTTGCACTTTATGTACACGCTCAGTAGTGAGGCTGTGTTGCACTTTATGTACACGCTCAGTAGTGAGGCCGTGTTGCACTTTATGTACATGCTAAGTAGTGAGGCCGTGTTGCACTTTATGTACACGCTCAGTAGTGAGGCTGTGTTGCACTTTATGTACATGCACAGTAGTGAGGCCGTGTTGCACTTTATGTACACGTTCAGTAGTGAGGCCGTGTTGCACTTTATGTACACGCTCAGTAGTGAGGCCGTATTGCACTTTATGTACATGCTCAGTAGTGAGGCCGTGTTGCACTTTATGTACATGCTAAGTAGTGAGGCCGTGTTATACTTTATGTACATGCTCAGTAGTGAGCCCGTGTTGCACTTTATGTACACGCTCAGTAGTGAGGCCGTGTTGCACTTTATGTACATGCTCAGTAGTGAGGCCGTGTTGCACTTTATGTACATTCTCAGTAGTGAGGCCGTGTTGCACGTTATGTACACGCTCAGTAGTGAGGCCGTGTTGCACTTTATGTACACGCTCAGTAGTGAGGCCGTGTTGCACTTTATGTACATGCTAAGTAGTGAGGCCGTGTTGCACTTTATGTACACGCTCAGTAGTGAGGCCGTGTTGCACTTTATGTACATGCTCAGTAGTGAGGCCGTGTTGCACTTTATGTACATGCTAAGTAGTGAGGCCGTGTTGCACTTTATGTACACGCTCAGTAGTGAGGCCGTGTTGCACTTTATGTACATGCTAAGTAGTGAGGCCGTGTTACACTTTATGTACACGCTCAGTAGTGAGGCCGTGTTGCACTTTATGTACATGCTCAGTAGTGAGGCCGTGTTGCACTTTATGTACATGCTAAGTAGTGAGGCCGTGTTGCACTTTATGTACACGCTCAGTAGTGAGGCCGTGTTGCACTTTATGTACATGCTCAGTAGTGAGGCCGTGTTGCACTTTATGTACATGCTAAGTAGTGAGGCCGTGTTGCACTTTATGTACACGCTCAGTAGTGAGGCCGTGTTGCACTTTATGTACATGCTAAGTAGTGAGGCCGTGTTGCACTTTATGTACACGCTCAGTAGTGAGGCCGTGTTGCACTTTATGTACACGCTCAGTAGTGAGGCCGTGTTGCACTTTATGTACACGCTCAGTAGTGAGGCCGTGTTGCACTTTATGTACACGCTCAGTAGTGAGGCCGTGTTGCACTTTATGTACACGCTCAGTAGTGAGGCTGTGTTGCACTTTATGTACACACTCAGTAGTGAGGCCGTGTTGCACTTTATGTACATGCTAAGTAGTGAGGCCGTGTTGCACTTTATGTACACGCTCAGTAGTGAGGCCGTGTTGCACTTTATTTACATGCTCAGTAGTGAGGCCGTGTTGCACTTTATGTACACGCTCAGTAGTGAGGCTGTGTTGCACTTTATGTACACGCTCAGTAGTGAGGCCGTGTTGCACTTTATGTACACGCTCAGTAGTGAGGCTGTGTTGCACTTTATGTACACGCTCAGTAGTGAGGCCGTGTTGCACTTTATGTACATGCTAAGTAGTGAGGCCGTGTTGCACTTTATGTACACGCTCAGTAGTGAGGCCGTGTTGCACTTTATTTACATGCTCAGTAGTGAGGCCGTGTTGCACTTTATGTACACGCTCAGTAGTGAGGCTGTGTTGCACTTTATGTACACACTCAGTACTGAGGCAGTGCTGAAGAGTCGGAGTCGGAGTTGGAGTTGGAAGTCAGGGAAATTGAGGAGTCAGAGTCGAAGGTTTGGCTTACCAACTCCACAGCCCTGCATCTTGGGGTGGAAAATATGGGCCGTGTCTTGACCTCTGACTTTCATCAAATAATCTGTACCTAACTTGACTTTATTAATCAATGTAGGTCAATGAAAAGTTTTTACATAATTATGAAAATGTGAAAATGAAAATTATCGTCCCAAACTTGCTGAAAATTAACTCCCTCAAGTGATTGGTACAAAAACAATGCCTGGAGGGCTGTAACTGGTGGTCTTGATAATGACTCACTCCTTCAACTTTTTGTCTTCAGCTGTGTAACCCGAGTTGTCAAGAAATAATGTATCCCTGATAATGATGACAGGTAACGTGATATAAGGTTTTAAAGAAGGCAGAATGTAAGAGCAGATTTCAGGATGTTTGGAGGAAATGCAGGATGCTAAGTGTCGGTATATTTTTATATCGAAGTGACAGCTCGCTCAGAACTACTAATTCACTGTGACAGTATTGGATGCCCATGTAAGCACAAGCGGCTCATGGGAATTTTATGCCTGCTAAAAATAAATACATTAATTATTTTTTACTTTATTTATTTTATTTTATTTTTTTTTACAAGGAAGAAAAAAAGTTTACATTTTGGCAAAAAATAAAAGGGAAAGGTAAGGAAATTGGACAGAATATAAATGAGTAAAAGGATGGAGGTATTTTCTGACAGATTAGGAAGAAAAGATTAAATGAACATGTATTGTGCTTAGAGATAAGGAATGGGTTTTCTATGTACGTTCCGTTTCTTCCAATGACGGTAATTTAAATAACTGGAAATAATTTGCAGTTCAAAGGAATATCTCCAATTTTCCTGCTTTTGCAAATTGTTACCTGTTTAGTTGGAATAAATATTCCATAAGAGAAATGGAAAACTAAAAAGTTTCCAAAAGCCAAAAAGGGACACTTATAAGTAAGCTCCTTAACTTTCTTGCTAAACTATAACTTCTGAAACAACTATTTTCGATCAATAATTTGTGTCAAATTTGTAGGAATTCACTGAACCTGGTGAATGCAAAAAATTTTCAATTTGGTTTGTGCGAATCACCTAAAATGGTCTGCGCCATTTTACGCCTGACAGAAGATTGCAGCCTTTATAGAAGGCTCAGATGAGCTTTTGTTATATAGACTTCCCCATAATGCCTTGCAGCTATCAAATCACATGGTAAAGCACAGCCAATCAGGACGGATTATCAAAGCCTGTATAAAAGCAGAGGCAGGGAATGCAGCAGTTATTTTGTGGCGAATCTGGATATTGAGAGAACGTCACAGCTCAACCATAGCGATAAGGAGAGAATGCCATAAAAGACTGAATAAACTGTACAGATAGTGAAGAAGATTAGTGTGTGTGAAGAGAAGAGAATAATGTCATGCATGTTTTTCAGGGTAACTGCAGTACTTTCGATTCACAGTGAATTGAATATTCAGCAAATTTGTCAAATTAAAATTTTTAGATTTCAAAATATTTGTTAATTTCCAAGTACAACTTACTTATAGATCAGTGCCCCCTGTATGCTACCACTTCCATTGAAATATTATCTCTCACTCTAGAGAACTTTACAATTTGACAATATAATACATAGTCTTCCAATTCATTTCAGTAGGTTCCACGCCAATTACAGTTCAACTGTTGGACTTGCGGTGATGATGTGATCACAAATGGGTTTTCATCCAGATTTTCCTTCTTTGGTCTTAGAGCAGTTAAGTAAAAACTTAGGGCCCAATTCATTATTTGAGGTTTTTGCCTTGTGGTATTCATTGATGTTTTTTTTCTTGTATGCCAAATTATTCAAAATGGTGCACATGGTTGATGGTTCCTGTATTTTACATTTTTTTACGCCTTTTTAGAGAAAAAAAACTCATAATCCTTTAGCATGTTGGCCATTAGTCTTCAACTGTGCCAAAATAAAAATCAGGCAAATAAAAAAAACTTTACTCCAGCCATGGTTGGAGTGAGATGTGACAAAAATAACTAAAATGCAACATTTTAAAAAGTTGCATTTCTTGAATCTTTCTAAAACATCTGGATAAGCCAAGTTGTCCTGGACACAAAAAAATTAAAGAGGTTGTCTATTACTTTAACATTGATGACCTATCTTTAGCGTAGGTCATCAGTGTGTGATCGGGAGTGGGGTGGGACACCTGGCACCCCTGCCGATCGGCTATTCTCGGTGCCGGCAGTGGGTTGGAATTGTTCAATGGTGGAGCTGCTCCTCCTACTGATAATGGCCGAGGCCGGTTCTGCACATCCGCCTCCTATTGATTTGAATAGGGTGCGGATGTGCAGTACCCGGCCATGGCTACTATCAATAGACGGAGCAGCTCCATAACTGAACACTTCTGGCCGCCACCGGCACTGAGAACAGTTGATCATCTGGAGATTCCCGGTGTTCCACCTCCCTGATCAGACATTGATGACCTACCCTAGTTAAAGTAGTGGACAACCTCTTTAAAAGAGAAAAACAACTTAAAAAGTGGAGCAAAAGTATCACAACAGTGATGAAGGGTGATAATGCACAGAGTAAAAACTCAATTCTCATTTACGCCCCATTACAAGTAGCGTTAAGCATCGCGGAGCTTAACAACACAAATCGTATAAAATGTATCCAAACGCTACTAACGACACGTCAGTAAGTTAATCCGGGGGAGCTGCTGATGTGTATGTAGTCGTCCTTTTAATACCTAAGGCATTTCCTAATGTCACATAAAATACACACTGACATGCTTATTGGTTAATTAATTAAAAGCCGAGGAGTAAAACATCGCCGTGACGTCGTCTTCTTCATGTTTAACCGGATCCGAAAAAAAATCGAAATATAAAAGCATTTGTCCATTTTCATTTAGATGTCAAAATCTAATTGGCTACGGTCGAGTTTCCTTGTTTTTATTACTTTAATAGCTGTGCAGCCACTGATTGCCCGAGCTGATGGTTAATTTAATTTCTGTCAATACAATATTGGGGCTGTCTACATAGGCAAGTGCATGATTAACTGCAGCCATGTCCATAGCGTTACTATTATCATCAATGCATTTAACGACCTCCTGGGAGGTAAAAAAAAAAAGACAAATTAAATTATGCTGAAAATGCCGTTGATTATCATTACGGACTTATTTGTAGAGCACAATTACTGATCTGTTGTAAAAATAAATCAAATTTTTTATCATCCGGATATAAATAAATGTAACGTAGAAGGAAGGAGCTGAGGAGGAGGAGGAGGGGAGGAGGCCGCGGCAGAGTGCAGGCAGCTTTATATATCAAACAAGCGCTGAATTAAAATAATCACACTAGATGAGCCTTCCATTATATTTTAATAATAAGTGACTTCATGACCAACGGCTCGGGGTCTATAATATTATGAGATTTTCCTACAATAATGTGGCAAAGCTGAGACGTTGTTGCGTGGCGCCTGCTTGCACAAAAGGTTGAAGCTTTCAGATGGATAATTTCCTTTTCTAGTGGTGCTCAAACTCAATGCCGGGAGAGCGTAATGCATGGAAGTCATCTTAAAGAGAGATGCAAGAATGCAGAAACTCCGTTCAAATTACCGGGATGCAGTCAAGGCAAGAAACATGTAATTTTCTGGCCACTCATACTGCCTTTTACCTGTCTACTTTCAAATCTCAAACCCTAATTGGATCCCTGCACTTCAGCCATGTCGCTGGATAGCCAATATATTTAGCCTGCGTTACATTCGCTTTCGATAATAACTTTGGCTGAGAAATTCTTCCTGCTCACCTTGGTCCATAGTTTACAAACTCCAAATACTAAATCTAGATTTCTGGGTATTTCGGTCTTTACGACTTGAGAGAACAGAACTTTTTGCCTTGGTATGGCATATCCAATAAAGACGAGCAGGGTGATTGGATGTGAATCAAATTTGTGTTGAAATTTTAGGAATTTGCTGAACTCAACGAATTCGAACATTTTGCCAATCACTTTGCATGAATTGCCAACGATGGCCGATGCTATTTTACACGTTGCAGAAGATTACATCAGCCAAAGAACGATGAATGGCCTTGTGATTATTGTAATCGTTTTTCATTATTTTTAGCAATTTTATAGAAAACATTTCTGACTTTTATTCTACCTATAATCTAGAGATGTCCTATTATATAGAAATGTATTTCTATGTATCAATATTATATACCTGTAAAAAAAGGGATACAATTTAGATCTTTAGGCAAAAAAAATTCTTAGAAGTGCAACCAGTTTCTCATTGCTAAAGTTTCTTTCTGCCATGCTGCAGGTTATGAGTTTGAATCCTGGAGAAGACCATAGTTAAAGAAAAGTAACCTCAGGTTGGATTCTCCATAAAACCTTGCAACTATGATGTCACATGGTATAGCACAGCCAATCAGGTATCATAGCCTTGCATTAAAGCAAAAGCACGACGTTCAGCAGCCATTTTGTGATGAATGTGGAGAGTGAAAGGATGTCCCAGCTCACAGCTAAATCATAGAAATAAGGAGATAAACTCATAAAACACGGGACAAACTGTACAGATAGTGTGTGAAAGCAGTGAAGAATATTACTGTGTAAGAAAATGTAATAATGTCATGCATGTTTTCAAAGGCAGTTAGGGGATGGGAGTGCTTTTATTTAGTCACAAATCAACATTTCTGGGAAAATTCAGTGAATCTGGTGAATTTCAGAGATGATTAGCTCATCTCTAATTTTTAGTGTCCCATAGTACAGCGAATACATTATTATTTATTATTATAGCCCCATTTATTCTATGGCGCTTTACATGTGAAAAAAGGTATACATAGCAAATACACTTACAATAATCTTGAACAAAACGAGTCAGCGACTGGTATAGGAGGAGCGAGGACCCTGCCCACAAGGGCTCACAGTCTACAAGGGATGGGTGAGGATACCGTAGTTGAGGGTAGAGCTGGTCGTGCAGCGGTATGGTGGAGCGGTGGTTACTGCTGGTTGCAGGCTTGTCGAAAGAGGTGGATCTTCAGGTTCCTTTTGAAGATTCCCACGGTATGCGAGAGTCTGATATGGTGGGGTAGAGAGTTCCAGAGTAGGGGGGATGCACAGGAGAAATCTTGTATGCGATTGTGGGAAGAGGAAATAAGAGGGGAGTAGAGAAGGAGATCTTGTGAGGATCGGAGGTTTCGTGCAGGTAAGTACCGAGAGACTAGGCCACATGTGTATGGAGGAGACAGGTTGTGGATGGCTTTGTATGCCAAGAATAGGCTTTTGAAATGGAGTCTCTGGGCAATGGGGAGCCAGTGAAGGGATTGACATAGGGAATAGCAGGGGGACAGTTGGATTAGTCGGGCAGCAGAGTTTAGGATAGATTACAGGGGTGCGAGAGTGTTAGAAGGGAGGCCACGAATAACAAATTTAAATTGTGTTAATATTTCATTTACATTTTCATTTCTCAGGGAAAGTCAATAATAAGCAAGTTATCTCCTAGACTATGGGTTGGCAAAAACTTTTACAGTTGAAAATAACCCTTTAAAGCACAATGGCCAAATGAAAGTTGGTGGAGCTCCATTAGAAATGTTTCCTTGCCTAGTGTTATATAAACTGAGTGATAAACAATAGAATATATATATACTGTGTTTCTGTTATGCGCTGTGCAGAGGGACCCAGCTAGATTGACACCAAACCAGCAAAGGCGCAGCCACAGATGCACTTGGCACAAGCTGCCCAGCTAGGCGAGCCCTTGAGGGCCGGGAATACTCTTCACCTTGCTCCCAGTAAATGTAAGGGGGACTTTGGCAGAGCCCTTCCCAGTCCCATTGTCGCCGGACAGCTGGCGTCTGGTGATGTGGCTGGTGCCTAGTCAAAGACCAAGTGAATACCTCTGCAAGAACCCCAGGAAGTGTACCCAGAAGAGAAAATGAGAAAATCCCCGAAAAGATAGCAAGACTAATACTCACCACCAAGCACATTGGGAACTGCAATAAACAGCAAAGGACTGAGCAGGTAGCAGGATTATATAGCCATCCAAATGATCAAGTGTTGATTACTTCCCAATCACCCCCAGACAGCCACTCCCTGCTAGCTTCAACAGCAGACTGGACAGGATCCCACCACTGCATAGTACCAGACAAAGCAGCGTCTTTGGTTTTCACACATCCCATAACACCAGAGCGTGACACTTCACAAGAAGCACCTTGGAGGGTTCAACCATAACTCCCAAGCAGAACGCCCGCTGCCTTGCGGTCATATTCGACGCTAAACTTTCCTTTACTCCCTATATCCGATCACTCACTTGCTCTTATCACCTGCATCTTAAAAACATCTCCAGAATCCGACCTTTTCTCACCTTTGAAACAGCAAAAACACTTACTGTCGCTCTTATTCACTCTCATCTGGGCTACTGCAACTCTCTTCTGATCAGTCTCCCTCTTACCAAACTTTCTCCTCTCCAATCTGTCCTGAATGAGACAGCCATGGTTGTATTTCTGTCCAGCCGCTTCACCGATGCCTCCTTCTTGTGCCAGTCATTACACTGGTTACCCCTTCACTATAGGATCCAATGTAAACTCATCGCTCTCAGCCACAAAGCTCTCCACAGCTCTGCACCACCTTATATTTCCTCTCTCATCTCTGTCTATCGCCCTACACGTGCCCTCTGTTCCACAAATGACATAAGGCTAACATCCCCCATAATCCGAACCTCGCACCTCTGTCTCCAAGACTTCTCTCGTGCTTCACCAGTTCTCTGGAATGCACTACCCAAGACGATCCGACTGATGCCTAGCCCCCACGTATTCAAGCTTGCTTTAAAAACCCATTTCTTTAAATAAGCCTACCACCTCAACTACTCAGTAAACTAACTTTCCCCTGTTCCCTCCTAAATATTATTCAGAATCTGCTCCCTACTCTTCATCTGTCTCCACACCCTCTATGCACACGATAACTGCACTTGATACTTGCTTATTGCACTTAAACATACTTACTGATGACCGGATCATGCAGCTTTATATGAAAATCCCTATTTATTATAATTGCAAGACCTGAAATAACAAGCACTTTTTACCTATTGTGTCCCCCCATTTCCTTGTAGATTGTAAGATTGCAAGCAGGGATCTCACTCCTAATGTAACTGTTTAAACTGTCTTACCTTGTATTGAATTTATTGTCTGTTCATGTCCCCGCTTCATTGTAAAGTGCTGCAGAATATGTTGGTGCTATATAAATAAAAATTATTATTATTATTATTATTATTATTAATGGGACAGTTTCCCTGCACGCGTAGATACTCCGCCTCCAGGGTCAGGACAATGGTGGTGCTTGCGACTAGAGAAGCGTAGCACCTGACCTGCTCCATTCCAAGGTGGGAGCACAGAACCACGATTCGTAACAGTACCTCTCTCCGTAGGAGAGACCTTCAGGCTCTCACCACCCACCTTGTTCAGCAACCTCTCATGAAACTCAGCAATCAGACGATAGGCATGTATATTACCTCTTGAGACCCGAGACCGCACCTCAGAACTGTACTCCTTCCAATGAATCAAATATTGAATCGAGTTCCAAACTTTACGAGAGTCCACAATACTTTCTATTTCAAATTCTTCAGTATTATCAACCAGAATAGGAGGAGCAGGATCCTGGGTCACAAGGAGAGTAAGCACCTTCTTTAATAATGTTTTTTTGAAAAACAATGGGAACCCACATAGAGGAAGGTAGACCTACCCGAAAAGCCACTTTATTGACAACCACGGTAATGGGAAATGGGCCTATCAACCTGGGTGCGAGCTTAGGAGAAGGTACCTTAATCTTGAGATTTTTAGTAGACACCCAAACTCTGTCCCACACTCTGAGTTTGCAACCTTGATGACAACATTTATCGGCCTGCCTCTTCATGCTCTCCTCTGCCTTCTTGAGATGGATACGTGCTTCCCCCCAAACCTTCCGGAGGTTGTGGATAGTAGCAGAGACCGCCGGAAGTACATTGTCCCCTCCCTCTAAAAAAGGGACCTAGGATGGAATCCTAGATTACAGAAGAAGGGAGACATCCCCAAACCCTTGTGGTGTCTATTGTTTAGGGTGAATTCTGCCAAGGCTAAGTATGATCCCCAATCATGCTGAATATGGGAGAAAAAACATCTTAGATCGGACTCAAGATACTGGTTGGTTCGCTCCATTTGCCCATTAGTTTGAGGAAGGTATGTAGATGAAAATGAGAGTTCCGACCTGAGGCATTTACAGAAAGCCTTCCGGAATCTGGAGATAAACTGGGACCCACGATCGGAGACAATATTCATGGGAACCCCATGTAATCTTACCACCTGAACAAGAAACAAATCTTCCAAGTTCTGTGCACTGGGCAACTGAGCCAAAGGAATCAAATGGCATTGTTTAGAAAATCGGTCCACAATAGCCTACATCGTAGTCATACCCTTGGAGTCTGGGAGATCCGTAAAGAAGTCCATGGATATGTGGGACCAAGGATGTACAGGAATGGGCAAAGGGAGAAGTTTCCCTTCCGGGGCGCACCTTGTTCCTGGCACACATCTCGCATGCCTTAACATAAGCTTCTGCTCAACAGGTGACAGGTCCCCTTAATGCCCGGGTGGCCCACTGTGGCCAAGTCATGACACTCTCTGGGTAAGCCCAACCGTAACTGCACCAGAATGAATAATTTATCATGAGGTGTGCTGGATGGAGCTATCCCCTAAGCCTTAACCGCCTCCCAAGCTAAAGGGACAGAAGAGACCACAATGCCCTTTGGAAGAATGAATACAGAACCACGATTCGTAACAGTTTCCCATAAATATAGGTGTATGGAGCCAGATGTACAGTCTCTTAGTGTCTGCTGTTGGAGGAAAAATATTTTGGGTCAAGATCTTTGTTCAACCAAGCAGCTGTTTATCTTTGTCTTGCTGCGTTGGGGCAGAAATAAGGAATTATTACTGTCTAGGGGGTATAGACAGGGCATTTCTATTCTGTAAGAGGCAGTATGATACACATTTTTACTATGCAAGGGTACAAAATGGGCATCGTTACTACTTAGGGGCACACAGGTTGGCATTATTACTAGGTGGGGCATTAAGAGCACTAGTCCAACGTGGAGCTTCAAGGGGACACTATTACTTTTAGTGGGCACTACGAAGATCACATTTACTACATTGGGGCACTATTAAAGTGTGGGACATAAAAGATGGCACTAATACTTTGTGGAACACGAAGGGGGTATTTTACTTTGTGGCTCACTATTATCATCCAATGCACCACCACTGATTTGGCAAAAAATGGGGCACATCTGTTTGCAACTATCGAGGATGTTATTTATCTTGCACTTTTTTCAGTATTATTGTCGTTTTGGCACTCTTTTTGGAGATAATTTTAGTTATGACACTATTATTACAGAAAAAAAGTAATGGCAGACACATTAATAGAGGCAATTGGGTAAGCATCATGTACACAACTGTGGATATGTGTAGGTTGGTAAAAGATAACTATGATACTGGAAAGCTGAAATGCCAAAGAAGTCTGAGCAAATGACTACACAGGCACAAAATCAAAGGTGGAAGAAGTCTTCATGGCGGGCTGGGCCAGATGGAAAACAAAAGTAAAGAAATCAAATTAGAAAAGAGTCAATGCTTTCAACTGTCAAACTAAAGTTTATGGTCAGCTTTACAGCTAGCTGTATCTGGGAATGGCTAGACAGCATTGAGTGATTAAGCCTATGGGCAATAGCCCCTTCTTCCCCGGTAAGAAGGAGCTTTGTAGCTTTTGACACATTTTGATGTATATTTCTTAACGTCATCAGATGTTTTCACACTAATGCAAATCAGACCTCCTAACGGCACTGCCAATACACAGCATATAGCGCCTTTTTTTGCCAACATACTGATGGTTACCACAACAGAATTCCCATCCATGGCATTACAAGTCAATAGGGTCCACTGGGCACTACTAGGATCTATTGAATGACCTCTTGTCCAGCATGGCGGCTTCCTTTATAAATAGAAGCCACCATTCAAGTAGGAAAAGAGCTTGATTTTTTTACAATTCTCTGTTTGGACTTCATTTGATTAAAAACTTCAATTTTTTAAAAAAATATATTTGTTTTTATGATAACTCAGGTATCTATAGGGTTAAGCCAAAATCTTCTTTATTTTCCCATAGTCTAGAGATTTACCAATAGACAAGTATGGCTGCTGTAAACCTTATCCGAGTTTGAAACAGTCCTAATTGATTATCTTGCCTGTTAAACTGTAGGAAAAGTCTGATGAATTCTGCCCCAAGTCTCTTTAAATGTGAACCTGCTTAATTAAACATTTTAAGCTAAGAAGAAAGGAAGTCCCTGATGTAAACTGCTAATGCTTCCAAATATTCTTCGTGCTAGGACTCGGCAGGAGATAATTTATAAGAATAGCTTAAGTATAGTATCAACATATCCTAAATGTTTAATTAAACAATACTACAATTCTCGCTAACTAATTTTAATTATGTCGAGAGTTTTACACTTTCTACTCTGAAAATACAAAGTGATAAAAGTAACGAAAAAAAGACAATGCAAATGATCCAGCATTATTTGGTAGCGCTCTCCCTTATCAGTGACCGCCAACTAGAGATGAGCGGATCAAGCAAAATTCTAATTCACCTGTTCACGTGGATTTTTTTGGAATTTTATTATCCCTTATTATGCTCTGGGTTCTCTCCAGAACTCAGGGCATAATAAAATTTATATGTAAAAAATAAAAAAAAATACTTTTAGTCACCTCACCGCTCAAATCTTCGGTCACTCTGCTTCTCAACGTAACCCGTCTGGTCCTCTTTACATCTTCAGATTGCTGCGGTTCGCGTTGAATTCCCTTTTTGTGTTTGATTTCCAGCTCTGATGAGGCCTCGGAGGGTCCATGACATCATGGCGTTCACCATTACTAGAACCCTCCCCAGCCTAATCAAACCCAGAAGCCCTGCGCAGCGTGAGGGGCCTGGGGAATTCGACATGCTCTGAAGATGCAACAAGGTTCCAATGGGTGACGTTGAGGAACGGAAGGCTGGTGTGAATATAAAAATAAAAAATAGAAACCTTACAATTTTCACACTGACTACTGGGGCTTTTCTTTAGTGCCATACTTCCTTTTTGTTTTAGGAAACAACACATGTACGTAGCTGCAATGATCCCACCGCTATCTTTTTATTGACGCCTCTAATAATGAGCATATGCAGAGATCAGGTCATTGTGCAGGGTCATTTGTGTCATCACCTATTGTGAATGGTGGATCCTGTGTTATTAGCTGTACACTGTGTGCAAAATTATTAGGCAAATGAGTATTTTGATCACATGATACTTTTTATACATGTTCTCCTACTCCAAGCTGCATAGGCTTGAGAGCCAACTACCAATTAAGTACATCTGGTGATGTGCATCTCTGTAATGAGGAGGGGTGTTGACTAATGACATCAACATCCTATATAAGGTGTGCTTAATTATTACGCAACTTCCTTTCCTTTGTCAAAATGGGTCAGAAGAGAGATTTGACGGGCTCTGAGAAGTCCAAAATTGTAAGAGGTCTTGCAGAGGGATGCAGCAGTCTTGAAATTTCCAAACTTTTGAAGCGTGATCACCGAACAATCAAGCATTTCATGGCAAATAGCCAACAGGGTCGCAAGAAGCGTGTTGGCCAAAAATTCGCAAAATAACTGCCCATGAATTGAAGAAAATCAAGCGTGAAGTTGCTAAGATGCCATTCGCCACCAGTTTTGCCATATTTCAGAGCTGCAACGTTACTGGAGTATCAGAAAGCACAAGGTGTGCGATACTCAGGGACATGGCCAAGGTAAGGAAGGCTGAAAAACGACCACCTTTGAACAAGAAATGTGGCACCCCAGGGGTCTGGTTACCACAGTAATAGAGATATTATGTCTGAGAGCAAGTGGGAGATTTCTCTGGTCAGGAGCCCTAAGCATGCAACACGGCCCACCCAGACCTGGGAAGGGAGGAATCTGCCCTTATAAACTGGGTCTGGGGCGGGATTAAGTCAGAAAGAGTTGAGTTCCAGACACAGGGAAAGTTACAACAGGAGCTCTGTAGGAGCAGGAGTGAGTGCCAGAGGCTGGAAGCTAGGAAGCTCGCCTTGGCTGAAGACACTAACCCGGACACGGAGTCCGAGGCTGTGGGGACATCCAGGTCCAGCAGCAGAATCCAACCGGCAGGGGATTCCATGTCCTCTGGCCTTAGAAACCCGAAGTCACGGTCACAAGCAAGGGACCAGCACCGCCATCGTGAAGCGGAGGCTAACGGAAGGCCCCAAGTCACCGGCCATATGGGTGAGCACCACACGGTATACTCAGGGACGTGGGCTACTTCTACCCGCATAGAGCAAGGTAGCCAGGAAAGAGTGCAGATAGTCGGGGAGGCCTACAACTCCACCTGGCCAGGGGAGATCCTGCTTGCTCACAGACTGACCAGGCCCCTACTGCTAACCAGTACTCCCGGGAGGGTCTGCTTTATACCATCAGTAAAGGCCCTGAACTGCACCACACGTCTCTGTGATTCCTTGCCGCACCAGCACCATTACTACTGGGACGCTCACACCATCACTCCCATCATCCACCTTAGCTGCCCTGAGGCAATACTTCTCCCGTGGGGAGTTATCCCATACTCGGCTGCGCAAACAACATCAGCCTCAGCGGTCTGCAGCGCAGCGGCGGTCCCCACTGACCGCAATCCACGGGTGGCGTAGTCGGACAATTACAATACCTATAGACTGCCACTGGTTTGACCGCCCTGGGCACGGACCGGGTCACCGCCACGGAGAACTACAACCCCCAGCATCCCAGCGACCCGGCTCCGGGTATCCCCCTGCACAGCACAGGCCCAGGGGGCGCGTCAACTTTGGCGTAGTCGGCAGGATTTCGTGCCCGCAACCACCGGGTACTGCGTGCCTGAAATAGACTTTTGAACTTACCTGTGGTGAAGTTTCCCGCCGTCCAGAGCCGATTCCCGCCATCAGACGCCATCTTGGACCGTTTCCCGTCGTCTTCTGCCTTCTTCCCGCCATCCGCAGCTGCTTCCCGCCTTCGGACGCCATCTTTGGGACGCCGCGCGGGAAGAAGAGGGGCGTGGACGCCGAAAGCGCGCGAGATCCGAAGCTCCGCCCCACGCTCCGCCCCACGCTCCGACGCTGCGTAAGGTCCTGGAAGGAAGGAAGAGCGACGCTGACATCATCGGAGCGCGACGCCAGGTCCTCAACCCCGACGATCGACTGCGGAACCGCGGCCTACGGAAGAAGAGCATCGCAAGGTAGGCCACGGTCCACTAGGGGGGAAGGAGGATGTCGGACACCGAGGGGAGCTCCACCGCCACACCGGCCGCCAGCGCAACCGCTGCAGCGGTCATGCCATTCACCATGCCCTATATCCCGGGGGCAACCTGGCTACCCCAGTACTCAGGGGAGTCACATACCCTGAGTGACTTTAGGGAAAGACTTGATAGCCTCTTCCAGGTATACCCCCTCATAGAAGAACAAAAAGTGAGCATTCTGGTGGCCCAGTTAATCGGGGCAGCCCAAAGGGAGGTAAAGTCCTGGTCACCTGGGAAGAAGAGGACTGTCAGAGAGATACTAGCCCGGCTGAAAGACACATTTGATACCCGCACCTCAGCCGAAATAAAGCTCAGATTTACCGGGGGGAAAAAAGCGGGCACACGAAAGTATAAGAGACTATGCTCTAAACCTACAAGAGGCCCTGAGAGCCATTAAGCAGGCAGACCCTGACAGCGTGGGAAATGAAGACAAGCTGTTGACCGAACAATTTATTGAGGGTCTACTGTGCAATGCCCACCGAACCCTGTTGCGGGCAATGGCCTTACAGGACCCTGACCTGGACTTTGCACAGTTCAAGGACAGAGCCATCCGGGTGTTCTGAGAACCGGCACCAGGTGGCGCTGTGACCCACAGGCGCCCTGCTATCACTTACCAACAGGAGACGGCGCCCTTGTCTGCAGGTCCTGTGGGAGCTGATGCGCAGACTTTGAACAATGACCCGGCAACAGACCTGCACCACCAGGTCCAAGAGCTGACTTAGAGTGTTGCCGTGCTAACCAGAACTGTGCAGTCTTTACAGGTCTCTTCTCCAGAAAAGATCCAGCTGGCATCCGGACCGGAGGACGTCCCGTGGCGCCGACTGAGGAGGACCCCACCGGCCAGAGGAAGACCCAGCGACAGATACAACGAGGACGGACGACCCATCTGCCGCCGCTGCAATCAACCCGGACATATGGCAAGGTACTGTCATTTAAACGGGCACAACCTGGGGTAGAGGGCCAACCCCCAGGCATAAGATCATCAGGCCCATCAAACTGGCGTGACAAATACGTAGGGGGACGTCCGGTCTTGCCTGTGGTACTGGATGGCATTCCTATGAGTGCCCTACTAGACACCGGGTCACAGGTCACCACCATCCCGTACGTGCTCTTCAAGCAGTACTGGAATGACTCGTACATAACCCGCTACCCAGATGACGACCTGAGCATTATCGCCAGCAATGGTCAGCCCGTGCCACAGATAGGATTTAAGGAAATGACCATCAAGGTCGGTAAAGTTGAACTGCCGGCACAAGGACTTATCATTGTGGACATTGACCGTCGCGAGAGTCACCCAAAAATCACCCTAGGTACTAACGTAATTGAAAACTGTCTTGCAGAGGTGATTCTTATTTTGCAGCAGGTTGCCAAGAATGCCAGTTCCAGCCAGCAACGTGTGCTCCAAAAAGAGATCCGGGCACTGATGAAGCGGCAACAAGTGGAACTATCTGGTGGTGAGATAGGTAGCGTGAGAATGTGTGACCCGTTCCCTATTGCCATGCCCCCGAAAAGTGAGATGATGATTTGGTGCCGGGCAGCTATTGGTCTAAGAGGTAGAGACTACCAAGCAATGGTAGAACCCGTCTACTCAGACAGTAGGCCCACCATTTTGACAGCACAGGGGGTGGTCGATGTACGCCATGGGAGGGTGCCCGTCCGCATCATCAATATCGGGGAGAGAGAAGTATACCTGCCCCGGTATGCCACGCTAGCCAGATTGTTCACCATAAACCAGAATTTTGTACAGGCCGTGGAACCCTTGCCTCCATCTCAACCAGAGGAAGGTAACGGCTCTAAGAAGCCAATGGAGGACTGGTGTCAGCAACTGCATTTGGGTACTGACTCCACTCCCTCACACCAAAAACAGGGAGTCTACCGGGTGGTTCAAGAGTACCAGGGAGTGTTCAGTAAACACCCGCTGGACTTCGAGCGAGTAAAGCGGGTAGAACATCACATCCCAACGGGAGACCATCCTCCCATAAAGGAGAGATACCGACCCGTACCCCCTGCACACTATCAACACGCCAAGGGGATGTTAAAAGACATGAAGGAGGCTGGGGTAATTAGGGACAGCTGTAGCCCCTGGGCAGCTCCACTAGTCTTAGTGAAAAAGAAAGACAACACCATGAGAATGTGTGTAGACTACAGGAAGGTCAACCGTATCACACACAAAGATGCGTACCCGTTACCAAGGATAGAAGAGTCCTTAGCTGCATTAAAATCTGCTAACTTCTTCTCTACTTTGGATCTCACTAGCGGGTACTGGCAGGTTCCTGTAGCAGAGGCGGACCGGGAGAAGACCGCATTCACCACCCCGATGGGACTCAGCGAGTTTAATTGTATGCCGTTCGGGCTCTGCAACGCACCAGGAACCTTCCAACGGTTGATGGAATGCTGTCTGGGACACCGGAACTTCGAGACGGTCCTATGATACCTGGACTACGTCATCGTCTATTCCAAGACCTATGAGGACCATCTGGAACACCTGGCAGAAGTGTTTGAAGCCCTGGCGAACTATGGCCTAAAGGTAAAACCCTCAAAGTGTCATCTACTGAAGCCAAAGGTACAGTACCTGGGACACGTGGTGAGTGCTGACGGAGTAGCCCCCGACCCTGACAAGATCACCGTGATTAAGGACTGGCCAAGACCATCCAGCATAAAGGAAGTGCGGCAGTTCCTCGGGTTGGTAGGCTACTACCGAAGATTCATTCCTGGTTTTACCAAGAAGGCAGCTCCTATGCAGGACCTCCTGATAGGCCAGTCCAGGAAGGCCAAAAACCAGAAGCCACCCTTCAAATGGGAAAAGCTGGAAGAGGAGTCCTTCCGCCAGCTGAAGATGGCCCTCACGGGGGATTAAATCCTGGCGTACCCTGATTACAGCCAGCCCTTTATCCTCTACACGTACGCAAGCAACATCGGGCTAGGAGCCGTACTGTCCCAGATCCAGCAAGGGAGAGAACGGGTAATTGCTTACGCCAGCCGAAAACTGCGACCCACGGAGAGAAACCCTGAGAATTACAGCTCGTTCAAGCTAGAGTTCCTGGCAGTGGTGTGGGCAGTAACCGAGCGTTTCAAGCATTACCTTGCCTCTTCCAGGTTCACCGTGTACACGGACAACAACCCGTTGACACACTTGGACACTGCAAGACTGGGTGCCCTGGAGCAGAGATGGATGGCCCGCCTGTCCAATTTTGAGTTCACGATCAAATACCGGGCAGGACGCTCCAATACCAACGCGGATGCCCTGTCCAGGATGCCAATCCTACCGGACGAAGGGGAGGATCCAGAAGAATTGGAAGAGATCGAACTCCCTGCGTTTCACCGTCATGGGATTACCCAGTATTCCCACCGTGTAAGGGGCCAGCGATCCGCTACGTTCAACCCCTTACCCCACTACAACTGGGCGGAGACGCAAGACAGTGACCCCAGCAGTCCGTCTGGTGAAGGAGATGCTGACCCAGGCTGACGCCCGCCTAGACCCAGACGCTCCGGAAGAGACCAAGCAACTGTGGACGGAGAAGAGCAGACTGTTCCTCTACAAGGAGAAGTTGTGCCACAGAATGGTCAATTCCCGGACACATGAGCTGATCTGGCAGGTGGTGGTACCGAGACGGGACGCGGCTATGGTGCTGGAGGCCTACCACAATGGAGCCGGGCACTTCGGATGGAAGAAGCTGGAGTTCCTGCTGCATGAACGGTTCTACTGGATAGGCATGAGAGGAGCCATTGAGAGGTGGTGTAGAGACTGTGGCCCATGCAATCTAAGAAGAAGGGACCGTGCCAGCCAGAGGACTCCCCTGCAGCCCATCATCACCAGGCAGCTGCTGGAACTGGTCGCTCTGGACCATGTTAAACTGGCTCCAAGCAGAAGCGGGTATGTCTACGCCCAACCATCGTGGATCACTACTCCCGATTCCTAGTGGTGGTCCCCATCAAAGACTTAACAGCACAAACAGCAGCTAGAGCCTTCCAGCTGCACTTCTGCCGCCCACACGGGTACCCGGACCAAGTGCTGACGGACCAGGGACCAGCCTTCGAAGCAGATGTCTTCCAGGAGTTCTGCAACCTGTATGGCTGCAAGAAGATAAGAACAACGCCCTATCACCCCCAAACCAATGGACTCTGCGAGAAGATGAACGAGGTGGTGATAGATCTGCTAAAAACATTGCCCCTGGAAGAACGCAGTCTGTGGCCTGAGAAACTGCCCGATCTGGTGGACCTGTATAACCACATCCCGGTAGGTTCCACCAACTGTACCCCGGCTTACCTAATGCGAGCAAGACCTGGTAAGCTGCCTGTTGACCTGGATATGGGAGTCCTGATACCCGAGGACACCTCACCAGAGACAGACTGGGATACAGAACGGCAGCAGCAGTACCGGAAAGTACAAGAGAGCGTCGAGCGAAGTCTCTGTCAATCAAGAGAAAGGCAGGAGAGAACTTATAACCAACATGCTCACGCTGTTTCCCTGGTACCTGGAGAGCAGGTCTTGAAAAGAAAAAGGCGGCTCCATAAGTTGGACGACCAGTGGGAAAAGGACCCGTACACCGTACTGCCCTCAAGCCACCATAATCCAAAGGTGTACGTCATCAGCAAGGATGGAGGAGAGACCACAGCCACTGTCTCCAGAGACCACCTGAAAAAGTGCCCCGAGAAGTTGCAAAGCACGGATGAAGATCAGGAAGACCCTCAACCCGTAGAGGAAAAGGAGGAAATGATCAGCACCGTACTCGGAGACTTTCCCCGGTCCTGGACACAAGTAAACAACGCTATCGTGGTGCCCGTCCTCACCTTTCTCCAGCCAGCCCCTCAAGTGCCTACAGAAGACTAGGTAGAGCTGGAAGAGCAGCCGGCCCAAGAGGCAGAAGAGTCCACACCAGCAGCACAGGAGAATCAACCCTCTGCTAGTAGTGAGCCTGCCATGCCCCTAGTGAGCCAAAGAGTGCGCAGACAGCTGCCCAGCTTACCCATAACACCTCCTACACCCTGTAGTGCAGGACCAGTTAGTGAGCTCCGTAGGTCCACTAGAGTCACTAGAGGTCAACTGCCCGCTCGCTGGAGAATCTAAACTAATGCACTGTGAAGTTACCTGTTTCTTGAAAATGTTTATGGTTTATGTTTGTTGCCTGTTATTAATTATGTTTCTCCAGTTACCCTGCAGATTTTTATGGACTAACAGGTTATGGACACTGATAACCGGAACAGTTTTGTAGATAGTTGCACCTTGGTGCCTCTTGTGAAGACGGCCGCGGAAGAGAAAACCTGTCTGGCGTGGCCTACTTGCGGCCCAAAGTAGCTAGCTCCAGCCTTGCAGCCACGCCCAAGGACAACGCAAGGGGTTTGCTTTGGACAGGTCCCCTACTTCGCTTAAAGCTTCACCTTGGGTGACATGGACACCCTCTTGTTTCAAAAACTTCACCTTGGGTGATATGGACACCCGGTTGCGGACACGCCGTGACCTTTAAAGAACTAAAGCTTCTTGTAAATATGTTATTGTGTTATTGTTATACCCTGTATTTATGTTTCTTTAAAAAAATGTGTTTAGTCCCGGAGAACTAAAATTTACTAGGGGGGAATGTGGCACCCCAGGCGTCTGGTTACCACAGTAATAGAGATATTATGTCTGAGAGCAAGTGGGAGGTTTCTCTGGTCAGGAGCCCTAAGCATGCAACACGGACCACCCAGACCTGGGAGGGGAGGAATCTGCCCTTATAAACTGGGTCTGTGGCGGGATTAAGTCAGAAAGAGTTGAGTTCCAGACACAGGGAAAGTTACAACAGGAGCTCTGTAGGAGCAGGAGTGAGTGCCAGAGGCTGGAAGCTAGGAAGCTCGCCTTGGCTGAAGACACTAATCCAGACACGGAGTCCGAGGCTGTGGGGACATCCAGGTCCAGCAGCAGAATCCAACCGGCAGGGGATTCCATGTCCACTGGCCTTAGAAACCCGAAGGCACGGTCACAAGCAAGGGACCAGCACCGCCATCGTGAAGCGAAGGCTAACGGAAGGCCCCAAGTCACCGGCCCTACGGGTGAGCACCACACGGTATACTCAGGGACGTGGGCTACTTCTACCCGCATAGAGCAAGGTAGCCAGGAAAGAGTGCAGATAGTCGGGGAGGCCTACAACTCCACCTGGCCAGGGGAGATCCTGCTTGCTCACAGACTGACCAGGCCCCTACTGCTAACCAGTACTGCTGGGAGGGTCTGCTTTATACCATCAGTAAAGGCCCTGAACTGCACCACACGTCTCTGTGATTCCTTGCCGCACCAGCACCATTACTACTGGGACGCTCACACCATCACTCCCATCATCCACCTTAGCTGCCCTGAGGCAATACTTCTCCCGTGGGGAGTTATCCCATACTCGGCTGCGCAAACAACATCAGCCTCAGCGGTCTGCACCCACTGACCGCAATCCACGGGTGGCGTAGTCGGACAATTACAATACCTATAGACTGCCACTGGTTTGACCGCCCTGGGCACGGACCGGGTCACCGCTACGGAGAACTACAACCCCCAGCATCCCAGCGACCCGACTCCAGGTATCCCCCTGCACAGCACAGGCCCAGGGGGCTCGTCAGAAACATAAGATAAAATGTCAAGAATGGGCCAAGAAATATCTTAAGACTGATTTTTCAAAGGTTTTATGGACTGATGAAATGAGAGTGACTCTTGATGGGCCAGTTGGATGGGCCAGAAGCTGGATCAGTAAAGGGCAGAGAGCTCCACTCCGACTCAGACGCCAGCAAGGTGGAGGTGGGGTACTGGTATGGGCTGGTATCATCAACGATGAACTTGTGGGACCTTTTTGGGTTGAGGATGGAGTGAAGCTCAACTCCCAGACCTACTGCCAGTTTCTGGAAGACAACTTCCTCAAGCAGTGATACAGGAAGAAGTCGGTATCGTTCAAGAAAAATATGATTTTCATGCAGGACATTGCTCCATCACATGCATCCAACTACTCCACAGCGTGGATGGCCAGTAAAGGTCTAAAAGAAGAAAAAATAATGACATGGCCCCCTTGTTCACCTGATCTGAACCCCATAGAGAACCTGTGGTCCATCATAAAATGTGAGATCTACAGGGAGGGAAAACAGTACACCTCTCCGAACAGTGTCTGGGAGGCTGTGGTGGCTGCTGCACGCAATGTTGATCGAAAACAGATCAAGCAACTGACAGAATCTATGGATGGAAGGCTGTTGAGTGTCATCATAAAGAAAGGTGGATATACTGATCACTAATTTTTTTGGTTTTTGTTTTTGCATGTCAGAAATGTTTATTTCTAAATTTTGTCCACTGATATTGGTTTTCCTGGTGAAAATAAACAAGTGAGATGGGATTATATTTGGTTTTTATTAAGTTGCCTAATAATTCTGCACAGTAATAGTTACCTGCACAAACAGATATCCTCCTAAGATAGTCAAATCTAAAAAAAAAAACACTCCAACTTCCAAAAATATTAAGCTTGGATATTTATGAGTCTTTCGGGTTGATTGAGAACATAGTTGTTGATGAATAATAAAAATAATCCTCTAAAATACAACTTGCCTAATAATTCTGCACACAGTGTATATAGAGGTGTTACCTGTCATTAAAATCCTGCCTCTGATGATAAGGAACCTGCTGGAAAATCTTCCTGATAGGACAGGAAGTAGGAATCTAAAACAGCCAGTGTAAAAATTGCAACATTGCAAATTAAATTTTTTTAAAGATCATGATATAAAAAAGTAACATAAAAATTTGATGTAAGCAATAGATCATGATAGCGTCTCTCTAAAGAAGCACTCCTCCTCCTCCCATCAAAATTTTTATCCTCTTAATATATTTATATCTTCTCCTATATAGCACTTTATACTAACAACTGCGCATTTTGCCTTTCTACCAGGTAATTCTTCTCTTTTCCATTAGGTCTATGACATCATGTGATTAATAACTGACTAGCTGAATCCTTCTTAGCTCTATATTGAAACAGGACGTCAATTTTCCCTGTATGAGTCATGAGTCACTGCAAAAGTCTACCAAACGGTTCAACTTTGGTTTAATTTGACCATATGACATTCTCCCAATACTCTTTTGGATCATCCAAATGCTCTCTAGCAAACTTCAGACGGGCCTGGACATGTAATGGCTTAAGCAGGGGGACACGCCTGACACTGCAGGATCTGAGTCCCTGGCGGTGTAGTGTGTTACTGATGGTAGCCTGTGTAATGTTGGTCCCAGCTCTCTGTAGGTCATTCACTAAGTCCCCCGTGTGGTTCTGGGATTTTTGCTCACCGTTCTTGAGATCATTTTGACCCCACGGGGTGAGATCTTGTGTGGAGCCCCAGATTGAGGGAGATTATCAGTGGTCTTGTATGTCTTCCATTTTCTAATTATTGCTCCCACAGTTGATGTCTTCACACCAAGCTGCTTGCCTATTGCAGATTCAGTCTTCCCAGCCTGGTGCAGGGCTACAATTTTGTTTCTGGTGTCCTTCGACAGCTCTTTGGTCTTCACCATAGTGGAGTTTGGAGTGTGACTGTATGAGGTTGCGGACAGGTGTCTTTTATACTGATAACAAGTTCAAACAGGTGCCAGTACTACAGGTAATGAGTGGAGGACAGAGGAGCCTCTTAAAGAAGAAGTCACAGGTCTGTGAGAGCCAGAAATCGTGCTTGTTTGTAATTGACCAAATACTTATTTTCCACCAAAATTTGAAAAAAAAATCTTTCCAAATCAGACAATGTGATTTTCAGGATTTGTTTTCTCATTTTGTCTCTCATAGTTGAGGTCGACCTATGATGTCAATTACAGGCCTCTCTCATCTGTTTAAGTGGGAGAACTTGCACAATTGGCTGAATAAATACTTTTTTTCCCCACTGTAATATTGCTTTGATGGGAGTGCTTCTTTAAGATTGGAACACCATTAATTCATGAACTGTATTAATAACTTGTATAACTTCTCAATTTAAGGACAATATTTTTGGCACTGAACAATCATTTAATGGCCCCATAATACCTGTGCATTTTAAGAAAAATTCTTACCGCCATTGTTACAAAAATGCAACTATTCCCAACACTCTTGAAAACAGTGACTTGTTCCTCCTTTATCCAACCCACTCCACTTTGCATCCCCCCCAATAAAACAATTTGTTTAACCTGAAATGTGCCCCAGTAATTGAAATATTCCAAGTGATTAAGTTATTATTTTCGCCCGGATTTGCTAGACGGTCCTTCTGAATGCTGGTGTGACTGTAGATTAGCTGCAATCTCACGCACAAATTGGAAGCGACGTGTCACTCATGTCGGAATTATAAGTGTCCGGAAAGAATTTCATTCAGCTAAAACAAATGCTATCTATATTAATTTTTTTTTTTTTTTTGGAGGTAGAATTCAGACATCGAATGTATAGAGAAAAAAAAGAGCAGGTAGCTGGAACAATTTCATGGTGTGAAGACATTGAATTGCTCCCCTACTAATAGCTTTTTTTTTCTTTCTTTTTTTCTAATGTCCAAATGCATTCGTTCCATTTAAATAATTCCTATTATTAGAACAGATTTCGATCTCCAAATGTGGCGGAATCTACTTTAAAAGCGATTTGATTTAATGGATATAAAACTACTGGTTAATGTACAACATGTCTTTAACAAACTGCTACAAATTAAATCTCGATTGCAAGTATAAAAATCATGTTTTGTTGTTTTTTTTTTCTTTCTTCCCCACCATCCGAAAAAAACTGCCAATTTGTCTATACAAAAACTGCTTCCTGTGGGGTTACCTCTTTTATGACCTAACACAAGGGTCCTTGGTATTGAATATTAATGGCTGTTACCGCTCTCAATACCTTACATCTCTATTCTCTGGATTTTTTTTCTTTATTTAAAAGCTCTGTAATTTTTAACCCTATGGAATTTCATGAATCTGAATTCGACTTTATTCATTAGATGTCAGTCTGGAGACGAAAAAAAAAATATGTTTAGTAAGTGCTGCAGCTATTTTGTTCCTATTGGGGGTCTCTGGAAAAAAAATGTTATGCAAAGTAGCCCTCTTTCAGGAGGTAGAATGATGGCCCTCTATTGCCATTCATTGGAGGTAGCCGCTCTATGAATTAATGTTGATACTATAACAAGCTTTGACACATGACTTAGGATATTTCACTAAACCCAAGTCTTCTTCATGAGAAAAAGACCTCCAACCCCAGAGAGTAATTTTGGGGTTTGTGAACCTCATCATAGTAGAGCAGGGTACCTGATTGGCTGGGTGAGAGGCCTTTAAAGAAGGTCTAGAAGATAAAGTTTCTCCTTGAGGAGCGTGTCAACATACGTATAGGTTACACTTTGCAAAGTAGCCCTCTTTCAAGAGGAAGACAGTTGACTCTCTATTGCCACTCTACCCTTATAAGTTAATGTGAATCCTATAAAAAGTTTTGACACATGACTTAGGATAGTCCACTAAAACCAAGTCTTCAGGAGGAAATGACCTCCAACCTCAGAGAGAATTCTTTTGGGGTTCGTAGCCCTCTCCATGGTATCTGACTAACTGGGTGAGAATGTGACGCTCACAGCCCTAACCCTGGGAAGATGGGGGATTACTCGGAGCCGGGTGCTATGTTTTGGTGGGATGCAGCCATGGCCTGGACCCGATCCGTGCCCAGGGCCGTCACATTAAAAAGGGTGGTACGGGCTATCAGGGTTGAGTGGTTGCTATCGACTACGCCACCTGTGGTACCTGGTGAAGGCCACCAGCGCTGCTGCTGTCCTCTGAGGCGGGATGTTGTGGCAGCCGACGTTGATACTACTCCCCACAGGTGGAGCAGGGCCTCAGGGCAGAGACAAGGATGGAGGGGGTTGTAGTGTAGGAGGTCTGGTGCTACGTGGTGCGGTGCAGTGCGGAAATAAAGAGTCCGGAGGCCATAGGGGTTGTTTTCCAGGGTTTTTACTCATGGTGGAGAGTACAGCTGCAAGACTTCTCCCTGCTCCTCACGGAGTTCTGCGGTCACCAGGGACAGGGGTCCGACAACCTCCGAGTAATTCGAGTGCTTAATCAGGACCCCACACCGGAGTGTTCCTAGACTTCAGACCGAGTCCTTTCCTGTCTGTGTGTGTGTAGATAGGCCGCGTCTCCCTCTGGACTTCGCTCAGAAAAAGGGTACGGGTGGCAGCTCCGCTCCTTCCGTTACCCGGTGGGATCCTCAGGGCCTGCCGGGCTTCCCTGACTAGGACGTAGAGTAGCAAAGTCAGGTGTCGGGGGCCGGTACCCCTCTTGCAGCCGGAATCCCTCTGACTAGGCCAGAATAGCGAGGACAGGTGGCGTATACCGCTCCGTCTGCATCCCCCTGGGATCCTTTTGCAGTGGAGCTACACTCCTAAGCACCGGGCCTTCTTGGTTATGGTCCTTTACCGGGTAGAGACATTTTCTTACTCCAACCTGCCCCTCGACTCAAGGCCAGGGTACGAGGGTCGTGTCTCCATCCGCTGCAGGTCCACCCAGAAACCACGTTCAGGGATGGAGAACACAATCAAAGAACCATGAGCCAAGATGGCTGTTTATTAAATATGAAATATTAGGTGTCACTAAATGTGAGTCCTCCACCCTCACCCACTAATTGGTTCCCCCTATCTCTTGGTTCCCCAGTCTCCCAATTTCCAGTAGGGGCAGCACACTAGTGCCTACTAGCCCCCTCTGGTGGGAGAAGTGTGGTGTTGGATGTGGAGGTGGGGTCCTGACCATTGCACCGTTCTTACCTCGAAGGAGGAACACCAAACTCCATTAAAGAAGTGCAGCATCCCTGTGGCGGTCGAACCCTCAGGGGCGCCACAAGAATACTTTCAAGAAGTTCTAGATTCAATTTTTCCTTGCGAAGTGTGTCAAACTGGCATAGGAAGACTTATAAGTTATACTATGCAAAGTAGCCCTCTTGCAAGAGGAAGAAAGTTTGGTCTCTATAGCCACCAATTGGAGGTAACCACCAAATAAGTCAATGTTGATTCTATAACAAGCTTTGACACATGATTTAGGATATTCCGCTAAACCCAAGTCTTATCTAAGAGGAAAAGACCTCCATCTCCAGAGAGTTATTTGGGGGTTCTTGCCCCTCATCAACTGGAGAGTAGGGTACCTAATTGGCTGGGTGAGAGGCCAATAAATAAGGTGTAGGAGATAAAGTTTTTCCTTGTGGAATGTGTGAAACTGGCGTAGGAAGACTAAGTTACACAATGCAAAGTAGCCTTATTGCAAGAGGAAAAAAGTTGGCTCTCTATTGCCACCCATTGGAGGTAATCACTCTACAAGTCAATGTCGATCCTATAATAACCTTTGCTTATGAGTTAGGATATTCCGCTAAACCCAAATCTTCTTCAGGAGGAAAAGACATCCATCTCCAAAGAATTATTTTGGGGTTCTTTCCCTTCATCATTGTAGATCAAGATATGTAACTGACTGGGCGAGAGGCAAATAAATAAGGTGTGGAAGATGAAGTTTTTGATTGCAGGGAGCGTCAGACCATCATAGGGAGACTTTTAGGTTACACAAGGCAAAATAGTCCTCTTCCAAGTTGGCTCTCTATTGTCACCCATTGGAAATAACCACCCCATAAGTCAATGTCAATCATATAATAAGCCTTGATGCTTGACTTAAAATATTCAGAAAAATACCTCCATCTGCAGACTGTTGTTTTGGGGTACTCGCCCATTGTCAGTGCAGAGACGTTTGCTGGTTAGCTGGGTACGAAGCATTTAATGAAGTCTAAGGGGTAAAGCTTTTACTTGCAGAGAGCATCAACTTATAGTCCAGACAATCCTTCCTCTTTCATAAGTCATCGTAAAGGTCAACGTCTATCCTATAACAAGTCTTGCCACATGACTTAAGATATTCCGTTAAACCCAAGTCTTCTCCAGAAGGGAAAGACCTCCACTTGCCAACAGTTATTTTGAGACTTTCCCCTCATCAGTGCAGAGCAGGGTATTCGTTTGGCTGGTTGAGAATCTTTAAAGAAGGTTGAGAAGTGGTTGAGTTTCTCTTTGTGGAAAGCATCAAACTAGGTTTGGAAGTCATATAAGGTAGCAACTGTATAGAAAAATACCAGTCCTAAATTGAATCTTGCTACCTGATCTATAGGATATTCAGCCAAACCAAAGTCTTCTCAAAAAGGGAAAACAGCTGTTTTGGGGTTATTGCCTTCAACAATGCAGAATAGGATACTGGTTGGCTAGGTGGCCTTTGACCAAGATCGAAGACCAGACTGTAATGACGAACTGAGCAATTGCATGGACAGCGACATAGTAACTGGTCAACTGCCATTTTGCTAAATTCATGCAAGTTGAATAAAAAATCCAAGCAATTTGCTCATTTCTACTTTAATTGAATCTGATAGTGAGCTGGCTCTGCTGACACTGGCTCTGCTGACATTGTCCCGGTGGCACACTTGTTACCTAGTTTCCCATAATCTACTGCTCATATCTGGATGTCTCAAAAGTTCTACACTTTTTGACTTGAAACCTTAAAAAAATTAAATTGATTGTCCAAAGAAAACAACCCTTAATGTTCTTGATCTTCCAATCAGAGCTAGTAAATAAGTTTGTTGTAGCACCTATAATATCCAGATTTCATATAAACTATAATCCCACCCTGGCCCTTTAAGGACTCTATCCTACTGATAATTCTTCTGAAAAAGGTGACTTTTAAATTAAAATTTGTTGCAGTTGTAATTCGATTGCCTCTTTTCATTATCCAAAACTGATGTAAAGATGGTGAAAAAAGTTCAGCCATGTCCTGGGAGGCTTTTGTCTAAATCAAATGCTAATCGGAAGGATGACGCTAAATTAAAAGGTGAAAATCTCTCACTGTGGGTGTTTATATATGTACATAAATGTAAATTCTGTCAACATTACCGCTAAAGTTACTTTACAAGTTTTAAAAAGGATTGGATAAACTTCACACAGTATTTGATTTTCTAAGAAGGATCGGTAGTAACAGTCTATCAACATTTAGACAATTTGTCTGGGGCTTGAGTTACATGAAGGCAACTTTGGATCCAAGCCTATGAGTGATATTTTTGTACTCAGCATCAATTGTGATATATTTACCATTGATTTGAAGAATAACTTAAGGGGGCGGAGTAGGGATTGAGAAACTAAAATGAAAATCCATTGTCTTGAAACACTAATCATGACATGGATGAAATTTGTATCTTTATCTAGAGATCCACATCCCAGTGATGATGTTTTGAGTGGCACCAAAAATCTCTTTGTCCCTATATTTGGAAGCCATTCTCTTTTTGACACTATGGAATAGGAGAAATGAAATGGAGTGTATCTTTCCCAATTGTAATCTACGGGAGATGCACAATGGTTGTTATCTGTAAATCCCATAACTAGAATGAAGAGAGACACACTTGGCCTCTTCAACTCAATAAGTGGATGTTATAGAATAGACGTTTAACCCTTGCCCATCAGACATTTATAATATGGAATGAACACATCAGATGTGTCACAAAAAATACAACGCAAATTTGTTATTGGTACGCAACTTTGCATCCACTGACTCTAATATTAGAATCACAGCAAAGGATCTATATAGTTACGGTACCAACCAATCTAACAATTCACAGAGCTCGTACCTCTTCAAGACAAATTCTAAAATATATAACTTTTAATATCTGTATTAAATTATTGACAGCCATAAAATAACAAACCACAACATCAGTGCACAATGAGAGGAGGGGATAGTGCCTCACCCTCTTAAGGCCCTATCTCACCCTACCTTGCCGCGAAGGTTGGCACCCTATTTTCCTGCGCAATGGCGCCCCCGCTCAACGATGACTCTCTCTGGGATCCCTATAACACCCTATATTGACGGCCAATGGGGTACAGGGATTCTTAGTGGAGAACACACAGTTTCTTGTGACAAATAGAAACAATGCAAAAAGTACTCAAAAAGTTTTTATATATCTGTAGCCCTGATCAGTACAATTTGGCCACCAATACAAAAGGGTGCATGAATATAATCAAAGCACATAACATGGATCAATTTTAAAATTTTTTGGTTTGATCGAAATCATGCCACATAGAAGGATAAATCTTAAAATGCACTACTTAATTTCCATGACATGGATAGAGGATCCATTTCAAGATAATACTCAATGCCCAATCAGCTTATATATAGCTCATGATCTCAGTTAATAAATTGTCCTGGACCCGGGATCCATTTAATACAAATAAATATTGCTTAGTAGAAGTAACCACAATTAAATGCCCAAACAGCTCAAGGCAATAAATATGTAGCTCATGACCACTGTTCACATGTCATGAATCAAAATATATTACCAAATCTATACATATATGACTTAATGCCTGCATAACTAAGATTGCATGTCATGAATGAAAATATATTGTGCATATATGACTCAATGCCTGTACAACTCAATGCGTTTCCCCTTTTACCAAGGTTCATAAGGAGTATCTTATTTAGGCAAATTTTCAAAGACATAATGTATAATGTCAAGGTTTACTTATCTGAGTCCTCCATATGTAAAAGCACAGAGTCTCCACTATCTCTCTGTAGAGTATTTTGGGAGTCTAGGGAGAGTCCCCACTATAATAAATGTGCTTGTATTGGAGAGTCCATCTGTTCAAACATCCTCTTTTATATATAAATCCCCTTCTCATTTATCAGTAAAGTGCATGCAGCGCACCTGGTTGACCTGATATTACGTTAATTCAACACCGGTGACATGATCCAGCAGGCTAACATGCGTTACATAGCACGAGGAACATGTGCTCTCCGGCATGCGTCTCAAATGCCGGAAGTCCACATGTGCTCCACTGCACAGGAAGTGGTGCGCCTCACCCATCGGAAGTCATGATTTCCACAGTGTGGCGCCTGACGAAGGCGCTTGCCGAAACGCACGTCGGCGTGGACGCAGCCCGGGATTGGGAACCTTTGTTGATTGATTGTAAGTATCCTATAACTACGATACATGCCAATTATGTGGTCTATTGGTTAAGGAGCATTCATTGTGCACATTTTGCCTTGGAGTGTACCTCACTATAATGATTTCTTGACTACTATTCTTTGCTAATATTTTTTTGTTATATTTGGCCGTCACATAGCCTCCCCTCCCCCTTTATATATATTGCAACTTTGCACATTTTGGGAGAGAGATATATATATTGCAATCTTGTACATTTTGGGAGAGAGGGAGATATATATATGCACTTGTAGCACCCTGAGGATTCGGCTGCTACAGGGGTATTGCACCTCAACCCAGAGGTGTGATATTCCACTCCCGGGTAAGGAAGGAGTGTGGATCTGAGCTCGGTAGGCTGCATGCACTACACACATCCCATTTCCGAGGAGCAGACCGACGGTACTCCCACTTAGAAATGTGCAGGTACGACCGAGTCTGTTCCTGGCTGGAGTGGGAGGGGGGTGGTACATCCCAAGTAGTGTAGGGGCAGATAGGGGGAGCAGCCTGGGTAAAGTTAGGAGCTCATTGGGTGCTGGTCACCTGAGCTCACACATAGAGGGTGTATATAAGGTGGGCACCAACTAAGAACAGGGTCAGATGCAGAGAACAAGTCAGGAGCAGAGGAGAAGGAAAGACCCAGAGTGAGAGAGGAGAAGAGAGAGACCCAGAGGCACAGAAGAACAGGACTCTAAGATCCCAAATTAAAACCCCGGGTGAAGAGTCGGCATCAGGGTACCGGAACCCAAGCTGGTGGGGGTAAAAACATTCCCCAGCCAGAGACCGGAGACCGTGGGCAGCGTTTGCCACGGTCACCCACCACATCCACCCCGAAGGCACACCACATGAAGGGTCAGGGAACCCAAGGCCAAGGGTGTCCCAACAGAAGGCCCGAGGGAGCTGGACCTAGGTGGATCACTGGTGGGGACGGCCAGTGAACGGGACAGAAGGAGAGCTCAGGGCCACGCTCCGGACTTGTTTGGGGGTTGGCTGGATCCAGGACCTGATGGACGCAGCACGGCTCGGGTGGTCACTCGGAGCTGGAGTGACCAGTACAACATCTGCAGTAAGTAAACACCCTTAACTGCACAACCCGACTCTGTCTTCACTGCCGTCTGCACTGCACCACCACAACCCCCATCCTCTGCACCTGTTCCCCCTGAGGCTATACCCCACCCGTTGGGGGTTATACCATCTCAAGCTGCACCTGCACCATCAGCCTCAGTGGACCCTGCTGCAGCGGCGGCCACAGTGACCGCATCACAACGGGTGGCGTAGTCGACACAAAAGAACTCTTAATAACATCTGTAGGACTGCCACATAACACTGAGCTTGACGCCCTGGGCACGGGGCCGGGTCACAGCCGCTCGGAGACTACAACCCCCCATCTGATCCGGTGCCGGGTATTCCCCTCAAAAAGGAATATGTCCCAGGGGGCGCGTCACACTAGCACTTTATATACTGTTATATTCCATGTACTTTCCATGTGATTTTATTGTGTTTACACCACCGAAATGCCTATATACACATGTATATAATATATATTATATTCTACTATATGTGACGGTCATATGTATTTGTATATATATAACTTGCTGTCTATTGATTAGATTATCTATCTATCTATTGGCTGTTCCCATCATGATTTTTTCCATACATAACCCCGACATGCGCCCCTGTTTTTAGATGTTTTTAATGTTTTATAATTATTGACATTGTTTGCTATCCATTTTTGTCACCTGTAATCAATAAAATATATATATTTTTCCACTGCACCTGACGTTTGGGACTTAATGGTCGGACTTTTTCCTTTCCCTCTTCTTAGTTGTGCAAAAGAAAGACAAGATGCACAATTGTTTTTGGTCATGCAACTTGTCAAGCGAACAAATGTTGCCATTTAGTCCTAGCGCTAGAGTTGATGTAAGTGACTCACCCCCTGGGCCGTGGGGCACTCGGATCCGGGCAATAGGGGGAACGATGGGAGTAGTAGTGGCAACCCGTTTCCGTGGCTCAGGGTGGTCAGGCCAGTGGTAGTCCGTTATGTGCTATTGATAATGTCCGACTACGCCACGCTTGGATTTGCTGAGGTGTGCAGCTGGGATGGTGTGACTCCCCACGGGAAGAGTGCGGCCCCAGGGCAGTGTAATGGATGGTGGGAGTGATGGTGGTGAGAGTCCCAGTACCGGTAGTGCTGGAGGCGCGAAGGAGCACAGACAATAGGTTGCAGTCCAGGGTCTTTACTGAAACAGGTAAACTGACCCATAAACAGTCCCAGCTAGGAGGGGACCTGGATGTCTGAGAGCAACGGGGAAATTGGCCCTGGTCAGGGTGAGGGTGTAGGCCTACCGTGCTTTCTGCGCTCCTTCTGGCTATCTCCTCGTTATAGTGTAACAGCCCACGTTTCCAAGCTTTCCGTGTATTCTCGCCTGTATGGCCTGCGACGTGGGTTCCTTTCTGCTCCCAGCCTTGTACGGCTTTACTGGTCCCTTCAGTTGTGGCAGGGCCTCCAGGCTTCTTAGGCCAAGGAATATACAGTCCCCTGCGAACTGGTTATCTGCTGGGGGATGTAGAATCCTCCCAGCCTCAGACACCAAAGTCTGGTAAATTAAGTCCTTTCTCTGCCAAGACAGGCTCTCTTCGCCTCTTGTCTCTGGCTTGTGGCTCTCCTCCTGCCACACTTCCTCTTAGGTGCAGTGCAACTGTCTGTCCCTGCTCTGCTCTGGGACAAGTCTCAATGCTGAGACAGGCCATCCAGTTCTCTCTAACCCTGCCCTCAGTACCAGCTTTTATAGGGGCAGCCAGCTCCCCCTACTGGCCTGAGACAGGAGGCGTTGCATGCTAATGTTCCCCTGACTAGAGAACCTCCCCCTTGCTCTCAGACACAGCTTTATTTACACTTGTGGCATCCAGGCCAGGGTGACACATTCCCCCCTAGTGAAATTTAGTACTCCGGGACTAAACAATAAACAAAGACAATATGCATAACCATAAAACATTAATAGAGAAAAGACGCACAGATTGAGTTCGTAAGGTCACAGTGTGGTCTGTGACCGGGTGTCCATATCACCAATACAATGGGGAGCCTTAACCAGGTGGGGGTCTGTCCTACCCCAAGTCCTTTACAGTCTTAGTTCATTCCTGGGTTAGGCTCCGAACACAGTCCATACAAGGTAACGGTTATAAAAAGTCCATAACCTTTGAGTCCTTACGGTAGCTGCAAGAAACTGAAACACGCTATTAATAATCACGCAGGTAACTTGGCAAACAATTCAACATTTGGCAACAGGGTCATTTACAATCTTAGCGCGCTCTATATTCTCCAGCGAGCGGGTATCTGCCCCTTTGTGCTCCTGGTTGACCTCCTTAACCCACTGTCTGGTGGTGGACCAACCTGGCTTTCCCCACTAGCGTTAGGGGTACAGCTACCAGCTGGGTGTACAGGTAGGGCAGGCAGCTGTCTGCGGGTTCTTTGGCTTACCGCAGGCATGGCAGGCTCACTGTCAGCAGAGGATTGACTCTCCTGGGCTGCTGGTACAGGCTCTTCTGCCTCTGGAACCGCTTGCTCCTCTTCACCTTCCGGCTCTGGTGTTGGTAGTTGCTGTGCCGGTTGCAGGAAATGCAGGACGGGTACCACTATGGCATCATTTATGCGAGTCCAGGACTGAGGGAACTCTCCGAGAACGGTACTGATCATTTCTCCTTGTCCTCTGCGGGTTCAAGGTCACTCTGATCCCCTTCTGCACTACGGAGTTGCTCGGGGCACCTTTTGAGGTGGTCTCTGGAGACGGTGCTAGTGGTTTCTCCTCCGTCCTTGGTGATCACGCACACCTTCGGGTTGTCGTGGTCAGACTGCAGTACGGTGTAGGGTTCCCTTTCCCACTGGTCATCCAACTTATGTAGCCTTCTTTTTCGCTTTAGGACTTGCTCACCAGGTTCTAGGGGACCAGCAGGGGCGTGTTGATTGAAGAGTTTTTCTTGCCTCTCTCTCACCTGGGCCAGGCTCTTCTCCACACTCTCCTGTACCTTCTTGTACTGCAGTTGCCTTTCCGTATCCCAGTCTGCATCCGGGGAGGTGTCCTCAGGCGTCAGGACTCCCATCTCCAGGTCTACGGGCAGCTTACCCGGTCTGGCTCGCATCAGGTAAGCCGGGGTGCAGTTGGTAGCGTTCACTGGGATATGATTGTATAAGTCTATCAGGTCCGGCAGTCTTTCTGGCCACTCCTCCAGGGGCAACGTCTTCAGGAGATTGATAACTATATTGTTCATCTTCTCACACATCCCGTTGGTTTGTGGATGGTAAGGCGTTGTCCGAATCTTCTTACAGCCATAGAGGTTGCAGAACTCCTGGAAGATTTCAGCCTCAAACGCTGGACCCTGGTCTGTCAGGACCTGTTCCGGATACCCGTGTGGACGGCAGAAATATTGCTGGAAGGCTCTGGCCACTGTTTGGGCTGTCAAGTCTTTTACCGGGACCACCACAAGAAAACGGGAATAGTGGTCCACGATTGTCAGGGCGTAGATGTACCCTGACCGGCTTGGAGCCAACTTGACGTGGTCTAGAGCTACCAGCTCAAGAGGCTGCGTGGTGACGATGGGCCTCAAGGGTGTCTTCTGGCTGGTGCGGTCCTTCCTCCTTAGGTGACAAGGGCCACAGTCTCTGCACCACTTTTCTACAGCTCCTCTCATGCCAACCCAAAAGAACCTTCCTCTTAGCAGGAACTCCAGTTTCTTCCAACCGAAGTGTCCCGCTCTGTCATGGTAAGCCCCCAGGACCATAGCTGCATCCCGCCTTGGGACCACGACTTGCAAGGTCAGCTCGTGCGTCCGGTGGTTAACAATCCTTCTGCACAACTTGCCTTCGTAGAGGAACAGCTTGCTCTTCTCCTTCCACAGCTGCTTGGCTTCCTCTAGGGCATCTGGATCTAAGCGGGCGTCTTCCCGGGTCAGCAGATCTTTCACCAGGCGGACTGCAGGGTCACTATCTTGGGTCTCGGCCCAGCTGTGGTGAGGTAGGGGATTGATCATCACAGTTGTTAGATCCTCCTCCTTCACGCGGTGAGAGTATTGAGCGGCTCCATACCGGTGAAACGCGGAGAGTTCTACCTCCTCCAGCTCTTCTGGGTCTTCGTCACCTTCAGGTAAGTGAGGCATTCTTGATAGGGCGTCAGCGTTGGCATTGGTTTTGCCCGCCCGGTACTTGATCACGAAGTCATAGTTGGAGAGACGGGCCATACACCGCTGTTCCAGGGCACCCAGTCTTGCATTGTCCAGGTGTGTCAACGGGTTGTTGTCCGTGTACACGGTGAACTTTGTGGAGGCCAGGTAATGCTTGAAGCGTTCTGTCACGGCCCACACCACCGCCAAGAATTCTAGCTTGAAGGAGCTGTAATTCTCCGGGTTCCTCTCGGTGGGCCTCAGCTTCCGGCTGGCGTACGCGATCACCCTTTCTCTGCCCTGTTGGTTTTGGGACAGTACGGCTCCCAGTCCCACATTACTGGTGTCCGTATGGAGAATAAAAGGCTGACCATAATCAGGGTAGGCCAGGATCTCATCCCCCGTGAGGGCCATCTTCAACTGGCGGAAGGACTCCTCTTCCGGTTTATCCCACTTGAAGGGTGGCTTTTGACTTCTGGACTTAGACTGTCCGATCAGGAGGTCCTGCATAGGAGCTGCCATCTTAGTGAACCCGGGGATGAACCTTCGGTAGTAGCCTACCAACCCGAGAAACTGTCTCACCTCTTTGATGTTCGAGGGGCTTGGCCAGCTCTTGATTGCCGTGACCTTGTCAGGGTCGGGGGCTACTCCTTCCGCACTTACTACGTGCCCTAGGTACTGGACCTTTGGTTTCAGCAGGTGACACTTCGATGGTTTCACCTTCAGGCCATAGCCTGCCAGGTCTTCGAACACCTCATCCAGGTGTTTGAAATGGTCCTCGTAGGTCTTCGAAAAGACGATCACGTCGTCCAGGTAAAGGAGGACCGTCTCGAAGTTTCGGTGCCCTAGACAGCATTCCATCAGCCGCTGGAAGGTCCCTGGTGCGTTGCAGAGCCCGAAAGGCATGCAGTTGAATTCGCTCAGTCCCATCGGGGTGGTGAAGGCGGTCTTCTCCTTGTCAGCCTCTGCCACAGGAACCTGCCAGTACCCGTTAGTAAGGTCCAAAGTAGAAAAGAAGTTAGCTGATTTTAGTGCGGCTAAAGACTCCTCTATTCTAGGCAGCGGATATGCGTCTTTGTGGGTGATATGGTTGATTTGTCTATAGTCCACGCACATTCTCATGGTGCCGTCTTTCTTTTTGACCAGAACCAAGGGGGCTGCCCAGGGGCTACAGCTGTCTCTAATAACCCCAACTTCTTTCATCTCTCTTAGCATGCCCTTTGCGTTCTGATAATGTGCAGGGGGTACAGGTCTGTGCCTCTCTTTTATTGGTGGGTGGCTCCCTGTGGGGATATGGTGTTCTATCCCTTTAACTCTGCCGAAGTCTAGCGGGTGCTTACTAAAAATTCTCTCGTACTCCTGGACCACCCGGTAGACTCCTTGTTTTTGGTGCAGGGGAGTGGAGTCAGCACCCACATGGAGTTTCTGGCACCAGTCCTCCTTTTGTTTCTGGGAGCCATTACCCTCCGCCTGTGGAGATGGAGGCAAGGGTTCCACGGCCCTGATGGCTTTGTGTTCGACAACAAACAGTTTGGCGAGTGTAGCGTACCTGGGTAAGTGTACTTCCCTCTCCCCAATGTTGAGGATGCGGACGGGCACCCTCCCATGACGGACATCAACCGCCCCCCGGGCTGTCAAAATGGTGGGCCTCCTGTCTGAGTACACGGGTTCTACCATGGCTTGGTAGTTTCTACCTCTCAACCTGATTGCAGTCCGACACCAGATCATCATTTCACTTTTGGGAGGCATGGAAATGGGGAATGGGTCACTCAGTCTTACGCTACCGATCTCACCACCAGACAGTTCTACCTGCTGCCGTCTCATCAGGGCTTTTATCTCCTTGTTGAGGACTCTCTGTTGGCTGGAACTAGCATTCACCGCCACCTGTTGTAGAATTACAATTACCTCTGAAAGACAATTTTCAATTACATTAGTACCCACAGCTATTTTAGGGTGACTTTCACGACGGTCAATGTCCACAATAATCACTCCCTGTGCCGGCAGTTCAACTTTACCAATTTTAATGGTCATCTCCTTGAACCCCATCTGCGGCACGGGTAAGCCATTACTGACGATGATGCTCAAGTTACTGTCTGGATACCGTGTGATATCAGCATCAGTCCAATGCTGCTTAAAAAGTACATAAGGGATAGTGGTTACTTGTGACCCAGTATCCAGCAAGGCGCTCATGGGGATACCGTCCAGCACCACGGGTAAAACCGGGCGCCCCCCAACGTACTTATTACGCCAATTGTAAGGGCCTGGTGATCTTATGCCTGGGGGTTGGCCCTCTGCCCCAGGTTGGACCCGTTTAAATTACAGTACCTGGAAATGTGTCCGGGCTGGTTGCATTGACGGCAAATGGGCTGTCCATCCTCTGCGTAGCGGTCTGTGGGCCTCCCTCGGAATGACGGGATCCTCCTCTGTCGACGCCACGGGACATCCTCCGGACTTGAAGCCGGCTCGATGGGTCTTGACGGGTCCACTTGCAATGCCTGGACGGTCCTGGTCAACGCTGCGATGCTCCTGGTCAGCTCCTGGACTTGGTGGTGCAGGTCTATCGACGGGGCTTGGTTCAGGGCTTGTGCATCAGCCCCCATGGGGTCCATAGAGGAGGGCATCCCCTCCTGGTGGTAGGTGAGAGCAGGGCGCCGGGGGTTTATAGCGTCACTGGTTGCAGATTCACGGAGCACCCTTATGGCCCTGTCCTTAAATTGGGCAAAGGTCAGGTCGGGGTTCTGAAAGAACATGAGGTGCAGCTGGGCCCTGTGGGCGCTGGACAGCAGACCTTCTATGAATTGTTCTGTTAGCAGCTTATCCGCTTCCTGCACACTGCCAGGGTCAGTTTGTTGGATAGCCCTCAAGGCTTCCTGCAGATTTAGGGCATAGTCTCTGATGCTGTCCTGTGCCCGCTGCTTACATCCATAGAACCTCATTTTAATTTCAGCGGAGGTACGTGTGTCAAAGGTACCCCGCAGCCGGGCCAGAATACCCTTCACAGTCCTTTTCTCCTCAGTGGGCTATGATTTTACCTTCCTTTGGGCTGCGCCAGTTAACTGCCCTGTCAATATGCTGACCTTCTGTTCCTCTGTCAGGGGGTAAACCTGGAACAAACTGTACAGCCTTTCCTTAAAGTCAGTTAGGGCATGGGGCTCCCCTGAGTACTTGGGCAGCCAGGCCGCTCCAGGGATGTAGGGCAGGGAAAAGGGCATCACCGCTGCTGCAGCTGCGTTGGTGGTAGTGGGCGCCTCTGTGTCCGACATCTTTCTCCCCCCTAGTTAAGCGTGGCCTACCTTCCGACGATCCTCTTCTGTAGGCCGCGGCTCCGCTGCTGCTGCTATGGACGAGGACCTGGCGTCGCGTCCTGATGACGTCAGCGTCACTCTCTCTCCCTTCCAGGACCTTGCGCAGCGTCGGTGCGTGGGGCGGAGCTTCGGATCTCGCGCGGTTTTGACGTCCACGCCCCTCTTCTTCCCGCGCGGCGTCCTGAAGATGGCGTCCGATGGCGGGAAGCAGCTGCGGATGGAGGGAAGACGGCAGAAGACGGCGAGAAACGGTCCAAGATGGCGTCTGATGGCGGGAATCGGCTCCGGATGGCGGGAAACGACTCCGGACGGCAGGAAACTTCGCCACAGGTAAGTTACAAAAGTCTTTTTCAGGCACGCAGTACCCGGTGGTTGCAGGCACGAAATCCTGCCGACTACGCCAAAGCTGACTCGCCCCCTGGGCCGTGGGGCACTCGGATCCGGGCAATAGGGGGAACGATGGGAGTAGTAGTGGCAACCCGGTTCTGTGGCTCAGGGTGGTAAGGCCAGTGGTAGTCCGTTATGTGCTATTGATAATGTCCGACTACGCCACCCGTGGATTTGCGGTCATTAGGTACCTCTGCAAGGCAGACCGCTGGGACTGATGAGGTGTGCAGCTGGGATGGTGTGACTCCCCACGGGAAGAGTGCGGCCCCAGGGCAGTGTAGTGGATGGTGGGAGTGATGGTGGTGAGAGTCCCAGTACCGGTAGTGCTGGAGGCGCGAAGGAGCACACAGACAATAGGTTGCAGTCCAGGGTCTTTACTGAAACAGGTAAACTGACCCATAAACAGTCCCAGCTAGGAGGGGACCTGGATGTCTGAGAGCAACGGGGAAATTGGCCCTGGTTAGGGTGAGGGTGTAGGCCTACCGTGCTTTCTGCGCTCCTTCTGGCTATCTCCTCGTTATAGGGTAACAGCCCACGTTTCCAAGCTTTCCGTGTATTCTCGCCTGTATGGCCTGCGACGTGGGTTCCTTTCTGCTCCCAGCCTTGTACGGCTTTACTGGTCCCTTCGGTTGTGGCAGGGCCTCCAGGCTTCTTAGGCCAAGGAATATACAGTCCCCTGTGAACTGGTTATCTGCTGGGGGATGTAGAATCCTCCCAGCCTCAGACACCAAAGTCTGGTAAATTAAGTCCTTTCTCTGCCAAGACAGGCTCTCTTCGCCTCTTGTCTCTGGCTTGTAGCTCTCCTCCTGCCACACTTCCTCTTAGGTGCAGTGCTACTGTCTGTCCCTGCTCTGCTCTGGGACACCTCTCAGTGCTGAGGCAGGTCGTCCAGTTCTCTCTAACCCTGCCCTCAGGACCAGCTTTTATAGGGGCAGCCAGCTCCCCCTACTGGCCTGAGACAGGAGGCGTTGCATTCTAATGTTCCCCTGACTAGAGAACCTCCCCCTTGCTCTCAGACACAGCTTTATTTACACTTGTGGCATCCAGGCCAAGGTGACACATAAGCGCCATATTACAACTCTACAATGGCTCCAAGCTGTATTGGCATGGGTCCAGGAGACTGCCCTCAGCTCTTAAGACAATTGTCCTCTCTGTCCGCTCAACTTTAAGCTCTGGAGTCTCTTTTACTTTTTGACCTGTCTTAGGCTGCTTAGGTCTTGGTTTTTTAAAAGCCTCCATAGCTTGTCCCTAGGTCAGATACGCACTCCGCTCACTTCCTGCTTTCGGCTCTTCATATATACTCCTTCTGGCTCCTACTCAGGGCCGTGCTGCTTTGTACAGTCAGGCTTTGCCTAGGCTAAAAGGTGGCCATGTTTAGTTGCAAACCCCTCGGCACAGACTGGCAAATAGAAAAGCAATTAAAGAAAGAGAGAAACAGAAGGAAGACACACAATGGAAAATAAATTTAAACCCGATTGAGGAAGAAACTATTACCTTACCTCCAAAGCCTAATATGTGGTGGAGATAAAGATCTGTCTCAAGAATTGTTGGCTTCATAAAGGAACAGTCCTCTCAAAAAGTTGAGTTTTTTGAGAGCTCTGACTTTAAGGGTGCTTCAGTGATTGGTTGACAAAATGGGTCACTGCCTTACAATCCATGCACCGCCAAACCTCCTAATGCAAACATGGCATCAGTTCTGATTTTGCTGAGAAACTCCTGCAACCCGAGTAAAAAGAGGTGGGTTTTCCCAAAAGTGATAATTTAGAGATATTGTCATTGGTATGGCTTAAAAGGGAACTGTACTTTCAATAAACTTTTCATAAATCAATAGTACAGGAGAATATAAGAGACTTTGTAATATCAGGGAATTCTGCTTCTTACTCCTCTTATCTTATTTCTCCTGAATATACCATCCATTCTGCAAAAAAAGCAGCTTACTGTGATGAGAGATTACATCTTCCATTATATTGCACGGAGATGGCAGTAACTAGGAGGAGTGAAGAGCAAAATGAGCAAACAGTCAGAATAAGATACAGAAAGATTGTGCTGAGCATTCTAACAAGTATTCTACCTCCCATCAGAGATGGATTCACATCTTTACTGCTCAGTACTGTTGTATAATGTTTCGGCTGCATCTGTCTGAGTGTTAACTGAGAAACAAAGAGCAGGAATCCATTCCTGTAATATTTATGGGAGAGATTGGAGCAACTAGTTTCCTTCCTCAACTCATAATGGATTGCAAGTTAGAGATAAAGCTTGCAGAGGAAAAAAAAACGGTAAAAATGCAGAACTCTGGTTGTATAATGGCCAAAAACAGTGCTATTTCTCATGTACACATACTCAAAATTGCTTCATAGTACAGATATCCATTAAATGTCTTGACTTTGGACTTTCAGACGTTGTCATTAGACATGAGCGAATCAACTCGATGCTAATCAAATTTGTGATGAATTTTAAGAAATTTACTGGACCTGGTGAATTCGAAGAATTTGCAGGAGTCAAAAAAATACTTGCCTCTATTTTGCACAAAGCAGCAGATGGTATATGTAATAAAAGGCTGAAATGACATCAACTGCAAGCAGTTGGGCATCCCTTTAATGACTTGTAGCTATCACATCACAAGGCATAGCGCATACAATCAGGAGGAACTGTCATAGACAGTATAAAAGCAGAGGCAGGGAATGCAGAAGCCGCTTTGTGGCGAATCTGAATAGTCAGAGCTAAAGATTGGGAGAGAAACCAATGAAATACTGAATAAACATTACACATAATGTGTGACAGCCCAGCGGTGAAGAACAGTTGCCATCCGTTTACCCATAGCCATATATGTTGAAGTCACTTTGACATTACTCAGGCTGTCTTTCCATGAATAACCTGAGGAGGACTCAAGAGTGTCACACACATTAATTTAGGGCAATTGGAATCTTTGCAGTATCTGCGATTTGTGACAAATCGATTTGCTAGGAATACAATTTTTCTGAAAAATTAATCAAGTCTGGCAAAATCGAATTTCAAAACCTTCACTCACATCTAGTTGGTACTGATAGGTGCAAAGCCAATAATTTTATGTTGGCCACAGCTCATCCCTAGTGATGCCACTGGATACATTTTTGACATTAGGAGAGGAATTACTTTTTTTGTTGTGATATTTTCGTACAGTGGGGTGAAGTCTATTATTTTCCTTCCTCCTTTATGGGGGATATATTATTGCACAATGTATCTTGGCTCCCCCACATCATAGTCTATCGGTTATACAAGAAGGATTTGTGTGTCTGGATGAAGCAGTGTTCTAAAGAACGGAGTAATATCATCAGTAATGAGTAATATCACTTTATTATATTTATTCCAGTAAGATATTCCGGCGGCGGTGCATCCAGGGCTTTATTTTTTTATTTTTATTTTAATGCTGTAAATTGAAGGAACTGCGCACAATTTTTTAATATTAAAATGATTTATGTTGAACAGTCGCAAATCAAGACTAATGTAAATCTAAGGATGGTTGTTTGCTTGCGCTTCACATGTAAAGTACTTTTTCTCTTCTCACTTTCCTGCCTTTGCCGCTCTCATAAAATAACTGAAAGAACAACTAAAACATGGTAGATGAAAACTAAATCAAGCTCAATTTAATTGTCTCCATGTAAAGTAGAAGACTTCATCGCAGTTTATGTTTTCATTTTCACTCCAATTTTCGCTTAGAACCGTGACTCAGATTTGCTGTTTTTCTGCTGTTGAGAAACTGCAATTTTCCAACAGGTGCAACACAAGTTGTCATGTTGCCAGAACATGCTGTTTCAGGTTGACCACTCCATCCCTTATGCTTTATGCAATCCATCCAAAATACATTATAAAAATGTAACTGCAACTTCTAGCAACGTGCCATCTTACTGTACCCACCCCACACAAGTTAAAACTGCTTTTGGTGCTCATGGCAGTCCGATATGCCTAGAAACACAATTCTGATGTTCCGTTGCTCTGTGACTTGCCATCTTCTCTTTGTGAGTGTATGGTTCTTCTTTATCAGCATTCTGTCAGCACTATTAGAGCTGCTGGAACTTTCTTTAGAGGATGTGTACAAAGATTAGAAGTTACCCCCTATCCATAGGATAGGTGATACCTTCCTGATGGATGGAAATCCAACCTTTGTGACACCCACCAATCCTGAGAGTGAAGCAGAGGCCAAAATGTGCACCTCCACTCCATTCATTCTCAGTGGACCACTGGAGATAGCCAGGTACTGCATTCAGCTGGTCTTTGGCACTCCCATTAAGGATAAATGGAGTGAAGCTCTTCAGATTAGTGGGGGATTGGTCAAACTCCTGCCATTGAGAATTTATTCCCTATCTTACGAATAGAGGATAACTTCCAAACTTGGCACAAGTCCTTTAAGTCTCTTTCCAGCTTGTCTTGCGCCTGCCATTGTCCTAAGGCTTGCCTGTTCTGAATTGAAAGCCCTACTATCGGATATGCCGTTATGCAGGTTGGAGAAACCTAGAAACACAAATGCACCCAACGAAGTTACTTTGATGGGTTGTGAGTAGTGTTGAGCATTCCGATACTGAAATATCGGGTATCGACTGATATTCGCGGTATCGGAGTTCCGATACTGAGTTCCGATACTTTTAAAATATCGAATACCGGAATCTGAAGTTCCCATAATGCCTGCGCTCTGCAGTGTTTCTGAAGGATGACAAGCTGGATGGCAGCGCTCAGCTTACTGTACTTGTCATTTAGTGTTAAAGGATTTATTAAAAAAAATAATAGTGTTTTCATGCACCGTCTCGTTAAAAAAGCCGGCCGGCAATTCAGCATCGGTACCCGACAATTTAGAATAGAAAGAATAGAGCATCACACATAGATTAGATACACAGAAACATGTCAGTCACGTATATAAGAAGTACAGTGATAGTGTTGATTACTATACTTGTCATTTAGTGTTAAAATAAAGGATTTATTAAACAAAAAATTGGCGTGGGGTTCCCCGTAATTTTAGTCTCTAGCGGAGGTTAAGCAGACGGCTGGGGCAGATGTTTGAAGCCTGGGAAGGGGGTAATACCCACAGAGCTTCCCAGGCTACTAATATCAGCCCCCAGCTGAATACCTAGCCTTTACTAGCTATTAAAATTGGGGACCCCAAAAAAAATGATGTGGGGTCCCCCCATTTTAATAGCTAGCAAAGGCTAGGCAGACAGCTGGGGGCTGATATTAATAGCCCAGGAAGGGTGCCATGAATATTGGCCCGCTCCCAGGCTAGAAACACCAGCCGTCAGCAACCCCAGAAATGGCGCATCCATAGGATGTGCCAATTCTGACACTTAGCCTTGCTCTTCCTGTGGAAGTGAGGTTCAAAGGACCCCAACCCTTTGCTTATCCCTTGCCAAATTAACTTATTCAAGTGTATACGTGAAGCTTTGATATCGGACAGACAGAGTCAGATACTGAACTTCTCTTGAAGAGAAATGGCGCAGGAAAGATGTGTTTATTATTCCAGCATAACATATATATGTTCAGTAAGGAGGAAGGTCCCAATAGGGTGTAGCCCTGAGGCAATTGAGCAATCACAGTGGTCTCTGGCCCATGGTATAGATAAGTTTCATTATGTTGTCCTATGGGGTTAAATGTTTCCACCCCAGATATTCTCCTCATTCCTCAGGATATTCTCTTGGGAGGTGTCATGTTGAATCCTTTGTCTCGTCTCCTTCTTGTAAACAATTTGAAAGTCCACCTCTATAACCAGCTTCAACTAATCCTTTCAGGATATTTATATAGTGACACACGAGTACAGATATCTGATATATATATATATCAAGGTTTTCATAATATATATTAAAGTGAGGGTATATATGACTAAATGATATCCAATATAAGAAATATATGCAAAACCAGATTGATAACATATAACAGAATATAAGTATAGATATTTAGTATACATCAGAGTTTCATATAATGTTTTTTAGTAGATTTTAGAATCTTATCTTTAACAGTCCCCCCTAAAAACATTTTTGAAACCCTTAATCAGACCCCCTCTCTGCTTAGCACTTGTAGAAATACATAGCAAATATTTCACACAAAAGAATCTAGAGGTTACATTTAATAATATAAATTCTAGATATAAGTAAATGAATCCTGCTTTCACAGCTCCCTTCTCCTCTGGCAGTGGGTGAACGCTCCAGCCGAAGTGCAAACACACAGACCCGCCCACGTACTTCTCCGCCCCTAGAGGGAGGAGCCAGCCGAGGCCGGATTCCCCAGACAAGCCTGTCCGCCACACTGCCGGATGGACACCAACACACAAACCACCACAAACAAGGGAACTATACAGCTGCCACAATCCAGTGTTAAGGCCCCTTCACACACAACAAGATCGCCAGCGAAATCGCTACTGCGTGATGGGGCCTTTAGACTTATTACTTAAGACTGACTGTTTAATCTGGATTGTTGTCAAAGATTCTTCTGTCCAGTTATTAGTTTCCTCATCAGTCATTACCATTATAGGATCCACAGTTTTTATATTAATTTCCGTATACAAGGAACAACACAACATGCCATCATCGCTAGTATAATCATTATTACAAGAATTGCCAAGAATTGCCATCCCCACCTGATCTAACCATTTCTGCCATCCATGAGAAATACTGGTCCCATGGATCCTTGATCCCTGAAATTTCTTTAAGTTCTTCTGATAAACTAGTAAGTTTCTTTAGAGCAATTGTTACTTTGCCTGTAGGGCCAACATTATCTGGAATATAGGTACAACAAGAGTCCCCGAACATCTTACATATGCCCCCTTCTTCTCTGAGTAATTGCTACCTGGGACTCGGGATTCTGAACGCTCACAAAAACAATGCAGTAAAGGATATACAGTCTGATGGCTGTGCTGGTGCTGGGGTCCTCTTGCAATGTGAAGCGTGGATCCAAGTGGCCTTCCCTTCGACTTTGACTGATGTAGGTGTCACCAAGATCACTTGGAATGGGCCCTCGTATCTGAGAGGACTTCCGGACATGCTTCTTAACTACCACCCAGTCTCCAGGTTTGATTGAGTGAGTATGCTCGTCACTGTCAGGATCTGGGATGGAAGACAAGACTGCAGCATGTGTTATTGCAAGTTCTTTGGACAATTGTATTACATAGTTAACAATAGTATCACTACCTGCAACCATCTCTTGGGGGAAATGCCCTCCCAACCTTGGGGCTCCTCCAAACAAAATCTCATAGGCAGTCAGTTTGTGTTGGCCTGTCAGGGTGTTTCTGATTGAGTACAGGGCAATGGAAAGACCGTCTGGCCATGGAATTTGTGTCTCCTGATTAATCTTCAACAATTTGGACTTTAAAGTACCATTCAGTCTCTCAACCTTCCCACTACTTTTGGGATTGTAAGGCGTATGAAAACCTAAGCTAGGTTCCTACCATACTCCACAGATCCCTGTAGAGTTGGGCCGTGAATGATGGTCCCTGGTCACTTTCTACTACTTCTGGTACCTCAGATCTACACACAACCTCTGTCATCAGTTTCTTAGCTAGCTGTGGTGCGGGCTGTCATTTTAGTGACTGGGTAGGCCTCAGGCCAGCCTGAAAACATATCCACTATTACCAGAACATATTCATATTTCCCTACTTTGGGCATCTGAATATGGTCAACTTGGATTCTCTGAAATGGGTACAGTGGTTTTGCCAGATGTTTTGGTGGAGTCTTCTCTGTTTTTCCTGGATTGCAAGTTGCACAGATCAAGCAGGCCTTTGTGTATCGCAGAATGGGTGTTGATATTCCAGGTGCCAAGTATAATTTGTTTATCTTTCGGAACATCTGATCTTTTCCCAAGTGTGTGGCTCCATGAGCCCATGAGATTGCCACTGGGTATAGTGTTCGTGGAAGGCATACTCTTGGACCTAACATCCATAGGCCATACTTGTCCTGCTTGGCTCCCGACTTCTTCCACTCTTCTTTTTCTTCTGCTCCAGCTTCTGCCTGATGTTTGTATAGTAAGGTCCATGGTGGTGTTATATGTTCATTCTCATTCTGATCTTGGATTTGTCTCTGACTTCTTGTCATAACCATTGTTTGGGCTGGGATTTGTTGTTCCTGCCGTGCCACTTCTGCTGTCTCTTTCCCTGGGCACCACTGAAGGGCCGCGTCCTTGGCTGCTTCATCCTCATAATGATTACCCAGGGCTTCTTCTGTATCCAAGCGTCTGTGTGCTCGGACTTTCATGACAACTACTTCTTCTGGCAACTTCAATGCCTCCAAAAGGTCTTTTACAAGACTTGCGTGTTTGATGGGTGTCCCGGTGGCTGTAAGAAATCCTCTGTTCTTCCACAGATAACAGAAATCATGTGCCACACCAAAGGATAGTTCGAATCCGTATAGATATTAATCTTCTTGCCCTCCCCTGCCTTGCAAGCCTCTGTGAGTGCAACTAGCTCCACCTCCTAAGCTGACATGGACGGGGGCAATGGGCCTATTGAGACAGGCTGGTCCATTGTGACTACTGCGTAGCCCGTGTGGAATCTTCCTGCTTATCAGCAAACCTAGAGCCATCCGTCCACATCTGGAGGTCTGAATTGGGGAGGGGCTCTTTTTGGATCTTCAAATTATGTTGTACTTCTGACATCATCTGTTCAATGCAATCATGCTCAAGAAGATCTATATTCGGGCCGTCTGGGTCAAAATCATGGGGCCTGAGATTAACGGGAGGAGAATTGTCCACATCATCCCCCCTGGAAAGAGGCAGCAGAGTGGCAGGGTTGAGTACTGTACATCTGTGGAGAGTGATGTTCTCAGGAAGCAAAAGGGAACACTCAAGACGGACATGTCTTTGCGCAGATAGGAATCTTGGCTGTGTCTGAGCAAGGATAACCTTGAGGTCGTGAGGAGCCATAACACGGGTTTCATGTCCAAGGATCACATCAGCCGTCTTGTCAAGAAGCAAGTGTGCAGACTGAACAGCTCTGAGACATGAGGGGCGGCTCTGGCAACAGGACCAAGCCTTGCTGAGTAGTAGGCAACAGGTCTCATGCTGCCTCCATGTTTCTGGGCGAGAACTCCAGAGGCATGTCCCTTGACTTCGTGTACAAACAGGTAGAAGGGCTTGATATAAACAGGTATGCCCAAGGCTGGGGCAGATACAATGGCTTCTTTTAGCTTCTCAAAGGAGTCATACATCTGGCTGGGTATGTTATGACCATAGGCGATAAGATTACCTTCTCTTAAGACATCATGGGATAATCTTCTTCATCTGTAGTTAACATGGCAGTGACTGCTTTCTTCTGCTTTAATAGACACAAGAGAGGACAAATCTTGCCACGTAGCTGAGTATGTCTTCTGAATAGCCAAAACTGCACTGTAGAAAGGCATGGGTTATTTCTCTGGGTCTGGCAATTGGTTGCAGAGTGTCATGGCCTGAGTCGGTGTGAATTTTACATACATGATAGGTTCTGGTTTGCCAAGAGCAGGTGGTGGCGTGATAGGCTTAAGGGTTAAATTAGATGGTGGTCTAGGTAGGCCTGGCAGCAACTTTTCTTCATCCACATCATTTTTAATTGGTACTGGTGTGATGGGAGTCACATGTGTTTGACAAGCATCTTTCATTGCATTGTAGTGTCAGTCTGTTTACTGACTAGACGTATCTCGGTTAGATGGCAAGAAGGCTTAGAGGCCTCTTCTATCACTGTCTGTACTAGCTCCCTTGCACATGCTCTGACTGGGTATCCAAAGATACCGGAGCTAATTAAAGGAAGTGCTATAGTCTTAATGCCAGCAGTCTTGTTTGCAATGTCTAATACTGCGTGTACAGTCTGGTACAAGAGCCGTGCACTATTATCTGGATAGGAAGGGTCATAGATGGGCCCCACTGCATGAATAATAGTGTTACAGGGTAAATCGCCTGATTCTGTAACTGTGACCATTGCTGGCTGGAAAGGACCATGTCGTCATACAATATTATCACTTTCCCTTTGAATACTGTCTCCCCCTGCCATGACAATATCTCTAGCCAGGCCACCCCTGTGCTGCAGGTGGCTATTGGTATCATTCACTATAGCATCCACCCGCTGAGTGACCATGTTCCCTACACCCACAGAGATTAGTACCCCAGCCCCTGTCTGACACTGGGTAATCATTTTCTCAAAAATAGGATCCCAGTCCTCTGGAGGGCCCGACACAAAGCTGCCATTATCCACATGTTGATATGATGGGGCAACAGATGGAGCCTCTTCACCTGACTGAGGGACAGGTGATGTAAGAGCTGGGAACATTGGTGTCGGAGGTGGGGGAGATGCTGAGGTAGATTGCTGAGGTGGGGTGTAATATTGTCCTTGCATAGTCACAACCGGATATATAGAAACTGGTGGAGAAACTAATTGGGCATTAGGCTTTGGAATATCTGTCGTCTCATTATTATCAGGCCTTCCGGGTGGAGTAAGATGGCCGCCACAGGAAGTACCTGTGGGTGGGACTTCCTTCGAGTCATGCATTCCAAAGGTGGGAGGGCACCTGGGTGGTGTGTCTGTCCGGGAGCAGTCAAGAGAAGGCGCTGTGGCTACAAAGTCAGTGGGGAGGGGGGATGGTCTATGAACTCCACAATGTAAACCATTGTCCCCAGAGTCTAAAGTTTGCACATCACTCCTAGAACATGTCCACCCCCTGAGGCCATTATAAGGTGGTGGCTCAACAGTTTTCAAAGCAACATTAAAAACATGGTTCTTAACATACATGTAATATACATCATCATTATCATCTGTTCTCTCTTCCTCTTCCCATCCCTCTTTTGCTATGTCATTTGCTATACGACCCCAGGCCATAGCCGCAGATAATAAACCTGTTTCCTCTAGTTTACCCCCTTTTTTTTTTTCTCTCTTTAAAGCTATTTTCCACAGCCCCTGCTGAAGTCTTCCCCTCCTATTCATTCCTACAATGTCCATTAACTATTTAACCCTAGCAACATACTTAACCCCTTCCCTGTTGGCCGGCCACCAGTGTGTGAGCCGTATAGCTGTTATTAGACACCAACTTTCTTTGTGAACAGTCTCAAGAATTTCTGCATGGCTGACGAACGTTGACACAATACAAACAGAAAGACGGACCAGACAAAGTGAATTCTTGTGTCAGTATGACTCAATGAAACAGAATAATCTCCTTATAATAACCGCAGATACTAGCTGGCCAGCCTAGCTTCTGTTTCCTACCCTCGTACGTTCTATCTTCCAAGAACAGGACGTTTTTTTAGGGAGCGATACAGAACTGCAAAACTTCTTTTTTTTTTTGTTTTTTTAAACCTTCCTCACATCATCCCCCCTTCGTTCTCTCAAGAACAGGAGGTATATGGAGATGCAATGTGGGATTACATCCAGGAGAATACTCCGTTCACAAGTCACACACGACAGCCCATCCACTAAGTCAGTCTCAAACACAAACAAATTAGAATAAGCAAAGGTTACAGTGGATTAGAATGTGAGTGGGTTTAGATAACACCAGCAGGGTCACACCTACCCCCACTTAAGGATTGCCACAACAGACCGACTCGTGCCCTCTGCTAATCTATGAATGACTGGAAACACAAGCAAGTCTGTAATTACAGTGTAATTAACTAGACTTACCGTGTAAGTGGGGTGATCAGGCCCATCCAGTCATCCACGATCCACAGCTGGACACCTTCATTCGGTCTGCCCTGGTGTGGTGCCCGTGTGGTGCCCCACGTTGGTTGCGCCAATTGTGGAAGTGAGGTTCAAAGGACCCCAACCCTTTGCTTATCCCTTGCCAAATTAACTTATTCAAGTGTATACGTGAAGCTTTGATATCGGACAGACAGAGTCAGATACTGAACTTCTCTTGAAGAGAAATGGCGCAGGAAAGATGTGTTTATTATTCCAGCATAACATATATATGTTCAATATGGAGGAAGGTCCCAATAGGGTGTCGCCCTGAGGCAATTGAGCAATCACAGTGGTCTCTGGCCCATGGTAGAGATAAGTTTCATTATGTTGTCCTATGGGGTTAAATGTTTCCTCCCCAGATATTCTCCTCATTCCTCAGGGTATTTTCTTGGGAGGTGTCATGTTGAATCCTTTGTCTCGTCTCCTTCTTGTAAACAATTTGAAAGTCCACCTCTATAACCAGCTTCAACTAATCCTTTCAGGATATTTATATAGTGACACACGAGTACAGATATCTGATATATATATATATATCAAGGTTTTCATAATATATATTAAAGTGAGGGTATATATGACTAAATGATATCCAATATAAGAAATATATGCAAAACCAGATTGATAACATATAACAGAATATAAGTATAGATATTTAGTATACATCAGAGTTTCATATAATGTTTTTTAGTAGATTTTAGAATCTTATCTTTAACATTCCCACTGCCCTGTAGCAGTGGCAGTGGGGTAATAGGGTTGGGGTTGATGTCAGCTTATAATGCCAGCTGACATCAAGCCCTGGTTAGTAATGGAGAGGCGTCTATAGGACACCCCCATTACTAACCCCATAGTCAAAGTTAAAAAAACCCACAAACACCCAGAATAAAGTCCTTTAATTGAAATAAACACACAATTCTTTATTGTTCTAAATTAAACCATACTTACCATCACGCCCATTCCAGCTGAAGCCAACGATCTCCTGCAATAAAAGTAAAATAATAAACCAACATCATCCTTACCTTTCCATGGTTCCCACGATGGCTCCAGCTCTGCTACATTCACATGACAGGCTGGATCGCAGCCGAAAGCTGCCATCCAGCTTGCCATGCCGCAGACACTGAGAAGCGCAGGCATGCTTGTGACGCGCCCCTGGGCCTGTGTCGCGCTGCGTTGCGCACGCGGGAGCTTACCCGGAGCCGGATCTCTTGAGGGTTGTAGTCTCGTGGCGGTGATCCGGTCCGTGCCCAGGGAGTCAGACTAAGTGGCGCTGTATTAGCGGTAGATGTTGGACGACTACGCCACCCGTTGAGTACAGCTAAGGAGCTGCTGCTGCAGGGCAGACCGCTGAGGCCGGTGGTAGGATTGTGCAGCGTGATAGTATAACCCCCAACGGGAGGGGTATGGCCTCAGGGCAGCCGACGTGGATGATGGGGGTAGCAGGAACCACTCGGAGACGGTGCGGTGTAGTTCAGGGTCTTTACTGGTGACAACGATAGACCCTCCCGGAGTACTGGCTAGCGATTGGGGCCTGGTCAGTCCTTGAGCAGATGGGATCTCCCCTGGCCAGGCGGAGTTGTAGGCCTCCCAAACTGACTGTACTCTTCTGGCTACCTTGCTAGAGGCGGGTATAAGTAGCCCACGTCCCTGAGTGTACCGTGTGGTGCTCACCCGTATGGCCGGTGACTCGGGGCCTTCTAGTGGCGTCCGCTCCACGACGGCGGTGCTGGTCCCACGCGTGTGACCGTGCCTTCGGGTTTCTTGGCCAGAGGACCTGAAATCCCCTGCCGGGCGGTTTCTGCTGCTGGGTAAAGATTAGTCCCCACAGCCTCGGACTCCGGGTCCGGTGATAGCTTCTCAGTCAGGGCGAGCTCTGCAGCTGCCAGCCCCTGACTCCTTATAGCACTGCTCCCACAGAGCTCCTGATGTTCTTTTCCTAGATCTGCTTCTCTTCTCTGTCTCTACTTCTTCTCTACTCACTAACCCTGCCTCAGCCCTAGGTTTATATAGGGGAAGTTCTTCCCCTCCCAGGACTGGGCAGGAGGTGTGGCATGCATAGGATCCCTGACCAAGAGACCTCCCACCTGCTCTCAGACATAACATTGCTGTTACTGTGGAAACCAGACCCCTGGGGTGCCACACTTGCGCTCTGCAGTGTCTGGCTGTGACGGCATCCAGATGAGCCGAGGTCATGTCCAATGAACTCAGCTCACCTCATGCACATCACTGACAGCACTGACAGAGACACTGCAGAGCGCAAGCATGCCTGCGCTCTGCAGTGTCTATGAAGGATGGCATGCTGGATGGCAGCGCTCAGCTGCGATCCAGCCTGTCATCTCAATGCCATCCCAGCGTGGGAGAATTCTCCTGCTGAAGCGCTGGGCGCAGAATTCTCCCACGCTGTCAGTGACGTGCATGAGGTGAGCTGAGTTCATTGGACATGACCTCGGCTCATCTGGATGCCGTCACAACCAGACACTGCAGAGCGCAAGCATGCCTGCGCTTCTCAGTGTCTGCGGCATGGCAAGCTGGATGGCAGCTTTCGGCTGCGATCCAGCTTGTCATGTGAATGTAGCAGAGCTAGAGCCGTTGTGGGAACCATGGAAAGGTAAGGATGAGGTTGCTTTACAATTTTACTTTTATTGCAGGAGATCGTTGGCTTCAGCTGGAATGGGCGTGATGGTAAGTATGGTTTAATTTAGAACAATAAAGAATTGTGTGTTTATTTCAATTAAAGGACTTTATTCTGGGTGTTTGTGTTTTTTTGTAACTTTGACTATGGGGTTAGTAATGGGGGTGTCTTATAGACGCGTCTCCATTACTAACCTGGGCTTGATGTCAGCTGGCATTATAAGCTGACATCAACCCCAACCCTATTACCCCACTGCCACCGCTACAGGGCAGTGGGAAAAGCGAGGCTAAGTGCCAGAATTGGGGCGGTTGACGGCTGGTGTTTCTAGCCTGGGAGGGGGCCAATATTCATGGCACCCTTCCTGGGCTATTAATATCAGCCCCCAGCTGTCTGCCTTAACCTCCGCTAGAGACTAAAATTACGGGGAACCCCACGCCAATTTTTGTTTAATAAATCCTTTATTTTAACACCTAATGACAAGTACAGTAATCAACACTATCACTGTACTTCTTATAAATGTGACTGACATGTTTCTATCTATCTAATCTATGTGTGATGCTCTATTCTTTCTGTTCTAAATTGTCGGGTACCGGTGTATGCTGCTGCTGAATTGCCGGCTTTTCATGTAATACATTCTACATTATTCTTAGTTGTTTTCCTTCATGTAGAATTAACCTACAAGGAAAGAAAGGGTTTATTTTCATTCCGATATTTATGTCCCATTGACTTGCATTGGCTTCCGGTATCGGAATCGGCGATATCTGATATTTTTTGGGTATCGGTCCGATCCAATCCGATCCGATATTTCCTGATATCGGAAAGTATCGCTCAACACTAGTTGTGAGCTTTAGCAGTGATAGGAGAGCAGGAATAAAGAGTCAAACTCCCAACTTCACTTCTTGTAGATATACAAAGGCTCACCCTTACTTTCTGTCAATAAAAAAAGAACACTCCTTACTGTAGGGAGACTAAGACCCATCCTCCCTTCCTGTCAAGAGATACAGACCCGTACCACTTCCTGTAGAGAGACAATTGCTCAAGCCCACTTCCTGTAGAGTGAAATGTGCTCAACCCCACTTCCTGTCAAGAGATATAGACCCATACCACTTCCTAAAAAAAGACAAGTGCTCAACCTGTCAGGGGTCGGGCTGTTGTTGGATTCAAAATGGGTCCAGAGCCTGCTGTGGTCTCCCATTCTGGTCCAGCCAGGGCTGAGGCTGCTCAGCATCGTCGTCAGCCCCAACACCTAGCTGGTTCACAAGATGTACAGATTGTCTTTTGGGTATTTGTGCCTAGCAATGTTAAGCCTAGGTTGCGGAAGGAGACAGGGCTGTTGGAGCCTAAGTCCAGGATTCTCCACACTGAGCATGTCCGTGACCTGGCGGACCGTGATTGTTGGTTTGGCAGCCACCTGATTCGGTGACCTGGCACCGCCTGATTGGTCGCGGGTAATGCCACCAATAGTGCGAAGGTGGGCAGGGCTTAGTCTTTAAAAGACCCGCCCACAAACATGGCGGCGCGCTCTGATCTTTGAGCAAGTGATGCTCTTGTGTGGACGACTGTGTTCCATGTAGCTTCCATAGGCAGGTTTAGTGGAAATAGGCAGGCTAGTGGAAATAGGCAGGTAGCTCCATCTTACAGTCTGGCTCTGCCAAAGGGGTCACCTTGTTTATTGGTAAATGCCTACGCGTTTCTGGGTGTTCCACACCCCTTCATCAGGGCACCAACAGATATAGGATACAGGATATATCTGTTGGTGCCCTGATGAAGGGGTGTGGAACACCCAGAAACGCGTAGGCATTTACCAATAAACAAGGATTTTATTATATGTTCCTGATTTGAGGATTTTTCAACGGCGCGGACGTATATCTCTACCTTCACCGCCTTTGGATTTATTCTGGTCCTGTGGGACACCTATTGGAGATCCGCTGCAGCTGCCTTTTATATGTTATGGTCCTCACACAACCCAACCAGGTGAGAACCACCATTTTACTATTATTCCCTATGTCTACAGGTGTAACCCTATTGGGCTTTGCGCTCTCTCTCTCTTTGTAAAGGGGTCACCTAACACCCCGAGCAGCCTGCAGACGTCCTGTCCACGGCTATCGCCTGTCAGCCACGTGGAGTATTACCCTTCAGTCCGGTAGCGCCCCGGCTGGAGGCACGTGTACCCGTCGGCGTAGTCACACATGCATCCTAGCGCCGCCATTGTAGTCCCTGTGCTGCAACAGGACTACAGATAGTTTTTTACCGCATATCTCTCGTGCTGCTAATGAAGATAGTGCGCATTCCTATACCCGTTCCAGTGTGCTGTAACACAGAGGGGTTTATCATTTAAGTTGGTTACTTTCCTTTCCACCCGGAAAGTGTTCGGCAGCAGTCCACCAGGCTGCATCGCGGACCCCGGGGTCGGTTGCGTTCCATTATAATAAAGTTGTCTGCAACCGCCCTCCTAACAGTATCAGAGCGCTCCAGGGTCTTGCCGAACATGGCTGACAACCAGCAACTGCTTCACTATATACAGCGAATTGAGGCCAGACTTAAGTCTCTGGAACAAGCTGTCCCGGTCACTGATATCACTGCAGTAGCTACCCAGGTGGCTTCTTTAGCAGTCAATATTATTAACTCGACTGTGGTGAATACTGCAACCACTGCAAGTGCCCCATTACCCCGTTTTGGTCTCCCGGAAAAATTTTCTGGGGACAGTAAATTTTGCAGGGATTTTATTAACTTATGCTCCATTCACTTGGAGATGATGGAGGCATGCCCGTGCCACCTCCGTGTCGCCGGGTTTGTGCCAGAGCCGCGGTGAACCCTGACGGCCAGCCCCCCCTCCCAATACTGGTGCCTGTCCGCTGGTGGGTCGAGCGAGCCCCCCTGTGGTGGAGGCAGCTCTAAGCTTTTTAATTTAAATTGTCTCTCTAATTTGAATGAATACACTTTAAATCCATTTACAAGGATCTATTGGAGGGCAAGTCTCATGCCAGCAGCCGCGGTAATTCCAGCTCCAGTAGCGTCCACTAAAGCTGCTGCAGTTAAAAAGCTTTTATAAGGATCGAGCTCGGCTGTCCACCGCAAGGCATCCTACTGCCAGTCCCAGTCCCAGCCCCTATGCCTTGGGGTGCCTCCTGATGCTCTTCACTAAGTATCCCATGGTCCCGAAGCATTTCCTTTGAAAAAATTAAGTGTCTAAACTACAGGTGGTGTAGCTTGCTTAACAGCCGGGATAATCCGCTGACTAGCAGACACTGCTACTAGGCACAAAGTATTTCCTGGGCTAGATGCAGTTAAAAATTTGTAATTAGATACTCTCGTTGGATGCTGAGAAAGCATTCCATAGAGTCTCCTGGCACGCCATATATGATTCTCTTAAAAAGCTTGGGGTAGGGGTCTAGGGGACCCTTTTATAGCCAAAATCACGGCCCTGTATCACAATACGTCACCTAGGCTGAAGATAAATGGAACTGTAGCACCCTGAGGGCTCGGTTGCTACAGACGTATTGCACCTCACCCAGAGGTGTGATATCTCACTCTCAGGTAAGGATGGAGTGTGGATCAGGACCCGACACCTGCATGCATTACACCACATTGCCGTGGGGCAGGGCGACCAATATGCCCCTGAGATGGGCACGACAGTCCCTGTCCCTGGCTGGAGTGGGGGGAGGGAACACTGAGGAAGGGGAACCCTGTAGTGCAGGAGCAGGGAGGAAGCAGTTCCTGGGTGCATTGAGAAGGGAGTATAAAAGGTGGGCACCATCTTAGTTCAGTGCAGAGAAGTCTGAGCAGAAGTGGCAGGGAGCAGGGGCTCTGCATGAGCTCTGCTCCGGAGGCGGGCCTAGTAACAGAGGCCCAGGCCTGCAAGAGGGAGAAGGAAGGAAGAGGAGCGGAGAAGGCTCCAGGAACGAGGAATGAAGGGATCCCAGGGGTGCGGACGGGCGAGTCGCCACCGCACGCCCGAATCCACCTGCGTGGAGGGGTCAGGCCAAAGGGGGAGACCGGTCCCCGAACTAGTGGAGGCAGGAAACGACCCTCAGCTAGAAACCGGAGGCTCTGACATTTTATGTGGCGCAGCCCCTTGCTCCACCCGCTAGGAAGGCACCACATAGGGTCAGGGAAACTGGCGCCAAGTTTACCAAGAGGAGGCCCGAGGCAGCCGGACAGAAGTGTTGGTAAGAAAGGCCAGACAAAGGACACACAAAGGGGGTCCTGTGAAGCGCTCCAAAGTTATCTGGGAGTTGTCTGAGCCCCTCACCTGGTGAGCACAGTACGACGTGGGCAGCCGTTACCTGCAGACGTGGTCTGGATAATAAGAACTGTGAGTAAAGGCCCTGAACTGCATCACTGACTCCGTGTCGTTACTGCTGCTGCCCTGCACCATCACCCCCATCCTCCGCATACACTGCCCTGAGGCTATACTCCTCCCGTGGGGAGTTATGCTACGCTCTGCTGCACCCACAACACCAGCCTTAGCGGTCTGCCCTGTAGCGGAGGTTCACTCTGACCGCAATCCACGGGTGGCGTAGTCGGACATTTAAACATCAAAACCACATAAATAGTTCCGCCACTGGTTTGACCGCCCTGAGCCACGGAACCGGATCGCCGCCACGAAGACTACAACCACCAGCATCCACCAAAAAGGGTCCGGCTCCGGGTGTCCCAAGGCCCAGGGGGTGCGTCAGAACATTTTCATCACCTTTCACAATCACCAATGGGACAAGGCAGGGATGTCCTCTGTCCCCTCTCTTATACATCCTAGTGACGGAGCACCTGCTCTCATCAATTCGCCATAACCCCAATATTAGGTGGATTGAGGTGGGAGGCACCGAGTACAAGTGCTCTCTATTTGCTGATGATGTCCTAGTATATATCACTCAATCACATATATCCATCCCTGCTGTTATGGCTGAAATAGATCACTTTGTTACATGGTAAAATTTTAAAATCAATGCAGCGAAGTCTGAGGCCCTCGATGTCTCCCTCCCTAAATCCATATAGGATTCCATCCAGTCCAACTTTCCCCTTGCCTGGCCCTCACAGGGTATCAAATACTTAGGAATTCCTATTCATAGAGACCTCTCCCATCTATGTTATCTTAATTTTGGGCCCTTTATTGAACAATTCCATACACACCACGGTTGGCAAGTTAGAACTGTAAGATTCACTACGTGAACCACTGGTGTTTTGTGGAAAAGCACATGTACACCGCGTTCCAAATTATTATGCAAAAAGTGTTTTAGGAGTGATAAGGGAAGAATTTGTTTGTTTGTCAGTTAAACTCATTGATGGTGATGTGTGTCAGGGCTCTTTATATCACTGTAAGCAATTGCAGACACCTGTGCTAATTAGTTTGGCAGGTGTGTCCAATGAAAGGCAAGACTACTTAAGAAGGCTCTCTCACATTATTAAGCAGCCTACATTTTCTGCCAAAATGGGAAAGAAAAAGGATGTGTCGGCTGCTGAGAAGCAACAAATTGTGGAGTGTTTAGGTCAAGGCATGACTACAATCAACATTGTGCGATGATCAGGATGAAGTGTCTTGGCAATCAAGAAGTATGTAGCTGATTCACAGTACACACGTGTGCGTGCTGATAAGGGCAAATTGAGGACTCTTTCCTACAGGCAATTACGTCAGGTTGAAAGAGCAGCGGCAAAAAAGCCTTGTCATAGCAGCAGACAAGTTTTTGAAGCTGCTTGTGCCTCCAACGTCCCCCGAACAACAAGATGCAGGGTCCTTCAGAGGTTTGCAGCTGTGCATACGCCATCCTGTCGACCTCCTCTATCCACTTCACACAAGCAGAAACGGCTCCAGTGGGCCAAACATTACATGAAGACTGATTTCAAAACTGTTTTGTTCACGGATGAGTGCCGTGCAGCGCTCGATGGTCCAGGTGAATGGAGTGGAGGATGGCTGGTTGATGGACACCCCACGCAAACACGGCTACAGCGCCAACAAGGAGGAGGTGGAGTAATGCTTTGGGCTGAAATCATGGGGAGAGAGATTGTCGGCCCCTTTAGGATCCCTGAAGGCGCTAAAGATGAACTCCATAATGTATGTGGATTTTCTCAAACAGCACTTCCTGCCATGGTTCAAGAAGAAGAACCGTGTATTTCACAGCAAGATCATTTTTCTGCATGATAATGCACCATCTCATGCTGCACATAAAACATCTGCATCTCTGGCTGATATGGGCATAAAAGGGGACAAACTTATGGTGTGACCCCCATGCTCCCCTGACCTCTACCCCATTCAGAACCTTTGGAGCATCATTAAAAGGAGTGTCTATGATGGCGGGAGGCAGTTCACATCTAAGCAACAGCTCTGGGAGGGTATTCTGTCCTCATGCAAAACAATTGAAGCAGAAACCATCCAAAACCTGACAAATTCAATGGACGAGAGAGTTCAGAAGCTCCTTTCGAACAAGGGGTCCTATGTGAAAATGTAACATCACCTAGAATAAAGTTTTGAGTTGAAAACTGTTTGATTTCAGTTTCTAACAACCTGCTAATGCTTATAATTTCAAAAATGACCATTTTTTTGGTCTTTATTAAAATGAAAAGGTTGATCGAAAAGTTTGGGGGATCTAAGAGTGTGGCAACCCAGTAGTCATGATTACTTCGAATTCTGACAATATGAGGGTCATGCTGCAGGTAGTGCAGCAAGAAGGCACTTATGTGTCTTGCGCATCTCGGAGCCCCAAAATTATTTTCCGGGCTAGATGCAGCTAAAAATTATTTTTAATTTTAAATCTGGTGAAGCTTATTATAGATGGCCTAATAGGATCAGTGCTGCACACTGCTACAAAGCCCAAATTATTTTCCAGTCAAGATACAGATAAACATGATTAGTAATTTGAAAGCTTAAAACGGTTGGTAGGGTGATTTTAACCAATCATCAAGCTTTTACTCTCCCCAGGATGACACAGGGGTAGAAAAGTCGTTTCGGATCCATGATTTGTTCATCTTTATGAACGTGAGTCTGTCTACATTATCAGTGGAGAGCCGCGTGCGCTTATCTGTCAGCACACCACCAGCAGCGCTGAACACACGTTCAGACAGAACGCTGGCTGCGGGGCATGACAAGATCTCCAAGGCGTAAGTGGCTAGGTCCGGCCATTTATCCAGATTGGAAGCCCAAAAAGAGCAAGGGTCCAGTGACACAGTCGTGGCTTCAATATTTGCTTGGAGATACTCCTGTACCATCGTCTCTAGGCGTTGACTATGTGTCAGACTTCTTGTCTCCTGTGGCCTTGCAAAGGATGGGCTAAAAAAGTGGTGAAATGATTCCGCAAAATTGATGTTACCAGCAGATACTGTGGTTCTGTTACGGTTTGAGTGCTGAACACTTGACGGTCCCACGGTTGGCAAGTTGGAACTGTGAGATTCACTACGTGCACCACTGGTATTTTGTGGAAAAGCACATGTAAGATTCTGCAACAGTCTCTGCTGATACTCCTGCATGCGTGCATCCCTTTGTATGGCAGGAATAATTTCTGCAAATTTACTTTTGTACCGGGGATCTAACAGTGTGGCAACCCAGTAGTCAGGATTATTTCTAATTCTCACAATTCGAGGGTCATGTTGCAGGTAGTGCAGCAAGAAGGCACTCATGTGTGTTGCGCATCCAGGAGCACCAAGTCCCTGTTGTGTTGGTGGTGAGGTAACAATCATGCTTCCTTCCTCTGTCCTCTCCCCCCAACCTCGCACAACAGAAATGTGATCAAGGTCTCCCTCATCTGATGAGTCTTCCATCAGTTCGTCCTCCACTTCTTCCTGGGCTCCTGCACCTTCCTCACTAGTTTGGCTGCTACCATGCGCCCTGGTAAAATCATCTCCCCCACCCTCACATGCCTGCCGCCTTGGTGCTGCCGACCGTCTGGACCTTGCAGATGTTAGCCCTTCCGCATACAACTCCTCCTCCTCTACTTCCTCCACCTCCTCTTGTGCCACCACCTGACTCCGAATTCTGTTTAACATGTGCTCCAGCATGTAAATCACCGGAATAGTCATGCTGATAATGGCATCGTCAGCACTAAACATCTTCGTCGCCATTTCAAAACTGTGCAGAAGGGTGCATAGGTCCCTGATCTGAGACCACTCCTCCAGCGTGATTTGCCCCACCTCTGAATCTCGTTGGCCCAGGCTATACGTCAGAACGTATTGCACCAGGGCTTGTCGGTGCTGCCACAGTCGCTGCAACATGTGCAGAGTTGAATTCCACCGGGTAGGCACATCGCATTTTAGCCGGTGAAGTGGCAGGCCCAACGACTTCTGTAGAGATGTAAGTCGCTGAGCTGCGGGATGCGAACGGCGGAAGTGAGCACACAACGACCGTGCCCTCTGCAGAAGGCCATCTAGTCTGGGATAGTGGGCTAAAAATTGCTGGACAACAAGGTTCAACACGTGAGCCATACAAGGCACGTGTGTGACATTGCCCCGGCGAAGGGCCGCACCCAGGTTTGCAGCATTGTCGCACACAGCCTTCCCTGGTTTCAGGTCCAGTGGAGACAACCATTCATGAAATTGGTTCTCCAGAGCTGACCACAACTCCTCAGCTGTGTGACTCACATTTCCCAGACATTTCAATGTAAAAACCGCCTGATGACGTTGAGCCCTACTGCCAGCATAGTAAGGAGGTGTGCAGGATCCCTTCTGCGCAGTTAGAAAGCTTGTGGCATGACCAGACAGGCTTTGGGTGCAGGTGGAAGACCGAGAGGAGGTTGAGGAGGCAGAAGCAGTGGAGGAACTTTGACATAAAGAGGATTGACGCACAACTCGTGGGGACGGCAAGACTTGGACAGCAGCCCCTTGTCCTGCTGTCACCATAGTTACCCAGTGCCCAGTCAGCGACATGTAACGCCCCTGTCCATGCCTACTCGTCCAAGTGTCTGTGGTGAAATGCACCCTGTCACACACAGAGTTTCTCAAAGAAGCGGTGATGTTGTGTGCGACATGCTGGTGGAGCGCAGGCACACCTTTCTTTGAGAAGTAGTGCCGACTGGGCATCTGGTACTGGGGCACTGCGACGGACATAAGGTCTCGAAAATCCTCTGTGTCCACCAGGCGGAAAGGCAGCATTTCTGTAGCCAAGAGCTTGCAGATGGTGAAATTCAACTTCTTAGCTTTCTCATGGCTAGGAGGAAATGGTCTTTTACTTGTCCACATCTGAGGGACCGAGGGCTGGCTATTGTGCTTAGACGGGGTTGATAAGGGTGTCCCCGGCAAACTGCCGGTCTGTGAGGAAGATGCAGGCGGACATGTTAGGTTGCCTTGATCCAAAGGTGGTGCTATCGATGTCGGACAGCGCTCAAGACCAGCTGGTGTTACCACCTCCAAAGAAAATGATGACCTGCCAATCACGCTGGCTGTTGCGGGTAAAGAGGTGGCAGGTCTGCGCCCCAAAACAGGTGTGACTGCTGTCCCCCCAGTCACAGAGGATGAAGAGGCCGCGGATGCACAAGATATGGCAGACGGTGGTTGGCCCGGCCGGCTAGGCCACATTGTAGCACACTGAGCTTCCCACTGCAACTTATGCTTCATGTCCATGTGCCGGTTCATGCATGAAGTACTCAAACTATGTATTTTTTGGCCTCTACTTAGCTTTTGCTGACAAATGTTACAGATAACACGAGTTGGGTCATCTTTATCGATCTGTAAAAATGCCCAGGCTATGCAAGGCTTAGCACCCATGCGACCTGAAGAGCCACCACGACTTGTGGTGAGAGGCAGAGTTGTGTTTGAGGATGCAGTTGTTGACGTGCTTCCAGTACTACGTCTCTGTCCAGGAAGGCGCAACCTGACCTCGTCGTCACTAGCATCTTCCTCCACCTCCTCTGCTGACCTCATCTCTTGGCTGACTGTGGGTTGACAGTAAGTGGGATCTCCGACCTCATCATCATCACCCTGTGCGTTATCACACCCGTCGTCCTCAGAGCCAACCTGTTCCTGCCCTGACAAAAAACTAAAGTTGTCGCTCCAATCAGGTATTTGAGTCTTATCATCGTCTTCCTCATTGTCTCCACCAACAGGAGTTACAGTTTGGGAATGAGGGTCTACATTATGGTCAGAACCTTCTGCGTCTGGTCCTGGATCCGACTCATAAAGATTCTGGGCATCAGTGCAGATCATTTCCTCGTCTGGATTCACAGAAGCGCTGGAGTCGACCTCTGATTCCCAGGCTATAGTATGAGTAAACAGCTCTGCAGACTCAACCATCTGTTCTACCTCATACTCAGACGGGCAGCTGGAGATTTGGGAGCTGTGAGGAAGCAAGTGCGATTTGGGTGACACCTTTGAGGACTGGAGTATTTGTGATGTTGAAGTTGATGTGGAGGAGAGCCCACTTAAAGGAGCACTTGATATCCGTTGAAGCACCTGCTGTTTTTGTGCCTCATCTGGAATTTGTAGCGATTGGCGTGGCCGTAAGAAAGGGATCTTATCACATTGTCCGCTAAAAGAAGTAGACATTTTAGTTTGGCTGGAAGATGGTCTTTCTTCTGCACCTACCACACGGACACAACCTTTTTTCCCCTTCCCAACACGCCTATTCCCCTTTCCACCAGCAGCAGGCCTTTTTCCACTCATTTTGGTGGTTAACTAATTCACAACTCTGGAGTTGTTTGCACAAAAAAACAATGGATGGTAACCGAGCAGAGCTGAGTGGCCAAACTGTGGTATTAGGCCAAAACTATTGGCTGGGTTAGATGCAGAAAAAAATTATTTTTAATTTGCAACCTGATGGAGGTCAGTATAGATGGACTAATAGACCAAGTCCCACACACCGCTAGAAGCCCAAATATTTTTTCAGAGCTAGATGCAGAAATTTTTTTTATTCAATTTGCAACCTGATGGAGGTCAGTATAGATGGACTAATAGACCAAGTCCCACACACTGCTAGAAGCCCAAATATTTTTTCAGAGCTAGATGCAGAAAAAAATTATTTTTAATTTGCAACCTGATGGAGGTCAGTATAGATGGACTAATAGACCAAGTCCCACACACCGCTAGAAGCCCAAATATTTTTTCAGAGCTAGATGCAGAAAATTTTTTTATTCAATTTGCAACCTGATGGAGGTCAGTATAGATGGACTAATAGACCAAGTCCCACACACTGCTAGAAGCCCAAATATTTTTTCAGAGCTAGATGCAGAAAAAAATTATTTTTAATTTGCAACCTGATGGAGGTCAGTATAGATGGACTAATAGACCAAGTCCCACACACTGCTAGAAGCCCAAATATTTTTTCAGAGCTAGATGCAGAAAAAAATTATTTTTAATTTGCAACCTGATGGAGGTCAGTATAGATGGACTAATAGACCAAGTCCCACACACCGCTAGAAGCCCAAATATTTTTTCAGAGCTAGATGCAGAAATTTTTTTTATTCAATTTGCAACCTGATGGAGGTCAGTATAGATGGACTAATAGACCAAGTCCCACACACTGCTAGAAGCCCAAATATTTTTTCAGAGCTAGATGCAGAAAAAAATTATTTTTAATTTGCAACCTGATGGAGGTCAGTATAGATGGACTAATAGACCAAGTCCCACACACTGCTAGAAGCCCAAATATTTTTTCAGAGCTAGATGCAGAAAAAAATTATTTTTAATTTGCAACCTGATGGAGGTCAGTATAGATGGACTAATAGAACAAGTCCCACACGCTGCTAGAAGCCCAAATATTTTTTCAGAGATAAATGAAGAAAAAAATTATTTTTAATTTGCAACCTGATGGAGGTCAGTATAGATGGACTAATAGACCAAGTCCCACACACTGCTAGAAGCCCAAATATTTTTTCAGAGCTAGATGCAGAAAAAAATTATTTTTAATTTGCAACCTGATGGAGGTCAGTATAGATGGACTAATAGACCAAGTCCCACACACCGCTAGAAGCCCAAATATTTTTTCAGAGCTAGATGCAGAAAAAAATTATATTCAATTTGCAACCTGCTGGAGGTCAGTATAGAAGGACTAATAGAACAAGTCCCACACACTGCTAGAAGCCCAAATATTTTTTCAGAGCTAAATGAAGAAAAAAATTATTTTTAATTTGCAACCTGATGGAGGTCAGTATAGATGGACTAATAGACCAAGTCCCACACACTGCTAGAAGCCCAAATATTTTTTCAGAGCTAGATGCAGAAAAAAATTATATTCAGTTTGCAACCTGATGGAGGTCAGTATAGATGGACTAATAGAATGATGCTATGCCCAAAAGATTTTACTTCACTAGGTGCAGTAACAAAATTGGTATTCTATACACAGGTGGTATATCTTGCAACACAGATAGGCTACTCCACTGACTAACACACTCTGCAATAGGCCAAAAAGGATTAGCTTTGCTAGATTCAGCCAAATGCTGTGAAAAAAACTTGCACAGCACTGGCACAGACCTGCCTGGCAAAAACTGATAGGAACTGATGTAACCTAGTCCTGAAAAGGACTCCAATTACAATTAGTCTTTACTCCCACAATCTATCTATTTAAGAGCACAGACCTGCTTGATAAAAGTCGTAGGAAATGCTGTAACCTAGTCCTTAAAAGGACTGCAATCACAACTATTCCCTACTCCCAAGCTATCTGTATATTTGTGCGAAAATTGGCTTGAAATTAACAAGGTATAGCGCACACAGCAACAGCGGTGCCGTCTAACACGCAGCTGCAGCAGTGAGAAAATGGTGGCGACGGGGAAAATGGCTTGGTCTTATAGGGCAAGGACATATGACATACACTGCCAATCACACATGCCCTTGCTTGTGTGAAAAAAAGCACTTCGCTCCGTGTGTGCGCTGCTGATAGGCTGACAGATTGCACCTCCCCACTGCAAATGCGGGAAAGAGAAAAAAAAATGGAGATCTTCATTGTTCCTGCAGAGATCCATCCCCTGCCCCTCCCCCCGCCCCGCTGTACACTCAAACTGCGTATTAACATTAATTTTCATCATTACTGAGAAAAAATCCAGTTATGATTTTGGTGCACGAACAGTTATCGAACATAACCTCGTACAGCCGAATTTTTCTCAAATTGTTCGTGTTCGCCGACCGGCTCGAACGCCGCCCAAAACAGCTCGAATTTGAGATTGGCGAACAGTTTGAGTAGAACAACGCTCATCTCTAGTTATGTCATCTCATTTCTCTCCCACAGGGCTCTGGAGTGGGCTACACCTCTATGGGAGCGGAATGATCCGGTTGTAGCAAATGCGGATCTTTTCCTTAAGACCCTAAAAAGTATATTCCTTGGTCCTCAGGTCACACATGATACGGCCCTTAAACTTCTTGCGTTGATCCTGGGTTCGGCAACCGCCAGCCACTATGCCATCCAGTTTAGAACCTTAGCGGCTGAACTGGATTGGTCTGAGCGGTCGCTTATCCCGGAGTTCTGGATGGGTCTGGCTGGTCATGTTAAAAATTCTCTAACTACCAGAGAGATTCCAACCTCCCTGGAGGAGTTAATATCTCTCGCAAACCGAATTGATTTGCGTCATGCAGAACACAGGTTAGAGCTGGAGGTCGCCAAACCTCAGTATCTATTGGCACCGTCCTTCTCTAGACCCGTTTCCGAACTCGCGACTCCCGACCCGGAGCCTGAGGCTATGGATATATCCCGGACTGAGGTTAGTTCCTCTCGTTCCCGACCTGCACATCTCTTGGAGTACCCCGTAAATAAGGGTTCCAAGCAGTCGGGAGAACGAGTAGGTCTTACCACCATTGGAGGAGGTGTATTAGATTCTGGGACTTCTTCCTCCAAATTATTATATAATGTGACATTGTCCTTCGGTACATCTGCAGTTACTGCCAAGGCGTGGGTGGACTCTGGTGCTGATGGCAATTTTTTGTCATCTACGTTCGCCCAGAGGCACGCCATCCCTATAGAGTTACTGTCAAGACCAGTGAACATCAGTGTAGTCAATGGTTCACTCCTGGACGTGCAAATTACCCACCAGTCGATTCCCCTCACCATGTCATTTCCTGAGGGCCACCGGGAGGTCATTTCCTTTCTTATTATCCCCGGTGGATTAGACCAGGTGTTGTTGGGTCTCCCCTGGCTACGTTGTCATACTCCACACATTGACTGGAATACGGGGAGAATTTCTTCCTGGAGTGAGAATTGTGCGTCTCAGTGTATGGTCACAGTCACCCGGAGGGTAGTCTCTGATCCCTCTACCGTTGTGGCTTTCGGTACAGATTCTTTGTCTGTCCCCAGGACCCGGGTCTTGTCAGACTATGTCAAAAAGAACTCTCAGATAGAGAGGGTGGCTGCAGTGTCCTCTAACCAAGTTCCGTCGGGGAGGACATTTGTTTCCCCTAATCTACAAAATATGGTGCTCTCCTGGGCTCATGCCCCTAAGTTCGGAGCTCATCTGGGGGTCAAACGTACCACTAAGTCCCTTCAACGGTTCTATTGGTGGCCCCGGTGGCACCAGGACATCAAGGACTATTTTCTCGCATGTCCTGTCTGTGCGAGAGATAAATCTTTCCGTCAAAGTCCGGCTGGTCTTCTCCATCTGTCACCCGTGACGGACTCCACACATAGAGAGTCGGTTGTCACTTCTCGTCGTTCTGCCCCCGTATTCTATTCAGGCGACAGAGTGTAGCTCACGGCTCGCAATACTAAAGTACGCGGAGAGTCTGCTAAGTTTGCCCCCCGCTTTAAAAAAGGGTACCCTGTACACCGGAGGGGTCACAGTTCTGAGGATCTTCTCTGTGACCCGGTGGACCACATTCATGCCCCCCTGCTCGTTGATGAAAATGAGCGTCAAGTGGAGGGGGATGTTAGAAGGGGGGATAATGTTAGGCGTCGGGCTGTTGCTGGATTCGAAATGGGTCCAGAGCCTGCTGTGGTCTCCCTTTCCAGTCGGGTCTGATGCTGCTCAGCATCGTCGTCAGCCCCAACGCTAAAGCTGGTTCACAAGATATACAGATTGTCTCTTGGGTATTTGTGCCTAGCAATGTTAAGCCTAGGTTGCTGAGGGAGACAGGGCAGTTGGAGCCAAGTCCAGGATTCTCCGCACTGAGCATGTCCGTGACCTGGCGGACCGTGATTGGTGGTGTGGCAACCACCTGATCCGGTGACCTGGCACCGCCTGATTAGTCGTGGGTGACGCCACCAATAGTGCGAAGGTGGGCAGGGCTTAATCTTTAAAAGACCCACCCACAAACATGGCGGCGCGCTCTGATCTTTGAGCAAGTGATGCTGTTGTGTGGACGACTGTGTTCCATGTAGCTTCCATAGGCAGGTTTAGTGGAAATAGGCAGGTAGCTCTGTCTTGCAGTCTGGCTCTGCCAAAGGGGTCGCCTAACACCCCGAGCAGCCTGCAGATGTCCTGTCCATGGCTATCGCCTGTCAGCCACGTGGAGTATTACCCTTCAGTCCGGTAGCACGCCGGCTGGAGGCACGTGTACCCGTCGGCGTAGTCACACACGCATCCTAGCGCCACCAGTGTAGTCCCTGTGCTGTAACAGGACTACAGATAGTTTTTTACCGCATAACTCTCGTGCTGCTAACGGAGATAGTGCGCATTCCTATACCCATTCCAGTGTGCTGTAACACGGAGGGGTTTATCATTTAAGTTGGTTACTTTCCTTTCCACCCGGAAAGTGTTCGGCAGCAGTCCACCAGGCTGGAAGTGGGGTTGAGACAATGCTGAACCCCACTTCCTGTCAACGGATACAGACCTGTACCACTTACTGTAGAGAGATAAGTGCTCAACCCCACTTCCTGTCAAGAGATACAGACCTGTACCACTTCCTGTAGAGTGAAAGGTGCTCAACCCCACTTCCTGTCAAGAGATAGACCCGTACAACTTCCTGTAAAGAGACAAGTGCTCAAGCCCACTTCTTGTCAAGAGGTACAGACCCGTACCATTTCCTGTAGAGAGACAAGTGCTCAACCCAACTTCCTGTCAAGAGATACAGACCCGTACCACTTCCTGTAGAAAGAAAAGTGCTCAACCCCACTTCCTGTTAAGAGATACAGACCCGTACCACTTCCTGTTAAGAGACAAGTTCTCAATCCCATTTCCTGTCAAGGGGTACAGACCTGTACCACTACCTGTAGAGAGACAAAGACTTGTCTTCATGTCCTGTAGAGAGACAGATACCTGCCCCCGCTTCCAGTAGAAATACAAGGGCTATACCTACTTCCTGTACAGAGAAAACGACCAACCCCCATATCATGTAGAATCAAAGGTCCATCTGCACTCCCTGCCAAGAGATACAAACCTATCCCTAGTTTCTTTAGAGAGGTGAAGTCCCGTACCTGCTTCCTGTAGCAATACAAAAGCCCAACCTCACTTCCTGTCAAGAGATAAAGACCCATCCCAATTTTTGTACAGTGATAAAGATCCACCATCCCATAATCCATCTCAGAATCTCTGTTTCTATGGTTGGAATTGTGTTTGCCTAATGGCAGTGGATAGCAAGGTAGACCAAAGAGATACACCTAGAGACTAACGCTTTGGTGTGATATTTTGGGTAAACAAGTTATTTGGAATTTTTTTTTTATTTGATGCATTTGTCATTAAATAAGGCTGAAACTACAAAAACAATAGTGACCATTTATATACATAACGGAAAAGTAAATGATCATTACAATGTCGGAAAATTCTCCCATATTCTATGTCCTCCACATTTTATGAAAAGCATTTAAATACGAGAACTGCCGGTCCAAATATGTCTAGGCCATAAAAAACGGAAAGAAGGAGCGAGTATTGTTTTCATATGATAACAAATGTTACCTCTCTGGAAGGCATGCCTGAGGCTAATGGAGGTAGTGTGCTGTGCTGTAGTCGCTGCGTCATGGATGAACACGTCTCAGCAAGGACTCTCATAAGCTGTGATTTAAAGAAGGAGCCCAGGGTCAGATATTAACAGAATGCAATCTACACTCTGTATGGTGCAAGGTGAGAGAGAGAGTTCCCCACCGTCTGCTACATTTACACATGCAGTTAAAACAAGTCGGGTTCTATCTATATATCTATCCATCTATCTCATATCTATTATCTATCTTTCTATCTATCTTATATCTATGAAATATCACACTTTTGTCTTCATCACATTCCATTTTTTACATCCTTTCTTCTGCATTTTGACAATTCAGTGAGGTCTTGTATATCCTCCATTTGAGACAATGAAAAAACAAGGTCATTGGCTTCCTAAGAATAGACGAATTGATGACATAGCTGGAAGTGAATCTTACTTGGTATTTGTCCTAGGTATTGGAGGAATGATGGCGGTGCCAATGAGTAGTAGGTAGAGCCAGGGAATAGAATGTAGGAATGATAACAATTAAATATTTTATGACATCCAATGACATTATCTGTGTATCTAAGAGGGTGTCATCGTGACCAGTTCCAAAGATGAGTTCAGTCCAAAAAGTGAGAAGTGCATAAAAACTCAAGGTACAATATGTTTCATCAGTGCTTTATTTTGGAACTGATGAGCAAAAGTAGTAACGTTTCAACACACAGACTTTCCACAACACAATAGACTTTCACCTTAGGCTCATTAGACCTCAGGCCACATGGGATTCCCTATAAGAGCCAATCAGTAAGAATCATCACAGCCTATATAAAAGCAGAGGCAGGGAGTGAAGCAGCCATTTTTTTGTTCAATCTAGATAGTGAGAAAGTGTCAGAGTTCACAGCTTAGCAATAGAGATAATAGAAAAAGAAAGCTGTAAAAGAATGAATAAACATTACAGAAAGTGTGTGCAACAGCACAGTAGTGAAAAACAGCTACCCATAGCCATAAATGTTCAGGTCACTTTGACGTTACTAAGGCTGTTTTGGGATTAAAGAACTTGAAAAGTGTTTATACCACTCCTAGGAGACCTTGCTGTCATACACATGTGTTTTCAGGGTAACTGGAGGATTTGTAGTACGTGCGATATTTTACATTTTTTTAATGAAATTGGGGAATTTGAATGTCGAAAGATTTGCTCCTCTCTATACACTTTCCTTCTAAGCTAATTTAATGGCACTCCATTTTTCTTTGCAGAATACAATAACAGTTCCCCATGTTGCTTCTCATTTATCCTATCACCCCTCGGTCTTTTTTTTGCTCCCATCTTCTATCCCTCAACATCGGCCTCTTCTCAACTCTCAATAGCACCGCTCTGGCCACCTTTGGGTCAATTGTTCCACCTGATCACTTAAGAGTTTGGGTGTCTAATCTTAAATTTGATATCTTCTATAACATGAACCTCAAGGAAGTGGTTAAATAAAAAAATGTGAAAAAATATGGAAATTTGTTTATATATTTAAATATTTTCAAAAACACGCAAAAGCAAAAAAAGTTACAAAAAGTATGAATAAAAGGAAACGTCAAGACAGAACAGGAAGAGGCAATGAAGAAATCCATTTCCTTTTCGAAACATATGGGTGCAATTTAACGACATACAATGCATGATGTATCCAAGGGACAGCCTTTCTTGTGACATTAAAATCCAATGTAGAAGCAGATGGCGTTTGAGACACTTTGGTCCGTACATTTAGATGCAAACTGAAACGTTTCTTTTGTGAAGAGATGTTTTTTTGGCTGAAATTTTTACCGGTATTCTTTATTACTTGTCGTATGTACTTAGACTTGTCAGCTCTGTAGATGTGTTTTGTAGACATTCTTTTTTAGGTAATCAGCTTTGTTGGCTGCCGAGATTCCACAATGTGTAGGAAAGCGATGCAAGGCAATCTGGCTCTTCAATGAGCATGGCATCAGTACCACTCACAAAACAATAAGGAGCTAACTGAACTTTAACACTTAAAGGGCAAGTAGCAAAAGCTTGGGACATTTTTTGAATAAAATGAAATTAAAGCAGTCAAGAAGGGTTAGTCCTACCACGAAAAGTCATTGGCCGGTCACTGTGGTCACTTCTCAGGATTATCTAACCTTTGAAACCTTCACCATTGGTGATATTCAAGGTACCACATTGCTGCATAAGAATGGTGTCTCCTAAATTATTTTCCAGAGCATAATAACCATAGAGTCTAAAAAACAAAATATACTCCCCTTACCACTCACCTGTTCCACCACCGCTTCAACTCAATATCTGGTCCTCCTCTCAGTCCAACCTCTTCTTTCCTCCAGAGCACAATGTTCTCTTTAGGCTTTTATACTCTGTGCCACAGCTTCGAGTTCTGAGTATGCCTCTGGCATTTTAACACATGTCATGATATCACAACGTAACAAAGTGCATTGCTCCAGGCACATCATGACATCATAACATGTATCTTGACTTTAGAGGTCTACTTGATGCACCCTGATACAGGCTGAAGAGACGTGAAGAGGCAATAAGAGGCCGGATGAAGTAGAGGAACGGACGATGGGTCGTGCTGGCTGCGGTGGCACAGATGACCAACAAGTTGAGTATCAATTTATTTTTAACCACCTTCCTGGCCCACTATAAAAAATTAGATTCAAGAAAATCTGGGATTTTTTTGCTAAATTCAATTTACGTTGAACAAATCTGCTCATTTCTAGTTATTACAACTGTATGGCTCATACTCATAGAAGACGTGAGTGACTTCCAATTTTCTTCCTATTTCAAATTGCTCTCTTTGACAAGGAGGTAGAAAGAAATCAACAAGCATCAACTCTTCCAAAGTCAGGATGGGACACCAGAAAAGAAGCCCCATTGTTGGTTTTCTTATGGTCCACCTATTTGTGGGCACATGCTTACCAATTTTAATACATTCCAGCTCTTCAGATTGGTTCACCAACAAATCAACCTTGTCAGTTGTCTACAGTTTTGTGGGAACAGGGACGACCTAGGGATGGTGACCTACAATATAATCTTCCACAAGAGGTTCTATATTTATGTATATGGATACAGTCGGTAAAATAAAAAGAACTGTCCATTTTAGAATTTTTTAGAGTTGAGTTTTAAAATATGGCGCTTGTTTCCCATACATGTGTGGCGCCCCTGAGGGTTCAGTCACCACAGAGGTACTGCACCTCACCCAGAGGTGTGGTGTCTCCTTCTCTCAGGTAAGGAGGGAGTGCTGCCCGGAACCCCAAACACCTGCATCCAACACTACACTGCTCCAGGCCGGCTGGAAGGGCAAGACGCAATGTATGTTTCTGCTGAGCCCTGACCCTGGCTGGAGTGGGGGGAACCCAAAGGTAGGGGGAACCAGTAGTGGGTGTGGGTGGAGGAAGTAGTTAGGGGGAGCACTTTGGAAGGAGTATATATAGGGATGCCATCTTAAGGAGAGTGAGATCAGTCAGAGTTGAGTAGAGGAGAGCAGTTCAGAAGAACAGCTCAGGACAGTTCAGAAGAACAGTCCGGGAGCAGAGTCTCATTAGGAGCTCTGCTCCACAAGTAGGGCCTAGTCTGGAGGCCCAGGAGGAGAGCAGGAAGTAGGCTCCGTTTTGTTCAAAGGGATCCTAGGGGGTACGGCGAGCGCAGGACGACACCGGTACGCCACGAATCTGTCAGAAGACAGAGGGATCGTAAGCCGCATTCTAATCCCCGTGAGGGTCAAGCAGGTCTGTGAACTCCGACGTACTGGAGGGACTTCAGAGCACCCGAGCAGGATTGAGAGTGGGCAGCACAGGGCAAGAGGGAAAAAGACCCAGTGTGAAGTCGGTCTAGAGAGGAACACGAGAAAGTGGGGTTCTGTCAGGCATTCCTAAATCCCCTGAGGAAGAGCTGAACCCCTGCCTGGTGAACGCAGCGCGACGCGGGAGGCTGTAAACTGACAGTGCACCCTGAGGAACTAAAGAACTGTGAGTATAGACACGGATGACTGCACTGCACCGCCTCAGTCCAATTATTTCGTCTGTGCCAACATTCCCTCTCTGTACCACAGCGCCCAGCACTACCACCATCTACCTTACACTGCCCTGGAGCTAAGCTCTACCTGTGGATAGCCACACCACCCCTGCTGCTGTAACACCAGCTCCAGAGGACTGCTCCGCAGCGGCGGCACCCTTTAGCCGCAATCCACAGGTGGCGTCATGAACAATCCCAAAAATCCCATATAAAAATATCCCCCTTTTGCACTGACCGCCCTGGGTCACGGACCGGGCCAGCCACAGTGATATCCCCTGTACCGGCATCCATAGGCCCGGCTGCCGAGTACCCCACGGCCCTGGGGGGGCGCACATGTCCAGTCCTCAATCCATGGAACAACTCTCTTCCAGTCCAATTCTTTGAAGGCATCTTGCACAGATTTGTATTATCCAGTTGCAAAGGCAATAGGATTGGTCGAGTTTGTGTCCCCTCTTTCGAAAAGCTCCAAAGTTGATGCGTGGTCTACCTCTATAGTTTGCAGGCTGTTGCTTGTATCCAGACTGACACACACCTGAGGAGTGAAGCCGGTAGAAAAGAAATAAGCCGTCAACAATTATTTTGAATAAAACAGGCAATTTATCTGAACAACCCCATAATATCTGCCATCGTGGCTGTCACACAGATACCAATTTCTCACTCGAAAGAATATTACAAATTTTTGATGTATGTCTAGTTCATATATGTTTATCAATGTGTTTATACATGACTTCACAGGGAGAGCTATGAATATCCAATTATGGGAAAAAGTCGACTCCTTTCAATATGAGCTCCACTTCTCCATACATTCAAATAGGTTTTTATTATATTTTATGCTAAAAGAACACAAGGAAATCAATATATCCCTGCCATAAAACTTTTCGACTTTTGGAAAAACGGAACTTTCATTCTGCTCGAGGCCAAGAATTTCATCTAAATATTATTGAATTCCAGCATAACATTAGTATGCAGGGATATTTACAATAACACAGCCATTACAACTCAATCAGAAGCCGATTTCAGCCAGAATTATGCAGAATTAAATCTTGCAGGATTCAGATTATTAAAAATCAGAGACTCAATAAAGTACCGCTGGATTCCCATTTATCAAGAGACTGAAAGCACCTCTACGACACTGACTTTTTCATATATATTCTGCAAGAATTTGCATGCATTTTAAAAGATCAGAGTTTAATTCGCGTGGCATTGGAATAACAATGCGGAATCACAAAGAGGCAATAGAAGCTACTTGAAGCTCCGCTCTTTATTCTTTCTTTTACATCTTCTATTTGAAATATAATAATTCTTGTTTGCATCTCACGATGGACTAAAATAAATCAAGCTGATCTAATTCATTCACCCACAGAGTCATTTTAACACAACGGAAAATGCCATTCACTGATAAGGCTTTCGTTGGTTTGTATTATGTTATAGCATCTCGGTAGATTTTACAACATTGCAGAATTTTTACTTTTAATGAGAATCCCATTGGATATAAGTAGTAGGATCATTGTTTCGAAGGTAAAGTTCTTTTTTGCTTCTTGGGTTCCTTCTTGCTTCTGATCAAACATTTTCAGTACTTTAAATAATTTACTCCCATTCTGTTGGATAGTCACGGTCTTCTTCAAGCATGGGTTTACCTCCACTTAACTATCTGAGGGGTAAAAAAGTGAAAGTTATACTGTAAACCATACTCGGTTGCCACTTTGTTTTAGCAATAAAACCTGGTATAAGACCCAATAAAGCTTAAAGGTGCAATAATTAAGCTCTTTGGAAAATTGTATCTTGGTCCTCCAGCAAGTATGGGCGAAGAACTGCCAAGACTAAGAGTTACTTGAATTTATTTCTTTGAAAAATTATGTCATGGTCCTCAATCTTGATTGACTATTTAAAGGTCTAGTGGAATACTCATCAAACAATGTGATGTTTAAAGTAATCTCATTGAATATTGGTCCTTGGGGTCAAAGCTTGGGAGAAAAATCCTTAGGCTGAGTAAAAGATGCTTCCATTTTGACAAGATGTTTCCTAGTCTTCAATTTTTGATCAAAGATCATGAAGTTTAAGAGAAGATCAGTCACGGCTGCAAGATATTTAAAACCAGCTTTCCTACAATTGGTGTCTTAATGTTAAATCAGGAATCAGGATCAATGATTAATCTTTGATTTCAAAGATTGAAGATTTCAAAGCTTTGAAAAAGTTAAGAAATGGTTGAAGTTAGCACTTAGAAAAATTATATCCAGGTCAAATGCTGGAGTAATAGCAACAGCTGAAGCTTTGCTGGTGGGACTGTATTGAGCAGACAGCAGAAGGTGCTGTGTGAACTGTTAAGAGTCTTTAGTGTGAACTGCATGACCTCTCAGTTGTTGTGATTTTGTCAGTTCTTTCTTGTATACTCTGTCAGGGGTCCCCAATCTGTAGCTTGGAAGTCACATGTGTCTCGTAGTCTCATGAATTGTTTGCCAGCTTGGTTCATTAGCTCCAGGTCTAGCAAACAGGTATGAAGAGCACATCACAAAATGGTGAATTTTGTAAGTAGCCCTGCACAGAAGAGCAGATCTGGATGCACGCCTACCTACTGGTTTTAGGGGTTCAGAGATAATTTAAGTATCGTACGCTGGAGACAGGATGATACTACCTCTCACAAGAGGTGCTTGAAGCTGGATGCAACACTGTGTTGGGAGCACTTGAAGGGAGATTACTGAATTGGGGTATTGTGGGAACCCCTGGATTTTGGTATACTGCTTCAGGGTGATTTCTGTGGAAAAGCTTTGATTATCATTATAGGTGTAATGGGGGCTTTGGTTGCCACTACTGTGAGGGAGACAGGAGCTGGATGTGGCTTGCAACCCTCCCTCGGAGCTGAATGTGGCTCACAACCCTCTTTCAGAGCTGAATTTGGCTCTCAAGGTCAGAAAGGTTGGGGACCACTGCTCTCTGTAGTAGATAAAGATAATGGTTGCTGTGTGTCACAACTAAAACAGTTCATTTTTGCACAATATCTGAGTGCTGATGATTCTGCTGAAAGCTGAAATTTGCAACAGATAAATGATCTCAAAGCTCGAGAGAAGAGCAACCAATGTATGAACCAGAATTATTTCAGCTTGTAAACAGATTTTGGCTTAGTCCCCAACTTGAATGAATATTTCAAAGCCTGGGAGAAAACCAAACAAGCCTAGGAGATGCAAGAAGGAAGCTCTTCAACAAAATTTTAACTTGGTGTTCAATCATGATTCAAGATCTTGAGACCAGTTGGAAAACTTACAAGACAAGGAGAAGTGTGGCGTCCCTGAGGGTTCGGTCGCCACAGGGGTACTGCACCTCAGCTCAAGGTGTGGTATCTCCTCTTCCAGGTAAGGATGGAGCACTTTTCAGGACCCTACTTCACCATTCAACACTACACCACTCCTGTCCTGTAGGGGGCCTAAATGCACCAGGGTGCTGCCCCGGCCCGGGATAGAGGAGATGGGGGGAACCAAAGATAGGGGGAACCATGTAGTGGGTGAGGGTGGAAGACACACTTTAATGGTACACTTACCAATTCATATTTAACCAACAGCCATCTTAAGTTCAAGGTCTTTGATTGTGATCTTCATCAGTGATGGTGGTCTCCGTCTCAGATTGTGGTCATCCACCAGAGTTCATTAATAGGCCTCATCCGACTGAAGATACACGGTCCTCGTTCTCTGGCCTTGAGACAAGGAGCAGGTTTGAGTTAACCACTGCCTCTACCCGGTCAAGGTCCCTACCTAAGAAGGCCTGGAGGGGAGTGGAGGAGAAAAGCTCCACAGGCAAAAGGATCCCAGGGGGATACGGACGGAGCAGCATACGCCACCTGTATTTCTTACTCTGGCCTAGTCAGAGGGACTCCTGCTGCAAGAGGGGTGACCGGCCCCCGATATCTGACTCTGTTACTTCACGTCTCTGTCAGAAAAGCCCGGAGGCTTAGTGGATCCCAGGAGGGATACGGACGGAGCGGCATACGCCACCTGTACCTCTCTACCTGTGTTCATCCAGTGGGACCCGGCCTTACACCTAGTTCTAACCACGCAAATAGTCAAGTGGAGACTTAGTGGGAGAACTCACCTAGGAGAGGAACACACACACCAGAGGGGTCTCGACAGGTGCTCCTGATCTATCTGGAAAGTGCTGGACCCCCTTCCTGGTGGCCGCAGCACGCCGCGAGGAGCAGAGGGAAGCTTTGCGGCTAAAGTTCATCTTAATGTGAGTAAAAACCCTGGATGACTTCACACCCCGCTTCAGCCTGTTATTTACTGCGCGGCACTGCACCCACCATCCTTCCTCACACTGCCCTGAGGCCTGCTCCGCCTTCGGGGAGCCGTCCCATTTTAGCTGTCCGTAACACAGGCCTCAGTGGACTGAGACAGCGCTGGTGTCCATCACCGGAAACCATAGGTGGCGTAGTCAGAAAATTACCACTCAACCCTGAAAGCCCATTAAATCTTTTATGTGACCGCCCTGGACACGGCCGGGGTCCGGGCCACGACTGCAACCCCCCCCAACATCTGACCCGGCTCCGAGTAAGCCCACTTCCCAGGGTGAGGGCTGTGAGCGTCACAGAAGCTTGAACTCAGTTCTTTCAAAAATTGCAGTTTAATCTACATTCCCAACTAAAGATATCAAAGGTTAGAAAACAAATTATGGTCAGGCCTCAATGATGAGTAAAGATCTTGAACCCAAGAGAAGATCCACTGATGCTAGGAGTTGCAAGAAAACTTCAACAAATTACTCTCTGACCCGTTAAGATTAGGAGATGTTTTAATTCAGCTGTCTGATAATCTGCATCATGGTCCCCAACCAGGGCCCAATTTAGATATGTGAACGAAACATTTTTAGGTATTACATTCATCCACGTGAGCTTGGTAGGATACATAATACGAATAAATAATTGGAAAATGTATAATTTATGCCCAATGGCATCCAATCAGATAACAGCTTTCTAATCCCCCATAAAAGTATGAGAACTTACTTGCTATGGGCAGCTTCTTCAAATTTGTTTTGCAACTTTTCACAAATAAAGTCCCTAGTACTGAGAATAAAGTAAAGAAGATCAATAACAAATTATTCAGTGACGCTCATCAGGAGAACATTTTTTAGGCTAATCCTAGTGTGAAGCCCAGCAGTGGCTCATTAAGATTGACCTTTTATATTGAATTAATTGCATCTCACTATATAAAATACTGATGTCCAGCTGGCTGGTGGCCCCAAGGCCAGATGTGCCCTTTAATGGACTTCATCCTTCTTGATCACTTCTAAGAACTCAGATACACATTATAATAGTGGGCAATATCAAAAACACTGCACCGTTTATGTAAGATTTTATGTCAGATCTCTATAAACATGGATTTAGAATCTTTTTTTAGCTATAGTTTGCATATGATCACTGAGGTTCATTGCAACTTTTCCCACTCGGTAGACCTCCGGACAGAATCCTGGGACTGGAGACATGATCTCCTAAAAGCCGCATAGGTTGTGATAAATATGTGCCTATCATTCCTAATGATATTACCATGGATGGATATAGCAAAAATTTGCGATACAATTTGTTTAAATGGTTAATTAAATAGTAAAATGAATTAGGCGTCCATTTGGAATTTCATCCTTTGGCTTCCATGTCTTCTTGGCATTTCCAGATGAATACAAATGGATATCACTAGAGATGAGACCATCTATCCAAGTGGACTATAATTCTACTTGAATTTTACAAAAATCCATATTCTCCAGAATTTTTGTAATTCTCTCCACACACATTTAGCTAGATGGCAAAAGATTAAAAGAACAGAAAAAAAAAAAAAACTAATGTTCATTTCATCACTCTCCTGTGTGGTCACGCCGGCTGCTCGCTGCCCACTGTCCGGTGCTCTGCGCCTCTCCTTTCTGTCGTTGCGCACCGCATCTCTGGCTTCTTCACTTTAGAATGGGACATCCAGGAGCAACCAGGCCTTGGAGATCACTGCACATTGTAAGGTAGCAATATTTATAACGCCATCACGTGTGTTATGTCACCATGGCTGTCAGGGACGTCCAAGGTCTGATTATGACTCGAAGTCCTGTTCTATAGTGAAGTAGCCGGAGATGCGGCACGCAACGGCGGAAAGAAGAGGCACAGAAGACCAGACAGTAGGTAGCGAGCAGCGAAGGTGGCAACACACAGCTGAGTGCTTCAATATATATTACTTTATTTTTTTAGTAGTTTTTAAATACCCCAGAGCATAAGGGACATTCAATTTGTGGAGAATAATTTTAAAATTTCCCAATAAAATCCATGCCGATCAGGCAAATTTGATTTTTGTCATAGAATCATGGAAGGTTAGAGTTGGAAGGGACCTCCAAGGTCATCGTGTCCAACCCCCTGCTCAATGCAAGTCTCAGATCCGTTTCATCTCTAGTTATTACATATTTTTTGGAGGATGTTTTCAAGCTATGCTTTTTAGCACTAGCTGAATTCAGGAGAACTGACCACAGGGTGTTCTTCATAAAGCGGTGTCTGATATGACATCTAGAGATGAGCGTTGTTCTACTCGAACTGTTCGCCAATCTCAAATTCGAGCTCTTTTGGGCGGTGTTCGAGCCGTTCGGCGAACACGAACAATTTGAGAAAAATTCGGCTGTTCGAGGTTATGTTCGATAACTGTTCGTGCACCAAAATCATAACTGGATTTTTTCTCAGTAATGATGAAAATTAATGTTAATACGCAGTTTGAGTGTACACCGGGGTGGGGGGAGGGGCAGGGGATGGATCTCTGCAGGAACAATGAAGATCTCCATTTTTTTTTCTCTTTCCCGCATTTGCAGTGGGGAGGTGCAATCTGTCAGCCTATCAGCAGCGCACACACGGAGCGAAGTGCTTATTTTCACACAAGCAAGGGCATGTGTCATTGGCAGTGTATGTCACTTGTCCTTGCCCTATAAGACCAAGCCATTTTCCCCGTCGCCACCATTTTCTCACTGCTGCAGCTGCGTGTTAGACGGCACCGCTGTTGCTGTGTGCGCTATACCTTGTTAATTTCAAGCCAATTTTCGCACAAATATACAGATAGCTTGGAAGTAGGGAATAGTTGTGATTGCAGTCCTTTTAAGGACTAGGTTACAGCATTTCCTACGACTTTTATCAGGCAGGTCTGTGCTCTTAAATAGATAGGTTGTGGGAGTAAAGACTAATTGTAATTGGAGTCCTTTTCAGGACTAGGTTACATCAGTTCCTATCAGTTTTTGCCAGGCAGGTCTGTGCCAGTGCTGTGCAAGTTTTTTTCACAGCATTTGGCTGAATCTAGCAAAGCTAATCCTTTTTGGCCTATTGCAGAGTGTGTTAGTCAGTGGAGTAGCCTATCTGTGTTGCAAGATATACCACCTGTGTATAGAATACCAATTTTTTTACTTCACCTAGTGAAGTAAAATCTTTTGGGCATAGCATCATTCTATTAGTCCATCTATACTGACCTCCATCAGGTTGCAAACTGAATATATTTTTTTCTGCATCTACCTCTGAAAAAATATTGGGCTTCTAGCTGTGTGTGGGACTTGTTGTATTAGTCCATCTATACTGACCTCCATCAGGTTGCAAACTGAATATATTTTTTTCTGCATCTACCTCTGAAAAAATATTGGGCTTCTAGCTGTGTGTGGGACTTGTTCTATTAGTCCATCTATACTGACCTCCATCAGGTTGCAAACTGAATATAATTTTTTTCTGCATCTAGCTCTGAAAAAATATTGGGCTTCTAGCAGTGTGTCGGACTTTCTCTATTAGTCCATCTATACTGACCTCCATCAGGTTGCAAATTAAAAATAATTTTTATCTGCATCTACAGTACCTCTGAAAAAATATTTGGGCTTCTAGCTGTGTGTGGGACTTGTTGTATTAGTCCATCTATACTGACCTCCATCAGGTTGCAAACTGAATATATTTTTTTCTGCATCTACCTCTGAAAAAATATTGGGCTTCTAGCTGTGTGTGGGACTTTCTCTGTTAGTCCATCTATACTGACCTCCATCAGGTTGCAAACTGAATATAATTTTTTTCTGCATCTAGCTCTGAAAAAATATTTGGCCTTCTGGCAGTGTGTCGGACTTTCTCTATTAGTCCATCTATACTGACCTCCATCAGGTTGCAAGTTAAAAATAATTTTTATCTGCATCTACAGTACCTCTGAAAAAATATTTGGCCTTCTAGCTGTGTGTGGGACTTGTTGTATTAGTCCATCTATACTGACCTCCATCAGGTTGCAAACTGAATATAATTTTTTTCTGCATCTAACCCAGCCAATAGTTTTGGCCTAATACCACAGTTTGGCCACTCAGCTCTGCTCGGTTACCATCCATTGTTTTTTTGTGCAAACAACTCCAGAGTTGTGAATTAGTTAACCACCAAAATGAGTGGAAAAAGGCCTGCTGCTGGTGGAAAGGGGAATAGGCGTGTTGGGAAGGGGAAAAAAGGTTGTGTCCGTGGGGTAGGTGTTAAAGCAACAGTAACATCTGCAGAAGAAAGACCATCTTCCAGCCAAACTAAAATGTCTACTTCTTTTAGCGGACAATGTGATAAGATCCCTTTCTTACGGCCACGCCAATCGCTACAAATTCCAGATGAGGCACAAAAACAGCAGGTGCTTCAACGGATATCAAGTGCTCCTTTAAGTGGGCTCTCCTCCACATCAACTTCAACATCACAAATACTCCAGTCCTCAAAGGTGTCACCCAAATCGCACTTGCTTCCTCACAGCTCCCAAATCTCCAGCTGCCCGTCTGAGTATGAGGTAGAACAGATGGTTGAGTCTGCAGAGCTGTTTACTCATACTATAGCCTGGGAATCAGAGGTCGACTCCAGCGCTTCTGTGAATCCAGACGAGGAAATGATCTGCACTGATGCCCAGAATCTTTATGAGTCGGATCCAGGACCAGACGCAGAAGGTTCTGACCATAATGTAGACCCTCATTCCCAAACTGTAACTCCTGTTGGTGGAGACAATGAGGAAGACGATGATAAGACTCAAATACCTGATTGGAGCGACAACTTTAGTTTTTTGTCAGGGCAGGAACAGGTTGGCTCTGAGGACGACGGGTGTGATAACGCACAGAGTGATGATGATGAGGTTGGAGATCCCACTTACTGTCAACCCACAGTCAGCCAAGAGATGAGGTCAGCAGAGGAGGTGGAGGAAGATGCTAGTGACGACGAGGTCAGGTTGCGCCTTCCTGGACAGAGACGTAGTACTGGAAGCACGTCAACAACTGCATCCTCAAACACAACTCTGCCTCTCACCACAAGTCGTGGTGGCTCTTCAGGTCGCATGGGTGCTAAGCCTTGCATAGCCTGGGCATTTTTTCAGATCGATAAAGATGACCCAACTCGTGTTATCTGTAACATTTGTCAGCAAAAGCTAAGTAGAGGCCAAAAAATACATAGTTTGAGTACTTCATGCATGAACCGGCACATGGACATGAAGCATAAGTTGCAGTGGGAAGCTCAGTGTGCTACAATGCGGCCTAGCCGGCCGGGCCAACCACCGTCTGCCATATCTTGTGCATCTGCGGCCTCTTCATCCTCTGTGACTGGGGGGACAGCAGTCACACCTGTTTTGGGGCGCAGACCTGCCACCTCTTTACCCGCAACAGCCAGCGTGATTGGCAGGTCATCATTTTCTTTGGAGGTGGGAACACCAGCTGGTGTTGAGCGCTGTCCGACATCGATAGCACCACCTTTGGATCAAGGCAACCTAACATGTCCGCCTGCATCTTCCTCACAGACCGGCAGTTTGCCGGGGACACCCTTATCAACCCCGTCTAAGCACAATAGCCAGCCCTCGGTCCCTCAGATGTGGACAAGTAAAAGACCATTTCCTCCTAGCCATGAGAAAGCTAAGAGGTTGAATTTCACCATCTGCAAGCTCTTGGCTACAGAAATGCTGCCTTTCCGCCTGGTGGACACAGAGGATTTTCGAGACCTTATGTCCGTCGCAGTGCCCCAGTACCAGATGCCCAGTCGGCACTACTTCTCAAAGAAAGGTGTGCCTGCGCTCCACCAGCATGTCGCACACAACATCACCGCTTCTTTGAGAAACTCTGTGTGTGACAGGGTGCATTTCACCACAGACACTTGGACGAGTAGGCATGGACAGGGGCGTTACATGTCGCTGACTGGGCAATGGGGAACTATGGTGACAGCAGGACAAGGGGCTGCTGTCCAAGTCTTGCCGTCCCCACGAGTTGTGCGTCAATCCTCTTTATGTCAAAGTTCCTCCACTGCTTCTGCCTCCTCAACCTCCTCTCGGTCTTCCACCTGCACCCAAAGCCTGTCTGGTCATGCCACAAGCTTTCTAACTGCGCAGAAGGGATCCTGAACACCTCCTTACTATGCTGGCAGTAGGGCTCAACATCATCAGGCGGTTTTTACATTGAAATGTCTGGGAAATGTGAGTCACACAGCTGAGGAGTTGTGGTCAGCTCTGGAGAACCAATTTCATGAATGGTTGTCTCCACTGGACCTGAAACCAGGGAAGGCCGTGTGCGACAATGCTGCAAACCTGGGTGCGGCCCTTCGCCGGGGCAATGTCACACACGTGCCTTGTATGGCTCACGTGTTGAACCTGGTTGTCCAGCAATTTTTAGCCGACGAAGATGTTTAGTGCTGACGATGCCATTATCAGCATGACTATTTCGGTGATTTACATGCTGGAGCACATGTTAAACAGAATTCGGAGTCAGGTGGTGGCACAAGAGGAGGTGGAGGAAGTAGAGGAGGAGGAGTTGTATGCGGAAGGGCTAACATCTGCAAGGTCCAGACGGTCGGCAGCACCAAGGCGGCAGGCATGTGAGGGTGGGGGAGATGGTTTTACCAGGGCGCATGGTAGCAGCCAAACTAGTGAGGAAGGTGCAGGAGCCCAGGAAGAAGTGGAGGACGAACTGATGGAAGACTCATCAGATGAGGGAGACCTTGATCACATTTCTGTTGTGCGAGGTTGGGGGGAGAGGACAGAGGAAGGAAGCATGATTGTTACCTCGCCACCAACACAACAGGGACTTGGTGCTCCTGGATGCGCAACACACATGAGTGCCTTCTTGCTGCACTACCTGCAACATGACCCTCGAATTGTGAGAATTAGAAATAATCCTGACTACTGGGTTGCCACACTGTTAGATCCCCGGTACAAAAGTAAATTTGCAGAAATTATTCCTGCCATAGAAAGGGATGCACGCATGCAGGAGTATCAGCAGAGACTGTTGCAGAATCTTACATGTGCTTTTCCACAAAATACCAGTGGTGCACGTAGTGAATCTCACAGTTCCAACTTGCCAACCGTGGGACCGTCAAGTGTTCAGCACTCAAACCGTAACAGAACCACAGTATCTGCTGGTAACATCAATTTTGCGGAATCATTTCACCACTTTTTTAGCCCATCCTTTGCAAGGCCACAGGAGACAAGAAGTCTGACACATAGTCAACGCCTAGAGACGATGGTACAGGAGTATCTCCAAGTAAACATTGAAGCCACGACTGTGTCACTGGACCCTTGCTCTTTTTGGGCTTCCAATCTGGATAAATGGCCGGAGCTAGCCACTTACGCCTTGGAGATCTTGTCATGCCCCGCAGCCAGCGTTCTGTCTGAACGTGTGTTCAGCGCTGCTGGTGGTGTGCTGACAGATAAGCGCACGCGGCTCTCCACTGATAATGTAGACAGACTCACGTTCATAAAGATGAACAAATCATGGATCCGAAACGACTTTTCTACCCCTGTGTCATCCTGGGGAGAGTAAAAGCTTGATGATTGGTTAAAATCACCCTACCAACCGTTTTAAGCTTTCAAATTACTAATCATGTTTATCTGTATCTTGACTGGAAAATAATTTGGGCTTTGTAGCAGTGTGCAGCACTGATCCTATTAGGCCATCTATACTAAAGCTTCACCAGATTTAAAATTAAAAATAATTTTTAGCTGCATCTAGCCCGGAAAATAATTTTGGGGCTCCGAGATGCGCAAGACACATAAGTGCCTTCTTGCTGCACTACCTGCAGCATGACCCTCATATTGTCAGAATTCGAAGTAATCATGACTACTGGGTTGCCACACTCTTAGATCCCCCAAACTTTTCGATCAACCTTTTCATTTTAATAAAGACCAAAAAAATGGTCATTTTTGAAATTATAAGCATTAGCAGGTTGTTAGAAACTGAAATCAAACAGTTTTCAACTCAAAACATTATTCTAGGTGATGTTACATTTTCACATAGGACCCCTTGTTCGAAAGGAGCTTCTGAACTCTCTCGTCCATTGAATTTGTCAGGTTTTGGATGGTTTCTGCTTCAATTGTTTTGCATGAGGACAGAATACCCTCCCAGAGCTGTTGCTTAGATGTGAACTGCCTCCCGCCATCATAGACACTCCTTTTAATGATGCTCCAAAGGTTCTGAATGGGGTAGAGGTCAGGGGAGCATGGGGGTCACACCATAAGTTTGTCCCCTTTTATGCCCATATCAGCCAGAGATGCAGATGTTTTAAGTGCAGCATGAGATGGTGCATTATCATGCAGAAAAATGATCTTGCTGTCAAATACACGGTTCTTCTTCTTGAACCATGGCAGGAAGTGCTGTTTGAGAAAATCCACATACATTATGGAGTTCATCTTTAGCGCCTTCAGGGATCCTAAAGGGGCCGACAATCTCTCTCCCGATGATTCCAGCCCAAAACATTACTCCACCTCCTCCTTGTTGGCGCTGTAGCCGTGTTTGCGTGGGGTGTCCATCAACCAGCCATCCTCCACTCCATCCATCTGGACCATCGAGCGCTGCACGGCACTCATCCGTGAACAAAACTGTTTTGAAATCAGTCTTCATGTAATGTTTGGCCCACTGGAGCTGTTTCTGCTTGTGTGAAGTGGATAGAGGAGGTCGACAGGATGGCGTATGCACAGCTGCAAACCTCTGAAGGACCCTGCATCTTGTTGTTCGGGGGACGTTGGAGGCACAAGCAGCTTCAAAAACTTGTCTGCTGCTATGACAAGGCTTTTTTGCCGCTGCTCTTTCAACCTGATGTAATTGCCTGTAGGAAAGAGTCCTCAATTTGCCCTTATCAGCACGCACACGTGTGTACTGTGAATCAGCTACATACTTCTTGATTGCCAAGACACTTCATCCTGATCATCGCACAATGTTGATTGTAGTCATGCCTTGACCTAAACACTCCACAATTTGTTGCTTCTCAGCAGCCGACACATCCTTTTTCTTTCCCATTTTGGCAGAAAATGTAGGCTGCTTAATAATGTGAGAGAGCCTTCTTAAGTAGTCTTGCCTTTCATTGGACACACCTGCCAAACTAATTAGCACAGGTGTCTGCAATTGCTTACAGTGATATAAAGAGCCCTGACACACATCACCATCAATGAGTTTAACTGACAAACAAACAAATTCTTCCCTTATCACTCCAAAACACTTTTTGCATAATAATTTGGAACACAGTGTACATGTGCTTTTCCACAAAACACCAGCGGTTCACGTAGTGAATCTTACAGTTCTAACTTGCCAACCGTGGTCTGTATGGAGTTGTTCAATAAAGGGCCCAAAATTAAGATAACATAGATGGGAGAGGTCTCTATGAATAGGAATTCCTAAGTATTTGATACCCTGTGAGGGCCAGGCAAAGGGAAAGTTGGACTGGATGGAATCCTATATGGATTTGGAGAGGGAGACATCGAGGGCCTCAGACTTCGCTGCATTGATTTTAAAATTTGACCATGTAACAAAGTGATCTATTTCAGCCATAACAGCATGGATGGATATATGTGATTGAGTGATATATACTAGGACATCATCAGCAAATAGAGAGCACTTGTACTCGGTGCCTCCCACCTCAATCCACCTAATATTGGGGTTATGGCGAATTGATGAGAGCAGGTGCTCCGTCACTAGGATGTATAAGAGAGGGGACAGAGGACATCCCTGCCTTGTCCCATTGGTGATTGTGAAAGGTGATGAAAATGTTCTGACGCACCCCCTGGGCCTTGGGACACCCGGAGCCGGACCCTTTTTGGTGGATGCTGGTGGTTGTAGTCTTCGTGGCGGCGACCCGGTTCCGTGGCTCAGGGCGGTCAAACCAGTGGCGGAACTATTTATGTGGTTTTGATGTTTAAATGTACGACTACGCCACCCGTGGATTGCGGTCAGAGTGAACCGCCGCTACAGGGCAGACCGCTGAGGCTGGTGTTGTGGGTGCAGCAGAGCGTAGCATAACTCCCCCCGGGAGGAGTATAGCCTCAGGGCAGTGTATGCGGAGGATGGGGGTGATGGTGCAGGGCAGCAGCAGTAACGACACGGAGTCAGTGATGCAGTTCAGGGCCTTTACTCACAGTTCTTATTATCCAGACCACGTCTGCAGGTAACGGCTGCCCACGTCGTACTGTGCTCACCAGGTGAGGGGCTCAGACAACTCCCAGATAACTTTGGAGCACTTCACAGGACCCCCTTTGTGTGTCCTTTGTCTGGCCTTTCTTACCAACACTTCTGTCCGGCTACCTCGGGCCTCCTCTTGGTAAACTTGGCGCCAGTTTCCCTGACCCTATGTGGTGCCTTCCTAGCGGGTGTAGCGAGGGGCTGCGCCACATAAAATGTCAGAGCCTCCGGTTTCTAGCTGAGGGTCGTTTCCTGCCTCCACTAGTTCGGGGACCGGTCTCCCCCTTTGACCTGACCCCTCCACGCAGGTGGATTCGGGCGTGCGGTGGCGACTCGCCCGTCCGCACCCCTGGGATCCCTTCATTCCTCATTCCTGGAGCCTTCTCCGCTCCTCTTCCTTCCTTCTCCCTCTTCCAGGCCTGGGCCTCTGTTACTAGGCCCGCCTCCGGAGCAGAGCTCATGCAGAGCCCCTGCTCCCTGCCACTTCTGCTCAGACTTCTCTGCACTGAACTAAGATGGTGCCCACCTTTTATACTCCCTTCTCAATGCACCCAGGTACTGCTTCCTCCCTGCTCCTGCACTACAGGGTTCCCCTTCCTCAGTGTTCCCTCCCCCCACTCCAGCCAGGGACAGGGACTGTCGTGCCCATCTCAGGGGCATATTGGTCGCCCTGCCCCACAGCAATGTGGTGTAATGCATGCAGGTGTCGGGTCCTGATCCACACTCCATCCTTACCTGAGAGTGAGATATCACACCTCTGGGTGAGGTGCAATACGTCTGTAGCAACCGAGCCCTCAGGGTGCTACAGTTCCATTTATCTTCAGCCTAGGTGACGTATTGTGATACAGGGCCGTGATTTTGGCTATAAAAGGGTCCCCTAGACCCCTACCCCAAGCTTTTTAAGAGAATCATATATGGCGTGCCAGGAGACTCTATGGAATGCTTTCTCAGCATCCAACGAGAGTATCTAATTACAAATTTTTAACTGCATCTAGCCCAGGAAATACTTTGTGCCTAGTAGCAGTGTCTGCTAGTCAGCGGATTATCCCGGCTGTTTAATTTTTTCAAAGGAAATGCTTCGGGACCATGGGATACTTAGTGAAGAGCATCAGGAGGCACCCCAAGGCATAGGGGCTGGGACTGGCAGTAGGATGCCTTGCGGTGGACAGCCGAGCTCGATCCTTATAAAAGCTTTTTAACTGCAGCAGCTTTAGTGGACGCTACTGGAGCTGGAATTACGCGGCTGCTGGCATGAGACTTGCCCTCCAATAGATCCTTGTAAATGGATTTAAAGTGTATTCATTCAAATTAGAGAGACAATTTAAATTAAAAAGCTTAGAGCTGCCTCCACCACAGGGGGGCTCGCTCGACCCACCAGCGGACAGGCACGAGTATTGGGAGAGGGGGGCTGGCCATCAGGGTTCACCGCGGCTCTGGCACAAACCCGGCGACACGGAGGTGGCACGGGCAGGAGCGGACTGGCCGTGTCGGCTTCTCACTTTTTGGATTTTAGAAGGGCATGACATGCCTATATCTGTGTCTCCCCCTCCTTTCACTCCTCCACCTCTTTTATTTTCGCATGACTATATGTACTTGTCACTTTTCCATGTGTTAGTTATGTCTTCTGAGCAGTTTGTCAGCTTTTGGACACCTTTGAAGGTGTTTTCTATGTGTTTCTATGTGTTTTTGTTTGCCTGCCATTGGTTTTAACGGTGTTCGAAGGTGTTCGACGAACAGTTCGACGAACAGTTCGGCGAACACACGGGTGTTCGACGAACCGAACCGAACTCGAACACTACGGGGGTGGCTCAACACTAATGACATCCCACTTATCTGCCATGTGCCATTTACAAAACTTTTGCCTCGTAGGCACTAGATTTGACCAGTCTTTCCTTATATACCCACTTAACCTATGTCTAGAACCTTTCCCTCAAACTACTGACCCCAATGCAATGCAAAATCTTGGTGACTCCAACCTACCAAGTGCCATTTGTAATATTGGAGTTGTCTTATATGGCATCAATGCCTTTTTACCCCATTAAGCACCAGGGCTGGAGAGTAATTGCTACCTCCTTACCTCCTATAGCTATGACATTAAATTTGAGGCATGTCAAGGTACAATATTGGATGCCAGACTATTATGGATGCCATATTAAGGCTCTGTTCACTTTGCAATTTCTGAGGAGTCGTAAGAAAAGCTTGTGCTTGAGCAGTCCAACTTTGATCTATGACCTTAAAGACTTCTCTTTATCACATATGGCCAGTTTTAGCACTCATTTAAATGTATCTCAACAAATACAATGCCTTGAAAAAGTATTCATACCCCGCAAACTTTTTCACATTTTTTCACTCTATACTCACAACTTTAAATGTATTTTTATTGAATTTTATGTGATATACCAACACAAAGTAGCAAATATTTGTGATTTTCTAATTATTTTAAAAATATAAATATTAAAATTGTCATATGCATTTGTATTCATCCCTCTGTAGTTTGACACCGCTAAACAAAACTCTGAGTGACCAATCGCCACCAGAAGTCACATAATTAGTAAATTGAGTCCACCGGGGTGTATAACTACAACTGTTCTGTGAAGGCCTCAGAGGTTTGTTTGAGAATATTAGGGATCAAACAGCATCATGAAACCCAAAGAGCACACCAGACAGTTCAAGGATAAAGCTGAAAACCAAGGAGCCCACCAGACAGGTCAGTGATAAAGCTAAAAACCAAAGAGCACACTAGACAGGTCAGGTATAAAGCTGAAAACAAAGGAGCCCACTAGACAGGTCAGGGATAAAGCTGAAAACCAAGGAGTACACCAGACATATCAGGGGTAAAGCTGAAAACCAAGGAGGACACCAGACAGGTCAGGGATGCAGTTGTGGAGAAGAATAAAGCAGTGTTAGGTTATAAAAAATATAACCTGTATATATAATCTCAAAAATAATTAGAAAACCATGCATTATTTCCTTTACACTTCACAAATACTTGCTACATTGTGTTGGTATATCACATCAAATCCCAATAAAATACAATTAAGTTTGTGGGTGTAACGTAAAAAAAATTGGAAAAGTTCAATGAGTATGAATACTTTTTCAAAGCACTTTATAGCTAAATCAAAATCTATATTTTTTCCACCAACACATCCAACTCCCACCATCCTAGTTATCCCCACAAAGTTTATATGTTGAGTCCAACCTCAACATCATTACCATTCCGGCGAGATCCACCTCCACTTTTGCCATCGTGGCCGTGTAGAGCAGAGATCAACTTTTCTGACAGATGAACATTTTGATTTTACAGAACCAAAGGTGTTGAAAACAAAAATCTGGTTTCCATTCATAGGGACTGGTTAGAGAATGAATGCGAGAGGTAATTGCATTTTCAATTAAAAGTCTTGCTAAAGTTCGACACATACATCACCGACGTGCTCGGAATAAATACTAAATAGCAATTTTAATATCTGCCTTTGTTACAGAGGTAATGTTCTCGCAGTCATTGTTGTAGCGTCTAACCTATGCCATTTGTAACTGAATATTACAAAAATTGCTTTGTGTGATAGATAACTGATTTTAATCAACTGCAATTTTTTTCTAATTGTCACAGCTATGACAAACTCACAAGGGATAGCCTGACTTGTGTATATTTCTGACAGCGGAATTGGTTACAACAGCTGCTTTGTGCCAGCCAGCTCATGTACTGTACCTCTCATGTCTTGTCATTCACATCTCCCCTAATTACTAAACATCTGCTTTGCATTTTCATTAACACTACAATACCAGCTTGTCTAGTTTAATACCAATGACTTTTGACCTTCCCAGAGGAAGACACTTTTCTGTCAACTCTCCTCCCAAAGAAGCAGAGCCTCGGAGTTCAGCGTGCTGCGATTCCATTATATTGACGACTTTTGCAAACTTTTTTCAAACTATTTAGAAAATGTTTCAAGAAGTGAAGATGAATTGTGTCTCCAAGTGGAAGATTACACTTTCTGACAATGTGCTTGCTGAATAATGATCGCGAGAGGGAATTTACGAACGTTGGGTTATATAAAAATGCACAGAAATTGGGTAAAAAAATATTCAAAATCTTGGACTTTAGAAGAACGGAAAATAAAATTGCAACGGTTATAGGAGGAATTTAATGCATAAGTAATGTAAGGCAATAACTAAAATAAAAATATAATTCTAACAGTATGTAAATAATAATATAAATAATTTAAATATTATTATTCATTATATTAGTATTTAAATAATGGCTGTTGTTTTTGTTATTGTTATTATTGTTATTGCTGTTATTATTGTCATTATTATTGCTATTATTATCTTTGTATTATTATTATTGCTATTATTGTTGTTGATATTATTGTTATTACTATTGTTATTATTGTTGTTATTGCTGTTATTATTGTTATTATTATTATTGTTATTATTGTTGTTATTGCTGTTATTATTGTTGTTATTGCTGTTATTGTTATTATTGTTGTTGTTATTATTGTTAGTCTTGTTATTATTATTGAGTAAATCAGTTTGAAACTATTTAAATTCTCTTCGAAATTAACCAAAAATTCAGATTCTCTGAAACACAATTTTTTGTGTTATTTGTTTAGCAGCTGACAGTCAATTTGCTTAATTGCAGTGGGTTGGGAAAAGGATAAAAAAAACAAAAACCTCACCACTTTTCTGTTTCATTGCCATCACAGCCCCCTGAAAAAACATTTGGCGAAACTCTGCCCAGACTATTTTTTCTCTCATTATTTAATGTCTTCTTTTAAAACATCTTCAACTTGCGCCTGGTTTTCATCGTTGTCATGGTGTATTGTGATGGGAAAGACTTATTCAGCACCAGAATCCCTCTTGCAGAATGAAGATGCCGAATGAGGACATCGGTGAAGGAAAGAAGCAGGCGGACTGAGATTCGCCGAGAACTATGTTGGTGGTAGAATGGATGAGTATTGATTTTTACTTTTTTTTTCTTTATACTCTTACATGTAAGGATTGTTTGATTTGCATCAAATATCTTCAGTTTAAATCGAATATCCTTGCCAAATCTCCACAAACTACCAAATTTAAATTTTGACAAATTTGCTCATCACTAATAATAATTCATGGATATATAATTATATTCATTACTAGATATTTTTGAGTTATGGAGCACAATAGTGAAACTTGATAATGGTCATATCAATATTAGTAATTTAATAAGATGAAAAAATTAGAACAAAGACAACAATTAATTAAATAGAACCCAACACATTGGACATGAGGGTTGAACTGCCATTAGAGTGTCATAGAGCACAAAGAGCTGAACAGAATGAAATGTGAGTTTGCGGGAAAATATTTAATTCAACTTGTAATTTTTCTATAGAAATTTTTTCATTCTTGGTTTGGGAGCCCAGTGGGTGGTCCTAAATCAGTGATTGACAGCTATGTATATGCTCTAGGGAAAATTATCAATTACTGATTAGCACCACCCGCTTCATTCTTAAGCCCAAAATAAGCAAGAATTTCATTGGATTAAATACAAGTTTTACTAAAGTTTCTCCCACAATTTGCTGATCTCCTACTCTATAACATGCAGTTCATAGTTTGCACATCAACCCCCCCCCCCAAAAAAAATGAAAATAAGTAAACATATTTGGATTTTCAATATTCCCCATTATGGGGGGGGTATGTCAATTATGTATACCCTTTAGCTGACTTGTGACATGATCTAGAACCCCCTCAACAGAAGGATCATTTACAAGGAAATCTCACAAATGTTGTCAGGGAACCTGTCTTCTCCCTTGTCTTGTATGCTTTCGTAAATCATGGCCAATCAACAGGAGTGGGACTGGTCTCTAGGTAAAAAACAGACTGTATAATTTTGAAATTTTCCACCTAAAAATACCAGCCACGTTTGAAGGGGTTGGACAGTCTTCTGATAAGTCCACAGTCATTATATATGGCTGCAGACTTCTGAATCCTGACAGAGTGCGGAGCTCACACTATCAGGGTTCACCAGTATTGCAGATGAGAGCGGGCAATCATGTGCCCACAGGAATTCAATTTGCATACTTCAGGTCACATTCTAGACGTGCCTGGCTTCTCTCAATACAAGGGAATTGGGAAAAGATTAGCACGTCTAGTTGGCACATGACCGCATGTATGCAAATCTGATTCTTGCAGTCCGGTGACCACCTGCTCGCACCAGCAATACCAGCAATCCTGATAGAGTGTGCAGCACAAGTTGTCAGGATTCAGAAGTCTGCAGTCACACAGAGTGACCCCTTTAAATCGTATTCATTTTAAAATTTTAACAATTTTACAAAAAAAAGTACATTCAAATTTTTCAACCGACAATAGTTACCCTAAGTTAATGTGAACCTTAAAGAAGCACTCCTCCTCCCATCAAAGTTTTTATCCTCTTAATATATTGCAATCATCATATTATATAGCACTGTGTACTTACAATTGCTCATTTTGCCTTTCTACCCAGCTAATTCTTCTCTTTTCCGTTAGGTCTATGACATCACATGATTAAAAATTGACTAACTGAATCCTTCTAAGCTCTATGTAGAAACAGGAGGTCAATTTTCTCTGCACAAGTCATTAGTCACTGCAAAAGTCTATGACTGTGGGGAAGAGGGAACAGCAGCTGCGTCGGGAGTTGAAGAGGGGAATGATTTATGCAGGAAGAAGAGACTTCCTGTTTCTAAAAAGAGCAGAGAAAAGAGAACAATTAACTGGGTAGAAAGGCAAAATGAGCAATTGTAAGTACACAATGCTATATAATATGATGACTGCAATATATTAAGAGGATAAAAACTTTGATGGAACTGCTGCTTTAAGGTTCCCATGCACATTAAATTTAAGTTGCCTGAACCTACCAGTGGGACTGACTATTAAATGTGCCGATGGGGCAATAGATTGGGCATTTATTTTGAATTCAGAAGGATCGAGAGGTTGGGATTCAGAAGGATTGAGGAGTTTGTATTTATCAGGATCAAGCAATCTGAATTCAGAAGGATTGAGCGGTTTAAATACAGAAGGATTGAGTGCTTTAAATATAGAAGGATCGAGCGGTTTCAATACAGAAGGATCAAGCGGCTTAAATACAAAAGGATCAAACCATTTAAATACAGAAGGATCGAGCGGTTTCAATACAGAAGGATCAAGCAGTTTATATACAGAAGGATCGAGGGGTTTAAATACAAAAGGATCGAGCTGTTTAAATACAAAAGAATCGAGCGGCTTAAATACAGAAGAATCAAGCGGTTTAAATACAGAAGGATCGAGGGGTTTAAATACAAAAGGATCGAGCGGTTTAAATACAAAAGGATCGAGCTGTTTAAATACAAAAGGATCGAGCGGTTTAAATACAAAAGAATCGAGCGGCTTAAATACAGAAGAATCAAGCGGTTTAAATACAGAAGGATCGAGGAGTTTAAATACAAAAGGATCGAGCGGCTTAAATACAGAAGGATCGAGCGGCTTAAATACAGAAGGATCGAGGGGTTTAAATACAAAAGGATCGAGCGGTTTAAATACACAAGGATCGAGCGGTTGTAATTCAGAAGGATCAAGCGGCTTAAATACACAAGGATCGAGCGGTTGTAATTCAGAAGGATCAAGCGGCTTAAATACACAAGGATCGAGCGGTTGTAATTCAGAAGGATCAAGCGGCTTAAATACACAAGGATCGAGCGGTTGTAATTCAGAAGGATCGAGCTGTTTGAATTTAAAAGTTTCAGGTAGTTGAAATTCAAACCTCAAAACCTTTTTGTTCTTTTAGGAGACGAGCAGCTGCCAAAGGTGTCTAACAGCAGCTTCTCCTATCGCCCCATTAAAAACATGTGAAAGCCGAACATTTCTGTGTATCATGGAGTTGGAAGACATAGTTCTCTGACCAATCAGTGTTAAGGTGTATGAGCACCTTTGGTCAAGGTCATAACACACACCAATGATAAAGAAAACTTATTTTGATTCCGGTAATAATTTGAGTCATTCAAGAAATTTCCATCTTATAAAGTTTTGCAATTTTAAGTGGAAAGTTCTGGGAAATTAGTTAAGAGAAAAATTAAATAAAATGCAAGTTTTAAAAAGAAACTCATTAGGAGATAATTTACTGACTGTCTAATTGGATGATTAAAGTCAGAACAGCTATGGCCCGTTTCTATGCAGGAAATGAATATTAATGAGAGTGTGAATATTACCTGCCATATTGGGCATCAAAGTCTCGAGATGGGAAAGAGGATGTGGTCCAGGATAAAAGGGCAACAAAAAAAAGAAAACACAAATATAGGCGCATGCATTTTCATTTGACTCAAACTTCCTAATTGTCAAGCTCTTGAAAGAATCCATCATAAGAAAAACAGTTTACTAAAGGAAAAAACGATCTTTTAATCTCGACAATAAGACGGTTCCATCTTTTGTATCTGCTGACTTGGAAAAAAAAGATACATTTGTTGCAAAGAAAATTCCGAGAGGTAATTACATAAAATCTCCTCGCTCTTGATGAAGGCAAAATTGTTTAAATGTAGGAATCAATAATGTTTATGCCGTGATTTGGTGTGTTTTTTTTCAACAGAATAAAAAAAATATTTTTTTCAAATTAGGATTTTCCTTTTTTTGTAAATAAAAATATTAAAAGATAAAAAAAACAGAAAAAAAGAACACTTTTTTACTGATCATTGGGCGAAGTAGTCTAGGTTTTGAACTCTTTAACGTCCGTTGATTTGGGAATTCTGGATACATTTTTTGCTTATCCTTCACTTGTCCAGGATAAGAAAGACATAGTGCCACATTGGTCCATGAGTTGAGTTTTATATTTGAGCCAACAGCATGCAACGTGGGTGCCAACTGGATGAGATCGCGACTGTTTACTGTTTAACCTCTTAGATGCAGCTGTCAATAATGATTGAGGCATTTATGAGGTTAGGGACATGGGGTCCTTAGACATCCACTAAATCACCCACAACATGATTTCAGGGTGCCTATGGCCTGTCGTGGCAGCTGGGGACTAGTGAAGGACTGTGGATGGGCTTCATAGGAGACCGGTAATTTTAAAATACACTGCAATACTATAGTATTGCAGTGTACTGTATAAGAACTCAAAAGATTGAATGTTCAAGTCCCCTAAGGGGACTAATAACAAAATGTAAAAAATACATTAAAAATATTTAAAAAAAAATGTAATAAACATATATAAATAAAGACATTTGAATTAACCCTCATCTTCCCAAAATGGAAATAACATTTTTTTTAAAAATTACCGTAACTTATTTGGCGTCGTCTTTTGCCTTACTGTGTAAACTAATGAAATAGAAAAAATATACTTATACGATAGGGTGTATGTTGAAATGGAAAAAGAAAATTGAAAATGGCAGGATTGCTGTTTTTGGGTCATTTACTTCACCCCAAAAATATAATAAAAGTTGATCATAGAGTAATAAAAATAAAAAGTACAGAAAAAAAAGCAAGCACTCATAAAATTCCATAGCGTGAAAAATGAATAGTTATGGCTCTCAGATAATGCCGACTGAAGCCAATTTTTTTCAGAGATATTTTTTTTTAGTAGTAGTAGCTGTAAAATAAAAAAAATTGCTACAAATCGTAACCATGTTGTAGAAATCGTAACAACTGTAACAATCATAATAACATTGACCCCTAGAACAAAGTTACCAGATCAATTTAATTAGAAAGTGCCTGTTGTAAAAACAAAACCGAAAAACAACGGAATTGGTTTTCTTTTGTTTTTGTTTTTTTTCAATTCAATCCTATTTGGATTTTTTTCTGCTTCTAAGTACATTATATAATAAAATTAAAACATCTCATAGCCTTGGAAAAAAAAGCCATGACTCTTGGAAGCCAAAGATGAAAAATAGTAGAATTTTAAAAAGGAAAAATTGCCGCATTTCCAAAGGGTTAATAATATCCAATTTTTGATTAGTTGCTATTGCTCAATTTTTGGATTTAAAGAAATGGAGAAAAACAAACAAACATTGCAGTCCCCGTTTCCTATCTGCAGTATTATAATGTAGACGTCTGCTTCCCTCTACAGCCTGCATTTCGTATTCTCCGTACCCCTCATCTATCGGAGTCTAAAAATGTTCTATGAATCTGCTATCAAAGTCTTGCAAGAGAAAAATAGAAAGACAAAAAAAAAACAAAGTGAAGACGATACATCACATATGGACTTTGCATTCTTACAGAAGGAAGGACAAGATTTGAAGCTGTAAAGCAACCTTCACATCCCGGGACCCGCAGTCACACGTTCAGACAAAGCGCGTTGGAGAACCTTTGACTTTTTCCCGTGCAAGTAAAAAATAAGCTGCGCAAACAAGCTCAAAAACATATAGTGGTGTTTCATTACAACAGCAGCAGGGAAGAAAAGTCATTAAAATTTTCCCTGTCCGTATCTGACCACTACTATCATCAATCATTGCGGTGAGACAAACACCTCCGGTGAGACGCCGCATTTGAATAATAAGGGAACCAGGTCCGCAGATTATTTGTGTATTATAAAGGGTGCAATGCAAAGGTCCCCTCCACCCGCCCACCCACCTACCCATCCACCACCCCTTCTGTGATAACAGTGGATATCACCATTGCAATGAATGTAACAAAAGCCGTAAACAAAAAATAAAACAAGACACAAATTTTATTAGAATTGCTTCTGTATTAATTACATTAATTACGACTAAAAAATGTTTTTGGCGAAGTGATTGTAATCCACAATTTTTGCTATTCATTGCAAGTATGAAAACACTTTAGCTGTGAATTTTGGGTACTGGTTATTCTATCTTGTAGAAACTTTTCTGTTAATGTTTGTAATGATATCATACATATTGATTCTTACCTTCTGACCACGCTACATTTTGTTGGAAAGAAATGGTTTAAGGGCTCAGTCCACATTGACCTAATAATATAGTAATAATTCCCAAAAATGTTTAAAGAATAAAGGGATCATGATGTAAATCAAATTTTTGTAAAATTTGTAGGAATGCCCTGAACCTGAGAAATTACAAGAATTTGCATTTCGCTTTGTAGGAATCGCCTAAAATAGATACCATCATTTTACACATTACAGAAGATATCATCAGCCAAAGAAAGATCATATGAACTTGGGCACCACAGCCGTGTGGGCTTCCCAATAATGCATTATAGATATCACATTATGGCATGGCACAGCCAATCAGGAAGGACTATTATTGTCTGTATAAAAGCAGAGGCAGGGAATGCAGCAGCTATACTGGGATGAATCTAGATAGTGAGGGGATATCACAGTTCACAGCTTAGCATTAGAAATAGCAAGATAAAGCTATAAAACACTAGTGTTGAGCCACCCCCGTAGTGTTCGAGTTCGGTTCGGTTCGTCGAACACCCGTGTGTTCGCCGAACTGTTCGTCGAACTGTTCGTCGAACACCTTCGAACACCGTTAAAACCAATGGCAGGCAAACAAAAACACATAGAAACACATAGAAAACACCTTCAAAGGTGTCCAAAAGCTGACAAACTGCTCAGAAGACACAACTAACACATGGAAAAGTGACAAGTACATATAGTCATGTGAAAAGAAAAGAGGTGGAGGAGTAAAAGGAGAGGGAGACACAAATATAGGCATGTCATGCCCTTCTAAAATCCAAAAAGTGAGAAGCCGACACGTTCAGTCCGCTCCTGCCCGTGCCACCTCCGTGTCGCCGGGTTTGTGCCAGAGCCGCGGTGAACCCTGACGGCCAGCCCCCCTCTCCCAATACTGGTGCCTGTCCGCTGGTGGGTCGAGCGAGCCCCCCTGTGGTGGAGGCAGCTCTAAGCTTTTTAATTTAAATTGTCTCTCTAATTTGAATGAATACACTTTAAATCCATTTACAAGGATCTATTGGAGGGCAAGTCTCATGCCAGCAGCCGCGGTAATTCCAGCTCCAGTAGCGTCCACTAAAGCTGCTGCAGTTAAAAAGCTTTTATAAGGATCGAGCTCGGCTGTCCACCGCAAGGCATCCTACTGCCAGTCCCAGCCCATATGCCTTGGGGTGCCTCCTGATGCTCTTCACTAAGTATCCCATGGTCCCGAAGCATTTCCTTTGAAAAAATTAAGTGTCTAAACTACAGGTGGTGTAGCTTGCTTAACAGCCGGGATAATCCGCTGACTAGCAGACACTGCTACTAGGCACAAAGTATTTCCTGGGCTAGATGCAGTTAAAAATTTGTAATTAGATACTCTCGTTGGATGCTGAGAAAGCATTCCATAGAGTCTCCTGGCACGCCATATATGATTCTCTTAAAAAGCTTGGGGTAGGGGTCTAGGGGACCCTTTTATAGCCAAAATCACGGCCCTGTATCGCAATACGTCACCTAGGCTGAAGATAAATGGAACTGTAGCACCCTGAGGGCTCGGTTGCTACAGACGTATTGCACCTCACCCAGAGGTGTGATATCTCACTCTCAGGTAAGGATGGAGTGTGGATCAGGACCCGACACCTGCATGCATTACACCACATTGCCGTGGGGCAGGGCGACCAATATGCCCCTGAGATGGGCACGACAGTCCCTGTCCCTGGCTGGAGTGGGGGGAGGGAACACTGAGGAAGGGGAACCCTGTAGTGCAGGAGCAGGGAGGAAGCAGTTCCTGGGTGCATTGAGAAGGGAGTATAAAAGGTGGGCACCATCTTAGTTCAGTGCAGAGAAGTCTGAGCAGAAGTGGCAGGGAGCAGGGGCTCTGCATGAGCTCTGCTCCGGAGGCGGGCCTAGTAACAGAGGCTCAGGCCTGGAAGAGGGAGAAGGAAGGAAGAGGAGCGGAGAAGGCTCCAGGAACGAGGAATGAAGGGATCCCAGGGGTGCGGACGGGCGAGTCGCCACCGCACGCCCGAATCCACCTGCGTGGAGGGGTCAGGCCAAAGGGGGAGACCGGTCCCCGAACTAGTGGAGGCAGGAAACGACCCTCAGCTAGAAACCGGAGGCTCTGACATTTTATGTGTCGCAGCCCCTCGCTACACCCGCTAGGAAGGCACCACATAGGGTCAGGGAAACTGGCGCCAAGTTTACCAAGAGGAGGCCCGAGGCAGCCGGACAGAAGTGTTGGTAAGAAAGGCCAGACAAAGGACACACAAAGGGGGTCCTGTGAAGTGCTCCAAAGTTATCTGGGAGTTGTCTGAGCCCCTCACCTGGTGAGCACAGTACGACGTGGGCAGCCGTTACCTGCAGACGTGGTCTGGATAATAAGAACTGTGAGTAAAGGCCCTGGACTGCATCACTGACTCCGTGTCGTTACTGCTGCTGCCCTGCACCATCACCCCCATCCTCCGCATACACTGCCCTGAGGCTATACTCCTCCCGTGGGGAGTTATGCTACGCTCTGCTGCACCCACAACACCAGCCTTAGCGGTCTGCCCTGTAGCGGCGGTTCACTCTGACCGCAATCCACGGGTGGCGTAGTCGGACATTTAAACATCAAAACCACATAAATAGTTCCGCCACTGGTTTGACCGCCCTGAGCCACGGAACCGGGTCGCCGCCACGAAGACTACAACCACCAGCATCCACCAAAAAGGGTCCGGCTCCGGGTGTTCCAAGGCCCAGGGGGTGCGTCAGAACATTTTCATCACCTTTCACAATCACCAATGGGACAAGGCAGGGATGTCCTCTGTCCCCTCTCTTATACATCCTAGTGACGGAGCACCTGCTCTCATCAATTCGCCATAACCCCAATATTAGGTGGATTGAGGTGGGAGGCACCGAGTACAAGTGCTCTCTATTTGCTGATGATGTCCTAGTATATATCACTCAATCACATATATCCATCCCTGCTGTTATGGCTGAAATAGATCACTTTGTTACATGGTAAAATTTTAAAATCAATGCAGCGAAGTCTGAGGCCCTCGATGTCTCCCTCCCCAAATCCATATAGGATTCCATCCAGTCCAACTTTCCCTTTGCCTGGCCCTCACAGGGTATCAAATACTTAGGAATTCCTATTCATAGAGACCTCTCCCATCTATGTTATCTTAATTTTGGGCCCTTTATTGAACAATTCCATACAGACCACGGTTGGCAAGTTAGAACTGTAAGATTCACTACGTGAACCACTGGTGTTTTGTGGAAAAGCACATGTACACTGCGTTCCAAATTATTATGCAAAAAGTGTTTAGGAGTGATAAGGGAAGAATTTGTTTGTTTGTCAGTTAAACTCATTGATGGTGATGTGTGTCAGGGCTCTTTATATCACTGTAAGCAATTGCAGACACCTGTGCTAATTAGTTTGGCAGGTGTGTCCAATGAAAGGCAAGACTACTTAAGAAGGCTCTCTCACATTATTAAGCAGCCTACATTTTCTGCCAAAATGGGAAAGAAAAAGGATGTGTCGGCTGCTGAGAAGCAACAAATTGTAGAGTGTTTAGGTCAAGGCATGACTACAATCAACATTGTGCGATGATCAGGATGAAGTGTCTTGGCAATCAAGAAGTATGTAGCTGATTCACAGTACACACGTGTGCGTGCTGATAAGGGCAAATTGAGGACTCTTTCCTACAGGCAATTACGTCAGGTTGAAAGAGCAGCGGAAAAAAGCCTTGTCATAGCAGCAGACAAGTTTTTGAAGCTGCTTGTGCCTCCAACGTCCCCCGAACAACAAGATGCAGGGTCCTTCAGAGGTTTGCAGCTGTGCATATGCCATCCTGTCGACCTCCTCTATCCACTTCACACAAGCAGAAACGGCTCCAGTGGGCCAAACATTACATGAAGACTGATTTCAAAACTGTTTTGTTCACGGATGAGTGCCGTGCAGCGCTCGATGGTCCAGATGGATGGAGTGGAGGATGGCTGGTTGATGGACACCCCACGCAAACACGGCTACAGCGCCAACAAGGAGGAGGTGGAGTAATGTTTTGGGCTGGAATCATGGGGAGAGAGATTGTAGGCCCCTTTAGGATCCCTGAAGGCGCTAAAGATGAACTCCATAATGTATGTGGATTTTCTCAAACAGCACTTCCTGCCATGGTTCAAGAAGAAGAACCGTGTATTTCACAGCAAGATCATTTTTATGCATGATAATGCACCATCTCATGCTGCACATAAAACATCTGCATCTCTGGCTGATATGGACATAAAAGGGGACAAACTTATGGTGTGACCCCCATGCTCCCCTGACCTCTACCCCATTCAGAACCTTTGGAGCATCATTAAAAGGAGTGTCTATGATGGCGGGAGGCAGTTCACATCTAAGCAACAGCTCTGGGAGGGTATTCTGTCCTCATGCAAAACAATTGAAGCAGAAACCATCCAAAACCTGACAAATTCAATGGACGAGAGAGTTCAGAAGCTCCTTTCGAACAAGGGGTCCTATGTGAAAATGTAACATCACCTAGAATAAAGTTTTGAGTTGAAAACTGTTTGATTTCAGTTTCTAACAACCTGCTAATGCTTATAATTTCAAAAATGATCATTTTTTTGGTCTTTATTAAAATGAAAAGGTTGATCGAAAAGTTTGGGGGATCTAAGAGTGTGGCAACCCAGTAGTCATGATTACTCCGAATTCTGACAATATGAGGGTCATGCTGCAGGTAGTGCAGCAAGAAGGCACTTATGTGTCTTGCGCATTTCAGAGCCCCAAAATTATTTTCCGGGCTAGATGCAGCTAAAAATTATTTTTAATTTTAAATCTGGTGGAGCTTATTATAGATGGCCTAATAGGATCAGTGCTGCACACTGCTACAAAGCCCAAATTATTTTCCAGTCAAGATACAGATAAACATGATTAGTAATTTGAAAGCTTAAAACGGTTGGTAGGGTGATTTTAACCAATCATCAAGCTTTTACTCTCCCCAGGATGACACAGGGGTAGAAAAGTCGTTTCGGATCCATGATTTGTTCATCTTTATGAACGTGAGTCTGTCTACATTATCAGTGGAGAGCCGCGTGCGCTTATCTGTCAGCACACCACCAGCAGCGCTGAACACACGTTCAGACAGAACGCTGGCTGCGGGGCATGACAAGATCTCCAAGGCGTAAGTGGCTAGCTCCGGCCATTTATCCAGATTGGAAGCCCAAAAAGAGCAAGGGTCCAGTGACACAGTCGTGGCTTCAATGTTTACTTGGAGATACTCCTGTACCATCGTCTCTAGGCGTTGACTATGTGTCAGACTTCTTGTCTCCTGTGGCCTTGCAAAGGATGGGCTAAAAAAGTGGTGAAATGATTCCGAAAAATTGATGTTACCAGCAGATACTGTGGTTCTGTTACGGTTTGAGTGCTGAACACTTGACGGTCCCACGGTTGGCAAGTTGGAACTGTGAGATTCACTACGTGCACCACTGGTGTTTTGTGGAAAAGCACATGTAAGATTCTGCAACAGTCTCTGCTGATACTCCTGCATGCGTGCATCCCTTTCTATGGCAGGAATAATTTCGGCAAATTTACTTTTGTACTGGGGATCTAACAGTGTGGCAACCCAGTAGTCAGGATTATTTCTAATTCTCACAATTCGAGGGTCATGTTGCAGGTAGTGCAGCAAGAAGGCACTCATGTGTGTTGCGCATCCAGGAGCACCAAGTCCCTGTTGTGTTGGTGGCGAGGTAACAATCATGCTTTCTTCCTCTGTCCTCTCCCCCCAACCTCGCACAACAGAAATGTGATCAAGGTCTCCCTCATCTGATGAGTCTTCCATCAGTTCGTCCTCCACTTCTTCCTGGGCTCCTGCACCTTCCTCACTAGTTTGGCTGCTACCATGCGCCCTGGTAAAACCATCTCCCCCACCCTCACATGCCTGCCGCCTTGGTGCTGCCGACCGTCTGGACCTTGCAGATGTTAGCCCTTCCGCATACAACTCCTCCTCCTCTACTTCCTCCACCTCCTCTTGTGCCACCACCTGACTCCGAATTCTGTTTAACATGTGCTCCAGCATGTAAATCACCGGAATAGTCATGCTGATAATGGCATCATCAGCACTAAACATCTTCGTCGCCATTTCAAAACTGTGCAGAAGGGTGCATAGGTCCCTGATCTGAGACCACTCCTCCAGCGTGATTTGCCCCACCTCTGGATCTCGTTGGCCCAGGCTATACGTCAGAACGTATTGCACCAGGGCTTGTCGGTGCTGCCACAGTCGCTGCAACATGTGCAGAGTTGAATTCCACCGGGTAGGCACATCGCATTTTAGCCGGTGAAGTGGCAGGCCCAACGACTTCTGTAGAGATGTAAGTCGCTGAGCTGCGGGATGCGAACGGCGGAAGTGAGCACACAGCGACCGTGCCCTCTGCAGAAGGCCATCTAGTCTGGGATAGTGGGCTAAAAATTGCTGGACAACCAGGTTCAACACGTGAGCCATACAAGGCACGTGTGTGAAATTGCCCCGGCGAAGGGCCGCACCCAGGTTTGCAGCATTGTCGCACACGGCCTTTCCTGGTTTCAGGTCCAGTGGAGACAGCCATTCATGAAATTGGTTCTCCAGAGCTGACCACAACTCCTCAGCTGTGTGACTCACATTTCCCAGACATTTCAAAGTAAAAACCGCCTGATGACGTTGAGCCCTACTGCCAGCATAGTAAGGAGGTGTGCAGGATCCCTTCTGTGCAGTTAGAAAGCTTGTGGCATGACCAGACAGGCTTTGGGTGCAGGTGGAAGACCAAGAGGAGGTTGAGGAGGCAGAAGCAGTGGAGGAACTTTGACATAAAGAGGATTGACGCACAACTCGTGGGGACGGCAAGACTTGGACAGCAGCCCCTTGTCCTGCTGTCACCATAGTTACCCAGTGCCCAGTCAGCGACATGTAACGCCCCTGTCCATGCCTACTCGTCCAAGTGTCTGTGGTGAAATGCACCCTGTCACACACAGAGTTTCTCAAAGAAGCGGTGATGTTGTGTGCGACATGCTGGTGGAGCGCAGGCACACCTTTCTTTGAGAAGTAGTGCCGACTTGGCATCTGGTACTGGGGCACTGCGACAGACATAAGGTCTCGAAAATCCTCTGTGTCCACCAGGCGGAAAAGCAGCATTTCTGTAGCCAAGAGCTTGCAGATGGTGAAATTCAACCTCTTAGCTTTCTCATGGCTAGGAGGAAATGGTCTTTTACTTGTCCACATCTGAGGGACCGAGGGCTGGCTATTGTGCTTAGACGGGGTTGATAAGGGTGTCCCCGGCAAACTGCCGGTCTGTGAGGAAGATGCAGGCGGACATGTTAGGTTGCCTTGATCCAAAGGTGGTGCTATCGATGTCGGACAGTGCTCAACACCAGCTGGTGTTCCCACCTCCAAAGAAAATGATGACCTGCCAATCACGCTGGCTGTTGCGGGTAAAGAGGTGGCAGGTCTGCGCCCCAAAACAGGTGTGACTGCTGTCCCCCCAGTCACAGAGGATGAAGAGGCCGCGGATGCACAAGATATGGCAGACGGTGGTTGGCCCGGCCGGCTAGGCCGCATTGTAGCACACTGAGCTTCCCACTGCAACTTATGCTTCATGTCCATGTGCCGGTTCATGCATGAAGTACTCAAACTATGTATTTTTTGGCCTCTACTTAGCTTTTGCTGACAAATGTTACAGATAACACGAGTTGGGTCATCTTTATCGATCTGAAAAAATGCCCAGGCTATGCAAGGCTTAGCACCCATGCGACCTGAAGAGCCACCACGACTTGTGGTGAGAGGCAGAGTTGTGTTTGAGGATGCAGTTGTTGACGTGCTTCCAGTACTACGTCTCTGTCCAGGAAGGCGCAACCTGACCTCGTCGTCACTAGCATCTTCCTCCACCTCCTCTGCTGACCTCATCTCTTGGCTGACTGTGGGTTGACAGTAAGTTGGATCTCCAACCTCATCATCATCACCCTGTGTGTTATCACACCCGTCGTCCTCAGAGCCAACCTGTTCCTGCCCTGACAAAAAACTAAAGTTGTCGCTCCAATCAGGTATTTGAGTCTCATCATCGTCTTCCTCATTGTCTCCACCAACAGGAGTTACAGTTTGGGAATGAGGGTCTACATTATGGTCAGAACCTTCTGCGTCTGGTCCTGGATCCGACTCATAAAGATTCTGGGCATCAGTGCAGATCATTTCCTCGTCTGGATTCACAGAAGTGCTGGAGTCGACCTCTGATTCCCAGGCTATAGTATGAGTAAACAGCTCTGCAGACTCAACCATCTGTTCTACCTCATACTCAGACGGGCAGCTGGAGATTTGGGAGCTGTGAGGAAGCAAGTGCGATTTGGGTGACACCTTTGAGGACTGGAGTATTTGTGATGTTGAAGTTGATGTGGAGGAGAGCCCACTTAAAGGAGCACTTGATATCCGTTGAAGCACCTGCTGTTTTTGTGCCTCATCTGGAATTTGTAGCGATTGGCGTGGCCGTAAGAAAGGGATCTTATCACATTGTCCGCTAAAAGAAGTAGACATTTTAGTTTGGCTGGAAGATGGTCTTTCTTCTGCAGATGTTACTGTTGCTTTAACACCTACCCCACGGACACAACCTTTTTTCCCCTTCCCAACACGCCTATTCCCCTTTCCACCAGCAGCAGGCCTTTTTCCACTCATTTTGGTGGTTAACTAATTCACAACTCTGGAGTTGTTTGCACAAAAAAACAATGGATGGTAACCGAGCAGAGCTGAGTGGCCAAACTGTGGTATTAGGCCAAAACTATTGGCTGGGTTAGATGCAGAAAAAAATTATATTCAATTTGCAACCTGATGGAGGTCAGTATAGATGGACTAATAGAGAAAGTCCGACACACTGCTAGAAGGCCAAATATTTTTTCAGAGCTAGATGCAGAAAAAAATTAGATTCAGTTTGCAACCTGATGGAGGTCAGTATAGATGGACTAACAGAGAAAGTCCCACACACTGCTAGAAGGCCAAATATTTTTTCAGAGCTAGATGCATACAAAAAATTATTTTGAATTTGCAACCTGATGGAGGTCAGTATAGGTGGACTAATAGAACAAGTCCCACACACTGCTAGAAGGCCAAATATTTTTTCAGAGCTAGATGCAGAAAAAAATTATATTCAGTTTGCAACCTGATGGAGGTCTGTATAGATGGATTAATAGAACAAGACCCACACACAGCTAGAAGCCCAATATTTTTTCAGAGGTAGATGCAGAAAAAAATATATTCAGTTTGCAACCTGATGGAGGTCAGTATAGATGGACTAATACAACAAGTCCCACACACAGCTAGAAGCCCAATATTTTTTCAGAGGTAGATGCAGAAAAAAATATATTCAGTTTGCAACCTGATGGAGGTCAGTATAGATGGACTAATACAACAAGTCCCACACACAGCTAGAAGCCCAAATATTTTTTCAGAGGTACTGTAGATGCAGATAAAAATTATTTTTAATTTGCAACCTGATGGAGGTCAGTATAGATGGACTAATAGAGAAAGTCCGACACACTACTAGAAGGCCAAATATTTTTTCTGAGCTAGATGCATACAAAAAATTATTTTGAATTTGCAACCTGATGGAGGTCAGTATAGATGGACTAATAGAGAAAGTCCCACACACTGCTAGAAGGCCAAATATTTTTTCAGAGCTAGATGCAGAAAAAAATTATATTCAGTTTGCAACCTGATGGAGGTCAGTATAGATGGACTAATAGAACAAGTCCCACACACTGCTAGAAGGCCAAATATTTTTTCAGAGCTAGATGCAGAAAAAAATTATATTCAGTTTGCAACCTGATGCAGGTCTGTATAGATGGATTAATAGAACAAGACCCACACACAGCTAGAAGCCCAATATTTTTTCAGAGGTAGATGCAGAAAAAAATATATTCAGTTTGCAACCTGATGGAGGTCAGTATAGGTGGACTAATACAACAAGTCCCACACACAGCTAGAAGCCCAATATTTTTTCAGAGGTAGATGCAGAAAAAAATATATTCAGTTTGCAACCTGATGGAGGTCAGTATAGATGGACTAATACAACAAGTCCCACACACAGCTAGAAGCCCAAATATTTTTTCAGAGGTACTGTAGATGCAGATAAAAATTATTTTTAATTTGCAACCTGATGGAGGTCAGTATAGATGGACTAATAGAGAAAGTCCGACACACTACTAGAAGGCCAAATATTTTTTCAGAGCTAGATGCAGAAAAAAATTATATTCAGTTTGCAACCTGATGGAGGTCAGTATAGATGGATTAATAGAACAAGACCCACACACAGCTAGAAGCCAAATATTTTTTCAGAGCTAGATGCAGAAAAAAATTAGATTCAGTTTGCAACCTGATGGAGGTCAGTATAGATGGATTAATAGAACAAGACCCACACACAGCTAGAAGCCAAATATTTTTTCAGAGCTAGATGCAGAAAAAAATTAGATTCAGTTTGCAACCTGATGGAGGTCAGTATAGATGGACTAATAGAATGATGCTATGCCCAAAAGATTTTACTTCACTAGGTGCAGTAAAAAAATTGGTATTCTATACACAGGTGGTATATCTTGCAACACAGATAGGCTACTCCACTGACTAACACACTCTGCAATAGGCCAAAAAGGATTAGCTTTGCTAGATTCAGCCAAATGCTGTGAAAAAAACTTGCACAGCACTGGCACAGACCTGCCTGGCAAAAACTGATAGGAACTGATGTAACCTAGTCCTGAAAAGGACTCCAATTACAATTAGTCTTTACTCCCACAACCTATCTATTTAAGAGCACAGACCTGCCTGATAAAAGTCGTAGGAAATGCTGTAACCTAGTCCTTAAAGGGACTGCAATCACAACTATTCCCTACTCCCAAGCTATCTGTATATTTGTGCGAAAATTGGCTTGAAATTAACAAGGTATAGCGCACACAGCAACAGCGGTGCCGTCTAACACGCAGCTGCAGCAGTGAGAAAATGGTATCGACGGGGAAAATGGCTTGGTCTTATAGGGCAAGGACATGTGACATACACTGCCAATGACACATGCCCTTGCTTGTGTGAAAAAAAGCACTTCGCTCCGTGTGTGCGCTGCTGATAGGCTGACAGATTGCACCTCCCCACTGTAAATGCGGGAAAGAGAAAAAAAAATGGAGATCTTCATTGTTCCTGCAGAGATCCATCCCCTGCCCCTCCCCCCACCCCGCTGTACACTCAAACTGCGTATTAACATTAATTTTCATCATTACTGAGAAAAAATCCAGTTATGATTTTGGTGCACGAACAGTTATCGAACATAACCTCGAACAGCCGAATTTTTCTCAAATTGTTCGTGTTCGCCGAACGGCTCGAACACAGCCCAAAACAGCTCGAATTTGAGATTGGCGAACAGTTCGAGTAGAACAACGCTCATCTCTATAAAACACTTAATAACCATTACATATAGTGTGTGGCAGCATAGCAGGAAAGAACGATTACCATCTGTTCGCCCATAGCCATATATGTTGACGTCACTTTGACATTAGTAAGGGTGTGTTTGTGGTAAAGATCTTGAAAGGGGTTCAGTACAGTCCTAGGACACATATTTTCAGGGCAGTTGGAGAACCTATATTCCTCGCAGCTCCAACCCCTATGCTCTGGTGGTCTCTAATGTTGAGCGAATTTGTTTGGCATTTCAAATTTGGGTTCATGTTCGGGGTTCCGGCTTGTTTGCGCCAAAAAATCGGCTCCGCCCATGAGCATGCCTGATTTGCCATGCTGTCACGCAGATGTTATCACACTGTTATCTGCATGACAGCGTGGAAAATCAAGAATGTTCATGGGCGGAGCCGATTTTTTGGCGCAAACAAGCCGGAACCCTGAACACGAACCCGAATTTGAAATGCCGAACAAATTCGCTCAACACTAGTGGTCTCCATCAGTCTTTGTTAACTTTCCTGGAGCTATAATATGCCATAGTGACATGTGACCACAGTACTACAGCCAAAGACTGGCCTCAGTGGTGAAGCTCCTCCTCCCCTCTCACAGCATGCAGCCTTTCACACACAAATGGATTGAAACTGCAGCCCCATCCCGCACTTCCAGAATTCTAATTACTGAAGCTTTTGGAAACAGAGGAAGCATATGAACAATTACACATAATCTGTAGCCAGTAGCAAGGGAAATGCAAGCAAATATTAGAAGTTTAACAGACTAGTAAAGTAATTGTTTACTAACTTCCCAACTGCCTTGGTTTCTTCTTAGGCTATGTGCCCCTTTAGCAGATTTGATGCAGAGCATTTTTGCCTCTCTCTGGCAGAAAAAACGCATGCAGATTTACATGCGTTTTTTCTGCCAGAGAGAAGCGTTTTTACATGCGTCTTTGCATGCGTTTTTTCAAGCACTTTTCCAAGCGATTTTGAGCATCACTTGGAAAAGTGCTTGACAAGTTGATCACACAATATAAATCCATGCAACCGGCATGGATTTATAATGTGTGAACAACTTAGATGCTTTAAATTCAGCATCTATAGTAAAAAAAAAAGAATTAAAACGTCAAAAAAAAACAAAAAAAACTGTATATTCACCTCTCCAGCGGCCCCCGGTCTGCTCTCCGGTCTCCTCCGGTCTGCTCCCGGCCGCCTCTTCTCTCTTAAGCGTCCCGCGGTGTACTGTCAGGACCTGCGGTGACGTCATTTAGTCAGCTGATGGTCACGCTACCATCACTTGACCGCCGACGTCAGCGGTCGCGTGACCATCAGGTGACTAAATGACATCACCGCGGGTCCTGACAGTACACTGCGGAACGCTTAAGAGAGAAGACGCGGCCGGGAGCAGACCGGAGGAGACCGGGGGCCGCCGGACAGGTGAATATACAGGTTTTGTTTATTTTTAACTTTTTTATTTCTTTTTTTCACCGCGTGGTAGCCGGGATGAAGAGGAGTTTTCGTGGTGTTTTCGAGGCCGTAAATACGCCACAAAAATGCTACAAAAACGCTACGTGGGCACATAGCCTTAGTCTACAACTTAAAGGGGTTGTCCACTATTCAGACAGCCCCTTCTGAATCCCAATGTGTACCCCAGTAAAATAATAACACCTATACTCTCCTCAAGTGCCGGAGCTGTTCCAGTAGTGTCAGCACTCGCTCTCCGGGGGCTCACATGATATTCTTATGTCACGCAATCTCTGCTGCTAATCAGTGCTGGCTTCACTCTCCTCACCTTTGGACAAATCAAGACATCAAGAGGAAGTGACAGAGCAGCCGCAGCGCTTACTTCCTCCAGATGTCAATTATGTCTGTAGGAGAGGAGAGTGAAACCAGCGCTGCTTGACCACAGGGATTGTGTGACATAACAATGTCACATGAGCACTGGGAGAGCCAGTGCGGTCACCACTGGAACAGCACTGGTGCTGGAGATGAGTATAGGTGTTATTATTTTACTGGGAGGAAACACAGGGATTCAGAAGGGATCGTCTGAATAGTGGACAAGTTAATTTCAATAGCTTTAGCTTAAAGGAAATGATAAATGTGGCTCTTCCTAGTGTACTGTTAGAACTGTGTACTGCGAGCCAGATATCTCCCCTGCATCTCCTTCTTCCCTCTCACAGCATGCAGTCTCTCACACACAAAGAGGATTCTGCTGCAGCTGCATCCCCCTCCTCCCAATTTTTATTTACTGTTTTATAAAAGATGGAATTTACAGATTTGAGGAGGCTTAAGTTGTGATCAATAATACATACAAAGAAAAAGGAGCCATGGGCAAATCAGAGCCCTGCAGACTGCAGAATTTTGATTGCAGCTCTGAAGTATAATACTCCATATTCGATGCAAGAAGAATTATTTAGTGGAATATGTAATTAATTACTGATGCATCCCTATATGATATCTCAGTATTCAGTTTTAGTTGATGCATATAACATGCCGGTACATAAACAGGGGGTAACAGTTGGTGTTTCATTTGCAGTTAGAAATGAATGTTACTGCCCCCTCATCTCTATAGCTAAGTCTATTAATCTGCGCATTACTTTAGACGAGTGAAACATTTCTGCTCATTTCAAATTTCCACCAACATCTGTGTTTAGCTGTTGGCGAGCCAAATCTTGTATATCGGGATGGGAAAAGTTTGGAAACAATACTATATTAAAATTGCCTTCATTACATACATATCATAAAGATATAGATATAGATGCAAACAGAATGATTAGGAATGTGTCTGCTGGATTGTGTTCTTTACAGTCAGGAATACAAGCCTTTTTTTTTTCAGAAAGAAGCCGACCTTCCATTGGGAAATGTAGATTTGACTTTATGATTTATCTCCTTTGAAAATAAATCTTTATTGCATATTAGAGGGGTTTTACAATTAAACTGATATTCTATATTATTAGGGTTGTAACTGACAAGTAAAATAAATGCATTGAGAAAGAGCTCCAAAATTTGAATTTTACGGATTGTTCGAATTTTATAAGGAAATGCATCAAATGTATTATATGTTTAATATTTTGTATTACATGTTTATTATTTATGTATTTTTATTATGTGTTTGGGGTCTCATACATAATTAACATAAGATGAAATTTTTTTTTTTAAAAAGTATGCCCACCTCTCCCCAGGGCTTCACCTTGTCCGAACAGCTCCCCACTTGGTTGTTACGGTACCGTCTTACAAGTCCCAGTCTTCTTCATACCACAGAACCTGTTGGGTCTTCAGCGACTCCAGTGTCCACTTGGACTCACAACATAATTTCATGTGTTGAGCTGTCTAGCGGGCACCGGATGTGCTGAAGACCTGACGAAACCATTGCTGTGAAGACACAGAGTCTTCCGTGGGCAGAACACCACTGAGACAACTCAGGGTGATGGTAAAAAATGTGGCAATAATTTATTGAACCACCAGCAATCAATAATATATCCAGTCCCAGTCCCAGCAAATACACGAAATGGTGCAAAATTATACAGTATCACCCTTCCGCTGGCCTGCCGGGATTAGAGTCGTGAGATATGTGGCCAGGTGACCTGAATGTCCCAACCTGGATTCTTCACATTGTCTCTGATAGTTCAGCAATGGTCAATGGAGCAGTTCTGCATCTTTCCAGCCAGGCTGTTGTCCCTTAGGCTCTCATCCTGTAGTGTCTTCTTGAACAGATGCAGAGACCCCCTTTTTATAGTTCACATTTGTCCTTTCAAGCCATCATTCACAGGTCAAGGGTCAGGGATCATGATATTAATTTACAATGCTCGAATATCCAATTCTCATCTACCCCAGTGTTGGCTGGCAAACAGCCTACAATGATATTTAACATATCTTAGCAAACATCCACTGTTCAGAGTCCCTGTGTGGCAGACAATATATTGTAAGAGCTGATATAATATGTAGATAACAGACATTCATCAATCACCAATATCACCTCAAATGATCAGCATTCAGGTTTATACGAACAATAGTCTGTGTCGAGCAACCAAAGAAGAACACAGGTTAAAAAGTCAGCATAAAAATTTAGGTATATTGCTCTTGGCCATCAGAATGTATGTCTGGCATAATTAAGAAGAAAATCTGTATCATCACACTTGCCATAAAGAAAACTGGACTGCAACAGCCATGGAGACAAAGTATTAAATTTGTAATTATTTTAAAACATCTATGGCTCTCTCGAATCCTGTAAAATTGTGAATTGCAAAAAAATTGGTTTTGGAAATATCTAAATTTTTTATTAAATTCAAGGCAAACTCTATTTGCGTTGAAGCAATTCGCTCATCTCTATAAATAAAAAATAATTTAGTTGCTTTCCAAACACCTTGTTTTCGTCTCTACCCACAGCCTAGAGTCATGTAGGTGCCTTGACCCTAAAGATGGCCATAAACTTTCAATAGCGGAAGGCCAAACACTTGTTCATCCAACAGAAATTCTTAACAAACAGTTCAGTTGAGCCTAAATGTTTTTTCCAATGGGGCAGCCAGACACTTCAGGTAGCGACTTATCTCTCTTGAGAATAATAGGAGAGGACATGCCCGATTCTTCTTTCCCCCAACATCATCTGTCGAGGATGACTCAAGAGGCCCCCTTGGAAATTGACAGATTTGGTCTATATTAATCGCATCCTAAATAGGATTAATGGGTTTTCTGAATGGGAATCTCACGTTTAGCATACAAATGTACTGCTAAGGCATATCGACAACAGGTATTAACAGGGTTATCCAGGAATTTAACTTTGATGGCCTAACCTTAGGATATGTCATCAATGTCTGATTGGTGGGGGTGTGACACCTGGCACCCCTGCTGATCAGCTGTTCTGGATGGTGTCCGTAAGTGCTCAGTTACAGAGCTGCACAGTGCAGCTCCATTGACAGAATAGTGGCCGCGACCTGGTACCTCATATCCGTCCCCTATTGATTTGAATAGAGGGCAGAGGTGCAGTACCCGGCCGTGGCCACCATAAAGTTGATGGAGCTGTGGTGTGCAGCTCTATTACTGAGCAGTTCTGACCACTGCCGACAGCGGGAACAACTGATCGGTGGAGGTGTCGGGTGTCACACTCCTATTAATCAGACATTGATGACCTATCCTAAGGATAGGCCATCAATGTTAAAGTCCCGGGCAACTCCTTTAAGTTGAGACAGTCCTTATTTTAGGCACGCTTACATAAATACTGAACACTTTCACTCTCAAAAGTAACACCCTCATCATCCTCTACTGCTGCGCATATGTTCTTGATCCTGGATTTCTTAACCCAAACTTAAACTGAACTGATTAAAAATTTGAAACAATGTAAAAAAAAAATTTGAAATATTTTTCATAGATCAAAAGTATCTTTCTCTTTGCTGGAATCTGGGACCCCTTATAAAAAAAAAAACAGGTTAAAGGTGACTATTATTGAGGTTTTTATAGTCTGGTCTGGTGTATTCTGCCTAATGGACTAGAAGAAGTGAGGAATTTGAACTGGGGGTAATTATTTCAGATGGCTTGAAAGTAAGCAAACAGTATAGCCAGGCAATAGATAAAGTCAGCGGGATATTTGGCTCTGGGAAAGATGAGCTGATTCTGCTTTACAGATCACAATTAAATTAGGACACATGTAGAAAATCAGCTCTGGACATCTTCTGTTAACCTATTCACCGCCATGCTGCTCAGTTTGGTGGTGGTTGAATGACCTTAAGGTTTGACCTTGACTCTAACCCTCAAGTGCGAGTTCAATACTGAAGACTTTTACAGAATATTCTAATATTTCATTTTATTTTTCTGGAAGACAAAAATAATTTCTGAGGAACAGTTTATTTGAAATTGAACGTGAGATTCTTTCCCGATTATTGTGCCTTGGATTCTAAGGTAAGGCAAAATTCTTCTATATTTATATATATTTGTCCTGTGCCATACTTTTGTATTGAAATCATGAGAAATGATCTTTTGGAGAGCCATTGGCTTAGTAATCCTCCTGTCCAAAGGGAATGAAATTCCATGAGAGCGATACATAGTGTTCGCCACATCATGAAACTGTTCGAAAAAACATCAATGGTCTTCGAAGAGCATCTCTGGAGGACCCAACATATCCTCGCATTACATGAAGACCCTAAGGACTGTGCAATACTTTAACTCCCCAGTGGAGGCAGTGTAGAAAACTAGAATACTTACTATCTCTAGCTGAAAGCTCATGAAAATCCTATAGTGATTGCTTCTGTGATAAGAGAACCACTATATAAAATTTAATATAAGGTGGTCCTCTGGTTAGGAGTCAGATCTTTTAGACGCTACGAAGAGTGTCTCTCATTATGAAGGAAAAAATACCTTATTCCATTACATGGACATTAAAAATGAGTGAATTGGTTCGAGGTGAATCAAATTCACTTTGAATTTTGCAAAAAAATGTAGGGTTTATCCAAATCCAAATCTTGTTGTGATTGGTTAAATGCAAATACAGCAAAATGGAGGCCGGTCGACATTCTCCTGGATTAAAAAATTTAAAAAAAATTAGCATGCTCACTTCGCCACTCACTTGTTTGCCACCACAGCTCCTTGCCCAGACTTTTGTTGCCTCCTGTTGGCTCCATGGCTCTATCTTGGGTGACTTGCATCATCCAAGGCCTAGTCAAAGCGTCAGAAAGGCTTACTTGGCACAGAAAGGGCTGGCACCAAATGAAGGAAGACCAGAGGAGGCTGGAGTTCGAGGGAGCCTGCAGAGGACCGGCTAGAGAGCGAGACAGTTGAGCGGTAAATTGAGTGTATATATATTTTTTTTAGATGAAAAAAATTATAAAAAATTAAAAATTAAAAATAAATTATATTCCAATCAAATTTCCTGGCCAAATTCAAGTAAACTGCCAAATCCTAATTTCGGTAGATTCACTTTTCATTAATGGACACTATAGTTTTCAATGAGAGCTATGCAACACTTCAGCTCTCCTGTGGGGGCACTGTAGAAAAATTGTACACTTGATGCTTGAAGCTGAAAGCTCTTGGAAATCCAGTGATCAGTTTATTATCAGGGGATCTTTCTAATGTGATGGGATTTCCTAAATCACAGAACCCATTGACTTATTATATTGTATCATACTGCTAAACCTCAGCCATGACCTAACTATAAAGTAGAGAAAATACTAAATTTTAGTATAAAATGGTTGATTGTGGACATATTAAAAAAAAAAAAAGAAAAAATAGTAAGCAAATGACTAGCCCGAAGAAAAACACTGACTCTATTGCTTCTAAATCGTCCTTAATTATTTAGTTAAAATCTTACCACTTTGTAATACAATTTCTTAACCCAAAGGGATAATAAGGTTTACGGAGACAGAAAGGAAAAAAATATTGTGTTTAAGAATAATTAATAGATGGGTTTACACACCTTTGAAATTAAATTAAAAGAGTAGAAAAAAATATATATATTTTTTTTGTAGAGATGCACAATGTATTCTTATCCTGTTTGGTAGGAAAACTAGAAGCCAGAAAGCTTTTAACTAATTTGTTCAATTTGTTTCAAAGCCAACATGAATAGGCTTGGTGCAAATTCAGATTCATTAAAACTTAATTAATATGCATCATTATGCAAATGAGGTTGCAGTTAATGAGTTCTTAAAAGAAGCTTTCTTTAATTAGTTCAGTTTTAATGGCATCATCATTTATTTGACTTGTTTTAAAAGCCACATGACACACTGAGTGTCCAGCCTCTACAATGCCGACGCGTTCCGAGCCCTAATTGTTTTTTCATCTTAATTGTTTAATGTACGAAACTTTGAAAAAGTTGCAAGCTTTGATGTTCGGTTTGACTACAGAAATTGCTATTTTCATTCGACTTTTTTGTTCTGAGGGGTTATCTGTTCTTCGGATATTTCATTATACAGCTTTGCTTATTAATCTTCTTTTTTCCCTAAGTACAAACAAAAAGAAAAAAAAAAAAAAGGATGATGAATATTTTGTATAATGTAATGCATAAAACACAGACTGGAGGAAAAAAAAAAAAAAACTTTAATACAAGCAACGAAAATGTTGCTTTACTAACATTATCAAAATCCAGGATCAAACAGCATGTACGCTGTCAAAGGATAAAGAAATGAGGAATACGCCGATTAATAGGTTTATGAATAGTGCGTCACGTGGGCCATAGACGGAGAAGATGGCAAGGAATTTTTATGTTTTCTTTCTTTGCAAATGTTCGTTAGGAAATAATGAACATGGCAGAAGACACGACGATTTAGTAATGACCGGTCCGGCACAGTATTAGAGTTATGATTATTATAAACAGCTGTATCCACATTATCTCGAAGCAAAATGTTAACCCTTTGGGCTTGTTTAGAAGAATAGTCAGATGGCATATGTAACATAAAGAAAGCCCAAAAGGCTGCTTAGGAAAAAGGGTCCCCATCAAGGAAGGGACTGTACCATACTTGAGTCATGAAAAAAAGGATTGGGGGCACCAGGATATATTAATAGCGGTTAGGAGTGTGGTGGTTTCAGAAAGCAGCTGAAAGGGTCCCAATTAATTATTATATTTTCTATGGACCTGTTATGGCTCACCTGGTGAGGTGGATTCACCAAGCTGTAGGACTGGGTGAGCAGCGCGGACTGGAGGCGTTGGTGCAGCAAGGTAAAGTGGAGCCAGATATGCAGGTCGGCACTTGGAGCAGCATGAAAATTAAAATGCTCCTGGATTTGCCGGATGGCACGTGGAACAGTGGAGATGGGTATGCAGGTCAGCACCTGGAGCTACGTAGAACAGGGGACTTAGACGTGCAGGTCGGCACATAGAACAGCCGGGTTCCATGGAACTTGATATGTCAGATGACATGTGGAGCAATATAGAACAGTAGAGCTGGATATGCTGGACAGCACATAGAATGCTGTGGAGCTGGCTATGCTGGACAGCACTTGAAACAGCATGGAACTGCAATACTGAGTGTGCAGATAGACACCTTGGAACAGCAGAGCTGAGTAATCAAACTTCATGGAAAATCACTCTGGATTAGCAGAGTTGATTATGCAGACAGGCAATTTGGAATAAGAGCTGAGTAATTTTACAGGCTACATGGAACAGCAGAGCCAAGTGAGCGGATAGGCATCTTGATTACATTGATGTTTGACCATACAATACAAGCAATTGTTACCATCCACCTTTCGTGTCTCCCCCATTTCCTCATAGATTGTAAGCTTGCGAGCAGGGCCCTCTCTTCTCCTGTTATTTTGTGTGATTATTGTTATTCTGTAATGTCTTTTATTGTCTGTACAAGTCCCTCTAAAATGTAAAGTGCTGATGAATATGTTGGCGCTATAAAAATAAAAATTATTATTATTATTATCTTGGAATAGCAGAGATGAGTGTGCAGTGTTGCTGAGACGAGTTAGTCAGAAAACACACCTTGGAGGATATTTAGCAGAGCCCAAAGATTAAACAGAGCTAGGTTAGACAAGAGTTTAAGCATGTAGTAATCAGCGTGGGTGCCACACTACCTGAATACCTCCACCTAAGATGGCCAATAAGGAGAAAGCAGGAGACATAAGAGGTGAGTTGTATGTTACCATGATAATCTGACATGCGCCCAGCAGAGGGAGCTGGTCATCAATGAAGGGAGAAGCAGGGCCTGACGATGGAGCTGGGACAGGTGAGTAACAATTCCTGAAAAGAGAGGTTATCTAATATCTTAAAAATGTTTCTTAAAACCATTTTTAAACTTGCGATTTTGGAATTTTAAGCATTTATGACCTTCTCATCTCTTACTCTGGAGTTGTGTAATGCCTAATTTCACCAATGGTGTCACTGACAGAGAAATCTAATAATTCTCTTGTGGTTCTTCCCCAGATCATCGTTGATTACTGAGGGTCCTTTATTGTCAGAAGCTTTTCAATTCAAAGAATGACTATCCAAATGGACAAACAACCATCCTAATGTTTTTCCTGTTGTCTAAATGTAGAGTCATAAATGTGTTTTCAACTCTTCATACCAAAAATAAATATTAAAAAAACATCTAAAATAAAAACTACGATGATCATCAAAAAATTCCACCAAAAAAGTCCCCTAGCAATTCTTCGTCTGTGACTATCACGAGTGAATAACCTTCATATTCACTGTGAACACAAAGGAAAACTGTTTGTTTTTTAGGATTATATTTTTGGTTTTCTAGCTCTGTGAGGGGTAAGCAGTAAATGGGAAAAGGAACATAAAACTGCTGAGTGTTCCCCCCTAATTCCCTACTGATGCTTCTACTTAGCCCTGCTTAGCATTTCAATCTAAATGAAGTCAATGGGCCATAGAACCTTCTTTTTATATGTACTGACAATTTACCATTAGCAGTTCTAGGGATTTTTTTTAAGAACCACAGTATTCTCTTAACGGCAATGTTAAGGGGAATAATTGAAAACAAACACAACTTCTCCAACTGGAGCTGTAAAGCATAGCGCACCGTTCTTAATATAACGCTTTCTATCCTACTCCGTGTGTGGTAGAACAAATCTTTTTTTCTGTCTCCTTTGGCCATTGCCTGGGTCATAGCCATAGGGCGTACCTAGGTTGCAGCTGGACTTGGGATTTTGTGCCTACCAGGACCCAAAGAATCCTCTGCTGCATAAGAATGCTCCAGCCTTTGAAATGGTTTGAGATGAGCAAATTTGACAAAATTTGGCAAATTCGCTAGAATTCAGTCTGGAAATTCGACTTGCATCGAATTTATTCAATGTCCATAAAATGTGTCTCAACTTTAAAAAAAAAAGTCTTTTTTTATTCTCTAAGCTCTACAGTTCTCAAAACAGAATAAATTATGTCCCTGCCACCACAGCTCCCTAACAGTCCTCCAATCACTCCCTAATGCACCAGCTCTAGCTCCCCGTCTACTCTTCATGCTTCACTGCCTATTCCGGGTCGGACTTAGCCTCATCACATGTTATCACATCATGATATGCATCGGCCCATGCGGTCATGTCGCCCCAATTGATCACGTTGAGCAAAGCACATTTATGACATCATTACAACATAACGTGCGTCAAGGCTTAGTTAGTGCCAGAGAGTGAAGAAAAGATGGGAGTTGAAGTTTACAGAGTTAGTAGGGGACCAGCGAGTAGCTGCGGCAACAGAGACAGTTGTGAGGCGAGATGAGTATGATATTCAATTTTTTTAACCCCTTTCCGGGCCATATGAATCCAACAAAATAATAGCCGATTGGTCATCATTTTGCTGGTTTTGCATAAATTGAATCCCAAATATATGTGTTCACTGAAATCCACAAGGTTTGGGAAATTCTAAATTAATTCAATTCGCCTAGAATCGATTCACTTATCCTTAAAATTTTCAAGCGAGGTGGGAGCCCTGTTACAGTTTTTGGATTAAGGTCCAAGAACTTGGAGCTAGACTTCAAGTTGTAATAAGATGACATTGTTTAGGAGCCACTTTTACAGTTTTTGGATAGGGGCCCAAAAGTCGAAAGCAAAGCTACATCTCCATTACTGATCACTTTGTTGGATGGTGAAGCTGAGAAGCCAAAGAGTTCAAAAATAGCAATTCTCTTATGGTATTCCACTATTAAAAGTATTTATTAGAGCTGACTTAATTTGTTCTTTGGATGTTATTGATTATGTGGAATGTCATTGGTATCAAACCCTTGTTCACCTGACTAGTTCCATCATCATCATGTAGACAATGGATCCTCCAGAAGAAGAAACACTTAGGGGACAACACACTGTTTGACATCTGGATAGCAGTTTATTCATTCTGTGTAAAATATTTGGTAATTGGGCAAGTATTCTACCCCACAACCAAGCTAGCCATCCAAGTATTTGATCATTGGATTTGTATTTTAGCCTTTCTTGTTGCCTATATATCTCCATCATATTCCTAAGGCACCATTCTCATCAGTCCATTTTCCCGATGAGGCATCTAATTTGGCACATCTATGAGAGCCTACTTAGTAGAAGTGTACGTGGGGAAGAAATTGGAAAAACCTTTGAAACTTCACAAAAAACATTCCAACTTATTGGTTGAATTAAAACCGTAACGCCAGCGAAGGAAGCTGGAGAGTTCCGTTAAAAAATTTTACAAAACAATTCATGCCGAAAATATCATGAAAAGCTCAGAATCCATTATCCTTCTACGTTAGGAAACCAAGAATCGGAGGCAAGCCTACATATTTATTCTGCAACATTTTAACTTGTCTGTTCCACTCAGTGCTTTTATAAGGATTCCCTACTGGCTGAGTGTCTAATTCTTCTTTATGGGCTTCAGTTTAGCCTCTTGCAACCTGCGGTTATTACATTACCAAGCAAAGTCCTGATCTCAAATGAGAGCCACCTATATGGGTCATAAATAAAATGTAATTAACTTGTCAACTGTAATAGGAAATCACATACTGGTAATACTTAAAGTTTTGGCTGCCGGCATTGTTTTTTTTGTGTTTTCTGACTTCTTTTTTTTTTTTTTATAGAAAAAGCTACGGCTTAGTCACAAAAAAAAAAAAACTTGACAAATAAATAATGTGCGTACTAATTACATTGACAGGAAACAAATGTAAAGTTTTAATATTGATACACTGACCGATAATTACTAAAGCAGTTTCCGTAAATGTAAATTGTGGCCAAAAATAAGTCACACATGATGACGAATGACTAATTTATAAATTTCGTTGTTTCTTTTGTCAAATTAGTGATGAGAAAAATGGGAGTGATCTGAAAGGGGATGTAGCGTTTTTGAAAATTTAAATAGTCTAATAAAAACTACTGATCATATGCCCTATTTCACGCTGAGACCACCTTACACGAGCTAGACCGAATTGCCACTTTGATGGCTTCTGTTCTGGTCAACTCGAACTATCCTTGCATTGCATAGATACTGTGTGTAGAAATCTTTCGAAAAGGGAAAGATAATAATTTCTACCCAAAATAAGTTTCTTCATCCTAGATAAAAAAAATATTGGTCAATCAATTTTTTGTTGGATTCATATTGTACTCTATAAAATTATTGCATCTTCAGATGAGGTTTGTCTATCAGTTATGACCTTGGGGAACCATTCTCCTTGGTGTAAGTTTCTTAGGCTCGGTGGGTGAATTCTCAGGAAATGTTTTTCTTCAAGAACCCCCTAAAAAATTTCTAATGCCCTGTTGCCACATGCACCCTTCCTGTAGGACCACCTTACATAGCAAATGGAATTTTTGAAATGTTTTAAAGAGATTATGGAAGAAGAAGAAGAAGAGTCCTTTTATACAAATTAAAGGTTGACTTTACACCTTGACTTGCCGATCCAATGGCAATCAGCACAGTGAGAACCTCTTGGAGGTATTGTGAATAGACCAAATCCTTCCTTCTTGGTGACTTTTGCTCTTGATTTAGGATTTGCACAAGATGACCATCTTAAAAAAGCAAATGATTTCATGATACTCTATTGGGAGATGTTTATTCTACATGTGGGCGCCTACTGATATGAACCTCAGGCAGACATGGGTTTTGCTAACGTGTTACAATAATGTGTTGATTTTCGATCATTAGAAATTGGAGTCCTTAACAAATTCTTTTCACAATTTTTTTTCAACAGTAGGTGTGGACTCGTCTGTATGGTTGACCATCAGATTGTCACATAAACACCTCTTGAACTTGAAGATTACTTCACGAAATTACTTCACAAAATGAATTCATGTAGTAGAAAAGGTTCAAGGAAAAATCCCCATACAGGGGTATTTGTGTGTAAAGAGAGAGAAAGATTAACAGAGAGAGATGAACAGGGATAAAGATCGACAGATAGAGAACAAAGAAGGAGCAAGAAAAATCGACAGAGAGCAAGCGAGATTGACAGAGAGAAAGATCAACTGAGAGAGATCGAAAGAAAAAGATACCAACTGAGAGAGAACAACAGAGAAGAAGTGAGAGAGATCGACAGAGAGCAAGAGAGATTGACAGAGAGAAAGATCAACCGAGAGAGATCGAAAGAAAGAGATATCAACTGACAGAGAACAACAGGGAGGGAGCAAGAGAGATCAACAGACAGCAAGAAGGATTGACTGTGGGAGAGATCAACAGAGAGAAAGATTGACAGAGATCAACGGAGAGAGAATGATAGAGAGGGAGTGAGAGAGACCAAGCGAGATTGACAGAGAGAAAGATCAACCGAAACAGATTGAAAGAAAGAGATATCAACTAATAGAGAGCAACAGGGAGCGAGTGCGAGAGATAGACAGAGAGCAAGATGGATTGACTGTGGGAGAGAAAGATTCACAGAGAGAGATCAACTGAGAGAGATTGACAGAGAGAGACACCAACAAACAGAGAATGACAGAGCAAGAGTGATCAACAAAGAAAGAACACCAAAGTGAGAGCGAGAGAGATCGAAAGAGAGGGAACTACAGAGATACAGATATCAACAGAGAGACATGACAGAGAGAAGTAGAGATATGGACAAAGAAAGAGAGATTGAGAGATCAACAGAGAGAGAGTTGGAGAGATTGACAAAGAGGGAAAGGTCAACAGTGAGACAGAGAATGACAAAGAGAGAGAGATCAACAGAGAGAGAACAACAGAAAGAGCGTGAGGGATGTCAAGAGAGAGGCAGAAACCACCCGGGAGCGTTTGACAGAGAGAAAGAGAGATCGTCAGAAGGGGAGAGAAGGACAAAGAAAGAGAAGGATCAACAGAGAGAGATGGAGAGATCAACAAAGAGAGAGACCAAGAGAGATCGGCATAGGGAGTAAGACTGACAGAGAGAGAAATCAACAGAGAGATGGACAGAAGGAGTAAGATAGCAAAGAAAGGGAAAGATCAAAATTGAGAGAGATCATAAGAGCTTGAGAAAGAGACAGACACTGACTGACAACAAACAAAATCACCCCTTTTATGCAGACTTTTACATGCAATGTCCCAAGGAGCTGTAGCCTCCCTCGCCGGGCCTCGCTGGCCCTACCGAGGAGCATATTTGTAGATAGATTTTTTTAGTGAATGACTTGGAGACATTATGGGATAATAAAACCAATGTCCCATCCGTTCAGAATGGTGGCGTCTACTAGCTGTAACCTGGGACCGCTGGTAAGTTCTGAAACCCCCTAGACGTTCAACTCTTACTTACCGCCTCCAACAAAAATGACTAACCAAGTATCAAAAGCTGAGTTTTAAGAATGTTATGTGAACAAAAAAATGTAAAAAAAATACCAGAACCCCAGAGAAATGTTTTATTCATTAGGTATTTTCATGTCCTGACTGGAAAAACTGTCTTCTATGAAATTTCTTTTTTATTTTAAAATTCTCTGACCCATAGCACATCTCGAAATTGCAAATCAAGCATGGCTCCGTACATGATCACCCATCTTTTTTTCTTTTCTTTTTTTTTGCCCAACGTGTTTTGCTTTTAACCGGCTTTTTGAGTGACATCTGAAAAGCGTGCAGATTGGCTTGTTCTCTCTCGTTCTTAATGTAAGCAAAGATGGTAAAAGAAAAACACATACCATATGGTGGCAAGAAAATCTGAAGCGCGTTGTGTAGATGAGGCTCTTACTGCTCAATTCAGGGGGAAATTCTTGACAGGAAAAGTTGGATTTCTTCAATCATTTCAACACTTTCACAGTTGATTGATCAGTTTTGATGGGATTTTGTGGCTATTGTAAGACAGGGTGTTTTTGACTCTTCTTGGCGGGTTCCTCAGCCCCGTAGCAATGCAGCCTTCCACATCGTCATCATCAACGTCCCGGCCTTTTTTCCCATCTTTAATCACTTAACTTCTGAAATTCACATGAGTTTGTTGTGACTGAGTTTTCAAAACAATTTGCTTAGAACAGCCAATGAGTGTTTTGACATATTCCGAGTCACACGACGCATTAAGACCTTCAGTGTAGTTTAAACAACCTGACAGAAAAATGTGAAATAACACGACGACTCCATTTAATCTGGCAAGTGATTATTTGTCTTAAAAATTATGGAATAATATCTGTAAACGAATTTCAGGAAGGCCTGGGCTCTTGGCTATCACTCAAATCTTACTACAAAAGTGAGTTCAGCTGCTCGTTCCTGTGTGTCCAGTGAGAAACGTTCTGCCACAATCTCAACAAAAGTTCATCAGAAAAACATATTGGACAAATTTACTAAATTACTGTTTATTAATCTATTTTCAAAGTGCAAACATTCTATCTAACTACTAAGGGCATGTCTACTATTACACACTATATTATAAATGTGTACAGAATTAATGTTAATTACATGACTTGTACTCCAGAGCTGCACTCACTATTCTGCTGGAGCAGTCACTGTGTACATACATTACATTACTGATCCTGAGTTACATCCTGTATTATACTCCAGAGCTGCACTCACTATTCTGCTGGTGCAGTCACTGTGTACATACATTACATTACTGATCCTGTACTGATCCTGAGTTACATCCTGTATTATACTCCAGAGCTGCACTCACTATTCTGCTGGTGGAGTCACTGTGTATATACATTACATTACTGATCCTGTACTGATCCTGAGTTACATCCTGTATTATACTCCAGAGCTGCACTCACTATTCTGCTGGTGCAGTCACTGTGTACATACATTACATTACTGATCCTGTACTGATCCTGGGTTACATCCTGTATAATACTCCAGAGCTGCACTCACTATTCTGCTGGTGGAGTCACTGTGTACATACACTACATTACTGATCCTGAGTTACCTCCTGTATTATACTACAGAGCTGCACTTACTATTCTGCTGGTGCAGTCACTGTGTATATACATTACATTACTGATCCTGAGTTACCTCCTGTATTATACTACAGAGCTGCACTCACTATTCTGCTGGTGCAGTCACTGTGTACATACATTACATTACTGATCCTGAGTTACATCCTGTATTATACTATAGAGCTGCACTCACTATTCTGCTGGTGCAGTCACTATGTACATACATTACATTACTGATCCTGAGTTACCTCCTGTATTATACTACAGAGCTGCACTTACTATTCTGCTGGTGCAGTCACTGTGTATATACATTACATTACTGATCCTGAGTTACATCCTGTATTATACTACAGAGCTGCACTCACTATTCTGCTGGTGCAGTCACTATGTACATACATTACATTACTGATCCTGAGTTACCTCCTGTATTATACTACAGAGCTGCACTTACTATTCTGCTGGTGCAGTCACTGTGTACATACACTACATTACTGATCCTGAGTTACCTCCTGTATTATACTACAGAGCTGCACTCACTATTCTGCTGGTGCAGTCACTGTGTACATACATTACATTACTGATCCTGAGTTACATCCTGTATTATACTACAGAGCTGCACTCACTATTCTGCTGGTGGAGTCACTGTGTACATACACTACATTACTGATCCTGAGTTACATCCTGTATTATACTCCAGAGCTGCACTTACTATTCTGCTGGTGCAGTCACTGTGTATATACATTACATTACTGATCCTGAGTTACCTCCTGTATTATACTACAGAGCTGCACTCACTATTCTGCTGGTGCAGTCACTGTGTACATACATTACATTACTGATCCTGAGTTACATCCTGTATTATACTACAGAGCTGCACTCACTATTCTGCTGGTGCAGTCACTATGTACATACATTACATTACTGATCCTGCACTGATCCTGAGTTACATCCTGTATTATACTCCAGAGCTGCACTCACTATTCTGCTGGTGCAATCACTGTGTACATACATTACATTACTGATCCTGTACTGATCCTGAGTTACATCCTGTATTATACTCCAGAGCTGCACTCACTATTCTGCTGGTGCAGTCACTGTGTACATACATTACATTACTGATCCTGAGTTACATCCTGAATTATACTCCAGAGCTGCACTCACTATTCTGCTGGTGGAGTCTCTGTATGCATATACTACTACATTAGTTGCGATCCGACTGCTGAGACCAAGGCTCCACCAATAACCAGAATAAGGTCTTCTCCATCCTGGATGAATGGTGCAGCTGTTGCACATGCACACAAGACTAGCGCTCTCATTCCATCTGGAGACGCTCTGTACCTCCTGCCTCAGTGATGTCATCAGATAATACGACCAGTAATGTGACTTTTCCTAATAAGAGACTTTAGAAATATGTAAAAGGTAAATTGTAATATGGAAGGAGTTAAAAAAGAATCATAGGAAATGAATCTAAATAATATGAAATGTAAATAAATAAAAGTAATTTTCTTTCGGCAGGAATCTAAATGAGCTGATTCCTCTTAATTACATGATCTCATAATTACATTACTTAACCAAGTTTCTCATTAAAATTGCAAAATGAGAAAACTGTAAAACTAAGTCTTTAGAAGGACATTCATCTTACTGCCGTAATCTGAAGGACTCAGTACAGAGCTATGAATGTTCGTCAGCACCGGAAAGTGTTGCCCCTCGTCTCGGGTATTGTGGGGAAGTGCTGCTGCAACTACACTACCCTGTATAGTTCAGTCCTGGCACCTGAAGAATGTTCATGGTGTAAGTCATACTTCCCAATCATTCTTTTTTCTAAGCACTGTCCAGAAAAATGGATTTCCAAAGAGACCACAATGGGCGCACCTAGGAATTTCCAAAATATTGGAAAGTTTATCGGAGGAATGCAATTACTGCGAGACCAAGCTATAAGTGTTGCAGAGGTTGCAACAGCCAGAGATCTATGCGTTAGAGATTACTGTTGTAGACCATAACCAGGCTGTAGCCTTTAATGTATACAGGGGTATATTCATTGGGTATGCAGTTGCTAGAGAGGGTGTAAAGGTAGCAGGTGCACCCAAACTATGGTGCCCATGGGCCATAGCTATATGAGGTGCAGAGATAGCGCTTGCACCCAAACCATGGGGCCTTAGTGCCATAGCTATAGGGTCTACAAAGGGAGGATTTTCACAGAGACCCTCGTGCCCAGTGGAAATAGCTATATGTGGTGCCAAGATAACAGCTGCACCCAGACCCTGGTCCTTAAGGGCCATGGCTAGAGGGGGTGCAAAGAGAGCTATAGCAATGAGACCATGGTGCCTGCGGTTTACAGAGGTTGCAACAGCTAGGGATCTATCCATTAGAGATGAGTGCTGTAGACCATAACAAGGTTGTAGCCTTTAATTTACACAAGGGCATAGCCATTGGGTATGCAGATAAGAATTGCTATAGGGGGTGCAAAAGTAACCTTGGACCCTTAGGGTCATAGCTGTAGAGGGTGTAAAGGTAACCGCCGCATCCAAGCTCTGGTGCCCATAGGCCCTAGCTATATGAGGTGCAGAATGCACCCAAACCATGGGGCCTAAGTGCCATAGCTATAGGGTCTACAAATGGAGGATTTTCACCTAGACCCTTGTGCCTAGTGGAAATAGCTATATGGGATGCAAAGATAACAGGTGCGCTCTGGACCATAGTTAGAGGGGGTGCAAAGAGAGCAATTGCAATGAGACCATGGTGCCTACAGTGTGCAGAGGTTGCAATTCCACTCAAACTCTAGTGCCTAAAGAATATAGACATAGGTGTTGCAAAGGTTGCAACAGCTACAGAGCCATGCGCTAGTAACGACGGCTATAGATAAGGTTGAAACCATATTGTTTATATAAGTTAGTCGTTATAAGGGGTGAAGAAGTTGCACCCGGATCCTGGTGCCTGAAGGATCTCAAAAAGACACTATTGGCACACGGCGGGTGGTGGTGGTTTTGTTGTTGTCCGGAAGTTGTTACATTTTTGCATTGAAGCCCAAGAGTTTCAAATCCGCATTCCCCGCTTCCAGTCTCTTTGCTATCACTTTTAGAAGGCAGCCATAGAACCGTCGTTCCTATATGTTCCTGTACCCCTTCCTATATATTCTACGGCTCCATCATCCTTTATTTTTTGCATCATGTAGGAATAAGAGCGTAACATTGTGATACATAAAGCATCAGCATGGCAAAAAGAAAAAAATCCACAAGTTACCGATGTCTCTATAATTTTGTTTAAAACCAAGGGGGACAGGCATTTATTAGTCTTTCGGAAAGAAAACGCTAAACTAATAATCTCAATGAAAATGCTTAAAGGGGAACTCCACTTAAAGGAACACTACACTTTTCATATCAGTGCCATATTCACAAAACAGGCAATCATACATGTAGACACTGGGAATGTTCTTAGCAAATAGGAAAATTAGAAGGAGCTACTGTGAGTTATGTAACGATTGCAGCTGAAGAGGAGTGTGCTGATCTTGTGGTAGGCAGTGACCTGTGTTTTTGTGTGATTATGTTACTTAGGACAGCACAGTGTATGACAGGGTCGGAGACATTGTGCAAAAAGAGGAATGGAGACAAGCAGGAGTAGGATCCTGCAGGATCTACTGCAGGAGAAGAGTGTGTTATTCTTGTGCTGACCTGACTGCTAATTTGACTATATTACTAATGACAGGACTACAAATATTAGTAACTGTGTTACAATATGCGGAGTGGAACTGAGACAAGTGGGAATTCACAGACTGATGGTGGATGAAGTTAAATTTCCCAGCAGTATAAAATATTTCAGGAAAAGAGTGTTTTGATCTTTTGGTAGGCAGTGACCTGTTTTTTCATGTGATTATGGTACAGAGGACTGCACAGTGTATGATAGGGTCAGAGGCATTGTGCAAAGAGAAGAATGGAGATAGGCAGGAGTAGAATCCTGCAGCAAACTGCATAAGAAGAGTGTGCTGATTTTGTGCTAGGCAGTGACCTGTCTGCTAATTTGACTATATTACTAAGGACAGGATTACAAATAACAATAGCTGTGATATGATATGAGGAAAGGAACTGAGGCAAGTGAGAATTCACAGACTGATGGTGCAAGGAGTAGTATCCTTCAGTAGCACACAATCTTGCAGGAGAAGAGTATGTTGATCTTGTTGTAGGCAGTGACCTTTCAACAAAAAAGACATTGTGATAATATGGCTGAGGACAGTAAGGCATGTGACAGGGGCATGGATTGATGAAAGGAATAGAGGAACGTGGAAAATCATAGTCTGCATGTGGGAGTTAGATCACTCAGCTTCACAGGATATTTCACGAGAAGAGTGTGTTGATCTTGTGGTAGGCAGTGACCTTTCTAAAAAAAAGACATTGCAATAATATGGCTGAGGACAATACTGCATGTGACAGGGGCATGTATTAAGGAGAGGAATAGAGGAAAGTGGAAAATCATAGTCTGAATGTGGGAGTTAGATCACTCAAGAGCACAGGATATTTCAGAAGAGTGTGTTGATCTTGTGGTAGGCAGTGACCTTTCTATAAATTGTAAAGATTTAGTGATAACAAGACTTGAAGCAGAGTCACGTGCATGGAGCCTGTATGGTGGCACACAGGGGGCAATTCACCAAAGTGTTTTCACCAGAAAACTGTCATCAAAAACATAAAAAATTGGAGTTGTGCAAAAATTTTGCAACTTTTGGTGATTTTACACCAGTTTCAAGCAGCTCAGCTGAATTGTGCGAAGCTGGGGTGGAGCTGACCACCCGTCAAATGAATTGAAAGTGCCAAAATATATTACCCCAGAAGCGCATGCTTCATTAAGTGACATGCGCCTGTTAAGAAATTTGGCGGATCTTATTCTTGCACCACCAGTCCTAATGAATCGGAGCCATAGAGTTTTTACTCCATATGCTGCCATATGGTGCCTCTTATTGGTAAATAGCTCATTTCTATGGCTTCCAATTTATTATTCAATTTTTTAGGTTTCAGAATATAGTGAGAAAAAAAAACATCTGTAACGTCTCTGCATGATAGTGGAAGCATCAGAAAGTCCAATACGGACTTACACATTTTTGTGGATACTTTGTTGCGTCGCTATACAACTCGGGGCTTGTATCACACATTTTATAAAACTATTATTTGACGACCAGCATCTAAACAATGTCCGCTCTTTCCCCAATGTTTACCCCATTGATTGGTTAAACACTATATTTCCGCCATTAATACCGCACCTGGTGCCAACTCGTAATTTTCTTAAAGCATCATTTCGAAGACATTTTTGGTCACGTGTCCTTGTGCAGTTCTTGCTCAATGATGCATGAAATCCCTCCAATATTGTGAATGACACATGCTAATTATTTATTATAATGGCTCATCTCTTCATGGCGGCTCAATTATAAAGGAAAGGTTGTAATTACTTAGAATAGAAATGTCTAGTTTTGTTTAAAGTGAGTGTGGGAGTGAACAATGCCGTGGTAAAGACTTTCCTTTATACACTATCGGCAATGGTTAACCGTCTTCCAGCTTCGTAATAATCATCCTTGAAGTGTATCTGTGTTTGGAGCGTCGAGTTGCAATTTAACCTGATGGTTAATTACTTTTCAAAAATATATACTTTTAATTTGCAGAGAAGGCGCTGCACTTCCTATGCTAATTGCTTTTATTACACCTATTGATTAAAGTGTTATTGGGCAATATGTATTGATTTAATCATTTATTTTACTGGCACATATAATACAGGTTAATTTAGAATCGTTAAAGCCGTTAATTCAATAAAAAAAAAAAATTGAAATTTTTTTCCCCTCTAATTACTGCTTTTTATCGTTTTTTTATGTAGTTTCTATCCACTTTTTTAACTACTTACTGTTTTTTAGGTTTTTTATCTTTACTAGTTTTTTTTTTTTTTTCGTTTTTATCCATTTTTTAAAATCACTTGGTGATTTTTATCTTTGTTAGATAAATATTTTATCCACATTTTTCCGCTAGTCACTTATTTTTGTATTTTTAATGTAGCTTCTAATATTTTTTTCATCTAGTTACTAGTTTTTATCTTTTTTTTTTGCTGTAGTTTTGACAAATATTAAACAAAAGGTGGTCCACCTTCAGGGCATGTATATATTTTGCATATATATATATATATATATATATATATATATATATATATATATATATATATACAGTACAGACCAAAAGTTTGGACACACCTTCTCATTTAAAGATTTTTCTGTATTTTCATGACTATGAAAATTGTACATTCACACTGAAGGCATCAAAACTATGAATTAACACATGTGGAATTATATACTTAACAAAAAAGTGTGAAACAACTGAAGATATGTCTTATATTCTAGGTTCTTCAAAGTAACCACCTTTTGCTTTGATGACTGCTTTGCACACTCTTGGCATTCTCTTGATGAGCTCCAAGAGGTAGTCACCGGAAATGGTTTTCACTTCACAGGTGTGCCCTGTCAGGTTTAATAAGTGGGATTTCTTGCCTTATAAATGGGGTTGGGAACACCAGTTGGGTTGTGCAGAAGTCTGGTGGATACACAGCTGATAGTCCTACTGAATAGACTGTTAGAATTTGTGTTATGGCAATAAAAAAGCAGCTAAGTAAAGAAAAACGAGTGGCCATCATTACTTTAAGAAATGAAGGTCAGTCAGTCCAAAAAATTGGGAAAACTTTGAAAGTGTCCCCAAGTGCAGTTGCAAAAACCATCAAGCGCTACAAAGAAACTGGCTCACATGAGGACCGCCCGAGGAAAGGAAGACCAAGAGTCACCTCTGCTTCTGAGGATAAGTTTACCGAGTCACCAGCCTCAGAAATCGCAGGTTAACAGCAGCTCAGATTAGAGACCAGGTCAATGCCACACAGAGTTCTAGCAGCAGACACATCTTTACAACAAGTGTTAAGAGGAGACTTTGTGCAGCAGGCCTTCATGGTAAAATAGCTGCTAGGAAACCACTGCTAAGGACAGGCAACAAGCAGAAGAGACTTGTTTGGGCTAAAAAACACAAGGAATGGACATTAGACCAGTGGAAATCTGTGCTTTGGTCTGATGAGTCCACATTTGAGATCTTTGGTTCCAACCACCGTGTCTTTGTGCGACTCAGGAAAGGTAAACGGATGGACTCTACCTGCCTGGTTCCCACCATGATGCATGGAGGAGGAGGTGTGATGGTGTGGGGGTGCTTTGCTGGTGACACTGTTGGGGATTTATTCAAAATTGAAGGCATACTGAACCAGCATGGCTACCACAGCATCTTGCAGCGGCATGCTATTCCATCCGGTTTGCGTTTAGTTGGACCATCATTTATTTTTCAACAGGAAAATAACCCCAAACACACCTCCAGGCTGTGTAAGGACTATTTGACCAAGAAGGAGAGTGATGGGGTGCTACGCCAGATGACCTGGCCTCCACAGTCACCAGACCTGAACCCAATCGAGATGGTTTGGGGTGAGCTGGACCGCAGAGTGAAGGCAAAAGGGCCAACAAGTGCTAAGCATCTCTGGGAACTCCTTCAAGATTGTTGGAAGACCATTTCCGGTGACTACCTCTTGAAGCTCATCAAGAGAATGCCAAGAGTGTGCAAAGCAGTCATCAAAGCAAAAGGTGGCTACTTTGAAGAACCTAGAATATAAGACATATTTTCAGTTGTTTCGCACTTTTTTGTTAAGTATATAATTCCACATGTGTTAATTCATAGTTTTGATGCCTTCAGTGTGAATGTACAATTTTCATAGTCATGAAAATACAGAAAAATCTTTAAATGAGAAGGTGTGTCCAAACTTTTGGTCTGTACTGTATATATACGTATATATATATATATATATATATATATACAGTACATATATATTTAAATGTATATATATATATATATACATATATATATATACTTTATTATTATTTTTTTACTTAATTGCATGTATTTGGAGCTAAAACTTTTTTCCTCAATTGGCTTTCTTAAAAAATGTCGCACCACTTGGCTTTTACAGGCGTTTTGTTCCCCTGCATGTTCAAATTTGACGTGATCTCTGGTTATAAATCAATTCAGAGGAGCTCAGAAAAAGATAGAAAGGAGTTACAAACGCCCCCTCAGATTGTCAGAATGAGCTCACTGATGGATCCTTAGTTAACTCATTCTGCAGCCAACAATAGACCTTGCAACACAGAGAGTATAGAAGGTAAATTGTGTAAATTTTGTAATTAAATCCAATTGCAAAAAAATATTTTTTGCCCCAAATACATGTATATAGGTAAAAACTAATGTCCCCACAGGTGGACACCCCTACAGTTTACTTGACTCTTCTTTTTATAGCAATGCAGGAAATGAGCCTCGATGTCTCTCCTGCCTTTCTCTCTCCAAAGGTTTATGCAACTTCAATGGAGATGGAACAGTAATGCAGTGCCCATACAGGTGTATGGTGCCATGGTATGCCAATATATGCCTTAAAGAGATTTTCCCAAAATTGTAAGTCATCTCCTATCTAAGGGGAATAATTTGTTAATCGTTGAGGGTTTGACTTCTGGGACACCCAGCGATCCTGAGAATGAGGCTCCACAGAGTCCCAATTTGCATGGAGCAGAGATGCTTTTGCTCAACCTTCATGCCATTCATTGTTTATGAGACCGCTGGAGAAGCTAAGCATAGCGCTCTGCTATTTCCAGCAGTCCCATCGACAATTAACAGACTGAAGGTCAAACATTTCTAGGATATGTCATTGCTCGTGTGGTCCAACTTCTAGGATCCTAATTGATCTCGAGAGTAAAGGCGATGTAACGCCAATGTAGATCTTCATCTTCTAAATCTTACATGCACAGTGATCTTCTGGGCCATCCACTTGTCTTGGGGCCACTGTGCAGGAGAAAAACATTGAAAGAGACATGACCTGCTCAGGATTGGTGGGTGTTGCAGAGGTTAGACCTCCACCGATTCAAAAGTTTTGGCAAATCTTGGCGAGAAAACCCGTGAGCGAAATAAAGTGGCAACAACATCATGCGTACGACCAGAACATACTCGAGCTTCATGTCCTACCATACTTTTATTTTCTTTTATAGGTTGAGCGTTCAAGGTAAACCATGAAGAGAGGAACTCATTTGGGAGTCAGATGATGGATGGTTCGGGATGTTCAGATAATATTGCAATCTGGTTCCAATTCACGCCCAACAAAGAAAATCCAAACACTTCTGGATGCCTTTGAAAGCCTTCTTCTTCTTCTTCGTCCTTCATATGCAAGTTCTGGAGATCAGGCCCACCGAGGCTCCATCTCAGCAGCTCAATCATTTATTTTGTTTCAGTTTATTCCTAAATTCCTCTTTAAGGCAATTCAACCTGTTTAATTATTTTTTCTTTATGGATATCTTAATTAGTCTAATCCTGACTGGTCTCTTTCCAATGTTCCTGTTGGCACAGTTTGATTTCAATTAACATTCTGTTTTAGCACTGGAAATGCCCTCGCTTAGATGGAAAAAAAAAAAAAAAAAGTAGTGCCATTTTGGAAGTAATTTCTTTTTCTCTTCTCTGTTTTTTTTATTTCTGTTAATCTGTTGACTTTTATTAAGCTTTTCTTAAGAATCTCGAACTCCTGCTTGGCGATCATAAGTGCCGGCACTCTGCTAAAAGACTTAGATCAGTGTACTTAGATGAAAAATCCAATGTGATTCGCAGCCTCGGCTTCGGAGCTTGGATGTTCATGTGTCCACATGTAAGGCAGAGAGACGATGATGTCTCGATAACTAGAATTCTAAGGATTATAATCCTATAACATTGCTAAATAAATGAAGACATCAATTTGTCTCATTTGGTTGCATTCAAAACTTTGTGATAGAAGTTTAGATACCATCTTTGACTACCTAATTGGTGTTCCAACCTCTCAACGCAAGAGTCAAATATCTCATGAGACCATTACAGCTCCAGGAAAATGGCAACAACCAGTTCATTATTGCACTAATTTCCTTGGTTGGAACATGACCAAATCACAGGGCAAAATGGCGGCAATCTTCCAAGAGCACAGAAACTAATGAGGGCACCTCTTTTATGCCATGTTGATGACTTTATCTTTAACCTGAAGGCATTGGTGTAGAAGATTACATTCCATTTATAAGAAAGGGCAGGCTGGAATCGGTACCAGTTGACCTTGGTTCTGACACAGTAATGAATCTCGACTGTAACAGGTCTACAAAAATCCTCTCATGGTCTACTATCCCTCTACTACCTCTTCCTAATGCCCTGCTCTTCTTTTTGGGTGTCCTTGCTCTTAGTTTTGGGTGTTCCATGCCCATCCTCCCATTTTCCACTGTTGTCTTCAGCTGGGACACACATGTTGACATCTATTTAATAGGCCAACATGCCGTATAACACTTCTTCTCTAGTCAACACCCAGTCACCATAGGTATTTTATGGATCCTTCCTCAGTCACCCAATGCCTGACGATTGGATCTGGTTGACTTCTGTACTGAGAAAGAAAGCTTCAGTTGGTTTTGACCCAACTTGTTTCTGGTCACATCATTTTGTCTGCCGCCCATCCTAACCTCAATCACTCTTCCTTGTATGATTGAGTTCTATTTGTCCTGACCTGTGCACATCTGACTATACTTTAAGTTTGCTGCCTTGGTATCACATGCTTTTATTCAAGTACACAATAGTCGTTGATAATGGAGACTTCTTGGATCAGCGAATTGGGAATTTCCTGAGTTAAGGGTGCAGAGAAATTTTAGGGCTCCATTCCCTAGTTTAGTCTATGTCAAATCTGTTAGCAATGAAGTTGGCCCATTTCATCCTAGACAGGAGTTGTGACGGGTCCTACAAAAGACCATGTCCAAAAGTGATCCTGTCCAACAGTGTATCATCCAGAGGTCAAACCATATAGACTCCCCATAGGCAACTCGAAAAATCATTTCCAAGCCCCATTTTTTTCTTATGGGTCCAAAGTGACCCACAATAAAAAAAAATCATCTAACCCAGTAAGGATGTGCTAAAGTCCTAATGATCATATCATTGGTGTCTCATTTACATTTAGTTTATATTTTAGGTTTACATGTTTCAAAGAATTAAACCACACAATAGTTCCATTACCATGAAGGTTTCCTACCATCGAGCTACTCAAGGCCAGATCACATTCTCATATACTGTGCATTAATAAAGAGTGACGTCAGTACATGTGCATACATGGCTGCCCCAAAAGAGCTAGCACTTGACATAAAATGATTAATAGAAGCTCAAGAGAAATAAAAGAAAAAAAAATGTTTCAAACAGATAATCACAATGGAACAATTCGTTTGCATGCAAACAGAGGACAATGCGGTCCTAAAGTGGAAACAGTTTAAATACATTAAAGAGCTAAGTAAATAATGACATATAATAAAAAAAAGGAGTAATACAATATAAAAAAAATAAAATAAAAAAAAAATAAACATAAAATCATACAAAAGAAATGACGGTAAAATAAACACAATCTCATTAATAGATAATAGAATATAAATCAGTTGATATAAAATATGCAAATTATATAGGAAAAATAACAGTATGTATAACAGGATACCAAATAAATGCATAATATGAACCGTATAATAAGAATAAAAAATAATACTAATAACAACCGCAATAATAATAATAATAACAATGATAATAGTAATAACAGTAATAATACTACTACTACTAATAACCACAATAGCGATAAAAAGATAATAACAATAGTAATAAGAGTAACAACAATATTATTATTATTTAATTGTTAATATTAATATATAATATTATATATTATGGTAATAATTTGTATTATTATTACTATTATTACTATTATTATTATTATTGTACATTGTTTAATTGCATAGATAATATAAAATAAATAATACATTTAATAAAATAATAATTATAATATAAAAAAAAAATATAAACAAAGAAACAACAGATACAAAAAAAAAAATTCTTACAGCTTTGCTATCACCAAGGCTGCATTTTCTATCAACTGAGCATTTGCTTTCATATTCTGACATCTGACATGTTAATGGTAACACATCATTCATTCCCTGGCCTGAATTGCACTGACTTTTCTCAGAATCTATTCCTAAGTGGTGCTATCGGAGAATGCCATGGACATAGTGTGCACCGCAGGACATCAGTGATGGTCAAGTAGAGACCATTACTGGAGCATCTGCATCCATCTGCCGTGAACCAGACAAAATAGAACAACTTAATAGAGGTTACACTGCTTCATGTGTATAAAACAAAGATATTTATATGCTGCAGCTGGGAAGCGCACAAAGCTAATATTTCTGTGAAGCCTATATATCATCCATGTATGATACTTGGTAAAAGGAAATATGACCCATTAAATGCAATAGAAAAATACCTCCTATGGTTACGTATGTACAATATATTGCTGTTATTGACCCCTACGTCGAGAGAAATAACAACAGTACAAGGTGGACTAAGCTTAGAATATCAGAAGGTAATGAATGCAATGTAGCAACCAGTACAGGTCTATACTGCAAACCCCCAAAAAACCCTTTACTAAAAAGTCACAGCCTGTCCGGACCGTCACTACAACTTCTCTGCCTGTCAGACATCGCTGCAGCTTTACTGTTGCATCAAGCCACATATCCAAGCCCTTTCCACCTCCTGCCGACTCCAACTCAAAAACATCTCCCGGATCCATGCATTCCTCAGCAAAGACTCTGCAAAAACACTAGTGCATGCCCTCATCATATCCCGCCTCGACTACTGCAACCTCCTGCTCCGTGGCCTCCCTTCCAACACTCTTGCGCCTCTCCAATCTATCCTAAACTCTGCTGCTCGACTAATCCACCTGTCCCCCCGCTATTCCCCGGCCTCTCCTCTCTGTCAATCCCTTCACTGGCTCCCCATTGCCCAGAGAATTCAGTTCAAAACCCTAACCATGGCATACAAAGCCATCCACAACCTGTCTCCCCCATACATCTGTGACCTAGTCTCCCGGTACTTACCTGCACGCAACCTCCGATCCTCACAAGATCTCCTTCTCTACTCCCCTCTTATCTCCTCCTCCCACAATCGTATACAAGATTTCTCCCGTGCTTCCCCCCTACTCTGGAACTCTCTACCCCAACATATCAGACTCTCGCCGACCGTGGAAACCTTCAAAAGGAACCTGAAGACCCACCTCTTCCGACAAGCCTACAACCTGCAGTAAACACCACTGCACGACCAGCTCTACCCTCACCTAATGTATCCTCACCCATCCCTCGTAGATTGTGAGCCCTCGCGGGCAGGGTCCTCGCTCCTCCTGTACCAGTCGCTGACTCGTTTTGTTAAGATTATGTAAATGCTTTTGTTATGTATATCCCTATCACATGTAAAGCGCCATGGAATAAATGGCGCTATAATAATAAATAATAATAATAATTCTATAGAAAAATTTGAATGAACAAAACTACACTGCTCAAAAAAATAAAGGGAACACTCAAATAACACATCCAAGATCTGAATGAATGAAATATTCTCATTGAATACTTTGTTCTGTACAAAGTTGAATGTGCTGACAACAAAATCACACAAAAATCATAATCATCAATGGAAATCAAATTTATTAACCAATGGAAGCCTGGATTTGGAGTCACCCCCCAAATTAATGTGGAAAAACACACTACAGGCTGATCCAACTTTGATGTAATGTCCTTAAAACAAGTTAAAATGAGGCTCAGTATTGTGTGTGGCCTCCACGTGCCTGTATGACCTCCCTACAACGCCTGGGCATGCTCCTGATGAGGTTGCGGATGGTCTCCTGTGGGATCTCCTCCCAGACCTGGACTAAAGCATCCGCCAACTCCTGGACCGTCTGTGGTGCAATGTGGCGTTGGTGGATGGAGCGAGACATGATGTCCCAGATGTGCTCAATCGGATTCAGGTCTGGGGAACGGGCGGGCCAGTCCATAGCTTCAATGCCTTCATCTTGCAGGAACTGCTGACACACTCCAGCCACATGAGGTCTGGTATTGTCCTGCATTAGGAGGAACCCAGGGCCAACCGCACCAGCATATGATCTCACAAGGGGTCTGAGGATCTCATCTCGGTACCTAATGCAGTCAGGCTACCTCTGGTGAGCACATGGAGGGCTGTGCGGCCCTCCAAAGAAATGCCACCCCACATCATTACTGACCCACTGCCCAACCGGTCATGCTGAAGGATGTTGCAGGCAGCAGATCGCTCTCCACGGCGTCTCCAGACTCTGTCACGTCTGTCACATGTGCTCAGTGTGAACCTGCTTTCATCTGTGAAGGGCACAGGGCGCCAGTGGCTACTTTGCCAATCCTGGTGTTCTGTGGCAAATGCCAAGCGTCCTGCACGGTGTTGGGTTGTGAGCACAACCACCATCTGTGGACTTTGTGCCCTCATACCACCCTCATGGAGTCGGTTTCTAACCATTTGTGCAGACACATGCACATTTGTGGCCTGCTGGAGGTCATTTTGCAGGGCTCTGGCAGTGCTCCTCCTGATCCTCCTTGCACAAAGGTGGAGGTAGCGGTCCTGCTGCTGGGTTGTCACCCTCCTTGGCCCCCTCCACTTTTCCTGGCATACTGGCCTGTCTCCTGGTAGCGCCTCCAGCCTCTGGACACTACGCTGGCAGACACAGCAAACCTTCTTGCCACAGCTCGCATTGATGTGCCATCCTGGATGAGCTGCCCTACCCGAGCAGCTTTTGTGGGTTGTAGAGTCCGTCTCATACTACCACGAGTGTGAAAGCACAACCAACATTCAAAAGTGACCAAAACATCAGCCAGAAAGCATTGGTACTGAGATGTGGTCTGTGGTCCCCACCTGCAGAACCACTCCTTTATTGAGGGTGTCTTGATAATTGCCAATAATTTCCATCTATTGTCTATTCCATTTGCACAACAGCATGTGAAATTGATTGTCAATCAGTGTTGCTTCCTAAGTGGACAGTTTGATTTCACAGAAGTTTGATTCACTTGGAATTATATTCTGTTGTTTAAGTGTTCCCTTTATTTTTTTGAGCAGTGTATATATATAGTAGTGTGTTATATGTGTTTTTCCACTTTAATTTTGGTTAATAAATTTGATTTCCATTGATGATTTTTGTGTGATTTTGTTGTCAGCACATTCAACTTTGTACAGAACAAAGTATTCAATGAGAATATTTCATTCATTCAGATCTAGGATGTGTTATTTGAGTGTTCCCTTTATTTTTTTGAACAGTGTTGATATACAGTACAGACCAAAAGTTTGGACACACCTTCTCATTTTAAGATTTTTCTGTATTTTCATAACTATGAAAATTGTACATTCACACTAAAGGCATCAAAACTATGAATTAACACATGTGGAATTATATACTTAACAAAAAAGTGTAAAACAACTGAAAATATGTCTTCTATTCTAGGCTCTTCAAAGTAGCCACCTTTTTCTTTGATGACTGCTTTGCCATTCTCTTGATGAGCTTCAAGAGGTAGTCACCGGAAATGGTCTTCCAACAATCTTGAAGGAGTTCCCAGAGATGCTTAGCACTTGTTGGCCTTTATGCCTTCACTCTGCGGTCCAGCTCACCCCAAACCATCTCGATTGGGTTCAGGTCTGGTGACTGTGGAGGCCAGGTCATCTGGCGTAGCACCCCATCACTCTCCTTCTTGGTCAAATAGCCCTTACACAGCCTGGAGGTGTGTTTGGGGTCATTGTCCTGTTGAAAAATAAATGATGGTCCAACTAAACGCAAACCGGATGGAATAGCATGCCGCTGCAAGATGCTGTGGTAGCCATGCTGGTTCAGTATGCCTTCAATTTTGAATAAATCCCCAACAGTGTCACCAGCAAAGCACCCCCACACCATCACACCTCCTCCTCCATGCTTCACGGTGGGAACCAGGCATGTAGAGTCCATCCGTTCACCTTTTCTGCGTCGCACAAAGACACGGTGGTTGGAACCAAAAATCTCAAATTTGGACTCATCAGACCAAAGCACAGATTTCCACTGGTCTAATGTACATTCCTTGTGTTCTTTAGCCCAAACAAGTCTCTTCTGCTTGTTGCCTGTCCTTAGCAGTGGTTTCCTAGCAGCTATTTTACCATGAAGGCTTGCTGCACAAAGTCTCCTCTTAACAGTTGTTGAAGAGATGTGTCTGCTGCTAGAACTCTGTGTGGCATTGACCTGGTCTCTAATCTGAGCTGCTGTTAACCTGCGATTTCTGAGGCTGGTGACTCGGATAAACTTATCCTCAGAAGCAGAGGTGACTCTTGGTCTTCCTTTCCTGGGGCGGTCCTCATGTGAGCCAGTTTCTTTGTAGCGCTTGATGGTTTTTGCAACTGCACTTGGGGACACTTTCAAAGTTTTCCCAATTTTTCGCACTGACTGACCTTCATTTCTTAAAGTAACGATGGCCACTCGTTTTTCTTCACTTAGCTGCTTTTTTCTTGCCATAATACAAATTCTAACAGTCTATTCAGTAGGACTATCAGCTGTGTATCCACCAGACTTCTGCACAACACAACTGATGGTCCTAACCCCATTTATAAGGCAAGAAATCCCACTTATTAAACCTGACAGGGCACACCTGTGAAGTGAAAACTATTTCCGGTGACTACCTCTTGAAGCTCATCAAGAGAATGCCAAGAGTGTGCAAAGCAGTCATCAAAGCAAAAGGTGGCTACTTTGAAGAACCTAGAATAGAAGACATATTTTCAGTTGTTTCACACTTTTTTGTTAAGTATATAATTCCACATGTGTTAATTCATAGTGTTGATGCCTTCAGTGTGAATGTACAATTTTCATAGTCATGAAAATCCAGAAAAATCTTAAAATGAGAAGGTGTGTCCAAACTTTTGGTCTGTACTGTATATATATATATATATATATATATATATATATATATATTATTTTTACCCCCTTCCCTCTATTATGAATCATGGTTCTGCGCTCCCACCTGGGAATTGCGCAGTTCTGGTGCTACGCTACTTCGGTCGCAAGTGAAGTGCCGCCATTGTCCTGAGACACTCCCAAAAGACCCTGCATCTGCTCGTTAAGCCACTTGACCGGATCCATTTAGATATATATATGGCTATGTATTCTGTTCCGCACTTTGCAGAGGAACCCAGCAAGACTGGCACTAAACCAACAAATGGCAACCACAGATGCACTTGGAACAAGCTGCTCAGCTAGGCGAGCCCTTGAGGGCCGGGAATACTCTTCACCCAGATCTCAGAAAATTGAAGGGGGACTTTGGTAGAGCCCTTCCCAGGCCCACTGTCGCCAGGCAGCAGCTGGGATCTGGTGACGCTTCTGGTGCCCAGTTGAGGAACAGGTGAGTACCTCTGCAAGAACCCCAGGAAGTGAAACCAGAAGAGAAAATGAGAAAACCCCTGAAAAGATAGAAAAATTTAATGCTAGCACCACTCACTACCACGCAGATAGGGAACTATAATAAACAGCAAAGGACTGAGCAGGGAGCAGGATTATATAGCCCGTCTAATGATCAGGTGTTTATTACCTCCCAATCATTCCCAGACAGCCACTCCCTGCTAATTTCACCAGCAGACTGGACAAAATCTCACTATTTCTTAGTGCCAGACAAAATAGCATACTGTGTTGCCTGGCAACTGGGGAATACAGTGTCCCATCTTCCCCGGGCAGAGAAATCAGTGAGAGACACGGCGTCCCGCGTCCTCACACATCCCACAACACCAGAACGCGAATTCTTTCCTCCAGAGAGCAATTATGACAAAGTCAATTGGGATCTTCTTGCCATAAAGTTAGCTTTGGAGGAGTGGAGGCATCTACTTGATGGAGCTAAGCACCCATTCACGGTGCTTACTGACCATAAGAATCTGTTTTTTTAGAGAATGCTAAGAGGCTGAACTCAAGACAAGCCAGATGGGCCTTGTTTTTTACCAGATTAAATTTTTTGATTTCTTACGCTCCACAAGATTGGAACAGTTTCCCTGCGTGTGTGGTAACTCCACCTCTAGGGTCAGGACAATGGCAGCGCTTGCGATAGGAGTATCGTAGCACTGGACCTGCTCCATTCCCAGATTGGAGCACAGAACCATGGTTCGTAACACCCTCCCTTTTATGATTATTTTAGGGTCTGGAGAGACTGCAGAAAATGGTAAACGTCTTGTCATGGAAATCGGGACTGATTTTATTGGGACCAAATCGAATCTCCTTGACGAAACGAGCGAATCTGCCCGAAATGAAGTTCTGGAAATTCTCTTACGTATAGTTTTCATTTTATAGAAATGAACAAAAGTATAAATTACTATATAGGGAAGCATGGTGGCTCAGTGATCAGCACTAATATTGGGTTCATGGGTTCAAATCCACCCAAGGATGTCCTTACGTGGTTCTCCAAGACACACTAATAGGAAAATTAGATTGTGAGACCCAATTGAGACAGTGATGACAAAGTTTGTACAGCGCTGCAGAATATGTTGGTGATATATGTGAGCATAATAATCCAAAAAATTAATAAATTATTATAAAGAGCCATACAAGGTATAAATTAATTGATATCTCCAGCTATTCCTCTGTGCTCATAGCTGTAACCCACCTTGCTCTTCACTGGACCCACCAGTCTTCCTGTAGTGATCAGGGTTGGAACCTGCTGATAAGTAAACACAGACCAGAGGTGACCACCAAAGCTGGAGCCATGGGGGCTGAAAGGGTGAGTATTGGCTCTTTTAATTTTAACATATTAGTCCAAATTTTTAAAATACACACACAAAATGGAGTTTAGGGTCATTGTGGACAAAATAGTATATATTTTAATGTCATATATTAAGTTTTCAGTCTTTGTTTCCTGCAGACCCCGATCTGACCTACATATCTGCACTGACATCACAGTTTGAGAGTAAAGGCTAGGATGAGACTCGCGCCTGAGGAAGTGAAATACAGATAAAGCACCTGAACCTAGATTTGTGACTTGCATTGGGTCGCCTACTCATTTTCCACCCATCCATGCCAGGCTGCTGTTGGCATCTCATACCACAAACCATAGATAAGAAAAGAGGGCAAAGCAACCAGATGGTTGATGAGATTAAACTAGATGCAGCTGCCTTCAGATCTTATCCCCATTACAGGCTACAAAAAGATGACAGGTTTCATGAATTTCATCTTAAGTCCTATTTATATTCGCAGTTATGTACAGAGCACTGTTCTCCAACCTATGGCAGTCGAGAAACACCAAGTTCTAGCAGGTTGTAGCCTCAAAAGAGCTGGAGAACCGTGGGTTGGAATCCACTACACCGATCACACTCATTAGATATATGGTGGCCAACCTTGACAGCAGATTGGCAGTATTTATGGGAAAGATCAGGGGTGAAAGTTGTTGTCCAAATGAGCATTTGGCCCAAAGAAAATCATGTGTATGCTCAGGTCAGTTCATGTATGTGCTCAGGTCAAGGTCAGCTTTTTAGATATGAAAATTAGAAAACTCTGGTGTCTCTTGGCCAAGTATACCGAGCATGAGATTGTCAATCAAGCAGAAATGTACCCACTTTATTGATTCCCAAAGGATTTAAAGGTTTAATCGAGCATCACTCAGTTCTGCAACTGACGTGCCTATGACGTTATGACCCCACACAATTTCTGATATGTGTGTGCGCATGCTAAGCAGGTGTCATGCACAGGTCCTATTCTAATAATCAGGTCATGGTCACGATGTCTGTTGACTGTGCACACATCTTGACAGGTTTGTGAAATCACTATGTCATGTGTCGGTAGACTGCTCTCTCATACACATAAGCTCTCATGAACAAATTAATGTTCGTGTGTTTTTAATGAGGAGAGAGGAGAAGGCCACTGACCGGCTTCTCTGACAGAGGTTTAGTTTCACTGAAAACCAATGAATTGGCCATTAAAATTCCAACTGCCCTATAGATGATGTTGGGGAGAGTTGGGGGGCCCCCCATCTACATCAGACAGTTGGCCAATCTTGCCAAAATCAGCAAATTTGGCCAACTTGTATCTAGTTTCTATGGAGGACTTAAGCCCCATTATCTAAATGTAGTGGCTAAGGTCCCTCGAAGATGTGCAAACCACTGTTGTTACCTCCCCCGACATTACACTCTACAGCTTATCTGTGTTCTTTGGATGTTATATACCCACCATGAACCTTGTGACGATGGACAATATTCATACCAGACTTACCTAATCGAGGATATTTGTAGCATGGCTCCAAATGATGTTTCTGCACAAGAACTTGATCCAAATTTTTTACAATAAGACTCTTCCAATTTGAGTTAGATTTTCAGACCCAGCTCAGACCATTGTAGTAGCACCTATGCTTTTTATCTTGATTTCATTGCCACCCTTAATTAATTTAAGGATTTGCTCATTGGTGTAAAGGAACCAATACATGTTCATAAACTGTTCTAGTGACAGCTATGAGTCCCAAAGCAGCCCCTACTACATGCACGTGAATGCATGTTCCGGCCAAGGCGTTCACAGTGGTGACCGGTGAGTAAGCTGTTGCCAGATATCTTTGACAATGTCATATCTTCCTTGATAAGAAAATATCAGACATGTTAAAATCCAACACGTCTGGTTCTTCTTTCTACCTGACATCAGCAAAACAATTACCAAACACATACGATGGCTCAGTTCTGCAAAAATCAGTGGGTTCTGAAGACTTTATGGCCACCTTATGTCCACAGTTTGTATGCTCCAGATCTAAGGACCTCACTTGTAGTCACATTGGTTACCAGAAGGACTTCCATGTACAGATGAGAGATTAGCTGGTCAGAGCTACAATACAATATAACATATTTCCATCATCTAACATTGGACTAAAGTAACCCTACGATAGATGGGCTGGTAGGTTTATGTATGGAGCGAATCTCCCGATATTTGATACAGGCAGATTTGCTCAATTTGAGGATGGGAATCAATCATCCAATAATTTTTTTAGGATTATACTAGTCTACCCACCTCTCATTGACCCTCTCCATATCTGTCTAGTCCTCCAACTGACTCCTCTTTGGCCTTATTTTTCTTCTCTCTTCTGGCTTGTGCTGCCATTGACAAAATCTTTGCAGTCATGTGGGACCCAACGCACACAGATGACATGCATCATTCCCAACGTGACCACTTTGGGTATAGTCAGCTATGGCACCGATCCGAAGACCAGGAAGAGAAGCTCAAAGAGGAGCAATCAGAGTACTGAATGGCAACAGGAGAGTTTTGGAGAGGATGAGTATAATAGTTTGGGTTTTTTTAAACCCAAACCCTCAGAATCCAGCAGAATTCTAGATTTTCACAAACTGATTTCCAAAAAGTTTAGATTTGTTAGAATCCAAATTTTGGGGAGAATTTATGGTAAAATCAGTTTATTTGGAATGGATTCTCTAGTTATCACAAATTAAATCTTAACCTGGACAATTTTGCGGTGACAAGATCTTGATATTCTTCTCCTACTAAATTGATTCATGTGATCAGATCTGGACTCAAGGGAAATGTAACCCTAAATGTTCACCTTCTGTTTATGAAATGAAATATCATTTCTAAAATCTGAATTATTTGATAATTTAGAGACTGGCTGGAAGCACAAAAAAAAGTTTTGTAAATATTGATAAACTTTTCTTTTGTTTTTCACATACCCCAAAAAGTCTGTAAGTAAAGAAAGGGTTTTTTTTCTTTTTGCCTTCTTGTCAGAAACTACTAAATAATGATCTGTTTTTTTTTTTTTTTTTTTAATATTATATTTGCAGGACCCATAGACATAGTGTCAATCCAGTAATCGCACAAATGTCATAGTATCACCAAGTACATAATAATGAGAGATGAAGTTGTCAGGAATGATGAGAGATATCTGCGAATATGCAAAGCACCGATCCCGCTCCTGCCGACATCCAACATGCCGAGCTCTTTTATACCTGTTGCTCTCATCCAGAGATTGTACAAACAGACAATGGATTGTTACAGATGTGACTTTCCGAGAAATTGATTCTGAAGGGAGTTCAACAGGTTAAAAAGATATAAAAAGCAAAACAAATTCAGATTATTCAATTTTCATTAAAAAAAATGTAAAAAAATGAAAAATAATAATAAGAACGATGATCTCGTAAAATGTCAAGAAATTGATCCAAATCAAGGCAGCTTTAGGTTTTAATCAGTTACATTTCCTAATTCATTTTTGGGGTATTCAGTGCACTCCATTTCTGAAATTGTGCTTGTACAGTAAAGTCTGTTCTCTAATAAAATGTGTAATTGTCAGAGTGTCAGGCTGATGCCGGTGTTTTTGTGTACGCAGCGCATCCTGTAAAAATATTATACCGTAATTTATTTCCCAATTAACATTTCCCTGTCTCCAGTCTTGCTTTATATGAGTTTGGCATTCACTGGGGGCATTTATTGTTGTTGTAATTTATATGAATAGGTAAAGATGTGAGTGTAACAGGCGGCTAAGCTGAGGGAGAGGCGGCCCGACCGGGAAAAAGCCGAACAAGTCGCTTCTGTGATTATATAATATGCAATTACATAATGGTGAGAGAGAGAGATAGATTGATAGATAGATAGATAGATAGATAGATAGAGATAGATAATAGATAGATAATAGATAATAGATAATAGATAATAGATAGATAGATAGATAGATAATAGATACATAGATAATAGATAGATAGATAATAGATAGATAGATAAATAGATAGATAGATAGAGATAGATAATAGATAGATAATAGATAGATAATAGATACATAGATAATAGATAGATAGATAATAGATAGATAGATAATAGCTAGATAGATAGAGAGATAGATAGATAATAGATAGATAGATAGATGAATAGAGAGATAGATAATAGATAGATAGATAGATAGATAATAGCTAGATAGATAGAGAGATAGATAATAGATAGATGATAGATAATAGATAGATAGATAGATAATAGATAGATAGATAATAGATAATAGATAGATATGAGATATATAAGAGATAGATATATAGATAGATAGATCGATAATAGATAGATAGATAGATAGATAGATAATAGATAATAGATAGATAATAGATAGACAGATAGATTGATAGATAGATAGATAATAGATGATAGACAGATAATAGATAGATGATAGATAATAGATAGATGGATAGATGATAGATAGATAGATATTAGATAGATAATAGATAGATTCTAGATAGATAGATAATAGATAGATATAAAAAGTGTGTAATAGATAGATAATAGATAGCTGATACATACAGTAGATCATTTGATAGACATAAGATAATCAATAGATAGATAGATGATAGATAATAGACAATCTATAATAAAGTCCTTATTTATGTTTTATATATGAGCAATGTTTCCCTTTAAAGTCAGATTTCCCCCATAACATGAACTGTACGGATCTGATGTTTTCTCTCTTCCTGTTGTTTTCTCTTCTAATCACTTCTTTGTTTAATTTCTGCCACTTCACTCTCAATTATTATTTATAATGGCAGCTTTTTCTATGACAGCCAAGATGCGCGGCTCCTCTTGTCCCGATGTATCTGCCAATGATGTCTCTGACTGGCTTGACAGAAGGAAGCCTGTTTCAGATGAGTAGAGAAATCATTTTCAAAGCCTTTACCTTGCAGACAAACCTTTTCATTAAAACTTTCCTGTGTTTGGCGTTATTTTTTTCCATAATTTACCGAGTGCAGAGACCGTCCCACACCGCCCGCAGCCTCGGCTGGAGGTAAGGAAACGCATGTTACGTAACGGGGCTCATTGACCGGTCCGTGCATTCAGGAATGACATCTAGATATCATAAAGCAATACATAATGCATAAACCACATGCTTTTCATTTTTGACTTCGATACACAGAGAAATGAAAAGGCATCCTGGTTTCAAAAGATTCCGAGGGGAAAAAAATAGAATCTTTGAGAATAGGAGAAAATAATATTTTGTAAATAATTGACATATGTTTACTTTTGGCAATAATATACAAGTATACGTTAGTATCGTATATTTCTCATCCCATCCATCCACCCATTTCAGTGAATACAAATACTGTACAAATGTTATCTCAAGCTGCCCTCTAAATTAAAAAACATCAGAATATTTTTTTACTATTTTACTATTGCATCATCTGCTGTTAATTGCTTACTTTAAATGATGCACTGTGTTAAAATTGCAAATATTTTTTTTTATTTTTTTTTATTTTTTTTTGTATTTCTTTCCCATAGGATCTGGTGTCTTTCTCGCCTCCGGCTGCACAATTTATAGTTTTAAATATATATTTTTTTTGTAGATTTTATTTAATGCAACCAAATTAAAAGTCTTAGTTATTGTTAACCACTCAAACATCAAAAAAATAATAAGTGTTGCGGATAAGATTTAAAGAACCCCGGGCATTGATAGTTCTAAAAAAAAAAAAACTGTAAAAAAATTACATTTATATATTTTAGGCCTGTTTAAATGAGCTAAATAATAAATATTAATATAATAATATATATAATTATTAATATTTAGATACATAGATTCTATATATAAAAATAATAATTGTTACATTTATATATATATATATATAATTTAATTATATATCATTTATTATATATAATTAGATAATATTTATTTTATTATATTATCATATAATTATATTAGATATTATATTTGATATATAATTATTACAAAATAATTCAAATTAATTGAGTGTATTTTTTGAAATCACACTAGATATTATAATTGATATATAATTATTACAAAATAATTTAAATTAATTTAGTGCATTTTTTAAAATCACACAAAGTAAAAGCTGTTCATTTAATCTTTGCAATGACAACTTAGAATAAAAAAAAATCTTTATAAAACATATTAAAAAAAATATATATATATTTTTTTTAATTATTGCCCCACCCATAAATCCTCCACATTAGTAGCATACAGGACGCTTGCCCATTTATAACCCTTATAAAACATCATTACCATTCAATATATATTGATATTAATAATGATAATGTCTCTAAAGCACTGCGGAATATGATGGTGCTATATAAGCGTAATAATAAAATAATAGCTAATAGAAATAATTATCAAAGACTAAATTGTATTTGTGTAATTTAAAAAGAAAAAAGTTTCAAAACAATAAGGAAAATATAAAAATAAGTAGTTCAAAAATAAAGAATTAAATCGGAAAAAAATGACAATTAAATACGGAAATCATCCAATAGAAATAAGAAACTCTTAAAAGATAGACGCAATTAAGTGAGAAAATATAAAATCAGCCGATAAAGAGGAATAATTAAATACGTAAATATTAAATAAATAATTAAAATATATAAGAATATATATAATAAAGAAGATAAATTATATATATATAAAAAAAAAGAAAAGTATGTTAAATAACAAGTCAACTTTCTCCCTTTTATTTGTACTTACACAAAAAATATTGTGAAGCTTGCAGGTAAATTATACAGGATTTTTTTTTTACAAGGCTTTTCAGTGTAATTGACTTAAAGGCTTAGCACAGGGGGGAAAAAAAATCCTCTGCACACATAAAGCCATACTTAGAGATAATTCAAAGTAACTCTTCAAAAACAGTCTCCTTAAAGGGCCATAAACATCTACCTATGGGTTAGCAGCCGCTCTAGTTCTTGTCTGAGGGGGTGCCGCTCGTCTCGTGATGGATTCCTGTGTATTTCTGTTTATACTTTGCGTTACACATAGATGGTGTTTCAGTTCTAGCCGGAGTGAAACGCACTTTTATGTGTTCGGAATGCAGATTGAGTTAAGAAGACAAATTAATAGTCTACAAAAATTAGCTCTATTAGACAATCTGGAAGGACTTGGCAGAGCGCCTGCCTATTTTTGCATGAACATTTGTTAACTGCTGATGAAAAATTCAGTTCTCCTACTTAGGTGAAGAGATGTATTTGCTTTTTTTGCTAGGAATGGAATGGAGTATAAGCAATCAACATGCTGTTGAACGGCTCGCGACGCTGTGTCTGTCAAAATGAACTTCTCTGCAAAAATAAAGGAATCTGTTCTTTTATTTGAAAACTTCCACGGCTGATTTTTTATTTTACATTTCTTTGCAATTAATAATTCTGTGTATGGAATCAAGAATATTTACCCCCCACCCACTTCAGAAGAACTAGAGACTGAAAAATATGTAGCTCTTTATTTTTTAGCTTATCGGCCTCAAAAGCAAAAACATATCAGGTTTGGATGAGATATATAGATGGAGCAGAGTTGATTGTCCAGAAATTTATTGAGTATTCATGGTGGACATCTTCCAGGATCAGCAGCTATGAAGAGAACAGGGGTCCCCCAACCCTTGACCTGCTCGGTAAAACACCGAATACATGCCTCTCTCCATTCACTGCTATGGAAAGGCACGACAGTCAAGCTATTTCCATAATTTCCACCAAAAGTGGAAGTAGAGAAACCCATAGGTGTTGGTCCCATAGGTGGTCACTATGGCATATCCCATGAATAAGCCATAAATGATTTTGAAAGGAATGCCCCTAGGGTGCAGTAATGGGTCACATGGTCACAACGGGGGTATGTGCTGGGAAATGCTCTCAACATCCTCCTCAGACAAGAGGAGAAAATAGATAAATGGGTCAAAACTTGGGCATGTCTTGTGTAAATTTTGGGAAAAATAGGCATTATTGAGTGTTTTGTTGGCATCGTTGAGCAGATCAGGACTTGAGTTCCGCGAATGAGGATGCAAATATCCTTGTAATATCCTTGCAATAGACGAGTCCTGTGCACCACTCTGTTGTCTGTGCACCACTTGTTGCAACCCTCAGCAAGGTTGTAGCAATACAGAGAAATCCAGGACACTAGACATCCTCCTTTTGATAACTTTATTAGTGCAGAAAAATCACAATGTTTCGGCCTTGCAGGGCCTTTATCAAAACATAAAAAAGAGAGCGATGCATTATATGGATAGCTCTTTTTTTATGGCTTGATAAAGGCCCTGCAAGGCCGAAACGTTGTGATGCTTCTGTACTAATAAAGTAAAAGGAGGACGTCTGGAGCCCTGGTTCCTGGATTTCTTGAGGGTACAAATATCGGGAGATATGGTTTGGAGGGGGCTGTATCATGGCTCTGCATAACTTCTGAGTTGGGTTCAGCCATAATACAGAAATGTTAGCACTCTACGGGCCAACCTGTACATCTGCAGGCCAATAACTTCATCCAATGACAACAAACTCAGCATGAATGAGTAAAAGAAACAATAGTGTCATGCTCTATTGGACATTGGAGAAGGTACCGAAGAGGCACTGTTGCCTGATAGTACTTTTCGACCCCATAATAAGACACCAGTATTATGATATGTGTTGCATAGGGTCCAATATCACAAATACATTGAGATTCAGGTGCTTTAGGTTGGATATCTGGGGCTCTAATGCAGAGATATTTCATGATGCAAACCTGTACTATACGGCGCCACACAGAGTGTCTATAGTACCAAGGCATTGAGAATCCATGTGCTTTAGCTTTACATTCAGTCCCAAAATCTTATTGTGAAATCATGATTGTGCCTTGTACCCTGTGACAAACTCAGCTCCGCTACATCTTGCAAACACAGCTCTGCAACGTTAGCAATGATATGCCTGCTATTTCATGCTGCTGTACAGATGGTAATGACTTCGCCCCACCTCCCTTCATCACAAAGCTTTATCAACTTCACATCCTCCCAGCCCTTACAAATACACATCAGAGAAAGTTAAGATAAAAAGAGAATCAAAGGTATAATAAGATTAGAAGCGCAGAAGTGCGTCAATACGTCTACTTAAATCTCATTGTCGATTCGGCACATGTAGTGCAGAATATTTTTTTCTTTTACAATGAACGCCGAGAGACGAGGAGGATTCTTACTGTATGGCGGAGCCGCTGACAAGGGAACTGAAAACAGTCATATTTCATGTCTGAACGTCGGAGAACATGAAAAGGAGACTCAAACAAACTATTGTTTCATTAGTCAATCAGTTTAAATTGGATTTGCAGGATGGTTAGCGTTACCCCCCCAGAGATCGACTTGGCACAAAATATGAATCCGGGTGTCTATACAAACATGTAAAACAAGTAGAAGAAACAAAAATCCAAATTCAGAAGTCGAATATGTAAAACAGAAAAGGGTTAAAGAGGTTGTCCACTACTTTAACATTGATGGCCTCTCCATAGGATAGGTCATCAATGCCTGATCGTTGGGGGTGCGACATCCGGTATCCTTGCCGATCTGCTGTTCTCGGTGGCCGGACCGGAAGTGCTCAGTTACCGAGCAGTTTCCTCTACTGATAGTGGCCGCGGCAGGGTACTGCACATCTGCCTCCTATTGACTTGAATTAGGTTGGCTGTGCAATACCCAGCCGCGGCCACTATCAATAGACGGAGAAACTCCATAACTGAGCACTTCCGGTTGCTGCCGGCACCTAGAACAGATAATCAGTGGAGGTGCCGGGTGTAGCACCCCCACCGATCAGACATTGATGACCTATGGTAAGGATAGGCCATCAATGTTAACGTAATGGACAACCTCTTTAATGGATATAGCCATATAGTAATAGCTGGTTCAGTTGCCTTAAAGGGCCTATAGTCTCTATCGGAATAAGAATATTATGAATTACACATATTAGGATACTGTTTCAAATGTTGCAAAAGCTTCAGCAGGTTACTCCTCTGTCAGTACACAATATATTATTCACGTATAGATGCACAAAATCTCATGTTCCAATAGGTTGGGTAGTTAGTTTCGTGTTTGGTTGTTTGGTTAAAGTGGGTTTTTCACCAAAAATGTACAAAAAGGCTTATACTAATACATTATGATTTAGAACAATAACCACAGTTTGGAAATCATGACTCTTTCATGTAAAAAGATATAGGACTTTTCCTAAATCTTTAGACGGCCATTTTTTAAAGAGATAACAGGAAGTGCAGATATATCAGTTACCTGCTTTAAGTTAGCTTCTCAGAAACTGATGGTCTACTGGTATTTTGTCAACAGGTCCCAATATCATCAAAAGAACAAGTTACCCAGGAGTAAATTTAAATGACCTCCAATATGGCTGCACTTCATGTTGTCACTTTAAAAAAAATGTCTGCCACAACAAAACAGAAAAATGTCAATATCTCTGGAAGGAAAAGGAACTTTATTACCAAACTTTGACTACTATTCTTACTTATGATTTATTAATATATATAGATGGTTTCACCATTAAGGGTGGAAATCCACTTAACCCCTTTACGACCTTGGACGTATAGGTACGTCCAAGGTCGCCTATACCTGTTTGATGCGGGCTTCGGCGCTGAGCCCGCATCTTTCCCAGCACATGACAGCTGATCTGATCGCGATCCACCCGCGGCTGCTAACATGTTAAATGCTGCAGTTAAGCTCCAACAGAGGTATTTAACATGGCCGCGCTGGAAGCCCGTCATAAGACTTGCCCATTGGCAATATTACATTGGCATATGACAATCGCATGACAACCTGGGGTCTGTATGAGACCCTTGTGGTTGTCATAGCCAATCTGCTATGAGCGCCCCCCAGTGGTCGGCGTTCAAAGCAGATGAGTATTTTTGTTACATATAGCAGGACTGAAGCCTTATGTGTAAAGCACGCGATCAGATGATCGCAGCTCCTAGTCTCACATGGAGACTATTAAAGCAAGAGTAAAGTAAAAAAAAATGTAAAAAAATATAAAAAAAATTAAAAAAAATCTAAAAGTTCATATCACCCCATTTTGCCCCATTCAAAATAAAACAATTAAAAAAAAATCAAATATACACATATTTGGTATCGCCGTGTTCAGAATCGCCCAATCTATCAACATATAAAAATAATGAATCTGATCGGTAAACGGCGAAACAAGAAAAGAAATCAAAACACCAGAATTACGTTTTTCTGGTAGCCCCAACATTGCAATAAAATGCAATAACGAGCGATAAAAACATCATATCTACAACAAAATAGTATCAATAAAAATGCCAGCTCAGCGCGCAAAAAATAAGCCCTCACCCAGTCCCAGATCCCGAAAAAGAGAGGGGCTATGGGTGCAATTATTTTTTTTTTTTTTTACAAATTTTGGATTTTTTTTCACCACTTCAATAAAAAAGAGCCTATTCATGTTTGGTGTCTATGAACTCGTAATGATGTGGAGAATCATAATGGCAGAGTAGTTTTAGCATTTAGTGAACATGGTAAAAAAAATAAAAATAAAACAATTGTGGAATTGCACTTTTTTTGCAATTTCACCGCACTTAGAATTTTTTTTTCCATTTTCCAGTGCACAATATGGTAAAATCAATGACGTCGTTCAAAAGTACAACTCGTCCTACAAAAAATAAACCCTCACATGGCCATATTGACAGAAAAATATAAAAGTTATGGCTCTGGGAAGAAGGGGAGCAAGAAATGAAAACACAAAAATGGGAAAAACCCAAGGTGGTAAAGGGGTTAAATAGAAAGGCACGCCTAATACATAAGAGCCCTACCTGTAAAATCATCAACATTTTTTACTTTTCTTAGTGTCTACTGTTTTATAGTTTTGAGAAGAATGAGATCCGATGGTCCAGAATTTTTGGAATTCGCTTCTGTGTGCATTAATTATGAAATCATAGTTTCCTCAAAAAGATCTCATGTTTGCTTGAAGATGATCACTATTCACGGAATTATTTTTGCTTCAGTCTTTATAGCTCAGGTGTGGGGTCAAATAATTTGCCTGCAATGGCCAATACTTAATTCCAGACCTACTATGGCCAAAACTAATATGTTTAGTTGAGTATCTCTGAGTGTTGGGTGGATTTCATAGAAGGTAGATTTTGACATCTTCTGTAGCACATTATCATCATCCTCTTCTGTCTTCTCTAAAAGATGGTTCCAAACTCTTCTTGGTACAATTTTTTGGGTAATTTCACAATGTGATAATATTCACAAAATGTTGAAATAGGAGAAATTTTCTAGTAACATTTTCTTCTTCCTCTACTCAATAATCCTCACGATCATGACCCAGTGGAAAAAAAGGTTCTGTAGAATATTGCGGCATTAGACACAAAAAGTTTCCTGATATAGTAAAACAAATTATATAAGCTGTAGGACAAGCAAAAATTAAAAAATTTGCAAAGTAGATTTAGAACTTTTATATTTCTCAAAAAAAAAATGCTTGGCTTGGACAAATAGTATTTTTGATCATTTCATGTTGATGGACTCAATTCAATGGTTAGTTTTTGATTTCGAAGGACGATCTCATACCACTCATTTCCCGTAATAAGCACAATTTACAAAATAAGCCAAGGTTGGCTGGAAATTGATTATTTGTCGATTTTGTTCCTTAATTTCCTTTGGGTTTCCAATCCTAATGTTAACAGTGTTTATGTTGGAATTGTTGCTGTCCATCCGTAGTATTTGGCTTCTGGTCAAGTTGGGTTTGGAAATGTCAAGATTGTACTTTACAAAAGTATGTCTTCTTAGCCCACTAAATAGTTAGACATGAGCCAAAGGGCCCCTCTGTCTTTGTCACGCACGGTGTAGGAAAGACTAAGTGCAACACAGAGGGAAGAGGGGAAGGGAGCCCAAACACAAGGGAAAGGGGCAGTGGAGACCCTTAGGCAGATCTAATATCACTTTACCTATCTTGCCATCCCTTTATTGGTTCCACACCTATCGTCGACCAGGAACCCTAAGCCCTGTATATCCCTAGAGCTTGGCCTTACATAGGAAGGATGATGGGTGAGCACTGGTCAGACCCCACTACTAACTAAAGACAACAAGGAAAACAAACAAAGGGGATAAACTTAGCTTGAGCTGACACCAGAGGAGTACCCCAACTGTCCTCCAAGGGCACCAGAGAAGAAGCTAGCCGATAGCTAGAGCTCCAAACCAGCATCCAAGTACATCGAAATATCACCGGCAGCTCCCTGCAGCAAACTGATAGTTTTTATCTCCACTGCAAGGGTGTGTCAATTAACAGCAGGAGAGAGGTAGCCCTTGGGTCTTAAAGTAAGAAGGATTAAGAAGGCGTCTGCAATGCCAAGCGCAGTGACCTTTTACAGCCAGATCCAGAGCGACTGTCTATAACACCTGAGACCTGACACACCCGTAACAGTCTTGTCCGAAGATGCCAGTATTTAAATGGTATATGGTACGTGGGGACCCTGTGCCAAGTGATCCTGGTGGACCTTATTGATTACTATGATGTTTCAGTGTATACCCCGGCTATCTATACTGAGGGTCTCAGAATGCTGGTAGGATCGGGGGTTCAGGCTTTACAACTAAAACTGTTTTACTAGAGTTTTTTTATGTCATTATTACCCAAGAAATAAAACAGTGAGCAATTAGTTAATTATTCATACAAGACTCCCGGTAAATTGCCTAATAGTTTGCACGTCTTAATTACTCACATTTTGTATCGCGCTGTAGTGATACCGTCTCTTCTTTTGTGTTTAAACAATTGGTTTTACAATCGCCTCGGTTAGGGATAGCATGAATGGAATTTTTAATGAAGACGTAATTTCCTCACGCTGTCGGTTTGCAACAAAAAATATCAGACTTTGGGTGATAAATTTGTGAATTTTGTTCTTCGGGATTGCGAGTGGTGGCCGGCGGCATTAGTGCGCTTTGGTTAGTAAGGATGTCAAGTTTATCTATAATTTTACATTTGTAAAGTTTTGCTCCCAATTATTTTTGAAAATGAACACAATCTAACCAAGGATAAAAGGCGATTCCAATAAAATTACCAGTGTGATTGTTTTAATCACCGGCAAGTGAGTACCCAAAAGCTCCTTTCTTAAAGACTACTGGAGACTCGAGAATCATTAAGAACCCACCAACGTTCAAAGATTTTGATGGTCAAAACTAATGAGTTCATGAGATGGGACCAGGAGGAAAGTGGATCAGAATCATCTGTGGTCTCCCATTCTGGTCCAGCCAGGGCAGATGCTGCTTAGCATCACCGTTGGTCCCAACGCCTAGCCAGTGCACGAGAAGTACAGGCTGTCTCTCAGGCCCTTGTTCCTAGTAGTGTTAAGCATAGGTTGTGGAGGGGAACAAGGGCTGCTACAGCCTAAGTCCAGGATGCACTGCACTGAGCATGCCCGTGACATGACGGACCGTGATTGGTGCTTTGGTGTCAGCTGATCCGGTGACCTGGCACCGCCTGATTGGCCGCGGGTGACGTCATCAGTAGTGCGACCAATAATGCGACAGTGGGCAGGGCTTAGTCTTTAAATAGGCCGCCCACAAGCATGGCGGCGCGTTCTGATCATTGATCTAAGGTTGTGTTACTGTGTGGATGCTTGTCTGTTTGGGCTCCACGTGCTCTCTTGCTGCTCTAGCTTCGGACAGGCAGGTTTAGCGGGGGATAGGCAGTCATATCTGGAGGGAGGCAGGTAGTTCCATTTGACAGCCTGGCTCCGACAAGGGGGTCGCTATACACCCTGAGCAGACTGCGGACTCTGTATTCCTGGCACCGCCTGTTAGCCACGTGGAGAGATACTCCTCAGTCCGGTAGCACGCCGGCTGGGAGCATTTATACGCCGGCGTGAGTCACACACACGTCCTAGCGCCTGCTGCATAGTCCCTGTGCAGTTAACAGGGCTACGGCTACATTATTTGTCGCACATCTCTCGTGCAGTTAACGGAGATAGTGCGAATCCCTATTCCCGTTCCGGTGTGCAGTAACACTGGAGGGATTTATATATTAATTGGTTGTTTTACCTTCTTACCCGGAAGGTGTTCGGCCGCAGTCTTCCAGACAGCATCGCGGACCCCGGGTTCGGTTGCTTTCCATTATTAATAAAGTTGTTTGCAACCGTCCCCATAACATATGGACCGCTACCTCTTCTCAAGTTTTACGTGCCCTTCAGTGCACCAGCTGACATCTCTTGGAATAGGAAGCCACAAGTGGCCTGATAACCGAGGCTTGTGACCACCATAGGAGATGTGTACAACACATTGCTTTGTGTTATTTGGCTATTGCATGTGGCTGTTATTGAGCACTATTTGTCAATATTTAAGGGAACCTGTCAGCAGGTTTTGCTATGTAATCTGAGAGGAACATGATGTAGGGGCTGAGGCCCTGATTCCAGCGATGTGTCACTTACTGGGCTGTGTTTTGCTGTTTCAATAAAATCAATGTTTTATCAGCAGGAGATTATCACTACAGGACTAGGTGTCTAGTGCCTCCTAGTTTGCCTCCTAGTTAACCATGTCCCCAGAACTGATACAATGTAAACAGAAAGTTGCCAATCAGTGGTGTGGGCGGGGTTATACACAGCTCAGCATTCAGAGCTGTGCTAGATCTTCAGCAGAGCATACTGTAATTGCATCCTAACTGCTGCACCCACTAAGTGACACATCATTGGAATCAGAGTCTCTGCCCCTACATCATGCTGCTGTCAGATTACATAAAAAACGTAATAAAAAAATCTCTTTAATATAGTTATTGTGTAGAACTGCCACTTAGTTACTGTATAGGATATTATTTTTGAAGTGGCGGCGGTATATAGCACTGTTTTTAAGATGACTGTATGAAAGTATTTTTTCACTGTATGATATGGTCACTTATATTCCATAAGGAGGCAAGGCTTCAAAAATAAAAAAGTTCGGCACAGCTCAAAATTCAACATAAATCTGGTGACAACATCTGTGAAACCTAAAATACTTTCCAGTTAGAGATGATCAATTCAATTCGTGCTGTCCTTGGTCTGGGACCAGTAGGGTCCTCAATAGCAGCAGGTCTTCACTTCTGTGCTTGGCTCATTTCTGATTTTACTGGGACAATCCCAGGAATTGGATAGCAAAGGAGCAAAGTTGATGCAAATCTACCCTCCAGAGGTTACTTGGGGACAGTTTCAGCCCTTTGTTATTTTTTCTGGGCACTGGGGGTCCAAATTTTCAACTTTAAAATGTAATTATGAGAAAGTGATTGTAAGAATGGTTATTAGCAGTATGATAAATATCGATGCCTGACCTCCCGATCCCAGGGCTGGAAATCTCACTCATGGTCAGCAGCACTGCGAGGAGATGGTGCTGGCAGGCTATGCTAATTATCATGCTTCTTTGACTATAATTGCAACAGGTTCACGTGACTGTTACCAAATGAGGCACCACCCTAAGATGATAAGGCAGTCCAGAGAGATAATAAGTTTGTACTCTGAGATAATAAGGTGGTGCTCTAAGACCATTTTTTCAACACCTATCCTCAAGGCCTTTTACAGGTGATGGAAATATTAGCAAAGCATCCGAAATTGTCACAGATGCTCACTATAGGATGTCCTCAAATTATGACGTGTTGGAGGGCACATGAGGACTGGAATTGAGAAACACTGCTCTAAGATAATAAGGTAGTACTCTGAGATAATAAGATAGTGCCTGAGATAATAAGGTAGTTCCTAGAATCATAGAATCATAGAATTCTATGATTCTAGGAACTACCTTATTATCTCAGGCACTATCTTATTATCTCAGAGTATTACCTTATTATCTCATGTCCCCAGTCCTCATGTTGGGGGCACATGAGGACTGGAATTGAGAAACACTGCTCTAAGATAATAAGGTAGTACTCTGAGATAATAAGATAGTGCCTGAGATAATAAGGTAGTTCCTGAGATAATAAGGTTGTAATCTAAGGCAGTGTTTCTCAATTCCTGTCCTCAAGGCCCCCAACAGATCATATTTTCAGGATTTCCTTAATATTGCACAGGTGATGGAAATATCAGGGCATCAGAAATGTCCACAGATTCCACAGTCTCAACTAATTTCCTGTTGGGTGAACATGAGTACTGGAGTTGAGATAGTAAAGTAGTACTGTGAGATAATGAGGCAGTACTCTGAGATAATAAGGTAGTGCCTCAGATATTAAGAAAATATATGGAATGTTAAGCTATTATTTCAAGATTATAAGGTAGTACTTAGGATACGAAGGGAATACAATCTTGCTCTTATTGAAATGTGCACGGGAAAGCAACGTTTTAAATGAGGAAGAGGATGGACAGGTCAGGTCACATGTTTTTCCTTCAACAGCTATTTTGAGTAAAATAGAGCTGTGTGGTCTGTGAGGAACGTATAAGGTAGTACTCTGAAATATTAAGGTAGTGCCTGAGATAATAAGTAGTAGTCTGAGATAATAAGGTAGTGCTTGAGATAACGTAGTACTCTGAGATAATAAAGTAGTACTCTGAGATAATAAGGTAGTGCCTAACATAATAAGGTAGAGCCTAAGATAATAAGGTAGTACTGTGAGATAATAAAGTAGTACTCTGAGATAATAAATTAGTACTCTGAGATAATAAGGTAGTACTCTGAGATAATAAGGTAGTACTCTGAGAAAATAAAGTAGAACTCTGAGATAATAAGGTAGTGCCTGAGATTATAAGGTAGTACTCTGAGAAAATAAGGTAGTGCCTGAGATAATAATGTAGTACTCTGAGATAATAAGGTAGTGCCTGAGATAATAAGGTAGTACTCTGAGATAATAAAGCAATACTCTGAGAAAATAAAGTAGTACTCTGAGATAATCAGGTAGTATTCTGAGATAATAAGGTAGTGCCTAAGATACTAAGGAAGTACATGGAATGTTAAGGAAATGGTCCAAGATAATAAGTTAGTGCTTAGGATATGGTGACTGATAGAGGTTTGTTCCATATGTTGCGCGGCACTATGCAGCACGATTACACGGACGGTTTGCTATGATAAGGACATGCTAGGAGGGCTTTCTAGGAAGCAGATACAGCGCTGTTGGTCCTTTAATTACTCTTCAGCTACCTGGGAAGAAATCGTCATGACTCTCCTCGGAGAAGACCAGCATTAATTACATTAGTAACATTTCTCTGTCCTTTCTCTAGCACCATGACCTAAAAGCCAGATGCTCCACCGCGGAGAACTGTCAGAAATTACTGGTGAAATTATTACAACTCTAATCTCGCATAACTTTACTGCCATGGAAACAAGACACCTCAAGGATTGCGATTCCTTTGTTTGCATTAATTAATGTGGAATAGCAACAAGCTGTGCCCTCTATCTGGAACCTAAGACTGTGCCCTAATAATTTCTCGATAAGCTGGTCAGATCCAAGGTGCCCATCTGTTCCTCCTCGTTCCTCGTCGGAGCTGTTTTATTACGGGAGTCTGTTCATTCCAAGTCAAGAGACCACAGCCACAACGTTACAAGGCATTAAGGCCTTCTCAAGAAAGCCATTTACAATAAGACTTGCTCGGAGACGCAAGCTGGAAATCACAAGTGCGAGAATAGATTTTCCTGATTTATTGGACGTTCTAGCTTCCTCCTCACCATCAGTATGTGCAGACACGACACAGTCAAGGAATGAAGCATCTGCTTCTCCACCATTTCATTTATGAACTTTAGAGGCAGATGTAAATCACTCATAAATTCATAAGTGTTGCACGCCGCTCTTCCTTCATTATAACAAACATAAACTCCGTCTACCTAAGCTGAGAAACGGAAAGCGTTTATTATAAATGGCGCAAGCCGACAAGGCAGAAATTCATTCATTTTCCCGAATAAAAAAAAAAAAAGAGGGGCAGACAGTAATAGAAAGGATGAGCCGTCTCTACTGCCAACCCTGGAGCTGCTCCTACGCGCGCCGGTAAGGTAATGGATCAGCGTGGCAATCGATCAGCGTGTCAATTAATCGATGTGGTAATTGACCTGAGAAATAAAAGTCATTTCAATCTAATTTTTTTCCCAGTGAGTTTATATTTGAAAATAATATGTAAAGTTTTGTAGGTTTTAAGTTTGCTGGTGATGGTTGAATTTAAAGGGGTATTCTTGCCCAACTTATAGATATGTCTAACAGGGGGCATCTCATCCATGAAAGGGGTTTCTGGCTTCGGGAAAAAAACGGTTCATTACTCACCCTCTCCTGGTCCAGTTCTTGTTCTGCACCGCTGCTCCCGGTATCAACCAACCAGTCAACTCAGCAGCTCTGTCCATAAAGTTGACGGCGCAAGCCATTGACCTCACTCACTGTCTGCAGCGCTGTTGACGTAAAGTCAGGAGCAGCAGTGGAGACTCAGCACAGGACCCGGGGAAGGTGGTTAAAGCAGAGTTTGTTTTTGAAACAAACAGTAACAGGGGTTTCCTAAAATCAGAAAAAGCTTTTAACCTAACTTTTGGGTTTGTCACAAGCCCCCAAATTCAGGCAAATAAAATAAAATAAGTTGTGCATGTAGTTACATAGTAAAGTTAGTTACATAGTAAAGCCGAATAAAGACTTGCGTCCATCAAGTTCGACCTGTTAGTTCTGTAATTGCTAAAGTTGATCCAGAGGAGGGCAAAAACCCCAAATGATTTAGCCAATCTTCACCTGAGGAAAAATTCCCTCCCGACTCTGAAACCAGCAGTCAGAATAAATCCCTGTATCAACCTACTATTTTATTCTATTTTTAAGTATATGCTGAAATCTGCCTGGTATCTAGAAAAGCATCCAGTCCCCGCTTGAACTGGTGTAGTGAATCCGACATTACCGTCTCCTCACTCAGTGAATTCCATATTCTCACTGCTCTTACCGTAAAGAACCCCTTCCTATGCTGGTGCTGAAACCTTTTCTCTTCCAGTCTTAGTGAGTGCCCTCTTGTTACCGTAATATCCCTCCTTTTGAACAAATCCCGGGCAAGGTCTCTATACTGTCCCCTAACATATTTGTACACATTTATTATGTCCCCCCTCAACCTTCTCTTTTCCAGGCTGAATAGTCCTAGTTTTGCCAACCTCTCTGGGTGTTGCAGTCCCTCCATTCCCCTTATTAATTTTGTTGTCCTCCTTTGTACCTTTTCAAGCTCATTTATATCCTTTCTATATATTGGGGCCCATAACTGAGCACAGTATTCCAAGTGTGGTCTGACCAGTGCTTTATACAGTGGAAGAACAATGTTCTCATCCTTTGCAGCTATACCTCTTCTGATACATCCCATTACCCTGTTTGCCCTTACAGCAGCGGCCTGACTTTGGGCACTCCAATTTAGTTTGCTATCAATCAAGATGCCCAAGTCCTTCTCCATCTCTGAATTCCCCAATGATTTCCCATTCAGTGAGTACTGGTGACTTCCATTTTTCCTTCCCATATGTATGACCTTACATTTCTCCTCGTTAAACCTCATTTGCCATTTAATGCTCCACCTACCCAGCTTATCCAAGTCCCTCTGTAGGTCTGCACTGTCCTCTTTTGTATTAATTGTTTTACATAACTTTGTGTCATCTGCAAATATTGATATTTTACTATTTATCCCGTTGACTATGTCGTTAATAAAGATATTAAATAACATTGGGCCTAGTACAGACCCCTGTGGTACCCCACTAGTGACGCTTACCCAATCTGAGTATATTCCATTTATAACCACCCTCTGCCTTCTATCCTTTAGCCAGTTAGCTACCCACTTGCAGACATTTTCCCCCAGCCCCATCATTCTCATTTTGTATACCAACCTATTATGTGGCACGCTATCGAACGCTTTTGAGAAGTCGAGATACACGACATCCACTGGTTCCCCCTGATCTACTCGAGAGCTAACCTCCTCGTAGAAGTCAATCAGGTTTGTTTGGCAGGAGCGATTCCTCATGAATCCATGTTGGTTCGGGGTTAATAGATTATTAGCGTCAAGATGCTCCATGATTGCCTCATTAATAAAGCCTTCAAAAATTTTGCCCACAACGGACGTCAGACTCACCGGCCGATAGTTTCCGGTGTTACTTTTTGCTCCCTTTTTGAATATTGGCACTACATTCGCCTGTCGCCAATCAAGTGGTACAGACCCAGTCTCAACAGAGTCCTTAAATATAAGATATAACGGTCTGTCTATCACATTACTTAGTTCCCTTAGTACCCGTGGGTGTATGCCATCAGGTCCTGGTGATTTGTTTATTTTAATGTTACTGAGGCGTTTCTGTACCCCAGCTTGGGTTAGATTTGTCATACTTAGTGGAGGATTAAGTTTGTCACTTCTCATTTCGCCTGTTAGTTCTTTTTCCTTTGTGAAAGTTGACGAAAAAAATTTATTTAATAGATTAGCTTTATCCTCATCTTTCTCTATGATTTTGCCTTCATCACTTTTTATCGGTCCAATATTATTCGATTTAATCCTTTTACTATTTATATACGTAAAGAACAGTTTGGGATTTGATCTACTTTCCCTAGCAATACGTTTCTCTGTTTCCTCCTTTGCTATTTTTATTTGTTTTTTACAGGTTCTCGTTTTTTCCTTGTAACACATTAGTGCCTCCTTGCTGTTTTCCTGTTTTAATCTCTTGAATGCCTCTTTTTTGCTATTTAACGCCCCTTTTACGTTCTTATTCAACCATATTGGTTTCCTCTTATTTCTGGCCCTTTTATTCCCATACGGTATATACCTCTCGCACTGAGTATTCAGAATTCTTTTGAAGGTTTCCCATTTACTATTCGTATTTCCTTGATTAAGAACTTTGTCCCAGTCTATAAGTTGAAGGTTTTCTTTCAGCTGATCAAACTTCGCCCTCCTAAAGTTTAATGTTTTAGTTGTTCCCTTATTGATAACCCTACTGAAGGGCATTTTGAAGTCGATAATATTATGATCGCTATTACCTAGGTGCCCCCCTATCTGTACCTCAGTTATTCTATCAGGCCTATTAGTCAATATTAAGTCCAACACGGCCTTCCCTCTCGTTGGTTCCTGCACTAGTTGGGAGAGATAATTATCCTTGATATTTGTCAAGAACCTTTTTCCTTTCTGCGATCTACAGGTTTCTGTTTCCCAGTCAATATCCGGGTAGTTGAAGTCCCCCATTACAATCACCTCATTATGTTTTGCTACTTTGTCTATTTGTCCTAATAGCAGTTTCTCATTCTCCTCTGTTATATTGGGTGGCTTATAGCAGACCCCCAGTAATATTTTATTATTATTTTTTGCCCCCTCTATCTCTACCCACATGGACTCGACCCCCTCTTCTCCCTCTCCTATATCTTCCCTTAGTCTGGGCTTTAGACATGACTTTACATATAAGCAGACTCCTCCGCCCTTCCCCTGTTTCCGGTCCCTTCTAAATAAACTATAATCTGTTAAATTTACCGCCCAGTCGTAGCTATCGTCTAGCCAAGTCTCTGTCCAGCTGTGTCCAGCTCTTTCCATTCTCTTCTTGTGGAGTTACTGAAACATTCACCAGTTATGTGGGAATACCCCTTTAAATATTTAAAGGGTAGTCCACTATTAGAAAAACATGCCTTCCATCTTCCAAAAACAGCGCCACCTCTTGTCTACAGGTTGTATATGCACTTTTATAATATAATGATAATAATCTTATGTATATATAATAATAATTTTTCACTTTTCACTTTAATGGAGTAGAGCAGCACTACCAGACCCGACCTGTAGACAGGTGTGGCACTGTGTTTGGAAAGAGGCTGTCATGTTTTTTTCGAACCCCTTTAATTGTACCACCGAAATTCACTATGACAGACACTTTGAGTGTTCTAGTTGGAATGCTGGTGAGTATGGGAAGCTATGGGTTATGATTGTGGGGATAAGGCGACATGTTGAGGCCAGGCAATGCATCCTGGCACTTGCTAAATTAAAAGTATTACAAGTGTTACACGTTTGTTAGTTTTACCTTCCTCGCAGACTGCACAGCTATATTTTTCTCAAAATAGCAATTCAAGGAAGAACATGTGATCAGACCTGTCCATCCTCTTCCACCGTTTAAAACTTTGCTTTCCCATGCACATTGGTTTTCAATAAGAGGAGGATTGTTTTACCTTCATATCCTAAGTACTACCTTAGAATCTTGCAGCCATAGCTTAACATGCCATGAACTTCCTTAATAACACAGGCACTACCTTATTATCTCAGAGCACTACTTTATTAACTCAGGGTACTAACTTATTTTATCAGGCACTACCTTATTATCTTAGAGTACTACCATATTATCTTTGAGTATTTCCTTATTATCTTAAAGTACTACCTTATTATCTTAGAGTACTAACTTATTCTGTTTGAGTACTATTTTATTATTTCAGAATACTACTTTATTATCTCAAAGTGCTACCTTATCTCAGGGACTACTTTAATTTCACAGAGTACTAACTTATTATCTTAGAGTACTTATTTTATTATCTCAGAGTACTACTTTATTATCTCAGGGTACTAACTTATTTTCTCAGGCACTACCTTAATATCTCAGAGTATTACTTTATTATCTTAAAGTACTAACTTATTATCTAAGAGTAATACCTTATCTCAGGTGCTACCTTATTATCTCAGGTTACTATCTTATGTTCTCAGGCACTACCTTATTATCTTAGAGTACTACCATATTATCTTTGAGTATTTCCTTATTATCTTAAAGTACTACCTTATTATCTTAGAGTATTACTTTATCTCAGTTACTCCCTTATTATCTCATGTTACTATCTTATTTTCTCAAGCACTACCTTATTATCTCAGGGTACTACCTAATTATGTTAGAGTACTATTTTATTATTTCAGAATGCTACTTTATTATCTCAAAGTACTACCTTATTATCTCCGGGACTATTTTAATTTTACAGAGTACTACCTTATTATCTTAGTGTACTTATTTTATTATCTCAGAGTACTACTTTATCATCTTAAAGTACTAGCGTACTATCTTATGATCTACGGTATATCTTAATATACCAGGCCCTACATTATTATCTCAAATTCTATATTCTAATCTCGGAGTACTAGCTTAGTTCCTCAGGCATTACCTAATTATCTCAAACACTAACTTAACATCTCAGGAGCTACCTTGTTACTAACAAACAATTCTTTAGTATCGCAATTGTTATCTCAGGCACTACCTTATTATTTCAGAGCTTTAGCTTATTATCTCTAACACTACCTTTTATATTTAAGCACCACCTAACTATCCCAGCCACTACCTTATTAACACATGCGTTACTTTATTATGTCAGAGCACAACCATAATATCCCTAAACACATTCTTATTGTTTCAGGCACTAGCTTATTATTTTAGGCAGTATCACAGAACACTGGCATAATATCTCAGAGCACTACCTTATATCTCAGTTCCATGCACTTCCTTAGTAGCACAGCCACTACCTTATTATCTCAGAGTACTACTTTATTATCTCAGGGTACTTCCTTATTTTCTCAGGCACTACCTTAATATCTCAGACCCCTACCTTATTATCTCAGTCATTGTTCTATTATCTTACAGAACAATAGCTTCTGATTACAGAACACTGACTTATAACCCCAAACAAACTTTTTTTTATCAAGCATCAGTCATGGTGTCAGTTCACGTTTAGATGCCAATTGTCGGTCACATCAGAGTCAGCCGAGGCGATGAAGAGGAAGAGTATGTGATATAGCAGTAAATATGTTGTCATATGTGAAAACATGGGAGATTTCTGCAGCAATTCAATTCAAAGTCGACCAAACGGGAGGTGATTATTTAATTTATACTAATAATATTTTCACTGGGTATTCTTACATTTATTCTGAATGGTTTATTAGTGACACCCACTGTGATGTTAATCTGGGAAGAAAACACCGTGTGGGGGTGGGGATTACACATTTTCAGAGAATTAAAATAAATGTGCAAAAATATTTTGGATTAAATTCATAAAATATAATAAAAATGTAAAACAAATGGCGGATATGTCTACATAGATAATATAATATAAAAAGAAAAATAGGAGCAGCACCAGAACAATGTGGGTGCAAAGCCTCCCTGGCACAAACCAGTGTTGACGGTTCACGCTTCAAAATCTAAAAGTCGCCGCTATGGGCTAAATAAACCACTATTTTTGCCTTATTTTCTTGGAGTGCTGCCTCCAGTTGTTGCTGTTTAGATAGATAGATAGATAGATACAGTGGGGAAAATAAGTATTTGATACTCTGCCGATTTTGCAAGTTTTTCCACCTACAAAGAATGGAGAGGTCTGTAATCTTTATCGTAGGTCACTTCACCTGTGAGAGACAGAATCTAAAAATAAAATCCAGAAAATCACATTGTATGATTTTTACATAATTAATTAGCATTTTATTGCATGAAATGAGTATTTGATAACCTACCAAGCAGCAAGAATTCTGTCTCTCACAGACCTGTTAGTTTTTCTTTAAGAAGCCCTCCTACTCTGCACTCATTACCTGTATTAATTGCACTTGTTTGAACTTTTTACCTGCATAAAAGACACCTGTCCACACACTCAATCAATCACACTCCAACCTCTCCACCATCACCAAGAACAAAGAGTTGTCTAAGGACACCAGGGACAAAATTGTAGACCTGCACAAGGCTGGGATGGGCTACAGGACAATAGGCAAGCAGCTTGGTGAGATGGCAACAACTGTTGGCACAATTATTAGAAAATGGAAGAAACACAAGATGACTGTCAATCTTCCTCAGTCTGGGGCTCCATGCAAGGTCTCGCCTCGTGGGGTAAGAATGATTCTGAGAAAGGTCAGGAATCAGCCAAGAACTACATGGGAGGACTTGGTCAAGGACCTGAAGAGAGCTAGGTCCACAGTCTCAAACATTACCGTTAGTAACACACTACGCCGTCATGGATTAAAATCTTGCAGAGCACGCAAGGTCCCCCTGTTCACGCCAGCACATGTCTAGGCTCGTATGAAGTTCACCAATGACCAACTGGATGATCTAGAGGAGGCAGGGAAGAAGGTCATGTGGTCAGATGAGACCAAAATAGAACTTTTTGGTATCAACTCCACTCGCCATGTTTGGAGGAAGAAGGATGACTACAACCCTAAGAACACGGTCCCAACCATGAAGCATGGTGGGGGAAACATCATACTTTGGGGTGCTTTTCTGCAAAGGGGACAGGACAATTGCACTGTATTGAAGGGAGAATGGATGGGGTCATGTATCGCAAGATTTTGGCCAATAATCTCCTTCCCTCAGTAAGAGCATTGAAGATGGGTCGTGGCTGGGTCTTCCAGCATGACAATGACCCGAAACACACAGCCAGGGCAACTAAGGAGGGGCTCCATAAGAAGCATTTCAAGGTCCTGGAGTGGCCTAGCCAGTCTCCAGACCTGAACCTAATAGAAAATCTTTGGAGGGAGCTGAAATTCAATGTTGCCCAGTGACAGCCCCGAAACCTGAAATATCTGGAGAAGATCAGTATGGAGGAGTGGGTCAAAACCCCTGCTGCAGTGTGTGCAAACCTGGTCAAGAACTACAGGAAACGTCTGACCTCTGTAATTGCAAACAAAGGTTTATGGACCAAATATTAAGTTCTGTTTTTCTATTGTATCAAATACTTATTTCATGCAAAAAATGCAAATTAATTATGTAAAAATCATACAATGAGATTTTCTGGTTTTTATATTTAGATTCTGTTTCTCACAGTTGAAGTGTACCTGCAATAAAAATTACAGACCTCTCCATTCTTTGTAGGTGGGAAAACTTGCAGTGTATCAAATACTTATTTTCCCCACTGTAGATATTGATAGATAATAGATAGTTAGATAGATCTGAGATAACAGATTTACAGACAGACACTGATAATAAAATCTATACAAGATACAAATCATTTCATTACAATAAGGTAATAACCGTCTGCACGTTCCTCAGTTCTGATCCGATACTGTTGGCCATGTCCCATAAGAAGCAGATAAGTTTTGGCTTTGGTCGCCCGTATACAGATATATCACACAGACTGGTAAAAAGGGGATTATACGTTTAAGACGTGAGAAAATGGAATGGTAATATGACTATTAAGTAATGGAGCATTTACCCAATTATAAATCACGTCCCCGGTGTCACACGAGATAGCGGTAAGTGCTACTTTAGAACATTTTAAGAGCAGAGAAAATTGTTTTAGAGATGGATTAAAGGGTGAAATTTTGAATAATTTTCCATAAATAGTGATTTTAAAACTATATGCTAAAATGCGGAGAATCTCAACACTTCTCCAAGACGATCGCCTAATAAATGTACGCTGCGTTCGGAGATTACTCTTATTATGTGCACGTAGTGGCGGTAGAGAACATGGAGTCAATTGTGTGTTATTTCACTCTGCCTTTATTTTTCCCTTAGAGAACAAAATAAAGTGTTATCATAGCCCTGCAATAAATAATGCACACGTAGCAGAGCTGGGTGTGTTAAATATTAAGTTCGGCACTGCTACATCTGCAGCTTCCGGGCCCCTATAGAGACGATACATCAGACCTGGTGACATTTATTTAAATGGGGGCAATAATTCTTTATTATTGAACAGTGAATAACAGGACATGGAAGGGAAAGGATAATATATGACGTGCCGTAAAACAAAAGGACGAAACAAAATTGAGAACTGAATTGGTCTGGATGAGCATCCGGTAAAGGGGAAATGGAAATTAGTTAAAAAATATACATCCCCTTGAGAAAAAACCTATTCAGATTGGTGAGAGTCCCATTTTAGGGACATTCACATGTTCATAAATCAATCAGGTCCTCTTTGGACAACTCCTTTGTGTTTAGAAGTGCAAGTGATAATTATTCTGCAGCGCCTCCGCAGACGAAATGATGCATTGCAGATTTTAAACTGGGCTGTAAATGTAAAATATGGACATGTTGGACCACCCAAGACTTTACTTTGTCGATACTTTCCATACTGGATCATAGATGAGGATGCTGGATGGGAAAACCCATTTTGTGACAATTCTTGGAGTTGTTAATCTTCAAAACTCTTAGTCCAGATAAGCGTATGGAATGCAGCACGGACTGATGATGGTAATGCAGAGAGGAGAGTCGCCAGAAACAAGTGCCTCTATAGAGCCAATATGGTAGCTGCAGAGGCTGAACAGGGTCACAGGGAAGCCAGAGACTCAGCAAAGTAGTAGTGCTGTGGAACAGCAGAGCTGGGCGTGACTGGAGACTCCCAGGTGGTGAATTAACAGTGTTCAGCAGTACGGCAGAGCAGGGTATCTCAGGAGGCACTCTTCTGGTAACGTATCAGAGCCCGACAATGTATCAAAGCTGAGGTCGTCAGCAGACATACTTGTGGTGAGGTAGTATAACCCAGCGATGTAGCAGAGCTGAGGTTATCAGCAGATATACTTTTGGTGTGTTGCAAAGCCCAGCAATGTAGCAGAGCTGAAGTTGTCACCAGACATACTTGTGGTGAGGTAGCAGAGCCCAGCAATGTAGCAGAGCTGAGGTTGTCAGCAGACATACTTGTGGTGAGGTAACAGAACCCAGTAATGTAGCAGAGCTGAGGTTGTCAGCAGATATACTTATGGTGAGGTAACAGAACCCAGCAATGTAGCAGAGCTGAAGCTGTCAGCAGACATACTTGTGGTGAGATAGCGGAGCCCAGTGATGTAGCAGAGCTGAAGTTGTCAGCAGACATATTTGTGGTGAGGTAACAGAGCCCAGCAATGTAGCAGAGCTGAAGTTGTCAGCAGACATTCTTGTGGTGAGGTACATTACCTCTGGTAACGTAGCATAGTCCGGTGATTCTTTAATAGCTGGGTTTGTCAGAAGGCACCTTAGTAGGAAAGAAGTGATCCAGTGGTTATAGAAGAGCTGGGTATAGCAGGAGCCACACTAGAAAGAAATGCAGTTCCCAGCGATATGGTAGTGGTGTGGATGCCAAACTACCTGAATACTCATGCCTGTAAGGCCTTAGCATGTGACATCAGAGGAATCATAATAACCCGATGCTCATGGCAGCTGAGGGAGTCGGCTGGTCACAAAGCCCGGCGCTGGAGCTAGGATACATCAATAACATTGAAATGCCCCATCAAAATGGTATGATGACTGCCAAACCCCCACTCCATTCTAATGGGGGATGTCAGGTCTCCATTCCCAGTGGTCAGACCCCCCCAGCTGTTCCAAGGATAGTTGATAACTTGCTCCTTTAGCTTTAATTCTAGCATCAGCATATGCATTTGGGTAATGGCATAACGTACCCTCCTTGCCCCGGTGCTAAATCTGTACCAGGTTTACCCCTAGTTGTCATGACCCATTTATATGTTCTCCTATGCTTACGAGGAGCTTTACGATGCCATCAAATATGGGGGCTAGGTATAACCCCCTATATCTGTGCCTCTGCCTGGGATAAATATGCCAACCAGAATGGCTCTATGTACTGTACTCATTGCTACAATGCATTGTGCCACCATGCCACCCAGTGCAACGTATCTACGGCTTTACAGCAATGGAGGGTGCACAAATATTTCCAAAAATGCATAATCAATTAGAAGAGTGAGTGGTGGTCTGGGAAGAGAGCAGGTCTTTTTTTTTCCATAGTTTTTTTATATTATACATTACTGTTTGAGAGGCGTCATCTAGCAAACATGAAGTCCCAGAAAAAGTGGGGCAGAGATATGACAGTACAGTTAATACATGTACATGCCAAGCTCAGGAAGCCCGCTCTCTGAAGTACTGCATCAAAGGCTTCCTATTCTGCCTGTAAGCATCTGTGCAAACGACTGCACGGAAAGAAGCTTTTTAATCAGGCTGCTTATGTATGATACAAACCTAAAAAGTGACATACCCCACCCCCCTCCCAAGCAATCCCAGATCTAACAATAGACAGACACCCACAAATAGTGGTGAGAACTTTTGTTTCATTGTAAATAAGGGTATCAGAACTAAGTGAAAAAATAACAAAAAAACCATGAACCCCCAACATCCATCAGAAAAAGTGAACTGACACCTTAGATAATAAGTCAGAGCACAGAAGTATTTCATGAAGCTTATCATCTTCACAAGTGAGCTGGTACTTGAGATAATAAGTCAGAGAAATATAACGATATGAAAAGCAATCTGGCCCCTTAGATAACAGGTCAGAGAATAAAAATATATCATGAAAACTATCATCAGAGGATATGATCTGACATCTAGGATAATAAGGCAGAGTAAATAAGGTATAACCATCAGAAGTGATCTAATACCTGAGATAATAAGTCAAAGAAATATATGATGATATAAAAAGTGATCTGGTGCCTTAGATAACAAGTCAGAGTATTGAAGTATACAACGAAATATATCAGAAGATGTGATCTGATGACTGGGATAATAAGGCAGAGCAAGTAAAGTATAACCGTGAGAAGTGACCTGATACCTGAGATAATAAGTCAAAGAAATATATAATGGTATAAAAAGTGATCAGGCGCCTTAGATAACAAGTCTGAGTATAGAAGTATACAATGAAAACTATCATCAAAAGGTGTGATCTGACATCTGGGATAATAAGGCAGAGCAAATAAATATTAATTAAATGTATAACTACGAGAAGTGATCTGACACCTGAGATAATAAATCAGTGCACAGAATTATATAATAAAAAGTATCTCTAAAAGACATGGTCTAATTCTTGGTATAATAAATCAGAGCATATAAATATATAATTGAATTTATAAACTTGAGAAGTGATCTGACACCTGAGATAATAAGTCAAAGAAATATATAATGATATAATAAGTGATCTTATGCCTTAAATAACAAGGCAGAGTATAGAAGTATCCAATAAAAACTAACATCAGAAGATGTGATCTGATCTCTGGAATAATAATAATGATAATAATAATAATAATAATGTCTAACCATGAGAAGTGATCTGACACCTAAGATAATAAATAAGATCACAGAAATATATAATAAAAACTATTTCCAATAGGCGTGATCTGATTGTTGGCATAATAAATCAATGCAAATAAATACAGTTGTGCTCAAAAGTTTACATACCCGGCAGAATTTTTCCTTTCTTGGCCTTGTTTCAGAGAATATGAATGATAACAAAAAACTATTTTTCTCCACTCATAGTTATTGGTTGGGTGAAGCCATTTATTGTCAAACTACTGTGTTTTCTCGTTTTAAATCTTAATGACAACCAAAAACATCCAAATGACTCTGGTCAAAAGTTCACATACCCCAGTTCTTAATACCATGTATTGTCCCCTCTAACATCAATGACAGCTTGACGTCTTTTGTGGTAGTTGTGGATGAGGTTCTTTATTTTCTCAGATGGTAAAGCTGCCCATTCTTCTTGGCAAAAAGCCTCCAGTTCCTGTAAATTCCTGGGCTGTCTAGCATGAACTGCACGCTTGAGATCTCCCCAGAGTGGCTCAATGATATTGAGGTCATGAGACTGAGATGGCCACTCCAGAGCCTTCACTTTGTTCTGCTGTAGCCAATGACAGGTCAACTTGGCCTTGTGTTTTGGATCGTTGTCATGTTGGAACGTCCAAGTACTTCCCATGCGCAGCTTCTGGGCTGATGAGTGCAAATGTACCTCCAGTATTTGCTGATAACATGCTGCATTCATCTTTCCTTCAACTTTTACCAAGTTTCCTGTGCCTTTGTAGCTCACACATCCCTAAAACATTAGTGATCCACCTCCGTGCTTTACTGTAGGAATGGTGTTCCTTTCATCATAGGCCTTGTTGACCTCTCTCCAAATGTAACGTTTATGGTTGTGGCCAAAAAGTTCAATTTTGGTCTCATCACTCCAAATGACCTTGTTCCAGAAGTTTTGAGGCTTGTCTCTGTGCTGTTTGGTGTATTGTAGGTGAGATACTTTGTGGCATTTGCGCAGTAATGGCTTTCTTCTGGCGACTCGACCATGCGCCCATTTTTCTTCAAGTGCCTCCTTATTGTGCATCTTGAAACAGCCACACCGCTAGTTTTCAGAGAGTCCTGAATTTCAGCTGATGTTATTTATGGGTTTTTCTTTGCAACCAGAACAAATTTTCCTGGCAGTTGTGGCCGAAATTTTTGTTGGTCTACCTGACCGTGGTTTGGTTTTTACAGAGCCCCTGATTTTCCATTTGTTAATCACAGTTTGAACGCTGCTGACTGGCGTTATCAATTCCTTGGATATCTTTTTGTATCCCTTTCTTGTGTTATACAGTTAAACTACCTTTTCAGGTAGATCAGTTGACAATTCTTTTGCTTTCCCCATGACTCACAATCCAGAAACGTCAGTGGCTGGATGAAAGATGTGAGAGTCTGTCTGGATCCCAGAAACTCACTCAGCTTTTATGCACACACACTGATTACAAGCAAACAGGTCTCAGGTGAGGATGTTACTAGTGATGAGCGAGCATGCTCGCTAATGCTCAGTGCTCGCCCGAGCATCTCACTGCTTGAGATGCTCGGCGCTCGCCGAGTATTTCCGGGTTGCTCGAGTGGGAACTCGGGTCCCCTCCCTGCATGTTTGGCACTCTTTAAAGAGCCAATGAACTTGAAGGGATTGCCTGCCATGCCCTCTAATGCCGTAGCCATGTTGGTTGTGGGCATTACAGTGATAGGCTGGCCGCACAGCATCATCAGGTCTATATCAGACCTGGTGCCGCCATGCTCGTCACAGTCACTCCGGATCAGACAGTGTAGGGAGAGCTGCTGCTGCGTCAGGGAGAGATTTGATCGTGTATTAGGTAGTGTAGGGAGAAAAACCGTACATTACACCTTTCCATCTTAACAAACAGTCCTTCTGAGGACTAATCCATCTGCAGAGATATCAGGCAGGCAGGGTGTATAGGCAGGCAGTATATATAGCAGATTGCAGTGCATAGAGCACAAGAGGCTCCTTTCCAATTCTGCCTTCTGCTGTTAGATAATTCTATACAAAGGCCCAGATCCCAGGGGCGAGGAATACTTTCTTTGGATCTTAATCCTCATTATTTGCTTAAAAAGCAATCCAGAGAACACCAGATTTTCTGCGCCATTTGCTTGTTGGCACTGCGGAATACAGCAAGGTCCTTTCTATATTAGAGAGCTAGAAATCCAGCTATTTAAAACTGTGTTTTCTCCGTCAAACGGATCACATATACATTGTCAGAAAATACTGCCATTTCTGGCTTTCATTAAAAATTTCCTTTAGTGTGTCAGTGAAGCAATTCACCGCAGTTTGCTGTTCAAACTACTTACCTACAGGGCAGGTATTTAAAACTGTGTTTTCTCTATCACACGGATCACATATAAGTTCGCTCCAAACTCAGTCATTTGTAGTGAGCGTGGAAGATACTGTCCTCCATTTAAAATGGGCAAGGCACGTGGCAAGGGACAGGGAACTGGATGTGATGGTAATGGTGCATGCAGAGGCCGAGGACAAGCCCAAATTGTGCCACAACAAACACCCACATCTTCTCGCCTGACCTTCCTGTTCCAATTTCTAGGAGACCGCAGCACACCACTATTGAACCCAGAGCAGTGTCAAAAGGTTGTTGGTTGGATAGCGGATAATGCTTCCAGTCACTTAGCCATCACCACCACCACCCTGTCTTCCACACGGTCAAGTCTCAGTAGCTGTGAGTCTGGACTGCATATTCCTCACCCTGATCCTCCTTCCTCCAACCATGCCGAGTACCCAGAGACAACTGATCCCACACTTGGACACTCTGAAGAGCTGTTCACTTTACCATTTATAGATTCGGGCCTCTCGCCCGGTCCACTTGAAGCGGGGCAAGAGGAGATTGCGTGTTGCGATGCCCAAATATTTGAGCAGCCACGGTCACACGAAGGCGACGGTGGGAAAGTGTCACAAGAGGTGGACGATGATGAGACACAATTGCTAGAAAGTCAGGAGGAGGACCAGGGTGCGGAAGTTGAAGACGAGGTGGTGGATTATATAGTAACTGACCCAACCTGGCAGGAGGACATGCAGAGTGAGGACAGCAGCACACAGGGGGAGGGAGGCAGAGCACCCCAACAGGCAGGAAGAAGCAGTGTGGTGGCCACAGGCAGAAGGCAGGCAACCGTTCCCCGTAACACCAACACGAAGGAAGTTGCCAGTACAACTGTTAGGTCTTCCCGAGTCTGGTTGTTTTTTAAAGACTCTGCTGATAACCCCAAAAAGTCCATTTGCACCACCTGCCAGGCCAGCATCAGCAGGGGTGGCAAAACGACCAGCCTGACCACCACCAGCATGATCAGGCACATGGCAGCAAAGCACCAGACTTTGTGGGCCGAACCCCAGTGTCTAGATACAGTGTCTGAGGGTGGCACCATTGCTGCTTCCGCTGTTGTGCATGGAAGCCAATCCACTGTCCATGGTGCATGCGATGACTCCTCCTGCCCTGCACCTGTCGTTGCACACTCTCAAGTAGCAGCATGAGGAAGCACGTCCATGTCCTTGTCCCAGCTCAGCGTTCAGTTGTCCATACCCCAGTCCTTGGAACGCAAGCGCAAATATGCAGCCAACGCCCCACAGGCCACCCTACTAAATTTTCACTTTTCACAACTGCTTGCGCTCAAAATGTTGCCTTTTAGGCTCGTGGAGATGGAAGCATTCCGCAACCTGATGGCGGCGGCCATCCCTCGGTACTCGCTCCCCAGCCGCCACTCTTTCTCCCGGTGTGCCGTCCCCACATTACACAAGCACGTGTCCCAAAACATTAGCCGTGCTCTCAACAACGCAGTTACCGGTAAAATCCACCTAACCATGGACACGTGGACAAGTGCTTATGGGCAGGGACGGTACATTTCGCTGACGGCATACTGGGTTAACATAGTGGAAGCCGGGACTTAGTCGGACCTTGGGATGGAACGTGTCCTCCCGACGCCAAGGATTGCGGGCCCTAGGTCAATCAGGGCTTCCCCCACAGTCTACAGCTCCTGCACCTCATCCCCCTCAGCCTCCTCCTCCTCTTCAGCCTCCATCTCCGAAATGACCACATCATTCACAAGCTGGAAGCACTGCAGCACGGCCTCGGCCAAGCGGCAACAGGCTGTGCTGAAGCTAATGTGCTTAGCTGAAAAACCACACAAAGCTGAAGAGTTGTGGACAGCTCTGAAAGAGCAGGCAGATCTGTGGCTCACACCGCTGAACCTACAGCCAGGCATGGTCGTGTGTGACAATGGCCGGAACCTGGTGGCGGCTCTGAGGCGAGGCGAGCTCACACACGTACCATTCCTGGCCCATATGCTTAACCTAGTGGTTCAGCGGTTTCTCAAATCCTACCGGAGCCGCCGGATCTGCTTGTTAACGTACGCCGCCTGTGTGCCCATTTTAGAAAGTCAGCTACAGCTTCCACAGCCCTTGCAATGTTTCAGCAGCGTTTGCAGCTTTCGGCTCACAGACTGGTGTGTGATGTCCCCACGCGTTGGAACTCTACACTGCAGATGTTGGGAAGGATTTGTGAGCAGAAGAGGGCAGTTGTTGAGTACCAACATCAACAAGGCCGTCGGTATTCAGTTCAGACTCCACACATAAGACCTCAGGAGTGGACATAGATGTCAGACATATGTATCATCCTCCAAAATTTGAGGACTCCACCAAGATGGTGAGCGGCGAGGACACCATAATTGTTATCACCATCCCGCTTCTCTGTCTTCTGAAACGCTCTCTGCTCACAATCAAAGAGGATGCATTGCAGGCGGAGCACGATGAGATGGAGCAAGGAACCATACAGGGTGATTACACACAGCCAAGCCTCATCTCATCCCAACGTGGATTGGGTGACAATGAGGAAGAGGAGGAGGAGGAGTAAGGACAGGAGCTAGTTTCATGCACTGTAGACGGTACTACCTGCACAGCTGTCATACCGTCTGTTCAGCATGGATGGCCAGAGGACAGAGAGGAAGAGGAGGAGGAGAGCATGGTCAGTCATCCTCTTGGTGAGGACACGGAAGTCTTGCCTGTTAATAGTCTGGCACGCATGGCTGAGTTTATGTTACGTTGCCTTTCCCACGACCCTCGCGTTCTCAAAATTTTGGGTGACAGTCATTACTGGTTGGTGACACTTCTAGACCCACGCTACAAGGAGAACTTTATATCTCTTATTCCTGTGGCGGACAGGTCTACAAAAATGGAGCAGTACCAGAAGGCCCTTGTTGCGGAACTATTAACAAAATTCCCATCTGAAAACGCTGGCGGCAGAGGGCACACTTCGTTGGACAACCAAGGAGTACAGGCGAAAGAGACACAACTTCAATCCAGCAGAGGCAGGGGAACACTGTCAAAGTTCTGGGAGAGTTTTCTCAGACCCTCCCATTGTCACGGGTGTGTCGCCACGAAGATCGTCACGATTACACAGCCTGACTTCTCGCAGCTGACTTTTTGGTGCTTTGTGTTTTTCGGCAGTGAGGGAGTTAATTCTCTCTCTCTGTGTGCTAGACGAGGTCCAGCCTCGCCCAGCTGCAATCAATGCTGCTGTAGTGAGACTCCTTCAAATGCCTGCTGGTCTGTTAGGTAAGTGTCGGTGAAAGCATTTCATGCAGACTAACAGAGCGGATCGTGGTATTTGGAGTTTCAGAGATAAGTGTATTCGGAGAGTTTTTTCCCTTCCTCGCTTTATCATTTATCTCCTTTCCCGTTGGTGTTCCCTCTGTTGTAGTTGTGTAGTTTTTGTATGCAAGGTGGTTTTGGTTTTTCCCTTGTACTGTCTCGTTCGTCTAAGTACTGTGTGTGGGCATATTATTACTTGTCCTCTTTTGTTGTGATCGGGGTCCTTCTCAGGACTAGATTACTTAGGTGCAGGGATCCTCAGGAGGTAGGGGTTACGCTGGCGGCCTGGACCTCTGTACCTTTAACAGTACCTCCAGGTTGAGGGATTAGTCAGGGCCCCAGCTTAGGGTCAGCTTAGGCCCCCTACCTCCAGTATACAGAGACAGCGTGACACCCATCGCACAGGCCCTGAGGCGCGGGGTACTCTCACAAGGAGTGCAAAGTTTGGGAAGATGCTGAGGGAGTACTTTGCCGACCGTACCAGCATCCTCCGTGATTCCTCTGTGCCTTATAATTATTGGGTATCCAAGCTGGATACGTGGAATGAACTGGCTCTCTATGCCTTGGAAGTCCTGGCCTGCCCTGCCGCCAGCGTTTTATCAGAGCGGGTTTTTAGTGCCGCTGGTGGAATTATAACTGATAAGCACATCCGCCTGTCAACTGAAAATGCTGATAGGCTAACTCTTATAAAATTGAACAAGGGCTGGATTGGGCCAGACTTCTCAACACCACCGAATGATAGCAGCGTAACATAAACTCCAATCCAGTGTCTTTTCTTGGGAGGTGTATTTGTGGCGCCCCTGAGGGTTCAGTTGCCACAGAGGTACTGCATCTCACCCAGAGGTGTGATATCCCACTCTCAGGTAAGGATGGAGTGCTGCCCGGGACCCTAACACCTGCATCCAACACATCCACTTCAGTAGGGCAGGGCGAGATTGCTCCTAAGGGAGAGCACAGTCCCTGGTCCCTGGCTGGAGTGGAGGGGAACCAAGTGAGGGGGAACCATGTAGTGGGTGTGGGTGGAGGAAGCAGATTAGTGGAGCATGAAAGGAAGCTGTATAAAAAGAGGGAACCATCTTGGAAAGTGAGTCCAGTCAGAGAGCTCAGTCAGAGAGTTCAGTTGGAGGAGGAAAGTGAGGGGAGCAGGGGCTCTGCACGAGCTCTGCTCTGGAGCCGGCCTGAGGAGAGGCCCAGGACTGAGAGAGGAGAGGGAGCAGGAGAAAGGCTCCAGGAACAGAAGGGATCCCAGGGGTACGGGAAGTGCTGGAGGCCACCCATACACCCGAATCTGCCAGGCGGTGGAGGGATCGAGCCGCAGAGGGGACCGGCCCCTAAACTAGTGGAGAACTACAAGGCTCAGCTAGAAACCGGAGGCTGCTGTACTTGCAAGGTGCAGTGGCCACAACCACAATTATACCGCTGAAAAGGTGGCCACAGAGGGTCCAGGGGACTGCAGGTCGCCCGACAAGACCCGAGGCTACCGGATTGGGACACTGATTGTGAGGCGCATGGCAGGAGGGCGAGAGCCAGCGCAGGAAGATGACTGAGAAAGGCACATGGAAAGGGGTCTTGTCAGGCGCTCTTGAACTACCTGAGGGATTGCTGAACCCCTGCCTGGTGAACGCAGCACTACGTGGGAAGTTGCAGTCTGGAACCTGTAACCTGAGGAACTTAACAACTGTGAGTAAACTCGGAAGACTGCACCCCACTGTCTCTGTGATTATTATCTGCGCCATCACCCCTGCACTACAACGCCCAGCATCACCTATAACATCTACACTGTCCTGGAGCTAAGCTCTACCTGTGGAGAGCTAAACCAACTCTGCTGCACTAACATCAGCTCCAGAGGACCTGCTCCGCAGAGGCGGCTCCCTTTAGCCGCATACCACAGGTGGCGTCACGAACTTTGTACATAAATCCCCTATAAAAATCCCCTTTTGAATGACCGCCCTGAGTCACGGACCGAGTCACCGCCACTGTGACATCTCCCTAAGCAACGACCGGCCCGGCACTGAGTACCCCACGGCCCAGGGGGCGCGTCATCTTCCCATGCACCTTTTCACACCCACACATGGGTATACGCTTCCTGATTATGGCTATTTGCTCTTGGCCTCCTCCTTCTCCTCATCCTCCACCACCATATCACCAGGGTGACCGTGGTCCGTGATGTAACACCCACATAATTTTTTTAAAGGGTGTTTATGATGCCCGTAAAAAAAAATTTTTATACAGCATGTTCATGTATACCCCCCAGGCGTAAATGCTTGTCAGCCCATACACTTAGTGCATGGGCATTACAAGTATAGGAGGCCCGCTCCTTTCTAATGGGAACAATTTTTTATGAGGCCCTCCTCCACGTCTCTTCCAAGGGGCATTGAAGTGCCTCCAAATTTTTGGCCGCCCTTGCATTCACTGCCTAGGCCAACACTATGAGAGACTCTCTCCTTTCTAATGAGAATTTGTCGTTACTGTGGCCATGCTCTATGTGTCTTTAAATTCTTAGTGGGGTTTTTCCTAAAATTGGTCAGCCGTTGGACTCACTGCATACCCTATAACTGTATAGCAGACCCTCTCCTTTCAAATGGGAACATGTCGTACTTGTTACTGTAGCCCTGCTCTGTGTGTCTTTAAATTCTTAGTGGGGTTTTTCCTAAAATTGGTCAGCCGTTGGACTCACTGCATACCCTATAACTGTATAGCAGACCCTTTCCTTTCTAATGGGAACATGTCGTACCTTGTTACTGTGGCCCTGCTCTGTGTGTCTTTAAATTCTTAGTGGGGTTTTTCCCAAATTTTGGCAGCCCTTGCAGTCACAGCATGGGCATTACCACTATAGGAGACCCGCTCCTTTATAATAGGAACATTTTTTTACTGAGACCCTCCTCTATGTCTCTTCAAAGGGGTATTGGGTTGCGTCCAAATTTTTGGCAGCCCTTGCAGTGACTGGATGCGCAATAACAGTTTAGGAGACCCATTTGTTAATAATGGGAACAACAAAGCATAGCCGGCTGATGGCTCTCTAACAGTAGCTACGGCCGACTGCTGGCCTTTTAAGAATAGTAAGGGCCGTCTGATGTCCCTGTAAAAATAGGCTTTAAGACTTTCAGAGTCAGTCAATCATAAATAAAGCAGGATGTGTCTGATGATGTGTCACACACCAAATTGCCAGATAAGGATGTAAAATGTTAAAATGACATTTCCCGGTGAATGCATTTGTCTTAAAAAATAATGTAAGAAAAACAAAACAATAGGATCTTTCTTTAGTATAAAAAACAGCGTCACCAATTTAACCTCAATGTCATCACATTGTTCAGCTCATGCACCTCCTCCTCCATCTCCGAAATGACCACATCAGTCACAAGCTGACAGCACTGCAGCACTGCCTTGGCAAAGCGGCAACAGGATTTGCTAAAGATAACATGCTTAATGCTTAATTGACAAACCGCCCAGCGCTGCAGAGTTGTTGAAAGCTGTAACACAGCAGCCTGATCTGTGGCTCTCACCGCTGAACATACAGCCAGGCATGGTTGTGTGTGACAATGGGCGGAACCTGGTGACGGAGAAATGACAGCCGGGGTAGATACGGTTTCCCTCTATGCCAGCCCTTTCACTGAGCTAAATACAACTCTCAGCCAAAAAAGTTGTGGACTGGCTCCGTACCGTCCCTGGCCACATTCACCTGTCCACGTGTTTGTGGTTAGGCGGTCCTTCCAAGTAAGTGCACTGGGGAGGGCACGGGTAATGTTATGGGACCCTTGCTTGTGGAAGGCAGAGGCGATACCGGGAAATATAGTGGCGGCTGGGGACCGAGTATGGACACCCGGCTGCCGCCGGCATGAGGTTGTGAAAAACTTCCGCCTCCACGAGCTTAAAAGGCTATATTTCAAGTGCAAGCAGCTGCCCAGAAATCTGGCAGTTTAGTGTTGCGGCCTGTGGGTGGGTGGGTGGCTGGCTGCATACGTGCACTTGCATTCCAAGTAACAGAAAACTAAGCAGATGGTAGCCTCTATCATCATCATGGACTCACCTCGGCACTATGAACTCTCCTGAAGGAGAAGCCAGGGCCCGCCGGAGGAGTCTCCGGTTCTCTGGTGGGCCCGTCCAACCCTGCCGAAAAGCAGCCCTGGCTAAGAAAAGTGTGGGGGAAGGTTCCCGGACACTCTATGGCTGCTTTTTTAATGTGGATCGGCCATGCTTATGCATGTTATTTCTAAAAACGCATTACAGATCAGGCCATTGTCCAACTCTGTATTCAAGAAATTAAATGCGCAAAGAAAGATGTGTGTGTGTCAAAGCACCACCGACAAGTGCGTGTTGAGGTTGGACGGGCTGCCATTGCTTCTGCAACAAGCTACATTACAGGACTTCCTGTGAGAAATGACACGCAGGGTAGATAGGGTTTCCCTCTATGCCAGTCCTTTCACCGAGCTAAATACAACTCTCAGCCAAAAAAGTTGTGGACTGGCTCCGTACCGTCCCTGGCCACATTCACCTGTCCACGTGTTTGTGGTTAGGCGGTCCTTCCCAGTAAGTGCACTGGGGAGGGCACGGGTAATGTTGTGGGACCCATGCTTGTGGAAGGCGGAGGCGATACCGGGAAATATAGTGGCGGCTGGGGACCGAGTATGGACACCTGGCTGCCGCCGGCATGAGGTTGTGAAAAGCTGCAAGTGCAAGCAGCTGTCATAAATTTGGCAGTATAGTATTGCAGCCTGTGGGTGGGTGGGTGGCTGCCTGCATACTTGCGCTTGCATTCCAAGGAATGGGGTAGGGACAACTGAACGCTGCAGTGGAACAAGGACGTGGACGGTGGTTGTTGCAAGTCTGCAACAACAGGTGCGTGGCGGGAGGCATCTTCGCATGTGACACGCCCCCTGGGCTGTGGGGTACCCGGTGCTGGGCCGGTAGATGCTTAGGGCTGTAGTCACCGTGGTGGTGACACGGTCCGTGACCCAGGGCGGTCAATCCAAGGGGAATTGAATATGGGTTTTATTAAAGAGTCCGACTACGCCACCTGTGGAGTGTGGCTAATGGAGGCCGCCGCTGCGGAACAGTCCTCTGAAGCTGATGGTTTGTCAGCAAAGGTGGTATAACTCCCCACAGGAAGAGTTAGCTTCAGGGCAGTGTGTGGATGATGGTGGTTGTGCAGGTTGTGCTGGGCGTTGTAGTGCAGTGAGGGATGGTGCAGCAAGGAACACAGAGACAAGATAGTGCAGTCCCAGGGTCTTTACTCACGGTTATTGCAGTCCAAGTTACAGATCTCAGTATAACTGTCCACGTCATGCTGCGTTTACTCAGAGTGGGGCTCAGTCCACCCTCAGGTATTTCCAGTGCACTTCACAGGACCCCTTTCTATGTGCCTTCCTCAGTCGTCTTCCTGCGCTGGATCTCACCCTCCTGCCCTGCGCCTCACAGTCAGTGTCCCAAGCCGGTGGCCTCGGGTCTTGGCAGGCGACCTGCAGTCCCCTGGGCCCTATGTGGCCATATTTTCAGCGATTGTTAACTGTGGTAGTGGGCAACTGCACCCTGAAAGTACAGCCACCTCCGGTTGCTAGATGGACTTGAAGTATCCGTGCTAGTTAAGGGGCCAGTCCCCTCTGCGGCTTGATCCTTCCACTGTCTTGTAAATTCGGGCATACGGGTGGCCTCCAGCACTGCCCGTACCCCTAGGATCCCTTCTGTTCCTGGAGCCTTCCTGCTCACTCTCCTCTCTTCTCTCCTTCTCCTTTCAGACTTGGGCCTCACTATCCAGGCCCGCCTCTGGAGCAGAGCTCATACAGAGCCCCTGCTCCTGTCACTTCTCCTCCTCTGACTAGTCCCTTTTACTAAGATTGTTCCCACTTTTTATACAGCTCCTGGCAAGTGATCCCGTTTTCTACTTCCTCCACCCCATCCACTACATGGTTCCCCCTCTCTAGGTGGTTCCCCCACTCCAGCCAGGGATCAGGGACTGTGCTCTCCCGTAGGGTCCCGAGCCGTACTCCTTCCTTACCTGAGAGTGAGATACCACACCTCTGGGTGAGATGCAGTACCTCTGTGGCGACTGAACCCTCAGGGGCGCCACACATGCGCCAAGGATCACTTATGATGGGCACACTTTTAGGCAGTGTCCTGGGTTTCAGAGATGCTTCCAGGGGTCTTCCCCATGTCTTTTCAGCACTGTATGCATGTGTCACACAGCACATGGCCAGATAAGGTTGTAAAATGTTAAAATGACATTTACTGGTGAATGCATTTGTCTTGGTTGAAAGCAATTCAAAAGTGCAAAAACGCATCAAAAACGCTACGTGTGAACATAGCCCAAGGTGTGGAGGAGTATTTTTGTTTTGGTTATTTATTTTGCCTTATATACAAGTCATTACCCTGGAAAGGATGTTCCTTAACATATTTCCCATGAAAATCCATTTTGGTTTCGTTTTGTTTTTGTATGTTTTATTGTGAGTCCGTAAAATTGGCGTAATACTCTGACAACGTTGTTAACAGCAGTGACCTGGGAGTCATGAATGCTTCCAGGGGTCTTCCCCATGCTGTTCCCATGTCATTTGAGCACTGTTCCTATCGATTTGGGCAATTTTTAGCCCCTCTGCAGACCGCCGGGGGAAGCCGCCTGAAAAATGCTCGAGTTTCCCATAGACTTACATTGGACTCGTTGCGCGGGTCGAGCATCCGAGTATTCCAATGTGCTCGACCCGAGCAACAAGTACCCGAGCATTTTAGTGCTCGCTCATCACTAGATGTTACCTTTAGTAGCCATTCAAACCCATTTGTGACAAATCCTGTGCATGTTATCAGGCCAAAATCACCAGGGTATGTGAACTTTTGATCAGGGTCATTTGGATGTTTTTGGTTGTCATTAAGATTTAAAAAGTGAAAACACAGTAGTTTGACAATAAATGGCTTCACCCAACCAATAACCGTGAGTGGAGGAAAAGGTTTTTTGTTATCATTCATATTCTCTGAAACAAGGCCAAGAAAGGAAAAATTCTGCCGGGTATGTAAACTTTTGAGCACAACTGTATATAATTGAATTTATAAACCTGAGAATTGATCTGACATCAGAGATAATAAGTTAAAGACTATGAATATGTAATAACACTTATCACCATGATAAGTGATCTAATGCTTGAAATAATAAGTCAGAACACTAAAAAATAAAATGAAACCGATCACATTGAAAAGTAATCTGGCACTTGAGATACTAACTCAGAGGAAAGAATATATATATTGAAATCTATCACCATAAAAATGATCTGGTGCCTGAGAAAAGTCAGAGCATAGAAATATATAATGAAATCTATCACCATAAAACGTGATCTGATTCTGATCTAATAATTCAGAGCAAATAAATGTATAATTAAACTTATAACTATGATGAACAATTATTTAACACAATTTAGATAAGTCAGAACACAGAAGTATTTAATAAACCTTATTGTCATTAAAAGTTATCTGATGCCTGAGACAATAAGTCAGATCAAATAAATATATAACAATGACTGAGATAATAAAAAGAGCATTGAAATGGATAATACCTTTCACTATGAAGAATGATCTGACCCCTGAGATTATAAGGCAGAGCATAGAAATATATAATTAAATGTATGATTTGGAGAAGGAATCCAGCGCCTGTAATAATAGATCAGAGCACAGAAATATATAATAAACTTTTCTCACCATAAAAAAAGTGTTACTGGTGCTTAAGATAAGTCAGAGCCCATAAATATACAATGTAAACGATCAAGAAGTGACCTGCAACCTGAAGTAAATGTACATAAATATTTTTAAAAAACTATGATATTGAGAAATTATTTCATGCCTGTGATAATAAGCCTGAACTTAGAAATATAAAATTGAACCTATCACCATTAAAAAGTGAGCTGATATGTGCTATGTGTGTGCCTGAGAATAAGTCAGAGCACAGTTATAGTAACCTTTCTCAAGTCATAACATAGAAATGTACAATGAAACTTATCACTATGAGAAGGGATCTGACATTAGAGATAATAAGTCAGAGCATAAAAGTATAAAATGAAACTTATCAACATGGGAAGTGATCTGACTCCTGAGATAAGTCAGAGCATAAAAATATAAAATGAAACTTATCCATATGAGAAGGGATCTCACACCTGAGATAACAAGTCAGAGCCTAAAAATATAAAATGAAATTTATCAACATGAGAAGTGATCTGACTCCTGAGATATTAAGTCAGTTAAGTCAGAGCATAACGATATAAAATGAAACGTATCCATATGAGAAGAGATCTCACATCTGAGATAATAAATCGGAGCCTAAAGTTATAAAATGAAACTTATTCATATGAAAACGGATCTCACACTGAGATAATAAGTCAGATCCTAAAAATATAAAATGAAACTTATCAGCATGAGAAGGGATCTGACTCCTGAGATAATAAATCAGAGCCTAAAAAATATAAAATTAAACTTATCCATATGAGAAGGGGGTCTCACAATGAGATAATAAGTCAGATCCTAAAAATATAAAATGAAACTTATCAGCATGAGAAGGGATCTGACTCCTGAGATAATAAGTCCGAGCCTAAAAATATAAAATGATACCTATCACCATGATGTTACAGGACATGATGACCATCTTCGCAGCAATAAGCTACCCACAATCCCATAAAGCACAGAGCCTTTCTGTTTGTTTTCATACATGAGATATTACAGTTGCTTCTGCATCAGTTGGCGTCTGCTACAAGGTTTCCGTGAAGTGATCACATGGTAATTTCCAGGTGCCTCTCTTAAGAAACAAAGGTGCCGTCTAGGTTATTTCTTCTCATTTAAACATGGCTTCCTGCCAGGAGAGGCTTCTATCAGCCACGCGCAGTCTGGAGAGGTTAAGTGACCTTAACTCTTCTCGCAACCACTGAAATGTGTGATGTTTTATCAACAGAGGACAGCTGTGCTTTTTTTCCTTTGGCTAATTGGCCTTGAAGAGCATGGAGAACTGGAGATGTGGATGCTTGCAAAAGACCTAGTCCTATCCGTGCGTTTCTAGATGAATACCATGTGTGCGCAGGAAAAGGGCTATGTGCACTTTATTTATCGCATTGTCGCCAGATGCACAAAGTACGAACATCTTGCAACTCATGTTAAGAACTTTCTGCCATCAGAAGAAGGGATAGTCTAATAATTAAAGCGATATTCCAGGAGGTGCCTACAGATTGCCACCACACCATAGCATTGCCTTCTGATGATATATACGAGGGCAGGGACCCCTGGAGCAAAGTAAAACTACCCAGTAGTGGTGGTATAATAGTATTATTTATTTTAACTATATGGTGGTATTATTGTATTGTTTAAGGTCATATTATTTAGATATCATTTTGACAATTTATTGTGGCGTGAAATGTACTGTATATGGCAGGGCTATATTATCTTGGTACTATATTTAAGCTTGGCAGTATTTTGTGGGCTGAAATAAAAAATGAAGCTTGGGGAAGGGTATTTTCCCTATTGTCAAGTCTTCTGCAAAACTAGTCATTGGTTAATGCTACTATTAAATCATTCTGGACCAGCAGGACGGGATTTATCAGCTGCAAATTGTGATGTTGAATATGATCTGGCTGGTAAGAAGTCAACCATGCTTATGTAGCGCCCCGAGGGTTCGGTCGCTACAGAGGTATTGCATCTCACCCAGAGGTGTGATATCTCACTTCCAGGTAAGGATGGAGTGTGGCTCAGGACCCTAACACCCACATGCACTACACCACATTTCCGGGGGACAGGGTGACAATGCTCCCAAGAGTGAGCACAACTGTCCCTGTCCCTGGCTGGAGTGGGGGGAGGGAACACCTAGAAAGGGGGAACCCGGTAGTGTGTGGGTGGGGAGAGTAGATCCAGGGTGCACTGTATAGGGGAGTATATATGGTGGGCACCATCTTAGAGTCAGGGAGTAGAAAGTGGGAGAGCAGAGAGAGAGGAGGCAGGGAGCAGGGGCTCTGTATGGGCTCTGCTCCACAGGCAGGCCAAGTCTTAAGGCCTGGGCCTAGAGGAGAAGAAAGGAAAGAAACGGAGGAGGCTCCAGGAGTGGAGTGAAGGGACCCCAGGGGTGCGGACCGGCCAGCCCCCACCGCACGCCCGCCGCTACCAGAGTAGGGGGGTCAGGCCAAGAAAGGGAACCGGATCCCTCATCTAGTGGAGGAGCGCAACTACCCTCAGCTAGTAACCGGAGGCCGTGGCATTGTACGTGCACGGCCCCTCACTACACCCGTTAGGAAGGCACCATATAGGACCCAGGGAAAAGGAACATACGTTTGCCCGCCAAGGCCCGAGGCAGCTGGACAGAAACGTGGTCAATTGTGGGGTATGACAGGCCAGAGAAAGGACACACGAAGGGGGTCCTGAAAAGCTTTCCAAAGGTACCTGGGAGTTGGCCGAGCCCCTCACCTGGTGAGCACAGCACGACGTGGGCAGCCATTACCTGCAGAAGTGGCTTGGAGTGTAAAACTGTGAGTAAAGACCCTGGACTGCATCACTGGACTCTGAGTCATTACTGTTGCTCCCGTGCACCATCACCCCCACCATCTGCACTCACTGCCCTGAGGCTATACTCCTCCCGTGGGGAGTTATACTACCCTCTGCTGCTCACACAACATCAGCCTCAGCGGTCTGCCCGCAGCGGCGGTTCTCAGTGACTGCAATCCACGGGTGGCGTAGTCGGACATTTAAACCTTACAAAACCCAAATAAACAGATCCGCCACTGGTTTGACCACCCTGAGCCACGGGACCGGGTCGCCGCCACTTACCTCAACATCAAGTGTCCATGTGCCATAGAAGTTGCCTCTGAAATTACGAGGGAGCTTATGAAGAGGAGGTCGAGAAAGACTTAAGGAAGACTAATCAGATTACCAGTATTGGTAAACCAGGAGTCCGGGACAATAGGAAACAATCCCAAGGTTACAATTGTCATCCTACACTTAATTCCAAATTGGAAGAAGCCTTGATTTGATTATGGACCGTTGATAATGAAGGAGTGGTAATCACGTTTTGGAACCTTTTCTTGAAAGGCTCACATACCTTGGTCCTCCAGATGAACAGAAATATTGGTGATGTTGAAGCGAATGGTACAGGGAGGTCATCATTATATGCAGATCTCACTATCTAGAAGACTTCTTGATCTTCATATTGATGATCAAGCGAACACAGTCTGAAGTAATGGATGTAGAAGTCATCTGCAGTTGGATGATGGGTCAAGACAAAGAGTTGTTACTAACAGCTTTGAACTGTGGTTGGGTTGCAAGATCTTATAGTCAACTGGTGAGGAGCACCTTAGTAGTTTACGAGGCCACCCATATTATGACTATTACAGGATTTTAAATGGTTAAGGGGCTACGTTTTGGGGGGAGCTATTGTTTCATGATCACCTACCATTCATATAGGATGAATAACCCATAAAAGTACAGGGAGGTCATTATTTTATGCAGAACTCCCTTACTATCTAGAAAATTCTTGTATTGCCTATTGAATGAAAACTGAATAAAGTAATTGCAAATGGAGGTAGAAGTCATCTGCAGTTGGATGGTGGGTCAAGACAAAGAGTTGCTACTTGCCGCGTTGAACTATGGTTGGGTTGGAAGAACTAATAGCAGGGAAGGAGCCCCCTAGTGGTTTGCAAGGCCACCCATACTATGACTATTAGAGCATCCCATCTCCTGCTTCCACGCCATGGGATCTTCCTCACGACAAAGGTTTATGTGAACATTTGGTGGTTGAGGTCCATAAAGCTGATAAAGTGCAAGAGATCAAGACCCAATTTACATTTGACGATTCTCCGGAGATACATTTTGAAGTGGTTTGCAAGGCCACCCATACTATGACTATTAGAGGATTTTTGCTCTTTGTATAGGATGAATAACAAATGTCCTTCAGAGGAATATTGGAGGTTGGCTATAGATGATGAAGAGTTGGTGGTCACAATTTGGAAGGCTCACATACCTTTGTCCTAGAGGAAAACAGAAATATTGTTGATGTTGAAGCTAATGGTACAGGCAGGTCATTATTCTAGGCAGAATTGTTGTATTATCTAGAAAAATGATGAATCTTTATTGATTTTCAACTGAAAAAATCAAGTAGTTGCATATGGATGTAGTATTCTTCTGCAGGTAGATGGTGTCTCAAGATAAAGAGTTGCTACCTACAGCTTTGAACTATGGTTGGGTTGGAAGAACTAATAGTCAGCAGGGAAGGAGTGCCATAGTGGTTTATGAGGCCACCCATACTATGAGTATTATTGGATTTTAGATGGTTAAGGGGCTACATTTGGTAGGTGTTATTGTTTTCTGATCACCTACCCTTCTTATAGGATGAATAACCCCGGCCCTTCAGAGGAACATTGGAGAAAGACTTGGTCCTACAAAAGAACAGAAATATTGGTGATGTTGAAGCTACTGGTACAGGGAGGTCATCATCCTATGCAGACCTTCCTTATTACTAGAGATGAGCGGTGTTCGACTCGAACTGTTCGCCAATCTCAAATTCGAGCTGTTTTGGGCGGTGTTCGAGCCGTTCGGCGAACACGAACAATTTGAAAAAAATTCGGCTGTTCGAGGTTATGTTCGATAACTGTTCGTGCACCAAAATCATAACTGGATTTTTTCTCAGTAATACTGAAAATTAATATTAATACGCAGTTTGAGTGTTCAGCGGGGCGGGGGGAGGGGCAGGGGATGGATCTCTGCATAAATAATGAAGATCTCCATTTTTTTTTCTCTTTCCCGCATTTACAGTGGGGAGGTACAATCTGTCAGCCTATCAGCAGCGCACACACGGAGCGAACTGCTTTTTTTCACACAAGCAAGGGCATGTGTCATTGCCAGTGTATGTCACATGTCCTTGCCCTATAAGACCCAGCCATTTTCCCCGTCGCCACCATTTTCTCACTGCTGCAGCTGCGTGTTAGACTGCACCACTGTTGCTGTGTGCGCTATACTTTCAGTGTTAATTTCAAGCCAATTTTCGCACAAATCTACAGATAGCTTGGGAGTAGGGAATAGTTGTGATTGCAGTCCTTTTAAGGACTAGGTTACAGCATTTCCTACGACTTTTATCAGGCAGGTCTGTGCTCTTAAATAGATAGGTTGGGAGTAAAGACTAATTGTAATTGCAGTCCTTTTCAGGGCTAGGTTACATCAGTTCCTATCACTTTTTGCCAGGCAGGTCTGTGCCAGTGCTGTGCAAGTTTTTTTCACAGCATTTGGCTAAATCTAGCAAAGCAAATCCTTTTTGGCCTCTTGCAGTGTGTGTTAGTCAGTGGAGTAGCCTATCTGTGTTGCAAGCTACACCACCTGTGTATAGAATACAATTTTTTTTACTGCACCTAGTGAAGTAAAACCTTTTGGGCATAGCATCATTCTATTAATCCATCTATACTAACCTCCACCAGGTTGCAAATTCAAAATAATTTTTATCTGCATCTAGCTCTGAAAAAATATTTCGGCTTGTAGCAGTGTGTGGGACTTGTTCTATTAGTCCATCTATACTAACCTCCACCAGGTTGCAAATTCAATATAATTTTTATCTGCATCTAGCTCTGAAAAAATATTTCGGCTTGTAGCAGTGTGTGGGACTTGTTCTATTAGTCCATCTATACTAACCTCCACCAGGTTGCAAATTCAATATAATTTTTATCTGCATCTAGCTCTGAAAAAATATTTCGGCTTGTAGCAGTGTGTGGAACTTGTTCTATTAGTCCATCAATACTAACCTCCAACAGGTTGCAAATTCAATATATTTTTTATCTGCATCTAGCTCTGAAAAAATATTTCGGCTTGTAGCAGCGTGTGGGACTTGTTCTATTAGTCCATCTATACTAACCTCCACCAGGTTGCAAATTCAAAATAATTTTTATCTGCATCTAGCTCTGAAAAAATATTTGGGCTTCGGCTTGTAGCAGTGTGTGGGACTTGTTCTATTAGTCCATCTATACTAACCTCCACCAGGTTGCAAATTCAAAATAATTTTTAGCTGCATCTAGCCCGGAAAATAATTTTGGGCTTAGTAGCAGTGTGTGGTACTCATTGTATTAGGCCATCTATACCAAGCTCCACCAGCTTTGAAATTAATAATAATTTTTAGCTGCATCTTACCTGGAAAATAATTTTGGGCATATTAGCAGTGTGTGGTACTCATTCTATTAGGCCATCTATACTAAGCTCCACCAGCTTTGAAATTACTAATAATTTTTAGCTGCATCTTGCCTGGAAAATAATTTTGGGCATAGTAGCAGTGTGTGGTACTCATTGTATTAGGCCATCTATACCAAGCTCCACCAGCTTTGAAATTAATAATAATTTTTAGCTGCATCTTGCCCGGAAAAAAAATTTCTTCCCAATAGTGGTAGCAATAGAAATATGGGGCGCGCTCCTGGCTAACAAAAATATACGCTTCATAACAAAAAACACCAGCCTAGCGCACTGCATTAATAAGATGGCATCATCGTCTCTCCCATCTACGCCGGCTAGCATTCCTGTGCCTAAAACACAATGCATGGGTCCGCGCTAGCCACGATGCTGAGGGGTCTAAAGCTGCTGCTAACTCTTTATCACAATTCAATTGGCAGATTTTCACAGAGCTCCTCCCCAACGCCCACCCATCGGGCAACAGTTGCCCACCCTCCCTATGGGATCTAGTGGCGAATAGTTGATGCCATTAATCAGAGCGTCAGTTGCCCCGTCAACGTGGCAAGCATACGGTAAGGCATGGGAAGAGTGGACACGACTAGTAGCAGGCGGACAGGTTGACCAATGTGAACAAGATTACCAGATTACGAGTCACCATAGAATTTCTCCACCAGCTAATGATGAGGGGCATATCAGGGGCATCAGCGCAGCGGTGTCTGACCGGAGTAGCATTTCACTTCCAACTACTGAATTGGGGAGATGTGACAAAGATTCATCATCAGACAATCCATGAAAGGGTGGAAAAGGGGTCAGCCAAGTCAGGAGTGTAGACGTCCCGTCCCGTGTCATTAAAACTGATTTCTCACATCATATCCCTAACACCATTAACATGACACTCACAATTTGAAGCAACACTACTGTCTACTGCATTTGCGATCGCCTTCTTCGGGGCGCTATGCATAAGCGAATTAGTCCCTCAATCCAAAATTACCACCAGTGGAGGCTTATTACACCAGGACGTAGTCATAGCCAATAATGCAATACGTCTATGCATATGCCAATCGAAAACGGTTCCAGCAGGCAGGGGCACTTGGGTACTTCTACAACCCACAAACGGTACACTGAGTCGGGTAACAATAGTAAAAACATATATAACCATCAGATCATCAAGATACCAGTTCCAAGCTATATTTAATAAATGCATAACATCGGCAGGGAACCACCCCAAAGATTACGGGACACACTCATTCCGCATAGGCGCGGCCACGGAAGCAGCAAGAGCAGGACTGTCAGAAACGGAAGTTGAGAGGATAGGGAGATGGCGATCCACGTGTTTGGCGAGATACATAAGACCGGACTTGTTATCCTAATGTGGTTTGTTTCTTTTACAGGTGGCGCTAAGCCAACAGTGTGGGTGATAGGCCACTCGTATATATATTGGGCAGAAAAAAGGGCGAAAGTCCGCCCAGGCAGGAGGAAATTAGAGTTTCAAAACACATATTTCAACTGGAGAGGTATTAGAGGCCTGCTATGGCCACAGGTACTAATGGAGGTAATCAAGGTAGGGAGAGAGGCAAGAGGTCCGGTCATCTTAGTTATACAGGCCCGGGGAAACGACCTAGGTCATCACAAGAGCGCATAACTAATGGCAATAATGAAACTAGACACTGATCGCTTCAGAGAATTTTTCACAAAACTAACTATAGTATGGTCAGAGATTGTGCCAATAGCGGTATGGCAAGGTGCGCGAGACATCACGGCCATCGAACGGACAAGGGGGGTAATAAATATTCGGATGGCAAAATTTAGAAGAGACAAAGGCGGTGTAGTGATACAACACCGACAACTGGAAGGAGATAAAGCAGGCCTCATACGGCCCGACGGTGTTCACTTAATGGATATTGGACTGGACATATTCCTGTCAGGACTCCAGGACGGAGTGGAACAAGCGTTAAGAATGATGGATGGGGGTCAGAGTCCTGCATACAAGTACGCAGGATCCTCCGTGGCCTGGAAATAGAAAGGACATGTTGGAGAGTTACACTTGTTGGCCAACTTGCCGGTGTGGAGACCCAGGGCATGCTGCAACAAGTTGAATTATTTTAGAAATAAAATGCCTTTCTAATGGAATGAGTATAAAGAGTTAATAAAGCTGTGACCGATCCTCACCCATCCAGTTGTAAGAGTTACATTATTGTATTGTCAAGGAAAGGGGGGCGGTAGGGGGGCTGAGCGTCTGGGTTTGGTTGGGGGTCCCCACAGTCTGCCTAGTCTAGATGCATTTAAAAATTCTTATTAGACACAGAGGCGGTGCAGCTTGCTTCGCAGCTGGGCTACTACGCCCAAAGTATTGCCTAGGCTAGATGCAGTTAAAAATTCTACGCTGACTAGCAAACACTGAAGCTTTGGAGCAGACCTCTAAGTAAACAGCTCTTCAGACTCAACCATCTGTGTTACCCCAAGCCATAGTGTATGTAGTTTCTTACAGTTAAAAGGGGGGGGAGCGACCCAACCCACCTGGAATTGATGATGCCAACGTCACGTAAAACACAGCAAGGGGACTCCAAAAAGAGTCTCCATTTTTTCCAAAAATTGTGGCACAGACACCACTTAAGTGGCATCAATTGCCCCAGAGTTGCTTAAAACGGTTGGTGAGGTGATTTTGCCAAATTCTCAAGCTTTTAGTCTCCCCAGGATGATACAGGGGTAGAAAAGTCCTTGCGGATCTGACTCACCCCATGGGCCTAGTGTGGACGTGTGTGGGATACCCGGAGATGGGTCTCTGGGGATTGTAGAATCCGTGGCGGTGACTCAGTCCCATGGCTCAGGGTGGTCAGGCCGATGGCGGTATTTTGTGGGGGTTTTAGGTTAATTGTCCGACTATGCCACCCGTGGATTGCGGACAGGGTGTACCGCCACTGTGAGGCAGTCCGCTGAGGCTGGTGTGGTGTGCGCAGCAAAAGATGGGATAACTCCCCACGGGAGGAGTATAGCCTCAGGGCAGGGAATGTGGATGGTGGGAGTGATGGTGCGCGGGCGTCCCAGCACTAGTAGTGCTGGTGCGGCGATGAAGCAGGAACCACTCAGAGTCTTTGCAGTGCAGTTCAGGGTCTTTACTGGTGATATTAAGGCAGACCCTCCCGGGAGTACTGGCTAGCATAAGGGGCCTGGTCAGGCAGCGAGCAAACAGGAGTTCCCCTGGCCAGGTGGAGTTGTAGGCCTCCCCGTCTATCTGCACTCTTTCTGGCTACCTTGCTGTAAGCGGGTAGAAGTAGCCCATGTCCCTGAGTATACCGTGTGGTGCTCACTCGTATGGCTGGTGACTTGGGGCCTTCTGTTAGCCTCTGCTCCTCGATGGCAGTGCTGGTCCCTTCCTTGTGACTGAGCCTCCGGGCTTCTATGGCCAGAGGACCTGGAATCCCCTGCCGGCTGGTTTCTGCTGCTGGGTGAATATATGTCCCCACAGCCTCGGACTCCGGTGTCCGGTTATTAGATTCTTCTGCCAGGGCGAGCTCTGCTCAGCTCCAGCCCCTGGTCTTCAGCTACTGCTCCTACAGAGCTCCTAGCTATTTCTTGCCCTGTGTCTGGAACTGCTCTCCAGGCTCTGACTCAACTCACTAATCCCGCCCCAGACCCAGTTTATAAGGGCAGATTCCTCCCCTCCCAGGTTTGGGCAGGAAGTGTTGCATGCTTAAGGGCTCCTGACCAGAGAAACCTCCCACTTGCTCTCAGACGTAATATTTCTATTACTGTGGCAACCAGACCCCTGTGGTGCCACATTCCCCCCTAGTGAATTTTCGTACTCCGGGACTAAACACATTTTTAAGAAAACACAAATACAGGGTATAAACAATAATACAACAACATATATACAAGAAGCTTTAGTCTTTAGAGGTCACGGCGTGTCCGTAACCGGGTGTCCATATCACCCAACAAGGTGAAGTCTTGGCACAAAGTAGGGGACCTGTCCAAAGCAAACCCCAAACATTGGCCCTGGGCGTGGCTGCAAGGCTGAGGCTAGCTACTTTGGGCCACAAGGAGGCCATGCCAGACAGGTTTTCTCTTCCGCAGCCATCTTCGCAAGAGGCACCAAGGTGCAACTATCTACAATGTAGTTCCGGTTACTCAGCGTCCATAACCTGTCAGTCCAAATAAACCTGCAGGGTAACTAGAGAAACATAATCAATGAACAGGCAACAAAAACATAAACCATTTTCAACATTTGCAGTTTACAGGTATCACAGTTTAGATTCTCCAGCGAGCGGGCATCTGTCCTCTAGTGCTCCTGGTGGACCTACGTAACCCACTATCTGGTTCTGCACTACAGGGTGTAGAAGGTGTTACGGGCAGGCCTGGCAGCTTTCTGCATACTCTTTGGCTTACTAGGGGCACGGCAGGCTCACTACTAGCAGAGGGTTGATTCTACTGGGCTGCTGGTATGGATTCTTCTGCCTCCTGGGCCGGCTGCTCTTCTGACACTACCTGTTCTTCTGTAGGTCCTTGAGGGGCTGGCTGGAGAAAGGTGAGGACGGGTACCACGACTGCATTGTTGATCTGAGTCTAGGACCGCGGAAAGTCTCCGAGTACGGTACTGATCATTTCTTCCCTTTCCTCTGCGGGTTGAGGGTTTTCTTGATCTTCTTCAGGGCTTTGCAGCTGCTCGGGACACTTCTTCAGGTGGTCTCTGGAGACAATAGCTGTGGTCTCTCCTCCATCCTTACTGATGATACATACTTTTGAGTTCTCATGACTTGAGGGCAGTACGGTGTACGGGTCCTTCTCCCACTGGTCGTCCAACTTGTGGAGCCGCCTCTTTCTCTTCAAGACCTGCTCTCCAGGTACCAGGGGAACAGCGGGAGCATGCTGGTTATAAGTCTTCTCTTGCCTTTCTCTTGCTTGAGACAGACTTCGCTCGACGCTCTCCTGTACTTTCCGATACTGCTGCTGCTGTTCTGTATCCCAGTCTGTCTCTGGCGAGGTGTCCTCAGGTGTCAGGACTCCCATATCCAGGTCAATAGGTAGCTTACAAGGTCTTGCTCTCATTAGGTAAGCCGGGGTACAGTTGGTGGAGCCTACAGGGATGTGATTGTACAAGTCCACCAAATCAGGCAGTTTTTCAGGCCACAGACTGCGTTCCTCCAGGGGCAACGTTTTCAGCAAGTCCATCACCACCTGGTTCATTTTCTCACATAGTCCGTTGGTCTGAGGGTGATAGGGCGTTGTTCTTATCTTCCTGCAGCCATACAGATTGCAGAACTCTTGGAAGACCTCCGCTTCGAAAGCTGGTCCTTGGTCCATCAGCACTTGCTCCGGGCACCCGTGTGGACGGCAGAAGTGCAGCTGGAAGGCCCTGGCTGCTGTTTGGGCCGTTAAGTCCTTGACAGGGACCACCACTAGGAACCGGGAGTAGTGATCTACGATGGTGAGGGCGTAGACGTACCCAGATTTGCTTGGAGCCAGTTTCACATGGTCCAGGGCTACCAGTTCCAGTGGCTGCCTGGTGATGATGGGCTGCAGGGGACTCTTCTGGCTGGCACGGTCCTTTCTTCTTAGGTTGCACGGGCCACAGTCTCTGCACCACCTCTCGATGGCTCCTCTCATGCCTACCCACTAGAACCGTTCACGCAACAAGAACTCCAGCTTTTTCCATCCGAAGTGTCCTGCTTCGTCGTGGTACGCCTCCAGAACCATAGCCGCGTCTCGTCTTGGGACCACTACCTGCCAGGTCAGCTCATGTGTTCTAGAGTTGACCATTCTCCAGCACAGCTTCTCCTTGAAAAGAAGCAGTCAGCTTTTCTCCTTCCACAGTTGCTTGGTCTCCTCCGGAGCGTCTGGATCAAGACGGGCATCAGCCTGTGTCAGCATTTCCTTCACCAGACGGACTGCGGGATCACTGTCTTGTCTCTCTGCCCAGCTGTAGTGGGGTAAGGGGTTGAACGTAGCAGAGCGCCTGTCCCTCACACGGTGGGAATACAGGGTAATCCCATGGCGGTGGAACGCAGGGAGTTCGATTTCTTCCAGTTCTTCTGGATCTTCCCCTACGTCCGGTAGGTTTGGCATTCTTGACAGGGCATCCGCGTTGGCATTTGAGCGTCCCGCCCGGTAGTTGATGGTGAATTCATAGTTGGACTGGCGGGCCATCCATCTCTGCTCCAGGGCACCAAGTTTTGCAGTGTCCAGGTGTGTCAACGGGTTGTTATCCGTGTACACGGTGAACTTGGAAGAGGCAAGGTAATGCTTGAAACGTTCGGTCACTGCCCACACCACTGCCAAGAACTCTAGCTTGAATGAGCTATAGTTCTCAGGGTTTCTTTCTGTGGGCCGTAGTTTTCGACTGGCGTAAGCGATCACCCGTTCTTTCCCCTGCTGGATCTGGGACAGTATGGCTCCTAGCCCGATGTTGCTCGCGTCCGTGTGGAGGATAAAGGGCTGGCCGTAGTCAGGGTACGCCAGGATTTCATCCCCCGTGAGGGCCATCTTCAGCTGGCGGAAGGACTCCTCTTCCAGCTTTTCCCACCTGAAGGGCGGATTCTGTTTTTTGGCCTTCCTGGATTGACCTATCAGGAGGTCCTGCATAGGGGCTGCCATTTTGGTGAAACCGAGAATGAATCTTCGGTAGTAGCCTACCAACCCGAGGAACTGCCGCACTTCCTTTATGCTGGAGGGTCTTGGCCAGTCCTTAATCACGGTGATCTTATCGGGGTTGGGAGCCACTCCGTCAGCACTCACCACGTGTCCCAGGTACTGCACCTTTGGTTTCAGAAGGTGACACTTGGAGGGTTTCACCTTTAGGCCGTAGCTTGCCAGGGCGTCAAACACTTCTGCCAGGTGTTTCAGATGGTCCTCGTAGGTTTTGGAATAGACGATGGCATCGTCCAGGTATAACAGGACCGTCTCGAAATTCCGGTGTCACAGACAGCATTTCATCAACCGCTGGAAGGTTCCTGGTGCGTTGCAGAGCCCGAACGGCATACAGTTGAATTCACTGAGGCCCATCGGGGTGGTGAATGCAGTCTTCTCCTTGTCTGCCTCTGCTACAGGAACCTGCCAGTACCCGCTAGTAAGATCCAAAGTGGAGAAGAAGTTAGCAGATTTTAATGCAGCTAAAGATTCTTCTATTCTAGGTAACGGGTACGCATCTTTGTGTGTGATACGGTTGACCTTTCTGTAGTCTACACACATTCTCATTGTGTTGTCCTTCTTTTTCACTAGAACTAATGGAGCTGCCCAGGGGCTACAGCTGTCCCTGATTGCCCCAGCCTCTTTCATGTCCAGCAACATCCCCTTTGCATGCTGATAGTGTGCAGGGGGTACAGGTCGGTATCTTTCCTTTATGGGCGGATGGTCTCCTGTGGGGATGTTATGTTCTACCCCCTTTACTCGCCCAAAGTCTAGCGGGTGTTTACTAAAGACCCTCTCGTACTCCTGAACCACCCGGTAGACTCCCTGCTTTTGGTGTGAGGGAGTGGAGTCAGTACCCAAATGCAGTTGCTGACACCAGTCCTTCATTTGTTTCTTAGAGCCGTTACCTTCCTCTGGTTGAGATGGAGGTAAGGGTTCCACGGCCCTTACAGAATTTTGGTTTATGGTGAACAATTTGGCTAGCGTGGCATACCGGGGCAGGTACACTTTCCTCTCCCCGATATTTATGATGCGGACAGGTACCCTCCCATGGCGTACATCGACCACTCCCCATGCTGTCAAAATGGTGGGCCTACTGTCTGAGTAGACGGGCTCTACCATGGCTTGGTAGTCTCTACCTCTTAGACCAATAGCTGCCCGGCACCAGATCATCATCTCACTTTTTGGGGGCATGGCAATAGGGAACGGGTCACACATTCTCACGCTACCTATCTCACCACCAGATAGTTCCACTTGTTGCCGTTTCATCAGCGCCCGGATCTCTTTTTGGAGAACACGCTGCTGGCTGGAACTGGCTTTCTTGGCAACCTGCTGTAAAATGAGAATCACCTCTGCAAGACAATTTTCAATCACGTTAGTCCCTAAGGTGATTTTAGGGTGGCTCTCATGACGGTCTATGTCCACAATAATCAGTCCTTGTGCCACCAGCTCGACTTTACCGACCTTAATGGTCACCTCCTTGAATCCCACCTGCGGCACGGGCTGACCATTGCTGCCGATGATACTCAGGTCGTCATCTGGGTAGCGGGTTATGTCCGAGTCATTCCAGTACCGCTTAAAGAGCACGTACGGGATGGTAGTCACTTGTGACCCAGTGTCCAATAGGGCACTCATAGGAATGCCATCCAGTACCACAGGCAAGACCGGATGTCCCCCTACTTATTTATCACGCCAGTTCGATGGGCCTGATGATCTTATGCCTGGGGGTTGGCCCTCTACCCCAGGTTGTGCCCGTTTAAATGACAGTACCTTGCCATATGTCCGGGTTGATTGCAGCGGCGGCAGATGGGTTGTCCGTCCTCGTTGTATCTGTCGCTGGGTCTTCCTCTGGACGACGGGATCCTCCTCTGTCGGCACCACGGGACGTCCTCTGGTCCGGATGCCAGCTGGTTCTTTCCTGAAGGGGAAACCTGTAAAGACTGCACAGTTCTGGTTAGCGCGGCTACGCTTTTGGTTAACTCTTGGACCTGATGGTGCAGGTCTGTAGCCGGGTTGTTATCCAAAGCCTGCGCACCAGCTCCTACAGACTCTGTAGACAAGGGTGCCGCCTCCTAGTGATAGGTAATAACAGGGCGCCGGTGGGTTACAGCGCTACCCGGTGCCGGTTCTCGGAGCACCCGGATGGCCCTGTCTTTGAACTTTGCAAAGTCTAAACCAGGGTTCTGCAAGGCCATTGCACGTAACTGGGTTCGGTGGGCGTTGGACAGCAGACCCTCAATGAATTGCTCAGTTAACAGTTCATCTGCATTCCGCACACTGTCAGGGTCTGTCTGTTTAATGGCTCCCAGGGCCTCTTGCAAATTCAAAGCATAGTCTCTTATACTGTCTTGGGCCCGCTGCTTGCACCCATAAAATTTCATTTTGATCTCTGCTGAGGTGCGAGTATCAAAAGTGTCCCTCAGACGGGTTAAGATCTCTTTTACAGTCTCCTTGTCCCGGACTGACCAGGACTTTACTTCACGTTGGGCTGCCCCGGTTAGCTGGCCTACCAATATGCTCACTTTTTGTCCCTCTGTCAGGGGGTACACCTTAAACAGGCCGTACAGTCTCTCTTTAAAGTCGCTTAGGGTATGCGACTCCCCTGAGTACTGGGCAGCCAGGCCGCTCCGGGGATGTAGGGCATTGTAAATGGCATTACTGCGGCAGCGGCCGTGCTGGTGGTAGAGGGTCCCTCCGTATCCGTCATCCTCCTCCCCCCTAGTTAAGTGTGGCCTACCTTCTGTTGCTTCTTCTCCGTAGGCCGCGGCTCTGCAGACAATCGTCAGGGTGGAGGACCTTGCGTTGCGCTCTGGTGACGTCAGCGTTGCTCCCTCTCCCTTCCAGGACCTTGCACAGCGTCGGTGCGTAGGGCGGAGCTTCAGGTCTCGCGCGCTTTCGGCATCCACGGCCCCTCTTCTTCCCGCGCGGTGTCCTGAACATGGCGTCCGATGGCGGGAAAACGACTGCGGATGGCGGGAAACGGCTCCGGATGGCGGGAACTGGCTGAAGATGGCGGGAAACGGCTCCGGATGGCGGGGACCTTCACCATGGCAGGTATGACAGTCTTTTGAAGGCGCGCAGTACCCGGTGGTTGCGGGAACGAAATCCTGCCGACTACGCTGAAGCTGACTCACTCCCTGGGCCTAGTGTGGACATGTGTGGGATACCCGGAGCCGGGTCTCTAGGGGTTGTAGAATCCGTGGCGGTGACCCGGTCCCGTGGCTCAGGGTGGTCAGGCCGATGGCGGTATTTTGTGGGGGTTTTAGGTTAATTGTCCGACTACGCCACCCGTGGATTGCGGTCAGGTTGTACCGCCGCTGCGAGGCAGTCCGCTGAGGCTGGTGTGGTGTGCGCAGCAAAAGATGGGATAACTCCCCACGGGAGGAGTATAGCCTCAGGGCAGGGAATGTGGATGGTGGGAGTGATGGTGCGCGGGCGTCCCAGCACTAGTAGTGCTGGTGCGGTGATGAAGCAGGAACCACTCAGAGTCTTTGCAGTGCAGTTCAGGGTCTTTACTGGTGATATTAAGGCAGACCCTCCCGGGAGTACTGGCTAGCATAAGGGGCCTGGTCAGGGAGCGAGCAAACAGGAGTTCCCCTGGCCAGGTGGAGTTGTAGGCCTCCCCGTCTATCTGCACTCTTTCTGGCTACCTTGCTGTAAGCGGGTAGAGGTAGCCCACATCCCTGAGTATACCGTGTGGTGCTCACCCGTATGGCTGGTGACTTGGGGCCTTCTGTTAGCCTCCGCTCCTCGATGGCGGTGCTGGTCCCTTCCTTGTGACTGAGCCTCCGGGCTTCTATGGCCAGAGGACCTGGAATCCCCTGCCGGCTGGTTTCTGCTGCTGGGTGATTATACGTCCCCACAGCCTCGGACTCCGGTGTCCGGTTATTAGATTCTTCTGCCAGGGCGAGCTCTGCTCAGCTCCAGCCCCTGGTCTTCAGCTACTGCTCCTACAGAGCTCCTAGCTCTTTCTTGCCCTGTGTCTGGAACTGCTCTCCAGGCTCTGACTCAACTCACTAATCCCGCCCCAGACCCAGTTTATAAGGGCAGATTCCTCCCCTCCCAGGTCTGGGCAGGAAGTGTTGCATGCTTAAGGGCTCCTGACCAGAGAAACCTCTGGTCTGCTCTCAGACGTAATATTTCTATTACTGTGGCAACCAGACCCCTGGGGTGCCACAGATCCATGATTTGTTCATCTTTATGAACGTGAGTCTGTCTACATTCTCAGTGGACAGCCGCGTGCGCTTCTCTGTCAGCACACCACCAGCAGCGCTGAACACACGTTCAGAGAGAACGCTGGCTGCAGGGCATGACAAGATCTCCAAGGCGTGAGTGGCGAGCTCCGGCCATTTTTCCAGATTGGAAGCCCAAAATGAGCAAGGGTCCAGTGACACAGTCATAGCTTCGATGTTCAGTTGGAGATACTCCTGTACCATCCTCTCTAGGCGTTGACTATGTGTCAGACTTCTTGTCTCCTGTGGCCTTGCAAAGGATGGTCTAAAAAAGTGGTGAAACGATTCCACAAAATTGCTGTTACCAGCAGATACTGTGTTACTGTTACGGTTTGAGTGATGAAGACTCGACAGTCCCACGGTTTGCAAGTTAGAACTGTGAGATTCACTACGTGCACCACTGGTGTTTTGTGGAAAAGCACATGTAAGATTCTGAAACAGCCTCTGCTGATACTCCTGCATGCGTGAATCCCTTTCTATGGCAGGAATTATTTCGGCAAATTTACTTTTGTACCGGGGATCTAAGAGTGTGGCAACCCAGTAGTCGGGATTGCTTCGAATTCTGACAATCCGAGGGTCATGTTGCAGGTAGTGCAGCAAGAAGGCACTCATGTGTCTTGCGCATCCAGGAGGACCAAGTCCTTGTTGTGTTGGTAGCGAGGTAAGAATCATGCTTCCTTCCTCTGCCCTCTCCCCCCAACCTCGCACAACAGAAATGTGATCAAGGTCTCCCTCATCTGATGAGTCTTACATGCCCATCGCCAGTTTGTCCTCCACTTCTTCCTCGGCTCCTGCACCTTCCTCAACAGTTTGGCTGCTACCATGCGCCCTGGTTAATCCCTCTCCCCCACCCTCCCATGCCTGCCGCCTTGGTGCTGCCGACCATCTGGACCTTTGAGATGTTATCCCTTCCGCATACGACTCCTCCTCTACTTCCTCCACCTCCTCTTGTCCCACCACCTGACTCTGAATTCTGTTTGATGTGTGCTCCAGCATGTAAATCACAAGAATAGTCATGCTGATAATGGCATCGTCGTCAGCACTAAACATCTTCGTCGCCATTTCAAAACTGTGCAGAAGGGTGTGTGGCGTCCCTGAGGGTTCAGTCGCCACAGAGGTACTGCATCTCACCCAGAGGTGTGGTATCTCACCCTCAGGTAAGGAAGGAGTATGGCTCGGGACCCTAACACCTGCATCCAACACATACCTGCAGTGGGGGTAGGGCGAGATTGCTCCTAAGGGAGAGCACAGTCCCAGGTCCCTAGCTGGTGGGAGGGTCCTATGTAGTGGGTGTGCGTGGAGAAAGCAGCTTAGGGGAGCACATGACAGGGAGAGTATAAATAGGAAGCCATCTTAGAAAGAGCAAGCCAGTCAGAGGATGAGAAGTGACAGGAGCAGAGGCTCTGCATGAGCTCTGCTCCGGAGGCGGGCCTAGCCTGGGAGGCCCAGGACTGAAGGAGAGAGGAGAGGAGTGGGAGCAGGAAGGCTCCAGGAACCGAAGGCACCCTAGGGGAACGGGCCATGCAGAAGGCCACCCGTACGCCCGCTGCTACCAGGAGGTAGAGGGGTCAGGCCAGATAAGGGGAACCGGTCCCTCAACTAGCGGAGAAACAGCAAGGCTCAACTAGAAACCGGAGGCTGCAGCATTTCATGTACTGCAGGCCAAAGTCCACACCAGTCTCACTAAGAAGGTAGCCACATAGGACCCAGGGGACGGAACACACGTCACCCGCCAAGGCCCGAGGATACCGGATAGAAGTGTCACTGGGTGTGAGGTGCAGGGAGAAGACCAGAGAAAGGACACACAGAAGGGGGTCCTGCTAAGTACTCCGGAGCTATCTGGTTGTGGACTAAGCCCCTCACTCAGTACGCACAGCATGACGGGGGAGATTGCTCTGGTACCTGTAATCTGGACTGCAACAACTGTGAGTAAAGATCTTGTGACTGCATCACACGGACTCTGTGTTCATTACTGACTCCCTGCACTACAACCACCATCATCCACCCACACTGCCCTGAAGCTACACTCTTCCTGTGGGGAGTAATAATACCATTGCTGCAAAACCACCAGCTTCAGAGGACTGTTCCGCAGCAGCGGCCCCTTTGGCCGCACTCCACAGGTGGCGTAGTCGGACATTATAAAACCCATATATATAAATTACCCTTGGATTGACCGCCCTGGGTCACGGACCGGGTCGCCGCCACAGTAACTACAACCCCCAGCGTCTACCGGCCCGGCTCCGGGTACCCCATGGCCCAGGGGGCACGTCAACTTCATAGGTCCCTGATCTGAGACCACTCCTGCAGCGTGATTTGCCCCACCTCTGGATCTGGTTGGACCAGGCTATACGTCAGAACGTATTGCACCAGGGCTTGTCGGTGCTGCCACAGTCGCTGCAACATGTGCAGAGTTGAATTCCACCGTGTCGGCACATCGCATTTCAGCCGGTGAACTGGCAGGCCCAACGACTTCTGTAGAGATGTAAGTCGTTGAGCTGCGGTATGCGAACGGCGGAAGTGAGCACACAGCGACCGAGCCCTCTGCAGAAGGCCATCTAGTCCGGGATAGTGGGCTAAAAATTGCTGGACAACCAGGTTCAACACGTGAGCCATACAAGGCACGTGTGTGACATTGCCCCGGCGAAGGGCCGCACCCAGGTTTGCAGCATTGTCGCACACGGCCTTCCCTGGTTGCAGGTCCAGTGGAGACAACCATTTATGAAACTGGGTCTCCAGAGCTGACCACAACTTCTCAGCTGTGTGACTCACATTTCCCAGACATTTCAAAGTAAACACCGCCTGATGCCGTTGAGCCCTGCTGCCAGCATAGTAAGGAGGTGTGCAGGATTCCTTCTGCGCAGTTAGAAAGCGGGTGGCATTACCAGACAGGCTTTGGGTGCAGGTGGAGGACCGAGAGGAGGTTGAGGAGGCAGAAGCAGTGGAGGAACTTCTAGATAAAGAGGATTGACGTACAACTCGTGGGGACGGCAAGACTTGGACAGCAGCCCCTTGTCCTGCTGTCACCATAGTTACCCAGTGCCCAGTCAGCTACATGTAACGCCCCTGTCCATGCCTACTCGCCCAAGTGTCTGTGGTGAAATGCACCCTGTCACACACAGAGTTTCTCAAAGAAGCGGTGATGTTGTGAGCGACATGCTGGTGGAGCGCAGGCACACCTTTCTTTGAGAAGTAGTGCCGACTGGGCTTCTGGTACTGGGGCACTGCGACGGACATAAGGTCTCGAAAATCCTCTGTGTCCACCAGGCAGAAAGGCAGCATTTCTGTAGCCAACAGCTTGCAGATGGTGAAATTCAACCTCTTAGCTTTGTCATGGCTAGGAGGAAATGCTCTTTTACTTCTCCACATCTGAGGAACCGAGGGCTGTCTGTTGTGCTTAGACGGGGTTGAGTAGGGTGTCCCCGGCAAACTTGCCGGTCTGTGAGGAAGATGCAGGCGGAAAAGTTAGGTTGCCTTGATCCAAAGGTGGTGCTCTCGATGTCGGAGAGCGCACAACACCAGCTGGTGTTTCCACTTCCAAATGAAATGATGACCTGCCAATCACACTGGCTGTTGCGGGTAAAGAGGTGGCAGGTCTGCGTCCAAAAACATGTGTGACTGCTGTCCCCCCAGTCACAGAGGATGAAGAGGCCGCTGATGCCCAAGATGGGGCAGACGGTGGTTGGCACGGCCCGCTAGGCCGCATTGTAGCACAGTGAGCTTCCCACTGCAACTTATGCTTCATATCCATGTGACGGTTCATGCATGAAGTACTCAAACTACGGATTTTTTGGCCTCTACTTAGCTTTTGACAATAGTAACAATTGTTACTAGATTCAGCGTTGACTGAGCACTCCACCCCCACTCCCATGCCGCAGGTGGTTTTAAATGCATCAGGATCTGTCTTTCCCACACATAAGCAGACGGAGGTCTCTTAGAGAGGTATTCACATTGATAGGTCCTGACATCGAGAAACGCCTTACCGCGGCTGTCAGGTACACATGAATTGGCCAATTTATGCGCTAAGATTTCTCATTTATTTACAGCAGTAATGCTATTCATTTTCCATATTTCATATTTACATGCGCTAAAAAATGTTTCAAAAATTTTTTTCATTTATTTCTATTTTTCTACAGCAGTTATGCTATTCATATTTCATATTTCATATCTATATACTCAGTGTTACAGTGTGCTACTTTATTTGTTCATTCTACTTAGCTTTTGGTGACAAATATTACAGATAACACGAGTTGGGTCATCCTTATCGATCTGAAAAATACCCAGGCTATGCAAGGCTTAGAGCCCATGCGACCTGAAGAGCCACTACGACTTGTGGTGAGAGGCAGAGTTGTGGTTGAGGATGCAGTTGTTGACGTGCTTCCAGTACTCCGTCTCTGTCCAGGAAGGCGCAACCTAACCTCGTTGTCAATAGCATCTGTGACGCCCAGCTGCGCTTGGTATCACAGATCCTAGAAGAGTGCATTGATGGAATCCTCCACAAGAGGCCCCCATAAACATTCACACATCTCCACCTTCCACCTCAGACCAGCAGAGGGAGCCCGTTAGGGATATAAATAGGGAAGGTGGAGCTAGGCAGTTCAGTTCCTCTGAAGAGTTCCTGCAGTAGAGAAGCCTAAGAGAGGTCAGTCTGCAGTGGAGCTCAGTCTAGTCTAGAGAACTCAGTTAATAGTTCAGCAGTGGAGCACAAGGCTCCTGTTAGCTAGATTCAGGGAGCCCAGTTAGAGCTTAAGGTGTGCCGGCGCCATAAGATCAGTGAAGCGCGGAAAGTTGCCGTTAGTGTGTATAGCCTAGTGAGGGCCCGAGTAGGCCGAAGGCGAGTGGAGAGTTAGTACACAGGGGGCAGAGGAGCTTTACCAGCTCACCCCGAAGCATTTACCGGACACCGGATCCGAGCTTACCGGGATCTCTCTGACCCAGTAACGCATAACCGGAATCCCTGGAGAACTACAAGTCCCAGGATCGCTAAGGTGCTGATACGTAACAGAGCCAGGAGATGCTTAGGCCCCGCATACTGGGAGAGTGAACTCCAAGACAAGGCCCTACCACAAGGTCAGCCAGCGCAGGACAGAGACAAAGTTAGGCCTAGCTCCAGGCAGGTCAGAAACTTACTACACAGAGGCAAGAAACAGGAGGCCCTACACCCGCTCATTGGGGAGGATCCTGATATGCACCCTTCACCCTACAGTGCTCCGAGATGTGCTTAAATTTCCACCAGTAAAAGGTACTGAAGTGACTACCGTGTCTGTTCCCGTTCTTGCTCTGACCCAGCTGGGTCTCGCCTGTCCTGCATTCCCCCTGCATACGCTTTCCTGAGGCCTAGCTCCACCTGTGGGGAGCTATACCATCGATATGCCTTATCACCGGCCTCAGTGGACTACTGCAGCGCTGGTGCTTCTCACCAGATACCACAGGTGGCGTCACGAACTCTTATAAAATTAACAATTATCCACCCTTTTAAAGACTCACCCCAGGGTACGGGCCCGGGAGCCGACCACCGCGACATCCCAAAGGCCAGGCAAAGGCCCGGGTACCGAGTCATCCCCATCCCCTGGGCTAGTCCCATCCTCCTCCACCTCCTCTGCTGACCTCATCTCTTGGCTGACTGTGGGTTGACAGTAAGTGGGATCTCCAACCTCGTCATCATCACCCTGTGTGTTCTCACACCCGTCGTCCTCAGAGCCAACCTCTTCCTGCCCTGACCGAAAAGTCAAGTTGTCGCTCCAATCAGGTATTTGAGTCTCATCATTGTCTTCATCATTGTCTCCACCAACAGGAGTTACAGTTTGGGAACGAGGGTCTACATTATGCTCAGAACCTTCTTCATCTGGTCCTGGATCCGACTCATAAAGATTCTGGGCATCAGTGCAGATCATTTCCTCGTCTGGATTAACAGAAGCTCTGGAGCCGACATCTGATTCCCAGGCTATAGTATGAGTAAACAGCTGTGCAGACTCAACCATCTGTGTTACCCCATACTCAGATGGGCAGCTGGAGACTTGGGAGCTGTGAGGAAGCAAGTGCGATTGGGGTGACACCTCCGAGGACTGGAGTATTTGTGATGCTGAAGTTGAGGTGGAGGAGAGCCCACTTGAAAGAGCACTTTATATACGTTGAAGCACCTGCCGTTTTTGTGCCTCATCTGGAATTTGTAGCGATCGGTGTGTCCGTAAGAAAGGGATCGTATCACATTGTCCACGAAAAGAAGTAGACATCTTAGTTTGGCTGGAAAATGGTCTTTCTTCTGCAGATGTTACTCCCCCCCACCGTGGGGGGGCTCGACCCACCAGAGGACAGGCACCAGTATTGAGAGAGGGAGGCTGGCCGTCAGGGTCCACCGCAGCTCTGGCACAAACCCGGCGACACGGAGGTCACACGGGCAGGAACGGACTGGCCGTGTCAGCTTCGCACTTTTTTGGTTTTAGAAGGGCATGACATGCCTATATCTGTGTTTCCCCCTCCTTTTACTCCTCCACCTCTTTTCTTTTCACATGACTATATGTACTTGTCACTTTTCCATGTGTTAGTTGTGTCTTCTGAGCAGTTTGTCAGCTTTTGGACACCTTTGAAGGTGTTTTCTATGTGTTTCTATGTGTTTTTGTTTGCCTGCCATTGGTTTTAACGGTGTTCGAAGGTGTTCGACGAACCGAACCGAACTCGAACACTACGGGGTGGCTCAACACTACTTATTACCTAGAAGAACTGTTATATTTCCTATCAAAAGAAAAAAGAATAAAGTACAAACATATGGATGTAGAAGTCTTTTGCAGTTGGATTGTGGGTCGAGACAGAGTTGATACTTACAGCTTCGAACTATGGATGGGTTGGAAGAACTAATAGTCAGCAGGGGAGGAGTGCCCTAGTGGTTCACGAGGCCGCCCATACTATGACTGTTATAGGATTTTAGGTCTTTAAGGACTTAGATGTTGTTACTATTTCCTGATCATCTACCCTTCGCATCAGATGAATAGCCTGTGTCCTCCAGACTGGGAGCCACTGTTAGTTAGTGGCTTTTCACTTTGCCTCATTTTGGGTGTTTCATGAGGGAAACCAACTTTTTGGATATCCGGGTGCCCTCACGGATGGTTTCCCGATTGGGCAACCCATATAACTCCTGCAAAACGAAAGATTATCAATGGATAGAGCTTCTGGTTAAGTGTCTCAATATGGTTAATGGATCTTAAATTGAAGATCAATGGACCTATAACGCCAATGGAAGAACACAGAGTCATTAATCTTCACATTGTACAATTTCTTCTCATATGTTGATGTCCAGTGAAAATGACAAAAAAAATTTGAAAGTCAACCTCCCATGATCCTACAGTATTCTCTATGGTTAAACTATTCTGAAATCTCCATCTACATTTTGTTAATTATGTAGAATATCCACCAAACTCCAACCCCCCACCCCTACCTCCAAACCCATGTGCCTGATGAGCATTGAAGAAAATGTAATTATCACACACTCATTAAAAAAATACAGACCATGGTGTTTTGCTTGTCTGAAGAGCTAACAGTTCAGAGTGCCTGCCTTCTTGTCAATGCACAAGGTAAACATTAGCAGTCACCATCTGCTTCGTGTCACCGATGCGGAACATTCCATGATAGTAGACATCAACTAGTAAGAGATAAAGGTAGAATCACTGGAAACTGTAGAGACCTTAGAAATATATCCCCGAGGAAGTGTAGGTGGTGGGGGAGGGGTGGTATAAACTCAGGGGGTCTCAGTGCAACAAAAAAAGATATCCTGTGTCCAAATCATAATGTGTCAGTAGCCGACAGCAGCACCATCTGTCTCAGTAAATGAATGTCAATCAGATGTTTCTTCTGTTACGGTTGTGATGGTGATATATACTGTATGTACATTGTTTTTATTTTATACATGTTCTTTAATGCACAGATAGAGATCACATTCTATCATTTCTCCAACATACAGAAAAAATATATAGTCCTGGATCAAACACATACCAGCAATTCTACTCCATTTATTTGATTTTTGTGTAGCCTCATCGATAAAACGGAAAAATATAGAAACAAATAATTTAAATTTCTCCGGAGCTCCTCCTTACTTTCCCGTGTGTAGCTGCAGCAGGAGCCTCCCCCCTCTGCCCTGGCTGCAGTGAGCAAAAGATTACTAAACTCCGCCCTCTTGGCTAATGGAGATGGAGTTCTATCAGAGGCCACCAGGCAAGAATGGAACTGATCAGCAGAAAACTAACCTGAATTCTCTGCAGAAATTCTACAAGAATGGTTTCAAGAGGGATACAATTTTTCATTTGTCATGTAAAAATTGCTTTTTAGGTTCCAAGAGGCTGGGACTCCATTGATCGTAAAATGATAAAATATTCTAGCAATATGCCACACATTATCGCATGGGAAAAACCTTATGAGGTTAACTTATGGGTATTTTTTTAGTGGTGAGTCAATCTAAAAATTAGAAAAATCCAAAATTTGAATTAGCACGGAATTGATTTGATGCAAATCGGATGTGCCTTATTATCATCTGGGGTTTTTCCAGACCATACAACATAATATATGTTAAAGATTAAAAAATTGTATACTCACCTCGCTGCTCACATGCCTCCCTGCTGTCGCTCCCTGACTGGTCCTCCTCTGACTCCCTACAACTCCGATCTCTTCTGGTTTTCCTCCACTTTGCACCAGTAGATCCTACGCCGAGTAGGTTTTGTACACTGCACGTCATGATGTCCTGTTATGCGTCGCCAAAACTTACTCAGTGCTGAAAACAAGAAGAGAACAGTGTCGGAGAGAGACAGTGAAGGACTAGGCAAGAAAAAGGTGAGTGGTGAAGTGAGTTTCCTATTTTTTTATTTTTTAACCCTTTTCCCCATCCTCCACATGGCCAGCCACCATTTTGCTGGATTCGCACAAAAAGTGGATAGAAAAAAATTCCGATTCGCGCACCTCTCAAATTAATGAATGCTTGCTGAGAGAGCAAATTCCAGATGATATCAGTGCTGTATTGTACATCTTGAGCCAATCAGTTGTCTCCCCAGCTGCTCCTTTTCCCCTCTCACAGCATGCAGTCTCAGAGGCAAAATGAGAGGGAGAGACTCTGCAGCTGCCCCCCACTTGCCCACTATTTTCTGTAATAATATACAAGGTCTTTTCTGAAGAGAAAAAAAGCCTACAGATGGAAAAGTTTTATGTTCTCACATTGTACTAATGATGCAAAAAGAAATGCTAATGATAGTGTTAGGTGCACAATAAGCTACATCTTATGGCTGGCTGATTATGTCAGAACTGCAAAATTTCATTTACTAAATAAATCACTACACAAATACTGAGATAATAAGAATCACCTGACAAGATAAATATTTACACAAAAAAATGTAAAATTCTTGTGTTTTTGTATAAAATCAGAGAAATATTCAGATAAAAATAAAAAGTGATTACACAGTATACAGTATGATACTCCCACGGTCCCACACAGTATAATGGTCCCCATATTCCCTCAAAAAGTATGATGCTTCTACAGCCCCCTCTCCACACACAGTATAATGCTTTAATAGCACCTTATATACAGCATGATACCCTCACAAAGTATGATGGCCCTCACGACCCCTGACACAGTATGATGCCCCCACAGCACCCACACAGTATGATGCCTCCACAACACCCACACAGTATGATGCCTCCACAACACCTACACAGTATGATGCCTCCACAACACCCACACAGTATGATGCCTCACAACACCCACACAGTATGATGCCTCCACAACCCCCCACACAGAATGATACCTCTACAACACCCACACAGTATGATGCATCCACAACCTCCCACACTGTATGATGCCTCCACAACACCCCACACAGTATGATGCCCCCACAACACCCACACAGTATGATGCCTCCACAACCCCCCACAGTATGATGCCTCCACAACCCCCGACACAGTATGATGCCCCACAACATATGATACCTCCATAACCCCCGACACAGTATGATACCCGCACACAGTATGATGCCTCCACAACCCCCACACAGTATGATGCCTCCACAACCCCGACACAGTATGATGCCTCCACAACCCCGACACAGTATGATGCCCCACAACATATGATACCTCCATAACCCCCGACACAGTATGATACCTGCACACAGTATGATGCCTCCACAACCCCCACACAGTATGATGCCTCCACAACCCCAACACAGTATGATGCCCCACACAGTATGAAGGCCCCAAAAATCCCACACAGTATAATGCCTCCACAACCTCTCACACAGTATGATGCCTCCACAACCCCGATACAGTATGATGCCCCCACACAGTATGATGCCTCCACAACACCCCACACAGTATGATGCCCCCACAACCACCACACGATATAATGCCTTCACAAACCCCCCCCCACACAGTATGATGCCTTCACAAACCCCCAACACAGTATGATGCCTCCACAGTTCATCAACACAGTATAATGCCTTCACAGCCCCCCCCACATAGTGTGATGGCCCCAACATGCCAATATACAGCATAATGACCCCCAGACCACACACAATTTGATACCCTCACCGCCCACACACAACATGATACCCTCACAGCCCCTCCACACAATATGATGTCTCCCACAGCCTATCACATAGTATGATGGCCTCCACAGACCCTCATACAGTATGATGGCCTCCACAGACCCTCACACAGTATAATGACCCCACAGACTCTCACACAGAAAGATGGTCTTACAGCCACTGCACACAGAGTGATGGACCCACAGCCTCCACAGAGTATGATGCCCCATCAGCACCCTAGACACTGTATGAGGCTCCATAGTTTCCCTTAACTACTAATAAATATACATAAAATAAATAAAACTACTTATCTCATGTACTTGTGTTTTGTTTTCATTTTTGTTATGCTTTTTTTTTTCAAAAAAACTTGCAAAGTCCTTTTTAACCCCTTTATGACGTGGAGTGTAATAGTACGCTCCACGCCAGATCTCCCTGTGCGCTGAGCCCGCACTTTTCCGGGCACATGTCAGCTGATCTATACAGCTGACATGCGCCCGCAACAACCGAGGGTGGAATCGCGATTCACCTGCGGCTGTTAACTAGCTAAATGGCGCTGTCAATCTCTGACAGTGGCAGTTAACTCGAGCTTCCGGGAAGCGCATAATTGGCCCCACCCAGCGACGACCCCGTCACATTATCGCAGGTCACTGATGAGTTTGCATGACAACCCGGGGTCTGCAGGAGACCCTTGTGGTTCTCATTGCCAGATTGCTATGAGCGCCGCCCAGTGGTCGGCACTCATAGCAAGTCAGCAATTCTGCTACACACAGGCAATCTGATCATCGCCTGTGTGTAGTACAGAAGATTAGACAGTTGCTGCGAGACTATTGAAGCATGCAAAAAGTGTAAAAAAAATGTTTTTAAAAATATAAAACAAATTAAATAAAAGTTTAAATCACCCCCCTTTTGCCCCATTCAAAATAAAACAGTAAAAAAAAACACACATACGCATATTTGGTATTTGCGCGTTCAGAATCGCCCGATCTATCAATATAAAAAAATAATTAATCCGATCGATAAACGATGTAACGAGAAAAAAATTCTAAACGCCAGAATTACTTTTTTTGGTTGCGTAAACATTGCAATAAAATGCAATAACGGGCGATCAAAAGATTGTGTCTACCCCAAAATGGTATCAATAAAAACATCAGCTTGGCGTGCAAAAAATAAGCCCTCACCCCGCCCAGATCATGAAAAATAGAGACGCTACAGGTCTCGGAAGATGGGGCCATTTTTATTTATTTTTTTTTTTTTAGCAAACTTTGGATTTTTTTTTTCACCACTTAAATAAAAAAAGAACCTATACATGTTTGGTGTCTACAAACTCGTAATTACCTGGAGAATAATAATGGTAGAATTTCACTTTTTTTGCAATTTCACCACACTTTTAATTTTTTTCCCGTTTTCCAGTACACGATATGGTAAAAGCAGTGATGTTGTTCAAAAGTACAACTTGTCCCGCAAAAAATCAGCCCTCACTCGGCCATATTGACCAAAAAATAAAAAAGTTATGGCTATGGGAAGAAGGGGAGCAAAAAACAAAAACGCAAAAATGGAAAATGCTCTGGCCATGTAGGGGTTAAAAAAGTACTTCCCATTTATTTACACAGCTACCATGCAGACAAATGTATGTTCATGGTGTAAGGCAGCACTAGTCATCATGCTGGGGGACACTCGCTTCACTGGGTCAATTAAAGCACACATGCAACATTTTCCAGTAACATGAAATCCAGCAGTTTATTACACTTCATAACTGCTTATCTCACAGTCCATCTCAGTGGCTCACCGGCATGTTTACACACATAACATCCAAGAGCCTTTCAAGTGGCAGACAGGCCCACTTGGCTCCGGTTACAGCCTTCAGCAAAGTAACTATATCAATGTCCATATAACGCACCGCTTTTACCTTTTGCCAGGTCTAGCGGTTTCCATCAGAATAGTCCTGCCACAGCTGTGGCTTTACGGCTTCCCAGATGGGGGTCTCCAGCCCTCGTACCTTCCAAGGCTACTGGCATCTCTTACACACACAGGGATCCAGCCACTGCCTTTCAGGACTCTTGCCTTCCAAGCCTCTTGGCCTCCACGGCTACTGGCATCTCTCACACACAAGGATCCAGCCTCTGCCTTTCAGGACTCTCCAGGCTTCACCAGGCCTCTCTAGGCCTCAGTAAGCCTCTCCAGGCTAACGGTGTCCCACACACAGGGAAAAAGCCTCACGCCTTTCACACTGTCTCAAAAGCACCAAGATTTATATATCCTTCAGTGCATATGACTCACCCCCTGGGCCAGTGCTGTAGTGCGGCGCGCGTGCGCGCGGGGGATACCCGGAGCCGGATCCGATGGGGGTAGTAGTCTTCGTGTGGCGGTGACCCGGTCCGCGCCCAGGGTGGTCAAACTTAGTGGCGGTTATTGGTATGATGGTATTAGTGTCCGACTACGCCACCCGTTGAATGCGGTTATGAAACTGCCGCTGCAGGGCAGACCGCTGAGGCCGGTGGTATAGGTGTGCAGCAATGTTGATATAACCCCCAACGGGAGAGGTATGGCCTCAGGGCAGCGGATGTGGATGATGTTGGGAGTGATGGTGTGGATGTCCCAGCACTAACGGTGCGACAAGAAAGCACGGAAACGCGAGGGTACAGTTCAGGGCCTTTACTGATGGTACAAGGCAAATTCCCCCGGGAGTACTGGCTAGTAGTTGGGGCCTGGTTAGTCTGCGAGTAAGCCGGAGTTCCCCTGGCCAGGTGGAGTTGTAGGCCTTCCCGTTAGTCTGTACCCTTCCTGGCTACCCTGCTTTCGGCGGTTACAAGTAGCCCACGTCCCTGGGTATACCGTGTGGTGCTCACCCGTATGGCTGGTGACCTGGGGCCTCCTGTTAGCCTCCGCTCTGGGATGGCGGTGCTGGTCCCTTCGTTGTGACTGAGCCTCCGGGCTTTTATGGCCAGAGGACCTGGAATCCCCTGCCGGATGGATTCTGCTGCTGGTTATATCTTAGTCCCCACAGCCTCGGACTCCTGTCTCCGGTTTTAGTACCTTCTCCCAGGGCGAGCTCTGCACAGCTCCAGCCCCTGGCGCTTCTCCTTGGCTCCTACAGAGCTCCTGAGGTCTATCTGTCCCTGTTTCTGCGTGTCCAGACCAGACTCCGTCTCTGTCTGGAACTCCTCTCTCTAACCCTGCTTCAGCCCCAGTTTATATAGGGGAAGTTCTTCCCCTCCCAGGACTGGGCAGGAGGTGTGGCATGCTTAGGATTCCTGCCCAGGAGACCTCCCACCTGCTCACAGACGTAATACTGCTATTACTGTGGAAACCAGACCCCTGGGGCGCCACATTCCCCCCTAGTGAAATTTAGTACTCCCGGACTAAACATAACAGGGTATAAACAATAACAATTAAATACATGAGATGGTCACGGCGTGTCCGTAACCGGGAAGCAATAAGGGTGTCCATTTCACCAAAGAACAGGGAGCCGTAACCAGGTAGGGGTCTGTCCTGCCCCGAGTCTTTAACAGTCTGTAGTCCATTCCTGGGTTACGCTCCAAACATATTTACAACAGAGTTCCGGTTACTCACTGTCCATAACCTGTCAGTCCATATAAAGAAATCTGCAACTGAAAAACATAATTAGCAACGGCTACAACAAAACAGGTAACCATAAAATAGTTAAAGCAACTAGCCAACTTAGATTCTCCAACGTACGGGCATCTGGCCTCTGGTAACCCTAGTGGACCTACGGAGCTCACTAACTGGTCCTGCACTACAGGGTGTAGGAGGTGTTATGGGCAGGCTGGGCAGCTTTCTGCGCACTCTTTGGCTCACTAGGGGCACGGCAGGCTCACTACTAGCAGAGGGTTGATCCTCCTGTACTGCTGGTGTGGACTCTTCTGCCTCTTGGGCCGGCTGCTCTTCCAGCTCTACTGGTTCTTCTGTAGGCACTTGCGGGGCTGGCTGGAGAAAGGTGAAGACGGGTACCATGACAGCACCGTTTACTTGTGTCCAAGACCGGGGGAAGTCTCCGAGTACAGTCCTGATCATTTCTTCCCTTTCCTATGCGGGTCGAGGGTTTTCTTGATCTTCTTCTTCAGGGCTTTGCAGCTGCTCGGGACACTTCTTCAGGTGGTCTCTGGAGACAACGGCTGTGGTTTCTCCTCCATCCTTACTGATCACGCAAATCTTTGGGCTCTCATGGCTTGATGGCAGTACGGTGTACGGGTCCTCCTCCCACTGGTCGTCCAACTTGTGGAGCCGTCTTTTCCTCTTCAAGACCTGCTCTCCAGGTACCAGGGGAACAGCGGGAGCATACTGATTATAAGCCCTCTCTTGCCTTTCTCTAGCTTGAGACAGACTTCGCTCCACGCTCTCCTGCACTTTCCGATACTGCTGCCGCCGCCCTGTATCCCAGTCTGCCTCTGGCGAGGTGTCCTCGGGCGTCAGGACTCCCATATCCAGGTCGATAGGCAGCTTACCAGGTCTTGCTCTCATTAGGTAAGCCGGGGTACAGTTGGTAGAACCTACAGGGATGTGGTTGTATAGGTCCACCAGATCAGGCAGCTTCTCAGGCCACATACTGCGTTCTTCCAGGGGCAATGTTTTCAGGAGGTCTATCACCACCTGGTTCATCTTCTCGCAGAGTCCATTAGTTTGTGGGTGATAGGGCGTTGTTCTTATCTTCGTGCAGCCATACAGGTTGCAGAACTCCTGGAAGACTTCCGCTTCGAAGGCTGGCCCTTGGTCTGTCAGCACTTGGTCCGGGTACCCGTGTGGACGTCAGAAGTGCTGCTGGAAGGCTCTAGCTGCTGTTTGAGCCGTTAAGTCCTTGACCGGGACCACCACCAGGAACCGGGAGTAATGATCTACGATTGTGAGGGTGTAGACATACCCAGATCTGCTTGGAGCCAGTTTCACATGGTCCAGGGCTACCAGTTCCAGTGGCTGTCGGGTGATGATGGGCTGCAAGGGAGTCTTCTGGCTGGCACGGTCCTTCCTTCTTAGGTGGCACGGTCCACAGTCTCTGAACCACCTCTCGATGGCTCCTCTCATGCCTACCCAGTAGAACCATTCACGCAATAAGAACTCCAGCTTCTTCCACCCGAAATGTCCTGCTCCGTTGTGGTATGCCTCCAGAATCATAGCCGCGTCTCGTCTGGGGACCACTACCTGCCAGGTCAACTCATGCGTTCGAGAGTTAACCATTCTCCGGCACAACTTCTCCCTGTAGAGGAACAGCCTACTTTTCTCCTTCCACAGTTGCTTAGTCTCCTCTGGGGCGTCTGGGTCCAGACTGGCATCGGCTTGGGTCAGCATTTCCTTCACCAGGCGGACTGCAGGATCACTGTCTTGCGTCTCCGCCCAGTTGTAGTGGGGCAAGGGATTGAACGTCACGGAGCGCCTGTCCTTCACACGGCTGGAATACAGGGTAATCCCATGACGGTGGAACGCAGGGAGCTCAACTTCTTCCAGATCTTCTGGATCTTCCCCTACGTCCGGTAAGTTTGGCATTCTAGACAGGGCATCCGCGTTGGCATTTGAGCGTCCTGCCCGGTATTTGATGGTGAATTCAAAGTTGGACAGGCGAGCCATCCATCTCTGTTCCAGAGCACCGAGCCTTGCAGTGTCCAGGTGTGTCAACGGGTTGTTATCCGTGTACACGATGAATTTGGAAGAGGCAAGGTAATGCTTGAAACGTTCGGTCACTGCCTACACTACTGCCAGGAACTCCAGCTTGAATGAGCTATAATTCTCAGGGTTCCTCTCGGTGGGTCGTACCTTTCGGCTAGCGTAAGCGATTATCCGTTCTTTTCCTTGCTGGATCTGGGACAGCACGGCTCCTAGCCCGATGTTACTTGCGTTCGTGTGGAGGATAAAGGGCTGGCTGTAGTCTGGATATGCCAGGATTTCATCCCCCTGGAGGGCCATCTTCAGCTGGCAAAAGGACTCCTCTTCCAGCTTTTCCCACCTGAAGGGCGGCTTCTGGTTTTTGGCTTTCCGAGATTGACCTATCAGGAGGTCCTGCATAGGGGCTGCCATTTTGGTGAAACCGGGAATGAATCTTCGGTAGTAGCCTACCAACCCGAGGAACTGCCGCACTTCCTTTATGCTGGAGGGTCTTGGCCAGTCCTTAATTACGGTGATCTTATCAGGGTCGGGAGCCACTCCTTCAGCACTCACCACGTGTCCCAGGTATTGCACCTTTGGTTTCAGGAGATGACACTTGGAGGGTTTCACCTTTAGGCCGTAGTTTGCCAGAGCTTCGAACACTTCTGCCAGGTGTTTCAGGTGGTCCTCGTAGGTCTTGGAATAGACGATGACATCGTCCAGGTATAACAGGACCGTCTCGATGTTCCGGTGTCCCAGACAGCATTCCATCAACCGTTGGAAGGTTCCTGGTGCGTTGCAGAGCCCGAACGGCATGCAGTTAAATTCGCTGAGACCCATCGGGGTGGTGAATGCGGTCTTCTCCCGGTCTGCCTCTGCTACAGGAACCTGCCAGTACCCGCTAGTGAGATCCAAAGTAGAGAAGAAGTTAGCAGATTTTAATGCAGCTAAGGACTCTTCTATCCTTGGTAACGGGTACGCATCTTTGTGTGTGATACGGTTGACCTTCCTGTAGTCTACACACATTCTCATAGTGTTGTCCTTCTTTTTCACTAAGACTAGTGGAGCTGCCCAGGGGCTACAGCTGTCCCTGATTACCCCGGCCTCCTTCATGTCTCTAAGCATCCCCTTGGTGTGTTGGTAGTGTGCAGGGGGTACGGGTCGGTATCTCTCCTTTATGGGAGGATGGTCTCCCGTGGGGATGTGGTGTTCTACCCCCTTTACTCGCCCGAAGTCTAACGGGTGTTTACTAAACACTCTCTCGTACTCTTGAACCACCCGATAGACTCCCTGTTTCTGGTGTGAGGGAGTGGAGTCAGTACCCAAATGTAGTTGCTGACACCAGTCCTCCATTGGTTTCTTAGAGCCGTTACCTTCCTCTGGTTGAGATGGAGGCAAGGGTTCCACGGCCTGTACAGAATTCTGGTTTATGGTGAACAATTTAGCTAGCGTGGCATACCGGGGCAGGTGTACTTCTCTCTCACCGATATTTATGATGCGAACGGGCACCCTCCCATGGCGTACATCGACCACCCCCCGTGCTGTCAAAATGGTGGGCCTACTGTCTGAGTAGACGGGTTCTACCATTGCTTGGTAGTCTCTACCTCTTAGACCAATAGCTGCCCGGCACCAAATCATCATCTCACTTTTTGGGGGCATGGCAATAGGGAACGGGTCACACATTCTCACGCTACCTATCTCACCACCAGATAATTCCACCTGTTGCCGCTTCATCAGTGCCCGGATCTCTTTTTGGAGCACACGCTGCTGGCCGGAACTGGCGTTCTTGGCAACCTGCTGTAAAATGAGAATCACCTCTGCAAGACAATTTTCAATTACATTGGTTCCCAGGGTGATTCTAGGGTGACTCTCATGACGGTCTATGTCCACTATAATCAGTCCTTGTGCCGCCAGTTCGACTTTACCGATTTTAATGGTCACCTCCTTGAATCCCACCTGCGGCACGGGCTGACCATTGCTGGCGATGATACTCAGGTCGTCGTCTGGGTAGCGGGTTATGTCCAAATCATTCCAGTACTGCTTGAAGAGCACGTACGGGATGGTGGTGACCTGTGACCCAGTGTCTAGTAGGGCACTCATAGGAATGCCATCCAGTACCACAGGCAAGATTGGACGTCCCCTTACGTATTTATCACGCCAGTTTGATGGGCCTGATGGTCTTATGCCTGGGGGTTGGCCCTCTACCCCAGGTTGTGCCCGTTTAAATGACAGTACCTTGCCACATGTCCGGGTTGATTGCAGCGGCGGCAAATAGGTCGTCCGTCCTCGTTGTATCGATCGCTGGGTCTTCCTCTGGCCGGTGGGGTCCTCCTTGGTCGGCGCCACGGGATGTCCTCCGGTCCGGATGCCAGCTCGATCTTCCCTGCAGTAGAAACCTGTAAAGACTGCACAGTTCGGGTTAGCGCGGCAACGCTTTTAGTTAGCTCTTGGACCTGATGGTGCAGGTCTGTAGCCGGGTCACTGTTTAAAGCCTGCGCATCAGCTCCCACAGGCCCTGCAGACAAGGGCGCCGTCTCCTGGTGATAAGTGATAGCAGGGCGCCTGTGGGTCACAGCGCCACCTGGTGCCGGTTCTCGGAGCACCCGGATGGCTCTGTCCTTGAACTGTGCAAAGTCCAGGTCAGGGTCCTGTAAGGCCATTGCCCGCAACTGGGTTCGGTGGGCATTGCACAGTAGACCCTCAATTAATTGTTCAGTCAACAGCTTACCTTCATTTCCCACGCTGTCAGGGTCTGCCTGCTTAATGGCTCTCAGGGCCTCTTGTAGGTTTAGAGCATAGTCTAACTCCCGTTGTTTGCACCCATAAAATCTTAGTTTTATTTCGGCTGAGGTGCGGGTGTCAAATGTGTCTTTCAGCCGGGTTAGTATGTCTCTGACAGTCCTCTTCCTCCCAGGTGGCCAGGACTTTACCTCCCTTTGGGCTGCCCCGATTAATTGGGCCACCAGGATGCTCACTTTTTGCGCCTCCGTGAGGGGATACACCTGGAAGAGGCTATCCAGCCTTTCTCTGAAGTCATTTAGGGTATGTGACTCCCCTGAGTACTGGGGTAGCCAGGCTGCCCCCGGGATATAGGGCATGGTGAAAGGCATGACCGCAGCAGCGGTGGCGCTGGCGGCGGCTGTGGCGGTGAAGCTCTCCTCCGTATCCGACATTCTCCTCCCCCCTAGTGGACCGTGGCCTACCTTGCGATGATCCTCTTCCGTAGGCCGCGGCTCCGCAGTGGATCGTCAGGGTTGAGGACCTTCCGTCGCGCTCCTGTGACGTCGGCGTCTGCTGGGCTCCTTCCAGGACCTTACGCAACGTCCGGACGTGAGGCGGGGCTTCAGTTCTCGCGGGCTTCCGGAGTCCACGCCCCTCTTCTTCCCGCGCGGCGCCCTCAAGATGGCGTCCAATGGCGGGAAAACTCCACGGATGGCGGGAAGAAGGCAGAAGATGGCGTCGGATGGCGGGAATCGGCTCCAGACGGCGGGAAACTTCACCACAGGTAAGTATAAAAGTCTCTTTTTTCAGGCACGCAGTACCCGGTGGTTGCGGGCACGTAATCCTGCCGACTACGCCAAAATTGACTCACCCCCTGGGCCAGTGCTGTAGTGTGGCGCGCGTGCACGCGGGGGATACCCGGAGCCGGATCCAATGGGGGTAGTAGTCTTCGTGTGGCGGTGACCCGGTCCGCGCCCAGGGTGGTCAAACTTAGTGGCGGTTATTGGTATGATGGTATTAGTGTCCGACTACGCCACCCGTTGAATGCGGTTATGAAACCGCCGCTGCAGGGCAGACCGCTGAGGCCGGTGGTATAGGTGTGCAGCAATGTTGATATAACCCCCAACGGGAGAGGTATGGCCTCAGGGTAGCGGATGTGGATGATGTTGGGAGTGATGGTGTGGATGTCCCAGCACTAACGGTACGACAAGGAAGCACGGAAACGCGAGGGTACAGTTCAGGGCCTTTACTGATGGTACAAGGCAAATTCCCCCGGGAGTACTGGCTAGTAGTTGGGGCCTGGTTAGTCTGCGAGTAAGCCGGAGTTCCCCTGGCCAGGTGGAGTTGTAGGCCTTCCCGTTAGTCTGTACCCTTCCTGGCTACCCTGCTTTCGGCGGTTACAAGTAGCCCACGTCCCTGGGTATACCGTGTGGTGCTCACCCGTATGGCTGGTGACCTGGGGCCTCCTCTGGGATGGCGGTGCTGGTCCCTTCGTTGTGACTGAGCCTCCGGGCTTTTATGGCCAGAGGACCTGGAATCCCCTGCCAGATGGATTCTGCTGCTGGGTATATCTTAGTCCCCACAGCCTCGGACTCCTGTCTCCGGTTTTAGTACCTTCTCCCAGGGCGAGCTCTGCACAGTTCCAGCCCCTGGCGCTTCTCCTTGGCTCCTACAGAGCTCCTGAGGTCTATCTGTCCCTGTTTCTGCGTGTCCAGACCAGACTCCGTCTCTGTCTGGAACTCCTCTCTCTAACCCTGCTTCAGCCCCAGTTTATATAGGGGAAGTTCTTCCCCTCCCAGGACTGGGCAGGAGGTGTGGCATGCTTAGGATTCCTGCCCAGGAGACCTCCCACCTGCTCACAGACGTAATACTGCTATTACTGTGGAAACCAGACCCCTGGGGTGCCACACATACAGGACCTGTGCTGATGTCACAGTCATGTGATCAGTCCTTCTGTGTGCACAGGACCTGTGCTGATGTCACAGTCATGTGATCAGTCACCTGAGGGAGAGGTACATGGTCAGCCAGAACACACCCTGGACCATTACAGTAATGTCGCAAGCCGCTGCATTACAATGGTTACATTCTACAAACATCCCTGTGTACTTGGATTCTGTAGCTGAATCTGTTACCTGCTTCTGTTTTACTGCCGTTGGGCCGCCGACTCATAATATTCAGTCTTGCTCAGTAGGCTGTAACCATGGCGACACATAGCTCTGCAGAAGTGTTCTATATACATAAGGACAGGAATTATTTTTTTTTATTATATAGAGTTGTGCTCAAAAGTTTTCATACTCCGACAGAATTTTTCCTTTCTTGGCCTTTTTTCAGGGAATATGAATGATAACAAAAAACTTTTTCTCCACTCATGGTTATTGGTTGGGTGAAGCCATTTATTGTCAGATAACTGTGTTTTCTCTTTTAAAATCTTAATGCCAACCAAAAACATCCAAATGACCCTGATCAAAAGTTAACATACCCTGGTGATTTTGACCTGATAACATGCACAGAATTTGACACAAATGGGTTTGAATGGCTACTAAAGGTAACATCCTTTTATGATCTGCAACATAAACTAAGGAAAGAATGGGAAAAGCTGTCCCTACAGTAAGACTAAGCTGAATCCCTACGATGTAGCGGGCAGCCTGTTCCTTGTGAACAGACCCGCCTTCGTCCTCAGCTAGTCTGAACGGAGACCTATAGAATAAAGGGAGGGGTCCCTAAAAGAACTAAGGACTGGCGCAAAAATGGGACACCTCCTAATAGAAGTTGTTGCAGAGCAAAAAGACAAACTGACAAAAAGTACTAGAGGTCCCAGAGGACCAAGCAAACTAGACAGAGATAGGCACCGAAGCACCTGGCTAGAGAGACAGGTAAAAAACACTGAAGTCCAGCAAAGCCAGAAGGGCGAAGCTGGAATATATAGGCAGCTGGTCACGTGACCGCAAAACACAAGATAGCAAAAACTAACAGGAGGGTTCTAACAGTACCCCCTCTTCTATGAGGATCCTCCGGATCCTCCAGGCCCAGGTCTATCCGGAAACCTCCTGTGGAAAGCTCTGACAAGTCTAGGAGCAGAGACATCATCCGTCCTTACCCAGGAGTTATCTTCGGGACCGAAACCCGTCCAGGAGACAAGATACTGTAATTTCCCTCTATGCCATCTAGAATTCAAATACGATAAATTTCATATTCACCGTCTTCCACCACAGGAGGAACTGTGACAGTGGCGTCCCTATTAGAAACGTCAGCCTTTTTCAACAAGGAAACATGAAACGCAGGATTAATCTTCCAGGAAGTAGGGACATCCAACCTGACAGCAAATGGGTTAACAACCTGAAGCACTTTAAATGGACCCACAAACTTAGGACCCAGTTTTTTAGAGGGAATCCTCAACCGCAAGTTCTTCGAGGACAACCAAACCATGTCACCCACAGTAAACAAAACCTCTTTACATTTTCTGTCAAAATACTTCTTTGACTTCTTGCTAGCCTCTTGCAGGTTACAACGTATATTAGTCCAAACTCTCTCCAAATCACCGGAAAAATTCTCCTCCTCCGGCACCGCTGACCCCAATTTGAAGAACGAACCAAAAGACGGATGTCTCTGACTCGCCCAGGGAAATGGGGATGACTCGGTACCTGCGCCTTTAGCCTGGCCTTTAGGGATGTCGCGGTGGTCGGCTCCCGGGCCGGACCCTGGGGTCGCTCCTTAAAAGGGGGGGGATATTTTGTTAAGTTTATAAAAGAGTTTGCGACGCCACCTGTGGCTTCTGGTGAGGATCACCAGCGCTGCGCAGTCCTCTGAGGCTGATGATCAGGCAGCTCGATGGTATAGCTCCCACAGGTGGAGCTAGGCCTCAGGGCAGTGAATGATGGGGTATGCAGGGCAGACGAGACCCAGCCGCATCTGAGCAAGAACGGGAACGGACACGGTAGTCACTTCAGTACCTTTTACTGATGGAAATTCAGACACATCCCGGAGCACTGTAGGGTGAAGGGTGCATATCAGGATCCTCCCCAATGAGCGGGTTTCGGGCCTCCTGTCTCTTGCTTCTGCGTAGTAAGTTTCTGACCTGCCTGGAGCTAGGCCTAACTTTGTCTCTGTCCTGCGTTGGCTGACCTTGTGGTAGGGCCTTCTCCTGGAGTGCACGCTCCTGACTTACGGGGCCTATGTGTCTCCTGGCTCCGTTACGTATCAGCACTTTAGCGATCCTGGGACTTGTAGTTCTCCAGGGATTCCGGTTTGTCTTTCTGGGTCATAGAGATCCCGGTAACTTTGGACCCGGTGTCCGGTAACTGCTTTGGGGTGAGCCAGTTAAGCTCCTCTGCCCCCTACAGTGGTGGCCAAAAGTATTGGCACCCCTGCAATTCTGTCAGATAATACTCAGTTTCTTCCTGAAAATGATTGCAATCACAAATTCTTTGGTGTTATTCTCTTCATTTAATTTGTCTTCAATGAAAAAACACAAAAAGAATTGTCCTAAAGCCAAATTGGATATAATTCCACACCAAACCTAAAAAGGGGGTGGACAAAAGTATTGGCACTGTTTGAAAAATCATGTGATGCTTCTCTAATTCGTGTAATTAACAGCACCTGTAACTTACCTGTGGCACCTAATAGGTGTTGGCAATAACTAAATCACACTTGCAGCCAGTTAACATGGATTAAAGTTGACTCAACCTCTGTCCTGTGTCCTTGTGTGTACCACATTGAGCATGGAGAAAAGAAAGAAGACCAAAGAACTGTCTGAGGACTTGAGAAACCAAATTGTGAGAAAGCATGAGCAATCTCAAGGCTACAAGTCCATCTCCAAAGACCTGAATGTTCCTGTGTCTTCCGTACGCAGTGTCATCAAGAAGTTTAAAGCCCATGGCACTGTGGCTAACCTCCCTAGATGTGGACGGAAAAGAAAAATTGACGAGAGATTTCAACGCAAGATTGTGCAGATGGTGGATAAAAACCTCGACTAACATCCAAACAAGTTCAAGCTGCCCTGCAGTCCGAGGGTACAACAGTGTCAACCCATACTATCCGTCGGCGTCTGAATGTAAAGGGACTGTATGGTAGGATACCCAGGAAGACCCCACTTCTTACCCCAAGACATAAAAAAGCCAGGCTGGAGTTTGCCAAAACTTACCTGAGAAAGCCTAAAACGTTTTGGAAGAATGTTCTCTGGTCAGATGAGACAAAAGTAGAGCTTTTTGGCAAAAAGCATCAACATAGAGTGTACAGGAAAAAAAAGAGGCATTCAAAGAAAAGAACACGGTCCCTACAGTCAAACATGGCGGAGGTTCCCTGATGTTTTGGGGTTGCTTTGCTGCCTCTGGCACTGGACTGCTTGACCGTGTGCATGGCATTATGAAGTCTGAAGACTACCAACAAATTTTGCAGCATAATGTAGGGCCCAGTGTGAGAAAGCTGGGTCTCCCTCAGAGGTCATGGGTCTTCCAGCAGGACAATGACCCAAAACACACTTCCAAAAGCACTATAAAATGGTTTGAGAGAAAGCACTGGAGACTTCTAAGGTGGCCAGCTATGAGTCCAGACCTGAATCCCATAGAACACCTGTGGAGAGATCTCAAAATGGCAGTTTGGAGAAGGCACCCTTCAAATATCAGGGACCTGGAGCAGTTTCCCAAAGAAGAATGGTCTACAATTCCAGCAGAGCATTGTAAGAAACTCATTGATGGTTACCGGAAGCGGTTGTTCAGAGTTATTTTGGCTAAAGGTTGTGCAACCAAGTATTAGGCTGAGGGTGCCAATACTTTTGTCTGGTCCATTTTTGGAGTTTTGTGTGAAATAATCAATGATTTGATTTTTGCTTCATTCTCTTTTGTGTTTTTTCCTTGCAAGCAAATTAAATGAAGATAATAATACCAAAGAATTTGTGACTGCAATCATTTTCAGGAAGAAACTGAGTATTATCTGACAGAATTGCAGGGGTGCCAATACTTTTGGCCACCACTGTATGTACTAACTCTCCACTCTCCTTCGGCCTACTCGGGCCCTCACTAGGCTACTCACACTAACGGCAGCATGCCGCGCTTCACCGATCTTATGGCGCCGGCACACCTGAAGCTCACCTCTCTGAGCTACCCGGAGTCTTGATCCGGATAAGCTCCACTGCAGGATAGCAATTGCAGGAGCTGGAACAGGCTTTTGTCCTCTGAGGTAACTCTTCTCAGACTGCACTGGACTCACTGCTAAACCAGACAGTCCTAGAATCTGACTCTAGAATAGACTAGCCTGCTGCCTGGCTCCACCTTCCCTATTTATCTATCCCTAACGGGCTCCCTCTGGTGGTCTGAGGTGGAAGGTGGAGATGTGTGAATGGTTATGGGGGCCTCTTGTTGAGGAATCCATCAATACACCCTTCTAGAATTTGTGATACCAAGCACAGCTGGGCGTCACATTTCCCCCTAGTTAAACTCAGCACTCCCGGGCTGAAGTACATTTTATAAAACAACAACAATAGGAAACATAAGCAATACAAGAACAATCTTCCTTTTATGGGAGGCACCAATCTTAAACGTTGCATAACAATAACAAAGCAGAGTGTCCTCAGAATTCAAGTCTCCTATGGTGAGGTTCCCAAACTGGATGTCCATCTCACAAGATAGAGTACTTTGTGGTTTTGAGGGACCTGTCCTAAACCCTCTACTTAGGCCCTGGGGTGGCTGCAGGGCATGAAGATCCCAAGTTGGACCTCCAAAAGAGCCACTCCAGACAGTTTTTTCTTCTGAGGTCACCTAAAGGGGCACTCCAGGAAGTGCAATTATATACAAAAGCAGTTTTTGGGCTACACACAGTCCTCAGCCACGCAGTTATTTAGTTATGCATAAAAGAATTAATGAGGTAGCCCAAATTGATAAACATGCATGAAAATACACAAATAATTCAATACATTTTAATTTATTACACAATACCCCAGGGGTAACTATCTACATTTTCAGCTATTTTTGACCATTTACTGAGTGTACCTAGCAGGGGGTTTACCTCTCATGCTACGTGTTGATCTGCGTAGTGCGGTGGTCTGTAGGGTATCAGTGTCTGTATTCTCAGTTACTCTACCAGTTCTACGTGTAACCATGTTGTAAAACTGCCTTAACCTCTCTCTTGGACTGGCAAGTCTACCATTGGCTGGGCCCTCTTGCTCTGCTCCTACCGGGGATCCTTCATCTGGGGATACTTCTTGAGCTGGCTCTTCTGCAGCACTTTCAGGTTCAACTTGCTGTGGAGGGTTTTCTGGCTGTTCATAGAATTGGAGTACTGGGATGATTACTGCACCTCCTATCTGAGGCCAATCTGCTGGGAAGTCTCCTAGGTCAGTGTGGATCACTGTCTCTTTAGGTTCTTCCGGGATTGTGAGAGGCACTTCACTTTCTTGGGGTTTCAGTAAATCTGGACACAACTTTAGGTGGTCCATGGACACTGTTGTGAACGTTTTTCCTCCATTCCGGCTGATTATGCAGGTCTTTTTGTTGTCAAACCTTGACGGTAACACGGTGTAGGGGTCTTTTTCCCACTGGTCATCAAGTTTGTGGTTACGTCTTTTCCTTTTCAGTATTGTTTCACCTGGTATGAAAGGTTCTGCGGGTGCATTTTTGTTGTAGTGCATTTCCTGCTTTTCTCTCACCCGAGTAAGACTGTCCTCGACACAAGCTTGTACTCGTCTGTACTGCTCTTGTCTGGTCTTGTCCCAGTCCTCAGTGGTCATATCAGCTTCAGGCTCAACAACACCAAGCTCCAGATCCATGGGCAGCTTTCCTGGCCTTGCCCGCATGAGATATGCCGGAGTGCAATTGGTGGAACTCACTGGTATATGATTATACAGATCCACTAAGTCAGGTAGTAGGTCTGGCTACTGGTTTCTCTCCTCAAGTGGTATGGTCTTTAGCAGGTCGATGATGATGTTGTTCATCTTTTCGCAGAGACCTTTTGTTTGTGGGTGGTAAGGTGTAGTTCTTATCTTTTTACAACCATACGAATGGCAGAACTCCTTGAACAACTCAGCCTCAAAGGCCGGGCCTTGGTCCGTCAGCACCTGCTCAGGATATCGGTGGGGTCTGCAGAACTATGCTTGGAATGTCTTTGCTGCTGTCTCTGCCATCAGGTCTTTGACGGGGGCGACCACCAGGAAACGTGAGTAGTGATCCACCATGTTCAGAGCATAGGAGTACCCTGACCTGCTGGGAGACAGCTTGACATGGTCCAGGGCCACGATCTCCAGGGGCCGAGTCGTCTTGATGGGTTGCAGGGGTGCCTTCTGGCTGCTGAAGTCCTTTCTTCTTAGGCCACAGGGTCCACAGTCCCGGCACCACCTCTCAATGGAGCTGCGCATTCCTACCCAGTAGAATCGACACTTCAGCAGGGTCTCTAGCTTTTTCCATCCAGAGTTCCCCGCCTTATCGTGGTAAGCTTCTAATACCATCTGGATGTCTGTCTTCGGGACCACTATCTGCCATACCATCTCATGAGTTTTTGGATTGACTTACCTCCGGCACAGCTTCTCATGGTAGGTAAACAGCGGGCTTCTCTCGTTCCACAGCTGCTTTGCTTGCAGAGACGCATCTTTCTCCAGGGAGGCACCTTCTTGGGTTATCAGCTCCTTGATGCGGCTGACAACCGGGTCACTGTCCTGGGTCTCTTTCCAACTGTGGTGAGGCAGGGGGTTTAACGTCTTTCCACGCTGCTTCCTGGAGGCTCGTTGCTTGTGGATCATCCCACTCCGATGAAAGGCAGGTAGCTCTATCTCCTCCAGGTCATCCACTTCTTCTTCTGTGTCTGACTGGTGAGGCATCCTAGACAGGGCATCGGCGTTGGCGTTCTTGCGGCCTGCCCGGTATTTAATTGTAAATTCGTAGTTTGACAGCTGAGCCATCCATCGTTGTTCCAGTGCCCCCAACTTAGCTGTTTCAAGATTGGTCAAGGGGTTGTTATCAGTAAAGGGAGTGAACTTACTGGAGGCCAGATAGTGCTTGAACCTTTCAGTGATGGCCCAGACCAAGGCCAGGATCTCCAACTTAAAGCTGCTATAGTTCTCTGGGTTTCTTTCAGTCGGGCGGAGCTTCCTGCTTCGTATGTGATCACTTTCTCTTGGCCATTCTGCTTCTGACTTAGAACAGCGCCCAGCCCTTCGTTGCTGGCATCTGTGTACAGCAGGAACGGTTGGCTGTAGTCAGGGTAGGCTAGGATCTCATCGCCTGTCAGGATCTCCTTCATCTCGGCTTGCTCCTTACCCCAGTGGAATGGGGGGTTTTTGCCTTTGGGGGACTGACCTACCAGGAGGTCTTGCAGAGGAGCTGCTTTCTTAGTGTAGTCCTTTACGAACCTCCGGTAGTATCCCACTAGTCCCAAGAACTGACGCACCTCCTTGAGGTTCTTCGGCTCTGGTCACTTCTGAATGGCTGTGACCTTCTCCGGGTCTGGTGCTATTCCTTCTGGACTGACAATGTGCCCCAGGTAATGTACCTTTCTCTTGAGCAGGTGGCACTTTGAGGGCTTCAACTTCATCCTGTACCGGGACAGTGACTCAAGTACCTCTGCCAGGTGCTTCAAGTGGTCCTTGTACGTTCTGGAATACACTATTACATCATCCAGGTAAAGTAACACAGTCTCGAAGTTGCGGTGTCCCAGGCAGCACTCCATCAATCTCTGGAACGTTCCGGGGGCATTGCAGAGTCCAAACGGCATACTGTTGAACTCGCAGAGTCCCATCGGGGTGGTGAAGGCCGTCTTCTCCCGATCCTCCTCAGCCACAGCTACTTGCCAGTACCCACTAGTGAGGTCAAGGGTAGAAAAGTAATTTGCAGACTTTAAGGCAGCTAGGGACTCCTCTATGCATGGTAAAGGGTATGCATCTTTATGTGTTATGCGATTTACTTGTCGGTAATCTACACACATTCTCATGCTTCCGTCCGTTTTTCTAACCAGCACTAGGGGAGCTGCCCAGGGACTACAACTATCCCTTATTACTCCTGCCTTCCTCATGTCATGCAGCATTTCTTTTGCCTTCTGGTAGTGAGCTGGGGGTATAGGCCTATAACGTTCTTTGATTGGGGAATGGTTGTGACTCGCTCCCTGGGCCGTGCGGCACCCGGAACCTGGCTTCTATGCGATGATGGGGGTAGTAGTGGCAACCCGATCCCGTGGCTCAGGGTGGTCAGACCAAATGCTGTGGCAGTCTATTTGTAGAGTTATGAATGTCCGACTACGCCACCCGTGGATTGCGGTCAGGGATGACCGCCGCTGCAAGGCAGACCGCTGAGGCTGGTGTTGGTGTGCAGCATAGGGATAGGATAACTCCCCACGGGAAGAGTGTAGCCTCAGGGCAGTGTAGGTGAATGCTGGGGGTGATGGTGCAGGCGCAGCATAAATCACACAGAGTCCAATGGTGCAGTTCAGGCCTTTTACTCACAGTTGATATCCAAGTCACTTCTGTCAGCAATGACTGCCTAAGCCGTGCTGCGTCCACCAAGTGAGGGGCTCGGTCAACCCCCAGGCAGTTCAGGAGTGTGGCACAGGACCCCGTTCTATCCTTTCTCTGGCCTCTCATACCCCACCAGTGACCATGCTTCTGTCCAGCTGCCTCGGGCCTTCTCTGGTAAAACTTGGCGCCAGTTTCCCTGACCCTATGTGGTGCCTTCCTAGCGGGTGTAGCAAGGGGTCGCACCAATAGATGATCACGACCTCCGGTTTTTGGCTGAGGGATGATTTACCTCCATCAACTTGGGAATCCGGTACCCTTCTGCGGCCTGACCCTTCACCCGATATAACACGGGCTTGCAACGGTTGCTGTCCGTTCTGCTCTCTTAGGGTCCCTTCTGCCTTCTTGTTTCTGGAGCCTTTCTACTCCTCTGTCTCTTCTCCTTCCTTCCTTCTCCTTCTCCTCTTCTCCTCTCTGGCCCCGGCCTTCTCCCCAGGCCTGCCTTCTGAGCAGAGCTCCTACAGAGCCTCTGCTCCCTGTCAGCTCTCTACTCCTTTACTCTGCTTCTCCGAACACTGACTTAAGATGGCTCCCACCTTTTATCTGCTTCTGTGTGTCTGAGCTCAGGTGACCTGCACCCAATGAGCTCCTTCCTATGCTCCAGAAACCGCCCCCTTCTGCTTCTACATCACTGGGTTCTCTCCCCCCTCCCCACTCCAGCCAGGGACATGGTCAGTTGTGCCTGCAATTATATGGGAGCACCGTCGAGCTGTCCCCCGGAAATGGGAAGTGTGTAAGTGTATGTATGCAGCTAATTGAGCCCTGGTCCACACTCCATCCTTACCTGAGAGTGGAATATCACACCTCTGGTTGAGGTGCAATACCCCTGTGGCAACCGAACCCTCGGGGCGCCACATTCTCCCCTGGTAAACCACAGCACGTCCTCGGGCTAGAACAGAGCAAAAGACAATTCAAAAACATGCAAGACATGCAAAACTTTTTTTTTTTTTTTTTTTTTTACATTAGAAAACGGCCGACATTCTGCAGCTCCCTTTATGGGAAACACTTTCTCTTTTCCAACACTTTTCTTTACTAGACATTATAAGGCATTTTTAATATTACCGGAACTCTTTTACCAGACATTATATAAAACATTTTCACTATTATGTAACTCTCTTAGCAGCACATAAAACTTTTCAGGCAAAACATTTTTTTTTTTAAGTAAATTCTCTTCTTCACTGGCCACTGTGCAACTTGCGACCAGGTGTCCATTTTTTTTTTCTTTTAATAAGGTGCAAAACTTCAGCAAACTTTCAAACATGAGGGACTCGCTCGTAAACCCTCAACGTAGGCCCTGGGGTGGCTGCAGGGCGTAGCTGATCCAGCTCCTGGACCTCGTCTTCAGCCACCTCAAACAGGTTTTTGTTCTGAGGTCAGTTGTTGTTGTGGTCTCTTATAAAACCAGTAGGGGGCACTCTAAGAAGTGCAATTATGTACAAGATTGACCGCTCCCAGTCCTCGGCCGGATAGTTCAATAAGTTGGCTGCTCCCAGTCCTCAGCCAGCTCTAACTGACCCGATACCAGGTAACTCTCTGTAACAGTTCCTTCACCCTGACGGGTAACTATGTACATTGGTACGCTGCCACTCCTTAGTAGAGGTGTCCTCGCGGCTTGCTGCCCCGGTGTTTGCAGCGGGAGCGTGGAAGCTGCAGCGGCTCCCGGGACTTCTGGCTCCGCGGCGGGATCTAGGGATAAGGCTACGGCGTCAGGACCCGGGGCAGGGGCGTCCGCCTTACTTGCCTCCTCTGCAGCATTGTCCTCAGCCTCCGGTCTCCTCTCTCCGTCCTCGGGGGCAGGCGCACTGCCGGGTGCTGGCAGCGTCTCTTGCTGCCGGGTCGCGACCCGCCGGGCCATCTCCTCTCTCCACCCGGCGATGACGTCCCTCTGCGCTCGGACCAGCTCCTCCTGCACAGTCTGCGGGTACTCAGGGTCTTCTGCGGGGAGCTGAGCCATCAGCTCCGTGAGGCTGTACGGGGACACCTCGGCCTGCAGCAGGCCGCTTGCCAGGGTGCTGGAGTTGACGCTCCTCTCCATCTCCGGATGTGGTCTGGCGAGACTGATCCAAACCACACCCTGCCCCGCAGTTTTCTCCTATTTCCGCCCTTGTTGGGGGTGGTCTTGGGGCAATCTGCTGACAATCACTCTCAGGGGCAGCGCCCCCACCTTGATGGACATCTCTACAGCCGCACTCATGGCTGTTGGGGATGGGATCCTTCTTTGGCGCCATTCTGGGACCTGGCCCACGATGGGAGGTGGCTTCTTGTTGTCCTTTGGCGTGCACATTATGGCGTCCGTTCTGCCGGGGCGGGCGCCATTTTCAATGCAGTGAAACAGTCTCTTTTCAGGCACGCAATACCCGTTTGTGGCGGGTTGGTCACAATCCTGCCGACTACGCCAAAGCTGACTCGCCCCCTGGGCCGTGGGGCACCCGGAACCGGGCTTCTATGCGATGATGGGGGTAGTAGTGGCAACCCGATCCCGTGGCTCAGGGTGGTCAGACCAAATGCTGTGGCAGTCTATTTGTAGAGTTATGAATGTCCGACTACGCCACCCGTGGATTGCGGTCAGGGATGACCGCCGCTGCAAGGCAGACCGCTGAGGCTGGTGTTGGTGTGCAGCATAGGGATAGGATAACTCACTACGGGAAGAGTGTAGCCTCAGGGCAGTGTAGGTGAATGCTGGGGGTGATGGTGCAGGCGCAGCATAAATCACACAGATTCCAATGGTGCAGTTCAGGCCTTTTACTCACAGTTGATATCCAAGTCACTTCTGTCAGCAATGACTGCCTAAGCCGTGCTGCCTCCACCAGGTGAGGGGCTCGGTCAACCCCCAGGCAGTTCAGGAGTTTGGCACAGGACCCCCTTCTATCCTTTCTCTGGCCTCTCGTACCCCACCAGTGACCACGCTTCTGTCCAGCTGCCTTGGGCCTTCTCTGGTAAAACTTGGCGCCAGTTTCCCTGACCCTATGTGGTGCCTTCCTTGTGGGTGTAGCAAGGGGTCGCACCAATAGATGATCACGACCTCCGGTTTTTGGCTGAGGGATGATTTACCTCCACCAACTTGGGAATCCGGTACCCTTCTGCGGCCTGACCCTTCACCCGATATAACGCGGGCTTGCAACGGTTGCTGTCCGTTCTGCTCTCTTAGGGTCCCTTCTGCCTTCTTGTTTCTGGAGCCTTTCTACTCCTCTGTCTCTTCTCCTTCCTTCCTTCTCCTTCTCCTCTTCTCCTCTCTGGCCCCGGCCTTCTCCCCAGGCCTGCCTTCTGAGCAGAGCTCCTACAGAGCCTCTTCTCCCTGTCAGCTCTCTACTCCTTTACTCTTCTTCTCTGAACACTGACTAAAGATGGCTCCCACCTTTTATCTGCTTCTGTGTGTCTGAGCTCAGGTGACCTGCACCCAATGAGCTCCTTCCTATGCTCCAGAAACCGTCCCCTTCTGCTCCTACATCACTGGGTTCTCTCCCCCCTCCCCACTCCAGCCAGGGACATGGTCAGTTGTGCCTGCAATTATATGGGAGCACCGTTGAGCTGTCCCCCGGAAATGGGAAGTGTGTAAGTGTATGTATGCAGCTAACTGAGCCCTGGTCCACACTCCATCCTTACCTGAGAGTGGAATATCACACCTCTGATTGAGGTGCAATACCCCTGTGGCAACCGAACCCTCGGGGCGCCACAGTTGTCTGTGGGGATATGATGTTGAACCCCCTTAACCCTCCCGAAGTCAAGTGGATGTTTACTGAACACCTGCGAGTATTCTTGAACCACCCGGTGTACACCCTGTTTTTGATGGGCAGGAGTGGTGTCTGTCCCAACATGGAGCTGTTGACACCAATCCTCCACCTGGGTTGCAGGGTCATTATCCTCCACTTCGTCTGGTGAAGTTAAGGACACCGCCTCGTGAATGCAGTTGTTGTTTACAGCATGTAATTTGGCAACAGTGGCATAACGTGGCAGTTTGACCTCGTCTTCCCCTAATTTGAGAAGACGGACGGGCACCCTCCCATTACGTACATCTACCACTCCCCTGGCAGTTAAAAGCGTGGGTCTGTGCTCAGAGCAAAGGGGTTCTACTACCGCCTGGTAGCTCTGTCCTCTAAGACCTATGGCAGCTCTACACCAGATGAGCATTTCACTCATTGGGGGGATGACAATGGGTATGGGGTCTGTTACCCGCACGTTACCGATTTCACCGTCTGTTAACCTTACTTGCTGTTGATACATCAGGACTCAGATCTCCCTTTGCAGTGCCCTCTCTGTCTTGGTCTGGCAGTGTCGGCGATCTGTTGGAGTAAGAACACAACCTCTCCCAAACAGTTACCAACAATGTTAGTGCCTAATACCATATACGGATTGGTGTCATGAGGATTAGTCTCCACTACAATTAGTCCCTGGTCCTTCAGCTCCACTCTCCCCACCTTCACAGTCACATTCTTAACCCCGAGTAGGTTAAGGGGGAGTCCATTTGAGGCATATACTGACAAATTTGGAGCTGGTGGACTCAGGTCGTCCATGGACCAGAACCTCTTGTAGAGGACATCAGGCATGATGGTTACCTGAGATCCTGTGTCCAGCAGGGCATGCGTTGGGATCCCATCCAACACAATGGACAGGAAAGGTCTTCCTCCGACGAACCTGTTGTACCAGTCTGATGGGCCTGGTGAGGTTACTCCTGGGTGTCGGCCCTCGGACCCAGGGTTTTCTCGTTTAAAGGACTCTTCTGGGCGAGGTGTCCGGTCTTACGGCATCGGCAGCAGGTTGGGTCCCTCGGTGGACGGCGCTGGTCACTGGTCCTCGGCGAGGGAGGTGTTGGCCTCCTCCTTCGCATCCAGGGGACATCCTCAGGGCTATCAGCTAGCAGGATTTTCCCTCCTTCCTCGGGCTCCGTCCGCAACTGCAGAGCACTCAGCACAGTGGTCAGAGTTTTGCTCAACTGACGCACCTCAGAGCGCAAACTGTCCAGTTCTTTAGGAGACGTTGCTGGAACCTTTGCTTCAGCAGCCACTGGGGAAAAGGTGGTTGTAGCAGGCTCTGGGGTAGCCCCACGCTGGTAACGTTGGATGGCATTTGTTTCCAGGGGCTGCAGTCCTTTTATAGCCATGTCTTTAAGGTTGTCAAAGGTGGCATCTGGATGATCCAGGGACCACCAACGCACTGTCCTGCTTTCCTCTGGAGACCTCAGTCCCCAGACAAACTGTTCATTCAGCATTTTGTTCTCATTCTCAACGCTGGTTGGACTAACCTGGTTCAGAGCCCGCAGGGCCCCTTGAAGACGCCAGGCGTAGTCCCGAACATTGTCCTCCGGTTGTTGGGAGCAGCTGTAGAACCTCATCCGGAGGTCCGCCTCAGTAAGGTTCTCAAAGACAGTCTGTAGTTTTTGAAAGATTGCGGACACTGACTCCTGGTCTGTGGCCGAACATGTTTCCACTTCCCGTTCCGCAGCACCAGTCAGTTGTCCTAATACAACAGCGGCTCTTTGTTGCCGGTCATTGAGTACATGTCTAAGATACCACATATCTTCCGTTTGAATCCAGACAGGGTATCTGGTTTGCCATTGTACTGGGGGAGCCACTTTGCTCCAGGAATGTACGGTAAAGTCATAGGAATGACAGGTGTTACAGGCGCTGCTGGTGGAGCGGCGGCTTTGGCCTGCTCATCATCGGGCGCGGGCTGAACTTCAGGGACGTTGGCCGGCATGTGGCGTTCTGCTGTTGCTCATCGGACATCTTGGCGCCCCCCTAGTTAACCATGGCCTACCTTCTAGTTCTTCCGGTAGGCTGCAGCTCCGCAGGTGACGGTTGTCTTCAGGACCTTGCGTCACTTGCGTCCTACGTCAGAGCGTTCAGCGACGTTCCTTACAGGACCTGGCGCTTCCCGATTTGACGTCGAGGCGTGGGGCGTGTCCGGGGCTTCGCGCTCTCTTGCAGGTACGCCCCTAATTTTCCCACGGTTACGCCTTCTTCTCGCTCAGCGGCCCAACAATGGCGGCAACCTTCACCACAACTTTACGTACACAGTTCAGAATAAAGGCGCACAGTACCCGGTGGCAACGGGCATAACACTTCGTCGTTGCAGCGGGCACGCTATCCTGTTCGTGACGCCAGTCGGAGATGACTCACCCAGGGGAATGGGGATGACTCGGTACCCGAGCCTTTAGCCTGGCCTTTAGGGATGTCGTGGTGGTGGGCTCCCGGGCCCGTACCCTGGGGTCGCTCCTTAAAAGGGGGTGATATTTTGTTAAGTTTATAAAAGAGTTCGTGATGCCACCTGTGGCTTCTGGTGAGGATCACCAGCGCTGGGCAGTCCTCTGAGGCCGATGATCAGGCAGCTCGATGGTATAGCTCCCCACAGGTGGAGCTAGGCCTCAGGGCAGTGAATGATGGGGTATGCAGGACAGACGAGACCCAGCCGGATATGAGCAAGAACACGGACAGACACTATAGTCACTTCAGTACCTTTTACTGATGGAAATTCAGGCACATCCCGAAGCACTGTAGGGTGAAGGGTGCACATCAGGATCCTCCCCAATGAGCGGGTTTCGGGCCTCCTGTCTCTTGCTTCTGCGTAGTAAGTTTCTGACCTGCCTGGAGCTAGGTCTAACTTTGTCTCTGTCCTGCGCAGGCTGACCTTGTGGTAGGGCCTTCTCCTGGAGTGCACGCTCCCGACTTACGGGGCCTATGTGTCTCCTGGCTCTGTTACGTATCAGCACTTTAGCGATCCTGGGACTTGTAGTTCTCCAGAGATTCTGGTTTGCCTTACTGGGTCATAGAGATCCCGGTAACTTCGGACCCGGTGTCCGGTAACTGCTTCGGGGTGAGCCAGTTAAGTTCCTCTGCCCCCTATGTACTAACTCTCCACTCGCCTTCGACCTACTCGGGCCCTCACTAGGCTACTCACACTAACGGCAGCTTGCCGCGCTTCACTGATCTTATGGCGCCGGCACACCTGAAGCTCACCTCTCTGAGCTACCCGGAGTCTTGATCTGGATAAGCTCCACTGCAGGATAGCAATTGCAGGAGCTGAAACAGGCTTTTGTCCTCTGAGGTAACTCTTCTCAGACTGCACTGGACTCACTGCTAAACCAGACTGTCCTAGACTCTGACTCTAGAATAGACTAGTCTGCAGCCTGGCTCCACCTTCTCTATTTATCTATCCCTAACGGGCTCCCTCTGGTGGTCTGAGGTGGAAGGTGGAGATGTGTGAATGGTTATGGGGGCCTCTTGTGAAGGAATCCATCAATATACCCTTCTAGAATCTGTGATACCAAGCGCAGCTGGGCGTCACATCTCCCAGTGCAACAAAAAAAAGGAGAACACCCAGCAGAGGAGGATGTATGATTGTTAAGAGCAAATTCTGCGAGAGGCAGAAACTCAGACCACACCTCTTGATTGTCTGCCACAAAACAACGCAAAAACTGTTCAACATCCTGGTTCTTTCTTTCAGTCAGTCGATTAGACTCAGGATGATAACCAGACAAAAATGACAAATGAACTCCCAACCTGTCACAAAAAGCATGCCAAAAGCGAGCCGCAAACTGAGGTCCTCTATCAGAAACAATATCCGTGGGAACGCCATGGAGCTTGACAATCTCCTTAACAAACGCCTTAGCGAGTGTCTTGGCGCAGGGCAACTTAATGAATGCAACCAAATTACACATCTTACTAAAACGGTCTACGACCACCCAGATGACAGTAAAACCCTCAGACACAGGAAGATCAGTAATAAAATCCATAGTGAGATGCGTCCAAGGAGCACTAGGAACCTCCAGAGGGCAAAGCAACTCCGCAGCAGGAGTATGTGAAGCCTTTGACCTAGCACACACAGTACACTGGTAACCCACTTGATGACTTCCTTCTGCCATCCAGGCCACCAAAAACAGCGACTGATAAGTCTCTTAGTCTCCGAAACTCCTGGATGACCTGCCAACTGAGACTCACGACACTCCACAAACAAATCTCTCCTAAAGGCTGTAGGCACGAACAACCTCCCATGGGGAGTGTTAGATGGAGCATCATCTTGAGCATTCAGAATCCCATTCTCCAAATCGGAGTCCAATGCCGCCACAACAACTCCTTTCTGCAAAATGCTCTCCTCCTCCTCCGCACCGACCGGAGAGAAGCTGCGAGATAAAGCATCGGCTTTAACGTTTTTAGTACCAGGGATATAGGTAACAGAAAAATGAAACCGAGAAAAAAAAGTGCCCACCTAGCTTGACGGGCATTCAAGCGCTTGGCAGCGTCCAGATAGATCAAATTCTTATGATCTGTGAAAACCTGAATAGGAAATCTAGCGCCTTCCAAAAAATGACGCCAGTGTTCAAACGCAAGTTTAATAGCCAGCAACTCCCAATTTCCAACATCATAATTCAGTTCGGTTTCCAAAAATTTTTTCAAAAAGAAGGCACAAGGTTATACTCCACCCTTGTTCTCCTGAGACAAAACTGCTCCGACCCCCACCGATGAAGCATCGACCTCGACCAAAAAAGGTTTGGTCTCATGAGGCTGTATAAGGATAGGGGCAGAACTGAACCTCTCTTTGAGATACTCAAACGCTTCAATGGCTTCAGTAGTCCACTGGGTCGTATTCGCACCTTTCCTGGTGAGATCGGTTAGAGGTTTAACAATTACAGAAAAATTCTTAATGAATTTCCTGTAATAATTGGCAAAACACAAAAACCTTTGTATAGATTTCAAACCAATAGGCCTAGGCCATTCCTGCACAGCCTGAACCTTCACAGGGTCCATCTCAAAGCCCTCGCTGGAGACAATGTAGCCCAAAAAACTAATTTTCTGCACAGCGAACTCACATTTCCCCAGCTTAGCAAAGAGTGAATTATCACTCAATAACTGCAAAACTTCACGTACACTCTGCCAATGGGACTCTAAATCTGGTGAATAAATCAAAATGTCATCCAAATACACAACCACATTCTTACCAATCAAAGGTCTCAGGATGTCATTAACAAGGTTCTGAAAAAATGCAGGTGCATTGGTAAGACCGAAGGGCATCACCAGATTCTCAAAATGACCTACTGGAGTGTTAAAAGCAGTTTTGCATTCATCACCCTCCTTCACACGTAACAAATTGTATGCCCCTCGGAGATCAATTTTTGAGAACCAATTGGCTCCCACTAACTGGTTAAACAAGTCAGGAATTAACGTCAATGGGTAGGAATTGCGTACGGTAATCTTATTAATTTCACGAAAATCCAGACAGGGACGTAAACCGCCGTCCTTTTTTTTAATAAAGAAGAATCCGACTGCCACAGGTGACTTAGAAGGTCTAATGTGACCAGCAGCCAGGCTAGTCTCTATGTACTCCTCCAAGGCCTTTCTTTCAGGGATAGTCAGATTAAACAAGCGACTTTTGGGAAGAGTAGCATCTGGAACGAACTCAATGGCGTAATCATAATCCCTATGAGGAGGTAAAACTTGCGACTCCTCCGAAAAACCCTCCAAAAATCTTGAATAGGTACAGGTAATTCCCCTTTTTCCACAGCCGCAATGCGACCATTACAACATTTATCATAGCACTTCGGACTCCAAGACTTAATCACATTAGTAGACCAGTCCAACAAAGGATTGTGCAGTTTTAACCAAGGCAATCCTAGAACAACTGGAGAGGGCAAATTATCCAAAACAACCAAGTCCAAAATTTCTTGGTGAACACCATTGATAGTGAGAGGAAATGCAGCAGTCTTGTGGGTAATACATTTCAAAGGAGTGTTATCAATTGCAACCACAGAAATAGGAAATGACAAAGGTTTGGATTTCAATTTAAGTTTTTCCAAAAACCCTTTATCATTCACATTAAGTGTTGAACCACAATCCACAAATACCTGAAATTCAATCAAATCTCCCTGCAGAGTAGTACACCCAGAAAGGAACACTCCTGCAGAGCATAAACAAGCTATACGGGCGTAACTGACCTTTTTTTTTCTTTACTTAAACGACGCTCACAATACTTAATCAAATGATCAGCTTTACAACAATAAAGACATAAACCTTCGGCAAATCTCCGATCTCTTTCTTAAGACCGGAGTGACATCCCCCCAACCTCCATTGGTTCTCCGCTGTCAGAGCAGATTTTCTGGAAACTAGGACCTGAAGTTACAGGAGTTTTTACATCATTGACCCTGGACCTTATTCTCCAGTCCACACTAACAGCTAACTGCATAGCTTCCTGCAGAGTCTCAGGTGCAGGGAATGCAATTAGCAAATCCTCAACCCTTTCACTCAGACCAGCAAGAAATAAACTTTTCAGCGCCGAATCATTCCACTTAACTTCTGAAGCCCACCTTCTAAAGTGTGTGCAATAATTTTCAACATCATCAGACCCCTGATTCAAACGTCTAAGTTCTGATTCAGCAGATGAGATTCGATCAGGATCGTCATATAATAGCCCCATAGCAGAAAAAAATTCTTCAACAGAACTTAAACACGGATCATTAGGCTGGAGAGAAAAGGCCCAACCCTGTGGTTCTTTGCGCAAAAGTGACATAATAAAACCAATGCGCTGTGATTCATTCCCAGAGGATCTTGGTCTCAAACGAAAATATAACAAACAAGCATTTTTAAAGGAAAAAAAATCTTGCTGTTTACCATAAAAAACATCAGGCAGTCCTACCTTCGGTTCCACAAAATGCGCTCCAGGACAGCTACTCACGCGTTGCTGAAGCTCGGCCACCTCCAGAGACAATCCCTGCAGGCGTTGAGCCAACTCCTGGACGGAGACCATACTGATCCCCGAATTTCTTTCCTTTTAGTTTTTTTTTTTTTTTGGGCTGGACTTACTGTTATGATCTGCAACATAAACTAAGGAAAGAATGGGAAAAGCTGTCCCTACAGTAAGACTAAGCTGAATCCCTACGATGTAGCGGGCAGCCTGTTCCTTGTGAACAGACCCGCCTTCGTCCTCGGCTCGTCTGAACGGAGACCTATAGAATAAACGGAGGGGTCCTTAAAAGAACTAAGGACTGGGGCAAAAATGGGACACCTCCTAGCAGAAGTTGTTGCAGAGCAAAAAGACAAACTGACAAAAAGTACTAGAGGTCCCAGAGGACCAAGCAAACTAGACAGAGATAGGCACCGAAGCACCTGGCTAGAGAGACAGGCAAAAAACACTGAAGTCCAGCAAAGCCAGAAGGGCGGAGCTGGAATATATAGGCAGTTGGTCACGTGGAGCATGGAGGTGGATCGCTGATGTTTTGAGGATGTGTGAGCTACAAAGGTACAGGAAACTTGGTAAAAGTTGAAGGAAATATGACTGCAGCACTTTATCAGCAAATACTGGAGGCAAATTTGCAATCATCAGCCTGAAAGCTGTGCATGGGACGTACTTGGACGTTCCAACATGACAATGATCCAAAACACAAGGCCAAGTCGACGTGTCATTGGCTACAGCAGAACAAAGTGAAGGTTCTGGAGTGGCCGTCTCAGTCTCCTGACCTTAATATCATTGAGCCACTCTGGGGAGATCTCAAGCGCGCAGTTCATGCTAGACAGCCCAGGAATTTACAGGAACTGGAGGCTTTTTGCCAAGAAGAATGGGCAGCTTTACCATCTGAGAAAATAAAGAACCTCATCCACAACTGCCACAAAAGACTTCAAGCTGTCATTGATGTTAGAGGGGGCAATGCACGGTATTAAGAACTGGGGCATGTGAGCTTTTGATCAGGGTCATTTGGATGTTTTTGGTTGTCATTAAGGTTTTAAAAGAGGAATCACAGTAGTTTGACAATAAATGGCTTCACCAAACCAATAACCATGAGTGGAGAAAATGCGTTTTAGTTATCATTCATATTCTCTGAAACAAGGTCAAGAAAGGAAAAATTCTGCCAGGGTATGTATACTTTTGAGCACAACTGTAGCTTGCAAGCATCCTACTGTTTATGCATCAAGCTCCCATACAGACCTACCATTCAAAAGTTTGGGGTCATTTAGAAATTTCATTATTTTTGAAAGAAAAGCACATTTTTTTCAATGAAGCTAACATTAAATGAATCATAAATACACTCTATACATTGTTAATGTGGTAAATGGCTATTCTAGCTGCGAACATCTTGTTTTTATTGCAATATCTACATAGGTGTATAGAGGCCCATTTCCAACAACCACCACTCCAGTGTTTTAATGGTACAATGTGTTTTCTAACTGTGTAAGAAGGCTAATGGATGTTTAGAAAACCCTAGAAAACCCTTGCAAAAGTATGTTAGCCCAGCTGAAAACGGTTTGGCTGATTTGAGAAGCTATAAAATTGACCTTCCTTTGAGCTAGTTGAGAATCTGGAGCATTACATTTGTTTTTTCTGTGAAACTCTCAAAATGGCCAGAAAAAAGAGAACTTTCATGTGAAACTCGACAGTCTATTCTTGTTCTTAGAAATGAAAGCTATTCCATGCGAGAAATTGCCAAGAAACTGAAGATTTCCTACAACGGTGTGTACTACTCCCTTCAGAGGAGAGCACAAACAGGCTCTAACCAGAGTAGAAAGAGAAGTGGGAGGCCCCGCTGCACAACTGAGCAACAAGACAAGTACATTAGAGTCTCTAGTTTGAGAAATCGACGCCTCACAGCTCCTCAACTGGCAGCTTCATTAAATAGTACACGCAAAACGCCAGTGTCAACGTCTACAGTGAAGAGGCGACTTCGGGATGCTGGCCTTCAGGGCAAAGTGGCAAAGAAAAAGCCATATCTAAGACTGGCTAATAAAAGGAAAAGATTAATATGGGCAAAAGAACACAGACATTGGACAGAGGAAGATTGGAAAAAAGTTTTATGGACAGACAAATCAAAGTTTGAGGTGTTTGGATCACACAGAAGAACATTTGTGAGACGCAGAACAACTGAAAAGATGCTGGAAGAGTGCCTGACGCCATGTGTCAAGCATGGTGGAGGTAATGTGATGGTCTGGGGTGGCTTTGGTGCTGGTAAAGTGGGAGATTTGTACAAGGTAAATGGGATTTTTTATAAGGAAGGCTATCACTCCATTTTGCAATGCCATGCCATACCCTGTGGACAGCGCTTGATTGGAGCCAATTTTATCCTACAACAGGACAATGACCCAAAGCACACCTCCAAATTATGCATGAACTATTCAGGGAAGAAGCAGGCAGCTGGTATTCTATCTGTAATGGAGTGGCCAGCGCAGTTACCAGATCTCAACCCCATTGAGCTGTTGTGGGAGCAGCTTGACCGTATGGTACGCAAAAAGTGCCAATCAAGCCAATCCAACTTGTGAGAGGGGCTTCAGGAAGCATGGGGGGAAATTTCTCAAGATTACCTCAGCAAATTAACAGCTAGAACGCCAAAGGTCTGCATTACTGGAATTGCTGCAAATGAGAATTCTGTGACGAAAGCAAAGTTTGAAGGAGAAAATTATTCTTTCTAATAAAAATCATTATTTCTAACCTTGTCAATGTCTGGACTATATTTTCTATTCATTTTGCAACTCATTTGATAAATAAAAGTATGAGTTTTCATGGAAAACACACAATTGTCTGGGTGACCCCAAACTTTTGAATGGTAGTGTATGTGTATCCATGGTTACAGACTACAAGCAACACTGTGTAGTCTGATCCTATACTTACTCTCCCCCTCTGTCCTACAGCCTTTGGATTGCAGGATCGTGCCATACCGGGTTTTATCTGTAGTTTGTAACCATGAAGATACATAGCTCTGCATATGTGCTGTATACACCCAAAAAGTAGGATGTTCTTAAAAGTTTACAAATTCCTTTTTTAAACAACTTATATTAATATTTTAGCATCTTCCCTTTTTTTTAACTAAAAAGTTAGCCTAAATGTCCATATTATTTCATTTTAAGCAATTACAAGCAATCGAAATCTAATTGCAAAAGTATACACACCCTTTAAGTTATCAACAAGTAAAGGCATGCATATATTTAATGATAAATTTCTTCTTTTTTCCATTGGGATTAAATTTCACCGACAGAGAATGCGACATTAATATAACAACCAGGGGATAAAAAAAAAAGTCGTCATGATATCAAGATCCTAATTAGTTGAAAGATTACAATTTTTTAAAACGATCAATTCTCAATAAACCCACAAGACCCCTTTGTATTCTCACATGCCCTAAAGTTGCATAGGAAAAAGGGGCCTTTGTTCATACAAGCAAAGTATTAACAATCAAAGACATAAAAAATAGGGGGGGAGGGGGAGGGGTATAAAAAAAACGGAACGTTCCAGCCTATTACTGTAACAATCCAATTACAGTACAATGCCTATCAAACTTAACTTCACAGGTTATAGCTTCTAATTGCCTGACAAAAATTGACACTTCAGTCGCAACAGCATAATATAATCAGAGTCCAAATTAAGTTTGATCGCAGGCAGAAAATGATGCTATCACTCGTCGGCTTGGGAAACAGAAGATCAACTGGAACGATATCAAGGATCAGAAATGAAAATGATTCATTAATGGCATTGGTTTTTTGATAATGGGAATGACACAGTTCAGATGGCTTCAAAATAACACTATTAATTAAAAAAGATGATAGACCTAACAAGGCAGAAAAAAAAACACCGGAACCTTTCATTCCGCTCTCGTTAAGGTGAAAGCTGACAACGGTTAGGAACACGAGCGAGCAAAAAAAGGGCCCGTGTTTAGCTGGTCCCTGCTTTTTTTTTTTATAAGCACATTTAAAGGGACATTGCCTAAAGGAGAGAAAGTTTTAAAAGTATGTTGTTTGCTCTAGAAAGTTTTTTTGAGTTTCTTTTAAAAAAAGGTGAGAAAACAAAGGAAAGATGCAAAGAACCATTTTTACCTACATCAAAACTGTAGTAACTCACGCTCATGCTACTCTAGTTTTACTGGAGTACAAAGTAGTGGATTTGTTAAGAGATGCAGGCTAGATAATGAGTTCAGTGCATCTCCTGAGTGGCGTGTGCATCTGTGCACCGTACCAGAAATTCTTCTCCCGTTGGGGACAGGAGTAGAATTTCTGCAGAACAGAATGCTAGATGTGACAAGCTGTGAGTCGGGAAAATCAAGGAGTCCGAGGTCAAAAGACAGGAGGGTACGTCATAAACAGAAGGAAGAGACAAAGGCGTAGTCAGGTAACAGTCCGAGGTTAAAATACCAGAAAGATAGCGGATCAGAACAAAGGGGTTAAACAGATGGAAGGTCAGAATGAGGTTCAAGGTCAGGCAATGAAAGATCAACAAAAAAAATGCAAGGCACAGAGAGACAAACCACACAAAAGCTGAATGTACGTCTGGCAGAGGTAACAGCCCAGTTAAGTAGCCGGGCAATCACCTGGGACAATGAACATCTGGAGATAGCCAGCGCCTCCCAGTCTCAGATTGGACTGCCGAGCTGTCAATCAAAACACCGACAGCTCAGCATGCCCCTGCACCAGACTGGACACTCAGCTGCCAATCAAAGTACCGACAGCTTCAGCACGCCACTGTACCAGATTGGACTGCAAGGCCATCAGTAACTGCATCCCAGAAACACTGAGGGGTGTAATTGTGACACCAGAACTCTTGATGAATTGGATGGGCAGGTGTGGCTACAACACGTCTCTCTCTAGCTCCTCCCGAGTTCTGCCCATTAAGGCAGGGCTGATGTAAACTGGCGTAAAAACAACAAAAAAAGCAAAAATTGTGCATAACTTCATGTTACGCAAAATATATTGCAACTTTTCAAAGCTTTTACAACACTATTCTGGCATTAAAGGTTTGATTAATTAACCCCTAATTGGTTTTGGGGATAGATAAAACTGTGTGCTTAATTTTCTTTTCATTTTTTCTCTAACCTCACGACTTTTGACCACCTGACTTTGTCTGGTATTGCAGTAGTTACTTGCTATAAAAAAAAATAAAATAAAAGAAGGGACTGTCCTTATTGGTCAGGATGAAAAGTTGACCCAAATGTCCAAATTCTTTCATTTTCCCAAGTGATTAAATGGATGAACAGGATCAAGCCCCATTCCAGGTCAAAAATTAGTTTGTATAAACCTACCATAGCACCCTCATTTTACACTTATTTCCAGCTTTTTTTCTACATAATTATATCTTATCCTCCAAGTTCAAGCAAATACCCTTCCAACTTGAAGCCAATCCAAACTGGACATAATATTTTGCGATTGCTTCTGTTTTCATGATCTTCCCGAGAACTGGAAACCATCTTTCATAACCGCTTCTGTCTTCATGGGTGGAGTGACCCTGCTCTGATATTCCCAAGAACTAGAAGCCACAAATCATAAGTGCTTACATCTTTATAAGTAGAACCACCCTGATCTGTCCACCCCAAAAACTGGAAGCCTTAAACCACCACCACCGCAGCTATCTTCATGGGTGAAAATCCCTGCCCTGATCTTGTCCAAAACTGAAAGCCATGAACCATAACTATTTCTGTCTTCATGGGTTTAGACACCCTTCTCTTTTCTCCCCTAGAACTGAAAGACATATTCCATAACGGCTTCTGTCTTCATGGGTGGAGTTGCCCTCATTTAATCTTCCCTAGAACTAAAAGCAACAAATTATAACTATATATAGGTAAAGCCACCTTGCCCTTTTCTCCTCTAGAATTTGCAGGCATAAACTAGAACTGTTCCAATTTCCATGGGTGTAGCTGGCCTACTGTGATCTTCTCTAGAACTGGAAGTCGTAAACCATAACTGTTTCTGTCTTCATTAGTGTATTCGGCCTGCCCTGGTATTCTCTAGAACTGAAAACCATAAAAAATAAGTGCTCCTATCTTCATGGGTGAAGCTCCCTACCCTTTTTACCCTTTTCCTCTCTAAGACTGGAAGCCATGTTCCATAAGTATTTCTGTCTTCATAGGTGGAGTTTCCCTGCTCGGTTCTTCCATAGAATTAAAAGCCACAAATCATAACTGCCTGTGTCTTTTTACGTAAAGCCACCCTGATCTTTTCTCCTTTATAACTGGAAGATGTAAACTAAAAAGGCTCCTATTTTCATGTGTGGCGTGGTCTACTATGATCTTCTCAAGAACTAGAAGTCATAAATAGTTTGTATGTTTTGTTAACCCTTTCGCCGAGTATACTCGGCCGAGCACCGAGTATTTATAGCGTGCTCGGTGATATGTTTGAATCACTCCCGTGTGCATGATTTGCGACTTTTTGACAGCTTTGATACATGTGAGGAATGTCTGCTTCTTACTAGTGATGAGCGAGTATGTTTTGTTAACCCTTTCACCGAGTATGCTCGGGCGAGCACCGAGTAGTTACAGCTGCTCGGTGTTATGTTTGAATCACTCCCGTGTGCATGATTTGCGACTGTTTGACAGCTTTAATACATGTAAAGAATGTCTATTTCTTACACATTCCTCACATGTAATAAAGCTGTCAAACAGTCGCAAATCATGCACACGGGAGTGATTCAAACATATCACCGAGCACGCTATAAATACTCGGTGCTCGGCCGAGTATACCCGGCGAAAGGGTTAACAAAACATACTCGCTCATCACTACTAATAAATAGTGATGAGCGAGTGTGCTTGCCACTGCTCGGTACTCGACCGAGCATCTCACTGCTCGAGATGCTCGGCGCTCGCCGAGTATTTCCGGGTTGCTCGGCGGGAGCTCATGTCCCCTCCCTGCATGTTTGGCGCTCTTTAGAGAGCCAATGAACATGCAGGGATTGCCTGCCACTCACTGTAATGCCGCAGCCATGTTGGTTGTGGCATTACAGTGATTGGCTGGCCGCACAGAGTCATCGAGTCTATATCAGACCTGGCGCCGCCATGCTCGTCACAGTCACTCCGGAATCAGACAGTGTAGGGAGAGGTGCTGCTGAGCTAGGGAGAGATTTGCTTGTGTATTAGGTAGTGTAGGGAGAAAAACCATACATTACACATATCCATCTTAACAAACAGTCCTTTTGAGGACTAACCCATCTGCAGAGATATCAGGCAGGCAGGGTGTATAGGCAGGCAGGCAGGGTGTATAGCTGACTGCAGTGCATATAGCACAAGAGGCTCCATTCCAATTCTGCCTTCTGCTGCTGTTAGATATTTCTATACAAAGGCCCAGGTCTCAGGGGCCAGGAATACTTTTCTTTGGATCTTAATCCTCATTATTTGCTTAAAAAGCAATCCAGAGAACACCGCTTTTCTGCGCCCTTTGCTTGTTGGCACTGAAGAATACAGCCAGGTCCTTTCCATATTACAGCGCTAGAAATCCAGCTATTTAAAACCGTGTTTTCTCAGTCAAACGGATCACATATACGTTGTCAGAAAATACTGCCATTTCTGGCCTCCATTAAAAATTTCCTTTAGTGTGTCATTGAAGCAGTTCACACCGGTTTGTTGCTCAAAATAGTTACCTACAGGCCAGGTATTAAAAACTCTGTTTTCTTCGTCACACGGATCACATATAAGTTCGCTCCAAACTCAGTCATTTGTAGTGAGTGTGGAAGATACTGTCCTCCATTTAAAATGGGCAAGGCACGTGGCAAGGGACGGGGAACTGGACGTGATGGTAATGGTGCATGCAGAGGCCGAGGACAAGGCTGTGGGCAAGCTGAAATTGTGCCACAACAAACACCCACATCTTCTCAACGGACCTTCCTGTGCCAATTTCTAGGCACACCTCAGCACACCACTATTGAACCCAGGGCAGTGTCAACAGGTTGGTGGTTGGATAGCAGATAATGCTTCCAGTCACTTAGCCAGCACCACCTCCACCTTGTCTTCAACACGGTCAAGTCTCAGTAGCCGTGAGGCTGGACTGCATATTCCTCACCCTGATCCTCCTTCCTCCCACCATGCCGAGTACTCAGAGACAACTGATCCCACACTTGGACACTCTGAAGACCTGTTCACTTTTCCATTTATAGATTTGGGCCTCTCGCCCAGTCCACTTGAAGCAGGGCAAGAGGAGATCGCGTGTAGCAATGCCCAAATATTTGAGCAGCCACGGTCACACAAAGGCGATGGTGGGAAAGTGTCACAAGAGGTGGACGATGATGAGACACAATTGCTAGAAAGTCAGGAGGAGGACCAGGGTGCGGAAGTGGAAGACGAGGTGGTGGATGATATAGTAACTGACCCAACCTGGCAGGAGGACATGCAGAGCGAGGACAGTAGCACACAGGGGGAGGGAGGCAGAGCACCCCAACAGGCAGGAAGAAGCAGTGTGGTGGCCGCAGACAGAAGGCAGGCAACTGTTCCCCGTAACACCAACACAAAGGAAGTTGCCAGTACAACTGTTAGGTCTTCCCGAGTCTGGTTGTTTTTTAAAGACTCTGCCGATAACCCTAAAAAGGCCATTTGCACCATCTGCCAGGCCAGCATCAGCAGGGGTGGCAAAAAGACCAGCCTGACCACCACCAGCATGATCAGGCACATGGCAGCAAAGCACCCGACTTTGCGGGCCGAACCCCAGGATCCAGGAACAGTGTCTGCAGGTGGCACCATTGCTTCTTCCACTGTTGTGCATGCAAGCCAATCCCATGTCCATGGTGTATGCAAAGATGCCTCATGCCCTGCACCTGTCATTGCAAACTCTCAAGTAGCAGCATCAGGAAGCACGTCCATGTCCTTGTCCCAGCACAGTGTTCAGTTGTCCATACCCCAGTCCTTGAACGCAAGCGCAAATATGCAGCCAACGCCCACAGGCCACACTACTAAATTCTCATATTTCATGACTGCTTGCGCCCGAAATGTTGCCTTTTAAGCTCGTGGAGATGGAAGCATTCCGCAACCTGATGGCGGCGGCCGTTCCTCGGTACTCGGTCCCCACTTTTTCTCCCGGTGTGCCGTCCCCGCATTACACAAGCACGTGTCCCAAAACATTAGCCATGCCCTCAACAACGCAGTTACCGGGAAAGTCCACCTAACCATGGACACGTGGACAAGTGCTTGTGGGCAGGGACGGCACACTGGGTTAACATAGTGGAAGCCGAGACCCAGTCGGACCTTGGGACGGAACACGTCCTCCCGACGCCAATGATTGCAGGCCCTAGGTCAATCAGGGTTGCCCCCATGGTCTACAGCTCCTGCACCTCATCCTCCTCAGCCTCCTCCTCCTCTTCAGCCTACATTTCCGAAATGACCACATCAGTCACAAGCTGGAAGCACTGCAGCACTGCCTCGGCCATGCGGCAACAGGCTGTGCTGACGCTAATATGCTTAGGTGACAAACCGCACAATGCTGAAGAGTTGTGGACAGGCAGATCTGTGGCTAACACCGCTGAACCTACAGCCAGGCATGGTCGTGTGTGACAATCGCCAGAACCTGGTGGCGGCTCTGAGGCGAGGCGAGCTCACACACGTACCATGCCTGGCCCATGTGCTTAACCTCGTGGTTCAGCGGTTTCTCAAATCCTACCCGGAGCTGCCGGATCTGCTTGTTAAAGTACGCCGCCTATGTGCCCATTTTAGAAAGTCAGCTACAGCTTCCGCCGCCCTTGCCATGTTTCAGCAGCGTTTGCAGCTTCCGGCTCACAAACTGGTGTGTGATGTCCCCACGCGTTTGAACTCTACACTGCAGATGTTGGGAAGGATTTGTGAGCAGAAGAGGGCAGTTGTTGAGTACCAGCATCAACAAGGCCATCAGTATTCAGTTCAGACTCCACACATAAGACCTCGGGAGTGGACATGGATGTCAGACATATGTACCATCCTCCAAAACTTTGAGGACTCCACCAAGATGGTGAGCGGTGATGACGCCATAATTAGCGTCACCATCCTGCTTCTCTGTCTTCTGAAATTCTCTATGCTTACAATCAAAGAGGATGCATTGCAGGCGGAGCACGATGAGATGGAGCAAGGAACCATACAGGGTGATTACACACAGCCAAGCCTCATCTCATCCCAACGTGGATTGGGTCACAATGAGGAACAGGAAGAGGAAGAGGAGGAAGGACAGGAGCTAGTTTCATGCACTATAGACGGTACTACCTGCACAGCTGTCTTACCGTCGGTTCAGTGTGGATGGTCAGAGGACAGAGAGGAGGAAGAGGAGGAGGAGGAGAGCATGGTCAGTCATCCTCTTGGTGAGGACACGGAAGTCTTACCTGTTAGTAGTCTGGCACGCATGGCTGAGTTTATGTTACGCTGCCTTTCCCATGACCCTCGCGTTCTCAAAATTTTGGGTGACAGTCATTACTGGTTGGTGACACTTCTAGACATACGCTACAAGGAGAACTTTATATCTCTTATTCCTGAGGAGGACAGGTCTACAAAAATGGGGCTGTACCAGAAGGCCCTTGTTGCGGAACTATTAAAAAAATTCCCATCTGAAAACGCTGGCGGCAGAGGGTACACTTCGTTGGACAACCAAGGAGTACAGAAGAGAGAGACACAACTTCAATCCAGCAGAGGCAGGGGAACACTGTCAAAGTTCTGGGAGAGTTTTCTCAGACCCTCCCATCGCACAGGCCCTGAGGCGTGGGGTACTCTCACAAGGAGTGCAAAGTTTTGGAAGATGCTGTGGGAATACCTTGCCGACTGTACCAACGTCCTCCGTGATTCATCTGTGACTTATAATTATTAGGTATCCAAGCTGGATACATGGAATGAACTGGCTCTCTATGCCTTGGAGGTCCTGGCCTGCCCTGCCGCCAGAGTTTTATCAGAGCGGGTTTTTAGTGCCGCTGGTGGAATTATAACTGATAAGCGCATCCGCCTGTCAACTGAAAATGCTGACAGGCTGACTCTTATAAAAATGAACAAGGGCTGGATTGGGCCAGACTTCACAACACCACCGAATGATAGCAGCGTAACATAAACTCTAATCCAGTGTCTTTTCTTGGAAGGTATATTCCCATGCACCTTTTCACACCCACACATGGGTATACGCTTCCTGATTTTGGCTATTTGCTCTTGTCCTCCTCCTTCTCCTGCCCCCATGTGGGGGCATTTATGCATATAGCATTTATGCATACTTTATCGAAGTGCCATAATTTATCAAAGTGCCGCGGCAGTTAGAAAATGGCATTGATAATATTCATCTTTCTTCTCTTCTTACAGGTATATATTTCTCACTCCTATGTGTGATCTATCCTGAAAACTGCCTTGTACCTCCATGCAATGCTCTGCAGCCTATCACTGGTATATATTTCTCACTCCTATGTGTGATCTATCCTGAAAACTGCCTTGTACCTCCATGCAATGCTCTGCAGCCTATCACTGGTATATATTTCTCACTCCTATGTGTGATCTATCCTGAAAACTGCCTTGTACCTCCATGCAATGCTCTGCAGCCTATCACTGGTATATATTTCTCACTCCTATGTGTGATCTATCCTGAAAACTGCCTTGTACCTCCATGCAATGCTCTGCAGCCTATCACTGGTATATATTTCTCACTCCTATGTGTGATCTATCCTGAAAACTGCCTTGTACCTCCATGCAATGCTCTGCAGCCTATCACTGGTATATATTTCTCATTCCTATGTGTGATCTATCCTGAAAACTGCCTTGTACCTCCATGCAATGCTCTGCAGCCTATCACTGGTATATATTTCTCACTCCTCTATGTTGTTTAATCCATGATACTTTAAGGTCATCACACTTACTTTAACATTTTATGATCCATGTCGAGTTGCCAGTCTGTTTTTTTTTCTGCAGTTTTATGGTCTCCTGTTGTCTTAAGCTAGTTGATTGATTGCTAACGAGTTAAATCTGTGTAGATCTAAGCAGATAAGTCCCTATATATTGAGACATAGTCAAGGGGCAGCATTTATGCGGGGGCATTTATGCATACTTTATCGAAGTGCCATAATTTATCAAAGTGCCGCGGCAGTTAGAAAATGGCAGTTGGACAGGGCAGGAGACAGGTAAGACTTGCAAGACAATTAAACAAACTTGCTTCCAGGTCATCTTTTTGGCAAACAGTATTCACCATTTGTATCTGTGTTATTTATATTCTGGCTGCTACAATCATCCACATTCACCGTTCTCCCACAAATTCAGCACACTTCATCCATATTAACCCCTCTCTCCTCTCTTCTCCTATGTACAGTTGTCATGCTCTCTTCACAATGTTATACCACGCAGATCCATTCATTCCCACCATACAACACAGGAAACGCTCTCACAAATCACTCAACCATCTGCTCACTCTCTGTATCTTCCTTCTTTTAGTCGCAGGTGATATTTCTCCCAACGCAAGACCCTCCAGTAATAATAACACTAACTCTTTCCCTCTTACATTCAGAAACCCTGCTAATCTCATTAATATTCCCTGCATATCTTCTGTCTCATTCAACTGTGCCCTTTGGAATGCGCGCTCAGCTTGTAATAAACTCTCTTACATCCATGACTTTTTCCTCTCTAATTCCCTCAACCTTCTGGCTCTCACTGAAACCTGGATCCAGCAGTCGGACACCACCGCCGCTGCAGCTCTCTCCTATGGTGACCTACACTTCTCTCATACTCCGAGACCTGACAACAGATCAGGTGGAGGTGTTGGTCTGCTTCTTTCAACAAAATGTACTTTTCAGGTTATCCCCCCAGTACCCTCCCTTATTTTCCCGTCTTTTGAGGCCCACACAGTCAGACTCTACCGGCCCTTCTCCCTGCAAGTGGCGGTTGTCTATCGCCCTCCAGGTCCCTCCCGTCAATTCCTGGATCACTTTGCAGCCTGGCTTCCAAATTTTCTATCCTGCGACCTCCCCACGATAATCATGGGAGATTTTAACATCCCAATTGGCGATTCTCTTTCCCCATCGACCACGCATCTTTTATCACTAACCTCCTCCTTCGGCCTTTCACAGCTTGCTAATTCTCCTACACATGAAGATGGGAACACATTGGACATGATCTTCTCCCGGCTTTGCTCAGTACATGACTTTACTAACTCTCCCCTTCCACTCTCTGACCATAATCTTCTTTCATTCTCTGTCAAGAACTGTGACTCTACTTAAGACACTCCCACCGTCCACACTTATAGAAATTTACGCGCCATTAACACCCAGAAATTTATAAAATGGTTGCAATCATCATTGGCCCCAATCTCCTCCCTCTCATGTCCCGACTATGCATTGAAGCGTTATAACAAAATAATGCTATGCGCCCTGGATGAAGCCGCACCTCCTACACAAAGAAAAATTCAGCATAGACGGCGACAACCCTGGCACACACCTCAAACACGTCTTCTCCAGAGGTACTCCAGGTGCGCTGAACGGCTATGGAGAAAATCAAATCTGCCCGAAGATTTCCTCCATTATAAATTTATGCTGAAAACATATAACTCTGCCCTTCACCTCTCCAAACAAACCTACTTTAACAACCTCATCGTCTCACTTTTCAATAATCCGAAACGACTCTTTGACACGTTTCATTCTCTCCTCAATCAAACAACACAGGCCCCGACCACCGACCTCAGGGCTGACGATCTGGGCAATTATTTCAAAGAAAAAACTGACTATATCCCACAGGAAATTTTCTGCCAATCCCCAAATGTTATGCATGCTCTCCCCCGCCACATCGTATCTTGCTCACTTTCTGACTTCGAACCAGTCACGGAAGAAGAAGTGATCAGGCTCCTTGCATCTTCTCGCCCTACCACCTGCACCAGTGACCCTATTCCCTCACATCTCCTTCAGTCCCTTGCTCCAGCTGTCACCACTCACCTAACTAAAATTTTCAACCTTTCCCTCTCATCTGGTATCTTTCCCTCTTCTTTTAAACATGCCAGCATACAACCATTACTTAAAAAACCATCCCTTGACCAGAACCGCACGGCCAACTACAGACCTGTTTCAAATCTTCCCTTTATCTCTAAACTCCAGGAACGCCTGGTCCATTCCCGTCTAATCCATTATCTCTCAGACAACTCTCTTCTTGACCCTTTACAATCTGGTTTCCGCTCTTTACATTCTACTGAAACTGCCCTCACTAAAGTCTCTAATGATTTACTAACAGCTAAATCTAATGGTCACTCCTCACTGCTGATTCTCCTGGATCTCTCTGCAGCATTCGACACTGTGGATCACCAGCTCCTCCTCACTATGCTCAGCTCTATTGGCCTCAAGGACACTGTTCTCTCCTGGTTCTCCTCCTATCTCTCTGACCGCTCCTCCTCTCTCCTTCCCCTTACTGTCGGGGTTCCTCAAGGATCAGTCCTAGGCCCCCTTCTTTTCTCCTTATACACCGCTCCTATTGGACAAACAATCAGCAGATTCGGTTTTCAGTACCATCTCTATGCTGATGACACCCAATTATACACCTCTGCTCCGGACATCACCCCAGCATTACTACAAAAGACCAATGATTGTCTTTCTGCTGTGTCTAACATTATGTCCTCCCTCTACCTAAAACTGAATCTGTCAAAAACTGAACTACTCGTCTTTCCTCCCTCCACTAACCTACCTGTGCCCGATATTGCCATTTCCGTTTGTGGCTCAACCATTACTCCCCAGCAACAAGCCCGCTGTCTTGGGGTCATTTTGGATTCAGATCTTTCTTTCACTCCTCACATCAAATCACTCGCTCGTTCATGTCATCTACACCTCAAAAACATCTCAAGAATCAGGACTTTTCTCACCTTTGACTCGGCAAAAACTCTTACTATAGCTCTTATTCATTCTCGTCTTGACTATTGCAATGCTCTACTAATTGGTCTCCCTCTTACTAAACTCTCCCCTCTCCAATCCGTCCTTAAAGCGGCAGCCAGGATCATATTCCTCGCCAACCGCTACACCGATGCCTCTTCCCTGTGCCAGTCATTGCATTGGTTGCCCATCCAATATAGAATTCAATTTATACTTATCATGCTTACCCACAAAGCGCTCCATGCTTCAGTACCCCCCTACATCTCCTCCCTTGTCTCAGTCTACCACCCTACACGTGCCCTCCGTTCTGCAAATGACTTAAAACTAAAATCCTCCATAATCCGAACTTCCCACATCCGTCTCCAAGATTTCTCGCATGCTGCGCCAATTCTTTGGAATGCACTACCCAGGACAGTTGGATTAATTCCCAATACCCACAGTTTCAAGCGAACCCTAAAAACACATTTCTTTAGACTGGCGTATCGCCTAAACACACTCTGTCCGTCTCAGTTTTCCCCCATATTAAAATTTTCTTCAATTTCAGGTTCATACCAACCATGTACTTAATAGCCTCTGTCAGGACTGCGCACATACTGGCAGGCGACCAGTCCATGTATTATTATTTATCCTATTTAGTATATCAAGGCTGCATTATACAATATATGTACTTTTTACCTTTTGGGTCTCCCCCATTTCCTCATAGACTGTAAGCTTGCGGAGCAGGGCCCTCACTCCTTTCGATATGAGATATGCATATTCTGTATTGTCTATATATGTCCCCCCTAAAATTTGTAAAGTGCTGCGGAATATGTTGGCGCTATAAAAATAAAAACTATTATTATTATTATTCTCCTCATCCTCCACCACCATATCATTAGGGTGACCGTGGTCCATAATGCAACACCCACATAATTTTTTTAAAGGGTGTTTATGTTGCCCGTAAAAAAATATATAGTATAGATGGCCCGCTCCTTTCTAATGGGAACATTTTTTTTATGAGGCCCTCCTCCACGTCTCTTCCAAGGGGCATTGAAGTGCCTCCAAATTTTTGGCAGCCCTTGCATTCACTTCATAGGCCAATACTATGGGAGACTCTCTCCTTTCTAATGGGAATTTGTCGTTACTGTGGCCCTGCTCTATGAGTCTTTAAATTTTTAGTGGGCTTTTTCCTAAAATTGGTCAGCCGTTGGACTCACTGCATACCCTATAACTGTATAGCAGACCCTCTCCTTTCTAATAGGAGTTTGTCGTACCTTGTTACTGTGGCCCTGCTCTATGTGTCTTTAAATTCTTAGTGGGGTTTTTCCTAAAATTGTCAGCCGTTGGACTGACTGCATACCCTATAACTGTATAGCAGACTCTCTCCTTTCTAATGAGAATTTGTCGTTACTGTAGCCCTGCTCTGTGTGTCTTTAAATTCTTAGCGGGTTTTTTCCTAAAATTGGTCAGCCGTTGGACTCACTGCATACCCTATAACTGTATGGCAGACCCTCTCCTTTCTAATGGGAACATGTCGTACCTTGTTACTGTGGCCCTGCTCTATGTGTCTTTAAATTCTTAGTGGGGTTTTTCCCAAATTTTGGCAGCCCTTGCAGTCACAGCATGGGCATTACCACTATAGGAGACCCTCTCCTTTATAATGGGAACATTTTTTTTACTGAGACCCTCCTCTATGTCTCTTCAAAGGGGTATTGGGTTGCGTTCAAATTTTTGGCAGCCCTTGTAGTCACTAGATACGCAATAACAGTATAGGAGACCCACTTGTTAATAATGGGAACAACAAAGCATAGCTGGCTGATGGCTCTCTAACAATAGCGAGGGCCGACTGCTGGCCTTTTAAGAATAGTAAGGGCCGTCTGATGGTCCTATAAAAATAGGCTTTAAGACTTTCAGAGTCTCTCCATCATAAATAAAACAGGATGTGTCTGATGATGTGTCACACACTACATTGCCAGATAAGGTTGTAAAATGTTGAAATGACATTTCCCGGTGAATGCATTTGTCTTAAAAAATAACATAAAAAAACCCAAAACAATAGGATCTTTCTTTAGTATAAAAAACAGTGTCACCAATTTAACCTCAATGTAATCACATTGTTCAGCTCCTGCACCTCCTCCATCTCTGAAATGACAACATCAGTCACAAGCTGACAGCACTGCAGTACTGCCTTGGCCAAGCGGCAACAGGCTGTGCTGAAGATAACATGCTTAATGCTTAATTGACAAACCGCCCAGCGCTGCAGAGTTGTTGAAAGCTGTAACACAGCAGCCTGATCTGTGGCTCTCACCGCTGAACATACAGCCAGGCATGGTCGTGTGTGACAATGGGCGGAACCTGGTGACGGAGAAATGACAGCCGGAGTAGATGCGGTTTCCCTCCATGCCTGTCCTTTCACCGAGCTAAATACAACTCTCAGCAAAAAAAGCTGTGGACTAGCTCTGTACCGTCCCTGACCACATTCACCTGTCCATGTGTTTGTGGTTAGGCGGTCATTCCTAGTAAGTGCACTGGGGAGGGCACGGGTAATGTTGTGGGACCCGTGCTTGTGGAAGGCGGAGATGATACCGGGAGACAGAGTGGCGGCTGGGGACCGATTATGGACACCCGGCCGCCGCCGGCATGAGGTTGTGAAAAGCTTCTGCCTCCATGAGCCTAAATGCCACATTTCAAGTGCAAGCAGCTGTCAAAAATTTGGCAGTGTAGTATTACAACCTGTGGGTGGGTGGGTGGCTGCCTGCATACTTGTGCTTGTATTCCAAGGAATGGGGTAGGGAAAACTGAATGCTGCACTGGGACAAGGATGTGGACGGTGATTGTTGCAAGTCTGCAAGGACAGGTGCATGGCGGGAGGCATCTTTGCATGTGCCAAGGATCACTTATGATGGGCACACTTTTAGGCAGTGACCTGGGAGTCAGAGATGCTTCCATAGGTCTTCCCCATGCTGTTCCCATGTCTTTTCAGCACTGTATGCATGTGTCTGATGATGTGTCACACACCACATGGCCAGATAAGGTTATAAAATGTTAAAATGACATCTCCTGGTGAATGCATTTGTCACGGTTGAAAGCAATGCAATAGTGCAAAAACGCATCAAAAACTCTACGTGTGAACATAGCATAAGGTGTGGAGGAGTATTTTTGGTTTTGGTTATTTATTTTGCCTTATATACAAGTCATTACCCTGGAAAGGATGTTCCTTAATATATTTCCCAGGAAAATCCATTTTGGTTTTGTTTTTGTATGTTTTATTGTGAGTCCGTAAAAGTGGCGTAATACTCTGACAACGTTGTTGACAGCAGTGACCTGGGAGTCATAAATGCTTCCAGGGGTCTTCCCCATGTTGTTCCCATGTCATTTGAGCACTGTTCCCATCGATTTGGGCAATTTTTAGGCCCTCTGCAGACCGCCGGGTGGAGCCGACTGAAAAATGCTCGAGTTTCCCATAGACTTACATTGGGCTCGTTGCTCGGGTCGAGCACCTGAGTATTCCAATTTGCTCGACCCCAGCAATGAGTACCCAAGCAATTTAGTGCTCGCTCATCACTAGTCATAAACCATAACTGCTCCTATCTACATGGGTGGAGCTCCCATCCCTGTTCTCCTCAGAACTGGAAGCCTTGAACCATAACTGCTCTATCTCCATGGAAGGAGCTCCAAGCCATGTTCTACACAGACTGGAAGGCATAAACTATAACTGTTCCTATCTTCATGGGTTGGGTACTCAGCCCTATTCTCCTCAAAACTGGAAGTTCTAAACCATAACTGCTCCTATCTTCATGGGTGGAGCTCCCAACCCTGTTCTCCTCAGAACTGGAAGTCTTAACCCATAACTGCTCCTATCTCCATGGGTGGAGCTCCCAGCCCTGTTCTCTTCAGAAGTGGAAGTCTTAAACTATCTATAATCTACATCTATAAAAAAAAATGAAATCTTGCAGTTTTCACTCTGATGCTCATAACTGGCTGATACTTCCTGTACTGTTGAGATCACTTCTCAGCAATCATCTCATTATCAACGCAAGCAGAATTACAATGTTAGATGAAACATATAGATGTAACAGCTCATCTTCTCCTCCTTCCTGCATAATGATCACAGAGCATCCCTGTGAAGACCCCACAACACTCTCCCATAGAAGTCAATGAACAGCTCCAGTTTATTGATTTTGTGGCTGATATTAATCATATATCCGAATGGAGTTAACAGCAGATCGGGTAATGTGGCCGCCCTGTAATCATGCAAAAAAAAATTGAATGAAGAAAACTACAACTAAAAAATAAAAATGCATTAGAGAAACATTCTATTAGTCATTAATTTTAATTATTAAAAATTATAGGTGCTAAATTATTTTTAATTGATGCATAGAGCAGGAGCAGGGCGTTACATAGGAAATTAAGTCCAAGATAAAATTTTGCAATATTTGCAACTTCTAATTGCTTTTATTGAATGTCTGGAATTAGCTCTTTCTTGTGGTCATCACTGAGTCTCCCGGGAGATCGACGTCCAGTTATGGGTGAACTCTGATCCGTTCACCCTCTACAATCCATCAGAACCAGGCGCAGAAGACGCGGCTCGGGTCTATTTGTAGTCACTCTTCTCTACGAGGAGCATTGATTATTTCTCAGTTAACCTTTAAGCTGTGTAACATTGAGCCCTGCTCAGTCATGGCAGCCAGCTACGCTCCCATTGTGGGTCACCTCAATAAAAGGACAACACATTAATCTTTGTCCTCCGGTTGCAAAGCTTCTCGTTTATTCTACTGGGAGACAAAAGTGACACTCAATACCCGGCGACATCTATCCGATCCCCAATTAAAATATTATCTTTTTCAGATGTCAATAAGTGCTGACCAGGATCAATAAAGGTGGAAATTCGAAATGACACTTCCTGGCTATGAAGTATTGCAGGGGAAATATACTCCTCCTGTACAGTCAGCTGGAAAGGAAAATGTTGGACCCCATCTGTAACCACATGACAGGCAAGCAGAATTTGAGATGGATTAAAGGCAATTTAACAGTCCGATAATGATTCTTCTGCCGCTACTGTACCGGGGTCTAATTAAAGATCTTAAAGTATCAGCTCATCGCTGCATGCTGTTGTGTTGAAAACTGCCAAAAAATTTCACTGTATTCTGCATATGACATATGCTGCTATTGGAAAAGTATTAAAATGCCTCCCCAATAAACAAAAAGTTTTCCTGGGATATAATGTATAGGCTTGGTGATATTTACATTAATGATCTATCCTTAGGATAAAACTAGAGTTGAATTAATTGACTTTGTGCTAATCGAATTCATGTCGAATTTATAGGAATTCACTACACCCGGCGAATTGGAACAATTTGCTATTCGCTTAATTTGATTGCATCAGCGAGAGAGGGATGACATAGCCTCAGGTGCCCCATAATGTCATGCATCTATCACATCACATGGAATAGTACAGCCAATGAGGAGGGACTATCAAAGCCTGTATAAAAGCAGTGGCAAGGAATGCAGCAGCCTTGTTGTGATGAAACTGGGTAGTGAGAGGAGGGCAGGGCGCACAGCTTAAAACACTGACTAAACATTGCAGGTAGTGTGAGACAGCACAGCAGTGAAGAAGATTAGCGTGTAAGGAAAAGAGAATAGTTTCATATTCAACTTTTTATGGCAATTGGAGGCTTTGGATTAGTTTTGATTAGCTGCAAATTGAATTTGCTGGGAAAATTTGGGAAAGCTGACTAATTCGAATTTCAAAAGATTCTAGATAGAATGTGTGATCAATAACAATGTATGATTAGTAGTGAATAGCACTGATGTGTGACCAGTAGTGATCAGCATCAATGTGTGACCAGTAGTTATCGGCACTTATGTATGACCAATAGGGATCAGCACTGATGTGTGAGCAGTAAGGATTGGTGCTGATGTGTGAGCAACAGTGATTATCACTGATGTGTGACCAGTAATGACCGGTACCAATGTGTGACCAGTGGTGATTGGCACCGATATCTGGCCAGTAGTGATCGGCACTAATGTATGACCAATAGGGATCAGCACTGATGTGTGACCAGTAAGGATCGGTACTGATGTCTGACCAATAGTGATCGGCTGATGTGTGACCAGTAGTGATCAGCACCAATGTGTGATAAATAGTGATTGTCACTGATGTTGGTACCGATATGTGGCTAGTACTGATTGGCGCTGGTGTGTGACCAGTAGTAATCAGCACCGATGTGTGACCAGTAGTCATTGGTACCGATGTGTGACCAGTAGGGAGCTGAACTTCACTGATTAGCAGAAATGGTGATCAGTGTGCTTCCTGATCCAGACACAGCACTGCTTCGTTCCATGTAGTGGTATCTGGTTGTAGCTCCACAGCGTAAAACCTTTTCTTTATTAGTTAAAGAATATAAATCCAGTAGTGAGGGTAAAAACATAGCATGACATACAAGTGCTTCTCACTAAATTAGAATATCATCAAAAAGTTAATTTAATGCGGCAATGTGGCATGGAGGCGATCAGCCTGTGGCCCTGCTGAGGTGTTATGGAAGCCCAGGTTACTTTGATAGCAGCCTTCAGCTCGTCTGCATTGTTGGGTCTGGTGTCCCTCATCTTCCTCTTGACAATACCCCATAGATTCTCTATAATAGATTCTCTATGGGGTTAAGGTCAGGCGAGTTTGCTGCCAATCAAGCACAGTGATACTGTTGTGTGTAAACCAGGTACTGGTACTTTTGGCAGTGTGGACAGGGGCCAAGTCATAGAATCATAGAATCATAGAATGGTAGAGTTGGAAGGGACCTCCTGGGTCATCTGGTCCAACCCCCTGCTCAAAGCAGGATTCACTAGATCATCTCAGACAGATGTCTGTCCAGCCTCTGTTTGAAGACGTCCATTGAAGGAGAACTCACCACCTCTCGTGGCAGCCTGTTCCACTCATTATTCACCCTAACTGTCAAAAAGTTTTTTCTAATATCTAATCTGTGTCTCCTCCCATTTAGTTTCATCCCATTGCTTCTAGTCTTTCCTTGTGCAAATGAGAATAAAGATGATCCTTCTACAATGTGACAGCCCTTGACATATTTGTAGACAGCTATTAAGTCTCCTCTCAGTCTTCTTTTTTGCAAGCTAAACATTCCCAAATCCTGCAACCGTTCCTCATAGGACATGGTTTGCAGACCAGTCACCATTCTGGTCGCTCTTCTCTGAACTTGCTCCAGTTTGTCGATGTCTTTTTTAAAATGTGGTGCCCAAAACTGTACACAGTATTCCAGATGAGGTCTGACCAAAGAGGAGTAAAGACCGATAATGACTTCACGTGATCTAGACTGTATGCTTCTGTTAATACATCCCAGAATTGTATTTGCCTTTTTTGCTGCTGCATCACACTGTTGACTCATGTTCAGTCTATGATCTATTAGTATACCTAAGTCTTTTTCACATGTACTGTTGCTTAGCTCTATTCCTCCCATTCTGTATATGCTTTTTTCATTTTTATTGCCCAGATGTAGTACTTTGCATTTTTCCCTGTTAAAAACCATTCTGTTGGTTGCTGCCCACTGCTCCAGTTTATTTAGGTCTTTTTGAATCCTCTCTCTCTCTTCTCTAGTATTAGCTATCCCTCCTAGCTTTGTGTCATCAGCAAATTTAATCAGTTTACCCTCAATTCCTTCATCTAAATCATTGATAAAGATGTTGAACAATACAGGTCCCAGGACGGAGCCCTGTGGTACCCCACTTGAGACATTTGTAGCACCCTGAGGATTCGGCTGCTACAGGGGTATTGCACCTCAACCCAGAGGTGTGATATTCCACTCCCGGGTAAGGATGGAGTGTGGAACTGAGCTCGGTAGGCTGCATGCACTACATACATCCCATTTCCGAGGAACAGGCCGACGGTACTCCCACTTAGAAATGTGCAGGTACGACCGAGTCTGTTCCTGGCTGGAGTGGGAGGGGGGTGGTACATCCCAAGTAGTGTAGGGGCAGATAGGGGGAGCAGCCTGGGTAAAGATAGGAGCTCATTGGGTGCTGGTCACCTGAGCTCACACATAGAGGGAGTATTTAAGGTGGGCACCATCTAAGATCAGGGTCAGTCTGCTGTAGAGGAGGAGTGAGTCAGCCACAGTCAGTCAGGCTGTGAGTCTTTGCAGAGAGAAGTCAGAGGAGCAGAGAAGCCCCAGAGAGAGAGAGAGAGGAGAAAGCAAGAGAGACCCAGAGGGGGAAACAGAAAAGGGACTCTGAGACCCCAAATCCAATCCACGGGTGAAGAGTCGGCATCAGGGTACCGGAACCCAAGCTGGTGGGGGCAAAAACACACCCCAGCCAGAGACCGGAGGCCGTGGGCAGCGTCTGCCACGGCCACCCACCACATCCACCACGAAGGCATACCACGTGGAGGGTCAGGGAACCCAAGGCCAAGGGTCTCCCAACAGAAGGCCCGAGGGAGCTGGACCTGGGTGGATCACTAGTGGGGACGGCCAGAGAAAGGACAGAAGGAGAGCTCAGGGTCACGCTCCGGACTCGCTTGGGGGTTGGCTGGATCCAGGACCTGGTGGATGCAGCACGGCTCGGGAGGTCACTTGAAGCTGGAGTGACCGGAACATCAGCAGTGAGTAAATACCCTTAACTGCATAACCCGACTCTGTCTTCATTTAACACCTATGCTGCACCACCACAACCCCCATCCTCTGCACCTGACCCCCTGAGGCTATACCCCACCCGTTGGGGGTTATACCATCAAAAGCTGCACCTACACCATCAGCCTCAGCGGACCCTGCGGCAGCGGCGGCCATAGTGACCGCAATACAACGGGTGGCGTAGTCGACATTAAGAACTTATTAACATCTGTAGGACTGCCACATACAACTGAGTTTGACACCCTGGGCACGGACCGGGTCACAGCCACTCGGAAGACTACAACTCCCATCTGATCCGGCTCCGGATATTCCCCCTAAAGAATATGGCCCAGGGGGCGCGTCAACTTTGGCGTAGTCGGCAGGATTACGTGCCCGCAACAACCGGGTACTGCGTGCCTGAAGAAAAGAATGAGTTTACCTCAAAAAGAAGTCTCCTGCCGGTTCCGGAGGGTCCCCGCCATCGGACCCCATCACCAGTCGATTCCCGCCGGTTGTCCGCCATTAACAGCTTTTTCCCGCCATCTGCAGAGTTTCCCGCCACTGGGAAGCGATTCCCGCCATTTCCAAAGGTTTCCCGCCTTGGAAGAGCGGACGCCATTATGGGCGTGCCAGAGGGTGGCAAGAGGCCACCTCCCATCGTGGGCCAGGACCGAAAATGGCGCCAAAAGTGGAAACCGCCCCCACCAACAGAGACTGTGATGCTAGAGGTGTCTGTCAGCGTGAAAGAACCGCCCCTGGAGCTGACAGTCACCAAGTGGCCCCGGGACCGCCCTCGAGGTGGGAGGAGACGAAAGGAGAGAGAAAAGATGGGTGCCGCCTGGAGCAGTCTAGAGCGAGCGCACCCGGAGGCAAGAAGCCTGGAGAAGAGTATCGGAGGAGCTTACCCGGAGATGGCGAGAAAGCAGAGCAGCACCGGCCCGTTGGCCAGGAGCCTGCTAGAAACCGAGGAGGGAGAGCAGAGCAGCACCGGCCCGCTGGCCAGGAGCCTGCTGGAGACGACTGTAGGAGAGCAGAGCAGCACCGACCCGTTGGTCAGGAGCCTGCTGGAAACAACGACCCCACGAGGCCTAGTGGAGGTCCTAGCACAGCTCCCCCGAGACCGGGAGTGTGCACAGACCGCTCTGGAGGGCCTCGCAAGGAGGATGGCCCGGGTGCAGCGAGAGACGTTGGCGGAGTGGAGCCGTGAGATGGCCCAGCAGACCGAGACCTGTCAGCGGAGCACGCCACCCGAGACGAGGAGACAGACCGCCTCTGAGGATGGCGCGGGAGGACTGAAGGCCGGAGACGGCGCCGAGAAGGGAGCCGAACGAGTGGAGGCAGGTAAAGGGGACGTCTCTACCCCAAACCGGGAAACCGCGTACCTGCCCCAGCTCCCCGTCGCAGAGCCCGAAGTCTATCCTGCCGTGCCCGTCGCTGCAACGTCACCGCCGCAGACTAGGCCTCAAACGGGAGCCGCGACCCCTGTGACGTCACACGCCTCGACCCCGAGCGTGACCAAGCAGGAAGTACCACCAGCCTGGTCGCAAGGTCTAGTACCCCCGGGCGCCGCAATACCAACAGCGCCCCCTACCTCCGCGGAGCCCCCGGCCTGGTCGCAGGGCCAAGTAGCCCAGGGCGCCGCCGTCCTTACGGTGCCCTTCACTTTCCAGGTGCCCCAGGCCTGGCCGCAAGGCTTGGGCAACCCGGGCGCCACTTCCACCGCGCCCATAAGACCAAGAGTGCCGCATCTGGGAGAGGACCTGTACGCCCAGCATACGTGCCCGGATGGGCAGCCATTTATATGGCCACCGGAGTTTCACCATCCCCGACTCCGGAGAGAGAGACCCCTGGATGAACCCCTGATCCCGGCTCCAAAGCCCGTAAAGAGGATCTCGCCCCCGCTAGCGGAAGCACAGTTTGAGTGGGACCCCACCGGAGAAGATCTTATGGGGTTCACTCAAGAGACTCGGGCAGCTGCAGCGGAGCGTGCTGAGTGCTGCCGCCAACAGCTCGAGGACTTCGAGAGGGAGCGGAGAGAGAGGCGGGTCCGGGAACAGCTAGCTCAAGTAAAGAGCGCGGAGCAGAAGAGCCGGGCCAGGAGAGACCCCCGTGCAGCGCATAGTCCCCGCACCACCGGGACTGTGATTAAGTTTAACATGCAGCATGGGTGGGGCTTCATCCGAGACCACCACACCCTAGGCGACGTCTTTGTGACCAGAAGAGACGTTGAGTCCCACCTACCGGAGGGACACAGAGGTCGTGACCTTTACATCGGGGACGAGGTCACCTTCACCCGGCACAAGTGTGCCAAAGGTCCCTACGCCCTCCATGTGCATCGCCTGACGGAGGAAGAGCTGCGGTGTGAGGAGGAGGAACAAGAGGACCCGGACGGGTCTGAAACTAGAGCCAAAGGTAACCAAAAAGCAAGAGCAGGAGGACGCCGTCGCTAAGGACAGCGAAGCAGAAGCTGTATATAGTTGCCCGTCGGGGCACAGTAAACTGAAACTGAAACTGAAACCGTGAAACTGAAACTGAAAACTGAAACTGTTGCTGTTGCTAATATAGTCCCCGTTGGGACCAGCAAGTGTGAACTGTTCCCCGTTTTTCCCTTAATCCCACTGACCGAGGACTGAGAACGGTCATTCCTCCCCAATACCTGGCCGAGGACTGAGAGCGGCCATATTCCCTGTATATAGTTGCGCGTCCTAAAGCGCCCCCTACCGGTTTTATAGGAAAACCAGTTTTCCAGAGAGACTGTCGCACTTTACCCGGTCACACGTTGCACAGTGACCGGAGGAGGAGCCAGAGGCGACGAGAATGTTTTATATTGATATATATATATATAATGTTTTATATGTTTTATATGTTCATGCAAAAATTTGTATGTTTTGGTGTTATTTATGTCTTACAGCCCGAGGACGTGCTGTGATTTACCAGGGGGGAATGTAGCACCCTGAGGATTCGGCTGCTACAGGGGTATTGCACCTCAACCCAGAGGTGTGATATTCCACTCCCGGGTAAGGATGGAGTGTGGAACTGAGCTCGGTAGGCTGCATGCACTACATACATCCCATTTCCGAGGAACAGGCCGACGGTACTCCCACTTAGAAATGTGCAGGTACGACCGAGTCTGTTCCTGGCTGGAGTGGGAGGGGGGTGGTACATCCCAAGTAGTGTAGGGGCAGATAGGGGGAGCAGCCTGGGTAAAGATAGGAGCTCATTGGGTGCTGGTCACCTGAGCTCACACATAGAGGGAGTATTTAAGGTGGGCACCATCTAAGATCAGGGTCAGTCTGCTGTAGAGGAGGAGTGAGTCAGCCACAGTCAGTCAGGCTGTGAGTCTTTGCAGAGAGAAGTCAGAGGAGCAGAGAAGCCCCAGAGAGAGAGAGAGAGGAGAAAGCAAGAGAGACCCAGAGGGGGAAACAGAAAAGGGACTCTGAGACCCCAAATCCAATCCACGGGTGAAGAGTCGGCATCAGGATACCGGAACCCAAGCTGGTGGGGGCAAAAACACACCCCAGCCAGAGACCGGAGGCCGTGGGCAGCGTCTGCCACGGCCACCCACCACATCCACCACGAAGGCATACCACGTGGAGGGTCAGGGAACCCAAGGCCAAGGGTCTCCCAACAGAAGGCCCGAGGGAGCTGGACCTGGGTGGATCACTAGTGGGGACGGCCAGAGAAAGGACAGAAGGAGAGCTCAGGGTCACGCTCCGGACTCGCTTGGGGGTTGGCTGGATCCAGGACCTGGTGGATGCAGCACGGCTCGGGAGGTCACTTGAAGCTGGAGTGACCGGAACATCAGCAGTGAGTAAATACCCTTAACTGCATAACCCGACTCTGTCTTCATTTAACACCTATGCTGCACCACCACAACCCCCATCCTCTGCACCTGACCCCCTGAGGCTATACCCCACCCGTTGGGGGTTATACCATCACAAGCTGCACCTACACCATCAGCCTCAGCGGACCCTGCTGCAGTGGCGGCCATAGTGACCGCAATACAACTGGTGGCGTAGTCGACAAAAAGAACTTAATAACATCAGTAAGGACTGCCACATACAACTGAGTTTGACACCCTGGGCACGGACCGGGTCACAGCCACTCGGAAGACTACAACTCCCATCTGATCCGGCTCCGGATATTCCCCCTAAAGAATATGGCCCAGGGGGCGCGTCACATTCATCCAGCTGGATGTGAAGCCATTTACAACCACCCTTTGAGTCCGATCACTAAGCCAGTTATGAATCCACCTAACAGTTGCCTGGTCCATTGCATACTTGGTCATTTTTTCAATAAGGATGATGTGAGATACTTTGTCAAATGCTTTGCTGAAGTCAAGATATACTATATCTACAGCATTTCCCTGATCCACCCAGTCAGTGATTCTGTCATAGAAGGAAATTAAGTTAGTCTGACATGACTTGTTAGTTACAAACCCATGCTGACTCTGGTTAATCACTTCATTCTTATCCATGTACTTACATACATGTTGTTTAATAATTTGTTCAAAGATCTTTCCTGGTATAGAAGTCAGACTCACCGGCCTATAGTTCCCTGGGTCCACCTTCTTCCCCTTTTTGAAGATAGGAACAACATTTGCTCTTCTCCAGTCTTCTGGGACTTCTCCTGTTCTCCAAGAATTTTCAAAGATTATGGAGAGTGGTTCTAAAATTTCTTCTACAATCTCCTTCAGTACTCTGGGGTGTAATTCATCTGGACCTGGAGACTTGAACTCATTTATGTTAGCTAAATATTCCCTCACAATCTTTCTGTTTACTGATAACTTGGATTCCTCTATTCCTTTAAAAGGACAGTGAAGATCAGTTGATGTTACATTTTCTTTCTGAGAGAAAACAGATGCAAAATAGGAATTAAAAAGTTCGGCCTTCTCAACATCCTCTCTTACCATTTCTCCATTTTCATCCTGTAAAAATCCTATAGCATCTTTGACTTTTCTTTTACTTTTGACATACCCCCAAAATCCTTTTTTATTGCTTTTGACATCTCTTGCAAGCCTTAATTCATTGTCAGCTTTAGCTAACCTGATACGTGCCCTGCAGGATCTGCAGACTGCATTATAATCTTCTTTAGATATGCCTCCCTCTTTCCATTTAATAAACATTTCTTTCTTTCTTTTTAGCATGTGTTTAAGTTCTGTGTTCATCCATCCTGGTTTCCTTAAATGCTTCCCATTCTTCCTACTTTTCGGGATTGTTAACGATTGTGCTTTGAGAATCTCATTTTTAAAAATTTCCCATCCTTCCTGGACATTTTTGTCCTTAAGGACATCCAGCCATTGGATCCCTCCTATTCTCTTTCTGAGTCTCTTAAAATCTGCCTTTCTAAAATCTAACCTTGAAGTTTGAGTCTTCACATGTCTTCCTCCTCTAGTTATCCAAAATTCTATAATAGCATGATCGCTGCCTCCTAGGGTCCCAGCCACCTTTACCTCCTCAACCATTTCCTCCCTGTTTATAAGGATTAGATCCAAAGTAGCAGATCCCCTTGTTTTCTCCCCTACCTTTTGGAAGATAAAGTTGTCAGCAAGAGAGGATAAGAATTTGCTTGACCTGTTAGTTTTACTTGAGAGAGATTCCCAACAAATGTCTGGATAGTTGAAATCTCCCATGACCACTACGTCATATTTTTTGGAGAACTTGGTCATTTGATACATAAAGAGCTCATCCATATCTTCAGCTTGCCCAGGTGGCCTGTAGTAAATGCCTACAATGGTGTCCTTTCCGTTGTTCTCTCCTTGTATTCTTACCCAAACAGTTTCCACAGAACTCCCAGTCTCTGAAGCTTCAATCTCTGTGCAGATATACGCTTTTCTAATATACAATGCAACACCTCCTCCTCGTTTATCAAGTCTGTTTCTTGCAAATAAGTTGTATCCTTTTAGCCTTTTATTCCAATCATGTGTATCGTCCCACCAAGTTTCAGTGATTCCAATGACATCATATTCCTTTTCCTGCATTAGTAGTTCCAATTCTCCTTGTTTGTTGCCCATGCTTTGTGCATTTGTATAAAAACATTTTAGTTTGTGATTGGTTTCTCTTCCTCCCATATTTTTATTATTTAGATTTTTTTGTCTTTGTTCTTCTTTTCCACTTCCAGTAGCAGAGATCTCAATAGTATTTGTCAGCTGTATGGCTTTTTCTGGCCTTTTGCTTCCCTTCCCACATTGTTCTAGTTTAAAGCTCTTCTGATGAGTGTAGCAAGGCGACTTCCAAATACATGTTTTCCAGTCTTCGTAAGGTGCACCCCATCTCTAGCAAGTAGTCCATCGTATAGGTAATTCATTCCGTGATCCAGAAATCCAAATCCTTGTTGACGGCACCATCGACGTAGCCAGTTGTTCACCTGTAGAATCTTATTCCACCTCATTGTTCCATGGCCATCCACTGGGAGGATGGATGAGAAGACCACCTGCGCTCCCAATTCTTTCACTTTCTTGCCTAAGTCTTCAAAGTCACTGCAGATGGTTTCCAGGTCCTTTCTTGCGGTGTCCTGCTGGAGAATGACATTTCCATCTCCAAAAAGCTAAAATTTCCTGGTAGACGGCTGCACTGACTTTGGTCTTGATAAAACACAGTGGACCTCCACCAGCAGATGACATGGCTCTCCAAACCATCACTGATTGTGGAAACTTCACACTAGACCTCCAGCAGCTTGGATTGTGGCCTCTCCACTCTTCCTCCAGACTCTGGGACCTCGATTCCCAAATGAAATGCAAAATTTACTTTCATCTGAAAACAACACCTTGGACCACTGAGCATCAGTCCAGGTCTTTTTCTCCTTGGCCCAGGTAAGACGCTTCTGGCGTTGTCTATTGGTCATGAGTGGCTTGACACAAGGAATGCGACACTTGTTGCCCATGTCCTGGATACGTCTGTGTGTGGTGGCTCTTGAAGCAGTGACTCCAGCAGCAGTCCACTCCTTGTGAATCTCCCCCAAATTATTGAATGGCCTTTTCTTAACAATCCTTTCAAGGCTGCGGTTATCCCGGTTGCTTGTGCACCTTTTTCTAACACACTTTTTCCTTCCACTCAACTTTCCATTAATATTCTTGGATACAGCACTCTGTGAACAGCCAGCTACTTTAGCAATGACCATTTGTGGCTTACCCTCCTTGTGGAGTGTGTCAATGACTGCCTTCTGGACATCTGTCAAGTCAGCAGTCTTCCCCATGATTGTGGAGCCTACTGAAACAGACTAAGGGACCTTTTTAAATGCATCAGAAGCCTTCGCAAGTAATTTTTGTTAACTATTCTAAATTACTGAGATAATGACCTTTGTGTTTTCATTGGCTGTAAGCCATAATCATCAACATTAACAGAAATAAACACTTGAAATAGATCACTATGTCTGTAATGACTCTATATAATATAGGAGTTTCACTTTTTGTATTGAAGAATTGAAATAAATTAACTTTTTGATGATATTCTAATTTAGTGAGAAACACTTGTAGCTAAAAACCAGGTATAAAGTCCATAATTTGATGGTCAGATGACCGACCGGGCGATCAATGCGTTTCTGGTGTTATCCACCCTTGGTCATAGCTAATAAAGAAAAAATTTTACCCTAAGGAGCGGGATCTCTTCCTCTGCTGTTTCCATTGCGTCCAAGCAAAGATGCCGTCTGTGCTCCGGGATCTTATGGACATTCATAGCGGTGAGCTGGTATTTTTTTTCTTTGAATGGTATCTGGTTGTCTAGGGTTTTGCAAAAAAACAAAAAATAACGAATTCACCTGACGTTATAGTGGAAACACTCCGGTGTCCCTTCCAGTCTTTGTTTGCTTCCCTGGATTGATGATATTATTTAAGTAAAGAAAGAAAAATCCAGCTCCATGAAAATCCAAAAACTCTCCTTTATGGGTGTGAATTTTTACATAATTTAAGTGACCTCTGCAGGCAATCAATGGAAAAGGATGATGGATAATGGATGGATGGGATGGACGTGGTGTCATTTTGCCACTGGAGTGTCGGGAGATTTAAAAAGAAGGGTTAGTTTTTAAGTTTTATATTGCATTCAGCTCAACATGATGCTCTACTCCTGATAATTAATGATGAGCGAGCGTACTCGCAAGTACTTGGTACTTGCCCGAGCATTTCAGTACTCGAGATGCTCGGAGCTCGGGTCCCCTCCCTGCATGTTTGGCGCTCTTTAGAGGGTCCATTCCAGTTCTGTCTGCTGGTGCTTTTACAGATATTTGTAGAAATAGCCCCAGGTATCAGGGGCCAGGAATAATTTTTTTTTATCTTAATCCTGATTATTTGCTTAAAAAGCAATCCAGAGAACACCGTTTTTCTGCGCCATTTGCTTGTTGGCATTGCAGAATACAGCCAGGTCCTTTCCATATTACAGCTCTAAAAATCCAGCTATTTAAAACTGTGGTTTGTCCGTCACACGGATTACATATAAGTTCGCTCCAAATTCTGCCATTTCTGGTCTCTATTAAAATTTTGTTTCAGTGTGTCAGCGAAGTTATTGACACCAGTTTGCTGTTAAAAATAGTTAGCTACAGACCAGCTATTTAAAACTGTGTTTTTTCCGTCACATGGATCACATATAAGTTCGCTCCAAATTCTGCCATTTCTGGCCTCTATTAAAATTTTGTTTCATTGTGTCAGTGAACTGATTGACACAAGGTCGCGCTGTTAAAAATAGTTACCTACAGGCCAGCTATTTAAAACTGTGATTTGTCCGTCACACGGATCACATATAAGTTCGTTCCAAATTCAGCCATTTGTAGTGAGTATGGAAGATATTGTCCTCCATTTAAAATGGGCAAGGTGTGTGGCAAGGGACGGGGAACTGGACGTGATGGTGATGATGCATGCATAGGCCGAGGCCGTGGGCAAGCTGAAATTGTGCCACAACAAACACCCACATCTTCTCGCCCGACCTTCCTGTCCCAATTAATAGGGGGCCGCAGTACACCACTATTGAACCCAGAGCAGTCTCAAAAGGTTGTTGGTTGGATAGCAGATAATGCTTCCAGTCACTTTGCCACCACCACCACCCTGTCTTCCACATGGTCAAGTCCCAGTAGCCGTGAGTCTGGACTGCATATTACTCACCTTTATCCTCCTATCTCCCACCATGCCAAGTGCCCAGAGACAACTGATCCCACACTTGGACCCTCCGAAGAGCTGTTCACTTTTCCATTTATAGATTCAGGCCTCTCGCCCGGTCCACTTGAAGCGGGGCAAGAGGAGATCGCGTGTAGCGATGCCCAAATATTTGAGCAGCCACGGTCACACAAAGGCAATGGTGGGAAAATGTCACAAGAGGTGGACGATGATGAGACACAATTGCCAGAAAGTCAGGAGGAGGACCAGGGTGCGGAAATGGAAGACGAGGTGGTGGATGATTTAGTTACTGATCCAACCTGGCAGGAGGACATGCAGAGCGAGGACAGCAGCACACAGTGGGAGGGAGGCATAGCACCTCAACAGGCAGGAAGAAGCAGTGTGGTGGCCGCACACAGAAGGCGGGCAACTGTACCCCGTAACACCAACACGACGGATGTTGCCAGTACAACTGTTAGGTCTTCCCGGGTTGTTTTTTAAAGACTCTGCCGATAACCCCAAAAAGGCCATTTGCACCACCTGCCAGGCCAGCATCAGCAGGGGTAGCAAAACTACCAGCCTGACCACCACCAGCATGATCAGATACATGGCAGCAAAGCACCCGACTTTATGGGCTAAACCCCAGGGTACAGTAACAGTGTATGCGGGTGACACCACTGCTTCTTCCGCTGTTGTGCGTGCAATCCAATCTCCTGTTCATAGTGCATGAAAGATGCCTCCTGCCCTGCACCTGTCGTTGCACACTCTCAACTAGCACCATCAGCAAGCACGTCCTTGTCCCAGCGCAGAGTTCAGTTGTCCATACCCCAGTCCTTGGAACGCAAGCGCAAATATGCAGCCAACGCCCCACAGGCCACACTTCTAAATTCCCACATTTCGTGACTGCTTGCGTTCGAAATGTTGCCTTTTAGGCTCATGGAGACGGAAGCTTTTCGCAACCTGATGGCGGCAGCCGTCCCTCGGTACTCGGTCCCCAGCCGCCACTATTTCTCCTGGTGTGCAGTCCCCTGATTACACAAGCATGTGTCCCACAACATTAGCCATGCCCTCAACAATGCAGCTACTGGGAAGGTCCACCTAACCACGGACACGTGGACAACTGCTTGTGGGCAGGGAGGACGGTACATCTTGCTGACGGCACACTGGGTTAACATAGTGGAAGCCGGGACCCAGTCGGACCTTGGGATGGAACACATCCTCCCGACGCCGAGAATTGCGGGCCCTAGGTCAATCAGGGTTGCCCCCACAGTCTACAGCTCCTGCACCTCATCCTCCTCCTCCTCTTCAGCCTCCATCTCCAAAATGACGCCATCAGTCACAAGCTGGCAGCACTTCAGCACTGCCTCAGCCAAGCGGTAACAGGCTGTGCTGAAGCTAATATGCTTAGGTGACAAACCGCACAATGCTGAAGAGTTGTGGACAGCTCTGAAAGAGCAGGCAGATCTGTGGCTGACACTGCTGAACCTACAGCCAGGCATAGTCGTGTGTGACAATGGTCGGAACCTGGTAGCAGCTCTGAGGCGAGCTCACACATGTACCATGCCTGGCCCATATGCTTAACCTCGTGGTTCAGTGATTTCTCAAAACCTACCCGGAGCTGCCGGATCTGCTTGTCAAAGTACGCCGCCTATGTGCCCATTTTAGAAAGTCTGCTACAGCTTCCGCCGCCCTTGCCGTGCTTCAGCAGCGTTTGCAGCTTCCGCCTCACCGACTGGTGTGTGATGTCCCCACGCATTGGAACTGTACACTGCAGATGTTGGGAAGGATTTGTGAGCAGAAGAGGGCAGTTGTTGACTACCAGCATCAACAAGGCTGTCGGTATTCAGTTGAGACTCCACACATAAGACCTCAGGAGTGGACATGGATGTCAGACATTTGTACCGACATCTGTACCATCCTCCAAAACTTTGAGGACTCCACCAAGATGGAGAGCGGCGATGATGTCAAAATTAGCGTCACCATCCCGCCTCTCTGTCTTCTGAAACGCTCTCTGCTCACAATCAAAGAGGATGCATTGCAGGCAGAGCACGATGAGATGCAGCAAGGAACCATACAGCGTGATTATACACAGCCCAGCCTCATCTCTTCCCAACGTGGATTGGGTGACAATGAAGAAGAGGAGGAGGAGGAAGAACAGGAGCTAGTTTCATGCGCTATAGACGATACTACCTGCACAACTGTCATACCGTCTGTTCAGCGTGGATGGCCTGAGGACAGGGAGGAGGAGAGCATGATCAGTCGTCTTCTTGGTGAGGACACGGAAGTCTTGCCTGTTAGTAGTCTGGCACGCATGGCTGAGTTTATGTTACGCTGCCTTTCCTGTGACCCTCATGTTCTCAAAATTTTGGCTGACAGTCATTACTGGTTGGTGACACTTCTAGACCCATGCTACAAGGAGAACTTTATATCTCTTATTCCTGAAGCGGACAGGTTTACAAAAATGGGGCTGTACCAGAAGGCCCTTGTTGCGGATCTATTAAAAAAATTTCCATCTGAAAACGCTGATGGCAGAGGTCACAGTTCGTTGGACAACCAAGGAGTACAGGCGATAGAGACACAACTTCAATCCAGCAGAGCCAGGGGAACCCTGTCAAAATTCTGGGAGCGTTTTCTCAGCCTGAAGGGTGTTTATGATGCTCGTAAAAAAAAAACTTATACAGTATGTTCATGTATACCCCCCAGGGGTAACTGTTTGTGAGTCCATACACTTAGTGCATAGGCATTACAAGTATAGGAGACCAGCTCCTTTCTAATGGGAACATTTTTTTATGCAGCCCTCCTCCACGTCTTTTCTAATGGGCATTGGAGTGCCTCCCAAGTTTTGGCAGCCCTTTCATTCACTGCATAGGCCAACACTAAAGGAGACCCACTTCCTAATAATGGGAACATTGTTTTCAGGAGGCCCTCTGACCTCCACGTCTCTTCCAAGGGGCATTAGAGTGCCTCCAAATTTTTGGCAACCCTTGCATTCACTGCATAGGCAAACACAATGGGAGACCCACTTCCTAATAATGGGAACATTGTTTTCAGGAGGCCCTCTGACCTCAACGTCTCTTCCAAGGGCCATTGGAGTGCCTCCAAATTTTTGGCAACCCTTGCATTCACTGCATAGGTATACACAATGGGAGACCCACTTCCTAATAATGGGAACATTGTTTTCAGGAGGCCCTCTGACCTCCACGTCTCTTCCAAGGGACATTGGAGTGCCTCCAAATTTTTGGCAACCCTTGCATTCACTGCATAGGCAATCACAATGGGAGACCCACTTCCTAATAATGGGAACATTGTTTTCAGGAGGCCCTCTGACCTCCACGCCTCTTCCAAGGGGCATTGGAGTGCCTCCAAATTTTTGGCAACCCTTGCATTCACTGCATAGGTAAACACAATGGGAGACCCACTTCCTAATAATGGGAACATTGTTTTCAGGAGGCCCTCCTCTAAGTCTCTTCAAAGGGGTATTGGAGTGCATCCAAATTTTCAAAGAAGTATTGGGGTGCATCCAAATTTTAGGCAGCCCTGCCACTCACTGCATATGCAATAACAGTATAGGAGACCCACTCTTTAGTAATGGGAACAACAATGCATAGCCGGCTGATGGCTCTCTAAGAATAGTGAGGGCCGACTGTTGGCCCTTTAAGAATAGTAAACGCCGCCTGATGGCCCTATAAAAATAGGATTTGTGACTTTCAGAGTCCCTCCTTCATAAATGAAACAGGATGTGTCTGATGATGTCTCACACACCACACGGCCAGATAAGGTTGTAAAATGTTAAAATGACATCTCCTGGTGAATGCATTTGTCACGGTTGAAAGCAATGCAAAAGTGCAAAAGCGCATCAAAAACGCTAAGTGTGAACATAGCCCAAGTTGTGGAGGAGTATTTTTGATTTTGGTTATTTATTTTGCCTTATATACAAGTCATTACCCTGGAAAGGATGTTCCTTAACATATTTCCCAGGAAAATCCATTTTGGTTTCATTTTTGTATGTTTTTTGTGAGTCCATAAAAGTGGCGTAATAATACCTCTTACAACGTTGTTGACAGCGGTGACCTGGGGGTCAGAAATGCTTCCAGGGGTCTTCCCCATTCTGTTCCCATGTCATATGAGGACTGTTCCCATCGATTTGGGCAATTTTTAGGCCCTCTGCAGACCGCCGGGGGAAGCCGCCTGAAAAATGCTCGAGTTTCCCGTAGACTTACATTGGGCTTGTTGCTCAGGTCGAGAACCCGAGTATTCCAATGTGCTCGACCCGAGCATCGAGCACCTGAGCGTTTTAGTGCTCACCCATCACTACTGATAAGCATATTACGTGTATTTTCAGGATCAACTGGGGCATAGATACTATTGTAACAGCCATTGTACAGGTGGACCCTTTCCAGCTAGCACAATTCCCTTTATTTCAGGCAGTCTAAGTCTTCTTCTAATTAATGAAATATTAGTGGTAAAGGCCAAAGGATTTTGCCATTTTCTGTTAAACAATGGAAGAGATAGGAGTGTAGAGAGCAGCAGCTCGGTGGCCTTCTAGCTCTGAATGGTGGAGCGAAGCAGCAACAATGAAAACCAGCAGGGGGCTCCACTTTGGGGCACTGAAGGTGGAAAATAATATTAAGAATCAAAGTATCAAAAAGTGTTAAAAACTACAACAATTTGCATCAAAAAGTCAAGGTCATTTAAAGGACATGACATTTACTTTTGGACCAAGAATATTAGCTCTTCCCAAACCTAGACCCATATTTCTGTTCCTTTCTTAAGATGAGAAACTCAATCAGTCTTAACTCCGCCGCTCTTATCTCTCGTAATATTATTTTTTAAATCATAAGGAGACGCGTTGACCTTCAAAAGAGATTTGAATGGCCTTATCCTAAAAGCGCGCTATCTATAACCGTATGTTCCACCTCTCTGTGAGATGTAAAGACGGGATATCAAAGTCAGCAAGTGACTTATAATAATGGATTTCAAAGTCAGAAATCTAATGCAAATCTAAGTATATGCTTAGACTCTGCAGAACCTAAGGAGATTAGAAGCATTTTCATAGATTTTATCTGCATAATCTAATATAGGTAAATTTTCGGGAGCGGGCGACATGTTTGGGTAGCACAAGCAGGCAGGCTATTTGCAAGCAAAACAGATGCGGCTTCATCGTTCCATCTCTCATTACTAAGGTATCACATTTCTAATAAGGCAGAGTTGAAGCATTATTAATTTTCAATATTCATGGAAATCAGCGGCGTCTGATCCCCGTACAATGCCGCTACATCTCTTCCAAACTTACATAACATAATTGATTTTGTCAGAGGCCATTCAGATGCTGTTTGATTTACATCTAGAATCGACTTAATGCTCCAGAACCGCACGCTCTCGATTGTTTAAATATTTCATTTTAAGAGGCTCAATAAACTTGTAACTTCATCAGCAGGCGCCGTCCGCGGACTGAAACGGGCTCCTATTACACCCCGTATTACACACCTTCCCCATACGAGACAATGGCATCTGAGCGATGGCCCATTATTCTGGGTTATCGGCATGGACGGCAGACTAATAAAATTCTCATCATGATGCGAAATTGTCATCCTGATTCTTTTTTACCTTTCAAACTTGGGGGCTGAACGGTAGAGAGGTGTACGAGGCGGAAATTAGATCTCTTTTTTTATTTTAGATTTGTAGCTTTTTGACCCCAAAAAAGGGTCTGACCAGAACTTTGCAAAAATTATCGTTTTTCCATTAACCTTGACTCCAATTTTCTAATCTGGGCATATAGGACCTCCTGTGATGTTACAAACCCAAGCATCTGCCTTGTCTTCCCCACGGAAGTCCTGTATACTGACCGCAGGATGTGCCCAAGGAAACTATGCTCTAGTATTGCGCATGCGCAGTACGGCTTTACCATTGCACAGAATGTGAAGGAGTCGCTCAGAGTAGAAACAAAGCAAGAGGAGCAAGCACAATCTACAGCGGGTGAAATAAGTATTGAACACGTCATTAATTTTCTAAGTAAATATATTTCTAAAGGTGCTATTCTCACCAGATGTTGGTAACAACTCATCCAATCCACACAAAGAAATCAAACCATAGATGTCCATAAATTAAGGTATGTGTAATAATGAGAAATGACACAGGGAAAAAGTATTGAGAACGCTTACTGAAATGTATTTAATACTTCGTACAAAAGTCATTGTTTGTAATGACATCTTCAAGATTCTTCCTGTATGGAGAAACTAGTCGCAGGTATTGCTCAGGTGTGATTTTGGCACATTCTTCCACACAAACACTCTTCACATCCTGAAGGTCCCATGGGCTCCTTCTATGAACTCTGAGCTTTGGTTCCTTCCATACATTTTCTATTTGATTCAGGTCCTGTGATCGGCTCGGCCATTCTAGCAGCTTTGTTTTCTTTCTCTGAAACCAAATGAGAGTTTCCTTGGCTGTGTGTTTGGGATCATTGTCTTGCTGAAATGTTCACCCTCGTTTCATCTTCATCATCCTGGTAGATGGCAGCAATTTTTTAGCAAGAATGTCTTGGTACAGATATCCATTCATCCATCCTTCAGTTATAAGAAGTTTGCCAGTGCCATATGCTGAAAAACAGCCCCACACCATGATGTTCCCACTTCCAAACTTCACTGTTGGTATGGTGTTCTGTGGTGATATGCCGTGCCCTTTGGCCTCCAAACATGGTGTGTATTATGGAATCCAAAAAGTTAAATTTTGGACTCAGCTGACCAGATTATATTCTCCCAGTATTTCACGGGCTTGTCGAAATGTTGTTGAGCAAGCCTTAAATGCGCTTGAACATGCTTTTTGTTTAGCAATGGAGTCCTGTGGAGTGAATGTGCATACAGGCCAAGGAGGTTGCGTGATTAGCAATGGCCATGGAGGTTGAGTGCATTACTTATGTATTTCTTTGAAACAATTGTACCTGCTGATTCCAGGTCTTTCTGTAGGTCTCCACAGGTGGTCCTTGGCTCTTGTACAACTCTTCTGATAATTATTTTCTCTGCTCTGTCTGAAATCTTGTGGGTAGCATCTGGTCGTGGCCGGTTTATGGTGAAATGATATGCTTTTCACTTCTGGATTATGGCCCCAACAGTGCTCACTCGAACCTTCAGTAGTTTACAAATTCTTCTGTAACCAATGCCATCATTATGTTTTGCAACAATAAGGTTGTGAAGGTCTTAAGACAGCTCACTAGTTTTACCTATCATGATATGTGTCTTGTGTGGCACCATGGTAATGAGACACCTTTTTATAGTAGGCCATCAATTGAACCAGCTGATATTTTTTTTCACTAAGTGGCAGGATAGCTTTCTAGATTTCAGCTGGTGACATTACTTTCCATTGCTTCTTGCACCTCTCTTTCTTCATGTATTCAATACTTTTTCCCTGTGTCATTTCTCATTATTAAACATAACTTAATTTATGGACATCTATGGTTTAATTTCTATGTCTGTGTGGATTGGGTGGGTTGTTCCCGACATCTGGTGGTAAGAATTTTATGTCAATAGCACCTTTTGAAATATATTTACTTAGAAAATTGGTGACATGTTCAATACCTAGTTCAGCTGCTGTCTATATAGCCCAAGGATCTGGAAACTAAAGCGGACAAAAGCGCTCCTTGCAAACAAGCCAGAGAGAATTGGTAAGATGGAGAAATCAGAAGGACATTCGAAATAAAAAAATATCTTGTGGACATTGGTGAGTGTTATACATAGTGAAAAAAGTCTTTTAGGGGAGAACACAAGGATTTGTCAGAGTAGAGTAATACACATTAGATGATTGGCCATTCCTACCAACTTTGGCAAGCTCTGACAACTTTCCTCCATTGGGGGGGGCTTTATGTGCTATTAATAATACTGGTGACTTTTTATGCACCTAATGAACCTCCTAAGGCCCCTGGTATGATGTGAAATTGAAACCTCACACCCAGAGGTGTATCTAGGTCTTCTAGCACCCGGGGAAAGAATTCAGTTTGGCGCCCCCCCTCCTCCGCACATATGCTATTTGCACACTTAGTCACATGCCGACAAGCTGCCCTTCCTAATTCTCTCTGAGAGACGCTTGTTGTCACGTGACCGTAAGTATGAAAATTGCATATGAGTGAAGTGGTCATGTGATGACTGCTGGAACCTGCAAGCAGAGCTGAATCCTGACAGTGAGGATATTACATGCTGTTAGGATTGGCTAAAGGGCTTCATTTTATAATTAGAGGGCTTGTCCAGGTTTGAGATGAAAGTCTACAGTCACTGTGTGTGTCTTCAGGTTTCTGAATTCTCACAGCGCATGCACTGCACACTTTTAGGATTCTCCCTTTCTGGTGGCAAGAGTGGATGGTCATGTGAGCACAAGTATGTGATTTGTATACTTCTGGCCACATTCTGACTAGACTTGTCCGGCCTCGCTCAATTCATTTTCATTGAGTGAGGCCATGCATGTCTAGTCAGCACGTGACTGCATGTATGTAAATTGCAGGCACGAGAGAATCTTGACAGCATGCAGTGCACACTGTGAGAAGTCTATACTGTGCCCCCTCATTACACTCCCCCTCCTTAGCTTATTGTCCCCTCCTGCTACGTCCCCACACTACTCAGTCTCTATTCTGTGACCACTCACACTTTTCTTCCCCATACTGTCTCCTCTCACATACCCTTGCTAACCATACTGTGGCCTCATATTTATCGCCTCACTCTCTATACTGCCTCCTTACACATCCCCCAACTCCCCATACTGTGTCCGCACATATCCCATCACCCTCGCTCCCCATACTGTGTCTGCACACATCCCATCACCCTTGCTCCCCATACTGTGTCTGCACACATCCCATCATCCTCGCTCCCCATACTGTGTCTGCACACATCCCATTATTCTCGCTCCCCATACTGTGTCTGCACACAATCCATCATTCTCGCTCTCCATACTGTGTTTGCACACATCCCATCATTCTCGTTCCCCATACTGTCTGCACACATTTTTCCCCTCGATCCCCATACTGTGTCTTCATCCACCCCCCCACTCGCTCCCCAAAGAATAAATCTCCCCCCTTCACACAGAATAGATCCCCCCCTGCACACTGAATAAAGAGCCCCCTGCACACTGAGTAAATGGCCCCCCTGCTGACTACTCCCAGGGCAGATGCCCCGCCTGCCCCCCCCTAGATACGCTTCTGCTCACACCCACCGTAGCTAGGCTCGTGGCCAGGAAAAGGTGCCAACAATCCATCCTTTCTTAGCTAGGACTAAGAGCAAACAGAAGCTTAGCCCCAAGTTTAAAAAAAAACATTTTTTATATATAAACTGAACCTTGTACACATTTTTGGAAATCTCAATTTATTTAACTCTTAACTAATTGGACCCAAAATTCCCAGTAAATTAAAATCCTTGAGTCGACCACTTCTTCATATATGGATATTACTAGTGTTGAGCGAGCATGCTCGACACTGCTCGGTACTCGCCCGAGCATCTCACTGCTCGGGATGCTCGGCATGCTCGGCGAGCACCGAGCATTTCCGGGTTACTCGGGCGGGAGCTCGGGTCTCCGCCCTGCACATTTGGCGCTCTTTACAGAGCCAATGAACATGCAGGGATTGCCAGCCAGTCACTGTAATGCCGCAGCCATGTTGTTTGTGGGCATTACAGTGATTGGCTGGCCGCACAGCGTCACCTTGAGTATTTAAAACCGGGCGCCGCCATCTTGAAAACAGTCGCCCGGGATCAGACAGAGTAGGGTCAGTACTGCTGAGTTAAGGAGAGATATATAGTGCGAAATAGTTAGTGTAGGGTCTCTAAAGCCTGCCAAATCAAACAAACAGTCCTTCTCAGGACTAATATCCATCCCAGATATCAGGCAGGCAGGCAGGCTGTATAGGAGACGCAGTGGTTATACCAACAAATAGTGCATTACAGTCCTGTGTGCTCCTGCTGGTCAAATTGCTAGACTTATCCCCCGGTCTCAGGGGCCAGGAAAAATCCTTTTTTTTTATGTAAATCCTGTATATATTTTTTTTTTCCTCAGTCAGACGGTACAAATACGCGTCTTATTAACCTTTTTGTATTCCCCCCCCCCCCCAAAAAAAAAATTGAGCGTGTCTGTGACTGTTCAGACACCAATATATCTGTTTAAAAGAGTCTGGTCTAGGCCAGATAACTAGAACTTTGATTTTGCAGTTCCTCGGTTCAAATCTCTGTATTATCCAGCTTTTGGCCGTTTTTCCGTAAAAGAAAACAGTAATAGTGTCTCCCTGACTGTTCAGACACAAATATATCTGTTTAGAAGATTCTGGTGTAGGCCAGAGAAATAGTACTGTGGTTTTGCAGTTCCACGGTTCAAATCTCTGTATTATCCAGCTTTTGGCATTTTTTCCACAAAAAAACAGTAATAGTGTCTCGTTGACTGTTCAGACACAAAATATATCTGTTTAAAAGATTCTTGTGTAGGCCACATAACTATAACTGTGGATTTGCAGTTCCACGGTTCAAATCTCTGTATTATCCAGCTTTTGGCCGTTTTTCCGTAAAAAAAAAACAGTAATAGTGTCTCGCTGACTGTTCAGACACAAATATATCTGTTTAAAAGATTCTGTTGTAGGCCAGATAACTAGAACTGTGGTTTTGCAGTTCCACGGTTCAAATCTCAGTATTATCCAGCTTTTGGATGTTTTTCCGTAAAAAAAAAAAACAGTAATAGTGTCTCTCTGACTGTTCAGACACAAATATATCTGTTTAAAAGATTCTGATGTAGGCCACATCACTATAATTGTGGTTTTGCAGTTCCACGGTTCAAATCTCTGTATTATCCAGCTTTTGGCCGTTTTTCCGTAAAAAAAAGCAGTAATAGTGTCTCCCTGACTGTTCAGACACAAATATATATGTTTAAAAGATTGTGGTGTAGGCCAGAGAAATAGAACTGTGGTTTTCCTCTTCCACGGTTCTAATCTCCTTTCTATTACCCCTTTTCCATTGATAGTGCGAGTGTAAGCTATTTTACTTAATTTACAATGGGCAAGGCGCGTGGCAAGGGATGTGGAACTGGACGTTCTGGTGATGGTGCATGTAGAGGAGGGGGCCGTGGCCAAGGTGAAAATGTGCCACAACCAGCAGCCACATCTTCTCGCTCCCACTTCTTGACCGAATTACTAGGGAAGCACACTACAACACCAGTATTGCGAACTGATCAGTGTGAACAGGTTATTAATTGGATAGCAGATAATACTTCCAGTTACCTGGGCACCACCACCTCAGGTCTGTCTTCCTCACGGTCAAGTTTTAGTAGCCGTGAGTCTCGACCGCATACACCTCCTCACCCTGATGCTCCTTCCTCCCACCATGCCGAGTGTCGTCAGACAGCAACTGATCCCACACTTGGACACTCAGAAGAGCTGTTCACTGGTCCATTTCCATATTTGGGCCCCTCGACTGCTCCGCTTGAAGTGGTGGAAGAGGAGATCCCATGTAGCGATGCCCAAATATTTGAACAGCCACGGCCAGAGGAAGTCGACGCTGGCAATTTGTCACAAGAGGTGGACGATGACGAGACACAATTGCCACGAAGTGAGGAGGAGGATCGTGGTGCGCAAGTGGAAGAGGAGGAGGTGGTGGATGATCTAGTAACTGACACAACGTGGCAGGAGGACACGCAGAGCGAGGCCAGCAGCACACAAGGGGAGGGAGGCAGAGTACCCCAACAGGCAGGAAGAAGCAGTGTGGTGGCCGCACACAGAAGGAGGGCAACAGTTACCCGTAACACCAACACAAGGGACGTTGCCAGTACAACCGGTAGGTCTTCCAGAGTCTGGAATTTTTTTAAAGACTGCTGATAACCCAAAAAAGGCCCTTTGTACCACCTGCCATGCCAGCATCAGCAGGGGTGACAAAACTACCAGCCTGACCACCACCAGCATGATCAGGCACAAGGCAGCAAAGCACCCGACTTTGTAGGGTGAACCCCAGGGTCCACAACCAGTGTCAGCGGGTGTCACCACTGCTTTTTCCGCAGTTGTGCGTGTAAGAGAACCCTCTGTTGTGCGTGCAAGGCGATCCCCTGTCCATACTGCATGCAAAGATGCTCCCTCCTCTCAGTCTTCCCTTGTTATGGCAGTTTCTCAAGAAACAGCATCAACGTCCACGCCCACCTCCCACCGCAGTGTTCAATTGTCCATATCCCAGACCTTTGAATGAAAGCGCAAATTCGCAGCCAACGCCCACAGGCCACAGTCCTAAACTCGCACATTTCACGACTGCTTGCGTTGGAAATACTGCCTTTTAGGCTGGTGGAGACGGAATCCTTCCGCAACCTTATGGCAGTGGCCGTCCCTCGGTACTCGGTCCCCAGCCGACACTATTTTGCCCAGTGTGCCATCCTCACACTACACAAGCACGTGTCACAAAACATCTGCCGCGCCCTCAACAACGCAGTTACTGGGAGAGTCCACCTGACAACGGACACGTGGACAAGTGCTTGTGGCCAGAGACGGTACATCTCCCTGATGGCACACTGGGTAAACATAGTGGAAGCCGGGACCCAGTCGGACCTTGGGACGGAACACATCCTCCCAACACCGAGGATTGCGGGCCCTATGTCAGTCAGAGTTTCCCCCACAGTGTACAGCTCCTGCACATCATCCTCCTCCTCCTCATGTTCAGCCTCCATCTCAGATATCACCACATCAGTTACAAGCTGGAAGCACTGCAGTACTGCCTCAGCCAAGTGGCAACAGGCTGTACTGAAACGCATAAGCTTAGGTGATAAACCTCACACTGCTTGTGAGTTCTGGACAGCTGTGAAAGAGCAGGCAGATTTGTGGCTGAGACCGCTGTACCTACATCCAGGCATGGTCGTGTGTGACAATGGCCGTAACCTGGTGGCGGCTCTGAGGAGAGGCGAGATCACACACGCACCATGCCTGGCTCATGTGCTTAACCTCATGATTCAGCGGTTTCTTAAATCGTTCCCCGAGTTGCCAGATCTGCTTGTCAAAGTACGCCGCCTGTCAGCTCATTTTCGGAAGTCGGCTACAGCTTCCGCCGCCCTAGCTATGTTGCAGCAGCGTTTGCAGCTTCCGGCACACCGACTGGTGTGTGATGTCCCCACACGTTGGAACTCTACCCTCCACATGTTGCAAAGGATTTGTGAGCAGAAGAGAGCAGTTGTGGAGTACCAGCTGCAACAAGGCCGTCGATATTCAGGTCAGACTCCACACATAAGACCTCAGGAGTGGACCTGGATGTCTGACATATCTACCATCCTGACAAACTTTGAGTAGTCCACCAAGATGGTGAGTGGCGATGACGCCATCATTAGCGTCAGCATCCCACTTGTCTGTCTTTTGCAACGCTCTCTGCAGAGAATTAAAGAGGAGGCATTGCAGCCAGAGTATGATGAGATGGATCAAGAAGCCGTAACGGGTGATTACACACAGCCCAGCCTCATCTCATCCCAACTTGAGGAGGAGGAGGAGGAAGGACAGGAGCTGGTATCATGCGCTGTAGACGGTAGTACCTGTACAACTGTCATACTGTCGGTTCAGCGTGGGTGGCCTGAGGACAGGGGGGAGGAGGAGGAGGAGAGCATGGTCAGTCGTCATCTTCGTGAGGACACGGAAGTCTTGTCCGTTACCAGTCTGGCACGCATGGCTGACTTTATGTTATGCTGCCTTAACCGTGACCCTCGCGTTGTCAAAATGTTGGGTGACAGTCATTACTGGTTGGTGACACTTTTAGACCCCCGCTACAAGGAGAACTTTCACTCTCTTATTCCTGAGGTGGAGAGGTCTACAAAAATGTGACAGTACCAGAAGGCCCTTGCTGCAGAACTGTTAAAAAAATTCCCATCTGAACACGCTAGCAGCAGAGGTCACAGTTCGTTGACCAACCAAGGCGTACAGGCTAGAGAGACGCAACTCCAATCCAGCAGAGGCAGGAGAACACTCTCAACATTCTGGGACAGTTTTCTGAGACCCGCCCAGCTTACAGGCCCTGAGGCGCGGGGTACTATCACAAGGAGTGGAAAGTTTCAAAAGATGGTGAGGGAGTACCTTGCCGACCGTACCAGCGTCCTCCGTGATTCCTCTGTGCCTTTTAATTATTGGGTATCCAAGCTGGATACTTGGAATGAACTCGCTCTGTATGCCTTGGAGGTCCTGGCCTGCCCTGCCGCTAGCGTGTTATCGGAGCGTGTTTTTAGTGCCGCTGGGGGAATTATAACTGATAAGCGCACTCGCCTGTCAACTGACAATGCTGACAAGCTGACCCTTATCAAAATGAACAAGCGCTGGATTGGGCCAGACTTCTCATCACCACCAAATGACAGCAGAGTAACATAAAGTCAAATCCACTGTGTTATTTCGGGATTTGACTTTAGGTTCCTCTGTCCTAATTTTTGGCAGCTTTTGCTTGGAAGGCATAGGCATAGACTATGGGAGACCCACTCCCAAATAATGGGAATAATGTTTTGAATATGCTGTACTGCATGGCTCTTGTTTGCCAGCATTGCAAGTTCCTCCGTCCTAATTTTTGGCAGCTTTTGCTTGGAAGGCATAGGCATAGACTATGGGAGACCCACTCCCCAATAATGGGAATAATGTTTTGAATATGCTGTAATGCATGGCTCTTGTTTGCCAGCATTGCAAGTTCCTCCGTCCTAATTTTTGGCAGCTTTTGCTTGGAAGGCATAGGCAAAGACTATGGGAGACCCACTCCCCAATAATGGGAATAATGTTTTGAATATGCTGTACTGCATGGCTCTTGTTTGCCAGCATTGCAAGTTCCTCCGTCCTAATTTTTGGCAGCTTTTCCTTGGAAGGCATAGGCATAGACTATGGGAGACCCACTCCCCAATAATGGGAATAATGTTTTGAATATGCTGTACTGCATGGCTCTTGTAAGGGGCACTAAAATAATCTTCTTAAACTGCTGCGACCTCCACCACTCTTCCAAGGGGCATTGCTATTGTCTTTTTATTCCACTGTGACCCCCACGTCTCTTCCAAGGGGCATTAAAACCGTCTTGTTAAACCACTCTGAACTCCACGTCTCTTCAAAGGGGCATTAAAACCGTCTTGTTAAGCTACTGCGACCTCCACCACTCTTCCAAGGGGCATTGATATTGTCTTTTTATTCCACTGTGGCCTCCACGTCTCTTCCAAGGGGCATTAAAACCGTCTTGTTAAGCTACTGTGACCTCCACGTCTCTTCCAAGGGGCATTAAAACCATCTTGTTAAGTTACTGTGACCTCCACCACTCTTCCAAGGGGCATTAAAACCATGTTGTTAAGGTACTGCGACCTCCACCACTCTTCCAAGGGGCATTGATATTGTCTTTTTATTCCACTGTGACCTCCACGTCTCTTCCAAGGGGCATGAAAACCGTCTTGTTAAACCACTCTGAACTCCACGTCTCTTCCAAGGGGCATGAAAACAGTCTTGTTAAACCACTCTGAACTCCTTGTCTCTTCCAAGGGGCATTAAAACAGTCTTGTTAAACCACTCTGAACTCCACGTCTCTTCCAAGGGGCATTAAAACCGTCTTGTTAGACCACTCTGAACTCCACGTCTCTTCTAAGGGGCTTTAAAACCGGCTTGTTAAACCACTCTGAACTCCAAGTCTCTTCCAAGGGGCATTAAAACCGTCTTGTTAAGCTACTGTGACCTCCACGTCTCTTCCAAGGGGCATTAAAACTGTCTTGTTAAACCACTCTGAACTCCAAGTCTCTTCCAAGGGGCATTAAAACCATCTTATTAAGCTACTGTGACCTCCACGTCTCTTCCAAGGGGCATTAAAACCGTCTTGTTAAACCACTCTGGCCTCCACGTCTCTTCCAAGGGGCATTAAAACCGTCTTGTTAAGCTACTGTGACCTCCTCGTCTCTTCCAAGGGGCATTAAAACCGTCTTGTTTAACCACTCTGACCTCCACGTCTCTTCCAAGGGGCATTAAAACTGTCTTGTTAAGCTACTGTGACCTCCACATCTCTTCCAAGGGGCATTAAAACCGTCTTGATAAGCTACTGTGACCTCCACCACTCTTCCAAGGGGCATTAAAACCATCTTGTTAAACCACTCTGAACTCCACGTCTCTTCCAAGGGGCATTAAAACCGTCTTGTTAAGCTACTGTGACCTCCTCGTCTCTTCCAAGGGGCATTAAAACCGTCTTGTTTAACCACTCTGACCTCCACGTCTCTTCCAAGGGGCATTAAAACTGTCTTGTTAAGCTACTGTGACCTCCACATCTCTTCCAAGGGGCATTAAAACCGTCTTGATAAGCTACTGTGACCTCCACCACTCTTCCAAGGGGCATTAAAACCATCTTGTTAAACCACTCTGAACTCCACGTCTCTTCCAAGGGGCATTAAAACCGTCTTGTTAAACTACTCTGAACTCCAAGTCTCTTCCAAGGGGCATTAAAACTGTCTTGTTAAATCACTCTGACCTCCACGTCTCTTCCAAGGGGCATTAAAACTGTCTTGTTAAGCTACTGTGACCTCCACCACTCTTCCAAGGGGCATTAAAACCTTCTTGTTATACCACTCTGAACTCCAAGTCTCTTCCAAGGGGCATTAAAACCATCTTGTTAAACCACTCTGAACTCCACAGCTCTTCCAAGGGGCATTAAAACAATCTTGTTAAGCTACTGTGACCTCCACCACTCTTCCAAGGGGCATTGATATTGTCTTTTTATTCCACTGCGACCTCCACCACTCTTCCAAGGGGCATTAAAACCATCTTATTAAGCTACTGTGACCTCCACCATTCTTCCAAGGGGCATTAAAACTGTCTTGTTAAGCTACTGTGACCTCCACCACTCTTCCAATGGGCATTAAAACCATCTTGTTAAGCTACTGTGACCTCCACCACTCTTCCAAGGGGCAATAAAAAGCGTCTTCTTAAACCACTCCGAACTCCACTGGTCTTCCAAGGGGCAATGAAATGTTGTTTTTAATTACCTCTAACCTCCACAACTCTTCCAACGGGCATTGCATTTCCTCCTAATTTTAGTCAGCTTTTGCTTTTCAATGCATAGGCGAACACCAAGCTAAGGAGGTGGATGGCCTCATGATCATGAATAATTTACTCGTTGTGTAGGAGGCCGACCACTTCTGCTGTCTACCTTCTGAACTTTGTGCTGAAGCCTGATTGACCCAGGACCCGCAATCCTCTATGTCTGGAAGACATGTTGCATCCCAGTGTCCAACTGTGTCCCGGCTTCCACAATATTAACCAGTGTGACTGCGTCAGTCAGATGGACCATCCCTGGCCACATTCACTTGTCCACGTGTTTGTGGTTAGGCTGTCCCTCAAATAGGGGCGGCTGGGGACCGTTTATGGACACCCGGCCTCCCCCAGGCAGCTGGGGACCGTGTGTGGGCACCCGGCCGTGGGGCGGCTGGGGACCGAGTATGGACACCTGGCCGCCCCCTGGCGGCTGGGGACCAAGCGTGGACACCCGGCTGCTGGGCGGCTGGGGACTGAGTATGGATACCAGACCGCCAACGCAGCCATGACGTGGTGGCCAGATTCCGCCTTCACATGCCTAAAAGGCCCAATTTCAAGTGCAAGCAAGCAGTATGGTATTGCAACCTGGGGGTGGGTGGGTGGCAGGCTGCATACTTGCACTTGCATTGCAAGGAATGGGAGAGGTACAATTGAACACTGCCCTGGGACAAGGACTTGCACGGGGATAGTTGCAAGTCTGCATCTTCTGATGTGGCAAAGATCACTTTTAGGCAGTGACCAGGGTGTCAGAGATGCTTCCAGGGGTCTTCCCCATGCTGTTCCCATGTCTTTTCAGCACTGTATGCATGTGTGACACAGCAGATGGCCAGATAAGATTGTAAAATGTTAAAATGACATTTCCCGGTGAATGCATTTGTCACGGTTGAAAGCAATGCAAAAGTGCAAAAACGCATAAAAAATACTTGTGAACATAGCCCAAGGTGTGGAGGAGTATTTTTGTTTTTGGTTATTTATTTTACCTTATACACAAGTCTTTACCCTGGAAAGGAAGTTCCTTAACATATTTCACAGGAAAACCGTTTCACTTTCGTTTTTGAACGTTTTATTGTGAGCCCGTAAAAGTGGCTTAATATCTCTGACCACGTTGTTGACAGCAGTGACCTGGGGCTCAGAAATGCTTCCTGGGGCGATCTCCATGGTGTCCCCATGTCATTTGAGCACTGTCACTATCGTTTTGGGTACTTTTTAGGCTTTCTACAGACTGCCGGGGGTGCCGTCGCAAAAATGCTCGGGTCTCCCATAGACTAACATTGGGCTCGTTGCTCGGGTCAAGTACCCGAGTATCAAGGTGAGCTCGGCCCGAGCTTCGAGCACCCGAGCATTTTAGTGCTCGCTCAACACTAGATATTACATTGTTGGTCTATCCTAAAGGTAAATGTAGGATCAGTAGAGGTCCTACTCCTTAGACACCCATCAATCAACAAGACAAAAAAGCAGTATGCCCATATACATGAGGCATGGGCATTGAGCCCATTCACATGAATGCAGATGGTAGTTGAACTGCAGTACCAGGCTCAGTCATGGGGCCATCAGTATATCATTACAGAAAACACCCGTAAAAAAATATTTTCACTCCTTTCATAATTACAGCTCTGAAGAGTTGTCTAAATCCTTTAGAGCAATTTAGTCCTCATAGAGAGAAGTGAGTGTGTGATGACATCAAAGTTGAGGTTGCAGAAGAGATTTGCTGACAAGTACAGAAACATCTCATGAAGGATGTTGCTGGGTAGCGGGTCAAGAGTTGGAGGTACCGCCAATAGTGGTCAAGGGTTTTGCATTGTGTTCTAAAAGTTATAAGTGCATTAGGCAGCAGGCGATACAGCTGGGATGGGGGTCAAGATGGGCTCAAAGTGTATCTTTATGCCCCTTGTAGCATCTCAAAGACTTTCGTACCAGTAGGGGTCAGATGGTGAAGATGGGCCCAGGAGGAGATTGTGCCATTGTGCCAGGATATACAGTACATACAGCAATGCAATAGTTAGCAGTGAGGGTGAGGTGAGTAAGGTCCCACTATTTACTTAGGCTACTCCATGGCTCAGAGAGGGCCATAAAAAAACAATCAAGCAAACTTTCGATCTACATTCTTTTCGATTGGTCCGAGGTGAAGACCAACAAGAGAGAGACACCTTTAGAAATGTGAGGATTTCCACAGCAGAGAGGAGCAGTAAGTCGTAGTATATTCCTAACTGTGAATATTGCTCCCACCTCTAGGGGTAGAGGAGATAACCTCAAGTGAGGAGCAAGTAATAGGAATCCAGAGGCAGATTCTTGAGTGTGAAGAAGAGTGCCATGAAAGAGACAACCAGTAGTGATGAGCGAGCACTAAAATGCTCGGGTGCTCGAAGCTCAGGTCGAGCACATTGGAATACTCGGGTGCTCGACCCGAGCAACGAGCCCAATCTAAGTCTATGGGAAACTCGAGCATTTTTCTGGTTGTCACCCCCGGCGGTCTGCAGAAGGTCAAAAATTGCCCAAATCGATGGGAACAGTGCTCAATTAAACGTCAGGCAGGCAGAAATATATAGGCAGACAGGCAGGCAGGGTATATAGGAGGGTGCATGAAAAACAAAGCAGGGCACTTGGAACACACTAGTGCCCTCCGATTTTCGCGCACCTGTCTCTTTAAAAAAGCTGGCCGGCAATTCATCAGCGGCATACATGATGCGCCCAGGGGATGGGGACGACTCGGCGCCCGGGCCTTGTTGTTGCCTGAACTTGGGGGATGTCGCGGTGGTCGGCTCCCGGGCCCGTACCCTGGGGTCACTCTTAAAAGAAGGGGGGAAGTTGTATGGGATAGGGATATTCGCGACGCCACCTGTGGTGTCTGGTGAGGATCACCAGCGCTGCGACAGTCCTCTGAGGCCGGTGTTTAGGCAGCTTAGTTGGTACAACTCCCCACAGGTGGAGCGGGGCCTCAGGGCAGTGTAGGAGAAGGTTGCAGGACAGAGGGGACCCAGCCGGGTCAGAGGAAGAATAGGCACACACACAACAGTTCCCTTCAGTACCTTTATTTGTGGTGTTTCTGGCACGGTCCAGGGTACTTCAGGGTGAAGGGTGCATATCAGGACTCTCCCCCGTGAGCGGGTGTGGGGCCTGCTGTTCCTCGCCTTTCCTTGATAAGTTTCTGACCTGCCTGGAGCTAAGCGTAACTTGGTCTCTGTCTTGCACCTGCTGACCTGGTGGTAGGGCCTTCTGTTGGAGATCACACTCCCTGGTCTCTTGGGCCTCCGTGACTCCTGACCCTGGTACGTAATCAGCTTTTGGTGTTCCTGGGACATATAGTTCGCCAGGGGTTCCGGTTGTTTCTGCTGGATGTAAGGAATCCCTGCAGACGCGGACCCGGTGTCCGGTAAATGGTTTTGGGGTGAGCTGGTTAAGCTCCTCTGCCCCTTATGTTGCTTGCTTACTCCAGTCGCCTTCGGCCACGCTCGGGGCCCTCACTAGGATTCACACGGGCAGTAGGCCTCGCTACTCTTCACCGCTCTTTTGGCGTCAGCACGCCCTAGGCTCACTAACTCGAGCTCTCTGAGTCTGAACTGACCTGACAACCTCTCTGGCTGCAGCAGACTGACAGCCTAACTCCACCCTCCAGTATATATATCCCTATCCGGGCTCCCTCTGCTGGTCTGAGGTGGTAGGGTGGAGGTGTGTGAATGCTATGAGGGCCTCTTGTGGAGAAGTTCATCCATGCACCCCTCTGGGATCTGTGGCACCAATGCGCAGCAGGGTGCCACATACATCGGTACCCGACAATGTAGAACAAAAAGAATAGAGCATCACACATAGATTAGATAGATAGAAACATGTCAGTCACATACAGTACAGACTAAAAGTTTGGACACAACTTTTCATTTAAAGATTTTTCTATATTTTCATGACTATGAAAATTGTACATTCACACTGAAGGCATAAAAACTATGAATTAACACATGTAGCCACCTTTTGCTTTGATGACTGTGTGTGATGCTCGAAAGCCCTACCCTGGGAGATGGGGGACTCGGAGCCGGGTCCTGTGTGGTAGATGGGGTGCAGCCGTGGCCCGGACCTGCTCTGTGCCCAGGGCCGTCGCACTAAAAAGGATGGTATGGGCTTATCCGGGTTGAGTGGCTGATCTCGACTACGCCACCTGTGGCACCTGGTGAAGGCCACCAGCGCTGCTGCAGTCCGCTGAGGCATGGTGTTATTGCAGCCATGGTTGTTACTACTCCCCACAGGCGGAGCAGGGCATCAGGACAGAGGGACAGGATGTAGGGGGTTGTAGTCTAGGAGGTCTGGTGCTGCGTAGTGCGGTGTAATGCAGAATAAAGAGTCCGGAGGCCATAGGGGTTAACTTCCAGGGTTTTTACTCACGATGGAGATGGCAGTAGGAAGGCGTCTCCCTGCTCCTCACGGAGTTCTGCGGTCACCAGAGACGGGGGGGGGGTCCGACAACCTCCGAGTAAGTCCAGTGTTCAATCAGGACCCCGCACCAGAGTGTTCCTAGACTTCAGACCGGGTCCTTTCCTGTCTGTGTGTGTGTAGATAGACCAGGTCTCCCTCTGAACTTCACTCAGAAAAAGGGTATGGGTGGCAGCTCCGCTCCTTCCGATACCCGGTAGGATCTTCAGGGCCTACCGGACTTCCCTGACCGGAACGTAGAGTAGCAAGGTCAGGTGTCGGGGGCCGGTACCCATCTTGCAGCCGGAATCCCTCTGAATAGATCAGGTTGGCGAGGACAGGTGGCGTATACCGCTCCGTCTGCATCCCCCCTGGGATCCATTTGCGGTGGAGCTACACTCCTAAGCTCCGGGCCTTCTTGGTCATGGTCCTTGACCGGGCTGAGACATACATTGTCTGCAGCCTGCCCCTCGACCCAAGGCCGGGGTACGAGGGCCGTGTCTCCGTCCTCTGCAGGTCCACACAGGATCCACGCTCAGGGAGGAAGGCCACGTTCCAAGAACAGTCAGAGACACAGTCGAAGAACCAAGAACCAAAATGGCTGTGGATTAAATATGACATTTAAAGTGTCACTAAAATGTGAATCCTCCACCCTCACCCACTAATTGGTTCCCCTATCTCTTGGTTTCCCAGTCTCCCGAGTGCCAGTAGGGGCAGCACCTAGTGCCTTCTAGCCCCCTCTGGTGGGAGAAGTGTGGTGTTGGATGTGGAGGTGGGGTCCTGACCATCACACTGTTCTTATCTCAGAGGAGGAACACCACACTCCATTAGAGAAGTGCAGCATCCCTGTGGCGGTCGAACCCTCAGGGGAGCCACAACTGCTTTGCACACTCTTGGCATTCTCTTGATGAGCTTCAAGAGGTAGTCACCGGAAATGGTTTTCACTTCACAGATGTGCCCTGTCAGGTTTAATAAGTGGGATTTCTTGCCTTATGAATGGGGTTGGGAGCATCAGTTGTGTTGTGCAGAAGTCAGGTGGATACACAGCTGATAGTCCTACTGAATAGACTGTTAGAATTTGTATTATGGCAAGAAAAAAGCAGTTAAGTAAAGAAAAACAAGTGGCCATCATTACTTTAAGAAATGAAGGTTAGTCAGTCCGAAAAATTGGGCAAATTTTGAAAGTGTCCCCAAGTGCAGTTGCCAAAACCATAAGCGCTACAAAGAAACTGGCTCACATGAGGACCACCCCAGGAAAGGAAGACCAAGAGTCACCTCTGCTTCTGAGGATAAGTTTATCCGAGTCACCAGCCTCAGAAATCGCAGGTTAACAGCAGCTCAGATTAGAGACCAGGTCAATGCCACACAGAGTTCTAGCAGCAGACACATCTCTACAACAACTGTTAAGAGGAGACTTTGTGCAGCAGGCCTTCATGGTAAAATAGATGCTAGGAAACCACTGCTAAGAACAGGCAACAAGCAGAAGAGACTTGTTTGGGCTAAAGAACACAATGAATGGACATTAGACCAGTGGAAATCTGTGCTTTGGTCTGATGAGTCCAAATTTGAGATCTTTGGCTCCAACCACCGTGTCTTTGTGCAACGCAGAAAAGGTGAACGGATGGACTCTACATGCCTGGTTCCCATCGTGAAGCATGGAGGAGGAGGTGTGATGGTGTGGGGGTGCTTTGCTGGTGACACTGTTGGGGATTTATTCAAAATTGAAGCCATACTGAACCAGCATGGCTACCACAGCATCTTGCAGCGGCATGCTAATCCATCCGGTTTGCGTTTAGTTGGACCATCATTTATTTTTCAACAGGACAATGACCCCAAACACACCTCCAGGCTGTGTAAGGGATATTTGACCAAGAAGGAGAGTGATGTGGTGCTACGCCAGATGACCTGGCCTCCACAGTCACCAGACCTGAACCCAATCAAGATGGTTTGGGGTGAGCTGGACCGCAGAGTGAAGGCAAAAGGGCCAACAAGTGCTAAGCATGGCAATTCATCAGCGGTATTCATCGGTACCGACAATTTAGAACAGAAAGAATAGAGTATCACACATAGATTAGATAGAAACTAGTGATGAGCGAGCATGCTCGCCACTGCTCGGTACTTGCCCGAGAATCTCAGTACTCGAGATGCTCGGAGCTCGCCAGTACTTTCGAGATGCTCGGGCGGGAGCTCGGGTCCCCGTCCTGCATGTTTGGTGCTATTTAGAGCAGCCATGGTGTTTGTGGCATTACAGTGATTGCCCAAATCGATGGGAACAGTGCTCACAGTGAAACATGAAAAGCCGGCAATTCATCAGCGGCATACACCAGCACCCGACAATTTAGAACAGAAACAATAGAGCATCACACATAGATTAGATAGATAGAAACATGTCAGTCACATATATAATAAGTACAGTGACAGTGTTGGTTACTGTATTTGTCATTTAGTGTTAAAATAAAGGATTTATTAAGAAAAAAATTGGGGTTGGGTTCCCCGTAATTTTAGTCTCTAGCGGAGGTTGAACAGACGGCTGGGGCAGATGTTTGAAGCCTGGGAAGGGGGTAATACCCACGGAGCTTCCCAGGCTACTAATATCAGCCCCCAGCTGAATACCTAGCCTTTACTAGCTATTAAAATGGGGAACCCAAAAAAAAAATGACATGGGGTCCCCCCTATTTTAATAGCTAGCAAAGGCTAGGCAGACAGCTGGGGGCTGATATTAATAGCCCAGGAAGGGTGTCATGAATATTGGCCCCCTCCCAGGCTAGAAACACCAGCCGTCAGCCACCCTAGAAATGGCGCATCCATAGGATGCGCCAATTCTGGCACTTAGCCTCGCTCTTCCCACTGCCCTGCAGCGGTGGCAGTGGGGTAATAGGGCTGGGGTTGATGTCAGCTTATAATACCAGCTGACATCAAGCCCAGGTTAGTAATGGAGAGGTGTCTATAAGACACCCCCATTACTAACCCCATAGTCAAAGTTAAAAAAAACACAAACACCCAGAATAAAGTCCTTTAATTGAAATAAAGACACATTCCTTTAATGTTCTAAATTAAACCCTACTTACCGTATCGCCCATTCCAGCTGAAGCCAACGATCTCCTGCAATAAAAGTAAAATAATAAACCAACCTCATCCTTACCTTTCCATGGTTCCCAGGACGGCTTCAGCTGTGCTACATTGACATTACAGGCTGGAGCGCAGCACAACGCTGCCATCCAGCTTGCCATGCCGCAGACACTGAGAAGCTCCTCAGTGTCTGGCTGTGACTGCATCCAGATGAGCCGAGTTCATGTCCAATGAACTCAGCTCACCTCATGCACGTCACTGACAGCGTGGGAGAATTCTCCTGCGCATGCGGTGCCGGAAAATGACGTCACCGCTTGAGCAGGAGAATTCTCCCACGCTGGGACGGCATTGAGATGGCAGACTGGATGGTAGCAGAACGCTGCCATCCAGCTTGTCATCCTTCAGAGACACTGCGGAGCGCAAGCATGCCTGCGCTCCTCACACTGCTCAGTACAAGCTGCAGCTCGCAGTCAGGCTGGGTGGATGGAGACTGAATAGACTTGGACTCAGATCTCTCGCACCCTAAATGTTCATTTTAATACCAGGATTATGCAACCACTCTGACGTGGATATTCAAAGGAAGTACAACAATCTCATTAGGCTTAAAAGCTTTATGTAATAATGTATACAGTTTGTATTGTAAAATCTGGTGACATCCGCTTTAAACCCCCTTTAAACCCTTTTATAAATTGAGATATAGGATGGCCTGTTCCTTCAGGTATAATTAGGATATAATGATTTTTAGTGGTTGAGTGGTTCCTGTTACACACCTGTGAGACCAGGTAAGGAGGAGGGACACTGAGGGGCTGTCAATTGGGCTAGGTGGGCAGAGAAGCCGTGGCAGGGGGAGGGAAACTGAGGAACCGTCAATCAGGTTTGGCAAAGATATATAAACAATAATGCAACCATTCTGGAATGGTATTTGCAATGTAAGTACACCAGCCTCATCAGATGTATGGGATGTATGTGTGGCGCCCTGCTGCGCATTGGTGCCACAGATCCCAGGGGGGTGCATAGACGGATTCCTTCACAAGAGGCCCTCATAGCATTCACACACCTCCACCTTCCACCTCAGACCACCAGAGGGAGCCCGTTAGGGATATAAATAGGGAAGGTGGAGCTAGGCAGTCAGTCTAGTCTGGAATCTACAGCCTGGAGTATGCAGTCTACAGTCTGCTGCAGACAGTGAGAAAGTCAGTCCAGCCCAGACTCAGGGAGCTCAGGTTAGTGAGCCTAAGGCGTGCCGAGGCCGTAAGAGCGGTGAAGAGTAGCGAGGCCTACTGCCAGTGTGAAGCCTAGTGAGAGCCCCGAGCGTGGCCGAAGGCAAGAGGAGTAAGCGAGCTACTTAGGGGGCAGAGGAGCTTAACCAGCTCACCCCACAACCATTTACCGGACACCGGGTCCGCGTCTGCAGTGATCCCTAAGGCCCAGCAGAAACTACCGGAACCCCTGGCGAACTATATGTCCCAGGAGCACCAAAATCTGACAGTTATACCAGGGTCAGGAGTCACAGAGGCCCAAGAGACCGGCGAGTGTGATCTCCAACAGAAGGCCCTACCACCAGGTCAGCAGGTGCAAGACAGAGACCAAGTTAGGCCTAGCTCCAGGCAGGTCATAAACTTATCAGGAAAATGCAAGAAACAGGAAGCCCCCACACCCGCTCACTGGGGAGAGTCCCGATATGCACCCTTCACCCTACAGTGCCCTGAATCGTGCCTGAAACACCACCAGTAAAGGTACTGAAGTGAACTGTTGTGTGTGTGCCTATTCTTCCTCTGACCCGGCTGGGTCCCCTCTATTCTGCATCCCTTCTCCTACGCTGCCCTGAGGCCCCGCTCCACCTGTGGGGAGCCGCACCAACTAAGCTGCCTGAACACCGGCCTCAGAGGACTGTCGCAGCGCTGGTGATCCTCACCAGACACCACGGGTGGCGTAACGAACAATTTCCCTTTCCCCCATTTCTTGCTTTTAAGAGTGACCCCAGGGTACGAGCCCGGGAGCCATCCACCGCGGCATCCTCCAAAACCAACAACAACGCCCGGGTGCCGGGTAGTCGTGCCCATCCCCTGGGCGCGTCATTTGTGTTAAGCGTCAGGCATTTCCTGGATCCGAAATGGGTTCAGAATCAACAGTGGATTCTGTGGTTTCCCATTCCGGTCCAGCAGGGGCAGATGCTGCTCAGCATCGTCATCGGTCCCAATGCCTAGCTGGTGCACGAGATGTACAAGTTGTCTCTTGGGTCTTTGTTCCTAGCAACATGAAGCATAGGTTGCGGAGGGAAACATGGCTACTACAGCCTAAGTCCAGGATGCACTGCACTGAGCATGCCTGTGACATGCGGACCGTGATTGGTGGTTAGGGAGTCAGCTGATCCGGTGACCTGGCACCGCCTGATTGGTCACGGGTGACGTCACCAATAATGCGACGGTGGGCAGGGCTTAATCTTTAAATAGTCCGCCCACAAACATGGCGGAGCGCTCTGATCATTGATCTGTGATGGTGTTATTGTGTGGACGCTTGGTGGTTTGAGCTCCACGTGTGCTATTGCTGTTATAGCTTCGGACAGGCAGGTTTAGCGGGGAATAGGCAGCCTTAGATGGAGGGAGGCAGGTAGCTTCGTCTGACAGTCTGTCTCCGACAAGGGGGTCGCTATACACCCCGAGCAGACTGCGGACTCCGTATTCCCGGCACCGCCTGTTAGCAACGTGGAGAGATACGTCTCAGTCCGGTAGCACGCTGGCTGGGAGCACGTATACGCCGGCGTGAATCACACACGCATCCTAGCGCCCGCTGCGTAGTCCCTGTGCAGTAAACAGGGCTACGAATACATTATTTATCGCACATCTCTCGTGCAGTTAACGGAGTGAGTGCGCATCCCTATTCCCGTTCTGGTGTGCAGTAACACGGAGGGGACTGTTATTTAAGTTGGTTGTTTTACCTTCTTACCCGGAAGGTGTTCGGCCGCAGTCTTCCAGGCTGCATCGCGGACCCCGGGTTCGGTTGCTTTCCATTATTAATAAAGTTGCTTGGAACCGTCCCCTTAACAGTATCAGAGCGCCAGGGTCTAGCCGAACATGGCCGACAACCAGCAACTGCAGCGCTATATACAGCAACTTGAGGCCAAACTTAGGACTCTGGAACAAACTGCCCCAGTCGCTGATGTCACTGCAGTAGCTACCCAGGCAGCTTCACAGGCGGCTAATATAGTGAACACGGCTGCGGCGAATGCTGCGGCAGCTGCTATTGCTCCATTACCCCGTTTTGCTCTCCCGGAAAAATTTTCTGGCGACAGCAGATCCTGCAGAGGTTTTATTAATCTGTGCTCCATTCAGTTAGAGATGATGGAGGCACGGTTCCCCTCTGAAAGGGCCAAAGTGGGTTTTGTCATCTCGTTACTCTCCCACAGGGCTTTGGAGTGGGCTACCTCTCTATGGGAGGGGAATGACCCGGTAGTGGCTAATGCGGGTCTCTTTCTTAGAGCCCTAAAGAGTGTTTTCCTAGGTCCTCAGGTCACGCATGATACGGCTCTTAAGCTTCTTGTGTTTGTCCAGGGTCCGGTCACCGCCAGCCACTATGCCATCTAGTTCAGAACCTTAGCGGCTGAACTGGATTGGTCTGAGCAGTCGCTTATCCCGGTGTTCTGGAGGGGTCTGGCTGGGCATATTAAAGATGCTCTAGCTACCAGAGAGATCCCAACCTCTCTGGAAGAGTTAATCGCTCTCGCTAACCGAATAGATTTGCGTCATGCAGAACGCAAGTTAGAGCTGGAGGTCTCCAGACCTCGGTTTCGGTTGGCACCTTCATTCTCTAGACCCGGAGTCTGAGGCTATGGATATATCCTGGACTATGTCTAAGCCCCCTCCTTTCCGACTTGCACATCTCTTGGAGTACCCCATTAATAAGGATTCCAAGCGGTCGGGAAACGAAGGTGTCTAACCACCGTTGGAGGAGGTGTGTTAGATTCAGGGACTTCTTCCTCCAAATTATTGTATGAGGTGACGTTGTTCTTCGGAACAACCACGGTTACTGCCAGGGCGTGGGTGGATTCTGGCTCCGATGGCAATTTTTTGTCATCAACGTTTTCCCAGAAGCAGTCCATTCCTATGGAGTTACTGCCAAAACCAATGAACATTAGGTTGGTCAACGGTTCACTGCTGGACACGCAAATCACTCACTAGTCGATCCCCCTCACCATGTCGTTTCCTCAGGGTCACCAGGAGGTTATCTCCTTCCATCTTATTTCCGGGGGATTAGATGAGGTGCTATTGGGTCTTCCATGGCTACGTTGTCACACTCCACACATTGAGTGGAATACGGGGAAAATTTCTTCCTGGGGTGAGAATTGTGTTTCTCAACGTATGGTTACAGCTGCCCGGAGGGTAGTCTCAGAGCCTTCTACCGACTTGTCCGCTCTGCCTGTGCAATATCAGAGTTTTGCAGACGTCTTTTCCAAAAAGGCTGCAGAGACTTTACCTCCCCACCAACCGTATGACTGTCCTATTGATTTGGTCCCCGGCACAGAGCCTCCTCGCGGTAGGGTTTACCCCATGTCTGTCCCCGAGACCCAGGCCATGTCTGATTATATCAAAGAGAACCTGGCCCGGGGGTTTATCAGAAAATCGGTCTCTCCTGCTGGAGCGGGGTTTTTCTTCGTCCAGAAGAAAGAGGGTGATTTACGTCCCTGTATTGATTACAGAGGACTAAATGCGATCACCATCAAAAATAAATACCCTCTGCCCCTTATTTCTGAACTATTTGACAGGTTGCGAGGGGCTAACATCTTCACTAAATTGGACCTGCGAGGGGCATATAATCTTGTGCGAATCGGTGAAGGTGACGAGTGGAAAACAGCCTTTAGCACTCGTGATGGTCATTACGAGTATCTCGTCTTGCCTTTCGGGTTATGCAATGCCCCTGCTGTTTTTCAGGATTTTGTCAATGATATCTTTCGGGATTTGCTGCTATCTTCCGTGGTAGTCTATCTTGATGATATCCTTATTTTTTCCCCCGACCTCTCCACACACAGAGATGATGTTCGCAGAGTTTTTGAACAATTGCGTACAAATTCTCTATATTGTAAGCTGGAGAAATGACAGTTCGAACGAGAGTCTCTACCGTTCCTGGGCTACATCATATCCAGTAAGGGATTGGCCATGGACCCTCAAAAATTTGTGGCGGTACAGAACTGGCAGGAGCCCCACTCCCTTAAAGCAGTACAGCGCTTCATGGGCTTTATCAACTACTACCGGCAGTTCATACCACATTTTTCCACACTGGTGGCTCCTTTGGCCACTTTAACCAGGAAGGGTGCTTATCCCAAGAATTGGTCTAAGGAGACATCCGAGGCGTTCCGGGAGATTAAATCCTATTTTTCTAGAGCTCCCATTCTCCGTCGCCCGGATGTGGACAAGCCATTCTTCCTAGAGGTCGACACTTCCTCTGTCGGAGCAGGAGCGGTTCTCTCTCAAAAGAATGAACAGGGTCGGACAAGACCATGTTTTTTCTTCTCCAAGACCTTCTCTCCAGCAGAGAGGAATTATACGATTGGGGACAAAGAATTACTTGCTATTAAGATGGCTTGTTCAGAGTGGAGGTACCTCTTGGAGGGAGCTAAACATCCTTTCGTGGTTTATTCCGATCATAAAAATCTTTCGTACCTACAGACGGCGCAGCGTCTTAACCCGAGGCAGGCCAGGTGGTCTCTTTTCTTTTCCCGATTCAATTTTTCCATTCACTTTTTAAAAGGGGAAAAGAACCCTCGGGCGGATGCTTTGTCCCGGTCCATGGATACGGCTGAGGTCGATGACGAGTCCAGGCTTATAGTTCCTCCGGAATGTATGCGGACGGTGGCTCCAGTGTCCCTAAACCATGTTCCCCCCGAAAGCCGGGAGGACGTTCGTTCCTCCTAATTTACAAAATGAGGTGCTCTCCTGGGCACATGCCTCTAAGATCGGAGGTCATTTTAGGGTCAAACGTACCACGGAGTTTCTCCAACGGTTGTATTGGTGGCCTTGGTTACCCCAGGACGTTAAGGAATATGTTCAAGCGTGTGTCTCCTGTGCGAGAAATAAATCGTCCCGTCAGAGGCTGGCTGGTCTTCTTCATCCCTTACCCATGGCGGATAGACCTTGGGAGCTGGTTGGGATGGATTTCATTGTCGAGTTACCTAAGTCCCGGGGAAACATGACAATATGGGTGGTTTCTGACCATTTTTCTAAGATGGTTCACCTGGTTCCTCTTCCTAGGGTTCCTTCCTCCCAGGTTCTGGCATCACTGTTCATTCGTCACGTTTTCCGTCTACCCGGAATGCCTGATAGGATTGTCTGTAACCGGGGTCCACAGTTTTCCTCCCGGTTCTGGAAAGAATTGTGTAATTTGCTTAGCATTGAACTAAATCTTTCTACTGCCTATCACCCGGAGACCAATGGTCTGGTGGAACGCACTAACCAGACGCTTGTGACATACTTGCGCCATTTCGTTTCAGCCAACTATAATGATTCGGCGATATTGCTTCTTTGGGCAGAGTTTGCTCTAAACAATGCAGTGGCGGATTCCACAGGTCAGACTCCGTTTCTTCGAAATAATGGCCAACATCCGTGAGTCTCGGTTCCTATGCCAGTGTCCTCTGTGGAACCTGGGGTCAGAGATTGGGCTCTGGAGGCGCGGGAGGTTTGGGACCATGCCCAGGAAGCTATATTGGCCTCCAAGAATCGGATGAGTCGGCTGACACTCATCGCCGTCCAGCCCCCGTATTCTCTCCGGGCGACAGGGTGTGGCTCGTGGCTTGCAATATTAGAGTACGCGGGGAATCTGCTAAGTTTGCTCCCCGTTTTATTGGTCCTTTCAAAATTTTGGCCCAAATAAACCCCGTAGTCTACCGGTTACAATTACCACGACCCATGAATATTCACGACACTTTTCACGTGTCGTTCCTTAAGCCGGTTCGCCTGGCAAATTTCTCGGAACCCCAACCTGCTTCTGACACCAGGGGTGATGATCTCGAGGTACAGGCGATCGTGGGGTCTAATATGGTTCGTGGAAAAAAATATTACCTAGTACACTGGAGGGGCCATGGATCTGAGGATCGTTCTTGGGAACCGGTGGACCACATTCATGCTCCCCTGCTCATTGAGGAATATGAGCGTCAAGTGGAGGGGGATAATGTTAGGCGTCGGGCGTTTGCTGGATCCGAAATGGGCTCAGAATCATCAGTGGATTCTGTGGTCTCCCATTCCAGTCCAGCCGGGGCAGATGCTGCTCATCATTGTCGTCGGTCCCAACGCCTAGCTGGTGCACGAGATGTACAAGATGTCTCTTGTGTCTTTGTTCCTAGCAACATGAAGCATAGGTTGCGGAGGGAAACAGGGCTACTACAGCCTAAGTCCAGGATGCACTGCACTGAGCATGCCTGTGACATGGCGGACCGTGATTGGTGGTTTGGGAGTCAGCTGATCCGGTGACCTGGCACCGCCTGATTGGTCGCGGGTGACGTCACCAATAATGCGATGGTGGGCAGGGCTTAATCTTTAAATAGCCCGCCCACAAACATGGCGGCGCGCTCTGATCATTGAGCTGAGATGGTGTTACTGTGTGGACGCTTGGTTGTTTGAGCTCCACGTGTGCTATTGCTGTTATAGCTTTTGGACAGGCAGGTTTAGCGGGGGATAGGCAGCCTTAGATGGAGGGAGGCAGGTAGCTTCATCTGACAGTCTGTCTCCGACAAGGGGGTCACTATACACCCCGAGCAGACTGCGGACTCCGTATTCCCGACACCGCCTGTTAGCCACGTGGAGAGATACTCCTCAGTCCGGTAGCACGCCGGCTGGGAGCACGTATACGCCGGCGTGAATCACACACACATCCTAGCGCCTGCTGCATAGTCCCTGTACAGTAAACAGGGCTACGGATACATTATTTGTCGCACATCTCTCGTGTAGTTAACGGAGAAAGTGCGAATCCCTATTCCCGTTCCGGTGTGCAGTAACACGGAAGGGATTGTTATTTCAGTTTAGTTGTTTTACCTTCTTACCCGGAAGGTGTTCGGCCGCAGTCTTCCAGGCTGCATCGCGGACCCCGGGTTCGGTTGCTTTCCATTATTAATAAAGTTGTTTGCAACCGTCCCCTTAACAGTATGTATGCAGCTTGTATAGTGAAACCTGGTGATCGATCTGTTTTAACATGCTCAGATATTTTGAAAGGTCATTTCTCTATGCCGTCTCCACCTATATGTGGATCAGGGGGGATTGTTAATATGCCATCAATGTCTAAAATGGGAAAAGCCCCTTTAAAGTCTGGAAACTGTGATATTTTTTACACAAGACTGAAGATACTTTATAATAATATTATTGCTCCGTGGACAGGACATTTTTAACATTTCGCATTGGATGAATTTTCCTAAAGTGACAATTTAGGGGGCAATGTAATCGAAATAATAGGAACGTTCTCCTGTAAAGCCCCTTCTTACATCTTACCAGTACATGCATTCACGAGATCACGCAACCTACGGTCAAGACTCTACGTTTTTATCAAATTTTTGAAAAAAAAACCTTCTATAAAATCAAAAAGATCGAAAAATCTAAAAACGGTGATGAACTAGATAAAAATAAAAAATCTGATCTGTAGAAGTAAAATATTCAACCGTGCAATGGACTTGAAAGAAATGTAATATTTTACAATGCAAGAAGATACTGTATCTCCAGAAAATCAGATGCTGGAAATCAAATGTTAGAAGTTTGATGAGGTGAAAAATAAGCATATTAAATATGATTAAACGTGATTGCATTTTAGTGTAAAGACTGCTCTTCCATCACATCTCTGATTATAAAATGCAATCTGGGCCATGAGGTAGAAAAGTGGAATCTGGAGGGAGAAAAAAATGAAGAGAAAAAGTCAAAGAAAAAGTAAAAGAGAAAAAAGTAGAAAATAAAAAAAGAAGCAATCTACAGTGCAAGGCAAAGAGAGGCAACTTCTTCAGTTTATTGACTACTCGGTGAGAGCGTAGATGACATCGCATATATTGGGGACAGGGGGGACATTTCATCATTTAGCGCCACTTAATGCAATATTTCATTATTTTAATCTTATTTAAAGAGGATTTTTTTTATTTAGTTTAATGAGGCTCTGTAAAGTCTGCGTCTTGTGTAAAATATGGTTATAATAATCGACTTCTACATCACAGAGAGGAGATAAAATGGAATGAAACCTGTAAGGGTTAAGATTATTACAACTTATCGATAAAAAGTTATCTATCTTATCTATCTCTCTATCTAATATCTATCTATAGCTATCTATCATCTATATATTATCTATCTATCTATCTATTATCTATCTATCTATTATCTATCTATCTATTATCTATCTATCTATTATCTACTATCTATCTATCTATCTATCTATCTATTATCTATTATCTATCTATTATCTATCTATTATCTATCTAATATCTATCTAATATATATCTATTCATTATGTATCTATCTATGAATCTATCTATTATATATCTATCTATTATCTATCTAATATCTATCTAATATCTGTCTATCTATTATCTATCTAATATCTATCTATCTATTCATTATGTATCTATCTATGTATCTATCTATCTATCTAATATCTATGAATCTATCTATTATCTATCATCTATCTATCTATTATCTCTCTATCCATTATCTATCTATTATTTATACATTATCTATCAGTAATCTATCTATGAATCTATCTATTATCTATCTATCTATCCATTATCTATCTATTATCTATCTATTATCTATCTATTATCTATCTATCTGCTATTTATCCATTATGTATCTAATATCTATCTATCCATTTGCTCTCTATTATCTATTTATCTATATATCTATCTATTATCTATCTATTATCTATCATCTACCTATCTATTATCTATCTATCATCTATCTAATATCTATTTATCTATCTATCATCTATCTATCATCTATCTTTTATCTATCTATTATCTATCATCTATCTATAGCTATCTATTATCTATTTAATATCTAATATCTATGAATCTATCTATTATATATCTATCTAATATCTATCTAATATCTATCTAATATCTGTCTATCTATTATCTATCTAATATCTATCTATCTATTCATTATGTATCTATCTATGTATCTATCTAATATCTATGAATCTATCTATTATCTATCATCTATCTATCTATTATCTCTCTATCCATTATCTAGCTATCTATTATTTATATATTATCTATCAGTTATCTATCTATTATCTATCTATCTATCCATTATCTGTCGCTATCTATGAATCTATCTATTATCTATCCATTATCTATCCATTATCTATCTATTATCTATCTATCTGCTATTTATCCATTATGTATCTAATATCTATCTATCCATTTTCTATCTATTATCTATCTATTATCTATCATCTACCTATCTATTATCTATCTATCATCTATCTAATATCTATCTATCATCTATCTATCTATTATCTATCTTTTATCTATATATCCCATATATATCTATCTATTATCTATCTATCTATCTATCTATCTATATCTATATATCCATTATCTATCTCCTATCTATTTTCTATCTATCTATCTATGAAATAAAGGTGACATACCAGGCCACAATATATAGTGATTACAGTTTCAAATCACACCATCTCAGTTCCCCTGCTCTTGCCAAAATTCATAATACTTGTCCTAGACGCTGCAGAACCTCTTTGAAAATAAAACAAGGATTCTATGTCAATCAATAAGAAGTCTATCAGTCCTTAATGCAACTTTATACCATAAATACCCCCCCCCCAAAAAAAAAAAAAGTACAAATCCTCTGCATTTATGTTTCTCTATACTCTGTATAGTAAAATGCTGATCTTGATGTTGATATTTCTGGATTTCTTGTGACTGTTTCTGTTGTATTCTCTAGTCCTGGTCACTTTTTACACGTCGCTTGTTGTGTGTGATTTATAAACTGCAGTTTTTTCCATCCACATACATAACAGGTAACAATATATATTTCAGGTTTATTTTAAGCTTTTTGGCATCTGTAAAAAAAAAAATAATAATTCTAAAATGTTTCCATTTTTTTCTCTTTGAAGCTGAAAATATCTACATTTAAAATAAACCTTTTTATTAAAATCAAAGTGGTATCTGCTATATCTGTTGTGGCTGCCGGAAGCGCATCCCCCTCCCCTTCCGAGGATTTTTTTTTAAGGTAATCTCTAGAAAGAAGTTTGTACTCGTGTTTTCACACTGATTAAATATGCAAAGTAATTTTCCTGATTATCACCCGGTTCTGAACCAAATCAGATGCGACCACGCTTCCCTTTTGTGCAAAGCTGGTTATTGCATCAAATTCCTGAGCAAATCCCCTGAATTTGGCAGATCATCGTTTTAAAAGGGGGCTTGTTAAGGTAATGATTAAATTAAACCGCCCCTTTAAGAATATTTAGATTTGGTCTGTCAAGCAAAACCGCCTAATGGTTTTTAAATTAAAGGATGAGAACGCTGCTGCCGTCCCTTTGTGGGTCAAGTAGGTATTAATGAATGCTAAGAAGTTTTTTTTTCCTTTTATATTTTTTGGCCATCCCCTTGAGATCTGTGGAAAAAAAAACAAAACTAGAAGGAAAAGTCTCTGGGATAGATATGTGTAAGATTTATCTAAAGGAATTGATATCAATCTCGGCTGCCGGTGGCACTGCATTGGTTAAATGGTGAAATCTGCTGACATCAGCAGTGCCAATATAGAGGGTGCAGAGGGAGCAGCAGTGTCACTATAGAGGGTGCAGAGGGAGCAGCAGTGTCACTATAGAGGGTGCAGAGGGAGCAGCAGTGTCACTATAGAGGGTGCAGAGGGAGCAGCAGTGTCACTATAGAGGGTGCAGAGGGAGCAGCAGTGTCACTATAGAGGGTGCAGGGGGAGCAGCAGTGTCACTATAGAGGGTGCAGAGGGAGCAGCAGTGTCACTATAGAGGGTGCAGAGGGAGCAGCAGTGTCACTATAGAGGGTGCAGAGGGAGCAGCAGTGTCACTATAGAGGGTGCAGAGGGAGCAGCAGTGTCACTATAGAGGGTGCAGAGGGAGCAGCAGTGTCAATATAGAGGGTGCAGAGAGAGCAGCAGTGTCACTATAGAGGGTGCAGAGGGAGCATCAGTGTCCCTATAGAGGGTGCAGGGGAGCAGCAGTGTCACTATAGAGGGTGCAGAGGGAGCAGCAGAGTCACTATAGAGGGTGCAGAGGGAGCAGCAGTGTCACTATAGAGGGTGCAGGGGGAGCAGCAGTGTCACTATAGAGGGTGCAGAGGGAGCAGCAGTGCCACTATAGAGGGAGCAGCAGTGTCACTATAGAGGGTGCAGAGGGAGCAGCAGTGTCACTATAGAGGGAGCAGAGGGAACAGCAGTGTCACTGTAGAGGGTGTAGACCGAACAGCAGTGTCACTATAGAGGGAGCAGCGGGAACAGCAGTGTAACTATAGCGGGTGCAGAGGGAGCAGCAGTGTAACTATAGAGGGAGCAGCAGTGTCACTATAGATGGTGCAGAGGGAGCATCAAAGTCACTATAAAGGGTGTAGAGGGAGCAGCAGTGTCACTATAGAGGGTGCAGAGGGAGCAGCAGTGTACCTATAGAGGGAGCAGAGGAAACAGCAGTGTCACTGTAGAGGGAGCAGAGGGATCAGCAGTGTCACTGTAGAGGGAGCAGAGGGAACAGCAGTGTAACTATAGCGGGTGCAGAGGGAGCAGCAGTGTAACTATAGAGGGAGCAGCAGTGTCACTATAGAGGGTGCAGAAGGAGCAGCAATGTCACTATAAAGGGTGCCGAGGGAGCAGCAGTGTCACTATAGAGGGTGCAGAGGGAGCAGCAGTGGCTGACGAACCTGAAGGCATCCACCACTGCCACATAGGGAGACACCAGGGCTAGAAGTGTCACATAGACAGTGAGAGAGGTCTGTTACAGGATTTCTATTGATTTGTTAGCTTCCTTTGTTCTTTCCCTCCCTGCTTCCATCTGTCATTCCTTCCTTACTACCTTTTCACTTTCATCTCTGCCTACCTTCTTTTTTCCCTCTTTCTTCCTTCGTTCCTTCACCTTCCTCTTTTCTTTTCTTCCATCCTCCCTTCTTTCATTTCTTTCCTCCTTCCTTCCCTCATTATTTTCTTTCTTTATGCTTTCATTTTTCATTTCTTCCTCCTTCCCTCTCTCCTCCTTCATTCATTCTCTCCTTCTTTGCTTATCTCATTTCTTCCTTCCCTTCTTTTTTCCCTTTATTTCCCCTTTTTCTTTCCTTCCTTCCATTCTCCCTTCCTTCATTCCTTGTCCCCTATCTGTTCTCATTATTTTTTTTCTTCCTTCCCTATCCCCTCTTTCCTTCATTCTCTACTTCCTTCCTTCCTTCTTTCATCCCCTCATTTCTTCCTTCCCTCCTTCCTTCCTTTCTTTCTTCCTACCTACCTTCTTTTCCTTTCATCCATCATTTCATCCTCTCTTTACTTTCTTTCTTCCTTTCTTCCTGCCCTCCTTCCTTCTTTTCCTCCTACCTTCCTTTCTTTCCTCTTTTCCTTATCTCCTTCCTTCCTTTAGTTTTTCTGTCATTTTACCCTTTTTATTCCTTCTTTTTATCCATTCTTCCTTCCTCTCTTTCTTTGCTCTTCTTGCCTTTTCTCTTGTTCTCATCCCTTTCCTATTGCTTCCTCTTCCTTCTTCCCTCCTCTTTTCTTTCCTTTCTTCCTTTATTTTTCCCCCATCTTTCCCTTCCTTCTACCCTCCCTTCCTACCGTGAGGCTCACCTTGTGAAGTGGACCAGCAAAGGTCTGGGTGGGTGCATCAACTCTGAGTGTTGGTGCAGCTGGCAGATTGTCCTGTGGGGAGCGAGGACATGGCACACAGAGGAGTCTGGGGAGCAGCAGGACCCTCCTATCCCATGGTAAGGCTCACCTTGTGAAGTGGACCCACTAAGTCCCAGGTCCGGGTGAATACACGAACCCCGGGCGTCAGTGTAGCTGGCAGGATGGTACATGGGGAGCGAGGACGTGGCAAACAGAGGAGTCTTGGGAGCAGCAGGATGAATGAAGTGAAGTATGCAGGAATGGAAGCAGGTTAAGCATGATGTGCACAGGAGGTGAAGATCACAAAACTAAAGTCTTGAATAGCAATCTGAAGACACAGGTGTGTCTCCTAATGGGCCTTAAAAGGCCTAAGGAGATGATGTTATTGATCCACACCGGGCAACTTGAAAATCCCGACGTGGAGCACAACAGAGAGCAGCGGACTGAGGCAAAGGGAGCAAAGCCCGGACCCAGGACAGGTGTGTAACACCCATATGAACCCATCTACTCATTAACATTACTCCTTTGCATCTGCATCCTTTCTTTTTACCTTTTCTATTATTATGGGCTTACCTAGTGAGTTGGATTCTTTAAGCCACAGGTCAGGGTGAGCAGCACAGACCAGAGATGATGATGATGCAAAGGAAATGCACAACACGGGAATCAGTAAGGACTAGGACAGCAGGGCACGCAGATCGGCAGATGGGAAAGGAACGTTAAAAGCAGTAGATTCAGCTGGAGGACAGTTATATACCGTATCAACTGAGAAGTACAGTTTATACAATTAGGTATCTTGTTGCAGGAATAGGTTTGAGCACAAGAATAGAAGAAACATATTTGCAATCAGGAACTTGCAGTAGGGATATGGTTAACCACAGGATTAACAGAGGTGTATATGCAATCAGAAACTTGCAGTAAGGATATGGTTAACCACAGGATTAGCAGAGATGTATATGCAATCAGGATCTTGCAGTAGGGATATGGTTAACCACAGGATTAGCAGAGGTGTATATGCAATCAGAAACTTGTAGTAGGGATATGGCTAACCACAGGATTAGCAGAGATGTATATGCAATCAAGAACTTGCAGCAGAAAGGAGATAGCAACTTGTAGCTAGTTTCATCTGAGTTAAGAGACCAACAGGATTCACTGGACTGAGCTAGAAGTAGAAGATGAATGCTGTATAATAGGCAAGAGCTGCAGGGAAGATACATTAGCCAGCTGGTTGGAGCAAAGTCTAGAAGAATATGGTGCAAAATCACATTTTAGAAATGTGCTATACTTTCCAGAATTATCAGGTACCTCATAGTTGCCTGAGAAAACCTTAAAAAGGCCTCGGGTGATGACATCAGAGATACAAGCCAAACTACCATATGAACCCAGCGCGGACTAGTACAGAGGGAGTTGGTTCTAAAAGAAGGGAGCATGGCCTGGAGCTGGAGCCAAGACAGATGAGTAACATTTTATTTTACTTTTACTGTATTTTTCTTTATCTCTTCTTTTTTTTCTCTTTCTCTCCCATTTACTCCTCTTCTCTATTTTTCTTTTCTTCTTCTTCTGATTATCTGTTGTGACCTCTGACATGACTGTCCAGGCTCCTCCTCAGTGAATCTCCTGCCCTATCCATATGTATTATCAGGGATGACAGAACCAAGAAGATGTTACAATAAGTCACACTTGACCCTGACTGCTACCTATAAGGCTACTTTGTAGCAAACTTCTTAAGTGATCTTGAAGGCGGTAACTGCAGCTGCAGAATTATCGTCAGGATAAATGCACATTACTTAACACAAAAGAAGCTGAATTATTATTATAAGCGAGGTCCTCCGGAGCCTAAATTACCCATCCTATTAATACAAGAGCTGACAATGCACTATATGCAAAGTCCAGGGCTAATTATAACACTTGTAGTCAGGAAAGTAGAAGTGTCACATTAAACATTTTTCACAAGTTGGGTTCTTTTCGGCTGAATTTCTGATCTAGAATCGTTCAGTGCTGAGGAGCCCCAACCCCTCCATTAATCTTCCCACAAACTCCATTCCCATCTTTTGATGATTTTGCCACAAGTCATTTTCTTAAAGAATGGTTTCCATAAAAATGACTCTCTGGAGCCATAAAACATTATTTTGTAATTGATCATAAGGGGATTAATAGGTCTAAATCTGGCAGAAGCGGGACAAGGACTCTCACTGGCCACCGCCGGGCCTTGACTACAAGCCAATTGTTCAATTAGCAGAGAAGAGTTACTGATCTCGTCACTAGTCTCATTTATTTTATCTAGAAGAAAAAGCCCTTTTTTCGCCCATTGAAGATGAATGTTACATTTTTATCATCACAATTCCACAATTCCAAATCAATTTAAACATTTAAAGATTCATTCCTGGTAGACGCAGTCACCGAGCTTCAACTTCATCAATCGTTCTCCTTGGAACCCAGAGAAAAGTGCTTTGATTTCGTAAGAAACTTTTTTCAATGATGGAAGTTTTGTCGCTTTTGGGGAGAAACAATAGATAATTCCTCCTGAAGCTGCAGGTGTAGCCTCACTAGGAATGATCACTATGGGGTCCGGGCGCTTAGCGCTGCTGCATTAATGCTGCTTATGGTGTCAGATATAGAAAACGGCGATGATGAGATTAGGAAAACTAAGAGACAAAACTTCAAGATAAAAGTCATATGTGGAGATAGATAATAGATAGATAGATAATAGATGATAGATAGATAGATAATAGACAGATAATAGACAGATAGATAGATAATAGATGATAGATAGATAGATAGATGATAGATAATAGATAGATACATAGATAATAGATAGATAGATGATAGATAATAGATAGATAGATAATAGATAATGGATAGATAGATAATAGACAGATAATAGACAGATAGATAGATAATAGATAGATAGATAATAGATGATAGATAGATAATAGACAGATAATAGACAGATAGATAGATAATAGATGATAGATAGATAGATAGATGATAGATGATAGATAGATACATAGATAATAGATAGATAGATGATAGATAATAGATAGATAGATAGATAATGGATAGATAGATAGATAATAGATATATGGATAGATAGATAATAGATAGATAATAGATATATGGATAGATAGATAATAGATAGATATATAGATAGATAGATAGATAGATAGATGATAGATAGATAGATAATAGATAGATAATAGATAGATGATAGATAATAGATAGATAGATGATAGATAGATAGATAATAGATAGATAATAGATAGATAGATAATAGATATATAGATGATAGATAGATGATAGATAGATAATAGATAGATAGATAATAGATAGATTGATAGATAGATTGATAGATAGATAGATAGATAATAGATAGATAATAGATAGATAGATAATAGATAGATAATAGATAGATGATAGATAATAGATAGATGATAGATAATAGATATATAATAGATAGATAATAGATAGATAGATAATATACAGATAGATAATAGATAGGTGATAGATAGATAGATGATAGATAATAGATATTAGATAGATAATAGATAGATAGATAATAGACAGATAGATAATAGATAGGTGATAGATAGATGATAGATAGATAATAGATAGATGATAGATAATAGATAAATGATAGATAATAGATAGATAGATAATAGATGATTGATAGATAGATAATAGATAGATAGATAATAGATAGATAGATATATAGATAGATGATAGATAATAGATAGATAATAGATAGACAGATAGATGATAGATAGATAATAGATAGATGATAGATAGATAATAGATAGATAATAGATAGATATAATAGATAGATAATAGATAGATAGATGATAGATAGATAGATAGATATATAGATAGATAATAGATAGATAGATAGACAGATAGATGATAGATAGATAGATAAATGATAGAAGATAGATAATAGATAGATGATTGATAGATAATAGATAGATGATAGATAGATAGATAAATGATAGAAGATAGATAATAGATAGATGATTGATAGATAATATATAGATGATAGATAGATGATAGATAATAGATAGATAGATAGATAATAGATAGATGATAGATAGATTGATAATAGATAGATAGACAATAGATAGATAATAGATAGATAATAGATAGATGATAGATAGATAGATAGATTGATAATAGATAGATAGACAATAGATATATAGATAGATAATAGATATCCATGCAAAAATGGAGGCAGCACACATAGTAGAGTAAAGTGATAAGGTTTAATAGCCCATATGGCAAATAGATAATAGATAGATAGATATAGATAATAGATAGATAATAGATAGATTATAGATAGATAGATGATAGATAGATAGATGGATAGATAGATAGATAATAGATAGATAGATGGATAATAGATAGATTATAGATAGATAGATAATAGATAGATAATAGATAGATAGATAATAGATAGATTATAGATAGATAGATAATAGATAGATAATAGATAGATCTTAGATAATAGATACAGTATATAGGTAATATGAGATAGATAAATTGATAAATAATAGATAGATAATATGAGATAGATAGATACTATTAGATAGATGATAGATAAATACTGTGATACTAAGTATTTGTGTTAGAGAGCTAGAAAGGGGTCCGATACAGTCCTAGGAGACCTCAGAGTGTTACACATGTCTCTAAAGGACATTTGGAGGCAAACTGTTTCATTACGAATTTAATTTTTGGAAAAATTAAAATTTGAATTTCAAAAAATGTGATTCATCTCTACTATCTATCTCTATCCGCTCTCATTCTTCCTGTCTCTTAATCTATATGTTCGATATGATACAAAAAAAATACTACATATACAAGAAAATATTCTGTTCTAAAACCCAAATACTTTTTTTTAATCCAGATCTTACTCTGAAGGGAATCTGTCAGCAAGTTTTTGCTATGTAATCTGAGAGTTGCATAATGTAGGGGCAGTGATCCTGATCACTTATTAAGGTGCTTGCTGCAGTTTTGATATAATCACAGTTTTCTCTGCTGCAGATCTACCAGTTCTCTGAATGCTGAATACCCCCGCCCACACCACTGGTTGGCTGCTTTCTGTGTACACAGTGCATAGACAGAAAACAGCCAATCAGTGGTGGGGGCGGAGTTACACAGAGCAGTTGACTGGGTGGCATGAGACACCTAGTCCTGTAGTGATAATCTCCTGCTGATAAAACACTGATTATATAAAAATTACAGTACACAGCCCAGTAAGTGACACATCCCTGGATTCAGAGTCTCTGTTCCTACATTGTGCTGCTCTCTGATTAAACAGCAAAAACCCAACATTGGTAAACCACGCCCACTCTTCTTCTTGTTTTTTTTTCTCCTTAGTTCCCCTGTATTTATAGCCCATTATACAAAATATTGTCTGTTCATTTATTATTTTCTTGTAGTATTTTTTATGTTTTCTTGTTGTTATTCTTACGTTTTTATACATATGAGAAAGATAAAATCATAAATATGTATATATTGGTTGTAGCTCTACACAACAATAGGACAGTCGACCCGCATCCCATTTAGCGCACTTGACCTTTGACCCACCCCGGCTCATTTACTACGTGCGCCTATTGTATATGACAAACGCGCACTTATGTATATGTTAGTGCTGGAAGAATAGACGCATTAACATCAATGAAAAACATTTTAACCCGAGGGTCATTCTATGAAAATGTAGATTTTCTACTAATAGGGAAGGGTAAGGTTATGGCCAAGACTTCGGAAGACGTATTGTAACGTCGTCAAATAAAAGGTAATGTTCTTGTGTGTTATTTCATGGTGTACTATGTGGCTTTTATATAGACGCTAAAACTTAAGCCCAGAAACCGCCAGCACTGCCTTGTATCACGTAGAACAGCCACTCGAACATCTCCCTATAGGTAGAATCAGTATCTGCATTTTTACTAATATGCAAATTTGCATGCAAATTAGTTCTTTTTTTAGAGTCAAGAAGGCGGAGCCACTTGGGTCAACAGTCATGATGGCTGCCTGTGGCTTCCTTGACGTCCCTTCTGCAGGGATCACAACTGTTATAAATCCTGAGCATCTGCCGCTGTCTTTCAGTTAGCTCCGGCTTCAATGTCTTATTGCGCATGTGAAGGAGGTCACCAACCTGTCGAAAAAGTATTCAGAATGACTTTGGATGGTGTATCAAGCTAGAATGGACTTGTCGTTGACCATAAATATGTAATTTTTGTAATTTAAACACCACATGTGCTTTCTGCACTTCTTAGAGTCATGAAGGAGGAGCTAACAGTCATGGTGAACATTACTTAAAGGGGACCTATCACTTGTCATAAATATGTAATATTATTATCTGGTGTAAATGCCGCTGTTCTCCCGAATCCGACGATGTTTCTCTTTTGTTCCTGCGCCTCTCTGTTCCTGAGATATGACCCTTTCTATCCTGAATTCAAATGTAGTATTTTTTTTTTTTTTAGACAAAAAGAAGATGTACTTTTATATATGGAACAAGGGGCCGTATCTCAGGAACGGAGAGGCGCAGGACCAAAAGAAAAACATCGCCGGATTCAGGAGAACAGCGGCATTTACACCAGGTAATAATTACAAATTTTTGACAAGTAACAGGTCCTCTTTTAAGGAATGGGCATCATGACTGTTGGCTCCTCCTTCATGACTCTAAGAAATTAATTTGCATAATGGGAATTCTGTGATTAAAGTACACGTTGTCCTGATTGCCGATTCTACATATAGGGACATGTACAGGAAGCTATATAGTCACACTGTATGGCAGCGCTAGTGGTTTGGGGAGCGATGTCCTCCTAATAGGTGTCCTATAGGCGCCAATATAATGACGAAGCTCCAAGGGGTCGTTACTGAAATGTAATGGTCCATATGGCTAGTCACTGACTAATCTTATGAGAAAGTAACTAATAATTATTAGCCAGTGACAAACTTCTATGTCAGATGCATCTATACAGTATGAGAACTTCTTCAAATAACTGCTAATATCTCAGCTTCCTTAATCCCAATGACTGTAGCATGGTGATGGACATTGTGACTTAACCCCCAAAGACTTTGTTTTTTAGTGGACTTACAGGCTGCTTTCTTTTAAGAGCAGTGCCACACTTGTCTGCAGGTTGTATATGGTATTGCAGCTCAGTTACATTGATGTGAATGGGGCTGAATTGCAATACCCTGCTCAATATGGTTTCAGGAGATCGTAACCATGTTTATTAGAAGGGTCCTTTACTGAGAAGTCCAAGTGATCATTTCTGATAGACCCCAGAAGCAAGTATTTCATTTCTCTGCAGTGCCCCCGCTGGTGCGTAAAGGTATTACACACGCTGTCTTTTATGAGAAATTGAATACAGGTGGGAACTGTAGTGATCATTTGTGGGGTATTCCAGCAGCAAGTGTTTAACGGGAACCTGTGACCTCGGAAAATACTATTTACTTGCAGATATAGGGATAATCTGCAGGTAAATAGAGTCAGAAGAAAAGGTATTGGAGACAACATGCTTAATAAGAAACTTAATTCCCCTGCAGTGTCTCCACAGGTAAGGAAAGGTATTACATGCTACTTGTTTAGAACAAACTGATGAAATGGAAAGTTGATTACAGGTTGCTGGGACCTGTAGTGATCATCTGGGGGAGATCTCAGCAGCAAGTGTTCAAATTCCCCTGCAGTGCCTCCGCAGGTAAGGAAAGGTATTACACACTACGTCATTGAAACAAACGGATGAAACGGGAAGCTGATTACAAGTTGCTGGGACCTGTAGTGATCATCTGGGGGAGATGTCAGCAGCAAGTCTTCAAATTCCCTGCAGTGCCTCCGCAGGTAAGAAAAGGTATTACACAATGTAATGGTTTACCTAATCAAAGCTTTGATATTTCTGGCTTATAAATGTTATAGATGAGTAATTCTTCTTATAAATGAGGGTCCTGAATGGAGGACCCCCTCTATTAACTCAAACAACCCCAGAAGTCTGGTGTAGGATGGACGTCTCAGCCGGGCAATGACACTGTTTAGCGTGTCTTCTGACAACCAGGAGATGATTAGATACAAGTCTATCAAGGTAGTCGTTTATCTGTGGCGATGACTCTGCAGAGCTGAGAGCCGCGGAACATATGCACGGAACAGATAATTTTATTTACCGCTTACGATACGATGAAAGAGCAGCTGATTGACAGGCCAATTTGTCACTCACACCGGACGAATTTTCCGGAATCCTCCTCTACCTTCTGGCCTCCTTAATTGTACAGAACACTTTTTTTTTTTTCCGGGTGACTCACTTGTCTCTGCCGCCACTTCTTTCTCTCTCTCTCCGGACGGAACGTGTTTTATTTTCGTTATCTATACATTAAACTAATCAGAAAAAGTAAAATTGCAGAAAAAATAGCTCGCCAAGCTGCGCGCGTGGGAGGGTGGGTGTAAATTTGTTACTGAGCTTTCGTGCCTCTGTTTTTATTACAAAGCTGAAATTATACTTCCCGGTCTCAACACAGGTCTTAGCATTGACACCTCACGTTGCGTTCCTGAAAGCAAAGCTTTTATAACAACCCCCTCCTTCCGTCCTTAGCCACTTCAGGTTATTTCTTTGCTAAAACCTGAATTATGAAAATTGGTTGTCATTTATACAGAGTGGCTGTGTAAAAGATTACTGAACGCTAAAAGAAAACTTTCTCTCCATTTTTACCCCCTTGTATTTTCTCCACTTTCCAGTAAAAAGCTAATTCAGAATAACTCCATTTAACAGCTATTTTATGCCGGAATACAGGGCCGGCGGGGAGTCTTTTAGGGACTTTAAAATCTCTTTATTTATAAATGATTCACGCTGCATTTGCAGAAAAACCTACAATTAGTGTGGGTAGCACAGACTATCCCCGGGGACAAGTAAAAAAACAATAAATAGGTATACATTTCTATACATACCTGTACGTATATACTGTATACTGCTCCAGGCGGACGGCAGGTAACGGAGCAGAAGCAAAGAATCTATGGTGGGAGAAATCATATAGGGTGGATAGATAGATAATAAATAGATAGATAGATAGATGATAGATAATAAATAGATAGATAGATAGAAGATAGATAATAGATAGATAGATAGATAATAAATAGATAGATAGATGATAGATAATAAATAGATAGATAGATAGATATGAGATAGATAGATAATAGATAGATAGATAATAGATAGATATATAGATAATAAATAGATAGATAGATAATAGATAGATATAGGATAGATAGATAGATAGATAGATAGATAGATAATAGATAGATGAAGACAGACAGACAGATAGATAGATAGATAGATAGATAATAGATAGATAGATAGATAGATAGATAGATAGATAGATAGATACAGTTAGGTCCATATATACAGTACAGACCAAAAGTTTGGACACACCTTCTCATTTAAAGATTTTTCTGTATTTTCATGACTATGAAAATTGTACATTCACACTGAAGGCATCAAAACTATGAATTAACACATGTGGAATTATATACTTAACAAAAAAGTGTGAAACAACTGAAAATATGTCTTATATTCTAGGTTCTTCAAAGTAGCCACCTTTTGCTTTGATGACTGCTTTGCACACTCTTGGCATTCTCTTGATCAGCTTCAAGAGGTAGTCACCGGAAATGGTTTTCACTTCACAGGTGTGCCCTGTCAGGTTTAATTAGTCGGATTTCTTGCCTTATAAATGGGGTTGGGACCATCAATTGTGCTGTGCAGAAGTCTGGTGGATACACAGCTGATAGTCCTACTGAATAGACTGTTAGAATTTGTATTATGGCAAGAAAAAAGCAGCTAAGTAAAGAAAAACGAGTGGCCATCATTACTTTAAGAAATGAAGGTCAGTCAGTCCTAAAAATTGGGAAAACTTTGAAGTGTCCCCAAGTGCAGTTGCAAAAACCATCAAGCACTACAAAGAAACTCTCTCACATGAGGACCGCCCCAGGAGAGGAAGACCAAGAGTCACCTCTGCTTCTGAGGATAAGTTTATCCGAGTCACCAGCCTCAGAAATCGCAGGTTAACAGCAGCTCAGATTAGAGACCAGGTCAATGCCACACAGAGATCTAGCAGCAGACACATCTCTTCAACAACTGTTAAGAGGAGACTTTGTGCAGCAGGCCTTCATGGTAAAATAACTGCTAGGAAACCACTGCTAAGGACAGGCAACAAGCAGAAGAGACTTGTTTGGGCTAAAGAATACAAGGAATGGACATTAGACCAATGGAAATCTGTGCTTTGGTCTGATGAGTCCAAATTTAAGATCTTTTGTTCCAACCACCGTGTCTTTGTGTGACACAGAAAAGGTGAACGGATGGACTCTACATGCTTGGTTCCCACTATGAAGCATGGGGGAGGAGGTGTGATGGTGTGGGGGTGCTTTGCTGGTAACACTGTTAGGGATTTATTCAAAATTGAAGGCATACTGAACCAGCATGGCTACCACAGCATCTTGCAGCGGCATGCTATTCCTTCCGGTTTGCGTTTAGTTGGACCATCATTTATTTTTCAACAGGACAATGACCCCAAACACACCTCTAGGCTGTGTAAGGGCTATTTGACCAAGAAGGAGAGTGATGGGGTGCTACGCCAGATGACCTGGCCTCCACAGTCACCAGACGTGAACCCAATCGAGATGGTTTGGGGTGAGCTGGACCGCAGAGTGAAGGCAAAAGGGCCAACAAGTGCTAAGCATCTCTGGGAACTCCTTCAAGATTGTTGGAAGACCATTTCCGGTGACTACCTCTTGAAGCTCATCAAGAGAATGCCAAGAGTGTGCAAAGCAGTCATCAAAGCAAAAGGTGGCTACTTTGAAGAACCTAGAATATAAGACATATTTTCAGTTGTTTCACACTTTTTTGTTAAGTATATAATTCCACATGTGTTAATTCATAGTTTTGATGCCTTCAGTGTGAATGTACAATTTTCATAGTCATGAAAATCTAGAAAAATCTTTAAATGAGAAGGTGTGTCCAAACTTTTGGTCTGTACTGTATTTGGACAGAGACAACATTTTTCTAATTTTGGTTCTAGACATTACCACAATGAATTTTAAACAAAACAATTCAGATGCAGTTGAAGTTCAGATTGCATCTGAAACAGCACCTGAAAACCACCGCAGTGAAGGCCTGGCAGAGCATCAAAAAGGAGGAAACACAGCGTCTGGTGACGTCCATGAGTTCAAGACTTCAGGCATTCATTGCCAACAAAGGGTTTTCAACCAAGTACTAGAAATGAACATTTTATTTATAATTATTTAATCTGTCCAATTACTTTTGGTCCCTTTAAAAACAGGGTGGCACATGTTGAGGAGCTGAAACTCCTAAACCCTTCATCCAATTTTAATGTGGATACCCTCAAATGAAAGCTGAAAGTCTGAACTTCAACTGCATCTGAATTATTTTGTTTAAAATTCATTGTGGTAATGTCTAGAACCAAAATTAGAAAAATGTTGTCTCTGTCCAAATATATATGGACCTAACTGTAGATAGATAGATAGATAGATAGATAGATAGATAGATAGATAGATAGATAGATAGATAGATAATAGATATATATAGATAGATGAATAGAGAGATAGATAGAGGAAAGTGCAGCGGCCATAGCAGCACAATATAGTCAGTGCCTGCCTCAGACAAAAAGGACCCTGATATGTCATGGACCTCGATACCCCACCGTGAATGTGTCAATATTCCCCCATTATTTTACCACTTGCTTTGGCAATGCTAACATGTACTTAGTCCTGCCAATAAAGCTCATTTGAATATGATAGATAGACAGATAGATAGATAATAGATAGATAAATAATAGTTAGATAGATAATAGATAGATAATAGTTAGATGATAGATAGATAATAGATAGATAGATAGATAATAGATAAATAGATAATAGATAGATAGAAGATGTATGATATGAGATAGATAATATGAGATAGAAAATAGATAGATACTAGCTAGATAGATAATAGATAGATAAATACATAGATAGATAGATAATAGATAGATAAATACATAGATGGATAGATAATAGATAGATAGACAGATAGATAGATAGATAATAGATAGATAGATAATAGATAGATAGATAGATAATAGATAATAGATAGATGATAGATAGATAGATAATAGATAGATAGATAATAGATAGATAGATAGATAATAGATAAATAGATAATAGATAGATAGAAGATGTATGATAGATATGAGATAGATAGAAGATAGCTAAATACATAGATAGACGATAGATAGATAATATGAGATAGAAAATAGATAGATACTAGCTAGATAGATAATAGATAGATAAATACATAGATAGATAGACAGATAGATGATTGATAGATAGATAGATAATAGATAGACAGACAATAGATAGATAAATAATAGATATTATTTTTATGATTCTCTATAATATATTCCTTCCACATCATTCGTCCTGGGAAACAATGAAGTTGTAGCTTTTCTCTCACTTTGTTAATCCGCCTTCCGGTCTCGTGGGGAGGATAAATCACAATTCCTACCTTTGTCTCCTCCAGCTTCTCGAGTGTCCGCTCCGGTCGGCCTTGTACATGACGATGAGTCTGCGCAGCCAGATGATATAGTGCCTTTAATTAATCTGTGTGAGCTTATCACAACATGAACATGCCAAAAATATTAATTTCATAAAACTTGGAAGTGTGAAAATGAGTTTGTCTTCAATCCAGGACAGAGAAGGACTGCAGGATAAAGTGAGGGTACACTCATCCCCAAAGGAGCCGTCTTCTCTGTAGGAGATTCAAAATAGACACTACGTATAAATTGTAGACAACTCTAGCTTCTGAGGATGTGGTGGAGGCGCCATTAACCACAAAGACCTCCACGTTACATTGTTCCCTTGGTTGACCCCCTACTCCTCCTACCCCTTATTCTAGTCCTGCTATTATCTTAAACTAATGTGGTTTTTCACCAAGGTGACCACTATATAAGTCTCGTCAGATGATTGTCTACTCCTACAACTGATTCCAGCCTCTATATTGGCTTTGGATAATGTGGCAGAGGGACCTATAGACGCCAGGGTCCCTACTCTATATGGCACCCTTTGATAACCACCTTCTCCTCCTACCACTCATTAAACCCTTAGTATTGGCTCCTGATAATGTGGGAGAGGGACCATTAGGCACAAGTGTCTCCACTCTATATGGCACCTTTGATGACTGTCCACTCTTCTTTTCGCTCATTTCAGCCCTGCCCTGGTATTGGCTTCCTCTTATGTGGGAGAGGGGCCAATAGACACTCTATATGGTACCCTTGAATGACCACCTTCTCTTCCTACCACATATTCTACCCTTAGTATTGGCTTCAGATAATGCAGTAGATAAGCCATTAGATACAAGGGTCACCACTCTATATGATACCTTTGGATGACAGCCTATGCCTCCTACCTCTTATTCAAGTCCTGGTCTTCCACTAATGTGGGAGAGGGGCCAATAGATGCTAGGGTCCTCACTCTATATGCCACCCTTGAATGACCATCTTCTCCTAATACCACTCCTTCTACTCTTAGTATTGACTTCGGATAATGCAGTAGAGAAGCCGTTGGACACAAGGGGCACCATTCTATATGGTGCCATTGGATGAAAGCCTACACCTTCTACCAGTTATTACAGCCCTGGGCTTCCTCTAATGTGGAAGAGGAGCCAATAAACGCTAGGGTCACCACTACATATGACACCCTTGGATGACAGCCTGCACCTCCTACCTCTTATTCCAGAACTGGGCTTCAACTAATATGGGAGAGGGGCCAATAGAAGCCAAGTTCCCCACTCTAAATGGCACCCTTGAATGACCACCATCTCCTCTGTCATTTATTCTATCCTTAGTACTGGCTGTAAATAATGCAGTAGAGAAGCCATTGGGCACAAGGGTCACCACTCAATATGGCACCCCAGAATGACCTCCTACTCCTACTTCTTATTGGCTTCCACTACAGTAGAGGGGTCATTGGGCACTAAGGCCCCCAATTCTACATTATGCTTTTGGATTACTGCCTATACCTCCTACCCTTAATTCCTTCCCTTGTGCTCCAGGCCCATGAGACTATATGGTACCCTTTGAAAACCACCTACTCCTCCAAGCCCTCATTCGAGCCCTGGTTGGTGTGACGCCCAGCTGCGCTTGGTATCACAGATCCTGGAAGAGTGCATTGATGGATTCCTCCACAAGAGGCCCCCATAAACATTCACACATCTCCATCTTCCACCTCATACCAGCAGAGGGAGCCATTAGGGATATAAATAGGGAAGGTGGAGCCAGGCAGTTCAGTTCCTGCAGAGTGAGACACAGAAACAGGTCAGTCTGCAGTGGAGCTCAGTGATTCAGCAGTTCCTCTGGAGAGTTCAGCAAGTACAGGTCTGAATGCAGAGTGGAGCTCAGTTCAGTTGTAGCTCAGAATAGTGAGCTTTAGGTGTGCCGGCGCCATAAGATCGGTGAAGCGCGGCAAGCTGCCGTTAGTGTGTTTAGCCTAGTGAGGGCCCGAGTAGGATGAAGGCAAGTGGAGAGTTAGTACATAGGGGGCAGAGGAGCTTAACTAGCTCACCCCGAAGAATTTACTGGACACCGGGACCGAAGCTTACCGGGATCTGGGATCTCTATGACCCAGTAAGGCATAACCGGAATCCCTGGAGAACTACAGGTCCCAGGATCGCTAAAGTGCTGATACGTAACAGAGCCGGGAGACACATAGGCCCCGCAAACTGAGGTGCGTGTATTCCAAGAAAAGGCCCTACCACAAAGTCAGCCAGCGCAGGACAGAGACAAAGTTAGGCCTAGCTCCAGGCAGGTCAGATACTTACTACGCAGAGGCAAGAAACAGGAGGCCCTACACCCGCTCATTGGGGAGGATCCTGACATGCACCCTTCACCCTACAGTGCTCCGGGATGTGCCTGAATTTCCATCAGTAAAAGGTACTGAAGTGACTATCGTGTCTGTCCCTGTTCTTGCTCTGACCCGGCTCGGTCTCGCCTGTCCTGCATTCCCCTTTCCGTACGCTGCCCTGAGGCCTAGCTCCACCTGTGGGGAACTATGCCATCGAGCTGCCTTATCACCGGCCTCAGTGGACTGCGAAGCGCTGGTGATTCTCACCAGAAACCACAGGTGGCGTCACGAACTTTAATAAAACTAACAACTATCAACGCTTTAAAAGAGACCCCAAGGTACGGGCCCGGGAGCCGACCACCGCGACATCCCCAAGGCCAGGCAAAGGCCCGGGTACCGAGTCATCCCTATCCCCTGGGCTAGTCATTGGCATACTGGTAAAAGGTGAAACCTAAATAAACCCAGACCAGCCAGGACTGTGGACTATTGCTACTAAGGCAAAAAAACGCAGATATGGAGTAAAGACTGAACTGTGACTCTGCACTATGTCCACAGCGAGGGCCAAGATCGGCAGATGGTGCTGACCACTGGAGAGGAGAAGTTCCTCTGCTCTTCTCTACACTTATGTATCATCCATAGTGTATATTTTATTTAGCCTCATGTTGTAAGGAAGGCAAAATCACTCATAATGATACTGATAGATATTGAGAGAGCTGCAATGTTGCATCTTTAATCTTCTAGTGATCCATAGAAGAGCTGCCTCTGATACCAGCTCTAGATAGATGGAGACTACAGAAGAAAAAACTGACCAGCACCTACGAACTGAATAAATCAAGTGTGAACAGGTGCAAGCTGACTGCATAATACACAAAGCAAAGAATACAGCCGCCTCTGTAAGGGCAAAGATATTGGCAGACATGGAATATATGAAAAGCAGATGCATTATTGTTGTATGGAATATACTTAGAAAATGAAGGGGCGTAGCGCATAAATTGCTCAATGCATAAGATAGATAGATACACGATAGATAATAGATACCGTAGATACAAAATAGATAATAGATAGATAATAGATAGATAATAAATATATAATAGATAGATAATAGATAGATAGATAATATATAGATAATAGATAAATAGATAGATAATAGATAGATAATATATAGATAGATAATAAATAGATAATAGATAGATAATAGATAGATAATAAATAAATAGATAACAGATAGATAAATAGATAGATAGATAATAGCTAGATAGATAGATAGATAATAGATAGATATATAGATAATAGATAGATAATAGATAGATGATAGATAATAGATAGATATATAGATAATAGATAGATACTAGATGATAGATAGATAATAGATAGATATATAGATAATAGATAGATAATAGATAGATGATAGATAATAGATAGATATATAGATAATAGATAGATACTAGATGATAGATAGATAATAGATAGATAGATAGATAGATAATAGATAGATATATAGATAATAGATAGATAATAGATAGATGATAGATAGACAATAGACAGACAGACATTACTAGCCCCAATCCCAAACCTCCGTGTGTCATACATCCCACTGACCGTGCAGGGCATTTTTATACTGATCCATATCTGCAGCTCCGGCCGCCGCTGATTACAATTAGTGTTTTCCCGGTTTTCTTCGCTTTGTGACTTCAATCCCTTCTGAGAAGTAAATCTGTGAAAATTGATTTGTTGGCAATAATGTCGAATTGATGAAAACTTTGACGAAGTTTATTTTTATTTCATTTATTTTTTCTCCCCCGTTCTAAATCCCTAATACTAAACAACAATGTCACAATTTAATGTAATATCATGTCCGATGCATATTCATGAAATAAAAATCTTGGCAGTGACACAAGGAGCGGGGATGAAGTGTTTGGCAGACTGCGTCACGTTTCCAGACCAGCGGATTTTTTGATTAAAGTCCCTTATCCGTGATATCATGCATATCCACTCTGTGATTAAAGTGATCTGGGCCTGACACTCACAATGTCAGCGCGCTCGGAGACCCTTCACACAAGACATGGCTGGAATATATATTGTCCTGGAGTGGAAGACAAACAATAAGGGGCGAGCCGGTCGCCGCCTAATGGCGTCTTGCGACCCCTCTGCTACATTCTTACCGGGCTGTATATACTGTATATGTGTGGGGTGGGGGAGGGGCGCAGTGTATATAGAGACGGTATTTAGAGGTAGCCGCTCTGTATAATGACACCAAGATTCCTTTTTCATTTCAGAATTATCCCCTGGATTTCGGTTTTATTGCATTTTTTCCCTGCAAAGCGTTAATACTCGCCGGCATCTTAATCATCGACTCTTTGGGGAGTTTTCCCCCCGAACAATTAAAGTGCGGAGTGGCTGGAGCGGAGGCTGCGGAGTGGAGGGTGGCAAATTAATCTTACTGGCCCAGATATGAAGCTGTCAGGTGGAACCCAGGCAGTTTATACAGAACGGCTAATAATGAAGGGATAGACAAAGGATGGTGCGGCGGGTTCGGAGGGGCTGCACCCACCCAGGGGCATTGAGACTATTAATGGGGTAATGTTAAAATAAAATAAAAATAGGTTAAAATTAGAAGTGGTTCTTATATATGATCTGGGCAATGCCGGGTGATGCATCACTAGGGATGTATGATGTGCCAGGACAGGGTGGCATCTAACTGCAGGCATTCTAAAAAAAAATAAAGATTTTGGATGGGCTGATCACCAGAAATGAGATCTGAGTGATGGTTTGAGAATTTGGGGGACTAGCCTCCTATCTAGTGCCCATATAGTGCCTAAAGTCTTACAATTATGAATGTAATGTGGGCACTAAATAGGCACTGATTATGGGGGTGCAGTATGGCAATGTCTGCACTGTGCGACAGCATAGGAGGAAAGTGGCCACCGCATGAAGGCAATACATGGTGTTTTACTGCTCTATGTTGGCACACTATGGCAGTATGTGGGCACTGTAGCCCTCATTGTTAATGGAGTGAGTTGAGGGTCAATAAATTGGGACTGCTTACCGGTCAGAGTCCAGGAGGTCATGTGGAATAAATGGACAGAGAGCAGTCATTACTCACCAGTCCCAGCTCCAGAGTCCGGCTCTGTCCTCCTTCCCGGATGGCCAGCTCCCTCTGCTCCCGGGAAGGTCAGGTTAACATGGTAACCTGGCAAGCGCCTCTTATGTCATACACTAACGCCTTATTGCACAGTATTCTGGTAGTTTAGCACCCTCATTCTTACCACATTTATTAACTTTTCTTCTCCACTGGAGTGCTTCTGAATCCTGACTAACCCATTTCTAGTACATCACTTGACTCTGTTTTCCAAGGTCCCTGTCTACATTCTTGGTTCTGTTGAGCCAAGGTGCTTGTTTGCATACTCGGCTCTGCCATTCCAACATGGTGCCTGTCTGCATACTAGGCTCTGCTGTTCCAAGAAGCTTCTCTGCATACTCGGTTCAGCCATTTCATGGTGCCTGTCTGCATACTTAACCCTGCTGTGCCAAGAAGCCTGTCTGCATACTGAACTCTGTGGTTCCAATGTACTTGTATGCATACTCGGCTCTGCGATTCCAAGGTGCCTGTACTATATACTTTACTTTGCCGTTCCACATTTCTTGTGCTTCCCAGCCGATCCAGCTTTGCCATGCCACATCCAAGGTACTGTCCACACATTGAATACTGCTGTTTTGAGCTCTAAGATGGCATCCAATCTATTCAGCTCTGCTGCTCCATGTCCAAAGTGCCATCTGCACACTTGTCTCTGTTGTTCTGCTTCCCATGGTGTTTATCCAGCTCTTAGTATCATAGAATCCTAGAATGTTAGATTTGGAAGGGACCTCCAGGGTCCTCATGTCCATCCCCCTGCTCAATGCAGGATTCACTAAACCATCTCAGACAGATGTCTGTCCAGCCTCTGTGTGAAGACTTCCATTGAAGGAGAACTCACCACCTCTCGTGGTTGCCTGTTCCACTCATTGATCACCCTCACTGTCAAAATTTTTTTCTAATATATAATCTGTATCTTCTCCTTTCAGTTTCATTCCATTGCTTCTCGTGTTTCCATGTGCAAATGAGAATAAGGATGATCCCTCTACACTGTGACATCCCTTCAGATATTTGTAGACAGCTATTAAGTCTCCTTTTTTATAAGCTAAACATTCCCAGATCCTCTAAACGTTCCTCGTAGGACATAGTTTGTGTAACGGGTCTGGGAGGCGGAACCTCTGGGCTACTATACAAGGGAACAGTCCTTGTAAGGGAGCGGGTGGCGACCAGGCAGGCAGTCACAGCAGGTGACCGGGACAGTCTCTGGGTGTACGGGCAGGAGGTCACGGCAAGTGATCAGGGCAGTCTCTGGAAGAACGGGCTGGAGGTCACGGCAAGTGACCGGGGCAGTCTCTGGAAGAACGGGCTGGAGGTCACGGCAAGTGACCTGGGCAGTCTCTAGGTAAAGGGTAGGTACGACCTGTGATGGCTGAACCTCCAGGTAGGCTAGCAAGGCAGATGGAGGATGTGTGCTCCCAGGTGAGCAAGCGAGAGTCTCTGGAATAGCAGGTGGTCACAGCACGTGACGGCGGAGCCTCCAGGTAGGCAAGCAGGCAGGTAGCGGAGAAGCGCTCCCAGGTGAGCGGGCAAGAGTCTGGAATAGCTGGTGGTCACAGCACGTGACAGCGGAGCCTCCGGGCAGGCAAGCAGGCAGGTAGCAGAGAAGCGCTCCCAGGTGAGCGGGCAAGAGTCTGGAATAGCTGGTGGTCACAGCACGTGACAGCGGAGCCTCCGGGCAGGCAAGCAGGCAGGTAGCGGAGAAGCGCTCCCAGGTGAGCGGGCAAGCTGGTCCATAGACAGACTGACCGGAGTTGTAAGGCAGACCGTCGGACCTCAGGCAAGCAGGCAGGTAGCTGATGTGCGCTCCCAGGTGAGCGGGCAAGTTGGTCCTTAGACAGACTGACCGGAGTTGTAAGGCAGACCGTCGGACCTCAGGCAGGCAGGCAGGTAACAGGAAATCAGGCAGGATTAGGACAGCAAGCTGGCAGGAATCTGGCAGGTAACTGGCAGGTAACTGGCAAGGGACCTGAGGGCTGAAGCAGAGTAGAACGGTGCAACAACATTGCTCGGGCACCTCCATTTTGGAGGAGGTGCCTTATATATGGTAAAGTCCTCCGGCCATTGGCCGGGGACTCCTTAGGACGGCGCGCGTGGCCCCTTTAAGAGGGAGGGAGGGCGCGCGCGCGTGCCCTAAGCACAGTGGCCGGGAAGGAGCGCGCGCTGCCAGCAGAGCGGGAGAGGGACGCCGGGCACGGAGCAGAGCGGTGAGGGGAACAGCGTCCCTGCCTAGCAGAGGGCAGGGACGCCGGCACTACAGTACCCCCCCCTTTAGGCCCCCCCTTTTTTAGGCCAGATAGAAATTTAGCTAGGATGAGAGGGGCATGGATGTTCTCCCGGGGCTCCCACGTTCTCTCCTCAGGACCAAACCCCTTCCAATCTACCAGAAAAAAGGTCTTTCCTCTTACCCTTTTGGTGGCAAGAATGTTCTCTACCTCAAACTCGTCCTCAGCAGAAACCGGAGCAGGAGGCGTACCTGTAGACTTGGAAAAAGAGTTAAGCACCACGGGTTTGAGGAGAGATACATGGAAGGAGTTAGGGATCCGTAAGTTGGCCGGGAGTTTCAATTTATAGGCCACCGGGTTGATCTGACTGATGACCTCCAGAGGACCGATGAACCGAGGTCCTAACTTGTAAGAAGGTATCTTGAGTCGAACATATTTAGATGAGAGCCAGACTTTATCTCCTGGACGAAATTGTGGAGGATCCAGGCGTTTTTTGTCAGCGTGTCTTTTCATACGCTCGGATGACAGAAGGAGTGCGGACCGGGTACTCTCCCATATGGAGGAAAATTTGCTAACGAGAGATTCCGCAGCCGGGTTGTCCACAGAGGTGGAGACAGGAAAAGGAATCCGAGGATGCTGACCAAAGACTACAAAAAACGGGGATTTGGAGGAGGATTCGCTCTCGTGATTATTATAAGAGAACTTGGCCCATGGTAGGAGATCCACCCAGTCAGAATGGTGGGCATTAACGAAGTGCCGGAGGTAACTGGTCAGGTTCTGATTGATCCGCTCCACTTGACCATTGGACTGTGGGTGGTAAGCGGAAGAGAAGTCCAGGGTGACGTCTAGTAGTTTACAAGTGGCTCTCCAGAAACGTGAGGTGAACTGTACCCCACGATCCGACACGATGTGGAGGGGCAGGCCATGAAGACGGAAGATGTGGCGGATAAAGTCTTTAGCCAGCTCGGGTGCAGACGGAAGGCCTGGCAGGGGAATAAAGTGAGCCATCTTGGAGAAGCGGTCAGCGACCACCCAAATGACCGTACAACCGGCAGAGACGGGGAGATCAGTTATAAAGTCCATTGCTATATGCTGCCAGGGGGCAGCAGGTACAGGAAGCGGAAGGAGGCGTCCGGCTGGCAGATGTCTCGGGACTTTGTTGCGGGCGCAGGACACACAGGCAGAAACAAAGTCTATTATGTCCTTGTGCAGGGTAGGCCACCAATAGTGCCGGGCAATAAGCTGGAGGGTCTTTTTCTGACCGGCGTGGCCAGCTAGTTTAGACGAATGGCCCCAGTGTAGGATCTTCTCCCGATCAGGTACTGAAACAAACGTCTTACCGGGAGGGAGACGATTTAGACTCACGGGAGCCACCTGCATTACTCTGGCGGGATCGATGATATGTTTAGGTTCTTCCTCGAGATCGGACACCAGAAAGGATCGGGACAAGGCGTCTGCTTTGACGTTTTTGTCAGCCGGGCGAAAATGAAGAACAAAATCAAAGCGAGCAAAAAACAAGGACCACCGGGCTTGGCGCGGGTTAAGTCTCTGGGCATGCTGGAGGTAAGCCAAGTTCTTGTGGTCAGTGTAAATTATTACCGGATGAAGAGCCCCCTCGAGTAGGTAACGCCACTCCTCCAATGCCAGCTTGATGGCCAATAACTCTCGGTCTCCTATGGAATAGTTGCGCTCAGAAGAGGAGAAGAGTTTGGAAAAGAAGCCACAAGTTACCATTCTCCCGGAAGAAGATTTTTGAGTAAGTACCGCTCCGGCTCCAGAGGAGGAGGCGTCAACTTCCAGGAAGAACTGCTTGTTGCCGTCCGGGCGATGCAGCACCGGGGCGGAAGAGAAGGCCTGTTTTAGGGAAAGAAAGGCCTCCTCTGCTTCGGGCGGCCACTCTTTGGGATTAGTACCCTTATGGGTGAGCGCGGAAATTGGGGCAGTCCGGGAAGAGAAGTGCGGGATGAAGAGGCGGTAATAGTTGGCGAAGCCCAGGAACCGTTGAATAGCCTTCAACCCCTCTGGTCGGGGCCATTTCTCGATGGCAGACAGTTTCTCAGGATCCATTTGTAGGCCGGTCTGAGAGATAATGTAGCCCAGAAACGGAAGCGAGGTCTGCTCAAAGAGGCACTTCTCATATTTAGCGTAGAGATGGTTCTGCCTGAGCCTGAGCAGGACCTGACGAACATCCCTCCGGTGAGTCTGGAGATCCGGAGAGAAGACTAAGATGTCGTCCAGGTACACCACTACGCAGGAGTAGAGAAGGTCCCGGAAGATGTCATTGACCAACTCTTGAAAGACGGCAGGAGCGTTACAGAGGCCAAAGGGCATTACCAGATATTCATAGTGGCCGTCCCGGGTGTTGAATGCCGTCTTCCATTCATCCCCCTGACGGATACGAACCAGGTTGTACGCCCCACGGAGGTCCAGTTTGGTGAAGATTCTAGCCCCCCTCAGACGATCAAATAACTCCGGAATGAGCCGAAGGGGGTACTTATTCTTCACCGTGATCTGGTTAAGGCCTCTATAGTCTATACAGGGACGGAGAGAGCCGTCCTTCTTTTTGACGAAAAAGAAGCCTGCTCCCGCCGGGGAGGTAGATTTCCGGATGAATCCCCTGGCCAGATTCTCCTCAATATATTCGGACATCGACCGGGTCTCAGCAGCGGATAATGGATAAATACGCCCACGGGGAGGAGAAGTACCAGGTAACAGGTCGATAGGGCAGTCGTATGGTCTATGAGGGGGTAGTGTCTCTGCCTCCTTTTTATTAAAGACATCAGCATAAGACCAATAAGGAATCAGAAGTCCAGGTAGATTAGCTGGGGTAGGAGAAGGACGGACGGGATGAACGGGAACCAGACAGGTCTTATGGCAGCCCTGTCCCCAGCGAAGGACTTCTCCGGTCTGCCAGTCAAGAACGGGTGCATGTTTCTGGAGCCAAGGTAGGCCTAGCAAGAGGGCGTGAGAGAGTCCAGGCAGAACATGGAAGGAGATACTTTCAGAATGCAGCATTCCCACCTGCAGAGTAATGGATTCGGTGATGAGTTGGATGGGGCGTGGTAAGAGCCCCCCATCCACGGCAGCAACAGACAAGGGTACAGCCAGAGGTTTGGTGGGGATGCGGTATTTCTCTACCAGGGACTGTGAAATAAGATTCCCGGCTGCTCCAGAGTCCAGTTGGGCTAGTTCGAAATAACGGTTCTCCCCGTAGACGATTGAAACTGACAACAGCAGGGATGGAGAGGATTTATTCTTGTCTAGGTCGACCTCTCTGAGCGAACCTAGACACAGGCGTTTCCCGACCTCTCCGGGCAGGCACAGATCCGGTGCTCCTTACTGCCACAGTAGAAGCAGGTCCCCTCGGCACGGCGTAAGTCCTGACGGGTCTTGACCATCTTGGTCTGGTCGACCTGCATAGGCTCAGGAGGGTGTACCTGGTTAGAGACAGAAGGAATGACGGGTTTCTGAAAAGTAGGAGCTAGATGTGGTAACCTCCTCTCACGGGTGACCTCTCTGGCACGCTCCTGGAACCGTAGGTCAATCCGGGTGGCAAGAGTTATTAAGTCATCGAGAGTGGTAGGAATGTCCCGACCGGCAAGTTCATCTTTAATACGGCCGGACAGACCCTCCCAGAAGACGGAAACCAGAGCGTCGTTATCCCAGGCCAGCTCCGAGGCAAGGGTACGGAACCGTATGGCATATTGGCCCACGGTGAGACTTTCCTGACGGAGGCGTAGCAACGATGATGCGGATGAGGTCTTCCGTCCGGGTTCGTCGAAGACTTTCCGGAAAGCCGTGAGAAAAGCAGGCAAGTTGGACACCAGGGGGACTCCTCTCTCCCATAGAGGATTTAGCCAGGCCAGGGCCTCCCCGGTGAGATGGGACATGATGAATGCAATTTTGGCTCGGTCGGAGTTAAACTGGTGGGACAATAGTTCAAAGTGCAGGGTGCACTGATTTATGAAGCCCCGAGCCTGGGCTGAGTCGCCTCCGAAGCGAGGAGGTGCAGAAAGCCGAGGTCCGGGGTAGGAAATCATGGTGTTAGTGGACAGCGGAGCTGCCGGATTGCGAGACATGGCACTGGCGGAGGTTGTTGGTGGAGCAGTCAGAGTGTCCAGGCGAGTATTGACATTCCGCAGGTGACCCAGGATGGACTCCTGTTGGGACCTCTGACGGGACAGTTCATGACACAGGTCCGAGAGCGAGGGAGCTTGGGTGCCACCGGGTTCCATGGCCCGAGCAAACTGTAACGGGTCTGGGAGGCGGAACCTCTGGGCTACTATACAAGGGAGCAGTCCTTGTAAGGGAGCGGGTGGCGACCAGGCAGGCAGTCACAGCAGGTGACCGGGACAGTCTCTGGGTGTATGGGCAGGAGGTCACGGCAAGTGATCAGGGCAGTCTCTGGAAGAACGGGCTGGAGGTCACGGCAAGTGACCGGGGCAGTCTCTGGAAGAACGGGCTGGAGGTCACGGCAAGTGACCGGGGCAGTCTCTAGGTAAAGGGTAGGTACGACCTGTGATGGCTGAACCTCCAGGTAGGCTAGCAAGGCAGGTGGAGGATGTGTGCTCCCAGGTGAGCAAGCGAGAGTCTCTGGAATAGCAGGTGGTCACAGCACGTGACGGCGGAGCCTCCAGGTAGGCAAGCAGGCAGGTAGCGGAGAAGCGCTCCCAGGTGAGCGGGCAAGAGTCTGGAATAGCTGGTGGTCACAGCACGTGACAGCGGAGCCTCCGGGCAGGCAAGCAGGCAGGTAGCGGAGAAGCGCTCCCAGGTGAGCGGGCAAGAGTCTGGAATAGCTGGTGGTCACAGCACGTGACAGCGGAGCCTCCGGGCAGGCAAGCAGGCAGGTAGCGGAGAAGCGCTCCCAGGTGAGCGGGCAAGCTGGTCCATAGACAGACTGACCGGAGTTGTAAGGCAGACCGTCGGACCTCAGGCAAGCAGGCAGGTAGCTGATGTGCGCTCCCAGGTGAGCGGGCAAGTTGGTCCTTAGACAGACTGACCGGAGTTGTAAGGCAGACCGTCGGACCTCAGGCAGGCAGGCAGGTAACAGGAAATCAGGCAGGATTAGGACAGCAAGCTGGCAGGAATCTGGCAGGTAACTGGCAGGTAACTGGCAAGGGACCTGAGGGCTGAAGCAGAGTAGAACGGTGCAACAACATTGCTCGGGCACCTCCATTTTGGAGGAGGTGCCTTATATATGGTAAAGTCCTCCGGCCATTGGCCGGGGACTCCTTAGGACGGCGCGCGCGGCCCCTTTAAGAGGGAGGGAGGGCGCGCGCGCGCGCCCTAAGCACAGTGGCCGGGAAGGAGCGCGCGCTGCCAGCAGAGAGGGAGAGGGACGCCGGGCACGGAGCAGAGCGGTGAGGGGAACAGCGTCCCTGCCTAGCAGAGGGCAGGGACGCCGGCACTACAGTTTGCAGTCCGATCACCATCCTGGTAGCTCTTCTCTGAATTTGCTCCAGTTTTTCAATGTCTATTTTAAAACGTGGTGTCTTATATCCTATGTTGCTCCATGTGCACAGACACCCCCAGGCCATGAAACTCTTCCAGACCTATGGCTTAGAGAATCTACCTTACCAGGTGACCCATACCATTAGTCAGGCAATACAATCAGCATTCAGAGGTTAATCTAGTAAAATGGTGAAGGGCAAAACCGGGTCACAACATTGATATAACAATCCAATAGGTGCAACACGATAGTATATGAATACAAGCGGCATAAACTGACAAATTAAGACATTTTTAGTACGGCACATGGGACATGATTGGCCACTGAACCTCCCTACAACCTAACTGGTTGATCAGATGGATCCTGCAATTATCCTACAGTGCTGTCAGGGATGTTAGCTGGGCGGCCCGGTGCATTGCGCTTGTGCCGCCAATTGTTAGATTGTGAAAACAGTTCAGTAGTTTTAAAGTTGTAAAAGCGTGGCGGGTCCCACCGGGCTCATTACTTGGTGGTAACTCGTACCTTGTTCTCTCTCTGCTTAGGGTGTGCCAAATACTACGGGTATAAAGTTCACTATACTTTCTATACTACCGTATCCCCAGGTCATCTCTCCTTCCATCGGCCATGTTTCTGTGACACAAGGAGACTCAGTGCTCTACCTGCTCCACATGGAGACTGGGCGACCCACCTGCTTGGTCTCCATAATGACAATGCTCAGCGGCATAAATGTGGGTTACGGCAACACATCGGGACTCCTAACTCAGCAAAATGTATGGGGTCTATTAATCTTTAACCGATTCCCACTTTCTACTCCCATCCCACCAAAAATTATCTCCCAATAAGGACACCCTTTATGATGCCAAACATTGTGGTGCTCTACAATGTCATGCATTACCTCCAGTAACAAGGCGACCAATTCTTCCGGAACACCGCCTACTATTTGGGGTAAAGTAACGCACAACATATGTACAATAAACACTTTAATAATATTAAATATCAAATAAATAAGAGTTACAATAGGCAGATCCTTACATTAGGAATAACAGAGGTGGGTGACAATGAAGAGATGATGACGAATGGTAATATTTTACCACAACAGACATGTCTGAAGAGCAGAGAGGTCTTCTTTAAACATGGGTTATATGCCACAGCCTACTGGAGTAAGCTTGCTGGCCATGGCAATAGCCCACCTGCCTTTTAGTGGCCTCACATCACAATCACGACTTTGTCTAAATTTTGGAACCCATTCAATGGAGAATTCTCAAAGTTCTTTGGGCAAAAGAAACTAATTTGTTGCCCCCCCCCATAACTTGCCCTTGCCACCACCATGACTGAAACGAGTTAAGTGTATTTTATAGGAAATAAATATACTTCATCCAACTTGTTGCCTCATTAACATGTATAATGGCTTCTCCTAGCAGTGGGGCAGGACTTGGAAGGCGTCCAGAAATTCACATCTGTAGTGCTCAAGGGCTAATGATGATATCATTACTGCTGTATCTTCTTTTTCCACAGGTAAGAATGGAGACATGATTAATCCACTTAAAGGGGTAATGTGAGGTCTTAGTGAACGGAAGGAATGTCACGGTACCGCTTTGTAGCCCCCAAACGTCTGTATATTAGTGTGGTGTTACACAATGTATCATTGTACGCTTGTTCTAGAACCCAATGTATCAATGTTCTCAGTGTTCCATTGTCCTGTTAGTGTGAAGGTTCCAGCATTCTAGAACCCTCATGGGGCAAATATCTTGGGCATGATGAAGCTTAGGGGGCACTTATATATAATCCAATGGCTTATTGCTGATGCCAAGAGGCCCTGGGTCCCAAGCAGAGATCCCAGAACATGTTCCCTTGATGGCAACAATATTCCTTTGGTGGCAACACCACTGTTGGTTCCATGCTCAGATGAGATGGTCACCTTTCTAGAGATGATAGAATAAATTTGCAGGACCCTCATCCAGTGGCCATGTCAGTAGTCCATGGCAGCCAGAGAGGAACCCTGAGAACCGTCTCCTACCTGCCAGAACCCCCAACACCTCTTCTGATTTGTAGGTAATTTTTGTGGTGTGACACACACATGACGTTGCACTGGGCCTACAAAGCCACCATCATCTGGCACATTGGAGCTGATATGGATTATTGGATTTATCACCATATTGGATTTTTCTACTAATACCATGGTCATATTCTAAACTGTCCATCCAGCCTAGAGGTGAACTAGACCCAAGTCCAATGGTTCAGGTTCTGGCCCATTAATGAGGACCTATCACATTGGTACCTACATCCCTATACCTACCATGTTGGTCTAGGAGATCCTTTTTCCATAACTACGCCCATTTTTCAGGCCACAACGCTTCCCATCACTTCACTAACACCAGGGTCATAATCTAAGCTGCGGATTCCGGTAGGTAGGGGGAGGTTTGCAGGTCCTCCATCCTGCCACTGGACCATAGTCCTGCAAATCGATTTATCTCTGCTGTTTTCTTATCTGCCGCCTCGAAGTATCAGGAGATGACAGGATATCTCCATAGCTGTCCGGTCATGCAAGTTACTTTATTATATCATTTACATCACACAACAAAATGGGTCATAAAGCAGAATTGGATCGACTGCGTGCCCAGACCTCACATTTTTTCCATTCTACTGGTCAAAAAGAGTAGGACCCCTTTAAGAGAAGACTGTTCCTAGAAGAGACAGAAGGGGGCAGCGGAGAGGATTCATGACAGTGAATGGATTGCATTTTCCTGTAGGTGGACAACCCCGTTTATGGTGGGATATAAATGTGTCGGCTTGTTATTTCCCTCTCTGCGGCTGACTTTCTATTATCCCTCATTGTGAGAATACAAAGCAGAAAGTTCATGTGCAGGTGCTCGAGGGCCGGGAGTCTGTCCCTGAACAGAGGGAGAACATAGAAGTCTGGAAATGATGAATATTCACGAGCTCGACGCCTTCTTCAACTTTTCTTACTTAAAATTTTTACTGACTAAATGATGGTCCTTGGGGGAAGCTGATTTGTAATCATGACCTGTGTGTGTGTTTGTGCGTGTGCATCCACATTAACGCTTCGGAGCAGGAATCACAGAAATGTGCTAATACTGCTGGGTTATCTGCATTATTCAGAAAATCTATCTGCAGCCGCGTGGAATCGCTGGAAGCGAAATGAACTACATTAAACCTCCCCCCCGGGGAGGTGTATACAGGGATATCACATTACACTAAAGCCGCCATCATCTGGCACATTGGGGATGATATGGATTATTGGATTTGTCACCAAATTGGATTTTTCTACTAATACCATGGTCATATTCTAAACTGCCCCTCCAGCCTAGAGGTGAACTAGACCCTAGTCCAATGGTTCAGGTTCTGGCCCATTAATGAGGACCTATCACATTGGGACCTACATCCCTATACCTACCATGTTGGTCTGGGAAGTCCTTTTTCCATAACTACGCCCTTTTTTTCAGGCCACAACCCTTCTCAACCCTTCACCACCCTGTCCTTTGACACCCCCTGGATGTTTATTATGAAGCGATGGCTCTTTATGATGCTTTTTATCCAAAACCTTTGGAAGTGCAGCTTTCCGGGAGGTTTTAGGATGCTATGAGATTTACCAACACTTCCATGAGTCTTCCCATTTCTACAGGAGTCCCCCAGCCTATAGGTGAACTAGACTATAGTCAGTCAAATTGTGACGGCCTGCGGCTGCAGTCTGTCACAGAACTCCTGGGTGTTGCACAGACGGATTCTCCCCAGTGGCCTCAATACATGCAGACACCTCCACCCAAGTCCACTAGATGGAGCCCTGTCAGGTATATATGTACTGGGGGGTGGAGTTCAGGAAGTGAGTCAGTGGGAAGCAGTGAGTGTGACATGATGCTGCAGCACCAGACAAGCTGAAGTCTGTGTGGCTGAAAGCCAGGCTAGGCCCAAACTGCGGGCTGGTCTGGCCAGTGAGAGCCTAGAGTGGGCTAGAAGGCAAGAAGAAGAGAAGAGCCATGAGGGACAGAGAAACCACAGAGGGTTCGTCCCCTGATGCAAGCCGGGAACCGGGCCCGAGCCTATTGGGATCTCTATGCCGAGTAGGAAATCCGGCATACTGAGGAGGATTTCATATCCCTCAGTCCTCCCGTGAATACCGCACATTCAGAGGACTAGGTACCATGAAGGCCCCAGCGTCCAGGGATCGTGGTAACCAGTGGGAAAGCCCTCGCCGCCAAGCAAGACGGGTGAGAGAAATATCAAGAGAGCTAGACTCTGTTCCAGGCAGGTCAGAAGCTCCAGGGAGAGAGACAGGAAGATACAGAAAGGAGGCCTTACACCCACTCACTGGGGAGCAAGACCGGAAATGCACACCACCTACAAGTACCCCGGACCGTACCTGACTACCATCTGCAGTAAAGGTACTGAAACTAGCCCCGGTGTGTGTCTGTTCTTCCTCTGACCCGGCTGGGTCCCCTCTCTCCTGCATCCCTTCACACCATCCCTGCCCCAGGGGGCCCGCTCCGCCTGTGGGGAGCAGAAACACCTCAGCTGCCATCTTATCACCCCCCGGAGGTCTGCAGCAGCACTGGTAATCCTTACCGGGCACCACAGGTGGCGTCACGAACTGTTTATTTATTTTATCCAAGTTCCAATCCCCTTTTTCAAGACTGACCTCAGGGTACGGGCCCGGGAGCCAACCACCGCGACATCCCCCAAACCAGGTAAAGGCCCGGGTACCGAGTCATCCCCATCCCCTGGGCGCATCACAATTGTTTAGGTTCTGGAGCATTAATGAGGATCTATCACAATGGGACCTACATCCCTATACCCACCATCTTGGTCTGGGAGGTCCTTTTTCCATAACTACACCCTTTTTTTCAGGCCACAACTCTTCCCAACCCTTCACCATCCTCTCCTTTCGCACCCCATATATGTGTATTATGAAGCAATGGCTCTTTATCCAGATCCTTCGGAAGTGCTGCTTTCTGGGAGGTTTTAGGATGCTATGATATTTGCCAACACTTCCATGAGTCTTCCTATTTCTTCAGGAGTTCCCCAGCCTAGAGGTGAACTAGACCATAGTCAGTCCAATTGTTTAGGTTCTGGAGCATTAATGAGGATCTATCACAATGGGACCTACATCCCTATACCTACCATGTTGGTCTGGGAGGTCATTTAATTTTTGAAACTTTTTCCATAACTGCGCCCTCTTTTCAGGGCACAACCCTTCCTGACCCATTACCATCCAGTCCTTTCATACCTCCTAGATGTATATTAGGAAGTGAGGGCTCCTTATGATGATGGATCATCCGGACCCTTCTCCTTTCTTCAGGAGCCCCCCAGACTTTTGGGAGAGTCTGAAAGTATGACCCTACTTGAACCTGCCAATGGAGTAAATTTCCACTGCTGGGGTTCTTCACAATTCCCTATTGATGATGTGCATGGAGCCGTATTGAGAAAATCCTGAGACCCAAGACAAAATCTTTAAGAGGGTTATGACGCTGAGTCACTTCTCATGGACAAGCCGTGAGTCAGGCAAGTCAATGAGTCTGAGGTCAAGAGCTAGGAAGGTATGTCATCAACAGAGGGAAGAGTCAAAGGAATGGTCACGTCACAGTCCGGGGTCAAAATTCCAAGGTCAGTGTGCATCAAGGAAAAAGTGGTAATACAAACGGGTTAGTCAAAAGGGAAATCCAAGGTCTGGCAACAAAGATCAAAATGTAAGAGTTCATAGCACAGAGCAAACACACCACTGAGCTAAAAGCTACGACTGGCAGTGATCTGGGACCAACAGTTTAGCTAAGTAGCTGGGTAATCACTCAGAACAGGGAACACCTGAAGGAAGCTCATCACCTCCCAGTTTTAGATTGAACAGCTGAGCTATCAAAATATCAACAGCTCAACACGCCGCTGCACTAGATTGGACAACTGAGCTGTCACTAACCAAATTGACAGTTCAGCATGACCTTAATCCCATAGGGCAGCAAAACTGTCCCAGACACACTGAGAGGAGGAATCGTGAAAGGGTCACCTGATTACCATGTGTCATTTATAAAACTTGTGACTCCTTTGTACAACTGGTGTCCTCTTTATCCTTTATGGCTACACATCACGTTCACATAGTAAAATACAGATTTTCTTCACTTCCTGAGGAATTTCTATGAAGTCAAATAATGACCCCATAATTATATAGTATTGATTTTCCATCAGGAGATCCAGTAAAAAGTACGGAGGCAATGCATCCTACGAAAAATATCCTGATGGTCAAACTCACACATGCACATACATGCTCCACTGGATTTACAAGAGGCAGAAGGGAAATATCTGTGCCATCAGAGCTTATCTCCAACATGAAGAGTAAGTCAGTACATTGTGGTTGTCCTCTGGGCTACATATGTCTAATGAGGATCCCAAGACTAAGACGAAGATCTCTGCCATCATTTTTTATAACCACACCCTGTTTACAAGCCTCTATCTTTCTACACCCCTATTTACTGTCCCATGTTCCCAGTTGCCAGAGCTCTGTAGGAAAATGAAACAGAATGACTCCAAAATATCCTTCTGAAATCATTGTTTTCTTGGATGTTTTGGGAGGCTTTTAAAGCACTTGGGAGATTCCCTAACTCTTCCTGGAGTCCAGTACATTTCAGCTTTTTCCAGTAACTTCCCAAACTTTTTCCAAGAATTAGGAAGTGTTGGTCAGGCTGTTAGGCGTCGAGCTGTTGCTGGATTTAAAATAGGTCCAGAACCTTCTGTGGTTTCCCATTCCTATCCAGCTGGGGCTGATGCTGCTCAGCATTGTCGTCAGCCCCAACATCTAGCTGGTCCACGAGATATGCAGATTGTCTTATGGGTGTTTGTGCCTAGCAGTGTTAAGCATAGGTTGCGGAGAGAGACAGGGCTGTTTGAGCCCAAGTCCAGGATTCTCCGCACTGAGCATGTCGGTGACCTGGCGGACCGTGATTGGTGGTTGGGCAACCCCCTGATCCGGTGACCTGGCACCGCCTGATTGGTCGCGGGTGACAACACCAATAGTGCGAAGGTGGGCAGGGCTTAGTCTTTAAAAGACCCGCCTACAAACATGGCGGCACGCTCTGATCATTGAGCAAGTGATGCTGATGTGTGGACGACTGTGCTCCACGTAGTTTCTATAGGCAGGCTAGTTGAAATAGGCAGGCTAGTGGAAATAGGCAGGTAGCTTCGCCTAGCAGTCTGGCTCTGCCAAAGGGGTCGCCTAACACCCCGAGCAGCCTGCAGGCGTCCTATCCACGGCTATCGCCTGTCTGCCACGTGGAGTAGTACCCTTCAGTCCGGTAGCACGACGGCTGGAGGCACGTGTACCCGTCGGCGTAGTCACACACACATCCTAGCGCCGCGAGTGTATCCCCTGTTTAGTTAACAGGGCTACAGCTACTTCCCCGGTCGCGCATCTCCCGTGTAGTTAACGGAGATAGAGCGAACCGCTATACCCGTTCCTGTGTGCAGTAACACGGAAGGGTTATCAATTAAGTTGGTTACTTTCCTTTCCACCCGGAAAGTGTTCGGCAGCAGTCCACCAGGCTGCATCGCGGACCTCGGGGTCGGTTGCGTTCCATTATAATAAAGTTGTCTGCAACCACCCTCCTAACAGTATCAGAGCGCCAGGGTCTTGCCGAACATGGCCGACAACCAGCAACTGCTGCAATATATACAACGAATTGAGGCCAGACTTAAGTCTCTTGAACAAGCTGTCTCGGTCGCTGATATCACTGCAGTAGCTATCCAGGCGGCCAATATTATTAACTCGGCTGCGGTGAATAATGCGACCACAGCAAGTGCTCCATTACCCCATTTTGCTCTCCCCGAAAAATTTTCTGGGGACAGTAAATTTTACAGGCGTTTTATTACTTTATGCTCCATTCACTTGGAGATGATGGAGGCACGGTTCCCCTCTGAAAGAGCCAAAGTGGGTTATGTCATCTCCATACTCTCCCACAGGGCTCTGGAGTGGGCTACTCCTCTATGGGAGCGGAATGATCCGGTTGTAGCAAATGCGGGTCTTTTCCTTAAGACCCTAAAAAGTATATTCATTGGTCCTCAGGTCACGCATGATACGGCCCTTAAGCTTCTTGCGTTGATCCAGGGTTCGGCCACTGCCAGCCACTATGCCATCCAGTTTAGAACCCTAGCGGCTGAACTGGATTGGTCTGAGCGGTCGCTTATCCCGGTGTTCTGGAAGGGTCTGGCTGGTCATGTTGAAAACGCTCTATCTACCAGAGAGATTCCAACCTCCCTGGAGGAGTTAATATCTCTCGCAAACCGAATTGATTTGCGTCATGCAGAACACAGGTTAGAGCTGGAGGTCGCCAAACCTCAGTATCGATTGGCACCATCCTTCTCTAGACCCATTTCCGAACTCGCGACTCCCGACCCGGAGCCTGAGGCTATGGATATATCCCGGACTGAGTCTAGTCCCTCTCGTTCCCGACCTTCACATCTCTTGGAGTACCCCGTAAATAAGGGTTCCCAGCAGTCGGGAAAACGAGTAGGTCTTACCACCGTTGGAGGAGTTGTATTAGATTCTGGGACTTCTTCCTCCAAATTATTATATAATGTGACATTGTCCTTTAGTACATCTGCAATTATTGCCAAGGCGTGGGTGGACTCTGGTGCTGATGGCAACTTTTTGTCATCTACGTTTGCACAGAGGCTCGCCATCCCTATAGAGTTATTGTCAACACCAATGAACATCAGTGTAGTCAATGGTTCACTCGAGGACACGCAAATCACCCACCAGTCGATTCCCCTCACCATGTCATTTCCTCAGGGCCACCGCGGGAGGTCATCTCCTTTCTTATTATTCCCGATGGATTAGACGAGGTGTTATTGGGTCTCCCCTGGCTACGTTGTCTTACTCCACACATTGACTGGAATACGGGGAGAATTTCTTCCTGGAGTGAGAATTGTGCGTCTCAGTGTATGGTCACAGTCACCCGGAGGGTAGTCTCTGATCCCTCTACCGTTGTGCGTTGTGGCTTCCGGTACAGATTCTTTGTCTGTCCCCAGGACCCGGGTCTTGTCAGACTATGTCAAAAAGAACTCTCAGGTAGAGAGGGTGGCTGCAGTGTCCTCTAACCAGGTTCCATTGGGGAGGACATTTGTTTCCCCTAATCTACAAAATATGGTGCTCTCCTGGGCTCATGCCCCTAAGATCGGAGCTCATCTGGGGGTCAAATGTACCACTAAGTCCCTTCAACGGTCCTATTGGTGGCCCCGGTGGCGCCAGGACGTCAAGGACTTTGTTCTCGCATGTCCCATCTGTGCAAGAGATAAATCTTTCCGTCGAAGTCCGGCTGGTCTTCTCCATCTGTCACCCGTGACGGACTCCACACATAAAGAGTCGGTTGTCACTTCTCGTCGTCCTGCCCCCGTATTCTATCCTGGCGACAGAGTGTGGCTCACGGCTCGCAATTCTAAAGTATGCGGGGAATCTGCTAAGTTTGCCCCCCACTTTAAAAAAGGGTACCCTGTACACCGGAGGGGTCGCAGTTCTGAGGATCTCTTCTGTGACCCGGTGGACCACATTCATGCTCCCCTGCTCGTTGAGGAAAATGAGCGTCAAGTGGACTGTGTTCCACGTAGTTTCTATAGGCAGGCTAGTTGAAATAGGCAGGCTAGTGGAAATAGGCAGGTAGCTTCGCCTAGCAGTCTGGCTCTGCCAAAGGGGTCGTCTAACACCCCGAGCAGCCTGCAGGCGTCCTATCCACGGCTATCGCCTGTCTGCCACGTGGAGTAGTACCCTTCAGTCCGGTAGCACGCCGGCTGGAGGCACGTGTACCCGTCGGCGTAGTCACACACGCATCCTAGCGCCGCCAGTGTATCCCCTGTTTAGTTAACAGGGCTACAGCTACTTCCCCGGTCGCGCATCTTCCGTGTAGTTAACGGAGATAGAGCGAACCGCTATACCCGTTCCTGTGTGCAGTAACACGGAAGGGTTATCATTTAAGTTGGTTACTTTCCTTTCCACCCGGAAAGTGTTCGGCAGCAGTCCACAAGGCTGCATCGCGGACCCCGGGGTCGGTTGCGTTCCATTAGAATAAAGTTGTCTGCAACCACCCTCCTAGCACATGCATTGATTGAGTCTCACCCTCTCTGGTTGACTCTAGTGAAACACTATTCTTTCCTCTCTGACCATCTAATCAAACTCAAAATCTGAAAACTCCATAGCTGCCCGCATCCTCCACCAAATTAAGAGGGCTGAATTAAGCTCACAGTTTTCTAATGGGCTGGGCACCACAAACAATCATGATTTGGACCAAACCTGTAGATTGAGAGAAGAAACACTCAAAAAATATATAAACTGTATATACACTGCGTGCAGAATTATTAGGCAAGTTGTATTTTCGAGGATTATTTTTATTATTGATCAGCAACTATGTTCTCAATCAACCCAAAAGACTCATAAATATCCAAGCTTAATATTTTTGGAAGTTGGAGTGTTTTTTTTTTAGATTTGGCTATCTTAGGAGGATATCTGTTTGTGCAGGTAACTATTACTGTGCAGAATTATTAGGCAACTTAATAAAAAACAAATATAATCCCATCTCACTTGTTTATTTTCACCAGGTAAACCAATATCAGTGCACACAATTTAGAAATAAACATTTCGGACATGCAAAAACAAAAACCAAAAATATTAGTGATCAATATAGCCACCTTTCTTTATGATGACACTCAACAGCCTTGCATCCATAGATTCTGTCAGTTGCTTGATCTGTTTTCGATCAACATTGCGTGCAGCAGCCACCACAGCCTCCCTGACACTGTTCCGAGAGGTGTACTGTTTTCCCTCCCTGTAGATCTCACATTTTATGATGGACCACAGATTCTCTATGGGGTTCAGATCAGGTGAACAAGGGCGCCATGTCATTATTTTTTCTTCTTTTAGACCTTTACTGGACAGCCATGCTGCTGTGGAGTAGTTGGATGCATGTGATGGAGCATTGTCCTGCATGAAAATCTTGAATGATACTGACTTCTTCCTGTACCACTGCTTGAAGAAGTTGTCTTCCAGAAACAGGCAGTAGGTCTGGGAGTTGAGCTTCACTCCATCCTCAACCCGAAAAGGTCCCACAAGTTCATCTTTGATGATACCAGCCCATACCAGTACCCCACCTCCACCTTGCTGGTGTCTGAGTCGGAGTGGAGCTCTCTGCCCTTTACTGATCCAGCCTCTGGCCCATCCATCTGGCCCATCAAGAGTCACTCTCATTTCATCAGTCCATAAAACCTTTAAAAAATCAGTCTTAAGATATTTCTTGGCCCATTCTTGACGTTTTATCTTATGTTTCTTGTTCAAAGGTGGTCGTTTTTCAGCCTTCCTTACCTTGACCATGTCCCTGAGTATCGCACACTTTGTGCTTTTTGATACTCCAGTAACGTTGCAGCTCTGAAATATGGCAAATCTGGTGGCGAATGGCATCTTGGCAGCTTCACGCTTGATTTTCCTCAACTCATGGACAGTTATTTTGAGCCTTTCTTGGCCAACACGCTTCTTGCGACCCTGTTGGCTATTTGCCATGAAACGCTTGATTGTTCAGTGATCACGCTTCAAAAGTTTGGAAATTTCGAGACAGCTGCCTCCCTCTGCAAGACATCTCACAATTTTGGACTTTTCAGAGCCAGTCAAATCTCTCTTCTGACCCATTTTGCCAAAGGAAAGGAAGTTGCCTAATAATTAAGCACACCTTATATAGGGTGTTGATGTCATTAGTCAACTCCCCTCCTCATTACAGAGATGCACATCACCAGATTTACTTAATTGGTAGTTGGCTCTCAAACCTATGCAGCTTGGAGTAGGACAACATGTATAAAAAGTATCATGTGGTCAAAATACTAATTTCCCTAATAATTCTGCACACAGTGTATACAGTACAGACCAAAAGTTTTGACACACCTACTCATTTAAAGATTTTTCTGTATTTTCTTGACTATGAAAATTGTACATTCACACTGAAGGCATCAAAACTATGAATTAACACATGTGGAATTATCTACTTAACAAAAAAGTGTGAAACAACTGAAAATATGTCTTATATTCTAGGTTCTTCAAAGTAGCCACCTTTTGCTTTGATGACTGCTTTGCACACTCTTGGCATTCTCTTGATGAGCTTCAAGAGGTAGTCACCAGAAATGGTTTTCACTTCACAGGTGTGCCCTGTCAGGTTTAATAAGTGGGATTTCTTGCCTTATAAATGGGGTTGGGACCATCAGTTGTGTTGTGCAGAAGTCAGGTGGATACACAACTGATAGTCCTATTGAATAGACTGTTAGAATTTGTATTATGGCAAGAAAAAAGCAGCTAAGTAAAGAAAAACGAGTGGCCATCATTACTTTAAGAAATGAAGGTCAGTCAGTCCAAAAAATTGGGAAAACTTTGAAAGTGCCCCCAAGTGCAGTTGCAAAAACCATCAAGAGCTACAAAGAAACTAGCTCACATGAGGACCGCCCCAGGAAAGGAAGACCAAGAGTCACCTCTGCTTCTGAGGATAAGTTTATCTGAGTCACCAGCCTCAGAAATCGCAGGTTAACAGCAGCTCAGATTAGAGACCAGGTCAATGCCACACAGAGTTCTAGCAGCAGACACATCTCTACAACAACTGTTAAGAGGAGACTTTGTGCAGCAGGCCTTCATTGTAAAATAGCTGCTAGGAAACCACTGCTAAGGACAGGCAACAAGCAGAAGAGACTTGTTTGGGCTAAAGAATACAAGGAATGGACATTAGACCAGTGGAAATCTGTGCTTGGTCTGATGAGTCCAAATTTGAGATCTTTGGTTCCAACCACCATGTCTTTGTGCGACGCAGAAAAGGTGAACGGATGGACTCTACATGCCTGGTTCCCACCGTGAAGCATGGAGGAGGTGTGATGGTGTGGGGGTGCTTTGCTGGTGACACTGTTGGGGAATTATTCTAAATTAAAAGCATACTGAACCAGCATGGCTACCACAGCATCTTGCAGCGGCATGCTATTCCAACCGGTTTGCGTTTAGTTGGACCATCATTTATTTTTCAACAGGACATTGACCCCAAACACACCTCCAGGCTGTGTAAGGGCTATTTGACAAGAAGGAGAGTGATGGGGTGCTACGCCAGATGACCTGGCTTCCACAGTCACCAGACCTGAACAGAATCGAAATGGTTTGGGGTGAGCTGGACCGCAGAGTGAAGGCAAAAGGGACAACAAGTGCTAAGCATCTCTGGGAACTCCTTCAAGATTGTTGGAAGACCATTTCCGGTGACTACCTCTGACGCGCCCCCAGGGCCGTGGGGTACTCGGCAGCCGGGCCTCCGGTTGCCGGAGGATATCACGGTGGCTGGCCCAGTCCGTGACCCAGGGCGGTCAGTAAAGGGGGATATTTTTTTATATGGAATTTTTGGTATTGTTCGTGACGCCACCTGTGGGTTGCGGCTAAAGGGAGCCGCCGCTGCGGAGCAGTCTTCTGGAGCTGGTGTTACGGCAGCAGGGATGGTGCGGCTCTCCACAGGTAGAGCTAGCTCCAGGGCAGTGTAGGTAAATGGTGGCTGCGCTGGGCAGTGTAGTGCAGGGGGAAAGTTGGCGCAGACGAAATAATGAACAGAGGCGGTGCGGTGCAGTCATCCGAGTCTTTACTCACAGTTCTTTAGTTCCTCAGGGTGCACTGTCAGCTTACAGCCTCCCGCGTCACGCTGCGTTCATCAGGCAGGGGTTCAGCTCTTCCTCAGGCAGATTAGGAGTACCTGACAGAAACCCACTTTTCCGTGTTCCTAGCCAGACCGTCTTCACACTGGTCCTTCTCCCTCCTGCTCTGCGCTGCCCACTCTCAATCCTGCTCGGGTGCTCTGAAGTCCCTCCTTTACGTCGGAGTTCACAGACCTGCTTGACCTTCACGGGGATTAGAATGCGACTTACGATCCCTCTGTCTTCTGACAGATTCAGGGCGTAACGGGTGCCTTCCTGCACTCGCCGTACCCCCTAGGATCCCTTCTTAGAACGGAGCCTACTCCCTGCTCCCCTCCTGGGCCTCTGTCACTAGGCCCCTGGTTGTGGAGCAGAGCTCCTAGTGAGACTCTGCTCCCGGACTGTTCTTCTGAACTGTCCTGAGCTGTTCTTCTGATCTGCTCTCCTCTACTCGACTGCCACCCCAAGATGGCTTCCCTATTTATACTCCTACCAAAGTGCTCCCTTTAACTACTTCCTCCTCCCACACCCACTACTGGTTCCCCCTATCACTGGGTTCCCCCCACTCCAGCCAGGGTCAGGGCTCAGCAGAAACATACATTGCGTCTTGCCCTTCCAGCTGGCCTGGAGCAGCGTAGTGATGGATGCAGGTGTTGGCGTTCCGGGCAGCACTCCCTCCTTACCTGAGAGAAGGAGACACCACACCTCTGGGTGAGATGCAGTACCTCTGTGGTGACTGAACCCTCAGGGGCACCACACCTCTTGAAGCCCATCAAGAGAATGCCAAGAGTGCGTGATGTGCCCCCTGGGCCGTGGGGTACTCGGTGCCCGGACAGTCATTGCTAGGGGAGATGTCACAGTGACGGTGACCCGGTCCGTGACCCAGGGCAGTCAATAAATGGGGATTTATTGAAAAGAATATAGTTTTTATGTTTAATGTTCGTGGCGCCACCTGTGGTATGCGGCTATATGGAGCCGCCGCTGCGGAGCAGGTCCTCTGGAGCTGTTGTTAATGCAGCAGAGTTGGTTCAGCTCTCCACAGGTAGAGCTAAGCCCCAGGGCTGTGCCGAGATGTTATAGATGTTGAGGTAGCGGTTGTGGTGCAGTGTATTGCAGGGGGTGATGGCGCAGCAATGATTCACAGAGACAGTGGGGTGCAGTCTTCCGGATTTACTCACAGTTCTCACTTTGCTCCTGGTTACAACTGCAGATCATAACTTCCCACATCGTGCTGCGTTCACCGGGCAGGGGTTTAGCAATCCCTCAGGTATTTCAAGAGTGCCTGACAGGACCCCGTTCTATATGCCCTTCTCAGCCGTCTTCCTGCGCTGGCCCTCACCCTTCTTGCCCTGCGCCTCGCAAACAGTGTCCCAAGCCGGTATCCTCGGATCTTTCTGGGCAACCTGGAGTTCCCTGGATCCTATGTGGTTACCTTTTTGGCGACTTGAGTGCGGATGTGGCAACTGCACCCTGAAAGTACAGAAGGCTCCGGTTTCTAGTTGAACTTTGTAATTCTCACTAGTTAGGGGCCAGTCCCCTCTGCGGCTTGATCCCTCTACGTCCTGGTAGATTAGGGCGCACGGGTGGCATCCAGCACTTCCCGTACCCCTAGGATCCCCTCTTTCCTTCTGGAGCCTTCCTTTCTGTTCCTCTCCTTTCCTCAGTCAGTCTCACCTCCTGGGCCTCTCACTAGGCCCGCTCTTCTGAGCAGAGCTCCTGCAGAGCTCCTGCTTCCACTCACAGTCCTCCTCTGACTGGAACCCTTCTAGATGGTTCCATCCCTTTTTATACACCTGCTGAAGTGCTCCCTTAAACTCCTTCCTCCAACCACACCCACTACATGGTTCCCCCTCTCTTGGTTCCCCCCACTCCAGCCAGGGACAGGGCTCAGCAGAGGAGCAGTGCATCTTGCCCCTCCTGCTGGTCTGGAGTAGTGTAGTGTTGGATGCAGGTGTTAGGGTCCCGGGTAGTACTCCATCCTTACCTGAGAGTGAGATACCACACCTCTGGGTGAGATGCAGTACCTCTGTGGCGACTGAACCCGCAGGGCCACCACATACCCCCCTGGTAAAACACAGCATGTCCGCTGGCTGGAACAGAGTAAACACAAGGTATTTTAGACATGCAAAAAATTTTTAGAATGCATTCACATAGAAGAATTTTCAAACAACTTTTCTTCCCTTTATGGGAGGCACATTTCGTAAACATTACAGGTTAGTTATTAGCTTATAAAACATTATAAAACTTTTCGATACAATTTTCTTCACATTTATAAAACACTTTTTTTTCATAAAACACATCTTTCAACTCAATACAGTGAGATCCTTAACCGGGTGTCCATCTCACTGAAGAAGGTGCAATTTTGAGCAACATGAGGGTCCCGCCCGCAAACCCTCAACGTAGGCCCTGGGCGTGGCTGCAGGGCATAGGTGATCCAAGTGTTGGACCACGTGTTCGGCAACGCCAAACGGGTTTTTGCTCTATGATCTTTTTATATAAAACCAATAAGAAGCACCTTAAGAAGTGCAAACTATTTACAGTTTAAAAGTTTTTGGCTGCTCATTGTCCACAACCTATCAGTCCATGTACCTTAACCGGGTACACTAAACAAATAAGCATAAACTTTTTAAACACACACTTTTAACTCTGCACTGCTGCTGTACCCTTCCGGGTAACTATATACACACATTTTTAAACAGGGAGTTCAATAGTGGTGCTCCCTCCTGGGAAACACCTGGTTACTGCAGGCTGACCCAGCCGGGTCATTAGCCTCAACCTGCAGGGGCATATCCTCCTCCGGTGCACACGGAGAGCGTACCAGTCCCGTTCCCCTCTGTGCCGGATGAAAGTGACTGGGTCACTGGGGTAAAAGTCTCGGTCGGGATGTCCCTGTTGGAGATGGGACTCCACGTCCCACCGGTTAACAAAGAGGTCAGTGACAATCTGTGACTCACGGATGAACCCCCATCCTCCATCCAGGTCAAACTTAACCACCACTGCTTCGGCACGTGGCTCGGGCGTGACCAACTTTGCCTTGCGGTCCCGGGCCTTCTCCTCCATATTTCTGGCCTCCATTCTTTCCCAGTGCACCCGCCGGATGTGAGTCGCCCAGAGGAATGGGGATAACTCAGTACCCGGGCCTTTGCCTGGCCTTGGGGATGTTGCGGTGGTCGGCTCCCGGGCCTGTACCCTTGGGTCCTTCTTTAAAAAGCGTGGATATTAGATTATTTTATAAAAGTTTGTGACGCCACCTGTGGCTTCTGGTGAGGATCACCAGCACTGCGCAGTCCACTGAGGCCGGTGATAAGGCAGCTCGATAGTATGGCTCCCCACAGGTGGAGCTAGGCCTCAGGGCAGTGTATGACGGGGAATGCAGGACGGACGAGACCCAGCCGGGTCAGAGAAAGAACAGGGACAGACACGATAGTCACTTCAGTACCTTTTACTGATGGAAATTCAGGCACGTCCCGGAGCACTGTAGGGTGAAGGGTGCATGTCAGGATTCTCCCCAATGAGCAGGTTTTGGGCCTCCTGTTTCTTGCTTCTGCGTAGTAAGTTTCTGACCTGCCTGGAGCTAGGCCTAACTTTGTCTCTGTCCTGCGCTGGCTGACCTTGTGGTAGGGCCTTTTCTTGGAGTACACGCACCTTAGCTGCGGGCCTATGTGTCTCCTGGCTCTGTTACGTATCAGCACTTTAGCGATCCTGGGACTTGTAGTTCCCCAGGGATTCCGGTTATGCCTTACTGGGACATAGAGATCCCGGTAAACTTCGGACCCGGTGTCCGGTAAAATCTTCAGGGTGAGCCAGTTAAGCTCCTCTGCCCCCTATGTACTAACTCTCCACTCGCCTTCGGCCTACTTGGGCCCTCACTAGGCTATACACACTAACGGCAGCGTGCCGTGCTTCACCGATCTTATGGCGCCGGCACACCTAAAGCTCACTACTCTGAGCTACAACTGAGTCTTGATCTGGATAGGCTCCACTGCAGGCTAGCAATTGCAGGAGCTGGGACAGGCTTTTGTCCTCTGAGGTAACTCTTCTCAGACTGTACTGGACTCACTGCTAAACCAGAATAGACTGACTCCTGCCTGGCTCCACCTTCCCTATTTATCTATCCCTAACGGGCTCCCTCTGGTGGTCTGAGGTGGAAGGTGGAGATGTGTGAATGGTTATGGGGGCCTCTTGTGGAGGAATCCATCAATACACCCTTCTAGGATCTGTGATACCAAGCGCAGCTGGGCGTCACAGATGCACCGCTCCTTCTCCAGCTGCAGGAGCTCCCGCCGGCAATGCTCCTCCCGGCGTGCAGCCTCCCTACGGGTCTCCCGGGGAAAACCCATGAGGTCCCCCCCCCCCGGGCTATCCCACAGGAATTGGTCTCCCTCTTCCTGGTGGGCAACTGAGGACTCAGGAGTGGGCAGTAATGGGAGGCTCTGGTCTTCCACCGCTGCGGACCAGTCCCAGGCCGTGGGTCCGTACACCCATTCAGGTGTAGGGGCAGGTGGCTCTAGCAGGGGGCCCAGGAGCAGGTCTGCATCACCAGAGCCCGGGGTTGATGGTTCCGGGCCCTGGAGCAGATCTGGGGCGTGAGCGTCCGGGGTCAGAGGTTCCGGCAGGGGGACCAGGGACGGAGCAGCGCCAGCCACGTCCGGGACAGGGGGATCTCTCCTTCCTGCTTCCATGACTGACACCTCCTGGTCTGTGTGCGGCTCCGCCGGGGCGCTGCCGGTCACTTGCAGCGCCGACTGCTGCCGGGTCACCAATTTCTCCATCAGCTCCACTCTCCAGGCAGCAATCGCAGCTTGCTGGGCCTCTTCCATCCTCTTGCCCAGTTCTTGCATCTCATCCCGGATGAAGCTGGTGTCCTCCAGGGACAACTTTGTTAGCATCCCCTCCATGGTGAGGGGTTCTCCCGCGGGCTGCAGACCACAATATGGAGCTTCAGGCTGACCTCTCTCCATCTTGCCTGCCGGTGTGGTCTGCCTAGACTGCTGGAGACCACATCCTGTCTCTCTGGTTTATACTCTCCTCTCCCCTTTCTGGGGCGGTCCCATGGCTGCTTGCTGTCAGCCACACCCGGAGGCGGCTTCCCCAGACTGATGGACAGATCCAGGTATATGGCCACAGGCGCATGGGGCAGGTTGCGCTTTTGGCACCATTCTGGGACCCGGCCCATGATGGGAGGTTCCTTGTTGTCCTTGATAACGCACATAATGGTGCCCGTTCTTCTGGGGCGGGCGCCACATTCAGTATACAACACAGTCTCTAGGTGCACAATACCCGGTAATAACGGGTGTGGTTCATATCCTGTTCGTGATGCCAAAGATGACGCGCCCCCTGGGCCGTGGAGTACCCAGGGCGGTCAATAAAAGGGGATTTATTGAAAAGGATTATAGTTTTTATGTTTAATGTTCGTGGCGCCACCTGTGGTATGCGGCTATATGGAGCCGCAGCTGCGGAGCAGGTCCTCTGGAGCTGTTGTTAATGCAGCAGAGTTGGTTCAGCTCTCCACAGGTAGAGCTAAGCCGCAGGGCTGTGCTGAGATGTTATAGATGTTGAGGTAGTGGTTTTGGTGCAGTGTAGTGCAGGGGATGATGGCGCAGCAGTAATAATTCACAGAGACAGTGGGGTGCAGTCTTCCGGATTTACTCACAGTTCTCACTTTGCTCCTGGTTACAACTGCAGATCATAACTTCCCACGTCGTGCTGCGTTCACCAGGCAGGGGTTCAGCAATCCCTCAGGTATTTCAAGACTGCCTGACAGGACCCCGTTCTATATGCCCTTCTCAGCCGTCTTCCTGCACTGGCTCTCACCCTTCTTGCCCTGCGCCTCGCAAACAGTGTCCCAAGCTGGTATCCTCGGATCTTTCTGGGCAACCTGGAGTTCCCTGGATCCTATGTGGTTACCTTTTTGGCGACTTGAGTGCGGATGTGGCAACTGCACCCTGAAAGTACAGAAGCCTCCGGTTTCTAGTTGAACCTCGTAATTCTTACTAGTTAAGGGCCGGTCCCCTCTGCGGCTTGATCCCTCCACGTTCTGGTAGATTCGGGCGCATGGGTGGCATCCAGCACTTCCCGTAACCCTAGGATCCCCTCTTTCCTTCTGGAGCATTCCTTTCTATTCCTCTCCTCTCCTCAGTCAGTCTCACCTCCTGGGCCTCTCACTAGGCCCGCTCCACCTGAGCAGAGCTCCTGTAGAGCTTCTGCTCCCACTCACTGTCCTCCTCTGACTGGAACCCTTCTAGATGGTTCCATCCCTTTTTATACACCTGCTGAAGTGCTCCCCTAAACTCCTTCCTCCACCCACACCCACTACATGGTTTCCCCTCTCTTGGTTCCCCCCCCACTCCAGCCAGGGACAGGGCTCAGCAGAGGAGCAGCACATCTTGCCCCTCCTGCTGGTCTGGAGTAGTGTACTGTAGTGTTGGATGCAGGTGTTTGGGTCCCGGGCAGTACTCCATCCTTACCTGAGAGTGGGGTACCACACCTCTGGGTGAGATGCAGTACCTCTGTGGCGACTGAACCCGCAGGGGCGCCACATGTGCATAGCAGTCATCAAAGGAAAAGGTGGCTACTTTGAAGAACCTAGAATATAAGACATATTTTCAGTTGTTTCACACTTTTTTGTTAAGTATATAATTCCACATGTGTTATTTCATAGTTTTGATGCCATCAGTGTGAATGTTCAATTTTCATAGTCATGAAAATACAGAAAAATCTTTAAATGAGAAGGTGTGTCCAAACTTTTGGTCTGTACTGTATATATACATACATATTTAAATCCAGCTTCCTAATATACCTCAGGCCTGCATTTATGGACCCTAATGAACTGCAGAGGAAGAAGTGTGGTGCCCCTGAGGGTTCGGTCGCCACAGAGGTATTGCATGTCACCCAGAGGTGTGGTATCTCACTCTCAGGTAAGGAAGCAGTACAGCTCGGGACCCTAACACCTGCATCCAACGCATACCCACAGTGGGGGGTAGGGGGAGATTGCTCCTAAGGGAGAGCACAGTCCCGGGTTCCTAGCTGTGGGGAGGGACTATGTAGTGGGTGTGGGTGGAGGAAGTAGCTTAGGGGAGCACATGAGAGGAAGGTATAAATAGAGAAGCCATCTTGTTTAATGAGATCAGTTCAGTCTGAGGAGAGAGTGAGAATGGTCAGTCTACAGTGAGAGGAGTTGGGAGCAGGAGCTCTGCTCAGGCCGAGGGCCTGAGGAGAGGCCCAGGACTGAAGGAGAAGGAGAGGAGCAGGAAGGGCTCCAGGAACGAAGGAAGGGACCCCAGGGGAGGAGACAGGCTACACAAAGGGGTCCTGTCCCTCAACTAGCAGACCACTTTATGTCTCAACTAGAAACCGGAGGCTGCAGTATTTCAAATTTTGCAGCCAACAGTCCATATCAGTCTCACCAAGAAGGTAGCTACAGAGGACCCAGGGGACGGAACAGACATCGCCTGACAAGGCCCGCAGGTACCGGATTGGGACACTTGGTATAAGGTGCAGGGAGACGGCCAGAGAAAGGACACAGAAGGGGGTTCCGTTAAGTACTCCGGAGATATCTGAGGGTGGACTGAACCCCTCCCTGAGTAAGCGCAGCACGACGAGGGAAGTTACGCTGGTACCTGTAACTTGGACTGAAACAACCGTGAGTAAAGACCCTGAGGACTGCACCCCATTCTCTCTGTGATTATTGCTGCACCATCAAACCCTGCACTACAACGCCCAGCACAACCTATCCCATCTACACTGCCCTGAAGCTAAGCGCTACCTGTGGAGAGCTGAACCAACCCTGCTGCACTAACACTCGCTCCAGAGGTTCTGCACAGCAGCGGCTGCTCCATATAGCCGCATAGCACAGGTGGCGTGACGAACTATACATATAATAACTATTAAATCCCTATAAAATCCCCTTTTTGCTGGCCGCCCTGGGTCATGGACCGGGTCACCGCCACTGTGACATCTCCCTTAGCAACGACCGGCCCGGCACCGAGTAGACACGGCCCAGGGGGCGCGTCAGAAGCACAGAACATTTTTTCCTTCTAATGGAAAGATGAATTCTACGAATTGCTATAAAGAACATTCCAGCTCCTGTGACGTCGCTGTGTAACGGAGGGCGATTTTCAGGTGAAGGATCCACATTTCTATCCTGATAGTCTATTACTATTTTGCATCATCTGCCTTAAATGCCTTATCTCAGTCTCCATCATGAATTACAAGATTTTCTCACTTCCTTTTATTTTCCACATTACACTCGGATGTTTTAATAATCTTTGGCCTTTACATTTTATTGTTTTCATGTGTTTTTTTTAAAAGTCGATGAGCAAAAATAAACAGCCGCGTTCATAAAGTGGATCTCAAGGATCTTGTCCGTGTACATAAATCATTATCTCTGCATTTTGTGCAAGAATTCCTCCCCATTTTCAAGACATCTGCTTGTTGCCAGTAAATGGAAAAAAGTTTTGGATACAAATTCTACCCTGAGCCAATCTGTTATTATCGTATTTATTCAGTCTAGACCAGACCTGGGCAAAGTGCGGACCGAGACAGCCGTGTGCTGAAAACAGTAGCCTGCGGAGCGCACCGCGCTCTCCCCCGTCTGTCCGTCGCCGCCGCTCACTGTCAAAGCTATGTGCATTCTCACGATGCAGACAGCGGTGAATGCATTGGTGAAAGATGACACCGCCAGCCCCTTCTTCCACCAATCAGCGAGTGAGACAGCTGATGCGATGACGTAATTTCATCGCGTCAGCTCAGCTGAACTGTGCACTGCGCACCAGAGACAGGAGCAGAGGCACAGCGCCGGGGAACGGGAGAGAATTGAGTATGTGGTGGATTTTTTTTCATGGCTATGGCAGTCTGTTGCAGGACATGGGGAGTCTATGGGGGTTAGTTGCTGGACATGGGGAGGCTATGAGGGTCAGTTGCAGGACATGGAGAGGCTATGGGGGTCAGTTGCTGGACATGGGGAAGCTATGGGGGTCAGTTCCTGGACATGGGAAAGCTATGGAGGTCAGTTTCTGGACATGGGGGGGCCATGGGAGTCTCCTCCTGGACATGGGGAGGCTATGGAGTCAGTTGCTGGACATGGGGAGGCTAGGGGGGTCAGTTGCTGGACAGGCGGAGGCTATGGGGGTCAGTTGCGGGACATGGGGAGGCTATGGGGGTCAGTTGCTGGATATGGAGAGGCTATGGGGGTCTGTTGCTAGACATGGGGAGGCTACGGGGGTCTGTTGCTGGACATGGGGAGGATATGGGGTCCAGTTGATGAACATGGGGAGGCTATGGAGGTCTCCTGTTGGACATGAGGAGGCTACGGGGGTCTGTTGCGGGACATGGGTAGGCTATGGGGGTCTCTTGTTGGACATGGGGGGCTATTGGGGTCTCCTGCTGGACATGGGGAGGCTATGGGGGTCTCCTGCTGGACATGGTGAGGCTATGGGGGTCTCTTACGGTATATAGAGGGCTGTGTGTGTGCTCATATGATGTATAGAAGGGTCTATGTGTGGGCTCAAATGGTATATAGGGGGATGTCGGCATACTTAATTCTGCTCAGTATTAAGTGATACAATTAATATTAATATAAAGCAATTATAATTAATATGTTAATATTAATATTGAGCAGAGTTAATTTCAGCCTATTAGTTCGGCCCTCCACAACAGTCACAGTCTCTCATGTGGCCCTTCTGGAAAATGAATTGCCCACCCCTGGTCTAGACCATCCTCTGGAATGTTATCATTTACATCGTGTTGCAGTTTCTTACCACTTTACATTTTCCTGCTATCAGTGAATGGAAATGACGCACCCCCTGGGCCTGTGTTGTGCAGGGGAACCCGGAACCGGGCCTGTTGTAGAATGCTGGGGGTTGTAGTCTCTGTGTGGCGGTGACCCGGTCCGTGCCCAGGGTGGTCAAACCAGTGGCAGTCTTAATGTATAGCAAATGTCCGACTACGCCACCCGTGGATTGCGGTCAGTGGGGACCGCAGCTGCGCTGCCGACCGCTGAGGCTGATGTTGTAAGCGCAGCCAAGTATGGGATAACTCCCCACGGGAGAAGTATTGCCTCAGGGCAGCTAATGTGAGAGATGATGGGAGTGATGGTGTGAGGGTCCCAGTGCTAATGGTGCTGGTGCGGCAAGGAATCACAGAGACGTGAGGTGCAGTTCAGGGTCTTTACTGATGGTACAAGGCAGAACCTCCCGGGAGTACTGGCTAGTATAAGGGGCCTGGTCAGTCTGCGAGCAAGCAGGAGTTCCCCTGGCCAGGTGGAGTTGTAGGCCTCCCCGTTTATCTGCACTCTTCCTGGCTACCTTGCTGTCAGCGGTTACAAGTAGCCCACGTCCCTGAGTATACCGTGTGGTGCTCACCCGTATGGCTGGTGACTTGGGGCCTTCTGTTAGCCTCCGCTCCTGGATGGCGGCGCTGGTCCCTTCTTTGTGACTGAGCCTCCGGGCTTCTATGGCCAGAGGACCTGGAATCCCCTGCCGGCTGGTTTCTGCTGCTGTGTATATATCAGTCCCCACAGCCTCGGACTCCTGTGTCCGGTTTTAGTAACTTCAGCCAGGGCGAGCTATATCTCTGCTCACAGCCCCTGGCCTTCTGCCTCTGCTCCTACAGAGCTCCTGATGTCACTTTCCCTCTCCAGGCTCTGACTGCTCTGCTTGTTCTGCAGGCTCTGTCTCTGTCTGCTCTAATCCCGCCCCAGACCCAGTTTATAAGGGCAGATTCCTCCCCTCCCAGGTCTGGGCGGGCAGTGTTGCATGCTTAGGGCTCCTGACCAGAGAAACCTCCCACTTGCTCTCAGACATAATATCTCTATTACTGTGGCAACCAGACCCCTGGGGTGTCACAGAAACATCTTTATCCACACCTAGAGGCTGAAAAGGCTCTTGCCTGTTAATGAATTTGGAGCATTTTCTCCACCCCTCCCTGCAAAACACCATTTTTAATGAATCGGCACCATAGAGTTTTGTAGCATTTTAAATATATGTGCTTGCTGCCAGTGAATGGAAACATTCCTGTGTAAATCCAGAGGCTGAAAGCCTGTCCCGACCCAATACTTTTCACAGCTGAGACTTTGCTCTACCATATTAAGTGTTTACAATCCTCTGCTGCTTTCTAATATTGATTGACTGTCTCGCCATTTTTCGGATGCCTGCTACATGCCTGTTGGCTATATTTTGCTCACTAGGGGCTACTAATTGCACAAGGATTTATACAGCGTTCTTTGAATTTAATGAGTGAGGAGTGAGCTCCCCCTAGTGGTGGGTGCAGGCAGCCTGAATTCTATCAGTTAAAGGGAACCTGTCACATTGAGCTTGGCATCTGATGTGCATGTTCAGCAAAAGGAGTTAAAAGGATTGATATATAGGTTTGTGGAAAATGATTCAATATAATTTGTAGTCTGTACATTTAACTTCCTGCTTATTCAATGCTTCAAGTCCAAGGGGCGGTCTTATCAGTGATCAACAACCCCGCCAGTGAGTAGGACTCCCACTGGACTCCTAAACTCAGGAATTGAAACAGTTTACAAGTTATAATTCTTTTTTGTTAACAAATCTATGATCACTGTGCATTGGGGGGTCTTATCGGTGACTAACAGCCTTTCGAGTGAGTGGTACCTCCCAATGGAGTCCTAAACTTCGGATGAGCAGTGATATTCAACAAACAACTTCGAAGGTACGGCAAACCTTTACTAACAAAGATACACTTATTTTGGACTTAAGAGTCCAGTGGGTGGGCTTATCAGTGATTGATATCTTTCCAATTTGGACCACCCACTGGACATCTAGGTCCAGAGGGAACATAAGTTTGTTAGTAACAATTTAATACAACTTGCAATGTGTTACCGGAAGTCCTACTCACTGGAAAAGCTGTCAATCATTGATAAGACCACCCACTGGACTCCTAAGCCCATAATGCAAAAAACTGAAATGTATAAATCACAAATTATACTGAATCTTTTCCCACTAACCCGTATATCAATCTGCTCATCTCCTCCTGCTCTATAACATGCTGCCTGATGAACAAACTGCTTGTTTAGAGTGAAAATATCCTAAGGATGTATCATCAACATCTTAAATCTGGAAAACCTGATCTTTCAATAATAAGACCACCCACTGGACTCTGAAATCCAGGAGGAGCAGAGGTTTGTTAGTAAAGATGTAATGCAGTTTTACTTTTAATGTGTTTACTTGATTTCTGCTCCAATGGAAGGTCCTCCTCACTGGGAAAGCAGTCAATCATTGATAAGACCGCCCACTGGACTCCTAAGCCCATAATGCAAAAAACTGAAATGTATAAATCACAAATTATACTGAATCTTTTCCCACTAACCCGTATATCAACCTGCTCATCTCCTCCTGCTCTATAACATGCTGCCTGAAGAGCAAACTGCTTGTTTAAAGTGACAATATCCTAAGGATGCATCATCAACATCTTAGATCTGGAAAACCCGATCTTTCAATAGTAAGACCACCCACTAGACTCTGAAATCCAGGAGGAGCAGAGGTTTGTTAGTAAAGATTAGTGTTGAGCGAGCACTAAAATGCTCGGGTGCTCGAAGCTCGGGCCGAGCTCGCCGTGATACTCGGGTGCTCGACCCGAGCAACGAGCCCAATGTTAGTCTATGGGAGACTCGAGCATTTTTGCGGTGGCACCCCCGGCAGTCTTTTAAAAGCCTAACAAGTGCCCAAAACGATAGTGACAGTGCTCAAATGACATGGGGACAGCATGGGGATCGCCCCAGGAAGCATTTCTGAACCCCAGGTCACTGCTGTCAACAACGTGGTCAGAGGTATTAAGCCACTTTTACAGGCTCACAATAAAACGTTCAAAAACGAAAGTGAAACTTTTTTCCTGTGAAATATGTTAAGGAACATCCTTTCCAGGGTAAAGACTTGTGTATAAGTTAAAATAAATGACCAAAAACAAAAATACTCTTCCACGCATTCGGCTATGTTCACAAGTAGCATTTTTTATGCGTTTTTGCACTTTTGTATTGCTTTCAACTATGACAAATGCATTCACCGTGAAATGTCATTTTAACATTTTACAACCTTATCTGGCCATGTGCTGTGTGACACATGCATAAAGTGCTGAAAAGACAAGGGAACAGCATGGGGAAGATCCCTGGAAGCATCTCTGACTCCCAGGTCACTGTCTAAAAGTGTGCCCATCATAAGTGATCCTTACCTCATCAGAAGATGCAGACTTGCAACTATCCCCATGCAAGTTCTAGTCCCAGGGCAGTGTTCAATTGTACCTCCCCCATTCCTTGCAATACAAGCTCAAGTATGCAGCCTGCCACCCACCCACCCCCAGGCTGCAATACCATACTGCTTGCTTGCTTGAACTTGAAATTGGGCCTTTTAGGCATGTGGAGGCGGAATCTGGCCACCACGTCATGGCTGTGTTGGTGGCCTGGAATCCATACTCAGTCCCCAGCCGCCTAGCGGCCGGGTGTCCATACTCGGTCCCCAGCCGCCCCGCGGCCGGGTGTCCTCACACGGTCCCCAGCCGCCTGGGGGCAGCCGGGTGTCCATAAACGGTCCCCAGCCGCCCCTATTTCTCCTTGGAACATCCCCCCACACACTTTTCTTAGCCCGGCCTGCTTTAGGCAGCATTGGACGAGCCCACCAGAGAACCAGACTCCTCCGGTGGGCCCTGACTTCTCCATCGATGGAGTTGAGAGTGCCAAGGTGAGGAGCATGATGATGATGACAGAAGTTAGCATCTGCTATGTTTTCTTTTAATGCAAGTGTAAGTGTGCAGCCTGCCACCCACCCACCCCCAGACTGCAATTCCATACTGCTAGCTTGCACTTGAAATGGGGCCTTTTAGTTTGGAGGAGGCCGAAGCTGGCCACTACCTCATGGCTGCTTCGGCAGCGAGGTATCCATACTCAGTCCCCAGCCGCCCATATTTGTCCTGGTGTGCCTTATACATAACATTAAGCACGTATACCAAAACATTACCTGTGCCCTCCCCAGTGCATTTAGTGGGAAGGAGAGCCTATTCCGCTGTAGTGTGTGCATGCCAAACCCCTGTTCATGCTACATGCGAAGATGCCTCCCACCTTGCACCTGTCGTTGCAGACTTGCAACTATCCCCATTCAAGTCCTTGTCCCAGGGCAGTGTTCAATTGTACCTCCCCCATTCCTTGCAATGCAAGCGCAAGTATGCAGCCTGCCACCCACCCACCCACAGGCTGCAATACCATACTGCTTGCTTGCTTGCACTTTAAATTGGGCCTTTTAGGCATGTGGAGGCGGAATCTGGCCACCACGCCATGGCTGTGTCAGCGGCCTGGTATCCATACTCAGTCCCCAGCCGCCTGGTGGCCGGGTGTCCCCGCTTGCTCCCCAGCCTCCAGGGGGTGGCCGGGTGTCCATACTCGGTCCCCAGCCACCCCTATTTGTCCCGGTAACCTTTCCCACACTATTCTTAGCCTGGCCTGCTTTAGGGCAGCATTGGCCGAGCCCACCGGACTATCAGACTCCTCCGGTGGGCCCTGGCTTCTCCATCAGGGGAGTTGAGAGTGCCAAGGTGAGGAGCATGATGAGGATGATAGAAGTTAGCATCTGCTTTGTTTTGTTGTAATGCAAGCGCATGTATGTAGTAGCGGCTAGGCCTGAGGTGGTCAGCGTTTTGGCGCATATCCTACCTCCTCCGAGGATTGCTGGATGTTTTCCTGCTACTATCCAAGTTCTATGACTCCCGTTAAAACAAAGCTTCAGGTGATAAATGATGGATGAGGTAGTGGCAAAGGAGAAAGAGCAGGAGGAACAGGGACCATTCACTTCAATATCAGGCCAGTCAACCAGATATGTCTTGTAGGATATGTTTCTGTAACAAAAGGAGCAGTTCGGCTACACAGTTATAGGGCATACAGTGAGTGCAATTCCTACCAAAAATTTCGAGCCACTCCAATGCCCCTTGGAAATGACATGGAGGTCAGAGGGCGTTAACTAAACCTTTTTTTCCATTTATAGCAACTGGGTCTCCCGTGCACTGTTGGCCTAAGCAGTGAATGGAAGGCTTTCCAAAAATTATGAGGAACTGCAATGCCCCTTACAAGAGCCATGTGCGGCACCCCAGGGGTCTGGTCAACCTAGTAATAGAGATATTACGTCGGAGAGCAAGTGGGAGGTTTCCTGGTCAGGATCCCTTAAACATGCAACATACTCCTGCCTCAATCCTGGGAGGGGAGAATTCTGCCCTTATAAACTGGATCTGGGGCGGGGTTGAGTGAGTCAGAGAACAGTCAGAGTCAGAGTGAGAGCAAGGGAAAGTAACAGCAAGGAGCTCTGTAGGAGCTAGGAGCTAAAGACCAGGGGCTGGAAGCTGAGCAGAGCTCGCCCTGGCAGAAGACAATAGGAATCGGACACAGGAGTCCGAAGCTGTGAGGACTTATATATCCAGCAGCAGAAACCAGCCGGCCGGGGATTTCAGGTCCTCTGGCCATAGAAGCCCGGAGGCTCAGTCACAAGCAAGGAACCAGCACCGCCATTGTGGAGCGGAAGCTAACAGAAGGCCCCAAGTCACCAGCCATACGGGTGAGCACTACACGGTACACTCAGGGACGTGGGCTACTTCTACCCGCTTACAGCAAGGTAGCCAGGAAAAGTGCAGACAGACGGGGAGGCCTACAACTCCACCTGGCCAGGGGAACTCCTGCTTGCTCACAGACTGACCAGGCCTCTTATGCTAGCCAGTACTCCCAGGAGGGTCTACCTTATAATCATCAGTAAAGACCCTGAACTGCACTGCAAAGACTCTGAGTCATTCCTGCTGCGCTCGTGCACCATCACCCCCATCATCCACACTCACTGCCCTGAGGCTATACTCCTCCCGAGGGGAGTTATCCCATTCTATGCTGTGCACACAACACCAGCCTCAGCGGTCTGCCTCACAGCGGTGGTACTCCCTGACCGCAATCCACGGGTGGCACAGTCGGACAATTAACCTCAAGACCTAAGAAAGACTGCCACTGGTTTGACCAGCCTGAGCCACGGGACCGGGTCACCGCCACGGAGACTACAGACCCCAGAGACCCGGCACCGGGTATCCCACACACGTGTACACACGGCCCAGGGGGCGCGTCACATGCAGTACAGCATATTACAAACATAAGTCCCATTATTGGGGAGTGGGTGTCCCATGGTATTTGCTTATGCTTTCCAAGCAAAAGCTGCCAAAAATTAGGACGGAGCAACTTGCAATGCCCCTTACAAGAGCCATGCAGTACAGCATATTACAAACATAAGTCCCATTATTGGGGAGTGGGTGTCCCATAGTATTTGCTTATGCTTTCCCAGCAAAAGCTGCCAAAAATTAGGACGGAGCAACTTGCAATGCCCCTTACAAGAGCCATGCAGTACAGCATATTACAAACATAAGTCCCATTATTGGGGAGTGGGTGTCCCATAGTATTTGCTTATGCTTTCCAAGCAAAAGCTGCCAAAAATTAGGACGGAGCAACTTGCAATGCCCCTTACAAGAGCCATGCAGTACAGCATATTACAAACATAAGTCCCATTATTGGGGAGTGGGTGTCCCATAGTATTTGCTTATGCTTTCCCGGCAAAAGCTGCCAAAAATTAGAACGGAGCAACTTGCAATGCCCCTTACAAGAGCCATGCAGTACAGCATATTACAAACATAAGTCCCATTATTGGGGAGTGGGTGTCCCATAGTATTTGCTTATGCTTTCCCAGCAAAAGCTGCCAAAAATTAGGACGGAGCAACTTGCAATGCCCCTTACAAGAGCCATGTAGTGCAGCATATTACAAACATAAGTCCCATTATTGGGGAGTGGGTGTCCCATAGTATTTGCTTATGCTTTCCAAGCAAAAGCTGACAAAAATTAGGATGGAGTAACTTGCAATGCCCCTTACAAGAGCCATGCAGTACAGCATATTACAAACATAAGTCCCATTATTGGGGAGTGGGTGTCCCATAGTATTTGCTTATGCTTTCCCAGCAAAAGCTGCCAAAAATTAGGACGGAGCAACTTGCAATGCCCCTTACAAGAGCCATGCAGTACAGCATATTACAAACATAAGTCCCATTATTGGGGAGTGGGTGTCCCATAGTATTTGCTTATGCCTTGCAAGCAAAAGCTGCCAAAAATAAGGACGGAGGTGTTATGTTCTGCTACCAGAGCTAAGGAAAGAGAGGAGATCTGTCCCTACGATAGAACTCAGCTTTATCCCTACGATGTAACAGGGGAACTGATCCTGCGATCAGACCTGCTAAAGTCCTAAGCTAGTCTGTACGGAGACCTATAGATGTGGGGAAGGAATCCCTACAAGTACTAAGGACTGGGAGGAAAATGGGACACCTCCTAACAGAAATAGTAGCAGACAGACAAACAAACAAAATATATAGAACACTGAGGTCCGTAGACCAAGCAAACTAACAGAGTTAGATACAGAGCACAGGCTAGCTAGAAAGTAGTTATACAATGAAGTCCAGCAAAGCCAGAAGGGCGGAGCAGGATTAAATAGGCCAACAAGGTCATGTGACCAGCAAAGGAAAAAACCTAAGAGCAAGGTTCTAACAGTACCCCCCCCCCCTCTAAGAGGATCCTCCGGATCCCCTAGGACCAGGCTTATCAGGAAATCTCCTGTGAAACGCTCTGATAAGTCTGGACGCGGAAACATCATCTGACCTCACCCAAGAGTTATCCTCGGGTCCGAAACCTTTCCAGGCCACAAGATACTGCAAACTACCTCTATACCGTCTAGAGTTAAGGATGCGAGAAATTTCATATTCCCCGTCCTCCACCACCGGAGGAACAGAGGCAGAGGCGTCACCATCCGACACAACAGCTTTTTTTAACAGAGAGACATGAAATACCGGATTAATTCTCCAGGAGGTAGGAACCTCCAACCTAACAGCAGATTGGTTGACAACCTGAAGCACCTTAAAGGGCCCTACAAACTTGGGACCCAATTTCTTAGAAGAAATCCTCAACCGCAGATTCCTAGAGGACAACCAAACCATGTCACCAACAGCGAACAAAACCTCCTGTCGTTTCCTATCAAAGTAGTCTTTAGATTTTCTGTTGGCCTCCTGAAGATTACCACGCACATCCATCCAAACTCTCTCCAAATCACCGGAAAAATTCTCCTCCTCAGGCACGGCAGATCCCAACTTGGAGAACGACCCAAACGACGGTTGTCTCCCAGAACAACAAAAAAAAGGCGAACAACCAGCAGAAGAAGATGTATGATTGTTCAGAGCAAATTCAGCAAGTGGCAGAAACTCAGACCACCCCTCTTGATTGTCTTCCACAAAACAACGCAAGAACTGCTCAACATCCTGGTTTTTCCTTTCTGTCTGGCCATTAGATTCAGGATGATATCCGGACGAGAACGATAAATGAACTCCCAACCTGTCACAAAAGGCACGCCAAAAACCAGCCACGAACTGAGGACCCCTATCAGAAACAATGTCAGTAGGAACGCCATGAAGTCTGACAATTTCCTTGACAAAGGCCTTAGCGAGAGTTTTAGCGCAGGGCAGTTTGACGAAGGGAACCAAGTGACACATCTTGCTAAAACGGTCCACGACCACCCAGATGACAGTAAAACCCTCAGAGGGGGGAAGGTCAGTTATAAAGTCCATAGCCAAATGTGTCCAAGGAGCACTGGGAACCTCCAAAGGACAAAGCAACCCCGCAGCAGGAGTATGTGAGGACTTAGATCTAGCACATATAGTACATTGACGCACCCACTTAATGACTTCCTTCTGCCATCCAGGCCACCAAAAACTGCGACCCACCAGTCTCTTGGTCTCAGAGATTCCGGGATGACCTGCCAACCGAGATTCGTGACACTCAACAAACAAATCTCTCCTAAAGGTCCCAGGCACAAACAACCTCCCATGAGGAGTGTTAGATGGGGCATTCTCTTGTGCTTTAAGAATCTCATCTTCCAAAACGGAGTCCAAAGCAGTTATCACAACACCTTCTTGTAAAATGTTCTCCTCTTTCTCAGCACCGACTATGGGAGAAAAACTGCGAGACAAGGCATCCGCCTTAACATTCTTAGTACCAGGGATGTAAGTAACGGAGAAATTAAACCGCGAGAAAAACAGTGCCCACCTAGCCTGACGGGCATTCAGGCGCTTGGCAGCATCAAGATATATCAGATTTTTATGATCCGTAAGAACCTGAACGGGAAATTCCGCACCTTCCAAGAAGTGGCGCCAGTGTTCAAATGCGAGTTTAATAGCCAATAATTCCCGATTACCAATATCGTAATTCAGTTCAGTCTCCGAAAAATTTTTTGAAAAAAAGGCACAGGGATGTAATCCATCCCCGTTATCCTGAGACAATACTGCGCCAATCCCCACAGAGGAAGCATCAACCTCAACCAAAAACGGCTTAGTCACATCAGGCTGCATAAGGATGGGAGCAGAGGTGAACCTCTCCTTGAGATACACAAAAGCTTCAATAGCCTCAGAAGACCACTGAACCGCATCAGCACCTTTCCTGGTGAGATCGGTCAGAGGTTTGACAATACTAGAAAATTTTTTTATGAATTTTCTGTAATAATTGGCGAAACCTAAAACCCTCTGTATCGATTTCAAACCAATAGGCCTAGGCCATTCCTGTACAGCTTGAACTTTAACCAGGTCCATCTCAAAACCTTCGCTGGAGATAATGTAACCCAAAAAACTAATTCTCTGTACAGCGAACTCACATTTCTCCAGCTTAGCAAAAAGCGAATTGTCCATTAACAACTGTAATACCTCACGTACGCTCCGCCAATGAGACTCCAGATCCGGCGAATAAATCAAAATGTCATCCAAATACATAACCACATTTTTGCCGATCAAAGGTCTAAGGATGTCATTAATAAGATTCTGAAAAAATGCAAGAGCATTAGTAAGACCAAAAGGCATAACCAGATTCTCAAAATGACCCACAGGAGTGTTAAAAGCAGTCTTCCATTCGTCACCCTCCTTCATGCGCAACAGATTGTATGCCTCCTTAAGGTCAATTTTAGAGAACCACTTGGCCCCCATTAACTGGTTAAATTAATCAGGAATCAATGGCAGTGGGTAAGGATTGCGTACAGTAATTTTGTTAATCTCACGAAAATCCAGACAAGGACGTAAACCGCCGTCCTTTTTTTTTACAAAAAAAAATCCAACCGCCACAGGAGACTTAGAGGGCCTAATGTGACCGGCGGCCAAGCTTGTCTGTATGTATTCCTCCAAAGCCTTCCTCTCAGGAATAGTAAGGTTAAATAAACGACTTTTAGGAAGAGTCGCTCCAGGGACAAATTCAATAGAACAATCATAGTCTCTATGGGGAGGCAAAACCTGCGATTCCTTCTCAGAAAAAACTCTCCAAAAATCCTGAATAGGAACAGGCAATTCTCCCCTATCCAAAGCTGCAATACGCCCGTTACAACACTTGTCATAACATTTATGGCTCCAGGATTTAATTTCACTGGTAGACCAATCCAGTACAGGATTGTGAAATTTTAACCAGGGCAATCCCAATATTACTGGAGAAGGCAAGTTATTCAAAACTACCAAATCCAATTTCTCATGGTGAACACCATTAATAGTGAGAGGAAATTCACAGACCTTGAGAGTAATATTCTTCAAAGGGGAACCATCCACAGAAACCACAGCAATGGGGGATGATAAAGGTTCGGGTTTTAAATTGAGTCTTTCCAAGAATCCCCCATCAATTACATTCAGAGTAGACCCACAATCGACAAACACCCGAAATTCCATTAATGTTTCCTGAGCAATCGTGGAAGCAGCTAAAAATACACCCTTGGAATTTAAACAGGCAATACGGGCATGACTGACCATTTTTTTTTCTTTCTTCATACGAAGCTCACAGCCTTTAATCAAATGACCAGATTTTCCGCAATAGAAACACAAGCCTTCAAGAAATCTACGGTCTTTTTCTTGAGAGCGAGGTGCCACCGATCCAATCTCCATCGGTTCACCACTGTTAGTACACACATTCTCATAACCAGAAACTGACATAGCAGAGGATTTGCTCTCATTAACCCTTGCACGCAGTCTCCTATCCACCCGTATAGCTAATTGCATAGCCTGTTGCAAATCTTCAGGTGTAGGATAAGCAATTAGCAGGTCTTTAACCCTTTCATTGAGCCCAGCAAGAAATAGACTTTTCAGAGCAGAATCGTTCCACCCTGTTTGAGTAGACCATCAACGGAAATGAGTACAATATTTTTCCACATTACCTGATCCCTGTCTCAAACGTCTTAACTCAGTCTCAGCTGATGCGACACGGTCAGGATCATCATATAATAGCCCCAAAGCAGAAAAAAAACTATCCACTGATCTGAAGCATGTATCACTAGGTTGCAAAGAAAAGGCCCACTCCTGAGGCTCTTTGCGCAAAAGTGACATTATGAACCCTATGCGCTGGGATTCATCCCCAGAGGACTTGGGTCTCAAACGAAAATACAATAAGCAAGCATTTTTAAATGAAAAAAATTCTCGGTGTTCACCAAAAAATAAATCCGGCAAACATACCTTAGGCTCCAAGAAATGTGCTCCAGGACAGTTACTCACGTGCTGACGGAGCTCGGCCACCTCCAGAGAGAGTCCCTGCAGGCGATGAGCCAAATCCTGAACCGACACCATGATGGAACAGAAAAATCTTTCCTTAGAGAATTTGCAGGCTGGACTTACTGTTATGTTCTGCTACCAGAGCTAAGGAAAGAGAGGAGATCTGTCCCTACGATAGAACTCAGCTTTATCCCTACGATGTAACAGGGGACCTGATCCTGCGATCAGACCTGCTAAAGTCCTAAGCTAGTCTGTACGGAGACCTATAGATGTGGGGAAGGAATCCCTACAAGTACTAAGGACTGGGAGGAAAATGGGACACCTCCTAACAGAAATAGTAGCAGACAGACAAACAAACAAAATATATAGAACACTGAGGTCCGTAGACCAAGCAAACTAACAGAGTTAGATACAGAGCACAGGCTAGCTAGAAAGTAGTTATACAATGAAGTCCAGCAAAGCCAGAAGGGCGGAGCAGGATTAAATAGGCCAACAAGGTCATGTGACCAGCAAAGGAAAAAACCTAAGAGCAAGGTTCTAACAGGAGGAACTTGCAATGCTGGCACCCTGGTGGTATAGTGGTGGTGGAGGCTGAGGATAAGGAGAAGAAGATTAAACAGCCGAAACGAGGAAGCGTATACCCATGTGTGGGTGTGAAGCGGTGCATGTGAATACACCTCCCGAAATAACACAGTGAATTTGACTTTATGTTACTCTGCTGTCATTTGGTGGTGATGAGAAGTCTGGCCCAATCCAGCCCTTGTTCATTTTGATAAGGGTCAGCTTGTCAGCATTGTCAGTTGACAGGCGAGTTATAATTCCCCCAGCGGCACTAAAAACACCCTCCGATAACACGCTAGCGGCAGGGCAGGCCAGGACCTCCAAGGCGTACAGAGCGAGTTCATTCCAAGTGTCCAGCTTGGATACCCAATAATTAAAAGGCACAGAGGAATCACGGAGGACGCTGGTACGATCGGCAAGGTACTCCCTCACCATCTTTTTAAACTTTCCACTCCTTGTGAGAGTACCCCACGCCTCAAGGCCTGTAAGCTGGGCGGGAGTCAGAAAACTGTCCCAGAACGTTGACAGTGTTCCCCTGCCTCTGCTGGATTGGAGTTGCATCTCTCTCGCCTGTACGCCTTGTTTGGGCAACGAACTGTGACCTCTGCCGCTAGCGTGTTCAGATGGGAATTTTTTTAAGAGTTCTGCAGCAAGGGCCTTCTGGTATTGCCCCATTTTTGTAGACCTCTCCACCTCAGGAATAAGAGAGTGAAAGTTCTCCTTGTAGCGGGGGTCTACAAGTGTCACCAACCAGTAATGACTGTCACCCAACATTTTGACAACGCGAGGGTCACGGTTAAGGCAGCGTAACATAAAGTCAGCCATGCGTGCCAGACTGGTAACGGGCAAGATTTCCGTGTCCTCACCAAGATGACGACTGACCATGCTCTCCTCCTTCTCCTCCTCCTCTGCCTCCTCCCCCCTGTCCTCAGGCCACCCACGCTGAACCGACGGTATGACACTTGTACAGGTACTACCGTCTACAACGCATGATAGCAGCTCCTGTTCTTCCTCCTCCTCCTCCTCCTCCTCCTCTCCCTCATTGTCCCCCAATGCACTTTGGGATGAGATGAGGCTGGGCTGTGAGTAATCGCCCGCTACGGCTTCTTGATCCATCTCATCATACTCTGGCTGCAATGCCTCCTCTTTAATTCTCTGCAGAGAGCGTTGCAAAAGACAGACAAGTGGGATGCTGACACTAATGATGGCGTCATCGCCACTCACCATCTTGGTGGCCTCCTCAAAGTTTGTCAGGATGGTACATATATCAGACATCCAGGTCCACTCCTGAGGTCTTATGTGTGGAGTCTGATCTGAATATCGACGGCCTTGTTGCAGCTGGTACTCCACAACTGTTCTCTTCTGCTCACAAATCCTTTGCAACATGTGGAGGGTAGAGTTCCAACGTGTGGGGACATCACACACCAGTCGGTGTGCCGGAAGCTGCAAACGCTGCTGCAACACAGCAAGGGTGGTGGAAGCTGTAGCCGAATTGCGAAAATGAGCTGACAGGCGGCGTACTTTCACGAGCAGATCTGGTAACTCGGGGTACGATTTAAGAAACCGCTGAACCACGAGGTTAAGCACATGAGCCAGGCATGGTACGTGTGTGATCTCACCTCGCCTCAGAGCCGCCACCAGGTTACGGCCATTGTCACACACGACCATGCCGGGATGTACGTTCAGCGGTCTCAGCCACAGATCTGCCTGCTCTTTCACAGCTGTCCACAACTCACAAGCAGTGTGAGGTTTATCACCTAAGCTTATGAGTTTCAGCACAGCCTGTTGCCGCTTGGCGGAGGCAGTACTGCAATGCTTCCAGCTTGTAACTGATGTGGTGATATCTGAGATGGAGGCTGAACATGAGGAGGAGGAGGAGGAGGAGGATGCGCAGGAGCTGTACACTGTGGGGGCAACTCTGACTGATATAGGGCCCGCAATCCTCGGTGTGGGGAGGATGTGTTCCGTCCCAAGGTCCGACTGGGTCCCGGCTTCCACTATGTTTACCCAGTGTGCCGTCAGAGAGATGTACCATCCTTGGCCACAAGCACTTGTCCACGTGTCCGTTGTCAGGTGGACTCTCCCAGTAACTGCGTTGTTGAGGGCACGGCAGATGCTTTGGGACACGTGCTTGTGTAGTGCGGGGATGGCTCACCGAGCAAAATAGTGTCGGCTGGGGACTGAGTACCGAGGGATGGCCACCGCCATAAGATTGCGGAAGGATTCCGTCTCCACCAGCCTAAAAGGCAGCATTTCCAATGCAAGCAGTCGTGAAATGTGCGAATTTAGTACTGTGACCTGTGGCCGTGGCTGTTCAAATATTTGGGCATCGCAACATGGGATCTCCTCTTCCACCACTTCAAGCGTATCAGGCGAGGGGCCCAAATATGGAAATGGACCAGTGAACAGCTCTTCAGAGTGTCCAAGTGTGGGATCACTTGCTGTCTGACGACACTCGGCATGGTGGGAGGAAGGAGCATCAGGGTGAGAAGGAGTATGCGGTCGAGACTCACGGCTACTAAGAGTTGACCATGTGGAAGACAGACCGGAGGTGGTGGTGCCCAGGTAACTGGAAGTATTATCTGCTATCCAATTAATAACCTGTTCACACTGATCAGTTCTCAATACTGGTGTTGTTCTGTGCTTCCCTAGTAATTCGGTCAAGAAGTGGGAGCGAGAAGATGTGGCTGTTGGTTGTGGCACATTTTCACCTTGGCCACTGCCCCGTCCTCTGCACGAACCATCACCAGAACGTCCACTTCCACGTCCCTTGCCACGCGCCTTGCCCATTGTAAATGAAGTAAAATAGCTTACACTTGCACTATCAATGGAAAAAGGGTAATAAAGAGTAGATTAGAACCGTGGAAGAGGAAAACCACAGTTATTGTTTACTGGGATATACCACACTTTTTTAAATAGAGATATCTGCGGCTGAACAGTGAGCGACACACTCAAACTGCTTTTTTTTTAGATACCAAAGGCCCAAAACTGGATAGTACAGCGATTTGACCCGTGGAACTGCGAAACCACACTGGGATGTCGGGCCTACACAAGACTATTTTCAACAGATATATTTTTGTGTCACAACAGTCAGGAGACACTACTGTTTTTCTTTACGGAAAAAACTACCAAAAGCTGAATAATAGAGATTTTTTACCATGGGATGGCAAAACCACAGTTATTGTTTACTGGGGTATACCACACTTTTTTAAATAGAGATATTTGCGGCTGAACAGTGAGCGACACACTCAAACTGCTTTTTTTTTAGATACCAAAGGCCCAAAACTGGATAGTACAGCGATTTGACCCGTGGAACTGCGAAACCACACTGGGATGTCGGGCCTACACAAGACTATTTTCAACAGATATATTTTTGTGTCACAACAGTCAGGAGACACTACTGTTTTTCTTTACGGAAAAAACTACCAAAACCTGAATAATAGAGATTTTTTACCGTGGGATGGCAAAACCACAGTTATTGTTTACTGGGGTATACCACACTTTTTTAAATAGAGATATTTGCGGCTGAACAGTGAGCGACACACTCAAACTGTTTTTTTTTTTAGATACAAATGGCCCAAAATGGATAATACAGAGGTTTGAACCGTGGAAGTGCAAAACAACACTTCTGTTTCTCTAGCCTACACCAGACTATTTTCAACAGTTATATTTGTGTCTGAAAAATCAGAGACACGCTTTTTCTTTGGGGGGGGGGGTACGACACACCAAAAGGTTAATAAGACGGGTATTTGTACAGTGTGAAGGAGGAAAAAAAAAGGAGGATTTAGATGAAAAAAAAAGGATTTTTCCTGGCCCCCGACACCTGATGCTAAGTCCAGCAATTTCAGCAACAGGAGCACACAGGACTGTAATGCAGCGTTTGCTGGTATAACCACTGTGTCTCCTATACAGCCTGCCTGCCTGGTATCTGGGATGGATATTAGTCCTGAAAAGGACTGTTTGTTTGTTCTGCCAGCCTTTACAGACCCTACACTAACTATTTCGCAGTTTATATCTCTCCCTAAATCAGCTGCGCTGTCCCTACACTGTCTAATCTGGAGCGACTGTGTCCAAGATGGCGGCGTCCCGTTTTAAATACTCGAGGTGACGCTGTGCGGCCAGCCAATCACTGTAATGCCCACAACCAACATGGCTGCAGCATTACAGTGACTGGCTGGCAATCCCTGCATGTTCATTGGCTCTGTAAAGAGCGCCAAACATGCAGGGCGGAGACCCGAGCTCCCGCCCGAGTAACCCGGAAATGCTCGGTGCTCGCCGAACATCCCGAGTAGCGTGATGCTCGGGTGAGTACCGAGCAGTGTCGAGCATGTTCGCTCAACACTAGTAAAGATGTGATGCAGTTTTACTTTTAATGTGTTTATTTGATTTCTGCTCCAATGGGAGGTCCTCCTCACTGGGAAAGCTGTCAATCATTGATAAGACCGACCACTCGACTCCTAAACCCATAATGCAAAAAACTGAAATGTATAAATCACAAATTATACTGAATCTTTTCTCACAAACCCATATATCAATCTGCTCATCTCTTCCTGCTCTATAACATGCTGCCTGAAGAGCAAACTGCTTGTTTAAAGTGACAGTTTCTTAAGGACAGATCAATATTTAATACCCGAAAAACGTGATCTTTTAATAGTAAGACCACCCACTGGACTCTGAAATCCAGGAGGAACAGAAGTTTGTTAACAAAGATGTAATATAACTTTTAATGTGTTTATTTGATGTCTGCTCCAATGGGAGGTCCTCGTCACTGGGAAAGCTGTCAATCATTGATAAGACCGCCCACTCGACTCCTAAGCCCATAATGCCAAAAATTTAAATGTATAAATTACAAGTTCAACTGAATCTTTTCCAACAAACTTATGTATCAATCTGCTCTGCTCCTCCTGCTCTATAACAAGTCCTGGCTTCCTCATCACTATCTCAAACCCCTTTAATGGAATTATCAACATATATGGTTTACATTGATATCACTTGTATTAGGTTTGGAGATTCCTTCCCATTGAATATTTCAATAATATATACATAAACCATTGACCTATTTGATGTAAGTCTTTGTATGACATACGCACACCCCATCCTCCCAGAGCCCCCCCCTCCCCAGCATGGGGAATGTAATGACATGACTATGTATATCCCCCGTAGTAACACAGGCCGCCCATATTTTAATGACAGGGAACAATAATGAATAGTGGAATGCACCGAAATTTCATTTAAAATGTTTTGCAATGATTGACTCCTCAACATTCATTTCCGTGGCCGGCCTGATATAGTTTATTACTTTTTGCAGATATCACTTATAATTGACACGGTTCTTCTGCTAAGCTCCTTGCTTTTACCTGATATTATTGAATGATGAGTAATATCATTTACCTCGAGTGTTGAAGAGACCCAGGTGACCAGAGAAAGGAATAGATAGATGTGAGCGTTACATTCAATGAGATGCAAAAATATATTAAATCCCTGTAGCAATAAATGGTATGTGATGGGGTTTATTCTTCAGAGGGAAAAACACTGAAACGAGACCTTAGAAGAGGCTCCTGCCGGGGAAAGATGATTTCTAGCCTCTTAGAATCTGCCTGTGTCTTTGGTTTCTTATTATTTTTACAAAATTATAATTTATTGCTTTTTTTATAGGATGTAGCTTGGTCCCATGACCTATTATTGGGTTCTAGATTCATGGTGAACTACTAAGATGTTCTAGATTGGTAGTGGTGTATTATGAGGGCCTAGACTCATAGTGGTCTTTTATGAGGTTCTAGAACATTTTGGGGGATGGATATTGTGGGATTCTTAAGCAAATGGGATATGTATTATAAGGCTGCGTTCTCACCTTGCATTTTTATTTATTTATTATTTATATATTATTTAGTTGTTTTTTTTCAAAATTGCCGCAGAAACAGTCACCACTTTTGTTTTTTTTTGTTTCATTTTTTTTTCCTACCTGACGTTTATTGCGCCAAATTTTTCAAAATGTCGCACGTGGATTGATGAGTTTTGAATAAAATCAACCACAAAATAATTCACCTTTTCGTGCTTTTTTTTAAAGAGTAAAAAGTCGCATGATCTTTGAAAATGTCGCACTTTAGTCTTCAACTGCGTAAAATTAAAATTAGACTGATTTTGTACTCCTGTAGGGTATTTAGAGTACAATTGCCCCAAATTTTTTTGTGATATTTGAAAAATCCGTAAATGATCAATAAGACTAAAATATCAGGATAAGAAAAACAGATCCACGTTGCAGAATAAAAAAAAAACAAAAACAAGGAAGGTTACCTTAGAAAAGGTGCATATTAAATAAAGAATAAGGGGCAAATATAACAGTCACAATAAGGCTTCATTCAGTAATGTGTCACTTACTGGGCTGTCTGCTGTATTTTCAATGCAATCAGTGTTTTATCAGCAGAAGATTATCAATAGAGGACTAGGTCTCACAGGCCAAGCAGTCCTGCTGATCTGTGTAACCACGCCCCCATTCACTGATTGGCAGCTTTCTGACAGTGTACTGTACACAAGAAGCTGCCAATCGGGTGTGGGCGGGGTTATACACAGCTCAGCATTTATAGCACTGCTACATCTACAGGAGAAAAAACAGGGATTTTATCAAAACTGCACCGAGCAGCCCAGTAAGGGATATATCACTGGAATCAGGCTCTCAGCTCCTACATCATGCTGCTCTCAGATTTCAACCTGACAGATTCCCTTTAATTCCAGAAGAAAGGCACAAAAACAATCAGGGCCTAATAGTCTAGATTAATGAGCAATGTTATAATGTTGGGCTGGGTCTTCTGACTCTGTGAAGCAATATGAAGTACTAGTATATTTTAGGTGATGATTATTAACTGGGGTGCTGTGATGTTCTAGAGTGGCGAGCAAGTCTCTTATAAGGTTCTAGATTAGTGGTGGCATTTTAGGAGGTTCCAGATTTCTGTCAATGTATATGGAGGCACAAGTACACTCTGCACCCCATCTTGACTGAAAAAAACAGAAATGTAGAAATTTTTGCAAATTTATTAAAAAAGAAAAACTGAAATATCACATGGTCATAAGTATTCAGACCCTTTGCTCAGACACTCATATTTAAGTCACATGCTGGCCATTTCTTTGTGATCCTCCTTGAGATGGTTCTACTCCTTCATTGGAGTCCAGCTGTGTTTAATTAAACTGATAGGACTTGATTTGGAAAGGCACACACCTGTCTATATAAGACCTCACAGCACACAGTGCATGTCAGACCAGAAGAATCATGAGCTCAAAGGAACTGCCCAAGGAGCTCAGAGACAGAATTGTGGCAAGGCACAGATCTGGCCAAGGTTACAAAAGAATTTCTGCATTACTCAAGGTTCCTAAGAGCACAGTGGCCTCCATAATCCTTAAATGGAAGAAGTTTGGGACCACCAGAAGTCTTCCTAGGCCTGGCCGTCCAGCCAAACTGAGCAGTCGTGGGAGAAGAGCCTTGATGAGAGAGGTAAAGAAGAACCCCAAGATCACTGTGGCTGAGCTTCAGAGATGCAGTAGGGAGATAAGAGAAAGTTCCACCAAGTCAACTATCACTGCAGCCCTCCACCAGTCAGGCCTTTATGGCAGAGTGGCCCAACGGAAGCCTCTCCTCAGTTCAAGACATATGAAATCCTGCATAGAGTTTGCTCAAAAACACATGAAGGACTCCCAGACTATGAGAAATAAGATTCTCTGGTCTGATGAGACGAAGATAGAACTTTTCGATGATAATTCTAAGGTGTATGTGTGGAGAAAACCAGGTACTGCTCATCACCTGCCCAATACAATCCCAACAGTGAAACATGGTGGTGGCAGCATCATGCTGTGGGGGTGTTTTTCAGTTGCAGGGACAGGACGACTGGTTGCTATTGAAGGAAACATGAATGCGGCCAGGTACAGAGATATCCTGGATGAAAACCTCTTCCAGAGTGCTCTTGACCTCAGACTTGACCTAAGGTTCACCTTCCAACAAGACAATGACCCTAAGCACACAGCTACAATAACAAAGGAGTGGCTTCAGAACAACTCTGTGACCATTCTTGACTGGACCAGCCAGAGCCCTGACCTAAACCCAACTGAGCATCTCTGGAGAGACCTGAAAATGGCTGTCCACCAACGTTCACCATCCAACCTGACGGAACTGGAGAGGATCTGCAAGGAAGAATGGCAGAGGATCCCCAAATCCAGGTGTGAAAAACTTGTTGCATCATTCCCAAGAAGACATATGGCTGTACTAGCTCAAAAGGGGGCTTCTACTCAATACTGAGCAAAGGGTCTGAATACTTATGACCATGTGATATTTCAGTTTTTATTTTTTAATAAATTTGCAAAAATTTCTACATTTCTGTTTTTTTAAGTCAAGATGGGGTGCAGAGTGTACTTTAATGAAAAAAAATAATGAACTTTTTACCAAATGGCTGCAATGAAACAAAGAGTGAAAAATTTAAAGGGGTCTGATTACTTTCCGTACCCACTATATATACAGTGCCTACAAGTAGTATTCAACCCCCTGCAGATTTAGCTGGTTGACACATGCGGAATTAACTTGGCATTGTGACATTTGTACTGTAGATCAGCCTGGAAGTGGGAAATGCACTGCAGAAAATTTTTTTTTTTTTTTTTAAAACGTTAAAAGTTAATTCAGAGTGTCATTTATTATTCAACCCCTCAAACCACAAGAATTCTGTTTGGTCCCCCTAAAGTATTAAGAAGTAGTTCAGGCACCAAGAATAGTGAGCTTCACATGTGTGGATTAAAGATCTCTTTTGCCAGCCTTTTCTGACTATTTAAGACCCTCCCCAAACTTGTGAACAGCACTCAGACATGGTCAACATGGGAAAGACAAAGGAGCATTCCAAGGCCATCAGAGACAAGATCGTGGAGGGTCACAAGGCTGGCAAGGGGTACAAAACCCTTTCCAAGGAGTTGGGCCTACCTGTCTCCACTGTTGGGAGCATCATCCGTAAGTGGAAGGCTTATGGAACTACTGTTAGCCTTCCACGGCCTGGACAGCCTTTGAAAGTGTCCTCCCGTGCCGAGGCCAGGCTTGTCCGAAGAGTCAAGGCTAACCCAAGGACAACAAGGAAGGAGCTCCGGGAAGATCTCATGGCAGTGGGGACATTGGTTTCAGTCAATACCATAAGTAACGTACTCCACCGCAATGGTCTCCGTTCCAGACGAGCCCGTAAGGTACCTTTACTTTCAAAGCGTCATGTCAAGGCTCGTCTACAGTTTGCTCATGATCACTTGGAGGACTCTGAGACAGACTGGTTCAAGGTTCTATGGTCTGATGAGACCAAGATCGAGATCTTTGGTGCCAACCACACACGTGACGTTTGGAGACTGGATGGCACTGCATACGACCCCAAGAATACCATCCCTACAGTCAAGCATGGTGGTGGCAGCATCATGCTGTGGGGCTGTTTCTCAGCCAAGGGGCCTGGCCATCTGGTCCGCATCCATGGGAAGATGGATAGCACGGCCTACCTGGAGATTTTGGCCAAGAACCTCCGCTCCTCCATCAAGGATCTTAAGATGGGTCGTAATTTCATCTTCCAACAAGACAACGACCCAAAGCACACAGCCAAGAAAACCAAGGCCTGGTTCAAGAGGGAAAAAGTCAAGGTGTTGGAGTGGCCTAGTCAGTCTCCTGACCTTAACCCAATTGAAAACTTGTGGAAGGAGCTCAAGAATAAAGTCCACATGAGACACCCAAAGAACCTAGATAACTTGGAGAAGATCTGCATGGAGGAGTGGGCCAAGATAACTCCACAGACCTGTGCCGGCCTGATCAGGTCTTATAAAAGACGATTATTAGCTGTAATTGCAAACAAGGGTTATTCCACAAAATATTAAACATAGGGGTTGTATAATAATTGACCCACACTTTTATGTTTAAAATTTAATAAAATTCAACTGAGCAACATAACTTTTTGGTTTGTAAGATTTATGCTTCTGTTCATAAAACCTACTCTCGTTTACAGTTTGAAGGCTCTAACTTATTTGCATCTTATCAAACCAGCTAAATCTGCAGGGGGTTGAATACTACTTGTAGGCACTGTATATATATATATACAGTTATATGAAAAAGTTTGGGCACCCCTATTAATCTTAAGCTTATTGTTTTATAAAAATTGGTGTTTTTGCAACAGCTATTTCAGTTTGATATATGTAATAACTGTTGGACACAGTAATGTTTCTGCCTTGAAATGAGGTTTATTGTACTAACAGAAAATGTGCAATCTGCATTCAAACAAAATTTGACAGGTGCATAAGTATGGGCACCTCACCAGAAAAGTGACATTAATATTTAGTAGATCCTCCTTTTGCAAAAATAACAGCCTCTAGTCGCTTCCTGTAGCTTTTAATGATTTCCTGGATCCTGGATGAAGGTATTTTTGACCATTCCTCTTTACAAAACAATTCCAGTTCAGTTAAGTTTGATGGTCGCCGAGCATGGACAGCCCTCTTCAAATGATCCCACAGATGTTCAATGATATTCAGGTCTGGGGACTGGGATGGCCATTCCAGAACATTGTAATTGTTCCTCTGCATGAATGCCTGAGTAGATTTGGAGCGGTATTTAGGATCATTGTCTTGCTGAAAGATCCATCCCCTGCGTAACTTCAACTTTATCACTGATTCTTGAACATTATTGTCTAGAATCTGCTGATACTGAGTGGAATCCATGCGTCCCTCAACTTTAACAAGATTCCCGGTGTCGGCATTGGCCACACAGCCCCAAAGCATGATGGAACCTCCACCAAATTTTACTGTGGGTAGCAAGTGTTTTTCTTGGAATACTGTGTTTTTTTGCCGCCATGCATAACGCCTTTTTGTATGATCAAACAACTCAATCTTGGTTTCATCAGTCCACAGGACCTTCTTCCAAAAAGAAATTGGCTTCTCCAAATGTGCTTTTGCATACCTCAGCCGACTCTGTTTGTGGCGTGCTTGCAGAAACGGCTTCTTTCGCATCACTCTCCCATACAGCTTATCCTTGTGCAAAGTGCGTTGTATAGTTGACCGATGCACAGTGACACCATCTGCAGCAAGTTGATGCTGCAGCTCTCTGGAGGTGGTCTGAGGACTGTCCTTGACTGATCACACCATTCTTCTTCTCTGGCTTTCTGATGTTTTTCTTGGCCTGCCACTTCTGGCCTTAACAAGAACTGTCCCTGTGTTCTTCCATTTCCTTACTATGTTCCTCACAGTGGAAACTGACAGGTTAAATCGCTGAGACAGCTTTTTGTATCCTTCCCCTGAACAACTATGTTGAATAATCTTTGTTTTCAGATCATTTGACAGTTGTTTTGAGGAGCCCATGATGCAACTCTTCAGAGGAGATTCAAACAGGAGAACAACTTGCAAGTGGCCACTTTAAGTAGCTTTTCTCATGATTGCATACACCTGGCTATGAAGTTCAAAGCTCAAAGAGGTTACAAAACCAAAAAAAGTGCTTTAGTAAGTCAGTAAAAAGTAGGTAGGAGTATTTAAAACAAGAAAATGATAAGGGTGCCCATACTTATGCACCTGTCAAATTTTGTTTGAATGCAGATTGCACATTTTCTGTTAGTACAATAAACCTCATTTCGAGGCAGAAACATTACTGTGTCCAACAGTTATTACATATATCAAACTGAAATAGCTGTTGCAAAAACACCAATTTTTATAAAACATTAAGCTTAAGATTAATAGGGGTGCCCAAACTTTTTCATATAACTGTATATAGATATATATATAGATATAGATATAGATATATAGATATATGATATATATATAGTTGTGCTCAAAAGTTTACATACCCTGACAGAATTTTTCCTTTCTTGGCCTTGTTTCAGAGAATATGAATGATAACAAAAAAACTTTTTCTCCACTCATGGTTATTGGTTGGGTGAAACCATTTATTGTCAAACTACTGTGTTTTCTCTTTTTAAATCTTAATGACAACCAAAAAACATCCAAATAACCCTGATCAAAAGTTCACATACCCCAGTTCTTAATACCGTGTATTGCCTAGTGTTGAGCCACCCCCGTAGTGTTCGAGTTCGGTTCGGTTCGTCGAACACCCGTGTGTTCGCCGAACTGTTCGTCGAACTGTTCGTCGAACACCTTCGAACACCGTTAAAACCAATGGCAGGCAAACAAAAACACATAGAAACACATAGAAAACACCTTCAAAGGTGTCCAAAAGCTGACAAACTGCTCAGAAGACACAACTAACACATGGAAAAGTGACAAGTACATATAGTCATGCGAAAATAAAAGAGGTGGAGGAGTAAAAGGAGGGGGAGACACAGATATAGGCATGTCATGCCCTTCTAAAATCCAAAAAGTGAGAAGCCGAGACGGCCAGTCCGCTCCTGCCCGTGCCACCTCCGTGTCGCCGGGTTTGTGCCAGAGCCGCGGTGAACCCTGACGGCCAGCCCCCCTCTCCCAATACTGGTGCCTGTCCGCTGGTGGGTCGAGAGAGCCCCCCTGTGGTGGAGGCAGCTCTAAGCTTTTTAATTTAAATTGTCCCTCTAATTTGAATGAATACACTTTAAATCCATTTACAAGGATCTATTGGAGGGCAAGTCTCATGCCAGCAGCCGCGTAATTCCAGCTCCAGTAGCGTCCACTAAAGCTGCTGCAGTTAAAAAGCTTTTATAAGGATCGAGCTCGGCTGTCCACCGCAAGGCATCCTAGTGCCAGTCCCAGCCCCTATGCCTTGGGGTGCCTCCTGATGCTCTTCACTAAGTATCCCGTGGTCCCGAAGCATTTCCTTTGAAAAAATTAAGTGTCCAAACTACAGGTGGTGTAGCTTGCTTAACAGCCGGGATAATCCGCTGACTAGCAGACACTGCTACTAGGCACAAAGTATTTCCTGGGCTAGATGCAGTTAAAAATTTGTAAGTAGATACTCTCGTTGGATGCTGAGAAAGCATTCCATAGAGTCTCCTGGCACACCATATATGATTCTCTTAAAAAGCTTGGGGTAGGGGTCTAGGGGACCCTTTTATAGCCAAAATCACGGCCCTGTATCACAATACGTCACCTAGGCTGAAGATAAATGGAACTGTAGCACCGAGGGCTCGGTTGCTACAGACGTATTGCACCTCACCCAGAGGTGTGATATCTCACTCTCAGATAAGGATGGAGTGTGGATCAGGACCCGACACCTGCATGCATTACACCACATTGCCGTGGGGCAGGGCGACCAATATGCCCCTGAGATGGGCACGACAGTCCCTGTCCCTGGCTGGAGTGGGGGGAGGGAACACTGAGGAAGGGGAACCCTGCAGTGCAGGAGCAGGGAGGAAGCAGTTCCTGGGTGCATTGAGAAGGGAGTATAAAAGGTGGGCACCATCTTAGTTCAGTGCAGAGAAGTCTGAGCAGAAGTGGCAGGGAGCAGGGGCTCTGCATGAGCTCTGCTCCGGAGGCGGGCCTAGTAACAGAGGCCCAGGCCTGCAAGAGGGAGAAGGAAGGAAGAGGAGCGGAGAAGGCTCCAGGAACGAGGAATGAAGGGATCCCAGGGGTGCGGACGGGCGAGTCGCCACCGCACGCCCGAATCCACCTGCGTGGAGGGGTCAGGCCAAAGGGGGAGACCGGTCCCCGAACTAGTGGAGGCAGGAAACGACCCTCAGCTAGAAACCGGAGGCTCTGACATTTTATGTGGCGCAGCCCCTTGCTCCACCCGCTAGGAAGGCACCACATAGGGTCAGGGAAACTGGCGCCAAGTTTACCAAGAGGAGGCCCGAGGCAGCCGGACAGAAGTGTTGGTAAGAAAGGCCAGACAAAGGACACACAAAGGGGGTCCTGTGAAGCGCTCCAAAGTTATCTGGGAGTTGTCTGAGCCCCTCACCTGGTGAGCACAGTATGACGTGGGCAGCCGTTACCTGCAGACGTGGTCTGGATAATAAGAACTGTGAGTAAAGGCCCTGAACTGCATCACTGACTCCGTGTCGTTACTGCTGCTGCCCTGCACCATCACCCCCATCCTCCGCATACACTGCCCTGAGGCTATACTCCTCCCGTGGGGAGTTATGCTACGCTCTGCTGCACCCACAACACCAGCCTTAGCGGTCTGCCCTGTAGCGGCGGTTCACTCTGACCGCAATCCACGGGTGGCGTAGTCGGACATTTAAACATCAAAACCACATAAATAGTTCCGCCACTGGTTTGACCGCCCTGAGCCACGGAACCGGATCGCCGCCACGAAGACTACAACCACCAGCATCCACCAAAAAGGGTCCGGCTCCGGGTGTCCCAAGGCCCAGGGGGTGCGTCAGAACATTTTCATCACCTTTCACATTCACCAATGGGACAAGGCAGGGATGTCCTCTGTCCCCTCTCTTATACATCCTAGTGACGGAGCACCTGCTCTCATCAATTCGCCATAACCCCAATATTAGGTGGATTGAGGTGGGAGGCACCGAGTACAAGTGCTCTCTATTTGCTGATGATGTCCTAGTATATATCACTCAATCACATATATCCATCCCTGCTGTTATGGCTGAAATAGATCACTTTGTTACATGGTAAAATTTTAAAATCAATGCAGCGAAGTCTGAGGCCCTCGATGTCTCCCTCCCTAAATCCATATAGGATTCCATCCAGTCCAACTTTCCCTTTGCCCGGCCCTCACAGGGTATCAAATACTTAGGAATTCCTATTCATAGAGACCTTTCCCATCTATGTTATCTTAATTTTGGGCCCTTTATTGAACAATTCCATACAGACCACGGTTGGCAAGTTAGAACTGTAAGATTCACTACGTGAACCACTGGTGTTTTGTGGAAAAGCACATGTACACCGCGTTCCAAATTATTATGCAAAAAGTGTTTAGGAGTGATAAGGGAAGAATTTGTTTGTTTGTCAGTTAAACTCATTGATGGTGATGTGTGTCAGGGCTCTTTATATCACTGTAAGCAATTGCAGACACCTGTGCTAATTAGTTTGGCAGGTGTGTCCAATGAAAGGCAAGACTACTTAAGAAGGCTCTCTCACATTATTAAGCAGCCTACATTTTCTGCCAAAATGGGAAAGAAAAAGGATGTGTCGGCTGCTGAGAAGCAACAAATTGTGGAGTGTTTAGGTCAAGGCATGACTACAATCAACATTGTGCGATGATCAGGATGAAGTGTCTTGGCAATCAAGAAGTATGTAGCTGATTCACAGTACACACGTGTGCGTGCTGATAAGGGCAAATTGAGGACTCTTTCCTACAGGCAATTACGTCAGGTTGAAACAGCAGCGGCAAAAAAGCCTTGTCATAGCAGCAGACAAGTTTTTGAAGCTGCTTGTGCCTCCAACGTCCCCCGAACAACAAGATGCAGGGTCCTTCAGAGGTTTGCAGCTGTGCATATGCCATCCTGTCGACCTCCTCTATCCACTTCACACAAGCAGAAACGGCTCCAGTGGGCCAAACATTACATGAAGACTGATTTCAAAACTGTTTTGTTCACGGATGAGTGCCGTGCAGCGCTCGATGGTCCAGATGAATGGAGTGGAGGATGGCTGGTTGATGGACACCCCACGCAAACACGGCTACAGCGCCAACAAGGAGGAGGTGGAGTAATGTTTTGGGCTGGAATCATGGGGAGAGAGATTGTCGGCCCCTTTAGGATCCCTGAAGGCGCTAAAGATGAACTCCATAATGTATGTGGATTTTCTCAAACAGCACTTCCTGCCATGGTTCAAGAAGAAGAACCGTGTATTTCACAGCAAGATCATTTTTCTGCATGATAATGCACCATCTCATGCTGCACATAAAACATCTGCATCTCTGGCTGATATGGGCATAAAAGGGGACAAACTTATGGTGTGACCCCCATGCTCCCCTGACCTCTACCCCATTCAGAACCTTTGGAGCATCATTAAAAGGAGTGTCTATGATGGCGGGAGGCAGTTCACATCTAAGCAACAGCTCTGGGAGGGTATTCTGTCCTCATGCAAAACAATTGAAGCAGAAACCATCCAAAACCTGACAAATTCAATGGACGAGAGAGTTCAGAAGCTCCTTTCGAACAAGGGGTCCTATGTGAAAATGTAACATCACCTAGAATAAAGTTTTGAGTTGAAAACTGTTTGATTTCAGTTTCTAACAACCTGCTAATGCTTATAATTTCAAAAATGACCATTTTTTTGGTCTTTATTAAAATGAAAAGGTTGATCGAAAAGTTTGGGGGATCTAAGAGTGTGGCAACCCAGTAGTCATGATTACTTCGAATTCTGACAATATGAGGGTCATGCTGCAGGTAGTGCAGCAAGAAGGCACTTATGTGTCTTGCGCATCTCGGAGCCCCAAAATTATTTTCCGGGCTAGATGCAGCTAAAAATTATTTTTAATTTTAAATCTGGTGAAGCTTATTATAGATGGCCTAATAGGATCAGTGCTGCACACTGCTACAAAGCCCAAATTATTTTCCAGTCAAGATACAGATAAACATGATTAGTAATTTGAAAGCTTAAAACGGTTGGTAGGGTGATTTTAACCAATCATCAAGCTTTTACTCTCCCCAGGATGACACAGGGGTAGAAAAGTCGTTTCGGATCCATGATTTGTTCATCTTTATGAACGTGAGTCTGTCTACATTATCAGTGGAGAGCCGCGTGCGCTTATCTGTCAGCACACCACCAGCAGCGCTGAACACACGTTCAGACAGAATGCTGGCTGCGGGGCATGACAAGATCTCCAAGGCGTAAGTGGCTAGCTCCGGCCATTTATCCAGATTGGAAGTCCAAAAAGAGCAAGGGTCCAGTGACACAGTCGTGGCTTCAATGTTTACTTGGAGATACTCCTGTACCATCGTCTCTAGGCGTTGACTATGTGTCAGACTTCTTGTCTCCTGTGGCCTTGCAAAGGATGGGCTAAAAAAGTGGTGAAATGATTCCGCAAAATTGATGTTACCAGCAGATACTGTGGTTCTGTTACGGTTTGAGTGCTGAACACTTGACGGTCCCACGGTTGGCAAGTTGGAACTGTGAGATTCACTACGTGCACCACTGGTATTTTGTGGAAAAGCACATGTAAGATTCTGCAACAGTCTCTGCTGATACTCCTGCATGCGTGCATCCCTTTCTATGGCAGGAATAATTTCTGCAAATTTACTTTTGTACCGGGGATCTAACAGTGTGGCAACCCAGTAGTCAGGATTATTTCTAATTCTCACAATTCGAGGGTCATGTTGCAGGTAGTGCAGCAAGAAGGCACTCATGTGTGTTGCGCATCCAGGAGCACCAAGTCCCTGTTGTGTTGGTGGCGAGGTAACAATCATGCTTCCTTCCTCTGTCCTCTCCCCCCAACCTCGCACAACAGAAATGTGATCAAGGTCTCCCTCATCTGATGAGTCTTCCATCAGTTCGTCCTCCACTTCTTCCTGGGCTCCTGCACCTTCCTCACTAGTTTGGCTGCTACCATGCGCCCTGGTAAAACCATCTCCCCCACCCTCACATGCCTGCCGCCTTGGTGCTGCCGACCGTGTGGACCTTGCAGATGTTAGCCCTTCCGCATACAACTCCTCCTCCTCTACTTCCTCCACCTCCTCTTGTGCCACCACCTGACTCCGAATTCTGTTTAACATGTGCTCCAGCATGTAAATCACCGGAATAGTCATGCTGATAATGGCATCGTCAGCACTAAACATCTTCGTCGCCATTTCAAAACTGTGCAGAAGGGTGCATAGGTTCCTGATCTGAGACCACTCCTCCAGCGTGATTTGCCCCACCTCTGAATCTCGTTGGCCCAGGCTATACGTCAGAACGTATTGCACCAGGGCTTGTCGGTGCTGCCACAGTCGCTGCAACATGTGCAGAGTTGAATTCCACCGGGTAGGCACATCGCATTTTAGCCGGTGAAGTGGCAGGCCCAACGACTTCTGTAGAGATGTAAGTCGCTGAGCTGCGGGATGCGAACGGCGGAAGTGAGCACACAGCGACCGTGCCCTCTGCAGAAGGCCATCTAGTCTGGGATAGTGGGCTAAAAATTGCTGGACAACCAGGTTCAACACGTGAGCCATACAAGGCACGTGTGTGACATTGCCCCGGCGAAGGGCCGCACCCAGGTTTGCAGCATTGTCGCACACGGCCTTCCCTGGTTTCAGGTCCAGTGGAGACAACCATTCATGAAATTGGTTCTCCAGAGCTGACCACAACTCCTCAGCTGTGTGACTCACATTTCCCAGACATTTCAATGTAAAAACCGTCTGATGACGTTGAGCCCTACTGCCAGCATAGTAAGGAGGTGTGCAGGATCCCTTCTGCGCAGTTAGAAAGCTTGTGGCATGACCAGACAGGCTTTGGGTGCAGGTGGAAGACCGAGAGGAGGTTGAGGAGGCAGAAGCAGTGGAGGAACTTTGACATAAAGAGGATTGACGCACAACTCGTGGGGACGGCAAGACTTGGACAGCAGCCCCTTGTCCTGCTGTCACCATAGTTACCCAGTGCCCAGTCAGCGACATGTAACGCCCCTGTCCATGCCTACTCGTCCAAGTGTCTGTGGTGAAATGCACCCTGTCACACACAGAGTTTCTCAAAGAAGCGGTGATGTTGTGTGCGACATGCTGGTGGAGCGCAGGCACACCTTTCTTTGAGAAGTAGTGCCGACTGGGCATCTGGTACTGGGGCACTGCGACGGACATAAGGTCTCGAAAATCCTCTGTGTCCACCAGGCGGAAAGGCAGCATTTCTGTAGCCAAGAGCTTGCAGATGGTGAAATTCAACCTCTTAGCTTTCTCATGGCTAGGAGGAAATGGTCTTTTACTTGTCCACATCTGAGGGACCGAGGGCTGGCTATTGTGCTTAGACGGGGTTGATAAGGGTGTCCCCGGCAAACTGCCGGTCTGTGAGGAAGATGCAGGCGGACATGTTAGGTTGCCTTGATCCAAAGGTGGTGCTATCGATGTCGGACAGCGCTCAACACTAGCTGGTGTTACCACCTCCAAAGAAAATGATGACCTGCCAATCACGCTGGCTGTTGCGGGTAAAGAGGTGGCAGGTCTGCGCCCCAAAACAGGTGTGACTGCTGTCCCCCCAGTCACAGAGGATGAAGAGGCCGCGGATGCACAAGATATGGCAGACGGTGATTGGCCCGGCCGGCTAGGCCGCATTGTAGCACACTGAGCTTCCCACTGCAACTTATGCTTCATGTCCATGTGCCGGTTCATGCATGAAGTACTCAAACTATGTATTTTTTGGCCTATACTTAGCTTTTGCTGACAAATGTTACAGATAACACGAGTTGGGTCATCTTTATCGATCTGAAAAAATGCCCAGGCTATGCAAGGCTTAGCACCCATGCGACCTGAAGAGCCACCACGACTTGTGGTGAGAGGCAGAGTTGTGTTTGAGGATGCAGTTGTTGACGTGCTTCCAGTACTACGTCTCTGTCCAGGAAGGCGCAACCTGACCTCGTCGTCACTAGCATCTTCCTCCACCTCCTCTGCTGACCTCATCTCTTGGCTGACTGTGGGTTGACAGTAAGTGGGATCTCCGACCTCATCATCATCACCCTGTGCGTTATCACACCCGTCGTCCTCAGAGCCAACCTGTTCCTGCCCTGACAAAAAACTAAAGTTGTCGCTCCAATCAGGTATTTGAGTCTTATCATCGTCTTCCTCATTGTCTCCACCAACAGGAGTTACAGTTTGGGAATGAGGGTCTACATTATGGTCAGAACCTTCTGCGTCTGGTCCTGGATCCGACTCATAAAGATTCTGGGCATCAGTGCAGATCATTTCCTCGTCTGGATTCACAGAAGCGCTGGAGTCGACCTCTGATTCCCAGGCTATAGTATGAGTAAACAGCTCTGCAGACTCAACCATCTGTTCTACCTCATACTCAGACGGGCAGCTGGAGATTTGGGAGCTGTGAGGAAGCAAGTGCGATTTGGGTGACACCTTTGAGGACTGGAGTATTTGTGATGTTGAAGTTGATGTGGAGGAGAGCCCACTTAAAGGAGCACTTGATATCCGTTGAAGCACCTGCTGTTTTTGTGCCTCATCTGGAATTTGTAGCGATTGGCGTGGCCGTAAGAAAGGGATCTTATCACATTGTCCGCTAAAAGAAGTAGACATTTTAGTTTGGCTGGAAGATGGTCTTTCTTCTGCACCTACCCCACGGACACAACCTTTTTTCCCCTTCCCAACACGCCTATTCCCCTTTCCACCAGCAGCAGGCCTTTTTCCACTCATTTTGGTGGTTAACTAATTCACAACTCTGGAGTTGTTTGCACAAAAAAACAATGGATGGTAACCGAGCAGAGCTGAGTGGCCAAACTGTGGTATTAGGCCAAAACTATTGGCTGGGCTAGATGCAGAAAAAAATTATTTTTAATTTGCAACCTGATGGAGGTCAGTATAGATGGACTAATAGAACAAGTCCCACACGCTGCTAGAAGCCCAAATATTTTTTCAGAGATAAATGAAGAAAAAAATTATTTTTAATTTGCAACCTGATGGAGGTCAGTATAGATGGACTAATAGACCAAGTCCCACACACTGCTAGAAGCCCAAATATTTTTTCAGAGCTAGATGCAGAAAAAAATTATTTTTAATTTGCAACCTGATGGAGGTCAGTATAGATGGACTAATAGACCAAGTCCCACACACTGCTAGAAGCCCAAATATTTTTTCAGAGCTAGATGCAGAAAAAAATTATTTTTAATTTGCAACCTGATGGAGGTCAGTATAGATGGACTAATAGACCAAGTCCCACACACCGCTAGAAGCCCAAATATTTTTTCAGAGCTAGATGCAGAAATTTTTTTTATTCAATTTGCAACCTGATGGAGGTCAGTATAGATGGACTAATAGACCAAGTCCCACACACTGCTAGAAGCCCAAATATTTTTTCAGAGCTAGATGCAGAAAATTTTTTTATTCAATTTGCAACCTGATGGAGGTCAGTATAGATGGACTAATAGACCAAGTCCCACACACTGCTAGAAGCCCAAATATTTTTTCAGAGCTAGATGCAGAAAAAAATTATTTTTAATTTGCAACCTGATGGAGGTCAGTATAGATGGACTAATAGACCAAGTCCCACACACTGCTAGAAGCCCAAATATTTTTTCAGAGCTACATGCAGAAAAAAATTATTTTTAATTTGCAACCTGATGGAGGTCAGTATAGATGGACTAATAGAACAAGTCCCACACGCTGCTAGAAGCCCAAATATTTTTTCAGAGATAAATGAAGAAAAAAATTATTTTTAATTTGCAACCTGATGGAGGTCAGTATAGATGGACTAATAGACCAAGTCCCACACACTGCTAGAAGCCCAAATATTTTTTCAGAGCTAGATGCAGAAAAAAATTATTTTTAATTTGCAACCTGATGGAGGTCAGTATAGATGGACTAATAGACCAAGTCCCACACACTGCTAGAAGACCAAATATTTTTTCAGAGCTAGATGCAGAAAAAAAATATTTTTAATTTGCAACCTGATGGAGGTCAGTATAGATGGACTAATAGAACAAGTCCCACACGCTGCTAGAAGCCCAAATATTTTTTCAGAGATAAATGAAGAAAAAAATTATTTTTAATTTGCAACCTGATGGAGGTCAGTATAGATGGACTAATAGACCAAGTCCCACACACTGCTAGAAGCCCAAATATTTTTTCAGAGCTAGATGCAGAAAAAAATTATTTTTAATTTGCAACCTGATGGAGGTCAGTATAGATGGACTAATAGACCAAGTCCCACACACCGCTAGAAGCCCAAATATTTTTTCAGAGCTAGATGCAGAAAAAAATTATATTCAGTTTGCAACCTGATGGAGGTCAGTATAGATGGACTAATAGAATGATGCTATGCCCAAAAGATTTTACTTCACTAGGTGCAGTAAAAAAATTGGTATTCTATACACAGGTGGTATATCTTGCAACACAGATAGGCTACTCCACTGACTAACACACTCTGCAATAGGCCAAAAAGGATTAGCTTTGCTAGATTCAGCCAAATGCTGTGAAAAAAACTTGCACAGCACTGGCACAGACCTGCCTGGCAAAAACTGATAGGAACTGATGTAACCTAGTCCTGAAAAGGACTCCAATTACAATTAGTCTTTACTCCCACAATCTATCTATTTAAGAGCACAGACCTGCCTGATAAAAGTCGTAGGAAATGCTGTAACCTAGTCCTTAAAAGGACTGCAATCACAACTATTCCCTACTCCCAAGCTATCTGTATATTTGTGCGAAAATTGGCTTGAAATTAACAAGGTATAGCGCACACAGCAACAGCGGTGCCGTCTAACACGCAGCTGCAGCAGTGAGAAAATGGTGGCGACGGGGAAAATGGCTTGGTCTTATAGGGCAAGGACATGTGACATACACTGCCAATCACACATGCCCTTGCTTGTGTGAAAAAAAGCACTTCGCTCCGTGTGTGCGCTGTTGATAGGCTGACAGATTGCACCTCCCCACTGCAAATGCGGGAAAGAGAAAAAAAAATGGAGATCTTCATTGTTCCTGCAGAGATCCATCCCCTGCCCCTCCCCCCGCCCCGCTGTACACTCAAACTGCGTATTAACATTAATTTTCATCATTACTGAGAAAAAATCCAGTTATGATTTTGGTGCACGAACAGTTATCGAACATAACCTCGAACAGCCGAATTTTTCTCAAATTGTTCGTGTTCGCCGACCGGCTCGAACACCGCCCAAAACAGCTCGAATTTGAGATTGGCGAACAGTTCGAGTAGAACAACGCTCATCTCTAGTATTGCCCCCTCTAACATCAATGACAGCTTGAAGTCTTTTCTGGGCTGTCTAGCATGAACTGTGAGCTTGAGATCTCCCCAGAGTGGCTCAATGATATTGAGGTCAGGAGACTGAGATGGCCACTCCAGAACCTTCACTTTGTTCTGCTGTAGCCAATGACAGGTCGACTTGGCCTTGTGTTTTGGATCGTTGTCATGTTGGAACGTCAAAATACGTCCCTAACCAAACTACGGTCAGGTAGACCAACAAAAATTTCGGCCACAACTGCCAGCAAAATTGTTTGAAATGCAAAGAAAAACCCACAAATAACATCAGCTGAAATTCAGGACTCTCTGAAAACTAGTGGTGTGGCTGTTTCAAGATGAACAATAAGGAGGCACTTGAAGAAAAATGGGCTGCATGGTAGAGTCGCCAGAAGAAAGCCATTACTGCACAAATGCCACAAAGTATCTCACATACAATACGCCAAACAGCACAGAGACAAGCCTCAAAACTTCTGGAACAAAGTAATTTGGAGTGATGAGACCAAAATTGAACTTTTTGGCCACAACCATAAACGTTACATTTGGAGAGAGGTCAATAAGGCCTATAATGAAAGGAACACCATTCCTACAGTAAAGCATGAAGGTGGATCGCTGATATTTTGGGGATGTGTGAGCTACAAATGCACAGGAAACTTGGTAAAAGTTGAAGGAAAGATGAATGCAGCATGTTATCAGCAAATACTGGAGGCAAATTTGCAATCATCAGCCCAGAAACTGCGCATGGGACGGACTTAGAAGTTCCAACATGACAACGATCCAAAACACAAGGCCAAATTGACCTGTCATTGGCTACAGCAGAAGAAAGTGAAAGATCTGGGGTGGCCATCTCAGTCTCCTGACCTCAATATCATTGAGCCACTCTGGGGAGATCTCAAGCGCTCAGTTCATGCTAGACAGCCCAGGAATTTACAGGAACTGGAGGCTTTTTGCAAAGAAGAATGGGCAGCTTTACCATCTGAGAAAATAAAGAACCTCATCCACAACTACTACAAAAGACTTCAAACTGTCATTGATGTTAGCGGGGGCAATACATGGTATTAAGAACTGGGGTATGTGAACTTTTGATCAGGGTCATTTGGAGGTTTTTGGTTGTCATTAAGTTGGCTTCACCCAACCAATAAACATGAGTGGAGAAAGCGTTTTTTTGTTATCATTCATATTCTCTGAAGCAAGGCCAAGAAAGCAAAAATTCTGCCGAGGTATGTAAACTTTTGCGCACAACTGTTTATATATATATATATGAGGCTCCTAAGCAGATGGGATATTCTTTATAAAGTTCTAGATCAATGTGTTGTACTATGAGGATTTTGTTGAGCAGATAAAGGTGAGTATGGAGTTCTACAACAGATTATGAGATCCAGGGACAGTTAGTGATGTTCTAGCGCAGCTCAGGTTTTTATTATAAAGTTCTTAATTCACATTGATACATTATTAGTGTTGAGCGAGCATGCTCGACACTGCTCGGTACTCGTCCAAGCATCTCACTACTCGGGATGTTCGGCGAGCACCGAGCATTTCCAGGTTACTCGGGCGGGAGCTCGGGTCTCCGCCCTGCATGTTTGGCGCTCTTTACAGAGCCAATGAACATGCAGGAATTGCCAGCCAGTCACTGTAATGCCGCAGCCATGTTGTTTGTGGGCAATACAGTGATTGGCCGGCCGCACAGCGTCACCTCAAGTTTTTAAAACCGGGCGCCGCCATCTTGGACACAGACGGCTGGGATCAGACAGTGTAGGGAGAGTGCTGCTGAGTCAGGGAGAGATATATAGTGCGAAATAGTTAGTGTAGAGTCTCTAAAGGCTGCCAAATCAAACAAACAGTCCTTCTCAGGACTAATATCCATTCCAGATATCAGGCAGGCAGGCAGGCTGTATAGGAGACGCAGTGGTTATACCAACAAACAGTGCAATACAGTCCTGTGTGCTCCTGCTGGTCAAATTGCTAGACTTAACCCCCGGTCTCAGAGGCCAGGAAAAATCCTTTTTTTTCATCTAAATCCTGTATTTTTTTTTCCTCAGTCAGACTGTACAAATACGCGTCTTATTAACCTTTTGGTATTTCCCCCCCAAAAAAAAAAAATTAGTGTGTCTGTGACTGTTCAGACACAAATATATCTGTTTAAAATATTCTGGTATAGGCCAGATAACTAGAAGTTTGGTTTTGCAGTTCCATGGTTCAAATATCTGTAATATCCAGCTTTTGGCCTTTTTTCCATAAAAAAAAACAGTAATAGTGTCTCCCTGACTGTTCAGACACAAATATATCTGTTCAAAATATTCTGGTGCAGGCCAGATAACTAGAAGTTTGATTTTGCAGTTCCACGGTTCAAATCTCTGTATTATCCAACTTTTGGCCTTTTTTCCATAAACAAAACAGTAATAGTGCCTCCCTGACTGTTCAGACCCAAATATATCTGTTTAAAATATTCTGGTGTAGGCCACATAACTAGAAGTTTGGTTTTGCAGTTTCACGGTTCAAATATCAGCATTATCCAGCTTGTTAGGCGTCAGGCGTTTGCTGGATTCAAAATGGGTTCAGAACCATCAGTGGATTCTGTGGTCTCCCATTCCAGTCTAGCCAGGGCTGATGCTGCTCAGCATCATCATCAGTCCCAATGCCTAGCTGGTGCACGAGATGTACTGGTTGTCTCTCAGGTCTTTGTTCCTAGCAACATGAAGGATAGGTTGCGGAGGTAGACAGGGCTGCTAAAGCCTAAGTCCAGGATTCTCTGTACTGAGCATGCCCGTACATGGCGGATCGTGATTGGTGGTTTGGGAGCCAGCTGATCCGGTGACCTGGCACCGCCTGATTGGTCACGGGTGACGTCACCAATGGTGCGACGGTGGGCAGGGCTTAATCTTTAAAAAGCCCGCCCACAAACATGGCGGCGCGCTCTGATCATTGAGCTGTGATGGTGTTGTGTGGACGCTTGGTCTCTTGGGCTCCACAAGTGCTTTAGTTTCTGGCAGGCAGGTTTAGTGGAAATAGGCAGGTAGCTTCATCTGACAGTCTGACTCCGACAAAGGGGTCGCCCTACACCCCGAGCAGTCTGCAGACACCCTATTCCCGAAACCACCTGTAAGCCACGTGGAGAGATACTCCTTAGTCCGGTAGCACGCCAGCTGGGAGCACTTATGTGCCGGCATGATTCACACACGCATCCTAGCGCCAACTGTGTAGTCCCTGTGCTGTAACAGGACTACAGATACATTATTTATCGCACATCTCTCGTGCAGTTAACGGAGATAGTGCGAATCCCTATTCCCTTTCCGGTGTGCAGTAACACAGAGGGGATTGTTATTTAAGTTGGTTGTTTTACCTTTTCACCCGGAAGGTGTTTGGCCGCAGTCCACCAGGCTGCATCGCGGACCCCGGGTTCGGTTGATTTCCATTATTTAATAAAGTTGTTTGCAACCGTCCCCTTAACACAGCTTTTGGCCTTTTTTCTGGAAAAAAACAGTAATAGTGTCTCCCTGACTGTTCAGACAAAAATATATCTGTTTAAAATATTCTGGTGTAGGCCAGATAACTAGAAGTTTGGTTTGGCAGTTCCACGGTTCAAATCTCTGTATTATCCAGCTTTTGGCCTTTTTTCCATAAAAAAAACAGTAATAGTGTCTCCCTGACTGTTCAGACACAAATATATCTGTTTAAAATATTTTGGTGTAGGTCAGATAACTAGAAGTTTGGTTTTGCAGTTCCACGGTTCAAATCTCTGTATTATCCAGCTTTTGGACTTTTTTACATAAAAAAAAGTAATAGTGTCTCCCTGACTGTTCAGACACAAATATATCTGTTTAAAATATTCTGGTGTAGGTCCGATAACAAGAAGTTTGGTTTTGCAGTTCCACGGTTCAAATCTCTGTATTACCCAGCTTTTGGCCTTTTTTCCGTAAAAAAAGCAGTAATAGTGTCTCCCTGACTGTTCAGACACAAATATATCTGTTTAAAATATTCTGCTGTAGGCCAGGTAACTAGAAGTTTGGATTTGCAGTTCCACGGTTCAAATCTATGTATTATCCAGCTTTTGGCCTTTTTTCCGTAAAAAAACAGTAATAGTGTCTCCCTGACTGTTCAGACACAAATATATCTGTTTAAATATTCTGGTGTAGGCCAGATAACTAGAAGTTTGGTTTGGCAGTTCCACGGTTCAAATCTCTGTATTATCCAGCTTTTGGCCTTTTTTCCATAAAAAAAACAGTAATAGTGTCTCCCTGACTGTTCAGACACAAATATATCTGTTTAAAATATTCTGGTGTAGGTCAGATAACTAGAAGTTTGGTTTTGCAGTTCCACGGTTCAAATCTCTGTACTCTCCAGCTTTTGGCCTTTTTCCGTAAAAAAGCAGTAACAGTGTCTCCCTGACTGTTCACACACAAATATATCTGTTTAAAATATTCTTGTGTAGGCCAGATAACTAGAAGTTTGGTTTTGCAGTTACACAGTTCAAATCTCTGTATTATCCAGCTTTTGGCCTTTTTAACATAAAAAAACCCAGTAATAGTGTCTCCCTGAATGTTCAGACACAAATATATCTGTTTAAAATATTCTGGTGTAGGTCAGGTAACTAGAAGTTTGGTTTTGCAGTTCCACGGTTCAAATCTCTGTATTATCCAGCTTTTGGCCTTTTTTCCGTAAAAAAAACAGTAATAGTGTCTCCCTGACTGTTCAGACACAAATATATCTGTTTAAAATATTCTGGTGTAGGTCAGATAACTAGAAGTTTGGTTTTGCAGTTCCACAGTTCAAATCTCTGTATTACCCAGCTTTTGGCCTTTTTTCCATAAAAAAAACAGTAATAGTGTCTCCCTGACTGTTCAGACACAAATATATCTGTTTAAAATATTCTGGTGTAGGCCAGATAACTAGAAGTTTGGTTTTGCAGTTCCACGGTTCAAATCTCTGTATTATCCAGCTTTTGGCCTTTTTTCCGTAAAAAAACAGTAATAGTGCCTCCCTGACTGTTCAGACACAAATATATCTGTTTAAAATATTCTGGTGTAGCCCAGAAAACTAGAAGTTTGGTTTTGCAGTTCCACGGTTCAAATCTCTGTATTATCCAGCTTTTGGCATTTTTTACATAAAAAAACAGTAATACTGTCTCCCTGACTGTTCAGACACAAATATATCTGTTTAAAATATTCTGGTGTAGGCCAGATAACTAGAAGTTTGGTTTTGCAGTTCCACGGTTCAAATCTCTGTACTCTCCAGCTTTTGGCCTTTTTCCGTAAAAAATCAGTAACAGTGTCTCCCTGACTGTTCAAACACAAATATATCTGTTTAAAATATTCTTGTGTAGGCCAGATAACTAGAAGTTTGGCTTTGCAGTTCCACAGTTCAAATCTCTGTATTATCCAGCTTTTGGCCTTTTTTTCCATAAAAAAAAGCAGTAATAGTGTCTCCCTGACTGTTCAGACACAAAAATATCTGTTTAAAATATTCTGGTGTAGGCCAGATAACTAGAAGTTTGGTTTTGCAGTTCCACGGTTCAAATCTCTGTATTATCCATCTTTTGGCCTTTTTTACATAAAAAAAATCAGTAATAGTGTCTCCCTGACTGTTCAGACACAAATATATCTGTTTAAAATATTCTGGTATAGGCCAGATAACTAGAAGTTTGGTTTTGCAGTTCCACGGTTCAAATCTCTGTATTATCCATCTTTTGGCCTTTTTTCCATAAAAAAAACAGTAATACTGTCTCCCTGACTGTTCAGACACAAATATATCTGTTTAAAATATTCTGGTGTAGGTCAGATAAGTAGAAGTTAGGTTTTGCAGTTCCACAGTTCAAATCTCTGTATTATCCATCTTTTGGCCCTTTTTCCGTAAAAAAAAAACAGTAATAGTGTCTCCCTGACTGTTCAGACACAAATATATCTGTTTAAAATATTCTGGTGTAGGCCAGATAGCTAGAAGTTTGGTTTTGCAGTTCCACGGTTCAAATCTCAGTATTATCCAGCTTTTGGCCTTTTCTACATGAAAAAAACAGTAATAGTGTCTCCCTGACTGTTCAGACACAAATATATCTGTTTAAAATATTCTGGTGTAGGTCAGATAAGTAGAAGTTAGGTTTTGCAGTTCCACGGTTCAAATCTCTGTATTATCCAGCTTTTGGCCTTTTTCCATAAAAAAGCAGTAACAGTGTCTCCCTGACTGTTCAGACACAAATATATCTGTTTAAAATATTCTTCTGTAGGCCAGATAGCTAGAAGTTTGGTTTTGCAGTTCCACTGTTCAAATCTATATATTATCCAGCTTTTGGCCCTTTTTCTGTAAAAAAAACAGTAACGGTGTCTCTCTGACTGTTCAGACACAAATATATCTGTTTAAAATATTCTGGTGTAGGTCAGATAACTAGAAGTTTGACTTTGCAGTTCCACGGTTCAAATCTCTGTATTATCCAGCTTTTGGCATTTTTTTCCATAAAAAACAGTAATAGTGTCTCCCTGACTGTTCAGACACAAATATATCTGTTTAAAATATTCTGGTGTAGGCAAGATAACTAGAAGTTTGGTTTTGCAGTTCCACGGTTCAAATCTCTGTATTATCCAGCTTTTGGCCTTTTTTCCATAAAAAAAAACAGTAATAGTGTCTCCCTGACTGTTCAGACGCAAATATATCTGTTTAAAATATTCTGGTGTAGGCCAGATAGCTAGAAGTTTGGTTTTGCAGTTCCACGGTTCAAATCTCTGAATTATACAGCTTTTGGCCTTTTTACATAAAAAAAACCCAGTAATAGTGTCTCCCTGAATGTTCAGACACAAATATATCTGTTTAAAATATTCTGGTGTAGGTCAGATAAGTAGAAGTTAGGTTTTGCAGTTCCACAGTTCAAATCTCTGTATTATCCAGCTGTTGGCCTTTTTTTCCATAAAAAAAAACAGTAATAGTGTCTCCCTGACTGTTCAGACACAAATATATCTATTTAAAATATTCTGCTGTAGGTCAGATAACTAGAAGTTTGCTTTTGCAGTTCCACGGTTCAAATCTCTGTATTATCCAGCTTTTGGCCTTTTTTCCCTAAGTAAAAACAGTAATAGTGTCTCCCTGACTGTTCACACACAAATATATCTGTTTAAAGTATTCTGGTGTAGGCCAGATAACTAGAAGTTTGATTTTGCAGTTCCACGGTTCAAATATCTGTTTTATCCAGCTTTTGGCCTTTTCTACATAAAAAAAACAGTAATAGTCTCTCCCTGACTGTTCAGACACAAATATATCTGTTTAAAATATTCTGGTGTAGGTCAGATAAGTAGAAGTTAGGTTTTGCAGTTCCACGGTTCAAATCTCTGTATTATCTATCTTTTGGCTCTTTTTCCGTAAAAAAAACAGTAATAGTGTCTCCCTGACTGTTCAGACACAAATATATCTGTTTAAAATATTCTGGTGTAGGTCAGATAAGTAGAAGTTAGGTTTTGCAGTTCCACGGTTCAAATCTCTGTATTATCCAGCTTTTGGCCCTTTTTCCATAAAAAAAAACAGTAATAGTGTCTCCCTGACTGTTCAGACACAAATATATCTGTTTAAAATATTCTGGTGTAGGCCAGATAACTAGAAGTTTGGTTTTGCAGTTCCACGGTTCAAATCTCTGTATTATCCAGCTTTTGGCCTTTTCTACATGAAAAAAAACAGTAATAGTGTCTCCCTGACTGTTCAGACACAAATATATCTGTTTAAAATATTCTGGTGTAGGTCAGATAAGTAGAAGTTAGGTTTGGCAGTTCCACGGTTCAAATCTCTCTATTATCCATCTTTTGGCCCTTTTTCCGTAAAAAAAACAGTAATAGTGTCTCCCTGACTGTTCAGACACAAATTTATCTGTTTAAAATATTCTGGTGTAGGTCAGATAAGTAGAAGTTATGTTTTGCAGTTCCACTGTTCAAATCTCTGTATTATCCAGGTTTTGGACTTTTTCCGTAAAAAAGCAGTAACAGTGTCTCCCTGACTGTTCAGACACAAATATATCTGTTTAAAATATTCTTCTGTAGGCCAGATAGCTAGAAGTTTGGTTTTGCAGTTCCACGGTTCAAATCTCTGTATTATCCAGCTTTTGGCCTTTTCTACATGAAAAAAAACAGTAATAGTGTCTCCCTGACTGTTCAGACACAAATATATCTGTTTAAAATATTCTGGTGTAGGTCAGATAAGTAGAAGTTAGGTTTTGCAGTTCCACGGTTCAAATCTCTGTATTATCCAGCTTTTGGCCTTTTTTTCCATAAAAAAAAACTGTAATAGTGTCTCCCTGACTGTTCAGACACAAATATATCTGTTTAAATTGTTCTGGTGTAGGCAAGATAACTAGAAGTTTGGTTTTGCAGTTCCACAGTTCAAATCTCTGTATTATCCAGCTTTTGGCCTTTTTTCCGTAAAAAAAACAGTAATAGTGTCTCCCTGACTGTTCAGACACAAATATATCTATTTAAAATATTCTGCTGTAGGCCACATAACTAGAAGTTTGGTTTTGCAGTCCCACGGTTCAAATCTCTGTATTACCCAGCTTTTGGCCTTTTTTCCGTAAGTAAAAACAGTAATAATGTCTCCCAGACTGTTCACACACAAATATATCTGTTTAAAATATTCTGGTGTAGGCCAGATAACTAGAAGTTTGGTTTTGCAGTTCCACGGTTCAAATCTCTGTATTATCCAGCTTTTGGCCCTTTTTACATAAAAAAATCAGTAATAGTGTCTCCCTGACTGTTCAGACACAAATATATCTGTTTAAAATATTCTGGTGTAGACCAGATAACTAGAAGTTTGGTTTTGCAGTTCCACGGTTCAAATCTCTGAATTATCCAGCTTTTCGCCTTTTTTACATAAAAAAACCCAGTAATAGTGTCTCCCTGAATGTTCAGACACAAATATATCTGTTTAAAATATTCTGGTGTAGGTCAGATAAGGAGAAGTTAGATTTTGCAGTTCCACAGTTCAAATCTCTGTATTATCCAGCTTTTGGCCTTTTTCCGTAAAAAAAACAGTAATAGTGTCTCCCTGACTGTTCACACACAAATATATCTGTTTAAAATATTCTGGTGTAGGCCAGATAACTAGAAGTTTGAATTTGCAGTTCCACGGTTCAAATATCTGTTTTATCCAGCTTTTGGCCTTTTCTACATAAAAAAAAACAGTAATAGTGTCTCCCTGACTGTTCAGACACAAATATATCTGTTTAACATATTCTGGTGTAGGTCAGATAAGTAGAAGTTAGGTTTTGCAGTTCCACGGTTCAAATCTCTGTATTATCCATCTTTTGGCCCTTTTTCCGTAAAAAAAACAGTAATAGTGTCTCCCTGACTGTTCAGACACAAATATATCTGTTTAAAATATTCTGGTGTAGGCCAGATAACTAGTAGTTTGGTTTTGCAGTTCCACGGTTCAAATCTCAGTATTATCCAGCTTTTGGCCTTTTCTACATGAAAAAAAACAGTAATAGTGTCTATCTGACTGTTCAGACACAAATATATCTGTTTAAAATATTCTGGTGTAGGTCAGATAAGTAGAAGTTAGGTTTTGCAGTTCCACGGTTCAAATCTCTGTATTTTCCAGCTTTTGGCCTTTTTTTCCATAAAAAAAAACTGTAATAGCGTCTCCCTGACTGTTCAGACACAAATATATCTGTTTAAAATATTCTGGTGTAGGCAAGATAACTAGAAGTTTGGTTTTGCAGTTCCAAAGTTCAAATCTCTGTATTATCCAGCTTTTGGCCTTTTTTTCCATAAAAAAAACAGTAATAGTGTCTCCCTGACTGTTCAGACACAAATATATCTATTTAAAATATTCTGCTGTAGGCCAGATAACTAGAAGTTTGGTTTTGCAGTTCCACGGATCAAATCTCTGTATTATCCAGCTTTTGGCCTTTTTTCCTTAAAAAAAAACAGTAATAGTGTCTCCCTGACTGTTCAGACACATATATATCTATTTAAAATATTCTGCTGTAGGCTAGATAACTAGAAGTTTGGTTTTGCAGTTCCACGGTTCAAATCTCTGTATTATCCAGCTTTTGGCCTTTTTTCCGTAAGTAAAAACAGTAATAGTGTCTCTCTGACTGTTCACACACAAATATATCTGTTTAAAATATTCTGGTGTAGGCCAGATAACTAGAAGTTTGGTTTTGCAGTTCCACGGTTCAAATCTCTGTATTATCCAGCTTTTGGCCTTTTTTACATAAAAAAATCAGTAATAGTGTCTCCCTGACTGTTCAGACACAAATATATCTGTTTAAAATATTCTGGTGTAGGCCAGATAACTAGAAGTTTGGTTTTGCAGTTCCACGGTTCAAATCTCTGAATTATCCAGCTTTTTGCCTTTTTTACATAAAAAAAACCCAGTAATAGTGTCTCCCTGAATGTTCTGACACAAATATATCTATTTAAAATATTCTGCTGTAGGCCAGATAACTAGAAGTTTGGTTTTGCAGTTCCACGGTTCAAATCTCTGTATTATCCAGCTTTTGGCCTTTTTTCCATTAAAAAACAGTAATAGTGTCTCCCTGACTGTTCAGACACAAATTTATCTGTTTAAAATATTCTGGTGTAGGCCAGATAACTAGAAGTTTGATTTTGCAGTTCCACGGTTAAAATATCTGTTTTATCCAGCTTTTGGCCTTTTCTACATAAAAAAAAAACAGTAATAGTGTCTCCCTGACTGTTCAGACACAAATATATCTGTTTAAAATATTCTGGTGTAGGTCAGATAAGTAGAAGTTAGGTTTTGCAGTTCCACGGTTCAAATCTCTGTATTATCCATCTTTTGGCCCTTTTTTCCGTAAAAAAAACAGTAATAGTGTCTCCCTGACTGTTCAGACACAAATATATCTGTTTAAAATATTCTGGTGTAGGTCAGATAAGTAGAAGTTAGGTTTTGCAGTTCCACGGTTCAAATCTCTGTATTATCCATCTTTTGGCCCTTTTTCCGTAAAAAAAAACAGTAATAGTGTCTCCCTGACTGTTCAGACACAAATATATCTGTTTAAAATATTCTGGTGTAGGCCAGATAACTAGAAGTTTGGTTTTGCAGTTCCACGGTTCAAATCTCAGTACTATCCAGCTTTTGGCCTTTTCTACATGAAAAAAAACATTAATAGTGTCTCCCTGACTGTTCAGACACAAATATATCTGTTTAAAATATTCTGGTGTAGGTCAGATAAGTAGAAGTTAGGTTTTGCAGTTCCACGGTTCAAATCTCTGTATTATCCAGCTTTTGGCCTTTTTTTCCATAAAAAAAAACTGTAATAGTGTCTCCCTGACTGTTCAGACACAAATATATCTGTTTAAATTGTTCTGGTGTAGGCAAGATAACTAGAAGTTTGGTTTTGCAGTTCCACAGTTCAAATCTCTGTATTATCCAGCTTTTGGCCTTTTTTCCGTAAAAAAAACAGTAATAGTGTCTCCCTGACTGTTCAGACACAAATATATCTATTTAAAATATTCTGCTGTAGGCCACATAACTAGAAGTTTGGTTTTGCAGTCCCACGGTTCAAATCTCTGTATTACCCAGCTTTTGGCCTTTTTTCCGTAAGTAAAAACAGTAATAATGTCTCCCAGACTGTTCACACACAAATATATCTGTTTAAAATATTCTGGTGTAGGCCAGATAACTAGAAGTTTGGTTTTGCAGTTCCACGGTTCAAATCTCTGTATTATCCAGCTTTTGGCCCTTTTTACATAAAAAAATCAGTAATAGTGTCTCCCTGACTGTTCAGACACAAATATATCTGTTTAAAATATTCTGGTGTAGACCAGATAACTAGAAGTTTGGTTTTGCAGTTCCACGGTTCAAATCTCTGAATTATCCAGCTTTTTGCCTTTTTTACATAAAAAAACCCAGTAATAGTGTCTCCCTGAATGTTCTGACACAAATATATCTATTTAAAATATTCTGCTGTAGGCCAGATAACTAGAAGTTTGGTTTTGCAGTTCCACGGTTCAAATCTCTGTATTATCCAGCTTTTGGCCTTTTTTCCATTAAAAAACAGTAATAGTGTCTCCCTGACTGTTCAGACACAAATTTATCTGTTTAAAATATTCTGGTGTAGGCCAGATAACTAGAAGTTTGATTTTGCAGTTCCACGGTTAAAATATCTGTTTTATCCAGCTTTTGGCCTTTTCTACATAAAAAAAAACAGTAATAGTGTCTCCCTGACTGTTCAGACACAAATATATCTGTTTAAAATATTCTGGTGTAGGTCAGATAAGTAGAAGTTAGGTTTTGCAGTTCCACGGTTCAAATCTCTGTATTATCCATCTTTTAGCCCTTTTTTCCGTAAAAAAAACAGTAATAGTGTCTCCCTGACTGTTCAGACACAAATATATCTGTTTAAAATATTCTGGTGTAGGTCAGATAAGTAGAAGTTAGGTTTTGCAGTTCCACGGTTCAAATCTCTGTATTATCCATCTTTTGGCCCTTTTTCCGTAAAAAAAAACAGTAATAGTGTCTCCCTGACTGTTCAGACACAAATATATCTGTTTAAAATATTCTGGTGTAGGCCAGATAACTAGAAGTTTGGTTTTGCAGTTCCACGGTTCAAATCTCAGTACTATCCAGCTTTTGGCCTTTTCTACATGAAAAAAAACATTAATAGTGTCTCCCTGACTGTTCAGACACAAATATATCTGTTTAAAATATTCTGGTGTAGGTCAGATAAGTAGAAGTTAGGTTTTGCAGTTCCACGGTTCAAATCTCTGTATTATCCATCTTTTGGCCCTTTTTCCGTAAAAAAAACAGTAATAGTGTCTCCCTGACTGTTCAGACACAAATATATCTGTTTAAAATATTCTGGTGTAGGTCAGATAAGTAGAAGTTAGGTTTTGCAGTTCCACGGTTCAAATCTCTGTATTATCCAGCTTTTGGCCTTTTTTTCCATAAAAAAAAACTGTAATAGTGTCTCCCTGACTGTTCAGACACAAATATATCTGTTTAAATTGTTCTGGTGTAGGCAAGATAACTAGAAGTTTGGTTTTGCAGTTCCACAGTTCAAATCTCTGTATTATCCAGCTTTTGGCCTTTTTTCCGTAAAAAAAACAGTAATAGTGTCTCCCTGACTGTTCAGACACAAATATATCTATTTAAAATATTCTGCTGTAGGCCACATAACTAGAAGTTTGGTTTTGCAGTCCCACGGTTCAAATCTCTGTATTACCCAGCTTTTGGCCTTTTTTCCGTAAGTAAAAACAGTAATAATGTCTCCCAGACTGTTCACACACAAATATATCTGTTTAAAATATTCTGGTGTAGGCCAGATAACTAGAAGTTTGGTTTTGCAGTTCCACGGTTCAAATCTCTGTATTATCCAGCTTTTGGCCCTTTTTACATAAAAAAATCAGTAATAGTGTCTCCCTGACTGTTCAGACACAAATATATCTGTTTAAAATATTCTGGTGTAGACCAGATAACTAGAAGTTTGGTTTTGCAGTTCCACGGTTCAAATCTCTGAATTATCCAGCTTTTTGCCTTTTTTACATAAAAAAACCCAGTAATAGTGTCTCCCTGAATGTTCAGACACAAATATATCTGTTTAAAATATTCTGGTGTAGGTCAGATAAGGAGAAGTTAGATTTTGCAGTTCCACAGTTCAAATCTCTGTATTATCCAGCTTTTGGCCTTTTTCCGTAAAAAAAACAGTAATAGTGTCTCCCTGACTGTTCTGACACAAATATATCTATTTAAAATATTCTGCTGTAGGCCAGATAACTGAAAGTTTGGTTTTGCAGTTCCACGGTTCAAATCTCTGTATTATCCAGCTTTTGGCCTTTTTTCCATTAAGAAAACCGTAATAGTGTCTCCCTGACTGTTCAGACACAAATATATCTGTTTAAAATATTCTGGTGTAGGTCAGATAAGTAGAAGTTAGGTTTTGCAGTTCCACGGTTCAAATCTCTGTATTATCCAGCTTTTGGCCTTTTTTCCATAAGTAAAAACAGTAATAGTGTCTCCCTGACTGTTCACACACAAATATATCTATTTAAAATATTCTGCTGTAGGCCAGATAACTAGAAGTTTGGTTTTGCAGTTCCACGGTTCAAATCTCTGTATTATCCAGTTTTTGGCCTTTTTTCCATAAAAAAAAACAGTAATAGTGTCTCGCTGACTATTCAGACACAAATATATCTGTTTAAAATATTCTGGTGTAGGTCAGATAACTAGAAGTTTGGCTTTGCAGTTCCACGGTTCAAATCTCTGTATTATCCAGCTTTTGGCCTTTTTTTCCATAAAAAAAACAGTAATAGTGTCTCCCTGACTGTTCTGACACAAATATATCTGTTTAAAATATTCTGGTGTAGGCAAGAAAACTATAAGTTTGGTTTTGCAGTTCCACGGTTCAAATCTCTGAATTATCCAGCTTTTGGCCTTTTTTACATAAAAAAAACCAGTAATAGTGTCTCCCTAAATGTTCAGACACAAATATATCTGTTTAAAATATTCTGCTATAGGTCAGATAAGTAGAAGTTAGGTTTGCAGTTCCACAGTTCAAATCTCTGTATTATCCAGCTGTTGGCCTTTTTTCCGTAAAAAAAACAGTAATAGTGTCACCCTGACTGTTCAGACACAAATATATCTATTTAAAATATTCTGCTGTAGGCCAGATAACTACAAGTTTGGTTTTGCAGTTCCACGGTTCAAATCTCTGTATTATCCAGCTTTTGGCCTTTTTCCATAAAAAAAACAGTAATAGTGTCTCCCTCACTATTCAGACACAAATATATCTATTTAAAATATTCTGCTGTAGCCTAGATAACTAGAAGTTTGCTTTTGCAGTTCCACGGTTCAAATCTCTGTATTATCCAGCTTTTGGCCTTTTTTCCGTAAGTAAAAACAGTAATAGTGTCTCCCTGACTGTTCACACACAAATATATCTGTTTAAAATATTCTGGTGTAGGCCAGATAACTAGAAGTTTGAATTTGCAGTTCCACGGTTCAAATATCTGTTTTATCCAGCTTTTGGCCTTTTCTACATAAAAAAAAACAGTAATAGTGTCTCCCTGACTGTTCAGACACAAATATATCTGTTTAAAATAATCTGGTGTAGGTCAGATAAGTAGAAGTTAGGTTTTGCAGTTCCACGGTTCAAATCTCTGTATTATCCATATTTTGGCCCTTTTTCCGTAAAAAAAACAGTAATAGTGTCTCCCTGACTGTTCAGACACAAATATATCTGTTTAACATATTCTGGTGTAGGTCAGATAAGTAGAAGTTAGGTTTTGCAGTTCCACGGTTCAAATCTCTGTATTATCCATCTTTTGGCCCTTTTTCCGTAAAAAAAACAGTAATAGTGTCTCCCTGACTGTTCAGACACAAATATATCTGTTTAAAATATTCTGGTGTAGGCCAGATAACTAGTAGTTTGGTTTTGCAGTTCCACGGTTCAAATCTCAGTATTATCCAGCTTTTGGCCTTTTCTACATGAAAAAAAACAGTAATAGTGTCTCCCTGACTGTTCAGACACAAATATATCTGTTTAAAATATTCTGGTTTAGGTCAGATAAGTAGAAGTTAGGTTTTGCAGTTCCACGGTTCAAATCTCTGTATTATCCATCTTTTGGCCCTTTTTCCGTAAAAAAAACAGTAATAGTGTCTCCCTGACTGTTCAGACACAAATATATCTGTTTAAAATATTCTGGTGTAGGTCAGATAAGTAGAAGTTAGGTTTTGCAGTTCCACGGTTCAAATCTCTGTATTTTCCAGCTTTTGGCCTTTTTTTCCATAAAAAAAAACTGTAATAGCGTCTCCCTGACTGTTCAGACACAAATATATCTGTTTAAAATATTCTGGTGTAGGCAAGATAACTAGAAGTTTGGTTTTGCAGTTCCACAGTTCAAATCTCTGTATTATCCAGCTTTTGGCCTTTTTTTCCATAAAAAAAACAGTAATAGTGTCTCCCTGACTGTTCAGACACAAATATATCTATTTAAAATATTCTGCTGTAGGCCAGATAACTAGAAGTTTGGTTTTGCAGTTCCATGGATCAAATCTCTGTATTATCCAGCTTTTGGCCTTTTTTCCTTAAAAAAAAACAGTAATAGTGTCTCCCTGACTGTTCAGACACATATATATCTATTTAAAATATTCTGCTGTAGGCTAGATAACTAGAAGTTTGGTTTTGCAGTTCCATGGTTCAAATCTCTGTATTATCCAGCTTTTGGCCTTTTTTCCGTGAGTAAAAACAGTAATAGTGTCTCTCTGACTGTTCACACACAAATATATCTGTTTAAAATATTCTGGTGTAGGCCAGATAACTAGAAGTTTGGTTTTGCAGTTCCACGGTTCAAATCTCTGTATTATCCAGCTTTTGGCCTTTTTTACATAAAAAAATCAGTAATAGTGTCTCCCTGACTGTTCAGACACAAATATATCTGTTTAAAATATTCTGGTGTAGGCCAGATAACTAGAAGTTTGGTTTTGCAGTTCCACGGTTCAAATCTCTGAATTATCCAGCTTTTTGCCTTTTTTACATAAAAAAAACCCAGTAATAGTGTCTCCCTGAATGTTCTGACACAAATATATCTATTTAAAATATTCTGCTGTAGGCCAGATAACTAGAAGTTTGGTTTTGCAGTTCCACGGTTCAAATCTCTGTATTATCCAGCTTTTGGCCTTTTTTCCATTAAAAAACAGTAATAGTGTCTCCCTGACTGTTCAGACACAAATTTATCTGTTTAAAATATTCTGGTGTAGGCCAGATAACTAGAAGTTTGATTTTGCAGTTCCACGGTTAAAATATCTGTTTTATCCAGCTTTTGGCCTTTTCTACATAAAAAAAAACAGTAATAGTGTCTCCCTGACTGTTCAGACACAAATATATCTGTTTAAAATATTCTGGTGTAGGTCAGATAAGTAGAAGTTAGGTTTTGCAGTTCCACGGTTCAAATCTCTGTATTATCCATCTTTTGGCCCTTTTTTCCGTAAAAAAAACAGTAATAGTGTCTCCCTGACTGTTCTGACACAAATATATCTGTTTAAAATATTCTGGTGTAGGTCAGATAAGTAGAAGTTAGGTTTTGCAGTTCCACGGTTCAAATCTCTGTATTATCCATCTTTTGGCCCTTTTTCCGTAAAAAAAAACAGTAATAGTGTCTCCCTGACTGTTCAGACACAAATATATCTGTTTAAAATATTCTGGTGTAGGCCAGATAACTAGAAGTTTGGTTTTGCAGTTCCACGGTTCAAATCTCAGTACTATCCAGCTTTTGGCCTTTTCTACATGAAAAAAAACATTAATAGTGTCTCCCTGACTGTTCAGACACAAATATATCTGTTTAAAATATTCTGGTGTAGGTCAGATAAGTAGAAGTTAGGTTTTGCAGTTCCACGGTTCAAATCTCTGTATTATCCATCTTTTGGCCCTTTTTCCGTAAAAAAAACAGTAATAGTGTCTCCCTGACTGTTCAGACACAAATATATCTGTTTAAAATATTCTGGTGTAGGTCAGATAAGTAGAAGTTAGGTTTTGCAGTTCCACGGTTCAAATCTCTGTATTATCCAGCTTTTGGCCTTTTTTTCCATAAAAAAAAACTGTAATAGTGTCTCCCTGACTGTTCAGACACAAATATATCTGTTTAAATTGTTCTGGTGTAGGCAAGATAACTAGAAGTTTGGTTTTGCAGTTCCACAGTTCAAATCTCTGTATTATCCAGCTTTTGGCCTTTTTTCCGTAAAAAAAACAGTAATAGTGTCTCCCTGACTGTTCAGACACAAATATATCTATTTAAAATATTCTGCTGTAGGCCACATAACTAGAAGTTTGGTTTTGCAGTCCCACGGTTCAAATCTCTGTATTACCCAGCTTTTGGCCTTTTTTCCGTAAGTAAAAACAGTAATAATGTCTCCCAGACTGTTCACACACAAATATATCTGTTTAAAATATTCTGGTGTAGGCCAGATAACTAGAAGTTTGGTTTTGCAGTTCCACGGTTCAAATCTCTGTATTATCCAGCTTTTGGCCCTTTTTACATAAAAAAATCAGTAATAGTGTCTCCCTGACTGTTCAGACACAAATATATCTGTTTAAAATATTCTGGTGTAGACCAGATAACTAGAAGTTTGGTTTTGCAGTTCCACGGTTCAAATCTCTGAATTATCCAGCTTTTTGCCTTTTTTACATAAAAAAACCCAGTAATAGTGTCTCCCTGAATGTTCAGACACAAATATATCTGTTTAAAATATTCTGGTGTAGGTCAGATAAGGAGAAGTTAGATTTTGCAGTTCCACAGTTCAAATCTCTGTATTATCCAGCTTTTGGCCTTTTTCCGTAAAAAAAACAGTAATAGTGTCTCCCTGACTGTTCTGACACAAATATATCTATTTAAAATATTCTGCTGTAGGCCAGATAACTGAAAGTTTGGTTTTGCAGTTCCACGGTTCAAATCTCTGTATTATCCAGCTTTTGGCCTTTTTTCCATTAAGAAAACAGTAATAGTGTCTCCCTGACTGTTCAGACACAAATATATCTGTTTAAAATATTCTGGTGTAGGTCAGATAAGTAGAAGTTAGGTTTTGCAGTTCCACGGTTCAAATCTCTGTATTATCCAGCTTTTGGCCTTTTTTCCATAAGTAAAAACAGTAATAGTGTCTCCCTGACTGTTCACACACAAATATATCTATTTAAAATATTCTGCTGTAGGCCAGATAACTAGAAGTTTGGTTTTGCAGTTCCACGGTTCAAATCTCTGTATTATCCAGTTTTTGGCCTTTTTTCCATAAAAAAAAACAGTAATAGTGTCTCGCTGACTATTCAGACACAAATATATCTGTTTAAAATATTCTGGTGTAGGTCAGATAAGTAGAAGTTAGGTTTTGCAGTTCCACAGTTCAAATCTCTGTATTATCCAGCTGTTGGCCTTTTTTCCGTAAAAAAAACAGTAATAGTGTCACCCTGACTGTTCAGACACAAATATATCTATTTAAAATATTCTGCTGTAGGCCAGATAACTACAAGTTTGGTTTTGCAGTTCCACGGTTCAAATCTCTGTATTATCCAGCTTTTGGCCTTTTTCCATAAAAAAAACAGTAATAGTGTCTCCCTCACTATTCAGACACAAATATATCTATTTAAAATATTCTGCTGTAGGCTAGATAACTAGAAGTTTGCTTTTGCAGTTCCACGGTTCAAATCTCTGTATTATCCAGCTTTTGGCCTTTTTTCCGTAAGTAAAAACAGTAATAGTGTCTCCCTGACTGTTCACACACAAATATATCTGTTTAAAATATTCTGGTGTAGGCCAGATAACTAGAAGTTTGAATTTGCAGTTCCACGGTTCAAATATCTGTTTTATCCAGCTTTTGGCCTTTTCTACATAAAAAAAAACAGTAATAGTGTCTCCCTGACTGTTCAGACACAAATATATCTGTTTAAAATAATCTGGTGTAGGTCAGATAAGTAGAAGTTAGGTTTTGCAGTTCCACGGTTCAAATCTCTGTATTATCCATCTTTTGGCCCTTTTTCCGTAAAAAAAACAGTAATAGTGTCTCCCTGACTGTTCAGACACAAATATATCTGTTTAACATATTCTGGTGTAGGTCAGATAAGTAGAAGTTAGGTTTTGCAGTTCCACGGTTCAAATCTCTGTATTATCCATCTTTTGGCCCTTTTTCCGTAAAAAAAACAGTAATAGTGTCTCCCTGACTGTTCAGACACAAATATATCTGTTTAAAATATTCTGGTGTAGGCCAGATAACTAGTAGTTTGGTTTTGCAGTTCCACGGTTCAAATCTCAGTATTATCCAGCTTTTGGCCTTTTCTACATGAAAAAAAACAGTAATAGTGTCTCCCTGACTGTTCAGACACAAATATATCTGTTTAAAATATTCTGGTGTAGGTCAGATAAGTAGAAGTTAGGTTTTGCAGTTCCACGGTTCAAATCTCTGTATTATCCATCTTTTGGCCCTTTTTCCGTAAAAAAAACAGTAATAGTGTCTCCCTGACTGTTCAGACACAAATATATCTGTTTAAAATATTCTGGTGTAGGTCAGATAAGTAGAAGTTTGGTTTTGCAGTTCCACGGTTCAAATCTCTGAATTATCCAGCTTTTTGCCTTTTTTACATAAAAAAAACCCAGTAATAGTGTCTCCCTGAATGTTCTGACACAAATATATCTATTTAAAATATTCTGCTGTAGGCCAGATAACTAGAAGTTTGGTTTTGCAGTTCCACGGTTCAAATCTCTGTATTATCCAGCTTTTGGCCTTTTTTCCATTAAAAAACAGTAATAGTGTCTCCCTGACTGTTCAGACACAAATTTATCTGTTTAAAATATTCTGGTGTAGGCCAGATAACTAGAAGTTTGATTTTGCAGTTCCACGGTTAAAATATCTGTTTTATCCAGCTTTTGGCCTTTTCTACATAAAAAAAAACAGTAATAGTGTCTCCCTGACTGTTCAGACACAAATATATCTGTTTAAAATATTCTGGTGTAGGTCAGATAAGTAGAAGTTAGGTTTTGCAGTTCCACGGTTCAAATCTCTGTATTATCCATCTTTTGGCCCTTTTTTCCGTAAAAAAAACAGTAATAGTGTCTCCCTGACTGTTCAGACACAAATATATCTGTTTAAAATATTCTGGTGTAGGTCAGATAAGTAGAAGTTAGGTTTTGCAGTTCCACGGTTCAAATCTCTGTATTATCCATCTTTTGGCCCTTTTTCCGTAAAAAAAAACAGTAATAGTGTCTCCCTGACTGTTCAGACACAAATATATCTGTTTAAAATATTCTGGTGTAGGCCAGATAACTAGAAGTTTGGTTTTGCAGTTCCACGGTTCAAATCTCAGTACTATCCAGCTTTTGGCCTTTTCTACATGAAAAAAAACATTAATAGTGTCTCCCTGACTGTTCAGACACAAATATATCTGTTTAAAATATTCTGGTGTAGGTCAGATAAGTAGAAGTTAGGTTTTGCAGTTCCACGGTTCAAATCTCTGTATTATCCATCTTTTGGCCCTTTTTCCGTAAAAAAAACAGTAATAGTGTCTCCCTGACTGTTCAGACACAAATATATCTGTTTAAAATATTCTGGTGTAGGTCAGATAAGTAGAAGTTAGGTTTTGCAGTTCCACGGTTCAAATCTCTGTATTATCCAGCTTTTGGCCTTTTTTTCCATAAAAAAAAACTGTAATAGTGTCTCCCTGACTGTTCAGACACAAATATATCTGTTTAAATTGTTCTGGTGTAGGCAAGATAACTAGAAGTTTGGTTTTGCAGTTCCACAGTTCAAATCTCTGTATTATCCAGCTTTTGGCCTTTTTTCCGTAAAAAAAACAGTAATAGTGTCTCCCTGACTGTTCAGACACAAATATATCTATTTAAAATATTCTGCTGTAGGCCACATAACTAGAAGTTTGGTTTTGCAGTCCCACGGTTCAAATCTCTGTATTACCCAGCTTTTGGCCTTTTTTCCGTAAGTAAAAACAGTAATAATGTCTCCCAGACTGTTCACACACAAATATATCTGTTTAAAATATTCTGGTGTAGGCCAGATAACTAGAAGTTTGGTTTTGCAGTTCCACGGTTCAAATCTCTGTATTATCCAGCTTTTGGCCCTTTTTACATAAAAAAATCAGTAATAGTGTCTCCCTGACTGTTCAGACACAAATATATCTGTTTAAAATATTCTGGTGTAGACCAGATAACTAGAAGTTTGGTTTTGCAGTTCCACGGTTCAAATCTCTGAATTATCCAGCTTTTTGCCTTTTTTACATAAAAAAACCCAGTAATAGTGTCTCCCTGAATGTTCAGACACAAATATATCTGTTTAAAATATTCTGGTGTAGGTCAGATAAGGAGAAGTTAGATTTTGCAGTTCCACAGTTCAAATCTCTGTATTATCCAGCTTTTGGCCTTTTTCCGTAAAAAAAACAGTAATAGTGTCTCCCTGACTGTTCTGACACAAATATATCTATTTAAAATATTCTGCTGTAGGCCAGATAACTGAAAGTTTGGTTTTGCAGTTCCACGGTTCAAATCTCTGTATTATCCAGCTTTTGGCCTTTTTTCCATTAAGAAAACAGTAATAGTGTCTCCCTGACTGTTCAGACACAAATATATCTGTTTAAAATATTCTGGTGTAGGTCAGATAAGTAGAAGTTAGGTTTTGCAGTTCCACGGTTCAAATCTCTGTATTATCCAGCTTTTGGCCTTTTTTCCATAAGTAAAAACAGTAATAGTGTCTCCCTGACTGTTCACACACAAATATATCTATTTAAAATATTCTGCTGTAGGCCAGATAACTAGAAGTTTGGTTTTGCAGTTCCACGGTTCAAATCTCTGTATTATCCAGTTTTTGGCCTTTTTTCCATAAAAAAAAACAGTAATAGTGTCTCGCTGACTATTCAGACACAAATATATCTGTTTAAAATATTCTGGTGTAGGTCAGATAAGTAGAAGTTAGGTTTTGCAGTTCCACAGTTCAAATCTCTGTATTATCCAGCTGTTGGCCTTTTTTCCGTAAAAAAAACAGTAATAGTGTCACCCTGACTGTTCAGACACAAATATATCTATTTAAAATATTCTGCTGTAGGCCAGATAACTACAAGTTTGGTTTTGCAGTTCCACGGTTCAAATCTCTGTATTATCCAGCTTTTGGCCTTTTTCCATAAAAAAAACAGTAATAGTGTCTCCCTCACTATTCAGACACAAATATATCTATTTAAAATATTCTGCTGTAGGCTAGATAACTAGAAGTTTGCTTTTGCAGTTCCACGGTTCAAATCTCTGTATTATCCAGCTTTTGGCCTTTTTTCCGTAAGTAAAAACAGTAATAGTGTCTCCCTGACTGTTCACACACAAATATATCTGTTTAAAATATTCTGGTGTAGGCCAGATAACTAGAAGTTTGAATTTGCAGTTCCACGGTTCAAATATCTGTTTTATCCATCTTTTGGCCTTTTCTACATAAAAAAAAACAGTAATAGTGTCTCCCTGACTGTTCAGACACAAATATATCTGTTTAAAATAATCTGGTGTAGGTCAGATAAGTAGAAGTTAGGTTTTGCAGTTCCACGGTTCAAATCTCTGTATTATCCATCTTTTGGCCCTTTTTCCGTAAAAAAAACAGTAATAGTGTCTCCCTGACTGTTCAGACACAAATATATCTGTTTAACATATTCTGGTGTAGGTCAGATAAGTAGAAGTTAGGTTTTGCAGTTCCACGGTTCAAATCTCTGTATTATCCATCTTTTGGCCCTTTTTCCGTAAAAAAAACAGTAATAGTGTCTCCCTGACTGTTCAGACACAAATATATCTGTTTAAAATATTCTGGTGTAGGCCAGATAACTAGTAGTTTGGTTTTGCAGTTCCACGGTTCAAATCTCAGTATTATCCAGCTTTTGGCCTTTTCTACATGAAAAAAAACAGTAATAGTGTCTCCCTGACTGTTCAGACACAAATATATCTGTTTAAAATATTCTGGTGTAGGTCAGATAAGTAGAAGTTAGGTTTTGCAGTTCCACGGTTCAAATCTCTGTATTATCCATCTTTTGGCCCTTTTTCCATAAAAAAAACAGTAATAGTGTCTCCCTGACTGTTCAGACACAAATATATCTGTTTAAAATATTCTGGTGTAGGTCAGATAAGTAGAAGTTAGGTTTTGCAGTTCCACGGTTCAAATCTCTGTATTTTCCAGCTTTTGGCCTTTTTTTCCATAAAAAAAAACTGTAATAGCGTCTCCCTGACTGTTCAGACACAAATATATCTGTTTAAAATATTCTGGTGTAGGCAAGATAACTAGAAGTTTGGTTTTGCAGTTCCACAGTTCAAATCTCTGTATTATCCAGCTTTTGGCCTTTTTTTCCATAAAAAAAACAGTAATAGTGTCTCCCTGACTGTTCAGACACAAATATATCTATTTAAAATATTCTGCTGTAGGCCAGATAACTAGAAGTTTGGTTTTGCAGTTCCACGGATCAAATCTCTGTATTATCCAGCTTTTGGCCTTTTTTCCTTAAAAAAAAACAGTAATAGTGTCTCCCTGACTGTTCAGACACATATATATCTATTTAAAATATTCTGCTGTAGGCTAGATAACTAGAAGTTTGGTTTTGCAGTTCCACGGTTCAAATCTCTGTATTATCCAGCTTTTGGCCTTTTTTCCGTAAGTAAAAACAGTAATAGTGTCTCTCTGACTGTTCACACACAAATATATCTGTTTAAAATATTCTGGTGTAGGCCAGATAACTAGAAGTTTGGTTTTGCAGTTCCACGGTTCAAATCTCTGTATTATCCAGCTTTTGGCCTTTTTTACATAAAAAAATCAGTAATAGTGTCTCCCTGACTGTTCAGACACAAATATATCTGTTTAAAATATTCTGGTGTAGGCCAGATAACTAGAAGTTTGGTTTTGCAGTTCCACGGTTCAAATCTCTGAATTATCCAGCTTTTTGCCTTTTTTACATAAAAAAAACCCAGTAATAGTGTCTCCCTGAATGTTCTGACACAAATATATCTATTTAAAATATTCTGCTGTAGGCCAGATAACTAGAAGTTTGGTTTTGCAGTTCCACGGTTCAAATCTCTGTATTATCCAGCTTTTGGCCTTTTTTCCATTAAAAAACAGTAATAGTGTCTCCCTGACTGTTCAGACACAAATTTATCTGTTTAAAATATTCTGGTGTAGGCCAGATAACTAGAAGTTTGATTTTGCAGTTCCACGGTTAAAATATCTGTTTTATCCAGCTTTTGGCCTTTTCTACATAAAAAAAAACAGTAATAGTGTCTCCCTGACTGTTCAGACACAAATATATCTGTTTAAAATATTCTGGTGTAGGTCAGATAAGTAGAAGTTAGGTTTTGCAGTTCCACGGTTCAAATCTCTGTATTATCCATCTTTTGGCCCTTTTTTCCGTAAAAAAAACAGTAATAGTGTCTCCCTGACTGTTCAGACACAAATATATCTGTTTAAAATATTCTGGTGTAGGTCAGATAAGTAGAAGTTAGGTTTTGCAGTTCCACGGTTCAAATCTCTGTATTATCCATCTTTTGGCCCTTCTTCCGTAAAAAAAAACAGTAATAGTGTCTCCCTGACTGTTCAGACACAAATATATCTGTTTAAAATATTCTGGTGTAGGCCAGATAACTAGAAGTTTGGTTTTGCAGTTCCACGGTTCAAATCTCAGTACTATCCAGCTTTTGGCCTTTTCTACATGAAAAAAAACATTAATAGTGTCTCCCTGACTGTTCAGACACAAATATATCTGTTTAAAATATTCTGGTGTAGGTCAGATAAGTAGAAGTTAGGTTTTGCAGTTCCACGGTTCAAATCTCTGTATTATCCATCTTTTGGCCCTTTTTCCGTAAAAAAAACAGTAATAGTGTCTCCCTGACTGTTCAGACACAAATATATCTGTTTAAAATATTCTGGTGTAGGTCAGATAAGTAGAAGTTAGGTTTTGCAGTTCCACGGTTCAAATCTCTGTATTATCCAGCTTTTGGCCTTTTTTTCCATAAAAAAAAACTGTAATAGTGTCTCCCTGACTGTTCAGACACAAATATATCTGTTTAAATTGTTCTGGTGTAGGCAAGATAACTAGAAGTTTGGTTTTGCAGTTCCACAGTTCAAATCTCTGTATTATCCAGCTTTTGGCCTTTTTTCCGTAAAAAAAACAGTAATAGTGTCTCCCTGACTGTTCAGACACAAATATATCTATTTAAAATATTCTGCTGTAGGCCACATAACTAGAAGTTTGGTTTTGCAGTCCCACGGTTCAAATCTCTGTATTACCCAGCTTTTGGCCTTTTTTCCGTAAGTAAAAACAGTAATAATGTCTCCCAGACTGTTCACACACAAATATATCTGTTTAAAATATTCTGGTGTAGGCCAGATAACTAGAAGTTTGGTTTTGCAGTTCCACGGTTCAAATCTCTGTATTATCCAGCTTTTGGCCCTTTTTACATAAAAAAATCAGTAATAGTGTCTCCCTGACTGTTCAGACACAAATATATCTGTTTAAAATATTCTGGTGTAGACCAGATAACTAGAAGTTTGGTTTTGCAGTTCCACGGTTCAAATCTCTGAATTATCCAGCTTTTTGCCTTTTTTACATAAAAAAAACCCAGTAATAGTGTCTCCCTGAATGTTCAGACACAAATATATCTGTTTAAAATATTCTGGTGTAGGTCAGATAAGGAGAAGTTAGATTTTGCAGTTCCACAGTTCAAATCTCTGTATTATCCAGCTTTTGGCCTTTTTCCGTAAAAAAAACAGTAATAGTGTCTCCCTGACTGTTCTGACACAAATATATCTATTTAAAATATTCTGCTGTAGGCCAGATAACTGAAAGTTTGGTTTTGCAGTTCCACGGTTCAAATCTCTGTATTATCCAGCTTTTGGCCTTTTTTCCATTAAGAAAACAGTAATAGTGTCTCCCTGACTGTTCAGACACAAATATATCTGTTTAAAATATTCTGGTGTAGGTCAGATAAGTAGAAGTTAGGTTTTGCAGTTCCACGGTTCAAATCTCTGTATTATCCAGCTTTTGGCCTTTTTTCCATAAGTAAAAACAGTAATAGTGTCTCCCTGACTGTTCACACACAAATATATCTATTTAAAATATTCTGCTGTAGGCCAGATAACTAGAAGTTTGGTTTTGCAGTTCCACGGTTCAAATCTCTGTATTATCCAGTTTTTGGCCTTTTTTCCATAAAAAAAAACAGTAATAGTGTCTCGCTGACTATTCAGACACAAATATATCTGTTTAAAATATTCTGGTGTAGGCCAGATAACTAGAAGTTTGGTTTTGCAGTTCCACGGTTCAAATCTCAGTACTATCCAGCTTTTGGCCTTTTCTACATGAAAAAAAACATTAATAGTGTCTCCCTGACTGTTCAGACACAAATATATCTGTTTAAAATATTCTGGTGTAGGTCAGATAAGTAGAAGTTAGGTTTTGCAGTTCCACGGTTCAAATCTCTGTATTATCCATCTTTTGGCCCTTTTTCCGTAAAAAAAACAGTAATAGTGTCTCCCTGACTGTTCAGACACAAATATATCTGTTTAAAATATTCTGGTGTAGGTCAGATAAGTAGAAGTTAGGTTTTGCAGTTCCACGGTTCAAATCTCTGTATTATCCAGCTTTTGGCCTTTTTTTCCATAAAAAAAAACTGTAATAGTGTCTCCCTGACTGTTCAGACACAAATATATCTGTTTAAATTGTTCTGGTGTAGGCAAGATAACTAGAAGTTTGGTTTTGCAGTTCCACAGTTCAAATCTCTGTATTATCCAGCTTTTGGCCTTTTTTCCGTAAAAAAAACAGTAATATTGTCTCCCTGACTGTTCAGACACAAATATATCTATTTAAAATATTCTGCTGTAGGCCACATAGCTAGAAGTTTGGTTTTGCAGTCCCACGGTTCAAATCTCTGTATTACCCAGCTTTTGGCCTTTTTTCCGTAAGTAAAAACAGTAATAATGTCTCCCAGACTGTTCACACACAAATATATCTGTTTAAAATATTCTGGTGTAGGCCAGATAACTAGAAGTTTGGTTTTGCAGTTCCACGGTTCAAATCTCTGTATTATCCAGCTTTTGGCCCTTTTTACATAAAAAAATCAGTAATAGTGTCTCCCTGACTGTTCAGACACAAATATATCTGTTTAAAATATTCTGGTGTAGACCAGATAACTAGAAGTTTGGTTTTGCAGTTCCACGGTTCAAATCTCTGAATTATCCAGCTTTTTGCCTTTTTTACATAAAAAAACCCAGTAATAGTGTCTCCCTGAATGTTCAGACACAAATATATCTGTTTAAAATATTCTGGTGTAGGTCAGATAAGGAGAAGTTAGATTTTGCAGTTCCACAGTTCAAATCTCTGTATTATCCAGCTTTTGGCCTTTTTCCGTAAAAAAAACAGTAATAGTGTCTCCCTGACTGTTCTGACACAAATATATCTATTTAAAATATTCTGCTGTAGGCCAGATAACTGAAAGTTTGGTTTTGCAGTTCCACGGTTCAAATCTCTGTATTATCCAGCTTTTGGCCTTTTTTCCATTAAGAAAACAGTAATAGTGTCTCCCTGACTGTTCAGACACAAATATATCTGTTTAAAATATTCTGGTGTAGGTCAGATAAGTAGAAGTTAGGTTTTGCAGTTCCACGGTTCAAATCTCTGTATTATCCAGCTTTTGGCCTTTTTTCCATAAGTAAAAACAGTAATAGTGTCTCCCTGACTGTTCACACACAAATATATCTATTTAAAATATTCTGCTGTAGGCCAGATAACTAGAAGTTTGGTTTTGCAGTTCCACGGTTCAAATCTCTGTATTATCCAGTTTTTGGCCTTTTTTCCATAAAAAAAAACAGTAATAGTGTCTCGCTGACTATTCAGACACAAATATATCTGTTTAAAATATTCTGGTGTAGGTCAGATAAGTAGAAGTTAGGTTTTGCAGTTCCACAGTTCAAATCTCTGTATTATCCAGCTGTTGGCCTTTTTTCCGTAAAAAAAACAGTAATAGTGTCACCCTGACTGTTCAGACACAAATATATCTATTTAAAATATTCTGCTGTAGGCCAGATAACTACAAGTTTGGTTTTGCAGTTCCACGGTTCAAATCTCTGTATTATCCAGCTTTTGGCCTTTTTCCATAAAAAAAACAGTAATAGTGTCTCCCTCACTATTCAGACACAAATATATCTATTTAAAATATTCTGCTGTAGGCTAGATAACTAGAAGTTTGCTTTTGCAGTTCCACGGTTCAAATCTCTGTATTATCCAGCTTTTGGCCTTTTTTCCGTAAGTAAAAACAGTAATAGTGTCTCCCTGACTGTTCACACACAAATATATCTGTTTAAAATATTCTGGTGTAGGCCAGATAACTAGAAGTTTGAATTTGCAGTTCCACGGTTCAAATATCTGTTTTATCCAGCTTTTGGCCTTTTCTACATAAAAAAAAACAGTAATAGTGTCTCCCTGACTGTTCAGACACAAATATATCTGTTTAAAATAATCTGGTGTAGGTCAGATAAGTAGAAGTTAGGTTTTGCAGTTCCACGGTTCAAATCTCTGTATTATCCATCTTTTGGCCCTTTTTCCGTAAAAAAAACAGTAATAGTGTCTCCCTGACTGTTCAGACACAAATATATCTGTTTAACATATTCTGGTGTAGGTCAGATAAGTAGAAGTTAGGTTTTGCAGTTCCACGGTTCAAATCTCTGTATTATCCATCTTTTGGCCCTTTTTCCGTAAAAAAAACAGTAATAGTGTCTCCCTGACTGTTCAGACACAAATATATCTGTTTAAAATATTCTGGTGTAGGCCAGATAACTAGTAGTTTGGTTTTGCAGTTCCACGGTTCAAATCTCAGTATTATCCAGCTTTTGGCCTTTTCTACATGAAAAAAAACAGTAATAGTGTCTCCCTGACTGTTCAGACACAAATATATCTGTTTAAAATATTCTGGTGTAGGTCAGATAAGTAGAAGTTAGGTTTTGCAGTTCCACGGTTCAAATCTCTGTATTATCCATCTTTTGGCCCTTTTTCCGTAAAAAAAACAGTAATAGTGTCTCCCTGACTGTTCAGACACAAATATATCTGTTTAAAATATTCTGGTGTAGGTCAGATAAGTAGAAGTTAGGTTTTGCAGTTCCACGGTTCAAATCTCTGTATTTTCCAGCTTTTGGCCTTTTTTTCCATAAAAAAAAACTGTAATAGCGTCTCCCTGACTGTTCAGACACAAATATATCTGTTTAAAATATTCTGGTGTAGGCAAGATAACTAGAAGTTTGGTTTTGCAGTTCCACAGTTCAAATCTCTGTATTATCCAGCTTTTGGCCTTTTTTTCCATAAAAAAAACAGTAATAGTGTCTCCCTGACTGTTCAGACACAAATATATCTATTTAAAATATTCTGCTGTAGGCCAGATAACTAGAAGTTTGGTTTTGCAGTTCCACGGATCAAATCTCTGTATTATCCAGCTTTTGGCCTTTTTTCCTTAAAAAAAAACAGTAATAGTGTCTCCCTGACTGTTCAGACACATATATATCTATTTAAAATATTCTGCTGTAGGCTAGATAACTAGAAGTTTGGTTTTGCAGTTCCACGGTTCAAATCTCTGTATTATCCAGCTTTTGGCCTTTTTTCCGTAAGTAAAAACAGTAATAGTGTCTCTCTGACTGTTCACACACAAATATATCTGTTTAAAATATTCTGGTGTAGGCCAGATAACTAGAAGTTTGGTTTTGCAGTTCCACGGTTCAAATCTCTGTATTATCCAGCTTTTGGCCTTTTTTACATAAAAAAATCAGTAATAGTGTCTCCCTGACTGTTCAGACACAAATATATCTGTTTAAAATATTCTGGTGTAGGCCAGATAACTAGAAGTTTGGTTTTGCAGTTCCACGGTTCAAATCTCTGAATTATCCAGCTTTTTGCCTTTTTTACATAAAAAAAACCCAGTAATAGTGTCTCCCTGAATGTTCTGACACAAATATATCTATTTAAAATATTCTGCTGTAGGCCAGATAACTAGAAGTTTGGTTTTGCAGTTCCACGGTTCAAATCTCTGTATTATCCAGCTTTTGGCCTTTTTTCCATTAAAAAACAGTAATAGTGTCTCCCTGACTGTTCAGACACAAATTTATCTGTTTAAAATATTCTGGTGTAGGCCAGATAACTAGAAGTTTGGTTTTGCAGTTCCACGGTTAAAATATCTGTTTTATCCAGCTTTTGGCCTTTTCTACATAAAAAAAAACAGTAATAGTGTCTCCCTGACTGTTCAGACACAAATATATCTGTTTAAAATATTCTGGTGTAGGTCAGATAAGTAGAAGTTAGGTTTTGCAGTTCCACGGTTCAAATCTCTGTATTATCCATCTTTTGGCCCTTTTTTCCGTAAAAAAAACAGTAATAGTGTCTCCCTGACTGTTCAGACACAAATATATCTGTTTAAAATATTCTGGTGTAGGTCAGATAAGTAGAAGTTAGGTTTTGCAGTTCCACGGTTCAAATCTCTGTATTATCCATCTTTTGGCCCTTTTTCCGTAAAAAAAAACAGTAATAGTGTCTCCCTGACTGTTCAGACACAAATATATCTGTTTAAAATATTCTGGTGTAGGCCAGATAACTAGAAGTTTGGTTTTGCAGTTCCACGGTTCAAATCTCAGTACTATCCAGCTTTTGGCCTTTTCTACATGAAAAAAAACATTAATAGTGTCTCCCTGACTGTTCAGACACAAATATATCTGTTTAAAATATTCTGGTGTAGGTCAGATAAGTAGAAGTTAGGTTTTGCAGTTCCACGGTTCAAATCTCTGTATTATCCATCTTTTGGCCCTTTTTCCGTAAAAAAAACAGTAATAGTGTCTCCCTGACTGTTCAGACACAAATATATCTGTTTAAAATATTCTGGTGTAGGTCAGATAAGTAGAAGTTAGGTTTTGCAGTTCCACGGTTCAAATCTCTGTATTATCCAGCTTTTGGCCTTTTTTTCCATAAAAAAAAACTGTAATAGTGTCTCCCTGACTGTTCAGACACAAATATATCTGTTTAAATTGTTCTGGTGTAGGCAAGATAACTAGAAGTTTGGTTTTGCAGTTCCACAGTTCAAATCTCTGTATTATCCAGCTTTTGGCCTTTTTTCCGTAAAAAAAACAGTAATAGTGTCTCCCTGACTGTTCAGACACAAATATATCTATTTAAAATATTCTGCTGTAGGCCACATAACTAGAAGTTTGGTTTTGCAGTCCCACGGTTCAAATCTCTGTATTACCCAGCTTTTGGCCTTTTTTCCGTAAGTAAAAACAGTAATAATGTCTCCCAGACTGTTCACACACAAATATATCTGTTTAAAATATTCTGGTGTAGGCCAGATAACTAGAAGTTTGGTTTTGCAGTTCCACGGTTCAAATCTCTGTATTATCCAGCTTTTAGCCCTTTTTACATAAAAAAATCAGTAATAGTGTCTCCCTGACTGTTCAGACACAAATATATCTGTTTAAAATATTCTGGTGTAGACCAGATAACTAGAAGTTTAGTTTTGCAGTTCCACGGTTCAAATCTCTGAATTATCCAGCTTTTTGCCTTTTTTACATAAAAAAACCCAGTAATAGTGTCTCCCTGAATGTTCAGACACAAATATATCTGTTTAAAATATTCTGGTGTAGGTCAGATAAGGAGAAGTTAGATTTTGCAGTTCCACAGTTCAAATCTCTGTATTATCCAGCTTTTGGCCTTTTTCCGTAAAAAAAACAGTAATAGTGTCTCCCTGACTGTTCTGACACAAATATATCTATTTAAAATATTCTGCTGTAGGCCAGATAACTAGAAGTTTGGTTTTGCAGCTCCACGGTTCAAATCTCTGTATTATCCAGCTTTTGGCCTTTTTTCCATTAAGAAAACAGTAATAGTGTCTCCCTGACTGTTCAGACACAAATATATCTGTTTAAAATATTCTGGTGTAGGTCAGATAAGTAGAAGTTAGGTTTTGCAGTTCCACGGTTCAAATCTCTGTATTATCCAGCTTTTGGCCTTTTTTCCATAAGTAAAAACAGTAATAGTGTCTCCCTGACTGTTCACACACAAATATATCTATTTAAAATATTCTGCTGTAGGCCAGATAACTAGAAGTTTGGTTTTGCAGTTCCACGGTTCAAATCTCTGTATTATTCAGTTTTTGGCCTTTTTTCCATAAAAAAAAACAGTAATAGTGTCTCGCTGACTATTCAGACACAAATATATCTGTTTAAAATATTCTGGTGTAGCTCAGATAACTAGAAGTTTGGCTTTGCAGTTCCACGGTTCAAATCTCTGTATTATCCAGCTTTTGGCCTTTTTTTCCATAAAAAAAACAGTAATAGTGTCTCCCTGACTGTTCTGACACAAATATATCTGTTTAAAATATTCTGGTGTAGGCAAGAAAACTATAAGTTTGGTTTTTCAGTTCCACGGTTCAAATCTCTGAATTATCCAGCTTTTGGCCTTTTTTACATAAAAAAAACCAGTAATAGTGTCTCCCTAAATGTTCAGACACAAATATATCTGTTTAAAATATTCTGCTGTAGGTCAGATAAGTAGAAGTTAGGTTTTGCAGTTCCACAGTTCAAATCTCTGTATTATCCAGCTGTTGGCCTTTTTTCCGTAAAAAAAACAGTAATAGTGTCACCCTGACTGTTCAGACACAAATATATCTATTTAAAATATTCTGCTGTAGGCCAGATAACTACAAGTTTGGTTTTGCAGTTCCACGGTTCAAATCTCTGTATTATCCAGCTTTTGGCCTTTTTCCATAAAAAAAACAGTAATAGTGTCTCCCTCACTATTCAGACACAAATATATCTATTTAAAATATTCTGCTGTAGGCTAGATAACTAGAAGTTTGCTTTTGCAGTTCCACGGTTCAAATCTCTGTATTATCCAGCTTTTGGCCTTTTTTCCGTAAGTAAAAACAGTAATAGTGTCTCCCTGACTGTTCACACACAAATATATCTGTTTAAAATATTCTGGTGTAGGCCAGATAACTAGAAGTTTGAATTTGCAGTTCCACGGTTCAAATATCTGTTTTATCCAGCTTTTGGCCTTTTCTACATAAAAAAAAACAGTAATAGTGTCTCCCTGACTGTTCAGACACAAATATATCTGTTTAAAATAATCTGGTGTAGGTCAGATAAGTAGAAGTTAGGTTTTGCAGTTCCACGGTTCAAATCTCTGTATTATCCATCTTTTGGCCCTTTTTCCGTAAAAAAAACAGTAATAGTGTCTCCCTGACTGTTCAGACACAAATATATCTGTTTAACATATTCTGGTGTAGGTCAGATAAGTAGAAGTTAGGTTTTGCAGTTCCACGGTTCAAATCTCTGTATTATCCATCTTTTGGCCCTTTTTCCGTAAAAAAAACAGTAATAGTGTCTCCCTGACTGTTCAGACACAAATATATCTGTTTAAAATATTCTGGTGTAGGCCAGATAACTAGTAGTTTGGTTTTGCAGTTCCACGGTTCAAATCTCAGTATTATCCAGCTTTTGGCCTTTTCTACATGAAAAAAAACAGTAATAGTGTCTCCCTGACTGTTCAGACACAAATATATCTGTTTAAAATATTCTGGTGTAGGTCAGATAAGTAGAAGTTAGGTTTTGCAGTTCCACGGTTCAAATCTCTGTATTATCCATCTTTTGGCCCTTTTTCCGTAAAAAAAACAGTAATAGTGTCTCCCTGACTGTTCAGACACAAACATATCTGTTTAAAATATTCTGGTGTAGGTCAGATAAGTAGAAGTTAGGTTTTGCAGTTCCACGGTTCAAATCTCTGTATTTTCCAGCTTTTGGCCTTTTTTTCCATAAAAAAAAACTGTAATAGCGTCTCCCTGACTGTTCAGACACAAATATATCTGTTTAAAATATTCTGGTGTAGGCAAGATAACTAGAAGTTTGGTTTTGCAGTTCCACAGTTCAAATCTCTGTATTATCCAGCTTTTGGCCTTTTTTTCCATAAAAAAAACAGTAATAGTGTCTCCCTGACTGTTCAGACACAAATATATCTATTTAAAATATTCTGCTGTAGGCCAGATAACTAGAAGTTTGGTTTTGCAGTTCCACGGATCAAATCTCTGTATTATCCAGCTTTTGGCCTTTTTTCCTTAAAAAAAACAGTAATAGTGTCTCCCTGACTGTTCAGACACATATATATCTATTTAAAATATTCTGCTGTAGGCTAGATAACTAGAAGTTTGGTTTTGCAGTTCCACGGTTCAAATCTCTGTATTATCCAGCTTTTGGCCTTTTTTCCGTAAGTAAAAACAGTAATAGTGTCTCTCTGACTGTTCACACACAAATATATCTGTTTAAAATATTCTGGTGTAGGCCAGATAACTAGAAGTTTGGTTTTGCAGTTCCACGGTTCAAATCTCTGAATTATCCAGCTTTTTGCCTTTTTTACATAAAAAAAACCCAGTAATAGTGTCTCCCTGAATGTTCTGACACAAATATATCTGTTTAAAATATTCTGGTGTAGGTCAGATAAGTAGAAGTTAGGTTTTGCAGTTCCACGGTTCAAATCTCTGTATTATCCATCTTTTGGCCCTTTTTTCCATAAAAAAAACAGTAATAGTGTCTCCCTGACTGTTCAGACACAAATATATCTGTTTAAAATATTCTGGTGTAGGTCAGATAAGTAGAAGTTAGGTTTTGCAGTTCCACGGTTCAAATCTCTGTATTATCCATCTTTTGGCCCTTTTTCCGTAAAAAAAAACAGTAATAGTGTCTCCCTGACTGTTCAGACACAAATATATCTGTTTAAAATATTCTGGTGTAGGCCAGATAACTAGAAGTTTGGTTTTGCAGTTCCACGGTTCAAATCCCAGTACTATCCAGCTTTTGGCCTTTTCTACATGAAAAAAAACATTAATAGTGTCTCCCTGACTGTTCAGACACAAATATATCTGTTTAAAATATTCTGGTGTAGGTCAGATAAGTAGAAGTTAGGTTTTGCAGTTCCACGGTTCAAATCTCTGTATTATCCATCTTTTGGCCCTTTTTCCGTAAAAAAAACAGTAATAGTGTCTCCCTGACTGTTCAGACACAAATATATCTGTTTAAAATATTCTGGTGTAGGTCAGATAAGTAGAAGTTAGGTTTTGCAGTTCCACGGTTCAAATCTCTGTATTATCCAGCTTTTGGCCTTTTTTTCCATAAAAAAAAACTGTAATAGTGTCTCCCTGACTGTTCAGACACAAATATATCTGTTTAAATTGTTCTGGTGTAGGCAAGATAACTAGAAGTTTGGTTTTGCAGTTCCACAGTTCAAATCTCTGTATTATCCAGCTTTTGGCCTTTTTTCCGTAAAAAAAACAGTAATAGTGTCTCCCTGACTGTTCAGACACAAATATATCTATTTAAAATATTCTGCTGTAGGCCACATAACTAGAAGTTTGGTTTTGCAGTCCCACGGTTCAAATCTCTGTATTACCCAGCTTTTGGCCTTTTTTCCGTAAGTAAAAACAGTAATAATGTCTCCCAGACTGTTCACACACAAATATATCTGTTTAAAATATTCTGGTGTAGGTCAGATAAGGAGAAGTTAGATTTTGCAGTTCCACAGTTCAAATCTCTGTATTATCCAGCTTTTGGCCTTTTTTCCATAAGTAAAAACAGTAATAGTGTCTCCCTGACTGTTCACACACAAATATATCTATTTAAAATATTCTGCTGTAGGCCAGATAACTAGAAGTTTGGTTTTGCAGTTCCACGGTTCAAATCTCTGTATTATCCAGTTTTTGGCCTTTTTTCCATAAAAAAAAACAGTAATAGTGTCTCGCTGACTATTCAGACACAAATATATCTGTTTAAAATATTCTGGTGTAGGTCAGATAAGTAGAAGTTAGGTTTTGCAGTTCCACAGTACAAATCTCTGTATTATCCAGCTGTTGGCCTTTTTTCCGTAAAAAAAACAGTAATAGTGTCACCCTGACTGTTCAGACACAAATATATCTATTTAAAATATTCTGCTGTAGGCCAGATAACTACAAGTTTGGTTTTGCAGTTCCACGGTTCAAATCTCTGTATTATCCAGCTTTTGGCCTTTTTCCATAAAAAAAACAGTAATAGTGTCTCCCTCACTATTCAGACACAAATACATCTATTTAAAATATTCTGCTGTAGGCTAGATAACTAGAAGTTTGCTTTTGCAGTTCCACGGTTCAAATCTCTGTATTATCCAGCTTTTGGCCTTTTTTCCGTAAGTAAAAACAGTAATAGTGTCTCCCTGACTGTTCACACACAAATATATCTGTTTAAAATATTCTGGTGTAGGCCAGATAACTAGAAGTTTGAATTTGCAGTTCCACGGTTCAAATATCTGTTTTATCCAGCTTTTGGCCATTTCTACATAAAAAAAAACAGTAATAGTGTCTGCCTGACTGTTCAGACACAAATATATCTGTTTAAAATAATCTGGTGTAGGTCAGATAAGTAGAAGTTAGGTTTTGCAGTTCCACAGTTCAAATCTCTGTATTATCCATCTTTTGGCCCTTTTTCCGTAAAAAAAACAGTAATAGTGTCTCCCTGACTGTTCAGACACAAATATATCTGTTTAACATATTCTGGTGTAGGTCAGATAAGTAGAAGTTAGGTTTTGCAGTTCCACGGTTCAAATCTCTGTATTATCCATCTTTTGGCCCTTTTTCCGTAAAAAAAACAGTAATAGTGTCTCCCTGACTGTTCAGACACAAATATATCTGTTTAAAATATTCTGGTGTAGGCCAGATAACTAGTAGTTTGGTTTTGCAGTTCCACGGTTCAAATCTCAGTATTATCCAGCTTTTGGCCTTTTCTACATGAAAAAAAACAGTAATAGTGTCTCCCTGACTGTTCAGACACAAATATATCTGTTTAAAATATTCTGGTGTAGGTCAGATAAGTAGAAGTTAGGTTTTGCAGTTCCACGGTTCAAATCTCTGTATTATCCATCTTTTGGCCCTTTTTCCGTAAAAAAAACAGTAATAGTGTCTCCCTGACTGTTCAGACACAAATATATCTGTTTAAAATATTCTGGTGTAGGTCAGATAAGTAGAAGTTAGGTTTTGCAGTTCCACGGTTCAAATCTCTGTATTTTCCAGCTTTTGGCCTTTTTTTCCATAAAAAAAAACTGTAATAGCGTCTCCCTGACTGTTCAGACACAAATATATCTGTTTAAAATATTCTGGTGTAGGCAAGATAACTAGAAGTTTGGTTTTGCAGTTCCACAGTTCAAATCTCTGTATTATCCAGCTTTTGGCCTTTTTTTCCATAAAAAAAACAGTAATAGTGTCTCCCTGACTGTTCAGACACAAATATATCTATTTAAAATATTCTGCTGTAGGCCAGATAACTAGAAGTTTGGTTTTGCAGTTCCACGGATCAAATCTCTGTATTATCCAGCTTTTGGCCTTTTTTCCTTAAAAAAAAACAGTAATAGTGTCTCCCTGACTGTTCAGACACATATATATCTATTTAAAATATTCTGCTGTAGGCTAGATAACTAGAAGTTTGGTTTTGCAGTTCCACGGTTCAAATCTCTGTATTATCCAGCTTTTGGCCTTTTTTCCGTAAGTAAAAACAGTAATAGTGTCTCTCTGACTGTTCACACACAAATATATCTGTTTAAAATATTCTGGTGTAGGCCAGATAACTAGAAGTTTGGTTTTGCAGTTCCACGGTTCAAATCTCTGTATTATCCAGCTTTTGGCCTTTTTTACATAAAAAAATCAGTAATAGTGTCTCCCTGACTGTTCAGACACAAATATATCTGTTTAAAATATTCTGGTGTAGGCCAGATAACTAGAAGTTTGGTTTTGCAGTTCCACGGTTCAAATCTCTGAATTATCCAGCTTTTTGCCTTTTTTACATAAAAAAAACCCAGTAATAGTGTCTCCCTGAATGTTCTGACACAAATATATCTATTTAAAATATTCTGCTGTAGGCCAGATAACTAGAAGTTTGGTTTTGCAGTTCCACGGTTCAAATCTCTGTATTATCCAGCTTTTGGCCTTTTTTCCATTAAAAAACAGTAATAGTGTCTCCCTGACTGTTCAGACACAAATTTATCTGTTTAAAATATTCTGGTGTAGGCCAGATAACTAGAAGTTTGATTTTGCAGTTCCACGGTTAAAATATCTGTTTTATCCAGCTTTTGGCCTTTTCTACATTGAAAAAAACAGTAATAGTGTCTCCCTGACTGTTCAGACACAAATATATCTGTTTAAAATATTCTGGTGTAGGTCAGATAAGTAGAAGTTAGGTTTTGCAGTTCCACGGTTCAAATCTCTGTATTATCCATCTTTTGGCCCTTTTTTCCGTAAAAAAAACAGTAATAGTGTCTCCCTGACTGTTCAGACACAAATATATCTGTTTAAAATATTCTGGTGTAGGTCAGATAAGTAGAAGTTAGGTTTTGCAGTTCCACGGTTCAAATCTCTGTATTATCCATCTTTTGGCCCTTTTTCCGTAAAAAAAAACAGTAATAGTGTCTCCCTGACTGTTCAGACACAAATATATCTGTTTAAAATATTCTGGTGTAGGCCAGATAACTAGAAGTTTGGTTTTGCAGTTCCACGGTTCAAATCTCAGTACTATCCAGCTTTTGGCCTTTTCTACATGAAAAAAAACATTAATAGTGTCTCCCTGACTGTTCAGACACAAATATATCTGTTTAAAATATTCTGGTGTAGGTCAGATAAGTAGAAGTTAGGTTTTGCAGTTCCACGGTTCAAATCTCTGTATTATCCATCTTTTGGCCCTTTTTCCGTAAAAAAAACAGTAATAGTGTCTCCCTGACTGTTCAGACACAAATATATCTGTTTAAAATATTCTGGTGTAGGTCAGATAAGTAGAAGTTAGGTTTTGCAGTTCCACGGTTCAAATCTCTGTATTATCCAGCTTTTGGCCTTTTTTTCCATAAAAAAAAACTGTAATAGTGTCTCCCTGACTGTTCAGACACAAATATATCTGTTTAAATTGTTCTGGTGTAGGCAAGATAACTAGAAGTTTGGTTTTGCAGTTCCACAGTTCAAATCTCTGTATTATCCAGCTTTTGGCCTTTTTTCCGTAAAAAAAACAGTAATAGTGTCTCCCTGACTGTTCAGACACAAATATATCTATTTAAAATATTCTGCTGTAGGCCACATAACTAGAAGTTTGGTTTTGCAGTCCCACGGTTCAAATCTCTGTATTACCCAGCTTTTGGCCTTTTTTCCGTAAGTAAAAACAGTAATAATGTCTCCCAGACTGTTCACACACAAATATATCTGTTTAAAATATTCTGGTGTAGGCCAGATAACTAGAAGTTTGGTTTTGCAGTTCCACGGTTCAAATCTCTGTATTATCCAGCTTTTGGCCCTTTTTACATAAAAAAATCAGTAATAGTGTCTCCCTGACTGTTCAGACACAAATATATCTGTTTAAAATATTCTGGTGTAGACCAGATAACTAGAAGTTTGGTTTTGCAGTTCCACGGTTCAAATCTCTGAATTATCCAGCTTTTTGCCTTTTTTACATAAAAAAACCCAGTAATAGTGTCTCCCTGAATGTTCAGACACAAATATATCTGTTTAAAATATTCTGGTGTAGGTCAGATAAGGAGAAGTTAGATTTTGCAGTTCCACAGTTCAAATCTCTGTATTATCCAGCTTTTGGCCTTTTTCCGTAAAAAAAACAGTAATAGTGTCTCCCTGACTGTTCTGACACAAATATATCTATTTAAAATATTCTGCTGTAGGCCAGATAACTGAAAGTTTGGTTTTGCAGTTCCACGGTTCAAATCTCTGTATTATCCAGCTTTTGGCCTTTTTTCCATTAAGAAAACAGTAATAGTGTCTCCCTGACTGTTCAGACACAAATATATCTGTTTAAAATATTCTGGTGTAGGTCAGATAAGTAGAAGTTAGGTTTTGCAGTTCCACGGTTCAAATCTCTGTATTATCCAGCTTTTGGCCTTTTTTCCATAAGTAAAAACAGTAATAGTGTCTCCCTGACTGTTCACACACAAATATATCTATTTAAAATATTCTGCTGTAGGCCAGATAACTAGAAGTTTGGTTTTGCAGTTCCACGGTTCAAATCTCTGTATTATCCAGTTTTTGGCCTTTTTTCCATAAAAAAAAACAGTAATAGTGTCTCGCTGACTATTCAGACACAAATATATCTGTTTAAAATATTCTGGTGTAGGTCAGATAACTAGAAGTTTGGCTTTGCAGTTCCACGGTTCAAATCTCTGTATTATCCAGCTTTTGGCCTTTTTTTCCATAAAAAAAACAGTAATAGTGTCTCCCTGACTGTTCTGACACAAATATATCTGTTTAAAATATTCTGGTGTAGGCAAGAAAACTATAAGTTTGGTTTTGCAGTTCCACGGTTCAAATCTCTGACTTATCCAGCTTTTGGCCTTTTTTACATAAAAAAAACCAGTAATAGTGTCTCCCTAAATGTTCAGACACAAATATATCTGTTTAAAATATTCTGCTGTAGGTCAGATAAGTAGAAGTTAGGTTTTGCAGTTCCACAGTTCAAATCTCTGTATTATCCAGCTGTTGGCCTTTTTTCCGTAAAAAAAACAGTAATAGTGTCACCCTGACTGTTCAGACACAAATATATCTATTTAAAATATTCTGCTGTAGGCCAGATAACTACAAGTTTGGTTTTGCAGTTCCACGGTTCAAATCTCTGTATTATCCAGCTTTTGGCCTTTTTCCATAAAAAAAACAGTAATAGTGTCTCCCTCACTATTCAGACACAAATATATCTATTTAAAATATTCTGCTGTAGGCTAGATAACTAGAAGTTTGCTTTTGCAGTTCCACGGTTCAAATCTCTGTATTATCCAGCTTTTGGCCTTTTTTCCGTAAGTAAAAACAGTAATAGTGTCTCCCTGACTGTTCACACACAAATATATCTGTATAAAATATTCTGGTGTAGGCCAGATAACTAGAAGTTTGAATTTGCAGTTCCACGGTTCAAATATCTGTTTTATCCAGCTTTTGGCCTTTTCTACATAAAAAAAAACAGTAATAGTGTCTCCCTGACTGTTCAGACACAAATATATCTGTTTAAAATAATCTGGTGTAGGTCAGATAAGTAGAAGTTAGGTTTTGCAGTTCCACGGTTCAAATCTCTGTATTATCCATCTTTTGGCCCTTTTTCCGTAAAAAAAACAGTAATAGTGTCTCCCTGACTGTTCAGACACAAATATATCTGTTTAACATATTCTGGTGTAGGTCAGATAAGTAGAAGTTAGGTTTTGCAGTTCCACGGTTCAAATCTCTGTATTATCCATCTTTTGGCCCTTTTTCCGTAAAAAAAACAGTAATAGTGTCTCCCTGACTGTTCAGACACAAATATATCTGTTTAAAATATTCTGGTGTAGGCCAGATAACTAGTAGTTTGGTTTTGCAGTTCCACGGTTCAAATCTCAGTATTATCCAGCTTTTGGCCTTTTCTACATGAAAAAAAACAGTAATAGTGTCTCCCTGACTGTTCAGACACAAATATATCTGTTTAAAATATTCTGGTGTAGGTCAGATAAGTAGAAGTTAGGTTTTGCAGTTCCACGGTTCAAATCTCTGTATTATCCATCTTTTGGCCCTTTTTCCGTAAAAAAAACAGTAATAGTGTCTCCCTGACTGTTCAGACACAAATATATCTGTTTAAAATATTCTGGTGTAGGTCAGATAAGTAGAAGTTAGGTTTTGCAGTTCCACGGTTCAAATCTCTGTATTTTCCAGCTTTTGGCCTTTTTTTCCATAAAAAAAAACTGTAATAGCGTCTCCCTGACTGTTCAGACACAAATATATCTGTTTAAAATATTCTGGTGTAGGCAAGATAACTAGAAGTTTGGTTTTGCAGTTCCACAGTTCAAATCTCTGTATTATCCAGCTTTTGGTCTTTTTTTCCATAAAAAAAACAGTAATAGTGTCTCCCTGACTGTTCAGACACAAATATATCTATTTAAAATATTCTACTGTAGGCTAGATAACTAGAAGTTTGGTTTTGCAGTTCCACGGTTCAAATCTCTGTATTATCCAGCTTTTGGCCTTTTTTCCGTAAGTAAAAACAGTAATAGTGTCTCTCTGACTGTTCACACACAAATATATCTGTTTAAAATATTCTGGTGTAGGCCAGATAACTAGAAGTTTGGTTTTGCAGTTCCACGGTTCAAATCTCTGTATTATCCAGCTTTTGGCCTTTTTTACATAAAAAAATCAGTAATAGTGTCTCCCTGACTGTTCAGACACAAATATATCTGTTTAAAATATTCTGGTGTAGGCCAGATAACTAGAAGTTTGGTTTTGCAGTTCCACGGTTCAAATCTCTGAATTATCCAGCTTTTTGCCTTTTTTACATAAAAAAAACCCAGTAATAGTGTCTCCCTGAATGTTCTGACACAAATATATCTATTTAAAATATTCTGCTGTAGGCCAGATAACTAGAAGTTTGGTTTTGCAGTTCCACGGTTCAAATCTCTGTATTATCCAGCTTTTGGCCTTTTTTCCATTAAAAAACAGTAATAGTGTCTCCCTGACTGTTCAGACACAAATTTATCTGTTTAAAATATTCTGGTGTAGGTCAGATAAGTAGAAGTTAGGTTTTGCAGTTCCACGGTTCAAATCTCTGTATTATCCATCTTTTGGCCCTTTTTCCGTAAAAAAAAACGGTAATAGTGTCTCCCTGACTGATCAGACACAAATATATCTGTTTAAAATATTCTGGTGTAGGCCAGATAACTAGAAGTTTGGTTTTGCAGTTCCTCGGTTCAAATCTCAGTATTATCCAGCTTTTGGCCTTTTCTACATGAAAAAAAAACAGTAATAGTGTCTCCCTGACTGTTCAGACACAAATATATCTGTTTAAAATATTCTGGTGTAGGTCAGATAAGTAGAAGTTAGGTTTTGCAGTTCCACGGTTCAAATCTCTGTATTATCCAGCTTTTGGCCTTTTTTACATAAAAAAATCAGTAATAGTGTCTCCCTGACTGTTCAGACACAAATATATCTGTTTAAAATATTCTGGTGTAGGCCAGGTAACTAGAAGTTTGGTTTTGCAGTTCCTCGGTTCAAATCTCCGTACTATCCAGCTTTTGGCCTTTTCTACATGAAAAAAAACAGTAATAGTGTCTCCCTGACTGTTCAGACACAAATATATCTGTTTAAAATATTCTGGTGTAGGCCAGATAAGTAGAAGTTAGGTTTTTCAGTTCCACGGTTCAAATCTCTGTATTATCCATCTTTTGGCCCTTTTCTGTAAAAAAAACAGTAATAGTGTCTCCCTGACTGTTCAGACACAAATATATCTGTTTAAAATATTCTGGTGTAGGTCAGATAAGTAGAAGTTAGGTTTTGCAGTTCCACGGTTCAAATCTCTGTATTATCCATCTTTTGGCCCTTTTTCCGTAAAAAAAACAGTAATAGTGTCTCCCTGACTGTTCAGACACAAATATATCTGTTTAAAATATTCTGGTGTAGGTCAGATAAGTAGAAGTTAGGTTTTGCAGTTCCACGGTTCAAATCTCTGTATTATCCAGCTTTTGGCCTTTTTTCCATAAGTAAAAACAGTAATAGTGTCTCCCTGACTGTTCACACACAAATATATCTGTTTAAAATATTCTGGTGTAGGCCAGATAACTAGAAGTTAGATTTTGCAGTTCCATGGTTCAAATATCTGTTTTATCCAGCTTTTGGCCTTTTCTACATAAAAAAAACAGTAATAGTGTCTCCCTGACTGTTCAGACACAAATATATCTATTTAAAATATTCTGCTGTAGGCCAGATAACTAGAAGTTTGGTTTTGCAGTTCCACGGTTCAAATCTCTGTATTATCCAGCTTTTGGCCTTTTTTCCATAAAAAAAAACAGTAATAGTGTCTCGCTGACTATTCAGACACAAATATATCTGTTTAAAATATTCTGGTGTAGTTCAGATAACTAGAAGTTTGGCTTTGCAGTTCCACGGTTCAAATCTCTGTATTATCCAGCTTTTGGCCTTTTTTTCCATAAAAAAAACAGTAATAGTGTCTCCCTGACTGTTCTGACACAAATATATCTGTTTAAAATATTCTGGTGTAGGCAAGATAACTGTAAGTTTGGTTTTGCAGTTCCACGGTTCAAATCTCTGAATTATCCAGCTTTTGGCCTTTTTTACATAAAAAAAAACAGTAATAGTGTCTCCCTAAATGTTCAGACACAAATATATCTGTTTAAAATATTCTGCTGTAGGTCAGATAAGTAGAAGTTAGGTTTTGCAGTTCCACAGTTCAAATCTCTGTATTATCCAGCTGTTGGCCTTTTTTCCGTAAAAAAAAACAGTAATAGTGTCTCCCTGACTGTTCAGACACAAATATATCTATTTAAAATATTCCGCTGTAGGCCAGATAACTAGAAGTTTGGTTTTGCAGTTCCACGGTTCAAATCTCTGTATTATCCAGCTTTTGGCCTTTTTTCCATAAAAAAAACAGTAATAGTGTCTCCCTCACTATTCAGACACAAATATATCTATTTAAAATATTCTGCTGTAGGCTAGATAACTAGAAGTTTGCTTTTGCAGTTCCACGGTTCAGATCTCTGTATTATCCAGCTTTTGCCCTTTTTTCCGTAAGTAAAAACAGTAATAGTGTCTCCCTGACTGTTCACACACAAATATATCTGTTTAAAATATTCTGGTGTAGGTCAGATAACTAGAAGTTTGAATTTGCAGTTCCACGGTTCAAATATCTGTTTTATCCAGCTTTTGGCCTTTTCTACATAAAAAAAAAACAGTAATAGTGTCTCCCTGACTGTTCAGACACAAATATATCTGTTTAACATATTCTGGTGTAGGTCAGATAAGTAGAAGTTAGGTTTTGCAGTTCCACGGTTCAAATCTCTGTATTATCCAGCTTTTGGCCTTTTTTCCATAAAAAAAAACAGTAATAGTGTCTCGCTGACTATTCAGACACAAATATATCTGTTTAAAATATTCTGGTGTAGGTCAGATAACTAGAAGTTTGGCTTTGCAGTTCCACGGTTCAAATCTCTGTATTATCCAGCTTTTGGCCTTTTTTTCCATAAAAAAAACAGTAATAGTGTCTCCCTGACTGTTCTGACACAAATATATCTGTTTAAAATATTCTGGTGTAGGCAAGATAACTATAAGTTTGGTTTTGCAGTTCCACGGTTCAAATCTCTGAATTATCCAGCTTTTGGCCTTTTTTACATAAAAAAAAACAGTAATAGTGTCTCCCTAAATGTTCAGACACAAATATATCTGTTTAAAATATTCTGCTGTAGGTCAGATAAGTAGAAGTTAGGTTTTGCAGTTCCACAGTTCAAATCTCTGTATTATCCAGCTGTTGGCCTTTTTTCCGTAAAAAAACCAGTAATAGTGTCTCCCTGACTGTTCAGACACAAATATATCTATTTAAAATAATCTGCTGTAGGCCAGATAACTACAAGTTTGGTTTTGCAGTTCCACGGTTCAAATCTCTGTATTATCCAGCTTTTGGCCTTTTTTCCATAAAAAAAACAGTAATAGTGTCTCCCTCACTATTCAGACACAAATATATCTATTTAAAATATTCTGCTGTAGGCTAGATAACTAGAAGTTTGCTTTGGCAGTTCCACGGTTCAAATCTCTGTATTATCCAGCTTTTGGCCTTTTTTCCGTAAGTAAAAACAGTAATAGTGTCTCCCTAAATGTTCACACACAAATATATCTGTTTAAAATATTCTGGTGTAGGCCAGATAACTAGAAGTTTGAATTTGCAGTTCCACGGTTCAAATATCTGTTTTATCCAGCTTTTGGCCTTTTCTACATAAAAAAAAACAGTAATAGTGTCTCCCTGACTGTTCAGACACAAATATATCTGTTTAACATATTCTGGTGTAGGTCAGATAAGTAGAAGTTAGGTTTTGCAGTTCCACGGTTCAAATCTCTGTATTATCCATCTTTTGGCCCTTTTTCCGTAAAAAAAACAGTAATAGTGTCTCCCTGACTGTTCAGACACAAATATATCTGTTTAAAATATTCTGGTGTAGGTCAGATAAGTAGAAGTTAGGTTTTGCAGTTCCACGGTTCAAATCTCTGTATTATCCATCTTTTGACCCTTTTTCCGTAAAAAAAACAGTAATAGTGTCTCCCTGACTGTTCAGACACAAATATATCTGTTTAAAATATTCTGGTGTAGGTCAGATAAGTAGAAGTTAGGTTTTGCAGTTCCACGGTTCAAATCTCTGTATTATCCAGCTTTTGGCCTTTTTTTCCATAAAAAAAAACTGTAATAGCGTCTCCCTGACTGTTCAGACACAAATATATGTGTTTAAAATATTCTGGTGTAGGCAAGATAACTAGAAGTTTGGTTTTGCAGTTCCACAGATCAAATCTCTGTATTATCCAGCTTTTGGCCTTTTTTCCATAAAAAAAACAGTAATAGTGTCTCCCTGACTGTTCAGACACAAATATATCTATTTAAAATATTCTGCTGTAGGCCAGATAACTAGAAGTTTGGTTTTGCAGTTCCACGGATCAAATCTCTGTATTATCCAGCTTTTGGCCTTTTTTCCTTAAAAAAAAACAGTAATAGTGTCTCCCTGACTGTTCAGACACATATATATCTATTTAAAATATTCTGCTGTAGGCTAGATAACTAGAAGTTTGGTTTTGCAGTTCCACGGTTCAAATCTCTGTATTATCCAGCTTTTGGCCTTTTTTCCGTAAGTAAAAACAGTAATAGTGTCTCCCTGACTGTTCACACACAAATATATCTGTTTAAAATATTCTGGTGTAGGCCAGATAACTAGAAGTTTGGTTTTGCAGTTCCACGGTTCAAATCTCTGTATTATCCAGCTTTTGGCCTTTTTTACATAAAAAAATCAGTAATAGTGTCTCCCTGACTGTTCAGACACAAATATATCTGTTTAAAATATTCTGGTGTAGGCCAGGTAACTAGAAGTTTGGTTTTGCAGTTCCTCTGTTCAAATCTCCGTACTATCCAGCTTTTGGCCTTTTCTACCTGAAAAAAAAACAGTAATAGTGTCTCCCTGACTGTTCAGACACAAATATATCTGTTTAAAATATTCTGGTGTAGGCCAGATAAGTAGAAGTTAGGTTTTGCAGTTCCACAGTTCAAATCTCTGTATTATCCATCTTTTGGCCCTTTTTCTGTAAAAAAAACAGTAATAGTGTCTCCCTGACTGTTCAGACACAAATATATCTGTTTAAAATATTCTGGTGTAGGTCAGATAAGTAGAAGTTAAGTTTTGCAGTTCCACGGTTCAAATCTCTGTATTATCCATCTTTTGGCCCTTTTTCCGTAAAAAAAACAGTAATAGTGTCTCCCTGACTGTTCAGACACAAATATATCTGTTTAAAATATTCTGGTGTAGGTCAGATAAGTAGAAGTTAGGTTTTGCAGTTCCACGGTTCAAATCTCTGTATTATCCAGCTTTTGGCCTTTTTTCCATAAGTAAAAACAGTAATAGTGTCTCCCTGACTGTTCACACACAAATATATCTGTTTAAAATATTCTGGTGTAGGCCAGATAACTAGAAGTTTGATTTTGCAGTTCCATGGTTCAAATATCTGTTTTATCCAGCTTTTGGCCTTTTCTACATAAAAAAAACAGTAATAGTGTCTCCCTGACTGTTCAGACACAAATATATCTATTTAAAATATTCTGCTGTAGGCCAGATAACTAGAAGTTTGGTTTTGCAGTTCCACGGTTCAAATCTCTGTATTATCCAGCTTTTGGCCTTTTTTCCATAAAAAAAAACAGTAATAGTGTCTCGCTGACTATTCAGACACAAATATATCTGTTTAAAATATTCTGGTGTAGGTCAGATAACTAGAAGTTTGGCTTTGCAGTTCCACGGTTCAAATCTCTGTATTATCCAGCTTTTGGCCTTTTTTTCCATAAAAAAAACAGTAATAGTGTCTCCCTGACTGTTCTGACACAAATATATCTGTTTAAAATATTCTGGTGTAGGCAAGATAACTGTAAGTTTGGTTTTGCAGTTCCACGGTTCAAATCTCTGAATTATCCAGCTTTTGGCCTTTTTTACATAAAAAAAACCAGTAATAGTGTCTCCCTAAATGTTCAGACACAAATATATCTGTTTAAAATATTCTGCTGTAGGTCAGATAAGTAGAAGTTAGGTTTTGCAGTTCCACAGTACAAATCTCTGTATTATCCAGCTGTTGGCCTTTTTTCCGTTAAAAAAACAGTAATAGTGTCTCCCTGACTGTTCAGACACAAATATATCTATTTAAAATATTCCGCTGTAGGCCAGATAACTAGAAGTTTGGTTTTGCAGTTCCACGGTTCAAATCTCTGTATTATCCAGCTTTTGGCCTTTTTTCCATAAAAAAAACAGTAATAGTGTCTCCCTCACTATTCAGACACAAATATATCTATTTAAAATATTCTGCTGTAGGCTAGATAACTAGAAGTTTGCTTTTGCAGTTCCACGGTTCAAATCTCTGTATTATCCAGCTTTTGCCCTTTTTTCCGTAAGTAAAAACAGTAATAGTGTCTCCCTGACTGTTCACACACAAATATATCTGTTTAAAATATTCTGGTGTAGGTCAGATAACTAGAAGTTTGAATTTGCAGTTCCACGGTTCAAATATCTGTTTTATCCAGCTTTTGGCCTTTTCTACATAAAAAAAAAACAGTAATAGTGTCTCCCTGACTGTTCAGACACAAATATATCTGTTTAACATATTCTGGTGTAGGTCAGATAAGTAGAAGTTAGGTTTTGCAGTTCCACGGTTCAAATCTCTGTATTATCCAGCTTTTGGCCTTTTTTCCATAAAAAAAAACAGTAATAGTGTCTCGCTGACTATTCAGACACAAATATATCTGTTTAAAATATTCTGGTGTAGGTCAGATAACTAGAAGTTTGGCTTTGCAGTTCCACGGTTCAAATCTCTGTATTATCCAGCTTTTGGCCTTTTTTTCCATAAAAAAAACAGTAATAGTGTCTCCCTGACTGTTCTGACACAAATATATCTGTTTAAAATATTCTGGTGTAGGCAAGATAACTATAAGTTTGGTTTTGCAGTTCCACGGTTCAAATCTCTGAATTATCCAGCTTTTGGCCTTTTTTACATAAAAAAAAACAGTAATAGTGTCTCCCTAAATGTTCAGACACAAATATATCTGTTTAAAATATTCTGCTGTAGGTCAGATAAGTAGAAGTTAGGTTTTGCAGTTCCACAGTTCAAATCTCTGTATTATCCAGCTGTTGGCCTTTTTTCCGTAAAAAAACCAGTAATAGTGTCTCCCTGACTGTTCAGACACAAATATATCTATTTAAAATATTCTGCTGTAGGCCAGATAACTAGAAGTTTGGTTTTGCAGTTCCACGGTTCAAATCTCTGTATTATCCAGCTTTTGGCCTTTTTTCCATAAAAAAAACAGTAATAGTGTCTCCCTCACTATTCAGACACAAATATATCTATTTAAAATATTCTGCTGTAGGCTAGATAACTAGAAGTTTGCTTTTGCAGTTCCACGGTTCAAATCTCTGTATTATCCAGCTTTTGGCCTTTTTTCCGTAAGTAAAAACAGTAATAGTGTCTCCCTGAATGTTCACACACAAATATATCTGTTTAAAATATTCTGGTGTAGGCCAGATAACTAGAAGTTTGGTTTTGCAGTTCCACGGTTCAAATCTCTGTATTATCCAGCTTTTGGCCTTTTTTACATAAAAAAATCAGTAATAGTGTCTCCCTGACTGTTCAGACACAAATATATCTGTTTAAAATATTCTGGTGTAGGCCAGATAACTAGAAGTTTGGTTTTGCAGTTCCACGGTTCAAATCTCTGAATTATCCAGCTTTTTGCCTTTTTTACATAAAAAAACCCAGTAATAGTGTCTCCCTGAATGTTCAGACACAAATATATCTGTTTAAAATATTCTGGTGTAGGTCAGGTAAGTAGAAGTTAGGTTTTGCAGTTCCACAGTTCAAATTTCTGTATTATCCACCTTTTGGCCTTTTTCCGTAAAAAAAACAGTAATAGTGTCTCCCTGACTGTTCTGACACAAATATATCTATTTAAAATATTCTGCTGTAGGCCAGATAACTAGAAGTTTGGTTTTGCAGTTGCACGGTTCAAATCTCTGTATTATCCAGCTTTTGGCCTTTTTCCATTAAAAAACAGTAATAGTGTCTCCCTGACTGTTCAGACACAAATTTATCTGTTTAAAATATTGTGGTGTAGGTCAGATAAGTAGAAGTTAGGTTTTGCAGTTCCACGGTTCAAATCTCTGTATTATCCATCTTTTGGCCCTTTTTCCGTAAAAAAAAACAGTAATAGTGTCTCCCTGACTGTTCAGACACAAATATATCTGTTTAAAATATACTGGTGTAGGCCAGATAACTAGAAGTTTGGTTTTGCAGTTCCTCGGTTCAAATCTCTGTATTATCCAGCTTTTGGCCTTTTCTACATGAAAAAAAAACAGTAATAGTGTCTCCCTGACTGTTCAGACACAAATATATCTGTTTAAAATATTCTGGTGTAGGTCAGATAAGTAGAAGTTAGGTTTTGCAGTTCCACGGTTCAAATCTCTGTATTATCCATCTTTTGGCCCTTTTTCCGTAAAAAAAACAGTAATAGTGTCTCCCTGACTGTTCAGACACAAATATATCTGTTTAAAATATTCTGGTGTAGGCCAGATAACTAGAAGTTTGGTTTTGCAGTTCCTCGGTTCAAATCTCAGTATTATCCAGCTTTTGGCCTTTTCTACATGAAAAAAAACAGTAATAGTGTCTCCCTGACTGTTCAGACACAAATATATCTATTTAAAATATTCTGCTGTAGGCCAGATAACTAGAAGTTTGGTTTTGCAGTTCCACGGATCAAATCTCTGTATTATCCAGCTTTTGGCCTTTTTTCCTTAAAAAAAAACAGTAATAGTGTCTCCCTGACTGTTCAGACACATATATATCTATTTAAAATATTCTGCTGTAGGCTAGATAACTAGAAGTTTGGTTTTGTAGTTCCACGGTTCAAATCTCTGTATTATCCAGCTTTTGGCCTTTTTTCCGTAAGTAAAAACAGTAATAGTGTCTCCCTGACTGTTCACACACAAATATATCTGTTTAAAATATTCTGGTGTAGGCCAGATAACTAGAAGTTTGGTTTTGCAGTTCCACGGTTCAAATCTCTGTATTATCCAGCTTTTGGCCTTTTTTACATAAAAAAATCAGTAATAGTGTCTCCCTGACTGTTCAGACACAAATATATCTGTTTAAAATATTCTGGTGTAGGCCAGATAACTAGAAGTTTGGTTTTACAGTTCCACGGTTCAAATCTCTGAATTATCCAGCTTTTTGCCTTTTTTACATAAAAAAACCCAGTAATAGTGTCTCCCTGAATGTTCAGACACAAATATATCTGTTTAAAATATTCTGGTGTAGGTCAGGTAAGTAGAAGTTAGGTTTTGCAGTTCCACAGTTCAAATTTCTGTATTATCCACCTTTTGGCCTTTTTCCGTAAAAAAAACAGTAATAGTGTCTCCCTGACTGTTCTGACACAAATATATCTATTTAAAATATTCTGCTGTAGGCCAGATAACTAGAAGTTTGGTTTTGCAGTTCCACGGTTCAAATCTCTGTATTATCCAGCTTTTGGCCTTTTTTCCATTAAAAAACAGTAATAGTGTCTCCCTGACTGTTCAGACACAAATTTATCTGTTTAAAATATTGTGGTGTAGGTCAGATAAGTAGAAGTTAGGTTTTGCAGTTCCACGGTTCAAATCTCTGTATTATCCATCTTTTGGCCCTTTTTCCGTAAAAAAAAACAGTAATAGTGTCTCCCTGACTGTTCAGACACAAATATATCTGTTTAAAATATTCTGGTGTAGGCCAGATAACTAGAAGTTTGGTTTTGCAGTTCCTCGGTTCAAATCTCTGTATTATCCAGCTTTTGGCCTTTTCTACATGAAAAAAAAACAGTAATAGTGTCTCCCTGACTGTTCAGACACAAATATATCTGTTTAAAATATTCTGGTGTAGGTCAGATAAGTAGAAGTTAGGTTTTGCAGTTCCACGGTTCAAATCTCTGTATTATCCATCTTTTGGCCCTTTTTCCGTAAAAAAAACAGTAATAGTGTCTCCCTGACTGTTCAGACACAAATATATCTGTTTAAAATATTCTGGTGTAGGCCAGATAACTAGAAGTTTGGTTTTGCAGTTCCTCGGTTCAAATCTCAGTATTATCCAGCTTTTGGCCTTTTCTACATGAAAAAAAACAGTAATAGTGTCTCCCTGACTGTTCAGACACAAATATATCTGTTTAAAATATTCTGGTGTAGGTCAGATAAGTAGAAGTTAGGTTTTGCAGTTCCACGGTTCAAATCTCTGTATTATCCATCTTTTGGCCCTTTTTCCGTAAAAAAAACAGTAATAGTGTCTCCCTGACTGTTCAGACACAAATATATCTGTTTAAAATATTCTGGTGTAGGTCAGATAAGTAGAAGTTAGGTTTTGCAGTTCCACAGTTCAAATCTCTGTATTATCCAGCTTTTGGCCTTTTTTACATAAAAAAATCAGTAATAGTGTCTCCCTGACTGTTCAGACACAAATATATCTGTTTAAAATATTCTGGTGTAGGCCAGGTAACTAGAAGTTTGGTTTTGCAGTTCCTCGGTTCAAATCTCCGTACTATCCAGCTTTTGGCCTTTTCTACATGAAAAAAAACAGTAATAGTGTCTCCCTGACTGTTCAGACACAAATATATCTGTTTAAAATATTCTGGTGTAGGCCAGATAAGTAGAAGTTAGGTTTTGCAGTTCCACGGTTCAAATCTCTGTATTATCCATCTTTTGGCCCTTTTTCCGTAAAAAAAACAGTAATAGTGTCTCCCTGACTGTTCAGACACAAATATATCTGTTTAAAATATTCTGGTGTAGGTCTGATAAGTAGAAGTTAGGTTTTGCAGTTCCACGGTTCAAATCTCTGTATTATCCATCTTTTGGCCCTTTTTCCGTAAAAAAAACAGTAATAGTGTCTCCCTGACTGTTCAGACACAAATATATCTGTTTAAAATATCCTGGTGTAGGTCAGATAAGTAGAAGTTAGGTTTTGCAGTTCCACGGTTCAAATCTCTGAATTATCCAGCTTTTGGCCTTTTTTACATAAAAAAAAAACAGTAATAGTGTCTCCCTGAATGTTCAGACACAAATATATCTATTTAAAATATTCTGCTGTAGGCCAGATAACTAGAAGTTTGGTTTTGCAGTTCCACGGTTCAAATCTCTGTATTATCCAGCTTTTGGCCTTTTTTCCATAAAAAAAAACAGTAATAGTGTCTCGCTGACTATTCAGACACAAATATATCTGTTTAAAATATTCTGGTGTAGGTCAGATAACTAGAAGTTTGGCTTTGCAGTTCCACGGTTCAAATCTCTGTATTATCCAGCTTTTGGCCTTTTTTTCCATAAAAAAAACAGTAATAGTGTCTCCCTGACTGTTCTGACACAAATATATCTGTTTAAAATATTCTGGTGAAGGCAAGATAACTATAAGTTTGGTTTTGCAGTTCCACGGTTCAAATCTCTGAATTATCCAGCTTTTGGCCTTTTTTACATAAAAAAAACAGTAATAGTGTCTCCCTAAATGTTCAGACACAAATATATCTGTTTAAAATATTCTGCTGTAGGTCAGATAAGTAGAAGTTAGGTTTTGCAGTTCCACAGTTCAAATCTCTGTATTATCCAGCTGTTGGCCTTTTTGCCGTAAAAAAAACAGTAATAGTGTCTCCCTGACTGTTCAGACACAAATATATCTATTTAAAATATTCTGCTGTAGGCCAGATAACTAGAAGTTTGGTTTTGCAGTTCCACGGTTCAAATCTCTGTATTATCCAGCTTTTGGCCTTTTTTCCATAAAAAAAACAGTAATAGTGTCTCCCTCACTATTCAGACACAAATATATCTATTTAAAATATTCTGCTGTAGGCCAGATAACTAGAAGTTTGAATTTGCAGTTCCACGGTTCAAATATCTGTTTTATCCAGCTTTTGGCCTTTTCTACATAAAAAAAAACAGTAATAGTGTCTCCCTGACTGTTCAGACACAAATATATCTGTTTAAAATATTCTGGTGTAGGTCAGATAAGTAGAAGTTAGGTTTTGCAGTTCCACGGTTCAAATCTCTGTATTATCCATCTTTTGGCCCTTTTTCCGTAAAAAAAACAGTAATAGTGTCTCCCTGACTGTTCAGACACAAATATATCTGTTTAACATATTCTGGTGTAGGTCAGATAAGTAGAAGTTAGGTTTTGCAGTTCCACGGTTCAAATCTCTGTATTATCCATCTTTTGGCCCTTTTTCCGTAAAAAAAACAGTAATAGTGTCTCCCTGACTGTTCAGACACAAATATATCTGTTTAAAATATTCTGGTGTAGGCCAGATAACTAGAAGTTTGGTTTTGCAGTTCCACGGTTCAAATCTCAGTATTATCCAGCTTTTGGCCTTTTCTACATGAAAAAAAACAGTAATAGTGTCTCCCTGACTGTTCAGACACAAATATATCTGTTTAAAATATTCTGGTGTAGGTCAGATAAGTAGAAGTTAGGTTTTGCAGTTCCACGGTTCAAATCTCTGTATTATCCATCTTATGGCCCTTTTTCCGTAAAAAAAACAGTATTAGTGTCTCCCTGACTGTTCAGACACAAATATATCTGTTTAAAATATTCTGGTGTAGGTCAGATAAGTAGAAGTTAGGTTTTGCAGTTCCACGGTTCAAATCTCTGTATTATCCATCTTTTGGCCCTTTTTCCGTAAAAAAAACAGCAATAGTGTCTCCCTGACTGTTCAGACACAAATATATCTGTTTAAAATATTCTGGTGTAGGTCAGATAAGTAGAAGTTAGGTTTTGCAGTTCCACGGTTCAAATCTCTGTATTATCCAGCTTTTGGCCTTTTTTACATAAAAAAATCAGTAATAGTGTCTCCCTGACTGTTCAGACACAAATATATCTGTTTAAAATATTCTGGTGTAGGCCAGGTAACTAGAAGTTTGGTTTTGCAGTTCCTCGGTTCAAATCTCCGTACTATCCAGCTTTTGGCCTTTTCTACATGAAAAAAAACAGTAATAGTGTCTCCCTGACTGTTCAGACACAAATATATCTGTTTAAAATATTCTGGTGTAGGCCAGATAAGTAGAAGTTAGGTTTTGCAGTTCCACGGTTCAAATCTCTGTATTATCCATCTTTTGGCCCTTTTTCCGTAAAAAAAAACAGTAATAGTGTCTCCCTGACTGTTCAGACACAAATATATCTGTTTAAAATATCCTGGTGTAGGTCAGATAAGTAGAAGTTAGGTTTTGCAGTTCCACGGTTCAAATCTCTGAATTATCCAGCTTTTGGCCTTTTTTACATAAAAAAAAAACAGTAATAGTGTCTCCCTGAATGTTCAGACACAAATATATCTATTTAAAATATTCTGCTGTAGGCCAGATAACTAGAAGTTTGGTTTTGCAGTTCCACGGTTCAAATCTCTGTATTATCCAGCTTTTGGCCTTTTTTCCATAAAAAAAAAACAGTAATAGTGTCTCGCTGACTATTCAGACACAAATATATCTGTTTAAAATATTCTGGTGTAGGTCAGATAACTAGAAGTTTGGCTTTGCAGTTCCACGGTTCAAATCTCTGTATTATCCAGCTTTTGGCCTTTTTTTCCATAAAAAAAACAGTAATAGTGTCTCCCTGACTGTTCTGACACAAATATATCTGTTTAAAATATTCTGGTGTAGGCAAGATAACTATAAGTTTGGTTTTGCAGTTCCACGGTTCAAATCTCTGAATTATCCAGCTTTTGGCCTTTTTTACATAAAAAAAACAGTAATAGTGTCTCCCTAAATGTTCAGACACAAATATATCTGTTTAAAATATTCTGCTGTAGGTCAGATAAGTAGAAGTTAGGTTTTGCAGTTCCACAGTTCAAATCTCTGTATTATCCAGCTGTTGGCCTTTTTTCCGTAAAAAAAACAGTAATAGTGTCTCCCTGACTGTTCAGACACAAATATATCTATTTAAAATATTCTGCTGTAGGCCAGATAACTAGAAGTTTGGTTTTGCAGTTCCACGGTTCAAATCTCTGTATTATCCAGCTTTTGGCCTTTTTTCCATAAAAAAAACAGTAATAGTGTCTCCCTCACTATTCAGACACAAATATATCTATTTAAAATATTCTGCTGTAGGCTAGATAACTAGAAGTTTGCTTTTGCAGTTCCACGGTTCAAATCTCTGTATTATCCAGCTTTTGGCCTTTTTTCCGTAAGTAAAAACAGTAATAGTGTCTCCCTGACAGTTCACACACAAATATATCTGTTTAAAATATTCTGGTGTAGGCCAGATAACTAGAAGTTTGAATTTGCAGTTCCACGGTTCAAATATCTGTTTTATCCAGCTTTTGGCCTTTTCTACATAAAAAAAAAACAGTAATAGTGTCTCCCTGACTGTTCAGACACAAATATATCTGTTTAAAATATTCTGGTGTAGGTCAGATAAGTAGAAGTTAGGTTTTGCAGTTCCACGGTTCAAATCTCTGTATTATCCATCTTTTGGCCCTTTTTCCGTAAAAAAAACAGTAATAGTGTCTCCCTGACTGTTCAGACACAAATATATCTGTTTAACATATTCTGGTGTAGGTCAGATAAGTAGAAGTTAGGTTTTGCAGTTCCACGGTTCAAATCTCTGTATTATCCATCTTTTGGCCCTTTTTCCGTAAAAAAAACAGTAATAGTGTCTCCCTGACTGTTCAGACACAAATATATCTGTTTAAAATATTCTGGTGTAGGCCAGATAACTAGAAGTTTGGTTTTGCAGTTCCACGGTTCAAATCTCAGTATTATCCAGCTTTTGGCCTTTTCTACATGAAAAAAAAACAGTAATAGTGTCTCCCTGACTGTTCAGACACAAATATATCTGTTTAAAATATTCTGGTGTAGGTCAGATAAGTAGAAGTTAGGTTTTGCAGTTCCACGGTTCAAATCTCTGTATTATCCATCTTATGGCCCTTTTTCCGTAAAAAAAACAGTAATAGTGTCTCCCTGACTGTTCAGACACAAATATATCTGTTTAAAATATTCTGGTGTAGGTCAGATAAGTAGAAGTTAGGTTTTGCAGTTCCACGGTTCAAATCTCTGTATTATCCAGCTTTTGGCCTTTTTTTCCATAAAAAAAAACTGTAATAGCGTCTCCCTGACTGTTCAGACACAAATATATCTGTTTAAAATATTCTGGTGTAGGCAAGATAACTAGAAGTTTGGTTTTGCAGTTCCACAGTTCAAATCTCTGTATTATCCAGCTTTTGGCCTTTTTTCCATAAAAAAAACAGTAATAGTGTCTCCCTGACTGTTCAGACACAAATATATCTATTTAAAATATTCTGCTGTAGGCCAGATAACTAGAAGTTTGGTTTTGCAGTTCCACGGATCAAATCTCTGTATTATCCAGCTTTTGGCCTTTTTTCCTTAAAAAAAAACAGTAATAGTGTCTCCCTGACTGTTCAGACACATATATATCTATTTAAAATATTCTGCTGTAGGCTAGATAACTAGAAGTTTGGTTTTGCAGTTCCACGGTTCAAATCTCTGTATTATCCAGCTTTTGGCCTTTTTTCCATAAGTAAAAACAGTAATGGTGTCTCCCTGACTGTGCACACACAAATATATCTGTTTAAAAAATTCTGGTGTAGGCCAGATAACTAGAAGTTTGGTTTTGCAGTTCCACGGTTCAAATCTCTGTATTATCCAGCTTTTGGCCTTTTTTACATAAAAAACCCAGTAATAGTGTCTCCCTGAATGTTCAGACACAAATATATCTGTTTAAAATATTCTGGTGTAGGTCAGGTAAGTAGAAGTTAGGTTTTGCAGTTCCACAATTCAAATTTCTGTATTATCCACCTTTTGGCCTTTTTCCGTAAAAAAAAACAGTAATAGTGTCTCCCTAACTGTTCTGACACAAATATATCTATTTAAAATATTCTGCTGTAGGCCAGATAACTAGAAGTTTGGTTTTGCAGTTCCACGGTTCAAATCTCTGTATTATCCAGCTTTTGGCCTTTTTTCCATTAAAAAACAGTAATAGTGTCTCCCTGACTGTTCAGACACAAATTTATCTGTTTAAAATATTCTGGTGTAGGTCAGATAAGTAGAAGTTATGTTTTGCAGTTCCACGGTTCAAATCTCTGTATTATCCATCTTTTGGCCCTTTTTCCGTAAAAAAAAACAGTAATAGTGTCTCCCTGACTGTTCAGACACAAATATATCTGTTTAAAATATTCTGGTGTAGGCCAGATAACTAGAAGTTTGGTTTTGCAGTTCCTCGGTTCAAATCTCAGTATTATCCAGCTTTTGGCCTTTTCTACATGAAAAAAAAACAGTAATAGTGTCTCCCTGACTGTTCAGACACAAATATATCTGTTTAAAATATTCTGGTGTAGGTCAGATAAGTAGAAGTTATGTTTTGCAGTTCCACGGTTCAAATCTCTGTATTATCCATCTTTTGGCCCTTTTTCCGTAAAAAAAAACAGTAATAGTGTCTCCCTGACTGTTCAGACACAAATATATCTGTTTAAAATATTCTGGTGTAGGCCAGATAACTAGAAGTTTGGTTTTGCAGTTCCTCGGTTCAAATCTCAGTATTATCCAGCTTTTGGCCTTTTCTACATGAAAAAAAAACAGTAATAGTGTCTCCCTGACTGTTCAGACACAAATATATCTGTTTAAAATATTCTGGTGTAGGTCAGATAAGTAGAAGTTAGGTTTTGCAGTTCCACGGTTCAAATCTCTGTATTATCCATCTTTTGGCCCTTTTTCCGTAAAAAAAAACAGTAATAGTGTCTCCCTGACTGTTCAGACACAAATATATCTGTTTAAAATATTCTGGTGTAGGCCAGATAACTAGAAGTTTGGTTTTGCAGTTCCTCGGTTCAAATCTCAGTATTATCCAGCTTTTGGCCTTTTCTACATGAAAAAAAACAGTAATAGTGTCTCCCTGACTGTTCAGACACAAATATATCTGTTTAAAATATTCTGGTGTAGGTCAGATAAGTAGAAGTTAGGTTTTGCAGTTCCACGGTTCAAATCTCTGTATTATCCATCTTTTGGCCCTTTTTCCGTAAAAAAAACAGTAATAGTGTCTCCCTGACTGTTCAGACACAAATATATCTGTTTAAAATATTCTGGTGTAGGTCAGATAAGTAGAAGTTAGGTTTTGCAGTTCCACGGTTCAAATCTCTGTATTATCCAGCTTTTGGCCTTTTTTACATAAAAAAATCAGTAATAGTGTCTCCCTGACTGTTCAGACACAAATATATCTGTTTAAAATATTCTGGTGTAGGCCAGATAACTAGAAGTTTGGTTTTGCAGTTCCTCGGTTCAAATCTCCGTACTATCCAGCTTTTGGCCTTTTCTACATGAAAAAAAAACAGTAATAGTGTCTCCCTGACTGTTCAGACACAAATATATCTGTTTAAAATATTCTGGTGTAGGCCAGATAAATAGAAGTTAGGTTTTGCAGTTCCACGGTTCAAATCTCTGTATTATCCATCTTTTGGCCCTTTTTCCGTAAAAAAAACAGTAATAGTGTCTCCCTGACTGTTCAGACACAAATATATCTGTTTAAAATATTCTGGTGTAGGTCAGATAAGTAGAAGTTAGGTTTTGCAGTTCCACGGTTCAAATCTCTGTATTATCCAGCTTTTGGCCTTTTTTCCATAAGTAAAAACAGTAGTAGTGTCTCCCTGACTGTTCACACACAAATATATCTGTTTAAAATATTCTGGTGTAGGCCAGATAACTAGAAATTTCATTTTGCAGTACCACGGTTCAAATATCTGTTTTATCCAGGTTTTGGCCTTTTCTACATAAAAAAAAAGTAATAGTGTCTCCCTGACTGTTCAGACACAAATATATCTATTTAAAATATTCTGCTGTAGGCCAGATAACTAGAAGTTTGGTTTTGCAGTTCCACGGTTCAAATCTCTGTATTATCCAGCTTTTGGCCTTTTTTCCATTAAAAAAACAGTAATAGTGTCTCCCTGACTGTTCAGACACAAATATATCTGTTTAAAATATTCTGGTGTAGGTCAGATAAGTAGAAGTTAGGTTTTGCAGTTCCACGGTTCAAATCTCTGTATTATCCAGCTTTTGGCCTTTTTTCCATAAAAAAAGAACAGTAATAGTGTCTCCCTGACTGTTCAGACACAAATATATCTATTTAAAATATTCTGGTGTAGGCCAGATAACTAGAAGTTTGGTTTTGCAGTTCCATTGTACAAATCTCAGTATTATCCAGCTTTTGGCCTTTTTTCCTTAAAAAAAAACAGTAATAGTGTCTCCCTGACTGTTCAGACACAAATATATCTGTTTAAAACATTCTGGTGTAGGCCAGATAACTAGAAGTTTGATTTTGCAGTTCCATGGTTCAAATCTCTGTTTTATCCAGCTTTTGGCCTTTTTTACATAAAAAAAACCCAGTAATAGTGTCTCCCTGAATGTTCAGACACAAATATATCTGTTTAAAATATTCTGGTGTAGGTCAGGTAACTAGAAGTTTGGTTTTGCAGTTCCACGGTTCAAATCTCTGTATTATCCAGCTCTTGGCCTTTTTTCCATAAAAAAACAGTAATAGTGTCTCCCTGACTGTTCAGACACAAATATATCTGTTTAAAATATTCTGGTGTAGGCCAGATAACTAGAAGTTTGGTTTTGCAGTTCCACGATTCAAATCTCTGTATTATCCAGCTTTTGGCCTTTTTTCCATAAAAAAAAACAGTAATAGTGTCTCCCTGACTGTTCAGGCACAAATATATCTGTTTAAAATATTCTGGTGTAGGCCAGATAGCTAGAAGTTTGGTTTTGCATTTCCACGGTTCAAATCTCTGTATTATCCAGCTTTTGGCCTTTTTTCCTAAAAAAACAGTAATAGTGTCTCCCTGACTGTTCAGACACAAATATATCTGTTTAAAATATTCTGGTGTAGGCCAGATAACTAGAAGTTTGGTTTTGCAGTTCCACGGTTCAAATCTCTGAATTATCCAGCTTTTGGCCTTTTTTCCGTATAAACAGTAATAGTGTCTCCCTGACTGTTCAGACACAAATACTTCAGTTTAAAATATTCTGGTGTAGGCCAGATAACTAGAAGTTTGATTTTGCAGTTCCACGATTCAAATCTCTGTATTATCCAGCTTTTGGCCTTTTTTCCATAAAAAAAACAGTAATAGTGTCTCCCTGACTGTTCAGGCACAAATATATCTGTTTAAAATATTCTGGTGTAGGCCAGATAACTAGAAGTTTGGTTTTGCAGTTCCACGGTTCAAATCTCTGTATTATCCAGCTGTTGGCCTTTTTTCCTTAAAAAAACAGTAATAGTGTCTCCCTGACTGTTCAGACACAAATACTTCTGTTTAAAATATTCTGGTGTAGGCCAGATAACTAGAAGTTTGGTTTTGCAGTTCCACGGTTCAAATCTCTGAATTATCCAGCTTTTGGCCTTCTTTACATAAAAAAAACCCAGTAATAGTGTCTCCCTGAATGTTCAGACACAAATATATCAATTTAAAATATTCTGGTGTAGGCCAGATAACTAGAAGTTTGGTTTTGCAGTTCCATTGTACAAATCTCAGTATTATCCAGCTTTTCGCCTTTTTTCCGTAAAAAAAAACAGTAATAGTGTCTCCCTGACTTTTCAGACACAAATATATCTGTTTAAAATATTCTGGTGTAGGTCAGGTAACTAGAAGTTTGGTTTTGCAGTTCCACGGTTCAAATCTCTGTATTATCCAGCTTTTGGCCTTTTTTCCATAAAAAAAACAGTAATAGTGTCTCCCTGACTGTTCAGACACAAATATATCTGTTTAAAATATTCTGGTGTAGGTCAGATAACTAGAAGTTTGGTTTTGCAGTTCCACGGTTCAAATCTCTGTATTATCCAGCTTTTGGCCCTTTTTCTGTAAAAAAAACAGTAATAGTGTCTCCCTGACTGTTCAGACACAAATATATCTGTTTAAAATATTCTGGTGTAGGTCAGATAACTACAAGCTGGGCTTTGCAGTTCCACGGTTCAAATCTCTGTATTATCCAGCTTTTGGCCTTTCTTCCATTAAAAAAAACATTATTAGTGTCTCCCTGACTGTTCAGACACAAATATATCTGTTTAAAATATTCTGGTGTAGGCCAGATAACTAGAAGTTTGGTTTTGCAGTTCCACGGTTCAAATCTCTGTATTATCCAGCTTTTGTTCTTTTTTCCTTAAAAAAACAGTAATAGTGTCTCCCTGACTGTTCAGACACAAATATATCTGTTTAAAATATTCTGGTGTAGGCCCGATAACTAGAAGTTTGGTTTTGCAGTTCCACGGTTCAAATCTCTGTATTATCCAGCTTTTGGCCTTTTTTACATAAAAAAATCAGTAATAGTGTCTCCCTGAATGTTCAGACACAAATATATCTGTTTAAAATATTCTGGTGTAGGTCAGATAACTAGAAGTTTGGCTTTGCAGTTCCACGGTTCAAATCTCTGTATTATCCAGCTTTTGGCCTTTTTTCCATTAAAAAAACAGTAATAGTGTCTCCCTGACTGTTCAGACACAAATATATCTATTTAAAATATTCTGCTGTAGGCTAGATAACTAGAAGTTTGGTTTTGCAGTTCCACGGTACAAATCTCTGTATTATCCAGCTTTTCGCCTTTTTTCCATAAGTAAAAACAGTAATAGTGTCTCCCTGACTGTTCACACACAAATATATCTGTTAAAAATATTCTGGTGTAGGCCAGATAACTAGAAGTTTGATTTTGCAGTTCCACGGTTCAAATCTCTGTTTTATCCAGCTTTTGGCCTTTTCTACATAAAAAAAAACAGTAATAGTGTCTCCCTGAATGTTCAGACACAAATATATCTGTTTAAAATATTCTGGTGTAGGTCAGATAAGTAGAAGTTAGGTTTTGCAGTTCCACGGTTCAAATCTCTGAATTATCCATCTTTTGGCCCTTTTTCCGTAAAAAAAACAGTAATAGTGTCTCCCTGACTGTTCAGACACAAATATATCTGTTTAAAATATTCTGGCATAGGCCAGATAACTAGAAGTTTGGTTTTGCAGTTCCTCGGTTCAAATCTCAGTATTATCCAGCTTTTGGCCTCTTCTACATAAAAAAAACAGTAATAGTGTCTCCCTGACTGTTCAGACACAAATATATCTGTTTAAAATATTCTGGTGTAGGTCAGATAAGTAGAAGTTAGGTTTTGCAGTTCCACGGTTCAAATCTCTGTATTATCCATCTTTTGGCCCTTTTTCCGTAAAAAAAACAGTAATAGTGTCTCCCTGACTGTTCAGACACAAATATATCTGTTTAAAATATTCTGGTGTAGGTCAGATAAGTAGAAGTTAGGTTTTGCAGTTCCACGGTTCAAATCTCTGTATTATCCAGCTTTTGGCCTTTTTTACATAAAAAAATCAGTAATAGTGTCTCCCTGACTGTTCAGACACAAATATATCTGTTTAAAATATTCTGGTGTAGGCCGGGTAAATAGAAGTTTGGTTTTGCAGTTCCTCGGTTCAAATCTCCGTACTATCCAGCTTTTGGCCTTTTCTACATGAAAAAAAAACAGTAATAGTGTCTCCCTGACTGTTCAGACACAAATATATCTGTTTAAAATATTCTGGTGTAGGCCAGATAAGTAGAAGTTAGGTTTTGCAGTTCCACGGTTCAAATCTCTGTATTATCCATCTTTTGGCCCTTTTTCCGTAAAAAAAACAGTAATAGTGTCTCCCTGACTGTTCAGACACAAATATATCTGTTTAAAATATTCTGGTGTAGGTCAGATAAGTAGAAGTTAGGTTTTGCAGTTCCACGGTTCAAATCTCTGTATTATCCAGCTTTTGGCCTTTTTTCCATAAGTAAAAACAGTAGTAGTGTCTCCCTGACTGTTCACACACAAATATATCTGTTTAAAATATTCTGGTGTAGGCCAGATAACTAGAAATTTGATTTTGCAGTACCACGGTTCAAATATCTGTTTTATCCAGGTTTTGGCCTTTTCTACATAAAAAAAAAGTAATAGTGTCTCCCTGACTGTTCAGACACAAATATATCTATTTAAAATATTCTGCTGTAGGCCAGATAACTAGAAGTTTGGTTTTGCAGTTCCACGGTTCAAATCTCTGTATTATCCAGCTTTTGGCCTTTTTTCCATTAAAAATACAGTAATAGTGTCTCCCTGACTGTTCAGACACAAATATATCTGTTTAAAATATTCTGGTGTAGGTCAGATAAGTAGAAGTTAGGTTTTGCAGTTCCACGGTTCAAATCTCTGTATTATCCAGCTTTTGGCCTTTTTTCCATAAAAAAAGAACAGTAATAGTGTCTCCCTGACTGTTCAGACACAAATATATCTATTTAAAATATTCTGGTGTAGGCCAGATAACTAGAAGTTTGGTTTTGCAGTTCCATTGTACAAATCTCAGTATTATCCAGCTTTTGGCCTTTTTTCCTTAAAAAAAAAACAGTAATAGTGTCTCCCTGACTGTTCAGACACAAATATATCTGTTTAAAACATTCTGGTGTAGGCCAGATAACTAGAAGTTTGATTTTGCAGTTCCATGGTTCAAATCTCTGTTTTATCCAGCTTTTGGCCTTTTTTACATAAAAAAACCCAGTAATAGTGTCTCCCTGAATGTTCAGACACAAATATATCTGTTTAAAATATTCTGGTGTAGGTCAGGTAACTAGAAGTTTGGTTTTGCAGTTCCACGGTTCAAATCTCTGTATTATCCAGCTTTTGGCCTTTTTTCCATAAAAAAACAGTAATAGTGTCTCCCTGACTGTTCAGACACAAATATATCTGTTTAAAATATTCTGGTGTAAGTCAGATAACTAGAAGTTTGGCTTTGCAGTTCCACGGTTCAAATCTCTGTATTATCCAGCTTTTGGCCTTTTTTTCCATTAAAAAAAACAGTAATAGTGTCTCCCTGACTGTTCAGACACAAATATATCTGTTTAAAATATTCTGGTGTAGGCCAGATAACTAGAAGTTTGGTTTTGCAGTTCCACGATTCAAATCTCTGTATTATCCAGCTTTTGGCCTTTTTTCCATAAAAAAAAACAGTAATAGTGTCTCCCTGACTGTTCAGGCACAAATATATCTGTTTAAAATATTCTGGTGTAGGCCAGATAGCTAGAAGTTTGGTTTTGCATTTCCACGGTTCAAATCTCTGTATTATCCAGCTTTTGGCCTTTTTTCCTTAAAAAACAGTAATAGTGTCTCCCTGACTGTTCAGACACAAATATATCTGTTTAAAATATTCTGGTGTAGGCCAGATAACTAGAAGTTTGGTTTTGCAGTTCCACGGTTCAAATCTCTGAATTATCCAGCTTTTGGCCTTTTTTCCTTAAAAAAACAGTAATAGTGTCTCCCTGACTGTTCAGACACAAATACTTCTGTTTAAAATATTCTGGTGTAGGCCAGATAACTAGAAGTTTGGTTTTGCAGTTCCACGGTTCAAATCTCTGAATTATCCAGCTTTTGGCCTTCTTTACATAAAAAAAACCCAGTAATAGTGTCTCCCTGAATGTTCAGACACAAATATATCAATTTAAAATATTCTGGTGTAGGCCAGATAACTAGAAGTTTGGTTTTGCAGTTCCATTGTACAAATCTCAGTATTATCCAGCTTTTCGCCTTTTTTCCGTAAAAAAAAACAGTAATAGTGTCTCCCTGACTTTTCAGACACAAATATATCTGTTTAAAATATTCTGGTGTAGGCCAGATAAGTAGAAGTTAGGTTTTGCAGTTCCACGGTTCAAATCTCTGTATTATCCATCTTTTGGCCCTTTTTCCGTAAAAAAAACAGTAATAGTGTCTCCCTGACTGTTCAGACACAAATATATCTGTTTAAAATATTCTGGTGTAGGTCAGATAAGTAGAAGTTAGGTTTTGCAGTTCCACGGTTCAAATCTCTGTATTATCCAGCTTTTGGCCTTTTTTCCATAAGTAAAAACAGTAGTAGTGTCTCCCTGACTGTTCACACACAAATATATCTGTTTAAAATATTCTGGTGTAGGCCAGATAACTAGAAATTTGATTTTGCAGTACCACGGTTCAAATATCTGTTTTATCCAGGTTTTGGCCTTTTCTACATAAAAAAAAAGTAATAGTGTCTCCCTGACTGTTCAGACACAAATATATCTATTTAAAATATTCTGCTGTAGGCCAGATAACTAGAAGTTTGGTTTTGCAGTTCCACGGTTCAAATCTCTGTATTATCCAGCTTTTGGCCTTTTTTCCATTAAAAAAACAGTAATAGTGTCTCCCTGACTGTTCAGACACAAATATATCTGTTTAAAATATTCTGGTGTAGGTCAGATAAGTAGAAGTTAGGTTTTGCAGTTCCACGGTTCAAATCTCTGTATTATCCAGCTTTTGGCCTTTTTTACATAAAAAAATCAGTAATAGTGTCTCCCTGACTGTTCAGACACAAATATATCTGTTTAAAATATTCTGGTGTAGGCCAGATAACTAGAAGTTTGGTTTTGCAGTTCCACGGTTCAAATCTCTGAATTATCCAGCTTTTTGCCTTTTTTACATAAAAAAAACCCAGTAATAGTGTCTCCCTGAATGTTCAGACACAAATATATCTGTTTAAAATATTCTGGTGTAGGTCAGATAAGTAGAAGTTAGGTTTTGCAGTTCCACAGTTCAAATCTCTGTATTATGCAGCTATTGGCCTTTTTTCCGTAAAAAAAACAGTAATAGTGTCTCCCTGACTGTTCAGACACAAATATATCTATTTAAAATATTCTGCTGTAGGCCAGATAACTAGAAGTTTGGTTTTGCAGTTCCACGGTTCAAATCTCTGTATTATCCATCTTTTGGCCCTTTTTCCATAAAAAAAACAGTAATAGTGTCTCCCTGACTGTTCAGACACAAATATATCTGTTTAAAATATTCTGGTGTAGGCCAAATAACTAGAAGTTTGGTTTTGCAGTTCCTCGGTTCAAATCTCAGTACTATCCAGCTTTTGGCCTTTTCTACATGAAAAAAAACAGTAATAGTGTCTCCCTGACTGTTCAGACACAAATATATCTGTTTAAAATATTCTGGTGTAGGCCAGATAAGTAGAAGTTAGGTTTTGCAGTTCCACGGTTCAAATCTCTGTATTATCCATCTTTTGGCCCTTTTTCCATAAAAAAAACAGTAATAGTGTCTCCCTGACTGTTCAGACACAAATACTTCTGTTTAAAATATTCTGGTGTAGGCCAGATAACTAGAAGTTTGGTTTTGCAGTTCCACGGTTCAAATCTCTGAATTATCCAGCTTTTGGCCTTCTTTACATAAAAAAAACCCAGTAATAGTGTCTCCCTGAATGTTCAGACACAAATATATCAATTTAAAATATTCTGGTGTAGGCCAGATAACTAGAAGTTTGGTTTTGCAGTTCCATTGTACAAATCTCAGTATTATCCAGCTTTTCGCCTTTTTTCCGTAAAAAAAAACAGTAATAGTGTCTCCCTGACTTTTCAGACACAAATATATCTGTTTAAAATATTCTGGTGTAGGTCAGGTAACTAGAAGTTTGGTTTTGCAGTTCCACGGTTCAAATCTCTGTATTATCCAGCTTTTGGCCATTTTTCCATAAAAAAAACAGTAATAGTGTCTCCCTGACTGTTCAGACACAAATATATCTGTTTAAAATATTCTGGTGTAGGTCAGATAACTAGAAGTTTGGTTTTGCAGTTCCACGGTTCAAATCTCTGTATTATCCAGCTTTTGGCCCTTTTTCTGTAAAAAAAACAGTAATAGTGTCTCCCTGACTGTTCAGACACAAATATATCTGTTTAAAATATTCTGGTGTAGGTCAGATAACTAGAAGCTGGGCTTTGCAGTTCCACGGTTCAAATCTCTGTATTATCCAGCTTTTGGCCTTTCTTCCATTAAAAAAAACATTATTAGTGTCTCCCTGACTGTTCAGACACAAATATATCTGTTTAAAATATTCTGGTGTAGGCCAGATAACTAGAAGTTTGGTTTTGCAGTTCCATGGTTCAAATCTCTGTATTATCCAGCTTTTGGCCTTTTTTCCATAAAAAAAACAGTAATAGTGTCTCCCTGACTGTTCAGACACAAATATATCTGTTTAAAATATTCTGGTGTAGGGCAGATAGCTAGAAGTTTGGTTTTGCAGTTCCACGGTTCAAATCTCTGTATTATCCAGCTTTTGTTCTTTTTTCCTTAAAAAAACAGTAATAGTGTCTCCCTGACTGTTCAGACACAAATATATCTGTTTAAAATATTCTGGTGTAGGCCCGATAACTAGAAGTTTGGTTTTGCAGTTCCACGGTTCAAATCTCTGTATTATCCAGCTTTTGGCCTTTTTTACATAAAAAAATCAGTAATAGTGTCTCCCTGAATGTTCAGACACAAATATATCTGTTTAAAATATTCTGGTGTAGGTCAGATAACTAGAAGTTTGGCTTTGCAGTTCCACGGTTCAAATCTCTGTATTATCCAGCTTTTGGCCTTTTTTCCATTAAAAAAACAGTAATAGTGTCTCCCTGACTGTTCAGACACAAATATATCTATTTAAAATATTCTGCTGTAGGCTAGATAACTAGAAGTTTGGTTTTGCAGTTCCACGGTACAAATCTCTGTATTATCCAGCTTTTCGCCTTTTTTCCATAAGTAAAAACAGTAATAGTGTCTCCCTGACTGTTCACACACAAATATATCTGTTAAAAATATTCTGGTGTAGGCCAGATAACTAGAAGTTTGATTTTGCAGTTCCACGGTTCAAATCTCTGTTTTATCCAGCTTTTGGCCTTTTCTACATAAAAAAAAACAGTAATAGTGTCTCCCTGAATGTTCAGACACAAATATATCTGTTTAAAATATTCTGGTGTAGGTCAGATAAGTAGAAGTTAGGTTTTGCAGTTCCACGGTTCAAATCTCTGAATTATCCATCTTTTGGCCCTTTTTCCGTAAAAAAAACAGTAATAGTGTCTCCCTGACTGTTCAGACACAAATATATCTGTTTAAAATATTCTGGCATAGGCCAGATAACTAGAAGTTTGGTTTTGCAGTTCCTCGGTTCAAATCTCAGTATTATCCAGCTTTTGGCCTCTTCTACATAAAAAAAACAGTAATAGTGTCTCCCTGACTGTTCAGACACAAATATATCTGTTTAAAATATTCTGGTGTAGGTCAGATAAGTAGAAGTTAGGTTTTGCAGTTCCACGGTTCAAATCTCTGTATTATCCATCTTTTGGCCCTTTTTCCGTAAAAAAAACAGTAATAGTGTCTCCCTGACTGTTCAGACACAAATATATCTGTTTAAAATATTCTGGTGTAGGCCAGATAACTAGAAGTTTGGTTTTGCAGTTCCATTTTACAAATCTCAGTATTATCCAGCTTTTGGCCTTTTTTCCTTAAAAAAAAACAGTAATAGTGTCTCCCTGACTGTTCAGACACAAATATATCTGTTTAAAATTTTCTGGTGTAGGCCAGATAACTAGAAGTTTGATTTTGCAATTTCACAGTTCAAGTCTCTGTTTTATCCAGCTTTTGGCCTTTTCTACATAAAAAAAACAGTAGTAGTGTCTCCCTGACTGTTCAAACACAAATATATCTGTTTAAAAGATTCTGATGTAGGCCAGAAAAATAGAACTGTGGTTTTCCTCTTCCACGGTTCTAATCTCCTTTTTATTACCCTTTCTCCATTGATAGTGCGCGCGTAAGCTATTTTACTTCATTTACAATGGGCAAGGCAAGTGGCAAGGGACGTGGAACTGGACTTTCTGGTGATGGTGCGTGTAGAGGACGGGGCCGTGGCCAAGGTGAAAATGTGCCACAACCAACAGCCACATCTTCTCGCTTCCACTTCTTGACCGAATTACTAGGGAAGCACACTACAACACCAGTATTGCGAACTGATCAGTGTGAACAGGTTATTAGTTGGATAGCAGATAATACTTCCAGTTACCTGGGCACCACCACCTCCGGTCTGTCTTCCACATCGTCAAGTTTTAGTAGCCGTGAGTCTCGACCGCATACACCTCCTTCCTCCCACCATGCCGAGTGTCGTCAGACAGCAACTGATCTCACAGTTGGACACTCTGAAGAGCTGTTCACTGGTCCATTTCCATATTTGTGCCCCTCGCCTGCTCCGCTTGAAGTGGTGGAAAAGGAGATCCCATGTAGCGATGCCCAAATATTTGAACAGCCACGGCCAGAGGAAGTCGACGCTGGCAATTTGTCACAAGAGGTGGACGATGACGAGACACAATTGCCACGAAGTGAGGAGGAGGATCGTGGTGCGCAAGTGGAAGACGAGGAGGTGGTGGATGATCTAGTAACTGACCCAACGTGGCAGGAGGACACGCAGAGCGAGGCCAGCATCACACAGGGGGAGGGAGGCAGAGTATCCCAACAGACAGGAAGAAGCAGTGTGGTGGCTGCACACAGAAGGCGGGCAATAGTTCCCCGTAACACCAACACGAGGGACGTTGCCAGTACAACCGGTAGGTCTTCCAGGGTCTGGAATTTTTTTAAAGACTCTGCTGATAACCCCAAAAAGGCCATTTGTACCACCTGCCATGCCAGCATCAGCAGGGGTGACAAAACTACCAGCCTGACCACCACCAGCATGATCAGGCACATGTCAGCAAAGCACCCGACTTTGTGGGGCGAGCCCTAGGGTCCACGACCCTTGTCAGCGGGTGTCACCACTTCTTCTTCTGCTGTTGTGCGTGTAAGAGAACCCCCTGTTGTGCGTGCAAGGCAATCCCCTGTCCATACTGCATGCAAAGATGCCTCCTCCTCTCAGTTTTCACTTGTTATGGCAGTTTCTCAAGAAACAGCATCAATGTCCACGTCCACGTCCCACCGCAGCGTTCAATTGTCCATATCCCAGACCTTTGAAAGAAAGAGAAAATTCGCAGCCAATGCCCCACAGGTTACAGTCCTAAATTCGCACATTTCATGACTGCTTGCGTTGGAAATGCTGCCTTTTAGGCTGGTGGAGACGGAATCCTTCTGCAACCTTATGGCGGTTGCCGTCCCTCGGTACTCGGTCCCCCGCCGACACTATTTTGCCTGGTGTGCCATCCCCGCACTACACAAGCATGTGTCCCAAAATATCTGCCGTGCCCTCAACAATGCAGTTACTGGGAGAGTCCACCTGACAACGGACACGTGGACAAGTTCTTGTGGCCAGGGACGGTACATCTCCCTGACAGCACACTGCGTAAACATAGTGGAAGCCGGGACTCAGTCGGACCTTGGGATGGAACACATCCTCTCCACACTGAGGATTGCGGGCCTTAGGTCAGTCAGAGTTGCCCCCACAGTGTACAGCTCCTGCGCATCATCCTCCTCCTCATGTTCAGCCTCCATCTCAGATATCACCACATCAGTTACAAGCTGGAAGCACTGCAGTACTGCCTCAGCCAAGCGGCAACAGGCTGTGCTGAAACTCATAAGCTTAGGTGATAAACCTCACACTGCTTGTGAGTTGTGGACAGCTGTGAAAGAGCAGGCAGATCTGTGGCTGAGACCACTGAACCTACATCCAGGCATGGTCGTGTGTGACAATGGCCGTAACCTGGTGGCGGCTCTGAGGCGAGGCGAGATCACACATGTACCATGCCTGGCTCATGTGCTTAACCTCGTGGTTCAGCGGTTTCTTAAATCGTACCCCGAGTTTCCAGATCTTCTCGTCGGAGTACGCCGCCTGTCAGCTCTTTTTCGGAAGTCGGCTACAGCTTCCGCCTACCTTGCTGTGTTGCAGCAGCGTTTGCAGCTTCCGGCACACCGACTGGTGTGTGATGTCCCCACACGTTGGAACGCTACCCTCCACATGTTGCAAAGGATTTGTGAGCAGAAGAGAGCAGTTGTGGAGTACCAGCTGTAACAAGGCCGTCGATACTCAGGTCAGACTCCACTCATAAGACCTCACGAGTTGACCTGGATGTCTGACATATGTACCATCCTGACAAACTTTGAGGAGTCCACCAAGATGGGGAGTGGCGATGACGCCATCATTAGCGTCAGCATCCCACTTGTCTGTCTTTTGCAACGCTCTCTGCAGAGAATTAAAGATGAGATGGATCAAGAAGCCGTAACAGGCAATTACACACAGCCCAGCCTCATCTCATCCCAACGTGCATTGGGGGACAATGAGGGAGAGGAGGAGGAGGATGAGGAAGAACAGGAGCTGGTATCATGCACTGTAGACGGTAGTACCTGTACAACTGTCACACCGTCGGTTCAGCGTGGGTGGCCTGAGGACAGTGGGGAGGAGGAGGAGCGCATGGTCAGTCGTCATCTTGGTGAGGACACGGAAGTCATGCCTGTTACCTGTCTGGCACGCATGGCTTACTTTATGTTAAGCTGCCTTAACCGTGACCCTAAAGTAGGTGCTTTAATTAATTCTCCAATATAGTTGCTCATCTAGTTGCCCAACGTTTCAACCCCAACGGGGTTTTCATCAGGGACTGCAGACAAGCTAGTTGGTAGAATCTTCTGAGTTCTGTTATGGGGAGTACTACAATGTAGCGTGGTGAAAACCGGCAAAAGATGCTAGGTATATCAAATGATTCTTAAAGTTGGTAATTTCAAGATGAGGTAATGAGATGTGGCATGGTTTATACCGGCAATAGATACTGTGGGCTATGGTTAGCAGTGTCAAACTAAATTTTTGGCTGAGGGCTAAGCACAAAGGGCTCTGTGCCTTTAGGTAAAAGGTATTTAGTACCTGTGCGTTGTACGTGGTTCCTGTTGCCGGTGGTGGTGCAACAGGAACCACGTACAATGCACAGGTACTAAATACCTTATACCTAAAGGCACAGAGCCCTTTGTGCTTAGCCCTCAGCCAAAAATTTTGTTTGACACTGCTAACCATAGCCCACAGTATCTATTGCCGGTATAAACCATGCCACATCTCATTACCTCATCTTGAAATTACCAACTATAAGAATCATTTGATATACCTAGCATCTTTTGCCGGTTTTCACCACGCTACATTGTAGTACTCCCCATAACGGAACTCCGAAGATTCTACCAACTAGCTTGTCTGCAGTCCCTGATGAAAACCCCATTGGGGTTGAAACGTTGGGCAACTAGATGAGCAACTATATTGGAGAATTAATTAAAGCACCTACTTTTGAATCACAACTATTGACTTTCTATGCTTATTGAGAGTGCCGCAACCTCTTTAAAATCTTGACTGATAATATTGTGTTCGTGGCACCGTTTTCTCACAAGTTGAGCTTGGTCCTTATATATTACTTAACCGTGACCCTGGCATTGTCAAAATGTTGAGTGGCAGTCATTACTGGTTGGTGACACTTTTAGACCCCCGCTACAAGGAGAACTTTCACTCTCTTATTCCTGAGGTGGAGAGGTCTACAAAAATGGGGCAGTACCAGAAGGCCCTTGCTGCAGAACTGTTAAAAAAATTCCCATCTGAACACTCTAGGGGCAGAGATCACAGTTTGTTGCCCAACCAAGGCGTACAGGCGAGAGAGACGCAACTCCAAACCAGCAGAGGCTGGGGAACACTGTCAACGTTCTGGGACAGTTTTCTGAGACCCGCCCAGCTAACAGGCCCTGAGGCGCGGAGTACTCTCACAAGGAGTGGAAAGTTTCAAAAGATGGTGAGGGAGTACCTGCCGACCGTACCAGCATCCTCCGTGGTTCCTCTGTGCCTTTTAATTATTGGGTATCCAAGCTGGACACTTGGAATGAACTTGCTCTGTACGCCTTGGAGGTCCTGGCCTGCCCTGCCGCTAGCGTGTTGTCGGAGCGTGTTTTAAGTGCCGCTGGGAGAATTATAACTCATAAGCGCACCCGCCTGTCAACTGACAATGCTGACAAGCTGACCCTTATCAAAATGAACAAGGCCTGGATTGGGCCAGACTTCTCATCACCACCAAATGACAGCAGAGTAACATAAAGTCAAATCCACTGTGTTATTTCGGGAGGTGAATTCCCATGCACCACTTCACACCCACACATGGGTATTGTTATGTTCTGCTACCAGAGCTAAGGAAAGAGAGGAGATCTGTCCCTACGATAGAACTCAGCTGAATCCCTACGATGTAACAGGGGACCTGATCCTGCGATCAGACCTGCTAAAGTCCTAAGCTAGTCTGTACGGAGACCTATAGATGTGGGGAAGGAATCCCTACAAGTACTAAGGACTGGGAGGAAAATGGACACCTCCTAACAGAAATAGTAGCAGACAGACGAACAAACAACATAAATAGAACATAGAGGTCTGTAGACCAAGCAAACTAACAGAGTTAGATACAGAGCACAGGCTAGCTAGAAAGTAGATATACAATGAAGTCCAGCAAAGCCAGAAGGGCGGAGCAGGATTAAATAGGCCAACAAGGTCATGTGACCAGCAAAGGAAAAAAAACCTAAGAGCAAGGTTCTAACAGTACCCCCCCTTCTAAGAGGATCCTCCGGATCCCCTAGGACCAGGCTTATCAGGAAATCTCCTGTGAAACGCTCTGATAAGTCTGGACGCGGAAACATCATCCGACCTCACCCAAGAGTTATCCTCGGGACCGAAACCTTTCCAGGCCACAAGATACTGCAAACTACCTCTATACCGTCTAGAGTTAAGGATGCAAGAAATTTCATATTCCCCGTCCTCCACCACCGGAGGAACAGAGGCAGAGGCGTCACAATCCGATACAACAGCTTTTTTCAACAGAGAGACATGAAATACCGGATTAATTCTCCAGGAGGTAGGAACCTCCAACCTAACAGCAGATTGGTTGACAACCTGAAGCACCTTAAAGGGCCCTACAAACTTGGGACCCAATTTCTTTGAAGGAATCCTCAACCGCAGATTCCTAGAGGACAACCAAACCATGTCACCAACAGCGAACAAAACCTCCTGTCGTTTCCTATGAAAGTAGTCTTTAGATTTTCTGTTGGCCTCCTGAAGATTACCACGCACATCCGTCCAAACTCTCTCCAAATCACCGGAAAAATTCTCCTCCTCAGGCACGGCAGATCCCAACTTGGAGAACGACCCAAACGACGGATGTCTCCCAGAACAACAAAAAAAAGGCGAACAACCAGCAGAAGAAGATGTATGATTGTTCAGAGCAAATTCAGCAAGTGGCAGAAACTCAGACCACCCCTCTTGATTGTCTGCCACAAAACAACGCAAGAACTGCTCAACATCCTGGTTTTTCCTTTCTGTCTGGCCATTAGATTCAGGATGATATCCGGACGAGAACGACAAATGAACTCCCAACCTATCACAAAAGGCACGCCAAAAACGAGCCACGAACTGAGGACCCCTATCAGAAACAATGTCAGTAGGAACGCCATGAAGTCTGACAATTTCCTTGACAAAGGCCTTAGCGAGAGTTTTAGCGCAGGGCAGTTTGACGAAAGGAACCAAGTGACACATCATGCTAAAATGGTCCACGACCACCCAGATGACAGTAAAACCCTCAGAGGGGGGAAGGTCAGTTATAAAGTCCATAGCCAAATGTGTCCAAGGAGCACTGGGAACCTCCAAAGGACAAAGCAACCCCGCAGCAGGAGTATGTGAGGACTTAGATCTAGCACATATAGTACATTGACGCACCCACTTAATGACTTCCTTCTGCCATCCAGGCCACCAAAAACTGCGACCCACCAGTCTCTTGGTCTCAGAGATTCCGGGATGACCTGCCAACCGAGATTCGTGACACTCAACAAACAAATCTCTCCTAAAGGTCCCAGGCACAAACAACCTCCCATGAGGAGTGTTAGAAGGGGCATTCTCCTGTGCTTTAAGAATCTCATTTTCCAAAACGGAGTCCAAAGCAGCTATCACAACACCTTCTTGTAAAATGTTCTCCTCTTTCTCAGCACCGACTATGGGAGAAAAACTGCGAGACAAGGCATCCGCCTTAACATTCTTAGTACCAGGGATGTAAGTAACGGAGAAATTAAATTATGAATTTTCTATAGTAATTGGCGAAACCCAAAAACCTCTGTATCGATTTCAAACCAATAGGCCTAGGCCATTCCTGCACAGCCTGAACCTTAACCGGATCCATCTCAAAACCTTTGCTGGAGATAATGTAGCCCAAAAAACTAATTCTCTGTACAGCGAACTCACATTTCTCCAGCTTAGCAAAAAGCGAATTGTCCATTAATAACTGTAATACCTCACGCACGCTCCGCCAATGAGACTCCAGATCCGGCGAATAAATCAAAATGTCATCCAAATACACAACCACATTTTTACCGATCAAAGGTCTAAGGATGTCATTAATCAGATTCTGAAAAAATGCAGGAGCATTAGTAAGACCAAAAGGCATAACCAGATTCTCAAAATGACCCACAGGAGTGTTAAAAGCAGTCTTCCATTCGTCACCCTCCTTCATGCGCAACAGATTGTATGCCCCCTTAAGGTCAATTTTAGAGAACCACTTGGCCCCCATTAACTGGTTAAACAGATCAGGAATCAATGGCAGTGGGTAAGGATTGCGTACAGTAATTTTGTTAATCTCATGAAAATCCAGACAAGGACGTAAACCGCCGTCCTTTTTTTTTACAAAAAAAAATCCAACCGCCACAGGAGACTTAGAGGGCCTAATGTGACCAGCGGCCAAACTTGTCTGTATGTATTCCTCCAAAGCCTTCCTCTCAGGAATAGTAAGGTTAAATAAACGACTTTTAGGAAGAGTCGCTCCAGGGACAAATTCAATAGAACAATCATAGTCTCTATGGGGAGGCAAAACCTGCGATTCCTTCTCAGAAAAAACTCTCCAAAAATCCTGAATAGGAACAGGCAATTCTCCCCTATCCAAAGCTGCAATACTCCCGTTACAACACTTGTCATAACATTTATGGCTCCAGGATTTAATTTCACTAGTAGACCAATCCAGTACAGGATTGTGAAATTTTAACCAGGGCAATCCCAATATTACTGGAGAAGGCAAGTTATTCAACACTACCAAATCCAATTTCTCATGGTGAACACCATTAATAGTGAGAGGAAATTCACAGACCTTGAGAGTAATATTCTTCAAAGGGGAACCATCCACAGAAACCACAGCAATGGGGGATGATAAAGGTTCAGGTTTTAAATTGAGTCTTTCCACGAATCCCCCATCAATTACATTCAGAGTAGACCCACAATCGACAAACACCCGAAATTCCATTAATTTTTCCTGAGCAATCGTGGAAGCAGCTAAAAATACACCCTTGGAATTTAAACAGGCAATACGGGCGTGACTGACCATTTTTTTTTCTTTCTTCATACGAAGCTCACAGCCTTTAATCAAATGACCAGATTTTCCGCAATAGAAACACAAGCCTTCAAAAAATCGACGGTCTTTTTCTTGAGAGCGAGGTGCCACCGATCCAATCTCCATCGGTTCACCACTGTTAGTACACACATTCTCATAACCAGAAACTGACATAGCAGAGGATTTGCTCTCATTAACCCTTGCACGCAGTCTTCTATCCACCCGTATAGCTAATTGCATAGCCTGTTGCAAATCTTCAGGTGTAGGATAAGCAATTAGCAGGTCTTTAACCCTTTCACTGAGCCCAGCAAGAAATAGACTTTTCAGAGCAGAATCGTTCCACCCTGTTTGAGTAGACCAACGACGGAAATGAGTACAATATTTTTCCACATTACCTGATCCCTGTTTTAAACGTCTCAACTCAGTCTCAGCTGATGCGACACGGTCAGGATCATCATATAATAGTCCCAAAGCAGAAAAAAAACTATCCACTGATCTGAAGCATGTATCACTAGGTTGCAAAGAAAAGGCCCACTCCTGAGGCTCTTTGCGCAAAAGTGACATTATGAACCCTACGCGCTGGGATTCATCCCCAGAGGACTTAGGTCTCAAACGAAAATACAATAAGCAAGCATTTTTAAATGAAAACAATTCTCGGTGTTCACCAAAAAATAAATCCGGCAAACATACCTTAGGCTCCAAGAAATGTGCTCCAGGACAGCTACTCACGTGCTGACGGAGCTCGGCCACCTCCAGAGAGAGTCCCTGCAGGCGATGAGCCAAATCCTGAACCGACACCATGATGGAACAGAAAAATCTTTCCTTAGAGAATTTGCGGGCTGGACTTACTGTTATGTTCTGCTACCAGAGCTAAGGAAAGAGAGGAGATCTGTCCCTACGATAGAACTCAGCTGAATCCCTACGATGTAACAGGGGACCTGATCCTGCGATCAGACCTGCTAAAGTCCTAAGCTAGTCTGTACGGAGACCTATAGATGTGGGGAAGGAATCCCTACAAGTACTAAGGACTGGGAGGAAAATGGACACCTCCTAACAGAAATAGTAGCAGACAGACGAACAAACAACATAAATAGAACATAGAGGTCCGTAGACCAAGCAAACTAACAGAGTTAGATACAGAGCACAGGCTAGCTAGAAAGTAGATATACAATGAAGTCCAGCAAAGCCAGAAGGGCGGAGCAGGATTAAATAGGCCAACAAGGTCATGTGACCAGCAAAGGAAAAAAAACCTAAGAGCAAGGTTCTAACAGGTATACTCTTCCTCATTTTGGCTGTGTTTTGTTCTTCTCCTTATCCTCAGCCTCCACCACCACTATACCACCAGGGTGACTGTGGTCTGTGTTGCCAGCATTGCAAGTTCCTCCGTCCTAATTTTTGGCAGCTTTTGCTTGGAAGGCAAAGGCAAAGACTATGGGAGACCCACTCCCCAATAACGGGAATAATGTTTTTAATATGCTGTACTGCATGGCTCTTGTAAGGGGCATGAAAACCGTCTTGTTAAGCTACTCTGAACTCCACGTCTCTTCCAAGGGGCATTAAAACCGTCTTGTTAAGTTACTGTGACCTCCATGTCTCTTCCAAGGGGCATTAAAACTCTCTTGTTAAGCTACTGTGACCTCCACATCTCTTCCACGGGGCATTGATATTGTCATTTTATTCCACTGCGCACTCCACCACTCTTCCAAGGGGCATTGATATTGTCTTTTTATTCCACTCTCACCTCCACGCTTCTTCCAAGGGGCATTAAAACTGTCTTGTTAAGCTACTGCGACCTCCACAACTCTTCCAAGGGGCATTGATATTGTCTTTTTATTCCACTGTGACCTCCACATCTCTTCCAAGGGGCATTAAAACCATCTTGTTAAGCTACTGCGACCTCCACCACTCTTCTAAGGGGCATTGATATTGTCTTTTTATTCCACTGTGACCTCCACGTCTCTTCCAAGGGGCATTAAAACCGTCTTGTTAAGATACTGTAACCTCTACCACTCTTCCAAGGGGCATTGAAATTGTCTTTTTATTTCACTGTGACCTCCACACCTCTTCCAAGGGTCATTTAAACCGTCTTTTTAAGCTACTGTGACCTCCACGTCTCTTCCAAGGGGCATTAAAACCATTTTGTTAAGCTACTGTGACCTCCACGTCTCTTCCAAGGGGCATTAAAACCACCTTGTTAAGCTACTGCGACCTCCACCACTCTTCCAAGGGGCATTGATATTGTCTTTTTATTCCACTGCGACCTCCACCACTCTACCAAGGGGCATTAAAACCGTCTTGTTAAGCTACTGTGACATCCACGTCTCTTCCACGGGGCATTGATATTGTCTTTTTATTCCACTGCGACCTCCACCACTCTTCCAAGGGGCGTTAAATCCGTCTTGTTAAGCTACTGTGACCTCTACGTCTCTTCCAAGGGGCATTAAAACCATCTTGTTAAGCTACTGTGACCTCCACGTCTCTTCCACGGGGCACTGATATTGTCTTTTTATTCCACTGTGACCTCCACGTCTCTTACAAAGGGCATTAAAACCGTCTTGTTAAGCTACTGCGACCTCCACCACTCTTCCAAGGGGCATTGATATTCTCTTTTTATTCCACGGCGACCTCCACCACTCTTCCAAGGGGAATTAAAACCGTCTTGTTAAGCTACTGTGACCTCCACGTCTCTTCCACGGGGCATTAATATTGTCTTTTTATTCTACTGCGACCTCCATCACTCTTTCAAGGGGCATTAAAACCGTCTTGTTAAGCTACTGTGACGTCCACGTCTCTTCCAAGGGGCATTAAAACCGTCTTGTTAAGCTACTGTGACCTCCATGTCTCTTCCACGGGGCATTGATATTGTCTTTTTATTCCACTGCGACCTCCACCACCCTTCCAAGGGCCATTAAAACCATCTTGTTAAGCTACTGCAACCTCCACCACTCTTCCAAGGGGCATTAAAACCGTCTTGTTAAGCCACTGCGAACTCCACCACTCTTCCAAGGGGCATTGATATTGTCTTTTTATTACACTGTGACCTCCACGTCTCTTCAAAGGGGCATTAAAACCATCTTGTTAAGCTACTGCGACCTCCACCACTCTTCCAAGGGGCATTTATATTGTCTTTTTATTCCACTGCGAACTCCACCACTCATCCAAAGGGCATTAAAACCGTCTTGTTAAGCTACTGTGACCTCAACGTCTCTTCCAAGAGGCATTAAAACCATCTTGTTAAGCTACTGCGACCTCCTCCACTCTTCCAAGGGGCATTGATATTGTCTTTTTATTCCACTGTGACCTCCACGTCTCTTCCAAGGGTCATTAAAACCATCTTGTTAAGCTACTGCGACCTCCACTACTCTTCCAAGGGGCATTGATATTGTCTTTTTATTCCACTGTGACCTCCACGTCTCTGTAGCATCGGCGTCTCTGCCCCTTGCTAGGCAGAGACGCGGTCCCTCTAACCTCCCCGCTCCTGGCGCAGCGTCCTCTAGCGCTTCTCTCCCCGCTGTTTCCGGCACGCGCTCCTACCCCGGCTGCGTGCTTATGGGCGAGCGCGCGGTCCCCCTCTCTTAAAGGGACCGCGCGCGCAGTCCTCAGGAGTCCCCGGCAAATTGCCGGAGGACCTCCCATATATAAGGCACCTCCTCCAAAATGGAGGTGCCCGAGCAAAGTTGTTTGCACTGTGTCTGATCAGTGCTTCAGCCCTCAGGTCCCGCTGCTAGCGTGACTTCTCGTCCTGCCTGCCAGCCTATTATCTGTCCGTTGCCTGCCAGCCTATTACTTGCTGATTACCTGCCTTGGCTATCTGTCCGCTCACCTGGGAGCACCTGCCTGTTTCCTGCCAGCCTGCCTGGAGACCCTGCCGTCACTTGCTGTGACCACCTTCCTGGTGAACCTAAAGACTGCTACTTGCCCTGCTTTCTCGAACTGTGACCACCTGTCTGCTACCAGAGACTTCCGCCTGCTTGCCGTGTCCATCCGCCATACCGGTCAGTCCCAGCCATCTGACCCGTGGGAGCCACCTGCTCTCTTACAAGGTCGTCCCCAGAGTAGCACCTGGTCCCTCAGCCCGGATCCTCCCTGGTCACGGTGTCGTTAGCTGCCATACGACCAGGGTCGGTTCGGGTGGATACTTAGTCACGCCCCTCTGAGTCCCTCCTTGCACCTCGGCAAGAGGTTCCACCACCCGGACCCATAACAGTCTCTATCAAGAGGCATTAAAACCGTCTTGTTAAGCTACTGCGACCTCCACCACTCTTCCAAGGGGCATTGATATTGTCTTCTAATTCCACTGTGACCTCCACGTCTCTTCCAAGGGGCATTAAAACCGTCTTTTTAAGCTACTGCGACCTCCACCACTCTTTCAAGGGGCATTGATATTGTCTTTTTATTCCACTGCGACCTCCACCACCATTCCAAAGGGCGTTAAAACCGTCTTGTTAAGCTACTCCGACCTCCACCACTCTTCCAAGGGACATTAAAACCATCTTGTTAAGCTACTGCGACCTCCACCACTCTTCCAAGGGGCATTGATAGTCTTTTTATTCCACTGTGACCTTCACGTCTCTTCCAAGGGTCATTAAAACCGTCTTGTTAAGCTACTGCGACCTCCACCACTTTCAAGGGGCATTGATATTGTCTTTTTATTCCACTGTGACCTCCACGTCTCTTCCAAGGGGCATTAAAACTGTCTTGTTAAGCTATTGAGACCTCCACCACTCTTCCAAAGGGCATTGATATCGTCATTTTATTTCACTGCGACATGCACCACTCTTCCAAGGGGCATTAAAACCGTCTTGTTAAGTTACTGTGACATCCACGTCTCTTCCACGGGGCATTGATATTGTCTTTTTATTCCACTGCGACCTCCACCATTCTTCCAAGGGGCATTAAAACCATCTTGTTAAGCTACTGTGACCTCCACCACTCTTCCAAGGGCAATGATATTGTCTTTTCATTCCACTGTGACCTCCACATCTCTTCCAAGGGGCATTTAAAGCGTCTTATTAAGCTACTGTGATCTCCACGTCTCTTCCAAGAGGCATTAAAACCGTCTTGTTAAGCTACTGTGACCTCCACATCTCTTCCAAGAGGCATTAAAAGCGTCTTGTTAAGCTATTGCGACCTCCACCACTCTTCCAAGGGGCATTGATATTGTCTATTTATTCCACTGCGAGCTCCACCGTTCTTCCAAGGGCCATTAAAACCATCTTGTTAAGCTACTGCAACCTCCACCACTCTTCCAAGGGGCAATTGATATTGTCTTTTTATTCCACTGCGACCTCCACCACTCTTCCAAGGGGCATTAAAACCATCTTGTTAAGCTACTGTGACCTACACCACTCTTCCAAGGGGCATTGATATTGTCTTTTTATTCCACTGTGACCTCCACGCCTATTCCGAGGGGCATTAAAACCATCTTGTTAAGCTACTCCGACCTCCACCACTCTTCCAAGGGGCATTAAAGCCATCTTGATAAGCTACTGCGACCTCCACCACTCTTCCAAGGGGCATTGATATTGTCTTTTTATTCCACTGTGACCTCCACGTCTCTTCCAAGGGGCATTAAAACCATCTTGTTAAGCTACTGCGACCTCCACAACTCTTCCACGGGGCATTGATAATGTCTTTTTATTCCACTGCGACCTCCACCACTCTTCCAAGGGGCATTAAACCATCTCGTTAAGCGACTCCAACCTCCACCACTCTTCCAAGGGGCATTAAAACCATCTTGTTAAGCTACTGCGACCTCCACCACTCTTCCAAGGGGCATTGATATTGTCTTTTTATTCCACTGTGACCTCCACGTCTCTTCCAATGGGCATTAAAACCGTCTTGATAAGCTACTGCGACCTCCACCACTCTTTCAAGGGGCATTGATATTGTTTTTTTATTCTACTATGACCTCCACGTCTCTTCCAAGGGGCATTAAAACCGTCTTGTTAAGCTACTGCGACCTCCACCACTCTTCCAAAGGGCATTGATATCGTCTTTTTATTTCACTGCGACCTGCACCACTCTTCCAAGGGGCATTAAAGCCGTCTTCTTAAGCTACTGTGACCTCCATGTCTCTTCCACGGGGCATTGATATTGTCTTTTTATTCCACTGCGACCTCCACCATTCTTCCAAGGAGCATTAAAACAGTCTTGTTAAGCTACTGTGACCTCCACCACTCTTTCAAGGGTCAATTATATTGTCTTTTTATTCCACTGTGACCTCCACATCTCTTCCAAGGGGCATTTAAACCGTCTTGTTAAGCTACTGTGACCTCCACGTCTCTCCCAAGAGGCATTAAAACCGTCTTGTTAAGCTACTGTGACCTCCACGACTCTTGCAAGGGCCATTAAAAGCTTCTTGTTAAGCTACTGTGACCTCCACCACTCTTCCAAGGGGAATTGATATTTTCTTTTTATTCCACTGTGACCTCCACGCCTCTTCCAAGGGGCATTTAAACTGTCTTGTTAAGCTACTGTGACCTCCACGTCTCTTCCAAGGGGCATTAAAACCATCTTGTTAAGCTACTGTGACCTCCACGTCTCTTCCAAGGGGCATTAAAACCGTGTTGTTAGGCTGCTGCGACCTCTACCATTCTTCCAAGGGGCATTGATATTGTCTTTTTATTCCACTGCGACCTCCACCACTCTTCCAATGGGCATTAAACCATCTTATTAATCTACTCCGACCTCCACCACTTTTCCAAGGGACATTAAACCATCTTGTTAAGCTACTGCGTCCTCCACCACTCTTCCAAGGGGCATTGATATTGTCTTTTTATTCCACTGTGACCTCCACGTCTCTTCCAAGGGACATTAAAAACGTCTTGTTAAGCTACTGTGACCTCCACGTCTCTTCCACGGGGCATTGATAATGTCTTTTTATTCCACTGCGACCTCCACCACTCTTCCAAGGGGCATTAAACCATCTTGTTAATCTACTCCGACCTCCACCACTTTTCCAAGGGACATTAAACCATCTTGTTAAGCTACTGCGACCTCCACCACTCTTCCAAGGGGCATTGATATTGTCTTTTTATTCCACTGTGACCTCCACGTCTCTTCCAAGAGACATTAAAACCATCTTGTTAAGCTACTCCGACCTCCACCACTCTTCCAAGCGGTATTAAAGCCATCTTGATAAGCTACTGCGACCTCTACCACTCTTCCAAGGGGCATTGATATTGTCTTTTTATTCCACTGTGACCTCCACGTCTCTTCCAATGGAGCATTAAAACCGTCTTGTTAAGCTACTGCGACCTCCACCACTCTTTCAAGGGGCATTGATATTGTTTTCTTATTCCACTATGACCTTCACGTCTCTTCCAAGGGGCATTAAAACCGTCTTCTTAAGCTACTGCGACCTCCACCACTCTTCCAAAGGGCATTGATATCGTCTTTCTATTTCACTGCGACCTGCACCACTCTTCCAAGGGGCATTAAAGCCGTCTTGTTAAGCTACTGTGACCTCCACGTCTCTTCCACGGGGCATTGATATTGTCTTTTTATTCCACTGCGACCTCCACCATTCTTCCAAGGGGCATTAAAACCGTCTTGTTAAGCTACTGTGACCTCCACCACTCTTTCAAGGGGCAATGATATTGTCTTTTTATTCCACTGTGACCTCCACATCTCTTCCAAAGGGCATTTAAACCATCTTGTTAAGCTACTGTGACCTCCACGTCTCTTCCAAGAGGCATTAAAACCGTCTTGTTAAGCTACTGTGACCTCCACGACTCTTCCAAGGGGCATTAAATGCTTCTTGTTAAGCTATTGTGACCTCCACCACTCTTCCAAGGGGAATTGATATTGTCTTTTTATTCCACTGTGACCTCCACGCCTCTTCCAAGGGGCATTTAAACTGTCTTGTTAAGCTACTGTGACCTCCACGTCTCTTCCAAAGGGCATTAAAACCATCTTGTTAAGCTACTGTGACCTCCACGTCTCTTCCAAGGGGCATTAAAACCGTCTTGTTAAGCTGCTGCGACCTCTACCACTCTTCCAAGGGGCATTGATATTGTCTTTTTATTCCACTGCGACCTCCACCACTCTGAAAAGGGGCATTTAAACCGTCTTGTTAAGCTACTGTGACCTCCACGTCTCTTCCACGGGGCATTGATAATGTCTTTTTATTCCACTGCGACCTCCACCACTCTTCCAAGGGGCATTAAACCATCTTGTTAATCTACTTCGACCTCCACCACTTTTCCAAGGGACATTATACCATCTTGTTAAGCTACTGCGACCTCCACCACTCTTCCAAGGGGCATTGATATTGTCTTTTTATTCCACTGTGACCTCCACGTCTCTTCCAAGAGACATTAAAACCATCTTGTTAAGCTACTCCGACCTCCACCACTCTTCCAAGCGGTATTAAAGCCATCTTGATAAGCTACTGCGACCTCCACCACTCTTCCAAGGGGCATTGATATTGTCTTTTTATTCCACTGTGACCTCCACGTCTCTTCCAAGGTGCATTAGAACCGTCTTGTTAAGCTACTGCGACCTCCACGTCTCTTCCACGGGGCATTAAACCATCTCGTTAAGCGACTCCAACCTCCACCACTCTTCCAAGGGGCATTAAAACCACCATGTTAAGCTACGGCGACCTCCACCACTCTTCCAAGGGGCATTGATATTGTCTTTTTATTCCACTGTGACCTCCACGTCTCTTCCAATGGGCATTAAAACCGTCTTGTTAAGCTACTGCGACCTCCACCACTCTTTCAAGGGGCATTGATATTGTTTTCTTATTCCACTATGACCTTCACGTCTCTTCCAAGGGGCATTAAAACCGTCTTCTTAAGCTACTGCGACCTCCACCACTCTTCCAAAGGGCATTGATATCGTCTTTCTATTTCACTGCGACCTGCACCACTCTTCCAAGGGGCATTAAAGCCGTCTTGTTAAGCTACTGTGACCTCCACTTCTCTTCCACGGGGCATTGATATTGTCTTTTTATTCCACTGCGACCTCCACCATTCTTCCAAGGGGCATTAAAACCGTCTTGTTAAGCTACTGTGACCTCCACCACTCTTTCAAGGGGCAATGATATTGTCTTTTTATTCCACTGTGACCTCCACATCTCTTCCAAAGGGCATTTAAACCATCTTGTTAAGCTACTGTGACCTCCACGTCTCTTCCAAGAGGCATTAAAACCGTCTTGTTAAGCTACTGTGACCTCCACGACTCTTCCAAGGGGCATTAAATGCTTCTTGTTAAGCTATTGTGACCTCCACCACTCTTCCAAGGGGAATTGATATTGTCTTTTTATTCCACTGTGACCTCCACGCCTCTTCCAAGGGGCATTTAAACTGTCTTGTTAAGCTACTGTGACCTCCACGTCTCTTCCAAAGGGCATTAAAACCATCTTGTTAAGCTACTGTGACCTCCACGTCTCTTCCAAGGGGCATTAAAACCGTCTTGTTAAGCTGCTGCGACCTCTACCCCTCTTCCAAGGGGCATTGATATTGTCTTTTTATTCCACTGTGACCTCCACGCCTCTTCCAAGGGGCATTTAAACTGTCTTGTTAAGCTACTGTGACCTCCACGTCTCTTCCAAAGGGCATTAAAACCATCTTGTTAAGCTACTGTGACCTCCACGTCTCTTCCAAGGGGCATTAAAACCGTCTTGTTAAGCTGCTGCGACCTCTACCCCTCTTCCAAGGGGCATTGATATTGTCTTTTTATTCCACTGCGACCTCCACCACTCTGAAAAGGGGCATTTAAACCGTCTTGTTAAGCTACTGTGACCTCCACGTCTCTTCCATGGGGCATTGATAATGTCTTTTTATTCCACTGCGACCTCCACCACTCTTCCAAGGGGCATTAAACCATCTTGTTAATCTACTCCGACCTCCACCACTTTTCCAAGGGACATTATACCATCTTGTTAAGCTACTGCGACCTCCACCACTCTTCCAAGGGGCATTGATATTGTCTTTTTATTCCACTGTGACCTCCACGTCTCTTCCAAGAGACATTAAAACCATCTTGTTAAGCTACTCCGACCTCCACCACTCTTCCAAGCGGTATTAAAGCCATCTTGATAAGCTACTGCGACCTCCACCACTCTTCCAAGGGGCATTGATATTGTCTTTTTATTCCACTGTGACCTCCACGTCTCTTCCAAGGTGCATTAGAACCGTCTTGTTAAGCTACTGCGACCTCCACGTCTCTTCCACGGGGCATTAAACCATCTCGTTAAGCGACTCCAACCTCCACCACTCTTCCAAGGGGCATTAAAACCACCTTGTTAAGCTACTGCGACCTCCACCACTCATCCAAGGGGCATTGATATTGTCTTTTTATTCCACTGTGACCTCCACGTCTCTTCCAATGGGCATTAAAACCGTCTTGTTAAGCTACTGCGACCTCCACCACTCTTTCAAGGGGCATTGATATTGTTTTCTTATTCCACTATGACCTTCACGTCTCTTCCAAAGGGCATTAAAACCGTCTTGTTAAGCTACTGCGACCTCCACCACTCTTCCAAAGGGCATTGATATCGTCTTTTTATTTCACTGCGACCTGCACCACTCTTCCAAGGGGCATTAAAGCCGTCTTGTTAAGCTACTGTGACCTCCACGTCTCTTCCACGGGGCATTGATATTGTCTTTTTATTCCACTGCGACCTCCACCATTCTTCCAAGGGGCATTAAAACCGTCTTGTTAAGCTACTGTGACCTCCACCACTCTTCCAAGGGGCAATGATATTGTCTTTTTATTCCACTGTGACCTCCACATCTCTTCCAAGGGGCATTTAAACCGTCTTGTTAAGCTACTGTGACCTCCACGTCTCTTCCAAGAGGCATTAAAACCGTCTTGTTAAGCTACTGTGACCTCCATGACTCGTCCAAGGGGCATTAAAAGCTTCTTGTTAAGCTATTGTGACCTCCACCACTCTTCCAAGGGGAATTGAAATTGTCTTTTTATTCCACTGTGACCTCCACGCCTCTTCCAAGGGGCATTTAAACTGTCTTGTTAAGCTACTGTGACCTCCACGTCTCTTCCAAGGGGCATTAAAACCATCTTGTTAAGCTACTGTGACCTCCACGTCTCTTCCAAGGGGCATTAAAACCGTCTTGTTAAGCTACTGTGACCTCTACCACTCTTCCAAGGGGCATTGATATTGTCTTTTTATTCCACTGCGACCTCCACCACTCTGAAAAGGGGCATTTAAACCGTCTTGTTAAGCTACTGTGACTTCCACGTCTCTTCCACGGGGCATTGATAATGTCTTTTTATTCCACTGCGACCTGCACCTCTCTTCCATGGGGCATTAAAACCGTCTTGTTAAGCTACTGTGACCTCCACGTCTCTTCCACGGGGCATTGATATTGTATTTTTATTCCACTGTGACCTCCACGTCTCTTCCAAGGGACATTAAAACCGTCTTGTTAAGCTACTGCGACCTCCACCACTCTTCCAAGGGGCATTGATATTGTCTTTTTATTCCACTGCGACCTCCACCACCCTTCCAAGGGTCATTAAAACCGTCTTGTTAAGCTACTGCGTCCTCCATCACTCTTCCAAGGGGCATTGATATTGTCTTTTTATTCTACTGCGACCTCCACCACTCTTCCAAGGGGCATTAAACCATCTTGTTAATTTACTCCGACCTCCACCACTTTTCCAAGGGACATTAAACCATCTTGTTAAGCTACTGCGACCTCCACCACTCTTCCAAGGGGCATTGATATTGTCTTTTTATTCCACTGTGACCTCCACGTCTCTTCCAAGGGACATTAAAACCGTCTTCTTAAGCTACTGCGACCTCCACCACTCTTCCAAAGGGCATTGATATCGTCTTTTTATTTCACTGCGACCTGCACCTCTCTTCCATGGGGCATTAAAACCGTCTTGTTAAGCTACTGTGACCTTCACGTCTCTTCCACGGGGCATTGATATTGTATTTTTATTCCACTGCGACCTCCACCATTCTTCGAAGGGGCATTAAAACTGTCTTGTTAAGCTACTGTGACCTCCACCACTCTTCCAAGGGGCAATAATATTGTCTTTTTATTCCACTGTGACCTCCACATCTCTTCCAAGGGTCATTAAAACCGTTTTGTTAAGCTACTGCGACCTCCACCACTCTTCCAAGGGGCATTGATATTGTCTTTTTATTCCACTGCGTCCTCCACCACCCTTCCAAGGGTCATTAAAACCGTCTTGTTAAGCTACTGCGTCCTCCATCACTCTTCCAAGGGGCATTGATATTGTCTTTTTATTCCACTGCGACCTCCACGACTCTTCCAAGGGGCAATAAAACCGTCTTGTTAAGCTACTGTGACCTCCACGTCTCTCTTCCAAGGGGCGTTAAAACAATCTTGTTAAGCTACTGTGACCTCCAGGTCTCTTCAAAGGGAAATTAAAACCGTCTTGTTAAGCTACTGCGACCTCCACCACTCTTCCAAGCGGCACTGCTATTGTCTTTTTATTCCACTGCGACCTCCACCACTCTTCCAAGGGGAATTAAAACCGTCTTGTTCAGCTACTGTGACCTCCACGTCTCTTCCACAGGGCATTGATATTGTCTTTTTATTCTACTGCGACCTCCACCACTCTTTCAAGGGGTATTAAAACTGTCTTGTTAAGCTACTGTGACCTCCACATCTCTACCAAGGGGCATTAAAACCGTCTTGTTAAGCTACTGTGACCTCCACGTCTCTTCCACGGGGCATTGATATTGTCTCTTTATTCCACTGCGACCTCCACCACTCTTCCAAGGGGTATTAAAACAATCTTGTTAAGCTAATGCAACCTCCACCACTCTTCCAAGGGGCACTAGAACCGTCTTCTTAAGCTACTGCGAACTCCAACACTCTTCCAAGGGGCATTGATATTGTCTTTTATTCCACTGTGACCTCCACGTCTCTTCAAAGGGGCATTAAAACCATCTTTTTAAGCTCCTGCGACCTCCACCACTCTTCCAAGGGGCATTGATATTGTCTTTTTATTCCACTGTGACCTCCACGTCTCTTCCAAGGGGCATTAAAACCGTCTTGTTAAGCTACTGCGACCTCCACCACTCTTCCAAAGGGCATTGATATCGTCTTTTTATTTCACTGCGACCTGCACCACTCTTCCAAGGGGCATTAAAACCGTCTTGTTAAGCTACTGTGACCTCCATGTCTCTTCCACGGGGCATTGATATTGTCTTTTTATTGCACTGCGACCTCCACCATTCTTCCAAGGGGCATTAAAACCGTCTTGTTAAGCTACTGTGACCTCCACCACTCTTCCAAGGGGCAATGATATTGTCTTTTTATTCCACTGTGACCTCCACATCTCTTCCAAGGGGCATTTAAACTGTCTTGTTAAGCTACTGTGACCTCCACGTCTCTTCCAAGGGGCATTAAAACCATCTTGTTAAGCTAATGTGACCTCCACGTCTCTTCCAAGGGGCATTAAAACCGTGTTGTTAAGCTGCTGCGACCTCTACCACTCTTCCAAGGGGCATTGATATTGTCTTTTTATTCCACTGCGACCTCCACCACTCTGAAAAGGGGCATTTAAACCGTCTTGTTACGCTACTGTGACCTCCACGTCTCTTCCACGGGGCATTGATAATGTCTTTTTATTCCACTGCGACCTCCACCACTCTTCCAAGGGGCATTAAACCATCTTGTTAATCTACTCCGACCTCCACCACTTTTCCAAGGGACATTAAACCATCTTGTTAAGCTACTGCGACCTCCACCACTCTTCCAAGGGGCATTGATATTGTCTTTTTATTCCACTGTGACCTCCACGTCTCTTCCAAGAGACATTAAAACCATCTTGTTAAGCTACTCCGACCTCCACCACTCTTCCAAGCGGCAATAAAGCCATCTTCATAAGCTACTGCGACCTCCACCACTCTTCCAAGGGGCATTGATATTGTCTTTTTATTCCACTGTGACCTCCACGTCTCTTCCAAGGGGCATTTAAACCGTCTTGTTAAGCTACTGCGACCTCCACGTCTCTTCCACGGGGCATTGATAACGACTTTTTATTCCACTGCGACCTCCACCACTATTCCAAGGGGTATTAAACCATCTCGTTAAGCGACTCCAATCTCCACCACTCTTCCAAGGGGCATTAAAACCATCTTGTTAAGCTACTGCGACCTCCACCACTCTTCCAAGGGGTATTGGTATTGTCTTTTTATTCCACCGTGACCTCCACGTCTCTTCCAATGGGCATTAAAACCGTCTTGTTAAGCTACTGCGACCTCCACCACTCTTTCAAGGGGCATTGATATTGTTTTTTTATTCCACTATGACCTCCACGTCTCTTCCAAGGGGCATTAAAACCATCTTGTTAAGCTACTGCGACCTCCACCACTCTTCCAAAGGACTTTGATATCGTCTTTTTATTTCACTGCGACCTGCACCACTCTTCCAAGGGGCATTAAAGCCGTCTTGTTAAGCAACTGTGACCTCCACGTCTCTTCCACGGGGCATTGATATTGTCTTTTTATTCCACTGTGACCTCCACATCTCTTCCAAGGGGCATTTAAACCGTCTTGTTAAGCTACTGTGACCTCCACGTCTCTTCCCAGGGGCATTAGAACCGTCTTGTTAAGCTACTGTGACCTCCACGTCTTTTCCACGGAGCATTGATATTGTCTTTTTATTCCACTGCGACCTCCACCACTCTTCCAAGGAGTATTAAAACCGTCTTGTTAAGCTACTGTGACCTCCACGTCTCTTCCACGGGGCATTGATATTGTCTTTTTATTCCACTGCGACCTCCACCACCCTTCCAAGGAGTATTAAAACCGTCTTGTTAAGCTACTGTGACCTCCACGTCTCTTTCACGGGGCATTGATATTGTCTTTTTATTCCACTGCGACCTCCACCACTCTTCCAAGGGGCATTAAAACCATCTTGTTAAGCTACTGTGACCTCCAAGTCTCTTCCACAGGGCATTTATATTGTTTTTTTATTCCACTGCGACCTCCACGTCTCTTCCAAGGGGCATTAAAACCGTCTTGTTAAGCTACTGTGACCTCCACGTCTTTTCCACGGTGCATTGATATTGTCTTTTTATTCCACAGCGACCTCCACCACTCTTCCAAGGGGCATTAAAACCGTCTTCTTCAGGTACTGCGACTTCCACCACTCTTCCAAGGGGCATTGATATTGTCTTTTTATTCCACTGTGACCTCCACGTCTCTTTCAAGGGGCATTAAAACAGTCTTGTTAAGCTACTGCGACCTCTACCACTCTTCCAAAGGGCATTGATATTGTCTTTTTATTGCACTGCGACCTCCACCACCCTTCCAAGGAGTATTAAAACCGTCTTGTTAAGCTACTGTGACCTCCACGTCTCTTCCATGGGGCATTGATATTGTCTTTTTATTCCACTGCGACCTCCACCACTCTTCCAAGGGGCATTAAAACTGTCTTCTTAAGCTACTGTGACCTCCACGTCTCTTCCAAGGGGCATTGATATTGTCTTTTTATTCCACTGCGACCTCCACCACTCTTCCAAGTGGCATTAAAACCATCTTGTTAAGCTACTGCAACCTCCACCACTCTTCCAAGGGGCTTTAAAACTGTCTTGTTAAGCTACTGCGACCTCCACCACTCTTCCAAGAGGCATTGATATTGTCTTTTTATTCCACTGCGACCTCCACCACCCTTCCAAGGGTCATTAAAACCGTCTTGTTAATCTTCTGCGACCTCCACCACTCTACCAAGGGGCAAAGATATTGTCTTTTTATTCCGCTGTGACCTCCACCACTCTTCAAAGGGGCAATAAAAGCATCTTGTTAAGCTACTGTGACCTCCACGCCTCTTCCAAGGGGCATTGATATTGTCTTTTTATTCCACTGTGACCTCCACGCCTCTTCCAAGGGGCATTAAAACCGTCTTGTTAAGCTACTGTGACCTCCACGTCTCTTCCAAGGGGCATTAAAACCATCTTGTTAAGCTACTGTGACCTCCACGTCTCTTCCAAGAGGCATTAAAACAGTCTTGTTAAGCTACTGTGACCTCCACGTCTCTTTCAAGAGGCATTAAAACCGTCTTGTTGAGCTACTGCGACCTCCACCACTCTTCCAAGGGGCATTGATATTGTCTTTTTATTCCACTTCGACCTTCACCACTCTTCCAAGGGGCATTAAAACCGTCTTGTTAAGCTACTGTGACCTCCTTGTCTCTTCCACGGGGCATTGATATTATCTTTTTATTCCACTGCGACCTCCACCACTCTTCCAAGGGGCATTAAAACCATCTTGTTAAGGTACTGTAACCTCCACGTCTCTTCCAAGGGGCATTAAAACCATTTTGTTAAGCTACTATGACCTCCACGTCTCTTCCACGGCGCATTGATATTGTCTTTTTATTCTACTGCGAGCTCCACCACTCTCCCAAGGGGCATTAAAACCGTCTTGTTAAGCTACTGCGACCTCCACCACTCTTCCAAGGGGCATTAAAACCGTCTTGTTAAGCTACTGCGACCTCCACCACTCTTCCAAGGGGCATTGATATTGTCTTTTTATTCCACTGTGACCTCCACATCTCTTCCAAGGGGCATTAAAACCGTCTTGTTAAGCTACTGCGACCTCCACCACTCTTCCAAGGGGCATTAATATTGTCTTTTTATTCCACTGTGGCCTCCACCACCCTTCCAAGGAGTATTAAAACCATCTTGTTAAGCTACTGTGACCGCCACGTCTCTTCCACGGGGCATTGATATTGTCTTTTTATTCCACTGCGACCTCCACCACTCTTCCAAGGGGCATTAAAACTGTCTTGTTAAGCTACTGTGACCTCCCCGTCTCTTCCACGGGGTATTGATATTGTCGTATTATTCCACTGCGACCTCCACCACTCTTCCAAGTGGCATTAAAACCATCTTGTTAAGCTACTGCAACCTCCACCACTCTTCCAAGGGGCATTAAAACAGTCTTGTTAAGCTACTGCGACCTCCACCACTCTTCCAAGGGGCATTGAGATTGTCTTTTTATTCCACTGTGACCTCCACCACTCTTCAAAGGGGCAATAAAACCGTCTTGTTAAGCTACTGTGACCTCCACCACTCTTCCAAGGGGCATTGATATTGAATTTTTATTCCACTGTGACCTCCACGCCTCTTCCAAGGGGAATTAAAACCGTCTTGTTAAGCTACTGTGACCTCCACGTCTCTTCCAAGGGGCATTAAAACCGTCTTGTTAAGCTTCTGTGCCCTCCACCACTCTTCCAATGGGCATTAAAACCGTCTTGTTAAACTACTGCGACTTCCACCACTCTTCCAAGGGGCATTTACATTGTCTTTTTATTCCACTGTGACCTCCACGTTTCTTCCAAGGGGCATTAAAACCGACTTGCTAAGTTGCTTCGACTACCACCACTCTTCCAAGGGGCATTGATATTGTATTTTTATTCCACTGCGACCTCCACCACTCTTCCAAGGGGCATTAAAACCATCTTGTTAAGCTGCTGTGACCTCCACGTCTCTTCCAAGGGGCATTTAAATCGTCTTGTTAAGCTACTGTGACCTCCACGTCATTTCCACGGGACATTGATATTGTCTATTTATTCCACTGCAACCCCCACCAATCTTCCAAGGGGCATTAAAACAATCTTGTTAAGCTACTTTAACCTCCACGTCTCTTCCACGGGGCATTGATATTGTCTTTTTATTCCACTGCGACCTCCATCACTCTTCCAAGGGGCAATAAAACCGTCTTCTTAAGCTACTGTGACCTCCAACACTCTTACAAGGGGCATTGATATTGACTTTTTATTCCACTATGACCTCCACGCCTCTTCCAAGTGGTATTTAAACCGTCTTGTTAAGCTACTGTGACCTCCACGTCTCTTCCAAGGGGCATTAAAACCGTCTTGTTAAGCTACAGCGACCTCCACCACTCTTCCAAAGGGCATTCATATTGTCTTTTTATTCCACTGTGACCTCCACGTCTCTTCCAAGGGGCATTAAAACCGTCTTGTTAAGCTACTCCGACCTCCACCACTCTTCCAAGGGGCATTAAAACCGTCTTGTTAAGCTACTGCGACCTCCACCACTCTTCCAAGTGGCATTGATATTGTCTTTTTATTCCACTATGACCTCCACGCCTCTTCTAAGGGGCATTTAAACCATCTTGTTAAGCTACTGTGACCTCCACGTCTCTTCGAAGGGGCATTTAAACCATTTTGTTAAGCTACTGTGACCTCCACGTCTCTTCCAAGGGGCATTAAAACCGTCTTTAAAAGCTACTGCGACCTCCACCACTCTTCCAATGGGCATTGCTATTGTATTTTTATTCCACTGCGACCTCCACCACTCTGACAAGGGGCATTTAAACCGTCTTGTTAAGCTATTGTGACCTCCACGTCTTTTCCACGGGGCATTGATATTGTCTATTTATTCCACTGCAACCTCCACCACTCTTCCAAGGGGCATTAAAACCATCTTGTTAAGCTACTGTGACCTCCACATCTCTTCCACGGGGCATTGATATTGTCTTTTTATTCCACTGCGACCTCCACCACTCTTCCAAAGGACATTAAAACCATCTTGTTAAGCTACTGTGACCTCCACCACTCTTCCAAGGGGCATTAAAACCGTCTTGTTAAGCTACTGCGACCTCCACCACTCTTCCAAGGGGCATTGATATTGCCTTTTTATTCCACTGTGACCTACACGTCTCTTCCAAGGGGCAATAAAACCATCTTGTTAAGCTTCTGTGCCCTCCACCACTCTTCCAAGGGGCATTAAAACCGTCTTGTTAAGCTACTGCGACTTCCACCACTCTTCCAAGGGGCATTGATATTGTCTTTTTATTCCACTGTGACCTCCACATCTCTTCCAAGGGGTATTAAAACCGTCTTGTTAAGCTACTGCGACCTCCACCACTCTTTCAGGGGCATTGATATTGTCTTTTTATTCCTCTGTGACCTCCACGTCTCCTCCAAGGATTATTAAAACCGTCTTGTTAAGCTACTGCCACCTCCACCACTCTTCCAAGGGGCATTGATATTGTCTTTTTATTCCACTGCGACCTCCACCACTCTTCCAAGTGGCATTAAAACTGCCTTGTTGTAACATACCTGGTGGCGTCCTTGCATGGTGGTCCATCTCCCACTGTGCAAGAGCGCGCACTTGATCTCCAGTCCAGAATGTCTCTCTGGCTTCCCTCCATGCTGTCTGTTTGTGTCTGTTTCTGCTGCTTAAGGGCGGTGCCCGATCACTTCCTGCTTTTTGTACCTGCTGTGGGTCACACCCCTTGTGCGTCCTCAGCCTATTGCTGTCTGTCACCTGGTATATAGCTCAGCTGCTCCCATCTCTCCCTGCCTCAGCATAGTGTTTCATTCAGTGTGTGCTTGCACTCTGAAGGTGCCAGGTCCCGTTCTATGTCTCCTGCCTTGCGGTATCAGTTCCCGTGTCTGAGCTGAGTCCTGTCTATGTCTCCTGCCTTGCGGTATCAGTTCCCGTGTCTGATCTGAGTCCTGTCTATGTCTCCTGCCTTTCGGTATCAGTTCCCGTGTCTGAACTGAGTCCTGTCTATGTCTCCTGCCTTTCGGTATCAGTTCCCGTGTCTGAACTGAGTCCTGTCTATGTCTCCTGCCTTGCGGTATCAGTTCCCGTGTCTGAGCTGAGTCCTGTCTATGTCTCCTGCCTTGCGGTTTCAGTTCCTGTGTCTGAACTGAGTCCTGTCTGTGTTCTCTTGTCTGCCTATCCTGGAGGCTGTATTTCCAGGCCTGTCTGAACACGCTCCTAGCCTGTTCCTTCCGCCTTCTAGGGGCCGATTACCTAGATCCGTTCCTGTATCTTGTCTGTCCTGTCTGAACACGCTCCTAGCCTGTTCCTCCCGCCTTCTAGGGGCCGATTATCTAGACCCGCTCCGGTATCTTGTCTGTCCTGTCTGAACACGCTCCTAGCCTGTTCCTCCCGCCTTCTAGGGGCCGATTACCTAGACCCGCTCCTGTATCTTGTCTGTCCTGTCTGAACACGCTCCTTGCCTGTTCATCCTGCCTCTCTGGGGGCCGTATTCCCAGACCCGCTCCTGTATTCCGCTGCAGTGTCGGTCTCCTCCGTACACTCAGTTCCAGTCTGAACTCTCTCCTATCCTTTACCTGTTTTGCCTCTATGTCCGTTCCCTTCCTTTTTCTGCAGAGTCTGAACTCGTACCTAACTCCTGCTTGTTGTCTCTGTACTCCCGTTTGTGAGTTTGTGGTCCACTCGCTACTTCACTGCAAGTACCCTGTGGGTATCTGGCTCTGCCTTTCCCTTCCTGTCTGTTCCGTGTGAACAGAGCCCTGTCCCCCCTGCTCAGCCTTGCCTGCTCTGTCTCCTTTGCTCACCGCTCCGGCGGTTCTAGCCTCCTCTGACTCCTTTGCTTACTGCTCCGGCGGTTCTAGCCTGCTCTGACTCTTTTGCTCGCTGCTCCGGCAGCCTTGCTCCGCTCTGACCCTTTTGCTCACTGCTCCGGCAGTCTCGCTCCGCTCTTATCCTTTTGCTCACTGCTCTGGCAGTCTTGCTCCACTCTTGCTCACCGCTCCAGGCTGTCTCGTCCTGCTTTACTCTTGCTCACTGCTCCGGCAGTCTCGCTCAGCTCTGACCCTTTGCTCACCGCTCCTGGCGGCCTTGTCCTGCTCTACTCTTGCTCACCGCTCCAGGCGGCTTTGTCCTGCCCTGTTCTCGCTCACCTCTCTGGGCGGCCTCACTCTGCTGTGTTTGTCCGCCACATCTGTGGTTCTGTTCCTGAGTCCCAGTGTGTACTGGGTCCTATCCCGCCAGTGTCCCTACCTGCTAGTGCCTCCCTGTCTGCACTCTAGCTGTGCTTGCCTGTACCCCTCTGCCTGTATTGTTCCTGAGTCCCAGTGTGTACTGGGTCCTATCCCGCCTGTGTTCCTACCTGCTAGTGCCTCCCTGTCTGCACTCTAGCTGTGCTTGCCTGTACCCCCCTGCCTGCATACCCGCCTGCCTGCATACCAGTCGTGCCTGCCTATACCCACCAGTCTGTGTGCCAGCCTACCAGTCTGTTCCTGTATTCCCCTGTGTGGGTCAACAGCTGTGTCCGGGGTCTGTCCTGGAGTAGCACCTGGTCCCTCTGCTCGGTTCCTCCTTGGTGCACTGGCGTCGTATGCCGTCATGCGACCCTGGTCGGATCGGGTGAATACCTAGTTACGCCCCTCCAGGCATTCACTCTCCGGCACGGTCCAGTGGAATCACTACAATCACACGCACACGCCGCTCAGCCCGGGCGTGTGCATTACACTTGTTAAGCTACTTTGACCTCCACGTCTCTTTCACGGGGCACTGATATTGTCTTTTTATTCCACTGTGACCTCCACCATTCTTCCAAGGGGCATTCAAACTGTCTTGTTAATCTACTGTGACCTCCAACACTTTTCCAAAGTGAATTGATATTGTCTTTTTATTCCACTGTGACCTCCACATCTCTCCCAAGGGGCATTTAAACCATCTTGTTAAGCTACTGTGACCTCCACGTCTCTTCCAAGAGGCATTAAAACCATCTTGTTAAGCTACTGTGACCTCCACGTCTCTTTCAAGTGGCATTAAAACCGTCTTGTTAAGCTCATGTGACCTCCACCACTCTTCCAATGGGCATTGATATTGTCTTTTTATTCCACTGCGACCTCCACCACTCTTCCAAGGGGCATTAAAACCGTCTTGTTAAGCTACTGTGACCTCCCTGTCTCTTCCACGGGGCATTGATATTATCTTTTTATTCCACTGCGACCTCCACTTCTCTTCCAAGGGGCATTAAAACCATCTTGTTAAGCTACTGTGACCTCCAAGTCTCTTCCACAGGGCATTGATATTGTTTTTTTATTCCACTGCGACCTCCACGTCTCTTCCAAGGGGCATTAAAACCGTCTTGTTAAGCTACTGCGACCTCCACCACTCTTCCAAGGGGCATTGATATTGTCTTTTTATTCCACTGTGACCTCCACGTCTCTTCCAAGGGGCATTAAAACCGTCTTGTTAAGCTACTGCGAGCTCTACCACTCTTCCAAAGGGCATTGATATTGTCTTTTTATTCCACTGCGACCTCCACCACCCTTCCAAGGAGTATTAAAACCGTCTTGTTAAGCTAGTGTGACCTCCACGTCTCTTCCACGGGGCATTGATATTGTCTTTTTATTCCACTGCGACCTCCACCACCCTTCCAAGGTGTATTAAAACCATCTTGTTAAGCTACTGTGACCTCCAAGTCTCTTCCACGGGGCATTGATATTGTCTTTTTATTCCACTGCGACCTCCACCACTCTTCCAAGGGGCACTAAAACCATCTTTTTAAGCTACTGTGACCTCCACGTCTTTTCCACGGGGCATTGATAGTCTTTTTATTCCACTGCGACCTCCACAACTCTTCCAAGGGGCATTAAAACCGTCTTGTTCAGCTACTGCGACTTCCACCACTCTTCCAAGGGGCATTGATATTGCCTTTTTATTCCACTGTGACCTCCTTGTCTCTTCCAAGGGGCATTAAAACCATCTTGTTAAGCTACTGTGACCTACACGTCTCTTCCAAGAGGCATTAAAACAGTCTTGTTAAGCTACTGTGACCTCCACGTCTCTTTCAATTGGCATTAAAACCATCTTGTTGAGCTACTGCGACCTCCACCACTCTTCCAAGGGGCATTGATATTGTCTTTTTATTCCACTGCGACCTTCACCACTCTTCCAAGGGGCATTAAAACCGTCTTGTTAAGCTACTGTGACCTCCTTGTCTCTTCCACGGGGCATTGATATTATCTTTTTATTCCACTGCGACCTCCACCACTCTTCCAAGGGGCATTAAAACCATCTTGTTAAGCTGCTGTGACCTCCACGTCTCTTCCACAGGGCATTGATATTGTATTTTTATTCCACTGCGACCTCCACCACTCTTCCAAGGGGCATTAAAACCATCTTGTTAAGGTACTGTAACCTCCACGTCTCTTCCAAGGGGCATTAAAACCATCTTGTTAAGCTACTGTGGCCTCCACGTCTCTTCCCCGGGGCATTGATATTGTCTTTTTATTCCACTGCGAGCTCCACCACTCTCCCAAGGGGCATTAAAACCGTCTTGTTAAGCTACTGCGACCTCCACCACTCTTCCAAGGGGCATTAAAACCGTCTTGTTAAGCTACTGCGACCTCCACCACTCTTCCAAGGGGCATTGATATTGTCTTTTTATTCCACTGTGACCTCCACGTCTCTTCCAAGGGGCATTAAAACCGTCTTGTTAAGCTACTGTGACCTCCACCACTCTTCCAAGGGACATTGATATTGTCTTTTTATTCCACTGCGGCCTCCACCACCCTTCCAAGGAGTATTAAAACCGTCTTGTTAAGCTACTGTGACCTCCACGTCTCTTCCACGGGGTATTGATATTGTCTTTTTATTCCACTGCGACCTCCACCACTCTTCCAAGGGGCATTAAAACTGTCTTGTTAAGCTACTGTGACCTCCACGTCTCTTCCACGGGGCATTGATATTGTCGTATTATTCCACTGCGACCTCCACCACTCTTCCAAGTGGCATTAAAACCATCTTGTTAAGCTACTGCAACCTCCACCACTCTTCCAAGGGGCATTAAAACAGTCTTGTTAAGCTACTACGACCTCCACCACTCTTCCAAGGAGCATTGATATTGTCTTTTTATTCCACTGCGACCTCCACCACCCTTCCAAGGGTCATTAAAACCGTCTTGTTAAGCTACTGCGACCTCCACCACTCTTCCAAGGGGCATTGAGATTGTCTTTTTATTCCACTGTGACCTCCACCACTTTTCAAAGGGGCAATAAAACCGTCTTGTTAAGCTACTGTGACCTCCACCACTCTTCCAAGGGGCATTGATATTGTCTTTTTATTCCACTGTGACCTCCACGCCTCTTCCAAGGGGAATTAAAAGCGTCTTGTTAAGCTACTGTGACCTCCACATCTCTTCCAAGGGGCATTAAAACCATGTTGTTAAGCTAGTGTGACCTCCACGTCTCTTCCAAGAGGCATTAAAACCGTCTTGTTAAGCTACTGTGACCTCCACGTCTCTTTCAAGTGGCATTAAAACAGACTTGTTATGCTACTTTGACCTCCACCAATCTTACATGGGGCATTGATATTGTTTTTTTATTCCACTGTGACCTCCATGCCTCTTCCAAGGGGTATTAAAACCATCCTGTTAAGCTACTGTGACTTCCACGTCTCTTCCAAGGGGCATTAAAACCATCTTGTTAAGCTACTGTGACCTCCACGTCTCTTCCAAGGGGCACTAAAACCGTCTTTTTTAGCTACTGCGACCTCCACCACTCTTCCAAGGGGCATTGATATTGTCTTTTTATTCCACTGCGACCTCCACCACTCTTCCAAGGGGCATTAAAACCATCTTGTTAAGCTACTGTGACCTCCACGTCTCTTCCACGGGGCATTGATATTGTCTTTTTATTCTACTGCGACCTCCACCACTCTTCCAAGGGGCATTAAAACCGTCTTTTTAAGCTACTCCGACCTCCACCACTCTTCCAAGGGGAGTTAAAACCGTCTTGTTAAGCTACTGCGACCTCCACCACTTTTCCAAGGGGCATTGATATTGTCTTTTTATACCACTGCGACCTCCACCACTCTTCCAAGGGGCATTAAAATCGTCTTGTTAAGCTACTGTGACCTCCTTGTCTCTTCCACTGGGCATTGATATTGTCTTTTTATTCCACTGCGACCTCCACCACTCTTTCAAGAGGCATTAAAACCGTCTTGTTAAGCTACTGTGACCTCCATGTCTCTTCCACAGGGCATTGATATTGTCTTTTTATTCCACTGTGACCTCCACATCTCTTCCAAGGGGCATTTAAACCGTCTTGTTAAGCTACAGTGACCTCCACGTCTCTTCCAAGAGGCATTAAAACCATTTTATTAAGCTACTGTGACCTCCTTGTCTCTTCCACGGGGCATTAATATTGTCTTTTTATTCCATTGCGACCTCCACCACTCTTCCAAGAGGCATTAAAACCGTCTTATTAATCTACTGTGACCTCCACGTCTCTTCCACAGGGCATTGATATTGTCTTTTTATTCAACTGTACCTCCACCACTCTTCCAAGGGGCATTAAAAACATCTTGTTAAGCTACTGTGACCTCCACATCTCTTCCAATGAGCATTAAAACCATCTTTTTAAGCTACTGTGACCTCCACATCTCTTCCACGGGGCATTGATATTGTCTTTTTATTCCACTGCGACCTCCACCACTCTTCCAAGGGGCATTAAAACCGTCTTGTTAAGCTACTGCGACCTCCACCACTCTTCCAAGGGGCATTAAAACCGTCTTGTTAAGCTACTGCGACCTCCACCAATCTTCCAATGTGCATTGATATTGTCTTTTTATTCCACTGTGACCTCCACGTCTCTTTCAAGGGGCATTAAAACCGTCTTGCTAAGCTACTGCGACCTCCACCACTCTTCCAAGGGGCATTGATATTGTCTTTTTATTCCACTGTGGCCTCCACGTCTCTTCCAAGGGGCATTAAAACCGTCTTGTTAAGCTACTGTGACCTCCACGTCTCTTCCACGGGGCATTGATATTGTCTTTTTATTCCACTGCGATCTCCACCACTCTTCCAAGTGGCATTAAAACCATCTTGTTATGCTACTGCAACCTCCACCACTCTTCCAAGGGGCATTAAAACCGTCTTGTTAAGCTACTGCGACCTCCACCACTCTACCAAGGGGCATTGGTATTGTCTTTTTATTCCTCTGCGACCTCTACCACTTTTCCAAGGGACAATAAAACCATCTTGTTAAGATACTGTGACCTCCACCACTCTTCTATGGGGCATTGATATTGTCTTTTTATTCCACTGTGACCTCCACGCCTCTTCCAAGGGGCATTTAAACCATCTTGTTTAGCTACTGTGACCTCCACGTCTCTTCCCAGGGCCATTTAAACCGTCTTTTTAAGCTACTGCCACCTCCATCACTCTTCCAAGGGGCATTGCTATTGTCTTTTTATTCCACTGCGACCTCCACCACTCTTCCAAGTGGCATTAAAACCATCTTGTTATGCTACTGCAACCTCCACCACTCTTCCAAGGGGCATTAAAACCGTCTTGTTAAGCTACTGCGACCTCCACCACTCTACCAAGGGGCATTGGTATTGTCTTTTTATTCCTCTGCGACCTCTACCACTCTTCCAAGGGACAATAAAACCATCTTGTTAAGATACTGTGACCTCCACCACTCTTCTATGGGGCATTGATATTGTCTTTTTATTCCACTGTGACCTCCACGCCTCTTCCAAGGGGCATTTAAACCATCTTGTTTAGCTACTGTGACCTCCACGTCTCTTCCCAGGGCCATTTAAACCGTCTTTTTAAGCTACTGCCACCTCCATCACTCTTCCAAGGGGCATTGCTATTGTCTTTTTATTCCACTGCGACCTCCACCACTCTTCCAAGGGGCATTAAAACCATCTTCTTAAGCTACTGTGACCTCCATGTCTCTTCCACGGGGCATTGATATTTTCTTTTTATTCTACTGCTACCTCCACCACTCTTCCAATGGGCATTAAAACCGTCTTGTTAAGCTACTCCGACCTCCACCACTTTTCCAAGGGGCATTAAAACTGTCTTGTTAAGCTACTGCGACCTCCATCACTCTTCCAAGGGGCATTGATATTGTCTTTTTATTCCACTGTGACCTCCACGTCTCTTCCAAGGGGCATTAAAACCGTCTTGTTAAGCTACTGCGACCTCCACCACTCTTCCAAGGGGCTTTGATATTGTCTTTTTATTCCACTGCGACCTCCACCACTCTTCCAAGGGGCATTAAAACCGTCTTGTTAAGCTACTGTGACCTCCACGTCTCTTCCACGGGGCATTGATATTGTCTTTTTATTCCACTGCAACCTCCACCACTTCCAAGGGGCATTAAAACCGTCTTGTTAAGCTACTGTGACCTCCACGTCTCTTCTACGGGGCATTGATATTGTCTTTTTATTCCACTGCGACATCCATGTCTCTTCCAAGGGGCATTAAAACCGTCTTGTTAAACCACTCTGAACTCCACAGCTCTTCCAACGGGCCTTGCATTTCCTCCTAATTTTAGTCAGCTTTTGCTTTTCAATGCATAGGCGAACACTAAGGGAGACCCACTCCCCAATAATGGGTAGAAGGTTTTTAATATGCTGTAATCCACGTTTGTTTCAAGAGGCATTGCAGTTCCTCATAATTTTTTAAAAGCCTTCCATTCACTGCTTAGGCCAACAGTGTACAGGAGACCCAGTTGCTATAAATGGAAAAAAACGTTTAGTTAAGGCCCTCTGACCTCCATGTCACTTCCAAGGGGCATTGGAGTGCCTCGAAATTTTTGGTAGGCATTGCACTCACTGTATGCCCTATAAGTGTGTAGCCGAACCGCTTCTTTTGGTACAGAAACATATCCTACAAGACATGTGTGGTTGACTGACCTGATATTGATGTGAATGGTCCCTGTTCCTCCTGCTCTTTCTCCTTTGCCACCACCTCATCCATCATTCATCACCTGAAGCCTTGTTTTAACGGGAGTCATAGAACTAGGATAGTAGCAGGAAAACATCCAGCTATCCTCGGAGGAGGTAGGATATGCGCCAAAACGCTGACCACCTCAGGCCTAGCCGCTACTACATACATGTGCTTGCATTCCAAGGAACAGAAAGCTAAGGAGATGGATGGTCTCATGATCATGAATAATTTACTCGTTGTGTAGGAGGCCGACCACTGCTGCTGTCTACCTTCTGAACTTTGTGTTGAAGCATGATTGACCCAGGACCCGCAATCCTCTATGTCTGGAGGACTTGTTGCATCCCAGTGTCCAACTGTGTCCCGGCTTTCACAATATTAACCCAGTGTGAAGGCGTCAGTGAGATGGACCATCCCTGGCCACATTCACTTGTCCACGTGTTTGTGGTTAGGCTGTCCTTCAAATAGGGGCGGCTGGGGACAGTTTATGGACACCCGGCCGCCCCCAGGCGGCTGGGGACCATGTGTGGGCACCCGACCGTGTACCAGCTGGGGACCAAGTATGGTCACCCGGCCGCCCCCTGGCGGCTGGGGACCAGGCGTGGACACCCGGCTGCCGGGTGGCTGGGGACTGAGTATGGATACCAGGCCGCCGACGCAGCCATGACGTGGTGGCCAGATTCCGCCTCTACATGCCTAAAAGGCCCAATTTCAAGTGCAAGCAAGCTAGCAGTATGGTATTGCCGCCTGGGGGTGGGTAGGTGGCAGGTTGCACACTTATGCTTCCAAGAAAACAAAGCAGATGCTAACTTCTATCATCATCGTCATGCTCCCCACCTTGGCACTCTCAACTCCCCTGATGGAGAAGCCAGGGCCCACCGGAGGAGTCTGGTTGTCTGGTGGGCTCGGCCAATGCTGCCCTAAAGCAGGCCAGGCTAAGAAAAGTGTTTGGAAGGTTACCTGGACAAATAGGGGTGGCTGGGGACCGAGTATGGACACCCGGCCGCCCCCTGGCGGCTGGGGACTGAGTGTGGACACCCGGCCGCCGGGCGGCTGGGGACTGAGTATGGATACCAGGCCGCCGACGCAGCCATGACATGGTGGCCGGCGTCTGCCTCCACAAGCCTAAAAGGCCTCATTTCAAGTGCAAGCAAGCTAGCAGTATGGTATTGCAGCCTGGGGGTGGGTGGGTGGCAGGCTGCACACTTACCTTTGCATTCCAAGAAAACAAAGCAGATGCTAACCTCTATCATCATCATTATGCTCCTCACCTTGGCACTCTCAACTCCCCTGATGGAGAAGCCAGGGCCCACCGGAGGAGTCTGGTTGTCTGATGGGCTTGGCCAATGCTGCCCTAAAGCAAGCCAGGCTAAGGAAAGTGTGGGGAAGGTTACCGGGACAAATAGGGGCGGCTGGGGACCGAGTATGGACACCCGGCCGCCCCCTGGCGGCTGGGGACTGAGTGTGGACACCCGGCCGCCGGGCGGCTGGGGACTGAGTATGGATACTAGGCCGCCGACGCAGCCATGACATGGTGGCCGGCGTCTTCCTCCACAAGCCTAAAAGGCCTCATTTCAAGTGCAAGCAAGCTAGCAGTATGGTATTGCAGCCTGGGGGTGGGTGGGTGGCAGGCTGCACACTTACCCTTGCATTCCAAGAAAACAAAGCAGATGCTAACTTCTGTCATCATCTTCATGCTCCTCACCTTGGCACTCTCAACTCCCCTGATTGAGAAGCCAGGGCCCACCGGAGGAGTCTGGTTGTCTGGTGGGCTCGGCCAATGCTGCCCTAAAGCAAGCCAGGCAAAGAAAAGTGTGGGGAAGGTTACCGGGACAAATAGGGGCGGCTGGGGACCGAGTATGGACACCCGGCCGCCCCCTGGCGGTTGGGGACCAAGCGTGGACACCCGGCCGCCGGGCGGCTGGGGACTGAGTATGGATACCAGACCGCCAACGCAGCCATGACGTGGTGGCCAGATTCCGCCTCCACATGCCTAAAAGGCCCAATTTCAAGTGCAAGCAAGCAGTATGGTATTGCAGCCTGGGGATTGGTGGGTGGCAGGCTGTATACTTGCGCTTGTGATTCGTCCCCAGGGCCGTGGGGTACTCGGCTGCCGGGCCTTATGGCTGCTTTTGGGGGAGATCACAGTGGCTGGCCCGGTCCGTGACCCAGGGCAGTCAGTGCAAAAAGGGGGAATACTTTTATATGGGGTTTTTGGGATTATTCGTGACGCCACCTGTGGTGTCTGGTGAGGATCACCAGCGCTGCAACAGTCCTCTGAGGCAGATGACAGGGCTGCTTGAGATGGAACGGCTCCCCACAGGTGGAGCAGGCCTCAGGGCAGTGAAGATGAATTGAGGGGCGCTGGGCGTTGTAGTGCAGGGAGGGAAATGGCACCTGCGGAATAAAGGAGCTGAGGCAGCTCAGTGCAGTCATCCAAGATTTACTCACAGTTCTTAGACAGTCCACAAGTGCACTGTACTGGTGCAAGCCTCCCGCGTCGCACTGCATTCACCGGGCAGGGATTCAGTCCTTTCTCAGGCAGCTCGGGTGCACCTGGCAGAATCCCACTTTCTTATGTACCTCTCTAGACCGAATTCACGCTGGGTCTTTTTACTCCCTCCTGCCCTGCGCTTCCACTGTGAATCGTGTTCGGGTGTTGCGAGGTCCCCCCTGTCCGTCGGAGTTGCACAGACCTGCTTGACCTTACTTGGATTGAAGTGGGAGTTTGGCTGCTGGCTATAGAAGTCAGAAGCCTCCGTTTTTTCAAGCTGAGGCTTGAAGCTGCACGACTGGGCCAGGGGCCGGTCCCTTTCTTGCGGCCTAGATCCTCCTGACACTTGGCAGGTTCGGGGTGTACGGGTGCCGCCTGCACTCGCCATACTCCCCTAGGATCCCTTCTGTAAAATGGAGCTTACTCCCTGCTCCCCTCCTGGGCCTCGGTCCTGGGCCCTTGTAGTGGAGCAGAGCTCCTACAGAGACTCAGCTCCCAGACTGTTATTTTGAACTGTCCCTACTCCAACTCTCTAACTGTTAAGATGTCTACCTTTTATATATCTACTGTATGAGTTATCCTATGAACTACTTCCTCCAGCCACACCCACTACTGGTTCCCCCTAACTTTGGGTTCCCCCCACCCAAGCCAGGGTCAGGGCTCAGCAGAAAACTACATTGCGTCTTGCCTCTCCTGCTGGCCTGGAGTAGTGTAGTGTTGGTTGTAGGTGTTGGGGTTCCGTGCAGCACTCCCTCCTTACCTGAGAGAAAGGGAGACACCACACCTCTGGGTGCAGTACCTCTGTGGCGACCGAACCCTCAGGGGCGCCACACTTGCATTGCAAGGGATGGGGGAGGTACAATTGAACACTGCCCTGGGACAAGGACTTACACGGGGATAGTTGCAAGTCTGCATCTTCTGATGCGGCAAGGATCACTTCTGATGGGCACACTTTTAGGCAGTGACCTGGGTGTCAGAGATGCTTCCAGGGGTCTTCCCAATGCTGTTCCCATGTCTTTTCAGCACTGTATGCATGTGTCACACAGCACATGGCCAGATAAGGTTGTAAAATGTTAAAATGACCTTTGCCGGTGAATGCATTTGTCACGGTTGAAAGCAATACAAAAGTGCAAAAACGCATAAAAAATGCTACTTGTGAACATAGTCCAAGGTGTGGAGGAGTATTTTTGTTTTTGGTTATTTATTTTACCTTATACACAAGTCTTTACCCTGGAAAGGAAGTTCCTTAACATATTTCACAGGAAAAACGTTTCAGTTTCGTTTTTGAACGTTTTATTGTGAGCCCGTAAAAGTGGCTTAATACCTCTGACCACGTTGTTGACAGCAGTGACCTGGTGGTCAGAAATGCTTCCTGGGGCGATCCCCATGCTGTCCCCATGTCTTTTGAGCACTGTCACTATCGTTTTGGGCACTTTTTAGGCTTTCTACAGACTGCCGGGGGTGCCGCCGCAAAAATGCTCGGGTCTCCTATAGACTAACATTGGGCTCGTTGCTCGGGTCGAGCACCCGAGTATCACGGTGAGCTCGGCCCGAGCTTCGAGCACCCGAGCATTTTAGTGCTCGCTCAACACTATACATTATGAGTAGTGTTGAGCGAGTATGTTCTGTTAACCCTTTCGGCGAGTATGCTTGGGCCGAGCTTCGAGTATTTACAGCTGCTCGGTTATATGGTTGAATCGCTCCTGTGTGCATGATTTGCGACTGTTTGACAGTTTTATTACATGTGAGGAATGTCTATTTCTTACACATTCCTCCATTATTCTGTATGGAGGACTATGTGGTGCCCATTATTCTGTATGGAGGACTATGTGGTGCCCATTATTCTGTATGGAGGACTATGTGGTGCCATTATACTGTATGGAGGACTATGTGGAGCTCATTATACTGTATGGAGGACTATGTGGGGCCATTATTCTGTATGGAGGACTATGTGGGACCATTATTCTGTATGGAGGACTATATGGGGCCCATTATACTGTATGGAGGACTATGTGGGACCATTATACTGTATGGAGCACTATGTGAGGCTCATTATTCTGTGTGGAGCACTATGTGGGGGGCATTATTCTGTATGGAGGACTATGTGGGGGCCATTATTCTGTACGGAGGACTATGTGGGGGACATTATTCTGTATGGAGGACTATGTGGGGTCCATTATTCTGTATGGTGGACTATGTGGGGCCCATTATTCTGTATGGAGGACTATGTGGAGCCATTATTCTGTATGGAGGACTATGTGGGTCCATTATACTGTATGGAGGACTATGTGGGGCCATTATACTGTATGGAGGACTATGTGAAGCCATTATTCTGTATGGAGGACTATGTGGGGCCATTATACTGAATGGAGGACTATGTGGTGCCATTATACTGTATGGAGGACTATGTGGGGCCATTATACTGTATGGAGGACTATGTGGGGCCCATTATTCTGTATCGAGGACTATGTGGGGCCATTATACTGTATGGAGCACTATGTAGGGCTCATTATTCTGTGTGGAGCACTATGTGGGGGCCATTATTCTGTATGGAGGACTATGTGGGGCCATTGCATTGTATGGAGGGCTATGTGCAGCCCATTATTCTGTATGGAGGACTATGTGGGGCCATTATAGTGTATGGAGCACTATGTGGGGCTCATTATTCTGTGTGGAGCACTATGTGGGGGCCATTATTCTGTATGGTGGACTATGTGGGGCCCATTATTCTGTATGGAGGACTATGTGGAGCCATTATTCTGTATGGAGGACTATGTGGGTCCATTATACTGTATGGAGGACTATGTAGGGCCATTATACTGTATGGAGGACTATGTGGAGCCATTATTCTGTATGGAGGACTATGTGGGGCCATTATACTGTATGGAGGACAATGTGGGGCCATTATTCTGTATGGAGGACTATGTGGGGCCATTATACTGTATGGAGGACTATGTGGAGCCATTATTCTGTATGGAGGACTATGTGGGGCCCATTATTCTGTATGGAGGACTATGTGGTGCCATTATACTGTATGGAGGACTATGTGGGGCCATTATACTGTATGGAGGACTATGTGGGGCCCATTATTCTGTATCGAGGACTAAGTGGGGCCATTATACTGTATGGAGCACTATGCGGGGCTCAATATTATGTGTGGAGCACTATGTCGGGGCCATTATTCTGTATGGAGGACTATGTGGGGCCATTGTACTGTATGGAGGGTTATGTGCAGCCCATTATTCTGTATGGAGGACTATGTGGGGCCATTATACTGTATGGAGCACTATGTGGGGCTCATTATTCTGTGTGGAGCACTATGTGGGGCTCATTATTCTGTGTGGAGAACTATGTAGGGGCCATTATTCTGTATGGAGGACTATGTGGTGCCCATTATTCTGTATGGAGGACTATGTGGTGCCCATTATTCTGTATGGAGGACTATGTGGGGCCATTGCATTGTATGGAGGGCTATGTGCAGCCCATTATTCTGTATGGAGGACTATGTGGGGCCATTATAGTGTATGGAGCACTATGTGGGGCTCATTATTCTGTGTGGAGCACTATGTGGGGGCCATTATTCTGTATGGTGGACTATGTGGGGCCCATTATTCTGTATGGAGGACTATGTGGAGCCATTATTCTGTATGGAGGACTAGGTGGGTCCATTATACTGTATGGAGGACTATGTGGGGCCATTATACTGTATGGAGGACTATGTGGAGCCATTATTCTGTATGGAGGACTATGTGGGGCCATTATACTGTATGGAGGACAATGTGGGGCCATTATTCTGTATGGAGGACTATGTGGGGCCATTATACTGTATGGAGGACTATGTGGAGCCATTATTCTGTATGGAGGACTATGTGGGGCCCATTATTCTGTATGGAGGACTATGTGGTGCCATTATACTGTATGGAGGACTATGTGGGGCCATTATACTGTATGGAGGACTATGTGGGGCCCATTATTCTGTATCGAGGACTAAGTGGGGCCATTATACTGTATGGAGCACTATGCGGGGCTCATTATTATGTGTGGAGCACTATGTCGGGGCCATTATTCTGTATGGAGGACTATGTGGGGCCATTGTACTGTATGGAGGGTTATGTGCAGCCCATTATTCTGTATGGAGGACTATGTGGGGCCATTATACTGTATGGAGCACTATGTGGGGCTCATTATTCTGTGTGGAGCACTATGTGGGGCTCATTATTCTGTGTTGAGAACTATGTAGGGGCCATTATTCTGTATGGAGGACTATGTGGTGCCCATTATTCTGTATGGAGGACTATGTGGTGCCCATTATTCTGTATGGAGGACTATGTGGTGCCCATTATTCTGTATGGAAGACTATGTGGTGCCATTATACTGTATGGAGGACTATGTGGAGCTCATTATACTGTATGGAGGACTATGTGGGACCATTATTCTGTATGGAGGACTATGTGGGGGCCATTATTCTGTATGGAGGACTATGTGGGGGCCATTATTCTGTATGGAGGACTATGTGGGGGCCATTATTCTGTATGGAGGACTATGTGGTGCCCATTATTCAGTATGGAGGACTATGTGGTGCCCATTATTCTGTATGGAAGACTATGTGGTGCCATTATACTGTATGGAGGACTATGTGGAGCTCATTATACTGTATGGAGGACTATGTGGGACCATTATTCTGTATGGAGGACTATGTGGGGCCCATTATACTGTATGGAGGACTATGTGGGGCCATTATACTGTATGGAGCACTATGTTAGGCTCATTATCCTGTGTGGAGGGAGCACTATGTGGGGGGCATTATTCTGTATGGAGGACTATGTGGGGCCCATTATTCTGTATGGAGGACTATGTGGTGCCCATTATTCTGTATGGAGGACTATGTGGTGCCCATTATTCTGTATGGAGGACTATGTGGTGCCATTATATTGTATGGAGGACTATGTGGAGCTCATTATACTGTATGGAGGACTATGTGGGGCCATTATTCTGTATGGAGGACTATGTGGGGCCATTATTCTGTATGGAGGACTATGTGGGGCCCATTATACTGTATGGAGGACTATGTGGGGCCATTATACTGTATGGAGCACTATGTGAGGCTCATTATTCTGTGTGGAGCACTATGTGGGGGGCATTATTCTGTATGGAGGACTATGTGGTGCCCATTATTCTGTATGTAGGACTATGTGGTGCCCATTATTCTGTATGGAGGACTATGTGGTGCCATTATACTGTATGGAGGACTATGTGGAGCTCATTATACTGTATGGAGGACTATGTGGGGCCATTATTCTGTATGGAGTACTATGTGGGGCCCATTATTCTGTGGAGGAGTATGTGGGGCCCATTATTCTGTATTGAGGACTTTGTGAAGCCCATTATACTGTATGGAGGACTATGTAGGGACATTATTCTGTATGGAGGACTATGTGTGGCCATTATTCTGTATGGAGGACTATGTTGGGCCCATTATTCTGTATGGGGGACTATGTGGGCCCATTATTCTGTATGGAGGACTATGTGGGGCCCATTATTCTGTATCGAGGACTATGTGGGGCCATTATTCTGTATGGAGGACTATGTGGGGCCCATTATACTGTATGGAGGACTATGTGGGGCCATTATACTGTATGGAGCACTATGTGAGGCTCATTATTCTGTGTGGAGCACTATGTGGGGGGCATTATTCTGCATGGAGGACTATGTGGTGCCCATTATTCTGTATGGAGGACTATGTGGTGCCCATTATTCTGTATGGAGGACTATGTGGTGCCATTATACTGTATGGAGGACTATGTGGGGCCATTATTCTGTATTGAGTACTATGTGGGGCCCATTATTCTGTGGAGGAGTATGTGGGGCCCATTATTCTGCATTGAGGACTTTGTGAAGCCCATTATACTGTATGGAGGACTATGTAGGGACATTATTTTGTATGGAGGACTATGTGTGGCCATTATTCTGTATGGAGGACTATGTTGGGCCCATTATTCTGTATGGGGGCTATGTGGGCCCATTATTCTGTATGGAGGACTATGTGGGGCCCATTATTCTGTATGGAGGACTATGTGGGGCCATTATTCTGTATGGAGGACTATGTGGGGCCCATAATACTGTATGGACTACTATGTGGGGCCCATTATACTGTATGGAGCACTATGTGGGCCCATTATTCTGTATGGAGGACTATGTGGGCCCATTATTCTGTATGGATGACTATGTGGGGCCCATTATACTGTATGGAAGACTATGTGGTGCCCATTATTCTATATGGAGGACTATGTGGGGCCCATTATACTGCATGGAGGACTATGTGGGGCCATTATACTGTGTGGAGGACTATGTGGGGCCCATTATTCTGTATGGAGGACTATGTGGGGCCCATTATACTGTACGGAGGACTATGTGGGGCCCATTATACTGTATGGAGGACTTTGTGGGGCCCCTTATACTGTATAATGGTTGGCCCGTGATTTTGTTTTCATTTTGGCCCTCTGTGTGTTTGAGTTTGACATCCCTGTTCTAGATTATTTTCACAAGCATATAACTCACTCTGCAACTTTCCGTTTTTGCTCTTGCAAAGGAGTTCGGACACATTACCAGGTACCAGGGGCATCCCTCTCCATCCCAGCTCACAGACCCTCACCAATGACATCTTGTCAAGCCACTTTTAGAAGTGGAGTTCTCCTTTACATTTTGACTCCTTCCCACCCTTGTCCTAGGACATGAAATCCAAAGACAAAAAATAGAAAAAAAAAATTAAAAAAAGACTGAGATAGGAGGCTCCGTCTAATGGCACTTAATGCTGATTATGTTAATTACAGGACTAAGGACCAAGTTTTCAAGCAGCGATCAGAAACAGACTTTACGACGCGGTGACATTGCGTCGCCATTTAGATGTTTAGTCTGATAATGCAACAATAACTGGCGAGAGCGTTCGACGCTGCAAGATTGGTTTTACCATTGTAATTGATGAACAGCTGCGCTTTAATAGACTATAAGGAACAGCTTCACTGATTACTCCTTAGGATCCCCAATGTGAGCGCGCCACAGGGAGGCCCAGATAAAAGCCGGTTTAACCTCTGTGTATCCAGATGAGCTGAGAAGAAGAACGTTGACACCGGACAAACAAACCTTCCGTGAAATGTATGAGAAAAGTTCTCAATTCGTCAGCAGAAAAAAAATTTACATTTTATGACATCGACCGAACAAAGAGAAGATCATAGACCCTTCTAATAGATGTGGATCAAGCTGAACGAAATATATGGCGAGGAAATGATGGGAAACACATTTACCCAAAGTATATCACTAGGCAGACTGGAATATAACATCAGCCTGGGGTGCGGGATAAGACTCGTTTTAAAGGTGACTTGTCACTTGCCATAAATATAAAATATTATTACCTGATGTAAATGCCGCTGTTCTCCTGAATCCGGCGATGTTTTTCTTTTGTTCCTGCGCCTCTCCGTTCCTGAGATATGGCCTCCTCTTTCCTGTATATCAATCTAGTATTTATACTTAAGTGGGCGTGGTCATAAACTCTTCCCTGTAGGTATCTACTTGATGACCACACCCAATTGGATAACAAGATTAGATTTATCTACAGAGAAGACAAGGTCATATCTCAGGAACGGAAAGGCGCAGGAACAAAAGAAAAACATCTCCGGATTCAGGGGAACAGCGGCTTTTACACCAGGTTAAAAGAATACATATTTATGGCAAATAACTGTGCTTGCTTATCTAAAGAGATTCTCCCATACTTGACAACTTTTTGAGCCATGTGCCTAGGAGGATGTCCAGTAGAGTTCATTTTCCACTGGCACTCAACCATTTCTGGCCGTATGCCCTCCACAGTTCTCCTGAAAGAGAAATGGACCTCAAGGGCTTATGTAAACTGGGTATTTCTAGGGGATGAGTATGGGCTTACTATGGTATTTAGCTTCAAAGCTTTTTTTAAGGCTATACTAATCCCAGAAATCCACTGTAATCTCTAGAACTCAGCGCTAAGTATTCAGTTTCCCCACAGCACACACGCAGGATGAATGAAGTATTACACAGCTTTGATTGACATTGTTGTACATGGAGGTGCTGGGTCCTCCAGAGAGACAGACAATCTTTGTAGTTGCTTTTTTTTAACGGAAAGAAAAAAAAAAAGTATTTAAAAATACAATTTCAAATCCAGAAAACCCCTTTAAAAAAGGTTAACCTACCAGTTCTCCTGATTAGTCAGCATTAATAAACCTTTGCATTCGCTATGAAATCGAATCAATTCTCAAAATTCTGCGTTTTTATTCTCTCTGAACATGTATGGATAAATTAAAGGGTAGCTATCATTTGCAAAAAGTTTTTTTATACATCATTGTGACTACAAAGTGCTGCTAATCAGTGGGATCCAGGTCTTAAGACCCCTACTGATCCCTCCGAACACTACTGTGAAGTGCATAGCTGCTGCATACACATTGGCGTGTATGGGCTCAATAGTAAATCTATGAAACCCTTTTACAGGAGTGAACCCCACCTATCCGCAACACGTTGGGGCCCCTATAATATATATTTTTAAAAATTGCCAATATATTTAGACATTTTCAGTTGGACATTTCTTCAAAAAAAAATTATAGTTGTTTCATTGGAGCCCCCATAAAATATAAAAACGTATTTGCAAATAATAGTTACCCTTTAACTACTGGGCATTACCATTCCCTTTGTGGGAAGGCTATGTGTCTACACAATCTGATGCTGTCAGTTCTGATTGGACAATTTAGAGACACGCCATATTGGCAAGGGAAAAAGGTTACGCCCACTTGTCAATGTTTTTATAAATTCCAGGAAGAATAACAGAGGAATGGTTCTAAAAAATAAATAAAAAAAAAACAAAGTTGTTTCAGTGGAGTCCCTATAATATCTAAAAACTTTTTTTTGCAAATAATAGTTACTCTTTAACTACTGGGCATATTACTATCTAGTAGGAGGGATGTGCGTCTACACAATATGATGCTGTCGGCACTGATTGGATAATCTTTTCTTTAAAATCTGTTCTGCGTTACTCCTCTGTTATCCATCTTGGAAATTTATGAACAAATCGATAATTGGGTTACTTGTTATTATAAGACCATAAGGCAATGGCCAATCAGTGGCGACGGTGTAGGGACACACCCTGTTGACAAGAAACGGTAACACCCAGTTTATTCCAGAATAAATAATAATGTATTTATACATTTGCAGGAGGAATTACAGAGGAACAATTCTTAAGATAAAAAGGGGTTCCGGAATACGGTAATTCATTTATAAATTTTCAGTAGGAATTACAGAGAGACAGTTCTTAAAAAAAAAAAAACGTGTTTCCAAAATAATGTATTTGTAAATTTCCAGGAGGAATTACAGAGGGACAGTTCTTTTAAAAAAAAAAGTGGTTCCAGAATAATTTATTTATAAATTTCCCGAAGGAATTACAGAGGGGCAGATTTTAAAAAAAAGTGGTTCCAGAAAAATGTATTTAAAAATTTCCAGGAGAAATTACAGAGGGACAGTTCTTAAAAAAAATGGTTCCAGAATAATTAATTTCTAAATTTCCCAAAGGAATTACAGAGGGACAATTCTTAAAAAAGTGGTTCCAGAATAATTTATTTCTAAATTTCCAAAAGGAATTACAGAGGGACAGTTCTTTAAAAAAAGTGGTTCCAGAATAATTAATTTATAAATTTCCAGGAGAAATTACAGAGGGACAGTTCTTAAAAAAAAGTGGTTCCAGAATAATTTATTTCTAAATTTCCAGGAGGAATTACAGAGGGATAGTTCTTAAAAAAAGTGGTTCCAGAATAATTTATTTATAAATTTCCAGGAGGAATTACAGAGGGACAGTTCTTTAAAAAAAATGGTTCCAGAATAATTTATTTATACATTTCCAGGAGGAATTACAGAGGGACAGTTCTTTAAAAAAAAAGTGGTTCCAGAATAATTTATTTCTACATTTCCAGGAGGAATTACAGAGGGACAGTTCTTTAAAAAAAAAGTGGTTCCAGAATAATTAATTTATAAATTTCCAGGAGAAATTACAGAGGGACACTTCTTAAAAAAAAAGTGGTTCCAGAATAATTTATTTATAAATTTCCAGGAGGAATTACAGAGGGACAGTTCTTAAAAAAAATGGTTCCAGAATAATTTATTTATACATTTCCAGGAGGAATTACAGAGGGACAGTTCTTTAAAAAAAAAGTGGTTCCAGAATAATTTATTTCTACATTTCCAGGAGGAATTACAGAGGGACAGTTCTTTAAAAAAAAAGTGGTTCCAGAATAATTAATTTATAAATTTCCAGGAGAAATTACAGAGGGACACTTCTTAAAAAAAAAGTGGTTCCAGAATAATTTATTTATAAATTTCCAGGAGGAATTACAGAGGGACAGTTCTTAAAAAAAGTGATTCCAGAATAATTTATTTATAAATTTCCAGGAGGAATTACAGAGGGGACAATTCTTTAAAAAAAAAAAAAGTGGTTCCAAAAATAATTTATTTCTACATTTCCAGGTGGAATTACAGAGGGACAGTTCTTGAAGAAAAAAAGAAAAAAAAAAGTGGCTCCTGAATAATTTATTAGAAGGGAAGACAATGATTTATTAAATTATGCCAGGAGAACACTTTAATCCAAGCAGCTCCTTAAAGAAAATAAAATTGGTTCCTAATATGGTATTCTACGGCGTTCCCATTGATAGAAGAATAAAATAAAGGATGCCAGGTGGCGAGATTTAATTAATTAATTTATTTATTTTCCTCCGGTTTTTAATCTTGGATAATTTCGCCAGTGCATCTCGAGGCCTCGGATGGGATTACCGCCGCGCTGATAGGAGAAATCAACTCTATTTTGCTTCTGTATATTCATAATAGAAAGCAATCCTAAGTGATTGCAAGCTCCGGTCTATTAGGATAGTGAGAGGAGATAGGGAGGAATTAGCATATATGGCTGTGTACATACATCTCCCGGCTCTGCGCTGCGCACTCCTGCCGCTTTCTACTAGGTTCGGTTTAAGTTTCCCCGACACATCCTGAATCCAAAAAGCAGCTGACCTTCAAAACAAAGGAAGACGGCGTACGCTCCAGGGCCGGGCCGGCCGCCTCCGAGAGGCATGGGATAGGGTCCCACCGGAAAATAGGGTCCTTAATCTTATTACTCTGAGGGATGCAGTCTTATTAGTATCACTGAGTGTTTTTATAGGCCACTTACGGGAAAATAACTGGGAAAAAAAGGAGATATTTAATGAGAACGTTGGCGTCCTGCAATTTTTACCCATTAAACGCCTTTAGAAAAATGCCGGCGTTCCTATAGTCTACGACTAAAGCTTTTCACTTTTTAAACTATTAATAAGGGCTTTCCGCTGCGAAGACAAATACATGCTTGATGCATTTTTAATCCTCCGCCAATACGTTTGGCTAAAGCTGTTTTCAGTCTCAGTGGCAGGATTTAACTCGCCCTTCTGTATTCAACATTTTTCACAGATAATGACATTTCAAGAACACGGAGAGAGACCGTTTCATTGTAAAGTGGCGAAATCGCGCCTTAAAAGGTTTTTTTTTATATATGAAATAGATATTAATGTTTGGGGGAATTTAAAAAAAAATTTTTGTGTTAAAGCAAAAATAATGTAAAATTAGAAAAAAAATGAAAAAAAAATAACGTAGATAAAAAATCTAAAAATAAGTTTTTTGTTTTTTTTCGGTAACCTATTATGAGAAGGTTGTAGATACCTAACCCTAGCCCACTGTCTAAATGTCCTAAAAAAGTCTTGTCTTATTGGTGTTAGCTCCTCCCCTGCTTAGCTATACTCCGCCTCCTGGACTCCTTAAAGAGTTGACAAGTCATCTGGGTGACTCATGTCTTTTCATAAACACTTACCTCTCCTCGCTTCTGCAGTCTTCTTCAGTCCTGGACGACGATGTATTTTTTTCCCCTGATGCGGGATATTGTCCGCTGCGACGTCTAGGAGTGAAGATTAGAGGAAATTGCAGGAATGAGAGGAAGTGAATACCCACAGGGTTTGCATTTATTTTGGGTGTCTGTATTTAAATATGTGGTCTGGTCTGGGGTCTGTATTTGTTAAGGGGGTCTTGTCTGGGAATTGTAAAAGGGGGCTGGTCTGGGGTCTAAATTGAGTTAGGGATCTGGTCTTTGGTCTGTATTTATTTAAAGAGTTTGGTCTGGGGTCTATTTGTGGGTCTGGTCTGGGTTCCTTATCTGTTCAGGCATCTGTATTTAGGAGAGTTGTTTGGGATCTGAATTGATTTAGGGCTCTGGACCGGGGTCTTTTTTAGTGGCCTGGTCTAAGTTCTGTATTTATTTAGGGGGTTTTGACTGGGGGAGGGGGTCTGAATTTGTTTAGATATTATAATCAAGGCTCTGTATTTGGGGGTCTGGTCTTGGATCTTAACTGATTTGGGGGTCTGGTATGAAGTCTGTATTTAGGGATCTGGTCTGGGTTCTGTATTGATTCAGAGTACTGCTGTAGGGTTGTAAGGGTGTGACAGAAGCTGTCATGCGCCTCTCCCCCTAAATACTTCAGGAATTGTTATGTAATGTAAATTATGCGCATTTGTACCTTGTTTATAATAATGTGACTAATATGTTGTGTGTGGTTTTTACAACTATTACACCTGCTTTGATAGGACAAGATTAGGGATATATGTGAAGATGGGATAAGGAAGTAATTATACTTAGGATTGGGAAGTAGAGTGGAGGGCACTGTAGGTCAGGGAATAGTTAGCTAAAGTAAGGGAAAGGTTAATAGTTATAGGAACACCCCCAGTTAGGGAGGTGGGACAAGGTTATAAAAGGGGTAGTATTTCCTGGTTGGGACAGAGTGGAGTGTGAGTAGCATAGTTGCAACGCTAAGCTGGAGAGATATCTGTAGTAAGGCAGAATAGGCCAGTGGGCCACACAGTACGAAGAAGCACAGAACTTTGTGGAAAACAGAATGCGGACGGCTGCCAGTACATTCAGCGGTATCTCCAGAAAAATCTGGGGCCTACGGCCCGAATCAGGTACAGACATGAGTGCCTTTTTCATCTCCCAGCTACGGGAGTCAGATGGGAAACAAGGACAGGAAAGTGGGTCAAGAAGCAAGGGAATTGTAGAGCTGGAAAGAGAATCTTAGGGGCCAGAGGAGCCGGGAATGAAAGGGAGAGCTCAGGCTGCAAAAACGGACACGTTCTATACTGAAACTGCCATTGATTCTTTGTTATTGAGTAAAGCTGAACTGTTAAAGATTAATACAGAGTCTGTCTTTGAATTTGCCATGGCGTCTGGATCCAGGACCATGGGACTAGCAGAGGCTGCAGTTACAAACGTGAGTGTTGTCCAATACTCCCACATGACACGACAGACAGGACATTATCTTTTCTTTGTGGGACGCCAGGGTGTGAGAGAACAGCAGCCCCTCGCCACATCTACCACCCTGTGCCCCTCACAGGGTCTGTATTTACCTAGTTGGTCTGTTCTGTGTTTCTCTAGGGGTCTGGTCTGGGTGTCTTTCTTAGTTTAGGCAGATCAACCTTTTCTGTGTTTTTGCAGGAAAGATAGAAAATGAATTTGTCTCCCTGATATAAGTTCTCCTCCTCCCTCCATCATAAATGTAAGGGATGAATTTACGGGCTAAAGATAGGATTTCAGTATACATGACACAGAAAACCCCTTTAAATGTTTGATCTCTGCTATCTCCGTCCCATGCTATGCAACAAAGCCAACAAGTGAGATGCAGAGAATGTGTGCTGTGTTTTGGAAGGGAGATAGGAAGAGGGGAAGGAAGTTAGGAAGGAAGTGAGATAGTTATGAAGGAAGATAGCAAGGGAGAGAGGAAGGAAGGGAAAAAGGAAGGAAGGGTGGAGGGAAGGAAAATAGGATGGAAGGGAGAAAGGAAGGAAGGGAAATAGGAAGGAAGATAGGAAGGGAGAAAGGAAGGAAGGGAGAAAAGAAGGAAGGAAGGGAGATAGGATGGAAGGAAATGCGATCAGAAGGGAGATTGGAAGGGAGAAATGGAGGGAGGAAGGAAGGAAGGAAGGCAGGGAGGGAGGAAGGAAGGAAGGAAGGGAGAAAGGGAGGAAGGAAGGGAGGGAATGAGATAAGAAGGGAGATTAGAAGGGAAGAAGGAAGGGAGAAATAGAGGGAGGGAGGGAAAAAGGAAGGAAGACAGGAAGGAAGGAAGGAAGGGAGGGAGATAGGAAGGAAGGAAATTAGATAAGAAGGGATGAAGGAAGGCTAACTTTTTCTTTCAGTTTTACATGCCTCTTATTATTCTCTGCAAGTATAAATATAGTCCTAAAAATAAATATACACTGCTCAAAAAAATAAAGGGAACACTTAAACAACAGAATATAACTCCAACTAAATCAAACTTCTGTGAAATCAAACTGTCCACTTAGGAAGCAACACCGATTGACAATCAATTTCACATGCTGTTGTGCAAATGGAGTAGACAATAGATGGAAATTATTGGCAATTATCAAGACACCCTCAATAAAGGAGTGGTTCTGCAGGTGGGGACCACAGACCACATCTCAGTACCAATGCTTTCTGGCTGATGTTTTGGTCACTTTTGAATGTTGTTTGTGCTTTCACACTCGTGGTAGCATGAGACGGACTCTACAACCCACAGAAGTTGCTCAGGTAGTGCAGCTCATCCTGGATGGCACATCAATGCGAGCTGTGGCAAGAAGGTTTGCTGTGTCTGTCAGCTTAGTGTCCAGAGGCTGGAGGCGCTACCAGGAGACAGGCCAATACACCAGGAGACATGGAGGGGGCTGTAGGAGGGCAACAACCCAGTAACAGGACCGCTACCTCTGCCTTTGTGCAAGGAGGAACAGGAGGAGCACTGCCAGAGCCCTGCAAAATGACCACCAGCAGGCCACAAAACCGACTCCATGAGGGTGGTATGAGGGCTCGACGTCCACAGATGGGGGTTGTGCTCACAGCCCAATACCGTGCAGGACGCTTGGCATTTGCCACAGAACACCAGGATTGGCAAAGTCGCCACTGGCACCCTGTGCTCTTCACAGATGAAAGCAGGTTCACACTGAGCACATGTGACAGACGTGACGGAGTCTGGAGACGCCGTGGAGAGCGATCTGCTGCCTGCAACATCCTTCAGCATGACCGGTTTGGCAGTGGGTCAGTAATGGTGTGGGGTGGCATTTCTTTGGAGGGCCGCACAGCCCTCCATGTGCTCGCCAGAGGTAGCCTGACTGCCATTAAGTACCGAGTTGAGATCCTCAGACCCCTTGTGAGACCATATGCTGGTACAGTTAGCCCTGGGTTCCTCCTAATGCAGGACAATGCCAGACCTCATGTGGCTGGAGTGTGTCAGCAGTTCCTGCAAGATGAAGGCATTGAAGCTATGGACTGGCCCGCCCGTTCCCCAGACCTGAATCCGATTGAGCACATCTGGGACATCATGTCTCGCTCCATCCACCAACGTCACGTTGCACCACAGACTGTCCAGGAGTTGGCGGATGCTTTAGTCCAGGTCTGGGAGGAGTTCCCACAGGAGACCATCCGCAACCTCATCAGGAGCATGCCCAGGCATTGTAGGGAGGTCATACAGGCACGTGGAGGCCACACACAATACTGAGCCTTATTTTGACTTGTTTTAAGGACATTACATCAAAGTTGGATCAGCCTGTAGTGTGTTTTTCCACTTTTTAATTTTGGGGGTGACCCAAATCCAGGCCTCCATTGGTTAATAAATTTGATTTCCATTGATGATTTTTGTGTGATTTTGTTGTCGGCACATTCAACTTTGTACAGAACAAAGTATTCAATGAGAATATTTCATTAATTCAGCTTTATATATTGGTGCTTTTATATTTTTAAGACTGTATTTACTTCTTTCTATACATCGTTATCTGATGATACATTCCCTTTAGCAAGCCCCTATACTGTGTCGCTCCTTCAATATCTAATGATACATTCCTTTTAACAGGACCTTTTGCTGAGCCGCTCTGTCATTATCTGATGATACATTCCCTTTAACAGGACCTTTTCCTGAGCCGCTCCGCCATTATCTGACGATACATTCCCTTTAATAGACCCCTATCCTGAGCCGCTCCGCCATTATCTGATGAGCCATTCCCTTTATCGGGCCCCTATCCTGAGCCGTTCCGTCATTATCTAATGATACACTCCCTTTATCAGGCCCCTATCCTGAGCCGCTCCGTCATTATCTGATGATACACTGCCTTTATCAGGCCCCTATACTGAGCCGCTCCGTCATTATCTGACGATAAATTCCCTTTAATAGACCCCTATCCTGAGCCGCTCCGCCATTATCTGGTGATACACTCCCTTTATCAGGCCCCTATCCTGAGCCGCTCCGTCAATATCTGACAATACATTCCCTTTAATAGACCCCTATCCTGAGCCACTCCGTCATTATCTGATGATACACTCCCTTTATCAGGCCCCTATCCTGAGCCACTCCGCCATTACCTGATGATACACTCCCTTTATCAGGCCCCTATCCTGAGCCGCTCCGCCATTATCTGATGATACACTCCCTTTATCAGGCCCCTATTCTGAGCCGCTCCGTCATTATCTGACGATACATTCCCTTTAATAGACCCCTATCCTGAGCCGCTCCGTCATTATCTGACGATACACTCCCTTTATCAGGCCCCTGTCCTGAACCGCTCCGTCATTATCTGACGATACATTCCCTTTAATAGACCCCTATCCTGAGCCGCTCCGCCATTATATGATGATACACTCCCTTTATCAGGCCCCTGTCCGGAGCCCCTCCGTCATTATCTGACGATTCATTCCCTTTAATAGACCCCTATCCTGAGCCACTCCGTCATTATCTGATGATACACTCCCTTTATCAGGCCCCTATCCTGAGCCACTCCGTCATTATCTGATGATACACTCCCTTTATCAGGTCCCTATCCTGAGCCGCTCCGTCATTATCTGACAATACATTCCCTTTAATAGACCCCAATCCTGAGTCGTTCCGCCATTATCTGATGATACACTCCTTTTATCAGGCCCCTATCCTGAGCCGCTCCGTCATTATCTGACAATACATTCCCTTTAATAGACCCCTATCCTGAGCCGCTCCGCCATTATCTGATGATACACTCCCTTTATCAGGCCCCTATCCTGAGCCGCTCCGTCATTATCTGATGATACACTCCCTTTATCAGGCCCCTATCCTGAGCTGCTCCATCATTATCTGATGATACACTCCCTTTATCAGGCCCCTATCCTGAGCCTCTCCGTCATTATCTAATGATACACTCCCTTTATCAGGCCCCTATCCTGAGCTGCTCCATCATTATCTGATGATACACTCCCTTTATCAGGCCCCTATCCTGAGCTGCTCCGCCATTATCTGATGATTCACTCCCTTTATCAGGCGCCTATCCTGAGACGCTCCTCCATTATCTGATGATACACTCCCTTTAATAGACCCCTATCCTGAGCCGCTCCGTCATTATCTGATGATACACTCCCTTTATCAGGCCCCTATCCTGAGCTGCTCCATCATTATCTAATGATACACTCCCTTTATCAGGCCCCTATCCTGAGCCGCTCCGTCATTATCTGATGATACACTCCCTTTATCAGGCCCCTATCCTGAGCCACTCCGCCACTATCTGATGATACACTCCCTTTAATAGACCCCTATACTCTACCCTTCCTCCTCACCTATCAGATCCCATCCCTCACGCCTATTAATATTTCACCCTCATCATCAATCTTCATTCGACTAAACACTTATCAATATTAGATTTTTTTTAAAGGTATTTTAATAGGGCCGAGCAAATAAAAAAATAAATACATTATAGCTTGGAATCCAATTTAGGTGAAAGAGATCCTGGCTGCTCCTTATTTGTCGGCGCTGTGTACGGACCGGCTGGCGCGCATTTCCAGTGCAGACGTATAAAATCCTGATTTAATTCCGATACAGAGAAATACAATTTGAGGACGGGATGCCTTATCATACTGTAGGTATGCCCCATTGGAGAATTCATTTTCTTAGCATAAAGCTGTCACAACCATTATGTAGTACAAGGAAGCAATTTACTAGTACAGCTAAACAGGGTGACTGCCACTGTTGGAACTTGAGCATCTGAAGTTATCGCAACCGCAAAATAGCATTTCAAATGTCAAAGAAATAGGGGCTTTATAATTGAAAAGTATCAATCAGAGAAGCAAAAGGGGGCCATGCAGTGGCAGCGGCGGCGGCTATGTCAGGCCTCGGCGCTTTTCCCCCCACCCTCGTCAGACTAGAATTTATTTTTATTAATATTTTTCTAAGCACAATGAAATCTCTCCACCTGACGCATGTTTGGTGTTAGGGCTGAAAGATGCTTTTTTTATGCTCCACTAGACATAATTTCATTAAACGAAGTTGTTCGGGCACCGACGCCGTCAGTCTGGGAAACGTAGAGCAGGACTGGAGTAGATCGGACAAGTTCCATTAATGTATCCTCTTATTGAAGGCAACGCCGTGTGAATATTGGAGAACGCAGAAAAGACAGAGGCCGCGAGAGAAGGAGCCCTAGGGATTAGGCAGTAAAAAGGAAAACTATGAACTTCTGCAGGATTTTTTTCTTAATCTGGGAAAGCTGATTGACAACCAATAATTCCTTTCTTACAGCTCCGGCATGGGTCATCATGGGATGATTAGGGTGCGTACGGGTCACCATTGGATAATTATGGAGGGTGTGGGTCATCGTGGAATAATTGGGGTGGGTACAGGTCATCCCGCAATAATTAGGGTTAGTACGGGTCATCATGGAATAATTGGGGGAGGTATGGGTTATTGTGAAATAATTGCGTTGGGTACAGGTAATCGTGGGATAGTTGGGGTGTGTCCGGGTCATTATGGAATAATTAGGGCGTGTACTGGTCACCATTGGTGATTTAGGGTGGGTATGGATCATCATGGGATAATTGGGGTAGGTACAGGTCATCACAGGATAATTGGATTGGGTACAGGTCATTGTGGGATAATTGAGGTGGGTACAGGTTATCATGGAATAATTGCAGTGGATACAGGTCATTGTGGGATAATTTGGGTGCGTACGGGTCATCATAGGATAATTGGGGTGGTTACTGGTCATCGTTGGATGATGGAATTGGGCTCAGGTCATCGTGGGATAATTGGGTTATCATTGGATAAATGGGGTGCATACAGGTAATCTTGGAATAACTGGGATGCGTACGGATCATCGTGGGATAATTGGGGTGCGTATGGGTTATCGTGATATACAGTGGTATAAAAAAGTGTTTACCCCCTCCCTGATTTCTTATTCTTTTGCATGTTTATCACACTTAAATGTTTCAGATCACAAAACAAATTTAAATATTAAACAAAGATAACACAAGTAAACACAAAATACAGTTTTTAAATTAAGGTCTTTATTATGAAGGGAAAAAGAAATCCAAACTTACAGGGCCCTGGGTGAAAAAGTGGTTGCCCCCTAAACCTAATAACTGGTTGGGCCCTTAGCAGCAAAAACTGCAATCAAGCATTTGTGTTAACTGGCAATGAGTCTTTTACATCGCTCTGTAGGAATTTTGGCCACTTATCTTTGCAAAATTGTTTTAATTCAGCTACATTGGACAGTTTCCAGGCATGAACCGCCTTTTTAAGGTCATGCCACCGCATCTCAATCAGATTAAGGTAAGGACTTTGACTAGGCCACTCCAAAGTCTTAATTTAGTTTTTCTTAAACCATTCAGAGGTAGACTTGCTGGTGTGTTTTGGATCATTTTCCTGCTGCTTAACCTAAGTGCGCTTTAGCTTGAGGTCACGAACAGATGGCCGGACATTCTCCTTCAGGATTTTTTGGTAGACAACAGAATTCATGGTTTCATTTACCACAGCAAGTCATCCAGGTCCTAAAGCAGAAAAGCAGCCCCAGACCCTCACACTACCACCACCATATTTTACTGTTGGTATGATGTTCCTTTTCTGAAATGCTGTGTTACTTCTTCGCCAGATGTAATAGGACATACACCTTCCAAAAAGTAAAAATTTTTGTCTCTTTAGTCTACTGAGCATTCTCCCAAAAGTCTTGGCGATCATCAAGATGTTTTCTGGCAAAACTGAGATGAGCCTTTATGTTCTTTTTGCTCAGCAGTGGTTTTCGTCTTGGAGCTCTGTCATGCATGGCATCTTTGTCCAGTCTCTTTCTTATGGTGGAGCCATTAACACTGACCTTAACTGAGGCATGTGAGATCTGCACTTCTTTGGATGTTGTTGTGGGGTCTTTTGTGACCTCTTGGATGAGCCGTCGCTGCGCTCTCGGGGTAATTTTGGTTGGCCGGCCACCCCTGGGAAGATTCACCACTGTTCCATGTTTTCGCCATTTGTGGATAATGGCTCTCCCTGTGTTTCACTGGTGTCCCAAAGCTTTAGAAATGGCTTTATAACATTTTCCAGACTGTTAGATCTCAATTTCTATGTTTCACATTTGTTTCTTTAGATCGCAGCATGATGTCTAGCTTTTGAGGATCTTTTCGTATACTTCACTTTGTCAGGCAGATCCTATTTAAGTGATTTCTTGATTGAGAACAGGTGTGGCAGTAGTCAGGCCTGTGTGTGGCTAGGGAAATTGAACTCAGCTTCTTAAACATGTGATAAACCACAATTAATTTATGCTTTATGGGGTGGGCAATAACTTCTTCACACAGGGCCCTGTAGGTTTGGATTTCCTTTTCCCTTAATAATAAAGACCTTCATTTAAAAACTGCATTTTGTGGTTACTTATGTTATCTTTGTCTAAAATTTAAATTTGTTTTGTGATCTGAAACATTTAAGTGTGACAAATATGCAAAAGAATAAGAAATCAGCAAGGGGGCAAACACTTTTTCACACCACTGTAACTCACTTTACTTACTTTAGAGAGACAGAAACCCACCCACACTTCCTGTAGAGAGACAAAGACCCACCCACACTTCCTGTAGAGAGACAAAGACCCATCGACACTTCCTGTAGAGAGACAAAGACTTATCCCCACTTCCTATGGTCTACATCATTTCTAGAGCTTGGGTCTAAAGTCTCACTAATTTTCGCAATCTAAAATATTGTCTGATTTAAATTTACAGGTCTGGTTTCTGATTAGTTTTAGGGTTCTGGTCCGGGCGTTTAAATTTAGTATCAAGGATCTAGTCATTTATATTCGTTTTAGGAATCTGAAATACTATCTGAATCAATTTTAGATGTCCGGTCTGGGATCTGATTGATTTTAATTTTAAGGGTCCAAATTTTTGTCTAAATTAGTTTTATTCAGTCTAGTTTAAGAATTTATTTTGGGAAGTTGTCTGCTCTCTAAATTATTTTTAGTAGTCTGATAGTCTGATTTGGGTCCTGAATGAATTTAAGGGTCTGGGTTTTGATTAACTATTAACTATAGGAGTCTAAATTAATTTTATGGATCTGGCCTGGGGTCTGAATTAATTTTGGAGGTCTGAGTCTTGCGACTGATTTAGTTTTGAGGATCTAGTATGAGGTCATGGTCATTTTAGGAATCTGGAATATTGTCTGAATTCATTTTAAGGTTCTGGTCCGGGGTCTGATTCATTTTAGTGGTCTGTTCTGGGGTCTGAATTGATATTTTGAGTCTGGTTCAGTGTCTAATTTATTTTAGGGTCTGATCTGTTTTCTGAATTCGTTAACGTAGTCTGATATTTGGGGCCTGAATGAATTTAGGGTTCTGTGGTCTGATTTATTTTAGGGATCTGATTTAAATGTAATGATCTAGATGGGTGTCTTATTCATTTTAGGAATGTTATTATCTGAATTAATTTTTGGGGACTAATTTATTTTAGGGATCTGTTCTTAGATCTGAATTCACTTTAGGGGTCCGTTCTGGGGTCTGATTCAATTTAAGGGTCTGTCTGGGGTCATATTTTTCAGTCTGATTTAGTGTCTGGTTGATTTTGGCATCTGGTCTGTTTTGTGTATTAATTTTAACCATCCGATTTTTGGCCTGGATGAATTTTTGGGACCCGGTCTGGTTTTCCCACTAACAAATAGTCATAAATCTTGATACATATAGATGTACCAAGTTGTGAAACGTTAACAAAACAACATCCTTAATACTTTTCTGATCCTCCCGTGATTTCAAACCCTCGACATGTTATCTGCCACAACCCACCCCTTTGTCCTCCATATCTCTAATTGCAATATTCAATGTGGACCCATTATGGCATGTTTGTTAAGATATAGGAAGACGTGTTAATTAGTGAAGATGAATGTTAATAAGCCACATAACGTCAAAACAAAATGGCAGATTTTCTACGGAGACCCTTGGCTTTGTTAGGTCATGTGATTTCTCCCATTGCTCCCAACAATCAAGAATTACACTAAGGACATTTAATGGCCACGATTTATTGCCAATGACTCTATAGAGGGACTGCTATTAACCAATTAGTGTTGAACTGGTTACTACCAGCTCTGCCTCCCCTATATTATTACATTACAGGATCATTATATTGAAGAATTACAGATTCTTATACATAGTTCTAATATGTCTTTCCATTTACAAACTTACGACACTGATAAGTCCTGGGTGATAGGCTCTGAAAATACCTATTGTCAGTACATAGTCTACTATCACTTAATCCCAGTATAAAAGATTGTTTCTTTATAAATTATTAATAAATAGAAGCAAAAAACAAACAAAAAATAAATTTAAATGCTTCTTATATCTCTTTGTTTCATAGCATAGTCAGACACCCCTCCATTATTTGTACACAGTGGCCTCCTCCACTATGAATCAGTCAGTTAAAGATACATTGTATTTTTTGTGAATTAGACCACTATACATAGAAAATGAGGGAATCTGACTACGTCAAATAACAATTAAGCCAGACATAGAATTAAAATCTTCCTGATAGCTCATAGACATGTCCATCGATTTTAGAAAAATTATTCTATCTACCAGGCACCTCAGATGTAAACCTTAACAATAAAAGATTGAACAAATATAAATGTATTGTTAATGTGTTTTTTTATACTTGCCAACAATCATGATTTTACCAGGTGGATTGGGGGCTATCTCAGACCACATTGGCCATGTTGAATTTTTCACCAGTGCATATCAAAGGCTGAAAAAATTCAACATGTCTAATTGGTAATAAACTTTATTTGGTCAGCCGTCAGTCAAAACCAACATTCAATTGTTCATTTCACCTATCCAGCTGATAATCGTTCATTATGGCATTTATCGCTCATTTCAGCCAACTTTTATGGTGCCATAAGTCCTTCACAATTAAAATCCTCAGCATGGACAGCCTTGGGGTAAAAAAGGACAAGAGTAGAGGTATTTGGCCATTATATGGTTTTATTATTTCAGTACTGTATGTCTCCGTTACTTGGGTTCTGTGTGGTGCTTTTGCTTAGGTACTCTACGTTTTAAGGCATGCATGGACAGAGATAAACTGGAGTTGTTAACCAAACTGGAGTTGCTCAACCAGTAAGGTTAATAATATAACTTTCATTACAAAATCTTCAGTTTTACTCAAATCAATTGATGCAAAAATGAGTACACCCACATCAAAAACTATTACATCTAGTATTTTGTGTGACCTCCATGATTTTTAAGGACATCACCAAGTCTTCTAGGCCTTGAATGAACAAGTTGGCAACATATTGCAACATCTATCTTTTTCCGTTCTTCAAGAACGAGCTCTTTTATAGCCTGGATGCTGGATGGAGAGTGATGACCAGGAACAGGTCAGATCAGGAGACACTTGGCCACTGAATCACTTTCACCCTGTCCTTCTTCAGAAATGCAACAGATGCGTGTTTTGGATCATTGTCATGTTGGAAAAGTGCTCATCTACCAAGGGCACGGAGTAATGGCAGCATCTTCTCTGTTGCTATAGAGCCAGGACATCTGTGACTTCATGATCTCATCAATGACATGTAGCTCCCTTAACACCAACAGCGCTCATGTGCCCCACATAAGATCATGGCCACCATTTGTTTCACTATAGGCACCATATATTTAGAAAAATGAATTTAGAAGATTGCATGGTGCTTTATTTTCCAAAGGGAGTGTACTCATTTACTTTTGAGCAATGTATAACCTCCACTTTTTTGTGTGCCCTAATCTTGACAAATGTTTTTTAGTAGGAAGATCTGGTGTTTTTCTTATGTTCCATGGTCACATAGGCATCATGGTTTCCATTTCGCCACAACGCCGTTCCGTATATGGATCCCCAATAGCACTTGGGCTGATGACTACATTAAATACTTCTGCATGCTGCGCCATCAACTTTCTAGTCCTTGAAAACCTCAGAGGCCAAAATGGGCAAAGTATAGTGCAGGAACGGCCATGACATGAGTTGGAAGAGTATGAGCAGTTAGGAGAGGGATAATGAGGATAGGGGTGATGACTGAGAAGAGTGAGGAGGGCTAATGAGAAGCTTTCATTGGCACTGGGGAATAGAAAAAGACTTCAGGTTACAGCAGCATATAGGTTGGTAGAGTAAGTCATTCCCACAGAAACTACAACCTGCAAACATTCCTGTCCCTGGTGTGAGACATTGGTTCACCTGAAGGGAGTAGGTCAAGGATGGCACCAGTTTGAGATGGTTGGGGTCTATCAGAGTTATGGTCAACCCCTCTTCTATTAAATGCTATGGTCAATGGAAGGTGTTGTCCCCGCTGGGAATGGTCCCAGGGAACTGGTGTAAAAATGAGCTGACAGTACAGAGTTTTCATCTTCTGAGCTAGTATGGTCCTCAAGTATTAAGATATTGAAAGAGGACAATCCATGACCTCATTTTGGACAGTAGAACTTGAGAACCTGAAGAATGTGGGTGGGTATATTTCACATCTAGCACATATTCAATATCCAAGCCAAGTGTTTCCATCACATCTATGATTTTTTTCAAGGCATTGCCCTAATCTTTGGTAATGCCCTATGCTAAGTCCCCGATGGTGTTCAGAAACTAACTTCACCATGCCAGACATCGAAAATGGAAAAAAATATTAAAAGCCAATGATTGAGTGAAAGGAACCATGAAGAAACCAAAGAAAAACAAAAGAAGAGCATAAAAACCCCTAAAGATGTTGACCTGGTTAAATTAAAACCCGGACTCCCACTGCTACCAATCTCTAAGCCACCATGGATATTCTCTACGACCGTCCATTAGGAATTATCATGTCGCCCTGTTTCAGTTTCCTCTGAGAAAACTTTCCCTGGCAATGAAAAACTGCAACAGACTGTACAGAATCTGCCAAGATTTAGGAGCCTTGAAATAAGCCAAGCTCAGACTAGAAATTTTATAGTTTAATATATGTTAAGTACATAAAAATAGACAGTTCTAGCAGTATGCCATTCTCGAGCAAAACGGAGGGTAGACAAAGATGTTCATATGGCAGGAGACTTGTGTACGACACCTCACTACCGTCAGGCCCATATGTCTATGCATTGGAGAAAATGTACTCATACAAAGAAGCTTCTGCTGGAAAACTTAAAAAAATGTATATTTTCCTATTTTATGTGAATTCTGTTATAAATGAACATAAAAACATAAAACCACCCAAAGGCACAAAAATGCCAAAACTATGAACAATTCAAAAATTTGAATACAATTATTATACCATTTTATTTGAATAGTGTTCCATTTGCATGACCCTAGGACAGGATTCTGATCCATTTGTAAATCCACACTTCCCGTAGAAGGGAGGACGTGCCATCATTGCATAGACTCTCTTAAAGATCCTGTTCAAAATTGGCTGCAGTAGAATGAGTAATGAATGGCTGGACATGAAAAATATCTTTACTATCTTTCATGGTTGAAGTTGACCATTGATTCATTTTAGTAGAAGGTGATCAATGGTAAAAAATGGGCATTCACACTTTTTGGATTAGCTTTTTTAAATGGTCTGTACGTATAGTGCCCATGAAGACTACTGTCCACCACTGAAATGGGCATGTGATCAGAACTAGACCATGAAGCAATGGTGGAAGGCGGCCTGGTGTAAAGAATCAGGTTTTCCATCAAGTCAGCTGTGTCAATTACATGGGGAAGGGGTGGCACAAGGATACATTATAGCAATAAGACCAACCGGCGGGGCAGTGTGATGGACAATGTTCTGCTGGAAACCTTGTGTCTTGGCATCATGTTGATGCTACTTGTTCCACCAACATTGCACTGACCACATACACACTTTATGGCAGAGGTATCTCTTAATAGTGGTGGACTCTTTCAGTAGTGTAATTATCGTTGAGGAATAGTACAAGAAACATGACCAAGGTGATGATTTGTGTCCAAATCAATCCAAACAATCATCTATTGGATGTTCTGTCAAAACAAGTCTGATCCTTGGAGGCCATACCTCACAACTTACAGGACCGATAGTAGTTTTCAAAAACGTTGTTATTGGTAACCGATCATTAGAATAGATCTAGCAGTACAGTGGGGTTCCAGGCGATCAGAGCCGATCTGATGGCACCACAATGGTTTAAAGGAGTCATGGTGCACCAGAACTGGCAGAGCTCCGTACACCTGATCAGTGGGTTTCCCGGGCAGTGTGTCCCCAATGATCTGATATTGATCTACTTTTAAACTAATTATTAAAACAAATCCCCTTTAAATCTCCTGCTCCTAACTTCTTGGACACCATCAGAAGTCTTGCGGAATCCATTCTTCGATGGGCCAGAGCTTTTTCTTGGATGACACAATACGATCTACCGTCCTACAAAATGTCAAAAATGGAGACAAACAAGATGGTGAATTGAATCCTATCACTTTGTCTTCAGGATCCTTCAGATAAACTTTTTTTTTTCACTTTCTTTTTACAAAGTTAACACTCTACATAATGATTTCCTCCAGAAGTTGCGGTGTTGCAATGAACATATTTCAGAATGTCCAATGAGCCAAGGGAGGTGTGATAACTAGCAGCAGTGTGCCCCGGGGGAACCGAGATGGTTGGGGATAAATCAGCAGGGTGCTCTTGAACCAGCTTATTGAAGTGTAAAAAAAATCAATGATATTGTTAGGCTTTGCTTTAGGGTAAGATATAGTACATAAGGTGAAAGGTGTCGGTGGATTGCTAACACACATACAAGCCAGGGAGGAGGCTGTAATAATGAGAGGGGAGAAATGCTGAGGAGGGAAATAAAACACTGCGCCAAACAAGACGCTGCTGATCCCAGAAATCCTTCTATAGAAAGAAACTCCAAGACTGGGGGGGATTGTGATAGAAGAGCGTTATTAGAGACGATCATATTGACTTTGCATCAGTGGTCACCAACAGGACCCCCATTCATTTGTAGCAGATGCTATTGGGCTACTAAGGGCAGAAAAGAGCAAAAATGTGGTAGATTTTTAAAAATATATATATTTTAATACTACTTTAAAATGAGGAATGGTGACGTGAGGGCTGGTATCAGCATCCAATGGAGATGCCAGGGTCTACATAATTATATCCACATAAGCCATTAACAATAGCTCATAGGCCCCCCCCCCAACATGTTTCACCTAGATAGGCGTCATCAGGGGATTGAAGCTATAATATGCCACCATGAGGACTGCAGGACCTTTAAAATGCTTTGCTATGATCATCATTGAGGTTACCAATGGGATAATGTATAACAAGTATCCAATGAGAAATCCTCTCGTTCCTTCATGACCCACCGTATCCTATTTAACAAATTCCGCTCGCTCTGATAGGTTATTCATTTGACTGAAACCACCCACTATACACCAAGAGTCATTTCTAACTTACAGTCCACCAATAGGCTTTCTCCATATGACACACCAGAAGTCTCATCGTCTGACGAGCGGTGTCCAGAAAAGCTTACCTATTGGTCGAACCTGGCATCCAATCACGTAGTGTCTATGACGTGCTCGCGCATGCGCACTTCTCACTCGCATTAGTGCGCATGTCAACTGACTTAGTCTCACCTGCGAGCAGACAATGGGGGAAAAGTCACAGGACTTAGTCTCCCAGACGAGTGGAAACTAGTGCTCATGTCACAGGACTTAGCTGAAAAATACATTAAGTGTCTTACTACGCATGCCTACAGACTTAGAAATTGTGCTATAAGAGATCATTATTTTTTATATCATAGGACCTAATTGGAATGTATATTATGTTTTTTTACTAATTTCTTTACCAGGCATATTACAGGGCTTGAAAGTTGGGCTATAGGAGATCATTATATATAGTCATGGCTGAAAGTGTTAGCACCCTTGAAATTATGCCAGAAAATGAAGCACTTCTGCAAGAAAATTATTGTAAATACACATGCTTTGTTATACACACCTTTATTTCCTTTTTGTGTATTGGAACAACATGAAAAAAGACAGAAAAAAGGCAAACTGGACAATTTAGTCTTATGATATACAGTCATGGCCGAAAGTGATGGAACCGTTGAAATTGTTCCCGTAAAAGGAAGTATTTCTCCCAGAAAATTATTGCAACAACATAGAATCATAGAATCATAGAATGGTAGAGTTGGAAGGGACCTCCTTGGTCATCTGGTCCAACCCCCTGCTCAAAGCAGGATTCACTAGATCATCTCAGACAGATGTCTGTCCAGCCTCTGTTTGAAGACGTCCATTGAAGGGGAACTCACCACCTCTCGTGGCAGCCTGTTCCACTCATTAATCACCCTAACTGTCAAAAAGTTTTTTCTAATATCTAATCTGTGTCTCCTCCCATTTAGTTTCATCCCATTGCTTCTAGTCTTTCCTTGTGCAAATGAGAATAAAGATGATCCTTCTACAATGTGACAGCCCTTGACATATTTGTAGACAGCTATTAAGTCTCCTCTCAGTCTTCTTTTTTGCAAGCTAAACATTCCCAAATCCTGCAACCGTTCCTCATAGGACATGGTTTGCAGACCAGTCACCATTCTGGTCGTTTTGTTATACACACGTTTATTTCTTTTGTGTATGGAACAACACAAAAAAAAAACAGAAAAAAAGGCAAATTGGACATAATTTCACACAAAACCCCAAAAATGGGCCAGTCAAAAATGTTGCCACCTTTCCAAAACTATTGGTAAACAACTTTGTTTAAAGCATGTGATGCTCGTTCAAACTCCTCTGATGCAAGTAACAGGTGTGGGCAATATGAAAATCACATCTGAAACCAGATAAAAAGGGGAGAAGTTGCCTCAATCTTTGCATTGTGTGTCTGTGTGCGCCACACTAAACATGGAGAACAGAAAGAGGAGAAGAGAACTGTCTGAGGACACACAATGCAAAGATTGAGTCAACTTCTCCCCTTTTTATCTGATTTCAGATGTGATTTTCATATTGCGCACTACTGTTACTTGCCACAGGTGAGTTTGAATGAGCATCACATCCTGGAAACAAAGCTGTTTTCCCACAATTTTGGAAAGATGCCAACAATTTTATCCGGCCCATTTTTGGGCTTTTGTGTGAAATTATGTCCAATTGGGCTTTTTTTCAGTTTTTTTTTGTTGTTGTTCCAATACACGCAAAGGAAATAAACATGTGTATAACAAAACGTGTTATTGCAATAATTTTCTGGGAGAAATACTTCATTTTTGGGAACAATTTCAACAGTTCCATCACTTTCGGCCATGGCTGTATATCATAAGACTAAATGAAAATATACTATATTTATTACTAGCCATATCACTAGACAGAGTTACTAAACAGCGGAAATAGGATATAGAACAGATTTCCAAAACTCAGATTGGATATGAAGGATTATATTAATATGTCGAAAAACCCCAAATATATAATTACTTAATCCCATATAATATATAATAGATCCCAAGCAGAATACAAGTGATATATTACAAAGTACGCAGGTTATCTTCCAATATGATCAGTTATGCAGGTGATTTCCAATATGAATTTTATCAGTAGGTCTCTATCAAAGAGCTACAGTATTAATTATTACAATAAAGTCAAGTTTTATCAGCAATCCCTAAAATAGGACTTGTGTCCTCAGGGCAGCTTGTTAATATGAATTGATTCATCCCCATGGAGTACAATGGTAGCTGTTTACTGGGCAGGATTGGCACATGATGATCTGGGCCACACTTGAGGATGGAGTAGGCAGGATGCCCACAAGGACCGGCTACCGACCCAGTGTGATCTAGACTCAAGGTTCTTAATGTGTTTTCCCAGTTTGGATTCTGGATTATTAACAGCGGACCCTCCTTTGGGATCACCATAAATTAGCTTCAAAGAGCGATTATATGTTCTAAAAATATATGTTTCTATTGTACAGTAGAAGTGATTAGAAACATTCCACAAAGTCTACTGGATGAAGATGGACAGTCAGGCAGACAGACACATTTTTTTATCTTGACCACAACCATTTTCAAGATCTCTCTCCTTCACTCTCATACCATGTCCATCCGCACCTCAGATCCCACCTGCCCAAGACGCCGGGGCATAAAAACCTTATGGAATCAGGTTTATTGCTGTTTTGATGAGGCTTGGTAAATTGGCTGACTCTTCCAAGATTCGGGGAAGTTTTCCCTTTTGCCCTCCCAGATGAGTTGGCAAGTATGAGAAATATAGATTAGTGCTCATCTTTGTACTGAGGCAAAGTCCTGGGATATCCACCAACTAAAATGAATCAAGCAAAACAGTTTTTTTGGTATAGAGCACTCATAAAACAAAAAACAATGGGAGGGAAAAATAGTAAAACCTAAAGCTTGCTGTGTCACTGGTATTGGCATGCTTACATTAATTTGGTATGGAAACACATTTTGACTCGCCAAAAGAGATTCACCTGTGGTTAATTGTTGGTGCCCATGTGACATAAATTAGCCAATGAATGATGACTTCAGTGTTTTAAAAAGCCACATGGTAGGCCCTGTTCCTTTGTCACATTGGTGAAGACAAAGGTGCTGTCTGAACACATCAGAACTGCTATTATTAGCAAACCCAAGACTTCAAAAGGATATAAGGCCATCTCCAAAGACCTTGATATCCAAGTTTCAACAGTATGCAATGTTATTAAGATGTCTGCCAAGCATGGAACCATCAAGAACCTCCCTAGATGTGGGGGAAAGAGGAAAATTGCCAAGAGATGTCTTCGAAGGTTGGTGCCAATGGTGGAAAAAACACCACGTCAAACATCCAAAGACCTGAAGGCCAACCTGGAGCAGTTTGGGGCCATGGTTTCAACAAGTACTATATGCCGCACACTAAACCAAGCAGAGCTTTATGGGCGAAGGTCAAGGAAGAAATCATTACTGAAGAAAATACATAAAATTGAACAACTGATCGTTGCCAAAAAAGTATCATGACAAACCACAGTCCTTCTGGGAAAATGTTCTGTGGACAGATGAAACAAAAATAGAGCTTTTTGGCAATGCAAAGCAACAGTTTGTTTACAGCAGGCGCAATGAAGTTCATAAGGAAAAGAACATCTTACCAACAGTTAAACATGGTGGAGGATCTTCTTCTTCTGGGAAGCCTTGACCGTATCATAGGAATCATGAAGTCAGAGAATTATCAAGAGATTTTAGAGTGAAATAAACTCGGTTTGAGTCGAAGATCATGGGCCCTCCAGCATGACAATGACCAAAAGCACACATCCAAAAGTACACAGGAATGGCTGAAAAATAAAAAATGGACTGTTTTAAAATGACCAGCAATGAGTCCTGACCTCAATCCCATTGAAAATCTTTGGGGTGAGCTTAAATCTGCCATTGGGAAAAAGAACCCGGCAAACATTCAAGAGCTTGAACAAACTGCAAAGGAAGAGTGGGAGAAAATTCCATCTGAGAAGTGCAAGAAGCTTATAGATGGCTACAAGAAATGTTTGGAGGAGGCTGTCAGCAATGCCAAAGGGTGCGCAACCAAGAATTAATTAGGGGTGCCTTTATTGCTGCACATGCAGTTTATTCTGTTACTTCTTTGAAATTGTGACATGGAAGTTGAAAAACAATGTTCTATTGTTGTATTACTTTGGACCACTAATTAAAAAATCCTAAGGATATAACTTTGGTACGTTTCCATTTATTTCTGAAGATATTGTACAGTCTATGAAAGAAATGAAGGGGTACCAATACTGGTGAGCAGCAGTGTAGATAGATAGATAGAAAGTTTTGTAGTTATGGAGCCTATACTTTTTCTCTGACTTTTATTCTCCTCTCATGAATCTCTTCCCTCCCCCAATGACCATCTGATAAGAGAGAAAGGTGTGAATTATTTACTTTTCTTCTTTGCTAATTTTTTCCCCTCCATCGTCTCCGTCTTTGAGAAGAATCATGTCCGCCAGTTATTTAAAGACAGAAACACAGAAAAAAAACGTCCTGGTCTGGGATCCCTTCCAGATTCATGTTGAGAGAAATGATCCTCGCAGCGTCTCTTGCTATTTAGTTTGTGTTTTCCTGTTGCAGCTGGTAACTGAACCACCTGCAGAATCTGAGAATGGCAGAAAGCGGAAGACGTGTGACAGCACAAGGAAATATTTTTGATACAATGTATCACTGTGTATTGTGGCTTTTTTCCCCTCTGCTTTTGCACAGGCCTCGCTGTATGAATAGTTGTTGCCGACATCTCTGGATTACTGACCTAAAAACGCAGAGAAATAATGGGCGCTCTGCATATTTAGTGTCGGTAATTTCATCAATTAACCACTTTGTGGATTTAAAAATAGCAGAAGTCGCCGGTATTATAGCAAACACCATTGCAGGCTGCAGCCTTTTTACTACCGGCAATAAATGAGCAATAAATAGCCTGCCATCTTATTATTTCACGGCGTTACCGATTCGGTAAATTTATGACGGGTAGGATAATGTGCGGAATTGTAGAACACATTTGCAGAGGTTCATTATTTGGAATAAATGCGAGTAGTGTACAAACGCCGCTATAAAATATCCTTGATATAGTGAACAATCCTTTGGCAGAGTAGGTCATATTAATGGACAGAAAACTGCAAACATATTACCATCTGTTCCGTCCCCTAATTAGACATGCAAAAAATAACATTGGGATCTGCCACATGAAACACAGCGGCTGAAGAGCACTCTGCTTAACCCCTGCGTGAGCGGGCGCACCTGACGGGGGTAGCGGGGTCTCAGCTAGAGGCTTGTGTCAGGGTGTTATTGATACATTGCAACTTCTATCACGGCGCCTAATTCCCAGGGGAGGACGGTGATGCTGCTCATACACCGTATTGTGCCGGGAGTGCAGATGTAGCAGCGGGGGAGCTGCGTAGTCATTATTGGGGGTGATGGGAGTGCGATTTAAAGGGACAGTGTATATCACCTGTGCACCATCACATGGTTGTATCTAGAACATCATACAGTATGGAGAGAACAGGTGCATGCCTGGATCATATTAGATAGATATATAGATAATAGATAGATACTGTAGATAGACAATACATAGATATAGATAGATAGATAAATAGATAATAGACAGATAATAGATAGATGGATAGATAGATAGATAGATGATAGATAGATATGAGACAGATTCTGTCAGTAGGGGTTTTTCTCTGTATCAAAAAAGTAAGGCAGTAACTTTGCATTTGAAGTATTGCTATGTTCACACATTGCTGCACTTTTGGTGCGTTTTTTTCTGCAGGCAAAACCTGCCCTCTTAACAGTAAAGAAACTACTTACAAAAAGCAGGTTTGGGTGCTTTTTTGCTGCTTTTCTTGCTGCATTTTTGGTGCAGATTACATGTGTCATTTCCATTTGTTTAAACTTTGCTAGTAGGCTGTGTGCCCACGATGTGTTTTTTAAGCGTTTCCGCAGTGGCAATTCCGCTGCAGAAACACTCAAAAAACGCTTGGTAGAAGGCCTGCCATGTTCCCCAATGATAATCCGCATGTTCTGTGCACATGCTGCGGAAATTTCTGCTGCGGATTATCATTGCGGAAAAATACCCAGCACTACCAATTATTTTGCAGAATCGCGGCGTTTTCGCCGCCATTGACTTGCATTGAATCGCTTAATATCCGCATGACTACATGTGCACATGCAAATATTAAGCGATTCAATGTGCGGATGGTACCCAGGTCTGGAGAAGAGGAGACTCTCCTCCAGACTCGGTTACCATAGTACCTGTAAAAAAATAGAATTGAAATAAAAAATATACATTATACTTACCTTCTGATGTCTCCCGGTCTCCTCAGTGATCCGTCCTGGCTTCCCAGCAGCTCGCGATGGTCTAAAAGGACCTGCGGTGACGTCATTTAGTCATGTGACGGGTCACGCGACCACTGACGTCGGCGGTCGCGTGACCTGTCACATCTGAAAGTAACGATCTAGTATTTTGCCTCTGGAGAGATTCGGTAACTATTTAACATGTTACTTCTGGGGTGCTGATTCTTGAGAGACCCTAATTATCTAGCTTGATGCCTCTTGTAGGACTGTAACTTTCCAGCATGTGTCCTCTTAAAAAACTCTGTAACTATCTAGTGTGTTGCCCCTTGAAAGACTGTAACTATCTAGCATGTTGTGTCTTGATAGACTCTTGTATCTAGCGTGTTGCCTCTTGACAGGATCTGGAAGTAACGAAAGTTTTACCTCTTTAGAAGCTCTGTAACTATCTAGCTCAGACCTGGGCAAAGTGTCGCCCACGGGCCACATCCGGCCCTCTGGCTGTTCCAATCCGGCCTGCAGACCGAGACAGCCGAGGGGCTGATAACAGTGGCCCACGGGCCGCAGTGTGCCCTTCCCCGCCCGCACGCCGTCACAGCTACCTCCATCCGCAGTGAATCTCCATCCGCGGTGAATGCATTGGTGGAGGATCTTCCACCAATCAGCGTGAGAAACAGCTGACGCAATGGCGTCATTTCATCGCGTCATCTGTGCACTGCGGAGAGTCAGTGCATCGCAGAGGAGCAGACTCAGCAGAGGCAGAGCGTCGGGGAAACGAAGCGAGGTAAGTATGTGGTGGTCTTTATGTGTATGGGATGTTTGGCTGGACACTGGGGGGGGCTCTAATGCTGGACACTGGGGGGACTCTCATGCTGGACACTTGGGGGCTCTAATGCTGGACACTGGGGAGGCTCTCATGCTGGAAACTGGGGATGGCTCTCATGCTGGAAACTGGGGATGGCTCTCATGCTGGACACTGGGGGCTCTCATGCTGGAAACAGGGGGGCTCTCATGCTGGACAATGGGGAGGCTCTCATGCTGGACACTGGGGATGGCTCTCATGCTGGACACTGGGGGGCTCTCATGCTTGACACTGGGGGGCTCTCATGCTGGTCACTGGGGGGCTCTCATGCTGGACACTGGGGAGGCTCTCATGCTGGACACTGGGGATGGCTCTCATGCTGGACACTGGGGGGCTCTCATGCTGGACACTGGGGGGCTGTCATGCTGGACACTGGGGGGCTCTCATGCTTGACACTGGGGGGCTCTCATGCCGGACACTAGGGGGCTCTCATGCTGGACACTGGGGGGCTCTCAAGCTGGACACTGGGGTGGCTCTCATGCTGGACACTGGGGAAGGCTCTAATGCTGGACACTGGGGGCTCTCATGCTGGACACTGAGGGGCTCTCATGCCGGACACTGGGGGGCTCTCATGCCGGACACTGGGGGGGTTCTCATGCTGGACACTGGGGAGGCTCCCTTGCTGGACACTGGGGGAGGCTCTTATGCTGGACACTGGGGGGGCTCTCATGCTGGATACTGGGGGAGGCTTTCATGCTGGACACTGGGGGGGCTTTCATGCTGGACACTGAGGGGGCTCTCATGCTAGACACTGAGGGAGGCTTTCATGCTAGACACTGGGGGGGGCTCTCATGCTGGACGCTGAGGGGGCTCTCATGCTGGACACTGGGGAGGCTCTCATGCTGGACACTGGGGGGGCTCACATGCTGGACACTGGGGAGGCACTCATGCTGGACACTGGGGGGGCTCTCATGCTGGACACTGGAGGGCTCTCATGCTGGACACTGGGGGAGGCTTTCATGCTGGACACTGGGGGGGCTCTCATGCTGGACACTGGGGAAGCTCTCATGCTGGACACTGGGGAAGCTCTCATGCTGTATATAGGGAGGCTGTGTGGGGCTCATTCTGTATATGGGGATTCTGTGTGGGCCTCATGCTGTATATAGGGAGTCAGTGTGGGGCTCATGCTGTATATAGGGAGGCTGTGTGGGGCTCATGCTGTACATAGGGAGGCTGTGTGGGGCTCATGCTGTATATAGGGAGGATGTGTGGGGCTCATGCTGTATATAGGGAGGCTGTGTGGGGCTCATGCTGTATACTGGGAGGCTGTGTGGGGCTCATGCTGTATATAGGGAGGCTGTGTGGGGCTCATGCTGTTTATAGGGAGGCTGTGTGGGGCTCATGCTGTATATAGGGAGGCTCTGTGGGGCTCATGCTGTATATAGGGAGGATGTGTGGGGCTCATGCTGTATATGGGGAGGCTGTGTGGGGCTCATGCTGTATATAGGGAGGCTGTGTGGGGCTCATGCTCTATATAGGGAGGATGTGTGGGGCTCATGCTGTATATGGGGAAGCTGTGTGGGGCTCATGCTGTATATAGGGAGGATGTGCGCGGCTCATGTTGTATATAGGGAGGCAGTGTGGGGCTCATGCTGTATATAGGGAGGATGTGTGGGGCTCATGCTGTATATAGGGAGGCTGTGTGGGGCTCATGCTGTATACTGGGAGGCTGTGTGGGGCTCATGCTGTATATAGGGAGTCTGTGTGGGGCTCATGCTGTATATAGGGAGGCTGTGTGGGGCTCATGCTGTATATAGGGAGGATGTGTGGGGCTCATGCTGTATATTGGGAGGCTGTGTGGGGCTCATGCTGTATATAGGGAGGATGTGCGGGGCTCATGCTGTATATAGGGAGGCTGTGTGGGGCTCATGCTGTATATAGGGAGGCAGTGTGGGGCTCATGCTGTATATTGGGAGGCTGTGTGGGGCTCATGCTGTATATAGGGAGGCTGTGTGGGGCTCATGCTGTATATAGGGAGGCTGTGTGGGGCTCATGCTGTATATAAGGAGGCTGTGTGGGGCTCATGCTGTATATAGGGAGGATGTGCGCGGCTCATGCTGTATACTGGGAGGCTGTGTGGGGCTCATGCTGTATATAGGGAGGCTGTGTGGGGCTCATGCTGTATATGGGGAGGCTGTGTGGGGCTCTTGCTGTATATAGGGAGGCTGTGTGGGGCTCATGTTGTATATAGGGAGGCTGTGCGGGGCTCATGCTGTATATGGGGAGGCTGTGTGGGGCTCATGCTGTATATAAGGAGGCTGTGTGGGGCTCATGCTGTATATAGGAGGCTGTGTGGGGCTCATGCTGTATATAGGGAGGCTGTGTGGGGCTCATGCTGTATATAGGAGGCTGTGTGGGGCTCATGCTGTATATAGGGAGGCTGTGTGGGGCTCATGCTGTATATAGTGAGGCTGTGTGGGGCTCATGCTGTATATAGGGAGTCTGTGTGGGGCTCATGCTGTATATAGGGAGGCTGTGTGGGGCTCATGCTGTATATAGGGAGACTGTGTGGAGCTCATACTGTATATAGGGAGGCTGTGTGGGGCTCATGCTGTATATAAGGAGGCTGTGTGGGGCTCATGCTGTATATAGGGAGGCTGTGTGGGGCTCATGCTGTATATAGGGAGGCTGTGTGGGGCTCATGCTGTATATAGGGAGGCTGTGTGGGGCTCATGCTGTATATAGGGAGGCTGTGTGGGGCTCATGCTGTATATAGGGAGTCTGTGTGGGGTTCATGCTGTATATAGGAGGCTGTGTGGGGCTCTTGCTGTATATGGGGAGGATGTGTGGGGCTCTTGCTGTATATGGGGAGGATGTGTGGGGCTCATGCTGTATATAGGGAGGCTGTGTGGGGCTCATGCTGTATATGAGGAGGCTGTGTGGGGCTCTTGCTGTATATGGGGAGGATGTGTGGGGCTCATGCTGTATATAGGGAGGATGTGTGGGGCTCATGCTGTATATTGGGAGGCTGTGTGGGGCTCTTGCTGTATATGGGGAGGATGTGTGGGGCTCATGCTGTATATAGGGAGGCTGTGTGGGGCTCATGCTGTATATGAGGAGGCTGTGTGGGGCTCATGCTGTATATAGGGAGGCTGTGTGGGGCTCATGCTGTATATAGGGAGGCTGTGTGGGGTTCATGCTGTATATAGGGAGGCTGTGTGGGGCTCATGCTGTATATGGGGAGAATGTGTGAGGCTCATGCTGTATATGAGGAGGCTGTGTGGGGCTCATGCTGTATATAGGGAGGCTGTGTGGGGTTCATGCTGTATATAGGGAGGCTGTGTGGGGCTCATGCTGTATATGAGGAGGCTGTGTGGGGCTCATGCTGTGTATAGAGAGGCTGTGTGAGGTTCATGCTGTATATAGGGAGGCTGTGTGGGGCTCATACTGTATATAGGGAGGCTGTGTGGGGCTCATGCTGTATATAGAAGGCTGTGTGGGGCTCATGCTGTATATAGGGAGGCTGTGTGGGGCTCATGCTGTATATAGGGAGGCTGTGTGGGGCTCATGCTGTATATAGGGAGGCTGTGTGGGGCTCATGCTGTATATAGGGAGTCAGTGTGGGGCTCATGCTGTATATAGGGAGGATGTGTGGGACTCATGCTGTATATAGGGAGTCTGTGTGGGGCTCATGCTGTGTATAGAGAGGCTGTGTGAGGTTCATGCTGTATATAGGGAGGCTGTGTGGGGCTCATACTGTATATAGGGAGGCTGTGTGGGGCTCATGCTGTATATAGAAGGCTGTGTGGGGCTCATGCTGTATATAGGGAGGCTGTGTGGGGCTCATGCTGTATATAGGGAGGCTGTGTGGGGCTCATGCTGTATATAGGGAGGCTGTGTGGGGCTCATGCTGTATATAGGGAGGATGTGTGGGACTCATGCTGTATATGGGGAGGCTGTGTGGGGCTCATGCTGTATATAGGGAGGCTGTGTGGGGCTCATGCTGTATATAGGGAGGCTGTGTGGGGCTCATGCTGTATATAGGGAGGCTGTGTGGGGCTCATGCTGTATATAGGGAGGTAGTGTGGGGCTCATGCTGTATATAGGAGGCTGTGTGGGGCTCATGCTGTATATAGGGAGGCTGTGTGGGGCTCATGCTGTATATAGGGAGGCTGTGTGGGGCTCATGCTGTATATATGGAGGCTGTGTGGGGCTCATGCTGTATATAGGGAGGCTGTGTGGGGCTCATGCTGTATATAGGGAGGCTGTGTGGGGCTCATGCTGTATATAGGGAGTCTGTGTGGGGCTCATGCTGTATATAGGAGGCTGTGTGGGGCTCATGCTGTATATAGGGAGGTAGTGTTGGGCTCATGCTGTATATAGGAGGCTGTGTGGGGCTCATGCTGTATATAGGGAGGCTGTGTGGGGCTCATGCTGTATATAGTGAGGCTGTGTGGGGCTCATGCTGTATATAGGGAGGCTGTGTGGGGCTCATGCTGTATATAGGGAGGCTGTGTGGGGCTCATGCTGTATATAGGGAGGCTGTGTGGAGCTCATACTGTATATAGGGAGGCTGTGTGGGGCTCATGCTGTATATAGGGAGGCTGTGTGGGGCTCATGCTGTATATAGGGAGGCTGTGTGGGGCTCATGATGTATATAGGGAGGCTGTGTGGGGCTCATGCTGTATTTGGGGGGGCGGTGTGGGGCTCATGCTGTATATAGGGAGGATGTGTGGGGCTCATGCTGTATATAGGGAGTCTGTGTGGGGTTCATGCTGTATATAGGGAGGCTGTGTGGGGCTCATGCTGTATATAGGGAGGCTGTGTGGGGCTCATGCTGTATATAGGGAGGATGTGTGGGGCTCATGCTGTATATAAGGAGGATGTGCGGGGCTCATGCTGAATATGGGGAGGCTGTGTGGGGCTCATGCTGTATATTGGGAGGCTGTGTGGGGCTCATGCTGTATATAGGGAGGCTGTGTGGGGCTCATGCTGTATATAGGGAGGCTGTGTGGGGCTCATGCTGTATATAGGGAGGATGTGTGGGGCTCATGCTGTATATAAGGAGGATGTGCGGGGCTCAGGCTGAATATGGGGAGGCTGTGTGGGGCTCATGCTGTATATGGGGAGGCTGTGTGGGGCTCATGCTGTATATAGGGAGGCTGTGTGGGGCTCATGCTGTATATGGGGAGGCTGTGTGGGGCTCATGCTGTATATGGGGAGGCTGTGTGGGGCTCATGCTGTATATAGGGAGGATGTGTGGGGCTCATGCTGTATATAAGGAGGATGTGCGGGGCTCATGCTGTATATAGGGAGGCTGTGTGGGGCTCATGCTGTATATAGGGAGGCTGTGTGGGGCTCATTCTTTATATTGGGAGGCTGTGCGGGGCTCATGCTGTATATAGGGAGGCTGTGTGGGGCTCATGCTGTATATAGGAGACTGTGTGGGGCTCATGTATATAGAAGGCTGTGTGGGGCTCATGCTGTATATAGGGAGGCTGTGTGGGGCTCATGCTGTATATAGGGAGGCTGTGTGGGGCTCATGCTGTATATAGGGAGGCTGTGTGGGGCTCATGCTGTATATAGGGAGGCTGTGTGGGGCTCATGCTGTATATAGGGAGGATGTGGGGGGCTCATGCTGCATATGGGGAGGCTGTGTGGGGCTTCTTCTGTATATGAGGAGGCTGTGTGAGGCTCATGCTGTATATAGGGAGGATGTGTGGGGCTCATGCTGTATATAAGGAGGATGTGTGGGGCTCATGCTGTATATAGGGAGGCTGTGTGGGGCTCATGCTGTATATAGGGAGGCTGTGTGGGGCTCATGCTGTATATAGGGAGGATGTGGGGGGCTCATGCTGCATATGCGGAGGCTGTATGGGGCTTCTTCTGTATATGGGGAGGCTGTGTGAGGCTCATGCTGTATATAGGGAGGATGTGTGGGGCTCATGCTGTATATAGGGAAGCTGTGTGGGGCTCATGCTGTATATGGGGAGGCTGTGTGGGGCTCATGCTGTATATGGGGAGGCTGTGTGGGGCTCATGCTGTATATAGGGGGATATCAGCTCACTTACTTCTGCTTAATATTAAGTGATACAATTAATATTAATATAATCATTAATATAATAATTAGAATTAATATGTTAATATTAATATTGAGCAGAATTAATTTCAGCCTATTGGTTCGGCCTCCACAATAGTCACGGTCTCTCATGTGGCCCCTCGGTAATATGAATTGCCCACCCCTGATCTAGCGTGTTGCCTCTCTGTAAAGATGTTTAACTGTCTGTGACCTGTCTCCTGTATATCTTCCTTAGCTGTCTGTGACCTGTCTCCTGTATATCTTCCTTAGCTGTCTGTGACCTGTCTCCTGTATATCTTCCTTAGCTGTCTGTGACCTGTCTCCTGTATATCTTCCTTAGCTGTCTGTGACCTGTCTCCTGTATATCTTCCTTCCCCATCCCTGAGAGGGAAAACCACCAATGGCGGCTATATCCAAAACATTTAAGGACTTACATCCCTATCTGTGTAATGCGGCACCGTAGAGGGTAATGCTGGGGGTAGCAGTACTCCATGTATAGAGGGTAAAACAACTATATGCTCATGTTCAGTGGTCAGACCATGTTGGGGGTTGTTGTGTCCTATGAGTAGAGTATAACAGAATTGTATTATAGTCATGTCCAGTGGTTGGGTCATGTTGAGGGTTATGGAAATATCTTGTGTTCTAGGCATGTTGGGGGTTGTAGTCTTCTATCAATAGAGTATAATAGAATTGTGTTACAGTCATGTCCAGAGGCCAGGACATGTTAGGGGTTGTAGTGTTCTATGTGTGTAATAGGATTGTATTATGGTCGCGTCTATCAGTTGGGAGTCGTAGTGCTCTATGTTTAGAGCATAGTACAGGTGTATTATAGCCATGTCGTTGCCCCCATTTTCTCGATATATTTTCCGCAAGCATTAATTTACGATGATCCATAAGTCGCTTTTAGGAACCCGGCCTTTATTCTTCATAGCCAGGAGAACATAAACACATAATTCCTCGCTTGTTTAATAATCCATAATACAAGCCTGAAATAAAAGGTGCCAATGACTCGCAGAAATCCAACAAAGATATTATATTTTTCTCATCAATCTTAGTGGCCTTCACTATACTTTCCAATGCCGCAGGTATCATTAAAATCCATATATGTCATTGTGTTGTAAAAATTATTTAATACTTTTTGCAGAAATCTCTTTTAAGTGAAAGTCACGGATAGATTTCCTGTCGTCGGCTCACAGGAATACTCATCTCTGCGCGCCTAATGAAAACTGTCAGTCTTACATCCATAGCACATTATTACTAATGCAGGAGCGCTAGACAAATCTCTCTTTAAGTGGCTGATTTTCTATGTAATTACAGGTACAAGCAGATTGTAAAACCCTCCCGCCCTACACAGATCAAAGCAAAGTCCAGAGTATTGTCCCCGGATGTTATCCCACCTCGCGTGATAATATCACAGGGCGAAGAAAGCGGACGGTAAAATATTGTGTCTCATATACAAATACATTAGTGACCCTGCGCCTTCCCTCACCCCAGAAACAGTATCCAAAGGTCCAACCAAAAACTCATCACAAGTTATTTCTCTCGACAAGTTATGGTCATGGCCCAAAGTGTTGGCACCCTTGAAATTATTCCAGAAAATGAAGTATTTTGTTATACACATGTTTTTTTCCTTTATGTGCATTGGAAAAACATAAAATGACAGAGTAAAAAAGGCAGATTGGACATAATTCCACACAAAACCCCAAAAATGGTGTCGAGCATAATACGCTAGATAGTTCCAGAGTCTTTCAAGGGGCAACACGCTTGATAGTGACAGAGATTCTCAAGAAGCTTCAAACTAGATAGTTTCCAAAGAGGTAAAACTTTAGTTACTTCCAGGCGTTTGCTGGATATGAAATGGGTTCAGAACCATCAGTGGATTTTGTGGTCTCCCATTCCAGTCCTACCAGGGCTGATGCTGCTCAGCATCATCATCAGTCCCAACGCCTAGCTGGTGCACGAGATGTACAGGTTGTCTCTTGGGTATTTGTGCCTAGCAACATGAAGCGTAGGTTGCGGAGGGAGACAGGGCTACTGCAGCCTAAGTCCAGGATGCACCGCACTGAGCATGACCGTGACATGGCGGACCGTGATTGGTGGTTTGGGAGTCAGCTGATCCGGTGACCTGGCACCGCCTGATTGGTCATGGGTGACGTCTCCAATGGTGCGATGGTGGGCAGAGCTTAATCTTTAAATAGCCCACCCACAAACATGGCGGCGCGCTCTCATCGTTGAGCTGTGATGGTGTTGTGTGGACGCTTGGTCTCTTGGGCTCCACGTGTGCTTTAGTTTCTGGCAGGCAGGTTTAGTGGAAATAGGCAGGCTTAGATGAAATAGGCAGGTAGCTTCATCTGACAGTCTGGCTCTGACAAAGGGGTCGCCTCACACCCCAAGCAGTCTACAGACACCCTATTCCCGGTACCACCTGTAAGCCACGTGGAGAGATACTCCTCAGTCCGGTAGCACGCCGGCTGGGGACACGTATTCGCCGGCGTGAGTCACACACGCATCCTAGCACCAACTGTGTAGTCCCTGTGCTGTAACAGGACTACAGATATATTATTTATCGCACATCTCTCGTGCAGTTAACAGAGATAGTGCGAATTCCTATTCCCGCTCCGGTGTGCTGTAACACAGAGGGGATTGTTATTTAAGTTGGTTGTTTCCTTCTCACCCGGAAGGTGCTCGGCCGCAGTCCACCAGGCTGCATCGCGGACCCCGGGTTCGGTTGCGTTCCATTATAATAAAGTTGTTTGCAACCGTCCCCTTAACACAGGCTCTATCAAGAGGTAACACGCTACATAGTTCCAGAGTCTTTCAAGAGGTGACACGCTTGATAGTTAGAGAATTTCTCAAGAGGCAACACGCTTGATAGTTACAGAGTTTCTCAAGAGGCAACACGCTTGATAGTTAGAGAATTTCTCAAGAGGCAACACGCTTGATAGTTACAGAGCATCTCAAGAGGCAACACGCTTGATAGTTACAGAGTTTCTCAAGAGGCGACACGCTTGATAGAGAATTTCTCAGGAGGCAACACGCTTGATAGTTACAGGGTTTCTCAGGAGGCAACACGCTTGATAGTTACAGAGTTTCTCAAGAGGCAACACTCTTGATAGTTGCAGGGTTTCTCAAGAGGCAACACGTTTGATAGTTAAATAGTTTCTCAAGAGGCTTCAAGCTAGATAGTTGCAGATTTTTTTAAGAGGGAACAAGCAAGATAGTTAGAGTCTCTCAAGAATCAACACCCCAGAAGTAACATGTTAAATAGTTACCGAATCTCTCCAGAAGAAAAATACTAGATAGATACAGAATCTCTCAAGAGGCAACACGCCAGATAGTTACAGAGTCTCTTAATGGGCTTCAAGCTAGATAGGCACAATTTATCAAGAGACAAAATATTAGATAGTTACAGAGTTTATCAAGAGGCAAAATACTAGATAGTTACAGAGTTTATCAAGAGGCAAAATACTAGATAGTTACAAAGTTTATCAAGAGGCAGCACACTAGATAGTTAAAGAGTCTATCAAGAGGCAAAATACTAGATAGTTACAGAGTTTCCAAAGAGGTAAAACTTTAGTTACTTCAAGATCCTATCAATAGGCAACATGCTAGATAGTTCCAGAGTCTTTCAAGTTGCAACACGCTTGATAGTTACATAGTTTCTCAAGAGGCTTAAAACTAGATAATTACAGAGTTTATCAAGAGGCAACACTCTAGTTTGGTCCAGAGTCTTTCAAAGGGCAACACGCTTTATAGTTACATGGTTTCTCAAGATGATTCAAGCTAGATAGTTGCAGAATTTTTTAAGAGGGATCAAGCTAGATAGTTAGAGCCTCTCAAGAATCAACACACCAGAAGTAACATGTTAAATAGTTACCGAATCTCTCCAGAGGCAATATACTAGATAGATACAGAATTTCTCAAGAGGCAACACGCCAGAGAGTTACAGAGTCTCTTAATAGGCTTCAAGCTAGATAGGCAAGAGGAAGCACACTAGATAGTTACAGTTCATCAAGAGACAAACTACTAGATAGTTCCAGAGTTATCAAGAGGCAACACACTAGATATTTACAGAGTTTATCAAGAGGCAACACAGTAAATATGGTAATTACAGTGTGTTTCAAGAGGCAACACACTACATAATTGCAGAGTTTATCAAGAGGCAACATATTAGATAGTTACAGAGTTTATCAAGAGCTAACAAAGTAGATAGTTCCAGAGTCTTTCAAGAAGCAACACGCTTGATAGTTACAGCATTTCTCAAGAGGCTTGAAGCTAGGTAGTTCCAGAGTCTTTCAAGAGGGATCAAGCTAAATAGAGTCTCTCAAGAGTCAACATCCCAGATATTTCCAGAGTTATTTAAGCTTGTATTAGCACACTAGTTACAGAAAATCTCAAGAGACAACACGCTAGATAATTACTAATAGTCTCATATGAGGCAACAGCTTGAACAAAGGTGAACAGAATGACAAACATAATGTGTCAAAGGTGAAAATGCACCATGGAGGTAACATCCAACGACTGAGAAACCAAGAAACTTATGGTAACATCAAATCCATGATTCCATGACATTCTGCACATAAACACTGCTTCTTTCCTGACTGGAGAAGTCTCATAAGTTCTCATCTTTAGGCCTTGATAAAACCAAATGTGACCTAACAATAATAACACAAGACTTTATAGAAATTAGAAGAGACAAATGAATATATCCACTAATGTGAATCATGTCCTGTGGCCTCTGCGCATTCTGGTAAGCTGCAAAGTTCATATATGATGAAAAATATAGGATCTAATATGAAAATTTTTGATTTTCCTATGGTCTGTGGCCTCTCCATAGTCTGGAAAATAGAGCACATACAGTATACGGACAAAAGTATTGGGTCACAGTTCTCGAATTCCAATAACTCATTTAGTATGATTGCCCCCGGTGTATAACCTCTGGCCCCACTGCCCCCCGTGTATAACCTCCGCCCCCCGCCATGTCGTCTGCCTTTACTACCATGTGACAGAGCGGCCGGTGGTGCAGAGCTCACTGATACCAGTGCGGTCCTGTAATAGGAGCCACCAGGGCAACAAGTCCGTCCATGACATTTCTTTCTCCTGAATCTTCCCCCATCACCTGTGAGTGATATAATTGAGGAGTGGAAGAAACCACACGAAGTGGAGACCCCGTAATGTTATAGAGCGGGGTGTCGAGAGCTGAGGAGCAGAAAAGTCACCACAGCTCTGCTGACCCCATAACTGCAGAATCCAGACCTCCTCTGGTATAACATCAGCACAAACACTGCGCCCCCGCCAGGACAGGAGCTTCATGGCTGAGCAGCTGCATGTAGCCGTACATCACCAAGCACAATGCCGATCGTCGGATGGAGTGGTGTAAAGCCGTCACCACTGGACTCTGGAGGGGACCTTTTCTGTCTCTGTCTCCATCTCTATCTGCATCTGATGGAGGAGTCTGGGTTTGGTGATTCCAGGAGGACGTTACCCCCTGACTGCATTGTGCGCTGTACAAATGGAGGAGGAGGAGGATAATGCGATGGGCTGTTATCAGGGGTCGGCATTGGGCCTTTAGTTCCAATGAAGGGAAATCTTAACGCTTCAGCAAAAGACATTGTGGACAATTGTAGCTTCAGCTTTGTGGAAACAGTTTGGCCCCTTTCTGTTCCCCATGTCTGTGCCCTGTGCACAAGGTCCATACAGACATGGAGGGGGGAACATGACCGGCCGCATAGAGCCTGGACCTCAGCCCCATCTAACATTGATTGTGAGCCCGGACCCCCAACATCAGAGTATTGCAACACAAATGCTCTTCTGGATGAAGGAGAAAAAATTCCCACAGATGCTGCTAAAATCCTTCCCAGAAGAGCGGGAGCCGTTATATCTGCAGAGGGGCGACTCTATGTTAATGTCTATGGATGTAGAATGGGAGATCAGAAAAGCTCTTGTAGTTTAATGTGAGGGGGCACATACTTTTCTCCATATAGTGTATCTCTCCCCTGAACAGTCCATATATCAAAAGTCTTTGTAACCGATAATGGACCACATACAGTATTATATGTACGTAAATAAAACGTGTTAACAATCTTTTTTAATGGTCATGTGGCACCTTAATAATCTGGAGTCCCCCCTGCTCATAAATTTCACGTGCACAATCCTCCCATTAAAAGTGACACCTCATGGGCTTTGCATGAAGTTGTAAAATGTAAAAAAAAGTTTTGGGACATTTTTTATTTTTATTTGCAATGGATCAACTTTGGAAAAAATCAAGCCAGACATGTCACTGGAAGCAAGGATCACCAAGCTACGAGTTGACTACTTTGTACACATCATACGAAGAGAGCAGTCACTGGAGAAGAACATCATGGTCACATGAAGAAAGCGATCACTGGAGAAGGACATCATGGCCATACGAAGAGAGCAGTCACTGGAGAAGAACATCATGGTCACTTGAAGAAAGCGATCACTGGAGAAGGACATCATGGTCATACAAAGAGAGCGATCACTGGAGAAGGACATCATGGTCATACTAAGATAGCATTCACTGGAGAAGGGCATCATGGTCATACGAAGAGAGCAATCACTGGAGAAGCACATCATGGTCATACGAAGGGAGCAATCACTGGAGAAGGACATCATAGTTGTACGAAGAGAGCAATCATGGTCATACGAAAAGAGCAATCACTGGAGAAGGACATCACTGTCATACGAAGAGAATGATCACTGGAGAAGGACCTCATGGTCATGCGAAGAGAATGATCACTGGAGAAGGACATCATGGTCATTCGAAGAGAACGATCACTGGAGAAGGACATCATGGTCATACGAAGAGAGCAATCACTGGAGAAGGACATCATGGTCATACATAGAGAGCAATCACTGAAGAAGGATATCATGGTCATACAAAGAGAACGATCACTGGAGAAGGACATCATGGTCATTCGAAAAGAGCAATCACTGGAGAAGGACATCATGGTCATACATAGAGAGCAATCACTGGAGAAGGACATCATGGTCGTACAAAGAGAGCAATCACTGGAGAAGGACATCATGGTCGTACAAAGAGAACGATCACTGGAGAAGGACATCATGGTCATATGAAGAGAATGATCACTGGAGAAGGACGTCATGGCCATATGAAGAGAATGATCACTCGAGAAGGACATCATGGTCATACGAAGAAAGCAATCACTGGAGAAGGACATCATGGTCATACGAAGAGAGCAATCACTGGAGAAGGACATCATGGTCATAAGAAGAGAGCAATCACTGGAGAAGGACATCATGATCATACAAAGAGAGCAATCACTGGAGAAGGACATCATGATCGGAAGAATAGAAGGAACAAGGTGAAGAGGAAGACCAGCGACTCGATGGCTTGATACTATCAAGCTAACTGAATAGAAGACCCTGGTGGACCTATCTAGGCTTGCACAAGATTGATCTTCCTACAGATCGTTCATCCATCAAGTCGCTATTGCTCGAGATCAAGCCAAAGGCCGTTAAATAATAATCTAACATGAAATATATACAAGGGATAAGCGATACTTTTTTTGTAACTATTTGTTTTCCGGTGTCCTGTAGTCTGTGCATAATTTGTGAAGGAAAGTGCAAACATTGTATCAATCAGGTGCACATATGAATGGTCCTTGTAGCAGGTACGCTGTATATGAAGAGTGCATATGTGATGAGTGTTACATTTTGCGACTTTTTGTTTTCCTGTGGTCCATGCGAGGTCTGGGCAGTACCGTGCACATACTTCTCTCCAGCACTGGTCATATATGAAGGCTCCTTGTAACAAGTATATGGCGGTAGATGAAATGTGCATACGTGCAATGCGTTCCATGATTTTTTGTGTTTTCCGGTGTCCTGTGGCCTCTGCACCGTCTGGGAAGCACATTGCACATATTTCTCTCTTTGCAGACTAGTGCTACCATTTTTTTTGTCATTCCAATTTCATTTCTAGGGCTGTGCGGACTGCGGGCTCAGCAGTCACTGGAGTCTGAGGAGACTCTAGGGACCTCCTCGCTGTTCTATATGCAAATGTCTCTGCACCTGGGCAGCCGAGCAGGATTGTAGACAGTTTAGTTATGCAAATCTGATTGATCGAGAGCATATTGCAGAAGAACACACGCAGGCCTGAGACACTGGCAGCTATATTTCACTGGCTAAATTCCCAAAGAAAAAAAAAAAATGTAAATGCCAAGCATTTTGATGCATATTCGTTTCAACCCCTGGAGTGCAATAGTTTTTTTCATTTTTTTCCTGTACGTGTTTAACACTTTGGTTCGATGTTGTTAATGCAGATTTTTTGTAGTGTTGCAAAATTAACAGAAGGTTTATTTAAAAAAAAAAAAAAAAAAATCTTTTACTTTTTTTTTTTTGTTATCTGTGATGTCACCGCACCAAAAGGTCTGCCAGTGTATTTAAAATAATTCCCCAGGCAAGTGGATAAATGCAGTGTTAAAATATAATTAGGTCTTTCTGTACTGTAAAGGGCACCCACGGTGCACTTCTACCGAGAGCTGCATTTGTATAACTTGCTCGCACTTTCATCGTATTAAAAGAAATATTAAAACAAGATATCTGTGATCACTGTCACGGAGAAAAAAAAAAAAAAAGTCCTTTTGAAATCACAGGGATATAGAGGGATTCCGCCACATACAAGTAATGAAGTGACAAAAAATATGTCTGCCCGTAATATCCAGACTATTAATATTCATATATAATATTTTCTGCAACACTAAAATTTCAACAACGTATATACCATTAATCCCGGTGCTGTAGCCGCCGCGTCCTGGATATTGTGAAACGCAAATCACTGGGATTGTAGGGATCGTTCGCTCAGCGTTGGATGAAATTAAATATTTTTTTTTATTGTCCATTTCGAGTGTTTCATTATTAATATTTTCAGCCGCCAAGGGTTTTTTTATACACGTTTTTATAAATTTTTAGTTTTATTTGGATGACAGGTTAATCAATTAATTAATTAATAATTAATCACCGATTAATAAAAATGATACCAATTAAATAAACATGTAAATAGCTAATGAATAATAATAAAACATTTATATTTGTAATTTAATCTGTTTATTATTAAATATGCAGTAAAATGCAATAAATTAAGAAATGCATATATTATTTGTAGAAGTAGGAATACTACTATTGATATTATATTAGCAGTACTATTATTTTAAATATTTTAATATTATTATTTCATCTTATTTAAAATATTATTAGGACCTTATTTTATTATTGTATTTTTTTATTATTTTAATATTATTTAAATTATTATTATTATTATTATTATTGACATTTTAATAGTAGTACTATTGTTTGAAATATTTTATTATTATTTTAATATTATTTTATTATTTTAAATATTATTATGTCAATGTATTATTTTAAATATTGCATTATTATTATTTTATTATTTTAAATTGTATTATTAATATTATTATTTATTATTTTATTGGTAGCACTATTCATTTAAATATTTGATTATTAGTATTGTAATGTTATTATATTATTTTAATTATTGCTATCTTATTTTATTATTTTAAATATGTTATTATTATTGTAATATTATTTTATTATTTTAAATATTATTATTTTAATTTATTAATTTAAATATCGTATTATTATTATTTTAATTATTATTATTCATTTATTATTATTGTTGATATGTTAGTAGTAGTACACTTATTTTAAATATTTTATTATTATTTTAATCTTTATTTTTTTATTATTATTATTATTTATTGCATTTAAATGAATAATTATTATTTTTAATAATAATTATAATACTATTGATATTATTCTTATTTCTAGAATTTTTTTTCCATTTTTTTGTTGTTAATACATCATTATTATAGCAATAGAAATATATTAATTTTGTTTATTTATTTAATATTTAATTATTTATCATTTATTAATTTTGCTATTATTGTTTTGTTTTTTTTTCTTCTCATTTTATGTTGTTGTATATCGCTGCAGTCATTCTCGACGTGACTGACAGGCATGCATTTTATCTACAGGGCACTCATGTTTTTATTTATTACCCTAAATGACCATAGAATTGAGGCTACCGTGTCCTGCATGGCGAAAATAAAGCCCTTTGTTTGCCCTTCTCCCACAAAGTGGCCATATGACAGGCTGAGCCTTTGCCAGAGGGTCAGAAATGGAGGTCCTGAGAAAGGTCAGGTTTAATCTGTCCCCACGATGCCCCAGTGCATCCTTCAAAACATCTGACTACCAAAAGGGGCTCAGCTCGGTGACTGACAGAATTCTTAATTGTATCCACTCATTCATGACAATTTGATTAAAATATTACGCCAAAGTCTCGCCCCCTGTTTGCTTCGATCCTCCAAATCTAATTTTGAATTTTCAGAAAAGAGATTACCTTCACAAGCATGACTGGGACGCCATTAACTTCTACTTAATCTTTATTACTGATGTGAGTTTAACATATGTACGCTTTCGCTCCGCTCCAAAGTAACATCTCAGCAATATACCAGTGCGGACAGTAATTTGCACTTTGATATTCTGCAAGACTGAGACTGCGACTCCACACAAATAATAATATGACTGGCAGAATCCTTCCCATTAACCATTATGAAGTGGCTACAACACAACTATGGAGAAAAGTTAGAAGAAGAAAGGCAGAGGATATCTAGAAACAGCACCACTCTAGCCTAAAGGCAGTGTCAGGTATTGCAACTCAGCTCCATTCACTTCAACACCCGAATCATGGAGAAGTGCTGCTTTTGGAAACTCTTTTCACTAAGCTCTACCAAACACTTGTATAAGAGATGTTTTTCTTCCTACAGAACGGTGTTTCAGTAGTTGGCGGCTCAGAACAATTAGCAAAAGAAGCTCTAGAGAAATCTCCGCATAAAGACTTATAGGGACCTTTTATATTTACTGTATACATCTGGAAAATTGAATTAATTCGTTTTATACTCCAGAGCTGCGCTCGCTATTCTGCTAGTGCAGTCACTGTGTACATACATTACATTACTGATCCTGAATTACCTCCTGTATTATACTCCAGAGCTGCACTCACTATTCTGCTGGTGCAGTCACTGTGTACATACATTACATTACTGATCCTGTTCTGATCCTGAGTTACATCCTGTATTATACTCGAGAGCTGCACTCACTATTCTGCTGGTGCAGTCACTGTGTACATACATTACATTACTGATCCTGTACTGATCCTGAGTTACATCCTGTATTATACTCCAGAGCTGCACTCACTATTCTGCTGGTGCAGTCACTGTGTACATACATTACATTACTGATCCTGAGTTACATCCTGCATTATACTCCAGAGCTGCACTCACTATTCTGCTGGTACAGTCACTGTGTACATACATTACATTACTGATCCTGTACTGATCCTGAGTTACATCCTGTATTATACTCCACAGCTGCACTCACAATTCTGCTGGTGCAGTCACTGTGTACATACATTACATTACTGGTCCTGTACTGATCCTGAGTTACCTCCTGTATTATACCCCAGAGCTGCACTCACTATTCTGCTGGTGCAGTCACTGTGTACATACATTACATTTCTGATCCTGAGTTACATCCTGTATTATACTCCAGAGCTGCACTCACTATTCTGCTGGTGCAGTCACTGTGTACATACAATACATTACTGATCCTTTACTGATCCAGAGTTACCTCCTGTATTATACCCCAGAGCTGCACTCACTATTCTGCTGGTGCAGTCACTGTGTACATACATTACATTTCTGATCCTGTACTGATCCATGGTTACATCTTGTATTATACCCCAGAGCTGCACTCACTATTCTGCTGGTGCAGTCACTGTGTACATACATTATATTACTGATCCTGTACTGATCCTGAGTTACCTCCTGTATTATACTCCAGAGCTGCGCTCACTATTCCGCTGGTGGAGTCACTGTGTACATACATTACATTACTGATCCTGAGTTACCTCCTGTATTATACTCCAGAGCTGCACTCACTATTCTGCTGATGCAGTCACTGTGTACATACATTACATTACTGATCCTGTACTGATCCTGAGTTACATCCTGTATTATACTCCAGAGCTGCACTCACTATTCTGCTGGTGCTGTCACTGTGTACATATATTACATTACTGATCCTGAGTTACACCCTGTATTATACTCCAGAGCTGCACTCACTATTCTGCTGGTGCAGTCACTGTGTACATACATTACATTACTGATCCTGAGTTACATCCTGTATTATGCTCCAGAGCTGCACTCACTATTCTGCTGGTGCAGTCACTGTGTACATACATTACATTACTGATCCTTTACTGATCCTGAGTTACCTCCTGTATTATACCCCAGAGCTGCACTCACTATTCTGCTGGTGCAGTCACTGTGTACATACATTACATTTCTGATCCTGTACTGATCCATGGTTACATCTTGTATTATACCCCAGAGCTGCACTCACTATTCTGCTGGTGCAGTCACTGTGTACATACATTATATTACTGATCCTGTACTGATCCTGAGTTACCTCCTGTATTATACTCCAGAGCTGCGCTCACTATTCCGCTGGTGGAGTCACTGTGTACATACATTACATTACTGATCCTGAGTTACCTCCTGTATTATACTCCAGAGCTGCACTCACTATTCTGCTGATGCAGTCACTGTGTACATACATTACATTACTGATCCTGTACTGATCCTGAGTTACATCCTGTATTATACTCCAGAGCTGCACTCACTATTCTGCTGGTGCAGTCACTGTGTACATACATTACATTACTGATCCTGAGTTACATCCTGCATTATACTCCAGAGCTGCACTCACTATTCTGCTGGTACAGTCACTGTGTACATACATTACATTACTGATCCTGTACTGATCCTGAGTTACATCCTGTATTATACTCCACAGCTGCACTCACTATTCTGCTGGTGCAGTCACTGTGTACATACATTACATTACTGGTCCTGTACTGATCCTGAGTTACCTCCTGTATTATACCCCAGAGCTGCACTCACTATTCTGCTGGTGCAGTCACTGTGTACATACATTACATTTCTGATCCTGAGTTACATCCTGTATTATACCCCAGAGCTGCACTCACTATTCTGCTGGTGCAGTCACTGTGTACATACATTACATTTCTGATCCTGTACTGATCCATGGTTACATCTTGTATTATACCCCAGAGCTGCACTCACTATTCTGCTGGTGCAGTCACTGTGTACATACATTATATTACTGATCCAGAGTTACCTCCTGTATTATACCCCAGAGCTGCACTCACTATTCTGCTGGTGCAGTCACTGTGTACATACATTACATTACTGATCCAGAGTTACCTCCTGTATTATACCCCAGAGCTGCACTCACTATTCTGCTGGTGCAGTCACTGTGTACATACATTACATTTCTGATCCTGTACTGATCCATGGTTACATCTTGTATTATACCCCAGAGCTGCACTCACTATTCTGCTGGTGCAGTCACTGTGTACATACATTATATTACTGATCCTGTACTGATCCTGAGTTACCTCCTGTATTATACTCCAGAGCTGCGCTCACTATTCCGCTGGTGGAGTCACTGTGTACATACATTACATTACTGATCCTGAGTTACCTCCTGTATTATACTCCAGAGCTGCACTCACTATTCTGCTGATGCAGTCACTGTGTACATACATTACATTACTGATCCTGTACTGATCCTGAGTTACATCCTGTATTATACTCCAGAGCTGCACTCACTATTCTGCTGGTGCTGTCACTGTGTACATATATTACATTACTGATCCTGAGTTACATCCTGTATTATACTCCAGAGCTGCACTCACTATTCTGCTGGTGCAGTCACTGTGTACATACATTACATTACTGATCCTGAGTTACATCCTGTATTATGCTCCAGAGCTGCACTCACTATTCTGCTGGTGCAGTCACTGTGTACATACATTACATTACTGATCCTTTACTGATCCTGAGTTACCTCCTGTATTATACCCCAGAGCTGCACTCACTATTCTGCTGGTGCAGTCACTGTGTACATACATTACATTTCTGATCCTGTACTGATCCATGGTTACATCTTGTATTATACCCCAGAGCTGCACTCACTATTCTGCTGGTGCAGTCACTGTGTACATACATTATATTACTGATCCTGTACTGATCCTGAGTTACCTCCTGTATTATACTCCAGAGCTGCGCTCACTATTCCGCTGGTGGAGTCACCGTGTACATACATTACATTACTGATCCTGAGTTACCTCCTGTATTATACTCCAGAGCTGCACTCACTATTCTGCTGATGCAGTCACTGTGTACATACATTACATTACTGATCCTGTACTGATCCTGAGTTACATCCTGTATTATACTCCAGAGCTGCACTCACTATTCTGCTGGTGCAGTCACTGTGTACATATATTACATTACTGATCCTGAGTTACATCCTGTATTATACTCCAGAGCTGAACTCACTATTCTGCTGGTGCAGTCACTGTGTACATACATTACATTACTGATCCTGAGTTACATCCTGTATTATCCTCCAGAGCTGCACTCACTATTCTGCTGGTGCAGTCACTGTGTACATACATTACATTACTGATCCTGAGTTACATCCTGTATTATCCTCCAGAGCTGCACTCACTATTCTGCTGGTGCAGTCACTGTGTACATACATTACATTACTGATCCTGAGTTACATCCTGTATTATGCTCCAGAGCTGCACTCACTATTCTGCTGGTGCAGTCACTGTGTACATACATTACATTACTGATCCTTTACTGATCCTGAGTTACCTCCTGTATTATACCCCAGAGCTGCACTCACTATTCTGCTGGTGCAGTCACTGTGTACATACATTACATTTCTGATCCTGTACTGATCCATGGTTACATCTTGTATTATACCCCAGAGCTGCACTCACTATTCTGCTGGTGCAGTCACTGTGTACATACATTATATTACTGATCCTGTACTGATCCTGAGTTACCTCCTGTATTATACTCCAGAGCTGCGCTCACTATTCCGCTGGTGGAGTCACTGTGTACATACATTACATTACTGATCCTGAGTTACCTCCTGTATTATACTCCAGAGCTGCACTCACTATTCTGCTGATGCAGTCACTGTGTACATACATTACATTACTGATCCTGTACTGATCCTGAGTTACATCCTGTATTATACTCCAGAGCTGCACTCACTATTCTGCTGGTGCAGTCACTGTGTACATACATTACATTACTGATCCTGAGTTACATCCTGCATTATACTCCAGAGCTGCACTCACTATTCTGCTGGTACAGTCACTGTGTACATACATTACATTACTGATCCTGTACTGATCCTGAGTTACATCCTGTATTATACTCCACAGCTGCACTCACTATTCTGCTGGTGCAGTCACTGTGTACATACATTACATTACTGGTCCTGTACTGATCCTGAGTTACCTCCTGTATTATACCCCAGAGCTGCACTCACTATTCTGCTGGTGCAGTCACTGTGTACATACATTACATTTCTGATCCTGAGTTACATCCTGTATTATACCCCAGAGCTGCACTCACTATTCTGCTGGTGCAGTCACTGTGTACATACATTACATTTCTGATCCTGTACTGATCCATGGTTACATCTTGTATTATACCCCAGAGCTGCACTCACTATTCTGCTGGTGCAGTCACTGTGTACATACATTATATTACTGATCCAGAGTTACCTCCTGTATTATACCCCAGAGCTGCACTCACTATTCTGCTGGTGCAGTCACTGTGTACATACATTACATTACTGATCCAGAGTTACCTCCTGTATTATACCCCAGAGCTGCACTCACTATTCTGCTGGTGCAGTCACTGTGTACATACATTACATTTCTGATCCTGTACTGATCCATGGTTACATCTTGTATTATACCCCAGAGCTGCACTCACTATTCTGCTGGTGCAGTCACTGTGTACATACAATATGTTACTGATCCTGTACTGATCCTGAGTTACCTCCTGTATTATACTCCAGAGCTGCGCTCACTATTCCGCTGGTGGAGTCACTGTGTACATACATTACATTACTGATCCTGAGTTACCTCCTGTATTATACTCCAGAGCTGCACTCACTATTCTGCTGATGCAGTCACTGTGTACATACATTACATTACTGATCCTGTACTGATCCTGAGTTACATCCTGTATTATACTCCAGAGCTGCACTCACTATTCTGCTGGTGCTGTCACTGTGTACATATATTACATTACTGATCCTGAGTTACATCCTGTATTATACTCCAGAGCTGCACTCACTATTCTGCTGGTGCAGTCACTGTGTACATACATTACATTACTGATCCTGAGTTACATCCTGTATTATGCTCCAGAGCTGCACTCACTATTCTGCTGGTGCAGTCACTGTGTACATACATTACATTACTGATCCTTTACTGATCCTGAGTTACCTCCTGTATTATACCCCAGAGCTGCACTCACTATTCTGCTGGTGCAGTCACTGTGTACATACATTACATTTCTGATCCTGTACTGATCCATGGTTACATCTTGTATTATACCCCAGAGCTGCACTCACTATTCTGCTGGTGCAGTCACTGTGTACATACATTATATTACTGATCCTGTACTGATCCTGAGTTACCTCCTGTATTATACTCCAGAGCTGCGCTCACTATTCCGCTGGTGGAGTCACCGTGTACATACATTACATTACTGATCCTGAGTTACCTCCTGTATTATACTCCAGAGCTGCACTCACTATTCTGCTGATGCAGTCACTGTGTACATACATTACATTACTGATCCTGTACTGATCCTGAGTTACATCCTGTATTATACTCCAGAGCTGCACTCACTATTCTGCTGGTGCAGTCACTGTGTACATATATTACATTACTGATCCTGAGTTACATCCTGTATTATACTCCAGAGCTGCACTCACTATTCTGCTGGTGCAGTCACTGTGTACATACATTACATTACTGATCCTGAGTTACATCCTGTATTATGCTCCAGAGCTGCACTCACTATTCTGCTGGTGCAGTCACTGTGTACATACATTACATTACTGATCCTGTACTGATCCTGAGTTACATCCTGTATTATATCCCAGAGCTGCACTCACTATTCTGCTGGTGGAGTCACTGTGTACATACATTACATTACTGATCCTGTACTGATCCTGAGTTACATTCTGTATTATACTCCAGAGCTGCTCTCACTATTCTGCTGGTGCAGTCACTGTGTACATACATTAGATTACTGATCCTGTACTGATCCTGAGTTACATCCTGTATTATACTCCAGAGCTGCACTCACTATTCTGCTGGTGCAGTCACTGTGTACATACATTACATTACTGATCCTGAGTTACATCCTGTATTATGCTGCAGAGCTGCACTCACTATTGTGCTGGTGCAGTCACTGTGTACATACATTACATTACTGATCCTGAGTTACATCCTGTATTATACTCCAGAGCTGCACTCACTATTCTGCTGATGCAATCACTGTGTACATACATTACATTACTGATCCTGAGTTGCATCCTGTATTATACCCCAGAGCTGCACTCACTATTCTGCTGGTGGAGTCACTGTGTACATACATCACATTACTGATCCTGTACTGATCCTGAGTTACATCCTGTATTATGCTCCAGAGCTGCACTCACTATTCTGCTGGTGCAGTCACTGTGTACATACATTACATTACTGATCCTGAGTTACATCCTGTATTGTACTCCAGAGCTGCACTCACTATTCTGCTGGTGCAGTCACTGTGTACATACATTACATTACTGATCCTGAGTTACATCCTGTATTATACTCCAGAGCTGCACTCACTATTCTGCTGATGCAATCACTGTGTACATACATTACATTACTGATCCTGTACTGATCCTGAGTTGCATCCTGTATTATACCCCAGAGCTGCACTCACTATTCTGCTGGTGGAGTCACTGTGTACATACATTACATTACTGATCCTGTACTGATCATGAGTTACATCCTGTATTATGCTCCAGAGCTGCACTCACTATTCTTCTGGTGTAGTCACTGTGTATATACATTACATTACTGATCCTGTACTGATCCTGAGTTACATCCTGTATTATACTCCAGAGCTGCACTCACTATTCTGCTGGTGCAGTCACTGTGTACATACATTACATTACTGATCCTGAGTTACATCCTGTATTATGCTCCAGAGCTGCACTCACTATTCTGCTGGTGCAGTCACTGTGTACATACATTACATTACTGATCCTGAGTTACATCCTGTATTATACTCCAGAGCTGCACTCACTATTCTGCTGATGCAATCACTGTGTACATACATTACATTACTGATCCTGTACTGATCCTGAGTTGCATCCTGTATTATACCCCAGAGCTGCACTCACTATTCTGCTGGTGGAGTCACTGTGTACATACATTACATTACTGATCCTGTACTGATCCTGAGTTACATCCTGTATTATACTCCAGAGCTGCACTCACTATTCTGCTGGTGCAGTCACTGTGCACATACATTACATTACTGATCCTGAGTTACATCCTGTATTATACTCCAGAGCTGCACTCACTATTCTGCTGGTGCAGTCACTGTGTACATACATTACATTTCTGATCCTGTACTGATCGATGGTTACATCTTGTATTATACCCCAGAGCTGCACTCACTATTCTGCTGGTGCAGTCACTGTGTACATACATTATATTACTGATCCTGTACTGATCCTGAGTTACCTCCTGTATTATACTCCAGAGCTGCGCTCACTATTCCGCTGGTGGAGTCACCGTGTACATACATTACATTACTGATCCTGAGTTACCTCCTGTATTATACTCCAGAGCTGCACTCACTATTCTGCTGATGCAGTCACTGTGTACATACATTACATTACTGATCCTGTACTGATCCTGAGTTACATCCTGTATTATACTCCAGAGCTGCACTCACTATTCCGCTGGTGGAGTCACCGTGTACATACATTACATTACTGATCCTGAGTTACCTCCTGTATTATACTCCAGAGCTGCACTCACTATTCTGCTGATGCAGTCACTGTGTACATACATTACATTACTGATCCTGTACTGATCCTGAGTTACATCCTGTATTATACTCCAGAGCTGCACTCACTATTCTGCTGGTGCAGTCACTGTGTACATATATTACATTACTGATCCTGAGTTACATCCTGTATTATACTCCAGAGCTGCACTCACTATTCTGCTGGTGCATTCACTGTGTACATACATTACATTACTGATCCTGTACTGATCCTGAGTTACATCCTGTATTATACCCCAGAGCTGCACTCACTATTCTGCTGGTGGAGTCACTGTGTACATACATTACATTACTGATCCTGTACTGATCCTGAGTTACATTCTGTATTATACTCCAGAGCTGCTCTCACTATTCTGCTGGTGCAGTCACTGTGTACATACATTAGATTACTGATCCTGTACTGATCCTGAGTTACATCCTGTATTATACTCCAGAGCTGCACTCACTATTCTGCTGGTGCAGTCACTGTGTACATACATTACATTACTGATCCTGAGTTACATCCTGTATTATGCTGCAGAGCTGCACTCACTATTCTGCTGGTGCAGTCACTGTGTACTACATTACATTACTGATCCTGAGTTACATCCTGTATTATACTCCAGAGCTGCACTCACTATTCTGCTGATGCAATCACTGTGTACATACATTACATTACTGATCCTGAGTTGCATCCTGTATTATACCCCAGAGCTGCACTCACTATTCTGCTGGTGGAGTCACTGTGTACATACATCACATTACTGATCCTGTACTGATCCTGAGTTACATCCTGTATTATGCTCCAGAGCTGCACTCACTATTCTGCTGGTGCAGTCACTGTGTACATACATTACATTACTGATCCTGAGTTACATCCTGTATTGTACTCCAGAGCTGCACTCACTATTCTGCTGGTGCAGTCACTGTGTACATACATTACATTACTGATCCTGAGTTACATCCTGTATTATACTCCAGAGCTGCACTCACTATTCTGCTGATGCAATCACTGTGTACATACATTACATTACTGATCCTGTACTGATCCTGAGTTGCATCCTGTATTATACCCCTGAGCTGCACTCACTATTCTGCTGGTGCAGTCACTGTGTACATACATTACATTACTGATCCTGTACTGATCCTGAGTTACATCCTGTATTATGCTCCAGAGCTGCACTTACTATTCTTCTGGTGTAGTCACTGTGTACACACATTACATTACTGATCCTGTACTGATCCTGAGTTACATCCTGTATTATACTCCAGAGCTGCACTCACTATTCTGCTGGTGCAGTCACTGTGTACATACATTACATTACTGATCCTGAGTTACATCCTGTATTATGCTCCAGAGCTGCACTCACTATTCTGCTGGTGCAGTCACTGTGTACATACATTACATTACTGATCCTGAGTTACATCCTGTATTATACTCCAGAGCTGCACTCACTATTCTGCTGATGCAATCACTGTGTACATACATTACATTACTGATCCTGTACTGATCCTGAGTTGCATCCTGTATTATACCCCAGAGCTGCACTCACTATTCTGCTGGTGGAGTCACTGTGTACATACATTACATTACTGATCCTGTACTGATCCTGAGTTACATCCTGTATTATGCTCCAGAGCTGCACTCACTATTCTGCTGGTGCAGTCACTGTGTACATACATTACATTACTGATCCTGAGTTACATCCTGTATTGTACTCCAGAGCTGCACTCACTATTCTGCTGGTGCAGTCACTGTGTACATACATTACATTACTGATCCTGAGTTACATCCTGTATTATACTCCAGAGCTGCACTCACTATTCTGCTGATGCAATCACTGTGTACATACATTACATTACTGATCCTGTACTGATCCTGAGTTGCATCCTGTATTATACCCCTGAGCTGCACTCACTATTCTGCTGGTGCAGTCACTGTGTACATACATTACATTACTGATCCTGTACTGATCCTGAGTTACATCCTGTATTATGCTCCAGAGCTGCACTTACTATTCTTCTGGTGTAGTCACTGTGTACACACATTACATTACTGATCCTGTACTGATCCTGAGTTACATCCTGTATTATACTCCAGAGCTGCACTCACTATTCTGCTGGTGCAGTCACTGTGTACATACATTACATTACTGATCCTGAGTTACATCCTGTATTATGCTCCAGAGCTGCACTCACTATTCTGCTGGTGCAGTCACTGTGTACATACATTACATTACTGATCCTGAGTTACATCCTGTATTATACTCCAGAGCTGCACTCACTATTCTGCTGATGCAATCACTGTGTACATACATTACATTACTGATCCTGTACTGATCCTGAGTTGCATCCTGTATTATACCCCAGAGCTGCACTCACTATTCTGCTGGTGGAGTCACTGTGTACATACATTACATTACTGATCCTGTACTGATCCTGAGTTACATCCTGTATTATGCTCCAGAGCTGCACTCACTATTCTTCTGGTGTAGTCACTGTGTACACACATTACATTACTGATCCTGTACTGATCCTGAGTTACATCTTGTATTATACTCCAGAGCTGCACTCACTATTCTGCTGGTGCAGTCACTGTGTACATACATTACATTACTGATCCTGAGTTACATCCTGTATTATGCTCCAGAGCTGCACTCACTATTCTGCTGGTGCAGTCACTGTGTACATACATTACATTACTGATCCTGAGTTGCATCCTGTATTATACTCCAGAGCTGCACTCACTATTCTGCTGATGCAATCACTGTGTACATACATTACATTACTGATCCTGTACTGATCCTGAGTTGCATCCTGTATTATACCCCAGAGCTGCACTCACTATTCTGCTGGTGGAGTCACTGTGTACATACATTACATTACTGATCCTGTACTGATCCTGAGTTACATCCTGTATTATACTCCAGAGCTGCACTCACTATTCTGCTGGTGCAGTCACTGTGTACATACATTACATTACTGATCCTGAGTTACATCCTGTATTATGCTCCAGAGCTGCACTCACTATTCTGCTGGTGCAGTCACTGTGTACATACATTACATTACTGATCCTGAGTTACATCCTGTATTATACTCCAGAGCTGCACTCACTATTCTGCTGATGCAATCACTGTGTACATACATTACATTACTGATCCTGTACTGATCCTGAGTTACATCCTGTATTATACCCCAGAGCTGCACTCACTATTCTGCTGGTGGAGTCACTGTGTACATACATTACATTACTGATCCTGTACTGATCCTGAGTTACCTCCTGTATTATACTCCAGAGCAGCACTCACTATTCTGCTGGTGCAGTCTCTGTGTACATACATTACATTACTGATCCTGTACTGATCCTGAGTTACATCCTGTATTATATTCCAGACTTGCACTCACTATTCTGCTGGTGCAGTCACTGTGTACATACATTACATTACTGATCCTGTACTGATCCTGAGTTACATCCTGTATTATACTCCAGAGCTGAACTCACTATTCTGCTGGTGCAGTCACTGTGTACATACATTACATTACTGATCCTGAGTTACATCCTGTATTATCCTCCAGAGCTGCACTCACTATTCTGCTGGTGCAGTCACTGTGTACATACATTACATTACTGATCCTGTACTGATCCTGAGTTACATCCTGTATTATACTCCAGAGCTGAACTCACTATTCTGCTGGTGCAGTCACTGTGTACATACATTACATTACTGATCCTGAGTTACATCCTGTATTATCCTCCAGAGCTGCACTCACTATTCTGCTGGTGCAGTCACTGTGTACATACATTACATTACTGATCCTGAGTTACATCCTGTATTATCCTCCAGAGCTGCACTCACTATTCTGCTGGTGCAGTCACTGTGTACATACATTACATTACTGATCCTGAGTTACATCCTGTATTATCCTCCAGAGCTGCACTCACTATTCTGCTGGTGCAGTCACTGTGTACATACATTACATTACTGATCCTGAGTTACATCCTGTATTATCCTCCAGAGCTGCACTCACTATTCTGCTGGTGCAGTCACTGTGTACATACATTACATTACTGATCCTGTACTGATCCTGAGTTACATCCTGTATTATACTCCAGAGCTGAACTCACTATTCTGCTGGTGCAGTCACTGTGTACATACATTACATTACTGATCCTGAGTTACATCCTGTATTATCCTCCAGAGCTGCACTCACTATTCTGCTGGTGCAGTCACTGTGTACATACATTACATTACTGATCCTGTACTGATCCTGAGTTACATCCTGTATTATACTCCAGAGCTGCACTCACTATTCTGCTGGTACAGTCACTGGGTACATACATTACATTACTGATCCTGTACTGATCCTGAGTTGCATCCTGTATTATACTACAGAGCTGCACTCACTATTCAGGTGATGCAGATCTTAACCTTTACTGATCCTAAGATATGACTTGTATTATACTGTACATCAGAGCTGCGCTCAGAATTCTGCAGGAATCAGAGCTGAAATTTCCCAGCATTTTTTTTCTTGTTCAATATCTCACCAGAGTTTGTTCTTATGATTTACTTCCTGTCTGACACCAGATACTGTACAGTAATCATAAAAGCTGAAAACCGTACCGCCCGGTCATGTCCTATGAAAGCTCAGCTCTCTTAGGGGTGCACCTAATCACAAACTTGTCAATTGTTTTTAATGAAAACCAGCAGAATTTTGAATGCAGCTCTGGAGTATAGTAACATATATTTAATTCTTAGAACAAAATCAGATCTTGTCATACTTAATTAGGCAAGAACAGTCTACACGTATTACTGCCATCATAATTCAGCCTTAAAGGAGCTACCCACAAGATTCTACCTCCCTTTAACCTGTTAATCATTCTCACAGTATCTTAAAAAGGACCATTCATCTCTTTCATAATCACCGTATTTCCCTTGTCTAATTATTGCTTTACACAAACAACCGCCAGAGACTCCGGCGAATATCATAGAGCGTTGTAAAGCCCGTTAATAATAAGTGACCTATTATATATCGCGACCCTTCTATTCTTTCCGCTAAGACCTCGATCAGGGTTAATCTTCCTTGTTCTTCTAATTTTACATAAATCATTATTTTGTTAAACAATGAAAAAAATTTTGGGCAAAAATACAATTTATGAAAAATATCAATTTTAAAAACGTCACCGAAAAAAAAAAAAAACTGTAGATAAATGGATGATTTTTTTTTTTCATACTTATGAAAAATATTAATTTGATGTTTACTCCCGGGAATGGGAAAACACAAAATAGGTCATCTTTCCGAGGCAAGCATTACTACAGGGGATAAAATGCCTATCTGTTCCCAGCATAGCATCAAATTAGGATCTTACTGTTGCAATGTGATCCTACGCGGTGGATGCCAAGTCATATACTTAATTTTAGGCAAATATTTACCACTATCCGAACAGCGTTTTGGTGCATGTGTTTACGGAACGCAATAGGCAACAACAAAAAAAAACAAATCTCCACGATCGGGCTTATCCTGGTATTGTTCCGTTGCCCGACAGAGCCTAAAACAAAAGATATCTCCCAGCAAAACAAATCACCCTCTGTTCAAAAACGAATCCATTGATTTTATTTGTAGGAGGGAAAACGGCAGTAGATAGCAAGGCCATCTGTTTATTGTGACAAAATTCTGGCATTTTTGTCTTTTTATAGGATCTGGGTTTTTTTTTAATTTTTTTTTTATAGTATTATTATTTCCAAAACCGGTTTAGGCACAAAAAAAATGAAAAAAAAATAAAATAAAATAATCAGGTCCCTTATTTAAATTCCCATGAAAAGGTTGTAGAATATTTATGGGCTTGAAAAGAAAAAAATAAAAACTTTTTGTAATTTATAAACCTGGAAAAATATAGTCATAAAACACATAAACACTTTTGGCGGCGGCGGCTTGTAGTGATACCAGCATGATATCCCGGTGCTATTATTTTTATTGTAATATATTGATATACCAAAATTATAAGGCACTAGAGGTAAGAACAGCGTCGGAGGACGCCATTGTTCAGGTGATAATGCTATTGATTCTGAATGGTAATGGTATCAATTCTAAGTGGCGGTAACGGGGTCTTTTAGAACAATAGTGTAATCAAACACACCCTCGTGCCTCTTACTCGGTAGGGGGTGAATTTCATTGCAAGTGTCTTTAGGCAGCAGAAGCCTGTAACGATGAACACAAAGTTAACTCGTTTCATGCTGAAGACGTTACGTGGAGTAAAAAGACAGAAAATAGTGAAAAAAAAGGGTAAGAACTACAATTCCCTTTGCAGTTATTCACTAGTCCATTTTGATGCTTTAGTCCCATGTGTCTGCTGCAAAGCAGCATAAATATGTCGTGGTCAGGGGCGGACATACCGCCGGTGTAGCCGGTGCAACTGCACCGGGGTCCAGCAGTGCAGGGGGGCCCTTGCCGGGCGGCTAATATTGAGGCAATCTGGCCTGCTTCTCGGAGCCCCAGGAGGCCCATGGCCAGATTGCCCTCATCATGTGCAGCGGGTAGGGAGCGATCCCCCCAGCTCCGCTGCTGACAGGAGGAAAATGGCAGCGGAGCTGGGGGATCCGTCCTCTGCTTCCTGCCCGGCGCTTCCTCCCTGACCCAGCCGCGCACAGCTTTATGACGTCATCATGCAGCACGCGCCTGGGTCAGAGAGAAAGTTCCCGGCAACGAGGAGGATGCTGCAGGGGAGTGGGCTGAGAGGTAAGTGGTGTTTTTTCTTTTATTTATTTTTTATGCTGAAACGCTGGACAGAGTAACAGGAAAATGAGGGGAGGTGGGGGAGAGCAATGATGGGGATGGTGGGAATGGGGAGAGCAATGATGGAGCTGGGGAGAGCAATCATGAGGAGAGCAATGATAGAGATGGGGAGAGCAATGATGGGGCTGAGGAGAGGAATGATGGGAATGGTGGGGATGGGGAGAGCAATTATGGCCATTGCTGGGAGAGAGCAATGATGGGGTGGGGAGAGCAATGATGGGGCTGGAGAGAGCAATGGTGGGAATGGGGAGAGCAATGATGGGAATGGGGAGAGCAATGATGGGGCTGGGGAGAGCAATTACGGCCGTTGCTGGGAGAGAGCAATGATGGGGGTGGGGAGAGCAGTGATGGGGATGGTATGACTGGGGAGAGCAATGATGGGGCTGGGAAGAGCAATGATGGGTGTTGCTGGGAGAGAGCAATGATGGGAGTGCTGGGAGAGAGCAATGATGGGGTTGCTTGGAGAGAGCAATGACGGGGGTGCAGGGAGAGAGCAATGATGGGGCTTGGGGAGAGTAATGATGGGGCTGGGGAGAGCAATGATGGGGATGGTGTGACTGGGGAGAGCAATGATGGGGCTGGGGAGAGCAATGATGGGTGCTGCTTGGAGAGAGCAATGATGGGAGTGCTGGGAGAGAGCAATGATGGGGGTGCTTGGAGAGAGCAATGACGGGGGTGCAGGAAGAGAGCAATGATGGGGCTTGGGAAGAGTAATGATGGGGCTGGAGAGAGTAATGATGGGGCTGGGGAGAGCCATGACAGGGGTTGCTGGGAAAGAGCAATGACGGGGTGCTGGGAGAGAGCAATGATGGGGGTGCTGGGAGAGAGCAATGATGGGGCTGGGAGGAGCAATGATGGGGCTGGGGAGAGCAATGATGGAGATGGTGTGGCTAGGTAGAGCAATGATGGGGCTGGAGAGAGCAATGACGGGGATGCTGGGAGAGAGCAATGATGGGGGTGCTGGGAGAGCAATGACGGGGGTGCTGGGAGAGAGCAATGACAGGGGTGCTGGGAGAGAGCAATGACGGAGGTGCTGGGAGAGAGCAATGATGGGGGTGCTAGGAGAGAGCAATGACGGGGGTGCTGGGAGAGAGCAATGATGGGGGTGCTGGGAGAGAGCAGTGATGGGGTGCTGGTAGAGAGCAATGATGGGGGTGCTGGGAGAGAGCAATGACGGGGGTGCTGGGACAGAGCAATGATGGGGGTGCTGGGTCAGAGCAATGATGGGGGCGCTGGGAGAGAGCAATGATGGGGGTGCTGGAAGAGAGCAATGATGGGGGTGCTGGGAGAGAGCAATGACAGGGGTGCTGGGAGAGAGCAATGATGGGGATGCTGGGACAGAGCAATGATGGGGGTGCTGGGAGAGAGCAATTATGGGGGTTTCACTTTGCTTGTACTGTGAAGCCTTGTATGTTTTCCGTGTGCACATAGCCTTACAGTTAATTGGGGAGAGTCACAGAGACTGAATAATTTATATTATTGGCCGGTGGAGATTATAGTTAATGGGGGGCACAGTGCTGCTTACCACTTTATTATTTGATTACTAAGTGGCTAATAGTATATTAATGTGGGGGGTACATATCTGTAGTCAGGGGTGCAGTGTGGGGGAGACACATGTATGCATACAATATGTGACCTTACTATTTTCTAGGCTGGAGATCATCGTGACAAGACGAGTCGTGACTGGGAGATGTCAACATGAAGGTCCGACCAGATGGAGAAGAAGCAGCAGAAACCGTCTCTGATCAGTTCAGATGTCAGCGTTAAGTGCCTGGATGTAAATATTATTCTGTATCTGCACTGTGTGACTTGGAGTGATAATGTTATCTGTAAAATCCCTTAGGCCACATTCTCACATTTGTGTGAAATGTCCGTGTGCTGCCAGATTTTTTTATAGGATGGTCCACGGACTCGTAGAGTTTTACAGATCCATTCACACATCCATGAAAATCACGGATCTGAGAATGAGATCTAAGAGGGTCAGAGTATGTCCTGTTCTGATCCGATTTTGAGGATTATAATAGGACATGCTGAATGCGTCAGTAAAACAGGGCAGCACACTGACACTGCACACAGATGCAGGAATGTAGCCTTATTATGTATAGCATAGTTCCTTAGTATATAGTGTGCTCACTTATTATGTATAGCGCCGTCCTTAGTTATATACAGTAGTTTCCTCTTTTATTATGTATAACACCCTCCTTTATTAAGTACCATCCTCTGTAGTTATATATGGTGCTGTCCCTTATTATATAGCTTCCTCTGCTGTTATGTACAGTGCTGTCCCTTACATAGCGTATTCTTATTATTTTTATCCGTCACAGCACCCTCTTTTATTACATAGTCGTCTCTTGTTAAATATAAAATGACAGCTGATGGAGCAGTCGGTGACCAGGAGACCAGTCCAGCAGCTCCTCCATCAGAAAAGAAGCTTTCTCATGCTCCATCAGCCGTCATTGCATTATATATCTAACAAGAGAGGACGGTATGTAATAAAGACAGGGAGCTATAAATAATCCAATATGTAAGGGACGGTGCTGTACATAACAAGAGAGGGCACTGTGTAATAAGGGACGGCAATATACATAATAAAGAGGTATATATGTGTGTGTGGCTATATATACATCTGTAGCTTTGTCGGCATAACAGCAGGGGGGCCCAGACACATTTCTTGCACAGGGGCCCCAAGCAGTCAGTGTCCGCCCCTTGTCGTTGTGACATATAATACAGCTCTAGAGCAAGTGATGTTTGTATCTCATAGTGGTCAGGAACCACATTAGTTTGCGGGATTAAAGATATTTCACCATACTCATGTCCCCAGAGCTAAAGAGATTTGCCTACTCTTCTGGAGTCTACAAGATCTACCATTTTTCTGGGAGTCATCTGTACTGTTTTGGAAGGGCTCGGGAGATTTGCCTACTCTTCTGGGATCTATGAGTTCTGCCATTTTTCTGGGAGGCTTCTGGGCAGTTTCAGCAGGGCTCGAGAGATTTTCCTACTCTTCTGGAGTCCATCAGCTCTGCTATTTTCGGGAAGGCATCTGGGCAGCTTCGGCAGAGCTCGAGAGATATGCCTACTCTTCTACCATTTTCCTGGGAGGCATATGGGCAGTTTCAGCAGGACTCCGGAGATTTACCTACTCTTCTAGGGTTCTTGAGGTCTGCCCTTTTTCCGGCTGACATTCAGGCAGTATTGTCCGGGTTCAGGAATTCTGCCTACTCTTCCCCTTTCTGGGAGCCTCCCAGTCATTTGGAAAGATTTGGTATATATGTTGTATATGATGGTCCGGGGGTTCTGAATTAAAGAACAAAACAGACCCTCATTATTATGCTAGGCTTTTCTGCACAAGACTGAAGGCCTTAGCGTTTCTTCCATTTTGCTGACCCATAGGCCAATACATCTCCCAGTTGCTAACAGCTCAGTTCCTATGTAAAGGTGAGTCTTGTGTGAGCTCTTACCATCCAGTAGACCAGACTTTGCCCACCCCCCTCTCTAAAGGCCCTTTGGCAGCCTTGTGGTTTGCCTTTTGGTATATGTAAGTGAATTATTCAGCTAGCAGAAGATATATGGTATCTGCATTGGAATTACTCCAAAAATTTCTCCATAGTCAGAAATTACTGCTCATATTGAATTTGACAACAAGAATCCCAGTAGGAACAATGGGAAATGACCTTGCAGTCCAGCACTGGAGAACAGGGATGTCTCCATCCAACAAGGAACTCTGACTGAGAAACTTTATTTTTTTTTGCCAACAGGGGGCATCATCCTTTTTGTGTTGTACAATAGAGTACAGCATCGGGGCGACATCATCGTAATTGTGGGTGCAGTCTTGGATCTGCGCTAAGTGGAAGTATTTAGTATATAAAACAAGTCTTGAAATCTTCAGAAAACGTGGATATGAGCTTATATTTCCAGTTTTACAGGTTTCAAGTTTTCAAAAATCTGGAATATTTGGAATTTTATTCATTTTAACTGGAACCCCATGATGGTGGTAGGAGTTGTCAACCAAAACAGAAGGTCTTTGTTTTATTCCCTCCTGCACTCCCATTTTAATAACCCTTGTGCCAACTTTTACAGAGGTGTATCTGAGAGGAGTTAACAATTACCCAAACGGTGCCCCTTTTCACAGGCTATGCTCCCCTACAAACTTCTTCCACTGCCTTTTATTCTCATTTACCATTCCTGAATCCACATTTAGACTCCGGGGCTCCATCTCATGGTGGAGCATCCTGGAGTAACTCTATTGGGGATCTAAGAGGTCTACCATTCTTCTGTGACACTCAAGGAGAGTTGTCAGGTATGCCCTTGTGCCAATTCCCAAACATCTTTAAAGAGGTTGTCCCCCAGTTTGTATTTTTTACCACGTGTCCTAGGGTGCTCTAAGAATATTAAAAAGCAGATACTCGCCTACCATTCTCCTTCCACTCCACCGTATTGCTGTTTGGGTCCCTACCGGTCTTGTTTTCCCTTCTGATTGTCTGCAGAGTTCACATACCAACAATGTCACAAAAGAAGGAGAGGAGACCAGCGGGGGACCCAGGAAGCCTGTAGAGGAACAGCAGAGGACTTGGGCAGTTGTATGGTAGAGTGTTGAAGGACCAAGGCAGCCAAGTGGAAGAACAGTGAAGGACTTCGGCAGTTGTATGTAGGGGTGCCAGAGGAGGAAAGCAGCCAAATGGAGGCGCAGCAGTGTACCCAGGCAGCCATGTAGAGGAACCGCGGGGGATTTGGGCAGTTGTATGTAGAAGCATTGGAGGACCAAGACAGCCATATGGAGGAGCAGTGGGGGACCCAAGCAGTCATGTGGAGGAAAGGTTGGGGACTTGGGCAGTTGAATGGAGGAGCATTGGAGGACCAAAGCAGCCATATGGAGGAGCGGTGGAGTACACAGGCAGTCTTGTGGAGAAACAGCGGTGGACTTGGGCAGTTGTATGTAGAAGCATAGGAAGACCAAGATAGCCATATGGAGGAGCAGTGGGGGACCCAGGCAGCCGTGTGGAGGAAAGGTTGGGAACTTGGGCAGTTGTATGGAGGAGCATTGGAAAACAAAAGCAGCCATATGGAGGAGCGGTGGGGTACACAGGCAGCAGTGTGGAGGAACAGCGGGGGACTTGGACAGTTGTGTGTAGGAGCATTGGAGGACCAAGGCAGCCACATGGATCCAGGCAACGGGGGGACCCTGGAAGCAGGGAATCCAGGCAAGCATGCGGAGGAATAGTGGTTGACTTAGGCAGTTATATGGAGGAGCACTGGAGGTCCAAAGCAGCCATATGGAGGCGTGACAGGGTAGCCAGGTAGCCTTGTGGGGGAACGGCAGGAAACTTTGGTAGTTGTATGGAGGAGCCGAAGGGGACCCTGGGAGCCATATGGAGGAATGGCAGGGGACTTGGGTGGTTGTAAGGAGAAGCATTGCTATGTGGAGGAATGGCAGGAGACTTGAGCATGGAGGAGCTCTGAGGGACCAAGGCAGCCATATGGAGGAGTAGTGGGGGAACCTTGGCAGCCGTACAAAGAAGCTGTAGGAGACAAGGGCAGTCATGTGGAGAAGTGGCTTGGGACCAGGGCAATCATATTAATGAGTGGCAGAACAATCTAGGCAATTGAGCGGTGGGGGACTTTGGTAATCGCACAGATAAGCGGCGTGGGATCAGTAGGTAAGTATCTCCTTTTTATTATTTTTAGAGCACACTAGAGTCCTTGGTAGAAAAAAAAAGGTGGACAGCCCCTTTAACAATTCACTTTTAGTACAGTTTGGAGTCTCTTGCATATTCAACCCACCAGGATGGAACCAACCAAGTCTCTGCGACTGCAATGACCCCACAGTGGCCCCATGGACTGCCTCTGTTACATACCCCCTATAGCAGATCTTGTGAGGAGATGCGCAGCCTCCTGATCCCGCGCTGCATCTTCTTCTCTATTGCAGAATTTCGAATTAATTTGCAATTCATAAACGAGGTTTATTAAAGATTAATGCACATAAGGGGATACTTTACATGTCTAAAGAGCAACTCCAGACACAATATCAAAACATATTTTCCCTACAGCAAGGAGCGATGCAACATTGATGCAGGTCTTACTCAGACAGATTGCGAGGAATAGATTACTCGTGTTTTCCAAATTTAGCCTGGCGCTTTTTTTTACTTTATTTTTATGCAGCTGCTAATTTTTTATACCACGAGTCAGAAGAAAGATTGCAATGAGCGATATCAGTCCATTAAGTGGTGGCCAAATCAGGACGCGGCACAGAACCGGGTGCAGGATGGTGAGCGACCCGAGGTGCAAAAATATAGGCAACGCACAACCCGGAGGAGCACCAGGTGGTGGGCATTAAGGGTGTTTTTTTTAGGTAGAAGCCCTGCATTATCCCATGTCAGAGAGACTATAGAAAATATACAGTAAGTGATGAGGATGCAGATACAATTAAAATTTATGGTGGAATTTGGTGGCCGAAGATCTATGAAACGAGGCAAGAGACCCGCGGTGGGCTTCTTCATGCCAAGAGCCTCTTTAAAGAAGATCCCATGAATCATCTGACTCCATGGTAAACGCATAAATTCCAACATGACAATTCTGGATCATTTTCCTAAAATGCTGTTCCTCTGTTATTCCTCCAGGAAAATGCATAAACTAATGAATAAACTCTTATTTATTGGGCTTGTATAGTCAGTGCTGACTCTGAAGGCACATAATCTATCAATAAGGAAAATGGTAACAGTCATCTGTCAATTTAATCCTACATTCCAGGAGGAATAACAAAGTGACAGTACAATATTTCTTTTAAGTCTATGTAGACTTTTGGGAGCATTGATATTTACTTAAATGCATGTATTTTTGGCTATAAATAATTTTTTTACCAAAAAAAATTGCCTTCCATAGCCTCCGTGTTTTACTGGCTGCAGAATGAGTTAACTGAGAAAATGTGAGTGAGCTCTTTATCAGTTCCTAACTCTTATCTTCCTTCTTCTTGAGCTCATCTCAGCTGTTTTATGACAAGATGAGAGTTGAGCTGAAACTTTGTGGTCAAAAATTAGTTGAGAGTTGCCCAAAAGGAAGATAAGAGGTATAAGCCATCAAATCAGAATGAGCTCACTCATGGACCCTTAGTTAACTCATTCTGCAGCCAATAACACAAAAAGGTATAGAAGGCTAAATTTTTAGTGGAACCCAATTGCAAAAATGATTTTTAGCTAAACATACATGCACTAAAGAAATAAAAAAAAAGAATTAGGTACCTCATTCATCATCATACAGGGCCATAAAATAAGTTTATTTTTGTATTTTAGGGGTCTTTTAATCATATTCAGCCAGAAATACTCACCTGCTCTTACAAGCTAGAAAAAGACCATTACCATTGAGAAATCAGCCTATCGATCCACTAGGAATAGCTGACATTACTAAGGCATGAGGTACAAGGTGCCTCGGGCCTCATTGCAGTCACTAATTCCTAATGAATTGTTCGGCTTTTTGTCAGCTCTGCCTGCCCTACAGCGAAAGGTGACAGGTAGTGAAGCAGATTTATGAGTGATTTTACTAATTTCTCTGGAAGGAGAGGGGGTTCGTTGCCCTTCCTCGGCACACGTGTCTGCAGTTATGGCATCCAGCCAGATCACTTGGCATGATCAATGGCTCTCACAGAGAAAGCGCGGCCCGTTCTCATCTGGGAAGATGCCCAAGTCAATGTTTACAAGGTTTTATACAGCCCTGCACATGTCACCAAGCAAAGACGGTCATCCACATTGGGGTTTCACAAAAATGATGTATTTGGGATGTAATATATGTGTAGTGTCGTGATCTTAAAGGGTTTGTGCACTGTGGACAATCCCTTTTTATTAGACTAGTTCCTATTGGTAAGCTGATCATTAGTGATCAGCAAAAATCTCTGGCAGCAGGTGTTTGGCTTCCCTGCAGCACTCCCACAGGACATATGGAGTATTACATGTTGGGTCCTCCAGAGCTGTAGATGCTAAACTCTAAAGTCCTCCCACTGACATAGGCAGGACCGACTGATCATAGTATTGCTATATAGTTTACTGACTCGCCAGTGCACTCTTAATGTTTAAAATTTTTGACCTCCTAAATCCTAATCCTACATCAAAGAAGCCGAATGAGGGGGCAGACGACACTTTCCATAGTTCTCAACCACGCGGAAAAGCCAAAAATTATTACGCCCTTCCAGTGAAGACCAATATTTGTATGCCCTTCTAGTCACTGTTTCTTTTGGGGGGAGGGGAGAAGTCTTGACAAGGATCAAAGGAAAACCAGGGTTCCTGTGATTACAGGAAGTTCCATCTGCTGTACAACAGACTGTCTCTCTACTCAGCACAGACTTGTTTCATTCAGTTAATATAAAGAAATGGTTGCATAGGAGTATAGAAGGCTCAAAAAGTTCTGCATATCACATAGTACCATTTCTAAAACAACGTCTTATACTCCACTTTTGTTTTATATATTTTCTCTACATTTTCTCCTCCCATAAGAAGAAGCTTCTACTAATGGCTTCATTTTACTAAATGTTTCATGTCATTTCATTACTTTCCCTTACGTGCGCTGTTATGATAGATTGCTTGATACTAATGTATCGTCGTGAAGGACTCCGCGTGTATTAAGAGTTAGACTTTTAGTCTAAGTACATTTCGCTCCTCTTGATATAATGATGCAAATTAAATCTGCAATTCTGATTATTTTTTGCACTTTTTATACTTTTCGATCTTCAAAAAAAAAAAACTCTAGGCTTTTTTTTTTTTTTTTAACTTAAGATTGATACAAAGTATATGAGTAAGATATTGGGATAGATTTATAGAACATCTATAGTGATGGCTGGTCAACAGGACCGGGAGGCAGATGAGTCTAAAGTCAGGAGTTAGACGGGACAACCTTGAGCCCACCAAGTGTATCCTAAAGTCTGGTGGACCTCATGTCTGGGGCCAATGCCCAAACCCATCAAAGGATCCTCCTGACTACTAGTTGGCCGAACGTCCATGTCTAAAGCAATACAAGGACACAACTTATGACACTCAAGCCAAGGGTATGGTCATTATGGGAAGATGATGAGAACTTCCAAGTTGGTCATCACAATTTAGCAGCTCGTAGGATGTCTGAGATACCTCATGAAGGACGATGAAGGACGATAAAGGCCGATGGCCACCACAGATGCTGCCATGTTAAGTCATCTGAACGTGGTATAGAGGACAGGAAGCAGAGGTAGTAATCTGTGATAGTTGAAGAATGTTAAGTCACGGTCATCACTAGTGCCTTCACTGATGGTGGCACAAAGGGGTATTCCCATGGCATATCCATAATGTATAGATATCTGTCCTATCTATCCAAGTGATTATTGGCCATAGGATCCAATGTAAGAAAAAATAGAGAGGTGGCCAAGCTTTTTCAGATGTTTCCATAACTTCCATAGAAGGGAATGGAACGAGGCATAGATACACAGATGGCTCTTCATCAGGCAAGACAGAAGTTGGGAGAACCTTCATCTCAACAACGATGTGACTCCTGGAGGTAAATACCCTTTTACTAGTCACCAGAACTTCCCTTCTATGTAGTTACCATGTATAAACTTGGCTTTATAGTAGACTGCCTCTTCCTACTGCACAGACTTTTTTTCGGTCCCTCCCATTCAGCGTAAAGACGATTGCAGAATAAATCATTCAGATGTAGGGTAATAGTGCCCCCGTTTCTGCTCACATCAAGCCATGACATAGTACCAGATGCCATTGGATTCTGTTGATTTATAATGAGATTCTTTGTGTTTTTTCAAGGATCCCTTGGAGACAGATGTGAGCAGAGCCTAAACCAGAACGGAGAGAGTACCAGAAGATCTGCCATTGTACCCATTTTCTAACACAATAATGGGCTCCAACAGAAGACAACCTCAGCGCCTGACACCCCGACATTTATGGGCTGAGTTACAGATAAGCAAAAATTAAAATATATATTGGTGATCTGTGGACACAACCAGAAACAAAAGTTGCAGACACAAGACGAGGAGAGAGTCAATAGTTTGCCAGGCCCTGTAGCTGGGAAGAGATTTTAGAAAAGCAAAAGGGGAACTTGCTAGTAGTGTAGTTTTAGGAGAGAGTAGCAGGTTACAGGGAGAGTTACCAACTAGGCCGCCATGGGGGGGTGTTTTTGAGGAAAGAGACATGGAGACACAGGTAGCAAGTCTGAAACTGAACAAATCACAGAAAGATTTGTAAGCAGATTGTCTTGATTGTAAGAAAAGAAGCAGTAGACTGAAAAGCTCAACTTCTGGAGTACAGAATGTCAGAGATCCAAAAGTACAGCTATGGTTCAGTGGGGACCCCGAGATGGCACAGGAGTGTGAAGGGACAGAGGCTACGTGTAGGCCAAACCTGGAGGCATTGGTGAAGAGATTCTAGGTTTGCACAAGTACTGAATGGGAGTGAGCTAAAGAAGAAGCTAGCTGGAGATGGAGGGCTCTGGTGAGACATGCTGTATTGCTGTAACATCACTCACAAGATATTTGCCGCCACCTGCAACTGTAAAGTCAAGTGCGATTCCTGCTACCTAATGTTCCACTGTTTCTTCCATAGATTACAAGTTATATTTGCTTCCTGGAGTGGCTCCTTTCTTACTAAATTACCATATAGCAACATGAGATCTATAAGAAAAAGCTGCTAAGGAAACATTATCACACACCCAAGGACCCTTTTGACTGGTGGTAACAACTGCAACCACACATTCAACCCTTAGAGTGACATAGTTTAGGGTGTAATTTACTTTGGACCCAGAGATGTAGTGTAAAAGTTGACAAAAGACTCTCAGGATCAGGATAGTTTCCTGTGGAAAGCTTTATGTGCACCAGCCTGACATTGAGCAATGAGGAAAAGAAAACATATACCAAACCTGGAAGCTAGTGATGAATAAAGCCATCAGCGTCATCACTTGGTAAGGTGTTGACAAGGCTTTTTACTCTCTTAGGTTGTGTGACAGGTCCGGCACCACCAGAGGCGTCTGAGGATGAAACTTCCTCCTGTCGCTCTCTAATCTCTTCCGTTAGGTGCAGACACATTCCTCACAGCGTCAGCAATAATTTGACATTTCCTTTTTTGAGCCTCACACCGAAATTTTTGTGACTGGGCAAAGCACTTGACATGATATTTCTTTCTTGTTCCGAGAACAGAAATAGCCACTCGTTCTAAATGTATCTCAAGGGTTTAGAATAAATCATTTGTACAAATCCAAAAGTTTGTCGCCCGCGGCACATGAAGGGGACGTTAGTATTTTTGTATAAATGTACATGGGTGCAACAACATATGCATTCGGAGCGTTCTTCGAAAATGGTGGCGCTGTTATGTCTGCGACGTTTGCTGTAGTTGTAAAAACTGTAAGATATTTTAGTCAAAGGTCTAAATTTTGGTGAAAAAGTTCAAATTTTTGGAAATAATAATGGAAATTCGTACTTTTTGGCCACATATCGAGGCACCTTGTGGTCTACAACCCTGCAGTCTCTCTCTATGTGACATAGCTAGGAGGGCAGAGCTAGAATAAAAAGGCAGGACTGCCTCAGTACAGGAAAGGGTGCCAGCTAGGGAGGCAGAGACCTGTGAGGATCAGGTTAGATGGTGCTATGACCATTCACTAGAGAGTTGTTTCTTCCTGTGGTAAGACTTAAATACTTAGTGAACTTATTTTTCCAGGAAGTGGGGGGGGCGGGTCTTTGTCTCTCCACAGGAAGTGGGGGGCTGATCTTTGTCTCTCTACAGGAAGTGGGGTGCGAGTCTTTATCTTTCTGCTCTTGCTCTCCTGTCTGTCAATCTACATGCATAGAGAGGAGGGTTTTCAAATTAGCACAAGAAAGCCATTGGACAATGTCAGGAGCAATATATGCTAGGAAGTGAAGGAAAGAAAGTTCCAGCACCTATAGTGCTGTCAGAATGTTGACAAAGAGGATATTACAAATGAAAAAGAGTTTACTGCACGGTACAGAGCACAAAGGTTTCTGGATATATTGGACTGGTGTGTGCACTAAAAGCAGTTTTACATTGTTGTGGAAGATGAGTTCTGCAAAAATTAGGTTTTTCTATGTTTTATTTAAAAGGAGAGGATTAAAGGAGTGGTCTTTTTTGTGTGTTCCTTCCCTAGAAGGTATTTGTAGGTAGGTAGATAAATAGATGACAGATAGATAATAGATAGATAAATAGATAGATAATAGATAAATATATAATAGATAGATAACAGATAGATGATAGATATATAGATAATAGATAGATAATAGATAATAGATAGATAATAGATAGATAATAGATAGACAGATAGATAGATAATATAGATAGATAGATAATAGATATAGATAGATAATAGATAGATAAGAGATAGATAGATGATAGATAATAGATAGATAGATAGATGATAGATAATAGATAGATGATAGATAATAGATAGACAGATAGATAGATGGATAGATAATAGATAGATGATAGATAGATAGATAGATGATAGATAATAGATAGATAATAGATAGATGATAGATAATAGATAGATAGATAGATGGATAGATAATAGATAGATGATAGATAGATAGATAGATAGATAATAGATAGATGGATAGATAGATAGAGTCATAGATAGATAGATGATAGATAGATAATAGATAGATAATAGATAGATGATAGATAGATAGATAATAGATAGATAGATAATAGATAATAGACAGATGATAGATAATAGATAGATAGATAGATGATAGATAGATAATAGATAGATAGATAATAGATAGATAGATAATAGATAATAGATAGATAATAGATAGATAATAGATAGATGATAGATAGATAGATAATAGATAGATAATAGATAATAGACAGATGATAGATAATAGATAGATAGATGATAGATAGATAATAGATAGATAATAGATAGATAATAGATAGATGATAGATAGATAATGGATACATAGATAGATAGATAATAGATAGATAGATGATAGATAGATAATAGATAGATGATAGATAGATAGATAGATAATAGATAGATAGATAGATGATAGATAATAGATAGATACGAGATAGATAGATGATAGATAGATGATAGATAGATAGATAATAGATAGATAGATAATAGATAGATAATAGATAGATAGATAATAGATAGATGATAGACAGATGATAGATAATAGATAGATAGATAATAGATAGATGATAGATAGATAATAGATAGATAATAGATAGATAGATAGATAGATAGATGATAGATAGATGATAGATAGATAGATAATAGATAGATAGATAGATAAATAGATAGATAATAGATAGATAGATAGATAGATAGATAGATAGATAGATATGAGATAGATAGATAGATGAGAGGCAGTCTCTTTTTCTTGCTATCGGTATTACTCCCGGTCCATATTGTTTCTCCTCTTCGCTATTATGAACATATTTATGAAGATTCTCTCATTAGACATTCACATATCTTACACTCCGCTCAAACATTACAAATTTCATATGAATAATAATAATAATAATAATAAAAAAAAAACAATCCAATTTGAGACCGATGGAGAAAAGCGACACGTATCATTCACCTGATTTCAATTGTACTTCTCTTTGAACCTCGGCCAAATCATTTTGTACATTAAAAATTGGTCATGGATGATAGGATTCCATTTTCATGGTTGGTAATGCAGAACTGGTGAAAGAATACAATTACAGACCCCTGAGTAAACTCGGAGAATGTCAACTTGATGTAAATGATCAAGTGTCGATAAAGCTTTAGACGGCGGGGCACCTCCATGGCTGGCTATCGGAGTGGGCGACCGGCAACACTGAGCACCCAAAAGGGTTAAACAAGGGAGTCCGCCTCTTCTCATAGGCTATTGTCTACTATCTAGCAGGATCCACAAATATAAAATCATCCTGCTTTTCAAATATTGTAATCAGGGTTGTTCTACTGGGGCGCTACAATGATGGTGGTCAGTTTGGGAGTCTGGTGTCTGATGGGGCCACGCGGCCACATAAGGAGACACAGTGACATAAATCTGATGTGTTCAGGGGTGTAACTAAACTTTAAACTTGTTGATACATTGTAGCCATTCTGAATTACTGTTGATCCAGGAGATCCAGATCCTGATCACTCATAGGAGATCAGTAACACTTAACCTCTATATAGGTGCACACTCGCATGCATAAACAGAGGTCTTCTGAAAAGTGGTTTGAGTAATCGGTGGGGGTCTCAGGCTCCGGACCCCCACCCATCAACAATGATTCAGTTACAAGTTTAGCTGGACTTTACCTCTCCTCCAGGCAGCTTCCTGTTTCCTGTAGACATCATTTGCACATTGCTCATGACATGCTTCTGTGCAGTGCCCAGCCTGTCGCCTCTCCTGGGCCTTTTCCTCTGCTCTTCCTGTAGTTTCTGCTACATGTGATCTGGCCACAGCTCTTTATATATTATATTTCTGCATTCAAATAAGCAGCAGAAACTGGATTATCTACTTCTAAAAAAGCAAATATACAACAATTTAATATCATTTGTGTCTCAGTTATAAAAGATAGAGATACAGTAGTTGCTCGTGGTAACAAAAGTTCCCAAACATAAACGTAACTTGAAGTTCCTATTGCAAAATGATTTACAGTTCCCCACATCTACCATGTGCCATTCATGTCCTAGTCCTTTAGGCACCTTGGGCAATTACTACTTCTGCACTCCTAATAGTTACACCCCTGGTCCCAAAATATCCAAAAATAAGCTTTGTAGTTACACCTCTGGTGATCACATACCTGGAGCAAGCATTAGGACTTTCCCCTTTAAAGAGGTTGTCTCATCTCATGTATTTATGGCCTATCCCCAGGATTTGTAATACATATCACCTCAATGACTAGCTGTACAGTCAGTGGAGATGTGGCTGCGCATGCGCAAGTCTTCACACATTTGTATGAGAGTTCTGAAAATTCTGGGACATTTATGGGACAGATGGCTGCGCATGCCCATGTCTCTATTCTTATCTATGGGAGTTCTACATTTTCAGTCATTTATATCATATCCTGTGGATACATGAGGGTCCCACTGCTAGGACCTCCATCTATCTCAAAAGCTAAACCCATCGTGCAGCACTGTCAGTGAAGAGGAGGCTGCACTTGTACGTTTTTCTACATTCATTGATAAAGGAGTTCTAAAAATCCTTAGACAGTTATGGAACAGCCTGTGCTGGAACGATGTATCCATCTCAAGAACTAGACTTCTTGCACCATCAGTGGAGAGGTGGCTGAGCTTGTACCAGTCTCCATCCTTGTGTATGGGAGCTCTAAAAATTTTGAGAGGTTTATAGCATATCCTGTGGATAGATGAGAGTCCCACTGCTGGTACCTGCATCTATCACAAGAACTAGACCTGTCATGCGTTGCTGTCAGTTGAGAGGTGGTTGCATGCTGCTCTCTCCATTGCTTTGTATGGTTGGTCTTGAAATTCTGAGACATTTATGGCGTAGCCTGTGGATACATGGAGGTCACACTGCTGAATTCTGCATCTATCTCAAGAAATAGTTAGTGGAGACGTGCTGCGCATGTGCAAGTCTCCATTCGTGTGTATGGGAGTTCTAAAAATTTGGAGTCATTTAAAGCATATCCTGTGGATACATGAGGGTCCCACTGCTAGGTCCTGCATCTATCTCAAAAGCTAAACCCATCGTGTGGCACTGTCAGTGAAGAGAGACTGCGCTTGTGCATCTTTCTACCTTCATCTGTATGGGAGTTGTAAAAATTCTTAGACATTTGTGGCATAGCCTGTGCTAGGATGATGTATCCATCTCAAGAACTAGACTCGTTGCAGCATCAGTGGAGATGTAGCTGTGCATGCGCAATTCTCCATTCATATGGAGTTCTAAAAATTCAGTGTCCTTTATAGCATGCTCTGTGGATAGATGAGGGTCCCAATGCTGGTACCTGCATTTATTGCAAGAACTAGACCTGTCATGCGTTTCTGTCAGATGAGAGGTGGTTGCGCATGCACTGTTCTCTCCATTGCTTTGTATGGGTATTCTAATAATTCCTAGATGATTATTGCAAAGCCTGTAGATACAGGAAGGTCCCATTGCTGAATCCTGCATCTATCTCAAGAACTAGTTGGTGGAGTGGTGGCTGTGGATGCACAAGTCTCCATTCTTCTGTATGGGAGTTCTAAAATCCTAAGACATTGATGGCATATTTTGTGGATAGATGAGGGTCCTACTCAACCTGTAGTGTGTTGCTGTCAGTTGAGAGGTGGTTGCGCATGTGCTGCTCTTTCCATTGCTTATTATGGGTGTTTTTAAAATTCTAAGACATTTATGGAGTAGCCTGTGGATACATGGGGGTCACACTGCTGAAACCTGCATCTATTATAAGAAAATGTCAGTGGAGAGGTGGCTGTGCATGTGCAAGTGTCTATTCATCTGTAAGGGAGTTCTAAAAATTCTTGGACATTTGTTACATAGCCTGTGCTGAGATGATGTGTCCACTATCCTGTGCTGAGATGAGGCTTGTTCCACTGTCACTGGAGATGTAGCTGAACATGCGCAAGTCTCCATTCATCTGTATGGGAGATCTAAAAATTCAGAATAATTTATGGCATGTTCTGTTCTGGTCCCTGCATCTATTGCAAGAACAAAACTTGTCATGCGTTGCTGTCAGTTGAGAGGTGGTTGCGCATGCGCAGCTCTCTCCATTGCTTCATATGGATGCTCTAAAACTTCCTTAGCATTTATGGCATAGCCTGTGGATACATGAGGGTCCTAAATCCTGCATCAATGTTAATAAGTAGTCAGTGGAGAGGTGGCTGTGCATGGGCAAGTCTCCATGCATCTGTACGGCAATTTTAAAATCCTTAGACATTTATGGCATATCCTGTGCTGGGATGATATATTCATCGCAAGAACTAGACTTCTTGCACTGTCAGTGGAGCGGTGGCTGTGCATGTGCAAGTCTCCATCCGTGTGTATGGGAGTTCTAAAAATTCAGAGTCATTCATAGCATATCCTGTGGATAGATGAGGGTCCCACAGCTGGTACCTGCATCTATCTCAAGAAATAGACCTGTCATGCGTTGCTGTCAGTTGAGAGGTGGTTGCGCATGCGCTGCTCTTTCCATTGCTTTTTATGGCTGTTCTTAAAATACTGATACATTTATGGCATAGCCTGTGGATACTTGGGGGTTCAACTGCTGAGTTCTGCATCTATATCAAGAACTAGTCAGTGGAGAGGGGCTGCGCATGTGCAAATCTCTATTCATTTCTATGGGAGTTCTAGAAATACTTAGACATTTATGGCATAGCCTATGGATAGATCACGATCCCACTGCTGGTAACAGCATCTATCTCAAGAACTAGACCTGTCATACGTTGCTGTCAATCGAGAGGTGGCTGCACGTGCACTGCTGTCTCCTTTCATGAAAGTAATGAGACATTTCTGTCCTAAGAGCTGAGGTGTACAGATGAGAGTCCCACTGCTAGGATCTGCATCTATAGCAAGAAATAGAACTGTTATGTGACTATATCGGTGGATAGGTGGCTGCGCATGCGCTGCTTTCTCCATTCATTCATATTATTTTCCGAAAAGTCAGAGATATTTCCTGCATATCATGTGGATAGATGATGATCCCACTGATAGGACCTGCATCTACTGCAAGAACTAGGACCATCAGCGGAGATGGTTGCGCTTGCGCTACAATGTCTATTCATTTGTATGGAAGTTCCGAAAATTCTGAGACATTTTTGGCATAGCCTATAGAAATGCCATAAATGCCATGTATAGGTCCTTTTAGGGGACAGACAGGATGATGGTGACGGGGAGTGGGGGAGGGTTGCTTAGTGTTATTTTGGGCGTGTGACAATCATGAAAGGTCCAACTAGCGTGATATAAAACCCTCGCTTCTAAGCCGCGAGCGGCTGCGGTCTGATCTCCAGACTATTTAGGATTAGACATAGAAGTGTAAGCTTTACTGGAAACACAGTCTTCATTTAAAACCTGCGGAACCGGATGAATTTCTAATTTATTTTGGAATTATCATCTGAGCTGATTAAAGGCGCCTCATTGTAACCATGTAAATGTACATCATTCTAATTTCACATTCTCTGTGTCTTTTTTCCTTATATTTCGTGTTCTGAGAATACATTATTCCAGCCTTGTACTTATCCGCTGGGGCGCAATAACGCTCATTTATAGCAACAAATTGATTTCTGTAAAATAAGAAGAATTACAATAAAATTCCTTTCAATCTGAACTTGATAAATTCCCGATTATTAGACGTTCTGTATTGACAGAAAAACACATCAGACATATCCACAAGCATGGACGTAGTTCTATGGGGGTTGTTACAAGTGCCCTGTGCTGCATTAATGACCTGCAGTGCGGAGGTATCATTGTCATATGGATACACTGCAGTGTGCACTACATGGCGATATTTAAAGGGGTTATTCCTATCTGGAATATTTTTGGTGTATTGATAGTACACATCATAAGTGTCCAATAGATGTAGGTGCCACCACTGTGTAACTCATCTTTCTTAGGGACGGCACTCCGCCATGAGTAGTCAGGTAGATGTGACTGCACGTGCACCACTCTCGAACTACCTTTCTAGCGCACTTACTCACCAATTTTCACAGTACTCATACAACCTCTGGCAAAAATTATGGAATCACCGGGCTCGGAGGATGTTCATTCAGTTGTTTAATGTTGTTGAAAAAAAGCAGATCACAGACATGGCACAAAACTAAAGTCATTTCAAATGGCAACTTTAGGGCTTTAAGAAACACTAAAAGAAATCAAGATTAAAAAATGTGGTACTCAGTAAGGGTAATTTTTTTCAGACCAAGCAGAGGGAAAAATTGTGGAATTACTCAATTCTGAGGAAAAAATTATGGAATCATGAAAAACACACAAAAGAACACTCCAATACATCACTAGTATTTTGTTGCACCTCCTCTGGCTTTAATAACAGCTTGCAGTCTCTGAGGCATGGACTTAATGAGTGACAAACAGTACTCTTATCAATCTGGCTTCAACTTTCTCTGATTGCTGTTGCCAGATCAGCTTTGCTGGTTGGAGCCTTGTCATGGACCATTTTCTTCAACTTCCACCAAAGATTTTCAATTGGATTGAGATCCGGACTATTTGCAGGCCATGACATTGACCTTATGTGTCTTCCTTCAAGGAATGTTTTCACAGTTTTTGCTATATGGCAGGAGGCATTATCATCTTGAAAAATGATGTCATCATCCCCAAACATCCTTTCAATTGATGGGATAAGAAAACTGTCCAAAATATCAATGTAAACTTGGGCATTTATTGAAGATGTAATGACAGCCATCTCCCCAGTGCCTTTACCTGACATGCAGCCCCATATCATCAATGACTGTGGAAATTTGTATGTTCTCTTCATGCCGTCATCTTTATAAATCTCATTGGAACGGCACCAAACAAAAGTTCCAGCATCATCACTCTAAGGGACAGGTGGATTCGTCTGCTGACATACTCTGTGCTGCTGTAAGAATCTGTGGTTTTTATATTTCTCTAGTATGACCTGCATGTTCTCCTGCTTGGAGACTAATCAAACAATGGGCTTAACAGTGAACACATTGGAACTTTCTGGGCTACGAGACATTAATTGCGCAGGCGGTTTTGCACCTCCATAGTCGCCACTTTTCCGTTATTTGTGAGCATAGCGTCAGCTGTGTGCTCCCCAGTGCAGCGCAAAACACAATTAGGAGGGCAGCTGTTTAGAAGTAAATAGGAAAGTGGAGTTGGAAACTGTCCAGGAATCAGAACTTTGTTCCGTGCCCTCGTATCTTCATCAGAATATCTCATTTCGTGATGTTAGCGTCCATCGAGCTCCATTAACATTCGCACGTTGGCACGATTTAGAAAATAATTATTTTTGCAGATGAAGAAACTGTAACGCATAACAGAACAAGTGATTTAGATTTATTCATAAAGAAGGAAAGTGCAATCACTCCGAGCGGCGAGAGAACTTTCTAGAATCAACAAATATCTCATGTAAATGATCATTTTTTTATGAGATATAATGTGGTTTAATAGTCTACAGGTTAGATACTGTAGATAGATAGATGATAGATAGATAGATAGATAGATAGATAGATAGATAGATAGATAGATAGATAGATAATAGATAGATAGATAATAGATAAATGATAGATAGATAGATAGATAATAGATAGATAAATAGATAGATAGATAATAGATAGATAAATAGATGATAGATAGATAATAGATAAATAGATAGATAATAGATAGATAGATGATAGATAGATGATAGATAAATACATAGATAATATGAGATAGAAAATACATAGATAATAGATAGATAATAGATAGATAAATAGATAGATAATAGATAGATAGATAGATAGATTATAGATAGATAATAGATAGATGATAGATAATAGATAGATAATAGATAGATGATTGATAATAGATAATAGATAGATAATAGATAGATAAGAGATAGATAGATAGATAGATAATAGATAGATGATAAATAGATAGATAGATGATAGATAGATAGATAGATAATAGATAGATAGATAGATAATAGATAGATAATAGATAGATGATAGATAATAGATAGATAAGAGATAGATGATGGATAGATAGAATAGATAGATAGATAATAGATAGATGATAGATAATAGATAGATGATAGATAGATGATAGATAATAGATAGATAATAGATAGATAGATAATAGATAGATGATAGATAATAGATAGATAGATAGACAGATAGATAATAGATAGATGATAGATAATAGATAGATATGAGATAGAGTATAGTACAGACTAAAAGAAAGGACTCCAAATTGGCCCCTACTGAGGCAACTCTGGGGCCCCTTCTTCATTATCAAGGGTCCTGGAAGACTTGAAATACTGTTGAATAGAAGGGTTAGGTTCTGGGGAATAATATCAGAGGAGGAAAACAGAAAAGAGTATCATTAGTGACTGTATGATGCACACCATACAGTTATGCATGTTAGGAATTAATCTGATTGCCAGTTTAGAGCATTTCAGAGAACTGGTGCACCACTAGAAAAGTCCAGGAGACAAGAGATTCAGGAAATGGATGATGTTGGCAGCAAGTAGAGGATGAGTAGGGTGAGTGACAAAGGTGAGAGAAGAGATGAAAAGAGCTGCAGCGCTGGGGAGAGCTTTGTAGGTGTATGTGGTAGGCTTATAATGTGTTCTATGATAGATAGGCAACCAGTGCAATGACTGGCACAGGGTGGAGGCATTGGTGTAGTTGCTGGATATAGAATACACTAGATAGATAGATAAATGGAAAAAATCAGGCAGCACTCCAGTTCAAGGAAAAGTTGTGGACTTTAATCCAGCACCAAGTGGTGCAACGTTTCGACCTCACTACACGGTCTTTGTCAAGCATCTGTTTTATCTGTTTTTTCTATTTAAATAAATAGATAGATAGATATATAGATAGATAGATAGATAGATAGATAGATAGATAGATAGATAGATACAAAAAATGAAAGCAGCACTGTGATTTAATAGCACATTGGGCTATTAAATCACAGTTTTTCCTAAATTCTTGATGGAGTGATGCTTTCATTTTTTTTTAGCTATTTGGAGGTTTGGTCATCGCCTGAAAGATTTTGCACCCATATTGACTTTATATTGCTTGCTCGTGCTGCTTCTTTTTTTCTTTTTATAGATAGATAGATAATAGATAGATAGATAGATAGATAATAGATAGATAATAGATAGATGGATAGATAATAGATAGATAATAGATAGATAGATAGATAGATAGATAGATAATAGATAGATAGATAGATGATAGATAGATAGATAGATAGATAGATAGATAGATAGATAATAGATAGATAGATCTATTTGCAATAGTCAGTAAAATAGCTACTTTGATTATCTATAGAAATATCAACATGATACATTAATAACTGGTAACAATGTGGAATTAAAACCTGTAACTTTACAACTACAAATTAATTTCATTGTGTCAAACATCTTTTAAACTCCTCATAAATTCTCGGGAACATATTGCTTCTCTTTATTTTAATTAACCTGTAATACTTTTTTAAATGAGGCAATTTGCAGAAGAAATCTTGAACCGCATTTCTGTAGAACAATTAATCCACAGATTCTATTCAGGGCTTCGCCTTATAATGAACCTAAACAATTCAATAAACACGACGGATACATGAACTTTCTGTGAAGATGCCTTCTAGAAGTATAAAGGAGCCCTCTGCCTCTCCCGGAGACGACCCTGCTACTTCTGGTACCTGGACCTGATCCTTTACATACGTGGCACTGCTACTCAATCCCATTCCAAGAACCAAGAACAGCTTCCATACTAGATGGCTATTGTACCTGCAGGAGCCGAGTGGTCCCGTGCAGAACCTTGGAAGGTCATCAGTATTATTTCCTAGAAGATGAGTAATGTAATGTATGTACACAGTGACTGCACCAGCAGAATAGTGAGTGCAGCTCTGGAGTATAATACAGGATGTAACTCAGGAGCAGTTCAGGATCAGTAATGTAATGTATGTACACAGTGACTGCACCAGCAGAATAGTGAGTGCAGCTCTTGAGCATAATACAGGATGTAACTCAGGATCAGTAATGTAATGCATGTACACAGTGACTGCACCAGCAGAATAGTGAGTGCAGCTCTGGAGTATAATACTGAATGTAATTCAGGATCAGTAATGTAATGTATGTACACAGTGACTCCACCAGCAGAATAGTGAGTGCAGCTCTGGAGTATAATACAGGATGTAACTCAGGATCAGTACAGGATCAGTAATGTAATGTATGTACAAAGTGACTCCACCAGCAGAATAGTGAGTGCAGCTCTGGAGTATAATACAGGATGTAACTCAGGATCAGTACAGGATCAGTAATGTAATGTATGTACACAGAGACAGCACCAGCAGAATAGTGAGTGCAGCTCTGGAGTATAATTCAGGATGTAACTCAGGATCAGTACAGGATCAGTAATGTAATGCATGTACACAGTGACTCCACCAGCAGAATAGTGAGTGCAGCTCTGGAGTATAATACAGGATGTAACTCAGGATCAGTACAGGATCAGTAATGTAATGTATGTACAAAGTGACTCCACCAGCAGAATAGTGAGTGCAGCTCTGGAGTATAATACAGGATGTAACTCAGGATCAGTAATGTAATGTATGTACACAGAGACAGCACCAGCAGAATAGTGAGTGCAGCTCTGGAGTATAATACAGGATGTAACTCAGGATCAGTAATGTAATGCATGTACCCAGTGACTGTACCAGCAGAATAGTGAGTGCAGCTCTGGAGTATAATACAGTATGTAACTCAGGATCAGTTAAGGATCGGTAATGTAATGTATGTACACAGTGACTCCACCAGCAGAATAGTGAGTGCAGCTCTGGAGTATAATACAGGATGTAACTCAGGATCAGTACAGGATCAGTAATGTAATGTATGTACACAGAGAGTGCACCAGCAGAATAGTGAGTGCTGCTCTGGAGTATAATACAGGATGTAACTCAGGATCAGTAATGTAATGTATGTACACAGTGACTGCACCAGCAGAATAGTAAATGCAGCTCTGAAGTATAATACAGGATGTAACTCAGGATCACAACAGGATCAGTAATGTAATGTATGTACACAGTGACTGCACCAGCAGAATAGTGAGTGAAGCTCTGGAGGATAATACAGGATATAACTCAGGATCAGTAATGTAATGTATGTACACAGTGACTGCACCAGCAGAATAGTGAATGCAGCTCTGAAGTATAATACAGGATGTAACTCAGGATCAGTACAGGATCAGTAATGTAATGCATGTACACAGTGACTACTCCAGCAGAATAGTGAGTGCAGCTCTAGAGGATAATACAGGATATAACTCAGGATCAGTAATGTAATGTATGTACACAGTCACTGCACCAGCAGAATAGTGAGTGCAGCTCTGGAGTATAATAATGGATGTAACTCAGGATCAGTTCAGGATCAGTAATGTAATGTATGTACACAGTGACTGCACCAGCAGAATAGTGAGTGCCGCTCTGGAGTATAATACAGGATGTAACTCAGGATCAGTTCAGGATCAGTAATGTAATGTATGTACACAGTGTCTGAACCAGAAGAATAGAGAGTGCAGCTCTGGAGTATAATACAGGATGTAACTCAGGATCAGTACAGGATCAGTAATGTAATGTATGTACACAGTGACTGCACCAGCAGAATAGTGAGTGCAGCTCTGGAGTATAATAATGGATGTAACTCAGGATCAGTTCAGGATCAGTAACGTAATGTATGTACACAGTGGCTGCAGCAGCAGAATAGTGATTGCAGCTCTGGAGTATAATACAGGATGTAACTCAGGATCAGTTCAGGATCAGTAATGTAATGTATGTACACAGTGACTGAACCAGAAGAATAGAGAGTGCAGCTCTGGAGTATAATACAGGATGTAACTCAAGATCAGTACAGGATCAGTAATGTAATGTATGTACACAGTGACTGAACCAGCAGAATAGTGAGTGCAGCTCTGGAGTATAATACAGGAGGTAACTCAGGATCAGTAATGTAATGTATGTACACAGTGACTGCACCAGCAGAATAGTGAGTGCAGCTCTGGAGTTTAATACAGGATGTAACTCAGGATCAGTAATGTAATGCATGTACACAGTGACTGTACCAGCAGAATAGTGAGTGCAGCTCTGGAGTATAATACAGTATGTAACTCAGGATCAGTTAAGGATCGGTAATGTAATGTATGTACACAGTGACTCCACCAGCAGAATAGTGAGTGCAGCTCTGGAGTATAATACAGGATGTAACTCAGGATCAGTACAGGATCAGTAATGTAATGTATGTACACAGAGACTGCACCAGCAGAATAGTGAGTGCTGCTCTGGAGTATAATACAGGATGTAACTCAGGATCAGTAATGTAATGTATGTGCACAGTGACTGCACCAGCAGAATAGTAAATGCAGCTCTGAAGTATAATACAGGATGTAACTCAGGATCACAACAGGATCAGTAATGTAATGTATGTACACAGTGACTGCACCAGCAGAATAGTGAGTGCAGCTCTGGAGGATAATACAGGATATAACTCAGGATCAGTAATGTAATGTATGTACACAGTGACTGCACCAGCAGAATAGTGAATGCAGCTCTGAAGTATAATACAGGATGTAACTCAGGATCAGTACAGGATCAGTAATGTAATGTATGTACACAGTGACTGCACCAGCAGAATAGTGAGTGCCGCTCTGGAGTATAATACAGGATGTAACTCAGGATCAGTTCAGGATCAGTAATGTAATGTATGTACACAGTGACTGCACCAGCAGAATAGTGAGTGCAGCTCTGGAGCATAATACAGGAGGTAACTCAAGATCAGTACAGGATCAGTAATGTAATGTATGTACACAGTGACTGCACCAGCAGAATAGCGAGTGCAGCTCTGGAGTATAATACAGGATGTAACTCAGGATCAGTACAGGATCAGTAATGTAATGTATGTACACAGTGACTGCACCAGCAGAATAGTGAGTGCAGCTCTGGAGTTTAATACAGGATGTAACTCAGGATCAGTAATGTAATGCATGTACACAGTGACTGTACCAGCAGAATAGTGAGTGCAGCTCTGGAGTATAATACAGTATGTAACTCAGGATCAGTTCAGGATCAGTAATGTAATGTATGTACAAAGTGACTCCACCAGCAGAATAGTGAGTGCAGCATTGGAGTATAATACAGGATGTAACTCAGGATCAGTACAGGATCAGTAATGTAATGTATGTACACAGAGACTGCACCAGCAGAATAGTGAGTGCTGCTCTGGAGTATAATACAGGATGTAACTCAGGATCAGTAATGTAATGTATGTACACAGTGACTGCACCAGCAGAATAGTGAATGCAGCTCTGAAGTATAATACAGGATGTAACTCAGGATCACAACAGGATCAGTAATGTAATGTATGTACACAGTGACTGCACCAGCAGAATAGTGAGTGCAGCTCTGGAGTATAATACGGGATGTAACTCAGGATCAGTAATGTAATGCATGTACACAGTGACTGTACCAGCAGAATAGTGAGTGCAGCTCTGGAGTATAATACAGGATGTAACTCAGGAGCAGTTCAGGATCAGTAATGTAATGTATGTACACAGTGACTGCACCAGCAGAATAGTGAGTGCAGCTCTTGAGCATAATACAGGATGTAACTCAGGATCAGTAATGTAATGTATGTACACAGTGATTGCACCAGCAGAATAGCGAGTGCAGCTCTGGAGTATAATACAGGATGTAACTCAGGATTAATCAGGATCAGTAATGTAATGTTTGTACACAGTGACTGCACCAGCAGAATAGTGAGTGTTGCTCTGGAGTATAATACAGGATGTAACTCAGGATCAGTAATGTAATGTATGTACACAGTGACTGCACCAGCAGAATAGTGAATGCAGCTCTGAAGTATAATACAGGATGTAACTCAGGATCAGTACAGGATCAGTAATGTAATGTATGTACACAGAGACTGCACCAGCAGAATAGTGAGTGCAGCTCTGGAGTATAATACAGGATGTAACTCAGGATCAGTAATGTAATGTATATACACAGTGACTGCACCAGCAGAATAGTGAATGCAGCTCTGAAGTATAATACAGGATGTAACTCAGGATCAGTACAGGATCAGTAATGTAATGTATGTACACAGAGACTGCACCAGCAGAATAGTGAGTGCAGCTCTGGAGTATAATACAGGATGTAACTCAGGATCAGTAATGTAATGTATGTACACAGTGACTGCACCAGCAGAATAGTGAATGCAGCTCTGAAGTATAATACAGGATGTAACTCAGGATCACAACAGGATCAGTAATGTAATGTATGTACACAGTGACTGCACCAGCAGAATAGTGAGTGCAGCTCTGGAGTATAATATGGGATGTAACTCAGGATCAGTAATGTAATGCATGTACACAGTGACTGTACCAGCAGAATAGTGAGTGCAGCTCTGGAGTATAATACAGGATGTAACTCAGGAGCAGTTCAGGATCAGTAATGTAATGTATGTACACAGTGACTGCACCAGCAGAATAGTGAGTGCAGCTCTTGAGCATAATACAGGATGTAACTCAGGATCAGTAATGTAATGTATGTACACAGTGATTGCACCAGCAGAATAGCGAGTGCAGCTCTGGAGTATAATACAGGATGTAACTCAGGATTAATCAGGATCAGTAATGTAATGTTTGTACACAGTGACTGCACCAGCAGAATAGTGAGTGCAGCTCTGGAGTTTAATACAGGATGTAACTTAGGATCAGTAATGTAATGCATGTACACAGTGACTGTACCAGCAGAATAGTGAGTGCAGCTCTGGAGTATAATACAGTATGTAACTCAGGATCAGTAATGTAATGTACAGTACAGACCAAAAGTTTGGACACACCTTCTCATTTAAAGATTTTTCTGTATTTTCATGACTATGAAAATTCTACATTCACACTGAAGGCATCAAAACTATGAATTAAAACATGTGGAATTATATACTTAACAAAAAAGTGTGAAACAACTGAAAATATGTCTTATATTCTAGGTTCTTCAAAGTAGCCACCTTTTGCTTTGATGACTGCTTTGCACACTCTTGGCATTCTCTTGATGAGCTTCAAGAGGTAGTCACAAGAAATATTCTTCCAATAATCTTGAAGGAGTTCCCAGAGATGCTTAGCACTTGTTGGCCCTTTTGCCTTCACTCTGCGGTCCAGCTCACCCCAAACCATCTCGATTGGTTTCAGGTCTGGTGACTGTGGGGTCAGGTCATCTGGCGTAGCACCCCATCACTCTCCTTCTTGGTCAAATAGCCCTCACACAGCCTGGAGGTGTGTTTGGGGTCATTGTCCTGTTGAAAAATAAATGATGGTCCAACTAAACGCAAACCGGATGGAATAGCATGCCGCTGCAAGATGCTGTGGTAGCCATGCTGGTTCAGTATGCCTTCAATTTTGAATAAATCCCCAACAGTGTCACCAGCAAAGCCCCCCCACACCATCACACCTCCTCCTCCATGCTTCACGGTGGGAACCAGGCATGTAGAGTCCATCCGTTCACCTTTTCTGCGTCGCAGAAAGACACGGTGGTTGGAACCAAAGATCTCAAATTTGGACTCATCAGACCAAAGCACAGATTTCCACTGGTCTAATGTCCATTCCTTTTGTTCTTTACCCCAAACAAGTCTCTTCTGCTTGTTGCCTGTCCTTAGCAGTGGTTTCCTAGCAGCTATTTTACCATGAAGGCCTGCTGCACAAAGTCTCCTCTTAACAGTTGTTGACGAGATGTGTCTGCTGCTAGAACTCTGTGTGGCATTGACCTGGTCTCTAATCTGAGCTGCTGTTAACCTGCGATTTCTGAGGCTGGTGACTTGGATAAACTTATCCTCAGAAGCAGAGGTGACTCTTGGTCTTCCTTTCCTGGGGCGGTCCTCATGTGAGCCAGTTTCTTTGTAGCGCTTGATGGTTTTTGCAACTGCACTTGGGGACACTTTCAAAGTTTTCCCAATTTTTTGCACTGACTGACCTTCATTTCTTAAAGTAATGATGGCCACACGTTTTTCTTTACTTAGCTGCTTTTTTCTTGCCATAATACAAATTATAACAGTCTATTCAGTAGGACTATCAGCTGTGTATCCACCTGACTTCTGCACAACACAACTGATGGTCCCAACTCCATTTATAAGGCAAGAAATCCCACCTATTAAACCTGACAGGGCACACCTGTGAAGTGAAAACCATTTCCGGTAACTACCTCTTGAAGCTCATCAAGAGAATGCCAAGAGTGTGCAAAGTAGTCATCAAATCAAAAGGTGGCTACTTGGAAGAACCTAGAATATAAGACATATTTTCAGTTGTTTCAAACTTTTTTGTTAAGTATATAATTCCACATGTGTTAATTCATAGTTTTGATGCCTTCAGTGTGAATGTACAATTTTTATAGTCATGAAAATACAGAAAAATCTTTAAATGAGAAGGTGTGTCCAAACTTTTGGTCTGTACTGTATGTGCACAGTGACTCCACCAGCAGAATAGTGAGTGCAGCACTGGAGTATAATACAGGATGTAACTCAGGATCAGTACAGGACCAGTAATGTAATGTATGTACACAGTGACTCCACCAGCAGAATAGTGAGTGCAGCTCTGGAGTATAATACAGGATGTAACTCAGGATCAGTACAGGATCAGTAATGTAATGTTTGTACACAGTGACTGCACCAGCAGAATAGTGAGTGTTGCTCTGGAGTATAATACAGGATGTAACTCAGGACCAGTTCAGGATCAGTAATGTAATGTATGTACACAGTGACTGCAGCAGCAGAATAGTGAGTGCAGCTCTTGAGTATAATACAGGATGTAACTCAGGATCAGTAATGTAATCTATGTACACAGTGACTGAACCAGAAGAATAGAGAGTGCAGCTCTGGAGTATAATACAGGATGTAACTCAAGATCAGTACAGGATCAGTAATGTAATGTATGTACACAGTGACTGCAACAGCAGAATAGTGAGTGCAGCTCTGGAGTATAATACAGGAGGTAACTCAGGATCAGTAATGTAATGTATGTACATAGTGACTGCAGCAGCAGAATAGTGAGTGCAGCTCTGGAGTATAATACAGGATGTAACTCAGGATCAGTAATGTAATCTATGTACACAGTGACTGAACCAGCAGAATAGCGAGTGCTGCTCTGGAGTATAATACAGGATGTCACTCAGGATCAGTACAGGATCAGTAATGTAATGTTTGTACACAGTGACTGCACCAGCAGAATAGTAAGTGTTGCTCTGGAGTATAATACAGGATGTAACTCAGGACCAGTTCAGGATCAGTAATGTAATGTATGTACACAGTGACTGCAGCAGCAGAATAGTGAGTGCAGCTCTGGAGTATAATACAGGATGTAACTCAGGATCAGTAATGTAATGTATGTACACAGTGACTGAACCAGAAGAATAGAGAGTGCAGCTCTGGAGTATAATACAGGATGTAACTCAAGATCAGTACAGGATCAGTAATGTAATGTATGTACACAGTGACTGCAGCAGCAGAATAGTGAGTGCAGCTCTGGAGTATAATACAGGATGTAACTCAGGATCAGTAATGTAATGTATGTACACAGTGACTGAACCAGAAGAATAGAGAGTGCAGCTCTGGAGTATTATACAGGATGTAACTCAAGATCAGTACAGGATCAGTAATGTAATGTATGTACACAGTTACTGCACCAGCAGAATAGTGAGTGCAGCTCTGGAGTATAATACAGGAGGTAACTCAGGATCAGTAATGTAATGTATGTACACAGTAACTTCATCAGCAGAATAGTGAGTGCAGCTCTGATCAGCTGTTGCTTACTGTGGTGATTGTGGGTGTGGTGGCTGCAGATCCTGTGTTATGATAGGCTACAAGCACTAAGGAAAGACAGGAGATCTGTCCCTACAATAGAACTAAGCTAGATCCCTACGATGTAACGAGGAACCTGATCCTGCGATCAGACCCGCTAAAGTCCTCAGCTAGTCTGAACGAAGACCTATAGATGTGAGGGAGGGATCCCTACAAGAACTAGGGACTGGGAGAAAGATGGACACCTCCTAGCAGAAATTGTAGCAGTAAAAAGACAAACACACAACATAGAACATAAAGGTCAAAAGACCTAGCTAAACTGACGGAGAAAGGTTACAAAGAACCTGGCTAGCTTAAGAGTAGAAATTACAATGAAGTCCAGCATGGCCAGAAGGGCGGAGCAGGATTAAATAGGCAAAAAGGTCATGTGACCAGCAAAATATAAAAAACCTAACAGGAGAGTTCTAACATCCTGCTGTGTGATCCTGAGCTCTGAAAACCAACACCTCTCCACCTGGGGATCTGCTCTCTCTCCTACCCAGGGAGGGAGTGGGTTTCCTGAGATGAGTAATGGAGCCAAGTCCCAGGCTTCTGCTTCCCGAACCAGGCCGGTGGGTTGGCAGGAGAAACCAGCAACCGGCCTGCACATTGGAGGACTCGGGGGTGAGACGCTCCACCAGGAGTCGCAGCAATGTGTCTCCTACTCCCCCCAGGACTGTGGAGACTCCTAGAAGCCGCAAGGCTTCCAGCATGGAGGGTAAGCCTGACAGCGTGCCTGAGCACAGGCTGGGTAGGGTCCAGTACAGACTGGGAGACGGGTTCAGAGCCGCAGATGCGGTAATCAAGCAGAGCAAAGCGAAACCGCAGGTGCGGTGGACAAGGCTGAGCAGAGCGAAACCGCAGGTGCGGTGGACAAAGCTGAGCAGAGCGAAACCGCAGGTGCGGTGGACAAGGCTGAGCAGAGCGAAACCGCAGGTGTGGTGGAAAAGGCTGAGCAGAGCGAAACCGCAGGTGCGGTGGACAGGGCTGAGCAGAGCGAAACCGCAGGTGCGGTGGACAGGGCTGAGCAGAGCGAAACCGCAGATGCGGTGGACAATGCTCAGCAGAGCGAAACCGCAGATGCGGTAGACAAGACTGAGCAGAGCGAAACCGCAGGTGCGGTGGACAAGGCAGAGCGGGCAGGAACCGCCGGAGCGGTAAGTAAGGCAGAGCAGAGATAAACCGCCGGGGCGGTAAGCAAGGCAGAGCAAGGGGGAAACCGCCAAAGCGGTGAGCAAAGACAGAGCAGAGGGGACTGGGCTCTGTTCACACGGAACAGACTGGAAGGGAAAGGCAGAACCAGATACACACGAGGTACTTGCAAAGAAGTAGCGAGTGGACTCCAAACTCACAACCGGAAGTACAGCGACAACGAGTAGGAGTTAGGTGCAGGTTCAGACTCTGCAGAAAAAGGAAAAGTACAGACATAAAGAAAAACAGGTAACAGGCTAGGAAAGTGTTCAGACAGGAACTGAGTGTTAAGACAGGAACTGACACTGCAGCGAGATACAGGAGTGAGTCTGGGTATGCGGCCCCCAGAATGGCGGACAAACAGGCTAGAAGACACAGATAACCGGTCTGGGTATGCGGCCCCCAGAAGGCAGGACGAACAGGCTAGGAGCGTGTTCAGACAGGCCTGGGAATACAGCCTGCAGGAAGGCGGACAGGCAGGAAAAACAGAACAGGACCTGGCACATCAGAGGCAAGAAGCCCTCTGAGGATAAGAGTTGCTCAGGCACCAGCTTCAAGGTGGAGCTGGTTTAAATATCAAGTGACAGACAGTAATAGGCTGGGGACGCATTAGTGGTGTGCCCACAGCAGCTACAAGAAACAGGAAGTAACTGAGCCGCCTCCCTAAGCAGTCAGAACAGAGACAAACAGACAGCTTGAACAGAAGCCAGGCTAGCAGACTAGACCGAAGATAAAGTCTGCGATCTTGCATAGTGGGAGATGGTGCACCATGCAAGCCCGCCACCAGGTATGTTACAGGTACCTAAGGAAGGTAAAACTGACTCCCCTCTAGTTGGTCTTTCTAACCGGTTCCAAGCCCTTGATAACATACTCTTCCTCTGAGGAGGAGGCTGAGGGTGAGGTTCCGGCTTCGGCGGAGCTTACAAGGGGCGCCGAGTTTCCTTCTCCTGAGGATGCAGGGTCCTTGGGGAGAGGGACTGGCCCACAGTCTGGAGACGAGGACGAAAAAAGAAGGAAAAATGTGGGAATGGACACCTCTGTATCGTTAAAGAGGGGGAAGGATTCCTCGTCTGAGGCAGAGGATAAGGGGAGTGGGAAGAAGAAAGACATCTAACTCAATCACCAATGATGGCGGTATCCACTCCGTTGACGCTGACGTCTATTAATGTCGCCAGCATTAAGTCAAATATGGCTAGATTTGTGGCCTTTGATTTTCTCAGCCGGGTTGAAGCTGACATTTTCTTTTTGCAAGAGACCAGGCTGCCAAATATGGCAGAGGTGTTTATCGCTAAGAGAGAGTGGAGACTCGTGCCCTCCTATTGGTCTCTTGCGGCTGAGCGTATAGCGGAGTGGCGGTCCTTTTTACCGCATCGGTAGAATGCCTACGGGTTATTGAGTTAGAAATGGAGAGGTGCCTGATATTAGATGTCCTCATGAAGGGACAAGAGCTCCGGCTCATTAACATCTATGGTCCCCAATCTAAGTGGGACCGGAAGTGTCTCTTTATGAGGATCAAGCCCTACCTTTTTACGAGTCGGCAGGTCATCTTTGGAGGGGACTTCAACACTGTCACGAGGCCCCGGGATAGAGGATGTTCCAGAAACAAGCTGACTTATGATAGCGTCGCCCTTAATAGTATAGTAAGTGAGGCTCGGCTGGTGGATGTCCACATCCGGCACACCCCAGGCCACCAGGGGTTCACCTATCATAGAGGTAACTGTAGGTCCAGGATAGACAGGTTTTATTTAAAGGAGGAAGCCGTCTCTTCAGCAGTATCTGTTGTTGAGGTTGAGTTCTCAGATCACTGTTTGATTTTGTTTTTCCTGAATGTTACAGAGACCCCCGGATGGGAAGAGGCTTTTGGAGGCTCAATTATTCTCTCTTGGAAGAAGAGGAGATAAGACAGTCCTTTGAGGATTTTCTTCAGAGCCAGGTATCCTTACTGGATCTTTGTAGTAGTAAGTCAGAGTGGTTGGAGATGTCAAGAAAAGGGTGGCAAGATTCTTCCGCCAGCTGTCAAGCCTCAGGCACCTGGACAGGTATCGCCTGTATCAGGGCCTGAGGAGGAAACTCGAGCATCTTGTCTCAACTGGAGGTAGCCGCGAGGAGATCTCCAGAGTGAAATCTTTGCTAATGAGATGTCAGTATGATAGACACGCATCTTTGGTTTTTGAGAGGGATTATGGGAAGTACCGTTCGCCCGACCCTTACAGAAACTGCAAGATGTCAGTGAATAGTAAAGTTGTTACAGGACTGGTTGACACTGCGGGTTCCCTGAAAAGATCCAGATCAGGGATCCTGGAGGTCGTCAGATCCTTCCACTCGCACCTCTTGGGGAAGAGGGATCTGGATTGGGATGAGATGTCGGCTTTTCTGGCTAAAGCCGTCCCCGAACCAGGGGTAGACCCCTCTCTTGGCGTTTTGACAGAGATAATCAGGGAAGAGGAAGTTAAGTTGGCGATTGAAGGGCTTGCCCTAAAGAAATCTCCCGGTCCAGATGGCTTAACATCTGAATTCTATAAGACCTTTAAGGACGCCTTGGTTCCCCTCTTGACTGAGGTATTCAATGAGTGTCTTTCCTCGGGCACTCTGCCAAAGTCAATGAGGAGGTCTGCCCTGATCATATTGTCAAAGGGTAAGGACCCATCTTGCTTTGAGAATTGGCATCCCATAGCGCTTCTCAATGCAGACAGGAAGGTTTTGGCAAAGGTGCTGTTTAATCGGCTGGTGAAATTTGTGCCCCGACTCCTTTCGGGAGCCCAGCATTGCATTGTTCAGGGCCACAGTACAATTAGTGCTGTACTCTGTGTCCGAGAGGCGGTGGAGCAGGGTAGGGCTGGCCACTGGAAGGGGTACATGCTGTCATTGGACCAGGCAAAAGCGTTTGATCGGGTTAATCATAAGTACCTCTGGTCTGTCCTTCTGAGGTATGGCCTGCCGGGGGGATTTGTTGATTGGCTTAAGACCTTGTACGCTGGGGCAGAGAGTTTCCTGCTTGTGAACGGTTGGATTGGCAGCTCTTTTGATGTTGGATGTGGTGTTCACCAGGGTTGTCCCTTGAGCCCGCTGCTGTACGTGTTTGCGTGTTTGCGATTGACCTACTTCCTAGGAGGCTGGAGCGTGGACCGTTGTCTGGGATCAGGATGGACCGGGTAGCACCGGAAGCCACTCTGAGAGTGGTGGCGTATGCCGATGACGTCACCATTTTTGTTTCCTCTGATGGGGAGGCAGAATGGCTGATGTCAGAGGTAAATCACTACTCGGAGGCATCCGGATCTAAGATCAACCGGGATAAGTGTGAGAGTCTCTGGCTGGGAGGAGGAGAACCTGGTTTTGATCTCCCGGACACCCTTCCAGGACCCAAAGTCTCTGCAAAAGTTCTTGGCATCGAATTTGGCCAGGGGGATTACCCCAAACAAAATTGGGACAGCAGGCTAGAGATCGCCACTCAGAAGGTGAACCAATGGAAGGGTTGGTCTTTGACCCTAAGGGAAAGGGTAAACCTGATCAAAACTTACCTGCTCCCTTTGCTGATCTATTTGGGAAGTGTGTGCATCTTGCCGGAGCCTCTCTGGACTCGGGTCTACAGTTTGTTCTTCCAACTGTTATGGGGGAATAGACTGAACCTGGTCAAGAGGGAGGTTACTTACCGTACGAGGAGACTAGGAGGGTTGGGTATGGTCAACCCTGTGGTATTCCTTGTGAATACCTTCATTAAAATCAATATTGCAGACCTCTGGAAAGAGAGGGCTCCTCCGTGGGGATGGTTTCAGCCTTTCTTCCAAGAATGGGAGACAGGAGGGCAAGTGAAGGATCTACGCACACCGCATGGACATCTCCCGGCTTACGCTACTGTAGTTCTGAAGGTAATTCGCTGGTGGGGTCTCGGAATGTGGGAGGTCAGGACTCTGCCAAGGAAGCTCCTTGAGAAAAGGGTTCCGTTGACCCATTTTCAGAGGCCTGTGGCACTCAGGGATTGCTCAAGTCGGGATCTTGGGGTGGGTCTGCATCTTTTGAATTCTATCAGGATCCCCTCGAAGTTTTGGGACTTGACTTGGCGCTGCTTCCATGGGAAACTGTGTGTGAGGGACAATCTGAAGTGCAGGAGCTCTGAGGACCGGAACTGTCCTCGGGAGCATTGTGGTCCCATGCTTGAAAGCATGGACCACTTCCTGCTTCGTTGTCCCTTTAACACAGAGGTTTACAACAGGGTGGGCGCCTCCATTGGCTGGCCCCGGCTGGCCGGTCTCTCTTATGCGGAATGGGCCTATGGAGCATTCGGGGACCTGGGTGGTCGGGACCGCTGCACCTTTTTTCTAGTTAGCGCAGTGGTCAGGTATCACACGTGGAACGCACGGTGCTTAGTATCGACGCAACGAAAATCCTCCCAGTGGACGATGTGTTTAGGACCATACTCGGTGACCTGGTGAAGGTGCGTTCTCTGGAGTATGAGAGACTGGGTACATGAATGGCCGCTCTCCTCTGGAGGGGCTTTTCTTTTAGTGTGCCCTAGTCTGGTCGTCTCCTCTCCTGGTGGTGGGCTGCTGCTGACACCATAGATTTTTGTTTTGTTTTGATCAGTAGACAGTGATGTAGGGCTGCAGGCGCTGAACTGGGCTTTGTTAGTTGTGATTATTGTATTGTTTGTTATTGTATTGTTTGTTTCTGTATATATTGTATATAAGGATATGGATTTGGGTGTAGGTGTTAGGTTGGGTGGTGGAAAAAGTGGGGAGGTGGGTTCATCTTGTGGGGCTTTGGGACACTGATTATTTGGGAGAAAAACTGGCATTGCCTGATCTGGCCTATGGATGTTGGACATGGACTGAGGCATGAGGCGCAGGAGCAGCTCTCAGGTCAGTGCCGGGGTTGGGACTAGTGGTCTCGAGTGTGGGGTGTATTGTTTAGTATTGTATATATTTGTATAGTTAGTATTTATTTTATATTAATTAAAAAAAAAAAAAAAGTTTGTATATATTTGTCAGCTATTGTTTATTTTGTTTATGTTTATTTTATTTATTGTTTGTGGTTATTATTTGTTTGGTAACCGGACCAGAAGTCTGTAGTGTAAGTAGTTATTATTGTGTATATATGTATAATATGTGTGTGAGGAGAGAGGGAGCGGCTGGACCAGTTCATTACATTGTTTATTTTGTGGTTATTAATTTTGTTATGTTTCTGTTATTATTATTGTTATGTTTTTCATTTTTATAATAAAAGATCTACAGGATGTAACTCAGGATCAGTAATGTAATGTATGTACACAGTGACTGCACCAGCAGAATAGTGAGTGCAGCTCTGGAGTATAATACAGGATGTAACTCAGGATCAGTGCAGGATCAGTAATGTAATGTATGTACACAGTGACTGCACCAGCAGAATAGTGAGTGCAGCTCTAGAGTATAATACAGGATGTAACTCAGGATCAGTACAGGATCAGTAATGTAATGTATGTACACAGCGACTGCACCAGCAGAATAGTGAGTGCAGCTCTGGAGTATAATACAGGAGGTAACTCAGGATCAGTAATGTAATGTATGTACACAGTGACTGCACCTGCAGAATAGTGAGTGCAGCTCTGGAGTATAATACAGGATGTAACTCAGGCTCAGTGCAGGATCAGTAATGTAATGTATGTACACAGTGACTGCACCAGCAGAATAGTGAGTGCAGCTCTGGAGTATAATACAGGATGTAACTCAGGATCAGTACAGGATCAGTAATGTAATGTATGTACACAGTGACTGCACCAGCAGAATAGTGAGTGCAGCTCTGGAGTATAATACAGGATGTAACTCAGGATCAGTACAGGATCAGTAATGTAATGTATGTACACAGTGACTGCACCAGCAGAACAGTGAGTGCAGCTCTGGAGGATAATACAGAATGTAACTCAGGATCAGTAATGTAATGTATGTACACAGTGACTGCACCAGCAGAATAGTGAGTGCAGCTCTGGAGTATAATACAGGATTTAACTTGGGTAACATAATACTTATTAGTATTGCAGTGTAATGAGATCTGCTACACACTATACACAATTTCAGGTGTTATATTTCCAGTATGGATGTCATTTAAAGGGGAAATGTTATTATTTTCACTAACCTAGTAAACAAACTTTTATATTTTTGTAATGTAGGTTATTGGATGCAAAACTTCAGAGCTCTGTGTCTCCGGGAAAAACAAGAGGTGACAAGTTTTCATCTGTGACAGGACAGATCTACAAACCTTCAAAGAATTAAATTTTAACCATTCACTCACTGGGGATTAGCACCTGTAATTACCTGTGAATGTAGCGATGTTTTCCAGGTCTCCTAACAGAAGGAACATTAGATTGTTGAAGTGTGAATTATACTGCATTATTTATCATGTCAGATGGCTTCTCTCTTCTACAACCACCTTACTGCATTGTCTTGGAGGATCTTAACTGTGACGCTGCCAAGGAACATGCTGGGAGAGAACGTCTCGGTATTACCAGGGCTGCTGCAGGTGAGAGTGAGCTTTGTCATCTGTCAAGTGAAATAATTAAAATTCTGGAAAAGACACATCAAATCTAAAGAAAGAAAAGCAATTTCTGGTATGAGTCAACAAGTATTGATGGTTCCTACCGGGGCTGAAAAAAATGGGGCAGAATGTACCCAATGGTACATGCAGGCTTAAAATAAGATATTTTCTGCATTGGCATCTGCCTCCCATCTCTTCGAAGAAAAATCCTTCTCCCCAGTCTATGAGATAGTCCTTGACACTGAATAGTGGTTGTCCTACATGTATGATAACAGCCACCCAACCAGGAAAGATAATAGCGGACCCTAACGGTATTACCCTTAACGCCATCCTAGCATACTCAGCCTGAACCATGGTGAGGTACAGAATCATGTCATAGTCTTAAAGGTAGTCAAGTTGGAGAACCTTAACATTCAAGGAATGAGCCATGATCAAGGGTCTTCAAAACAAGGCATGACACAACAAATCCAATGCAAAGGCTAGAAATTAAATCTTTGGTCTGACTACACTGGGATCAGAAGGCTCAAGAAGTAGAGAATAGTCAGGAGCCTCTGTAAGGTGGCGCGGGGCGGTAGCCAGAAGTGAGGCACTCGTCTGTAGCGCCCTGACTTTTTACAAGAAAGAGTCCTAGGTGGGTGTGTGGACTTGTGCAGTGAGGGCGCTACGCCCGTGCAGACCGCATGTAACCAATGTTACTGGTTGCCCAGGACCAAATGTTTTACGGTTCAATGAGGGACACCACCATTCGAAAATAAACTTTTTACTGGACGGCAACTTGGTAGGTAATATATGACTCGCCCCCTGGGCCGTGGGGCACTCGGATCCGGGCAATTAGGGAAACGGTGGGAGTAGTAGTGGCAACCCGGTTCCGTGGCTCAGGGTGGTCAGGCCAGTGGTAGTCCATTATGTGCTATTGATAATGTCCGACTACGCCACCCGTGGATTTGCGGTCATTAGGTACCGCCGCTGCAAGGCAGACCGCTGGGGCTGATGAGGTGTGCAGCTGGGATGGCGTGACTCCCCACGGGAAGAGTGCGGCCCCAGGGCAGTGTAGTGGATGGTGGGAGTGATGGTGGTGAGAGTCCCAGTACCGGTAGTGCTGGAGGCGTGAAGGAGCACACAGACAATAGGTTGCAGTCCAGGGTCTTTACTGAAACAGGTAAACTGACCCATAAACAGTCCCAGCTAGGAGGGGACCTGGATGTCTGAGAGCAACGGGGAAATTGGCCCTGGTCAGGGTGAGGGTGTAGGCCTACCGTGCTTTCTGCGCTCCTTCTGGCTATCTCCTCGTTATAGGGTAACAGCCCACGTTTCCAAGCTTTCCGTGTATTCTCGCCTGTATGGCCTGTGACGTGGGTTCCTTTCTGCTCCCAGCCTTGTACGGCTTTGCTGGTCCCTTCGGTTGTGGCAGGGCCTCCAGGCTTCTTAGGCCAAGGAATATACAGTCCCTTGCGGACTGGTTCTCTGCTGGAGGATGTAGAATCCTCCCAGCCTCAGACACCAAAGTCTGGTAAAGTCAGTCTTTTATCTACCAAGACAGGCTCTCTTCGCCTCTTGTCTCTGGCTTGTGGCTCTCCTCCTGCCACACTTCCTCTTAGGTGCAGTGCAACTGTCTGTCCCTGCTCTGCTCTGGGACAAGTCTCAGTGCTGAGACAGGCCATCAAGTTCTCTCTAACCCTGCCCCCAGCACCAGCTTTTATAGGGGCAGCCTGCTCCCCCTACTGGCCTGAGACAGGAGGTACTGCATGCTAATGTTCCCCTGACTAGAGAACCTCCCCCTTGCTCTCAGACACAGCTTTAATTACACTTGTGGCATCCAGGCCAGGGTGACACATTCCCCCCTAGTGAAATTTAGTACTCCGGGACTAAACAATAAACAGAGACAATATGCATAACCATAAAACATTAATAGACAAACGACGCACAGCTTGAGTTCTTAAGGTCACAGTGTGGCCTGTGACCGGGTGTCCATATCACCAGCACAACGGGGAGCCTTAACCAGGTGGGGGTCTGTCGTACCCCAAGTCCTTTACAGTCTTAGTTCATTCCTTGGTTAGGCTCCGAACGCAGTCCATACCAGGTTCGGGTTATAAAAAGTCCATAACCTTTGAGTCCTTACGGTAGCTGCAAGAAACTGAAACACAGAATTACCAAACATGCATGTAACTTAGCAAACATTTCAACATTTGGCAACAGGGTTATTTACAATTTTAGTGCACTCTATATTCTCCAGCGAGCGGGTATCTGCCCCTTTGTGCTCCTGGTTGACCTCCTTAACCCACTGTCTGGTGGTGGACTAACCTGGCTTTCCCCACTAGCGTTAGGGGTACAGCTACCAGCTGGGTGTACAGGTAGGGCAGGCAGCTGTCTGCGGGTCCTTTGGCTTACCGCAGGCATGGCAGGCTCACTGTCAGCAGAGGGTTGACTCTCCTGGGCTGCTGGTACAGGCTCTTCTGTCTCTGGAACTGCTTGCTCCTCTTCACCTTCCGGCTCTGGTGTTGGTTGTTGCTGTGCCGGTTGCAGGAAATGCAGGACAGGTACCACTATGGCATCATTTATGCGAGTCCAGGACTGAGGGAACTCTCCGAGAACGGTGCTGATCATTTCTTCCTTGTCCTCTGCGGGTTCAAGGTCACTCTGATCCTCTTCTGCACTACGGAGTTGCTCGGGGCACCTTTTGAGGTGGTCTCTGGAGACGACACTAGTGGTTTCTCCTCCGTCCTTGGTGATTACGCACACCTTTGGGTTGTCGTGGTCAGACTGCAGTACGGTGTAGGGTTCCCTTTCCCACTGGTCGTCCAACTTATGTAGCCTTCTTTTTCGCTTTAGGACTTGCTCACCAGGTTCTAGGGGACCAGCAGGGGCGTGTTGATTGAAGAGTTTTTCTTGCCTCTCTCTCACCTGGGCCAGGCTCTTCTCCACACTCTCCTGTACCTTCTTGTACTGCAGTTGCCTTTCCGTATCCCAGTCCGCATCCGGGGAGGTGTCCTCAGGTATTAGGACTCCCATCTCCAGGTCTACGGGCAGCTTACCTGGTCTAGCTCGCATCAGGTAAGCCGGGGTGCAGTTTGTAGCATTCACCGGGATATTGTTGTATAGGTCTGTCAGGTCCGGCAGTTTTTCTGGCCACAGGCTGCGTTCCTCCAGGGGCAACGTCTTCAGGAGATCAATGACTATATTGTTCATCTTCTCACACATCCCGTTGGTTTGGGGGTGGTAAGGCGTTGTACGAATCTTCTTACAGCCATAGAGGTTGCAGAACTCTTGGAAGATTTCAGCCTCGAACGCTGGACCCTGGTCTGTCAGGACCTGTTCCGGATACCCGTGTGGACGACAGAAGTATTGCTGGAAGGCTCTGGCCGCTGTTTGGGCTGTCAAGTCCTTTACCGGGACCACCACTAGAAAACGGGAATAGTGGTCCACGATTGTCAGGGCAAAGATGTATCCAGACCGGCTTGGAGCCAATTTGACGTGGTCCAGAGCTACCAGCTCAAGAGGCTGCGTGGTGACGATGGGCCTCAAGGGTGTCTTCTGGCTGGTGCGGTCCTTCCTCCTCAGGTGACAAGGGCCACAGTCTCTGCACCACTTTTCTACAGCTCCTCTCATGCCGACCCAAAAGAACCTTCCTCTTACCAGGAACTCCAGTTTCTTCCAACCGAAGTGTCCCGCTCTGTCATGGTAAGCCCCCAGGACCATGGCTGCATCCCGTCTTGGGACCACGACTTGCCAGGTCAGCTCGTGCGTCCGGTGGTTGACAATCCTTCTGCACAACTTGCCTTCGTAGAGGAACAGCTTGCTCTTCTCTTTCTATAGCTGCTTGGCTTCCTCTGGAGCATCCGGATCTATGCGGGCATCTTCCTGGGTCAGCAGATCTTTCACCAGGCGGATGGCAGGGTCACTATCTTGGGTCTCAGCCCAGCTGTGGTGAGGTAGGGGATTGATCATCACGGTTGTTAGATCCTCCTCCTTCACGCGGTGGGAGTATTGAGTGGCTCCATACCGGTGAAACGCGGGGAGTTCTACCTCCTCCAGCTCTTCTGGGTCTTCGTCACCTTCAGGTAAGTGAGGCATCCTCGATAGGGCGTCAGCGTTGGCATTGGTTTTGCCGGCCCGGTACTTGATCACAAAGTCATAGTTGGAGAGACGGGCCATCCACCGCTGTTCTAGGGCACCCAGTCTTGCATTGTCCAGGTGTGTCAACGGGTTGTTGTCCGTGTACAGGGTGAACTTTGCGGAGGCCAGGTAATGCTTGAAGCGTTCCGTCACGGCCCACACCACCGCCAAGAATTCTAGCTTGAAGGAGCTGTAATTCTCCGGGTTCCTCTAGGTGGGTCTCAGCTTCCGGCTGGCGTACGCGATCACCCTATCTCTGCCCTGTTGGTTTTGGGACAGTACGGCTCCCAGTCCCACATTACTGGCGTCTGTGTGAAGGATAAAAGGCTGGTCATAATCAGGGTAGGCCAGGATCTCATCCCCCGTGAGGGCCATCTTCAACTGGCGGAAGGACTCCTCTTCCGGTTTATCCCACTTGAAGGGTGGCTTTTGACTCCTGGACTTAGACTGTCCGATCAGGAGGTCCTGCATAGGAGCTGCCATCTTAGTGAACCCGGGGATGAATCTTCGGTAGTAGCCTACCAACCCGAGAAACTGTCTTACCTCTTTGATGTTCGAGGGGCTTGGCCAGCTCTTGATTGCCGTGACCTTGTCAGGGTCGGGGGCCACTCCTTCCGCGCTTACCACGTGCCCTAGGTACTGGACCTTTGGTTTCAGCAGGTGACACTTCGATGGTTTCACCTTCAGGCCGTAGCCTGCCAGGGCTTCGAACACCTCGGCCAGGTGCTTTAGATGGTCCTCGTAGGTCTTTGAATAGATGATCACGTCATCCAGGTAAAGGAGGACTGTCTCGAAGTTTCGGTGCCCTAGACAGCATTCCATCAGCCGCTGGAAGGTCCCTGGTGTGTTGCAGAGCCCGAAAGGCATACAGTTGAATTCACTCAGTCCCATCGGGGTGGTGAAGGCGGTCTTCTCCTTGTCAGCCTCTGCCACAGGAACCTGCCAGTACCCGCTAGTAAGGTCCAAAGTAGAAAAGAAGTTAGCTGATTTTAGTGCGGCTAAAGACTCCTCTATTCTAGGCAGCGGATATGCGTCTTTGTGGGTGATACGGTTGATTTGTCTATAGTCCACGCACATTCTCATGGTGCCGTCTTTCTTTTTGACCAGAACCAAGGGGGCTGCCCAGGGGCTACAGCTGTCTCTAATAACCCCAGCTTCTTTCATCTCTCTTAGCATGCCCTTTGCATTCTGATAATGTGCAGGGGGTACCGGTCTGTGCCTCTCTTTTATTGGTGGGTGGCTCCCGGTGGGGATGTGGTGTTCTATCCCCTTTACTCTGCCGAAGTCTAGCGGGTGCTTACTAAAGACTCTCTCATACTCCTGTACCACCCGGTAGACTCCTTGTTTTTGGTGCAGGGGAGTGGAGTCAGCACCCACGTGGAGTTTCTGGCACCAGTCCTCCTTTTGTTTCTGGGAGCCATTACCCTCCGCCTGTGGAGATGGAGGCAAGGGTTCCACGGCCCTGATAGCTTTGTGTTCGACGACAAACAGTTTGGCGAGTGCAGCGTACCTGGGTAAGTGTACTTCCCTCTCCCCAATGTTGAGGATGCAGACGGGCACCCTTCCATGACGGACATCAACCACCCCCCGAGCTGTCAAAATGGTGGGCTTGCTGTCTGAGTACACGGGTTCTACCATGGCTTGGTAGTCTCTACCTCTCAACCCGATTGCAGTCCGACACCAGATCATCATTTCACTTTTGGGAGGCATGGAAATGGGGAATGGGTCACTTAGTCTTACGCTACTGATCTCACCACCAGACAGTTCTACCTGCTGCCGTCTCATCAGGGCTTTTATCTCCTTGTTGAGGACTCTCTGTTGGCTGGAACTAGCATTCACTGCCACCTGTTGTAGAATTACAATTACCTCTGAAAGACAATTTTCAATTACGTTAGTACCCACAGTTATTTTAGGGTGATTTTCACGACGGTCAATGTCCACAATAATCACTCCCTGTGCCGGTAGTTCAACTTTACCAATTTTAATGGTCATCTCCTTGAACCCCATCTGCGGCACGGGTAAGCCATTACTGGCCATGATGCTCAAGTTACTGTCTGGATACCGTGTGATATCAGCATCAGTCCAATACTGCTTAAAAAGTACATAAGGGATAGTGGTTACTTGTGACCCAGTATCCAGCAAGGCGCTCATGGGGATACCGTCCAGCACCACGGGTAAAACCGGGCGCCCCCCAACGTACTTATTACGCCAATTGTAAGGGCCTGGTGATCTTATGCCTGGGGGTTGGCCCTCTGCCCCAGGTTGGACCCGTTTAAATTACAGTACCTGGAAATGTGTCCGGGCTGGTTGCATCGACGGCAAATGGGCTGTCCATCGTCTGCGTAGCGGTCTGTGGGCCTCCCTCGGAACGACGGGATCCTCCTCTGTCGACGCCACGGGACATCCTCCGGACCTGAAGCCAGCTCGATGGGTCTTGACGGGTCCACTTGCAACGCCTGGACGGTCCTGGTCAACGCTGCGACGCTCCTGGTCAGCTCCTGGATTTGGTGGTGGAGGTCTTTTGACGGGACTTGGTTCAGGGCCTGTGCATCAGCCCCCACGGGATCCATAGAGGAGGGCGCCGCCTCCTGGTGGTTGGTGAGAGCAGGGCGCCGGGGGTTTATAGCGCCACTGGTTGCAGATTCACGGAGCACCCTTATGGCCCTGTCCTTAAATTGGGCAAAGGTCAGGTCGGGGTTCTGAAAGAACATGAGGCGCAGTTGGGCCCTGTGGGCGCTAGACAGCAGACCTTCTATGAATTGTTCTGTTAGCAGCTTATCCGTTTCCTGCACACTGCCAGGGTCAGTTTGTTGAATAGCCCTCAGGGCTTCCTGCAGATTTAGGGCATAGTCTCTGATGCTGTCCTGTGCCCGCTGCTTACATCCATAGAACCTCATTTTAAGTTCAGCGGAGGTAAGTGTGTCAAAGGTACCCCGCAGCCGGGCCAGAATACCCTTCACGGTTCTTTTCTCCTCAGTGGGCCATGATTTTACCTCCCTTTGGGCTGCACCAGTTAACTGCCCTGTCAATATGCTGACCTTCTGTTCCTCTGTCAGGGGGTAAACCTGGAACAAACTGTACAGCCTTTCCTTAAAGTCAGTTAGGGCATGGGGCTCCTCTGAGTACTTGGGCAGCCAGGCCGCTCCAGGGATGTAGGGTAGGGAAAAGGGCATCACCGCTGCTGCAGCTGCGTTGGTGGTAGTGGGCGCCTCTGTATCTGACATCTTCCTCCCCCCTAGTTAAGCGTGGCCTACCTTCCGACGATCCTCTTCTGTAGGCCACGGCTCCGCTGCTGCTGCTATGGACGAGGACCTGGCGTCGCGTCCTGATGACGTCAGCGTCGCTCTCTCTCCCTTCCAGGACCTTGCGCAGCGTCGGTGCGTAGGGCGGAGCTTCGGATCTCGCGCGGTTTTGACGTCCACGCCCCTCTTCTTCCCGCGCGGCATCCTGAAGATGGCGTCCGATGGCGGGAAGCAGCTGCGGATGGCGGGAAGATGGCAGAAGACGGCGGGAAATGGTCCAAGATGGCGCCTGATGGCGGGAATCGGCTCCGGATGGCGGGAAACTTCGCCACAGGTAAGTTACAAAAGTCTTTTTCAGGCACGCAGTACCCGGTGGTTGCGGGCACGAAATCCTGCCGACTACGCCAAAGCTGACTCACCCCCTGGGCCGTGGGGCACTCGGATCCGGGCAATTAGGGAAACAGTGGTAGTCCGTTATGTGCTATTGATAATGTCCAACTACGCCACCCGTGGATTTGCGGTCATTAGGTACCGCCGCTGCAAGGCAGACCGCTGGGGCTGATGAGGTGTGCAGCTGGGATGGCGTGACTCCCCACGGGAAGAGTGCGGCCCCAGGGCAGTGTAGTGGATGGTGGGAGTGATGGTGGTGAGAGTCCCAGTACCGGTAGTGCTGGAGGCGTGAAGGAGCACACAGACAATAGGTTGCAGTCCAGGGTCTTTACTGAAACAGGTAAACTGACCCATAAACAGTCCCAGCTAGGAGGGGACCTGGATGTCTGAGAGCAACGGGGAAATTGGCCCTGGTCAGGGTGAGGGTGTAGGCCTACCGTGCTTTCTGCGCTCCTTCTGGCTATCTCCTCGTTATAGGGTAACAGCCCACGTTTCCAAGCTTTCCGTGTATTCTCGCCTGTATGGCCTGCGACGTGGGTTCCTTTCTGCTCCCAGCCTTGTACGGCTTTGCTGGTCCCTTCGGTTGTGGCAGGGCCTCCAGGCTTCTTAGGCCAAGGAATATACAGTCCCTTGCGGACTGGTTCTCTGCTGGAGGATGTAGAATCCTCCCAGCCTCAGACACCAAAGTCTGGTAAAGTCAGTCTTTTATCTGCCAAGACAGGCTCTCTTCGCCTCTTGTCTCTGGCTTGTGGCTCTCCTCCTGCCACACTTCCTCTTAGGTGCAGTGCAACTGTCTGTCCCTGCTCTGCTCTGGGACAAGTCTCAGTGCTGAGACAGGCCATCAAGTTCTCTCTAACCCTGCCCCCAGCACCAGCTTTTATAGGGGCAGCCTGCTCCCCCTACTGGCCTGAGACAGGAGGTACTGCATGCTAATGTTCCCCTGACTAGAGAACCTCCCCCTTGCTCTCAGACACAGCTTTAATTACACTTGTGGCATCCAGGCCAGGGTGACACATATATACAAGAGATAGTGGGTAAACAGTCTTATGAACGTTGCCTTTCCACACGCTTTTCTTTCTTGCTTCCTCTTTTGTCCTCTCTCTTCGTTTTTCCTCTTTTACTTTTTCTACTGGTCCTCTGTTTTCACTGTTTCTCACTACTTCACCAAGACCCAGCTTTAACTTTACAGTCCTGCTTAACAAGAGTCCTTTGCTCGCCCCGCGACATTTTCCCATTAGGGTTAAAGTATGGCCGAACTTAGCTTCAAGCTCTCTGATGCTCTGGAACTCCCGTCCCCGGGACAATCTAGTTGTCTCTCCTACTCAGTCCTGTCTAGGCCCTTTACTTTGCGAGATGCAAACACCAGGCCTTTCTGCTAGGCGTCCTCCAAAAGGTCACTCTGTCTCTTAGTCACTTCTGCTCTGGATCTCGCTATCCCTATCATTTTGTCACCTCCCACTTAGGAACACCCCAGAATGTGGCACTGCTTACCTTGGACCTTTAAGTCCACTTGCTATGCACTCCAGGCCCTAACTCACTCTCTGACAGGAAAGTGTCACTTTCCCTGCAACTCAGCCACTCCTACTCTGGACTAGTTCCAAACATTAACTCTAACTGTTCATACTGTCAAACTACACACACTATCAGTATTGCTAACACCTTTAACGCACATCACAAGTCACACCATACATCACAGTTCACATTGCATCACATAACATTTTACAACGATAAACTTGTTTCTTCAAGAGGAAAACAAATGCTAGCAGCATGTCCATATCCTTACACCTCCATAAGAAAAAGAAAGGAAATCAGCACTGGAATGGAATGTGGAGTTCTCGAGAGGTTTCCCATATGTTTTGTGACATGTGCTACAAACCCTCGATTGACAAAGCAGCCATACTTCTTCCAGCTCTTAGTCTTTCTCATTCTCTGGAAGATGATCTTACTCTTTAATCCTGGACAGGCCTCCATCATGACTCCCGAACTTCAATTCACTACCTTCATAACCACAATCTCCGGTCTCCTCAAGATGAAAAGTCTGCTGTTCAGTGGTTACCAGGTAGCCACCTTACTACTGCACCCTAATGTATGGTTCTTGAGAGGTTCCACCCATTTTGTGACATGTGCTCCAAACCCTTGATTAACAAAGCAACCATACTTGTTCCAGCTCTTAGTCTTGCTCATGCTCTGGAAGATGATCTTTCTCCTCAACCCTGGACAGACCTCCATCTTAACGCCAGAACTCCAGTTCACTACTTTCATAACCACAATTTCTGGTCTCGTCAGAATAACAAGTCTGCTGACCACTGGTCACCAGGTGGTCACTAGGTAGCCTCCCTACTGCTGCACCCTAATGTGGTGTTCTCGAGAGGTTTCCCTGCCCGTTCTGTGACGTGGTCCAAACCCTCAATTGACAAAGCAGCCTTACTGCTTCAGGCTCTTAGTTTTGCTCACTTCCTGGAAATGAGTTTTCTCCTCAACCCTAGACAGACCTTCATTATGACTCCCAAACTCCAGTTCACTGCTACTGGTGACCAGTTAGCTATGCTACTACTGCACAGACTCAGGTGTAGTCGTTGATAGAAGAGGATACCACGACAGTCCATAAACTGAAAATAGGCCCTGTGGGTCACCCGTCTTATAGGTGCATTATTTGTAACATTACATTTTCAATCTTTAAATTTGTTTTTTTTTTGCATATACCTATAGGAGTACATGTGATTTTTGATAAACATGGAAGCACAGCCCCGGTTCCTCCCCTTCCATATTTTTTCTGGGGCTTTTAATAACAATACATTTTGCATTTCTGTATTATACTCCCCTTTAAGGACAACATGAGGAGTCTATCTGCCTGCACACGGCTCTGTGTTTTTTTATTTTTTTTTTCATTTTTCTGAACAATAAAATGATAGCGACCATATCAGTTCACTGAGCTGGAGGGGAAATCTTCTATCTGATCAAAGCAACAGACGAATTTACATAAAGTTAAGAAAAGCAGCAACATTTTCTGCTCCTGCTCGGCGCTCGCTGCCTTCTTTAGATTCTTATCACTGATTGCTTCAATCCTGGAAACAGAGTTACAGTATCCTCAGTGGCCTCGGGGGAAATGCTACTCAAGCACAGCCACTCGGGCCCGGAGATGATGGCTCCGTGCATCGGCCCTTGTGGATGTTACTTGCAAATCTGTGCCTTATGTATGAGAATGCGTCTGAGTGTTGTCGTCTCCATCGCCGGCCTGATCACAGGATTTCTGCTTCTTAGAAACCAAAAGAAAATAAAACTGTTCTAGATAGGAGGAAGAAGAATTAACCAGGCACTTCTAGTGTATCATGGCATATGTATCACTGGGGTCCCTGGAGGGAGAGGACCCAGACCAGGCTGCCATGACCTGCCCAAGTATAGACTAATAGAAAGGAGATCGAGGCAAGCTCCAATCTGGCCCCTGCTGAGGCTGCTCTGGGGCCCCTTCCCCATTATCAATGGCCCTGGAAGAGTTGAGATACTGTTGAATAGAAAGGTTAGGGTCTGGGGAATAAGGAAAATGGAGAAGAGTATGATTAGTGAATGTGTGATGCATAAAACTGTGCATGTTGGGAAATAACCTGATTGCCAGTTTAGGGCATTTTAGAGAACTGGTGCAGCACGAGAAAAGTCCTGGAGACAAGAGATTCAGGAAATGGATGATGTTGGCAGCACGTAGAGGATGAGTAGGGTGAGTGACAAAGGTGAGGGAAGAGAGGTAAGGAACTGCAGCACTACAGAGAGCTTTGTAGATGGATGTGGTAGGCTTATAATGTGTTCTGATGGGCAACCAGTGCAATGACTGGCACAGGGTGGAGGCATCGGTGTAGCTGCTGGATATAGAATACACTAGATAGATAGATAAATAGTAGAAAAAATTGGAACAGCACCATAAATTTAAATCCGGGTGCAAGGGTCACCAAACAAATATCCGTTTATAATAGTAATAGAAGCAAAAAAGGTAGGCAGCACTCCAAAGAAGCTCTTTAGTGGAAAAAACTGACTTTATTAGTCCATAATTGTGTGGTCACACATTATGGGCTAATAAAGTCCACTTTTTCCACTAAAGAACTTCTTTGGAGTGCTGCCTACCTTCTTTGCTTCTAGATATATATATATATATATATATGTATATATAATATATATATATATATATACTGTACAGACCAAAAGTTTGGACACACCTTCTCATTTAAAGATTTTTCTGTATTTTCATTAACACATGTGGAATTATATACTTAACAAAAAAGTGTGAAGCAACTGAAAATATGTCTTATATTCTAGGTTCTTCAAAGTAGCCACCTTTTGCTTTAATGACTGCTTTGCACACTCGTGGCATTCTCTTGATGAGCTTCAAGAGGTAGTCACTGGAAATGGTCTTCCAACAATCTTGAAGGAGTTCCCAGAGATGCTTAGCAATTGTTGGCCCTTTTGCCTTCACTCTGCGGTCCAGCTCACCCCAAACCATCTCGATTGGGTTCAGGTCTGGTGACTGTGTAGGCCAGGTCATCTGGCGTAGCACCCCATCACTCTCCTTCTTGGTCAAATAGCCCTTACACAGCCTGGAGGTGTGTTTGGGGTCATTGTCCTGTTGAAAAATAAATGATGGTCTAACTAAACGCAAACCGGATGGAATAGCATGCCGCTGCAAGATGCTGTGGTACCCATGCTGGTTCAGTATGCCTTCAATTTTGAATAAATCCCCAACAGTGTCACCAGCAAAGCCCCCCCACACCATCACACCTCCTCCTCCATGCTTCACGGTGGGAACCAGGCATGTAGAGTCCATCCGTTCACCTTTTCTGCGTCGCACAAAGACACGGTGGTTGAAACCAAAGATCTCAAATTTGGACTCATCAGACCAAAGCACAGATTTCCACTGGTCTAATGTCCATTCCTTGTGTTCTTTAGCCCAAACAAGTCTCTTCTGCTTGTCCTTAGCAGTGGTTTCCTAGCAGCTATTTTACCATGAAGGCCTGCTGCACGAAGTCTCCTCTAAACCGTTTTTGAAGAGATGTGTCTGCTGCTAGAACTCTGTGTGGCATTGACCTGGTCTCTAATCTGAGCTGCTGTTAACCTGCGATTTTTGAGGCTGGTGACTCGGATAAACTTATCCTCAGAAGCAGAGGTGACTCTTGGTCTTCCTTTCCTGGGGTGGTCCTCATGTGAGCCAGTTTCTTTGTAGCGCTTGGTGGTTTTTGCAACTGCACTTGGGGACACGTTCAAAGTTTTCCCAATTTTTCGGACTGACTAACCTTCATTTCTTAAAGTAATGATGGCCACTCATTTTTCTTTACTTAGCTGCTTTTTTCTTGCCATAATACAAATTCTAACAGTCTATTCAGTAGGACTATCAGCTGTGTATCCACCTGACTTTTGCACAACACAACTGATGGTCCCAACCCCATTTATAAGGCAAGAAATCCCACTTATTAAACCTGACAGGGCACACCTGTGAAGTGAAAACCATTTCCGGTGACTACTTCTTGAAGCTCATCAAGAGAATGCCAAGAGTGTGCAAAGCAGTCATCAAAGCAAAAGGTGGCTACTTTGAAGAACCTAGAATATAAGACATATTTTCAGTTGTTTCACACTTTTTTGTTAAGTATATAATTCCACATGTGTTAATTCATAGTTTTGATGCCTTCAGTGTGAATGTACAATTTTCATAGTCATGAAAATACAGAAAAATCTTTGAATGAGAAGGTGTGTCCAAACTTTTGGTCTGTACTGTATATATATAGGAATAGGTGGTTTAGGTAATGGAGGATGGTGGCAGCATGTAGAGTATAGGTGGGTGTTTTACAGAGAGAGGGAGTAGGTGTACAGAGAAGCAGCACTGTGGAGAGCTTCGTGGATGAGAGTGGATGGGGAACTAGTGTAGTGACTGGTACAGGATCTCCATCCATTGGTGTATATTGCTGGATATAGATAGATAGAGGATGGGAGGATGATGGCAGCATGTAGAGCATAAGTGGGTGGTTTACAGAGGTGAGGCAGTAGATATACGGAGGTGCAGCACTGGGGAGAACTTTGTGGGTGGGAGTGGATGAGCAACTAGTGTAGTGACTGGTGGAGGCATTGGAGTAGTTGCTAGATATAGATAGATATATAATGGATAGATAGATAGATAGATAGATAGATACAGAAATGGGAGATTTAAGTAATGGAAAATGTTGGCAGCATGCTGAGTATAGATGGGTGTTTTACAGAGGGAGACAGTAGATGTGCACCACTGGGGAGAGCTTTGTAGGTGGGATTGGATGGGCAACCAGTATAGCAACTGGCACAAGATGGAGGCATTGGTGTAGCTAGTAAAGATAGATAGATAGATAGATAGATAGATAGATAGATAGATAGATAGATAGATAGAGGAATGGGAGGTTTAGGTAATGGAGGATGGTGGCAGCATGAAGAGCATAGTTGGGTGTTTTATACAGGGAGGTAGTAGATGTGCGGAGCTGCAGCACTGTGGAGAGCTTCATGGGTGGGAGTGGATGGGCAACTAGTGTAGTGATTGGCACAGGATGGAGGCGCTGGTGTATATTGCTGGATATATATCCATATATCCATATCCATATATATATAAAGATGAAAATTAATAAATATCAAATAATAGTATCATGTTAGGTCAATAAATTTGATAAATAGATAAATATTAGATAGATAGATAGATAGATAGATACAGATGATAGATAGATTGATAGATAGATAGATAGATAGATGATAGAGAGATAGATAGAGGATAGATAGATAGATAGATAGATAGATAGATAGATAGATAGATAGATAGATAATAGATAGATAGATAAATACATTTTTTTCCTTTTCTTGCACTCGAACTCCAGGAACATTGTATAATTCACTTTTCGTAATCCACATTTCCTTTCATTCCTGGTAAAAACCACCTACTTAAAGTTGTCATTTGACGAGGCCTAAAGGCTTTTAATTCTCTCCTTCCCGTGACATTTCATTTTTTCCCTATATGGCTTTTGAATATGCACTCGGCATATGTATTACCAATCTTAAATGCGTTCAGCGGTGAGAGAAGCTTTGTTGTACCGTGCGACTGTTAGCAAATCGCTTCCGCGCGAGCCTGCTTTAATCTCCGCCTGCCCTCTGGGGCGAGGAGTGGTCAATGGATAAAGTGACCTCTCAGTCCGCTGTCTCGAATTCATGATTGATGTCTGCCAGACCCTATTTATTCTGAGAAGATGAAAATTGAGTCTCCTCTATCAGTTGTTTTTTTTTTTTAAATCTTTTTAACCCTCTTTTAAACAGAGAGATCGTTAAGAAAGAAAAAAAAAATCACCGACCCTTTAATTTTTATATCCAGCTTGGTGAGCAAAGAGTTAATTCGTTATGCAGCAAATTAAAAAATTCATAATTTATCATTGCACCCAGTCGAAATGCCACCCAACTGAGCCTCACCCTTGCGAGGAGCATCACACAGTAACTGTCAAAGCCTGCTGCAGCCGACGGGCAAAATTAATATGCAAATATATGCAAGAAATTAAAAAGCAGAATTACACAGGCAAATGAGGTAGCTACACTTGAATTGTTAGGATTATGAATAATTACTGCGAATTTTCTGCTCCTAATATAACTTGTTTTTTGATAAACAAAGACTTAATTATCGAGATGCGCAGGAGAATTTCTGTGGCGCTCATTAATCTTGCAAAAAAAAAATTAAAAAATTAAAAAGAAAAAAAAACAACAAGTCCCCGGTGCCCAAATCGTAATGAAGTACGCGTGCCCTGAATCTTCAGAAAGATCGCAGGCACCAGGGTGCCAGGGCTGGCGGAAAAAAAAAATGACAGTGCCCGCGTCCCTCCTCGTACCCTAGAGTGCCGTAACATCTTTTACTAACTATCAAAGGGACTTATTTATGCTGGCAGATGAGCAATACCAGGAATTTACGAGGCCGTAAGCGCTGCTGAAATGATCTGATAATGTGCCACACCATCTTGCCATGGCTAAAGATGCCCTCCCAGGAAAGCTAGATTGACAAGGGCCAAACCCACCGACACTGATGACTGATGATGCGCCAGGGGGTTTCATCTACTCCATTCAGCCCTCACAACCGAGTGTCAGCTTGGCGTTCATGGGAACCGGGACATGAGCAAAAACCATGGCTGATGCAAGTCTCCCCACTGGAGACTGTGATCCCGGGGCATGAACGTGTATATTTCTGTTGTGTGGCTCGGTTGTCAATATGCCCCCTATTTTTCCATAGTGCCACAATTTGAGAACTGCTTACCAGCTTTCTAAGCTACATGTAGTCATTAACAGATATAGCAGAGATGAGATGGTCATTGGATGCATCCGGATAATAGACCTCACTTATTACGCATACCAACCAATCAGAATGCAGCTTCCTCTATTTAAAGGAGACTGGTCACTTGCCATAAATATGTATATCTTTTACCTTGTGTAAATGCCGCTGTTCTCCTGAATACGGCAATGTTTTTCTTTTGTTCCTGCTCCTCTCCGTTCCTGAGATATGGCCTCCTCTTCCTTGTGCATAAATCTAATCTTGCTAGTGACGTGGGTGTGGCCATCAGCTCTTCTCTGTAGATGACTACTTGAGGACCACGCCCATTTCACTAGGATGACTAGCTTTACATACAGAAACGAGGGAGCCATATCTCAGGAACGGAGAGGCGCAGGAGCAAAAGAAAAACATCGCCGGATTCAGGAGAACAGCGACATTTACACCAGGTTAAAAAATTACATATTTGTGCCAAATGACAGGTCCTCTTTAAAGGGGTTTCCCTTGAAGAAAACCATCTTAGGATAAAATCTATTGATCATCTTGGATGTGACATCTCTAACTGCCAGCGATCAGCTATACTAGCTGGGAAAAGTCACTTCAGGTCAGACATTTCCCCTGCAGGAAGCAGTGGCCATGAGGGCTATATAGTTGACACAAGTCTCAATTTTGCCAGGACTATCACAATCTTTTCGACGTAATCCTTTCAAAATCGGTAATATCCCAAGTTAAAAGAGGCAGAATTTATGTAAACCCAATTCAAAAATTTTTAGGGGCAATATGAGGAATTTTTGTTATATTTTTATTTTATGGACAATCATTTTAAATTAAGTGTCTGAAATTGTATTTTTGCAACAATCTAATATATGTGTTGCTCTCAGTTTCTCCACTCTCTTCCAAACCTCTGCTTCCAGTCAGTGAATGGAAGTATTACAATATATAACCCACCATGGGTTTCCTCCTCCAAACAGAAGGTCCACAATTTTTGGTTAAGAAATTCGTTCCTGATGGCACATGTGATTTACTATCAAAAAAATGTAACTTGTTTTGAAAAATTGTGTGGGTGTGGCTTAATTGATGTGGGTGTGGATGATAAGTTTTAGATAGATATATCAATACTAAAGAAAATTTTTGAAAGTTACAAAAAGTTACCCAACCCTATATTTTATACTAATAAGATGGAGATGTATACAACCTGCAGCATAGTAGTATGCAGGGGCATTACTAGAATTCATAGTGATCCAAACCACAGCACAAACATCAAACAAGAACGGACAGCGACACAGGTACTCAGCATGTCACTCCTGTCAGTCCTAGGTTTCCAGTTCCACTGGTATATAGAGCAGTTGGACTTGGGAAAGTGTCCACAAGGACCTATTTTTTATAGAGATCGTTGTGTGGTCTGCATGGTCAGGTAAAGAGTTCAGTGTATTGGCTCTGGGCATTGTAAGGGCCCATATACTTTCCCTATGAATGAGCCATTGAGGGTTCTATTTCTCAGAGCGGAAAACAATTACAAGTAGCTTCTCTTACTTTGGAGGACCCATCATATGTAATTCTTCAATTTTCCTGTGGGGATGCTGCAGAATAATGACTGTAACTTTCTTTTCTGCATAATGGCACTTATCCCATGAAAGGAAAGTGCAAAAACCTACAAAACAATTGATGTGGTTCACACAGATCGGACACCAACTGAAAATGCCCCCCGTGGACGAGTTTGCATCTCTAGTAGTGTAATATATTATTTTGCATGACGTGGGGTAACTAAACCTACATTAATACGAAGTCTCGAATCACCTCCTTACCTCCCGCTGATCATCAGATGATCAGAGCTTTATTTTCTGAAGGTGTTTTTTTTACGAGTTCACAGCAAATTTACACTTTCTACGACGTGATGGAGCCGCGACACTTAATCCTGTATCTGAAAACTTTCGGGGTCTGTGAGAGGAATCGAAGGTAAAGACTACAAAAAACTCAAGGATATCCACAACACACAAACTTTATAGATAAAGAGCACCCCAGGATAGCTACCTATAGGAGGCACTAGAGAGACAGTTTCCTTCCTTCTTGATGAGAGTTAATTTACATACTTTTTCTCCAACGAGCATTGCCGGTAAAACTAAACATACCAGTTGGATCTCCACTAGGAAAGTCAATATCCCATGAAGACGTTTTCCTCGAAGAGGCAAATAGTCTCTTCAGAGAGGAAGAGGACTATAACTCTAGTGCCACCTATAGGAAGTAGTTACCCCTTAGATCCCCATCTTAGTCTCTCACCCAGCCAAATCAGATTTCACACTTTGTACTGAGGAGGGGCAGCACCCTGAAACACAGTGTCTGCAAATTGAGCTTTTGGTTTTGGCTTTTATCCTAAGTCATGTGACAAGGCTCGTTAGAGAGTCGATATTGAATTTTAGGATTGCGACTTCCTATAGGTGGCGCTAGAGTTCTAGTCCTCTTCCTCTCTGAAGAGTCAATTTGCATATTTCCCAGTGGAGCATTGCGACTTAAAAGTCTCCTCATCTTGGCATGTCAGGCTTGACATGTCTCCCTACGCAAGGAGAAACGTTACCCCTTGGATCCTCAAAGATAAAAACCCTTACAGCTTCCACGAGCATAAGTGATGGTGGTCAATAAAAGGGGTATACAGAATTAGGATAGCTCTACGTTTGATTGGGAGGAACTCAGACCTCCAGGACCCCACAGATCAGCACAATAGTGGCACTTTACCACTCCTGTTAAAGTTATTTGGCCAAGGTACTGGAGGCACTTCATTGTGCTTATCTTTCAAGTTCCAAAAGGAAGGTTCCCTTTGAGGTTCATGCGGCAAGGTGAGAATTTTGCACCAGGGGGGCACTCTTTGCTGGCTGTAGGGGGTCAGCATTTTAGTGGTTACGCAGTTTCTGCACTTTTCCTCATTGGTGCGCCTCCTTATTTTTAGTCTGGGCAGCTAAATGGTTTGAAACTCCCCATAGGATGGAATCAATAACCCCATTCATAGTCCCTGGTTGGCGGTTTTTCTGTCCAGCTGCTAAACCAACTCATCACACAGCAAGATTCCTTCCAAACCTTCAGGAAATATACCCCATATGTAGTCTCCAGGGGGGTAACAGGAGCGTACAGGAGGCCAAGAAGTGTTCACCCAAAAAAAAGAGTAGTCTCCCCAAAAGAGGGCTGGTCTCCTGAAAAAAGGAGTGGTTTCTTGAACCATATGAACAGACCATTGCTTTCAAAGACCTGCAATAGTCGGGGACCCTGTTGGAGATTTTGATTTTGGGCCCATGAGCTTCAAGTTACACCACTACCAATCCCCTTTGTGGACCACGACTTTTCTACTCATCCATATGAAAAAAACACAGCTTCTTGGGAAGTTTCTGGGGGAGGAATTTGACGTGCATCCAGGCAGTTTGTCGACTCTTCCAGGAATTGGTAAAAAAAAGATAGTCTCCTAGAAAAAGGAGTTGTCTCCCCAAAAAAGGAGCAGTCTCCTGAAAAATGGATAGGTCTTTCGAACAACAAATTGGTCTAGGGAAAAAAATAATTGGTCTCCCATAAAAGGAACGGTCTTTCAAAAAAGGAATGGCCTCCTAAAAAAAGGATTTGTTTCCCCAAAGAAGGGGTGGTTACCCAATAAAATAAGTGATGTTTTGAAAAAAATAGTAGTCTCTCAAAAAAAGAAATGGTCTCCTAAAAGAAGGAATTGTCTCCCGAAAAAATTGGGTAGTCTCCCAAAAAAGGGAGTGATGTTCAGAAAAAAGGAGTGTTCTCCCAAAATAAAAAAGAAATAATATCCATAATATCCTGGAAAGCATGGTGGTCTCCCAAAAAAGGAGTAGTATACTAGAACAACTAATTGCCTCTGCAATAAAGGGGAGGCCTCCCAAAAGAAGGGGTGATGTTCTTAAAAAAGGAGTAGTCTCCCAAAAAATGAAATGTCTCCAGAAGAAAGGCGTGGTCTCCTAGAAAGATAGCTAGCTTCCTATAAAAAAAAAAAAGTGGTCTTCCAAAAGAGGAGTAGTCTTTGGAAAAAAGTGGTGGTCTCCCAAAAAAAGTGGTGGTCTCCCAAAAAAAGAGGGGGTTTCATTAAAAAAGGAGTTTCAACCCAAAAAATGGTGTTATCCCAAAAAAGGAGTGGCCTTTAGAAAAAAAAGAGTGGTCTTCCAGAAAAAGAAGTCATCACTGGAAAAAAGGGGTGGTCTCTGTAAAAAAGAAGTGGTTCCCTCAATAAGGAGTGGTCTCCCAAATAAAAGAGTGGTCTCCCCAAAAGAGGACAGGTGTCATGAAAAAAGGAGTGGTACATGATTTCTTGAGACAATTTCCAAAACAAACATCCACTTAGATTTTTTTTTGTTCATTTTGTTGGTGGATATGATGGGTGTTATAATCCCTCTTAAAGACATCTAAGAAGCCCACATAACTCTACAGAATATATTTAAAGGTATACACACACTTTAAGGGACGCACACAATGGAAATTGTTTTTTTTCTCCCCGATTATAATTTCCAGGCATGTACGGCCACATGATGAAATGTTTATTAGTTAATGACTTAATGTTAGTTATTAGTTCTGAGAATAAATGAATCTTCGGGTCGGCTTGTTTTCTAGTATCCGTTAAGCCCTCCTTCCCCCACTCCAGACTTTCATAGGCTTGTCAGATAATTCTGTTAATAAGTGAGTGGCTTTCGCGTAATGAACGCCGGTTCTTCCGTCTGTACGGAATGGAAATTTTCCGAACACAAAAGCTTAATCACTGGCTGTTTTAATTAATCATGCGCTCTCCACGCGCACATCCGAACGGCACCCAATGTATTCATCAATCAATAAGTAAATGATTTCTCACTAAGAAGTGATTGATTCATTGACTTTCATCTAAGTTGCTCAATTCCAGTTTGAACCGTGACTTCTGAAGAAAGAAGAACTCCAAAAACCAGAGGTGACATGGGAAATTCACAGACAACGTGATCTGTCCCCAACACAGTCGCAACTTAAAAGGAACCTGTTGGAATGATTTTATTACTGAACCAAGTGTTATGGTCATTTAGGTCGTAAAACAACAATAAAAAAGAGACCTGTCTTGTAGAAATTCGATGTGCCAGCACTGAGAAATCGAGCTTTAAAGCTATATGCAAATTAGCCTGGAAGTGCATTGAGGGGCGTGTCGACACACTTGGACTCCATTGGCCAGTTTGAATGTAACTTCAAAACTTTATTTTCTCAGCAATAATATATCAGATCAGAACCCTTAAAAGCTGTAAGCTACAATTAGCCACAATGTCTTGGGCTCAAGCATTAAGATTTCCTTTTACCGGAACTAAAGGGCCAATGCCGACCCCTGAAAACGACCCCCATAGCATTTTCCCTTCTAAACCAAAATGTATAGCAGCACAATGCAGTCAGGATGTAACTTTCTCCTGGCATTCACCAAATCCAGACTCGTCCATCAGATGCCAGGTAGAGAAGTGTGATCCGTCACTGAACAGAACATGTCTCCACCATAGTCCAGTGGTGGCAGCTTTACACCATTTCCTCTGACGCTCAGCATTGTGCTTGGTGATGTAAGGCTGCTGCAGCTGCCTGGCCATGAAGCTACCCCGCAGCTCCAGCGCTGCCTCACCGCCACCACCACCGGTCTTTGTTGACAGGCTGCATCAGTGACATCATGACTACAACACATGTGAATGCTGCAGTCAATCACTGAGCAAAATGCAGCAATGGAATTAAAATAAACTAAACCAGTAACTGTTTTTACAATTTTTATAGATAATTGTCGCTGACGATTGCTTTCCAGCGCCGGACGAGTTTTATGTATCACGACTCTGGACGCTTTAATGTAATATCATATTAAGCCTCATCATGAAGTGACCTCTTTAAGAAAAAAAATCCCTATCGGGAACGGAAGGGATTAGCGTCAAGGCGAGGTTTCCTCTTTTCCTTCAGGTCTGGCCACTTTGTAGTTTGATAAGTGTCATTTGTGAGTGAGCGCAGGTAGCGGGGGATAATTCCGGGGAGATTACAAGCCGCCTTTTCTGCCGTGATCATCATTAGTTAACGCGGCACAGGCCTGTGCATTGAGACTCGCTGCCGATGCTGCTAGCTGTGTAAAGGTTAAACTGCAAACATTCCTTAAATTGTGAGCTTATGGAACCTAACTGTGCCATTGAGAGCAAATCTGGGCAGAATATTCCCAGTGGCTTCCAGACAATAAAACATCTGTTGGTTACATGCTTGATTTGTTGCCTCAATTCAGCTCCAAGAGATCGCCACTTGATCAGTCGTGTTCATACCCAGCGGTGCCAATAGAAGCAAAGAGAAAGTGATATAAATGTATGTGGGAGAAGGAGGGAAAAACGGGCACCGCTCTCATAAGAGACGGCAGTCAGGTCCTCTACAGCAACACCGTGCTGCATAAGATGGATGGATGATAGATAGATAGATAGACAGATAGATAGATAGATAGATAGAAAAAATATAGTAGATGGATAGATGGAGAAATTGTAGATGGATAGGTGGAACGATCGATAGTATGTAGATGGATGGACACAGACATAATAGATGGATATATAGTAGATAGATAAATATATGCAAAAAATATAGTAGATGGATGGATAGATAGCTATATGGAAAGAAAGATGGATGGATAGATAGATAGATAGATAGATAGATAGATAGATAGATAGAAAAATATAGTAGATGGACGGATAGCTAGATGGAAAGAAAGATAGATGGATGGACAGATGAATGGATGGACGGATGGAGAGATAATACATTATAGATGGAACAATCAATAGTACAACCCCTGGCAAAAATTATGGAATCACCGGGCTCGGAGGATGTTCATTCAGTTGTATAATGTTGTTCAAAAAAAAGCAGATCACAAACATGGCACAAAACTAAAGTCATTTCAAATGGCAACTTTAGGGCTTTAAGAAACACTAAAAGAAATGAAGATAAAAAATGTGGTACTCAGTAAGGGTAATTTTTTTCAGACCAAGCAGAGGGAAAAATTATGTAATCATGAAAAACCAACACACAAAAGAACACTCCAATACATCACTAGTATTTTGTTGTACCTCCTCTGGCTTTAATAACAGCTTGCAGTCTCTGAGGCATGGACTTAATGAGTGACAAACAGTACTCTTATCAATCTGGCTCCAACTTTCTCTGATTGCTGTTGCCAGATCAGCTTTGCAGGTTGGAGCCTTGTCATGGACCATTTTCTTCAACTTCCACCAAAGATTTTCAATTGGATTGAGATCCGGACTATCTGCAGGCCGTGACATTGACCTTATGTGTCTTCCTTCAAGGAATGTTTCACTGTTTTCCCTCTATGGCAGGATGCATTATCATCTTGAAAAATGACGTCATCATCCCCAAACATCCTTTCAATTGATGGGATAAGAAAACTGTCCAAAATATCAATGTAAACTTGGGCATTTATTGAAGATGCAATGACAGCCATCTCCCCAGTGCCTTTACCTGACATGCAGCCCCATATAATCAATGACTGTGGAAATTTGCATGTTCTCTTCATGCAGTCATCTTTATAAATCTCATTGGAACGGCACCAAACAAAAGTTCCAGCATCATCACCTTGCCCAATGCAGATTCGTGATTCATCACTGAATATGACTTTTGACTTTCATCCAGTCATCCACAGTCCACGATTGCTTTTCCTTAGCCCATTGTAACCTTGTTTTTTTCTGTTTAGGTGTTAATGATGGCTTATGTTTAGCTTTTTTGTATGTAAATCCCATTTCCTTTAGGCGGTTTCTTACAGTTCGGTCACAGACATTGACTCCAGTTTCCTCCCATTCGTTCCCCATTTGTTTTGTCATGCATTTCCTGTTTTGGAGACATATTGCTTTAAGTTTCCGGTCTTGACGCTTTGATGTCTTCCTTGGTCTACCAGTATGTTTGCCTTTAACAACCTTCTCATGTTGTTTGTATTTGGTCCAGATTTTAGACACAGCTGACTGTGAACAACCAACATCTTTTGCAACATTGCATGATGATTTACCTTCTTTTAAGAGTTTGATAATCCTCTCCTTTGTTTCAATTGACATCTCTCGTGTTGGAGCCATGATTCATGTCAGTCCACTTGGTCCAAGGTGTGATCACTCCTTTTTAGATGCAGACTAACGAGCAGATCTAATTTGATGCAGGTGTTAGTTTTGGAAATGAAAATTTACAGGGTGATTCCATAATTTTTTCCTCAGAACTGAGTGATTCCATAATTTTTTCCCTCTGCTTGGTCTGAAAAAAATTACCCTTACTGAGTACCACATTTTTAATCTTGATTTCTTTTAGTGTTTCTTAAAGCCCTAACGTTGCCATTTGAAATGACTTTAGTTTTGTGCCATGTCTGTGATATGCTTTTTCTCAACAACATTAAACAACTGAATGAACATCCTCCGAGCCCGGTGATTCCATAATTTTTACCAGGGGTTGTATATGAATGAATAGAGATAATAGATGGATACATAGATAGATGGATGGATCTATAGATAGATAGATAGATAGATAGATAGATAGATAGATAGATAGATTTTATAATTTAGGTGAACATTAATGAAGGAAGGATTATGGATGGATAGGATTGAAGCGGAAATTATATTATAAAGCTGCAGAATTTTTACCATATTTACATCAGACAATCCAGTCCCGCAAATGCATTTTGTATGAAGGTTCTGTATACAGATGATAATATAGATGATTCCATATACAGATGATAATATAGATGATTCTGTATACAGAGCTCTGCGCTCTGCAGCCGCCTCATCCTCGCACTGGGTGGACGGTTTACCACCATGTCCGGCCGGTGGTATCTTTATCCCCAGTGCAGGTTGTGCTTCTGAGCACTGGTTATATGGTATAATTTGCACGTTGCTATGGTAGATAATTATCCGGACTGCGGGTCAGTATAGATTTCTGCCTCCTATTAATATCACACCTCAAAAAAAAAAAAATAGGAAACATAAATAAAAACAATAGAACAACAATTGTCTACATTTAGATTGTTAATAATTGTGATTGTTGGGCACCTTCCTTATGTTCCACATCACAAGTGCACAGAGGAGATGATCACATCTTCTGCATGACCGGCACTAGGATGAGCATAAACTAAGGAAGAGAAGAAAAATCCAAAGATTCACCATACTTATACCAGTATGGGGCGGTACAAGAAACAAGATACAATGTAGCTTTATTCCTCACTCAGGATTATTGTCGCTAATAGAAGATGAGAACTAGACGAACATCCAACTAGAAATAGGAGAACCCCAAGTGTCAGTGTCATTATCCTGTACCCCAAGTGTCAGTGTCATTATCCTGTACCCCAAGTGTCAGTGTCATTATCCTGTACCCCAAGTGTCAGTGTCATTATCCTGTACCCCAAGTGTCAGTGTCATTATCCCGCACTCCCAGTGTTAGTATTGTCATTCTGTACCCCAAGTGTCAGTGTCATTATTCTGTACTCCAATTGTCAGTGTCATTATCCTGTACCCCAAGTGTCATGGTCATTATCCTCTTTCCCAAGTATCAGTATCATTATCGTTTACCCCAAGTGTCAGTGTCATTATGTACTGACTCAAAACCACAAGAAAAATTGAGTTCAATAAAGACAAAAGTTTTATGATTCTGACACTGAAAAGCACACCCTGCCTACAGTGAAGCATGGCAGAGGTTCAGTGATGCCTACAGTGAAGCATGGCGGTGGCTCGATGATGCTTACAGTGAATCATGGGGGTAGCTCAGTGATGCCTACAGTGATGCATGGCAGTTGCTCGGTGATGTCTACAGTTAAGCATGGCGGTGGCTCTGTGATGCCTACAGTTAAGCATGGTGGTTACTGGGTGATGCCTACAGTGAAGCACGGTGTTGACTTGGTGATGCCTACAGTGAAGCACGGCGGTGGCTCGGTGATGCCCACAGTGAAGCATGGCAGTGGCTTGGTGATGCCTACAGTGAAGCATTGTGGTGGCTTAGTGATGCCTACAGTGAAGCATGGTGGTGGCTCGGTGATGTCTACTATAAAGCATGGTGGTGGCTTAGTGATGCCTACAGTGAAACATGGTCATGGCTCGGTGATATCTACAGTCATGGCCAAAAGTATTGAGAATGAGACAAATAGTAATTTTTCCAAAGTTTACTGCTTCATTTTTTGTAATGGCAATTTGCATATACTCCTGAATGTCAAATAGTGATCAGCTTAACAGCAATTACTGTACTTGCAAAGTCAATATTTGCCCAGAAAATGAACTTTAACCCCCAAAACAAATTTCAACATCATTGCAGTCCTGCCTTAAAAGGAGCAGCTAACATCGTTTTAGTGATTGATCCATTAACACAGGTGTGGGTGTTGATGAGGACAGGGCTGGCGATCAATCAGTCATGATTAAGTAAGAATGACATCACTGGACACTTTAAAAGGAGGCTGGTTCTTGGTATCATTGTTTCTCTTCAGTTAACCATGGTTATCTCTAAAGAAACACGTGCAGCCATCATTGCACTGCACAAAAATGGCCTAACAGGGAAGAGTATCGCAGCTACAAAGATTGCACCTCAGTCAACAATCTATTGCATCATCAAGAACTTCAAGGAGAGAGCTTCCATTGTTGTCAAAAAGGCTCCAGGGCGCCCAAGAAAGACCAGCCAGCGCCAGGACCGTATCTTAAAACTGTTTCAGCTGCGGGATCGGACTACCAGCAGTGCCGAGCTTGCTCAGGAATGGCAGCAGGCTGGTGTGAGTGCTTCTGCACGCACTGTGAGGCGGAGACTCTTTGAGCAAGGGCTGGTTTCAAGGAGGGCAGCAAAGAAGCCACTTCTCTCCAGAAAAAACATCAGGGACCGACTGATATTCTGCAAAAGGTACAGGGAGTGGACTGCTGAGGACTGGGGCAAAGTCATTTTCTCTGATGAATCCCCTTTTCGATTGTTTGGGACATCTGGAAAACAGCTTATTCGGAGAAGAAGAGGTGAGCGCTACCACCAGTCTTGTCTCATGCCAACTGTAAAGCATCCTGAAACCATTCATGTATGGGGTTGCTTCTCAGCCAAGGGAATCGGCTCACTCACAGTCTTGCCTAAAAACACAGCCATGAATAAAGAATGGTACCAGAATGTCCTCCAAGAGCAACTTCTCCCAACCGTCCAAGAGCAGTTTGGCGCCCAACAATGCCTTTTCCAGCATGATGGAGCACCTTGCCATAAAGCAAAGGTGATAACTAAATGGCTCATGGAATAAAACATAGAGATTTTGGGTCCATGGCCTGGAAACTCCCCAGATCTTAATCCCATTGAGAACTTGTGGTCAATCATCAAGTGACGGGTGGACAAACAAAAACCAACAAATTCTGGCAAAATGCAAGCATTGATTATTCAAGAATGGACTGCTATCAGTCAGGATTTGGTCCAAAAGTTGATTGAGAGCATGCCAGGGAGAATTACAGAGGTCTTGAAGAAGAAGGGGCAACACTGTAAATATTGACTTGCTGTATTAACTCATTCTAACTGTCAATATAACCTATTGGTCCTCATAATATGATTGCAGTTATATTTCTGTATGTGATATAAACATCAGACAAACACTAATAAAAACCAGAGGCCAGCAGATCATGTGAAAATATAATTTTGGTGTCATTCTCAAACCTTTTGGCCATGACTGTACTATGAAGCATGGTGGTGGCTCGGTGATGACTACAATGAAGCATGGTGGTGACTCGGTGATGTCTACTGTTAAGCACAGCGGTGGATCGGTGATGCCTAGAGTGAAGCATTGTGGGAGTTCATTGATTCCTACAGAGATGAATGGTGATTCTTATAGTGTAGAATAGTGGCATGTGTTGGATAACTCTGTGGCTTGCTGGTTGGCATTGTTGTTTTCTAATGCTTGGGTCTTGGGTTCTAATCCTGCTAAGGATAATATCTTCATTTGTATCACAAATTATTAGAGCTTCTTTGTTCCCCAAGTGTCAGTGCCATTATCCTCTACCCCAAAAGTTAGTCAGCTTGAATATTTTGAAAACCATATAATAATCCACAGAAGTTCTGTGGAGCAATGAAACAAAGCTGGATCTATTCTCATTTGTGGCTTAGTGGCATCTGGAGGAGGGATAATGAAGGATCTGCAGAAAAGAACACCCTGCCTGCAGTTAAGCATGGCGGTGATTGTTGTTTTGTCGCATGGTAGCTCAGTGCTAAGCACTGTTGTTTTCCATTGCTGGGGTCACTGGCTCTCATCTAACCAAGAATATGAATATATTCCACCTCACTTTAGAAATTGAAATCAATGAACTGATTGGTTAGATGTGTTGGGCACCAATTTCTATGTTTCCTGATCTTCTCATGGGTGCTGAGAGTCATATTGATGACATACTCAGGGAATAGCTCCTGGGTATCATGGTGGCTCAGTGGTTGGTAATGGGCTTGACTCTCAGTGAGGACAAATGAGATTCTACCTCTCAGGTTCATTTCAGAACTTGACATCAGTGACTGCAAATGAAACCTACTCTTACTTTTTCTGACCTGCCCATCGGTGCTAAGAGCCATATTTATGACTTGGCCATTAGTTATTGCTCAAGCAGCACGGTGCCTCAATAGGTAACTCCACTATTTCGCAATGCTGAAATCCTTAGTTCAACTCTGACTGAGGTTCATGAGACTCCACCTCTGCAACACATCTTTGAAATCAATGACTGCAAAGGAAGCGTGTTCTTACTTTTCATGACCTTCCCTTAGGTGCTGGGAGTGATATTGATGACTTACTCAGAGAAACAGATCTTGGGTAGCATGATGGGTCAGTAGTGAGGAATGTTGCTGTACAATGCTAGGGTCTTGGGTTCAAGTCTGACCAAGGACAACAAGATCCACCTCTCAAGTCCACTTTGGAAATTGCAAGAGGAGCCTACCTTTGCTTTTCATGACCTGTCTATTGGTTCTGTGAGTCATATTCATGGCCTCGCCATTAGTTCTCTCTCATGTGGCACGATGCCTCAGTAATCAAGATGGCTGCTTTACAACGCTGTTGTCCTTTGTTAAATTCTGATTGAAGTTTATGAGACTCCACATCTTTGAAATCAGTGATTGCAAAGGAAACCTGCTCTTCTTTTTATGACCTTCCCATTGGTTCTGGGAGTCATACTGATGATGTAGCCTGAGGTAGCTCTCAAGCAGCACAGTGGCACAGGGGTGGGTACTGTTGCTGTGCAGTGCTGGGCTCCTGAGGTTCATGGGATGACCAGATCTTTGAAATCATTGACAGCCAAGGAAACCTGTTCTAGTTTTTCATGAAGTGCTTGTAGTCCCTTTGATGATGTGGCTGGAAGATGACTCACCTACAGCACAGAAGCTTGGTGGTTAGCTCTGTTGCTGTGCAATGCTGAGGTCCTTAGTTCAACTCTTACTGAGGTGAGTGAGATTCCACTTAAATAATTGCAATCAGTGACTGCAAATGGAACCTGCTACTCCTTTTCATGACCTTCCCATAGGTGCTGAGAGCCATATTGATGACTTAGCCAGCAGAGATCTTTGAGATCTCTGAGGTGGCTTGGAGGCTAACACTGTTCCTGTGCAGCGCTAGGCTCCTGGGTTCAACTCTGGGCTGAACACAAGGAAATTCAACATCTCAGGGACACTTTAGAAATTGCAATCATTGACTCCCAATCAAGCCTGCTCTTCCTTTTCATGACCTTCCCATAGGTGCTGAGAGTCATATTGATGACTTAGCCAGAGGTTAGCTCTCAAACAGCACAGTGGCTCAGTGGTTAGCACTGGTGCTTTGCAGCCATTGGATTCCTGGGTTCAAATCCCACCAAGGATGACATTTGCAAGGAGTTTGTATGTTCTCCCTGTGCTTGAGTGGTCTCCACTGCTGCTCCAAAGGCATACAGGTAGGGGCCAGTGATGAAAGTGCTATGGAAAATGATGGCTTTACCTGTATGAAACCCTTGTGTAGCATCCAGGAGGGATACTGCTGTTATAGGGCTGCTTGCCTGTCCACTTTATTGGGCAAGTATCCTGATAGTGTCTGTCCTCATTGGATGAATGTTATAATGCAAGCAGAAGCCAGTTATTAGTTTACTATATTTGGCTCAGTTGCCCATTGTTGGCAACTGAACTGTGAAAAATCCCTTTCAACACTTAGTAAAAATTTTACACCTTTTAAGAAAAATACTTTATTTTCTCAGCTGTTACCTGCCCTGTATGTATAACATTTTAACTAACTTCTGCTTGTATTAGTACATTCATCCAATGAGGACAGATACTACTCAGGATACTTGCCCAATAAAGTGGACAGGCAAGCAGCCATGTCCCTCCTGGACATTACACAAGGCCTTGATATAGGTAACACCTTCATTTGCTACAGCAGTTTAATCACAGAACCCCTATCTTCAAAGTGTGGATGAAGACCACTCAAGCTCCTGGCACATGTCATCCTTGGTGGGATTTGAACCAAGGACTCTAAAGCTGCAAAGTACTAGCACTTTCCACTGAACCACCACACTGCCCAAGAGCTGAGCTCTGGCAAAGTCATCAATATGACTCTCAGAACCTATGGGCAGGTCATAAAAAGGAGGAGCAGGCTTCTTTTACAGTCACTGATTTCAATTTCTAACACAACAGGATGAATCTCTTTGTGTTGCAGCACAGAATTGAACCCTGGACACCAGTGCTGCACAGCAACAGCATTAACCTCCAAGCCACTGTGCTGCCTCACAGATCTTTGCTGTCTAAGTCATCAATATGGCTCTTAGCACCTATAGGAAGGTCATGAAAAGGAGGAGCAGGTTCCATTCACTGATTGCATTTTCTAAAGCGTTCCTGAGGTGGAATCTCATTGTCCTCAGTCACAGTTGAACTAAGGACCCCAGCATTGCACAGCAACAGAGATAACCACCAAGCTACTGTGCATCATCTACAGGCCAGATAATCACTAGGACTACAAGCACCTATGGGTAGGTTATGAAAAACTTGAACAAGTTTCCTTGGCAGTCAATGATGTGTCATCCCATGGACTTAAGTCACAGTTGAACTCAGGAGCCCAGCACTGCACAGCAACAGTACTTACCACTAAGCCATGGTGCTGCCTGAAATCTATCCTCTGGCTAAGTCATCAATATGACTCTCGGGACTAATGGGTAGGTCATGAAAAGGAAGAGGATGTCCCATTTGTAATTTAGAATGTGGACCTGAGAAGTGGAATCACATTGTCCTTGGTCAGAGTTGAGCCCAGGACTCCAGCAACAGTCCTAAACCCTGAGTCATCATGCTATCCAAGAGCAGTTCCCTGAGTAAGTCATTAATATGACTCTCAGCACCTATAGGAAGATCAAGAAAAGGAAGATCAGGTTCCCTTAGCAGTCACTGACAGCAATTGAGGTGGAATCTCATTGTCCTCAGTCAGAGTTGAACCAATGGAAAGCTCCAGTGATACCACACTGACTGTGAGCTAACCAATAGATAGGTCAGCAATGTCCCATTCATCAGCAACAGCTAGCTGTATACCATCTATGAATATGGGAAGAAGCCTATAAGACTCAGACAAGAGACTGGCAAGGACAGCCGTACACAGCGGGACATTTCTGATATTTCCATGTACTAGAAAACATCACGTAATAAACCCTATGACGTGGTCTGCAGAGCTCGGGGCACAAGTATTCTGGATCCATCCCAGTCTTGAATAGAGCAGTGTTGCGCACTTATCCTCTGCTGCATTCATGGTCTACAGGACTGCGTGGAAATAGTGGAGCTCTGCTTTCTCAGACAGCCCCATAGACAATGAATGGAGAGATTATGAGCAGCTCCACTCCCAGAGACATACTGATAGGATGTGAGCCCTGATGGGGGTAGTAATGTCTGTGAAGTGTGATCGTTCTTATGAAGCATAATTAATAAGCATTATGATCGCTTATACAGCACTTTACAGATATCACTGCGCCCATCAGGGCCCACATCCCCTAGTATAGGTCTATCTTCAGAGGATGGGAGGAAACCCACATAACCATGAGGACACAAAAAAACCTTGTAGATGTCACCCTTAGTGGGATTAGAACCCAAGACATCTATGTTCCAAAGCAGCCATGCTATCCACCAAGCTACGGTGAAGCATATAAGCTATCTCATTGCAAAGACATCAATATCACAGCCATCCGCAAAGTGCTAACCACCGAGTCATCATAAGGGAAGAAAAACAAGACCTCCACCATGTTTCACTGCAGGCAGGGGTGTGCTTTGCATCATATGATTCATTCTCCCTCCTTCAGATACTGCTGATCAGGGCCAGACTGGCCATTTGCTAATGCTAGATGAGCCAGTCCGGCCTTGGGCCACATTGATTGTGACACTGTTAACAGTACCTGCGTCCTCAGAATGCCAGTACTATTAACAGTTGTGGTGGAGCACAGAGCCACTGTCATCTACTCCATCAGGACACAGGTTACTACCAACCTGTGGCCTGTTAGAGGCTGGCACAACATGGGGGACAATGGTCAGCGTGATGATGTCACTACATTGCAGGGCCCAAGTTCTCTGCATGGCAGGATAGAAGAAGACATGGCAGGGACGAGGAGCTGGGATTACGTGAGTATACGTTTTTTATGGGCTGGTGGGGCATCATACTTTGTGGGGGGGCCATGGAGATCATCTTTCTGTGTTGAGGCATTTTTTGGAGCATCAGACTCTATGAGTGCCAAGGAAGCATCATCATAACCCTAACCCTATGGGGCCCATAATACTCTATGGGGGCCATGGAAGAGTAATAATACTCTATGGGGGCCATGGAAAGGGCATCGTATTCTATGGGGCCATGGAAAGGTCATCATACTCTATGGGGGCCAATGAAGAGGCATCATATTCTATGGTTGAAGGGGCATCATACTCTATGGGGGCCATGGAAATGGCATCATATTCTATGGGGCCATGGAAAGGGCATTATATTTTATGGAGACCATGGAAGGGGCATCATACTCTATGGGTGCCATGTAAAGGGTATCTTATTCTATGGAGGCCATGGAAGGGGCATCATACTCTATGGAGGCCATGAAAAAGGGCATCATATTCTACGGGGCCATGGAAAGGGCATCATACTCTATGGGTGCCATGTAAAGGGTATCTTATTTTATGGAGGCCATGGAAGGGGCATCATACTCTATGGAGGCCATGAAAAAGGGCATCATATTCTACGGGGCCATGGAAAGGGCATCATACTCTATGGGGGCCAATGAAGAGGCATCATATTCTCTTGGGCCATCATACGTTATGGAGGCCATGGAAGGGGTATGATAGTGGATGAAAGCGCTAAGGGGCTTCAGTAGGAGCAAAATAACTGTGTGAATGCTGCAATAAATATCCGTCTCCCTGTCTTAAAAAGTTGGGAGTTTTGTGCTTCTGTGACTGCGCCTATGGGCCATGATAACATTTTTGCCATGGGGTGCAGTGATTTCTGCATACGCTCCTGCTCAGTGGCATTATTACAATAATGGGGCACTGGGGGTCAAGGAAGTACACTGGAAGCATTATTACTATGAGGGACACAGAGGGGGCACTGTGTGGGGCACAGCTGAGGGTACTATTACTGTACAGCGGGGCATTATTACTGTATAGGTCCCTGGTTATAGCAGTATATGGGTTGTATAGAGGTGGGTCCTGTCTGTGAGTTATATTTTACAGGGATGAATTATGGACAGAAGAAGTGGTCATGGCGGTCTGGGCCGAATGCAAAGGAAAAGGGAAAATTACTACAATGAGTGAGCACCACTGGTGAGAACCTGCACAGTACACACATATATGGTTTGCAGAGCACTAGTATACTGATATTTCCATTATATGGTCGCTGTATGGCGGCAGTATCAGTCCTATAACAGGGGTGGTGAATAATGATCAGTATGGCAGTATTATCACTTCTTGTCTGTAAGGCTACATTCTCATGATGAGTAATTGGTAACTTTTTGATGTTGCAGATTTTCTGCACCTACTATGTAACTTAGGTTACTTGGGTTTTTTTTTTCATGTGTTTTTGAGTGTGTTTTTTACATGCGATTTTATGGCGGTTTCTTTGTCTCTTTTTGTTATGCCATGTTTTAAATAAAATTGCTTTGTTTTTCATACTTTCTGGTATTTTACTTTGACAAAACTTTATTGATACAGTCATGTATGGATCACATGCGTGTTTTACTTGTGAACTTTCCGCAATTCTATTGGGAAAATCCACACTTAAAACTCAACATCCCTGCAACAGAAACTGGCATGTTGTGGATTTAAGCTTACACAGAGTGGGAAAAAACCCAGTGGGCACAAGATACGTATATAGAAATCTCATCCACTGATCCACTGTGCTGGAACTGTAAGACGCTGCATTGTTTGTGCATCAATAATACGCAACGTCAATAACTCCTTGTGGGAAGTTAGCCTTATATCGCAATATGACAATGACACTGACACTCGGGGTACAGGATAATAACACTAACACTCAGGGTACAGGATAATGACACTGACACTCGGGGTACAGGATAATGACACTGACACTCAGGGTACAGGATAATGACACTGACACTCGGGGTACAGGATAATGACACTGACACTTGGGGTACACTATAATGACACTGACACTCGGGGCACACGATAATGACACTGAGACTTGGGGTACAGGATAATGACACTGACACTTGGGGTACAGGATAATGACACTGACACTCGGGGTGCAGGATAATGACACTGACACTTGGGGTACAGGATAATGACACTGACACTCGGGGCACACGATAATGACACTGAGACTTGGGGTACAGGATAATGACACTGACACTTGGGGTACAGGATAATGACACTGACACTTGGGGTACACTATAATGACACTGACACTCGGGGCACACGATAATGACACTGAGACTTGGGGTACAGGATAATGACACTGACACTTGGGGTACAGGATAATGACACTGACACTCGGGGTGCAGGATAATGACACTGACACTTGGGGTACAGGATAATGACACTGACACTCGGGGCACACGATAATGACACTGAGACTTGGGGTACAGGATAATGACACTGACACTTGGGGTACAGGATAATGACACTGACACTCGGGGCACACGATAATGACACTGAGACTTGGGGTACAGGATAATGACACTGACACTTGGGGTACAGGATAATGACACTGACACTCAGGATACAGGATAATGACACTGACACTTGGGGTACAGGATAATGACACTTGGGGTACAGGATAATGACACTGACACTTGGGGTACACTATAATGACACTGACACTCGGGGCACACGATAATGACACTGAGACTTGGGGTACAGGATAATGACACTGACACTCTGGGTACAGGATAATGACACTGACACTTGGGGTACAGGATAATGACACAGACACTCGGGGTACAGGATAATGACACTGACACTTGGGGTACACTATAATGACACTGACACTCGGGGCACACGATAATGACACTGAGACTTGGGGTACAGGATAATGACACTGACACTTGGGGTACACTATAATGACACTGACACTCGGGGTGCAGGATAATGACACTGAGACTTGGGGTACAGGATAATGACACTGACACTCGGGGTACACTATAATGACACTGACACTCTGGGTGCAGGATAATGACACTGACACTTGGGGTACAGGATAATGACACTGACACTCGGGGTGCAGGACAATGACACTAACACTCTGGGTACAGGATAATGACACTTGGGGTACAGGATAATGACACTGACACTTGGGGTACATGATAATGACACTGACACTTGGGGTACAGGACAATGACACTGACACTCTGGGTACAGGATAATGACACTGACACTCAGGGTACAGGATAATGACACTTGGGGTACAGGATAATGACACTGACACTCGGGGTACACTATAATGACACTGACACTCTGGGTGCAGGATAATGACACTGACACTTGGGGTACAGGATAATGACACTGACACTCGGGGTGCAGGATAATGACACTGACACTCGGGGTACACTATAATGACACTGACACTCGGGGTGCAGGATAATGACACTGACACTCGGGGTACACTATAATGACACTGACACTCGGGGTGCAGGATAATGACACTGAGACTTGGGGTACAGGATAATGACACTGGGGGTACAGTATAATGACACTGACACTCGGGGTACACTGTAATGACACTGACACTCGGGGTACACTATAATGACACTGACACTCAGGGTGCAGGATAATGACACTGACACTTGGGGTACAGTATAATGACACTGACACTTGGGGTACAGGACAATGACGCTGACACTCTGGGTACAGGATAATGATGCTGACACTCAGGGTACAGGATAATGACACTTGGGGTACAGGATAATGATGCTGACACTCAGGGTACAGGATAATGACACTTGGGGTACAGGATAATGACACTAACACTTGGGGTACAGGACAATGACACTGACACTCTGGGTACAGGATAATGACACTTGGGGTACAGGATAATGACACTGACACTTGGGGTACAGGATAATGACACTGACACTTGGGGTACAGGACAATGACACTGACACTTGGGGTACAGGATAATGATGCTGACACTCAGGGTACAGGATAATGACACTTGGGGTACAGGATAATGACACTAACACTTGGGGTACAGGACAATGACACTGACACTCTGGGTACAGGATAATGACACTTGGGGTACAGGATAATGACACTGACACTTGGAGTACAGGATAATGACACTGACACTTGGGGTACACTATAATGACACTGACACTCGGGGCACACGATAATGACACTGAGACTTGGGGTACAGGATAATGACACTGACACTTGGGGTACACTATAATGACACTGACACTCGGGGTGCAGGATAATGACACTGAGACTTGGGGTACAGGATAATGACACTGACACTTGGGGTACAGTATAATGACACTGACACTTGGGGTACAGGACAATGACGCTGACACTCTGGGTACAGGATAATGATGCTGACACTCAGGGTACAGGATAATGACACTTGGGGTACAGGATAATGACACTGACACTTGGGGTACAGGACAATGACACTGACACTTGGGGTACAGGATAATGATGCTGACACTCAGGGTACAGGATAATGACACTTGGGGTACAGGATAATGATGCTGACACTCAGGGTACAGGATAATGACACTTGGGGTACAGGATAATGACACTAACACTTGGGGTACAGGACAATGACACTGACACTCTGGGTACAGGATAATGACACTTGGGGTACAGGATAATGACACTGACACTTGGAGTACAGGATAATGACACTGACACTTGGGGTACACTATAATGACACTGACACTCGGGGCACACGATAATGACACTGAGACTTGGGGTACAGGATAATGACACTGACACTTGGGGTACACTATAATGACACTGACACTCGGGGTGCAGGATAATGACACTGAGACTTGGAGTACAGGATAATGACACTGACACTCGGGGTACACTATAATGACACTGACACTCTGGGTGCAGGATAATGACACTGACACTCGGGGTGCAGGATAATGACACTGACACTTGGGGTACAGGATAATGACACTGACACTCGGGGTGCAGGATAATGACACTGACACTCGGGGTACACTATAATGACACTGACACTCGGGGTACACTATAATGACACTGACACTCGGGGTGCAGGATAATGACACTGAGACTTGGGGTACAGGATAATGACACTGACACTTGGGGTACAGGATAATGACACTGACACTCTGGGTGCAGGATAATGACACTGACACTTGGGGTACAGGATAATGACACTGACACTCTGGGTGCAGGATAATGACACTGACACTTGGGGTACAGGATAATGACACTGGGGGTACAGTATAATGACACTGACACTCGGGGTACACTGTAATGACACTGACACTCGGGGTGCAGGATAATGACACTGACACTTGGGGTACAGTATAATGACACTGACACTTGGGGTACAGGACAATGACACTGACACTCTGGGTACAGGATAATGATGCTGACACTCAGGGTACAGGATAATGACACTTGGGGTACAGGATAATGACACTAACACTCTGGGTACAGGATAATGACACTTGGGGTACAGGACAATGACACTGACACTCTGGGTACAGGATAATGACACTTGGGGTACAGGATAATGACACTAACACTCTGGGTAAAGGATAATGACACTTGGGGTACAGGACAATGACACTGACACTCTGGGTACAGGATAATGACACTTGGGGTACAGGATAATGACACTGACACTTGGGATACAGGATAATGACACTGACACTTGGGGTACACTATAATGACACTGACACTCGGGGCACACGATAATGACACTGAGACTTGGGGTACAGGATAATGACACTGACACTTGGGGTACACTATAATGACACTGACACTCGGGGTGCAGGATAATGACACTGAGACTTGGGGTACAGGATAATGACACTGACACTCGGGGTACACTATAATGACACTGACACTCTGGGTGCAGGATAATGACACTGACACTTGGGGTACAGGATAATGACACTGACACTCGGGGTGCAGGATAATGACACTGACGCTCGGGGTACACTATAATGACACTGACACTCGGGGTGCAGGATAATGACACTGAGACTTGGGGTACAGGATAATGACACTGACACTTGGGGTACAGGATAATGACACTGACACTCTGGGTGCAGGATAATGACACTGACACTTGGGGTACAGGATAATGACACTGACACTCTGGGTGCAGGATAATGACACTGACACTTGGGGTACAGGATAATGACACTGGGGGTACAGTATAATGACACTGACACTCGGGGTACACTGTAATGACACTGACACTCGGGGTACACTATAATGACACTGACACTCGGGGTGCAGGATAATGACACTGACACTTGGGGTACAGTATAATGACACTGACCATTGGGGTACAGGACAATGACACTGACACTCTGGGTACAGGATAATGATGCTGACACTCAGGGTACAGGATAATGACACTTGGGGTACAGGATAATGACACTAACACTCTTGGTACAGGATAATGACACTTGGCGTACAGGACAATGACACTGACACTCTGGGTACAGGATAATGACACTTGGGGTACAGGATAATGACACTGACACTTGGGGTACAGGATAATGACACTGACACTTGGGGTACACTATAATGACACTGACACTCGGGGCACACGATAATTACACTGAGACTTGGGGTACAGGATAATGACACTGACACTTGGGGTACACTATAATGACACTGACACTCGGGGTGCAGGATAATGACACTGAGACTTGGGGTACAGGATAATGACACTGACACTCGGGGTACACTATAATGACACTGACACTCTGGGTGCAGGATAATGACACTGACACTCAGGGTGCAGGATAATGACACTGACAGTTGGGGTACAGGATAATGACACTGACACTCGGGGTACACTATAATGACACTGACACTCGGGGTGCAGGATAATGACACTGACAGTTGGGGTACAGGATAATGACACTGACACTCGGGGTGCAGGATAATGACACTGACGCTCGGGGTACACTATAATGACACTGACACTCGGGGTACACTATAATGACACTGACACTCGGGGTGCAGGATAAAGACACTGAGACTTGGGGTACAGGATAATGACACTGACACTCTGGGTGCGGGATAATGACACTGACACTTGGGGTACAGGATAATGACACTGACACTCTGGGTGCAGGATAATGACACTGACACTTGGGGTACAGGATAATGACACTGGGGGTACAGTATAATGACACTGACACTCGGGGTACACTGTAATGACACTGACACTCGGGGTACACTATAATGACACTGACACTCGGGGTGCAGGATAATGACACTGACACTTGGGGTACAGGACAATGACACTGACACTTGGGGTACAGGACAATGACACTGACACTCTGGGTACAGGATAATGATGCTGACACTCAGGGTACAGGATAATGACACTTGGGGTACAGGATAATGACACTAACACTCTGGGTACAGGATAATGACACTTGGGGTACAGGACAATGACACTGACACTCTGGGTACAGGATAATGACACTTGGGGTACAGGATAATGACACTGACACTTGGGGTACACTATAATGACACTGACACTCGGGGCACACGATAATGACACTGAGACTTGGGGTACAGGATAATGACACTGACACTTGGGGTACACTATAATGACACTGACACTCGGGGCACACGATAATGACACTGAGACTTGGGGTACAGGATAATGACACTGACACTCGGGGTACACTATAATGACACTGACACTCGGGGTGCAGGATAATGACACTGACACTTGGGGTACAGGATAATGACACTGACACTCGGGGTGCAGGATAATGACACTGACACTCGGGGTACACTATAATGACACTGACACTCGGGGTGCAGGATAATGACACTGAGACTTGGGGTACAGGATAATGACACTGACACTTGGGGTACAGGATAATGACACTGACACTCTGGGTGCAGGATAATGACACTGACACTTGGGGTACAGGATAATGACACTGACACTCTGGGTGCAGGATAATGACACTGACACTTGGGGTACAGGATAATGACACTGACACTTGGGGTACAGGATAATGACACTGGGGGTACAGTATAATGACACTGACACTCGGGGTACACTATAATGACACTGACACTCGGGGTGCAGGATAATGACACTGACACTTGGGGTACAGTATAATGACACTGACACTTGGGGTACAGGACAATGACACTGACACTCTGGGTACAGGATAATGATGCTGACACTCAGGGTACAGGATAATGACACTTGGGGTACAGGATAATGACACTAACACTTGGGGTACAGGACAATGACACTGACACTCTGGGTACAGGATAATGACACTTGGGGTACAGGATAATGACACTAACACTTGGGGTACAGGACAATGACACTGACACTCTGGGTACAGGATAATGACACTTGGGGTACAGGACAATGACACTGACACTCTGGGTACAGGATAATGACACTTGGGGTACAGGATAATGACACTGACACTTGGGGTACAGGACAATGACACTGACACTCGGGGTACAGGATAATGACACTGACACTTGGGGTACACTATAATGACACTGACACTCGGGGCACACGATAATGACACTAACACTTGTGGTAAAGGATAATGACACTGACACTCGGGGTACACTATAATGACACTGACACTCGGGGTGCAGGATAATGACACTGACACTTGGGGTACAGTATAAGGACACTGACACTCGGGGTGCAGGATAATGACACTGACACTTGGGGTATAGGACAATGACACTGACACTCTGGGTACAGGATAATGACACTTGGGGTACAGGATAATGACACTCGGGGTACAGGATAATGGCACTGACACTCTGGGTACAGGATAATGACACTGACACTTGGGGTACAGTATAATGACACTGACAATTGGGGTACACTATAATGACACTAACACTTGGGGTACAGGACAATGACACTGACACTCTGGGTACAGGATAATGACACTTGGGGTACAGGATAATGACACTGACACTCGGGGTACAGGATAATGACACTGACCCTTGGGGTACACTATAATGACACTGACACTCGGGGCACACGATAATGACACTGACACTCGGGGTGCAGGATAATGACACTGAGACTTGGGGTACAGGATAATGACACTGACACTTGGGGTACAGGATAATGACACTGACACTCTGGGTGCAGGATAATGACACTGACACTTGGGGTACAGGATAATGACACTGACACTCTGGGTGCAGGATAATGACACTGACACTTGGGGTACAGGATAATGACACTGACACTTGGGGTACAGGATAATGACACTGGGGGTACAGTATAATGACACTGACACTCGGGGTACACTATAATGACACTGACACTCGGGGTGCAGGATAATGACACTGACACTTGGGGTACAGTATAATGACACTGACACTTGGGGTACAGGACAATGACACTGACACTCTGGGTACAGGATAATGATGCTGACACTCAGGGTACAGGATAATGACACTTGGGGTACAGGATAATGACACTAACACTTGGGGTACAGGACAATGACACTGACACTCTGGGTACAGGATAATGACACTTGGGGTACAGGATAATGACACTAACACTTGGGGTACAGGACAATGACACTGACACTCTGGGTACAGGATAATGACACTTGGGGTACAGGACAATGACACTGACACTCTGGGTACAGGATAATGACACTTGGGGTACAGGATAATGACACTGACACTTGGGGTACAGGACAATGACACTGACACTCGGGGTACAGGATAATGACACTGACACTTGGGGTACACTATAATGACACTGACACTCGGGGCACACGATAATGACACTAACACTTGTGGTAAAGGATAATGACACGGACACTCGGGGTACACTATAATGACACTGACACTCGGGGTGCAGGATAATGACACTGACACTTGGGGTACAGTATAAGGACACTGACACTCGGGGTGCAGGATAATGACACTGACACTTGGGGTATAGGACAATGACACTGACACTCTGGGTACAGGATAATGACACTTGGGGTACAGGATAATGACACTCGGGGTACAGGATAATGGCACTGACACTCTGGGTACAGGATAATGACACTGACACTTGGGGTACAGTATAATGACACTGACAATTGGGGTACACTATAATGACACTAACACTTGGGGTACAGGACAATGACACTGACACTCTGGGTACAGGATAATGACACTTGGGGTACAGGATAATGACACTGACACTCGGGGTACAGGATAATGACACTGACCCTTGGGGTACACTATAATGACACTGACACTCGGGGCACACGATAATGACACTGACACTCGGGGTGCAGGATAATGACACTGACACTTGGGGTACAGGATAATGGCACTGACACTCGGGGTGCAGGATAATGACACTGACACTTGGGGTACAGGAAAATATCGCTGACACTCTGGGTACACTATAATGACACTGACACTCGTGGTTCAGGATCATGACACTGACACTTGGGGTACAGGATCATGACACTGACACTTGGGGTACACTATAATGACACTGACACTCTGGGTACAGGATAATGACACTGACACTTGGGGTACACTATAATGACACTGACACTCGGGGTGCAGGATAATGACACTGACACACTGGGTGCAGGATAATGACACTGACACTCTGGTTACAGGATAATGACACTTGGGGTACAGGATAATGACACTCGGGGTACAGGATAATGGCACTGACACTCTGGGTACAGTATAATGACACTGACACTTGGGGTACAGTATAATGACACTGACAATTGGGGTACACTATAATGACACTAACACTTGGGGTACAGGACAATGACACTGACACTCTGGGTACAGGATAATGACACTTGGGGTACAGGATAATGCCACTGACACTCGGGGTACAGGATAATGACACTGACATTTGGGGTACACTATAATGACACTGACACTCGGGGCACACGATAATGACACTGACACTCGGGGTGCAGGATAATGACACTGACACTTGGGGTACACTATAATGACACTGACACTCGGGGCACACGATAATGACACTGACACTCGGGGTGCAGGATAATGACACTGACACTTGGGGTACAGGAAAATAACGCTGACACTCTGGGTACACTATAATGACACTGACACTCGTGGTACAGGATCATGACACTGACACTTGGGGTACAGGATCATGATACTGACACTTGGGGTACACTATAATGACACTGACACTCTGGGTGCAGGATAATGACACTGACACTTGGGGTACACTATAATGACACTGACACTCGGGGTGCAGGATAATGACACTGACACTTGGGGTACAGGATAATGACACTGACACTTGGGGTACAGGACAATGACACTGACACTTGGGGTACACTATAATGACACTGACACACTGGGTGCAGGATAATGACACTGATACTTGGAGTACAGGATAATGACACTTGGGGTACAGTATAATGATACTGACACTCGGGGTACAGGATATTGACACTGACACTTGGGTACACTATAATGACACTGACACTCGGGGTACACTATAATGACACTGACACTCGGGGTGCAAGATAATGACACTGAGACTTGGGGTACAGGATAATGACGCTGACACTTCGGGTACAGGATAATGACACTGACACTCGGGGTACAAGATAATGACGCTGACTTTTCCTTCCATACCCCAAGACAAACTGATTTCGACTGTGAGCCCTAATGGGGACAGTGATAATGATGTCTGTAAAGAGCTGCCGAATATGTTGGCACTAAATAAGCAAATATAATAACTATGTTTGTTAATATAGCACCATAATATTAAGCAGAAATTACCCAAACATCACTGTACCCATTGGGGCTCACAATATAAATTCCCTATTAGGGTCTTTGGACGATGGAAGAAAACACAGGGAAGAGCATACTACTCCTCACATATGTTGCTATTGGCAAGATTTGACCTGAAGACCCCTGTGCTACACTGCTAACCACTGAGCCACCGCACTGACAGATGAACGCATCCATTTTCTGAGATCTGGTGAGTTTTTATGGTTCTGATAACATGTTCCTCGTGTACAATCTCATCTGCAGTAGTTTAAAATAATTTCATTCTAGCGGCCTCTTTACAGTGGAGAACGGGGCTGTATGTCTGAGCTCTCATGAGGGAGAGAGGACACTAACTGATAAAGTGCAGCGGGAGAATAATGACAGTAATTCAGCTGTTAATAGTGACAGCCATTATATCGCCTTCCGCCTCGGAATCAGTCATAATTGAAATTGCAATTATTACCGCGCTGGTATAATAAAAGAGAAGCCATATTTTTGTATTTATCCAAGTGATGAGAAGGGACTTTGAAACATAAGTGATTTCAACAATGGAACGTAAAAAGTCCTGGCCCCAGAATTATCTCTAGTGTACCATCTATCGTACAACTCAAAATGGGTTATAATGGCAGTATAAGAGAGCGAGGAAAAGACAAGAACACATGGAACAGTATACCTATGGGTGGATGGATGGAGACCACATATTACCACCACATAATGACCAAATGATACCACCATACTGATCGTTAACAAAAACCACTGTACTAATACTAATATTATCATCAGTGACATTATACCTAGGGGCTTTGTATATAGTGTATAGTGTACAGGTCATACAGTGACCACCAATGACATTATACACAGGAGCTCTGTATATAGTGTATAGTGTACAGGTAATACAGTGATCACCAGTGACATTATACACAGGAACTCTGTATATAGTGTACAGGTAATACAGTGATCACCAGTGACATTATACACAGGAGCTCTGTATATAGTGTCAGGGTACAGGTAATACAGTGATCACCAGTGACCTTATACACAGGAACTCTGTATATAGTGTACAGGTAATACAGTGATCACCAGTGACATTATACACAGGAGCTCTGTATATAGTGTCAGGGTACAGGTAATACAGTGATCACCAGTGACCTTATACACAGGAGCTCTGTATATAGTATCAGTGTACAGGTCATACAGTGACCACCAGTGACATTATACAAAGGAGCTGTGTATATAGTGTACAGGTAATACAGTGATCACCAGTGACCTTATACACAGGAGCTCTGTATATAATGTCAGGGTACAGGTAATACAGTGATCACCAGTGACATTATACACAGGAGCTCTGTATATAGTGTACAGGTAATGCAGTGATCACCAGTGACATTATACAAAGGAGCTGTGTGTATAGTGTACAGGTAATACAGTGATCGCCAGTGACATTATACACAGGAGCTGTGTATATAGTGTACAGGTAATACAGTGATCACCAGTAATATTATACACACGAGCTCTGTATATAGTGTACAGGTAATGCAGTGATCACCAGTGACATTATACACAGGTGCTCTGTATATAGCGTCAGTGTACAGATAATATAGTGATCACCAGTGACATTATACACAGGAGCTCTGTACATAGTGTACAGGTAATACAGTGATCACCAGTGACATTATACATAGGAGCTGTGTATATAGTGTACAGGTAATACAGTGATCACCAGTGACCTTATACACAGGAGCTCTGTATATAGTGTCAGGGTAAAGGTAATACAGTGATCACAAGTGACATTATACACAGGAGCTCTGTATATAGTGTCAGTGTACAAGTCATACAGTGATCACCAGTGACATTATACACAGGAGCTCTGTACAGGTCAGTGTGACGTCCCCCCTGGGCCATGGGGTACTCAGCAGCCGGGCCTCTTATGGATGCCGGTGGGGAATATCACGGTGGCTTGCCCGGTCCGTGACCCAGGGTGGTCAGTAAAAAGGGGAATGATATTTATAGGGGATTTTTGGAAAGTTCGTGACGCCACCTGTGGATTGCGGCTAAAGGGTGCCGCCGCTGCGCTGGTGTTACGGCTGCAGGGATGGTGTGGCTCTCCACAGGTAGAGCTAGCTCCAGGGCAGTGTAGGTGGTGTAAGTTGCGCTGAGCGTTGTAGTGCAGGAAGGGAAAGATGGCACAGATGAAAGAAGGGACGGAGGCAGTGCGGTGCAGTCATCCGAGTTTTTACTCACAGTTCTTATGACAGTTCCACTGGTGCACTGTACAGGTGTCAGCCTCCCACGTCGCGCTGCGTTCACCCGGCAGGGGTTCAGCACTTCCTCAGGCAGATTAGGAGTACCTGACAGAACCCCACTTTCTTGTGTTCCTAGCTAGACCGTCTTCACGCTGGGTCTTTCTCCTTCCTGCCCTGCGCTTCCCACTCTCAATCCCGCTCGGGTGCTCTGAAGTCCCTCCTGTCTCGTCGGAGTTCCCGGACCTGCTTGACCCTTACGGGGATTAGAATGAGGATTCAGAAACTGACTATAGAAGCCAGAAGCCTCCGGTGTTCCCAGCCGAGACTTAGAGTAACACGGCTGGACCAGGGGCCGGTCCCCTTCTTGCGGCCTACGATCCCTCTGTCTTCTGACAGATGCGGGGCGTACGGGTGCCGCCCTGCACTCGCCGTACCCCCTAGGATCCCTTCTTAGAATGGAGCCTACTCCTCTGCTCCCCACCTGGGCCTCTAGCACTGGGCCCTACTTGTGGAGCAGAGCTCCTAAAGAGACTCTGCTCTCAGACTGTCCTCACTCACTCACTCCTCTTACTTCACTGCCACCCTAAAATGGCTTCCCTTTTCATATCTCACTCTATGGTGCTCCCCTAAACTGCTTCTTCCACCCACACCCAGTACTGGTTCCCCCTACCTCTGGGTTCCCCCCACTCCAGCCAGGGACAGGGCTCAGCAGCTGCGCACATGCATGTTGCCCCTCCAGCCGGCCTGGCGCAGTGTAGTGTTGAATGTGGGTGTTGGGGTTCCAGGCAGCACTCCCTCCTTACCTGGGAGAAGGGGATACCACACCTCTGGGTGAGGTGCAGTACCTCTGTGGCGACTGAACTCTTAGGAGCGCCACACTCCCCCCTGGTAAAACACAGCACGTCCGCGGGCTGGAACAGAGTAAAAACAGGGTATATTACAGACATGCAAATTTTTAAGAATGCATTCGCATATAAGATAATAAAACTTTCTTCCCTTTATGGGAGGCACATCACTTTAACGTTACAGGTTATATTTATCAAACATTGTAAAACACTTTTAACAACGTTCTGTTTCTCATAAACCGTTTTTCTGCAGGTTACAGCACGAGCTGCAACCGGGTGTCCTTTTTCTTTATTAAATAGATGTAAAGGTAGCAGCATGAGGGACCCGTCTGCAAACCCTCAACGTAGGCCCTGGGCGTGGCTGCAGGGCATAGGTGATCCTGGTGCTGGACCACGTCTTCCGCCACGTCAAGCGGGTTTTTCTTCTGAGGTCATGTGATCGTACTTATCAAACAGATAGGAAGCACTTTAAGGAGTGCAAAACTATTTACACAATCAGTCTTTGGCTGTTCACAGTCCCCAGCCTGAAGTCTGTATACCCTGACGGGTAACCATGAAAACACACACTATTAGAAAACTGGTGGCACCCTTATGGGTGACTATTTACATTTTCAGTCCCACCTACTGGACTAATAGTGTCCCCGCCTGGGGTACTTTTGATTCTTACCAGACCCAGCCGGGTCATAAGGTATGTCCTGTGGGGGGGTGTCCTCGATTACACGGTAAACTTGTAGGGCGTACCACTCGCGTTCCCTGTGGTGACGTGTATAGGTGACCCTGTCACCGGGGTATAGATTCCGGTCGGGATGGCCCTGTTCCAGCTCGGGCTCAACATCTCGCCGGTTCACGAAAATGTCCCTTCGCAAAGCTGGGATCCCGTATGAAGCCCCACCCAGCCTTCAGGTCGAACTTCACAACGAGCCCTTCCTCACGGGGACTGGGGTGGGCAGACTCCGCCTGCCGAACTTAAGCCTTTGCGGCCTTGTTCCGGGCCTCCAGACACTCGCAATGCGCCCACCGCTCCTTCTCCAGCTGCTGGAGCTCCCGCCTGCAGAATTCCTTCCTCCACAGGTCTTCGGCCTGGGTCTCCTGCGGGAACCCCATCAGGTCCCCCCCCCCACAGGTTGTCCCAGCAAAACTCCTCTCCGCTGGGGCAGGCAACCAGGGGCACTGGTGTCGGGAGTAGCGGGCACGGCTGCTGGTCCTCGAACCGGGCGGACCAGTCGAAGGCCGGCGCGCCGTACACCCACTCGGGTGCCGGAGGTGGAGGCTCCGGGAGGGCATCAAGTAGAAGGCCCCTGACTTCAGTGCCCGGAAGTAGAGGTTCCTCAAGGGCACCAGGTGGAAGGTCCTCAAGTTCAGCGCCCGGGGGTGGAGGTTCCAGAGAGGGCATGGCGGGGTAAGGGGAGTGCTGGTGAAGGAGGCACAGGAGCAGGTCGGCGCTTGCAGCGCCCGGGACAGGGGATTCCTTCCTACCTGCTCCTGTGCTGCTCACGGCCTCTTGGGATTCAGCGGGCTCCGTCAGGGCTGGGGTGCCACTGTTGGTATCCTGCGCTTCTCTCCGCTGGGCTGTCAACTTCTCCAATAGCTCGCTCCTCCACCGGGTGATCGCTGCCTGCTGAGCCCTCTCAACTTGCTGGCTGAGCTCCAGAATTTCAGTCTGGAGGAACTCTGCATCCTCCGGGGATAGTTTTCCTGCTTCTCCCTCCAAGGTGAGGGGAGTCGTTTGCCACTGCAGCAGGCCAGAGGCGGAGGCTTGGTCCTGGTGTCCGTCCATGCTGGCTGCCGGGTGCAGTCTGTCTAGACTGGCTGAGACCACACCCTGTCACGATTCCTTCTCTATTCCTCCCCTCCACTTTCGGAGGCAGTCCCATGGCTGTTTGCTGTCAGTCACTCCTTGTGACGTCCTCCCTGCCTTGATGGACACATCTATGCGGACAGTCACTGTTGCAAGGGGCAAGGTATGCTTTTGGCGCCATTCTGGGACCTGGCCCACGATGGGAGGTTCCATATTGTTGTCTTTGATCACGCACATAATGGCGCCCGTTCTTCTGGGGCGGGCGCCACATTCGGAAAAACAGTTCCTTAGGCACACAATACCCGCTGTTAAAGGGCTGGTCACGTATCCTGTTCGTGGAGCCAAAGCTGACACGCCCCCAGGGCCGTGGGGTACTCGACTGCCGGGCCTGTTATGGATGCCGGTGGGGAATATCACGGTGGCTGGCCCGGTCCGTGACCCAGGGCGGTCAGCAAAAGGGGGATATTTATAGGGGATTTAGAAAGTTCGTGATGCCACCTGTGGAATGCGGCTAAAGGGAGCCACCGCTGCGGAGCAGTCCTCTGGAGCTGGTGTTACAGCAGCAGGGCAGGTAGAGCTAGCTCCAGGGCAGTGTAGTTAGCATAGGTTGCGCTGGGCATTGTATTGCAGGGAGGGAAAGGTGGCGCAGATGAAAGAATGGACGGAGGCAGTACGGTGCAGTCATCCGAGTTTTTACTCACAGTTCTTATGACAGTTCCACTGGTGAACTGTACGGGTGCCAGCCTCCCACGTCGCGCTGCGTTCACCAGGCAGGGGTTCAGCACTTCCTCAGGCAGATTAGGAGTACCTGACAGAACCCCACTTTCTTGTGTTCCTAGCTAGACCGTCTTCACGCTGGGTCTTTCTCCCTCCTGCTCTGCGCTTCCCACTCTCAATCCCGCTCGGGTGCTCTGAAGTCCCTCCTGTCTTGTCGGAGTTCCCAGACCTGCTTGGCCCTCACGGGGATTAGAATGAGGATTCAGAAACTGACTATGTAGGCCAGAAGCCTCCGGTTTCCCCAGCCGAGACTTGGAGTTACACGGCTGGACCAGGGGCCGGTCCCCTTCTTGCGGCCTACGATCCCTCTGTCTTCTGACAGATTCAGGGTGTACGGGTGCCGTCCTGCACTCGCCGTACCCCCTAGGATCCCTTCTGTATATCGGAGCCTACTCCTCTGCTCCCCACCTGGGCCTCTAGCACTGGGCCCTACTTGTGGAGCAGAGCTCCTAAAGAGACTCTGCTCTCAGACTGTCCTCACTCACTCACTCCTCTTACTCCACTGCCACCCTAAAATGGCTTCCCTTTTTATATCTCACTCTAAGGTGCTCCCCTAAACTGCTTCCTCCACCCACACCCAGTACTGGTTCCCTCTACCTCTGGGTTCCCCCCACTCCAGCCAGGGACAGGGCTCACCAGCTGCGCACATGCATATTGCCCCTCCAGCCGGCCTGGAGCAGTGTAGTGTTGAATGTGGGTGTTGGGGTTCCGAGAAGCACTCCCTCCTTACCTGGGAGAAGGGGATACCACACTTCTGGGTGAGGTGCAGTACCTCTGTGGCGACTGAACCCTCAGGGGCGCCCCAAGTGTTACTGTCAGTCAGTGTCAGTGTACAGGTAATACAGTGTGACATTATACACGGGAGCTCTGTATATAGTGTATAGTATACAGGTAATACAGTGATTACCAGTTACATTATACACAGGAGCTCTATATATAGTGTATACAGTTAAATCCAGTGACTCACAGACAACTTCTCCAATTGAAGTTAATCATCTTTGCCTTTCTTATTTAGACTGCTAAGACATCGTCCAGTCATGAGTCGTTTCTACCGAATGAAACACACTGACATGGCTGATCGCTTCTAGAGCACCCTTCCCACTTTTTACCACTTCTTACATACAGTCACATAAAAAAGCGACATAGTGCCAACCTGCACATTAACAGTACCACCCTTCTATTCTCCCTACAGTAACAGTATCACCAAAAAATAAAATATATTGCAGTGGTGATGTCATTTGTGACCCTCTCACAGTATAAATACTGTCCACCATTCTGGCCCCCATATTGTATAATGCCCCCATTTTTGTACCCCATATAGAATAATGTCCTCAATCTGGCCCCCACATGCTTATTTCTCCTCCATCGTACATTGCAGGCGGCAGTGATGTAATTTTGCCATCTTTGATGTCACTTACGGCGTGTAGAGGTATTGTGGGATGGATGCCAGTGGTTCTGCGACTCAATACTTATCAGCTGGATGAGTGTCTGAGGATGTACAATCAACTAAAACTAATGCTGCTGCCAGCAGGCCCCTTGTACATTTGGCTTGGTGGCACCACCTGCATTTGCAACCAAGATGGTTTAACTCAGGGGCCCACCGGGAGTTTACCCAGTCTCTCGGCTGGTCAGTCTGAGCCTGGATAGATACATTTGAGATAAACAAATATGAGACAGTCAGATATTGAATAGGTAAAGATATATAAGACTTTTTTTACGTGTTTAGCAATAGTGGAATTTATGTATTCATTAAACGCACCGTGCTGACACATGAGCATCGATAGATAGTAACATACACACATATAAGACAGGTGGATATTTCCTGGAGATTTTTCTACCACCGTACACTTACACCACTGATAGATTGCACATTTCCCACCTCCGGGTTGTCTTTGTATTCCTCGGACGCCTCCACTGTAGTCGCTGCCAAGAGTCACGTTATAATGGCGGCCTCCTAACTGATCTATCATTCATTTATTTAACCTTTCTTCTTTTTAATTACCTTACCGGGGCCATTATGATATTTGGCCTTTGCCAGGAGTAGCACAGTCACGGTATGACGGGCTCGCCATCAGGCGTACTATTCTCTTCTTTCTCCAGTTCTCGGCACATATCGCTGAATTAAGAGACATGAGGCTCGGGGTTCAGAAAAATTCTCCTGAAATGTCTCCAACTGCTGATATTTATCTCATACATTAAAATTCACAGTCACTTAACTTTTTCAAAGGTTGCACTCCGCTTGCCAGATGGCAGACATTAGAAGCTTTCAAGACGGCGAGAACGGAACTCGCGAGTAAAACTTCTATTCTTCCTAATAGTAACAGTAGTTCTACGAGCAACGCACCAAATTTCCAATGTATCACCTTAATGTTAATGAACGTTTGATCGTTATCCCGGGGCGTTAGTAAAGGACATCGGTATTTGCTGACCCCGTCTAATATCCGCTGACCTCAAGATGGAAGACGACGAGGAAAAAAAAACCTTAAGGAGCTATTCAGAGACTTTAATGAATCATACATTTAACCTTTTCTGCTAAGACACGATTCAACGTACTCCTTGGCATGTGGGCCTGGTATTAAGTGGAACATTTTTCAAAGAGATTAGATCAGGATGCCAGCTTTGTGCCAGCTGAGCCTACAGTGAGACAGAGCCGGCATCGCTCACCGTGGTGTGTGTCATGGCTTCGTGATGATAGATAGCGCAAGGGAGATAAGTCTCCATCATTAGGAAGGAAGTTGTACCAATGCCAGGAAGCTGCGATAAAGCAGTGATTTTCTTCAGTTGCCAAAGAAGGGTTTAGGCAGGGTACAGATTGTATCAATTTTCTAGTTTTGGGGCCATGTAATTTTTGGCATGTGCTTATACAAATCAGTAAGGCCTAAAGGTCTATCAAGAAAGATGTTGCAAGATTCCATGATCTATTTGACAAACCCTGCTACATCGCTGGATACATTGTTATACTGTTGGCTAATTTTGCCTTGCACTCTGTGACAAACTCCGCTCTGCAACATCGCTGGGTACTCTGCTGTACTGCTAGCCAGTTCTTGGACGCTGTGACAAACTCAGTACAGCAACATCGCCGGGTTCTCTGCTGTACTGAAGGCCAGTTCTTGGACTCTGTGACAAACTCAGCACTGCAACATCGCTGGATACTCTACTGTACTAGTGGCAAGTTCTTCAAATCTGTGACAAACTCAGCACTGCAACATCGCCGGGTTCTCTGCTGTACTGATGGCCAGTTCTTGGACTCTGTGACAAACTCAGCACTGCAACATCGCTGGATACTCTACTGTACTAGTGGCAAGTTCTTCAAATCTGTGACAAACTCAGCACTGCAACATCGCCGGGTTCTCTGCTGTACTGATGGCCAGTTCTTGGACTCTGTGACAAACTCAGCACTGCAACATCGCTGGATACTCTACTGTACTAGTGGCAAGTTCTTCAAATCTGTGACAAACTCAGCACTGCAACATCGCCGGGTTCTCTGCTGTACTGATGGCCAGTTCTTGGACTCTGTGACAAACTCAGCACTGCAACATCGCTGGGTACTCTACTATACTGGTGGCCAGTTCTTCGACTCTGTGATAAACTTAGCACTGCAAGATTGCTGGATACTCTACTGTACTGGTGGCAAGTTCTTCAAATCTGTGACAAACTCAGTACTGCAACATCGCTGGGTACTCTACTATACTGGTGGCCAGTTCTTGGACTCTGTGACAAACAGCTCTGCTGTACTACTGCTAGGTCTGCATTAGGCTCTGTAAATTTTTAGATTTGCCAGTAAGACTGTTGTCTTTAGGGGGCATATACCATCACAACCCAAGGTAGGTGTAAGGGTCTATCAAGTAAGGAATCTTCAGAGCGAGGGGTAACTGAGACAGAAGAAAATTAGAGACTGGAATTAGTGACATCAATACCCTCACCGCTGTGGCATCTCTTACTAGTCATTCCATTTCCCCATTATTTTCCTTTAGTAAGATGATATTTAGATCATTTTACCAACATTTTGAAGTTTGGGAGAGGATAAGCTACTGGAAATTTTTACCATTGACCATCCTGTTTTTGTAAGTTACCATTCTTCACCCATTGCACACCCATTCTCTAAATGTCAACACCTCGGTCCCCACCTCCCCTCGATGCCAGGATACAAGAAACTTTACAAAATTGTTGATTTCTTAAAGATTTCAGAGAGGATTTGCTAACTTTTTTTGGGAGTCCGGGATATTTCTCCTCTTTCTAGGAGCCTTCTGGATGTTCCAAGACAATTGACATGTACGAGTTAGAGAAGTTATTTTCTTGGTATTTTTTTCACCTTAGTTTTTTGTAATTCTTGTATGACTGATGCGTCTTTTACAAAAATAGTATAATATAGACATGATTACAAAAATCACTATGGAAACCCATGACATAAAATGCAAAAACAAAAATGCAGACCCTCACTCACCTCTCTCCATTCCTGCTTCAGATAAACCATTCTAAACCAAAACACAAGTTTCTAGCTGCCTAATTCCTTGAGTAAGTGCTACAGATCTTACCTTCCACTTTGACCCTCTAACATTGAGCCCATTACATATATCAGGAGTGTAAAAACCACTGTCTAACAACAGATACTATTCAGATCACCATCCATATCGATCTTCATATATAAACACATTGAACACTATTTGAGAGTGAAGTTGGTGTTATTTTCCTTTTCGGGATCCAGTGCAAGACGCTGCTTCTACCCTCGGCCTCTGTTTCCTTGCAGATAGTGATGCCGAGGCAACCTGACATACCTCCGTGACGTCACTTTCTAGGAACAGTGCCTGAGTATATAGGTGGTTGGCATGCATGCCAATACTGTAGGCAACCCCTTCATTACAGGGTTACATGAGTTATTAGGTTCTTTGCTATACTGCTGACCACTTTTGAAATAGACTCTGTAACAAACTCAGCTCAGCCACATTGTTAGATCAACTCTGCCATACTTCTGTCAGCTATGCTTCAGATGCAGTGACAAATCAGCCCCTTCATTCCAGGGTTACATGAGTTATTAGGTACTCTGCTATACTGCTGACCACTTTTGAAATAGACCCTGTAACAAACTCAGCTCAGCCACATTGTTAAGTCAACTCTGCCATACTTCTGCCAGCTGTGCTTCAGATGCAGTGACAAATCAGCTGGGGTACATAGCTGAGACAAGTCTGCTGTACCGCTGCCAGCTCTGCTTTAGATGCTATGACACACTGAGCTCTGCTATACTATTGAGTAAACTCTAAAAACCACTACCAGCTCCGCATTGGACTCTGTGGATAAGTCAGCACTGTTACATCATTGAGTCAACTCTGCCAGTTCTGCTACATTTCTGAATCAACTTTTCTTTGCCCACCTACATTAGACTCTGTGGCAAATTCAGCTTTACTGTTCCGCTGACAACTCTGCATTGAACTTCTGCAAACTTAATTTGATACTTTGCAATTCAGATAGCGATCTAGGATCTCATTTACTCCTCCTGTTGCTTTTCTGCCATTACAGCTTCCGTTGTTCCATCTGGATCTCCCCCTTGCACCAATGTCATCTGTCTGTGTCTTGCAGACCAAGGACCTCAAGGATCCATGTGAAGACCCGGTGTCTTCCATGGGCATGGGCATCATACTACTCAGACAACACTCAGACAAAACAGGGCCTGTCAAGAATAGATCAGCTGCGACTTTGGGACTTCCAGGGCCAACTACCTCAACCAGTGCCCCCCCCCCCGCTTTTGGCGTGCCCCCACAGAGAGAAGGTAGCGGCAAGCTTAGGAAGCTGACAGTCCATCGTGTTACAACACCAGGAGACCCAAGGGTCCCACCCTGGCCTCTCCAAGAGTTTCCATGGGGCCAGATGACCAGCATGTCCCAATCTGGCTTCTCTGAATGTCTCTATGGGATCCAGACGACCGGAGGGTACCACCTGGCAACCCCAAACAACATATCTATGGGACCAGGTGACTTCATCGTCCCAACCTGGTCTCCTCAAATGTATCCATGGGTTCTCTAGTGGTCAATGGAGCAGACCTATATCATTCCAGTCAGGGCCATGAACCCTTAGGCAGGATTCATGCAGAATCCAAATCTGTGTCTCTCTGGATCGAGCCATGCTACCACTCTGATGTCCTGAAGAGTCCGACTGATCTTTGATTCTCTCTTTCAATTCTGACTGCTACAGAGGCATATGTCCCTTAAACAGTTACAGTTGTCCTTTCAAGTACACATCCACAGGTCAAGGATTAGGGATGATATTATTCTACAGGGCTCAGGTCTCATTGTTTGTGCATGTAATCAATTTACATATTGGGGTTACAGGGGGGCTCTTTAAATCAACAACTAGCTGGCTTTAGTACAATATGTAATTAGCACATTAACAAACTTTATTGTTTCCAAACAAAGAGAAGACAACATTCAGGTTTATACATATAATAGTATGTCCTTTTGACCAGCCTAAAAAAAACACATGCATTCACAAGTCAACACAAACACAATAGTGTATTTCTCTTGACTTAGCACATCTAGACGTCTGGCTGATTAAGATTAGAAGCTGTGTCATCACAATACACTTCACCAGGTGATATAATAAATGAATGTAGAAATTGATGTAGATGGTGATATGAATCCATACAAGCTTCTGGTGACAACTAGAATGTACCTGACAGAAATCTGAGAACAAGTTGTCATGAGAATCCCTCACTAGTGCATCCATGCCAATGGGTTTGAAAATTTGAGCCATTAGGGCATACTTCCTGGCTTTGAGTACTGATCTTCCAGGTAGATGAAGGTAAAGTGTAAAGTATGGCGGTTTTTCTACAGCCACAACTCTTTCTATGGGTCACACCTTCTTAATTCTGTTCCATATTGCATTTTCCTCCTCTCCTGAATATGTGGAGAATCCCTGAAATTCCCACCTAAGCTTCTTTAGGGAGGCTTTTGCACCTGCATGAGATTTGCTATCTATTCTGAGAGTCCACACTCGCATTTTTCCTAGACTTCAGGACGTATTGGGAGAGTTGGATGGAACAATATTTCGTCCCTCTGTAACAGACTCTTCAGATTGTCTTCCTGCGTAATGACGAGAGTGATACCGAGTCTGAGTTTTATTCTCTCTTTTATGCCTTTTGTCCTTTTTTTTGCCTTTTGAGCTTTTTTTTAAGCCCACACTATTATGTTCTGTTATCTTATTTCAGTTACACAATAGAAGCATCTGGATCGATTCATGTGCTCTTCCGAGAGACCCCCGATGGCCCGTGTTTATCACCTTGGTCTTCAGGGCCGTGCCCTTAATTGGAGCTCAGAGTCCCATTAATGATGGTATCTCCAGAGGGTCATATGACCATTTTAGCACTGCAGTTATCTTCCCGCTTAATGGACTACAGTACAACAAAGGACTTTTGTCTTCCCGTCCCAGTGGTTCTCTATTAAATGTACAGCGGTCGTCAATTAGCCGGGAGTATAGAGGAGTAAAAAAAAAATAATAACCCCCGTGCGGTGAATTTAAAGGTTCTCTCGACTCTCCGAGCCTAAATTGAAAAAGATGGTTGTCTGCGGCTCGGTGCATGCATAAAGCCGGTCGTTGGCTGAGCATCCACTTCTTTCAGATGTTGGCGAGTATCTCTTTCAAGGCATTAGGACTTGTGAAATTGAACCTGATTGTATCGGTGTTGCAGAATGTTGCTTCCTTCATTTAAAATTCTGCAATGTGTCCTGCGAGGAACTATCTATAGAATATATGAGGCCGGCAGATAATATGGTAATGATGTCTCGGCTCCGTCCACCGTCAAATTCCTCACCAAGAACCAAGAACAAAGGTTAATTGCTTGGAAAGACAACACATTTTAGTGTAAATCACCAAAAATAAAAAGTTCCTAATAAATAGAAACACTCGCGTGGTCCCCTCCTGACATGTTGTGAAAAACTGTAGCAAGTTCCTTCCTCCAAAGCTTTTCATAAAGGGTTAAATTAACTGGTTATACAGCGATACAAGTGCACAGGATGCAGAAGTAGAGCGTAATGTACAGTCGAAGGGACTATGTTCAAAAATGGGATCCCTAAAATATTATAATAATGGGGCATAAATGTGTACGCTGCTTTCCCAGAATCCTGAAAGGTAAAATTTATTAGATATGTAGCAAAACAAATTATGTCTTCCATAGGAAGACAACATTAAAAAAAAGAATGGTATCGAAAGTTTTGACGAGAGAATTGCAAAAATCTCTTAGCTTTTTGTAATAAAATATATGTTCTCAGTGACTGCACCAGCAGAATAGTGAGTGCAGCTCTGGAGTATAATACAGGATGTAACTCAGGATCAGTACAGGATCAGTAATGTAATGTATGTACACAGTGACTGCACCAGCAGAATAGTGAGTGCAGCTCTGGAGTATAATACAGAAGGTAACTCAGGATCAGTAATGTAATGTATGTACACAGTGACTGCACCAGCAGAATAGTGAGTGCAGCTCTGGAGTATAATACAGGATGTAACTCAGGATCAGTACAGGATCAGTAATGTAATGTATGTACACAGTGACTGCACCAGCAGAATAGTGAGTGCAGCTCTGGAGTATAATACAGAAGGTAACTCAGGATCAGTAATGTAATGTATGTACACAGTGACTGCACCAGCAGAATAGTGAGTGCAGCTCTGGAGTATAATACAGGATGTGACGCACCCCTGGGCCTGTGTCGCGCAGCGTTGCGCACGCGGGAGCTTACCCGGAGCCGGATCTGTTGAGGGTTGTAGTCTCGTGGCGGTGACCCGGTCCGTGCCCAGGGAGTCAGACTAAGTGGCGCTGTATTAGCGGTAGATGTTGGACGACTACGCCACCCGTTGAATGCAGCAAAGGAGCTGCCGCTGCAGGGCAGACCGCTGAGGCCAGTGGTAGGATTGTGCAGCGTGATAGTATCACCCCCAACGGGAGGGGTATGGCCTCAGGGCAGCCGACGTGGATGATGGGGGTAACAGGAATCACTCAGAGACGATGCGGTGTAATTCAGGGTCTTTACTGGTGATAAAGATAGACCCTCCCGGAGTACTGGCTAGCGATCGGGGCCTGGTCAGTCCTTGAGCAGATGGGATCTCCCCTGGCCAGGCGGAGTTGTAGGCCTCCCAAACTGACTGTACTCTTCTGGCTACCTTGCTAGAGGCGGGTATAAGTAGCCCACGTCCCTGAGTGTACCGTGTGGTGCTCACCCGTATGGCCGGTGACTCGGGGCCTTCTAGTGGCGTCCGCTCCACGACGGCGGTGCTGGTCCCACGCGTGTGACCGTGCCTTCGGGTTTCTTGGCCAGAGGACCTGAAATCCCCTGCCGGGCGGTTTCTGCTGCTGGGTAAAGATTAGTCCCCACAGCCTCGGACTCCGAGTCCGGTGATAGCTTCTCAGTCAGGGCGAGCTCTGCAGCTGCCAGCCCCTGACTCCTTATAGCACTGCTCCCACAGAGCTCCTGTTGTTTCTTCCTATGCTGCTTCTCTACTTCTTCTCTACTCTCTAACCCTGCCTCAGCCCTAGGTTTATATAGGGGAAGTTCTTCCCCTCCCAGGACTGGGCAGGAGGTGTGGCATGCACAGGATCCCTGACCAAGAGACCTCCCACCTGCTCTCAGACATAACATTGCCGTTACTGTGGAAACCAGACCCCTGGGGTGCCACAGATGTAACTCAGGATCAGTAATGTAATGTATGTACACAGTGACTCCACCAACAGAATAGTGAGTGCAGCTCTGGAGTATAATACAGGATGTAATTCAGGATCAGTAATGTAATGTATGTTCTCAGTGACTGCACCAGCAGAATAGTGTGTGCAGCTCTGGAGTATAATACAGGAGGTAACTCAGGATCAGTAATGTAATGTATGTACACAGTGACTGCACCAGCAGAATAGTGAGCGCAGCTCTGGACTATAATACAGGATATAACTCAGGATCAGTAATGTAATGTATGCACACAGTGACTCCACCAACAGAATAGTGAGTGCAGCTCTGGAGTATAATACAGGATGTAACTCAGGATCAGTACAGGATCAGTAATGTAATGTATGTACACAGTGACTGCACCAGCAGAATAATGAGTGCAGCTCTGGAGTATAATACAGGATGTAATTCAGGATCAGTAATGTAATGTATGTACACAGTGACTGCACCAGCAGAATAGTGAGTGCAGCTCTGGAGTATAGTATAGGATGTAACTCAGGATCAGTACAGGATCAGTAATGTAATGTATGTACACAGTGACTGCACCAGCAGAATAGTGAGTGCAGCTCTGGACTATAATACAGGATATAACTCAGGATCAGTAATGTAATGTATGTACACAGTGACTCCACCAACAGAATCGTGAGTGCAGCTCTGGAGTATAATACAGACGGTAACTCAGGATCAGTAATGTAATGTATGTACACAGTGACTGCACCAGCAGAATAGTGAGTGCTGCTCTGGAGTATAATACAGAAGGTAACTCAGGATCAGTAATGTAATGTATGTACACAGTGACTCCACCAACAGAATCGTGAGTGCAGCTCTGGAGTATAATACAGGAGGTAACTCAGGATCAGTACAGGATCAGTAATGTAATATATGTACACAGTGACTGCACCTGCAGAATAGTGAGTGCAGCTCTGAAGTATAATACAGGATGTAATTCAGGATCAGTACAGGATCAGTAATGTAATGTATGTACACAGTGACTGCACCAGCAGAATAGTGAGTGCAGCTGTGGAGTATAATACAGGATGTAACTCAGGATCAGTACAGGATCAGTAATGTAATGTATGTACACAGTGAACACAGTGACTGTACCAGCAGAATAGCGAGTGCAGCTCTGGAGTATAATACAGGATGTAACTCAGGATCAGTACAGGATCAGTAATGTAATGTATGTACACAGTGACTGCACCAGCAGAATAGTGAGTGCAGCTCTGAAGTATAATACAGGAGGTAACTCAGGATCAGTACAGGATCAGTAATGTAATGTATGTACACAGTGACTGCACCAGCAGAATAGTGAGTGCAGCTCTGGGGTATAATACAGAATGTAACGCAGGATCAGTAATGTAATGTATGTACACAGTGACTGCACCAGCAGCATACTGAGTGCAGCTCTGATCAGCTGCTAGTCAGTGTGGTGATTACGGGTTTGGTGGCTGCAGATCCTGCTGTGAGCTCCTGATCTCTGATAAACCAACACCTCTCCACCTGGGGACCTGCTCTCTCTCTTTCCCAGGGAGGGAGCGGGTTTCTGGGATGAGTGAGGGAACCACGACCCAGGCTTCTGCTTCCCGAACCAGGCCGGCGGGGGGCAGAAGAAACCAGCAACCGGCCTGCACATCAGAGGACTCGGGGGTGAGACGCTCCACCAGGAGTCGCAGCAATGTGGCTCCTACTCCCCCTGGGTTTGTGGAGACCCAGAGAAGCCGCAAGGCTTCCAGCATGGAGGAAAAGCCTGACAGCGGCGTGCATGATGGCGCTCCTTCCGGAGGAAAGCTGAGTGCTCACGGAGGTGAGGCCGACCTCCGTGAGGGGGGTTGGGCGCTGCAGGGACCCCGGGAGTCTGTGTCCACCTATGCCTCCCGGGTCATGATCCACCTCCGTGAGTATGAAGATGCCAGTAAGCTCATCAGGAGGCTCCGGGAGGAGCTGCGCCGCACAAGCGCAAAAGCTGCAGGGGCCTCCAAACCAAAGAAGACAAAACTCCAAGCCGAGGTAAAGGGACTGACCAGTGAAATTCATCTCCTGGAACTAAGGAAAGCCACCATCTTAGAGCAGAGTGGTCCTTTCAAAGAAAAACTCATAAATGAAGACCGCTTTAGAGAAATGGCTGATACCAGAGAGCAAAGGCAGATGGGGCTGCAGCCTGAGAGCCAGGTAGATGATGAGAGTGATGATGACCAGCAGGAAGCCCCACCTTGCAGCCTGCAAAGTCACCCGCAGGCCACGTGCAGCGAGCTCCCTGCAGGACAGGCGATAGTGACATCCGGTCGCAGTTCTGCCGGCTCTGGGGAGGACAGTGACAGCAGCTGCCAGGGAGGGGCGCTAATGGCGGAGATTAAGCTCCTGGAGTCCCCAGTGTGCCTCCAAAACTTCCATCTTGGTGATGATCTACCGGAAGAGGCACCTGGGGGCCACAAAAAGGCAAAGAAGACCAAGCCAAAGCTGTAGGAAGTGGTAAGCTATGTCTATGCCCCCCTCCCTGTACCCCCTGAGTCGGCGGCAGGCTCAGCTCGCTGTATAAGCCCCGTTGCCCAGCTCAGCCCGGGTTCTGCTGTGGATCCGGTGCAAAGGCGCGGGGAGATTACAGAGCGCGGTAGTGAGGCGCAGAGCTCCGTCTCTGCTTGTAGTAGTGGGAACGTAGCAGGAGGTGCATCAGCCGAAAAGCTGGACAGTGAGAGCGGCCCGGCGGCGGGCGTTCCGTTAGGCCACGATGCTGTGGTGCGCTCCTCAGTGGGAGGGGGGAGCATCCCGGTGTCGGGGGCAGCTCCGGTAGCCTCGGCGCCTCTGAATGCTGTTGCCGCTGATCACTTAGTTGAGAAGCGGCAGCAGTGTGAGGGGGCTGTTGGGGCTGAGCGTTCCGGTCCTCCCACGAAAGTGCTATTTTGTGTTGGTGACGCGCCCCCTGGGCCAGTGCTGTTTGGGGATTACCCGGGGCCGGATCAGATGGGGGTTGTAGTCTCCGAGTGGCGGCGACCCGGTCCGTGCCCAGGGTGTCAAACTCAGTGTGTGGCAGTCTTTACAGATGTTATAGTTGTTCTTAGTGTCGACTACGCCACCCGTTGATTTGCAGTGAAAAGGCCGCCGCTGCAGCAGGGTCCGCTGAGGCTGGTGGTATATGTGCAGCTGTGGTAGTATAACCCCCAACGGGAGGGGTATAGCCTCAGGGGGTCAGGTGTAGAGGATGGTGGTAGTGGTGGTGCAGTGTGGATGGTAAGAAGACTCAGAGTCGGGCTGTGCAGTTCAGGGTTTTTACTTACTGGCCTTGAGTGACCGCCCGAGCCGCGCTGCGTCCACCAGGTCCTGGACTCGGCCAACCCCCAAGCAATTCTGGAGCGTGGTCCTGAGCTCCCTTTCTGACTGTCCTCTCTACTGGCCGTTCCCACCAGGGGTCCACTTATGTCCGGCTCCCTCGGGTCTCCTGTTGGGTGAACCTTCTTTGGCTTCCCTGACCCTATGCTCGGTGTGCCTTCTTAGTGGACTTGGTGAGGGGCTGCTCCACATGTAATGTCGCAGCCTCCGGTTCTTAGTTGAGGGTAGTTTCTCTCCTCCACTAATTTGGGATCCGGTTCCCTTGCGTGCCAACCCTTCACCCTTCTGGTTGTATACTGGGTTCTTGGGGTTCCTTCTTCTCCCCCTCTGGGTCCTTCTCTTCTCCTCTCTCTCTTCTCTCTGCAGGCGCTCCTGGACCTCTCTCAGGACTGACTGACCCTCTACAGAAGACTGACCCTGATCTAAGATGGTGCCCACCTTATATACTCCCTCTATGTGTGAGCTCAGGTGACCAGCACCCAATGAGCTCCTAGCCTTACCCAGACTGCTCCCCCTATCTGCCCCTACACTACTGGGATGTTCCACCCCCCTCCCACTCCAGCCAGGGACAGACACTGTCGTACCTGCACATATACTGGTGGGAGTACCGTCGGTCTGTCCCCCGGAAATGAGATGTATGTAGTGTATGCAGCTATCTGAGCTCAGTTCCACACTCCATCCTTACCCGGGAGTGGAATACCACACCTCTGGCTTGAGGTGTAATACCCCTGTAGCAACCGAGTCCTCAGGGTGCTACATTCCCCCCTGGTAAATCACAGCACGTCCTCGGGCTGTAAGAGAATAAAACATCCATAAACATACAATTTTTTTTCATAACAACATAAACATATAAAACATTATATATATATTTCTGCAGCATAAAACTTTTTCATAATAAACATTCTTGTAAACTTTCTTGTTCCTCCGGCCACGGTGCAACTTGTGACCGGGTAAAGTGCGACAGTCTCTTGTAGAATAACACAGCTTTCCTATAAAACCAGTAGGGGGCGCCTTAAAAAGCGCAACTATATACAAGGGGAAATATGGCCGCTCTCAGTCCTCGGCCAGGTATTAGGAAAGGAATGACCGCTCTCAGTCCTCGGTCAGTGGGAATAGGGACACACGGGTTTCAGTTCAATTTGCTGGTCCCAACGGGGACTATATTTTAACTAGCAGCAGTAACAGTTCTTATACCCTGACGGGTAACTATGTATAGTCTCTTTACCGTACTTTAATGACGGCGTACTCCTGCTCCTCCTTCAGACCCGTCCGGGTCCTCTTGCTCCTCTTCACACCGTAGCTCCTCCTCCGTCAGCCGGTGTACATGGAGGGCGTAGGGTCCTTTGGCACACTTGTGCCGGGTGAACGTGACCTCGTCCCCCACATATAGGTCACGACCTCTGTGTCCCTCCGGCAGATGGGACTCCACGTCTCTTCTGGTCACAAAGACGTCGCCGGGGGTGTGGTGATCCCTGATGAAGCCCCACCCGTGCTGCAATTGAAACTTAATCACAGTCCCGGTGGTACGGGGACCATGAGCTGCACGGGGGTCTCTCCTGGTCCTGCTCTTCTGCCCTGCGCTCTGTTCCTGCAGCCGCTGCTCACGGACCCGCCTCTCTCTCCGTTCTTGCTCGAAGACTGCCAACTGCTGGCGGCAGCACTCCACACGCTCCGCTGCGGCTGCCCGAGTTTCCTGAGTGAACCCCATGAGGTCTCCTCCGGTGGGGTCCCACTCGAACTGCGCTTCTTCCAGCGGGAGCGGGGTCCTCTTAACGGGCTTCGGAGCCGGAATCAGGGGCTCGCACAGGGGCCTTGCTTTTTGGAGTTCCAGTTGGTAGTACTCCGGTGGCCATCTAAAGGGCTGCCCATCCGGGCACGTATGCTGGGCAAATAGGTCTTCACCCAGGTGTGGCGCTGTGGATGTTGAGGGCGCGGTGGTGGTAGCGGCGCCCGGGTTCGCCAGGCCTTGCGACCAGGCCTGGGGTACCCTGAACGTAAAGGGCACCGTGAAGACGGCGGCGCCCGGGGTTACTTGGCCCAGCGACCAGGCCGGTGGCTCAGTGGAGGTAGAGGGCGCTGTTGGTACTAGACCTTGCGACCAGGCCGGTGGTGTTTCCTGCTTTGCCGCGCTCAGGATTGAGGCGCGTGACGTCACAGGGGTCGCGGCCGCGGCTTCTGCTTGAGGCCTTGTCTGGAGCGGTGACGATGCAGCGACGGGCACGGCAGGGGGAATTTCGGGCTCTGCGACGGGGAGCTGGGGCAGGCACGCGGTTTCTCGGCTCGGGGTAGTGACGTCCCCTTTACCTGCCTCCATCTGTCCAGCTCCCTTCTCGGCGCCGTCTCCGGCCTTCACTCCTCCTGCACCATCCTCAGAGGCGGTCTGTCTCCTCGTCTCGGGTGGCGTGCTTCGCTGGCGGGTTCTTGCCTGCAGGGCCATCTCTCGGCTCCACTCCGTCAGCGTCTCTCGCTGCACCTGGGCCATCCTCCATGCGAGGCGCTCCAGCGCGGTCTGCGCACACTCCCGGTCTCGGGGGAGCTGTGCCAGGATCTCCACTACGCCTAGTGGGGTTGTTGCTTGCAGCAGGCTCCTGACCACAGGGTCGGTGCTGCCTGACTCTCCTTCCATCTCCGGGTACGACTTCTCCGGAGTCCTCTCCAGACTTCTTGTCTCCGGGTGCGCTCTCTCCAGACTCCTCCAGGCTGCACCCATCTTCGCTCTCTTGTTCTGTCTCCGCCCACATTGAAGGTGGTCCCGGGGCAACTTTGTGATTGTCAGTTCCAGGGGCAGTTCTCTCACGCTGATGGACATCTCTAGCATCACAGTCTCCGTTGGTGGGGGCGGTTTCCGCTTTTGGCGCCATTCCTTGACCTGGCCCACGATGGGAGGTGACCTCTTGCCACCCTCTGGCACGCCCATAATGGCGTCTGCTCTTCCAAGGCGTTAAATCTTCTGGAAATGGCGGGAATCGTCTCCCAGTGGCGGGAAACTCCGTGGATGGCGGGAAAAAGCTGCAGATGGCGGGCAACCGGCGGGAAACGATCCGTGATGGCGTCCCATGGCGGGGACCCTCTGGAACCGGCGGGAGACTTCTTCTTGAGGTAAATTTGAACTTTTCTTCAGGCACGCAGTACCCGGTGGTTGCGGGCACGAAATCCTGCCGACTACGCCAAAGTTGACGCGCCCCCTGGGCCAGTGCTGTTTGGGGATTACCCGGAGCCGGATCAGATGGGGGTTGTAGTCTCCGAGTGGCGGCGACCCGGTCCGTGCCCAGGGTGTCAAACTCAGTGTGTGGCAGTCTTTACAGATGTTATAGTTGTTCTTAGTGTCGACTACGCCACCCGTTGATTTGCGGTCAAAAGGCCGCCGCTGCAGCAGGGTCCGCTGAGGCTGGTGGTATATGTGCAGCTGTGGTAGTATAACCCCCAACGGGAGGGGTATAGCCTCAGGGGGTCAGGTGTAGAGGATGGTGGTAGTGGTGGTGCAGTGTGGATGGTAAGAAGACTCAGAGTCGGGCTGTGCAGTTCAGGGTTTTTACTTACTGCTGTTCTGTTGGTCACTCTGGCCTTGAGTGACCGCCCGAGCCGCGCTGCGTCCACCAGGTCCTGGACTCGGCCAACCCCCAAGCAATTCTGGAGCGTGGTCCTGAGCTCCCTTTCTGACTGTCCTCTCTACTGGCCGTTCCCACCAGGGGTCCACTTATGTCCGGCTCCCTCGGGTCTCCTGTTGGGTGAACCTTCTTTGGCTTCCCTGACCCTATGCTCGGTGTGCCTTCTTAGTGGACTTGGTGAGGGGCTGCTCCACATGTAATGTCGCAGCCTCCGGTTCTTAGTTGAGGGTAGTTTCTCTCCTCCACTAATTTGGGATCCGGTTCCCTTGCGTGCCAACCCTTCACCCTTCTGGTTGTATACTGGGTTCTTGGGGTTCCTTCTTCTCCCCCTCTGGGTCCTTCTCTTCTCCTCTCTCTCTTCTCTCTGCAGGCGCTCCTGGACCTCTCTCAGGACTGACTGACCCTCTGCAGAAGACTGACCCTGATCTAAGATGGTGCCCACCTTATATACTCCCTCTATGTGTGAGCTCAGGTGACCAGCACCCAATGAGCTCCTAGCCTTACCCAGACTGCTCCCCCTATCTGCCCCTACACTACTGGGATGTTCCACCCCCCTCCCACTCCAGCCAGGGACAGACACTGTCGTACCTGCACATATACTGGTGGGAGTACCGTCGGTCTGTCCCCCGGAAATGAGATGTATGTAGTGTATGCAGCTATCTGAGCTCAGTTCCACACTCCATCCTTACCCGGGAGTGGAATACCACACCTCTGGCTTGAGGTGTAATACCCCTGTAGCAACCGAGTCCTCAGGGTGCTACATTGGCGTCGCTGGTCCGGAAGATCCTGATGCTAAAGATCAGCGGCGCCTAACAGCAGCTAAAGATCAGCGGCACATTATACCAAATGCCAAACAGCGGAAATTACCGACCGATGATGTGGAGGGCACACATAAGACCGGGGGTGAGGTCGCCTCCAGTTCTATGGAGATGACTGAGCCCCTTGTGCCTGATGCGGAGGTCAAAAGGTCATCCACCATTGTTACTGGTCCAGCAGGAATGAATGTGGTGGTGGGGGTGAATGAGGCTAATTCATTGTCTAGTGGTGTGGTTGCTGGTTTGGTGGAGGGTGAGATGGAGGTGGGTAATGGTGATACTGTTGGGGCTGATGTGGTCACTGGTCCTGTTGCCCTCCGGGGGGTGGCAACACCTGTCCAGAGTTATGCCAGTGTCACCTCCGGGGCAAATAGGGCATCCTCCTCATCTCCGGGCTTTGGGGACGGCATGTTGCAACGGCGCCTTCTGGAGGCTCTAAAGAAGGGGGAGAGATCACTAATGGTAGAGGGTCGAGAGGTTGATCTATCCTTCTGGATAGAGAGGCATGGCCTCGGGGCCTTCCGAGAGCAAAAAGGGGGGGATACAGTGTGGTCCCTCCCAACAGCCGGGCCAGGCAGTGTGCGTAGGAATGTGGTCCGTCTTCGGTGGAGGGGCAGTGATGCATGTCCGCCAAGGTCTAAAGTTGTGGAGCTCCTGCTGAGGATGGGCTTCAAGGCGATGGACATCTACGCCTTGATACATCCCTATTACACGCCTGAGTTTGATGTCAGCTTTGTTCGGTCAGAGGGGCTTGAGCTCTTCTGGGCGAATTATGAGTTGGCAAAAAATGAGCCCGGCTGGCGGGACTTTGCCGTTCAGGCAGTGTCTCGCCAAAACCAAGATCAAGAAAGTGACCGTGATGACTCGTAACGAGTCGTTTTCTTGCTATGACATCATGACGTGGCTTGGTCGGTATGGAGAGGTGGTGGAGATGCCAAAGAAAAACCGCGACGAGTTTGGTATCTGGTCAGGGGCCTGGACGTTTATGGTAAAACTTAAGCGTTCAGGTGGTACGGTTGCCCACATTCCATCGTCTGCCTTCCTGGGTAGGGATCGTATCCTGGTCTTCTACCAGGGGCAACCGAAGCTCTGTCACAGGTGCGGCGACCCCACATACTTCAGTGCAAACTGCACCGTGCAGAAATGCGCGTTGTGTGGGGGTGTCGGCCATCTTGCCGCCTCTTGTGTGGAGATTAGGTGCCACCTGTATGGTGAGTTAGGTCACCCATTCAGCCGTTGTCCTCGCTCCTTTGCTAATGCAGTCGAGACCCCGGTGGGAGTAAGCCGTGAGGCCGATTCTGCTGGGGAGGGGACTAGCAGGGGTGGGGGAGCTGAGGGGCCAGGGAAGAAAAGCAATAAAAAGACGCCTGCCCAGCTGAGGCGTCTAGACAAGCGCAGACAGGAGAGGGAGCGGGGCGAGCCCCAGACTACTGGGGCAGCCCCTGTCCTGGATGCCAGTCTTGCTGCTGAGGCCCCGAGGGATGTTGAGTTAGATGAGGAGGTCAGGAGGATCCACAGGGAGGAAACTGCCTCTGCCTCAGAATCCTCCCATTATGAAAGTATGGATGAGGATAATAAGCGGTGGCTAGAGAACAAGCGTAAGCTCGGCACCAAAAAGAAGAAAAAGAAGGGGGATAAAACATCTTCTCCCGCTCTGACCAAGGAAGGTAAAACCGACTCCACTCTGGTTGGTCTTTCTAACCGGTTCCAAGCCCTTGATAACATCTCTTCCTCAAAAGAGGAGGCTGAGGGTGAGGTTCCGGCTTCAGCGGAGCTTACAGGGGGTGCCGAGTCTCCTTCTCCTGGGGATGCAAGGTCCTTGGGGGGAGGGACTGGCCCAGAGTCCGGAGACGAGGACGAGAAAAGAAGAAAAAATGCTGGAATGGACACCTCTGTGTCATTAAAGAGGGGGAAGGATTCCTCCTCTGAGGCAGAGGATAAGGGGAGTGGGAAGAGGAAAGCCGTCTAACTTAATCACCAATGATGGCGGTACCCACTCCGTTGATGCTGGCGTCCATTAATGTTGCCAGCATTAAGTCAAATATGGCTAGATTTGCGGCCTTTGATTTTCTCAGTCGGGTTGAAGCTGACATTTTCTTTTTGCAAGAGACCAGGCTGAAAAATACGGCAGAGGTGTTTATAGCTAAGAGGGAGTGGAGACTCGGGCCCTCCTATTGGTCTCTTGCGGCCGAGCCGTATAGCGGAGAGGCGGTCCTTTTTACCGCACCGGTAGAATGCCGACGGGTTATTGAGTTAGAAATGGGGAGGTGCCTGATATTAGATGTCCTCATGAAGGGACAGGAGCTTCGGCTCATTAACATCTATGGTCCCCAATCTAAGTTGGACCGGAAGTGTCTCTTTACGTGGATCAAGCCCTACCTTTTTACGAGTCGGCAGGTCGTCTTTGGAGGGGACTTCAACACTGTCACGAGGCCCCGGGATAGAGGAGGTTCCAGAGACAAGCTGACTTATGATAGCGTCGCCCTTAATAGTATAGCTAGTGAGGCTCGCCTGGTGGATGTCCACATCCGGCACACCCCAGGCCACGAGGGGTTCACCTATCATAGGGGTAACTGTAGGTCCAGGATAGACAGGTTTTATTTAAAGGAGGAAGCCGTCTCTTCAGCAGTATCTGTTGTTGAGGTGGAGTTCTCCGATCACTGTTTGATTTTGTTTTTCCTGAATGTTACAGAGACCCCCCCGGATGGGAAGAGGCTTTTGGAGGCTCAATTCGTCTCTCTTGGAAGAAGCGGAGATAAGACAGTCCTTTGAGGATTTTCTTCAGAGCCAGGTACCCTTACTGGATCTTTGTAGTAGTAAGTCAGAGTGGTGGGAGATGTTTAAGAAAAGGGTGGCGAGATTCTTCCGCCAGCTCTCGAGCCTCAGGAGCCTGGACAGGTATCGCCTGTATCAGGGCCTGAGGAGGAAACTCGAGCATCTTGTCTCAACTGGAGGTAGCCGCGAGGAGATCTCCAGAGTGAAATCTTTGCTAATGAGGTGTCAGTATGATAGACACGCATCTTTGGTTTTTGAGAGGGATTACGGGAAGTACCGCTCGCCCGACCCTTACAGAAACTGCAAGATGTCAGTGAATAGTAAAGTTGTTACAGGACTGGTTGACACTGCGGGGTCCCTGAAAAGATCCAGATCAGGGATCCTGGAGGTCGTCAGATCCTTCTACTCGCACCTCTTGGGGAAGAGGGATCTGGATTGGGATGAGATGTCGGCTTTTCTGGCAGAAGCCGTCCCCGAACCAGGGGTAGACCCCTCTCTTGGCGTTTTGACAGAGATGATCAGGGAAGAGGAAGTTAAGTTGGCGATTGAAGGGCTTGCCCTAAAGAAATCTCCCGGTCCAGATGGCTTAACATCTGAATTCTATAAGACCTTTAAGGACGCCTTGGTTCCCCTCTTGACTGAGGTATTCAATGAGTGTCTTTCCTCGGGCACTCTGCCGAAGTCAATGAGGAGGTCTGCCCTGATCATCTTGTCAAAGGGTAAGGACCCATCTTGCATTGAGAACTGGCGTCCCATAGCGCTTCTCAATGCAGACAGGAAGGTTTTGGCAAAGGTGCTGTTTAATCGGCTGGTGAAATTTGCACCCCAGCTCCTTTCGGGGGCCCAGCATTGCTCTGTTCCGGGCCACAGTACAATTAGTGCTGTACTCTGTGTCCGAGAGGCGGTGGAGCAGGGTAGGGCTGGTCACTGGAAGGGGTACATGCCGTCATTGGACCAGGCAAAAGCGTTTGATCGGGTTAATCATGAGTACCTCTGGTCTGTCCTTCTGAGGTATGGCCTGCCGGGGGGGTTTGTTGATTGGCTTAAGACCTTGTATGCTGGGGCAGAGAGTTTCTCACTTGTGAACGGTTGGATTGGCAGCTCTTTTGAGGTTGGGTGTGGTGTTCGCCAGGGTTGTCCCTTGAGCCCGCTACTGTACGTGTTTGCGATTGACCCACTTCTTAGGAGGGTGGAGCGTGGACCGTTGGCTGGGATCAGGATGGACCGGGCAGCACCGGAAGCCACTCTGAGAGTGGTGGCGTATGCCGATGACGTCACCGTTTTTGTTTCCTCTGATGGGGAGGCAGAATGGCTGATGTCAGAGGTAAATCGCTACTCGGAGGCATCCAGGTCTAAGATCAACCGGGATAAGTGTGAGAGTCTCTGGCTGGGAGGAGGAGATCCTGGTTTTGATCTCCCGGACACCCTTCCAGGACCCAAAGTCTCTGCAAAAGTTCTTGGCATCGAATTTGGCCAGGGGGATTACCCCAAACAAAATTGGGACAGCAGGCTAGAGATCGCCACTCAGAAGGTGAACCAATGGAAGGGTTGGTCTTTGACCCTAAGGGAAAGGGTAAACCTGATCAAAACTTACCTGCTCCCTTTGCTGATCTATCTGGGCAGTGTGTGCATCTTGCCAGAGCCTCTCTGGACTCGGGTCTACAGTTTGTTCTTCCAACTGTTATGGGGGAATGGACTGAACCTGGTCAAGAGGGAGGTTACTTACCGTACGAGGAGACTAGGAGGGTTGGGTATGGTCAACCCTGTGGTATTCCTTGTGAATACCTTCATTAAGATCAATATTGCACCCCTCTGGAAAGAGAGGGCTCCTCTGTGGGTATTCTCCTGTAAGGGATGGTTTCAGCCTTTCTTCCAGGAATGGGAGACAGGAGGGCAAGTGAAGGATCTCCGCACACCGCATGGACATCTCCCGGCTTACGCTACCGTGGTTCTGAAGGTAATTCGCCGGTGGGGTCTGGGAATATGGGAGGTCAGGACTCTGCCAAGGAAGCTCCTTGACAAAAGGGTTCTGTTGACCCATTTTCAGAGGCCTCTGGCGCTCAGGGATTGCCCAAGTCGGGATCTTGGGGTGGGTCTGTATCTTTTGAATTCTATCAGGATCCCCTCGAAGGTTTGGGACTTGGCTTGGCGTTGCTTCCATGGGAAACTGTGTGTGAGGGACAATCTGAAGTGTAGGAGCTCTCAGGACAGGAACTGTCCTCGGGAGCATTGTGGCACCATGCTTGAAAGCATGGACCACTTCCTGCTTCATTGTCCCTTTAACACAGAGGTGTACAATAGGGTGGGCGCCTCCATTGGCTGGCCCCGGCTGGCCGGTCTCTCTTATGCGGAATGGGCCTATGGAGCATTCGGGGACCTGGGTGGTCGGGACCACTGCACCTTATTTCTAGTTAGCGCAGTGGTTAGGCATCACACGTGGAACGCACGGTGCTTAGTATCGACGCAGCGAAAAATCCTCCCAGTGGACGATGTGTTTAGGACCATACTCGGTGACCTGGTGAAGGTGCGTTCTCTGGAGTATGAGAGACTGGGTACACGGAGGGCCGCTCTCCTCTGGAGGGGCTTTTCTTTTAGTGTGCCCTAGTCTGGTCATCTCCTCTCCTGGTGGTGGGCTGCTGCTGACACCATAGATTTTTGTTTTATTGATCAGTAGACAGTGATGTAGGGCTGCAGGCGCCGAACTTGCGCTTTGTCAGTTGTGGTTATTGTATTGTTTGTTTCTGTATATATTGTATATTTGGGTTTGGGTGTAGGTGTTAGGTTGGGTGGAGGGAAAAGGGGGGAGGTGCTTTCATCTTGTGGGACACTGGTTATTTGGGTGACTAACTGGCACTGCCTGATCTGTCCTATGGACGTTGGACATGGACTGAGGCATGAGGCGCGGGACCAGCTCTCAGGTCAGTGCCGGGGAGGGACTGGTGGGCACGAGTGTGGGGGGTTTTGTTTTGTCTTGTATATATTTGTATAGTTAGTATTTATTTTATTTATAATAAAAAAAATAAAATAAAAAAAAAGACTGTATATATTAGTTTGTATATAATTTGTCGGTTATTGTTTATTATATTGTTATTATTTGTTTGGTAACCGGACCAGATGTCATGGTGTAGGTAGTTATTATTGTGTATATATGTATAATATGTGTGTGAGGAGAGAGGGAGCGGCTGGACCAGTTTCATTACATTGTTTATTTTGTTGTTATTAATTTTGTTATGTTTCTGTTATTATTATTGTTATGTTTTTCATTTTTATAATAAAAGATCTACAGGATGTAACTCAGGATCAGTAATGTAATGTATGTACACAGTGACTGCACCAGCAGAATAGTGAGTGCAGCTCTGGAGTGTAATACAGGATGTAGCTCAGGATCAGTAATGTAATGTATGTACACAGTGACTGCACCAGCAGAATAGTGAGTGCAGCTCTGGGGTATAATACAGGATGTAACTCAGGATCAGTACAAGGTCAGTAATGTAATGTATGTACACAGTGACTCCACCAGCAGAATAGTGAGTGCAGCTCTGGAGTATAATACAGGCTGTAACTCAGGATCAGTACAGGATCAGAAATGTAATGTATGTACACAGTGACTGCACCAGCAGAATAGTGAGTGCAGCTCTGGAGTATAATACAGGATGTAACTCAGGATCAGTACAGGATCAGTAATGTAATGTATGTACACAGTGACTGCACCAGCAGAATAGTGAGTGCAGCTCTGGAGTATAATACAGGATGTAACTCAGGATCAGTACAGGATCAGTAATGTAATGTATGTACACAGTGACTGCACCAGCAGAATAGTGAGCGCAGCTCTGAAGTATAATACAGGATGTAACTCAGGATCAGTAATGTAATGTATGTACACAGTGACTGCACCAGCAGAATAGTGAGTGCAGCTCTGGAGTATAATACAGGATGTAACTCAGGATCAGTACAGGATCAGTAATGTAATGTATGTACACAGTGTCTGCACCAGCAGAATAGTGAGTGCAGCTCTGGAGTATAATACAGGATGTAACTCAGGATCAGTACAGGATCAGTAATGTAATGTATGTACACAGTGACTGCACCAGCAGAATAGTGAGTGCAGCTCTGGAGAATAGCAGGACCCATATACAGTACAATAAATATCTAAATTGTCCAACAATGGTGAAAACTGATAAAATACATTTTAGGAAAGAGAGTCTAAAGGGAAGCCGGAGCCACTAATCACGTTATAAAGATTATTGCGAGCGCTAACATTCACTATATGTGCTGGAATTATGTAAGAATAAAATTAGCCTCTTTCAATGGCTTATTTGAATGAAGATCACAGGCAGCGCTCATCTGCTTGTCATGCTTTGCATTAGAGTCAAATCGTTCTGCAGTGAAGTGCCATGTCTGGGGTGACAATGACAAATTGTCACTAAATTACAAAGACTTCTGGCAAAAAGACAAGCTATTGGGGCCACAGGAACAATGATCAGCGCAGAGAATTGAAGCGTCTGTAGACTTCTGTTACCACCAGTCAGTGCTACACACTGGTAGCCCTCCTGTGACCCATTAACCCTTCCCTGCAGACATCTTTGCAGAAAACTTACATGAATAGGAGAATATCTGAGCATTGCTGAAAGAAAATCAATTCTGCAATGGTCATCTGTACATAAAAGAAGTCCGACCATTTAAACACCATTTTACCAATCTTTAAACACCATATTAAATAAAACGTTATACAACATGAAGAAAAGCTTAGCTACAGTGGCATGTTAAAGTTTGTGCACCCCTGGTCAAAATTACTGCTATTGTGAACAGTTAAGCAAGTTGAAGATGAAATGATCTCTAAAAGACCTAAAGTTACAGATGACACATTTCCTTTGTATTTTAGGAAAAAATAAATATTTTCATCTTTAACATTTTAAAAAATAACAAAAAGAAAAATGGGCCTATGCAAAAGTTTGGGCACCCTGCATGGTTGGTACCTAGTAGCGCCCCCTTTTGAAAGTATCACAGCTTGTAAACGCTTTTTTTAGCCAGACAAGAGTCTTTTAATCCTTGATTGAAGTATTTTCATCCATTCTTCCTTGGACAATTCTTCCAGTTCTGTGAGATTCCTGGGTTGTCTTGCATGCTCTGCTATTTTGAGGTCTAGCCACAGATTTTCAATGATGTTCAGATCAGGGAACTGTGAGGGCCATTGTAAAACCTTCAGCTTGCGTCTTTTGAAGTAGTCTATTGTGGATTTTGACGTGTGTTTAGGATCATTATCTATTTGTAGAAGCCATCCTCTTTTCAACTTCAGCTTTTTTACAGATGGGGTTATTATTGCATCAAGAATTTGTTGAAATTTCATTGAATCCATTCTTCCCTCTATTCGTGAAATGTCCCCTGTACCATCGGCTGCAACACAACCCCAAAGCATGATTGATCCACCCCCATGCTTAATAGTTGGCAAGATGTTCCTGAAATTCCTGAAATTCTGTGCCCTTTTTTCTCCACACATACCTTCAATCATTGTGGCCAAAGAGTTCTCTTTTACCTTCATCATTCCACAGCACAAGTTTCCAAAATGCATAAAAATAAATGTAGAAATTTCACACTCAAAATTTGTAAACCGTGAAACACAATTTATTGGCAATCCATTTATTATTATTATTTCTTTATATAGCGCCATTGATTCCATGGTGCTGTACATAAGGAGGGGTTACATACAAAATACAGATATCACTTACAGTAAACAAACTAACAATGATAGACTGGTACAGAGGGAAGAGGACCCTGCCCTTGCGGGCTTACATTCTACAGGATAATGGGGAAGGAGATAGTAGGTTGGGGGTTGCAGCAGCTCCGGTGTTGAGGTGGCAGCAAGAAAGGTCATTGCAGGCTGTAGCTTGTTTGAAGAGATGGGTTTTCAGGTTCCGTCTGAAGGATCCAAGTGTGGTGGATAATCGGACGTGTTGGGGCACAGAATTCCATAGGATGGGGGATATCCGTGAGAAATCTTGGAGGTGATTGGGTGAGGAGTATTAAGTAAGGAGGAGAGAAGGAGGTCTTGGGAGGATTGGAGATTACGTGAGGGAATATATTGGGAGATTAGTTCAGAGATGTACGGAGGAGAGAGGTTGTGGATGGCTTTGTAGGTCAGTGTTAGTAGTTTGAACTGGTTACGCTGGGCAATTGGGAGCCAGTGAAGGGATTTGCAAAGAGGGGCAGCAGAGGAGTAGCGAGACGAGAGATGAACTAGTCACGAAGCAGAGTTGAGGATGGACTGGAGGGGTGCGAGAGTGTTAGCAGGGATGCCACAAAGGAGGATGTTGCAGTAGTCGAGGCGGGAGATGATGAGGGCATGCACAAGCAGTTTGGTAGATTGAGGGTTGAGAAAAAGGACGGATTCTGGAAATATTTTTGAGCTGGAGGCGACAGGAGGTGGCGAGAGCTTGGATGTGGGGTTTGAAGGACAGAGCAGAGTCAAGGGTTACTCCGAGGCAGCGGATTGCCGATACAGGGGAAAGTGTGATATCATTTATTGTGATAGAAAGATCAGGTGGGGAGTATATGTGAGATGGAGAAAGATGATGAGTTTAGTTTTGTCTAGATTGAGCTTGAGGAAGCGAGAAGAGAAGAAGGAGGATATGGCTGCTAGACATGCTGGGATTCTGGACAGCAGAGAGGTGACATCTGGGCCAGAGAGGTAGATCTGGGTGTCATCAGCGTACAGATGGTACTGGAAGCCATGGGATTCTATGAGCTGTCCCAGGCCAAGGGCATAGATTGAGAAGAGTAGGGGTCCTAGGACAGAGCCTTAAGGGACTCCAACAGAGAGGGGGTGGGATGAGGAGGAGGAGGTAGTGTGGGAGTGGGAGACGCTAAATGTGTGCTTAGAAAGGTATGAGGAAATCCAAGATAGGGCAAGGTCTTTGATGCCAAAGGAAGAGAGGATCTGTAGTAGAAGGAAGTGGTCAACTGTGTCGAAGGCCGAGGACAGGTCAAGAAGGAGTGCAGAGAATTCTCTGTTAGCTTTGGCTGTAAGTAATTTTGGTAAGGGCAGATCCGGTGGAATGGTGGGGACGGAAGCCAGATTGTCGGTAGTCGAAGAGAGAGTAAGATGAGAAGTGAGTAGAAAGTTCAGCGTGAACTTGTTGCTCAAGGAGTTTGGAGGCAAATGGGAGCATTTGGGATCAATCCATTTAGTTAATGTTTCGGTCTAAACAGACCTTCATCAGAACTGTGCAAAGCACATGAAAAAACAATAGTGAGTGGTGACAATACTATACATACTGTATATACAATTAAACACAGAAAAAACAAATACATGTCGTTTGAAGGAAGATTTACCATACAATATGGGATACAAAGAATATACATCCGTTTGTCAAGACATATGACTGTCTGTATTTTAAGGAGAGCGTATAGAACCCAATTGAGTATACGAAAATGTGTCTATATAAACCAATCGGATCAAAAATTATATAGTAGGAATCAGAGGTGGGGTCTCAAAATAATGGCCTGTCCAGAAAAAAGAGAAAAGGAACAGTTGTGTTGATAATAATATAGACTTGTCAAAGCTGTATTCTTATTGAGGTTCCACATAAAGAAATTCCTGTAATGGGAGCCTTACATCCACAGTTCTGATTTAAATTATGTCAGCTCATACAGCCACCAATCCGGAGACATCAGTGTATAGTGTGGTACATAGCACCTTATGTTACTGAATGAAATATAGTAAGTATTATACATAACCTAGGTGGAGTAAACTATCATGTATATAAAGCAAAATTAATAGAATGAAACATACAAAATACAACGCTGTGCTGCTCATGAGACCGGATGAAAGTCACAAAAGTAACCTGACTGCCGTTCTTATGATCTGCACAAGGCAGCGCTGTATGAAAAGGTGATCTGCGTCGCTATGGAATGGCGCTTGGATCATCTGCTGATCGTGGCCATTTTTGTAAGAAGCGCGCCTGGAAGTGACATTCTTGGAAGGGGCGTGTTACGACCGCCTACTCTGTGTAAGTTACGTCGGCGGTGAGCATTATCCTGTAGCATCAAGCGTCATCGGTGGGCGTTATTCTCTGATGTCAAGCGTCATCAGTGGGCGTTATCCTCTAGCATAAAGCGTCATCGGTGAGTGTTATCCTCTAGCATCAAGTGTCATCGGTGGGCGCTATCCTCTAACGTCAAGTGTCATCGGTGGGCATTATCTTTTAGCATCAAGTGTCATCGGTGGGCGTTATCCCTCATCAGTGGGCGTTATCCTCTAGTGTCAAGCGTCATCAGTGGGCGTTATCCCTCATCGGTGGGCGTTATCCTCTGGCATCAAGCATCATCGATGGGCGTTACCCACCACTGACACTTGATGTTAGAAGATAACGCCCATCGATGATGCTTGATGCCAGAGGATAACGCCCACCGATGAGGGATAACGCCCACTGATGACGCTTGACACTAGAGGATAACGCCCACTGATGAGGGATAACGCCCACCGATGACACTTGATGCTAAAAGATAATGCCCACCACTGACACTTGATGTTAGAAGATATTATCTTTTAGCATCAAGTGTCATCGGTGGGCGTTATCCTCTAGTGTCAAGCGCCATCAGTGGGCATTATCCTTCATCGGTGGGTGTTATCCTCTAGCATCAAGCATCATCGGTGGGTGTTATCTTCTAACATCAAGTGTCAGCGGTGGGCGTTATCCTTTAGCATCAAGCGTCATCAGTCGTTGTTATCCTCTAGCCTCAAGCATCATCGGTGGGCATTATCCTCTAGTATCAAGCGTCATCGGTGGGTGTTATCCTCTAGCATCAAGTGTCATTGGTGGGCATTATCTTTTAGCATCAAGTGTCATCGGTGGGCGTTATCCCTCATCAGTGGACGTTATCCTCTAGCATCAAGCATCATCGGTCGGCATCATCTTCTAATTTCAAGCGTCAGCTGTAGGCACTACACTCTAGCATCAAGCGTCATCAGTCGTTGTTATCCTCTAGCCTCAAGCATCATCTCTGGGTTTTATCCTCTAACGTCAAGCATCATTGGTACGCTTATACTCTAGTGTCAAGCATCATCGGTGGGCGTTATCCCTCATCGGTGGGCGTTATCCTCTAGCATCAAGAGTCATCGGTGAGCGTTATCCTTAAGCATGAAGTGTCATCGGTAGGTGTTAGCCTCTAGCATCAAGCGTCATCAGTTGTCGTTATCCTCTAGCCTCAAGCATCATCAGTGCGCGTTATCCTCTAGCGTCAAGCGGCATCGGTGGGTTTTATCCTCTAACGTCAAGCATCATTGGTGGTCGTTATCCTCGTGTCAAGCGTTATCGGTGGGCGTTATCCCTCATCAGTGGGTGTTATCCTCTAGCATCAAGCGTCATCGGTGGGCGTTATCCTCTAACATCAAGCGTCATCGGTGGGCGTTATCCTCTAGCATCAAGCGTCATTGGTGAGTGTTATCCTCAAGCATCAAGCGTCATCGGTGGGCGTTATCCTCTAACATCAAGCGTCATCGGTGTGCATTATCCACTAGAGACAAGCGTTATTGGTGGGCGTTATCCTCTAGCATCAAGCATCAACGGAGGGCTTTATCCCTCATCGGTGGGCGTTATCCTCTAGCATCAAGTATCATCGGTGGGCATTATCCTCTAGAGTCAAGCGTCATCCGTGAGCGTTATCCTCTAGCATCAACCGTCATCAGTGGGCGTTATCCACTGGCCTTCAAGCGTCATCGCTGGGCGTTATCTTCTGGCGTCAAGAGTCATCAGTAAGTGTCATCCACTAGCATCAAGCGTCATTGGTGGGCGTTATCCTCTAGCGTCAAGCGTCATCGGTGGGCATTATGCGCTAGCATTTATCCTCTAGCATCAAGCGTCATCGGTGGGCATTATCTTTTAGCATCAAGTCTCATCGGTGGGCGTTATTCCTAATCGGTGGGCATTATCCTCTAGCATCAAGCATCATTGGTGAGCATTATCCTCTAGCGTCAAGCATCATCGGTGGGCTTTATCCTCTAGTGTCAAGCGTCATCGGTGGGCGTTATCACTCATCGGTGGGTGTTATCCTCTAGCATCAAGCATCATCGGTGGGCGTTATCTTCTAACGTCAAGCGTCAGCGGTGGGCGCTATCCTCTAGCATCAAGCGTCATCAGTCGTCGTTATCCTCTAGCCTCAAGCATCATCGGTGAGTGTTATCCTCTAGCATCAAGCGTCATCAGTGGGTGTTATCCTCTAGCATCAAGCATCATCGGTGGGTGTTATCTTCTAACATCAAGTGTCAGCGGTGGGCGTTATCCTTTAGCATCAAGCGTCATCAGTCGTTGTTATCCTCTAGCCTCAAGCATCATCGGTGGGCATTATCCTCTAGTATCAAGCGTCATCGGTGGGTGTTATCCTCTAGCATCAAGTGTCATTGGTGGGCATTATCTTTTAGCATCAAGTGTCATCGGTGGGCGTTATCCCTCATCAGTGGGCGTTATCCTCTAGCATCAAGCATCATCGGTCGGCATCATCTTCTAATTTCAAGCGTCAGCTGTAGGCACTACACTCTAGCATCAAGCGTCATCAGTCGTTGTTATCCTCTAGCCTCAAGCATCATCTGTGGGTTTTATCCTCTAACGTCAAGCATCATTGGTACGCTTATCCTCTAGTGTCAAGCATCATCGGTGGGCGTTATCCCTCATCGGTGGGCGTTATCCTCTAGCATCAAGAGTCATCGGTGAGCGTTATCCTTAAGCATGAAGCGTCATCGGTAGGTGTTAGCCTCTAGCATCAAGCATCATCAGTTGTCGTTATCCTCTAGCCTCAAGCATCATCAGTGAGCGTTATCCTCTAGCGTCAAGCGGCATCGGTGGGTTTTATCCTCTAATGTCAAGCATCATTGGTGGGCGTTATCCTCTAGTGTCAAGCGTCATCGGTGGGCGTTATCACTCATCGGTGGGTGTTATCCTCTAGCATCAAGCATCATCGGTGGGCGTTATCTTCTAACGTCAAGCGTCAGCGGTGGGCGCTATCCTCTAGCATCAAGCGTCATCAGTCGTCGTTATCCTCTAGCCTCAAGCATCATCGGTGAGTGTTATCCTCTAGCATCAAGCGTCATCAGTGGGTGTTATCCTCTAGCATCAAGTGTCATCGATGGGCGCTATCCTCTAACGTCAAGTGTCATTGGTGGGCATTATCTTTTAGCATCAAGTGTCATCGGTGGGCGTTATCCCCTAGTGTCAAGCGCCATCAGTGGGCATTATCCTTCATCGGTGGGTGTTATCCTCTAGCATCAAGCATCATCGGTGGGTGTTATCTTCTAACATCAAGTGTCAGCGGTGGGCGTTATCCTTTAGCATCAAGCGTCATCAGTCGTTGTTATCCTCTAGCCTCAAGCATCATCGGTGGGCATTATCCTCTAGTATCAAGCGTCATCGGTGGGTGTTATCCTCTAGCATCAAGTGTCATTGGTGGGCATTATCTTTTAGCATCAAGTGTCATCGGTGGGCGTTATCCCTCATCAGTGGGCGTTATCCTCTAGCATCAAGCATCATCGGTCGGCATCATCTTCTAATTTCAAGCGTCAGCTGTAGGCACTACACTCTAGCATCAAGCGTCATCAGTCGTTGTTATCCTCTAGCCTCAAGCATCATCTGTGGGTTTTATCCTCTAACGTCAAGCATCATTGGTACGCTTATCCTCTAGTGTCAAGCATCATCGGTGGGCGTTATCCTCTAGCATTATCCTTAAGCATGAAGCGTCATCGGTAGGTGTTAGCCTCTAGCATCAAGCGTCATCAGTTGTCGTTATCCTCTAGCCTCAAGCATCATCAGTGAGCGTTATCCTCTAGCGTCAAGCGTCATCGGTGGGCGTTATCCTCTAGCATCAAGCGTCATTGGTGAGTGTTATCCTCAAGCATCAAGCGTCATCGGTGGGCGTTATCCTCTAACATCAAGCGTCATCGGTGTGCATTATCCACTAGCGACAAGCGTTATTGGTGGGCGTTATCCTCTAGCATCAAGCATCAACGGAGGGCTTTATCCCTCATCGGTGGGCGTTATCCTCTAGCATCAAGTATCATCGGTGGGCATTATCCTCTAGAGTCAAGCGTCATCCGTGAGCGTTATCCTCTAGCATCAACCGTCATCAGTGGGCGTTATCCACTAGCCTTCAAGCGTCATCGCTGGGCGTTATCCTCTGGCGTCAAGAGTCATCAGTGAGTGTTATCCAATAGCATCAAGCGTCATTAGTGGGCGTTATCCTCTAGCGTCAAGCGTCATCGGTGGGCATTATGCGCTAGCATTTATCCTCTAGCATCAAGCGTCATCGGTGGGTGCTATCCTCTAGCATGAAGTGTCATCGGTGGGCATTATCTTTTAGCATCAAGTCTCATCGGTGGGCGTTATTCCTAATCGGTGGGCATTATCCTCTAGCATCAAGCATCATTGGTGAGCATTATCCTCTAGCGTCAAGCATCATCGGTGGGTTTTATCCTCTAATGTCAAGCATCATTGGTGGGCGTTATCCTCTAGTGTCAAGCGTTATCGGTGGGTGTTATCCTCTAGCATCAAGCATCATCGGTGGGCGTTATCTTCTAACGTCAAGCGTCAGCGGTGGGCGCTATCCTCTAGCATCAAGCGTCATCAGTCGTCGTTATCCTCTAGCCTCAAGCATCATCGGTGAGTGTTATCCTCTAGCATCAAGCGTCATCAGTGGGTGTTATCCTCTAGCATCAAGCATCATCGGTGGGTGTTATCTTCTAACATCAAGTGTCAGCGGTGGGCGTTATCCTTTAGCATCAAGCGTCATCAGTCGTTGTTATCCTCTAGCCTCAAGCATCATCGGTGGGCATTATCCTCTAGTATCAAGCGTCATCGGTGGGTGTTATCCTCTAGCATCAATTGTTATTGGTGGGCATTATCTTTTAGCATCAAGTGTCATCGGTGGGCGTTATCCCTCATCAGTGGGCGTTATCCTCTAGCATCAAGCATCATCGGTCGGCATCATCTTCTAATTTCAAGCGTCAGCTGTAGGCACTACACTCTAGCATCAAGCGTCATCAGTCGTTGTTATCCTCTAGCCTCAAGCATCATCTGTGGGTTTTATCCTCTAACGTCAAGCATCATTGGTACGCTTATCCTCTAGTGTCAAGCATCATCGGTGGGCGTTATCCCTCATCGGTGGGCGTTATCCTCTAGCATCAAGAGTCATCGGTGAGCATTATCCTTAAGCATGAAGCGTCATCGGTAGGTGTTAGCCTCTAGCATCAAGCGTCATCAGTTGTCGTTATCCTCTAGCCTCAAGCATCATCAGTGAGCGTTATCCTCTAGCGTCAAGCGTCATTGGTGGGCGTTATCCTCTAGCATCAAGCGTCATTGGTGAGTGTTATCCTCAAGCATCAAGCGTCATCGGTGTGCATTATCCACTAGCGACAAGCGTTATTGGTGGGCGTTATCCTCTAGCGTCAAGCATCAACGGAGGGCTTTATCCCTCATCGGTGGGCGTTATCCTCTAGCATCAAGTATCATCGGTGGGCATTATCCTCTAGAGTCAAGCGTCATCCGTGAGCGTTATCCTCTAGCATCAACCGTCATCAGTGGGCGTTATCCACTGGCCTTCAAGCATCATCGCTGGGCGTTATCCTCTGGCGTCAAGAGTCATCAGTGAGTGTTATCCACTAGCATCAAGCGTCATTGGTGGGCGTTATCCTCTAGCGTCAAGCGTCATCGGTGGGCATTATGCGCTAGCATTTATCCTCTAGCATCAAGCGTCATCGGTGGGTGCTATCCTCTAGCATGAAGTGTCATCGGTGGGCATTATCTTTTAGCATCAAGTCTCATCGGTGGGCGTTATTCCTAATCGGTGGGCATTATCCTCTAGCATCAAGCATCATTGGTGAGCATTATCCTCTAGCGTCAAGCATCATCGGTGGGTTTTATCCTCTAATGTCAAGCATCATTGGTGGGCGTTATCCTCTAGTGTCAAGCGTCATCGGTGGGCGTTATCACTCATCGGTGGGTGTTATCCTCTAGCATCAAGCATCATCGGTGGGTGTTATCTTCTAACATCAAGTGTCAGCGGTGGGCGTTATCCTTTAGCATCAAGCATCATCAGTCGTTGTTATCCTCTAGCCTCAAGCATCATCGGTGGGCATTATCCTCTAGTATCAAGCGTCATCGGTGGGTGTTATCCTCTAGCATCAATTGTTATTGGTGGGCATTATCTTTTAGCATCAAGTGTCATCGGTGGGCGTTATCCCTCATCAGTGGGCGTTATCCTCTAGCATCAAGCATCATCGGTCGGCATCATCTTCTAATTTCAAGCGTCAGCTGTAGGCACTACACTCTAGCATCAAGCGTCATCAGTCGTTGTTATCCTCTAGCCTCAAGCATCATCTGTGGGTTTTATCCTCTAACGTCAAGCATCATTGGTACGCTTATCCTCTAGTGTCAAGCATCATCGGTGGGCGTTATCCCTCATCGGTGGGCGTTATCCTCTAGCATCAAGAGTCATCGGTGAGCGTTATCCTTAAGCATGAAGCGTCATCGGTAGGTGTTAGCCTCTAGCATCAAGCGTCATCAGTTGTCGTTATCCTCTAGCCTCAAGCATCATCAGTGAGCGTTATCCTCTAGCGTCAAGCGGCATCGGTGGGTTTTATCCTCTAATGTCAAGCATCATTGGTGGGCGTTATCCTCTAGTGTCAAGCGTCATCGGTGGGCGTTATCACTCATCGGTGGGTGTTATCCTCTAGCATCAAGCATCATCGGTGGGCGTTATCTTCTAACGTCAAGCGTCAGCGGTGGGCGCTATCCTCTAGCATCAAGCGTCATCAGTCGTCGTTATCCTCTAGCCTCAAGCATCATCGGTGAGTGTTATCCTCTAGCATCAAGCGTCATCAGTGGGTGTTATCCTCTAGCATCAAGTGTCATCGATGGGCGCTATCCTCTAACGTCAAGTGTCATTGGTGGGCATTATCTTTTAGCATCAAGTGTCATCGGTGGGCGTTATCCTCTATCATCAAGCATCATCGGTGGATGTTATCTTCTAGCCGCAAGCATCATCGGTAGGCACTATCCTCTAGTGTCAAGCGTCATTGGTGGGCATTATTCTCTAGCGTCAAGCATAATCAGAGGGTGTTATCCTCTAACATCAAGCGTCATCGGTGGGCGTTATCCTCTAGCATGAAGCGGCACCGGTAGGCGTTATTCTCTAGCATCAAGCGTAATCAGTCGTCGTTATCCTCTAGCTGCAAACATCATCGGTAGGCGCTATCCTCTAGTGTCAAGCGTCATTGGTGGGCGTTATTCTCTAACGTAAAGCATAATCAGAGGGTGTTATCCTCTAACATCAAGTGTAATCGGTGGGCGTTATCCTCTAGCATCAAGCGGCATCAGTAGGCGTAATCCTCTAGCATCAAGCGTCATCAGTGGGCGTTATCCTCTAGTGTCAAGTCATCGATGGGCGTTGTCCTCTAGCGTTAAGTGTCATAGGTGGGCGTTATCCTCTGGCATCAAGCGTCATAGGTGGGCATTATCCTCTAGCATCAAGCGCTATCGGCTGAGTTGAGGTATAGAGGTGACGGTCTGAACACTAGCTGGATTATGACAACGTTATTCTGTAATGGACAAAAAGATATGTGAATAAAATGATAGTTATATGATGCATTATTAGATGTATTGGATGATAGTTGATCTTCCTTCACCATATCCTAACGGATGGAGAGTGGATAGAGTGTGATCTAGATGTACTGAATGATTGTATGCAATAATAATAGGATTAAATATTGGAAAAAATGTGGTATGAATGTGGGGGTGGGGAGGGAAAAAAAGGAGGTTTGAGGAAGGAGAGGGAAAGGGGAGGAGAAGAAATGGGGGGAGGTACAATACTGTAACATAGGTGCTGGTTGTAGGAAAAAGTGGACAATGTATTTCTAACGAGTCTGTATGGAGAAGAAGAGACAATAAGTTAGTACTAGGACAGACTAACAATTAAAATATAAAAGAATCTCAGAACAGAATAGTATGACTCTGGTCATAAGAATACACTCGAGGTTGCAGGGTTAGGAACCACCAAAAAATAGTCAAAAATACAATTGTTACAGAAAAAAACAAAATGTTATCCAACAATTACATAATCTTAAAGTAACTTGCTGTTTTATAATCTCTGTTGAGGCCCCTGTGGATCCAATAGGCCTCCGTTTTTTTTAGTTGTTTAATCCTGTCGTGTTCTCTTCTCAGGAGTGCTACCTGGGATATATTGTGGCCAGGGGTGGATTAAGAGTAGCAAGGGCCCCGGGCAGTTGAGAAGGCACGGGCCCCACCCCCCCACACACAGCTGATGTATCACATGTCACATGTTCCCCTGTGATAGATCATGTGATAGTTCATGTAAAATTAATTTGGCACAATATTAATATATTATAATATTTTTTTTTACATTAATTGTATGACTTAATATTGAGCACAATTAAGTATGCTGACATACCCTATATACAGTAGGAAACCCTACACACAATATGAGCTGCCACAATCCTCCCATACACAGCAGGAGGCCACAAGTAGCCATCTATACACAGCGGGAGGCCTCACGTAGCCATCTATACACAGCAGGAGGCCGCACGTAGCCATCTATACACAGCAGGAGACCGCACGTAGCCATCTATACACAGCAGGAGGCCGCACGTAGCCATCTATACACAGCAGGAGGCCGCACGTAGCCATCTATACACAGCAGGAGGCCACAAGTAGCCATCTATACACAGCGGGAGGCCTCACGCAGCCATCTATACACAGAGGGGGGCCGCACGGCGCCATCTATACACAGCGGGAGACCGCACGTAGCCATCTATACACAGCAGGAGGCCGCACGTAGCCATCTATATACAGCAGGAGGCCACACGTAACCATCTATACACAGCAGGAGGCCGCACGTAGCCATCTATACACAGCAGGGGGCCGCACGTAGCCATCTATACACAGCAGGAGGCCGCACGTAGCCATCTATACACAGCGGTAGGCCGCACGTAGCCATCTATACAAAGTGGGAGGCCGCACGGCGCCATCTATACACAGCGGGAGGCCGCACGTAGTCATCTATACACAGCAGGAGGAAGCACGTAGCCATCTATACACAGCAGGAGGCCGCATGTAGACATCTATACACAGCAGGGGGCCGCACGTAGCCATCTATACACAGCAGGAGGCCGCACGTAGCCATCTATTCACAGCAGGAGGCCGCACGGTGCCATTTATACACAGCAGGAGGCCGCACATAGCCATCTATACACAGCGGGGGGCCGCACGGCGCCATCTATACACAGCAGGAGGCCGCACATAGCTATCTATACACAGCAGGAGGCCGCACGGTGCCATTTATATACAGCAGGAGGCCGCACATAGCCATCTATACATAGCGGGAGGCCGCACGGCGCCATCTATACACAGCGGGAGGCCGCACAGCACCATCTATACACAGTAGGAGGCCGAACGTAGCCATCTATAGACAGCAGGTGGCCGCAAGTACCCATCTATACACAGCAGGGGGCCGCACGTCGCCATCTATACACAGCGGGTGGCCACACGGTGCCATCTATACACAGCTGGAGGCTGCACGGTGCCACAGATACACAGCAGGAGGCCGCATGTAGCCATCTATACACAGCAGGGGGCCGCACGGCGCCATCTATACACAGCAGGAGGCCGCACGGCACCATCTATACACAGCAGGGGGCCGCACAGTGCCATCTATAAACAGCAGGGGGCCGCATGGCGCCATCTATACACAGCGGGAGGCAACACGGCGCCCCCCCAGATACAGCGGGAGGCCGCACGGCGCCCCCCCAGAGACAGCGGGAGGCCGCACGGCACCTCCCCAGAGACAGCGGGAGGCCGCACGCTGTCACGCACACACACACAAACATATACAGACATATACATACATACACGCATAAACACATTTGAAACACAAAAATACATATAAACACACATCACGCAATGATATCTGCACACACACACACTCACACTCTCACACTCACTCACCATCCCCCGGCTACCGTCGTCCAGCTGCTCTCCGGTGGTAAGTAGCAGTGCAGGGCGCACACTGCGTGACGTCACACTAGCAGACACGGCCACGCACAGGGCCGTGTCTCCTAGCTGTGACGCGGCCGGGCCAGCACACAGGGAAGTTAACAGGTGCAGTGCTGGCCCGGCCGAAGAAGCAGCAGCCGTGCACCGCTGCTGGGGGAGCGGTCCGGGGCCCCCCCCCGCCTCTGACTGCCGGTATGTGCCGCGGCGCCGCACATATTATAATGAGGGCAATCTGGCCAAGGACCCCCTGGAGCCACGGGCGGTAGCCCAGATTGCCCTCATTATAGTCCGCCTATGATTGTGGCCTATATGTTGGAAATGGAATGGAAGAGGTAATTGGACTTTCTTACACCTGATATTCGATTTGTGCTGTGATATCCTATCACGACTGGACTGTGTGGTTCCCCTCTATATAGGAGGCCACAGGGGCATTTGATGGTATATATTACAAACGAGGATTCGCAGGTGAAGAAACCTCTGATCGAGATGCCTGTACCAGTCTGAGGGTGAAATATTAGGCTGCCCTTCTGTACATTACTGCATTGCATACAATGCAAACAGGGAAATGTACCGTTTTTATGTCCAGAGAAAATATTGTACAGAAATGTGTGATTTGGGGCCTACGTCTGCCTAGACTAGTTTATCCCTGAGGTTGGGAGGGCATCTGAAACAGGGGAGGAACGTTAGCTAAATGGATTGCCAATAAATTGTGTTTCACTTTCTACAAATTTTGAGCTTTGAGAATTCATCCTGTACTGATCCTCAGTTACATCCTGTATTATACTCCAGAGCTGCACTCACTATTCTGCTGATGCAGTCACTGTGTACATACATTACATTACTGATCCTGTACTGATCCTGAGTACATCCTGTATTATACCCCAGAGCTGCACTCACTATTCTGCTGGTGCAGTCACTGTGTACATACATTACATTACTGATCCTGTACTGATCCTGAGTTACATCCTGTATTATACTCCAGAGCTGCACTCACTATTCTGCTGGTGCAGTCACTGTGTACATACATTACATTACTGATCCTGAGTTACATCCTGTATTATACTCCAGAGCTGCACTCACTATTCTGCTGGTGCAGTCACTATGTACATACATTATATTACTGATCCTGTACTGAGCCTGAGTTACATCCTGTATTATACTCCAGAGCTGCACTCACTATTCTGCTGGTGCAGTCACTGTGTACATACATTACATTACTGATCCTGAGTTACATCCTGTATTATACTCCAGAGCTGCACTCACTATTCTGCTGGTGCAGTCACTGTGTACATACATTACATTACTGATCCTGAGTTACATCCTGTATTATACTCCAGAGCTGCACTCACTATTCTGCTGATGCAGTCACTGTGTACATACATTACATTACTGATCCTGTACTGATCCTGAGTTACATCCTGTATTATACTCCAGAGCTCCACTCACTATTCTGCTGGTGCAGTCACTGTGTACATACATTACATTACTGATCCTGTACTGATCCTGAGTTACATCCTGTATTATACTCCAGAGCTGCACTCACTATTCTGCTGGTGCAGTCACTGTGTACATACATTACATTACTGATCCTGAGTTACATCATGTATTATACCCCAGAGCTGCACTCACTATTTTGCTGGTGCAGTCACTGTGTACATACATTACATTACTGATCCTGTACTGATCCTGAGTTACATCCAGTATTATACTCCAGAGCTGTGCTCACTATTCTGCTGATGCAGTCACTGTGTACATACATTATATTACTGATCCTGAGTTACCTCCTGTGTTATACTCCAGAGCTGCACTCACTATTCTGCTGGTGCAGTCACTGTGTACATGCATTACATTACTGATCCTGTACTGATCCTGAGTTACATCCTGTATTATACTCCAGAGCTGCACTCACTATTCTGCTGGTACAGTCACTGTGTACATACATTACATTACTGATCCTGTACTGATCCTGAGTTACATCCTGTATTATACTCCAGAGCTGCACTCACTATTCTGCTGGTGCAGTCACTGTGTACATACATTACATTACTGATCCTGAGTTACATCCTGTATTATACTCCAGAGCTGCACTCACTATTCTGCTGATGCAGTCACTGTGTACATACATTACATTACTGATCCTGTACTGATCCTGAGTTACATCCTGTATTATACTCCAGAGCTGCACTCACTATTCTGCTGGTGCAGTCACTGTGTACATACATTACATTACTGATCCTGAGTTCCATCCTGTATTATACTCCAGAGCTCCACTCACTATTCTGCTGGTGCAGTCACTGTGTACATACATTACATTACTGATCCTGTACTGATCCTGAGTTACATCCTGTATTATACTCCAGAGCTGCACTCACTATTCTGCTGGTGCAGTCACTGTGTACATACATTACATTACTGATCCTGAGTTACATCATGTATTATACCCCAGAGCTGCACTCACTATTTTGCTGGTGCAGTCACTGTGTACATACATTACATTACTGATCCTGTACTGATCCTGAGTTACATCCAGTATTATACTCCAGAGCTGTGCTCACTATTCTGCTGATGCAGTCACTGTGTACATACATTATATTACTGATCCTGAGTTACCTCCTGTGTTATACTCCAGAGCTGCACTCACTATTCTGCTGGTGCAGTCACTGTGTACATACATTACTGATCCTGTACTGATCCTGAGTTACATCCTGTATTATACTCCAGAGCTGTGCTCGCTATTCTGCTGGTGCAGTCACTGTGTACATACATTATATTACTGATCCTGAGTTACCTCCTGTGTTATACTCCAGAGCTGCACTCACTATTCTGCTGGTGCAGTCACTGTGTACATACATTACATTACTGATCCTGTACTGACCCTGAGTTACCTCCTGTATTATACTCCAGAGCTGTGCTCACTATTCTGCTGGTGCAGTCACTGTGTACATACATTACATTACTGATCCTGTACTGATCCTGAGTTACATCATGTATTATACTCCAGAGCTGCACTCACTATTCTGCTGGTGCAGTCACTGTGTACATACATTACATTACTGATCCTGCACTGATCCTGGGTTACATCTTGTATTATACTCCAGAGCTGCACTCACTATTCTACTGGTGCAGTCACTGTGTACATACATTACATTACTGATCCTGTACTGATCCTGAGTTACATCATGTATTATACCCCAGAGCTGCACTCACTATTCTGCTGGTGCAATCACGGTGTACATACATTACATTACTTACCCTGTACTGATCCTGAGTTACATCCTGTATTATACTCCAGAGCTGCACTCACTATTCTGCTGGTGCAGTCACTGTGTACATACATTACATTACTGATCCTGAGTTCCATCCTGTATTATACTCCAGAGCTGCACTCACTATTCTGCTGGTGCACTCACTGTGTACATACATTACATTACTGATCCTGTACTGATCCTGAGTTACATCCCGTATTATTCTCCAGAGCTGAACTCATAATTCTGCTGGTGGAGTCACTTTGTACATACAGTACATTACATTACTAATCCTGTACTGATCCTGTGTCGCATCCTGTATTATACCCCAGAGCTGCACTCACTATTCTGCTGGTGCAGTCTCTGTGTACATACATTACATTACTGATCCTGAGTTACATCCTGTATTATTCTCCAGAGCTGCACTCATTATTCTGCTGGTGGAGTCACTTTGTACATACATTACTGATCCTGTACTGATCCTGAGTTACTTCCTGTATTATACTCCAGAGCTGCACTCATTATTCTGCTGGTGCAGTCACTGTGTATATACATTAATTATCCTGTACTGACCCTGAGTTACATCCTGTATTATACTCCAGAGCTGCACTCACTATTCTGCTGGTGCAGTCACTGTGTACATACATTACATTACTGATCCTGTACTGATCCCGAGATACATCCTGTATTATACTCCAGAGCTGCACTCACTATTCCATGTGTGGTATCAGAGTGTACATACATGACATTACTCTAGGTTTTCCTGCACCTGGGGTAAAAATTCAGTTTGATGCCTCCTCCTTTAAACAGCTTAAGTGGTTTAAGTAGTCGTAATGTGACCGCTCATATGCGATTTACATTCTTACAGTCACGTGCTGACAAGCTGCTCTTCCTAATTCTCTCAATATTCAGTTAAGAACTAAAGTCATTGAGAGAAGCAGGAAGAGAAACTAGATGGCACATGATATAAATATGAAAATCAGGTTTGAGTGGTCATGTGATGACCACTGGAACCAGAAGGCAGAGCCCAATCCTGACAGTATGTCACACTGTTGCAATTTTGCATTCTACAGTGCTTAATTTTATAATTAATGCTCCTAACAAAAACAAATGTAGTAATACTTATACTTATCAGTTGGCACAATACTTTATTAACAAAAACAATGTATCACGTTATCTTACAAGTTATGGATTGCTACATGTGTACAGGATCAGAACCAATAACAGTACATAAATACATCACCAAAACCACCTATAGTACAGAAAATCCATCACCAGAACCATAAATACTACAGAAATACATTACCAGAACCACCGTCAGTACACAAATACAGTAACAGAACCTCCAGCTGTACAGTAATACATCACCAGAACCACATATCAAAGCAGGAATACATCACTAGAACCTTCATCAGTATATGATTACAGTGCCAGAACCCCCATAAGTACATGAATACAGCACCAGAGCCATCATCAGTACATGGCTAGAGGTGCAGAACCACCATCAGTACATAAATACAGCACCAGAACCACCATCAGCGCACAAATACAGCACCAAAACCACCATCAGTATATGAATACAGCAACAAGTTTAGTACAGTGAACAATTGCAGTGTCAGGTCAGACCCATATAAAATGGTATCATATGAACCTGCATCTCCCAGTATGTTCTTAACAATGATAAGGAGATACTGGGAGTTGTTGTTAGCAGCTATCATCAGACTGCAGACCATACCGGAAATACAGTACTAATGAGACGTAGTCAGTATCACAAATACTCATTAACACCCAGGTACCTTAAAGTTGACATGGTTTCTGATTAGTTGTTCTCATCCATTTCATCTCCATCTGGTCCAGACACCATGATGAATTTTCACATCCACAGCTCATCTCTGCAGACCTTCATCTTCTCTGGTCTTCTGCAGTACATTTTGACACAGTGCCCTTTAAAAATAACAGTGTCATTCTAATGCTGCTGAATATAAATATTAAAACATTTTTCCTAGGTTGTGCTACTGAATAAATGTTTGTACCTAACTGAGATCCCTGAACAAAATATACCTGCACACTATTTGCCCTTATGCACTATAACAGCCACTATCTGCCCTTATTAGGTATAACTGCCTCATTGTCCCTATCTTAAGTGTCTTCCAACACACTGACCCCTTTTAATACTCGGTCCCTTCTTCACATTGTCCCCTCACACTGTGTCCTAACCATGCTGGCCAGTCTCTATACTGTGCCCCCTCCTCACACTCCCCCATTCTATGCTGTTCCCTTCCACTGTCCCCCATGTTGCCCCCTCTCCATACTGCCCCCCACACGACCCAGTCTCTTTATAGTGACCCTCACACTCCCCCCCCCACATACTGTCCCCTCACACTTTCCCCCCCATACTAATGGACACAACTCCCTGATAATGTCCCCTCACACTTTTCCCACCTAAAGCTGGCCACTCAACTCCCCCCATACTGTGTCCTCAAACTTTTCTTCTCCATAATGTCCCCAGAAACTTTTTCCCTAATACTGTGCTCTCACACACTTTCTTCACCCCATAATATCCCCTCATACTATTCACCCATCATTTTCCCCTCCCACCCTTACACTTTTCTCCCCCCTCATAAGGACCCCTCACAAGATTCTATCCCCCAATAAAACTCCTCTGTATCTTCGGCTCAATTGGGACTCCCAACCTCATTGCCAACCGGATCCTCTGAGGCGCAGCAGTGACAAGGGTTATTGATACAATTGTGCAAGATTTTAGACATAATTGGGCTGAATCACATTATGAACATCTGAGCAATGAGAAACAAGCGTTATGATTGGCATTGTTTAGCAGCGTGTCCTGCATACACTAGTACCACATAGGAATATGCCAGTCTTAAATGGTTGTGTCTTTTAGGCAGCCCCTTTCCATGTGCCTAGTCAAGGCTTATGGATGTCTTATAGGAGACTTTGACTTCCCTCTCGGTGGAGCCAGAACAAAGACTCCCAGTAAATGTGGCCCCTTCTCTGGGGCCCCGGCCGGTCCCTGCAATACATGGCTGCTGCCAGAGTTGGATTAAGATCTAAGCGTTCTCCTGAGGAAGAAGGATCCAGCTGCCAGGGGGGCTCCTGCTGCAATGTCCAGGGTCAGAGATATCTCCGATCCTGGTCGTTAAACCTCTTAGATGCTGCAGTTAAAACAATGTAGCAGATCAAAAACTCAAAAGTGCCAGGAATTCTGTATTACTGGATTCCAGATTACCAGAAGTTTGCTGTATTAGTCTTTAGTTTCATTGGAGATTACAGCAGCTATTTTCTATAAAATCTCAGCCCAGTCCCCAAGTGCTGAAACATTAGGGAGTTGCTGCGCGAGCAGTTTCCGCACCGTGCAGGTTGTGCCGGGTGATCGCTCTGCGCCACCTGCCTATTAATAAGGGGGAGAGCAGCCAAGGCTGCAGACTGCGGGGTTGTCAGTGCCGGATGCTCCGTGCACAGGAGAAGAAGAAGAAAATAACAAACAGACAACCCTGACGCCTGGAAAAAGGAGACACCATGACAGAATTACCGGTACTGACACTGGTGAGGTGAGAGGGGCGGTACATGACCCGCTTTCAGTGGTGGTCTCATTGGCGGACCCCCACCGATCAGCAGATATCATATATCCAGTGGGTAGATGATACCTTGTTAAGGTTGGAATACCCCTTTAAGTTCCCTCCAGATTCTAGATTCATCTCTCAATTAAGATCCATCCCATGTCATACAGGGAACAAATCACACACTGCCTTAGTAATGACTTCTTGGATGGACATTGCCATTTTATTTAAAATTTTTAATTTCTATATTTATTTTAACTGTTACTTTTTATTTTAAACATTATAAATATTGAAATATTTTTATTTTCACCTTATTTCCCTTGTAACTGGAGCAGGTATATTATCCCCAGTTACAGGGGAAACGAAGCGTCTTAGCTGCATAGCGGAGCTGTCAGGGTCCCCTATACACATTGATCACATGACCGCCATGTGTGGAGGAGGAAACACTGTCAGCACTTATTACTGCAGACACAGCGGTGCTTTTTTTTCTTTAGCGCCGTGATATAGAAGTCACAGATGGTAATAAAACGTCTCTGCCTTCTCTATTGGGACTCTGGCTGCCTCTGACATCCGGATCCCCACTCTTCACTGCAGAATAGGAGCCAGACCACCCGTACGTTTAAAGTCTATAGGTGGTGGGAAGCAGTTAATAAATAAAACTAGTAATTTTACAATTTTCATTATGGCCAGTGGGGATAGTTTAGATTTACACTTCCTGTGCTTTCAGGAAGTTTTCAGCAGTTTCTTTATCTGCAGAGGCAGTACAACATCAAGTAAACATATCTATACATAACTGATAACACAGGATCCACCATTCACAATAGGTGATGTCACAGCGCACCTCCTCCTCCTCCTGTACAGTGACTGATAACACCTCTATATACAGTAGATAACACAGGATCCACCATTCACAATAGGTGATGTCACAGCTCACCCACTCCTCCCCTGTACAATGACTGATAACACCTCTATATACAGTAGATAACACAGGATCCACCATTCATAATAGGTGATGTCACAGCTCACCTCCTCCTCCTGTACAATGACTGATAACACCTCTATATACAGTAGATAACACAGGATCCACCATTCACAATAGGTGATGTCACAGCTCACCTCCTCCCCCTCCTGTACAATGACTGATAAGTAACTCTATATACAGTAGATATCACAGGATCCACCATTTACTTCCTCCTTTCACTGACCTTTGCACACGCTCATTAGCTGCTTCGATACAACAGATATGGCCAGAGTGTCTGTTGCTGCTAATGTACATGTGAAATTTCAGAAACATATAGTTACAGTCTAAAAAGCCCCACTGGTCAGTGTGAAAATTGCAACATTTCTAATTTTCATTTTTAATACAAATTGTGATAGAAAGAAATATAAAACAAAACCCTGATTGAAACAACAGGTCGTTTTCTGATGACACATTCCCTTTAAGTTATTCTGTAAATTTAAAGGGTCCTGCCTTGCTGACAGATGTCCTTTTAATTATTCCATCTCCTTTCAATGTTTCTGATGTTAAAACGAGAATTTTTTTTTCCAGATCTGGTTGCCTCCACTCTCTGATGTTGCCGGCTGTCTAGCACAAATATTTTCTCTCCCAATTTACATTTTGAGAAAGACATGAAATAAAGATGATTTTCCACACTGGGCGACTGCGCGGAGCGTCGCTGCCCATGTGCTGAGCCATTTGTTAAAGCCTCATAAACGGCATGTTGGTTTTTTTAATTAAACACATGGTAAGGGAAGGGCATGATCAATTTACTGTCAGATTTTAGTTGTTTTTTTTTACATAGTGCACAGTAAGGCGGTTGCTGTCAGGAGCGGGGGGGCGAAAATTGGGGTTATTTTATTTTACAGAAAAAATGCTTAATAATTCATATTTTGCTTTGACAATATGCAAATGTACGTTACTTATGAAAGGGGAAAGCAAAAAGAGAAGATAAAGGGGTATTCCCACCATTAGAAGTGATGGCACGGCCTTTCGAAATAGCATCAATCATGGTGGAAGATCAACGCAAGTCCTGTCCTAACGCTGAGCATTTACGAGATCGGGGCTGGTTTTGGAGACGGGCTCCTCGGGCCACCCTTCATTTACACACAGGACATATCACCAAGAAGGTCCATCTGGTTATTGTTAATCATCTCATAAGAAATTGACTCTAGTGGTAAGTGATTGGCTCCAAATGGAGTCGTCTTCTGCTGGACCTTTGGCGTCCATTATTGAGACCCACTTGTGTGGCCTTCCGGCTCTGAAACAGGTGGTGTTTAAGTAGTTACGCAGCAGGAAGATGGGAGCAGAATTATTCTGATCATTAATGGGATCCCTTACAATCGGACATATATTACAGCTGGAAGGCTATCTTTGCATCGTGAAGACGGTGCCATCACCAATATTCTCCCATCGCCATGCCCCATTTCAAGTCACTTCTTCTCCCAGTCCTTCCTTGTCTCTTCTGTGTCCCATTTTCACCAAAGAAACCTTCCAAAAGGGCTATTTTTCATTAGGTTTCAAGAGAGAGTTTTTCAGATTTCAGAAACCAACACCTAACTCAGATTCCAAAGTCACCTAGCAAGTACACACGGAGGCTTATCTGATCTGCTGCTCCTCTAAATTCTCCCCTGAGGAGCATATTAAGGCTCATGACGGTCCTATCTGTGGGATCTAGAATGCCAGTTGATCCCGTTTTACATCCGCATGTCAGAATTGGCAATTTATGTGCCCGTCACTCCTCACTGAATATAATTGCCAAGAGCCCCAAATTTGCTGAAAATGTCCCAATGTTTCAGACACAATCCTGGCAAATTGGAAGCTGCCAAAAAAGGAGATGTCCCATGCCGAAAACTTAAAAAAACACCCAAAAGTGGGCATTTCCTCTTGATTTGGAATCTTTCCCAGACTGAACTGCGGACATTTATGGGCAGAAGACTTACACTTCCCTCTTTTGCCAACAGCAAAGTTGGTATCTGTGGCTGAAGCCTATGAGAGTTTTGGACAAGTCCATACCATAGACCCTTATACCTTTAATAGACAGAGCCCCATGTATGGTCATCTATCCATCTCTTCTTGGCTGGACATGATCACCAAATATCCAATCAGAAGTGAAGAGCATAAACACTACCATGTAATACTAGTACTGTAGCCAGAAAGTTCTATACCCAAAGGCAAACTTTTTGAAGGTATCAATAGCCTACGTGGGTAGTGGATGTCCTGGGACGAGTGCCATGATGCTCCCCTAACCATGCTCATGTGCTTACTTAGGTTAGGCTTCTCTACGAATACGCCAGGGTTGCTTTGACTGGAAACTCTTCCTCTTAGGGTTTCTATTAAATTCACAAGATAGGAAGAAATGGACGAAAGAGTGGAACTCTACAATAAGTTTGGTCAAGGGTGTCCTTCATCCATGAACCACATTTCAGACATTGACTGGGGTCAATGCTCTGGGATTATAACCCTAATTAGCTCAAGAAAATCCCATTTTAGGTAACGTCTTCCAAAGTTGCGTCCTTCGTTAATGATGTTTTTGTCGTCTTGTTATTACCCCGTTCTTTTTCCACTTAACCTAAGAAGTACCAAAGAACAGGAGGACAGGATACACAGAATTGTTGTAGGCGTTTACGTAGGTCGAATGGGTCTCTTTGGCTGACAGAAGCTATTCTTAAGGACACGTGCTGGATGCATCTTGGCAGGAGATTCGCGGAGCCTTTCTGCTAGCTGTTAACTCCTTGCAGAACGCAAGGCTTCCAACTTTTATTCTGTAAGGCTCAGAAACAAAAGGAAGGCAGTCCTGTACATGGGAGAAGTTGTGTTCCACAAAACAGCCCTCGTCAATGCAAATAGAGATGCCCTTTCAAAACAATGGCCGTCCATTGACCATCTGAGGCTTGATTGTCCTTTACTGGACCACTGATGTAGACTGTTGTGAAAACTCCGGTCCTTCTCGGCACAAAAAGGAATCTTCTCTTTATAGACATTTAAGTTTGTATTTTTTCACCTGTGACTTTCTGAAAGTTATATCTGAAATTATTTTAGAATAGATCAAAATATTAGTTTCTAAATCTTGTTTGTTTTTTTTTTAAAAAATGCAAAAACTAAAGTTAGTTTAGACCTAGTACAGAAAATTGCTTAAAGGAGTTGTCCAGGATTAGAAAAAGCGCCACAACTGTGCACAGGTTGTGTCTGGTAGATAGATGGATATGAGATAGATCGATAGATATCAGAGACAGATGGATACATAGATAGATCTTTCTAGTCCTTCCGTATCCTCTAAGTGACCTCCCTGATTCCGTCAATAATTGATAGGAGCGCCGGTGACACGGCACATGGCGTGAGCGCACAGCGATTGTGCATGGGAATCAGTTGTAATGCGGATCCTGTCGGCACAGATACGGGGGTAAGGCCGGAGCGATTCTGTGCCGTCGCTCTCCGTGCCAGTTTGTGTACTTCTACACAGAAACATTGAGAATTTATAAGACAGCTGACACGGGCTGGCACAAAAGCCTCTTCTCAATGTGTTAAAAGGAAAATTCAATTAAAGATATGTTCAACTGCTGCGTGTCCAATGTCGGCGGGGAGCCGCGAAACACACGCTCTGCGCATTACTTCTCCCGTATGGAGCCCAGTCTCTTGAGCTCACTTTTATGGACCTCGTATTCTTCCTAATACAAAGCAGCAACTTGGTTTTAAGACTGAACAGAATTATTTCTACACGACTGAACGGGGGGGAGAATAGATAATCAAGAGGGATTACAATAAAGCACTAACTTATTCTTCCCCATAAACAGCACCCCTTCTTCATCCAAAGACTGGATCTGGTATCGGAGCTTAATTCTTTTTCGTTTGGATGGGACTGAGCTGCAATAGCGTTGGGCTGTCTGTAAAAAAAGGATGGCACTGTTTTGGGGAAAGAAATATAAAAGCAGATAGATGCTTTCATCTCATAAATCCCATTAATAAGGAGGCATGCCCTATTCTGGATTTGAAATCCTCTTCTCTGTACAAAATAAATGACTTCTTCTGCACAAAGGATTGTCCAGAAGATAAAAAAGAAAAAAAGTTTTCAAAGGGCTCAGATGGATTAAAAAAATGAGAACCTCAATGATCCCTCGAAGCTCCCGTTTTGGCTTCAAAACTTACTGATCCCGTTGCGATGTGAAATCTGAGATTGCACCCTTAAAAGGGGTGTTTTCAGGTTTGAAAGTTATCTCCTATTTTCTGATCGCCGGTGGTCCGATCGCCGTGGCCCCCACCGATCCAGAGAATGGAGTGGTGGTCGGTCATGCGTACTGCCTCCCCATTCACTCTAATAGGAGCGTCGAAGATCAGACAAGCGTTACGCTCGGCCATCTTCAGTTGCTCCCATTAAGAAAGGATGGAGAGGCAGTACGCTTGATCGACCTCCACTCCATTCTCGGGATGGGTGGGTCAGACTCCCAACGATTGGAATATTATCCCCTATACCGTTGATAGGGAATAACTAAATGTGAGAACACCCCTTTAAGGTCATTAGTCGCATTAGACTAAAGCCGACCGAGGCCGCCGCTATCAGCCGACAGGCTAATGAGTATGGGGGACTCCAAACTCTCCCCCAAAAGATGACATCACAAGAGAAAATGATCCAATCTGTAGGATTTCTAGAGGACAATCTTTTTGTTCTTCACGAGACAAGTCACAGCCAAAACCTCGCTCATAGAGAAGGCAAGAATGCTTTGGTTGAACCTCAGACAAGAACGTTATGGGTGACCAGGTGACAGAGGACTAATCCCATGAGAGCCACAATGGCTGACTGTGGTAGATGCTAGCTTCTTCTTGTCCCAGGAACCGAAAGCAGGAGAAACCAGAAAAACAGCAGCGCTTGCGTGTGATTGTAGGGAATGAAGGCGGCTTTGTGTACGGGTCAAGATCTGCCGGCTAAGAACTTCTGCTCTACACGAGCAATCAGCTATACTTCCATCATCTCGGATCTTCCTAGGCTGCCTCATCCCTGGCAATGCAATGCTGTGTGCACGTCCATCAGGACGGACGAACCGGCGAGATTACAATGCAACCAGAAGGTGCTTCAGATGGAGGCGGTGATTAAAAAAAAAAAAAAAAAAAAAAAAAAAAAAGTCATCTAAAAGAGGGAAAGATGTGAAAAAAAAAACCCCTAACTTCATTAAGATGCCTGAAAACTCTGCCAGACACAAAAGGACTTAATATACGGCTCATCTGCAGCATCTACTCTTCTTTGTATGAACGTTACTGGGTTTTTGGCCAAAATCTTACACCCACGAGGCTGATTAATCATAACAACCCAAACAAGGATCAAGGAAAAAAAAAAAAAAAAAATCATTTTGGGCTTCAGGTTTTTGCACACACGAGAGAGATCAGCTCGACACCCACAATTGGATTTTCAGAAAATCATATTTTTTTTTAAATAAAAATCTAGACTAAGAAAACATGGTTTATGTGACTATGAATGCAGTGTAAAAAAAATGAAGCTAAAGCTTTGCTGTGTAGACTGAGACATGCCTGCAAAGTCATCTCTATTACTAGAAGTAAAAAAGCGGCCATACTTACCAACTCCAGGTCACAATACTAATGCACTAAAGGATGCAACAGACCCCCATGATAAAGGCGGAGACAACACATGTGCAAAATACTGATGAAACAACCACTCACACACTGACCAATCATGGGGTGGGGGGGTTGTCTAGTATTATTAATGCACACAGATGAGTCTTGTATAGGGCAGCGGTCAGACACTGTGCACTACACTTATCTGAGTGATACAAGACTTAATACAAGGCCACCACCCTCTCCATGAATGGTCGACGTGTGAGGGGCTCTCAATCAGTATTTTGCCCCTGTGCTGCCTCTTTTTATCAATGGGGCTGCTGCACCCTGCAGTGCATTGATATTGTGACCAGGATTTGGCAAGTATGCCTGCTTTATTTTTCCTGTAATGGATTTTGGATTTAAAGGGGTTGTATATAAAAAAAAAAAAAAAGTAGTCAATATGGCCCAAAGCGATTCAGTCTGAAGCAGCACCGCTCCCGAGACCTGCGTCTCAACTGACAGAGGAGCTGTATCATAAACACACATACCTAAAGCTGCCGGAGAAGGGCTGTGACAGAAGAAGAAATAAATGTTCTCCTCGCGCAGGAGGTTTTCCAGGATTCGGTTTCAGGTGACGATTCAGAATAAGCAGTTGTGGAAGTACATAAGGAATAACACCACTTCAGGACATTATGATTTGTATTACTATAACTATGAACAATAAAATTACATCTTATGCTTAGTTATAGTTAATTAATCCAGGGATTTAATCTGACTGCCAGATTGGTCTCGGGAAGTGAATATTTCCTCAATGATGTAAATTGGCCTATACCGCATGGGGTTTTTTTTGCCTTCCCCTGGATCAACGCTGCGGAATAGCTGCAGTGCACAAGAAATAGGCTGAACTGGATGGACGCTTGTCTTTTTTCGGCCTTATAAACTATGTAACTATATATTCTGCATTTTTATTTTACTAGTTTTTCCTCGGGGGGCTCTGTATGATTCTCAGTCATCTCTGAGCGAGTGGGTGGAAACTAGGTGCTGTCTCTATGTAGCACTTGTTCAGAAGCAACAGCATGGAGGACATTGTACTCCAAAATCAAGCTGTGAATCACTTACTAGAAAGCAAGATTACAACCTGTGCTCCATCTCCCTCTCCATAGACTTAAATAGGCAGCTGTAATCTGATCACTCAGTGAGCTGGCAGTCACTCTTGCTTAGACCAAGAGGGATTTTTAGCATTTTCTCATTTTAAATGATGAATTCAGAGGGCAGGAGAGGGAAACAAAGTGGCTCACAAGTGGAGAAAGAAGCAGGTTTATCTGATAAAATATATTACAAAGTTTCTTATATTCACCTGTATTGATATAAGCAAAGGATATTGATCGTTTAATCACACATTATTGCTGTAATATATATCACTAGATCCCCAAAAAGTCAAATACTAGCAAACTCACCTGAGGCTCTCCAGCTGTTACAAAACCACAACACCCAGACTGCCCACAGGCTCAGGCTGAAGATTGAGCAGCAGAGGTTGTAAATCATGCCCCGATAAAAAAAATTGAAATAGAAGACAGTTGGTGCTTTTAAAGTTCTATGGAGATGGAAGGAGCTGATGGTAAAATTCAGTATTCAGTGAAGTCAGATTTTCCCATTACTGAGATAGGAGATAACAATTGGTGCTCATAAAGTTCTATGAAGGGGGAGGAGATCTAGCGCAGATTTTATCCGGGAATTGAGAATGAATGGAGAAAGAAGAAGAACGTTCAGCAAAATGTGTCTGCCTCTAGCTCCTCCCATCTCCATAGAATTTTAAAAGCACAAACTGTCATCAATCTCAAAAAATGGGAAAATCCTCTCTGAATACAGGTTTTTCCTGTGAATTGTGAGCAAATGATTGGTTCAGGAGGAGAAAGATTTCTCTGATTATAATATATCTTAAGAGTACTATTGATTTTAAAATAAAAATTGACATGATGGCGACACTAACCCCTTTCCGACGTGTGCCGTAATACAACATACGTCGCCTCCCTCCCTTTGGTGCAGGCTCCGGCGCTGAGCCCGCACCTTTACGGGCACTTGACATCTGATCTATACAGCTGTCTTGTGCCGCGGGTGGAATCGCGATCAACCCAAAGCCATTAACTACTTAAATGCCGCTGTCAATCTAGCATCATTTAACTCACGCAAACCGAATTTTGGTCACTGGCTCTGCTCATCAGCGACCCAGTCATAGAATCGCGGGTCGCCGATGGGTTGGCATAACATCCCGGGGTCTGCAAGAGACCCCTGCGGTTGTCATTGCCAGATTGCTATGAGCGCCGCCTAGCAGTCGGCGTTCATAGCAAGTGGGCATTTCTGCTACACACAGGCGACCGAATGATTGCAGCTTCTAGTCTCCCATGGAGACTAATAAAGCAGGTAAAAAGTAAAAATAAAAAAAAAAAAGTCATCACCCCCCTTTCAAAATAAAAAAATAGAAAAAATATAAAATATATACACATTTGATATCGCCGCGTTCAGAATCGCCCGATCCATCAATATAAAAAAAAAAAAAAATCCGATTGGTAAACGTAACGAAAAAAAATTAAAGCCAGAATTAAGTTTTTTTGGTCGCCGCTACATTGCAATAAAAGGTGATCAAAACATCGTATCTACCCCAAAATTGTATGAATAAAAACACCAGCTCGGCACGCAAAAATTAAGCCCTCACCCGGCCCCGCATCCCGAAAAATGGAGACGCTACGAGTCTCTGAAAATTGCGGCTTTAATTTTTTTTTTTTTTAAACAAACTTTGGATTTGGTTTTTACTACATACATAAAAAAAAAACTATACATATTTGGTATCTACGAACTCATAATGACCTGGAGAATCAGAACGGCTGGTCAGTTTTAGCATTTAGTGAACATGGTTAAAAAAAAAAAACAACATCTGTGGTATTGCACTTTTTTTGTAATTTCACCGCACTTGGAATTTCTTTCCCGTTTTCCAGTACACGATATGGTAAAACTAATGGTGTCGTTCAAAAGTACAACTCGTCCTGCAAAAAAAACAAGCCCTCACACGGCCATATTGACCGAAAAAAAAAAAAAAAGTTACGGTTCTGGGAAGAAGGGGAGCAAAAAATTAATAAAAAAAACAAAAGAAACAAAAACGGAAAATGGAGGTTAACTCCCATTTATTGTCTCCAATAACACAGGAATGATTCTAAAATAAAATAAAAAAAATGCTAATATATAGAAAAATAATCCACAAATGTAGCAAAAAAAGGAAATACACCAGTTTTATAATAAAGACCTGAAATTTTCAATGCCGGCGTCCTTTTTTTCTGTGTAAGCGTTAATGGAGTGAGCACAAATTAGAGCTAGGACTTGGCTAAAGCATCGAATCATTCGGCTATTAAAATTTAAGAAGTGGCTAATTACTAAACATCTCCAATAGCGATGGAGCCCGGCCGAATGAGCAGAAGGGAATGGCAGCCTGTCCGGTCCTACTCCCCCCCGAGGATCGGGAGAGGAGTCTTCCAGATAGTATGGAGGAACCCTATTGGTATTTACCACCTCCCAAATCTGGTGGATGAGATGGAATAATTCACAATTTATGGCGAGGTTTCGGCACGGATTCTTCTCCTCCTCCACGTCCGACTCCGGACATGTTTTGCAATTAGTGGAAGGAAGGAGACACGGAGAAGGCGAGTCTACACTCTCACGATACGGGGATTGTGCGAGGTGGGATCCGCTTCATTATCGATATCCTCATTAAGCCATCAGATAAAGAAACGACCGGTTCCCCTGTGAAAATTTATCATATACAGTGGCCACTTTGAAACACAGGTAGTGGAATCTTTAACATTCAGTAGTCAAGTATCTCCCCGCTGCGCCTGTAAATGTCAGTCCAGTTTTTTTCACGGCTGTGCGCACTGATTAGAAACAGCGGGGGATCTCGGGAGTACGACTACAATACCGGTAAGGACACTCGTCTTTGCGGCACTACTCAAGTGATTCTTGGAATGTATTACCCTGCTGTTTTCTAATATTTACACACAACTGGAGTCATCAAGAGCTGTAAATGCAGCCGAAAAGGCAGCTCTCCATTGCAGCAAGAAAACGCACACATTTAGGGACGCAGCGGAAAAAAAAAAAAAAAAAGTCAAAAAATTCCATATTTTAATAAATGTATTCACCAAAGAAGGGAGAATCTACTGTCAATCTCGCAACGATAAGTGGGCATAGGAGAGTCGTTGATTTCCTGCTATTTTTGCAAGGTTGCAAGTAATTGATGAAGGGGGGACCCAATCAATTTCTATGGCGCACTTTACTTTTTTCAGGTCTTTGATAAAAGTTGTAAAGGAGAAAGCCCGATGTATAAAACTCCTGACCGCCATCAATCATAAAGGTAAAGATCACATACAGTGGTGTTTGCCCCGTTCCTGATTTCTTATTCTTTTGCATGTTTGTCACACGTAAACGTTTCAGATCACAAAACAAATGTAAATACACAAAAAGCAGTTTTCAAATGAAGGTTTTTTAATTATTAAGGGACAAAGAAATCCAAACCTACAGGGCCCTGTGTGAAAAAGTGATTGATTGTGCCCACCCACAAAATATAAATTAACTGTGGTTTATCACATCTTTGGGAAGCTGAGTACAATTTCCCTAGCCACACACAGGCCTGATTACTGCTACACCTGTTCTTAATCAAGAAATCACTTAAATAGGACCTGCCTGACAAAGTGAAGTAGACCAAAAGCTCCTCGAAAGCTAGACATCATGCTGTGATCCAGAGAAATTCAGAATAAATCTCAAATAATTTATTTATTTATCAGTCTGGAAAAGGTTGTAAAGACAAATGGCGAAAACATGGAACAGTGGTGAACCTTCCCAGGAGTGGCCAACCACAAAAATTACCTAGAGAGCGCAGCAACGACTCATCCAAGAGGTCACAAAGGACCCCACAACAACATTCAAAGAACTGCAGGCCTCACTTGTCTCAATTGAGGTCAGTGTTCATGAGTCCAATATAAGAAAGACTGAGCAAAAATGGAACTCTGCCATACATTCTAAGACCAAAACCACTGCTCAGCAAAAAGAATATAAAAGGCTCATCTCAGTTTTGCCAGAAAACATCTTGATGATCACCAAGACTTTTGGGAGAATACTCAGTGGACTAAGGAGACAAAAGTGAACTTTTTGGAAGGTGTATGGCCTATTACATCTGGTGTAGAAGTAACACAGCATTTCAGAAAAGGAACATCATACCAACAGTAAAATATGGTGGTGGTAGTGTGATGGTCTGGGGCAGTTTTGCTGATTCAGGACCTGGAAGACTTGCTGTGGTAAATGGAATTATGAATTCTGCTGTCTACCAAAAAATCCTGATGGAGAATGTCCGGCCATCTGTTCGTGACCTTAAGCTCACTTGGGTTATGCAGCAGGACAATGATCAAAAACACACCAGCAAGTCCACCTCTGAATGGTTTAAGAAAAACAAAATTAAGACTTTGGAGTGGCCTAGTCAAAGTCCAGACCTTAATTTGAGATGCTGTACCATGACCTTAAAATGGTGGTTCATGCTCAGAAACCCTCCAATGTGGCTGAATTACAACAATTTTGCAAAGATAAGTGGCCAAAATTCCTTCCGAGCGTTGTAAAGACTCATTGCCAGTTAACGCAAACACTTGATTGCAGTTGTTGCTACTAAGGGCCCAACCAGTTATTACGTTTAGGGGGCAATCACTTTTTCACACAGGGCCCTGTAGGTTTGGATTTCTTTTCCCCTTAATAACAAAGACCTTCATTTACAAACTGCATTTTGTGTTATCTTTGTCTAATATTTACATTTGTTTTGTGATCTGAAACATTTAAGTGTGACAAACATGAAAAAGAATAAGAAATCGGGAAAGGGGCAAACACTTTCTCACACCACTGTACATCAGACTTTCTGCAGCAAATCCAAACCAAACACTGGATTTTGGAGCGGATTTTTTCGGCAGATGTTGTAGGTAGTCTGCAGCAAAGCCCATTACGCAGATACCACATCAATAGAAAAAAAAATACGCAAAAGTAATGAATAAATAAAAGAAAAAGTCTGCAAAGTGGATAAACATTTGTAAAAACGCAACCACCATTTTGCTTCTATAATCCACTGGGGCATTTTATGTGCAACATTTCCCAGTCTTAGGGATGAAGCATCCTCCATTACAACGATGAGAAGGGATCTGATTGGGACATATCTATAGGGTGGCAGATGCAAAATGACACTAAAGGATTTGTCCAGTGGCAGGATGCATGATCGGCTGGTATCGTGCATATGTCTTATTTTAATAACTAGGACATATGCACGATCCCTGGCAATGGTGCGAGCATCACAACAGGTACATGGAGTTTCAGAGTCTGTGACAGTCGCCTTTCGATGCAGAACTGAACAACCCCCTTAAAGCCTATGGGGGGGATGAAATGAAAGTATCTAACTGGATGCTACAAAGGCAAGTCATAGCGTGTTTTGTGGTCTGATTCATGGACCGGCCGCCGCCGCAGGTCTTTGAACCCAAACCGGCCTCATATGTCTATGTGGCTGCAGAGTTCGGGTTAGGAGACCCACTGACGGCTCCTGAATCAGTGCTTGCAAAATACAGATGTGTGAACCTGGCCTTAGTTATAAAATATTTTTTGCAGGATGTTATAACAGAAAATTATATTATGAAAAATTTAATATACACTAAAATAATTCTTATAAATAATAAAAGTAATAAGAAATAATATTTATTTTTTTAGCTTCATCTTAGCCCTCTGGAGGCACTGTGGGCTCCTGATTGCCGATAACCCGGTAATATATATTTTATACCATTGCATAAATAAAAAGTATTACTACAACCAGACGCAGCGACGATTCATAAAATGTTTATTCTCAAAAGATTGTGTACATCTAAATATTATTTCATTACAAAACATAAAAACACATGTAAAAAAAAACATGAGAGACTTATTGTTTTTTCCCTCTTCCGCGTCCTCTTCCTTTCGGTGGCGGCTTTGGAGAAGTGGCGGCAGCTTTTGGGGGGCGCCCTGTACAGAAACACATTTGAATACGGAGGTTAGGAGGAGTAGTACTTCAATAGATACACGCAGGACACAGCGACTGCAATAAAATCTACAGCATGTGCAATGGGAGTTTTGCACTGGAGCACCTCTGCCCGTAAATACAGCCCCGTTTATTGGTCCATGGGCACAAGGGTCCTTGCATTCTCCACAGCCATTGCCGTCTGACCCCACCATGGAGAGAAGATGTGAAAACTGCAAAGCGATGACGTGCGGCCTCCTTCTGGGCATAGGGGTGTGTGCGGCCCCCAATACTCACCCTGTACCAGACTTACCATGCCCTATAATAATGAGATTAATGCATTTCTTCCTCACCTCTCGGAGCTTTCTTTTTTGTTTCCCTTTCTTCAACCTCTTCCTCATCATCAGAAGCTTTAGGTGACTTTCTCTGAAAAGACACAAGATCAGCCCCATTACTGGTCATAGATTGCACCCTCAAAAGGAAGAAGATGAACTTACAGGCTAGCAACCAACAGGGGGCACTAGAGGCAGTTTTTTACCTTCTGGAGGGAAGCAAATGTGCAAACACTGAGACAGCGCTGGAGCATAAGACGTCAGCCGGATTATCAGGTTAGTCACTAGTGTCAGGAGGATTTATTACTCCATTGTAGCACAACGCCGCCGTGTAAGCAGACTGCGCTCACATCGGAGATCCTCATGTTTCCCGTTTCAGGCACATAATTGTTCAGAAGTAACAAACTAAAGCACCCGCAAGAAACATGCAAAAAAATAGGAGAAGGAGGGAACCTCGGGTAGCTGCGATCCTGACGGCTGACCTCTAGATGTGCCGGTACAGGTGGGAAGACACTGGAGCTGCTGATTCCAGTGATATATTACTTACTGGGCTGCTTGCTGCAGTTTTGATACAATCCCTCTCTTCTCTGCTGCAGATCTAGCAGTTCTCTCAATGCTGAGCTCTGTATAACCCCGCCCACACCACTGATTGGCTGCTTTGTGTACACTGTGCAAGGGCAGAAAGCAGCCAATCACTGGAGTGGGCGGTGCGACACAGTTTATGAATATGGAGGACTACCTGGCAGCAGGTTTACTAGTCCTCTGGTGATAATCTCCTGCTGATAAAACTGTGATTTTATTAAAACTGCAGCAAGCAGCCCAGTAAGTGACAAATCGCTGGAATCAGGGCCTCTTACTCTGCAATATGCAGCTCATGATCAAAGTGATGCCCCTATCAGCCACCCATCTACTTTAACTGGATCATCAGGGGAATTAACTGGCAACTGTAAGACTCCTGTGCAGCCAGAGCGGGGGACGGACCAGAGCCAGTCCAGTGGTGGGGGCCTCCCTCCATACACCTGTATGGAGGGAGGCCACACCCCGACTAGAGACGCTGCTGTCCAGAGGGATCGGCCAACTAAAGGGCGCGGTCTCGCTCAATACAAGGGCTGCGCCCCCTGGCTGAGGGTATGTATGACTCATATGGCCTCCGGTCCCAGGTCAGAAACTGGCAAAACCCCGCAGTGCATTCACTGGGGGGATTCATAAGTCTGCAGTCACACAGACTTATAGATTAGGACCGGAGAACACTTAAATAAGACCCCGGGTTATCACACACCGGCCTGGTCAGGAAGGAGTTAAAATGACACACTGACAGGAAACTGAAACAAAAAGGTCAAAAGAGCACGAAAATCATCCAATTCTCATCACACTTACCGTACCGCTCCCAGCACAAGCCTCATCAACCTACAGAACAATGATGCCGGCCTCAGTCCACACCGTCATCACAGGACCCCCCCATCCCCATCCTCTGCACGTCATCACAGGACCCCCCCCCATCTCCATCCTCTGCACGTCATCACAGGACCCCCCATCCCCATCCTCTGCACGTCATCACAGGACCCCCCCCATCCCCATCCTCTGCACGTTATCACAGAACCCCCCCATCCTCTGCACGTCATCACAGCACCCCCCCCATCCTCTGCACGTCATCACAGGACCCCCCATCCCCATCCTCTGCACGTCATCACAGGACCCCCCCCATCCCCATCCTCTGCACGTTATCACAGCACCCCCCCCCATCCTCTGCACGTCATCACAGAACCCCCCCCCATCCTCTGCACGTCATCACAGCACCCCCCCCATTCTCTGCACATCATCACAGCACCCCCCCCATCCTCTGCACGTCATCACAGCACCCCCCCCATCCTCTGCACGTCATCACAGCACCCCCCCCATCCTCTGCACGTCATCACAGCACCCCCCCATCCTCTGCACGTCATCACAGCAACCCCCCCCATCCTCTGCACGTCATCACAGCACCCCCCCATCCTCTGCACGTCATCACAGCATCCCCCCATCCTCTGCACGTCATCACAGCACCCCCCCCCATCCTCTCCACGTCATCACAGCACCCCCCATCCTCTGCACGTCATCACAGCACCCCCCCCCATCCTCTGCACGTCATCACAGAACCCCCCTCCCATCCTCTGCACGTCATCACAGCACCCCCCCATCCTCTGCACGTCATCACAGCACCCCCCCCATCCTTTGCACGTCATCACAGCACCCCCCCATCCTCTGCACGTCATCACAGCACCCCCCCCATCCTCTGCACGTCATCACAGAACCCCCCTCCCATCCTCTGCACGTCATCACAGCACCCCCCCATCCTCTGCACGTCATCACAGCACCACCCCCATCCTCTGCACGTTCTCACAGAACCCCCCCCCCATCCTCTGCACGTCATCACAGAACCCCCCCCCATCCTCTGCACGTCATCACAGGACCCCCCCCCCCCATCACAGAACCCCCCCCTTCTCTGTACGTCATCACGGGAACCCCCTCCACCATACGCTGTATTAGGGAGGGCCGATCTGCACATCACTCCCGCCCCCTGCGGGCACACTACAGGCCTCGCTCTTCCTGAGCATTGCTCTCGTCAGACAATTATGTGAAATGACGCTGGTCTGACAATCCGGTCGGCAGCGTTAATGCTCAGCAAGCAGCTGTATGGCTACAATGCTGATGGGGATAGAAGGTGAGGGGGTGGATAGCGCCATCCATCTCTCAGGGAAGGAGCGGCGCTCACAGATTACCATCTAAACCCTGCTGGGCTGAACAGATTGGATTGATAATTACATACAATAACGGCGATGGGCAGGTAACCCTCAGCTGGCAGCGAGCAGCCCCCCGGGGGAGCTCCCATATGCAGGCTGCACTGATGGAGAGCATCAGGTCCATCTCTTCTGCGCTGCTCGGGCCTGATTATCGCCGCCGATGGCTCCGAGGTCAGCGTGTCAGCAGATCTGTGATGCATTAGTCAGGAATACGCACAGACACTTCTCATCTGACCAGAGAGCGGCTCATTACTGCACCGCCATGCACAGGCCTAATGGAAATTACAACATTCCTCCGCTCTGCCCCGCTCCTGCCCAACCATTCTTACCGGCACAATAGGTGGCATTAAAGGGGAAGCCACAGAAAGCATAAAACGCTGCAAAAAGCCTCAAATCAAGCGGACGAGGCTGCAAATCTGACAACTAATCTGCCCTGACTATAGGATGACGAGAGAGAAGCCAGGAGGCTGCAGGAAAGGGACAACTGTGACCGACTGCTCCATCCTAAAATCAGAGACGGAACGCAGATATTCACCTGTAACGTCATAACCCAAGGGCAGGATTATTATTTTTCTTAAATCCTGGACAATTCCTTTAAGAACGTGGTGACAAATAGGTACCGAAGATGACTTTAGAGAAATACACAATTCATTTTTCTCATGACCAGCAAACCCCTTACGAGGGGATTCAGATCATAAAGTCCTCCACCATCAATACCAAATTAACTGCAAGTAACTTAAATACCTTCTGGGATTTTACAGAAACGTCTCCGTTCTGAGTGGAAGAGAAGTCCAGCTTTCCGTCGTCCTTGGCCCCCAGAGCTTTCAGCCCTTGCAGGAGGATGTCTCTGAAGAGCTGGTACTGAGGCCTAGCCGCATAACCCAGGGCGGCCACTGCCTCCATGTATTTCCCCATCTCATCTGCAATAACCCAATACATACAAAGCTTTGAAAAGAGGTGTGTGTGTAAAAAATAAATATATCTATATTATTTACACATTAAAATGTCAGCAAAACCCCCGAACTAATAAGATTGCAAGCACGTCGGTAAGGATTGGTTGAGACATACATTTTTACCAAGATTTTACAATAACCCCCTATAGCTAGGATAGACCATAAATTAGCGAGAGAATTGGGGTCTGCAGAGCATTTTTGGAAGGAGCGGAGGAGCAAGTGCTCGTGCTCTGCAGAGACCCAGTTCTTGAGATCGCAAGGGGTCCCAGAGAGTTTATTGATAGGGAATAACTTCAACTTGGACCCCTTTAACTGGGCGCACATTATGATGAGACCGGACTAATCAATAGAAAGGGAGAGAAATAAAAAAAAAAAACACAACAATAGAGACCACCTCTTTATTGCCCCTTTTCGCATGCATCTGTATGAACTATAGAAGCAATTGGCCAATGGCCACATCTCAGACCTACCTGGCCTCTTTTTGCCTGGAAAACAAGTTTCTATAAATGAGGGAACGTCATCACAATATCTAAAAAAAAAAAAAAAAGAAGAATATGCACTTCAATAGGAGCAAAGTTGTAGTACACCAGAATGGCCACTACCCCATGTATGGCGCTGTGGTCCGCCGCTCTGCCCACGACTCCGGCATTGGCAGGGGGCATATAAGCTGATTATTGTAGGTGGTGCATGCCGGACCCCGCTGATCTGATGCCCCATCATAAGGGTCAGCATGGCAGTCCCGGACGAGCCCTTTAAAGGGTTACATGTTAGGCCTTCGGCAGGAGCAGGTACCTTATTTTTGAGCTTGCGACGTAGTTGGGGTCCGTCAGTTTGTCTTCCCATGGAAGCTTCCCGCACAGCCACTGGATCATGCAATAGCCGAGAATTTCTAGGTCTCCTCTCCTGGAAGGATCTGCAGTCAGAGAGCAAAGTCTGTGACATGTGGTGCCATTCAGTGACAGCAAGCAGGAGACAGAGTATGAGAAGGCGCCCACACATGAGACAGCTGAGAGCCCAACCAAGGTGCTCTCCACACCCCAGCATATGTGTGCTCTGCATGTGGAGGGGAGGCAGCCCCCCCTACATGTCGGATGGTCCTGATGACATTAGTATGGGGTCTGTAGAGGGCGCGACACCTCTCCTGACATTATACATTAAATAACTGCTCAGTGCTGTGCCCCGTCCCTCTGTTATTCCTCCTGGAATTTAATAATTGATTTCCAGGAGGAACTGCACAATTTAAAATTGATGCCCCAGCATTGTAAAATCAGGTATTAGTACAGCAAACCATTCAGTAGTAGCGACAGGTTCCCTTCAGCTCCTTGGTGCACCCTGCCGGTCATGTACGCCAGTCCAGGTGTGGGCGTATAGAGACGACCCGGGGGCCGAGCAGATGCCGGCTGTATTACACAGCCGATACAGGAGTGATCAGGGATGACACTTGGGTGGCCATCTTAAATTAACAGTGCGGCCTAAACACGATTCCGCCGGCTGGTGAAACCTTTGCTCCTCACGTGAATTGTTTGGGTTTGATGTTTTTCACCAGCCGGATAAAGCCCAGAAAAATAAAGCTAATTTTCTCCATCAGTCTGGAGGAATGTGATTTCTAAGAATCCAAAGGATGCGAGATGCGAGCGCGGTGCCAGGGAGATTTACATACTGTATGTAGGAGGCCTAGCAAGTTGTTTGGACAGAAATACAAATTACTTCTGCAATAACAGCCCCCACCCCACCGCAGCAAGTGAGCAGCCAAGCGCCTCAGTGCCACGATTGTGAGGATCCGGCGGTGGACTTCACAAGTCACCGAGGAAGAAGTGTCGTCTGTCCAGTCTCATAAACCGCGTGTTGTGCGGACCGCCGCGGCTAACAGCAGCTGAGCCAGCGCAGGTCGCTGCCCTTACAGGCGATGTAGCTCACTATTACTGCCCAGAAAACGCCAAAAGTTTTAGCAAAAAAACATTGTGCTCCATCCTGCGTTTGGCCATTTTTTGGCTCCGTTTTTATTATAACTTGGGTTAAGCCGATCACAATACGTGGGTCTACGTTTTATTGTAACGTATCAGAGCAAACACTGCATGGCAAAGAGTCGGGTGCGAGAAGTGTCATCCCTAGGGCATCTCTGAAACCCCACACTGCAAAGATGCAGCCGGGCTCTACACGCTGGATTACAGCGGCCTATAAATACCTATAAAGTCCATGTACATAGGTCCCGACACCTCATGGGACCATCATATGGGACTACACCCACTGTTACTCCATTGGTGCCCTGCTCCCATGAATCTACTTACTAACTCCTTTGTGAGCATCGATGCTTGTGAACTCTATGGTGCCATTATGACATCTCCTGGGATCTTCTGTATACTCCTTGTGCACGCCTTCTGGACTGTATCTGTAGGCTAGGCCGTAATCCACCAAGAATACCTGAAGCGAGAAGCAGAGATGGTGCGGTAATAACAGGAGAGATTGTAGGAATAATGGAAAGCCTCCTGGCCAGCAGCTGACACTTCTGGAGATCTGGCTACTTGGGAAATAAAGTAGCTGGGGTTTAACATATTTTAAATGCAAATTCTGCAGCATCGACCGCATCTGTGCAATACACGGTCGTGCAAGCAAGCAATTCTTCGCTCTAGGTAACAGAAGGGCTCTTAAGTTGGGCAATCTTCTGGGTGAGATCCGTATGTCCTAATGGTTGTGGTGACTGGTTGTGACAAAGTTCGTGCGGCCGGTAATGGCTCTAAATCATTGTAATTCAGGTGAATGCAGTCACATTGCAACCCATAGGAACCACAAAAGGAACAGTCACAAAATATCCAGCTGGCCCCACTTGCTTGTCCCAGTGCACTGCGGGTCATTCACCTGCGATTTAGCAGCTGCACAGTGTGATCTATGGCCACAGGACCCGTGCTGCAGCCAGTCACCATGCATCTCCAGCCATAAATCCTCCCACATACGTTAGTATACTGACGGATTTAGCCGACACTAAGGACACAGACGGCCATATAAATCAGACCGAGATTTATGCCATACACATCCAGCTGGCCGACCCGAGCTGCATACAAATATGCGGTCACGCTCTGGTCGGGAGAGCTGCTGGACAGTCCATGCACTGCGTTCCCATCTCGGTCCGATTTATACAGCCATCTGACTGCACCCTAAATGTGTATGAGGCGCTGGTCAATGGAGTGGATGTCGCTCGGGAATTTCTGATTTCAGACTGCCAATCCGGAGATAACCTGCCGGCAGTGAGGTCTGTCGGTGGCCGAATGGGAGAGACGTCTGAAGTAGCTGAACGATCAGCCGAAGCATTGTTTGCCCAATGTCTATGGCCTTTAGGGTTGTTCTAATGGACTGAACCCTTTATGGCAGAGACCAAAAGTGAATATAGGCTTTAAAAAGATGATATCCTGACACGAATATACCTTTATGTTTTTGGAAATTGCAATGATAAAAATGAAGTTAAATCCCTCATTCTGCACTCCCCCTCACACAAGAGCAGTAAGGGTGCATTCACAGTACCATAAGGTACGGTCCATACTACGGCCACAGTGCCCGGTGCTACGAGGCCGGTAGTTCTGGTCAGAAGCCTCACAGTTAGGTGAGGCACCGCGGCTGTAACAGACTGTTAGATATAGGGGTTATAACATACCTGGTCTGGATGTTTATGGTGCAGGAGAAGGTTGGAGGCTTTGATGTCTCCATGGACGTATTCATGTTCATGTATATACTCCAGAACATCAATCTGAAAAAGAAAATGCACGATAACATGGGATCAGAATACAACTGAAGAAGCCAAAGTATAAATCACACAGTGGAAAGGGATGAGATGTAAAGTAAGGCCGCTGTACTTACCAGTCTCAGCCCTAACTGCAGCACAGTCTTATGCGAGTATCGCCTGGAACTTTCCTCGAATATTTTCTGTAGATCCTTCCCAAAACGATCCATGACCATAAACCTGTAGCTAAAATGTAATTTCAGATTTATTAAAAACTTGCCAGGGCTATGCCTGTGTGAAGTCAGTGAAAGGCCGGCCGTCCGCCTGTCATACGAGACGGATTACCCTAGACAGCAGGCAGGCAGCTACACAGGAGGGCGACACATAGTGGGGGACACTTTAGAGCAGGGGTCTCAAACACACGGCCCGAGGGCTGCCCCTGAGGTTCTGTTGTGCGGCCCCTGTGACTATCGCTTCCAGCGAGCCAGGGACAGCACTTCGTTTCAATAAATGTGCATCATTGCCAAGGGAGCAAGATCAGGTGAGAATAATTTTGTGTGTGTGTGTAAGGAGCGGCAGAATGGGGGACATTGTTACAAGAAGGGGGACATTTTTCTAAGATGGGACCAGAATGGGGACATTACTATAAGATGGGACCAGGATGGGGACATTATTACACGACGGGGACCAATATTGCAGGATAAGGGACATTACTATAGGATGGGGACCATTATTAAAGCTATTACTACAAGATGGGACCCTATTACATGAAGGGGGCATTATTACAGACTTGGAAATATTTTTACTGGACACGCGACATTATTACAGGATTGGATACATTATTACAGGATGGGGGTCAGAATTACTATATGGGGCGAATAGAAAAACTATTACTGTATGGGGCCGACTGGGGGGGTTAAAAAAAAGGAAAACGTAAAATAAAGAATGAAAAAATAATAAATAAATAATATTTGGCCATTGTGATGAAATGCCGGCCGGTGGGTGCAGCTCTCTTTACCAGGGGCTGGAGAATTGTGACATGGTAGGAGCTGTGTGAGGGATTTTTAGAAATTACAATAGGGAATATCTTCAGGTATGACTTATCATACCTAAGATAGCGGCTAACTTTCATGACAGCCATCAAAAATACTGTTTTATGTAAAAATTTAAAAAGGAAAAAGGGAAGACCTGTATCATAACCCATATGATAAACACCATTAAAAAAAAAGAATAAAAAAGAATGCCAAAAAATAGAACATGATGATCAAAAAGTCATATAGAAAAATAATGCCATCACTGAAAACGTAGTATCTTCTTTGGCAAAAGATGAGGCTCTTCATGTTCAATTTTTTTTTATGTGCGGCCCCTTTACCCGACTCAGTTTGAGACCCCTGCTTTAGAGTGAATGTTTGAGGGGCAAATAAAGTAGTTTGCAGTCATGTTATTCATGATAATAAGTACACTGGAGGCTTTTTTTTTTTTTAAATAAAGACAGCTATGACAACTGTGCAGTCTCCAGACATTTTAAGCGGTCACTGTCAGCAAGCAGAGATCTTGAAAACAATGAGGAAAAACTGTCGATCTGATATTGATCACCCATCAATATTAGATGCCTGGACAAAGGTCTTTAGTAAACTGCTGGCTTAAAGGTTTAATAAAAGCTGCTACTTTATTCTTTCCTGCAGTTGCACTTACTTTACCTTTTTCCATTTTTGCCATGCAGCCCCGAACCCCAATATTTGGGAACGCCAAGGTATTTTAATTTATGACTGCTCGTCCATTTCTGAACTAGAAAAAAAAACAAAAAACGAAACAACAACTTTACCTTATAGAGATTTGTTAACCCCTTTTTTATCATATACACCTTTATCCACTTACTCATGTCGGGTTTGGCAGCTCGCATGTAAAATTTCAGTTCAGAGAAGAGAGGTCCGTTCTCACTTGGTTCCTAAGATTAAAACTACATATTATATTTATTGCGGCTTCTTGACCAATGCAATTTACAGTATTTGAAAGTATCCTACAATTGTAACCTTCCCCCAGGATTGCACCCAATTGTCTACTATAAGTAGGTGATGATCCTGGATCGTGTGACCCAACAATAAGCAGAACCTCCTGGGGTAATATGTCCGTATATGAATGATCATGCAAACAGCTGTCCTATATAATAGTGGATATGTGCACTGTCACAGGGAGACGATAATCTGCTGCCAGACAACAATGGCGACCAATAAAGGGGGTCATCCCATGAAACATTTTCACACCAAATCTCCCAATATGACATTTTTTTCCCCCTTCTACATTTTTTGCTCCTTCTAACATGTGCTGTTGGGAGTCTCCTTCACCCCCTGGCAGCTGATAATATGGCCTTTTTTTACCCATGCAGAAAACATTTCTCAGTAAGAGACTTTACTCTAGAATGTTACAGCTATTGATATATAGATATGCAGAGAACCGGGTGTGGGGAGAGTGACTGAGCATGTGCGTCCATTAGCATCCATCGGGTGGGCGTGCACATTGTGATACACTTTGAACACCAGGTGGCGCCATATTAGTCTCCCCTGGATGCAGGTGAGTAGTAATTCTAGCTAATTCTATACAATGAATATGATTAAATGATGACAACATTATTTGAGATTGAACTTACCACTTTAATGACGTAAGGAGCATCGGGTCCTACCGTTCTGGAAGAGTTTTCATCCGCTGTTGTGCAAAAAGAAAAAAAAAAAACGTTAGATCTTAGTGCCCAACTATGGCGAGCGTTATGGCTCTTACAGGACTGGATGTGGCCCTAAGCAATAGCAATGACACATGGCTAATGGGGGCAGCCTGACCGTCCCGTCCCGTCCCCCCCCCCCCCCCCCTAAAAGGAAACAACTTGGATTTCAACACGATTAATCATTATTTCCCTGGTGGGAGCAATCATGTGTCTCTGATGTGGAGAGCAGACACAGGATAGGGCATGTTGAAAATCAACAAGTCTGATCCTTCTTCCTGTTGTCTGGAGAGAATCAGGACAGCAATTTATACATTAAGTAGTTGGCCACTTCTGCTGAAACCGAAAAGTCTGGCCGACTTTTATGATCATATCTGAACTGCTTGTCCGGTGCCAGTCGCTCCCACACATACCTCCATGAATACAGCCACGATCGTTCACCAGTACTACTAACCTGTGGGAGACGCCGTGATGTCCGAGCCTAGCAAAGAAACCTGTGTGACAATCAGGGCCACTATCTGGAATTTGGGGTTACACAGATCTGATTGTGACAACACTGATCTCTATACAGACTGTGCACCAGAGCAAAAAATGATGGAGGAGCTGAAAGGAGAACAAGGCACCATGAATCCTCTGCACTGGCCATAATAACAGCAATGCTCTTACCAAGGTAAAGACGCCCAAACCCGCCCTGGCCGATGGGCAATCCCAATTTCCACTGCTTTTTGACAGAATCAGTGAGCACTTCTCCTTGTGGAAACTCCTCGGCCAGCTGGTATTTAGCCGGGGCCTTCCTGGCAGCGGGTGCAGACCCTTCTTTCTTGCGAGGCATGGTAATTACTCTGAAAAATAAGTTAGAAATCTAAAAATCCTACAAATCGGATCCAGATCATAATGGCAACTAACAGGTCTGAGATTAATATATTTTTTTTGGACAGAATTGTGCAGCACAGATCAGGGCGGGGGTCTGATAATGCGCCATTCTAGTCACCTGACTGCTACAGCCAATCACAGATCTTCGTGGTGATGTCATCCCTTCTGGTTCTAGTGTAGACCACATGAGTGACCTGCACTGGATCTACAGGGGTGACCACAGGAGGGGATGGCTCAGTTTGTCATTTTCATTACAACACTTATTTTTTTCTATGGGAGTGATGAAGTGAAGCGAAGTACAGGCTCCGCAACATCCGGTAGGAGAGCTGATAGTGACAGTGCCCCAAACCTTAGTCATGTGACATATCACCCAATCAGTCCTGTGCCATTAGTTCACATGACTCCATCACTCACAATTATTGGCCCGATCTGACATCAGAGATGGTGACAGGCACATAACGCCCTGGAGTAACCGGCGGAGCTGGAATATCCCTTTAATTGGACCCACGTATAAGAAATTCTGGAAATCACCATGGTAACTGCACCGGCCGCCTCTGATGTCAGACAGGACAGGGAATGGCACGCAGGCGGCGGTAGTAACCTTTAGCAACTCCCAACCTGCAGGATGGCTGCTTAACCCCTTACATGCCAGTGCCGAGTCCTGACAGCAGCATTCAGGAGACGCGCTCCCTTCGGTGAGATTATTAATACTTTGTTTTGCTGCAGAATATTAAAAAAAAAAAGCAAAGAAACACTGAGCTTTCCAGCATGCCATAAAGGACACGGCATCACGTGACCACTGCAGCCAATCATAGCCCGCCGTAGTGCGGTCACTATGGGAAACAGGTCCCAGCACCTAATGTACACGGGAGCCCGAGCGTCACCGCTGACATAACGCGTCCACAGCGTGGAGGAGCGCACACCACTGCGGCACCAGGGACTGCTGCACAGCCAGCACAGACCGCCCGCCATCCCGGCCCCACACAGCCGGGGCCGCACTACTCACAGCCGCTCTCTGCTCCGGCGCGGGAAACTCAACTCCGCCGCAGCTCAGCCTCCAGTGCGCGCGTACACGGCCGACGTAGCGACGTGCTGACGTCACGGTCACATGACCTGCGCTTCAAGCTGAAAGACGGGGAGGGTTTCCCGCCAGTGACTGTGAGGAGAAAGTGAATCAGCGGCTGTGAGGCAGCGGCTCCCGAGGGCGGAGGTCCCGGCGTGTCCGCCGTTATCAGAGGCGCCAGACCCCTAATCAATACATATAGACCACAGAAGAGATCACAAAATAAATACAGACCCCCTTAATACGTACAGACCCCAGACCAGAAGCCCAAAATAAGTACAGATCCCCCTAAACTAAGAAACACCAGATCCCATAATAAATACAGACAAGACCCCTTAAAAATACAGACCCCCCCTCAACAAATACTGCCCCCCGACCAGAAGTCCAAAATAGCCCAGACCCCCTAAATAAATAGATACCCCAAATAACTACTAACCAACTATCTACAAAAAGACCCCAGACCTACAGAGATACCGACCCCAAACTAGATGTCACAAACGTGCCGCACCCTGCTGGGACCTGTGGTGCGTCTGCGATCTGAAGATCACCGAGATGAGCCGATCACAGGTCCTCTGTGGAGGCTATGGGGCCATTCACATGAGTGGTGCAGGTTTATTGTTTCTTGTGGTACAGAAGGGGTTAAGAGTTCCTTATGTAAATCTGATGAGATCCCATGTGGCTTGTGTCTCAGCTGCTGCTCCTTGGGACCACTCCCCCTTCGCTATTTAGACCCACTCCAGGCTTCTTCCCATGCTAGCAATAGAGTTCCTATCCTGACCTCTTGGGGGACGGTGTGCTCTTGGGGGACGGTGTGCTCTTGGGGGACGGTGTGCTCTTGGGGGACGGTGTGCTCTTGGAGACGGTGTGCCTTCATGACACTAGTCTCCTTAAATACATGAAGGTTCCCCAGGCTAACCCCTAAATATAGATACCTGAAATAAGTTCACGCCTCAAACCAGACCCTTAAAGAAGAGCTGTCATCCAGTGAGAAGTGCCCAGTCTTTGCTCTTTTATTCCTGCTGCTCCCCGGAGTATTCTGTTTGTTTGATTGTTTGTTCTTTTTATAAATCCAGTGTTATGATCTGCAACAAGTACTAAGGAAAGAAGGGGAAATCTTTCCTTACAGTAAGACTAAGCTGAATCCCTACGATGTAGCGGGCTGCCTGTTCCTAGCGAACGGACCCGCCTTAGTCCTAGGCTAGTCTGAACGAAGACCTATAGAATAAAGGGAAGGGGTCCCTAAAAGAACTAAGGACTGGAACAAAACTGGGACACCTCCTGAATCGAGAAAGTTGTTGCAGAACACAAAAAGATAAACTGACAAAAAGGTACTAGAGGTCCCAGAAGGACCAAACGAACTGACAGAGATAGGCACAGAAGCACCAGGGTAGAGAAACAGTCAAACAACACTGAAGTCCATTACAGCCAAAAAGGCGGAGCTGGAATATAAAGGCAGATAGTCACGTGACCGCAAACACAAGAAGGAAAAAGCAAACAGGAAGGTTCTAACAGTACCCCCTTTTAAGAGGATCCTCCGGATCTTCCAGGCCTATCCGGAAACCCCTTGTGGAAATGTCTAACAAGCCTAGGAGCAGAGACATCATCCGTCCTTACCCAGGAGTTATCTTCGGGACCGAAACCCTTCCAGGAGACGAGATACTGTAATCTCCCTCTATGCCATCTAGAATTCAAAATACGAGAAATTTCATATTCGCCGTCTTCCACCACAGGAGGAACTGTGACAGTGGCGTCCCTATCTGATACATCAGCCTTTTTCAACAAGGAAACATGAAACACAGGATTAATCTTCCAGGAAGTAGGAACCTCCAACCTAACAGCAGACGGGTTAACAACCTGAAGCACTTTAAATGGACCCACAAACTTAGGACCCAGTTTTTTAGAGGGAATCCTCAACCGCAGGTTCCTTGAGGACAACCAAACCATGTCACCCACAGTAAACAAAACCTCTTTACGTTTCCTGTCAAAATACTTCTTGGACTTCTTGTTAGCCTCTTGAAGGTTGCAACGCACATTAGTCCAAACTCTCTCCATATCACGGGAAAAATTCTCCTCTTCCGGCACCGCCAACCTCAATTTGGAGAACAAACCAAAAGACGGATGTGTCCCAGTACAACAAAACAATGGAGAACACCCAGCTGAGGAGAATGTATGATTGTTAAGAGCAAATTCTGCGAGTGGCAGAAACTCAGACCACCCCTCTTGATTGTCCTCCACAAAACATCGCAAAAACTGTTTTACATCCTGGTTCTTTCTTTCAGTCTGTCCATTAGACTCAGGATGACACCCAGACGAAAATGACAAATGGACTCCCAACCTGTCACAAAAAGCACACCAAAAGCGAGCCACAAACTGAGGTCCTCTATCAGAAACAATATCCGTGGGAACGCCATGGAGCTTGACAATCTCCTTAACAAACGCCTTAGCGAGTGTCTTGGCGCAGGGCAACTTAATGAATGGAACCAAATGACACATCTTACTAAAACGGTCCACGACCACCCAGATGACCGTAAAACCTTCGGACACGGGCAGATCAGTAATAAAATCCATTGTGAGATGCGTCCAAGGCGCACTAGGAACCTCCAGAGGGCAAAGCAACCTCGCAGCAGGAGTGTAACATCCCTGGCGGCGTGCTTGCATAGTGCACCACCTCCCACTATGCAAGACTGCAATCTTACCTGTCTGTCCAGCCTGCAAATCTTGCTCCAGTTCATGCTGTGTGCATGTCTCTTGACTGACTGCTTAAGGCGACGGCCCGGTTACTTCCTGATTCTTATAGCTGCTGTGGGCGCACCCCTAATGCGTCTCCAGCCTATTGCTGTGAGTCACTGGATATTTAAACCCCCTCCACCCAGTAGGAGGGGCCTGAGCAACACTAACATTCAGTGTGCTCCTTGACTCTGAAGTTGCCAGGTCCAGTTCTGCTTCTTGTCTGTTTCCGCCATCTCTGGGTAAAACCTCTTGTGTCCTTTGCAGGGCCGGCTCCAGGTTTTTCTGGGCCCTGGGCGAAAGAGTCTCAGTGGGCCCCTTTAATACATACCACGATTCATGATGCAGAGATACCACAGAGAAATATATATATATATATATATATATAGTACAATGCAAAGATTTCACTTCTTACATTACATGAGCGATATCTATTGTAAATTCCACAATAGCTCAGAAACCGGCGAATCGCTGCACACAGAATGCTGGCCCCCATATAAGGCCCCATACGGAATACTGGCCCCCATATAAGGCCCCATACAGAATACTGGCCCCCATATAAGGCCCCATACGGAATACTGGCCCCCATATAAGGCCCCATACGGAATATTGGCCCCCATATAAGGCCCCATACGGAATACTGGCCCCCATATAAGGCCCCATACGGAATACTGGCCCCCATATAAGGCTCCATACGGAATACTGGCCCCCATATAAGGCTCAATACGGAATACTGGCCCCCATATAAGGCTCCATACGGAATACTGGCCCCCATATAAGGCTCCATACGGAATACTGGCCCCCATATAAGGCTCCATACGGAATACTGGCCCCCATATAAGGCTCCATACGGAATACTGGCCCCCATATAAGGCTCCATACGGAATACTTGTCCCCATATAAGGCTCCATACGGAATACTGGTCCCCATATAAGGCTCCATACGGAATACTGGCCCCCATATAACACTCCATACAGGATACTGGTCCCCTTATAAAGCTCCATACAGGATACCGGCCCCCATATAACGCTCCATACAGGATACTGGCCCCCTTATAAAGCTCCATACAGGATACCGGCCCCCATATAACGCTCCATACAGGATACTGGCCCCCTTATAAAGCTCCATACAGGATACTGGCCCCCATATAATGCTCCATACAGGATACTGGTCCCCTTATAACGCTCGATACAGGATACTGGCCCCCATATAATGCTCCATGCAGGCTGTTACCCGCCACATAATGCCCCATACAGGCTGTCCCCCCCTTATAATGCTCCATGCAGGCTGTTACCCCCCACATAATGCCCCATACAGGCTGCCCCCCCCCTTATAATGCTCCATGCAGGCTGTTCCCCCCACATAAAGCACTATGCAGGCTGTCGCCCCCCCCTTATAATGCCCGATGCAGGCTGTTCCCCCCCTTATAATGCCCCATGCAGGATGTCACCCCCTCTCTTTATAATGCCCCATGCAGGATGTCACCCCCCTCTCTTTATAATGCCCCATGCAGGATGTCACCCCCTCTCTCTATAATGCCCCATGCAGGATGTCACCCCCCCTCTCTTTATAATGCCCCATGCAGGATGTCACCCCCTCCTCTCTTTATAATGCCCCATGCAGGATGTCACCCCCCCTCTCTTTATAATGCCCCATGCAGGATGTCACCCCCCTCTCTTTATAAGGCCCCATGCAGGATGTCACCCCCCCCTTATAATGCCCCATGCAGGATGTCACCCCCCCATATTATGCCCCATGCAGGATGTCACCCCCCCCATATTATGCCCCATGCCTCCATACATTAAAAAAAAAATCCAATACTCACCTCACTCCTCACCTGCTGCAGCTGCTCAGGTCCGGACTCCAGCGTCGCCGGTATCTTCCCGCTCTGCGCTCCCTGTGACGGCTCAGGGGAGCGCGCGGTGGAAAGACGTCCCCGCACCCTCTGACCTGAGACGTCACAGGGAGCGCAGAGCAGGAAGACAGCGGATCTGCGGAGGCACGGGGAGAGGTAAGTATCCGGCTGCCGGGGCCCTGAGCAAGCGGCGGAGAAGGGCGGGCGCTGACACCGCTCTCCGCCCATAGCTCGGCGGGGTGCGCGACCGCCAGTGGGCCCCTCTGCCTGCTCAGGGCCCGGCACTTGCCCGGGTGCTGACGCCGGCCCTGTCTGGGGGCTGCATACCCAGACCTGTTATCTGTGACTTCTGTCCGTTTCTGCCATCTCTGGGGGCTGTATACCCAGGCTCGTTCTTGTATCTCATTGTAGTAGCAGTTCCTGTCTGAACTGTATCCTAGCCTGTTATCTGTTTGTCTCTATGTCCGTACCTTCCCTTTTCCTGCAGTATCTGAACCTGCACCTAACTCCAACTCGTCTCTGTACTTCTGTTTGTGAGTTTTGTGTCCACTTGCTACTTCATAGGAAGTACCTTGTGTGTATCTGGTTCTGCTTGTCCCTTTTCCCTTCCTCCGTATCTTCCTGTATTTTCCAGTCTGTTCCATGTGAACAGAGCCCTGTCCTCTCTGCCTTGTCCACCGCACCTGCGGTTTCGCTCCGCTCTGTCTTGCCCACCGCTCCGGCGGTTTCCCTCTGCTCTGACTTTCCCACCGCTCCGGCGGCTTCCCTCTGCTCTGCCTTACCCACCACTCCGGCGGTTCCTCTCTGCTCTGTCTTGCCCACCGCTCCGGCGGCTTCCCTCTGCTCTGCCTTGCCCACTGCTCCGGCGGCTTCTCTTTGCTCTGCCTTGCCCACCGCTCCGGCGGTTTCTCTCTGCTCTGCCTTGCCCACCGCTCTGGCGGCTTCTCTCTGCTCTGCCTTGCTCACCGCACCAGCGGTTTCTCTCTGCTCTGCCTTGCCCACCGCTCTGGCGGCTTCTCTCTGCTCTGCCTTGCCCACCGCTCCGGTGGCTTCTCTCTGCTCTGCCTTGCCCACCGCTCCGGCGGTTCCACTCTGCTCTGCTTTGTCCACCGCACCTGCAGTTTCTCTCTGCTCTGCCTTGTCCACCGCTCCGGCGGTTCCGCTCTGCTCTGCCTTGCCCACCGCACCTGCAGTTTTCGCTCCACTCTACTTGCTCACCGCACCAGCAGTTCCTCTCTGCTCTGCCTTGTCCTCCGCTCCGGCGGTTTCGCTTTACTCTGCTTGTCTACCACATCTGCGGCTCTGTACCTGTCTCCCAGTCTGTACTGGACCCTATCCAGCCTGCGCTCCAACCTGCTAGTACCTCCCGGTCTGCACTCCAGCCCTGCTTGCCATTGCCCACCTGTCTGCATACCAGCCGTGCTTGCCAGTGCCCACCTGTCTGCATACCAGCCGTGCTTGCCAGTGCCCACCTGTCTGCATACCAGCCATGCTTGCCAGTGCCCACCTGTCTGCATACCAGCCTTACTTGCCAAGATCCACCTGCCTGTATGCCAGTCTAACCTGCCTGTTCCTGCATTCCCCGGTGTGGGTCAACAACTGTGACCGGGGTCTGACCTGGAGTTGCACCTGGTCCCTCTGCTCGGTTCCTCCTTGGTCCATGGAGTCGACTAGCCGCCGTGCGACCTTGGTCGGATCGGGTTGATACTTATTTATGCCCCTCCAGGCACTCCTCGGTTCATGGTACAGTGGGATCACTAATCACGCTCACGCCAGTCAGTCCGGGCGCGAGCGTAGCAAGGAGTATGTGAAGCCTTTGACCTAGCACACACAGTACATTGACGCACCCACTTAATTACTTCTTTCTGCCATCCAGGCCACCAAAAACTGCGACTGATAAGTCTCTTAGTCTCAAATTCCTGGATGACCTGCCAACCGAGACTCATGACACTCCACAAACAAGTCTCTCCTAAAGGTTCAAGGCACGAACAACCTCCCATGGGGAGTGTTAGATGGAGCATCTGTTAGAACCCTCCTGTTAGTTTTTTCTATCTTGTGTTTTGTGGTCACATGACCATCTGCCTATATATTCCAGCTCCGCCCTTATGGCTTTGCTGGACTTCAGTGTTGTTTGACTGTTTTGCTAGCCTGGTGCTTCGGTGCCTATCTCTGTCAGTTCGCTTGGTCCTCTGGGACTTCTAGTACTTTTTGTCAGTTTGTCTTTTGTGTTCTACAACAATTTCTGTTTAGGAGGTGTCCCATTTTTGTCCCAAAGAAATTACAGCAGTAATGCTATTCATTTTCCATACTTCATATTTACATGCGCTAAAAAAATTTTCAAAAAATCTTTTCCATTTATTTCTATTTTCTACAGCAGTTATGCTATTCATATTTCATATCTATATACTCAGTGTTACAGTGTGCTACTTTATTTGTTCATTATATATGGAGGTAGCTGCTCTTAGTAAGCACCTGTTCACACCTAGTTTTTGTAGTGGAAGTGCCGTCATTTTCTTTGTTACTAGATTCAGCGTTGACTGAGCACTCCACCCCCACCCCCATGCCGCAGGTGGTTTTAAATGCATCAGGATCTGTCTTTCCCACACATAAGCAGACGGAGGTCTCTTAGAGAGTTATTCACATTGATAGGTCCTGACATCGAGAAAAGCCTTACCGCGGCTGTCAGGTACACATGAATTGGCCAATTTATGCGCTAAGATTTCTCATTTATTTACAGCAGTAATGCTATTCATTTTCCATCCTTCATATTTACATGCGCTAAAAAAATTTTCAAAAAATCTTTTCCATTTATTTCTATTTTCTACAGCAGTTATGCTATTCATATTTCATATCTATATACTCAGTGTTACAGTGTGCTACTTTATTTGTCCATTTTTGTCCCAGTCCTTAGTTCTTTTAGGGACCCCTCCCTTATTTCTATAGGTCTTCGTTCAGACTAGCCGAGGACTAAGGCGGGTCTGTTCACAAGGAACAGGCAGCCCGCTACATCGTAGGGATTCAGCTTAGTCTTACTGTAGGGACAGCTTTCCCCTATCTTTCCTTAGTTCTTGTTGCAGATCATAACAGAATCATCTTAAGCTTTTAGAATCCCATTCTCCAAAACGGAGTCCAATGCCACCACCACAACTCCTTTCTGTAAAATGCTCTCCTCCTCGGCACCGACCGTAGGAGAGAAGCTGCGAGATAAAGCATCGGCTTTAACATTCTTAGTACCAGGGATATAGGTAACAGAAAAATGAAACCGAGAAAAAAAAAGTGCCCACCTAGCTTGACGGGCATTCAAGCGCTTGGCAGCATCCAAATAGATCAAATTCTTATGATCTGTGAAAACCTGAATAGGAAATCTAGCGCCTTCCAAGAAATGACGCCAATGTTCAAACGCGAGTTTAATAGCCAGTAACTCCCAATTTCCAACATCATAATTCAATTCGGTTTCCAAAAATTTTTTCGAAAAGAAGGCACAGGGGTGTACTCCATCCCTGTTCTCCTTAGACAAAACTGCTCTGACCCCCACCAACGAAGCATCGACCTCGACCAAAAAATGCTTGGTCTCATCAGGCTGCATAAGGATAGGGGCAGAACTGAACCTCTCTTTGAGATACTTAAATACTTCAATGGCCTCAGTAGTCTACTGGGTCGTATTCGCACCTTTCCTGGTGAGATCGGTTAGAGGCTTAACAATTACAGAAAAATTCTTAATGAATTTCCTGTAATAATTGGCAAAACCCCAAAATCTCTGTATAGATTTCAAACCAATAGGCCTAGGCCATTCCTGCACAGCATGAACCTTCACAGGGTCCATCTCAAAGCCCTCGCTGGAGACAATGTAGCCCAAAAAACGAATTTTCTGCACAGCGAACTCACATTTCTCCAGCTTAGCAAAGAGTGAATTATCACTCAATAACTGCAAAACTTCATGTACAGTCTGCCAAAGGGACTCCAGATTTGGCGAATAAATCAAAATGTCATCCAAATACACAACCACATTCTTACCAATGAAAGGTCTCAGGATGTCATTAATAAGGTTCTGAAAAAATGCAGGTGCATTGGTAAGACCGAAAGGCATCACCAGATTCTCAAAATGACCTACCGGAGTGTTAAAAGCAGTTTTCCATTCATCACCCTCCTTCACTCGTAACAAATTGTATGCCCCCTGGAGATCAATTTTAGAGAACCACTTGGCCCCCACTAACTGGTTAAACAAGTCAGGAATTAACGGCAATGGGTAGGAATTGCGTACAGTAATCTTATTTCACGAAAATCCAGACATGGACGCAAACCCCCGTCTTTCTTTTTAACAAAGAAAAATCCAACTGCCACAGGTGACTTAGAAGGTCTAATGTGACCAGCAGCCAGGCTAGTCTCTATGTACTCCTCCAAGGCCTTTCTTTCAGGGATAGTCAGATTAAACAAGCGACTCTTGGGAAGAGTAGCTCCCGGAACAAACTCAATGGCGCAATCATAATCCCTATGAGGAGGTAAAACCTGCGACTCCTCCAAAAAAAACCCTCCAAAAATCTTGAATTAGTACAGGTAATTCCCCTTTTCCCACAGCCGTAATGCGACCATTACAACATTTATCATAGCAGTTCGGACTCCAAGACTTAATCACATTAGTAGACCAGTCCAGTAAAGGATTGTGCAGTTTTAACCAAGGCAATCCTAGAACGACCGGAGAGGGTAAATTATCTAATACAACCAAGTCCAAAATTTCTTGGTGAACTCCATTGATAGGGGAAATGCAGCAGTCTTGTGAGTAATACATTTCAAGGGAGTGTTATCAATTGCAATGACAGAAATAGGTGATGACAAAGGTTTGGATTTCAATTTAAGGTTTTCCAAAAACCCTTTATCAATCACATTAAGTGTTGAACCACAATCCACAAATACCTGAAATTCAATCAAAATTTGATGCAAAGTAGTACTCCCTGAAAGAAATACTCCTGCAGAACGTAAACAAGCTATACGGGCGTACCTGACCTTTTTTTTTTCTTTACTTACACGAAGCTCACAATACTTAATCCAATGGTCAGCTTTACCACAATAAGACACAATCCCTCGGCGAACCTCCGGTCTCTTTCCTGAGAGCGGAGCGACATCGTCCCAACCTCCATCGGTTCTCCGCCGTCTGAGCAGATTTTCTGGGGACTAGGACCTGGCATTACAGGAGTCTTTATCCCATTCTGCCTAGATCGCAGCCTCCTATCCACACGAACACCTAATTGCATGGCATCCTGCAGAGTCTCAGGTGCGGGGAATGCAATTAGCAAATCCTTAACCCTTTCACTCAGACCAGCAAGAAATAGACATTTCAGAGCAGGATCATTCCATCTGACTTCAGAAGCCTGTAGCATCGGCATCCCTGCCTCCTGCTAGGCAGAGACGCCGTTCCCCTCACCTCCCTGCTCCGTCCTCGGCGTCCTCCTCCCGCGCTGCTGGCAGCGCTCGCTGCTTCCCGGGCACTGTGCTTAGGGCGGGCGTGCGCTCCCTCTCAAAGGGGCCGCGCACGCCGTCCTAAGGAGTCCCCGGCCAATTGCCGGTGGAGCTCCCATATATAAGGCACCTCCTCCAAAATGGAGGTGCCCGAGCAAAGTTGTTGCAAGCCTTTCACCTCTGCTTCAGCCCTCAGGTCCCGTTGCCAGTCTGTTTTCCAGCTCTGTCTACCTGCTTGCATTCCCTGCGGTCCGACAGTCTGTCTACCAGCATCCGCCAGTCTTTCTATGGACCAGTCCGCCTGTGGATCAGGAGGCACCTGCCTGATACCTGCCGTCACTTGCCGTGACCACCTGCCAGCCAGCCGAGAGACTCTTACCCGCTCACCTGGGAGCGCTCACCTGCTATCCGCCTGCTAGCCTACCTGGAGGCTCTGCCGTCACTTGCCGTGACCACCTGCCAGCCAGCCGAGAGACTCTTACCCGCTCAACTGGGAGCGCTCACCTGCTATCCGCCTGCTAGCCTACCTGGAGATTCTGCCGTCACTTGCCGTAACCACCTACCAGCCAGCCGAGAGACTCTTACCCGCTCACCTGGGAGCGCTCACCTGCTACCCGCCTGCTAGCCTACCTGGAGGCTTTGCCGTCACTTGCCGTGACCACCTGTCTGTCTAGAGACTTTCCCCGTCACTTGCCGTGACCACCTTCCCTTCTACCCAGAGACTGTTCCTGTCACTTGCCGTGTCTACCTGCCCGCCTTCCCTGGGAGCCACCCGCTTCCTTACAAGGACTGCCCCTTTGTATAGTAGCTCAGAGGTTCCACCTCCCAGACCCGTTACAGTTTGCTCGGGCCATGGAACCCGGTGGCACCCAAACTCCCTCGCTCTCGGACCTATGCCATAAACTATCCCGTCAGAGGTCCCAACAGGAGTCCATCCTGAGCCACCTGCGTAGTGCTAACTCCCGCCTGGACACACTGACTACCTCTTTGGGACCTGCTTCCAGTCGCACGACTCCTACCCCGGCAGCGTCGCTGCCCATCAATACCATGGCATCCCTTCCCGGTCCCCGCCTTTCGCCCCGCCTCGTTTTAGTGGAGATCCCGGTCAGGCACGGGGCTTCATTAACCAGTGCACCCTACACTTCGAACTTTTGGCACACCAGTTTTCCACCGACCGAGCCAAAGTGGCCTTCATCATGTCCCATCTCACTGGGGAGGCGCTGGCTTGGCTAAATCCTCTATGGGAGAGAGGAGACCCCCTGGAGTCCAACCTGCCAGTCTTTCTCACGGCCTTCCGGAATTCTTCGACGAACCAGGACAAAAGACCTCATCCGCCTCATCTCTGCTACGCCTCCGTCAAGGGAGTCTCACCGTGGGCCAATATGCCATACGGTTCCGTACCCTTGCTTCTGAGCTTGCCTGGGATAACGACGCCCTGGTGTCCGTCTTCTGGGAGGGTCTGTCCGGTCGAATTAAAGATGAACTTGCCGGTCGGGACATTCCTACCACTCTCGACGACTTAATAACACTTGCCACTCGGATTGACATCCGGTTCCAGGAGCGTACCAAAGAGGTCACACGTGAGAGGAGGTTTCCTCGCCTTGCTCCTACCTTCCAGAATCCCATCGCTTCCTCTGTTACTCCCCAGGCGCACTCACCCGAGCCTATGCAGGTCGACCAGACCAAGATGGTCAAAACCCATCAAGAATCACGCCGTGCCGAGGGGAGCTGCTCCTATTGTGGCAGTAAGGAGCACCGGATCCGTTCCTGCCCGGAGAGGTCGGGAAACGCCTGTGTCTAGGATCGCTCAGAGAGGTCGTCCTAGACAAGAATAAACCCTCTCCATCTCTGATGCTGTCGGTCTCTATCATCTGCAGGGAGAACCGTTGTAGCGTCGGCGTCCCTGCCTCCTGCTAGGCAGGGACGCTGTTCCCCTCTCCGCTCCGTGCCCGGCGTCTTCCTCCCGCCCTGCTGGCAGCTTGCGCTGCTTCCCGGCCACGGTGCTTAGGGCGCGCGCGTTCCCCCTCTCTTAAAGGGGCCGCGCGCGCCGTCCTAAGGAGTCCCCGGCCAATGGCCTGAGGACTTCACCATATATAAGGCACCTCCTCCAAAATGGAGGTGCCCGAGCAATGTTGTTGCAAAGCCTTCACTCTGCTTCAGCCCTCAGGTCCCGTTACCAGTTACCTGCCAGTCACCTGCCAGATTCCTGCCTGTTACCTGCCAGTCACCTGTCAGATTCCTGCTTGAGACCTGCCTGATATCCGTTTACCTGCTTGCAAGCCTGCGGTCCGACGGTCTGCCTTCCGACACCTGTCAGTCTGTCTATGGACCGGCTTGCCCGCTCACCTGGGAGCGCTCATCTGCTACCTGCCTGCTAGCCTACCTGGAGGCTCCGCCGTCACTTGCCGTGACCACTTGCCTGTCCAGAGACTCTTGCCTGCTCACCTGGGAGCGCTCACCTGCTACCTGTCTGCTAGCCTACCTGGAGGCTCTGCCGTCACTTGCCGTGACCACCTGCCTGTCCAGAGACTCTTGCCTGCTCACCTGGGAGCGCTCACCTGCTACCTGTCTGCTAGCCTACCTGGAGGCTCTGCCGTCACTTGCCGTGACCACCTGCCCGTCCAGAGACTCTAGCCCGCTCACCTGGGAGCGCTCACCTGCTACCTGCCTGCTAGCCTACCTGGAGGCTCTGCCGTCACTTGCCGTGACCACCTGCCTGTCCAAAGACTCTTGCCCGCTCACCTGGGAGCGCTCACCAGCCACCTGCCTGCTGTCCTTCTACCCAGAGACTGTCCCTGTCACTTGCCGTGAGTACCCGTCCTTCTACCCAGAGACTGTCCCTGTCTCTTGCCGTGACTACCTGCCCTTCTACCCAGGGACTGTCCCTGTCACTTGCCGTGACTACCTGCCCTTCTACCCAGAGACTGTCCCTGTCACTTGCCGTGACTACCTGCCCGTCTTCCCTGGGAGCCACCCGCTTCCTTACAAGGACCGCCCTCTTGTATAGTTGCTCAGAGGTTCCGCCTCCCAGACCCGTTACAACCGTTACTTCGAACTAGCTCAACTTGATTCTGGAGCTGCCGGAAATCTCATTTCTCAGTCCCTGGTAGAGAAATACCGCATTCCCACCAAACCTCTGGCTGAACCCTTATCTGTCACCTCCGTGGATGGGGGTCTCTTACCGCATCCCATCCAACTTATCACCGAACTCATAACTCTGCAGGTGGGAATGCTGCACTCTGAGAGCATCTTCTTCCATGTTCTACCTGGACTTTCTCATGCCCTTTTGCTTGGCCTACCTTGGCTCCAGAGACATGCACCCGTGCTTGATTGGCAGACTGGAGAAGTCCTTCGCTGGGGGCAGGACTGCCATAAGACTTGTTTAGTTCCCGTTCGTCCTGCCCGTCCTTCTCCTCCCCCAGCCAATCTACCCGGCCTGCCGGTACCTATTGGTCTTATGTTGATGTCTTTAATAAAAAGAAAGCAGAGACATTACCTCCTCATAGACCATACGATTGCCCTATCGACTTGGTACCTGGCGCTACTCCGCCCCGAGGGCGTATCTACCCTTTGTCCGCTGCTGAGACCCGGTCCATGTCTGAATATATCGAGGAGAACCTGGCCCGGGGATTTATCCGGAAGTCTACCTCCCCAGCGGGAGCAGGCTTCTTCTTCGTTAAAAAGAAGGACGGCTCACTCCGTCCCTGCATAGACTATAGAGGCCTTAACCAGGTCACGGTGAAGAATAAATACCCCCTTTCACTCATTCCTGAATTATTTGATCTTCTGAGGGGTGCTAGAATCTTCACCAAGCTGGATCTCCGTGGGGCCTATAACACTGGTTCATATCCGTCAGGGGGGTGAATGGAAGACGGCATTCAACACCCGGGACGGCCACTATGAATACCTCGTAATGCCCTTCGGTCTCTGTAATGCTCCCGCCGTCTTTCAAGAGTTGGTCAATGATATCTTCCGTGACCTTCTCTACTCCTGCGTGGTGGTATACCTGGACGACATCTTGGTCTTCTCTCCGGATCTCCCCACACACCGGAGGGACGTTCGTCAGGTCCTGCTCAGGCTCAGGCAGAACCACCTCTACGCAAAATTTGAGAAGTGCCTCTTTGAACAGACCTCGCTTCCATTTCTGGGCTACATCATCTCTCAGACCGGTCTATGAATGGATCCTGAGAAACTTTCTGCCATCCAGAAGTGGCCCCGACCGGAGGGGTTAAAGGCTATCCAACGGTTCCTGGGCTTCGCCAACTACTACCGCCTCTTCATTCCGCACTTCTCTTCCCGGACTGCCCCTATCTCTGCGCTCACCCGTAAGGGCGCTAATCCCAAAGAATGGCCGCCCGAGGCAGAGGAGGCCTTCCTGTCTTTGAAACAAGCTTTCTCTTCCGCTCCTGTGCTGCACCGTCCGGACAGCAACAAACAATTCTTCTTAGAAGTAGACGCTTCCTCCTCCGGAGCCGGAGCGGTGCTCACCCAAAAGTCGTCTTCCGGAAGAATGGTAACCTGCGGCTTCTTCTCCAAACTCTTCTCCTCATCTGAGCGCAATTATTCTATAGGAGACCGAGAATTGTTAGCCATTAAGTTGGCACTGGAGGAGTGGCGTTATCTGCTCGAGGGGTCTCTTCACCCGGTAATAATCTACATGGATCACAAAAACTTGGCTTATCTCCAGAGTGCCCAAAGACTTAACCCGCGCCAAGCCCGGTGGTCCTTGTTCTTCGCCCGCTTTGATTTCATTCTTCATTTTCGCCCGGCAGACAAAAATATCAAAGCTGATGCCTTGTCCCAATCCTTTTTGCTCTCCGATCTAGAGGAGGAGCCAAAGCACATCATCGACCCCGCCAAGGTGATGCAGGTGGCTCCCGTGGATCTAAATCGTCTCCCACCCGGTAAGACGTTCGTAGCAGTACCTGATCGTGAGAAGGTTCTACACTGAGGACATTCATCTAAGCTAGCTGGCCATGTTGGCCAGAAAAAGACCCTCCTGCTTTTTACCCGGCATTACTGGTGGCCTACCCTGCACAAGGACGTAATAAACTTTGTCTCAGCCTGTGCGTCCTGCGCTCGCAACAAGGTTCCTAGACATCTGCCAGCCAGCCGCCTTTTGCCTCTTCCCATACCTGCTGCCCCGTGGCAGCATATAGCCATGGACTTTATAACGGATCTCCCTGTTTCTGCTGGTTGCACGGTCATTTGGGTGGTCGCTGACCGCTTCTCTAAGATGGCTCACTTCATTCCCCTGCCGGGTCTTCCGTCTGCATTTGAGTTGGCTAAAGACTTTATCCATCATATTTTCCGTCTCCATGGTCTCCCTCTCCACATCGTATCTGACCGAGGAGTTCAGTTCACCTCTCGCTTCTGGAGAGCCATGTGTAAACTGCTGGGGGTCACCTTGGACTTCTCCTCTGCTTATCACCCACAGTCCAATGGTCAAGTAGAGCGGATTAACCAAATCTTAACCAGTTACCTCCGGCACTTTGTTAATGCCCACCATTCCGACTGGGTGGATCTTTTACCGTGGGCCGAATTTTCCTATAATAATCACGAGAGCGAGTCTTCCTCCAAATCCACGTTTTTTATTGTCTACGGTCAACATCCTCGGATCCCGTTTCCCGTCTCCCCCTCGGTGGATAATCCGTCCGCGGAATCTCTTGTTAGCGAATTCTCCTCCATTTGGGAGAGTACCAGGTCCGCACTTCTTCAGTCCTCCGAGCGGATGAAGAAACAGGCTGACAAAAGACGTCTGGATCCGCCCCAATTCCGTCCTGGAGATAAAGTCTGGCTCTCGTCCAAATATGTCCGGCTCAAGATTCCTTCCTACAAGTTAGGGCCTCGGTTCATCGGCCCACTGGAAGTTATCAAACAAATCAACCCAGTGGCCTATAAATTGAAACTCCCGGCCAACTTGCGGATCCCTAACTCCTTCCATGTGTCTCTCCTCAAACCTGTGGTACTTACCTCTTTTTCCAAGTCTACAGGTACGCCTCCTGCTCCAGTTTCCGCTGAGGACGAGTTTGAGGTAGAGAGCATTCTTGCCACCAAAAGGGTAAGAGGAAAGACCTTTTTTCTAGTGGATTGGAAGGGGTTTGGTCCTGAGGAGTGAACGTGGGAGCCCCGGGAGAATATCCATGCCCCGCTCATCCTTGATAAATTTCTCTCTGGCCTAAAAAAGGGGGGGCCTAAAGGGGGGGTACTGTAGCGTCGGCATCCCTGCCTCCTGCTAGGCAGGGACGCTGTTCCCCTCACCTCCCTGCTCCGTCCTCGGCGTCCTCCTCCCGCGCTGCTGGCAGCGCTCGCTGCTTCCCGGGCACTGTGCTTAGGGCGGGCGCGCGCTCCCTCTCTCTTAAAGGGGCCGCGCGCGCCGTCCTAAGGAGTCCGCGGCCAATTGCCGGTGGAGCTCCTATATATAAGGCACCTCCTCCAAATGGAGGTGCCCGAGCAAAGTTGTTGCAAGCCTTTCACCTCTGCTTCAGCCCTCAGGTCCCGTTGCCAGTCTGTTTTCCAGCTCTGTCTACCTGCTTGCATTCCCTGCGGTCCGACAGTCTGTCTACCAGCATCCGCCAGTCTGTCTATGGACCAGTCCGCCTGTGGATCAGGAGGCACCTGCCTGATACCTGCCGTCACTTGCCGTGACCACCTGCCTGCCAGCCGAGAGACTCTTACCCGCTCACCTGGGAGCGCTCACCTGCTATCCGCCTGCTAGCCTACCTGGAGGCTCTGCCGTCACTTGCCGTGACCACCTGCCAGCCAGCTGAGAGACTCTTACCCGCTCACCTGGGAGCGCTCACCTGCTATCCGCCTGCTAGCCTACCTGGAGGCTCTGCCGTCACTTGCCGTGACCACCTACCAGCCAGCCGAGAGACTCTTACCCGCTCACCTGGGAGCGCTCACCTGCTACCCGCCTGCTAGCCTACCTGGAGGCTTTGCCGTCACTTGCCGTGACCACCTGTCTGTCTAGAGACTTTCCCCATCACTTGCCGTGACCACCTGCCCTTCTACCCAGAGACTGTTCCTGTCACTTGCCATGTCTACCTGCCGCCTTCCCTGGGAGCCACCCGCTTCCTTACAAGGACTGCCCCTTTGTATAGTAGCTCAGAGGTTCCACCTCCCCGACCCGTTACAAAGCCCACCTTCTAAAGTGTGTGTAATAAGTCTCAGCATCATCTGACCCCTGATTAAAACGCCTGAGTTCTACCTCAGCAGATGAGATTTGATCAGGATCGTCATATAATAGACCCATAGCAGAAAAAAACTCTTCTACTGACCTCAAGCATGGATCATTAGGTTGAAGAGAAAAGGCCCACCCTTGTGGTTCATTGTGCAAAAGTGACATAATAAAACCAATGCGCTGTGATTCATTCCCAGAGGATCTTGGTCTCAAATGAAAATATAACAAACAAGCATTTTTAAAGGAAAAAAAAATCTTGCTGTTTACCATAAAAAACATCCGTCGGTCCTACCTTGGGTTCCACAAAAAAAGCGCTCCGGAACAGCTACTCACGTGTTGCTGGAGCTCGGCCACCTCCAGAGTGAACCCCTGCAAGAGTTGAGCCAAATCCTGGACAGAAGCCATACTGATCCTCATATAATATTTTTTTTTTTTTTAGGCTGGACTTACTGTTATGATTTGCAACAAGTACTAAGGAAAGAAGGGGAAAGCTTTCCCTACAGTAAAACTAAACTGAATCCCTACGATGTAGCAGGCTGCCTGTTCCTAGCGAACGGACCCGCCTTAGTCCTAGGCTAGTCTGAACGAAGACCTATAGAATAAAGGGAAGGGGTCCCTAAAAGAACTAAGGACTGGAACAAAAATGGGACACCTCCTGAAACGAGAAAGTTGTTGCAGAACACAAAAAGATAAACTGACAAAAAGGTACTAGAGGTCCCAGAAGGACCAAACGAACTGACAGAGATAGGCACAGAAGCACCTGGCTAGCAAAACAGTCAAACAACACTGAAGTCCAGCACAGCCAAAAAGACGGAGCTGGAATATAAAGGCAGATGGTCACGTGACCGCAAACACAAGATGGAAAAAAACAAACAGGAGAGATCTAACATCCAGCACACGATTCCAGAGATTTGGGCTTTATATTTGGTGCCAATTCATATGGTCTTTAGCAAGAGGGCATGGCTTGCAGGGTAATTATGCACAGAAGCCTAAACACACGTCCCCGAGGATCCTGTGAGCCACGCCTCCTTGTAAAGACCATGAAATCAGCACTACATAAAAGGGCCCATATCTCAGTGTTCTGGGACCAGTACAGTAGCCCATGTCATAGCCACTGCCATAAGCCAACATGAAGAGCAAGAGCCGTACAGTCCAATCCCTTGTGAACAGCTCTGCAGACAGACCACTCCAAGAAAGCGGCAGCTAGAAGAGGAGCTCAAGCAAGATGTTGTCATTGTCAATCTGAGGAATCCAGCAGAGAGCTAAAAACCTGAAGGGCCTTTGTGGCATCAGTACCATAAGCGGCTGGTGTACTAGTCAGGCTACAAGGGCAGCCAGAGTTCTCAGGCCTCATCTCTCTTAATGGTGACAGCTTTCACGAACTGCTGCCATTTCCCTCTTTCTGTTACACAGACGGCTCCCCATAAACCCCTTTCTGACACTCAAACTTCTCCATTTGCTCCTTTTTATACAGACTGCTCGCTGTTTCCCAACCTCTGTTACAGAGACCTCTCCCTCCTGTTACAGATTTCTATCCATACCTCCAGCTCTTTACACAGGCTGCTCCCTTCAGGGTACACAGACTTTCTCCCCACACTCCCCTCTGTTGCACAGACTTTCTCCCCTCTGTTACAGATTTCTATCCATACTTCCAGCTCTATAACACAGACTTCTCCCCTCTGTCACAGAGACTTCTCCACATACCCCCTCTATTACACAGACTGCTCCCTCCAGGGTACATATACTTTTCCCCTCTGTTACGACTGCTCGCTTCTGTTATAGATTTCTATCCATGTCTCCATCTTTTACACAGACTTCTCCCCACACTCTCCTTGGTTACACAGACTTCTCCGTCCAGGTACACAGACTTCTCCCCATACCCATCTCTAACACAGACTGCTCCCTCCAGGTGCACAGACGTTCTCCCCATACTCTCCTCTTACACAGAATTCTCCCCATACCCACCTTTATCACACAGACTGCTCCCATTTTTGGGACAAGTCTGTATAAGCTGTGAGGCAGTGACTGGGATCATATACAAGGGACGTTATATATCCCCAGAATGTTTACAGAGACCTATTAATTCCATTGGAGTGCGTTGGAGTCACAGAAACAGCTGCGGCTCAAATGCAGGAATGAAGGTGAACATTGACCTGGTCAGGCTATCTGGCTTATGCAGATTAAGTAAAACCCGGCAGGGCCTTCATTTCTTGGAGGAGGCTACAGGAAGGCAGTGGGGCGGCCTCCTCCCTCCAACCCGGGGTTTTCAGTGGCTCTTGCCACAGGTCCTTTAAAAACCCTGCATTAAGGATTAGTGTTGTTCAGTGTTGGGACCTGCTAGGAGCATAGCAGGAAAGCTCAGCGGGCCTGTGAGCAGCTGAACCCACGCCTGGGAAGGCTCTGCACCCGTCAGGCTCTGAGCGGCCCGACGCGGCCGTTGCCCCTGACAACCGTTGTTTATGGACTTATGTTAACGCGGCTGTGAACCGGAGGACTTTCTGTTTACCCGTGAGTTGCTGAATAAAACCTGCTTATGTTGGACTTGCTTGGGTCACTGCCTCAGTTACTGCACGGTGTGAACACCGACCCCCTTACAGCTTGGTGGAGAATGCAGGCATTGTGACTGATGCATACCCCACTGGCAGCTGCATCACCACAATCCGCCCTGCCATCTTTCAGCCCAAACCAGTGGACAAAATGGAGGAGCTGTTAAGGCAATTGGTCCTCACGCAGCAGGAGCAGTTTAAGCAGCAGCACACCAATGAGATGATCGTGCAGCAGCTCACAGCTCTGCGGAAGACGCCGACGGCACCAGCCCCGGAACGTCGAGAGGCCCGGGACAAGGTTCGCTCAGCATTGAGGAAGATGGGACTGGAGGACGACATGGAAGCCTTCCTGACCATCTATGAACGCACAGCAGAGCGGGAAAACCTACCAGCCGGCCAGTGGGCGGAAGTGGTGGCTCCATTTTTGGTTGGCGATGCCCAGAAGGCCTACTTCGACCTCAGTTGGGAGGACTCACAGGACAACCAGAAGCTCAAAGGTGAGATCCTTGCCCAACTGGGGGTCAATACATACGTGAGGGCTCAGAGCATATTTTCATGGGCCTTTGTGGGGACCCGACCCGCCCAGTCTCAGGCTTATGACATTCTGCAGCTGGTAAAGAGGTGGCTCCAGCCTGAACCTTCTGCAGCTGGTAGAGAGGTGGCTCCAACCAGAGACTTTGACTCCAGCCCAGATGGTGGAGAGGGTGGTGGTCGATCGGCTGGTGAGGACTCTGCCGGCCGCTATCCAACGTTGGGTGGGGCAAGGGGACCCCGACACCCTCGACCAGGTGGTCAGCCTGATCGAGCGGTACATGGCCACTCAGGACTTTATACGGGACTCTGCCCCTCACGGGTGTCATGCCAGACCCTGCCAACCCAGGAACCGGGAAAGGGGTCGCATCACTCTGCTGAGGACAGTCAGCACCATACCCGTGCTGAAGGGGTCCCCCCCGAGTGAGAGTGTCAGGAGATCGGTTCCCTCCCAAACGGTCATAAGAACTAATAGTACCTCCACCATTAGGTGCTGGTGGTGTCAGGGGCCGAGACATGTGGTTGCTAACTGCCCCGTGACTACAGAGCCCATGGACTGCGGGTATACCCGCCGGGTCTCAATGTACGCCCAGACCGTCTGCACTGCGAATGCCAACTCCCCGGTCAGTGAACCCCAACTGTGCCAGGTACTGGTTAATGGGTACCCCACGGAGGCCCTCCTAGACTCGGGGAGCCTAGTGACTTTGGTACATGGGTCGCTGGTGGCAGGAGACAACCCCAGTGGATGGACAGTCGGGGTTGTGTGTAGAATAAAACAATTGTGCACTTTGGTACCACCCTCAGACCGACGGGCTAGTAGAACTGTTCAATAAATCCCTCAAGTCCATGTTAAAAAAGGTGGTTTCTAAGGACGGAAGGGATTGGGACATGTTGCTACCCTGTTTGATGTTCGCCGTCCGTGAGGTACCCCAGGCTTCCACAGGGTTCTCTCCCTTTGAGTTATTGTACGGCAGACACCCTAGGGGTCTGTTGGACGTAGCCAAAGAAACGTGGGAACAAGAGCCAACTCCACATAGGAGTATAACTGAACACGTGGCTAGTATGCAGGACCGGATCGCGGCAGTCATGCCCATCGTGAAAGAACATCTGTTAGATGCCCAGGCAGCACAGAGGCGCACATATAATTAAAGAGCCACGGTCAGGTCTTTTAACAAGGGCGATCGGGTGTAAGTACTGGTACCCACAGCCGAGAGTAAGCTCATGGCCAAGTTGCAAGGGCCATATGAGGTTCGAGAAAAGGTGGGGGTGATAAATTACTGGGTGTATCAGTCCGGAAGGAATAAACCTGAGCAGCTTTATCATGTAAACCTGCTAAAACCTTGGAAAGATCGAGAGTGTTGTTACAGACGTCACTCCGGGCATGCCGCCAGAGAGTTCTCTACCTTCAGCCAGTGATGCGTCCGGGGGAGAGGTCCGGATAAGTGATGCTCTCACTAAACAGCATCGACGGGAGGCTCGCTCGCTGGTACAGCAGAATACCGACATGTTCTCAGAGCTACCGGGTGGGACTACGGTTCTCCAACATGACATTGTACCAAACCTGGGGTAAGGGTACGAATGAGACAGTACCGGGTACCCGAAGCCTGGAGGCAAGCCATCACGGCTGAGGTAAAACAAATGCTCCAGTTAGGCGTTATCGAGGAATCATGGAGTGAGTGGGCTAGCCCCATCGTACTGATCCCGAAACCAGACGGATCTTTACGCTTCTGTAAAGATTTCCGGAAATTAAATGAGGTGTCGAAGTTGGACCTTTATCCAGTACCCAGGGTGGATGAGCTGATTGAGAGACTGGGGCTGGCCCAGTACTTTACCACGCTTGATCTCACCAAGGGTTACTGGCAGGTACCTCTCATGAAATCGGCAAAGGAAAAAAACGCCTTCATAACTCCGGAGCGTGTACAGTGCTAGCCAAAAGTATTGGCACCACTGCAATTCTGTCAGATAATACTCAGTTTCTTCCTCAAAATGATTGCAATCACAAATTCTTTGGTATTATTCTCTTCATTTAATTTGTCTTCAATGAAAAAACACAAAAAGAATTGTCCTAAAGCCAAATTGAATATAATTCCACACCAAACCTAAAAAAGGGGGTGGACAAAAGTATTGGCACTGTTTGAAAAATCATGTGATGCTTCTCTAATTCGTGTAATTAACAGCACCTGTAACTTACCTGTGGCACCTAACAGGTGTTGGCAATAACTAAATCACACATGTAGCCTGTTAACACGGATTAAAGTTGACTCAACCTCTGTCCTGTGTCCTTGTGTGTACCACATTGAGCATGGAGTAATGAAAGAAGACCAAAGAACTGTCTGAGGACTTGAGAAACCAAATTGTGAGGAAGCATGAGCAATCTCAAGGCTACAAGCCCATCTCCAAAGACCTGAATGTTCCTGTGTCTTCCGTGCGCAGTGTCATCAAGAAGTTTAAAGCCCATGGCACTGTGGCTAACCTCCCTAGATGTGGACAGAAAAGAAAAATTGACGAGAGATTTCAACGCAAGATTGTGCGGATGGTGGATAAAGAACTTCGACTGACATCCAAACAAGTTCAAGCTGCCCTGCAGTCCGAGGGTACAACAGTGTCAACCCGTACTATCCGTCGGCGTCTGAATGAAAAGGGACTGTATGGTAGGATACCCTGGAAGACCCCACTTCTTACCCCGAGACATAAAAAAGCCAGGCTGGAGTTTGCCAAAACTTACCTGAGAAAGCCTAAAACGTTTTGGAAGAATGTTCTCTGGTCAGATGAGACAAAAGTAGAGCTTTTTGGCAAAAAACATCAACATAGAGTGTACAGGAAAAAAAAGAGGCATTCAAAGAAAAGAACATGGTCCCTACAGTCAAATATGGCGGAGGTTCCCTGATGTTTTGGGGTTGCTTTGCTGCCTCTGGCACTGGACTGCTTGACCGTGTACATGGCATTATGAAGTCTGAAGACTACCAACAAATTTTGCAGCATAATGTAGGGCTCAGTGTGAGAAAGCTGGGTCTCCCTCAGAGGTCATGGGTCTTCCAGCTGGACAATGACCCAAAACACACTCCCAAAAGCACTATAAAATGGTTTGAGAGAAAGCACTGGAGACTTCTAAGGTGGCCAGCAATGAGTCCAGACCTGAATCCCATAGAACACCAGTGGAGAGATCTCAAAATGGCAGTTTGGAGAAGGCACCTGTAGCATCGGCGTCTCTGCTTCCTGCTAGGCAGAGACGCTGTCCCTCTCACCTTCCTGTTCAGCGCACGGCGTCCTCCAGCGCTCCTTCCCTCGCTGCTGCCGGCACGCGCTCCTTCCCAGGCACTGTGCTTAGGGCGCGCGCTCCCCTTCTCTTAAAGGGACCGCGCGCTGTCCTAAGGAGTCCCCGGCCAATAGCCGTAGGACTTCCCTATATAAGGCACCTCCTCCAAAATGGAGGTGCTCGAGCAAAGTTGTTGCAAAGCATACTCACCTCTGCTTCATCCCTCAGGTCCCGTTGCCAGCCTGACTACCAGTCCTGTCTGCCTGCTTGTCTTCTCTTCAGCCCGACAGTCTGTCTCCTGCATCCGCCAGTCTGTCTATGGGCAAGGCCACCTGCGGACCAGGAAGCACCTGCCAGTTACCTGCCTGCTACCTGCCGTACCTGCTAGCCCGCTCACCTGGGAGCGCTCACCTGCTACCCGCCTGCTAGCCTACCTGGAGGCTCCGCCGTCACTTGCCGTGACCACCTGCCTGCCAGCCAAGAGACTCTTACCCGTTCTGCCGTCACTTCCCGTGACCATCTGCCTGCCAGCCAAGAGACTCTTACCCGCTCAGCCGTCACTTGCCGTGACCGCCTGCCTGCCAGCCAAAATACTCTTACCCGCTCAGCCGTCACTTGCCGTGACCACCTGCCTGCCAGCCAAGAGACTCTTACCTGCTCTTCCGTCACTTCCCATGACCACCCACCTACTCACCCAGAGACTGCTACCTACCTGTTGTGTCCACCTGCTACTCCGGTCAGTCCCAGCTACCTGACCCGTGGGAGCCACCTGCTCTATTACAAGGTCGTCCCCAGAATAACACCTGCCCCTCGGGGTCCCTCCTTGTTCCAAGGCACAGAGGTTCCACCACCCGGCCCCGTTACAGTTTGCTCGGGCCATGGAACCCGGTGGCACCCAAGCTCCCTCGCTCTCTGACCTGTTCCAAGAAGTCTCCCGTCAGAGATCCCAACAGGAATCCATCCTGAACCTCCTGCGTAATGTCAACTCCCGCCTGGACACACTGACTGCTCCACCTGGACCTGCCTCCAGTTGTACGACTCACGCCCCGGCAGCGCCGCTGCCCATCAATGCCATGGTACCCGGTCCGGGTCCCCGGCTCTCTGCACTGCCTCGTTTTGGTGGAGATCACGCCTTGGCTCGAGGCTTCATTAACCAGTGCACCCTGCACTTTGAACTCTTGGCACATCACTTTACCACTGACCGGGCCAAAGTGGCCTTCATCATGTCCCATCTCACTGGGGAAGCACTGGCTTGGCTAAATCCCCTATGGGAGAGAGGGGATCCCCTGTTATCTAACTTGTCAGCTTTCCTCACTGCTTTCCGGAAAGTCTTCCATGAACCGGGACGAAAGACCTCATCAGCCTCCTCTCTGCTACGTCTCCGCCAAGGGAGTCTCACCGTAGGCCAATATGCCATACGGTTCCGTACCCTCGCTTCTGAGCTTGCCTGGGATAACGAGGCCCTGCTGTCCGTCTTCTGGGAGGGTCTTTCCGGTCGGATTAATGATGAACTTGCCGGTCGGGACATCCCTACCACCCTGGACGACCTGGTGTCACTTGCTACCCGGATTGACATCTGGTTCCAGGAATGTACCAAGGAAACCACCCGTGAGAGAAGGTTTCCCCGCCTTGCTCCTAACTTCCAGAGACCTGTCTCTTCTTCAGTCACTCCCCGGGCGCACTCACCCGAGCCCATGCAGGTCGACCAGACCAAGTTGGTCAAATCCTGCCAGGGGTCACGCCGGGCCGAGGGGAGCTGTTTCTATTGTGGCAGCAAGGAGCACCTGATCTGTTCCTGCCCGGAGAGGCCGGGAAACGCCGGTGTCTAGGATCGCTCGGAGAGGTCGTCCTAGACAAAAGTAAGTCCTCTCCCTCCCTGACTTTGTCTGTCTCTTTCTCCCGGGGAGAGGATCGGCACTTTGAAATCGCCCACCTGGACTCTGGAGCTGCTGGGAACCTCATCTCCCAGTCCTTGGTAGAGAGATAGCGTATTCCCACCAAGCCTCTCACTGAACCTTTGTCTGTTGCCTCCGTGGATGGTAGACTCCTTCCAGTGCCCATCCTGCTCGTCACTGAACCCTTAACTCTGCAGGTGGGAATGCTGCACTCAGAGAAGATCTCCTTCCATGTGCTATCCGGACTCTCTCACTCCCTGTTTCTAGGTCTACCCTGGCTCCAGACACATGAACCCGTATTGAACTGGCGATCCGGTGAAGTACTCCAGTGGAGTCCAGACTGCCATAAGACGTGCCTGGTTCCGGTCCACCCAGCTCGCCCTCCGCCTACTCCAGCTAATCTACCCGGTCTCCCGGCTCCATACTGGCCCTATGCGGACGTCTTCGGTAAAAAGGAAGCAGAGACATTGCCACCTCATAGGCCATATGACTGCCCGATCGACCTGGTACCTGGCGCCACTCCTCCCCGTGGGCGTATTTACCCGTTGTCTGCGGCCGAAACCTGGGCCATGTCTGAATACATTGAAGAAAATCTGGCTAGGGGATTTATCCGAAAATCTACCTCCCCGGCTGGAGCCGGATTCTTCTTTGTCAAAAAGAAAGATGGCTCACTACGTCCCTGTATTGACTACAGAGGACTCAATCTAATCACTGTAAAAAAAAAATACCCCCTGCCGCTCATCTCCAAATTGTTTGACCGTCTCAAGGGCGCCAGGATCTTCTCCAAGCTGGATCTAGGAGGAGCATATAACCTGGTCCGTATCCGTCAAGGAGACGAGTGGAAGACAGCATTCAATAGCCGGGACGGTCACTATGAGTACCTTGTGATGCCCTTCGGTCTCTGTAATGCCCCCGCTGTCTTTCGAGAGCTGGTCAACGACATCTTCCGTGACCTCCTGTACTCCTGCGTAGTGGTATACCTGGACGATATCTTGGTCTTCTCTCCGGATCTCCCCACACACCGGAGGGATGTTTGTCAGGTCCTGCTTAGGCTTCGGCAGAACCACCTCTATGCCAAATACGAGAAGTGCCTCTTCCACCAGACCTCCCTTCCATTCTTGGGCTATGTTATCTCCCAGACAGGTCTGCAAATGGATCCCGAGAAGCTCTCTACCATCCTAAAATGGCCCCGTCCAGAGGGATTGAAGGCGATACAGCGATTCCTGGGCTTCGCCAATTACTATCGTCTTTTCATCCCACACTTCTCGTCCCGGACTGCACCCATATCTGCGCTTACCCGTAAGGGGGCAAATCCCAAGGTATGGTCGCCTGAAGCCGAGGAGGCCTTCCTTTCCTTAAAGAGAGCCTTCGCCTCTGCCCCCTTCCTGCACCGTCCGGACTGCAATAAACAATTCTACCTGGATGTTGGTGCCTCCGGAGCCGGAGCGGTACTCACCCAAAAATCTTCTACCGGGAGAATGGTAACCTGCGGCTTCTTCTCCAAAATCTTCTCCTCATCTGAGCGCAACTACTCCATAGGAGACCGTGAATTGCTAGCCATCAAATTGGCACTGGGGGAGTGGCGCTATCTGCTTGAAGGGGCTCTTTACCCGGTGATCATCTACTCGGATCACAAAAACCTGGCATATCTCCAAAATGCCTAGAGACTTAATCCACGCCAGGCCCGGTGGTCGTTGTTTTTTGCCCGCTTCGACTTCATACTTCATTTCCGCCCGGCGGACAAGAGCGTCAAAGCTGATGCCTTGTCCCGGTCCTTCCTGTCCTCCGATCAAGAGGAGGAGCCTACGCACATCATTGACCCCTCCAAGGTGATGAATGCGGCCCCCTTGGATCTGACTCGTCTTCCACCCGGTAAGACGTTTGTAGCAGTACCAGATCGGGAGAGGGTTCTTCGCTGGGGACATTCTTCTAAACTAGCTGGCCATGCTGGCCAAAAGAAGACCTTCCAGCTCATTACCCGGCATTACTGGTGGTCTACCCTGCGTAAGGACGTTGTAGACTTCGTCGCGGCCTGTTCATCCTGTGCCCGTAACAAAGTTCCCAGACATCTACCAGCTGGCCATCTCCTGCCCCTTCCCGTACCTGCTGCTCCATGGCAGCACATTGCTATGGACTTTATCACCGATCTTCCTGTTTCTGCTGGTTGTACAGTCATTTGGGTGGTCGCTGACCGCTTTTCTAAAATGGCCCACTTCATTCCCCTGCCTGGTCTCCCATCTGCACCCGAGCTGGCTAAAGACTTTATCCGCCACATCTTCCATCTCCATGGCCTACCCCTCCACATCGTGTCGGATCGTGGGGTTCAGTTCACCTCACGCTTCTGGAGAGCCACATGTAAGCTGCTAGACATCAACCTGGATTTCTCCTCCGCTTACCACCCACAGTCCAATGGTCAAGTAGAGCGGATCAATCAGATCCTGACCAGCTACCTCCGGCACTTCGTTAATGCCCACCATTCGGATTGGGTGGATCTCCTACCATGGGCCGAATTCTCTTATAATAACCATGAGAGCGAATCCTCTTCCAAATCCCCGTTCTTTATAGTCGGTGGCCAACATCCCCGGATTCCAGTTCCTGTCTCCTCTTCTGTGGACAACCCTGCCGCGGAGTCTCTTTTCAGCGAATTTTCTACTATTTGGGAGAGTACCAGGTCCGCTCTTCTTCTGTCCTCCAAGCGGATGAAGAGATATGCTGATAAGAGACGTCTGGATCCGCCTCAATTCCGTCCGGAACCCAAGGTTTGGCTCTCCTCCAAACATGTGCGGCTCAAGATACCCTCCTACAAGTTAGGTCCTCGCTTCATCGGATCCTTCGAAGTCCTCAGGCAAATTAACCCAGTGGCCTACAAATTAAAACTCCCGGCCACCCTACGCATTCCCAACTCCTTCCACGTATCCCTCCTCAAACCCCTTGTCCTTAACACTTTTTCCGACAATCCAGGTACTCCTCCTACTCCGGTTTCTGCTGAGGACGTCTTTGAAGTGGAGAGTATCCTGGCCACCAAGAGGGTAAGAGGGAGAACCTTTTTTCTGGTGGATTGGAAGGGGTTTGTGTAGCACCCTGAGGATTCGGCTGCTACAGGGGTATTACACCTCAAGCCAGAGGTGTGATATTCCACTCCCGGGTAAGGATGGAGTGTGGAACTGAGCTCAGTTAGCTGCATGCACTACACACATCCCATTTCCGAGGAACAGACCGACGGTACTCCCACTAGAGAAATGTGCAGGTACGACAGTGTCTGTTCCTGGCTGGAGTGGGAGGGGGGTGGAACATCCCAGTAGTGTAGGGGCAGATAGGGGGAGCAGTCTGGGTAGTGCTAGGAGCTCATTGGGTGCTGGTCACCTGAGCTCACACATAGAGGGAGTATATAAGGTGGGAACCATCTGAGATCAGGGTCAGTCTTTTGCAGAGTGAGGTCAGTCTGTCAGAGCAGAGGAGAAGAGCAGCTCCAAGGCCAAGAGAGAGAGAGAGGAGAAAGAAAGACCCAGAGGGGGAGAAAGAAGGAACTCCAAGAGCCAAAATTAGACCAGAGGGTGAAGAGTTGGCAACAGGGTACCGGATCCCAAGCTGGCAGAGGCTACAGCACACCTTAGCCAGGAACCGGAGGTCGTGGGCAGGATCGATCTGCCACGATCACCCACTAAATCCACCCGGAAGGCAGACCAGGAATAGGGTCAGGGAACCCAGAGACAAGGGTTTACCACCAAGAGGCCCGAGGGAGCCGGACATAGGTGGATCCCTGGTGGGGAAGGCCAGAGAAGAGGACAGGACAGAAAGGGAGCTCAGGACCACGCTCCAGAATCACCTGGGGGTTGGCCGAGTCCAGGACCCGGTGGACGCAGCACGGCTCGGGTGGTCACTTAAGGCCGGAGTGACCAGAACAACTGCAGTAAGTAAACAAACCCTGAACTGCACAGCCCGACTCTGAGTCTCATTTCCATCCCCGCTGCACCACCACAACCCCCATCCTCTGCAACTGACCCCCTGAGGCTATACCCCTCCCGTTGGGGGTTATACTACCTGAGCTGCACATACATCACCAGCCTCAGCGGACCCTGCTGCAGCGGCGGCCGTATTGACCGCAATTCAACGGGTGGCGTAGTCGACACAAAAGAACATCTAGTAACATCATAAGGACTGCCACACACTGAGCTTGACACCCTGGGCACGGACCGGGTCACAGCCACTCGGAGACTACAACCCCCATCTGATCCGGCTCCGGGTATCCCTAACAACATGGCCCAGGGGGCGCGTCAACTTTGGCGTAGTCGGCAGGATAACGTGCCCGCAACAACCGGGTACTGCGTGCCTGAAGAAAAGTTCATCGTTACCTTAAAAAGAAGTCTCCTGCCGGTTCCGGAGGGTCCCCGCCATCGGGCCCCATCACAGGTCGTTTCCCGCCGGTTGTCCGCCATTTGCAGCTTTTTCCCGCCATCCATGGAGTTTCCCGCCACTGGGAGACGATTCCCGCCATTTCCGAAGATTTCCCGCCTTGGAAGAGCGGACGCCATTATGGGCGTGCCAGAGGGTGGCAAGAGGCCACCTCCCATCGTGGGCCAGGTCGAAGAATGGCGCCAAAAGCGGAAACCGCCCCCACCAACAGAGACTGTGATGCTGGAAGTGTCCATCAGCGTGAGAGAACTGCCCCTGGAACTGAAGTTGCCCCGGGGCCACCCTCAATGTGGGCGGAGACAGAAGAAGAGAACAAAGATGGGTGTCGCCTGGAGCAGTCTGGAGAGAGCGCACCCGGAGACAAGACGTCTGGAAGAGAGTCCAGAGAGAGCCTACCCGGAGATGGAGGGAGAGTCAGGCAGCACCGACCCAGTGGTCAGGAGCCTGTTGCAGGTCGCCACTCCAGAAGGCCTGCTGGAGATCCTAGCACAGCTCCCCCGAGACCGGGAGTGTGCACAGACCGCGCTGGAGGGCCTCGCACGGAGGATGGCCCGGGTGCAGCGAGAGACGTTGGCGGAGTGGAGCCGAGAGATGGCCCAGCAGACCGGAACCCGTCAGCGGAGCACGCCACCCGAGACGAGGAGACAGACCGCCTATGAGGATGGCGCAGGAGGAATGAAGGCAGGAGACGGCGCCGAGAAGGGAGCTGAACGGACGGAGGCAGGTAAAGGGGACGTCTCTACCCCGAGCCGGGAAACCGCGTGCCTGCCCCAGCTCCCCGTCGCAGAGCCCGAAATTTCCCCTGCCGTGCCCGTCGCTGCATCGTCACCGCCGCCGACTAGGCCTCAACCGGAAACCGCGGCCGCGACCCCTGTGACGTCACGCGCCTCGACCTCGAGCGTGGCCAAGCAGGAAATACCACCGGCCTGGTCGCAAGGCCTAGTACCCCCGGGCGCCGCAATACCAACAGCGCCCCCTACCTCCGCGGAGCCACCGGCCTGGCCGCAGGGCCGAATAACCCAGGGCGCCGCCGTTCTTACGGTGCCCTTTGCCTTTAAGGTGCCCCAGGCCTGGTCGCAAGGCCTGGTTAACCCGGGCGCCGCTACCATCAACGCGCCCTCAACATCTAGAGTGCCGCACCTGGGTGAAAATCTATTTGCCCAGCATACGTGCCCGGATGGGCAGCCCTTCATATGGCCCCAGGAGTACATTCAGCTGGAACTCCAGAGAGCAAGGCCCATGTGCGAGCCCCTGATTCCGGCTCCGAAGCCCGTAAAGAGGACCTCGCCCCCGCTGGAGGAGGCACAGTTCGAGTGGGACCCCACTGGAGAAGACCTCATGGGGTTCACTCAGGAGACTCGGGCGGCCGCAGCAGAGCGTGCAGAGTGCTGCCGGCAGCAGCTCGAGGTCTTCGAGAGGGAGCGGAGAGAGAGGCGGGTCCGGGAACAGCAAGCGCAGATAAGGAGCGCGGAGCAGAAGAGCCGGACCAGGAGGAATCCCCGTGCAGCTCATGGTCCCCCTTCCACCGGGACTGTGATAAAATTCAACATGCAGCACGGATGGGGCTTTATTAGAGACCATCAGACCCCCGGCGACGTCTTTGTAACCCGCAGAGACGTAGAAAGCCATCTGCCGGAGGGACACAGAGGTCGTGACCTGTATGTAGGGGACGAGGTCACCTTCACCCGGCACAAGTGTGCCAAAGGACCCTACGCCCTCCATGTGCATCGCCTGACGGAGGAGGAGCTGCGGTGTGAAGAGGAGCAAGAGGATCCGGACGGGTCTGAAGGAGGAGCAGGAGTACGCCGTCATTAAAGTACGGTAAAGAGACTGTACATAGTTACCCGTCAGGGTATAAGAACTGTTACTGCTGCTAGTTAAAATATAGTCCCCGTTGGGACCAGCAGATTGAACTGTTAACCCCGTGTGTCCCTATTCCCACTGACCGAGGACTGAGAGCGGTCAATCCTCCCTAATACCTGGCCGAGGACTGAGAGCGGCCATATCCCTTGTATATAGTTGCGCTTTCTAAGGCGCCCCCTACCGGTTTTATAGGAAACTGTTGTTTTTACTACAAGAGACTGTCGCACTTTACCCGGTCACAAGTTGCACCGTGACCGGAGGAACCAGAAACAAGAATGTTTATATGAAAAGTTTATGCTGATAATATATAATGTTTTATATGTTTATGTTTTAAAAAAAAAATTGTATGTTTTGGATGTTTTTGTTTATATCTTACAGCCCGAGGACGTGCTGTGATTTACCAGGGGGGAATGTAGCACCCTGAGGATTCGGCTGCTACAGGGGTATTACACCTCAAGCCAGAGGTGTGATATTCCACTCCCGGGTAAGGATGGAGTGTGGAACTGAGCTCAGTTAGCTGCATGCACTACACACATCCCATTTCCGAGGAACAGACCGACGGTACTCCCACTAGAGAAATGTGCAGGTACGACAGTGTCTGTTCCTGGCTGGAGTGGGAGGGGGGTGGAACATCCCAGTAGTGTAGGGGCAGATAGGGGGAGCAGTCTGGGTAGTGCTAGGAGCTCATTGGGTGCTGGTCACCTGAGCTCACACATAGAGGGAGTATATAAGGTGGGAACCATCTGAGATCAGGGTCAGTCTTTTGCAGAGTGAGGTCAGTCTGTCAGAGCAGAGGAGAAGAGCAGCTCCAAGGCCAAGAGAGAGAGAGAGGAGAAAGAAAGACCCAGAGGGGGAGAAAGAAGGAACTCCAAGAGCCAAAATTAGACCAGAGGGTGAAGAGTTGGCAACAGGGTACCGGATCCCAAGCTGGCAGAGGCTACAGCACACCTTAGCCAGGAACCGGAGGTCGTGGGCAGGATCGATCTGCCACGATCACCCACTAAATCCACCCGGAAGGCAGACCAGGAATAGGGTCAGGGAACCCAGAGACAAGGGTTTACCACCAAGAGGCCCGAGGGAGCCGGACATAGGTGGATCCCTGGTGGGGAAGGCCAGAGAAGAGGACAGGACAGAAAGGGAGCTCAGGACCATGCTCCAGAATCACCTGGGGGTTGGCCGAGGCCAGGACCTGGTGGACGCAGCACGGCTCGGGTGGTCACTTAAGGCCGGAGTGACCAGAACAACTGCAGTAAGTAAACAAACCCTGAACTGCACAGCCCGACTCTGAGTCTCATTTCCATCCCCGCTGCACCACCACAACCCCCATCCTCTGCAACTGACCCCCTGAGGCTATACCCCTCCCGTTGGGGGTTATACTACCTGAGCTGCACATACATCACCAGCCTCAGCGGACCCTGCTGCAGCGGCGGCCGTATTGACCGCAATTCAACGGGTGGCGTAGTCGACACAAAAGAACATCTAGTAACATCATAAGGACTGCCACACACTGAGCTTGACACCCTGGGCACGGACCGGGTCACAGCCACTCGGAGACTACAACCCCCATCTGATCCGGCTCCGGGTATCCCTAACAACATGGCCCAGGGGGCGCGTCATTTGGTCCTGAGGAAAGAACTTGGGAACCCAGGGAGAACATCAACGCTCCGCTTCTCCTTGAGAAATTTCTCTCTGGCCTAAAAAAGGGGGGGCCTAAAGGGGGGGTACTGTAGCATCGGCATCTTTGCCTCCTGCTAGCCTGGTCAGGCTATCTGGCTAAGGCAGATTAAGTAAAACCCGGCAGGGCCTTCATTTCTTGGAGGAGGCTACAGGAAGGCAGTGGGGCGGCCTCCTCCCTCCAACCTGGGATTTCCAGTGGCTCTTGCCACAGGTCCTTTAAAAACCCTGCATTAAGGGTTAGTGTTGGGACCTGCTAGGAGCATAGCAGGAAAGCTCGGCGGGCCTGTGAGTAGCTGAACCCACGCCTGGGAAGATTCTGCACCTGTCAGGCGCTGAGCGGCCCGGCACAGCCGTTGCCCCTGGTAACCGTTGTTCATGGACTTATGTTAACCCGGCTGCGAACCGGAGGACTTTCTGTTTACCTGTGAGTTGCTGAATAAAAGCTGCTTTTGTTTGACTTGCTTGGGTCACTGCCTCAGTTACTGCACGGTGTGAACACCGCCGCCTTACAAAGCCCATGGTGCAGAGCGGAAGCGTTTTAGTCCAACCCTTCATGAAGAGCACTGAAGGCGGCAACTAGAAGAAGAGTCGGTGACCGAGTAGGAAGCGGCGAGCTCAAGCAAGGAATTGTCAATCTGAGAGATCCAGCAGAGAGCTAAAAATCTGAAGAGCCTGTTTCCAGGCCAGAGCCCCGTTCCCGCTGAGGACCATGCCATTGTGGCTTTAGTACCAGTAAGGGGCGGGGTAGCTGCCAGTGTACAAGAGCAGCTATATACCACCCTTGTCAGAAGAACGTGCCGGGGCGTACATGTGGCCAAGAAAGTGGTGAGTCGTCTGGGGCATAAAGGGTTCTTCATTTTTGATAATTAGAAGAAAATTGTTGATAATAATGTATGGAAAGTGCTGCGAAATATGATGGCGCTATATAAGCAAAGCATAATTAATAAATAATAAAATTGATTTCTTTTCAGTAAGACATTTTATAGATAACTCCTTTAATTTTAGTGCATTAATCAGGTCTGAACAGAGTCACGTATATAATTGTCTACATCGTATGCAATTAAAGGGGTTATAAAGAAATGTGATCTGTGAATAGGTCATTAGTATCAGATTATCGGGGGTTCGACAACTAGCACCAATAAGCTGTTATTGCCTCTGGTGGCAGTTTAATAGGCGCTGAGCTGCAGTAACCAACAGTACAATGTATATGGAGCAGTGCTGTTCCAGCTCTGTACACTGTACATGGAGCTGGGCTGTTCCAGCTCTGTACATGGAGTTGTGCTGTTCCAGCTCTGTTCACTATATATGGAGCTGTGCTGTTCCAGCTCTGTACACTGTACATAGAGCTGTGCTGTTCCAGCTCTGTACACTGTATATGGAGCTGTGCTGTTCCAGCTCTGTACACTGTACATAGAGCTGTGCTGTTCCAGCTCTGTACACTGTACATAGAGCTGTGCTGTTCCAGCTCTGTACACTGTATATGAAGCTGTGTTGTTCCAGCTCTGTATACTGTATATGGAGCGGTGCTGTTCCAGCTCTGTATATGGAGCGGTGCTGTTCCAGCTCTGTATACTGTATATGGAGCGGTGCTGTTCCAGCTCTGTTCACTGTATATGGAGCTGTGCTGTTCCAGCTCTGTACATCGTATATGGAGCTGTGCTGTTCCAGTTCTGTACATTTTGTATATGGAGCTGTGCTGTTCCAGTTCTGTACACTGTATGTGGAGCTGTGCTGTTTTAGCTCTCTACACTGTACATGGAGCTGTGCTGTTCCAGCTCTCTACATTGTACATGGAGCTGTGCTGTTCCAGCTCTGTACACTGTATATGGAGCTGTGCTATTTTAGCTCTGTACATTGTACATGGAGCTGTGCTGTTCCAACTCTGTACATTGTACATGGAGCTGTGCTGTACCAGCTCTGTATATGAAGCTGTGTTATTCCAGCTCTGTACACTATGTCCAACCACTGATGGGTGGGGGGCATGGTAACGGACCCCCATCAATCTGATCCTATGGATAGGTCATCAATATCACATTTCTGGACAACCCCTTTAAAGCAAACTCTCATTTATGAGAATTGTTAAAGGGGTTGTCCCACAAACAACATTGACTGGTCAGAAAAAAACACAAGGGTCCCTTGTCATCATGTGAGTGGTGCGGTAGTGCTTATGTGTAATCCCTGGCAAAATAGATGGCGAATGGAGCAGTGGTCACGCATACCCCACCCAGGGGATCAGGGTGCCCCTTCTCAGCCTTTGGACCCAACTATATAACATATATTTATCAACTATCCTGTCAATGTGTAAAAAACAGAGATGAGCAACCGGACAGGTCCGTCGTGACATCACATGAGCCCTAGTAAGCCCCGGAGGTGCCTAAGACAACGGCCAGCAGAGGACCAGAGCAGCAAAATTCCAATTGCTCATCTTTGGGCCCTATTCAGACGTCCGATTGTCGCATACGAGTGCTATCCTTGGTTTTCACGGATAGTACTCATACCTTTGATAGTCTATGGGGCGATTTACAGATCAGTGATTTTTCGCGGTCCTTGGAAAATCACGGAGACATGTCTGATTTTGATCTGATCAAAATCGGCAGTGCAAGTCTATGGATCCATTAAAAAATCGTACCTCACTCAGATGACATCCAATATTCAAGGACTGTCAGAAAGGAGAAGGTGGAGAAACGTTTTTTTTTCTCCATGTAAAAGAAAAACTGATCAAAAGAATAGGTGAGAAAAACTGACGTCCAGATGAGCCCTTAGTAATATTTTTTTTAATAAGTTTGGATGGATTTTTAGCCCGTACACATAAACAAGTATGTTCCTATTTGCTGACAGCAATCAGAGATCTCGATCACTGTCAAAAATTACAATGCAAAGTAAATTAAGAAAGTTGCAGAACTTTTACATCCATGAAATGAGGACTGGTGGCAACGATGCAAAATGATAGTTATTGCAACCACTTGGGTAAAGATTTTATTTTCATGCCGATGTCGTTATGGTAACTGAAATGTGATATTAGCGAAAAAAAATAAAGAAATCTGAAAAAAAGGGGGAAACCTGATCCAGCTCTGAGACTCAATCTAAAGCCATTCAGCAGCCGTACCTTCTGTATCATTACAGGGGAGAAAATAAGTAAGCGCGGCGCGGCGTGTTGTGCCGGGTGCTCTCCATTGTGTGTCATCTTGGTCCCTTCAATAGACTTATCGCTTTCTAATGAGCTCCGGTCCCCGTATTATCTCGTATATAATTTGTAAACACACACAGGCGCCCATAAACTATATGGAGTGTTCCCGCAACAATGCAAACATTTTCTGTTTATCACCAAACATTTCATTTATCCCATTACACGCCGAAAGAATTATTATCTCTCCTTTTGCAGCAAAATAAAAAAAAATGCCCAAAAAAAATAAATAAAAAACCTCCTTTTTTTTTTCCCCTTTCTCCTCTAATGGAATTCTGTTTTGGAAATGTATTTTGGTATTATAAGGTTCCACTTTCTAGTGAGTACGGTTCAATCAGTGATCTAAAAGGCACTTAAATGCTTTGAACAAGACACATAAAAAGCTTTTTATTGCAAGCGCTTTGCTGTATGTACCAATTTTGACATTGATCTCATTCCATGTCGGGGTATTTTGGAAGCAGCCCATAGCATATAAAATCGCATGGTGGCTTTTGATCTCCAGCTGGTGATTAAACCACATGATGGAAGTTAGAAATATTCTTCTGCCCATTAGCATACCCCTAAAACAGTTCTGTGATAAATGCAGCAGTGGCGTCCTTTTTTTTTTCTTTCCACCTAATAGGAAACATTTACATAGAGGAGATCACAAAGTTACACCTGTTTATTTACATTACTGAGTAATGGAGCGCGGTGGACGGAGGTGAATTCATTAATACGGCTGGCTTTCCCATAGACAACGCGTCGCAGAGAATCTGACTCATCTCTCTGCGGTGATGTAAAACTTTACATTAGGCCTATAACATGCTCACACAGGTAAAGTTTATATGTACTTTTGAGTTTGTTTCTCACAGTCTCTCCGCTGGCTGTCAGTGAATAGGAACAGTCTCGCTTACATCTAGAAGCAGTAAACACCCACTTGGCACCAATGTTGTCCAAGGTCAGGTTGTCACGCAAGGTGTGGGAAAGACTTAGTGCCACACAAAGGGAAGAGGGAAAGGGAGCCCAGACTCTAGGGAAAGGGGGGAACTGGAGACCTCCTAGATTGATCTAGCGTCACCCTGTCTCCCCTAACGTCTCTGTATTGGCTCTTCACCAATCGCCGCACGCGTGCCTTGCCCTGTCTTTCCCTGGCATATGGCTAAGTCTACGGAAGGGAGGAAATGAGCACTAGTCGATCTCCACTAAACAATATAGAAAATAGGGGTAGACAAACAGGAGGGAATTGCTTAGCTACACAAACTCCAGACAAATGTGCACATGTCCTCAAGCTCCAGAAAGGGCGGAGTACTGCTCTTGCAAAAGCTTTCACAAGTAGTAATGAATATCGTTGGCACCTCCCTCTGAAACATAGCAAGTATTTATACACCTAGGTAGGGTATTAATTAGCCAGAGGGAGGTAGCCGCTGGGTCCTAGAGACAGCCTCTAAGAAGATGTCTGTAATGCCAAACGTAGAGATCTCCTGCAACCAACTGCAGAGTGACTGTCTGTCACCTCTGACACACCCATGACACAGGTAACCACACATATCATTGGTTTTCTTTTAAGGAGTTTTAGAAAGGGGACATATTTTTTTTTACTTAAAGGGGTTGTCCAGGACTACTATATATATTTCTTTTGCTATGGCCTTAAAAGTTTACAGGCAGGTAGTTGCTAACAGAGGCCTGTTTTCAACGACCGCTCCTTGCCAGCGATTCATCTGCTCCACATCAACAGAGCAGCTGTCACGGCACTGTTGTTTGATATCCCGGGGCTAGGGGCTCCTTCCCTAGCTTTATTTATCAGTGCTCCTCGGATTACTTCTAATGGCGAAGACACCGGAGCCACGTACCTTGCTGAGCTCGTAAATGAGCCCTTATCTGTTACCCTACCCCACCCAGGGAAGTGGAGAGTTATAGTGTATAAGAATACACAAACCAGGCTAATGAGGGAAGACGTACAGGGATAAATGAAAATACCAATCATACAAATAAGTACTCACAAGCAACAGAGTGGAATACTGGGAAGTAAAGGAAGGAAAAAATAAATAGAAGAGGAAGAGGATATGCACACAGACAAATCACCAAGCAACAGTCCTTAGAATAACGCTCCAAACACCTCCTTTAAACAGCAAACACCTCCAACTCCCGAACCAGGAAGTATGAAACTAACACTGGCAATCCTTGATTGTCAGAGGCGAGTATAAATAGCAGAGGAGAATGGCCAACACTGAAGAGCTGAGACCATCAAAGCCAGAAAGCTCCAGGAGCTCTCAACTGAACACATTAACCCCTGCACTGCTAGCAGAAATAGAAACCTGCACTGGTTAATATGATGGTGAAGTGCTTCTAACCTGTCAAAGAGTATGTGAAATCAGGCACCGTGGTCTTCTAGCCCCTCCCTGTCACGGTAAACCAGTGACAGCAGCTCTTCTTCTTCTGGGCTGGTCTGTCGACAAAGCATGACTGCCGACGTCATGCTGATTGACAACCGGCTACCCACAGTTATGCAGCGGAGAGCCTGCTGTCAATCGGCATGACATCAGCAGTCACGCCCCGTCAAGAGAGCAGAGGGGAAGAGAAACCGCTGCTCTGTCAATGTGATGTCAGTGGAAGGCGCTCAATCACCGAAAAAATGTTACCATCTCAAGAACGGCTGCAAAATTCAATAAGCAGAAAATTGTAAAAGCGCTTGTTTTTATGAGCTCTATCAAACAATATTCATCTATGAAGATGGGAATAACCCCTTTAAGGCATATACACAGGATATGCTATAAATTAATGGTAAATTTCGGTCCCATCAGTGGTACTTGATTTCATCTTCGTGGGAATTCTGACTACCTCTTCACTGAAAGCAGCGCGTGATGGGACCCCGTTCTCCAGTTAGATGTCTGCATCGACAGTACATTTACAACGTGTTTGTACCAAGTGTGAAGGTTATCACGTATCCAAGCATAGACTATCGGGGGCCCACTGATTCCGAGAATTGGGCTGCTGCAGAGTCTGAATTGAGCTGAGTCGTTTTTGCGTTGACCAAGTTCATACAGTAGTGAAACCCCCAGGTATGAGCCCTGTCTGCACCATGACCTGCCAATATGAGGATATTCACATCAGCTACGTATAGATTTTGCATTTTGGAGGGGGGACTATTTTGTGTCATTAGCTGGGTTTTTATACAATAAGAAATACCTTTTAAAGAAAAATAATTAAATCAGTCTTCAGCCCCGGCGTCTCGAGATCAGAGCTCGGGGACTGAATTTTAATGCACTATACATTAGGAAATGGAGGGTCTAGATGAGCTCTTGTCATTTGAGCCATATTTCATGTAATGGCACTAAACCCATTTAGTGGAATCCATAGCTGTCATTGGAGACACCTTTTTTTGATGTCTCACATTATATCTTGACTGATGTTTAAATCTAAAACATAAAGGATTCATACGTCTGTGAAATTTATAGAAGAGGTAAAAGTGGGGGATGATGATGTAACGAAGGGTGTTAAATGTCTCCTACCTATGTTATGCTGTATTTTTCGTTAGCGTGTTTGTCATCTATGGTTAATGGACATTAAAGATGACCCTCCTCCGCAACAAAAAGGCTGAACAGTGAACTGCACCCATTCTGGACGATTGAGCACAAACATGGTGGCTTAAAGAGGAGCTGTGAAAAAATGACCAGTTTTTGCACTTATTTTATTTCTACTGCTTCCCTGACTATTCAGTTTCTGATTTTTTTTTAAATCCGCCATACGGTCCCAGAGATATGGGCCTTTTTATATAGTGGTCTTTCCTAGGGGGCGTGGCTCATAAGGCAATTATGCAGAGCATCCTCAAGACACGCCCCTGAGGATCCTGTGAGCCACACCCCCTTTGTAATAACTATAAAAGTAGCAACAAATATAAAAGGTCCGTATCTCTGGAACCGTATGGAGGATTTTTTTTAAAAAAAAAAAACACAACAAAAAACTGAATATTCTGGAGTGGTGAGAATTAAATAAGAGCAAAAAAAAGCCTGAATAAGCTATCAAAAATGCTTGAAAAACTAAAACTATTTCTTTCTATTGTAAGACCACTTTGCTGTTCATATTTCCAGTCTTTTGAAACGTTTTACCATTTCCAATTTTGAAAAACGCCTAGTGGGAATAAGAAAGGAACGTGTAAGTCAATTCTTTCAAGAGGTTGCTGATGGAAAATGCTCCGAACTAGGCACCGTCCAATTAAAAGTCCACAAAAAAAAACGCTTCAGGAAAAAAAAACTGCAAAAAGGTATGCGCTCACAATGTCTTTTTAAGATTGCAAAAAAGTGAATATAGTGCGCAGCAATGTAAAAACAACATTGTTGTGCTCATGTTCCATCTTTTATTACTTGTTTTAATCACTTCGGGGTTCAGAAACTGAATTAGCATGTTCATTCCTTGGTCGGCTTCCGCTAGTTACAGTTTAAAGTACAGAAATAAAACCGCCGCAAAAACGACGGCAAAACAAGCAGAATTTAAGTGGTGTCAGGTCAGAGTCTGTTCCTCCAACACTCGTGGGGTGTTTATTTTTATGCCATTTTTACAGTACAGATCAAAAGTTTGGACACAGCTTCCCATTTAAAGATTTTTCTGTATTTTCATGACTATGAAAATTGTACATTCACACTGAAGGCATCAAAACTATGAATTAACACATGTGGAATTATATACTTAACAAAAAAGTGTGAAACAACTGAAAATATGTCTTATATTCTAGGTTCTTCAAAGTAGCCACCTTTTGCTTTGATGACTGCTTTGCACACTCTTGGCATTCTCTTGATGAGCTTCAAGAGGTAGTCACCGGAAATGGTCTTCCAACAATCTTGAAGGAGTTCCCAGAGATGCTTAGCACTTGTTGGCCCTTTTGCCTTCACTCTGCGGTCCAGCTCACCCCAAACCATCTCGATTGGGTTCAGGTCTGGTGACTGTGGAGGCCAGGTCATCTGGCGTAGCACCCCATCACTCACCTTCTTGGTCAAATAGCCCTTACACAGCCTGGAGGTGTGTTTGGGGTCATTGTCCTGTTGAAAAATAAATGATGGTCCAACTAAACGCAAACCGGATGGAATAGCATGCCGCTGCAAGATGCTGTGGTAGCCATGCTGGTTCAGTATGCCTTCAATTTTAAATAAATCCCCAACAGTGTCACCAGCAAAGTACCCCCACACCATCACACCTCCTCCTCCATGCTTCACGGTGGGAACCAGGCATGTAGAGTCCATCCGTTCACCTTTTCTGCGTCGCACAAAAACACGGTGGTTGGAACCAAAGATCTCAAATTTGGACTCATCAGACCAAAGCACAGATTTCCACTGGTGTAATGTCCATTCCTTGTGTTCTTTAGCCCGAACAAGTCTCTTCTGCTTGTTGCCTGTCCTTAGCAGTGGTTTCCTAGCAGCTATTTTACCATGAAGGCCTGCTGCACAAAGTCTCCTCTTAACAGTTGTTGAAGAGATGGGTCTGCTGCTAGAACTCTGTGTGGCATTGACCTGGTCTCTAATCTGAGCTGCTGTTAACCTGCGATTTCTGAGGCTGGTGACTCGGATAAACTTATCCTCAGAAGCAGAGGTGACTCTTGGTCTTCCTTTCCTGGGGCGGTCCTCATGTGAGCCAGTTTTTTTGTAGCGCTTGATGGTTTTTGCAACTGCACTTGGGGACACTTTTAAAGTTTGCTCAATTTTTCGGACTGACTAACCTTCATTTCTTACAGTAATGATGGCCACTCGTTTTTCTTTACTTAGCTGCTTTTTTCTTGCCATAATACAAATTCTAACAGTCTATTCAGTAGGACTATCAGCTGTGTATCCACCTGACTTCTGCACAACACAACTGATAGTCCCAACCCCATTTATAAGGCAAGAAATCCCACTTATTAAACCTGACAGGACACACCTGTGAAGTGAAAACCATTTCCGGTGACTACCTCTTGATTCTCATCAAGAGAATGCCAAGAGTGTGCAAAGCAGTCATCAAAGCAAAAGGTGGCTACTTTGAAGAACCTAGAATATAAGACATATTTTCAGTTGTTTCACACTTTTTTGTTAAGTATATAATTCCACATGTGTTAATTCATAGTTTTGATGCCTTCAGTGTGAATGTACAATTTTCATGAAAATACTGAAAAATCTTTAAATGAGAAGGTGTGTCCAAACTTTTGGTCTGTATTGTATATCAGTGTTTTATTTTTATTACATCAGAGAAAAATATAAAATGAGAAAATAGTAATAAGCATCTATTTTTCCACTGTTTTTTCTTTTTTTTTTAACAGCAAAAAATGCCAGAAAAGCATTCATTTAAAGGGGTTGTTCACTACTAGGACAACCCTTTCTTGAACTAAATGTTTGGCCCTGATAAAATAAAAAAAAACTATACTCCCCTCCCATGCCGGCGCCGTTCCAGCAGGTCCCGGGGCTCTGGTGCGGTGGAATGACACGTGGTGCCCAGCGCCCAATCGGCATCACTGTCTCTGCCTTCGGACATTTTGAACATGAAGAGTAAGTCCGGGCTGCAACAATTTTTTTTTGTGTGTACTTTATGCCTCTTCCTCATCAAATAACCCTGTACGTGGCATTTTAACTCTTTCCTGCTTCAGAAAACACTAATATATCATGGATTGCGTACGAGTGGATGGAGCGGACGGCCGCCACCTGCCTCTGACAGCAGCGACCGGAGTTTACTCAGATCACTGCTGTTTATCTTTCTTAAATGCAGCTTTCAATCTCTGATGACAAGTCGGCATGAAAACACCAAGCCCTCACACAGTTTGGGTCTCAGAAAATATCCACACAGTCCAAATTATTTTTTTTTTTTGTTGTTTGTTTTTTTACAAACTCCAGAATTTTTTAAGCCACTTATGTATAAAAAAAAATCTATAGAAGCATACAATGGCGGATTTGCGTTTGTATCACTTTTTCACCACTCTTTCCTATCTATATGAGCACTTGGAGAAGTTTAGTCAGGTTCAGTAACATTGAAACCTAACATAAATAAAATGTATACAGTACTGTGCAAATGCTTTAGGCAGGTGGGAAAAAATGCTGCAAAGTAAGAAGTGTTTATAGTTTTTTTTATGAATGAACAAAAGAGAAATCTAAATAAAATCAATATTTCATTCACCATTTGCCTTCAAAACAGCACCAATTCCTCTACATTTACACTTAGGTTTTGAAAAAACTCAGTAGGGAGGTTGTTCCAAACGTCTTGGAAAACTAACCACAGATCTTCTGTGGATGTCGGCTTCCACAAATCCTTCTATCTCTTCATCTTCCAGGATTCTTTGTTCTTCTTTACACTTTACAATTTCTGTTGCAGCAGGACTACAACCCCAAACATTCAGTCAAGGTCGTCAAGAACTATTTTCAGTGTAAAGAAGAATAAGGAGTCCTGGAAGTGATGATTCAGCCCCATAGAGCCCTGATCTCACATCATCCAGTCAGTCTGAGATCACATGAAGAGACAGAAGGATCCGCACAAGTCTCATCCACAGAAGATCTGGGGTTAGTTCTCCAAGATGTTTAGAACAACCTCCTGCTGAGTTCCTTCAAAAACTGTGTGTGAGTACCTAGAAGAGCTGATGAAGGCAAATGGAGGTCACACCAGATATTGATGTGATTTAGATTTATCTTTTGTTCATTCACTTTGCATTTTATTGATAAAAATAATCTATTAACATTTATTTCTGTGCTCAGCAATTTTTGCACACCTGCATATATACATATATACAGTAAAGACCAAAAGTTTGGACACACCTCATTTAAAGATTTTTCTGTATTTTCATGACTATGAAAATTGTACATTCAGACTGAAGACATCAAAACTATGAATTAACACATGTGGAATTATATACTTAACAAAAAAGTGTGAAACAACTGAAAATATGTCTTATATTCTAGGTTCTTCAAAGTAGCCACCTTTTGCTTTGATGACTGCTTTGCACACTCTTGGCATTCTCTTGATGAGCTTCAAGAGGTAGTCACCGGAAATGGTTTTCACTTCACAGGTGTGCCCTGTCAGGTTTAATAAGTGGGATTTCTTGCCTTATAAATGGGATTGGGACCATCAGTTGTGTTGTGCAGAAGTCAGGTGGATACACAGCTGATAGTCCTACTGAATAGACTGTTAGAATTTGTATTATGTCAAGAAAAAAGCAGCTAAGTAAAGAAAAACGAGTGGCCATCATTACTTTAAGAAATGAAGGTCAGTCAGTCCGAAAAATTGGGAAAACTTTGAAAGTGTCCGAAAGTGCAGTTGTAAAAACCATCAAACACTACAAAAAAACTGGCTCACATGAGGACCGCGCCAGGAAAGGAAGACCAAGAGTCACCTGTGCTTCTGAGGATAAGTTTATCCGAGTCACCAGCCTCAGAAATCGCAGGTTAACAGCAGCTCAGATTAGAGACCAGGTCAATGCCACACAGAGTTCTAGCAGCAGACACATCTCTACAACAACTGTTAAGAGGAGACTTTGTGCAGCAGGCCTTCATGGTAAAATAGCTGCTAGGAAACCACTGCTAAGGACAGGCAACAAGCAGAAGAGACTTGTTTGGGCTAAAGAACACAAGGAATGGACATTAGACCACTGGAAATCTGTGCTTTGGTCTAATGAGTCCAAATTTGAGATCTTTGGTTCCAACCACCGTGTCTTTGTGCGACGCAGAAAAGGTGAACGGATGGACTCTACATGCCTGGTTCCTACCGTGAAGCATGGAGGAGGAGGTGTGATGGTGTGGGGATGCTTTGCTGGTGACACTGTTGGGGATTTATTCAAAATTGAAGGCATACTGAACCAGCATGGCTACCACAGCATCTTGCAGCGGCATGCTATTCCATCCGGTTTGCGTTTAGTTGGACCATCATTTATTTTTCAACAGGACAATGACCCCAAACACATCTCCAGGCTGTGTAAGGGCTATTTGACCAAGAAGGAGAGTGATGGGGTGCTACGCCAGATGACCTGGCCTCCACAGTCACCAGACCTAAACCCAATCGAGATGGTTTGGGGTGAGCTGGACCGCAGAGTGAAGGCAAAAGGGCCAACAAGTGCTAAGCATCTCTGGGAACTCCTTCAAGATTGTTGGAAGACCATTTCTGGTGACTACCTCTTGAAGCTCATCAAGAGAATGCCAAGAGTGTGCAAAGCAGTCATCAAAGCCAAAGGTGGCAACTTTAAAGGACCTAGAATATGACATATTTTCAGTTGTTTCACACTTTTTTGTTAAGTATATAATTCCACATGTGTTAATGAAAATACAGAAAAATCTTTAAATGAGAAGGTGTGTCCAAACTTTTGGTCTGTACTGTATATATACAGTATATATTATATATACATATATATATATATATATATATATATATATATATGTACATATCATATATACCTAAAATAAAAAATGTATATTTTTAACGTTAAAAATATCTTTAAACCAATAGATTTCTGACAATTCATTTCCTTTAATGAAATGTGACCTTTTCCTTTGCCCCTGTATTTGCAGCCAGCGCCCACTAGAGGGCGCAGCAGCCTTTCCCAGCCCTCGGTGACTACGACATCAGTCAAGAAGTGAAGTGACAATGAGGAGATTTTCTATTGGATTGTAAAGAGCAATCAAGGTACTTTTAGCTGGGATCTAATCCGTTCTCTTTATGTAAAGTACGCGTAATGATACCGTACATTTACTCTGGTGAAGAGAAGGAACATTTCTATAAATTTTCAAAAAGCTCTCAGAACACACTATATAACATATGGCCACGGCCCGTACAATGCGGTGCAGACATTTATGTAGTTTTTATGTATAGAACGCTAAATTAAATGTATTTTCATGTCAAGTTTTATTTTTTCATTCCAGATTCTAGACTTTACCTAGAGTAATATGAAATTTTCTTAGTTACAATTTTCCGAGGTGAGACCTTTTTTATATAAATAAAATGAATGCATTGCTTTAAAAAAAAAATCACATTAAATGACTATTCTGATAACACTGTTCTACATATTTTCAAAAGTTGTCAGGTTCAGTTATGAAATGAGCCGTTTCTTAGTGATTTTTTTTTTTTACTTGTCTCTTGTTTCTATGATATCAAAGAGTTGTCCTTTTAATGCTACATATAATTAATTCATAAAAGTTTCATTACTTTGAAATATTATTATTTTTGCAAATATAAAGATGCAGAATATTTTGTTCTTCCAATTTTCTGATATTTATTTAGAGGAAACTTAGTAACAATTCAAATAAGTAAAACATGTCTAAACACTATTGCGAATTATAAAGTTACAGGAATTGCTCTATAACATTTGCTCCTCATTCAGTGACGACTCTTTTTTTGCTTGTTTCTTGTACTCCGGCATGAAATCATGTCTTACAATTGTCCAGCAGTAATCTGCAAGCATTGATGGATTCCATTTTCCTTGACCTCTTTTCTCCATAGACACTATATCTTGGTGAAATCTCTCACCGTACTCGTCGCTCACTGCTCCGCAGTTTGGTGGAAGAGAGTCTACATGTGAACGTAAGAAATTAATCTTTAAGGACATGTTACAGCCAAGATCGTCATATGTTTTGAGATTTTCCACCAACTCTTCATAGTTATCTGCTCTTGAGTCCCCACCACTAATGTGAACACTACCCATGCAGCGTTTTCCTTGCCCTGCAACAAATGGAGAAACTCCTCGTCTTGAAGAAGCTTACAAATCTGAGGTCCAATGTAGACTCCTTCCTTTATCTTTGGTTCACTCAACCTTGGAAATGTAACAATGAGATACTTGATGCTTTTGCATTTTTATCCATTGTCTTTACAAAGTTCTTCATTAAGCCCAACATGATATGCAATGGTGGTAACAGAATCTTATGTGGGTCAACAAGTGCTGGATGCCGGACATTTTTACTCCCTGGCTGAAGTGAATGTCGGAGAGGCCAGTCTATTTTATTGTAGTGATATTCTCTTACACGACTATCCCACTCACACAGAAAGCAGTTGGACTTTGTGTATCCACCCGTGAGACCAAGTAAGAGGGCTTCTCCCCCACGATATGTCCTCGTGACCTCCCCAGAAAAAAGCAGTGAACCTTGCTTTCCACGAGCATTTAACCCCTTGGTGTCACTCCCCTCCCGCCCCCTGGGTTTGACCTATATTCCCTACTAGGCCTTGAGACCAAACTCAGCTTTGCTATTTGGTTTCTATTAGCTGTTCTATGTATCTCCATACACTCCATATGGATGCAAGAACGAGTCGAGACCCAGGTGGGTGTTCGCCATGTTCTGGGGATCTCAGAAATGTAACCAGTGTGTGGCTAGGGCGTACGATAAGTCCATAGTCTCCTTATGAAATCCTAGCTGTCTGAACAAAGGAGTTAGACCGCATGGCTTGGATCCACAGGGGGTCTTCATGTAGGAGTTTGCATACTAGCTAGCTGGTGGGGTGTGAATCCCTTCTTTGCAGCTTGTAGCTGCCATCAGATCCCCCCATGCTCTTCACAGATGATGTCATAGACTAGCTACTAACAATGAAATAATGGTGATGAAATAATAAAGACGCAATTTTTCTATAAGCCTGCACGACTGGTGTCATAAGTAATTACAACCTCCACTGGTTCTTGAAAATTAGAGCCAATCAGCAAATTTAAGCATCATATTAGTTTTCGGCACCACAAAATTAGTTGAATTCAACTGTTTTCGTCTCTGAACCAATTTGGTTGTAGTGCAGTGATAATTCGTCTCTTGTTTCCAAACTGAACGGAGATCAGCAGTGAAAGCCGCACATTTTATTTGCATTCTTGGAAGTTCTCCACTCTTAAAGGTAAGAATAATAATTCTCCATGATTCTGAATCTTCCAGTTTTAGGGGAAAAAAATATTAATCTATTAAAGAATTGTTCACAAGATCATTTATCAGGAGAACACTGCTCCCCCTGCCTCCGGGTTTCCTGCTTGTCGTGGGAACGGTGCGTTTTTAAACATTGACAGTTCAAATCAGCGACATGGATGCTACTCCGGTCCAAATTGTGCACTTTTCTATGCTGCAATCAAAGGCAGCATTGGATGAGGTCAGGATCACTGAATTTGATGGGATCCGGGGTTTGCAAGTACAAGCTCTTTGCCTAGGAGACCAACCACTGTGACCGCCTGCACCTAGTGGCCGGTAACGTAAGCAACGAGGAGTAAACTATGAAATTGAAAATCCCCCTGTTCTTCAGAACAGAATGGATTTTTCAGAACTGATAAATTGCAAAGTTGCTTACTTTTCCAAGTAACTTGCAATTTGTTTTACCATTTGTCATGTTGAGACAATCCCTTTTAAACAATCAAGTGCCAAAAAGATCTCTTCTGACAGCATAAAAAACGTAGAAAAAAAAAAAAAAAATCATACTGAATAATAAAACAACTAAATGTCCGCTAAACAAATTGCGAAGCCTCGTAACATCATGTAAGGCTTGTCATATGTTAAAACAGGGGTCCTCAAACTTTTTAAACAGGGGGCCAGTTCACTGTCCCTCAGACCATTGGAGGGCCGGAATATAGTTTTAAAAAAAACTATGAACAAATTCCTATGCCACTGCACATATCTTATTTTGAAGTAAAAAAACAAAACGGGAACAAATACAATATTTAAAATGAAGAACAAGTAAAGTTAAATCAACCGGTATTTCAATAGGCAGGTAAATGTTCCCAATAGGCAGCATAGGTCCCCAATAGGCAGGTAAATGTCCCCAATAGGCAGCATAGGTCCCCAATAGGCAGGTAAATGTCCCCAATAGGCAGGTAAATGTCCCCAATAGGCAGCATAGGTCCTCAATAGGCATGTAAATGTCCCCAATAGGCAGAATAGGTCCCCAATAAGCAGGTAAATGTCCCCAATAGGCTGCATATGTCCTCAATAGGCAGGTAAATGTCCCCAATAGGCAGCATAGGTCCTCAATAGGCAGGTAAATGTTCCCAATAGGCAGCATAGGTCTCCAATAGGCAGGTAAATGTCCCCAATAGGCAGCATAGGTCCCCAATAGGCAGGTAAATGTCCCCAATAGGCAGCATAGGTCCCCAATAGGCAGGTAAATGTCCCCAATAGGCAGGTAAATGTCCCCAATAGGCAGCATAGGTCCTCAATAGGCATGTAAATGTCCCCAATAGGCAGAATAGGTCCCCAATAAGCAGGTAAATGTCCCCAATAGGCAGCATATGTCCTCAATAGGCAGGTAAATGTCCCCAATAGGCAGCATAGGTCCTCAATAGGCATGTAAATGTCCCCAATAGGCAGAATAGGTCCCCAATAAGCAGGTAAATGTCCCCAATAGGCAGCATATGTCCTCAATAGGCAGGTAAATGTCCCCAATAGGCAGCATAGGTCCTCAATAGGCAGGTAAATGTTCCCAATAGGCAGCATAGGTCTCCAATAGGCAGGTAAATGTCCCCAATAGGCAGCATAGGTCTCCAAAAGGCAGGTAAATGTCCCCAATAGGCAGCATAGGTCTCCAATAGGCAGGTAAATGTCCCCAATAGGCAGCATAGGTCTCCAATAGGCAGGTAAATGTCCCCAATAGGCAGCATAGGTCCTCAATAGGCAGGTAAATGTCCCCAATAGGCAGGTAAATGTCCCCAATAGGCAACATAGGTCCTCAATAGACAGGTAAATGTCCCCAATAGGCAGCATAGGTCCTCAATAGGCAGGTAAATATCCCCAATAGGCAGCATAGGTCTCCAAAAGGCAGGTAAATCTCAAACTTTTTAAACAGGGGGCCAGTTCACTGTCCCTCAGACCATTGGAGGGCCGGAATATAGTTTTAAAAAAAACTATGAACAAATTCCTATGCACACTGCACATATCTTATTTTGAAGTAAAAAAACAAAACGGGAACAAATACAATATTTAAAATGAAGAACAAGTAAAGTTAAATCAACCGGTATTTCAATAGGCAGGTAAATGTTCCCAATAGGCAGCATAGGTCCCCAATAGGCAGGTAAATGTCCCCAATAGGCAGCATAGGTCCCCAATAGGCAGGTAAATGTCCCCAATAGGCAGGTAAATGTCTCCAATAGGCAGCATAGGTCCTCAATAGGCATGTAAATGTCCCCAATAGGCAGAATAGGTCCCCAATAAGCAGGTAAATGTCCCCAATAGGCAGCATATGTCCTCAATAGGCAGGTAAATGTCCCCAATAGGCAGCATAGGTCCTCAATAGGCAGGTAAATGTTCCCAATAGGCAGCATAGGTCTCCAATAGGCAGGTAAATGTCCCCAATAGGCAGCATAGGTCCCCAATAGGCAGGTAAATGTCCCCAATAGGCAGCATAGGTCCCCAATAGGCAGGTAAATGTCCCCAATAGGCAGGTAAATGTCCCCAATAGGCAGCATAGGTCCTCAATAGGCATGTAAATGTCCCCAATAGGCAGAATAAGTCCCCAATAAGCAGGTAAATGTCCCCAATAGGCAGCATATGTCCTCAATAGGCAGGTAAATGTCCCCAATAGGCAGCATAGGTCCTCAATAGGCATGTAAATGTCCCCAATAGGCAGAATAGGTCCCCAATAAGCAGGTAAATGTCCCCAATAGGCAGCATATGTCCTCAATAGGCAGGTAAATGTCCCCAATAGGCAGCATAGGTCCTCAATAGGCAGGTAAATGTTCCCAATAGGCAGCATAGGTCTCCAATAGGCAGGTAAATGTCCCCAATAGGCAGCATAGGTCTCCAAAAGGCAGGTAAATGTCCCCAATAGGCAGCATAGGTCTCCAATAGGCAGGTAAATGTCCCCAATAGGCAGCATAGGTCTCCAATAGGCAGGTAAATGTCCCCAATAGGCAGCATAGGTCCTCAATAGGCAGGTAAATGTCCCCAATAGGCAGGTAAATGTCCCCAATAGGCAACATAGGTCCTCAATAGACAGGTAAATGTCCCCAATAGGCAGCATAGGTCCTCAATAGGCAGGTAAATGTTCCCAATAGGCAGCATAGGTCTCCAATAGGCAGGTAAATATCCCCAATAGGCAGCATAGGCCTCCAATAGGCAGGTAAATGTCCCCAATAGGCAGCATAGGTCTCCAATAGGCAGGTAAATGTCCCCAATAGGCAGCATAGGTCTCCAATAGGCAGGTAAATGTCCCCAATAGGCAGCATAGGTCCTCAATAGGCAGGTAAATATCCCCAATAGGCAGGTAAATGTCCCCAATAGGCAGCATAGGTCCTCAATAGGCAGGTAAATGTCCCCAATAGGCAGCATAGGTCCTCAATAGGCAGGTAAATGTCCCCAATAGGCAGGTAAATGTCCCCAATAGGCAGCATAGGTCCTCAATAGGCATGTAAATGTCCCCAATAGGCAGAATAGGTCCCCAATAAGCAGGTAAATGTCCCCAATAGGCAGCATATGTCCTCAATAGGCAGGTAAATGTCCCCAATAGGCAGCATAGGTCTCCAATAGGCAGGTAAATGTCCCCAATAGGCAGCATAGGTCCCCAATAGGCAGGTAAATGTCCCCAATAGGCAGCATAGGTCCCCAATAGGCAGGTAAATGTCCCCAATAGGCAGGTAAATGTCCCCAATAGGCAGGTAAATGTCCCCAATAGGCAGCATAGGTCCTCAATAGGCATGTAAATGTCCCCAATAGGCAGAATAGGTCCCCAATAAGCAGGTAAATGTCCCCAATAGGCAGCATATGTCCTCAATAGGCAGGTAAATGTCCCCAATAGGCAGCATAGGTCCTCAATAGGCAGGTAAATGTTCCCAATAGGCAGCATAGGTCTCCAATAGGCAGGTAAATGTCCCCAATAGGCAGCATAGGTCTCCAAAAGGCAGGTAAATGTCCCCAATAGGCAGCATAGGTCTCCAATAGGCAGGTAAATGTCCCCAATAGGCAGCATAGGTCTCCAATAGGCAGGTAAATGTCCCCAATAGGCAGCATAGGTCCTCAATAGGCAGGTAAATGTCCCCAATAGGCAGGTAAATGTCCCCAATAGGCAGCATAGGTCCTCAATAGACAGGTAAATGTCCCCAATAGGCAGCATAGGTCCTCAATAGGCAGGTAAATGTTCCCAATAGGCAGCATAGGTCTCCAATAGGCAGGTAAATGTCCCCAATAGGCAGCATAGGTCTCCAATAGGCAGGTAAATGTCCCCAATAGGCAGCATAGGTCTCCAATAGGCAGGTAAATGTCCCCAATAGGCAGCATAGGTCCTCAATAGGCAGGTAAATATCCCCAATAGGCAGGTAAATGTCCCCAATAGGCAGCATAGGTCCTCAATAGGCAGGTAAATGTCCCCAATAGGCAGCATAGGTCCTCAATAGGCAGGTAAATGTCCCCAATAGGCAGGTAAATGTCCCCAATAGGCAGCATAGGTCCTCAATAGGCAGGTAAATGTCCCCAATAGGCAGCATAGGTCCTCAATAGGCAGGTAAATGTCCCCAATAGGCAGGTAAATATCCCCAATAGGCAGCATAGGTCCTCAATAGGCAGGTAAATGTCCCCAATAGGCAGCATAGGTCCTCAATAGGCAGGTAAATGTCCCCAATAGGCAGCATAGGTCCCCAATAGGCAGGTAAATGTCCCCAATAGGCAGGTAAATATCCCCAATAGGCAGGTAAATATCCCCAATAGGCAGGTAAATGTCCCCAATAGGCAGCATAGGTCCTCAATAGGCAGGTAAATGTCCCCAATAGGCAGCATAGGTCCTCAATAGGCAGGTAAATGTCCCCAATAGGCAGGTAAATATCCCCAATAGGCAGCATAGGTCTCCAATAGGCAGGTAAATGTCCCCAATAGGCAGCATAGGTCTCCAATAGGCAGGTAAATGTCCCCAATAGGCAGCATAGGTCTCCAATAGGCAGGTAAATGTCCCCAATAGGCAGCATAGGTCCTCAATAGGCAGGTAAATATCCCCAATAGGCAGGTAAATGTCCCCAATAGGCAGCATAGGTCCTCAATAGGCAGGTAAATGTCCCCAATAGGCAGCATAGGTCCTCAATAGGCAGGTAAATGTCCACAATAGGCAGGTAAATGTCCCCAATAGGCAGCATAGGTCCTCAATAGGCATGTAAATGTCCCCAATAGGCAGAATAGGTCCCCAATAAGCAGGTAAATGTCCCCAATAGGCAGCATATGTCCTCAATAGGCAGGTAAATGTCCCCAATAGGCAGCATAGGTCCTCAATAGGCAGGTAAATGTTCCCAATAGGCAGCATAGGTCTCCAATAGGCAGGTAAATGTCCCCAATAGGCAGCATAGGTCTCCAATAGGCAGGTAAATGTCCCCAATAGGCAGAATAGGTCCCCAATAAGCAGGTAAATGTCCCCAATAGGCAGCATATGTCCTCAATAGGCAGGTAAATGTCCCCAATAGGCAGCATAGGTCCTCAATAGGCATGTAAATGTCCCCAATAGGCAGAATAGGTCCCCAATAAGCAGGTAAATGTCCCCAATAGGCAGCATATGTCCTCAATAGGCAGGTAAATGTCCCCAATAGGCAGCATAGGTCCTCAATAGGCAGGTAAATGTTCCCAATAGGCAGCATAGGTCTCCAATAGGCAGGTAAATGTCCCCAATAGGCAGCATAGGTCTCCAAAAGGCAGGTAAATGTCCCCAATAGGCAGCATAGGTCTCCAATAGGCAGGTAAATGTCCCCAATAGGCAGCATAGGTCTCCAATAGGCAGGTAAATGTCCCCAATAGGCAGCATAGGTCCTCAATAGGCAGGTAAATGTCCCCAATAGGCAGGTAAATGTCCCCAATAGGCAACATAGGTCCTCAATAGACAGGTAAATGTCCCCAATAGGCAGCATAGGTCCTCAATAGGCAGGTAAATGTTCCCAATAGGCAGCATAGGTCTCCAATAGGCAGGTAAATATCCCCAATAGGCAGCATAGGCCTCCAATAGGCAGGTAAATCTCAAACTTTTTAAACAGGGGGCCAGTTCACTGTCCCTCAGACCATTGGAGGGCCGGAATATAGTTTTAAAAAAAACTATGAACAAATTCCTATGCACACTGCACATATCTTATTTTGAAGTAAAAAAACAAAACGGGAACAAATACAATATTTAAAATGAAGAACAAGTAAAGTTAAATCAACCGGTATTTCAATAGGCAGGTAAATGTTCCCAATAGGCAGCATAGGTCCCCAATAGGCAGGTAAATGTCCCCAATAGGCAGCATAGGTCCCCAATAGGCAGGTAAATGTCCCCAATAGGCAGGTAAATGTCCCCAATAGGCAGCATAGGTCCTCAATAGGCATGTAAATGTCCCCAATAGGCAGAATAGGTCCCCAATAAGCAGGTAAATGTCCCCAATAGGCAGCATATGTCCTCAATAGGCAGGTAAATGTCCCCAATAGGCAGCATAGGTCCTCAATAGGCAGGTAAATGTTCCCAATAGGCAGCATAGGTCTCCAATAGGCAGGTAAATGTCCCCAATAGGCAGCATAGGTCCCCAATAGGCAGGTAAATGTCCCCAATAGGCAGCATAGGTCCCCAATAGGCAGGTAAATGTCCCCAATAGGCAGGTAAATGTCCCCAATAGGCAGCATAGGTCCTCAATAGGCATGTAAATGTCCCCAATAGGCAGAATAAGTCCCCAATAAGCAGGTAAATGTCCCCAATAGGCAGCATATGTCCTCAATAGGCAGGTAAATGTCCCCAATAGGCAGCATAGGTCCTCAATAGGCATGTAAATGTCCCCAATAGGCAGAATAGGTCCCCAATAAGCAGGTAAATGTCCCCAATAGGCAGCATATGTCCTCAATAGGCAGGTAAATGTCCCCAATAGGCAGCATAGGTCCTCAATAGGCAGGTAAATGTTCCCAATAGGCAGCATAGGTCTCCAATAGGCAGGTAAATGTCCCCAATAGGCAGCATAGGTCTCCAAAAGGCAGGTAAATGTCCCCAATAGGCAGCATAGGTCTCCAATAGGCAGGTAAATGTCCCCAATAGGCAGCATAGGTCTCCAATAGGCAGGTAAATGTCCCCAATAGGCAGCATAGGTCCTCAATAGGCAGGTAAATGTCCCCAATAGGCAGGTAAATGTCCCCAATAGGCAACATAGGTCCTCAATAGACAGGTAAATGTCCCCAATAGGCAGCATAGGTCCTCAATAGGCAGGTAAATGTTCCCAATAGGCAGCATAGGTCTCCAATAGGCAGGTAAATATCCCCAATAGGCAGCATAGGCCTCCAATAGGCAGGTAAATGTCCCCAATAGGCAGCATAGGTCTCCAATAGGCAGGTAAATGTCCCCAATAGGCAGCATAGGTCTCCAATAGGCAGGTAAATGTCCCCAATAGGCAGCATAGGTCCTCAATAGGCAGGTAAATATCCCCAATAGGCAGGTAAATGTCCCCAATAGGCAGCATAGGTCCTCAATAGGCAGGTAAATGTCCCCAATAGGCAGCATAGGTCCTCAATAGGCAGGTAAATGTCCCCAATAGGCAGGTAAATGTCCCCAATAGGCAGCATAGGTCCTCAATAGGCATGTAAATGTCCCCAATAGGCAGAATAGGTCCCCAATAAGCAGGTAAATGTCCCCAATAGGCAGCATATGTCCTCAATAGGCAGGTAAATGTCCCCAATAGGCAGCATAGGTCTCCAATAGGCAGGTAAATGTCCCCAATAGGCAGCATAGGTCCCCAATAGGCAGGTAAATGTCCCCAATAGGCAGCATAGGTCCCCAATAGGCAGGTAAATGTCCCCAATAGGCAGGTAAATGTCCCCAATAGGCAGGTAAATGTCCCCAATAGGCAGCATAGGTCCTCAATAGGCATGTAAATGTCCCCAATAGGCAGAATAGGTCCCCAATAAGCAGGTAAATGTCCCCAATAGGCAGCATATGTCCTCAATAGGCAGGTAAATGTCCCCAATAGGCAGCATAGGTCCTCAATAGGCAGGTAAATGTTCCCAATAGGCAGCATAGGTCTCCAATAGGCAGGTAAATGTCCCCAATAGGCAGCATAGGTCTCCAAAAGGCAGGTAAATGTCCCCAATAGGCAGCATAGGTCTCCAATAGGCAGGTAAATGTCCCCAATAGGCAGCATAGGTCTCCAATAGGCAGGTAAATGTCCCCAATAGGCAGCATAGGTCCTCAATAGGCAGGTAAATGTCCCCAATAGGCAGGTAAATGTCCCCAATAGGCAGCATAGGTCCTCAATAGACAGGTAAATGTCCCCAATAGGCAGCATAGGTCCTCAATAGGCAGGTAAATGTTCCCAATAGGCAGCATAGGTCTCCAATAGGCAGGTAAATGTCCCCAATAGGCAGCATAGGTCTCCAATAGGCAGGTAAATGTCCCCAATAGGCAGCATAGGTCTCCAATAGGCAGGTAAATGTCCCCAATAGGCAGCATAGGTCCTCAATAGGCAGGTAAATATCCCCAATAGGCAGGTAAATGTCCCCAATAGGCAGCATAGGTCCTCAATAGGCAGGTAAATGTCCCCAATAGGCAGCATAGGTCCTCAATAGGCAGGTAAATGTCCCCAATAGGCAGGTAAATGTCCCCAATAGGCAGCATAGGTCCTCAATAGGCAGGTAAATGTCCCCAATAGGCAGCATAGGTCCTCAATAGGCAGGTAAATGTCCCCAATAGGCAGGTAAATATCCCCAATAGGCAGCATAGGTCCTCAATAGGCAGGTAAATGTCCCCAATAGGCAGCATAGGTCCTCAATAGGCAGGTAAATGTCCCCAATAGGCAGCATAGGTCCCCAATAGGCAGGTAAATGTCCCCAATAGGCAGGTAAATATCCCCAATAGGCAGGTAAATATCCCCAATAGGCAGGTAAATGTCCCCAATAGGCAGCATAGGTCCTCAATAGGCAGGTAAATGTCCCCAATAGGCAGCATAGGTCCTCAATAGGCAGGTAAATGTCCCCAATAGGCAGGTAAATATCCCCAATAGGCAGCATAGGTCTCCAATAGGCAGGTAAATGTCCCCAATAGGCAGCATAGGTCTCCAATAGGCAGGTAAATGTCCCCAATAGGCAGCATAGGTCTCCAATAGGCAGGTAAATGTCCCCAATAGGCAGCATAGGTCCTCAATAGGCAGGTAAATATCCCCAATAGGCAGGTAAATGTCCCCAATAGGCAGCATAGGTCCTCAATAGGCAGGTAAATGTCCCCAATAGGCAGCATAGGTCCTCAATAGGCAGGTAAATGTCCCCAATAGGCAGGTAAATGTCCCCAATAGGCAGCATAGGTCCTCAATAGGCATGTAAATGTCCCCAATAGGCAGAATAGGTCCCCAATAAGCAGGTAAATGTCCCCAATAGGCAGCATATGTCCTCAATAGGCAGGTAAATGTCCCCAATAGGCAGCATAGGTCCTCAATAGGCAGGTAAATGTTCCCAATAGGCAGCATAGGTCTCCAATAGGCAGGTAAATGTCCCCAATAGGCAGCATAGGTCTCCAATAGGCAGGTAAATGTCCCCAATAGGCAGCATAGGTCTCCAATAGGCAGGTAAATGTCCCCAATAGGCAGCATAGGTCCTCAATGGGCAGGTAAATGTCCCCAATAGGCAGGTAAATGTCCCCAATAGGCAGCATAGGTCCTCAATAGACAGGTAAATGTCCCCAATAGGCAGCATAGGTCCTCAATAGGCAGGTAAATGTTCCCAATAGGCAGCATTGGTCTCCAATAGGCAGGTAAATGTCCCCAATAGGCAGCATAGGTCTCCAATAGGCAGGTAAATGTCCCCAATAGGCAGCATAGGTCTCCAATAGGCAGGTAAATGTCCCCAATAGGCAGCATAGGTCTCCAATAGGCAGGTAAATGTCCCCAATAGGCAGCATAGGTCTCCAATAGGCAGGTAAATGTCCCCAATAGGCAGCATAGGTCCTCAATAGGCAGGTAAATGTCCCCAATAGGCAGCATAGGTCCTCAATAGGCAGGTAAATGTCCCCAATAGGCAGGTAAATGTCCCCAATAGGCAGCATAGGTCCTCAATAGGCAGGTAAATGTCCCCAATAGGCAGCATAGGTCCTCAATAGGCAGGTAAATGTCCCCAATAGGCAGCATTAAGACCGGACCCACCATTAAAAATAAAAAAAATACCAGTACTCACCTATGTATCCCACTGCTCTGAATAGGCGCCCGCTCGATTCCGTCTACTTCTGGCACCGGCGTGTGACGTCATCACGTCGTCTGTGCTGTATACGGAGGGCCGCAAGTCTTCTGGAGAGGCAGCGCATTGCCTTTACTCGCCGCCTCGTCGTTCCTCGCACGATTACAGGGCCCGCCGACATTGAACTGTCGTCTGCTAAGCAGGACAGGCGGCGGCGACAAAAACACCCGGCGGGCCGGATAAAAATCCTCGGCGGGCCGCATGTGGCCCACGTGCTGTAGTTTGAGGACCCCCGTGTTAAAATATCCGCAACAGAAAAAAAAAGTATTTTGACTCATTAATTAATGGTATTTATACACTTTAATCTATATATGGACTTGGCTGTCATCTGACATGCAAATGACCAGCCCAGGGGATGGGGATTACTCGGAACCCGGGCCTTGGCCTTAGGGATGTCGCGGTGGTCGGCTCCCGGGCCCGTACCCTGGGGTCACTCTTTAAAAGGGTGGATATTATACTGGGATAATAGGTTTGTTATTTTTATGAAAGTTCGTGACGCCACCTGTGGTTTCTGGTGAGAATCACCAGCGCTGCGCAGTCCACTGAGGCCGGTGATAAGGCAGCTCGATGGTATAGCTCCCCACAGGTAGAGCTAGGCCTCAGGGCAGTGTATGGAGAGGGGGATGCAGGACAGGCGAGACCCAGCCGGGTCAGAGCAAGAACAGGGACACACACGATAGTCACTTCAGTACCTTTTACTGATGGAAATTCAGGCACGTCCTGGAGCACTGTAGGGTGAAGGGTGCATATCAGGATCCTCCCCAATGAGCGGGTGTAGGGCCTCCTGTTTCTTGCCTCTGCGTAGTAAGTTTCTGACCTGCCTGGAGCTAGGCCTAACTTTGTCTCTGTCCTGCGCTGGCTGACGTTGTGGTTGGGCCTTCTCTTGGAGTGCACGCTCCCAGCTTACGGGACCTATGTGTCTCCTGGCTCTGTTATGTATCAGCACTTTAGCGATCCTGGGACCTGTAGTTCTCCAGGGATTCCGGTTATGCCTTACTGCGTCATAGAGATCCTGGTAAGCTTCGGACCCGGTGTCCGGTAACTGCTTCGGGGTGAGCTGGTTAAGCTCCTCTGCCCCCTATGTACTAACTCTCCACTCACCTTCGGCCTACTCGGGCCCTCACTAGGCTATACACACTAACGGCAGCTTGCCGCGCTTCACCGATCTTATGGCGCCGGCACACCTAAAGCTCCCTATTCTGAGCTACAACTGAGTCTGGACTGTACTCCACTGCAGACTGACCTCTCTCAGGCTTCTATACTGCAGGAACTCTCTCAACAGACTGAACTGCCTGGCTCCACCTTCCCTCTTTATATCCCTAACGGGCTCCCTCTGGTGGTCTGAGGTGGAAGGTGGAGATGTGTGAATGTTTATGGGGGCCTCTTGTGGAGGAATTCATCAATGCACTCTTCCAGTATCTGTGATACCAAGCGCAGCTGGGCGTCACACAAACTGCACCATACATTTAATATGCCTCTGCTACAAAAAAAAATAGTTAAATACCTTGTGAAAATCCTCCTGATTCTGCCACTGTTTTCTGTTTTTGTGGTGCTCCATCGCAGAGATATTCACATCTGTTGCTTTTGGTATGCAACTCGTGAAATCTCTGCTTGCAGTCCCACTGGGCGTTTTACCAGAGACTCCCCTGGGGATGTGGGCTTTCCGCTCTCCCTCCTAGCTGAGCTGTGATTGGCAGCATCTGTGAGGGGAGAGTGGAGTGAAAGTGCATGTCCCCAGAGGATACTCTGGAGAAACGCCCAGTTGCACTACAAGCTGAGATTTCACATACTGTGCTCCAGAAGAAATGTGAATATCTCTGATATGGAGCCCATGCAGTCGCTGACGTGGCACCACGCTCACCCACATTTCTGACAGGCTGAGAGGCCTCTTTCACTACCACTAGTGAAGCAGAACCTTGGTGAGCCCAGTAGGACTGCCACCAGTTCCTTGTTCGATATAAGCCCGGTCTGTTAACAGAATTATAGCGGGCCTGAAACTAACCCCAGTAGCATGGAAAATGAAACCAAGAAACGGAAGGGTGGATTCGTGGATCAAGATAAAAGAGCAGCCCAAGGTTAAATTATATATTTTATCGCCTTAAGGACACACTAGACAATACACTATATACACAATGGTTATACATATATACAATGGTCAGATATGCAAGTACAAATAGTGGTAGTACAAAGGTATGCAGAATATGAGACAGTTACCAGTCAGATGGAAGGCTTAGCTTGCCGGAGAGGGGCTGCCACGTGGGAGGCTTGCGGACCTCTCTGTTGCTGGACTTCTCCCCACATGATATGTCGTGACCTCCCCAGAAAAAAGCACTGGGCTATGCTTTACATGAGCATTTAACCCCTTGGTGTCGCTCCCCTCTCGCCCCTTGGGCTGGACCTAAATCCTCTACCCTCCTTAATGGACGGTCCTAGGGAGGCGGTTTTGGCACCATCAGATCCGGCCGGGCCCCTGCTAGGCATTGAGACCAAACACAAGTTTGCTATTTGGTTTCTACTAGCTGTTCTATGTATCTGTAGCTGTTCTATGTATCTCCTGTAAGGTGGCTAATGGTCTCGTAGTCGATGGGAGGTATGTATCACAGAGATGGCTGGTCTCTGTGATGTAACCCGGAGTATTTCTCTAGTGCATGCATGCACTAAGAGGTCTAATTGTTGCACCTGGGAGACGGGTTATGGGTTGCTAGGAGAGATGGGCGGGTCCAGCAACCCACATACCTCACCTCTGAGTGTGATTAAACAGCCTATATAATGGAGGCTGTTGTTTGGCACATGGTTTGTGTGTCTGGAGGGAGAAGACCTCTTGTGTGTAGTTGTCTCCAGACTAGGCTGTGTACTGGATGCTATGCCAGCCTGTATGACCACAGCGTTGGTTAACCAGAGACTTTTGCTAAAAGGACTGTTTACTTTTGCCTGCACTGAAGACTGATTGCATTTTACTTTCTGGCCAGTTTATGAAGCCAATAAACTGTACTGGACATTTAAAGGAACCTGCCTTCTGTTTGCCTCACATCGCACCTGAGTGAGTACAATCCCTACAATTGGTGGAGAATGCGGGCAGCGTTCCCAGTAGAAACGTGTGACTGCTATAAGAAAAATTGCATGTCCTGGGTGAAGTCTGCCACAAGCCAGCAAGAGACACCGGACAAGATGGAGGACCTGCTGAAGCATCTGTTGCAGGCACAGCAAACAGCATTAACAGCAGATGGTGCAACAGGAGACCACCAAATTGCTTATGCAGCAGCTCCAGCAGCAGGCCCAACAGGATAAGCGCCGACAACAGCAGCAGATCGATTTGCTAGCAGAGGCGTGGCTCAGCAACAGCTCCAACAACAAGGTCAGTGGGCGATTTTTCCATCCGAAAGGCAGTAAGGGGAGCCCTGCAGAAAATGACCCAGGGGATGATATAGAGGCCTTCCTGACCGTGTTTGAAAGGGTCGCCGAGAGGGAGAAACTTCCGCCAGAGTAGTGGGCCGAAGAGCTGGCACCATACTTGACAGGGGAGCCCCAGAAGGCTTACTATGACTTGGCTCTGCATGACGCCAAAGAGTATGGTAAACTCAAAACCAAGATTCTGGTGTGCTTGGGGGTGACGATGACTGTCAGGGCACAACGGTCCACCGCTGGGCGTATAACTGGGACAGACTCACTCGCTCCCAAATGTTTGACCTTTTGCACCTGGTCCAAAAATGGCTGCAGCCAGAGTCCTCTACACCTGCGCAGATGGTGGAGCGAGTGGTAATGGACAGGTTTGAGCACTCCCTGCTGAGACCCATACAGACTTGGGTGGCCCAGGGTGAACTCCGGAATGCCAATGAACTGTTTTAACTGGTCGAGAGATACCAGGAAGTTGAAGGCTCCTTCGGAAGGCAGCCCACTCCATACTGGGGTCCCAACATGGGGCGGAGGCCCAAAAGGGGGTAGGGCATCCAAGGTCAAAAGGGGCGGGTGAAGTGGTGCTCAAGGTCCATACCGGTGATGTGATCTGCTGGAGGTACCACGTCCCAGGCCATATAGCCGCACGTTGTTGCCTGACCCCCGAGCAGATGGACTGCAGCATGGGACGCCGCTGTTCATATTACACATATACGGCCTGCAGTTTGAACTGTCCACCCAGCGAGGGGCCACAAGCGTGTCCCGTGAAAGTGAATGGGCGGCAGGTAATGACGCTGCTAGACTCTGGGAGTCTGGTGACCCTTGTGAGGGCCACTTTTCCCCTCCAACTGATCCCGGGGAAAAAAGTCGGTGTACGGTGCATTCATGGCGATGCTAAGGACTATCCCATAGCCAGAGTGGACATTAAAACGGCCCACGGTACTGAGTCCCACGAGGTCGGCGTTGTTCAGGACTTGTTGCACCCCATCATTATAGGCCGTGACTTTCGTTTGTTTTGGGAATCTGTGGGGGAAGGGTTCCAGGCCGGTTAGATCAGATAAGAAACCAGTTAAACCTAATGAGGTATCACCACACCCAGAGTCAAACGGGTTTCTCTTTTGTGTTCTTGTGGGGGATGAGGAGGTAGCGTCACATGAGCCTGACATTCCAGAGTTAGAGGTGACCAGCGAAAATTTTGGGTCTGCACAACATAGGGACCTAACTCTGAAAGAAGCCTTTAATAATATCACTGTCATAAATGGGGTTGCACAGGAGCCAGGGGCTGACACAAGGTTTCCCCATTTTATGATGAGTGGGGAGTTGTTGTACCGGGTCACGAAAGTGAGGAGGAGCGTGTGGAGCAGTTAATAGTGCCCCTATAGACCGAAGGTGTAGGACATGGCCCATTCACATATCTTGGGGGGACATCTAGGGGTGGAAAAAATGCAGGAACGGATTATGCAGAGGTTCTATTGGCCCAGGTGTCACCGGGAAATATTAAAGTATTGCAGGTCCTGCCCTATGTGCCAGTTAACCGCCCCCACCTCTCACTTTCGAACTCCCCTTGTGCTATTGCCCATTATTGAAGTGCCGTTCGAGAGAATCGCCATAGACTTGGTTGGTCGTCTGGTTTAATCTGCTCATGGGCATCAAAATATCTTGGTCATCCTGGACTATGCCACACGGTATCCGGAAGCAATTCCCCTGAGAAACTCCTCCGAAAAGAGTATAGTCCGCAAATTGGTACACGTTTTTCCCGGACAGGTTTACCAAGGGAAGATTCTGACTGACCAGGGAACATCTTTTTATGAGTAAGGTGATGAGTGAGTCATGCAAGGTGTTGCTAATCTCCCAACTGAGGACTTTAGTATACCATCGTCAGACAGATGGCCTGGTGGAAAGATTTAATAAAACGCTAAAGAGAATGCTGAGGAAGGCCATAGAAAAATTCGGTAGAGACTGGCACTGTCTCCTCCCGTATTTGTTGTTCTCCATTCGAGAGGTTCCACAGGCCTCTACTGGGTTCTCGCCATTCGAACTGCTGTATGGCCGACATCCGCGAGGTCTCCTGTGTGTAGCAAAGGAAACCTGGGAAGCCGAAGTCACGCCCTACAGAAGCCTTATCGAGCATGTCGCACTGATGCACGACAGAATTGCGAAGGTGATGCCCATCGTCAAAGAACATCTCCTCCACGCACGAGAGGCGCAGGCCAGGGTCTACAACTGCTCAGCCAGAGTGCGGCAATTCAATCCTGGTGACAGAGTCCTCGTTCTGATACCCACTGTGAAAAGCAAGTTCCTGGCCAAGTGGCAAGGACCGTATGAGGTGGTGGAAAAGGTTGGCAAAGTAAATTATAAGGTTCACCAACCGGGACGATGTAAGCCATACCAGATAAATCACATCAACCTCATCAAGCCGTGACAAGACAGAGATGTGGTGGAAGCTCATTGCTTGCTCGTTAAACCAGAAGGCGAGGTTGGAGGGGTCGCAATAGTGGAGACGCTAACGAAGGCCCAGAAACAGCAGTGTCAGAAGTTGCTGCAGAAGAACAGGGACCTGTTCTCAGAATTGCCGGGCTGCCCAAGCGTCATAGAACACGAGGTTCTGACGGAGCCACATGTGTGGATGAACTTGAAGCCCTATCGGATAGCTGAGGCCCGACGAGAGTTGATCTCTAAAGAGGTGACTCATATGCTGAAGCTCGATGTCATTGAAGAGTCCAAGAGCGGTTGGTCCTGGTCACAAACCCAATGGCGAGTGGAGATTCTGCAATGACTATTGGAAATTTAATCAAGTCTCCAAATTCAACGCATATCCGATGCCGCGTGTCGATGAGCTGATTGAGCGACTTGGGCCAGCAAGGTACATAACCACCTTGGATTTAACAAAGGGATATTGTCAGATCCCCATGGCACAGGGAGCCAAGGAGAAGACTGCGTTTTCTACGCCGGACGGATGCTTCGAATATGTCCGGATGCCGTTTGGACTCCAGGGGGGGCATAGTCTCCTTATGAAATCTTAGCTGTCTGAACAAAGGAGTTATGGCTTGGATCGACAGGGGGCTTCATGTAGGCGTTTGCATACTAGCTAGCTGGTGGGATATGAATCCCTTCTTTAAAGCTTGTAGCTGCCATCAGAGCCCCCCAAACTCATCTCTGCAATGGAGCGACGCAGCGCAAAACGGAAAAGAGCATCAGAGTCAGAGGACTTCAGGGATTTTTCTAAAGTATTTAGCTTGATTTTCTTAGGAAAGTTACGGTCCTTTTTAAAGTCAGGATCATGAGAAACTCATTAATGAGGTGTGGTCCACGAAAAGTTTTTGACACGTTGAAAAGTGGAATACTCAATCTCTATTTTGGATGTCAAAGTGACCGCACTGTCTGGGAAAGTTTATGTAGAAGTTTTAACGTCTTTTCATTGGACATCCCCTTTAAACTTATCACTTATCCCTGGGACAGGAGATAAGGTTATAGATCGTGAGGGTCCGACCACATCAATCACCAGAACTGGGCTCTTTAATCTGCGTTACAATGGAGTGGCAGTAAATGTGTTTTGATTTCCACTCCATTCATTCTCTATAGGGCTGTAGAGCGAGACTTTTCAGTCTAATAGACAATGAATGGCGTGTAGGTCGGGCATGCACACTGCAGCTCATTTTTAAAACCCATTCAAGTGACTGGGGACGGCTGCAGTTTTTTTGCACAGTTGGGTATCCAGGAGCACCGCATGCAAGGAAAACATAGAAGGGACATGGTGCACTATCATAGCTACGGCTTTGCGGTTCATTCCAAGAACCATTGATGTCCTCTAGGTCATAATGTGATAGCATAGTCTAGAATGACTTATGTGTTGGTGCAAATTATTGCTGTGCATGTAGTCAGTATATGGACATGCGAGCTCATGAGCCATATTAATACATTTTTCATTATTTGCACCATTTTTCCTAAACTCCATTTCCGTCGTCACCTCACAAGGTTCGTACCATCAGCCTTTTATGGAGAATATTTCCTTCTGGACACTCATGCAAATACAGATTTTTTTTTTCTTTTCCAATCAAATCAGCATTATTGCAATGTACTGTTTATTTTACCTCTTGGCTAATGGCAGCTACAGGGTTAAGCCAACACATGAAGGTAGGACTTTGGAGGGGCAGTAGGAGCCCCCGTGAGCGCACGACGCTCCGCGCTCTCCTGTAATAAATGAGATTAGAATGCGCCATTGTTTCGCCACCTGTTCCATTCGATGGCGGTATTAACTTCGTCTTGTGTTTTATGATTAACCAGAAATTTTCTCCTATTAGCCCAACTATTGTGAAGCAATTTACCTAGAGGAAAAAACATATTAACTTCATAAAGTTCATCAAAAAATCAGCGTGTTCCTGAATGCTAAAAGCTTTCTTCTAACAGGCGGAAATTCAGCATGCTACTGGCGCATCAGGATGGGTAGAGAGAGATACAGATATTAGATAGATAGAAATAAGGAACACAGACAGATAAATAGATAGAAGTAATGTAGGAAGATATTGTAGGAGAACGGTGCCCCCCGTTTGTCTCTGTCACATGAACTTAGTAACACGCCGATTCATCAGTCCTCGTATTTTTCTCGTAAAACAGTTTCCATCAGTTTTTCGCACTGGGGACTTTAAGCTCGCAATCGAATTATTAACTGCGGAAAGTGATTGAAATTCCCTCACAAGGCAGTATATGAATTTTAATAACCATTTGGCACGTTCTATTTTAAAAGTAACAATCTGATAACATTCTGTGAAGTTACTTATTTCTTCGCGAAAACTCTTGCTGCTCGAGAGAAGTTTTGAGTTCAATATGCTACAATTGGCAATCAGCTTTGTCTTTGCCAACTGGCACTACACTTCAGGATCACAGCTGTTTCCAGAAAGAGAGAGAAGGAGAGACATCTTTTCTTTTTTTTTTTTTTTTTGCAACAGAATTCTCACTATTGGAGTTTTCCCTACATGAAAGTTTCCAACTGTGACACATTCGTAGCTGACACGACATAGGTGATCTGTCACGTAGGCTTGATTCACAGTAGGAGAAAACCCAAGTATAGGCTGCAAAACACACGACCAACAAAAAAAAAAAAGACACGCACCCACCTGGCAAATGGTTATTTTTTAGGAATGAGAGTTTCAAAGATCCAATGTCCAATATAGAAGGGGTGGCGTAGGAAAATCATAAGTGCCTCTCACATTTTTTGCACATTATACCAATCTAATAATCCCAAGAAAGCTGTCACATCCCATGAAGGTTACAATGCCTGTTAGGGAGAAAAAGGACTGTGTTATTTACCTTTCCTGGCTCCAGCATCGGGTTCTCCAGCTTGCTTCTGCTCCAGCCTGGTTTGTTTGCCTTGCTGCATGTTGTGTTACCTGGCATGCTCCTCTAAAGCTATGCTCTAAAGCCTTACAGACCGGTGAAAGCAGCTGAGAATTTAGGTAGTTGGCGTGAAACACACTACTGAGGATTGTACATACCTCCATTTTGCTTCTCCAAAGTGCCTCCTGACATAGTCGGCTCTGCTACATAGTTGGGTCATGTTACACCGCTCCTCTCTGCTAATCACAGGAGTCTTCTGATAAACCCAGCTCTACTACATAGCTAAGCTCTGCTTCGCTGCTCCACTCTGCTAATACCTCAAGTATCCTGATATAAACCGCTCTGCTACATAACTGGGCTCTGCTATACCACTCTACATTCCTAATCCCTGGCATCTTCTGAGATACCGAGCTCTGCTACATATCTAAGCACTTCTCCATACTGTTTATAACTCGAGCATTCTGACATAGCTAGCCTTGCTACATAGCTAAGTTCGGCTATACCACTTAACTCTGGTGATCCCTCGAGTATTCTAATATACCCAGCTCTGCTACATAGCGCATCCCTTGAGCATCCTGACATACCTAGCCTCGCTACATAGCCAGACTCTGCTACACTGCTCAACTCAGCTGATCCCTTGAGCCTCCTGACACACCCAGTTATGCTATGCTATTTCTGTTAAATCTGTAGATAATCTAAATATTAAACTTCCGGTCGGTCATACTGTACTCTGCTACATCACTGAGCTCTGCTGCATCGGTCAACCTTGCTGACAATCTCTGCATTAAGAATCTTCACATACTCAACTGAGCTACATCATTAAACTTCGGGTGAGTCCTACCTTGGACTTTATCACCACTCAATTCTGAGACAACTACAACACTGCTACACCAAAGAACTCTGCTATTCCATTGATCAGTTCTACATAGGACTCCCTGACATAGTAACGTAGGTTGAATAAAGACCTAAGTCCATTTAATTCAACCTTCCTGCCCCCCAATTGTACTCCCTACACTAACACTACACTAACTTATTACTAACTGGGACTAGGCCTCACCAATGTATGATTATTATTGCCATTATTATTATTACTGCTCTTTTTTTATTAGTTTTATATTTTGTATTACTATTGTGATTCTAATAATGGTATTACAAAAATCCCTATGCCTAAATCTGTTGATCCAGAAGAAGGCAAAAACCCCAGGACACGTTCAGCCAATTTGCGTCACAGAGAAAAATTCCTTCTTGACCCCGAAAAAAGGCGATCAGTCCTAGAACCCCGAATCATCCTAATTGTGATACTAGTTATCTAATTACTATTACCGTACTAAATGTACTACTTATAGGTGTAACATTTTGTCCAATTTAACTGTAGCCCACAATGTTATGTGTATCGAAGAAATCGTCAAACCCTTTTTTGAAAGCTGTTATAATGTCGGCCATCACTACCTGCTGTGGTAGGGCGTTCCACAGTCCGACTGCTCTGACTGTAAAGAACCCTTTCCTGTTTCCTGACATACTCAGCTATTTCTCATTGCTGAGTCTACTTTGCAGGTATCTTGAATCTGCTTCATCAGTCTCCTTTCCAGGAGTGTCTATCTTCTGCTAGCAACCACTACCCACCTTTTATGAAGACATCTGGACCTTAAAGTTCTCACTGTAGCTGTTTAGACCCAGTCTACAAAGTCTGTCTGCTTATTGCTACGAAGATTCCCAGACAACTGCCACCACAGCTGCGAAAACTTAGATGGCCCATCTCTACTTAACTTAGGTGGCCCATTAAGAGCCCCAGTCTGGGTCTGTTCACCCAGTGAAGCGCAAACTGGAGGTTTCAGGGCGGTGAGAAACCCAATGGCCACCACACTCTCCTACATCTCTAAGAGCAACATTCCATAAGGTCTTCACATTATAATAAGTGCTTATCGTCCCACCTCCCTCATGCTGGAATGATCTTCAAGGCTTCTATATGACACCATAACTGCAAGATAAAGGGCTACAACATTCTATCCACATTTATACCTTGTAGATGCCTCTAAATCTGGTGAGATAAAGGACTACCAAGTTCTAACCACCCCTGGACCGTGTATCTGCCACCACAGCTGTAAAGATAAAGGGCTACCAACCTCTCTCCATCTCTGACCCTTGTATATCCATCATAGCTGGCAAAATAAAATGCTATCAACCTCTGGAACTTGTAGATGCCACCATAGCAGGCACGATAATGGGCTTCCAACCTCTTGTAATCTCTGGACCTTGTATTTACCACCGCAGCTGGCAAGAGAAAGGGCGACAACCTTCTATCCACATCTGTACCTTGTAGATGCCTCCAAAACCAGCGAGCTAAAGAACTACCAAGTTCTACCCACCCTCGGACCGTGTATCTGCAACCACTGCTGGCAAGATAATAGGCTACCAACCTCTATCCATTGCTGACCCTTGTATATCCATCACAGCTTGCAAGATAAAATGCTACCAACCTCTGTAACTTGTAGATGCCACCATAGCAGGCACGATAATGGGCAACCAACCCCTTGTAACCCCTGGACCTTGTATTTACCACCACAGCTGGCAAGATAAAGGGCTGCAACCTTCTATCCACATCCGTACCTTGCAGATGACTCCAAAGCTAGTGAGATAAAGGGCTCCAAAGCTCTACCCACCCCCGGACCGTGTATCTGGCACCACGGATGGCAAGGTAATGGGCTACAAACCTCTACCCACATCCAAACTTTGTAAATGCCTACCAAGGTAGCAGGATAAAGGTTACCAACCTCTAGTGACATTTGGACCTTATATTTGCCGCCACAGCTGGCAAGATAAAGGGTTTCCAACCTCTACCCACAACCGAACCTTTTAGACACAAACACAGCTGGCAAGATAAAGAGCTATCAACCTCTACTCACTTCTTTTTAAGATTTCCAAACCTTGTGGATCCCACCACAGCTGGCATAGCACAGGTTACCAACCTCTAGTCTTTAGTATGAGCCGCATTGACTCAGATTGGTAATTCATGGAGACAGATGCACTATAAATTGGCTCGCGCAGTCGATGGTATAATGAGAATAATGTTCTGACCACGGGATGTAACACTTATATATAATAAGAAAACATTATAAACACAAATTACCCGACATTAAACAGATGCCGTCCAATCAAAAAATAATATAAATACCCATCAGCCATCCATTATGCCATGTTTACATCTCGAGAAATCCCTCCCTATGGATACAGAACATGATATTTTTTTACATGAGAACATGAAGCCGGAGAAATATTTTGAAAGTCAATTAAAATTTTGTGTACGTTTTCAGTTTTTAATGATAAATTAAGTTACTAATTTTGTCCGTGCTCTTTGTAGACACTGCAGGTTTAATTGCTAATTGTTAACTGCAAATGAATACATTTGCATATTAATTAGCTCCCAATTTACATTTTTAATTTGCTTCCTTCAAAAGGTGCAGGATAAAAGGTCGTGTTATTTTAAATAATTTATGCTCTATTGCATGAAATGCACTAAGATGAAATGGTTTAACCCTTTAGGACCAGGAAAACATTTCAAGGCGGCTGTGACGGTGGTGCTGTTGTGAAGGACAGGCTTGTTAAGTTACTGACACATTGCTAGATGATAAATAGGAGGCGCAGCAGATGCATATGGGCATTTTTGTGGCAACCAGTGAGATCTTTGCTTTTCTTTTTTTTGAGGGGGGGAGGGATTTTTTTTAAGGCGAAACACCAATCTTGTAGTAAAATTGAGACATAGAGCAGTGATAAACATGTGCAATGATCAGTGACTACAGTCTACATCAGGGGTGCACAATATTTTTTTGGTCCCAGGGCCCCAATGCCATCCTGATACAATCCTAAAGCCTGCAAAAAAATTAAAGGGGTACATACATGAATACATCACCAGAATTTGAGGAGGATTTGGAGAGATTCTGCTCAGTTTCCGCTCCAAAAAATAAGTGTGTACATACGTAAGCTTGCACTGAGTTTTTGGAGCCGAAACAGAGCAGAATCTAGCAAAATCCTCCTCGTAATCTCGAAACACTATGTTTTGAGGATTTTTAAATGTTAACATAGCCATAGAACACATTTTGGATTGGTGCATGTGTACAAGATCAGAATTACTGTCAGCACATGAATGCAGAACCAGAACCACTGTCAGCATATGAATGCAGCAGCAGAACCACTGTCAGCACATGAATGCAATGCTAAAACCACCGTCAGCCCATGAATGCAGTGCCAGAACCACCATCAATACATGAATGCAGCGCCAGAACCATTGTCAGCACATGAATGCAGTGCCAGAACCACCATCAGCACATGAATGCAGCGCCAGAACCACCATCAGCACATGAATGCAGCGCCAGAACCACCGTCAGTACATGAATGCAGCATCAGAACCACCGTCAGCACATGAATGCAATGCCAGAACCACCATCAGCACATGAATGCAGTGCCAGAACCACCGTCAGCACATGAATGCAGTGCCAGAACCACCGTCAGTACATGAATGCAGCGCCAGAACCACCGTCAGCACACGATTGCAGTGCCAGAACCACCGTCAGTACATGAGTGCAGCTTCGGAACCACCATCAGTATATGAATGCAGCGCCAGAACCACAGTCAGTACATGAATGCAGCACCAGAACCACCATCAGTCTACATAAATGCCCTCGCATCTGCCCATTGCAAAAAAATATAAGCCACACATTATTTGCTTTTTTACAATGAAAAGTGCCATCTGCCATGTTTTCTTATACAGGTAAAGAAATTGGTGTAAATACAGTATATATTAGCTAGACCAACTTTTGGATTAAAGTAAGTCCTAGGAAAAACTTGTGGCATACCTGATTAGGTAGATATAGACAATGAAGAGGCGACTGCAGTTGGTGGAGTGCTACCACAGCAGGGGTACAGAGAGTCAGACCCCCCTACTTATAGTGATATCCTACTTGGAGTCACAGAAAACCACTTTAACAGTAAGAATCGCATTACGGTATTCTTTAAGTAAGCCGCATGTACCGTAGAGCTGATTCAGCAGCAAAATTGACTCAATTCGTACACAACATCTTACAGTTTTTGTTTTTTTTACGTTACAGTGCGTTCAGATGTTACCTAATTCTGAAAACTGCTATTTATCAAGAACTTTGGCATTTTTGCATTATTTTTTCAAAATGCGGCATTCATTCTTTATAGGGTTCTTTACGTTTATAGTATTTTTTTTTCTTACAAATGGCAAAAAAAATTCAGTGAATGTTCTCTTAAAGGAACAAGGTGAGTTTCTTTCCTCGAGGACAATTGTGGCTTCACACCTGGGTAATTAAAAGGTATATTCACAAATTTCTTTGACCTTCCTGCTCAACTGAATGGGGCTTAAAAAAAAACAAAACATGCCTACGCTACCCATACCAAACTTGCCAACAGTCCCGATTTTTGCCAGAAAAGCCAACGATCATAGATGCAAAGGGGCAAGACCTAGCATTTCTTCAAGGACATCTTCCCGTGACCTCTGGATGGTTGTAGTCTGTTATCTTGCATAGGTATCACTTTAAAAAAGCCAAACTAGAATAGACAGTCCGTCTCTGGCCCCCAGCCAAAACTTCACCAGTGAAATTTCCCTTTTAAAAGTTATCCCGCTATAACTAATAACGCAATGCCAGCATGTCGCCAGTTGATGATAAGCTGGCACCTGCTACACCTGTAGGGAGAATCTATCGGAATAAACGTGGAGCGCGCGGTCAATGTTTGCCTCTGATCATATCTTGTCTTATAACTTTTACACTTTGTACCTGTCCGCCCATTCCCTCCCCAATTGTATACTTCACCCCAACATTATAGCTGCTGTACCTGCTTAATCCTGGACACCTATGAAGGTTTATAAAACAAGCGTTTTGTGGATCTGCTTATCTGTACGAATGGACTGACAATGTACTTCATGCCAAATTAAAAATATCTACACCTGCCTCTACCCAGGAACGTTCAGCAATTAAACAGTACAGATTATCTCTGCAGGTATCCGAGCTGCAGAGTATCTCATGTTCTGTGATCACTCCCAAATCTTGTCCGCTTCGCTTTAGATAAGCATTGCAAAAATAAAATTAAATACTTGGGGTTTTTTTTTGGGGGGGGGGGGGGGGGTAAATTTTAGCTTTTTTTGTAAAATAGCACAAAATAAAATCCTATATTGTCACTATAATCATCTCTGGAGTATAATCTACATTAAATGATCATATCGCACTCAGGCCTCTTTCACACTCGTATAATTTTATTTAACTTTTTATTTGGGGGGGGGTGATTGGGGATGGATACTTTTTGGTATTTGAAGGAGTATTTCAATTTTCAGACACTTACAGCGAGCGTGGCCACTGATGTGAATGGAGGGTTGGCCGCTCATGTACAGGTCACTCCATTCATTTTTATGGCAGTTGCAAAAGTAGCTGAGCGAACGCGGCCACCTTTCCATTCACTGCAACATGAGATGGGACATCGTTTCTGAAATAGGAGCGGTTTCCACCTATTCTTCTCTATCCCAAATGCATCAAAGAGCCATGGATGACTTTGACCCTTAGTTAGTTCACCAATGTCCATGCTTAGATCAGTTGTTATAGGTACTAGCTCTTGCAAACCAGGAAACCCCCATTAGTCCCGCCGTATGCCAGGAACACCCCACAACACCTGCTATATGTCAGGAACACCCCACAAGCCCCATCGTATACCAGGAACAACCAACAAGACCTGCCGTATGCCAGGAACACTCCACAACACCTGCCGTATACCAGGAGCACCCCACAAGACCCATCGTATACCAGGAACAACCAACAAGACCTGCCGTATGCCAGGAACAACCAACAAGACATGCTGTATGCCAGGAACACCCCACAACACCTGCTATATGTCAGGAACACCCCACAAGACCCATCATATACCAGGAACAACCAACAAGACCTACCATATACCAATTGTGAGGCAGAAAAAAAAACATTTTGGTGGGCGCTGTCACGATGAAAACAAGGATAAGAAGGTGTAGAAAAACAAGAACCTTTATTAAAAGACTGCAACTCATTTCAAAATCAATCTTATTTCTTCCCCAGGGTTCTATCACCAGGAACACTCTACAAGACCCACCGTATACCAAGATCACCCCATAAGACCCACCATATGCCAAGAACACTCCATAAGACCTGCCATGTACCAGGAACATCCCACAAAACTTGCCATTTACCAGGAACACCTACAAGACCCGCCATGTACCAGGAACACCCCTACGAGACCTGCCATTTACCAAGAACACCCCACAAGACCTGCCATGTACCAGAAACAACCCACAGGACCTGCCCTGTACCAGAAACACCCCACAAGACCTGCCATGTACCAGGAACATCTCACAAGACCTGCCATATACCAGGAACACCAAAGACATGCCGTGTACCAGGAACATCCCACAAAACTTGCCATTTACCAGGAACACCCCACAAGACCTGCCATTTACCAGGAACACCCCACAAGACCTGCCATTTACCAGGAACACTCCACAAGACCTGCCATGTACCAGGAACACCCCACAAGACCTGCCATGTAGCAGGAACACCCCACAAGACCTGCCATGTACCAGAAACACCCCACAGAACCTGCCCTGTACCAGAAACACCCCAAAAGACCTGCCATGTATCAAGAACATCCCACAAGACCTACCATGTACCAGGAACACCCCACAAGACCTGCCATGTAGCAGGAACACCCCACAAGACCTGCCATATACCAGGAGCACCCCACAAGATCTTCTGTATACCAGTAACACCCCAGAAGACCTGTCATGTACCAGGAACACCCCACAAGACCTACCTTATATCAGAAAAACCCCACAAGATCTTCCATATACCAGGAACACACTACAAGACCTGCCATGTGCCAGGAACACCCCACAAGACCTGCCATATATCCGAAACACCCCACAAGATCTGCCGTATACCAGGAACACATTACAAGACCTGTCATATATCAGAAACACCCCACAAGACCCACAGTATACCAGGAACATCCCACAAGATCTGCCATTTACAAGGAACACTCCACAAGACCTGCCATGTACCAGGAACACCCCGCAAGACCTACCATGTAGCAGGAACACCCCACAAGACCTGCCATGTACCAGAAACACCCCACAGAACCTGTCCTGTATCAGAAACACCCCACAAGACCTGCCATGTACCAGGAACATCCCACAAGACCTACCATGTACCAGGAACACCCCACAAGACCTGCCATGTAGCAGGAACACCCCACAAGATCTTCTGTATACCAGTAACACCCCAGAAGACCTGCCATGTACCAGGAACACCCCACAAGACCTACCATATATCAGAAAAACCCCGCAAGATCTTCCATATACTAGGAACACCCCACAAGACCTGCCATGTGCCAGGAACACCCCACAAGACCTGCCATATATCCAAAACACCCCACAAGAGCTGCCGTATACCAGGAACACATTACAAGACCTGTCATATATCATAAACACCCCACAAGACCCACAGTATACCAGGAACATCCCACAAGACCTGCCATATACCGAGAACACCCTACAGTCCTGCTGTATACCATGAACACCCCACAAAATCTACCATATACCAGGAGTATCTCACAAAATCTGCCATATAGCGGGAACACCTTACAGGATTTGACATATATTGGGGACACAAGGACTGCAGAGCTGCCATATACTGGGAACACCGCAGAAGATCTGCCATATACCTGAAACCACCCTATAGGATTTGCCATATACTTGTAACAACAAGAACAGCAGGACTGCCGTATACTGGGGATACGCCACCAGACCTGCTAATTTGAAGATGTATTGTTGTTTTTTGCATGCATACATATAGGGTTGCATCCCTAAACACTGCATGTAGTAAGTCGTCCTGGATCCGCTACCTAATTTGTGTCAAAATTTGAGATAAAATTGTGTCATTACCATTACACTCCAGTGATTTTGAGGTTTTCTTATGTGAAAATGTTCACCTGCAATAGCAGCAGTAAGTTCATATTATCGCAAATTGTATCCAGTCCGATCGCCGGTATGACTTGTGGACCCTTTATGACAACCGGGAATGTACAACACGATCACAAAGCAGAAGATAAGCGGCAGCTCGGCACCTCCTTGTGCACATATAAGTGCCCCCTCTGTCACGATGTGCCGCCAGTATTGTCACATTCTCTTGATAACCACAATGGGGCCGAATGATCCTTTATTGCAGAAGCCGCCTCTATCCACCTCCTCCCCCCACTCTCTCTCCTTCTTTCCAGATCTCTCTACTTTTCTACTTTGTAGCTGGCAACTGACCAGAACATTTAATACCTAATTAATTACTCCGCTTTGTGCATAGGAGCCAAGCCAATGACCACGTGTGTCATTAAATATAATGATTGGGAAAAACAAGATGTTTGTAGAAGTAGAGAATTTTTGACAAATGCCTGACATCCTAATGGTGATTATATACCACCAGATGCCGCTGACCTAAGCTAATCTTACTATATCCCATAGTGCAGGGCGAAATGGACAGTTCTGACCACTTCTGCAGGTTAGCACAATGTAGGCCTTTCTTGGAGAAAGGGTTTTACTTTGCCTTAAAATTGTCCGAATGAGGTCTAAATAATGGGATATTCACCCGCTTTCAGACATTTCTTCAACCAAAATTCATTTCCATTGATAGAAATTGGGGGCAAGCACATGGAATTCTGCACGAACAATTCGGAATGTGACATCATCGAAAGTTCTACAGCAGCCATGTGCGGCTTCTGGCTCAATTGGGCAACAGGCACTTTAATTTTCACGCAGCATGCACTTTATGGTAGGATCACATCTAAAATACACAATCTTTTTTTTCCCTAAATCGTATCCAAATCAGAGATTTCGAAAAATCCGTAACAAAAACGATTCGGTTTTGCCCTGATTTCGGAATACCGCAGTGAAAATCCGCAACAAGTAAATTAGGAAGTTCCCTTAAGGATACAAGCCAATGCAAAAGATTTAGTTGTTGAAATCATAGTCATGTATAGGATTTTACAATTCCCCCCTCATTTCTTTTATTATGACGCCAGATATGGAATCTTATTGCAGTCGCATCACACCAAAGTTGCAGTATACTTTTCTGCAAATGCTTCAGACGAGAGCGAGAAGTTTGGAAACTGCCGGGAGACCCTGATTGTTAATACTTTCATCAATTTCAGATGCCACCTACTTTTCAAATTGCCTGTTTCCACAATTAAAGGGGTTGTCTTTTTTCTTCTTGAGCGCCCCTCTGCCTCTTGACTTTCTACTTGGCTGGGGAGGCCTAAAGATTGACAGTTCATAGTCACGCCGTTGCGCTGAGCGGTGCGCTCTCTGCTGCTGCAAGCAGAGATAGCTTTGTCTCTGCACCATCAGAGAACAGGGGGACTCAAGCTGGTAGGATCCAGTGATCTGGGTATCAAACAAGCCCTTGCTCCTTGTCTTAGATACCAGCCACTTCTGATGATACTGCAGAGGTGGCCGGTAATTTAGGCAGCGAGCAATAAACTATAAAATTAAAAATTCCTTCCATTCTCGAAGATGTTTTCAATAAAAGTTGAATTTGCTATTTTAACTTAATTTAAACACTAATGTTACTCCAACAATAATAGTAACCAACTTCCTTTTATGTAAAGTTTTCCTTTTTTATATGATTTAATTCTTAAGATTATTTTCAGAGTGGAAATATTGTGAAATTCCTTTCATTCGGTATTAAAGGGACAGTAACGATGTCACCGGATATTGTGGATTATCGGACAGTCATAGTTAATAATAAAAGAAGAGAATCAAAAATTGTGTTTTGGGTTTTTTTTTTACTTTGTTTCCGATATTATGTCCTTTATGGTATTTTATACCCATCCTAGATTATATCAGACATTAAGAATTAGTGTAATTTCTCTGTATTTTAATAAAAGGGGACACATTTTCTTTGCTCACAGAGGACATGGGATTTTGCCGAGCTGGCAGTCCTTTGTTCTTTACGTGCGCTGAAAATATCCTCCACGACCAACCGGTAGAGGAGTCGCCCGGAGAATTGACGGTTAACACTGTGACGGGAGAACGTACGTGTCACTCTAAATTTTTCTTGACTTGTACTCTTGGATCCCTGCCATGTAAGGGACAGTAATTTGTAACCAAGGAAACAAAGTGGAATAATTTACAATATAAATATGTTTTCTATCGGGATGAAGACTGGCAAACATTGGGAAAGCAGCAAGGACAATGCGTAAATGGGTAACAGTGCATAATGTGGGGGGACGTGTAAGGTTTGGGGGCACACTGTCATAAGGAAGGGGATGATACAAACAATATAACGGAGCCAAGATGACGGGGTCAATTATTTCCTAATAACTTTCCTTTCCACACTGCTGTTACTACATTGTAATTGCCGTGAGATAAACTTTGGATATTTGGACCTGAAACGCGTAAAGAGAATAATGTGGATTGTAAATTTTCCAATGGGGTGGCTCATCACAATAAAGAAAGAGTCCATTATTTGTAACACTAAGACGATCTGTCTCCAGATTTCCCAGACAAACTTCATATGATATTTAATAGATCTGTTAAACTTGATGAGACTGATGTGCTTACTCTGAAAATCAACATCAGAATAGCTGTAAAGTCCTATGTGGGCTTATAAAATGTTCATCTCACTATCAAGATAATGCAGCCATCCTGACATGGCTTTTCAAAGGAAGTACACCAGCCTCATCAGGTCTAAGATATCTATTTAACACTGTCCAAACAAGCACTGTTCATGTATGGATCGAGTGCTGAAAACAGCAGCGAACAGAGCTATATCCGATCGCTGCTGTTTAACCCCTGAAATTCCACTGTCAGTCACTGACCGCTGCTTTTAAGTGGTGCAATCCCACTGGCGCATGGATTCGGATGCCTACTGCCCTCTTTCCCCACGACGCGGTTGTAGGATGCCTATGGCAGTTGCCGCCATTTGGTACGGCTTCTATTGCAATACTGTAGTGTTGCATCATATAGAACATCTAATCAAACAATGGCAGGTTCAGGTACCTATAAAGTATAAAAAACTAAAGCGAAAAGTAAGAAAAAGTTTTTATAAATAATAAAAGAAAAAATACATATATGGCTCACCCCCCATTTTTCCACAATTAAAAATATAAAAAATATGTCTTTGAAGTCTGATCTATCAAAATGATCTGTCGGGAGTCGGGACACATTAGACAGTCAGCCAATATTGGCGCATTCGGCCAACTTTAGTATAATGTGCTTCAGTGGGTCTGAAAGCCAAATTTGCTATTTTTTTTGTTTTGTTAATGCTTCTCCCCTAACAAATGCAATAAAAAGCTATAAAACATTGAATGTAGATGTTATGTACCGCAAAATGGTACCAAAAAAAACTACTGCTCTTGTTGCAAAATAATAAGCCCCCACACAGATCCATTGACAGAAAAACAAGAAAAGATTTTTTATTTTTATCACTTAAATATATATAAAAAAAACATATACAAGTTTGGTATTGATTTAAAAATCGCTTTCCAGGGTCATTTTTACCGCACAATTAACGCTGTTAAAAAGCAAATCCCAAAAAAATATGACGGACATTTTTTCACCATTACACCCCACTTGGATTTTTTTTCTCATTTTTCAGTACATTATTATTTAGCACCATTATTTCCACAGACCCCATTATCATCACTGTCCCCATTGGGGCTCACAATCTATATTCCCTATCAGTATGTCTTTGGAGTGTGGGAGGAAACTGGAGACCCCACGCAAACACGGGGAGAACATACAAACTCCTTACAGATGTCGACCTTGATAGGAATTGACCCCAGGACCCCAGTGCTGCAAAGCACCAGTGCTAACCACTGAGCCACCCTATCATAAAGTGAGTGGTGTCATTCAGAACTACCAAGTTGTCCCCCAGACAACAATCCCTCATATGACTACATCACCAGAAAAATTAAAAAGTCATAGCCCTTGGAAGAAGGGGATTGCACATTATCAGGATTCCACTTGCTTGTCAGACACAGCAAATAGACCAGGGTGGTGCTGCTTCTGGACTAAGATTGTTTAAAGGAAAGGGGTTTTTCAGGATCCAGAAATTTCTGTAGTCACTCTATGTGACTACAGATTGCTGAAACCTGACAGATTTCTTGAGTGGTCGTCACATAAGTGATTTGGATAGATGTGGTCACCTGCCGACTAGAAATGGGCAGATTGATTTGTCCAGGTCAGTGGTACCTGACGACTAGACGTGAAACCCAAAAATCTCTTAACTCCCTGTGCACGTTGTGCCAGCCCTGACAAATGGAAGGTACGAGATTTGGGGTCTCTCATCTAGTTGCTAGCTACAAGTGACTGGACCGGAGTCCTGTGAATCAATCTGTCCATCTCTAGTGCAAACGGGCAACTTTTCTTCTCTCAATGTTGTTTTTCAAGAAGTCGATGGCACGTTGTTACGGATCCGGGTGGTGGAACCTCTGTGCTGCGGTGCAAGGAGGGACCAGAGGGGCGTAACTAGGTATCAACTCGGACTGACCAAGGCCGCACAGCGGCTCAATCGACTCCGTGGCCAGGGAAGGACCGAGCAGAGGGACCAGGTGCTACTCTGGGCCAGACCTTGTATGAGAGCAGGTGACTCCCACGGGTCAGAAGGCAGGGACTGACCGGTACAGCAGATGAGCACGGCAGGCAGGCTGACGGGTGATCAGGGCAGACGGACTGGCAGACACGGCAGGTAACAAGCAGGAGCCTCCAGGTAGGCTGGCTGGTAGACACGGCAGGTAACAGGCAGGTGCTTCCAGGTAAGCGGGCTGGCAGGCACGGCAGGTAACAGGCAGGTGCTTCCAGGTAAGCGGGCTGGCAGGCACGGCAGGTAACAGGCAGGTGCTTCCAGGTAAGCAGGTGGGCAGGGCCCATAGACAGACTGGCGGACTGGACTGTAGACAGACTGTCGGGCTGGAGAGTAGACAAGCTGGCAGACAGGGCTGGTAGTCAGGCTGGCGGACTGGACTTGTAGTCAGGCTGACGGGCTGGACTGGTAGTCAGGCTGGCGGGCTGGACTGGTAGTCAGGCTGGCGGGCTGGACTGGTAGTCAGGCTAGCAGCGGGACCTGAGGGCTGAAGCAGAGTTTAACACACAAAGCTACAACCTTGCACGGGCACCTCCATTTTGAAGGAGGTGCCTTATATATGAAAGGTCCTCCGGCCATTGGCCGGGGACTCCTTAGGACGGCGCGCGCGGCCCCTTTAAGAGGGGGGGAGCGCGCGCCCTTAGCACAGCGCCCGGGAAGCTGCGCGCGCCAGCAGCAGCAGAAACAGGAGCGCCGGAGGCCGCCTGGCGGGGAGCGCGGCGGTAAGAGGGACGGCGTCTCTGCCTGTCAGGGGGCAGAGACACCGATACTACACACGTAACCGTGTCTATCCTATGTGGTCGCACGGCGGCAACTCAAGGAATGTGCGGCAACACAGAGTCATATGGGAAACCTGAAAAGCCCCTTTAAAAAAAAAAAAAAACATAGCTGCCTTGACCTTCACCCCCACTTTTGTCTATTTTGCACCACTTTCATGAATGTGAACAAGCCTGACACCGTTTATAGAACAAAGTGGTTTTTATTATATTTTATTAAAGTAACTTTTATAGTTCCCATTTATGATTTAGTATTTTTTTTTTTTTATAATTCTAAAAACGCAAATACAATTCGAGTCCTCTTCTATCACTGATCAGAAGACGGCTAAAGTAAGTGAGGCAAGCTAATGACAACTATCACAATGAGCGCCAACACAAGCGTCTTGGTGTAATTAAGTCAGTCCGATGCTTATTTGTTAAAGGATTGCTACCCCGGAGTGCAAAGTATACAGGCCGAGCCGGTGTAATAACAGATATTAGCAGTCTCGGATATTAATAGCTAGAGATGTCACATGATATGACAGTAATTCACACAACCGCGGACCGGGGTCTCTCTTTTTGGGAGGACCTGCTCTCCCATACGAATAGAAAATAAACACAGCCTTCCGGGGCGCAAGTGGCAATGAATGTTAAATTTTGATTAAATAATAGATATGTGTTGAGAGGCCCCTTTTTTTTTGTAATGTGTCATTAAGAAAGATATCTAGACGTTCGTACAGCCATAATGATTATAATTAGCGCAACACATAAAGTGTACGATATGACACCAGGCCATTATTAACCCTCCATGGCTTGTGTTTTTTTTTTTTTTTGGACAAGCGGGCAACATTGGCGGAGAATAGAGATTATTATAGTCGTGGTGAATACACTAACAATACACCCTGGAAACAAAACATTTCTCTGAAACTTTCTCACGTTCAGAGAGGTTTATTTAGAACAATGGGACAATTCAGGAGAATAGGGTATGACTCTAACAAGAAGGGTCCGTATTTATCGGAAGGGGATCCACATTGTTTTACAAATAAAGCATAAAATAAAATAGGTCATTATGTAATATATAGATGTGATGTAGTATAACTCAATTATAGCGGGACAACGTTATTCTTTACATTTATGGTTACATTCAGAGAATTAGGCAATCTGGGCAAGCTGAAAAGGAGACCAGATTTATGTAAACCCAGCCCAAAAAAATGCTACTTTAGTGGTGTTCCCAGGGACAGAGCTTAAATATCTTGATTTTGTTGTAGAAAATGTATGGACTCGCAATGTTTTATTGTTAAGCACCTGCCTTGTTTTCAGAGCCAAGCTCTGCTCCTTTCCTCTATGGCCGCGGGGCTTTGTTGTGCTCCACAATGATCTTACATGTGGCGCAGCCATCCTCTGTGATATCTCCCCAGGCCTTTTAAGGCCCACTTGGACATACCCCTGTGTCTGAGTATTGAGGCTGTAATGTGTTCAGTTGCCATTGATTTGGAGATTGCTATTATCTCCTAACACTCCTGTGATTCATATTATTTGCATCTGCTGCTTCTGTGACCTGCTGGTAAACCCATCGTTTGCTGTAAGTGATGTGCCCCCTGGGCCGTGGGGTACTCGGTACCGGGCCGGTCGTTGCTAGGGGAGATGTCACAGTGGCGGTGACCCAGACCGTGACCCAGGGTGGTCAATAAAAGGGGGAATGATCTAATACAGGAATTTAAAGTTCTTTTAATGTTCGTGACGCCACCTGTGGTATGCGGCTATATGGAGCCGTCGCTGCAGTGCAGATCCTCTGGAGCTGATATTAGTGCAGCAGAGTTGGTTCAGCTCTCCACAGTCAGAGCTTAGCTCCAGGGCAGTGTAGATGTAGTAGATATTGAGGTAGTGCTCTTGGTGCAGTGTAGTGCAGGGGGTGATGGCGCAGCAGTAATAATTCACAGAGACAGTGGGGTGCAGTCTTCCAGATTTACTCACAGTTCTCCTTTTGCTCCTGATTACAACTGCAGATCATAACTTCCCACGTCGTGCTGCGTTCACCGGGCCGGAGCTCAGCCAACCCTCAGGTACCTCCAGAGTACATAACGGGACCCCCTTCTGTGTGTTCCTTCTGGCCGTTTCCCTGCACCTCACACCTAGTGTCCCAATCCAGTGACCATGGACCTTGACCGGCGACGTCTTCCCTGTCCCCTGGGACCTCTATGGCCGCCTTTTCGGTGAATTAGGTGTGGTTTTTGGGCTGCAGCACCTGAAATGCTGCACCCTGTGGTTACCTAGTTGAATATTGTAATTCTCACTAGTTAGGGGCCGGTCCCCTCTGCTACCCGATCCCTCAACCGCCTGGTAGACCCGGGCATACGGGTGGCCTCCAGCACTGCCCGTACCCCTAGGATCCTTTCTTCACTCCTGGAGCCTTCTCTCTGCTCCAGTTCCTTCCTCCTCTCCTTCTCCTGGGCCTCCTCACTCAGGCCGGCGCTTCCCTGAGCAGAGAGCTCCTGCTCCCAACTCCTCCTCTGACTCTCTCTCTGACTATACTGCCTCCTAGAATGTTCCACAATCTCTTTTATATCACTTCTTACTGAGCTCCCATGAACTTCTTCCTCCACCCACACCCACTACATGGTTCCCCCTAGTTTGGTTCCCCCCACTCCAGCCAGGGACAGGGCTCAGCAGAGGAGCAGCGCATCTTGCCAGCTCCTGCTGGTCTGGAGTAGTGTAGTGTTGGATGCAGGTGTTTGGGTCCCGGGCAGTACTCCTTCCTTACCTGAGAGTGAGATACCACACCTCTGGGTGAGATGCAGTACCTCTGTGGCGACTGAACCCGCAGGGTCGCCACATAAGCATCATTAACTGTTATTACAGTCTGTTCACATTATGTTGCACTTTGTAGTAGATTCTAAAACTTGCTTCTGTGACCTGCTGGTTAACCTATTGTTTGCAGTAAGCATCACAAACGGTTATTAGAGTTTGTTCACATTACATTGAAATTTGTTGTGGATTCTAAAACTTGCATCTACCAATTCTATGACTTGCTGGTTAACCCATCATTTGCTGTAAGCATCCTGAACTGTTAGACTCTGGTCACATTACGCTACAATCCACTGTGGATTCTGCTACGTGCATCTGAATGCTGCTTCAGAACTGTTGCTTTCTTCTTCATCAGTCCTCCTGGTACTGTAGCCTTTAGCGTCTCCTGCCTTGTTAGTTTGTCTGCCATCCAGCATAGCTTGTTACCTCGGGCCCTTACTATTCCATGTACCTTATAGCCTGATGTGCCAACCCTTTGGGTCTGTGTCCAATCAGCAGCCACAGCAATTGGCTGCAGCTGTCAAGCTGTGACCACCAGTCTATGGAAATACTTCCAGATTTTGCTACAATGTCCTTTGGTCTGATGATCATTTTCCAGAATATTTTCAGCTAAGCCTTTTTCTCTTACTGCACCTACAGCGCTAATATAGCAACATCATTGCCAGTAACCCCATACTTTATATATTTACTAAAAGAAGCACACATCTCATTAATAAAATGAGACTTACTGGAGTGACTCAGTTACCTTATTTTCCCCATGGGTCTAATGTATACAAATCAAATCAAATCATGAATTATTCTGCCCTGTTGAGGGATTTATTCACAGTTTCTTTTAATAAAATATGCAAATATTTTTCAGTAAATTGATTTCCCAGATTCTCTTATCTACATATTCATTATTTATGATCATACACCAAGACTTTGATAAAAGACGAAAGGGCTTGGAGTGGGATGTTTGTGGGAGGAGGGTCCTGGCGATAGGTCTAGTTTTGGTTTTTAGTTTGTGCTTTTCACACTGGACTATTCACTTTATAGAAAGTAATATTTTTATGTGATTTTTGATTGTTTAGACATCGTTAATATGTTTTCATATGTTGTTACTGTTAAGGAAATGTCATTTGGGTGTGTGCAGAAATAGAACCTCGAGGAAACATTGACATTGGTCCCTTCAAGGGCATTTTATCATTTATTCAGTGGTGAAGCTAGGTTATGAACACGTTTGACATGAAAAAAAAAGACTTTTACATGTTTGTGATTACCTTTAGTTAATAAAATTGCATTAAGTTTCATTCTGCAATTTTCACTCCTTCATTGATTTTCAGACCCTTAGATATGCAGTTTACAATGCGATCCAAGTTCTTTAGTATGAGTGTCCCTCCTAGTAATGTAGGCTGGATGTGATGTCTGTCTGTATTCTAGTGTGTTGCTGTCTTTATACAAATTGTCTCTTCAGGGAGGAAGAGGACCAGAACTCTAGTGCCACCTACAGGAAGTAGCAATCCTAAAAGTCAATAGTGACCCTTTAAGGAGCCTTATCACATGACTTAGGATATAAGCCAGAACCAGAAACTCAATTTGCAGACACAATGTTTCGGGGTACTGCCCCTCGTCAGTGAAAAGTGTGAGTTCTGGTTTAGCTGGATGAGAGGTGTCAGACTGTATCTAAGGGGTAACATTTCTACTTGGGGCAGTACCCCGAAACACAGCAAACTGAGTTTCTGGTTCTGGCTTAAGTCATGTGACAAGGCTCCTTAAAGGGTCACTATTGACTTTTAGGATTGCTACTTCCTGTAGGTGGCACTAGAGTTCTAGTCCTCTTCCTCTCTGAAGAGACAATTTGCATATTTCCCAGAGGAGCATTGCCGCTTTAAAAGTCTCCTCACCGTGACATGCTTAACATGTCGCTCTCCGCAAGGAGAAATGTTACCCCTTAGATGCTGTCTTTATAAGCTCATATATCAGTAAAGCTCATATCCAACACTTATTTTTCTGACCCCATAATATTCAGTTTACAGCCTGATTCAAGTTTCATATCTTTCTTTTGTGGGACAGTCAATTTCAGTAATATAGGCTGGATGTGAGGTTTGTGTGTATACAGGGTGCTGCTGTTTTTATTAGGTTACATGGCAGCACAGCTTCTATCCTGGACTTATTTTCTCTTCAAGTGCTTTCCTCTTTTTTTTTCTAGCCTATTTTCTTTTCCGCTCTAAGACTGTAGATACTTTCCCTTCTCTTTACTTTGTAGACCTGTGTACAACCCATCCTAGCTGCTTTCTCTAACACTGAGATAAGGGATGGTGAGAGCGTTGAGCTCTAGTAATGTAGGCTGGTTGCGATGTCTGTCTGTATTCTGGTGTGCTGTTGTCTTTATTAGCTTAGATATCACTACAGATCATATCCAGCACTTATTTTTCTGACCCCTTGATATGCAGTTTATAGCCTGATTCAAATGTCATATTTTACTTTTGTGGGACAGCCTCTCCCAGTAATATAGGCTGGATGTGAGATTTGTGTGTATGTAGGGTGCTGCTGTTTTCATTGGCTCATATATCAGCACTGCTTCTATCCTGGACTCATCTCTTCATGTGCTTCCCTCCTTTTTCTAGTCTATTTTCGACCCTTGAACTGTAGGTAATTTCTCCTCTTTCTACTTTGGATATCTGCCTACAACCCCTCATTGCTGCTATGTCCAACACTGAGAGAAGGGACGGTGAGAATGGTGAGATTTAGTAATATAGGCTGGATGTGATGTCTGTCTGTATTCCAGGATGATGTTGTCTTTATTCGCTCATATATCAGTACAGATGATATCCAGCACTTATTTTTCTGACCCCATGATATGCAGTTTACAGACTCATTCAAGTTCCAGATTCTTCTTTTGTGTGACTGTCCCTCCTAGTAATATAGGCTGGATATGATGTCCGTCTGGATTCCAGGGTGATGTTGCCTTTCTAGCTCATATATCAGCACAGCTAAAATCCTGCACTTATTTTTCTCACACCATGATGTGCAGTTTACATCCTGATTCAACTTTCATATTTTTTATTTGTGGGATGGTCTCTCTTAGTAATATAGGCTGGATGTAAGCTTTGTAAGCTTTGTGTGTCTACATAGTGCTACTGTTTTCATTAGCTCAAATATTAGCAAAGCATCTGTCCTGGACTTCATGTGCTTTCCTCCTTTTTTTTCTCTGCCCTCAGTGAGACTGTAGATACTTTCCCCTTGCTCTACTTTTGAGATCTATGTACAGCCCCTCCCTGCTGCTATGTCTAACACTGAGAGAAGGGATGGTGAGAGCAGTGAGATCAGCCAGGAGCAGGAGTTCTGATGGATTTGTATGAGATTTGCAACAACACTTAGCTAGGTAAAGGCTTACAGTCACAGTGCAGCAGAAAATGTTTAATAAAGGTGATTTAGAAAGTTGCGTAAAAAGTTTATTTCACTACTTTTATATTAATAACCTATCCTAAAATGTTGTTTATTCTGGCATTTAATTAGTGCACGACATCTACAAATTCCCTAAAAGTGAAAACTAGTGAGTTCCTCAATTTTCCTGTACGGTAAGATTTGGTGTTTATGGCTCATATCAGGTTTTTACATTCGCTCCTATGCATTTATCAACTATTACTTCTCTGTTTTGCGTAAGACCTAGTTGGATTAAGCTTGTTTTGCACAAAAACTTAAAGAGTTATTCCCATGTTCTTATATGGTAAAATTGCAAAGAATTGAAAAAAAAAAGTAACTTAGCAATTTACTATTAAAATACCTCCACTCGACTGAGTCCTTTTTTATTTTATTGCTAACTGCGTAATGTCTAGGTTACTGGCCACCTTTGCAGTCTAACAACAGTGGCTGAATATATACAGTGTTTACAAGCTCTTTCCTGTAGAGCTTGTAAGCACTGCTCTGAAGCTGGCTGGATCATTAGAGCGCACTGTTGGCTCCCAATCCTGGGCCAGGTGTAGTGCCACTGCGCTCTTTTAATGGTGCAGAGGTAAAGCTGCCTCATATAGCAGCATCAGAGAGCACAAAGTTTGGGCCAGCAGTGCAAAGATGCCCTTGGTCCAACATGTTGAAGGCGGAGAGCGGCACGGTTCTGCCAAAGTTCATTGGACAACCTCGTTAACCCATTTAGACCATCTCTGGCCATATGGCATAGAAGAACATAACACAGTCTGGGACCTCTGCTTGGAGCATGCATCTATTAGCCAGCGTGGAGAGCAACATTAAAAGGGTCTTCCCATCTACAAAAATTGCCATATGGATATGTGATAGCTGTTAGCTCGGTAAGGGTCACCCTACTGATCACTTATGCCTCTTATTCTCCTCTGGCTACAAGACCGTAACCAACCATCGAGCGGATGATGGCGCATGCGCAATACTGCTCTACCCATTGTCTGTAGGAGTGAAGATGAGAACCAAGTGTTATTCTCGACCATCTCCACCCAAGCCATAGACTTATAATACAGCGACAGGGCGCATGCTCAACTGGTCGGTCTGTCCAACTCCTACCGGCCACTGTCTGAAGGCCAGGGGAACACATAAGCTCCAGCTCACCACTCTGGCAATTTGCGGGAGTCCCTGCAGTATGGCGCTTTTGGTCATAACTAGTGTTGAGCGAGCACTAAAATGCTCGGATGCTCGAAGCTCGGGCCGAGCTTGCCGTGATACTCGGGTGCTCGACCCGAGCAACGAGCCCAATGTTAGTCTATGGGAGACCCGAGCATTTTTGCGGCGGCACCCCCAGCAGTCTTTTAAAAGCCTAACAAGTGCCCAAAACGATAGTGACAGTGCTCAAATGACATGGGGACAGCATGGGGATCGCCCCAGGAAGCATTTCTGACCCCCAGGTCACTGCTGTCAACAACGTGGTCAGAGGTATTAAGCCACTTTTAAGGGCTCACAATAAAACGTTCAAAAACGAAACTGAAACTGCTTTCCTGTGAAATATGTTAAGGAAGTTCCTTTCCAGAGTAAAGACTTGTGTATAAGGTAAAATAAATAACCAAAAAAAAATACTCCTCCACACCTTGGGCTATGTTCACAAGTAGCATTTTTTATGCGTTTTTGCACTTTTGTATTGCTTTCAACCGTGACAAATGCATTCACCGGGAAATGTCATTTTAACATTTTACAATCTTATCTGGCCATGTGCTGTGTGACACATGCATACAGTGCTGAAAAGACATGGGAACAGCATGTGGAAGACCCCTGGAAGCATCTCTGACACCCAGGTCACTGCCTAAAAGTGTGCCCATCAGAAGTGATTCTTGCCGCATCAGAAGATGCAGACTTGCAACTATTCCCGTGCAAGTCCTTGTCCCAGGGCAGTGTTCAATTGTACCTCCCCATTCCTTGCAATGCAAGCGCAAATATGCAGCCTGCCACCCACCCACCCCCAGGCTGCAATACCATACTGCTAGCTTGCACTTGAAATGGGGCCTTTTAGTTTGGAGGAGGCCGAAGCTGGCCACTACCTCATGGCTGCTTCGGCAGCGAGGTATCCATACTCAGTCCCCAGCCGCCCGGCGGCCAGGTGTCCACGCTCGGTCCTCAGCCGCCAGGGGGCGGCCGGGTGTCCATACTCGGTCCCCAGCCGCCCCGCGGCCAGGTGTCCACACAGGGTCCCCAGCTGCCTGGGGGCGGCCGGGTGTCCATAAACGGTCCCCAGCCGCCCCTATTTCTCCTGTCAACTCCCCCCCCACACACTTTTCTTAGCCTGGCCTGCTTTAGGGCAGCATTGGACGAGCCCACCAGAGAACCAGACTCCTCCGGTGGGCCCTGGCTTCTCCATCAGGGGAGTTGAGAGTGCCAAGGTGAGGAGCATGATGATGATGATAGAAGTTAGCATCTGCTTTGTTTTCTTGGAATGCAAGTGTGGCACCCCAGGGGTCTGGTCTCCACAGTAATAGCAATGTTATGTCTGAGAGCAGGTGGGAGGTCTCTTGGTCAGGAATCCTATGCATGCCACACCTCCTGCCCAGTCCTGGGAGGGGAAGAACTTCCCCTATATAAAGCTGGGGCTGAGGCAGGGTTAGAGAGAAGAAGAAGAGTTGAGAAGAAGAGAAGCAGCTATAGGAAAGAGAGATCAGGAGCTCTGTGGGAGCAGTGCTAAAAGGAATCAGGGGCTGGCAGCTGAAGAGCTCGCCCTGATTGAAGAGTTACCACCAGACCCGGAGTCCGAGGCTGTGGGGATTAACCCAGACCCAGCAGCAGAAACCGCCCGGCAGGGGATTTCAGGTCCTCTGGCCAAGAAACCCGAAGGCACGGTCACACGCGTGGGACCAGCACCGCCGTCGTGGAGCGGAAGCCACTAGAAGGCCCCGAGTCACCGGCCATACGGGTGAGCACCACACGGTACACTCAGGGACGTGGGCTACCTTTACCCACCTCTAGCAAGGAAGCCAGAAGAGTACAATTAGTTGGGGAGGCCTACAACTCCGCCTGGCCAAGGGGAATCCCATCTGCTCAAGGACTGACCAGGCCCCGACCGCTAGCCAGTACTCCGGGAGGGTCTATCTTTGTCACCAGTAAAGACCCTGAACTACACCGCATCGTCTCTGAGTGGTTCCTGCTACCCCCATCATCCACGTCGGCTGCCCTGAGGCCATACCCCTCCCGTTGGGGGTTATACCATCTACGCTGCACTATCCTACCACCGGCCTCAGCGGTCTGCCCTGCAGCGGCAGCTCCATAGCTGCATTCAACGGGTGGCTTAGTCGTCCTACATCTACTGCTAATATACCGCCACTTAGTCTGACTCCCTGGGCACGGACCGGGTCGCCGCCACGAGACTACTACCCCCAACAGGCCCGGCTCCGGGTAGTCCCCGCGTGCGCAACGCTACACCAAGTAGGCCCAGGGGCGCGTCACAAGCGCATGTATGTAGTAGCGGCTAGGACTGAGGTGGTCAGCGTTTTGGCGCATATCCTACCTCCTCCGAGGATTGCTGGATGTTTTCCTGCTACTATCCCAGTTCTATGACTCCCGTTAAAACAAAGCTTCAGGTGATAAATGATGGATGAGGTGGTGGCAAAGGAGAAAGAGCAGGAGGAACAGGGACCATTCACATCAATATCAGGCCAGTCAACCACACATGTCTTGTAGGATATGTTTCTATACCAAAAGGAGCGGTTCGGCTACACAGTTATAGGGCATACAGTGAGTGCAATGCCTACCAAAAATTTAGAGGCACTCCAATGCCCCTTGGAAGTGACATGGAGGTCAGAGGGCCTTAACTAAATCATTTTTTCCATTTATAGCAATTGGGTCTCCTGTGCACTGTTGGTCTAAGCAGTGAATGGAAGGCTTTCCAAAAATTATGAGGAAATGCAATGCCCCTTGAAACAGACGAGGATTACAGCGTACTAAAAACCTTCTACCCATTATTGGGGAGTGGGTCTCCCTTAGTGTTCGCCTAAGCATTGAAAAGCAAATTAGGAGGAAATGCAAGACGGTTTTAATGCCCCTTGGAAGAGACGTGGAGGTCGCAGTAGCTTAACAAGACGGTTTTAATGCCCCTTGGAAGAGACGTGGAGGTCGCAGTAGCTTAACAAGACGGTTTTAATGCCCCTTGGAAAAGTGGTGGAGGTCACAGTAGCTTAACAAGACGGTTTTAATGCCCCTTGCAAAAGTGGTGGAGGTCGCCGTAGCTTAACAAGACAGTTTTAATGCCCATTACAAGAGCCATGCAGTACAGCATATTAAAAACATTATTCCCATTATTGGGGAGAGGGTCTCCCATAGTCTTTGCCTATGCCTTCCAAGCAAAATCTGCCAAAAATTAGGACGGAGGAACTTGCAATGCTCCTTACAAGAGCCATGCAGTACAACATATTACAAACATTATTCCCATTATTGGGGAGTGGGTCTCCCATAGTCTTTGCCTATGCCTTCCAAGCAAAAGTTGCCAAAAATTAGGACGGAGGAACTTGCAATGCCCCTTACAAGAGCCATGCAGTTCAGCATATTACAAACATTATTCCCATTATTGGGGAGTGGTTCTCCCATAGTCTTTGCCTATGCCTTCCAAGCAAAAGCTGCCAAAAATTAGGACGGAGGAACTTGCATTGCCCCTTACAAGAGCCATGCAGTACAGCATATTACAAACATTATTCCCATTATTGGGAAGTGGGTCTCCCATAGTCTTTGCCTATGCCTTCCAAGCAAAAGCTGCCAAAAATTAGGAGGAAATGCAATGACCGTTCGAAGAGTCGTAGAGGTTAGAGTTAATTAAAAACAACATTTCAATGCCCCTTGGAAGAACTGTGGAGCTCAGAGTGGTTTAACAAGATGCTTTTAATGCCCCTCGGAAGAGACGTGGAGGTCCCAGTAGCTTAACAAGACGGTTTTAATGCCCCTTGGAAAAGTGGTGGAGGTCACAGTAGCTTAACAAGACGGTTTTAATGCCCCTTGGAGAAGTGGTGGAGGTCACAGTAGCTTAACAAGACAGTTTTAATGCCCCTCAGAAGAGACGTGGAGGTCCCAGTAGCTTAACAAGACGGTTTTAATGGCCCTCGGAAGAGACGTGGAGGTCCCAGTAGCTTAACAAGACGGTTTTAATGCCCCTCGGAAGAGACGTGGAGGTCCCAGTAGCTTAACAAGACGGATTTAATGCCCCTTACAAGAGCCATACAGTACAGCATCTTAAAAACATTCCCATTATTGGGGAGTGGGTCTCCCATAGTCTTTGCTTATGCCTTCCAAGCAAAAGCTGCCAAAAATTAGGACGGAGGAACTTGCAATGCCCCTTACAAGAGCCATGCAGTACATCATATTAAAAACATTATTCCCATTATTGGGGAGTGGGTCTCCCATAGTCTTTGCCTATGCCTTCCAAGCAAAAGCTGCCAAAAATTAGGACGGAGGAACTTGCAATGCTCCTTACAAGAGCCATGCAGTACAGCATATTACAAAAATTATTCCCATTATTGGGGAGTGGGTCTCCCATAGTCTTTGCCTATGCCTTCCAAGCAAAAGTTGCCAAAAATTAGGACGGAGTAACTTGCAATGCCCCTTACAAGAGCCATGCAGTACAGCATATTACAAACATTATTCCCATTATTGGGGAGTGGGTCTCCCATAGCCTTTGCCTATGCCTTCCAAGCAAAGCTGCCAAAAATTAGGAGGAAATGCAATGCCCGTTCGAAGAGTCGTGGAGGTTAGAGTTAATTAAAAACAACATTTCAATGCCCCTTGGAAGAGCTGTGGAGTTCAGAGTGGTTTAACAAGACGCTTTTAATGCCCCTCGGAACAGACGTGGAGGTCCCAGTAGCTTAACAAGATGGTTTTAATGCCCCTTGGAAAAGTGGTGGAAGTCACAGTAGCTTAACAAGACGGTTTTAATGCCCCTTACAAGAGCCATGCAGTACAGCATATTAAAAACATTATTCCCATTATTGGGGAGTGGGTCTCCCATAGTCTTTGCCTATGCCTTTCAAGCAAAAGCTGCCAAAAATTAGGACGGAGGAACTTGCAATGCCCATTACAAGAGCCATGCAGTACAGCATATTACAAACATTATTCCCATTATTGGGGAGAGGGTCTCCCATAGTCTTTGCCTATGCCTTCCAAGCAAAAGCTGCCAAAAATTAGGACGGAGAAACTTGCAATGCCCCTTACAAGAGCCATGCAGTACAGCATATTACAAACATTATTCCCATTATTGGGGAGTGGGTCTCCCATAGTCTTTGCCTATGCCTTCCAAGCAAAATTTGCCAAAAATTAGGACGGAGGAACTTGCAATGCCCCTTACAAGAGCCATGCAGTACAGCATATTACAAACATTATTCCCATTATTGGGGAGTGGGTCTCCCATAGTCTTTGCTTATGCCTTCCAAGCAAAACCTGCCAAAAATTAGGACGGAGGAACTTGCAATGCCCCTTACAAGAGCCATGCAGTACAGCATATTAAAAACATTATTCCCATTATTGGGGAGTGGGTCTCCCATAGTCTTTGCCTATGCCTTCCAAGCAAAAGCTGCCAAAAATTAGGACGGAGGAACTTGCAATGCTCCTTACAAGAGCCATGCAGTACAGCATATTACAAACATTATTCCCATTATTGGGGAGTGGGTCTCCCATAGTCTTTGCCTATGCCTTCCAAGCAAAAGTTGCCAAAAATTAGGACGGAGTAACTTGCAATGCCCCTTACAAGAGCCATGCAGTACAGCATATTACAAACATTATTCCCATTATTGGGGAGTGGGTCTCCCATAGTCTTTGCCTATGCCTTCCAAGCAAAAGCTGCCAAAAATTAGGAGGAAATGCAATGCCCGTTCGAAGAGTCGTGGAGGTTAGAGTTAATTAAAAACAACATTTCAATGCCCCTTGGAAGAGCTGTGGACTTCAGAGTGGTTTAACAAGACGCTTTTAATGCCCCTCGGAACAGACGTGGAGGTCCCAGTAGCGTAATAAGATGGTTTTAATGCCCCTTGGAAAAGTGGTGGAAGTCACAGTAGCTTAACAAGACGGTTTTAATGCCCCTTACAAGAGCCATGCAGTACAGCATATTAAAAACATTATTCCCATTATTGGGGAGTGGGTCTCCCATAGTCTTTGCCTATGCCTTCCAAGCAAAAGCTGCCAAAAATTTGGACGGAGGAACTTGCAATGCCCATTACAAGAGCCATACAGTACAGCATATTACAAACATTATTCCCATTATTGGGGAGAGGGTCTCCCATAGTCTTTGCCTATGCCTTCCTAGCAAAAGCTGCCAAAAATTAGGACGGAGAAACTTGCAATGCCCCTTACAAGAGCCATGCAGTACAGCATAATACAAACATTATTCCCATTATTGGGGAGTGGGTCTCCCATAGTCTTTGCCTATGCCTTCCAAGCAAAAGCTGCCAAAAATTAGGAGGAAATGTAATGCCCGTTTGAAGAGTCGTAGAGGTTAGAGTTAATTAAAAACAACATTTCAATGCCCCTTGGAAGAGCTGTGGAGTTCAGAGTGGTTTAACAAGACGCTTTTAATGCCCCTCGGAAAAGTGGTGGAGGTCACAGTAGCTTAACAAGACGGTTTTAATGCCCCTTGGAAAAGTGGTGGAGGTCACAGTAGCTTAACAAGACGTTTTTAATGCCCCTTGGAAGAGACGTGGAGGTCCCAGTAGCTTAACAAGACGGTTTTAATGCCCCTCGGAAGAGACGTGGAAGTCCCAGTAGCTTAACAAGACTGTTTTAATGCCCCTTGGAAAAGTGGTGGAGGTCCCAGTAGCTTAACAAGACCATTTTAATGCCCCTTGGAAAAGTGTTGGAGGTCACAGTAGCTTAACAAGACGGTTTTAATGCCCCTTTGAAAAGTGGTGAAGGTCACAGTAGCTTAACAAGATGGTTTTAATGCCCCTCGGAAGAGACGTGGAGGTCCCAGTAGCTTCACAAGACGGTTTTAATGCCCCTTACAAGAGCCATACAGTACAGCATCTTAAAAATATTATTCCCATTATTGGGGAGTGGGTCTCCCACAGTCTTTGCTTATGCCTTCCAAGCACAAGCTGACAAAAATAAGGACGGAGGAACTTTCAATAATGGCAACACGGTCACCCTGGTGGTATAGTGGTGGTGGAGGCTGAGGATAAGGAGAAGAACATAAAACAGCCGAAATGAGGAAGTGTATACCCATGTGTGGGTGTGAAGCGGTGCATGTGAATACACCTCCCGAAATAACACAGTGGATTTGACTTTATGTTACTCTGCTTTCATTTGGTGGTGATGAGAAGTCTGGCCCAATCCAGCCCTTGTTCATTTTGATAAGGGTCAGCTTGTCAGCATTGTCAGTTGACAGGCGAGTGCGCTTATCAGTTATAATTCCCCCAGCGGCACTAAAAACACCCTCCGATAACACGCTAGCGGCAGGGCAGGCCAGGACCTCCAAGCCGTACAGAGCGAGTTCATTCCAAGTGTCCAGCTTAGATACCCAATAATTAAAAGGCACAGAGGAATCACGGAGGACGCTGGTACGGTCGGCAAGGTACTCCCTCACCATCTTTTGAAACTTTCCACTCCTTGTGAGAGTACCCCGCGCCTCAGGGTCTGTCCGAAGGGAGGGTCTGAGAAAACTGTCCCAGAACGTTGACAGTGTTCCCCTGCCTCTGCTGGATTGGAGTTGCGTCTCTTTCGCATGTACGCCTTGGTTGGGCAATGAACTGTGACCTCTGCCGCTAGCGTGTTCAGATGGGAATTTTTTTAACAGTTCTGCAGCAAGGGCCTTCTGGTACTGCCCCATTTTTGTAGACCTCTCCACCTCAGGAATAAGAGAGTGAAAGTTCTCCTTGTAGCGGGGGTCTAAAAGTGTCACCAACCAGTAATGACTGTCACCCAACATTTTGACAACGCGAGGGTCACGGTTAAGGCAGCGTAACATAAAGTCAGCCATGCGTGCCAGACTGGTAACGGGCAAGACTTCCGTCTCCTCACCAAGATGACGACTGACCATGCTCTCCTCCTCCTCCCCCCCCCCCTGTCCTCAGGCCACCCACGCTGAACCGACGGTATGACAGTTGTACAGGTACTACCGTCTACAGCGCATGATACAAGCTCCTGTTCTTCCTCCTCATCCTCCTCCTCCTCTCCCTCATTGTCCCCCAATGCACGTTGGGATGAGATGAGGCTGGGCTGTTTGTAATCGACCGCTACGGCTTCTTGATCCATCTCATCATATTCTGGCTGCAATGCCTCCTCTTTATTTCTCTGCAGAGAGCGTTGCAAAAGACAGACAAGTGGAATGCTGACGCTAATGATGGCGTCATCGCCACTCACCATCTTGGTGGACTCCTCAAAGTTTGTCAAGATGGTACATATGTCAGACATCCAGGTCCACTCCTGAGGTCTTGTGTGTGGAGTCTGACCTGAATATCGACGGCCTTGATGCAGCTGGTACTTCACAACTGCTCTCTTCTGCTCACAAATCCTTTGCAACATGTGGAGGGTAGAGTTCCAACGTGTGGGGACATCACACACCAGTCGGTGTGACAGAAGCTGCAAATGCTGCTGCAACACAGCAAGGGTGGCGGTGTCACGGGTGTGTTGCCACGAAGATCGTCACGAGTACACAGCCTGACTTCTCGCAGCTGACTTGTTGGTGCTTTGTGTTTTTTCGGCAGTGAAGGAGTTAATTCTCTCTCTCTCTGGGCTAGCTGAGGTCCAGCCTCGCCCAGCTGCAATCAATGCTTCTTTAGTGAGACTCCTTCATATTCCTGCAGGTCTGTTTGGGAGGTGTCGGTGAAAGCTTTTCATTCAGACTTACAGAGCGGATCGTGGTGTTTGGAGTTGCTGAGATAAGTGTATTTGGAAGTGTTTTTTCCCTTTCCTCGCTTTATCATTTATCTCCTTTCCCGTTGGTGTTCCCTCTGTTGTAGTTGTGTAGAAGTTGTATGCAAGGTGGTTTTGGTTTTTCCCTTGTACTGTCTCGTTCGTCTAAATACTGTGTGTGGGCATATTATTTCTGGTTCCCAATTGTTGTGATCGGGGTCCTTCTCAGGACTAGATTACTGAGGTGCAGGGATCCTCAGGAGGTAGGGGTTACGCTGGCGGCCTGGACCTCTGTACCTTTAACAGTACCTCCAGGTTGAGGGATTAGTCAGGGCCCCAGCTTAGGGTCAGCTTAGGCCCCCTACCTCCAGTATTCTGTGACAGTGTGACATTTTCACCGACCAACTTAGTTTTTCTCCAGCTACCATGGATCCAGTAGCCGGTCTAGCTCGGCAGTTGCAGAGTTTGTCCATGGGGCTGGCGGACGTTAGGTCCAAGGTTTTGCATCCTCTGGAGCAAGCCGGACCAGAACCTAAAGTAGCTCTCCCTGACAGGTTCACTGGGGGGCGGGACAAGTTTTTTGTTTTCCGGGAGGCATGCAAATTGTACTTTCGGCTGCGGCCTCGGTTATCGGGCAGCGAAGAACAAAGGGTGGGAATTGTCATCTCGCTCCTACAAGGGGACCCACAATCTTGGGCGTTCTCTCTTCCCCCAAGCTCCCCGGTTCTCCAGTCAGTGGATAGGTTTTTCGCTGCTCTGGGACTCGTATATGATGACCCAGATCGGATCTCCCTTGCTGAGTCTAAGTTACGTAGGATTCAGCAGGGAGATCGTCCGGCGGAGGAATTCTGTTCGGAGTTCCGTAGGTGGGCCACGGACACCCAGTGGAATGACCCGGCTCTTAGGAGCCAGTTTTGTCATGGTTTATCCGACAAATTACAGGATGTGTTGGCACAGTATGACTCTCCCGCGTCACTGGAAGCCGCTATGGCCCTTGCCATTCGCGTTGACAGACGGCTTCGGGAGAGGTGCGGGATAACTCTACCCCCTGTAATGTCTCCACCTCCTACAAGGTCCCCTCATATGGTGGTTCCCCTGGTCAGTCCGGAGGAGCCTATGCAATTAGGAGGGACATCATTTCGGGGAAGGGGACCGGTGGAGCGCCATAAGACAGGAAGGTGTTTCCTCTGCGGGAAAAAGGGACATTTTATTGGGGGGTGTCCATCCCGTCCCTTGCAGAGTAAAGAGTCGTCGAAAAAACTGTTGATCCCAGGTTGTGTGGTGGACGGCAATCTGGGAGTAGGTATTTCGTCCCTAGGTTCGTCTCAGTTTCTCGTACCGGCGGAGGTGGTGGTGGGTGCGAGAACTGAGAGGATATCTGTTCTTCTGGATAGTGGGGCCGGGGCTAATCTGGTTGATGCTCGGTTTGCCCGGGTTCAAGGTATGCGATTGAGTGAGTTGGCTAAACCCATCCCCATATTCTCGATCGATGCCAGGCCTCTCGGTCAGGGAAGTTTTTTGCAAGCTGTGCATGGCGTAAAACTTCAAGTGGGGGCAATACATAAAGAACTGTTGTCTTGCTACGTGTTGGAGGGTCTTCCCACTCCTATAGTGTTGGGCCTTCCTTGGTTAGCTAAGCATAACCCGGTTATTAATTGGCAAACCAGAGAGATAAGCCAATGGAGTAAATTCTGTAATAAAAACTGCATGAACACGGTCATCGCTGCGGTTACTCCTTGGGTCTTACCTCCATTTCTGGCGGACTTTGAGGATGTATTCTCGGAGAATGGGTGTCAGGAACTACCTCCTCATCGCGAGTATGACTGTTCTGTAAAACTGCTCCCTGAGGCCAAGTTACCTAAAGCTAGGTTGTATAACCTTTCTGGTCCTGAGAGGCAGGCCATGAAGGATTATATTTCTGAAAGTCTGGCTAAGGGGCATATTAGACCTTCATCTTCACCGGTGGCCGCGGGGTTCTTCTTTGTTAAGAAGAAAGATGGAGGCCTACGCCCTTGCCTGGATTTCCGTGAACTTAATCGGATTACGGTCCGAGATCCGTATCCGCTCCCACTTATTCCCGATCTCTTTAATCAGATCGTGGGCGCCAAATGGTTCTCTAAGTTGGATCTCAGGGGGGCGTACAATCTGATTAGGATGAAGGAGGGGGATGAGTGGAAGACGGCTTTTAACACTCCGGAGGGGCATTATAAGAACCTGCTATATCTGGAGTCCGCTAAACGTCTGAATCCCAGACAAGCTAGGTGGTCATTGTTTTTTACCAGGTTTAATTTCGTCGTTACATATCGTCCTGGGTCTAAAAATGTAAAGGCGGATGCCTTATCTCGTAGTTTCCCTGGGGCCGGGAATACGGACGACCCGATTCCTATTCTTCAGGAGGGGGTGGTGGTTTCGGCAGTATGCTCTGAGCTGGAGGAGGAGATATTGGAGGCTCAGGGGGACGCCCCTGTTGGACCTTCGGGGAGACTGTTCGTTCCAGATCAGTTGCGACAAAAGGTGATCGAGGCACACCATAACTCAGTTTTTGCAGGACACCCGGGGAGTAAAGCAACTGTGGATCTCCTCTCGCGTCGGTTTTGGTGGCCTAACTTACATAAAGAGGTGGTAACTTTTGTCGCGTCCTGTGGGGTTTGTGCGCGCTCTAAGACCTCACATACCCGTCCGTCTGGGGCCCTTTTACCTTTGAAGATCCCGGAGCGTCCTTGGACTCATCTGTCTATGGACTTTATTACGGACCTCCCTCCGTCTTCGGGTAAAACGGTCATACTCGTTGTAGTGGACAGGTTCAGCAAGATGGCACATTTTATCGCTCTTCCGGCTCTCCCTAATGCTAAAACTCTTGCGCAGGTGTTCATTGGGGAGATTGTGAGGCTTCACGGGGTACCCTCCGAGGTGGTGTCTGATCGGGGGTCTCAGTTTGTGTCCAAGTTCTGGAAGGCGTTTTGTGCACGGCGGGGGATGCATTTGTCATTCTCGTCGGCTTTTCATCCTCAGACCAATGGTCAGACGGAACGTATGAACCAGAGCTTGGAGACATATCTTCGGTGTTTTGTGTCAGAGAACCAGGAGGACTGGGCTTCTTTCCTACCTCTGGCAGAGTTTGCTCTTAATAATAGGCGGAGCGAGTCCACTGGTAAGTCCCCGTTTTTTGGGGCATATGGTTTTCACCCCCAGTTTTGTACTTTCAGTAGGGGGGGCTCTTCGGGGGTTCCGGAGGAGGAACGATTTTCCTCATCTCTCGCTTCAGTATGGAGAGGGGTGCTGAAGAATCTGAATACTATGGGGAACCGATACAAACGTATGGCTGATAGGAGGAGAGTGTCTGGTCCGGACCTAAGTGTGAACGATCAGGTATGGTTGTCTACCAGGAATATTAAACTTAAGGTTCCCTCCTGGAAACTGGGTCCCAGGTTCATCGGGCCGTACAGAATCAGTTCTATTATTAATCCGGTGGCATTCCGTCTTGACCTCCCCCCTACGTTTAAAATTCACAACGTGTTTCACAGATCATTGCTTAAGAGGTATGTGGCGCCGGTGGTACCGTCACCTTTACCTCCCCCTCCTGTGGTTGTCAATGGTAACTTGGAGTTCCAGGTATCGAGGGTCATTGATTCACGCTTTAATCGCCGGTCCCTTCAGTACTTGGTTCATTGGAAGGGGTATGGTCCTGAGGAGAGGATGTGGGTTCCTGCGTCGGATATTAACGCAGACCGATTAGTTCGGGCCTTCCACACGACTCACCCGAATAAACCTGGCCCTGAGGGTCCGGAGGCCCCTCGTAGAAGGGGGGGTACTGTCACGGGTGTGTTGCCACGAAGATCGTCACGAGTACACAGCCTGACTTCTCGCAGCTGACTTGTTGGTGCTTTGTGTTTTTTCGGCAGTGAAGGAGTTAATTCTCTCTCTCTCTGGGCTAGCTGAGGTCCAGCCTCGCCCAGCTGCAATCAATGCTTCTTTAGTGAGACTCCTTCATATTCCTGCAGGTCTGTTTGGGAGGTGTCGGTGAAAGCTTTTCATTCAGACTTACAGAGCGGATCGTGGTGTTTGGAGTTGCTGAGATAAGTGTATTTGGAAGTGTTTTTTCCCTTTCCTCGCTTTATCATTTATCTCCTTTCCCGTTGGTGTTCCCTCTGTTGTAGTTGTGTAGAAGTTGTATGCAAGGTGGTTTTGGTTTTTCCCTTGTACTGTCTCGTTCGTCTAAATACTGTGTGTGGGCATATTATTTCTGGTTCCCAATTGTTGTGATCGGGGTCCTTCTCAGGACTAGATTACTGAGGTGCAGGGATCCTCAGGAGGTAGGGGTTACGCTGGCGGCCTGGACCTCTGTACCTTTAACAGTACCTCCAGGTTGAGGGATTAGTCAGGGCCCCAGCTTAGGGTCAGCTTAGGCCCCCTACCTCCAGTATTCTGTGACAGTGTGACAGGCGGATGCTGTAGCCGACTTGCGAAAATGAGCTGACAGGCGGCGTACTTTCACGAGCAGATCTGGCAACTCAGGGTACGATTTAAGAAACCGCTGAACCACGAGGTTAAGCACATGAGCCAGGCATGGTACGTGTGTGATCTCGCCTCGCCTCAGAGCCGCCAGCAGGTTACGTCCATTGTCACACACGACCATGCCTGGATGTAGGTTCAGCGGTGTCAGCCACAGATCTGCCTGCTCTTTCACAGCTGTCCACAACTCACAAGCAGTGTGAGGTTTCTCACCTAAGCTTATGAGTTTCAGCACAGCCTGTTGCCTCTTGGCTGAGGCAGTACTGCAGTGCTTCCAGCTTGTAACTGATGTGGTGATATCTGAGATGGAGGCTGAACATGAGGAGGAGGAGGAGGATGATGCGTAGGAGCTGTATACTGTGGGGGCAACTCTGACTGACATAGGGCCCACAATCCTCGGTGTGGAGAGGATGTGTTCCGTCCCAAGTTCCAACTGGGTCCCGGCTTCCACTATGTTTACCCAGTGTGCCGTCAGGGAGATGTACAGTCCCTGGCCACAAGCACTTGTTCACGTGTCCGTTGTCAGGTGGACTCTCCCAGTAACTGCGTTGTTGAGGGCACGGCAGATGTTTTGGGACACGTGCTTGTGTAGTGCGGGGATGGCACACCGGGCAAAATAATGTCGGCTGGGGGCCGAGTACCGAGGGACGGCCACCACCATAAGGTTGCGGAAGGATTCTGTCTCCACCAGCCTAAAAGGCAGCATTTCCAACGCAAGCAGTCGTGAAATATGCGGATGTAGGACTGTGGCCTGTGGGGCGTTAGCTGCGAATTTCCGCTTTCGTTCAAAGCTCTGGGATATGGACAATTGAACGCAGCGGTGGGACGTGGACGTTGATGCTGTTTCTTGAGAAACTGCCATAACAAGTGAAGACTGAGAGGAGGGGGCATCTTTGCATGCAGTATGGACAGGGGATTGCCTTGCACACACAACAGGGGGTTCTATTGCACGCACAACAGCGGAAGAAGCAGTGGTGACACCCGCTGACACTGGTCGTGGACCCTGGGGTTCGCCCCACAAAGTCGGGTGCTTTGCTGCCATGTGCCTGATCATGCTGGTGGTGGTCAGGCTGGTAGTTTTGTCACCCCTGCTGATGCTGGCATGGCAGGTGGTACAAATGGCCTTTTTGGGTTTATCAGCAGAGTCTTTAAAAAAATTCCAGACTCTGGAAGACCTACCTGTTGTACTGGCAACGTCCCTCGTGTTGGTGTTATGGGGAACTGTTGCCCGCCTTCTGTGTGCGGCCACCACACTGTTTCTTCCTGCCTGTCGGGGTACTCTGCCTCCCTCCCCCTGTGTGCTGCTGGCCTCGCTCTGCATGTCCTCCTGCCACGTTGGGTCAGTTACTAGATCATCCACCACCTCCTCCTCTTCCACTTGCGCACCACGATCCTCCTCCTCACTTCCTGGCAATTGTGTCTCGTCATCGTCCACCTCTTGTGACAAATTGCCAGCATCGACTTCCTGTGGCCGTGGCTGTTCAAATATTTGGGCATCGCTACATGGGATCTCCTCTTCCACCACTTCAAGCGGAGCAGGCGAGGGGCACAAATCTGGAAATGGACTAGTGAACAGCTCTTCAGAGTGTCCAAGTGTGGGATCAGTTGCTGTCTGACGACACTCGGCATGGTGGGAGGAAGGAGCATCAGGGTGAGGAGGAGTATGCGGTCGAGACTCACGGCTACTAAGATTTGACCGTGTGGAAGACAGACCGGAGATGGTGGTGCCCAGGTAACTGGAAGTATTATCTGCTATCCAATTAATAACCTGTTCACACTGATCAGTTCGCAATACTGGTGTTGTTCTGTGCTTCCCTAGTAATTTGCTCAAGAAGTGGGAGCGAGAAGATGTGACTGTTGGTTGTGGCACATTTTCACCTTGGCCACGGCCCCGTCCTCTGCACGCACCATCACCAGAACGTCCAGTTCCACGTCCCTTGCCACGCGCCTTGCCCATTGTAAAGGAAGTAAAATAGCTTACACTCGCACTATCAATGGAAAAAGGGTAATAAAAAGGAGATTAGAACCGTGGAAGAGGAAAACCACAGTTCTATTTCTCTGGCCTACACCCGACTCTTTTAAACAATCTGAACAATCAGGGAGAAACTATTACTGTTTTTCTTTACGGAAAAAATACCAAAAGCTGAATAATAGAGATTTTTTACTGTGGAATTGCAAAACCACAGTTATTGTTTACTGGTGTATACCAGACAATTTTAAATAGATATATTTGCGGCTGAACAGTGAGCAACACACTCAAACTGTTTTTTTTTAGGTACAAATGGCCCAAAAGTCGATAATACAGAGGTTTGAACCGTGGAACTGCAAAACCACACTTGTATTTCTCGGGCCTACACCAGACTATTTTAAACAGATATATTTGTGTCTGAACTGTCACAGACACCCTTTTTTTTTTTTTTTTGGGGGGGGGGGGGGACACCAAAAGGTTAATAAGTCGGGTATTTGTACAGTGTGAAGGAGGGAAAAAAAAAAGGATTTAGATGAAAAAAAAAGGATTTTTCCTGGCCCCCGAGACCTGGTGCTAAGTCCAGCAATTTCAGCAACAGAAACACACAGGACTGTAATGCAGTGTTTGTTGGTATAACCACTGCGTCTCCTATACAGCCTGCCTGCCTGATATCTGGGATGGATATTAGTCCTGAGAAGGACTGTTTGTTTGATCTGTCAGCCTTTACAGACCCTACACTAACTATTTCACAGGATATATCTCTCCCTAAATCAGCAGCGCTGTCCCTACACTATCTGATCCCAGCCGTCTGTGTCCAAGATGGCGGCGCCCGGTTTTAAATACTCGAGGTGACGCTGTGCGGCCAGCCAATCAATGTAATGCCCACAACCAACATGGCTGCTGGCAATCCCTGCATGTTCATTGGCTCTGTAAAGAGCGCCAAACATGCAGGGCGGAGACCTGAGCTCCCGCCCGAGTAACCCGGAAATGCTCGGTGCTCGCCGAACATCCCGAGTAGTGAGATGCTCCTTCGAGTACCGAGCAGTGTCGAGCATGCTCGCTCAACACTAGTCATAACCATCCACTAGTTGGCTTCCTTTCCACCACCATCTCAGACTGAAAGACTTATCTCTTCTTATTGGTGCTTGAAATATATTAAAGTTGTGTGTTTTTTGGAGTTTTTTTGCACAAATTGTTGCCAGCCAGAAGGCATCATAATAATTACGATGGAGTCCCAGTAACTATTATTTTTCTAAATGGCACAAAATGTTTCCATTTTCGTTAACTTCTACTTTCGTCCCTCTTACAAGAAAGGTCCACGTGGCTAAAATAAATAACATACGTGTGTATCATAGCATCATAATTTTACCGGCAAGGTGAAGAAGGTCTGGAGGCTTGTTAGCAACTTCAGGGATATGACTTGCAGCGTCTGCGTTCACTTGCACCCTATGTCGTTTTCTAATTGTATAATCTACAATGGCAGCCCCATTAATCACGTGTATTCTGTGGGAGAGTATATGGGGAAGATCAACGTGATTTGCAGAATTATAGGCTGGAATCTAATTTCATCGGAAGAAGCTCCGTGAGGTCACAACCACTAGAAACAGGGGACATGGACCAATCGCCTAGAACAATAAAACCACTGACAAGCGAAATGGCACCGGACAATTGTAGATACATGGAGGAAGCAAGGGAATGGTACTTGAAGTTATTATACTAGAAGCAGGAAAAATGGGCAAGTGTAAGAATCTGGATATTAGGCAGCATGTGAACAGTTCTTGAAGTTAGTATTTTGGAAGCAAGAAGAATGGACAAGAGCGTAGATCTGAGCGACTTTGACAAAAAGCCTATATAACTGGTGACGCGCCCAGGGGATGGGGATGACTCGGTATCCGGGCCTTTGCCGGGTTTTGGGGATGTCGCGGTGGTCGGCTCCCGGGCCCGTACCCTGGGGTCACTCTTGAAAAAGGGGATTGGAACTTGGATAGAGATAAAAAATAAAGTAAATAGTTTGTGACGCCACCTGTGGTACCTGGTAAGGATTACCAGCGCTGCTGCAGACCTCCGGGGGGTGATGGGATGGCAGCTGGGATGTTTCTGCTCCCCACAGGCTGAGCGGGCCCCCGGGGCAGTGTGGAGTTTGATGGTGGGTGGTGATCCTGGGGCTTGTAGTGCAGGCGGGATGGCGCAGCAGGAGTAACTGACAGAGACAGGGGATTCGCTTCAATACCTTTACTAGTGCGGATGTCAGGTACGGTCCAGGGTACTCGGTAGGATGGGTGCACTTCAGGACTTCTCCCCAGTGAGCGGGTATAAGGCCTCCTGGTCCGTGTCTGCCTCTCTGTATGCTCCTGGCCAGCCTGCAACTGGGCTCTAGCTTATGTGTCATGCTGTTCCTTCACCTGTCGCTCGGTAGTAGGACCTTCTGCTGGCAACCACTATCCCTGGACGCCGGGGCCTTCGTGGTTCCTGGTCCTGTAATGGGTCTAGCTTGAGGTCGGCCAGGGACTTGTAGTCCTCCTGGTATGCCGGTGATCCCTACTGGGTATAAAGGACCCTGTAGGCGCGGACCCGGTGTCCGGTTCGTGTATCGGGGTGAGCCTATGATGCTCCTCTGCCCCCTCAACTCCTCTCTCCTTTCTCCTCTTGCCTTCGGCCACACTTGGGGCCCTCAGAACTCAGCAGCAGACGTGCTGCGTCTTCGCTGCTCTCAGCGTCAGCACGCTCTCAGACTCTCTGTCTCTGTCTGAACAGACTTGCCTGGCTCCACCCTCCATATATATATCCCTAACGGGCTCCCTCTGGTGGTGTGATGTGGAAGGGTGGAGGAGTTTGTATGTAATGAGGGCCTCTTGTGGAGAAGTCCATCCATGCACCCTTTTGGGTCCTGTGGTACCTGTGCACAGCAGCGATTAGTATCTACTAAAGTGGACCAAGGGTGGACAACTGCTGAACCGTCCACAAAGTCATGGCCACATCTGAACCGTGGAGGCCCCACCTCACAACTTACAGGGGCTGTCAGGGTATTAGACTCACCTGGTGAGGTGGATTCTCTAAGTCTTTGGTCTGGATGGACACATGGACCCCGGGCATTGATGAAGCTGCAGGAAAGCACATGGTCAGCGAGGACGTGGCACACCCAGCAATGTCAGAAGCAGCCGGACAGATGACGTGGAACTCAGCAGGAATTAAATCCAGCACAAACACAAGAGCAGAGATAGTGGAGCACACCAAACATAGTACCAGAGTTTCAATCCCAAGACACAGGTGTGTCTCTTAACGGGCCTCAAATAGACTTAGGGAAATTATGTCACTGATCCCCGCCAGGCAACTTGCAAAATCCAACATGGAGCACAACAGTGGGCAGTGGACCCGCAGGAAGGAAGCAGAGACCGGGATACACGGGACAGGTGTGTAATACAAGGCTTAACACAACCTTGCACCAAAAAATACCTACAATGTGTTTTTTTTGCATGAATTTTCCTTTTTTATGCATTTTTTTGGTGCAAAGCATTTTTTATTTATTTATTTTTTAGGGCAGAGATACTGTAATTCCATACGCACTTTTCAGGCTTCTCAAATGAAGAAAAACACACTAAGAAACTAAAAAAAAGCATCATCTAACACACAGTGCGAGTCTATAGGAAATTCCTTCCAATTTGCTGGAATTACAAAAAAACAGCAGAAGAAATGCAGTATTTATGCTATGTGGGAACATGACCGATAAAAAAAGTCAAGTAAAGCTGATCACAACTGAAGGGCTGCAGTGTGGGTTATGCGTCTTTTCATATATTTTCGCCAGTGCATTTAACTAAGTTACTATTAGATTTGGATTTTTGTCCAGTCCTCTCACGTGTTTACGTGACCACATTGACATTAGGTGGGATGTAAAGCTAAATCATGATGCTCATGTCACATCACCAGTCACGGTGTTGTTCTACCATTACAGGGAACACTCACTGAGCTCAAAGCTTGCAGCTTCACTGGCTGGTAAGCCGCTAAGTAAATTACAGCCGGAGATTGTGAGTTAGAGGACTGAATAGCAACTGCTTCTTCAATAATCTTATTGTTAGATCTCACTTGGAGAGGTAGATCCTCAAGCATTTGGTCCAGATGACCAGTTGTAACGCAGCACAGACAGGTGGCGTTGAAACAGCAAGGCAATCTATTTGGGAAAAACGGCAGCAGAGCTGGAACACTGATGTAACAAAGTTGACTCAATGAACCAAAGCTGGCACAGCAGAGTAGCAGAATTGACTCAACATTGAGGAACTGGTGTAGCAAAGACGAGGTAGCAACTGAGGATCAATGTCCCGCCTCCTGGACAGGGTTTAAATGACCCTAATGGATGATGTCATCAGAGCGCTTCAGGTTGCTTCTGCAACCTGACGTGAAGCAGAATAAATGGGATTCGTTCGCTCAGTAAGTAATAGTTTATTTTTGGCAAGAATTGAACCGCCAAATCTGACCAGCATCTAATTGCTGCCTTTTCTGATCCAACCCCCTCCCCCCCAATCCATTCAGATCAGAACTTTGCAGCCTGTGTATAAACCAGAAAGGTGACGGGACCGATGTAACTGATCAGATTTACCAGTAGGCTCCTGTACAAGGTCTCGCCGGAGCGATGTATTGTGCATCAGCACGGAGGAGGAGGAGGGGGTCATCTATAACATCAATCCCAAAACTTTAGAAAATGTTTCATGCTTTTCAAGTTTAGCAGAGCGACTCTCAGAGCCTGATCCGTTCGTCTTCCAGCGAAGCTATCAGCCTATCCCACCGCTCTTTGGGATTTCTAGTGAATTAATAATGTCAGTGATGAATATTCAAAAGTAGGCTGCTATTGTGCCTTCAAGCAGATAATTAATTATTCATTACGCATTTTATTCTCTGAATTAAAAAGCATAGGGCGCTCAGGGAAATAAAGCCTTGCTTCACTACAGGGGCACAGATTTCTACACTATCCCTTTAAGGATTATGACTCGGTATTTATGGTTGCTGAGCAACATAAATGCTTGGCAATTAGATCCCGGGTCGTCCCTGATGACTGATGGGATAATAAGCAGTAGTCAAGTATTAAGTTGACCTAGTAAAAGTCCCAAATGAATAAACCTGTGCAGGATGGCAGCTGGTGTCTTTAAATGAAACTTTGATATTAACACATGCGGTTAAAAATCCCATTTATGCAGAATTCGGGTTTGTATCTTGCAGGCGGCAACTATAGACGGTGGCCAAATTGATATTTAGTATGCCATAGTGGTGTACTTAGACGGCGGTGCAGAAAACTGTTCATTTTGTGCACTATTAATGAGATAAGGCAATATAATAAGTTTAACTGCAGTCCTATGTAAAAACAGCCGTAATAATTTGCGACTATGGGACCCCATATACTATCCACAGCTGTCGGTTCAGCCGATCGATCGGCCCCTCCATAGACAAAAATTAGCGACTTTTTAAAGAAGACGCAATAGATGAACCAGCCAGAAACATCTGGAAACCCCAATTCCTGCCCACGATGCTGAACATAACAAAAAGCAAAGGCAAAAATAGAACATACAAAATAGACTTTAAAAGACGCAAATGAAAAACAGGCTGTCACGCAAGGTGAGGGAAAGACTTAAGTGCACAACGACGGGAAGAGGGGGAGGAAGCCCAAACACTAGGGAAAGGGAGAGTGGAGACCCCTAGGCAGATCTGACAACATACTGATTGCCTTAACGTCCCTAAATAGGTTCCCCATCTATCGCCGAGCAGGAAACCTAATCCCTGACTGCCCTAGTGATAGGCCCTAGGTAGGGAGGGGACAGGGTGAGCACAAGTCAGCCCACACTGCAACTAAAGACAAACAGGTAGACAGACAAGGGAAAACACTTAGCTTGAGAAGACACCAGAGAGATGACACAAACTATCCTCCAAGGGAATTCCAACAAGACACTAGCCGACTACTAGTACTTCAGGCCTGGACAGAGGAAAATGTAACTATCACCGGCGACTCTCTGGAGAGGCTGAAGATATTTACACATCCAGCAAGGGTGTGTCAATTAGTAGCAGAAGGTGGAGGTAACTGCTAGGTCCTAGAGGGAGAAGGATATCACTACACTACAGAGAAGATAAGATCAAGAAGGTGCCTTCAGAGCCAAGTGCAATGACCTTCTACGGCCGGATCCAGGATGACTGTATGTCACACTTGACACACCCGTGATACAGGCAAAAACACCAAAAGGTAGCCAAAAAGAAAAAAAGGTGCAAATGCGATAATGAAGCGGGCCTCATACCAACAATAAAAGGGTTATTGCTTTTAGGAGGCATTGCTGAGATAAAAACAAAAGAAAAACGAAAAATAGTGGCGGTGTGAGGGGGTAGTAGTAGAATAAGCTGGGTAATGTTATCTACGAGAGAGTTGCTGCTGACTCCTCGGGCTGCGGCTTATCTCGCCAAAAACAAGTCTGAACTCCAAAATGCTGGATCCTTATCTCCCCCAATGTCATATGTCGGTGGAGAGACGTGAGGCCCCATACACATTAGACTGTCGTCCAATCTTGTCCCTTTACTCAACTGTGCTGCATTCACCAAACCTTTTTTTTCTGTTGGCATGAGGCCCGATTCTTTACATTTTTTGGCTACTTTATGGTGTTTTTGCCGGTTTTTCATTTGCGCCTTTTTAAAAGTCTATTTTCTATATTATATGCTCACCTTTGATTTTTGTTATGTTCACCATTGTGGGTAGAATTTTTGGTTTTTAGCTGATTCATTTATTCTGTTTTTTTTTTAAAGGTCACTCATTTTTGTGCAAATGTTTTCCCCTCCCCTCTGAGTGATTTTATGTACGCTGGAACTTTTTACCACAAATTTTGTGACATTGCCGAATATGCGACTTATTGCACTAAAAAGTCATAAAACCGGTTCAAATAAAGAACATTTTTTCAATTTTGTGTGAAAGTCATAAACCACGTGCGCCATTTTGATGAATTTAAAACAAACAAAAATGTCAAAAACACCATAAAACTAAGGAAAAGTGACTTCAAATAAGTCGCCAATGATGAATCGGGACCATAGTGCTTATTTTTTGTATTTTTTTACCGTTTCATTTAACATATACAGTACAGACCAAAAGTTTGGACACACCTTCTCATTTAAGGATTTTTCTGTATTTCATGACTTTGAAAATTGTACATTCACACTGAAGGCATCAAAACTATTAATTAACACATGTGGAATTATATACTTAACAAAAAAGTGTGAAACAACTGAAAATATGTCTTATATTCTAGGTTCTTCAAAGTAGCCACCTTTTGCTTTGATGACTGCTTTGCACACTCTTGGCATTCTCTTGATGAGCTTCAAGAATTAGTCACCGGAAATGGTGTTCACTTCACAGGTGTGCCCTGTCAGGTTTAATAAGTGGGATTTCTTGCCTTATAAATGGGTTTGGGACCATCAGTTGTGTTGTGCAGAAATCTGGTGGATACACAGCTGATAGTCCTACTGAATAGACTGTTAGAAATGTATTATGGCAAGAAAAAAGCAGCTAAGTATAGAAAAACAAGTGGCCATCATTACTTTAAGAAATGAAGGTCAGTCAGTTCGAAAAATTGGACAAACTTTGAAAGTGTCACCAAGTGCAGTTGCAAAAACCATCAAGCGCTACAAAGAAACTGGCTCACATGAGGACCGCCCCAGGAAAGGAAGACCAAGAGTCACCTCTGCTTCTGAGGATAAATTTATCTGAGTCACCAGCCTCAGAAATCACAGGTTAACAGCAGCTCAGATTAGAGACCAGGTCAATGCCACACAGAGTTCTAGCAGCAGACACATCTCTTCAACAACTGTTAAGAGGAGACTTTGTGCAACAGGTCTTCATGGTAAAATAGCTGCTAGGAAACCACTGCTAAGGACAGGCAACAAGCAGAAGAGACTTGATTGGGCTAAAGAACACAAGGAATGGACATTAGACCAGTGGAAATCTGTACTTTATTCTGATGAGTCCAAATTTGAGATCTTTGGTTCCAACCACCGTGTCTTTGTGCGACGCAGAAAAGGTGAACGGATGGACTCTACATGCCTGGTTCCCACCGTGAAGCATGGAGGAGGAGGTGTGATGGTGTGGGGGTGTTTTGCTGGTGACACTTTGGGGATTTATTCAAAATTGAAGGCATACTGAATCAGCATGGCTACCACAGCATCTTGCAGTGGCATGCTATTCCATCCGGTTTGCGTTTAGTTGGACCATCATTTATTTTTCAACAGGACAATGACCCCAAACACACCTCCAGGCTGTGTAAGGGCTCTTTGACCAAGAAGGAGAGTGATGGGGTGCTACGCCAGATGACCTGGCCTCAACAGTCACCAGACCTGAACCCAATCGAGACGGTTTAGGGTGAGCTGGACCGCAGAGTGAAGGCAAAAGGGCCAACAAGTGCTAAGCATCTCTGGGAACTCCTTCAAGATTGTTGGAAGACCATTTCCGGTGACTACCTCTTGAAGCTCATCAAGAGAATGTCAAGAGTGTGCAAAGCAGTCATCAAAGCAAAAGGTGGCTACTTTGTAGAACCTAGAATATAAGACATATTTCCAGTTGTTTCACACTTTTTTGTTAAGTATATAATTCCACATGTGTTAATTCATAGTTTTGATGCCTTCAGTGTGAATGTACAATTTTCAAAGTCATGAAAATACAGAAAAATCTTTAAATGAGAAGTTGTGTCCAAACTTTTGGTCTGTACTGTATATTGAAAAGCAGAATTAAAAAAAAATCTTTTTAGGGTTTAATCAAATAAAACAGAAATTCCTACATTTGTTTTTCTTTTGTTTTCATATTTTAAGGTTTCGTTCTTAGTGGTAACCTTGTGGTAAAAATGACTTGTTGACATTGACGTTTTGCTGGTGTCACGGGTGTGCAGTTTGTTGCAGGAGATCCTTTTGTTTGGCATTACCAACACCTTCTTAGCTGTCTCACTCTAGGACCCAGTGGCTACCTCCATCCTGCTTTAATTGACAATCAGCCCTGGGTGTTTAAATACTTCCTGGTTGCTACAGAGAGGTGCCGGTGATATTCACATGACCCGCTTGTGAAGGCTTAGAGCAAGTGCAGTTCTTACTTCCTCTCTGGTGCAAAGAGGACATGTGTGCCATCTCTCTGAAGTCAACTCAAGCTAAGCGACTTCCCCCATGTCTGTCTCCCCTTGCTGTCTTCAGTTGTCATTGGGGATCGACTAGCGCTCACCCCCCCCTTCCTTATCCAGGGTCAAGCGCTAGGGAAATACAGGGATAGGTTCCTGTGCGGCGATTGGTGAGGAACCAATATAGGGATGGTAGGGGGAGACAGGGTGATTGCAGATCAGCCTAGGAGGTTTCCACTTTCCCTAGTGTCTGGGCTCCTTTCCCCTCACCCCTTCGTGTCGCGCTTTATTTTTCTTACACTGTGGGTGACATTATCACCGGCCGTGTACATTTTGAGAAAAAAAAATAAACCGACACTTGAGTTTAATTGTGTGTGTTTTTTTTTTTCAGGAGTGTTTTTTTTTTTTCCTTTCTTCCTTTGTATGCGTTCAGTTGCAGCGCTCGCAGAGCGGCTGCACAGACTGTCTCTGGCGGTGAATGACCTTCGCTGTGAGGTTCAGCAACAGCATCAGTAGCTACAGGTCGCTAATGTGGAGGTCTCTGCTGATAGGCCGGTCCAGCCTGAACCCAAGGTTGCCCTCCTGGACAGGTTTTCAGGAGGTAGGGACAAGTTTTTTGTATTCAAGGAGGCCTGCAAGCTGTATTTTAAACTTTGTCCTTACTCCTCCGGAAATGAGGAGCAACGGGTTGGAATTGTGATCTCACTGCTGCAGGGAGATCCTCAGTCATGGGCGTTTTCTTTACCGCAGGATTCGGTTTGCCCTCATCTATGATGACCCTGACCGAGTCGCCTTAGCTGAGTCTAGGCTATGCCGCCTTCAGCAGGGGAATCAGTCAGTGGAGACATACAGTTCTGAATTCCGTAGATGGGCAATGGATTCAGAATGGAATGATTCAGCCCTTAGAAGTCAGTTTTGTGAGGGGCTTACTGAAAGGTTGAAAGATGCCTTGCCAGTATATGAAACCCCTCAGTCCTTGGAGGCTGCCATGTCATTGGCCATGCGTCTTGATAGACGCCTTCGGTATAGACGCGTGAGACCACCTTCTCCGGGGCCTTTTTGCTGGGGTTGTGTACCTCTGTCGGGGAAGTGGTCTGGCGGTGAACCAGTACTGAGGGAGGTGGAGGAGCCCATGCATTTAGGGGGTGCCTTTACATCATACGTTTCCCCGGAGATTCATAAGAAAAAAGGCGTATTTTTTTTGTGGGAAAAAGGAATATTTTATTGGGACCTGTCCTTCAATTCCTAAACAAAAGGAGACTCAATTAACTCTTGGTAGTCTGGAGTTGGATAAGCAAGGGGTGCATTTGTTGCCAACCTGCAGTTCCCTTTTTGTCCTGACAGCAGAGGTGGTGCTAGAGAGAAAAATCAAGAAAATTTCTGTGTTTGTTGACAGTGGAGCCGGAGTCAGCATGGTTGATGCTGGGTTTGTGAAAACTCATGGTTTTGGTTGCTGTACTTTATCTAAACCTATTTCTATCTTCGCCATCGACTCGGTGCCACTTGCACCGAAAGCATCTACTCACATTGTACATAATGTAAAACTGAGGGTGGGTCGGTTCATTGTGAAATAATCCCTTGCTATGTTCTGGACAGTCTTCCCATCCCAATTGTTTTGGGTCTTCCCTGGCTGGTGAAACATAATCCGTTGGTGGATTGGCAAATTGGGAAGATTATTGAATGGGGAAATTACTGCCATGAGAATTGTTTAGATATTTCCCTTGCTACTGTCTCTACGGAAATATTACCTTCTTTTCTGTCTGGTTTTGAGGACATTTTTTCTGAGAAGGGGTGTCAGGATTTGCCTCCTCATCATGCATATGACTGTCCTATTAACCTGACACCTGGAGCTAAACTACCCAAGTCTAGAAATCTTTCTGGCCCTGAAAGACAAGCCATGAAGGATTTAATTGCGGAGAGTCTGGAGAAGGGACACATTAGGCCCTCATCTTCACCTGTGGCGGCAGGGTTCTTCTTGGTGAAAAAAAAAGATGTTGGTCTACGTCCCTGTTTAGATTTCTGGAAATTAAATCAAATTACCATGCGAGATACATACCCTCTTCTTCTGATTCCTGATTTGTTCAGCCAGGGTGTAGGAGCTAAGGTATTCTCCAAGTTGGATTTAAGGGGAGCCTACAATCTGGTTAGAATCAGAGAAGGGGACGAATGGAAAACAGCGTTCAATACCCCTGAAGGGCATTTCGAGAGTCTGGTTATGCCTTTCGGTATGACCAATGCACCTGCGGTATTCCAGCATTTCATAAATGATATTTCCCATCATTTGGTGGGGAGGTTTGTGGTGGCCTATCTGGACGATAGATCCACGCAGTCCTTGATTGGGACCTTCCCGAGAACCTGAAGGCTCTACAACATTTTCTGGGCTTTACTAATTTTTACCGGAAATTCATCCAAAATTACTCAGTAATTGTGAAACGCCTTACTGACATGACCAAGAAGGGGTCTGATTTTTTCAAATGGTCGGATGCCTCCCTCCAGGCTTTTTCTTCCATAAAGAATCATTTTGCCACTGCACCTATACTCAGTCAAACCGATGTTTCCCAACCCTTTATTGTGGAAGTTGATGCATCGGATGTGGGGGTTGGGGCTGTGTTGTCTCATGGCCCGTCCCCTGGTAAATGGCGTCCATGTGCCTTCTTTTCTAAAAAATTGTCTTCGGCTGAGAGAAATTATGACGTGGGTTATAGGGAACTTTCGGCGATCAAATTGGCTTTCGAAAAATGGTGACCTTGGTTGGAGGGGGCTGTCCATCCTATTACTGTTATTACTGACCAAAAGAACCTGTCATTTCTCCAGTCAGCTAAATGTCTCAACCCTAGGCAAGCCAGATGGTCCCTGTTTTTTACTAGGTTCAATTTTGTTGTCACTTTTTGTCCAGGGGTCAAAAATGATGCTTTGTCCCAGAGCTTCCCTGGTGGCGGTGACCATGAGAACCTTGCCCTGATACTACAGAAGGGGGTAGTCATTGTGGCATTATATCCTGAACTGGAGGGTGGGGTGTTGGAGGCTCAGGGGACGCCCCTGCCTCCTGCCCTTCAGGAAGGTTATTTGTACCATCTAATCTGCTCCGCAAAGTAATCTTTCTGGTCATCCAGATGGTAAGGCAACCGCGGACCTCCTCTCTCGTCGTTTTTGGTGGCCGGGGTTGCATCGGGATGTGATTGAACACGTAGCCGGTTGTAGCATTTGTGCGCGTTCTAAGGTTTCGCATACCCGTCCGTCTGGTACTCTTCTTCTGCTACCTATCCCTAGTGGGCCATGGACACACTTGTCCATGGATTTTATTACTGACCTACTGGTTTCTGCAGGCAAAACAATGGTTTTGGTGATTGTAGATAGGTTCAGTAAAATGGTTCACTTCGTCGCATTACCTGCACTTCCAAATGCCAAGACATTTGCTCAGGTGTTCATAAATGAGATTGTGAAGCTTCACGGGGTTCCCTCGGATGTGGTGTCAGATCGGGGGACCCAGTTTGTTTCCAAGTTCTGGAAGGCATTCTGTTCTCAACTGGGGGTGCAGCTGTCCTTTTCCTCTGCCTTCCACCCTCAGTCAAATGGGCAGACCGAGCATGTCAATCAGAATTTGGAGACCTACCTCAGGTGTCTCGTCTTCGATAATCAGGAGGATTGGGCATCCTACTTACCGCTGGCAGAATTTGCCATTAATAATCATCGTCAAGAATCCACTGGCAGGTCACCGTTCTTTTGTGCATACGGTTATCACCCACAGTTTGATACCTTTAGTGGAGGAGGAGCTTCGGGAGTTCCTGAGGAGGAACGTTTTGCTTCGTCGCTCTCCTCGGTATGGCAGGGTGTGCTGAGTAATTTGAGGATCATAGGAGACAGGTATAAACGTATGGCTGACAGAAAACACTTGCCAGGTCCGGACTTGAATGTGAATGACTTTGTGTGGTTGTGTACCAGGAATATAAGATTGAAAGTTCCTTCTTGGAAGGTGGGACCTAGGTTTATTGGTCCCTATAAAATAACCGCCGTCATTAACCCTGCAGCATTTCGTCTTGAGGTTCCTCATCCCCTTAAGGTCCACAATGTTTTCCACAGGTCCTTACTCAAGAAATATGTGGAACCTCTTGAGCTCTCTCCTCTACAACCACTCCCATTAATGGTTGATGGTAATATTGAGTTTCAGATTTCAAAGATTGTAGATTCTCGTCTCCAACATCGTTCTCTGCAATACTTAGTGCACTGGAAGGGTTATGGTCCACAGGAGAGGGTGTGGGTTTCAGCATCAGAGGTGAACGCTCCCAGGTGAGTTCATTCATTTCACGCCTCTTTTCCTCAGAAACATGGCTCTGAGTGTCCGGAGGCCACTCATAGAAGAGGCGGTACTGTCACGAGTGTGTCAGATGTGACAGACAGTCACCCTACAGTGGGTTGCAGGAGATCCCTTCGTTTGGCATTACAGACATCTTTTTAACTGTCTCACTCTAGGACCCAGTGGCTACCTCCCTCCTGCTCTAATTGAGAATCAGGCCTGGGTGTTTAAATACTTCCTGGTTGCTACGCAGAGGTGCTGGTGATACTCACATGACCCCTCATCCTTTCGTGTCTCACTTTGTCTTTCCTACACTGTGCGTGACCGCTGGTCAGTGTGATTATGTAATGTAACATACCTGGCGGCGTCCTTGCATGGTGGTCCATCTCCCACTGTGCAAGAGCGCGCACTTGATCTCCAGTCCGGAATGTCTCTCTGGCTTCCCTCTTTGCTGTCTGTTTGTCTGTTTTGGCTGCATAGGGCGACGCCCGCTGAACTTCCTGTTTCTTGTACCTGCTGTGGACACGCCCCTGTTGCACCTTCAGCCTATTGCTGTCCATCTTTGGGTATTTATACCACCTTCTTCCTCAAGATGGCGCCTGAGCATTGTTTCTTGTCAGTTGGCTTTTTGTCTCTGACATGCCAGGTCCTATCCTGTTTTCCTGCCTGTTTTCCAGTTCTGTGTCTGAACTGTGGTCTGTTCTTGTGAACACGCTTCTTGCCTGTTCTTTCGCCTTCTAGGGGCCGTATTCCTAGATCTGCCTGTCTCTGCCTTGCGGTATCTGTTCCCGTCTGAACAGAGTCCTGTTTGTGTCCCTGCCTTGCGGTATCTGTTCCCGTCTGAACAGAGTCCTGTTTGTGTCTCTGCCTTTCGGTATCTGTTCCCGTCTGAACAGAGTCCTGTTTGTGTCTCTGCCTTTCGGTATCTGTTCCCGTCTGAACAGAGTCCTGTTTGTGTCCCTGCCTTGCGGTATCTGTTCCCGTCTGAACAGAGTCCTGTTTGTGTCCCTGCCTTGCGGTATCTGTTCCCGTCTGAACAGAGTCCTGTTTGTGTTCCTGCCTTGCGGTATCTGTTCCCGTCTGAACAGAGTCCTGTTTGTGTTCCTGCCTTGCGGTATCTGTTCCCGTCTGAACAGAGTCCTGTTTGTGTTCCTGCCTTGCTGTCTCTGTTCCCGTTCCTCTGTTCCCTGTTGTCTGTGCCTCGTTTCTACTTTAACCTTGTCTCCCTTTTCCCTGTATGTCTGTTTTCTGCGTCTTTCTGCAGAGTCTGAACTCGCTCCTAAATTCCTTCTCGTCGTCTCTGTACCTCTGTTGTGAATTTAGTGTACGCTCGCTACTTCTATGTAAGTACTGTGCGTGCTTCTGGTTCTGCCTTTCCTTCTCCGTCTGTTCTTTGTGAACAGAGTCCTATCCCCTTGCCTTGTTTACCGCTCTCCGGTGTCCGCTCTGCTCCTGCTTAGCTTGCCGCTCTTGCGGTTTCTGCTCTGCTCCTGCCTTGTTTACCGCTCTGCGGTGTTCGCTCTGCTCCTGCTTAGCTTGCCGCTCTTGCGGTTTCTGCTCTGCTCCTGCCTTGTTTACCGCTCTGCGGTGTCCGCTCTGCTCCTGCTTAGCTTGCCGCTCTTGCGGTTTCTGCTCTGCTCCTGCCTTGTTTACCGCTCTGCGGTGTCCGCTCTGCTCCTGCTTAGCTTGCCGCTCTTGCGGTTTCTGCTCTGCTCCTGCCTTGTTTACCGCTCTGCGGTGTCCGCTCTGCTCCTGCTTAGCTTGCCGCTCTTGCGGTTTTCACTCTGCTCTTGCCTTGCTTGCCGCTCCTGCGGTTTCTGCTCTGCTCTTATCTTGCTTACTGCTTCTGCGGTTTCCGCCCTGCCCTGCTTCTGCCCGCTGCTCCGGCAGTCCTGTCCTGCCCTGCTTGTGCTCGCTGCTCCTGCAGCCCCGTCCTGCTCTGTTCTTGCCCACCGCTTCGGGCGTTCCCTCTCTGCTGTGGTTGTCTACCGCATCTGCGGTTCTGTGACCCAGTCTGTACTGGGTCTTAACCTCTCTGTGCTCCAGCCCGTCCTTTCGGCCAGTACCTCCCTGCCTGCATACTCGCCTGTATCCACCCATCTGCATACCTGCCGTGTTTGCTTACATCCACCAGTCTGTGCCAGCCTAACCTGCCTGTTCCAGTAATCCCAGCGTGGGTCAACCCCCGTGTCCGGAGTTTGACCTGGAGTAGCACCTGGTCCCTCTGCCCGGTTTCTCCCTGGTGCACTGGCGTCGTATGCCGTCGTGCCACCTTGGTCGGATCGGCCAGATACTTAGTCACGCCCCTCCAGGCACTCTCCGGTCCATGGTCCAGTGGAACCACAACACCCGCACACGCCAGTCAGTCCGGGCGTGTGCATAACATGTAACATCAAATCTATAGGTTTTGTTTATTTTATGTTTCACTACCTTTACAATAAACTTTTCAAACAATTGGTTTGTGGAGTCATATGCTGTGAGGCATAACTTTTTTTTTTCTTTTTTTATCTTTTTTTTTTTCATCAATGGTTTGTGCAGGACAAGTTGCAGTCCTACCTTATGACTTTGAGATTGCTTTTTATTCCATTTTTGTATTTATAAGAAGCAAAATGACAAATAAAACAGACATTTTTGCATTTTTATTAGTTAGGACTTTAAAAAAAATCAGTAACAATTCTATTTATTATTTTGTTTTGTTTTTATAGTTTATTACTAAAGAAATGGAAAAATGGGGGTGATTTAAACTTTATTTTCTGGGAAGGGTGGAGGTTACAATAAAAAATAATAAAAAAATCTATATATATTAAATGATTTTTAGGTTTTTATTAATCTTTAATCCCACTAGGGGACTAGAACTTTCGATCATTTGATCGCTGGCACAATACACTGCAATGCTTCTTTCTAACAGTTTAAATGCTGCCGTTACTATTAACCGTAGCATTTAAGGGGTTGAGTCAGCTCTAATCATAGCGGCTAGTGGCAGGTGTCTGATGTATAATAGGGCTGGCACCATCAGTGTATAGCAGAAAATCTTCTCCTGATGTACATATACATCATATTTCAGTGAAGGATAAATGTTATGATTTTCATCAACATCATTCACTCCCAGCAAGCCCCTTATTAAATAAGATTCCCAAGTGTTAAAAATTAAAAAGTGTTGTGCCAATCGTTATGTCACTTGAGCCCTGCAGGATAAGTAATGTAATGTATGTTCACAGTGACTGCACCAGCAGAATAGTGAGTGCAGCTCTGGAGTATAATACTGTATGTAACTCAGGATCAGTACAGGATCAATAATGTAATGTATGTACACAGTTACTGCACCAGCAGAATAGTGAGTGCAGCTCTGGAGTATAATACAGGGTGTAACTCAGGATCAGTAATGTAATGTATGTACACAGTGACTGCACCAGCAGAATAGTGAGTGCAGCTCTGGAGCATAATACAGGATGTAACTCAGGATCAGTACAGGATCAGTAATGTAATGTTTGTACACAGTGACTGCACCAGCAGAATAGAGAGTGCAGCTCTGGAGTATAATACAGGAGGTAACTCAGGATCAGTAATGTAATGTATGTACACAGTGACTGCACCAGCAGCATACTGGGTGCAGCTCTGATCAGCTGCTGCTCAGTGTGCTGATTGCGGGTGTGGTGGCTGCAGATCCTGCTGTGAGCTCCTGATCTCTGAGAAACCAACACCTCTCCACCTGGGGACCTGCTTTCTCTCTTTCCCAGGGAGGGAGCGGGTTTCTGGGATGAGTGATGGAGCCAAGTCCCAGGCTTCTGCTTCCCGAACCAGGCCGGCGGGGGGCAGAAGAAACCAGCAACCGGCCTGCACATCAGAGGACTCGGGGGTGAGACGCTGCACCAGGAGTCGCAGCAATGTGGCTCCTACTCCCCCCGGGATTGTGGAGACCCCCAGAAGCCGCAAGGCTTCCAGCATGGAGGAAAAGCCTGACAGCGGCGTGCAAGATGGCGCTCCTTCCGGAGGAAAGCTGAGTGCTCACGGAGGTGAGGCCGACCTCCCTGAGGGGGAATGGGTGCTGCAGGGACCCCGGTAGTCTGTGTCCACCTATGCCTCCCGGGTCATGATCCGCCTCCGTGAGTATGAAGATGCCAGTAAGCTCATCAGGAGGCTCCGGGAGGAGCTGCGCTGCACAAGCGCCAAAGCTGCGGGGGCCTCCAAACCAAGGAAGGCAAAACTCCAAGCCGAGGTAAAAAGACTGAGCAGTGAAATTCAACGCCTGGAACTTAGGAAAGCCACCATCAGAGAGCAGAGTGGTCCTTTCAAAGAAAAACTTATAAATGAAGACCGCTTTAGAGAAATGGCTGATACCAGAGAGCAAAGGCAGATAGGGCTGCAGCCTGAGAGCCAGGTGGATGATGAGAGTGATGATGACCAGCAGCAAGCCCCACCTGGCAGCCTGCAAAGTCACCCGCAGGCCACGTGCAGCGAGCTCCCTGCAGGACAGGCGACAGTGACATCCAGTCGCAGTTCTGCCGGCTCTGGGGAGGACAGTGACAGCAGCGGCCAGGGAGGGGCGCTAATGGCGGAGATTAAGCTCCTGGAGTCCCCAGTGTGCCTCCAAAACTTCCATCTTGGTGACGATCTACCAGAAGAGGCACCTGGGGGCCACAAAAAGGCAAAGAAGACCAAGCCAAAGCTGCAGGAAGCGGTAAGATACGTATATGCCCCCCTCCCTGTACCCCCTGAGTCGGCGGCAGGCTCAGCTCGCTGTATAAGCCCCGTTGCCCAGCCCAGCCCGGGTTCTGCTGTGGATCCGGTGCAAAGGCGCGGGGAGATTACAGAGCGCGGTAGTGAGGCGCAGAGCTCCGTCTCTGCTTGTAGTAGTGGGGACGTAGCAGGAGGTGCATCAGCCGAGAGGCTGGACAGTGAGGGCGGCCCGGCGGCGGGCGTTCCATCAGGCCACGATGCTGTGGTGCGCTCCTCAGTGGGAGGGGGGAGCAGCCCGGTGTCGGGGGCAGCTCCGGTAGCCTCGGCGCCTCTGAATGCTGTTGCCGCTGATCACTTAGTTGAGAAGCGGCGGCAGTGTGAGGGGGCAGTTGGGGCTGAGCGTTCCGGTCCTCCCACGAAAGTGCTATTTTGTGTTGGCGTCGCTGGTCCGGAAGATCCTGATGCTAAAGATCAGCGGCGCCTAACTGCAGCTAGAGATCAGCGGCACATTATACCAAATGCCAAACAGCGGAAATTACCGACCGATGATGTGGAGGGCACACATAAGACCGGGGGTGAGGTCGCCTCCAGTTCTATGGAGGTGACTGAGCCCCTTGTGCCTGATGCGGAGGTCAAAAGGTCATCCACCATTGTTACTGGTCCAGCAGGAATGAATGTGGTGGTGGAGGTGAATGAGGATAATTCATTGTCTAGTGGTGTGGTTGCTGGTTTGGTGGAGGGTGAGATGGAGGTGGGTAATGGTGATACTGTTGGGGCTGATGTGGTCACTGGTCCGGTTGCCCCCCCCGGGGGTGGCAACACCTGTCCAGAGTTATGCCAGTGTCACCTCCGGGGCAAATAGGGCATCCTCCTCGTCTCCGGGCTTTGGGGACGGCATGTTGCAACGGCGCCTTCTGGAGGCTCTAAAGAAGGGGGAGAGATCACTAATGGTAGAGGGTCGAGAGGTTGATCTATCCTTCTGGATAGAGAGGCATGGCCTCGGGGCCTTCCGAGAGCAAAAAGGGGGAGATACAGTGTGGTCCCTCCCAACAGCCGGGCCAGGCAGTGTGCGTAGGAATGTGGTCCGTCTTCGGTGGAGGGGCAGTGATGCATGTCCGCCAAGGTCTAAAGTTGTGGAGCTCCTGCTGAGGATGGGCTTCAAGGCGATTGACATCTACGCCTTGATACATCCCTATTCCACGCCTGAGTTTGATGTCAGCTTTGTTCGGCCGGAGGGGCTTGAGCTCTTCTGGGCGAATTATGAGTTGGCAAAAAGTGAGCCCGGCTGGCGAGACTTTGCCGTTCAGGCAGTGTCTCGCCAAAACCAGATCAAGAAAGTGACCGTGATGACTCGTAACGAGTCGCTTTCTTGCTATGACATCATGACGTGGCTTGGTCGGTATGGAGAGGTGGTGGAGATGCCAAAGAAAAACCGCGACGAGTTTGGTATCTGGTCAGGGGCCTGGACGTTTATGGTAAAACTTAAGCGTTCTGGTGGTACGGTTGCCCACATTCCATCGTCTGCCTTCCTGGGTAGGGATCGTATCCTGGTCTTCTACCAGGGGCAACCGAAGCTCTGTCACAGGTGCGGCGACCCCACACACTTCAGTGCAAACTGCACCGTGCAGAAATGCGCGTTGTGTGGGGGTGTCGGCCATCTTGCCGCCTCTTGTGTGGAGATTAGGTGCCACCTGTGTGGTGAGTTAGGCCACCCATTCAGCCGTTGTCCTCGCTCCTTTGCTAATGCAGTCGAGACCCCGGTGGGAGTAAGCCGTGAGGCCGATTCTGCTGGAGAGGGGACTAGCAGGGGTGGGGGAGCTGAGGGGCCAGGGAAGAAAAGCAATAAAAAGACGCCTGCCCAGCTGAGGCGTCTAGACAAGTGCAGACAGGAGAGGGAGCGGGGCGAGCCCCAGACTACCGGGGCAGCCCCTGTCCTGGATGCCAGTGTTGCTGCTGAGGCCCCGAGGGATGATGAGTTGGATGAGGAGGTCAGGAGGATCCACAGGGAGGAAAATGCCTCTGCTTCAGAATCATCCCATTATGAAAGTATGGATGAGGATAATAAGCGGTGGCTAGAGCACAAGCGTAAGCTCGGCACCAAAAAGAAGAGAAAGAAGGGAGATAAAACATCTTCTCCCACTCTGACCAAGGTACCTAAGGAAGGTAAAACCGACTCCCCTCTAGTTGGTCTTTCTAACCGGTTCCAAGCCCTTGATAACATCTCTTCCTCTGAGGAGGAGGCTGAGGGTGAGGTTCCGGCTTCAGCGGAGCTTACAGGGGGCGCCGAGTCTCCTTCTCCTGGGGATGCAAGGTCCTTGGGGGGAGGGACTGGCCCAGAGTCCGGAGACGAGGACGAAAAAAGAAGGAAAAATGTGGGAATGGACACCTCTGTGTCATTAAAGAGGGGGAAGGATTCCTCCTCTGAGGCAGAGGATAAGGGGAGTGGGAAGAAGAAAGCCATCTAACTCAATCACCAATGATGGCGGTACCCACTCCGTTGACGCTGGCGTCCATTAATGTTGCCAGCATTAAGTCAAACATGGCTAGATTTGCGGCCTTTGATTTTCTCAGCCGGGTTGAAGCTGACATTTTCTTTTTGCAAGAGACCAGGCTGCCAAATATGGCAGAGGTGTTTATAGCTAAGAGGGAGTGGAGACTCAGCCCTCCTATTGGTCTCTTGCGGCCGAGCCGTATAGCGGAGTGGCGGTCCTTTTTACCGCACCGGTAGAATGCCGACGGGTTATTGAGTTAGAAATGGGGAGGTGCCTGATATTAGATGTCCTCATGAAGGGACAAGAGCTTCGGCTCATTAACATCTATGGTCCCCAATCTAAATGGGACCGGAAGTGTCTCTTTATGAGGATCAAGCCCTACCTTTTTACGAGTCGGCAGGTCGTCTTTGGAGGGGACTTCAACACTGTCACGAGGCCCCGGGATAGAGGAGGTTCCAGAGACAAGCTGACTTATGATAGCGTCGCCCTTAATAGTATAGCTAGTGAGGCTCGCCTGGTGGATGTCCACATCCGGCACACCGCAGGCCATGAGGGGTTCACCTATCATAGAGGTAACTGTAGGTCCAGGATAGACAGGTTTTATTTAAAGGAGGAAGCCGTCTCTTCAGCAATATCTGTTGTTGAGGTGGAGTTCTCCGATCACTGTTTGATTTTGTTTTCCCTGAATGTTACAGGGACCCCCCGGATGGGAAGAGGCTTTTGGAGGCTCAATTCGTCTCTCTTGGAAGAAGCGGAGATAAGACAATCCTTTGAGGATTTTCTTCAGAGCCAGGTACCCTTACTGGATCTTTGTAGTAGTAAGTCAGAGTGGTGGGAGATGTTTAAGAAAAGGGTGGCGAGATTCTTCCGCCAGCTCTCGAGCCTCAGGAGCCTGGACAGGTACCGCCTGTATCAGGGCCTGAGGTGGAAACTCGAGCATCTTGTCTCAACTGGAGGTAGCCGCGAGGAGATCTCCAGAGTGAAATCTTTGCTAATGAGGTGTCAGTATGATAGACACGCATCTTTGGTTTTTGAGAGGGATTACGGGAAGTACCGCTCGCCCGACCCTTATAGAAACTGCAAGATGTCAGTGAATAGTAAAGTTGTTACAGGACTGGTTGACACTGCAGGGTCCCTGAAAAGATCCAGATCAGGGATCCTGGAGGTCGTCAGATCCTTCTACTCGCACCTCTTGGGGAAGAGGGATCTGGATTGGGATGAGATGTCGGCTTTTCTGGCTGAAGCCGTCCCCGAACCAGGGGTAGACCCCTCTCTTGGCGTTTTGACAGAGATGATCAGGGAAGAGGAAGTTAAGTTGGCGATTGAAGGGCTTGCCCTGAATAAATCTCCCGGTCCGGATGGCTTAACATCTGAATTCTATAAGACCTTTAAGGACGCCTTGGTTCCCCTCTTGACTGAGGTATTCAATGAGTGTCTTTCCTCAGGCACTGTGCCAAAGTCAATGAGGAGGTCTGCCCTGATCATCTTGTCAAAGGGTAAGGACCCATCTTGCATTGAGAATTGGCGTCCCATAGCGCTTCTCAATGCAGACAGGAAGGTTTTGGCAAAGGTGCTGTTTAATCGGCTGGTGAAATTTACACCCCAGCTCCTTTCGGGGGCCCAGCATTGCTCTGTTCCGGGCCGCAGTACAATTAGTGCTGTACTCTGTGTCTGAGAGGCGGTGGAGCAGGGTAGGGCTGGCCACTGGAAGGGGTACATGCTGTCATTGGACCAGGCAAAAGCGTTTGATCGGGTTAATCATGAGTACCTCTGGTCTGTCCTTCTGAGGTATGGCCTGCCGGGGGGGTTTGTTGATTGGCTTAAGACCTTGTACTCTGGGGCAGAGAGTTTCCCGCTTGTGAACGGTTGCATTGGCAGCTCTTTTGAGGTTGGGTGTGGTGTTCGCCAGGTTGTCCCTTGAGCCCGCTACTGTACGTGTTTGCGATTGACCCACTTCTTAGGAGGGTGGAGTGTGGACCGTTGGCTGGGATCGGGATGGACCGGGCAGCACCGGAAGCCACTCTGAGAGTGGTGGCGTATGCCGATGACGTCACCGTTTTTGTTTCCTCTGATGGGGAGGCAGAATGGCTGATGTCAGAGGTAAATCGCTACTCGGAGGCATCCGGGTCTAAGATCAACCGGGATAAGTGTGAGAGTCTCTGGCTGGGAGGAGGAGATGCTGGTTTTGATCTCCCGGACACCCTTCCAGAACCCAAAGTCTCTGCAAAAGTTCTTGGCATCGAATTTGGCCAGGGGGATTACCCCAAACAAAATTGGGACAGCAGGCTAGAGATCGCCACTCAGAAGGTGAACCAATGGAAGGGTTGGTCTTTGACCCTAAGGGAAAGGGTAAACCTGATCAAAACTTACCTGCTCCCTTTGCTGATCTATCTGGGCAGTGTGTGCATCTTGCCAGAGCCTCTCTGGACTCGGGTCTACAGTTTGTTCTTTCAACTGTTATGGGGGAATAGACTGAACCTGGTCAAGAGGGAGGTTACTTACCGTACGAGGAGACTAGGAGGGTTGGGTATGGTCAACCCTGTGGTATTCCTTGTGAATACCTTCATTAAGATCAATATTGCAAACCTCTGGAAAGAGAGGGCTCCTCCGTGGGTATTCTCCTGTAAGGGATGGTTTCAGCCTTTCTTCCAGGAATGGGAGACAGGAGGGCAAGTGAAGGATCTCCGCACACCGCATGGACATCTCCCGGCTTACGCTACCGTGGTTCTGAAGGTAATTCGCCGGTGGGGTCTGGGAATGTGGGAGGTCAGGACTCTGCCAAGGAAGCTCCTTGACAAAAGGGTTCTGTTGACCTATTTTCAGAGGCCTCTGGCGCTCAGGGATTGCCCAAGTCGGGATCTTGGGGTGGGTCTGTATCTTTTGAATTCTATCAGGATCCCCTCGAAGGTTTGGGACTTGGCTTGGCGCTGCTTCCATGGGAAACTGTTTGTGAGGGACAATCTGAAGTGTAGGAGCTCTGAGGACAGGAAATGTCCTCGGGAGCATTGTGGTACCATGCTTGAAAGCATGGACCACTTCCTGCTTCGTTGTCCCTTTAACACAGAGGTGTACAACAGGGTGGGCGCCTCCATTGGCTGGCCCCGGCTGGCCGGTCTCTCTTATGCGGAATGGGCCTATGGAGCATTCGGGGACCTGGGTGGTCGGGACCGCTGCACCTTATTTCTAGTTAGCGCAGTGGTTAGGTATCACACGTGGAATGCACGGTGCTTAGTATCGACGCAGCGGAAAATCCTCCCAGTGGACGATGTGTTTAGGAGCATACTCGGTGACCTGGTGAAGGTGCGTTCTCTGGAGTATGAGAGACTGGGTACACGGAGGGCCGCTCTCCTCTGGAGGGGCTTTTCTTTTAGTGTGCCCTAGTCTGGTCATCTCCTCTCCTGGTGGTGGGCTGCTGCTGACACCATAGATTTTTGTTTTATTGATCAGTAGACAGTGATGTAGGGCTGCAGGCGCCGAACTTGGGCTTTGTCAGTTGTGGTTATTGTATTGTTTGTTTCTGTATATATTGTATATTTGGGTTTGGGTGCAGGTGTTAGGTTGGGTGGAGGGAAAAGGGGGGAGGTGGGTTCATCTTGTGGGACACTGGTTATTTGGGTGAAAAACTGGCACTGCGTGATCTGGCCTATGGACGTTGGACTGAGGCATGAGGCGCAGGAGCAGCTCTCAGGTCAGTGCCGGGGAGGGACTGGTGGGCTTGAGTGTGGGGTGTTTTGTTTTGTCTTGTATATATTTGTATAGTTAGTATTTATTTTATTTTATTTATTTAAAAAAAAAAAAAAAAAAGACTGTATATATTAGTTTGTATATAATTTGTCGGTTATTGTTTATTATATTGTTATTATTTGTTTGGTAACCGGACCAGATGTCACAGTGTAAGTAGTTATTATTGTGTATATATGTATAATATGTGTGTGAGGAGACAGAGAGCGGCTGGACCAGTTTCATTACATTGTCTATTTTCTGGTTATTAATTTTGTTATGTTTCTGTTATTATTATTGTTATGTTTTTCATTTTTATAATAAAAGATCTACAGGATGTAACTCAGGATCAGTAATGTAATGTATGTACACAGTGACTGCACCAGCAGAATAGTGAGTGCAGCTCTGGAGTATAATACAGGGTGTAATTCAGGATCAGTACAGGGTCTGTAATGTAATGTATATACACAGTGACTGCACCAGTAGAATAGTGAGTTCTGCTCTGGAGTATAATACAGGATGTAACTCAGGATCCGTACAGTAATGTAATGTATGTACACAGTGACTGCACCAGCAGGATAGTGAATGCAGCTCTGGAGTATAATACAGGATATAACTCAGGATCAGTACAGGATCAGTAATGTAATGTATGTACACAGTGACTGCACCAGCAGAACAGTGAGTGCAGCTCTGGGGTATAATACAGGATGTAACTCAGGATCAGTACAGGATCAGTAATGTAATGTATGTACACAGTGAATGCACCAGCAGAATAGTGAGTGCAGCTCTGGAGTTTAATATAGGATGTAACTCAGGATCAGTACAGGATCAGTAATGTAATGTATGTACACAGTGACTGCACCAGCAGAATAGTGAGTGCAGCTCTGGAGTATAATACAGGATGTAACTCAGGATCAGTACAGGATCAGTAATGTAATGTATGTACACAGTGACTGCACCAGCAGAATAGTGAGCGCAGCTTTGGAGTATAATACAGGAGGTAACTCAGGATCAGTACAGGGTCAGTAATGTAAAGTATGTACACAGTGACTACACCAGCAGAATAGTGTGTGCAGCTCTGGAGAATAATACAGAATGTAACTCAGGATCAATTCAGGGTCAGTAATGTATGTATGTATCCTCACAAAACGATGTGTCTGAATGTCATATCTTGAAACCCATTGACTTTGTTGGGATGCCCGGAGTCACTGCATTTTACTGCAAAAAACGGATCCGCAAAAATGCTGTGTGTGAATCATGGCCGTAGCCAGCGAGGGGCAGGGGGTGCAGCTGCCCCTCCTTAGAAGCAGGGGCACGCACCTATCAAAACTCACTTGTATGCTGCAGTGCTCCCTTCCTGCACCGGCTCCAGACTGCAGGGGGCAGTCTCCCCTCCTCTATCCTGTCTTCTGCCGTCTTCACCAGGAGGGGGAGGGGTGCCTGCCCTGCACAGGATCCAATTCCTGGGCCCCGACCTGGAGAAAGTGAGAAAGTGAAAGTACTACTGCTCATCTCTGTCACCTAATATTGTAGGTGATTATTATGTGCTCTCTGTACAATGTGTGAACTATATGTGCGATATGTGCGATGTACTATTTGCTGTCTGTAGCTGTCATCTGTCTATCACACTCTATCTATCCCTCTGTAGCGTCGGCGTCCCTGCCTCCTGCTAGGCAGGGACGCCATTCCCCTCACCTCTCCGCTCCGTGCCCGGCGGCTTCCTCCCGCTCTGCTGGCAGCGCGCGCTGCTTCCCGGCTTCTGTGCTTAGGCGCGCGCGCGCGCTCCCCCTCTCTTAAAGGGGCCGCGCGCCGTCCTAAGGAGTCCCCGGCCAATGGCTGGAGGACCTCACCATATATAAGGCACCTCCTCCAAAATGGAGGTGCCCGAGCAATGTTGTTGCAAAGCCTTTCAACTCTGCTTTAGCCCTCAGGTCCCGTTACCAGATACCTGCCAGTTACCTGCCAGATCTCTGCTTGATACCTAACTGATTCCTGTCTATCTGCTTGCATTCCTGCGGTCCGACAGTCTGCCTTCCAACTCCTGTCAGTCTGTCTATGGATCTGCCCGCCCGCTCACCTGGGAGCGCTCACCTGCTACCAGCCTGCTAGCCTACCTGGAGGCTCTGCCGTCACTTGCCGTGACCACCTGCCTGTCCAGAGACTCTTGCCCGCTCACCTGGGAGCGCTCACCTGCTACCTGCCTGCTAGCCTACCTGGAGGCTCTGCCGTCACTTGCCGTGACCACCTGCCTGTCCAGAGACTCTCGCCCGCTCACCTGGGAGCGCTCACCTGCTACCTGCCTGCTAGCCTACCTGGAGGCTTTGCCGTCACTTGCCGTGACCACCTGCCTGTCCAGAGACTCTTGCCCGCTCACCTGGGAACGCTCACCTTTCTACCTGCCTGCTAGCCTACCTGAAGGCTCTGCCGTCACTTGCCGTGACCACCTGCCTGTCCAGAGACTCTTGCCCGCTCACCTGGGAGCGCTCACCTGCTACCTGCCTGCTAGCCTACCTGGAGGCTCTGCCGTCACTTGCCGTGACCACCTGCCTGTCCAGAGACTCTTGCCCACTCACCTGGGAGCGCTCACCTGCTACCTGCCTGCTAGCCTATCTAGAGACTCTTTCTCTGCTGTCACTTGCTGTGACCACCTGCCCGTCTAGAGACTCCTTCCCTGCTGTCACTGGCCGTGACCACCTGCCCGTCTAGAGACTCTTATCCTGCTGTCACTTGCCGTGACCACCTGCCTGTCTAGAGACTCTTACCCTGCTGTCACTTGCCGTGACCATCCGCCTGTCAAGAGACTGTCCCCGTCACTTGCCGTGACCTCCTGCCCTTCTACCCGGAGACCGTCCCTGTCACTTGCCGTGACTACCTGCTCGCCTTCCCTGGGAGCCACCCGCTTCCTTACAAGGACTGCCCCTTTGTATTATTGCTCAGAGGTTCCACCTCCCAGACCCGTTACAGTTTGCTCGGGCCATGGAACCCGGTGGCACCCAAGCTCCCTCGCTCTCGGACCTATGTCATGAACTTTCCCGTCAGAGGTCCCAACAAGAGTCCATCCTGAGCCACCTGCGTAGTGTTAACTCCCGCCTGGACACACTGTCTACCTCTTCGGGACCTGCTTCCAGTCGCACGACTCCTACCCCGGCAGCGTCGCTGCCCATCAATACCATGGCATCTCTTCCCGGTCCCCGCCTCTCCGCCCCGCCTCGTTTTGGCGGAGATCCCGGTCAGGCACGGAGCTTCATTAACCTGTGCACTCTGCACTTCGAACTGTTGGCACACCAGTTTTCCACCGACCTAGCCAAAGTAGCCTTCATCATGCCCCATCTCACGGGGGAGGCACTGGCTTGGCTAAATCCTCTATGGGAGAGAGGAGACCCCCTGGTGTCCAACCTGCCAGCCTTTCTCACGGCTTTCCGGAAGGTCTTCAACGAACCAGGACGAAAGACCTCATCCGCCTCATCTCTGCTACGCCTCCGCCAAGGAGGTCTCACCGTGGGTCAATATGCCATACGGTTCCGTACCCCTGCTTTGGAGCTTGCCTGGGATAACGACGCCCTGGTGTCCGTCTTCTGGGAGGGTCTGTCTGGCCGTATTAAAGATTAACTCGCCGGTCGGGACATTCCTACCACTCTCGACGACTTAATTACACTTGCCACCCGGATTGACATCCGGTTCCAGGAGCGCACCAAAGAGGCCACCCGTGAGAGGAGGTTTCCACGCCTTGCCCCTACCTTCCAGAAACCCGTCACTTCCTCCGTTACTCCCCCGGCGCACTCACCCGAGCCTATGCAGGTCGACCAGACCAAGATGGTCAAGACCCGTCGAGAATTACGCCGTGCCGAGGGGAGCTGCTTCTACTGTGGCAGTAAGGAGCACCGGATCCGTTCCTGCCCGGAGAGGTCGGGAAACGCCTGTGTCTAGGATCGCTCAGAGAGGTCGCCCTAGACAGAAATAAACCCTCTCCATCTCTAATGCTGTCGGTCTCTATCATCTGCGGGGAGAACCGTTATTTTGAACTGGCTCAACTTGACTCTGGAGCTGCTGGAAATCTCATTTCTCAGTCCCTGGTAGAGAAATACCGCATTCCCACCAAACCTCTGGCTGTACCCTTATCTGTCGCCGCCGTGGATGGGGGCCTCTTACCACATCCCATCCAACTCATCACCGAATCCATAACTCTGCAGGTGGGAATGCTGCACTCTGAGAGCATCTTCTTCCATGTCCTGCCTGGACTCTCTCACGCCCTCTTGCTAGGCCTACCTTGGCTCCAGAGACATGCACCCATGCTTGATTGGCAGACCGGAGAAGTTCTTCGCTGGGGACAGGACAGCCATAAGACTTGTTTAGTTCCCGTTCATCCTGCTCGTCCTTCTCCTACCCCAGCTAATCTACCCGGCCTACCGGTTCCCTATTTGTCTTTTGCGGACGTCTTTAATAAAAGAGAAGCAGAGACATTACCCCCTCATAGACCATACGACTGCCCAATCGACCTGATGCCCGGCGCTACTCCTCCCCGTGGGCGTATTTACCCTTTGTCCGCTGCTGAGACCTGGTCCATGTCTGAATATATTGAGGAGAATCTGGCCCGGGGATTTATCCGGAAATCTACCTCCCCGGCGGGAGCAGGCTTCTTCTTCGTCAAAAAGAAGGACGGCTCACTCCGTCCCTGTATAGACTATAGAGGCCTTAACCAGATCACAGTGAAAAATAAATACCCCCTTCCGCTCATTCCTGAATTATTTGACCGTCTGAGGGGGGCTAGAATCTTCACCAAGCTGGACCTCCGTGGGGTGTATAATCTGGTCTGTATCCGTCAGGGGGATGAATGGAAGACGGCATTCAACACCCGGGACGGTCACTATGAATACCTTGTAATGCCCTTCGGTCTCTGTAACGCTCCCGCCGTCTTTCAAGAGTTGGTCAATGACATCTTCCGTGACCTTCTCTACTCCTGCGTGGTGGTGTACCTGGACGACATCTTGGTCTTCTCTCCGGATCTTCTCACTCACCGGAGGGACGTTCGTCAGGTCCTGCTCAGGCTCAGGCAGAACCACCTCTACGCTAAATATGAGAAGTGCCTCTTTGAGCAGACCTCGCTTCCGTTTCTGGGCTACATAATCTCTCAGACCGGCCTACGAATGGATCCTGAGAAACTGTTCGCCATCCAGAAGTGGCCCCGACCAGAGGGGTTGAAGGCTATTCAGCGGTTCCTGGGCTTCGCCAACTATTACCGCCTCTTCGTTCCGCACTTCTCTTCCCGGACTGCCCCTCTCTCGGCGCTCACCCGTAAGGGCGCTAATCCCGGAGAATGGCCGCCCGAAGCAGAGGAGGCCTTCCTTTCCTTAAAACAAGCTTTTTCCTCCGCCCCTGTGCTGCATCGTCCGGACGGCAACAAACAATTCTTCCTAGAAGTCAACGCTTCCTCCTCCGGAGCCGGAGCGGTACTTACCCAAAAGTCGTCTTCCGGAAGAATGGTAACCTGCGGCTTCTTCTCCAAACTCTTCTCCTCTTCTGAGCGCAATAATTCTATAGGAGACCGAGAATTGTTGGCCATTAAGCTGGCACTGGAGGAGTGGCGTTACCTGCTCGAGGGGGCTCTTCACCCTGTAATAATTTACACGGACCACAAGAACTTGGCTTACCTCCAGAGTGCCCAGAGACTTAACCCGCGCCAAGCCCGGTGGTCCTTGTTCTTCGCCCGATTTAATTTCATTCTTCATTTTCGCCCGGCTGACAAAAACATCAAAGCTGATGCCTTGTCCCGATCCTTTTTGGTCTCTGATCTTGAGGAGGAGCCTAAACACATCATCGACCCCGCCAAAGTAATGCAGGTGGCCCTCGTGAATCTAAATCGTCTTCCACCCGGTAAGACGTTCGTAACTGTACCTGATCGTGAGAAAGTTCTACACTGGGGACTCTCGTCCAAGCTAGCTGGCCACGCGGGTCAGAAAAAGACCCTCCAGCTTATTACCCGCCATTACTGATGGCCTACCCTGCACAAGGACGTAATAGACTTTGTTTCAGCCTGTGTGTCCTGCGCCCGCAACAAGGTTCCGAGACATCTGCCAGCCGGCCGTCTCCTTCCTCTTCCTGTACCTGCTGCCCCTAGGCAGCATATAGCTATGGACTTTATAACGGACCTCCCTGTCTCTGCCGGTTGTACGGTCATTTGGGTGGTCGCTGACCTCTTTTCCAAAATGGCTCACTTTATTCCCCTGCCGGGTCTCCCGTCTGCATCAGAGTTAGCTAAAGACTTTATCCATCATGTCTTCCGTCTTCATGGTCTTCCTTTCCACACCGTATCGGACCGAGGGGTTCAGTTCACCTCTCGCTTTTGGCGAGCCATGTGTAAACTGCTGGGGGTCACCTTGGACTTTTCTTCTGCTTATCACCCACAGTCCAATGGCCAAGTAGAACGGATCAACCAAATTTTAACCAGTTTCCTCCGGCACTTTGTTAATGCTCACCATTCCGACTGGGTGGATCTTTTACCGTGGGCCGAATTTTCCTACAATAATCACGAGAGCGAATCTTCCTCCAAATCCCTGTTTTTTGTAGTCTTCAGTCAGCATCCTCGAATCCCGTTTCCCGTCTCCGCCTCGGTGGATAATCCGGCTGCGGAATCTCTCGTTAACGAATTTTCCTCCATTTGGGAAAGTACCAGATCCGCACTTCTTCAGTCATCCGAGCGGATGAAAAAACAGGCTGACAAAAGACGTCTGGATCGACCACAATTCCGTCCTGGAGATAAGGTCTGGCTCTCGTCCAAATATGTCCGGCTCAAGATTCCGTCCTATAAGTTAGGGCCTCGGTTCATCGGTCCACTGGAAGTTATCAAACAAATCAACCCGGTGGCCTATAAATTGAAACTCCAGGCCAATTTGCGGATGCCTAACTCCTTCCATGTATCTGTACTCAAACCCGTGGTACTTAACTCTTTTTCCAAGTCTACAGGTACGCCTCCTGCTCCGGTTTCCGCTGAAAACGAGTTTGAGGTAGAGAACATTCTGGCCACCAAAAGGGTAAGAGGAAAGTCCTTTTTTCTAGTGGATTGGAAGGGGTTTGGTCCTGAGGAGAGAACTTGGGAGCCCCGGGAGAACATCCATGCCCCTCTCATCCTTGATAAATTTCTCTCTGGCCTAAAAAAGGGGGGGCCTAAAGGGGGGGTACTGTAGCGTTGGCGTCCCTGCCTCCTGCTAGGCAGGGACGCCGTTCCCCTCACCTCTCCGCTCCGTGCCCGGCGGCTTCCTCCCGCTCTGCTGGCAGCGCGCGCTGCTTCCCGGCCTCCGTGCTTAGGGCGCGCGCGCGCGCTCCCCCTCTCTTAAAGGGGCCGCGCACGCCGTCCTAAGGAGTCCCCGGCCAATGGCTGGAGGACCTCACCATATATAAGGCACCTCCTCCAAAATGGAGGTGCCCGAGCAATGTTGTTGCAAAGCCTTTCAACTCTGCTTCAGCCCTCAGGTCCCGTTACCAGATACCTGCCAGTTACCTGCCAGATCTCTGCTTGATACCTAACTGATTCCTGTCTATCTGCTTGCATTCCTGCGGTCCGACAGTCTGCCTTCCAACTCCTGTCAGTCTGTCTATGGATCTGCCCGCCCGCTCACCTGGGAGCGCTCACCTGCTACCAGCCTGCTAGCCTACCTGGAGGCTCTGCCGTCACTTGCCGTGACCACCTGCCTGTCCAGAGACTCTTGCCCGCTCACCTGGGAGCGCTCACCTGCTACCTGCCTGCTAGCTTACCTGGAGGCTCTGCCGTCACTTGCCGTGACCACCTGCCTGTCCAGAGACTCTTGCCCGCTCACCTGGGAGCGCTCACCTGCTACCTGCCTGCTAGCCTACCTGGAGGCTCTGCCGTCACTTGCCGTGACCACCTGCCTGTCCAGAGACTCTTGCCCGCTCACCTGGGAGCGCTCACCTGCTACCTGCCTGCTAGCCTATCTAGAGACTCTTTCCCTGCTGTCACTTGCTGTGACCACCTGCCCGTCTAGAGACTCTTTCCCTGCTGTCACTGGCCGTGACCACCTGCCTGTCTAGAGACTCTTACCCTGCTGTCACTTGCTGTGACCATCCGCCTGTCAAGAGACTGTCCCCGTCACTTGCCGTGACCTCCTGCCCTTCTACCCAGAGACTGTCCCTGTCACTTGCCGTGACTACCTGCTCGCCTTCCCTGGGAGCCACCCACTTCCTTACAAGGACCCTCCATGTATTCATCTATCTATCTATCCATCTATCTGTCCCTCCATCTATCTGTTCATCTATCCTTTAATTTATCCCTCTATCTATCCATCCATCCCTCTATCTATCTATCCATACTTTCATCTATCCCTCCAGCTATCCCTCCAGCTGTCCATCCATATGGCTATCTATCCATATATTTATCCATCCATCTATCCCTGTATCTATCTATCTATCTATCTATCTATCTATCTATCTATCTATCTATCTATCTCTCCATCCCTCTATTTACCTATCCATCCCTCTATTAATCTATCTATTCCTCCACCTATCCCACTATCTATCTATCTATCCATCCCTCCATCTATCTATCTATGACTTTATCTATCTTATCTATCTATCTTATCTATCTATCTTATCTTATCTATCTATCCATCCTTTCATCTATCCCTTCATCTATCCCTCCATCTATCCATCCATATGGCTATCTATCATCTATCTATCCATATATTTATCCATCCATCCATCCATCCATCCCTGTATCTATATATCTATCTATCTATCTATCTATCTATCTATCTATCTATCTATCTATCTATCTATCTATCTATCTATCTATCTATCTATCTATATATCTATCTATCTATCCCTCTATTAATCTATCTATTCCTCCATCTATCCCACTATCGATCTATCCATCTATCTATCTATCTATCTATCTATCTATCTATCTATCTATCTATCTATCTATCTATCTATCTATCTATCTATCTATCTATCTATCCCTCTATAACTTTATCTATCTATCTATCTATCTATCTATCTATCTATCTGACTCGCCCCCTGGGCCGTGGGGCACTCCGATCCGGGCAATAGGGGAACGATGGGGGTAGTAGTGGCGACCCGGTCCGTGGCTCAGGGTGGTCAGACCAGTGGTAGTCCCTTTATAAGTTTTAAGTGATGTCCGACTACGCCACCTGTGGATTGCGGTTATTAGGAACCGCCGCTGCAAGGCAGACCGCTGGGGCTGATGATGTATGCAGCTGGGATAGTGTGACTCCCCACGGTAAGAGTGCGGCCCCAGGGCAGTATAATGGAAGATGGGGGTGATGGTGTAGTGCGTCCCAGTACCGTTATTGCTGGAGGAGCAAGGAGCACGCAGACAACAGGTTGCAGTCCAGGGTCTTTACTAGAACAGGTGAACTGACCCACAAACAGTCCTGGCTAGGAGGGGACCTGGATGTCTGAGAGCAATTGGGAAATTGGCCCTGGTCAGGGTGAGAGTGTAGGCCTACCGTGCTCTCTGCGCTCCTTCTCGCTATCTCCTCGTTATAGGGTAACAGCCCACGGTCCGAGCTCACCGTGTATTCTCGCCTGTATGGCCTGCAACGTGGGTCCCTTTCTACTCCCGGCCTGGTACGGCTTTGCTGGTCCCTTCTGTTGTGGCAGAGCCTCCGGGCTTCTTAGGCCAAGGAACATACAGTCCCCTGCGGACTGGTTATCTGCTGCAGGACGTGGAATCCTCACAGCCTCAGACACCAAAGTCTGGTAAAATGGAGTTCTTTGTTTGCCAAGACAGGCTCACTTCGCCTCTTGTCTCTGGCTTGTGGCTCTTCTACTGCCACACTTCCTCTTAGGGTGCAATACAACTGTCTGTCCCTGCTCTCGGACACCTCTTTCTTCAGACACAGGTTGTCCAGTTCTCCCTAACCCTGCCCCCAGTTCCAGCTTTTATAGGGGCAGCCTGCTCCCCCTACTGGCCTGAGACAGGAGGTATTGCATGCTAATGTTCCCCTGACTAGAGAACCTCCCCCTTGCTCTCAGACACAGCTTTATTATATTTGTGCCATCCAGGCCAGGGTGACATATTCCCCCCTAGTAAAATTTAGCACTCCGGGACTAAACAGTAAACAAAGACAATATACATGACTATAAAACATTATCAGGAAAGTGACGCACAGATTGAGTTCTTAAGGTCACAGTGTGGTCTGTGACCGGGTGTCCATATCACCAACACAACGGGGAGCCTTAACCAGGTGGGTGTCTGTCCTACCCCATGTCCTTTACAGTCTTAGTTCATTCCTTGGTCAGGCAAGTCCATACAAAGTCCCGGTTATTAAAAGTCCATAACCTTTGAGTCCGTACAGTAACTGCAAGAAACTGAAATACACTATTAATAATCATGCAGGTAACTTGGCAAACATTTCAACATTTGGCAACATGGTTATTTACAATTTTAGTGCACCCTATATTCTCCAGCGAGCGGGTATCTGCCCCTTTGTGCTCCTGGTTGACCTCCTTAACCCACTGTCTGGTGGTGGACCGACCTGGCTTTCCCCACTAGCGTTAGGGGTACAGCTACCAGCTGGACTTACAGGTAGGGCAGGCAGCTGTCTGCGGGTCCTTTGGCTTACCGCAGGCATGGCAGGCTCATTGTCAGCAGAGGGTTGACTCTCCTGGGCTGCTGGTACAGGCTCTTCTGCCTCTGGAACTGCTTGCTCCTCTTTACCTTCCGGCTCTGGTGTAGGTTGTTGCTGAGCCGGTGCAGGACGGGTACCACTATGGCATCGTTTATTCGAGTCCAGGACTGAGGGAACTCTCCAAGAACGGTGCTGATCATTTCTTCCTTGTCCTCTGCGGGTTCAAGGTCATTTTGATCCTCTTCTGCACTACGAAGTTGCTCGGGGCACCTTTTTAGGTGGTCTCTGGAGACGGTACTAGTGGTTTCTCCTCCGTCCTTGGTGATCACGCACACCTTTGGGTTGTCGTGGTCAGACTGCAGTACTGTGTAGGGTTCCCTTTCCCACTGGTCATCCAACTTATGTAGCCTTCTCTTTCGCTTCAAGACCTGCTCACCAGGTTCTAGGGGACCAGCAGGGGCGTGTTGGTTGAAGAGTCTTTCTTGCCTCTCTCTCACCTGGGCCAGGCTCTTCTCCACACTCTCCTGTACCTTCTTGTACTGCAGTTGCCTTTCCGTATCCCAGTCCGCATCCGGGGAGGTGTCCTCAGGTGTTAGGACTCCCATCTCCAGGTCTACGGGCAGCTTACCTGGTCTAGCTCGCATCAGGTAAGCCGGGGTGCAGTTTGTAGCATTCACCGGGATATGATTGTATAAGTCTATCAGGTCTGGCAGTTTTTCTGGCCACAGGCTGCGTTCCTCCAGGGGCAACGTCTTCAGGAGATCAATGACTATATTGTTCATTTTCTCACACATCCCGTTGGTTTGTGGATGTTAAGGCATTGTCCGAATCTTCTTACAGCCATAGAGGTTGCAGAACTCTTGGAAGATTTCAGCCTCGAACGCTGGACCCTGGTCTGTCAGGACCTGTTCCGGATACCCGTGTGGACGGCAGAAGTATTGCTGGAAGGCTCTGGCCGCCGTTAGGGCTGTCAAGTCTTTTACCGGGACCACCACTAGAAAACGGGAATAGTGGTCCACGATGGTCAGGGCATAGATGTATCCTGACCGGCTTGGAGCCAATTTGACGTGGTCCAGAGCTACCAGCTCAAGAGGCTGCGTGGTGACGATGGGCCTCAAGGGTGTCTTCTGGCTGGCACGGTCCTTCCTCCTTAGGTGACAAGGGCCACAGTCTCTGCACCACTTCTCTACAGCCCCTCTCATGCCGACCCAAAAGAACCGTCCTCTTAGCAGGAACTCCAGTTTCTTCCAACCGAAATGCCCCGCTCTGTCATGGTAAGCCCCCAGGACCATAGCTGCATCCCCCCTTGGGACCACGACTTGCCAGGTCAGCTCGTGTGTCCGGTAGAGGAACAGCTTGCTCTTCTCTTTCCACAGCTGCTTGGCTTCCTCTGGAGCATCCGGACCTAAGCGGGCGTCTTCCTGGGTCAGCAGATCTTTCACCAGGCGGATTGCAGGGTCACTATCTTGGGTCTCGGCCCAGCTGTGGTGAGGTAGGGGATTGATCATAACGGTGGTTAAATCTTCCTCCTTCACGTGGTGGGAGTATTGAGCGGCTCCGTACCGGTGAAACGCGGGGAGTTCTACCTCCTCCAGCTCTTCTGGGTCTTCGTCCCCTTCAGGTAAGTGAGGCATTCTCGATAGGGCGTCAGCGTTGGCATTGGTTTTGCCTGCCCGGTACTTGATCACGAAGTCATAATTGGAGAGACGGGCCATCCAGGGCACCAAGTCTTGCACTGTCTAGGTGTGTTAACGGGTTGTTGTCCGTGTACACCGTGAACTTTGCAGAGGCCAAGTAATGCTTGAAGCGTTCCGTTACGGCCCACACCACCGCCAAGAATTCTAGCTTGAAGGAGCTGTAATTCTCCGGGATCCTCTCGGTGGGCCTCAGCTTCCTGCTGGCATACGTGATCACCCTTTCTCTGCCCTGCTGGTTTTGTGACAGTACGGCTCCCAGTCCCACATTACTGGCGTCTGTGTGGAGAATAAAAGGCTGGCCATAATCAGGGTAGGCCAGGATCTCATCCCCTGTGAGGGCCATCTTCAACTGGCAGAAGGACTCCTCTTCCGGTTTATCCCACTTGAAGGGTGGCTTTTGGCTTCTGGACTTAGACTGTCCTATCAGCAGGTCCTGCATAGGAGCTGCCATCTTAGTGAACCCGGGGATGAACCTTCGGTAGTAGCCTACCAACCCGAGGAACTCCCTTACTTCTTTGATGTTCGAAGGGCTGGGCCAGCTCTTGATGGCCGTGACCTTGTCAGGGTCGGGGGCTACTCCTTCCGCACTTACCACATGCCCTAGGTACTGGACCTTTGGTTTCAGCAGGTGACACTTCGATGGTTTCACCTTCAGGCCGTAGCCTGCCAGGGCTTCGAACACCTCGGCCAGGTGCTTTAGATGGTCCTCGTAAGCCTTCGAATAGACGATCACGTCGTCCAGGTAAAGGAGGACCGTCTCGAAGTTTCGGTGCCCTAGACAGCATTCCATCAGCCTCTGGAAGGTCCCTGGTGCGTTGCAGAGCCCGAAGGGCATACAGTTGAACTCACTCAGTCCCATCGGGGTGGTGAAGGCGGTCTTCTCCTTGTCAGCCTCTGCCACAGGAACCTGCCAGTACCCGCTAGTAAGGTCCAAAGTAGAAAAGAAGTTAGCTGATTTTAGTGTGGCTAAAGACTCCTCTATTCTAGGCAGCGGATATGGTCTTTGTGGGTGATACGGTTGATTTGTCTATAGTCCACGCACATTCTCATGGTGCCGTCTTTCTTTTTTACCAGAACCAGGGGGGCTGCCCAGGGGCTACAGCTATCTCTAATGACCCCAGCTTCTTTCATTTCCCGCAGCATACCCTTGGCGTTCTGATAATGTGCAGGGGGTACAGGCCTGTGTCTCTCCTTTATTGGTGGGTGGCTCCCCGTGGGGATATGGTGTTCTATCCCTTTTACTCTGCCGAAGTCTAGCGGGTGCTTACTAAAGACTCTCTCGTACTCCTGTACCACCCGGTAGACTCCTTGTTTTTGGTGCAGGGGAGTGGAGTCAGCACCCACATGGAGTTTCTGGCACCAGTCCTCCTTTTGTTTCTGGGAGCCATTACCCTCCACCTGTGGAGATGGAGGCAAGGGTTCCACGGCCCTGATAGCTTTGTGCTCAACAGCAAACAGTTTGGCAAGTGTAGCGTACCTGGGTAAATGTACCTCCCTCTCCCCAATGTTGAGGATGCGGACGGGCACCCTCCCATGACGGACATCAACCACCCCCCGGGCTGTCAAAATGGTGGGCCTGCTGTCCGAGTACACGGGTTCTACAATGGCTTGGTAGTCTCTACCTCTTAACCCGATTGCAGTCCGACACAAGATCATCATTTCACTTTTGGGAGGCATGGAAATGGGGAATGGGTCACTCATTCTTACGCTACCGATCTCACCATCAGACAGTTCTACCTGCTGCCGTCTCATCAGGGCTTTTATCTCCTTGTTGAGGACTCTCTGTTGGCTGGAACTAGCATTCACCGCCACCTGTTGTAGAATTACAATTACCTCTGAAAGACAATTTTCAATTACGTTAGTACCCACAGTTATTTTAGGGTGATTTTCACGACGGTCAATGTCCACAATAATCACTCCCTGTGCAGGTAGTTCAACTTTACCAATTTTAATGGTCATCTCCTTGAACCCCATCTGCGGCACGGGTAAGCCATTACTGGCGATGATGCTCAAGTTACTGTCTGGATACCGTGTGATATCAGCATCAGTCCAATACTGCTTAAAAAGTACATAAGGGATAGTGGTTACTTGCGACCCAGTATCCAGCAAGGAGCTCATGGGGATACCGTCCAGCACCACGGGTAAAACCGGGCGCCCCCCAACGTACTTATTACGCCAATTGTAAGGGCCTGGTGATCTTATGCCTGGGGGTTGGCCCTCTGCCCCAGGTTGGACCCGTTTAAATTACAGTACCTGGAAATGTGTCCGGGCTGGTTGCATCGACGGCAAATGGGCTGTCCATCCTCTGCGTAGCGGTCTGTGGGCCTCCCTCGGAACGACGGGATCCTCCTCTGTCGACGCCACGGGACATCCTCCGGACTTGAAGCCAGCTTGATGGGTCTTGACGGGTCCACTTGTAACGCCTGGACCGTCCTGGTCAACGCCGCGACGCTCCTGGTCAGCTCCTGGACTTGGTGATGCAGATCTTTCGACGGGGCTTGCTTCAGGGCCTGTGCGTCAGCCCCCATGGAGTCCATAGAGGAGGGCGCCGCCTCCTGGTGGTAGGTGAGAGCAGGGCGCCGGGGGTTTATAGCGCCACTTGTTGCGGGTTCACGGAGCACCCTTATGGCCCTGTCCTTGAATTTGGCAAAGGTCAGGTCAGGGTTCTGGAAGAACATGAGGCGCAGCTGGGTCCTGTGGGCACTAGCCAGCAGACCTTCTATAAACTGTTCTGTTAGTAGCTTATCCGTATCCTGCATGCTGCCAGGGTCAGCTTGTTTAATGGCTCTCAAGGCTTCCTGCAAATTTAGGGCATAGTCTCTGATGCTGTCCTGTGTCCGCTGCTTACATCCATAGAACCTCATTTTAATTTCAGCGGAGGTACGTGTGTCAAAGGTACCCCGCAGCCGGGCCAGAATACCCTTCACAGTCCTTTTCTCCTCAGCGGGCCATGACTTTACGTCCCTTTGGGCTGCGCCAGTTAACTGCCCTGTTAGTATGCTAACCTTCTGTTCCTCTGTCAGGGGGTAGACTTGGAACAAACTGTACAGCCTTTCCTTAAAGTCAGTTAGGGCATGGGGCTCCCCTGAATACTTAGGCAGCCAGGCCGCTCCAGGGATGTAGGGCAGGGAAAATGGCATCACCGCTGCTGCAGCTGCGCTGGTGGTAGTGGGCGCCTCCGTGTCCGACATCTTCCTCCCCCCTAGTTAAGCGTGGCCTACCTTCCGACGATCCTCTTCTGTAGGCCGCGGCTCCGCTGCTGCTGCTCCGGACGAGGACCTTGCGTCGCATCCTGGTGACGTCAGCGTCGCTCTCTCTCCCTTCCAGGACCTTGCGCAGCGTCGGTGCGTGGGGCGGAGCTTCGGGTCTCGCGCAGTTTGGACGTCCACGCCCCTTTTCTTCCCGCGCGGCGTCCTGAAGATGGCGTCCGATGGCGGGAAAACGGCTGAAGATGGCGGGAACCGACGGAAGATGGCGGGAAAGCGGTTGGAAATGGCGGGAAACGGCTCCGGATGGCGGGAAACCTCTTCTTCAGGTACGTGCACAGTCTTTTTCAGGCACGCAATACCCGTTTGTGGCGGGTTGGTTACAATCCTGCCGACTACGCCAAAGCTGACTCGCCCCCTGGGCCGTGGGGCACTCGGATCCGGGCAATAGGGGAACGATGGGGGTAGTAGTGGCGACCCGGTCCGTGGCTCAGGGTGGTCAGACCAGTGGTAGTCCCTTTATAAGTTTTAAGTGATGTCCGACTACGCCACCCGTGGATTGCGGTTATTAGGAACCGCCGCTGCAAGGCAGACCGCTGGGGCTGATGATGTATGCAGCTGGGATAGTGTGACTCCCCACGGGAAGAGTGCGGCCCCAGGGCAGTATAATGAAAGATGGGGGTGATGGTGTAGGGCGTCCCAGTACCGTTAGTGCTGGAGGAGCAAGGAGCACGCAGACAACAGGTTGCAGTCCAGGGTCTTTACTAGAACAGGTGAACTGACCCACAAACAGTCCCGGCTAGGAGAGGACCTGGATGTCTGAGAGCAATTGGGAAATTGGCCCTGGTCAGGGTGAGGGTGTAGGCCTACCGTGCTCTCTGCTCTCCTTCTGGCTATCTCCTCCTGGTAGGGTAACAGCCCACGGTCTGAGCTCACCGTGTATTCTCGCCTGTATGGCCTGCAACGTGGGTCCCTTTCTACTCCCGGCCTGGTACAGCTTTGCTGGTCCCTTCTGTTGTGGCAGAGCCTCCGGGCTTCTTAGGCCAAGGAACATACAGTCCCCTGCGGACTAGTTATCTGCTGCAGGACGTGGAATCCTCACAGCCTCAGACACCAAAGTCTGGTAAAATGGAGTTCTTTGTCTGCCAAGACAGGCTCACTTCGCCTCTTGTCTCTGGCTTGTGGCTCTTCTACTGCCACACTTCCTCTTAGGTGCAATACAACTGTCTGTCCCTGCTCTCGGACACCTCTTTCTTCAGACACAGGTTGTCCAGTTCTCCCTAACCCTGCCCCCAGTTCCAGCTTTTATAGGGGCAGCCTGCCCCCCCTACTGGCCTGAGACAGGAGGTGCTGCATGCTAATGGTCCCCTGACTAGAGAACCTCCCCCTTGCTCTCAGACACAGCTTTATTATATTTGTGGCATCCAGGCCAGGGTGACACATATCTATCTATCTATCTATCTATCTATCTATCTATCTATCTATCTATCTATCTATCTATCTATCCATCCATCCATTTATTCCTATCTGTCTATCCATATCTTATCTGTACCGAAAAGAATGAAGCTCTGACTGAGGTAGCAGTTAGGATGAGTGGCCTACAGGAGGACTGCCAGGCGCAAGAGGACTTGGGTCCTGACAGTGCTACTGCTGCCATATTTTCATCCTCATCAGATGAGGAGTTTGACTTTGACAAGTATTTGGATGACATGGAGCAGGCAAAGCGTTGCCGCAAGGAAAAAGATTTCACTCCGTCTCCTATAGCAAGCAGATTGACCATATTTCAGCAAAATGTTTCACTTGCTCTCAAAGAAATAGAAAAATTCAACCGTTCATCAAAACTGACTGTGCATGAGGCAATTCCTTTATACCCGGAAATTGTTAGAGATGTTGCCCATGTGGTTACGGCTTTGCCTCCAACCCAAGTTAGTGTAGAGAGGTTGTTCTCTAATCTTAGAATTATTAGGTCAGATTTGAGGTCATCTATGAAGGAGGATCTGATGGAGGCAATTCTATTTCTTAGAACAAATTCATAGACTTCACAAATGTTATTTAGTATGTTTTTGTTGAAAACTGTTTTTTGCCACTTACATAGTTTATTACATAGTGTTATATATATATGTAATCAATATTACATAGTGTATTACATATTTACAATTTATTACAGTTTTTTGTGTTCTAAAGTTGTATTTCAATAAATATATATTATGTTCTATCTAAATATCTTGATTATTGTATCATAAAAATGCTTAAATGTCTGATGTTCACATTGTACTACAATACATTTTTCACTTAAATATAAGCAATATATGTGGGAGTCGGAGTCGGTGTAAGGGAAATTGAGGAGTCGGAGTCGCAGGTTTGGCTTACCGACTCCACAGCCCTGAATGTATGTACACAGTGACTGCACCAGCAGAATAGTGAGTGCAGCTCTGGAGTATAATACAGGATGTAACTCAGAATCAGTAATGTAATATATGTATGTAGCACCCTGAGGGTTCGGCTGCTACAGGGGTATTGCACCTCAACCCAGAGGTGTGATATTCCACTCCCGGGTAAGGATGGAGTGTGGAACTGAGCTCGGTAGGCTGCATGCACTACACACATCCCATTTCCGAGGAGCAGGCCGACGGTACTCCCACTTAGAAATGTGCAGGTACGACCGAGTCTGTTCCTGGCTGGAGTGGGAGGGGGGTGGAACATCCCAAGTAGTGTAGGGGCAGATAGGGGGAGCAGCCTGGGTAAAGATAGGAGCTCATTGGGTGCTGGTCACCTGAGCTCACACATAGAGGGTGTATATAAGGTGGGCACCAACTAAGAACAGGGTCAGTTGCAGAGAGAAAGTCAGCGAGCGGAGGAGAAGAGAGACCCAGAGTGAGAGAGGAGAGAGAGAGACCCAGAGGGGGAACCAGAAGAAAAGGACTCCAAGAACCCAACTTAAATCCCCGGGTGAAGAGTCGGCACAGGGTACCGGAACCCAAGCTGGTGGGGGCAAAAACACTCCCCAGCCAGAGACCGGAGACCGTGGGCAGCGTTCGTCACGGTCACCCACCACATCCACCACGAAGGCATACCACGAGGAGGGTCAGGGAACCCCAGGCCAAGGGTCTCCCCACAGAAGGCCCGAGGGAGCTGGACCTGGGTGGATCAATAGTGGGGACGGCCAGAGAAAGGACAGAAGGAGAGCTCAGGGTCACGCTCCGGACTTATTTGGGAGTTGGCTGGATCCAGAACCTGGTGGACGCAGCACGGCTCGGGAGGTCACTCGAAGCTGGAGTGACCAGAACATCAGCAGTGAGTAAACATCCTAAACTGCATAACCCGACTCTGTCTCTGATTGCCGTCTACACTGCATCACCACAACTCCCTTCCTCTGCACCTGATCCCCCTGAGGCTATACCCCACCCGTTGGGGGTTATACCATCACAAGCTGCACCTATACCATCAGCCTCAGCGGACCCTGCTGCAGCGGCGGCCATAGTGACCGCAATACAACGGGTGGCGTAGTCGACAATAAAGAACTTAATAACATCTGTAGGACTGCCACATACAACTGAGTTTGACACCCTGGGCACGGACCGGGTCACAGCCACTCGGAAGACTACAACCCCCATCTGATCCGGCTCCGGATATTCCCACTAAAGAATATGGCCCAGGGGGCGCGTCAACTTTGGCGTAGTCGGCAGGATTACGTGCCCGCAACACCCGGGTACTGCGTGCCTGAAGAAAAGGACGAGTTTACCTCAAAAAGAAGTCTCCTGCCGGTTCCGGAGGGTCCCCGCCATCGGACCCCATCATCAGTCGATTCCAGCCGGTTGTCCGCCATTAACCGCGTTTTCCCGCCATCTGCAGAGTTTCCCGCCACTGGGAAGCGATTCCCGCCATTTCCGAAGGTTTCCCGCCTTGGAAGAGCGGACGCCATTATGGGCGTGCCAGAGGGTGGTGAGAGGCCGCCTCCCATCGTGGGCCAGGACCGAAAATGGCGCCAAAAGTGGAAACCGCCCCCACCAACAGAGACTGTGATGCTAGAGGTGTCTGTCAGCGTGAAAGAACCGCCCCTGGAGCTGACAATCACCAAGTGGCCCCGGGACCGCCCTCGAGGGGGGAGGAGACGAAAGGAGAGAGAAAAGATGGGTGTCGCTTGGAGCAGTCTGGAGCGAGCGCACCCGGAGGCAAGAAGCCTGGAGAGGAGTAGCAGAGAAGCTTACCCGGAGATGGCCAGAGAGCAGAGCAGCACCGGCCCGCTGGCCAGGAGCCTGCTGGAAGAAGAGCAGAGCAGCACCGACCCGTTGGTCAGGAGCCTGCTGGAAACCACGACCCCACTAGGCCTAGTGGAGGTCCTCGCACAGCTCCCCCGAGACCGGGAGTGTGCACAGACTGCCCTGGAGGGCCTCGCACGGAGGATGGCCCGGGTACAGCGAGAGACATTGGCGGAGTGGAGCCGAGAGATGGCCCAGCAAACCAAGACCCGGAGCACGCCAGCCAAGATGAGGAGACAGACCGCCTCTGAGGATGGCGCGGGAGGACCCAAGGCCGGAGACGGCGCCGAGAAGGGAGCCGAACGCATGGAGGCAGGTAAAGGGAACGTCTATATCCCAAACCAGGACACCGCTTACCTGCCCCAGCTCCCCGTCGCAGAGCCCGAAAGTCCCCCTGCTGTGCCCGAAAACGCCATGTCACCGACGCAGACTAGGCCCCAACCGGAAGCCGCCGCCGCGACCCCTGTGACGCCATGCGCACCGACCCCGAGCGTGGCAAAACAGGAAGTAACACCAGCCTGGTCGCAGGGCCTAGAATTCCCGGGCGTCGCATCACCAACAGCGCCCCCTACCTCCGCGGAGCCTCCGGCCTGGCCGCAAGGCCAGGTAGCCCAGGGCGCCGCTGTCCTGACGGTGCCCTTCACCTTCCAGGTGCCCCAGGCCTGGCCGCAAGGCCTGGGCAACCCGGGCGCCACCACCACCGCGCCCGCACCCGTAAAACCAAGGGTGCCGCGTCTGGGAGAGGACTTGTTTGCCCAGCACACGTGGCCGGACGGGCAGCCTTTCATCTGGCCCCAGAGATATTATGAACTGGAGCACCAGAGGAGAGTTGGGGCCATGTGTGCACCCCTGATTCCGGCTCCGAAGCCCGTGATAAGGATCTCGCCCCCGCTTGAAGAGACCCAATTTGAGTGGGACCCCACCGGAGAAGACCTAATGGGGTTCACTCAAGAAACCAGGGCAGCTGCAGCGGAGCGTGCTGCGTGCTGCCGACAGCAGCTCGAGGAGTTTGCGAGGGAGCGGAGAGAGAGGCGGGTCCGGGAACAACAGGCCCAAATAAGGAGCGCCGAGCAGAAGAGCCGAACCAGGAGGGACCCCCGTGCAGCGCACAGTCCCCGCACCACCGGGACTGTAATTAAGTTCAACATGCAGCATGGGTGGGGCTTCATCAGAGACCACAACACCCCCGGCGACGTCTTTGTCACGCGCAGAGATGTGGAGTCCCATCTGCCGGAGGGGCACAGAGGTCGTGACCTTTATATCGGGGACGAGGTCACCTTTACCCGGCACAAGTGTGCCAAAGGACCCTTCGCCCTCCATGTGCATCGCCTGACGGAGGAAGAGCTGCGGTGTGAGGAGGAAGAACAAGAGGACCCGGACGGGTCTGAAACTAGAGCCAAAGGTAACAATAAAGAAAGAGCAGGAGGACGCCGTCGTTAAGTACAGCGAAGCAGGAGCTGTATATAGTTGCCCGTCGGGGCACCATAAACTGAAACTGAAACTGAAACTGTTACTGTTGCTAAATATAGTCCCCGTTGGGACCAGCAAGTGTGAACTGTTACCCGTTTAATCCCTAAATCCCACTGACCGAGGACTGAGAGCGGTCATTCCTCCCCAATACCTGGCCGAGGACTGAGAGCGGCCATATCCTTGTATATAGTTGCGCGTCCTAAAGCGCCCCCTACCGGTTTTATAAGGAAAACCATTTTTCTAGAAAGACTGTCGCACTTTGCCCGGTCAACAGTTGCACAGTGACCGGAGGAGAAACAAGAGACGACGAGAATGTTTTATCTGAAAAGTTTTATATATATATAATGTTTTATATGTTTATGAAAAAAATTTGTATGTTTTGGTGTTGTTTTTGTCTTACAGCCCGAGGACGTGCTGTGATTTACCGGGGGGGAATGTAGCACCCTGAGGGTTCGGCTGCTACAGGGGTATTGCACCTCAACCCAGAGGTGTGATATTCCACTCCCGGGTAAGGATGGAGTGTGGAACTGAGCTCGGTAGGCTGCATGCACTACACACATCCCATTTCCGAGGAGCAGGCCGACGGTACTCCCACTTAGAAATGTGCAGGTACGACCGAGTCTGTTCCTGGCTGGAGTGGGAGGGGGGTGGAACATCCCAAGTAGTGTAGGGGCAGATAGGGGGAGCAGCCTGGGTAAAGATAGGAGCTCATTGGGTGCTGGTCACCTGAGCTCACACATAGAGGGTGTATATAAGGTGGGCACCAACTAAGAACAGGGTCAGTTGCAGAGAGAAAGTCAGCGAGCGGAGGAGAAGAGAGACCCAGAGTGAGAGAGGAGAGAGAGAGACCCAGAGGGGGAACCAGAAGAAAAGGACTCCAAGAACCCAACTTAAATCCCCGGGTGAAGAGTCGGCACAGGGTACCGGAACCCAAGCTGGTGGGGGCAAAAACACTCCCCAGCCAGAGACCGGAGACCGTGGGCAGCGTTTGTCACGGTCACCCACCACATCCACCACGAAGGCATACCACGAGGAGGGTCAGGGAACCCCAGGCCAAGGGTCTCCCCACAGAAGGCCCGAGGGAGCTGGACCTGGGTGGATCAATAGTGGGGACGGCCAGAGAAAGGACAGAAGGAGAGCTCAGGGTCACGCTCCGGACTTATTTGGGAGTTGGCTGGATCCAGAACCTGGTGGACGCAGCACGGCTCGGGAGGTCACTCGAAGCTGGAGTGACCAGAACATCAGCAGTGAGTAAACATCCTAAACTGCATAACCCGACTCTGTCTCTGATTGCCGTCTACACTGCATCACCACAACTCCCTTCCTCTGCACCTGATCCCCCTGAGGCTATACCCCACCCGTTGGGGGTTATAACATCACAAGCTGCACCTATACCATCAGCCTCAGCGGACCCTGCTGCAGCGGCGGCCATAGTGACCGCAATACAACGGGTGGCGTAGTCGACAATAAAGAACTTAATAACATCTGTAGGACTGCCACATACAACTGAGTTTGACACCCTGGGCACGGACCGGGTCACAGCCACTCGGAAGACTACAACCCCCATCTGATCCGGCTCCGGATATTCCCACTAAAGAATATGGCCCAGGGGGCGCGTCATGTACACAGTGACTGCACCAGCAGAATAGTGAGTGCAGCTCTGGGGTATAATACAGGATGTAACTCAGGATCAGTAATGTAATATATGTACACAGTGACTGCACCAGCAGAATAGTGAGTGCAGCTCTGGAGTATAATACAGGATGTAACTCAGGATCAGTAATGTAATATATGTACACAGTGACTGCACCAGCAGAATAGTGAGTGCAGCTCTGGGGTATAATACAGGATGTAACTCAGGATCAGTACAGGATCAGTAATGTAATGTATGTACACAGTGACTGCACCAGCAGAATAGTGAGTGCAGCTCTGGAGTATAATACAGGATGTAACTCAGGATCAGTAATGTAATATATGTACACAGTGACTGCACCAGCAGAATAGTGAGTGCAGCTCTGGGGTATAATACAGGATGTAACTCAGGATCAGTACAGGATCAGTAATGTAATGTATGTACACAGTGACTGCACCAGCAGAATAGTGAGTGCAGCTCTGGAGTATAATACAGGATGTAACTCAGGATCAGTACAGGATCAGTAATGTAATGTATGTACACAGTGACTGCACCAGAAGAATAGTGAGCGCAGCTCTGGAGTATAATACAGGATGTAACTCAGGATCAGTACAGGATCAGTAATGTAATGTATGTACACAGTGACTGCACCAGCAGAATAGTGAGTGCAGCTCTGGAGTATAATACAGGATGTAACTCAGGAGCAGTACAGGATCTGTAATGTAATGTATATACACAGTGACTCCACCAGCAGAATAGTGAGTGCAGCTCTGGAGTATAATACAGGATGTAACTCAGGATCAGTAATGTAATGTATGTACACAGTGACTCCACCAGCAGAATAGTGAGTGCAGCTCTGGAGTATAATACAGGAGGTAACTCAGGATCAGTACAGGATCAGTAATGTAATGTATGTACACAGTGACTGCACCAGCAGAATAGTGACTGCAGCTCTGGAGTATAATACAGGATGTAACTCAGGATCAGTAAAGGATCAGTAATGTAATGTATGTACACAGTGACTGCACCAGCAGAATAGTGAGTGCAGCTCTGGAGTATAATACAGGATGTAACTCAGGATCAGTAATGTAATGTATGTACACAGTGACTCCACCAGCAGAATAGTGAGTGCAGCTCTGGAGTATAATACAGGATGTAACTCAGGATCAGTACAGGATCAGTAATGTAATGTATGTATGACTCGCCCCCATGGCCGTGTGGTACTCTTTGGGAGGAATCACGGTGGCTGGCCCAGGGCGGTCAGTGCACAAAGGGGTATCACTTATTAGTAAAAAGTTCAGAGAGTTCGTGACGCCACCTGTGGTGTCTGGTGAGGATCACCAGCGCTGCAACAGTCCTCTGAGGCAGATGTCAGGGCAGCTAAAGATGGTACGGCTCCCCACAGGCGGAGCGGGCCTCAGGGCAGTGTAAAATAGATGAATGGTGCGCTGGGCGTTGTAGTGTGTGGGAGGAGGAATGGCGCCGGTGAAGAAACAGTCAGAGGCTATTCGATGCAGTCGTCCAAGATTTTGCTTACAGTTCTTAGGCAATTCACAAGTGCACTTTACAGGTGAAGGCCTCCCTCGTCGCGCTGTGTCCACCGGGCAGGGGTTCAGTCCTTCTTCAAGCAGCTTAGGAATGCCTGGCAGAACCCCACTTTCTCGTGTTCCTACTTTGACCATCTTCACACTTAGTCCTTCTCATCGCTGCCCTACGCTGCCCACTCTCAATCCCGCTCGGGTATTCTGAAGCCCTTCCTTTATGTCGGTTCCGGGACCAACCTGACCCCCTGGAGATTAGAATGAAGCAACCGATCCCTCCTAACACCTGGCAGGAGCGGGGTGTATGGGTGCCGTCCTGCACGCACCGTACCTCCTGGGATCCTTTCCTTACAATGGAGCCTACTCCCTGCTCCCCTCCGGGGCCTCTATCCTGGGCCCTAACTTGTGGAGCAGAGCTACTGATGAGCCTCTGCTCCCGGACTGTTCCTCTGAACAGCCCTCATTAAAACGACTTCCTCCACTACTAATGGCTTCTCTTTTATATCTACTGTATAAGTGCTTAATGTATCTACTTCCTCCACCCACACCCACTATTGGTTCCCCCTACCTTTGGGTTCCCCCCACTCCAGCCAGGGTCAGGGCTCAGCAGCTGCGCTCTGCATGTTGCCCCTCCAGCCGGGGTGAGGTGCAGTATCTCTGTGGCGACTGAACCCTCAGGGGCGCCACATTCCCCCCCGGTGAAACACAGCACGTCCGCGGGCTGGAACAAAGCAAAAACTAAGAATAAATGACATGCAAAAATTTTTAAGATGCATCTGCATATAAGATCACAAACACATAACATTTCTTCCCTTTATGGGAAGCACATTTTCTTTAAACGTTACTGGTTACGTTACATTATAAAACATTATAAGAGCACTTTTCATATGAAACATTTTCAAGAGAGTTCCTGCACCAGGGTGCAACAGTAGCAGCATGAGGGGCATGTCCGCAAACCCGCAACGTAGGGCCTGGGCGTGGCTGCAGGGCATAGATGATCCAGATACTGGACTTCGTCTTCCGCCACGCCAAACGGGTTTTTGTTCTGGGGACCCCTCCTGGGGTATTCTTCATTTTTCCCCGACCCAGCCGGGTCACGAGGGACTTCCTGCAGCGGTGCGTCCTTGCTGGCATGGTACACTTGCAGGGCATACCAGCCACGCTCACCATGGTGCCGGGTGAACGTGACTCGATCTCCCGGATACAGGTTCCGGTCCGGGTGGCCTTCTTCTCAGGGGTGCCACATGTACACAGTGACTCCACCAGCAGAATAGTGAATGCAGCTCTGGAGCATAATACAGGATGTAACTCAGGATCAGTACAGGATCAGTAATGTAATGTATGTACACAGTGACTGCACCAGCAGAATAGTGAGTGCAGCTCTGGAGAATAATACAGGAGGTAACTCAGGATCAGTGCAGGATCAGAAATGTATGTACACTGTGACTGCACCAGCAGAATAGTGAGTCCAGCTCTGGAGCATAATACAGGACGTAACTCAGGATCAGTACAGGATCAGTAATGTAATGTATGTACACAGTGTTACGGATCCGGGTGGTGGAACCTCTGTGCTGCGGTGCAAGGAAGGACCAGAGGGGCGTGACTAAGTACCTACTCGGCCTGACCAAGGTCGCACTGCAGCTCAATTGACTCCGTAAACCAGGGAGGACTGAGCAGGGGAACCAGGTGCCACTCTGGGATCGACCTTGTATGAGAGAAGGTGACTCCCACGGGTCAGATGGCAGGAACTGACCTGTACAGCGGATGAGCACGGCAGGAAGGCTGACGGGTGGTCCGGGTAGACAAGCAGGCTGATTCGGCTGATAGCCAGACCGTTGCTCCGGGTAGGCAGGCTGGCGGGCACAACGGGTAACTGGCAGGTGCTTCCAGGTAAGCAGGCTGGCGGGCACGGCAGGTAACAGGCAGGTGCTTCCAGGTAAGCAGGCGGGCAGAGCCCATAGACAGACTGGCGGACTGGACTGTAGGCAGACTGTCGGGCTGGTTAGTAGTCAGACTGGCGGACTGGACTGAAGAACAGACTGGCGGACAGGACTGACTTGCAGAGGGACCTGAGGGCTGAAGCAACAGAAAGAATCACAGAGCAACAACCTTGCACGGGTACCTCCATATTGGAAGAGGTGCTTTAAATAGGGAAAGTCCTCCGGCCATTGGCCGGGGCCTTTTTAGGACGGTGCTCGCGGCCCCCTTAAGAGGGATGGAGCGTGCGCACCCTAAGCACAGTGCCTGGGAAGCTGCGTGCACCAGCAGCAGCAGGGAGGCCGGAAGACGCCGGACCAGGAGCGCCGCGGTAAGGGGGACGGCGTCTCTGCCTGACAGGGGGCAGAGACACCGATGCTACAGTACCCCCTCTTTACGCCCCCGCTATTTTAGGCCTGCAAGAAATTCTTTAAGAAGAAGAGGGGCATGGATGTTCTCCCTGGGTTCCCAAGACCTCTCCTCTGGGCCAAACCCCTTCCAATCCACCAGAAAAAAGGTTTTTCCTCTCACCCTTTTGGTGGCCAAAATGTTCTCTACCTCATAGACGTCCTCAGCGGAGACCGGAGCTGGGGTGGTACCTGAATCATCAGAAAAAGAATTAAGAACAACTGGTTTGAGGAGAGATACGTGGAAGGAGTTGGGAATCCGTAAGGTGGCTGGGAGTTTTAGCTTGTAAGCCACGGGATTGATTTGGTTGAGAACCTCAAACGGACCGATGATCCGCGGACCCAACTTATGCGATGGTATTTTGAGACGAATATTTGGAGGAGAGCCAGACCCTGTCTCCCGGACGGAATTGAAGCGGATCCAGACTCCTCTTATCAGCATGTTTCTTCATCCGCTCGGAGGACTGAAGAAGTACGGATCTAGTGTCTTCCCAAATAGCAGATAATTCGCTGACCAGAGACTCCGTGGCAGGGTTGTCTACTGAAGCGGAGACGGGAAACGGAATCCGGGGGTGTTGACCGTAGACCACAAAAAAAGGGGATTTGGAAGAAGACTCGCTCTCATGGTTGTTATAGGAGAACTCGGCCCATGGTAGGAGCTCAACCCAATCGTTATGGTGAGCGTTGATGAAGTGCCGAAGAAAGCTGGTAAGGACCTGGTTGATAGGTTCCACTTGACCATTGGACTGAGGATGATAAGCAGATGAGAAGTCTAAGGAGACATCCAGCAGCTTGCACCTAGCTCTCCAGAAGCGCGAAGTGAACTGGACCCCGCGATCAGACACAATGTGGAGGGGTAGGCCGTGGAGACGAAAGATGTGATGGCTGAAGTCCTTAGCCAGCACAGATGCAGACGGGAGACCAGGCAGAGGGATGAAGTGGGCCATTTTAGAAAAGCGGTCAGCGACCACCCAAATGACCGTACAACCGGCAGAAACAGGGAGATCCGTAATAAAGTCCATAGCAATGTGTTGCCACGGAGCGGAAGGTACGGGAAGAGGAAGGAGACTGCCGGCTGGAAGATGCCTGGGAACCTTGTTACGGGCACAGGAGGAACAAGCCGTGACGAAATCCGCAATATCCTTGCATAGGGAAGGCCACCAGTAATGCCGGGCGATGAGCAGGAAGGTCTTCCTCTGGCCAGCATGGCCTGCTAGTTTGGATGAATGGCCCCAGAGAAGAACCTTCTTACGATCCGGAACCGCTACAAAGGTCTTACCGGGTGGAAGACGAGACAGGTCAAACGGAGCCACAGTCATTACTTTGGAGGGGTCGATGATATGCAGAGGCTCCTTCTCTTGGTGGGAAGACAGGAATGAGCGAGAAAGAGCACCGGCTTTAATGTTCTTGTCCCCAGGGCGGTAATGTAGCGTAAAGCAGAATCGGGCAAAGAACAGAGACCACCGGGCCTGACGCGGATTGAGTCTTTGGGCGTTTTGTAAATAGGCCAAGTTTTTGTGGTCAGTGTAGATGACCACCGGGTGCAGAGTCCGCTCCAGCAGGTAGCGCCATTCCTCCAGCGCCAATTTGATGGCAAGCAGCTCACGATCTCCAATGGAGTAGTTGCGCTCGGACGAGGAGAAGAGCTTGGAGAAGAAGCCGCAGGTTACCATTCTCCCGGACGGGGATTTCTGGGTGAGCACCGCTCCGGCTCTGGAGGAGGAAGCGTCAACCTCCAGGAAGAACTGCTTGTTGCAATCCGGACGGTGCAGCACGGGAGCGGAGGAGAAAGCTTGTTTTAGGGAGAGAAAGGCCTCCTCCGCTTCGGAAGTCCATTCCCTGGGATTTGCTCCCTTACGGGTGAGCGCAGAGATGGGAGCGGTCCGGGAGGAGAAATGAGGGATGAAGAGGCGGTAATAATTTGCGAAGTCCAGGAATCGCTGAATCGCTGAATCGCCTTCAACCCCTCTGGACTCCAGGTGACCACCATCCCCTACATTCTTTTCAAATGGTACTGGACTGACTCTGACATCACCCGCCGTCCAGATGAACATTTGAGCATATGTGGCGCCCCTGAGGGTTCGACCGCCACAGGGATGCTGCACCTCTTCAATAGGGTGTGCTATCCCTCCTTCGAGGTAAGATCGGTGCAATGGTCAGGACCCCACCTATACATCCAACACCCCCTTCACTACGACTCCCTCCATCCTCATCTCTGCCCTGAGGCCCTGCTCCGCCTGTGGGGAGTAGTATCAACGTTGGCTGCCACAACATCCCGCCTCAGAGGACTGCAGCAGCACTGGTGGCCTTCACCAGGTACCACAGGTGGCGTAGTCGATGAGAACCACTCAACCCTGTAAGCCCATTACTTTTATGTGACGGCCCTGGGCACGGAACGGGTCCAGGCCACGACTGCTCCCCCCAACATCTGACCCGGCTCCGAGTTCCCCATCCCCCAGGGAGGGCTGTGAGCGTCACAACCTGGCGTAGTCAGCAGGATTCGAATGCCCGCAGCAACGGCAGGAAATTGCCCATTGCTACCGGGTATTGTGCGACTTTCACCTAGACTGTCGTGTCCACTCAAAATGGCGCCCGCCCAAGAAGAACTGACGCCATAACGCACTGAAAGGACAGTCTCCTAGCACCTCCTATCGTGGGCCAGGCTCCCCCAATGGCGCCAAAAGAGCAGACCGCCCGTTCCATCAGAGACTATCCGCGGGGTAATGCCCGTCAAAATGGATGGGATGTTCGAAGGCGTGCCTGTCAGCTTACCGCCCTAGAGCCGCCCCAAAAAGAGGAGGGACTGGAAAAACAACAAGGTGCGGCCATAGCGGTTGAAGACTTACTATCCTCAGGAGCGGACATGGACGCTGCTGAAGTGAGTCAGACGGGTCCTTGCGAACCCGGCCCAGGTTCTTCGACCGGCGGTGAAGAAAGTGGCGTGTCTCTAACATCGGGAGATATAGAGTTTCTCCGCCAAGAAACCCCGGACCTTGCTCGGAGAGTGGCTGAGGCCCAACAAGCGGCATCCGCTGCGTGGCGGGAAGAAATGCTGCAGCGCATCTGGACCCGCCGCAAAGTAGCAGCAGCTCAGGGGGAGGCAGCAACAGAGGTCGCGTGCAGCCCAGGAGCGGGTGAGTGTGATACCCCTGTCCCGGCTGCTGAGCCCACCGTGCCCCTCCTGGATCTTATGACTGAGTACCTGCTGCCAGGCGCGGTCACTTGGGAGCAGGTCTTTGCCCCAGAGCTTGAAGCCTCCACTACCGGCGGGGACCTGCACTGCCTCCCGACTCCCAACTCGGAAGAACCTGAGTCTGCTGGGGTATCCACCGACCCCAACCCGGACTGGTCCGCACTTCTTGAGGACCTGCAGCAGCCCCTGCTGTCACCGCTGCCCGCACCTACAGTCACCTGGCCGGCGGCTGAAGAGTGGGCCTGGCACAACCAGGGGGGGGGCCTGATGGGCTTCCCCCAGGAGACCCGGGCTGAAGCGCGTAGGAGGAGCGAGCTGTGTCACCAGCAGATCCTCCAGCTCGATCGGGAGCAACGACAGAGGGAGGTTCGCTGCGAGCGCCTTGAGGTGCGCGCCTAGACTGCAAAGTCCAGGGCCCGCCAGGAGGAGGCAACCCGTCCAAGCCCCCGTGAGGAGGGGCAAGTTGTCCGCTTCCACCAGGAGGAGGGATGGGGCTTCATAAGGAGTCCCCAGCACGAGAAGGACGTCTTCGTCAGCCGGCGGGACGTCGAGCCGCAGCTGAAAAAGGGACACCCTGGCCGGAATCTCTTCCCGGGTGACTTTGTGTCATACACCCGGCACCACGGGGTGCGGGGTGTGGTACACCCTGGATGTTCACAAGGTGTCCAGAAGTGATGCCCCCTCGTGCTCGGCAATGGAGGACCGGTCAGCCTCCGTCGGGAGGAATGAGCCTTTTCCCCGGTGGGGACCCGTGGATTAAGCGGCCCCGGCGGCTGTAACCTGTTTTGAAGTTAAAATGTTATGTTTATGTTTATCATGTTTTCCTCCCGCTTTCTAGAGACATTTGTCCCTGCGGACTTGCAGTAGGCAGACTCTTTCACTGTATATTGTTTGCATCTCTTTAGGTGCTCCTTATTGGTTTTATGTAAAACCGCGGTTATTTCTACCTCAGACCTCGGAAGAAAAACCTGTCTGGAGTGGCTCTCCTGGAGGTCCAACTCGGGATCTTCATGCCCTGCAGCCACCCCAGGGCCTACGTTGGGGGTTTGGGACAGGTCCCCCGCACTTCTGAACTGACTCTTCTTCCTTGCACTTTAACCGGTCTGTCTATGCGAAATAATGTCTCTTGACAGTTTTACATTATTTTTATACTTTTATAATATGTGCAGTTTGTAACGTTCAAGAAGAAGTACCTCCCATATTGGGAAGATTGTTAAAATGTTATCAAAAATATAAAAGGACTGTACCAGGTTTTACTCTCTTTGCAGCCCGCGGACGTGCTGTGTTTCACCAGGGGGGAATGTGGCGCCCCTGAGGGTTCGACCGCCACAGGGATGCTGCACCTCTTCAATGGGGTGTGGTATCCCTCCTTCGAGGTAAGATCGGTGCAATGGTCAGGACCCCACCTCTACATCCAACACCACATTTCTCCCACCATTAAGGGGGGCTAATAGGCACTAGTGTGCTGCCCCTCCCGGGATAATGGGAGACTGGGGAACCAAAAGATAGGGGGAACCATGTAGAGGGTGAGGGTGGAGGATGCACATTTAGGTTGCACTTAATAATTCATATTTAATAAACAGCCATCTTGGGCTCAAGGTTCTTTGGTTGTGATCTTCATCACTGAACGTGGCTTTCTGTGTGAACCTGCAGATGATGGAGACACGGTCCTCGTACTCTGGCCTTGAGTAGAGGAGCGGGTTTGAGTTAACGGCTGTCTCATCCCGGTCAAGGTCCCTGCCCAAGAAGGCCTGGAGCTTAGGAGTGTAGCTCCATCGCAAAAGGATCCCAGGGGGGTGCAGACGGAGCGGTATACGCCACCTGTTCTCGCTATTCTGGCCTTGTCAGAGGGATTCCGGCTGCAAGAGGGGTACCGGCCCCCGAAACCTGACTTTGCTACTCTACCTCCTAGTCAGGGAAGCCCGGCAGGCACAGAGGATCCCACCGGGTAACGGAAGGAGCGGAGTCGCCACCCGTACCCTTTTTCTGAGCGTAGTCCAGAGGGAGACCCGGCCTATCTACACACGCAGACAGGAGAGGATTCAGTCTGAAGTCTAGGAACACTCTGGTGCGGCGTCCTGATTAAGCACTTGAATTACTTGGAGGTTGTCGGACCCCCGTTTCTGGTGACCGCAGAACTCTGTGAGGAGCAGGGAGAAGCCTTGCAGCTGCACACTCTACCGTGAGTAAAAACTCTGGAAGTCAACCCCTATGGCCTCTGGACTCTTTATTTCTGCACCGCACCGCACAGCACCAGACCCCCTTCACTACGACTCCCTCCATCCTCGTCTCTGCCCTGAGGCCCTGCTCCGCCTGTGGGGAGTAGTATCAACGTTGGCTGCCACAACATCCCGCCTCAGAGGACTGCAGCAGCGCTGGTGGCCTTCACCAGGTACCACAGGTGGCGTAGTCGATGACAACCACTCAACCCTGTAAGCCCATTACTTTTATGTAACGGCCCTGGGCATGGAACGGGTCCAGGCCACGACTGCTCCCCCCAACATCTGACCCGGCTCCGAGTTCCCCATCTCCCAGGGAGGGCTGTGAGCGTCACACATTTATGCCAGCAATGGTCAACCCGTACCTCAGGTGGGGTTCAAAGAAGTGACCATAAAGGTTGGCAAAGTTGAGCTGCCAGCACAAGGACTGATTATTGTCGACATTGAACACCGAGAAAGTCATCCTATGATAACTTTAGGCACTAATGTCATTGAAAATTGTCTTGCAGAAATAATTGTCTTGTTACAGCAGGTTGCGGAGACCGCCAGTTCCAGCCAGCAGCGGGTTCTACAAAGAGAGATCAGAGCCCTGATGAAAAGACAACAGGTAGAACTGTCTGGTGGTGAGATTGGCAGTGTTAGGATGTGACCCTTTCCCTATTGCCATGCCCCCAAGAAGTGAAATGCTGATATGGTGCCGGGAAGCCATCGGTCTAAGGGATAGAGATTACCAGGCCCTGGTAGAGCCCGTCTACTCTGACAGTAGGCCCACCATTTTGACAGCCAGGGGGGTGGTTGATGTCCGCCATGGGAGAGTGCCAGTCCGCATCCTGAGCATTGGGGAAAAAGAAGTCCATTTGCCCCGGTATGCCGCCCTAGCCAAGCTATTCACCGTCAATCAAAATTCTATAAAAACAGTGAAACCCTTACCTCCATCCAAACAGGCGGAGGATTATGGCTCCAAGGGACAGATGGAGGACTGGTGTCAGAAGCTGCATGTGGGCACTGACTCCACCCCTCCACATCAAAAACATGGAGTATACCGGGTGGTCCAGGAGTATGAAAGGGTCTTCAGCAAACACCCACTCGACTTCGGGCAGGTGAAAGGGGTTCAACACCATATCCCCACGGGAGACCATCCACCCATTAAAGAAAGGTACTGGCCTGTACCACCAGCACACTACCAAAATGCCAAAGGGATGTTACGAGAGATGAAGGAGGCTGGGGTGATAAGAGACAGTTGTAGCCCCTGGGCAGCTCCATCAGTCCTCGTAAGGAAAAAAGATGGCACGATGAGAATGTGTGTAGACTACAGGCAAATTAACCGCATAACACATAAAGATGCATACCCGCTACCCAGGATAGAGGAGTCACTAGCTGCGTTAAAATCTGCTAATTATTTCTCTACTTTAGATCTCTGGGTATTGGCAGGTTCCTGTAGCAGAGGCGGATAAGGAAAAGACCGCATTCACCACCCCGATGGGCCTCAGCGAGTTCAACTGCATGCCATTCGGGCTCTGCAACTCCCCAGGAACCTTCCAGCGGTTGATGGAGTGCTGTCTAGGGCATAAGAACTTCGAGACAGTCCTGCTGTAACTGGATGACGTCATAGTATACTCCAAGACATATGAGGATCATCTGAAGCACCTGGCGGAAGTGTTTGAAGCCCTGGCTGGCTTTGGCCTGAAGGTGAAGCCGTCTAAGTGCCACCTGCTGAAGCCCAAAGTACAGTACTTAGGACATGTGGTAAGCGCTGACGGTGTAGCACCAGACCCCGATAAGATCACCGTAATCAAGGACTGGCCGAGACCTTCCACCATAAAAGAAGTGCGGCAGTTCATCGGGTTAGTAGGCTACTACTGAAGGTTTATACCAGGCTTCACCAAGATGGCGGCACCTATGCAGGACCTCCTGATAGGCCAGTCCAGAAAGGCCAAGAACCAGAAACCACCATTCAAATGGGACAAGCTGGAAGATGAGTCCTTCACCAGGCTGAAGATGGCTCTCACAGGAGACGAGTTCCTGGCCTACCCTGATTATGGCCAACCCTTCATCCTTCACACGGACCCGAGCAACGTGGGACTAGGAGCGGTGCTGTCCCTGATCCAGCAAGGCAGAGAAAGGGTGATAGCCTATGCCAGCAGGAAGCTCCGGCCCACAGAAAGAAACCCAGAAAACTACAGCTCCTTCAAGTTGGAGTTCCTTGCCATCGTCTGGGCTGTGACTGAGCGCTTCAAACATTATTTAGCCTCTTCCAAATTCACTGTGTACACGGATAATAACCCGCTGACACACCTGGACACTGCAAAACTTGGTGCCCTGGAACAAAGATGGATGGCCCGACTGTCTAATTACGAATTCACCATCAAGTACTGGGCTGGGCACAAGAATGCAAACGCAGATGCGCTGTCCAGAATGCCTAACTTGCCAGACGGGGGAGAAGACCCAGAGGAGCTGGAAGAGATAGAAATCCCCGCGTTCCACTGCCATGGGATAAAGCAGTGCTCCCATTGTGTGAAGAACAGGTGCTCTGCCAACAGAGAAGCCACGTTCAATCCATTGCCCCACCATGGATGGGCAGAAACACAAGACAGTGACCCGGCTGTTCGCCTAGTCAAAGAGTTGCTGACACAAGCTGACTCATACCCTGATTCAGATGCTCCAGAAGAGACCAAACAGCTGTGGAAAGAAAAGAGCAAGCTGTTCATCTATGAAGGGAAGCTGTGTCGAAGAACTGTCAACTCCCGGACACATGAGCTGGTCTGGCAGGTGGTAGTCCAAGGCGAGATGCGTCTATGGTCCTGGAAGCGTACCACGATGGAGCGGGACATTTTGGATGGAAGAAGCTGGAAGTCCTGCTACGTGAACGGTTCTATTGGGTTGGCATGAGGAAAGCAGTCGAGAGGTGGTGTCGAGAATGCTGACCATGCAACCTGAGAAGAAAAGACCGTGACAGCCAGAGGGCTCCCCTGCAGCCCATCATCACCAAGCAGCCACTCAAACTGGTAGCCCTGGACCATGTGAAGCTATCCCCCAGCAGGTCAGGCTATGTCTACGCTCTCACCATCATAGACCACTGCTCCCGGTTCCTGGTAGTAGTGCCAGTCAAGGACCAAATGGCTCAGATAGCAGCCAGAGCTTTCCAACAGCACTTCTGCCACCCGCATGGTTACCCAGAACGTGTGCTAACTGATCAAGGTCCGGCCTTCGAAGCAGAAGTATTCCAGGAATTCTGCAACCTGTATGGCTGCAAGAAGATCAGGACAACGCCTTATCACCCCCAGACCAACGGGATGTGTGAAAAGATGAACCAGGTGGTGATAGACCTACTGAAGACATTGCCCCTGGAGGAACGCAGTCTGTGGCCAGAAAAGTTGCCAGACCTGGTGGACATCTACAATCATATCCCAGTGAATTCCACCAACTGCACACCTGCTTACCTGATGAGAGCAAGACCTGGCAAGCTGCCCATCGACCTGGATATGGGAGTTCAGACGCCAGAGGACGCCTCACCAGATGCAGATTGGGATACTGAACGGCAGCAGCAATACCGCAAGGTACAGGAAAGTGTTGAAAGAAGTCTGTCCCAAGCAAGAGAAAGGCAAGGGAAGACTGACAATCAACATGCACCTGCTATTCCCCTGTCACCTGGAGAGCGAGTCCTAAAGAGGAAAAGGCGACTCCACAAGCTGGATGATCAGTGGGAGGAAGAGCCGTATACCGTTCTACCCTCAAACCATGATAACACCAAGGTGTGCCTCATAAGTAAGGACGGAGGTGAGACAACAGCAACAGTTTCCAGAGACCACCTGAAGAAATGTCCCGAGCAGCTGCAACACGCTAAAGAAGACCAAGATATCCCTCAACTCGCAGAGGAAGTGGAAGAAATGGTCAGCACGGTACTCGGAGAATTTCCACGGTCGTGGACACAAGTAAATAATGCAATAGAGGTGCCAGTCCTTACATTTCTACAACCAGCCCCTCAAGAAGCTACGGAAGTCCCAGTAGAGTTGGAAGAACCATTGGCCCCGGAGGCAGAAGATTCCTCATCAGCAGACCAGGAGAATCTACCCTCTGCTAGTAGCGAGCCTGTCGTACCCACGGTAAGCCAAAGGATCCGTAGGAAGCTGCCCAACCGACCAGAGACACCTCCAAACACCTGTAGTGAGGTGAACATTGAGCCCACCACACCAGGGGTATATACAGGGGACCAAGGTAGAACACAGACAGACAGTGTGTTACGTAGGTCTACCAGAATCACCAGAGGTCAGATCCCTGCTCGATGGAGAATTTGAAATGTAAAATATAACTGAAATGTTTTATATGTATGTACTAATTGTGTTTTTCCAGTTACCCGAAAGGGTCCAAAGACTTTTAGGTTATGGACAATGGATAACCAAAAACTTTGCCTGTAAATAGTTGCACCTGTAAAAAGTGCCCCTTTGTGCCAGACCACAGAACAAAAACCCGTGGAGGTGGCTGAAGACGTGGTCCAACATACGGATCATCAATGCCCTGTAGCCACCCCAGGGCCTCCGTGGAGGGTTTGGGACTGGTCCCTCAAGAAGTGCACCTTATTGGGTGAAATGGACAGCTGGTTACGGATGATACCGTGACCTAAAGAGACTATAATGTTTGTAAATATTCCTAATGTACCTTGTTTATTGTTACCTGTTATTTTGCAAAATATGTTCAGTCCCGGAGTACTGAAATTTACTAGGGGGGAATGTGGCACCCCAGAGGGTCTGGTCGCCACAGTGGTAGTAATACCATGTCTGGGAGCAAAACAGGAGTTTCCTGGTCAGGGACACATTACATGCAACACCTCCTGCTCCAGACCAGAAAGGGGAGGATCCTGCCCTATATAACTGGGTCTAGAGGCGGGGTTAGTCAGTCTAAGTCCAGTCTAGTGTCAGGAGTGAGATAGGACACAAAGGAGTAAGGAGCCAGGGACTGGAGCTGGAGATAACTCGTCCTGGCCGGTATACACAGAGAACCGGACACCGGAGTCCGAGGCTGTGGGGATTGCATACCCAGCAGCAGAAACCGCACGGCAGGAGATTGTAGGTCTCCTGGCCCAACAGAAGCCCGGAGGCTCAGCCACATGAAAGGACCAGTACCGCCACAGAGGAGCGAGGAATCCACAAGGTCCGAGTCGCCAGCCATACGGGTGAGCACAGCACGTTACACTCAGGGACATGGGATACAACACGACTATAAGCGGGATAGCCAAAGAGTTTAGTCAGAACGGCAGGCCTACAACTTCACCTGGCCAGGAGGACTCTAGGATTGTTCCCAGACTGATCAGGCCCTCATCACTAGCCGGTACTCCCGTTGGGGCCCATATAATTGCCAACAGTAAAGACCCTGGGACTGCACTGCAAAGACTCCGTGTTGTCATTACTGATACCTTGCACTATCACCACCATCATCCATACACGCTGCCCTGAAGCTCCATTCTTCCTGTGGGGAGTCACATCACCTTGCTGCATACACCATCAGCTTCAGTGGACTGCTCCGCAGCGGCGGTTCCCAATAACTGCATTCCACAGGTGGCGTAGTCGGACTATTATCAAACTACCCTGGTTTGACCGCCCTGGGTCACGGACAAGGTCGCCGCCACGGTGACTACAACCCCCAGCATCTACAGGCCCGGCTCCGGGTACCCCACGGCCCAGGGGGCACATCACACCCACTTGATGACTTCCTTCTGCCATCCAGGCCACCAAAAACTGCAACTGATAAGTCTCTTAGTCTCCGAAATTCGTGGATGACCTGCCAACCGAGACTCATGACACTCCACAAACATATCTCTCCTAAAGGCTCTAGGCACAAACAACCTCCCATGGGGAGTGTTAGATGGAGCATCATCTTTAGCTTTCAGAATCCCATTCTCCAAAACGGAGTCCAACGCCACCACCACAATTCCTTTCTGTAAAATGCTCTCCTCCTCCTCGGCACCGACCGTAGGAGAGAAGCTGCGAGATAAAGCATCGGCTTTAACATTCTTAGTACCAGGGATATAGGTAACAGAAAAATGAAACCGAGAAAAAAAAAGTGCCCACCTAGCTTGACGGGCATTCAAGCGCTTGGCAGCATCCAGATAGATCAAATTCTTATGATCTGTGAAAACCTGAATAGGAAATCTAGCGCCTTCCAAAAAATGACGCCAATGTTCAAACGCGAGTTTAATGGCCAGCAACTCCCGATTTCCAACATCATAATTCAGTTCGGTTTCCAAATTTTTTTTCGAAAAGAAGGCACAAGGATGTACTTCACCCCTGTTCTCCTGAGACAAAACTGCTCCGACCCCCACCGATGAAGCATCGACCTCGACCCAAAAAGGCTTGGTCTCATCAGGCTGCATAAGGATAGGGGCAGAACTGAACCTCTCTATGAGATACTCAAACGCTTCAATGGCCTCAGTAGTCCACTGGCCGTATTCGCACCTTTCCTGGTGAGATTGGTCAGAGGCTTAACAATTACAGAAAAATTCTTAATGAATTTCCTGTAATAATTGGCAAAACCCAAAAACCTCTGTATAGATTTCAAACCAATAGGCCTAGGCCATTCCTGCACAGCCTGAACCTTCACAGGGTCCATCTCAAAGCCCTCGCTGGAGACAATGTAGCCCAAAAAACTAATTTTCTGCACAGCGAACTCACATTTCTCCAGCTTAGCAAAGAGTGAATTATCACTCAATAACTGCAAAACTTCACATACACTCTGCCAATGGGACTCTAAATCTGGTGAATAAATCAGAATGTCATCCAAATACACAACCACATTCTTACCAATCAAAGGTCTCAGGATGTCATTAATAAGGTTCTGAAAAAATGCAGGTGCATTGGTAAGACCAAAAGGCATCACCAGATTCTCAAAATGACCTACCGGAGTGTTAAAAGCAGTTTTCCATTCATCACCCTCCTTCACTCGTAACAAATTGTATGCCCCCCGGATATCAATCTTAGAGAACCACTTGGCCCCCACTAACTGGTTAAACAAGTCAGGAATTAATGGCAATGAGTAGGAATTGCGTACGGTAATCTTATTAATTTCACGAAAATCCAGACATGGACGTAAACCCCCGTCCTTTTTTTTAACAAAGAAGAATCCAACTGCCACAGGCGACTTAGAAGGTCTAATGTGACCAGCAGCCAGGCTAGTCTCTATGTACTCCTCCAAGGCCTTTCTTTCAGGGATAGTCAGATTAAACAAGCGACTCATGGGAAGAGTAGCTCCAGGAACAAACTCAATGGCGCCATCATAATCCCTATGAGGAGGTAAAACTTGCGACTCCTCCTCTGAAGAAACCCTCCAAAAATCTTGAATAGGTACCGGTAATTCTCCTTTTTCTACAGCCACAATGCAACCATTACAACATTTATCATAGCACTTCAGACTCCAAGACTTAATCACATTAGTAGACCAGTCCAATAAAGGATTGTGCCGTCTTAACCAAGGCAATCCTAGAACAACTGGAGAGGGTAAATTATCCAAAACAACCAAGTCCAAAATTTCTTGATGAACTCCATTGATAGTGAGGGAAAATGCAGCAGTCTTGTGAGTAATACATTTGAAAGGAGTGTTATCAATTGCAACCACAGAAATAGGTGATGACAAAGGTTTGGATTTCAATTTAACGTTTTCCAAAAACCCTTTATCAATCACATTAGATGTTGAACCACAATCCACAAATATCTGAAATTCAATCAAATCTCCCTGCAGAGTAGTACTCCCAGAAAGAAATACTCCTGCAGAGCGTAAACAAGCTATACGGGCGTAACTGATCCTTTTTTTTTTCTTTACTTAAACGAAAGCTCACAATACTTAATTAAATGGTCAGCTTTACCACAATAAAGACACAATCCCTCGGCAAATCTCCGGTCTTTTTCCTGAGAGCGGAGTGACATCGCCCCAACCTCCATCGGTTCCCCGCCATCAGAGCAGATTTTCTGGGGACTAGGAACTGACATTACAGGAGTATTTACCTTATTGAGCCTGCACCTCAGTCTCCTGTCTATATGAACAGCTAACTGCAGAGCTTCCTGCAGAGTCTCAGGTGCAGGGAATGCAATTAGCAAATCCTTAACCCTTTCACTCAGACCAGCAAGAAATAAACATCACAGCGCCGGATCATTCCACTTAACTTCTGAAGCCCATCTCCTGAAGTGTGTGCAATAATTTTCAACATCATCTGACCCCTGATTCAAACGTCTAAGTTCTGATTCAGCAGATGAGATTCGATCAGGATCGTCATATAATAGCCCCATAGCAGAAAAAAATTCTTCAACAGACCTTAAACACGGATCATTAGGCTGGAGAGAAAAGGCCCACCCCTGTGGTTCATTGTGCAAGAGTGACATAATAAAACCAATGTGCTGTGATTCATTCCCAGAGAATCTTGGTCTCAAGCGAAAATATAACAAACAAGCATTTTTGAAGGAAAAAAAATCTTGCTGTTTACCATAAAAAACATCCGTCAGTCCTACCTTGGGTTCGACAAAATGCGCTCCAGAACCGCTACTCACGTGTTGCTGAAGCTCGGCCACCTCCAGAGACAGTCCCTGCAGGTGTTGAGCCAAATCCTGGACGGAAACCATACTGATCCCCGAATTTCTTTCCTTTTCGGTTTTTTTTTGGGCTGGACTTACTGTTATGATCTGCAACATGAACTAAGGAAAGATAGGGGAAAGCTGTCCCTACAGTAAGACTAAGCTGAATTCCTACGATGTAGCGGGCTGCCTGTGGCCGATTGAACAGACCCGCCTTAGTCCTCGGCTAGTCTGAACGAAGACCTATAGAATTAAGGGAGGGGTCCCTAAAAGAACTAAGGACTGGGACAAAAATGGGACACCTCCTAAACAGAAGTTGTTGCAGAACACCAAAAGACAAACTGACAAAATGTACTAGTGGTCCCAGAGGACCAAGCGAACTTGACAGAGAAAGGCACCGAAGCACCAGGCTAGAGAAACAGTAAAACACTGAAGTCCAGCACAGCCAGAAGGGCGGAGCTGGAATATAAAGACAGATGGTCACGTGACCGCAAAACACAAGATAGAAAAAACAAACAGGAGGGTTCTAACAGCAGCGTGCACTGGTTCAGGAAGCCCCGACATAAGACGGGGTCACCACCAAAACGTAGGGGCGCAGAGAGCTGGGGTCCAGAGCCGGGTGCCATAGCGCCAGTGGGTTGAGGAGCCGCTGGAGCGGGTGCCGCTCGGCTGGAGATGGACACGGACGGGGTGGATAGCGTGTCCAGGCGGGAGTTGACAGTCCGCAGATAGGACAAGATAGTCTCCTGTTGGGACCTCTGACGTGAGACCTCCTGGTACAGGTCAGAGAGCGAAGGATCCTGGGGGCCACCGGGTTCCATGGCCAGTGCAAACTGTTACGAATTCGGGTGATGGAACCTCTGTGCTGCGGTGCAAGGAGGGACCAGAGGGGCGTGACTAAGTACCTACTCGGCCTGACCAAGGCCGCACAGCGGCTCAATCAACTCCGTGAACCAGGCAGGGACTGAGCAGGGGAACCAGGTGCCACTCTCTGACCGACCTTGTATGAGAGCAGGTGACTCCCACGGGTCAGATGACAGGAACTGACCGATACAGCGGATGAGCACGGCAGGAAGGCTGACGGGTGGTCCGGGTAGATAAGCAGGCTGATTCGGCTGATAGCCAGACGGTTGCTCCGGGTAGGCAGGCTGGCGGGCACAACAGGTAACAGGCAGGTGCTTCCAGGTAAGCAGGCTGGCGGGCACGGCAGGTAACAGACAGGTGCTTCCAGGTAAGCAAGCTGGCGGGCACAGCAGGTAACAGGCAGGTGCTTCCAGGTAAGCTGGCAGGCACGGCAGGTAACAGGCAGGTGCTTCCAGGTAAGCAGGCAGGCGGGCACGGCAGGTAACAGGCAGGTGCTTCCAGGTAAGCAGGCTGGCAGGCACAGCAGGTAACAGGCAGGTGTTTCCTGGTAAGCAGGCAGGCACGGCAGGTAACAGGCAGGTGCTTCCAGGTAAGCAGGCTGGCAGGCACGGCAGGTAACAGGCAGGTGTTTCCTAGTAAGCAGGCAGGCGGGCACGGCAGGTAACAGGTAGGTGCTTCCAGGTAAGCAGGCGGGCAGAGCCCATAGACAGACTGGCAGACTGGACTGTAGACAGACTGTCGGGCTGGTTAGTAGTCAGACTGGCGGACTGGACTGAAGAACAGACTGGCGGACAGGACTGACTTGCAGAGGGACCTGAGGGCTGAAGCAACAGAAAGAATCACAGAGCAACAACCTTGCACGGGTACCTCCATATTGGAGGAGGTGCTTTAAATAGGGAAAATTTAGGACTGTGCGCGCGGCCCCTTTAAGAGGGAGAGAGTGCGCGCGCACACCCTAAGCACAGTGCCCGGGAAGCTGCGTGCACCAGCAGCAGCAGCAGCAGGGAGGCCGGAAGACGCCGGACCAGGAGCGCGGCGGTAAGGGGGACGGCGTCTCTGCCTGGCAGGTGGCAGAGACGCCGATGCTACACACAGTGACTGCACCAGCAGAATAGTGAGTGCAGCTCTGGAGTATAATACAGGATGTAACTCAGGATCAGTACAGGATCAGTAATGTAATGTATGTACACAGTGACTGCACCAGCAGAATAGTGAGTGCAGCTCTGGAGTATAAGACAGGATGTAACTCAGGATCAGTACAGGATCAGTAATGTAATGTATGTACACAGTGACTGCACCAGCAGAATAGTGAGTGCAGCTCTGGAGTATAAGACAGGATGTAACTCAGGATCAGTACAGGATCAGTAAGGTAATGTATGTACACAGTGACTGCACCAGCAGAATAGTGAGTGCAGCTCTGGAGTATAATACGGGATATAAGTCAGGATCAGTACAGGATCAGTAATGTAATGTATGTACACAGTGACTGCACCAGCAGAATAGTGAATGCAGCTCTGGAGTATAACACAAGATGTAACTCAGGATCAGTACAGGATCAGTAATGTAAGGTATGTACACAGTGACTGCACCAGCAGAATAGTGAGTGCAGCTCTGGAGTATAATACAGGATGTAACTCAGGATCAGTAATGTAATGTATGTACACAGTGACTGCACCAGCAGAATAGTGAGTGCAGCTCTGGAGTATAATACAGGATGTAACTCAGGATCAGTAATGTAATGTATGTACACAGTGACTGCACCAGCAGAATAGTGAGTGCAGCTCTGGAGTATAATACAGGATGTAACTCAGGATCAGTAATGTAATGTATGTACACAGTGACTCCACCAGCAGAATAGTGAGTGCAGCTCTGGAGTATAATACAGGATGTAACTCAGGATCAGTAATGTAATGTATGTGCACAGTGACTGCACCAGCAGAATAGTGAGTGCAGCTCTGGAGTATAATACAGAATGTAACTCAGGATCAGTACAGGATCAGTAATGTAATGTATGTACACAGTGACTGCACCAGCAGAATAGTGAGTGCAGCTCTGGAGTATAATACAGGATATAACTCAGGATCAGTAATGTAATGTATGAACACAGTGACTGCACCAGCAGAATAGTGAGTGCAGCTCTGCAGTATAATACAGGATGTAACTCAGGATCAGTAATGTAATGTATGTACACAGTGACTGCATCAGCAGAATAGTGAGTGCAGCTCTGGAGTGTAATACAGGATGTAACTCAGGATCAGTAATGTAATGTATGTACACAGTGACTGCACCAGCAGAATAGTGAGTGCAGCTCTTGAGTATAATACAGGAGGTAACTCAGGATCAGTACAGGATCAGTAATGTAATGAGTTGTAGTTACTACATTTTTGTGTAGATGACACTATGTCACTCTGGCATTGTGTTCTCCTATTGAGGATGTAGACGTAGACCCTCGTGTAGCAGAGACCCCCCCGTAGATCTCCCCCGGCTCCTCCTGATCACTGTGTCACTACATCTTTCATTTACTCTGCACATTGGTGTCTTCTTCTTGATGATGTTCCATTTCTTCAAAGGTGTCCAATCCTGATAAGTTCGGTGTATATAACAGACAGTTTCAGCGTGTCAGTAAGTAAAATAACAGTAATTACATTTTTATGTCATTTACAAAAAATAGGAATTACGGGCTTGGAAGCGCCTCTTGATGGCTTTTAATGTGTCTAGGAATAATTGAACACTTCAATGATATCCTGGAAAGTGATGTATCAAAGACCTCTTTTCCCTCAGAAATATTCATAAGCCTGAATCTATCCCAGGAGATATAGAAAGTATTTCCCCCGGTACGAGAACGTGCACTGGAAACCAGACAGCCGAGGGCTAATGGTATCACATCACAGGGGAGTCGCATGTCCACTCTGGTTGCGCCCCGGCAATCGTTACATAAGTGGACTGCGACTTTCTGATTAATATACAGCACAATAGACTCTATGGGGTTATTCGCAGAGACATGTCCTACTCAGGTCCGGTTCACAGTCCAATCCCGGCCATTCAAGTAAGTGCGTCCAGAAAAAAACGCCTGCTGACGCCGTCTGTGTGTTGTGCGCTTTTCACTGAAGCTTGGGAAACCTCTATTAGTTTTGCTTTTTTGTTGTTTTTTTTTCATATGAAAAGAACGGAGGAAAATTAGAACCTGCATATCAATGAAAAACATTCATTTTTTGGGGGGGTGACGTGTAAATTCCAAATATGGCCTCATTCAGACATTCAGTTTTATTTTTTGCATACAAGAAAAAACGGACGACTATTTTTCATCAGTGTTCTGGATCTGATTTTCATCCATGTTTGGTTTGTGCATCCATTTCTATCATCTTCTCTTTTCTCATATTAAAAAAGAAAATTAACCTCCAAATTTTTCCAATGGATTGGACAGTAAAAGATGGAGGGCACTGACTGCATTTGTGGGCTGTCTGTTTTTTAACGGACCCATGAGTGGATGAGTTTGATACATAAGTTGTATTAAAAACAGACATTTCTTTAGGGTTTTTTTTTTTTTTGCAGACAATTGGTCCTAAAACATAACGGCCCCACTATCAGTATTTGGTCAGTATTCGGTCAGTATTTTTTCTCAGGAATGGGAGCCAAAACCCGGAGTGGGTGATAAATGCAGAATTGGTGACTTGTTTCTATTATACCTTTTCTCTGATTGTTCCTCACCTGGTTTTGGCTCCCACTCCTGAGAAAAATACTGACCAAATACTAATTGTCACGGGTTTACCGCGACAGAGAGGAGCCAGAAGACCGCAGCATCTGATTCCTCCCACTCCTTCACTGACTAGAAGCCTTTCTCCTTCATATTAAATGACGGTGTAAGTTTATTTTAGCAGTGCAGGGGTTAATCTGCTCAGTTGTGAGCTCCTGGAAGCTTACCTTCATTTAGGCTCTCAGCTGTACAGTGTTAGCCATTCCCCACTCCTATATATACTGGGCTTTGGCAGGTTATTATTGCCAGAGCTAGCTTCATGCTGCATGGTTCTAGGAGTGTGGTGGAGAGTGTTTGAGAAGGTGTTTGGTGGATTTAAGCTTAGACTGTTGTTTAGTTTGTGTGTTAATCTTATTCTTCTATTTTGGTTTGTTCCCCATCCTCCACTTCTCGGTGTTAATCTCTGTTTTTTGTGTGCATATATTTGTATGATTGGTATTTTCCTTTAGCCCTGTTTGTATTACCTTGTTAGTCTGGTTGGTGTACTGCCATTCACTACTACTCCCCTCTTCCCTGGGTGGGGGAAGGGAACAGACTGAGGGCGGATTGAGGAGCTCAGACAACGTACGGGGCCCCGGCATCTTCACCTTCAGAAGTAATCAATGAGGGCACGTTTAGCAGAACATGTGTCTTGTAGCCCAATGTTTTGCAAACGCCTTCTAATGCATTGTGTAGATAATGTATGACTAGTGATGAGCGAGCATACTCAGAAAGTACTCAGTACTCGCCCAAGCATCTCAGTATTCGAGATGCTCGGAGCTCGCTGAGTACTTGCGAGATGCTCGGGCGGATGCTCGGGTCCCCTCCTTGCATGTTTGGCGCTCTTTAGAGCGCCAATCAACATGCAGGGATTGCCTGCCACTCACTGTAATGCCATAGCCATGTTGGTTGTGGGCATTACAGTGATTGGCTGGCCGCACAGCGTCCAGCCCTAGGTCAATCAGGGTTGCCCCCCCAGTCTACAGCTCCTGCATCTCATCCTCTTCAGCCTCATCCTCCTCTTCAGCCTCCATCTGCGAAATAACCACATCAGTCACAAGCTGGAAGCACTGCAGCACTGCCTCAGCCAAGCGGCAACAGGCTGTGCTGAATCTAATATGCTTAGGTGACAAACTGCACAATGCTGAAGAGTTGTGGGCAGCTCTGAAAGAGCAGGCAGATCTGTGGCTCACACCGCTAAATCTACAGCCAGGCATGGTCATGTGTGACAATGGCCGGAACCTAGTGGCAGCTCTGAGGCGAGGCGAGCTCACACACGTACCATGCCTGGCCCATGTGCTTAACCTTGTGGTTCAGCGGTTTCTCAAATCCTACCCGGAGCTGCTGGATCTGTTTGTTAAAGTACGCCGTCTGTGTGCCCATTGTAGAAAGTCACCTACAGCTTCCGCCGCCCTTGCCATGTTTCAGCAGTGTTTGCAGCTTCCGGCTCACAGACTGGTGTGTGATGTCCCCACGCGTTGGAACTCTACACTGCAGATGTTGGGAAGGATTTGTGAGCAGAAGAGGGCAGTTGTTGAGTACCAGCATCAACAAGGCCATTGGTATTCAGTTCAGACTCCACACATAAGATCTCAGGAGTGGACATGGATGTCAGACATATGTACCATCCTCCAAAACTTTGAGGACTCCACCAAGATGGTGAGCGGCGATGATGCCATAATTAGCGTCACCATCCCGCTTCTCTGTCTTCTGAAATGCTCTCTGCTCACAATCAAAGAGGATGCATTGCAGGCTGAGCACGATGAGATGGAGCAAGGAACGATAAAGGGTGATTACATACAGCCCAGCGTCATATCATCCCTACGTGGATTGGGTGACAATGAGGAAGAGGAGAAGGAGGAAGAACAGGAGCTAGTTTCATGCGCTATAGACGGTACTACCTGCACAGCTGTCATACCGTCTGTTCAGCGTGGATGGCCAGAGGACAGAGAGGTGAAGGAGGAGGAGAGCATGGCCAGTCATCCTCTTGGTGAGGACACGGAAGTCTTGCCTGTTAGCAGTCTGGCACGCATGGCTGAGTTTATGTTACGCTGACTTTCCCATGACCCTCGCGTTCTCAAAATTTTGGGTGACAGTCATTACTGGTTGGTGACACTTCTAGACCCACGCTACAAGGAGAACTTTATATCTCTTATTCCTAAGGCGGACAGGTCTACAAAAATGGGGCTGTACCAGAAGGCCCTTGTTGCGGAACTATTAAAAAAATTCCCATCTGAAAACGCTGGCGGCAGAGGTCACAGTTCGTTGGACAACCAAGGAGTACAGGTGAGAGAGACACAACTTCAATCCAGCAGAGGCAGGGGAACACTGTCAAAGTTCTGGAAGAATTTTCTCAGTATCTCCCATTGCACAAGCCCTGAGGCGCGGGGTACTCGCACAAGGAGTGCAAAGTTTGGGAAGATACTGATGGAGTACTTTGCCGACTTTACCAACATCCTCCGTGATACCTCTGTGCCTTATAATTATTGGGTATCCAAGCTGGATACGTGGAATGAACTGGCTCTCTATGCCTTGGAGGTCCTGGCCTGCCCTGCCGCCAGCTTTTTATCAGAGCGGGTTTTTAGTGCCGCTGGTGGAATTATAACTGATAAGCGCATCCGCCTGTCAACTGAAAATGCTGACAGGCTGACTCTTATAAAAATGAACAAGGGCTGGATTGGGCCAGACTTCTCATCACCACCAAATGATAGCAGCGTAACATAAACTCAAATCCAGTGTCTTTTCTTGGGAGGTGTATTCCCATGCACCTCTTCACACCCTCACATGGGTATACGCTTCCTGATTTCGGCTATTTGCTCTTGTCCTCCTCCTTCTCCTCATCCTCCACCACCATATCACCAGGGTGACCGTGGTCCGTGATGCTACACCAACATAATTTTTTTAAAGGGTGTTTATGATGCCCGTAAAAAAATTTTTTATACAGTTTGTTCATGTATACCCCCCAGGGGTAAATGTTTGTCAGCCCATACACTTAGTGCATAGGCATTACAAGTATAGGAAACCCGCTCCTTTCTAATGGGAACATTTTTTTATGAGGCCCTCCTTCATGTCTCTTCCAAGGGGCATTGGAGTGCCTCCCAATTTTTGGCAGCCCTTGCATTCACTACATAGGCAAACACAATAGGAGACCCACTTCCTAATAATGGGAACATTGTTTTCAGGAGGCCCTCTGACCTCCACGTCTCTTCCAAGGGGCATTGGAGTGCCTCCAAATTTTTGGCAACCCTTGCATTCACTGCATAGGCAAACACAATGGGAGACCCACTTCCTAATAATGGGAACATTGTTTTCAGGAGGCGCTCCTCTAAGCCTCTTCAAAGGGGTATTGGGGTGCGTCCAAATTTTGGGCAGCCCTGCCACTCACTGCATACGCAATAACAGTATAGGAGATCCACTCTTTAGTAATGGGAACAATAAAACATAGCCGGCTGATGGCTCTCTAAGAATAGTGAGAGCTGACTGCTGGCCCTTTAAGAATAGTAAGGGCCGCCTGATGGCCCTATAAAAATAGGCTTTGTGACTTTCAGAGTCCCTCCTTCATAAATGAAACACGATGTGTCTGATGATATCTCACACACCACATGGCCAGATAAGGTTGTAAAATGTTAAAATGACATCTCCTGGTGAAATCATTTGTCACGGTTGAAAGCAATGCAAAAGTGAAAAAAACGCATCAAAAACGCTATGTGTGAACATAGCCCAAGGTGTGGAGGAGCATCTTTGTTTTTGGTTATTTATTTTGCTTTATATACAAGTCATTACCCTGGAAAGGAAGTTCCTTAACATATTTTCCAGGAAAATCCATTTTGGTTTCGCTTTTGTATGTTTTATTGTGAGTCCATAAAAGTGGCGTAATACCTCTGACAACGTTGTTGACAGCAGTGACCTGGGAGTCAGAAATGCTTCCAGTGGTCTTCCCCATGCTGTTCCCATGTCATTTGAGCACTGTTCCCATCGATTTGGGCAATTTTTAGGCCCTCTGCAGACCGCCGGGGGGAGCCGCCTGAAAAATGCTCGAGTTTCCCATAGACTTACATTGGGCTTGTTGCTCAGGTCGAGCACCCGAGTATTCCAATGTGCTCGACCCGAGCAACGAGCACCCGAGCATTTTAGTGCTCGCCCATCACTATGTATGACACCTTAGGCTCGGTATGCGACATCCAATTTTACTTGCAGCACAGAATGGATCAATCATGGACCCAGTTGTTCGGCCATTTCTTCAAAGTGTCCCAGGGGTTGTTTTACTTCATGACAACTCCAGGCGGAATGATGCTGATGCTACTGTGAGCAGCCTGCGTGGCCTAAACCTGTTCCCATTGCTTCAGCGTCTCCAGACTAGCCTCCCATCGACCACATCTGGGACGTCATTGGTCGGTGATTACACAGGAGCTGCCAGCAGAGGATCTTGATGATTTGCCCAAGTGCATTGAGCGGCAGAACCTTCCTCAGACGACCATTAATAACCTCAGTGACAGCAGCCGAGGCTGGAGGTGCTGGGATTTCTGCACGTGGTGCTTATACTCCAGACTGAATAAGTCCAGATGTTTTCAAAATTGTGTTTCCATTTTTTGATCACTTGCAGATCAGTGACTTGTCTATCCATCCTGTGATTTCCATAATTCCACAACTTTTCCTTTTTGGTGTCGCAATTTTAATTCTTGGTATCGTCCAATAAAGGTGCAAAATTTTGCATTCATAGTGTAGAATGTTTGTAGGAAAATGAGAAAATAATAATATTATTTTGCAGTTTGGAACATTACATCATTTAGACATCGGGGGGGTAGAGGGGGAGTTTTCCTATAACGGGGAAAAAATGCAAAAATGATTCATTAAAATGTCCTGGTTTTATTGGAAGCGAACGGTAACACAGCACATTGAGTATGAAGGAAACGTCTGTTCGTTTCCTCCAGGATGGTTGGAAGGCTGCATATATTGCAGAGCCTCAGCGCTCCGGTGGGAATACATATGTCCTATCTAAAATAAAAGAAAAATTCTGGATCACAAACTCCAAATTAAAAAAACAAAAAACACTTGTTAAAATGTATCATGAATGTAACTTTTGTAGACACTACTGGGAATGATCTCTCTTTATAAGGGTCTTTTCCGTGACGCCCCTATAGTTTCTATGCCCTTCCACATTTCCACGCACATACTCTTTATCTGAAGCTCAGGTCTCATTCCGGCATCATCTGTGTTTCTCATGGATAGATAATGTGCCCATTAAAGTCTGTTTTTTTTTGTGAACCGTGTGTCCTCCCAGTGTATGGTATAGCAATATAACACAGAAAAGGTGCCATAAAATATTAAAAGTTTTCCAATAAGTCATGGTCAACTTGTACCGGCTTCTACCCAAATTTACAGTAGCTTGTAGGCCACATGTCACAGTTGATGTATAGTTTTAAAGGGAATCTGTCACTGGGTTTTTGCCACCTAATCTGAGAGCAGCATTATACAGAGACAGAGACCCTGATTCCAGCCATGTGTCTTACTGAGTTGCTTGCTGCATTTTTGATAAAAATCACTGTTTTATAAGCAGGAGATTATCACTGGAGGACTAGTAAATCTGTTGCTGTGCATTCCTCCATATTCATGAACTCTGTATAACTCCGCCCACAACACTGATTGGCTGCTTTCTGCCTATGCATAGTGTACACACAAAGTGGCCCGTCAGTGGTGTCGGTGGGGTTATACAGAGCTCAGCATTTAGAGAACTGCTACATCTGCAGCAGAGAAAATGGCGATTATATCAAAACTGAGGCAAGCAGCCCAATAAGTGACACATCACTGGAATCAGGGTCTCTGCCCCTACATCATGCTGCTCTCTGATAGAGAAAGCAAAAAACCTAGTGGGGGATTCCCTTTAAAGTGCCAATACACATGAGACAGCTGTCACCTGTCATCACCAAGTTCCCCCAACGCTTGAACACTGGTCCGGCCAAATGCTTATAGAAATTTATTAGGCAGAGTGGGGTCAAAATTCTGCTGTCAGACACCTCTATCTTCTCTAGACAACTCCAGCAGCTTATCTGGGGTTTTTAACTTTAAGCTGTCCATTCCTTATCTTCCCCAATTTTTTTTTAAATAGTCAGCCAGTCTCTTCAAAATCGGCTGATTCAGACGACTTGACGTTTCTGGACAAAATGACTCGACCAGATCTGTTTTTCAGTCCATAATGCCGCTCATTCTGCTGAAAAGGATGTTTTGGGAGGAGCATTGAAAGGAGAACCCCACTTGTCAGCTCAGCCAATCAGCTTTGCATAAAACAATCCCTGCTATGCTGATTGGGTGAGAGCTGCTTACCATGCTCCTCCTAAATGTCCTTTCCAGCTGGATTCCTGGCACAAAGTGTTCTTTAGGGAGCCATACAACGTGCCCCACTTATAGTCTTTTTTTTTGCCTGAGGATAATAGGATTTAAAAGCATTTCATAGTTTATGTCCTATATGTTGCAGCATTTGCTTAGCAACCCTTTCCAAGACAGCTAACTATTTATATACCCGGCCAGTTCTGTCATCATCTTAAACAGCATTCATATTTCATTGGCGTAATAATTAAAATAACATATTCACCAACTGTTTTTTTTTTCAGATTTAATCTGCACAGGATCTGATTTGCATATTAAAAGCACTAATTAGCCCCTTAGAGTGCTTGAGCACGAATACTACTATAACTGGTCATGTAACCACCAGAGACCGCTACCCGGTGCACGTATAAGATCGCTACATGCGGTCACAAGGATGTATGGAGAGGTGTCTGCTTTGTTTCGGTGCATTGCGGGACTGTAGCTCTAGATTGTTTCCTACTTGTATTCCCTTCGCTTTGAAGTGTCGCTTTTGATCTGTCTTCTTGTGGTTCATTTTTTTTTTCTGTGTGTTCTCAAACCTTTATGAACAGGAAATGATGTCTCTCCTTCTATACATCGGCAGGGTCCCGAACCATCGCGCTGTTGACTGATCTGTATTTCAGTAGCCAAATGAGCCAGGATGGACTACCATAACGGAGGGCTGAATGCAGGGCTTGCCCAGGTGCATGGAGCTTATAAGGGTTGCACATTAAAGGTGGACATACACCTAAGAAGCCAGCTGAACACTTAAAGGGATTATCCAAGACTAAATTATTTTTTTTTACTAACAGGCACTTATTTGCAGCCTTTACAAAGTAATTTTCCTCCTATTGAAATCCCTAGATTGACCATTGCCCCCATAAAGTATGATGACAACAAATTTGCCCCCCAAACACAGTATGATATCACCACAGTGAATTCCTCCACAGTACCCTCCAAACACATGGTTTGATGACCCTACTGTACCCCCATGTCTCTTACCCCCCCCTGGCAAAGTATGGTGACCCCAAAACATTATGATGCCCCAACTGTGATTCCTACACCGCACTCCACACAGTAGAATAGGCTCCATATAGTCCTCCATACAAAATAATGGGCCCCACATAGTCCTCCATAGAGTATAATGGCCCTACATAGTCCTCCATGCAGTATAATGGACCCCACATAGTCCCCCATACAGAATATTGCGCTCCACATAGTCCTCCATACTGTATAATGCACTCCACATAGTCCTCCATACAGTATAATGGCCCCCACATAGTCCCCCATACAGAGTAATGGACCCACATAGACCTCCATACAGTATAATGGCCCCCACATAGACCTCCATACAGTATAATGGCCCCCACATAGTCCCCCATACAGAATAATGGGCCCCACATAGTCCTCCATACAGTATAATGGCCCCACATAGTCCCCCATACAGAATAATGGGCCCCACATAGTCCTCCATACAGTATAATGGCCCCACATAGTCCCCCATACAGAATAATGGGCCCCACATAGTCCTCCATACAGTATAATGGCCCCCACATAGTCCCCCATACAGAATAATGGGCCCCACATGGTCCTCCATACAGTATAATGCGCTCCACATGGTCCTCCATACAGTATAATGCGCTCCACAGTCCTCCATACAGTATAATGGGCCCCACATAGTCCTCCATATAGTATAATGGACCCCACATAGGGCTCCATACAGAATAATGGACCCCACATAGTCCTCCATACAGTATAATGGCCAGGGGTGGATTAAGAGTAGCAAGGGCCCCGGGCAGTTTAGAAGGCGCGGGCCCCCCCCCCACACACAGCTGATGTATCACATGTCACATGATCCCCTGTGATAGATCATGTGATAGTTCACGTGAAATTAATTTGGCACAATATTAATATATTAATTATAATAATTTTTTTTAAGGCTGTGTGCCCACTATGCGTTTAAGCGTTTCCGCAGCGGCAATTCTGCTGCAGAAACGCTTAAAAAACGCTTGGTAGAAGGTCTCCCATGTTTCCCAATGATAATCCGCACATGCTGCGGAAATTTCCGCTGCGGATTATCATTGCGGAAAAATCCACAGCACAACCAATTATTTTGCGGAAGTGCTGTGTTTTCGCCACCATTGACTTGCATTGGAACACATGGAATCCTCATCATTGCATCTGTACATGCAGAATCCATGCGTTCCAATGTGCGGATGGTACCCGGGTGTGGAGGACAGGAGACTCTCCTCCGGACCCGGGTACAATAGAACCTGTAAAAAAAGAATAAAATAAAAAATATACATTATACTTACCTTCTGATGGACCCCGGTGTCTTTGTCCGATGCTTCCTGGCTTGCCGGTAGCTCGCGTTAGACTAAAGGACCTGTGGTGACGTCATTTAGTCATGTGACGGGTCACGCGACCGCTGACGTCGGCAGGCCATCAGAAGGTAAGTATATATTTATTTTTAAATTTTTACCATTCTTTTACGGTCACACTATATAAATCCATGCCGGTTGTATGGATTTATATAGTGTAACCAAGTTGTCAAGCACTTTTCCAAGTCATCGCTTGTCAACCCACATGCGGAAATGCATGTGAAGAACGCTTCACATCCGCTTGTCTCTGGCAGGAAAAAAGCATGTACAATCTGCATGCGTTTTTTCTGCCAGGGAGATGCAGAAACACTCAAAAAAAATCCGGAGCATTTCTGCATCGTGGGCACAAAGCCTTACATTAATTGTATGGGTTAATATTGAGCACACGCAGCCATTTATACACAGCAGGAGGCCGCACGTAACAATCTATACACAGCAGGAGGCCGCACGTAGCCATCTATACACAGCGGGAGGCCTCACATAGCCATCTATACACATCAGGAGGCCGCACGTAGCCATCTATACACAGTGGGAGGCCGCACGTAGCCATCTATACACAGCAGGAGGCCGCACGTAGCCATCTATACACAGCAGGAGGCCTCACGTAGCCATCTATACACAGGAGCAGGCCGCACGTAGCCATCTATACACAGCAGGAGGCCGCACATAGCCATCTATACACAGTAAGAGGCCGCACATAGCCATCTATACACAGCCTGGGGCCGCACGGTGCCATCTATACACAGCAGGAGGCCGCACATAGCCATCTATACACAGCGGGAGGCCGCACGTAGCCATCTATACACAGCAGGGGGCCGCACGTAGCCATCTATACACAGCAGGAGGCCACACGTAGCCATCTATACACAGCAGGGGGCCGCACGTAGCCATCTATACACAGCAGGAGGCCGCACGTAGCCATCTATACACAGCAGGAGGCCGCACGTAGCCATCTATACACAGCAGGAGGCTGCACGGCGCCATCTATGCACAGCAGGAGGTCGCACGTAGCTATCTATACACAGCAGGAGGCCGCACGTAGCCATCTATACACAGCAGGAAGCCGCACGTAGCAATCTATACACAGCAGGAGGCCGCACGGCGACATCTATACACAGCCGGGGGCCACACCGTGCCATCTATACACAGCGGGAGGCTGCACGTAGCCATCTATACACAGCATTGGCCACACCAGGAGGCCGCACTGCGCCATCTATACACAGCAGGAGTCCGCACTGCGCCATCTATACACAGCAGGAGGCCGCACAGCGCCATCTATACACAGCGGGAGGCCGCACGGCCCCATCTATACACAGCAGGAGACCGCACGGCGCCATCTATATACAGCGGGAGGCCGCAGGTAGCCATCTATACACAGCGGGAGGCGGTATGGTGCCAGCTATACACAGCAGGAGGCCGCATGTAGCCATCTATACACAGCAGGGGGCCGCACGTAGCCATCTATACACAGCAGGGGGCCGCACAGCACCATCTATACACAGCAGGAGGCCGCACGGCGCCATCTATACACAGCAGGAGGCCGCACGTAGCCATCTATACACAGCAGGGGGCCGCACGGCACCATCTATACACAGCAGGAGGCCGCACGGCGCCATCTATACACAGCAGGAGCTGCACGTAGCCATCTATACACAGCAGGGGGCCGCATGGTGCCATCTATACACAGCAGGAGGCCGCACGTAGCCATCTATACACAGCAGGGGGCCGCACGGCGCCATCTATACACAGCAGGAGGCCACACGGCACCATCTATACACAGCAGGGGGCAGCACGGTGCTATCTATACACAGCTGGGGGCAGCACGGTGCTATCTATACACAGCTGGGGGCCGCATGGCGCCATCTATACACAGCAGGAGGCCACACGTAGCCATCTATACACAGCAGAAGCCCGCACGGCGCCATCTATATACAGCGGGAGGCCGCACGCAGTCACGCACACACACACAAACATATACAGACATATACATACATTCATAAACACATTTGAAACACAAAAATACATATAAACAGACATCACACAAGATATCTGCACACACACACACACACTCACTCACTCAATCACTCTCACACACGCACACTCACCATCCCCAGCTCCCGTCGTCCAGCTCCTCTCCGGTGCAGAAGTGCAGGCCGGGCGCGCACTGCGTGACATCACACTAACAGACACGGCCGCGCACAGGGCCGTGTCTCCTAGCAGTGACGCGGCCGGGCCAGCACACAGGGAAGTTAACAGGTGCAGTGCTGGCCCGGCTGAAGAAGAAGCAGCGGCCGTGCGCCGCTGCTGGGGGAGCGGTCCGGGGGCCCCCCGCGTCTGACAACCAGTATGTGCCGCGGCGCCGCACATATTATAATGAGGGTAATTTGGCCATGGCCCCCCCGGAGCCCCGGGCCCCCTGGAGCTTGGGGCCCCGGGTGGTAGCCCAGATTGCCCTCATTATAATCCGCCTATGATAATGGGCCCACATAGTCCTTCACACAGCATAATGGGCCCCACACAGTCCTCCATACAGAATAATGGGCCCCACATAATCCTCCATACAATATAATGGTCCCACATAGTCCTCCATGCAGTATAATGGCCCCACATACTCCTCCATACAGTATTATGAACCTCATGTTGCCTTCCATACAGTATTATGGACCTCACGTTGCCTTCCATACAGTATTATGGACCTCACGTTGCCTTCCATACAGTATTATAGACCTCATGTTGCCTTCCATACAGTATTATGGACCTCACGTTGCCTTCCATACAGTATTATGAACCTCACGTTGCCTTCCATACAGTATTATGGACCTCACGTTGCCTTCCATACAGTATTATGGACCTCACATTGCCTTCCATACAGTATTATGGACCTCACGTTGCCTTCTATACAGTATTATGGACTTCATGTTGCCTTCTATACAGTATTATGGACCTCACATAGTCCTCCACACAGTATTATGGACTTCACGTTGCCTTCCATACAGGATGCCAACACAGTTGAAAGTGTGATGCTGGCAGGGTAAGGGGGCAGTGCCGGCGCCAGGGGCCAAATATAATCACCCTGCGGGCTAGATTTGGGCTGCGGGCCTAGGTTTGACATGTGTGCTCTAGAAGCAAATGAAAAAATAAAGTGATGAATATTTGTTCCCAGGTTCCTTCTAGTCCTCGGATTTCTGTACTTACTGGAAACTATTAAAGGGAACCTATCAGGACAGTTTTACTACTGAAACTGGTAGTATGCTGGTGTAGATCTTTCAGTGATCTGATTTGCCACCGCTGAGGAATCAAGCTGTGAAGCTACATGCAAATTAGCCTGAATGTGCACTGTGGGCGTGTTGGTGATCTCAGAATATATAGACACATCCCCAATGCACCTCCAGGCTAATTTGCAAATGGCTCCAGGCTCGACATTTCAGCGAGGTCACATCAGATTCCCATAAGGCCAGGAACTTATTTTTGCATTGTTGCACTAGGACTTAAATATCCGTGCCACTAGTTTCTGTAGTAAAATCGTCCCTACAGGTTTCCTTTAAGTTCGCTCCCGAGTTGTCCCTAATTTTTACAAAGAAAGCAGCTGAATGTGATATACAGCTGGTCTCATAGGTCCCTTTATACCGAGTTCTGTGTTGGGAGATCACAAAATCACTGCGACCACTGCAACTAGATATTGTTGAATCTTGTTTATTTAATGCACTTTTTGCACATTTTTCCAGACATGACAATTTCCATTATGTGTGAATGTTCCCTATATAAGCAGTGTCTCTGGGTTGTAGCATAGTAGTAACTTGCAGCATCTCATAGGGCACTAGATTGGCCATTCAGAGACCTAAAAAATATCATATTTCCCATCCCATAGGGATGTTGTAATGGTGACTTGGAAACAGATGCGTCTAAGAAATGATTGAGCAGAATATTTAACAATCTGAGAAAAGTATAAAATCAAGAACTAATGTTATAGAATGAAGGCAGCACAGGTTGTTTTTAGTTTTAAGGTGGATTGTGTAATGCTTTTCTTTCCCTGTAGGGGCACTGTAGGAAAATTTAGCATTTGATGTTGTGATGTGACTGATCACATAATCGCTGGATTCCTTGCTACAAAGAGTCACTTTTGTTCTGGAGGACCTGACATGTCTTCTTCTTACACAGGTTGCCTTAAATTTCAGTGTGGATTGTGTAATGCTTTTCTTCTCCTGTGGGGGCACTGCAGGAAAATTTTAGCATTTGATGGCAGCTTCTATACTAGATTACATCTGATCACTTAGGATCCCAGTAGTCGGACACATTATAAGCCAATCATTATAAGATCTGTGGGGGTCTGACACCTGACATCCCCAGTGATTAGTTGGTCTTGCGGCGGTTATAAGAAAAGTGAGAGTAGCCAGATCATCATAGCTCTGTACACTGACTAGTGGCCATTTTTGGGTAGTGCAGCTCAGCTGCTATTCACTTCAATAGGAGTTCAGCTGCAGTACCCAAGAATGACCACTACATGGTGTTGCATTTAAATCCGGCCGCTACGAGAAGACGTTGGTGGGGGTGTCGGGTGTGGGACCTCTACCAATCTGACATTAACAGGTCATCATTGTTGTAGTCCTGGACAGCTCCTTTAATCCTTGGTTATGACTATTGAATGAATAATGTGCAGGTTTTGTCTATATCATAATAAGCCGGAAGAAGGACATAATAATAATAAAAAATACCGCTATCTGGTTTTCCGTAGTTCTGTCTCCTCGGTGCCAAATCTTTGCGATAATATCCTAATTCATTCATTGAAAGCGATTCCGGCTATAGATATTCATTAGAATTAATAACCGATGCAGATTTTGCCCCTTATTTGCCTAATTAATTATTCTGCAAACCGTATCGTTTGGAAGAAAAACGAACAAACGGGGGAAAAAAAAAAAAGGATAAAACCCCCGTCAGGCATTTTGCAGACTCTATTTTGTGTACAGGCTCGGGCGCTTACTGTAACATTGACTCACAGTATTTTCTGAGCCGCACATCAAACAGACTGCAATCTCTGCTGAAAATAATTGCGCGTGGCATAATTGAGAGGCTTGGCCAAAGGAAGTCCAGTAGGTCCAGACTGGTATAAATCAGATTTTGGGAATGTAAGATAAAGCCGCCACATGCCTAGATGGTGTGCCCAATTAGCCTGGAATGAGTTGGCCGGTAACTTCATGCAGCCACATACACAACCTGCTCCAGTGAAAATGATCCCAGTCATTATCTCTTCAATCCCAGCCCTTCTTCCTGCGTCGCTGTTAGTGCCCACAATGTACCACCAGGACACAGCCGCAGACAATACTGCCACTGGCTTCCTGACAGCTTAATTATACAATGCCGGGCTATTATCCATTGACTAGAGTGATGGGTGTATGATTCACAGCAACCTCCCACTTCAGTGCAATGGGACAGGAGAATATGCTGAAAATGCCTCTAGATTACACAGCATATTGTCTTCATCCACGCTACATCAAAATCGCCCAAAACGCGTTTTGCTGCTATCTGCTTTCCTGGGGGGGTGTACAGGGGGGGGGGGGGGTTTATAAATGAAATCTCAAGCTGCAAAGGTTAACCCCTTCTCCTACAGAATGCACTGGATGTTGTTTTGAAACTGGTAGGGATGTGCGATCATGGCCTGTGCAGATGGAGCAGAGTTTATTGCACCAGGGTGTGTACTAGCACAGAAAATTAACAAAATGTTGAGATCTCCAAAGGTGTCCGTCACATGGTAAAAACTTGACCAGTGGGTCCTAGCAAAATGGGAATGGCCAAGTACAATCAGGTCCCTTTAATTAATATTATTTATTTCCAGACCCCAGTATATTTCCTAAATATATTCAGGCCCCAGACCATATTCCCTAAATATATTCAAACCCCAGACCATATTCCCTAAATATATTCAGACCCCAGACCATATTCCCTAAATATATTCAGACCCCAGACCATATCCCCTAAATATAATCAGACCCCAGACCATATACCTTAAATATAGTCAGACCCCAGACCATATCCCCTAAATATATTCATACCCCAGACCATATCCCCTAAATATATTCAGACCCCAGACCATATCCCCTAAATATATTCAGACCCCAGACCATATCCCCTAAATATATTCAGACCCCAGACCATATACCTTAAATATAGTCAGACCCCAGACCATATCCCCTAAATATATTCATACCCAGACCATATCCCCTAAATATATTCAGACCCCAGACCATATCCCCTAAATATATTCAGACCCCAGACCATATCCCCTAAATATATTCAGACCCCAGACCATATCCCCTAAATATATTCATACCCCAGACCATATCCCCTAAATATATTCAGACCCCAGACCATATCCCCTAAATATATTCAGACCCCAGACCATATCCCCTAAATATATTCAGACCCCAGACCATATCCCCTAAATATATTCAGACCCCAGACCATATACCTTAAATATAGTCAGACCCCAGACCATATCCCCTAAATATATTCATACCCAGACCATATCCCCTAAATATATTCAGACCCCAGACCATATCCCCTAAATATATTCAGACCCCAGACCATATCCCCTAAATATATTCAGACCCCAGACCATATCCCCTAAATATATTCATACCCCAGACCATATCCCCTAAATATATTCAGACCCCAGACCATATCCCCTAAATATATTCAGACCCCAGACCATATCCCCTAAATATATTCAGACCCCAGACCATATCCCCTAAATATATTCATACCCCAGACCATATCCCCTAAATATATTCAGACCCCAGACCATATACCTTAAATATAGTCAAACCCCAGACCATATCCCCTAAATATATTCATACCCCAGTCCGTATCCCCTAAATATACAGGTGCATTTCACTAAATTAGAATACCATCAAAAAGTTAATTTAATTCAGTTCTTCAATTCAAAAAGTGAAACTCCTATATTATATAGAGTCATTACAGAGTGATCTATTTCACGTGTTTATTTCTGTTAATGTTGGTGATTATGGCTTACAGCCAATGAAAATACAACAGTCATTATCTCAGTAAATTAAAAAAAATTAACAAAAAACACCTGCAAAGGCTTCCTAAGCATTTAAAAAGGTCCCTTAGTCTGTTTCAGTAGGCTCCACAATCATGGGGAAGACTGCTGACTTGACAGATGTCCAGAAGGCAGTCATTGACACACTCCAGAAGGCCCCAGAGTCTGGAGGAAGAGTGGAGAGGCCACAATCCAAGCTGCTGGAGGTCTAGTGTGAAGTCTCCACAATCAGTGATGGTTTGGGGGGCCATGTCATCTGCTGGTGTAGGTCCACTGTGTTTTATCAAGACCAAAGTCAGCGCAGCCGTCTACCAGGAGATTTTAGAGCACTTCATGCTTCCCTCTGCCGACAAGCTTTTTGGAGATGGAAATGTCATTCTCCAGCAGGACTTGGCCCCTGTCCACACTGACAAAAGTACCAATACCTGGTTTACACACAACAGTATCACTGTGCTTGATTGGCAGCAAACTCGCCTGACCTTAACCCCATAGAGAATCTATTATAGAGAATCTATGGGGTATTGTCAAGAGGAAGATGAGAGACACCAGACCCAACAATGGAGACGAGCTGAAAGCCGCTATCAAAGCAACCTGGGCTTCCATAACCCCTCAGCAGGGCCACAGGCTGATTGCCTCCATGCCACATTGCCGCATTGATGCAGTAAATGATGCACCAGGAGCCCCAACCAAGTACTGAGGGCATTTACTGAACAGACATTTCAGTAGGGGAACATTTCAGATTTTAAAAACATTTTTCAAGCTGTTGTTATAAAGTATTCTAATTTACTGAGATAATGACTTTTGTGTTTTCATTGGCTGTAAGCCATAATCATCAACATTAACAGAAATAAACACTTGAAATAGATCCCTCTGTGTGTAATGACTCTATATAATATAGGAGTTTCACTTTTTGTATTGAAGAACTGAAATAAATTAACTTTTTGATGATATTCGAATTTAGTGAGATACACTTGTATATATATATATAAAATATATATATAAAATATATATATATATATATATATATATATATATATATATAGAACAGACTATATACTTAATCTCCTTGATCTTTGCTCCGGTTCAGTTCTGTGGCAACAACGTATTGGTTCTTGATGCCGCTGAGCGAGGAAGCAGAAGTGTTCCCGACAAATGGGGACACAGATGTGATGTGAACCCAACCCTTCACACATAGGCGGATTATAATGAGGGCAATCTGAGCTACTGCCCGGGGCCCTGGGCCTCCAGGGGGCGCAGAGCTCCGGGGTGTCTATGGCCAGATTGCCCTCATTATATGTGCCGTGCCGCGACACATACCGACAGACAGTGGCGGGGGGGCCCCCAGACCACTCCCCCAGCAGCGGCGCACGGCCGCTACTTCTTCTTTGCCCGGGCCAGCACTGCAGCTGTTAACTTCCCTGTGCTGGCCCGGCCGCATCACTGCTAGGAGACACGGCCCTGTGCGCGGCCGTGTCTCCTAGCTGTGACGTCACGCAGTGCGCGCCCGGCCTGCACTGCTACTTACCACCAGAGAGGAGCTGGAGGACTGGAACCGAGCCGGGGGATGGTGAGTGTGTGTGTGAGAGTGTGTGTGAGTGAGTGTGTGAGAGTGAGTGTGTGTGTGTGTGTGAGAGTGTGTGTTTGTGTGTGTGTGTGTGCAGGCAGATAGCATTGTGTGATGTCTGTTTATATGTATTTTTGTGTTTCAAATCTGTTTATGCGTGTATGTATATGTCTGTATATGTTTGTGTGTGCGTGACTGCGTGTGGCCTCCCGCTGTCTCTGGGGGGGGCGCCGTGCGGCCTCCTGCTGTGTATAGATGGCGTCATGTGGCCTCCTGCTGTGTATAGATGGCTAGGTGCGGCCTCCCGCTGTCTCTGGGGGGGACATCATGCGGCCTCCCGCTGTGTATAGACGGCGCCGTGCGGCCTCCCGCTGTATGTAGATGGCGCCATGCGGCCTCCCGCTGTGTATAGACGGCGCCGTGCGGCCTCCCGCTGTATGTAGATGGCGCCGTGCGGCCTCCCGCTGTGTATAGATGGCTACGTGCGGCCTCCCGCTGTGTATAGATGGCTACGTGCGGCCTCCCTCTGTGTATAGATGGCTACGTGCGGCCTCCCGCTGTGTATAGATGGCTACGTGCGGCCTCCCGCTGTGTATAGATGGCTACTTGCAGCTTCCTGCTGTGTATAGATGGCTACGTGCGGCCTCCCGCTGTGTATAGATGGCTACGTGCGGCCTCCCGCTGTATATAGATGGCGCCGTGCGGCCTCCTGCTGTGTATAGATGGCTACATATGGCCTCCTGCTGTGTGTAGATGCCGCCGTGCGGCCTCCCGCTGTGTATAGATGGCTACGTGCGGCCTCCCGCTGTGTATAGATGGCTACGTGCGGCCTCCCGCTGTGTATAGATGGCTACGTGCGGCCTCCCGCTGTGTATAGATGGCTACGTGCGGCCTCCCGCTGTGTATAGATGGCTACGTGTGGCCTCCTGCTGTGTGTAGATGGCTACATGTGGCCTCCTGCTGTGTGTAGATGGCTACGTGCGGCCTCCCGCTGTGTATAGATGGCTACGTGCGGCCTCCCGCTGTATATAGATGGCTACGTGCGGCCTCCCGCTGTGTATAGATGGCGCCGTGCAGTCTCCTGCTTTGTATAGATGGCTACGTGTGGCCTCCCGCTGTATATAGATGGCTACGTGCGGCCTCCCGCTGTCTCTGGGGGGGCGCTGTGCGGCCTCCCACTGTGTATAGATGGCTACGTGCGGCCTCCTGCTGTGTATAGATGGCTACGTGCGGCCTCCCGCTGTATATAGAAGGCTACGTGCGGCCTCCTGCTGTGTATAGATGGCGCCGTGCAGCCTCCCGCTGTGTATAGATGGCTACGTGCGGCCTCCTGCTGTGTATAGATGGCTACGTGCGGCCTCCCATTGTATATAGATGGCTACGTGCAGCCTCCTGCTCTGTATACTGTAGGTGGCTACGTGCGGCCTCCTGCTGTGTATAGATGGCTACGTGCGGCCTACCGCTGTGTATAGATGGCACCGTGAGGCTTCCTGCTGTGTATAGATGGCTACGTGCGGCCTCCTGCTGTGTATAGATGGCTACGTGCGGCCTCTTGCTGTGTATAGATGGCTACGTGCGGCCTCCCGCTGTGAATAGATGGCTACGTGCGGCCTCCCGCTGTGTATAGATGGCTAATTGCGGTCTCCCGCTGTGTATAGATGGCTACGTGTGGCCTCCCGCTTTGTATAGATGGCTACGTGCGGCCTCCCGCTGTGTATAGATGGCTACGTGCGGCCTCCTGCTGTGTATAGATGGCTCCGTGCGTCCTCCCACTGTGTATAGATGGCACCGTGCGGCCTCCTGCTGTGTATAGATGGCACCGTGCGGCCTCCTGCTGTGTATAGATAGATGGCTACGGGTGCTCGATATTGAGTCATAGCCTTACATTAATTGTATGTGACCACAATGCAGAAATGCTCCAGATTTTTTTTGAGCGTTTCTGCATCTTCCTGGCAGAAAGGCAGAAAAAACGAATGCGGATTGTACATGCGGATTGTACATGCGTTTTTCCTGTCAGGGACATGCGGATGTGAAGCGCTTTCCAAGCAATTTTAGCATCACTTGGAAAGTGCTTGTCAACTTGGTCACACTATATAAATCCATGCAACCGGCATGGATTTATATAGTGTGACCGTAAAAGAATGGTAAAAAATAAATATATACTTACTTTCTGATGGCCTGCCAATGTCAGCGGTCGCGTGACCCGTCACATGACTAAATGACGTCACGGCAGGTCCTTTTCAGACCATCGCGAGCTGCCGGCAAGCCAGGATGCATCGGATAAAGACACCGGGGGCCGTCAGAAGGTAAATATAATATTTATTTTTTATTTTATTCTTTTTTTTACAGGTACTATGGTACCCGGGTCCAGAGGAGAGTCTCCTCTTCTCCAAACCCGGGTACCATCCGCACATTAAACGCATGGATTCTGCATGTACAGATGCAGTGATGCGGATTCCATGTGTTCTAATGCAAGTCAATGGCGGCATAAACGCCGCGCTTCTGCAAAATAATTGGTAATGCTGCGGATTTTTCCGAAATTTCCGCAGCATATACACAGCACATGCGGATTATCATTGGGGAACATGGCAGACCTTCCACCAAGCGTTTCTGCAGCGGAATTGCCGCTGCGGAAACGCTTAAAAAACGCATAGTGGGCACACAGCCTAAAAAAAATTATTATAATTAATATTGTGCCAAATTAATTTCACGTGAACTATCACATGATCTATCACAGGGGATCATGTGACATGTGATACATCAGGTGTGTGTGTGTGGGGGGGGGGGGCACGCCTTCTAAACTGCCCGGGGTCCCTTGCTACTCTTGATCTACCCCTGCCCTCACATGATTGCAGGAGCTCTCAAAATCCAACATTGCTTTTAGGTAGCCCTAATGTAACGCCAACCAGGGACCGTCTGCATAGAGCTTGCATGATCGTCTTGTGTTTTCCATTTTTTATTTTTTTTCATTTGCTTTCTTATTTTACTATGCTACAAGAAACCCTCTGTAATCAGGACATGCCACTGGCTATGACGCTATAAATCTAATGGGCCACATAGTGGTGGCGGCGGCACACTGTGCGCTTACATTATGTAGGCAATGCTAACTTTCACTCCACCCAATGGAAAGATTAAGCTATTTTTTTGTTGTTTTGGGTTTTTTTTTGTTGTTGTTTTTTATTACTTTTTTTTGCAGGACACAAAAAGTAGACTAAAGCCGTGACTCTCCTAGGTATCATAATCCAGTTGTGCTTCTTCATCATCGACTTTTACCCAGTTATTTTCAGGACAGATATACACTAAAAAGTATCAGTATAGATTTTTTTTTTATGTTTTATATAATTCTTACGTTTATGTCATTTGCATCACTAAAGAACACGGCTACAAGCGCATAAACTGTGTGACCTTGCTTCCTATGTTTCCATAGTCAGATGGGAACATTTGTACTAAGTCGACTGATACTTTTATTCTTTTTTTTATGTTGTATCTTTTATATTTTTTTATTATTTATAAAATGTATTTATTTTTTTTATATTTATTTATAAAAAATATACAGTATATATTTTATATTATTTTACTGACCTTACATATTTAGAGGGGTTTTCTTATTTTATGATCTTCAGGCGTGCGCCGCTTCCTTGATGATTGACATTTCGGATGACCGGGCACTGGCCCGGACTATGTGCTCTCGGATGCTTTTATCGGAGGACTGAAGCCGCCTGGATTCACCGATCAGCAGCAACGAGCTTGCAATCGCTGCGCTTCTCACCTATGAAACTGGCCTCTTCTGATAGACTGCAGAGGTAGCCGGTAACTTAGGCAACGAGCTGTAAACTATAAAATTAATCCCTGAGAACGGAGAGGATTTTTAATTAAAGGTAAATTGCAAAGTTGCTCTTTGCAATTTTACCCATTTAATTAGATGAAAAAAAAGGCCTTTAAATCTAGCAGTTATTGTAGGGGGGGGGCACTTACTTCTTATTATGCAAATACAAAACAACAAACACATGGAGAGAGTTTAATTTTTTTCTTTCTTTTTTTTTCGTGATAATCTGTATCATGTGAATCATGTCTGTAGACTGCTTGGATCCAGCAACTTTTCTTGTTCCTCGATCCAAGTGAAAAAGTCTGTTTCAAGGCTGTTTTGGCTTCGCTGGCTGCCAAAAGAAACATGCTGCGTTTACCACCTACAGGCACCAAAGACCCATCATTATTGCCGCTTTATTAAAGAGCGCGCGCTATCATTTAGAATGCTTTCTTTTGTTTGTATATAAATGTAGGATTTTGGATTGCTATCCTCCCCCTTCTTTCTACCTCTACCCTCCATGTTTTGTTTTTTTTAATCAGATCCGTCTTGATACCGATCGTGGGGTTTGAACATTTGTTCCGAATTGTTGCACTGGCAATTAAAAGCTGTAATTTTTTTTTTTATTTTATTTTTTTATTTATTTGTTGTTTTTTTTTAATTTATTTTTTTTTTAAGTAGAAGGATGTGCCCTACTGTGCTGGGTATTCGCATCACCCTCCCTGTCAGGCCGTTTCTCACTAGTATTGTGGCATCATGGAGAGGAGCTAATTGGATTTGTTGTCACCTCCTGAAGCTGCCAGGAGCTCACGTCTGCTTTGGTTACTGATGAAGACATCACGGTGACAGGCTTAGAGATGGCTCAGCTGGCGTCCTAGGGCCACTAATAGAGCCATGTTGATTTAATGTCCGAGCGGAGAGGTACAGGCAAGCTGTTCAAGTTTTTGATTCCAAAGGAAGCAGCGATAGGCGATGGTGGGTAGTTGTGGATCAGTAAATAAACTTCTGCGACTTGAACCTCCTCTAATTGTCACCGGATCAATATACCACCCAACATGATTTGAAGTGTGGCCCAAATCCTGGAGCGAAACTAATGGGCAATGGGCAAGAAATTAAAAAAAAAAAAAACTCCATAAGAGAGATCTGGTTGAAGAAGTCATTTTTACTGTTTATTTAGAATTAAAAATATACATTTAGATATTATTATTTATAATATTTATTATCATTTTATTATTACTATTATAAATTTTATTTTCAGCTATTTTAAATTATGCTTTATGACTTTTATCTTACTTTTTATATTATTATTTCTGGCCTTTTTTATTTATTTATAGTAGGTTATTTGACTTAATACAAAAAGTAAACATTTTTGTGACTTATTTTTTAGATGATTATTTCTGGCCTTTTTTCATTGTTTTGTATCTTGTTATTTTGATTTTTTGACTTTTTGTATTATGTTTTGTGACTTTTGTTTTTTTAGATTATTATTTCTGGCCTTTTTTCATTGTTTTATATTGTGTCATTTGACTTTTTTTACTTTGTGTTTCATTTTCCTTTTTTTTCCTTTTTTACATTATGTTTTTGTGACTCTTCTTACTTTTTTACATTATGTTTTGTAGTGTTTTTTATGTTGCTTTTATACACATTTTCTTCACCTTTTTGCAATATACAAGAAACAACAAAGTGGGAAAAATTGGACCCAAAAGCATCCATGTCATGTTTTTTTTGTCCAGTATACCTTTTGCTATTCACCTCCCCAGTGCCGAGTTCTGTGTCCTTTTACTCTGACTACTGTTTTTCCTGCTCCTTGGCTTGTCAGGTTATGGCGGCTGCTGCAATTTCATCTGCAAAGGTCATTTGAACCACCACTCCTGTGGCAGGACACCGCCTGAGTATTCAGGTAGTTGGCGTTCCTGCTACTACTACTCAATCCCTAGTACATCAGTTGTCTGTTCTACCTCTGCTACACAGGCACCATCACTGCAAACTCACCTCTGCTACTTCTGCCACTGCTCCACAACTCTGCTATTCCTATCATTGCTGTTTCCGCTCTGCTACATCATCCTCTGCTACTACAACTCTGCTATCTTTCATCGCTGCACAGCTCCTGTACACCAGCCTCTGCAGTTCCAGCTCTTCTACATCTTTATCCGCTGTTCCAGCACTGCTACATTGGTTTCTACCTCAACACCTCTCTACACCATCTTATCTCCCCAGCTGTACCTATGCCATCTGTCCGAGTTGCTTTAAGATGTGCTTACTTAGATCAGAGGCTTCATGGAGGTGAGACGTAATACATTTCCTGCAAAAAACTCACTTTGCCACTATATGAAAATGCATTGAGGATGGGCCAGTGCACTTTTAGAGCATCGATCTGTCCTCTTACCCCATACCTAGCCCCCCAAAAGTCATCTCCAGTGCTACGTCATGAATATCGCACATTAAATCTTGCTCTGTACACTCTCTTCTGTGGGCAAAGGCGTCAATGATGTACTGCGCATGCACTGGTCAGGAAAGGCACATGCACAAGATTTCATAACTGGATTTTCTCTGTGCTGCAACATCGTTTCGGAGCCAGTAAGGTTTGCTGCAACTTGTCTTTTAATGCCAAACATGGGGACTAAGGGGTAACGTTTCTCCTTGTGGAGAGTGACAAGCCAAGCCTGGCATGCCAGAGGGAGGAGACTTATAAGCCATGCAATGCTCCTCCGGGAAATTAAATATGCAAATCATCTCTTCAGAGAGGAAGAGGACTTGAACTCTTGCACCTCCTATTGGAAGCAACGATCCTAAAAGTCATTATCAACTCTTTAGCGAGCCTTGCAATATGACTTAGGATATTAGCCAAATCAGAATCTCAATTTGCAGACACGGTGTTTCAGGGCTTTTCCCCTCATCAGTGCAAAGTATGAGATCTGTTTTGGCTAAGTGAGAGGCTCTGGACTCAGGTCTAAGAGGTAACGTTTCTCCCTGTGGAGAATGACAAGCCAAAGCCGGCATGTCAGAGTGAGGGGGACGTATAAGCCATGTGTGGCGCCGTGCTGCGCATTGGTGCCACAGAACCCAGAAGGGCGCATGGATGGACTTCTCCACAAGAGGCCCTCACACATTCACACACCTCCACCCTACCACCTCAGACCAGCAGAGGGAGCCCGTTAGGGATATATATAGGGAGGGTGGAGCCAGGCAGCTCAGTCAGAAGTCAGAAGTTAGTTGAGAGTAGTCAGACTGAGAGAGAGTCTGAGAGCGTGCTGACGCTCAGAGACAAGCGATGAGGCAGCACTCTCGCTGCTGTGCTTAGGCGAGCCAAGCCCTACAGCACGTGTGAGGGCCCTGAGTGTGGCCAAAGGCAAGAGGAGAAGGAAGAAGTAACGAGGGGGCAGAGGAGCATACCAGGCTCACCCTGAGATATATACCAGACACCGGGTCCACGCCTACGGGATCCCTTTATACCCAGTAGGGACCACCGGAACCCCTGGAGAACTACAAGTCCCAAGTTTACCAAACGCTGACTACAGTACCAGAGCTAGGAGTCACGGAGGCCCCAGCGTCCAGGGAGAGTGATCTCCAAAAGAAGGCCCTACCACCAGGTCAGCAGGTGCAAGGAGAGAGACAGTACCAAGCTAGGCCTAGTTCCAGGCAGGCCAGAAGCTTAGCGAGTAAAGCCACGGATCAGGAGGCCATATACCCGCTGGGGAGAGTCCAAAAGTGCGCCCTTCGCCCGGAGTACCCTGGACCGTGCCTGCAACATCACCAGTAAAGGTACTGAAGCTTACCCCTGTGTGAGTGTCCGTCTTTCCTCCGGGACCGTCCTGCCTTCTCTCCCCAGCATCCACCATCTACCCCTACACTGCCCTGGAGCTAGCTCTACCTGTGGAGAGCCACACCATCCCTGCTGCCGTAACACCAGCTCCAGAGGGCTGCTCCGCAGCAGCAGCTCCCTTTGGCCGCAATCCACAGGTGGCGTCACGAACTTTCCAAATTCCCTGTAAATATCCCCTTTTTACTGACAGCCCTGGGTCACGGACCGGGCCAGCCACCGTGATATTCCCCATACCGGCATCCATAAGAGGCCCGGCTGCCGAGTACCCCACGGCCCAGGGGGCGCGTCACATGCATGCGCCTCTGCTAAACTAAATATGCAAATTGTCTCTTCAGAGAGGAAGAGGACCTAACATGAAGATGTAGCTTTCCAAACCCTAAAGTTACTGAAAGGCTCCCTCTAAAATAAAACTTCTGTAAACTGCAATGCTGCAGAGGAGCAGCCATCTCTTGGTATCATGCTCCACAATCACATCTGAAGTTTTTACTAGTGAATTGTTACAATCCATATTTTGTTAAGAATCTCATAGCCCGGTTTAAATGCAATAACGGGGACTTTGTAGAGGTAATTGAATCTTAGAAATTCAAATTCACCAACTTTGTTAAACTTATCCCCAAAATTGAATTTGCAGCAAATCGCAAGTATGGCAACTCCAATTGCAAAAGACGTGTAACACTCAGTTCTCCCAGGACTTTAGCTCTTCAACTCAAACACATCTTTAATGATGTCCGAGTGACCTCAATATATATGGCTATGTGTAAACGGATGGTAGGTGCTGTCCTGTCACACACGCCATGTTTATTCAGTGTTTGATAGGTTTCTTTCCCTACCTCTATTACTGAGCTGTGAGTAGTGCCGTCCGTCCTCTAACTATCGAAATTCACCACAAAATATCTGCTGCATTCCCTGCCATGGCTTTTATACAGACTATGATAGTCCCTCCTGATTGGCTGTGCTATACCATATGATGTGATATCTGCAAGGCATTATGGGGAAGCCTGAGCATCCGCAGCTGAGGTCAATTGAGCCAGCGAATTTCCTAAGATTTGACACCAATTTGATTTACATCAAATCAATTTGTCCGCTCTCTAGTGCTTTGTGTTAAACATTTTTTTTAAACAAAAAATCTAATTATACTTTATCCACAGGATAGGGGATAACTTGCTTAACACTACGAATCCAACTGCTGGAACCCCCAGTGATCCCAAGATCGGGGCTCTGGAACCTTGAAAACAGGGCTCTGAAGCCCCAACCTGAATGGAGCAGAAGTGCACATGCTCAGCCTCTGCTTCATTCATTGTCTATGGACCTGCTGAGCTCTGCATTGTGCTGGATAGGGGATAACTTTCTGATCACTATGGGTCTGACTGCTGGAACCCACAGTGATTCTAAGACCTGAATGTAATCGACGTGTGCATGCTCGATCTCTGCTTCATTCATTGTCTATGGAGCTGCTGAGCTCTGCATTGTGCTGGATAGGGGATAACTTGCTAATCGCTAGTAGTCTGACTGCTGGGAACCGCAGTGATTCTGAGACCTGGATGTAGTGCACATGTGCATGCTCAGCCTCTGCTCCATTCATTGTCTGTGGAGCTGCGGAGCTCTGAACTGGATAGGGGATAACTTGCTGATCGCTGGCAGTCCAACTGCTGGGACCTGCAGTGATCCCAAGACTTGAATGTAGTGGACATGCACATGCTCGCTTCTTCTCCATTCATTGTCTATGGAGCTGCTGGGCTCTGCGCTGAATGGGGGATCACTTGCTGATTGCTAGGAGTCTGACTGCTGGGTCTCGCAGTGATCCGGAGACCAAAATGTAGTGGAGCTGTGCATGCTCGGTCACTGCTCCATTCATTGTCTATGGAGCTGCTGAGCTCTGCGCTGCGCTGGATAGGGGATAACGTGCTGATCACTAGGGGTCTGACTGTTGGGTCTCGCAGTGATCCTGAGACCTAAATGTAGTGGAGGTGTGCGTGCTCGGTCTCTGCTCCATTCATTGTCTATAGGGCTACTGAGCTCTGCGCTGCGCTTGATAGGGGATAACTTGTTTTTTTTGGGAATAATCCTTCAAAGCTCTAGTCTCTATCTTGTGGCCCTTCAGCTATTGGAAAACTGCAATTCTCATCATGTTGGGGGTTGTAACTCCACGATGGCTGGACGCCACTGCTTTTTAAGGCTGTGCTAATAAGTCGCCGTCATGTTGCGTTAACTGAACTTTGGCCGCAACGTGTGAACACATCCTGTTGGGATCAGCGGGGATTCTAGTTCCCTCTCTCATTTTACCCAGAGGGAAAATACCTAATTTCTTTCTACATAAATTTTACTTAACTATGTAATTATAGATGAATCCTATTAGTTTTAAAATTGCCTTAGTGGTTAAAAAGGTGTTTAAATGTAATGCGAACTGGTAAGGAAATTAATTCTTTACTGACTTTTTTTTTTACATTTACTGGTAATCATCTGGTATTCAAGTTGTTTTAATTGTTTTATCATTCTCTCGTCATTATGGAGAAAGCAATCGCCTGGTTAAATACATGTGCACATCTCCGTCCTGCATCTTCATTTAAACCTACAAATTGTTCTGCATTAGAAATTAAAATTGTCAATTCTTCTTTTTTTTTTTTTTTTCGTTTTAGCTCAAGGACCATCGGACTGGAAAAAATATATAGAGAGAGAGAGAATGGAAAAGTTTGATAATTTGTAAACCCTGTGGAGGGGCTGTGAGCCTCGCGCTGTCATTAGCCCTGACCCACTTCTCTGCCGCTACCACTCAAACATGGTTGCAGTCTGTATAATGCCGCATTTTTATTATTTTTTTTCAAGAAAACCTTACAAACTTTGATATATCTCTAGGACTAAGGGGATTATCCTTGACTGTGAACACAAAGTGCAGTTTTCTCAAGTTTTGTTTCTTGACAAAGTTCTGCAAAAAGTTTTACAAACTTTTTTTTGAACTTTTATGCTACTACAATTATTCACTAAATCAGTCCTAAATACTATCAGAGCCCTGTGGCCGTGCAAAACAGTAGACACCATCACTCTATGTGCTGCCACATGGTGCATCCATGTCGCACCATATTCTCCAATAGAAGCAATGCTTCTTTTATATAGCACCCAATGTACAGTAGCTTGTGCCTGAAAATAAAAACTCTATATGCCTCCATGTGAAACCAAAAGCATTGGAAGGTACAGTGTGTGTGGACTTCTTTGGGTGCCTTGTTACACCTCTACAAAAATAGCACGGAGTCCTGGTAAAAATATTAGGTTACAACGTTTCTGTGCACGCTTGGTCGGCAATTTTCGAAGCGTTGGGATTGCATTTGCATTAAAAAGTTACACATCTATACAAATCATAGCTGTCTTGAAAATTGTATAGAACAGATACATTAAAAGGAACCTGTCACCAGTTTTTTTCCAGCTAATCTGAGAGCAATATAATGTAGAGACAGAGACCCTGATTACAGTGATGTGTCACTTACTGGGCTGCTTGCTGTAGTTTTATCAGCAGGTGATTATCACTAGAGGACTAGTAAACCTGCTGCCAAGTAGTCCTCCTTTTTCATGATCTCTGTATAACCCAGTCCCCACCACTGATTGGCTGCTTTCTGCCTATGCACAGTGTACTCAGAAATTGGGCAATCAGTGTTGTGGGTGGGGTTATATAGGGCTCAGCATTCAGAGAACTGCTAGATTGGCAGCAGAGAAAACTGTGATTTTATCAAAACTACACCAAAGTAAGTGACAAATCACTGGAATCAGGGTCTCTGCCACTAGATCATTCTGCTCTCAGATGGGGAAGCAAAAACTTGGTGACAGATTCCCTTTAAAAGGGTTCGCCGCCCACATGATTAATGTTTCAGAGAGGACCCATGCCGTTAAATATAATAAAATGAGGCATACTCACTCCTGTACTCCACACACAGCTATGTCAGGCCTGAAGCGGTGACGTCACCAACAACCAGCGACCTAATTGGTTGCAGGATCAGGACACTAGTGACATCATCGCTACCGGCCTGGGATGGACAGTTGAAGTAGCAGCAATGGTGTGGAGAATCCAGCCCGGGGGTGAGTTTGCCATGTTTTTTGTTTTCGTGGTATAGATCCTCTCTTGCATATTTGTTATTTGGGCTGAGAACTCCTTTACTGTTGCAGCCATTTCATCATGCATAAAAAGTTTTAAATTGCGCAAAAACCTGCAAAGCAAATTTGACGCATTTGTCTCCTGCACTTATCTAACATTGGGAAGTTGTACTGCCACGGTAAAAAATAGAAAAACCTGCACTTGTGTAATTTGTGCCAACATTTGATGAATATGGAGTTGACGGAGGTGACGTCAATGCATTAAATATTTGCTGGAAATTACTCCATCTTTGATCTATGTGGGTCTCAGTGCTTGCACCTCCTTTCAAAACCAGGAATTTGATGTTTCGCCCCCAGCAGTTTGCCCCCAGCAATTCGCCCCCGGGTACATTTTGCCCCCACACATTTCGTCCCCAGCATTTGGCCCCCAGGATGTTTTTCCCCCACACATTTCACCCCCACACATATCGCCCCCAGTTCGCCCCGGTCCGGGGGCGGAACGTGCAGGGGCGAATCTTCCTGGGGGCGAAATGATAGGGGCGAAATGTGTGGGGCCGAAATGTACCTGGGGGCGAACTGCTGGGGGCGAAACTTCCTATAACCTTTAAAACCAACCACCCTGCCCAGGTCATCCTCCATTATACAAGCAGCGCTGGGTTATAATGCCAGGTGTGCCACAGGACCAGTCAAAAATAAGAAGAGCACAACGTCCAATTCTTCCAAAATAATGAACGTTGCAGGTAAAAAAAAACAATGCTAGTCAATGGGTGCGAGAAACAAATCGCACAGCACAAGGATCATGCGTGTGCCATCTGATTTTTACACACCCATCTCATAAGAAAACTGACATTTCATCAGCCAAGTACAGTAAATTCACAACATAACCCGTCAGAATAGATAGATAGAACAGATAGATGGAAAGATGTCAGTGACATATATAATTAGTGCAGTACGTGTATAGTTTACTGTACATATATTTAGCTAATAAATAAAGAAAAAAATGGCGTGGGATTCTCCTTATTTTTAATAATCAGCTGAGGGAAAGCAGACAGCTGGGGGCTGGTGTTATCATTCTGGGAAGGAGCCAACATCCATGGATCTTCTCAGCTTATTAATAGCAGCTCACAGCTGTCTGCGTAGCTTTTACTGGTTATTATAAAGTGGGGACACAAAAGAAAATGACGCGGGGTCCCCCCTATTTTTAATAATCAGCAAGGCTAAGTAGACAGCGGAGAGCTGATATTAATAGGCTGGAAAGGGTCGATGGATATTCTTGATGCTTATGAGTGGCTTGCACCGTGCAGTGAACCCTCTGTATTTACTTTCATGCAGTCTTCTCTTTATGGTAGATTTGGATATTGATACGCCTACCTCCTGGAGAGTGTTGTTCACTTGGTTGGCTGTTGTGAAGGGGTTTCTCTTCACCATGGAGATTATTCTGCTATCATCCCCCACTGTTGTCTTCCGTGGGCGGCCAGGTCTTTTTGTATTGATGAGTTCACCAGTGCTTTCTTTCTTTCTCAGGATGTACCAAACTGTAGATTTTGCCACTCCTAATATTGTAGCAATTTCTCGGATGTTTTTTTTTCTGTTTTTGCAGCTTAAGGATGGCTTGTTTCACCTGTATGGATAGCTCCTTTGACCGCATGTTTACTTCTCACCAAAACCTTCCAAATGCAAGTACCACACCTCAAATCAACTCCAGGCCTTTTATCTGCTTAATTGAGAATGACATAACGAAGGGATTGCCCACACCTGTCCATGAAATAGCCTTGGAGTCAATAGTCCAATTACTTTTGGTCCCTTTAAAAACAGGGTGGCACATGTTAAGGAGCTGAAACTCCTAAACCCTTCATCCAATTTTAATGTGGATACCCTCAAATGAAAGCTGAAAGTCTGAACTTCAACTGCATCTGAATTGTTTTGTTTAAATTTCATTGTGGTAATGTCTAGAACCAAAATTAGAAAAATGTTGTCTCTGTCCAAATATATATGGACCTAACTGTATCTCTAAGACGGAAGCGTTATATTTAAAGATGCTGCAAATTTATCCAACGTCGGATAAACGCGACACAGATAGCAAAGCGGCCGCTAGGAAAACTGACTTCAAAACTTAACACTTACGATATGTTCCTGGATTTTTTTTTTTATTTTACAAGTGGTTGAAAAGCTGAAAAAAAAAAGAAAGTGAAGGAGGCCTTAATGTGAAAACTCCACTAATGGCCCATGTGACATGAGGAGCAGAGCCGCCGATGTCTCCTTATGTCGGAGCTATATAAATAAAAGGGAAATAATAATAGAATTCATCAGCTGACGAGTCCTCGGTAATAAGATCATCGAGGACGCTTGCGATTTCTTCCTACTTTCAAGCAATCAAGTGCATAGAGAACCAGGGAAAGAAATCCTGCTCCACTTAACAGGTAATTTCCCTTAGTGCCTTGTGACGAGTTAATCATTGTTGTTTTTTTTTTTCTGGAGTCTTAAAAATAACTTAAATGCTGAACCTTACGCCGGAGACGATCTTTAGGCATTATTTTATTTTATTTTTATTTTTTTTTTTATTAAAATGAATTCTTAATCATGAAACATCACAGTTTGTCTGGCGTAAATTCAACAACTAATTATTCTCTCAGCCCGATGCCGGGTGACATAAACAGACCTTTTGCTCGGGGAGTTTGGTCCAATTACCGCAAAACCGTCTTCAGTGAGTGTCCTCATCCCTCTTCACATTATAGGAAAGACACGGATCTTAGACGCTTTCTAAACAAAGGAACATATGGTGGCCGTCACAGGGCAGACCCTGCGCCGGAGATGAAAATAAACATAAATATGCCAGGAGGGGAAAAAAAAATTGTATTTGTTGGAGATGTATATTATTTTCACCTGCTGATATAAAATAGATGGACAGGATTCATCTATTTTCAGAAACTGCGCCACTTTTATCTGTGGCTGCCTCTGGTATTACATCAAATTAGACTGCAATACCAGACCCTGCCTGAGGACAAGAGTGGCGCTATTACAGGAGGAAAACAGCCATGTTTTTCTAATCTTTTACATATCAGGTTATATGAACATCGTAGAGGGATCTCAACTTCCAAATTCACAAGCTAGACGCACCATTTGCGAGTCTGTCGAATCGAGTTGTTAACATCTTCCAAATAGAAATTCCTTAAAAATCTGGATGCGTAAAACACATGGAGGCATAGCTATTAAGACGGGCCTTTATACACTAGTCTTAAAGGGATTTTGAAGTTACCCCAGTTGACTGGTCTTCGGCACCCCCATTAAGAATGAATGGAGCAGAAGTGGCCATGCTCGACCTCCGCTTCATTTAGACGAGGCTCTTTAGAGTCCCTTTCTCAGTATCTGTGGGGGTCCCAGGGAATAGAATAAGGGGTAATTTCCAAACTTGGCATAACCCCTTTAAGATCATTAGAGTGAAAGCAATGCATGACTCTCACTACATTTGGTGCAAATTGGGTTACCTTAAAACTCCCCAAAAAAATGAAATTGATGCCAGCAATGAGCAGTTTCAGATTGATTTTTGCAGTTCTTGTTTTGAACTTATAGAATAAATTCCTTTTTTTGTTCTGTATAAGCAGAACTATGTGTCTCCATGGTAACAGACAACCAAAAAGAACATGTAGTCTGATCCTGTAATACTTACTCCCCTCCATCTGATATAGGAAAAGGAGTATGATGGCAGGATCAGACTACATCGGGTTTGTTTGTAGTCTGTTACCATGGAGACACACACATCTGCATAGGAGCTTTATAAGGTTTTAATGAACACGATTTGTAAAGTTTATTTTCTTTTAGATTTACTTAGGAGGATTTTTTTTCTCAAATGGTAAAATAAGAGAGGGAGTGTAGAATCATCATATAATAATAATAATGATAATAATATTTTTTATTTTTATAGCACCAACATATTTCGCAGCACTTTACATTTTTATAATTATGTAAAGGACTACAACTCCCAGGATGCTCACTACTGACTATTCCACAACTGCTGGAGAGAAAAAAGTTTGCAAACCACTGGTCTGTAGTATAGATCCTTCTGTACCAGGGGTCAATTAGGATTTAGGCTTGCTGGGAGTTGTAGTCTCCTGAGAGCTTGAAACCAACAGATTGCAGACCATTGGCCTGCAATATGGATCGGTCTACACCAGTGGTCAGGGATGGTTTTAGCATGCTGAGAGTTGTAGTTTTTCAGCAGCCAGCAGGCTATTAGGTAGGAGACTACTCCCCTGCAGAATGAGCTCCTTTACACCAGCGGTCAGGAACGGATTGGGCATGCTGAGAGTAGTAGTTTCCAAACAACTTGAACACGACAGATTGCAGACCACTGGCCTTCAATATGGATCGATCTACACAAGCGGTCAGGGATGGTTTGGGCATGCTGAGAGTTGTAGTGTTTCAGCAGCTGGCTTGCCATAACTAGGAGACTACTGGCCTCCTTTACACCAGCGGTCAGGAATGGTTTGGGCATGCTGAGAGTTGTAGTTTCCAAACAACTTGAAACGACATTGCAGACCACTGGCCTTCAATATGGATCGATCTACACAAGCGGTCAGGGATGGTGTGGGAATGCTGAGAGTTATAGTATTTCAGCAGCTGGCTTGCCATAGCTAGGAGACTACTGGCTTGCAGCATGGACTCCTTTGCACCAGTGGTCGGGGATGGTTTGGGCATGCTGAGACTTGTAGTATGCGCTGTGCTTTGGTTCCTAATGGGCGTGTGTCTCTCGCAGTAGGTGCCCAGTCACACTGCACAATAGCCAATCATTCAGGGCCTGCAATATTTTGCAAGTAAATCCTAAACCGTGCAGAAATGGCATCTTGTGGGGTTATTCAATAAAAGTCAAAAAGCCACAAAGAGAGAAAAAAAATCTGTTGTGTAATGTGAACGGAGCCTACCTGCTGTAACGGGTCCGGGAGGCGGAACCTCTGAGCTACTATACAAGGGGGCGGCCCTTGTAAGGGAGCGGGTGGCAGTCTCTGGATGAACGGACAGGGAGATACGGCAAGTGATCAGGGCAGTCTCTGGGTAAGGGGTAGGTACGACCTGTGATGGCAGAGCCTCCGGGTAGGCTAGCAGGCAGATGGTAGATGGGTGCTCCCAGGTGAGCAAGCGAGAGTCTCTGGAATAGCAGGTGGTCACGGCACGTGACGGCAGAGCCTCCGGGCTGGCAGGCAGGCAGGTAACGGAGAAGCGCTCCCAGGTGAGCGGGCAAGAGTCTCTGGAATAGCTGGTGGTCACAGCACGTGACAACGGAGCCTCCGGACTGGCAAGCAGGCAGGTAACGGAGAAGCGCTCCCAGGTGAGCGGGCAAGCTGGTCCATAGACAGACTGACCGGAGTAGTAAGGCAGACCGTCGGACCTCAGGCAAGCAGGCAGGTAGCTGATATGCGCTCCCAGGTGAGCGGGCAGGCTGGTCCTTAGACAGACTGACAGGAGTAGTAAGGCAGACCGTCGGACCTCAGACTGGCAGACAGGTAACAAGTATTCAGGCAGGAATCAGGCAGGTAACTGGCAGGAATCAGGCAGGTAACTGGCAGGTAACTGGCAGATAACTGGCAACGGGACCTGAGGGCTGAATCACAGGTGAGACACAGGTGCAAACAACATTGCTCGGGCACCTCCATTTTGGAGGAGGTGCCTTATATATGATGAAGTCCTCCGGCCATTGGCCGGGGACTCTTTAGGGCGGCGCGCGCGGCCCCTTTAAGAGGAGGGGAGCGCGCGCGCGCGCGCCCTAAGCACAGGGGCCGGGAAGGAGCGCGCGCTGAGAGCAGAGCAGGAGGAGGACGCCGGGACGGAGCGCGCGCTGACAGCAGAGCGGGGGGAGGATGCTGGGCACGGAGCAGAGCGGTGAGAGGAGCAGCGTCCCTGCCTAGCAGAGGGCAGGGACGCCGGCACTACAGTACCCCCCCCTTTAGGCCCCCCCTTTTTTAGGCCAGACAGAAATTTAGCTAGGATGAGAGGGGCATGGATGTTCTCCCGGGGCTCCCACGTTCTCTCCTCAGGACCAAACCCCTTCCAATCTACCAGAAAAAAGGTCTTTCCTCTTACCCTTTTGGTGGCAAGAATGTTCTCTACCTCAAACTCGTCCTCAGCAGAAACCGGAGCAGGAGGCGTACCTGTAGACTTGGAAAAAGAGTTAAGCACCACAGGTTTGAGGAGAGATACATGGAAGGAGTTAGGGATCCGTAAGTTGGCCGGGAGTTTCAATTTATAGGCCACCGGGTTGATCTGACTGATGACCTCCAGTGGGCCGATGAACCGAGGCCCTAACTTATAGGAAGGGATCTTGAGCCGGACATATTTGGACGAGAGCCAGACTTTATCCCCAGGGCGGAATTGAGGAGGGTCCAGACGTTTTTTGTCAGCGTGTCTTTTCATACGCTCGGATGACAGAAGGAGTGCGGACCGGGTACTCTCCCATATGGAGGAAAATTTGTTAACAAGAGATTCCGCAGCCGGATTGTCCACCGAGGTGGAGACGGGAAACGGGATCCGAGGATGCTGACCGTAGACTACAAAAAACGGGGATTTGGAGGAAGACTCGCTCTCGTGATTGTTGTACGAGAATTCGGCCCATGGCAGGAGATCCACCCAGTCAGAATGGTGGGCATTAACGAAGTGCCGAAGGTAACTGGTCAGGTTCTGATTGATCCGCTCCACTTGACCATTAGACTGTGGGTGGTAAGCGGAGGAGAAGTCCAGGGTGACGTCCAGCAATTTACAAGTGGCTCTCCAGAAACGGGAAGTGAACTGTACTCCTCGATCCGACACGATGTGACGGGGCAGGCCATGAAGACGGAAGATGTGGCGAATAAAGTCTTTAGCCAGCTCGGGTGCAGACGGAAGACCTGGCAGTGGAATGAAGTGAGCCATCTTGGAAAAGCGGTCAGCGACCACCCAAATGACCGTACAACCGGCAGAGACGGGCAGATCAGTTATGAAGTCCATCGCTATATGCTGCCAGGGGGCAGCAGGTACTGGCAGAGGTAGGAGGCGGCCGGCCGGCAGGTGTCTCGGAACTTTGTTGCGGGCGCAGGACACACAGGCAGAAACAAAGTCAATTACATCCTTGTGCAGGTTAGGCCACCAGTAGTGCCGGGTAATAAGCTGGAGGGTCTTTTTCTGACCGGCGTGGCCAGCTAGTTTAGACGAATGACCCCAGTGTAGGATCTTCTCCCGATCAGGTACTGGTACGAACGTCTTACCAGGAGGAAGACGATTTAGACTCACGGGAGCCACCTGCATTACTCTGGCGGGATCGATGATGTGTTTCGGATCCTCCTCGAGATCAGACACCAGAAAGGATCGAGACAAGGCGTCCGCCTTGACGTTTTTGTCAGCCGGGCGAAAATGAAGGACAAAATCAAAACGAGCAAAAAACAAGGACCACCGGGCTTGGCGCGGGTTAAGTCTCTGGGCATGCTGGAGGTAAGCCAAGTTCTTGTGGTCAGTGTAAATTATTACCGGGTGAAGAGCCCCCTCGAGCAGGTAACGCCACTCCTCCAATGCCAGTTTGATGGCCAATAACTCTCGGTCTCCTATGGAATAGTTGCGCTCAGAGGAGGAGAAGAGTTTTGAGAAGAAGCCACAAGTTACCATCCTCCCGGAAGATGATTTTTGAGTAAGTACCGCTCCGGCTCCAGAGGAGGAGGCGTCAACTTCCAGGAAGAACTGCTTGTTGCCATCTGGGCGATGCAGCACCGGGGCGGAAGAGAAGGCCTGTTTAAGGGAAAGAAAGGCCTCCTCTGCTTCGGGTGGCCACTCTTTGGGATTAGTACCTTTACGGGTGAGCGCAGAAATTGGGGCTGTCCGGGAAGAGAAGTGTGGTATGAAGAGGCGGTAGTAGTTGGCGAAGCCCAGGAATCGCTGAATGGCCTTCAACCCCTCCGGTCGGGGCCATTTCTCGATGGCAGACAGTTTCTCAGGATCCATTTGTAGGCCGGTCTGAGAGATAATGTAGCCCAGAAACGGAAGCGAGGTCTGCTCAAAGAGGCACTTCTCAAATTTAGCGTAGAGATGGTTCTGCCTTAGCCTGAGCAGGACCTGACGAACGTCCCTCCGGTGAGTCTGGAGATCCGGAGAGAAGACCAAGATGTCGTCCAGGTACACCACTACGCAGGAGTAGAGAAGGTCCCGGAAGATGTCATTGACCAACTCTTGAAAGACGGCAGGAGCGTTACAGAGACCAAAGGGCATTACCAGGTATTCATAGTGGCCGTCCCGGGTGTTGAATGCCGTCTTCCATTCATCCCCCTGACGAATACGAACCAGGTTGTACGCCCCACGAAGGTCCAGTTTGGTGAAGATCCTAGCCCCCCTCAGACGATCAAATAATTCTGGAATGAGCGGAAGGGGGTACTTATTCTTCACCGTGATCAGGTTTAGGCCTCTATAGTCTATACAGGGACGGAGAGAGCCGTCCTTCTTTTTGACGAAAAAGAAGCCTGCTCCCGCCGGGGAGGTAGATTTCCGGATGAATCCTCTGGCCAGATTCTCCTCAATATATTCGGACATTGACCGGGTCTCAGCAGCGGATAAAGGATAGATACGCCCACAGGGAGGAGTAGTACCGGGTAGCAGATCGATGGGACAGTCGTATGGTCTATGTGGTGGTAATGTCTCTGCCTCCTTTTTATTAAAGACATCTGCATAAGACCAATAAGGAATCGGAAGTCCAGGTAGATTAGCTGGGGTAGGAGAGGGACGGACGGGATGGACGGGAACCAGGCAGGTTTTATGACAGTCTTGTCCCCAGCGAAGGACCTCTCCGGTTTGCCAGTCTAGCACGGGTGCATGTCTCTGGAGCCAGGGCAGACCTAGCAAGAGGGCGTGAGAGAGTCCAGGCAGAACATGAAAGGAGATACTTTCAGAATGCAGCATTCCCACCTGCAGGGTAATGAATTCGGTGATGAGTTGAATGGGGCGAGGTAAGAGGCCCCCATCCACGGCAGCGACAGACAAGGGTACAGCCAGAGGTTTGGTGGGGATGCGGTATTTCTCAACCAGGGACTGTGAAATAAGGTTCCCGGCTGCTCCAGAGTCAAGTTGGGCAAGTTCGAAATAACGGTTCTCCCCGTAGATGATCGAAACAGACAACAGCAGGGATGGAGAGGATTTATTCTTGTCTAGGTGGACCTCTCTGAGCGAACCTAGACACAGGCGTTTCCCGACCTCTCCGGGCAGGCACGGATCCGGTGCTCCTTACTGCCACAGTAGAAGCAGCTCCCCTCGGCACGGCGTGAGTCCTGACGGGTTTTGACCATCTTGGTCTGGTCGACCTGCATAGGCTCAGGAGAGTGTACCTGGGGAGAAACGGAGGGAATGACGGGTCTCTGGAAAGTAGGAGCTAAACGTGGAATCCTTCTCTCACGGGTGACCTCTTTGGCACGCTCCTGGAACCGTAGGTCAATCCGGGTGGCAAGGGTTATTAGATCATCGAGAGAGGTAGGAATGTCCCGACCAGCAAGTTCATCTTTAATACGACCGGACAGACCCTCCCAGAAGACGGATACCAGAGCGTCGTTATCCCAGGCCAGCTCCGAGGCAAGGGTGCGGAACCGTATGGCATATTGGCCCACGGTGAGACCCTCCTGACGGAGGCGTAGCAGAGAGGATGCGGATGAGGTCTTCCGTCCGGGTTCGTCGAAGACTTTCCGGAAAGCTGAGAGAAAAGCAGGCAAGTTGGACACCAGGGGGTCTCCTCTCTCCCATAGAGGATTTAGCCAGGCCAGGGCCTCCCCGGTGAGATGGGACATGATAAAGGCAATTTTGGCCCGGTCGGAATTAAACTGATGGAACAAAAGTTCAAAGTGCAGGGTGCACTGGTTTATGAAGCCCCGAGCCTGGGCGGAGTCACCTCCGAAGCGAGGAGGTGCAGACAGCCGGGGTCCGGGATAGGTTACCATGGTATTAGTGGGTAGCGGAGCTGCCGGGTTGCGAGTCATGGTACTGGCAGTGGCTGCAGGTGGTGCAGTCAGAGTGTCCAGGCGAGTATTGACATTCCGCAGGTGACCCAGGATGGACTCCTGTTGGGACCTTTGACGGGATAGTTCATGACACAGGTCCGTGAGCGAGGGAGCTTGGGTGCCACCGGGTTCCATGGCCCGAGCAAACTGTAACGGGTCCGGGAGGCGGAACCTCTGAGCTACTATACAAGGGGGCGGCCCTTGTAAGGGAGCGGGTGGCAGTCTCTGGATGAACGGACAGGGAGATACGGCAAGTGATCAGGGCAGTCTCTGGGTAAGGGGTAGGTACGACCTGTGATGGCAGAGCCTCCGGGTAGGCTAGCAGGCAGATGGTAGATGGGTGCTCCCAGGTGAGCAAGCGAGAGTCTCTGGAATAGCAGGTGGTCACGGCACGTGACGGCAGAGCCTCCGGGCTGGCAGGCAGGCAGGTAACGGAGAAGCGCTCCCAGGTGAGCGGGCAAGAGTCTCTGGAATAGCTGGTGGTCACCGCACGTGACAACGGGACCTCCGGGCTGGCAAGCAGGCAGGTAACGGAGATGCGCTCCCAGGTGAGCGGGCAAGAGTCTCTGAGATAGCTGGTGGTCACAGCACGTGACAACGGAGCCTCCGGGCTGGCAAGCAGGCAGGTAACGGAGAAGCGCTCCCAGGTGAGCGGGCAAGCTGGTCCATAGACAGACTGACCGGAGTAGTAAGGCAGACCGTCGGACCTCAGGCAAGCAGGCAGGTAGCTGATATGCGCTCCCAGGTGAGCGGGCAGGCTGGTCCTTAGACAGACTGACAGGAGTAGTAAGGCAGACCGTCGGACCTCAGACTGGCAGACAGGTAACAAGTATTCAGGCAGGAATCAGGCAGGTAACTGGCAGGAATCAGGCAGGTAACTGGCAGGTAACTGGCAGATAACTGGCAACGGGACCTGAGGGCTGAAGCACAGGTGAGACACAGGTGCAAACAACATTGCTCGGGCACCTCCATTTTGGAGGAGGTGCCTTATATATGATGAAGTCCTCCGGCCATTGGCCGGGGACTCTTTAGGGCGGCGCGCGCGGCCCCTTTAAGAGGAGGGGAGCGCGCGCGCCCTAAGCACAGGGGCCGGGAAGGAGCGCGCGCTGAGAGCAGAGCAGGAGGAGGACGCCGGGACGGAGCGCGCGCTGACAGCAGAGCGGGGGGAGGATGCTGGGCACGGAGCAGAGCGGTGAGAGGAGCAGCGTCCCTGCCTAGCAGAGGGCAGGGACGCCGGCACTACACCTGCTGTGCGAGCGGCCTTCTTTAAAGGCGGCTGTTTGCTTACACAAGTGCTTTAACTCTTGGCAAAGTTGTGTTTTCAATGCTTAAATGAACTCCTGAGCACAGATGTCCCATTTGTGTTTCATTAGTATAGCATTTTCTCTGAGGCTTTAGTCCTATGCACTGAGCAATAATTACCTGGCTCAAAACCATTCCCTTACCAGCTGGCCTGGGACCTCCTCTTCTCTGACCAGGACCCTCACGGCTGTCAGCCCTTTCCAGTCAACTGGACAGCTCAATCAGTGTGAAAAATGAAAGAATATGCCTGAATAGGATCTGCATGAATAATATAGGTTAACCCCCAGCTTCCTGACTGCAATATAATAGCAATACGTAAAAAAAAAGATTTTATAAAGCCAATGAAACAACATTATATCAACAGATGAATTCAGCTTCAGTGTATATATTAAAGGGGCTTTCCAGAACTTAGATGTTGCTGACCTATCCTATCCACAATGTTTCAGCTCTGGGGGTCCGATACCCTGCGCCTCCACCGATCAGCTGGTTGCTGCTCCCATGCACAGTGTAGATTGAAGACTGAAAAAAAACTACACTAATTAGTGTTATTCCTGTCCCACTTCCTGTGCCAATCACTGCATCGCACCCTATCTCCTCTCTAGTGCGTCAGGTTACCACAGCATCCTGATGTGCACTAATGACATCATCCTCTCAGGTCATTTAAACTCACCTCAGGCAGCAGGATGACGCCTGAGTATTCAGGTAGCTGGTATTCCTGCCACTACATTGTACCCCCTCTACAAATGCAGCTTGGTTGCACTCTGCTGCTACAACTTTGCTATTTCAGTCACCATTCTTCCAGCTCTGCTACATTAGCAACTGCTGTTACAGCTCCACTATTCTAATGTTCATTATTGTAGCACTGCTATGTATCGACAACTCTCCTATAATGGCTTTCTTTGTTACAGCACTGCCATGTCAACCAACGCTGCTGCAACTCTAGTAATACAGTCATCATTACTTCAGAACTGCTATATGGGCAACTGGTGCTACAACCATGCTATTCTGGTCGCAACTGTTCTAGATCTGCTTTATCAGACTTTGCTGTTCCAGTTCTGCTACATTGGTCATTGCTGTTCCAGCTCTGCTGCATCAGTCATTGCTGTTCCAGCTCTGCTACATCAGTGATCACTGTTCCAGCTCTGTAAATCATCGCTGTTCCAGCTCTACTGCATCACTCATCATTGTTCCAACTCTACTACATCAGTTGTCACTGTTCCAGCTCTGCAACATCAGTCATTGCTGTTCCAGCTCTACTACATCACTCATCATTGTTCCAACTCTACTACATCAATTGTCGCTATTCCAGCTCTGCCACATCAGTCATCACTATTCGATCTCTGCTACATCAGTCATCACTGTTCCAGGCCTGCTACATCAGTCACCGCTATTCCACCTCTGCTACATAAGCCGTCGCTGTCCCAGATCTGCTACATCAGTCGTCACTGTTCCAGGTCTGCAACATCAGTCATCACTGTTCCAGTTCTGCTATATCAGTTGTCACTGTTACAGCTCTGCTACATCAGTCACCGCTGTTCCAGCTCTGCTACATAAGTTGTCACTGTTCCAGCTTTGCTACATCAGTCTGCTACATCAGTCATTGCTGTTCCACCTCTGCTACATCAGTCATCACTATTCCAGCTCTGTTACATTGGTTGTCACTGTTCCAGCTCTGCTACAACGGTCATCGCTGTTCCAGCTCTGCTACATAAGTTGTCGCTGTTCCAGCTCTGAAACATCAGTCTGCTACATCAGCCATCGCTATTCCAGCTCTGCTACATCAGTTGTCACTATTCCAGCTCTACTACATCAGTCATTGCTGTTCCAGCTCTGCAACATCAGTCGTCACTGTTCCACCTCTGCTACATCAGTAGTCGCTATTCCAGCTCTGCTACATCAGTCATCAATGTTCCAGCTCTGCTACATCAGTCATCACTATTTCAGCTCTGCTACATCAGTCGTCACTGTTCCAGCTCTCCTACATCAGTCGTTGCTGTTCCAGCTCTGCTACATAAGTTGTCGCTGTTCCAACTCTGCTACATCAGTCATTGCTGTTCCAGCTCTGCTACATCAGTAGTCACTGTTCCAGCTCTGCTACATCAGTCATTGATGTTCCAGTTCTACTACATCAGTCATCACCATTCCAGCTCAGCTACATCAGTCATCGATGTTTCAGCTCTGCTACATTAGTCATCACTATTCCACCTCTGCTACATTAATCATCACTGTTCCAGCTCTGCTACATTAGTCATCACTATTCCACCTCTGCTACATTAATCGACACTGATCCAGCTCTGCTACATTAGTCATCACTGTTCCAGCTCTGCTACATAAGTTATCGCTGTTCCAGCTCTGCTACATCAGTTGTCGCTATTCCAGCTCTGCTACATCAGTCATTGCTGTTGCAGCTCTGCTACATCAGTGGTCACTGTTCTAGCTCTGCTACATTAGTCATCGATGTTCCAGCTCTGCTACATCAGTCATCACTATTCCAGCTCTGCTACATCAGTCATCGATGTTCCAGTTCTGGTACATCAGTCATCACCATTCCAGCCCTGCTACATCAGTCATTGCTGTTCCAGCTCTGCTACATCAGTAGTCACTGTTCTAGCTCTGCTACATCAGTCATCGATGTTCCAGCTCTACTACATCAGTCATCACTATTCCAGCTCTGTTACATCAGTCATCGATGTTCCAGTTCTGATACATTAGTCATCACCATTCCAGCACTGCTACATCAGTCATCGATGTTCCAGCTCTGCTAGATTAGTCATCACTATTCCAGCTCTGCTACATTAATCGTCACTGTTCCAGCTATGCTACATTAGTCGTCGCTGTTCCAACTCTGCTACATAAGTTGTCGCTGTTTCAGCTCTGCTGCATCAGTCTGCTACATCAGTCATCGCTATTCCAGCTCTGCTACATCAGTCGTTGCTGTTCCAGCTCTGTTGCATCAGTAGTTGCTGTTCCAGCTCTGCTACATCAGTCATCGTTCCAGCTTTGCTACATCAGTCATCACTATTCCAGCTCTGCTAAAACAGTTATCGATGTTCCAGCTCTGCTACATCAGTCATCACTATTCCAGCTCTGCTACATTGGTCGTCACTGCTACCGCTCTGCTACATCACTCATCGCTGTTCCAGCTCCCGCTATATCAGTAGTCACTGTTCCAGCTCTGCTACATCAGTAGTCACTGTTCCAGCTCTGCTACATCAGTCATCGATGCTCCAGCCCTGCAACATCAGTCATCACTATTTCAGCTCTGCTACATCAGTCATCGATGTTCCGGCTCTGCTACTTCAGTCATCACTATTCCAGCTCTGCTACATCGGTTGTCACTGTTCCAGCTCTGCTACATCAGTCGTCGCTGTTCCAGCTCGGCTACATAAGTTGTCACTGTTCCAACTCTGTTACATCAGTCATCGCTATTCCACCTCTGCTACATCAGTCATTGCTGTTCCAGCTCTGCGACATCAGTCGTTGCTGTTCCAGCTCTGCTACATCAGTAGTCACTGTTCCAGCTCTGCTACATCAGTAGTCACTGTTCCAGCTCTTCTACATCAGTCATCACTATTCCAGCTCTGCTACATCAGACATCACTGTTCCAGCTCTGCTACATCAGTAGTCACTGTTCCAGCTCTGTTACATCAGTCATCGATGTTCCAGCTATGCTACATCAGTCATCACTATTCCAGCTCTGCTACATCAATCATCAATGTTCCAGCTCTGCTACATCAGTCATCACTGTTCCAGCTTTGCTACATCAATCATCATTGTTCCAGTTCTGCTACATCAGTCAGCACTTTTCCAGCTCAGCTACATCAGTCATCGCTGTTCCAGCTCTGCTACATTGTGATCAATGTTCCAGCTTTGCTACATCAGTCATCACTGTTCCAGCTCTGCTACATCAGTCAGCACTTTTTCAGCTCTGCTACATCAGTTGTCGCTGTTCCAGCTCTGCTACACCAATCTATCTTCTGTTCAACACTTTGTCTCTGCTGTCCTGCTACATCAGTGCCACCCATCCGTGTTGCTCAAGAACTGCCCAGGACTGGGGCTTTGAGAGTATAGCTCATCAGATGAGACAAAACAATTAGTATCATCCAATAATAATTCCAATATGAGACCCCAGAAATTGCAGTAAAGACATAATTGTACTCCTGCTTTAACCTCCTTTGCAGCTTACTAACATATCTGGAGCCTTAAAAGACAATAACCTGAATGACGCAGCTCTTTCAACCTCTACCTCAGCAGTAAGTCACAGCATCAACCTGCAGGTGAGTGTCATACAACCAATCAGCTATATCCTCTCCAATAAGATAAGTTTTACTATTGATTGGCAGTGGTAAGGCTTCCAATTACAACCATAAAGAGCGAATAACCTCATTTTCTTGCACTACAGACAGTCCACTACGTCCTAATATTGCATTTAATCCGTTTTGCTATTTACAAGGGGTCAAGTGATATTTGCACCATGTTGCGCGGACAATTATCAGCCGGCAAGTCAGTGAGATGAATGTGTAATAGAAAAGCTTGTTTCTCGCAAATGGCTTCACTGTAAATTTCCAGAAATGTGTAAACTGTTTCACACGGGGTATTGTTTAACAACCGGCTTCATGTTTGGGATGTCAGCGTAATCGTTAATGAGCTACTAAGTGAATTTTAGAGCATCCATAAGAGTGATTCACATGGCTGTCTGCGCTCACAGAAGCAAAATACGGCCGGTCTGCCACTTAATAATGGATATACGCGGCTTCGTATATACACTATATAATTAGTGATTATACTGTACAATGCCGGTAACACCGATCAGACACAATATTGAAGCCACTGACGCGAGAAGTGATTATCTGGTGACCATAGTCATGGGATATATTAGTGAAGAGTCAGCTCTTGAAGTTGATGTGTTGAAAGCAGGAAAAATGGGCAAGAGGAAGGATCTGTGCAACTTTTGACAAAAGCTAAATTGTGATGTCTGGACGACTGGGTCGGGGCATCTAGCAGAATGTGTGCGGTGTCTGACAAAGGTGCTACAAAAAGGGGCATCTGGAAAACCAGTGCCCAAGGCTCACTGGTGTGGCTAGTCCAAATGGTCTAATCCCACTGAAGAGCAAATGCATAACCACTCACCGGTCAGATTGTCCATGCCGAAACCACCAACAATGGGCACATGAGCATCAGAGCTGGACCATGGAGCTATGGAAGAAGGATACATAATCCGATGAATTGCATGTACATGAAGAAGACATGGCACCAGGAATCCCACCGGAAAAAAAAAAACAATCTATCGGGGGCTGTATGATGGTCGGAGATATTCTCTGTTGGAAAACTTGAGTCCCGGTACCACGTGGATGTGTCATCTACCACCTATTTTTGTACTGACCAAGTATCCCCCATCCAGGCAGCGGTTTTCCCTGATGGCAGTGGCCTCTTTCAGGAGGATAATGTCTTGTCCTACTGAAAAAACTGATCAAGAATAGAGTAAAACGACAAAGGGTCCAAAGTTCATCCCAGATCTCGATCAGACCGATCATCTTGAGGATACGCTGGAAAAATAAATCCAATGCATTTTCATATCTCAACTTGAAGGATCTGCTACACGAGAAGATCTGCCCAATATTAGGCTGTATTGGTTTTAAAGGGTTATTCCCATGGTGGTAAATTATCCCCTATCCTTCAGATTGCTGGGGGTCTGACCGCTGGAACTCCCTGCCATCTAGAAAACAGTGCATTGAAACCAGAGAACTGGGCTTTCCAGAACTCCATCTTGAATGGAGCGGAGGTGCCCTTCGCTCCATTCTCTCTTCTATGGCATGGGGAAGAAGAACCCTTTAATAATATTTGGTTTCATCATTATGGCCAGTCGACATGTATGCTACTACAGTCGTTTGTGTATACTTTGCACCAGTACAAAGTGAACATATCCCCACAAGGGAAAATTACTTGTAAATTATTACATCAAAAACTTAATAGGAGAGAATATGTTTCAAGAAATTAATTCATTACGCAGAAGGTAAACATATTGTAAAGTTGATCAGAAGTGAAACACAGGAATGTTTCCCAGAATTAACCTTACTCTGGTAATTGGTTGAGTTTCCATAACCATCTCTGGCAATCACAACATATGGCTATGACCCAATGAAACAGCAGGCACAACAATGGCCTTTCTGAGATCTGGAGGACGGCAGCAGCAGCAGCAACCCAAGTCTTCTCGATCTGGAAATTAAAGCCACCAAGAAAAATGTATGGATAAAGTTTCTGATAATACAACATGTCTTATCTTCCAGGAGGTGGTCTGCCTACTTATTGTGTTTGCCCATCTTGGAAATGGGCTGATATTAGAGACTTAAGTGTAAAGAGCAAGAACCTAAGAAGTGTAAACTGTTTGCACCGACCTCTATCTCTCCCGACACAGGAACGCTCGACTCTCCATGAGAGCCACAACCAGACCTCTCTGGCTTATATCCCAGAACACAGAAGGATCAGCTGATGGAAATCCAACATGCTAGACTATTCTCTCATCTGTCGGGGAAAGTTGGGAGCCCCCACATACACATTACAGATCCCAGCAAAATCGGACAGTTGGCCAACTGTAGTCTAATTTATATGGGAACCTTAAGGATTACTCATGGTCATTATCAGGATCCTCTACCTCTAAGGAGATTTGGTCATAACTAGTTAAATATACAGCTCGTGATCTTCAAAATAATTACTGTCTGTCATCGAAATGCTTCAGAGATGAGGCACAGAAGGGTCATAAAGCAGCAGTCGTGTAAGAGCCGGAACTCCAGCGAGGTATAAAAAATGGACTAGTAGGGACTAGTACTCCAGGACAGAAGTCAAACTGAAAGAACCAAGTAGAAGTAGACAAATCCAAAGGACAAGATGAGAGGCAAAGTCCAGAGCAGAAAAAGCTAAGCAAAAACAGGAACTGATACTCAGGTAATGAGTGAGAGGCCTTTCATATTCAATATCCATAAAAGTGAAATCAAGCTTTGAGTAATCAAGCTGTAAGGGCCAGTATAGGCTCAAAAAGTGTAAGTAGATGCTTTGCCAGCAGCATCTTAAAGTTCCTTTGATGGGCAAGTTATAATATTTAGTCTGTTTCCAGATTACTGCCTCCTATATAATGCTACCTGACATTTTACTTCATCATTCTGCATCTAGAATGAAGCAGAATTAAAATGATTCAAGGAATTTGTGGGGGTTTTTGTTAAGCAGTTTTAATCAGTCACCCAAACCAGACCCATCCTTCATCCAGAACCGTCCTAGTGACGTGCTGTTATTCTCATATATTCCTATGTTGGTAAAAACTGAATAAAATAACAATAGATTCAGGTAAGACTGGAGCAGACCTTGTAAGTGAGAAATACCGACTGATCTGTCTTGATATAATCCTTGCTCCATCGTCTCAGAAAATCGAATTGTAGCAAATGCAGATGTGATGACATGGCCCAGTGGGCTGAATCTGATGCTGAAGCACATTTCCCCACGACTTCCTGACAGTGTATCACTGAAGTCACCTGACATCGCCGCCTTCATCAACATGTCATCCGGAGCCAATGCCCGAGAGCGCAGCCAGTCATACCACACCAGAAACGCACCTTTCGCTCACCCCTCGTTGTATCCCCAGATTTAATTATCTCATTAACGTTTCTAAAATAAGCTGCGCAATCTATCACATTATGTTCTGCTGCAAAATACAAGAGCTTGCTTTTCGAAATGTTCAGATATTTTTTTTCAATATTTTATGTCACCTGTCTGAATGACAAAAATTATCAATTATGTGATTGTGCAGAGACCTTTCTACAACTGTGACTGTAACAATAAGCCGGAGTAGGATTTAACATAAAATACAGGCAATCCCCCGACTTAACGAATGTGCGACTTACTACAACTCATATTTACGAACGTCGAGTGTTGAAAAAATAATAATTCTCACTTCACTGCTGACCTCTCCGGCCGCCGCCTGGTCCTCTTCTTTCCATCGTGGCTTGGACTTCCATCTGCGTCCAGGCTGGAGCTCACTGCACAGCATAAGATCATGTCGTCATCGCAACCTTATGACGCGCAGTGAGCTCTGTCCCGGAAGCAACTGGAATGTCTAGCCTATAGTGAGGAGGTTGGAGATGCAGGGCATCCGAAGGCGGAAAAAGGAGGACCGGATGACAAACAGTAGGGCAACCGGAGAGGTGAGTATTGCTTAAAAAAAGCCCTCTCCGGACGCCCGCTCCTCTTTTTTTCTGTTGTCACGCACCACATTTCCAAGATTTCAGACCCTAAAGGTCTCTATGCATTGTAAGATCGCAACACAATGACGACCTAAGCCAGAAATCCTGATCTATAGTGAAGAGGCCTGAGATGTAGCGCAAAAAAGAGGATTGGATGGCGAGCAACACGGTGGTCGAAACGGTGAGTATTGCTTAAAAAAAAGCCTAATTCTCAACTCTCCAGCTGTCCCGCTTCTTGCCGTCTAGTTCTCTTTTTTTCCACCGCATCTCCGAGCCTTCTGGCTGCGTTCAGGCCGCAGGGGGTCACCGTGCATCATAAGGTCACAACGTTGATCCGCCTGTACATACATGTTAACTCCCGGGAGGTGGACAAAAACATCTACTACTACCCAACCTTATATGTTCAGTGTGGATCCTGGACATGATCAGATGCATTTCTAATAATCATATAGAATACTACAACCTCAAATATTTCCATAATACAATCCTGTTATACTGTAGAGAAAGAACACTACAATCCCCAACATAACCCGACCACTGGACACAAGAATAAAATTCTTTCATTCATCCAACACTACAGCTCTGAGCATGTCCGATTAATGCACACGATACAAACTTACTATACTCTATATATAGAATACTACAACTCCCAACATGCCCCAACCAGTCGACGTGACATCCCCTTTCATGGTGCTCTCTCCGTCTCACATGGCATCAGAACGCTAGATTTCTATATAGTTCATCCCACAACGGAGAATTTATTGATTTTCGTATTGACCACAAAGAATCACTTGGACCCCAAGAGTTAACCTTAAGTAAAAAAAAAAAGAAAAAAAGAAAGAAATGTAGAAAACTAATTTTGCAATGCAGCAATGGTTTTTTTTTTAGTTTTTTTTTTAACAGCATTGGGAAAATGATGGTCGTACAGCAGTAGACACAAGTACTCAGGGGATCAATTATAAAAACACTCGCTCAGCGATTTCTATTCAAATGAACACCTGAAGAGGAAGTCTCAATAGTTTAGAAAGCGTGTGGATATTACTGGATAAATGTTAGGCCAATGAAAAAGATCATCATCTGTTATTTGCGAGCATTTAACTTGACACTAAAATGGTCTTTGTGGATGGTGTCTCTTCAGCTTTCTTCCGCACTTTCATCTTAAATTCCCTTAACACTTTGTGATCTGAGAGGAGGGAAAGAGATTCCGCACACCTGAACCTTAAAGACGCCGGTGATTTTTTCCTACCTATGAATATTCAATAACGCGCTCAGAGACTCAGTCGTGAATCCTCGAATGAGAGTTTAAAAAACAAGGATTTGCATATGCCCGCAGGTCATTGTACACGGGACATTGTAATTCTGCCTTAAAGTGCAACCATCACAATGAATTAACATTTCCTGGTTCTTTAGCATATAAGAAACCAACGACGTATTTTGCTTGCTAATTATCCCAGATACTTACTTTTTCCAAGTTACTATTCCTTCTTTCTCGATTTGTCTGGCAACCGTCCGAGTCACCAGTTATGACCAAGAAAAGTTTAAAATGTCAATGAAAAGATAGCTGATGTATGTAGTTTGTAAACAGCTGCATACTTAAAGCATGGCTCATCATCGGCAGTGGCCTGACACTTACCTTTTTTTCCCTCCATGTTATGACATTGCTGCAGTCATCACAAGGGGGAGCTCCCTGTATACAGAGATACATAGTAAAGCTCCTGCCTGCAGCCACCACTAGGGGGAGCTCCCTGTATACAGAGATACATGATAAGATCCTGCATGCAGCCACCACTAGGGGGAGCTCTCTGTATACAGAGATACATTATATGATTCTGTCTGTCTGCAGCCACCACTAGGGGGAGCTCCCTGTATATCGAGATACAGGATAAGATTCTGTCTGCAGCCACCAGGAGGAGCTCCCTCTATACATAGATACATGATAAGATCATGTCTGCAGCCACCCTCTATACAGAGATACATTATATGATTCTGTCTGTCTGCAGCCACCACTAAATAAATAATAATAATAATCTTTTTATTTATATAGCGCCAACATATTCCGCAGCGCTTTACAATTCAGACAATTTACAGACATTATGGGCACTGTCCCCATTGAAGCTCACAATCTACATTCCCTCTCAGTATGTCTTTGGAGTGTGGGAGGAAACTGGAGAACCCGGAGGAAACCCACGCAAACAAGGGGAGCACAAACAAACTCCTTGCAGATGTTGTCCTTGGTGGGATTTGAGCCCAGGATCCCAGTGCTGCAAAGCTGCAGTGCTAACCACTGAGCCACCGCACTGCCTCAGGGGGAGCTCCCTGTATACAGAGATACATGATAAGAATCTGTCTGCAACCACCACTAGGGGGAGCTCCCTGTATACAGAGATACATGATAAGATTCTGTCTGCAGCCACCACTAGAGGGAGCTCCCTGTATACAGAGATACACAAGATTCTGTCTGCACCCACCACTAGGGGGAGCTCCCTGTATACAGAGATACATGATAAGATCCTGTCTGCAACCACCACTACGGGGAGCTCCCTGTATACAGAGATACATGATAAGATCCTGTCTGCAGCCACCACTAGGGAGAGCTCACTGAATACAGAGATACATGATAAGATCCTGTCTGCAGCCACCACTAGGAGGAGCTCCCTGTATACAGAGATACATGATAAGATTCTGTCTGCAGCCACCACCAGGGGGAGCTCCCTGTATACAGAGATACATGATAAGATTCTGTCTGCAGCCACCACTAGGGGAGCTCCCTGTATACAGAGATACATGATAAGAATCTGTCTGCAGCCACCACTAGGGGGAGCTCCCTGTATACAGAGATACATGATAAGATTCTGTCTGCAGCCACCACTAGGGGGAGCTCCCTGTATACAGAGATACACAAGATTCTGTCTGCACCCACCACTAGAGGGAGCTCCCTGTATACAGAGATACATGATAAGATCCTGTCTGCAGTCACCACTAGGGGGAGCTCCCTGTATACAGAGATACATGATAAGAATCTGTCTGCAGCCACCACTAGGGGGAGCTCCCTGTATACAGAGATACATAAGAATTTGTCTGCAGTCACCACTAGGGGGAGCTCCCTGTATACGGAGATACATGATAAGAATCTGTCTGCAGCCACCACTAGGGGGAGCTCCCTGTATACAGAGATACATGATAAGAATCTGTCTGCAGCCACCACTAGGGGGAGTTCCCTGTATACAGAGATACATGATAAGAATTTGTCTGCAGTCACCACTAGGGGGAGCTCCCTGTATACAGAGATACATGCTAAGAATCTGTCTGCAGCCACCACTAGGGGGAGCTCCCTGTATACAGAGACACATGATAAGATTCTGTCTGCAGCCACCACTATGGGGAGCGCCATGTATGCAGAGGTATCAGATTCTGTCTGCAGCCACCACTAGGGGGAGCTCCCTTTATACAGAGATACGTGATAAGATTCTGCCTGCAGCCAGCACTAGCGGGAACTCCCTGTATACAGAGATACATGATATGATTCTGTGTGCAGCCACCACTAGGGGGAGCTCCCTGTATACAGAGATATAAGATTCTGTCTGCAGCCACCACTAGGGGGAGCTCACTGTATACAGAGATAAATGATAAGATTCTGCCTGCAGCTACCACTAGGAGGAGCTCACTGTATACAGAGATAAATTATAAGATTCTGCCTGCAGCCACCACTAGGGGGAGTTCACTGTATACAGAGATAAATGATAAGATTCTGCCTGCAGCCACCACTAGGGGGAGTTCACTGTATACAGAGATACATGATAAGATTCTGTCTGCATTCACTACTAGAGGTAGCTCCCTGTATACAGAGATGCATGATAAGATTCTGTCTGCAGCCACCACTAGGAGGAGCTCCCTGTATACAGAGGTACATGATAAGATCCTGTCTGCAGCCACCACTAGGGGGAATCTCCCTGTATACAGAGATACATGATAAGATTCTGTCTGCAGCCACCACTAGGGGGAGCTCCCTGTATACAGAGATACATGATAAGATCCTGTCTGCAGCCACCACTAGGGGGATCTCCCTATATACAGAGATATCAGATTCTGTCTGCAGCCACCACTAGGGGGAGCTCCCTTTATACAGAGATACACGATAAGATTCTGTTTGCAGCCACCACTAAGGGGGGCTCCCGGTATACAGAGATACAGGATAAGATTCTGTCTACAGCCACCACTAGGGGGAGCTCCCTGTATACAGAGATACATGATAAGATTCTGTCTGCAGTCACCACTAGGGGGAGCTCCCTGTATACAGAGATACATGATAAGATCCTGTCTGCAGCCACCACTAGGGGGAGCTCCCTGTATACAGAGATATCAGATTCTGTCTGCAGCCACCACTAGGGGGAGCTCCCTTTATACAGAGATACGCGATAAGATTCTGTTTGCAGCCACCACTAGGGGGGGCTCCCGGTATACAGAGATACAGGATAAGATTCTGTCTGCAGCCACCACTAGAGGGAGCTCCCTGTATATAGAGATACACAAGATTCTGTCTGCACCCACCACTAGGTGGAGCTCCCTGTATACAGAGATACATGATAAGATCCTGTCTGCAGTCAACACTAGGGGGGGCTCCCGGTATACAGAGATACATGATAAGATCCTGTCTGCAGTCAACACTAGGTGGAGCTCCCTGTATACAGAGATACATGATAAGATCCTGTCCGCAGTCAACACTAGGGGGAGCTCCCTGCATACTGATGTATACATAGTGCCCAATAACTTCTCTGTACATCCTTAGCACAAAGATTTTTTTTTAAATTTGATGTGACAGCTAACAAGACGCATTTTGTCACTAATAGATTTGGCCTACGGCTCCACTAAGAAGAAGAGTCTAACAGTTAATGAGTGCCATACCCTTAACACCTGCAAGGGGGGTGTGGACTGGGATTCCCCAAGTCATGACCCCTGGAGTAGGCTCTGTTAACAATGGCTGGCAGAAGTCATCAAGCCGCATTACGAAGGTTAGATGGTGCACAGGTCGATGAGCGGAGTGCGATCATGAGCAAGAAGAGGTCAAGAAGGACAGCAGGCAAGTAGACAAAACCTGTTTAATAACAATCCGAATATCTATACCTATAAAAAGTTTCAAAAGTACTTTCTTGCTCAGGCACAGAAATGATCAGAAGAAGCCCAGGCTGCTCCAAGGTCTGTGCTCACCACCCTTCATATTATCACCCTGCTACCGGCACAGCTCCGCACCCTGGGCCCAGAATCCAGAGGCTCTTTCACAGCACCCTCCTTTATTACTATACATGCACTTGCCATTAAAGCTATGTTCATCTTCACAATCATTTGTGGCGGTCGTGTGCAATGAACTAAAAGCGACCCTGCAGAAAGTGCTAACTAAAAACCTCTTACCGTTTAGTGTACGCAGCTCCTACTCTAAAATAAAACAACCCTTTTTGTATAACCGTACACAGTTGCAACTATTTCACCCATTTGCACTCATGTTTCTCATGCCAATAGATTTCATGAATGATACATTGTTTCACCACTTTACAAACATTTACATTTCGGTCTTACCCAACTATTTTTCAATTATTAATTATTAAGCGAAGACCTTTTTTTTTTTTTATCTTTTTTTCTAATACCGTAGAACGTGCAAACAACGGCAGTGTTGGAGAATAAGGAGATAAACCGCAGGGCTGAGAGTAAAGAGAGAAGAAGGTAAGAGATTAGATAAATGAATCAGGATAGATCATTCCGGAATCCAGAGATTGTTTATAATTGTGAAAATGTGCTGTTTGCATTAAGAATCAAAAGAAAACCCGCAGAGTATCATAAATGTTAACACAGTGTGCTAATCAGTGTCATTTACCAGGCGGCGAGCTTTGAAGCCATACTATTCAGGTGGGGAATCGCTAGCTGTAAAGATTGGTGTTTAATGAGAATATTGTATTCTGCTAAAAATATCTTGCACGAGAGAGAAAAAAAAAATCTAGCATGTCATTACTAGAATAAGATAGTGAATAAGCAAATGTGATTCTATGCAAAAAGGCAGCTGATATGGAAAGGTGTCGTTTTTTTTTTTTGTTTTTTTTTTCTATTTCAAAACAGCACCACCATTGTTCATGGCTGAGTATGGTATTGCAGCTGTGTCCTATTCAACTGAAAGCTGCAATGCCAGACACGGTTTAGGTGTAAGGCTATGTTCCTACATGTTGTGTTTTTTTTTTTTACATCAGAAATCTGCAGCAAAACTGATATCTGGCAGGAAATCAGCTGCGTCAAAAACACAGGTTTTGCTGCATTTTTTGATGCGTTTTTTCAGCATTTTTTTTTTTCGCTGTCCTTCTGTCTCTACTATTTATGCCTGTACATAAAGTTCTGTGAATAAAAAGAACCCCATTCTATTTTACCATCAAAAACGCTGAAAAAATGTACCTGCGTTTTTTTTTTTTTTAGCGTTTTTTTTCACCACCCATTACTTCCTATGGGTGAAAAAACGCTGAAAGAAGTGACATGATTTATTTTCCAAAAACCCAACCAAGGTAGAAAATACGCAGCAAAAAAAAAAAAAACAAGATGTGTGAACAGAGAATTTTGGTTTCTCATAGACTTCGCTGGTACTGCAAAACGCAGCTGAAAATTTGCATAAAAATTTTCAGCAAAATACGCTGAAAAACCCAACGTGTGTGAACATAGCCTAAGAGTGATGTTTTGGGGAAATTGGTAGATCTTTATTTTTTGTAATTTCATTAAAATTTTGTCTTCATATGTGACATGGTTGATGCAAACATTTTTAAACTAACCAATACATGTTCATAAGGTTCATCAAAATAACAATATTTCTTTCCATTATATGACTTGTATCCTTTATTTTTCACCAGTTTTCCCCCCTACAGACACTATCTCTAATTTTCAGTTCTCTCTGAGCTACTGGGTGGAGACTAGCCACTATGTTGTCTCCCATACACAGCACACACCGACATAAGGGATTCCTGCTCTCCTGTCTGTGTGTAGCACATGTTCAGAAGCGGCAGCTGCATGGCGGGTCCACATACAGAGTACTGAGCTGTGTAAATGTGAAACCAGATCTGCAGTTAGATAAAGCTCATAGAAAAAGCAACAGCATGGAGGACCTTATACAGCAGTGTAGCTGTGAACTGAGCTATGGAGTGTTATAAAACACTTCTTAAAAACAGCAGCAACAGCAGTACTGAGCAGTGTAACTGTGAATTTAACTATGGAGGGACATAAAACACTTATTAAAAAAACAGCAGCAACAGCAGTACTGAGCAGTGTAACTGTGAATTTAACTATGGAGGGACATAAAACACTTATTAAAAAACAGCAGCAACAGCAGTACTGAGCAGTGTAACTGTGAATTTAACTATGGAGGGACATAAAACACTTATTAAAAAACAGCAGCAACAGCAGTACTGAGCAGTGTAACTGTGAATTTAACTATGGAGGGACATAAAACACTTAGTACTGCTGTTGCTGCTGTTTTTTTAATAAGTGTTTTATGTCCCTCCATAGTTAAATTCACAGTTACACTGCTCAGTACTGCTGTTGCTGCTGTTTTTTTAATGAGCAGTGTAACTGTGAATTTAACTATGGAGGGACATAAAACACTTATTAAAAAAACAGCAGCAACAGCAGTACTGAGCAGTGTAACTGTGAATTTAACTATGGAGGGACATAAAACACTTATTAAAAAACAGCAGCAACAGCAGTACTGAGCAGTGTAACTGTGAATTTAACTATGGAGGGACATAAAACACTTATTAAAAAACAGCAGCAACAGCAGTACTGAGCAGTGTAACTGTGAATTTAACTATGGAGGGACATAAAACACTTAGTACTGCTGTTGCTGCTGTTTTTTTAATAAGTGTTTTATGTCCCTCCATAGTTAAATTCACAGTTACACTGCTCAGTACTGCTGTTGCTGCTGTTTTTTTAATGAGCAGTGTAACTGTGAATTTAACTATGGAGGGACATAAAACACTTATTAAAAAAACAGCAGCAACAGCAGTACTGAGCAGTGTAACTGTGAATTTAACTATGGAGGGACATAAAACACTTATTAAAAAACAGCAGCAACAGCAGTACTGAGCAGTGTAACTGTGAATTTAACTATGGAGGGACATAAAACACTTATTAAAAAACAGCAGCAACAGCAGTACTGAGCAGTGTAACTGTGAATTTAACTATGGAGGGACATAAAACACTTAGTACTGCTGTTGCTGCTGTTTTTTTAATAAGTGTTTTATGTCCCTCCATAGTTAAATTCACAGTTACACTGCTCAGTACTGCTGTTGCTGCTGTTTTTTTAATGAGCAGTGTAACTGTGAATTTAACTATGGAGGGACATAAAACACTTATTAAAAAAACAGCAGCAACAGCAGTACTGAGCAGTGTAACTGTGAATTTAACTATGGAGGGACATAAAACACTTATTAAAAAACAGCAGCAACAGCAGTACTGAGCAGTGTAACTGTGAATTTAACTATGGAGGGACATAAAACACTTATTAAAAAAACAGCAGCAACAGCAGTACTGAGCAGTGTAACTGTGAATTTAACTATGGAGGGACATAAAACACTTATTAAAAAAACAGCAGCAACAGCAGTACTGAGCAGTGTAACTGTGAATTTAACTATGGAGGGACATAAAACACTTATTAAAAAAACAGCAGCAACAGCAGTACTGAGCAGTGTAACTGTGAATTTAACTATGGAGGGACATAAAACACTTAGTACTGCTGTTGCTGCTGTTTTTTTAATAAGTGTTTTATGTCCCTCCATAGTTAAATTCACAGTTACACTGCTCAGTACTGCTGTTGCTGCTGTTTTTTTAATGAGCAGTGTAACTGTGAATTTAACTATGGAGGGACATAAAACACTTATTAAAAAAACAGCAGCAACAGCAGTACTGAGCAGTGTAACTGTGAATTTAACTATGGAGGGACATAAAACACTTATTAAAAAACAGCAGCAACAGCAGTACTGAGCAGTGTAACTGTGAATTTAACTATGGAGGGACATAAAACACTTATTAAAAAAACAGCAGCAACAGCAGTACTGAGCAGTGTAACTGTGAATTTAACTATGGAGGGACATAAAACACTTATTAAAAAAACAGCAGCAACAGCAGTACTGAGCAGTGTAACTGTGAATTTAACTATGGAGGGACATAAAACACTTATTAAAAAAACAGCAGCAACAGCAGTACTGAGCAGTGTAACTGTGAATTGAGTTAGAGTGACATGCAACACATTAAAAAACAGGAGCAACAGCAGTACTGAGCAATGTAACTGTGAACTGAGCTATAGACTGACATAAAACGCTTATTAAAAACCGCAACAAGAGCAGTCATGAGCAGTCTAGCTGTAAATTGAGCTATGAGTGACATAAAACACTTATTAAAACACAGCAATACTGAGCAGTGTAGCTGTGAATTCAGCACTGGGTTAGACTAAAACACTTGCCAGAAAACTGTGGGAGAATGGAGGACATTATACAGCATTTTTGAGCAGTTTAGCTGTGAATTCAGCTCTGAATTAGGATAAAATGACAGAAAACAGCAACAGCAGGGAGGAAATTTTAAACACAGTACTGTGCAATGTAACTGTGAATTCAACTCTGGGGTGGGGAAAATTCTTGAAAGCAAGAGCACAGTCTATTTGTGCCTTCCTCTTTGTAACTCTTCTCCACCTCCCATACACACTCCTCAATGCTAGACTTCAATGGGCCGCTGTAATCTGATCTCTCAGTGAGCGGTCAGTCCATGTTGTCTTGAGCAGGGCAGATTGTAGCAGTATTTCAAAGTGAAGGAGGAGAGATATCTCATAAGTGGAGAAAGAAGAATTTCTTTGATAAGATTACCAAGTGTCATTGATTTATATTTGTTGAAAGGACTGCAACTATTTAACAAGGAGCAGCACCAGTAAAGCCAAGATAAAGTAAACCATAGGGTAATTATACATTTATGGGTTGGGTCACCTATTAGTAGCCGAGCGCTAAACATACATAAATATGCAGAGGAGCGAGCGTCTGATCTTTCTGCGGGTCTCCGCTAAGACGGAAGCCTGTTTATGCATCTGAGCTAATTGCAGATAACGGTAAATAATCCCTTATGTTCAGCATCTGATGGTCCAAATCAGCATTTTTCCATACACCTGCTCGGCCTCCACTGAGCTCATGGATTTGATTGGGAAAAGCAGTAAAACTCATTGTTTCACTAGTTATTAGACTCGCCAGTGCCAGTGCCTGCGAAACGTAATTATGTTATAAAGCGCGTTGTTAAGTGCGCTACACACGGCTCCCTCGCCTTAAATAAATGGTGGCTAATGGGTTTGCAAAATGGAAAGAGAACCGAGGTGCAAAGAAAAGAAGTCGTTACAGTAAATACTAATTGGAATAAAAATATATACAGTTAAATTAAAGTGAACCTGTCAGGCGATTTATGGGCAGCATGCATCGCAGACTATTTGTCTCTGAAACGTACCGGAGTTTCAGGGAAAATATAGTTAGAGGATCCATTGGGAAGAACCGGCCGAGGGCAGCGCTGGACTCGTTCTGTCTATGATACCGGACCAGCTATTCCCAGCGCCACTGTAGGTGATTGACCGGTTTCTCCCTATGTACAGTACACACGAGGGAGAAACCAGTCGCCTCTAGCAGCGCTGGGAAGAGTCAGACTAGTCTCGTGTTTGGTTATGGTTCCTCTAACTATACTTTTTTGAAAATACCTGAGTGTTTCATAGAAAAGGTACCTGACTGCAATCATGCAACCAGGCTCCAGTTCATGCTGCCCACAGTCTCAGCAGCAAAAATCGCCTGAGAGGTTTCCTTTAAGTGACTTATAATCAGTGGTGAAATAAAAGTGGTAATTATACAGCTCATCCACAACATTTACAGACAGCACTGAAAACAATGATATTAGGCAGGGTTGGCTTTTCCATATTAAGGATATGAAAATCATTGAACTCCATTACTTATCCTGTGCTGATCCTGAGTTACATCCTGTATTATACTCCAGAGCTGCACTCACTATTCTGCTGGTGCAGTCACTGTGTACATACATTACATTACTGATCCTGAGTTACATCCTGTATTATACTCCAGAGCTGCACTCACTATTCTGCTGGTGCAGTCACTGTGTACATACATTACATTACTGATCCTGAGTTACATCCTGTATTATACTCCAGAGCTGCACTCACTATTCTGCTGGTGCAGTCGCTGTGTACATACATTACATTACTGATCCTGAGTTACATCCTGTATTATACTCCAGAGCTGCACTCACTATTCTGCTGGTGCAGTCACTGTGTACATACATTACATTACTGATCCTGAGTTACATCCTGTATTATACTCCAGAGCTGCACTCACTATTCTGCTGGTGCAGTCGCTGTGTACATACATTACATTACTGATCCTGAGTTACATCCTGTATTATACTCCAGAGCTGCACTCACTATTCTGCTGGTGCAGTCACTGTGTACATACATTACATTACTGATCCTGAGTTACATCCTGTATTATACTCCAGAGCTGCACTCACTATTCTGCTGGTGCAGTCGCTGTGTACATACATTACATTACTGATCCTGAGTTACATCCTGTATTATACTCCAGAGCTGCACTCACTATTCTGCTGGTGCAGTCACTGTGTACATACATTACATTACTGATCCTGAGTTACATCCTGTATTATACTCCAGAGCTGCACTCACTATTCTGCTGGTGCAGTCACTGTGTACATACATTACATTACTGATCTTGTACTGATCCTGTTTTACATCATGAATTATACCCCAGAGCTGCACTCACTATTCTGCTGGTGCAGTCACTGTGTACATACATTACATTACTGATCTTGTACTGATCCTGACTTACCTCCTGTATTATACTCCAGAGCTGCACTCACTATTCTCCTGGTGCAGTCACTGTGTACATACATTACATTACTGATCCTGTACTGATCCTGAGTTACATCCTGTATTATACTCCAGAGCTGCACTCACTATTCTGCTGGTGCAGTCACTGTGTACATACATTACATTACTGATTCTGTGCTGATCTTGAGTTACATACTGTATTATACTCCAGAGCTGCACTCACTATTCTGCTGGTGCAGCCACTGTGTACATACATTACATTACTGATCCTGTACTGATCCTGAGTTACATCCTGTATTATACTCCAGAGCTGCACTCACTATTCTGCTGGTGCAGTCACTGTGTACATACATTACATTTCAGATCCTGAGTTACATCCTGTATTATACTCCAGACAGGGGCGGACACTGACAGCTTGGGCCCCTGTTTCCTTTTATGGCGACAAAGCTACAGATATACAGGCGCTTCTCACTAAATTAGAATATCATCTAAAAGTTAATTTATTTCAGTTCTTTAATACAAAAAGTGAAACTCCTATATTATATAGAGTCATTACACACAGAGGGATCTATTCCAAGTGTTTATTTCTGTTAATGTTGATGATTATGGCTTACAGCCAATGAAAACACAACAGTCATTATCTCAGTAAATTAGAATACTTTATAACAACAGCTTGAAAAATTAATTTAAAATCGGAAATGTCTGTTCAGTAAATGCCCTCAATACTTGGTCGGGCTCCTGGTGCATCAATTACTGCATCAATGCGGCAATGTGGCATGGAGGCAATCAGCCTGTGGCCCTGCTGAGGGGTTATGGAAGCCCAGGTTGCTTTGATAGCAGCCTTCAGCTCGTCTGCATTGTTGGGTCTGGTGTCTCTCATCTTCCTCTTGACAATACCCCATAGATTCTCTATAATAGATTCTCTATGGGGTTAAGGTCAGGCGAGTTTGCTGCCAATCAAGCACAGTGATACTGTTGTGTGTAAACCAGGTATTGGTACTTTTGGCAGTGTGGACAGGGGCCAAGTCCTGCTGGAGAATGACATTTCCATCTCCAAAAAGCTTGTCGGCAGAGGGAAGCATGAAGTGCTCTACAATGTCCTGGTAGATGGCTGCGCTGACTTTGGTCTTGATAAAACACAGTGGACCTCCACCAGCAGATGACATGGCTCCCCAAACCATCACTGATTGTGGAAATGTCACACTAGACCTCCAGCAGCTTGGATTGTGGCCTCTCCACTCTTCCTCCAGACGCTGGGACCTTGTGGAGTGTGTCAGTGACTGCCTTCTGGACATCTGTCAAGTCAGCAGTCTTCCCCCATGATTATGGAGCCTACTGAAACAGACTAAGGGACCTCTTTAAATGCTTAGGAAGCCTTTGCAGGTATTTTTTGATAATTATTCTAGTTTACTGAGATAATGGCTTTTGTGTTTTCATTGGCTGTAAGCCATAATCATCAACATTAACAGAAATAAACACGTGAAATAGATCACTCTGTGTGTGATGACTCTATATAATATATGAGTTTCACTTTTTGTATTGAAGAACTGAAATAACTTAACTTTTTGATGATATTCTAATTTTGTGAGATGCACCTGTATATATAGCCACACACATATATATATATATATATATATATATATAAATATCTTACATAGTCTCCTTTATTATGTATATTGCCGTCCCTTATTACACAGTGCCCTCTCTTGTTATGTACAGCACCGTCCCTTACATATTGGATTATTTATAGCTGTAACGGGTCTGGGAGGCGGAACCTCTGAGCTACTATACAAGGGGGCGGTCCTTGTAAGGGAGCGGGTGGCGACCAGGCAGGCAGTCACAGCAGGTGACCGGGACAGTCTCTGGAAGAACGGGCAGGAGATCACGACAAGTGACTGGGGCAGTCTCTGGGTGAACGGGCAGATGGTCACGGCAAGTGACCGGGACAGTCTCTGGAAGAACGGGCAGGAGATCACGGCAAGTGACTGGGGCAGTCTCTGGGTGAACGGGCAGGTGGTCACGGCAAGTGACCGGGGCAGTCTCTGGGTAAAGTGTTGGTACGACCTGTGGCGGCTGAAGGTAGACTTGAGCTCCCAGGTGAGCAGGCGAGAGTCTCTGGATAAACGGGTGGTCACAGCATGTGACGGCGGAGCCTCCAGGAAGACCAACAGACAGGCGGCAGATGAGCGCTCCCAGGAGAGCGGGCAGAAGTCTCTGGACAGGCGGGTGGTCACAGCACGTGACGGCAGAGCCTCCAGGTAGGCTAGCAGACAGGCAGCAGATGAGCGCTCCCAGGTGAGCGAGCAGGAGTCACTGGACAGGCAGGTGGTCACAGCATGTGACGGCGGAGCCTCCAGGTAGACTAGCAGGCAGGTAGCAGGTGAGCGCTCCCAGGTGAGCGGGCAAGCTGGTCCATAGACAGACTGACGGGAGTAGGAAGGCAGACCGTCGGACCTCAGGCAAGCAGGCAGGTGGCTGGTGTGCGCTCCCAGGTGAGCGGGCAGGCTGGTCCTTAGACAGACTGACAGGAGTAGCAAGGCAGACCGTCGGACCTCAGACTAGCAGGCAGGTAGCAGATAATCAGGCAGGAATCTGGCAGGTAACTGGCAGGTAACTGGCAACGGGACCTGAGGGCTGAAGCAGAGTAGTGAACAGTGCAACAACATTGCTCGGGCACCTCCATTTTGGAGGAGGTGCCTTATATATGGTAAAGTCCTCCGGCCATTGGCCGGGGACTCCTTAGGACGGCGCGCGCGGCCCCTTTAAGAGGGAGGGAGGGCGCGCGCGCGCGCCCTAAGCACAGTGGCCGGGAAGGAGCGCGCGCTGCCAGCAGAGCGGGAGAGGGACGCCGGGCACGGAGCAGAGCGGTGAGGGGAACAGCGTCCCTGCCTAGCAGAGGGCAGGGACGCCGGCACTACAGTACCCCCCCCTTTAGGCCCCCCCTTTTTTAGGCCAGATAGAAATTTAGCTAGGATGAGAGGGGCATGGATGTTCTCCCGGGGCTCCCACGTTCTCTCCTCAGGACCAAACCCCTTCCAATCTACCAGAAAAAAGGTCTTTCCTCTTACCCTTTTGGTGGCAAGAATGTTCTCTACCTCAAACTCGTCCTCAGCAGAAACCGGAGCAGGAGGCGTACCTGTAGACTTGGAAAAAGAGTTAAGCACCACGGGTTTGAGGAGAGATACATGGAAGGAGTTAGGGATCCGTAAGTTGGCCGGGAGTTTCAATTTATAGGCCACCGGGTTGATCTGACTGATGGCCTCCAGAGGACCGATGAACCGAGGCCCTAACTTGTAAGAAGGTATCTTGAGTCGAACATATTTAGATGAGAGCCAGACTTTATCTCCTGGACGAAATTGTGGAGGATCCAGGCGTTTTTTGTCAGCGTGTCTTTTCATACGCTCGGATGACAGAAGGAGTGCGGACCGGGTACTCTCCCATATGGAGGAAAATTTGCTAACGAGAGATTCCGCAGCCGGGTTGTCCACAGAGGTGGAGACAGGAAAAGGAATCCGAGGATGCTGACCAAAGACTACAAAAAACGGGGATTTGGAGGAGGATTCGCTCTCGTGATTATTATAAGAGAACTCGGCCCATGGTAGGAGATCCACCCAGTCAGAATGGTGGGCATTAACGAAGTGCCGGAGGTAACTGGTCAGGTTCTGATTGATCCGCTCCACTTGACCATTGGACTGTGGGTGGTAAGCGGAAGAGAAGTCCAGGGTGACGTCTAGTAGTTTACAAGTGGCTCTCCAGAAACGTGAGGTGAACTGTACCCCACGATCCGACACGATGTGGAGGGGCAGGCCATGAAGACGGAAGATGTGGCGGATAAAGTCTTTAGCCAGCTCGGGTGCAGACGGAAGGCCTGGCAGGGGAATAAAGTGAGCCATCTTGGAAAAGCGGTCAGCGACCACCCAAATGACCGTACAACCGGCAGAGACGGGAAGATCTGTTATAAAGTCCATTGCTATATGCTGCCAGGGGGCAGCAGGTACAGGAAGCGGAAGGAGGCGTCCGGCTGGCAGATGTCTCGGGACTTTGTTGCGGGCGCAGGACACACAGGCAGAAACAAAGTCTATTACGTCCTTGTGCAGGGTAGGCCACCAATAGTGCCGGGCAATAAGCTGGAGGGTCTTTTTCTGACCGGCGTGGCCAGCTAGTTTAGACGAATGGCCCCAGTGTAGGATCTTCTCCCGATCAGGTACTGAAACAAACGTCTTACCGGGAGGGAGACGATTTAGACTCACGGGAGCCACCTGCATTACTCTGGCGGGATCGATGATATGTTTAGGTTCTTCCTCGAGATCGAACACCAGAAAGGATCGGGACAAGGCGTCTGCTTTGACGTTTTTGTCAGCCGGGCGAAAATGAAGAACAAAATCAAAGCGAGCAAAAAACAAGGACCACCGGGCTTGGCGCGGGTTAAGTCTCTGGGCATGCTGGAGGTAAGCCAAGTTCTTGTGGTCAGTGTAAATTATTACCGGATGAAGAGCCCCCTCGAGTAGGTAACGCCACTCCTCCAACGCCAGCTTGATGGCCAATAACTCTCGGTCTCCTATGGAATAGTTGCGCTCAGAAGAGGAGAAGAGTTTGGAGAAGAAGCCACAAGTTACCATTCTCCCGGAAGATGATTTTTGAGTAAGTACCGCTCCGGCTCCAGAGGAGGAGGCGTCAACTTCCAGGAAGAACTGCTTGTTGCCGTCCGGGCGATGCAGCACCGGGGCGGAAGAGAAGGCCTGTTTTAGGGAAAGAAAGGCCTCCTCTGCTTCGGGCGGCCACTCTTTGGGATTAGTACCCTTACGGGTGAGCGCGGAAATTGGGGCAGTCCGGGAAGAGAAGTGCGGGATGAAGAGGCGGTAATAGTTGGCGAAGCCCAGGAACCGTTGAATAGCCTTCAACCCCTCTGGTCGGGGCCATTTCTCGATGGCAGACAGTTTCTCAGGATCCATTTGTAGGCCGGTCTGAGAGATAATGTAGCCCAGAAACGGAAGCGAGGTCTGCTCAAAGAGGCACTTCTCATATTTAGCGTAGAGATGGTTCTGCCTGAGCCTGAGCAGGACCTGACGAACATCCCTCCGGTGAGTCTGGAGATCCGGAGAGAAGACCAAGATGTCGTCCAGGTACACCACTACGCAGGAGTAGAGAAGGTCCCGGAAGATGTCATTGACCAACTCTTGAAAGACGGCAGGAGCGTTACAGAGGCCAAAGGGCATTACCAGATATTCATAGTGGCCGTCCCGGGTGTTGAATGCCGTCTTCCATTCATCCCCCTGACGGATACGAACCAGGTTGTAAGCCCCACGGAGGTCCAGTTTGGTGAAGATTCTAGCCCCTCTCAGACGATCAAATAACTCCGGAATGAGCGGAAGGGGGTACTTATTTTTTACCGTGATCTGGTTAAGGCCTCTATAGTCTATACAGGGACGGAGAGAGCCGTCCTTCTTTTTTACGAAGAAGAAGCCTGCTCCCGCTGGGGAGGTAGACTTCCGGATGAATCCCCTGGCCAGATTCTCCTCAATATATTCGGACATCGACCGGGTCTCAGCAGCGGATAATGGATAAATACGCCCACGGGGAGGAGTAGTACCGGGTAACAAGTTGATAGGGCAGTCGTATGGTCTATGAGGGGGTAGTGTCTCTGCTTCCTTTTTATTAAAGACATCAGCATAAGACCAATAAGGAATCGGAAGTCCAGGTAGATTAGCTGGGGTAGGAGAAGGACGGACGGGATGGACGGGAACCAGACAGGTCTTATGGCAGTCCTGTCCCCAGCGAAGGACTTCTCCGGTCTGCCAGTCAAGCACGGGTGCATGTCTCTGGAGCCAAGGTAGACCTAGCAGGAGGGCGTGAGAGAGTCCAGGCAGAACATGAAAGGAGATACTCTCAGAATGCAGCATTCCCACTTGCAGAGTAATGGATTCGGTGATGAGTTGGATGGGGCGTGGTAAGAGACCCCCATCCACGGCAGCAACAGACAAGGGTACAGCCAGAGGTTTGGTGGGGATGCGGTACTTCTCTACCAGGGACTGTGAAATAAGATTCCCGGCTGCTCCAGAGTCCAGTTGGGCTAGTTCGAAATAACGGTTCTCCCCGCAGACGATTGAAACTGACAGCAGCAGAGATGGAGAGGATTTATTCTTGTCTAGGTCGACCTCTCTGAGCGAACCTAGACACAGGCGTTTCCCGACCTCTCTGGGCAGGCACGGATCCGGTGCTCCTTACTGCCACAGTAGAAGCAGCTCCCCTCGGCACGGCGTAAGTCCTGACGGGTTTTGACCATCTTGGTCTGGTCGACCTGCATAGGCTCAGGAGAGTGTACCTGGGGAGAGACGGAGGGAGTGACGGGTTTCTGAAAAGTAGGAGCTAGACGTGGAAACCTCCTCTCACGGGTGACCTCTTTGGCACGCTCCTGGAACCGTAGGTCAATCCGGGTGGCAAGAGTTATTAGGTCATCGAGAGTGGTAGGAACGTCCCGACCGGCAAGTTCATCTTTAATACGGCCGGACAGACCCTCCCAGAAGACGGATACCAGAGTGTCGTTATCCCAGGCCAGCTCCGAGGCAAGGGTACGGAACCGTATGGCATATTGGCCCACGGTGAGACTTCCCTGACGGAGGCGTAGCAGAGACGATGCGGATGAGGTCTTCCGTCCGGGTTCATCGAAGACTTTCCGGAAAGCCGTGAGGAAGGCAGGCAGGTCGGACACCAGGGGGTCTCCTCTCTCCCATAGAGGATTTAGCCAGGCCAGGGCCTCCCCGGTGAGATGGGACATGATGAAGGCAATTTTGGCCCGGTCGGAGTTAAACTGGTGGGACAATAGTTCAAAGTGCAGGGTGCACTGATTAATGAAGCCCCGAGCCTGGGCGGGGTCGCCTCCGAAGCGAGGAGGTGCAGAAAGCCGGGGTCCGGGGTAGGATACCATGGTATTGGTGGGCAGCGGAGCTGCCGGGTTGCGAGTCATGGCACTGGCGGTGGTTGCTGGTGGAGCAGTCAGAGTGTCCAGGCGAGAATTGACATTCCGCAGGTGACCCAGGATGGACTCCTGTTGGGACCTCTGACGGGACAGTTCATGACAGAGGTCCGAGAGCGAGGGAGCTTGGGTGCCACCGGGTTCCATGGCCCGAGCAAACTGTAACGGGTCTGGGAGGCGGAACCTCTGAGCTACTATACAAGGGGGCAGTCCTTGTAAGGGAGCGGGTGGCGACCAGGCAGGCAGTCACAGCAGGTGACCGGGACAGTCTCTGGAAGAACGGGCAGGAGATCACGACAAGTGACTGGGGCAGTCTCTGGGTGAACGGGCAGATGGTCACGGCAAGTGACCGGGACAGTCTCTGGAAGAACGGGCAGGAGATCACGGCAAGTGACTGGGGCAGTCTCTGGGTGAACGGGCAGGTGGTCACGGCAAGTGACCGGGGCAGTCTCTGGGTAAAGGGTTGGTACGACCTGTGGCGGCTGAAGGTAGACTTGAGCTCCCAGGTGAGCAGGCGAGAGTCTCTGGATAAACGGGTGGTCACAGCATGTGACGGCGGAGCCTCCAGGAAGACCAACAGACAGGCGGCAGATGAGCGCTCCCAGGAGAGCGGGCAGAAGTCTCTGGACAGGCGGGTGGTCACAGCATGTGACGGCAGAGCCTCCAGGTAGGCTAGCAGACAGGCAGCAGATGAGCGCTCCCAGGTGAGCGAGCAGGAGTCACTGGACAGGCAGGTGGTCACAGCATGTGACGGCGGAGCCTCCAGGTAGACTAGCAGGCAGGTAGCAGGTGAGCGCTCCCAGGTGAGCGGGCAAGCTGGTCCATAGACAGACTGACGGGAGTAGGAAGGCAGACCGTCGGACCTCAGGCAAGCAGGCAGGTGGCTGGTGTGCGCTCCCAGGTGAGCGGGCAGGCTGGTCCTTAGACAGACTGACAGGAGTAGCAAGGCAGACCGTCGGACCTCAGACTAGCAGGCAGGTAGCAGATAATCAGGCAGGAATCTGGCAGGTAACTGGCAGGTAACTGGCAGGTAACTGGCAACGGGACCTGAGGGCTGCAGCAGAGTAGTGAACAGTGCAACAACATTGCTCGGGCACCTCCATTTTGGAGGAGGTGCCTTATATATGGTAAAGTCCTCCGGCCATTGGCCGGGGACTCCTTAGGACGGCGCGCGCGGCCCCTTTAAGAGGGAGGGAGGGCGCGCGCGCGCGCCCTAAGCACAGTGGCCGGGAAGGAGCGCGCGCTGCCAGCAGAGCGGGAGAGGGACGCCGGGCACGGAGCAGAGCAGTGAGGGGAACAGCGTCCCTGCCTAGCAGAGGGCAGGGACGCCGGCACTACAATAGCCCCCTGTCTTTATTACATACCGTCCTCTCTTGTTAGACTTATAATCCAATGACGGCTGATGGAGCATGGGAAAGCTTCTTTCCTGATGGAGGAGCTGCTGGACCGGTCTCCTGGTCACCGACTGCTCCATCAGCAGTCATTTTATATCTAACAAGAGATGACTATGTAATTTTAAAGGAATAGAGGAATCCAAGTTATCTGTAAACAGAAAGATTGTGAGGGAATATTTAGCTAACATAAATGAGTTCAAGTCTCCAGGTCCAGATGAATTACACCCCAGAGTACTGAAGGAGATAGTAGAAGAAATTTTAGAACCACTCTCCATAATCTTTGAAAATTCTTGGAGAACAGGAGAAGTCCCAGAAGACTGGAGAAGAGCAAATGTTGTTCCTATCTTCAAAAAGGGGAAGAAGGTGGACCCAGGGAACTATAGGCCGGTGAGTCTGACTTCTATACCAGGAAAGATCTTTGAACAAATTATTAAACAACATGTATGTAAGTACATGGATAAGAATGAAGTGATTAACCAGAGTCAGCATGGGTTTGTAACTAACAAGTCATGTCAGACTAACTTAATTTCCTTCTATGACAGAATCACTGACTGGGTGGATCAGGGAAATGCTGTAGATATAGTATATCTTGACTTCAGCAAAGCATTTGACAAAGTATCTCACACCATCCTTATTGAAAAAATGACCAAGTATGCAATGGACCAGGCAACTGTTAGGTGGATTCATAACTGGCTTAGTGATCGGACTCAAAGGGTGGTTGTAAATGGCTTCACATCCAGCTGGATGAATGTCTCAAGTGGGGTACCACAGGGCTCCGTCCTGGGACCTGTATTGTTCAACATCTTTATCAATGATTTAGATGAAGGAATTGAGGGTAAACTGATTAAATTTGCTGATGATACAAAGATAAGAGGGATAGCTAATACTAGAGAAGAGAGAGAGAGGATTCAAAAAGACCTAAATAAACTGGAGCAGTGGGCAGCAACCAACAGAATGGTTTTTAACAGGGAAAAATGCAAAGTACTACATCTGGGCAATAAAAATGAAAAAAGCATATACAGAATGGGAGGAATAGAGCTAAGCAACAGTACATGTGAAAAAGACTTAGGTATACTAATAGATCATAGACTGAACATGAGTCAACAGTGTGATGCCGCAGCAAAAAAGGCAAATACAATTCTGGGATGTATTAACAGAAGCATACAGTCTAGATCACGTGAAGTCATGATCGGTCTTTACTCCTCTTTGGTCAGACCTCATCTGGAATACTGTGTACAGTTTTGGGCACCACATTTTAAAAAAGACATAGACAAACTGGAGCAAGTTCAGAGAAAAGCGACCAGAATGGTGACTGGTCTGCAAACCATGTCCTATGAGGAACGGTTGCAGGATTTGGGAATGTTTAGCTTGCAAAAAAGAAGACTGAGAGGAGACTTAATAGCTGTCTACAAATATGTCAAGGGCTGTCACATTGTAGAAGGATCATCTTTATTCTCATTTGCACAAGGAAAGACTAGAAGCAATGGGATGAAACTAAATGGGAGGAGACACAGATTAGATATTAGAAAAAACTTTTTGACAGTTAGGGTGATTAATGAGTGGAACAGGCTGCCACGAGAGGTGGTGAGTTCCCCTTCAATGGACGTCTTCAAACAGAGGCTGGACAGACATCTGTCTGAGATGATCTAGTGAATCCTGCTTTGAGCAGGGGGTTGGACCAGATGACCCAGGAGGTCCCTTCCAACTCTACCATTCTATGATTCTATGATAATAAAAGAGGGTGCTGTGACAGACGAAAATAACAAGAATACCCTATGAAAGGGACAGCACTGTACATAACAGCAGAGGAAGCTATATAATAAAGGACAGCACCATATATAACTAGAGAGGATGGTACTTAATAAGGGACGGTGTTATACATAATAAAAGAGGAGACTATGTAACTAAAGATGGTGTTATACATAATAAGTGAGTACACTATATACTAAGGGACTGTGCTATACATAGTAAGTGAGTACACTATATACTAAGGGACTGTGCTATACATAATAAGTGAGTACACTATATACTAAGGGACTATGCTATAAAATAAAATCTAGCATCACACAGACATATCACACAAATGTGAGAATGTGGCCTAAGGGATTTTACAGGTAACCTTATCACTCCAAGTCACACAGTGCAGATACAGAATAAAACTTACATCCAGTGACCTCTGATGTCTCGCCTGATTAGAGCCGTTTTCTGTTGTTTCTTCTACATTTGATCAGATCTTCATGTCGATATCTCCCAGCCACGACTCGTCATGATGACCACCGCAGCCCTGAAAATAACAAACATGCATTGTATACATACATGTGTCTCCCTCGCACTGCGCCCCTGAATACAGATATGTACCCCATCATTAATATACTATCAGCCATGCACCAATCAAAATATAAGGTGATAACCTAATTTTGTGCCCCCCCCATTATCTATAATCTCCGCAGCCCAAAAAATATAAACTATTCAGTCTCTGACTCTCCCCAATTAACTGTAGGGCTCTGTGCACACGGAAAATATACAAGGTTTTACAGTAAAAGCAAAGTGAATGAGATCCCTGAAGTCTCATGCACACGCTGCTTATTTTTTCCTTGCAGATTTACAGCAGATTGTGCAGATTTTAATGTCAATTCTTGCAGTGTATTTCACCCGTACTCATGAATGGGGGAAAATCTGCAACAAAAGCATGTCAAAAACGTGGCAAAAATGTATTTTACTCAGCGTTCTTCCTGCCAACACATTAGGACATGCAGCAGAATTTTCTTTTGCAAATCCTGAACGTGTGCACATAGGCTAAGTCCCTGTTCTGTGCCCCCCCCATTCATTATAAGTCCTTGATAGCATCATAATGCATTTGGGGGTGGGAGAACACATTATCAGGTACTGGGCATACTCCACCACCTCCCAGCATCTTCTCCCACCTTTCAATTCATTATAAACTGTCCTATCCATCTTACCCCCTCCTCTCCCACTCCCCAATAAATTTAAAGTCACTGACAGTGTCATAATGAATTGTAAGATGGGGGAGGACGCTGTCAGGAATTTATCACCCTCCTCCACTACCCAATTCATTTTGCATCCATATCTAACGCCCTCCTCCCCCTCCCCCTATTCATATGTACATTATAATTCCCCCCTACTTTTATCCCAATCCCCTACCCCCTCATTGTCTCCCTCACATCTCATCATTGCCCTCTCCCTCACATCCCATTATTGTCACCTCCCCACCCCTCTTATTGTCCTCTCCTCCACCCCATCATTGTCCTTTCCACCACCCCATCATTGTTCTCCCCCTCAGTGTCCTCTCCAATACCCCTATCATTGTTCTCCCCACACCGCAATTCAGTGTCCTCTCCTCCACCCCCATCATTTTCCTCTCCACCACCCCCATTATTGTTCTGTACCCACACCTCAGTGTCCTCTCCACCACTCCCATTATTATTCTCCGCCACCACACCTCAGTGTCTTCTTCACCACCCCTTTCATTGTTCTCCACCACACCACAGTGTCCTCTCCACCTCCCCATCATTGTTCTCCCCCACCACACCTCAGTGTCCACTCCACCATCCCCATCATTATTCTCCCTCACCACACCTCAGTGTCCTCTCCACTACCCCATCATTGTTCTCCCCCACCACACCTCAATGTCCTCTCTACCACCCCCATCATTGTTCTCCCCACCACACCTCAGTGTCCTCCCCACTACCCCATAATTTTTCTCCCCCACTACCCCATCATTGTTCTCCCCCACTACACCTCAGTGTCCTCTCTACCACCCCCATCATTGTTCTCCCCCACCACACTTCACTGTCATCTCCACCACCCCATCAATGTTCTCCCAACACCTCAGTGTCCTCTCCACTACCCTCATCATTGTTCTCCCCACCACACCGCAGTGTCCTCTCCCCCACCCCATCATTGTTCTCCTGCACCCCATCATTGTTCTCTCCCACCACATCTCAGTGTCCTGTCCCTCACCCCCATCATTGTTCTCCCCCATCACTCCTCGGTGTCCTGTCCCCCACCACACCTGTGTCCTATCCCCCACCACACCTCAGTGTCCTATCCCCCACCACACCTCAGTGTCCTGTCCCCCACCACACCTCAGTGTCCTGTCCCCCACCGCCATCATTGTCCTCGCCACCACCCCATCATTGTCCTCACCACCACCCCGTCATGGTCCTCTCCACCACCCCATCATTGTCCTCTCCACCATCCCACAATGGTTTTCCCCCACCACACCTGTGTCCACTCCCCACTCCATCAGTGTCCTCTCCACCACCCCATAATGGTTCTCCCCCAGCACACCTCATTGTCCTCTCCACCAACCCCAACATTGTTCTCCCCACCACACCTCAATGTCCTGTCCCTCACCCAATCATTGTTCTCCCCCACCACCATTATTGTTCTCCCCACCACATCTTAGTGTCCTCTCCAACACCCCTGTCATTGTTCTCCCCACAACTCAGTGTCCTCTCCACCAACCCCATCATCGTTCTCCCCCACCACACCTCAGTGTCCTGTCCCTCACCCCATCATTGTCCTCTTCACCCCATCATTGTTCTCCCCCACTGCACCTTGGTGTCCTCTCCACCACTCTCATCATTGTTATCCCCACTACACCTCAGTGTCAGCTCACCCACCCCATCATCGTTCTCTCCCACCACACCTCAGTGTCCTATCACCACCCCATCATTGTTCTCCCCACACCTCAGTGTCCTCTCCACCACCCTCATCATTGTTCTCCCCCATCACACCTGTGTCCACTCCCCACCCCCATCATTGTTCTCTCCTATCGCACCTCAGTGTTCTGTCCCCCACCCCCATTATTGTTCACCACACCTGTGTCCTCTCCACCACCCCATCATTGTTCTCCCCACCACACCTCACTATCCTCTCCACCCCCCATCATTGTTCTCCCCACCACACCGGTGTCCTCTCCACCATCCTCATCATTATTCTCCCCTACTTCACCGGTGTCCGCTCCCCCACCTCCATCACTGTGCTCCCCCACCACACCTCAGTGTCCTCTCCACCACCCCCATCATTGTTCTCCTCCACCACACCTCGGGGTCCTCTCCACCACCCCCATCATTGTTCTCCTCCACCACACCTCGGGGTCCTCTCCACCACCCCCATCATTGTTCTCCTCCACCACACCGCACTGTCTTCTCTACCACCCCCATCATTGTTCTCCCCATGACACCTGTGTTCTCTCTACCACCTTCATCATTGTTCTCCCCTACTGCACCTTAGTGCCCTGTACCCCACCCACATCATTGTTTTCTCCTACCACCCCACAGTGTCATCTCCACCACCCCATCATTGTTCTCCTCCACCACCCCTCAGTGTCCGCTCCCCCACCCCATCATTGTTCTCCTCCACCACCCCTCAGTGTCCGCTCCCCCACCACCTCTGTGTCCTCTCCCCAATGTATTGGTTAAAAAAACAAAACAACACTCACCTCTCTGTTCGTTCCCCCTCAGCATCGTTGTCGCCGGCAGCTTTCTCTCTGTCTCCCCGTCGCGCCTCTGTCAGGGATAAAGTGAGGAAGGAACCAGAGGACATATTCTTGCAGCTCTGCTGCCATTTTCTCCTGTAGGCAGCGGAGCCCTCACTCACTATTCTGCTCCCAGTCACTGTGTACATACATTACCGACTCTGTACTGATCCTGAGTTACATCCTGTATTATACTTCAGAGCTGCACTCACTATTCTGCTCCCAGTCACTGTGTACATACATTACATTACTGATCCTGAGTTACATCCTGTATTATACTCCAGAGCTGCACTCACTATTCTGCTGGTGCAGTCACTGTGTACATACATTACATTACTGATCCTGAGTTACATCCTGTATTATACCCCAGAGCTGCACTCACTATTCTGCTGGTGGAGTCACTGTGTACATACATTACTGATCCTGAGTTACATCCTATATTATACTCCAGAGCTGCACTCACTATTCTGCTGGTGCAGTCACTGTGTACATACATTACATTACTGATCCTGAGTTACATCTTGTATTATACTCCAGAGCTGCACTCACTATTCTGCTGGTGCAGTCACTGTGTACATACATTACATTACTGATCCTGTACTGATCCTGAGTTACATCCTGTATTATACTCCAGAGCTGCACTCACTATTCTGCTGGTGCAGTCACTGTGTACATACATTACATTACTGATCCTGTACTGATCCTGAGTTACATCCTGTATTATACTCCAGAGCTGCACTCACTATTTTGCTGGTGCAGTCACTGTGTACATACATTACATTACTGATCCTGTACTGATCCTGAGTTACATCCTGTATTATACTCCAGAGCTGCACTCACTATTTTGCTGGTGCAGTCACTGTGTACATACATTACATTACTGATCCTGAGTTACATCTTGTATTATACTCCAGAGCTGCACTCACTATTCTGCTGGTGCAGTCACTGTGTACATACATTACATTACTGATCCTGTACTGATCCTGAGTTACATCCTGTATTATACTCCAGAGCTGCACTCACTATTCTGCTGGTGCAGTCACTGTGTACATACATTACTGATCCTGAGTTACATCCTATATTATACTCCAGAGCTGCACTCACTATTCTGCTGGTGCAGTCACTGTGTACATACATTACATTACTGATCCTGAGTTACATCTTGTATTATACTCCAGAGCTGCACTCACTATTCTGCTGGTGCAGTCACTGTGTACATACATTACATTACTGATCCTGTACTGATCCTGAGTTACATCCTGTATTATACTCCAGAGCTGCACTCACTATTCTGCTGGTGCAGTCACTGTGTACATACATTACATTACTGATCCTGCACTGACCCTGAGTTACATCCTGTATTATACTCCAGAGCTGCACTCACTATTTTGCTGGTGCAGTCACTGTGTACATACATTACATTACTGATCCTGTACTGATCCTGAGTTACATCCTGTATTATACTCCAGAGCTGCACTCACTATTTTGCTGGTGCAGTCACTGTGTACATACATTACATAACTGATCCTGTACTGATCCTGAGTTACATCCTGTATTATACTCCAGAGCTGCACTCGCTATTCTGCTGGTGGAGTCACTGTGTACATACATTACATTATTGATCCTGTACTGATCCTGAGTTACATCCTGTATTATACTCCAGAGCTGCACTCACTATTCTGCTGGTACAGTCACTGTGTACATACATTACACTACAGAATAGTGAGTGCAGCTCTGGAGTATAATACAGAATGTAACTCGGAATCAGTAATATAATGTATTATACTCCAGAGCTGCACTCCTATAATATACTTGGGGTTTACTGATTGGTGCCTGGTATGAAAAAAAAACATTATAAATCAACACTTTACATTGTTACATTTTTTTGCTACTTTTTACTTTATTTTTATGTTGTTTCATTCACACATCAGATTTTTCCTTCCTGACGGCCTGTGTTATGACGGTTGTATATATTTATGTTTCTGGGGGTCTCAGATTCATCCCCATTGCGGGCTGTTCCCAGATAGATCTGCATTTCTCATCTGCCAGAACCTCCTCTATTTTCTCGGGTTGTGTTTTCTAAGTAAAATGAGATTGAATTTGAGAATTAGGAATGAGGAACCTTTTCTCCTTCTTCTGGGATCTGTTGTCCTCTCTCCATAAAATGACTCTACCTGAATACTTTGTGCAGTAAGTTTTTGCTCGCTCCTGAGAACGCCTGTGGGGTCGCCCGCTGAGTCCGAGGCACATTGTAAGCATTTGTCATCCTCGCCCTCCATACCAATCTGCAGGCTGCCTGGACCAAAATCAGCCGTGCCCTGACCGGTGGTGTGAACGCATGCTTATATGCCAGTAAATGCAGCGCACGGGAGCTATTAACCCTCAATCGCAGACCACTCGTCCTTTATTCTAAATCTAACAGTGACACCTGCAGTTTACTGGAAATATTGACCGACACAAAGATATTAAAAGATTCTTTGAGATCTGAATCTCAAGGTTTTTATCGATCGGTTCGGAGACTTTTACTGGAGGAGTCTCTTAACGTAGAGATTGACGGTGACATGGTGATCTGATATTTATGTGGAGATAAGGGGGGCCGGTTATGTCTGATCAGAGATGTCGCTCGGTCTTCTTTCACCTGGGGCAAAGGTTTCGTTTTCTGCCCCAGCCCTTTATTGTTATAAAGCCAAGGAAACGTAGGTTGTTGGCGCCCGGCACATGCCGCCGTTGTCTTCCATTATCTCCCTATCAATGGAAATATCTGAATGGGAGAGTAAAGGAAGCTAGAAGTCATCCATCTGTGGTAATGCCGAGGTTGGATCCTTTGGGGACCCACCCAAAATGTCCCTGTGTCCCATAGGAGGATGCCAGTACCTGCCTTGCAATTGCCAGAACACCCGGTTTCTGCCTTGGTTTATCCACTTACAAATGTGACACTTTGGAAAATCCATGGAGCTTCTGATGCCATAACACCAGCAGCCCGGGAAGCTTTTGGCCTGACGCACGTTTTCTGACTCTGGTACCCTTATGGGACCACTGTGGCTACCACCTCGGTGCCAATGTGGATGTAACTGGCGTATGGAGTAACAGAAACTGATTGACGCAAACATGCAGACACTCTGACTTCATCCGTCTTGGTTGCATCAAAAAAAGGACATTGTGCATAAAAGTATCTTACATCGGTGGGGTGTACTAACATTTGAGTTCAAATTGATGGAGGATACACTTATAGTTACATAGTATGGTTGAAAAAAGACAAGTCTATCAAGTTCAACCGAGGGACGGGGGATGATATTGAATGAAAGAAGGGATATAGGTACGCAAAATCAGTACAAAAAAGTACCTAAATTAGTACAAAAAAGTGCACAAAATCAGTGTGAAAAAGGTACACAAATACAATAGGAAAAAGTATGCAAAGTCAGTACAAAAAAGTACACAGTCAGCAAGAAAAAGCACACAAAATTAGAAGGAACAAGTTCACAAAATCAGTTTGCAAAGTTTTCTTCCCCTAGATTTATTGCTTCTGTTACTATGGTCCACAATGACTCCAGGAACATTACAGAACTGTCTGCACCTTTTTTTCTTCCATGTACATATATATGTTTCTCGACAGGGCCGTTTCTTTGACAATTACTGTAAGCCGAGAACGTAGAAAAAAAAGAGAAGGTAAAGACTTTGAGCTCGTCTGAGAATATTCTATTGTTGGTTCTCGCTTTGTAATTGGATCGCGTGAGGTTAGAAAGAAAATTTTCTCTTTTTTGTCTCTAGCGCCACGGTTTACCTGCAGAAAATACGGAGAGCGGCGGAGCAGCGCGAGACGCGTCAAGTGAATGTAAGAATGATCTAAGTCTGTAGGTAACTTCTTAGGAGCCGGCCACCTATACGTCGCCTATGGGTCTGACCTACTTTTACATTCCTAGGAAGATTTAAAGGGTAAAATACAGAATTTTTTTTTTTTTCAAAACTTTAACCTTTGGTTTGACGACATTATTTTTTTTTCCTAGATGTGTTCCTGCAGTATGCAAATTCCTTTATGTCTAACGCGTCTGAATGAATAAAAAAAGATTCCTTTGTAAGTTCCCTCCGTGTCTTATGAATCCCAGCTCAGTGGCAGATGTGCTATGCTTAATGGCGCATATACAAGACACATTCCCTAATCCCTAAATGAACTTTTCTCTAAATATATACAAGATAAGCTTTATAGACTCAATTTCGCCACAAGGCTATTAAGTCTACCAGAACTGAATAGTTAAAACAAAACCCATTGTCAAGCACCTGTTCACCAAATCCAAAGTGCGGAAAATAAAACAAAAAAGCCACCTCAACCCATATCCAGTTTTTATTTTTTATATTCTTGGTCTCAAGCCTTCAAGATCTCGTCTGCCTAAAATATTCTGTCTTTTATATGCCTTATTAGAGCAGGGACATGATAGGTCAATGATTTTAATGCTTAAGATGTAATTCTTTATTTCATCTGCAGAGGCGCTGTAGGAAAACCTGCTTATATATTACAGTAATGTTTCTAGTATCTATGATTTCCTTTGCTTATATATATATATATATATATATATATATATATATATATATATATCTCAGATTAGAAAATGGAAATGACTGCACTAAACATTTGTACCACTAGGTGGAGCTTTAAAGTAACACACTGTATAGGCTGAATGAACAGCACTCCGTGTGGACAGGTGAGGTATTGTCTAAGATCTGGTCTGCCTAAGATTCACTAAAATCAGTGAGTTTCATGTAGAAATTTAGAAGTCAGTGATTTCAAATTAATATGTAATTCTTCATTTTACCTGCAGAGGCGCTGTAGGAAATATAGCTTACATACTACAGTTATTTACTTTGCATCTGTATAATATGGGAAAAAAACGTAAATGACTGCACTGAACATCCGTACCACTAGATGGAGCTTTACAGTATTACACTATAGGCTGAATGAACAGCACTCCTTGTGGTCAGGCATGGTATTGCCTTAAAATCTAGTCTGATTAGATATTATTGACTTGTTATATGCCTTATTATAGCAGGGAAAAGAGGGACTGTAAAGAATAAAACATCATTTATATAAATTTTCTAGATGTAATTCTTCATTTTACCTGCAGAGGCACTGTAGGAAATCTAGCTTATATACTACAGTTTTACTTTGCAAATGTATAATGTAAAAGAAAATGTAAATGGCTGCACTAAACATCTGTACCACCAGGGGGAGCTTTACAGTATCACAATACATAGGCTAAATGAATAGCACTGCTTGTGGGCAGGTGTGGTATTGCTTTAAGATCTGGTCTGCCTTAAATATTGACTTGTTATATGCCTTATTATAGCAGGGAAAAGAGGGACTGTAAACATCGAAAAATTATTGATAGCATTGTTCAAGATGTAGTTTTACCCGATAGAAAACTAACATATATAACAGTGATGCTACTAGTGCCTCAGGTTTAGTCTGCATGATACAAAAATGTAATTGAATGCAGTAAACCATTTTGACCACTAGGTGGAGCTTTACAGTATCACCATGTATAGGCTGAAAGAGCAGCACTCCTTGTGGACAGGCATGGTATTACAAGTAAAACTTTTTTTTTTATCTATAGCAACTGAATATTTAGACCTATATTATGTAGTGGACATATATTCTTGCTAACTTATTGAATGCCTTATAAATGATTTTGGGAGCCAGGATGTAATTGACCAAAGTGCCTATTGTATTCCCTCCATGCGGTATATGGCAGCCCCTTACGTTTTATCAGAGCGGCTAAAACTTTTTTACTTTGAATATGATACAGTGTGACAATGGCATCCAGATAACATCCAGCTACCGAAAAATGCCCGGCCTCGCTGCACGCCCGCAGAGCGGCTCCGAGATCCTCGGTCTGCACAAGTTCGGGAGGGGGCTTGGTAGATTTCTAGGCTATATATAGGATATTTAGGGTAGAGCAATGTATCATGTACTACACAGCGAGTTAATGATACACTGGAGGATGAGGAGACTCCTCTCCGGGGACGTCTACCGGAACCAAAACACTCGCGCCATACATTATTCATCCCAGACTGGTCTGACCGTGCAGCGAATATAGGTACAAACTCAGATTAGATCCTTCCCAGGGATTACAAATTAGACCCGTCGTACGCAGCATCAAGCGCATCTGCACACTGCAAAAATGTAGAAAAATATTCATTATATTTAGTTTAATAGAATAATTTAAATTGCATTTATTTTGTAAAAATTACGAATCCTAGACCTTTATTGTTATTATTATTATCATCGTATTTCCTATTAAATAATATTAAAAATAATTAAAAAGTACCAATAAGTAATAATAATAATTATTACTACTACTATTATTACTATTTTTAATTCATTTAATATTTGAATTAGAAATGAAAAAAATATTAATTTTATTATTATTCAATTTAGTTAATAAACTTTAACAAAATTAATGCATCTATAATTACTATTAATAATATTTATTGCTAATTTATATCAATTATTTTTAATATTTGAATCAGAAATGCAATTATATTACTATTTTTTTTTAAGATACATAATTTTGCTACAATACAATATAATAAATTTGATAGTATATCTCTGTAATTCTGACACACAACTCCCAAATTTTCATGTAGCCATTTAGTAGAAGGGGTGGTGACAGGAAAGAAATTTTCTGATTGCTGGGGGGCCTCACCACCAGGACCCCCAGAATCACTAGGATGGGGGCCTATGCTTACAGGGAGGAGTTACTTGGAGAGGTGGTCTCACGTGTGCCATGCAACTTCTATGGGACTGATGGAGACAACCCATTACAGCTCTATAGACCCTGATTGGAGCAGCAGAGTGTGTGACCACCCATTGATAGACCACTGTATCCTTCCACCCACCCACCGGTTTTTATTGGCAAAAAAAAAACAATTAAAGTTGAAAATTATCAGGTTGAGAAGAGGGTCATGCTTTCGATACTTGCCAAGCAGATGGGGCTGCTGCATTCAAAAGGTTGTCATCACTTTTCTATTCTGGCTGCCGCCAGTAGGGGGAGCACAGTGAAGACAGACGGCTGTATCAATCAGAATTCAGTGAGCTCCCTCTAGTGGTGGCTACAAATATGTGCACATGCTCCTCGCCCTCTTACACGGCAGTGCAGGGGAGAATATATAACATTGCCCACGTCAGTGTAGTAAGGGCATTACTCTCCCGTCATCAGCGCCATCTCCTCTACAAGGCCGGTCTACGCCGTATATGTCAGTCCGTATATATGTGCTAATCAGGGAGAAAAGCAAATGTGCTAATCAGGGAGAAAAGCAAATGTCCACGAAGTGCAACCGTAACCCGACATTAGGCGAGGAAATCTGGAGAAAGACTTCTGCCTGAAAACATCATGAACCACAGACGATTTGTGTCTCCTGATTATCAGAAGCTCCAGATTGAAAACCTGGAAACAAAACTGCTTATTTTTCCCTCATATATTATTGGCCGCAGAAGCGATAGATTTGTTGTCTAATTAGCGAAAATCTCCCAAGTTATAAGGAAAATAAACTTCAAGAACATCTTATTTCAGAGCGAAACCCTGGAAAATGGAGGAATCTTATATTACAATCTCATATCTGTCATCTATGGATCTGTCTCCTATATCTACGGCGTCCGCCTCACCTATCACATATCTATATATATCTATTGTAATATGTCATCTATCTCATACATAACTATCTACTGCATCTATGTCTCTTATCTCATATCTATATACAGGATTATCCATCCATCTGTCCCATATGGAATCCAACCTACATATCTCTATACATATCTATCTACAGCAGCTGTCTCCCCCATCTCATATATCTAACTCTTACATTCTATCAATCTACAGCTATTATTCATCTATCTATCTATCTATTATCTATCTATTATCTATCTATCCCATATCTATCTATCATCTATCTATTATCTATCTATTATCTATATATTATCTATCTATCTATCTATCTATCATCTATATATTATCTATCTATTATATCTATCTATTATCTATCTATCTACTATCTATCATCTATATATTTATCTATCCCATATCTATCATCTATCTATCTATCATCTATTATCTATCTATCTATCCCCTTTCTTTCTATCTATTCAATGAAATGGAGAAATAAAGTGCCCATCTCCTTCCCACCGGGTTGACGTCTTCCAAAGATTGCCCAAAATAACTCAAACTTGCCAGCTATGAAGCAGCCGGATGGCTCCAATACTTCATGTGCAGACAGATCCTTTATTTCGTCCACATAATACGATGCACCGTTTCGTTCCTGCGTATTGCGCCTTTCCCCGGCCCGGAGTGCCGCTGCCGCCGCCGTCCTTTATTAGCTATCTATGTCTGTCTGATATCTCGTATCGATCTCATGTATATAATCTATGTTTTCACCATCTCTAGTTATCTATACGATCTCTTCCACGTCATCTGCGCCATATTTTCCTGCCCCAATGTATATCGCGGCGACCTGTTAATATTTAGACAAGGCGCCGGAGCCGATTTTTTTTTTTTTAAATTGATTAAGTGTCGCTTTAAGAGCTCGTCTTAAACTATCCATATGTATGGGTGCGGATTGCAGAGAATGTAGACAGCACATGGCCAGAGAGTCAGTTGGAAAGAATGAGTAAAACAGCAGTGACATATGGAGCGCGAGAAGCGGATGCTCCGCGATCGGTGCCATTCCTTCATTGTGGCTGAATACAATTATCAGCCAGACCTGTGGCTGGATTACTGAACGCCTCCGTCCATCTGGGAACATCTTTTATTCCAACCCTAAGATGATTAGGAGGATTTTCTATGGCTATGGGGGGGGGGTGGTGATTGGGGTTCTGGGTGCCCCATGGATTGGGGAGAAGTTGACTATGGTGGTCCGGGACGTGCGGAGAACAGGGCTGGGAATTATTATTCATGAACCCAGAAGCTGGGTATTAATAGAGATGGTGAAGGCTTGTCGTTCCTCCTAACAGTCTTGGCACGGAGAGCAGGCACTGTCGGCACTCTGCTGGAGGCGGCGTTCTTGGCTGTGAGAACGGGGCATGCCCTCTGTCACTCATGGAGAGGAGCCCTCTCCAACTGTCTCTTTTCAACAACTTTATCATCAATCTCATTATTAACAGCTTCACTGCAGACAGAAAATGCAAACAAGGGGTAATGCCCGTGCCAAATTTCCAGAGCACACAAGACACCGGGCACCACACAATGAGGACGCCGTGTGCCAGCGAAGACAAGATTTCAACGGAAAGTCGTTTTTTTTCTTTTAGCTTTATTACAATATCCTTTTTTTTTTCCTCTTGCCCGGGGCCTTCATTTAGGAATAATCCAAAGCTCCAGCCGATTGTGAAAATCAATTTTAAAACTAGAAGAAAGTTCTAGAACTCCCCCCCCCCCCCCCCTTTAATCCATTCCGGTATCAGACTCATATTAGTCAGGGATACATGATCTAATATACCATTCAGCTTTAATAACGCCGGATCTTTATGCACCAAATCAAGGTATTTTATATGTTGTAAGTGCCTGAGGACGGCGCCTTATTACCGGAGAGAGCGGCGCGCAATATGGAGATAATTGGCTCTGATGAGCGGATTCACTAACGGGGGACAAACAATGGATGAAGGGAAATCCTCCAGAGTCACTTACCTTCCTTTATCCTAGAAATCAGGAGGAAAAAGTGCAGAGGAGAAGAGACTTAGGAGTGTACGATGAGATAGTGTATGGAGAAAAGTATGTGCCCCCCACATTACACTACAAGAGACTTCCTGACCCCCCATCTACATCCATAGACATTAACATGGAGTCGCCCCTCTGCAGATATAACGGCTCCTGCTCATCTGGGAAGGATTTTCTATGAGATTTTAGAGGCGTCTGTGGGAATTTTTCCCCTTCATCCAGAAGAGCATTTATGGGGTCAGACCTTGATGTTGGGGGGGTCCGGGCTCTATGCGGCCGGTCATGTTCTCCTCCATGTCTGTATGGAGCTTGTGCACTGGGCACAGTCATGGGGGACAGAAAAGGGTGAACCCCAAACTGTTCCCACAAAGCTGGAAACTACAATTGTCCACAATGTCTTGTGCCGATTATTAAGAATTTCCATCACTGAAACTAAGGACCCGAGGCCAATCCCTGATATCGAGACCATAGCATTATCCTCCTCCACCATCTGTACAGGGGGCACATTGCAGTCAGGGGGTAACGTCACCCTGGAATCACCAAACCCAGACTCCTCCATCAGAAAGAAGATAGAGAAGTGCGATCCATCACTGCACAGAACACGTCTCCTTCACAGTCCAGTGGTGACGACTTTACACCACTCCATCCGACTCTCGGCATTGTGCCTGGTGATGTACGGCTGCATGCAGCTGCTCTTCCATGAAGCTCCTGGCGGGGGCGCAGTGTTTGCGCTGATACCAGAGGAGGCATGGACTTTGCAGTTATGGGGTCAGTAGAGCGGTGGTGACTTTTCTGTCCTCTGCTCCCCGCTCTGTAACATTACGAGGTCTCCACTTTGGATAAGTTGCTGCTGCGGTTCCTTCCACTCCTCAATAATGTCACTCACAGGTGATGGGGGAAGATTCAGGAGGAAGAAATGTCATGGACGGACCTGTTACCCCGGTGGCTCCTATTACAGGACCGCGCTGGTATCAGTGAGCTCCGCACCACCGGCCGTTCTGTCATAGTAAAGGCAGACGTCATGGTGGGGGTGCAGAGGTTATACACCGGGGGGCGAGGAGACAGATATTTTATACTGGGGGGCGAGAAGACAGATATTATACACCAGGGGCAAGAGGACTGAATGAAAAACAGAGTTCAGTGATCACGTTGTGTGGCCCTTTACTTTTCTCCATATAGTGTATATTGGTGAAACCATAATACATCTCAGTTTTCCAGGACCCTCATCTAACAGAGTGACTCTGAGGGTCTCGGGGCCTTGGTGCATTACATCGACACCTCATTGATCTTAATAGATACAATGCAGTTCCTTATTTAGCCCGTGGAGGCACTGCAGGGAAATTGAGCATTTACTTCTGGATTCCATCACAGATTATAGTCAGCACTAAGACATCCGGAGATTATGTTGGCGAGACCCTAATAAAAAAGGCATCGGACAACCCTATTTTAATACGTTGCAACCTCATCAAAGTCCAGCAATGATCTGCGATGCTGTGTGCGATGATCTGCGATGCTGTGTGCGATGATCTGCGATGCTGTATGCGATGATCTGCGATGCTGTATGCGATGATCTGCGATGCTGTATGCGATGATCTGCGATGCTGTATGCGATGATCTGCGATGCTGTATGCGATGATCTGCGATGCTGTATGCGATGTTCTGCGATGCTGTATGCGATGTTCTGCGATGCTGTATGTGATGATCTGTGATGCTGTGTGTGATCATCTGTGATGCTGTATGCGATGTTCTGCAATGATCTGCGATGCTGTATGCAATGATCTGCAATGCTGTGTGCGATGATCTGCGATGCTGTATGCGATGATCTGCGATGCTGTGTGCGATGATCTGCGATGCTGTGTGATGTTCTGCGATGATCTGCGATGCTGTATGCGATGATCTGCGATGCTGTGTGCGATGATCTGCGATGATCTGCGATGCTGTGTGCGATGTTCTGCGATGCTGTATGCGATGCCCTGTGCTTACTAGATTTTATAGGAGCTGACCTTACTATGGTTTCCCTGCAGCGGCTCCCAACTTCTCACTGAGATCCCGCTCAGTAAAAGGCAGGTGATTAGAACCGTCCCTTTAATGAAGATGGCAGACCTCCGTCTTCTATAAACTTTCCGCACCTATAACTTGTTCCTGACCCTTTGATGGTGGTGGACCAGCGACGCTCTGGAGGATCCCGGCGGTTGCACAGTCACTTAGCGCCATCTTGTGGGCATCGTGCTGCTTTCGCGTTTGGCATGGAGCTCTCAGAGGTAATTATGGAGGCTTCACACTAGTGATAAAAGCCGCAGAGTACGGAGCTGTCTGAGTGAGAAACACGTTCTGTACAAATGAAAGAAGAAAGCAGATCAGACGCCTGTCGCCGGCGATCAGCACGCGGAGCGTCAGGACGCGGCAGTCGCTCGTCACCGGCATCACTTATCTTGGCGAAGTACGTTACCAGCACGTTGTACGGGGCGACCGCCCGGCACCTCGTTATCCTGCTCCTCACACCAAGGCTGACCGGCCAGTGTCCTGACGTCACTGCTGTAGGGGATCCGGGTGCCATGAGGTCTGCAGTGTTAGGTAGGTGGTCCATGCTCCCATACAGAATACTGGTGCCTTCCACATTCATCACACCGGCCGCCTGCTTCCAGTACTCTATGGTTCCGGTGTTATGCTCATGTGCCCGGGTCAGCAGGATACTGACCGGCCCAAGGCTACACGGCCCCATATACAGCTAGGTGCGATGCTCTACGTGGCCTGTCACATATCAGAACCAGCAGTATATCTGGGGTACAGACGCTCCTCTGCTGGATCACCCCCCGCATCTATCAGCCATAGGAGGTGACGCTGGTGACACTCCACCTATGGTATTCCTCAGAATCACCCCACAAGACCTGCCATATACTGAGAACACCCCACAAGACCTGCCATATACTGAGAACACCCCACAAGACCTGCCATATACTGAGAACACCCCACAAGACCTGCCGTATACTGAGGACACCCCACAAGACCTGCCGTATACTGAGGACACCCCACAAGACCTGCCGTATACTGAGGACACCCCACAAGACTTGATGTATACCGGGAACACCCCACAAGACCTGCCTTATACCGGGAACACCACACAAGACCTGCCATACACCGAGAACACCCCACAAGACCTGCCGTATACTGGGAACACCCCACAAGACCTGCCGTATACCGGGAACACCACACAAGACCTGCCGTATACAAGTGACACCCCACAAGACCTGCCGTATACTGGGAACACCCCACAAGACCTGCCGTATACGAAGAACACCACACAAGACCTGCCGTATACAACACCTGCCGTATACCGGGGACACCCCACAAGACCTGCCATATACAACACCTGCCATATACCAGGGACACCCCACAAGACCTGCCATATACAACACCTGTCGTATACTGGGGAACATCCCACAAGAACTGCCATATACTAGGGACACCCCACAAGACCTGCCGTAAACTGGGAACACCTCAAAAGACCCGCCGTATACTACACCTGCCGTATATCGGGGACACCCCACAAGACCTGCCATATACTAGGGAAACCCCACAAGACCTGCCGTATACCGGAAACACCCCAAAAGACCTGCTGTATACCGGGAACACCACACAAGACCTGCTGTATACTGGGAACACCCCACAAGACCTGCCGTATACTGGGAACACCCCACAAGATATGCTGTATACTGGCAACACCCCACAAGACCTGCTGTATATTGGGAACACCCCACAAGACCTGCCGTATACCGGGAACACCCCACAAAACCTGCCATATACCAGGAACACCCCACAAGACCCGCTGTATACTGGGAACACCCCACAAGACCTGCTGTATACCGGGAACATCCCACAAGACCCGTTGTATACAGTGGAACACCCCACAAGAACTGCCATATACTAGGGAAACCCCACAAGACCTGCCGTATACTGGGAACACCCTACAAGACCCGCTGTATACTGGGAACACCCCACAAGACCGGCCGTATACTGGGAACACCCCACAACACCTGCCTTATACCGAGGACACGCCACATGTCCTGCCGTATATCGGGGAACACCCCAAAAGAACTGCCGTATACAGGTGACACCCCACAAGACCTGCCGTATACCGGGAACACCCCACAAGACCTGACGTAAACTGGGAACACCCCACAAGACCAGCTGTATACTGGGAACACCCCACAAGACCTGCCGTAAACTGGGAACACCTCAAAAGACCCGCCGTATACTACACCTGCCGTATATCGGGGACACCCCACAAGACATGCCTTATACAAGATCTGCCGTATACGAGGGACACCCCACAAGATCTGCCATATACAAGACCTGCCGTATACCGGGAACACCCCACAAAACCCGCCGTATACCGGGAACACCCCACAAGACCTGCCGTATACCGGGAAAACCCCATAAGACCCCGTCGTATACCGGGAACACCATACATGTCCAGCCGTATACCGGGCAACACCCCACAAGACCTGCCGTATACCGGGGACACCCCACAACACCTGCCGTATACCGAGAACACCACACAAGACCTGCCGTATACTAGGGAAACCCCACAAGACCTGCCTTATACAAGACCTGCCGTATACCGGTAACACCCCAAAAGACCTGCCATATACCGGGAAGACCCCACAAGACATGCTGTATACTGGGAACACCCCACAAGAACTGCTGTATACTGGGAACACCCCACAAGACCTTCCGTATACTGGGAACACCCCACAAGAACTGCCGTATACAGGTGACACCCCACAAGACCTGTCGCATACAACACCTGCCGTATACCGGGAACACCCCACAAAACCTGCCGTATACCGGGAACACCCCACAAGACCCGCCGTATACCGGGAACACCCCACAAGATCTGCCGTATACCGGGAACACCCCACAAGACCTGCCGTATACCGAGGACAGGCCACAAGATCTGCTGTATACCGGGAACACCCCACATGTCCTGCCGTATATCGGGGAACAACCTACAAGAACTGCCGTATACAGATGACACCCCACAAGACCTGCCGTATACAACACCTGTCGTATACTGGGGAACACCCCACAAGAACTGCAATATACTAGAGAAACCCCACAAGACCTGCCGTATACCGGGAACACCCCACAAGACCTGCCGTATACCGGGAACACCCCACAAGACCTGCCGTATACACCTGCCGTATACTAGGGAAACCCCACAAGACCTGCTGTATACAAGACCTGCCATATACCGGGAACACCTCAAAAGACCTGCCATATACCGGGAACACCCCACAAGACCTGCTGTATACTGGGAACATACTGGGAACACCCCACAAGACCTGCCGTATACCTGGAACACCCCACAAGACCTGCCGTATACCTGGAACACCCCACAAGACCTGTCGTATACTGGGAACACCCCACAAGACCTGCCGTATACAAGTGACTCCCCACAAGACCTGTCGTATACAACACCTGCCGTATACCGGGAACACCCCACAAGACCTGCCGTATATTGGGAACACCCCACAAGACCTGCCGTATACTGGGAACACCCCACAAGACCCGCCGTATACCGGAAACACCCCACAAGACCTGCCGTATACCGAGGACATGCCACAAGATCTACTGTATACCGTAAACACCCCACAAGACCTGCCATATATCGGGGAACACCCCACAAGACCTGCCGTATACAGGTGACACCCCACAAGACCTGTCGTATACAAGACCTGCCGTATACCGGGAACACCCCACAAGACCTGCCGTATACCGGGAACACCCCACAAGACCTGCCGTATACCGGGAACACCCCACAAGATCTGCCGTATACCGGGAACACCCCACAAGACCTGCTGTATACAACACCTGCCGTACACCGGGAACATCCCACAAGACCTGCCGTATACTGGGAACACCCCACAAGACCTGCCGTATACTGGGAACACCCCACAAGACATGCTGTATACCGGGAACACCCCATAAGACCCGCCGTATACCGGGAACACCCCACAAGATCAGCAGTATACTGGAAACACCCCACAAGATCAGCAGTATACTGGAAACACCCCACGAGACCAGCAGTATACTGGAAACACCCCACGAGACCTGCCGTATACTGGGAACACCCCACGAGACCTGCCGTATACTGGGAACACCCCACGAGACCTGCCGTATACTGGGAACACCCCACGAGACCTGCCGTATACCGGGAACACCCTACAAGACATGCTGTATACTGGGAACACCTCACAAGACCTGCTGTATACTGGGAACACCTCACAAGACCTGCCGTATACCAGGAACACCCCACAAGATCTGCCGTATACCGGCAACACCCCACAAGACCTGCCGTATACCCGGAACACCCCACAAGACATGCTGTATACTGGAAACACCCCACGAGACCAGCAGTATACTGGAAACACCCCACGAGACCTGCCGTATACTGGGAACACCCCACAAGACATGCTGTATACCGGGAACACCCCATAAGACCCGCCGTATACCGGGAACACCCCACAAGATCAGCAGTATACTGGAAACACCCCACGAGACCAGCAGTATACTGGAAACACCCCACGAGACCTGCCGTATACTGGGAACACCCCACGAGACCTGCCGTATACTGGGAACACCCCACGAGACCTGCCGTATACTGGGAACACCCCACGAGACCTGCCGTATACCGGGAACACCCTACAAGACATGCTGTATACTGGGAACACCTCACAAGACCTGCCGTATACCGGCAACACCCCACAAGACCTGCCGTATACCCGGAACACCCCACAAGACATGCTGTATACCGGGAACACCCCACAAGACATGCCGTATACTGGGAGCACCCCACAAGACCCGCCGTGTACCGGCAACACCCCACAAGATCTGCCGCATACCGGGAACACCCCACAAGACCTGCCGTATACCGAGAACACCCCACAAGACTTGACGTATACCGAGGACACGCCACAAGACCTTCGGTATACAACACCTGTAATATACCGAGGACACCCCACAAGATCTGCCGTATACCGGGAACACCCCACAAGACCTGCTGTATACCGGCAACACCCCACAAGACCTGCTGTATACTGGGAACACCCCACAAGATCTGCCGTATACCGGGCAACAGCCCACAAGATCTGCCGTATACCGGGAACACCCCACAAGACCCGCCGTATACCGGGAACACCCCACAAGACCTGCCGTATACAACACCTGCCGTATACCGAGGACACGCCACAAGGTCTGCCGTATACCGGGAACACCCCACATGTCCTGCCGTATACCGGTGACACCCTGCAAGACCTGCCGCATACAAGACCTGCCATATACCGGGAACACCCCACAAGACCTCCCGTATACAACACCTGCCATATACCGGCAACACCCCACAAGACCAGCTGTATACCGGGAACACCCCCAAGACCTCCCGTATACAACACCTGCCGTATACCGGGCAACACCCCACAAGACCTGCCGTATACCGGGAACATCCCACAAGACCTCCCGTATACAACAACTGCCATATACCGGCAACACCCCACAAGACCAGCTGTATACCGGGAACACCCCCAAGACCTCCCGTATACAACACCTGCCGTATACCGGGCAACACCCCACAAGACCTGCCGTATACTGGGAACACCCCACAAGACCTGCCATATACTGGGAACACCCCACAAGACCTGCTGTATACTGGGAACCGCCACAACATCTGCCGTATACCGGGCAACACCCCACAAGACCTGCTGTATACTGGGAACCGCCACAAGACCTGCAATATACCTTACGCTTGACTATTTTCCCGCTGTCACCAGTTCAGGTTCCCTTGCTGCCTGCTCCCTTCGCTGCCCGCTCCCTTCGCTGCCCGCTCCCTTCGCTGCCCGCTCCCTTCACTGCCCGCTCCCTTCACTGCCCGCTCCCTCGCTACCCGGTGCGTGCCACCTTGATGATCGGCTTATGTCACCCTATGACTATTTATTGGATCCGATGGTCTCCGGAGATCGGACTCTTCTCACCTCTTCCATCCTGTAAGGAAACACTTTACACTGGATTTCATGTTGTGCGGCTTTTTATTGGACAGGAAACCTACAGAGACGTCTTCATTCTATCTGAGGGTTTCGCTTGAACAGATATTCTGCCTGTAAGGAGAGAAGAGTGCACAGGGCTCAGCAGTGAGAGGAGTCAGAGTTTCCCTGTGCTCCATACATAACAATATGAAGGACCTGAGGGACGGGGCAGTCAGACGGGGGCCGCAGGGTCTGCTTGCTGCATCTGAACGGGTGCCAAGTAGCGCTGCATTTCTGCTGCAGGGAAGTGTGTGCTCAGGGAAAGCTGCTGATCTTGGAGCATCGCTGCTTGGTAGAAACCCTTTATACAGATATTGCTACATCACAAGCCGGCCACTAGGGGCAGCAAACTATATATATTGGTAATGATGCCTCGCTGGTACCTGCAGCACTGATAGGTCAGTATGAAGCAAACTGCGCCCCAGGCACAGGGGCAACAGCAGAAACCATGGAAACTTGTAAATTATGGCTTGTCAGGCTTATGATATTGAAGTTATTAAAGGGGTATTCCCATCTCCAAGATCCTATTGCACAATGTACACTGTGTTCCAAATTATTATGCAAATAATATTTTCTCAGATTTTCCCAAATTACCTATATGAATTGCAGTCATTGTAATTTTCCAGTCAAATAACTATTAGAGTACAATTGAAAGGTTTTTGTACAAACTGCCTATGATAACAGGATATTTTTAAAAAAATAAAACACTCAAACTGCACTCAAAATGCATGTTCCAAATTATTATGCACAGCAGAGTTTTCAACCTTTTCATTTTAATAAAGAACAAAAAAATGGTAATTTTTGAAATTCTAAGCATTAGCAGGTTATTACACACTGAAATCAAACAGTTTTCAACTCAAAACTTTATTCTAGGTGATGTCACATTTGCACATAGGACCCCTTGTTCGAAAGGAGCTTCTGAACTCTCTCGTCCATTGAATTTGTCAGGTTTTGGATGGTTTCTGCTTCAATTGTTTTGCATGAGGACAGAATACCCTCCCAGAGCTGTTGCTTAGATGTGAACTGCCTCCCGCCATCATAGACACTCCTTTTGATGATGCTCCAGAGGTTCTCAATGGGGTTGAGGTCAGGGGAGCATGGGGGCCACACCATAAGTTTGTCCCCTTTTATGCCCATAGCAGCCAGAGATGCAGATGTGTTATGTGCAGCATGAGACGGGGCATTATCATGCATGAAATAATCTCGATGGTCCAGATGGATGGAGTGGAGGATGGCTGGTTGATGGACACCCCATGCAAACACTGCTACAGCGCCAACAAGGAGGAGGTGGAGTAATGTTTTGGGCTGGAATCATGGGGAGAGAGATTGTTGGCCCTTTTAGGATCCCTGAAGGGGTAAAGATGAACTCCATAATGTATGTTGAGTTTCTCAAACAGCACTTCCTTCCATGGTTCAAGAAGAAGAACCGTGCATTCCGCAGCAAGATCATTTTCATGCATGATAATGCCCCGTCTCATGCTGCACATAACACATCTGCATCTCTGGCTGTATGGGCATAAAAGGGGACAAACTTATGGTGTGGCCCCCATGCTCCCCTGACCTCAACCCCATTGAGAACCTCTGGAGCATCATCAAAAGGAGTGTCTATGATGGCGGGAGGCAGTTCACATCTAAGCAACAGCTCTGGGAGGGTATTCTGTCCTCATGCAAAACAATTGAAGCAGAAACCATCCAAAACCTGACAAATTCAATGGACGAGAGAGTTCAGAAGCTCCTTTCGAACAAGGGGTCCTATGTGCAAATGTGACATCACCTAGAATAAAGTTTTGAGTTGAAAACTGTTTGATTTCAGTTTGTAATAACCTGCTAATGCTTATAATTTCAAAAATGACCATTTTTTTTATCTTTATTAAAATGAAAAGGTTGAAAACTCTGCTGTGCATAATAATTTGGAACATGCATTTTGAGTGCAGTTTGAGTGTTTTATTTTTTTTTAAATATACTGTTATCATAGACAGTTTGTACCAAAACCTTTCAATTGTACTCTAATAGTTATTTGACTGGAAAATTACAATGACTGCAATTCATATAGGTAATTTGGGAAAATCAGAGAAAATATTATTTGCATAATAATTTGGAACACAGTGTAGTAGGTGTAATAATAATATTAGCAAATATCTCCAATTAGAAATGTAGTATAGTTCTTCGGATTCATTTTGTCTCTTTCCTCATGTGCAGGCATTGCAGGACCTTAGGTATCTATGGTTATCACAATTAACAGCTAACTGTCACCATATGAGTGGTCGTAACCACGGATACCAAAGCTACGCAATGCCTGCACACGGGGTAAGTGACATAGCGAATCAGAAGAACTATACTACATTTCTAAAAGGGGGTATTTGCTAATATTATTATTATTATTACACCTACTACATACTGGGATAGGATATTGGAGATGGGGAAAACCTTTTTAATGAGAGATCCAGGGGTCCAGCTCCCTGACAGTTTTAATGGAGGATGAATCAATAGTTCAATAAAGTCCATGGTTATTTTTCAGTTTTTGGAGGAGTCAGAACATCCTGCGACCGAGTGAGATCTTACCAGGTAATCGACAGGGTCGTCGGGTCGGACTTTGCAGCATTCGTTCAGCCCCTCTATCAGCGTCGGCATGATGTTCTTCATTAAGTAATTCCTTAAAGGAACAGACTGGGCTTCCAGCATTTCATGCTCTTGGCGTTTTACCTCTTCGAGGCGACTGTTCTGTAATGTTAGAGATGGATGTGACTTGTAGTGTGGGGTTATAACCCAGAAGTATAGATGAGCCGAACACTTCGGTGCCGCACAGATGACGTTTGCCGGCTCGGCTAATCATAAGCCGAACCTGGGATGCCGAATGGTAAAGGAGATCACGCAGCTGCTGTCGACAGCTGGAGACAACAAGGGGGCCGCGCCGTGAATGTAGAGGGGGGGCCGCGCCGTGAATGTAGAGGGGGGGCCGCGCCGTGAATGTAGAGGGGGGGCCGCGCCGTGAATGTAGAGGGGGACTGCGCCTTGAATGTAGAGGGGGGCCGTGCAGTGAATGTAGATGGGGCCACTCTGTGAATGTCCAGGGGGCCGCGCTCCCATAGAAGTGATTGGTGCAGCCGCCTCTCCATTCACAGCAGCACACGACGGGGCCCCGTTCTTCAGAGGTCGGACTTGCACCTATCAGACATCTATAGAATATTCTGAGGATATACGCCTGAGATGACTCTGACGGCCCGACTCACCCACTCCTCCCATCGGGCGATCTTCTCGGCTTCCTCCTCAGCCTCCAGCCTGTTTACTTCAGCCACCCTTTCTGCCTCACGGGTAAGGCTTTCCTCCGCCTGTTTCTTCTCCAGCTCTGCCATCTCCTCTGGGGTCAGTCCGTAGTTCCTCGGTTCCCCAACCTCCTTAGTAATCTGCTTTATAACGGCTTTATATTCGGGATCGTCATCTTTAGAAACATCTGTGTTAAAAAATAATGAGTGGTATCAGTGGAGCACACATAGCAGACCCCGTAGTCACACACAGTCGGGCCCCTCCTCCGGGGGGCTGCTGCACATCACCATGTCCCCTTCTCTTCTTCCATGCGATGTAAGGCGAGATTCACTCACAGCGGTTTGCAGCATTTTTTTGTAGTACATGAAATCAATAGGAAGCTCACTCATTTATTATAGTATTTTAAGCATTTTTATATTGATTTTGCAGCAGAATCGACTGTAAAATCCACATCGGGAAACTCAGTGTGAACATAAGCTTAAGCCCTCCACACACTGTAGAAAGCTGTCTGCTGAACTAATGTTCAGGCCGCAGTTATCACCCCGACTCTCAGCATCTGAAATCGTGATGTCACGAAAGAGCCGGGGACCCCCATATACAGTAGAGTCCCCCTGATATCAGCAGGTTCTGCAGCTAAAGTGTATGGGGGACTTAGTGAGATACGAGACGTGACTCTCCTGCTGGCCTCTCTATAGGTAACAGGAGCTTTGTACAGGCCCACCCTGCCCATAGGGACAGCGGACTCAGCCCACCATAGCTGGGTGCTGCCCATGTACCGTGCTGGTAACATTCACAGGACCTACCAATGTGCAGAGGGTGGATTTCAGCTTCATCGAAATAGTTCAGAACGGTTTCGTCTTCCGTATTCAAGTCCCGAAATGTGGCGAGAGAGCGCAGAAACCGATCCTGAGAGTAATGGGTGCCGGCCACCGTGCTCTCCGGGAGATTAATCACCCGGTTTTTAAGAAATTCATCAGATGCGTCCAATGAAATAACAAAATCTATAGAAAAAATAATAATCAAACATTAGATCCTGATCTTCTCAAACACACGCATGCTCCACTTGGCCGAGAGTGCACGTATTCTGGATGAGGAGAGGAAAACAAGCCGCTGCCAGACAACTCTGCTCTCCGCTCATCTCCGCTGAGAACAAAAGGATTGGGCCTATTGAAATCCAACAGCCTTATCGTTCTTTCACCTACGGCAGAAGCTGGACCCCAACACACATATTAGAGGGTGGAATGATTTTGTTGAAATCGGACGTCTTTAGACCCGGACTATTCTCCAGAAGTCTAATGGCGGAGGGGCAACATGAGCATATGAGACGGCATCAGTAACTTTCCTGATTGCTCCGCCGTGCAAAAAAAGAGATAAGGGTCTGCCAGGTGTGAACGTCGCCACTGATCTGAATGTTCACCATAATTAGCTAGGGGGAAATCCAGCCTGTCGGGTGGTCTCCAAACTTGCCAGGTTCATCTATGGATTGCAGCTACTCGCTTTTCCCAGCTCCTTATAAAGGGGATTGTCTAAAGTAAAACCTCAGCACAACTGTCCCTCTGTACCCACCTGGAGTGATGGTCTTATCAAAGCGAGGGGCCTTACTCCTGCTCTCCTCCTCTTCTTCACCTTCTTCTGCTAAAAAACAATCAAAGAGGATGTACAGGAGGATGAGAACGCTTTACATAGAGATGATCGCAGCTACAGGGAACGAGAACACCTACATCTAAACAGCTCCTTAGCTTGTTCATAGGTCTTCGGGTATCCATCCAGGACAAAACCCTGGTTCTGACACGGCATGGACTTCAGCTTCTCCCTCATGAAGCGGATCACGTAGCTGTCATCCAGGCGCCCTGTAATGCACGGGAGACGTATGGAAATATTAATATAGCGCACTCGCTGTGTACATACACTACTTATCCTGTACTGATCCTGAGTTACATCCTGTATTATACTCCAGAGCTGCACTCTCTATTCTGCTGGTGCAGTCACCGTGTACATACATTACATTACTGATCCTGAACTGATCCTGAGTTACCTCCTGTATTATACTCCAGAGCTGCACTCTCTATTCTGCTGGTGCAGTCACCGTGTACATACATTACATTACTGATCCTGAGTTACATCCTGTATTATACTCCAGAGCTGCACTCACTATTCTGCTGGTGCAGTCACTGTGTACATACATTACTGATCCTGTACGGATTCTGGGTTACATCCTGTATCATACCCCAGAGCTGCACTCACTATTCTGCTGGTGCAGTCACTGTGTACATACATTACATTACTGATCCTGTACTGATCCTGAGTTACATCCTGTATTATACTCCAGAGCAGCACTCACTATTCTGCTGGTGCAGTCACTGTGTACATACATTACATTACTGATCCTGAGTTACATCCTGTATTATACTCCAGAGCTGCACTCACTATTCTGCTGGTGCAGTCACTGTGTACATACATTACATTACTGATCCTGAGTTACATCCTGTAGATCTTTTATTATAAAAATGAAAAACATAACAATAATAATAACAGAAACATAACTAAATTAATAACCAGAAAATAAACAATGTAATGAACTGGTCCAGCCGCTCTCTCTCTCCTCACATACATATTATACATATATACACAATAATAACTACTTACACTGTGACATCTGGTCCGGTTACCAAACAAAAAAATAACAATATAATAAACAATAACCGACAAATTATATACAAACTAATATATATATTCTTTTCTTTTTTTTTTTTTTTTTTTTTTATAAATAAAATAAACACTAACTATACAAATATATACAAGACAAAACAAAACACCCCACACTCGAGCCCACCAGTCCCTCCCCGGCACTGACCTGAGAGCTGGTCCTGCGCCTCATGCCTCAGTCCAACGTCCATAGTCCACATCAGGCAGTGCCAGTTTTTCACCCAAATAACCAGTGTCCCACAAGATGAACCCACCTCCCCCCTTTTCCCTCCACCCAACCTAACAGCTACACCCAAACCCATATATACAATATATACAGAAACAAACAATACAATAACACACAATACAATAACCACAACTGACAAAGCCCAAGTTAGGCGCCTGCAGCCCTACATCACTGTCTACTGATCAATAAAACAAAAATCTATGGTGTCAGCAGCAGCCCACCACCAGGAGAGGAGACGACCAGACTAGGGCACACTAAAAGAAAAGCCCCTCCAGAGGAGAGCGGCCCTCCGTGTACCCAGTCTCTCATACTCCAGAGAAAGCACCTTCACCAGGTCACTGAGTATGGTCCTAAACACATCGTCCACTGGGAGGATTTTCCGCTGCGTCGATACTAAGCACCGTGCGTTCCACGTGTGATACCTAACCACTGCGCTAACTAGAAATAAGGTGCAGCGGTCCCGACAACCCAGGTCCCCGAATGCTCCATAGGCCCATTCCGCATAAGAGAGACCGGCCAGCCGGGGCCAGCCAATGGAGGCGCCCACCCTGTTGTACACCTCTGTTAAAGGGACAACGAAGCAGGAAGTGGTCCATGCTTTCAAGCATGGTACCACAATGCTCCCGAGGACAGTTCCTGTCCTCAGAGCTCCTACACTTCAGATTGTCCCTCACACACAGTTTCCCATGGAAGCAGCGCCAAGCCAAGTCCCAAACCTTCGAGGGGATCCTTATAGAATTCAAAAGATGCAGACCCACCCCAAGATCCAGACTTGGGCAATCCCTGAGCGCCAGAGGCCTCTGAAAATGGGTCAACAGAACCCTTTTGTCAAGGAGCTTCCTTGGCAGAGTCCTGACCTCCCACATTCCCAGACCCCACCGGCGAATTACCTTCAGAACCACGGCAGCGTAAGCCGGGAGATGTCCATGCGGTGTGCGGAGATCCTTCACTTGCCCTCCTGTCTCCCATTCCTGGAAGAAAGGCTGAAACCATCCCTTACAGGAGAATACCCACGGAGGAGCCCTCTCTTTCCAGAGGTTTGCAATATTGATCTTAATGAAGGTATTCACAAGGAATACCACAGGGTTGACCATACCCAACCCTCCTAGTCTCCTCGTACGGTAAGTAACCTCCCTCTTGACCAGGTTCAGTCTATTCCCCCATAACAGTTGAAAGAACAAACTGTAGACCCGAGTCCAGAGAGGCTCTGGCAAGATGCACACACTGCCCAGATAGATCAGCAAAGGGAGCAGGTAAGTTTTGATCAGGTTTACCCTTTCCCTTAGGGTCAAAGACCAACCCTTCCATTGGTTCACCTTCTGAGTGGCGATCTCTAGCCTGCTGTCCGAATTTTGTTTGGGGTAATCCCCGTGGCCAAATTCGATGCCAAGAACTTTTGCAGAGACTTTGGGTTCTGGAAGGGTGTCCGGGAGATCAAAACCAGGATCTCCTCCTCCCAGCCAGAGACTCTCACACTTATCCCGGTTGATCTTAGACCCGGATGCCTCCGAGTAGCGATTTACCTCTGACATCAGCCATTCTGCCTCCCCATCAGAGGAAACAAAAACGGTGACGTCATCGGCATACGCCACCACTCTCAGAGTGGCTTCCGGTGCTGCCCGGTCCATCCCGATCCCAGCTAACGGTCCACGCTCCACCCTCCTAAGAAGTGGGTCAATCGAAAACGCGTACAGTAGCGGGCTCAAGGGACAACCCTGGCGAACACCACACCCAACCTCAAAAGAGCTGCCAATCCAACCGTTCACAAGCGAGAAACTCTCTGCCCCAGCGTACAAGGTCTTAAGCCAATCAACGAACCCCCCCGGCAAGCCATACCTCAGAAGGACAGACCAGAGGTACTCATGATTAACCCGATCAAATGCTTTTGCCTGGTCCAATGACAGCATGTACCCCTTCCAGTGGCCAGCCCTACCCTGCTCCACCGCCTCTCGGACAGAGTACAGCACTAATTGTACTGCGGCCCGGAACAGAGCAATGCTGGGCCCCCGAAAGGAGCTGGGGTGCAAATTTCACCAGCCGATTAAACAGCACCTTTGCCAAAACCTTCCTGTCTGCATTGAGAAGCGCTATGGGACGACAATTCTCAATGCAAGATGGGTCCTTACCCTTTGACAAGATGATCAGGGCAGACCTCCTCATTGACTTTGGCAGAGTGCCCGAGGAAAGACACTCAATGAATACCTCAGTCAAGAGGGGAACCAAGGCGTCCTTAAAGGTCTTATAGAATTCAGATGTTAAGCCATCCGGACCGGGAGATTTCTTTAGGGCAAGCCCTTCAATCGCCAACTTAACTTCCTCTTCCCTGATCATCTCTGTCAAAACGCCAAGAGAGGGGTCTACCCCTGGTTCGGGGACGGCTTCAGCCAGAAAAGCCGACATCTCATCCCAATCCAGATCCCTCTTCCCCAAGAGGTGAGAGTAGAAGGATCTGACGACCTCCAGGATCCCTGATCTGGATCTTTTCAGGGACCCTGCAGTGTCAACCAGTCCTGTAACAACTTTACTATTCACTGACATCTTGCAGTTTCTGTAAGGGTCGGGCGAGCGGTACTTCCCGTAATCCCTCTCAAAAACCAAAGATGCGTGTCTATCATACTGACACCTCATTAGCAAAGATTTCACTCTGGAGATCTCCTCGCGGCTACCTCCAGTTGAGACAAGATGCTCGAGTTTCCTCCTCAGGCCCTGATACAGGCGATACCTGTCCAGGCTCCTGAGGCTCGAGAGCTGGCGGAAGAATCTCGCCACCCTTTTCTTGAACATCTCCCACCACTCTGACTTACTACTACAAAGATCCAGTAAGGGTACCTGGCTCTGAAGAAAATCCTCAAAGGACTGTCTTATCTCCGCTTCTTCCAAGAGAGATGAATTGAGCCTCCAAAAGCCTCTTCCCATCCGGGGGGTCTCTGTAACATTCAGGGAAAACAAAATCATACAGTGATCGGAGAACTCCACCTCAACAACAGATACTGCTGAAGAGACGGCTTCCTCCTTTAAATAAAACCTGTCTATCCTGGACCTACAGTTACCTCTATGATAGGTGAACCCCTCGTGGCCTGCGGTGTGCCGGATGTGGACAGTCACCAGGCGAGCCTCACTAGCTATACTATTAAGGGCGACGCTATCATAAGTCAGCTTGTCTCTGGAACCTCCTCTATCCCGGGGCCTCGTGACAGTGTTGAAGTCCCCTCCAAAGACGACCTGCCGACTCGTAAAAAGGTAGGGCTTGATCCTCGTAAAGAGACACTTCCGGTCCCACTTAGATTGGGGACCATAAATGTTAATGAGCCGAAGCTCCTGTCCCTTCATGAGGACATCTAATATCAGGCACCTCCCCATTTCTAACTCAATAACCCGTCGGCATTCTACCGGTGCGGTAAAAAGGACCGCCACTCCGCTATACGGCTCGGCCGCAAGAGACCAATAGGAGGGCCCGAGTCTCCACTCCCTCTTAGCTATAAACACCTCTGCCATATTTGGCAGCCTGGTCTCTTGCAAAAAGAAAATGTCAGCTTCAACCCGGCTGAGAAAATCAAAGGCCGCAAATCTAGCCATATTTGACTTAATGCTGGCGACATTAATGGAAGCCAGCGTCAACGGAGTGGGTACCGCCATCATTGGTGATTGAGTTAGATGGCTTTCTTCTTCCCACTCCCCTTACCCTCTGCCTCAGACGAGGAATCCTTCCCCCTCTTTAATGACACAGAGGTGTCCATTCCCACATTTTTCCTTCTTTTCTCGTCCTCGTCTCCGGACTCTGGACCAGTCCCTCCCCCCAAGGACCCTGCATCCCCAGGAGAAGGAGACTCGGCACCCCCTGTAAGCTCCGCTGAAGCCGGAACCTCACCCTCGGCCTTCTCCTCAGAGGAAGAGATGTTATCAAGGGCTTGGAACCGGTTAGAAAGACCAACCAGAGTGGAGTCGGTTTTACCTTCCTTGTTCAGAGCGGGAGAAGATGTTTTATCCCCCTTCTTTTTCTTCTTTTTGGTGCCGAGCTTACGCTTGTTCTCTAGCCACCGCTTATTATCCTCATCCATACTTTCATAATGGGAGGATTCTGAGGCAGAGGCGGTTTCCTCCCTGTGGATCCTCCTGACCTCCTCATCCAACTCATCATCCCTCGGGGCCTCAGCAGCAACACTGGCATCCAGGACAGGGGCTGCCCCGGTAGTCTGGGGCTCGCCCCGCTCCCTCTCCTGTCTGCGCTTGTCTAGACGCCTCAGCTGGGCAGGCGTCTTTTTATTGCTTTTCTTCCCTGGTCCCTCAGCTCCCCCACCCCTGCTAGTCCCCTCTCCAGCAGAATCGGCCTCACGGCTTACTCCCACCGGGGTCTCGACTGCATTAGCAAAGGAGCGAGGACAACGGCTGAATGGGTGGCCTAACTCACCACACAGGTGGCACCTAATCTCCACACAAGAGGCGGCAAGATGGCCGACACCCCCACACAACGCGCATTTCTGCACGGTGCAGTTTGCACTGAAGTGTGTGGGGTCGCCGCACCTGTGACAGAGCTTCGGTTGCCCCTGGTAGAAGACCAGGATACGATCCCTACCCAGGAAGGCAGACGATGGAATGTGGGCAACCGTACCACCTGAACGCTTAAGTTTTACCATAAACGTCCAGGCCCCTGACCAGATACCAAACTCGTCGCGGTTTTTCTTTGGCATCTCCACCACCTCTCCATACCGACCAAGCCACGTCATGATGTCATAGCAAGAAAGCGACTCGTTACAAGTCATCACGGTCACTTTCTTGATCTGGTTTTGGCGAGACACTGCCTGAACGGCAAAGTCTCGCCAGCCGGGCTCATTTTTTGCCAACTCATAATTCGCCCAGAAGAGCTCAAGCCCCTCCGGCCGAACAAAGCTGACATCAAACTCAGGCGTGGAATAGGGATGTATCAAGGCGTAGATGTCAATCGCCTTGAAGCCCATCCTCAGCAGGAGCTCCACAACTTTAGACCTTGGCGGACATGCATCACTGCCCCTTCACCGAAGACGGACCACATTCCTACGCACACTGCCTGGCCCGGCTGTTGGGAGGGACCACACTGTATCTCCCCCTTTTTGCTCTCGGAAGGCCCCGAGGCCATGCCTCTCTATCCAGAAGGATAGATCAACCTCTCGACCCTCTACCATTAGTGATCTCTCCCCCTTCTTTAGAGCCTCCAGAAGGCGCCGTTGCAACATGCCGTCCCCAAAGCCCGGAGACGAGGAGGATGCCCTATTTGCCCCGGAGGTGACACTGGCATAACTTTGGACAGGTGTTGCCACCGCCGGGGGGGCAACCGGACCAGTGACCACATCAGCCCCAACAGTATCACCATTACCCACCTCCATCTCACCCTCCACCAAACCAGCAACCACACCACTAGACAATGAATTATCCTCATTCACCTCCACCACCACATTCATTCCTGCTGGACCAGTAACAATGGTGGATGACCTTTTGACCTCCGCATCAGGCACAAGGGGTTCAGTCACCTCCATAGAACTGGAGGCGACCTCACCCCCGGTCTTATGTGTGCCCTCCACATCATCGGTCGGTAATTTCCGCTGTTTGGCATTTGGTATAATGTGCCGCTGATCTCTAGCTGCAGTTAGGCGCCGCTGATCTTTAGCATCAGGATCTTCCGGACCAGCGACGCCAACACAAAATAGCACTTTGGTGGGAGGACCGGAACGCTCAGCCCCAACTGCCCCCTCACACTGCCGCCGCTTCTCAACTAAGTGATCAGCGGCAACAGCATTCAGAGGCGCCGAGGCTACCGGAGCTGCCCCCGACACCGGGCTGCTCCCCCCTCCCACTGAGGAGCGCACCACAGCATCGTGGCCTGACGGAACACCCGCCGCCGGGCCGCCCTCACTGTCCAGCCTCTCGGCTGATGCACCTCCTGCTGCGTCCCCGCTACTACAAGCAGAGACGGAGCTCTGCGCCTCACTACCGCGCTCTGTAATCTCCCCGCGCCTTTGCACCGGATCCACAGCAGAACCCGGGCTGGGCTGGGCAACGGGGCTTATACAGCGAGCTGAGCCTGCCGCCGACTCAGGGGGTACAGGGAGGGGGCCATATACGTATCTTACCGCTTCCTGCAGCTTTGGCTTGGTCTTCTTTGCCTTTTTGTGGCCCCCAGGTGCCTCTTCTGGTAGATCGTCACCAAGATGGAAGTTTTGGAGGCACACTGGGGACTCCAGGAGCCATTAGCGCCCCTCCCTGGCCGCTGCTGTCACTGTCCTCCCCAGAGCCGGCAGAACTGCGACCGGATGTCACTGTCGCCTGTCCTGCAGGGAGCTCGCTGCACGTGGCCTGCGGGTGACTTTGCAGGCTGCCAGGTGGGGCTTGCTGCTGGTCATCATCACTCTCATCATCCACCTGGCTCTCAGGCTGCAGCCCTATCTGCCTTTGCTCTCTGGTATCAGCCATTTCTCTCTAGCGGTCTTCATTTATAAGTTTTTCTTTGAAAGGACCACTCTGCTCTCTGATGGTGGCTTTCCTAAGTTCCAGGCGTTGAATTTCACTGCTCAGTCTTTTTACCTCGACTTGGAGTTTTGCCTTCCTTGGTTTGGAGGCCCCCGCAGCTTTGGCGCTTGTGCAGCTCAGCTCCTCCCGGAGCCTCCTGATGAGCTTACTGGCATCTTCATACTCACGGAGGCGGATCATGACCCGGGAGACATAGGAGGACACAGACTCCCGGGGTCCCTGCAGCGCCCATTCCCCCTCAGGGAGGTCGGCCTCACCTCCGTGAGCACTCAGCTTTCCTCCGGAAGGAGCGCCATCTTGCACGCCGCTGTCAGGCTTTTCCTCCATGCTGGAAGCCTTGTGGCTTCTGGGGGTCTCCACAATCCCGGGGGGAGTAGGAGCCACATTGCTGCAACTCCTGGTGCAGCGTCTCACCCCCGAGTCCTCTGATGTGCAGGCCGGTTGCTGGTTTCTTCTGCCCCCCGCCGGCCTGGTTCGGGAAGCAGAAGCCTGGGACTTGGCTCCATCACTCATCCCAGAAACCCGCTCCCTCCCTGGGAAAGAGAGAAAGCAGGTCCCCAGGTGGAGAGGTGTTGGTTTCTCAGAGATCAGGAGCTCACAGCAGGATCTGCAGCCACCACACCCGTAATCAGCACACTGACTAGCAGCTGATCAGAGCTGCACCCAGTATGCTGCTGGTGCAGTCACTGTGTACATACATTACATTACTGATCCTGTACTGATCCTGAGTTACATCCTGTATTATACTCCAGAGCTGCACTCACTATTCCGCTGGTGCAGTCACTGTGTACATACATTACATTACTGATCCTGTACTGATCCTGAGTTACCTCCTGTATTATACTCCAGAGCTGCACTCACTATTCTGCTGGTGCAGTCACTGTGTACATACATTACATTACTGATCCTGAGTTACATCCTGTATTATTATTATTATTATTTGTTATTATTATAGCGCCATTAATTCCATGGCGCTTCACATGTGAAAAAGGGGTATACGTTGCAGACAACAAGTACAATAGTTTAAACAGAAACAAGTCAGCGACTGGTACAGGAGGAGAGAGGACCCTGCCCGCGAGGGCTCACAATCTATTATACTCCGGAGCTGCGCTCACACTCTTTGCTGTGACCTGTGGTACACAGGAGGAGCAGAGATGTGGACATACCGCCATTCTGCTCCATGCTCTCTCTCGCACCATCCAGCAGTTCCTGCCAGGCTTCTGGCCCTTCCTCTCCTTCCTCTTCCTCCTCTTCTGGAGGAGTTTTCAGCATACGTTCCTTTACAGCACAGACAGTGACAATGTGATTGTAGATACAGACATCAATGCATTGTTCAGAAGTGAAACGTAAGGAAAATGAGACGACAACTATTCGTAGGCAGCTGGAGATGCTGGGAGCTGTAGTTCTGCAGCAGCTGTACAGCCTGGGCCAGGAGGGCCGGGGAGCAGAATTGTGAGAGATGGAAGTGAAGGAGTAATAGAGGTGGCCACACAGGTAAGAAGAGGAGGAGAAGGAGGACAGAGGGGTGAGAGGAGAAGGAGGGCAGAGGGGTGAGAGGAGAAGGAGGGCAGAGGGGTGAGAGGAGGAGAAGTACAGAGGGGTGAGAGGAAGAGAACAGAGGGGTGAGAGAAGGAGGACAAAGGGGTGAGAGGAGGAGGAGGACAGAGGGGTGAGAGGAGGAGGAGGACAGTGGGGTGAGAGGAGGAGGAGGACAGAGGGGTGAGAGGAGGAGGAGGACAGAGGGGTGAGAGGAGGAGGAGGAGGAGGAGGACAGAGGGGTGAGAGGAGGAGGAGGAAGACAGAGGGGTGAGAGGAGGAGGAGGAAGACAGAGGGGTGAGAGGAGGAGGAGGAGGAAGACAGAGGGGTGAGAGGAGGAGGAGGAAGACAGAGGGGTGAGAGGAGGAGGAGGACAGAGGGGTGAGAGGAGGAGGAGGAAGACAGAGGGGTGAGAGGAGGAGGAGGACAGAGGGGTGAGAGGAGGAGGAGGAAGAGGACAGAGGGGTGAGAGGAGGAGGAGGAAGAGGACAGAGGGGTGAGAGGAGGAGGAGGAGGACAGAGGGGTGAGAGGAGGAGGAGGACAGAGGGGTGAGAGGAGGAGGAGGAGGACAGAGGGGTGAGAGGAGGAGGACAGAGGGTTGAGAGGAGGAGGAGGAGGACAGAGGGGTGAGAGGAGGAGGACAGAGGGGTGAGAGGAGGAGGGCAGAAGGGTGAAAGGAGGAGGGCAGAAGGGTGAAAGGAGGAAGGCAGTAAGGTGAAAGGAGGGCAGCGAGGTGAGAGGAGGAGGAGGAGGAGGACAGAGCGGTGAGAGGAGGAGGAGGGCAGAAGGGTGAGAGGAGGAAGGCAGCAGGGTGAGAGGAGGGCAGCGAGGTGAGAGGAGGAGGACAGAGGGGTGAGAGGAGGAGGAGGACAGAGGGGTGAGAGGAGGAGGAGGACAGAGGGGTGAGAGGAGGAGGAGGACAGAGGGGTGAGAGGAGGAAGACAGAGAGGTGAGAGGAGGGCAGAGAGGTGAGAGGAGGATGAGCACAGAGAGGTGAGAGGAGGAGGGCAGAGAGGTCTGGGATGTGCGTTCCTGTGTGGGGAGTTGGGTACCAGCCCCTCTGCCTCTCCCGGCCGCCCTCTCCGGTACAGAGGCAGCAATGTTTTACCAGCTTGTCGATGGCTTCTGTGATGACGTCTTTTATATGGATATGATGCAGTTTGTATTTCTTGCATAGCATCTTGGAGACGGTTGTTTTTCCTGCTGCCGGGGGGCCGAGGACACAGATTCGTACCGGCTAAAAAACACAATGCAGATGGAAATGTGATCAGTGCTCCCCCCTCGGCCCTGAGCATGGTGACCCCAGACCCGCTCCCAATGGACACCTAATATCTATATCTCTATATGGTGAGGGGGAGACGCCGGAATCCGCCTGATATTGGTCACAATTCACACTATAGTTCGTCATCTTCCTGTCTCGCCCATCTGATACAGCTGCCGCTCCTATAGACAGTGGGTTCAGTAAAGGCTGCACAGGCCGCTACTCCCCCATCCATGCAGGGACATGTGGGACAACCTTCCCTGTGATAGGTGGGGTCCTGTCTTTTGGAACCCAGTGATCACATTGATTGTCCCGTGGATGGATGATAGATCTGTGGATGGGTGATAGATGCTGATGGTGTAGTTTTGGGGTGCGGCAGTCACTCAGCCCCCCACTGACCAGTAATCCTCGGCTCTGCTTGTATTCCTTGATGATGGATTCGATGTTCTCCACAATCCCGGTCTGCGACACCCAGTGAATGTTGAAGTTCTCCTTTAAGAAGACGGCTTCCATCCGCAGGCTCACCAGCAGATGGTCGATCTCCAGTTGCTGAAACACAATGAGGATATGTGACTGGTCCTGGACAGGCCGCGCTTATCAGGACATCATACACAGGGGGTCCGTCATATAAAGGGTCCGTCGTATAAAGGGTCCGTCGTACACAAAGAGTCAGTCGTACACAGAGCGTCCGTCACATAGAAGGTCCATCATAAATAGAGGGTCCGTCATACAGAAGAGACATGGACGCTGATTACCGTCAGCTCTTTGTTCAGGAACGCCGCCTCCTTAGATACTTTCTGTGATTTTCCAGGTCCCAGGTGAGTGCTGATACACTGCAAGAACAGACATTCACAGGGAAAGTTATTCTGAATGGCCTTTTCTTTTAAATATTTATACATAGTGGACAGGCCCTTTAAGCCGGCACTAGATGGTGGAATTACATGATTCTGTTACATGTCTGAGGTCCCTATTAGGGTATATATCAGGGTATACATCAGGGTATACAGCAGGGTATACAGCAGGGCATACGGCAGGGTTTACAGCAGGATCTACAGCAGTGTATACAGAGTATACAGCAATGTATAGAGCAGGGTATACAAACGTGGTCAAAATTGTTGGTACCCCTCGTTTAATGAAAGAAAAACCCACAATGGTCACAGAAATAACTTGAATCTGACAAAAGTAATAATAAATTAAAAATCTATGAAAATGAACAAATTAAAGTCAGACATTGCTTTTCTGCTTCCACGGAATTTAAAAAAATAATTAACCTCATGAAATCGGCCTGGACAGAAATGATGGTTCTTCTTAACTTAATATTTTGTTGAAGAACCTTTTGAGGCAATCACTGCAATCAAACGATTCCTGTAACGGTCAATGAGACTTCTGCGCCTCTCGACAGGTATTTTGGCCACTCCTCATGAGCAAATTGCTCCAGTTGTCTCGTGGTTGAAGGTTGCCTTTTCCATGTTTCAGCTCTTTCCAAAGATGCTCAATAGGATTTAGGTCTCGGCTCATAGAAGCCACTTCAGAATAGTCCAATGTTTTCCTCTTAGCCATTCTTGGGTGTGTTTAGCTGTGTGTTTTGGGTCATTATCCTGTTGCAAGACCCATGACCTGCGACTGAGACCAAGCTTTCTGACACTGGGCAGCACATTTCTCTCTAGAATCCCTTGATAGTCTTGAGATTTCATTGTACCCTGCACAGATTCAAGACACCCTTTGCCAGATGCAGCAAAGCAGCCCCAGAACATAACAGAGCCTCCACCATGTTTCACAGTAGGGACAGTGTTCTTTTCTTGATATGCTTCATTTTTCCATCTGTGAACATAGAGCTGATGTGCCTTGCCAAAAACTTCCATTTTCGTCTCATCTGTCCATAGGACATTCTCCCAGAAGCTTTGTGGCTTGTCAACATGTAGTTTGGCAAATTCCAGTCTGGCTTTTTTATGATTTTTTTCAACAATGGTGTTCTCCTTGATCGTCTCCCATGAAGTCCACTTTGGATCAAACAACGACGGATGGTGTGATCTGACACTGATGTTCATTGAGCTTGAAGTTCACCTTTAATCTCTTTAGAAGTTTTCCTGGGCTCTTTTGTTACCATTCGTATTATCCGTCTCTCTTATTTGTCATCAATTTTCCTCCTGCGGCCACGTCCAGGGAGGTTGGCTACAGTCCCATGGATCTTAAATTTCTGAATAATATGTGCAACTGTAGTCACAGGAACATCAAGCTGCTTGGAGATGGTCTTATAACCTTTACCTTTAACATACTTGTCTATAATTTTCTTTCTAATCTCCTGAGACAACTCTTTCCTTTCTTCCTCTGGTCCATGTTGAGTGTGGTGCACACCATGTCGCCAAACAGCACAGTGAGTATCTATAGCCCTATATACAGGCACAGTGACTGATTACAAGATTGTAGACACTTGTGATGCTAATTAGTGGACACAACTTGATTTAACATGTCCCTTTTGTCACATTATTTTCAGGGGTACCATCATTTCTGTCCAGGCCTATTTCATGAGTTTAATTTCTTCAAAAATTCTGTGGAAGCAGAAAAGCAATGTCTGACTTTCATTTGCTCATTTTCATAGATTTTTAATTTATTATTACTTTTGTCAGATTCAAGTTATTTCTGTGACCATTGTGGGTTTTTCTTTCATTAAACGAGGGGTACCAACAATTTTGACCATGTGTGTACATCAGGTTATACAGGATATACAGCAGAGTATACGGCAGGGTACACGGCAGGATATATATACGGCAGGGTGCACGGCAGAGTATACAGCAGGGCATACAGCAGGGTATAAAGCAGGGCATACAGCAGGGCATACAGCAGGGCATACAGCAGAGCATACAGCAGGGTATACAGCAGGGTATACGGCAGGGCATACGGCAGGGTATACAGCAGGGAATCCTCCTCTTACTCCGCAGTGATATACAGGCCGCTGCTCGGATCCTGGATTCTCTGGCTATAGACCTCTCTATAGATGATATTTCCATACCTTGACCACATCCTCCAGCGTGTGCGCTGAATCATCCACGGCCACCAGGTAATGAGTCCTCGGCCTCTGGTCCACGATGTTCTGCACCACGCTGTGATCAGCACATACAGGCGTTATTACATGTGTCACCCAGCGGCTCTCACTTCCCCCTGCGAGGTGCGACGTGCTGCTGATGTGGCTTCTGTCGGCCCCTTGTCATATATAGCTCTTGCTCACCTGTCCTGTTACTTAGGATAAGATGCCTGATACCTGCCACGTGTCCGGTGGACGCCCCATCAGCAGCAGCTCTAACTCTCTGATGGGGAAGTCAGAGCTATTGGATACCCCTATAATGGGAATCTTAGCATATAAGCTGATGGCCTCTCCTTAGTGTTATATGATTGATAGGGATTCATTGAATCAATGGAAAAAAGGGCCTCGGTGAAGTAGTGAAAACAGCGCCGCTCAGGTCCACATGGCTGTGTTTAGTATTGCACCTCATCACCAGCTTAACGTGACCCTCCAACATTTGTCATGCATAGTCACCCCACCTGGTGCCCTCCGCTGATACTGGCGTTACCCTTCTCCGGCATCCAAGATGGCCCCTGTAGTGGCCAGGAGCAGTGGATAGTCTGAACCATGCCTCCACAGCACAGGAAGGGTAGGGGCGCTGGGGTTCAGACTGACCACTGTGCTCCACTATGGTGCCATCTTCAATGCAGGAGGACCACAACGCTGCCGGCCTCAGTGGAGGAGGCAGTGGGAGGCAAGCAGCTATACGTATAGTCACTTCAGTGCCAGGGTAGAGGGTCGCTTTAAAGGGAATTTGTCAACAGTTTTTGCCACCTAATCTGAGAGCAGAATGATGTAGGGGCATAGACCCTGATTACAGTGATGCATCACTTATTGGGCTGCTTGCTGTAGTTTTGATAAAAATCCCTGATTTATCAGCATGAGATTTTTACTAGAGGACTAGTAAACCTGCTGACATGTAGTCCAACTCCGCACCCAACACTGATTGGCTGCATATGCACAGTGTATACATAAAGCAGCCAATCAGTGGTGGGGGCGGGTTTATACACAGCTCAGCATTTAGAGCACTGCTAGATCTGCAGAAAAACAGAGATTATATCAAAACTACAGCAAGCAGCCCAGTAAGTGACACATCGCTGGAATCAGCGTCTCTGCCCCTTCATTATGCTGCTCTCAGATGGAGAAGCAAAAACCTGGTGATAGATTCCCTTTAACCCCTTCACAATGACATTGAGCTGCAGTACCAGAAACGGCTCGATGTCTAGAGGTGGCGCTGTGCCCTGAAGAAGCCATGGATGATCTTTACCCGGCCAGATCCGCAATATGTATCATTGGGACGATATTCTGCCCATCCCCGTAGATGGATAATGCGGGCGTCTCCCCCATCCAGGCCTCCTGCCCCCAGGAAACAAAGAGAAAGTCATCACAATCTGATTGTACAGATATCTCACACAAGATACAACTCCGCCCTTCTTCAGAGGGGTCTATGAATGACTCTGGATCTTCTCAGAGACTTACTTTAAAGACTGTATGAAGAATGCCTTCTTCTGCTCCATACAGGACCCCGGAGGCAATTACATAAGTGGAAAATTTGCTTTTGTTCTGTGCAAGACAAATATAATTTCAATCAATAGGTTATAACATTCACCGCAAATTGTAACTGCAATCACCACCAGGTGGCACTGCTGGCTTCCTGTAACAATAGGAATCGGGTATCATTGTGTCAGTGGAAGGAGTGTGGGGTCTGTCAGCCGCGTTTCCCGGTGCCCCCCCACATAACACTCACAGATTTCCCCATCTTAATCACCAGCTTCTCAACACTTAAGTGATCCTTAAAGTTTAGGTGACATTTCCTTCTCCGATAATCATCTTCAGTGAAAGGGATTTCAGGATCGTCCTTTAAAAAGAGAGAAGACGTGAACGTGTCACCTCTGGGGTCCACGTTACCGGCTGCGACGCACTGACTGCGGACCACCTACCGGATCCAGGGGTCTGCTCCGAGCCCAGGTCAGCACCGACGATATTAATATGAACAACTTCTGGCTCTCAAAGTGTTCAATCTCTGTGAAAAGAGCTGGAAAATACAAGACGTGACGGAGCGCGATCATAGACCCTTCACCCTGCGCCATCCCAGCCAGATAATCCGGCACCACCGCGGTCCTGAGGATGCCGGATTGCTGGACGTTTTCTGGGTAGGAATGAGGCTGCCGCCATTCATTGTTGGGTCCCCCAATGATCCCCCCCCCCAGTGACTCCCCTCCGTGATCCCCCCCCAGATTCAACACTAATTCGGCCCTGCTGCCCCTTCATGTGCAGGATGGGAGGGGGTCCTGAAAGTCCAATCATCACAATCATCAAGTGATAGCATATTCTAGGGATATAACATTTTATAAAGTGGGAATACCCCTTTAAGACATCTTCTCCATTGGGTTTTTTGCTTACTAACACATTAAAGGGGTTGTCCCATCCTTACAATAGGTCATCAATATCAGACGGGTGATGGCCGGACGCACAATACCCGCACCGATCAGCTGATCGCAGCTCCTCCAGCGCAGGATGTTCACAGTGCATAGCACAGTGCCATAATTGTGTAGTGGCCGTTCTCAGGTACTACAGTTTTGCTCCTATTGACGTGAATACGATCCGAGCTGTAGTACCGGGAGCGGCCACTACACGGTGTATGGAGCTGTGCTGTTCTAAAGTCTGAACACTGTAAATCCAGCAGCCATGAGGGCCACAATGTAGGACCCCCACCAGTCTGGGTTATTATTATCCAGCCCCTTTAAGAATGAGCAGGTGACAATGCCGGTCTCCACAGTGTGATCACCCCTGGAGATGGGAGGCCGCCTGACATCTTTAGGTGCTGCCTAGTCTCGGTGCTTGCTATGCATTCATTAGTTACTCATGGACATTTACACTGAGAAACATTCCTTTTAATGGACTTTCCCTTTAAATAATGTACAGATTACAGGATCCTCGCTGGGATCTACCATGGTAGAAGAGATCCACCCACCGGACACGGCCCAGGACGCCTCCTCGATCTGTGCGGGGTCCTCGGTGATGTTGTAGACGATGACGTCACTTTCCAGGAGATGATGTAAGAGCTCGTCTCTGCTCGAGATCTGGAAGAAAGGAGAAGCGATGCGGGAGCTGATCACAGATCACATGAGTGGGGCAGACCCCCGGCCCACCGCCAATCAGCTCCAGAGATGATCACAGATCACATGGGTGGTGCAGACCCCCGGCCCCCCGCCAATCAGCTCCAGAGATGATCACAGATCACATGGGTGGGGCAGACCCCTGGCCCCCCCCGTCCATCATCTCCGGAGCTGATCACAGATCACATGGGTGGGGCAGACCCCCGCCCCCCCGCCAATCAGCTCCAGAGATGATCACAGATCACATGGGTGGGGCAGACCCACGGCCCCCCCCGTCCATCATCTCCGGAGCTGATCACAGATCACATGGGTGGGGCAGACCCCCGCCCCCCCCGCCAATCAGCTCCAGAGATTACCACAGATCACATGGGTGGGGCAGACCCCCGGCTCCCTGTCCATCTCCGGAGCTGATCACATGGGTGGGGCATACTTCCGGCCCCCCGTCAATCATCTCCGGAGCTGATCACATGGGTGGGGCAGACCCCACCCCCGTCCATCATCTCCGGAGCTGATCACAGATCACATGGGTGGGGCAGACCCCCGGCCCCCCGCCAATCAGCTCCAGAGATGATCACAGATCACATGGGTGGGGCATACCCCCGGCCCACTGCCAATCAGCTCCAGAGATGATCACAGATCACATGGGTGGGGCAGACCCCCGGCCCACCGCCAATCAGCTCCAGAGATGATCACAGATCACATGGGTGGGGGAAGACCCCCGGCTCCCCCCGTCCATCATCTCCGGAGGTAATCACATGGGTAAGGTAGACCCCGGCCCCCTGCCCATCAGCTCCATGCAGTGCAGCGGCCGTTCTCAGCTCCGGAGCTGCGCTCTGGCCTCCGAAGTGCATGGAGCGCTGCTGTGTGGAGAGAAGAGACGGACACTCGTTACCACATAAGACTCCAGCGGGAAATGCAGCTTCTTCTCTGAAGGTTTGGACAGAGACCCCACAACCTGGAGCAGCCCCGCTCTGGAGTCACCGCCGGCCGCCGCCACGTCCTGTACTGACTGCTCCTCCTCCTCGGCGCCTTCTTCTGCCTCCTCCAGCGACGCTCCGGCCACACAAGATGACAGAAACTGCGACAGGAAGGAAAGAGGCTGAAGAGGCTCCGTAAAAGGACACAGAGAATGTCACTGATGTGCTGCCATGTCACAGGGTGTGCGAGGGTATAAACAGAAAAAACTGACGGCACTTCCAAAACAAGAAATAGGTGTGAACATGTGCTTACTAGGAGCCGCTACCTCCATATACAACTGACAAAGCAGCACTCTGCAACGTTAAGTATGTGAACATGAAATATATGAAATATGAATAGTATTACTGCTGTAGAAAATAGAAGTAAATGAGAAATCTTAGCTCATAAATTGGCCAATTCATGTGGACCTTGGTAGCCACGGAAAGGCGTTTCTCGTTACAGGGAAACGGACAATGTGTTTCCTTTCTTAGAGACTAAAGTCTGCATGTGTGTGGGAAGGTAAGATCCTGCTGTAATTAAAACCTCTTGAGCTATTCGAATTTCATATATTTCATGTTCGCATACTTAAAGTTGCAGAGTGCTACTTTATTTGTTGTATATGGAGGTAGCTTCTCCTAGTAAGCACCTGTTCACACCTATTTCTTGTTTTGGATGTGACAGTCAGTTTTTTCTGCTTATATCTATAAGCTTTGGCTGAGCACTCCGCCTCTAGGCCACAGGCGGTTTTAATTGCAGCAGGATCTTGCTTTCCCACAAACCGGCAGACTTTTGTCTCTCAGGCCGGTTTCACACGTCTGTACATTTCCGGTACTGGAGATTTCCGTGTCCGTGTGTGCCGCATCAGGATCACACCTACCGGTGCCTGGGAATCAGTGTACAGTTCATGCTGTTCCCAGGCACCGGTGCTGAACACTGCCCTCATCATGGTTCCCTGCCAGCAGGGACAATGATGAGGGTAGTAGTGTCTGCTCCTGCAGTGTCCCTGTGTAAAAATAAGAATAAAATAATAAAATCCTTATACTCACCTGTCCGGTGACGTCCCCCCGCTATAATGCTCAGACCACTGATGCCGAGGAGAATGAGCCGCTGTAGGGAGCGGCCCCAAAGCTGCGCAGAGCTCAGGAGCGGTGTCCTGTCACTCACTGAGCGCAGCTCCGGTGCGGCTCATTCTCTCCGGCGTCAGTGGTCAGAAGATTACAGCGGGGGACACATAAGACAGGTGAGTATATGGATTTTATTATTCTTATTTTTACACAGGGACACTGCGGGAGAAGACTCTACTACCCTCGTCATTTTCCCTGCTAATGCTGATCGCAGCATCGGCAGGGAACCATGATGAGGGCGGCGTTAAGCACCTGGCACTTGAGAACAGCGCTAACTGTACTGCTGATTCCCAGGCGCCGGTACATGTCACATTGATGACACACGGATGTCATCTGTGTGTGTTCAGCGTGAGACATTTTTGTGGACCGTGAATCCGCAAAAAAACGGACATGTCAGAGTGTGGAGCACACGGACACACGGTCTGTGGAAACACACTGATGTGCACAGACTCATAGATTTGAATGGGTCTGCGTGTGTCAGTGTCTCCAGTACGTGTGGAAACGGTCACCACACGTACCAGAATTACTGCCATGTGAATGAGGCCTTAGTGAGTTCATGTTGGCAGGTTCCTGGTAACGAGAAACGCCTTATCGTGGCTACCAGGTCCACATGACCAATTTATGCGCTAAGATTTCTCACTTATTTCTATTTCCTAGGGCAGTAATGCTATTCATATTTCATGTCCGCATACTTAGCGTTGTAGAGTGCTACTTCATTTGCTAGGGCTCGCACAGCGCCACCCCCGACCACAGGCTGTACCTGGTATTGCAGCGCTATTAGAGTTTTCTGCAGAGCAACGCTCCAGACCACCCGGCTGTGCCCAGGATCCGCAGCTGACCCTGTGTTCTGCAGAGTGTCCCTCCCACCACCCGGCTGTGCCCAGGATCCGCAGCTGACCCTGTGTTCTGCAGAGCATCGCTCCCACCATCCGGCTGTGCCCAGGATCCGCAGCTGACCCTGTATCCTGCAGAGCATCGCCCCCACCACAAGGCTGTGCCCAGAATCCGCAGCTGACCCTGTGTTCTGCAGAGCATCGCTTCCACCACCCGGCTGTGCCCAGGATCCGCAGCTGACCCTGTGTTCTGCAGAGCATCGCTCTCACCATCCGGCTGTGCCCAGGATCCGCTGCTGACCCTGTTTTCTGCAGAGCATCGCTCCCACCACCTGGTTGTGCCCAGGATCGGCAGCTGACCCTGTTTTCTGCAGAGCATCGCTCTCACCATCTGGCTGTGCCCAGGATCCGCAGCTGACCCTGTTTTCTGCAGAGCATTGCTCTCACCACCCGGCTGTGCCCAGGATCCGCAGCTGACCCTGTGTTCTGCAGAGCATCGCTCCCACCATCCGGCTATGCCCAGGATCCGCTGCTGACCCAGTTTTCTGCAGAGCATCACTCCCACCACCTGGTTGTGCCCAGGATTGGCAGCTGACCCTGTTTTCTGCAGAGCATTGCTCTCACCACCCGGCTGTGCCCAGGATCCGCAGCTGACCCTGTTTTCTGCAGAGCATCGCTCCCACCATCCGGCTGTGCCCAGGATCCGCTGCTGACCCTGTTTTCTGCAGAGCATCGCTCCCACCACCCGGCTGTGCCCAGGATCCGCAACTGACCCTGTGTTCTGCAGAGCATCGCTCCCGACCTCCCGGCTGTGCCCAGGATCCGCAGCTGACCCTGTTTTCTGCAGAGCATCGCCCCCGACCACATCCATGAGACAACACAATCTAGGAGCCGCCGTTACCTGCCCGATGTTCCGCGCCGCGTAAGAGTCTAAGTTATTGATGAAGATCCTTTTAGGTCTCACGATTCTTTCCCCGTCTTCCGCCATGTTGCTCTGCTGGTGGCTACGGTCGCACAGCGGTCGCTAGGGGGCGGGGCGTAGACGTCGCTTCGCGCGTTGCCATGGCAGCCTGATAACGCGCGCTAGACGGGCGCTGCCGGGGACACCTACATGTAGAATGTAATGGGGGCCTTTCCAGAAACAGGCAGTACGGAGGACACCTATCCTATAAAATGTGAGGTCTGAAGCTGCTGCGCTCAGTGTGCGGCCCAGCAGGCGATCTTATGACGTCACTGACTCGCCTCAGTCCTCACGACATGGCAGCCGTAAAGTAACTTTCACTTTCAAATACTCAGCGCTGTCAGTGAAAGAAACCGATTTTATTTTTTTTAACACCCTTTAAGTTCCCCTTTCCTCCCGCTTTGTTTTTGTACACCTGATTTTTTGGCGCAAATATTAACAGTTAGTGCAACATTTAATGAATTGTGCAACTTTTTGCTCTAAAAAAGCACAAAACAGGCAACAATTAAAGGGGCTGTCCACCATCTGTAAAACCTCTTTATAAGCAAGGTGTAAAATTAAACCACCCCATACTCTTCTCTGATCCGTCAATGTCAGCGCCGGGGCTCGTGGGGCATTGTTGTGTCACGTGACCTCGTGCAGCCAATCAGTGGCCGCCGCTGCACGCTCACTTCTGCCTGTCCGAGGTGCGTCAAAAGGTGAGAGCGCAGCAGCCGATAGCGGGGAGACGGCTTTATTCAGAAGGGGTTTGTCTAGGTAGTAGATAACCCCTTTAAGAGCATTTTTGATTTTTTACAATATTAATAAACCAATTTTTAGCAAAAAAAATTGCAACAAATACTAGAAGACAAAAAAGACGACGCAAATGATGAATCGACTTAAGTTTTACTTGAACTTTTCTGCCAGAAAAAAAAAAAAAAACTATGTGAAAATTCGCCAAGGGTCCATTGATGTGACCATATGTTTTGTTTTTAGTTCAGGCCAATTATCGGGGTACTGCCCTGAAGGAACAGCCTCAGAGGAGACCCGAGGCCAGGCACTGCGGTCTGAACAACACGCAGCCATGTGAATGACACCCTAGGGAAACCGCACAGCCCTGCGCTAAGCTGCCCCCATAATCCTGCCGGCTGCTGCAGATCATCACCAGGTTTAGGCTGGGGGCAATTTTGTCCTTGACATAAAATAATGCAAGTGAATGTGGTCGCATTGCAAATTTGAAGGTACCGCAACCGCTAGTTCCGACTTTTTGCAACTGGTAATGCCACCACTTTCACTTCCATGATGCAGTGGCATAAAGCGATCTTTGTCTGTGTTCGGGAAGAGTCAGACGGCCGCATAACTCAGACGAGGATCGCTCGGGTCAGGAGAGCTGACGGCCAGTCCGAGCATTGCGTTGCGATCCTCGTCTGGGTTATATGGCCGTCTGACTCTTCCCTTACAGACATAGTAGCTACAGCCTTGGTGGTTTCTGTGATCCATCGGGGGCTCAGTTGTCAATCCCCCTTGGGTTCCCACTGCTGATCACACGGCTTGAGATTGTGCACATCGATGGCATGCTGCCTCTAGCCAAGACCGTCCGTCACGTAGAAGGCAGCGCATGACGTACATTAAGGAGTTAAGGGGGTGCGTCCCATGGTGATAATAGCCAATCAGTTTCTTCAGGGGGTTGTAAAAATTGATTCTCCAACAGCATCGTCTAGGAACATTTCTCAGAAAAAAAAGGCAACCTGAGTGCTTTGCTTTGTGGCCTCCTGCTGCAAATTCCAGTAAAAGTGTCATGTTCTTCTGTTCTTCTCCCTCACTCTGTAGATTGTTGTCTCATCTTGACAAGGTGCCCTATAGAAAGCCTGGATAGTACAGACCAGACATCCCCTTTAGGACCCATTGTGGAGAGCAGCTTGGTGCAGCCAGTCCATGTAATACCACACAAGCACTTGGTCGCGCACGACCAACGAGGGGCAACTCATCCGCGCCTGGAGCCAGAAGCTTCCGGCCACTACACGTCTCATGTTCATTCATATCCATTCAAGAACTCGGACCCAACATCTTTGCATAAATAAAATTTTATTTTCTTTCTTATTTTAGGCCAAGACAATAAGAAACAATAGTCAGAACCGGCCGGTCACCGCTCCAGATATCTTTACACATTCATACAGTACATGGTTATTACAATCTGATGAGACGATGACTGTCAACTATAAATAGCGGAAAAAAATATTAGAGAGCTAAGAAGAAAATGCTGCAATCCTCAGCGCGGACGGTAAAAAGGGGTAAACTCAAGGGAGGAATGAAATCTGTGAGATTAAAAAAAAACAGATCTGCTTTGGTTTTCCCAGAAACAGCGCTACCTGCGTCTATGGCTGCATCTGGTATTGCAACCCGGCCCTTTTCACTTGCGATACCAGATGCAACCAATGGACGAGGAGAGGCGCTGTTTCTAGAGTGGAAGGAAACAATGGTTTCATAAGGATTGAGGGTTACGACCCCCTTGTTTTCTGGAGAGGCGAGATTGCACAGATTGATGGTTAAAAGTGGAGCTCCCCTTTAAATGTTAGTCTGCGTTCTGTAGTGCCTATGTGTGGGAACTAGAGCTGATTTTATCGCAGATTTTACCATGAAACCCAAATCTGTTCAATTTCCGCTCCGGATTTTATCTGCAGCTGGTGAATTAATACTTACGCCATATTAAAAATCCCACAAAATGGACAGCCCCATGCTGAAACTGGAGTGTAGGCCGCAATGGCTGCCAGGAATCAGAGGATTCTAGGAGTTGTAGTTTAGCTCAAGCCACTCGGCCTCTACCTACGACTACAGGTACGCAGAGACTATCAGCCACGCAGGGTAAGCGCCATCTTTGTTTTTTTGTTTCCCGTATTTCTAGGGTTGTGAACAGTTAAGAGTTAACCCTTTACACTCCTGACTAAAGCCGGGCATGGAGGGGAGAGAAAGGCTCAAGACTAAACCAATAATACAGTTTTTGGACTATCTTCTATCCTGCAATCTTCTATGTACATGGTTTAATCTCCTGCTTTCAAGATCTCTGCTTGCAGTCAGTGAAGGGAGACATTCTGCTGTCTGCTTAGTCCTAGCAGCTGAGGGCTTGGGTGCAGGCAATGACATGGACGAATTTCCTCATTATTCCCCTTATATTGGGGGGGGGACCACTGGCATCATGGACTGTCTATAGGGCAAGCCATTCAAGTTTTAATAAAATACTGTGTGCAGGGAATTATGAGATTGGGGGGGTTAAAAAAATAATAAAATCCATATCCGTAACGTTATCTGCCCCGATCAGGACTGTCCGTCGTTCTGCAGCGCCTCCAGCCTCCGGAGCAGCGCGTTCCCGAATGCTTCGCGGTACGCAGGACTGAGAGAGTCCAGTAAGGAGTAGACGGTCTCATGGTACTGACTGTGGCAGCCTTCATCCACGTAGTCGTATGCAAAGCCGACCACCTGCGGGGACGAAGCCAGAGAAGGAGCAATGAATGGAAACTGCAAATAAACAGCACAATGCCGAGCGTCCATACACTGCCGAGAATATCACACATTTCCGGATTGAACCCTTTCCAGCTGCAGCCATTTTTCATTTTTGCACTTTTGTTTTTTTCCTTCCCTTCATCTGTAGCCATCAGTTTAAATTTTTTTGACGGCATCGCAACCGTCGATGTTGTATTAGACACCGTTCCCTTTACCGCGTAACGTACCGAAATTCTGCCATCGTGTTCAGTTTTGTTTATACGCCAAACGCTAAAATGGATCCGGTAACTTTGGTCTACGGGTCAGGACGGCGATGGAGGCCCCACATTTATATTTTTCTTTTTTTTTTTAATTACTTTAAAAAAAATATTAAAAAATAAAAACTTGGTTCCTGTCGCCATATTCTGCGGATTGCGGTTATTTTGCGGTACGAGCCGTCTTTTCTATCTGGACCGTTTTGGGGTTTATACGACTTTTTCTGATCTTTTTTTTCCATTTTTTAGGTGTTTTTTTTTTTAAAGGTGCTCAAAAAACTGTGATTCTGAAGTTTCCATTTTTATTCTGTTTCAGTGTTCGCTGTATGGGATAAAGATGACAATTTTTATTTTTAGATTTCGCCATCTATGTTTTGGGATAAAGGGCGATAATATGAACTTTTATATCTTTTTCATATACAAAAATTTTTAAAAACACAAATATACAGTACAGACCAAAAGTTTGGACACACCCTCTCATTTTAAGATTTTTCTGTATTTTCATGACTATGAAAATTGTACATTCACACTGAAGGCATCAAAACTATGAATTAACACATGTGGCATTATATACTTAACAAAAAAGTGTGAAACAACTGAAAATATGTCTTATATTCTAGGTTCTTCAAAGTAGCCACCTTTTGCTTTGATGACTGCTTTGCACACTCTTGGCATTCTCTTGATGAGCTTCAAGAGGTAGTCACCGCAAATGGTCTTCCAACAATCTTGAAGGAGTTCCCAGAGATGCTTAGCACTTGTTGGCCCTTTTGCCTTCACTCTGCGGTCCAGCTCACCCCAAACCATCTCGATTGGGTTCAGGTCTGGTGACTGTGGAGGCCAGGTCATCTGGCGTAGCACCCCATCACTCTCCTTCTTGGTCAAATAGCCCTTACACAGCCTGGAGGTGTGTTTGGGGTCATTGTCCTGTTGAAAAATAAATGATGGTCCAACTAAACACAAACCGGATGGAATAGCATGCCGCTGCAAGATGCTGTGGTAGCCATGCTGGTTCAGTATGCATTCAATTTTGAATAAATCCCCAAGTGTCACCAGCAAAGCACCATCACACCATCACACCTCCTCCTCCATGCTTCACGGTGGGAACCAGGCATGTAGAGTCCATCCGTTCACCTTTTCTGCGTCGCACAAAGACACGGTGGTTGGAACCAAAGATCTCAAATTTGGACTCATCAGACCAAAGCACAAATTTCCACTATGTCCATTCCTTGTGTTCTTTACCCCAAACAAGTCTCTTCTGCTTGTTGCTTGTCCTTAGCAGTGGTTTCCTAGCAGCTATTTTACCATGAAGGCCTGCTGCACAAAGTCTCCTCTTAACAGTTGTTGTAGAGATGTGTCTGCTGCTAGAACTCTGTGTGGCATTGACCTGGTCTCTAATCTGAGCTGCTGTTAACCTGCGATTTCTGAGACTGGTGACTCAGATAAACTTATCCTCAGAAGCAGAGGTGACTCTTGGTCTTCCTTTCCTGGGGTGGTCCTCATGTGAGCCAGTTTCTTTGTAGCGCTTGATGGTTTTTGCAACTGCACTTGGGGACACTTTCAAAGTTTGCCCAATTTTTCGCACTGACTGACCTTCATTTCTTAAAGTAATGATGGCCACTCGTTTTTCTTTACTTAGCGGCTTTTTTCTTACCATAATACAAATTCTAACAGTCTATTCAGTAGGACTATCAGCTGTGTATCCATCTGACTTCTGCACAACACAACTGATGGTCCCAACCCCATTTATAAGGCAAGAAACCCACTTATTAAACCTGACAGGGCACACCTGTGAAGTGAAAACCATTTCCGGTGACTACCTCTTGAAGCTCATCAAGAGAATGCCAAGAGTGTGCAAAGCAGTCATCAAAGCAAAAGGTGGCTACTTTGAAGAACCTAGAATATAAGACATATTTTCAGTTGTTTCACACTTTTTTGTTAAGTATATAATTCCACATGTGTTAATTCATAGTTTTGATGCCTTCAGTGTGAATGTACAATTTTCCTAGTCATGAAAATACAGAAAAATCTTCAAATGAGAAGGTGTGTCCAAACTTTTGGTCTGTACTGTATATAGATTTTTATTTTTTCTTTTACATTTGTTATTGGTTCCCCCCTATAGGGGACATAAACCTGCAGTTGTTTGAAGACTTGTTTTCGCCTACCTGACCAGGCCAATTTTTACAATTCTGACCACTGTCACTTTATGAAGTAATTACTCTGGAACGCTTCAACGGATCCCCCTGATTCTGAGACTGTTTTTTCGTGACATATTGTGCTTTATGATTGTGGTAACATTTCTTCGATATCACTTGCGTTTATTTCTGAAAATATCGGAGATTTGACTAACATTTCGCAATTTTCTAACTTTTAATTTTACGCCCTTAAATCAGAGAGATATGTCACAAAAAATAGTTAATAAATAACATTTCCCACATGTCTACTTCACATCAGCACAATTTTTGAAACATAATTTTTTTTTATTAGGGAGCTATAAGGGTTAAAAGTTGACCAGCGATTTCTCATTTTTCAACAAAATTTACAAAACCATTTTTTTAGGGACCACATCACATTTGAAGTGACTTTGAGGGGTCTTTATGACAGAAAATACCCAAAAGTGACACCATTCTAAAAACTGCACCCCTCAAGGTGCTCAAAACCACATTCAAGAACTTTATTAACCCTTCAGGTGCTTCACAGAATGAAATGTGGAAGGAAAAAATGGAAAGACAGCAGAAACCCAATAAGTGACCCCATTTTGCAATCTACACCTCTCAATGAATTCATATTAGGTGTGCAGTGATCATATTGACACCACATGTGACTCACAGAAATTGATACCATTGGGCGATGAAGAAAAAATAATTACATTTTTACCACAAATAAATTATTTTAGCTCAAGATTTTACATTTTCACTTGGGGCAATGGGTAAAAATGGAGCCAAAATTTGTCCCACATTTTCTGCTGAATGTGGCAATACCTCATATGTGGCTGTAGAGTACTGCTTAGCCACACTGCGAGACTCGGGAGGGTAGGAGCGCTATTTGCCTCCTGGAGCGCAGATTTTCCAACAGACTGGTTTGCGGACTCCATATACAGAGGCCCTAAGTGGTAGAAGAACAAAATCCCCCTCAAGTGACCCCATTTTGGAAATTATACCCCTTTGGGAATTTATTTACAGATGTGATGAGGATTTTGACTCTATGGGTTTCTTCCATAAACAAGCAGCAGTGGATGTTGCTGAGTGAAAATTGCAAACTGCCGTTGAAGTGACCAGTAAGTTTTAGTGACTAATACGTTATAGTGACCAGTAAGTTGTAGTGACCAGGACATTGTGCCCAGCTCGTGCTTCTGGAGACATGCACCTGTAAATTATGCAGGCTCTCATGGCTACAGGAATGCCAAACATGTGGACACTTAATGTGGTTTAGGCACATTGGAGCTCAGAAGGGAGGGGGCAATTTGTTGGATTTCTTTCAAGGGGCGAGGAGCCATAGCACTTTTCCAGAACCTTTGTGCTACCAGTAACGTGGAAGCCCCTATATTTCCAATAAAAGATGACAGACCTGAGTGGGGGCTGTTTTGTGGATTGAGTTGAAGCTTTTGTTAGGAACATTTTACATAACATTTTGGATCACATTTATCCTGTGCTCTACGCTGAGCACTTATATCAGGGTTTCCATCTAAATCTCTGAGTGACGTGATTCAGATGAAACCCCCAAGGGATCCATTCACTATACTGAGGCAGCAGAGTTCCTCTGGACGCTGTCTGGCCTCTGTTCAGCATCGTCCTTCTTTTCAGCGGTTCACAAAACTGTGGCAGACCGAGCTTTTATGCACTCCTAATAAAAAGACGGACACCGCGGGATCACAGGCCAGACGGCGTCCACGGTGCCTCCATCTGCCTCATTATAGAGAAACTTCCACTGGGGGTTCCGTCTGAATCACGTATTTCAGAGAGTTACACGGAAACCCCGATGCAAGCGCTCAGCGCAGAGCGCGGGATAAATGTGAACCGAGCCTTACTGCGATCTTTGGGAGGCGGAATGAACAAATCAGTATCAGGTGAAGAATTGGTTTTATTTATTTTTTACGCCGTTCCTCGTGCAGTATAAGTGATTAGACGACTTTATTCTTCTGGTCGGTGCGATTACAGCGATACCAGATTTATATCGGGTTTTTATGACTGACAGCTGTCACACACCAAAAGACACTTTTTATTGTAAAATCTAGTTTTTGCATCGCCATATTTTGAAAGCTATAAGTTTTCAATATTTCGGCTGACAGAGTCATGTGACGGCTCGTTTTTTGCGGGACGTTTTTATTGGTGCCATTTTCAGGCACGGGACATTTTTTGATCGCTTTCTATTCCAATTTTTGGGAGGCAGAATAAACAAAAACCAACAATTCAGGAATTGTTTTTTTTTGTTTTTCTTTATTCCGCGTACGGGCTAATTGATAAGGCGGTTTATTCTTTGGGTCAGTACGTTTACAGCGATACTACATTTATATAGTTTTTTTTATCTTTTGCTGCTTTTAGACAAAAACTATTTTATAGAAAAAATAATTATTTTTACATCGCTTTATTGTGAGAGCTATAACTTTTTTTATTTTTCTGCTGACGGAGCTGTATGGCGGATTTTGGTTTTTTTGCGCGACAAGATGGCATTTTCAGAGATACCATTTTTATTTCCATTTGATTTTATTATCGTGTTATATTCCTCTTTTTGTTTGGCGGTATGATGAAAAAGCATCATTTTTTTGCTCCTTTTTAATTTCTTTTTTTATGGTATGCACAGAAGGGGTTAACTAGTGTGACAGTTTTATAGATCAGGTTTTTCCGGACGCAGCAATACAAATATATGTACTTTTTTTGTTTTTATATAAATATATGTATTTATTGGTTTAATATTTTCTCATTTTTTTTTATAGTTTTAAAACATTTTTTAACTTTTTTTTTTTTTTTTTTTTTTACTTAGTCCCTGTATGGGTCTTCAAGTTTTATTTTTCTGATCACTGGTCACATGCAATACAATACACATATATTGCATTGCATGAGACTTGTCTGTTATAAACTGTCAGATCGCCTGTAAGACTCCGCTACTGGCTGAGCCTAACAGACCACCGTACATGGCAGACCCGGAGGGGATCATGTGACCTCTGGCTGCCATGACAACACCAGATCACATCATGGGGCCATCGGAGAGGTGAGAGGACGACCCCCTCTCCTTATTGTCTAAGTTCCGCGATCGCTATGGATCGCGGCATCTAGAAGATAGGAACAGGTTAACGTCATGGGGATGTGAGCCCATCAGGTCCCGATGAAGTCGCCTGTTAGAGCTGTCACTCTGCACCAAAATCGCAGCGGCTGTAGTGCCCTGGGGGTCCTGAGCGCTGCGAGGCCCGCGGCCGTAGACAAACGTTGGCGCTGCACAGAGCCCGGCAAGTGCAGACGTTTATCTACAGTTGGCGGTCGGGAACTGGTTAAATGCCACTGCCATTAAGTAAACTTTCGTGTTCGGAGATTGGCTCTGAACGCTGCTGTTACTCTCTGGTGCCAGCTGTATAATGCAGTTAACACCTGCGCTTTATGGAGCGGGCTCAGCTCCTGAGTGCGCACATCAAGCCAAATAAATAAAGGGGTAATCCTGCTCCTCTCACATCCACATAAGAAGGTGACGGATGCTTCTGCGGTGGCGTGTGCCGGCCGTTCGCCCCTCCATTAGGTATCAGCAGCAGCTCTCAGCTGTACCCCGACTCACCCTAAGGCCGGCATCGGTCAGCTCCAGGCAGTACCTGGCCCCCTCCTTTATCTCCACGTTGATGTAGGCCACGTCCACAGCGCACGGTAAGTTCTTGGACACAAACATATTGGCGACGGCGAACAAAACGTCATTTACGACGGCTTCGGCCTCCATCCTCATGTCCTTCACGTCCGTCCCTTCCACGTCTCGCAGGTCACAATCGCTGTCGTAGATTACGTTAATTGGCAGCTCCAGAGGGTTACAGTCCACCTCCATTCTCTGCAGGGAGAGAAAAGAGAAAACAGTGAAATAAAACCAGCGATGGCTGCCCCCAGATTAATAGACACGAGACTTAAAGGTTGTTCATAACATGGCAGTACCCAAGAACCGCCACGGCGCAGTGTGTGGCGCTGTGGTGTTCTGGCTGATCTCCACTCATCCAATATTAACCCATTAAAGACCGCCGTAACGCATTTTCACGGTGTCAATTAAGGGTACTTACGCCTCAGCGCCGCTTTCATGTCGCTGAGAAATAAAGCTGTAGCGCCCACCAGCGTCAGAAATTCTCTGGGGTCTCAGCTACTGGGGGTAGCTGAGACCCTGGAGAACATGATCAGGGCCGGTTTTTCTGGTCCCCGATCACATGATCGCTGCTATCCAGTGAATAGCGGTGATCACGAAAGGAAAAAAGTGTGCCTGCGGTTACAATGGTTTCTCTCTCCTCTGACATGATATACATGTCAGAGGAGAGAGAAATGAAGCCCCCCCGAGCCCATCCAGTACCTCCACCTTTCCCCGGAACTCCTGATTCATCCCCCGGCCCTCAGTTATGTTCCGGTAAAAAAAAAATGGCGGGCGCATGAGCAGTGCACCCGCTGAGATCTGCCGGCCGGTGCCCTATTGGTTCATTTTGATCACTGTGATAGGATTTATCACAGTGATCAAAAGAAAAAAAAATAAATCAAATCCCCCTTTGTCACCCCCTTAGTTAGATAAAAATTATAAAATAAAATTTTTTTTTCCATTCTTTGCAGATAGGGTTGGGGTTAGGATTAGGGTCAGAATTAGGGTGACGGTTAGGGTTAGGGTTAGGGTTAGGATTTTTTCAAAAGTAAAGAAAAAAAAAATGACGATATGACGACTAGTGTTGAGCGTAAGTGCTCGCTACTTGAGTTTGCATCGGGTGCTTGGGTATGCACAGATTATCGCGGGTGCTCGAGTGATATGCTCGAGTCCCCACCTTACATTTCGCGGCTGTTATACAACAACAAAAAAAACACACGGGGATTGCCTCCCATACACGAGCGATCCCCGCATGTTTTTTTTGGGTGTTTAACAATCGCGAAACATATGGGGCGGGGACTCGAGCATGTCGCGATACTCTGTGCATACCCGATGCAAACTCAAGTAGCGAGTACTTGCGCTCAACACTAATGACAACACATTCAATATGATGACCTAATGTTATCAAATTCCGTGTCATACCTCTGGGTTCAAAATGTTCACTATACCCCTTGATAAAATCCTTGAATCCTTGAGGGGTGTAGTTTCCAAAATGGGGTCACTTGTGGGGGGTTTCCACTGTTTAGGCAAATCAGGGGCTCTTCAAACGCAACATGGCGTCCACTAATTAGGCCAGCAAATTTTACATTCAAAAAGTCAAACAGTGCTCCTTCCCTTCCGAGCCCTGCCGTGCGACCAAACAGGGTGCTCACCACACATCTAGATAAGTTCCTTGAGGGGTCTAGTTTCCAAAATGGTGTCACTTGTGGGGGTTTCCACTGATTAGGCACATCAGGGGCTCCCTAAACGCGACATGGCGTCCGCTCTCTATTCCAGCCAATTTTGCTTTCAAAAAGTGCTCCTTCCCTTCTGAGCCCTGCCGAGCGCCCAAACGGTGGTTTTCCCCCACATATGGGGTATCGGCGTGCTCAGGAGAAATTGCACAACAAATTGCACACTTTCTCTTGCAACCCTTGTGAAAATAAAAAAATTGGGGTCTGAAGTAAAATTTGTGTGAAAAAGTTAAATGTTCATTTTTTTCCTTCCACGTTGCTTCAGTTCCTGTGAAGCACGTGAAGGGTTAATAAACTTCTTGACTGTGGTTTTGAGCACCTTGAGGGGTGCAGTTTTTAGAATGGTGTCACTTTTGGGTATTTTCTCTCATATAGACTCCTCAAAGTCACTTCAAATGTGATGTGGTCCCTAAAACAAAATGTTTTTGTAAATTTTGTTGGAAAAATAAGAAATCGCTGGTCAACTTTAATCCCTTAGAACGTCCTAACAAAAAAAAATGTTGTTGCAAAAATTGTGCTGATGTAAAGTAGACATGTGGGAAATGTTATTAATGAACTATTTTGTGTGACATATCTCTCTGATTTAAGGGCATAAGAATTCAAAGTCTGAAAATTGCAAAACTTTACATTTTTTCACAAACAAACGCAAGTGATATCGAAGAATTTTACCACTGTCATGAAGTACAATATGTCACGAAAAAACAATCTCAGAATCAGGGGGATCCGGCCCGTTACAGCGTTCTAGAGCTATTACCTTATAAACTGACAATGGTCAGAATTGTAAAATTTAGTCCGGTCATTAAGGACATAATTGGCTCCGTCACTAAGGGGTTAATGACATAACCTAAAGCACTGTCTGGCCATCCATATCTAGGTCCTGGACAACACATTTAAAGGGGATGTCTTAAAAAAGCTGAAAAAAAATAGAATAGAAAAAGTTCTACAAATTTCTTGCTTGGAGCTGAAGTGTTTGGGGGTCTCAGGATGACTCCCTCTGTCCATACGCTCCATTACAGACATCATAGGAAGGGTCCTCCGCTCGGGGTCCAGTACGGAGAGCCACTCTGTACGAGCTGTCATCTCCGCTGACGCAGCACTTGTTTTCCCGTTTTTGGCGCCATTCAAAACTACAACTGTGTAGATGTCGGCGGAAGAATACAAAAAAAAGTTATGGTATGTCTCTAGGAAGAAGGGAAGGAAAAAAAATTAAAGAAAAAAAATGAAAACCAACCGCAGCTTTAAGAGATTTAAAGGGGTTTTCCAGATGAGGAGAAATTATTTAAAGGGGTTTTCCAGCCGATTAGAAATGTTCTCAAGAGGGCTCGCACTGGTGTAAAATAGAAGACTCCATGCTCGCCCTCAGCGATCCACTCCTAGCTGCTGTTAGGGCGCTGACCTGATCTCCACCGGCAACTGCTTCCTGGTTCCATCCATGACAGACAGGAAGTGGTCACTCGGCCAATCACTGACTGCAGGGGTGACCCGCCTCCACCGCTGATTGGCTGAGAATGCCTTATTTACCAGTCTGCATCCTTCTAACAATAATTCTCCTCGACCATTGTGTAGCAGAGCGGGCAGTGAGCAGAGCCCAACCCCGGCGGAGAAGGACGACACTGCGGCTCATCTACGAGCACTGTACTGACAGCAGCCAATCAGAGGGCAGCTTACATTTCCTCAGTACAGATGTGAAAATGAAAAGCGACACTCTGATTGGTTGCTATGAGTAACAAGAACAGAGGGTCGGCGTAGGGATATAAACAATAAAGGCCAAACCCCCATTATCACAGCCACAAAGCAAGGCATAAAGGAGCTTAAGAAGAGCTTTCATAAGAGAAAACAAAGTATCTCCTACCTGCTCAATTCCGTCAACTGCGAACGATTCCCTACAGTTCGCGACACTTCCGGCAACGTGAATACGTCATCTGACGTCACTTCCGGTAACACTAAACCACTGACTAAATTATTGTCCCCTACACTGCAATGTGCGGTCATTTTCTCGTAGATCGTTTTCTATAGAATAAAGTGGAGAAAGCGTAGACAAAATGGCTCCACCACTGTCGGTGTACAGTGACTTCAGGTGCCCTGGAATAAAACGGCGCCTCCTGTCAGAAAAGTCACTTCCTGTCACATGCCGTGACGTCATTGTTTATGTCTAGCGACCACCAGGCGCAGAACCGGGAAGCACCGGACCTTTCTGTGCTCCCGGGGCCCGGCTGCTCGGAGGATACTGACCCCGGTCACCTGCGAGGCTGGCAGGACGGGCACGTGTGTGCAGCGCCGCCGGTGCGCCCCCGGGTATCACTGTGTCATAGTGACTGCGGCACCGGTCGTGTGTGGTCGCATCGCTTTGTCATCTGCAGACCGATATCCGTAAGTGCACAACTGTGTGCTAGCTGTGACTGGAGCTGCTGCTGATTGTCAGTGATTGCATGCGATTGTATGTTCGGTTGGGATTGCATGTAACTGTTTTGCAGATAGATATGAGGTAGTGTCACCGGTCTCCGGCATAGTGTCGCTGGGGCTGTGATTGGGTGGTTGGGTCACGGATTGCTGTGATTGGGTGGTTGGGTCACGGATTGTGGTGATTGGGTGGTTGGGTCACGGATTGCTGTGATTGGGTGGTTGGGTCACGGATTGCTGTGATTGGGTGGTTGGGTCACGGATTGCTGTGATTTTTCTGCCGCTGTTATTACAGCTCTGCTATTACCTGATTGTGTTTGGTTGTGTCACTGATTGTATCTGATCTGTTGCAGATTGGATGTGATTGTGTGACCAGGAATAGTCAGACTCTGTTTGCCTGCGCTGATGACTGACGGCCCGGCGTTATAACCCGGCCAGGGCCCTGCGCCCCTGCGGTCACCATGCCGTGGCCCTTCTCAGAGTCCATCAAGAAGAGGGCCTGCAGGTACCTTCTCCAGAGATACCTGGGCCACTTCCTGCAGGAGAAGCTCAGCCTGGAGCAGCTCACCCTGGACCTGTACCAAGGCACCGGCACACTGGCACAGGTGCCCCTGGACAAATGGGTATGTGTCTCCCGTCTGAGGGGAAATGCAACATGAAACGTTCTGCAAGGTGTCATATCCTTTCTGCTTTGACAGCTCCCAGCATGCACTGGTGCAGAGTAGAGGTGGATGGGCAGGGGGACTTATTTGTTACCTTCCAGAACAGCGCCACAATTGTCCATTGGTTGTATTTGGTATTGCAGCTCCAAACCATTCACTTCAGTGAACCCTATATAGCCGGGGCTGGTTTTGGAAGTAGTCGGCCATGTTTATCTAACCCTGTGTGACCCCCCAACACCTAGTCGCTGCTCTGAAACCCCCACAAACTGGTGCTCATCATGCATGAGGTCAGTTTTCTGCAGTCTGATGGATGTTGCAGCCCTGTGGATCCCAGAGGGTTAATGTCACTGGCACGATACCACGTGGATGATCGTCCTCGCTATAAGTAGTTGCGGTCCGGCCGGACGGTATTAAAAATGAATGATGTGGGGATCTATTCTCGGAGCAAATGGAAGACTAATGGAGGAGGTTGCAACGTCCTGAAAAGTCCATTACCTGGGTACAGATCTATATCTGCACGTGGGGGGCAGGACGTGGGTCTCTGCAGTGCTGCCGGCCCACGTGGCAGGTTGTCTATGAATCGGGCTTAAAGGGGCTTTCCAACCTGGATAGGTAATCACTGGGACCCCCACCGATGGCCAGATTGGGGGGGTCATGGAACGGATCGACAGGTCACATACAACAGCGCTATCTTTATCGGTTCCTTGGAAGTTGGATACAGTGGATCTACGGCTACATTCATCGCATCCATGAAAGTGGCTGCACAGGAGCCTGCAATCGGTGGTGCGATCTCTGATCATGGTCAGTGCTCAGGAACGTCTCTGATTCACCTTCCGAGGACGACATCTCGTTCTGACCGCGTCCTACTCTGTCAGTGATGGAGTATCCACTGCAGGTCTCCTCGCCATGATGTCCAGTAAACCTGCAGCGCTCATTTCCCAGCAGGTCTGTCAGGATTGAGCTTATGCTGCAGATGTCGCCCCTGGTGATTCCGAGGATGCGTCACATGGGACGAGCGGCATCTTACTGCTCTGTGGCCAAAAGTCTCATCACAAAGTCAGAGGGGACGAAATCATCTAGGACTGATTGGCGAGAGCCGACCCCCTGCACGCTGCTACTGATCAGAATATAAGAAGTGATTGCTCCACTGCTCTCCATATAGATCACTGAGGAAACTGAGCAAGGAACCGATCAGCAGGGGAGACATAAGGTGAAGCCCACCCCATGGTCTAGTCTAAGGATAAGACAAATCAGGGGTCTGCTCCACAGCCGCAGGGCAGACATCAGGGAATGTAAAGAAATGTCAGGAAAATAAAACAGATGACCCCTTCACAGCGGAGCTGAAAGTAGGAGCATCGGCTGACACCATACCGAGATGCCATAGTGTAATCTGTGCAAGTACAGCAAGACGGGAAATGAGAGATCAATGCCGCTAATTACAGATATCCTTGTATTATACTGCGGAGCTGCACTCACTGTTCTGCTGGTGCAGTCACTGTGTACATACATTACATTACTGATCCTGAGTTACATCCTGTATTATACTCCAGAGCTGCACTCACTATTCTGCTGGTGCAGTCACTGTATACATACATTACATTACTGATCCTGTACTGATCCTGAGTTACATCCTGTATTATACTCCAGAGCTGCACTCACTATTCTGCTGGTGCAATCACTGTGCACATACATTACATTACTGATCCTGAGTTGCATCCTGTATTATACTCCAGAGCTGCACTCACTATTCTGCTGGTGGAGTCACTGTGTACATACATAACATTACTGATCCTGTACTGATCTTGAGTTACATCCTGCATTATACTCCAGAGCTGCACTCAGTGTTGTGTCTGCCATTTTCAGAGTCTTAATGAAATAATGGAGTCGGCGGACGCCCCCCTGGAGGTGACAGAGGGCTTCATACAGACCATCTCGCTGTCGGTGCCCTGGGGGTCCTTGCTACAAGATAACTGTGCCCTGGAGGTGAAGGGGCTGGAGATGGTGTTCCGGCCAAGACCGCGCCCGCGTATGTAGAAGTCTCCAGATGGCGGCCGTCCTCGGCTCCCGGTCGGACCCTTTCGGTTTCCTCACTTCTCCTTTTCCCACCAGGTTCGGCCTCGGAGCCCATGTACTGGTCGAGCTTTATGACCAGCAGCATGCAGCTGGCCCGCGAGTGTCTGAGCCAGAAGCTCACCGACGACCAGGACTCGTCTCAGCCCTTCGAGGGTCTGGAGAAGTTTGCAGAAACAATAGAAACCGGTAAGTGTTTGCTTTACTTTCAGTCCTTACCGTTTTCACACCTCTGCTTGCTGTCAGGGAATGGAGCGTTCCTGTTTATATGCAGAGACTGAAAACCTCTGCAGACCTAACACTTCCCACAGCTGAAGTTCTGTAACAACTGCACCCAGGTTGAACAGCTCTCTATTCCCTGCACTGATACATTGTAGCAGACTATCCCCACAGTTGCAGACACGCATCCCTCCTGCATCATTATTTTTTTGAGCCTTGTGCTTTCTCTGATGTCATTTACAGTCCTGCGGCGAGTCCGCGTCACGTTCATCGACACGGTGTTCAGGATAGAGAACATCCCCGAAAGCTCCAAAACCGGATGCGCCCTGGAAATGCGGATTACCAGGTAGGCGGTGGGAGGGGTGAGGCGCCCCCTGTTGGTAGGCGGTGGGAGGGGTGAGGCGCCCCCTGTTGGTAGGCGGTGGGAGGGGTGAGGCGCCCCCTGTTGGTAGGCGGTGCCACTCACCCCCCGATTCTCTACCCGCAGGACCGTGTACTCTGATGAGACCGTGGACGAGCAGTCCGGCATCAACGTCCACAGACCTTCCGCCTTCGCCCACAAAGTCCTGGAGCTGAGCGGCGTCTCCTTCTTCTGGGACGAGTTTGCCGCGTCGGCGAGATCTTCGCCCGTGTCTTCAGCATTGCATGTGGTAACGGACATGTCTTCTGTATTCGCATCTGATCATGCAGGAAGATGGATTATCTGGCCCTTGTTTTAAAGGGGTTGTCCATTATATATTTTTTTCTTATGGCCCATAGGTGTAAAATAACAAACAGTGAGATATTCGCCCTCCCCTGGTCCAGCACCAGCTTTAAAGCATAGATCTTAAGAGCAGTGTGCACTCGTTGCCTAGGAAACCAGCCATCTCCAGGGTGGCCGGTAATCTAGGCAACGGGGAGGCTTTATAATAGGGTGGCACAGGCGTCTTACCCCATATCCTTGGTTAATTGCTCCAACCTGTGGCTCTTTAGCTGTTGCAGAACTACAACTCCCATCCAGCCTCCAGGCCGTCCTCCTAGTTGTAGTTTTCTGACAGCTTTTACATCTCATAGTTGATCTTGGATGTATTTTTTTTTTTTCCATCCTAATATGAAAACGACTTGGGAGTCCTGATGGGGATAAGGGACTGTTGTGCAATCGGCTGGCGCTCTATGACAGGTACTGCATATTGGGGGGTCCGCAGTCACAAACGCATCATGTTTCTCGCTCTTCTTCAGGAAACTGAGCCAAAGCTGTCACCGAGCTGGAACCCCAAACCCGTATTTGAACCGCACCCCCAGTTCACGAGGAGCGTCACAGAAGTTGCCCCCTCTGACCCGGTGCAGATCGCCACGCTGGTCGGCAAGATTGAGCTGGGGCTAATCCTGAAACAGAACGAGGTTCTTCCTGGAGCGAAGGTCGGTAACGTTTTCTTGCCACACAATCTAAGGCGAAGTGAACCCCTTAGATGCCACTGTTCAAAGTGTCCGCAGCATCTGAGGTGTATACCAGAGGGAGGGACACCGATGGGCTTTACATGGCAGCAATGGGAACTGCACGGGGCTGCAAGAGTCTGGCTCTGTGTACTAATAACTTCCGTGGGACCTGGGATCAGCTGATCGCCAGGGGTCTTGGGTTTGGGACCATCACTAATCTTCCAACCATTTAAGATCCAGAGTCTTCCGGTCTTTGGTCTTCTGTGCCGTACGGTCACTGATTTCCTCTTCTATTTTTCAGCTGGATGTGGACGGCCGTGTGGATTCTTTTCACGTCTTCCTTTCTCCCCGACAAGTTCACCTCCTGCTGGACATGTTATCATCGATAGCAGGGCCGGGTAAGGAAAGCGTCTCGTCCGTGTACCGCGCACGCACTCGCAGGCCCGTGGGGCGAGTCTCGCATCCTCATTGTTATTCCAGCCCTGTCCTTTCATTGACCCTTCCAAAAAGCATCTGTTCATCTTTCCGTGCGCTGATCTGTGCTCGCCTTAGGGGGCTATTATCTTGTGTTAATGAGTTTCCAACTAAAATGCTGCATTAATATAAGTGTTTATGTGAATCTGTACAAAGAGGCGTAATGTTAGATGATGCGGCACCACTTGTTTTATTGTCGGTCTTTTTTAACCCCTTAAAGTGAGGCTGTCACCCACAGGCAGCAATCTGAGGACATGGCTGTGCTGGATGGACGGTCCGTCCTTATACACAGATTATAGTTACAGCAGCCTGGAGGGCAGAGACCATGACGAACAGATCCAACCCTCTCTAGCAAGGACCACCCTATGGTCCTGTTGGAGCCCCCCATTAGTGACCGCTGCCAGAGGGCAGATCTGAGGTCATTAATGGGCATCTTCTGAAGTTTTGTATGATTTTGAGTGTCCATTGAGCATGTGATGACAACTCTCAGATATAGATGATCTTGGCTGATAACTGCGAGTATCACCCCAGTGAGCAGCAGATCAAGCTGCCGCTAATCCTTCATGCTAGCATGTAGTATCACTGAATACATCAGGGGTCAGCAACCTGCAGCACTCCAGCTATTTCATAGCTACAACTCAAGGCTGTCAGGACATGCTGGGAGTTGTAGTTTTACAACAACTGGAGTCCCAGAGGTTACAGGTCCCTGTTGTACATACTTCCAGAGAAGCGGAGATATTTGCTTTTAAAAAGTTTCTTTAGCCAAATTGCATGTACTGTGATGCTGCTTTGCAGCAGTTGCACTTTGTGGCTGTGCCGTAACAGAAGGTGGAAATCTAGTCCAAAGCTCCACAGAGAGTTCAGTGCTGTTTGTTAAAGGGAACCTGTCAGCAGGATTTTACTAAGTAAACTACAGGTTGGGGCTGCCGCACTGATTAATATGATACCTGAGGTGAAGAAACCTGTCCTGTGGTTCTTGTGTAATCAGTGTTTGCAGTAATGTAAAAGGACCTTCCATGACATCAGCGGTCATGTGACAGGTCATGCGACCGCTGACGTTAACGGTCGCGTGACCTGTCACATAACAGCTGACGTCATGGAAGGTGCTTTTACATTACCGGTACCCGCCATGGAGCCCGCATTGAGCAGACCGAGGCCGCCGGAAAGGTGGGTATAAGGCTAAGTGCCCACGATGCAGAAATGCTGTATATTTTTTCCGCTTCTCCCTGGCAGGAAAAACGCATGCGGATTCTACATGCGTTTTTCCTGCCAGGTAGAAGCATTGTCAAGCGTTTTTTGCATGCATTTCTGCATGCAGGTTATCAAGCTCTTTTCCAAGCGATTTTAGCATCAGTTGGAAAGTGCTTGACAACTTGGTCACACTATATAAATCCATGCAACCGGCATGGATTTATATAGTGTGACCAAGTTAATAGTTAAAAAAAAAAAAGAATAAAAATGGTAATAAATAAAGATTATACTTACCTTCTGATGGCCCCCGGTGTTTTCTCCGCTGCGTCCGGTCTGTTGTATCGGTCGCGGTGGTGTTTAAGGACCTGCCATGACGTCATTTAATCATGTGACAGGTCACGCGACCACCGACATCGGCAGTCGCGTGACCTGTCACATGACTAAATGACGTCATGGCAGGTCCTCACCCCACCGCAACCCATACAACAGACCGGACGCATCGCTGAGGAGACCGGGGGACATCGGAAGGTAAGTATAATTTTTATTTTAAATTCTTTTTTTAACAGGTTCTATGGTTTCCGGAGGAGAGTCTCCTCTTCTCCACACCTGGGTACCATCCGCACATTGAAACGTGTGATATCCGCATGTGCACATGTAGTCATGCGGATATTAAGCAATTCAATGCAAGTCAATGGCGGCGATTACGATGCGTGTCCGCAAAATTAATGGACATGCTGCGGATTTTTCCGCAATGATAATCCGCAGTGGAAATTTCCGCAGCATGTGCCCAGCACATGCGGATTATCATTAGGGACCATGGGGCGCGTATTACTAAACATTTTCGCTGCGGAAATTCCGCAGCAAAAACGCTTGAAAAACGCATAGTGGGCACACAGCCTTAGGTTATTTTTTACGTTCTAATTCTTTTTTTTTTTTTTAACATTATGTTGGTCACACAGTGTAAATCCATGCCGGTTACATGGATTTATATAGTGTGACCAACTTTCAAGCACTTTTCCAAGTGATGCTAAAATCGCTTGGAAAGCGCTTGATAACCCGCATGCAGAAATGCATGTGAAGAACGCTTCACATCCGCATGTCCCTGGCAGGAAAACGCATGTACAATCTGCATGTACAATCTGCATGTACAATCTGCATGTACAATCTGCATGTACAATCCGCATGCGTTTTTTCTGCCAGGGAGATGCAGAAACGCTCAGGAAAAATCTGGAGCATTTCTGCATCGTGGGCACATAGCCTTAAACGGAACCTGTTAGCAGGATTTTGCCTTTATCAACTTCCTAGGTTGCGTTTTCTATTCATTTCTATATAAGGTAGAGTATTAAAAAGCACACGTATATTACTGCAGCACTTTACTTCCTCCCTGCTAACATGGGCCATAAATGGATGGGTATAGAGAAAGAGATTGATGGCTAATGTAGTTTGAATATCTAAAAAGTTACACGCTGGTCTCGTGGGTACTTTTTAGGTATTGAAGGCCTGTGATTACAGCAGCATCAACACTGTTCTGCTGGGTGAGTCTTATAACAGGAGGAAAGGAAGGAGTCTAATGAGGTAACATCCTTATATCACACCAAGGAGATGTCCTCAGGGATTGCTGGAAATCATAGTTTCACTTTACTTCCTCCCTGCTGACGTGGGCCATTAATAGATTGATATACTCAGACTGAAGTAATATGAATATCTAGCGAGTGAATATCTAGCTGGTCTTGTGGGTATTTTCTAGCTAATAAAGTCCTGTGATTACAGCAGCATCAGCACTGTTCTGCAGTGTGAGTTATAACAGGAGGAAATGGAGTAGTGAGAGCTACTAACATCATCTGATACAAAGGAGACGTCCTCGGGGATTGCTGGATATTGTAGAGTCACTTTACTTCCTCCCTGTTGACATGAGCCACAAATAGAGATCGATTAGTGATTCCTCCCCACTATAGGGGACTGTTATATCACACTTATTTGTCCCACTTTACTCTTCTCAGAAACCTCCGGCCGATTGGGCATGTCCAGAAAAGACCGGAAGAGTCGCCCGATGCAACAAGAAGATGAGATGCGTCTTCAGATGGAGCTAAAACGCTATCTGAGAAAGGAAGACCTGTCCGGGGGGGCTTCTGCGGATCACAGCTTCTATGAAACGGACACCGCAAAGACCCCATCCAGCCACGGTAAGGAGTCCAGCACCCCTCCTGTGTATCTGAAGCATATTTTGTGTGCGAATTTTTGTAAAATGTTTTTTTTTTCCTTTCTCCCCCCCTCATTTAGATGAAGAAGTTTTCTTCTCGATGGCAGATATGGACATGTCTCACAGTCTCTCCTCCCTCCCACCCCTCGGAGATCCACCCACTGTGGATTTAGACCTGTCGTTGACTAGCACTTATAACAATTCTCCTGTTGGGTCACCACTAGGGGGCACTGTGGTAGGTACAGTCCCATCTTTCTCCCATACAGACAATTCCTTGCATTACCAAGTTTTCAGTTTTGCAAAATTGGACACCATAAGAAAGCAGAAACTGATCATATTTGTGCCAGGGAAACATGCCGACCGCGGATTTAGCAGTTGTACCTATTAGAGTATTTGTTTTCTGTTTTATTTGCAGGCAGCCTGGAGTGACTACCAGGACCATGGTAGATCCGAAGAGCCCGCAGTACGAGGAGCGTCATTTAAGCCCAGCGTTCACCAAAATTCCCTTAGAAGAACCTGTAAGTTACAGAAAACACTAAAGTATTCTTAAAGGCTACCGACACCTTGAGGGCATCTTGTTTTTCTTTCTTTTTTTTTCTTTAAAAGCAAACTGAACTTTGAAAAAAACTTGGCATAAATCAATAGTCCAGGTGAATATAAGAGACTTTGTAATATATCTTATAAAAAAATAAACACTTCTTTCTCCACTTATGAGCCACTTCTTCTCTCCTTTCTGCCTTTTGAACTTTCCTTCCACCTCTTATTATTCTCTTTAGAAGAGAAGTGAGGGACAGAGTGAGAAAACGGACAAAAAGGGGCACAGAAAGATCATGCTGAGCTTTCTAACAAGTCTTTTACCTCCCCCAGAGCTGGATTCATAGCTAGACTAGTTCAGTCAATTGCAAATTAGAGATGGAGTCTGCAGGGGGGAAAAGTGGTGTGGTGTTCCTCCTGTGCTCAAACCGGACAGGTTATTCTGAAAAATTGCTTGAAAGTATAGTTCCCCTTTTAAACACATGTATTTTGCAATAGGGTTTCATTAAAAATGTTGGATCGTTTGGCTTTTACATCCTCTATGTATCACAGTACGTGGCAGACTGCAGAAAGAATTGCCAGTGACTGCATTAGTTGGCACTTGAGACGGCCGAGTCTGTAACCTTTATCTCTCTTCTTCTAAGCTGATTTTATAAAAGTGAACGTTCAGGAGAATAGAGATAAAGGTTGCATGCTTTGCCATTAAAGATGTTGACTGACTGATTTTGAAGTCTATGTACTTTGATATATAGAGGATGTAGAAGCCAAATGATCCAAAATTAATAATGAAGCCATGTTGTCAAAAATACACGCATTTAAGTAAAAAAAAATGTCCGTCATCTTCACAGCTTTCCAGTGATCCTCTAAGAGTGCTTATTGCTATTTGTAAAAGACCCCCGAACAATGGGCGCCCAGGAGGCTGAAGCGCACAGCCCCTGCATACACGCACACTAAGAGCTGAAGGCCTATGCTTCCTATTGCCTCCATACTGCAAGCTGTGCGTGCTCAGGCTGGACTTGTGCGCTTCTGTCTCCTGAGCTGCGCTCTGTTCAGAGGCCTAATGAATAATTGCTGGGGGTCTCAGGACATGGACCACCACCTCACGGCAAGCAATTCAGTTCCCTTCCAAATATGAAAAAAAGAGAACTTAAATATCTAACAAGTCAAAGGATCATTCCCAAGTCATAAAGTTATTCCCTCCCCATAGGATGGGGAATAATTTGCTGATTTCTCTCTCGCTCCAAAAAATAGGTCTCTATAGAGAATAATTAGTTTTTTTTTGGGGGGGGGGGAATAACACTTTAACAGCTGATCATGTGTGTATAAATGGAACTTACTAGGTAATGCAGTCCTGTGATCGCAGCAGCATCACTGTATCTGGATCACTGATCGCTGTATCTATGTGCTGGAGATATAAGACTCCGCTCTGCAGGGACTTCCAACAGAAGGAAATGGAGGAGTTCACAGCCTCCTATGATACCTAGGAGACCTCCTCAGGGATTGCTGGGACTTGTAGTGTCTTGGATATGTTTTCTGGGCTCTTCATATAATATATTTTTGTTCTGCAGCGCTGCCCAATCGGTCCGTCTCGGTGGACGACTCCCGGCCTGAGCTTGTGTTCAGACTTGCTTTGGGCTCGTTGTCCTTCTCTGTCCTTCACATCGACCCTCTGCCTCCGACGGCGGGCACGTCCAGCCCCAATCCGCTGACACCCCTGTCTCTGAGCTTCTTCACCCGCATTGAGACGCTGGATCCTCAGACCTTCGCACAACACGACTTTAGCTCCTTACGCAGTGTGTTTGCAGGAGCGTGCACGCACGACCACCTCAGGTATGGGAGGAGCGGGCTCTCTGATGGTCTCATATTCTCCATGGGATTCAGCCTGACAGCGGCTCACATAGATCATATAAAAGATTTTATCACGGCCTATAAAATCCGACTTTCTTAATTTGCTAATTTTCCTACCAGGTTCATTGGGACACAAATAAAGATCTCCCACGAGCAGCGGCAGCGGTCCGGCTCTCGCTGTTACGGCACGGATGTGTGCGTCGGTCAGACGGAGCTCCTGGAGTGTCTCTTCCCCAGCGATTCGCAGTCGGCTCCTCCTCAGTACACAGAGGTAAAGGCTCCTTATATCAGACTTGTGTAGCATCATCGCCTGCGGGGAGGACTACTACTCCTATTATGCATCTGTAACTGAGAATCTAAAAGCATTCATTTGTTTTGGAGAAGGTGTTTTTTTTTTTTACTTGAATGCCTGGATTTGGGACTAAAATAATTTTTGCAATTGGGTTTCATTAAAAGTTTTGCACTGTTTGGTCTCTATAGGCTTTTATTTCCTTCCACATTCAACTTTGATCTGGTCTGCGGTCATAAATTTTCTGAGAGGAGCTGCGGAAAAGAAAGAGATAAGCGTTACATATACTGTCAGAATGAACTCACTGGTGGACTCTCGGATAACTCATTCCACAGCCAGCATTAAACAGTGCAACATGGAGACTATTGAAGGCAAATGGGGCAACATTTTTGATAAAACCCAATTACAAAAATTATTTTTCAGCCAAAATGTGTCCATTTACATGAAAAAAAAATTGTCTCCCATATATGTATGCACAGGAACGAGTTGAGTAGAATCGACATCCTAGACCCTAGATGTACGGACCCCAGCCTCAGCGTTTCAGAGAAATGCGTACATGGCTACAAAATCACAGCCAGCCAGACTGAGATTCATTCTCCTCGTGCTTCGGGCAGCATGAATCTCATCTCAGGTTCCCTTCATCTTCTTCTCTTTTTGGGAAATCAACATATAGCTGTCCGACTGCTGGAAACTACAACTCCAATCATGTCTTGCTATTCAGTTCAGATGCATTTAGGGCCCTCATAATGTCCTGGGGGTGTTGGGGCGTCTGGAGCAGCAGGGTCATACAGCCAGCACCGACTGCTAACGTCAGTGATCGGAGCTCGCTCTGATCTCTGCTGCTTATCTGCCAATGTCCATCTCTGGCTGAGGCATTTAAGTGGCATGAACCTAGTGGGGAACGTCCATGCCGGCCCCATCAGCCTCCTCACACAGCGATCCTGGGTCGCGAAGTGCTTGCTGTGTCAGCTGGCGGGGGCTACTGAAGGTCTTCTAATCATATTCGGTATCACTAAGTCTGAGCTATGAAAATATATATATATATATACAGTACAGACCAAAAGTTTGGGCACACCTTCTCATTTTAAGATTTTTCTGTATTTTCATGACTGTGAAAATTGTACATTCACACTGAAGGCATCAAAACTATGAAGTAACACATGTGGAATTATATACTTAACAAAAAAGTGTGAAACAACTGAAAATATGTCTTATATTCTAGGTTCTTCAAAGTAGCCACCTTTTGCTTTGATGACTGCTTTGCACACTCTTGGCATTCTCTTGATGAGCTTCAAGAGGTAGTCACCGGAAATGGTTTTCACTTCACAGGTGTGCCCTGTCATGTTTAATAAGTGGGATTTCTTGCCTTATAAATGGGGTTGGGACCATCAGTTGTGTTGTGCAGAAGTCTGGTGGATACACAGCTGATAGTCCTACTGAATAGACTGTTAGCTGCTTTTTTCTTGCCATAATACAAAATCTAAGTAAAGAAAAATGAGTGGCCATCATTACTTTAAGAAATGAAGGTCAGTCAGTGCGAAAAATTGGGAAAACTTTGAAAGTGTCCCCAAGTGCAGTTGCAAAAACCATCAAGCGCTACAGAGAAATTGGCTCAGATGAGGACCGCCCCAGGAAAGGAAGACCAAGAGTCACCTCTGCTTCTGAGGATAAGTTTATCCGAGTCACCAGCCTCAGAAATCGCAGGTTAACAGCAGCTCAGATTAGAGACCAGGTCAATGCCACACAGAGTTCTAGCAGCAGACACATCTCTTCAACAACTGTTAAGAGGAGACTTTGTGCAGCAGGTCTTCATGGTAAAATAGCTGCTAGGAAACCACTGCTAAGGACAGACAACAAGCAGAAGAGACTTGTTTGGGCTAAAGAACACAAGGAATGGACATTAGACCAGTGGAAATCTGTGCTTTGGTCTGATGAGTCCAAATTTGAGATCTTTGGTTCCAACCACCGTGTCTTTGTGCGACGCAGAAAAGGTGAACGGATGGACTCTACATGCCTGGTTCCCACCGTGAAGCATGGAGGAGGAGGTGTGATGGTGTGGGGGTGCTTTGCTGGTGATACTGTTGGGGATTTATTCAAAATTGAAGGCATACTGAACCAGCATGGCTACCACAGCATCTTGCAGCGGCATGCTATTCCATCCGGTTTGCGTTTAGTTGGACCATCATTTATTTTTCAACAGGACAATGACCCCAAACACACCTCCAGGCTGTGTAAGGGCTATTTGACCAAGGAGGAGAGTGATGGGGTGCTACGCCAGATGACCTGGCCTCCACAGTCACCAGACCTGAACCCAATCGAGATGGTTTGGGGTGAGCTGGACCGCAGAGTGAAGGCAAAAGGGCCAACAAGTGCTAAGCATCTCTGGGAACTCCTTCAATATTGTTGGAAGACCATTTCCGGTGACTACCTCTTGTAGATCATCAAGAGAATGCCAAGAGTGTGCAAAGCAGTCATCAAAGCAAAAGGTGGCTACTTTGAAGAACCTAGAATATAAGACATATTTTTAGTTGTTTCACACTTTTTTGTTAAGTATATAATTCCACATGTGATAATTCATAGCTTTGATGCCTTCAGTGTGAATGTACAATTTTCACAGTCATGAAAATACAGAAAAATCTTAAAATGAGAAGGTGTGTCCAAACTTTTGGTCTGTACTGTATATAATGCATGCATGTTTGGTATTGCAGTAATTGTAGTGACCTGAAGAGTCCCGTTACAGGGTCCCTTTTTACCGCACAATGAACGTCATAAAAGCGAATCCCAAAAAAACATGGCGGAATAGTGTTTTGTCTTTTTCTTTAATATATGGTAAAGAGAATATATAGCCAGTGAACATATTAAAGAGTTATGGATCTCGGAACAAACAGAGAATAAAAGAAAATTGCCCCCATCATTAAGGGATTAAATGACACCATGATACCGATCTCTGCTTGCTTTCAGTGAATAGTAAATAGGTGAGTGATGACCTGCACCCGATCATGGGCTCATAGACCTGGGGGGCACGGATACATGACTCCAGCCGGGCAGCACATGACGAGGGCCGTTCTGCCTCTAAATGTAAGTGATCAGCTTTTCTATTCACTGACAGCAAGCGGAGATGTAGAGAGCACAGAATCTATTAGGATTGCAGTAGTTTTCATTCTGATCCCTCGCACGGCTCCACATTTCCACAGTATCCGGCAGGGATAGCTGCGATCATTCCCTTACAGTCGGCTCTCAATGTTGATTTTATTTATTTATTTTTTTACAGCTGCTGAAATTTACCCCGGATTCAGATCCGGACCGCCGGTCGTCACCGTGCGTCCACTTGCACTACAAGCATTCGGAGAACCGTGGGGCTCAGGTGAGGGTCACGCTGCCTGAAGACCTGCTAAGCTTTCAGTGGATTCTCAGATGTTGTCCAAAACCGCAGGAAAACACACAGATAAAAACAACCTCTACATGCGGCATCTGTGCTCCTGAGCTACCGGGGTGTCAGCCATTATCAGAGCAGCAGTGCTTTATTGTATCATTCATTATAGAGTGTATGGAGAAAAGTATGTGCCCCCCACATTACACTACCGGAGACTTCCTGACCCCCCATCTACATCCATAGACATTAACATGAAGTCGCCCCTGTGCAGATATAACGGCTCCCGCTCTTCTGGGAAGGATTTTTACAAGATGTTATAGGTGTCTTTGGGTATTTTTGCCCCTTCATCCAGAAGAGCATTTGTGAGGTCAGACCGTAATGTTGGGGGAAGACCGGTCTCACAGCCTCCATTATAGGTGTTGGATGGGGCTGAGGTCCGGGCTCTGTGCGGCCGCTCATGTTCCCTCCTCCATGTCTATACGGAGCATTGCACTGGTCTCAGTCATGGGAAAAAGATAAGGCCCGTCCCCAAACTGTTCCCACATTTAGAAGCTACAATTGTCCACAATATCTTGTGTATGTTCAATGGAACTAAGGGCCCAATGCCGACCACTGATAACAGCCCATACCATTATCCTCCTCCACCATATATACAGCGGCACAATGCAGTCAGGGGGTAATGTCAAACCCAGACTCTTCCATAATAGAAGTGCGATCCGTCGGTGCACAGAACACATCCCCTCCAGAGTCCGGTGCTGGCGGCTTTACACTACTCCATCCGACACTCGCATTGTGCTTGGTAATGTAAGGCTGCATGCAGCTGCTCGGCCATGTAGCACTTGATGGGGACAAAGCGTTTGTGCTGATGTTATACCAGAGGAGGTCTGGACTTTTCAGTTATGGGGTCAGCAGAGCAAAGGTGACTATTCTGCCCTCTGCTCCTCAGCACTCAGCCCCCCGCTCTGTAACATTACAGGGTCTCCACTTCGTGTCTGAGTTGCTGCAGTTCCTTCCACTTCTCATTCTATCCCTCACAGGTGTTTTTAGAATACAGATGAGACTATCCAGCCACAGCCCAGGTGTTGATCCTTTTCCTCGGCGCTGATCCTTCTCCTCGGTGTATCGGAGTCCTTTAGGTTTGGGTTGTATGAGTACACGGCCCGGTCTGCAGTAACGCCATTGTCTTCTCTATAGGGCAGCTCTGGGCGGCTGAGTTCCCTTCCGCAGCGGTCGGAGCTGCTCGTCCACCTGTCGGCCGCCTCCTGTGAGCTGGATATCACCATTGTGGATAGATTGAATTCTATGCTGCAGGCGCAGAAGTTGGGAACCGTAGAAATGATGACGTCTCATCTGTTCACGTCCTATAACAAGCACATCAGTCTGGTGAGTGTGTACAATGTGTATATATGCAGCCATGCAGGGTAGAAGGCCACGGGTAGTGGGCCATAAGAACACACAAAAAAAGTTTTGGCTGTTGGAAGAAGGGGAGGGGAAAAAATAGCAAAAACCACGCCGGGGGGGTTAACTAATGCTGATGGTTCTTGTGGTCCATATTCTATCAATATGGCGCCTCGTACAATTTTTCTTTTATTCTTCCAGCACAAAGACTTTCCGGAGGTCCTTCTGGATGACTCCCGATCTCCAGCAAACACTAGGACCTCCGTGCTGGTCTCTGCACCATCGCTCCATCTCGCCGTGCGCTTTCCGATACCGGACCTCAGATCTGACCAGGAGCGAGGTCCTTGGTTCAAGAAATCCCTCCAAAAAGAAGTCTTACATTTAAACTTCTCAGATGCGGAGTTTAAGACTGAGGTCCTCGGCGGCTGCTCCCCAGAACAATTAAAGCTGGAGTTCACATTCAAGGAGTTAACCGGTGAGCGGCCGCAGTAGAGAATCCAGTGAGTGGCGTCCACCTTACATCAGTCTATCCAATCTTTACTCTGTGTCTTCTCCAGGGGCCTTCCAGGAGGAGAGCGACGGCCCACAGACCCTGTTCATAAGGGTCGTGAAGAAGAGCAATGAAGTCGATGGAGACATGACCACATCAGACAACTTTGACTGGCCGAGGTCCGTCCTCATTACGTGTTATAATCAGAAAAATACATGTTACATTACTTATCCTGTATTATACTCCAGAGCTGCACTCACAATTCTGCTGGTGCAGTCACTGTGTAAATACAGGATGTAACTCCGGATCAGTAATGTATGTACACAGTGATTGTACCAGCAGAATAGTGAGTGCAGCTCTGGGGTATAATACAGGATGTAACTCAGGATCAGTAATGTATTATACTCCAGAGCTGCACTCACTATTCTGCTGGTGCAGTCATTGTGTACATACATTACATTACTGTTCCTGAGTTACATCCTGTATTATACTCCAGAGCTGCACTCACTATTCTGCTGGTACAGTTACTGGGTACACTTTTCCTGCACTGGTACTCTGGCAGGAGCCGTTGGCTGTGATCAGTATTAGCGGGGTCTGGGTTTGCAGCCTATCTGCAATTTATATTTCCTGCTCTTGAGAATGATGAGGAATGAGAGCTTGGAGTATTAGAAAGTTCTACAGGTTCCTATCTTACAGCGATTTCCTTTCCTGTGAACCTTTTGTGTTCGTCCTCAGGATCGTGCTGAGAATCAATCCCATCGCCGTGCACTCCATCCTGGAGAGAGTGTCTGCTGGGGAGGATGATGAGGGTGATGGAAGATTTCAGGAGGATGATGAAGGAACTTCTCACTCGCTTAAAGACGTGTGCGACTTCCGACGTCCAGAGCCGTCCCCGTTCTCCTCTCGGAGAGTCATGTTTGAAAATGAAGAAGTATGTGGAGTCATAAAGGGGGACTCTCAGGACTCCCACCTGGATCCATCAGATCTTCTGTCCCTGGTGCTGACTGATCCATCCTTTTGCAGATGGTGATGCCCGGAGACGCCATAGAGATGACGGAGTTCCAGGAGAAGGCCATCAGTAACTCGCACTATGTGCTGGAGCTGACGCTGCCTAGCGCCTTTCTGATGCTGCCCAACAAGGTCTTCTACGAGAAGCTCTACAACAGGTGCGTCCGAGGGCTTGTGGGATCCATCACACAAAAAGTTCTGTCTGGTTTAAAAGTTTAGAAACTGTTTTTTCCCGCTTCTTAGTGAACCACTGGACTGCTGATGACCAACAGATCAGGAGGTTTCTCTTTATAAATCTGGTCTATCAGTGTCTAAGGGGTTAAATGGGATTATTCATTCTAAGTGAAATTCCTTTTAATCCGGCATTGCACATAATGGGAAAGAACTTGCTGTCTGGTTAAATCGCAGTTACGGTCGTGTTTCTGCGTTGTCCTCGCTGTTGCTGATCGCGTCTCTTTTTCAGGATCAGTAACGATTTGCTGCTCTGGGAGCCCACCGCCCCTTCACCGGTAGAGACCTTTGAGAACCTATCCTACGGCATCGGCCTGTCGGTGGCGAGCCAGCTCATTCACACTTTCAGCAAAGACTCCAGCGGAGCCTTTAAGTCCACACTACATTACGGTGAGAATTTCTCAGGTCGACGGAGGGTATTTATAGGGGTCCTTTGCTCCCCATTAGCTGATCATAGACCCCTCTGTGCTTGCTCTGGGGCTGCTGATCTGATGCTTATATGGTGGCAGCCGGTTCTCCCTCACCTGCCGCACAGGTAGTAAGTTGCACCTGGATGTGGTTTCTTTCATTTGCGCTGTAAGAGTGAAATCACATATGATGGAAATGTTGCAGTTTAGTTTTTGATCTTAAGAAACACCATGAGTCAAAGGGATTGTGCCAGGACGTAGATATTTATGGCCTATTGATCAGATGGGGTCCTGTGGCGGCGGGCGGTTCATGGAGCTGGTGGCAGGCGCAGCGTGGAGGTGGATGGAGCTGGAGGCGGGCGGCGCATGGAGGCGGGCGGAGCGTGGAGCTGAAGGCGGGCGGCGTAATGGGCTGGATGCGGGCATATCCGTACACTGGGGTGGCCGTTCTTAGGTGCCGCAACTTGGGTCACATTCACTTTGTCTTGGGCACCGCAGCTCGGCGTCCATTGAAGTGAATGGAGCAGCTCAGCTCCCTGGCCCTATTCACAGCTGATCTGTGGGGTGTTGGGTATCCGACCTCTCCACTCTGATACTGATTGCCTGAATCCTGAACAATCCCTTTAATGCTGCGTTTTTACTTGAGCGATGATTCTTCGCAGATGACGACAGCGGTTCGGAGGAGGAGACCCTGCAGTACGATTACATCCTGGACTCCAACTACCACAGCCGGAGGAAGAGGAAGCTGGAGTGTCCGAGCAAACAGTCCCAGAGCTTCCTGTCGGTCCTGGTGAACGTGAACCACGGCCTGGCGTCCATATTCACAGACGTCAAGGTTCGATATGTCGCTCTGTCATTTATATAGTTTACAGAACGACGAATATTCTCTCTATGGCTCCACAGCTCTGCAGCAGACGCCGTCCCCAGATTGGGGGCGAGTCCTAGATTCCACATTCATTAATTTACTTTTGGTGATTTGTGTGAATCGCTATTAATTATAAGCGGATTTCCATTCCCTGCAGCAATCAGACGGGCGAGTCATGGCGGACAAGCACGGAGAGCTGTGGCTGGAGTTCACCAGCGGGTCTCTCTTCACGGTGACGAAATATGAAGGACTGGAGGACAAGCACTTCTTATGTCTCCACGCCAGCAGCCTAAGCCTTTACCATCAAGGTAAGCCAGACACCATTGTAGTGATTGGATGTGCCACCCTCATACCCGCGGGCAGCGGTGCCTTGCACCTGCCCCTCTGTGCCCCACCGCAGTATCAGGCCCCCCATACTTATACCCATCTCTTGGACAGGTGTTGTAGATGGCGTCGTGCTCCCTGCGGACCTCAGGCTGCCCAGCTTGCCCCAGCCGCACTGGTTGGAGCCGACCATTTATCCCTCTGGAGAAGATGGGAGTCATCGTGCGTCCAGTAACGGCGTGGGAGTGGACACCATGAGCATGCTGACCGTAGCCGTGAAAATCCAGTCCGAGAAATCTGACAGTAACACCAAGGTCTATTGATTGAGTTATAAGCTGCACGGTTTGATATCTTGTGGTCCTGAGCGTTTCAAGTTCAGTTTTTCAAGATCCCTAATTGCTGTCAGTGAATGAAATCCTATGTGGAACCAAAGGAGTTGAGCACAAAATTTCCAGGACCCTGGTCCGGTGCGTACATTGGTGGTCTCTGGAGCCCCGCGGACCACCCCCTACCTGCCAGTATGGCCAGCGCCTCTCCTGATCATTAGGTCCGGTGCAGACTTGCATGACGACGTGCTGAGCCTACTAATCGAGGGGATGCATCAGGGATGCCGGCAGGTCGGAGGAGGCGCTAACCACTGTTGTGGCCGCCAGAGCAGAGTCCTGAGATGCATTTTGCTAAGCTCCAATACCAATCCATCCTGATCGTCTCAGCCGCCATTCCTCCTAGAATCAAAGTAAAAGCATGGCCAAGTTAAAGGGCCACGCTCCTGTCTGACACGTGCAGGAACGTTGAGCCGTCTCTGCTCCTTCCATTCTCCAATCACTTGACTTTAAATCAACACAGCCCAAAAGTCTCAGTACAAAAACATCTACGAAGCATTGTGCTAATGTAATCCTCGCAAGAAACCATCGCAAGAAAATATATGGAGCTTCCACATACCATTGCAGAATATATCCAAACTTTACTTAAATCCATAGAGAAAATGTCAAAATCAGATGACGGTAGGACATGAGTGGTGGAATAGAAGTGGATTTACTTAAGAGCAGTAAATGGATGAACCTCATAGATACAGTCATGGCCGAAAGTGTTGGAAACCTTGAAATTGTTCCAGACAATGAAATATTTCGCCAAGAAAATTATTGCAATTACACATGTTTTGTTATACACATATTTATTTCCTTTCGTGTGTATTGGAACAACACAAAAAAAACATAGAAAAAAAGGCAAACTGGACAAAATTTCACAGAAAACTCCAAAAAATTGGGTCGGACAGAATTGTTGGCCACCTTCCAAAATTGTGGCAAAACAACCTTGTTTCAAGCATCTGATGCTCGTTCACACTCACCTGTGGCAAGTAACAGGTGTGGGCAATATAAAATCACTAACCGCATAAAGGATATATAGATCCATAAATAAATCATAAGGAGTGACCCAAATTGATAAAGTTTATATGCAATACCTCCTTACAGTATAATAAACAATTTAGACAATATAGTCGTCTGTTATTTCATAGCAATATTTTATTACAATTTATTCAACACAGCAAAACAGGAAAAAATTATTATAATTTTTTCCTTTTTTTGCTGTGTTGAATAAATTGTAATAAAATATTGCTATGAAATAACAGACGACTAATTTGTCTAAATTGTTTATTATACTGTAAGGAGGTATTGCATATAAAATATGAAAATCACACCTGAAACCAGATAAAAAGGGGAGAAGTTGACTCAATCTTTGCATTGTATTACTGTGTGTGCGCCACACTAAGCATGGAGAACAGAAAGAGGAGAAGAGAACTGTCTGAGGACTTGAGAACTAAAATTGAAAAATGTAACTTTGAGATGGTTTATAAGTCCACCTCCAGAGATCTTGATGTTCCTTTTGTCCACAGTGTGCAACATAATCAAGACGTTTACAACCCATGTGTCACGACTCTGTTATCGGATATCCCAGCGCCAGGAGTTCCTTTCCTGTCCATAATGCTAGGGGTGTCCTAGCTATCCCTGCTCTCCAGATTACTTCTGATGGTGAAGACGCTGGGGCTATGTACCTTCTGAACTCCTGAATCTGACCTCAGTATGTTCCCTCCCTTCAACGAGGAAAGTGGGGAGGAATATTGTATGTATATACACGAACCAGACTAACAAGAAAGAACGTACAGGAATAAATGAAAATGCCATTCATACAAATATGCAGTCACAGACAACAGAGGGGAACACCGGGGAGAAAAGGAAGGGAAACTAAATAGGAGGGGATGAGGATTTGCACACAGACTAATCACAAAGCAACAGTCACAGATCAACTCTCCAAATGCCTCTACCAACAACTGATCTCTCCACACCAGGCAGTATGACAAACTAACAGTGCCAATCCAGATGACCAGAGGCGTTTATATATAGGAGAGGGGAGTGGCCAACACTGAACAGCTGAGATCATCCAAGCTGGGAAGCTTCAGAGACTCCAAGCTGAACAGATTAACCTCTGCACCACTATCAGAATCCTGCACCATTTAATATGAAGGAGAAGTGCTTTTGATCAGTGCAGGAGTACGTGACATCAGATGCTGCGGTCTTCTGGCCCCTCTGTCGCGGTAAACCTGTCACACCATAGCATTGTAGCTAATCTTCCTGGACGTGGACGGCGGAGAAAAATTGATGAAAAGTTGCAATGCAGGATAGTCCAGATGGTGGATAAGCAGCCCCAAAAGTCCAAAGAAATTCAAGTTGTTCTTCAGGCTCAGGGTACATCAGCGTCCGCGCGAACTATCCATCCACATTTGAATGAAATGAAACGCTATGGTAGGAAACCCAGGAGGGACCCCACTGCTGACACAGGAACCTAAAAAAAGCTAGAATCCAGTTTGCCAAAATGTATGTGAGTAAGCCAAAATGCTTCTGGGAAAGCGTCTTGTGGACAGATGAGACCAAGAGAGCTTTTTGGTAAAGCACATCATTCTATTGTTTACTGAAAGTGGAATGCGGCCTACAAAGAAAAGAACACCGTACCTACAGTCAAATATGGTGGAGGTACAAAGTATTGGGGTTGTTTTGCTGCCTGCGGCACTGCGTGCCTTGACTGTGTGCAAGACATCATGAAATTTGAAGATTACCAAAGGATTTCGGATCATGATGTAGTGCCCAGTGGCAGAAAGCTGGGTTTGCATCCTATGTCATGGGTCTTCTAGCAGGACAATGACGTCAAACATACTTCAAGAAGCCCCCAGAAATGGATGGAAACATAGCGCTGGAGAGTCCTGAAGTGGCAGCAATGAGTCCGGATCTAAATCTCATTGAACACCTGTGGAGAGATCTTACAATTGCTGTTGGGAGAAGACGCCTTCACATATGAGAGACCCGGAGCAGATTGTAAGAAGAGTCCAAGATTCCAGCTGAGAGGTGGAAGAAGCTTGTTGGTGGTTATAGGAAGCGACTGATTGGAGTTATTTATTCCAAAGGGAGTAACCAAATATTAAGTTGAGGGTGCCAACAATTTTATCCGGCCCATTATGGGGGTTTAGTGTGAAATTATGTCCAGTTTGTCTTTTTTTTTTTCTCCATTTTTTTTGTGTTGTTCCAATACCCACGAAGGAAATAAATGTGTAAATTGCAATAATTTTCTGGGAGAAATACTTCATTTTCTGGAACAAATTCAAGGGTGTCAACACTTTTTCGGCCATCACTGTATACAGTACAGACCAAAAGTTTGGACACACCCTCTCATTTTAAGATTTTTCTGTATTTTCATGACTTTGAAAATTGTACATTCACACTGAAGGCATCAAAACTATGAATTAACACATGTGGAATTATATACTTAACAAAAAAGTGTGAAACAACTGAAAATATGTCTTATATTCTAGGTTCTTCAAAGTAGCCACCTTTTGCTTTGATGACTCCTTTGCACACTCTTGGCATTCTCTTGATGAGCTTCAAGAGGTAGTGACCGGAAATGGTTTTCACTTCACAGGTGTGCCCTGTCAGGTTTAATAAGTGGGATTTCTTGCTTTATAAATGGGGTTGGGACCATCAGTTGTGTTGTGCAGAAGTCTGGTGGATACACAGCTGATAGTCCTACTGAATAGACTGTTAGCTGCTTTTTTCTTGCCATAATACAAATTCTAAGTAAAGAAAGACGAGGGGCCATCATTACTTTAAGAAACGAAGGTCAGTCAGTCAGTCTGAAAAATTGGGAAAACTTTGAAAGTGTCCCCAAGTTCAGTTGCAAAAACCATCAAGCGCTACAAAGAAACTGGCTCACATGAGGACCGCCCCAGGAAAGGAAGACCAAGAGTCACCTCTGCTTCTGAGGATAAGTTTATCCGAGTTAACAGCAGCTCAGATTAGAGACCAGGTCAATGCCACACAGAGTTCTAGCAGCAGACACATCTCTTCAACAACTGTTAAAAGGAGACTTTGTGCAGCAGGCCTTCATGGTAAAATCTGTGCTAGGAAACCACTGCTAAGGACAGGCAACAAGCAGAAGAGACTTGTTTGGGCTAAAGAACACAAGGAATGGACATTAGACCAGTGGAAATCTGTGCTTCGGTCTGATGAGTCCAAATTTGAGATCTTTGGTTCCAACCACCGTGTCTTTGTGCGACGCAGAAAAGGTGAACGGATGGACTCTACATGCCTGGTTCCCACCGTGAAGCATGGAGGAGGAGGTGTGATGGTGTGGGGGGGCTTTGCTGGTGATACTGTTGGGGATTTATTCAAAATTGAAGGCATACTGAACCAGCATGGCTACCACAGCATCTTGCAGCGGCATGCTATTCCATCCGGTTTGCGTTTAGTTGGACCATCATTTATTTTTCAACAGGACAATGACCTCAAACACACCTCCAGGCTGTGTAAGGGCTATTTGACCAAGAAGGAGAGTGATGGGGTGCTATGCCAGGTGACCTGGCCTCCACAGTCACCAGACCTGAACCCAATCGAGATGGTTTGGGGTGAGCTGGACCGCAGAGTGAAGGCAAAAGGGCCAACAAGTGCTAAGCATCTCTGGGAACCCCTTCAAGATTGTTGGAAGACCATTTCCGGTGACTACCTCTTGAAGCTCATCAAGAGAAAGCCAAGAGTGTGCAAAGCAGTCATCAAAGCAAAAGGTGGCTACTTTGAAGAACCTAGAATATAAGACATATTTTCAGTTGTTTCACACTTTTTTGTTAAGTATATAATTCCACATGTGTTAATTCATAGTTTTGATGCCTTCAGTGTGAATGTACAATTTTCATAGTCATGAAAATACATTAAATGAGAAGGTGTATCCAAACTTTTGGTCTGTACTGTATGTAGGTTAAGTAAGATGTTTAAACATCCAGAGCAGTACAGCAAAGTGGCCAGTAGATGGAACCAACACACTCTACTGTACAAAAGTAAAGAGCAAGTGCTGAAGATCTGGAATAATGCGAGAAGTCATAGATCCGAAAGCTGAACCCCAGGCCGAGACGTAATTGGTTACAAACATCGGACCCCTTCCTCCCCAGTGCTGCATAATCTGCATTGTCCAATGGCTTGTCTGTCCTGAACTGACCACACATCTGTTATATGTGGATGCAGTATGAGAAACCGAATAGCAGGAGGACAAAGGCTGGCCCCTGCTCTCTGCAGATGCGTGGGGCAACTGAGGGGGATTAAGGCCTGCTTCTTATTTCTGCAATCTATTTCAGGGTCTCTTCTGCTAGAGCCTGACTAAACAGGGTTACACAGTAGGGAGACACCTAGTGGCCAATGCTTTGTGTGGACGGAGGCTGAAAACAACATAATTTTGCACTTTTTGTCGTTGCATTGGCCATTAATTTAGCCTGACTTGAAAGGTCGCTGAGACTTAAATTAAGTGATGGCATTGTCTATCACAGCCACCACTAGAGGGAGCTTCCTGCTTACTGGGATATCAGTGTGCATACAGTGAGCTCCCTCTAGTGGTGGCTGCAGGTAGATACATTTTTATTACATGCTGGGTATTTGGAGCTCTATCAGAATGACACCTCTCTGACTGCCATGAAGATATATGTTGACGTTCTGAGTTAGTTTTTTACCATGTTTAGATTAATAATGGATGGTGTCCTGGGATTCACCATTTATACTTCGTACTTTTTTTTGGGGGGGGGGTAAACTTAAAATATATCCTTTAATACTTATTTCATAAAATGAAATACAAAAGACACATCACCCTGGTGAAAGATATTCACCATTTGACCTGTAAGTGCAAATTTTTGTTGGCTGTTTTTTGGGGAAAAGTACAATAAGTCGTGTCTATACATTTATTATTATCTCAATGTCGAGGCAGTAGACACTGGTGTATATTCCTAAAGCACCAGCACTTTATGTAAGATGTTTTGCCCCATACTGAAGGGTATATCCTAAAATCAGTCTATAATTTACAGCACCAGTACTTTCTTCTATTTTTGGTTACATCACAGAACCAGATATCAATAGGGTTATACGGCAGCAATATTGTGTATTGGTACTTGTTTCTCAGTTTCCTCTAGTATTAGGGCCTTGAGGGCGAGAAGGGACGGCTGCCGAGGAGCGGGGGCGCCACGGGCGTAGGAAAAAGAATGCCAACCTCCGCCGTCAGGTAGGGGTGAGCTTGAGTGTGAGCTATAGGGACATTTAGCTCCTATAATATATATATTATATATTATATTATATGTGTGTGTGTCTTTCACCAGGGGGATGTGTCTTTTGTATTGTATTTTATGAAATAAGTATTAAAGGTTATATTTTAAATTTACCCCCCCAAAAAAAAAGTACGAAGTAGAAGCGGTGAACTCTTGTTGTTGATCACGTACTAAGTCTTATCACTTTACGGTGAATAAAAAAAAAAGGATGGTGTCCTGGGGCCGTAGAGTATGTTCATTGCATCTTAAATCCTTCTTTGTCAATTTCCAGGAATTCCTTGTTGCCGTTGGACTGCGGGGGGCGACTCTGAAACACCGGGTTCTTCAGTCGGAGCACACGTGGCACGAGCAGGTCACCTTTTATCTTGTCTGATTAATATGGCTGCAGTTAAAGGGGCGGAATTATCAGCAGATCCAGCCCCGACTGATCTCATAATGATCTTTTTCTATGTGCTTTGTAGATATTACAGTTCCTGAATATTTCGGATGAGCCCGTTTTAGGCTATAGCCCCCCTACCTCCATCACCACCTTCCATGTTCACCTCTGGAGCTGTGCTTTGGATTACAGGTAATGAACCTCATCAATCATCACAACTGAACGCCATAGAGCTGGGAACTGAGCGCTCTCCATACAGCGCAGGCGGCGGCTGTGTTATACAGCTGGCACCTGCGAGCAACCCCTGCGAGCGTTTTATATATCACATATACCTGCATCTCTCAGAGGTTGATGGAGCCCGCGGTGTTCTGATCCATGCTGTCTTTCTCAGGCCTCTGTACTTGCCGATTAGAGCTCTGCTGACGGTGGAGACCTTCAGTATTTCCTGCAGCGTCGCTCTGGACAAATCCTCCTCCAGTCTCCGGTGAGATCCCCTTCTCTGAGCCCCCCAAGATATTAATCTATTAGGCAGCTGTGGTGCAGGCCGCTCTCTGCCGTTGGTTTACCCCCCATTCTGCAGTATGTTGACCCCTCTCCCCTCCTCTCATTTTTAGGATTATCCTGGACGAGGCGGCCCTGCATTTATCGGACAGGTGTAACGCCGTGTCGGTGAACCTGAGCCGAGGTGAGCGTGATAATTGCACAGAGAGGTGACGTAGACAACCTTTATCCTATCATTTAAGCACCAAGACTTCATTATGAAATAGTCCGTCCGGTCTTCCAGTTACTAATGTTTATTTTGTATCATTTCCTAATGTTTTCTTGCTGTCAGTGACGACCTTCTTTTACCGTAATGGGATTGCACACAATCCCTGACTCCTTCCAATGTGTCCAGAAAAAAATTAAAGAATAAAAAATCCCTCCCGGATCAGCACCATTCCAGTAACGTCGTCACAGTCTCTAACTGCTGCAGCCAATCGCCGGCTTGTGACTGGTTGCAGGCTACACAGTTCCATCACAACTGCCAGGAGACACAGCGCCAACGCTGCTGGAACGGTGCCGGTACGGGAGGAGAGCGTATTTTTTTTTTATTTTTATCTTGGGGCACTTAAGCATTTAAGAAGGGGGCGTCTGGGAATGGTGTAGACTTTTTGTTCACTGACAGCGAGCAGAGGAGGAGTATTCGGTCGTGTCGGTGACACTAATATTTTGTTTTCCAGATTACGTCCGTGTTCTGGACATGGGGCTTCTGGAGCTGACAATCCTGGCGGTAAAGTTTGGAGAGGAGGTAACCTTCTCTGCATATACAGTGGCTGTCGCTTTAGGGCATTGTGTGTGTGACCTGGGGGGCATTTGTCAGACCCCCGGCTGCCATTTAAACCTATCCACAGCCTTTTGGGTACTGGTTGGGTGACATATAGAGCCCTTTCCCTGTTCCTAAGGGGTTAAACAGCCATGATCACAGGTGACTCCGATCCCGGCCGCTGCAGCTGGATTTTTTCCGGAGGCGACACCAGACGTCGATGCTTTGCTTTCCTACAGAAGGAGAATCTTTTCCATCCACATTAATGTGTTTTATGCTCACCGTTAACCCCCTTGTCCTTCGTCCTGGCAGAACAGACCACGCTTCGAGATGTACTGCTCCAGCGACGTGATCCATATCCGTACCTGCTCCGACTCCTGCGCCGCGCTAATGAACCTCATCCAGTACATCGCCAGCTACGGAGATCTGCACCCGCCCGCCAGACCCCACTCTTCCCCCGGAGCGCATAAGAAAGCCAGAAAGGTCAGCAATAAAAGACCACCCACTTAGGAGACCATTCTACAGTGTGATGTGTGGGGATGGCTCAGAGATAACCTGTAGTTATGTTGCAGACTGACGCATCTGCCGCACCTGGCACCCGGCGGCCAACATTGGCCGAGGAAGAGCAGCAGATCCTGCGGGATCTAATGAGCGACGCCATGGAAGACACCGATATTTACCAAGATGCCGCGCCAGCAAGATCACAGCTGAACGGTAATGCAGAAAATATGGCGTCTAGTGTGATATTAAGGGGATGGTAATGGCTGTTATCCGGTGTCTGTACTGTGGCTTTACCGTGTAACCAGAGACGGGTCTGTCCGCTCTCCTGCCATGTGTGTGTGGTTAATGCGTCCTTTAAGGGGTTAACACATGACACCATTGCTCTGCAGTGGTTCTGTATACACAAAACGGAAGATTATTATTTTCTTTTATTGCAAAGTGTCTTTATTTGCAATGCTTTGGGAACAGGAGGGTCTGCTGTTATCGGGAGCTCTGACCTAGTGACGTGCGTTCATCTCCCAGGTGTCTCTGATGGCCGGTCCGATCTGCACCAGGCTCCCTGCTCCGACCTGTTTTTGTTTCCTGACGAGAGCGGTGCTGTGTCTGAAGAATCCAGTCCCACGTTCACGACGGCGACGCCACATCTTATACATGACGCCCTTCTCGATGCTCCGCTGGAAAGCGACGACTTCTGTATCCTGTACGCACCCAAGACGCTGGTCTCGGTGAGTCAACTGCACTCATTACAATGTATGTGTGCCCCTCCGAGGCCGAGCTGGAGTTCCCTACATAGCCGGGACAGCAACTCACAGGATAAGTGGGGGTCCCCCAGCTCACTTCATGAGGCAGGAATACCCCTATAAACAAGAGCACCTGTTAGATTTCTCCATGTAGTGATGTATGCTGCGCCTGTCATTCAGCTGAAAAGGACTCTATGCTGCTGGCATCACAGACCCATCAGTACTCGGGTTACTCTCGCCATTACTGATTGGCTGACAGCAAGAGGGTGGCTCCTATCACAATGCTCCTTCCAGAGTCCTTTTCAGCTGGATGACGCCCACCCCGATCCCCTTCACTGTGACCCGGATGCCGCTCCGTCGGCTTCCATGTCATATCGTTCCTTATGTTTTAGGATAAAGACGAGGAGCCGTCGGTGAAGAAACTCGTCGATGACGACATCGTGATTAAGGAGAACTATTTCTGCTCTCCTGGGAGAAAGTCTGACACCAGTAAAGCCCCCCTCCACTTTCCAGTCCCGGTGGTCCGATACGTGGTAAAAGAAGTCTCCCTAGTATGGCATCTGTACGGGGGAAAAGACTTTGGGAATGCTGCATCTTGTAGTTCCCCTGTCAAACACTACATGTAAGTACTTTGGGTGCAGTTAGACTTTTTTTTTTTTTAGGCTCCATAAAGACAATATAAATATTGGGAGGTAGAAACTATGGCGCCCCCTAGATATCAGTCCCTGTGTCTGCACATTGCCATAATGGAGGCGTTGATTGTTTTGTGCTCAGGAGTCCGCACAGCTCACCATCGAGTACTCCGACCAGGAGGAGCAGCAGCGTCGTCCGCGGGGGCCGGGGGAGAAATCAGGATTTACTGATGGAGATCCAGCTGACTAAGGTACAGCAGTGTGGACACAGGGGCATCGTCTGTGTGCAGCTCCTACGTTCTCTAGCATGCTGGGAGTTGTAGTACTGCAGCAGCTGAAGAGTTCTGCTTTAATGTAAACTCCGCTACTGCTCAGGTTTCTCCTAATCTAAGAGTAGAGTTGAGCAGTAATGGTTCTCGCTTCCCCGGTCCGGCATCCAGACCAGCGGTCACTCCTACGGCCTGCGTGCTTGCCACTTCTGGCATCAACTAGCCCTCGTGTGAGGTCACGGTGCTGCCAGGGAGGAGTGGATTAGAGCAGGGCAGCACAGATCTATTGTGCTCCGGTCCAGCCGAGAGGCCTCGTGTGACCGGATCCTTAGGACTTTGTCTTATGATCCATCTTGTTTCTCCAGGTGAAGTTCCAGCACGAGGTTTACCCGCAGGCCGACGAGTCGGCGGAGTGCACACTCCCCGAGCAGCCGGTGTCGCGCCAGGTGTTCATCGTCCAGGACCTGGAGATCCGCGATCGGCTGGCTTCGTCTCAGATGAATAAGTTCCTCCATCTGTACAGCAGCAAAGAGATGCCAAGGAAGGCACACTCCAACATGGTGAGAGGCAGGGCCTATCGCTGGTGTGTGTCGGCATCGTGTCCCTCTTCTGGGACCCCCGCTGTTCCCGAAGATGAAGGGGAAAACAATGCACCGGAGCAATGGTGCACTCGTCACTCTGCTCCTCCTGTCCTGATGCCGGAGGTCTGTGCAGTATATCAGGTCCATATGGCCGATAACGTACAGACAGAGCACATCCACCCTGCAGATAAAGCCGCTCATGACTGGTAATGGGCGTCCGGTACTGACCCCGGGGGAACCATTACGGGGAAGTGGTGACATTTCCTTCATCTACGACGCTTCTATCTGTGACATCGTGCAGACTCTCTGCCATATGTGCCGGCGATTTCTTTGTTTATCTCCAGATGAAGTATGGCTGGCGGCTGTGAGAGGGGCCCGTGAGCATGGAGGGGTCCCGTGACCATGGAGGGACCTAATATCTATCCTTTTTCTAATCCGTACTGAACATTTCCACTTCTAGGAAGTCCCCATATCACCAGGGTACGATGCCCTCTACTGATGGCGGCTGCAGAGCTGCACTCCCCGCACAGGGCCTGGATGGCAGCCGTGGTGCGCCACACTCTGCATTGATAATACACATATATTAATAAATACCATACTGGCAATCTCTGGCCGCTCCTAGTTGGCCCATGCCCACAGCCTCCCATCGGTGCCCAATATACTTTTGACAAACCCCCCGGCGTCCGTCTGTCAGTTACGGCCAGGATCGCCCCCGATGTAACACCTCTGCACCGTCTCGCTGTGCACGGACTCTCTCCGGTCTCGCTGTGCACGGACTCTCTCCGGTCTCGCTGTGCACGGACTCTCTCCGGTCTCGCTGTGCACGGACTCTCTCCGGTCTCGCTGTGCACGGACTCTCTCCGGTCTCGCTGTGCACGGACTCTCTCCGGTCTCGCTGTGCACGGACTCTCTCCGGTCTCGCTGTGCACGGACTCTCTCCGGTCTCGCTGTGCACGGACTCTCTCCGGTCTCGCTGTGCACGGACTCTCTCCGGTCTCGGTACAGTGAGATACATTCTCGGCCGGACGTCACTGCGCGGATCTGATCTGTTCTTACATTCTGTGTCCTCCTTCCTCAGCTCACAGTGAAAGCCTTACATGTCCGGCCCGAGTCCTCCCACTCCCCACAGGAATGTTGTCTTCGGGTGACGCTTCTGCCGCTGCGCCTCAACATCGACCAGGTAACGCACCAATGAGGAGAGAGTGCAGTGTGCTCATATCTCCAGCAGGGGGCAACAGCAACAATTAATAAGGAGCCGTCACCGCTCCGGGGGTCTGAGGTCTCAGAAAGGCCCCAAAGTAACAATTCTGGAAACTTGTATTGTAATGTTCCTCTGTTATTCCTCCTGCAAATGTAGTAATGAATTGTCAACAAATCATTATCATTCTCCCTGTAAGTAACAGATCACTGCACAATCTGCTCACTACTTACTGGACACCGCAGAATAGTGAGCACAGCTCTGGAGTATAATTCAGGATGTAACTCAGGATCAGTACAGGATCAGTAATGTAATGTATGTACACAGTGACTGCACCAGCAGAATAGTGAGTGCAGCTCTGGAGTTTAATACAGGATGTAACTCAGGATCAGTACAGGATCAGTAATGTAATGTATGTACACAGTGACTGCACCAGCAGAATAGTGAGTGCAGCTCTGGAGTATAATACAGGATGTAACTCAGGATCAGTAATGTAATGTACAGTACAGACCAAAAGTTTGGACACACCTTCTCATTTAAGGATTTTTCTGTATTTTCATGACTATGAAAATTGTACATTCACACTGAAGGCATCAAAACTATGAATTGACACATGTGGAATTATATACTTAACAAAAAAGTGTGAAACAACTGAAAATATGTCTTATATTGTAGGTTCTTCAAAGTAGCCCCCTTTTGCTTTGATGACTGCTTTGCACACTCTTGGCATTCTCTTGATGAGCTTCAAGAGGTAGTCACCGGAAATGGTTTTCACTTCACAGGTGTGCCCTGTCAGGTTTAATAAGTGGGATTTCTTGCCTTATAAATGGGGTTGGGACCATCAGTTGTGTTGTGCAGAAGTCTGGTGGATACACAGCTGATAGTCCTACTGAATAGACTGTTAGAATTTGTATTATGGCAAGAAAAAAGCTGCTAAGTAAAGAAAAACGAGTGGCCATCATTACTTTAAGAAATGAAGGTCAGTCAGTCTGAAAAATTGGGCAAACTTTGAAAGTGTCCCCAAGTGCAGTTGCAAAAACCATCAAGCACTACAAAGAAACTGGCTCACATGAGGACCGCCCCAGGAAAGGAAGACCAAGAGTCACCTCTGCTTCTGAGGATAAGTTTATCCGAGTCACCAGCCTCAGAAATCGCAGGTTAACAGCAGCTCAGATTAGAGACCAGGTCAATGCCACACAGAGTTCTAGCAGCAGACACATCTCTTCAACAACTGTTAAGAGGAGACTTTGTGCAGCAGGCCTTCATGGTAAAATAGCTGCTAGGAAACCACTGCTAAGGACAGGCAACAAGCAGAAGAGACTTGTTTGGGCTAAAGAACACAAGGAATGGACATTAGACCAGTGGAAATCTGTGCTTTGGTCTGATGAGTCCAAATTTGAGATCTTTGGTTCCAACCGCCGTGTCTTTGTGCGACGCAGAAAAGGTGAACGGATGGACTCTACATGCCTGGTTCCCACCGTGAAGCATGGAGGAGGAGGTGTGATGGTGTGGGGGGGCTTTGCTGGTGACACTGTTGGGGATTTATTCAAAATTGAAGGCATACTGAACAAGCATGGCTACCACAGCATCTTGCAGCGGCATGCTATTCCATCCGGTTTGCGTTTAGTTGGACCATCATTTATTTTTCAACAGGACAATGACCCCAAACACACCTCCAGGCTGTGTAAGGGCTATTTGACCAAGAAGGAGAGTGATGGGGTGCTACGCCAGATGACCTGGCCTCCACAGTCACCAGACCTGAACCCAATCGAGATGGTTTGGGGTGAGCTGGACCGCAGAGTGAAGGCAAAAGGGCCAACAAGTGCTAAGCATCTCTGGGAACTCCTTCAAGATTGTTGGAAGACCATTTCCGGTGACTACCTCTTGAAGCTCATCAAGAGAATGCCAAGAGTGTGCAAAGCAGTCATCAAAGCAAAAGGTGGCTACTTTGAAGAACCTAGAATATAAGACATATTTTGAGTTGTTTCACACTTTTTTGTTAAGTATATAATTCCACATGTGTTAATTTATAGTTTTGATGCCTTCAGTGTGAATGTACAATTTTCATAGTCATGAAAATACAGAAAAATCTTTAAATGAGAAAGTGTGTCCAAACTTTTGGTCTGTACTGTATGTACACAGTGACTGCAGCAGCAGAATAGTGAGTGCAGCTCTGGAGTATAATACAGGATGTAACTCAGGATCAGTACAGGATCAGTAATGTAATGTACAGTACAGACCAAAAGTTTGGACACCATCTAGTTGTGTTATAAGTACAGTGGGTACGGAAAGTATTCAGACCCCTTTAAATTTTTCACTCTTTGTTTCATTGCAGCCATTTGGTAAATTCTAAAAAGTTCATTATTTTTTTCTCATTAAAGTACACTCTGTTCCCCATCTTGACTGAAAAAAAAAACAGATGTAGAAATTTTTGAAAATTTATTAAAAAAGAAAAACTGAAATATCACATGGTCATAAGTATTCAGACCCTTTGCTCAGTATTGAGTAGAAGCACCTTTTGAGCTAGTACAGCTTCAGTCTTCTTGGGAATGATGCAACAAGTTTTTCACACCTGGATTTGGGGATCCTCTGCCATTCTTCCTTGCAGATCCTCTCCAGTTCCATCATGTTGGATGGTGAACGTTGGTGGACAGACATTTTCAGGTCTCTCCAGAGATGCTCAATTGGGTTTAGGTCAGGGCTCTGGCTGGGCCAGTCAAGAATAGTCACAGAGTTGTTCTGAAGCCACTCTTTTGTTATTTTAGCTGTGTGCTTAGGGTCATTGTCTTGTTGGAAGGTGAACCTTCAGCCAAGTCTGAGGTCCAGAGCACTCTGGAAGAGGTTTTCATCCAGGATTTCTCTGTACTTGGCCGCATTCATGTTTCCTTCAATTGCAACCAGTCATCCTGTCCCTGCAGCTGAAATACACCCCCATAGCATGATGCTGCCACCACCATGTTTCACTGTTGGGATTGTATTGGGTAGGTGATGAGCAGTGTCTGGTTTTCTCCACGCATACCGCTTAGAATTATCACCAAAAAGTTCTGTCTTCGTCTCATCATACCAGAGAATCTTATTTCTCATAGTCTGGGAGTCCTTCATGTGTTTTTGAGCAAACTCTATGCGGGCTTTCATATGTCTTGCACTGAGGAGAGGCTTCCATCAGGCCACTCTGCCATAAAGGCCCGACTGGTGGAGGGATGCAGTGATAGTTGACTTTATGGAACTTTCTCCCATCTCCCTACTGCATCTCTGGAGCTCAGCCACAGTGATCTTGGGGTTCTTCTTTACCTTTCTCACCAAGGCTCTTTTCCCACGATTGCTCAGTTTGGCTGGACGGCCAGGTCTAGGAAGACTTCTGGTGGTCCCAAACTTCTTCCATTTAAGGATTATGGAGGCCACTGTGCTCTTAAGAACCTTGAGTAATGCAGAAATTCTTTTATAACCTTGGCCAGACCTGTGCCTTGCCACAATTCTGTCTCTGAGCTCCTTGGGCAGTTCCTTTGAGCTCATGATTCTCATTTGGTCTGACATGCACTGTGAGCTGTGAGGTCTTCTATAGACAGGTGTGTGCCTTTCCAAATCAAGTCCTATCACTTTAATTAAACACAGCTGGACTCCAATGAAGGAGTAGAACCATCTCAAGGAGGATCACAAGGAAATGGACAGCATGTGACTTAAATATGAGTGTCTGAGCAAAGGGTCTGAATACTTATGTCCTTGTGATATTTCAGTTTTTCTTTTTTAATAAATTTGCAAAACTTTCTACATTTCTGGGGTTTTTTCAGTCAAGATGGGGTGCAGAGTGTACTTTAATGAGAAAAACATGAACTTTTTAGAATTTACCAAATGGCTGCAATGAAACAAAGAGTGAAAAATGTAAAGGGGTCTGAATACTTTCCGTACCCACTGTAACTTTTGCTTTTATAATTACATATTCAGTTAGTTATATATATGCTCCAATAGTTCCAGTTAGTTTTCTCTGCCCATTATCATACATTCACCCCGAAGTGACCCCCAGTTCTTTGTGCACAGGATAGACGGATTCTGGCCATTTCCTGTGTATTATTAGTGTGTAAATGATGACGCTCCTGGGAGGATGAGAGCTGTTATCTAGGAAATCGTACATAATTATTCACAAATAAGATTATGACAAGATGGTCAGAGAACGACACCTGTTACACCGTGTATAGAGCAGCTGGCGGTTCTCTGCCCTCCTCCTCCTATCGTTTTTTATTATTTTTTTTTAGGATGCCTTGTTTTTCTTGAAAGATTTTTTCACAAGTCTTTCTGCAGAAGTGGAAATATTGGTGACTCCAGATCCCGAAGGTAAGTTCCTATACATAGGAGCAGTATTATAGTAGTTATATTCTAGTACATAGCAGTATTATAGTAGTTATATTCTTGTATATAGGGGCAGTATTATAGTAGTTATATTCTTGTACATAGGAGCAGTATTATAGTAGTTATATTCTTGTACATAGGGGCAGTATTATAGTAGTTATATTCTTGTACATAGGAGCAGTATTATAGTAGTTATATTCTTGTACATAGGGGCAGTATTATAGTAGTTATATTCTTGTACATAGGAGCAGTATTATAGTAGTTATATTCTTGTACATAGGGAGCAGTATTATAGTAGTTATATTCTTGTATATAGGGGCAGTATTATAGTAGTTATATTCTTGTACATAGGAGCAGTATTATAGTAGATATATTCTTGTACATAGGAGCAATATTATAGTAGTTATATTCTTGTACATAGGGAGCAGTATTATAGTAGTTATATTCTAGTACATAGGAGCAGTATTATAGTAGATATATTCTTGTACATAGGGGGCAGTATTATAGTAGTTATATTCTTGTACATAGGGGGCAGTATTATAGTAGTTATATTCTTGTACATAGGAGCAGTATTATAGTAGTTATATTCTTGTACATAGGGGGCAGTATTATAGTAGTTATATTCTTGTACATAGGAGCAGTGTTATAGTAGTTATATTCTTGTACATAGGAGCAGTATTATAGTAGTTATATTCTTGTACATAGGGGGCAGTATTATAATAGTTATATTCTTGTACATAGGGGGCAGTATTATAGTAGTTATATTCGAGTACAGGGGCAGTATTATTGTAGTTATATTCTTGTACATAGGAGCAGTATTATAGTAGTTATATTCTTGTACATAGGGGGCAGTATTATAGTAGTTATATTCGAGTACAGGGGCAGTATTATAGTAGTTATATTCTTGTACATAGGAGCAGTATTATAGTAGTTATATTCTTGTACATAGGAGCAGTATTATAGTAGTTATATTCTTGTACATAGGGGCAGTATTATAGTAGTTATATTCTTGTACATAGGGGCAGTATTATAGTACTTATATTCTTGTACATAGGGAGCAGTATTATAGTAGTTATATTCTTGTACATAGGGGCAGTATTATAGTAGTTATATTCGAGTACAGGGGCAGTATTATAGTAGTTATATTCTTGTACATAGGAGCAGTATTATAGTAGTTATATTCTTGTACATAGGAGCAGTATTATAGTAGTTATATTCTTGTACATAGGGGCAGTATTATAGTACTTATATTCTTGTACATAGGAGCAGTATTATAGTAGTTATATTCTTGTACATAGGGGCAGTATTATAGTAGTTATATTCTTGTACATAGGGGCAGTATTATAGTACTTATATTCTTGTACATAGGGAGCAGTATTAGGCTGAGTTCACACGATGCGTTTTTCATGCGTTTCCGCAGTTGCGTAAACGCCGCGGAAACGCATAAAAAACGCATGGTAGAAGGGCAGCAATGTTCCCCAATGGAAATCCGCATGTGCTGTGCCCATGATGCGGATTTTTCCGCAGCGTAAACGCTGCGGTCAAAAATCCGCAGCATGTCAATTAATTTTGCGGAAACGCTGCTCTTTTTCCGCCATTGACTTGCATTAGACCGCATGGAATCCGCATCACTGTATATGTTGATGCGCTTTTCATGCGGTCTAATGTGCGGATGGTACCCGGGTGTGGATGAGAGGACTCTCATCCAGACCCAGGTATCATTAAAAAAAAAAGAATAAAATAAAAAATATATATATTCTCACCTTCTGACGGCCCGCGCTGCGTCCTGCCGGCTTCCCGGGCACTTCGCGGTTGAATGAAGGACCTTCGCTGACGTCAGAGTCATGTGACGGGTCACGTGACGCTGAAGTCGGAAGGTCCTACAGTCTTCACTGCCGGCAGCCGGGACCGATGAAGCAGGACACCGGGGGCCATCAGATGGTAACGTATAGATTTATTTTTTATTTTTTGACATCACACACTATATAAATCCATGCCGGTTGCATGGATTTATATAGTGTGAAGTTGTCAAGCACTTTCCAAGTGATGCTAAAATCGCTTGGGAAGCGCTTGTCAACCCGCATGCGGAAATGAAAGTGAAGACCGCTTCATTTCCGCATGTCCCTGGCAGGAAACCGCATGTACAATCCGCATGCGTTTTTTCCTGCCAGAGAGATGCAGAAACGCTCAGGAAAAAATCCTGAGCATTTCTGCATCGTGTGCACATACCCTTATAGTAGTTATATTCTTGTACATAGGGGCAGTATTATAGTAGTTATATTCTTGTACATAGGAGCAGTATTATAGTAGTTATATTCTAGTACAGGGGCAGTATTATAGTAGTTATATTCTTGTACATAGGGGCAGTATTATAGTAGTTATATTCTTGTACATAGGAGCAGTATTATAGTAGTTATATTCTTGTACATAGGGAGCAGTATTATAGTAGTTATATTCTTGTACATAGGAGGCAGTATTATAGTAGTTATATTCTTGTACATAGGAGCAGTATTATAGTAGTTATATTCTTGTACATAGGGAGCAGTATTATAGTAGTTATATTCTTGTACATAGGGGGCAGTATTATAGTAGTTATATTCTTGTACATAGGGGGCACATTATAGTAGTTATATTCTTGTACATAGGAGCAGTATTATAGTAGTTATATTCTTGTACATAGGGGGCAGTATTATAGGTTTTCTGCTCTTTATGCATTTTTTCTTGCAGTTAAAAGACCCCCAGGATCTGACGTCACCTGCACTTTGCCAAAGCATCTGAACCTCCAAGAGCGAATCCCTGTAATTTCATTTATTGGACAGAATCAGCCGGTCAGAAATGGTGATGTGAATTGTACCGGGTTTGGCGATGAGTCAATCAGTGACGTCTCCTCGTTCGATGACCAGCCCGTGTTTTTCCGGTGTGTGACGTCTGACTGTCGGCCATCTGACATCCGGGTCTCGTCTTTCTGCACATCTAACATTTCTTTTGGTTTTCCAGGGAGTTCAGATTCACCTCTGAGGTTCCTATAAGACTGGACTATCATGGGAAGCATGTCTCCATGGACCAGGTACGCCTCGCTGTGTAAGCCGTGTGCATTATTAGATCCAATTCTGCCCCCTTAACCCAACTTTTCGCTTAAAGGGTTCATCTTATCGCCTGTCTTCAGGAGCGCGCTGCTCCTCTTCCACCCGGCTTTTGCTTGTCCGGGGAACGGTGCGCTCCTGAAGAATAACGGTTCTGATCCGCTGCATGTTTCCACCGATGGTCCGAACGGAGTTTTATCCTGTGCTGCAAGCTGACGCATCATAGAAGAAGCGCAGGGAGCCTGTATTTCAGAGCGCTTAGAAATCGGCCACCGCTGATTAGACTGCAGAGATGGCCGGTAACCTTGGCATTGATCAGAAAAATATTGAATTTAAAAATCCCTCTATTCTTAAGAGGATTTTTCATAAGGGGTCAATTGAAAAATTGCTTATATTTTCAAACACTTTTCAATTTTATCCATGTAACAAGAAGAGGCGACCCCTTTTAATTGGGGTGACCACATTTAGGATCTGTTCTAGACCCGATCCTTTGTAAGCCATGACAGATATATGGACTGAGCCTGGCTGATATGACGATGATGACGATGACTATGATATTGGAATTGATACCATTATGTCTGTGTTTTCTAGGGGACATTAACTGGAATACTGATCGGACTGGCCCAGCTGAACAACTCAGAGTTAAAGCTGAAGAGACTCTGCTATCGGCACGGGTAAGAGGTGATCCTCACCCCCAATACAGGGACAACGAGAGAACGCTGACAACCTCCCCAGGTTATACACTATATTACATTGCTCCTCTGTTTGTTCCTCCTGGAAATGTAAGAATTAATAGATACGTGAGTGTTACCCTTCCCTGTGTCAGTACGGAGTTTCTCTGCCCTAGATTAGTGACCGGACCACCACCATATCCTTGTTCAGCCCATCAGCTTTCTATGGTGGGAGAGAGACTTTTCTCCTCTGTGGACCCCCATCTGTGATCCTTGACCACCAGAAAACCAGACATTATTACTGCTGGTGAAGGGCAGGAATGGAGGGAGGGGGTCCGACATTGATTCCCCGTGTCTGCTCCTCTGACGAGGGGCTTATACCACCCAGTAATGTATACCACAGGGAATATAAGTAATTACTGAACTGACGTGAGAAGTGTCGGCTTCTCTGTGACGCTGGATTCATACGTCCGACATTCATGGTCCTGATAGAGACCACGACACCGGACCATCCACGGGTCTCCTGCCCGTCCTTGGTCCCGGTCCTGACGTCTCCTGCAGATGTGTTTAGGATGAGGTCCGTGGCCCCTGCTCCTCATCCTCAGTGAGACCCCGCTTCTCTCTCCTCCAGGTTATTGGGCGTGGACAAGCTGTTCTCTTACACCATTAATGAATGGCTGACGGACATCAAGAAGACCCAGCTACCGGGCATCCTGGGAGGAGTGGGGCCGATGCACTCTCTGGTGCAGCTGGGTAACGGCTACATACATGGCTTCTGTCATAACCGTGTGTAGAAGAGGGGCTATACCCCCCTAACCCAAAACCAGGGGGTCTAAGGCAACGATGGGGCGTCATTATCAGCAGCCCTGCTGGTCTAGGGGAGTGTGTGGGTGGTCCATGGCAGAGAGGAGGATGTTAATAACCTTCTCTGTTCTTAGACCACCAGGGTAATAGATGTTGAGACACACCGACCCACCCAACACTCCTCTAGACCACCAGGGATACCGATGTAGAAACACACCCAACCTTGCTCTAGACCACCAGGGTTACAGATGTACAAACACACCCAACCTTGCTCTAGACCACCAGGGTTACAGATGTAGAAACACACCCAACCTTGCTCTAGACCACCAGGGATACAGATGTAGAAACACACCCTCCAACCCAACCTTGCTCTAGACCACCAAGGATACAGATGTAGAAACACACCCTCCAACCCAACCTTGCTCTAGACCACCAAGGATGCAGATGTAGAAACACACCCTCCAACCCAACCTTGCTCTAGACCACCAAGGATACAGATGTAGAAACACACCCTCCAACCCAACCTTGCTCTAGACCACCAGGGATACAGATGTAGAAACACACCCTCCAACCCAACCTTGCTCTAGACCACCAATGATACAGATGTAGAAACACACCCTCCAACCCAACCTTGCTCTAGACCACCAGGGATACAGATGTAGAAACACACCCTTCAACCCAACTTTGCTCTAGACCACCAATGATACAGATGTAGAAACACACCCTCCAACCCAACTTTGCTCTAGACCACCAGGGATACAGATGTAGAAACACACCCACCCAACTCTGGTCTAGACCTCTGGGGATACAGATGTAGAAACACACCCACCCAACCTGGCTGTAGACCACCAGGGATACAAACATAGACGTACACTATTAAAGATACAGACCTTGAGAGAGACACCGTGACACTCGTGCACTCTCGCTTTTAGACCGTCGGGGCTACAGACATTAACTGACGGACCCCCTCACTCTAGACCACCAGGAATGCAAACTTTGACCCACAGCTTCTCCTTTGTAGCTGACACTGTGTGTAACCGGCAGCAAGGATGTGGGGGCTGCATGTCTTACATCCGTGCCATTCTTCTCCCTGACTTCTGCTTTTCGGTGCGAGAGACCTCCCATATGTATCAGCTGGCCCTACAGATACCCGTGGGTCCTGAGACGTTTATCCTATATGTCCGGCCGCCTTTGGAGGGAATGATGACATTGCACATTGTCTTCTTTATATTAGGATCCATCTAGGACATCTGCACATAACTAATCCTGTAATTACTCCCGGTGGTCTGTCAGACCTCCTCACGCTCTTCTTTCCTTTTCAGTTCAGGGTCTTAAGGATTTGGTGTGGCTGCCCATAGAGCAGTACTATAAAGATGGCCGCATTGTTCGAGGCTTCCAGAGAGGGGCTGCGTCATTCGGGACGTCCACCGCCATGGCTGCGCTGGAACTGACCAACAGAGTGGTGCAGACCATACAGGTATCCCCTCCTCCTGTGACGTGTGGGTCCCACCTCGCCATCAGTGGGTAGTATTGGTCCTGCTGGTGCATATTCTCACCCTTCCTTCCTCAGGCCGCCGCAGAGACTGCCTACGACATGGTGTCACCGGGGCCCAGTCCTGTGGAGTTGAGAAGAGCCAAGCGGTTTTCTCACCATCGCCTCATGCACCAACCTGTGGACCTAAGAGAAGGAGTCGCCAAAGCCTACACCGTGGTCAAAGAGGTGACGGCGTAGACTGAGATGTTTACGGACTTGGTAAGATCTCTGCTTCTCCTCAGTGAATGGTTCGATGTTGTGATGGTCACAGAAGTGTCGGCTCGTGGACTTCTATCCTGCATCGTGCTGCACCCGTTGTGCCCATCACAAGTTCCATCATCTGCAAGTAAACGATGAAGGTTTCCATTCAGTGACTGAAGCTGAGATCTGAAAAGCTGAAAAATTAATAGAAAAATAACATAAGAAAATTCACTGTCTGGAGAGGTGGCCGGATATTCATGGTCTGTGGGACCACAGGGAGAAGACCTGCTCTGTACCTGACTGTTCCCGGTGGCCCCATAGATAATGGTTCGGAGGTGCGATGACGTCCGGCCGCCGCTCCAGACAGTGCTGAGTCCATTCCTGGGATCGGTGGGAGTCCCAGCAGTTAGACCACCTGTGATCGGCAAGTTATCACCTAACCTATGCATAGGCAATAACGTGCTGATGGTGGGATAACCCTTTAAAGAAGTTGCAGTACCCCGCTGCAGCCACTACAACTTGACGGTCAAGCACTGCAATTAAGGACTTCCGGCTGGTGGCCTCTGCCACCTGCACCGATAACAGCTGATCAGCGGGGGTGCCGCGTGCAGGACCCCGGCCGATCATACATTGATGCCCTATCCTATGGATAGGGCATCAATGCCAAAGTATTGGACAACCCCTTTAACTCTCACAGAAGTGAACGGAGTCAAACATGTCCACACTCCTTCTCCATTCATTTGTGCCGGCTGCCTCACCAGGTAGATGTCCGGGGACCCCCATTCTCCCTGAGATGGGATCACAACCTAGAAGACATGTATTGCCTATCCCAAGGATATTTCATAAATGTCTAAATCAGGAAAAAATCTTTAAAGGGATTGCTGAGTATTAGGATTTTTTTTTCTAATCCCAGACAACTCCTTTAGGCAGATAATAATCTATTGGGGATTTTATAAATCTCCTTTTCCCACCTTACCATTAAAGGGGTTGTCCAGCTCCGCTCACCTCTGCATTGGGAGGTAAGTGGCGCTACTGCCATTATTCCTGCCAGGACTCGTGCAGTGTATATGGCACTGAGGCCAGGGTCCTGGTAGGTATGAGCGGACTCCATGTCATCCAGAAGTGAATGGCGCCGGACCACCCTATTATGTCCTTGCTGCCGCGTGTGTTTAAATCTTCCCCTAATGTCTCCTTTCCAGGGAATTACAGACACCGCTCAAACCATCTATGAGACGGCAGCTCGTGAGCACGAGAACAGAGGGGTCACCGGCGCAGTGGGGGGGGTCCTCCGTCAGATACCCCCTGCTGTCGTGAAGCCACTAATCGTGGCCACAGAAGCCACATCCAATGTGCTGGGTGGAATGAGGAATCAGATCAGACCTGATGTCCGGGAGGAAGAATCCCAGAAATGGAGATTAGAAGAAGGGTAGAGCCGGCGCTGGTTGGGCTGTGAACATGGACTGCGCACCAGGAGCCGGGTGAATACTGTGACTCATAACTAACAAACAGCTCAGGAACGGGTGTACCCCGACCACGTGTGGATCCTCACCGGGTGCACAGGACACTGGTTGTACTGTGTCAGGTGCAGCTCGGCCATCACGGCTCCTCAGCTTCAGCTCCCCACCTCCGCTCACTTCCAGAAGATGATCTCTATTTTGGCAGCGGCTTTCTAGAAGTGTTCCTCAGCGCACTTTGCTCCTTTTTATCCCCCCACCGCTTTGCAATTGGTTGAAAGTGAATAATAATTCCGTTCCATGTTGTAGGTAGATCTCCCGAGTCCTCCGGACGGCGGAGGTATGAAGTCTCGTGTTACATTTAGTCTGTACATTTGTAATCTGTTCATAGTGTTAATAAAACATTTGTGTTATGGTGAGTGTGCGCCGCAAGCGGAGGAGTCGCTCATTGCTGCGCAGGCGGCGGAAAAGTCCTTTAATGCAGCGGAAATGGACAATTTTTAGCGCCAAACACCTGTGAACATCCAGTGTGAGCAACATTGTGAGCAGAGCTGAGGTTGACGAAGAGTTACTGACTGCTCATTTCAGTTGCTAAGACAGCCCCCTCCTAGCTCGGCTGTGGAGCCGAGCTGTAAGACAGCCCCCTCCTAGCTCGGCTGTGGAGCCGAGCTGTAAGACAGCCCCCTCCTAGCTCGGCTGTGGAGCCGAGCTGTAAGACAGCCCCCTCCTAGCTCGGCTGTGGAGCCGAGCTGTAAGACAGCCCCCTCCTAGCTCGGCTGTGGAGCCGAGCTGTAAGACAGCCCCCTTCTGACTTAAAGGGAAGCTGTCCTAGCCCCCCTAATGCACCACCATGTCTGTACTTCACCTTTTTCTGCAGCCGCCCTTTTTGCTACTTAGTGGTTGTTGCATAAACTATTTGGGGCTGCTGATTCCTCAGGTTTATCTTCCTCCTCCTCATGTGGGTGCGAGTGATCTGATTTGTAAGAGCGACATCACCGCCGGATCTTTGCAAATCATGATGTTCTGCCTCCCTAGGAAATCGCACGTTTGCTTCCTAGATATATCGGTCAGCGAAGCAGCAGTGACGCCGATCTGACAGCCGTGAGACTTTGCAAAGAGCTGGCGAGGATGTTTAATACTTTAATATATATTTAAAAAAACAAAAAAATGTCACTGCCTCCATCTGAGATGACGACATCCATAAGTGTCACCGTGCATAGAAATATGGCTGAACGCTCAGGAGGAGCATAAGTTCTACTTCTCTACGTCATAACCACCAGCACTAAGCCGCCTTCATTCTTGTAAGCTTAGCGGTGTGTCAGGTCCTGGGACAGGACGGTGCTGTCATCTGCCATTGACGCTCTCATGGGGATGATTTCTCTGTCACCTGGTCATGATGAGCTCTAATGCTCGTTGCTCGGTTATCGCGGGTGCTCGAGTGACCTGTTCGAGTCCCCGCGGCCACATGTTTCGTGGTTGTTAGAAGTCACAAAACATACGGCGATTGCTTGACAAACACGGGTTATCTTCCCCCTTATTTTTTGTGACTGTCTAATAGCCACAAAACATGCGTCCGTGGGGAATTTAAAATGTCACTCGAGCACCTGCGATAACTAAGCACCCTAGGCAAACTCGAGTAACAAGCACTTGCGCTCATCACTACTGGTCACCCATCAAGGCCAATCAGAAAAAAAAAATTCCCAAGCCAGATTATCCCTCTAAGAATACAGTCCTGCTCGTCGTTATTGGCACCTGTGAAGTTTAAGTACAGAATGTGGAATATCTCCTGAATTCATGAATCGAATCCGTTTTTTTGTATAGAGACTCGTGTTAAATACAAAAGAGCAAATGATAAACCAATAATTTAAAACAAAAAACAATGGGAGGGAAAAATAGAAAAGTCTAAAGCTTGCTGTGTCACTGGTATTGGCACCCTTTACATTAATTTAGTATGGAAACACATTTTGACTCGCCTGTGGTAAATCACAAAAGAGAATCTCCTGTGATTAATTGTCGGTGCCCATGTGACATGAATTAGCCAATGAATGATGACTTCACTGTTTTAAAAAGCCACATGGTAGGCCCTGTCTCTTTGTCACAATGGTGAAGACAAACAAGCTGTCTGAGGACCTCAGAACTGCTATTAGCAAACACAAAACTTCCAAGCCATCTCCAAAGACCTTGGTATCCCAGTTTCAACAGTGCGCAATGTTATTAAGAAGTTTGCCAAAGCATGGAGCTGTCAAGAACCTCCCTGGATGGAGAGGAAAGAGGAAAACTGACAAGAGATGCCTTCGATGGCTGGTGCGAATGGTGGAGAAAACACCACATCAAACATCCAAAGACCTGAAGGCCAATCTGAAATAGTCTGGGGTCATGGTTTCAACAAGTACCATATGCCACACATTAAACCAAGCAGAGATTTATGGGCGAAGACCAAGGAAGAAACCATTGCTGAAGCAAAGTCATAAAATGGAACTACTGATCTTTGCCAAAGAGTACCTTGACAAACCACAATCTTTCTGGAAAGATGTTCTGTGGACAGATGAAACAAAATTAGAGATTTTTTTTGCAATGTAAAGCAACAGTTTGTTTACAGACAGAACAATGAAGCTTATAAAGAAAAGAACACCTTACCAACTGTTAAGCATGGTGGAGGATCCATAATGCTGTGGGGTTGCTTTGCTACGTCTGGTACTGGAAGCCTTGACCGTATCACAGGAATCATGAAATCAGAGAATTATCAAGAGATTATAATGCGAAATGTCCTACCCAGTGTAAGAAAACTTGGTTTTCTTAGAAGATTATGGGTCCTCTAGCAAGACAATGACTCAAAGCACTCATCCAAAAGTACAGGTGGGCCATTTATATGGATACACCTAAATTAAATGGGAATAGTTGGTGATATCAATTTCCTGTTTGTGGCACGTTAATATATGGGAGGGGGGAAACTTTTCCAGATGGGTGGTGACCATGGCGGCCATTTTAAAGTTGACCATTTTGGATCCAACTTTATTTTTTTCAATGGGAAGAGGGTCATGTGACACATCAAACTTATTGAGAATTTCATAAGAAAATCAATGGTGTGCTTGGTTTTAACATAACTTTATTCTTTCATGAGTTTTTTACAAGTTTATGACCACTTATAAAATGTGTTCAAAGTGCTGCCCATTGTGTTGGATTGTCAATGCAACCCTCTTCTCCCACTCTTGACACACTGATAGCAACACCGCAGAAGAAATGCTAGCACAGGCTTCCAGTATCCGTTATTTCAGATGCTGCACATCTCGTATCTTCACAGCATAGACAATTGCCTTCAGATGACCCCAAAGATAAAAGTCTAAGGGGGTCAGATCGGGAGACCTTGGTGGCCATTCAACTGGCCCATGATGACCAATCCACTTTCCAGGAAACTGTTCATGTAGGAATGCTCGGACCTGACACCCATAATGTGGTGGTGCACCATCTTGCTGGAAAAACTCAGGGAACGTGCCATCTTCAGTGCATAAAGAGGGAAACACATCATCATGTAGCAATTTCAGATATCCAGTGGCATTGAGGTTTCCATTGATGAAGAATGGCCCCACTATTTTTGTACCCCATATACCACACCATACCATCAATTTTTGTGTTCCACCAGTCTTGGAGGGATCTATCCACTGTGGGTTAGTGTCAGACCAAATGCGGTGGTTTTGTTTTTTAACTTCACCATTCACAAAAAAGTTTGCCTCATCACTGAACATAATGTTCTGTGTAAACTGAGGGTCCTGTTCCAATTTTTGTTTTGCAAATTCAGTGCGTCGGTCTGGGTCATCCTCGTTGAGATGCTGCAGCAGCTGGATTTTGTAAGGGTGCCATTTGTGAGTAGCTAATATCCGCCGAAGGGATGTTGGACTGATGCCACTCTCCAGTGACGTGCGGCGAGTGCTACGCTGTGGGCTCTTGCTGAATGAAGCTAGGAGAGCCACTGATGTTTCTTCATTAATGACAGTTTTCTTGCGTCCACATTTTGGCAAATCCAACACTGAACCTGTTTCACGAAATTTGGCAAGCAGTTTGCTAACTGTAGCAAGGGAGATGGGTGGTCTCGTAGGGTGTCTTGCATCGAAATCTGCAGCAATGACCCGGGTACTGCGTTCACCAGACATTAACACAATTTGTATCCGCTCCTCATGTGTTAACCTCTGCGACATGTCAATGGCTGTAAACAATAAGAAACTTGTAAAAAACTCATGAAAGAATAAAGTTACGTTAAAACCAAGCACACCATTGTTTTTCTTATGAAATTCTCAATAAGTTTGATGTGTCACATGACCCTCTTCTCATTGAAAAAAATAAAGTTGGATCCAAAATGGCCGACTTCAAAATGGCTGCCATGGTCACCACCCATCTGGAAAAGTTTTCTCCCTCCCATATACTAATGTGCCACAAACAGGAAGCTGATATCACCAACCATTCCCATTTAATTTAGGTGTATCCATATAAATGGCCCACCCTGTGCACAGGAATGGTTGAAAAAGGAAAAAATGGACTGTTATAAAATGACCAGCAATGAGTCCTGACCTCAATCCCATTGAAAATCTTTGGGGTGAGCTGAAATCTGCCATTGGGAAAAAGAACCCGGCAAACATTCAAGAGCTTGAACAAACTGCAAAGGAAGAGTGGGAGAAAATTCCAGCTGAGAAGAGCAAGACGCTTATAGATGGCTGCAAGAAACGTGTGGAGGATGTCATCAAGTGCAAGGGGTGGGCAATCACTAATTAGGGGGGCAACCAAGTATTAATTAGGGGTGCCTTTCATGCTGTTTATTCTGTTTTTACTTTAAAATTGCAACATGGAAGTTGAAAAACAATGTTTTATTGTTGTACTACTTTGGACCACTAATTAAAAAATCCTGAGGATATAACTTTGGTACATTTCCGTTTTATTTCTGTACAGTCTATGAAAAAAAATTAAGGGGTGCCAATACTGGTGACCAGCACTATACATGGCAGTGTACAGTATATGCTGTGCACTTCTGTGGTCCCCACTTCTTGGAAAAACTGGACTTCTCGCTCATTGTGTCGGGTCAATAAGAGGTGGACATGGCTCTGTTAAGAGTCTATGGTATGGACTGTCTCCAATTTTGGCAAAAAGGGGATATATAAGTTCTACGCCAATGAAAGCCTTCAATTCAGAAAGAGTAGGAATCTAATTCAAGAGGCATGCGATTTTTAAGTTATCTTGCATGGGATATTAATTTTTTTTGCAGCAGCTTCCAATTTGCCAGAATTGTTTCTGACAGTTGCAAAAATTTGTGGCTCTTGGCAATCATGTCCTTGTCTTTTCCCACTGAACATAAGTGGCCAATTCTCACATGTAGATTCCCAAGGGGATCAGCTGGGGCTCCAGATCTGAGAGCGAGGACTGTCCTGAACCTTAATCTGCCCCTCTGGGGAGAACATACTAGAGGAGCAGATCAGATAAGGGAGGAATCAGAGTTAGGTGTTGTCTTTTAGTCCCCAATTACCAAAGGAAGAACAGCTCTAGAGGACCGAACCGCCTCCCGATATGGAGCCGAATGGCCACACAAGGGAGTCTCAATAATGGACCTCTTCCCGATGATAATCTAATTTTCAGCCGTTCGCGATATTGGTATTTTCTTGGATTCTGTCTCAATTCTAAATAATAATCAAATCAGAATTATTCTTGACACGAGAGACAACAAAAAAGTATTAAACTTTTTGGATTTAACGATCCCTATTGACGGTGAGGGCTCTCTACATACCGAGAATAGAACCACCGCACCGAAGAGTGAAGCAATAAGACGTAGCAGTACATGTGATGGTCACACTAATACGGTATACAAGATTTTACAAAGAGACTGGTTTGTCCTCAGAGCCGACCAAGAGTTGAGGGGGAATTGTTGGTGAACGGCCGGAGGTTACTTTTCGGAGTGGAAAGAGCCTACGAGATTACTTGCCACATTTATTTATTCCAAATAAGAAAAAAATTGAAATTGTCTGGAGAAACATCAAGGTGGCTCCAATCTTTGTGGGAGTTGTTCCTTTTGTAAATATTCACACCGGAAAAAATATTTCATAAATCCCCAGAATAATCGTAATTACTATATTATGGATCATATGAGAGAAGTTCATGCCACAAAACCTTTAGATTAGGAATTTTGGGGTATTGGGGGAAAATTAATTTGGGCCCAAGAAAGGGGAATCTAGACAAAATCTTATTACGGGAAGAAGCTGGATGGATTTATAAGTTGAATTCCCGCAGCCCCTTTGGACTGAATGAAGGATTCAGCTATAGAGCATTTTGTAATCTATATACTCTGTGAGATAATAGGAGGATAAAATCCTTAATGGCGAAATATATCTTCAGAGCCCCATTATGTGGACATTAGTTAGCTTAACATTCTTGTCTGCATTATGACTTTAAAAGGATTTATGAAAAGTCTTACTAGGACCTATATTTAACTATGCTATCTATATGAAGAATATGTATTGTCTTTTACTTACCCATATGTATGTGTTACGGATCAGGTGGTGGAACCTCTGTGCTGTGGTGCAAGGAGGGACCAGAGGGGCGTAGACTAGGTATCAACCCGAACCGACCAAGGTCGTACGGCGGCTCAATCGACTCCGTGACCAGGGAAGGACCGAGCAGAGGGACCAGGCGCTACTCTGGGCCAGACCTTGTATGAGAGCAGGTGACTCCCACGGGTCAGAAGGCAGGGACTGACCGGTACAGCAGATGAGCACAGCGGGCAGGCTGACGGGTGATCCGGGCAGACGGATTGGCAGGGACAGCAGGTAACAAGCAGGAGCCTCCAGGTAGGCTGGCTGGTAGGCACGGCAGGTAACAGGCAGGTGCTTCCAGGTAAGCGGGCTGGCAGGCACGGCAGGTAACGGGCAGATGCTTCCAGGTAAGCAGGCGGACAGAGCACATAGACAGACTGGCGGACTGGACTGTAGACAGACTGTCGGGCTGGAGAGAGTAGACAAGCAGGCGGACTGGACTTGTAGTCTGGCTGGCGGGCTGGACTTGTAGTCTGGCTGGCGTGCTGGACTGGTAGTCAGGCAAGCAGCGGGACCTGAGGGCTGAAGCAGAGTATAATGACGCGCCCCCTGGGCCATGTTGGGCAGCGTTGCGCATGCGGGGAATACCCGGAGCCGGATCTGATAGGGGTAGTAGTCCTCGTGGCGGTGACCCGGTCCGTGCCCAGGGTGTCAAACCAAGTGGCAGAACTTAGAATAAGATGTTATAGAGTTCTACTACGCCACCCGTGGATTGCGGTCAGTGGGGACCGCCGCTGCACTGCAGACCGCTGAGGCTGATGTTATTTGTGCAGCTGAGAGTGGGATGACTCCCCACGGGAGGAGTATTGCCTCAGGGCAGCTATTGTGGAGATGATGAAGGGAGTGATGGTGTGGGTGTCCCAGTACTGATGGTGCAGGTGCGGCGATGAAACACAGAGGCTTGCAGTGCAGTTCCCAAAGCTTTACTCACTGTTGGTGTTCAGATCACTTCGGCCAAGAGTGACCACCCGAGCCGTGCTGCGTTCACCAGGGGAGGGACTCGGTCAACTCCCAGGCAATTCCGGAGTGTGGTTCAGGGCTTCCCTCTCTTTCCTTTCTCTGGCCGTCCCCAACAGGGACCCACCTTTGTCCAGCTCCCTCGGGCCTTCTGGTGGCGAAACCTTTCCCGGTTTCCCTGACCCTATACGGTATGCCTTCCTGGTGGATATGGTGAGGGGTCGCGCCAAGACTTGACCACGACCTCCGGTTCCTGGCTGAGGATAATTGGCCTCCACCAGTTTGGGATCCGGCACCCTGTTCTGCCAACCCTTCACCCGTTATCTCGTGGGATCTTAGGGTTCCCTCCTCTCTTGCGTCTCTGGGCCTTTCCTGGTGTTTATGTTCCTTCTTCCTCTTACTTCTCTCTCTCTCGGCTTCAGGCCTCCACTTCAGGCTTGCCTCTGGAGCTGGGCCCAGACTGAGCCACAGCTCCCTGTCAGCCCTCTCTGGCTGAGCTCCTCTCTGAACTGAACCGGACTGGACCCTGTCCTAAGATGGTGCCCACCTTATATACTCCCTTCTGACACCCGAGCCCAGGTGACCAGCACCCAATGGGCTCCTACCTATGCCCAGAGTCCCTCCCCTGTCTGCTCCTACACCACTGGGATATACCTCCCTCCTCCCCACTCCAGCCAGGGACAGACGCTGTCGTACCTGCACATCTATCTGGTGGGAGTACCGTTGATCTGTCCCCCGGAAATGGGGTGAGTGTAGTGTATGCAGCTTACTGAGCCCCGCTCCACACTCCATCCTTACCCGGGAGTGGAATACCACACCTCTGGTTCGAGGTGCAATACTCCTGTAGCAGCCGAGTCCTCGGGGTGCTACAATAACACACAAAGCTACAACCTTGCACGGGCACCTCCATATTGGAGGAGGTGCCTTTTACAGGGGAAGTCCTCCAGCCATTGGCCGGGGACTTTTTAGGACGGCGTGAGGCAGGAGGCAGAGACGCCGATGCTACAGTATGTAAAGTAACCCCCCCTTTCTCTTGTCCCCCTCTTTCTCCCGTCCCTCCTCTTTCCCGTCACTCCTCCTTATCCCCGTCCATCCTCCTCCCGTCTCTCCTCCTTCTCCTGCCCCTTTCTCCCGTCCCTCCTCCTTCTCATGCCCCCCTCCTCCCGTCCCCTCCTTTTTCTCCCGTCCCTCCTCCTGCCCCCCTCCTCCTGCCCCCCTCCTCCTGCCCCCCTCCTCCCGTCCCCCCTTTCTCCCGTCCCCCCTTTCTCCCGTCCCCCCTTTCTCCCGTCCCCCCTTTCTCCCGTCCCTCCTTTCTCCCGTCCCTCCTTTCTCCCGTCCCTCCTTTCTCCTGTCCCTCCTTTCTCCTGTCCCTCCTTTCTCCTGTCCCTCCTTTCTCCTGTCCCTCCTTTCTCCTGTCCCTCCTTTCTCCTGTCCCTCCTTTCTCCTGTCCCTCCTTTCTCCTGTCCCTCCTTTCTCCTTCCCCCCTCCTCCTTCTCCTGCCCCCTCCTCCTGTCCCTCCTCCTTCTCCTGCCCCCCTCCTCCTTCTCCTGCCCCCCTCTTCCTTCTCCTGCCCCCCCTCCTCCCACCCCCCCTCTTTCTCCCCTCCCCCTCTTTCTCCCCTCCCTCCTCTTTCTCCCCTCCCTCCTTCTCCTGCCCCCCTCCTCCCATCCCCCCTCTTTCTCCCCTCCCTCCTCCTTCTCCTGCCCCCCTCCTCCTATCCCCTCCTTTCTCCCGTCCCTCCTCCTCCTGCCCCCCTCCTCCCGTCCCCCCTTTCTCCTGTCCCTCCTTTTTCCTGCCCCCCTCCTCCTTCTTCTGCCCCCCCTCCTCTCGTCCCTCCTTCTCCTGCCCCACGCCTCCCGTCCTTCCTCCTTCTCCTGCCCCCCTCCTCCCGCCCCCCATCTTTCTCCCGTCTCTCCTCCTCCTGCCCCCTCCTCGCGTCCCCTCTTTCTCCTGTCCCTCCTCCTCCTGCCCCTCTCCTCGCGTCCCCCCTTTCTCCCATCTCTCCTCCTTCTCCTGCCCCCCTCCTCCTTCTGGCCCCCTCCTCCCGTCCCTCCTTCTCCTGCCCCCCTCCTCCTTCTGGCCCCCTCCTCCCGTCCCTCCTTCTCCTGCCCCCCTCCTTCTCCCGTCCCTCCTCCTCCTGCCCCCCTCCTTCTCCAGTCCCTCCTCCTCCTGCCCCCTCCTTCTCCCGTCCCTCCTCCTCCTGCCCCCTCCTCCCGTCCCTCCTCCTCCTGCCCCCTCCTTCTCCCGTCCCTCCTCCTCCTGCCCCCTCCTTCTCCCGTCCCTCCTCCTCCTGCCCCCTCCTTCTCCCGTCCCTCCTCCTCCTGCCCCCTCCTTCTCCCGTCCCTCCTTCCGTCCCCCCCTCTTTCTCCTGTCCCTCCTCCTTCTCCTGCCCCCTTTCTCCTGCCCCCCTCCTCCCGTCCCTCCTCCTTCTCCTGCCCCCCTCCTCCCATCCCCACCTCTTTCTCCCGACCCACCTTTCTCCCATGCCCCTTCTCTTTCTCCCGTCCTCCCCCTCTTTCTCTCGCCTCCTACTCTTTCTTTCTCCCTTCGCCCCTTCTCTTTCTTTCTCCCTTCACTCCCCCCTCTTGCTTTCTCTCCCAATTTGTTTGGTTTAAAAAAAATTCTTTATACTTATCTAATATTCATAATTTGCATTTAAATCCATCATATGCCTGAAACAATTGATGAAGGCATTTTCTCCCTTTTTTTTGAGTAACTTTTCTTGGGGACTCAGTCCCGTATGATGTGTACTGTGACTTACGGACTAAGTCTCTATATATGTATATTGATATGTAGTGACCCGCAGACTTAATAGCTTAAATATTATAACTCCTTTTGGGACTAAGCACACCAATGTACTGTGCTTTGTAGACCAAGTCCCCATACGCGCGCCGAGATGCCTGATTGGCTCTGGAGCCATAGAGGGCATACCTTGCGAGGACAATATCCATTGGACACCTAAGACTAAGCATTCGCATTGGTCTATGAGAATAGTGATGTCATAGCAGAAGCTTTAAAAAGTCAGGTTTAGTGTGTGACAGTTTCTTATAGCCTCTGCCCCTGAGGACGCCTGTCTGGGTGAAACAACATGCTGGCCAGACTATGAGCTATTGAGCTATTTTAACGGCTTGTGAGGCCCTGTATCTACTGTATCACGGAATATACTTCTCCAACTGAATATGTCAACTAATGGGCCACAGCCATGAATGGGATCACTTCATCTAGCTGTTTGTCAGTGGCAGGTAGGATAGGTGTCCCTAAATACCGTAGGTCGCCATCACAGACTGAAATACCTCAATATAGGACCGAATTTGTATTTTTAACAATTTAGGCTTATTATATATTAACAGAAGTAAATAAAAGTCCTGTTTTAATTCACAATTCCTTAAATAGGGTTATTTACCCCTCAGGATAATTTGTTAATAATTATTTGTTCATCCCTATAGGGTTTGTCTATCACACCCTCTCCTACCCCCGCCACTCCTGACAGCGACTGCCTTCCCTTACCATGTGTTTAATTTTAAAAAAAACTACATGCCGTTTATGAGGCTTTAACAAATGGGAGCGACACCCCAAGCAGTGCGGAAAATCCCCTTTATGTAGAGGTGTTATCAGTCAGTGCAATCCTGCCTCTGCTGATAAGGAGACTGCTGAAAACTCTTCATGAGGACAAATATCCACAGTGGCCGGTGTGAACGTTGCTGCATTATGAGTGTATTTTTTTAAACAAATTTAATCAACACAAAAGCTTGATTTGAGCACTTTTGAGGCCATTTGTCTCTTTAAAAGGTTATTCCCATCCAGGTGAGTTATCGCTGATCTCTGAAGGGCCCGACGTGCAGCGTGTGATCAGAATCTTTTTAATTATTGAAGACTAATGTCATATGAAGCCTATGCGTGGAGTTTTGTGGCACTGTGGGGTGGTATTAGGTACTGTATGGGGTGGCACTGTATGGTGGCATTAGGTACTGTATGGGGTGACACTGTATGGTGGTATTGGGTACTGTATACAGTGGCACTGTATAGTGGTATTAGGTACTGTATGTGGTGGTACTGTATGGTGGTATTTTGTACTGTATGGGATGGCACTGTATGGCGGTATTGGGTACTGTATAAGGTGGCACTGTATGGCAGTATTGGGTACTGTATGGGGTGGCACTGAATGGTAGTATTGGGTACTGTATGGGGTGGCACTATATGGTGGTATTGGGTACTGTATGGGGTGGTACTGTATGGTGTGGTACTGTATGGCGCTATTAGGTACTGTATGGGGTGGCGCGGTATTGGGTACTGTATGGGGTGGCACTGTATGGTGGTATTGGGTACTGTATGGGGTGGTACTGTATGGTGGTATTTAGGTACTGTATGGGGTGGTACTGTATGGTGGTATTTAGGTACTGTATGGGGTGGCACTGTATGGTGGTATTAGGTACTTTATGGGGTGGTACTGTATGGGATGGTACTGTATGGTGGTATTAGGTACTGTATGAGGTGGCACTGTATGGTGGTATTAGGTACTGTATGGGGTGGCACTGTATGGTGGTATCGGGTACTGTATGGGGTGGTACTGTATGGTGGTATCAGGTTCTGTATGGGGTGGTACTGTATGGTGGTATTAGGTACTGTATGGGGTGGCACTGTATGGTGGTATCAGGTTCTGTATGGGGTGGTACTGTATGGTGGTATTAGGTACTGTGTGGGGTGGCACTGTATGGTGGTATCGGGTACTGTATGGTGGTATTAGGTACTGTATGGCTGTGGCGCTATATGGCAGTATTAGGTACAGTGATAGGTACTGTATGGTGGCATTAGCAACTGAATGGGGGTGGTTCCATGGCAGTATTAGGTACTGTATTGAAGTGACACTGTATGGTAGTATTAGGTACTGTATGGCAGTATTAGGCACCATTACTAAGGCCCCTTTCACACACATGATTTTTTCTCGTGCATCTTCTGTCCATGTTTTCCATTGATCACCTGCTCCTTACAGCCTGTAGCGCTGTTCACTTGTCTGTGTAAAATGCAGGCCGCTCACTGATGGCATCCCAGTTGCATCTCAGTGCTGTCTGTTACTCGAACTGATCAGAGAAACTGAAAAACGATAACATTTGTTTTACAAAAGAGACAAACTGATTAACTACTAATGATAAAGACCGGGTGCGTGACGCCGGCCTCTGACACAGGATGGTATATTGATTTTGCAATGTTGGCAGCACAGTGGAGCGTTGGTATTTATGTCACTGTAGGGAGGGGTTATTTGGACAGTGTATAGCGCTATTAATTGGGCACTGTACTGTATGGCGCTTTTAATAAGGCAGTATGTGATTTGTATCCTGTGCGACGGGTCTTAGCTGAGAGCTGAATCTAGAATCTGGAAGGAACTTAAAGGGGTATTCCAGCCTTAGCAAAGCATCATCTACCTACTGGATATGTGATATCTGCTGAGCGGTGGGGGCCTGTCCCTGAGACCACCAACGAATGTCAGAAACGGGGTCTTGTACCGCCCCTCTCACCTCACCAGCGTCCGTACCAATGAATCTGTTGCGATGTCTCCTTTTTCCAGGCGTCAGGGTTGTCTGTTTTTTATTTTCTGCTTCTCCTCCTGTGCGCGGAGTATCCGGCACTGACAACCCCGCAGTCTGCATCATCTTCTTTTCCAAGTGTCCGCGTCATTTATGTACTGCCCAAAACCACAAGAAAAGTCGCCTCAAGTTGACTAAAAATCATAAGAATAATAATCCACAGCAGGTTTGGGATTTTGTTCTGTGGAGCAATTAAAGAACGCTGGAGTTCTTCAGGTCTGTGGATCAGTGATATCTGGAGGAGCGAGAAAGAAGATGACGCTGGAAATTATTTCAAAGAAAAAATTGACCATATCCGACAGGAAACTTTCTCCCAATCCCCAAACGTTATGCATGCTCTCCCCTGTCACATTGTATCTTGCTCACTTTCTGACTTCGAACCAGTCGTGGAAGATGAAGTGATCAGGCTCCTTGCATCTTCCCGCCCTACCACCTGCACCAGTGACCCTATTCCCTCACATCTCCTTCAGTCCCTTTCTCCAGCTGTCACCACTCACCTAACTAAAATTTTCAACCTCTCCCTCTCATCTGGTATCTTTCCCTCTTCTTTTAAACACGCCAGCATACAACCATTACTTAAAAAACCATCCCTTGACCAGAACTACGGCCAACTACAGACCTGTTTCCAATCTTCCTTTTATCTCTAAACTCCTGGAATGCCTGGTCCATACCTGTCTAATCCGCTATCTCTCAGACAACTCTCTTCTTGACCCTTTACAATCTGGTTTCCGCTCTTTACATTCTACTGAAACTGCTCTCAGTAAAGTCTCTAATGATCTACTAACAGCTAAATCTACTGGTCACTGCTCCCTGCTGATTCTCCTGGATCTCTCTGCAGCATTCGACACTGTGGATCACCAGCTCCTCCTCACTATGCTCCGCACTATTGGCCTCAAGGACACGGTTCTCTCCTGGTTCTCCTCCTATCTCTCTGACCGCTCCTTCTCTGTGTCTTTTGCCGGCTCCTCCTCCTCTCTCCTTCCCCTTACCTTCGGGGTCCCTCAAGGATCAGTCCCTTCTTTTCTCCTTATACACTGCTGCTATTAGACAAACAATCAGCAGATTCGGTTTTCAGTACCATCTCTATGCTGATGACACCCAATTATACACCTCTGCTCCGGACATCACCCCTGCATTACTACAAAAGACCAGTGATTGTCTTTCTGCTGTGTCTTACATTATGTCCTCCCTCTACCTAAAACTGAATCTGTCAAAATCTGAACTACTCGTCTTTCCTCCCTCCACTAACCTACCTGTGCCCGATATTGCCATTTCCGTTTGTGGCTCAACCATTACTCCCCAGCTACAAGCCTGCTGTCTTGGGGTCATTTTTGATTCAGATCTTTCCTTCACTCCTAACATCACATCACTCGCTCGTTCATGTCATCTACACCTCAAAAACATCTCAAGAATCAGGACTTTTCTCACCTTTGACTCGGCAAAAACTCTTACTGTAGCTCTTATTGATTCTCATCTGGACTACTGCAACTCTCTACTAATCGGTCTCCCTCTTACTAAACTCTCCCCTCTCCAATCCGTCCTTAACGCAGCAGCCAGGATCATATTCCTCACCAACCACACACTCTTCCTTGTGCCAGTCATTGCATTGGTTGCCCATCCAATATAGAGTTCAATTTAAACTTAATATGCTTACCCACAAAGCGCTCCATGCTTCAGTACCCCCTACATCTCCTCCCTTGTCTCAGTCTACCACCCTACACGTGCCCTCCGTTCTGCCAATGACTTAAAACTAAAATCCTCCATAATCCGAACTTCCCACTCCCATCTCCAAGATTTCTCGCGTGCTGCGCCAATTCTTTGGAATGCACTACCCTGGACAGTTCGATTAATTCCCAATACCCACAGTTTCAAGTGGACCCTAAAAACCCATTTCTTTAGACTGGCGTATCGCCTCCACACACTATCTTTGTCCGTCTTAGTTTTCCCTCATATTAAAATCTTCTTCAACTTCAGGTTCATACCATCCATGCACTTAATAGCCTCGGTCAGGACTGTACACATACTGGCTGGCGACCAGTCCATGTATTATTTATCCTATTTAGTATATCAAGGCTGCATTATATAATATATGTACATTTTACCTTTTGTGTCTCCCCCATTTCCTCATAGACTGTAAGCTTGCGAGCAGGACCCTCACTCGTTTTGATATGAGATATACTTATTCTGTATTGATTGTATAAGTCCCCCCTAAAATTGTAAAGTGCTGCGGAATATGTTGGCGCTATAAAAATAAAAATTATTATTCTTATTATTATTATTATAACACCCTGCCTGTAGTGAAGCATGGTGGGGGCTGGTGTTTTTCTACAAGGTGACTCAGTGGATTGCACTGTTGCTAGTATCTTTGATATTGATGACATAGCCAGAAGACAGCTCTCGTGCAGCACGATAGCTTAGTGGTTGTCACTGGTGCTGTGCATCTCTGGGGTCTTGAGTTCAACTCAGACTTGGGGCAATAAGATTCTCCTTAAAATAAGTGAACTACTTGGGTACATTTTATTCTTTTATATGATCTGCCGATAGGTTCTGAAACTCATATTGATCACTTAGCCAGCAGTGACCCTTAGGCAGTGTGGTGGCTCAGTAGTTTGCACTGTTGTTGTTCAGTGCAGTGGTACTTGGTTCAACTCTGACCAAGAACAATGAGATTCCATCTCTCAGGAGTTTGAATCAGTGATTGCAAGTGGACCCTGATTCTCTTTTTCATGCCCTTCCCATGGGTGTGGGAGTCATATTGATGACTAAGACATTAGCTCTTGAGCAGCACAGTGGCTCAGTGGTTAGCACTGGTGCTTTGCAGCTATTAGGGTCCTGGGATCAAATCCCACCATGGATGATATCTGCAAGGAGTTTGTATGTTCTCCCTGTGCTTGAGTGGTCTTCACTCCTGCTCCAAAGACATACAGGTAGGGGCCAGTGATGAAAATGATGGTGTTACCTGTATTAAGACCCTGTGCTGCATCCAGGAGGGATACTGCTGCTATAGGGCAGCTTGCCTGTCCACTTCATTGGGCAAGTATCCTGAGTAGTGTCTGTCCTCATTGGATGAATGTCCTGATACAAGCAGAAGCCAGTTATTAGTGACTTGTAATTAATTTACTATATATTCAGCTCAGTTAGCAACTGAGCTGTTAGTCCCAAAACCTTTTTTTTTTTGGTTCAGTCCTTAACAACTAAGCTGCATTACACCAAACTAATACTTGCATCAGGACATTCATCCAATGAGGACAAACACTACTCAGGATACTTGGTCCAATGAAGTGGACAGGCAAGGAGCCACCCCCCCCACCTGGACACTGCACAGGCAACACCATCATAAGCCACAGCAGTTTCATCACTGGTCCCTACCTGTATGTCTTTGCAGGAGACCACTCAAGCTCACAGAGAACACACCAAGCCCTTGCAGATGTCATTCATGGTGGGATTTGAACCTAGGGCTCCAATGCTGCAAAGCACCAGAGATTTTCACTGAGCCACCATGCTACTCAAAAGACAGTATGTGGCTAAGTCATCAATATGACTCCCAGCACTGATGGGAAGATGATGAAAAAAGGAAGATGATGAAAAGGAAGATGATGAAAAGGAAGATGATGAAAAGGAAGATGATGAAAAGGAAGATGATGAAAAGGAAGATGATGAAAAGGAAGATGATGAAAAGGAAGATGATGAAAAGGAAGAACATGTTCCCTTTGCAATCCCTAAAGTGAACTCAAGAGGCAGAATCTCACAAACCTTGGTCAGATTTGAACCAAGGATCTCAGCACTGCAAGGAAACAGAGTCAACCACTGAGCTACCATGCTGCCCTAGCCTATTCCCTATCAATATGACTCTTAGCACCCACGGATGGATCATGAACATGATTAGTAGGGTCCACTTGTGGTCGGTCACTGATTGCAATAGTATATTTAAGAGGTAAAATCTCTTTGGCCTCAGTCAGAGTTGAACCAAAGCCCCCAGTGCTGCAAGGCAACAGAGCAGACCACTGAGCTACTAGTCCAAGACATTGGATGGCCAGGTCATTAATATGGCTACCAGTACACACACTGACAAGTCATGAAGAGGAGCAGGTTCTCTTTTCAATCTCTGATTTCAATTTCTAAGATGTGTCTGAGAGGAGGAATCTCATGGTTCTTGGTCAGAGCTGAATTAAGGATCCAGTTAATAGAAAGCTCCAGTGTTACCACGCTGCCGTGAGATAACAGCCATCAGCAGGACGTATACCATCTGTGAAGATGGGAAAAGCCTATAAGTCTCAGACAGGAGACCGGCAAGGACAGCCGTACACAGCGGGACATTTCTGACACTTCCATGTACTAGAAAACATCACGTAATAAACTCCATGACACGGTCTGCAGAGCTCAGGGCACAAGTGTTCTGGATCCATCACAGTTATAAATGGAGCGGAGGTGCGCCCTTATCCTCTGCTGCATTCATGGTCTACAGGACTGTCTGGAAATAGTGGAGCGATGCACTCTGTGATCTCAGATGGTCCTATAGACAATGAATGGAGCAGAGTATGAGCAGCTCCTCTCCCAAAGACATACTTCCATGTTGTAGGTAGATTTCCTACATCCTCCGGATGGCGGTGGTGTAAAGTCTCGTGCTATATTTAGTCTGTATATTTTTAATCTGTTCATAGTGTTAATAAAACATTTGTGTAAGGGCTCTTTCACATGTCAGTGTGTCCAGTACATGTGGTGACAGTTTCCACACATACCGGAGATACTGACACACGTAGACCAAATCAAATGAATGGGTCTGTGCACATGTCAGTGTGTTTCCACAGACCTTATGTCCGTGGGCAAAACACACTGACATGTCTGTTTTTTACCCGCTGCACGGGCCACAAAACGCCCCACACGGATGACATCCGTGTGTCATCCGTGTGACACGTACCGGCAACTGGGAATTGGCGGTATAGTTAGCGATGTTCCCAAGAGCCGGGTGCCGAAGGAAAAACTCATCATTGTCCCCTGCCGGCACTGCGATCAGCACCAGCAGGGGACAATGTTGAGAGTTGTATTCCGCTCCTGCTGTCTCCAACTGTAAAAATAAGAATAAATTAAAAAAATCCTTATACTCACTTGTCCTAAGTGTCCCCCGCTGTAATCCATGTGACCGCTCACGCAGAAGAGTCAGGGAGAATGACTCCTGCAGCGAGCGAGCCCCAGAGCTGCACTGAGCTCAGTGAGTGACAGGACTTCGCTCATCTCCGGGGCCCGCTGGAGCGGCTCATTCTCTCATTCTATATGCCGGCACAGGGAACACTCTCCTGGAGTCATGGAGCTTTGATTTGCATACTTTTTACTATACGTCTGCAGGGGATTTGGAGCTTTGTATCAGGAGCTATAACCATTACACTGTGTTCCAAATTATTATGCAAATAATATTTTCTCAGATTTTCCCAAATTACCTATATGAATTGCAGTCATTGTAATTTTCCAGTCAAATAACTATTAGAGTACAATTGAAAGGTTTTTGTACAAACTGTTTGATTTCAGTTTGTAATAACCTGCTAATGCTTATAATTTCAAAAATGACCATTTTTTTGTTCGTAATTAAAATGAAAAGGTTGAAAACTCTGCTGTGCATAATAATTTGGAACATGCATTTTGAGTGCAGTTTGAGTTTTTTATTTTTTTTAAATATACTGTTATCATAGGCAGTTTGTACAAAAACCTTTCAATTGTACTCGAATAGTTATTTGACTGGAAAATTACAATGACTGCAATTCATATAGGTAATTTGGGAAAATCTGAGAAAATATTATTTGCATCATAATTTGGAACACAGTGTATTAAGATAGAACTAATCTGCAAAGCATTTTGCATCCGGTCAGTCTGTACGAATCTGCAAAAACTTTACACTCATAACTAACATTCTTTCTTGTTATTGCATTTTTCCTTCTGGCATTTTGAGTTTTCTAATCTGGCGCCGAAGGGGGTCCGCGCTCTGTAGTACCGTCTTGTAAAAGGGGTCACCTAGTCAGGAAGTTACAGGATTGATAGACCCTAAAAGTCGACATATGAGGCATCTGCAATGTAAGTGCCGCTAATATAATGAAATGTGGATTTTCTAATAATGGTTTTGAATTTAGTCTCATTAAGGCAAAGTTCTCCCAGAACAAAAAAAAAGTGGATTTCCCACTAACTATGTATTTAATGCGGAAAATCCTCAGCGTTTAACAGTGCAGCACAATGTGCCATTCCCTGCTCCTATTTCCCAAAGATATACACAGCTGTAAATACTCCTCCAGGTGTCACTGTGGGAATTACTGCGGGTGTCACTGTGTGTATTACTGTGGGTGTCACTGTGTGTATTACTGCGGGTGTCACTGTGTGTATTACTGCGGGTGTCACTGTGTGTATCACTGTGGGTGTCACTGTGTGTATTACTGCGGGTGTCACTGTGTGTATTACTGTGGGTGTCACTGTGTGTATTACTGCGGGTGTCACTATGTGTATTACTGCGGGTGTCACTGTGTGTATTACTGTGGGTGTCACTGTGTGTATTACTGCGGGTGTCACTGTGTGTATTACTGCGGGTGTCACTGTGTGTATTACTGCGGGTGTCACTGTGGGTATTACTGTGGGTGTCACTGTGTGTATTACTGTGGGTGTCACTGTGTGTATTACTGCGGGTGTCACTGTGTGTATTACTGTGGGTGTCACTGTGTGTATTACTGCGGGTGTCACTGTGTGAATTGCTGCGGGTGTCACTGTGTGAATTGCTGCGGGTGTCACTGTGGGTATTACTGCGGGTGTCACTGTGTGTATTACTGTGGGTGTCACTGTCGGTATTACTGTGGGTGTCACTGTGGGAATTACTGCGGTTGTCACTGTGGGTATTACAGCGGTTGTCACTGTGGGAATTACAGCGGGTGTCACTGTGGGAATAACTGTGGGTGTCACTGTGTGTATTACTGTGGGTGTCACTGTGTGTATTACTGCGGGTGTCACTGTGTGTATTACTGTGGGTGTCACTGTGGGTATTACAGCGCTTGTCACTGTGGGTATTACAGCGGGTGTCACTGTGGGTATTACAGCGGGTGTCACTGTGGGTATTACAGCGGGTGTCACTGTGGGTATTACTGTGGGTGTCACTGTGTGTATTACTGTGGGTGTCACTGTGTGTATTACTGCGGGTGTCACTGTGTGTATTACTGTGGGTGTCACTGTGGGTATTACAGCGGTTGTCACTGTGGGTATTACAGCGGGTGTCACTGTGGGAATTACTGCGGGTTTCGCTGTGGGAATGTAGCCTAAAAGGCAAAATGTATGAGTTATCGTGGTCACGTAATTTTTATTTTTGTCAAGCAAATTTTGCCTAATTTCGTGGGAAGAGCGTTGTTACTGCAGGAACCTCTATATTTATCAGAGACGTGACAGCGAGATGATGGAAATGGAATCGAGTCCTGGCGAGGAGAGATTTCCTCCGGGAGAGGCACATCAAAATCTTGTAGAACGTCCAGAATAAGAAAGTCCACAGCTTCGTTAATTTAATTAGATGGAACCTGGAATCTGAATAAACTTCTCAACTTGGATTTAAAGGGGTATTCTCAGGATTAAAAGTTATTCCCTATCTGTGGGAAAGGGGCTAACTTCCCAATCACTGGGGGTCCGACTAATGGAAAACCCATTGACCTTGAAAATTGGGGGGCTGAAGAAGACCACCATGTGAACAGAGGGGAGGTGGATCATGTGCTCTGCCGCTCCATTCATTGTAATAGGATCTCCGGAGATATCCGGTCTGCCGCTGAGCACATGATCCACCTCCGCTCCATTCACACAAAGTTCTTTTAATTTCTATTAAAGTTGGAACAAGTCATAAAGAATGTGCCTGATAACAGAGAATAACAGATTGTATGCAACTACACTATATGAATGTCCGGTTTAGTGCCCATTTAATGTGCAGTATGTGGCATTTGTATGGACTCGTGCCCCTTGTCTATGGCACAGATTTATGGGAACGCTGCGTGATTGACTTCTGGACGCCTGACGCCACCCAGCTTTCCCAGAGTCACATTCTTTATCATATAATAAGTGCACCCAGACCCTGAATGTGCCGCCATATGATGCTCCATAGGACAGAACAGGAATCCCACACAAGGAATCTTGTAAAACTCCACATTTATTATCTATAATGAGGTATCAGGAGTTAGTAAGTGAAGTGCGGAGAATGTACCAGGCTGCAGACGACAGACTATATACCCCATATATACACCCCACAGTCCTTTATTACATATACATCAGACCCTGTAGAAAACATTCACATTATTCTGCATTAATACAACTTCTAGATGATCTTTTTACTTCGCCTTAGGGTTCAGTCTACATTAAAGGGGTTTTCCGGCCACTAAAACGTGTATTAAAAACTTTGTAGAATTGCATAAAACTTATAAATGTAATAACTCTCACTTTTCTGGCCCCCTTTCAGCTTCCTCCCACCACTTCTCCGTTCCGATGTGTTCCAGGTCCTCAGTCCTTCCTGCTCGGTCTGGACAGACATGCGCCCATCACTTCTAAACTGTAGCTAGTGATTGGCTGCAGTGGTCACAAGTCCGTCCAGGCAAAACAGGAAGCAAAAAGATCGGTGAGAGAACCCGGGAAGTGATGGGATGGGATTGGCAGGGGATCAGTAAGGTGAGAATCTTTTTTTTTTATCATTTTTAGTGTTTTTTTTCTTAAAGGCTACGTGGCCAGACAACCCCTTTATTTGCTGATACTTTTAATATTAAACAAGGCCAAAAAAAGTAAAAAGAAAAAGTGGCGGTCCCTTGCACATCCTAGTCTGATCATTAGGACAGGTGAGCAAGACTTGCCAATACCAGACAGGTGGCCATCAACGCAACGTCAACAGCTTCTAATCCCCCGATGCAAAGACAAGAGGCAATGGATAATCCCTTTAATCCTTAGCGGCCGCTTCTGTTGAAAAACTATGACAAAAGAGTCGCTGTCGCCCCTGGCCGTATTAATGCAGATATTTCTAATAAAACATTATTGATTGCAGTCTATAAACACATTAGATACAAAATCCCATCCCTTTAATTTATTCACCCTTCCCCTTTAAAAGAAAACATCATAAATATCACGCACTGATCTACCTGACGCGCGCTTACACCATGTAATAGAGCGTCCCAGACGATCTAATAAAGACATCAATAAAATCCACTTTCCCCTAATTGGGACGTACCCATGTCCTACCCCATACGGGAGCCCCAACCGGAACATAAGGCAAATGTGAGTCAGTGCGGAAGACAAGACGTAGAAATAAATAAGGGCAGCTTATTTCGAGACAAGTTTGGAAGTTACTAGACGGAGCCAACGCGTTTCACTGCTTGATTAGATTTTGCTGCCCCATAGAAATGGAGGTCCGTACGGTGGCCCCCGAGTAGTTCATGGGCATGGGCTCATTTTTCGGGGATTTTATCCTGTTTAGAAGTTGCCGGTAGACCTCCTTGGCCTTTTTCCGGAAATGATTGCCAACCATGACGTAGAGTAAGGGGTTGATGCAACTGTTGCTGTAAGCGATGTAGGACGAAATCTGATTTCCGATCTCGATGATGACAGACGTAGCACAATTTTCGAAGACCTTGAGCAGATCTAACATGTCCATGAAGGTGAAAATGTGAAAGGGGAGCCAACAGATGATGAAGATCAAGAGTACGGTCAGCACCAACCATGTGGCCTTCTTCTCATTGTTAATCTCCTTGAATTGCTGCATGACGTTGTTCCGGAGGACCCCGATGATCTGGAAAGTGCAAAAGGCGATGACGCAGAGCGGGATCAAGAAGCCAACAAGGTTGGCAATGATGTCGGTGGCCATGTGCCAGCTATCAGCAGGGGGGACGATTATACAGGACGTGACATTGAAGGCCGGAACGAAGACCACCTTTCGGAACACCACCTTGGGTAAGCTTACTGCTACTGCAAAAATCCAGATGATGATGCAATTTATTTTGGCGCACCACGGTCTTCTCATCCGACCGACGGACATGGTCTTCACCAGGGCCAGATACCGGTCGATACTGACCATCATCAGGAAGTAGATGCTGCTATACATGTTGAGTTGAATCAACGAGTTGACGGTCACACACATGAAGCCCCCGAAGGGCCAGTATAACCTGTTGGAGAGAGATACTGCCCAGAAGGGTAAGCCGCTGACGAAAATCAAATCTGCAGCCGCCATGTTACCCAGGTAGATCTCCGCCACCGTGCAGCGGCTCTTATGAAGGATGAAGACCAAGATGACCAATAAGTTCTCGATAAAGCCCAGGACGAAGATGAACCACATGTAGATGGGTTGGTAGGTGAAGACCCATTCAGCATTTTCGGGTAAGAAGCAGGTTTCAAGCTCGTCGGTGACGTTCTCCAAAAACTTTCCCTCGGTGCCGGACACGGCGGTCGTCACGTTGTTGATGTTTAACCCCATGTTGATCCTGTTAAATAAAGGAGAAGAAATTTAGGAAGGTTACAATGTTTTCCTGCATCTTCTTACTCTCTGAAAAAAGCCTCGCAGCTTCATGGCTCCCAATAGGAGGAGCGAGTGATGGTTGAAAGTTTCAGCCGGTGACACAACTGCGCCGCTATCTGTGCACTCTGCGGTGCCGGTAGCTGTCTCTGCAGCATCGGAGGAGCACAGGGACTCTGATCCAGCCATCCCGCCAGCTTCAGACCAGCGCTTACAAGCTGTATATCAACAAGTTTGTAAGTGCTGCTCTCCTTGCCTAGAAAACTGGCGACATCTGATAGAAAAGCTGCGGTAAATGCTAAAGCCGGCCATGAGCCGTAAACGAAAAAATAAAAAATCCCTCTAATAATTTTGATAATGCAGAGGATTTTTAATCGGAGGTAAATTGAAAAAATTGCTCGTTTTTACAAGCACTTTGCAATTTTAATAAACCCCTTTAGACTTGGGTTTGGCTCATTGAATGAGATGATTTTGGACGGGGCTGGTGCTTCATATGGTGACCCTGTACCCTGGCACTGAAAAGGGGCTATGAATTAGTCATGTCCGAAAAGAAAGAAAGCTGTCGCTCGCCTCATGTGGCAGAGCTCGGACACCACCTTCCTCCAGAGAGGCTTTTTCTTCTCCTTCCTGCGGTAATTGAGTCTTACTCCAATATTGGGCAGGAATTTTAATTTGCAGATTCTTATAAAAGTCTAAATTATTCAGCAGAGCGGTAAAGCCGGCGGATGTGACACCGGGGTGACGTCTGCGTGTTCCGATGCGCCGAGATCCAGCATGAATTATGCATCACTGTTCCCAGAAAAAAAGTCAAATTCTCACTAAATAATAATTCTATGCCGAGAAATCATCAGAAAAAGGGTTTTAAGAACCAAAAAAATAAATAAACATCTGCAAATTAAGAACCGGAAATGCCCGTCTGCTCCGGTCTTATCTGGGGACACCTGACGGTGTTTGTATAGATTACAGGACTTAATGGGGTTGGCCAGTGAAGATAACTTACTGATCGGCGGGGGTCCGCCAAGGTCTAAAGGGGTTGGCCGGTGAAGATAACTTACTGATCAAGGGGGTCAGCCGAGGTCTTAAAGGGGTTGGCATGTGAAGATAACTTACTGATCGGCAGGGGTCCGCAAAGGTCTTAAAGGGGTTGGCCGGTGAAGATAACTTAGTGATCGAGGGGGTCAGCCGAGGTCTTAAAGGGGTTGGCATGTGAAGATAACTTACTGATCGGCAGGGGTCTGCAAAAGTTTTAAAGGGGTTGGCATGTGAAGATAACTTACTGATTGGCAGGGGTCCGCCAAGGTCTTAAAGGGGTTGGCCGGTGAAGATAATTTACTGATCGAGGGGTCAGCCGAGGTCCTAAAGGGGTTGCCCGACTTGAGGACTTAAAGGGGTTGGCCGGTGAAGATAACTTACTGATCAGTGGGGGTCTGCCGAGGTCTTAAAGGGGTTGGCCGGTGAAGATAACTTACTGATCAGCAGGGGTCTGCCAAGGTCTTAAAGGGGTTGGCATGTGAAGATAACTTACTGATCGGCAGGGGTCAGCCAAGGTCTTAAAGGGGTTGGCCGGTGACGATAACTTACTGATCAGTGGGGGTCTGCCGAGGTCTTAAAGGGGTTGGCCAGTGAAGATAACTTACTGATCAGTGTGGGTCTGCTGAGATCTTAAAGGGGTTGCCCGACTTAAAGACTTAAAGGGGTTGCCAGGTGAAGATAACTTGTTGATGGTTGGGATCCACCAAGGACTTAAAGGGGTTGCCCAGTTTGAGGACTTAAAGGGGTTTTCTGGGTTTGATTACTTAAAGGGGTTGCTCTGTGAAGATAACTTACTGATTGCCAGGGGTCTTCCAAGGACTTATAGGGGCTGCCTGGTGAGGATAACTTACTGATCGGAGGGGGGGGGGGGTACGCCAAGAACTTAAAGGGGTTGTCCAAGGACTTAAAGGGGTTGCCTGGTGAAGATAAATTACTGATCGGTGAGGCCCGACTGCTGGGACCTGCACTGATCAGCAGAACGGGGAATTTTTATCCCTTGTGGGACACTTTTATTTACATTGTTGCCTGATTGCCTCTTCATTCATTCAGGGAAAAGTGAAGCGCAGAACTCGACAGCCCCCGAGGAATGAATGGACGAGCATGTGCGCTGCTGCTCCATCCTAGGGGTGAAAGTGCCCCATTCTGCCAGTTGGTGCAGGTCCTCACCGATCCCTCCAGAAAACCCATTTATGATCTTTTAAATCATCATGAGACATATTGAAAAGCTGAAAAAGACAGAACAAGTTTTCTTTTTAATTTGCTCCAATTTGCTTTCATATCCTCCATCTGCAAGAATCGGACCACAATGGTTCTGAACAGAACAGACATCGCTGGGTACGTGCTGTGGTTAGCAGCATCGCGGGGGGTCGTGGTGTGGAAGCCGTCCCTGGATGCACAGACCCAGAGAATAAAACTAACATATTGGGATCCACCAGCAGCTGCTTGCTGATGGTTTCCCTATAATAGATTTTAATAACTGAAAACATATATAGAAACGTATGTAACAATGTGATTTTCATGGAAGATAATGAAATGCAGAATGACAACGTAGCCCCCACACTGAACGCAGATTCCATACGGTGGGGGGGCCGTCCTATGGGTAGACCGGAAAGAGCCATGGAGATGTGCTATATATTATGAGCCTCTCCTAGTTTCCCAGTAGGACGACACATCCTGTATATCTTGGCTCCTACACGCTGCACCTGCACCGAGGATCATAACATGTCTTCAGTTTACACTAAAATATAAACTGCGGTGAGAGGCGCGATGTTTTCCAACAGTCTCCAGCTGGTGTAGAACTACAACTCCCAGCCTGCAGCTGTCACGGCACGCCATAGAAATGGAATCCTGGACCAGAGAATGTACATATATTCAGTACAAATATTCTGTTGTCACACGGATCCATCAACAGCAGCTTGCTGACAGTTTCCATCAGTTTTTTTTTTATGATTTAATATGAAACATTTCCCATTCTTTCCCACCTATTCCCCAACTTGCGACATTCACAAATCATGCATGACCCCCTTATCACCTAATTACAAACTGGTAGAAGTCCGGACCCCTTAAAAAAAGACTCTAAATAAGTTAAGGGATACAGACCCCTGTTCTTCATAAGGGGAATTCCCAACTGTGCAAGTTAGAGGATGACTTGCTGAGACCCCCACAATCCAGAAAAAGGGGTCTCTGAAATGCGGCGTATGCACAGAACCGCTCTGCTGATCGTCTATGGGACATTTCAGAGCCCCCTCTCTGGATAGGTGGGGATGTAGTGATCGGACCTTCAGCGGCCAGTATGGGGGTCTCATTGGGGGCGGCTTCAGACAATGTAACAACCATAATAATCTGCTGTAGCAATATAACACAATTACGACATTGCCGTAGTCTTGTAGTAACGATTTCTCGGCAGCGCATTCCTGTAATTCTTCCCTTTCCCTGGGGATGCCCCCTGTGCCCGCTGTGAATGCCCTCTGTGCGCACTGTGGATGCCCCCTGTGCCCGCTGTGAATGCCCTCTGTGCCCGCTGTGGATGACCTCCGTGCCCGCTGTCGATGCCCTCCGTGCTCACTGTGGATGACCTCCGTGCCTGCTGTGGATGCCCTCCGTGCCCACTGTGGATGCCCTCTGTGCCAGCTGTGGATGCCGTCTGTGCCCGCTGTGGATGCCGTCTGTGCCCGCTGTAGATGCCGTCTGTGCTAGCTGTGGATACCCCCTGTGCCAGCTGTTGATGCCCCCTGTGGATGCCGTCTGTGCCCGCTGTGGATGCCCTCTGTGCCAGCTGTGGATGCCCCCTATGCCAGCTGCGGATTACCTCTGTGTCCGCTGTGGATGCCCTCTGTGCCAGCTGTGGATACCCTCTGTGCCTGCTGCAGATACCCTCTGTGCCCGCTGAGGATACCCTCTTTGTCCGCTGCAGATTACCTCTGTGCCCACTGTGGATGCCCTCTGTGCCAGCTGTGGATGCCCTCTGTGTCCGCTGTGGATTCCCTCTGTGCCAGCTGTGGATGCCATTTGTGCCCACTGTGGATGCCCTCTGTGCCCGCTGTGGATGATCTCTGTGCCCACTGTGGGTGCCAGCTGTGGATGCCCCCTGTGCCCGCTGTGGATGGCCCCTGTGCCCGCCATGGATGCCCCCTGTACCCGCCGTGGATGCCCCCTGTGCCAGCTATGGATGCCAACTCTTCTAATAAATACTAATTCAGCGACAATATTTAATAAATCCGATAATAACTTCCTGAATGTTCTGCTGGGGGGTCACAGCCGTCACGATCGGGGGTCATTCAGCACTTGTGACTTTCTAGGCTCACACTTGACTTTTGTACAGAGGATGGAAGTAAAAAAGTGCAGCCAAAAGGGTGGAGAATGCGGGCGGCAGAGAAGTCCGGGGAAGCATTGCTGACACATGGCAGATCTACACGACGGCCTGACGCCACTGATCTTGGAGCAAATTACCCAACCATCTACTTTGCTTTCTCCTGACATTGAGAAAGGAGAAGTTCTACAACTTTCTATTATACTTTATCTGCCATAACTCTGCTCGCTGTCAGTGAATTGGGGAATTCATTCAATTAATTCACAGACTTAATACAGATTATTATGTATCATAGACTGGAAACCTTCTCCTGGCAGAAGTATAAGATGTTTGCAGATATTCCCTCCATCTGACACTATAAAGTTCCCTTTCAGTGACAGCAAGCAGAGTTCCTGAAATGCTCAGAGATTGAAACTCAAAACTATCGACCCATAAATAGTTCAATAAAAATGTTCTGAGAAAGAATCACATAAATGTGCGGGGTTTTATTTACAAGATCTCTGCTTGCTGTCAATGAAAAGGAAGATTAAAAAAATCCTGATATACAAAAAGAACTCAAAGACGGCCGAGCGCCCCTATAAGATGGACATGGTCAGGGGGGATTTACAGTCTTTGGGAAGCAAGCAAAAGTTAACAGCAAGCAGAGATCTTACTTATGGGTAGAAATCGAAACATAATGTAGGTTAGTTTTTGATTGTGTCATGAAAATATAAGACACTCGCTACTTTAAAGGATTTGTTACCTGGCAGTTTGTGTCTCAATTCTTCAGTATTTTAAGATCTCTGCTTGCTGTCATTTTTTTTTTTAGAAATATCTGCTGGGAAGGGTTAGGGTGTTGTTTGAAGCAAGCAGAGATCTTAAAAAACAGTTAGAAATTGGAAGGCAATGTACATTAGAAAGTTGCAGAACTTTTCATTATACATCAATCAGGACAGATTCGAATAGGCTTACTTATACCAACAGCAAGCAGAGATCTTAGAAGTGATGACAAATCGAATGACAAATTATATTGGAAAGTTTCAAAAACTTTTTTTTTTTTTTTAATGACAAACTAATTTAACTTGCGAAAATTTGGAAAAGCCCGAAAATCTAATTTCCTGGATTCAGTTGTAGACAAACCCGATGAGCTCAGATATTACATTTATATTATGTCCCCTATAAAACGCCCCCACACACCAAAACCGGAACAGAAAGCTAACGGCCCAAACAGGAAGCAAAAAAAGCAGCGAATTCCTGAGTTATTGGAAGATGTCTTGTGCTGAGCAGGAGGGGGGCGGTTTAAGGGCTCGTACAGGGAGAGAGGTAGGACGGTGAGTGTTCTGCTGCCAGGAGAGGAAATACCAGGAAACGGGCGATGGAGAGACTTTCCTGTACTCTGTGTATAAGGAGAGGTCCTGACCGCCCCCCCCCCTGGGATTTACAGGCAGCAGAGAGGGGGGAAACGCTGCGAACAACCGTGCGCACAACATGTCATCTACTGATGTAGAAACTCTTCCAGGACTGGGAGAACTGGGAACACTGGGAGGCGGCACACTGGAGTTAATGCCGGATTTACGTATTGGAAAACAGTTAATTACTAAATAATCCACGGCCAGAATAGACTTCGAGTGTGCCGCAGATCCGCGGCACTTTAATTCCCTCCGCGGCGCATCCAAAAAATCTGCTTTGAAATTTTCCGCAATGTGAATTGCAGAAACCAAGACTGAATGCAGATTTAATCAGATGCAAACGGATCGCTCCTTAAATTTCTTACTCAATGGGGTCCTCCGACTGCTTTTTTCCCCCTATCAGGAGATGAGAGGCGCTGATTGTGTTGCATCGACAGCAGATTGGCACAACGTGTGGAGAGGATCATCGCCTGGTGCGAAAAAGAGGAGTCGGAGGACCCCTTTAAGGCAGACCCATTTTTTTTATGCCCTGAACCTTAAAATATATCCCATTGAATACGTAGTGGTGCCTGCCCCCGTATCCCTTCTTTTACACGCATGCCCGCTACTAGTGCTCACATCCTAGGGCATCAGGAACAGAAACCTGCCCCCTGCTGGCACCACTCAGCCCAGGAGAAAAAGCCTCCTCTTCCAGAGATCCACAAGGTCTCCTCTTTTTTTGGGAGGAACAGGGCTGTCACATTAAGTACTGAAAGTGTAAATGACCCATTATTGGGCACCGCGGCAGATTCTGCACCGGCAACCAGTCGCAGCGCCACCTGAGGCCAGTCAATTACAAGTGTGAATACTCAGACCGCCAAGGGGGAGGGGGAACGTTGTGCAATCTGTGTCCCCATCACCCCCTGTTAGACAAGTGTTATCCGTGCACAGTCTGCGGAAACTTATGCAATAAGTTTTTGGATGGGGATCGCCAGCGTGAAAGTGCGTCCGGTGAGTCAGGAATACTGTAGATAAAAATGGAGTCCCGGCCGGCTAACACACGCTCTGAAGATATATTTTTCCAGTGAGTCAGACACTCGTCAGGTTAGATAATCTTCGGAGAAATGTGGGGGCAGGAAAAAAAAAAATTTTTACAAAAAAATGTGAAAATATTGATGTTAATATACGGGGTAGAAATGAGAATATCCAGACACCAGCTGGGATCAAGGAATCCGGTTCTAAGCTGTGGGAGAAAGGGAGCAACGTTCTGACACTATTCAGGATCTGACCAGCTCCACTTAAAGGGGTTGTTCCATGTGCCCTATTACACCCTACGTCCTAAATTAAACAGAGGGAGACCACCGCTCTGAAACCCCCTACAATGCACCATAGCTTTTTCTTCTCCAGTTATAAGCCATTTCTTCCCCTTATACCCTGAAACTATCATTCAATTTAAAAACTACTAAAATTCCTTGTCAAAATAAGATGGACTGCCATCTTACTGAGGGATCAGATTACAGCTGCCTATTGAAATCTATGGAAAAGAGATAGAGAGAGAGATGGTGATGCTGCTTCAAGTAAGTATTCTATCTCACACCAGTGCTGGATTAACAGCGGCACTGCTCAGTACTACTGTATAATGACCTCTATGCTTCTATATGTGCTACATAGAGAAAGGAGAACAGGAGTCCCTCATGTCTATGTGTGATACATAATGACAGGAGAGCAGGAGTCCCTCGTGTCTGTGTCCTACATAATGACAGGAGAGCAGGAGTCCCTCATGTCTGTGTGCTACATAATGACAGGAGAGCAGGAGTCCTTCATGTCTGTGTGTGCTACATAATGACAGGAGAGGAGGAGTCCCTCATGTCTGTGTGTGCTACATAATGACAGGAGAGCAGGAGTCCCTCATGTCAGTGTGTGCTACATAATGACAGGAGAGCAGGAGTCCCTCACGTTTGTGTGCTACATAATGACAGGAGAGCAGGAGTCCCTCGTGTCTGTGTGTCCTACATAATGACAGGAGAGGAGGAGTCCTTCATGTCTGTGTGTGCTACATAATGACAGGAGAGCAGGAGTCCCTCATGTCAGTGTGTGCTACATAATGACAGGAGAGCAGGAGCCCCTCATGTCAGTGTGTGCTACATAATGACAGGAGAGCAGGAGTCCTTCATGTCTGTGTGCTACATAATGACAGGAGAGCAGGAGTCCCTCATGTCTGTGTGCTACATAATGACAGGAGAGCAGGAGTCCTTCATGTCTGTGTGTGCTACATAATGACAGGAGAGGAGGAGTCCTTCATGTCTGTGTGTGCTACATAATGACAGGAGAGCAGGAGTCCCTCATGTCAGTGTGTGCTACATAATGACAGGAGAGCAGGAGTCCTTCATGTCTGTGTGCTACATAATGACAGGAGAGCAGGAGTCCCTCATGTCTGTGTGCTACATAATGACAGGAGAGCAGGAGTCCTTCATGTCAGTGTGTGCTACATAATGACAGGAGAGCAGGAGTCCCTCACGTTTGTGTGCTACATAATGACAGGAGAGCAGGAGTCCCTCGTGTCTGTGTATACTACATAATGACAGGAGAGCAGGAGTCCCTCATGTCTGTGTGCGCTACATAATGACAGGAGAGCAGGAGTCCCTCATGTCTGTGTGTGCTACATAATGACAGGAGAGCAGGAGTCCCTCGTGTCTGTGTGTCCTACATAATGACAGGAGAGGAGGAGTCCTTCATGTCTGTGTGTGCTACATAATGACAGGAGAGCAGGAGTCCCTCATGTCAGTGTGTGCTACATAATGACAGGAGAGCAGGAGTCCCTCACGTTTGTGTGCTACATAATGACAGGAGAGCAGGAGTCCCTCGTGTCTGTGTATACTACATAATGACAGGAGAGGAGGAGTCCTTCATGTCTGTGTGTGCTACATAATGACAGGAGAGCAGGAGTCCCTCATCTCTGTGTGCTACATAATGACAGGAGAGCAGGAGTCCCTCATTTCTGGGTGTGCTACATAATGACAGGAGAGCAGGAGTCCCTCATGTCTGTGTGCGCTACATAATGACAGGAGAGCAGGAGTCCCTCATGTCTGTGTGTGCTACATAATGACAGGAGAGCAGGAGTCCCTCATGTCTGTGTGCTACATAATGACAGGATAGCAGAACCCCCTCATGTCTATGTGTGCTACATACTGACAGGAGAGGAGGAGTCCCTCATGTCAGTGTGTGCTACATAATGACAGGAGAGCAGGAGTCCCTCATGTCTGTGTGCTACATAATGACAGGAGAGCAGGAGTCCCTCATCTCTGTGTGCTACATAATGACAGGAGAGCAGGAGTCCATCATGTCTGTGCGCTACATAATGACAGGAGAGCAGGAGTCCCTCATGTCTGTGTGTGCTACATAATGACAGGAGAGCAGGAGTCCATCATGTCTGTGTGCTGCATAATGACAGGAGAGCAGGAGTCCCTCATGTCTGTGTGTGCTACATACTGACAGGAGAGGAGGAGTCCCTCATGTCAGTGTGTGCTACATAATGACAGGAGAGCAGGAGTCCTTCATGTCTGTGTGCTACATAATGACAGGAGAGCAGGAGTCCTTCATGTCTGTGTGTGCTACATAATGACAGGAGAGCAGGAGTCCCTCATGTCTGTGTGTGCTACATAATGACAGGAGAGCAGAAGTCCCTCATGTCTGTGTGTGCTACATAATGACAGGAGAGCAGGAGTCCTTCATGTCTGTGTGCTACATAATGACAGGAGAGCAGGAGTCCCTCATTTCTGTGTGTGCTACATAATGACAGGAGAGCAGGAGTCCCTCATGTCTGTGTGTGCTACATAATGACAGGAGAGCAGGAATCCCTCATGTCTGTGTGCTACATAATGACAGGAGAGCAGGAGTCCCTCATGTCTGTGTGTGCTACATAATGACAGGAGAGCAGGAGTCCCTCGTGTCAGTGTGCTACATAATGACAGGAGAGCAGGAGTCCCTCATCTCTGTGTGCTACATAATGACAGGAGAGCAGGAGTCCCTCATGTCTGTGTGTGCTACATAATGACAGGAGAGCAGAAGTCCCTCATATCTGTGTGTGCTACATAATGACAGGAGAGCAGGAGTCCCTCGTGTCAGTGTGAGCTACATAATGACAGGAGAGCAGGAGTCCCTCGTGTCTGTGTGTGCTACATAATGACAGGAGAGCAGGAGTCCCTCATCTCTGTGTGCTACATAATGACAGGAGAGCAGGAGCCCCTAGTGTCTGTGTGCTACATAATGACAGGAGAGCAGGAGTCCATCATGTCTGTGTGTGCTACATAATGACAGGAGAGCAGGAGTCCTTCATGTCTGTGTGCTACATAATGACAGGAGAGCAGGAGTCCCTCATGTCTGTGTGCTACATAATGACAGGAGAGCAGGACCCCCTCATGTCTGTGTGTGCTACATAATGACAGGAGAGCAGGAATCCCTCATGTCTGTGTGTGCTACATAATGACAGGAGAGCAGGAGTCCTTCATGTCTGTGTGCTACATAATGACAGGACAGCAGGAGCCCCTCATGTCTGTGTGTGCTACATAATGACAGGAGAGCAGGAGTCCTTCATGTCTGTGTGTTACATAATGACAGGAGAGCAGGAGTACTTCATGTCTGTGTGTGCTACATAATGAGAGGAGAGCAGGAGTCCCTCATCTCTGTGTGCTACATAATGAGAGGAGAGCAGGAGTCCCTCGTGTCTGTGTGCTACATAATGACAGGAGAGCAGGAGCCCCTCATGTCTGTGTGTGCTACATAATGACAGGAGAGCAGGAGTCCTTCATGTCTGTGTGCTACATAATGACAGGAGAACAGGAGTTCCTCGTGTCTGTGTGCTACATAATGACAGGAGAGCAGGAGTCCCTCATGTCTGTGTGCTACACAATGACAGGAGAGCAGGAGTCCCTCATGTCTGTGTGTGCTACATAATGACAGGAGAGCAGGAGTCTCTCATGTCTGGGTGTGCTAGATAATGACAGGAGAGCAGGAGTCCCTCATGTCTGTGTGTGCTACATAATGACAGGAGAGCAGGAGTCCCTCATGTCTGCGTGTGCTAGATAATGACAGGAGAGCAGGAGTCCCTCATGTCTGGGTGTGCTAGATAATGACAGGAGAGCAGGAGTCCCTCATGTCTGTGTGTGCTACATAATGACAGGAGAGCAGGAGTCCCTTATCTCTGTGTGCTACATAATGACAGGAGAGCAGGAGTACCTCGTGTCTGTGTGTGCTACATAATGACAGGAGAGCAGGAGTCCCTCGTGGCTGTGTGTGCTACATAATGACAGGAGAGCAGGAGTCCCTCATCTCTGTGTGCTACATAATGACAGGAGAGCAAGAGTTCCTCATGTCTGTGTGCTACATAACGACAGGAGAGCAGGAGTCCCTCGTGTCTGTGTGTGCTACATAATGACAGGAGAGCAGGAGTCCCTCATCTCTGTGTGCTACATAATGACAGGAGAGCAAGAGTCCCTCGTGTCTGTGTGTGCTACATAATGACAGGAGAGCAGGAGTCCCTCGTGGCTGTGTGTGCTACATAATGACAGGAGAGCAGGAGTCCCTCATCTCTGTGTGCTACATAATGACAGGAGAGCAAGAGTTCCTCATGTCTGTGTGCTACATAACGACAGGAGAGCAGGAGTCCCTCGTGTCTGTGTGTGCTACATAATGACAGGAGAGCAGGAGCCCCTCATGTCTGTGTGTGCTACATAATGACAGGACAGCAGGAGTCCCTCATGTCTGGGTGTGCTAGATAATGACAGGAGAGCAGGAGTCCCTCATGTCTGTGTGTGCTACATAATGACAGGAGAGCAGGAGTCCCTTATCTCTGTGTGCTACATAATGACAGGAGAGCAGGAGTCCCTTATCTCTGTACGCTACATAATGACAGGAGAGCAAGAGTCCCTCGTGTCTGTGTGTGCTACATAATGACAGGAGAGCAGGAGTCCCTCATCTCTGTGTGCTACATAATGACAGAAGAGCAGGAGTCCCTCATGTCTGTGTGCTACATAATAACAGGAGAGCAAGAGTCCCTCATGTCTGTGTGCTACATAACGACAGGAGAGCAGGAGTCCCTCGTGTCTGTGTGTGCTACATAATGACAGGAGAGCAGGAGCCCCTCATGTCTGTGTGTGCTACATAATGACAGGAGAGCAGGAGTCCCTCATGTCTGTGTGCTACATAATGACAGGAGAGCAGGAGTCCCTCATGTCTGTGTGCTACATAATGACAGGAGAGCAGGAGTCCCTCATGTCTGTGTGTGCTACATAATGACAGGAGAGCAGGAGTCCCTCATGTCTGTGTGCTACATAATGACAGGAGAGCAGGAGCCCCTCTTGTCTGTGTGTGCTACATAATGACAGGAGAGCAGGAGTCCCTCATGTCTGTGTGTGCTACATAATGACAGGAGAGCAGGAGTCCCTCGTGTCTGTGTGCTACATAATGACAGGATAGCAGGAGTCCCTCATCTCTGTGTGCTACATAATGACAGGAGAGCAGGAGTCCATCATGTCTGTGTGCTACATAATGACAGGAGAGCAGGAGTCCATCATGTTTGTGTGCTACATAATGACAGGAGAGCAGGAGTCCATCATCTCTGTGTGATACATAATGACAGGAGAGCAGGAGTCCCTCATGTCTGTGTGCTACATAATGACAGGAGAGCAGGAGTCCCTCATGTCTGTGTGTGCTACATAATGACAGGAGAGCAGGAGACCCTCATGTCTGGGTGTGCTACATAATGACAGGAGAGCAGGAGTCCCTCATGTCTGTGTGCTACATAATGACAGGAGAGCAGGAGCCCCTCTTGTCTGTGTGCTACATAATGACAGGAGAGCAGGAGCCCCTCTTGTCTGTGTGTGCTACATAATGACAGGAGAGCAGGAGTCCCTCATGTCTGTGTGTGCTACATAATGACAGGAGAGCAGGAGCCCCTCTTGTCTGTGTGTGCTACATAATGACAGGAGAGCAGGAGTCCATCATGTCTGTGTGTGCTACATAATGACAGGAGAGCAGGAGCCCCTCTTGTCTGTGTGTGCTACATAATGACAGGAGAGCAGGAGTCCCTCTTGTCTGTGTGTGCTACATAATGACAGGAGAGCAGGAGCCCCTCTTGTCTGTGTGCTACATAATGACAGGAGAGCAGGAGCCCCTCTTGTCTGTGTGTGCTACATAATGACAGGAGAGCAGGAGTCCCTCATGTCTGTGTGTGCTACATCATGACAGGAGAGCAGGAGCCCCTCTTGTCTGTGTGTGCTACATAATGACAGGAGAGCAGGAGTCCCTCTTGTCTGTGTGTGCTACATAATGACAGGAGAGCAGGAGTCCATCATGTCTGGGTGATACATAATGACAGAAGAGCAGGAGTCCCTCATGTCTGTGTGCTACATAATGACAGGAGAGCAGGAGTCCCTCATGTCTGTGTGCTACATAATGACAGGAGAGCAGGAGTCCTTCATGTCTGTGTGTGCTACATAATGATAGGAGAGCAGGAGCCCCTCATGTCTGTGTGCTACATAATGACAGGAGAGCAGGAGCCCCTCATGTCTGTGTGTGCTACATAATGACAGGAAAGCAGGAGCCCTTCATGTCTGTGTGCTACATAATGAGAGGAGAGCAGGAGTCCCTCATGTCTGTGTGCTACATAATGACAGGAGAGCAGGAGACCCTCATGTCTGGGTGTGCTACATAATGACAGGAGAGCAGGAGTCCCTCATGTCTGTGTGCTACATAATGACAGGAGAGCAGGAGCCCCTCTTGTCTGTGTGCTACATAATGACAGGAGAGCAGGAGCCCCTCTTGTCTGTGTGCTACATAATGACAGGAGAGCAGGAGTCCATCATGTCTGGGTGATACATAATGACAGAAGAGCAGGAGTCCCTCATCTCTGTGTGCTACATAATGACAGGAGAGCAGGAGTCCCTCATGTCTGTGTGCTACATAATGACAGGAGAGCAGGAGTCCATCATGTCTGGGTGATACATAATGACAGAAGAGCAGGAGTCCCTCATCTCTGTGTGCTACATAATGACAGGAGAGCAGGAGTCCTTCATGTCTGTGTGCTACATAATGACAGGAGAGCAGGAGTCCCTCATGTCTGTGTGCTACATAATGACAGGAGAGTAGGAGTCCCTCATGTCTGGGTGTGTTACATAATGACAGGAGAGCAGGAGTTCTTCATGTCTGTGTGTGCTACATAATGACAGGAGAGCAGGAGCCCCTCATCTCTGTGTGCTACATAATGAGAGGAGAGCAGGAGTCCCTCGTGTCTGTGTGCTACATAATGACAGGAGAGCAGGAGTCCCTCATGTCTGGGTGTGTTACATAATGACAGGAGAGCAGGAGCCCCTCATGTCAGTGTGCTACATAATGACAGGAGAGCAGGAGTCCCTCGTGTCAGTGTGCTACATAATGACAGGAGAGCAGGAGTCCCTCGTGTCTGTGTGTGCTACATAATGACAGGAGAGCAGGAGTCCCTCATCTCTGTGTGCTACATAATGACAGGAGAGGAGGAGTCCCTCATGTCAGTGTGTGCTACATAATGACAGGAGAGCAGGAGCCCTTCATGTCTGTGTGCTACATAATGACAGGAAAGCAGGAGTCCCTCATGTCTATGTGTGCTACATAATGACAGGAGAGCAGGAGCCCTTCATGTCTGTGTGCTACATAATGACAGGAGAGCAGGCGTCCCTCATGTCAGTGTGTGCTACATAATGACAGGAGAGCAGGAGCCCCTCATGTCTGGGTGTGTTACATAATGACGGGAGAGCAGGAGTCCCTCGTGTCAGTGTGCTACATAATGACAGGAGAGCAGGAGTCCCTCATGTCTGTGTGCTACATAATGACAGGAGAGCAGGAGTCCCTCGTGTCTGTGTGTGCTACATAATGACAGGTGAGCAGGAGTCCCTCTTGTCTGTGTGCTACATAATGACAGGAGAGCAGGAGCCCCTCATGTCTGTGTGCTACATACTGACAGGAGAGGAGGAGTCCCTCATGTCAGTGTGTGCTACATAATGACAGGAAAGCAGGAGTCCCTCATGTCTGTGTGCTACATAATGACAGGAGAGCAGGAGTCCCTCATGTCTGTGTGCTACATAATGACAGGATAGCAGGAGCCCCTCATGTCTGTGTGCTACATACTGACAGGAGAGGAGGAGTCCCTCATGTCAGTGTGTGCTACATAATGACAGGAAAGCAGGAGTCCCTCATGTCTATGTGTGCTACACACTGACAGGAGAGCAGGAGCCCCTCATGTCTGTGTGCTACATAATGACAGGAGAGCAGGAGTCCCTCATGTCTGTGTGTGCTACATAATGACAGGAGAACAGGAGTTCCTCGTGTCTGTGTGCTACATAATGACAGGAGAGCAGGAGTCCCTCATGTCTGTGTGTGCTACATAATGACAGGAGAGCAGGAGTCCCTCATGTCTGTGTGTGCTACATAATGACAGGAGAGCAGGAGTCCCTCGTATCTGTGTGTGCTACATAATGACAGGAGAGCAGGAGTCCCTCATGTCTGGGTGTGCTAGATAATGACAGGAGAGCAGGAGTCCCTCATGTCTGTGTGTGCTACATAATGACAGGAGAGCAGGAGTCCCTCATGTCTGGGTGTGCTACATAATGACAGGAGAGCAGGAGTCCCTTATCTCTGTGTGCTACATAATGACAGGAGAGCAGGAATCCCTCATCTCTGTGTGCTACATAATGACAGGAGAGCAAGAGTCCCTCGTGTCTGTGTGTGCTACATAATGACAGGAGAGCAGGAGTCCCTCGTGGCTGTGTGTGCTACATAATGACAGGAGAGCAGCAGTCCCTCATCTCTGTGTGCTACATAATGACAGGAGAGCAAGAGTTCCTCATGTCTGTGTGCTACATAACGACAGGAGAGCAGGAGTCCCTCGTGTCTGTGTGTGCTACATAATGACAGGAGAGCAGGAGCCCCTCATGTCTGTGTGTGCTACATAATGACAGGAGAGCAGGAGTCCCTCATGTCTGGGTGTGCTAGATAATGACAGGAGAGCAGGAGACCCTCATGTCTGTGTGTGCTACATAATGACAGGAGAGCAGGAGTCCCTTATCTCTGTGTGCTACATAATGACAGGAGAGCAGGAGTCCCTTATCTCTGTACGCTACATAATGACAGGAGAGCAAGAGTCCCTCGTGTCTGTGTGTGCTACATAATGACAGGAGAGCAGGAGTCCCTCGTGGCTGTGTGTGCTACATAATGACAGGAGAGCAGGAGTCCCTCATCTCTGTGTGCTACATAATGACAGAAGAGCAGGAGTCCCTCATGTCTGTGTGCTACATAATGACAGGAGAGCAAGAGTCCCTCGTGTCTGTGTGCTACATAACGACAGGAGAGCAGGAGTCCCTCGTGTCTGTGTGTGCTACATAATGACAGGAGAGCAGGAGTCCATCATGTCTGTGTGCTACATAATGACAGGAGAGCAGGAGTCCCTCATGTCTGTGTGTGCTACATAATGACAGGAGAGCAGGAGTCCCTCATGTCTGTGTGCTACATAATGACAGGAGAGCAGGAGCCCCTCTTGTCTGTGTGTGCTACATAATGACAGGAGAGCAGGAGTCCCTCGTGTCTGTGTGCTACATAATGACAGGAGAGCAGGAGTCCCTCATGTCTGTGTGTGCTACATAATGACAGGAGAGCAGGACCCCCTCATGTCTGTGTGTGCTACATAATGACAGGAGAGCAGGAGTCCCTCATCTCTGTGTGCTACATAATGACAGGAGAGCAGGAGTCCATCATGTCTGTGTGCTACATAATGACAGGAGAGCAGGAGTCCATCATGTCTGTGTGCTACATAATGACAGGAGAGCAGGAGTCCCTCATGTCTGTGTGCTACATAATGACAGGAGAGCAGGAGTCCCTCATGTCTGTGTGTGCTACATAATGACAGGAGAGCAGGAGTCCCTCATGTCTGGGTGTGCTACATAATGACAGGAGAGCAGGAGTCCCTCATGTCTGTGTGCTACATAATGACAGGAGAGCAGGAGCCCCTCTTGTCTGTGTGCTACATAATGACAGGAGAGCAGGAGCCCCTCTTGTCTGTGTGTGCTACATAATGACAGGAGAGCAGGAGTCCCTCATGTCTGTGTGCTACATAATGACAGGAGAGCAGGAGTCCATCATGTCTGGGTGATACATAATGACAGAAGAGCAGGAGTCCCTCATGTCTGTGTGCTACATAATGACAGGAGAGCAGGAGTCCCTCATGTCTGTGTGCTACATAATGACAGGAGAGCAGGAGTCCTTCATGTCTGTGTGTGCTACATAATGATAGGAGAGCAGGAGCCCCTCATGTCTGTGTGCTACATAATGACAGGAGAGCAGGAGCCCCTCATGTCTGTGTGTGCTACATAATGACAGGAAAGCAGGAGCCCTTCATGTCTGTGTGCTACATAATGACAGAAAAGCAGGAGTCCCTCATGTCAGTGTGTGCTACATAATGACAGGAGAGCAGGAGTCCCTCATGTCTGTGTGTGCTACATAATGACAGGAGAGCAGAAGCCCCTCGTGTCTGTGTGCTACATAATGACAGGAAAGCAGGAGTCCCTCATGTCTGTGTGCTACACACTGACAGGAGAGCAGGAGCCCCTCATGTCTGTGTGTGCTACATAATGTCAGGAGAGCAGGAGTCCTTCATGTCTGTGTGCTACATAATGACAGGAGAGCAGGAGTCCTTCATGTCTGTGTGTGCTACATAATGACAGGAGAGCAGGAGCCCTTCATGTCTGTGTGCTACATAATGACAGGAGAGCAGGAGTCCCTCATGTCTGTGTGTGCTACATAATGACAGGAGAGCAGGAGCCCCTCGTGTCTGTGTGCTACATAATGACAGGAGAGCAGGAGCCCCTCGTGTCTGTGTGCTACATAATGACAGGAGAGCAGGAGTCCATCATGTCTGTGTGCTACATAATGACAGGAGAGCAGGAGTCCATCATCTCTGTGTGATACATAATGACAGGAGAGCAGGAGTCCCTCATGTCTGTGTGCTACATAATGACAGGAGAGCAGGAGTCCCTCATGTCTGTGTGCTACATAATGACAGGAGAGCAGGAGTCCCTCATGTCTGTGTGCTACATAATGACAGGAGAGCAGGAGTCCATCATGTCTGTGTGCTACATAATGACAGGAGAGCAGGAGTCCCTCTTGTCTGTGTGCTACATAATGACAGGAGAGCAGGAGCCCCTCTTGTCTGTGTGTGCTACATAATGAGAGGAGAGCAGGAGTCCTTCATGCCTGTGTGCTACATAATGACAGGAGAGCAGGAGTCCCTCATGTCTGTGTGCTACATAATGACAGGAGAGCAGGAGCCCCTCTTGTCTGTGTGCTACATAATGACAGGAGAGCAGGAGCCCCTCTTGTCTGTGTGTACTACATAATGACAGGAGAGCAGGAGTCCATCATGTCTGTGTGTGCTACATAATGACAGGAGAGCAGGAGTCCCTCAAGTCTGGGTGTGCTACATAATGACAGGAGAGCAGGAGTCCCTCATCTCTGTGTGCTACATAATGACAGGATAGCAGGAGTCCATCATCTCTGTGTGCTACATAATGACAGGAGAGCAGCAGTCCCTCATGTCTGTGTGCTACATAATGACAGGAAAGCAGGAGTCCCTCGTGTCTGTGTGTGCTACATAATGACAGGAGAGCAGGAGTCCCTCATGTCTGTGTGTGCTACATAATGACAGGAGAGCAGGAGTCCCTTGTGTCTGTGTGTGCTACATAATGACAGGAGAGCAGGAGTCCCTCATGTCTGTGTGTGCTACATAATGACAGGAGAGCAGGAGTCCCTCGTATCTGTGTGTGCTACATAATGACAGGAGAGCAGGAGTCCCTCGTGGCTGTGTGTGCTACATAATGACAGGAGAGCAGGAGTCCCTCGTATCTGTGTGTGCTACATAATGACAGGAGAGCAGGAGTCCCTCATGTCTGTGTGTGCTACATAATGACAGGAGAGCAGGTGTCCCTTATCTCTGTGTGCTACATAATGACAGGAGAGCAGGAGTCCCTCATCTCTGTGTGCTACATAATGAAAGGAGAGCAGGAGTCCCTCATGTCAGTGTGTGCTACATAATGACAGGAGAGCAGGAGTCCATCATGTCTGTGTGTGCTACATAATGACAGGAGAGCAGGAGTCCCTCATGTCAGTGTGTGTTACATAATGACAGGAGAGCAGGAGTCCCTCATGTCTGTGTGCTACATAATGACAGGAGAGCAGGAGTCCCCCGTGTCAGTGTGCTACATAATGACAGGAGAGCAGGAGTCCCTCATCTCTGTGTGCTACATAATGAAAGGAGAGCAGGAGTCCCTCATGTCAGTGTGTGCTACATAATGACAGGAGAGCAGGAGTCCATCATGTCTGTGTGTGCTACATAATGACAGGAGAGCAGGAGTCCCTCATGTCTGTGTGTGCTACATAATGATAGGAGAGCAGGAGTCCCTCATGTCTGTGTGCTACATAATGACAGGAGAGCAGGAGTCCCTCGTGTCAGTGTGCTACATAATGACAGGAGAGCAGGAGTCCCTCATGTCTGTGTGCTACATAATGACAGGAGAGCAGGAGTCCCTCGTGTCTGTGTGTGCTACATAATGACAGGAGAGCAGGAGTTCCTCATGTCTGTGTGCTACATACTGTCAGGAGAGCAGGAGTCCCTCGTGTCTGTGTGTGCTACATAATGACAGGAGAGCAGGAGTCCCTCATGTCTGTGTGTGCTACATAATGACAGGAGAGCAGGAGTCCCTCATGTCTGTATGCTACATAATGACAGGAGAGCAGGAGTCCCTCGTGTCTGTGTGTGCTACATAATGACAGGAGAGCAGGAGTCCCTCATGTCTGTGTGCTACATACTGTCAGGAGAGCAGGAGTCCCTCGTGTCTGTGTGCTACATAATGACAGGAGAGCAGGAGTCCCTCATGTCTGTGTGTGCTACATAATGACAGAAGAGCAGAACCCCCTCATGTCTGTGTGCTACATAATGACAGGAGAGCAGGAGCCCCTCATGTCTGTGTGCTACATACTGACAGGAGAGGACGAGTCCCTCATGTCAGTGTGTGCTACATAATGACAGGAAAGCAGGAGTCCCTCATGTCTGTGTGCTACATAATGACAGGAGAGCAGGAGTCCTTCATGTCTGTGTGTGCTACATAATGACAGGAGAGCAGGAGTCCCTCATGTCTGTGTGCTACATAATGACAGGAGAGCAGGAGTCCCTCATGTCTATGTGTGCTACACACTGACAGGAGAGCAGGAGCCCCTCATGTCTGTGTGCTACATAATGACAGGAGAGCAGGAGTCCCTCATGTCAGTGTGTGCTACATAATGACAGGAGAGCAGGAGCCCCTCATGTCTGTGTGCTACATAATGACAGGAGAGCAGGAGTCCCTCATGTCTGTGTGTGCTACATAATGACAGGAGAGCAGGAGTCCCTCATGTCTGTGTGTGCTACATAATGACAGGAGAGCAGGAGTCCCTTGTGTCTGTGTGTGCTACATAATGACAGGAGAGCAGGAGTCCCTCATGTCTGTGTGTGCTACATAATGACAGGAGAGCAGGAGTCCCTCATGTCTGTGTGTGCTACATAATGACAGGAGAGCAGGAGTCCCTCATGTCTGTGTGTGCTACATAATGACAGGAGAGCAGGAGTCCCTTATCTCTGTGTGCTACATAATGACAGGAGAGCAGGAGTCCCTTATCTCTGTACGATACATAATGACAGGAGAGCAAGAGTCCCTCGTGTCTGTGTGTGCTACATAATGACAGGAGAGCAGGAGTCCCTCGTGGCTGTGTGTGCTACATAATGACAGGAGAGCAGGAGTCCCTCATCTCTGTGTGCTACATAATGACAGAAGAGCAGGAGTCCCTCATGTCTGTGTGCTACATAATGACAGGAGAGCAAGAGTCCCTCATGTCTGTGTGCTACATAACGACAGCAGAGCAGGAGTCCCTCATGTCAGTGTGTGCTACATAATGACAGGAGAGCAGGAGCCCCTCTTGTCTGTGTGCTACATAATGACAGGAGAGCAGGAGCCCCTCTTGTCTGTCTGTGCTACATAATGACAGGAGAGCAGGAGTCCCTCATGTCTGTGTGCTACATAATGACAGGAGAGCAGGAGTCCATCATGTCTGGGTGATACATAATGACAGAAGAGCAGGAGTCCCTCATGTCTGTGTGCTACATAATGACAGGAGAGCAGGAGTCCCTCATGTCTGTGTGCTACATAATGACAGGAGAGCAGGAGTCCTTCATGTCTGTGTGCTACATAATGACAGGAAAGCAGGAGTCCCTCATGTCTGTGTGTGCTACATAATGATAGGAGAGCAGGAGCCCCTCATGTCTGTGTGCTACATAATGACAGGAGAGCAGGAGTCCCTCATGTCTGTGTGTGCTACATAATGACAGGAGAGCAGGAGTCCTTCATGTCTGTGTGTGCTACATAATGATAGGAGAGCAGGAGTCCCTCATGTCTGTGTGCTACATAATGACAGGAGAGCAGGAGTCCCTCATGTCTGTGTGCTACATAATGACAGGAGAGCAGGAGTCCTTCATGTCTGTGTGTGCTACATAATGAGAGGAGAGCAGGAGTCCCTCATGTCTGTGTGCTACATAATGACAGGAGAGCAGGAGACCCTCATGTCTGGGTGTGCTACATAATGACAGGAGAGCAGGAGTCCCTCATGTCTGTGTGCTACATAATGACAGGAGAGCAGGAGCCCCTCTTGTCTGTGTGCTACATAATGACAGGAGAGCAGGAGCCCCTCTTGTCTGTGTGTGCTACATAATGACAGGAGAGCAGGAGTCCCTCATGTCTGTGTGCTACATAATGACAGGAGAGCAGGAGTCCATCATGTCTGGTTGATACATAATGACAGAAGAGCAGGAGTCCCTCATCTCTGTGTGCTACATAATGACAGGAGAGCAGGAGTCCCTCATGTCTGTGTGTGCTACATAATGACAGGAGAGCAGGAGTCCTTCATGTCTGTGTGCTACATAATGACAGGAGAGCAGGAGTCCCTCATGTCTGGGTGTGTTACATAATGACAGGAGAGCAGGAGTCCTTCATGTCTGTGTGTGCTACATAATGACAGGAGAGCAGGAGCCCCTCATCTCTGTGTGCTACATAATGAGAGGAGAGCAGGAGTCCCTCGTGTCTGTGTGCTACATAATGACAGGAGAGCAGGAGTCCCTCATGTCTGGGTGTGTTACATAATGACAGGAGAGCAGGAGCCCCTCATGTCTGGGTGTGTTACATAATGACAGGAGAGCAGGAGTCCCTCGTGTCAGTGTGCTACATAATGACAGGAGAGCAGGAGTCCCTCGTGTCTGTGTGTTACATAATGACAGGAGAGCAGGAGTCCCTCGTGTCTGTGTGTGCTACATAATGACAGGAGAGCAGGAGTCCCTCATCTCTGTGTGCTACATAATGACAGGAGAGGAGGAGTCCCTCATGTCAGTGTGTGCTACATAATGACAGGAGAGCAGGAGCCCTTCATGTCTGTGTGCTACATAATGACAGGAAAGCAGGAGTCCCTCATGTCTATGTGTGCTACATAATGACAGGAGAGCAGGAGCCCTTCATGTCTGTGTGCTACATAATGACAGGAGAGCAGGAGTCCCTCATGTCAGTGTGTGCTACATATTGACAGGAGAGCAGGAGCCCCTCATGTCTGGGTGTGTTACATAATGACAGGAGAGCAGGAGTCCCTCGTGTCAGTGTGCTACATAATGACAGGAGAGCAGGAGTCCCTCATGTCTGTGTGCTACATAATGACAGGAGAGCAGGAGTCCCTCGTGTCTGTGTGTGCTACATAATGACAGTAGAGCAGGAGTCCCTCATGTCTGTGTGTCCTACATAATGACAGGAAAGCAGGAGTCGCTAATATCTGTGTGTGCTACATAATGACAGGAGAGCAGGAGTCCATCATCTCTGTGTGTGCTACATAATGACAGGAGAGCAGGAGTCCATCATCTCTGTGTGTGCTACATAATGACAGGAGAGCAGGAGTCCCTCATGTCTGTGTGCTACATAATGACAGAAGAGCAGGAGTCCTTCATCTCTGTGTCTGCTACATAATGACAGGAGAGCAGGAGCCCCTTATGTCTGTTTGTGCTACATAATTACAGGAGAGCAGGAGTCCCTCATGTCTGTGTGCTACATAATGACAGGAGAACAGGAGTCCCTCATGTCTGGGTGTGCTACATAATGACAGGAGAGCAGGAGTCCCTCATCTCTGTGTGCTGCATAATGACAGGAGAGCAGGAGTCCCTCATGTCTGTGTGCTACATAATGACAGGAGAGCAGGAGTCCCTCATGTCTGTGTGTGCTACATAATGACAGGAGAGCAGGAGCCCCTCATGTCTGTGTGTGCTGCATAATGATAGGAGAGCAGGGGTCCCTCACGTTTGTGTGCTACATAATGACAGGAGAGCAGGAGCCCCTCATGTCTGTGTGTGCTACATAATGACAGGAGAGCAGGAGCCCCTCATATCTGTGTGTGCTACATAATGACAGGAGAGCAGGAGTCCCTCATGTCTGTGTGTGCTGCATAATGACAGGAGAGCAGGAGACCCTCATGTCTGTGTGTGCTACATAATGACAGGAGAGCAGGAGTCCCTCATGTCTGTGTGTGCTGCATAATGACAGGAGAGCAGGAGTCCCTCCTGTCTGTGTGCTACATAATGACAGGAAAGCAGGAGTCCCTCATGTCTGTGTGTGCTACATAATGACAGGAGAGCAGGAGCCCCTCATGTCTGTGTGCTACATAATGACAGGAAAGCAGGAGTCCCTCATGTCTGTGTGCTACATAATGACAGGAAAGCAGGAGTCCCTCATGTCTGTGTGCTACATAATGACAGTAGAGCAGGAGTCCCTCATGTCTGTGTGTGCTACATAATGACAGGAGAGCAGGAGTCCCTCATGTCTGTGTGCTGCATAATGACAGGAGAGCAGGAGTCCCTCATGTCTGTGTGCTACATAATGACAGGAGAGCAAGAGTCCCTCGTGTCAGTGTGTGCTACATAATGACAGGAGAGCAGGAGTCCCTCGTGTCTGTGTGCTACATAATGACAGGAGAGCAGGAGTCCCTCATGTCTGTGTGCTACATAATGACAGGAGAGCAGGAGTCCCTCGTGTCTGTGTGCTACATAATGACAGGAGAGCAGGAGTCCCTCATGTCTGTGTGTGCTACATAATGACAGGAGAGCAGGAGTCCCTCATGTCTGTGTGTGCTACATAATGACAGGAGAGCAGGAATCCCTCATGTCTGTGTGCTACATAATGACAGGAGAGCAGGAGTCCCTCGTGTCTGTGTGTGCTACATAATGACAGGAGAACAGGAGCCCCTCATGTCTGTGTGCTACATAATGACAGGAGAGCAGGAGTCCCTCATGTATGTGTGCTACATAATGACAGGAGAGCAGGAGTCCCTCATGTCTCTGTGTGATACATGACGCGCCCCCTGGGCCATGTTCAGGGGATACCCGGAGCCGGATCTGTATGGGTGTAGTAGTCCTTGTGGCGGTGACCCGGTCCGTGCCCAGGGTGTCAAACTAAGTGGCAGTCTATGGCAGTAGATCGACTACGCCACCCATTGAGTGCGGCTTTGAAGCCGCCGCTGCAGAGCAGTCCGCTGAGGCCGGTGGTATATGTGCAGCAGTGATGGTATAACCCCCAACGGGAGGGGTATGGCCTCAGGGCAGCAGGTGTGGATGATGGGGGTTGTGATGATGCAGGAAGGAGAGGCAGAGTCAGGAGATGCAGTTTCAGGGTTTTTACTCACTGATGTTGCTTTAGTCACTCTGGCCTTGAGTGACCACCCGAGCCGTGCTGCGTCCACCAGGTGCGGGACTCGGCTAACCCCCAGGCAGTTCCGGAGCGTGGTCCTGAGCTTCCCTCTCACTCTCTTTCTCCTGGCCGTCCCCACCAGGGATCCACCTTTGTCCGGCTCCCTCGGGCCTCTTAGTGGTTGAACCTTCTCTGGCTTCCCTGGCCCTACTCGTGGTGTGCCTTCCTGGTGGATATGGTGAGGGTCGTGGCAAAACTTGACCACGACCTCCGGTTCCTGGTTAAGGGTTACTTCTGCCTCTGCCAGCTTGGGATCCGGTGCCCTTTTCTGCCAACCCTTCACCCTTTTTGGTCTGCTTCTGGGATCTTAGGGTTCCCTCTTTTCTGCGTCTCTGGGCCTTCCTTCTTCCTCTCCTCTCTCCACTGCAGGCTTGGCTCTGGAGCTGGGCCCAGCCGGAGCCACAGCTCCCTGTCAGCCCTCCTGGCTGAACTCCTCTGCTCTGCTTCTCCTCAGGCTCTCTGACAAAAGACCCTATTCTAAGATGGTGCCCACCTTATATACTCCCTCTATGTGTGAGCCCAGGTGACCAGCACCCAATGAGCTCCTAGCTTTACCCAGACTACTCCCCCTATCTGCCCCTACACTACTGGGATGTTCCACCCCCCTCCCACTCCAGCCAGGGACAGACGCTGTCGTACCTGCACATATACTGGTGGGAGTACCGTTGTTCTGTCCCCCGGAAATGGGATGTATGTAGTGCATGCAGCCTACTAAGCTCAGTTCCACACTCCATCCTTACCCGGGAGTGGAATACCACACCTCTGGGTCGAGGTGCAATACCCCTGTAGCAGCCGAATCCTCAGGGTGCTACATTCCCCCCTGGTAAATCACAGCACGTCCTCGGGCTGTAAAAGAATAAACATTCCAAAAACATACAATTTTTTTTTTCAAAACATCATAAACATATCAAACATTATATATATCATCAGCAGCAATAAACTCTTCATATAAAAACTTTTCATTATAAACATTCTTGTTCCTCCGGCCACGGTGCAACTTGTGACCGGGTAAAGTGCAACAGTCTCTTGTAGAAAAAAAAACAACAGTTTCCTATAAAACCGGTAGGGGGCGCCTTAGAAAGCGCAACTATATACAAGGGGAGGTATGGCCGCTCTCAGTCCTCGACCAGTGGGATTAAGGAAAGAATGACCGCTCTCAGTCCTCGGTCAGTGGGAAGAAGGAACATATTTAAACTAGCAGCATGGCATATACCCTTACGGGTAACTATTTTACAGTTTCAGTTCACCTCTTAATGGTGACGATGCCCTCCTGCTCCTTCCTGAGGGTAGGCTTCAGACCCGTCCGGGTCCTCTTGACCTTCCTCACACCGCAGCTCCTCCTCAGTCAGGCGATGTACATGAAGGGCATAGGGTCCTTTGGCACACTGGTGCCGGGTAAAGGTGACCTCATCACCCAGGTAAAGGTCACGACCTCTGTGTCCCTCCGGTAGGTGGGACTCGACATCTCTTCTTGTCACGAAGACGTCGCCGGGGGTGTGATGGTCTCTGATGAAGCCCCAACCGTGCTGCAACTGGAATTTAATTACAGTCCCGGTGGCACGGGGACCGTGGGCTGCACGGGGGTTCCTTCGGGTCCGGCTTTTCTGCTCTGCACTTTTTATTTGCAGCCGCTGCTCACGGACCCGCCTCTCTCTCCTTTCTCTGTCAAAGACCTCTAGCTGCTGCCGGCAGCACTCCGCACGCTCAGCTGCGGCCGCCCGGGTCTCTTGGGTGAACCCGATGAGGTCTTCTCCTGTGGGGTCCCACGCAAACTGCGCTTCCTCCAACGAGAGTGGGGTGATCTTGGCGGGCGCCGGAGCCGGGATCAGGGGCTCATCCAGGGGTCTTTCTTTCCGGAGTCGGGGATGGTGGTACTCCGGTGGCCACACAGGGGGCTGCCCATCCGGGCAAGTGTGCTGGGCAAATAGGTCTTCACCCAGGTGTGGCGCTGTGGACGTTGAGGGCGCGGTGGTGGTAGCGGCGCCCGGGTTCACCAGGCCTTGCGACCAGGCCTGGGGCACCCTGAAGGTGAAGGGCACCGTGAAGACGGCGGCGCCCGGGGTTACTTGGCCCAGCGACCAGGCCGGTGGCTCGGCAGAGGTAGAGGGCGCTGTTGGTACTGCGGCGCCCGGGGGTACTCGGCCTTGCGACCAGGCCGGTGGCGTCTCCCGCTTGGCCGCGCTCAGGGTTGACTCGCGTGACGTCACAGGGGGCGTGGCCGCGGCTTCTGTTTGAGGCCTAGTCGGGAGCGGTGACGGTGCAACGACGGGCACGGCAGGGGAAATTTCGGGCTCTGCGACGGGGAGCTAGGGCAGGCTCACGGCTTCTCGGCTCGGGGTAGTAACGTCCCCTTTACCTGCCTCCGTTTCTTTAGCTCCTTCCTCGGCGTCGTCTCCGGCCTTGATTCCTCCTGCGCCATCCTCAGAGGCGGTCTGACTCCTCGTCTCGGGTGGCGTGCTCCGTTGGCGGGTTCCTGCCTGCAGGGCCATCTCTCTGCTCCATGTGGCCAGTACGTCTCGCTGCACTCGGGCCATCCTTTGAGCCAAGCCCTCCAGTGCGGTCCGTGCATGCTCCCGATCTCTGGGGAGCTGCGCCAGGATCTCCACCAGGCCTTGTGGGGTTGTCGCTTGCAACAGGCTCCTGACCGCTGGGTCGGTGCTGCCTGCCTCCCCCTCCATCTCCGGGTACGACTCCTCCAGACTCCTCCAAGCTGCTCCCATCTTCTCTCTTTTGTTCTGTCTCCGCCCCCATTGAGGGCGGTCCTGGGGCAACTTGGTGATTGTCAGTTCCAGGGGCAGACCCCCCACGCTGATGGACATCTCAAGCATCACAGTCTCTACTGGTGGGGGCGGTCTCCGTTTTTGGCGCCATTCTTGGTCCTGGCCCACGATGGGAGGTGGCCTCTTGCCACCCTCTGGCACGCCCATAATGGCGTCCGCTCTGCCAAGGCGGGAAATCTTCTCAGATGGCGGGAACCGCTTCCCAGAGGCGGGAAACACTGCAGATGGCGGGAAAAGACTGCAGATGACGGGCAAATGGCGGGAACCGATCCGAGATGGCGTCCGATGGCGGGGACCATCCGGAACCGGCGGGAGACTTCTTTTTGAGGTAAATGCGAACTTTTCTTCAGGCACGCAGTACCCGGTGGTTGCGGGCACGTTATCCTGACGACTACGCCAAAAGTTGACGCGCCCCCTGGGCCATGTTCAGGGGATACCCGGAGCCGGATCTGTATGGGGGTAGTAGTCCTTGTGGCGGTGACCCGGTCCGTGCCCAGGGTGTCAAACTAAGTGGCAGTCTATGGCAGTAGATGTTAATTTGATCGACTACGCCACCCGTTGAGTGCGGCTTTGAAGCCGCCGCTGCAGAGCAGTCCGCTGAGGCCGGTGGTATATGTGCAGCAGTGATGGTATAACCCCCAACGGGAGGGGTATGGCCTCAGGGCAGCAGGTGTGGATGATGGGGGTTGTGATGATGCAGGAAGGAGAGGCAGAGTCAGGAGATGCAGTTTCAGGGTTTTTACTCACTGATGTTGCTTTAGTCACTCTGGCCTTGAGTGACCACCCGAGCCGTGCTGCGTCCACCAGGTGCGGGACTCGGCTAACCCCCAGGCAGTTCCGGAGCGTGGTCCTGAGCTTCCCTCTCACTCTCTTTCTCCTGGCCATCCCCACCAGGGATCCACCTTTGTCCGGCTCCCTCGGGCCTCTTAGTGGTTGAACCTTCTCTGGCTTCCCTGGCCCTACTCGTGGTGTGCCTTCCTGGTGGATATGGTGAGGGTCGTGGCAAAACTTGACCACGACCTCCGGTTCCTGGTTAAGGGTTACTTCTGCCTCTGCCAGCTTGGGATCCGGTGCCCTTTTCTGCCAACCCTTCACCCTTTTTGGTCTGCTTCTGGGATCTTAGGGTTCCCTCTTTTCTGCGTCTCTGGGCCTTCCTTCTTCCTCTCCTCTCTCCACTGCAGGCTTGGCTCTGGAGCTGGGCCCAGCCGGAGCCACAGCTCCCTGTCAGCCCTCCTGGCTGAACTCCTCTGCTCTGCTTCTCCTCAGGCTCTCTGACAAAAGACCCTATTCTAAGATGGTGCCCACCTTATATACTCCCTCTATGTGTGAGCCCAGGTGACCAGCACCCAATGAGCTCCTAGCTTTACCCAGACTACTCCCCCTATCTGCCCCTACACTACTGGGATGTTCCACCCCCCTCCCACTCCAGCCAGGGACAGACGCTGTCGTACCTGCACATATACTGGTGGGAGTACCGTTGTTCTGTCCCCCGGAAATGGGATGTATGTAGTGCATGCAGCCTACTAAGCTCAGTTCCACACTCCATCCTTACCCGGGAGTGGAATACCACACCTCTGGGTCGAGGTGCAATACCCCTGTAGCAGCCGAATACTCAGGGTGCTACAATACATAATGACAGAAGAGCAGGAGTCCCTCATGTCTGTGTGCTACATAATGACAGGAGAGCAGGAGTCCATCATGTCTGTGTGCTACATAATGACAGGAGAGCAGGAGTCCCTCATGTCTGTGTGCTACATAATGACAGGAAAGCAGGAGTCCCTCATGTCTGTGTGCTACATAATGACAGGAGAGCATGAGTCCCTCATGTCTGTGTGTGCTACATAATGACAGGAGAGCAGGAGTCCATCATGTCTGTGTGTGCTACATAATGACAGGAGAGCAGGAGTCCATCATGTCTGTGTGTGCTACATAATGACAGGAGAGCAGGAGTCCATCATGTCTGGGTGTGCTACATAATGACAGGAGAGCAGGAGTCCCTCATGTCTGGGTGTGCTACATAATGACAGGAGAGCAGGAGTCCCTCATCTCTGTGTGCTATATAATGAGAGGAGAGCAGGAGTCCCTCATGTCTATGTGTGCTACATAATGACAGGAGAGCAGGAGTCCCTCATCTCTGTGTGCTATATAATGAGAGGAGAGCAGGACCCCCTCATGTCTGTGTGTGCTACATAATGACAGGAGAGCAGGAGTCCATCATCTCTGTGTGCTACATAATGACAGCAGAGCAGGAGTCCCTCATGTCTGTGTGTGCTACATAATGACAGGAGAGCAGGAGTCCCTCATCTCTGTGTGCTGCATAATGACAGGAGAGCAGGAGTCCCTCATGTCTGTGTGTGCTACATAATGACAGGAGAGCAGGAGTCCCTCATCTCTGTGTGCTGCATAATGACAGGAGAGCAGGAGTCCCTCGTGTCTGTGTGTGCTACATAAGGACAGGAGAGCAGGAGTCCCTCATGTCTGTGTGCTACATAATGACAGGAAAGCAGGAGTCCCCCGTGTATGTGGGTGCTACATAATGACAGGAGAGCAGGAGTATCTCATGTCTGTGTGCTACATAATGACAGGAGAGCAAGAGTCCCTCATCTCTGTGTGCTGCATAAAGACAGGAGAGCAGGAGTCCCTCATGTCTGTGTGTGCTACATAAGGACAGGAGAGCAGGAGTCCCTCGTGTCTGTGTGCTACATAATGACAGGAGAGCAGGAGTCCCCCGTGTCTGTGGGTGCTACATAATGACAGGAGAGCAGGAGTCTCTCATGTCTGTGTGCTACATAATGACAGGAGAGCAGGAGTACCTCATCTTTGTGTGCTACATAATGACAGGAGAGCAGGAGTCCCTCATGTCTGTGTGTGCTACATAATGACAGGAGAGCAGGAGTCCCTCGTGTAAGTGTGCTACATAATGACAGGAGAGCAGAAGTCCATCAAATCTGTGTGTGCTACATAATGACAGGAGAGCAGGAGTCCCTCATGTCTGTGTGTGCTACATAATGACAGGAGAGCAGGAGTCCCTCATGTCTGTGTGTGCTATATAATGACAGGAGAGCAGGAGTCCCTCGTGTCTGTGGGTGCTACATAATGACAGGAGAGCAGGAGCCCCTCATGTCTGTGTGCTACATAATGACAGGAGAGCAGGAGTCCATCATGTCTGTGTGTGCTACATAATGACAGGAGAGCAGGAGTCCCTCATGTCTGTGTGTGCTATATAATGACAGGAGAGCAGGAGTCCCTCGTGTCTGTGGGTGCTATATAATGACAGGAGAGCAGGAGCCCCTCATGTCTGTGTGTGCTACATAATGACAGGAGAGCAGGAGCCCCTCATGTCTGTGTGCTACATAATGACAGGAGAGCAGGAGTCCCCCGTGTCTGTGGGTGCTACATAATGACAGGACAGCAGGAGTCCCTCACGTTTGTGTGCTACATAATGACAGGAGAGCAGGAGTCCCTCACGTTTGTGTGCTACATAATGACAGGAGAGCAGGAGTCCCTCATGTCTGTGTGCTACATAATGACAGAAGAGCAGGAGTCCCTCATGCCTGTGTGTGCTACATAATGACAGGAGAGCAGGAGTCCCTCATCTCTGTGTGCTACATAATGACAGGAGAGCAGGAGTCCATCATGTCTGTGTGCTACATAATGACAGGAGAGCAGGAGTCCATCATGTCTGTGTGCTACATAATGACAGGAGAGCAGGAGTCCATCATGTCTGGGTGATACATAATGACAGGAGAGCATCAGTCCCTCATGTCTGTGTGTGCTTCATAATGACAGGAGAGCAGGACCCCCTCATGTCTGTGTGCTACATAATGACAAGAGAGCAGGACCCCCTCATGTCTGTGTGCTACATAATGTCAGGAGAGCAGGAGTCCCTCATGTCTGTGTGCTACATAATGACAGGAGAGCAGGAGTCCCTCATGTCTGTGTGCTACATAATGACAGGAGAGCAGGATCCCCTCATGTCTGTGTGTGCTACATAATGACAAGAGAGCAGGAGTCCCTCATGTCTGTGTGCTACATAATGACAGGAGAGCAGGAATCCCTCAAGTCTGTGTGTGCTACATAATGACAAGAGAGCAGGAGTCCCTCATGTCTGTGTGCTACATAATGACAGGAGAGCAGGAGTCCCTCATATCTGTGTGTGCTACATAATGACAGGAGAGCAGGAGTCCCTCAAGTCTGTGTGTGCTACATAATGACAGGAGAGCAGGAGTCCCTCATGTCTGTGTGTGCTACATAATGACAGGAGAGCAGTAGTCCCTCATGTCTGTGTGTGCTACATAATGACAGGAGAGCAGGAGCCCCTCATGTCTGTGTGCTACATAATGACAGGAGAGCAGGAGTCCCTCATGTCTGTGTGCTACATAATGACAGGAGAGCAGGAGCCCCTCATGTCTGTGTGTGCTACATAATGACAGGAGAGCAGGAGTCCCTCATCTCTGTGTGCTACATAATGACAGGAGAGCAGGAGCCCCTCATGTCTGTGTGTGCTACATAATGACAGGAGAGCAGGAGTCCCTCATGTCTGGGTGTGCTACATAATGACAGGAGAGCAGGAGTCCCTCATGTCTGTGTGTGCTACATAATGACAGGAAAGCAGGAGTCCCTCATGTCTATGTGTGCTACATAATGACAGGAGAGCAGGAGTCTATCATGTCTGTGTGTGCTACATAATGACAGGAAAGCAGGAGTCCCTCATGTCTATGTGTGCTACATAATGACAGGAGAGCAGGAGTCTATCATGTCTGTGTGTGCTACATAATGACAGGAAAGCAGGAGTCCCTCATGTCTATGTGTGCTACATACTGACAGGAGAGGAGTCCCTCATGTCAGTGTGTGCTACATAATGACAGGAGAGCAGGAGTCCCTCATGTCTGTGTGCTACATAATGACAGGAGAGCAGGAGTCCCTCATGTTTGTGTGCTACATAATGACAGGAGAGCAGGAGTCCCTCATGTCTGTGTGCTACATAATGACAGGAGAGCAGGAGTCCCTCATGTTTGTGTGCTACATAATGACAGGAGAGCAGGAATCCCTCATGTCTCTGTGTGCTACATAATGACAGGAGAGCAGGAGTCCCTCATGTCTGTGTGCTACATAATGACAGGAGAGCAGGAGTCCCTCATGTCTGTGTGTGCTACATAATGACAGGAGAGCAGGAGTCCATCATGTCTGTGTGATACATAATGACAGAAGAGCAGGAGTCCCTCATGTCTGTGTGCTACATAATGACAGGAGAGCAGGAGTCCCTCATGTCTGTGTGCTACATAATGACAGGAAAGCAGGAGTCCCTCATGTCTGTGTGCTACATAATGACAGGAAAGCATGAGTCCCTCATGTCTGTGTGTGCTACATAATGACAGGAGAGCAGGAGTCCATCATGTCTGTGTGTGCTACATAATGACAGGAGAGCAGGAGTCCATCATGTCTGTGTGTGCTACATAATGACAGGAGAGCAGGAGTCCATCATGTCTGTGTGTGCTACATAATGACAGGAGAGCAGGAGTCCCTCATGTCTGTGTGCTACATAATGACAGCAGAGCAGGAGTCCCTCATGTCTGTGTGTGCTACATAATGACAGGAGAGCAGGAGTCCCTCATCTCTGTGTGCTGCATAATGACAGGAGAGCAGGAGTCCCTCATCTCTGTGTGCTGCATAATGACAGGAGAGCAGGAGTCCCTCGTGTCTGTGTGTGCTACATAAGGACAGGAGAGCAGGAGTCCCTCATGTCTGTGTGCTACATAATGACAGGAGAGCAGGAGTACCCCGTGTCTGTGGGTGCTACATAATGACAGGAGAGCAGGAGTCTCTCATATCTGTGTGCTACATAATGACAGGAGAGCAGGAGTCCCTCATCTCTGTGTGCTGCATAAAGACAGGAGAGCAGGAGTCCCTCGTGTCTGTGTGCTACATAATGACAGGAGAGCAGGAGTCCCCCGTGTCTGTGGGTGCTACATAATGACAGGAGAGCAGGAGTCTCTCATGTCTGTGTGCTACATAATGACAGGAGAGCAGGAGTACCTCATGTCTGTGTGCTACATAATGACAGGAGAGCAGGAGTCCATCATGTCTGTGTGCTACATAATGACAGGAGAGCAGGAGTTCCTCGTGTCTGTGTGCTACATAATGACAGGAGAGCAGGAGTCCCTCATGTCTGTGTGTGCTACATAATGACAGGAGAGCAGGAGTCCCTCATGTCTGTGTGCTACATAATGACAGGAGAGCAGAAGTCCATCAAATCTGTGCATGCTACATAATGACAGGAGAGCAGGAGTCCCTCATGTCTGTGTGCTACATAATGACAGGAGAGCAGGAGTCCATCATGTCTGTGTGTGCTACATAATGACAGGAGAGCAGGAGTCCCTCATGTCTGTGTGTGCTATATAATGACAGGAGAGCAGGAGTCTCTCATGTCTGTGTGCTACATAATGACAGGAGAGCAGGAGCCCCTCATGTCTGTGTGCTACATAATGACAGGAGAGCAGGAGTCCCTCATGTCTGTGTGTGCTACATAATGACAGGAGAGCAGGAGTACCTCATGTCTGTGTGTGCTACATAATGACAGGAGAGCAGGAGCCCCTCATCCCTGTGTGCTGCATAAAGACAGGAGAGCAGGAGTCCCCCGTGTCTGTGGGTGCTACATAATGACAGGAGAGCAGGAGTCCCTCATCTCTGTGTGCTGCATAAAGACAGGAGAGCAGGAGTCCCTCATCTCTGTGTGCTGCATAAAGACAGGAGAGCAGGAGTCCCTCGTGTCTGTGTGCTACATAATGACAGGAGAACAGGAGTCCCTCGTGTCTGTGTGCTACATAATGACAGGAGAGCAGAAGTCCATAAAATCTGTGTGTGCTACATAATGACAGGAGAGCAGGAGTCCCTCATGTCTGTGTGCTACATAATGACAGGAGAGCAGGAGTCCATCATGTCTGTGTGTGCTACATAATGACAGGAGAGCAGGAGTCCATCATGTCTGTGTGCTACATACTGACAGGAGAGCAGGAGTCCATCATGTCTGTGTGTGCTACATAATGACAGGAGAGCAGGAGTCCCTCATGTCTGTGTGTGCTACATAATGACAGGAGAGCAGGAGTCCTTCATGTCTGTGTGCTACATAATGACAGGAGAGCAGGAGTCCTTCATGTCTGTGTGCTACATAATGACAGGAGAGCAGGAGTCCCTCATGTCTGTGTGCTACATAATGACAGGAGATCAGGAGTCACTCATGTCTGTGTGCTACATACTGACAGGAGAGCAGGAGTCCATCATGTCTGTGTGTGCTACATAATGACAGGAGAGCAGGAGTCCCTCATGTCTGTGTGTGCTACATAATGACAGGAGAGCAGGAGTCCTTCATGTCTGTATGCTACATAATGACAGGAGAGCAGGAGTCCCTCATGTCTGTGTGCTACATAATGACAGGAGATCAGGAGTCACTCATGTGTGTGTGTGCTACATAAGGACAGGAGAGCAGGAGTCCCTCATGTCTGTGTGTGCTACATAATGACAGGAGAGCAGGAGTCCCCCGTGTCTGTGGGTGCTACATAATGACAGGAGAGCAGGAGTCCCTCATGTCTGTGTGCTACATAATGACAGGAGAGCAGGAGTCTCTTATGTCTGTGTGCTACATAATGACAGGAGAGCAGGAGTACCTCATCTCTGTGTGCTACATAATGACAGGAGAGCAGGAGTCCATCATGTCTGTGTGCTACATAATGACAGGAGAGCAGGAGTTCCTCGTGTCTGTGTGCTACATAATGACAGGAGAGCAGGAGTCCCTCATGTCTGTGTGTGCTACATAATGACAGGAGAGCAGGAGTCCCTCGTGTAAGTGTGCTACATAATGACAGGAGAGCAGAAGTCCATCAAATCTGTGTGTGCTACATAATGACAGGAGAGCAGGAGTCCCTCATGTCTGTGTGCTACATAATGACAGGAGAGGAGGAGTCCCTCATGTCTGTGTGTGCTATATAATGACAGGAGAGCAGGAGTCCCTCGTGTCTGTGGGTGCTACATAATGACAGGAGAGCAGGAGCCCCTCATCTCTGTGTGCTGCATAAAGACAGGAGAGCAGGAGTCCCTCGTGTCTGTGTGTGCTACATAAGGACAGGAGAGCAGGAGTCCCTCATGTCTGTGTGCTACATAATGACAGGAGAGCAGGAGTCCCCCGTGTCTGTGGGTGCTACATAATGACAGGAGAGCAGGAGTCTCTCATGTCTGTGTGCTACATAATGACAGGAGAGCAGGAGTCCCTCATCTCTGTGTGCTGCATAAAGACAGGAGAGCAGGAGTCCCTCATCTCTGTGTGCTGCATAAAGACAGGAGAGCAGGAGTCCCCCGTGTCTGTGGGTGCTACATAATGACAGGAGAGCAGGAGTCTCTCATGTCTGTGTGCTACATAATGACAGGAGAGCAGGAGTCCAACATGTCTGTGTGCTACATAATGACAGGAGAGCAGGAGTCCCTCATGTGTGTGTGTGCTACATAATGACAGGAGAGCAGAAGTCCATCAAATCTGTGTGTGCTACATAATGACAGGAGAGCAGGAGTCCCTCATGTCTGTGTGCTACATAATGACAGGAGAGCAGGAGTCCCTCATGTCTGTGTGTGCTACATAATGACAGGAGAGCAGGAGTCCCTCATGTCTGTGTGTGCTATATAATGACAGGAGAGCAGGAGTCCTTCATGTCTGTGTGCTACATAATGACAGGAGAGCAGGAGCCCCTCATGTCTGTGTGTGCTACATAATGACAGGAGAGCAGAAGTCCATCAAATCTGTGTGCTACATAATGACAGGAGAGCAGGAGTCCCTCATGTCTGTGTGTGCTACATAATGACAGGAGAGCAGGAGTCCCTCATGTCTGTGTGTGCTACATAATGACAGGAGAGCAGAAGTCCCTCATGTCTGTGTGTGCTACATAATGACAGGAGAGCAGGAGTCCCTCATGTCTGTGTGTGCTACATAATGACAGGAGAGCAGGAGTCCTTCATGTCTGTGTGCTACATAATGACAGGAGAGCAGGAGTCCTTCATGTCTGTGTGCTACATAATGACAGGAGAGCAGGAGTCCCTCATGTCTGTGTGCTACATAATGACAGGAGATCAGGAGTCACTCATGTCTGTGTGCTACATACTGACAGGAGAGCAGGAGTCCATCATGTCTGTGTGTGCTACATAATGACAGGAGAGCAGGAGTCCCTCATGTCTGTGTGTGCTACATAATGACAGGAGAGCAGGAGTCCTTCATGTCTGTATGCTACATAATGACAGGAGAGCAGGAGTCCCTCATGTCTGTGTGCTACATAATGACAGGAGATCAGGAGTCACTCATGTCTGTGTGTGCTACATAAGGACAGGAGAGCAGGAGTCCCTCATGTCTGTGTGTGCTACATAATGACAGGAGAGCAGGAGTCCCCCGTGTCTGTGGGTGCTACATAATGACAGGAGAGCAGGAGTCCCTCATGTCTGTGTGCTACATAATGACAGGAGAGCAGGAGTCTCTTATGTCTGTGTGCTACATAATGACAGGAGAGCAGGAGTACCTCATCTCTGTGTGCTACATAATGACAGGAGAGCAGGAGTCCATCATGTCTGTGTGCTACATAATGACAGGAGAGCAGGAGTTCCTCGTGTCTGTGTGCTACATAATGACAGGAGAGCAGGAGTCCCTCATGTCTGTGTGTGCTACATAATGACAGGAGAGCAGGAGTCCCTCGTGTAAGTGTGCTACATAATGACAGGAGAGCAGAAGTCCATCAAATCTGTGTGTGCTACATAATGACAGGAGAGCAGGAGTCCCTCATGTCTGTGTGCTACATAATGACAGGAGAGGAGGAGTCCCTCATGTCTGTGTGTGCTATATAATGACAGGAGAGCAGGAGTCCCTCGTGTCTGTGGGTGCTACATAATGACAGGAGAGCAGGAGCCCCTCATCTCTGTGTGCTGCATAAAGACAGGAGAGCAGGAGTCCCTCGTGTCTGTGTGTGCTACATAAGGACAGGAGAGCAGGAGTCCCTCATGTCTGTGTGCTACATAATGACAGGAGAGCAGGAGTCCCCCGTGTCTGTGGGTGCTACATAATGACAGGAGAGCAGGAGTCTCTCATGTCTGTGTGCTACATAATGACAGGAGAGCAGGAGTCCCTCATCTCTGTGTGCTGCATAAAGACAGGAGAGCAGGAGTCCCTCATCTCTGTGTGCTGCATAAAGACAGGAGAGCAGGAGTCCCCCGTGTCTGTGTGCTACATAATGACAGGAGAGCAGGAGTCTCTCATGTCTGTGTGCTACATAATGACAGGAGAGCAGGAGTCCAACATGTCTGTGTGCTACATAATGACAGGAGAGCAGGAGTCCCTCATGTCTGTGTGTGCTACATAATGACAGGAGAGCAGAAGTCCATCAAATCTGTGTGTGCTACATAATGACAGGAGAGCAGGAGTCCCTCATGTCTGTGTGCTACATAATGACAGGAGAGCAGGGGTCTATCATGTCTGTGTGCTACATAATGACAGGAGAGCAGGAGTCTATCATGTCTGTGTGTGCTACATAATGACAGGAGAGCAGGAGTCCCTCATGTCTGTGTGTGCTATATAATGACAGGAGAGCAGGAGTCCTTCATGTCTGTGTGCTACATAATGACAGGAGAGCAGGAGCCCCTCATGTCTGTGTGTGCTACATAATGACAGGAGAGCAGAAGTCCATCAAATCTGTGTGCTACATAATGACAGGAGAGCAGGAGTCCCTCATGTCTGTGTGTGCTACATAATGACAGGAGAGCAGGAGTCCCTCATGTCTGTGTGTGCTACATAATGACAGGAGAGCAGAAGTCCCTCATGTCTGTGTGTGCTACATAATGACAGGAGAGCAGGAGTCCCTCATGTCTGTGTGTGCTACATAATGACAGGAGAGCAGGAGTCTCTCATGTCTGTGTGCTACATAATGACAGGAGAGCAGGAGTCCAACATGTCTGTGTGCTACATAATGACAGGAGAGCAGGAGCCCCTCATGTCTGTGTGTGCTACATAATGACAGGAGAGCAGAAGTCCATCAAATCTGTGTGTGCTACATAATGACAGGAGAGCAGGAGTCCCTCATGTCTGTGTGCTACATAATGACAGGAGAGCAGGAGTCTATCATGTCTGTGTGCTACATAATGACAGGAGAGCAGGAGTCTATCATGTCTGTGTGTGCTACATAATGACAGGAGAGCAGGAGTCCCTCATGTCTGTGTGTGCTATATAATGACAGGAGAGCAGGAGTCCTTCATGTCTGTGTGCTACATAATGACAGGAGAGCAGGAGCCCCTCATGTCTGTGTGTGCTACATAATGACAGGAGAGCAGAAGTCCATCAAATCTGTGTGCTACATAATGACAGGAGAGCAGGAGTCCCTCATGTCTGTGTGTGCTACATAATGACAGGAGAGCAGGAGTCCCTCATGTCTGTGTGTGCTACATAATGACAGGAGAGCAGAAGTCCCTCATGTCTGTGTGTGCTACATAATGACAGGAAAGCAGGAGTCCCTCATGTCTGTGTGTGCTACATAATGACAGGAGAGCAGAAGTCCATCAAATCTGTGTGTGCTACATAATGACAGGAAAGCAGGAGTCCCTCATGTCTGTGTGTGCTACATAATGACAGGAGAGCAGGAGTCCCTCATGTCTGTGTGTGCTACATAATGACAGGAGAGCAGAAGTCCATCAAATCTGTGTGTGCTACATAATGACAGGAGAGCAGGAGTCCCTCATGTCTGTGTGCTACATAATGACAGGAGAGCAGGAGTCTATCATGTCTTTGTGTGCTACATAATGACAGGAGAGCAGGAGTCCCTCATGTCTGTGTGTGCTATATAATGACAGGAGAGCAGGAGTCCTTCATGTCTGTGTGCTACATAATGACAGGAGAGCAGGAGTCCTTCATGTCTGTGTGCTAGATAATGACAGGAGAGCAGGAGTCCCTCATGTCTGTGTGCTACATAATGACAGGAGATCAGGAGTCCATCATGTCTGTGTGTGCTACATAATGACAGGAGAGCAGGAGTCCCTCATGTCTGTGTGCTACATAATGACAGGAGAGCAGGAGTCCCTCATGTCTGTGTGTGCTACATAATGACAGGAGAGCAGGAGTTCCTCATGTCTGTGTGTGCTACATAATGACAGGAGAGCAGGACCCCCTCATGTCTGTGTGCTACATAATGACAGGAGAGCAGGAGTCCCTCATGTCTGTGTGCTACATAATGACAGGAGAGCAGGAGTCCCTCATGTATGAGTGCTACATAATGACAGGAGAGCAGGAATCCCTCATGTCTGTGTGTGCTACATAATGACAGAAGAGCAGGAGTCCCTCATGTCTGTGTGTGCTACATAATGACAGAAGAGCAGGAGTGCCTCACGTCTGTGTACTACATAATGACAGGAGAGCAGGAGTCCCTCATTTCTTTGTGTGTTACATAATGACAGGAGAGCAGGAGTCCCTCACGTCTGTGTGTGCTGCATAATGACAGAAGAGCAGGAGTCCCTCATGTCTGTGTGTTACAAGCAGACAGGAGAGCTGGAGTCCCTCACGTCTGTGTGTGCTACATAATGACAGGAGAGCAGGAGTCCCTCATGTCTGTGTGTTACATGCAGACAGGAGAGCAGGAACCCCTCATGTACGTGTGTGCTACATAATGACAGGAGAGCAGGAGTCCCTCATGTCTGTGTGTGCTACATAATGACAGGAGAGCAGGAGTCCCTCATGTCTGTGTGTGCTACATAATGACAGGAGAGCAGGAGTCCCTCATGTCTGTGTGTGCTACATAATGACAGGAGAGCAGGAGTCCCTCGTGTCTGTGTGCTACATAATGACAGGAGAGCAGGAGTCCCTCGTGTCTGTGTGCTACATAATGACAGGAGAGCAGGAGTCCCTCGTGTCTGTGTGCTACATTATGACAGGAGAGCAGGAGTCCCTCATGTCTGTGTGTGCTACATAATGACAGGAGAGCAGGAGTCCCTCGTGTCTGTGTGCTACATAATGACAGGAGAGCAGGAGTCCCTCATGTCTGTGTGTGCTACATTATGACAGGAGAGCAGGAGTTCCTCATGTCTGTGTGTGCTACATAATGACAGGAGAGCAGGACCCCCTCATGTCTGTGTGCTACATAATGACAGGAGAGCAGGAGTCCCTCATGTCTGTGTGCTACATAATGACAGGAGAGCAGGAGTCCCTCATGTATGAGTGCTACATAATGACAGGAGAGCAGGAATCCCTCATGTCTGTGTGTGCTACATAATGACAGAAGAGCAGGAGTCCCTCATGTCTGTGTGTGCTACATAATGACAGAAGAGCAGGAGTGCCTCACGTCTGTGTGATACATAATGACAGGAGAGCAGGAGTCCCTCATTTCTTTGTGTGTTACATAATGACAGGAGAGCAGGAGTCCCTCACGTCTGTGTGTGCTGCATAATGACAGAAGAGCAGGAGTCCCTCATGTCTGTGTGTTACAAGCAGACAGGAGAGCTGGAGTCCCTCACGTCTGTGTGTGCTACATAATGACAGGAGAGCAGGAGTCCCTCATGTCTGTGTGTTACATGCAGACAGGAGAGCAGGAACCCCTCATGTACGTGTGTGCTACATAATGACAGGAGAGCAGGAGTCCCTCATGTCTGTGTGTGCTACATAATGACAGGAGAGCAGGAGTCCCTCATGTCTGTGTGTGCTACATAATGACAGGAGAGCAGGAGTCCCTCATGTCTGTGTGTGCTACATAATGACAGGAGAGCAGGAGTCCCTCGTGTCTGTGTGCTACATAATGACAGGAGAGCAGGAGTCCCTCGTGTCTGTGTGCTACATAATGACAGGAGAGCAGGAGTCCCTCGTGTCTGTGTGCTACATTATGACAGGAGAGCAGGAGTCCCTCATGTCTGTGTGTGCTACATAATGACAGGAGAGCAGGAGTCCCTCGTGTCTGTGTGCTACATAATGACAGGAGAGCAGGAGTCCCTCATGTCTGTGTGTGCTACATTATGACAGGAGAGCAGGAGTCCCTCATGTCTGTGTGTGCTACATAATGACAGGAGAGCAGGAGTCCCTCCTGTCTGTGTGCTACATAATGACAGGAGAGCAGGAGTCCCTCATGTCTGTGTGTGCTACATAATGACAGGAGAGCAGGAGTCCCTCATGTCTGTGTGTGCTACATAATGACAGGAGAGCATGAGCCCCTCATCTCTGTGTGCTACATAATGAGAGGAGAGCAGGAGTCCCTCATGTCTGTGTGCTACATAATGACAGGAGAGCAGGAGTCCCTCATGTCTGGGTGTGCTACATAATGACAGGAGAGCAGGAGTCCCTCATGTCTGTGTGTGCTACATAATGACAGGAGAGCAGGAGTACCTCGTGTCTGTGTGCTACATAATGACAGGAGAGCAGGAGTCCCTCGTGTCTGTGTGCTACATAATGACAGGAGAGCAGGAGTCCCTCGTGTCTGTGTGCTACATAATGACAGGAGAGCAGGAGCCCCCCCTCGTGTCTGTGTGCTACATAATGACAGGAGAGCAGGAGCCCCTCATGTCTGTGCGCTACGTAATGACAGGAGAGCAGGAGTCCCTCATGTCTGTGTGCTACATAATGACAGGAGAGCAGGAGTACCTCATGTCTGTGTGCTACATAATGACAGGAGAGCAGGAGTCCATCATGTCTGTGTGCTACATAATGACAGGAGAGCAGGAGTTCCTCGTGTCTGTGTGCTACATAATGACAGGAGAGCAGGAGTCCCTCATGTCTGTGTGTGCTACATAATGACAGGAGAGCAGGAGTCCCTCATGTCTGTGTGCTACATAATGACAGGAGAGCAGAAGTCCATCAAATCTGTGTGTGCTACATAATGACAGGAGAGCAGGAGTCCCTCATGTCTGTGTGCTACATAATGACAGGAGAGCAGGAGTCCATCATGTCTGTGTGTGCTACATAATGACAGGAGAGCAGGAGTCCCTCATGTCTGTGTGTGCTATATAATGACAGGAGAGCAGGAGTCCCTCATGTCTGTGTGCTACATAATGACAGGAGAGCAGGAGCCCCTCATGTCTGTGTGCTACATAATGACAGGAGAGCAGGAGTCCCTCATGTCTGTGTGTGCTACATAATGACAGGAGAGCAGGAGTACCTCATGTCTGTGTGTGCTACATAATGACAGGAGAGCAGGAGCCCCTCATCCCTGTGTGCTGCATAAAGACAGGAGAGCAGGAGTCCCCCGTGTCTGTGGGTGCTACATAATGACAGGAGAGCAGGAGTCCCTCATCTCTGTGTTCTGCATAAAGACAGGAGAGCAGGAGTCCCTCATCTCTGTGTGCTGCATAAAGACAGGAGAGCAGGAGTCCCTCGTGTCTGTGTGTGCTACATAAGGACAGGAGAGCAGGAGTCCCTAGTGTCTGTGTGCTACATAATGACAGGAGAGCAGGAGTCCCCCGTGTCTGTGGGTGCTGCATAATGACAGGAGAGCAGGAGTACCTCATCTCTGTGTGCTACATAATGACAGGAGAGCAGGAGTCCATCATGTCTGTGTGCTACATAATGACAGGAGAGCAGGAGTCCCTCATGTCTGTGTGCTACATAATGACAGGAGAGCAGGAGTCCATCATGTCTGTGTGCTACATAATGACAGGAGAGCAGGAGTCCCTCATGTCTGTGTGTGCTACATAATGACAGGAGAGCAGGACTCCCTCATGTCTGAGTGTGCTACATAATGACAGGAGAGCAGGAGTCCCTCGTGTAAGTGTGCTACATAATGACAGGAGAGCAGAAGTCCATAAAATCTGTGTGTGCTACATAATGACAGGAGAGCAGGAGTCCCTCATGTCTGTGTGCTACATAATGACAGGAGAGCAGGAGTCCATCATGTCTGTGTGCTACATACTGACAGGAGAGCAGGAGTCCATCATGTCTGTGTGTGCTACATAATGACAGGAGAGCAGGAGTCCCTCATGTCTGTGTGTGCTACATAATGACAGGAGAGCAGGAGTCCTTCATGTCTGTGTGCTACATAATGACAGGAGAGCAGGAGTCCTTCATGTCTGTGTGCTACATAATGACAGGAGAGCAGGAGTCCCTCATGTCTGTGTGCTACATAATGACAGGAGATCAGGAGTCACTCATGTCTGTGTGCTACATACTGACAGGAGAGCAGGAGTCCATCATGTCTGTGTGTGCTACATAATGACAGGAGAGCAGGAGTCCCTCATGTCTGTGTGTGCTACATAATGACAGGAGAGCAGGAGTCCTTCATGTCTGTGTGCTACATAATGACAGGAGAGCAGGAGTCCTTCATGTCTGTATGCTACATAATGACAGGAGAGCAGGAGTCCCTCATGTCTGTGTGCTACATAATGACAGGAGATCAGGAGTCACTCATGTCTGTGTGTGCTACATAAGGACAGGAGAGCAGGAGTCCCTCATGTCTGTGTGTGCTACATAATGACAGGAGAGCAGGAGTCCCCCGTGTCTGTGGGTGCTACATAATGACAGGAGAGCAGGAGTCCCTCATGTCTGTGTGCTACATAATGACAGGAGAGCAGGAGTCTCTTATGTCTGTGTGCTACATAATGACAGGAGAGCAGGAGTACCTCATCTCTGTGTGCTACATAATGACAGGAGAGCAGGAGTCCATCATGTCTGTGTGCTACATAATGACAGGAGAGCAGGAGTTCCTCGTGTCTGTGTGCTACATAATGACAGGAGAGCAGGAGTCCCTCATGTCTGTGTGTGCTACATAATGACAGGAGAGCAGGAGTCCCTCGTGTAAGTGTGCTACATAATGACAGGAGAGCAGAAGTCCATCAAATCTGTGTGTGCTACATAATGACAGGAGAGCAGGAGTCCCTCATGTCTGTGTGCTACATAATGACAGGAGAGGAGGAGTCCCTCATGTCTGTGTGTGCTATATAATGACAGGAGAGCAGGAGTCCCTCGTGTCTGTGGGTGCTACATAATGACAGGAGAGCAGGAGCCCCTCATCTCTGTGTGCTGCATAAAGACAGGAGAGCAGGAGTCCCTCATGTCTGTGTGTGCTACATAAGGACAGGAGAGCAGGAGTCCCTCATGTCTGTGTGCTACATAATGACAGGAGAGCAGGAGTCCCCCGTGTCTGTGGGTGCTACATAATGACAGGAGAGCAGGAGTCTCTCATGTCTGTGTGCTACATAATGACAGGAGAGCAGGAGTCCCTCATCTCTGTGTGCTGCATAAAGACAGGAGAGCAGGAGTCCCTCATCTCTGTGTGCTGCATAAAGACAGGAGAGCAGGAGTCCCTCGTGTCTGTGTGCTACATAATGACAGGAGAGCAGGAGTCCCCCGTGTCTGTGTGTGCTACATAAGGACAGGAGAGCAGGAGTCCCTCGTGTCTGGGTGCTACATAATGACAGGAGAGCAGGAGTCCCCCGTGTCTGTGGGTGCTACATAATGACAGGAGAGCAGGAGTCTCTCATGTCTGTGTGCTACATAATGACAGGAGAGCAGGAGTCCAACATGTCTGTGTGCTACATAATGACAGGAGAGCAGGAGCCCCTCATGTCTGTGTGTGCTACATAATGACAGGAGAGCAGAAGTCCATCAAATCTGTGTGTGCTACATAATGACAGGAGAGCAGGAGTCCCTCATGTCTGTGTGCTACATAATGACAGGAGAGCAGGAGTCTATCATGTCTGTGTGCTACATAATGACAGGAGAGCAGGAGTCTATCATGTCTGTGTGTGCTACATAATGACAGGAGAGCAGGAGTCCCTCATGTCTCTGTGTGCTATATAATGACAGGAGAGCAGGAGTCCTTCATGTCTGTGTGCTACATAATGACAGGAGAGCAGGAGCCCCTCATGTCTGTGTGTGCTACATAATGACAGGAGAGCAGAAGTCCATCAAATCTGTGTGCTACATAATGACAGGAGAGCAGGAGTCCCTCATGTCTGTGTGTGCTACATAATGACAGGAGAGCAGGAGTCCCTCATGTCTGTGTGTGCTACATAATGACAGGAGAGCAGAAGTCCCTCATGTCTGTGTGTGCTACATAATGACAGGAGAGCAGAAGTCCATCAAATCTGTGTGTGCTACATAATGACAGGAAAGCAGGAGTCCCTCATGTCTGTGTGTGCTACATAATGACAGGAGAGCAGGAGTCCCTCATGTCTGTGTGTGCTACATAATGACAGGAGAGCAGAAGTCCATCAAATCTGTGTGTGCTACATAATGACAGGAGAGCAGGAGTCCCTCATGTCTGTGTGCTACATAATGACAGGAGAGCAGGAGTCTATCATGTCTGTGTGTGCTACATAATGACAGGAGAGCAGGAGTCCCTCATGTCTGTGTGTGCTATATAATGACAGGAGAGCAGGAGTCCTTCATGTCTGTGTGCTACATAATGACAGGAGAGCAGGAGTCCTTCATGTCTGTGTGCTAGATAATGACAGGAGAGCAGGAGTCCCTCATGTCTGTGTGCTACATAATGACAGGAGATCAGGAGTCCATCATGTCTGTGTGTGCTACATAATGACAGGAGAGCAGGAGTCCCTCATGTCTGTGTGCTACATAATGACAGGAGAGCAGGAGTCCCTCATGTCTGTGTGTGCTACATAATGACAGGAGAGCAGGAGTTCCTCATGTCTGTGTGTGCTACATAATGACAGGAGAGCAGGACCCCCTCATGTCTGTGTGCTACATAATGACAGGAGAGCAGGAGTCCCTCATGTCTGTGTGCTACATAATGACAGGAGAGCAGGAGTCCCTCATGTATGTGTGCTACATAATGACAGGAGAGCAGGAATCCCTCATGTCTGTGTGTGCTACATAATGACAGAAGAGCAGGAGTCCCTCATGTCTGTGTGTGCTACATAATGACAGAAGAGCAGGAGTGCCTCACGTCTGTGTGATACATAATGACAGGAGAGCAGGAGTCCCTCATTTCTTTGTGTGTTACATAATGACAGGAGAGCAGGAGTCCCTCACGTCTGTGTGTGCTGCATAATGACAGAAGAGCAGGAGTCCCTCATGTCTGTGTGTTACAAGCAGACAGGAGAGCTGGAGTCCCTCACGTCTGTGTGTGCTACATAATGACAGGAGAGCAGGAGTCCCTCATGTCTGTGTGTTACATGCAGACAGGAGAGCAGGAACCCCTCATGTACGTGTGTGCTACATAATGACAGGAGAGCAGGAGTCCCTCATGTCTGTGTGTGCTACATAATGACAGGAGAGCAGGAGTCCCTCATGTCTGTGTGTGCTACATAATGACAGGAGAGCAGGAGTCCCTCATGTCTGTGTGTGCTACATAATGACAGGAGAGCAGGAGTCCCTCGTGTCTGTGTGCTACATAATGACAGGAGAGCAGGAGTCCCTCGTGTCTGTGTGCTACATAATGACAGGAGAGCAGGAGTCCCTCGTGTCTGTGTGCTACATTATGACAGGAGAGCAGGAGTCCCTCATGTCTGTGTGTGCTACATAATGACAGGAGAGCAGGAGTCCCTCGTGTCTGTGTGCTACATAATGACAGGAGAGCAGGAGTCCCTCATGTCTGTGTGTGCTACATAATGACAGGAGAGCAGGAGTCCCTCCTGTCTGTGTGCTACATAATGACAGGAGAGCAGGAGTCCCTCATGTCTGTGTGTGCTACATAATGACAGGAGAGCAGGAGTCCCTCATGTCTGTGTGTGCTACATAATGACAGGAGAGCATGAGCCCCTCATCTCTGTGTGCTACATAATGAGAGGAGAGCAGGAGTCCCTCGTGTCTGTGTGCTACATAATGACAGGAGAGCAGGAGTCCCTCATGTCTGGGTGTGCTACATAATGACAGGAGAGCAGGAGTCCCTCATGTCTGTGTGTGCTACATAATGACAGGAGAGCAGGAGTACCTCGTGTCTGTGTGCTACATAATGACAGGAGAGCAGGAGTCCCTCGTGTCTGTGTGCTACATAATGACAGGAGAGCAGGAGTCCCTCGTGTCTGTGTGCTACATAATGACAGGAGAGCAGGAGCCCCCCCTCGTGTCTGTGTGCTACATAATGACAGGAGAGCAGGAGCCCCTCATGTCTGTGCGCTACGTAATGACAGGAGAGCAGGAGTCCCTCATGTCTGTGTGCTACATAATGACAGGAGAGCAGGAGTCCATCATGTCTGTGTGTGCTACATAATGACAGGAGAGCAGGAGCCCCTCTTTTCTGTGTTCTACATAATGACAGGAGAGCAGGAGTCCCTCATGTCTGTGTGTGCTACATAATGACAGGAGAGCAGGAGTCCCTCAAGTCTGTGTGTGCTACATAATGACAGGAGAGCAGGAGTCCCTCATGTCTGTGTGTGCTACATAATGACAGGAGAGCAGGAGTCCCTCATGTCTGTGTGCTACATAATGACAGGAGAGCAGGAGTCCCTCATGTCTGTGTGTGCTACATAATGACAGGAGAGCAGGAGCCCCTCTTGTCTGTGTTCTACATAATGACAGGAGAGCAGGAGCCCCTCTTTTCTGTGTTCTACATAATGACAGGAGAGCAGGAGCCCCTCATGTCTGTGTGTGCTACATAATGACAGGAGAGCAGGAGTCCCTCATGTCTGTGTGTGCTACATAATGACAGGAGAGCAGGAGTCCCTCATGTCTGTGTGTGCTACATAATGACAGGAGAGCAGGAGTCCCTCATGTCTGTGTGCTACATAATGACAGGAGAGCAGGAGTCCCTCATGTCTGTGTGTGCTACATAATGACAGGAGAGCAGGAGCCCCTCTTGTCTGTGTTCTACATAATGACAGGAGAGCAGGAGCCCCTCATGTCTGTGTGCTACATAATGACAGGAGAGCAGGAGTCCCTCATGTCTGTGTGTGCTATACAGACAGGAGAGCAGGAGTCCCTCGTGTCTGTGTGTGCTACATAATGACAGGAGAGCAGGAGTCCCTCATGTCTGTGTGTGCTACATAATGACAGGAGAGCAGGAGTCCCTCATGTCTGTGTGTTACATGCAGACAGGAGAGCAGGAGTCCCTCATGTCTGTGTGCTACATAATGATAGGAGAGCAGGAGCCCCTCATGTCTGTGTGTGCTACATAATGACAGGAGAGCAGGAGTCCCTCATATCTCTGTGTGCTACATAATGACAGGAGAGCAGGAGTCCCTCATGTCAGTGTGTGCTACAAAATGACAGGAGAGCAGGAGTCCCTCATGTCTGTGTGCTACATAATGACAGGAGAGCAGGAGTCCCTCATGTCTGTGTGCTACATAATGACAGGAGAGCAGGAGTCCCTCATGTCTGGGTGTGCTACATAATGACAGGAGAGCAGGAGTCCATCATGTCTGGGTGTGCTACATAATGACAGGAGAGCAGGAGTCCCTCATGTCTGGGTGTGCTACATAATGACAGGAGAGCAGGAGTCCATCATGTCTGGGTGTGCTACATAATGACAGGAAAGCAGGAGCCCCTCATGTCTGTGTGTTACATAATGACAGGAGAGCAGGAGCCCCTCATGTCTGGGTGTGCTGTGTTTGGGAGACATCAGAGCAGTTCATCTCCACTAGCTCAGAGACAACTGAAAAGTAGAACGAGAGCCGGCAGAGGGGAAAGCTGATGATAAATACAGGATACACGATATATAATGGCCAGAAAAAGTGTTATTCATCGTGTACAGCCTTGACACCCTTTTCGGATGTCACCTGAAATAAGACAATGCTTGACTGACTATTAGGCGTCACATATTTTTTAACCTAAAAATGACATGATGTTAAGCGATGGAGCGTCACCAGTGTTTTATGTGCAGTGTGACCATCGCCTTGTACGGCAATATTTGCTGCCATTAGTCATCTGTTTATATCTAGTTAAGAAAATTTACAAACGAAATAAAAATAAACAAAAACTTCAATGAAAATGAAGTCTAGATGGGAAGAAGACCGACATATAAATGTCACTAATTATTACACAGATATGAGGACTGATTCCTCTGCCGCACCAGATTTACAGACTGAGATAAACAGACTATTCTAAGATGTTCCCCGCTAAACATTTTGGAGTCTTTAACGTTTTTAAGTCACTTAACTATTCCCCGAAGGGATTACACGCGACAAGTAAAAGAATGAAGGATTATTTCTGTTTGTTTGTTTTAAAGCCAAAAATGAGCACTCGTCTCTGCACCTGCCTTCAGTTTCGGGAAGAGAAGCAGGGGGCAGCTACTACTGTCGGCCATATTAGCGCTCAGGGACCTGATTTGTTGGTCACTCAGAGGCTCCTCCCCCTTCAGTCTCTCAGCTCTTCCTGGCAGCCAATCACTGCATGGAACCCCTTCCTCCAATCTCACTGTACAGAGACATACCTGTTTGGAGCTTTGCCTCTAGGGTTGGATGAATACTTTGGCGTCATTTACTAAATGGTCATTGTCAATTCGACAAACTTGGCATCAATCAATACTACAAGTGAATATAAGAATCTTTATAGTATATCTTATCAAGAGAAATCAGTCTTTTCTTGATTTATTAGCTACTTCTCCACTGATAAAACCTGTTTCGGCCAGATGCTCACTGAGGGAGCAGATTACAGCTGGCTATTGAGGTCTATGGGGAGGAGAACAGAGTGAGAAGTAGAGTGAAAGAGAAGCACAGACTGTATTGCTCCTTTCTAGTAAGTGTTTTATCTCACCCCATGGCTGGATTAACATCTACACTGCTCTGTAGTGTTCTCCATGTGCTGGTTTCTAGTAAATGTCTATCTCACCCCAGAAATGGAATCAGAGCTACAGTGCTCAGTTCTGCTGAATAATGTCCTCCATGCTACTACTTTCTAGTAAATGTTTATCTTGCCCCAGAGCTGGATTCACAGCTACACTCCTCAGTACTGATATATAAACAGGAGGATTGGTCGGAGTTTTAAGAATAAGATATAAATTTTATCAATTATAAAAATTCATGCTTAGTAGAAAATGAATATATACACAGCTCAGTATTGATGTGTAATATCCTATAAGCTGCTACTTCCTGTTTATCTCAACCCAGAGCTGGGTTTACAGCTACAATGTTTAGTATTCGTGTGTAATGCTTGAACATTTCTAGTAAATATTTATCTCAATACAGAATTGGATTCACAGCTACACTTCTCAGTGCTGCTGTATATTATCATCCATGCTGCTTCTTTCTAGGAAATGTTTATCTCACTCCAGAAATGTAATCAGAGCTACATTCCTCAGTTCTGCTGCATAATGTCCCCCATGCTTTTCCTTTCCAGTAAACGTTTTTCTTACCCCAGAGTTAGATTCACAGACACACTGGTTAGTACTGATGTGTAATGTCCCCCATGCTGCTACTTCCTGCTTATCTAACCATAGAGCTGGATTCACAGCTACACCACCCAGTGCTGCTGTATAATGTCCTCTATGCTACTGCTTTGTAGTAAATGTTTATTTTACCCAAGAGCTGGATTCACAGTTACACTGTTCAGTATTGATGTGCAATATCCTCCATGCTTCTGATTTCTAGTAAATGTTTATCTCACCGAAGAGCTGTATTCACAGCTACACTGCTCAGGGCTGCAGTGTAATGTCCTCCATGCTACTGCTTTCTAGTAAATAAAACCTAAGATAGAACAAAATGAACATACACCCTGCTATAAGTAAGTAAAGAGCAATTGTGCATATAAATAATATAGGATACTCAGTAAACATTGTTTTTATTTTAAAAAAAATGTAAAACACATCCAACCAGCACCATTGCAGGATGTCCACAATTGGGCTGTGGTCCTGCTCGGTCCTTATTCACATTGAGGTAAATTTTGACATATTGAAAGGTTTTAATACTAGAGGTTAGGACCGTCCCAATTGGGTACACCTTGTCGCTGGTGGGATGGGTTTTACGTTTTTTTGTAATCCAAAACAGTGTTTACTAAGTGCTCTATGTTATTTGTATGCACTATAGCTTTTACTTAGTTACTTACAGCCGGGTACATGCTCATTTTGTTTCTATCTTAGATTTTGTATTTTGTGAACACGCTCTTAGATATTGCTTGTTTAGCAACTTGTGCTCCGGCTCATTTCTTTTGGTTTTGCTTTCCAGTAAATGTTTATCTTACCCCAGAGCTGGATTCACAGCTACACTGTTCAGTATTGATACATAATGTCCTCCATACTGCTGCTGCTGCTTCTGAGCATCTGCTACATATGGACAGCAGAGAAATGATCCCTCATGTCTATTTGTAGAAGACATTATGACAGCCAGTCTCTGCCCATTCACTCAGATAAGAGCAGTAATATTGCAGACATTGCATCTTCACCGTATGTTATCAGTCGCTATGTTATTGAACGGAGGTTCCAGCTCTGCTACATCTTCACTTGTTGCACATACATCCTGATGCCCTTTTAAAAAACAACAATTTCTGGGTAAATACAATTATTTCTGTGTTGTTTTTTTAGTTTTTCTCTTTGCAGTTGCCAAAAAAAGCAATAATTCTCGTCTGCAGCGGATTCATAGTCATCTGATTCATGCGGCATCATGAAACATTTCCTGGATTAGTTTTCATAGTATTATCTGATTTGGAGGGTAACGCAGAGGAATGAATGACGACTGCTACGTGCAAAGAGCAACACAGCCACCTAATGAGCACCGTCAGCCGAGGGTGGGCAGGAAGGGTGCACCACCATGGGCAACGGGTGGGAAAATGGCCTGAATCCGCCGGGTCAGAGATCTACCTGACTATCTGCTCTTCTATCCTGGATGTTACTGGTTTGTGCTTTCTTCCACGAGTTCTGGTTTTGCTCACAGATATTCTGCAATACCTCGAAAGTCTTAAAGGAATTCTCCACTTCTGGAAAATGTTAAAAAGATTTATTTTCCAGACACTTTAGAAATGTTTATATTCAGTAACTTTATGATTTTTAAGGCATCTAACTGATCTGCAAAAACGGATGATTGCGTAGTGGACCTCTGACCAGATCCTCGAAATATCGACAGTCGTTTTATACACCACAGACTACCTAAATATAGATCCCCAAAACAAATACAGACCCCCAGACCAGATCTGCTAAATCAATACAAACCCCAAACCTGGGTCCGTACATCTCTCTCCTGTGTAGTGCCCGAGAGACGGGAGAGATGAGAAGAATTGCGTATCAAAGTCTGGTCTGGGCTTTGTCTTTAGGGGGTTCAGTTTGGGGTCTATGCCGGTATAAATGGTCTGGTCTGGGATCCATACTAGTTTAAACTAATATAGACCCCAGACCAGATTCTCTAAAACAAAAGACAGACTCCAGGCAAAACTTTTTAAATTAGTACAGACCCCACATAAGACCCCTAAAATAAAGCAAGAGCCCACGTCAGACTTTGCAGATTCTAACTTCTCATTTCTTCAGCTTTGCACAATCCTCTCTCTCGAGCACTGAATCCGAGACCAGACCTTTTAAATTAGAATATACCCCAAACCAGACCCTTTAAACTAGTATAGACCCCAAGTCAGACCCTTTATATTAGAATATACCCCAAACCAGACCCTTTAAACTAGTATAGACCCCAAATCAGACCCTTTATATTAGAATATAGCCCAATCCAGACCCTTTAAACTCATTTAAACCCCCAAACCAGACACTGTAAATTAATATAGACCTCAAACCAGACCCTTTAAACTAGTATGGACCTCAAACCAGACCCTTTAAGCTAGTATGGACCTCAAACCAGACCCTTTAAACTAGTATAGACCCCAAACCAGACCCTTTAAACTAGTATATACCTCAAACCAGACCCTTTAAACTAGTATGGACCTCAAACCAGGCCCTTTAAACTAGTATAGACCCCAAACCAGACCCTTTAAACTAGTATTGACCCCAAACCAGACCTGGTAAACTAATATAGACCCCAAACCAGACCCTTTAAACTAGTATGGACCTCAAACCAGACCCTTTAAACTAGTATGGACCTCAAACCAGACCCTTTAAGCTAGTATGGACCTCAAACCAGACCCTTTAAACTAGTATGGACCTCAAACCAGACCCTTTAAACTAGTATAGACCCCAAACCAGACCCTTTAAACTAGTATTGACCCCAAACCAGACCTTGTAAACTAATATAGACCCCAAACCAGACCCTTTAAACTAGTATGGACCTCAAACCAGACCCTTTAAACTAGTAAGGACCTCAAACCAGACCCTTTAAACTAGTATGGACCCCAAGTCAGACCCTCCTATGTTAGACTCTGTAACATAGACAGAGCCCAGAGCAGACTCTGCAGATCCTTCCTTCTTCTCGTTCCTTCAGCTTTCCACCATCGTCTCTCTTTTTTAGCCAGGAGTTAGTAGGACGGCAGGAACAAGGAGGATGGAGAATTAAGAACTCGGGGCACTCAGGAGAATTTTCCTGGGATCTTGCAGACATTGATGAACAGTCAGAAATGTATAAGCCTAATATAATCTCTGGCCATTATTGCCCATAGCCACTTCTGCCATTGCCACCATTGTCCTCAGGTTGTTGTAGGGAACTGCAGCTCAGCCCTTATTCACTTTAATGGAGCAGAGCTGCAATACCAGACTTGACCAGAAGACAGGTGTGGCGCTGTTTCTGGATTCAGTCAGCCCTGTAATGGTGTCTTGGCTGGACAATCTGACCCGGTCAGGCGATGACATCACCGCCGGGCGCTCCTGTACATTGCACATGGGACATTTCCGCACGACATGTTTACACGAGACGACAACACGTCCAAATCTCTTCCAATGGCTATAAAAATGGACAATCTGCCGGCTCGTTGCACGGGAGGAAATCGAGAGATTTGGCTTCGGAGATCGCAAAATTTATGTCCTTACTTCCAAATTTCAAACACGGCGGATGTATTTACTGAGCGGATGATGAGCAGAGAGGGAAAGTCTAATATTTACGTAGCGCATGTAATGTTATTTACAGCAGGGAGGAAAGAGTGATGCAACCACCCAAAAAGTCCGGATGTAGCAGAGCCGGGCTGGTCATCTCACACACTGCATTATGTGAATTATCCATAGACCTGCAGGGGATCAAATGCAACAGTGGTGACAAACTCAGCTCTGCTACATCAATTTCCTCTACGGACAATTTATTTTTGATTTTTTAAGGCTCCCATAAACCTAAGCTGATCATGGGGTGTACTTTATTTAGGCGATCAAAAATGATCTGCAAGGAAACCGAACTGCAAGTATTCAATTTTCCCAACAGCTCCCCCAGAGGAAAAATGAAGTATTACACAGTGCCCATATAATGTTCCTCCAGAGTAAGACCCTACTTTACTAGTAGGCAATGGTCCTAAGTGAGAAACCCTCCTCTATTAACTCATGAAGTTCCATAATTAAAACTTTAATTTATTGTATTAAAGCAAGAAAAAAGGGGCAACATGCCCTTAGGGTCCCATCCACCCAATATCTACTGATAACATTTGCCTTTTATGGTCCCAAAACTCGGGATGTGGGTGCATTATGGGTAAAGCCCCCATTAACTTCATCCACTTCTTCAATCAATAAGCAAAAATAAGGCATGCATGCCCCCTTTAAGTTGACTGACCCTCAGGCACCGTCTAAATACTTAAAGGGGTTATCCAGTGTTGAAAATCCAGTTTCATGCACCATATTAGGGAATTCTGGGTAAATAGGTTCAAGATTCTTATTTCTTGGCCAGAATGGAGATTGGCTACAAAGAGCGTCTCTCGCTCTGGAGGATCCGACCTGTCCTGCAATATATGGATTGTGCAATGCTCCCTTCCTCCTGTGGTGGCGCTGTAGGGAAACGTAACACTTAGTGCCAGGTTTACCAACAGATCACAGCTGATTGTGGGGGTCAAAACAGGGGGACTTATTAAGGTTTCCTTCGAACAAGTAAGCATTGTCCAAAGTGGAGAGCCCCTTAAAATACTTTGTCTTTGCATTAAAAGGTCTTTTATACAAACTAAAGAAAACTCTTAAAGCCACATAATGTCACCTACTGGGGTGGGGAATGGGAGGGTTGCATGTACTACCAATGATTTATTACCCAAGGTAGTAAAAAGGACTAAAGAAGACTTGATTGTCCCCTTGTCAATGTGATACATGGCCAGTCCCACATCCACCTGACAAGGGCAACTTTATTTAAAGGGAACCTGTCATAGGATCAGATTATAGAGCAGGAGGAGCCGAACGGATAAATATATGGTTTTATGGGTAAAAATTCATGATAACTTGTAGTAAAGTCATTTTAATTCTTGCTAGTCCAGTGGGCGGTGCCAATCACAGGAATCACTGATAAGACCGCCCACTGGACTCCAGAATGAGATCAGATTTTCATGAATAAAATATGGGTTATACTGAATCTTTCCCCATAAACTATATATCAATCCGCTCAGCTCTTCCTCCTCTATAACATGCTGCCTGCAGATTAAACCTGACCGATTCCCTTTAAAAAAAAGAAATAATAAAAAAAATACGACTAGAGACCCAAATATAACTACCATAACTGGCACAAATAAGATTTAGTGACCTTAGATGGCTTATTATGGTCCCAAAAATTGTGACCATGACTGGTAAATCTGTAAACGCCCCAACCACATATTGGGAGAGTGTTCTTCATCCCTCACATCCTGTGGAATAGCCAGGGGACTGGTGCCCAATTGTTTATCTTCCCTGCAGCGCCACCACAGGAGGAATGAAGTATTGCACAATGCCTATTAAAATCAATGGGCCGTCCATGTAAAGTGCAAACCTGCTGGATCCTCCTGAAAGAGAAGGTCTGTGCAGCTGCTGGAGGCAGAAACAGGGCAGCAAACCCAAATCTTTGCCCCAAATGAATGACCACAAGGGACACCACAAGCGTTTATGCTAGCCCAACTCATGCCATTAGGGTTGAATTATCCTTTCAGCTCTTCACACTCCATGACATATATATATATATATATCAGTCATGCAGCGGATCAGGAGCTGAGCTCGCTCCGCACAGGGCGGATCACCGCCATGTTACACTGTTGGGACCTACCTCTACCAGCAGCGATCTGAGCTACCTCCACTTACTGCTGTTTAACCACTTATATGCTGCTGGCTGGCTAATACACCCCCTGGTGTGGCTGGACTTGATAGTAGGTCATAATTTTTACTACATTTTGGATTTTTTTTAGCAGTTTCACAGGACATGGTACAGTGAACTGTGTCCTTCAAAAACCAAGCCCTCATATGGCTATAGAGACGGGAAAATTAAAAATGTTATGTCTCATTGGAGAAGGGGAGGAAAAAACCTAAAATTGCCAATTTCCTTAAGTGGTTAAGGTCAGTTGACAGCATCTGCAAAAAAACATTATTCCAACGCTCATCTCTATGGTAGACAACTGGGGCCCATTAGAGATCCAAGACATCAACCAACATCTCAGGAGACGACTCCAAGGACCCGAGTCCCCAATTCTCCAAGCTCTTATGTGTTTAATGATCCTAATTACAAGACCCTCACTTCCTAATAACCGGTCCAGAAGACGCCCGGGAACATTACACCTTCCCGGCTAATGCACCGCTGCCTCCCCAGCGGTAAGGATGGAACGCAGATGTCAAAAATCCCAGTAATGGAGGAAATCACCAGTAGATCTGTCACTAAGTGGTAATTGTTATTCCGTGGTACATTATATGATCAATCAAGGGCATTAATGCATCCATTAATTATACCGATCATGTAATGAAAGATGCGACGTCCACACGGAGGAGCAAGAAAGCAACATCCATGGTGATACAACGTAGCACGAAGGCAATGGTGACTACAGCTCCCATCATCCTTCATTGTGCCAGGGAAGCACAGAGATAGACAAATCATTGGTGCAACCACAGGGGCCACTACCACTTCCAAAATAGGAGGAATTGAGCACCTTGATGGTCTGTTGGACTGTAAATGGTCCTCATATTGTTCTTGCACAGGGGGCTGTCCCGCAACAAGTGTTGTATCTGGTGAATGGAGCCAATGTCAGATATTTTGTACTGGACAGATCCGAGGAGCAGGGGCGTAACTATAATAGATGCAGGGGTTGCAATCGTACCCGGGCCCTTCAGTCTAGGGGGCCCAAAAGGTCCCTTTGGCTCATAAGAGAAGACCCTTTGCTGTTAAAGATTTACAATAGTTGGGGGGCCTGTGGGGGCTATTTATTTACTGTATCTATCCCATATCTATCTCTTATCTATCGCCTATTTATCTATGTCCCTTGGAGGAGACACCAGGTCAGATGATAGCTATTGTGCAGTTTGTGAGTGTAAAACACCCAGGAGGACAGTGAACGGGAGGAGTTGGTGCCTGAACCTGTAGAAGGATGGATGTGAGGTGCAGCGAGCTGGCTTATAGCTGCCATTACGAGAGACCCGATCCGAGTAAAGGAATGAAGAATCCAGATCTGAGTAAAGGAGTCAAGAGACCAGATCCGAGTAAAGGAGTTGAGAGACTAGATCCAAGTAAAGAAGTAAAGGGACCAGATATCGGTAAAGGAGTGGAGAGACCAGACCCGAGTAAAGGAATCAAGAGATCAGACCTGAGTGAAGGCCCGAGAGAGACCACATCCGAGAAAAGGGACCAGATACTGGCAAAGGAGTAGAGAGACCAGATCTGAGTAAAGAAGTCGAAAGACCAGATCTGAGTAAAGGAGTCGAGAGACCAGATCTGAGTAAAGGAGTCGAGAGACCAGATCCGGGAAAAGGAGTCGAGAGACCAGACCCGTGTAAAGGAGTTAAGTGACCACATCCGGGAAAAGGTGTTGAGAGACCAAACCCGAGTAAAGGAGTTAAGAGACCAGATCCGGGAAAAAGAGTCGAGAGACCAGATCTGAGTAAAGGAGTTAAGAGACCAGATCCGGGTAAAGGAGCCAAGAGACCAGACCTGAGTAAAGGAATTAAGCGACTAGATCCAGGAAAAGGAGTCAAGAGACGAGACCCGAGTAAAGGAGTTAAGAGACCAGATCCGGGAAAAGGTGTTGAGAGACCAGACCCGAGTAAAGGAATCAAGAGATCAGACCTAAGTGAAGGCCTCAGTGAAGGCCCGAGAGACCAGATCCGAGTAAAGGAGTAAAGGGACCAGATCCGGGTAAAGGAGTCGAGAGACCAGATCCAGGTAAAGGAGTCGAGAGACCAGATCTGAGTAAAGGGGTCGAGAGACCAGATCTGAGTAAAGGGGTCGAGAGACCAGATCCGAGTAAAGGGGTCGAGAGACCAGATCCGAGTAAAGGGGTCGAGAGACCAGATCCGAGTAAAGGAGTCAAGAGACCAGATCCAGGTAAAGGAGTTGAGAGACCAGATACAAGTAAAGTAGTAAAGGGACCAGATATGGGTAAAGGAGTCGAGAGACCAGACCCGAGTAAAGGAATCAAGAGATCAGACCTGAATGAAGGCCTGAGAGAGACCAGATCCGAGTAAAGGAGTAAAAGGACCAAATACGGGCAAAGGAGTCGAGAGACCAGATCTGAGTAAAGGAGTCGAGAGACCAGATCTGAGTAAAGGAGTCGAGAGACCAGATCCGGGAAAAGGAGTCGAGAGACCAGACCCGTGTAAAGGAGTTAAGAGACCAGATCCGGGAAAAGGAGTCGAGAGACCAGATCTGAGTAAAGGAGTTAAGAGACCAGATCCGGGTAAAGGAATTAAGCGACCAGATCCAGGAAAAGGAGTCAAGAGACGAGACCCGAGTAAAGGAGTTAAGAGACCAGATCCGGGAAAAGGTGTTGAGAGACCAGACCCAAGTAAAGGAATCAAGAGATCAGACCTGAGTGAAGGCCTCAGTGAAGGACCGAGAGAGACCAGATCCGAGTAAAGAAGTCGAGAGACCAGATCAGAGTAAAGGAGTCGAGAGACCAGATCCGAGTAAAGGAGTCGAGAGACCAGATCCCAGTAAAGGAGTCGAGAGACAAGATCCGAGTAAAGGAGTCGAGAGACAAGATCCAGGTAAAGGAGTCGAGAGAGAACAGATCCGAGTAAAGTAGTCAAGAGACCAGATCCGAGTAAAGGAGTCAAGAGACCAGATCCAGGTAAAGGAGTTGAGAGACCAGATACAAGTAAAGTAGTAAAGGGACCAGATATGGGTAAAGGAGTCGAGAGACCAGACCCAAGTAAAGGAATCAAGAGATTAGACCTGAGTGAAGGCCCGAGAGAGACCAGATCCGAGTAAAGGAGTAAAAGGACCAGATACGGGCAAAGGAGTCGAGAGACCAGATCTGAGTAAAGGAGTCGAGAGACCAGATCTGAGTAAAGGAGTCGAGAGACCAGATCCGGGAAAAGGAGTCGAGAGACCAGACCCGTGTAAAGGAGTTAAGAGACCAGATCCGGGAAAAGGTGTTGAGAGACCAGACCCGAGTAAAGGTGTTAAGAGACCAGATCCGGGCAAAGGAGTCGAGAGACCAGATCTGAGTAAAGGAGTTAAGAGACCAGATCCGGGTAAAGGAATTAAGCGACCAGATCCAGGAAAAGGAGTCAAGAGACGAGACCCGTGTAAAGGAGTTAAGAGACCAGATCCGGGAAAAGGTGTTGAGAGACCAGACCCAAGTAAAGGAATCAAGAGATCAGACCTGAGTGAAGGCCTCAGTGAAGGACCGAGAGAGACCAGATCCGAGTAAAGAAGTCGAGAGACCAGATCAGAGTAAAGGAGTCGAGAGACCAGATCAGAGTAAAGGAGTCGAGAGACCAGATCAGAGTAAAGGAGTCGAGAGACCAGATCAGAGTAAAGGAGTCGAGAGACCAGATCCCAGTAAAGGAGTCGAGAGACAAGATCCGAGTAAAGGAGTCGAGAGACAAGATCCAGGTAAAGGAGTCGAGAGAGAACAGATCCGAGTAAAGTAGTCGAGAGACCAGATCTGAGTAAAGGAGTAAAGGGACCAGATCCGGGTAAAGGAGTCGAGAGACCAAATCCGGTTAAAGGAGTCGAGAGACCAAATCCATGTAAAGGAGTCGAGAGACCAAATCCGGGTAAAGGAGTCGAGAGACCAGATCCGAGTAAAGGAGTCGAGAGACCAGATCCGAGTAAAGGAGTCGAGAGACCAGATCCGAGTAAAGGAGTCGAGAGACAAGATCCGAGTAAAGGAGTCGAGAGACAAGATCCAGGTAAAGGAGTCGAGAGAGAACAGATCCGAGTAAAGTAGTCGAGAGAACAGATCTGAGTAAAGGAGTAAAGGGACCAGATCCGGGTAAAGGAGTCGAGAGACCAAATCCGGGTAAAGGAGTCGAGAGACCAAATCCATGTAAAGGAGTCGAGAGACCAAATCCGGGTAAAGGAGTCGAGAGACCAGATCCGGGTAAAGGAGTCGAGAGACCAGATCCGAGTAAAGGAGTCGAGAGACCAGACCCGAGTAAAGGAATCAAGAGATTAGACCTGAGTGAATGCCCGGGAGAGACCAGATGCAAGTAAAGGAGTAAAGGGACCAGATCCGAGTAAAGGAGTCGAGAGACGAGACCCAAGTAAAGACCCGAGAGAGACTAGATCTGAGTAAAGGAGTCGAGAGACGAGACCTAAGTGAAGACCTGAGAGAGACTAGATCTGAGTAAAGAAGTTTAGAGACCAGATCCGAGTAAAGGAGTCAAGAGACCAGATCCGAGTAAAGGCGTCAAGAGACAAGACCTGAGTGAAGAGCCGAGAGAGACCAGATCGGAGTAAAGGAGCCGAGAGACCAGATCCGAGTAAAGGAATCAAGAGACCAGACCCAAGTGAAGACCCAAGAGAGATCAGACCTGTATGAAGACTAGAGAGAGACCAGATCCAAGTAAAGGAGTTGAGAGACCAGATCTGAGTAAAGGAATCAAGAGACGAGACCCACGTTAAAGCCAGAGAGAGGCCAGACCTTAGTGAAGACCAGAGAGAGAGGCTAAAGCTGGGAGAGTTGAGCCGAGTGAGTCAAAGCAGAGAGAGAGACTTCTAGGCCGCAGCGGAGGGACGCATGGTACAAAGTGGGGACCAGGGCCGTGCTTAAGGGAATGAAGATGGCCAAGTAAGTCACCAACCTGGGACTTGCGGCCTAGCGGGTAGTAAACAATAATTCTTTCTATGAGGTAAAACATTGCTTAAAAACAGGCAGGAAAATTAATTGATTAAAATGTACTTTGTGGGAAAACCTCTTTAATAATAGAATGATAGTGTGCAAACAGCATTGTGTCGATATCCTGTTCATCTGTATTTCTGTATTCTTTTAGTAACATAACTTGTTTCATTTTCACTATTTGCTCTATCCGCTGATATTGTGCCCTGTAGTTATGTTAATCAAGTAAATAGTTGTTAACTTCAGTACCACTGTCTCCTTATTGTCTGCGCTGCTGTATCCGCATGCCTGTTAACATATGTATCCATCTTCTTTCTATCTATCTACAGTGGCTTGAGAAAGTATTCGCCCCCCACCCCCTTTACCATTTTTCATGTTTTGCTACTTCACAATCTGGAACTTCACTATTTTTCTGAGGGTTTACATCAGTTCATGTAAAGAACATGCCGACAACTGAACATTTGGTTTTCTTCTTATTTTGAAGCAAACAACAAAGAGGACAAAATAACTGAAAACTTCAGTATGCAAAACTATTCACCCCCCTAAAGTCAGTACTTTGTAGAGCCTCCTTTTGTGGCTATTACAGCTGCAAATCGCTTTGGATAAGTCTATGAGCTTTCCACATGTTGCCACTGGTATTTTTGCCCATTCCTCAAGGCAAAACGGCTCCAGCTCCTTCAAGTTAGATGGTTCCCTCTGGTGAACAGCAATCTTCAAGTCTGACCACAGATTCTCCATTGGATTAAGGTCTGAGCTTTGACTCGTCCACTCCAAAACATTTCCACATTTCCCCTTACACCCCTTGAGTGTTGCTTTAGCCGTATGCTTTGGGTCATTATCTTGTTAGATGGTGAACCTCTGTCCCAGTCTCAAATCACTGACAGACAAACAGGTTTTCCTCAAGAATATCCCTGTTTTTCGCACCATTCATCTTCCCCTCGACTCGGACCATTTTCTCTGTCCCTGCTGATGAAAAACAAATCCCCACAGCATGATGCTGCCACCACCATATTTCACTATGGGGATGGTGTTCTTGGGGTGATGAGCTTTGCTGGTTTGGCGTCAGACATAGCGTTTACCTTGGTGGCCAAAAAGTTACATTTTGGTCTCATCTGACCAAAGAACCTTTCTCCATACATTTAGGGAGTCTCCCACGTGTCTTTTGGCAAACTCAAAATGAGCCTTACAATTTTTCTGTGTAAGTAAAGGCTTTTTTCTGCCCGCTCTTCTATAGAGGCCACCTGTATGGAGGGTATGGCTTATTGTGGTCGTATAGACAGATACTCCAGTCTCTGGTTGGGAACTCTGCAGCTCCTTCAGGGTTACCTATTGTCTCTGTGCTGCCTCTCTGATTAATGTCCTCCTTGCCCGGGCTGATTGGGATATTTTTTAATAACCCAACCCTGACTTGTACTTCTCAAGAACTTTGTCCCTGACTTGTTTGGAGATCTCCTTGGTCTTCATGGTGGTGTTTGGAGATCTACTTGGTCTTCATGGTGTTGTTTGGAGATCTCCTTGGTCTTCATGGTGGTGTTTGGAGATCTCCTTGGTCTTCATGGTGGTGTTTGGTTAGTGGTGCCTCTAGTTAATGTTGTTGCAGTCTCTATGGCCTTTCAGTAAAGGTAAAGTGTATATACTGAGACATGTGACATTAGATTGCACACAGGGGGACGTCCTGTCACTAAGCATGGGACTTATGAAGGGAATTGCTTGCACCAGAAATTTTTAGAGGCTTCATAGCAAAATGGGTGAATACATATGTGTGGCACCCCAGGGGTCTGGTTGCCACAGTAATAGAAATATTATGTCTGAGAGCAAGTAGGAGGTTTCTCTGGTCAGGAGCCCTAAGCATGCAACACTGCCCGCCCAGACCTGGGAGGGGAGGAATCTGCCCTTATAAACTGGGTCTGGGGCGGGATTAGGGAGTCAGAGCCTGGAGAGGGAAAGATACATCAGGAGCTCTGTAGGAACAGTAGCTGAAGACCAGGGGCTGGAGCTGAGCAGAGCTCGCCCTGGCTGAGGACACTACAACCGGACACCGGAGTCCGAGGCTGTGGGGACTGATATACACCCAGCAGCAGAAACCAGCCGGCAGGGGATTCCAGGTCCTCTGGCCATAGAAGCCCGGAGGCTCAGTCACAAGGAAGGGACCAGCGCCGCCATCCAGGAGAAGAGGCTAACAGAAGGCCCCAAGTCACCAGCCATACGGGTGAGCACCACACGGTATACTCAGGGACGTGGGCTACTTGTAACCGCTTACAGCAAGGTAGCCAGGAAAGAGTGCAGATAGACGGGGAGGCCTACAACTCCGCCTGGCCAGGGGAGATCCTGCTTGCTCACAGACTGACCAGGCCTCTACCGCTAACCAGTACTCCCGGGAGGGTCTGCTTTATAACACCAGTAAAGACCCTGAACTGCACTACACGTCTCTGTGCTTCTTTGCCGCACCAGCACTACCAGTGCTGGGACGTTCGTGCACCATCACTACCATCATCCACACTAACTGCCCTGAGGCTATACTCCTCCTGTGGGGAGTCATCCCATTCTAAGCTGCACACATAATACCAGCCTCAGCGGTCTGCCCTGCAGCGGCGGTCCCCACTGGCCGCAATCCACGGGTGGCGTAGTCGGACAATTATCGTACTAATAAGCCTGCCACTGGTTTGACCACCCTGAGCCACGGACCAGGTCACCGCTACACTGAGACTACCACCCCTAGCATCCCACCAGAGGCCTGATTCCGGGTTCCCCACGTGGCCCAGGGGGCGAGTCATATGCACATGCCAATCTTTAGTTATTTGATCCCATGCATTTATTTATTCCTATATTTTTTTCACTTCACCACCTTAGATTATTTAGTGCTGAAGCATCACACACAAATCAGATCACACAAATATTTAAACACAGGTTTTAATGTAATTCCCCAGTATCCCCCCATTTATCCTCTTCCTCTGCACTGACGCTCGGTGGGCTGGAGGAAGCTGAATCACAATATGAAGCTTGTATGACGCGTCTCGATCCCTCCATCCTTACGCCACCGCTATTTCTTTAGATGAAGACAATCACTGAGACATCATTGTTTCCACCATGTAATCGGCAGTACAAGGGACCACCGCTCTGATGTGAGACCCCCCACCCCACACAAACAGCATCCTGTATGTCACCTTAGAGTGACCTTGGAGATTAACCCCTTTAAAGCCCACGGCGTACTAATACGTACCTGCGCCCTGGGCTTTAAAAGCCAGATATGTATTAATACGCCCTGGCGATTACGCCCCCACACAGGCTGTGCGGGCGCGAGCGCCACCGGGTGTCAACTGATAGTACCAGGTGTCAGCTGTGACAATGTGCTGGGAGCGGTCCCGCACCGCTCCCTGCACATTAACCCCCGGAATGCTGCGATCAAAGGTAAGCGCCGGTACTCACCTCTTCCCCGGCGTCCCGAGCTGTCTAAGGCCGGGTCCCGTGGTTGCCATGGTAACCCGGATGTCATTATGACAACATCCGGGTCACCAGACAGCCAGAAGATACTTTGATCATGCGCAGTGCACGAACAAAGTATCTTCTGCATCTGCAGCGCTGACAGCCTGTATAGCACAGGGATGGTGCTCCATCCCTATGCTATACAGGCGATCAGAGTAATAAAAAGTGAAAGTCCCATAGTGGGACAAAGTATAAAAGTAAAAAAAAGTGTTAGAAAATGAAAAAAAAAAAAAAAATTGTAAAAATATTTAAAAAAAAAATAAAAAAAATAATCCCCCCCGAAAAAAATATAATGTACCCATCAATAAATATTATTATGAAAAAAACAAAAAAAACGATAAAAGTACACATATTTGGTATCGCCACGTCTGGAACGACCTGACCTATAAAAATGTCTCACTAGTTAACCCCTTTAGTGAACACGGTAAAAACTATAAATAAAAAACGAATCAAAAATCGATGCTTTATCATCATACCGCCAAACAAAAAATGGAATAAAACGCTATAAAAAAACCGAATATAAATAAAAATGGTACCGCTGAAAACGTCATCTTGTCCCGCAAAAAACAAGCTGCCATACAGCTCCATCAGCCGAAAAATAAAAAAGTTATAGCTCTCAGAATAAAGCGATGCAAAAAATATTCTTTTTTCTATTAAATAGCTTTTATTGTGTAAAAGCGCCAAAACATAGAAAAATGATATAAATGTGGTACCAGTGTAAACGTACTGACCCAAGAGAATAAAGCTACCTTATCAATTTTACCACACGCAGAACGGCATAAAAAAATGTAAAAAAAAAACAATTCCTGAATTGTGGGTTTTTGTTTATTCTGCCTCCCAAAAATCAGAATAGAAAGCGATCAAAAAATGTTACGTGCCTGAAAATGGCACCAATAAAGACGTCAACTTGTCCCGCAAAAAACAAGCTGTCACATGACTGTCAGCTGAAATATGGAAAAATTATAGCTCTCAAAATATGGCGATGCAAAAACTAGTCTTTGCAAAAAACAAACAAACCGTATTTAAGTGTGTGACAGCTGTCAATCATAAAAACCCGCTATGAATCTGGTATCACTGTAATCGCACTGACCCGAAGAATAAAGTCGTCTAATCACTTATACCGCACGAGGAACGGCGTAAAAAATAAACTCTAGGGTTAGGGTTGTGCTAGGGTTAGGGTTGTGCTAGGGTTAGGGTTGTGCTAGAGTTGGGATTTTTTAGAAGGTAAAGAAAAAAAATGATGACGATATGGCGACTAGTGTTGAGCACAAGTGCTCGCTACTTGAGTTTGCATCGGGTGCTTGAGTGACATGCTCGAGTCTCTGCCCCATATGCTTCGCGGCCAAAAAACCTCGCTGGGATTGCCTGCCATGCACGAGCGATCCCTGTATGTTTTTTTTGGGTTTCTAACAACCGTAAAACATGCGGGGTAGGAATTTGAGCATGTCACTTGAGCACCCGCGATGCATGGTGCATACCCGAGTACGCAATGCAAACTCATGTAGTGAGCACTTGTGCTCAAGACTAATGACAACTTATTCAATATGATGACCTAATGTTATCAAATTCTGTGTCGTACCTCTGGGTTCAAAATGTTCACTATAAGTGAGGGGTCTAGTTTCCAAAATGGTGTCACTTTTGGGGGGTTTCCATTGTTTAGGCACATCAGGGGCTCTCCAAGCACAACATGGCATCCGCTAATTATTTAAGCAAATTTTACATTCAAAAAGTCAAATGGCGGTCCTTCCCTTCCGAACCTTGCCGTGCGCCCAAACAGTGGTTTTCCCACACATATGGGGTATCTGCTTACTCAGGAGAAATTGCACAACAAATGGTATGGTGCAATTTCTCCTGTTACCCTTATGAAAATGCAAAATTAGGGGCTGAAAAACATTTTTGTGGGAAAAATGTAAAAATTTTATTTTTACGGCTCAATGTTATAAACTTCTGTGAAGCACCTGGGGGTTCAGGTTGCTCACCACACATCTAGATAAGTTTCCTAAGGGGTCTAGTTTCCAAAATGGTGTCACTTGTGGGGGGTTTCCACTGGTTAGGCACATCAGTGGCTCTCCAAACACAAAATGGCATCCGTTAATTATTCAAGCAAATTTTACATTCAAAAAGTCAAATGGCGCTCCTTCCCTTCCGAACCCTGTCGTGCACCCAAGCAATGGTTTTCATCCACATATGGGGTATCTGTGTGCTCAGGAGGAATTGCACAACAAATTTTGGGGTCCATTTTTTCCTGTTACCCCTGCGAAAATAAAAAAATTGGGGTCTAAAATAACATTTTTGTGAAAAAATTTAAATGTTCATTTTTTTCTTGCACATTCCAAAAATTCCTGTGAAGCACCTGAAGGGTTAATAAACTTCTTGAATGTGATTTTGCTCTCCTTGAGGGGTGCAGTTTTTAGAATGGTGTCACTTTTGGGTATTTTCTGTCATAAAGGCCCCTCAAAGTCGCTTCAAATGTGATGTGGTCCCTAAAAAATGGTTTTGTAAATTTTGTTGGAAAAATGAGAAATCGGTGGTCAACTTTTAACCCTTACAAATTCCTAACAAAAAAAAATTTGGTTCCAAAATTGTGCTGATGTACAGTAGATATGTGGGAAATGTTATTTCTTAACTATTATGTGTGACATATCTCTCTGATTTAAGAGCATGGAAGTTGAAAGTTTGAAAATTGTGAAATTTTCAAAATTTTTGCAAAATTTTTTTTTTTTTACAAATAAACGCAAGTTATATCTCAGAATCAGGGGGATCCGTTGAAGCGTTCCAGAGTAATTACCTCATAAAGTGACAGTGGTCAGAATTGTAAAAATTGGCCTGGTCATTAACGTGCAAACCACCCTGGGGCGGGGGATGTGAAGGGGTTAATGAGGTTTTCTTATCTTATAAAATTATGACATATTACTTGGATATGAAATCACTTTATGATCGGTGGGGTCTGACCCCGAGGACCCCCACATTCCAGAGAATGAAGGAACAGCCCAACCATCTGACCATCTTTACCCATATGAATGGAGAGGTGCTGCAGTTAGCCAAGTCTGATGAGGGTCCACAAGGTCAGACCCCCACCCCACTGATCATAAAGTGATGGCACATCCTTACAATAAATCATGATTACTTTATATCTATATATATAATCGTCTTATCCCGTCTGTCTGTCTGTCTTTCTGTCTGTCCTAGAAATCCCGCGTCGCTCATTGGTCCGGCAGCGGCCAATCAGCGCCGCGGGATTTCTGAAAAAAGATGGTGGCCGTTAGCGGCTCATCTGGCGGACGGAGGTCAGCGGCGATGCAGCGGGGAGATGAGCGGCGCTAGCAGCACAACTACCCCGACCTCCATGCGGCTAACGTGGGAAGATCAGCGGCTTGGCCCGCTGATCTCCCGACAGCAAGTGTGAACGGAGGACCGGGGAGCGGTGCCGCCGGTCGGGATGCTTCTGCTGTGAGCAGCCGCTCATCTCCCGGCTTCTCGCAGCAGAAGGAGCCGCACAGGCAGCGCCGCTCCCCGGTCCTCGCTAATACGGAGCCGCACAAGTACCGCCGCTTCCGGGCCCACACTAATACGACGCTGATTGGTCGCGTCAGCGAGATGGCCGGCAAATTTAAACGCCGCTCTGCTGATTGGTCGCGGCCGGCCACCGCGACCAATCAGCGATATCGGCGGTAAATTTAAACGCCGCTCTGCTGATTGGTCGCGGTCGCCGGCCGCGACCAATCAGCGATGTAGGCTGCAAATTTAAACACCGCTCTGCTCATTGGTCGCGGTGGCCGGCCACGACCAATCAGCGAGATGGGCGGCACATTTAAACGCCGCTCTGCTGATTGGTTGCGGTGGCCGACCGCGACCAATCAGCGAGATTGGCGCTAAATTTAAACACCGCTCTGCTGATTGGTCGCGGCCGCCAGCCGACTGCGACCAATCAGCGAGATTGGCGCCAAATGTAAACACCGCTGTGCTGATTGGTCGCGGCCGTCAGCCGCGACCAATCAGCGAGATTGGCGCCAAACTTAAACAACGCTCTGCTGATTGGTCGCGGCCGCCTGCGACCACTACCAATCAGCGATTTTGGCGCCAAATTTAAACACCGCTCTGCTCATTGGTCCCGGCCACTGGCCGGCCGAGACCAATCAGCGAGATTGCCGCCAAATTTAAACAACGCTCTGCTGATTGGTCAATTTTATCGCCAAATTTAAACAAGCTCTCCGGTCCTCACTAACACAGTTCGCTGATTGGTCGCAGCCGCCACCCGTGACCAATCACCGATATTGCCGCCAAATTTAAACACCGTTTTGCTGATTAGTCGCGGTTGCCGGCCGCGACCAATCAGCGATTTTGGCGCCAAATTTAAACAACGTTCTGCTGATTGTGCCCGGTCGGCCGCATACATATTCTAGAATACCCGATGCGTTAGAATCGGGCCACCATCTAGTCAGATTATAAAGGACTTTACAATGTTTAATAAATAAAAGTTTGATACAATGAAATGTTCTGCAACTTTCTGACAATCTCGGTGCTTTCATTCATTGCCGTTTTCCCCCTGTTTGCTGGGAGTGAATAGGGGGACATTATTTTTCCTAATACTTTTTCCAGCTGAGTTTTTTTCCTACAATTATATCTTTTATGGATTCCAGACTGATACATTGTAACAAAACGAAGACAGATGGTGCTGCAGTGTTCACCACACAGAGGATTATAGGATTAGATATAAGAGAAACAAACCCTCCGCTGTGAGATGTATGAGGTCTAGTCAGGGATTTGGTTGGTTTTTTTTTTAGCTTTTAGGTGTAAATTAACTAATTTTTATTCACTGACAGCAAGTAGAGATCTGGATAATAGTGACACAAGGGATATTAAAAAGTTGCAAAACTTTTTATTGTGCAGTGATTTATCACTTTCCAGGGCATCATAAACTGGCAACAGTATAACAGGCTAATAATGTTTTCGGGAGTTGAGGTTTCTTGCGGCTTCTGCTATTGAATATTTCAGCATTCAGAGGAGTCCTGGAGTCACCAGTAATGGCCGCAGATGGTACAAGTCACTGCTTCTGGTAGTGTCAAAGTCATTTCCGTGTCTCCTGCTATGTATTATGCAGTTGGAGCAGAATACAGTGACGTATTTGCTTACTGCAGAAACCAAATGGCTCTCTATCAAATTCTTAAAGGGTATTCCACAATAACAATGACATATATAGTTCTTCACAAGCCTAAATAAAGATGCGGAGACATATATGCACCATTTCTTAATGAATATAAGATAATGGTGAATGTTTTGCCTGGAGCAGCCGTCATTATCAGTATCACAAGTTTATGCAATAGTCTCCCTGCATGCCTGGAGTTGTAGTTTTTCAACAGAATCCATGAGTAAGATATAATTTATCCTCTGTTTGTTACTAAAGGATATCAAATAATATATTCATTTTGGTGGTAAGGCCCTTTAAGAACAGTCACATTGCTCTAAATTCTACATATGGACGCCTAGCTAAAGCCATCAATGTGCATTATAGTTGCTGCGTGGCACATTTGCAACCCATATGTCTCAAGGTTAAACTTTATAACTTTTCACTGCATTAAAAAAGTGGTAATCATACTACCCAAGTAGCATCTCTCTAAACCCCGAGAGCGCAACACTTCTGATCCATTTTTATGACACTAGTCCCATGATAATTCAATCACAGAAAAACCAATGAAGTGTTTACAATTAATATGATATCTTTATTAATTGATATATTTAAAAAAAATACATTGAATGAACCACATTAAAAACATTAAAAAGGTGCCTCCACTCAGACAAAGGGGAGACTTACTCAGAGAAAATTCCAAATTGATTAATTATATAACAATATGGTTATCCAAATTTATGCACAAAAACCTTTTTGGAGGAAGAAACCAATTTGAATTTTCCTCTAGTATTAATCAAAACTATAAATCGATTGAATCATGTACTTATCTCATAAATCAGATAGTCAGATAATTATTGCTTGAAAAAAGAAATATTATTGTATTCATGTGCATGTTTATATTAGCAAACATGTGACCCTAAACAATCAATAGGTCATCCACCGGACAGCGCTCTGAACTGACTCCACTCACCCCGACGCGCGTTTCGCCTTTCTTCTTCTACAGGAAGCCTGGTGGATGATCTAACAGGTAATCCTTGACATAGTCAACATTTATAGTGCTGCAGTGGAGCTAGTTGCACGGTACGTATTTAGGCAGTGCCTGACTGATGTTCCAGTAGGTAACTTTTAGCACTGCCAATATTTATATCACTTTATTAAAGCCAGTTGGCAGGTTTCTAAGTTGACAATTTAGTGGGTAACTTTTGGCTTTATCAGAATTTATAATGCTCCATTAAAGCCAGTTGCACGATATGTATCTAGGAGGAATATTTGACTTTTGATTGTTTAGGGTCATATGTATGCTAATATAAACATGCACATGAATACAATAATATTTCTTCTTTCAAGCAAAAATCATCTGATTTATGAGATAAGTACATGATTCAATCGATTTATACTTTTGATTAATACTAGAGGAAAGTTCAAACTGGTTTCTTCCTCCAAAAAGGTTTTTGTGTGTAAATTTGAATAACTACATTGTTATATACGGTAATTAATCAATTTCGAATTTCCTATTTGCCTTATTGGAGGCACCTTTTTAATGTTTTATTGTGGTTCATTCAATATTTTTTTTTAAATATATCATTTAATAAAGATATAATTTTAATGGTAAACACTTCATTGGTTTTTCTGTTATTGAGGTATCATGGGACTAGTGTGATAAAAATTAAAAAAGTGGATTAAACTAAAGCAAAAGTTTGAGAACTTCTCAACATTTGCACCAGGAATTCGCCAAACAGTGCTCCACGCAACCACCATCTGCCAAAGGATGTCCTTTAGGCACACAAGTATACAACGGACCAATATGACCTTTTTTCCACCGATGAGACCAGACTATTCCATACAAAGACAAAGTAAAATTGTGTATAATGTCTTTTTTTTTTTCCATTGAGTCCTATAGACTTGCTATTTATGCCGCCATACAAGGGGACGGCGGCACGTATTGCCCTTCCGTCAGAGGTTCACGTCCAGGAAAACCCCATAGAGTAAATATTATATTACATCCTTATGTCCTTATGGTTATTAAGTTAATGGAAGTATCAAACGTAAAACACAAAAAAAAAGAAACAAATTCTATCTCTGAGTGGTAAATAATCGAACTTGTTTTCATGTGTTTACAATTGAAGCAGTAAATAAATAAATAAAAAATGATCTAAAAATGTGTAAAAGTGAAATAAAAATACATAAAAAAAGCCTAAATGCAAAAACGATCCTCCAAAGATGCATTTTTACCTAATACATTTTTATGGATTTCTGCCCAAAACGTTAAGACATCGAGCTCAGTTATTTCACAACAAGTTTCTCAGTTTCTACTTTGGGAAAAAAAAAATAATGCAAATGTTTAACAGAAATGTTACTAATAGTAAAGTAAATAGTACGTAATAGTATAATAAATGGCTTACTTTGTGACAGCAGTGTAGGGAGGTCCCCGGTGTCTTCTCTCCCGGACACAGGGGTCTTCTGTTTGCTGTTGAATCCTCTGTGGGTTTGGAGAGTTTGTGTCAGCGAAGAGAAGTGAGCACGAAATTATACATGGAGAACTTGTTATCATCACACCCCTGCCTGGAAGAGAGAGGAGGGGTCACACAGCTGGACTCCCAGATACAGTATATACAGTATATACCTCTGCGGATATTACATATTCTAGCATTATACCGTACACACGTGTTCTCCATTATGAGCTCATTGTATGAGTTTCCTCCTGTTAATATTCTGCTCCTACAGGAGCGCGGCTATAGGGGGGCAGAGGTAGCAGTAGCCCCCCAGCTCTGGTTTTCAAGCCTTTGTCACATTAGAAGACACCAGTATTATAAATGGCACATGGTCGGTGACTGATTTTGCATTGGAGCCCAAGAGCTTCACGTTACGTCCAGCATTCAGGACTATTTCACCCACTTACCTTTCATAATAATGCAGGATTATAGAGCTTGTCTGGGTGCAAGGTCTGCTGTCTGTTTCTACAAAAACAGTGCCACTCCCATGTATGTGGCTGTGTCTGGTATTGCAGCTCAGTATTATTTTTGCCAATGCTGCAATATCAGATGTCGCCATATGGTCAGGAGTGGCGCTGTTTCTGGATAAGAAGTACAAACATTTTTTTTAATTAAACCTTTACTGATAGATTGAACCCTCTATTACAGAGGTCCCCAACCGCCGGTCCGCGGACCAGGACCGGGCCGTTGGGGTTTTTCAGCCGGTCCGCGGGGAGAGGGGGCCCCTCCAGCCTCCAGCAGGGCCGCCATCAGGACATGACTGCCCTGACTCCAGTATGGGGCCCGGCCGGTAGGAGCCCCCTCGGAGCCCCCCTCTTGTGCGTCTCTCTCCTCATGGGGCCCCCGGCCACATGCTAAGCGCCGGGTCCGGGACATCTTAGCGCTGCGCTGCTGCGGCAGCACCTTCATGATTCCCCTGACTTCCGGTCATGTGACGGCGCCGTCACATGGCCGGAAGTCAGGAGAACCTGGTGTCAGCGATTTGGACGAGCGCCAGGATTCTGCAGGGATCGCATGGGGGTAAGTATAACAAGTTTTATTTTTTTTTAAATACAATTAACTAGGAGTGGGGGGAATGGGAGATGCACATGGGGGGAGGGGAGAGATGAGAGATGCACATGGGGGAGGGGAGAGATGAGAGATCCACATGGGGGGGAGGGGAGAGATGAGAGATGCACATGGGGGAGGGGAGAGATGAGAGATCCACATGGGGGGAGGGGAGAGAGGAGAGATGCACATGGGAGGGAGGGGAGAGATGAGAGATGCACGGTGGGGTGAGAGATGCACGGGGGGGATGAGAGATGCACGGAGGGGGATGAGAGATGCACGGAGGGGGATGAGAGATGCACGGGGGTGAGCTGCACATGGGGGGGTGAGAGATGCACATGGGGGGGTTATGTTTACATAACTTTGTTGCCTTATGAAGGGCGGGGGGGGCCCCCAAAAATTTCTTGCACAGGGGCCCACTACAGTCTGTGTCCGCCCCTGGGATGAAGTAAATGCAGCTGAACAGCAGCTGTCAGGACAGCTGCCCTGTCCTGCTGCAGGGCGTGATGGGGCCTCAGTGATGCGGCTCCTGGCACAGCACATTATGTGGGGCTCCTGGCATAGCTCCTGGCGGGGACCTGGTCTACACTATATGATAAGTATGCACTAAACTCCAAATCCCTCCATTACCCCGCCCCCATATGACCAAAGCCCCGCCCACCCCCTCCTTGCTGGGCCATGGAAAAATGATCTTGCTTCAAGCCGGTCCCTGGTGCAAAAAAGGTTGGGGACCACTGCTCTATTAAGATGCCAAGTTTTGACATCCAGGTCAAAAGGAGTCGGTGTTGGTTTCCATCACCACGACATGAGTCAACCAGGGCTGGGAGCTTTTTTGGCAGCCGTGTGGTCTACCCCTATGGTATCAATGCCTTGCATTCAAAGCCTGAGTGACAACTCCGATGGGCAATGATTGCCATTATTGATTGCCATCAGGACAATTCAGGGACTAACCTAAGTGAAAGTTTATAAGTCAGGTCCATTATATAGACCTTAGAAGGGTCAAAGTTTCCATGTCCTGGCAGGGGATCAGTGACAGGGACGGATCTATCATTGGTGCAGCTGCACAGGGGCCCAATAGTTAAGGGGGCCACATCCACCACCAAAGCACATGACCCAATAGTTGAGGGGGCCACATCCACCTCCTTGGGCTGCAAAGGTCCCATATACTGTTCTTGCACAGGGGCCCTATTCTCTCTGTGTCCGCCACTGTTCTGTGAAATTTACACACACACATATACACTGCTCAAAAAAATAAAGGGAACACTTAAACAACAGAATATAACTCCAAGTAAATCAAACTTCTGTGAAATCAAACTGTCCAATTAGGAAGCAACACTGATTGACAATCAATTTCACATGCTGTTGTGCAAATGGAATAGACAATAGATGGAAATTATTGGCAATTATCAAGACACCCTCAATAAAGGAGTGGCTCTGCAGGTGGGGACCACAGACCACATCTCAGTACCAATGCTTTCTGGCTGATGTTTTGGTCACTTTTGAATGTTGGTTGTGCTTTCACACTCGTGGTAGCATGAGACGGACTCTACAACCCACAGAAGTTGCTCAGGTAGTGCAGCTCATCCAGGATGGCACATCAATGCGAGCTGTGGCAAGAAGGTTTGCTGTGTCTGTCAGCGTAGTGTCCAGAGACTGGAGGCGCTACCAGGAGACAGGCCAGTACACCAGGAGACGTGGAGGTGGCCGTAGGAGGGCAACAACCCAGCAGCAGGACCGCTACCTCCGCCTTTGTGCAAGCAAGAACAGGAGGAGCACTGCGAGAGCCCTGCAAAATGACCTCCAGCAGGCCACAAATGTGCATGTGTCTGCACAAACGGTTAGAAACCGACTCCATGAGGGTGGTATGAGGGCCCGACGTCCACAGATGGGGGTTGTGCTCACAGCCCAACACCCTGCAGGACGCTTGGCATTTGCCACAGAACACCGGGATTGGCAAAGTCTCCACTGGCGCCCTGTGCTCTTCACAGATGAAAGCAGGTTCACACTGAGCACATGTGACAGACGTGACAGAGTCTGGAGACGCCGTGGAGAGCGATTTGCTGCCTGCAACATCCTTCAGCATGACCGGTTTGGCAGTGGGTCAGTAATGGTGTGGGGTGGCATTTCTTTGGAGGGCCGCACAGCCCTCCATGTGCTCGCCAGAGGTAGCCTGACTCCCATTAGGTACCGAGATGAGATCCTCAGACCCCTTGTGAGACCATATGCTGGTGCGGTTGGACCTGGGTTCCTCCTAATGCAGGACAATGCCAGACCTCATGTGGCTGGAGTATGTCAGCAGTTCCTGCAAGATGAAGGCATTGAAGCTATGGACTGGCCGCCCGTTCCCCAGACCTGAATCCGATTGAGCACATCTGGGACATCATGTCTCGCTCCATCCACCAGCGTCACGTTGCACCACAGACTGTCCAGGAGTTGGCAGATGCTTTAGTCCAGGTCTGGGAGGAGATCCCACAGGAGACCATCCGCAACCTCATCAGGAGCATGCCCAGGCGTTGTAGGGAGGTCATACAGGCACATGGAGGCCACACACAATACTCAGCCTCATGAGGAGCATGCCCAGGCGTTGTAGGGAGGTCATACAGGCACGTGGAGGACACACACAATACTGAGCCTCATCAGGAGCATGCCCAGGCGTTGTAGGGAGGTCATACAGGCACGTGGAGGACACACACAATACTGAGCCTCATCAGGAGCATGCCCAGGTGTTGTAGGGAGGTCATACAGGCACGTGGAGGCCACACACAATACTGAGCCTCATCAGGAGCATGCCCAGGCGTTGTAGGGAGGTCATACAGGCACGTGGAGGCCACACACAATACTGAGCCTCATCAGGAGTATGCCCAGGCATTGTAGGGAGGTCATACAGGCACGTGGAGGCCACACACAATACTCAGCCTCATCAGGAGCATGCCCAGGCGTTGTAGGGAGGTCATACAGGCACGTGGAGGCCACACACAATACTGAGCCTCATCAGGAGTATGCCCAGGCATTGTAGGGAGGTCATACAGGCACGTGGAGGCCGCACACAATACTGAGCCTCATTTTCACTTGTTTTAAGGACATTACATCAAAGTTGGATCAGCCTGTAGTGTGTTTTTCCACTTTAATTTTGGGGGTGACTCCAAATCCAGGCCTCCATTGGTTAATAAATGTGATTTCCATTGATGATTTTTGTGTGATTTTGTTGTCAGCACATTCAACTTTGTACAGAACAAAGTATCCAGTGAGAATATTTCATTCATTCAGATCTAGGATGTGTTATTTGAGTGTTCCCTTTAGTTTTTTGAGCAGTATATATATATATATATATATATATATATATAATGTAAAGGTTCTGCAATTTCGATACTCTATTATCCACTAATGGAGCCGTAAATCTGGATCTTCTGTAACTGGAGGATGAAGATGAGCAGAGACTCCTACGATGGAGAGAAACAAGTGTTAGTAAAATATGGAATTTAATTGGGCCACCCATGAAAGAAGTGGAGAAAAATGTTGAAGGGGCAGATTCCTCTCTAATTACCTTCATCACAAATCCTGATTCATGGCTGCAGAGAAGGTTCCTAATCCTCGCCAGCGCGCCAACTATCCTCCTGGGTCGTAAATATGCCCCCCCCCCACACACACAGTACAGGGGGGCAATATTCAGAGGAATGGTCAGACTGCCCCTGAGATGGGGATCAGAGAAGAAATAAATCAGATCCCAGCAGAACCTCAGTCACCTTCCAGTCCGCAGAACCCAGTGCAGCGCACATGGAGAACACGATCCAGATATCTGCAGCTCCACAGAATATGGAGGACCCCACCAGGGCCCCTTGTCCTCTTCCCCTAGGTACAGTCTGGTACAACAGTTGAGTCCGCGCTCCTGATCGCTCATATAATAAATGAGGGGGAAAGTTATTAATAATTACTATAGCATGAGGTCACTACATCTGATGAAATGCACAGAGTCAATCTACATGGTAAATGTAAGTTACTAATGGTGTATTATATTCTGTATAAAAATACACAGTAAAATAGTTACGAAGATGGATCACCACCTAAATGCAGCTCTGTATTATACCCCAGAGCTGCACTCACTATTCTGCTGGTGCAGTCACTTGTGTACATACATTACATTACTGATCCTGCACTGATCCTGAGTTACATCCTGTAGATCTTTTATTATAAAAATGAAAAACATAACAATAATAATAACAGAAACATAACAAAATTAATAACCAGAAAATAAACAATGTAATGAACAGGTCCAGCCGCTCCCTCTCTCCTGACACACATATTATACATATATACACAATAATAACTACCTACACTGTGACATCTGGTCCAGTTACCAAACAAATAATAACAATATAATAAACAATAACCGACAAATTATATACATACTAATATATACAGTCTTTTTTTTTTTTTTTTTATTATAAATAAAATAAATACTAACTATACAAATATATACAAGACAAAACAAAACCCCCCCACACTCGAGCCCACCAGTCCCTCCCCGGCACTGACCTGAGAGCTGGTCCCGCGCCTCATGCCTCAGTCTATGTCCAACGTCCATAGGCCAGATCAGGCAGTGCCAGTTATTCACCCAAATAATCAGTGTCCCACAAGATGAACCCACCTCCCCCCTTTTCCCTCCACCCAACCTAACACCTACACCCAAATCCGTATATACAATATATACAGAAACAAACAATAGAATAACCACAACTGACAAAGCCCAAGTTCGGTGTGGTGTCAGCAGCAGCCCACCACCAGGAGAGGAGATGACCAGACTAGGGCACACTAACAGAAAAGCCCCTCCAGAGGAGAGCGGCCCTCCGTGTACCCAGTCTCTCATACTCCAGAGAACACACCTTCACCAGGTCACTGAGTATGGTCCTAAACACATCGTCCACTGGGAGGATTTTCCGCTGCGTCGATACTAAGCACCGTGCATTCCACGTGTGATACCTAACCACTGCGCTAACTAGAAATAAGGTGCAGTGGTCCCGACCACCCAGGTCCCCGAATGCTCCATAGGCCCATTCCGCATAAGAGAGACGGGCCAGCCGGGGCCAGCCAATGGAGGCGCCCACCCTGTTGTACACCTCTGTGTTAAAGGGACAATGAAGCAGGAAGTGGTCCATGCTTTCAAGCATGGTACCACAATGCTCCCGAGGACAGTTCCTGTCCTCAGAGCTCCTACACTTCAGATTGTCCCTCACACACAGTTTCCCATGGAAGCAGCGCCAAGCCAAGTCCCAAACCTTCGAGGGGATCCTGATAGAATTCAAAAGATACAGACCCACCCCAAGATCCCAACTTGGGCAATCCCTGAGCGCCAGAGGCCTCTGAAAATGGGTCAACAGAACCCTTTTGTCAAGGAGCTTCCTTGGCAGAGTCCTGACCTCCCACATTCCCAGACCCCACCGGCGAATTATCTTCAGAACCACGGTAGCGTAAGCCGGGAGATGTCCATGCGGTGTGCGGAGATCCTTCACTTGCCCTCCTGTCTCCCATTCCTGGAAGAAAGGCTGAAACCATCCCTTACAGGAGAATACCCACAGAGGAGCCCTCTCTTTCCAGAGGTTTGCAATATTGATCTTAATGAAGGTATTCACAAGGAATACCACAGGGTTGACCATACCCAACCCTCCTAGTCTCCTCGTACGGTAAGTAACCTCCCTCTTGACCAGGTTCAGTCTATTCCCCCATAACAGTTGGAAGAACAAACTGTAGACCCGAGTCCAGAGAGGCTCTGGCAAGATGCACACACTGCCCAGATAGATCAGCAAAGGGAGCAGGTAAGTTTTGATCAGGTTTACCCTTTCCCTTAGGGTCAAAGACCAACCCTTCCATTGGTTCACCTTCTGAGTGGCGATCTCTAGCCTGCTGTCCCAATTTTGTTTGGGGTAATCCCCCTGGCCAAATTCGATGCCAAGAACTTTTGCAGAGACTTTGGGTCCTGGAAGGGTGTCCGGGAGATCAAAACCAGGATCTCCTCCTCCCAGCCAGAGACTCTCACACTTATCCCGGTTGATCTTAGACCCGGATGCCTCCGAGTAGCGATTTACCTCTGACATCAGCAATTCTGCCTCCGCATCAGAGGAAACAAAAACGGTGACGTCATCGGCATACGCCACCACTCTCAGAGTGGCTTCTGGTGCTACCCGGTCCATCCCGATCCCAGCCAACGGTCCACGCTCCACCCTCCTAAGAAGTGGGTCAATCGCAAACACGTACAGTAGCGGGCTCAAGGGACAACCCTGGCGAACACCACACCCAACCTCAAAAGAGCTGCCAATCCAACCGTTCACAAGCGGGAAACTTTCTGCCCCAGCGTACAAGGTCTTAAGCCAATCAACAAACCCCCCCGGCAAGCCATACCTCAGAAGGACAGACCAGAGGTACTCATGATTAACCCGATCAAACGCTTTTGCCTGGTCCAATGACAGAATGTACCCCTTCCAGTGACCAGCCCTACCCTGCTCCACCGCCTCTCGGACACAGAGTACAGCACTAATTGTACTGCGGCCCAGAACAGAGCAATGCTGGGCCCCCGAAAGGAGCTGTGGTGCAAATTTCACCAGCCGATTAAACAGCACCTTTGCCAAAACCTTCCTGTCTGCATTGAGAAGCGCTATGGGACGCCAGTTCTCAATGCAAGATGGGTCCTTACCCTTTGACAAGATGATCAGGGCAGACCTCCTCATTGACTTTGGCAGAGTGCCCGAGGAAAAACACTCATTGAATACCTCAGTCAAGAGAGGAACCAAGGTGTCCTTAAAGGTCTTATAGAATTCAGATGTTAAGCCATCTGGACCGGGAGATTTCTTTAGGGCAAGCCCTTCAATCGCCAACTTAACTTCCTCTTCCCTGATCATCTCTGTCAAAACGCCAAGAGAGGGGTCTACCCCTGGTTCGGGGATGGCTTCTGCCAGAAAAGCCGACATCTCATCCCAATCCAGATCCCTCTTCCCCAAGAGGTGCGAGTAGAAGGATCTGACGACCTCCAGGATCCCTGATCTGGATCTTTTCAGGGACCCTGCAGTGTCAACCAGTCCTGTAACAACTTTACTATTCACTGACATCTTGCAGTTTCTGTAAGGGTCGGGCGAGCGGTACTTCCCGTAATCCCTCTCAAAAACCAAAGATGCGTGTCTATCATACTGACACCTCATTAGCAAAGATTTCATTCTGGAGATCTCCTCGCGGCTACCTCCAGTTGAGACAAGATGCTCGAGTTTCCTCCTCAGGCCCTGATACAGGCGATACCTGTCCAGGCTCCTGAGGCTCGAGAGCTGGCGGAAGAATCTTGCCACCCTTTTCTTAAACATCTCCCACCACTCTGACTTACTACTACAAAGATCCAGTAAGGGTACCTGGCTCTGAAGAAAATCCTCAAAGGACTGTCTTATCTCCGCTTCTTCCAAGAGAGATGAATTGAGCCTCCAAAAGCCTCTTCCCATCTGGGGGGTCTCTGTAACATTCAGGGAAAACAAAATCAAACAGTGATCGGAGAACTCCACCTCAACAACAGATACTGCTGAAGAGACGGCTTCCTCCTTTAAATAAAACCTGTCTATCCTGGAACTACAGTTACCTCTATGATAGGTGAACCCCTTGTGGCCTGGGGTGTGCCGGATGTGGACATCCAGCAGGCGAGCCTCACTAGCTATACTATTAAGGGCGACGCTATCATAAGTCAGCTTGTCTCAGGAACCTCCTCTATCCCGGGGCCTCGTGACAGTGTTTAAGTCCCCTCCAAAGACGACCTGCCGACTCGTAAAAAGGTAGGGCTTGATCCTTGTAAAGAGACACTTCCGGTCCCACTTAGATTGGGGACCATAGATGTTAATGAGCCGAAGCTCCTGTCCCTTCATGAGGACATCTAATATCAGGCACCTCCCCATTTCTAACTCAATAACCCGTCGGCATTCTACCGGTGCGGTAAAAAGGACCGCCACTCCGCTATACGGCTCGGCCGCAAGAGACCAATAGGAGGGCCCGAGTCTCCACTCCCTCTTAGCTATAAACACCTCTGCCATATTTGGCAGCCTGGTCTCTTGCAAAAAGAAAATGTCAGCTTCAACCCGGCTGAGAAAATCAAAGGCCGCAAATCTAGCCATATTTGACTTAATGCTGGCGACATTAATGGACGCCAGCGTCAACGGAGTGGGTACCGCCATCATTGGTGATTAAGTTAGACGGCTTTTCTCTTCCCACTCCCCTTATCCTCTGCCTCATAGGAGGAATCCTTCCCCCTCTTTAATGACACAGAGGTGTCCATTCCAGCATTTTTCCTTCTTTTTTCGTCCTCGTCTCCGGACTCTGGGCCAGTCCCTCCCCCCAAGGACCTTGCATCCCCAGGAGAAGGAGACTCGGCGCCCCCTGTAAGCTCCGCTGAAGCCAGAACCTCACCCTCAGCCTCCTCTTCTGAGGAAGAGATGTTATCAAGGGCTTGGAACCGGTTCGAAAGACCATCTAGAGGGGAGTCGGTTTTACCTTCCTTGGTCAGAGCGGGAGAAGATGTTTTATCCCCCTTCTTTTTCTTCTTTTTGGTGCCGAGCTTACGCTTGTTCTCTAGCCACCGCTTATTATCCTCATCCATACTTTCATAATGGGAGGATTCTGAGGCAGAGGCAGTTTCCTCCCTGTGGATCCTCCTGACCTCCTCATCCAACTCATCATCCCTCGGGGCCTCAGCAGCAAGACTGGCATCCAGGACAGGGGCTGCCCCGGTAGTCTGGGGCTCGCCCCGCTCCCTCTCCTGTCTGCGCTTGTCTAGACGCCTCAGCTGGGCAGGCGTCTTTTTATTACTTTTCTTCCCTGGCCCCTCAGCTACCCCACCCCTGCTAGTCCCCTCCCCAGCAGAATGAGCCTCACGGCTTACTCCCACCGGGGTCTCGACTGCATTAGCAAAGGAGCGAGGACAACGGCTGAATGGGTGACCTAACTCACCACACAGGTGGCACCTAATCTCCACACAAGAGGCGGCAAGATGGCCGACACCCCCACACAACGCGCATTTCTGCACGGTGCAGTTTGCACTGAAGTGTGTGGGGTCGCCGCACCTGTGACAGAGCTTCGGTTGCCCCTGGTAGAAGACCAGGATACGATCCCTACCCAGGAAGGCAGACGATGGAATGTGGGCAATCGTACCACCTGAACGCTTAAGTTTTACCATAAACGTCCAGGCCCCTGACCAGATACCAAACTCGTCGCGGTTTTTCTTTGGCATCTCCACCACCTCTCCATACCGACCAAGCCACGTCATGATGTCATAGCAAGAAAGCGACTCGTTAAGAGTCATCATGGTCACTTTCTTGATCTGGTTTTGGCGAGACACTGCCTGAACGGCAAAGTCTCGCCAGCCGGGCTCATTTTTTGCCAACTCATAATTTGCCCAGAAGAGCTCAAGCCCCTCCGGCCGAACAAAGCTGACATCAAACTCAGGCGTGGAATAGGGATGTATCAAGGCGTAGATGTCAATCGCCTTGAAGCCGATCCTCAGCAGGAGCTCCACAACTTTAGACCTTGGCGGACATGCATTACTGCCCCTCCACCGAAGACGGACCACATTCCTACGCACACTGCCTGGCCCGGCTGTTGGGAGGGACCACACTGTATCTCCCCCTTTTTGCTCTCGGAAGGCACCGAGGCCATGCTTCTCTATCCTGAAGGATAGATCAACCTCTCGACCCTCTACCATTAGTGATCTCTCCCCCTTCTTTAGAGCCTCCAGAAGGCGCCATTGCAACATGCCGTCCCCAAAGCCCGGAGACGAGGAGGATGCCCTATTTGCCCCGGAGGTGACACTGGCATAACTCTGGACAGGTGTTGCCACCCCCGGGGGGGCAACCGGACCAGTGACCACATCAGCCCCAACAGTATCACCATTACCCACCTCCATCTCACCCTCCACCAAACCGGCAACCACACCACTAGACAATGAATTAGCCTCATTCACCCCCACCACCACATTCATTCCTGCTGGACCAGTAACAATGGTGGATGACCTTTTGACCTCCGCATCAGGCACAAGGGGCTCAGTCACCTCCATAGAGCTGGAGGCGACCTCACCCCCTGTCTTATGTGTGCCCTCCACATCATCGGTCGGTAATTTCCGCTGTTTGGCATTTGGTATAATGTGCCGCTGATCTCTAGCTGCAGTTAGGCGCCGCTGATCTTTAGCATCAGGATCTTCCGGACCAGCGACGCCAACACAAAATAGCACTTTCGTGGGAGGACCGGAACGCTCAGCCCCAACTGCCCCCTCACACTGCCGCCGCTTCTCAACTAAGTGATCAGCGGCAACAGCATTCAGAGGCGCCGAGGCTACCGGAGCTGCCCCCGACACCGGGCTGCTCCCCCCTCCCACTGAGGAGCACACCACAGCATCGTGGCCTGATGGAACGCCCGCCGCCGGTCCGCCCTCACTGTCCAGCCTCTCGGCTGATGCACCTCCTGCTGCGTCCCCGCTACTACAAGCAGAGACGGAGCTCTGCGCCTCACTACCACGCTCTGTAATCTCCCCGCGCCTTTGCACCGGATCCACAGCAGAACCCGGGCTGGGCAACGGGGCTTATACAGCGAGCTGAGCCTGCCGCCGACTCAGGGGGTACAGGGAGGGGGGCATATACGTATCTTACCGCTTCCTGCAGCTTTGGCTTGGTCTTCTTTGCCTTTTTGTGGCCCCCAGGTGCCTCTTCTGGTAGATCGTCACCAAGATGGAAGTCTTGGAGGCACACTGGGGACTCCAGGAGCTTAATCTCTGCCATTAGCGCCCCTCCCTGGCCGTTGCTGTCGCTGTCCTCCCCAGATCCGGCAGAACTGCGACCGGATGTCACTGTCGCCTGTCCTGCAGGGAGCTTGCTGCACGTGGCCTGCGGGTGACTTTGCAGGCTGCCAGGTGGGGCTTCCTGCTGGTCATCATCACTCTCATCATCCACCTGGCTCTCAGGCTGCAGCCCTATCTGCCTTTGCTCTCTGGTATCAGCCATTTCTCTGTAGCGATCTTCATTTATAAGTTTTTCTTTGAAAGGACCACTCTGCTCCCTGATGGTGGCTTTCCTAAGTTCCAGGCGTTGAATTTCACTGCTCAGTCTTTTTACCTCGGCTTGGAGTTTTGCCTTCCTTGGTTTGGAGGCCCCCGCAGCTTTGGCGCTTGTGCAGCGCAGCTCCTCCCGGAGCCTCCTGATGAGCTTGCTGGCATCTTCATACTCACGGAGGCGGATCATGACCCGGGAGGCATAGGTGGACACAGACTCCCGGGGTCCCTGCAGCGCCCATTCCCCCTCAGGGAGGTCGGCCTCACCTCCGTGAGCACTCAGCTTTCCTCCGGAAGGAGCGCCATCTTGCATGCCGCTGTCAGGCTTTTCCTCCATTCTGGAAGCCTTGCGGCTTCTGGGGGTCTCCACAATCCCGGGGGGAGTAGGAGCCACATTGCTGCGACTGCTGGTGCAGCGTCTCACCCCCGAGTCCTCTGATGTGCAGGCCGGTTGCTGGTTTCTTCTGCCCCCCGCCGGCCTGGTTCGGGAAGCAGAAGCCTGGGACTTGGCTCCATCACTCATCCCAGAAACCCGCTCCCTCCCTGGGAAAGAGAGAAAGCAGGTCCCCAGGTGGAGAGGTGTTGGTTTCTCAGAGATCAGGAGCTCACAGCAGGATCTGCAGCCACCACACCCGTAATCAGCACACTGACTAGCAGCTGATCAGAGCTGCACCCAGTATGCTGCTGGTGCAGTCACTGTGTACATACATTACATTACTTATCCTGTACTGATCCTGAGTTACATCCTGTATTATACCCCAGAGCTGCACTCACTATTCTGCTGGTGCAGTCACTGTGTACATACATTACATTACTTATCCTGTACTGATCCTGAGTTACATCCTGTATTATACTCCAGAGCTGCACTCACTATTCTGCTGATGCAGTCACTGTGTACATATATTACATTACTTATCCTGTACTGATCCTGAGTTACATCCTGTATTATACTCCAGAGCTGCACTCACTATTCTGCTGGTGCAGTCACTGTGTACATACATTACATTACTTATCCTGTACTGATCCTGAGTTACATCCTGTATTATACCCCAGAGCTGCACTCACTATTCTGCTGGTGCAGTCACTGTGTACATACATTACATTACTTATCCTGTACTGATCCTGAGTTACATCCTGTATTATACCCCAGAGCCAGGGCCGGCGTCAGCACCCGGCGCACCCGGGCAAGTGCCGGGGCCCTGAGCAGGCAGAGGGGCCCACTGGCGGTCGCGCACGCCGCTGGGCTATGGGCGGAGGAGAGCGGTGTCAGCGCCCACCCTTCTCCCGCGCTTGCTCAGGGCCCCGGCAGCTGGATACTTACCTCTCCCCGTGCCTCCGCAGATCTGCTGTCTTCCTGCTCTGCGCTCCCTGTGACGTCTCAGGTCAGAGGGTGCGGTGACGTCTTTACACCGCACCCTCCCCTGAGCCGTCACAGGGAGCGCTGAGCGGGAAGACGCCGACAACGCTGGAGTCCGGACCCGAGCAGCGGGCAGCAGGTAGCAGGTGAGAAGGAGGGAGGTGAGTATTTGATTTTTTTTTTTTTAATGTATGGAGGCATGGGGCAGTATAAAGAGAAAGGGGGGGGCATCCTGCATGGGGCATTATAAAGAGGGGGGAGGGGTGACATCCTGCATGGGGCATTATAAAGGGGGGGGGTGGCATTCTGCATGGGGCATTATAAAGAGGGGGGGTGGCATCCTGCATGGGGCATTATAAAGAGGGGGGGTGGCATTCTGCATGGGGCATTATAAAGAGGGGGGGGTGGCATCCTGCATGGGGCATTATAAAGAGAGGGGGGGTGGCATCCTGCATGGGCATTATAAAGAGAGGGGGGGTGGCATCCTGCATGGGGCATTAAAAAGAGGGGGGGTGGCATCCTGCATGGAGCATTATAAAGGGGGGGGGGGTGGCATCCTGCATGGGGCATTATAAAGATAGGGGGTTACATCCTGCATAGGGCATTATAGAGAGAGGGGGTGACAGCCTGCATGGGGCATTATAATGGGGGGGGGGACAGCCTGCATAGTGCATTATGTGGGGGGAACAGCCTGCATGGAGCATTATAAGGGGGGGCAGCCTGTATGGGGCATTATGTGGGGGGTAACAGCCTGCATGGAGCATTAAAAGGGGGGGACAGCCTGTATGGGGCATTATGTGGGGGGTAACAGCCTGCATGGAGCATTATAAGGGGGGGACAGCCTGTATGGGGCATTATGTGGGGGATAAAAGCCTGCATGCAGCATTATATGGGGGCCAGTATCCTGTATGGAGCGTTATATGGGGGCCAGTATCCTGTATGGAGTTTTATAAGGGGACCAGTATCCTGTATGGAGCGTTATATGGGGGCCAGTATCCTGTATGGAGCTTTATAAGGGGACCAGTATCCTGTATGGAGCGTTATATGGGGGCCAGTATTCTGTATGGAGCCTTATATGGGGACCAGTATTCCGTATGGAGCCTTATATGGAGGCCAGTATTCCGTATGGAGCCTTATATGGAGGCCAGTATTCCGTATGGAGCCTTATATGGGGGCCAGTATTCCGTATGCAGCCTTATATGGGGGCCAGTATTCCGTATGGAGCCTTATATGGAGGCCAGTATTCCGTATGGGGCCTTATATGGGGGCCAGTATTCCGTATGGGGCCTTATATGGGGGCCAGTATTCCATATGGAGCCTTATATGGGGGCCAGTATTCCGTATGGAGCCTTATATGGGGGCCAGTATTCCGTATGGAGCCTTATATGGGGGCCAGTATTCCGTATGGAGCCTTATATGGGGGCCAGTATTCCGTATGGAGCCTTATATGGGGGCCAGTATTCCGTATGGAGCCTTATATGGGGGCCAGTATTCCGTATGGAGCCTTATATGGGGGCCAGTATTCCATATGGGGCCTTATATTGGGGCCAGTATTCCTTATGGGGCCTTATATGGGGGCCAGTATTCCGTATGGGGCCTTATATGGGGGCCAGTATTCCGTATGAAGAGTTATATGGGGGCCAGCATTCCGTATGGAGCCTTATATGGGGGCCAGTGTTCTGTGTGGAGCGATTCACCGGTTTCTGAGCTATTGTGGAATTTACAATAGATATCACTCATGTAATGTAAGAAGTGAAATCTTTGCATTGTACTATATATATATATATATATATTTCTCCGCCGTATCTCTGCATCATGAATCATGGTATGTGTTAAAGGGGCCCACTGAGACTCTTTCGCCCGGGGCCCAGAAAAACCTGGAGCCGGCCCTGCCCAGAGCTGCACTCACTATTCTGCTGGTGCAGTCACTGTGTACATACATTACATTACTGATCCTGAGTTACCTCCTGTATTAAACTCCAGAGCTGCACTCACTATTCTGCTGGTGCAGTCACTGTGTACATACATTACATTACTGATCCTGAGTTACCTCCTGTATTATACTCCAGAGCTGCACTCACTATTCTGCTGGTGCAGTCACTGTGTACATACATTATATTACTGATCCTGAGTTACATCCTGTATTATACTCCAGAGCTGCACTCACTATTCTGCTAGTGCAGTCACTGTGTACATACATTACATTACTGATCCTGAGTTACATCCTGTAGATCTTTTATTATAAAAATGAAAAACATAACAATAATAATAACAGAAACATAACAAAATTAATAACCAGAAAATAAACAATGTAATGAAACTGGTCCAGCCGCTCTCTCTCCTCACACACATATTATACATATATACACAATAATAATTACCTACACCATGACATCTGGTCCGGTTACCAAACAAATAATAACAATGTAATAAACAATAACCGACAAATTATATACAAACTAATATATACATTCTTTCTTTTTTTTTTTTTTTTTTTTTTTTAAATAAAATAAATACTAGTATACAAATATATACAAGACAAAACAAAACCCCCCACACTCGAGCCAACCAGTCCCTCCCCGGCACTGACCTGAGAGCTGGTCCTGCACCTCATGCTTCAGTCCAACGTCCATAGGCCAGATCAGGCAGTGCCAGTTTTTCACCCAAATAACCAGTGTCCCACAAGATGAACCCAGCTCCCCCTTTTTACCACCACCCAACCTAACACCTACACCCAAACCCATATATACAATATTCACAGAAACAAACAATACAATAACAAACAATACAATAACCACAACTGACAAAGCCCAAGTTCGGCGCCTGCAGCCTTACATCACTGTCTACTGATCAATAAAACAAAAATCTATGGTGTCAGCAGCAGCCCACCACCAGGAGAGGAGATGACCAGACTAGGGCACACTAAAAGAAAAGCCCCTCCAGAGGAGAGCGGCCCTCCGTGTACCCAGTCTCTCATACTCCAGAAAAAGCACCTTCACCAGGTCACCGAGTATGGTCCTAAACACATCGTCCACTTGGAGGAATTTCCGCTGCGTCGATACTAAGCACCGTGCGTTCCACGTGTGATACCTAACCACTGCGCTAACTAGAAATAAGGTACAGCGGTCCCGACCACCCAGGTCCCCGAATGCTCCATAGGCCCATTCCGCATAAGAGAGACCGGCCAGCCGGGGCCAGCCAATGGAGGAGCCCACCCTGTTGTACACCTCTGTGTTAAAGGGACAATGAAGCAGGAAGTGGTCCATGCTTTCAAGCATGGTACCACAATGCTCCCGAGGACAGTTCCTGTCCTCAGAGCTCTTACACTTCAGATTGTCCCTCACACACAGTTTCCCATGGAAGCAGCGCCAAGCCAAGTCCCAAACCTTCGAGGGGATCCTGATAGAATTCAAAAGATACAGACCCACCCCAAGATCCCGACTTGGGCAATCCCTGAGCGCCAGAGGCCTCTGAAAATGGGTCAACAGAACCCTTTTGTCAAGGAGCTTCCTTGGCAGAGTCCTGACCTCCCACATTCCCAGACCCCACCGGCGAATTACCTTCAGAACCACGGTAGCGTAAGCCGGGAGATGTCCATGCGGTGTGCGGAGATCCTTCACTTGCCCTCCTGTCTCCCATTCCTGGAAGAAAGGCTGAAACCATCCCCTACAGGAGAATACCCACGGAGGAGCCCTCTCTTTCCAGAGGTTTGCAATATTGATCTTAATGAAGGTATTCACAAGGAATACCACAGGGTTGACCATACCCAACCCTCCTAGTCTCCTCGTACGGTAAGTAACCTCCCTCTTGACCAGGTTCAGTCTATTCCCCCATAACAGTTGGAAGAACAAACTGTAGACCCGAGTCCAGAGAGGCTCTGGCAAGATGCACACACTGCCCAGATAGATCAGCAAAGGGAGCAGGTAAGTTTTGATCAGGTTTACCCTTTCCCTTAGGGTCAAAGACCAACCCTTCCATTGGTTCACCTTCTGAGTGGCGATCTCTAGCCTGCTGTACCAATTTTGTTTGGGGTAATCCCCCTGACCAAATTCGATGCCAAGAACTTTTGCAGAGACTTTGGGTTCTGGAAGGGTGTCCGGGAGATCAAAACCAGGATCTCCTCCTCCCAGCCAGAGACTCTCACACTTATCCCGGTTGATCTTAGACCCGGATGCCTCCGAGTAGCGATTTACCTCTGACATCAGCCATTCTGCCTCCCCATCAGAGGAAACAAAAACGGTGACGTCATCGGCATACGCCACCACTCTCAGAGTGGCTTCTGGTGCTGCCCGGTCCATCCTGATCCCAGCCAATGGTCCACGCTCCACCCTCCTAAGAAGTGGGTCAATCGCAAACACGTACAGTAGCGGGCTCAAGGGACAACCCTGGCAAACACCACACCCAACCTCAAAAGAGCTGCCAATCCAACCGTTCACAAGCGGGAAACTCTCTGCCCCAGCATACAAGGTCTTAAGCCAATCAACAAACCGCCCCGGCAGGCCATACCTCAGAAGGACAGACCAGAGGTACTCATGATTAACCCGATCAAACGCTTTTGCCTGGTCCAATGACAGCATGTACCCCTTCCAGTGACCAGCCCTACCCTGCTCCACCGCCTCTCGGACACAGAGTACAGCACTAATTGTACTGCGGCCCAGAACAGAGCAATGCTGGGCCCCCGAAAGGAGCTGTGGTGCAAATTTCACCAGCCGATTAAACAGCACCTTTGCCAAAACCTTCCTGTCTGCATTGAGAAGCGCTATGGGACGCCAATTCTCAATGCAAGATGGGTCCTTACCCTTTGACAAGATGATCAGGGCAGACCTCCTCATTGACTTTGGCAGAGTGCCCGAGGAAAGACACTCATTGAATACCTCAGTCAAGAGGGGAACCAAGGCGTCCTTAAAGGTCTTATAGAATTCAGATGTTAAGCCATCTGGACCGGGAGATTTCTTTAGGGCAAGCCCTTCAATCGCCAACTTAACTTCCTCTTCCCTGATCATCTCTGTCAAAACGCCAAGAGAGGGGTCTACCCCTGGTTCAGGGACGGCTTTAGCCAGAAAAGCCGACATCTCATCCCAATCCAGATCCCTCTTCCCCAAGAGGTTCGAGTAGAAGGATCTGACGACCTCCAGGATCCCTGATCTGGATCTTTTCAGGGACCCCGCAGTGTCAACCAGTCCTGTAACAACTTTACTATTCACTGACATCTTGCAGTTTCTGTAAGGGTCAGGTGAGCAGTACTTCCCGTAATCCCTCTCAAAAACCAAAGATGCGTGTCTATCATACTGACACCTCATTAGCAAAGATTTCACTCTGGAGATCTCATCGCGGCTACCTCCAGTTGAGACAAGATGCTCGAGTTTCCTCCTCAGGCCCTGATAGAGGCGATACCTGTCCAGGCTCCTGAGGCTCGAGTAAGGGTACCTGGCTCTGAAGGAAATCCTCAAAGGACTGTCTTATCTCCGCTTCTTCCAAGAGAGACGAATTGAGCCTCCAAAAGCCTCTTCCCATCTGGGGGGTCTCTGTAACATTCAGGGAAAACAAAATCAAACAGTGATCGGAGAACTCCACCTCAACAACAGATACTGCTGAAGAGACGGCTTCCTCCTTTAAATAAAACCTGTCTATCCTGGACTTACAGTTACCTCTATGATAGATGAACCCCTCGTGGCCTGGGGTGTGCCGTATGTGGACATCCACCAGGCGATCCTCACTAGCTATACTATTAAGGGCGACGCTATCATAAGTCAGCTTGTCTCTGGAACCTCCTCTATCCTGGGGCCCCGTGACAGTGTTGAAGTCCCCTCCAAAGACGACCTGCCGACTCGTAAAAAGGTAGGGCTTGATCCTCGTAAAGAGACACTTCCGGTCCCACTTAGATTGGGGACCATAGATGTTAATGAGCCGGAACTCTTGTCCCTTCATGAGGACATCTAATATCAGGCACCTCCCCATTTCTAACTCAATAACCCGTCGGCATTCTACCGGTGCGGTAAAAAGGACCGCCACTCCGCTATACGGCTCGGCCGCAAGAGACCAATAGGAGGGCCCGAGTCTCCACTCCCTCTTAGCTATAAACACCTCTGCCATATTTGGCAGCCTGGTCTCTTGCAAAAAGAAAATGCCAGCTTCAACCCGGCTGAGAAAATCAAAGGCCGCAAATCTAGCCGTATTTGACTTAATGCTGGCGACATTAATGGACGACAGCGTCAACGGAGTGGGTACCGCCATCATTGGTGATTGAGTTAGATGGCTTTCCTCTTCCCACTCCCCTTATCCTCTGCCTCAAAGGAGGAATCCTTCCCCCTCTTTAATGACACAGAGGTGTCCATTCCAGCATTTTTCCTTCTTTTCTCGTCCTCGTCTCCGGACTCTGGGCCAGTCCCTCCCCCCAAGGACCTTGCATCCCCAGGAGAAGGAGACTCGGCGCCCCCTGTAAGCTCCGCTGTAGCCGGAACCTCAGCCTCCTCCTCAGAGGAAGAGATGTTATCAAGGGCTTGGAACCGGTTAGAAAGACCAACCAGAGGGGAGTCGGTTTTACCTTCCTTGGTCAGAGCGGGAGAAGATGTTTTATCTCCCTTCTTGGTGCCGAGCTTACGCTTGTTCTCTAGCCACCGCTTATTACCCTCATCCATACTTTCATAATGGGAGGATTCTGAGGCAGAGCCAGTTTCCTCCCTGTGGATCCTCCTGACCTCCTCATCCAACTCATCATCCCTCGGGGCCTCAGCAGCAAGACTGGCATCCAGGACAGGGACTGCCCCAGTAGCCCGGGGCTCGCCTCGCTCCCTCTCCTGTCTGCGCTTGTCTAGACGCCTCAGCTGGGCAGGCGTCTTTTTATTGCTTTTCTTCCCTGGCCCCTCAACTCCCCCACCCCTGCTAGTCCCCTCCCCAGCAGAATCGGCCTCACGGCTTTCTCCCACCGGGGTCTCGACTGCATTAGCGAAGGAGCGAGGACAACGGCTGAATGGGTGACCTAACTCACCACACAGGTGGCACCTAATCTCCACACAAGAGGCGGCAAGATGGGCGACACCCTCACACAACGCGCATTTCTGCACAGTGCAGTTTGCACTGAAGTGTGTGGGGTCGCCGCACCTGTGACAGAGCTTCGGTTGCCCCTGGTAGAAGACCAGGATACGATCCCTACCCAGGAAGGCAGACGATGGAATGTGGGCAACCGTACCACCTGAACGCTTAAGTTTTACCATAAACGTCCAGGCCCCTGACCAGATACCAAACTCGTCGCGGGTTTTCTTTGGCATCTCCACCACCTCTCCATACCGACCAAGCCACGTCATGATGTCATAGCAAGAAAGCGACTCGTTAAGAAGCATCACGGTCACTTTCTGGATTTGGTTTTGGTGAGACACTGCCTGAACTGCAAAGTCTCGCCAGCCGGGCTCATTTTTTGCCAACTCATAATTCGCCCAGAAGAGCTCAAGCCCCTCCGGCCGAACAAAGCTGACATCAAACTCAGGCGTGGAATAGGGATGTATCAAGGCGTAGATGTCAATCGCCTTGAAGCCCATCCTCAGCAGGAGCTCCACAACTTTAGACCTTGGAGGACATGCATCACTGCCCCTCCACCGAAGACGGACCACATTCCTACGTACACAGCCTGGCCCGGCTGTTGGGAGGGACCACACTGTATCCCCCCCTTTTTGCTCTCGGAAGGCCCCGAGGCCATGCCTCTCTATCCAGAAGGATAGATCAACCTCTCGACCCTCTACCATTAGTGATCTTTCCCCCTTCTTTAGAGCCTCCAGAAGGCGCCGTTGCAACATGCCGTCCCCAAAGCCTGGAGACGAGGAGGATGCCCTATTTGCCCCGGAGGTGACACTGGCATAAGTCTGGACAGGTGTTGCCACCCCCGGGGGGGCAACTGGACCAGTGACCACATCAGCCCCAACAGCATCACCATTACCCACCTCCATCTCACCCTCCACCAAACCAGCAACCACACCACTAGACAATGTATGAGCCTCATTCACCCCCACCACCACATTCATTCCTGCTGGACCAGTAACATTGGCGGATGACATTTTGACCTCCGCATCAGGCACAAGGGGCTCAGTCACCTCCATGGAACTGGAGGCGACCTCACCCCCGGTCTTGTGTGTGCCCTCCACATCATCTGTCGGTAATTTCCACTGTTTGGCATTCAGTATAATGTGCCGCTGATCTCTAGCTGCTGTTAGGCGCCGCTGATCTTTAGCATCAGGATCTTCCGAACCAGCGACGCTAACACAAAATAGCACTTTCGTGGGAGGACCGGAACGCTCATCCCCGACAGCCCCCTCACACTGCTGCCGCTTCTCAACTAAGTGATCAGCGGCAACAGCATTCAGAGGTGCCGAGGCTACCGGAGCTGCCCCCGACACCGGGCTGCTCCCCCCTCCCACTGAGGAGCGCACCACAGCATCGTGGCCTGACTGAACGCCCGCCGCCGGGCCACCCTCACTGTCCAGCCTCTCGGCTGATGCACCTCCTGCTGCGTCCCCGCTACTACAATCAGAGACGGAGCTCTGCACCTCACTACCACGCTCTGTAATCTCCCCGCGCCTTTGCAGCGGATCCACAGCAGAACCCGGGCTGGGCTGGGCAACGGGGCTTATACAGCGAGCTGAGCCTGCCGCCGACTCAGGGGGTACAGGGAGGGGGGCATAGACATAGCTTACCGCTTCCTGCAGCTTTGGCTTGGTCTTCTTTGCCTTTTTGTGGCCCCCAGGTGCCTCTTCTGGTAGATCGTCACCAAGATGGAAGTTTTGGAGGCACACTGGGGACTCCAGGAGCTTTACTTCGGCCATTTGCGCCCCTCCCTGGCCGCTGCTGTCACTGTCCTCCCCAGAGCCGGCAGAACTGCGACCGGATGTCACTGTCGCCTGTCCTGCAGGGAGCTCGCTGCACGTGGCCTGCGGATGACTTTGCAGGCTGCCAGGTGGGGCTTCCAGCTGGTCATTTTCACTCTCATCATCCACCTGGCTCTCAGGCTGCAGCCCCATCTGCCTTTGCTCTCTGGTATCAGCCATTTCTCTGTAGCGGTCTTCATTTATTAGCTTTTCCTTGAATGGACCACTCTGCTCCCTGACGGTGGCTTTCCTAAGTTCCAGGAGATGAATTTCACTGGTCAGTCTTTTTATCTCCGCTTGGAACTTGGCCTTCCTTGGTTTGGAGGCCCCTGCAGCTTTTGCGCTTGTGTAGCGCAGCTCCTCCCGAAGTCTCCTGACCAGCTTACTGGCATCTTCATACTCACGGAGGTGGATCATGACCCGGGAGGCATAGGTGGACACAGACTCCCGGGGTCCCTGCAGAGCCCAACCCCCCTCAGGGAAGTCGGCCTCACCTCCGTCAACACTCAGCTTTCCTCCGGAAGGAGCGCCATCATGCACGCCGCTGTCAGGGGTTTTTCCTCCATGCTGGAAGCCTTGCGGCTTCTCTGGGTCTCCACAATCCCGGGGGGAGTAGAAGCCACATTGCTGCAACTCCTGGTGGAGCGTCTCACCCCCGAGTCCTCTGATGTGCAAGCCGGTTGCTGGTTTCTTCTGCCCCCCGCCGGCCTGGTTCGGGAAGCAGAAGCCTGGGGCTTGGCTCCTTCACTCATCGCAGAAACCCGCTCCCTCCCTGGGTAGGAGAGAGAGCAGGTCCCCAGGTGGAGAGGTGTTGGTTTCTCAGAGATCAGGAGCTCACAGCAGGATCTGCAGCCACCACACCCGCAATCACCACACTGACTAGCAGCTGATCAGAGCTGCACCCAGTATGCTGCTGGTGGAGTCACTGTGTGCATACATTACATTACTGATCCTGTACTGACCCTGAGTTACATCCTGTATTATACTCCAGAGCTGCACTCACTATTCTGCTGGTGCAGTAACTGGGTACATACATTACATTACTGATCCTGTACTGATCTTGAGTCACATCCTGTATTATACTCCTGAGCTTCACTCACTATTCTTCTGGTGCAGTCACTGTGTACATACATTACATTACTGATCCTGAGTTACATCATGTATTATACTCCAGAGCTGCACTCACTGTAAAATATCTCCATTTTCTAGTCTTGTGCAGCTTCTTCAATTTACAAAAAGTGGAACTGAGAACATTTTTATTTCCAACAGAAAAAAGAGAGAAGATTGTGCAGAAAATCCAAATATCGTCTGGTTCATTGGAGAAGGATAACGCCGTCTTCTGTTAAACACCTTCCTGACGGAAAACAGTAAAGCACAGCTGGATGTGAGGAGTCAGCAGAAGAGAGGTCCTGTGTGACACCACCAATGTCTCTAGGCATTTCACTAGAAGCAGAAATACTCCCAAAAAGCCGACATCCCCAATAATTACCCATCATTATCCAAAAAAGTCCACACATAATAATGATCTCTGTACTGCGGCTCCACAAGGTTCCTCCAGCCATTACAGGATACTTGTGCAGGAGAGATAAGTAGTATTACTGCCATTATTTCTATTCTGTGATTTTTATTTTGTGCATCTCAGAATGCTGACATCACTGTGTGTATTATCCCTGTACTGTGACATCACTGTGTGTATTATCCCTGTACTGTGACATCACTGTGTTTATTATTCCTGTACTGTGACATCACTGTATTATCCCTGTACTGTGACATCACTGTGTGTATTATCCCTGTACTGTGACATCACTGTGTTTATTATCCCTGTACTGTGACATTACTGTGTGTATTATCCCTGTACTGTGACATCACTGCGTGTATTATCCCTCCACTCTGACATCACGGTGTATATTATCCCTCCACTGTGACATCACTGTGTGTATTATCCCTGTACTGTGACATCACTGTGTGTATTATCCCTGTACTGAGACAACACTGTGTGGATTATCCCAGTACTGTGACATCACTGTGTGCATTATCCCTGTACTGTGACATCACTGTGTGTATTATCCCTGTACTGTGACATCACTGTGTGTATTATCTCTGTACTGTGACATCACTGTGTGTATTATCCCTGTATTGTGACATAACTGAGTGTATTATCCCTGTACTGTGACATCACTGTGTTTATTATCCCTGTACTGTGACATCACTGTGTGTATTATCCCTGTGCTGTGACATCACTGTGTGCATTATCCCTGTACTGTGACATCACTGTGTGTATTATCCCTGTATTGTGACAAGAAAGTGTGTATTATCCCTGTACTGCGACATCACTGTGTGTATTATCCCTGTACTGTGACGTCACTGTGCATTATCCCTGTACTTTGACATCACTGTGTGTATTATCCCTGTACTGTGACATCACTGTGTATTATCCCTGTACTGTGACATCACTGTGTATTATTTCTGTACTGTGACATCACTGTGTATTATTTCTGCACTGTGACATCACTGTGTGCATTATCCCTGTACTGTGACATCGCTGTGTGTATTATCTCTGTACTGTGACATCACTGTGCTTCTTATCTCTGCGTTGTGACATCACTGTGTATTATTTCTGTACTGTGACATCGCTGTGTGTATTATCCCTTTACTGTGACATCACTGTGTGTATTATCTCTGTACTGTCACATCACTGTGTATTATTTCTGTACTGTGACATCACTGTGTATATTATCCCTGTACTGTGACATCGCTGTGTGTATTATCCCTGTACTGTGACATCACTGTGCACATTATCCCTGTACTGTGACATCACTGTGTTTCATTCCTGTACTGTGACATTACTGTGTGTATTATCCCTGTACTGTGACATCGCTTTGTGTATTATCCCTGTACTGTGACATCACTGTGCACATAATCCCTGTACTGTGACATCACTGTGTGTATTATTCCTGTACTGTGACATCACTGTGTGTATTATTTTTGTACGGTGACATCACTGTGTATTATCCCTGTGCTGTGACATCTCTGTGTGTATAATCCCTGTACTGTGATATCACTGTGTATTATTTCTGTACGGTGACATCACTGTGTATTATCCCTGTGCTGTGACATCACTGTGTTTATTATCCCTGTGCTGTGACATTACTGTGTATATTATCCCTGCACTGTGACATCACTGTGTATTATTTCTGTACTGTGACATCACTGTTTGTATTATCCCTGTACTGTGACATCACTGTGTGTATTATCCCTGTGCTGTGACATCACTGTGTATATTATCTCTGTACTGTGACATCACTGTGTGGATTATCCCTCTACTGTGATGTCACTGTGTGCATTGTCCCTGTACTGTGACATCACTGTGTGTGCTATCCCTGTACTGTGACATCACTGTTTGTATTATCCCTGTACTGTGACATCACTGTGTGTATTATCCCTGTGCTGTGACATCACTGTGTATATTATCTCTGTACTGTGACATCACTGTGTGTATTATCCCTGTACTGTGACATCACTGTGTGTATTATTTCTGTACTGTGACATCACTGTGTGTGCTATCCCTGTACTGTGACATCACTGTGTGTATTATCTCTGTACTATGACATCACTGTGCATTATCCCTGTACTGTGACATCACTGTGTGTATTATCCCTGTACTGTGACATCAATGTATGTATTATCTCTCTACTGTGACATCACTGTGTGTATTATCCCTGTGCTGTGACATCACTCTGTATTATTTCTGTACTGTGACATCACTGTGTATTATTTCTGTACTCTGACATCACTGTGTATTATCTCTGTACTGTGACATCACTGTGTGTATTATCCCAGCAATGTGACATCACTGTGTGTATTATCCCTGTGCTGTGACATTACTGTGTGTATTATCCCTGTACTGTGACAACACTGTGCTTCTTTTCTCTGTGCTGTGACATCACTGTGTATTATTCCTGTACAGTGACATCACTGTGTATTATCCCTGTACGGTGACATCACTGTGTGTATTATCTCTATACTGTGACATCACTGTGTATTATTCCTGTACTGTGACATCACTGTGTGCATTATCCCTGTACTGTGACATCACTGTGTGTATTATCCCTGTACTGTGACATCACTGTGTTTATTATCCCTGTACTGTGACATTACTGTGTGTATTATCCCTGTACTGTGACATCACTGTGTGTATTATCCCTGTACTGTGACATTACTGTGTGTATTATCCCTGTACTGTGACATCACTGCGTGTATTATCCCTCCACTCTGACATCACGGTGTATATTATCCCTCCACTGTGACATCACTGTGTGTATTATCCCTGTACTGTGACATCACTGTGTGTATTATCCCTGTACTGAGACAACACTGTGTGGATTATCCCAGTACTGTGACATCACTGTGTGCATTATCCCTGTACTGTGACATCACTGTGTGTATTATCCCTGTACTGTGACATCACTGTGTGTATTATCTCTGTACTGTGACATCACTGTGTGTATTATCCCTGTATTGTGACATAACTGAGTGTATTATCCCTGTACTGTGACATCACTGTGTTTATTATCCCTGTACTGTGACATCACTGTGTGTATTATCCCTGTGCTGTGACATCACTGTGTGCATTATCCCTGTACTGTGACATCACTGTGTGTATTATCCCTGTATTGTGACAAGAAAGTGTGTATTATCCCTGTACTGCGACATCACTGTGTGTATTATCCCTGTACTGTGACGTCACTGTGCATTATCCCTGTACTTTGACATCACTGTGTGTATTATCCCTGTACTGTGACATCACTGTGTATTATCCCTGTACTGTGACATCACTGTGTATTATTTCTGTACTGTGACATCACTGTGTATTATTTCTGCACTGTGACATCACTGTGTGCATTATCCCTGTACTGTGACATCGCTGTGTGTATTATCTCTGTACTGTGACATCACTGTGCTTCTTATCTCTGCGTTGTGACATCACTGTGTATTATTTCTGTACTGTGACATCGCTGTGTGTATTATCCCTTTACTGTGACATCACTGTGTGTATTATCTCTGTACTGTGACATCACTGTGTATTATTTCTGTACTGTGACATCACTGTGTATATTATCCCTGTACTGTGACATCGCTGTGTGTATTATCCCTGTACTGTGACATCACTGTGCACATTATCCCTGTACTGTGACATCACTGTGTTTCATTCCTGTACTGTGACATTACTGTGTGTATTATCCCTGTACTGTGACATCGCTTTGTGTATTATCCCTGTACTGTGACATCACTGTGCACATAATCCCTGTACTGTGACATCACTGTGTGTATTATTCCTGTACTGTGACATCACTGTGTGTATTATTTTTGTACGGTGACATCACTGTGTATTATCCCTGTGCTGTGACATCTCTGTGTGTATAATCCCTGTACTGTGATATCACTGTGCATTATTTCTGTACGGTGACATCACTGTGTATTATCCCTGTGCTGTGACATCACTGTGTTTATTATCCCTGTGCTGTGACATTACTGTGTATATTATCCCTGCACTGTGACATCACTGTGTATTATTTCTGTACTGTGACATCACTGTTTGTATTATCCCTGTACTGTGACATCACTGTGTGTATTATCCCTGTGCTGTGACATCACTGTGTATATTATCTCTGTACTGTGACATCACTGTGTGGATTATCCCTCTACTGTGATGTCACTGTGTGCATTGTCCCTGTACTGTGACATCACTGTGTGTGCTATCCCTGTACTGTGACATCACTGTTTGTATTATCCCTGTACTGTGACATCACTGTGTGTATTATCCCTGTGCTGTGACATCACTGTGTATATTATCTCTGTACTGTGACATCACTGTGTGTATTATCCCTGTACTGTGACATCACTGTGTGTATTATTTCTGTACTGTGACATCACTGTGTGTGCTATCCCTGTACTGTGACATCACTGTGTGTATTATCTCTGTACTATGACATCACTGTGCATTATCCCTGTACTGTGACATCACTGTGTGTATTATCCCTGTACTGTGACATCAATGTATGTATTATCTCTCTACTGTGACATCACTGTGTGTATTATCCCTGTGCTGTGACATCACTCTGTATTATTTCTGTACTGTGACATCACTGTGTATTATTTCTGTACTCTGACATCACTGTGTATTATCTCTGTACTGTGACATCACTGTGTGTATTATCCCAGCAATGTGACATCACTGTGTGTATTATCCCTGTGCTGTGACATTACTGTGTGTATTATCCCTGTACTGTGACAACACTGTGCTTCTTTTCTCTGTGCTGTGACATCACTGTGTATTATTCCTGTACAGTGACATCACTGTGTATTATCCCTGTACGGTGACATCACTGTGTGTATTATCTCTATACTGTGACATCACTGTGTATTATTCCTGTACTGTGACATCACTGTGTGCATTATCCCTGTACTGTGACATCACTGTGTGTATTATCCCTGTACTGTGACATCACTGTGTGTATTATCCTTGTACTGTGACATAACTGTGTGTATTATCCCTGTACTGTGACATCACTGTGCATTATCCCTGTACTGTGACATCACTGTGTGTATTATCCCTGTACTATGACATCACTGTGTGTATTATCCCTGCACTGTGACATCACTGTGTATTATCCCTATACTGTGACATCATTGTGTGTATTATCCCTGTTCTGTGACATCATTGTGTGTATTATCCCTGTTCTGTGACATCACTGTGTGTATTATCCCTGTACTGTGACATCACTGTGTGTATTATTCCTGTACTGTGACATCACTGTGTGTATTATCTCTGTACTGTGACATCACTGTGTGTATTATCCCTGTGCTTTAACATCACTGTGTGTATTATCCCTGTACTGTGACATCACTGTGTATTATTTCTGTACGGTGACATCACTGTGTGTATTATCTCTGTACTGTGACATCACTGTGTATTATCCCTGTACTGTGACATCACTGTGTATTATTTCTGTACTGTGACATCACTGTGTGTATTATCTCTGTACTGTGACATCACTGTGTATTATTTCTGTACGTTGACATCACTGTGTATTATCCCTGTGCTGTGACATCACTGTGTGTATTATCCCTGTGCGCTGACATCACTGTGCTTCTTATCTCTGTGCTGTGACATCACTGAGTATTATTCCTGTACAGTGACATCACTATGTATTTTCCCTGTACTGTGACATCACTGTGTGTATTATCTCTATACTGTGACATCACTGTGTATTATTTCTGTACTGTGACATCACTGTGTGCAATATCCCTGTACTGTGACAATACTGTGTGTATTATCCCTGTACTGTGACATCACTGTGTGTATTATCCCTGTCCTGTGACATCACTGTGTGTATTATCCCTGTATTGTGACATCACTGTGTGTATTATCTCTGTACTGTGACATCACTGTGTATTATCCCTGTACTGTGACTTCACTCTGTGTATTATCCCTGTACTGTGACATCACTATGTGTATTATCCCTGTACTATGACATCACTGTGTGTATTATCCCTGTACTGTGACATCAGTGTGTGTTTTGTCCCTGTACTGTGACATCACTGAGTGTATTATCCCTGTACTTTGACATCACTGTGTGTATGATCCCTGTGCTGTGACATCGTTGTGTGTATTATACCTGTACTGTGACATCACTGTGTGTATTATCCCTGTACTGTGACATCACTGTATGTATTATCCCTGTACTGTGACATCACTGTGTGTATTATCTCTGTACTGTGACATCGCTGTGTATTATCCCTGTGCTGTGAGATCACTGTGTATTATTTCTGTACTGTGACATCACTGTGTATTATTTCTGTACTGTGACATCACTGTGTATATTATCCCTGTACTATGACATCACTGTGTATTATCCCTGTACTGTGACATCACTGTCCATTATCCCTGTACTGTGACATCACTGTGTGTATTATCCCTGTACTGTGACATCACTGTGTGTATTATCCCTGTACTGTGACATCACTGTTTGTATTATCCCTGTACTGTGACATCACTGTGTGTATCATCCCTGTGCTGTGACATCACTGTGTGTATTATCTCTGTACTGTGACATCACTGTGTGTATTATCCCTGTACTGTGACATCACTGTTTGTATTATCCCTGTACTGACATCACTGTGTATATTATGCCTGTACTGTGACATCACTGTGTGTATTATCCTTGTACTGTGACATCACTGTGTGAATTATCCCTGTACGGTGACATCACTGTGTGCATTATCCCTGTACTGTGACATCACTGTGTGCATTATCTCTGTACTGTAACAACACTGTGCGTATTATCTCTGTACTGTGACATCACTGTGTGTATTATCCCTGTACTGTGACATCACTGTGTGTATTATTCCTGTACTGTGACATCACTGTGTGTATTATCCCTGTAATGTGACATCACTGTGTGCATTATCCCTGTACTGTGACATCACTGTGTGTATTATCCCTGTACTGTGACATCACTGTGTATTATTTCTGTACTGTGACATCAAGCCCCCTGACGAAGGGACATCCGAAACGCGCGTCGGGGCTCCTGCTCCACGTGTGTAGCCTGTCTTCTGCCCCTGTGCCCTGACTGCCTGCTCATAGATTTCCCTTGCAAATTTTCCATTGGTATGTATAGCGGGATCTCTATGTCTCTATATGTAATTGCTACATGAATATTATTATTATGTCTAAGGGCACACTATGATATTTGATAGATATCTATTGATTGTATTTTGGAATATGGGGCTGTGTTAGTGACTATCTATTTCGCAATTTTGCTATTATATAATGACATATTCAACACGTGGATTCTGGTTTTTGTCTATGGTATCTGTGTTTTACCCCTTTATGCTATTATCTGTCAAATAAACTTTTGATATATTTATATATTTATGGCTTTTTGATCGTCTAGTTTCTCCTTGTTACTAACATATGTGACATCACTGTGTATTATCTCTGTACTGTGACATCACTGTGTGTATTATCCCTGTACTGTGACATCACTGTGTGTATTATCCCTGTACTGTGACAACACTGTGTGTATTATCTCTGTACTGTGACATCACTGTGTATTATCCCTGTACTGTGACATCACTGTGTGTATTATCCCTGTACTGTGACATCACTGTGCATTATCCCTGTACTGTGACATCACTGTGTGTATTATCCCTGTATTGTGACATCACTGTGTGTATTATCTGTGTACTGTGACATCACTGTGTGTATTATACCTGTACTGTGACATCACTGTGTGTATTATCCCTGTACTGTGACATCACTGTGTGTATTATCCCTGTGCTGTGACATCACTGTGTATTATTTCTGTACTGTGACATCACTGTGTATTATTTCTGTACTGTGAAATCACTGTGTATCATTTCTGTACTGTGACATCACTGTGTATTCTCTGTACTGTGACATCACTGTGTATTATCTCTGTACTGTGACATCACTGTGTATTATCCCTGTGCTGTGACATCACTGTGTGTATTATCTCTGTACTGTGACATCACTGAGTGTATTATCTCTGTACTGTAACATTTCTCTGCTTCTTATCTCTGTGCTGTGACATCACTGTGTATTATTTCTGTATGGTGACATCACTGTGTATTATCCCTGTACTGTGATATCACTGTGTGTATTATCTCTGTACTGTGACATCACTGTGTATTATTTCTGTACTGTGACATCACTGTGTATGTTATCTCTGTACTGTGACATCGCAGTGTGTATTATCCCTGTACTGTGACATCACTGTGTATTATTTCTGTACTGTGACATCACTGTGTATGTTATCCCTGTACTGTGATATCACTGTGTGTATTATCTCTGTACTGTGACATCACTGTGTATTATCTCTGTGCTGTGACATCACTGTGTATTATTTCTGTATGGTGACATCACTGTGTATTATCCCTGTACTGTGATATCACTGTGTGTATTATCTCTGTACTGTGACATCACTGTGTATTATTTCTGTACTGTGACATCACTGTGTATGTTATCCCTTTACTGTGACATCACTGTGTGTATCATCCCTGTACTGTGACATCACTGTGTGTATTATTCCTGTACTGTGACATCACTGTGTGTATCATCCCTGTACTGTGACATCACTGTGTGTATTATTCCTGTACTGTGACATCACTGTGTGTATTATTCCTGTACTGTGACATCACTGGGTTTATTATCCCTGTACTGAGACAACACTGTGTGGATTATCCCAGTACTGTGACATCACTGTGTGCATTATCCCTGTACTGTGACATCACTGTGTGTATTATCCCTGTACTGTGACATCACTGTGTGTATTATCTCTGTACTGTGACATCACTGTGTGTATTATCCCTGTATTGTGACATAACTGAGTGTATTATCCCTGTACTGTGACATCACTGTGTTTATTATCCCTGTACTGTGACATCACTGTGTGTATTATCCCTGTGCTGTGACATCACTGTGTGCATTATCCCTGTACTGTGACATCACTGTGTGTATTATCCCTGTATTGTGACAAGAAAGTGTGTATTATCCCTGTACTGCGACATCACTGTGTGTATTATCCCTGTACTGTGACGTCACTGTGCATTATCCCTGTACTTTGACATCACTGTGTGTATTATCCCTGTACTGTGACATCACTGTGTATTATCCCTGTACTGTGACATCACTGTGTATTATTTCTGTACTGTGACATCACTGTGTATTATTTCTGCACTGTGACATCACTGTGTGCATTATCCCTGTACTGTGACATCGCTGTGTGTATTATCTCTGTACTGTGACATCACTGTGCTTCTTATCTCTGCGTTGTGACATCACTGTGTATTATTTCTGTACTGTGACATCGCTGTGTGTATTATCCCTTTACTGTGACATCACTGTGTGTATTATCTCTGTACTGTCACATCACTGTGTATTATTTCTGTACTGTGACATCACTGTGTATATTATCCCTGTACTGTGACATCGCTGTGTGTATTATCCCTGTACTGTGACATCACTGTGCACATTATCCCTGTACTGTGACATCACTGTGTTTCATTCCTGTACTGTGACATTACTGTGTGTATTATCCCTGTACTGTGACATCGCTTTGTGTATTATCCCTGTACTGTGACATCACTGTGCACATAATCCCTGTACTGTGACATCACTGTGTGTATTATTCCTGTACTGTGACATCACTGTGTGTATTATTTTTGTACGGTGACATCACTGTGTATTATCCCTGTGCTGTGACATCTCTGTGTGTATAATCCCTGTACTGTGATATCACTGTGTATTATTTCTGTACGGTGACATCACTGTGTATTATCCCTGTGCTGTGACATCACTGTGTTTATTATCCCTGTGCTGTGACATTACTGTGTATATTATCCCTGCACTGTGACATCACTGTGTATTATTTCTGTACTGTGACATCACTGTTTGTATTATCCCTGTACTGTGACATCACTGTGTGTATTATCCCTGTGCTGTGACATCACTGTGTATATTATCTCTGTACTGTGACATCACTGTGTGGATTATCCCTCTACTGTGATGTCACTGTGTGCATTGTCCCTGTACTGTGACATCACTGTGTGTGCTATCCCTGTACTGTGACATCACTGTTTGTATTATCCCTGTACTGTGACATCACTGTGTGTATTATCCCTGTGCTGTGACATCACTGTGTATATTATCTCTGTACTGTGACATCACTGTGTGTATTATCCCTGTACTGTGACATCACTGTGTGTATTATTTCTGTACTGTGACATCACTGTGTGTGCTATCCCTGTACTGTGACATCACTGTGTGTATTATCTCTGTACTATGACATCACTGTGCATTATCCCTGTACTGTGACATCACTGTGTGTATTATCCCTGTACTGTGACATCAATGTATGTATTATCTCTCTACTGTGACATCACTGTGTGTATTATCCCTGTGCTGTGACATCACTCTGTATTATTTCTGTACTGTGACATCACTGTGTATTATTTCTGTACTCTGACATCACTGTGTATTATCTCTGTACTGTGACATCACTGTGTGTATTATCCCAGCAATGTGACATCACTGTGTGTATTATCCCTGTGCTGTGACATTACTGTGTGTATTATCCCTGTACTGTGACAACACTGTGCTTCTTTTCTCTGTGCTGTGACATCACTGTGTATTATTCCTGTACAGTGACATCACTGTGTATTATCCCTGTACGGTGACATCACTGTGTGTATTATCTCTATACTGTGACATCACTGTGTATTATTCCTGTACTGTGACATCACTGTGTGCATTATCCCTGTACTGTGACATCACTGTGTGTATTATCCCTGTACTGTGACATCACTGTGTTTATTATCCCTGTACTGTGACATTACTGTGTGTATTATCCCTGTACTGTGACATCACTGTGTGTATTATCCCTGTACTGTGACATTACTGTGTGTATTATCCCTGTACTGTGACATCACTGCGTGTATTATCCCTCCACTCTGACATCACGGTGTATATTATCCCTCCACTGTGACATCACTGTGTGTATTATCCCTGTACTGTGACATCACTGTGTGTATTATCCCTGTACTGAGACAACACTGTGTGGATTATCCCAGTACTGTGACATCACTGTGTGCATTATCCCTGTACTGTGACATCACTGTGTGTATTATCCCTGTACTGTGACATCACTGTGTGTATTATCTCTGTACTGTGACATCACTGTGTGTATTATCCCTGTATTGTGACATAACTGAGTGTATTATCCCTGTACTGTGACATCACTGTGTTTATTATCCCTGTACTGTGACATCACTGTGTGTATTATCCCTGTGCTGTGACATCACTGTGTGCATTATCCCTGTACTGTGACATCACTGTGTGTATTATCCCTGTATTGTGACAAGAAAGTGTGTATTATCCCTGTACTGCGACATCACTGTGTGTATTATCCCTGTACTGTGACGTCACTGTGCATTATCCCTGTACTTTGACATCACTGTGTGTATTATCCCTGTACTGTGACATCACTGTGTATTATCCCTGTACTGTGACATCACTGTGTATTATTTCTGTACTGTGACATCACTGTGTATTATTTCTGCACTGTGACATCACTGTGTGCATTATCCCTGTACTGTGACATCGCTGTGTGTATTATCTCTGTACTGTGACATCACTGTGCTTCTTATCTCTGCGTTGTGACATCACTGTGTATTATTTCTGTACTGTGACATCGCTGTGTGTATTATCCCTTTACTGTGACATCACTGTGTGTATTATCTCTGTACTGTGACATCACTGTGTATTATTTCTGTACTGTGACATCACTGTGTATATTATCCCTGTACTGTGACATCGCTGTGTGTATTATCCCTGTACTGTGACATCACTGTGCACATTATCCCTGTACTGTGACATCACTGTGTTTCATTCCTGTACTGTGACATTACTGTGTGTATTATCCCTGTACTGTGACATCGCTTTGTGTATTATCCCTGTACTGTGACATCACTGTGCACATAATCCCTGTACTGTGACATCACTGTGTGTATTATTCCTGTACTGTGACATCACTGTGTGTATTATTTTTGTACGGTGACATCACTGTGTATTATCCCTGTGCTGTGACATCTCTGTGTGTATAATCCCTGTACTGTGATATCACTGTGCATTATTTCTGTACGGTGACATCACTGTGTATTATCCCTGTGCTGTGACATCACTGTGTTTATTATCCCTGTGCTGTGACATTACTGTGTATATTATCCCTGCACTGTGACATCACTGTGTATTATTTCTGTACTGTGACATCACTGTTTGTATTATCCCTGTACTGTGACATCACTGTGTGTATTATCCCTGTGCTGTGACATCACTGTGTATATTATCTCTGTACTGTGACATCACTGTGTGGATTATCCCTCTACTGTGATGTCACTGTGTGCATTGTCCCTGTACTGTGACATCACTGTGTGTGCTATCCCTGTACTGTGACATCACTGTTTGTATTATCCCTGTACTGTGACATCACTGTGTGTATTATCCCTGTGCTGTGACATCACTGTGTATATTATCTCTGTACTGTGACATCACTGTGTGTATTATCCCTGTACTGTGACATCACTGTGTGTATTATTTCTGTACTGTGACATCACTGTGTGTGCTATCCCTGTACTGTGACATCACTGTGTGTATTATCTCTGTACTATGACATCACTGTGCATTATCCCTGTACTGTGACATCACTGTGTGTATTATCCCTGTACTGTGACATCAATGTATGTATTATCTCTCTACTGTGACATCACTGTGTGTATTATCCCTGTGCTGTGACATCACTCTGTATTATTTCTGTACTGTGACATCACTGTGTATTATTTCTGTACTCTGACATCACTGTGTATTATCTCTGTACTGTGACATCACTGTGTGTATTATCCCAGCAATGTGACATCACTGTGTGTATTATCCCTGTGCTGTGACATTACTGTGTGTATTATCCCTGTACTGTGACAACACTGTGCTTCTTTTCTCTGTGCTGTGACATCACTGTGTATTATTCCTGTACAGTGACATCACTGTGTATTATCCCTGTACGGTGACATCACTGTGTGTATTATCTCTATACTGTGACATCACTGTGTATTATTCCTGTACTGTGACATCACTGTGTGCATTATCCCTGTACTGTGACATCACTGTGTGTATTATCCCTGTACTGTGACATCACTGTGTGTATTATCCTTGTACTGTGACATAACTGTGTGTATTATCCCTGTACTGTGACATCACTGTGCATTATCCCTGTACTGTGACATCACTGTGTGTATTATCCCTGTACTATGACATCACTGTGTGTATTATCCCTGCACTGTGACATCACTGTGTATTATCCCTATACTGTGACATCATTGTGTGTATTATCCCTGTTCTGTGACATCATTGTGTGTATTATCCCTGTTCTGTGACATCACTGTGTGTATTATCCCTGTACTGTGACATCACTGTGTGTATTATTCCTGTACTGTGACATCACTGTGTGTATTATCTCTGTACTGTGACATCACTGTGTGTATTATCCCTGTGCTTTAACATCACTGTGTGTATTATCCCTGTACTGTGACATCACTGTGTATTATTTCTGTACGGTGACATCACTGTGTGTATTATCTCTGTACTGTGACATCACTGTGTATTATCCCTGTACTGTGACATCACTGTGTATTATTTCTGTACTGTGACATCACTGTGTGTATTATCTCTGTACTGTGACATCACTGTGTATTATTTCTGTACGTTGACATCACTGTGTATTATCCCTGTGCTGTGACATCACTGTGTGTATTATCCCTGTGCGCTGACATCACTGTGCTTCTTATCTCTGTGCTGTGACATCACTGAGTATTATTCCTGTACAGTGACATCACTATGTATTTTCCCTGTACTGTGACATCACTGTGTGTATTATCTCTATACTGTGACATCACTGTGTATTATTTCTGTACTGTGACATCACTGTGTGCAATATCCCTGTACTGTGACAATACTGTGTGTATTATCCCTGTACTGTGACATCACTGTGTGTATTATCCCTGTCCTGTGACATCACTGTGTGTATTATCCCTGTATTGTGACATCACTGTGTGTATTATCTCTGTACTGTGACATCACTGTGTATTATCCCTGTACTGTGACTTCACTCTGTGTATTATCCCTGTACTGTGACATCACTATGTGTATTATCCCTGTACTATGACATCACTGTGTGTATTATCCCTGTACTGTGACATCAGTGTGTGTTTTGTCCCTGTACTGTGACATCACTGAGTGTATTATCCCTGTACTTTGACATCACTGTGTGTATGATCCCTGTGCTGTGACATCGTTGTGTGTATTATACCTGTACTGTGACATCACTGTGTGTATTATCCCTGTACTGTGACATCACTGTATGTATTATCCCTGTACTGTGACATCACTGTGTGTATTATCTCTGTACTGTGACATCGCTGTGTATTATCCCTGTGCTGTGAGATCACTGTGTATTATTTCTGTACTGTGACATCACTGTGTATTATTTCTGTACTGTGACATCACTGTGTATATTATCCCTGTACTATGACATCACTGTGTATTATCCCTGTACTGTGACATCACTGTCCATTATCCCTGTACTGTGACATCACTGTGTGTATTATCCCTGTACTGTGACATCACTGTGTGTATTATCCCTGTACTGTGACATCACTGTTTGTATTATCCCTGTACTGTGACATCACTGTGTGTATCATCCCTGTGCTGTGACATCACTGTGTGTATTATCTCTGTACTGTGACATCACTGTGTGTATTATCCCTGTACTGTGACATCACTGTTTGTATTATCCCTGTACTGACATCACTGTGTATATTATGCCTGTACTGTGACATCACTGTGTGTATTATCCTTGTACTGTGACATCACTGTGTGAATTATCCCTGTACGGTGACATCACTGTGTGCATTATCCCTGTACTGTGACATCACTGTGTGCATTATCTCTGTACTGTAACAACACTGTGCGTATTATCTCTGTACTGTGACATCACTGTGTGTATTATCCCTGTACTGTGACATCACTGTGTGTATTATTCCTGTACTGTGACATCACTGTGTGTATTATCCCTGTAATGTGACATCACTGTGTGCATTATCCCTGTACTGTGACATCACTGTGTGTATTATCCCTGTACTGTGACATCACTGTGTATTATTTCTGTACTGTGACATCAAGCCCCCTGACGAAGGGACATCCGAAACGCGCGTCGGGGCTCCTGCTCCACGTGTGTAGCCTGTCTTCTGCCCCTGTGCCCTGACTGCCTGCTCATAGATTTCCCTTGCAAATTTTCCATTGGTATGTATAGCGGGATCTCTATGTCTCTATATGTAATTGCTACATGAATATTATTATTATGTCTAAGGGCACACTATGATATTTGATAGATATCTATTGATTGTATTTTGGAATATGGGGCTGTGTTAGTGACTATCTATTTCGCAATTTTGCTATTATATAATGACATATTCAACACGTGGATTCTGGTTTTTGTCTATGGTATCTGTGTTTTACCCCTTTATGCTATTATCTGTCAAATAAACTTTTGATATATTTATATATTTATGGCTTTTTGATCGTCTAGTTTCTCCTTGTTACTAACATATGTGACATCACTGTGTATTATCTCTGTACTGTGACATCACTGTGTGTATTATCCCTGTACTGTGACATCACTGTGTGTATTATCCCTGTACTGTGACAACACTGTGTGTATTATCTCTGTACTGTGACATCACTGTGTATTATCCCTGTACTGTGACATCACTGTGTGTATTATCCCTGTACTGTGACATCACTGTGCATTATCCCTGTACTGTGACATCACTGTGTGTATTATCCCTGTATTGTGACATCACTGTGTGTATTATCTGTGTACTGTGACATCACTGTGTGTATTATACCTGTACTGTGACATCACTGTGTGTATTATCCCTGTACTGTGACATCACTGTGTGTATTATCCCTGTGCTGTGACATCACTGTGTATTATTTCTGTACTGTGACATCACTGTGTATTATTTCTGTACTGTGAAATCACTGTGTATCATTTCTGTACTGTGACATCACTGTGTATTCTCTGTACTGTGACATCACTGTGTATTATCTCTGTACTGTGACGTCACTGTGTATTATCCCTGTGCTGTGACATCACTGTGTGTATTATCTCTGTACTGTGACATCACTGAGTGTATTATCTCTGTACTGTAACATTTCTCTGCTTCTTATCTCTGTGCTGTGACATCACTGTGTATTATTTCTGTATGGTGACATCACTGTGTATTATCCCTGTACTGTGATATCACTGTGTGTATTATCTCTGTACTGTGACATCACTGTGTATTATTTCTGTACTGTGACATCACTGTGTATGTTATCTCTGTACTGTGACATCGCAGTGTGTATTATCCCTGTACTGTGACATCACTGTGTATTATTTCTGTACTGTGACATCACTGTGTATGTTATCCCTGTACTGTGATATCACTGTGTGTATTATCTCTGTACTGTGACATCACTGTGTATTATCTCTGTGCTGTGACATCACTGTGTATTATTTCTGTATGGTGACATCACTGTGTATTATCCCTGTACTGTGATATCACTGTGTGTATTATCTCTGTACTGTGACATCACTGTGTATTATTTCTGTACTGTGACATCACTGTGTATGTTATCCCTTTACTGTGACATCACTGTGTGTATCATCCCTGTACTGTGACATCACTGTGTGTATTATTCCTGTACTGTGACATCACTGTGTGTATCATCCCTGTACTGTGACATCACTGTGTGTATTATTCCTGTACTGTGACATCACTGTGTGTATTATTCCTGTACTGTGACATCACTGGGTTTATTATCTCTGTACTGTGACATCACTGTGTGTATTATTTTTGTACGGTGACATTACTGTGTATTATCCCTGTGCTGTGACATCACTGTGTGTATTATTTCTGTACTGTGACATCACTGTGTGTATTATTTTTGTACGGTGACATTACTGTGTATTATCCCTGTGCTGTGACATCACTGTGTGTATTATTTCTGTACTGTGACATCACTGTGTATTATCTCTATACTGTGACATCACTGTGTATTATTTCTGTACTGTGACATCACTGTGTGCATTATCCCTGTACTGTGACATCACTGTGTGTATTATCCCTATACTGTGACATCACTGTGTGTATTATCCCTGTACTGTGACATCACTGTGTGTATTATCTCTGTACTGTGACATCACTGTGTATTATCCCTGTACTGTGACATCACTGTGTGTATTATCCCTGTTCTGTGACATCACTGTGTGTATTATCCCTGTTCTGTGACATCACTGTTTGTATTGTCCCTGTACTGTGACATCACTGTGTATTATTTCTGTACGGTGACATCACTGTGTGTATTATCTCTGTACTGTGACATCACTGTGTATTATCCCTGTACTGTGACATCACTGTGTATTATTTCTGTACTGTGACATCACTGTGTGTATTATCCCTGTACTGTGACATCACTGTGTATTATTTCTGTACGGTGACATCACTGTGTGTATTATCTCTGTACTGTGACATCACTGGGTATTATCCCTGTACTGTGACATCACTGTGTATTATTTCTGTACTGTGACATCACTGTGTGTATTATCCCTGTACTGTGACATCACTGTATTATCTCTGTACTGTGACATCACTGTGTGTATTATTTCTGTACGGTGACATCACTGTGTGTATTATCCCTGTAGTGTGACATCACTGTGTGCATTATCCCTGTACTGTGACATCACTGTGCTTCTTATCTCTGTGCTGTGACATCGCTGTGTGTATTATTTCTGTACGGTGACATCACTGTGTGTATTATCCCTGTAGTGTGACATCACTGTGTGCATTATCCCTGTACTGTGACATCACTGTGTGTATTATCCCTGTGCTGTGACATCACTGTGTGTATTATCTCTGTACTGTGACATCACTGTGTGTATTATCCCTGTACTGTTACATCACTGTGCTTCTTATCTCTGTGCTGTGACATCGCTGTGTGTATTATTTCTGTACGGTGACATTACTGTGTGTATTATCTCTGTACTGTGACATCACTGTGCATTATCCCTGTACTGTGACATCACTGTGTGTATTATCCCTGTACTGTGACATCACTGTGTGTATTATCCCTGTAGTGTGACATCACTGTGTATTATCCCTGTACTGTGACAACACTGTGTGCATTATCCCTGTACTGTGACATCACTGTGTATTATTTCTGTATGGTGACTTCACTGTTTGCATTATCCTTGTCCATTATTGCAAGGTCTGTGACACGTCTACTCCCCAGTGAACAGAGTTCTTTAGGTTTCAGGATTCTGGGGGCCTTATAACTTTTTCTGAGGCTGAACGCACGGCTGCCTGTAGAATTCTGGCACGGGCTGTGGACTTCATGCATTATAAATGACTGCCTGCGTTGGAATGCCGAGACCCTGAATAGTTGTAATTTTTGACTTTTGACTTTCCGGTAGTGATAAATCCCAGAGAATAGTTTATGAATTCTCAATATTTGTTCTCACTCGTCCACGTCACTGAAATCGGGAAAATTGTGCAGAAAAATTATTTTAGAATTGAGGATTCTTAGCTCATATGGAGAAAAAAAAAAACACAAAAAAATAAAAGCCTCCTATAAGGGGGTGTCCCATGTGGGATATTTTTTCCTCTCCCATAAATATGAATAGAGATCTGTGCATGGGCTGCCGCCTGTGATTGTGCACAGGGGTCCCCAACTATAGGACATGTGGCCACCACTAGGAGGAACCCTAGACTCTGGTGATCGCTGCTGATCATGGGATTACTGAGGAATGTAACACTGCACACATTCAGCCAATGGGTGCCCATGTCATACATGGTGGTGTCAAGAGTTTCTCATCTCTTTGTAAAAAAAGGGGTCTGAGTAACACCCTCCTCTGTAATATCCATATGTATCCTTAGGAAGGGGCTGAAGGATTGTCTCTCTTTAAGGAGACCAGCAGCGTATGAAGTAATTTCAAGACACATTAAAGGGTTGGACTTATAAGGCAGACACCTCCATTAGGTAGCGCTAGTTTTCCTTCCTTCCAGGAAAGAGACAATTTGCATTTCCATATGACCAGCTGTATATGAAGTCTTACTGGCAATGCTCCATGGGAAAAACATGCAAATTAGCTCTCTCCTGGAAGGAACTAAAACTATCTCACTAGATCTAACTAGTGGTGGTGGCTGCCCTATAGGTCAATGTCTAACCCTTTATGGAGCTTTGCAACCCACCTCTGGATTTGGCCAATCCTCCTAGTGAAGTAGTTTTCGTTCTGACCAGGAGAGAGCTAATTTGCATCTCCTTGGACTCGGGATTACCAGGTAGGACAGTGGCTTCTGGTTGGACCTTGGTCATCATCTGGACTATGGGCAGCACACATCGCTTGCTTATTCCCAGTGTGACCTCATGCTGGAAACTTTCCCATTTTTGCTTGCAGGAAATCCTGGACAAGGAAATATCTGTTAGCAATGGCCTCCATCCACCTGTGATGGGAGCAGAAATGTGATTCCTAACTCCCCTTCGCTACATGGAGCTTATAGTCCCTACTTTATAGACATCTGGTGGGTGAACACCTTCTCAGTTTTGTCCTTCATCCTAACTTCTTGGAGCGTCTTCTCCAACCACATGCACTGCTTCCTGTTCATTACTTACAGGATGATAGTTTTCCACTTTAGGTCTCGCTCATCCGCTTGACTACATTTCCACCATTTTATTACACAGATCTTGCACCCAGTTGACCTTTCTGGCTGCACCAAGTATCCATCAGAGCATATACTGTATATGTGACCCTACACATTATTTCTGAGATATCGCACGTACAGCACATGGCGCAGGTCATCTTTTTTTTTACTTACAGGGAGGCGACAAGCTTGATGGTTTCGCTCCCAGGTGCAGGTTCTGCATCAGTCCCACTGTTCTTACAATGTGTAATCGTGCGGTTCATAAGCCATTTCTGGCCACCATGACAGTTCACAGTCACATTCTTTTTGAGGAAAACACATTGGGAAAACTTGCAACAGTTAGATAGTTGGTAAAGTCACTGGTGGGTCTCAGAGAATTCCTTCTGCTGGTCTACAAGTCTTGTTCCACTTAAAGGGAATCTGTCAGTAGGATCATCCCTCCTGCGCTGTCTATATGGGCACGAGGTCATAGGACGCTGAATAAAATGATACATTGACATCAGCGATCCGATAAATGGATTCTGAGAAATCCACGTTTTTCTTAAAATGCAAATGAGCTGAAAAGATCTCTGTAGTCAGATTAATTGTGCGCTGAGATCTCCTCAGCTCATTTACATATTAAGAAAAACGAGGATTTCTCTGGAATAAAACATCAGATCACAGATATCAAGGCATCATTTTATTCAGCTTCCTATGACCTGCGTGCCCATATAGATGGCTTAGGAGGGGTTGATCCTACTGACAGATGCCCTTTAATTATGGGCTGACTTCTCTGCAAATGGTAGTCGACACTCTCATCCTCAGCCACATAGGACTGCGCTCTGGCGCGTCTCGCCCCAACCTAGTACCGGCCTTTACGCACTCTCTACAATTTCACTCTACACCAGGAAATCCAAAAACTTCATAAAGGACCGGTCAAGTCTGGTGGTCGGGGTCATGTTGGGGGTTGTAGTGCAGTGTGTATAGGGTATAATAGAATTGTATTATGCTGTTGTCCGGCCATTCCCACTTTCCTTATCATTGTGATTTGTAATAAAAACTTGTGACTGGGCATCTGAGAGCAGACAAGCCTTATACACAGACAGAAATGGTTGTGTGCTCTTGTCTCCGATCGATCGACTCCCTGATTTGATCAAAACTGGTGAAGGAGTGAAACCTTTTGAGTTTCCCCTAAAACTTTCCATACAGGTTTCCATATCAGTGTCATGGTCATCTCTAGTGCTCGGAGTCACGTTGGGGGTTGTAGTGCTCTACATATAAGGTATAATAGAATTGTATCATGGTCATCTCCGGTGCTCGGGGTTATCTTGGGGGTTATAGTGCTCTGTCTATACAGTGTAATAGAATTAGGCTTTGCATTACATGCTGCAGACAGCAGTCACTGGCAGAGAACAGACCTGTATGTCAATTTTTATTATTTCCTTCTACAACACAACATGGAACAGAACAAAGAGTCCTGAAATCTAATATTTTACTACTTTGTAGCCACGGAGACATTACAACCTCTGGAAACTTGCCATCTAACACACAGTACAGCCTCAGTGCTGGGGATCTTGGTTGTGCTGCAATATTCCTATAGTTAGGGATGTGTGCAGAATATATATATATATATATATATATATATATATATATATATATATATATATATAGATCTAGATATACAGGGTGGGCCATTTATATGGATACACCTAAATTAAATGGGAATGGTTGGTGATATCAACTTCCTGTTTGTGGCACATTAGTATATGGAAGGGGGAAAACTTTTCTAGATGGGTGGTGACCATGGCGGCCATTTTGAAGTCAGCCATTTTGGATCCAACTTTATTTTTTTCAATGGGAAGAGGGTCATGTGACACATAAAACTTATTGAGAATTTCATAAGTAAAACAATGGAATTTCATAAGTAAAACAATGGTGTGCTTGGTTTTAACGTAACTCTATTCTTTCATGAGTTTTTTTTACAAGTTTATGACCACTTATAAAATGTGTTCAAAGTGCAGCCCATTGTGTTGGATTATCAATGCAACCCTCTTCTCCCACTCTTGACACACTGATAGCAACACCGCAGAAGAAATGCCAGCACAGGCTTCCAATATCCGTTGTTTCAGATGCTGCACATCCCGTATCTTCACAGCATAGACAATTGCCTTCAGATGACCCAAAGATAAAAGTCTAAGGGGGTCAGATCGGGAGACCTTGGTGGCCATTCAACTGGCCCACGACGACCAATCCACTTTCCAGGAAACTGTTCATGTAGGAATGCTCGGACCTGACACCCATAATGTGGTGGTGCACCATCTTGCTGGAAAAACTCAGGGAACGTGCCATCTTCAGTGCATAAAGAGGGCAACACATCATCATGTAGCAACTTCAGATATCCAGTGGCATTGAGGTTTCCATTGATGAAGAATGGCCCCACTATCTTTGTACCCCATATACCACACCATACCATCTAGATACGAGATGTGCAGCATCAGAAACAACGGATACTGGAAGCCTGTGCTGGCATTTCTTCTGCGGTGTTCCTATCAGTGTGTCAAGAGTGGGAGAAGAGGGTTGCATTGACAATCCAACACAATGGGCAGCACTTTGAACACATTTTATAAGTGGTCATAAACTTGTAAAAAACTCATGAAAGAATAAAGTTACGTTAAAACCAAGCACACCATTGTTTTTCTTATGAAATTCTCAATAAGTTTGATGTGTCACCTGACCCTCTTCCCATTGAAAAAAAATAAACTTGGATCCAAAATGGCCAACCTCAAAATGGCCGCCATGGTCACCACCCACATGGAAAAGTTTTCCCCCTACCATATAATAATGTGCCACAAATCGGAAGTGGATATCACCAACCATTCCCATTTAATTTAGATGTATCCATATAAATGGCCCACTCTGTATATATATTAGTATTTTAGATTCGGTCCACACTGGAGCTGCGCCCGCTGTCCGGCACATACACTCAGGAGGTTGCAGCCGGCAGTGGCCACTATCAGGATGGATGCCGAGGCGTCCGTCCACCATAAGGACCCACTTTGTGAGTTTCTTAGCAGTGGCCTCTGTTTATGAAGGTGGCGTCTGCTGCAATCTCCAATACTGTACAAGAAATGGCGAGCAGCCGTAGAGGCCAGGAGGAGGATGAAAGATCACACTTTTGGCCTCCGTCTGTTGAACGCCTATGAGAACGTTATGGAAGACGCACAAAACATCTAGGGAATCTGAGCACTGCGCTTACATCAGAATTGATTTTTTCTTATTGCAGCCACTAGTGGGCGCACTTCTAGCAGGTAACAACCATGAAGCTGTAGAACCAGAACTGCATTTCACTTTTTTTTCTCTTGAGTACAGGGACATAGTTAAGATCAAGCTGTCAGGGTTCAGGGTCACGGGGTGGGCACCAAGAAGCTGCTCTGTCCTCACATGTTTAGTATTGAGCTCAGCTTTATATTGTGTAAGTAATTATAGTGTTTCTGGTACTTTGCATTACCTGCAGGCACTCTGACATCCTTCTCCTGCCTCTTCAGAGACCAGGTGTTGAGTTGTTGCACATGCTTTACACTGCAGCTTTGCTTCATTATTCAGAAGGAAGTCAGTACAGGGAGATGTGATATCTACTACAGCAAGGGCAGAATGATTAAGCAGACTACACTATACCACCATTGGGAACAGCAATGTAATTGACTGACAACAAAGTAATCTTAAATAAGAGGGGAAAATTGGAACATCTTTTAGGATGTTCTTTAAAGTCAACAATCCCTTTAAGGCATTCATTTCAGAACAACCCTTCATTGTCCTGCATTGCTAAAGGAAAAGTTTTGAATATGGCGAATAGAAGATTTTTGATAGATCAATAGTTATATACTTCTAGTTCCCCTAGTGGTGTCAGCAGTGAGCGCCCACTAGTAGTTACTAAATACACCCCATATGTAGTGAGCACCCTCTAGTGGTGGCTGTAGGTAGTGAACTCTGTTATTGTGGCTGTATATAGCCATACATAGTGAGGTCTCGCTACTGGTGGCTGTATACATCCATATACATGGTGCTTCCCCTATTGGTAGCGTTATATATTCATATTTAGTGAGCTCCCCGCAGTGGTGACTGTATAGATCCAAATATATTGCGTTCATTCTAGTGGCAGCTCTATGCTTCCATATATATTGTGATCACTCTAGTGGTGGCTGTATACATTCATATATAATGAGCTCCCCCTAGTGGTGGCTGTATATGTGGCACCCCAGGTCTGGTCGCCACAGTGGCAGCAATGTCATGTCTGAGAGCAGGTGGGAGGTTGCCTGGTTGGGGACAATTAGCATGCAGCACCTCCTGTCTCAGTCCAGGGAGGGGAGAAACTTGCCCTTTATAAACTGGATCTGGGGCGGGGTTAGAGAGACCAGTTAGAGAGAAGTTCCAGACAAGTTGCAGATAGGGACAGGTCAGCAGCAGGCTGAGGAGTCCCTGTAGGCAGAGGAGGAACACAAGGCCAGGAGGAGAGCTAGCAGAGCTCATCCTGGCTAGAGACGTACAGAGGCGGACACTGGAGTCCGAGGCTGTGAGGGTTATAAGCCCAGCAGCAGAAAACCACCACGCTGGGGACTTCAAGTCCTCTGGCCCAAGGAAGCCCGGAGGCTCAGCCACACGAGAGGGACCACTACTGCCCCGGACGGGTGAGAAGCACGGAAGGCCCGAGTCGCCAGTCATACGGGTGAGAACAACACGGTACACTCAGAGACGTGGGCTACCACTACACTACAGCAGGGTAGCCAAGAAAGAGGGGAGTCAGCACGGTAGGCCTACAAACTCCCCCTGACCAGCAGGATTTCCCAGTTGCTCTCAGACTGACCAGGCCTCCATTGTTAACCTGTATTCCGGACGGGTCCCTTAATACCACCAACAGTAAAGACCCTGAATCGCATGACTGACTCCGTGTGGTTACTGCTGCTCCCGCGCACCATCACCACCAACATCCCTATTTTCTGCCCTGAGGCTATACTCCTCCCGTGGGGAGTTATACTACCCCCAGCTGCACCCACAACACCAGCCTCAGCGGTCTGCCTTGCAGCGGCGGTTCACTCTGACCGCAATCCACGGGTGGCGTAGTCGGACATTCAGCATATAGACTGCCATTTGGTTTGACCGACCAGGGCACGGACCGGGTCCCCACCACGCAAGGACTACAACCCCCAGCATCCACAACGGGTCCGGTTCCGGGTATCCCCACACACACACGGCCCAGGGGGCGCGTCATATACATTATATATATATATATATAGTGAGCTCCCACTAGTGGTGGCTGAATACATCTATAATATAACCGGGGATGTGTCCCTCTGTCTGAAGCCTCTATAGACTGCGCATGCCCAACGCGCAGTCTGGCTCCAGACAGAAGACCGCATCCAGCTGTTACAGGTAAGAGGAGTGTATGGCGCCGGAGATCGCGGTATGCGTAGACACTGAACACATACCACTCTCTCCGGCACTATACTTAGATACTTACCTGACCAGGAGGAGCGTTGCCGCGGCGCCTCTCTCGCCGGAGACCGAGGTAGGAGTGAGGCGTCGGATCGGCGCATGCGCATAGCGCTATCCGGCGCCATTTTACTGAAGACACATTTGCAGTGTGTCTTCAGCAAAATGGCGCCGGACTCCTACCCTGGCCTCTGGCAGAACAGGACATAGCAGCGCTGGAGCACAGAGAAGAAAGGTGAGTATAAGTGTTTATTTTTTTGTATGTGTATATGTAGCACCCCGAGGACTCGGCTGCTACAGGGGTATTGCACCTCAGACCAGAGGTGTGGTATTCCACTCTCGGGTAAGGATGGAGTGTGGAACTGGGCTCAGATAGCTGCATGCACCACACTCACCCCATTTCCGGGGGACAGATCAACGGTACTCCCACCAGATAGATGTGCAAGTACGACAGCTTCTGTCCCTGGCTGGAGTGGGGAGGGGGGAGGAACATCCTAGTGGTGTAGGAGCAGAGAGGGGAGGGACTCTGGGCAGAGGTAGGAGCCCATTGGTTGCTCGTCACCTGGGCTCGGGTGTCAGAGGGAGTATATAAGGTGGGCACCATCCTAGGACAGGGTCTGTTCTGTGCAGAGAGGAGCTCAGCCGGAGAGGGCTGATAGGGAGCTGTGGCTCAGTCTGGGCACAGCTCCAGAGTCAGGCCTGGAGTGGAGGCCTGAAGCTGAGAGAGGGAGAGAGAGCGAAGTCAGAGGAAGAAGGAACAGAAACACCAGGAAAGGCCCAGAGACGCAAGAGAGAGGGAACCCTGAGATCCCACGAAATAACGGGTGAAGGGTTGGCAGAACAGGGTGCCAGATCCCAAACTGGTGGAGGCCAATTATCCTTAGCCAGGAACCGGAGGTCGTGGACAAGTTTTGGCGCGACCCCTCGCCATATCTACCAGAAAGGCATACCATATAGGGTCAGGGAAACCGGGAAAGGTTTCACCACCAGAAGGCCCGAGGGAGCTGGACAAAGGTGGATCCCTGGTGGGGACGGCCAGTAGAAAGGAAGAGAGGGGAGCTCAGGACCACGCTCTGGAACTGCCTGGGAGTTGGCCGAGTCCCGGACCTGGTGGACGCAGCACGGCTCGGGTGGTCCTAGCTGTACACAAGGGACCTGATAAAGAACTGTGAGTAAAGCTGTGAAAACTGCAATTGCACGTCTCTGAGATTCCTTGTCACACCACCACTACCACTATCATCTTTTCCTGCTTCATCAGCTGCCCTGAGGCTATACCCCTCCCGTTGGGGGTTATACCATCCACGCTGCACATCCGTACCACCGGCCTCAGCGGACTGCCCTGCAGCGGCAGCTTCATAGCCGCATTCAACGGGTGGCGTAGTCGGACACTAATACCATCATATCAATAACGCCACTTAGTTTGACACCCTGGGCACGGACCGGGTCACCGCCACAAGGACTACTACCCCTATCGGATCCGGCTCCGGGTATTCCCCGCGTGCGCAACGCTACACAACATGGCCCAGGGGGCGCGTCATATACAGCATGAAAGGGATGAGGGGGCCACACATACCAGGATTGGGGGGTGAGGGGACCATGCATACCAGGATTGGGGGGTGAGGGGACCACGCATACCAGGATTGGGGGTGAGGGGACCACGCATACCAGGATTGGGGGGTGAGGGGACCATGCATACCAGGATTGGGGGGTGAGGGGACCATGCATACCAGGATTGGGGGGTGAGGGGACCATGCATACCAGGATTGGGGGGGTGAGGGGACCATGCATACCAGGATTGGGGGGGTGAGGGGACCATGCATACCAGGATTGGGGGGTGAGGGGTACCATACATACCAGGATTGGGGGGTGAGGGGATAATGCATACCAGAATTGGGAGGTGAGGGGACCATGCATACCAGGATTGGGGGGTGAGGGGACCATGCATACCAGGATTGGGGGGGTGAGGGGACCATGCATACCAGGATTGGGGGGTGAGGGGTACCATACATACCAGGATTGGGGGGTGAGGGGACAATGCATGCCAGGATTGGGGGGTGAGGGGACCATGCATACCAGAATTGGGGGGTGAGGGGACCATGCATACCAGGATGAGGGGGTGAGGGGACCATGTATACCAGGATTGGGGGGTAAGGGGTACCATACATACCAGGATTTGGGGGTGAGGGGACCATGCATACCAGGACTGGGGGGTAAGGGGACCATGCATACCAGGATTGGGGGGTGAGGGGGCCATGCATACCAGGATTGGGGGGCGAGGGGACCATGCATGCCAGGTTTGGGGGGATGAGGGGTACCACACATACCAGGATTGGGGGGTGAGGGAACCATGCATACCAGAATTGGGGGGTGAGGGGACCATGCATACCAGGATTGGGGGGCGAGGGGACCATGCATGCCAGGATTGGGGGGTGAGGGGTACCACACATACCAGGATTGGGGGGTGAGGGGACCACGCATACCAGGATGAGGGGTACCATGCATACCAGGATTGAGGTGTGAGGGGACCATGCATACCAGGATTGGGGGGTGAGGGGTGCCATGCATACCAGAATAGGGATGAGGGGTACCATACATACCAGGATAGGAATGCGGGGCACCATGCATACCAGGATAAGGATGAGGGGTGCCAGGCATACCGGGATTGGGGATGAGGGGTGCCAGGCATACCGGGATTGGGGGTGAGGGGTGCCATGAATACCGGGATTGGGGGTGGGGGGTGCCATGCATACCGGGATTGGGGGTGAGGGGTGCCATGCATACTGGGATTGGGGGTGAGGGGTGTCAAGCATACCGGGATTGGGGGTGAGGGGTGCCATGCATACGCGGATTGGGGGTGAGGGATGCCATGCGTAGACACTGAACACATACCGAGATCTCCAGCGCTATTCTTAGATACTTACCTGACTGGGAGGAGCGTTGCCGCGGTGCCTCTCTTCGCCGGTGACCGGGACAGGAGTGAGGCGTCGGATCGGTGCATGCGCATAGCGCTATCCGGCGCCATTTTACTGGAGACACATTTGCAGTGTGGCTTCAGCAAAATGGTACCGGACAACGCGGTGCTCCGGTGCCGCACTCCTCCCCTGGCCTCCGGCAGAACAGGACGTAACAGCGCTGGAGCACAGAGAAGAAAGGTGAGTATAAGTGTTTATTTTTTGTATGTGTATACAGCGTGAAAGGGATGAGGGGGCCACACATACCAGGATTGGGGGGTGAGGGGACCATGCATACCAGGATTGGGGCGTGAGGGGACCATGCATACCAGGATTGGGGCGTGAGGGGACCATGCATACCAGAATTAGGGGGTGAGGGGACCATGCATACCAGAATTGGGGGGGGTGAGGGAACCATGCATACCAGGATTGGGGGGTGAGGGGTGCCATACATACCAGGATAGGAATGCGGGGCACCATGCATACCAGGATAAGGATGGGGGGTGCCAGGCATACCGGGATTGGGTATGAGGGGTGCCAAGCATACCGGGATTGGGGGTGATGGGTGCCATGAATACCGGGATTGGGGGTGGGGGGTGCCATGCATACTGGGATTGGGGGTGAGGGGTGCCATGCATACTGGGATTGGGGGTGAGGGGTGTCAAGCATACCGGGATTGGGGGTGAGGGGTGCCATGCATACGCGGATTGGGGGTGAGGGATGCCATGCGCAGACACTGAACACATACCGAGATCTCCAGCGCTATTCTTAGATACTTACCTGACTGGGAGGAGCGTTGCCGCGGTGCCTCTCTTCGCCGGAGACCGGGGCAGGAGTGAGGCGTCGGATCGGTGCATGCGCATAGCGCTATCCGGCGCCATTTTACTGGAGACACATTTGCAGTGTGTCTTCAGCAAAATGGTGCCGGACTCCTCCCCTGGCCTCCAGCAGAACAGGACATAGCAGCACTGGAGCACAGAGAAGAAAGGTGAGTATAAGTGTTTATTTTTTTGTATGTGTATACAGCGTGAAAGGGATGAGGGGGCCACACATACCAGTATTGGGGGGTGAGGGGACCATGCATACCAGGATTGGGGGGTGAGGGGACCATGCATACCAGGATTGGGGGGGTGAGGGGACCATGCATACCAGGATTAGGGGGTGAGGGGACCATGCATACCAGGATTGGGGGGGTGAGGGGACCATGCATACCAGGATTAGGGGGTGAGGGGACCATGCATACCATAATTGGGGGGTGAGGGGGCCATGCATGCCAGGATTGGGGGGTGAGGGGTACCACACATACCAGGATTGGGGGGTGAGGGGACCACGCATACCAGGATGAGGGGGTGAGGGGACCATGTATACCACGATTGGGGGGTGAGGGGTACCATAAATACCAGGATTGGGGGGTGAGGGTACCATGCATACCAGGATTGGGGGGTGAAGGGACCATGCATACCAGAATTGGGGGTGAGGGGGCCATGCATACCAGGATTGGGGGGCGAGGGGACCATGCATACCAGGATTGGGGGGTGAGGGGTATCACACATTCCAGGATTGGGGGGTGAGGGGACCACGCATACCAGGATGAGGGGTACCATGCATACCAGGATTGGGGGATGGGGGGACCATGCATACCAGGATGAGGGGTACCATGCAAGTATAAGTGTTTATTTTTTTGCATGTGTATACAGCGTGAAAGGGATGAGGGGGCCACACATACCAGGATTGGGGGGGTGAGGGGACCATGCATACCAGGATTGGGGGGTGAGGGGACCATGTATACCAGGATTGGGGGGGTGAGGGGACCATGCATACCAGGATTGGGGTGTGAGGGGTACCATACATACCAGGATTGGGGGGTGAGGGGACCATGCATACCAGGATTGGGGGGTGAGGGGACTATGCATACCACAATTGGGGGGTGAGGGGACCATGCATATCAGGATTGGGGGTGAGGGGTACCATATATACCAGAATTGGGGGGTAAGGGGACCATGCATACCAGGATTGGGGAGTGAGGGGACCATGCACACCAGGATTGGGGGGTGAGGGGACCATGCATACCAGAATTGGGGGGTGAGGGGACCATGCATACCAGGATTGGGGGGTGAGGAGTACCACACATACCAGGATTGGGGGGTGAGGGGACCATGCATACCAGGATGAGGGGTACCATGCAAACCAGGATTGGGGGGTAAGGGGCCATACATACCAGGATTGGGGGATGGGGGGACCATGCATACCAGGATGAGGGGTACCATGCAAGTATAAGTGTTTATTTTTTTGCATGTGTATACAGCGTGAAAGGGATGAGGGGGCCACACATACCAGGATTGGGGGGTGAGGGGACCATGCATACCAGGATTGGGGGGTGAGGGGACCATGTATACCAGGATTGGGGGGGTGAGGGGACCATGTGACGCGCCCCTGGGCCTGCTATGTCGCGCAGCGTCTCGCGCACGGGGGCTTACCCGGAACCGGATCAGATGAGGGTTGTAGTCTCCGAGTGGCGGGGACCCGGTCCGTGCCCAGGGAGTCAAACTCAGTGTGTGGCAGTCTTGATAGGTGTTATTTGAGTGTCGACTACGCCACCCGTTGATTTGCAGCTATGGAGCTGCCGCTGCAGGGCAGACCGCTGAGGCCGGTGTAGAATTGTGCAGCGTGATAGTATAACCCCCAACGGGAGGGGTATGGCCTCAGGGCAGCCGACGTGGAAGATGGGGGTAGCAGGAACCACTCAGAGACGGTGCGGTGTAATTCAGGGTCTTTACTGGTAACAACGATAGACCCTCCCGGAGTACTTGCTAGCGAACGGGGCCTGGTCAGTCCTTGAGCAGATGGGATCTCCCCTGGCCAGGCGGAGTTGTAGGCCTCCCAAACTGACTGTACTCTTCTGGCTACCTTGCTAGAAGCGGATATAAGTAGCCCACGTCCCTGAGTGTGCCGTGTGGTGCTCACCCGTATGGCCGGTGACTCGGGGCCTTCTAATGGCTTCCGCTCCACGATGGCGGTGCTGGTCCCACGCGTGTGACCTTGCCTTCGGGTTTCTGGGTCTGAGGACCTGAAATCCCCTGCCGGTCGGCTTCTGCTGCTGGGTAAGAGTTAGTCCCCACAGCCTCGGACGCCGGGTCCGGTAAGAAAGCTTCTCAGTCAGGGCGAGCTCTGCAGCTGCCAGCCCCTGACTCGTAGTAGTATTGCTCCCACTGAGCTTCTGCTGTTTCTTCCTATGACTGTTTCTCGTCTCTACTCTCCTTGACTCCTAACCCTGCCTCAGCCCCGGGTTTATATAGGGGAAGTTCTTCCCCTCCCAAGACTGGGCAGGAGGTGTGGCATGCACAGGATCCCTGACCAAAGGACCTCCCACCTGCTCTCAGACATAACATTACATTACTGTGGAAACCAGACCCCTGGGGTGCCACACATGCATACCAGGATTGGGGTGTGAGGGGTACCATACATACCAGGATTGGGGGGTGAGGGGACCATGCATACCAGGATTGGGGGGTGAGGGGACTATGCATACCAGGATTGGGGGGTGAGGGGACCATGCATATCAGGATTGGGGGTGAGGGGTACCATATATACCAGAATTGGGGGGTAAGGGGACCATGCATACCAGGATTGGGGAGTGAGGGGACCATGCATACCAGGATTGGGGGGTGAGGGGACCATGCATACCAGAATTGGGGGGTGAGGGGACCATGCATACCAGGATTGGGGGGTGAGGAGTACCACACATACCAGGATTGGGGGGTGAGGGGACCATGCATACCAGGATGAGGGGTACCATGCAAACCAGGATTGGGGGGTAAGGGGACCATGCATACCAGGATGAGGAGTACCATGTATACCAGGATTGGGGGGTGAGGGGACCATGCATACCAGGATTGGGGGGTAAGGGGTGCCATGCATACCAGAATATGGATGAGGGGTACCATACATACCAGGATAGGAATGCAGGGCACCATGCATACCAGGATAAGGATGAGGGGTGCCATGCATACCAGGATTGGGGATGAGGGGTGCCAGGCATACCGGGATTAGGGGTGAGGGGTGCCAGGCATACCGGGATTGGGGGTGGGGGGTGTCATGCATACTGGGATTGGGGGTGAGGGGTGCCATGCATACACGGATTGGGGGTGAGGGATGCCATGCATACCGGGATTGGGGATGAGGGGTGCCATGCATACCAGGATTGGGGGTGAGGGGTGCCATGCATACCGGGATTGGGGGTGAGGGGTGCCATGCATGCCGGGATTGGGGGTGAGGGGTGCCATGCATACAGGGATTGGGGGTGAGGGGTGCCAGGCATACCGGGATTAGGGGTGAGGGGTGCCACGCATACCGGGATAGGGATGAGTAGTACCACGCATACCAGGATTGGGGATGAGGGCTGCCACGCATACCAGAATTGGGGATGAGGCATGACACGCATACCAGGATTGGGGGATGAGGGGTGCCACGCATACCAGGATTGGGGATGAGGGGTGCCATGCATACCAGGATAGGATGGTGGAGACAGTATGGGGGACAGCACATACCAGCATGGGAGACCATATACCAATAAAAATGCTCGCCACCCGGGCGTAGAACGGGCGCAATAGCTAGTACATATATAATGAGCTTCTCCTAGTGGTGGCTGTATGCAGACATATATAGTGAGCTCCCTCTAGTGGTGGCTCTATACATACATATATAGTGAGCTCCCCCTAGTGGTAGCTGTACGTGTGTCACCCCAGGCCTGGATGCCACACATATTAAAGGCTGTGTCTGAGAGCAGGAGGGAGGTTCCCTAGTCAGGGACCATTAGCATGCAGCACCTCCTGTCCTAGGCCAGTAGGGGGAGCAGGCTGCCCCTATAAAAGCTGGAACTGGGGCAGGGTTAGAGAGACCAGAACCCACTTCTGAAGTGTCCAGAAAGGTTCATTAGAGGAAGGGACAGGTCAGCAGCAGCTGAGGAGTCCGTGAGGCAGAGGAGAGACTGCGAGCCAGGGACAGAGGCGACGAGAGCCGGTCCTGGCTGAGAGAACCAATCTACCGGACATTGGGGTCCGAGGCTGTCAGGGTTGCAAGCCCAGCAGCAGAGAACCAACCCGCGAGGGATTTCAGGTCCCTTGGCCTAAGAAGCCTGGAGGCTCCGCCACACACAGGGACCAGTACAGGAAGGAGAAGCAAAAGGTACCCAAGGCCCGAGTCGCAAGCCATACAGGCAAAGTACACGGCCAGCTCAGGGACGTGGGCTATTACACCACGAAAAGGGGGATAGTCAGCAAGAGCATAGAGAGAGAACGGTAGGCCTACACACTCACCCTGACCAGTGGGGCTCGCCCGAATGCTCTCAGATACCCAGGCCCACTCCTAACCGGTACTCCTGTTGGGTCAGTAATAACATCTGCAATAAAGACCCTGGACTGTTTGAAGCAGACTCTGAACTCTTACTATTGCGGCCTGCACTATCACCCCCAGCATTCACGTACGCTGCCCTGAGGCTACACTCTTCCCGTGGGGAGTTGTCCTACCCCTGTGCTGCCCCACAACACCAGCCCCAGTGGTCTGCCTCGCAGCGGCGGTTATCTCTGCCCGCAATCCATGGGTGGCGTAGTCGGACATTCCCAAATCTATAAATAGACTGCCACAGCATTTGGTCTGACCACCCTGAGCCACGGGATCGGGTTGCCACTACTACCCCCAGCATCGCACAGAAGTCCGGTCCCGGGAGCCCCATGGCCCAGGGGGTGAGTCAGCTTTGGCGTAGTCGGCAGAATTGTGACCAACCCGCCACAAACGGGTATTGCGTGCCTGAAAAGAGACTGTTTCACTGTATTGAAAATGGCGCCCGCCCCGGCAGAATGGACGCCATAATGTGCGCGCCAAAAGACAACAGGAAGCCACCTCCCATCGTGGGCCAGGTCCTAGAATGGCGCCAAAGAAGGAGCCCACCCCCAACAGCCATGAGTGCGGCTGTAGAGATGTCCATCAAGGTGGGGGGGGGCTGCCCCTGAGAGTGATTGTCAGCAGATTGCCCCGGGACCACCCCCACAGGGGCGGAAAGAGAAGAAAACCGAGGGGCAGGGTGTGGTTTGGATCGGTCTCGCCAGATCATGCCCGGAAATGGAGGGGAGCGCCGGCTCCAGTGCCCTGGCGGGCGGCCTGCTGCGGGCCGAGGCGACCCCGTGCAGCCTCACGGAGCTGATAGCTCAGCATCCCGCAGAAGACCCTGGGTTCCTGCGGACTGCGCTGGAGGAGCTGGATCAGCTGGATCGGAGGATGGTCCGAGCGCAGAGGGAAGTCATCGCCGGATGAGGGGAGGAGTTGGCCCGGCGGGTCGCGACCTGGCAGCAAGAGACGCTGCCAGCACCCGGCAGTGTGCCTGCCCCCGAGGACAGAGAGAGGAGACCGGAGGCCGAGAACAGCGCTGCCGCGGAGGCAGGTAAGGCGGACGCCCCTGCCCCGGGTCCTGATGCCGTAGCCTTACCCCTGGATCCCGCCGCGGAGCCAGAAGTCCCGGGAGCCGCTGCAGCTTCCATTCTCCCGCCGCAAACACCTGGGCCTCAAGCCGCGAGCACCGCCGCTGAACCACGCCCCCCCATCGTGCCCCCTGACCCCAGACGTGACCGAGAGCAGCCCGCCTCAGGCCTGGTCGCAAGGCCTGGTGCCCTCAAGCGCCTGTCGGCCGTTGGTGCCCCCGGTCACGAAACCACCACCCCTGGGCGCGGACCTGTATGCACAACTGACCGGTCCGGATGGAGAGCAGGTCCCCGTACCGGAGGGATGAGTTCACCCCAGTCTGCGGAAAAACCTGCCCGCAAAGGCCGAGACCCCGCTCTTGCCCTTACCACCTCCAGTCGCCGTCTCTCAGCTCCCGGAGGAAGAGGTACAGGTAGGATGGGACCAAACCGGGAAGCATGTGATGGGGTTTGCCCAGGAGACAAGGACGGCCGCAGTCCGTAGGCGGGAGATCTGTGAGCAGCTGGCGAAGGAGGAGCGGGCACGGCGCCGGAAGAGGGAGCAGCTGCAGGCCCGAAGCGCGGGGGAGAAGACGCGCACCCGCCGAAACCCCCATGCAGCACGCGGTCGTAAAACAGCTGGGACCGTGGTGAAGTTCCACAAGGCGAAAGGGTGGGGGTTCATTCGGGACTCTGCCACTGCCACAGACATCCATGTTGACAGGAGGGATGTGGAGGGCCACCTGCCAGCGGGTCACCCGAAGCGGGAGTCGTTCTCGGGAGATCGGGTAATATACACCGGCATCGAGGCCTAAAAGGGTGGTATGCCCTCAATGTCCAGAGGGTGGAGGAGGAACAGTACCAGGAGTATTGTTGCCCAGAGGACCCGGACGGGTCTGAAGAATATGGTGAGGAGGAAGAAGGAGCATCAGGAGGATACCGCTACTGATGAGCGGCAGCGAGCAAGTGTGAGTAGTTACCCGACAGGGTACAAGGAACTGTTTTTGTTGCCCCCGTTGGGACTGTTGCCCGTTCAAAGTTAACCCCCAAGTCACCTGGCTGAGGACTGAGAGCAGCCATCCCTCTTCCCCACCTGGCTGAGGACTGAGAGCAGCCATTCCCTTTTCCCATCCGGCCGAGGACTGGGAGCGGCCAACCCTGTAAATAGTTGCGCTTCTTAAAGCGCCCCCTATTGGTTTTATAAAAGTACTGCAACGTCTACCTCTGGACAAAAACTCGTTTGGCGTGGCCGAAGGTGTGGTCCAACTACCGGATCACCTATGCCCTGCAGCCACGCCCAGGGCCTACGTTGAGGGTTTACAAGCGAGTCCCTCATGTTTGAAAGTTTGCTGAAGTTTTGCACCTTATTGAAAAAATGGACACTTGGTCGCAAGTTGCACAGTGGCCAGTGAAGAAGAGAATTTACTTTAAAAAAAAAAAAAAAAAAAAATGTTTTACCTGAAAAGTTTTATACGCTGCTAGAGGAGTTGCATAATAGTGAAAATGTTGTTGGTAAAAGAAGTTCCGGTGGTATTGAAAATGCCTTATAATGTCTAGTAAATAGAAGTGTTGGAAAAGAGAAAGTGTTTCCCATAAAGGGAGTTGCATAATGTCGGCCGTTTTCTAATGTAAAAAGTTTTGAGAAAGTTTTGCATGTCTTGCATGTTTTTGAATTGTCTTTTGCTCTGTTCCAGCCCGAGGACGTGCTGTGGTTTACCAGGGGGGAATGTAGCACCCCGAGGGTTCGGTTGCTACAGGGGTATTGCACCTCAACCAGAGGTGTGATATTCCACTCCCAGGTAAGGATGGAGTGTGGACCAGGGCTCAGTTAGCTGCATACACACACTCACCCCATTTCCGGGGGACAGCTCGACGGTGCTCCCATTTATGCAGGCACCACTGACTAGGCTTGACGGTGCTCCCATTTATGCAGGCACAACTGACCATGTCCCTGGCTGGAGTGGGGAGGGGGAGAGAACCCAGTGATGTAGGAGCAGTAGGGGACGGTTTCTGGAGCACAGGAAGGAGCTCATTGGTTGCAGGTCACCTGAGCTCAGACACAGAGAAGCAGATAAAAGGTGGGGGCCATCTTAGGAGGGAATTCAGTTCAGAAAGAGCAGTGCAGAGCAGAGTAGCAGCTCAGTCAGAGCTGACAGGGAGCTGCGGCTCAGCCTGAGCTCAGCTCCACGAGGCAGGCCTGGAGAGAAGGCCGGGGCCAGAGAGGAGAAGAGGAGAAGGAGAAGGAAGGAAGGAGGAGAGACAGAAGAGTAGAAAGGCTCCAGAAACAAGAAGGCAGAAGGGACCCTAAGAGAGCAGAGCGGACAGCAACCGTTGCAAGCCCGCGTTATATCGGGTGAAGGGTCAGGCCGCGGAAGGGTACCGGATTCCCAAGTTGGTGGAGGTAAATCATCCCTCAGCCAAGAACCGGAGGTCGTGATCATTTATTGGTGCGACCCCTTGCTACACCCGCTAGGAAGGCACCACATAGGGTCAGGGAAACTGGCGCCAAGTTTCACCAAGAGAAGGCCCGAGGCAGCCGGACAGAAGTCACTGGTGGGGCACGAGAGGCCAGAGAAAGGACAGAAGGGGGTCCTGTGCCATACTCCTGAATTGCCTGGGGGTTGACCGAGCCCCTCACCTGGTGGACGCAGCACGGCTTGGGCAGTCATTGCTGACAGAAGTGACTTGGATATCAACTGTGAGTAAAAGGCCTGAACTGCACCATTTGACTCTGTGTGATTTATGCTGCGCCAGCACCATCACCCCCAGCATCCACCTACATTGCCCTGAGGCTACACTCTTCCCGTGGGGAGTTATCCTATCCCTGTGCTGCACACCAACACCAGCCTCAGCGGTCTGCCTTGCAGCGGCGGTCATCCCTGACCGCAATCCACGGGTGGCGTAGTCAGACATTCCCAAATCTATAAATGGACTGCCACAGCATTTGGTCTGACCACCCTGAGCCACGAGATCGGGTTGCCACTACTACCCCCATCAGCACCGTACACAAGAAGGCCCGGTTCCGGGTACCCCACGGCCCAGGTGGCGAGTCATACGCATCCATATATAGTGAGCTCCCCATAGTGGTGGCTGTATACATACATACAGTACAGACCAAAAGTTTGGACACACTTTCTCATTTAAAGATTTTTCTGTATTTTCATGACTATGAAAATTGTACATTCACACTGAAGGCATCAAAACTATGAATTAACACATGTGGAATTATATACTTAACAAAAAAGTGTGAAACAACTGAAAATATGTCTTATATTCTAGGTTCTTCAAAGTAGCCACCTTTTGCTTTGATGACTGCTTTGCACACTCTTTGCATTCTCTTGATGAGCTTCAAGAGGTAGTCACCGGAAATGGTCTTCCAACAATCTTGAAGGAGTTCCCAGAGATGCTTAGCACTTGTTGGCCCTTTTGCCTTCACTCTGCGGTCCAGCTCACCCCAAACCATCTCGATTGGGTTCAGGTCTGGTGACTGTGGAGGCCAGGTCATCTGGCGTAGCACCCCATCACTCTCCTTCTTGGTCAAATAGCCCTTACACAGCCTGGAGGTGAGTTTGGGGTCATTGTTGTGTTGAAAAATAAATGATGGTCCAACTAAACACAAACCGGATGGAATAGCATGCCGCTGCAAGATGCTGTGGTAGCCATGCTGGTTCAGTATGCCTTCAATTTTGAATAAATCCCCAGCAGTGTCACCAGCAAAGCACCCCCACACCATCACACCTCCTCCATGATTCATGGTGGGAACCAGGCATGTACAGTTCATCCGTTCACCTTTTCTGCGTCACACAAAGACATGGTGGTTGGAACCAAAGATCTCAAATTTGGACTCATCAGGCCAAAGCACAGATTTCCACTGGTCTAATGTCCATTCCTTGTGTTCTTTATCCCAAACAAGTCTCTTCTGCTTGTTGCCTGTCCTTAGCAGTGGTTTCCTAGCAGCTATTTTACCATGAAGGCCTGCTGCACAAAGTCTCCTCTTAACAGTTGTTGTAGAGATGTGTCGGCAGCTCGAACTCTGTGTGGCACTGACCTGGTCTCTAATCTGAGCTGCTGTTAACCTGCGATTTCTGAGGCTGGTGACTCGGATAAACTTATCCTCAGAAGCAGAGGTGACTCTTGGTCTTCCTTTCCTGGGGCGGTCCTCATGTGATCCAGTTTCTTTGTAGCGCTTGATGGTTTTTGCAACTGCACTTGGGGACACTTTCAAAGTTTGCCCAATTTTTCGGACTGACTGACCTTCATTTCTTAAAGTAATGATGGCCACTCGTTTTTCTTTACTTAGCTGCTTTTTTCTTGCCATAGTACAAATTCTAACAGTCTATTCAGTAGGACTATCAGCTGTGTATCCACCTGACTTCAGCACAACACAACTGATGCTCCCAACCCCATTTATAAGGCAAGAAATCCCACTTATTAACCTGACAGGGCACGCCTGTGAAGTGAAAACCATTTCCAGTGACTACCTCTTGAAGCTCATCAAGAGAATGCCAAGAGTGTGCAAAGCAGTCATCAAAGCAAAAGGTGGCTACTTTAAATAACCTAGAATATAAGACATATTTTCAGTTGTTTCACACTTTTTTGTTAAGTATATAATTCCACATGTGTTAATTCATAGTTTTGATGCCTTCAGTGTGAATGTACAATTTTCATAGTCATGAAAGTACAGAAAAATCTTTAAATGAGAAGGTGTGTCCAAACTTTTGGTATGTACTGTATATAGTGAGCTCCCCCTAGTGGTGGCTGTATACATACATATATAGTGAGCTCCCCCTAGTGGTGGCTGTATACATACAGTTGAAACCAGAAGTTTACATACACTATATAAAAAGACACATCTGCATGTTTTTCTTAATATCTGACATGAAATCAGAATAATCCTTTCCTGTTTTAGGTCACTTAGGATTACCATCATTTTTAATATTTGCCAAATGCCAGAATAATGAGAGAGAGAGAATGTTTTAAGGCATTTTTATTACTTACTGCAAAGTCAAAAGTTTCCATACATTTCATTAGTATTTGGTACCATTGCCCTTAAACTGGATGACTTGGGTGAAACATTTGGGATTTCCTTCCACAAGCTTCTCACAATAGTTGGTGGGAATTTGGGCCCATTCCTCCTGACAAAACTGGTGTAACTGATCCAGGTTTGTAGGTCGCCTTGCTCGCAGTCTTTTCAGCTTTGCCCATAAATTTTCAATAGGATTGAGATCAGGGCTTTGTGATGGCCTCTCCAAAACATTGACTTTGTTATCCTTAAGCCACTTAGTTACCATTTTGGCAGTATGCTTAGGGTCATTGTCCATTTGGAAGACCCATTTCTGTCCAAGCTTTAACTTCCTGGCTGATGTCTTGAGATGTTGCTTCAGTATTGACACTTTTTATATTCTTTTCTCATGATGTCATCTATTTTGTGAAGTGCACCAGTCCCTCCTGCAGCAAAACAACCCCACAACATGATGCTGCCACTCCCATGTTTCACAGTTGGGATGGTGTTCTTAGGCTTCCAAGCTTCTCCCTTTTTCCTCTAAACATAATGATGGTCATTATGCCCAAAAAGTTAAAATTTAGTTTCACCAGACCACAGGACATGTCCCCAAAACTTAAGGTCTTTGTTCCTGTGTGCATTTGCAAACATTAATCTGGCTTTTTCATGTTTCTTTTGGAGTAATGGCTTCTTCCTGGCAGAGTGGCCTTTCAGCCCATGTTGATACAGTACTCGTTTCACTGTGGATATTGACACAATCTTACCAGCTTCCGCCATCATCTTCACAAGATCTTTTGCTTTTGTGCTTGGGTTGATATCCACATGTCGGACCAAAGCACGTTCATCTCTGGGACACAGAACCCGTCTCCTTCCTGAACGGTAAGATGGCTGGACCAGTGGCGTATCACCAATGGCGGCAGGCCTTGCGACTGCTATGGGGCCCGTGAGCTGGGGGACCCCATAGTAGTCGCCCCCCTCCTGCACCCCCTCTCCGCTGCTTGATTGCCACCCGCCGGCACTGTCTTCAGGCATGGCCACGCGCAGTGCGCTGTGCGACTGTGTTTTGTAGTAATGACACCGCAGGGACAACAGTGCACCTTTATTTGTGATTGTGTCATCCCTGCCATCATTACTAGCAGACACAGCCGCACAGCGCACTGCGCGCGGCCATGCCTGAAGACAGTGCTGGCGGGCTGCGGCAGCAATCAAGCAGCGAAGCAGGGAGTGCAGGAGGGGGGCCCCAATGAAGGAAGGCCCCGAAGGGAGGCCCTGATGAAGCACAGGCAATTAAGCAGCGCCGGTGGATCGGGGGGGTGCAGGAGGGGGGCCCTGATGAAGTGCCGGCAATCAAATACCGCCGGAGGTCCTCCCTGCGGAGATGTTGGAGGAGTAGTCTGGGCCCCGATGGCCAGTGGGCCCCTCTGATGGTCCATGGCCTGTGATGGCCATCAGACAAGCCGGCAGCCCTGCACAGCTGGACCGGACACAAGACAAGGGACAGGTAAGTTAGGCTTGTCGCCAGATTCCGAAATCCCCATATTAAATATATTTTGAATGTGTCTTGTAAGTATCTCCGTGTGTATGACTGTGTATATATATATATATATTTATGTCTGTTTTATGTGTTTTTAAGGATGTGTTCAAATATGTACGCATGTCTGTATGTGTACGTATCTGTTTGCGTATGTGCGTGTCTGAAAATGTATGTGTGCATATCTGTGTACCATGTGCATGTGTGTATTTCTGTGTACCGTGTTTATGCAGTCTGTGTACTGTGTGTGTGTTAAGTCTGCGTACTGTGTGTGTGCATGTCTGCATATTGTGTGTGTGCATGTCTGCGTACTGTGTGCGTGCATATCTGTGTACTGTGTGTGTGCATGTCTGCGTACTGTGTGCGTGCATATCTGTGTACTGCGTGTGTGTATGTCTGTGTCCTGTGTGTGTGTGCATGTCTGCGTACTGTGTGTGTGTGCAGTCTGCGTACTGTGTGCGTGCGTGTCTGCATTATACTGTGTGGAGGACCATGGCAAGTGTCTTATACTGTGTGGAGGGCCATGGCAAGTGTCTTATACTGTGTGGAGGACCATGGGGAGTGCATTATACTGTGTGGAGGAACATGGTGAGAGTCTTATACTGTGTGGAGGGCCATGGCAAGTGTCTTATACTGTGTAGAGGACCATGGGGAGTGCATTATACTGTGTGGAGGACCATGGGGAGTGCATTATACTCTGTGCAGGACCATGGGGAGTGCATTATACTGTGTGGAGAACCATGGCGAGTGCATTATACTGTGTGGAGGACCATGGCGAATGCATTATACTGTGTGGAGGACCATGGCGAGTGCATTATACTGTGTGGAGGATTATGAACAGTGCATTATACTGTGTGGAGGACCATGGGGAGCGCATTATACTGTGTGGAGGACCATAGGGAGCGCATTATACTGTGTGGAGGACCATAGGGAGTGCATTATACTGCGTGGAGGACCATAGGAAGTGCATTATACTGCGTGCATGACCATGGCGAGTGCATTTTACTGCGTGGAGGACTATGGCAAGTGTCTTATACTATGTGGAGGACTATGGCGAGTGCATTATACTGTGTGGAGGACCATGGCGAGTGTCTTATACTGTGTGGAGGACCATGGGGAGTGCATTATACTGTGTGGAGGACCATGGAGAGTGTCTTATACTGTGTGGAGGACCATGGCAAGTGTCTTATACTGTGTAGAGGACCATGGGGAGTGCATTATACTGTGTGGAGGACCATGGGGAGTGCATTATACTGTGTGGAGGACCATGGCGAGTGTTTTATACTGTGTGGAGGGCCATGGCAAGTGTCTTATACTGTGTGGAGGACCATGGCGAGTGTTTTATACTGTGTGGAGGGCCATGGCGAGTGTTTTATACTGTGTGGAGGGCCATGGCAAGTGTCTTATACTGTGTAGAGGACCATGGGGAGTGCATTATACTGTGTGGAGGACCATGGGGAGTGCATTATACTGTGTGGAGGACCATGGGGAGTGCATTATACTGTGTGGAGAACCATGGCGAGTGCATTATACTGTGTGGATGACCATGGCGAATGCATTATACTGTGTGGAGGACCATGGCGAATGCATTATACTGTGTGGAGGACCATGGCGAGTGCATTATACTGTGTGGAGGACCATGACGAGTGCATTATACTGTGTGGAGGACCATGGCAAGTGTTTTATACTGTGTGGAGGACCATGGCAAGTGTCTTATACTGTGTAGAGGACCATGGGGAGTGCATTATACTGTGTGTAGGACCATGGAGAGTGCATTATACTGTGTGGAGAACCATGGCGAGTGCATTATACTGTGTGAAGGACCATGGCAAATGCATTATACTGTGTGGAGGATCATGGGGAGTGCATTATACTGTGTGGAGGACCATAGGGAGTGCATTATACTACGTGGAGGACCATAGGAAATCTATTATACTGTGTGGAGGACCATGGCGAGTGCATTATACTGCGTGCAGGACCATGGCGAGTGCATTATACTCCGTGGAGGACCATGGTGAGTGTCTTATACTGTGTGGAGAACCATGACAAGTGCATTATACTGTGTGGAGGACCATGGCGAGTGTCTTATACTGTGTGGAGGACCATGGCAAGTGTCTTATACTGTATGGAGGACCATGGCGAGTGTCTTATACTGTGTGGAGAGCCATGGTAGGTGTCTTATACTGTGTAGAGGACCATGGGGAGTGCATTATACTGTGTGGAGGACCATGGCGATTGTCTTATACTGCGTGGAGGGCCATGGCAAGTGTCTTATACTGTGTAGAGGACCATGGGGAGTGCATTATACTGTGTGGAGGACCATGGGGAGTGCATTATACTGTGTGGAGAACCATGGCGAGTGCATTATACTGTGTGGATGACCATGGCGAATGCATTATACTGTGTGGAGGACCATGGCGAATGCATTATACTGTGTGGAGGACCATGGAGAGTGTCTTATACTGTGTGGAGGACCATGGCAAGTGTCTTATACTGTGTAGAGGACCATGGGGAGTGCATTATACTGTGTGGAGGACCATGGGGAGTGCATTATACTGTGTGGAGGACCATGGCGAGTGTTTTATACTGTGTGGAGGGCCATGGCAAGTGTCTTATACTGTGTGGAGGACCATGGCGAGTGTTTTATACTGTGTGGAGGGCCATGGCGAGTGTTTTATACTGTGTGGAGGGCCATGGCAAGTGTCTTATACTGTGTAGAGGACCATGGGGAGTGCATTATACTGTGTGGAGGACCATGGGGAGTGCATTATACTGTGTGGAGGACCATGGGGAGTGCATTATACTGTGTGGAGAACCATGGCGAGTGCATTATACTGTGTGGATGACCATGGCGAATGCATTATACTGTGTGGAGGACCATGGCGAATGCATTATACTGTGTGGAGGACCATGGCGAGTGCATTATACTGTGTGGAGGACCATGACGAGTGCATTATACTGTGTGGAGGACCATGGCAAGTGTTTTATACTGTGTGGAGGACCATGGCAAGTGTCTTATACTGTGTAGAGGACCATGGGGAGTGCATTATACTGTGTGTAGGACCATGGAGAGTGCATTATACTGTGTGGAGAACCATGGCGAGTGCATTATACTGTGTGAAGGACCATGGCAAATGCATTATACTGTGTGGAGGATCATGGGGAGTGCATTATACTGTGTGGAGGACCATAGGGAGTGCATTATACTACGTGGAGGACCATAGGAAATCTATTATACTGTGTGGAGGACCATGGCGAGTGCATTATACTGCGTGCAGGACCATGGCGAGTGCATTATACTCCGTGGAGGACCATGGTGAGTGTCTTATACTGTGTGGAGAACCATGACAAGTGCATTATACTGTGTGGAGGACCATGGCGAGTGTCTTATACTGTGTGGAGGACCATGGCAAGTGTCTTATACTGTATGGAGGACCATGGCGAGTGTCTTATACTGTGTGGAGAGCCATGGTAGGTGTCTTATACTGTGTAGAGGACCATGGGGAGTGCATTATACTGTGTGGAGGACCATGGCGATTGTCTTATACTGCGTGGAGGGCCATGGCAAGTGTCTTATACTGTGTAGAGGACCATGGGGAGTGCATTATACTGTGTGGAGGACCATGGGGAGTGCATTATACTGTGTGGAGAACCATGGCGAGTGCATTATACTGTGTGGATGACCATGGCGAATGCATTATACTGTGTGGAGGACCATGGCGAATGCATTATACTGTGTGGAGGACCATGGCGAGTGCATTATACTGTGTGGAGGACCATGACGAGTGCATTATACTGTGTGGAGGACCATGGCAAGTGTTTTATACTGTGTGGAGGACCATGGCAAGTGTCTTATACTGTGTAGAGGACCATGGGGAGTGCATTATACTGTGTGTAGGACCATGGAGAGTGCATTATACTGTGTGGAGAACCATGGCGAGTGCATTATACTGTGTGAAGGACCATGGCAAATGCATTATACTGTGTGGAGGATCATGGGGAGTGCATTATACTGTGTGGAGGACCATAGGGAGTGCATTATACTACGTGGAGGACCATAGGAAATCTATTATACTGTGTGGAGGACCATGGCGAGTGCATTATACTGCGTGCAGGACCATGGCGAGTGCATTATACTCCGTGGAGGACCATGGTGAGTGTCTTATACTGTGTGGAGAACCATGACAAGTGCATTATACTGTGTGGAGGACCATGGCGAGTGTCTTATACTGTGTGGAGGACCATGGCAAGTGTCTTATACTGTATGGAGGACCATGGCGAGTGTCTTATACTGTGTGGAGAGCCATGGTAGGTGTCTTATACTGTGTAGAGGACCATGGGGAGTGCATTATACTGTGTGGAGGACCATGGCGATTGTCTTATACTGCGTGGAGGGCCATGGCAAGTGTCTTATACTGTGTAGAGGACCATGGGGAGTGCATTATACTGTGTGGAGGACCATCGGGAGTGCATTATACTGTGTGGAGAACCATGGCGAGTGCATTATACTGTGTGGAGGACCATGGCGAATGCATTATACTGTGTGGAGGACCATGGCGAGTGCATTATACTGTGTGGAGGACCATGGCGAGTGCATTATACTGTGTGGAGGACTTTGGCAACTGTTTTATACTGTGTGGAGGACCACGGCAAGTGTCTTATACTGTGTGGAGGACCATGGCGAGTGTCTTATACTGTGTGGAGGGCCATGGCAAGTGTCTTATACTATGTGGAGGACCACAGGAAGTGCATTATACTGTGTGGAGGACCACAGGAAGTGCATTATACTGTGTGGAGGACCATGGGGAGTGCATTATACTGTGTGGAGAACCATGGCGAGTGCATTATACTGTGTGAAGGACCATGGCGATTGCATTATACTGTGTGGAGGACCATGGAGAGTGCATTATACTGTGTGGAGGATCATGGGGAGTGCATTATACTGTGTGGAGGACCATATGGAGTGCATTATACTGCGTGGAGGACCATGGCAAGTGCATTATAATGCGTTGAGGACCATGGCGAGTGTCTTATACTGTGTGGAGGATCATGACGAGTGCATTATACTGTGTGGAGGACCATGGCGAGTGTCTTATACTGTGTGGAGGACCATGGCGAGTGTCTTATACTGTGTGGAGGGCCATGGCATGTGTCTTATACTGTGTAGAGGACCATGGGGAGTGCATTATACTGTGTGGAGGACCAAGGGGAGTGCATTATACTGTGTGGAGAACCATGGCGAGTGCATTATACGTGTGGAGGACCATAGTGAGTGCATTATACTGTGTGGAGGACCATGGCGAGTGCATTATACTGTGTGGAGGACCATGGCAAGTGTTTTATACTGTGTGGAGGACCATGGCGAGTGTCTTATACTGTGTGGAGGACCATGGCGAGTGCATTATTCTGTGTGGAGGACCATGGCGAGTGCATTGTTCTGTGTGGAGGACCATGGGGAGTGCATTATACTGTGTGGAGGACCATGGCGAGTGTCTTATACTGTATGGAGGATCATGGCAAGTGCATTATACTGTGTGGAGGACCATGGGAGTTGCATTATACTGTGTGGAGTGTGGAGAGTTGTGGGGCCATTATACTGCATGGAGGGCTGTGTGGGGGTCACCAATGGGGGATCATACTGTGTTGGGGTCACCATACTTTGTTTTGGGAGATGAGGTGGAGTACAGTAGGGTCATTATACTGCATATGTGGAGGAATTTACCATGGGGGTATCATACTGTGTTTGGGGGGCACTTTTGTTGGCATCACACTTTATGGGACAATGAAAAAGGAATCTAGGACTTCAGCATTAGGAAAATTACTATGTAAAGGCTGGAAGGTTGTGAGATCTGCTCTTCTGTGACCCTGACAATTATTTACACTTTTTTTGGGGGGAGGGCCCAATTAGAACTTCTGCTATGGGGCCCCATGATTTCTATGTTAGCCCCTGGGCTGGATATTCCCATCTTGTTTGTACTTGCATATAATTGTTTGTACAGATGAACGAGGCACCTTCAAGTATCTTGAAATTGTAACCAAGGAAGAGCCAGACTTGTGCAAGTCCACAATTCTCTTCCTGATATCTTCTCTGATTTCTTTAGACTCTCCCATGATGCTGCACAAAGAAGCAGTGTGTTTCAGGTGTGCATTAAAATACATTTACAGGTGTGTCTCTAATTAACTCAGATGTTGCCAAAAAAACTATCAGAAGCTTCCAAACACATGACAGCATCATATGGGCAGTCCAGAATTGTTTAAAGACATAGTAATCTTAGTGTATGTAAACTTTTGACTTTGTAGTAAGTAATAAAAATGCCTTAAAACATTCTCTCTCTCTCATTATTCTGGCATTTGGCAAATATTAAAAATGATGGTAATCCTAATTGACCTAAAGAGGGAAAGGTTTATTCTGATTTCATGTCAGATATTGAGAAAAACCTGCAGATGTGTCTTTTTTATCTAGTGAATGGAAACTTCTGGCTTCAACTGTACATATATAGTAAGCTTCTCCTAGCGGTGACTGTATTCAGACATATATAGTGAGCTCCCCCTAGTGGTGGCTGTATACATATATATATAGTGAGTTCCCCTTAGTGGTGGGTGTATACATACATATGTAGTGAGCTCTCCCTAGTGGTGGCTGTAAACATCTATATAGAGTGACCTCCTCCTAGTGATGGCTGTATACATACATATATAGTGAGCTCCCCCTGTTTGTGGCTGTATACATACATATATAGTGAGCTCCCACTAGTGGTTGCTGTAAACATCAATATAGAGTGAGCTCCTCCTAGTGGTGACTGTATACATGCATATATAGTGACCTCCCCCTGTTGGTGGCTATATACTTACATATATGGTGAGCTCCCCCTATAGGTTATTGTATACATTCATATATAGTGAGCTCCCCCTAGTGGTGGCTGTATACATACATATATAGTGAGCTCCCCCTTGTGCTGGATGTATACATACATACAGTGGGTACGGAAAGTATTCAGACCCCTTTAAAATTTTCACTCTTTGTTTCATTGCAGCCATTTAGTAAATTCTAAAAAGTTCATTTTTTTCTCATTAAACTACACTCTGCACCCCATCTTGACTGAAAAAAAAAAGAAATTTTTGCAAATTTATTAAAAAAGAAAAACTGAAATATCGCATGGTCATAAGTATTCAGACCCTTTGCTCAGTATTGAGTAGAAGCCCCCTTTTGAGCTAGTACAGCCATGAGTCTTCTTGGGAATGATGCAGCAAATGTTTCACACCTGGATTTGGGGATCCTCTGCCATTCTTCCTTGCAGATCATCTCCAGTTCCTTCAGGTTGGATGGTGAACGTTGGTGGACAGCCATTTTCAGGTCTCTCCAGAGATACTCAATTGGGTTTAGGTCAGCGCTCTGGCTGGGACAGTCAAGAATGGTCACAGAGTTGTTCTGAAGCCACTCCTTTGTTATTTTAGCTGTGTGCTTAGGGTCATTGTCTTGTTGGAAGGTGAACCTTCAGCCAAGTCTGAGGTCCAGAGCACGCTGGAGAGGTTTTCATCCAGGATATCTCTGTACTTGGTACTGTCCCTGCAGCTGAAAAATACGCCCATAGCATGATGCTGCTGTGGAACCCCAGGGGTCTGGTTACCACAGTAATAGCAATATTACGTCTGTGAGCAGGTGGGAGGTCTCCTGGTCAGGACTCCTAAGCATGCAACATCTCCTGCCCAGTCCTGGGAGGGGAAGAACTTCCCCTATATAAACTGGGGCTGAGGCGGGGTTAGGGAGAAGAAGAGGAGTCCCAGACAGAGACACAGTCTGGTCTGGAGTGGAGCTGATACAGGGAGAGCAAGATCAGGAGCTCTGTGGGAGCAGTGATAAAAGGGGTCAGAGACTGGAAGCTGTAGAGCTCGTCCTGACTTAAGAGATCTCACCGGACACGGAGTCCGAGGCTGTGGGGACTGAGCCATACCCAGCAGCAGAAACCGACCGGCAGGGGATTTCAGGTCCTCTGGCCAAGAAACCCGAAGGCACGGTCACACGCAAGGGACCAGCACCGCTGTCGTGGAGCGGAGGCTACCAGAAGGCCCCGAGTCACCAGCCATACGGGTGAGCACCACACGGTACACTCAGGGACGTGGGCTACTTTTACCCGCTTCTAGCAAGGTAGCCAGGAAGAGTACAATTAGTGGGGAGGCCTACAACTCCGCCTGGCCAGGGGAGATCCTATCTGCTCACGGACTGACCAGGCCCCGATCGCTAGCCAGTACTCCCGGGAGGGTCTACCTTTGCCACCAGTAAAGACCCTGAACTACACCGCACCGTCTCTGAGTGGTTCCTGGTGCCTGCGAGCAATTCCACTATCCCCATCATCCACGTCCGCTGCCCTGAGGCCATACCCCTCCCGTTGGGGGTTATACTATCCACGCTGCACAACCGTACCACCGGCCTCAGCGGTCTGCCCTGCAGCGGCGGTTTCATAACCGCATTCAATGGGTGGCGTAGTCGAACACTATAACATCTTATACTAAACTCCGCCGCTTAGTTTGACACCCTGGGCACGGACCGGGTCACCGCCACGAGGACTACTATCCCCAGCAGATCCGGCTCCGGGTATCCCCCTGCGCAGCAGAAGCAGCACAGGCCCAGGGGGCGCGTCAACTTTGGCGTAGTCGGCAGGATTTCGTGCCCGCAACCACCGGGTACTGCGTGCCTGAAAAAGACTGTTAAACTTACCTGTGGTGAAGATTCCCGCCATCCGACGCCATCTTTTGCCTTCTTCCCGCCATCCGTGGAGTTTTCCCGCCATCCGACGCCATCTTTTGCCTTCTTCCCGTCATCCGTGGAGTTTTCCCGCCGTTGGATGCCATCTCGAGGACGCCGCGCGGGAAGAAGAGGGGCGTGGACTCCGAAAGCGCGCGAGAACTGAAGCCCCGCCTCACGTCCGGACGTTGCGTAAGGTCCTGGAAGGAACCCAGCAGACGCCGACGTCACAGGAGCGCGACGGAAGGTCCTCAACCCTGACGATCCACTGCGGAGCCGCGGCCTACGGAAGAGGATCATCGCAAGGTAGGCCACGGTTCACTAGGGGGGAGGAGGATGTCGGATACGGAGGAGAGCTTCACTGCCACAGCCACCGCCAGCACCACCGCTGCCACGGTCATGCCTTTCACCATGCCCTACATCCCGGGGGCAGCCTGGCTACCCCAGTACTCAGGGGAGTCACATACCCTAAATGACTTCAGAGAAAGGCTGGATAGCCTCTTCCAGGTGTACCCCCTCACAGAAGAGCAAAAAGTGAGCATCCTGGTGGCTCAATTAACAGGGGCAGCCCAAAGGGAGGTAAAGTCCTGGCCACTTGGGAGGAGGAGGACTGTCGCAGAGATACTAGCCCGGCTGAAGGACACCTTTGATACCCGTACCTCAGCCGAGATCAAGCTTAGATTCTACGGGTGCAAGCAGCGAGCACATGAGAATATAAGGGACTATGCGCTAAACCTACAAGAGGCCCTGAGAGCCATTAAGCAGGCCGACCCTGACGGCGTGGGAAACGAAGACAAACTGTTGACTGAACAATTTATAGAGGGTCTACATTGTAATGCCCACCGAACCCAGTTGCGGGCCATGGCCTTACAGGACCCTCATCTGGACTTTGCACAGTTCAAGGACAGAGCCATCCGGGTGCTCCGAGAACCGGCACCAGGTGGCGCTGTGACCCACAAACGCCCTGCTACCACTTACCACCAGGAGACGGCGCCCTTGTCGGCAGGGCCTGTGGGAGCTGATGCGCAGGCTTTAAACAATGACCAGGCTTCAGACCTGCACCATCAGGTCCAAGAGCTAACTAAAAGCGTTGCCGCGCTAACCCGAACTGTGCAGTCTTTACAGGTTTCTACTCCAGGGAAGATCCAGCTAGCATCCGGACCGGAGGATATCCCGTGGCGCCGACCAAGGAGGACCCCACCGGCCAGAGGAAGACCCAGCGACCGATACAACGAGGACGGACAACCCATCTGCCGCCGCTGCAATCAACCCGGACATATGGAAAGGTACTGTCCTTTAAACTGGCACAACCTGGGGTAGAGGGCCAACCCCTAGGAATAAGATCACCAGGCCCATCGAACTGGCGTGACAAATACGTGGGAGGACGTCCAGTCTTGCCTGTGGTACTGGATGGCATTCCTATGAGTGCCCTACTTGACACCGGGTCACAGGTCACCACCAACCCGTACGTGCTCTTCAAGCAGTACTGGAATGACTCGGATATAACCCGCTACCCAGACGACGACTTGAGTATCATCGCCAGCAATGGTCAGCCCGTGCCACAGATCGGATTTAAAGAGATAACCATTAAAATCGGTAAAGTCGAACTGGCAGCACAGGGACTGATCATTGTAGACATTGACAAGCGCGAGAGTCACCCAAAGATAACTCTAGGAACTAATGTGATTGAAAATTGTCTTGCAGAGGTGATTCTCATTTTACAGCAGGTTGCCAAGAACGCCAGCTCCGGTCAGCAGCGGGTGCTCCAAAAAGAGATCCGGGCACTGATGCGACGGCAACAAGTGGAACTCTCTGGTGGTGAGATAGGTAGCGTGAGAATGTGTGACCCGTTCCCTATTGCCATGCCCCCAAAAAGTGAGATGATGATTTGGTGCCGGGCAGCTATTGGTCTCAGAGGTAGAGACTACCAAGCAATGGTAGAACCCGTCTACTCAGACAGTAGGCCCACCATTTTGACAGCACGGGGGGTGGTTGATGTACGCCATGGGAGGGTGCCCGTTCGCATAATAAATATCGGGAAGAAGGAAGTGTACCTGCCCCGGTATGCTACGCTAGCCAAATTGTATACCATCAACCAAAATTCTGTACAGTCCGTGGAACCCTTGCCTCCATCTCATCCAGAGGAAGGTAACGGCTCTAAGCAACAAATGGAGGACTGGTGTCAGCAACTGCATTTGGGTACTGACTCCACTCCCTCACACCAGAAACAGGGAGTCTATCGGGTGGTTCGAGAGTACGAGAGAGTGTTTAGTAAACACCCGCTAGACTTCGGGCGAGTAAAGGGGGTAGAACACCACATCCCCACGGGAAACCATCCTCCCATAAAGGAGAGATACCGACCCGTACCCCCTGCACACTACCAACACGCCAAGGGGATGCTTAGAGACATGAAGGAGGCTGGGGTAATCAGGGATAGCTGTAGCCCCTGGGCAGCTCCACTAGTCTTGGTTAAAAAGAAAGACAACACTATGAGAATGTGTGTAGATTACCGGAAAATCAACCGTATCACACACAAAGATGCGTACCCCTTACCAAGGATAGAGGAGTCTTTGGCTGCTTTAAAATCTGCTAACTTCTTCTCCACTTTGGATCTCACTAGCGGGTACTGGCAGGTTCCTGTAGCAGAGGCGGACCGGGAGAAGACCGCATTCACCACCCCGATGGGACCTAGCGAGTTTACCTGCATGCCGTTCGGACTCTGCAACGCACCAGGAACCTTCCAACGATTGATGGAATGCTGTCTGGGACACCGGAACTTTGAGACGGTCCTGCTGTACCTGGACGATGTTATAGTTTATTCCAAAACCTACGAGGACCACCTGAAACACCTGGCGGAGGTGTTTGAAGCCCTGGCAAACTACGGTCTGAAGGTGAAACCGTCGAAGTGTCACCTGCTAAAACCAAAAGTGCAGTACCTGGGACACGTGGTGAGTGCTGACGGAGTGGCCCCCGACCCTGATAAGATCACCGCGATTAAGGAATGGCCAAGACCCTCCAGCGTAAAGGAAGTGCGGCAGTTCCTCGGGTTGGTAGGCTACTACCGAAGATTCATTCCCGGTTTCACCAAAAAGGCAGCTCCTATGCAGGACCTCCTGATAGGCCAGTCCAGGAAGGCCAAGAACCAGAAGCCGCCCTTCAGATGGGAGAAGCTGGAAGAAGAGTCCTTCCGCCAGCTGAAGATGGCCCTCACGGGGGATGAAATCCTGGCGTACCCTGATTACAGCCAGCCCTTTATCCTCTACACCGACTCAAGTGACATCGGGCTGGGAGCCGTACTGTCCCAGATCCAGCAGGGGAGAGAACGGGTAATTGCTTACGCCAGCCGAAAACTGCGACCCACCGAAAGAAACCCTGAGAATTACAGCTCATTCAAGCTAGAGTTCCTGGCAGTGGTGTGGGCAGTCACCGAACGCTTTAAGCACTACCTCGCCTCTTCCCGGTTCACCGTGTACACGGATAACAACCCGTTGACACACCTGGACACTGCAAGACTCGGTGCCCTGGAGCAGAGATGGATGGCCCGCCTGTCCAACTATGAGTTCACGATCAAATACCGGGCAGGACGCTCCAATACCAACGCGGATGCCTTGTCCAGAATGCCAAACCTACCGGACGTAGGGGAAGATCCAGGGGAACTGGAAGAAGTTGAACTCCCCGCGTTTCACCGTCATGGGACTACCCAGTATTCCCACCGTGTAAGGGGTAAGCAATCCGCTACGTTCAACCCCTTACCTCATTACAACTGGGCAGAAACGCAAGACAGTGACCCCGCCGTCCGACTGGTGAAGGAGATGCTGACTCAGCCAGATGCCCGCCTTGACCCAGACGCTCCGGAGGAGACCAAGCAACTGTGGGCTGAGAAGAGTCGACTGTTCCTTTACAAGGGGAAGTTGTGCCGCAGAATGGTTAACTCCCGGACACATGAACTGGTCTGGCAAGTAGTGGTGCCAAGAAGAGACGCGGCAATGGTACTGGAGGCATACCACGACGGAGCTGGGCACTTCGGATGGAAGAAGCTGGAGTTCCTGCTGCGCGGGCGGTTCCACTGGGTAGGCATGAGAGGAACCATCGAGAGGTGGTGCAGAGACTGTGGCCCATGCAACCTAAGAAGGAAGGACCGTGCCAGCCAGAAGACTCCCCTGCAGTCCATCGTCACCAGGCAGCCGTTGGAACTGGTAGCCTTGGACCATGTAAAACTGACCCCCAGCAGAAGTGGCTACGTCTATGCGTTAACCATCGTGGATCACTACTCCCGGTTCTTGGTTGTAGTCCCCGTCAAGGACTTAACGGCTCAAACAGCAGCTAGAGCCTTCCAGCAGCACTTCTGCCGTCCACACGGATACCCAGAGCAGGTGCTGACGGATCAAGGACCTGCCTTTGAAGCGGAAGTCTTCCAGGAGTTCTGCACTCTGTATGGCTGCCGGAAGATAAGAACAACACCCTATCATCCGCAAACCAATGGACTCTGCGAGAAGATGAACCAGGTGGTGATAGACCTTCTGAAAACATTGCCCCTGGAAGAACGCAGTCTGTGGCCTGAGAAACTGCCTGATCTGGTGGACCTATACAACCACATCCCTGTAGGTTCTACCAACTGTACCCCGGCTTACCTAATGAGAGCAAGACCTGGTAAGCTGCCTGTTGATCTGGATATGGGAGTCCTGACACCCGAGGACACTTCACCAGAAGCAGACTGGGACACAGAGAGGCAGCAGCAGTACCGGAAAGTACAGGAGAGCGTTGAGCGAAGTCTCTGTCAAGCAAGAGAAAGACAGGAGAAGACTTACAACCAGCATGCTCCCGCTGTTCCCCTGGTACCTGGAGAGCAGGTCTTGAAGAGGAAAAGACGGCTCCACAAGTTGGACGACCAGTGGGAGAAGGACCCGTACACCGTACTGCCATCAAGCCATGAAAACCCAAAAATCTGCACAATCAGTAAGGATGGAGGAGAAACCACAGCCATTGTCTCCCGAGATCACCTGAAGAAGTGTCCCGAGCAACTACGAAATCCTGAAGAAGATCAAGAAAACCCTCGACCCGCAGAGGAAAGGGAAGAGATGGTCAGTACTGTACTCGGAGACTTCCCTCGGTCTTGGACACAAGTAAATGGCGCTGTTGTGGTACCCGTCCTCACCTTCCTCCAGCCAGCATCCCAAGTGCCTACGGAAAAACAGGTAGAGCTGGAAGAGCAACCGGTCCAGGAGGCAGAAGACCCCACACAAGCAGACAAGGAGAATCGACCCTCTGCTTATAGTGAGCCTGCCGTGCCCCTAGTGAGCCAAAGAGTCCGTAGACAGCTGCCCAGCTTACCTTTGACAGCTCCTACACCCTGTATCTCAGGACCGGTCAGTAAGCTCCGTAGGTCTACTAGGGCCACTAGAGGCCAGTTGCCCGTACGTTGGAGGATCTAAAGTGTTCAGACTGTTTTATTGGTATTTACCTGTTTACTGTTGCTTGTAAATAATTATGTTTTTTCTAGTTATTTTATAGGTGTCTTTTGTGGATTAACCGGAACTCTGTTGTATATATGTTTGGAGCGTAACCCAGGAACGGACTAAAGACTGTTAAAGACTCGGTGCAGAACAGACCCCTACCTGGTTACGGCTCCCGGTTCTTTGGTGAAATGGACACCCTTTTTGCTTCAAAAATTGCACCCGGTTGCGGACACGCCGTGACCACCCTAATGTGTTTTTCCTTATTGCATTGCTCCTGTTTATACCCTGTTATGTTTTCAAAAATATGTTTAGTCCCGGAGTACTAAATTTTACTAGGGGGGAATGTGGAACCCCAGGGGTCTGGTTACCACAGTAATAGCAATATTATGTCTGTGAGCAGGTGGGAGGTCTCCTGGTCAGGAATCCTAAGCATGCAACATCTCCTGCCCAGTCCTGGGAGGGGAAGAACTTCCCCTATATAAACTGGGGCTGAGGCGGGGTTAGGGAGAAGAAGAGGAGTCCCAGACAGAGACACAGTCTGGTCTGGAGTGGAGCTGATACAGGGAGAGCAAGATCAGGAGCTCTGTGGGAGCAGTGATAAAAGGGGTCAGAGACTGGAAGCTGTAGAGCTCGTCCTGACTGAAGAGATCTCACCGGACACGGAGTCCGAGGCTGTGGGGACTGAGCCATACCCAGCAGCAGAAACCGACCGGGAAAGGGGATTTCAGGTCCTCTGGCCAAGAAACCCGAAGGCACGGTCACACGCAAGGGACCAGCACCGCTGTCGTGGAGCGGAGGCTACCAGAAGGCCCCGAGTCACCGGCCATACGGGTGAGCACCACACGGTACACTCAGGGACGTGGGCTACTTTTACCCGCTTCTAGCAAGGTAGCCAGGAAGAGTACAATTAGTGGGGAGGCCTACAACTCCGCCTGGCCAGGGGAGATCCTATCTGCTCACGGACTGACCAGGCCCCGATCGCTAGCCAGTACTCCCGGGAGGGTCTACCTTTGCCACCAGTAAAGACCCTGAACTACACCGCACCGTCTCTGAGTGGTTCCTGGTGCCTGCGAGCAATTCCACTATCCCCATCATCCACGTCCGCTGCCCTGAGGCCATACCCCTCCCGTTGGGGGTTATACTATCCACGCTGCACAACCGTACCACCGGCCTCAGCGGTCTGCCCTGCAGCGGCGGTTTCATAACCGCATTCAATGGGTGGCGTAGTCGAACACTATAACATCTTATACTAAACTCCGCCGCTTAGTTTGACACCCTGGGCACGGACCGGGTCACCGCCACGAGGACTACTATCCCCAGCAGATCCGGCTCCGGGTATCCCCCTGCGCAGCAGAAGCAGCACAGGCCCAGGGGGCGCGTCACTGCCACCACCATGTTTCACTGTTGGGATTGTATGGGGCAGGTGATGAGCAGTGCCTGGCTTTCTCCACACATACCGCTTAGAATTATCACCAAAAAGTTCCATTTTGTCTCATCAGACCAGAAAATCTTATTTCTCATAGTCTGGGAGTCCTTTGTGTGTTTTTGAGCTAACTCTATGTCGGTTTTCATATGTCTTGCACTGAGGAGAGGCTTCCGTCGGGTCACTCTGCCATAAAGGCCCGACTTGTGGAGGGCTGCAGTGATAGTTGACTTTGTGGAACTTTCTCCCATCTCCCTACTGCATCTCTGGAGCTCAGCCACAGTGATCTTGGGGTTCTTCTTTATCTCTCTCACCAAGGCGCTTCTCCTACGATTGCTCAGTTTGGTTGGATGGCCAGGTCTAGGAAGACTTCTGGTGGACCCAAACTTCTTCCATTTAAGGATTATGGAGGCCACTGTGCTCTTAGGAACCTTGAGTAATGCAGAAATTCTTTTGTAACCTTGGCCAGATCTGTGCCTTGCCACAATTCTGTCTCTGAGCTCCTTGGGCAGTTCCTTTGAGCTCATGATTCTCATTTGGTCTGACTTTCACTGTGAGCTGTGAGGTCTTATATAGACAGGTGTGTGCCTTTCCAAATCAAGTCCTGTCAGTTGAATTAAACACAGCTGGACTCCAATGAAGGAGTAGAACCATCTCAAGGAGGATCACAAGGAAATGGACAGCATGTGACTTAAATATGAGTGTCTGAGCAAAGGGTCTGAATACTTATGACCATGTGATATTTCAGTTTTTCTTTTTTAATAAATTGGCAAAAATTTTCTACATTTCTGTTTTTTTAGTCAAAATGGGGTGCAGAGTGTACTTTAATGAGAAAAAAATGAACTTTTTAGAATTTACCAAATGGCTGCAAAGAAACAAAGAGTGAAAAATTTAAAGGGGTCTGAATACTTTCCGTACCTACTGTATATAGTGAGCTCCCCCTAGTGGTGGCTGTATACATACATATACAGTGAGCTCCCCCTAGTGGTGGCTGTATACATACATATATAGTGAGCTCCCCCTAGTGGTGGCTGTATACATACATATATAGTGAGCTCCCCCTAGTGGTGGCTGTATACATACATACAGTACAGACCAAAAGTTTGGACACACCTTCTAATTTACAGATTTCTCTGTATTTTCATGACTATGAAAATTGTACATTCACACTGAAGGCATCAAAACTATGAATTAACATATGTTGAATTGTATACTTTACAAAAAAGTGTGAAACAACTGAAAATATGTCTTATATTCTAGGTTCTTCAAAGTAGCCACCTTTTGCTTTGATGACTGCTTTGCACACTCTTTGCATTCTCTTGATGAGCTTCAAGAGGTAGTCACCGGAAATGGTCTTCCAACAATCTTGAAGGAGTTCCCAGAGATGCTTAGCACTTGTTGGCCCTTTTGCCTTCACTCTGCGGTCCAGCTCACCCCAAACCATCTCGATTGGGTTCAGGTCTGGTGACTGTGGAGGCCAGGTCATCTGGCGTAGTACCCCATCACTCTTGTTCTTTGTCAAATAGCCCTTACACAGCCTGGAGGTGTGTTTGGGGTCATTGTCCTGTTGAAAAATAAATGATGGTCCAACTAAATGCAAACTGGATGGAATAGCATGCCGCTGCAAGATGCTGTGGTAGCCATGCTGGTTCAGTATGCCTTCAATTTTGAATAAATCCCCAACAGTGTCACCAGCAAAGCACCCCCACACCATCACACCTCCTCCTCCATGCTTCACAGTGGGAACCAGGCATGTAGAGTCCATCCGTTCACCTTTTCTGCGTCGTAGAAAGACACGGTGGTTGGAACCAAAGATCTCAAAGTTGGACCCATCACTAAGTACCCTATATTTATTATGCAATTTTGCTTTACATTTATATATAATTATGGTAGGGTATGAGATATATTTTTGTCTTGCTTCTTTTTTGCTAGTGTGAACATGCCTCTGTTTCTTGTATGTCTGCCATCTTAGACCTCAGTTCACATTGTCTGGTAAGATGCTGTGGTAGCCATGCTGGTTCAGTATGCCTTCAATTTTGAATAAATCCCCAACAGTGTCACCAGCAAAGCACCCCCACACCATCACACCTCCTCCTCCATGCTTCACAGTGGGAACCAGGCATGTAGAGTCCATCCGTTCACCTTTTCTGCGTCGTAGAAAGACACGGTGGTTGGAACCAAAGATCTCAAAGTTGGACCCATCAGACCAAAGCACAGATTTCCACTGGTCTAATGTCCATTCCTTGTGTTCTTTAGCCCAAACAAGTCTCTTCTGCTTGTTGCCTGTCCTTAGCAGTGGTTTCCTAGCAGCTATTTTACCATGAAGGCCTGCTGCATAAAGTCTCCTCTTAACAGTTGTTGAAGAGATGTGTCTGCTGCTAGAACTCTGTGTGGCATTGATCTGGTCTCTAATCTGAGCTGCTGTTAACCTGCGATTTCTGAGGCAGGTGACTCGGATAAACTTATCCTCAGAAGCAGAGGTGACTCTTGGTCTTCCTTTCCTGGGGCGGTCCTCATGTGAGCCAGTTTCTTTGTAGCGCTTGATGTTTTTTGCAACTGTACTTGGGGACACTTTCAAAGTTTGCCCAATTTTTCGGACTGACTGACCTTCATTTCTTAAAGTAATGATGGCCATTCGTTTTTCTTTACTTAGAATTTGTATTATGGCAAGAAAAAAGCAGCTAACAGTCTATTCAGTAGGACTATCAGCTGTGTATCCACCAGACTTCTGCACAACACAACTGATGCTCCCAACCCCATTTAAGAGGCAAGAAATCCCACTTATTAAACCTGACAGGGCACACCTGTGAAGTGAAAACCCTTTCCGGTGACTACCTCTTGAAGCTCATCAAGAGAATGCCAAGAGTGTGCAACCATCATTTATTTTTCAACACAACAATGACCCCAAACACACCTCCAGGCTGTGTAAGGGCTATTTGACCAAGAAGGAGAGTGATGGGGGGCTACACCAGATGACCTGGCCTCCACAGTCACCAGACCTGAACCCAATCGAGATGGTTTGGGGTGAGCTGGAACGCAGAGTGAAGGCAAAAGGGCCAACAAGTGCTAAGCATCTCTGGGAACTCCTTCAAGATTGTTGGAAGACCATTTCTGGTGACTACCTCTTGAAACTCATCAAGAGAATGCAAAGAGTGTGCAAAGCAGTCATCAAAGCAAAAGGTGGCTACTTTGAAGAACCTAGAATATAAGACATATTTTCACTTGTTTCACACTTTTTTGTTAAGTATATAATTCCACATGTGTTAATTCATAGTTTTGATGCCTTCAGTGTGAATGTACAATTTTCATAGTCATGAAAATACAGAAAAATCTTTTTTAATGAGAAGGTGTGTCCAAACTTTTGGTCTGTACTGTATATAGTGAGCTCCCACTAGTGGTGGCTGTATATATCCTTTCATAGTGAGATCCCTCTAGTGGTGACTATTTTAAGCTACAGTTAAATTTACTAATTCAAAAAGCAGAGCTCCCCTGTATGATGTAGTTAATTATTACAGAATATTGCTGTGGGGCTCTTGTATTTTTAGGAACATCTCTGCCCCCGGCCCTAGAACAAGGCACTAATAACTTCACCGTTGCACTGTATCGTGACATTATAAAGTTTTTCACTTTTATGTTGATGGAGCCATGGCACCACTAGGGCTGCATGGTGACTTGTGGCCACGGCTCGTAATACCGCTGCAATCTTCAGACACACTGCGTCCTTTTCTCCTGTGTGTAGGATATGAAGAAGAGGGAGTGAATGGAGTAACACATGACTGCAGTGGAGCTGTATACTCAATACGGTGCACTTCACATTTTATATTGGGGCATAGTCTTAAGAACACGAGCCGACCAAAATAATGATTAATTCCAGGTTTTCCACAAATATTGCCCCTTCGACAATAGGGGAGGTCATTTCCTCTGTATTTTGGGATGACTTTTTCTGTGTTCACAGCATGAACTGTCTGTTACCTCTGAGCTTCCATCATCATCATCATCATCATCATGGCTGGTATTTCCTGACTTCCTGGAAACAAAATTTATACCAGTAAAAAGCTTAAAAAATAGTTATCAGGAAATGTTTTTGCAGTGTATAGACGTTATGTAAAGGTGACTATAGATAGGATTGATGATAAATTGTAGACCTTTAGGTTCCTATGGGGCTCCCGAGAATACATGGAGGGACGGTCGGGCATCCGACCCACCGAGCCATTGTGATATAATTCCATGATCTGCCGTTCAATGCCGGTCCAGTGAATCGGTCATCCGCCAATCAGCACGTTATCACCTGTCCTGAGGATCTGTGTCGGGGTTTAGGTGTCTTTAAAAAAAAAATGACATTTTGAAGTTTTCACTTTGGGGCTCATAATAAATTGCAACTTCCTATTTTGTAGAGATCACTTCTCGGTATTCTTATCACAGGCAAAATTACATTAAGAGCAGTGATGTACAGATAACACGATTCTCTGTTCTCAATAGACAATGATGCAGCTCACCTCCTCCACCTTCCTGCACAACGACCTCTGCATAGGTCACAGAGCACATAGTGCTCTCTTACAGAAGTCAATGAATCATCATCTCATTATAATTGTCATCGTAGGCAGAGTTACCATACTAACACTAATATATATATTATATATATTATATATATACTGTATATACAGTATATATATATATATATATACGATCAGCAATGTCACAGCCCACCTTCTGCATCTCTCGTACAATGAATGGTAACTCCTCTATATACAGTAGATAGCACAGGAGCCTCCATTCACAATAGGTGATGTCACAGCTCACCTCCTCCTGTACAATGACCGATAACACCTCTATATACAGTAGATAACACAGGATCCACCATTCACAATAGGTGATGTCACAGCTCACCTCCTCCTGTACAATGATTGTTAACACCTATATATACAGTAGATAACACAGGATCCACCATTCACAATAGGTGATGTCACAGCTCACCTCCTCCTCCTCCTGTACAATGACTGATAACACCTCTATATACAGTAGATAACACAGGATTCACCATTCACAATAGGAGATGTCACAGCTCACCTCCCCCTCCTCCTGTACAATGACTGATAGCACCTCTATATACAGTAGATAACACAGGATTCATCATTCACAATAGGTGATGTCACAGCTCACCTCCTTCTCCTCCTGTTCTTGGATCTTGTCCTTGGAAGTTGTAAATCCTGACGTTAAAGATCCAGTAAGTTCCTTGATATAGCTGCAGCCACTTGTCACTTCCTCCAGGAGATTTCAGTATCCGACTTCAATTCTATTTCTGTATCAGTGATTTCCGTTTACAGAATCCTTATCCAGAATGCACTAAGTCTAAAAATCCTGAAATAATTTGGAACCTACTTTGTAATTTTGGTAATTGTTTCACCTTTGGATCTGAATGGAGAAGAAGAAAATAGAACAATATGTAAAGGATCTGCTGCACTCAATCTATAGTGTCGGTATCTTGCAGTGGGGTTTTGTTTTGTTTTGTTTGTTTTTTAAGTAGATTTGTGGTTAGTTCTCAGAGATGTTTGGAGAACTAACCACAAAAGATTTTTCTATATTTTCATGACTATGAAAATTGTACATTCACACTGAAGGCATCAAAACTATGAATTAACACATGTGGAATTATATACTTAACAAAAAAGTGTGAAACAACTGAAAATATGTCTTATATTCTAGGTTCTACAAAGTAGCCACCTTTTGCTTTGATGACTGCTTTGCACACTCTTGGCATTCTCTTGATGAGCTTCAAGAATTAGTCACCGGAAATGGTTTTCACTTCACAGGTGTGCCCTGTCAGGTTTAATAAGTGGGATTTCTTGCCTTATAAATGGGGTTGGGACCATCAGTTGTGTTGTGTAGAAGTCTGGTGGATACACAGTTGATAGTCCTACTGAATATACTGTTAGAATTTGTATTATGGCAAGAAAAAAGCAGCTAAGTAAAGAAAAACGAGTGCCCATCATTACTTTAAGAAATGAAGGTCAGTCAGTGCGAAAAATTGGGCAAACTTTGAAAGTGTCCCCAAGTGCAGTTGCAAAAACAACCAAGCGCTACAAAGAAACTGGCTCACATGAGTACCGCCCCAGGAAAGGAAGACCAAGAGTCACCTCTGCTTCTGAGGATAAGTTTATCCGAGTCACCAGCCTCAGAAATCGCAGGTTAACAGCAGCTCAGATTAGAGATCAGGTCAATGCCACACAGAGTTCTAGCAGCAGACACATCTCTACAACAACTGTTAAGAGGAGACTTTGTGCAGCAGGCCTTCATGGTAAAATAGCTGCTAGGAAACCACTGCTAAGGTCAGGCAACAAGCAGAAGAGACTTGTTTGGGCTAAAGAACACAAGGAATGGACATTAGACCAGTGGAAATCTGTGCTTTGGTCTGATGAGTCCAAATTTGAGATCTTTGGTTCCAACCACCGCGTCTTTGTGCGATGCAGAAAAGGTGAACGGATGGACTCTACATGCCTGGTTCCCACCGTGAAGCATGGAGGAGGAGGTGTGATGGTGTGGGGGGGCTTTGCTGGTGACACTGTTGGGGATTTATTCAAAATTGAAGGCATACTGAACCAGCATGGCTACCACAGCATCTTGCAGCGGCATGCTATTCCATCCGGTTTGCGTTTAGTTGGACCATCATTTATTTTTCAACAGGACAATGACCCCAAACACACCTCCAGGCTGTGTAAGGGCTATTTGACCAAGAAGGAGAGTGATGGGGTCACCAGACCTGAACCCAATCGAGATGGTTTGGGGTGAGCTGGACCGCAGAGTGAAGGCAAAAGGGCCAACAAGTGCTAAGCATCTCTGGGAACTCCTTCAAGATTGTTGGAAAACCATTTCCGGTGACTACCTCTTGAAGCTCATCAAGAGAATGCCAAGAGTGTGCAAAGCAGTCATGAAAGCAAAAGGTGGCTACTTTGAAGAACCTAGAATATAAGACATATTTTCAGTTGTTTCACACTTTTTTGTTAAGTATATAATTCCACATGTGTTAATTCATAGTTTTGATGGATGCCTTCAGTGTGAATGTACAATTTTCATAGTCATGAAAATACAGAAAAATCTTTAAATGAGGTGTGTCCAAATTTTGGTCTGTACTGTATATATATATATATATATATATATATATATATATATATACACACACACACACACACACATACATACTTCTACACATTTTTTTTTTGTTTTTCTTTAATTTTGGAATGGAATTTTTATATTTATTTATTTTTGTCCTACTAGGGGACTTGACCATGTGATCTTCTGTATGACAATGTATTAAGCCTGTAGAAAATGCTGGGAAAGAAAGTGCCCAATAGGGTCTTATTCAATGGTAAAAGACAAGAAAGTGCAGGGAGGTGCTCACCCGGTGGGGTTGTATATCATACAGCAAAATATCAGCTGCTGCAGTTCCGTGGGTTAAAAAAGCATTAATATGCCAGAAAGGAGTGAGTGGACCTACTGCTTTGCTATCAAAGAAAACGCACTCAACGCACGTTTCGCATCAAGCTTCTTCAGGGGGTGTTACACTCCCTAACAAAGCTTGATGTGAAACGTGTGTCGGGTGCATTTTCTTTAGTAGGAGTAGTTGAACCTTCTGAGCTATCAAAGAAAACGCACTCGACACATGTTTCGCATCAAGATTCTTCAGGGGGTGTCACACTCCTTAAAAAAAGCTTGATATCAAAAGCATTTCAGGGGCATTTTCTTTAATAGGAAATTGCACCCTATGCAGATTTCATATCAAGTCTCTTCAGGGGGTGCCACACCACCTGATGAAGCTTGATGCAAAACTTACATTGGATGTATTTTCTTTGATAGCACAGAAGGTCCACCCACTCCTTTCTGGTAATGTATTATGCCTACCAGTCTAAAACTGAAGGAAATCTTATCAGGCCCGTCCAATTTCAGAGCACAAATTTGACAGACTTAGGATTTTTTTTTTTTTTAGGAAACCCATCAGCCAAAGTCAGAGTAATCTTCAATTTCGACTGTTGCAGCTGATCAGCTATACCATATAGGTGACACCGGCTACCAATGGTGCAGGCGCAGATACTGTACTTGCGCCATTTCACACATCTACATCACATAGTGTGAAAACCAAAACCCCTAAAGCTTGGTGCACATTTTTATATACACAGACCCCAGAGGATAAAAAGAAAGAACATAACACTTCCCAAATCCTGATCCCCCTCATGCTGATGGGGGCTCTTTTGCAAGTTTACAGCTGGGCCCCCCTGTTCCGCCCCTGATGAAACAAAAATTAAATATATAAAGAAATGCCCCTCGGCGCAGAACGCAGAAAAATTGAATCAATTTGCTCAAAATTTCATATTTAATCGAAAAGTTCCATCACCGACAGACGATAAACAATGAAGAACAGATATAATTGCTAAGCGTTTCGGCTGGAGTGCCTTCATCAAGATTATATTAAAAATAAAAAATATTGAAAAAAATATAAAAATAAAAATAAAGAAAAAAATGGGAGAAATGAGAAGTAGTAAAAAATAAAAAAGAATTGCAGAAATAAATATAGGGGTATATAAGAGGCATATCCATACCTGTATATTGTTGATAGGTGAAAATCAAGCATGTAACAGCTGATATTTAAGTGATCTGAAAATGAGTGAAGATAAAGAAACTGATAGTCGCAAAGTGCATGAAATAGAGTTTAAGAACGGTATCTATAAATACAGTATAGAGGGCCAGAAACATACCTGCCTCATTGGTGTCCAGTGGATAGTGGAGGCTGCGTGCAGACCAGCAAGACAGCTGGCTTTAAATACGCAGAGAAAATATCATTTCCGGTTCCCAGTGACCGCAGCTTGCATATTATTCAGTGCACAGGCGCACACAATACAGGGGCACACCAGAAAAGGCCGAAAAGGCCCGAAGAGGCCATGGCAGAGTGCGCATGCGCCAAAAACCGAGCACAAGCCGAGGATCTCCGGAATTATTGCGCATATGAGGCTCAGAAACACCGCTGAGCAAGACAGGATCACTGCGATAGGTGAAGGGGAAGCGGGCCAGAATACTCTGACCTGAACTGTTATAATGCATAAAATATATGTAATACATGCAGTCAGGTAAATTGTAACAGAAATATACCACCACAATAAAAACTGAAAGACGGGGACCTGTAAAAAAATAATAAGTAAGAAGAGTAAGAGAATGTAAAACGTAAAAACAAAAAGGAAAAAAACGAAAGCAAGAAAAAATAACAAAGGAAAAAAATAGAAAAAAAAAAAGGAAAAATAAAAAAAATATAAAATAAAAAATGAAAACGAGACACAACAAGGAATAAAAGGAAGATAAGAAAGGGAAAAAAGGGAGACTGGGGAAAGGGAGAAGAAAAGAAGGGACAGGGAAGGAAAACCAGGGAATAAAGGAAGGAAAAAAGAGAAAAAAAAGGAAAACATTGGAGAAGGGAGAGGAAGGGAGGAAAATGTGTGTCAGTAATGACAGTAGAAGGATCACAGAGTATACACCTCAAAGTCTAGTTATATCGGCATTTGTTAAAGATGCAAGTAAAAGACAGATTCGATGAATGTATATCACTTATAAAACATCTCATACTCTCTGTTCAGACCACGTGGCTCCAGTGTCTGCAATGTATAGATCCAGAAAGATTCTCTTTCTTTAAGGTTCTGGATCCGATTCCCACCCCGTCTATTCAATGGTATATTCTCTATAACTTTATATCTTCTACCAAGATCTTAATGTCTCATGATATCTGTCCAGTGAGATCTCTCGGGATAGGTGTATAAGTGACACGGGTGTGTCAGATGTGACAGTCGCCCTGCAGTTGGTTGCAGAAGATCTCTTCATTTGGCATTACAGACACCTTGTTAAATCTGTCTCACTCTAGGACCCAGCGGCTACCTCCCTCCTGCTAATTGACACCCAGACCTGGGTGTTTAAATACTTTCTGTTTGCTACAGGGAGGTGCCGGTGATATTCACATGTTCCCTTGTGGAGGCTTGGAGCTATTGCAGTCTGCTTACTTCCTCTTTGGTGCTAGGAGGACGTTTGGAGTTATCTCTCTAAAGTTGGCTCAAGCTAAGTTACTTTCCCCCGTGTTTGTCTCCCTTGTTGTCTTTAGTTGTTAGTGGGGACTGACTAGTGCTCATCCCCATCCTCTTCCCTATCCAGGGCCAAGCTCTAGGGAAATGCAGGGCTTAAGTTCCTGTGCAGCGATTGGTGAGGAACCAATATAGGGGCGATAGGGGAGACAGGGTGATATCAGATCAGCCTAGGAGGTCTCCACTCCCCCTTTCCCTAGTGTCTCCCTTCCCCTCTTCCCTTTGTGTGGCACTTAGTCTTTCCCACACTTTGCGTGACAATAAGTCAATGTATCCTCTAATTGTGATGAATGAATTTCATCAATGTAGTAGTTCCTATCCATCAACACCACCGCCCCTCCTTTATCAGCAGGCTTAATAATTATAGACTTATTACTGTATTTTGAAGATCTTTTAATGCCCTCTGTTCTGCCCTACTACAATGGTGTTGAACATGCCAAGTACCTTCATTAATCTGACCCAACTTCTCTTGAATCTCCCTATGAACAAGTTCTATAAATGTTTCAACCCGATGATAATTCTTAGGGTGGTTACAATTACTGGGTATTCTTAGATCAAACTGGCCAAGTCTAAAAGTTGTAGGTTCTGCATCCAGTGTGCGGATCACCGAGAAGATATTCCTTGAGTCATCAGAATCTCTCTCACCAAAATGAACTTTAAGTCTTCGTTTTCTGTAAAATCAATTAACTTCCTGGTCCAATGTGAACTTGTCAAATATTGGTATGGGACATAATGAGAGTCCTTTCTGCAATAGTTCCATGGGAGAAAGATTATAGGAGGAAATATTATAAACAATAAGATTCATCTCACCTGTGATCGAGTCCTTATTCTTGACGTTATTCTCTTTTATTTTTTTACTACTTCTCATTTCTTCCATTTTTTATCTTTATTTTTAATATTTTTTTATTTTTCATGTATTTTTATTTTTACCACTCATTTTACACTTTTTTCTCTTTGCTATTGTTATGTGATGTTGTTTTATTCCCCTGTCCTTTACTTACCTCCTCCATATAAGTTTATTGACATCAGGAGGACCTTGTTGGTCTTGATATTATTTTCCTACTTGATTTTCGGCAAATATATATATGATTGGGGATTACACATGATCTGATTGGTGTGTATTTATTATTTTTTATATATCCTCTATAGATATATCGGGATTCATTATAAATATGTTTTGCAAATTCATACTCTTTATCTTTGTAGATTGGATATATCTATGATACTATTGCTTTATCTAGTGGACAGAATATCATCAGACCTTTAAAAGTGAAATACAGGAGACGCGTCCTACCAACTTAATGTTTGAATACTTTGTTATATACGTTGGATTACTACAAATCTAATGTAGTTCTTTATATGTTATTATTACTTTTTTCTCTTTCTTTTGACCATGTGTTTATCCTTATATTTCCATGCATTCAGATAATCTTGATGAAGACACTCCAGCCGAAACGTTGAGCAATTATATCTGTTCTTCATTGTTTATCGTCTGTTGGTGATGGAACTTCTCGATTTAAATATGAAATTTTGAGCAAATTGATTCAATTTTTCTTCGTTCTGTGCAGAGGTTTATTTCTTTATATATCGACTTTTTCCCTTTTGAGCACGAACCATCAATAACTCCTTTGAGTGCGGACCCTTATCCATTTTTTTTTTAAACAAAAATTAAAGTCATATTTCCATAAAATGCAACTGAAACTTTTATAGGAAGTCATATATACACTTTATTCTTCATTCGGAAACATTAAAATCATCTTGGCAGCCAATAAAGGGCAAGAACTCTGTACCCAACAGCATTCCTGATGGATATAACAAAGATGGACGCCCCATAAAAATTATTAAAGTAAAAAAAAAATTTAAAAATAAGTGTTTATATTAAAGATCAACATAGACATAATGAGATCTTGAGACGCCACTTAAAGGGGATTTTCAGCTACAAAGTTAAATTAATTAAAATCCTAGTAAATCAGAAATTAAAGCAGCAGCCAAAGTTTGGTCTTGGTGTCTCTTTTGTTTCCAGACATGGTGTCCATTTTCTGTTGGGTTGTGGCAGCCATATTTGCAATGTGCCAACAGGAAGAGCTGCCACAAGTGGTCATCAACTTCTCGGTAAATTGTCCTAGCTGGCAGAACGACAGACCATAATTTCTGAGAAGCTCATTTAAAGTGGAAAACTGGTCTTCCTGGTTTTAATTTTGCAAAAATGGCCGACAAAACAGATAGTAGCCTATATCTGTGTAAGTGGAAGGATGAAGAGCGCCAAACTTTGGTTACTACTTCTACTTCTGGTTTACTAATATATGGCTAACTTTACTTCTTGGGTGAAAAATCCCCTTTAAAGGTCAGGTGTGAGATCATAGAGAAGGTGGTTCACCTCCGTTCTATTAGACAGCTTGGATAAATGAGGCCCAATATGTGGGGTATTGCAGCTAAGCCCCGAATGAGTCTGACTTACTATAACACACACAGCCAGTGAACTGGTGTGGCGCTGTTTTGGGAAGAAAAAAAAGAGAATTTTTCTAAATCTTGAAACCCCCTTGAAGAGATTGCATGATAGATGCTTTCTTTCAAAAATGGTGCCTGTCTGGTCCATAAGCTGAATGTGGTATTGAAAGCTCATTCTTATTCCAAGTGAATAGGACTGAGCTGCAATATCGTACAGAAGAGTGGCGCTGTTTCCGGCAGAAAGCTGACATGTTTTTTTAGAATTTTTCCTATGGCAGGGCCTAATATGTTCAGGTCAATAGCAGGCTCAATTAATATGCTTGGCACAAGAAGAACATTCACGCAGACACAGTGTATGGTCGACCAAAACTGGTGGAAACCACACCTTTATCTTCATACACACGGCTAAAAAAAAAATACATCACTGTACAAAAAAATAAATCTTGGATCTCCCAGCCACTGTGTAGACATAATTCGCAGAGTTGAACACAAAGATTTGCAGGACCTTGGTTCAGCGGCCACGTCGGTGGCCAGTTGTTGCTGGACCAGAGCCCTACGCACTTCCCCCTACCTGGTGGCATCACCAGTGCCTTGTTATCTTGTGAGCATCATGCCCGGTCTACTAATCAGAAGAGGCGCCCAGGTTGCCATCAAGAAGGAGGAGGGTAACGGGGCTCTGTCAATCTGTCACTGACTACTAAATTGTTTTGTTCAAGTCTAATTATTCAGGTTTCCTCTCCTAAAATGCTCCAAGTCCAGCAGATCAAATCAATCACAGTCCATATGAGTTGTTGGTGGTGATCATGAGGATAATGGCAGCATCCTTGGGTTTTGGCAAGTCCTGTTGTTTTGCAGACTGGAAGCCATTTAATGATCAAAGCCCACCTTTTCAAAAAGGTCTCCACGCCTGGTAGCCCAAGATCAGGACTGAACAGGACTGTCTGGATTCAGCGAGAGTCAAGCCTTCTCTGCTTTTCCATTCCAGCAAAATACATCTCAATTATTTTTTTCATATATGTATAAAAAATTAAGCATTTTTGTAGATGCCCCGGTACACAAAAATATACAACAGATGCAGAAACATTGGTAACGAACACATATCATCAAAGGTCTAGTACACCAAAGTCCATCCCTCTGATGTCAGAAGATGCCAACATTGAGGTTTATGAGATGGAACTGCGTAAATATAATGAAGTGATGGGCTCTTAGACAAAATCATAATTTGCCCGTTATGGTGATAGGTTTTGCCACTAAGGAGGCAACGTCCTGATGTTTGATTTCCATCTATCTCCTTTCTACATCTTATTCTCCCCATTATTGCTAACAATCGGGTCTTCTTCTGAAGTCGGAGGGCCTTGACTGTTTTCTGCCATTGATTAGCAAATGGTTGAGGTTAACTAGCATTGGGAAACTTCTCTTTAGGGGCCTCATTGCTTTTGCCTCCAAGGTATGCGCACCTTTGCTTCAGGTTCCCAAAATAAAGGAGCGGTGGCTGTCCATAAAGCATACTTTGATGAGACGTAAAGATCTCCTTTTGGGTTTAAGCCTCGAGTAGAAAGCCACCAGCGCAAAATCACAGAGAATTTCTGAAGACAATGGGATTTTGTAGAGGCAGGGCCGGCGTCAGAACCCGGCGCACCCGGGCAAGTGCCGGGGCCCTGAGCAGGCGGGGGGGCCCACTCACCATCGGTCACCCCGCCGCGCTATGGGACCCATGAGCGGAGGAGAGCGGTGCTGTGCCCTCTCCCCCCGCTTGCTCAGGGCCCCGGCAGCCGGCACAACACTTACCTCTCCCCGTGCTCCGGTCTCTTCCACGGCTGCTGCACTGTGACGTCTCAGATCAGAGGGCGCTGTGACGTCTTTCCACCGTGCTCTCTCCTGAGCCGTCGCAGAGCGGGAAGACGCCGGCAAATGAGAAGAAGTGAGGTGAGTATTTGATTTATTTTTTTTTATGTATGGAGGCATGGGGCATTATATGGGAGGGGGTGACATCCTGCATGGGGCATTATAATGGAGGGGGGGTGTGTGACATCCTGCATGGGGCGTTATAAGGGAGGGGGGTGTGACATCCTGCATGGGGCGTTATAAGGGAGGGGGGTGTGATATCCTGCATGGGACATTATAAGGGAGGGGGTGTGTGACATCCTGCATGGGGCATTATAAGGGAGGGGGTGTGACATCCTGCATGGGGCATTATAAGGGAGGGGGGTGTGACATCCTGCTTGGGACATTATAAGGGAGGGGGGTGTGTGACATCCTGCATGGGGCATTAAAAGGGGGGGTGACATCCTGCATGGGGCATTATAAGGGGGGTGACATAATGCATGGGGCATTATAAGGGGGGTGAGAATGCATGGGGTGTTATAAGGGGGGTGACATCCTGCATGGGGCATCATAAGGGAGGGGTGACATCCTGCATGGGGCATTATATGGGGGGAACAGCCTACATGGGGCATTATAAGGGGGAAACAGCCTGCGTGGGGCATTACGTGGAGGGAACAGCCTGCATGAGGCATTATGTGGGGGTAACAGCCTGCATGGAGCATTATGTGGGGGCACAGCCTGCATGGAGCGTTATATGGGGGCCAGTATTCTGTAAGGAGAGTTATATGGGGGCCAGTATCCTTTATGGAGCATTATATGGGGGCCAGTATCCTGTATGGAGCATTTTATGGGGGCCAGTATATATATTTCTCTGCGGTATCTGTGCATCATGAGTCGTGGTATGTGTTAAAGGGGCCCACTGAGACTCTCGCCCAGGGCCTACAAAAACCTGGAGCCAGCCCTGGACTTAGGGCTGGGTTCCACTAAATCAAGGGGGCCTCAGGAATACCAACCCACGACATCTTTATAAATGGTACCGGATGGATTTAGCTGACATTGATTATGAAGAACAGTAAGAAACTAAATCTGTGTTAGAGCTGTGGACCACTGGGCGATGTTCCCTCTTTGAAGGTCTCGTTGGTTCTAGACCAGACTGGCAGGGTGATGAGGACTTGTGGATCTTTGATCTGAATTTGTCCTCCTGTAAAAGTTTTGATAGTGTTTTTAAATTTATCTACATACCCTATAAGATTCTACTACATCCTTTTATAGTCCTCAAATAAATACCAATCCTTTATGCCCAGGCTTAAAAAAACAAATATTAGAGCCAAAAAGCTGCAATTGTAGATTCAACCAAGTGATTTCTTCTTATTAATGGAGTATGAAATCTGTGTTGAATTGGTGTCATCTAACCCGAATGATGACTTTCTTCTGTTGGTTCCTCTACGTAGAAGCGTTCTGTAGACCTCTACAGCTTTTTGTCTAAAGTGATTACCAACCATGATGTACATGATCGGATTGATGCAGCTGTTACTGAAGCCGATGTACGTAGAGATTTGGTTAAAAATATGATTTGCCGATTCCACTTCACACGAGGAAAACACATTGAAACGTTCCAATGTGTTAATAAATGCGGAAATCTGGAAGGGCAGCCAGCACACTACGAAAACTAAAAGCACGGACAACACCAACCAAGTGGCCTTTTTTTCTTTGTTGACTTCCTTGAACTGTTGCATTGCGTTGTTCCTCAAAACACAAATAATTTGAAATGTACAGAAAGCAATGACGAACAGTGGCACCAAGAAACCGAGGACATTCAGAATCATGTTTGTGACAATTTCCCAGCTTTCAAATGGTGGTACTGTTAAACAGGCCGTGGTATTAAGGGGTTCGTAGAACTGCACTCTTCGGTAGACCACAGAGGGCAAGCTTAACACAAATGCAAACATCCAGATGATGGCACAGTTCACCTTGGCCCACCATGGTCTTCTCATCCGACCAACAGACATAGTCTTCACCAGAGCCAGATATCGGTCGATACTGACCATCATCAAGAAGTAGATGCTGCTATAGAGGTTGAGTTGAATCAAGCCATTGACGGCCACACACATGAAACTTCCAAATGGCCAGTAGAATCTATTGGAGATATATATAGCCCAGAAGGGTAAGCCACTGACAAAAATCAGATCGGCAGCAGCCATATTACCCAAGTAGATCTCCGCCACTGTGCAGCGACTCTTATGAAGGATAAAGACCAAAATGGCAAACAAGTTTTCTATGAAGCCCAGGATGAAGATGAACCACATGTAGATGGGTTGGTAGGTGAAGAGCCACTCAAATTTTGCCATATCTATGCAATTATTTTCTGGAAGTGCCTTGGTATTAGCCAACATGGTCACGTTAGGTTGTTCGGTCATCATCTTGGGTTCGGTACACTTGGATTCCTGTTGGAAACACAAAGACATTTTTTTTAATTGTTTTGACCAATATGGTCATCGGTACAAAGCCAAGAATGCAAGATTAAAGTGCATTTATGATATGAGCATTGGGAGAAATCCAAAAAGGACCATGGACATTAGGTGGAAAGAATTAGAACAAAATAGAGTCATTGGGTATTCTGCCAACATTCAACCACTGGTGTCTTCTGCTGCAAATCAGTATGCATGTGCTCTTACATCATGGAGAAATGCTGGTGCCACTATTACTGTGCAGGTATCTGATCATGAAATGTCATCAAATTCCAGAGACAGACACAAATTGGAGACCACTGTGAAGGAACATATATAATCAATAAGGGAAATCATAACAGCAGTTAAGTTACATTTAGTTGACAAAAGGGTGTGTATTGAAAGTAGAAAGGGGCTTTTGCTGCAGGTGTCAAATTGGGCACCTTAGCTCCTAGACCATGAGCTTCAAAGGGGTTAGCAAATGTCTGAAGTAGGCATAATACATTTCCTATTGTCTGTATAGGGAGACACAGGATATTTGAAATGCCACAACTTGGCTCATTGGCCATTTACAGACAGCATTGTTTAAATAGACCAATCCAGGTCATCCTGGAAATAGGAGTCTGTGTTCAACACTATAAAAAGCTGGGTGACACAAAGAAGTGTTTGGAAGGCTGATGTGCTCCATGATTCACTCCCCTTCCCTCAGGAAAACAGGATAACTGCAGACGGAAACATTTAGGTATCGGTTATTTCTCCCTTTTAAGTTCATAACTGTTTTGTATATTTGTATGTCGTTTTATTTTTCCTTTTTATATATTTAATGTAAGCACCGTATATTTTTATATTAAAGCTTAAAACCTTTAATATGTTGATCCTTGTTCGCTCTAAAAGAACCTATAGCCTTTAAGAGAGTGTGTGACCTTTTTGATTGTCTGACAGTAACATAGATTTCGGGGACTCGTCACCCCATGTGTTTGATGAGTGGTGGCAGCGTAAGAAATCGAGGTGTGCTGAATGTGACAGGGTGTGATTTATGCTCACTTTATAGGTTGTGACCAGTCTTGAGTAAGAGGAGATAAATTAACCCCTGCATTCGCACTCCACGTCATGTGCTGAGAAGTGTGTACGTGATAACCACCATAAAGGATTCTGAACTTTCCACTTCCAGTACAGGATGATCGGCTATTTGTAACCTCAGTCATAGCTCAACTCTTGACCAAGTGTCTAAAGGTTCACCAAAATGCCCAGTACTGGTAAACGGTCAACAGTTCAGCTCCAAGCCCTGAACCTCTACAGAGTCACTGGACCATCTGAGTTGGCTCAACACTACCATCCACCACATACATTGGCCAACCGTAACCCAACAAGGATACAGTGATCGGAAGGGTTTCTACACTCAAGATCCATGGCCAAGGGTCTGGATTCCAAATATTTGGCGTATTCATCTCCCTAAAAACTGAACGAGTAAGGAATTTGGGAGAGAGGGCATACATATTCACCCAGATCTCACAGGTCTTTATATATACATCAGCTGTCACTTTACCTACCCCACTCACAAGTGACGGAGACCCACCCAACACAACCATGAATGCTGAACGTCGAAGCCAAAGCACTAGGATCCCAACATCTCCAGGCCTTTGCTGTAAATACAGAAGATGAATGTGGAGTTGTGTGGGAGAAAGTTAAACATTCCCATGATGCTCTGCTGCTCAGCCTCATTAACCAAAGTTTAGTGGTGTGTAAATTTTAATTTAAGTTAAGCAGGTCGAGGCAGCTCTGGAAATCCTACAGAGACTGGTGCCCACCATGGTATGGTGGGAATGGAAATGCAGAAAGTGTATTGACCTAAGGATGAGGAATGATAATCCTACCATTAGGATAAGATTGTTACAGTCATGCATGGGAGGTCCATCCATTGTGAAACGCGTCCACAGACCGGGCACAGCCTGCTCTCTCCCTGCTCAGGTCCCATGGTCATTAATTATACTGGTTGACGTTCAATTTAATTGCTGCTACTGTCTACTGTTAAAAGGAGAATCTGAAGGGAGGGGTCCAGGATTGGAAAAACATGTTGTTTTTTTCTTCAAAAACAGCACCACATTTGTTCCCAGGTTGTGGGTGGTACTGCGCCCCACCTGCTATAGTAAGCCAGGATATCAGACACAAGCCATAAGCGGGCTGCTGTTTGAACAAGAAAGTGGTCGAGTCTTTATAAATAATCTAATATATATAATCGTCTTATCCCGTCTGTCTGTCCTTCTGTCCAGGAAATCCCGCGTCGCTGATTGGTCCGGCCGCGGCCAAAAAGATGGCGGCCGTTAGCGACTCATCTGCCGCACGGAGGTCAGCTAGCCGGTCATCTCCCCGCTGCTAGCAGCAGAAGGACCCCGACTGGCGGCGCCCCTGCCCTCCATGCGGCTACTGTCACTACGGCCGCTTATTTCCCGACGGCAAGTGTGAAGAGAGGACCGGGAAGCGGCGCAGCCGGTCGGGATACTTCTGCTGCGAGCAGCCGGTCATCTCCCGGCTGCTCGTGTGACACCCCAGGGGTCTGGTTGCCACAGTGATAGAGATGTTATGTCTGAGAGCAGGTGGGAGGTCCTTTGGTCAGGGATCCTGTGCATGCCACACCTCCTGCCCAGTCTTGGGAGGGGAAGAACTTCCCCTATATAAACCCGGGGCTGAGGCAGGGTTAGGAGTCAAGGAGAGTAGAGACAAGAAACAGTCATAGGAAGAAACAGCAGGAGCTCAGTGGGAGCAATACTACTACGAGTCAGGGGCTGGCAGCTGCAGAGCTCGCCCTGACTGAGAAGCTTTCTTACCGGACCCGGCGTCCGAGGCTGTGGGGACTAACTCTTACCCAGCAGCAGAAGCCGACCGGCAGGGGATTTCAGGTCCTCAGGCCCAGAAACCCGAAGGCACGGTCACACGCGTGGGACCAGCACCGCCATCGTGAGCGGAAGCCATTAGAAGGCCCCGAGTCACCGGCCATACGGGTGAGCACCACACGGTACACTCAGGGACGTGGGCTACTTATATCCGCTTCTAGCAAGGTAGCCAGAAGAGTACAGTCAGTTTGGGAGGCCTACAACTCCGCCTGGCCAGGGGAGATCCCATCTGCTCAAGGACTGACCAGGCCCCGTTCGCTAGCAAGTACTCCGGGAGGGTCTATCGTTGTTACCAGTAAAGACCCTGAATTACACCGCACCGTCTCTGAGTGGTTCCTGCTACCCCCATCTTCCACGTCGGCTGCCCTGAGGCCATACCCCTCCCGTTGGGGGTTATACTATCACGCTGCACAATTCTACACCGGCCTCAGCGGTCTGCCCTGCAGCGGCAGCTCCATAGCTGCAAGTCAACGGGTGGCGTAGTCGACACTCAAATAACATCTATCAAGACTGCCACACACTGAGTTTGACTCCCTGGGCACGGACCGGGTCCCCGCCACTCGGAGACTACAACCCTCATCTGATCCGGTTCCGGGTAATCCCCCGTGCGCGAGACGCTGCGCGACCCAGCAGGCCCAGGGGCGCGTCACTCGCAGCGGAAGTACCCGCACAGGCAGCGCCGCCGCGACCAATCAGCGATATTGGCGCCAAATTTAAACACCGCTCTGCTGATTGGTCGCGGTCAAGAAATCACTTAAATAGGACCTGCCTGGCAAAATGAAGTAGACCAAAAGATCCTCAAAAGCTAGACATCATGCTGCGATCCAAAGGAAATTCAGGAACAAATGAAAAACAAAGTAATAAAGCTCTATCAGTCTGAAAAAGGTTATAAAGCCATTTCTAAAGCTTTGGGACTCCTGCGAACCACAGTGAGAGCCATTATCTAAAAATGGCGAAAACATGGAACAGTGGTGAACCTTCCCAGGAGCGGCCGGCCGACCAAGATTGCCCCAAGAGCGCAACGATGACTCATCCAAGAGATCACAAAAGACCCCACAACAACATCCAAAGAACTGCAGGCCTCACATGCCTCAGTTAAGGTCAGTGTTCATGACTCCACCATAAGAAAGAGACTGGACAAATGTGACATGCATGGCAGAGTTCCAAGATGAAAACCACTGCTGAGGAAAAAGAACATAAAGGCTCGTCTCAGTTTTGCCAGAAAACATCTTGATGATCACCAAGACTTTTGGGAGAATACTCAGTGGGCTAACAAGACAAAAGTTTAACTTTTTGGAAGGTGCATGTCCCATTACATCTGGCATAGAAGTAACACACCATTTCAGAAAAAGAACATCATACCAACAATAAAATATGGTGGTGGTAGTGTGATGATCTGGGTCTGCTTTGCTGCTTCAGGGCCTGGAAGACTTGCTGTAAATGGAACCATGAATTCTGCTGTCTACCAAAAAATCCTGAAGGAGAATGTCCGGCCATCTGTTCGTGACCTCAAGCTGAAGCACACTTGGGTTATGCAGCAGGACAATGATCCAAAACACACCAGCAAGTCTACCTGTGAATGGCTTAAGAAAAAGCAAAATTAAGACTTTGGAGTGGCCTAGTCAAAGTCCTGATCTTAATCTGATTGAGATGCTGTGGTATGGCCTTAAAAAGGCGGTTCATGCTCGGAAACACTCCAATGTGGCTGAATTACCACAATTTTGCAAAGATGAGCAGCCAAAATTCCTCCAGAAAGTTGTAAAGACTCATTGCCAGTTATCGCAAATGCTTGTTTGCAGTTGTTGCTTCTAAGGGGGGTCCAACTAGTTATTAGGTTTAGGGGGCAATCACTTTTTTACACAGGGCCCTGTAGGTTTGGATTTCTTTTTCCCTTAACAATAAAGATCTTCATTTAAAAACTGCATTTTGTGGTTACTTATGTTATCTTTGTCTAATATTTACATTTGCTTTGTGATCTGAAACATTTAAGTGTGACAAACATGCAAAAGAAAGAAAATCAGGGAGGGGGGCAAACACTTTTTCATACCACTGTGTATTTGTTATTGCATCATTGTTATCTGATGGATTTATGAAATAATGAAGAAGGTATGTCAGTAAATATGTGAAGTGCAGTCTTCATGCATTTTTTTCATTCTTAATGGCTACTTGTGTAGGGGCATGATGGCTGGTGGATACAGGTATAGGAGCACGGTGGCTGGCAGACACTGGTATAGGAGCACGGTGGCTGGCAGATACTGGTATAGGAGCACGGTGGCTGGCAGATACTGGTATAGGAGCACGGTGGCTGGCAGATACTGGTATAGGGGTATGATGGCTGGCGGATACTGGTATAGGAGCACGGTGGCTGGCAGATACTGGTATAGGAGCACGGTGGCTGGCAGATACTGGTATAGGAGCACGGTGGCTGGCAGATACTGGTATAGGGGTATGATGGCTGGCGGATACTGGTATAGGGGCATGGTGGCAGATACTGGTATAGGGGCATGGTGGCAGGTGGATACTGGTATAGGGGCATGGTGGCAGATACTGGTGTACTGGGCATAGTTCCTAAATGATGTTGATATGGGCACATGTGACTTGCCACACTGACTTGGCAGCACTGTGACTATCTGCGGCTGGCACCTGTGTATGGGTAACAATTTTAAAGGGACCATATACTGTAAAAGGGGGTTTAGGGGCTAGCTGGCATTATTATGGTGGCATCAAACACCTTGTAGGTGTCATGTCCCGATTTGGCCACAGCTCAGGGTCCTATCCTCACCCTGGACATGAGTGTTGCATGATGTATGTACAGCGATGCATTATATGTGCACAATTGGGACATCAATGCTGAGATGTCGGTAGTTTGGCTCGATGTGATTTTCTTCGTAGGTCAATGGATGAGAAATTCCCCTAATGAGATGGATAATGTATGCATAAACCTGTCTGGTCGGCAGCTCACGGGTCTATTTGCACATTTTTACCATAATCTGGACTTTGGCCAGGCTTCTCCTCCTTTGTTGGACTGAACATGTCATCCCGTCGTGTATTCCTTCTCTTCTACTGCCAACGGCTGCTCCATCGTTAATCCGGGGAGATTACATTACAAGAGCTTTAATCCAAACTTTACCTCTAAATAAATTAGAATAACTGTGTCCAATACTGAGGAATTATATATAGTCAAAGTCCAAACCAGAGCACAAGATTGGATTCAAAACTGCCTACTACAGTTTTGTGTACGCAGCTCCCATGCTGAACTATGCATTTCCATGTTTGCTGCGGTGGTAAAGGAATTTATGCTTATCCAGTCATTGGTGACTACTTCTTGACAGAAGATGCCAGAAGTAGTGGAGAACCACCACCATCATCTGGACACCCTGAACACCAGGAGGGGCTGCCCAATAACTCTGTGGAAGATACTGTAAACTCCACAGGCGAAAAGTACAGGAGGTGGATTCATTTAGTACCTGCTCACTGGTTGTGGGGAGTAGAGCAGCTTCACTTTAATAGATCTTAGCTGCTGTACCAGACACAACCTGTGAATGGTGGTGGCGCAGTTTTGCTAAAAAAAAAAGTCAGATATGTTTTTCTAACTCCTTTAACTGTTCCTTAGGTCACATCTTCACCCTCCCTGAGATGTGATCTATCCCCTTTTTTACTTCAGTCTTACTATTGATGACATCATAAGAAGAATGGAGCCAACGCCATTGTGCCCGATGGTCGCTCTCCACTTCCTAATATGGCAGAATAAAAAATTACTTTCGTTGTCACTAATCTGCGTATTTGTGAGATTGTGGCTGTTAATCAGAGCAAAATCTAATGCAAAAACGATGGGAGTCCCTGGAGAGGATGGAGCCGGGTGACCACCGGAGATTGTCTGTGTCTCAATGGAGCAATTAAAAAGTGATCTATCTATAAGAAGCTACACATTAATAGCCTTGTGTGAAATGTGAAAGAGTTGTGGTTTTAATTTTTTTACAGGAACAGCGCCATCCCTCTTAATAGACTGTGTCTGGTATTGCAGCTCAGCCCAATAATGTTACATAGGTAAAAACTGCTATAGCAGACTCAAGCACCGGGCAAGTGTTCAGCTGTTACTAGAAAGAAATCAAATTTTTTTTAGTTTATTTTATTCTACAAGTATACACATAATGGAAAAACAGATAAGGGATTTGAACAGGTGAATCGATATTGTATATATATATATATATATATACACACACACACACACACACACGGTATATAAATTAGCTCATCTCTTTTGTACATATACAACCTACAGTTCCAGAAATTATCTCAAATACCGCCATGCATTGTGTCACATATCCAATATCACATATCTCGAATACCATGCCCTACGTACCTATATATATATATATATATATATATATATATATACACACATTCTAACATGATGCTGAATCATGTACACTATGCTCCAACCAGTACAAGATATGCCCCATACAGTAGCAAATATGCCCCATACAGTACAATATATGCCCCATACAGTAGAGGATATACCCCATACAGTAGAGGATATGCCCCATACAATAGAAGATATGCCCCATACAGTAGCAGATATGCCCCATACAGTAGCAGATATGCCCCATACAGTAGAAGATATGCTCCATACAGTAGAAGATATGGCTCATACAGCATAAGATATGCCCCATACAATAGCAGATATGGCCCATACAGTAGAAGATATGCCCCATACAATAGATGATATGCCCCATACAATAGATGATATGCCCCATACAATAGATGATATGCCCCATACAAAAGAATATGTGCCCCACACAGTAGAAGATATGCCCCACACAGTAGAAGATATGCCCCATACAGTAGAAGATATGCTCCACACAGTAGCAGATATGCCCCATACAGTAGCAGATATGCCCCATACAGTAGCAGATATGCCCCAACTGTCTTTACCGCCAGTGAGAACAGTAACAATGAAGATAGCATGGCTTTCTGAGGGCCAGGTACCAAGGGCTCCACACAAACTGGCAAAGAGCTAAATGGGGCATCATGGAAGGCATTATCATGTGATACCCCACCAGGGGCATAGTGTATCTGTACTATTTTGCCAGTTTTTAAAATGGTAATCCCCCTTTTCAGCACTTCTAACTACTATATATTAGACTGCCTCTTCTGGCTGCACAGGCTTGTTTATGTCCTGACCCAGCTTAGTGAAATGGGGGTGGGACCAATTTGCAGGAAACTATGGCACTATGAGCACTGGGTTTGAGCGGCTCTTTGGAGGTATATGTCGTCCATAGGACACAATGTGATAAAAGCCCCTATTCCACGAGGATACATTTACTGTGGACTAATGTATAGACTAGCACAGTCTCCTGTATAGTAGGGGAAAAAATGGTATGGCGACATATACCGCGACGATGATGGCTACAAAGAGCTTCTCCAGGCAAATATGCCCCAACTAGGGCTCAGGCGAGGCGCACGCTGAAGTTCATCTATTTTAAATGTTATTGTAACATTGTTTCATCTTTCAGAATCCTGGAAAATAGATGATAAAAACAATTAGGTGTCAGTTGTCAGACTTCATTTACATTGGCCCAGAGCCAGAAGCTTCGCGGAACAATTCATAGCTTTTAGAACTGTTCCTGTCCTGGAGTTTCCATCTAAACAATGAAAGGTGAATCCCCAGAGAAGCTTCACACAAAACCGGAGAGACAAATATGTATGGACCTACCGCGCCGCACCCCTGCGCCGCCCGCCTGGAAAAAGGATGTGATCACCGCTTCATGACTACGAGGACGGGGCCGGACGACAAATGTTATCCAAGGAAATGTGATCAGGATGTTTTACGGAACGTCGAAATGTGATGGCAAAAAACTATTACATGTAAACAGGGGCGGACACGTACAGAAGCAGGAGGAATATGTGGGCCCTCTGCAGTCCAAGAGCTCGTCAGAAAGAGAGGTAGAAGTGGCCCCCTTACCTCCTGGACCCCTGTGCGGATGCACCAGTGGCATGTCCACCTCTGCACAAGGTCTTACGTAGATATAGAGAGAAGAGATATAATATCTGTCAATCTGAGGTCTATCATTATAATGTCTGCTGTGACGACACAACATTTAATCTTAATTATGCCAGAAGTAAATTCAGTTGGCCCAGAGACATATTCTATTGTCTGAACTTTGACTATTGAATTCATGTGTTTGTTTCCTCAGTGGATCAAGAGACAGCGGCGATTGTTATATGAGCCTAAGCATTAACTCTGGTTGATGTTTGTTTTAACTTATTGTCTGCTATCTTTAGAGTACAGGGACACAGGGTCATTGAACAATCAATGTTTGCTAATATATTGATTACCCATTGTATAAGTCCATGTAGTTTGCTGACCTGCAAAACAGTGGAGGGCAAACTAGGCAGATTGATTAAAATACTCAAACAATGAGAGATGAGCCCCTGTCACCTTCCCTCTGACCTGTGGATGATGTCTTGAAGGCCAAGAAACATGCAGATTTGGAACTTTACAAAACCACAGCCAGGAACACTCTACAGGATAGCTGCCAGGACACCATGGCTCCATCAAGAGGGACACAGATTTGACATTCTACAGGATGCCAGCTTAAGGACCACGGCCATAGCTGGAAAAATGGAAATCTGCTCCACTGACCATCACTGAACCCCTGGAGACATTTGGGGAAGCCAGGATTGGGACCCACCAGTCACCTGGCCCCATGGAGGTGATCAGAGAAGCCAGGTTGTGACTCACCGATTTCCTGGCACCATGGATACATTCGGGAAAGCCAGGAATAGAACCCACTGGTCAACTGCCCCCATGGAGGTGTTCGGAGAACCCAGGTTGTGACCCTCCGGTCACCTGGCTACCTGCCTCAATGGACTGTCAGCTTCCTAAGCTTGTTGTTACCTCCTCTCTGTGGGTGCCCGCTACAAGTGGGATGCCACTGGTGGGAGTAGTCAGCCCTGGAAGCCCTGAAGTCGAAGTTGCTCTAATCCCAGTGAGTCAGCGGAAGGGTGAGACTCTGTAATTTTGCACCCTTTTGGAAATTGGCTGGAACTGTTCTTTATGTTATTGTCTGTTGGTGGTTCAATAAAGTATTGTCACACTGTTTTACACTCAACCCTGTGTTGTCTGAGTAGTATTATGCCCACAGAAAAGGAGAGCGGGCATTCAGTGAGATGAGCCCTGGTCCATGCGGTCTCAAGCCAGCGGACGAGAGCACCCACTGACCCCTGTGTCTACACATCTGCTTATCCATCGCATATCTTTCCCAGATAGATCACACCTGTCTTGTCTCCCATCTCCCAGAATTAGGGGAGAACCCCAGACTCCTGGAGGGATTGGCAAATCTCCTGGTCTAGAAGCACTGTGTACTGTACCGTGTCCTCAGGATGTGGATACAGTTTGAAAACTACGGCAGAACAGAGAGCCATCGGGTGGGTGTAGAAAATCATGGAGAGCTTAAAGGAAATGTGTAAAAAAAAAATCAAATTGAAAAGATGTAAGGAATTAATGTTTCATGTTTTTAAAGGTATAAAATATAAAAAAATGTTAAAGTTTTATAGTTTCAATTTTTAAAACTCTAAGGGAAACAGCTGCTGACATTTAAGAACTGTGTTAGACGGCACCACGCTGCTCACTGGTCTTTACAGAGATCTGAGGGGAGCAGTCATATCAATGCGACTACAGGACTCAGATCACAGTAATTACACCGTTCAGCAGCGAGTAACAACATGATTAGATCATATACACAGATATGCAGACAGTGTCACACATGATAGAATTAGATACACAGCTCACCTGTAATTGCTGTGAACTGAGCAGAGCTGTCATGTCATTGCAGTGCTGCAGTGGTGATTTGGTCTAGTGACATAAACTCATCACTGGATGAAGTCTCTGCAGCAGTGCTGGTATCCAAAACTGATGAGCGGTCACGGTTATTACTATGATCTGAGCATCGCAATGAGATGACTGATCCGCTCAGATCACAGTAATTAATGGTGCTCTCATTATGTAGTCCTATCTCTGGCCTCTGACAGGTCAGTGTGCTTTCAGTCACCTGCCTACTATTTTAAATACTGCCTGTGTAATTTTTCTGAAAATGTGAAATTTACTTGTCTGAAAATGGCCGCTGGTGCCCACGCATGCGCAGTAGCATCTCTCGGCAGCCAAAAGATGCTACTGCGCATGCGCGGGCACCAGCGGCCATTTTCAGACATGTAAATTTCACATTGGCAGAAAAATTACACAGGCAATATTTAAAATAATAGGCAGGTGACTGACAGCACACTGACCTGTCAGAGGCCAGAGATAGGACTACATAATGAGAGCACCAGTTACAGCCCCTCCCCAAAGCCCCACCCCAGAGCACGAGCATCTCATTATGTCAGAAATGAAAATAAAGATTATAAAAGAGCCACAGGACGGATTTCATCAACAAAGGTATCATTTTAATCAGTGTAAAGGCGCCCACCTGACAGTGTATGTGGTTTACTAAGCACAATCCTGTTGACAGGTACGCTTTAAGTTACACCACACCACAGAAAGGTGCAAACAAAAGCACAAAGCTAGAACTGAACTTTTAACGCAGACAAGCCCTGTAACATGTTAAGTGCCGAATTACACTTTTCTGCAGCATAATATCTTGCTGTACTGTGGCATGCAGGAAGGATTAAGAAATGCTGTTATGGAAAAAACACCAGAAAAAGAAGGAAGCCGAAATCCATTTATTTAGAATGTAAAAGCTTGTCGCCTGCCCAAGCATGAATCCTGGGGAAACAGAGTGGAAAATGGCATGGGGGCACTAAAGGGCAATTTTGCATAAGGCACCATTCAACCTAAGGTCGGTGATGGATGGATGGATGGATGGATGGAAAGGTAGAATTGTCTCCCGTGGGAACCAAGAATCGGGCATTACAAACTAACATGCCTGATCCTGATGAGCCACCCAGCACCCGCCCAGATAAAACACACAACCAGCTACTACCACATAATCCTAGAAATCCCCCCAGGCTTCATTATCTGGGCAGGGGCCAGAAGTAACGTAGTAGATGATAAGAGCGATGCTGAGGTCCTGACTACCCCGGCCAGCAGGGTGACAGTAGGGAATGAGGCACTGATGACACATGACATTTATGGGGCTGCTGGGTATTAAGTGTCCATCTCCGCTTCCGAAACCTAACCCTTATTTATTGCAACCCCCGGTATTTGCTGACATCACACACAGCTCTGCAGCGCAGAAGCCCGCTCCCTTCATATTGCAAGATCTGTCACTCACCACAATATTAGTATGGAGGCGATACTTGTGCTTGGATCGGTACATTTTAGAAACAGTTGATCTCATTTCCTTGCATTTACATAACACCATCTGTGACTATTGGCCCCGTACCACGACCAACCCAAGAGAACGCCGCAAAAATGTTCTGCATAAAGATGGGCAAGAGGATAGTGGGGGATCAGGACACATTTTATCCATTTTTCTAGAATGTAGATTACAAGGTATGTATACTTTTGCAACCATTATATTTTGCACTACATCATCATATAAATCATAAAATGAAGCCACTTTGCAAAAAGCTTTGATTAAAAAAAAATATCATTTTGTGCATACAGCTCCTATGCAGACCTATGTGTCTCCATAGTTACAGACTACAAGCAGCTCTGTGTAGTCAGAACCTGCAGGGAATTTGTCATTAACGCATTAAGTTGCACAAACTTTATGAGGATCATGTTAATGGCTGGATATCTGCCTAATGTAACCAATCACAGGAGGGTCCTGACATAGTTATGAAGGGTACATTATCCATAATGGGTACAATTTTGCAGCCATTTAAGGATTCTGAGAAGAAGCTCTTATATTATATTATGACCCAAGAGACAAGTTCACCTCTGCTACATCTGTGTACATCACACTGTCTGGAAAATTATTGCAAATTGAGGGAAAATTGTTTTACAGCCAAAATGAAAAAAAAAAAAGAAAATGGGGCGATTGTAGTCAGTAATGGAGCTGTATTTACACCAAGGAATTCCTCACTAATGGAGGAGGCGACGGAACAGCGAGATCATCAACGCTGCATCAGCAGCAGTCAGACGACAATGGGGCGTCTGTTCCCGGGAATCAACCTGAGCGCCGAGCGTGGATGACGCAACGTAAACCAGACGCCAAAACTTAAGGAGACCACACACCTGACATACCAATCTATACACTGATGAGCATTCGGAATAGTGAGCGCAGCTCTGGAGCATAATACAGGATGTAACTCAGGATTAGTAATGTATGTACACAGTGACTGCACCAGCAGAATAGTGAGTGCAGCTCTGGAGTATAATACAGGATGTAACTCAGGATCAGTACAGGATCAGTAATGTAATGTATGTACACAGTGACTGCACCAGCAGAATAGTGAGTGCAGCTCTGGAGTATAATACAGGATGTAACTCAGAATCAGTACAGGATCAATAATGTAATGTATGTACACAGTGACTGCACCAGCAGAATAGTGAGTGCAGCTCTGGAGTATAATATAGGATGTAACTGAGGATCAGTAATGTAATGTATGTATACAGTGACTGCACCAGCAGAATAGTGAGTGCAGCTCTGGAGTATAATACAGGATGGAACTCAGGATCAGTAATGTAATGTATGTATACAGTGACTGCACCAGCAGAATAGTGAGTGCAGCTCTGGAGGATAATACAGGATGTACCTCAGGATCAGTACAGGATCAGTAATGTATGTACACAGTGACTGCACCAGCAGAATAGTGAGTGCAGCTCTGGAGTATAATATAGGATGTAACTGAGGATCAGTAATGTAATGTATGTACACAGTGACTGCACCAGCAGAATAGTGAGTGCAGCTCTGGAGTATAATACAGGATGTAACTCAGGATCAGTAATGTAATGTATGTGCACAGTGACTGCAACAGCAGAATAGTGAGTGCAGCTCTGGAGGATAATACAGGATGTAATTCAGGATCAGTACAGGATCAGTAATGTAATGTATGTACACAGTGATACCACCAGCAGAATAGTGAGTGCAGCTCTGGAGTATAATACAGGAGGTAACTCAGGACATCTATTAGGTAAATGTTTTACAAAGTGACAGATTTTTCTTAATATTATTTCAGTAATATGTTGACAATAGGTGGAAATAAGGGAGGTTCAGGAAACATTGTCTTGTAGCTAGAAGTTCCTTACATTTCCCCCTCCTCTAAGTCTTTTGGAAAAGCTGTTTTTTTTTTTATTATGTGCTTTCATGATTTATCAGGCTTACCTGCAGTCCCATGTAAAACCACAAAGACGTAGCTCTACTAACCATGTATTCATCCATACTGGAGCCATGTCAGATCAATCTCGGCTGCCACTGATGACAATTAATCCATGGCGGACTGAGCGGCTGTAGCCCCTCCGATAATGATGGAGATGTGGGGAAATAGTTGGATCAGTGGTCAAAGCAACCGAATAATGCAGAAGACTCAACAGGCAAATACAAGGAAAGAGAAGAGTGGTTGATCTCAGATATTTAACTCACAGAGGGCTGCACATGATAGATGCAATTGTAACAAATCCTCAGCTGTGAGACACATCAGGTTTTTGCAATCGTAATGAGAAAAAAAAAGAAGTCTCATTCACCAACAGCAAGCAGTGATTTTAAAAATAAGGAAATATGAAACACAAAATTAAAATATATTAATAAGCAATTAAACCAGGAACAGTAGTGCAGATGCAGCAGAGCTGGATTTGTCATTCGTCCACCTATTATTCTCTACAATGTAATTTAGTCCTCTGCCCACAACCACAATCTCAGCTCTGCTGCATCTAACACTTCTCTCCACCATTGCATGGAGCTTTTGCTATGTAGCACTCAAGTGGGAGATTATTCTGCCAAGGGTTAAAAGACGATGTGAGAGTTTGTGATAAATAGGATCCGCAAAGAAAATGCTTAACATTTCCTTTTCCAACCTTTAAATCTAATTTCGGAGGTTTTTAAATCCATCTTCAAATACAAAAAAAAAAAATGGATGTAGCAGAGCTGAGTTTGTCAGTTGGTTCAGTATAGGGTAATAGAATGAAGAGTAGGGAGAGGCTGTGAACCTTCTGCCTTATTCAGACTATGCTGGCAGCACTTCAGCTCCTGCAAAGGTGAAATGACAATTCCAGCTCTGCTACATCTATACATAGTGAAGCAATAGATCAGTACATGGCATGCAGCCCATTTCCCGCAGATCTTGCGGTTTTTTACCTTGGATGTAGTGGGTTGCGCAGAGTCGGCTCCGCTGATTAATCGCTGATGATTCCTCGGTGTTTCCAGTGTTTTTGCAGCTGAGATCCGAGCAATGTGCTTTTCTCACACCCCCAACTGTACGAGAGGAGGGATCACACCGGCTGCACTCAAACGTCAAGTGTCCCCAAGGAAGGGGACACATCAGAGCTGGCATGAGGTCAGGGGTCACCTACAATAAAGGTTCTGATTGAACGTTCTAAAATGTTTCGTGACGTTTTCTGAATCAATTCCGCAAGGATTTCTACATCTCTGCTTGTTGTCACTGAATAGACTGGAGAATGATACAATGTATCAGTGCAGGTAAAGAGAGTTTCCTTCAGAGTTCTGTCTGCACAATTTATACTAAATACTGGAATATACTTTGTTTCCATTCACTTTCCAGATCTCTGCTTCCTGTCAGTGAATGGAAAACGTCCTCGCAGCTGAGGGTTTGTTACAGTTCTATAAAGTCTAGACAAGCACAGAATAAATGTCTGATAAATCCCGGTCCCACCTCTTGGACTCGCCCACGTTCTCTCATTCATGGGAATGGACGGTTATTTTCACCTGCGCCATTTGTTCCATTCACTTATATAGAACTTCCAAAAATTGCTCATTTGCAGCTGCTTTGTCAGCATTGCGAGGCGGCAGGGCTGCGTACTTGTGATGGACGCAAGTCCCACTGCCGGGATCCATATCTGTCTGAAAGAGCAGCTGATGCGCGAATAGCACTCCATCCCTAGCGATAGATGGGGGCGTCCTAGAGGCGCAGGATTTGTGCCATAGTCCTTTATAAGGAATCTGTCAGCAGGTTTTTGCTACCTCATCTGAAAGCAGCATGATGTAGAGGCAGAGACCCTGATTCCAGCGATGTGTCACTTAGTTTTCTGAGTGTTACACTTTTGACACAATCAGAAATTTTAGATGTAGCATGTAGCAGAGCTCAGAAAGCTGATCCCGACCACACCACAGCTTTTGGGTATTTTGTCTATGGACAGTGAGTGGCTTATCACAAGAGGGGGCGTGGTCAGACCAAGGCTCACGTGCGCTGTAGTCCAACCAGTGATAATCTCCTGGTGATAAAACCTTCACTGTATGAAAACAACAGCACACAGCCTAATAATTGACACATAGCTGGAATCAGGATCTCAGCCCTTATCTCATATTACATAGCAAAAACCTGCTGACAGTTTCCCTTTAAATGCATCAATAGCACAATTCTCTTTCCTGTAAGTAGCATTTGTTACAATGTATCAGTGCAGGTAAATATGTCAGTATTGAGTATGTAGCAAAGTACAGAGCACTACAAAGGGACATTAGATTTGTACAGGTTTTTTAGGTTAACATTCACTGACAGGCAGCAGAGGTCTTGTAAACGGCGAGCTGTAACAGAAGAGGCGCTCAGAGACACCGTTAGTAAAAAAAAGGATCCGTTACAAACCTAACAAGCATGCATCTATTTTTGCTCCGCTTGTAATGGATCCCAGTTCTTTGTTTTACAAGTGATCTGTTACATAGAAGTGACAACTGGAAATCTGAACGGAGCCTAAGAATCTTTGTACTATAGCCTAACAGAGAAATCTCATCCTTTCTCCACTCATGAGCCACTTCTTCCCCTGCCTCCTCAACATATCATTCACTCTGAAAGAAACAAGATGGTCTGCCACCTCACTGCCCATTATACTTGTATGCAAAGTGGAGGGCACAGGAGTAGTGAGGAGCAGAGTGAGGAAACAAGCAGAGTGAGGAAACAAGCAGAGGGAAACCCAAAGACAATGCTGAGCTTTCTAACAAGTCTTTTATCTCACCCCAAAGCTGGACTCACATCTACACAGCCGGGTATTACTGTATCATTTCATCCATGCTTGTCTCAGAGTGCTAAAAGAGGAATGAAGCGCAGGAATCCTCTGTGGTAGAGCTCATAGAACTTTTCTCCCACCAGCTTAGAGTCGACTGCAAATTAGAGGTAGAACCGTCAGAGGGGAAAACTGGTAAAAAATGCAGGAAAAGTCAAATACAATCATTCTTGATTGGGTGGAACAGACAAACAAAACAAAAACAGCAATTTTGTTGTTTGTGTTTTTTTTTTGCACTTACTGAACTGAATCTGTTCACTTTGGAAATAAATGTAATTAATTTTTTTCATGGTTCACTACCTTGAAAAAAAAAAAACCTTTGTTTTGTGGTGTCATATTGGGACAACTTTTTTTTTTATTATTATTATTATCATTTTTCCATCATTGGAGCCAACTTTTGAGCTCGGTTTTTGTGGGTTGAGATGTCTTTTTTTTTTACTTGTACCATTTTAGGGAACAGAAGTCACTTTCTTATCTATATTATTTGGAAAGAGATGTGACTAAGAAAACAGCAATTCTGTCATTTCTTCCAACTTTTTTTTCTCCCAGACCTTCATGGATTCGGAGATATCAATTTTATTTTATTTTCATTTGTTAGACTTTTTTTTTTATTTGACACAATGATCCTTCAATATGCATGTAAAGTTCAAATCTTGCAGACGGAATAAATCCCTGAGATGTTGGACTTTTGGGTTTCTGAGCACACAGATCCCGCACATCTCCGATCGGTGATACAATGACAAAAGCAGGAAGAGATCAGCTTCTATTCGGAATGAGGTGATAAATTATTTGTAAATATGCACATATACTCAAATTCCTATTGGCTAATCCAGCACGATTAATATTTTGATTTAAAGGGACCCTGTCGGCAGGTTTTTAGACACCAAACTTATATCATCTATGTAAAGTCCCCAGCCCAAGATCTCGCGCAGGTGTCGTCATTCCATGAAGCAGTAAGATCCCGATGGCAGTGCAAGATCTGGGCTATCAATCTGCTCTGGGATTGACGGTGCGTGCACTAAATTTTCAGGCAGGTGAGCAGAGAAGAATGAGCTGTCAGTCACTGTCAGGAGACTGTCAGCAAGTAGGAATAGAGGGAGAGCTGCAAGTGCACGTCAAGCCACCGGGGGGCTCATTTGCAAAAATAAAAAAATTACCAATGGATTTTTATAAAACAGACACGTACTTATAATACAAAGGTATGGATGTCATTAACATTACAGGGACTTTACATAGATGACGTTAGTTCGGGGTCGAAAAACCTACTTATCGGGTCCCTTTAAGAAAATTTGCTATAGGTATATAAATTTAGTTAGGGAGAATTATTTATCTCGGGGTCCGATTTAATCAGATTCTTTCAATAAAACTATTTTTTTTTAAGTAAATTACATTTTATTGCTGAGAGCAGTGGTTTCGCGACAGCAGGAAGTTTGCAGACTCTTGTGAAAAACATAAGTTCCAGAAAAAATTTGCTGATGCAGCAAATTGTAGAGAGAAGAGGGGAGAGATAAGGGGAGCTTCCGCCGCTGATCTCCCAGGCTGCCGCCGCTGATCTCCTGAGCTGCCGGATTGTTTATCAGCTATCCACGGATTCCGACCGGCCTCATTCACTTCTGTCCCGATATGATAAGTGTAAAATCAGTAAGAAAAACACAAGTTTGTTTTTAGCAGGAGGGAGTTATCATCTGAATGGTCAGGCCTGATAATGGCGGCGGCGGGCGGCCCTGAGAACCATTTTTTGGACATAGTCCCTTCCTTGAGACTTGTAAACACGGTAGCATGAAGCTGCGGAAAAAAAGAAAGTTTTACAACTTTTTAAAAAACTTTGTGTCCCAATTTCTCATTATTTTCCAAAGAATCGTTCTTACATCTAGAGGCTAAAAACAGATGTTCCTATGTATCCAACCAATATAAACACTGACTCCACATTGAGACATTCTAGCTGCACTGATACATTGTAACAACCTACCAGGACAAGAGTGATGTGCCAAGCTCCAGACCGGATACAAGTGTAGCAAACCCTGAGCTGTGTACACACTACCAGTGGGTTTCCAGCCTTTCAAGAAGGCATTCATTCACTGGCAGCAACCCAAGATCTTGAAAATGGTGAGAAAGAGACACAAAGTATAAAAGAAAGTTATAAAACTTTATATAAAACTTTAATGGCTCAACATATGGGCACTCTCACCGGCCGGGTGATCAGATCTGCTGCGTGTTTTGGGAGGAACACAGTTCTGGAGATAAAAGGAAGATCAGCAGTGAACACAAGTCACAGAGTCATCACCTTCTGCGAAATCTCTCTGTTTCTGGGTATGACCTCAATTACAGATGTCACAGAGGGATCACCTCAGGATAGGTGATTGCTGGGGCGTCTGAGAATCTGAAATCCCTCTAAGAGCAGGTGCAGACGAACGGATTATCGGTCCGAGTGCGATCCCACAAAATATTGGAAACCCACTCGGATCAATGTTATTCTATGGGGCTGTGCAATTGTCCGATTCTTTCTCCGACTGAGTCTGTCCGAGGATGACGTTGCAGCATGCATGATTTGCATCTGATATTCGGATCACACTCGGCCATGTGTGTCACCCTGGCCTGGATGCCACAACTATAATAAAGCTGTGTCTGAGAGCAAGGTGGAGGTCCTCTAGTCAAGGACCATTAGCATGCAGCACCTCCTGTCCCAGACCAGTAGGGGGAGCAGGCTGCCCCTATAAAATCTGGAGCTGGGGGCAGGGTTAGGGAGAACTGGACAACCTGTCTCTGGATTGAGAGGTGTCCCAGAGCAGGGACAGACAGTTGTGTTGCAGCCTAAGAGGACGTGTGGCAGTAGGAGAGCCACGACCCAGGGACAAGAGGCGAAGTGAGCCTGTCCTGGCAGATAAAGAAACTAATCTACCAGACTTTGGTTTCTGAGGCTGGGAGGATTCCAAGTCCTACAGCAGATAACCAGTCCGCAGGGGACTGTATGTTCCTTGGCCTAAGAAGCCCGGAGGCTCCGCCACAGCAGAAGGGACCAGCAAAGCCGTACCAGGCCGGGAGTAGAAAGGGACCCAAGTTGCAAGCCATACGGGCGAGAGGACCCGGTGAGCTCGGGAACGTGGGCTGTTACACTACAAGGAGGGAAATAGCCAGAAGGAGCACAGAGAGCACGGTAGGCCTACACCCTCACCCTGACCAGGGTCAGCTTCCCATTTGTTCTCAGCCGGGCCTGTTTCTGGGTCATTTTACCTGTTCTAATAAAGACCCTGAACTGTTTAAGAGGCCTCCGTTTACTGGCTATCACGGTCGGAATCATCCCCTCCATCATCCATTATATATACTGTCCTGGGGCCATACTCCTCCCGTGGGGAGTTGAACTATTCAGTGCTGCACATTTATATCAGCCCCAGCGGTCTGCACTGCAGCGGCGGTTAGCCCTGACCGCAATCCACGGGTGGCGTAGTCGGACATTACCAACAGCACATAGTAGACTACCACTGGTCTGACCACCCTGAGCCACGGAACCGTGACGCCACCACTACCCCCATCTTTTCCCTGTTGCCCGGCTCCGAGTGCCCCACGGCCAAGGGGGCGAGTCAGCTTTGGCGTAGTCGGCAGGATTGTAACCAACCCGCCACAAACGGGTATTGCGTGCCTGAAAAAGACTGTACACGTACCTGAAGAAGAGGTTTCCCTCCATTTTCAGCCGTCTCCCGCCATCTTCCGTCGGTTCCCACCATCTTCAGCCGTTTTCCCGCCATCGGACGCCATCTTCAGGACGCCGCACGGGAAGAAGAGGGGCGTGGACGTCCAAACCGCGCGAGACCCGAAGCTCCGCCCTACGCACCGACGCTGCGCAAGGTCCTGGAAGGGAGAGAGAGCGACGCTGACGTCACCAGGACACAACGCAAGGTCCTCGTCCGGAGCAGCACCAGCAGAGCCGCGGCCTACAGAAGAGGATCGTCGGAAGGTAGACCTGGCTTAACTAGGGGGGAGGAAGATGACGGACGCGGAGGGACCTTCTACCACCAGAGCCGCTGCAGCGGCGGTGATGCCATTTTCCCTGCCCAACATCCCTGGGGCGGCCTGGCTGCCTAAGTATTCAGGGGAGCCCCATGCCCTAACTGACTTTAAGGAAAGGCTGTACAGTTTGTTCCAAGTTTACCCCCTGACAGAGGAACAGAGGATTAGCATACTGACAGGGCAGTTAACTGGCGCAGCCCAGGGGGAGGTAAAGTCATGGCCCGCTGAGGAGAAAAGAACCGTAAAGGACATTCTGGCCCGGCTGCGGGGTACCTTTGATACCCGTACCTCCGCTGAAATTAAAAAGCGGTTCTATGGATGTAAGCAGCGGGCACAGGACAGCATCAGAGACTATGCTCTAAATTTGCAGGAAGCCTTGAGAGCCATCAAACAAGCTGACCCTGGCAGCGTGCAAGATACAGATAGGCTATTAACAGAACAGTTCATAGAAGGTCTGCTGTCTAGCGCCCACAGGACCCAGCTACGCCTCATGTTCTTTCAGAACCCTGATCTGACCTTTGCCCAATTCAAGGACAGGGCCATAAGGGTGCTCCGCGAACCCGCAACAAGTGGCGCTATAAACCCCTGGCGCCCTGCTCTTACCTATCACCAGGAGGCAGCGCCCTCCTCTATGGACTCCGTGGGGGCTGACGCACAGGCCCTGAACCAAGCCCCGTTGAAAGATCTGCACCACCAAGTCCAGGAGCTGACCAGGAGCGTCGCGGCGTTGACCAGGACCATCCAGGCGTTGCAAGTGGACCAGTCAAGACCCATCGAGTTGGCCTCAAGTTCAGAGGATGTCCCGTGGCGTCGACAGAGGAGGATCCCGTCGTTCCGAAGGAGGCCCACAGATCGCTACGCAGAGGAAGGACAGCCCATTTGACGTCGATGCAACCAGCCCAGACACATCTCCAGGTACTGTAATTTAAACAGGTCCAACCTGGGGCAGAGGGCCAACCCCCAGGCATAAGATCACCAGGCCCTTATAATTGGCGTGATAAGTACGTTGGGGGGCGCCCGGTTTTACCCGTGGTGCTGGACGGCATCCCCATGAGCGCCTTGCTGGATACCGGGTTGCAAGTAACCACTATCCCTTATGTACTTTTTAAGCAGTATTGGACTGATGCTGATATCACACGGTATCCAGACAATAACTTGAGCATCATCGCCAGTAATGGCTTGCCCGTGCCGCAGATGGGGTTCAAGGAGATGACCAATAAAATTGGTAAAGTAGAACTACCGGCACAGGGAGTGATTATTGTGGACATTGACCGTCGTGAAAGTCACCCTAAAATAACTGTGGGTACTAACGTGATTGAAAATTGTCTTTCAGAGTTAATTGTAATTCTACAACTGGTGGCGGTGAATGCTAGTTCCAGCCAACAGAGAGTCCTCAACAAGGAGATAAAAGCCCTGATGAGACGGCAGCAGGTAGAACTGTCTGGTAGTGAGATCGGTAGCGTAAGACTGAGTGACCCATTCCCCATTTCCATGCCTCCCAAAAGTGAAATGATGATCTGGTGTCGGACTGCAATCGGGTTGAGAGGTAAACACTACCAAGCCATGCTAGAACCCGTGTACTCAGACAGCAGGCCCACCATTTTGACAGCCCGGGGGGTGGTTGATGTCCGTCATGGGAGGGTGCCCGTTCGCATTCTCAACATTGGGGAGAGGGAGGCACACTTAGCCAGGTACGCTACACTTGCCAAACTGTTTGCTGTCGAACACAAAGCTATCAGGGCCGTGGAGCCTTTGCCTCCATCTCCACAGGCGGAGGGTAATGGCTCCCAGAAACAAAAGGAGGACTGGTGCCAGAAACTCCATGTGGGTGCTGACTCCACTCCCCTGCACCAAAAACAAGGAGTCTACCGGGTGGTCCAGGAGTACGAGAGAATTTTTAGTAAGCACCCGCTAGACTTCGGCAGAGTAAAAGGGATAGAACACCCACCAATAAAAGAGAGACACAGACCTGTACCCCCTGCACATTATCAGAACGCAGAGGGCATGCTAAGAGAAATGAAAGAAGCCGGGGTCATTAGAGATAGCTGTAGCCCCTGGGCAGATCCCTTAGTTTTGGTAAAAAAGAAAGACGGTACCATGAGAATGTGCGTGGACTATAGACAAATTAATCGTATCACCCATAAAGATGCGTACCCGTTACCTAGGAAAGAGGAGTCTTTAGCAGCTCTAAAATCAGCTAGTTTATTCTCTACTTTGGACCTTACTAGCGGGTACTGGCAGGTTCCTGTGGCAGAGGCTGACAAGAAGACCGCCTTCACCACCCCGATGGGACTGAGCGAGTTCAACTGTATGCCCTTCGGGCTCTGCAACGCACCAGGGACCTTCCAGAGGCTGACGGAATGCTGTCTAGGGCACCGAAACTTTGAGACAGTCCTCCTTTACCTGGACGACGTGATCGTCTATTCGAAGACTTACGAGGACCATCTAAAGCACCTGGCCGAGGTGTTCGAAGCCCTGGCAGGCTATGGCCTGAAGGTGAAACCATCAAAGTGTCACCTGTTGAAACCGAAAGTCGAGTACCTAGGGCACGTGGTAAGTGCGGAAGGAGTAGCCCTCGACCCTGACAAGGTCACGGTAATCAGGAGCTGGCCAAGCCCCTCGAACATCAAAGAAGTGAGGCAGTTCCTCGGGTTGGTAGGCTACTACCGAAGGTTCATCCCCGGGTTCACCAAGATGGCAGCTCCTATGCAGGACCTCCTGATAGGACAGTCTAAGTCCAGAAGCCAAAAGCCACCCTTCAAGTGGGATAAACCGGAAGAGGAGTCCTTCCACCAGTTGAAGATGGCCCTCACAGGGGATGAGATCCTGGCCTACCCTGATTATGGCCAGCCTTTTATTCTCCACACAGACGCCAGTAATGTGGGACTGGGAGCCGTACTGTCACAAAACCAACAGGGCAGAGAAAGGGTGATCGCGTATGCCAGCCGGAAGCTGAGGCCCACCGAGAGGAACCCGGAGAATTACAGCTCCTTCAAGCTAGAATTCTTGGCGGTGGTGTGGGCCGTAACGGAACGCTTTAAGCATTACCTGGCCTCCGCAAAGTTCACTGTGTACACGGACAACAACCCGTTAACACACCTAGACCGTGCAAGACTTGGTGCACTGGAACAGCGGTGGATGGCCTGTCTCTCCAATTATGACTTCGTGATCAAGTACCGGGCAGGCAAAACCAATGCCAACGCTGAGGCCCTGTCGAGAATGCCTCACTTACCTGAAGGTGACCAAGACCCAGAAGAGCTGGAGGAGGTAGAACTCCCCGCGTTTCACCGGTATGGGGCCGCTCAATACTCCCACCGCATGAAGGAGGAAGATTTAACAACCGTTATGATCAATCCCCTACCTCACCACAGCTGGGCCGAGACCCAAGATAGTAATCCTGCGATCCGCCTGGTGAAAGATCTGCTGACCCAGGAAGATGCCTGCTTAGATCCGGAAGCTCCAGAGGAAGCCAAGCAGCTATGGAATGAGAAGAGCAAGCTGTTCCTCTATGAAGGCTAGCTGTGCAGAAGACTTGTCAACCACCGGACACACGAGCTGACCTGGCAAGTCGTGGTCCCAAGGGGGGATGCAGCTATGGTCCTGGGGGCTTACCATGACAGAGCGGGGCACTTCGGTTGGAAGAAACTGGAGTTCCTGCTAAGAGGACGGTTCTTTTGGGTCAGCATGAGAGGGGCTGTAGAGAAGTGGTGCAGGGACTGTGGCCCTTGTAACTTAAGGAGAAAAGACCGCACCAGCCAGAAGACACCCTTGAAGCCCATCGTCACCCAGCAGCCTCTTGAGCTGGTAGCTCTGGACCACGTCAAATTGGCTCCAAGCCGGTCAGGATACATCTACGCCCTGACAATCGTGGACCACTATTCCCGTTTTCTAGTGGTGGTCCCGGTAAAAGACTTGACAGCCCAAACGGCGGCCAGAGCCTTCCAGCAATACTTCTGCCGTCCACACGGGTATCCGGAACAGGTCCTGACGGACCAGGGTCCAGCGTTCGAGGCTGAAATCTTCCATGAGTTCTGCAACCTCTATGGCTGTAAGAAAATTCGTACAACGCCTTACCACCCACAAACCAACGGGATGTGTGATAAAATGAAAGATATAGTCAATGATCTCCTGAAGACGTTGCCCCTGGAGGAACGCAGCCTGTGGCCAGAAAAACTGCCGGACCTAATAGACTTATACAACCATATCCCGGTGAATGCTACAAACTGCACCCCGGCTTACCTGATGCGAGCCAGACCAGGTAAGCTACCCATGGACCTGGAGATGGGAGTCCTAACACCTGAGGACACCTCCCCGGAAGCGGACTGGGATACGGAAAGGCGACTGCAGTACAAGAAGGTACAGGAGAGTGTGGAGAAGAGCCTGGCCCAGGTGAGAGAAAGGCAAGAAAGACTCTTCAACCAACACGCCCCTGCTGGTCCCCTAGAACCTGGTAAGCAGGTCCTGAAGCGAAAGAGAAGGCTACATAAGTTGGACGACCAGTGGGAAAGGGAACCCTACACCGTACTGCAGTCTGATCACGACAAATCGAAGGTGTGCGTAATCACCAAGGACAGAGGAGAAACCACTAGTGTCGTCTCCAGAGACCATCTCAAAAGGTGCCCCAAGCAACTCCGTAGTGCAGAAGAGGATCAAAGTGACCTTGAACCCGCAGAGGACAAGGAAGAAATGATCAGCACTGTTCTCGGAGAGTTCCCTCAGTCCTGGACTCGAATAAACGATGCCATAGTGGTACCCGTCCTGCATTTCCTGCAACCCAAGCATCAGCAATCTACACCAGAGCAGGAAAGTGAAGAAGAACAAGCAGTCCCAGAGGCAGAAGAACCTGTACCAGCAGCCCAGGAGAATCAACCCTCTGCTGACAGTGAGCCTGCCATGCCTGCGGTAAGCCAGAGGACCCGCAGACAGCTGTCTGCCCTGCCTGTAAGTCCAGCCAGTGACCGTACCCTAAATGGTAGTGAAGAAAACCAGGTCGGTCCACCACCAGACAGTGGGTTATGCAGGTCAACCAGGAGCACAAAGGGGCAGATACCCGCTCGCTGGAGAATATAGGGTGCACTAAAACTGTAAATAACCCTGTTGCCAAGTGTTGAAATGTTTGCAAAGTTACATGTGTGTCACCCCAGGCCTAGATGCCACAAACTTGTAAGGCTGTGTCTGAGAGCAGGAGGGAGGTTCTCTGGTCATGGACCATTTGCATGCAGCACCTCCTGTCCCAGGCCAGTAGGGGGAGCAGGCTGTGCCCTATAAAAACTGGTACCGAGGTCAGGGTTAGAGAGACCAGGACCCACTTCTGAAGCATCCAGAAGGGTTCCCAGAAGAGAGGGACAGGTCAGCCGCAGCTGAGGAGTCCAGGAGGCAAAGGAGGAACAGAAAGCCAGGGACAGAGGCGACTAGAGCCGGTCCTGGCAGAGAGAGACTACACAACCGGACACTGGGGTCCGAGGCTGTCAGGGTTGCAAGTCCTGCAGCAGATAACCAACCCGCAAGGGATTTCAGGTCCCTTGGCTAAGAATCCTGGAGGCTCCGCCACACAGAGAGGGACCAGTACAGCACGGAGAAGCTACAGGTACCTAAGGCCCGAGTCGCAAGCCATACAGGCGTAGTACACAGCAAGCTCAGGGACGTGGGCTATCATACCACTAAAGGGGGAGATAGTCAGCAAGGGCAGAGAGAGAACGGTAGGCCTACCCACCCACCCTGGCCAGTGGAGCTCACCCGAATGCCCTCAGACACCCAGGTCCATTCCTACCCTGTACTCCTGGTGGGTCTGTGATAAGTTATGCAGGAAAAGACCCTGGACTGCATTATTGGACTCTGTGTGATTACTGCGGCGCCTGCACCATCACCTCCAACATCCTATTACACTGCCCTGAGGCTACACTCCTCCCGTGGGGAGTTGTACTATTCCCTGCTGCACGGGTGGCGTAGTCGGATATTACCTAAAACGTATAAAAGGCTGCCACTGGTCTGACCACCCTGAGCCACGGGACCGGGTCGCCACTACTACTCCCAGCATTGCCCTGAAGCCCGGTCTCGAGTGCCCCACGGCCCAGTGGGCGCGTCACATGCATGATTAGTAATTGTGTATTTCAGTTTCTTACAGTTACCGTACGGACTCAAAGGTTATGGACTTTTAATAACCGGGACTTTGTATGGACTGCGTTCGGACCCTGACCAAGGAATGACTTAAGACTGTAAAGGACTTGGGGCTAGGACAGACCCCCACCTGGTTAAGGTTCCCCGTTGTGTTGGTGATATGGACACCCGTTACAGACCACACTGTGACCTTAAGAACTCAACCTGTGCGTCATTTGTCTACTAATGTTTTATGGTCATGCATATTATCTTTGTTTATTGTTTAGTCCCAGAGTACTAAATTTTACTAGGGGGGAATGTGTCACCCTGGCCTGGATGCCACAAATATAATAAAGCTGTGTCTGCGAGCAAGGGGGAGGTCCTCTAGTCAAGGACCATTAGCATTCAGCACCTCCTGTCCCAGACCAGTAGGGGGAGCAAGCTGCCCCTATAAAAGCTGGAGCTGGGGGCAGGGTTAGGGAGAACTGGACAACCTGTCTCTGGATTGAGAGGTGTCCCAGAGCAGAGACAGACAGTTGTGTTGCAGCCTAAGAGGACGTGTGGCAATAGGAGAGCCACGAGCCAGGGACAAGAGGCGAAGTGAGCCTGTCCTGGCAGATAAAGAAACTAATCTACCAGACTTTGGTGTCTGAGGCTGGGAGGATTCCAAGTCCTACAGCAGATAACCAGTCCGCAGGGGACTGTATGTTCCTTGGCCTAAGAAGCCCGGAGGCTCCGCCACAGCAGAAGGGACCAGCAAAGCCGTACCAGGCCGGGAGTAGAAAGGGACCCAAGTTGCAAGCCATACGGGCGAGAGGACCCGGTGAGCTCAGGAATGTGGGCTGTTACACTACAAGGAGGGAAATAGCCAGAAGGAGCACAGAGAGCACGGTAGGCCTACACCCTCACCCTGACCAGGGTCAGCTTCCCACTTGTTCTCTGACATCCAGGCCCCCTCCTAGCCAGGCCTGTTTCTGGGTCATTTTACCTGTTCTAATAAAGACCCTGAACTGTTTAAGAGGCCTCCGTTTCCTGGCTATCGCGGTCGGAATCATCCCCTCCATCATCCATTATATACACTGCTCTGGGGCCATACTCCTCCCGTGGGGAGTTGAACTATTCAGTGCTGCACATTTATATCAGCCCCAGCGGTCTGCACTGCAGCGGCGGTTAGCCCTGACCGCAATCCACGGGTGGCGTAGTCGGACATTACCTACAGCACATCGTAGACTACCACTGGTCTGACCACCCTGAGCCACGGAACCGGGTCGCCACCACTACCCCCATCGTTTCCCTGTTGCCCAGCTCCGAGAGCCCCACGGCCCAGGGGGCGAGTCACATGCAAGTCAATTAGTCCAAGGAAAACATTGGACTGCACTCGGATGACATCTGAGTGCAGTCTGATTTCAACGGACTCACAGAATGGAGATGATGAAGAAATTATTTTTTCCATCTTCTCCACATCAGAGCACACTATAATAAAACTCAGATGAGAGTCTAATTAGCATAATCGGCATGAATCTCTCGGATGAGAGAAAATATGGTGGTGGCGCCCCGGCCAAATCTTGAGATTGGGGAACTGAATCCCCATAGAAATCCCCATAGAAATAGGCAGTGGCCGCGCATGAGCATCACCGATCCATTCTTCACCTATAGGAATGTTGGAAGCAGCACTATTGAGAATGAATGTAACACTTCAAGACCTCAGTCTCAGGATAAGTGGATGGACCCCCAGAAATCAGCAAGTTTTCATCTATTCTGTAGATGAACCAAACAAAATGTTTATGCATCAAGGACTTGGTCTTTAACAAGCTCTATGAAACAGAGGAGTGGGCTGTGTTATACAGCCAGCACAAACAGTATCGGAGCTATCTCCAATCCCATCTCTTAAATGCTGCTATCAAGAGGCATTTCCAAGGTTTACAACATGGCGGCTGTATGTTTTTTTTCCAACACCCCACTCAAAAAAAAAAAAGCGATCACCCAATGGGGCGCCCATAGCAGCTGGAAGCGCATTCATCAGAGATTATGCAATGCACTAATGACTCGCCCCCTGGGCCGTGGGGCACTCGGAGCCGGGCAATCGGGAAACGATGGGGGTAGTAGTGGCAACCCGGTTCCGTGGCTCAGGGTGGTCAGACCAATGGTAGTCTGCTATGTGCTGTTGATAATGTCCGACTATGCCACCCGTGGATTGCGGTTGTTATGAACCACCGCTGCAAGGTAATCCCCTGAGGCTGATGGTGTGTGCAGCTGAGATTGGATAACTCCCCACGGGAAGAGTGTAACCCCAGGGCAGTGCAGTGGATGGTGGGGGTGATGGTGCAGGGAGTCCCAGTACCGGTAGTGCTGGAGGAGCGAGAAAGTACACAGACAACGTACTGCAATCCAATGTCTTTTACTCACAGTTCATGTGCTCCGGGTCACTTCGACACCAGTAGTGACCGCCCGAGCCGTGCTGCGTCCACCAGGTGTGGGGCTCAGTCAACTCCCAGGCAGTTCAGAAGTATGGCTCAGGACCCCCTTCTGTCCTTTCTCTGGCCTGCCTCACCAGTGATCCACTTTTGTCCAGCTGCCGCGGATCTGCGCGGGTAAACGTGGGCCCCGTTCCCCGCTGTCCTTTATGATGCCTTCCTAGCAGGTTTGATGAGGTGTCGCACCAATAAATGATCACGACGTCCGGTCTTTGGCTGAGGGTAGTTTCTCCTCCACCAACTTGGGATCCAGTACCCTTAATCTACCTGACCCTTCACCCTGTATTCTCATGGGTTCTTAGGGTCCCTTCCACCTTCTTGTTCCTGAGCCCTTCTGTTTCTCTCTCTCTTCTCCTTCTTTCCTGTTCCTTCTTCTCCTCCTTCCTTTGGCCTCTTCTCCAGGCCCACTTCTCCTTCTCCTCCCAGGCTCCGGCCTTTTCTCTAGGCCTGCCTCTGAGCAGAGCTCCTACAGAGCCTCTGCTCCCTGTCTTCTCTGACTGGACTTCACTCAGAACTAAGATGGTGCCCACCTTTTATACCTCCCTTTAGAACATGAGCCCAGGTGACCAGCAACCAATGGGCTCCTACCTACGCTCAGGAACCGTCCCCTCCTGCTCCTACATCACTGGGTTTTCCTCCCCCCTCCAGCCAGGGACATGGTCTGTCGTGCCTGCATTCTGTCTAATGGGAGCACCGTTGAACTGTCCCTCGGAAATGGGGTGTGTGTGCTGTATGCAGCTACCTGAGCCCTGGTCCATACTCCATCCTTACCCGGGAGTGGAATATCACACCTCTGGCAGAGGTGCAATACCCCTGTAGCGGCCGAGCCCTCGGGGCGCTACATTCCCCCCTGGTAAACCACAGCATGTCCTCGGGCTGGAACAGAGCAAAAACAATTAAGTACAGGATATGCAAAACTTTTCAAAACTTTTCACATTTGAAAACGGACGACAGTTCAATTCCCTTCAGGGGAAACACTTTCTTCACTTGTTACACTATTTTAAAACACTTTGCTAATGCTTCCGGAACTCTTTTGCCGTATAACCATTATAGAAAACTTTCACATTACTATTTAGCAGCATATAAAACTTTTTCTACATAAAACATTTGCAAGAAAAACATTTTCAAACACATTCTTGAGCTCTGGCCTCTGTGCAACTTGTGACCAGGTATTCAATCTTCTTTTAAGTGTAAAAACTTCAGTAAACTTTTAGACGTGAGGGACTCTCTGTCCTGAGGTAGACGTTACAGTCTTATTATAAAACTAGTAGGGGGCACTTTAGGAAGCGCAACTATTTACAGGGGATTGGCCGTTCCCAGTCCTCGGCCGGTTAGAAAGGGGGATGGCTGTTCTCAGTCCTCAGCCAGGTAGGGGATGAGGGGCAACTTTCACACAGTCAACAGTTCCATAACAGTCCTCTTTAACAGTTCTTGTACCCTGACGGGTAACTATATACACAGGTACTTTGCCACTCACTAGTAGTGGTGTCCTCCAGATGCTCCTTCCTCCTCATACTGATCTTCATATTCTTCAGACCCGTCCGGGTCCTCTTGATATTCGGATTCTGCTTCTGGGTGCTGCTCTCCTCCTATCCGCTGGACATGAAGAGCATACCATCCCTTTAGGCCTCAGTGTCGGGTGTAAGACACCAAGTCTCCCGGGAACAGATCTCGTTCCGGGTGGCCTTCTGGTAGGTGGCCCTCCACGTCTCTCCGGGTGACAAACACGTCCGTGTCTGTGGTCGAGTCCCGGATGAAACCCCATCCTTGCACCTGTTGGAACTTGACGACGATCCCGATGATTCTGGGACCTTGCGCAGCCTGGGGGTCTCACCGGACGCGCATCTTCTGCTCCGCGCTCCGGGTGTGTAGCTGTTCCTGCCTCTGTTGCCGCGCTCGCCTCTCCCGTTCGAACTGTGCCACCTGTCGGCTACAGAACTCCCGTCTGCGGGTTGCGGCCGCCCGCGTCTCCTGTGAGAACCCCATGAGGTCCTCTCCTGTCGGGTCCCACTCATACTGGACCTCCTCGACTGGGAGCTGGGGACCTTCAACAGGCTGTGGGTCAGGCGGGGGTGGAAGCAGAGGAGCTCTGGTCTCCGCGGGCAGGCCTTTCCGGAGATTAGGATGGACCCACACAGGTGGTGGAGGGACTGGTTCCCCATCCGGACCGGACAGCTGGGCATACAGGTCCGCGCCCAGGGGTGGTGGTTTTGGGACCGGGGTCGCACGCGGTCGGGAGGCGCTGGTGGTGGTTAGGCCTTGCGACCGGGCCTGGAGCGGGCCACTTCCTGCCGCGCTCAGGGTCAAAGGGCACGCCGGGGTGTGTGGCACAGTGGCGGTGCTCGCGGCTTGCGGCCTAGGTGTTTGTGGCGGGAGCGTGGAAGCTGCAGCGGCGCCCATGACTTCTGGCTCCACGACGGGACTCAGGGGTAAGGCTGCGGCGTCTGGATCCGGGGCAGGGGCGTCCGCCTTACTTGTCTCCTCCGCAGCGTCGTCCTCAGCCTCCGGTCTCCTCTCTCCGTCCTCGGGGGCAGGCGCGCTGTCAGGTGCTGGCGGTGTCTCTTGCTGCCGGGCTGCGACACGCCGGGCCATTTCCTCTCTCCACCCGGCCACGACGTCCCTCTGCGCTTGGACCATTCTCAGGTCCAGCTCCTCCAGCGCAGTCCGCAAGAACTCCGGGTCTTCTGCGGGGAGCTGAGCCATCAGCTCCGTGAGGCTGTACGGGGCCGCCTCGGCCTGCAGTAGGACGCTTGCCAGGGTGCCGAAGTTGACGCTCCTCTCCATCTCCCGGTGTGATCTTGTGATACTGATCCAAACCACACCCTGCCCCCCGGTTTTCTTCTCTTTCCGCCCCCATTAGGGGTGGTCCTGGGGCCATCTTCTGCCAATTACTTTCAGGGGCAGCCCCCCCACCTTGATGGACATCTCCACAGCCGCACTCATGGCTGTTGGGGGCGAGCTCCTTCTTTGGCGCCATTCTGGGACCTGGCCCACGATGGGAGGCGGCTCCCTGCTGTCTTTTGGCGCGCACATTATGGCGTCCGTTCTGCTGGGGCGGGCGCCATTTTCAACACAGTCAATTTCAATTAAACAGTCTCTTTTCAGGCGCGCAATAACCGCTTGTGGCGGGCTGGTAACGATCCTGCCGACTACGCCAAAGCTGACTCGCCCCCTGGGCCATGGGGCACTCGGATCCGGGCGATAGGGAAACGATGGGGGTAGTAGTGGCAACCCGGTTCCGTGGCTCAGGATGGTCAGACCAATGGTACTCTGCTATGTGCTGTTGATAATGTCCGACTACGCCACCCGTGGATTGCGGTTGTTATGAACCGCCGCTGCAAGGTAATCCCCTGAGGCTGATGGTGTGTGCAGCTGAGATTGGATAACTCCCCACGGGAAGAGTGTAACCCCAGGGCAGTGCAGTGGATGGTGGGAGTGATGGTGCAGGGAGTCCCAGTACCGGTAGTGCTGGAGGAGCGAGAAAGTACACAGACAACGTACTGCAATCCAATGTCTTTTACTCACAGTTCATGTGCTCCGGGTCACTTCGACACCAGTAGTGACCGCCCGAGCCGTGCTGCGTCCACCAGGTGTGGGGCTCAGTCAACCCCCAGGCAGTTCAGAAGTATGGCTCAGGACCCCCTTCTGTCCTTTCTCTGGCCTGCCTCACCAGTGACCCACTTTTGTCCAGCTGCCGCGGATCTGGCAGGTAAACGTGGGCCCCGTTCCCCGCTGTCCTATATGGTGCCTTCCTAGCAGGTTTGATGAGGTGTCGCACCAATAAATGATCACGACGTCCGGTCTTTGGCTGAGGGTAGTTTCTCCTCCACCAACTTGGGATCCGGTACCCTTAATCTGCCTGACCCTTCACCCGGTATTCTCATGGGTTCTTAGGGTCCCTTCCACCTTCTTGTTTCTGAGCCCTTCTGTTTCTCTCTCTTTTCTCCTTCTTTCCTGTTCCTTCTTCTCCTCCTTCCTTTGGCCTCTTCTCCAGGCCCACTTCTCCTTCTCCTCTCAGGCTCTGGCCTTTTCTCTAGGCCTGCCTCTGAGCAGAGCTCCTACAGAGCCTCTGCTCCCTGTCTTCTCTGACTGGACTTCACTCAGAACTAAGATGGTGCCCACCTTTTATACCTCCCTTTAGAACATGAGCCCAGGTGACCAGCAACCAATGGGCTCCTACCTACGCTCAGGAACCGTCCCCTCCTGCTCCTACACCACTGGGTTTTCCTCCCCCTCCCCACTCCAGCCAGGGACAGATGCTGTCGTGCCTGCATTCTGTCTAATGGGAGCACCGTTGAGCTGTCCCTCGGAAATGGTGTGTGTGTGCTGTATGCAGCTACCTGAGCCCTGGTCCACACTCCATCCTTACCCGGGAGTGGGATATCACACCTCTGGTTTGAGGTGCAATACCCCTGTAGCAGCCGAGCCCTTGGGGCGCTACACTAACATTACAGCATTGTAGTGATTGCAGGTATAAGTCCCCTAAGGCAGAGGTCCCCAACCGCCGGTCCGCGGACCAGGACCGGGCCGTTGGGGTTTTTCAGCCGGTCCGCGGGGAGAGGGGGCCCCTCCAGCCTCCAGCAGGGCCGCCATCAGGGCATGACTGCCCTGACTCCAGTATGGGGCCCGGCCGGTAGGAGCCCCCTCGGAGCCCCCCTCTTGTGCGTCTCTCTCCTCATGGGGCCCCCGGCCGCATGCTAAGCGCCGGGTCCGGAACATCTTAGCGCTGCGCTGCTGCGGCAGCACCTTCATGATTCCCCTGACTTCCGGTCATGTGACGGCGCCGTCACATGACTTCCGGTCATGTGACGGCGCCGTCACATGGCCGGAAGTCAGGAGAACCTGGTGTCAGCGATTTGGACGAGCGCCAGGATTCTGCAGGGATCGCATGGGGGTAAGTATAACAAGTTTTATTTTTTTTTAAATACAATTAACTAGGAGTGGGGGGAATGGGAGATGCACATGGGGGGAGGGGAGAGATGAGAGATGCACATGGGGGAGGGGAGAGATGAGAGATCCACATGGGGGGGAGGGGAGAGATGAGAGATGCGAGATCCACATGGGGGGGAGGGGAGAGATGAGAGATGCACATGGGGGAGGGGAGAGATGAGAGATCCACATGGGGGGGAGGGGAGAGATGAGAGATGCACATGGGAGGGAGGGGAGAGATGAGAGATGCACGGGGGGGTGAGAGATGCACGGGGGTGAGCTGCACATGGGGGGGTGAGAGATGCACATGGGGGGGTTATGTTTACATAACTTTGTTGCCTTATGAAGGGCGGGGGGGGCCCCCAAAAATTTCTTGCACAGGGGCCCACTACAGTCTGTGTCCGCCCCTGGGATGAAGTAAATGCAGCTGAACAGCAGCTGTCAGGACAGCTGCCCTGTCCTGCTGCAGGGCGTGATGGGGCCTCAGTGATGCGGCTCCTGGCACAGCACATTATGTGGGGCTCCTGGCATAGCTCCTGGCGGGGACCTGGTCTACACTATATGATAAGTATGCACTAAACTCCAAATCCCTCCATTACCCCGCCCCCATATGACCAAAGCCCCGCCCACCCCACCCCCTCCTTGCTGGGCCATGGAAAAATGATCTTGCTTCAAGCCGGTCCCTGGTGCAAAAAAGGTTGGGGACCACTGCCCTAAGGGGACTAATTCAAAGTTTAAAACACATTAAAAAGGATTTTTTTTTAAGATTCTGTTTGTCAGTACATTAACGAATGGTGTCATTAAAAAACTACAACTCGTCTCACAAAGAACAAGCCTTCATACGGCTAAGTGGACGGAAAAAAAAAAAGTTATGATGCTTACAAAAATGGCAGAAAAAAAAGAAAAAGCAAAAAATGGCCAATTAAAGAAGAGTAAAATCTGGACACGTTCTTGTCCCCCAATAATGATGCCCAGAATGGAGGAAAACAGATGACAACGGGCTCCCAGACCTTTGCCATTCTGTGCTGTTAATGGCTCCGAGAGGGCGCCATTAATCTTCAATTGGTGTGGTCTGGTGAAATGCAGAAAGAAGGCGCCACTGCTTATTTGTTATAAAGTGGCGTAAAGGATGAGATGGAAAAGTCTGTTGAATCCTTTCCAGCATATACAAACAGGATTGGGAGAGGCTTATGGTCTTCTCAGCGGTCTCTCTGGGAGGGACAAAGCCCATCTGGGTCAGGATAAATCTAAGGTGAATCAAGAGCTTACAATAGATTTTGGAGGACCACATGTGCATGTCAGAGGAATCTTAACTGGTTCAGACGCGGGGTGGGGGTGGGGGTTAGGTCAAAAATTGTAAAGGAGTCAGCAAATCTGTAGAGGTTTTGATGTGGAGTGGTCATCTAGTCCAGGGCGCTTCACACAGTCAAAAAATAGGAGGGTGAGAAGAGTTCTTCTAATTTCCCTGAGGCATCTAATGAGGAGCAATGTAAGCTGGGAAGTGAGGGAGAGGAGGTTCTAACACCTATAGTGCTGCAGAATACTAGAACCAGGATAGTCCCTGGACTTATTAGACTGGTATGTTCTTAACTTCTAGTGGATGAAGACAGCGAGACACTGCTTTGCTACATGTTTTGTGTCAAAGGGCAGAAATGCTTTAAGAATACAGCATCAACAAATAAGTCCTGGAAATCTCTTTTTAAGACACAGAGTAACATGAGTGTGCTGGCAAGACGATTAGCGATTACGGCTCCCCGGCCTTATTAGGACAGCGCTCGCTGACCTCAGATTCGGAGGATCTGAAGACGTGTCAGCACTCAGGCATCTCGTAACGTATCTCAGAAACACATGTCGTATAGTGTCAGCTCCAAGTCGTGGAAAGATGTGGAGAATTGTAAGTATTTTATCATGTAAAATCATTTTCCTCCATTTCTCCTGAAAACTGCTTATAATAAACGAGTATGGGAACCGGACCACTTCCTAAGAACTGTCCCCTGCCAGAACCAAGATCAGGGGGTCCTAACCTATGGACCCCTTGTAACGGTAAACTAAGACTGTGGAGCCGCCCTAAAGACACCTGCAAGAGCGAATGTACATTGTAACAAACCCTCAGCTGTATCAGTCTAAACAATGCAGCAGGAGCCTGAACTCCAGACTGATACATTGTAGAGATCCGGAGAGGTGGATTTTGTGCTCCTGAGGTCTAAAGTTTATAAATAATTGCCTAGACTGGATACAACTGTGACAAATCCTCAGCTGTGAAAAGTAATGAGTCAGGGCAGGTTTTCAGCCATTCACACTAATTGTCTCATTTACCGTCAGGAAACAGAGACTGGGGCGTAACTATTGCGGTCACAGAGGATGACACTGGGCCCAAGCTGGAGGGGGACCTGCTGACATCAATTTCACCTGGATGTGCTTCCTCGGATGATTCAGGTGAAATGTATTGCGGTCACGGTGCAGAGACCCGCCGGCTCCCCGCACTGCAATACGTGCTGCCGGTCAATCAGAGGCTGACGACCGTTGTCAGGTTGTCAGTTATGCGTGGCGCATGGCAGTGGCATCATACGCTGCCCATGCCGGCAAGCTGAAGTCAGCTGCCAGATCCTGTGCCGGCTACAGAAGAGGACGCTGCATGGTGTGAGAGTGGGGGAAGGTGAGTAGAATTGTATGTTTCTTTTTAAAATGGGGACATTATACCAGAAAAGGGGACATTATACCAGGATGGGGGAGGGACATTATACCAGGATGGGGGAGGGACATTATACCAGGATGGGGGAGGGACATTATACCAGGGTGGGGAATATACCAGAATAGGGGACATTGTATCAGGAAAGGGGGAACATTATACCAGGATGGGGGAAACATTATACCAGGATGGGGGAAACATTATACCAGGATGGGGGGGCATTATACCAGAATGGGGGGGACATTATACCAGGATTGGGGGGAACATTATACCAGGATTGGGGGGAACATTATACCAGGATTGGGGGAACTATACCAGAATGGGGGGGGGACATTATACCAGGATTGGGGGGGACATTATACCAGGATTGGGGGGAACATTATACCAGGATTGGGGGGAACACTATACCAGGATTGGGGGAACTATACCAGAATGGGGGGGACATTATACCAGGATGGGGGGGGGGCAATATACCAGGATGGGGGGGGACATTATACCAGGATGGGGGGGGGGACATTATACCAGGATGGGGGGAGGGGCATTATACCAGGATGGGGGGGAACATTATACCAGGATGGGGGGGACATTATACCAGGATGGGGGGGGCATTATACCAGGAATGGGGGACATAACAGGAAGGGACCCAGGATGGGGGAAAATGTTATAGCATGGTGCCCAGGATGAGGGGGGATATTACTGGAAGGAGAAAGGATGGGGGAGATCATTACAAGAAGCATACCGGAAGGGGGACATTATTACATGGGAGGCGAGCACGTATGCCTTTATAGGATCAAGAACGCTACAAGGCCCCATACACCTGATGGACATGCAGGTGGGGGTCCAGGTACAAGTTTTTGCATCGGGGCTCATCAGACTCTAGTTATACCACTGAGCAGAGATATAGTAAATGGAAAGTATTACCAGGGGCAGCATAACATTGGTGCAATCTGTGCAGCCACACAGGGGCCCAAAGAGGTGCGGGGCCACTGCTACCTCCAAAGCAGGTGGAGCTGCTAATTATGATGAGCTACTGGATTGCAGGGGCCCCTATATTATTCTTGCACAGGGGGGTCACTGCCTGTGTACTCTGCTGTGTATTACAAAGATTCTGAACTTCTCTTTATATAATGAATGTCGCTTTCATTTGTTCCGCACAACTAGGTGTCGGGCTCGTCGCAGTCTATCGGAGCTCTCTCATCAAAAGCACAAGAAGTCTTGAGTAGTGTAACAAATTGAAAATGGCCTGATTGATTTTGCAAATTTGTGTCAAATTTTTCTTTTAATTTATGCCTTTTGTGACATGCAGAAGTAGTGCTGTTGCTTCAAAAGCATCCAGCTACTATAAGAGTTAACACAGTCACAAGAGACAGGAAGTGTTGTGCTTCAGAAGCATCCAGCAACTAGAGGGGTTAACACAGTCACAGGAGAGAGAGAGTGTTTTAGCAGAGCCCCAGGGGGATTGTGGGGAAGTTGTTTACTGTTCTGGCTGGAGCCTTAGGGAAAAGCTAGTGTGTTATCTGTATCTGAGAGAAGGCAACTGGATGGGATTCAGATCAGGAGAGAAACTAAACACAGGTCAGATAAACTCCCTGACCTAACAGTGTAAAGTATTATCGGGCAGGAAGATAAGGACTGGAAGGAATTGTGTCACAGGGATCATCTCCATCAAACCCCCCCCCCCCCCTCCATCTCTATGCAGGATAAAGAATACTGTGTACTATTGTGTCCTTGTGAAGGAAAAGCCTGTGGTTGTGTATGCGTAGAAGTGTGCTGCTAAGAGATCTAATCTATGCTGAATTATGCTACTGAAGAGACTGACGTTACTGTGCCTGCTTTATGAGACTGTACTGTAATGAAGATTGTTGTTGTAATATCCCTGAATTCCACTGGCCGTGCTTTAGATTAAATTCCACTGTTAAACTGTTGAAAAAGACTCTTGTCAGATGTGTCTGGTCAGCAACTGAATCTATCGTGTGCCTGAGAGAAGCTGGAGCACATGGTCTATGGTCGCTCTGAGTAACGGTGCCCCCTGGATTCCAACAAATTTATGAAACCAGTCTTGCCCTATCTCAACCTAGCGGTGTGCGTGTAGCACTTTTTTTGTGTGTTTGAACTTTCTTTTTTATGTTCATCATTGTGGCCAGACTTTGGCGTTTTCAGATGTTTGTGCTTAATTCATAAATTGTCACTTTCTAAAAATTAACAATATTTTTACAATCAAAATAATGTAAGTAATGGGGGTAAGGAATAATCATCAGCTCACCAGTGAAGGAGGAATGCCAGATAGGGCGCGGTGCACAAATAGCTCCAGGCAGTTTTCTGGATTGAATGTGCAGGAGAAAAGGATCTTCATCCAGCAACGGCTACAACAAAACAAAACAATGTAAAACGTCACATTTATTTGGATTAACATTAAAAACTGGGAAAGAATAAAAATCATGGCAGCAAGCGTCCAGACGTCTGGTTAATTCATTTCGAGCAAAACGCTCTTAATCATGACCAAATCACACACTCCAACCCCAGATCAATTTTATGCATGCCTGAAATTTTTGCAAAAATTCTGCAATATTTTAGTGGAAAATGCACCTTTTTACATTAAAAAGATGCAAACACAGAAATAAAAATGATTAACAGTATTGCTTTGCAGCGCTGGGGTCCTGGGTTCAAATCCCACCAAGGACAACATCTGCAAGGAGTATGTATGTTCTCCCCGTGTTTGTGGGGGTTTCTTCCCACAGTCTAAGGCCCCTTCATATATCAGTGTGTCCAGTTGTATGGTGACAGTTTTCACACATACTGTAGACACTTACACACGTAGACCCATTACAATCTATGAGGCTGCACACATCAGTGTGACCCACACATGGACGTGTTGGCTTTTTTCCGGCAGCACAGCTGTCAATACATCGCACACACGGATGACAAAGTGTGACATGTACCGGAATAGAATGCAGAATAGAAATGACAGATGTTTAGGTGTTAAACATGTGCAGAGATACAGGAGTGTTCAAAATAATAGCAGTGTGTTCAAAAACATGAGTTAAGCACAAAATCTTTCTACTAGCTTTTATTTCCAAGCATTGGGAACATTGCACACTGTTTTCTAATTCAAAACATGAAGAGAAATGTAGATAATTTTTAACTACTATACAGAAAATAACAAAATATGAACATTGTGCTGTTCTAAAAACATAGCAGTGTCTGCATTTGTCTTTACAAACTCACAATATGTATTTTTTGAGGATTTAGCATTCCTGTGAATCACTAACCTAATATTTAGTCATATATACCCACAGTTTTTTTAGAACTGCTTCACATCTATGTTGCATAGAGTCAACCAACTTCTGGCACCTGTTATTCCAGCCCAGGATGCTTTGACTACTTCCCACAATTTTTTGGCATTTGTTGGCTTTGCCTCAGAAACAGCATTTTTTATGTCACCCCACAAGTGTTCTATCGGATTAAGGTCCGGGGATTGGGCGGCCACTCCATAACCTAAATTTTCTTGGACTGGAACCAAGATTTTGCTGGTTTACTGGTGTGTTTAGGGTCATTGTCTTCTTGAAACATCCATTTTAAGGGCATATCCTCTTCAGCATAAGACAACATGACCTCTTCAATTATTTTAATATATGCAAACTAGTCCATGATCCCTGGTATGTGGTAAATAGGTCCGGCACAATAGTAAGAGAAACATGTCCATATCATGATGCTTGCACCACCATGCTTCACTGTCTTCAGAGTGTATTGTGGCTTGAATGCAGTGTTTGGGGGTCGTCTGATGAACTGTCTGTGGCCCTTGGACCCAAAAATAACAATTTTACTTTCATCAGTGCAAAAAATGTTTCTCCATTTCACTTTAGGCCAGTTGATGTGTTCTTTGGCAAATTATATCTGCTTCAGTACATGTCTTTTTCTTTAACAGTGGGACTTTGCGGGGACTTCTTGTTAAGAGATTAGCTTCACACAGGCGTCTTCTAACTGTCACAGTACTCACAGGTAACTTGAGACGGTCTTTGATCATCCTGGAGCTGATCATTGGCTGAGCCTTTGCCTTTCTGGCTATTCTTTGATCCATGTAAATGGTAGTCTTCCATTTTCTTCCACGTCCCTCTGGTTTTGCTTTCCATTTTAAAGCATTGGAGATCATTTTAGCAGAACAGCCTATCATTGTCTGCACTTCTTTATAACTTTTACCCTTTTTAATCAAAGTCCGCTGTTCTTCTGAACAATGTCTCAAATGACCCATATTTCTCAGGCTTTCAAGGAGAAATGCATGTACAACATGTGCTGGCTTCACCCTTAAATAAGGGCCACCTGATTCACACCTGGTTCTTCACAGAATGATTGACCTCAATATTTGAACTCCACACTGCTGTCATTTTGAACTCACCCCCTTTCAATTAATTATTCAAATACACAGACTCCGAAACCTGCAGCTCATGAATGCGGAGTCTGTTGGTTTTCTTAGAATCTACTGCACCAACTGGTAAATTGTTTGACATGTGGTGATATAATTTATACCAAAAACAGTGATTAATCTGGTTAGTAATATTGGACAGCTATTATTTTGAACACTACTGTAGATAGACAGATATTCGTGAGCTATATAATTAGTGCTTTGCTTGTGTAGTTTACTATACTTGTATTACACTAATACATAATTGAAAAAAAAAAAAGACGTGGGGTCTCCTCTCTTTTTCATAACCAGCCAAGGTAAAGCAGACAGCTGTGTGCTGATATTATCATGCTGGGAAGGTCCATGGATATATGGCCGTTCCCAACCTAAAAAATACCATCACATTAGATGCGCCAATTCTGGCTCTTTGCCCGGCTCTTCCCGAGTGTCCTGGTGCGTTGGAAATCAGAGTAATATTTTTGGGGGTTGAGGTCAGCTATGCAGTGTCAGCTGGCATCAAGCCAAGGGTTAGTAATGGAGAGGCGTCTATCAGTCACCCATTACTAACCCAGTAAGTTAAAAGGTAAAAAATAACCACAAAAATATTTTATTGTAAAAAAACACCCCCCGACTGACAATTTATTAAAAAAAATAAATAAAGCCATGCTGGTTTGAAGTAGTCCAAGGATTCCAACATAGTCCACAAATGGCAACCTAAAAGACAAAAAGAACGAGGCTCCATAGGTTTTTATTTCAGAATTGGTGAACGTCGTGGGATCGCCTTAGATTACGTCGGAGTTGCAGGGTTTTTTATGGAGCTAATAAATTGGTGAATGAGGGACTGTCTCTTGTCTTTATATATTTAATTCTCTCTTTTTATGTGTTCAGGTTGCCATTTGTGGACTACAGCGGAATCCTTGGACTGCTTTGGACCAGCATAGCTTTTTTTTTTTTTTTTTAATTAATAAATTGGTGAACGGGAGAGTCGAGGAGTGTTTTTTAAAGTAAAAATTTTTTTGTGTTTTTTTTTTTCCTTTTAACTTACTGGGTTAGCAATAGGTGTCTGATAGACGCCTCGTCTCCATTACTACCCTGGGCTTGATGCCAGCTGACACTACACAGCTGATATCAACCACAAAAACTATTGCCCCAATTGCCAGCGCACCAAGGAAGTCAGGAAGAGCCAGGCAAAGCGCCAGAATTGGCGTAAGTAATGGATGCGCCAATTCTGGGGCGGCTGTGAGCTGGTATTTTTAGACTGGAAAGGACCCAATAACTATGGACGTTCCCAGTCTGATAATATAAGCCCCCAGCTGTCTGCTTCACCTTGACTGGTTATCAAAAATAATGGAGACCCCCATGTAGTTTTTTTCATTTATTTATTAGCGTAAATCAAGTACAGTAAACTTCACATGCAAAGTACTGATTATACATCTCTCTATTTTTGCAAATTTAACACCTAAACATCTGTCATTTCTCTTCTGCATGGTCTTTCAGCACAAGGATTGTACACACTGATAGCATCGATACTGTTTTTTCCAGTACCGGAAATATGTGAAGGCGAAATAAAAGACATCCAGATAGGGAATGTAGATTGCGAGCCCCAATGGGGACAGTGACGATGACGTCTGTGGAATTAATGGCGCCCCTGTAAGTGAATGAAATAAATATAAAAATAAATTCTTTTTTTTATTTTGCACAAAATTCATGAACCACGTGCACGGTTTTGAAGAATTTGGAGCGAAAACATCAACAAACGCCACAAAACGAAAAAAAAAGTTACGTGACTTTACAAAAAAAAAAATGCAAATGTCTATAAGAAAGTTGAAGAATTTTTAATTATACACCTTTCATTTGCAAAATGATAGTCATTAGGTCCAAACTTTGCAAACTACTAAGCGCCTGCTGAATTAGCAGTTAACCCGACCCCCAAACTCTACAAACCTTTTCTACTATCAAGAAGAGAGAGAGCTGCTGGGCCTGACTACACAGGGAGCTTTGTAGTCTGTAACCATGGAGACACATATCTGCATAGATCCTGATTACCCAAAACGGTAGGAGATTTATATTTGATACAAATTGAGAAGTTGCTTAGTGTTCTGTTGTTGTTTTTTTTAGATGCATAGCTGTATATACTATATAAGAATTGTCATCGAGTTAAAATGTTGCCCCAATTTGGTTCCCGAGATGGGAAATCACTTCTATAAGTTTTCAATAACTTACAGAGATTACTAGAAATGTGTCCTCCATGTCATCATCATTTCCAAGAAGCCCATCCCCCACCAGCTATAGATAATTCTGCTATATGGGGAGGTGTGTAGTCAGCGATGCACATAACAGATTGTGGTCAATTGGAGTTTCTGCACCAGAAGCCAAACAGGACTGTAAACTGCCGAAGTATACACAAAGTGGTGAGAGCATACCGCAGCCAATCAGCATCGAGATCTCAACAGCTCCGAATTCTGGTGAAAGTCACTTCTTTCCGGAAGAGGTGGCAGGATGCCCGGCAGACATCCCGACTTCCCATCCTTCCTAATTCCATAGAAATCCATCCTATTCTACCACTCCTAGTCCTCCAGACCTGTCACCTCATTTGGAGCATGTAAACTGTCCCCAGGTGGTTGTTAGTGATGTAGTGAGCATCAGTACACGCTTCTTTCATGGAAATCGGCACTATAATCAAAAAACACTTTATATATTTATATCTTACTTGCTCTTTCAGTCACAGGGCTTTTCTTCATCGCACTCAGTCCGGTTTGTCGCTGCACATTCAATTTGAATTACGCCCCCGGGTTTGTGGCGACGTCACATGAATATTAGCGTTCAAATTCCGCACTTGCGCAGTGTGTAGTGAGAGTCGCGCTTGCGCAGTGTGTAGTGAGAGTCGCGCTTGCGCAGTGTGTAGTGAGAGTCTCGCTTGCGCAGTGTGCAGTGAGAGTCGCGCTTGCGCAGTGTGTAGTGAGAGTCGCGCTTGCGCAGTGTGTAGTGAGAGTCGCGCTTGCGCAGTGTGTAGCGAGAGTCGCGCTTGCGCAGTGCGTAGTGAGAGTCGCGCAGTGCGTAGTGAGAGTCGGGTAGTGAGAGTCGCGTAGTGAGAGTCGCGTAGTGAGAGTCGCGCTTGCGCAGTGCGTAGTGAGAGTCGCGCTTGCGCAGTGCGTAGTGAGAGTCGCGCTTGCGCAGTGCGTAGTGAGAGTCGCGTAGTGAGAGTCGCACTTGCGCAGTGCGTAGTGAGAGTCGCGCTTGCGGAGTGCGTAGTGAGAGTCGCGCTTGCGGAGTGCGTAGTGAGAGTCGCGCTTGCGCAGTGCGTAGTGAGAGTCGCGCTTGCGCAGTGCGTAGTGAGAGTCGCGCTTGCGCAGTGCGTAGTGAGAGTCGCGCTTGCGCAGTGCGTAGTGAGAGTCGCGCTTGCGCAGTGCGTAGTGAGAGTCGCGCTTGCGCAGTGCGTGGTGAGAGTCGCGCTTGCGCAGTGCGTGGTGAGAGTCGCGCTTGCGCAGTGCGTGGTGAGAGTCTCGCTTGCGCAGTGCGTGGTGAGAGTCTCGCTTGCGCAGTGCGTGGTGAGAGTCTCGCTTGCGCAGTGCGTGGTGAGAGTCTCGCTTGCGCAGTGCGTGGTGAGAGTCTCGCTTGCGCAGTGCGTGGTGAGAGTCTCGCTTGCGCAGTGCGTGGTGAGAGTCTCGCTTGCGCAGTGCGTGGTGAGAGTCTCGCTTGCGCAGTGCGTGGTGAGAGTCTCGCTTGCGCAGTGCGTGGTGAGAGTCTCGCTTGCGCAGTGCGTGGTGAGAGTCGCGCTTGCGCAGTGTGTAGTGAGAGTCACGCTTGCGCAGTGTGTAGTGAGTCGCGCTTGCGCAGTGTGTAGCGAGAGTCGCGCAGTGCGTAGTGAGAGTCGCGCAGTGAGAGTCGCGTAGTGAGAGTCGCGTAGTGAGAGTCGCGTAGTGAGAGTCGCGCTTGCGCAGTGCGTAGTGAGAGTCGCGCTTGCGCAGTGCGTAGTGAGAGTCGCGTAGTGAGAGTCGCGTAGTGAGAGTCGCGCTTGCGCAGTGCGTAGTGAGAGTCGCGCTTGCGGAGTGCGTAGTGAGAGTCGCGCTTGCGGAGTGCGTAGTGAGAGTCGCGCTTGCGCAGTGCGTGGTGAGAGTCGCGCTTGCGCAGTGCGTGGTGAGAGTCGCGCTTGCGCAGTGCGTGGTGAGAGTCGCGCTTGCGCAGTGCGTGGTGGGAGTCGCGCTTGCGCAGTGCGTGGTGAGAGTCGCGCTTGCGCAGTGCGTGGTGGGAGTCGCGCTTGCGCAGTGCGTGGTGAGAGTCTCGCTTGCGCAGTGCGTGGTGAGAGTCTCGCTTGCGCAGTGCGTGGTGAGAGTCTCGCTTGCGCAGTGCGTGGTGAGAGTCTCGCTTGCGCAGTGCGTGGTGAGAGTCTCGCTTGCGCAGTGCGTGGTGAGAGTCTCGCTTGCGCAGTGCGTGGTGAGAGTCTCGCTTGCGCAGTGCGTGGTGAGAGTCTCGCTTGCGCAGTGCGTGGTGAGAGTCGCGCTTGCGCAGTGTGTAGTGAGTCGCGCTTGCGCAGTGTGCAGTGAGAGTCGCGCTTGCGCAGTGTGTAGTGAGAGTCGCGCTTGCGCAGTGTGTAGTGAGAGTCGCGCTTGCGCAGTGCGTAGCGAGAGTCGCGCTTGCGCAGTGCGTAGAGAGACTCGCGCTTGCGCAGTGCGTAGTGAGAGTCGCGCTTGCGCAGTGCGTAGTGAGAGTCGCGTAGTGAGAGTCGCGTAGTGAGAGTCGCGCTTGCGCAGTGCGTAGTGAGAGTCGCGCTTGCGCAGTGCGTAGTGAGAGTCGCGCTTGCGCAGTGCGTAGTGAGAGTCGCGCTTGCGCAGTGCGTAGTGAGAGTCGCGCTTGCGCAGTGCGTAGTGAGAGTCGCGCTTGCGCAGTGCGTGGTGAGAGTCGCGCTTGCGCAGTGCGTGGTGAGAGTCGCGCTTGCGCAGTGCGTGGTGAGAGTCGCGCTTGCGCAGTGCGTGGTGAGAGTCTCGCTTGCGCAGTGCGTGGTGAGAGTCTCGCTTGCGCAGTGCGTGGTGAGAGTCTCGCTTGCGCAGTGCGTGGTGAGAGTCTCGCTTGCGCAGTGCGTGGTGAGAGTCTCGCTTGCGCAGTGCGTGGTGAGAGTCTCGCTTGCGCAGTGCGTGGTGAGAGTCTCGCTTGCGCAGTGCGTGGTGAGAGTCTCGCTTGCGCAGTGCGTGGTGAGAGTCTCGCTTGCGCAGTGCGTAGTGAGAGTCGCGCTTGCGCAGTGTGTAGTGAGTCGCGCTTGCGCAGTGTGTAGCGAGAGTCGCACAGTGCGTAGTGAGAGTCGCGCAGTGAGAGTCGCGTAGTGAGAGTCGCGTAGTGAGAGTCGCGTAGTGAGAGTCGCGCTTGCGCAGTGTGTAGTGAGAGTCGCGCTTGCGCAGTGTGTAGTGAGTCGCGCTTGCGCAGTGTGTAGTGAGAGTCGCGCTTGCGCAGTGTGTAGTGAGAGTCGCGCTTGCGCAGTGTGTAGCGAGAGTCGCGCTTGCGCAGTGCGTAGCGAGAGTCGCGCTTGCGCAGTGCGTAGTGAGAGTCGCGCTTGCGCAGTGCGTAGTGAGAGTCGCGTAGTGAGAGTCGCGTAGTGAGAGTCGCGCTTGCGCAGTGCGTAGTGAGAGTCGCGCTTGCGCAGTGCGTAGTGAGAGTCGCGCTTGCGCAGTGCGTAGTGAGAGTCGCGCTTGCGCAGTGCGTAGTGAGAGTCGCGCTTGCGCAGTGCGTAGTGAGAGTCTCGCTTGCGCAGTGCGTGGTGAGAGTCGCGCTTGCGCAGTGCGTGGTGAGAGTCTCGCTTGCGCAGTGCGTGGTGAGAGTCTCGCTTGCGCAGTGCGTGGTGAGAGTCTCGCTTGCGCAGTGCGTGGTGAGAGTCTCGCTTGCGCAGTGCGTGGTGAGAGTCTCGCTTGCGCAGTGCGTGGTGAGAGTCTCGCTTGCGCAGTGCGTGGTGAGAGTCTCGCTTGCGCAGTGCGTGGTGAGAGTCTCGCTTGCGCAGTGCGTGGTGAGAGTCTCGCTTGCGCAGTGCGTGGTGAGAGTCTCGCTTGCGCAGTGCGTGGTGAGAGTCTCGCTTGCGCAGTGTGTAGTGAGAGTCGCGCTTGCGCAGTGTGTAGTGAGTCGCGCTTGCGCAGTGTGTAGCGAGAGTCGCGCAGTGCGTAGTGAGAGTCGCGCAGTGAGAGTCGCGTAGTGAGAGTCGCGTAGTGAGAGTCGCGTAGTGAGAGTCGCGCTTGCGCAGTGTGTAGTGAGAGTCGCGCTTGCGCAGTGTGTAGTGAGTCGCGCTTGCGCAGTGTGTAGCGAGAGTCGCGCAGTGCGTAGTGAGAGTCGCGCAGTGCGTAGTGAGAGTCGCGCAGTGCGTAGTGAGAGTCGCGCAGTGCGTAGTGAGAGTCGCGTAGTGAGAGTCGCGTAGTGAGAGTCGCGTAGTGAGAGTCGCGCTTGCGCAGTGCGTAGTGAGAGTCGCGCTTGCGCAGTGCGTAGTGAGAGTCGCGTAGTGAGAGTCGCGTAGTGAGAGTCGCGCTTGCGCAGTGCGTAGTGAGAGTCGCGCTTGCGGAGTGCGTAGTGAGAGTCGCGCTTGCGCAGTGCGTAGTGAGAGTCGCGCTTGCGCAGTGCGTAGTGAGAGTCGCGCTTGCGCAGTGCGTAGTGAGAGTCGCGCTTGCGCAGTGCGTGGTGAGAGTCGCGCTTGCGCAGTGCGTGGTGAGAGTCGCGCTTGCGCAGTGCGTGGTGGGAGTCGCGCTTGCGCAGTGCGTGGTGAGAGTCTCGCTTGCGCAGTGCGTGGTGAGAGTCTCGCTTGCGCAGTGCGTGGTGAGAGTCTCGATTGCGCAGTGCGTGGTGAGAGTCTCGCTTGCGCAGTGCATGGTGAGAGTCTCGCTTGCGCAGTGCGTGGTGAGAGTCTCGCTTGCGCAGTGCGTGGTGAGAGTCTCGCTTGCGCAGTGCGTGGTGAGAGTCTCGCTTGCGCAGTGCGTGGTGAGAGTCTCGCTTGCGCAGTGCGTGGTGAGAGTCTCGCTTGCGCAGTGCGTGGTGAGAGTCTCGCTTGCGCAGTGCGTGGTGAGAGTCTCGCTTGCGCAGTGCGTAGTGAGAGTCGCGCTTGCGCAGTGTGTAGTGAGTCGCGCTTGCGCAGTGTGCAGTGAGAGTCGCGCTTGCGCAGTGTGTAGTGAGAGTCGCGCTTGCGCAGTGTGTAGTGAGAGTCGCGCTTGCGCAGTGTGTAGCGAGAGTCGCGCTTGCGCAGTGCGTAGCGAGAGTCGCGCTTGCGCAGTGCGTAGTGAGAGTCGCGCTTGCGCAGTGCGTAGTGAGAGTCGCGTAGTGAGAGTCGCGTAGTGAGAGTCGCGCTTGCGCAGTGCGTAGTGAGAGTCGCGATTGCGCAGTGCGTAGTGAGAGTCGCGCTTGCGCAGTGCGTAGTGAGAGTCGCGCTTGCGCAGTGCGTAGTGAGAGTCGCGCTTGCGCAGTGCGTAGTGAGAGTCGCGCTTGCGCAGTGCGTAGTGAGAGTCGCGCTTGCGCAGTGCGTGGTGAGAGTCGCGCTTGCGCAGTGCGTAGTGAGAGTCGCGCTTGCGCAGTGCGTAGTGAGAGTCGCGCTTGCGCAGTGCGTGGTGAGAGTCGCGCTTGCGCAGTGCGTGGTGAGAGTCGCGCTTGCGCAGTGCGTGGTGAGAGTCGCGCTTGCGCAGTGCGTGGTGAGAGTCTCGTTTGCGCAGTGCGTGGTGAGAGTCTCGCTTGCGCAGTGCGTGGTGAGAGTCTCGCTTGCGCAGTGCGTGGTGAGAGTCTCGCTTGCGCAGTGCGTGGTGAGAGTCTCGCTTGCGCAGTGCGTGGTGAGAGTCTCGCTTGCGCAGTGCGTGGTGAGAGTCTCGCTTGCGCAGTGCGTGGTGAGAGTCTCGCTTGCGCAGTGCGTGGTGAGAGTCTCGCTTGCGCAGTGTGTAGTGAGAGTCGCGCTTGCGCAGTGTGTAGTGAGTCGCGCTTGCGCAGTGCGTAGCGAGAGTCGCGCAGTGCGTAGTGAGAGTCGCGCAGTGCGTAGTGAGAGTCGCGCAGTGCGTAGTGAGAGTCGCGCAGTGCGTAGTGAGAGTCGCGCTTGCGCAGTGCGTGGTGAGAGTCGCGCTTGCGCAGTGCGTGGTGAGAGTCGCGCTTGCGCAGTGCGTGGTGGGAGTCGCGCTTGCGCAGTGCGTGGTGAGAGTCTCGCTTGCGCAGTGCGTGGTGAGAGTCTCGCTTGCGCAATGCGTGGTGAGAGTCTCGCTTGCGCAGTGCGTGGTGAGAGTCTCGCTTGCGCAGTGCGTGGTGAGAGTCTCGCTTGCGCAGTGCGTGGTGAGAGTCTCGCTTGCGCAGTGCGTGGTGAGAGTCTCGCTTGCGCAGTGCGTGGTGAGAGTCTCGCTTGCGCAGTGCGTGGTGAGAGTCTCGCTTGCGCAGTGCGTGGTGAGAGTCTCGCTTGCGCAGTGCGTGGTGAGAGTCTCGCTTGCGCAGTGCGTGGTGAGAGTCGCGCTTGCGCAGTGTGTAGTGAGTCGCGCTTGCGCAGTGTGCAGTGAGAGTCGCGCTTGCGCAGTGTGTAGTGAGAGTCGCGCTTGCGCAGTGTGTAGCGAGAGTCGCGCTTGCGCAGTGTGTAGCGAGAGTCGCGCTTGCGCAGTGCGTAGTGAGAGTCGCGCTTGCGCAGTGCGTAGTGAGAGTCGGGCTTGCGCAGTGCGTAGTGAGAGTCGCGTAGTGAGAGTCGCGTAGTGAGAGTCGCGCTTGCGCAGTGCGTAGTGAGAGTCGCGCTTGCGCAGTGCGTAGTGAGAGTCGCGCTTGCGCAGTGCGTGGTGAGAGTCGCGCTTGCGCAGTGCGTAGTGAGAGTCGCGCTTGCGCAGTGCGTAGTGAGAGTCGCGTAGTGAGAGTCGCGTAGTGAGAGTCGCGCTTGCGCAGTGCGTAGTGAGAGTCGCGCTTGCGCAGTGCGTAGTGAGAGTCGCGCTTGCGCAGTGCGTAGTGAGAGTCGCGCTTGCGGAGTGCGTAGTGAGAGTCGCGCTTGCGCAGTGCGTAGTGAGAGTCGCGCTTGCGCAGTGCGTGGTGAGAGTCGCGCTTGCGCAGTGCGTAGTGAGAGTCGCGCTTGCGGAGTGCGTAGTGAGAGTCGCGCTTGCGCAGTGCGTAGTGAGAGTCGCGCTTGCGCAGTGCGTAGTGAGAGTCGCGCTTGCGCAGTGCGTGGTGAGAGTCGCGCTTGCGCAGTGCGTGGTGAGAGTCGCGCTTGCGCAGTGCGTGGTGAGAGTCTCGTTTGCGCAGTGCGTGGTGAGAGTCTCGCTTGCGCAGTGCGTGGTGAGAGTCTCGCTTGCGCAGTGCGTGGTGAGAGTCTCGCTTGCGCAGTGCGTGGTGAGAGTCTCGCTTGCGCAGTGCGTGGTGAGAGTCTCGCTTGCGCAGTGCGTGGTGAGAGTCTCGCTTGCGCAGTGTGTAGTGAGTCGCGCTTGCGCAGTGCGTAGGGAGAGTCGCGCAGTGCGTAGTGAGAGTCGCGCAGTGCGTAGTGAGAGTCGCGCAGTGCGTAGTGAGAGTCGCGCTTGCGCAGTGCGTGGTGAGAGTCGCGCTTGCGCAGTGCGTGGTGAGAGTCGCGCTTGCGCAGTGCGTGGTGGGAGTCGCGCTTGCGCAGTGCGTGGTGAGAGTCTCGCTTGCGCAGTGCGTGGTGAGAGTCTCGCTTGCGCAATGCGTGGTGAGAGTCTCGCTAGCGCAGTGCGTGGTGAGAGTCTCGCTTGCGCAGTGCGTGGTGAGAGTCTCGCTTGCGCAGTGCGTGGTGAGAGTCTCGCTTGCGCAGTGCGTGGTGAGAGTCTCGCTTGCGCAGTGCGTGGTGAGAGTCTGGCTTGCGCAGTGCGTGGTGAGAGTCTCGCTTGCGCAGTGCGTGGTGAGAGTCTCGCTTGCGCAGTGCGTGGTGAGAGTCTCGCTTGCGCAGTGCGTGGTGAGAGTCGCGCTTGCGCAGTGTGTAGTGAGTCGCGCTTGCGCAGTGTGCAGTGAGAGTCGCGCTTGCGCAGTGTGTAGTGAGAGTCGCGCTTGCGCAGTGTGTAGTGAGAGTCGCGCTTGCGCAGTGTGTAGCGAGAGTCGCGCTTGCGCAGTGCGTAGTGAGAGTCGCGCTTGCGCAGTGCGTAGTGAGAGTCGCGCTTGCGCAGTGCGTAGTGAGAGTCGCGTAGTGAGAGTCGCGTAGTGAGAGTCGCGCTTGCGCAGTGCGTAGTGAGAGTCGCGCTTGCGCAGTGCGTAGTGAGAGTCGCGCTTGCGCAGTGCGTGGTGAGAGTCGCGCTTGCGCAGTGCGTAGTGAGAGTCGCGCTTGCGGAGTGCGTAGTGAGAGTCGCGCTTGCGCAGTGCGTAGTGAGAGTCGCGCTTGCGCAGTGCGTAGTGAGAGTCGCGTAGTGAGAGTCGCGCTTGCGCAGTGCGTAGTGAGAGTCTCGCTTGCGCAGTGTGTGGTGAGAGTCTCGCTTGCGCAGTGTGTAGTGAGAGTCGCGCTTGCGCAGTGTGTAGTGAGTCGCGCTTGCGCAGTGCGTAGCGAGAGTCGCGCAGTGCGTAGTGAGAGTCGCGCAGTGCGTAGTGAGAGTCGCGCAGTGCGTAGTGAGAGTCGCGCAGTGCGTAGTGAGAGCCGCGCAGTGCGTAGTGAGAGTCGCGTAGTGAGAGTCGCGTAGTGAGAGTCGCGTAGTGAGAGTCGCGCTTGCGCAGTGCGTAGTGAGAGTCGCGCTTGCGCAGTGCGTAGTGAGAGTCGCGCTTGCGCAGTGCGTAGTGAGAGTCGCGTAGTGAGAGTCGCGTAGTGAGAGTCGCGCTTGCGCAGTGCGTAGTGAGAGTCGCGCTTGCGGAGTGCGTAGTGAGAGTCGCGCTTGCGGAGTGCGTAGTGAGAGTCGCGCTTGCGCAGTGCGTAGTGAGAGTCGCGCTTGCGCAGTGCGTGGTGAGAGTCGCGCTTGCGCAGTGCGTAGTGAGAGTCGCGTAGTGAGAGTCGCGTAGTGAGAGTCGCGCTTGCGCAGTGCGTAGTGAGAGTCGCGCTTGCGCAGTGCGTAGTGAGAGTCGCGCTTGCGCAGTGCGTGGTGAGAGTCGCGCTTGCGCAGTGCGTAGTGAGAGTCGCGCTTGCGGAGTGCGTAGTGAGAGTCGCGCTTGCGCAGTGCGTAGTGAGAGTCGCGCTTGCGCAGTGCGTAGTGAGAGTCGCGTAGTGAGAGTCGCGCTTGCGCAGTGCGTAGTGAGAGTCTCGCTTGCGCAGTGTGTGGTGAGAGTCTCGCTTGCGCAGTGTGTAGTGAGAGTCGCGCTTGCGCAGTGTGTAGTGAGTCGCGCTTGCGCAGTGCGTAGCGAGAGTCGCGCAGTGCGTAGTGAGAGTCGCGCAGTGCGTAGTGAGAGTCGCGCAGTGCGTAGTGAGAGCCGCGCAGTGCGTAGTGAGAGTCGCGTAGTGAGAGTCGCGTAGTGAGAGTCGCGTAGTGAGAGTCGCGTAGTGAGAGTCGCGCTTGCGCAGTGCGTAGTGAGAGTCGCGCTTGCGCAGTGCGTAGTGAGAGTCGCGCTTGCGCAGTGCGTAGTGAGAGTCGCGCTTGCGCAGTGCGTAGTGAGAGTCGCGTAGTGAGAGTCGCGTAGTGAGAGTCGCGCTTGCGCAGTGCGTAGTGAGAGTCGCGCTTGCGGAGTGCGTAGTGAGAGTCGCGCTTGCGCAGTGCGTAGTGAGAGTCGCGCTTGCGCAGTGCGTAGTGAGAGTCGCGCTTGCGCAGTGCGTGGTGAGAGTCGCGCTTGCGCAGTGCGTGGTGAGAGTCGCGCTTGCGCAGTGCGTGGTGAGAGTCGCGCTTGCGCAGTGCGTGGTGAGAGTCGCGCTTGCGCAGTGCGTGGTGAGAGTCGCGCTTGCGCAGTGCGTGGTGGGAGTCGCGCTTGCGCAGTGCGTGGTGAGAGTCTCGCTTGCGCAGTGCGTGGTGAGAGTCTCGCTTGCGCAGTGCGTGGTGAGAGTCTCGCTTGCGCAGTGCGTGGTGAGAGTCTCGCTTGCGCAGTGCGTGGTGAGAGTCTCGCTTGCGCAGTGCGTGGTGAGAGTCTCGCTTGCGCAGTGCGTGGTGAGAGTCTCGCTTGCGCAGTGCGTGGTGAGAGTCTCGCTTGCGCAGTGCGTGGTGAGAGTCTCGCTTGCGCAGTGCGTGGTGAGAGTCGCGCTTGCGCAGTGTGTAGTGAGAGTCGCGCTTGCGCAGTGTGTAGTGAGTCGCGCTTGCGCAGTGTGCAGTGAGAGTCGCGCTTGCGCAGTGTGTAGTGAGAGTCGCGCTTGCGCAGTGTGTAGTGAGAGTCGCGCTTGCGCAGTGTGTAGCGAGAGTCGCGCAGTGCGTAGTGAGAGTCGCGCAGTGCGTAGTGAGAGTCGCGTAGTGAGAGTCGCGCAGTGCGTAGTGAGAGTCGCGCAGTGCGTAGTGAGAGTCGCGCAGTGCGTAGTGAGAGTCGCGTAGTGAGAGTCGCGTAGTGAGAGTCGCGTAGTGAGAGTCGCGCTTGCGCAGTGCGTAGTGAGAGTCGCGCTTGCGCAGTGCGTAGTGAGAGTCGCGCTTGCGCAGTGCGTAGTGAGAGTCGCGCTTGCGCAGTGCGTAGTGAGAGTCGCGCTTGCGCAGTGCGTAGTGAGAGTCGCGTAGTGAGAGTCGCGTAGTGAGAGTCGCGCTTGCGCAGTGCGTAGTGAGAGTCGCGCTTGCGCAGTGCGTAGTGAGAGTCGCGCTTGCGCAGTGCGTAGTGAGAGTCGCGCTTGCGCAGTGCGTAGTGAGAGTCGCGCTTGCGCAGTGCGTAGTGAGAGTCGCGCTTGCGCAGTGCGTAGTGAGAGTCGCGCTTGCGCAGTGCGTAGTGAGAGTCGCGCTTGCGCAGTGCGTAGTGAGAGTCGCGCTTGCGCAGTGCGTAGTGAGAGTCGCGCTTGCGCAGTGCGTAGTGAGAGTCGCGCTTGCGCAGTGCGTAGTGAGAGTCGCGCTTGCGCAGTGCGTAGTGAGAGTCGCGCTTGCGCAGTGCGTGGTGAGAGTCGCGCTTGCGCAGTGCGTGGTGGGAGTCGCGCTTGCGCAGTGCGTGGTGAGAGTCTCGCTTGCGCAGTGCGTGGTGAGAGTCTCGCTTGCGCAGTGCGTGGTGAGAGTCTCGCTTGCGCAGTGCGTGGTGAGAGTCTCGCTTGCGCAGTGCGTGGTGAGAGTCTCGCTTGCGCAGTGCGTGGTGAGAGTCTCGCTTGCGCAGTGCGTGGTGAGAGTCTCGCTTGCGCAGTGCGTGGTGAGAGTCTCGCTTGCGCAGTGCGTGGTGAGAGTCTCGCTTGCGCAGTGCGTGGTGAGAGTCTCGCTTGCGCAGTGCGTGGTGAGAGTCTCGCTTGCGCAGTGCGTGGTGAGAGTCTCGCTTGCGCAGTGCGTGGTGAGAGTCTCGCTTGCGCAGTCCGTGGTGAGAGTCGCGCTTGCGCAGTGTGTAGTGAGAGTCGCGCTTGCGCAGTGTGTAGTGAGAGTCGCGCTTGCGCAGTGTGTAGTGAGAGTCGCGCTTGCACAGTGTGTAGTGAGAGTCGCGCTTGCACAGTGTGTAGTGAGAGTCGCGCTTGCACAGTGTGTAGTGAGAGTCGCGCTTGCGCAGTGCGTAGTGAGAGTCGCGCAGTGCGTAGTGAGAGTCGCGCAGTGCGTAGTGAGAGTCGCGCAGTGCGTAGTGAGAGTCGCGTAGTGAGAGTCGCGTAGTGAGAGTCGCGTAGTGAGAGTCGCGTAGTGAGAGTCGCGTAGTGAGAGTCGCGCTTGCGCAGTGCGTAGTGAGAGTCGCGCTTGCGCATTGCGTAGTGAGAGTCGCGCTTGCGCAGTGCGTAGTGAGAGACGCGCTTGCGCAGTGCGTAGTGAGAGTCGCGCTTGCGCAGTGCGTAGTGAGAGTCGCGCTTGCGCAGTGCGTAGTGAGAGTCGCGCTTGCGCAGTGCGTAGTGAGAGTCGCGCTTGCGCAGTGCGTAGTGAGAGTCGCGCTTGCGCAGTGCGTAGTGGGAGTCGCGCTTGCGCAGTGCGTAGTTAGAGTCGCGCTTGCGCAGTGCGTAGTGAGAGTCGCGCTTGCGCAGTGCGTAGTGAGAGTCTCGCTTGCGCAGTGCGTAGTGAGAGTCTCGCTTGCGCAGTGCGTAGTGAGAGTCGCGCTTGCGCAGTGCGTAGTGAGAGTCGCGCTTGCGCAGTGCGTAGTGAGAGTCGCGCTTGCGCAGTGCGTAGTGAGAGTCGCGCTTGCGCAGTGCGTAGTGAGAGTCGCGCTTGCGCAGTGCGTAGTGAGAGTCGCGCTTGCGCAGTGCGTAGTGAGAGTCGCGCTTGCGCAGTGCGTAGTGAGAGTCGCGCTTGCGCAGTGCGTAGTGAGAGTCGCGCTTGCGCAGTGCGTAGTGAGAGTCGCGCTTGCGCAGTGCGTAGTGAGAGTCGCGCTTGCGCAGTGCGTAGTGAGAGTCGCGCTTGCGCAGTGCGTAGTGAGAGTCGCGCTTGCGCAGTGCGTAGTGTGAGTCGCGCTTGCGCAGTGTGTAGTGAGTCACGCTTGCACAGTGTGTAGTGAGAGTCGCGCACAAGCGTGACTCACACTACACACTGCGCAAGCGAGACTCTCACTACACACTGCGCAAGCGAGACTCTCACTACACACTGCTCAAGCCTGACTCACACTACACACTGCTCAAGCCTGACTCACACTACACACTGCTCAAGCCTGACTCACACTACACACTGCGCAAGCGTGACTCACTACACACTGTGCAAGCGAGACTCACTACACACTGCGCAAGCGAGACTCACTATGTGACACCCCAGGGGTCTGGTTGCCACAGTGATAGAGATATTACGTCTGAGAGCAGGTGGGAGGTCTCTTGGTCAGGAATCCTATGCATGCCACACCTCCTGCCCAGTCCTGGGAGGGGAAGAACTTCCCCTGTATAAACCTGGGGCTGAGGCAGGGTTAGGGAGTTCAGAGGGAGAGTGCAGCCAGGAGGGCTGACAGGGAGCTGTGGCTCCGGCTGGGCCCAGCTCCTGGGCCATGCCAGAAGTAGACAAGAGAAGCAGCATAGGAAGAAACAACAGGAGCTCTGTGGGAGCAGTGTTACAAGGAGTCAGGGGCTGGCAGCTGCAGAGCTCGCCCTGACTGAGAAGATTTCTTACCGGACCCGGAGTCCGAGGCTGTGGGGACTAACTCCTACCCAGCAGCAGAATCCGTCAGGCAGGGGATTTCAGGTCCTCTGGCCAAGAAACCCGAAGGCACGGTCGCACGCATGGGACCAGCACCGCCGTCGTGGAGCGGAAGCTACTAGAAGGCCCCGAGTCACCGGCCATACGGGTGAGCACCACACGGTACACTCAGGGACGTGGGCTACTTATACTCGCTTCAAGCAAGGTAGCCAGAAGAGTATCGTTAGTTTGGGAGGCCTACAACTCCGCATGGCCAGGGGAGATCCCATCTGCTCAAGGACTTACCAGGCCCCAACCGCTAGCCAGTACTCCGGGAGGGTCTATCTTTGTCACCAGTAAAGACCCTGAACTACACCGCATCGTCTCTGAGTGGTTCCTGCTACCCCCATCATCCACGTCGGCTGCCCTGAGGCCATACCCCTCCCGTTGGGGGTTATACCATCCACGCTGCACTATCCTTCCACCGGCCTCAGCGGTCTGCCCTGCAGCGGCAGCTCCATAGCTGCATTCAACGGGTGGCGTAGTCGTCCATCATCTACCGCTGATACAGCGCCACTTAGTCTGACTCCCTGGGCACGGACCGGATCACCGCCATGAGACTACAACCCTCAAGAGATCCGGGTAAGCTCCCGCGTGCGCAACGCAGCACGACACAGGCCCAGGGGCGCGTCAAATTTTGGCGTAGTCGGCAGGATTTCGTGCCCGCAACCACCGGGTACTGCGTGCCTGAAAAAGACTGTTCAAACTTACCTGTGGTGAAGATTCCCGCCATCCGGCGCCATCTTCCGCTTCCTTCCCGCCATCGGTGGAGTTTTCCCGCCATCCGGCGCCATCTTCAGCCTTCTTCCCGCCACACGTGGAGTTTTCCCGCCATTGGACGCCATCTTGAGGACGCCGCGCGGGAAGAAGAGGGGCGTGGACTCCAAAAGCGCGCGAGAACTGAAGCCCCGCCTCACGTCCAGACGTCGCGTAAGGTCCTGGAAGGAGCCCAGCAGATGCTGACGTCACAGGAGCGCGACGGAAGGTCCTCAACCCTGACGATCCACTGCGGAGCCGCGGCCTACGGAAGAGGATCATCGCAAGGTAGGCCACGGTCCACTAGGGGGGAGAAGGATGTCGGATACGGAGGAGAGCTTCACCGCTTCAACCCCCGCCAGCGCCACCGCTGTTGCGGTCATGCCTTTCACCATGCCCTATATCCCGGGGGCAGCCTGGCTACCCCAGTACTCAGGGGAGTCACATACTCTGCATGACTTTAGAGAAAAGCTGGATAGCCTCTTCCAGGTGTACCCCCTCACAGAGGAGCAAAAAGTGAGCATCCTGGTGGCCCAATTAACCGGGGCAGCCCAAAGGGAGGTAAAGTCCTGGCCACCTGGGAGGAGGACTGTCGCAGAGATACTAACCCAGCTAACCGAGGAGGAGCTGCAGTACTACCAATACGAGGAAAGCCAAGAGGACCCGGACGGGTCTGAGGACTACCCTCAGGAGGGAGCACAAAGAGGACATAGCTACTGAAGGGAAGTAGCGTGAATAAAGAGCTGTAAATAGTTACCCGTAAGGGTACAAGGACTGCTGCTAATCAAAATATGGTCCCCGTTGGGATTAGTGAATTGTTCCCCATGTGCCCCTATCTTAAACCAGGCTGAGGACTGTGAGCAGCCATTCCTTATCCCCACTGACCGAGGACTGAGAGCGGTCGTTCTTTCCCTCTACCTGGCCGAGGACTGAGAGCGGCCATATCCTGTAAATAATTATGTGTTTCTAGTAATTTATAGGAGTCTTTGGTGGATTTACCGGGAATCCTGTGTACATAGTTGGAGCGTAACCCAGGACGGACTAAAGACTGTTAAGGACTCGGGGCAGGACAGACCCCTACCTGGTTACGTCTCCCTGTTTTGGTGAAATGGACACCTTGCTTTTCTTCAAAACTGCACCCGGTTGCGGACACGCCGTAACCATCTTTATGTGTTTTTCTTATTGTATTATTATTGTTTATACCTTGCTATGTTTTTCTAAAAATATGTTTAGTCCCGGAGTACTAAATTTCACTAGGGGGGAATGTGACACCCCAGGGGTCTGGTTGCCACAGTGATAGAGATATTACGTCTGAGAGCAGGTGGGAGGTCTCTTGGTCAGGAATCCTATGCATGCCACACCTCCTGCCCAGTCCTGGGAGGGGAAGAACTTCCCCTGTATAAACCTGGGGCTGAGGCAGGGTTAGGGAGTTCAGAGGGAGAGTGCAGCCAGGAGGGCTGACAGGGAGCTGTGGCTCCGGCTGGGCCCAGCTCCTGGGCCATGCCAGAAGTAGACAAGAGAAGCAGCATAGGAAGAAACAACAGGAGCTCTGTGGGAGCAGTGTTACAAGGAGTCAGGGGCTGGCAGCTGCAGAGCTCGCCCTGACTGAGAAGATTTCTTACCGGACCCGGAGTCCGAGGCTGTGGGGACTAACTCCTACCCAGCAGCAGAATCCGTCAGGCAGGGGATTTCAGGTCCTCTGGCCAAGAAACCCGAAGGCACGGTCGCACGCATGGGACCAGCACCGCCGTCGTGGAGCGGAAGCTACTAGAAGGCCCCGAGTCACCGGCCATACGGGTGAGCACCACACGGTACACTCAGGGACGTGGGCTACTTATACTCGCTTCAAGCAAGGTAGCCAGAAGAGTATCGTTAGTTTGGGAGGCCTACAACTCCGCATGGCCAGGGGAGATCCCATCTGCTCAAGGACTTACCAGGCCCCAACCGCTAGCCAGTACTCCGGGAGGGTCTATCTTTGTCACCAGTAAAGACCCTGAACTACACCGCATCGTCTCTGAGTGGTTCCTGCTACCCCCATCATCCACGTCGGCTGCCCTGAGGCCATACCCCTCCCGTTGGGGGTTATACCATCCACGCTGCACTATCCTTCCACCGGCCTCAGCGGTCTGCCCTGCAGCGGCAGCTCCATAGCTGCATTCAACGGGTGGCGTAGTCGTCCATCATCTACCGCTGATACAGCGCCACTTAGTCTGACTCCCTGGGCACAGACCGGATCACCGCCACGAGACTACAACCCTCAAGAGATCCGGCTCCGGGTAAGCTCCCGCGTGCGCAACGCAGCGCGACACAGGCCCAGGGGCACGTCAACTACACACTGCGCAAGCGAGACTCACTACACACTGCGCAAGTGAGACTCACACTACACACTGCGCAAGCCTGACTCACACTACACACTGCGCAAGCCTGACTCACACTACACACTGCGCAAGCCTGACTCACACTACACACTGCGCAAGCCTGACTCACACTACACACTGCGCAAGCCTGACTCACACTACACACTGCGCAAGCGAGACTCTCACTACACACTGTTCAAGCCTGACTCTCACTACAAACTGCGCAAGCGTGACTCACACTACACACTGCGCAAGCGTGACTCACACTACACACTGCACAAGCGAGACTCTCACTACACACTGCTCAAGCCTGACTCACACTACACACTGCTCAAGCCTGACTCGCACTACACACTGCTCAAGCCTGACTCGCACTACACACTGCACAAGCGTGACTCTCACTACACACTGCGCAAGCGCGACTCTCACTACACACTGCTCAAGCCTGACTCTCACTACACACTGCACAAGCGAAACTTTCACTACACACTGCACAAGCGCGACTCTCACTACACACTGCGCAAGCCTGACTCACACTACACACTGCGCAAGCCTGACTCACACTACACACTGCGCAAGCCTGACTCACACTACACACTGCGCAAGCCTGACTCACACTACACACTGCGCAAGCGAGACTCTCACTACACACTGCGCAAGCCTGACTCTCACTACACACTGCGCAAGCCTGACTCACACTACACACTGCACAAGCGAGACTCACACTACACACTGCTCAAGCCTGACTCACACTACACACTGCTCAAGCCTGACTCACACTACACACTGCGCAAGCCTGACTCACACTACACACTGCTCAAGCCTGACTCGCACTACACACTGCACAAGCCTGACTCGCACTACACACTGCACAAGCGTGACTCTCACTACACACTGCGCAAGCGCGACTCTCACTACACACTGCTCAAGCCTGACTCTCACTACACACTGCACAAGCGCGACTCTCACTACACACTGCGCAAGCGTGACTCACACTAGACACTGCGCAAGCAAGACTCACACTACACAACACACTGCGCAAGCGCGACTCACTACACACTGCGCAAGCGCGGAATTTGAACGCTAATATTCATGTGACGTCGCCACAAACCCGGGGACATAATTCAAATTGAATGTGCAGCGACAAACCGGACTGAATGCGACGAAGAAAATCCCTGTGACTGAAAGAGCAAGTAAGATATAAATATATAAAGTGTTTTTTGATTATAGTGCCAATTTTCATGAAAAAAGCGTGTACTGATGCTCACTACATCACTAACAACCACCTGGGGACAGTTTACATGCTCCAAATGAGGTGACAGGTTCCGTTTAACTGGACTCTCTTAAAAGGAGTTGTACAGGATTAGAAAAACCATAAAAAAAAAACCTTCATATAATTCAGTATACGGTAATCATTCAAGATATATAAACATAATACGCAATAATCTCCCTGCTAAACACTTATTCTGTACTGATCCTGAGTTACATCCTGTATTATACTCCAGAGCTGCACTCACTATTCTGCTGCTGCAGTCACTGTGTACATACATTACTGATCCTGAGTTACATCCTATATTATACTCCAGAGCTGCACTCACTATTCTGCTGGTGCAGTCACTGTGTACATACATTACATTACTGATCCTGTACTGATCCTGAGTTACATCCTGTATTATACTCCAGAGCTGCACTGACTATTCTGCTGGTGCAGTCACTGTGTACATACATTACATTACTTATCCTGTACTGATCCTGAGTTACACCCTGTATTATACTCCAGAGCTGCACTCACTATTCTGCTGGTGCAGTCTCTGTGTACATACATTACATTACTGATCCTGAGTTACATCCTGTATTATACTCCAGAGCTGCACTCACTATTCTGCTGCTGCAGTCACTGTGTACATACATTACATTACTGATCCTGCACTGATCCTGAGTTACAGCCTGTATTATACTCCAGAGCTGCACTCACTATTCTGCTGGTGCCATCACTGTGTACATACATTACATTACTGATCCGGAGTTACATCCTGTATTATACTCCAGAGCTGCACTCACTATTCTGCTGGTTCAGTCACTGTGTACATACATTACATTACTTATCCTGTACTGATCCTGAGTTACAGCCTGTATTATACTCCAGAGCTGCACTCACTATTCAGCTGCTGCAGTCACTGTGTACATACATTACATTACTTATCCTGTACTGATCCTGAGTTACAGCCTGTATTATACTCCAGAGCTGCACTCACTATTCTGCTGGTGCAGTCACTGTGTACATACATTACATTACTGATCCTGAGTTACATCCTGTATTATACTCCAGAGCTGCACTCACTATTCTGCTGGTGCAGTCACTGTGTACATACATTACAATACTGATCCTGTCCTGATCCTGAGTTACATCCTGTATTATACTCCAGAGCTGCACTCACTATTCTGCTGGTGCAGTCACTGTGTACACACATTACTGATCCTGTACTGATCCTGAGTTACATCCTGTATTATTCTCCAGAGCTGCACTCACTATTCTGCTGGTGCAGTCACTGTGTACATACATTACATTAGTGATCCTGTCCTGATCCTGAGTTACATCCTGTATTATACTCCAGAGCTGCACTCACTATTCTGCTGGTGCAGTCACTGTGTACATACATTACATTACTGATCCTGTCCTGATCCTGAGTTACATCCTGTATTATAATCCAGAGCTGCGCTCACTATTCTGCTGGTGCAGTCTCTGTGTACATACATTACATTACTGATCCTGCACTGATCCTGAGTTACATCCTGTATTATGCTCCAGAGCTGCACTCACTATTCTGCTGGTGCAGTCACTGTGTACATACATTACATTACTGATCCTGTACTGATCCTGAGTTACATCCTGTATTATACTCCAGAGCTGCACTCACTATTTTGCTGGTGCAGTCACTGTGTACATACATTACATTACTGATCCTGCACTGATCCTGAGTTACATCCTGTATTATACTCCAGAGCTGCACTCACTATTCTGCTGGTGCAGTCACTGTGTACATACATTACATTACTGATCCTGAATTACATCCTGTATTATACTCCAGAGCTGCACTCAATATTCTGCTGGTGCAGTCACTGTGTACATACATTACATTACTGATCCTGTACTGATCCTGAGTTACATCCTGTATTATACTCCAGAGCTGCACTGACTATTCTGCTGGTGCAGTCACTGTGTACATACATTACATTACTTATCCTGTACTGATCCTGAGTTACACCCTGTATTATACTCCAGAGCTGCACTCACTATTCTGCTGGTGCAGTCTCTGTGTACATACATTACATTACTGATCCTGAGTTACATCCTGTATTATACTCCAGAGCTGCACTCACTATTCTGCTGCTGCAGTCACTGTGTACATACATTACATTACTGATCCTGCACTGATCCTGAGTTACAGCCTGTATTATACTCCAGAGCTGCACTCACTATTCTGCTGGTGCCATCACTGTGTACATACATTACATTACTGATCCGGAGTTACATCCTGTATTATACTCCAGAGCTGCACTCACTATTCTGCTGGTTCAGTCACTGTGTACATACATTACATTACTTATCCTGTACTGATCCTGAGTTACAGCCTGTATTATACTCCAGAGCTGCACTCACTATTCAGCTGCTGCAGTCACTGTGTACATACATTACTTATCCTGTACTGATCCTGAGTTACAGCCTGTATTATACTCCAGAGCTGCACTCACTATTCTGCTGGTGCAGTCACTGTGTACATACATTACATTACTGATCCTGAGTTACATCCTGTATTATACTCCAGAGCTGCACTCACTATTCTGCTGGTGCAGTCACTGTGTACATACATTACAATACTGATCCTGTCCTGATCCTGAGTTACATCCTGTATTATACTCCAGAGCTGCACTCACTATTCTGCTGGTGCAGTCACTGTGTACATACATTACAATACTGATCCTGTCCTGATCCTGAGTTACATCCTGTATTATACTCCAGAGCTGCACTCACTATTCTGCTGGTGCAGTCACTGTGTACACACATTACTGATCCTGTACTGATCCTGAGTTACATCCTGTATTATTCTCCAGAGCTGCACTCACTATTCTGCTGGTGCAGTCACTGTGTACATACATTACATTACTGATCCTGTCCTGATCCTGAGTTACATCCTGTATTATACTCCAGAGCTGCACTCACTATTCTGCTGGTGCAGTCACTGTGTACATACATTACATTACTGATCCTGTCCTGATCCTGAGTTACATCCTGTATTATAATCCAGAGCTGCGCTCACTATTCTGCTGGTGCAGTCTCTGTGTACATACATTACATTACTGATCCTGCACTGATCCTGAGTTACATCCTGCATTATGCTCCAGAGCTGCACTCACTATTCTGCTGGTGCAGTCACTGTGTACATACATTACATTACTGATCCTGAGTTACATCCTGTATTATACTCCAGAGCTGCACTCACTATTTTGCTGGTGCAGTCACTGTGTACATACATTACATTACTGATCCTGCACTGATCCTGAGTTACATCCTGTATTATACTCCAGAGCTGCACTCACTATTCTGCTGGTGCAGTCACTGTGTACATACATTACATTACTGATCCTGAATTACATCCTGTATTATACTCCAGAGCTGCACTCACTATTCTGCTGGTGCAGTCACTGTGTACATACATTACATTACTGATCCTGTACTGATCCTGAGTTACATCCTGTATTATACTCCAGAGCTGCACTCACTATTCTGCTGGTGCAGTCACTGTGTACATACATTACATTACTGATCCTGTACTGATCCTGAGTTACATCCTGTATTATACTCCAGAGCTGCACTCACTATTCTGCTGGTGCGGTCGCTCTGTACATACATTACATTACTGATCCTGTACTGATCCTGAGTTACATCCTGTATTATACTCCAGAGCTGCACTCACTATTCTGCTGGTGCAGTCACTGTGTACATACATTACATTACTGATCCTGAATTACATCCTGTATTATACTCCAGAGCTGCACTCACTATTCTGCTGGTGCAGTCACTGTGTACATACATTACATTACTGATCCTGTACTGATCCTGAGTTACATCCTGTATTATACTCCAGAGCTGCACTCACTATTCTGCTGGTGCAGTCACTGTGTACATACATTACATTACTGATCCTGTACTGATCCTGAGTTACATCCTGTATTATGCTCCAGAGCTGCACTCACTATTCTGCTGGTGCAGTCTCTGTGTACATACATTACATTACTGATCCTGTACTGATCCTGAGTTACATCCTGTATTATACTCCAGAGCTGCACTCACTATTCTGCTGGTGCAGTCACTGTGTACATACATTACATTACTGATCCTGCACTGATCCTGAGTTACATCCTGTATTATACTCCAGAGCTGCACTCACTATTCTGCTGGTGCAGTCACTGTGTACATACATTACATTACTGATCCTGTACTGATCCTGAGTTACATCCTGTATTATACTCCAGAGCTGCACTCACTATTCTGCTGGTGCAGTCACTGTGTACGTACATTACTTATCCTGTACTGATCCTGAGTTACATCCTGTATTATACTCCAGAGCTGCACTCACTATTCTGCTGCTGCAGTCACTGTGTACATACATTACATTACTGATCCTGAGTTACATCCTGTATTATACTCCAGAGCTGCACTCACTATTCTGCTGGTGCAATCACTGTGTACATACATTACATTACTGATCCTGAGTTACATCCTGTATTATACTCCAGAGCTGCACTCACTATTCTACTGGTGCAGTCACTGTGCACATACATTACATTACTGATCCTGTACTGATCGTGAGTTACAGCCTGTATTATACTCCAGAGCTGCACTCACTATTCTGCTGGTGCAGTCACTGTGTACATACATTACATTACTGATCCTGAGTTACATCCTGTATTATACTCCAGAGCTGCACTCACTATTCTGCTGGTGCAGTCACTGTGTACATACATTACATTACTGATCCTGAGTTACATCCTGTATTATACTCCAGAGCTGCACTCACTATTCTGCTGGTGCAGTCACTGTGTATATACATTACATTACTGATCCTGAGTTACCTCCTGTATTATACTTCAGAGCTGCACTCACTATTCTGCTGGTGCAGTCACTGTGTACATATATTACATTACTGATCCTGAGTTACATCCTGTATTATACTCCAGAGCTGCACTCACTATTCTGCTGCTGCAGTCACTGTGTACATACATTACATTACTGACCCTGAGTTACATCCTGTATTATACTCCAGAGCTGCACTCACTATTCTGCTGGAGCAGTCACTGTGTACATACATTACATTACTTATCCTGTACTGATCCTGAGTTACATCCTGTATTATACTCCAGAGCTGCACTCACTATTCTGCTGCTGCAGTCACTGTGTACATACATTACATTACTGACCCTGAGTTACATCCTGTATAATACTCCAGAGCTGCACTCACTATTCTGCTGGTGCAGTCACTGTGTACATACATTACATTACTGATCCTGCACTGATCCTGAGTTACATCCTGTATTATACTCCAGAGCTGCACTCACTATTCTGCTGGTGCAGTCACTGTGTACATACATTATATTACTGATCCTGAGTTACATCCTGTATTATACTCCAGAGCTGCACTCACTATTCTGCTGCTGCAGTCACTGTGTACATACATTACATTACTGATCCTGAGTTACATCCTGTATTATACTCCAGAGCTGCACTCACTATTCTGCTGCTGCAGTCACTGTGTACATACATTACATTACTGACCCTGAGTTACATCCTGTATAATACTCCAGAGCTGCACTCACTATTCTGCTGGTGCAGTCACTGTGTACATACATTACATTACTGATCCTGCACTGATCCTGAGTTACATCCTGTATTATACTCCAGAGCTGCACTCACTATTCTGCTGGTGCAGTCACTGTGTACATACATTATATTACTGATCCTGAGTTACATCCTGTATTATACTCCAGAGCTGCACTCACTATTCTGCTGCTGCAGTCACTGTGTACATACATTACATTACTGACCCTGAGTTACATCCTGTATAATACTCCAGAGCTGCACTCACTATTCTGCTGGTGCAGTCACTGTGCACATACATTACATTACTGATCCTGTACTGATCCTGAGTTACAGCCTGTATTATACCCCAGAGCTGCACTCACTATTCTGCTGCTGCAGTCACTGTGTACATACATTACATTACTGATTCCGAGTTACATCCTGTATTATACTCCAGAGCTGCACTCACTATTCTGCCAATTTTCCTTAGTAATATTTTACAAGCTTATATACAGTATATTGATGTAAAAGCCCTTCAACATCTTTATCTGCAAAAAAAAGGTGAAATAATGAATATAATGGTTGAAGGATAAAAATAGAAAACCTCATGAAATTTATTGATAATGACCGCCAATACGACTTATAACTGACCTGCGATATAAGAGACTAGCAGCCCCCGACAGGTGACAATCCAGCCGCTGTCACCTGTCCACTAAGGCTGACAGCTTGCTGCATCAGCCACCATCAGTGTTGGCACGACCATGGCTGTTTACCCCCTTAAATATTGCTGGCAATAGTGACTACAGCATCTATATGGTTAACAGAGTGTGGGGGGCTTCCTCTTTAACCCCATCAGCACCCTGAGACAGTGTTGTCCTGATGTTTACTATGGCACTTTGTGGCCAAATAATTTCCAGCTATAGCGGCCTGTTCAGAAGATAGAAACATTTAGGTGATAAAAATACATTTTTTCATTCCAGTCATGTCACTTTGCATTAATTCCTGAAAAGCACCTGAAGGGTTAATAAACTACCTCTAAGCCATTTTGAATACATTGGAGGGGTGCGGTTTTTAAAATAGTGTCAGTTTTGTGGGTTTCCAATATATAGGACCCCCAAAGTCATTTCAAAACTGAACAGGTCCCTAAAAAAAAAATACGTTTTGCAAATTTCGTTGAAAAGAATGAAAAATTACTGCTACATTTTTAAACCTTCTAAAATGTTAACAAAATAAAACAACGCTTTACAAATGGTGCTGATGTAAAGCAGACATGAGGGAAATGTAATTTTTTAATGTTTTTGTGTGCTATGACTATTGGGATTAAAGGGATAGTCATTCAAAGTTTGAAAATTTAAATTTTTTGGAAATTTTGTCACATTTCTGATATTTTTTATAAATAAACACAAAACATATATGAACCTAAATTTACCATTATCACAAAGTATCATGTGTCACAAAAAAAAATATCTCGAAATCAATGGGATATGTTGAAGCATTACTACATAAAGTGACATGTCAGATATCAAAAATTTGGCCTAGTCATTAAAGGGTTAAAATAATGACCATCCTGAAAAATAAAATATCCGCCAAGTCCCTAAAGCTCTAAAACAGAACAGGGAGATACATACTAACAGCAATTGCCTCAAAAAAAGCTCTGAAATAAGTTATCCAGGAATGGAAAAATACGGTTGTGTACTTCATAGAACAGCGCCACCATAGTCCACAGACGGTGTCTGGTATTGCAACTCAATCCTATTTACATCATTGGACCTGAACTTCATTAACAGGAATAATCTGTTACACAGTTTCTGGCAAAAAGAGTAATGTTTCTTGGAGAAAAAAAAAGTTTTTGAAGTTTTTTTTTTTTTTTTTTTTTTTAAAGTTTGGTCACAACTAAAGCAGCCCCTACAAAAATTTCTTGTAAGGAAGCGGTAAATGTAGAACTATACATTTTGGGAAAGGCAAATTCCTCGCCCCGTATCTCCATGGTTACTGTGTTTGTCGTGTGCATTGGTTTTTGTTTTCTGTTCTATTTTTTGTAATAAAGGAAGGAAATTACTCGGATTATATCAGCAATCGCATCTTCCTGTCCTGCATTGTTTTTCTCGACCGTGCGAGCATTTCGCGGACGCAGACCTATTTGTAAATTGTTGATTTTATCTACAGATGTAGCAGAGCTGAAGCAAGTCATTTCACTTCTAAAAGTGTGAAATGTCAAGACGTTGAGGATTAAGGTGGCAGTTTACCGGCAGTCCCATGAAAAACCATTGTGATATGAAGGAAAGACCCGCTGAGCTCTGGATGCAAGGAGAAAAAAGGCCGAGGCGTGACGCCCATCTGCTCAAGATAAACAGGAGATGAAAGCGTGCTTCTTGGACGTTTCTATAAAGACGCTCCTTGTTTTTGCAAATATAATGAAGTCAAGATGTATCCAAATATAAATTCAACTTTTGCTAACACACGAGGCGTTGTAAGGTCGGGGGTGACTTCTGCAGGTTTAAAGACCCCTGTTCCACTGCCTTATGGGTGGATTAATACGTGGCAGAAATTTCTGGAATTAAAAATCAGTTCCTTACAAGAATCGTGTTTGGTTCCGCAACAAAGACTTGGATATTTGTAATCCATGGTCAGATGAATGGAACAATTGAGGTGTTTTACTACATTCAGATTTAATCAGCCACCACTAGAGGGAGCCCACTACATACAGATTTATACAGCCACCACTAGAGGGGAGCTCACTACATACAGATTTATACAGCCACCACTAGAGGGAGCCCACTAGATACAGATTTATACAGCCACCACTAGAGGGAGCTCACTACATGCAGATTTATACAGCCACCACTAGGGGGAGCTCACTACATACAGAGTTATACAGTCACCACTAGAGGGAACCCACTACATACAGATTTATACAGCCATCACTAGAGGGAGCTCACTACATACAGATTTATACAGCCACCACTAGGGGGAGCCCACTACATACAGATTTATACAGCCACCACTAGGGGGAGCCCACTAAATACAGATTTATACAGCCACCACTAGAGGGAACGCACTACATGCAGAGTTATAAAGTCACCACTAGAGGGAACGCACTACATACAGATTTATACAGCCATCACTAGAGGGAGCTCACTACATACAGATTTATACAGCCACCACTAGAGGGAGCCCACTAGATACAGATTTATACAGCCACCACTAGAGGGAGCTCACTACATGCAGATTTATACAGCCACCACTAGGGGGAGCTCACTACATACAGAGTTATACAGTCACCACTAGAGGGAGCTCACTATATACAGATTTATACAGCCACCACTAGAGGGAGCTCACTACATACAGATTTATACAGCCACCACTAGAGGGAGCCCACTAGATACAGATTTATACAGCCACCACTAGAGGGAGCTCACTACATGCAGATTTATACAGCCACCACTAGGGGGAGCTCACTACATACAGAGTTATACAGTCACCACTAGAGGGAACCCACTACATACAGATTTATACAGCCATCACTAGAGGGAGCTCACTACATACAGATTTATACAGCCACCACTAGGGGGAGCCCACTACATACAGATTTATACAGCCACCACTAGGGGGAGCCCACTAAATACAGATTTATACAGCCACCACTAGAGGGAACGCACTACATGCAGAGTTATAAAGTCACCACTAGAGGGAACGCACTACATACAGATTTATACAGCCATCACTAGAGGGAGCTCACTACATACAGATTTATACAGCCACCACTAGAGGGAGCCCACTAGATACAGATTTATACAGCCACCACTAGAGGGAGCTCACTACATGCAGATTTATACAGCCACCACTAGGGGGAGCTCACTACATACAGAGTTATACAGTCACCACTAGAGGGAGCTCACTATATACAGATTTATACAGCCACCACTAGAGGGAGCTCACTACATACAGATTTATACAGCCACCACTAGAGGGAGCCCACTAGATACAGATTTATACAGCCACCACTAGAGGGAGCTCACTACATGCAGATTTATACAGCCACCACTAGGGGGAGCTCACTACATACAGAGTTATACAGTCACCACTAGAGGGAACCCACTACATACAGATTTATACAGCCATCACTAGAGGGAGCTCACTACATACAGATTTATACAGCCACCACTAGGGGGAGCCCACTACATACAGATTTATACAGCCACCACTAGGGGGAGCCCACTAAATACAGATTTATACAGCCACCACTAGAGGGAACGCACTACATGCAGAGTTATAAAGTCACCACTAGAGGGAACGCACTACATACAGATTTATACAGCCATCACTAGAGGGAGCTCACTACATACAGATTTATACAGCCACCACTAGAGGGAGCCCACTAGATACAGATTTATACAGCCACCACTAGAGGGAGCTCACTACATGCAGATTTATACAGCCACCACTAGGGGGAGCTCACTACATACAGAGTTATACAGTCACCACTAGAGGGAACCCACTACATACAGATTTATACAGCCATCACTAGAGGGAGCTCACTACATACAGATTTATACAGCCACCACTAGGGGGAGCCCACTACATACAGATTTATACAGCCACCACTAGGGGGAGCCCACTAAATACAGATTTATACAGCCACCACTAGAGGGAACTCACTACATACAGAGTTATAAAGTCACCACTAGAGGGAACGCACTACATACAGATTTATACAGCCATCACTAGAGGGAGCTCACTACATACAGATTTATACAGCCACCACTAGAGGGAGCTCACTACATGCAGATTTATACAGCCACCACTAGGGGGAGCTCACTACATACAGAGTTATACAGTCACCACTAGAGGGAACCCACTACATACAGATTTATACAGCCATCACTAGAGGGAGCTCACTACATACAGATTTATACAGCCACCACTAGGGGGAGCCCACTACATACAGATTTATACAGCCACCACTAGGGGGAGCCCACTAAATACAGATTTATACAGCCACCACTAGAGGGAACTCACTACATACAGAGTTATAAAGTCACCACTAGAGGGAACCCACTACATACAGATTTATACAGCCATCACTAGAGGGAGCTCACTACATACAGATTTATACAGCCACCACTAGGGGGAGCTCACTACATACAGAGTTATACAGTCACCACTAGAGGGAACCCACTACATACAGATTTATACAGCCATCACTAGAAGGAGCTCACTACATACAGATTTATACAGCCACCACTAGGGGGAGCTCACTACATACAGATTTATACAGCCACCACTAGAGGGAGCTCACTACATACAGATTTATACAGCCACCACTAGAGGGAGCTCACTACATACAGATTTATACAGTCACCACTAGAGGGAGCTCACTACATACAGATTTATACAGCCACCACTAGAGGGAGCTCACTGCATACAGATTTATACAGCCACCACTAGGGGGAGCTCACTACGTACAGATTTATACAGCCACCACTAGGGGGAGCTCACTACATACAGATTTATACAGCCACCACTAGGGGGAGCTCACTACATACAGATTTATACAGCCACCACTAGAGGGAACTCACTACATACAGATTTATACAGCCACCACTAGGGGGAGCTCACTACATACAGATTTATACAGCCACCACTAGAGGGAACTCACTACGTACAGATTTATACAGCCACCACTAGAGGGAGCTCACTAGATACAGATTTATACAGCCACCACTAGGGGGAGCTCACTACATACAGAGTTATACAGTCACCACTAGAGGGAACCCACTACATACAGATTTATACAGCCATCACTAGAAGGAGCTCACTACATACAGATTTATACAGCCACCACTAGGGGGAGCCCACTACATACAGATTTATACAGCCACCACTAGAGGGAGCTCACTACGTACAGATTTATACAGCCACCACTAGGGGGAGCTCACTACGTACAGATTTATACAGCCACGACTAGGGGGAGCTCACTACATACAGATTTATACAGCCATCACTAGGGGGAGCTCACTACATACAGATTTATACAGCCATCACTAGGGGGAGCCCACTACATACAGATTTATACAGCCACCACTAGGGGGAGCTCACTACATACAGATTTATACAGCCATCACTAGAGGGAGCTCACTACATACAGATTTATACAGCCACCACTAGGGGGAGATCACTACATACAGATTTATACAGCCACCACTAGGGGGAGATCACTACATACAGATTTATACAGCCACCACTAGGGGGAGATCACTACATACAGATTTATACAGCCACCACTAGGGGGAGATCACTACATACAGATTTATACAGTCACCACTAGGGGGGGGAGCTCACTACATACAGATTTATACAGCCACCACTAGGGGGAGCTCACTACATACAGATTTATACAGCCACCACTAGGGGGAGCTCACTACATACAGATTTATACAGCCATCACTAGAGGGAGCTCACTACATACAGATTTATACAGCCATCACTAGAGGGAGCCCACTACATACAGATTTATACAGCCACCACTAGGGGGAGCTCACTACATCCAGATTTATACAGCCACCACTAGAGGGAGCTCACTACATACCGAGTTATACAGCCACCACTAGGGGGAGCTCACTCACTACATACAGATTTATACAGCCACCACTAGAGGGAGCTCACTACATACAGATTTATACAGTCTCCACTAGGGGGAGCTCACTACATACAGATTTATACAGCCACCACTAGAGGGAGCTCACTACATACAGATTTATACAGCCATCACTAGAGGGAGCCCACTACATACAGATTTATACAGCCACCACTAGAGGGAGTCCACTACATACAGATTTATACAGCCACCACTAGAGGGTGCCCACTACATACAGATTTATACAGCCATCACCACTAGAGGGAGCTCACTACATACAGATTTATACAGCCATCACTAGAGGGAGCTCACTACATACAGATTTATACAGCCACCACTAGGGGGAGCTCGCTGCATACAGATTTATACAGACACCACTAGAGGGAGCTCAGTACATACAGATTTATACAGCCACCACTAACGGAAGCTCACTATATGCAGAATTATACAGCCACCATTAGATGGAGCTCATTACATAGGGATTTATACAGCCACCACTAGAGGGAGCCCACTACATACAGCTTTATACACCCACCACTAGAGACAGCCTACAATATACAGATTTATACAGCCACCAGGAGATCACTACATACAGATTTATACAGCCACCACTAGATGGAGCTCATTACATAGGGATTTATACAGCCACCACCAGGGGGAGTTCACAACATATAGATTTATACAGCCACCACTAGAGGGAGCTCACTATATACAGATTTATATAGTCACTAGTAAGGGGAGGGCACCGCTTTTGAACTTAGAGTTTCTTTTGGGCAGCAGCCTAAAACTATACACCTGTCTGGTGTACACGCTCCTCTCAGCTCCGGTATGGCTGGTCACTCTCTGCCTCGAGACAACACAAGGGTAGATGGCAATTCCAGTAGCAACTTCCAGGATGGCCACTTTGGACCTGCTGACCACTGTGCAGATCAAGCAGGCCCCGCTGGCCCCAAAATTTTCTTAACCTTCAAAGTGACTCAAAATAGTTTATTTGTATGTAAGTTAACATGCTGATTTAAAGGCTAGTATCTCTCAATCTAGCAAATCCTAATGTCCAATTTGACAGGATAAATGGAATTATACTGTAAATAGATATAACTAAATAATAATTTAAGGTTACCTGCACATGCCGCTGGTAGCGCTCACTATATAAGGCTTCCAGGCTTCTTACAGCTTCTAATAAAACCATATGTACTGAGCTCCTACTAGTGGTGGCTCCATAAGAAGTGAGCTCAATATACTGGTGGCTGTATAAATCTGTATGCCTTGAGCTCTATCTAGTGGTGGCTGTATAAACCTATATGCCGTGAGCTCCCTCTAGTGGTGGTGGTATGAACCTTAATGCTGTGAGCTCCACTTAGTGGTAGCCAGGGTCGCCATCAGGGCATTACTGCCCTTACTGCTGTATGGGGCCCAGTGAATAGCAGTAAAGAGCGTGGGCCTGGTCCAGGGCCCCCTTTCTCTTGTGCTTCTGCTCATTGGGCCCCGGGGCATCCTGTGCCTGCTTGCTGCCGCTGTCATCGTATGTCTCCTCTGCGCAGGGAGCCTTGGTGTTAGAACCCTCCTGTTAGTTTTTTCTATCTTGTGTTTTGCGGTCACGTGACCATCTGCCATTATATTCCAGCTCCGCCCTTCTGGCAGTGCTGGAATTCAGTGTTCTACTGTCTCTCTAGCCAGGTGCTTCTGTGCCTTTCTCTGTCAAGTTCGCTTGGTCCTCTGGGACCTCTAGTACTGTTTGTCAGTTTGTCTTTTTGTGTTCTGCAACAACTTCTGTTTAGGAGGTGTCCCTTTTTTGTCCCAGTCCTTAGTTCTTTTAGGGACCCCTCCCTTAATTCTATAGGTCTTCGTTCAGACTAGCCGAGGACTAAGGCGGGTCTGTTCACAAGGAACAGGCAGCCTGCTACATCGTAGGGATTCAGCTTAGTCTTACTGTAGGGACAGCTTTCCCCTATCTTTCCTTAGTACATGTTGCAGATCATAACACTTGGAGCTGCACGGCCATCAAAACTGAACGGCCGTGCAGTTCCAGGTGAGTTCCTCCTCCCCTTCAGTGACACGGCCATTCGCGATGACATCATCGCATACTCTCCGGCATTGAGCGCAAGGATGCTGCCAGTCCAGAAGTGGAGCAGCAGGGATCGCATAAAAGGTAAGTATGAAAATTTAATTTTTTTTAATAGAATTAAATGGTCTTGTGGGAGAGCACATGAAGAACTGGGAGTGGGGAGAGCACATGATGAACAGGGAGTGGGGGTGGGGAGAGCTAATGATGAACTGGGAGTGGGGAGAGCTAATGACGAACTAGGAGTGGGGAGAGCACATGATGAAGTGGGGGGTGGGGAGAAAACAATGAAATGGGAGTGGGGGGTGGGGAGAGCACATGATGAACTGGGAGTGGGGAGAGAACAATTAACTGGGAGTGGAGGGTGGGAAGAGCACATGATGAACTGGGAGTGTGGGGTGAGGAGAGTGACGCGCCCCCTGGGCCTGTGCTGCTGCTGCTGTGCAGGGGGAATACCCGGAACCGGATCGCTGGGATGCTGGGGGTTGTAGTCTCCTTGTGGCGGTGACCCGGTCCGTGCCCAGGGTGGTCAAACCAGTGGCAGTCTAATTGTTGAAATAAGTGTCCGACTATGCCACCCGTGGATTGCGGTCAGTGGGGACCGCCGCTGCGCTGCCGACCGCTGAGGCTGATGTTGGTTGCGCAGCCGAGTATGGGATAACTCCCCACGGGAGGAGTATTGCCTCAGGGCAGCTAATGTGGATGATGATGGGAGTGATGGTGTGAGGGTCCCAGTGCTAATGGTGCTGGAGCGGCAAGGAATCACAGAGACGTGAGGTGCAGTTCAGGGTCTTTACTGATGGTACAAGACAGACCCTCCCGGGAGTACTGGCTAGTATAAGGGGCCTGGTCAGTCTGCAAGCAAGCAGGAGTTCCCCTGGCCAGGTGGAGTTGTAGGCCTCCCCGTTAATCTGCACTCTTCCTGGCTACCTTGCTGTCAGCGGTTACAAGTAGCCCACATCCCTGAGTATACCGTGTGGTGCTCACCCGTATGGCTGGTGACTTGGGGCCTTCTGTTAGCCTCCGCTCCTGGATGGCGGCGCTGGTCCCTTCTCTGTGACTGAGCCTCCGGGCTTCTATGGCCAGAGGACCTGGAATCCCCTGCCGGCTGGTTTCTGCTGCTGGACCTGGATGTCCCCACAGTCTCGGACTCCTGTGTCCGGTTTTAGTATCTTCGTCCAGGGCGAACTCTGCTCAGCTCCAGCCCCTGGACTTCAGCTACTGCTCCTCCAGAGCTCCTGATCTCACTTTCCCTGTGTCTGCAGCTTCACTCTGACTCTGACTCAGACTGCTCTAATCCCGCCCAGACCCAGTTTATAAGGGCAGATTCCTCCCCTCCCAGGTCTGGGCGGACCGTGTTGCATGCTTAGGGATCCTGACCAGAGAAACCTCCCACTTGCTCTCAGACATAATATCTCTATTACTGTGGCAACCAGACCCCTGGGGTGTCACATTCCCCCCTAGTAAATTTTAGTACTCCGGGACTAAACACATTTTCTTTTTTTTTTTTTAAAGAAACATAAATACAAGGTATAACAATAACAAGACAACATATTTACAAGAAGCTTTAGTCTGTAGAGGTCACGGCGTTTCCGTGACCGGGTGTCCATATCACCCAAGGTGAAGTCTTGGCACAGAATAGGGGACCTGTCCAAAGCAAACCCCTTGCGTTGGCCTTGGGCGTGGCTGCAAGGGCAGACTAACTACTTTGGGCCGCAAGTAGGCCACGCCAGACAGGTTTTCTCTTCTGCGGCCGTCTTCGCAAGAGGCACCCAGGTGCAACTATCTACAATGTAGTTCCGGTTATTCAGCGTCCATAACCTGTCAGTCCAAATAAACCTGAAGGGTAACTAGAGAAACATAATTAATAAACAGGCAACAAACAAACCATTTTCAACATTTGCAGTTTACAGGTAAATTCACATTACAGGTTAGATTCTCCAGCGAGCGGGCATCTGACCTCTAGTGACTCTAGTGGACCTACGGAGCTCACTAACTGGTTCTGCACTACAGGGTGTAGGAGGTGTTATGGGCAAGCTGGGCAGCTTTCTGCGCACTCTTTGGCTCACTAGGGGCACAGCAGGCTCACTACTAGCAGAGGGTTGATCCTCCTGTACTTCTGGTGTGGACTCTTCTGCCTCTTGGGCCGGCTGCTCTTCCAGCTCTACCGGTTCCTCTGTAGGCACTTGCGGGGCTGGCTGGAGAAAGGTGAGGACGGGTACCACGACAGCGCCGTTTACTTGTGTCCAAGACCGGGGGAAGTCTCCGAGTACGGTACTGATCATTTCTTCCCTTTCCTCTGCGGGTTGAGGGTTTTCTTGATCTTCTTCAGGGCTTTGCAGCTGCTCGGGACACTTCTTCAGGTGGTCTCTGGAGACAATGGCTGTGGTTTCTCCTCCATCCTTACTGATTACGCAGATTTTTGGGTTCTCATGGCTTGATGGCAGTACGGTGTACGGGTCCTTCTCCCACTGGTCGTCCAACTTGTGGAGCCGCCTCTTCCTCTTCAAGACCTGCTCTCCAGGTACCAGCGGAACAGCGGGAGCATACTGGTTATAAGCCTTCTCTTGCCTTTCTCTAGCTTGAGACAGATTTCGCTCGACGCTCTCCTGCACTTTCCGATACTGCTGCTGCCGTTCTGTATCCCAGTCTGCCTCTGGCGAGGTGTCCTCAGGCGTCAGGACTCCCATATCCAGGTCAATAGGCACCTTACCAGGTCTTGCTCTCATTAGGTAAGCCGGGGTACAGTTGGTGGAACCTACAGGGATGTGGTTATACAGGTCCACCAGATCGGGCAGTTTCTCAGGCCACAGACTGCGTTCTTCCAGGGGCAGTGTTTTTAGCAGATCTATCACCACCTGGTTCATCTTCTCGCAGAGTCCATTGGTTTGAGGGTGATAGGGCGTTGTTCTTATCTTCTTGCAGCCATACAGGTTGCAGAACTCCTGGAAGACCTCCGCTTCGAAGGCTGGTCCTTGGTCTGTCAGCACTTGGTCCGGGTACCCGTGTGGACGGCAGAAGTGCTGCTGGAAGGCTCTAGCCGCTGTTTGAGCCGTTAAGTCCTTAACCGGGACCACCACCAGGAACCGGGAGTAATGATCCACAATTGTGAGGGCGTAGACATACCCAGATCTGCTTGGAGCCAGTTTCACATGGTCCAGGGCTACCAGTTCCAGTGGCTGTCTGGTGATGATGGGCTGCAAGGGAGTCTTCTGGCTGGCACGGTCCTTTCTTCTCAGGTGGCACGGGCCACAGTCTCTGCACCACCTCTCGATGGCTCCTCTCATGCCTACCCAGTAGAACCGTTCACACAACAAGAACTCCAGCTTCTTCCATCCGAAATGCCCCGCTCCGTTGTGGTATGCCTCCAGAATCATAGCCGCGTCTCGTCTTGGGACCACTACCTGCCAGGTCAACTCATGTGTTCGAGAGTTAACCATTCTCCGGCACAGCTTCTCCCTGTAGAGGAACAGCTTACTTTTCTCCTTCCACAGTTGCTTGGTCTCCTCTGGAGCGTCTGGGTCAAGACTGGCATCGGCCTGGGTCAGCATTTCCTTCACCAAACGGACTGCAGGATCACTGTCTTGCGTCTCCGCCCAGTTGTAGTGGGGCAAGGGATTGAACGTCACGGAGCGCCTGTCCTTCACACGGTGGGAATACAGGGTAATCCCATGACGGTGGAACGCAGGGAGCTCAACTTCTTCCAGATCTTCTGGATCTTCCCCTACATCCGGTAAGTTCGGCATTCTAGACAGAGCATCCGCGTTGGCATTTGAGCGTCCTGCCCGGTATTTGATGGTGAATTCAAAGTTGGACAGGCGGGCCATCCATCTCTGTTCCAGGGCACCGAGCCTTGCAGTGTCCAGGTGTGTCAACGGGTTGTTATCCGTGTACACTGTGAATTTGGAGGAGGCAAGGTAATGCTTGAAACGTTCGGTCACTGCCCACACTACTGCCAGGAACTCCAGCTTGAATGAGCTATAATTCTCAGGGTTCCTCTCCGTGGGCCGTAGCTTTCGGCTGGCGTAAGCGATTACCCGTTCTTTCCCCTGCTGGATCTGGGACAGTACGGCTCCTAGCCCGATGTTGCTTGCGTCCGTGTGGAGGATAAAGGGCTGGCTGTAGTCTGGATATGCCAGGATTTCATCCCCCGTGAGGGCCATCTTCAGCTGGCAGAAGGACTCCTCTTCCAGCTTTTCCCACCTGAAGGGCGGCTTCTGGTTTTTGGCTTTCCGAGATTGACCTATCAGGAGGTCCTGCATAGGGGCTGCCATTTTGGTGAAACCGAGAATGAATCTTCGGTAGTAGCCTACCAACCCGAGGAACTGCCGCACTTCCTTTATGCTGGAGGGTCTTGGCCAGTCCTTAATTACGGTGATCTTATCAGGGTCGGGAGCCACTCCGTCAGCACTCACCACGTGTCCCAGGTATTGCACCTTTGGTTTCAGGAGGTGACACTTGGAGGGTTTCACCTTTAGGCCGTAGTTTGCCAGAGCTTCAAACACTTCCGCCAGGTGTTTCAGGTGATCCTCGTAGGTCTTGGAATAGACGATGACATCGTCCAGGTATAACAGGACCGTCTCGAAGTTCCGGTGTCCCAGACAGCATTCCATCAACCGTTGGAAGGTTCCTGGTGCGTTGCAGAGCCCGAACGGCATACAGTTAAATTCGCTGAGACCCATCGGGGTGGTGAATGCGGTCTTCTCCCGGTCCGCCTCTGCTACAGGAACCTGCCAGTACCCGCTAGTGAGATCCAAAGTAGAGAAGAAGTTAGCAGATTTTAATGCAGCTAAGGACTCTTCTATCCTTGGTAACGGGTACGCATCTTTGTGTGTGATACGGTTGACCTTCCTGTAGTCTACACACATTCTCATGGTGTTGTCTTTCTTTTTCACTAAGACTAGTGGAGCTGCCCAGGGGCTACAGCTGTCCCTGATTACCCCAGCCTCCTTCATGTCTCTAAGCATCCCCTTGGCATGTTGGTAGTGTGCCGGGGGTACGGGTCGGTATCTCTCCTTTATGGGAGGATGGTCTCCCGTGGGGATGTGGTGTTCTACCCCCTTTACTCGCCCGAAGTCTAACGGGTGTTTACTAAACACTCTCTCGTACTCCTGAACCACCCGATAGACTCCCTGTTTCTGGTGTGAGGGAGTGGAGTCAGTACCCAAATGCAGTTGCTGACTCCAGTCCTCCATTGGTTTCTTAGAGCCGTTACCTTCCTCTGGTTGAGATGGAGGCAAGGGTTCCACGGCCTGTACAGAATTCTGGTTTATGGTGAACAATTTGGCTAGCGTGGCATACCGGGGCAGGTGTACTTCTCTCTCCCCGATATTTATGATGCGAACGGGCACCCTCCCATGGCGTACATCGACCACCCCCCGTGCTGTCAAAATGGTGGGCCTACTGTCTGAGTAGACGGGTTCTACCATTGCTTGGTAGTCTCTACCTCTTAGACCAATAGCTGCCCGACACCAAATCATCATCTCACTTTTTGGGGGCATGGCAATAGGGAACGGGTCACACATTCTCACGCTACCTATCTCACCACCAGATAGTTCCACCTGTTGCCGCTTCATCAGTGCCCGGATCTCTTTTTGGAGCACACGCTGCTGGCCGGAACTGGCGTTCTTGGCAACCTGCTGTAAAATGAGAATCACCTCTGCAAGACAATTTTCAATCACATTAGTTCCCAAGGTTATTCTAGGGTGACTCTCATGACGGTCTATGTCCACTATTATCAGTCCTTGTGCCGCCAGTTCGACTTTACCGATCTTAATGGTCACCTTTTTGAATCCCACCTGCGGCACGGGCTGACCATTGCTGGCGATGATACTCAGGTCGTCATCTGGGTAGCGGGTTATGTCCGAGTCATTCCAGTACTGCTTGAAGAGCACGTACGGGATGGTGGTGACCTGTGACCCGGTGTCTAGTAGGGCACTCATAGGAATGCTATCCAGTACCACAGGCAAGATTGGACGTCCCCCTACGTATTAGTTTGATGGGCCTGATGGTCTTATGCCTGGGGGTTGGCCCTCTACCCCAGGTTGTGCCCGTTTAAATGACAGTACCTTGCCACATGTCCGGGTTGATTGCAGCGGCGGCAGATGGGTCGTCCGTCCTCGTTGTATCTGTCGCTGGGTCTTCCTCTGGCCGGTGGGGTCCTCCTCAGTCGGCGCCACGGGACGTCCTCCGGTCCGGATGCCAGCTGGATCTTTCCTGGAGAAGAGACCTGTAAAGACTGCACAGTTCTGGTTAGCGCGGCAACGCTCTTAGTCAGCTCTTGGACCTGATGGTGCAGGTCTGTAGCCGGGTCACTGTTTAAAGCCTGCGCATCAGCTCCCACAGGCTCTGCAGACAAGGGCGCCGTCCCCTGGTGGTAAGTGATAGCAGGGTGCCTGTGGGTCACAGCGCCACCTGGTGCCGGTTCTCGGAGCACCCGGATGGCTCTGTCCTTGAATTGTGCAAAGTCCAGGTCAGGGTCCTGTAAGGCCATTGCCCGCAACTGGGTCCGGTGGGCATTGCACAGTAGACCCTCAATAAATTGTTCAGTCAACAGCTTATCTTCATTTCTCACGCTGTCAGGGTCTGCCTGCTTAATGGCTCTCAGGGCCTCTTGTAGGTTTAAAGCATAGTCTCTTATACTCTCATGTGCCTGCTGTTTGCACCCGTAAAATCGGAGCTTTATTTCGGCTGAGGTGCGGGTGTCAAATGTGTCTTTCAGCCGGGCTAGTATCTCTCTGACAGTCCTCTTCCTCCCAGGTGGCCAGGACTTTACCTCCCTTTGGGCTGCCCCGATTAATTGGGCCACCAGGATGCTCACTTTTTGCTCTTCTGTGAGGGGGTACACCTGGAAGAGGCTATCCAGTCTTTCTCTAAAGTCATTTAGGGTATGTGACTCCCCTGAGTACTGGGGTAGCCAGGTTGCCCCCGGGATATAGGGCATGGTGAATGGCATGACTGCTGCAGCGGTTGCGCTGGCGGTGGCTGTGGCAGTGGAGCTCCCCTCGGTGTCCGGCATCCTCCTCCCCCCTAGTGGACCGTGGCCTACCTTGCGATGCTCTTCTTCCGTAGGCCGCGGCTCCGCAGTCGATCGTCGGGGTTGAGGACCTGGCGTCGCGCTCCGATGACGTCAGCGTCGCTCTTCCTCCCTTCCAGGACCTTGCGCAGCGTCAGAGCGTGGGGCGGAGCTTCGGATCTCGCGCGCTTTCAGCGTCCACGCCCCTCTTCTTTCCGTGCGGCGTCCCGAAGATGGCGTCCGAAGGCGGGAAGCAGCTGCGGATGGCGGGAAGAAGGCAGAAGACGGCGGGAAACGGTCCAAGATGGCGTCTGATGGCGGAAATCGGCTCCGGATGGCGGGAAACGACTCCGGACGGCGGGAAACTTCACCACAGGTAAGTATAAAAGTCTCTTTTTCAGGCACGCAGTACCCGGTGGTTGCGGGCACGAAATCCTGCCGACTACGCCAAAGTTGACGCGCCCCCTGGGCCTGTGCTGCTGCTGCTGTGCAGGGGGAATACCCGGAACCGGATCGCTGGGATGCTGGGGGTTGTAGTCTCCGTGTGGCGGTGACCCGGTCCGTGCCCAGGGTGGTCAAACCAGTGGCAGTCTAATTGTTGAAATAAGTGTCCGACTATGCCACCCGTGGATTGCGGTCAGTGGGGACCGCCGCTGCGCTGCCGACCGCTGAGGCTGATGTTGGTTGCGCAGCCGAGTATGGGATAACTCCCCACGGGAGGAGTATTGCCTCAGGGCAGCTAATGTGGATGATGATGGGAGTGATGGTGTGAGGGTCCCAGTGCTAATGGTGCTGGAGCGGCAAGGAATCACAGAGACGTGAGGTGCAGTTCAGGGTCTTTACTGATGGTACAAGACAGACCCTCCCGGGAGTACTGGCTAGTATAAGGGGCCTGGTCAGTCTGCAAGCAAGCAGGAGTTCCCCTGGCCAGGTGGAGTTGTAGGCCTCCCCGTTAATCTGCACTCTTCCTGGCTACCTTGCTGTCAGCGGTTACAAGTAGCCCACGTCCCTGAGTATACCGTGTGGTGCTCACCCGTATGGCTGGTGACTTGGGGCCTTCTGTTAGCCTCCGCTCCTGGATGGCGGCGCTGGTCCCTTCTCTGTGACTGAGCCTCCGGGCTTCTATGGCCAGAGGACCTGGAATCCCCTGCCGGCTGGTTTCTGCTGCTGGACCTGGATGTCCCCACAGTCTCGGACTCCTGTGTCCGGTTTTAGTATCTTCGTCCAGGGCGAACTCTGCTCAGCTCCAGCCCCTGGACTTCAGCTACTGCTCCTCCAGAGCTCCTGATCTCACTTTCCCTGTGTCTGCAGCTTCACTCTGACTCTGACTCAGACTGCTCTAATCCCGCCCAGACCCAGTTTATAAGGGCAGATTCCTCCCCTCCCAGGTCTGGGCGGACCGTGTTGCATGCTTAGGGATCCTGACCAGAGAAACCTCCCACTTGCTCTCAGACATAATATCTCTATTACTGTGGCAACCAGACCCCTGGGGTGTCACAAGAGCACATGATGAACTGGGAGTGGGGGGTGGAAAGAGCAAATGATGAAGTGGGGGTGGGGAGAGCAAATAATGATGACTTGAGAGTGGGGGACAGCAAATGATGAAGTGGGGTTGGGGAGAGCAAATAATGACTTGAGAGTGGGGGACAGCAAATGATGAACTGAAGGTGGGGGTTGGGAGAGCAAATAATGACTTGAGGGTGGAGGCGGAGAGCAAATGATAATGAATTGAGGGTGGGGGACAACAAATGATGATGAATTTGGGGTGGGAGATGGCGAGGACATGACAAAATGAATTGGGGCGGAGGGAGGCATACAAATATAATGAATTGGGAGAGGGGGCGTTGAGGATGACGGAGTGTGAATGGTAATGAATGGAAAAAAAAAAAAAAAAAGAGTACAGGTTTTAATTTATATATTTATTAGGTGGGTAAAGTGGCTATTTATGGTTAGTGGGGGGCACAGTGGTGGATTACAATTTATATTTGGAATGGTGGGTTGCATAATAACTAATTATATATTAATGGTGGGTGCACGTCTGTATTCAGCTTCGTAGTGTAGCAGTTGGGGAATGTGCTCTAGAAGTGGTGCTCTAGATAACTGTGTTATTTTATGCAGAGACGAGTCCTGGCTGGAAGAAGTGATGGCGGTCTGCGCTTGATGAAGGAGAAAAGCAAAGCTGAAAGACTTCAACTAGAGACATGACTGGTGAGTCAGTGTGCTATCTGTACACTGACACTATATACAGAGCTCCTGTGTATAATGTCACTGGTGATCCCTGTATTACCTGTACACTATATACAGAGCTCCTGTGTATAATGTCACTGGTGGTCACTGTATCACCTGTACACTATATACAGAGTTCCTGTGTATAATGTCACTGGTGATCACTGTATTACCTGCACACACACTATATACAGAGTTCCTGTGTATAATGTCACTGTTGGTCACTGTATTACCTGTACACTATATACAGAGTTCCTGTGTATAATGTCACTGGTGGTCACTGTATTACCTGTACACTATATACAGAGTTCCTGTGTATAATGTCACTGGTGATCACTGTATTACCTGTACACTATATACAGAGCTCCTGTGTATAATGTTACTGGTGGTCACTGTATTACCTGTACACTGACACTATACACAGGAGCTCTGTATATAGTATCACTGGTGATCACTGCATTTCCTGTACACTATATACAGAGCTTCTGTGTATAATGTCACTGGTGATCATTGTATTACCTGTACACTGACACTACACACTGTATACTATGTACAGAGCTCCTGTGTATAATGGCACTTATCGTAATATTAGTATTGTGATTTTTTTTTTAATAATGATCAGTATTGTAGTATTCGGTCACCATATGGTGGCAATATGTGGTCTGGTCACGGTGTGGAGGTATTTGTTCCTTGTATGTGGTATTATTCGGTTACAAATTCCCTTAGAGGAAAAGAAATAAAAATATACCTAAAAAGAGTATTGGATCTTTTAAGAAATGTTTAATAGGTTAGAGTAGTGTAGGGCCTGGCTAGAAGAGTCTACCTTGTCGTGGTGGCGGCTTAAAAAATCTTTTGACCAAAACAAAAGCTGCTGGCTATGTATGTGATCTGTTGTTGGATGGGAACTGTTAGGCTATGTGCCCACGTTGCATTTATGAAGCAGAAAATTTCTGCTGCATAAATGCAAGTCCTCTCCCGGAAAAACGCATGCGGAATTCCGCACGTGTTTATCGCGCATTTTTCGCGCGTTTATCACGCGTTTTCAACATGCGGAATTGCCTTGCGTTTTTTATGCATTGGACTAAGGCAATTCCGCTTGCGGAAACGCAAAATTAAATGACATGCTGCGGATTTTTGAACGCGGCATAAACGCTGCGGAAAAATCCGCAACATGTGCATAGAAATTGCGGAATCCCATTGGGGACCATGGGGTGCGGATATACATGCGTTTTTCAAGCGTTTACGCTGCGGAAATTCCGCAGCATATACGCTTGAAAAATGCTACGTGGGCACACAGCCTTAATGTGTAATTAATGAGGACGTGGTGCAGAAGTGGAGTTTTCCTAGAGTGGACTGTGGAAGGTTCGAGGGATGGGAGGTGGAGCTGGGGTTGGAGCCTGGGAGGAGTCTCAAGAAGGCTCGAAAATTTTGCCAGTATGGGGCCCTGAAATTCCTAGTGGCAGCCCTGGTGGTAGTTGCTGTATAAATCTGTAAGCAGTGAGCTCCCACTAGTGGTGTCTGTATAAATCTGTATGTAGTGAGCTCCTCCTAGTGGTGGCTGTATAATCTGTATGTAGTGAGCTCCTCCTAGTGGTGGCTGTATAAATCAGTATGTAATGAGCCCCTCCTATTGGTGGCTGTATAAATCTATATGTTGTGATTTCCCTCTAGAGGTGGCTGTATGAACCTAAATGCCGTGAGCTCCCTTTAACGCTGGCTATATAAATACATATACAATGAGCTCCTCCTAGTGGTGGCTTTATACATCTGTATGTAGTGAGCTGCCCCTAGTGGTGGCTGTATAAATTTGTATGTAGTAAGTTCCCATTCATAATGGCTTTATAAATCTTTATGTAGTGAGCACCCCCTACTGGTGACTGTATAAATCTGTATGTAGTGAGCTCCCCCTAGTGGTGGCTGTATAAATCTGTATGTAGTAAGCTCCCCCTAGTGGTGACTGCAGATAAACATATTAATTTGAACGTATTTTGAGCAACTCAATCTCAAGAGGTCAGTTTACTAATGGCAATATAGAGGTAGGACGATTCGCCTCTAGGTTGCATATGTCACTTTAAACTTATTAAAATAAAACTTAAGTCATTAGGATACATTTTAATAAGATGACGTACTGTCAAAAAAACTTAATTATGAAAACGCCTACAGGAAAATAAACCATTAGGAACAATTAACTAAAGAGGGTTTATATATTCAAAGATGGGTCAGGGACATTAAACAGAGCAAGGAAATCAAATTACCAACAGGAGAAAACTAAGTACGGTAAGTATCGAGAAAGCATTTAAGTGACCATTACAGAAAATGATAGCACTATTGGCACAAGTTCTGAATTTCAATTATGAAATGACACAAAAGCCTATGGCCCCAAATGTAGTGTCAGTGTTAGATGATGGGACACTAGTTAAATGCTTAGGGTCCCCAAAATCCAGGACTCCCGGAGCTACATTAGTCTAGTCTGGGGCTCAGTTACACAGAGAAGTCTGCCCAACTCTGTGGGAGTATTATTTAGCAATATTATTTAGGCACTGTATGGCGGTATTATTTGGGCACCCAATGGAAGTCTTAGATATGTACTGGATGTCAGTATTATAAAACAATATATGTTAGTATCTATGGATTCTATTATTAGGGCACTGTATGACACGAATTTGGTACTGAATTAAAGATTAAATGGGGCACTGAATGACGGTATTATGTGACCAATATAGGTTAGCATTATAAAGACACTGTGCCGGGGAATTTAAGCATTATGCAAACAATATTACCAGTAACTAACAGCAAGTAGAGATCTTGGAAATCAGAATGTAAAGTTGAACAGAAAGTGGCAGAACCTTTGATTAGAGCAGTAAATGATCCCTTGGAATTAATCGTGAGCAACAGATCTCTTAATAGAACGAGCGCATTACATTATTTATTACATAGGGGCAGAAAATGTGTTAAAGCACAGACTCCACAGACACCAGCGGAAAATCTAATGCTTCATGTCATGTTATTTTTACCCTCCATAACGGACTGTAGTCCTGATATTAACATGCTGCAGGTATTCAGCCTCCTGTAAATCATATGGACTATGCTAAATATTGCGGAGGAGTGTCAGCGAGAAGAGGGATCACCGACATCTGGAGAGTGTTCAGCTCAGATGCTGGGATGTGTTTGACTCAATCTGATGAAATACTGAAAACTGATATCAATATATGATGTTATACAGTTACTCTAGACGACGGCACTTTCCATGTTCTGTTTTATTCAATTACTATATGTGGAGAATTACAGCAAATCAATATGGTCCCAAATACTACACTTACTCTCCAAGTGCACAACACAATTTTTGCTTAAGAGATTGTCAAGACTTACTATAATACTGCCCTCTATGTACAAGAATATAACTACTATAATACTGCCCCCTATGTACAAGAATATAACCACTATAATACTGCCCCCTATATACAAGAATATAACTACTATAATACTGCTCCCTATGTACAAGAATATAACTACTATAATACTGCTCCTATATACAATATAACTACTATAATACTGCTCCCTATGTACAAGAATATAACTACTATAATACTGCCCCTATGTACAAGAATATAACTACTATAATACTGCTCCTATATACAAGAATATAACTACTATAATACTGCTCCCTATGTACAAGAATATAACTACTATAATACTGCTCCCTATGTACAAGAATATAACTACTATAATACTGCTCCCTATGTACAAGAATATAACTACTATAATACTGCCCCCTATGTACAAGACTATAACTACTATAATACTGCTCCTATATACAAGAATATAACTACTATAATACTGCTCCCTATGTACAAGAATATAACTACTATAATACTGCTCCCTATGTACAAGAATATAACTACTATAATACTGCTCCTATGTACAAGAATATAACTACTACTATAATACTGCTCCCATGTACAAGAATATAACTGCTATAATACTGCTCCTATGTACAAGAATATAACTACTATAATACTGCCCTCTATGTACAAGAATATAACTGCTATAATACTGCCCCCTATGTACAAGAATATAACTACTATAATACTGCTCCTATATACAAGAATATAACTACTATAATACTGCTCCCTATGTACAAGAATATAACTACTATAATACTGCTCCCTATGTACAAGAATATAACTACTATAATACTGCTCCCTATGTACAAGAATATAACTACTATAATACTGCCCCCTATGTACAAGAATATAACTACTATAATACTGCTCCTATATACAATATAACTACTATAATACTGCTCCCTATGTACAAGAATATAACTACTATAATACTGCTCCTATGTACAAGAATATAACTACTACTATAATACTGCTCCCATGTACAAGAATATAACTGCTATAATACTGCTCCTATGTACAAGAATATAACTACTATAATACTGCCCTCTATGTACAAGAATATAACTACTATAATACTGCCCCACTATGTACAAAAATATAACTGCTATAATACTGCCCCCTATGTACAAGAATATAACTGCTATAATACTGCCCCCTATGTACAAGAATATAACTGCTATAATACTGCTCCTATGTCCAAGAATATAACTACTATAATACTGCCCTCTATGTACAAGAATATAACTGCTATAATACTGCCCCCTATGTACAAGAATATAACTACTATAATATTGCCCCCTATGTACAAGAATATAACTACTATAATACTGCCCTATAAGTACAAGAATGTAACTACTATATTACTGCTCCTATGTACAAGAACATAACTACTTTAATACTGCCACCTATGTACAAGAATATAACTACTATAATACTGCCCCCTATGTACAAGAATATAACTACTATAATACTGCCCCCTATGTACAAGAATATAACTACTATAATACTGCCACCTATGTACAAGAACATAACTACTTTAATAATGCCACCTATGTACAAGAATATAACTACTATAATACTGCACCCTATGTACAAGAATATAATTACTATAATACTGCCCCCTATGTACAAGAATATAACTACTATAATACTACCCCTATGTATAAGAATATAACTACTATAATACTACTCCCTATGTAAAAGAATATAATTACTATAATACTGCTCCCTATGTACAAGAATATAACTACTATAATACTGCTCCTATGTACAAGAATATAACTAATATAATACTCTTCCTATGTACAAGAATATAACTACTATAATACTGCCCCTATGTACAAGAATATAACTACTATAATACTGCCCCTATGTACAAGAATATAACTACTATAATACTGCCCCCTATGTACAAGAATATAACTACTATAATACTGCTCCTATGTACAAGAATATAACTACTATAATACTGCTCCCTATGTACAAGAATATAACTACTATAATACTGCCCCCTCTGTACAAGAATATAACTACTATAATGCTGCCCCATGTACAAGAATATAACTACTATAATACTGCCCCCTATGTACAAGAATATAACTACTATAATACTGCCCCCTATGTACAAGAATATAACTACTATAATACTGCCCCCTATGTACAAGAATATAACTACTATAATACTGCCACCTATGTACAAGAACATAACTACTTTAATAATGCCACCTATGTACAAGAATATAACTACTATAATACTGCACCCTATGTACAAGAATATAATTACTATAATACTGCCCCCTATGTACAAGAATATAACTACTATAATACTACCCCTATGTATAAGAATATAACTACTATAATACTACTCCCTATGTAAAAGAATAATATTACTATAATACTGCTCCCTATGTACAAGAATATAACTACTATAATACTGCCCCTATGTACAAGAATATAACTACTATAATACTGCCCCCTATGTACAAGAATATAACTACTATAATACTGCCCCCTATGTACAAGAATATAACTACTGTAATACTGCTCCTATGTACAAGGATATAACTACTATAATACTGCCCCTATGTACAAGGATATAACTACTAGAATACTGCTCCTATGTACAAGAATATAACTACTATAATACTGCTCCTGTGTACAAGACAATAACTACTATAATACTGCCCCCTATGTACAAGAATATAACTACTATAATACTGCTACTATGTACAAGAATATAACTACTATAATACTGCCCCTATGTACAAGAATATAACTGCTATAATAGTGCTCCCTATGTACAAGAATATAACTACTATAATACTGCCTCCTATGTACAGGAATATAACTACTATAATACTGCTCCTATGTACAAGAATATAACTACTATAATACTGCTCCTATGTACAAGGATATAACTGCTATAATACTGTCCCTATGTACAAGAATATAACTACTATAATACTGCCCCTATGTACAAGAATATAAGTACTATAATACTGCTCCTACGTACAAGGATATAACTACTATAATACTGCACCCTACGTACAAGAATATAACTACTATAATACTGCTCCTATGTACAAGAATATAACTACTATAATACTACCCTCTATGTACAAGAATATAACCACTATAATACTGCTCCTATGTACAAGAATATAACTACTATAACACTGCTCCTATGTACAAGAATATAACTACTATAACACTGCTCATATGTACAAGAAGATAACTACTATAATACTGAACGCTATGTACAGGAATATAACTACTATAATACTGCACCCTATGTACAAGAATATAACTACTATAATACTGTCCCTATGTACAATAATATTACTACTATAATACTGCCCCTATGTACAAGAATATAACTACTATAATACTGCCCCCAATGTACAAGAATATAATTACTATAATACTGCTCCTATGTACAATAATATAACTACTATAATACTGCTCCTATGTACAAGAATATAACTACTATAATACTGCTCCTATGTACAGGATTATAACTATAATACTGAACGCTATGTACAAGAATATAACTACTATAATACTGCCCCCTATGTACAAGAATATAACTACTATAATACTGCTCCCTATGTACAAGAATATAACTACTATAATACTGTCCCCATGTACAATAATATAACTACTATAATACTGCCCCTATGTACAAGAAAATAACTACTATAATACTGCCCCAATGTACAAGAATATAACTACTATAATACTGCCCCCTATGTACAAGAATATAACTACTATAATACTGCTCCTATGTACAAGAATATATCTACTAAAATTCTGCCCCCTATGTACAAGAATATACCTACTATAATACTGTCCCTATGTACAATAATATAACTACTATAATACTGCCCCTATGTACAAGAATATAACTACTATAATACTGCACCCTATGTACAAGAATATAACTACTATAATACTGCTCCTATGTACAAGAATATAACTACTATAATACTGTTCCCTATGTACAAGAATATAACTACTATAATACTGCTCCTATGTACAGGATTATAACTATAATACTGAACGCTATGTACAAGAATATAACTACTATAATACTGCTCCCTATGTACAAGAATATAACTACTATAATACTGCTCCTATGTACAAGAATATAACTACTATAATACTGCTCCTATGTACAAGAATATAACTACTAAAATACTGCCCCCTATGGACAAGAATATAACTACTATAATACTGCTCCTATGTACAAGAATATAACTACTATAATACTGCTCCTATGTACAAGAATATAACTACTAAAATACTGCCCCCTATGGACAAGATTATACCTACTATAATACTGCCCCCTATGGACAAGAATAAACTACTATAATACTGCCCCCTATGTACAAGAATATAACTACTATAATACTGCTCCCTATGTACAAGAATATAACTACTATAATACTGCCCCTATGTACAATATAACTACTATAATACTGCCCCTATGTACAAGAATATAACTACTATAATACTGCCCCCTATGTATAAGAATATAACTACTATAATACTGCCCCCTATGTACAAGAATATAACTACTATAATACAGCCCCCTATGTACAAGAATATAACTACTATAATACTGCTCCTATGTACAAGAATATAACTACTATAATACTGTCCCTATGTACAATAATATAACTACTATAATACTGCTCCTAACTACTATAATACTGCCCCCTATGTACAAGAATATAACTACTATAATACTGCTCCCTATGTACAAGAATATAACTACTATAATACTGCCCCCAATGTACAAGAATATAATTACTATAATACTGCCGCTATGTACAAGAATATAACTACTATAATACTGCCCCCTATGTAGAAGAATATAACTACTATAATACTGCCCCTATGTACAAGAATATAACTACTATAATACTGCTCCTATGTACAAGAATATAACTACTATAATACTGCCCCTATGTACAAGAATATAACTACTATAATACTGCCCCTATGTACAAGAATATAAGTACTATAATACTGCTCCTATGTACAAGAATATAACTACTATAATACTGCCCCCTATGTACAAGAATATAACTACTATAATACTGCCCCCTATGTACAAGAATATAACTACTATAATACTGCCCCCTATGTACAAGAATATAACTACTATAATACTGCCCCTATGTACAAGAATATAACTACTATAATACTGCCCCTATGTACAAGAATATAACTACTATAATACTGCCCCTTATGTACAAGAATATAATTACTATAATACTGCCCCCTATGTAGAAGAATATAACTACTATAATACTGCCCCTATGTACAAGAATATAACTACTATAATACTGCTCCTATGTACAAGAATATAACTACTATAATACTGCCCCTATGTACAAGAATATAACTACTATAATACTGCCCCTATGTACAAGAATATAAGTACTATAATACTGCTCCTATGTACAAGAATATAACTACTATAATACTGCCCCCTATGTACAAGAATATAACTACTATAATACTGCCCCCTATGTACAAGAATATAACTACTATAATACTGCCCCCTATGTACAAGAATATAACTACTATAATACTGCCCCTATGTACAAGAATATAACTACTATAATACTGCCCCTATGTACAAGAGTATAACTACTATAATACTGCTCCTATGTACGGGAATATAACTACTATAATACTGCCCCTATGTACAAGAATATAACTACTATAATACTGCTCCCTATGTACAAGAATATAACTACTATAATACTGCTCCCTATGTACAAGAATATAACTACTATAATACTGCCCCTATGTACAAGAATATAACTACTATAATACTGCCCCTATGTACAAGAATATATCTACTATAATACTGCTCCTATGTACAAGAATATAACTACTATAATACTGCTCCCTATGTACAAGAATATAACTATAATACTGATCGTTATGGAATAACATTAGTGTTTATACAATTGTGGTTATGGATGGGGAGATCGGTCTTTCCAGTATCGCTACAATACGTCTGGATTATAGGGAGTATAGAATGAATTATCCCTAGAGAGCCGCGTATACACAGATATGTAGATTTTATCGATAGGAAACTCTGGTTTAAATCCTTATTAAGGCAAAAATTCCACTTCTCAGACCTCTAACAATTTGCGCCCTAATGACTTGAGCAGTTGCTATAATAACTTTATATAGAATTACATATATAATGGAAAACCACAATAGCAGGGAAAAAAAAGATAATAAAAATGTGATAAGCAGAAGCCCATCTATCATCTTCGAGTGGGAGACACACAAAAGCTAGTACGTTTATAGGAGGCTTTATCTGGCGTTATGTTACATGGGAAAAAGATTGTGTCTTGGTCCAGATAGGAAAAAAAATGTAACAGTAAAAAGATATTGATACTCTAAAAATAGCGCCACCTCTGTCCACAGGATGTGTGGCATCGCCACTCGGAACTAGTGACTTGAGCTGCAGTACCAGACATAACCTGTGGGGGCAGTAAAGTCTCATTCACATATTGCAGTAGTAAAAGGCTGCATACCTATAAAAAGCACAACACTGCCACCTTTTGGACAAATAATTAAACTACACCATACCAAAAAAAGTTTATTCTATTAATACTGTTGTCATCAGTTCTCTGGATTTATAACCCACAACTGCATAATGCCTGCCAGCGACTAAGTCCAGACAGGATCATACACGAACACCAAGCGCCAGAACAGAGGACATAGACAGTGAGTGGACTGGAGGTATAAGATATGGAATCATCTGTGATCAGCAACCATTAGTGAGGTCATCAGCAACCATTAGTGAGGTCATCAGCAACCATTAGTGAGGTCATCAGCAACATCAAATGTAACAGTCTTTGCAATACACAGATTCCCTAGGGACTAGAAAATTGTGTTTTGTCTGCTGTTAAAAGGTAAAAAGGATATGGACAAAAGTTTTTTGCTTGATTTTTTTAAATGCATGTATGTAGAGCTACAAACATTTTTTTCAATTGAATGTCATTAAACATCATTTGCAGCCTTTGTGTTGCACGGTCTATTACTGGCTTTGGAACGAGTAAACTGTGACTCCAACATTGAGTTCGTTCTGACAGTTTGCAACGCTTACCTATCTTTTTAAGGCTTTTTCTGAACCGATTTACGGTCACATGAAAGTTCAGCTCAACTTTGATGTGGCCATAAAACGAGCCTAGTCATTAATAGGTGAGCATTATAAAGATTTCTTCAGAATGAGCTCACTGGCAGATTCTCAGTTTACTCATCCTGCAGCCAGCAATGTGCAGGGAAACACAAAGCTTTTCTAGTTGTTAATTCATGGGGAATACAAATAATTACTAAAAACAGACAAGCCAGGAGAATCACGGGTTATTTTTAAAACGACAGCTATATCTCCCGACTCCGGAAATTATTAAATTCTTCAAAAATCTCTCATCGTCCTGCGCCATAATTGAAAAGCAAAGCAAAATAATTTATGCAAACTGTGTTTTATTATACAATTTTTTTTTTTTTTCCACTTTTTTTTCTTTTTCGTTAAGTCATTTATTGTCGGCGAGATGTTCAATATTTACGAGTGCCGATCACACAATCCAACATCAGGACCCAACCGTAAATCTGTAATTTTCAGCGTAATTACAAATTACCACCCTCTGACGGCAGTGAGAAATAAATAAGATGTGTAAACCATGGGTATTCGAGGCAGTGCTACAGACCCTAAGTGCGCACCCCGGCTACAAAACTACAACGCCCAACACTTAAAGTCTCATTTAGACTTTTTTTTTTTTAAAGCCCCACCCACAAAATATTTTATTGGGGGGGGGGGGGGATTTGCCTAAGCCCCGCCCATTGCGAGAACGCTATGAAATTATGGCAGTGGATAAAAACTTGAAGACAGGTGATGGCGCCCACAGCGACAACAGTCACCAATTTCAATGTGCGTTTACAATTTAGTGGAGGTTTTTTTTAAATGCAGAAGCAACTTTTTTTTTTTTAGGTTTTTTTTAGGGGCGTAATCTATTTTTAGGAAAATATTCCTTTCTCTGGGGCCAACACTGCAAGTCCAGCTCTGAAATTAATAGTCTTTATGTTTGACCATCTGGTTACTAGGGAAACTAGGCCTAACAACCACGATACTGATGTGGTTGTCAAGCAGTCCTTCCCTAGCAACCAGACTAATTCAGGTTTCCAAGTTATATCTAATAGAGTCTGGTTGATAGGGATGCCTAACAACCATCATGCTGATGTGGTTGTCAAGCAGTCCTTCTCTAGCAACTAGACAAATTATTTAGGCCTACAGTTCAAGGTCATATGGCCAGTGAACTAAAGGGGCAAGGAGGACCCAGGGCATATGATTCACATCATTTGGGGTAGAAAACCTAAAATTTTATATGTTCTAGAAGAACTTCTACATTCTATATTCATGATTAGGCAAGAAAGGAGGAAGAGTCAGGTATTGGGTGATATGCCTGAGAACTGGTGTGGACTACTACTGAGTCAGAGGTAGGACGAGGCATTCATACACTATTTCTCCACCCCCCATCCCTCCCCAGGGGAGAGGAGAATGGATGAAGGTCCCAGGGGCAAAAAACAATAATAATGGATAGATGCTCATCATCTATGAAGCAAAAAAACGTGAGCGCCTAAAAAGGTCTAGAGTTTTCTAGAAGTGGACAATTATTAAAATGATATCAAGACTAATACCATCCATAATTGGGGACATTTTCAGCCCCCAAAAGTAGTCAAATTTTTCTTTAACCCAGGTCCTACTCTGGCCCAAAATTCAGGAGTAGTGGCAAATATGCAACCGATTAAGACTAAACTCATTTGCCTCTATGGAGATGGTCGGATTGTGACCGTCACACACATATGGCAGCCTTCCAGGGTCACACGGGTACTGTGTGCTTAGGATGGACCACCTGACAACCCCATTAAGAAGTCTCATAGTGTTTGGTGTCCATCTCAGTTGTGAAAACTGTAAGAGGAGCCTTGGAGCTCCACACCTTCTGGTCAAGATCTCCTTTGTGTTGAGAGTGCTCCACCCAGACCAGCGGGTGTCAAGTCTCTCACTATTTTACTCAGTCCTGAGATCTTCTCCTCCAGTAAGTAGTTCTTTTTCTCAGCGGTCTGATGTCTCTGTTTGCTCATCTCCAGAGCCTTCAGGAGCTGCGAGTTCTCCACATACAAGTCTTTAATCTTAGCGTCTGCTCTTGTGTTTCTCATCACCTACAAGACATGAACACAAAAGTGTAACAGCAGCAATGAATGTCTGATACAGAGCTCCAAACCCCCTGCATAGTCAGATCCGGCTACCTACAGCCACCACTCCCTACCCAATAGTTTGCTAAGAAGGAAGCTTTTTGAAGAGGGTTGTCCAGCACTTCATAGCAAAGGAGATCGGGCCAACCATGGACTGGGGCACTCTGCAGCCAGATGGACTGCCTGCATTGTACGTACATCTCGCCAATGGAAAGTCTTACTTGATCTTTCAGCTGGTTCACTTTTTCTTGCAGAAGCATCTTTACGATTCTTAGTTTCTGCTCCACTTCCAGCATTCGAACCTCCATTTTGCTCAGCAGCAGTTCCGGTTCAGTCTAGGAAAAACACAACATTATAAGAACCAATGCAGAACCAGGTACGGAGGTCGCTGACCTTGCCCAAATGAGCCCTGTCTGCCATCCTCTATCCTTTCATGTAGATCATCTGAAGCTACGATCACTGAAGATCACTTACATATTGGAATTGGCTCAGATAAAAAACTGATTGGAAAACTTCACTATAGATCTGACTGTTGAAGGATTCGTCACTTCACAATGGGTCTTCGGAGGATCTTCTTTCTCTGCCGATGCGGTTTCGGATTCACCCCACAGGTTACTCGTTAGGAAAAATACACTCCGCAAGATCGAAGGAGGCATCAACATCTCTTGACGCTGCATGGAGATGTGGTTGTGGCAATCAGCGAAGGTCATCCTCTATACCAACATTGGCCAGATTCACATGATCTCCATGAGCTTGGAGGTCAGAGAACTTGAGTCCTTAAGTACCAGCTAGACCAGAACATACTTGAGTCACCCTAAACATACAGACACATCATCAATTCCCTTTAGGCTCTGACAGTTGCAGTCTCCACTATATTTTCAGACAGTCAGCTGGACATGGTGAGATAGTGGCAGCCACTCAGCCAGACGCTGGACAAGTAGCAGCAACCAGACGCACCACAGTCATGTACGGTGATGGCGATGGGTGAAGCGTGGCATAGTGAAAAGTGAGTGGTGTCATCACAGAGCTACTGACTGATGGTGAGGCGGTGGCTCTCCGTAAGACCTGCCATGACAGTCACAGCCTAAGCCATGATGTGGTGGCAGCATTCAGCCATGGGGCGTTATTGGCAGCCATGGTGTCAGAGAAGAAGTGGTGTCTCTGTTCAGCCATGTTGTATCTGCAGCATTTAGTCCTGACATGGTTGCAGGATTTTTTCTTTCATGGCTTAGCAGCAGATGCCAGTCATTTCTGGCGTGTCACAAGTATTCAGTCTCAGCATCCATCAGTCGTGGTGGGGTGGTGGCATTCACACTGTAGGGACTTTTGGATGGATTTCTCCTTTAAATATTATTTTCTCTCACTATTAGAGCGTATGCTCTGGATCTATTATCACATGGAAGGAGCATCTTCTCTAGTGTCACCATGAGCAGAAGTTTTGTATAAAAATTAAGTAATCATTTTATAAACCTAATAAAAGGAGACATATAGTAACAATAACAACAATAGAAAAACATTTCTGGAATTAAAAGAATTTTATTTCCCAGCATCAAAACATCTGTGGTTTCATCCAAAAGTATCTTACAAAGTTTGACAAATTTCCAGTAGAAAGGGGCTGATAAATCTGCAACGTGCCGCGTATAAAACGTCATTTCTCAGGTCAAAAAACGTTACAAAAGGAGGAAGAAAATATAAATATATCGAGTGGACGGAATGCAAATCTAATAAATAGTATAAATACATAAAACTTTACACAAAACTGATGATTCGTAGTTGTTTGCTTTTTTTAAATAAGGTATTTTACACACATTATTACTACATTAGTAATTACAAGAAGCTCAAAAGCCCCCGCTTCCTCTCAAAAAAACCCCCAAAAAACCTGTAAATGAAGACCTTTCTGTCAAGTCACTAAAAACGCTATTCAGCCATTGCTTGTGAATGCCAAATGCTGCTGAACACATTTTATTAATGACTTGACACTTAATCGAAATCTTTTCTTTTTTGGGAGGAGGTGGGGAGCCATGAGAACGTAGACTTCTCAGATCACTGAGATTCTCAATAAGGACAGAAGTAGGGAGACCGGAAAGTGCAAAGTCCCCATTTGAGATCCTCAGTGAACAGACAAGATGCATTCTTACGCCCATTGGTCCGCCGCCATCGCTTTGTGCAGGAGAAGGGTGCGTATTAATACTGCGAAGGTTAAAACATTAAGGAAGGAACAGCCAAGCAGCCGGGCGCCATGCCCTCAACAAGGTCTTTCTCAGCTTATGCCAGTGGTGTGTTAGGGTAGGTTAGCGTTAGGTGCTCGTTAGAAGACACATTCTCAGAGGCGGCCGATCCGTCTGTAAGAGTCTGCATGCAGCGCTCGTTGCTCCGGAAGCAAGGCCTATGGGAGAAAGGTCATTGGTACTTTTCACCCCAGTTTTAACTTACGGCAAAGACAAAAACGGCAATTACTTCACCACGTGAGGATCCCCGGCGATGCAGGAGACCTCGGGCGACAGCAGCACATGGAACGTAGAAAGCATGGGGGAAAAGAGTCTACCGTAGATGTCAACTTCCATTGGGTCCAGGCATATGGGGGCATATGGTGCCAGTTACTGTGGACAGGGGGTCTAATCCACTTGCAATCTTAAAAAGACTACGTCCACCAATACTGCCCTAGAGCCAAGCCTACCTAAATTCTCATTAGCCAACTCCAAAATATAGGAAAATAGGGAACCCTGAAGCTTTCCAGTGTGCATTGTCGGAGTGCTACATCATTGGACAAAGACCCAAATTCCAAAAGCACATTCGGGGGGAGTGCGAAACTTGGGGTGCAATCAAGGACCACCCTGAGAAGCATCGCCAAAAGCCAACAAGTGTAGCCTGCATGCAAAGACAAGTCTACTATGGGTTTCACACATGTAATTCACAGTCCGAAATGCCTGGACCAGCAGTGGGCAGTCCGAACATGGGGTCTGTACTCAGACCGTTAATGCCAGACATGTGAAACTGGCCTTAGGATGAGGAATAAAGAATTAAATGCCTTAATACATTCAAGAAGAAGCCAAGCAGTACTTCAGGATTAGCTTAACATGGCTGCTTTCATATTGAAACAGCGCCACCCTGTTCACAGGTTGTGTCTGGTATTGCAGCTGAGCTCCAATGAAGCAAATACGATTGATCTGCAATACCAGACAACCGGTACACAAGCGTGGCAACATTTTTTTTTAGGGGTTTCTTCTGATAAAATAGCCATGTTTTCCTAACTCTGGAAATCCTTTTTAAGACACGTTGGGAAAACTTTAGAAGTTGACATCATCGGTAGAAATGTTCATAAAACTGTTAAGGGTTAAACACACAAGCTACACAACAATATATCTATTACTAACACAAGACAACAAATACAGCAAGCGGTTCACGGAGGCATGCAGAATTATATGGGGGACTGCTATGCACGTGTAGGGGCAAAGCAGTTTCTGCTTCATAACGCTAGGGGGCAGCAGAAAGCACAAGTGCTCAAATGCAGGACTCAATTCTGCAATCCAGTAAAGATCTATGTGATGAAGCCTAGATCAGACCGGCGAGTGGTCTGTTAGCCATTATCTCTCCATTTTTTTATTTTTGGGTGGGGCATCCATGAGCCCAATGGTAAAATATCACTATTTGCTACCAGTATAAAGACCTCTACACGTGGTGAGAGTACAGACAGGGGATGAGGCATTTTACAAACTTGCTAATAAAAGTTACAGAGAGAAATGGATAAATCTCACAAACGATTAAAAACACGATATACAGACATCTACACGTGATCGTATAAAATACATGCATATTAGCTACTTTATAAATATCTATATAAGGGTTGCAACAAGAAATCTGCCATTTCCAGGGAAATATTTTCTAAAAACTGGCTATTTTTATTCTTTTACACCTGCAATACCTTTTCTCACCACTGTGACACTTAATAGTTTTTCTATAGGTGACAATGCAACAGCGCCACCATTCGTATGATCCAATCAAGACAAAACAATGACCTTTAAAACTAAATTGCTTTTCGAGCAAAGCACTATGTAAAAATGGCAGATAGCTTGTTTTAATCAGTATGGACATCTCTATAGGACAAACTATAATAAAAGGCATGCACTACTACTCCTTTAAGCCTGCGGGTGATGGGTACCAGAGCGACTTTCACTGCATGGTGAGATGCAATTCACAGACAGATGAGAACAATGCACCAATGTAGCTGCATTGACTTGAATGCATGCCATGATGGAATGAGCTGTGGTTTATATGAGCCGGCATAACCAGAGAAAGGGTAATCTGCATGATAACATATACAAGTAATGGGGTCGGGAGGGTGATGGCACTAACCTGTGGAGAGCTGTTGTCAGAGCTGCGGTTATCTGCTGATGCCGGATGCGGTTGGCTTCGTCGGTCCACCTGGAGCTGCAGGTGTTGTTCCCGTGGTATGGCGGCACAAGCTTGCTGCTGGAGCGGAGAGTGGCTATGGCTGGCACTGGAGGAAGAGTGCAGCATCTGTAAGAGCAAGCCTCCTGCTGGTCAGACACCATTATACTCATCCTACTGCAAACCCTGTACTTAGCAGTCCTATGCAAGGATGTCCACAGGATGTATGACTCTGTATATGATAATGTGCTGCAGAAAACCACATAGTACAGACATGCAGTTCTGGAATGGTCAGCCATCATGTGCAAGAAGTCACACACAAAACACAGCATTCCTCACGACATGCAATAAACTCTATAACGATATGGAGCATTGATGAGCCGTAAATACAGTGCGATGAGTGGAGACTAAAGAGGTCGCATCAACCGCTCAGACGTATAGAAGCGACCGGGCAGAAGTGTTTGTGAATCAGTGGAGTTAATAGGGGGCTGAATACTTTTATATATAGATGGCGAGTGCCAACAGGAGAGAGAGAGCACAAGCGAGAGAGAGAGAGCGAAAGAGAGAGAGAGCGAAAGAGAGAGAGAGAGAGCGAAAGAGAGAGAGAGAGAGCGAAAGAGAGAGCGAGAGAGCGAAAGAGAGAGCGAGAGAGCGAAAAAGAGAGCGAGAGAGCGAAAAAGAGAGCGAGAGAGCGAAAAAGAGAGCGAGAGAGCGAAAAAGAGAGCGAGAGAGCGAAAAAGAGAGCGAGAGAGCGAAAAAGAGAGCGAGAGAGCGAAAGAGAGCGAGAGAGCGAAAGAGAGAGAGCGAAAGAGAGAGAGCGAAAGAGAGAGAGCGAAAGAGAGAGAGCGAAAGAGAGAGAGCGAAAGAGAGAGCGAAAGAGAGAGCGAAAGAGAGAGAGCGAAAGAGAGAGAGCGAAAGAGAGAGAGCGAAAGAGAGAGAGCGAAAAAGAAAGAGCGAAAAAGAAAGAGCGAAAAAGAAAGAGCGAAAAAGAGAAAGAGCGAAAAAGAGAAAAAGAGAAAGAGCGAAAAAGAGAAAGAGCGAAAAAGAGAAAGAGCGAAAAAGAGAAAGAGCGAAAAAGAGAAAGAGCGAAAAAGAGAAAGAGCGAAAAAGAGAAAGAGCGAAAAAGAGAAAGAGCGAAAAAGAGAAAGAGCGAAAAAGAGAAAGAGCGAAAAAGAGCGAAAAAGAAAAAGAGCGAAAAAGCGAAAGAGCGAAAAAGAGAAAGCGCAAAAAAGAGAAAGCGCAAAAAAGAGAAAGCGCAAAAAAGAGAAAGCGCAAAAAAGAGAAAGCGCAAAAAAGAGAAAGCGCAAAAAAGAGAAAGCGCAAAAAAGAGAAAGCGCAAAAAAGAGAAAGCGCAAAAAAGAGAAAGCGCAAAAAAGAGAAAGCGCAAAAAAGAGAAAGCGCAAAAAAGAGAAAGCGCAAAAAAGAGAAAGCGCAAAAAAGAGAAAGCGCAAAAAAGAGAAAGAGCAAAAAAGAGAAAGAGCAAAAAAGAGAAAGAGCAAAAAAGAGAAAGAGCAAAAAAGAGAAAGAGCAAAAAAGAGAAAGAGCAAAAAAGAGAAAGAAAAAGAAAAAAAAAAATATTGATCCAATAGGGTTTTAAAAAAAATATATATTTTTTGCAAAGTCTGCACTGAATTTTAGCTCCGTCTTCTCCAGTACTCTCCATACAAAGTACAGTAAGTTGCCTCCTTGTAGGACACGACAGTTTATCTACAAGTAGCCGTGTGACCCAGTAATTTAACTCTCACAGAACTCCGCTTTGGATGTAACTAGGCAAAAAAAAAGCATAATAGAAAGTTGTGTAATTGTGTTCTTGTCCCACCCTACAGTTCTAAGTGAGTAAAGCGCGGTATAGTCCTCCTCAGGCTGCGGTATGTTCTCCTGCGCCTCATCTTTGGCTAGGTGCCATTGGATCAAAACCAGGTCCAGTGGAGGAAGCCCTGGTTCTATGGTGGGTCGTTCCAGACGTTACATTTCCATTTATGGTCTTACTATAATGAATGGATGAGACACCAGAATAAAATAACATGCAATGATGGATTTATAGCACTCGGATAATGTTACCATAGATCTCAGAATCAGAACTGCACCCTTCTCTGAGATTTCCTGAGGTCTAAACATGAGGGAGGGAAAGGACAGAACAAGAAAACAGGGAAAAATATGAAATATTTGATTTTTGTCCAAATTGACTGAAAGGAAAACACAAAAAAAAAAAACAATATTTTTTAAACTACAGAGACACGGGGCCTAATATACAAGGCGAGTGCAGACAGGCGTGGAGCCAATAGTAATCAAAGGTGAACTCATTGGTACCAGACATGATGGATCTGTGGGACTGCACAAGGGTGAAATAAAGTGATGAGGGAGATATAAGAGGAGAAGGCAAAAAGTGGAGCCATTGTGAACAGTTGCCAATCAGGAGATGGAGTAAACAAGGGTGAAACCAGGACGAGTGCACAAGGGTGCAATAGTCAGGAGGTGGAAAAGTGCACATGGGTGAAATCAGCAAAAAAAAAATTCAGCCACTGTGGAGCTTCTCTAATAGTGTTGAGCCACCCCCGTAGTGTTCGGGTTCGGTTCGTCGAACACCGGGATGTTCGTCGAACACCTTAGAACACTGTCGAACACCGTTAAAACCAATGGCAGGCAAATAAAAACACATAGAAAACACCTTCAAAGGTGTCCAAAAGCTGACAAATTGCTCAGAAGACACTCTCTTTAAAAAAGCAGGCCGGCAATTCAGCAGCGGTACCCGACAATTTAGAACGGAAAGAATAGAGCTTCACACATAGATTAGATAGATAGAAACATGTCAGTCACATATATAAGTACAGTGACAGTGTTGGCTACTGTACTTGTCATATAGTGTTAAAGGATTTATTAACAAAAATATTAGTGTTTTCATGCACCGTCTCTTTAAAAAAGCCGGCCGGCAATTCAGCATCGGTACCCGACAATTTATAACAGAAAGAATAGAGCATCACACATAGATTAGATAGATAGAAACATGTCAGTCACATATATAATAAGTACAGTGATAGTGTTGGTTACTGTACTTGTCATTTAGTGTTAAAATAAAGGACTTTTTAAAAAAAAAAAAATTGGCGTGGGGTTCCCCGTAATTTTAGGCTCTAGCGGAGGTTAAGCAGACAGCTGGGGCAGATGTTTGAAGCCTGGGAAGAGGGTAATACCCACGGAGCTTCCCAGGCTACTAATATCAGCCCCCAGCTGAATACCTAGCCTTTACTAGCTATTAAAATGGGGGACCCCCCAAAAAAATGACGTGGTGTCCCACCTATTTTAATAGCTAGCAAAGGCTAGGCAGACAGCTGGGGGCTGATATTAATAGCCCAGGAAGGGAGCCATGAATATTGGCCCCCTCCCAGGCTAGAAACACCAGCAGTCAGCCACCCCAGAAATGGCGCATCCATAGGATGCGCCAATTCTGGCACTTAGCCTCGCTCTTCCCACTGCCCTGTAGCAGTGGCAGCTGACATCAAGCCCAGGTTAGTAATGGAGAGGCGTCTATAAGACACCCCCATTACTAACCCCATAGTCAAAGTTAAAAAACCCCCACAAACTCCCAGAATAAAGTCCTTTAATTGAAATAAACACACAATTGTTTAATGTTCTAAATTAAACCATACTTACCATCACGCCCATTCCAGCTGAAGCCAACGATCTCCTGCAATAAAAATAAAATAAACCAACATCATTCTTACCTTTCCATGGTTCCCAGGACAGCTTCAGCTCTTCTACATTCACATGACAGGCTGGATCGCAGCCGAAAGCTGCCATCCAGCTTGCCATGCCGCAGACACTGAGAAGCAAAGGCATGCTTGCGCTCCTCAGTGTCTGGCTGTGACGGCATCCAGATGAGCCGAGTTCATGTCCAATGACCTCAGCTCACCTCATGCACGTCACTGACAGCGTGGGAAAATTCTCCTGCGCTTGCCGTGAGCGCAGGAGAATTCTCTGACGCTCAGCGCATGCGCAGGAGAATTCTCCCACGCTGTCAGTGACGTGAATGAGGTGAGCAGAGTTCATTGGAAGTGAACTTGACTCATCTGGATGCTGTCACAGCCAGACACTGAGGAGCGCAAGCATGCCTGCGCTTCTCAGTGTCTGCGGCATGGCAAGCTGGATGGCAGCTTTCGGCTGCGATCCAGCCTGTCATGTGAATGTAGCAGAGCTGGAGCCGTACTGGGAACCATGGAAAGGTAAGGATGAGGTTGCTTTATTATTTTACTTTTATTGCAGAAGACATTGGCTTCATCTGGAATGGGCGTGATGGTAAGTATGGTTTAATTTAGAACAATAAAGAATTGTGTGTTTATTTCAATTAAAGGACTTTATTCTGGGTGTTTGTGGGTTTTTTAACTTTGACTATGGGGTTAGTAATGGGGGTGTCTTATAGACGCCTCTCCATTACTAACCTGGGCTTGATGTCAGCTGGCATTATAAGCTGACATCAACCCCAGCCCTATTACCCCACTGCCACCGCTACAGGGCAGTGGGAAGAGCGAGGCTAAGTGCCAGAATTGGCGCATCCTATGGATGTGCCATTTCTGGGGCGGCTGACGGCTGGTGTTTCTAACCTGGGAGGGGGCCAATATTCATGGCACCCTTCCTGGGCTATTAATATCAGCCCCCAGCTGTCTGCCTAGCCTCTGCTAGCTATTAAAATAGGGGGGACCCCACGTCGTTATTTTGGGGGGTCCCCCATTTTAATAGCTAGTAAAGGCTAGGTATTCAGCTGGGGGCTGATATTAGTAGCCTGGGAAGCTCCGTGGGTATTACCCCCTTCCCAGGCTTCAAACATCTGCCCCAGCCATCTGCTTAACCTCCGCTAGAGACTAAAATTACAGGGAACCCCACGCCAATTTTTTTTTTTAATAAATCCTTTATTTTAACACTAAATGACAAGTACAGTAATCAACACTGTCACTGTACTTCTTATATATGTGACTGACATGTTTCTATCTATCTAATCTATGTGTGATGCTCTATTCTTTCTGTTCTAAATTGTCGGGTACCGATGCTGAATTGCCGGCCGGCTTTTTTAAAAAGAGACGGTGCATGAAAACACTATTATTTTTTTTAATAAATCCTTTAACACTATATGACAAGTACCGTAATCAACACTGTCACTGTACTTCATATATATGTGACTGACATGTTTCTATCTATCTAATCTATGTGTGATGCTCTATTCTTTCTGTTCTAAATTGTCGGGTACCGGTGTATGCCGCTGCTGAATTGCCGGCTTTTCATGTTTCACTGTGAGCACTGTTGCCATCGATTTGGGCAATCACTGTAATGCCACAACCACCATGGCTGTGGCATTACAGTGAGTGGCAGACAATCCCTGCATGATGTGAAAAAATCCAGTTACGCTTTTGGTGCACGAACAGTTATCCAACATAACCTCGAGCAGCCGAATTTTTTGCAAATCGTTCGCGTTCGTCGAACGGCTCGAACACCGCCCAAAACAGCTCGAATTTGAGATTAGCGAACAGTTCGAGTCGAACACCGCTCATCTCTATTCTCTAATAAAACTGTAGAAAAAAAATTGGGGCCATGGTAAAAACAAAAGTGATCAAATAGGCATCCAATGTGTGTCAGGTCTGCAGAAAGGCACAAGGGTGAACTCAGCATAGGTGTGATCAGATAACTTCGGACCACCAGGTTCTGAAGAGCACAGACAAAAGGTAGAGCCATTAGCAACAGTCACTAGCCAGCGCTTTACATGGACAAAAAGGAACCAATTGGTACTTCATATATGATGGGTCAGTGGGGTGCACAAGGGAGGCATTGCTAGGAGCGCACACAAGGGCGGCATTGCTAGGAGCGCACACAAGGGCGGCATTGCTAGGAGCGCACACAAGGGCGGCATTGCTAGCAGCGCACACAAGGGAGGCATTACTAGGAGCGCACACAAGGGAGGCATTACTAGGAGCGCACACAAGGGAGGCATTGCTAGGAGCGCACACAAGGGAGGCATTGCTAGGAGCGCACACAAGGGAGGCATTGCTAGGAGCGCACATAAGGGCGGCATTGCTAGGAGCGCACACAAGGGAGGCATTGCTAGGAGCGCACACAAGGGCGGCATTGCTAGGATCGCACACAAGGGAGGCATTGCTAGGAGCGCACACAAGGGAGGCATTGCTAGGAGCGCACACAAGGGAGGCATTGCTAGCAGCGCACACAAGGGAGGCATTGCTAGCAGCGCACACAAGGGAGGCATTGCTAGGAGCGCACACAAGGGAGGCATTGCTAGGAGCGCACACAAGGGCGGCATTGCTAGGAGCGCACACAAGGGCGGCATTGCTAGGAGCGCACACAAGGGCGGCATTGCTAGGAGCGCACACAAGGGCGGCATTGCTAGGAGCGCACACAAGGGCGGCATTGCTAGGAGCGCACACAAGGGCGGCATTGCTAGGAGCGCACACAAGGGCGGCATTGCTAGGAGCGCACACAAGGGCGGCATTGCTAGGAGCGCACACAAGGGCGGCATTGCTAGGAGCGCACACAAGGGCGGCATTGCTAGGAGCGCACACAAGGGCGGCATTGCTAGGAGCGCACACAAGGGCGGCATTGCTAGGAGCGCACACAAGGGCGGCATTGCTAGGAGCGCACACAAGGGCGGCATTGCTAGGAGCGCACACAAGGGCGGCATTGCTAGGAGCGCACACAAGGGCGGCATTGCTAGGAGCGCACACAAGGGCGGCATTGCTAGGAGCGCACACAAGGGAGGCATTGCTAGGAGCGCACACAAGGGAGGCATTGCTAGGAGCGCACACAAGGGAGGCATTGCTAGGAGCGCACACAAGGGAGGCATTGCTAGGAGCGCACACAAGGGAGGCATTGCTAGGAGCGCACACAAGGGCGGCATTGCTAGGAGCGCACACAAGGGCGGCATTGCTAGGAGCGCACACAAGGGAGGCATTGCTAGGAGCGCACACAAGGGCGGCATTGCTAGGAGCGCACACAAGGGCGGCATTGCTAGGAGCGCACACAAGGGCGGCATTGCTAGGAGCGCACACAAGGGCGGCATTGCTAGGAGCGCACACAAGGGCGGCATTGCTAGGAGCGCACACAAGGGCGGCATTGCTAGGAGCGCACACAAGGGCGGCATTGCTAGGAGCGCACACAAGGGCGGCATTGCTAGGAGCGCACACAAGGGCGGCATTGCTAGGAGCGCACACAAGGGCGGCATTGCTAGGAGCGCACACAAGGGCGGCATTGCTAGGAGCGCACACAAGGGCGGCATTGCTAGGAGCGCACACAAGGGCGGCATTGCTAGGAGCGCACACAAGGGCGGCATTGCTAGGAGCGCACACAAGGGCGGCATTGCTAGGAGCGCACACAAGGGCGGCATTGCTAGGAGCGCACACAAGGGCGGCATTGCTAGGAGCGCACACAAGGGCGGCATTGCTAGGAGCGCACACAAGGGCGGCATTGCTAGGAGCGCACACAAGGGCGGCATTGCTAGGAGCGCACACAAGGGCGGCATTGCTAGGAGCGCACACAAGGGCGGCATTGCTAGGAGCGCACACAAGGGCGGCATTGCTAGGAGCGCACACAAGGGCGGCATTGCTAGGAGCGCACACAAGGGCGGCATTGCTAGGAGCGCACACAAGGGCGGCATTGCTAGGAGCGCACACAAGGGCGGCATTGCTAGGAGCGCACACAAGGGCGGCATTGCTAGGAGCGCACACAAGGGCGGCATTGCTAGGAGCGCACACAAGGGCGGCATTGCTAGGAGCGCACACAAGGGCGGCATTGCTAGGAGCGCACACAAGGGCGGCATTGCTAGGAGCGCACACAAGGGCGGCATTGCTAGGAGCGCACACAAGGGCGGCATTACTAGGAGCGCACACAAGGGCGGCATTACTAGGAGCGCACACAAGGGAGGCATTACTAGGAGCGCACACAAGGGAGGCATTACTAGGAGCGCACACAAGGGAGGCATTACTAGGAGCGCACACAAGGGAGGCATTACTAGGAGCGCACACAAGGGAGGCATTACTAGGAGCGCACACAAGGGAGGCATTACTAGGAGCGCACACAAGGGAGGCATTACTAGGAGCGCACACAAGGGAGGCATTACTAGGAGCGCACACAAGGGAGGCATTACTAGGAGCGCACACAAGGGAGGCATTACTAGGAGCGCACACAAGGGAGGCATTACTAGGAGCGCACACAAGGGTGGCATTACTAGGAGCGCACACAAGGGAGGCATTACTAGGAGCGCACACAAGGGAGGCATTACTAGGAGCGCACACAAGGGAGGCATTACTAGGAGCGCACACAAGGGAGGCATTACTAGGAGCGCACACAAGGGAGGCATTACTAGGAGCGCACACAAGGGAGGCATTACTAGGAGCGCACACAAGGGAGGCATTACTAGGAGCGCACACAAGGGAGGCATTACTAGGAGCGCACACAAGGGAGGCATTACTAGGAGTGCACACAAGGGAGGCATTACTAGGAGCGCACACAAGGGAGGCATTACTAGGAGCGCACACAAGGGAGGCATTACTAGGAGCGCACACAAGGGAGGCATTACTAGGAGCGCACACAAGGGAGGCATTACTAGGAGCGCACACAAGGGAGGCATTACTAGGAGCGCACACAAGGGTGGCATTACTAGGAGCGCACACAAGGGTGGCATTACTAGGAGCGCACACAAGGGTGGCATTACTAGGAGCGCACACAAGGGAGGCATTACTAGGAGCGCACACAAGGGAGGCATTACTAGGAGCGCACACAAGGGTGGCATTACTAGGAGCGCACACAAGGGTGGCATTACTAGGAGCGCACACAAGGGTGGCATTACTAGGAGCGCACACAAGGGTGGCATTACTAGGAGCGCACACAAGGGTGGCATTACTAGGAGCGCACACAAGGGTGGCATTACTAGGAGCGCACACAAGGGTGGCATTACTAGGAGCGCACACAAGGGTGGCATTACTAGGAGCGCACACAAGGGTGGCATTACTAGGAGCGCACACAAGGGTGGCATTACTAGGAGCGCACACAAGGGAGGCATTGCTAGGAGCGCACACAAGGGAGGCATTGCTAGGAGCGCACAAAAGGGAGGCATTGCTAGGAGCGCACACAAGGGAGGCATTGCTAGGAGCGCACACAAGGGAGGCATTGCTAGGAGCGCACACAAGGGAGGCATTGCTAGGAGCGCACACAAGGGAGGCATTACTAGGAGCGCACACAAGGGAGGCATTACTAGGAGCGGACACAAGGGAGGCATTACTAGGAGCGCACACAAGGGTGGCATTACTAGGAGCGCACACAAGGGAGGCATTACTAGGAGCGCACACAAGGGAGGCATTACTAGGAGCGCACACAAGGGAGGCATTACTAGGAGCGCACACAAGGGAGGCATTACTAGGAGCGCACACAAGGGAGGCATTACTAGGAGCGCACACAAGGGAGGCATTACTAGGAGCGCACACAAGGGAGGCATTACTAGGAGCGCACACAAGGGAGGCATTACTAGGAGCGCACACAAGGGAGGCATTACTAGGAGCGCACACAAGGGAGGCATTACTAGGAGCGCACACAAGGGTGGCATTACTAGGAGCGCACACAAGGGTGGCATTACTAGGAGCGCACACAAGGGTGGCATTACTAGGAGCGCACACAAGGGTGGCATTACTAGGAGCGCACACAAGGGAGGCATTACTGGGAGCGCACACAAGGGAGGCATTACTAGGAGTGCACACAAGGGTGGCATTACTAGGAGCGCACACAAGGGAGGCATTACTAGGAGCGCACACAAGGGAGGCATTACTAGGAGCGCACACAAGGGAGGCATTACTAGGAGCGCACACAAGGGTGGCATTACTAGGAGCGCACACAAGGGTGGCATTACTAGGAGCGCACACAAGGGTGGCATTACTAGGAGCGCACACAAGGGAGGCATTACTGGGAGCGCACACAAGGGAGGCATTACTAGGAGTGCACACAAGGGTGGCATTACTAGGAGCGCACACAAGGGAGGCATTACTAGGAGCGCACACAAGGGAGGCATTACTAGGAGCGCACACAAGGGAGGCATTACTAGGAGCGCACACAAGGGCGGCATTACTAGGAGTGCACACAAGGGAGGTATAACTGTGCAGACAAAAAGTGGGATCAATGACAAGACAAAAGTGATTGGATTGGCACCCGATGTATTATCGGTCTGCAGGAGAGCACAAGGGTGAAATTGTCAGGAACACACAAAGGTGCGATCAGCTAACAATGGACTACAATGGGCCTCATATGTAATAAGACTGCAGACAAAAATATGGCCATTGGCCCTTTGGATACTGCCTTGATAGGATAACTCAGAAGGGACAAACCTGAGTGGTGTTCGGGATCCTCATCTTTTAGGCAAATGTTAAGTAGAGATAAAGAACGTCTCTCGCTCTGGAGGACCCGTCATGAATGGACAGTGAGTAATGCTTAGTTTCTCCTGTGGTGGCGCCGCAGAGAAACTGAGCACTTACTGCCAAAATTACATACAGTTTACAGTTGTTCAACAGGGTCCAAGGAGGGAGACATTATTTAGAGGTTTGTGGTCCAGGGATCTTTCCAACACGTTGCGAATGTCCAGAGTACAATCAGGATTAGGACACTGGGGCCTCTTGTTTCACGGACTAACATCGTTTTGGGGTTTACTAGACCGACTAGCTAAAAGGGGGATTCTCCTCGTACACATTAACAGTTTATTTATGAGTGGTGGGACCCACAACAATCTGTAGACAAGCGGCACCAGATTTCCTCTCCTGCCTGGTGCAGCTCCCTCTGTTAATTTTCTATGGGAATTCCAAAAACAGAATGAGCACATTTACCGAACTACCATGGCGGGAGCCATCACTTCTCCAATCACAGCGGTCTTGGCACCAGGCAGAATAAAAAGGAGGGTCTCAGGGGGTGCACCTCCTTTCAGAAGACAGATGCAGGTCCTCCCTCTGTGACCCACACCTATTATTCATTTAAGGCTTATCCTGTGGAACACCCCTTTAAGGAAGAAAAACCTTTAATTACACATGTGCTCTGCTACTTACTTCCATTAACGGATCATCATATTTCCCCTGTTTTGCTCGTAAGACTTCATTCTGGGCCTTGATGGTTTCCAAATCCCGTTCCATGGCACTGAGCTGACTAACCTGTGGATTAAAAATCACAACCACATCAGTGACTCCACAGCGCCTCCCCTGCTCATAGGCTTTGTGAAGTATTGCAACACAGCTCCATCTTATAACACTGCCATAACTTTAGGGTTAGTGACCTTTCAATAAAAAGCTTAAACAGCGTCAACCGGGGCACACCACCCCCCCGTCAACCGGGGCACACCAACCCCCCCGTCAACCGGGGCACACCACCCCCCCCCGTCAACCGGGGCACACCACCCCCCCCCCGTCAACCGGGGCACACCACCCCCCCGTCAACCGGGGCACACCACCCCCCCGTCAACCGGGGCACACCACCCCCCCGTCAACCGGGGCACACCACCCCCCCGTCAACCGGGGCACACCACCCCCCCGTCAACCGGGGCACACCACCCCCTGTCAACCGGGGCACACCACCCCCCGTCACACCACCCACCTTCCTGTTTGCAGACAGCAGATCTTTCTGGAGCCGCTCACATTCCCGCTTCAGGCCAGACTTCTCTTGCTCCAGGGCTTTCACCATGCTGGACTGGCTCTGCTGCTTCTGATGTTTCAGGGATATTATGTTGGACTCGAGCTGCCGCACCTGCAAGTCAAGCAAAATAATCACCAAAATGTATCATTATAGATTCAAAGAGAGAGAGGGTGATTCGATGATAATAATGTATTGCTCATTGCTCATCCTGGAAGGATTGTTGACAACAGCAGCACAGAGTATTTCAGGCGAAGATTGTTCAGTTCTTGAAAAAAGAATTGATCCCCAGCAGCCATATGATCATCGACATTGTACCTTTTCCCTGGATTGGGTCAGATCGCTCTTCGTATTCTGAAGATCTCTTTGCAGTCGCTCGTTCTCCTGTCTTAGAAGCTGCTGCTCCTGCTCCTTCAGCAGCTCCAGGTCGTCCCAGTACTGTTTCTTCTGCTGGTTCTGAAACCCTGAGGACTGCACGGCCGCCTCCAGAACCTGCTTCTATAATAACCAGGACAAGAAAAAGGTAGAAGACGTTAGACAACCCATCATATGATCTTTCTTAACAACAAAGTCTCATCTATTTTGAAAAGCTTTTCCTCCCTCAACACAACGTTAAAACTATTCTGCTGGTGCAGTAACTGTACATACATTACATTACTGATCCTGAATTACATCCTGTATTATACTCCAGAGCTGCACTCACTATTCTGCTGGTGCAGTCACTGTGTACATACATTACATTACTGATCCTGAGTTACATCCTGTATTATACTCCAGAGCTGCACTCACTATTCTGCTGGTGCAGTCACTGTGTACATACATTACATTACTGATCCTGAATTACATCCTGTATTATACTCCAGAGCTGCACTCACTATTCTGCTGGTGCAGTCACTGTGTACATACATTACATTACTGATCCTGAGTTACATCCTGTATTATACTCCAGAGCTGCACTCACTATTCTGCTGGTGCAGTCACTGTGTACATACATTACATTACTGATCCTGAATTACATCCTGTATTATACCCCAGAGCTGCACTCACTATTCTGCTGGTGCAGTCACTGTACATACATTACTGATCCTGAGTTACATCCTGAATTATACCCCACAGCTGCACTCACTATTCTGCTGGTGCAGTCACTGTGTACATACATTACATTACTGATCCTGAATTACATCCTGTATTATACTCCAGAGCTGTACTCACTATTCTGCTGGTGCAGTCACTGTGTACATACATTACATTACTGATCCTGAATTACATCCTGTATTATACTCCAGAGCTGCACTCACTATTCTGCTGGTGCAGTCACTGTGTACATACATTACATTACTGATCCTGAATTACATCCTGTATTATACTCCAGAGCTGCACTCACTATTCTGCTGGTGCAGTCACTGTGTACATACATTACATTACTGATCCTGTACTGATCCTGAGTTACATCCTGTATTATACTCCAGAGCTGCACTCACTATTCTGCTGGTGCAGTCACTGTGTACATACATTACATTACTGATCCTGAATTACATCCTGTATTATACCCCAGAGCTGCACTCACTATTCTGCTGGTGCAGTCACTGTACATACATTACTGATCCTGAGTTACATCCTGAATTATACCCCAGAGCTGCACTCACTATTCTGCTGGTGCAGTCACTGTGTACATACATTACATTACTGATCCTGAATTACATCCTGTATTATACTCCAGAGCTGCACTCACTATTCTGCTGGTGCAGTCACTGTGTACATACATTACATTACTGATCCTGAATTACATCCTGTATTATACTCCAGAGCTGCACTCACTATTCTGCTGGTGCAGTCACTGTGTACATACATTACATTACTGATCCTGAATTACATCCTGTATTATACTCCAGAGCTGCACTCACTGTGTACATACATTACATTACTGATCCTGTACTGATCCTGAGTTACATCCTGTATTATACTCCAGAGCTGCACTCACTATTCTGCTGGTGCAGTCACTGTGTACATACATTACATTACTGATCCTGAATTACATCCTGTATTATACCCCAGAGCTGCACTCACTATTCTGCTGGTGCAGTCACTGTACATACATTACTGATCCTGACTAACATCCTGAATTATACCCCAGAGCTGCACTCACTATTCTGCTGGTGCAGTCACTGTGTACATACATTACATTACTGACCCCGAGTTACATCCTGTATTATACCCCAGAGCTGCACTCACTATTCTGCTAGTGCAGTCACTGTGTACATACATTACATTACTGATCCTGTACTGATCCTGAGTTACATCCTGCATTATGCTCCAGAGCTGCACTCACTATTCTGCTGGTGCAGTAACTGTACATACATTACTGATCCTGAATTACATCCTGTATTATACTCCAGAGCTGCACTCACTATTCTGCTGGTGCAGTCACTGTGTACATACATTACATTACTGATCCTGAATTACATCCTGTATTATACTCCAAAGCTGCACTCACTATTCTGCTGGTGCAGTCACTGTGTACATACATTACATTACTGATCCTGTACTGATCCTGAGTTACATCCTGTATTATACTCCACAGCTGCACTCACTATTCTGCTGGTGCAGTCACTGTGTACATACATTACATTACTGATCCTGTACTGATCCTGAGTTACATCCTGTATTATACTCCACAGTTGCACTCACTATTCTGCTGGTGCAGTCACTGTGTACATACATTACATTACTGATCCTGTACTGATCCTGAGTTACATCCTGTATTATACTCCAGAGCTGCACTCACTATTCTGCTGGTGCAGTCACTGTGTACATACATTACATTACTGATCCTGAATTACATCCTGTATTATACCCCAGAGCTGCACTCCCTATTCTGCTGGTGCAGTCACTGTACATACATTACATTACTGATCCTGTACTGATCCTGAGTTACATCCTGAATTATACCCCAGAGCTGCACTCACTATTCTGCTGGTGCAGTCACTGTGTACATACATTACATTACTGATCCTGAGTTACATCCTGAATTATACCCCAGAGCTGCACTCACTATTCTGCTGGTGCAGTCACTGAACATACATTACAATACTGATCCTGAATTACATCCTGTACTATACCCCAGAGCTGCACTCACTATTCTGCTGGTGCAGTCACTGTACATACATTACATTACTGATCCTGAATTACATCCTGTATTATACCCCAGAGCTGCACTCACTATTCTGCTGGTGCAGTCACTGTACATACATTACTGATCCCGAGTTACATCCTGAATTATACCCCAGAGCTGCACTCACTATTCTGCTGGTGCAGTCACTGTACATACATTACATTACTGACCCTGAGTTACATCCTGTATTATACCCCAGAGCTGCACTCACTATTCTGCTGGTGCAGTCACTGTGTACATACATTACATTACTGATCCTGAATTACATCCTGTATTATACCCCAGAGCTGCACTCACTATTCTGCTGGTGCAGTCACTGTACATACATTACATTACTGATCCTGACTTACATCCTGTATTATACCCCAGAGCTGCACTCACTATTCTGCTGGTGCAGTCACTGTACATACATTACATTACTGATCCTGAGCTACACCCTGCATTATACTCCAGAGCTGTACTCACTATTCTGCTGGTGCAGTCACTGTGTACATACATTACTGATCATGTACTGATCCTAAATTACATCCTGTATTATACTCCCAGAGCTGCAATCACTATTCTGCTGGTGCAGTCACTGTGTACATACATTACATTACTGATCCTGTACTGATCCTGAGTTACCTCCTGTATTATACTCCAGAGCAGCACTCACTATTCTGCTGGTGCAGTCACTGTGTACATACATTACATTACTGATCCTGAGTTACATCCTGAATTACACCCCAGAGCTGCACTCACTATTCTGCTGGTGCAGTCACTGAACATACATTACATTACTGATCCTGAATTACATCCTGTACTATACCCCAGAGCTGCACTCACTATTCTGCTGGTGCAGTCACTGTGTACATACATTACATTACTGATCCTGAGTTACCTCCTGTATTATACTCCAGAGCTGCACTCACTATTCTGCTGGTGTAGTCACTGAACATACATTACATTACTGATCCTGAATTACATCCTGTATTATACCCCAGAGCTGCACTCACTATTCTGCTGGTGCAGTCACTGTACATACATTACTGATCCTGAATTACATCCTGAATTATACCCCAGAGCTGCACTCACTATTCTGCTGGTGCAGTCACTGTGTACATACATTACATTACTGATCCTGAATTACATCCTGTATTATACTCCAGAGCTGCACTCACTATTCTGCTGGTGCAGTCACTGTGTACATACATTACATTACTGATCCTGAATTACATCCTGTATTATACTCCAGAGCTGCACTCACTATTCTGCTGGTGCAGTCACTGTGTACATACATTACATTACTGATCCTGAATTACATCCTGTATTATACTCCAGAGCTGCACTCACTATTCTGCTGGTGCAGTCACTGTACATACATTACTGATCCTGACTAACATCCTGAATTATACCCCAGAGCTGCACTCACTATTCTGCTGCTGCTGTCACTGTGTACATACATTACATTACTGATCCTGTACTGATCCTGAGTTACATCCTGTATTATACTCCAGAGCTGTACTCACTATTAGATGCGTATGTAAATTGAAATATATAAATAATAATAATGCCGCTCTGACATGAGCAGTAAACCTCTCACCCTGGAGTTGGCGTTTTGCAGCTGTTTGTGTAGTGACATCACTTCTTGTTTTAATGACTCCTTCTCTTGCTGTGCGACCCGGAGATCGGACTTGATGCGAGCCAACTGGAGGTTGACGCTCTGCAGATTCTCCTCCAAACTATGAATCTAAAAGGAGTAGAAGAAATTGTAAATTAAAGAGGATGCACACACAGGAAAAAAAAAACCCTAGTGCAGTAGCATACACCGCCAGTGTGCAAGAGGGGCGCTGTTTCATTAAGAATAGAGTAGACCACAAGAAAACCAGCTTGTCCCTACCTTCTCCTGAGATGCGGTGACCTGAGATTTTAGAGAAAGTGACTGCTGCTCCCACGTCTTCTGTTCCTGCTTTAGACTCGATAATTTATTCTCCAGGAGGCCGACCTTGGAGGACTGAGAAAACATGGAGAAGGAGCAGATTATAGAGCGGAGACGATGCACACAGAGAAATTGCTTGAACCACCTATCTCCAGCTCAATCATCACTTTTTGCTCATATTTTATTCTCGCTGCTTCCCTGAGGTTTTTTGTTTTTTTTTAATCCGCCATATGGTTCCAGGTTTATGGCCCTGCTTTTTCTCAGTACTGATGGCGGCTTGTTTACCACCGCCTACGTCTTCTCTTTTCAAGTTTTTAGGGTAAATTTACCCAAAAATGGGGTCAGGAAAAACAGTCTAGGATAATAAAAACAGCCCTAAGTGCCACAATATAAGTGGTGTAAAAAAAAAAAAAAACAAACAAAAAAATATATATATTTACGCTACGGCCATTAAAGCACCAACTGCGAAAAATTGCTAAAGGCGTCTATGGTCAATCAGGACGAACGTTCATTGTGCAGTAAAAAAAGGAATGCACTGAAATGATGGCGATGCCAAACCTGTACAGTTTTTTTCTTAAAATGGTAGAAAAAAAAATACAGAACTTTATTTTTCCGTCAATGGAACTGTGTGAGGGCTTTTTTTTTTTTTTTTTTTTGGCTTTGTGAGTTTTAGATGTTTTTTGTGCCGTTTGGGTTATCGCATCTCTTTTTAAGGGGAGGTGTACTGACCGAAAAAAAACACCAAAACACTAACATTTTATTTAAAAAATATATATACAGTACACACCAAAAGTTTGGACACACCTTCTCATTTAAAGATTTTTCTGTATTTTCATGACTATGAAAATTGTACATTCACACTGAAGGCATCAAAACTATGAATTAACACATGTGGAATTATATACTTAACAAAAAAGTGTGAAACAACTGAAAATATGTCTTATATTCTAGGTTCTTCAAAGTAGCCACCTTTTGCTTTGATGACTGCTTTGCACACTCTTGGCATTCTCTTGATGAGCTTCAAGAGGTAGTCACCAGAAATGGTTTTCACTTCACAGGTGTGCCCTGTCAGGTTTAATAAGTGGGATTTATTGCCTTATAAATGGGGTTGGGACCATCAGTTGTGTTGTGCAGAAGTCTGGTGGATACACAGCTGATAGTCCTACTGAATAGACTGTTAGAATTTGTATTATGGCAAGAAAAAAGCAGCTAAGTAAAGAAAAACGAGTGGCCAGCAATCCTTTAAGAAATGAAGGTCAGTCAGTGCGAAAAATATGGAAAACTTTGAAAGTGTCCCCAAGTGCAGTTGCAAAAACCATCAAGCGCTACAAAGAAACTGGCTCACATGAGGACCGCCCCAGGAAAGGAAGACCAAGAGTCACCTCTGCTTCTGAGGATAAGTTTATCCGAGTCACCAGCCACAGAAATCGCAGGTTAACAGCAGCTCAGATTAGAGACCAGGTCAATGCCACACAGAGTTCTAGCAGCAGACACATCTCTACAACAACTGTTAAGAGGAGACTTTGTGCAGCAGGCCTTCATGGTAAAATAGCTGCTAGGAAACCACTGCTAAGGACAGGCAACAAGCAGAAGAGACTTGTTTGGGCTAAAGAACGCAAGGAATGGACATTAGACGCAGAAAAGGTGAACGGATGGACTCTACATGCCTGGTTCCCACCGTGAAGCATGGAGGAGGAGGTGTGATGGTGTGGGGGTGCTTTGCTGGTGACACTGTTGGGGATTTATTCAAAATTGAAGGCATACTGAACCAGCATGGCTACCACAGCATCTTGCAGCGGCATGCTATTCCATCCGGTTTGCGTTTAGTTGGACCATCATTTATTTTTCAACAGGACAATGACCCCAAACACACCTCCAGGCTGTGTAAGGGCTATTTGACCAAGAAGGTGAGTGATGGGGTGCTACGCCAGATGACCTGGCCTCCACAGTCACCAGACCTGAACCCAATCGAGATGGTTTGGGGTGAGCTGGACCGCAGAGTGAAGGCAAAAGGGCCAACAAGTGCTAAGCATCTCTGGGAACTCCTTCAAGATTGTTGGAAGACCATTTCCGGTGACTACCTCTTGAAGCTCATCAAGAGAATGCCAAGAGTGTGCAAAGCAGTCATGAAAGCAAAAGGTGGCTACTTTGAAGAACCTAGAATATAAGACATATTTTCAGTTGTTTCACACTTTTTTGTTAAGTATATAATTCCACATGTGTTAATTCATAGTTTTGATGCCTTCAGTGTGAATGTACAATTTTCTTAGTCATGAAAATATAGAAAAATCTTTAAATGAGAAGGTGTGTCCAAACTTTTGGTCTGTACTGTATACATAATAATAATAATAATTCTTTGGCAGCACAGCTATAGGTGGGACTTTATAGGATTACAGAGATGGCAGTGACAGAGGCGTGTGTTGGTCATCACCAGAGCTGTTGGTGAATGGGGATGGCTCGCTGATTATTTAAAAAAACTAAGCCAGGCCCCTTTTTGTTACACCCAATATATAGTCAGCCAGCCTCATTGTTGGGAACAAAACAGAAGGAACCTGCACACAAAAGTTTTTGTTTTTTTTAAAGGAGGTTTTGGAGCAGAAACTGATAAGAAACTCTCCATATCTCCAAACTCCTCAAAAACTTGGGCTTTGTATTCCAAAAACTAGGAATAAGACTCCGGGTGCACATAAACTTAGTCTTCAATTCTGTGCTGGAGAATTGGGAATTGTGGAGGAATTTGACAATATGTTTTGATGAAATTACGGGTGCCACCTCTGCAGTACCTTGGCCACACATCTGTTTAGTTCCTCTCCCAGAGTTTCCTTTTCCTTCATCAGCTTTTCGTTTTTCTTCATCAGAAGGGAGATTTCATTGACCTTGGAGTTTTTGGTGAGCTGTGGAAAAACAATAATTCACGTCAGCTTTAGCAAAATCAGAGACCCCAATGCTCATCATACACAAAAACTTTTTGAAACTTTTAAAACTTTTTTTTTTTTTCTTTTAAAAAAGCAATTACATGATTTGTAAGGTCTAGTGATGTGAACTACAGATCGGAAAAAAGCTGATAACGTTGTTTACACTGCTCTACTGAAGTGCATTGCGATGTTCCTCTGTTACTCCTGCTGGAAAATGTATAAATCGATCACTGAAGCAACGATCAGAAGTGTTGCGCTGTGCACTCGGCTCCTGGTGCTCCTATGAGAGGCAAAGTTAGCCGTGTACTGACTCAGAAGTTATGATTGGCTCTGCAGAGCTGTGTGAAGACGTCTTCTCTCCTAGGTGAACCAATCAGAGCCTAGAGTTGCATAGCACTCAGGTGAGCACTTCCGCTCTTTCCTTCAGCGATCAGTGGAGATCTCTGAACCCAGATCTCCACTGGTCAAAACTTCTTCCTACATCTCACTATGACTTGCCCTTTGTATCTCCTCTGAAAACCTTTGACTCTCACCTGCTTGTTCTCGACTTCCTGCTTTATTCGAGTGTTCTCCTGCTCCAGAAAACGATTGCGCATTTTGACCTCAGACAACTCTCTCTCCGCATCAGACACCTGAAAAAAAAAAAAAAAAGAGTAAAAAGCGCTCAGAGTTTCCACATATACCTGAAAGCACCAAAAGTTCATATGAAGACGAACACACACAGCGAGAACTAATACGCAGCTCCCCTGAACTTTGAGTTGTTCTCCAGAGGTCTGACTGCTGGAAAATGTGGCCAATGAAGTTCTATTGCATGGTATGGATTAGCATTAGAAAAACATGGCTGCTTTCCTCTAAAAAAAAAAAAAACACAAAACCCTCCAAATCTGTACATGTCATGTGTCTGGAACTGCAGGTCAGCTCTACAGAGGTGAATAGGTCCAAGCTAAAACACTAGGCAACCTGTGGACAAGCGTGGTGCTGCTTACAGAAGAAGGAAACCATCATTTTTCTAATTCCGCCGAATCCCTTTAACCCCCCTCAAAGGACGCTGAATAGTTTGGACCTTAACTGCTTACTATGATATTCATGGGTGCACAGTGTCCACCAGAGTAAGAGTTTCTCCTTCCTCGGACTAACAGGGGAGGGTCTAGAGCAGGTGAAACTCATTTCTTAGCATAACATGGATCCTGTAAAAGGTTTCCCCGAATGGACAAACCCTTTAGGTTACCAACATATGTCTTCTAGACATAGAAGTTTAGAAGAGTCATGTATAAATTAGCATTAACATGGCAACCATGACACCAAGCAAATATAAAGTAGGCATCATGATCTGTGCCGGTCTAGGTGAGGGTATGGAAGACCGGCTGGCCTACTGGTATGATGTTTCTAGTGCACTCATACTGGAACTTGAGCCCAATCAGTAAAAAACATATCTGCTTATTTACTTTGGTCCTGTAGCCTTCAATCTCTTGCTTCCACTCCTCCGGGTCTTTCTGTTTGAGAAGCTGCGTTATTTTGCAGGCCAGATTCTGAATGTCCTCCTGGTTCCTGGAGTTTTTCGAGAATAATTCTTCATTTTCTGAAGCCATCTGCTCATTTTTACTCTTGAGTTCCATGACCTAATGAGATCAAATATCAATAGTCCACAAGGGTGGTGGACCAGAGTAGCCTAGAGAAGGTATACCAGTCCTACAGAAACTTATTTTCAGTACCAAGTTCACCAAAATATGCAACTGACCTCGGTTGTTAAGATATAAACCTTCTTCTCCGTAGCAAGTTTTTCTTTCTTCACAGTTTCATACTTGACCCTTCAGAAAAAAATAGAGAAAAGGATGTTTAGAAGGTCTTCCACCATTGGTATGTTCACACAGCTCCTCACGGCTCAATACGAGTGAGTAATGTCACATTGCGCCCCAAAGTGTATTGCGGCAAGGAAATTGGCAAAAAAATTCGACAAGGTTGGATATTCTTGTCGCAGTACCTTTGGCGGGGGGTTGCAATACCACCCCATTCACTTGCATTACACTGCGATGTAGCAGCGGCACCAAACAAACATCGGTGTCGTGGCCAAAATTGCAGTGTAGCCAAAGCCTAAATGTCCTTCACGTATAAGCGTACACCAGCTTTATGTATCCATCATGGTCACCAGTGTCTGGAGTCAAGAATCCAGACATTGGAAAACCTACTTACCACATATCTTCATAATTATCAAGAAGCTCGGCAATTCTTTGGTTATGGACTTCAGCGTCTTGTTGCAATGAGGTCAACTGGCTTAATAATGTAGCGTTCTCTTCCTGTAGGTTCTCATTCTCATGTCTGCAAAGTAGAAACCATCACTTTAACCTTTTGTTATATGTACCGCTATACAATTAGTGTCCTCCTTGTAGGAAATTCACATTCTGAATATACGGCTTTTGGCATTTTTTTTTTTTAAATACCGCCAGATTAGCCTTTAGCTGTATCTTAAGGAGACACCCATTAAAGCTAAAAGGCTTGACAGGGATGATCAAAATCTTTGTAAAGGGGTCAGTGGAGTAGCTAAAGCCAAACTCTTTGACAAGGACAGGTTTACCCTACAAATTGGTGATTCTCTAGAATTGTACTAGGACAGTTTTCCATTATTATGGATATCTAGGTAATTTTACATTAATAATAGCATCATAATCGACAAAAGTAGAATACATGAAACCAAAAAAAATCAAGCTTAGCATCAGCAGAAGAATACATCAAGATTAAAGCAAAGAAATCTCTGCAGTGGTGGTGGGCAACTGGTACCTGAGAGGTCTAATCAAATTTCTGCCAACATTTCGACAGTGTTCCTCTACAGAAGAAGACTTCTAGCCAGGTTTCTATTTTTTGTTCAGGATGCCCACAAGGACTTGCATAAACATAGCCATGGCAAGACTGGGGGATGACAATGTACACTGAAAACATTTGGAGACTGGAATTCTGAAGTCTCCAAGCCTACGCGACCAGATGCCCACCACTTTTCTACAGATTAGAAGGATCAATAAAGGTTAAGTTCATTTTTTGTGTTTAATTTGCAGCAGTAGAATTAGCGCAAACAATTAGGAAGATTATAAAGCAGCGTAGGTATGTAATTAGGGGTTAGGAGAGCTTTCTTCTGGAGGACTTTAGATGAAGACCTTGTTACGCCAGATGACAGAAAAGTTAAAGGGGTTTATTTTTTGTTCAATTTCTATGTTCCTCTGTTAAGAAATGTTAGTTCTAGAAGCAGAGAAAGCAGCTGAGAAGGAGTTTCTTCGCTTAGTGGACATCAACAGATGGGCCCATAGGCTTGTATATTACCTCAGATGTTCCAGCCTATTCGGGATTTCATGCTCCTTGTTTGGCAGGCTAGACTTGGTTGTCTTCTGCTCATGGTTCCAAGTCAAGTGCTTCTGTCTTGGACTCATTTCTGGAAGACTTTTGGCAAATGATCCAAGATCTAATGATGGCTCACAATAGCATTGTTCAGTTGATAAGAATCCTGGCTTACCACCATTTCTATCCAGTGTTTGACTTCTTGGAAGCTTCTCAGAACATCCTGGCTCTTGTTCAGCAGAGTTGTGAACATTTTCTACTTGGGGAATTGAGAAAGTTGTACCAGATGGATAATGTTCATCAGAGCATAGAGAAGGCTCCAAATTTTCTTCCGTCTTCAAGTCAACGGCCAGTTTTTCTCTAACAGTCATGGGTGTTTTCTCAAGACTAATCATTTTCTCCTGCATCACTTGAACCAGTGACTTTAGATCGTTGTTTTCCTTCTTGGCTTCTTCAAACAACTGTTCAAGCTTTAAAGAAGCCTCAGCCATTTCCTCCATGTTTAGTATTTCTTTCTGCAACCACGAAACTTCGGAGGAAAGAACTTTGTTGTTTTCAATAGCGTCCATATTTTTTAGCTCCAAAACGGTCACGTTTTCCTTCAGTTGCAAATTTTCCTTTCTAGCAACGGCCAAGAGCAGTTTGAGACCAGGAACGGATATAGGTGCATCCTTCAGCTCTGGTAGTGGAATTACTTCAAGATTAATCGCTTTTTTCACTTGGTCATATTCCAAAGATAAAGCACTTAACTTTTCTTGAAGTAGAACAGTCTGAGTCTTAAGATGACCATTTTCGGTTTTCACATCATTATAGCTCTGTTCGAGCCTACACAACACCTTAGTGATGCCTTCAAGTTCCTTAGTTTTATTTTGAAGTTTCATATTCACATTATTTAGGGTTTCCTTATACTGGCTAAAAGACAGAAGGTCCAAAACTGTAGGATCATCTTCTCCTTCAGTCTCCATGAATGAATTTGCCTCTGTTTCAGCAGGTTGATTTTTGAGTTTGCTCCAGTTGTATTTGCCATCAAGCCACAAAAGTTTGTTCTGCAACCTAGACATTTCAGATAACAATCTGATGTTTTCTTTGACAGTTTGCTCATGAACAGCTTGTAGGTTCTTATAGACATCCATATCAACTTCAGGAACCACCATACATTTGTGAAGTTGCGTCTTCAACTCTTCTTTTTCCTTCTCCATCATCCTCAAGTCTAACTGAGTCTTAGATAAAGTTGCTATTTCTTTCTTCAATTCCTTGATTGTACATTGAAGTCTAGCTATCTCTTTGCTTTCCTTTTCGCATTTACCACACATTTCTCTGTATAGCTTTTCAGATACAACAAGTTTGGATTCAAGTTCGTCCTTCTCAGATTTATGGGTGCTTGTTAGTTTTTCTACAGTTTCTTGAAGATGTCGAGCATCTCCATGATCTAACTCTTCACCATTTTGCTTATTTGCTTCTGATACCCTCAACTTCTCCTGAAGTTTATCAATCTCTGACAATAGCTGTATGTTCTCTTTGACGATGTGCTGGTGCACTTTTTGCAAATTCATTAGAGTTTGCCTTTCTTCATCTAGAAGAGCGGAACCACCCTGTAGGTCAGAAACAAGTTTCTTCAAGTCTTGGTTCTCTTTCTTCATTGATGTATATTCCAACTGGGTTTTTGACAAAGATGTGATCTCATTCTGCAAGTCATTGATCGTGCTTTGAAGTCTTGCAATCTCTACAAGCATTTCTTGTCTCTTAGAATCGGTCTGATCACACATTTCCTTATAGAGTACCTTTGACTCGGTCAGTTTAGTATTAAGAAGATCTTTCTCAGCCACATTGTTGTTTTCCACCTTTTGTATGGTTTCTTGCAAAACTAGAACACTTTTCTCTGCTTCAAGCAACTGATCACTTTGGTTCTTAACTTTCTCCTCTAGCAGAGTCACATATTGATTTTTTTCCTCCACCCTAGCATTACAGATCGCATTCTTCAGTTTTTCCCGAAGACTGGACATATCCGACAATAACTTAACATTCTCATTCACAGTCTCCTCATGGACAGCTTGCAGGCTCTTGTTTTGGCTTCGTTCCTCTTCTAGAAGTACCAAACTCTCCTGGAGCTGAGAAACCACATTCTTAAGGTCCGAATTTTCTTTCGCAACCGACTTATATTCTACTTGAACTCTGGATAAACACCCAATTTCATCTTTTAAGTCATCTATGGTTCCCTGAAGTCTTGTAATTTCCTCAAGCATTTCATGCCTTTTTTTCTCATTCCCGAGACTTAATTCTTTATAAAGAGCCTCGGACTCTAACAATTTGGAACTAATTTCTTCTGTCTCATGTTTCTTCTTCTTCTCTAGATCTTCCAGTGCGCCTTGGAGATGCTTCACGTTGGTGTCTGCTTGAAGAAGCTGTTCATCTCGTTCGGTCAACTCCTCCAGCAAATCATTTTCTAGTTGAAGTATCCGGTTATTAAGACCTACTTCGACTTGTTTTGTAGCAATTTTCAACTTCTCAACATCATTTTCCAACTGAGCCTTTTCGGACTGTAAACTATTGACCAGGTTCTTGTAAGTCTTCTCTAAAAGATCTTTCTGCTGCGAAAGCTCAGAACAAGCAGATTGTTTCTCTATTTCAACTTTTTCTATTTCCCCTTTAAGTTTTTCCTGCAATTCTACACTCTCTTGGAGGAGCTCTTCTTTTTCAAATGCCCACTGGGCTTTTTCTTCCGCATGTTGGTCCCTTAGATCTTGAAGATTAGCTTCAAAATTCTCTTTTAGAGCAACCAAGTCTTTTACATACTTTTGAACTTCTAACTCATTTTTGCTTATAAACTGAGCCTCGTTTTCTAAGAGTCTTCTATTATACTCAGTTTCCAAATTTTCCCTAAAACGTTTAATACAAAAGAGGATATAAAAATGCAATTGTGCAAGATGATCTTCTATGTTTCTATCTTTCTGTGTGTATTCTGGTCTAAGGCTTCAATAGAGAGATCAATTTTGGAAGCAAATTATAACTTCAGACACATCAGAAGTTTTGATCAAAAGAGATCCAGATGATGGCACCCCCACCAATTTCTGGACAAAGGGGCAGAAGCTCCTGGGCTGAGAGGTGTACAAGCTAAAAGGTTTCCTAGAAGTCTGTACATCACTCTACTTCACTTTCTGAGAATTGCTGAAAAGAAGTCAGAGGATCATGACGACATTTCACTGTTGAGCATTTTTTGCCCTTTTGCTCAGAGCTTAGAGGGGGTCTTTTAAGAAAAGCAAAAATCTTGTTTGAATCACAGGTATAAATAGATCTTGAAAAGTGAAACCTCTAAAAAGAATTGATTATATAAAGGATACAAATTTAATATTTAAAATAATCAACTAATGAAATTATTAAATAACGATTCCAAGAATTGGAAATTTGGTAGCAATTAATATTGGCAAGCAAAAAATCAACAGCATAATTAAGAAAAATTGCAATATGATAGAATTGCAAAAAGAAAAAAAATTGTGACTTTTCCATTAAAGGGGTTGAAGGCATGAATATTCGCCTGCCCAAGAACCTTCTTCAAGCCAGGACTCTAGACACACCATCAGACATAGGCTACCCATATATTATGGCAGTCATATAATAGCAAAGCACACACAGAATAAAATCTAGCCCTTACCTTTCCTCTTGGACTTCCAGATGATGTTTTTCAAGCAATTGACTTCTTAATTCCAGTTTTTCCACATCGTGTTTTTCCTGAAAACTCAAGACTTGGTCGTTAAAACTCTGCTCCATTTCACTCCTCTTCTCCTCATAAGTGGTCACCAGTTCCACCAGCTTGTTTTCCGTTTTCTTTTCCAGATCTTCCGCTCTTTGGACCAGCTCCTCCTTCTCCTTATGATAGGTTTCCTTGGCCTCCTCTAATTGCAATTGAAGGGCAGCTTTCTGCTCCATTAGCTGAAGTTTCTGATTACTGAATTCGGCCTCCATTTTGTCGGTTTGGTTGCGATGTTCGCATTCTGCGCTCCGCTGCTCCTCCTTCAGCCTCGCGATGTCGGCTTCTAATTCTAAGTGCCTCTTTTTATAGACTCGAGTTTGCTCTTCTGCTTTGTGAATCTCCTCGTTCAGTTTTTGTTTGAGGACATCTTGCTCCCTCTCAAACATGCATTTCGCTTCCTTCAGATTTTCCTCATAGTGTGTTACCTAAGACATCGGAAACCGAGAGGACAACCATAAAGTACAGTTTTTTGGAGAAGACTAGTAAGCAAATAAGAAAAAGTCTTACTTTAGATTCCAGTTCCATTTTTAACTGCTCGATTTCCCTTTGGTGCTGCTCTCTCAGCTGCTCGATGGCCATCTCGGCTTCTATACTCATGTTTAGTGGAGGACAATCCTCAGAGCCGATACCTGCATGAAGTTGACAATTATCGGATGTACCAAATAGTTATAGATCTCGTTTTGTTACAATGGAAATTACCATTATGACCCATGGACAATGCAAGTCCGTATTATTGCAATATGGTGGCTTCAAATAGGTTGACCTGATGCAAGTCAAAGAGTAATGGGTTGGATTAATTAAAAATTAGATTTGTCAACCATAATCCAGGACCTATCGACAGAAAAATAACATTGAAGGACGAGAATATTTATCAATGGTTTGCATGGCCGGGTGGTTGGCACAGCAGATCATGAAGATTAATCTCCACCCAGGACACTGTATGGTCTTCCTACGTTTGCTTGGTTTAGTCTTTATAGCATAGATCAAAAACATCCATGACATAGAAGTCAACCAAGTTCCAATTTTTCCTTTTTATTTTTACCTTGGTCGTAGTCCACAGCATTTTTATTATCCATTTCATCAAATAATGAAGTCTTCAGTGATGTTCTTAAGCCCCGAATACCTTGAGCTCTATAATCTTCGAGCTCCAGCTGCAATTCATCAATACGATCCTGCAGCTCCTGGGGGAGATGGATGATGGGTCAGGATGAGTATTTGTACGCCGACCTTTCCCCGTGAAGCAGCAGACGCTTATTGATTCGTGCACTCACCCTGCGCTGCCGCTCGTATTCATTCCGCACTTGCATCAACTTCTCCTCGTGACGGAAAAACTCAACGCAGCTCGGATCCAAATCCCCAAACTGAAAAAAAAAAAAAGGTTAGGAATTTATTTTTACTTTCATGTTCTCACCTAAAACTAAAAAAAAATTAAAGATAAAACCCCACTCTTTACAGAATGTTCTGGCTCCATCTTATAGGGTCAGTCTCATGATCATAATAGGAAGCAAAGTTCATGAAAAAAACAAGCAACTTTTATTAAAAATCCTCTCTGTTATCAAGAATGTAGGGATTCTTAACTCTATAGTTAACTGCTGGTTGCCAAGATTACCGGCCACCTCTGCAGGCTATCAGAGGTGGTTGGTTACCACAGCAAGGGGCACTGCTCTGCAGCTTCAGTGCCCCTGCACACCTTCCATGCTGGCAGAGGCCAATGCTGCCTTTACTTGCAGCAGGGGAGCACACAGTTCAGAATAGCAGAGTGACCATGACATGGGTCCAGACTGTTAATTTCGGAGGAAGGCAGGAGGCATTGGAGCGGTGCGTTCCTCAAGACCTCAAAAGCATTTATGGGATATCAATTCTGCATCACTGGGATCATCAACTATGGTGAAAACAGGAGTCCGTTGTCCATGAAGTCTCTATCCAGTTTAATGGAGTGGTCCCTAGCAAAACAAGCAGCCATGTTTGTTCAACTCTTGCCATTACTACCATTAATGTCACTGGAGAGGAAGCAGCTGCCACATCCATGCAGACTGTGGGAGCTGCAAATTTGCACACAGGGTCACCAGCTCCAAAAAGTATAAGTCCCAACCCACATTTACAGGAAAAGTCAAGACCAAGACACCAACCCACACAGCTACACAAACCTTTTCCAGCAGTATATTGTCCAGGGTCTTCTGCAGCTTGGCCGTCAGCAGCTCGCAGTCCGCCAGCTTCTCCGATGTCTCCAGCAACTCATTTTCCATACGGTTGTTCTCCTACGAGACAGGGACAGCAGTCAATAGAAGAAGACCCCATTTCCAAATGGATAGTCCAATAATGAAATCTCCATACCTTTATGGATAAGGTAAGCCGATCCCGCAGGTAATTCTCCTCCAATTTGATCTTATCAAGCTCCTGCTCCAGCTCCAGTCGCTGCCGGTTGGTTTGCTGCAATATCTGCTCCCTCTCTTTTCTCAGTTCCGTTTTCAGAGCCACCGTCCTCTCCTTGTACTCCTCGTCCAGCTTTCTAGAATATTCAGACATCAAGAAATTAGAGCGGAGCCACAGTTTCTTCTTACTGTTAAGAGCCATTCTGGATGATTTCGCAAAGACATGGGTGACCATCAAGTTCTCACAGGACGTCCGGAGATCAGCTCATTAGGGGCTACACTGCTCGATGACCATAGACTGCCGTGAAGATACATCTTTACATCTACATTGCTCTTCCCAGCTTCTCTGCGAGACATTTCCTGTGGCTCAATCTTTCACCAATAGTATGTACCACAAAAAAGAAAGGTACCAACCGAATGTTGTATTCGTTGTGGCGCTCAATGGCGGCATGATGGTCGTCCACCTCTGATGCCATCAGACTTTTCAGTTTTTCATTTTTCTCCAAATCCATGCGCAGCTTTTCTTTTTCTCGCATAGTCTGGTCAGTACGTTCTCTACAGAGAGTAGACATTGATCAGTCTTAAAAACACAACACAGTATAGTAGAGGCACAAAGGCCCAAAAACCTGGTGCTCGTCACAAGTAAAAGCCTACAGGAATCAGGTCAAAGCTTTTGGTGTCTCCTTCTTGTCACCCTGGGTAGACCCAAATTATAGTCCTCTAACAGATATAAGACATATAATGGTCTAAGACATAAAGGAGCAGTCAGGGATGCTAGAGAGTTCTCCATTCAGGAAACCCTTGTCCAAATGGACCTTTTTAGAGGAGGGCAGATGCCAACATCCTGGAGAACAGATGCATGGCTCCCCAACAACGACAGGATTGGAGGTCCAATCCAGGTTGTTGGAAAACTAGATTAATGTTGGAGAAGGAGGGTGTTGAAGATGTTCACTATTTAAGAAGCCAAAAAAAAATGAATAACTTACAATAAGTGTCTGATCTCGGAGCGGAAGCTGATGAGAGCCGCTTGGTAGATCTCGTTTTTAGTGATCAGAAGCTCATTTTCCAAAGTCATGGTCAATTCCGTCAGATTCAGTTTCCCTTCTAGATTAAAATCCAGCGTCTGATGAACAGGGAAAAAAAAAAAGCAGTCATGTGTGATGATAAGGGTATTACAAAATGGAGGAACTATAGTTGTTAAAAGCTGAATAAGAAAAGGTAAGCAGTGTGGCCAACGCAATAACTTCAGTCAGGAAAAGCAGCACCCAATTGCCCGAGGTTTCAAAGAAGAGTTCCTGAAAAAGCTGATCAGATCAGATCAAATGGCTAACCTTGAGAATGGCTGGTCCGTTCTCCAGTCCTTCTTCATGCCACAAGTCGATGATGTCCTCCACAGAGCCATAGCCCGTCCCATCGTCAAGTTTGGAGAATAAGCGGAAGCAGATTGTCCCAGTCATGGCAGATGGGGTTAGCGTCCTCCTCCCGCTCTCATCGTAAGGCTAAAGATTTAAGTCAAACGTTTTGGATCAATGTATGGAGCAAATAAAGCATGATTAAAAATCTTTCAATAAAAAAAAATTATATATATCACAATTTTGAAGTCAATCGAGAAGGAAATAAGCCATGAGTAAGTATAGGATGGTGTAATCAAGTCTTGTACATGTTCATGCTGATCGGTCTCGTTACATGGATTTTCCACCAGGTATATCCAGTGACCACATAACTCACTGATAGACATAATACTGCATTTCAGGATGGACCATGGATGGTGCAGCAGAAGACCACAACCCAATCATGGCAATGACTGCAGAGCACTTGTTATTATAAACTGGTGATAATAGGCAAGGCAAAGGGTCAATGGTGGAGATGCACAGTTTTTAGTTTGAAAATCCACTGTGCCTCCTTTTGTAAAATACGTTTGTCCCAGTCCCCCCCCCCTGATGTGAGGATTAATTTTGTCTATCCCAATGAATTTTATTTTGTTTATGTTACCATCAATAAAAAAAGACACACCAGCTGCAAATCATTTAAATCATGTGCACCAAGGTAACAAACAAATTGTGCATCCAACAGGTCACAACGAGCAGTTATCCTTTGCCCCTTTCCTTTAGGAATAGGGGTAATATAGGGACAGTTAGACTAGGGACAGCTGATGTTGAGTGGGGGCGCCATTTGCGCAGGTTTTTAGGGTGCCAACCTCCGCTTTAGGTAGGGTTCAGCCAGTATAGTTTGTTACTAGTGATATAATAGTCCCTCCCTTTGCCATCGTAAGCGCTTCCAACCATGTCAACAAGTGAATAATCGTTTCATAAACAACCCCCCTCCCTTTAAAAGCACCACATAGGCCAGTGACCGCGGATCCCTCCCCCCAGTCCCAATTTTCCATTACTCTGCTTAATACTTTCATGTATTTTCCTGAATGATAATTCCGTCCGCCTTCTACCAACTAAGAAAACCATTGCCAAAATATTTGTGCCTGAGAGGTATAATCTAGCGAAATGCTATTTGATGGGTGTGACCAGTGGGTACATTTCTGGGTACCTAGGTCACTAGGCCGATCTGTCTGGTTCTGGCCTTAGGGTGACACAGAGGTCAGCCTTGTTGCGCATTGGCAGAGTGCAGGCGCTGTATTCTTTGAGGAGTATGGAATACTCCCATCATTCTCCGGCGGGTGCGCACTTGGTTTCCCGGACGGTGGAGCGCAAGCACCGGAAGTTACATCACAATGTGCGTTCCACCATGCCGGAAGTGCGGTCCACAGATCGGATCCACGTCACCTGCCGTGGGCGGAGGTAAGATGGAGCGGCTCTATCTCTGGCAACACACATGGTGGTCTTATTAGGCGGCAAGCATTTGATCTCATGATGCGGTCTGTTTGTTGCAGACCTCAACTATTTCTCCCCTGATGAGTCAATACCCGACGAAACGCGTTGGGAGCATAATTTGATGACAACTCCCCCATTAGCCATTCCTATGTATGGACAGAGGGTTTTCCAAGAGTGATCCCTGACTGATTGTGGCGAAAAATGACAGAAACCTGCCTGTAAAATAAACCATTCAGGCAACTGTTTTCTATTAATGGATGTGATTATATACAGTTTACATCCAGTACATATCCAGGCCGCTGCTGTGTATGGTACTATATGTCTAAGTGCATTCAGACACACTCGTGTTGGGAAGTTTGGTGGTTTTATACTATTTTGTTCTGAGCTTGTGAGAGACAAATAGTAGACGCAAGTTTCTGCACTTTTACATATGTGTGTGTCCTTTTCCCTTCAATGTCTAATACTACTAGTAGCATTTCAAATATTGAGATCTTTATGGGTAAGGACCACAAGACATTTACCATATAATAAGAGAAGGAGTTTCCTGCTGCCATTTGACTTTATTAAAGAAGTAGGCATATACCGGCACCTCCTTATAGTTCCCTGTTGGATACAGGGACTACTCTGCATCACGTGTGAGAGCACTATTTATTGCACTTTTTTTGAACACAAAAAGTTTTTAAAGGTATTTAATAAAGTATTTTTTAAAGCTCTATAAAAGCTATTACCAAACGCTACACCTTTCAATGGTGGAGATGCCAGCAGAGAAATGGTGCAGGGACACATGCAGGTGAGGGAACACAGCTTTACTCTGGAGAGGCAAAATGTTTAAAGGGGACCTTTCATATACATATTTATGGTAAGTCAGTCTAAGGTCCTCTCTACTGGCTACACCTAAGGCACACCTCACTGCGGTAACAACCTGGGTTCAGCAGTTGCAACCACCCAGATTTTGTGCCTATACTGCACATTTCAATTGACTCCAGAGCCAGTACAGCGCCATCTGATGGCTATGAGACGCTACCACGTGTTAAATCCAACCTTGATGGATCATGAAATTTCATCTGCCAGCATGGGTTGCCCAAGCCTTATTAAGGAGATCTGTGGAGATGTAGGACAGTAGCCTCAGGCTTCATTCTTGCCAGCTTCTGCCCTGCCCGACCCATTGCCATCGGCATCTGCCACCCTGCACCGCTCTCCAGCAGTGTCCGTCCGAATCAGACGCCTTTTATTTAGGGGCCGCTGTCCTAGATTTACCTGCCGTGCATTGGTGTCCAAGACCCTCACTATCTATTCTATGCTTCTCCCTTTCTGGAGTGGTGCTGCACCACACTACGTCGTCCACATTACGGCCATTTAATCTGCAACTAGTGTTAGTCAGTGTGGCCCATGAAATACGACAGTCAGTATTAATATTAAATGGACTGTGTCCTGCAAGGAAAAAGCATTCCTCATCCGAACAAGGTAGTTCTGGTAGAAAGCAAGCAGATTTCTGCAAGCGCCAATTAATTGAATAAGACATTTTCAGAAGTTTTGCCAAGAAGTCCAGCGAATATAACCAGGTTACCTGCAGAGAGAGGTGTCTCTTCAGCTGTCGATATGGGGTGGAGGAGGATGGAGTTGGGGGTTTGGTATTTTTACAGACTTCATAGAAAAAGTCCTGGAGACTCATGGTGTCATCTTGGTCTAAGTTCTGTATTGCGTCCTCCAGAGCCTGTAGGAGGCAACATAACAAGGTATTAAGGGTCGTACATTACTCTACTTACAAGCAAATAAAGCATTATTAATACTCTAGACTGAGGGAAAAATATATATTTAAAAAATAATTGTATACTATTATAAAAAAAACAACACACCCACACATATACATATCTATACATACACATATCTATCTATATAAATCCATACACACATATACAGTACAGACCAAAAGTTTGGACACACCTTCTCATTTAAAGATTTTTCTGTATTTTCATGACTATGAAAATTGTACATTCACACTGAAGGCATCAAAACTATGAATTAACATATGTGGAATTATATACTTAACAAAAAAGTGTGAAATAACTGAAAATATGTCTTATATTCTAGGTTCTTCAAAGTAGCCACCTTTTGCTTTGATGACTGCTTTGCACACTCTTGGCATTCTCTTGATGAGCTTCAAAAGGTAGTCACCGGAAATGGTCTTCCAACAATCTTGAAGGAGTTCCCAGAGATGCTTAGCACTTGTTGGCCCTTTTGCCTTCACTCTGCGGTCCAGCTCACCCCAAACCATCTCGATTGGGTTCAGGTCTGGTGACTGTGGAGGCCAGGTCATCTGGCGTAGCACCCCATCACTCTCCCTCTTCGTCAAATAACCCTTACACAGCCTGGAGGTGTGTTTGGGGTCATTGTCCGGTTGAAAAATAAATGATGGTCCAACTAAACGCAAACCGGATGGAATAGCATGCCGCTGCAAGATGCTGTGGTAGCCATGCTGGTTCAGTATGCCTTCAATTTTGAATAAATCCTCAACAGTGTCACCAGCAAAGCACCCCCACACCATCACACCTCCTCCTCCATGCTTCACGGTGGGATCCAGGCATGTAGAGTCCATCCGTTCACCTTTTCTGCATCGCACAAAGACACGGTGGTTGGAGCCAAAGATCTCAAATTTGGGCTCATCAGACCAAAGCACAGATTTCCACTGGTCTAATGTCCATTCCTTGTGTTCTTTAGCCCAAATAAGTCTCTTCTGCTTGTTGCCTGTCCTTAGCAGTGGTTTCCTAGCAGCTATTTTACCATGAAGGCCTGCTGCACAAAGTCTCCTCTTAACAGTTGTTGAAGAGATGTGTCTGCTGCTAGAACTCTGTGTGGCATTGACCTGGTCTCTAATCTGAGCTGCTGTTAACCTGCGATTTCTGAGGCTGGTGACTCGGATAAACTTATCCTCAGAAGCAGAGGTGACTCTTGGTCTTCCTTTCCTGGGGCGGTCCTCATGTGAGCCAGTTTCTTTGTAGCGCTTGATGGTTTTTGCAACTGCACTTGGGGACACTTTCAAAGTTTTCCATATTTTTCGCACTGACTGACCTTCATTTCTTAAAGTAATGATGGCCACTCGTTTTTCTTTACTTAGCTGCTTTTTTCTTGCCATAATACAAATTCTAACAGTCTATTCAGTAGGACTATCAGCTGTGTATCTACCAGACTTCTGCACAACACAACTGATGGTCCCAACCCCATGTATAAGGCAAGAAATCCCACTTATTAAACCTGACAGGGCACACCTGTGAAGTGAAAACCATTTCCGGTGACTACCTCTTGAAGCTCATCAAGAGAATGCCAAGAGTGTGCAAAGCAGTCATCAAAGCAAAAGGTGGCTACTTTGAAGAACCTAGAATATAAGACATATTTTCAGTTGTTTCACACTTTTTTGTTAAGTATATAATTCCACATGTGTTAATTCATAGTTTTGATGCCTTCAGTGTGAATGTACAATTTCCATAGTCATGAAAATACAGAAAAATCTTTAAATGAGAAGGTGTGTCCAAACTTTTGGTCTGTACTGTACATACATATATATACACTGCTCAAAAAAATAAAGGGAACACTTAAACAACACAATGTAACTCCAAGTGAATAACACTTCTGTGAAATCTACCTGTCCAGTTATGAAGCAACACTGATTGTGAATCAATTTCTCCAGCTGTTGTGCAAATGGAAAAGACAACTGGTAGAAATGATAGGCAATTAGCTAGATACCCCCTATAAAGGAGTAGTTCTGCAGGTGGTGACCACAGACCATTTCTATGTTCTCATCCTTTTTGGCTGATGTTTTGGTCACTTTTTCATTTTGCCATTGCTCTCACCCCTAGAGGTACAGTAGCATGAGGCGGCGTCTACAGTACAACCCACAGAAGTTGCTCAGGTAGTGCAGTTCATCCAGGATGGCACATCAGTGCGAGCTGTGGCAAGAAGGGTAGCTGTGTCTGTCAGCACAGTGTCCAGAGCATGGAGCAGATACCAGGAGACGTGGAGGGGGCCGTAGGAGGGCAACAACCCAGCAGCAGGACCGCTACCTCCACCTTTGTGCAAGGAGGAACAGAAGGAGCACTGCCAGAGCCCTGCAAAATGACCTCCAGCAGGCCACAAATATGCATGTGTCTGTACAAACGGTTAGAAACCGACTCCATGAGGGTGGTATGAGGGCCCGACGTCCACAGATGGGGGTTGTGATCACAGCCCAACACCGTGCAGGACGCTTGGCATTTACCACAGAACATCAGGATTGGCAAAGTCGCCACTGGCGCCCTGTGCTCTTCACAGATGAAAGCAGGTTCACACTGAGCACATGTGACAGACGTGACAGAGTCTGGAGACGCCATGGAGAGCGATCTGCTGCCTGCAACATCCTTCAGCATGACCGGTTTGGCAGTGGGTCAGTAATGGTGTGGGGTGGCATTTCTTTGGAGGGCCGCACAGCCCTCCATGTGCTCGCCAGAGGTAGCCTGACTGCCATTAGGTACCGAGATGAGATCCTCAGACCCCTTGTGAGAACATATGCTGGTGCGGTTGGCCCTGGGTTCCTCCTAATGCAGGAGAATGCCAGACCTCATGTGGCTGGAGTGTGTCAGCAGTTCCTGCAAGATGAAGGCATTGAACCTATGTACTGGCCCGCCCGTTCCCCAGACCTGAATCCGATTGAGCACATCTGGGACATCATGTCTCGCTCCATCCACCAACGTCACGTTGCACCACAGACTGTCCAGGAGTTGGCGGATGCTTTAGTCCAGGTCTGGGAGGAGATCCCACAGGAGACCATCCGCAACCTCATCAGGAGCATGCCCAGGCGTTGTAGGGAGGTCATACAGGCACGTGGAGGCCACACACAATACTCAGCCTCATCAGGAGCACGCCCAGGCGTTGTAGGGAGGTCATACAGGCACGTGGAGGCCACACACAATACTGGGCCTCATTTTGACTTGTTTTAAGGACATTACATCAAAGTTGGATCAGCCTGTAGTGTGTTTTTCCACTTTAATTTTGGGGGTGACTCCAAATCCAGGCCTCCATTGGTTAATAAATTTGATTATCATTGATGATTTTTGTGTGATTTTGTTGTCAGCACATTCAACTTTATACAGAACAAAGTATTCAATGAGAATATTTCATTCATTCAGATCTAGGAGGTGTTATTTCAGTGTTCCCTTTATTTTTTTGAGCAGTGTGTCTGTGTGTGAGTATTGTATTGTATATATATATATACAGTCATATGAAAAAGTTTGGGCACCCCTATTAATCTTAAGCTTAATGTTTTATAAAAATTGGTGTTTTTGCAACAGCTATTTCAGTTTGATATATGTAATAACTGTTGGACACAGTAATGTTTCTGCCTTGAAATGAGGTTTATTGTACTAACAGAAAATGTGCAATCTGTATTCAAACAAAATAGGGGTGCCCAAACTTTTTCACATGACTGTATATATATATATAAAAAAAATATATATATATATATATATATATATATATATATATATATATATATATATATATATATATATATATATATATATATATATATATATATATATATATATATATATATATATATATATCACACACACACACACACACACACACGCATATACATACATATACATAGCATGGAGCAGATACCAGCAGATATATATATATATATATATATATATATATATATATATATATATATATATATATATATATATATATATATATATATATATATATATATATATATATATATATATATACACACACACACATTTTTTTTTTATATATATATATAATATAATTCTTTTATATTATTTAATATATAGTTTTGTTCTTTCTCTGCTTGCTTTAATAGAATACATATGGTTTACATTCAGCAGCTAAAGAACAAAAAAGAAAAAAAAACAAAACACTACTCTGAGTGTTGTCAATAGCTTAAAGTTGGGGTGTGGGCAGAATGAAATACTAAACTTGGCTTCTTCATCAGAACCGGGATGTCAAAATGAAGATTATAAAATTAGATGTAATTTTCCTTTATCTTGTGTAAACGTCGCTGTTCTCCTGAATCTGTAACAGTTTTTCTTTTGTTCCTGCGCCTCTCCGTTGCCAAGATGTGTCCCCATCTTTCCCGTATATAAATCTAGTCTTATTGTCTAAGTGGGTGTGGTCATCGAGAGAAGAGTTGTTGGCCAAGTAGGCGTGGTCCACAAGACTAGATTTATATACAGAGAAGATTGTACTATATCTCAGGAACGGAGAGGCGCAGGGACAGAAGACAAACATCACCGGATTCAGGAGAACAGTGACATTTACACCAGGTAACAATTTTGCAAATTTATTTCACACATTCATGTAGCTGCCGTGCACATATGACATACGCAGGTCTCACCTCTTTGTCCAGGTTCTGGAAGCCGTACTGTTCGCAGATGGAGAGAAGCTTCTTCCTGTTCAGGTGACCATCGCGGGTGATGCCGAGGTCTTCACATATCAGCTGGAGCTTCTCCTCTACCCAGTCCTGGTTTGGGGACAGAACCGTCTGGGAAGCGCTGAGATCGTCCGGATTCCAAAACCGGAGCTGCCCTGATGGTATAAACACGTCGGCATGTGATCAATAGGCGAGATGGACGCTATACATGGAGCTGGTAGATTTTGTGCACAGTAGTTTCCTTTTTCTTCCCTGCCCCGATGTTTCCTGAGATACGGTAGAAAATCTCTATATAGGGTCGCCATCATTTAGCGCTCCATTACCTCGCATTGGAATAGTAATCAGCCCCATACAAGTCCCGCTGTTCTCCGGCGCGCTGCAGACGGGGGAAAGCTTCTCTAATTAGTCATTTACTTAATAAAGCGTCGCAGCAGAGGAAAGTAAACGCACACATACCCACAAACGCAACGCGGGATCTCGTCAGGGTAATGGAAGATCTTCAGCTCATCAGTCAGTGACGGACTGGAATGATCAATGGCGGCATCGTGGGGTCCCCTATATATATATATATATATATAATATATATATATATATTAATGGGCAGAACTATCCTCTTCTTATTACAGGAGAACATCCTAATGTTTTCTACTTTTATAATGACAGCGCAATTACTTTTTTTCCTAACTATCTGATAAGTAAGAATATTTGATAATCCGGCCATTGATGGCAGGTTAATAGGAAATCTATATAAATCTATATAACGGTCCTTAGGGATTTCAGATCATCAGACCGGTCAATGCAGTTCTCTCATTGTCCTGTAGGTGGCGCTTTTAAACAGCCTAAAGTCATCAAAGACAGTGACTGCGGGCATTTACCACAGTCATGAGTCCAGTCTGGATAATAGGAAGGGGGTCACAGTTTTTGAACACTTTTTGTTGCTCCCTCCAAATCAGGAGATTTGGGGGCTGTACAGACATCGCATACAAGGACTATTATAATGGCTTCCTATTATGAAGGCAAGTCTGTGGGCAGATCCTTCTCATTGTCAGTCCTCACTGCAGTTCTAGTATTCTATTCACTCTACCTGAACAGTGGGGAGGGGGGGTCACAATTTAGGGGTCCAGATAAATGCCAAATATGTGACGCAGGAGTCTATGAAGGCGCCTGAATAATCCGCAATATATGATAATCTCGTAATCAGATCCTGATACAATGTGGGATTACAGGAGCCAACGACTTATGAAAGCCGATCCTCCGCAGGGACGACGCAGAGAATCATATCCCAGCAACGTCTGATACTTTATAACCCGTGGCCGCATAGTGACCAGCAGCAGCCATTCATGTAAGGACACGTCTACAGGCAGATTCATAATCCACCTTTGATTTTGCTTCAATTTCTCACCATTCTGAAGATCTCTGCCTACTATCGGTGAATGGAAATGTTGATCTCTACAAGGGTGGCGGTCTGCCAGTTATTGATCCGTGCACCTGGTGTCAGGGAGGATGGTGAACCAGAAGGTTTCCATTCACTGGCAAGAAGCAGACATCATGCCAACAGTATGGAATGGATTCCAAACTTGCAAAAACTTAATCAAGTACATTGATAGCAAGTTGCAAGGAAAAGCCGCCCAAGTCCGACTTGCAGGGAGCTGATGACTGATCCCTACAATGAGGCTGTAAAGAGCTGGAAAACTTAGCCTCTACTTTCTCCATCTTTGGAGAAATGCAATAATCAGTCATGGTGCAGCCCAGTGAAAGCCCCTGCTCCTTCCTACTTAGCAGGGGTCAGAGAAGTCACTAGGAAATGTCACTCATGTCCCCATTAAAGGCGTTATCGCAACATTCAGCTTCCCGGGTGGCGTGCGCCTTTGATGATTGACAGCTTGGACTGGCAGCAAACTGTCCGTTCTGCCATGATGTAAGCAAAAGCACTTGGCCTCTGCGGCATCAGACGAGCGGAGGGGAAGGAGGCTGGCCGGATCGGGAGGCCAACAGTGCGCTCTGGTCAGTTTTAGGGCAGTTGTTACAAATTATTAATGGCTCATGCATATATGAGTATAAATCGGACGTGTGCTATCGGAGAGCACACAGACAGCACAAATAATATATATTTATATTTTTATTTTTTTCATGGACTTTGGAACCGAGAAAAAAATTGTTTATTGGAAGACATATATTTCAGAGTAGAGGGGAAGAAAAAAAAAAAAAATCAGATCCACGTGGACCATCAGTGCAACATCTAATTTTTTTCAGATGAATTTCTATTATAAGCTCAGGAAAATGTATCTGATGTTTTAAATGTAGTTTTTTTTATGCAACTTGGGACGATTTTCCATACGCTCCTCTGCAGGCAAAGAGCAGGGACGCGCACGCAGGTGGTCGGTAACCTAGGCATAAGAGCGGCAAACAATAAAATTAAAATTTTCTCTGTTCCTAAGAACAAATTCTTGCTTTAAGTAAATTGCAAAAGATACTCGTTTTTACAATCATTCTGCAAGTTTATCCATTTATGACATTGAGAGTGTAAAGCGCAGAGCTTGTGCCTTAAAGGGATTGTCCGCTACTCGGACAATGAATCTGAATCTTTATGTTCCCCCACCAGTAAAGTAATGGCACCGGAGGGGAGTATAAGGCCACATTCACACTTAATGTCGGATACATAGCACCACTTTTTACTGGGGGGGAAACACAGGGATTCAGAGGGGGGTTGTCAGAGTAATGGGTAACGTCTTTAAGTTTCACATGGTGCTATGTATCCGACCTTACATCGATGACGTTCTAGGATGACCCTTCCCATAAACTTCCCCTTTCCAGCTAGATGCAACATTTTAGTCTGTATGTTTGTAAACGTCGTTAACCCTTTACTTACCTTCCGCTTCGTACTCTTCGCCCTCTTCACTTCTCCAAAGCTGAAAAAAGGAAGAAAGATTAAATGAGATAAGGAATCGGACGCAGAAAGTTTGAGAAACTTTCCACAGGATCAGAAATTTAAAAAAGACACAGATACAAATGTCACATCAGCAGCAAACCCTCAACATTAACCCCCCAGAAGCTTAGATTCTATAGTTATAATAACTATAATGCCAGTTTCTAAAATGCAAAAGCCACCCCCCTTCACCCCGTGGAGCAGTCTTGACTTTAGGTCTTCTACTTGACCAAGGAGGTCACCATAGGTCAACACTATGAAACTTAACAAAAATGGCTTCCGAGAGCGTAAGAAGCGGGGGTCTCACGGGGCTTTTGCATTGTGCAGCAGCTGGATGGTGGGGCGGGAGGGTCACACCTATTAACACGCCATGGTCTGAAAAAGAAAGGGAGGCTCTATTGTGCACGCTGGTGGAGGCGATCCTCCAGATGGTCAGGGGGCTACACCTCGCAGCTCAGGACCCTGTAGGAGCATCTGTAACTCATGTCGTCTAATAACCCGACAATTTCCTGCGCTCTGCCATCTGCTTCAAAGACCGGACTTTTGTTCTCCTCAAGAACTGAGAATGTTGAGAAGATGGGACAAGCTGATTAGTTGGAGCAAGAACAATTCCACGGACGACCATTGATTTCTATGGGCACTAAGCAGTGCTTAGTTATTCCCCCCGATTATGGATCCCCCTAGGGTCTGGATGACCAGATGGGTAACACACGATGGATGGCACATCACCCTGGCTGCTTACACCTCAGATGGGATTTCACCACTGAATCAGCGTCTGCTTGGTTTACAGAATCAGCAGCAACTTCTGTTGCGGATTTTTACAGCAGATTTCACTCCTTTTAATGTGAAGAAAGACAATCAGCGCGGATTAAGTTGCGGATTTTAAGTGGATGGGATGCAGGAACGGATTAAGGGCTGGACATAGTTAAATGATGTCTTCCTAGGGCTGCGATCACATTGTGTCCAACAAATAAAAGATTATAAGTGCCATCGACTTCTGGGGGGACAATGGAGACAAACGTATCCCAGCAACATTGGGTACTAAATTGTAATCAGTGCTACAAAGTGATCAGACACGGCCATACCTATAAGAACATGTTTTAAGCCGGATTTGATTGCAGTTTATCACCATTTTCAAGATCTCTGCTGGTAATCAGTGAATAGAAACGCTGACCATGTCCAAGGGACAATAGATGTAGGGTTCATTACAATGGAACAGTAGTGATCCGCTCACCCGGCGTCACGTGGACATGATTAGGACTGTGTGAGGACCAGGAGGATCCATTCATTGACAGTAATCAGAGGTAATAAAAAGGAGGAGGGAATTGATACACAACATTGTAGAGCTGATTATAAAAGGGCATTGATCGGACATCACTAGGATGCAAACATGGCCAAAGGTTCATAAAAACGTATTCTCTCATCTCTATCAGGGCTGAGATTCCTGATCTCTTGACCCAAACTAGTCAGAAGCAATAATAACGCTGACAGTTCGGGTCATAAAATTTGGGTTTGTGCCAGAGACTGCAACCGTAATAAGGATGAGAAAATACAGCCGCAACATGGTGGCAGAAATTTTTCCATACACTTTCAGCCATACCGCCATACCCAGGGAGGAGAAAAGAATAAGCAAGACATCTGAAGGCAGTTTATCTGCTTTGAGAAGAAAGGATTGGGCATGCTGAAATCAACATGTCTGATCCTTCTTCCCAACACTGAACAAACAATAGGTGAACGCAGCAATTTCAGTGGGACTGGACACCAGCTGACATTAATGGACACCTTATATCTAGTGATTGCATGCCTATGGAATAAGTCATTGACGGCGTCTTCCGGCAGCCATGTTCCTTCCTACCCTGACTTGTCACTAATCTCCTGTCCCCTATAAATCTCCCTCCGCCAGAATTGTAAATTTCTTAAATAAAACTGCGAAGCAATTAAGGTGCGCTGACGGCCGGAACAAGCGTCTCCGCGCTCAGTCGGTTATTACTTTGCATCTTCCCCATGGGTGCAGGACGATATAATGAACACGCGGCCGGTCAGGCTGATTAAATAAGGTTGGACGAACTATTAATATTAAACAGCGGGTCACCACCGTATTCATTATGTAGCCAGTGACTGGATCCCCACAGGGGAACTGGATAACTATTCACTTGTGAATCGCATTCTTACGCTCTATCCATCGCAGGTGAGAGGAGCAATAATTCACTGGATAAGGTTATTGCTGGTACGGTGTAGCTGAAAGTAAAACACCTTAGATATCTGTCTGTGACATTATCCCCCCTTCTACAAGCTCGTGCTCTTAACGGGTAGAGGGAATAAGCCGCTGCCCGACACCTTCTGCGTTGGCTTACCTTCGCTGGAGACAAAAAGGATAGGGCATACTGAAATTCAACATGCCCAATCCTTCTTAATTCCCTTCCCCCATAACACCCATATTAATAAAATAGAACACCTCCATAAACAATGCATGGTGCTGCTGAAGTGGTCAGGAATGGCCAAGGCTCATCTACGGGCACAGAGGAATCCAACTGGTAACCTAATTGGATGAGTTAAAACCCAGAGAGGAAAGGGCAGAAACGTGGTGATTTTTAGTATTTTGCGTCTTCAATCCCACCCCCCAACCAACAAATAAAGTAGCACTCTGTAGTGCTATAGCATGTAAACATAAAATATATGAAATTTAAATTGCATTACTGCTCTAGAAAATAATAAAAAAATGAAGATACTTAACACATAATTTGGCAAATTCATGCATGCCCAGCTGCCAGGGCAAGGCGATCTCCTTTTGCTGGGGACCTATCCTAATCTGAATCTTCTCCTAGACTGAAGCCTACATTTATGTGGGTAGGTAGGATCCTGCTGTGATTAAAACAGTCATAGGCTGATGGGTGGAGTGCTCGGTCAGAGAGCCTATATATAAATAACAATAACCCATATAAATGTAGGCTTCAGCCTAGGAGAGGATTCACATTAGGAAAGGTCCCCAGCAAAGGAGATCTCCTTGTCGGGCATACATAAATTGGCGAAATTATGTGCCAAGTGTCACTATTTTTCATATTTTCTAGAGCAGTAATACAATTCAAATTTCATTTATTTCAGGTTTACATGCTATAGAGTTACAGAGTGCTACTTTGTTAGTTATATAGAGAGATGGCTACTCTTAGTATGAGCCTGTGCACACCAGTTTCCTGTTTGAAAGTGACGGTAAGTCTCTTGTTATTAAATTCCACCCCTAACCAGAAAAAAACAACAATTTTCACACCTTATCCTTTAATTTGCTAATAAGCTTTACATTCCATTTTCGCACCATTTTCAAGATCTCTTCTTGGAGTCATTGAGTGAATTTAGAAATCCTCGGCTTTTAGGTGCAAACAGGAATGATATGTCCCATAGATGGGGGTTTGCTACAGTCGTATCCAGTCTAGACTTCCAAGAAATCAGACTAATAATTTTATTTTACCTGCACTGATACATTGTAGTCCTAGAGGAGGAGATCTGTGTTGCTGATGTATTTTGCACACAGACTGTTGGAAGATGAGTAGAATATTCGGTCTTCATATATTTAATAATAAAAATTTATTTAATTCTTTATGGATCATTTTGTTCATTTTTTAATAGGGACGTTTAGATTGTTACGAATTTCCAAATAATAATAATTTCAGATTTGTCCAGAATAAAATTATTTGATTTGCAGAAATCCAGGCGGCCGTTATTTTGCTTGATTCTTTTGGAGAGACCCTCACCAGAATCCTCCACATGGGTCTTAGGTCATCAATGATAGTGCCGACCCCCATGTGCCATTTTGGGCCTCGGCGCCAGAAAAACCAAAGACTGGGCCTAGGACCCAGGGAGCTGTAGTGGTGTAAGGAGTCAGGTCATGGGAAGGAGTTTATTTTTTTAACCCATTCCTTCCCCTCCATTTATTATGCTTTGGGTCTGGAGAGACCTCAGTGCAGAATAAACATCTTTCCGAGATTTTATTTGCACTGTATCGAATGTCTGAATCTGGCCAAAACCAATTTTGACCCATTGGCTCATCTCTAGTATATAAATATATATTTGGGCGGTAAAACCCCTTTAATGCCAATTTATTAGCACAAAATCTGATACTTTTGCCATTATTGTAGTTCTATGTAGAAAACAAGTTGCGGATTACCCGATGGCGGATTTTGGGAAGTTCAGGGCAGCACTATAGAAAGTTTCCACTGGTTCCGGAGATGTAAAGTGACCTAACAGAGCAGAGAGTTATCTCGATGAATTCGTAATGAATGAACGATTGGGGTGACGGGCCTCGTGAGAGCTCGCTCAGGTGTTACTGGCCCATTGTACGGGGGATTCTCGGACGCTGGGGGTGGACAGACCTGCACAAAACCCACTCTGTCCCGATCAAAGGGAGCGGACGGCGGAGGCCGCACCTTAATGAGCAGAGCACCGGCACGCTCCTGAAATATTGAATGACATTGTGGAGTGCAGCCAGCACTGTGGTCGGTGCGAGGTGTGCGCCAGGTTAAAGCTTTCCTTGTCACTACAACAAAGAGAATTACAAGTGGTTTCACTTCAAAGGGCTCAAAGTGAGACGAAATGTGCAGCTTATGTAGGTGTGGAAGGAACTTATCACTTGCCGAATATTGTTCTGACCCATCAGGCCTGGACTCCATGAGGCCCCTAAAGTTGTGCTGTAGTATCTGGGACAAGACGTCAGCAGCAAATAATCTAAAGCCTCCTCATCCCCCCATACACAAGACTAATGTCAGCCAAATCAGCTAATATCAAAAGGTCTGGACGATCGTCTAATGTGTATGGGGGCATCGGCCAACTGATGGAGATAAGTCCATCAATTTGATCTCTGATGCACTGCTTGGACCATTACTGGTCAACCATTATCCTGCTGTAAGAGACAGTGGGATTTCCTAACAGCCGGGTGAGTAGGTGTCCTGTATCACATCCACATAATGTCAGGACTCCAGGTTCTCTGCAGAACATCGCCCCATCACATGGCTTCCACCGGCTGTATTCCTACAGAGCATCCGGTGCCATCTCTTCCCTAAGTAAGTCACGCCCGGCTGCCCATGTGATGCAAAATGTGACTTATTAGGCCAGGTCCTCTTCTCCCATTACTCCAGTTCTACAGCTCACATGCACATTGGATGAGTTTTGGATCGTGGTCAGCGGCTACACATCTTCATACAGAGCTGGAACTTTTTTTCAGAAACTTGGGGTGGGGCAGTCGGAGCGGGTCCAATGGGCTAGCTTCTACTACCCTCACTTATAAGTGAGTTTGAGGCAGGCAATGAACCTATAGCTAGTTCATTGGTTGTTCTTCCTTGAACCACTCACCGGGGACGCCCCACCACAAGGGCCCGGCATACACGGGGTAACGCCCCACCTTAAGGGCCCGGCATACACTGAGAACAGCCGACTAGCACCGGCATACACAGAGAACATTATAATGTAAACTGAAGGACACTCCTCCTGTGCACTGCAGTACTATGTTTTGCAAGTATTCAGCACCCTGGTAACAGAAGTTAAATGTTGATACAAGTTTATATTCATGTTTGTTAAAGAGATATTGTGTCGTCGTCGTCCCCTTTTTCTTTTTAAATTTTAAATGGGCTGTACTAGAACTGTATTTTACACCCTGCGGCTTTGTGGGGGGGCGGCAGGAGGACATATTGCACGCTTCAATCCGAGGATAGTTGAGATACTTTGAACGGTAATGTTGCAATGGTCACGAGGACCCACATGGGTGTAGGGGAAGGTGGTTCAGACCGTGCAACTCTCAGAAACCCAGTTAGATTGACTGAGGGATGACAGTCACTTTGGTGTCATCTCACTTGGTGAGACATCAGAAGATCCATGGGTACACTCAAAAGATGTGCCGGAAGCATCTTATTCGTGCTGAACACAACCTTACTCTGCGTCCATAGCTACAGCCTATAGATCTCCAACTACTGGGACATTTCCTCTTCTCCCAGAAGCTAAAACATTGATGATGGAGAACGTAGGAGTTCTCCATCACCGGGGAGAGATTCACGGAGCAAAACATGGAGACGTTAAATACCACCTGTCACCATGCAATTTACTTCAGGAGTATTAAAGGTTATTAAGAGGCGAGAGCCTCGTTAGAGAAACTGCCAGGGTCTTAGGAACCTTCTGGTGACGGCACACGCTGCCATAGTAAGGCGTGATCCGCAATCCGAGGACAGGGAGGGTAGACATCATTAACAGTCTTGTACAGAGCAGCTGTACCAGGCACATAGCGAATCCCAGAGAAAAGAAAGATCATCTATAAACCCCTGGAAGTCAAATCGAGCGTGCCGCGCCGGGAGGAGTTGCCGATCAGTATTCACATCCCGACGTTGGGCGCCACCTGTGTGTCTGCTGCTCATTGTTAAAAACCCTCCAGTCCTCGGGGGTTGGAGTGTTCACCTGATCGCAGCGGGCCCCACATCTGCTTTATACTGACTTCTAGGCACCCCTGCTGCATTCTATATTGAGATATAAAATTTGATTTTTATTGCTTATACAGCGCCGCCAATTTTTTTTTTTTCTTCTGCACCAGGAATGCATTCACAAACAAACGTCCCCACCGCACATTATTTCTAGGAAACCATTTACACAGCATTTTATGGGGGGAGTTTAAAAGGGGCTGTCTAACCAGAGTCGGAGTCGGGGCCCATTTTGGTGGAGTCGGAATCAGAGTCGGTATAAAATGGACCAACTCCAACTCCTAAAATATATAATAAATTGGGTACAGTAGTTCAATGCAGTTTGTGGGGAATATTTTTTCATAAGAATTTGGGAAAGTTATGAAATGTCTGTGCTACAGTAAATATATCACTCAAACATGAGCCATGTATGATGGAGTCGGAGTCGTGGAGTCGGAGGCATGGAAATTGAGGAGTCGGAGTCAGAGGTTTGGCTTACCGACTCCACAGTCCTGTGTCTAACCCCATGAAAACAGTCTCAAACTGCTTGCAATGATCCAAATGAACAAAAAGTAGTAATGATCAGCTTACCAGCTCCTTCAGACCAAAGTATGGAGCACACACGGACAAATTATAGCCAGTGCTCCAATGTAAATGGTAGAAGAGTACTGGCAATGTGATGGCAGCTCCGGCATATGTCTGGATTGTAGAAAGGCACATGGAGCCTGTCAAGTCTGCAATTTTGCTTTTTTTTTTTTTTTTTTAATAAAGCGGTCTGAATCCAGTTTATAGGGATTGTCCAGAACTAAGATATCCATGATACCCCATCAACCAGTTGATAACTTCTGGTGGCCGCAGCTCAATATAACAGTGTATGGATCAGCGCTATCAACTGGATAGTGGCCGTACTTGAGTACTGCAGCTCAGCTCCTATTGGAATGAATGTGATCTAAGCTGCAGTACCCCAAAATGGCCACTAGACAACACACAGAGCTCTGCAGTTAAGGCATATACTGTTTACTTCAAGCTGCTGGGGGAGCTGCTAACAGTCAATTGTGAGGGTACTGCATTTTGGATCCCACCAAATCAGATATTGACAACCTATCCCACTATCAGACACAGACAGAAGAGGGCCCTGTAGTAGAACACTATATGGGCCATTTGAAGCCCAATAGCTCCTCATAACGCACAATTCCACCCTTGACTAGTGGGCTCCTGTGCGACCGCACAGGTTGTACCAATGATATGTTCGCCTCTGACCTATCCTATGGATACATCATAAATATCTAAGTCCCGGACAACTGTACATGAGGAAATGGTGCTCTGTAATAAAGAAATGGAGAGCAGTGGTCTCAATGAGTATGTTGGGGGAAGCGCTTTAAATTCTAAATGCTCCCTTACAGGTATGTGCACTTAAAGCTGAAGCATCAATATGAACATGGTCATAAGTTACAGAATCCACGCAGATGATGCTCAGGTCAGATTTAAGCCAAGTTCCACTAACAAAAGGGCACAGCTATGGGAAGGCTGGCGGCACCCCAACAAGCCACTCTGCCTTTACCAGGAGACTGAGATACAGGGCTAGGCTGCAAACCATCGCTGACCCGGGAGATGAAAAGTTGACCCATGTCTCTGGAGCCAACCACTAAGCCACCATACAGCCCAAACATAACTAAGCCCTAATCACGATCGTTGTAAAAACGACCCATAAATCTGCTCAGATACAGTCACTCAAGGTTAGGATTTAATTAAATCAGATTTATATAACCCATCCATCCAGACTCCATAACTGCGCATAATGATGAAATATCCAAGACACAAATCAATTAGGTTTCTTAACCATACCAGCTGAAATTGAAGATGACCCACCTAAGATAGCAGCTAGAGAGACTCCCGAGCAAGTATCAGTCACCCACCAGGTGGCAATGAAAAATAATGTCCCCCTAAAGCCATGAAATTAATTTATCTTCTTACCTCTTCGCAGTTCCTGGAGCTGACCTGTGAGGACCTCGTCCCTTCATCATCGGGTTCAATTACGGTCTCTTCATCAAACTCTTCCAGCGAGTCTTGAAGCTCCGGCACAGAGCGGCGGCCGTACCGCTTGCCATCTTTGATGTATTTAGGCTGGGCTTCGGGGGAGCAATCTGGTGTCAAAAATCAAAATAAAGTAGTTTAGTTCCCTGCACGGAGATCGATGGAGGCGCCTCTGGCCTCTTGTGATAAGAGTTTTTGGAAAAGGAAACGTTCGATAATGAAAATAAATCCCTTCAAAATAATCGGGTTTAATTAAAGCGAGAATACAAAACGTAACTTTCTGAAGGTATCTAAGCTCCTCTGTTCTAACAGCAGAATCCAAGAGAAACATTTACCAACAGTCCTACCGCAACAGTCTAGACATGTTCTTACACCCCCCATTATTGGACTATATACAAGTGTAGATTTTGTTGATGGTCATCACTATGCCATGTTCTTGATACATATATTAAACTGAACAATAAATGTATTGGACCCATACATGACAGAATCTGCACCCATCAAAAGGTATATATAACATATCAGCAAATACCGCATCTTCCATAGGTCAACAGCACTTTGCTACCATAATTAGGAAGATCCTAAAGCCCAAACGCTAAATACCAACAACTAGTCTACCCTCACAGACCTTTACCAACATTTATTTTCACAGGTCTACTAGAGTATCTGTTGGGGTTTCAGGACTTTAAAGTTCCTGGTAGAAAATTTCAAGGACAGATCCAACTGCGCAGACTTTAACCTGCATCTTCAATGGGTCAACTTGACTTTACCATGAATCTACCAGGAGTAGTTGGGCATTCTGGAATTTACAATTCATGATAGTAAAGTCTAGTTGACCTAGAGAAGATTATGTCAGTAATGGTCCATGAGGTTAGACCAGCCAACAGCTCAAGGACAAAAATTGGTCAAATTACAGACAATTACCAACACCTTCCATCGCCAACGTGACTTTCCTACTTTAAGTTATAAGAGCGACTACTAAAGGTCAAGGATTGGTCCAGTTTCACAGACATTATGATGGCTACAAGGATATTTTTATCGGTTTCCATCAAAGTGCAGCTTTTATAGGTCAACTAGAGGTCATCTGCTATAAATATGGAAGCTCTTGCCAACAGATAAAGGTCAACAACTGCCGGGTCTAGCCTCAAGGAGTCATGCCAAATCCATTACACCCATTGCAACCATGAGGGACAGCTTGACCACCCACACATTTGATCCAATTTGGGCAAAATGAGCTTAATTGCACTCATGGCTCGGCCCATTCCCATAGATTTTAGGTGGAAGTCATGGCAGAAGAATGCCAGTTGAATGATTTTTTGGCCACCAGCTATCGTATGTATATGGCAACTTTTCAAGAGCTATGCAAAGAATTTTCACAGGCACTTTACAACTTTACGCAACTTCCTTCGGTGACACTTTGGTACGAAATATTACAATTTATGATATTTAAATACAAAAAAGGCCAGAGGAGGAGTATCCAAGGTCAAGTGGTTTGGCCAACAGCAACCAAGGGAAGACATTATTGCCAGGATCTACAAGACTATCATAAGGATGGATAGGCAAGTAGGAAGGAGCAATGAATTCAGCCCCTTCTGGATCGACATGTGGGGAAAAAAATCTACTTTGAAGCCAATTAAACCATAAACGCATGTCTACTCCCATTGGGTGGTAAACCTTCTTACACTACTTTCCCATCATTTCCCCGACGCACAATCAATAAAACCTTGGAAACATTGTACAATGTTCGCTAACTTCACCCCCCCCCCCCAAAAAAAAAAGACGAGTCCTTGTCCTGTGATTCCCCCCCTCCCCCATTTATTATATTGTGAATAGTCCCCACCATTTGTCCACGGCAGATTATTATACAGACTAAGAAAGGGAATCTTACAACTCGCACAATATAAACCTGGGTGGTCGGGATCCCCTTGTGTTCAGCTGTGGAGTTTTTTAATAACATCATTAGATTTGCTCCCATTAATTTATATTCCTACATGTGGTTCAAGGACAAAAGAAATGTCTGGACAACATGAAATTAATAAGATCTTGGATGAAGAGAGCGGGTGCAGGAGTGAGAAGGAAAGAAGTGTTGATAGTGATCACACGAAATAGAAAAAAAAATTACAAAAACATCTTCAGCCGTCACATCAATGGCAAGAGGCCTTTGAGTCTAACACTTCAAAACACCTTATGATATATCTTCCTGCCGATATATTCCTTTAATAGTGAGCGGGGGGCTTGAAGTGTATTATCTGGAGGCTCTCTGGATACATTATTTAATATGCGGCCCGAAGAACTATTTTATTTTGGTGGAAAAAAAAACACATTGCCCCTGTAAACTCATCAGCAGCGGAGAGCGCTCTGATCTCTGTGAGAGACGCTGGCGTTCTGCCTTCCAAATACATAATGGCCGCCCATAGAGAAACAACATCTAGGACAGTAAATAGGGATTTAATATTCTAATTATTACAATTTACTGGTGGATAGGGGGGGAGGGGGCTTTAATGGCCTGCAAGGAACACATACAATATTTCATAATATGTATGCATGTACGTACAGTACAGACCAAAAGTTTGGACACACCTTCTCAATTAAAGATTTTTCTGTATTTTCATGACTATGAAAATTGTACATTCACACTGAAGGCATCAAAACTATGAATTAACACATGTGGAATTATATACTTAACAAAAAAGTGTGAAACAACTGAAAATATATATTATATAGAGTCATTACACACAGAGTGATCTATTTCACGTGTTTATTTCTGTTAATGTTGATGATTATGGCTTACAGCCAATGAAAACACAAAAGTCATTATCTCAGTAAATTAGAATACTTTATAACAACAGCTTGAAAAATCTTTTTAAAATCCGAAATGTCCTGCTGAAATGTATGTTCAGTAAATGCCCTCAATACTTGGTCGGGCTCCTTTTGCATCAATTACTCCATCAATGCGGCAATGTGGCATGGAGGGATCAGCCTGTGGCCCTGCTGAGGTGTTATGGAAGCCCAGGTGGCTTTGATAGCCGCCTTCAGCTCGTCTGCATTGTTGGGTCTGGTGTCTCTCATCTTCCTCTTGACAATACCCCAAAGATTCTCTATAATAGATTCTCTATGGGGTTAAGGTCAGGCGAGTTTGCTGCCAATCAAGCACAGTGATACTGTTGTGTGTAAACCAGGTATTGGTACTTTTGGCAGTGTGGACAGGGGCCAAGTCCTGCTGGAGAATGACATTTCCATCTCCAAAAAGCTTGTCGGCAGAGGGAAGCATGAAGTGCTCTACAATGTCCTGGTAGACGGCTGCGCTGACTTTGGTCTTGATAAAACACAGTGGACCTACACCAGCAGATGACATGGCTCCCCAAACCATCACTGATTGTGGAGACTTCACACTAGACCTCCAGCAGCTTGGATTGTGGCCTGAAATTGTGGGTGAAAAAGAAGCGAGAGTGAAGAGGCCCATTGGAAACCAAGCGCAGACGTCACTAGAATAGCACCGGAGGACAGTACAGGCCGTTTTTATTCAACATGTGGGAGTATAGAAAAGGAGTTTTCCCAGTAGTGGATAACCCCTTTAAGTTTCACTTTTAATGAAAAACCAGCACTGGCATGCAACTAGTATGGCGTCCATGAGCTGGCCGACTTCTCAGACCTGTAACCTTGAAAAATAAAACCTATCTTCATGATTTTTTTTGGACAGAGTGTCCGCCTAAAATTCATTCTAAAAACAACGGACACCTGAACAGCCCCATGGACTATAATGGGCCCATGTTCTATCCGGGAAAATCGCTGATCTAACATGTACATGAAAGATGGACGTCTAGGTTTGTAGGAAAATTATGGATAACAAACGGCTCCCAGTTATTGCAAGAAATCTGAATTATTGCAAATATTGGGCACAACAGATACTAAGATGGCACAGCGCAAAATGACCTTGTCTAACAGAAAAGTCACTTTGTTCACCCCGGAATCTGTACGGAAGCCTGGGGCAGCGCTCGGCTCACTTTGCTCTGTATGAAGAGGTGGTATGCGTGCTCCACCTCTTCCTCCACCAGTCATACATGTCAGGGAGAACAACAGACTCATTATGACTTCTAAGGTCATCGTGAAAGCAATCCCAGTGAGGATAACAAAGCCACTTAGAAGAATAAGAATTTTGCAGACCGCTCTCACAAACGTTGCCAGGATCAGCCACTGAAAAAAGATCAGGCAGAGTGGAAACGACACTGTCCAGTCTTTTTGCTTCTTACTCCAGGGTTGTCTGATTACCACACAACTCTACCCCTATTACCATCCTATATACAAGTTATAAAACACATCCTATAAATATTCAGTCCATGTGGGTCATTCAACAACTGGGGGGTGCACTAGGTCCCACCCGCGCCCAATAATCCCAATACCACATAAGACGACACCAGTTTGATAAATGGTGCAGAATAGGTGCGATCTGTTTCACGTTTGGCATCGGAGCCCAGAAGCTTCACGTTACTCTTCTGTTGGGGCCATTTGTCTTCCTGATGCACACAATATACAAACATGGTCAAAATTGTTGGTACCTCTCGTTTAATGAAAGAAAAACCCACAATGGTCACAGAAATAACTTGAATCTGACAAAAGTAATAAATTAAAAATCTATGAAAATGAACAAATGAAAGTCAGACATTGCTTTTCTGCTTCCACAGAATTAACAAAAATTAAACTCATGAAATCGGCCTGGACAGAAATGATGGCACCCCTGAAAATAATGTGACAAAAGGGACATGTTAAATCAAGTTGCGTCTACTAATAAGAATCACAGGTGTCTACAATCTTGTAATCAGTCACTGTGCCTGTATATAGGGCTACAGATACTCACTGTGCCTGTATATAGGGCTACAGATATTCACTGTGCTGTTTGGCGACATGGTGTGCACCACACTCAACATGGACCAGAGGAAGCAAAGGAAAGAGTTGTCTCAGGAGATTAGAAAGAAAATTATAGACAAGTATGTTAAAGGTAAAGGTTATAAGACCATCTCCAAGCAGCTTGATGTTCCTGTGACTACAGTTGCACATATTATTCAGAAATTTAAGATCCATGGGACTGTAGCCAACCTCCCTGGACGTGGCCGCAGGAGGAAAATTGATGACAAATAAGAGAGACGGATAATACGAATGGTAACAAAAGAGCCCAGGAAAACTTCTAAAGAGATTAAAGGTGAACTTCAAGCTCAAGGAACATCAGTGTCAGATCACACCATCCGTCGTTGTTTGATCCAAAGTGGACTTCATGGGAGACGATCAAGGAGAACACCATTGTTGAAAAAAATCATAAAAAAGATAGACTGGAATTTGCCAAACTACATGTTGAAAAGCCACAAAGCTTCTGGGAGAATGTCTTATGGACAGATGAGACGAAAATGGAAGTTTTTGACAAGGCACATCAGCTCTATGTTCACAGACAGAAAAATGAAGCATATCAAGAAAAGAACACTGTCCCTACTGTGAAACATGGAGGAGGCTCTGTTATGTTCTGGGGCTGCTTTGCTGCACCTGGCACAGGGTGTCTTGAATCTGTGCAGGGTACAATGAAATCTCAAGACTATCAAGGGATTGTAGAGAGAAACGTGCTGCCCAGTGTCAGAAAGCTTGGTCTCAGTCGCAGGTCATGGGTCATGGGTCTTGCAACAGGATAATGACCCAAAACACACAGCTAAACACACCCAAGAATGGCTAAGAGGAAAACATTGGACTATTCTGAAGTGGCCTTCTATGAGCCCTGACCTAAATCCTATGGAGCATCTTTGGAAAGAGCTGAAACATGTCGTCTGGAAAAGGCAACCTTCACACACGAGACAACTGGAGCAGTTTGCTCATGAGGAGTCGGCCAAAATACCTGTCGAGAGGCGCAGAAGTCTCATTGACAGTTACAGGAATCGTTTGATTGCCTCAAAAGGTTCTTCAATAAAATATTAAGGTAAGAAGAACCATCATTTCTGTCCAGGCCGATTTCATGAGGTTCATTTTTTAAATAATTCTGTGGAAGCAGAAAAGCAATGTCTGACTTTCATTTGTTCATTTTCATAGATTTTTAATTTATTATTACTTTTGTCAGATTCAAGTTATTTCTGTAAAGATTGTGGGTTTTTCTTTCAATAAACGAGGGGTACCAACAATTTTGACAACGTGTGTATCCTACAAAGCATCAATATTCTGCAGCATGGCGGCACCATTTTATACATCGAGACTCCTCCAGTAGTAAGAGTAACCTTACACTTACCAGCGAAAATAATCTAAAAAAGGTGCAGCTGTGCCCAAAATCTAATTAGTAATTACAGGACCCACGCAGACCAACACAAAATTAAATCTCACCCATTTCCTAAACTCCCCTTCCTACCGTAATCTTGTATTCTGCGCCGTTACTACAGGGTCAAACACCGCAACCTCCGGTCCTCAGTCTTAAATTAATCTCCTCCATTTATTAGCGAGGGACAAATTTAATCACGGCTCGCCATCATGGCGTGAACAGATGCCGCTGACCGGGGCGCCTTTGTGCGCTACTATAAAAAGAAGAGCGTGAAGCAGACGGGATGGATGGCGGTATTATAAACCCCCCTCCAATGATGGTACTACACCGATAAGGAAAAGTCATGGAACTCTGAAAATCACAGGATGGATAAAAATGTTACTGATCTCCAAAAAAATGGGAACTAAAATCAAACAACATCTGGATTCTTTCAGTTTGGAGTGTGAGCCATGTGCAGAAATCCCGGCACCTCCAGCCTCGGCCGCCATCACTGAGGTCATTAATGGTCGTCTGAGGAAGGTTCTGCCGCTGAATGCACTTGGGCAAATCATCAAGATCCTCTGCTGGCAGCACCTGAGTAATCACCGACCAATGACGTCCCAGATGTGCTCGATGGGAGACAAGTCTGGAGACGCTGCAGCCATGGGAGCACGTGTAGACAACGCAGGCTGCTCACAGTAGAACGAGATCCTCAAATGTTGTTCCCATTTTATCATATGCAGATCAGTAACATGTCTCCAGCCTGGGATTTCCATAATTCCATCACCTTTTCTTCTTGCTCTTGTAATTTCAATGTGGAGGAGAGTATAATTACACTCTTGTGATGAAAAAAAAAAAAAAAAATTAAAAATATAATTCTGGTTTCACATTCCAAGCAGCTAATTTAGCAAAGTTATGTCCTAAGCGTTCAGAACGAGAAGGAATGATTAAAGCGAAGCCGTCACCAGGGTTTTTAAAAATTCTGTCACTAATGGCGCGGCTGAGGCCTCCGAAGACTAATTGCAAAAAATGAGACATTACCCGACATACAGTCATTAGGGGGAATGGAAATCAGAAAGGAGAGCCTAAACAGCAGAGAAAGCATGCTCCGCAAAAGTGTCACCGGCGAGTGATCCAATGTGTCCAGGTATCAGGATGAGTTTATGGAGAGAAGATGCAACTGTAGCAAACCCTCAGCGAGCGTACCCAAATTATTCAGTCCGAGTCTGTGAAAATGGTTAACAACTGATACTCAACATATAAGTGAAAGCTAGAAAAACAGAGAACCCGTCACTTGCCACAAACGTCATTTTTTTTTTTGCGCTGTTCTCTTGAATTCAGCGATGTTTTTCCTTTTATTCCTGTGCCTCTGCGTTCACGAGATATGGACCCTGTATATAAAATTTAGTCTTCTTAGCTAAGTGGGAGTGGCCCCCAAGTTTCTTCTGTGGGTGTCTACTTAAGGACCACTCCCACTTGGCAAAAAAAAAATTAAAAAAACTTTATTTATACACAGGGAAGAGGGGGCCGTATCTCAGGAACGGAGAGGCGCAGGAAGAAAAGAAAAACAGCGCCGGATTCAGGAGAACATCGGCATTTACACCAGGTACAATTATTACATATCTATGGTAAGTGAGGGGTCCTATTTAAAGGGGATGACCCATAAACATGATTAATGAATAACTTATGATTGCTTGTGGTCCAGCTGCGGTGGGAATGAAAAGGTAGACTGAACAGATCAGGGGGTCTACTGAACCAAAGTTCCTTCCTATTCAGAGTTTGCCACAATATATGAATGCATGGGCTGGAGAACAGACTGTTTTGCTACTGGATACAAGTGTAGCAAACACACAGCTGTAGAAAGTTTGTATAGGTGTGTTACATGTTAACATTTCCATTTAATGACAGCAGAGATTTTGCAATTTGAATACAAAAGTTGCAATTCAAATTTAAAATCCCCTTTAAGAATGGAATTCTACCTTCCCCTTTAATAAACCCTACATTATATAGGAAGGCTGCAATTGAAACAAAATTTAGAGAGCTCAGCTGAAGAAGATTTGCACTTTCATTCAGAAGAGTCATTCTAGCCCCCCGTCCAGCGCTCGCAGCTGCCTTCCTGCCCCTTCATACACCGCACAAATGATGAAGTGGGAACCAGACCGGGGCCATTGTACGGGCGCTGAAGGATGCGCTTGCTGGGGATAATTGGGACCCTGTGATTAGTCTCAGCCTTGTAAGAACCCCCAGAGTCCTGCAGTAATGGGGCCGCCTATTGTGCCGCATCTCGCTCCTTCAGCTCAATGCTTTCTCTGAAGCCATCTATTCCCTTCTCCTCAGGTCGAAATGACCCCTTCACTTCAAAAGTAAGACTAATGCAAGAAGTAGGGGTAGGGCGGAGGAGAGTGGGGGAGGGGGATAAGCCGATCATCCATCATGATCGCATCCTGATTAGGTTTCCAAGACTGCACTGTATAGCGGGAAATCTAAGGGTATGTGCACAAGTAGAGTATTTGCAGCAGGAATTTCTGCTTCTCTTGGCTGGAAAAACAGGTCCTTTTTTTGTACATGAGGTTTTGGTGGCGATTTTTCCCCACTCATTAATATGGCTGACATCTGCAGCAAAAACGCTGAAAGAATTGACACTGCAGATTTAAATCTGCAAAAAAATTACTAAGAAATCCTTCAGGTTTTGTAACAAATCTGCACAGAAAAAAAAATGCGACAAAACTGCAACGTGTGAACAGACCCTTATAGTCTGAGACTTTCTTTTGAGAAAGCACTCTGGTAAAAGGATTTTTTTTTTTGTTTGGTTCCCCATCCCCCATCTGCCCATTACATCCAGATTCCCAACAGGTCCACTGAGTCCCATGTGTCTTAGAGTGACCCCTGGGAAATGGTCCTTCAAAAATGGAGTAAAAGAGGCACAGTGTGTTTGGGGAAGGGAGGGCAAGAGGGAACACAACCTGACACTACCAGGCCCCAATGTAGGATCTCTTAAAGGGTCACCAACTATCACAGATCTTTGGTTTTCTCATACATAGGGACCAGTTTTGCCCCTCTAATCACCAGGGAATACCCCTTTTAACCCATCTCCAAGATCCTATCTCAATATGCAGTAGGTTTAATAATATTATTATTATTATTATTATTAGCAAATAGCGAAAATTAGAAATGTAGTATAGTTCTTCTGATTAGCCATGTCACTTACACCATGTGCAGGGCATTGAGTAGCTTAGATATTCATGGTTATGGCCACTCATATAGAGACAGTTAGTTAGCTAGTTGCTAGCGGTCATAACCATGGATACCCAAGACCCTGCAAAGTCTGCACATAAGGAAAAAGACATAGCGAATCAGAAGAACTATATTACATTTCTCATTGGAGTGATTTGCAAATATTATTATTACAACTACTACATAAAGGTTCTTGGAGATGGGAATACCGCTTTAAGTGCTATTGTAAACCCTCACCAGTTATAGAGTACGCCAAGGGTGAAGAAGAAACTCTAAAGATGGCTGCCGGTTATTAAGCCGATGCCTTAGGAAAAAGATAGATCATGTGTCTAGAATAATTTGGGGTTTTAAAAAATGCTCAGAGTGCAGCACTACCTCCCCTCCATCAATAGTCCGCCACTCTTGAGCCCCTGCTGGTCGTAGTCCCCTTCAATACACAGGAGATGGGAGATGCAGCTCAGCCAATCACTGGTCACGTTAAGGTCCCACCTCCACCGCTGATTGGCTTGGTAACATTTTTTGTGTCTCAAGAGGGACTGGGAAATAGACACCGGCGTGTACCCGGGGAGGATTAGACGTGGCCTGATGAAAAATTGGTGTAAAGTAGAATTGTGCTTTTTAATGCTTTTATTTTAATGCCTCCCCTGATCCTTCTTATAACAAAAATTAAATGGCCAAGACAACCCCTTTAAGGGACCTTGGTGCAAGCACTTGACTAGTCCAGGTGGGATGTCACAGGACGGAAAACGATCTATAAACCCCCTACAAGTGCTCTAGTAACACTGACCTTGGGGGAACAGCTGCAGTCACTACACCGCCCTCCATGGTGCCAGTCTCACTCTTCCTTGCAGCCCTGACCCTTTAAACCAGTAATGGGTAACATGCCGCCTGTTGAGAAACTACAACGCCCAGCATGCTTCAATACCAGGCATCACAGGGAATGCTGTGAGTTTGCACCTCCATGCCCACTTCTGGCCTTTATGGAGGAGCGCTACCCATGAATTCACCCTTTGTGCAGCACTATGGAGGCAGAACAGCTGCGCCACCTTTAGCAACGTCTTTATGGCAGCTTAGCACATTCAACCGCTCTTCTTGCTGTCATTGAATGGAAAAGTTTACAGTGTTGCCAATGGTTTGTAAAATTTGTGCTGCTCCATAATGATCCATAATGATTAACTCGTTGCAAACAGCACAATGTTGACTTCGGTGACACATTGCAGACGCCCGTCCTTCCTCATAACTCCCCGAACATCCAGCAGCCGCGAGATTAAATCCGTGCAATTAATTTCTGAGAACAAAACCCCGTGTGATCGCCGGCACGATGCAACAGCTGAAGAGTCACCGTCACCAAGCAACAGGATCACGCCAAGCCGACTCAGGTGCTCCACAGAGGAGCGAGCAAACATCGCACAGCTGACTGCAAAGTCAATAATTAGCCAACAATCAGCGCTCGCCGGTGGAGCGAGCAACAAAACATCGGCCGCTCATAGCCAGAAACATAGCAACGAGGTGAGGAACACTGATGGGGTGGGGCGGAGAATGGCGCAAGAATGTATAGAGAAGACATTGTGTACAAAAACAGTCTGATCATGTCCTGCTGACACAGATGCAAGAGGCGTTACTAGGAGAGCCCAATACAGGCGAACGAGCTGTGGCCTCACAAGAGCCTCAACAACGCAAAAATCGAGACCTCGCGAGGGCACCGACACAACGCAACAAGGCCGGCCCTCGCGAGGACACCGACACAACGCAACAAGGCCGGCCCTCGCGAGGACACCGACACAACGCAACAAGGCCGGCCCTCGCGAGGACACCGACACAACGCAACAAGGCCGGCCCTCGCGAGGACACCGACACAACGCAACAAGGCCGGCCCTCGCGAGGACACCGACACAACGTAACAAGGCCGGCCCTCGCGAGGACACCGACACAACGTAACAAGGCCGGCCCTCGCGAGGACACCGACACAACGTAACAAGGCCGGCCCTCGCGAGGACACCGACACAACGTAACAAGGCCGGCCCTCGCGAGGACACCGACACAACGTAACAAGGCCGGCCCTCGCGAGGACACCGACACAACGTAACAAGGCCGGCCCTCGCGAGGACACCGACACAACGTAACAAGGCCGGCCCTCGCGAGGACACCGACACAACGTAACAAGGCCGGCCCTCGCGAGGACACCGACACAACGTAACAAGGCCGGCCCTCGCGAGGACACCGACACAACGCAACAAGGCCGGCCCTCGCGAGGACACCGACACAACGCAACAAGGCCGGCCCTCGCGAGGACACCGACACAACGCAACAAGGCCGGCCCTCGCGAGGACACCGACACAACGCAACAAGGCCGGCCCTCGCGAGGACACCGACACAACGCAACAAGGCCGGCCCTCGCGAGGACACCGACACAACGTAACAAGGCCGGCCCTCGCGAGGACACCGACACAACGTAACAAGGCCGGCCCTCGCGAGGACACCGACACAACGTAACAAGGCCGGCCCTCGCGAGGACACCGACACAACGTAACAAGGCCGGCCCTCGCGAGGACACCGACACAACGTAACAAGGCCGGCCCTCGCGAGGACACCGACACAACGTAACAAGGCCGGCCCTCGCGAGGACACCGACACAACGTAACAAGGCCGGCCCTCGCGAGGACACCGACACAACGTAACAAGGCCGGCCCTCGCGAGGACACCGACACAACGTAACAAGGCCGGCCCTCGCGAGGACACCGACACAACGTAACAAGGCCGGCCCTCGCGAGGACACCGACACAACGTAACAAGGCCGGCCCTCGCGAGGACACCGACACAACGTAACAAGGCCGGCCCTCGCGAGGACACCGACACAACGTAACAAGGCCGGCCCTCGCGAGGACACCGACACAACGTAACAAGGCCGGCCCTCGCGAGGACACCGACACAACGTAACAAGGCCGGCCCTCGCGAGGACACCGACACAACGTAACAAGGCCGGCCCTCGCGAGGACACCGACACAACGTAACAAGGCCGGCCCTCGCGAGGACACCGACACAACGTAACAAGGCCGGCCCTCGCGAGGACACCGACACAACGTAACAAGGCCGGCCCTCGCGAGGACACCGACACAACGTAACAAGGCCGGCCCTCGCGAGGACACAGACACAACGTAACAAGGCCGGCCCTCGCGAGGACACAGACACAACGTAACAAGGCCGGCCCTCGCGAGGACACCGACACAACGTAACAAGGCCGGCCCTCGCGAGGACACCGACACAACGTAACAAGGCCGGCCCTCGCGAGGACACCGACACAACGTAACAAGGCCGGCCCTCGCGAGGACACAGACACAACGTAACAAGGCCGGCCCTCGCGAGGACACCGACACAACGTAACAAGGCCGGCCCTCGCGAGGACACCGACACAACGTAACAAGGCCGGCCCTCGCGAGGACACCGACACAACGTAACAAGGCCGGCCCTCGCGAGGACACCGACACAACGTAACAAGGCCGGCCCTCGCGAGGACACCGACACAACGTAACAAGGCCGGCCCTCGCGAGGACACCGACACAACGTAACAAGGCCGGCCCTCGCGAGGACACCGACACAACGCAACAAGGCCGGCCCTCGCGAGGACACCGACACAACGTAACAAGGCCGGCCATGATGTTACAAGAGTGCTGAAGTCACAAGAGCCCTGACAGAGTATAACGAGCCATGACCTCCTGAGAGAGAGCCCCGATACAGGGTGACAAGTCATGAAGAGCCCAGATACAGCAAAGCAATGACCTCTTGGGAGCCCTGATCTGTAACAAGCCATGACCCCACAAGGACACCAATACAATTTAACAGGTCATAATCTTACAGAAGTGATGAAGTCATGAAATCTCCAATACACTAAAACGCCGACACCTCACAAGGACGCCGCTACAATGCTATTAGTCATGGCCTCACAAGAGTCCTGACACACTGCAACAAGTCATGAATGCACAAGAGCCTCCATACACTGTAATGAGCCATGATCCTGCGGAGCCCTGATACACTGCAAGAAGCTATGATTTTACAAGAATTCTGAACTCACGAGGGCCCCGATACACTGCAACAAGCAGCGATCCCACGAGAGCCCCGATACACTGCAACAAGCAGCGATCCCACGAGAGCCCCGATACACTGCAACAAGCAGCGATCCCACGAGAGCCCCGATACACTGCAACAAGCAGCGATCCCACGAGAGCCCCGATACACTGCAACAAGCAGCGATCCCACGAGAGCCCCGATACACTGCAACAAGCAGCGATCCCACGAGAGCCCCGATACACTGCAACAAGCAGCGATCCCACGAGAGCCCCGATACACTGCAACAAGCAGCGATCCCACGAGAGCCCCGATACACTGCAACAAGCAGCGATCCCACGAGAGCCCCGATACACTGCAACAAGCAGCGACCCCACGAGAGCCCCGATACACTGCAACAAGCAGCGATCCCACGAGAGCCCCGATACACTGCAACAAGCAGCGATCCCACGAGAGCCCCGATACACTGCAACAAGCAGCGATCCCACGAGAGCCCCGATACACTGCAACAAGCAGCGATCCCACGAGAGCCCCGATACACTGCAACAAGCAGCGATCCCACGAGAGCCCCGATACACTGCAACAAGCAGCGATCCCACGAGAGCCCCGATACACTGCAACAAGCAGCGATCCCACGAGAGCCCCGATACACTGCAACAAGCAGCGATCCCACGAGAGCCCCGATACACTGCAACAAGCAGCGATCCCACGAGAGCCCCGATACACTTTCATTTCAAGAGGCAAAAATGTTGCTTGTAATTCCACAAGTCCCTTTCAGATGAAGAGGATAGGCGCAGAACTCATAAGGTCTCCAATTCACTGTAATGAGCCGTGAAAGTACGAGAGGATTGAAACACTGTGATGAGCCTTAAACAAGATGAGGACAAATTTATCACCTCTGGAGAAAAACTAAAGTGTTTCCATTCAGTGACAGCAAGCAGACATCACATTAGTGAGGAATAGACACAAAGTACATTAGTAAGATGCAGAATTTAAGTTTATTTTTTTTACAGTAAATTGGAAAAAACAAAATCAGATGGGCCCTTCCCACCAGGATAACCTGTGCCCACATAGAAATAAAAAAAAAATAACAAAAAATCACAGTGGGGTCCTCTGCATGCTTATCCCCTATGAGGGCTTACAGAACACGTCATGTCCATAGTCAGATCCCACAGTCAGGATTTACTCCACTTCCTCTGCAGACGATAGAAGATACAGTGACATGACTGCGGGGTCAGACTACACAGGCTCTGCTTGTAGTCTGTAGCTATGGAGACACATAGGTCTGCACAGGAACTGTGGGTGAAGAACGGTAGGACATTTTTAACCAAAACCATTCGCAAAGTGGTTTAATTTTTTTATTCTAAGTATTTGGGATGCATTAATGAACAAAAAAAGTTGCAAAAGTACATACACCCTTTAATGTTAAGGATTTAAATAAAAAAAAAAAGTAGTAAAAACAGATCATGTACCTGGTTCAGGGCAGTTTTCCTTACTGGACAGTGTGCTGGATAAGGCATCGATAAGGGCTTCTTTAAACTGGTCAAAGTGAATCTATGGAAAGAACGACAAGATAGTTTGTGTCAACTTCCCACCTGAGATCCAAAATCTCCCACTGGAAACAACCCCAGATCTCCGGGGTCCTCCAGGTGATGCACAACAGTAACCGTCACCAGGAAGGCACAGCGCACATTACACACAATGACATCAGTCTACACAGTACTGGGGCACAAGGTGCGGGGGGCCCCCATGCCTCGCCCCTAACCAGAATCAATTAGCAATAATGGCTCAGTGTTAAGGCAGGAAGAAAAATAAATAAATAATAAAAATATAAAAACTATTACACATTAAACGTCAATTCAAGTCATGATTAAAAGTCCTCAGTCATCAGGTAGGAAAAAAAAAAAAAGCTTGACAACGGTATGGCTTCTTGTGTGCAAGTCTGAGTTACAGGGTTATGTCATATCGCTCGTCCTTCACCAGTAGCCTCCTCTATCTGAGGCATCTTGGGGCCCACCATAACTTGTAGCTGTGATTTCATGATCTGGGGGGCAGACAGAAGGTAGACTGGAGTTTCGGAAATCAAGGTCACCATGTTCCAAAAGAAGCTAGCGATCCAGGGTCACCACCGGCGGGAGGAGATGTTGCTAGGCATTCACCCAAACCCATCTGGGAACAGTGTTCGAACCTCAATAACAAACTTTCTGAATGCAGACCCCAAATAAAAAAATAAATAATTATAAAATGAAAAACAAAAAAATATATATTTTTTTTCTTAATTGCATAATGGTTATATATTTATTTTTCTTAAAAATAGAAGTAAAAAAGGATGTGGTGATGCAGGAATGTCTGGCCCTTGTGGTGGTGTAATGTGCGCCGTCCTCAGAGCCACACAGCTGCACGGCAAGACAGATGGAGCCGGCTCCCGAGTCCTGCAGCCATTTCACCGTGACCAGATCAGATACAACCCAAAGGGATTATACTACATGGCAAGAGACTGATAAAAGTGGTGGCGGTCATAAATTAGCCCTGCAATCTAATCAGTTTAATTCAAGATGCAACTGTGCGGAGCGCAACAGAATCCGAACAGGAAATTACGGCAAATTAGCGTGACGCGCCATTTGTTTCTGTTTGCTCCAATTTGCTTCTTTTTTTTTTTTTTTGCTAATCGCTAACTAATAACCGTTCACAATAGGCGGCAGGAGCGGAGACAGACGGACATCTTTACAAAGAAAATTATAGAATGAATTTAAAATAAAAATCAGATACAATCTCTAAAAGGGGCGACAGAAAAATAACCTGCAATGTGAACGACTGCGAGGGACATTGTGACCACTAAAGAGTAGATCGGCCATCGTTACCACTCACAATGAATGGGAGTGCCGGGGCGAGTGCGCAGCCGCCAAAATAATAAACTCCTCCTGCCTGTGGTCCTGCAGACAGAAGAGAACCAGGGGAAAACACACAAGTCCCACAGCGAACAAGCAACTATCCCCCCATCCAGAGGGTAGGCTTTTCTTTTTTTTGGAGACTGGAATACCCCTTTAAAAGGGAATCTGTCAGCAGGTTTTTGCCACTTAATCTACAAGCAACATAATATAGGGGCTGAGACCCCAATTCCAGCTATGTGTCACTTACTCGGCTGCTTGCTGTAGTTCTGATAATCTGCTGATAAAACAGTGATTTTATCACTAGAGGACTAGTAAACCTGCTGCCATGTAGTCCAACCCCGCCCCCATCACAGATTGGCTGCTTTCTGCCTATACACAGTGTACACAAAGCAGCTAATCAGTAGTGTTGGCAGGGTTATACACAGCTCAGCATTCAGAGATATGCTAGATAGGCTAGAACTGCAGCAGGGAAAAAGCGGTTTTAATCAAAACTGCAACAAGCAGTAAGTGACATCACTGGAATCAGAGTCTCTGCCCCTACATCATGCTGCTCTGAGGTGGGGAAAGCAAAACCCTGGTGACAAATTACCTTTAAAGAAGCACTCTCATCCAAGTTTTTATCCCCTTAATATATTGCAATCATCATATTATATAGTACTTTGTACTTACAATTGCTCATTTTACCTTTCTACCCAGCTAATTCTTTACTCTTTTCTGTTCTATGTAGAAACAGGAAATGTCCTGTCCCCGCAGAAATCATTCCCCTCTTCAACTCCTAACCCAGCTGCACCCTCCTCCACTGCCAGGGACTTTTGCAGGGCAAAAAAGGGGGAGGGAAGAGGAGGCAAAAAAGGGGGAGGGAAGAGGAGGAAAAAAGGGGAAGAGGAGGAGGCAAAAAAGGGGGAGGGAAGAGGAGGAAAAAAGGGGAAGAGGAGGAGTGCTTCTTTAAGTAATTAAAACAAAATATTCTGCCTGGACCTGGCTGAACTCAAAAAGTGAGTGACCTTGGAAGAAGAAACCTTGGTAATTACAACCATTGTGACAACCATTAAGATGTTACAGGTTTTCAGGCCGAAATGGAAGAGAATAAATTGTGCAAGAAACAAAAAAGACAGAAAACCTGCGGCGGTCTGCAGGAGAACTGCAACTGGAAAGCTGACCTTTCCTGCCTTTGAAGTCTAAGGCTTCAAAAGGGAATGTGTGGTAGGAATAATATATAATATATATACACATCATGATTTTTGTTAAACAAAATTAATAATCTTGCAATTTTCACAATGGCCACCGGGGTTTCTTGAGACTCCTTATTCTTGTCCTTTCAGGAAGAGACTACAGCGGTTTCCTTACCAGCAGAGGACATAAAGAAGACAATTTTTATTGTAATACAGGGGACACAAATCGGATTTAAAACAATATGTTCTGATAACACGTTCCCTTTATCCTATGGTAGTCATTTGATCATATAAAGACTGGACTTAAGACAGAGCCTTGTACACAGAGATAAATGGCTGCAAAAAACAAAACAAAACACGCCTCTGCTTAAAATGGAGCTGTAGATATAGGGGGTGTGAATAGTTATGCATTAGAGATCCCCCATCGAATTATCACAGAGGTTACAATGGAGTGGAATGGGTTAAACGACATCTTTGTTTTGCCTAACGGCAATGGAGACGAGTTGATGGCTCCTGATGAGATGGTTGAAGTTCCCTGTTGCAGTCAATGGGATCCGGCCCGACACTTTTGTAGCGTTTTATACTTTATTCTCCATTTTTTATTTTAAAAAAAATATCCCGTCATCCCGCACATCTACATTTTTTACCCTTTTATTGCTGGGCTGGCGTCTGGTGCGTGGAACGGTGCCACCAAATGGGTCCATTCCCCGCAGTGTCAGTCTGGATACAAAGACTCACTCCGCTGCTGCTGGTTTTTGCAGCTCTTTCTTTTACTCTCATGAGCTTCTTACTAGTCATTTAACCCCGAGCAGTCCAAACTGAGCGAGACTCATCCCCCCAAGTCCTCACAATCTCAACCTTCAAGAGGCTGCCGGCTGCAAGAAAGACCTCCTTGAAACTCATTCAGCCCCGGAGCACCTCATTAGACATCTCCCCAACCCTTCCATGTATACAGCCATTAAAACAGAAAAAAAAAAAAAAGAAATTGAGAATATTTATTTTTCAGATTTAAAGAGACAGTAGCACCAAAAAAATTAAATTTTTTTTTTTTTTTTTTTTACGCTTCTTTGCCTGCAACTAAATTACTATCCAGACAAGAGCAAATCAAAATATTCAGCCCGTCTGGCGATTGAGTCTACAATCTCATGTCTTTGTTTCCAGACATGTCACCCTCCAGGAAGCGGACCACAAGCATTTGTCATGACATCTCATGAATATGCATGATGACTGAACACAATGAGGACACAGGGAACAGAGGGGAGGAAGAGGAGCAGCATCTACTCAAAATGAAGGCTACAGCTCTGCATCCAGCTCCTACATCACAATTCCAGCCACTTATCTCCAGTGTGACTCTTTCATTCCCTTCAGCTCTGCTTTCATTTACACGGAGCCCCTTTCCCGTTCCCCACAATTAGGACAGAGCTTTATGGGATCTGACGGCGAGCTGATCACTTCAATGCTTTTAAAGGGCCATACACAGCTGAGTAACAGAGGCCGGCTGCTCCAAAAAGAGCGTCCAAATCTACACTCCTAAGGGTTTTCCAAGCAGAAACTCTCAAAATCTCAAAACTCTTCAAAAACATTGAGTTTCTGCTCAGATTCTGCTCTAAAAACTCAGCAAAAAGACTCACTGTGCTCATAGCTTAAGGCCTTCTTGGAGCTCTCCACAAGGAGAACCTTCACCCCCTTACATAAGCCTGAGATTTTCAGATTCACATCAAGCCACTTATAGTAACTGGCATGAGCCCATGGCACCTTAATCTGACCACAAGGCAAGACGGCCAGCAGCCTTCTTTCTACCTGAATTGTCTATCGGAGGGTGGGCCTAATGCAGGGTCAACCATCTATCAGGAAGCACAATGGACTCCTACCTATTAGGGGCTACTCTGCTGTATATGCACACACATTGTGCCCATCATAATGCCTTAGACATGGTGTGTGGCATCAACAATCCAACTAGAATCCAATCTTGGGTTAAAATTAATTTTGGCAATTGGGTTTCATTAAAAATTTTGCACCGTTTGGCTTCTATATTGCATGGTCTATTGCTGGCTACAGAAGGAGTTAACTGAGAATCCTCCTGTGAACTCATCCTTAGAGTCAGACGGCACTATATCTCGGATATAGATCGCAACGCAATGGTTGGACTGGCCATCAGCTCTCCCTACCCGAGAGTGACAGCTGTATAGAGATACAAGCTGTCACGCTCGGGTGGGAAGAGTCACCGGGCAGTCCGAACATTGCATTGTGAACCTCATCTGTCCGAGGTACAGTGCAAACCAAAAGTTTGGACACACCTTCTCATTTAAAGATTTTTCTGTATTTTCATGACTATGAAAATTGTACATTCACACTGAAGGCATCAAAACTATGAATTAACACATGTGAAATTATATACTTAACAAAAAAGTGTGAAACAACTGAAAATATGTCTTATATTCTAGGTTCTTCAAAGTAGCCACCCTTTGCTTTGATGACTGTTTTGCACATTCTTGGCATTCTCTTGATGAGCTTCAAGAGGTAGTCACCGGAAATGGTTTTCACTTCACAGGTGTGCCCTGTCAGGTTTAATAAGTGGGATTTCTTGCCTTATAAATGGGGTTGGGACCATCAGTTGTGTTGTGCAGAAGGCTGGAGGATACACAGCTGATAGTCCTACTGAATAGACTGTTAGAATTTGTATTATGGCAAGAAAAAAGCAGCTAAGTAAAGAAAAACGAGTGGCCATCATTACTTTAAGAAATGAAGGTCAGTCAGTCCGAAAAATTGGGAAAACTTTGAAAGTGTCCCCAAGTGCAGTTGCAAAAACCATCAAGCACTACAAAGAAACTGGATCACATGAGGACCGCCTCAGGAAAGGAAGACCAAGAGTCACCTCTGCTTCTGAGGATAAGTTTATCCGAGTCACCAGCCTCAGAAATCGCAGGTTAACAGCAGCTCAGATTAGAGACCAGGTCAATGCCACACAGAGTTCTAGCAGCAGACACATCTCTACAACAACTGTTAAGAGGAGACTTTGAGCAGCAGGCCTTCATGGTAAAATAGCTGCTAGGAAACCACTGCTAAGGACAGGCTACAAGCAGAAGAGACTTGTTTGGGCTAAAGAACACAAGGAATGGACATTAGACCAGTGGAAATCTGTGCTTTGATCTGATGAGCCCAAATTTGAGATCTTTGGTTCCAACCACCGTGTCTTTGTGCGACGCAGAAAAGGTGAACGGATGGACTCTTCATGCCTGGTTCCCACCGTGAAGCATGGAGGAGGAGGTGTGATGGTGCTTTGCTGGTGACACTGTTGGGGATTTATTCAAAATTGAAGGCATACTGAACCAGCGGCATGCTATTCCATCCGGTTTAGTTGGACCATCATTTATTTTTCAACAGGACAATGACCCCAAACACACCTCCAGGCTGTGTAAGGGCTATTTGACCAAGAAGGAGAGTGATGGGGTGCTACGCCAGATGACCTGGCCTCCACAGTCACCAGACCTGAACCCAATCGAGTTGGTTTGGGGTGAGCTGGACCGCAGAGTGAAGGCAAAAGGGCCAACAAGTGCTAAGCATCTCTGGGAACTCCTTCAAGATTGTTGGAAGACCATTTCCGGTGACTACCTCTTGAAGCTCATCAAGAGAATGCCAAGAGTGTGCAAAGCAGTCATCAAAGCAAAAGGTGGCTACTTTGAAGAACCTAGAATATAAGACATATTTTCAGTTGTTTCACACTTTTTTGTTAAGTATATAATTCCACATGTGTTAATTCATTGTTTTGATGCCTTCAGTGTGAATGTACAATTTTCATAGTCATGAAAATACAGAAAAATCTTTAAATGAGAAGGTGTGTCCAAAGTTTTGGTCTGTACTGTATATGGACGTCTGACTCGTCTCTTATCTGTCTTACTGATCTCTTCACAGGTGATTTTAGGACCACATGAAAATAGAATGTGACAAGAAACAAAGACCCTGTAGAAGCCAAATAGTGCAAAATTTTTAATAATATATAATTGCAAAAGTGATTTTAAAGCCCTAGATACGTGAATTTACTTTTTTTCTTTTTTTTAAAGCCCTCAAAAAAGGAGGACAATTCCTTTAAAAAGGAAGTCTAGTCTGTAGAAGTCTAGGGGAAGACGGATACACTGTGTTATGCCTTGAGTCGACTATTTTGGATGCTTTGAGTCCCGGGAACATCCAACCTCTTTGGTTGTGCCTCGATATCCGTACACAGGTGACAAAGTCTTGGGAATGCTCTTACCCCATAATTAAAAAATAAATAAATCCAGGAGTGTTTCTTTGACGGTGCTGGAATCAATTACAGCTAAAGCAGGACTGACTCCCATGTCATTTGCTATATGCAATTTGAGCTGTCCCGTCATTTGCTGTAAGTGATTTCGACATGCCCACTTATTTGTTACCCCGGGCAATAATCGTGACCCCTTGGTAGTGCCAGTCTCAATATTACTGCCATCTGCTGAACCTGAAACACCGTTTTTTTAAGGACAGCAGTCGTGGAGGCACAATGTTTGGGATGGGGTGCTGCACTGTGCATTGTGCTATGATATGGTGCCCTTCTTGTGCATACAGACATTAATTACAGTATTACATGGTTGCAGTACACTAGATTCCAGACATAGCTGCCGACCATGCCCGCTATGCCGCCAGACGTCACCAGATAACATGCCCCGTAATTCACCCCTTGTCTGACAGCTCTTCCATCCTTTGCATCATGTGATTCCTTACCCGGCCAAGTGGGTTGTCCAGAAGAAGAACTTGCTGCAATGAGGGGGCCACTTCCTCCAGCTGCAGCATATGACAGAGGTCCGTCAGCTCTTCCTGTCCCAAAGACCCTGTGCCCGTGGTGTCAAAACTATCAAACAGCTCCTTAAGACGAGCTTCATACTGGTCCTGCTCCATCCCATAGCCACCACTGGGTCCTGCAACATAGAAGTTGGGTATATTCATTTAGAAGGAACATATGCAAATACGGACACATAATAACGGTATAATATTACAGCTGTGATGTCGTCAATGAAAAAACAAATCATAAATAACCCCCAAAAGGAGAAGTTCTCAAGATGCTTCCAATTGTATATAATATTTTGGAATCAGGAGAACCACTCTGAATATTCTTTAATTCATTAATTTGACTTTTTAAAAGATCTCTGCTTGCTGTCAATTAAATAATTTCCTTTACATGTAGGAGGTTGGAAACCCGTCCAGTCCGAACCCTGCAAGTCTATAGAACTGTCAGCCCAGTGGTGTAACTTGAAGATTGTGGGTCCCAATGCAAAATCTCAAATAGGGCACCCAACTATTGGAGATTTTTAATAGTAATAGTATTTTCATATGGGCCAAAGGGACCTTTTGGACCCCCACTAGGCTTAAGGGCCCGGGTGCCATTGCAATCCCTGCACCTACTTTAGTTAAACCCCTGACCCAGCAGCACAGCCCTCTCCAGTTCTGACAGTTTGCTACAATGTATCAATAATATGATAAAGTTACAGAACTGTTCATTACACAGTAACTTAGAATTACTTGGATAAAGATGAAAAGTCCAGGTGATTCTTTTTTATTGAAGCATTTTTACAAGGGTTTTTTTTTTCTTCATTTATACATTTGCTATGTGGGTTTTCGAGCCTTAAAGGGATTGTTTGAACATGACCATGGGAAAAATTACTTACCTATATGGATGAATGAGGATCAGATGAGTCCTAATACTGATGTGCACTGCAGTCACCAGTAACGACTGGTCTCCCAATATGATCGCTTTGCATCCTATCGTAAAACTGAGCCTTGCACAACCGCATTTCTTCACGTGTAAATGCCGTGCGTTGTACCTGGACAGATCTGACGATTTATATAATCTTTAACCCCCGCTTTGTGATCAGGAAAATTCTAATCTTAAAAACAAAAAATAATCTGCAGACAATCCCGTTTACCAACCTCTCCAGTAGTCAAGGAGGGGATTGTCACCGGTATATCCTAAATAAGTCTCACTATCCAATTCTAGGGGGCTCCATGGCAATTTAGTTAACATGGCGCAACCTCCATGTATCCTTACAATGAATGATCAAATTCCTTAGATTGTTGCTGGTCCGATTCCTTTAGGTTATGTGCGCAGGATCAGGGCTCTTTCACACGTCAGTATCTCTGGTACTTGTGGTGACAGTTTCCACACGTACTGGAGACACTGACACACGCAGACCCATTCAAATCTATGAGTCTGTGCACATCTCAGTGGGCTTTCACGGACCATGTGTCTGTGTGCGCCACACGGAGACAAGTCATTTTTTTTCCCCGGATACACGGTCCGTAAAACGTACCACACGGATGACATCTGTGTGTCATCCATGTGACATGTACCGGCGCCTGGGAATGGCGCTAACTGTAGTGCTGATTCCCATGCGCCCCTTCCGAGGGATCCTGATGCGGTACACGTGCCGCACACTGATGCAACACGTAAAACACACATGGACACGGATACCTCTGGTACCGGAAATATCCGGATGTGTGAAACCGGCCTCAGGAATTGCTTGCAGAAAGTTCTGTAGCGTTTCTGCAAGGTTCTGCACCTCTTGCAAAAACAAAAACACTGAGGAAAATCACCAGCATTTTTGACGCGTTTTTTGTGCATTTTTTCCAATGCAATATATTGGAAAAATGCAGGCCAAAAGGCACAAATAATGGACATGCAGCTTCTTTTTCTGCACATTAAATTCAGTCAGGAAAAATCCCAATCATGTGCACAGAACTTGCAAAATGTCATAGGAAATCATGGGACAAGATTGGCAATGAATTTTTGGCTCATTTCTGTGAAGAAAAAAAAGCACCAAAAACGCACTGTGTGCACATAGCAAAAGACTGGGGTCATGTTAGACATTACTCAACTTTCCAAGACGAGTAAAAGGACTTTGCAGGTTCTGAACTCCATTTTCCAGGTCAGATCATTCTTCTAGAATACACTTTTATCTAAACTTTATTAAGAAAGGTTGTTTTTAGGAAGGTCAGGCCGATGGCATTTGGAGGGTTAATCTAATCAACTGCGGTAAAAAAATAAAAATAACGATCAAAAAGCCGTTTGCCCCGCTACGATTACATCACGCTTTCATGGCGCAGTGCGAGACTTGAGCGGCTGCCAGCGCGCACAATGTAATTAGCCATCGCGATTAAGTCATTGTCCTGAAATAGAGTCTGTCACCGGCAAATACAAAAGTAACGAGTTTGTTTTTCTATCCGGATCCTTAGTAGACTTAATGTAATAATTATTAACCAAATTCCAAGCAAAACAGAAACATTTATTGCTAAATTCAAAATATCCCAAGAAGATCTCTATGGGGGCTAAGTATTTGCAAATAAAAGGGACTGTTTAGGATAATAATAATAATAATAATAATAAAAAAAAAGCTAGTTTCTTCAAAAAACAGCGCCACCACTGTTCACAGGATGAGTGTGGTATTGCAAATCGGTCACATTAACTTCAAGGGCGCAAAGCTGCAATACTCGACGCAAACCACAGATGGGTGGCGCAGCTTCTTGTAGAAAGCAGCCGTGTGTCTTTCTAATCTGGGACAATGACCAGCGTTCATACATAACTACATGCACTCATTGGCCGTTCACATGACTATAGTCTATAATTATGCAAAGCGAGCTGCAATCGTGGCCATTGCGTCTTGATTGATGTCTTAGGTCGTTAGAAGCCATATTGATCTTAATGATGATCTTAAAGTTTTTTCAGCTGATTTTGGGTTTCTGCGCATGTGCAAGGTGTACGACCCAGCCCACCGCACGCGACCCAGCCCACCGCACGCATGCAGAACCTCCTTTACTCAGTCTTGCGCCACTTGGTGCAAACGCAGAAGCAGCCTTGGTCAGTGCACCTCGCTCCACTGCAAATGCCCAGACTCAAAGCTCAACGGGAAGTCAATAAAGCCACAAATAGGCGAGACGACATCCCATCAGAATGTTGCAGAAAGTTTCATTATACAATAATTGAAAAATCACAGATATATATATAGAAAACCCCTTTAAGAAAAAACATTGAAAAGGAGGATTGTAATGGGCCGTACCCAGCAGCCTCGTTGTTTCTACAGCCCAAGGGTGCGATAGGGAAGGTGCATGCAAGATCATGTGGTTTGGTCACAGGAACAGAAAAGTCCTGAGCGACACAAACACAAGGGACTGTGTGTAACAAATCGAGAAGTGGAGATGAAATGAGAGATCAGATATATTTAGACCTGGATTGTCTGCATGAAAAAATAACAAAAAAAAAAACACACAACTAAATGGAAATCCTTAGATCATCATGTTAAAAATAATCCTCACCCACTGCACATTTCTTGCGGATTTTCTAGGTGGACGACACGAGCGCAGGAATAAACGAGATTTCTATAAATTTTTTGCAAGAAAACAGACCCTTGATAGAGGATTTTAAAACTGGCAGCGTCTGAGTTCGTGGGTGGAAAGAAGTTCATCCTTTTCCATTGCAAAAGTAAAGTCGGAGCCAAATACGGAACAACATTTTTTGAATGTAAGACGTATGGATTTTGCTACAGAAAAAAAAAAGAATAATCTGAAGCAAATACATGACGTGTGACCTTACCCCAACAGTACCCGCAACTGCCATCTACCAGCAGGAGGAGTAGTAACCAGAGGGCCATAATAAAACCTGGAATTGGGGCCCCACTCTGCCATAGCCATCATTAGAAGCAAGTTCATAATGCACAGGGGCACACCCACAGCGGTGCCACACAGCAATGTCACTGTGGGCATTAAAGGGGTAGTCCAATCCTAATATGTAGTAAGTGTAATGATAATAATATTGGCAACTATTCCCAATAACAAATATAGGATAGTTAATATTATCAAATTCCTCCAATTAGAGAAGTAGTAGTATAGTTCTTCTGATTCACTATGTTGCTTACCCCATGTGCAGGGCATTGCAGGAGCATAAGTATCCATGGTTACAACCACTAACAGCTAACTGTCAGAATATGAGTAGCTGTAACCATGGAATCTAAGCTACTCCAATGCCCTGCACACGGGGTAAGCGACATAGCTAATCAGAAGAACTATACTACATTTGTAATTATATATTACTACTACTACTCCTACTCCATATTTAGATAGGATCTTGGGGATGGGAATGCCCCTTGAACCATGCGCTGTCACATGCAAAAAAGTAACACAGCAGTATATTGTACACAGCAAAGGTAAGTATTGGGGTTTTATTGTATAACAGAGTGGAGCCAAATTCAATTCTCCACCCCCCTTACTCCTGTGAAGAGGTGGGCCTCCTAAATTCTGGGCATTTTTTGGTACCCCCCTAAGGTATGCCCATGTCACTCAGCTTTCCTTCTGTCTGCGACACAACCATGGGTCATAGATTATGGGCTGGATCACATTCCCCTACAACATTCATCATTGATATGTTATTTTATACTGTAGTAACATCCAAAGCTGCAGACACCGTCCAGGGTATTGTACTGCAAGAAGCCGACATGATCCGTGTATTCCCCAATATTCTCCCATTCTGGATTACTGGACTGATCTGTCTCTCCCCTGTACAGAACGTGACTCTGCTGTGCCCCCTCCCCCACCCTAAGGCATCTCCTCCATCCATATTGGCACGTTTTACGCTCCAGATCAATTAGAGGCACATGATGGCAAACGTCCCGAGCCACAAACAAGCCCGGCAGCATCAAACATTTATGGAGACAGCATATCTTTGCATAAATGACATTTGCAGAAATTAGAAACCAACAGGAGGGTTCAGCAATGACGGACACCAGCGGAATATAAATGAAGACATTACAGGGGTCTGCTGTTCACATCAGCTGATACGTGGAGGTCCCTGCCAGCTACAGACACATTCATGTCGGTGGAAACCTCGTGGTGATCACAGGGTCTTAGTGACATGCAGATTGACGGGCCCCCGCTAATCAGTTAGCAATGGCCTATCCAACGGCCAGAGCATCAGTGTTAAATCCCAGAAAACACTTTAACAAAGCAGATCACAGGGAGACATGAGAGTGGAGGGGACACTCGGACATTTAAAGCCAATCCTGCTACTAGTTTAATGTCTTCTACTCATTAGCATGTGGGCCATTATACCTCAGCAAAGTAATAACCCAAAGAAGATTTTAAAGAAGCACTCCTCCTCCCATTAATATATTGCAATCAACATATTATATAGCACTGTGTACTTACAATTGCTCATTTTGCCTTTCTACCCAGATAATGCTTCTCTTTTCTCTGCTCTATGTAGAAACAGGAAGTCTCTTGTCCCTGCAAAAATCATTCCCCTCTTCAACTCCTGACCCAGCTGTTCCCTCCTCCTCCTGTCAGGGACTTTTGCAGTAACTCATGACTCATACAGGGAAAATTGACCTCCTGTTTCTACATAGAGCTTAGAAGGATTCAGCTCGTCAGTTTTTAATCACGTGATGTCATAGACCTAATGGAAAAAGAGAAAAATTAGCTGTGAAGAAAGGCAAAATGAGCAATTTTAAGTACACAGTGCTATATAATATGATGGGTGTAATATATTAAGAGGATACAAATTTTCATGGGAGTGATTTTTTAAGGGCAAAGTCAAAAGAAACAACAGTGGGCCCCCTTGCCACCCCACGGCAAACAGCAGCGGGCCCCCTTGCCACACCACACTCTTATTTTCCATCTCTCTGTCAAAGTGCATACAGCATAACAGAGGTGGACTTTCAGTTCAGGACAGGCAAGCCATTGCATAGTACATGTTGGAAAGTGAGGGAAAGGAGGTTTCAGCACCTGTAGTGCTGGCAGAATGCTGAAAAGGAAAAACCCACTGAAAAAGAGAATGGCAAATCGAGAGAATCGGGACAGTCCATAGACATATCAAGACATGTATATGCCCCTAAAACAGTATTGACTTTTGGTGGAGGATGGGGTCAACAAGACCATGATTTTCTACAGGTTTTAGGCAAACAGACAGGCAACACTAACAATACCCTAATCCTTACGGATATTGAAGGTACTAGCGATCCTCCCTCCCCCATCAAACATTAAATTAGCGTCTACATTTATAGCTAAACTATCCAAAGCATTTTCCCAACAAAGAGAAGTATTGTAAGCGATTTACCCCCCTGGCAGCCGAGGCCCAAACAGCCAAACAAACAGCTGTGAACGAATGCTAATAGCAGAGAATTAGACCACGATCTTGTGAATATTTAAAACCCTCAAGAATATGAATTGTGGATTAAAAAAAAAAGAAATAATCGTCATCTGAATATTTATAGTCAATAATTGCAACCTGCGCAGAGGAGGAAGCGTCCAGACACAGCAATTAGTCAGATTTAAGGGTTTCAAGGGATGGGGGGGGGGGGGAATCTAATTATGGATTAGATTGAAAGTGTCAATAAAAGGAAAATATTGTCACATCCAACAATAAGCGGATGGCTCCCGGGGAGACAACACGTCATGTGAATGGGCTCAGGTTAGCGAGCGAGTGAGCTGTCAATCACAGATACACCAGTGATCATGGCGGCTTCTAAAAGAGGCGGCAGCATTCTCTCCAGAAGGCACAATTCTTGATCACGGCAGAAATAAATATTCACGTAATAACAGACGCAGACAGTAGACAAAAGTGGTGTTGCTTTACTTTTTTAAAATACCTTTTATTATAGTTGCAGACAAATTTTAGGACTTTCACATTGTGCTCTCTATTGGCATGTTTAAAAATGTGTTTTTCATTCATTTCTTTACAACTTTTTTTTTTTATTATTATTATTTTTAATAAGCATTTCTAAGCCGTTTTTACAATTTTTGGTCTCCATTTAGACGGGCTGACATTGACTGTTCATCAGTCCAAGTGAAGATGCATAGATTAGAGTTTGTCGGGTGATTGGATTGTTCATTCAGGACATTAAACGTATCGTCAGCATCACAATGCCTCGTGTATATAAAGGATGTGATACCGATAACATGCATGGGGAGAGAATGATCATATTACCTATTCTTCTGTTCACATACAGCTTTGTCGAGCCATGTGAACTGGGCTTTATATGTATTTAGTCGATCAGCTAAGGTTTATGGATATAAATCAGTGTGGATAAAATAGTCCTCATCACCTTAAGTCGTTTTGTAAATGCACGTGACCCAAAATCTGCAATGGCACAAATTTAAACATATTGGATGTTAAAAAAAAATAAAAGTCTCAGGAGATATAATTTTTTTTTTAAATGCCTTTTTTGGATTGCTTGTTAAAAATATAAATATTATGAATTAATAAATAAATAATAATAATAATAATAATAGAGCTCGTCAAGCCCTTCCAGTCTAGATGAGAAGTAGAGATGGTCAAAAAGTTTATTTTGTGGTACCCAGATCAGACCTCTAGTCGGATCCTCTGCTCAACATCCTTGGCACCTCTGCTGCTTCTTAAACCCTGCACGTAATGACATCACTGGGCCCCGTAAGCGACAGATGCCAGGAGATAGTGGGCAGAGGATAAGGGACACAGAAGTTAAGTCCTGCTGGAACTGAGGAGTGAACCAGAAGTCAGAACTGGATGCCACAAAGCTTTTTGATTATCTGCAGTGAGAATTAGATTGGTGGGACAACCATGGATCTCCAGAACAAGGGACCTATGCATCTTGCTTGCCCTCAAGTCCAAGACCGGGAACCACAGTGATTTGCATGGAGCAACTCATGCACCCTGCTGCTCCAGTCTAAGTCTATGGCGTTGATATTACACATGCACTCAGTATTTTACTCCAAGTACTTGGAACATCACAGGAGCCTGGTCCAGCAGCCATGTTGGTAATGGTCATTGAATCAGAGCTATGCAAACTTCCTCATACCTGCTGGTGTGACCGATGCAATGTTGTGCGGGCATCAAAACATAATGTTGTCATGGGGCTTACGCATCATAAGAATTGCCAGGAATGGCAGCAGGTAGTAGGAGATTTGCAGGGCTCTCGTGCTGTAGCCGCAGAATACCAATGTGGCAGCTGGACCAGGGTCTTCCAAATGTTTTTGATCAACTCTAATTTTAAGTCTATAGTGCAGAATTGACATGGTTCATGTAGAAGTCTGGAATACTCCTTTAGGTAGCAGACAGGCACCTGGAAAAGTGGTAACATTCACGCTGCAGTAATAGATACTTGATTTTGGCAAGAATAAACCATGGCTGCCACCAGCAGCAGGAGCATGCATGGCGTGTATTAAAAGCATACAAGCGTGGCAGCAGCAACACAAATAACCCAACCAATCCATCAGTGTCAGAATCCCGGTATAGTCATGAGTGAGAACACAAAGCAGAGGTATTCCTGAGCCTATCACTGTCTAGTCCTAATATTAGGGAAAGAAATAAAAATCCAAGCGTCAACCTCACCAGACCAAATCCCATCCACAGGCTTCTTAATCTAAGTTTATACGTCTGATTTTTGTGAAAAGGTTTGTCCAGGATTAACAAAAAATAAATAAATAAAAAATCATGACACTTCTTTTGCATAAAACAGCGTCACACCTGTCCACAGGTTGTATCTAGTATTGCTGCCCAGCTCCACTAAAGGGAATTGGCCAAGTTGCAATTCCACACCTGATCTGCGGACAGCAGGAAAACATGTAGAAACAGGCAGCCCCAAAACACGTCAGTCACGGTGCGGAAGCCTTAATGATCATGTAGCCATACAATAGGCGCCGTCATGAATGAGATGTGCCATATTAAATGGCAATTACCTGGGTGCTGCCTGCTGGAGGATAATGATCAAGGCTCACGTTGTGAATATGTGATAGAAAGCGCAGTGATTGTTGCTGCTGTTAAGTTTACAGACAATGTAACTATCAGAAATAATCAGGAGGTATTCAGCAGGATAACTGCTCCCTGCCTCAGTGAGTGACAGCCCCGCCATTGTCTGCACCTCATTGTGGTGCATCCGCTGGGATAATCCCTTTTCTGTCCCTCCATATCAGTCACGTACAGCAGCAGTTTTGTCCGGCAAAACGCTAAACATCCTATATACTTGTAATGCTCATGAAGCAACAAAAAAACTTCTACAACGTTCAAATGTACTTTGTTCCCATTCAATGACAGCAAGCAGAGCTCATGAAACCACATTCTTCTTTACCTCCAGTGAAAACCCCTCCAGACAAAATACGTTTCGGAGTCTCTTAATTGTATCTAGTCTAGACAAAAACTTTTTAATACCCCTTGAATTTTTAATCATAACGTTTTAAAAAGATCTCTGCTTGCTGTAAGAGGCTGGAAATATTTATATTCTTAGTATACTTGTACTGATGAAATAATGTTCACACTTAAAGTTTTGCTTACAAGTGTATCCAGTTTTGACAATTCTTTGTACTGAGCGTTTGCTACAATGTACCAGCATAGTCCAAGCTAATGGTCAAGACTCCCGAGACCCAGAGCAGAAATCTTTAAAAGGGTTATTCTCAAAATCATAAGTTATACAATATCCAAGGGTTAGGTGATAAGTAAGTTATCGCTGGGGTCTGACCACAGGCACACAAACCAAGCCTGAGAACAGGGCCCTTGAACCAGGGTTCTAGAGAACCTTGTCTTGAATGGAGGTCTCGACTTCTACCCGTTCACTGGCTATGGGATTGCTGAAGAAAGCTATGCACAGCGCCAAGACTATTTCCTGCAGTCCCATAGAAAGCGAATAAAGACAAAACGTTGAGGGTGTGCACCCTCCACTCCATGCAGCAGAGACCCGTACCCTTCTCTCTCAAGGGGCATGTGGACACAGTTTTTTTTGCTGGGGTGTGAGAACAGAAACTCTCCAAACCCTCAAAAAAAATTGTAATTTCCTCTGTTTCCACTCCAAAAAGTAAGCAAGAAGACTCAGGCCCCAATTCATCATTACCTTTACACCTGTTTTTGTGCCTTTTTTGAAATCTGTTTTGTATGGGTTTTTTTTTTTTTTTTTTTTTTATGTTGTACGCCTTGGGTGTGGAGTTTAGCAATTCCAGATGTTTGACTGATTCTTTGTGCGCGACTTTTCAAAAAGTTACAAAATTTAACGCAACTTCTCTTCCCCCGTGTGTTTTTTTTTTTTTTAGTAAGCCAGTTTTGGTAGCATTTTGGCAAAATGTGCCATTTTTCTTTTTAACTAAAAAGTCACAGACAGTTCCAAGCAAAATATAGACTATATTTTTAACTTTGCTCAAAATTCATGAACCACATACACCATTTTGAAGAATTTGGTGTAAAAAAAAAACACAGCTACAAATACTACAAGACAAAAATGGAAAGTAACTTAAAAACCCCACAAATGATGAATTAGTGTTGGCATACCCCAAGAAGCATTGATGGCCCGAAATCGGCACATTTAAAAACTCCATATCATTGCCTCAGGACAAAAGATTGCACTTATCAAACCCTCTGCTTGCTGAAAGTGAATAACGCTGAAGGTTTTTTTTTTTCATGCAAAAAAGGTCTCTGTTGCTACCACATTCGGAAAACCCCTTAAATTGTTCGCTCCAGACAATCTGAGCGTGACTGATTCACTTCTGCCCTTTTCACATAACCCAGATTACACCGGTGACCCCTATACAACACGGCTCCTCAGACTTTATTATGCTCTTCAAATTGGCTTACTGCAATCCCGTTAGTTATAAAGCTCCGGTACATAATACCACACGAAACAGTGAACGTTATATTATCACTCTGTACCACAGTGGAGCTTACAGTCTAGTATCCTGACTGGATCTAATATGGTGATGTGACACTACAAATCCCAGCATGCTGCTTTCAGGGTACACTGGACGTTATACAGGTTGAAGACCACCGGTCAAGGGAAACTACATATCAAGGACTAGAACGAATTTACCAGAGGGAGTTATTATAGCACACAGGAAATTAAATGACAAAATCCTTAAAAGGGGCACTTAAAGGAATATTCCAGGTTTAATCTGGAGAAAGTACTGGATTTGGACTGGTGACACGTCTGTGTATTATATTCTCCCGTATGGGCAACTACAAATTATCAAGGAGCTGAATATTATAATATCCAACTCTAAAATGTATTATATCTGTTATTGGATGTGCATAGCAACCGTTATGGCCGTCATTACTGTTCCCTGAAAAACCCTAAAAGACTCAAGCACAAGTGTCTTTTACTAGCCAGTACCTATCGGAGTCATATGGAGACTTTATATAGTATAAAAAAAGCCATCCTTCACCACAAAGCTTGTGAAAACTCAAGCCCTGCATTAATGGGAGAATGAGGCCTCATTTATCAATACTATCCCTGTTGCCCGTAGCAACCAATCAGAGCTCAGCTTTCATTTTTTCAGAAGAGTTTAAGGAATGAAAGCAGAGCGCTGATTGGTTGCTATGGACAACAAAGGTTCGGTTTTACAGCTAGGCCGAAGCCAGGACATTGTTTACACTGTGCGTTGTTCTGAGTGTTTCTCATACACATTTGGCTTGATGTCAACATGACTTTGCCACATGACAGACTGAGTGTAAAAAATTATTCATGTGAATTGTCCCATTGACTATTAGAAGTCCTCGTAGAAAAGGGTCGTACACAGACCGAACTACAGCCAACTGAATTAGGCCTTAGGCAGTTTCGATATTTGAGGTCCGGGGTCATGTGGTGGTGCAATACGTCGACCCACCATACATAAAGCATAAGGGGGGACGGGGGACTATGGAATGAGGGATAGCTGTAGGTTTATGGATGACAACAAATATGGCCGCCAATACGACTCCCATACTCCAGCGAAGCAAATCAGATGCAATATGTAAATTATCACCTAATTTGATGGCAGAGTTTGCATTCGGAAGTCTGACAACCCTTACAGGAAATTTACCATAGGTTGTCAACTAGTTTTCTGGAAAACAGATCTGGGCATTTGCACTCAGGACGAGGTCTGAAGTCAGCGTTATGGCTGCAAGACGTACAGGTGGCAATGCCAACCACTGTGCCCATGATGGCGTCGCACGAGTCGTGTTCACTACAGGTCACCAGGGACTATACAGTCCCGAAGCGGCTCCCCTAGTAACCGAGCAATGCTCCGAAGAGCCACAACCTAAACATTACACACCCTGCCCGAGGCGGCAGACCAGTACTTCACAGGAGCGCACAGCCCTTAATTATACGCACGCCACCAAAGCCTGCAATTGTCAAGAGATCAACTTACTGTTTGCTACATGTTACCCAAATATACTGGGATAGCAACAAACGTGTCAAAGGGAATCCATTACTGATCAACAGAGACTGGGGCCTTAAAGGGGAACACACTATAAAAAGGGGTTGCGTAGCATTATACAAGCACAGCTGCTGTCTTCCAGACCAGTGCCACTCTAAGGGTATCTTCACACGTTGTGTATTCGCTGAAGGTTTTGTTGCAGAAAGGTCTGCAGCCGTCTCGTTTATCTGAAACAACCCTATTCAGATTAAAAGGAACCGATTTTATAAGACGTTTTCCAACCCATGTCCCCTGGCGGCAGTTTAAGAAAAGCTGAGTCTCTGTCGTAACTGCGAGTGTCTGTTATTGTCTGTAGTGCTGACGTCATGTCAACAGCGCTGCAGCTAATCATGAAGCTCAGCAGCTCGTACTGTGAACTAAGGCAGAGCAGCTGAGCTCAATTATTGGCTGCAGCTCTGTCATTGCAACGTAAGCGTTGCGTACACATGACAGATACTGGAAGCAGAGACTCAGCGCTGGACCCTGTAAGGCTGTGTGCCCACGATACGTTTTTGGTGCGTATTTGCAGCGCGTAAACGCTCCAGAAACGCATTGCATACCTTATCCCATGACTTTCTATGACATTCTGCAAGTTCTGTGCACATGGTCCGTATTTTTTCTGCGCAGATTTTACTCTCAGAAAAAATACGGACATGACCAATTCTTGTGCGTTTCTGCATGCGTATTTGCCTATACAATGCATTGGAAAAACGCATGGCAAATACGCGTCAAATACGCATGTAAAAAACGCATGAGTTTTTCTGCCAAGGAGATTTTGATACTTTATATGAAACTATGGGCTTTATGATCGTTTCCTTTCTCTTTTTCTTGTAATCTGCCAAGGAGATGCAGAAATGCTCAGGAAAATTTCTGCTTCACTTCAGCATCGTGGGCACTAAGCCTAAGGGTGAGTACAGAACCATTTGTTTCCTTTTGAACAAACTGCTGCCAGAAGAAATAGGGCTTTACCTACAAAACTGGAAAACCCCTTTAAGAAGCAAAGATTTCAGCAGCGTGCAAATTCACCATCAGGGGCCAATTTACTATTGATTTTGGGCCTTCTTTTTATCTGCATCCATATTAATTTTAATTTGCGCCTTCCCTAGCAGCTTCATAGAAATATATGAAGCTATCACGGTCAGGTCAGTACATGCATTAGCGGCCCAATCTTGGACATCTCAATGTGCCTTAGGGCTCTTTCACACATCAGTGTGTCGGGTACGTGTGGTGACAGTTTCCACACGTACTGGAGACACTGACACACGTAGACCCATTCAAATCTATGAGTCTGCACACATGTCAGTGTGTTTCCACAGACCGTGTGATCCACACGTAGACATGACCGTTTATTTACACGCTGCACGGTCCGCAAAATGTCCCACACGGATGACACTCGTGTGTCATCAATGTGACACGTACCGGCGCCTGGGAATCAGCGTACAGTTAGTGCTGTTCCCAAGCTCCGGGTGCTGAATGCTGCCCTCATCATTGTCCCTTGCTCGTGCTGTGATCAGCATGACCAAGGGACAACGTTGGGAGTAGTATTCTGCTCCCGCAGTGTCCATGTGCGAAAATAAGAATAAGATCCTTATACTCACCTGTCAGGAGATGTCCCCCACTGTAATCCTCTGACAGCTGATGCCAAGGAGCCGGGGAGAATGAGCCGTTCCAGTGAGCGGGCCCCGCAGCTACGCTGAGCTCAGGAGAGGTGTTCTGTCACTTAGTGAGCTCCGCTTAGTGCAGGGCCTCACTCGCTGGAGTGGCTCATTCTCCCCGGCGTCAGCGGTCAGAGGATGATTCCCAGACGCCGGTACGTGTGCCACACACGTACATCTCCGGTACTGGAAAAATCAGGACGTGTGAAACCGGCCTTAACATGCAACATTTTAAAGCTTCCTGAAAGGATTGTCTTAAGCTTTAATCTAAAAAAAAAAAAAAAAAAAAAAAACACATCTTTGAATTTGCACCAATTCAAAACATTGTGAGCCCATTTATTTTGAGGAGTTTGGTACACATTACACCAAAGATAAACAAAGTGAAAAAAATAAACAAAACAAATACTTAAAATTCCCTGCAAATGATGAATTGGGGCCACTATCTTCAGGCTGTGTCTTGTGTTCGAATACGACACAATGAGTCCGTGCTTCCAGGTGCAGAAATGCTGCGCTTTGTCTGCAGGTGTCCGCACCAAAATACACAATAGAAATCTGCTAGAATTATCACTTTTTTGTTGCATTTTCCCAGTTTATGATATTTTAGTGCAGATTTGACGCAGTGTTTTTCGAGGGCTTTTTTTTTTTTTTATACAAAAACTTGCATTTTTCATGTTTTCAGGCTCGCCATGGAAGCCAATAAGGAGAGAACACACAGTTACACAGAATCTTTAAAATCACATTTGCTTTGCTTGGGGTATGTTCACTTAGTTTTTAGCATATTTGGGGAGTAAATTGCACAGTGTGTCTTTCAGTGCTTGTTTAATTCAATGAGATTTCTGAAATATCACGCACACGCTGCTTTTCCCAAGACACAGCATGTCAATTCTTTCAGTATTTTTGAAACACTTTCTACCCAAATATAAAGTGAAAAACAATGCAAAAAAAAAATGTATTGTACGCACCATTATCCTGCAACCACTTTTGGTAAAACGCAACCTGTGAACACACTCAAACACAGAAAACAAAACAAAAAAAAACACATGGCTGTGCCACAATAACAGATCCAGCCTGTAGACAAAGGGTGGCGCTGTTTCTCGCAGAAAACAAGCATTTCATCCTTTATATACTCTTAAGACTGGGGCTACACAGTGACTTTAGCCATGAAAATGTTACATCCAAAGATCACAGTATGATGATACCGAAGAAGTTGTGAAGTTATCACAACTGCAACATGCAAGTTGCAAGAAATTCAGATTCTATATGCCATGATGTAGCATCACTGTACTGCAATCTCTGTCTGCACAATGTGACGTTAGAGGGATTGTCCGGGAATAGAAAACAATGCTGCACATCGCAGAAACAGCGCCACACCTGTCCAAAGGTTGTGTATGGTATTGCAGTTCGGCTTCATACATAACAGCTGTTCGAGGGTCCTGCTCAAGAGACACTTATAAGTGGCAGATATTGCCAACAGCTGCTAAAATGAATGAGTGTCTATATAGCATATGGACAGGATGGGTCCGCTAAAGGGATAGCCACTACTAACGACCGTTAGGTCATGCTGGGAATTATAGTTTTGCAACAGCTTTCATTTACAAATACAAAGACTCTCATCATCCACAAGCCTGGGCAACCAGACTCATCCAACCCAAGTACAAACACCTCCTGCCTGGGTGACGGCTGTTTCTCCCCAGGCAGTGAGCTGTCAGCCAGCACATGACAGGCTCTGGCTGCATGTTCAGACCAAGATCTACCCCAAGCACCCAGCCAGCGCGGTCCCTCAACCAGACAGGTATTCATAGTTTTCTTACAAATTTCAACAAAAAAAAATATATTAGCCATTTCTTGAGTATATCCATTTTGGGAAAAGTTAGGTGATGATCAATAAGCACGACATTATAGATCTTGGTACATTTTTCCAGGCTTCTGAAATATACAGCAATGCTCCGCTCCATACACTGAGGGATCTCTGTGCCACCATAAATGGAAGCTCTCGAGACTTGTCACCCAGATTCTCCTGACTTTATCAAATGGCACAGCAGCAGGGCCATAACTCCAATAGTTGCAGGGGTTGCAGTCGCACCCGGGCCAAGCACCATAAGGGGCCCAAAAAGTCCCTTGGTCTATATGAAAAGATCAATACTACTAAAAACTTGCATTAATTGGGGGGTCTTGGAGCTTTTGCATTGGGACCCATGAGCATCAAGTTACACCACTGTACAGCAGCTTACTTATGTGACAATACACCCCCAATATAACAGTCACAGAGATCCATACAGCAGATGCCACATTATCTGCTGTCACCCAGCTTTGCCAAAAACAGATAGGGTTAAATGAATTGCTGCAAAAAGCCAACGCTCCTCTATTAGGTCTGGATGGATGTGAATCCAATCTCATCAGCGCTGATTGCAAACACCTACAAAGGTAATTAAGAGTGTCACCTCCCCACATACAGGAGACATTTAGGAGAGCATGTCACCAACATGAACCATCGTGAAGCTGGCAATCAAGTGCCAGGTGCAAGCAGCACATCAGTGCCCTCCATGGAGCATTGAATCAGTTCACTGCATTATCCAAGAGGGGTTTAATCAGGTCAGTGCCATCACACTACAGAGTGCAGCAATGGATGCCCTGTGTGCCAACAGACAACCAATTCACTACCAGTCACGTTTGTGCCATTTTGCTCAGCAATCCCTCCTGCCATGCTTGTTCTATGCCCACTCACCAATTGCAACAAGGACAGACATAATACACAATCACTGGGCATTGGCTGGCAGCATACCAATAAACACTCAGTTTGCACCCCTAGTGACCACCACCACAGAGGAAGAATCTACCAGGAGACATCCGGAATATGGAGTCAGGTCACTATCCAGGATGCTACAAGCTCCCAGCCCCCACCCCTAAGCCCCAGACCGTTACCTACCCCAATAGTCACTGTGTCTGCAGGGTTCTCATTCTGGGGGTGTCCTGGCTGGCAGGAGTGGTGAGGGGGTGCAGGAGATGCCAGCTCCCTCTGCTCTGTTACTGGGAGGTTTGAATGGTTTGGTACAGAAGGAGGAGGAGGGGGATGGGATGTGACGATGATAGGCGTCAGCTATGCACTGGGGCAGCAGCATGGATCACTCGCCCTCTGGAGGTGCGCAGAGGTTACTACAGCTCAGGAAGCGAAACAATCAGAAATATGTAACAAGGATAAAATAACAAATAGAATAATATTTATCATCGACTTCCTCTCTAAATCTATGGACACAATGTGGCATAAACCACAATTGGCATTCCTTATATGCCTTCATATTCAGGTTAGTGGGGAGGGGATGGACCTCCAGGACCTACAAATGGAGGAATAGAGGGTTCTGTGGCTCTCAGCTGACATATTACAACTGCATCCAGTCCACACATCCTGATCTCCAGCCTGATACATTGTTCTTGCTCTGTGATACATTGTAGCAAATAAGTGAAAAGTCTTAGACCACGTTCACATGTTCAGGATTTGTAAGCCAAAATCAGGAGTGGAACAATCAGAGGAAAAGCATAATAGAAACATGTCACCACTTCTGCATTTATCACCCAATACTGATGTAAAATACTGAACATGCCCTTATTCACACACTGAGGTCAACTTTGACACATGGTAAGGTTTTTAATATTAGCCAGAGTAGGACTATCCCAAATGGGTTCACCTTGCCGTGGTGGGATCACTTTCATGCTATTTTTGATCAAAAACAGTGTTACTAAGAACCCTATTTTATTTAAATGCACTTTTGCTTTTTATTTATTTATTTACAGCAGGGTTTATGTTCATTTTGCTTCTTGTAGGTTTTTTTCGGACCAATGTTAGTCTATGGGGCCATGCACATATCAGATTTTTTTTCTCGGACAGAGCCGGTCCAAGCAAAAAATCATAAGTAGGAAAAAGTCAGCTCACCCATCTCAGAAGTTCGACGCACGGAGGGCAGCAGTGCCACAGGAGAGGTAACAATTTTAAAGAAGAATCATTTAAAAATGAAAGTATACAACTTGTCAGAGACAAAAGTATATAAAATACGCTAGGAGGAAGAGTGGTACGAGCAAACGCGTTTCGGAAACAGTTTCTTATTCATTGCCTGACAAAGGAAAAAATCGTTGCATGCCAGAGTTTGATCTGATATTCTGATCGCAGCCATACAGGTCTATGGGTGGAAAACATCAGACTGCACTTGGATGACTCAGCAGCCACATAGAGAATTAATGGAGTGGTGGTCGAGCACGCACACTGTCACTCCATTCTCACAGAGAACCCCGTGTTTTCACCGAAGAAGCCCTTTAAGCCCATTCTGGTCCTGGTCCAGACCAACCCCTCCATCCTGAGACAAGAGAGCCCATCTTTTATTTAGCAAACTCAATCTCATAGTTCATTACCCATAATGTTTTGCAGTTTGGCACCAAATTAATTGTTGAATGGACATATTGTAAATGGCTTCATATTGCGGTATAATAATTATATGTATGTGGATATGCTATAAATGTCCAAGATGCTATTACCCTTATAAGGGGCAGCACGGTGGCTCAGTGGTTAGCTCTGCAGCCTTGCAGCGCTGGGGTCCTCGGTTCACATCCCACCAAGGACAACATCTGGCAGGAGTCTGTGTGTTCTCTCCATGTTTGTGCAAGCTTCTTCCCACACTCCAAAGACATACAGATAGGGGATGTAGATTGTGAGCCCCAATGGGGACAGCAATGATAATGTCTGTGAAGTGCTGTGGAATTAATGGCACTATATAAGTGAGCAAAATAAATAATGGGTTTGTTCAGGATTAGAAGAAAATTTGTTTTTCTAGAAACAGCACCACACCTGTCCGTAGGTTGTGTTCGGTATTGCAGCTTATCTCTTTTCAAGTCAATGAGACTAAAATGCAATAGCAGACACAACCCAAGGAACAGAAGTAGCATGGTTCCTTGCAATACTTTTACTAGCAGGACATGATTAACTCCTTCCTGACCTCTGCGTACATGTACGGACTCATCCCCACCGAATAGACAATTCTGCCGTATCCTCTGTAAGGCTGTTTGTTTTTGCGTCATTGATTTCATGAGAGAATATATAACCGCACAGGATGGATCTGTAAATCATTGCTCTTTTACTTGTCATTGATTGTCTTGGTGCTTATACAAGTCAATAGGTTCCAGCATTGAGTCAATTACTGTACATGATGCCTGGAAAACCTGTAACCAGTACATTGTGTGCGAAGATAAAGCTACAGCCACAGATTATAGTCAAGTGTCAGCAGCTATAAACCTACAGATACAGAGCGCTCCTCTCAATAAGCCGTGGCAGTGTAATGGCCGTCGTCTCCCCAACCTGTAGGACTGTAGCGCTACATCTCCTAACATGCGAGATTTTGGGGGATCAGTCATTAGGACTTCTCTGTCTATGTAGATTTAGGATGGATCATTTGGGCACTGCATGGCTTAGCTGTTTGGAAACTGTACGCCTTTATTATTCGGGCACTTTATGGTCCCATTATTTGAGCACTGTATGGATCTATTGTTTAGGCACCTTATGGCCCTATTATTTCGACATTGTATGACTCTATAACCGTGGCACTATATGGCCCAATTATTTGAACACTGTATTGGCACTGTTATTTCAAGACTCTCTGGTCCTATTATTCAGCCATTGTTGGTCTTATTATTTAGGGACTGCATTGTCCTATTATTTGAGAACTATATGGCCCTATTGTTTGTGCCCTGGCTCTAGTATAACTTGGGCACTGTTTTTTTTTTTTCTTTTTAAGGGCCTTCAGCTTGATCTCGAGACATGGCAACTTGATGGATGAACGATCTGTAGGAAGATCGATCTTGTGCAAGCCTATATAGGTCCACCAGAGTCTTCTCCGCCGTTATCTTGATAGTATCTTTGCCTTGTTCCTTCTATTCTTCCGACCATGATGTTCTTCTCCAGTGATTGCTCTCTTCATGGGATGTGGCCAAAGCAGGCAAGTCGTAGCTTGGTGATCTTTGCTTCCAGTGACATGTCTGGCTTGATTTGTTCCAAAATTGATTTGTTTGCTCTTCTTGCCAGCCATGGTATTGATAACATCCTTGTCCAGCTCCACCTTGCAAAGGCGTCAATTCTTCTTCTGTCTTGTTGCTTTATCGTCCAGGTTTTTCATCCAAATGTTACTACAGAAAAGACCAGACTGTACGAGCCGTGTCTTCACCGTCGGTGAAGTTTTCCTCGATTTGAAGACCTGGTCCAGTGATTATTGTTGATTTGCCCTGGGCACTGTAAGGCTTTATTATTTGGGCATTTTATAGCACTACTCTTTGGAGTCTCTCTAGCCTTATTATTCCAAAACTGTATGGCATTATTATTTATGGTCTGTATGGTCCTATTATTTGAGCACTATACGACCTTATAATTTATGCCCTGGCCCTTTTAGTAAGCACTGTAATGTCCTATAATTTGGGCCCTGTAAGGCACTATTGTTTGGGGTCTCTCTAGCCCTACTATTCTAAGACTTTATGGCTTTATTATTTCAGGACTGTATGGTCCTATTCTTTGAGCACTATATTGCCCTATATCTGGACATCATATGACACTTATGTGCACACTGTAAAGCATTATTATACTTTGTGGTCCTAATTTTTGGGCCCTCTGTGTAACCATATTATCCTGGCACTATATGGTCCTATTATTTGGACACTGTCTTGTGGAACTAGATGGCTTGTTTTTCTCCACCCAAGAAAATGAACATGAGTGCCCCTCACAATGTTTGATTTACAGGATCTCAATGCTATCGGCTGTTACATATTTTCCCTATATTGTCACCGCATGGGAAAACAAAATGATTTGGGACGACGATGTTTATCTTTGTGGTTCCATTCACTTCAGTGTGACATCCATCAGAGCCATAGCAGACATTGCTCCCAGCTTTAGCATTGTCAGACTGGATTACCCTGAGTAACGATTGTGGGACCCAACAGCTATACCCTGTTCGCCTATTCCTGGGCCCTATAACCATGTGACAAACCGGGTCCAAATCTAACCCTGGTCATGGAAAATAAAGTGTGTGCTCCACCATAGAGGGTATGCAACATAGTCGTGCTGCTTGCCTACATGACCAGACTGTTTAGTGCCCATCTGTCCCTATATTGGGCATGCAATGGTTAACACCAGCTGTACAGCGGCCTCTCGTCTGCCCGCCGGAGACAAATCCCAGCATCTATACCGAGGAAACAATAGATGGCGGGAAACTAATCCTGGGAGTCTTCTCACACATCACTTTCTTGGTACGAGTCTGGTATTGTTGCAGATAGATCATGGACCCATTGCCATCAGTTTACCTTTGCAGGTGTACTTTTTTTTTTTTTTTTGCTGATAGTCTGCAAATCCCCCCCCCCACCCCCACCAAAAAACAAAAAAAAACAAAACATGTTCTACTTCTAATCTGTAACTGTAAAAAAAAAAAACAGATGTCATTCTGGTGCTGTCCACACTTGACTATTTAGTGGGTAGGAGAAACTAAGGACTTTTTTTTTTCTTTTTCTTCATACGAGAAAAACGGATGCTATAAGGATTGTGCAAATTTCAGTGTAAAAAAAAAAAAAAAAAAAAACAACAAAAAAAAACAAATTTTAATAAAAAAAAAATCTGACGTATGATACCCGCCTTTTATTATGTGATTAATAGTGGCATCAAATAAAATATAATCTGCTTTATCAGCAGCTGCCTGACATTGAGATCTGGAATTCAGATCGCTGTTTGGTTGAAAGAAGTTTGTGGACTGTGGTTGTTGTCATGAGACAACACTTAAAGGGTTCAGGTTCACTTATAGGTACAAATTTTCCTCTCTGGATCCACAGCAAATCTGTTCCAAAATGAATGTCAGCATCTGTAGGTGTCACATGCAGATTTTGATGCTGATTGGCAGAAGATATTATAAGATATGGCAGAAGATATTATCTTTTGTATTGCAACAGGTGAAATCCACAGTAACCATCAGTAGCATAAAGCTGGTAAGGTACATCTGCAGTGCACATTCACAAGTGGAGGTTGCCCTGTAGTCCGCGTGTGGCCAGTACATGACAGAGGTGTGACCACTGAGGGTTGTTGTTTTTTTGCACAAGAACATGGGCATTGTCTGACCATACCCATTAAGGAAAACTGTTAGAGTGATTATCATTGGTATCAATTTATTAGTTTTACACCTCAAAAATATTATTGACTTTTGCAGCAGCTTCCTGGCATTGAGCGATGAATTTCAGTTCCCTGAATAGTAAGCGGACATTTGTGCTTTCTCTGGATAATCCCAGCACTACAGGACAGCTTGTGATGCCACCATGATGATGAATCATCCAGGAGACTCCGAGCCCATTATTACAGAGACATATGGATTCCCAAAGAACAATAAGAAAGGAGGGGCTGTGATAGATGCTGGATATCAGCGCAGCTTTGAACCTCATGTCTAAAAATCCACAAGACCCTTGTATTGATGTACAACATATGGCCACTTCTGGGGCATTAGCATAGACTGAACAGGGGAATTACATTGCAGCACTAAGGGAAGGTGTTGTGTCTGGTCGTTGTATAGGAAGCCTAGCTGCCTGCTCGCTCAGTGCACATTTCCAAATTACATGTAGTCATATATTGCACGAATAAAAATGCTTACAAATATCTACCGACTGCTCTACGTCAAATTATGGGCAACCGGTGAAGCAGAGGGGAGAAACTACATAAAAAGAGATGGCGACTGGAAGGCCCTTGCAAAAAGTGATCCAGACAATTGCCACAAATAGCCTTGATGTTGCAGAGGGGTCTGTGAGCCCTTCTAGGCATTAGGGTCTGGGTAGCAGATGCTGCACCTCTAGATATTGTCACCAGACCAGAGGTGTAACCAAAGCTCCTGAGCAAGACCTATAACAGGTCCCCTACCATCCGTGCCAACTGGTCTATACCATCCATGCCAACTGCCAGGACTGTCTAACTCTTCAGAAACAATTCCAACAAATCTCCCAGGATGAATGGGAACATGGTTTCCACAATGTATGGTTCTGCAAGGATTGGGGGTGGTCCCGGGTGGGACTATAGTGTCCCTGAATTGTCAACGCCAATTTTGGCAACTATACATGTCATTTACTGGTCCTAGGTTACAGAGGAGCCTAAGGAACTTGGTTTGGATACAACTGCTCAGTGACCTGCATCATTACTGCGACCTGTAGTCAACATTGCGATGTTATATACAATCAAGCCCATTCCCCTATGTGAGGGTAAAATGCAAAGTCAAATAGACCATTGACCATAATGCTGCTTTCAAACTTATTTTTGCATTCGAGAAAAACAAGCTATTTTTCATCAGTGCACTGGAACCGATTTTCATCCATTTCTGGTCCTTGGGTTTGTTGTTACCATCAGTGTTTCATCCATTGTTCTCGCACGCAAAACTGATGAAACATTAAGATTCTCCTACCCTTTAGGGTACGTGCACGTGACGTCTTTCAGGCAGATTCTGCCCGGATCCACTGAAAAAAGTGCTGCAAACGTGCCCCATAAAATGGACATGGTGCACAGCAATCTTGAAAGACATTGTGCACATGTTCCGTCTTATGTCACTTCTTTTAACCACTTCAGGGTTGGGAAATCGCCCAATCTTTATATTTCACAGTACAGAGAAAGATGGAGGCGGCATAGCCGCTGCAAGAATCACAGTAAAGCCGCCGGCATTTTCCTTAAGTGGCATCGCCTGAGAAGACTTGGCGTCCAAACGATGCTATGTGCATGTACCCTTAAATAGGAAAAAAACAGCGTTCACATGAGACATGACTGGCATCCATGTGCTGCCCATTTTTTATTTATTTTTTAACGTACCCATTGATTTGCATGGGTGAGTTTGGTTCGTGACTTGTCTTGGTTTTGTGGGTTTTTTGCAGCCGTTTGGTTTTTGGAAGCCACAAACTGCTCCGTGGGTCATAATAGGTACATGTTCTATCCATGTTAGTAAAAAAATAAATTGAGAGAACACGCACATGGACCAATGTAAATCGATCTGGTAGCCTGTCACAGGTGTATCAGAGGTGACAGACAGTCGCCCTGCAGTAGTTTGCAGGAGATCTCCACGTTTGGCAATGCAGACAGCTGCCTAGATAGGAGGCTGTGTTTAGGACCCCCTTTAGTCTGCGTGTATATATACCTGGTGTGTCTATGTTGGCGTTGCCGGTTATACTCATTTTTACTTGGAACTTGGCTGAAGCAGCAACACGTCCTCTCTGGAGTCTTAAGGCCGAGTACCCTGTTGGAGTTCTTCTAAAGCTAAGTTATTATTCCCCTGTGTTGTCTTCCCCTTTTGTCTTTAGAGTGCTAGTGGAGGTTAAGTGCTCATCTCCTTCCACCCCCATCTATAGCCTTACGCCAGGGATAGTAGGGCGAGGCAGGTGATCGGCGACACTCGCGGAGGCTGCATAGGGACATTAGGGGGAGACAGGGTGAAACTAGTCCAGATTAGGAGGTCACCTCTTCCCCCTTTCCCTAGTGTCTGGGGTCCCTTTCCTTTTCCCCTCTGTGTTGAACTCACACCTGGTGTGACTCTCTGTGTTGCACTCACATCTGGCGTGACATAGCCTTAGGAGAAGCCCTCATAGAACGTGTGACCGCTCGGGTCTAGCAGGAGCATGGTTGGTATGTCATACAGGGGTAGCAGTTGCACTTGGGCCCTTGTACCTGATAAAGCCCAAAAGGTCCATTTACCCATTCTGTAACTGTCCCCTCCCCATAGGTTTCTGCTGTCAGTTGTGGATTTTTCCAGCAAACTATCTGACAGACAGGATGCCGGCTAAAATCAAGGTCACTAGCAGATTATGAGCACATGATGTCTCCAGCGTTCTCCCATCACATCATTACGTCTGGCATTATCCTGCCCTGCAAATCTGCCGGCGCTCACCATGTCAGCCCTGCCGCTGACAAAAGCAGCTTTGTACATGGCGGACTTATCGCTGAGAGTCTGTAGTGTACAGTCATGGCCAATAGTTTTGAGAATGACACCAAAATTATATTTTCACATGATCTGCTGGCCTCTGGTTTTTATTAGTGTTTGTCTGATGTTTATATCACATACAGAAATATAATTGCAATCATATTATGAGGACCAATAGGTTATATTGACAGTTAGAATGAGTTAATTCAGCAAGTCAATATTTGCAGTGTTGCCCCTTCTTCTTCAAGACCTCTGTAATTCTCCCTGGCATGCTCTCAATCAACTTTTGGACCAAATCCTGACTGATAGCAGTCCATTCTTGCACAATCAATGCTTGCATTTTGCCAGAATTTGTTGGTTTTTGTTTGTCCACCCGTCTCTTGATGATTCACCACAAGTTCTCAATGGGATTAAGATCTGGGGAGTTTCCAGGCCATGGACCCAAAATCTCTGTTTTGCTCCATGAGCCATTTAGTTATCACCTTTGCTTTATGGCAAGGTGCTCCATCATGCTGGAAAAGGCATTGTTGGGCGCCAAACTGCTCTTGGACGGTTGGGAGAAGTTGCTCTTGGAGGACATTCTGGTACCATTCTTTATTCATGGCTGTGTTTTTAGGCAAGACTGTGAGTGAGCCGATTCCCTTGGCTGAGAAGCAACCCCACACATGAATGGTTTCAGGATGCTTTACAGTTGGCATGAGACAAGACTGGTGGTAGCGCTCACCTCTTCTTCTCCGAATAAGATGTTTTCCAGATGTCCCAAACAATCGAAAAGGGGATTCATCAGAGAAAATGACTTTGCCCCAGTCCTCAGCAGTCCACTCCCTGTACCTTTTGCAGAATATCAGTCGGTCCCTGATGTTTTTTTTCTGGAGAGAAGTGGCTTCTTTGCTGCCCTCCTTGAAACCAGCCCTTGCTCAAAGAGTCTCCGCCTCACAGTGCGTGCTGAAGCACTCACATCAGCCTGCTGTTATTCCTGAGCAAGCTCGGCACTGCTGGTAGTCCGATCCCGCAGCTGAAACAGTTTTAAGATATGGTCCTGGAGCTTGCTGGTCTTTCTTGGGCGCCCTGGAGCCTTTTTGACAACAATGGAAGCTCTCTCCTTGAAGTTCTTGATGATGCGATAGATTGTTGACTGAGGTGCAATCTTTGTAGCTGCGATACTCTTCCCTGTTAGGCCATTTTTGTGCAGTGCAATGATGGCTGCACGTGTTTCTTTAGAGATAACCATGGTTAACTGAAGAGAAACAATGCTACCAAGAACCAGCCTCCTTTTAAAGTGTCCAGTGATGTCATTCTTACTTAATCATGACTGATTGATCGCCAGCCCTGTCCTCATCAACACCCACACCTGTGTTAATGGATCAATCACTAAAACTATGTTAGCTGCTCCTTTTAAGGCAGGACTGCAATGATGTTGAAATGTGTTTTGGGGGTTAAAGTTCATTTTCTGGGCAAATATTGACTTTGCAAGTACAGTAATTGCTGTTAAGCTGATGACTCTTTGACATTCAGGAGTATATGCAAATTGCCATTGCAAAAAATGAAGCAGTAAACTTTGGAAAAATTACTATTTGTCTCATTCTCAATACTTTTGGCCATGACTGTAGATTGTGTGCTCCAAAAGATCAGGAAATTACTTAAATATCAATTCCAGAATAATGATTAGGAGTATGTGCACACAGGTCAAAAATGCTGAAAAATCTGCCATGTGCCCATACGCTCACAATCATAGGAAGGCGTTCCTTCACATGGGGCACAGACCCTCTTTTCTTTCCTACACCTGTATCTAAACACTCCTGGCAAAAAGTCTAGCACCCATCAAGTGGGACAAATTCTCCTCTGGGCACTGTCCAAAAAAAGAGTCGCTCCATTTCCGTATTTCGGAAAAGAGTATGAATAATGTAAGGGGTTAAACTGCTGCAATCGGAGCTCGCTCTGATCTTTGTTCACATTGCATTTTTTTTCTGGCTGTCAAAAATGATGAGGTTTTTCAAGCGGAAACTGCTCGAGGAAACAATGTCAATTTTTTGTTAATGTTTTTTGAGTATTTTTGCTTTTTTGTTTTCTTTAATGATTTTTCTCACTTTTTTTTTCATCCATTAAGCAATGAATAAAACTCTAGCACTGGGGCATCTTCCGGGCTCTTTTTTTTTTTTTTTTTTTCTAGCCTTCCCATTCACTTACAGTGTAAAGCATGAAGCGACTTCCAAGCGAACAACACCTGAAGAATGGACATTACTTCTTTTAACCACTTGGCTTTTTTTAAATCCTGAAGTGGTTAAAAGATGCTAGAAAAAAACAGAACTTACGAAGAACGAGCCGTTTTCCGGCAGTAATGAATTGGAAGATTATTTTGAGCATTTTATTAGCGCCTTTTTGGATTGGTCCAGAAAACACGTGAAAAAAACGTAGTGTGATCATAGCCTTAGACTACGTGCATACAGAGCTTTTTTTTTAGATGGTCAAAACTTATGACTTTTCTAGTGTGAACAGCTTCAGGAAACTCTCCTTTTTGGAGTTTTTTTTTTTTGTTTCCTGAAACTTTATTTTTTGATTGGACAACACCTAGTTAGGAGCGGATTCCATCAGTAGAAGCCTCATACAAGGGACATGATTTATAATTTTTTTCCCACCTAAAGCAGAAAAAAAAACACTTAAAAGACTGAACATATGAACAGCAAAGTGGATTTACAATAGAAATGAAGAGTCTTATGAGCAATTTTTGAGCAATTATTTTTCCCAGGTATTTTTGGAACTCCTGAAAGACTCTGTGTGCACATCACCTTAGACTGTAAAATACATCTCCTGAGCCCGCTCCATACGTGCGGGCGCATATCCGCCATACATATAGATGTACAGTGCATGGTGGACCTGAGTAGAGTTAGCGCCGACGCCAAGTCTGTGCCCCCCGCGCTCGGGCACCAGAGCCAAGATGTGACTGCAACTTCTGCATCCGCTAATAGGAACATCCTTCTTCCATTAAACCGCTGCTGATGTAACAAGCTCGGAGAACATGGAGGACGGACGTATCCGCTGCCTAATCCTCTGTATTACCGCGGAACAAAACCTCATTGTAATTCACTAAGAAGCAGAGAAAAGATCATTCTGCGGCACAGGACTTATACTGCAGAATAATCCTGTTACACGTCCCTCTAATGCAGATATTTATTCTGATGGACGCTCATCCTAAAATTGTATCCTCGCTGAATGGGGAGAACTATAGGCGGCTGCATAACCCGATTAGGAGCTGTCTGCTCGTAGTCTAACCTCGTATGAACCAGCGGTTTTACTCAGACCCCCCCTCCCTCCCAAGTGCTGCCGAGACCGTAGAGAATTGGTCTGCAATCTCCCATCATCCCCATGCGAGAGGCCTGCTGGGAGTTGTCCTACCCCCTTACTGCCGACGATTGCTTAGGCTATAAGGAACTGGCGGTCCGCACGATTTGCTGCCGGTTTTGTAACTGCAGATAAGTCGCATATGGACTTTAATCAATATCAGTGCACCGTGTAGTGGCCGTTCTCAGTACTGCAGCTCAGTACTGCAGCTCTGCTCTGTGTAGTGGCCGTTCTCAGTACTGCAGCTCAGCTCCGTGCACTGTGTAGTGGCCGTTCTCAGTACTGCAGCTCAGCTCCGTGCACCATGTAGTGGCCGTTCTCAGCTCCGTGCACCATGTAGTGGCTGTTCTCAGTATTGCAGCTCAGCTCTGTGCACCGTGTAGTGGTCGTTCTCAGTATTGCAGCTCAGCTCTGTGCACCGTGTAGTGGTCGTTCTCAGTACTGCAGCTCAGCTCTGTGCACCGTGTAGTGGTCGTTCTCAGTACTGCAGCTCAGCTCTGTGCACCGTGTAGTGGCCGTTCTCAGTACTGCAGCTCTGCTCTGTGTAGTGGCCGTTCTCAGTACTGCAGCTCTGCTCTGTGTAGTGGCCGTTCTCAGTACTGCAGCTCTGCTCTGTGTAGTGGCCGTTCTCAGTACTGCAGCTCTGCTCTGTGTAGTGGCCGTTCTCAGTACTGCAGCTCTGCTCTGTGTAGTGGCAGTTCTCAGTACTGCAGCTCTGCTCTGTGTAGTGGCAGTTCTCAGTACTGCAGCTCTGCTCTGTGTAGTGGCAGTTCTCAGTACTGCAGCTCTGCTCTGTGTAGTGGCCGTTCTCAGTACTGCAGCTCTGCTCTGTGTAGTGGCCGTTCTCAGTACTGCAGCTCTGCTCTGTGTAGTGGCCGTTCTCAGTACTGCAGCTGAGCTCCATGTGTGGCACCCCAGGGGTCTGGTTTCCACAGTAACAGCAATGTTATGTCTGAGAGCAGGTGGGAGGTCTCTTGGTCAGGGATCCTGTGCATGCCACACCTCCTGCCCAGTCCTGGGAGGGGAAGAACTTCCCCTATATAAACCTAGGGCTGAGGCAGGGTTAGTGAGTAGAGAAGAAGTAGAGACAGAGAAGCAGTTATAGGAAAAGAACATCAGGGAGCTCTGTGGGAGCAGTGCTACAAGGAGTCAGGGGCTGGCAGCTGCAGAGCTCGCCCTGACTGAGAAGCTATCACCGGACCCGGAGTCCGAGGCTGTGGGGACTAACTCCTATCCAGCAGCAGAAACCGACCGGCAGGGGATTGCAGGTCCTCTGGCCCAGAAACCCGAAGGCACGGTCACACGCGTGGGACCAGCACCGCCGTCGTGGAGTGGAAGCTACTAGAAGGCCCCGAGTCACTGGCCATACGGGTGAGCACCACACGGTACACACAGGGACGTGGGCTACTTATACCCGCTTCTAGCAAGGTAGCCAGAAGAGTATCGTTAGTTTGGGAGGCCTACAACTCCGCCTGGCCAGGGGAGATCCCATCTGCTCAAGGACTGACCAGGCCCCAATCGCTAGCCAGTACTCCGGGAGGGTCTATCGTTGTCACCAGTAAAGACCCTGAACTACACCGTACCGTCTCCGAGTGGTTCCTGCTACCCCCATCATCCACGTCGGCTGCCCTGAGGCCATACCCCTCCCGTTGGGGGTTATACTATCACGCTGCACAATCCTACCACCGGCTTCAGCGGTCTGCCCTGCAGCAGCAGCTCCTTAGCTGTACTCAACGGGTGGCGTAGTCGTCCAACATCTACCGCTAATACAGCGCCACTTAGTCTGACTCCCTGGGCACGGACCGGATCACCGCCACGAGACTACAACCCTCAAGAGATCCGGCTCCGGGTAAGCTCCCGCGTGCGCAACGCAGCGCGACACAGGCCCAGGGGCGCGTCACATGTAGTGGCCGTTCTCAGTACTGCAGCTCAGCTCCATGTAGTGGCCGTTCTCAGTATTGCAGCTGAGCTCCGTGTAGTGGCCGTTCTCAGTACTGCAGCTCTGCTCTGTGTAGTGGCCGTTCTCAGTACTGCAGCTCTGCTCTGTGTAGTGGCCGTTCTCAGTACTGCAGCTCTGCTCTGTGTAGTGGCAGTTCTCAGTACTGCAGCTGAGCTCCATGTAGTGGCCGTTCTCAGTACTGCAGCTCAGCTCCATGTAGTGGCCGTTCTCAGTATTGCAGCTGAGCTCCGTGTAGTGGCCGTTCTCGGTACTGCAGCTCAGCTCCTATTGCAGTGAATGCGATCTGAGCTGCAGTATCGGGAGCGGCCACTACACGGTGCACTGAGCTGAGCTGCAGTACTGAGAACGACCACTACACGGTGCACGGAGCTGAGCTGCAGTACTGAGAACAACCACTACACGGTCTGTGATGATCAGTCAGACCCCCACCAATTTAATACTGATGTCCTATCCTATGGAAAGGTCATCAATTACAGTGGTGGCCAAAAGTATTGGCACCCCTACAATTCTGTCAGATAATACTCAGTTTCTTCCTGAAAATGATTGCAATCACAAATTCTTTGGTCTTATTATCTTCATTTAATTTGTCTTCAATGAAAAAACACAAAAAGAATTGTCCTAAAGCCAAATTGGATATAATTCCACACCAAAATTAAAAAAAGGGGGTGGACAAAAGTATTGGCACCCTTTGAAAAATCATGTGATGCTTCTCTAATTCGTGTAATTAACAGCACCTGTAACTTACCTGTGGCACCTAACAGGTGTTGGCAATAACTAAATCACACTTGCAGCCAGTTAACATGGATTAAAGTTGACTCAACCTCTGTCCTGTGTCCTTGTGTGTACCACATTGAGCATGGAGAAAAGAAAGAAGACCAAAGAACTGTCTGAGGACTTGAGAAACCAATTTGTGAGGAAGCATGAGCAATCTCAAGGCTACAAGTCCATCTCCAAAGACCTGAATGTTCCTGTGTCTTCCGTGCACAGTGTCATCAAGAAGTGTAAAGCCCATGGCACTGTGGCTAACCTCCCTAGATGTGGACGGAAAAGAAAAATTGACGAGAGATTTCAACGCAAGATTGTGCGGATGGTGGATAAAGAACCTCGACTAACATCCAAACAAGTTCAAGCTGCCCTGCAGTCCGAGGGTACAACAGTGTCAACCCGTACTATCCGTCGGCGTCTGAATGAAAAGGGACTGTATGGTAGGATCCCCAGGAAGACCCCACTTCTTACCCCGAGACATAAAAAAGCCAGGCTGGAGTTTGCCAAAACTTACCTGAGAAAGCCTAAAACGTTTTGGAAGAATGTTCTCTGGTCAGATGAGACAAAAGTAGAGCTTTTTGGGAAAAAGCATCAACATAGAGTATACAGGAAAAAAAAGAGGCATTCAAAGAAAAGAACACGGTCCCTACAGTCAAACATGGCGGAGGTTCCCTGATGTTTTGGGGTTGCTTTGCTGCCTCTGGCACTGGACTGCTTGACCGTGTGCATGGCATTATGAAGTCTGAAGACTACCAACAAATTTTGCAGCATAATGTAGGGCCCAGTGTGAGAAAACTGGGTCTCCCTCAGAGGTCATTGGTCTTCCAGCAGGACAATGACCCAAAACACACTTCCAAAAGCACTATAAAATGGTTTGAGAGAAAGCACTGGAGACTTCTAAGGTGGCCAGCAATGAGTCCAGACCTGAATCCCATAGAACACCTGTGGAGAGATCTCAAAATGGCAGTTTGGAGAAGGCACCCTTCAAATATCAGGGACCTGGAGCAGTTTGCCAAAGAAGAATGGTCTACAATTCCAGCAGAGCATTGTAAGAAACTCATTGATGGTTACCGGAAGCGGTTGTTCACAGTTATTTTGGCTAAAGGTTGTGCAACCAAGTATTAGGCTGAGGGTGCCAATACTTTTGTCCGGCCCTTTTTTGGAGTTTTGTGTGAAATGATCAATGATTTGATTTTTGCTTCATTCTCTTTTGTGTTTTTTCCTTGCAAGCAAATTAAATGAAGAGAATAAGACCAAAGAATTTGTGATTGCAATCATTTTCAGGAAGAAACTGAGTATTATCTGACAGAATTGCAGGGGTGCCAATACTTTTGGCCACCACTGTATAGAAGTTCTGAACAATCTTTAATAAATCATTCAGACCTCTGGGAGAGCTGGGTGACAGCCTGCTATCATGGCGGCCACAATAAAGGCTCTGTTCACACCTGTCCAAAACCCAAAAGGACCCCAATGCCTGTTATAAGTGGGAGCCATGACGCTAGTGTGAACAGGGCCAGCGTCTCAATCCCGTATTATGTCCATATTTGATGGATTAAAGGGAATTCTAAGAATGTGTTTTATATTCCGCTCACAACTACTCCTCTCATCCTCCGGTGTGCATCAGATTTAATCAAAGAGATTCCAGTATTAGGTTTCTATAGTAACGGTGTACGGGGGGATTCTGAGCGCTGATACATTTACACTACTTTGTCCATATATTATATAGTTGTTTTTTTCTCCATTTGCAGTGCAAGTAAATGCAATCTTTTGTTCTCTGTTGTCAGCCATATCAGTACAGTAAGAGGGCCGACTATAGGGGTGACTGACAGGAAGGGCAAAAAAAAGACATCTAGTTACTAAAGGGGTCCCCTGTCTACAAAAATGATCACCCACCTCTACATGGGAGATAATTGTTAGTTTGCTGGGGGACGCAATCTAAAAAAAAATAAATAAGAAAGCGCCTGTTACTTCTTGTTACATTATTAATCGTCTTGTTACATCATCTGCTTGCTGTCAGTGAACAGAAAGATTGTATTGATGGAATCACGGGGCTGAATCCGGACCTAACCTGTGCAGCCTCCAGAAAGCTTCTCCACCCTGCCAGCTAAATCTTCCATGTTTTTCTATTGCTATCTGATAGTCCGGAATATTTGATAATCCAGAATTTTTAACGCCGGAGAAGGGAAATAAATTATGCAATTGCTTTACATGCGATTTCCTCATAAGAAGCGTGAGCTCAGCAGAATATCCCGGCTGTTTGGTCCTTGTAAGATCTAATACTGAAAGCCATAAATACAGAGGAAGTGAAGTTTTCTGTTCTCCTTTGACCTAGTGACTGTTTGCTCATCGGTCCCCTGACACAAAGAAATCCAAGACTGACCAAAGAAGAATGAAGAGAAGAGACGCAGCCCAAATAGGGGGCTCCGGACCCCAAGTGAAGGCTGAAAGCCCCAAAATGTCTAAGCCTCAGAGCAGAACTCCTAAGCCCCGGTGAGTTTTCATATTCTTATTCATGTAGAGCTAATCATTATCAGCCTTGTACTTTGTTCTGTGCAATGATCTGTGCTGTCTGCATGTGAGACACAGAAAAAGCAAAAATCAGGGGACGCAGGATATTGTCATATTAGGGGACTAATGAAACCACACTCACACATAAAATAACATGAGTTTAATATACAGTCAGTGCCCTTAGTGGTCTTATTCTATAATGGGTAGATAATGTCACCATACCATGTAGAATATACTGCCATACTGCACACATCAGTAGTGTCACCATACAGTGCTCATAAATAACACTGCTATACCGTATACCTAATTAATGCAACCATACAGTACTAAGAAATGACACTGCCATAATGTACAATTAATATCACCATACAGTGTGCATAGATTATACTGCCATTATGTACACATAATAACTTGTGCTTCCATGCAAATGTCACTGCCATACAGTATTCTTAACTAATGCCATCATATAGCACTTATAAATAAATGCCATATTGTATACATTACTAATGCCACCATACAGTACTAATAAATGACATTACCATATTGTAAAAATGTCACCATGCAGTGCTCATAAATGACCCTGCCATACTGTATACATTACTAATGCCACCATACAGTGCTCAGAAATAACCCTGCCATACTGTATACATTACAAAGGCCACCATACAGTGCTCAGAAATAACCCTGCCATACTGTATACGTTGCTAATGCCACCATACAGTGCTCAGAAATAACCCTGCCATACTGTATACATTACTAATGCCACCATACAGTGCTCAGAAATAACCTTGCCATACTGTACACATTACTAATGCCACCATACAGTGCTCAGAAATAACCCTGGCATACTGTATACGTTGCTAATGCCACCATACAGTGCTCAGAAATAACCCTGCCATACTGTATACGTTGCTAATGCCACCATACAGTGCTCAGAAATAACCCTGCCATACTGTATACATTGCTAATGCCACTATACAGTGCTCAGAAATAACCCAGCCATACTGTATACATTGCTAATGCCACCATACAGTGCTCAGAAATAACCCTGCCATACTGTATACATTGCTAATGCCACCATACAGTGCTCAGAAATAACCCTGCCATACTGTATACATTACTAATGCCACCATACAGTGCTCAGAAATAACCCTGCCATACTGTATACATTACTAATGCCACCATACAGTGCTCAGAAATAACCCTGCCATACTGTATACATTACTAATGCCACCATACAGCGCTCAGAAATAACCCTGCCATACTGTATACGTTGCTAATGCCACCATACAGCGCTCCGAAATAACCCTGCCATACTGTATACGTTGCTAATGCCACCATACAGTGCTCAGAAATAACCCTGCCATACTGTATACATTGCTAATGCCACCATACAGTGCTCAGAAATAACCCTGCCATACTGTATACATTGCTAATGCCACCATACAGTGCTCAGAAATAACCCTGCCATACTGTATACATTGCTAATGCCACCATACAGTGCTCAGAAATAACCCTGCCATACTGTATACGTTGCTAATGCCACCATACAGTGCTCAGAAATAACCCTGCCATACTGTATACATTGCTAATGCCACCATACAGTGCTCAGAAATAACCCTGCCATACTGTATACGTTGCTAATGCCACCATACAGTGCTCAGAAATGAAACTGCCGTAATGTACAATTAATGTCACCATACTGTGTGCATAGATTATACTGCCATAATGTACACATAACTTATGTCTCCATAGAAATGTTACTGCCATTCAGTACTCTCATTAATGCCACACATACCACTCATAACTAACGCTACTATACTGTACAAATAAGTAATCCCATGTATACGCAGAACTAATGCCACCATGACACTATCAGACTGTAGAAATAATGTCACTGTACAGTGCACATGGGTCATACTGCCATTATTACACATACCTTATGCTTTCATACACTACTCATAAATGTTGTTACCATACAGTACCCATAACTAATTCCGCTATATACAGGTGCATCTCACTAAATTAGAATATCATCAAAAAGTAAATTTATTTAAATTCTTCAATTCAAAAAGTGAAACTCATATATTATATAGAGTCATTACACACAGAGTGATCTATTTCACGTGTTTATTTCTGTTAATGTTGATGATTAGGGCTTACAGCCAATGAAATCACAAAAGCCATTATCTCAGTAAATTAGAATGATTAACAAAAAACACCTGCAAAGGCTTCCTAAGCATTTAAAAAGGTCCCTTAGTCTGTTTCAGTAGGCTTCACAATCATGCGGAAGACTGCTGACTTGACAGATGTCCAGAAGGCAGTCACTGACGCACTCCACAAGGTCCCAGAGTCTGGAGGAAGAGTGGAGAGGCCACAATCCAAGCTGCTGGAGGTCTAGTGTGAAGTCTCCACAATCAGTGATGGTTTGGGGGGCCATGTCATCTGCTGGTGTAGGTCCACTGTGTTTTATCAAGACCAAAGTCAGCGCAGCCGTCTACCAGGACATTGTAGAGCACTTCATGCTTCCCTCTGCCGACAAGCTTTTTGGAGATGGAAATGTCATTCTCCAGCAGGACTTGGCCCCTGTCCACACTGCCAAAAGTACCAATACCTGGTTTACACACAACAGTATCACTGTGCTTGATTGGCAGCAAACTCGCCTGACCTTAACCCCATAGAGAATCTATTATAGAGAATCTATGGGGTATTGTCAAGAGGAAGATGAGAGACCCCAGACCCAACAATGCAGACGAGCTGAAGGCGGCTATCAAAGCAACCTGGGCTTCCATAACCCCTCAGCAGTGCCACAGGCTGATCGCCTCCATGCCACATTGCCGCATTGATGCAGTAATTGATGGAAAAGGAGCCCGACCAAGTATTGAGGGCATTTACTGAACATACATTTCAGTAGGACATTTCGGATTTTAAATACATTTTTCAAGCTGTTGTTATAAAGTATTCTAATTTACTGAGATAATGACTTGTGTGTTGTCATTGGCTGTAAGCCATAATCATCAACATTAACAGAAATAAACACTTGGAATAGATCCCTCTGTGTGTAATGACTCTATATAATATAGGAGTTTCACTTTTTGTATTAAAGAACTGAAATAAATTAACTTTTTGATGATATTCTAATTTAGTGAGATGCACCTGTAGTACTTATAAATAACACTGCTATACGTGTACATCCTGGGTGGTCTACAGTAGTGATGTGATTAGGGTTACTTTATTTTTCTTTTAAAATAAACCCTAAATGATTCCCCCCGAACAAGTACTGTCCTTTTATAATAACATTCTGGCTGCTCACAGCCACCACCAGGGGGCAATAACAGCATATGGCTTTATGAAGCTCCCATTGAAGCCAATGGAGGCTGTAAGAACACTGATGTTCAGCTCCACCTCTACTATATGTAAAGAATCAGGATAGAGAAGGGCGATTATTAGCGAAACCCTTTCCCCATGTGTTCACTTGTGTAATAAATGCCCTAGACATTCCCTACACACAGCCTGTACTCAGCCAGGGAAGCAATGTGATTTCCCAAAATGTTATATAGGGCAATTGCTAGTACTACAATTCCTCAAGGGAATATATAATGTGGTTCCAAACCAAATAGTGAGAAGATGAGGTCAGATGTAAAGAAAATGGCTAAACTGCACCACCCATATTGCGACACGGGGCCCTCGTGTCACGGGATTGTCAGATGTTCTATTTCGGTTCCTCCAGCTTTTTAAGGTCACATTTTATTCTTCTCACATGCCATCATTTCTTACCAGATATGACCCTTAAATAACTTGGTACATGAGTTACATGTATGTCCTTCCTGCTGAGCCTGTGCTAGAGTACAGCAACCAAACTGAACAAGCAGAGCTGCAGTGTACAGCATGGAGGACTCGGGACATATATATATACCACTAAATGCTGATAAAGTAGCTGAGCTGGAGTCACTGATCACAACCCGGGTGGTGACTTCTGTGCATTTCTGGTGGCAGACACAATGTAATAATATTGTATGTTATGCACTTATGTTCCAGGCGATCTTCCCGTGTTCTGTCCTTCATGAAGTCGTGTGCGATAACGCTCGGCGCCATTTATATATGTGTCCCGTTTATCATTAGACTCTTCCCCGCACTTCTGGGCAAGGTGGTTTACTTAAACATGGGTAAGTACCCTGATTAGTGCCATAGTTTGGCGAAGTCAGCAGTGATGGGATACAGGTTGCACAGAAACGTCTGTTGGTTTGTGTTATATAATGGGCCCCACATAGTCCTCGATACAGAATAATGGGCCCCACATAATCCTCCATACAGTATAATGAGCCCCACATAGCCCTCCATACAGAATAATGGGCCTCACATAGTCCTCCATACAGTATAATGGGCCCCACATAGTCCTCCATACAGAATAATGGGCCCACATAGTCCTCCATACAGTGTAATGGCCCCACATAGTCCTCCATATAGAATAATGGGCCCCACATAGTCCTCCATACAGAATAATGGGCCCCACATAATCCTCCATACAGTATAATGGGCCCCACATAGCCCTCCATACAGAATAATGGGCCTCACATAGTCCTCCATACAGTATAATGGGCCCCACATAGTCCTCCATACAGTGTAATGGCCCCACATAGTCCTCCATATAGAATAATGGGCCCCACAAAGTCCTCTATACAGAATAATGGCCCCACATAGTCCTCCATACAGTATAATGGCCCCACATAGTCCTCCATACAGTATAATGGACCCACATAGTCCTCCATACAGTATAATGGCCCCACATAGTCCTCCATACAGTATAATGGCCCCACATAGTCCTCCATACAGTATAATGGGCTCCACATAGTCCTCCATACAGAATAATGGGCCCCACATAGTCCTCCATACAGAATAATGGGCCCCACATAGTCCTCCATACAGAATAATGGGCCCCACATAGTCCTCTATACAGAATAATGGCCCCACATAGTCCTCCATACAGTATAATGGCCCCACATAGTCCTCCATACAGTATAATGGCCCCACATAGTCCTCCATACAGAATAATGGGCCCCACATAGTCCTCCATACAGAATAATGGGCCCCACATAGTCCTCCATACAGAATAATGGACCCCACATAGTCCTCCATACAGTGTAATGGCCCCACATAGTCCTCCATACAGTGTAATGGCCCCACATAGTCCTCCATACAGTGTAATGGCCCCACATAGTCCTCCATACAGTGTAATGGCCCCACATAGTCCTCCATACAGTGTAATGGCCCCACATAGTCCTCCATACAGTGTAATGGCCCCACATAGTCCTCCATACAGTGTAATGGCCCCACATAGTCCTCCATACAGTGTAATGGCCCCACATAGTCCTCCATACAGTGTAATGGCCCCACATAGTTCTCCATACAGTGTAATGGCCCCACATAGTGCTCCATACAGTATAATGGCCCCACATAGTCCTCCATACAGAATAATGGCCCCACATAGTCCTCCATACAGTGTAATGGCCCCACATAGTCCTCCATACAGTGTAATGGCCCCACATAGTCACCCATACAAAATAATGGGCCCCACATAGTCCTCTATACAGAATAATGGCCCCACATAGTCCTCCATACAGTATAATGGACCCACATAGTCCTCCATACAGTATAATGGACCCACATAGTGCTCCATACAGTATAATGGACCCACATAGTGCTCCATACAGTATAATGGCCCCACATAGTCCTCCATACAGTATAATGGCCCCACATAGTCCTCCATACAGTATAATGGCCCCACATAGTCCTCCATACAGTATAATGGCCCCACATAGTCCTCCATACAGAATAATGGGCCCCACATAGTCCTCCATACAGTATAATGGCCCCACATAGTCCTCCATACAGTGTAATGGCCCCACATAGTCCTCCATATAGAATAATGGGCCCCACATAGTCCTCTATACAGAATAATGGGCCCCACATAGTCCTCTATACAGAATAATGGGCCCCACATAGTCCTCTATACAGAATAATGGGCCCACATAGTCCTCTATACAGAATAATGGGCCCACATAGTCCTCTATACAGAATAATGGGCCCACATAGTCCTCCATACAGAATAATGGACCCACATAGTCCTCCATACAGAATAATGGCCCTACATAGTCCTCCATACAGTATAATGGGCTCCACATAGTCCTCCATACAGTATAATGGGCTCCACATAGTCCTCCATACAGTATAATGGCTCCACATAGTGCTCCATACAGAATAATGGGCTCCACATAGTCCTCCATACAGTGTAATGGCCCCACATAGTCCTCCATACAGTATAATGGCCCCACATAGCCCTCCATACAGTATAATGGCCCCACATAGTCCCCCATACAGAATAATAGGCCCCACATAGTCCTCCATACAGTGTAATGACCCCACATAGTCCTCCATACAGTGTAATGACCCCACATAGACCTCCATACAGAATAATGGCCCCACATAGGGGTGGTGGTTCTGGTGTCGCGGGCCAAATAGAACCACGCTGTGGGCCAGAGTTTGATATCTATGTTCTAAGCTGATATAGATATTGTTTGGAATTTTTAACATGTATCAACAAATAAGAATTTTATGTCCATGGAGCTGGATCTCTTCTCCTTGCTGTCAGTACTCTGCAGCTGCAGGGGTCACAGGTAAGGCTCTGTTCACACCTGCGTTAGGAGATTCTTTCATCATATGTCAGCAGTCAGGACCTGCGGATGCCGGAGCTTGTCTAATTTTACCAATATTGTCTTCATAGTAAAAATTCCGCTGTTTGTCGACTTGAAGAATCCGGGAGAAGTCGTGAATCACACAGTAAACTTCTATCTGACATCAGAGGAAGGAGTAACCCTGGGAATCTGGTGAGGAACCAGAGCTCGATTGTCTGTCTGTCCAATATCAGTCCCGCGTTCACTGTATAGACACATGTGCACACCATGACGATCTGACGCCTCAGTACGATCTGTTCTCCTGTCTGCCCTTGTATATTGGGGGTAGGTTGTGACTGCCCTCTCCGCAGCGCCCCGGCTATACCACTGGGTAAATCATTTTCCTCTTGTAGGACATCCTCTGGAGATATTTCTATGCAAGTAATTTGAAGAATAACCGCTGTTTTAATCTTTATTTCATAAATGAATAGTCCACATGAAAATTAGAAACTTTGTAATAGATCTTATCAGAGAAATCCGCTTCTTTCTCCTCCTGGATTGATCAGTCATTCTCAAAGTTCTCAATTCCTGGGTAAAATCTGTATTCAGTGAAGACAAATTGTTACATTACTGAGATAGAAAATGATCGTTACTACTGATAAGATTCTTTCCCGTGAATCGAGAGTGAAAGATCCGTCCCGGAAAAGAAAGAAGCCGATGTCTCTGATAAGATTATTACAAAGTTGCTTATGAAATAAAAATGAAAAAGACGGTCACTCTTCAATGATGGGACGAGCAGGGGGAGATGTCTGCACTGTGCATGGAGCCCCCTCTATTAATCATTGCCATCATCTATTATAGGCACACGCTGCCCACCAGCAGGGGAGAGGAGGCCAAAGACAAGGACCAGCGCTGGTACGAAAGAGCGCTCGCAGACGACAATCCGGTCATCATTTATCTCCATGGTAATGGAGGAACCAGGTGATTACAGACTCGTCTATAGTAAGGGGAGAACGTGATTGTAGTCCTCCGCAAGATCATATAATGGCCCGTCATGGAAGGAAAACACTGACGGCATCTCATCCGTCAAAATGATGCTCCTGAGACCCGAGAACTCTGCGACTCATTCCTTATATTGTTCTAAGTGAATCAGGATGATACTTTTCCTTTCCCCTTTTCCTTTCCCCTTTTCCTTTCCCCTTTTCCTTTCCCCTTTTCCTTTCCCCTTTTCCTTTCCCCTTTTCCTTTCCCCTTTTCCTTTCCCCTTTTCCTTTCCCCTTTTCCTTTCCCCTTTTCCTTTCCCCTTTTCCTTTCCCCTTTTCCTTTCCCCTTTTCCTTTCCCCTTTTCCTTTCCCCTTTTCCTTTCCCCTTTTCCTTTCCCCTTTTCCTTTCCCCTTTTCCTTTCCCCCATCTTGTCTCACCAAAGTGGATGATAACAGAGAACAGTAGCTTCTCTCTACCTGTACAGATTGACTGACTATTGCAATAATTTGGCGCTGAGTACAGAGATCACCTCATTGCCATTTTCCTCTTCCTCCAGGGCCGTTGATCACAGAGTTCAGCTCCTGAAGGTGAGTGTCCGCTCTCAGAGGATCATTTCTTATATAGGGGTACTCAGGCCTGTACTGTACAGGGAATCCCTTTACCTGACACTGTTTATGGGTTCATTGTCTTTGTTATTATTGTTTAGTGATGATTATGAGTATGTAATCAGGTTCAGAATATTAAAAGAATTACTCAGGACGACACTGTACAGTCATGGCCAAAAGTATTGAGAATGAGACAAATAGTAATTTTTCCAAAGTTTACTGCTTCATTTTTTGTAATGGCAATTTGCATATACTCCTGAATGTCAAAGAGTGATCAGCTTAACAGCAATTACTGTACTTGCAAAGTCAATATTTGCCCAGAAAATGAACTTTAACCCCCAAAACACATTTCAACATCATTGCAGTCCTGCCTTAAAAGGAGCAGCTAACATCGTTTTAGTGATTGATCCATTAACACAGGTGTGGGTGTTGATGAGGACAGGGCTGGCGATCAATCAGTCATGATTAAGTAAGAATGACATCACTGGACACTTTAAAAGGAGGCTGGTTCTTGGTATCATTGTTTCTCTTCAGTTAACCATGGTTATCTCTAAAGAAACACGTGCAGCCATCATTGCACTGCTCAAAAATGGCCTAACAGGGAAGAGTATCGCAGCTACAAAGATTGCACCTCAGTCAACAATCTATCGCATCATCAAGAACTTCAAGGAGAGAGCTTCCATTGTTGTCAAAAAGGCTCCAGGGCGCCCAAGAAAGACCAGCAAGCGCCAGGACCGTATCTTAAAACTGTTTCAGCTGCGGGATCGGACTACCAGCAGTGCCGAGCTTGCTCAGGAATGGCAGCAGGCTGGTGTGAGTGCTTCTGCACGCACTGTGAGGCGGAGACTCTTTGAGCAAGGGCTGGTTTCAAGGAGGGCAGCAAAGAAGCCACTTCTCTCCAGAAAAAACATCAGGGACCGACTGATATTCTGCAAAAGGTACAGGGAGTGGACTGCTGAGGACTGGGGCAAAGTCATTTTCTCTGATGAATCCCCTTTTCGATTGTTTGGGACATCTGGAAAACAGCTTATTCAGAGAAGAAGAGGTGAGCGCTACCACCAGTCTTGTCTCATGCCAACTGTAAAGCATCCTGAAACCATTCATGTATGGGGTTGCTTCTCAGCCAAGGGAATCGGCTCACTCAGTCTTGCCTAAAAACACAGCCATGAATAAAGAATGGTACCAGAATGTCCTCCAAGAGCAACTTCTCCCAACCGTCCAAGAGCAGTTTGGTGCCCAACAATGCCTTTTCCAGCATGATGGAGCACCTTGCCATAAAGCAAAGGTGATAACTAAATGGCTCATGGAACAAAACATAGAGAGTTTGGGTCCATGGCCGGGAAACTCCCCAGATCTTAATCCCATTGAGAACTTGTGGTCAATCATCAAGAGACGGGTGGACAAACAAAAACCAACAAATTCTGGCAAAATGCAAGCATTGATCATGCAAGAATGGACTGCTATCAGTCAGGATTTGGTCCAAAAGTTGATTGAGAGCATGCCAGGGAGAATTACAGAGGTCTTGAAGAAGAAGGGGCAACGTTGTAAATATTGACTTGCTGCATTAACTCATTCTAACTGTCAATATAACCTATTGGTCCTCATAATATGATTGCAATTATATTTCTGTATGTGATATAAACATCAGACAAACACTAATAAAAACCAGAGGCCAGCAGATCATGTGAAAATATAATTTTGGTGTCATTCTCAAAACTATTGGCCAGGACTGTATATGGGGATATACAGCCAGACACTGAAAATGGGGGCAGTCTGGCTGTTACTATTTATTGGGATATACATTTTAACCCTTTTTAATGGGATATACGTTCTGACACTGTATATGGGGATACACATTCTGACACTGTATATGGGGATATACATGTTGACACTGTATATGGTGATGTATAGTCTGACACTGATAATGGAGGCAGTCTGTGTGGCACTGCTTATAGGCTATTCAGGTTTGTACTGCTGATGGTATCGCTGGCACTGATGGTTGCAATGTAAATAGACATCAGTCCAGTACTGTTCATGGGGGCATTCTGGCTGCCATTATAGATTGGTTGTCCATCCAGCCTAAAACCAGTGACCACCTATAACCATGCACTAGACCCAAGCGTGCCCATAGCGTTGGCAGCAATATGTCCATGCTCTGCAGACGCCCCCTGCTGACCACTTGTGGAATCTCTTGCAGGTCCTCAGCAGAGCCGGCTTCCATGTCTTGTCTCTGGACTACAGAGGTTCGTCAGGTTTTACTAGAGATTAACCCTCTGCGGCCCTGACACTGCAGGTTTATTATCACACGTTCTGATTCTACAGGCTACGCCGACTCCACCGGCCAGCCCAGTGAGGAGGGGGTGACCGACGACTCCGTCTTCTTGTACGAGTGGGTGAAGGCTCGGAGCCGAGGAAACCCCGTGTGTCTCTGGGGACATTCGCTGGGTACTGGGTAAGTGACTAAGAAAAAGCTGAGTTATACTATTGCTGGTCCAGATCTCTGCTCGCAGTCACAGAACGAGGACTTCCATTGTTCACAGATAAAAAGCCCCAAACTTCTAAAAGGTTTCTTGTGCCTTGGCGTCCAATCCACATCTCAGGCGCATGGTAGTGGGTGGTCACCCAGCTTTCCCAGGATCGGATACTAATTGTTTTGTTTTTCTATAATTGTAGCATAGCCACAAATGCAGCCAGGAAATTGCAAGAAAAAGGTGAGTTATAATTTGGTTTTCAGGATCTCTGCTTGCAGTCAGAGAATGAGAAGCCATCATCCAAAGGATGAACATCTATCCTGATGAGTGAATGACTTCTCGATCCTGCAGGTAGTCCGGCTGACGCCGTGATACTGGAGGCCCCGTACACCAACATCAGAGACGCTGGCGCGTTTCACCCCTTTGGGAAGGTGAGTGTAGGCTGCACAGTCTGAATGATGGGGGACTGTGAATTCCTGGAGAATTATCCTTCCCTGGCCCTTTAAGATGAGGACTTCTTGGGGACTCAATTCCTGGAAATTTCTTCCCCTATAGGACGAGGACCCAAAGTCGCCACTGAGCCCTCGTTGCCCCATGTCGCTGCTGCTCTCCATAGACTTCTATGAGAAAATCTAAACTTGGTTCTCTCTTCCTGTCTTTTCAGATTTATCACATTTTCCCAGGATTTGAGTATTTTTTTCTGGACACGATGGCGCTGGATAATATCGTGTTTCCCAGTGATGAGAAGTAATTGCTCCCAACATCCATTATAACGGCCCTATCTAAAATTAAAGTCTATTTAAGAAAAGAAAAACATAAATAAATCAATGACTCCATCTTGGGGGTATTAAGTTGATTAATTTTACAATAAAAAAAAAATTGCCCCTAATCTCTAAGTGATTAGTTGTAATATGGGTGGAATTTGGCACTGCCTCTGCAGGTGAGATGAAGTATTACATCTTTCCTCATCAAATGACTAGGCTGCCTGTGTAACATATGGACAGGCGAGGACCTTCTGAGTGGGACACTGTGTAAATTCCGCTGTTCTCCTGAATCCGGCGCTGTTTTTCTTTTGTTCCTGCTCCTCTCCGTTCCTGAGATCTGGCCCCCACTTCCCTTTATATAAATCTAGCTTTGCTAGCCAAGTGGGTGTGGTCATCCAAAACACATACACTTTCCTTTAAAAGACTTGTTTTACATACAGGGAAGAGAGGACCCTATCTCAGGATCAGCTCGGCACAGGAAAAAGAACATAGCCGGATTCAGGAAAACAGCGGCGTTTACAGCGGATGAAAAATGACATATTTCTGGCAAGTGACAGGTCACCTTTAAATAGACTTTATGACCTTAGAGAAAAAGATCTGTTCCCTCCTCAAGACATAGTGCCACTTTAGGCCATGTCTGGTATTGCAGCTTAGCCCGATGTATTTGATGTTGCATTACCAGACACAACCTGTACTCTAGAGTGGCGCTATTTCTAGTGCATGAAATGGTAGCACAATTACTATGCTAGGAGATTACCAGGCATTAGTGTGTCATGTCCAGCCTTAAAATATTAGGCTGATCACATAGTATAATCTCATTTTCCCCTGCAGTATTAAAATGCTGAGCAGCCCCCTCCTGATCCTGCACGCAGAGGATGACCACGTGGTGCCATCATCAATGGGGAAAGAGGTAAGCCAGGATGGGCCAGGAGGTCGCTTCCAGAGGGAGGACATGGCTTGTTGGTTACCCCACCATGTCATCCTATCCACTGGGGGGAAACTGCTGCCCATATAGATGCTATAGAAGCCCCCCAATTATAGGCCATTACTTATAGGTAATGATTGACCCTCCCAACATTAACGACTAAGGGATCGGGCTTTATTGATCCCAGTCTTAAGGTTCTTGGGTCATTGAAAAAACTGGGCCTGTCTATTACTCGGCCATGACAGGTCACCCCCATACTTGTGTTCTTGTGTTCTGAGGTCCACTTCTCATAAATCTATCCTCACCTTTTCCAAAAAACAGTGCCACATCAGTGCACAGGTTACATCTGGTATTGCACCTCAGCCCTATTAACTTGAATGAAGCTGAGTTGTAGTACCACACACAACCTGTTGAAAAGGTGTGGCGCTGTTTTTTTGGGGGGGGGGGGAGCAAACCAGTTTTTCCTTTTAATCATGGATAACTTTTAGGCTATGTTCACACTAGCCATTTTTTATGCGTTTTTTTTTAATGCAAATTTTCTGCTGCTGTTTACAGTACCAGCAAAGTCTATGAGATTCCAGAAATCTCCTGCACACATCTTGTTTTTTGTTTGATCAGGATTTTGTGCTTTGCATGTTTTTTTTTGCAGAATAGAGCATGTCACTTCTTCCAGCAGTTTTTCACCCATTGGAAGTAATAGGTGGTGAAAAAAAATGCTGAAAAAACGCAGGTGTCAAATTTTTCAGCCAAAACCAGAATGAGTTTTTTTTGTTTTCACTGAACTTTATGTACATGCATAAAGAGACAAAAGGACAGTGAAAAAAAACCGCAGCAAAAAAATGCAGCAAAAATCCTGAACAAACCTCCTGGCAAGAGATCAGGTTTTGCTGCAGGAAAAAAAAAAAAGCTGAAAAAATGCAGTGTGTGAACATAGCCTTAAACATTCACATGATTCTCTCTTCATAGAGATTTTCTTCTTTCTTTTCCAGCTCCATGAAATTGCCGTGAACTCTCGTCATCCCAGACACATCAAGTTGGTCTTGTACCCTCCGGAGTTGGGCTACAAACATAAATTTATTTATAAAGACCCCAAACTGGGAAAGACGCTGTGGTACGTGCCCAAGATTGTGCCTCACCCTTAATAGATATATAAAAAAAATGTCTCCACTTGTAAGGGTAGTCCTGTTCCCAAGGCAGCTGTGGCGTCATTGCTAGGTGCGCCTTCAGATTTCTGTCGTTGCCCGTCGTCCTATACATGGGGCACAATGCACCACCCTAACTGCGCCTACATTGGGGGTAAAAACAGACTAGTGCCCTCCCTTAAAAGGATTGTGCAGGGGTTTGTTGGTTTTATTTAATTTTAAAACAGCACCACCTTTGGCGACTGGCTGTATGTGGTATTGCAGCTTAATTATTCACTTCTATAGATCTGAGCTGCAATACTGGACAGTAACAGAAGATGGTGCCATGTATTTCCAATCCTGGCCAATCACTCCTAGTCTGCAGCTCTGGCCCCAGAGGGTAATGGGGCCATAATACAGGTATTAAGCATCCATATTACATGGGTGTTGGCACTAAAATCTGAAGTGTGAATTGGGTTCAGTTTCTAGAAGGACGAGTGTAACGTCACTTCTACATTCTGCATAATTCTATCCTGAAATCTTCTTCCCCAGGGATTTCCTGAACACCATGTGACGCCGGCCGTCCTCCAGCACCACCGACCTCTGCTGTACAATATTCTATTACTTTCTTCCCTTTCTTCTGGATTTGTAGTTGGTTCCTAAGAAAATAAAGATATAACATTCCCAGAATTCTCTCCATATTAGGAGTCCTGTAACCAGAGCACTAATCACGGCAGGGATGCTGGGAGTTGTAGTTAGACACAAAGATAAAGGACGACTTCTCAGGAAGCATTTTAACCAAGACATTCATTGATGGGGAAAATAGTGGAGCAAATAGTGCGCGTATCGATAACATACGATACAGGGGTCCATAGTGCCAGGATCCCGATCACCAGGGGTTTTATACAATGGGATCATTAGTCCCATATTCAAGGGACGTGTAAATAATTCTCACTGAGCAAATACCAAGGATCACAATAAAAAATAAATATATTTATATATTATACACATACAGTCATAGCTGAGCCCTTGAAATTGTTCCATAAAATCTGGAACAATATAAAGGATGCCAACACTTTCGGTCATGACTGTGCATGCGTATATACAGTGGGGAAAATAAGTATTTGATACGCTGCCGATTTTTACCAAGTTTTCCCACCTACTAAGAATGGAGAGGTCTGTAAATTTTATCGTAGGTCACTTCACCTGTGAGAGACAGAATATAAAAAGAAAATCACATTGTATGATTAAATAAACAGCATTTTATTCCATGAAATAAGTATTTGATACAATAGAAAAACAGAACTTAATATTTGGTCCAGAAACCTTTGTTTGCAATTACGGAGGTCAGACGTTTCCTGTAGATCTTGACCAGGTTTTCACACAGTGCAGCAGGGATTTTGGCCCCCTGCTCCATACAGATCTTCTCCAGATCTTTCAGGTTTCGGGGCTGTCGCTGGGCAACATTGAGTTTCAGCTCCATCCAAAGATTTTCTGTTGGGTTCCGGTCTGGAGACTGGCTAGGCCACTCCAGGACCTTGAAATGCTTCTTACGGAGCCACTCCTTAGTTGCCCTGTGTGTGTTTCAGGTCATTGTTATGCTGGAAGACCCAGCCACGACCCATCTTCAATGCTCTTACTGAGGGAAGGAGTTTGTTGGCCAAATGCTCTCAATACATGACCCCATCCATCCTCCCTCCTATACAGTGCAGTCGTCCTGTCTCCTTTGCAGAAAAGCACCCCCAAAGTATGTTTCTCCCCACCATGCTTCACGGTTGGGACGGTGTTCTTGGAGTTGTACTCATCCTTCTTCCTCCGAACATGGTAAGTGGATTGGATACCAAAACATTCTATTTCGGTCTCATCTAATCTGACCACATGACCTTTTCCCATACCTCCTCTGGATCATCCAGATGATCATTAGTGAACGGGCCTGGACATGTGCTGGAGTGAGCAGGAGAATCTTGTGTGTCCTGCAGGATTTTAATCCCGGACAGCGTAGTGTGTTACTAATGGTAATGTTTGAGACTGTGGTCCCAGCACTCTTCAGGTCATTGACCAGGTCCTCCCGTGTAGCTCTGGGTGGATTCCTGACCTTTCTCAGAATCATCCTTACCCCACGAGGCGAGATCTTGCATGGAACCCCAGACCAAGGAAGATGAAGAAACACAAGGTGACTATCAATTTTCTAATAATTCCACCAACAGTTGTTGCCTTCTCACCAAGCTGCTCGCCTATTGACCTGTAGCCCATCCCAGCCTTGCCCAGGTCTACAATTTTGTCCCCGGTGTCCTTAGACGACTCTTTGGTCTTGGCCATGGTGGAGAGGTTGGAGTGTGATGGAGTCAGTGTGTGGACAGGTGTCTTTTGTACAGGTAAAAAGTTCAAACAGGTGCAATTAATCCAGGTAATGAGTGCAGAGTAGGAGGGCTTCTTAAAAGAAAAAAAACTAACAGGTCTGTGAGAGACAGAATTCTTTCTGGTTGTTAGGTGATCAAATAATAACTTGCATTAAATAATTATTTAAAAATCATACAATGTGACAGTTCAAGTGTACCTACGATAAAAATTACAGACCTCTCCATTCTTTGTAGGTGGGAAAACTTGCAAAAACTGCAGTGTATCAAATAGGTGTCTGCGTGTCCACAGCCTATGGAAAGTACGTTTTGAAACAGAAGAGAAATAAAGTCAGCTCACTTACTGACATGAGGTGCACGTTAGACCGGCAGTGCTCCAGAGGATACCTTGTAACCAGGTGAGGAAAATCCAGCATCAGACGTCTCCATAAAATCCTTTATTTAGAAAATATTTAAAATGAATAAATCACATGAATAGTCACAACCCCTTGGGGGGAGGAATAGATGAGACGCGTTTCAGACACACCGGTCCTTAATCATTGTGTAGATAATTACACAATGATTAAGGACCTGTGCATCTGAAACGCGTCTGTCATCTATACCTCCCCCCAAGGGGTTGTGACTATTCATGTGATTTATTCATTTTAAATATTTTCTAAATAAAAGGATTTTTGGAGTTTATGGAGAGACGTCTGATGCTGGATTTTCCTCACCTGGTTGCAATGGAAAGTGTGTGTTATATGCTGATGACTACCTCTCACCTTTACTTTAATGCCACAAAAACCTCAATCTACCAATATTTGGGTCCCAAAAATGGACACTTATTGCATCCTTAGTAGTGATCTGATCCTGCGCCTTTTTTCTTGGCCATGAACACATTGGCAGCCACTAAACATAAGCACGTCTGATCTGTGAGTGGCGGCACTGTAGGCAGCATGTGGACCCCAGACCACGGCTTGTGCACCCATTGTACTGGATACTCAGTGCGGAGGTGATGTGGACGACTAGCTCATAGGGGTGGTGGCAAGCATGGGCCAGTTATGCCCACATCCATATCTTTGTCAGCAGGGGGCAGTAGTCTACTAGTTTTTTTTGCATTAGGGGGCAGGTCTTTGGGACCCAACAGTTTAGGGGGTTCACTTAGACATACAGCATGACTCCAAGGTATACGTATCCACCAAGAGCAGCGGCTAAGGGGGCACTTCTTGTACACTGTGGTACTATTGCAGGTGACCTGGCTTTTATTATCCAGTGATCCCAATCTTTCAAGAGGTCAAGGAAGGGGGACTGGGTAATAAGGCAGGATCTCCCTCCCTGGTCCCGCTCCATCTTTTAGATGGTGGGCACCAGCAGAAAGGGGCTAGTCTCTAGAGACTAGCCCCTATCTAGCCAAGAAGTTATGCCACAAGTAAAACAAGAGGATGAAAGTTCTATATAAATTCCTTTAATGATTTGACAGTCATCATAACTGTATATTTGGTCATAAAGCAACTACGAGATTCCAAGCCATCGCTAAATAGCCAGGACTTGATCCTGACGATCCGAGAAGGATTAACCCTTCGTAGAAAAACAAATCTTGCTCTACACCAGCCCAGTGCAACAATAATAACCTAATGCAAAGCAAGGGCACAAAAGCATGAAAAGAGTCCAGGATCTGTTACAGTGTGTCAGGTCGGTGGTCTCCTGACACCGGATACCATGGCAGACGATAGGGGTCTGGAGATCAGTGCAAGCTTTGCAGCTCCAGGCTCCACCCGTTATGCCTTTACATTTATCGGCTTTAGGTCCTCAATGGCTTCTCTGGGTTCATTAGGTGGAGGAATCTTCAAATCAGACGGCTCTACACCCCAGATATCCTTGGCATATTCCTTGATGGTCCGGTCACTGGAGAATTTGCCTGATGCAGCAATATTCTTGATCACCACCTTGGTCCACTCTTTTGGACTCTGCACAAAAAAAAAAATAAATAAATAAATAAAAGTAGTTTAGAAGATTCGTAGACTAGAAGAATTACAGTAAGACTGGAGTAACAGCAGCCTCCACTAGGGGGAGCCAATGGCAGCTGGCTCTTATGCTCCCTCTAGTGGTGGCTCTGAGAATTGTAGACTATAGGATTATGTAAAAGATTTGGAACTTTAATCAGAAGTATAAAGCTCCAAACTCAAGAAAAATAAAAAACAAACAGTTAAGAAAAATTTGGATTTAAAAACTCAATAGTTGACATTCCCTTTAAAATACTATTTAGTACTGCGTCACCTACCTTGTAGAGAGCACTGACCCGCTCCTGGCACTTCACATAGGCTTCATAGTCGGCAAATACTTTAAATCTGGAAAAGATGAAGAAGAATTTAGGAAATGCAATTGGAGTCAGTCTGAAGAAAAAGATCTGAGGGCTGGGCACCAAGCATGGCACAATCATTGGGTAATGACACACTAACCTGTCATGGTAGAAGAGCATATCCACCAGATCCTTAAAGAGGTCCGGCTTGGATGGAGAGAAGAAGCCACTTTGTATCTGGTCCATCACCTGCTTCAGTTCTGGAAGTCTATGGTAGTATTCCTGAGCGTTGTACCTGCGGGCATAGCAAGGGGGAGGGTAAATCCAGACCGAGCCTTCAGCCATTGCCCATGGTCACATGGAACCTTACCCCTTCTTGTCCATTTCGGCCACATCCTCCACTCTCATGCCAAATATGAACAAGTTCTCCTCTCCGGCCTCCTCTGCCATCTCCACGTTGGCACCGTCCATGGTCCCAATGGTCAGGGCTCCATTCAGCATGAATTTCATGTTGCCTGTTCCAGAAGCCTCAGTGCCCGCTGTGGAGATCTGTTCTGACAAGTCTGTGGCTGGGATCACTGACAACAAAAATGGCCAGATTAAAAAAAAAAAAAAAAAATAATAAGTTCAAGTCCCTTTATTAGGAAACTGCATGTAAATTGCTTCCAACAAAAGTCTCCTGCAGCAGCTTCTCCCCAGAGTAAGTGAGACACCGGAGCAGAGCCGACATCACTGCCATCATCTGTACTCCCAAGGAGTATGCTCTTATATCAATGCAGCTGACTGCGGTGTTTGGAGACAGAAAAAAAAAAAAACCCCGAATAAATTGAGTTGCAAGCAATGTTCCACAACTTTCCATGCTGCATAAAAGGAAAAAAAATTGAAATACCTATATATATATATATATATATATATATATATATATATATATATATATATATATATATATATATATATATATATATATATATATATATATATATAAAATCTTGAGAAACAACATGTAGAGGAAGAGATTAATAGCATGGCGGATTACTTCCAGGAGCAGCACCATACTTGTCCTTAGCCACTGCGCTGCAGCGTTCACTATGCCACAGATTTTACTCTCCTCAAGATCCATGAAATTTAAGAGTCTTGATTGGGGCCTTTATGTACAATCCTTTTAAGACACGAACTCCGCTACATACAGAATATCCCATGCACCCATACAATGCTGGACTGACCTTTCTCAGCAAGGGACACTCTGTAGTTCTCCAAGTAAATGACCTTCAGCTTGTTCCCGATCAAAGGGTCATTGTTCACGATCTCCCCCACAGATGTGATGAGCTTGATGATATTTTTTGCCATGTAATATCCTGGAGCAGCCTAGGATATGGGAAAATAAGGACACGCAGTTCTATTTTATAACTTCTCACAGGTGACATCTGCACCCCTGTCACCAAGCTCATAGTGCTGATGAGGGTAGACAGCTGAAGTGCAGAGGTTTAATGCCATGGCTGCGATAGCCATTATACTACCTCTAGTCACCACTAGAGGGAGCTCAGTGCATACAGAAAGCTCCCCTCTTCCTGTAGTCACCACTAGAGGGAGCTCAGTGCATACAGAAAGCTCCCCTCTTCCTGTAGTCACCACTAGAGGGAGCACAGTGCATACAGAAAGCTCCCCTCTTCCTGCAGCCACCACTAGAGGGAGCACAGTGCATACAGAAAGCTCCCCTCTTCCTGCAGCCACCACTAGAGGGAGTTCAGTGCATACAGAAAGCTCCCTCTAGTGGCGGCTGCAGGAAGTCAGAATTGTATAACTTTTTCAATTAAAATAGCTTCCTGTACAGAAAAAGGTGAATATAAGCCATAGATTAGTCCCAGCTCCTAGTAAGAGCCTAGGAGATATACACTGCTCAAAAAAATAAAGGGAACACTTAAAACAACAGAATATAACTCCAAGTAAATCAAGCTTCTGTGAAATCAAACTGTCCACTTAGGAAGCAACACGGATTGACAATCAATTTCACATGCTGTAGTGCAAATGGAACAGACAATAGATGGAAATTATTGGCAATTATCAAGACACACTCAATAAAGGAGTGGTTCTGCAGGTGGGGACCACAGACCACATCTCAGTACCAATGCTTTCTGGCTGATGTTTTGGTCACTTTTGAATGTTGGTTGTGCTTTCACACTCGTGGTAGCATGAGACGGACTCTGCAACCCACAGAAGTTGCTCAGGTAGTGCAGCTCATCCAGGATGGCACATCAATGCGAGCTGTGGCAAGAAGGTTTGCTGTGTCTGTCAGCGTAGTGTCCAGAGGCTGGAGGCGCTACCAGGAGACAGGCCAGTACACCAGGAGACGTGGAGGGGGCCATAGGAGGGCAACAACCCAGCAGCAGGACCACTACCTCCGCCTTTGTGCAAGGAGGAACAGGAGGAGCACTGCCAGAGCCCTGCAAAATGACCTCCAGCAGGCCACAAATGTGCATGTGTCTGCACAAACGGTTAGAAACCGACTCCATGAGGGTGGTATGAGGGCCCGACGTCCACAGATGGGGGTTGTGCTCACAGCCCAACACCGTGCAGGACACTTGGCATTTGCCACAGAATACCAGGACTGGCAAAGTTGCCACTGGCGCCCTGTGCTCTTCACAGATGAAAGCAGGTTCACACTGAGCACATGTGACAGACGTGACAGAGTCTGGAGACGCCGTGGAGAGCGATCTGCTGCCTGCAACATCCTTCAGCATGACCGGTTTGGCAGTGGGTCAGTAATGGTGTGGGGTGGCATTTCTTTGGAGGGCCGCACAGCCCTCCATGTGCTCGCCAGAGGTAGCCTGACTGCCATTAGGTACCGGGATGAGATCCTCAGACCCCTTGTGAGACCATATGCTGGTGCGGTTGGCCCTGGGTTCCTCTAATGCAGGACATTGCCAGACCTCATGTGGCTGGAGTGTGTCAGCAGTTCCTGCAAAATGAAGGCATTAAAGCTATGCACTGGCCCGCCCGTTCCCCAGACCTGAATCCGATTGAGCACATCTGGGACATCATGTCTCGCTCCATCCACCAACGTCACATTGCACCACAGACTGTCCAGGAGTTGGCGGATGCTTTAGTCCAGGTCTGGGAGGAGATCCCACAGGAGACCATCCGCAACCTCATCAGGAGCATGCCCAGGCGTTGTAGGGAGGTCATACAGGCACGTGGAGGCCACACACAATACTGAGCCTCGTTTTGACTTGTTTTAAGGACATTACATCAAAGTTGGATCAGCCTGTAGTGTGTTTTTCCACTTTAATTTTGAGGGCGACTCCAAATCCAGGCCTCCATTAATGATTTTTTGTGATTTTGTAGTCGGCACATTCAACTTTGTACAGAACAAAGTATTCAATGAGAATATTTCATTCATTCAGATCTAGGAGGTATTATTTGAGTGTTCCCTTTATTTTTTTTTTGAGAGGTATATATATGTATATTGTATTTGAGTACTATTATAGGAGGACAAAGACAAAATTATACCTTTCCTCCAATAATGACAGTCCTTGGCACAAAGTCCTTTGTGGGATTTGCTCTTATTCCTAAAAGAAAAAAAGTTTAAACTGAAAAATACTTTTAATATCTGACGAAAGAGAGAATGGCAGGGGCTATAAGTCTCTGTGCTTGGCTTATACTGTGCGGGCCGACACGCTTTACAGCCCACAATATGATAGTGTATAGAGCCCCCCGCCTGCCCCTCAAATAAATGATTACTTGCCATATAATTTTATAATTCCAGAATGTATTTATCACCCGACACAGATGTGAGCAATTACATATATGTGATGAATGCTCCTCCGCACCTCTTCCCCCATTTCCCCAGCGCCCCCATAAATCTTCTCGTATTGTCAGACAGATCGGGATAATCAGACACCTAATGAGCCTTCCCCATAGAGGGGCGCCGGGACACAACGCAGAGGCGACAGCCGACCTGAGAAACAGATGTTCCCTCGTCTGCACATGAAATCCATCAGGTTGTGAGCAAAGGAGAAATCTAGAATTATAACCTGCCACTACAGAAAAAGAAGGAATAAATGGGTTGTGATGGGTCCTCCCAGAATACGGTGGGCCACTGCTTTCAGAAAGCCGATTTACAAATACTGTATTAGTGAATTATTACAAGTTATAGGGTGTCCTTAGTTTAGGATGCATCTATCTCTACAGCACCTGGCATGTGGGTGCACTACACATTGATTTCTATGAGAACTGTAATGCTTCGGTCCACCTGCGGGGCTGCTGTAGGGAAAGCAAAGACTTGATCCTGTTTGCTCTTCTCTGATCGCTGCGATTAGTTTATCACTAATCCGCCAAACCTCAAATCTGCAAAAAATGGAGGAGCGGGAATGGTAAGACTCACGGTTGTACATGGTGATGATATGGAGACAGTTCAGCAGTTGCCTCTTATACTCATGGATTCGCTTTACTTGCACATCAAACATGGAGGACGGGTTCAGTTTTATCTTGTATGCCTTCTCCAGATATTGGATAAATTTTATCTTGTTCTCCTAAAAGCAGAATGAGAAATTGATATAAATTACTTTTAAACAAATCTTGCAGTTTTCACACCCACTACTTAGTACAAGACTCACACAATAATAAATAAAAATAGGATCAGTCCGTCCATTACTACCCATTTGGTATTACAGAAAAATTTGAGCACGAGTCATTGTCCAGGAGGGGGAGAAGGCGAGCTGTATGGTCAGTCATTGTAATCAAGTCTGTGATGATAATGAGACTGCTGAAAGTTCATCTGTACAGAAAATCTGGGTAGTATTTCGCTTAGTAGCCAGCGTGAGAATTTTAAAATTAAACTTTTTTCCCCCCAAAAAAAACAATTCAAATAAAAAACAGGAATGTCCACCTTATGTCATGTTTTAGGTCCAACACAGTCAGTGGGTTAATCCAGGGTTCCCCAACTCCAGCCAAGTGTATCCCCTTGTCTGTTTCCCTTGATTGTCTTTAGTTGCAGTGGGGCTGACTAGTCCTCCCCCTCCCTTCCTAGGGCCTAGCTCTAGGGACAGCCAGGGCTAAGGAACCCGGCTCAGCGATAGGTGTGGAACCTATTTAGGGATAAGAGGGTAGTCAGGGTGTTGTTAGATCTGCTTAGGGGTCTCCACTCCCCCTTTTCCCTAGTTGCTGGCCCACCCCGTCGTTGTACGCTGGGTTCTTCCCATACCTAGCATGACACCAGTTACATAAAGTGGGATATTCCTTCTAAAAAGGTGGTAGCACAAAGAAACCAAAAAATAATGCTCCTGTCTGTAACGGTCACGCACCTCCTTCACTTTGGAGATGTCCCTGATGAAGGTGTTGTCATCCACGTACTTGTTCAGTTTGCTCAGCTGGCTCAGGTCCCTCACGTAGTCTTCTCCTATTTTCTAGAATACAAGGATGCAAGGGTTAACCCTACAGGATACAACTCTTATCACCTGATGGGAGTTGTAGTTCTGTAATAGCTGCCATTGGTGCAGAGAAGACACCAGAACTGAGTGGACCACATGACCGGTGGAGGGGCCCCGATGACAGTTTCCATTGGGGCCTTGTGGCCGCCTCCATCAGAACTATAGGTTTAATATTCACCTCTGCTATGAGCTCTGCAAGTCCCGGATTACACAGGAGGAGCCAGCGACGGGGGGTGATCCCATTTGTCTTGTTTTGGAACTTTTCTGGTTCGATTTCACTGAAGTCTTTAAACCTAAAGAAGAGGAAGAATCAGCAGCTCATTTACCCAAAGGTTCGACCCATCGTCAATATCTGATAGCGGAGGATTCACACAACCATGCATTTTATACAACGCCCATTCATTTCAATAAGATATGTACAATGCTTTATTTCCCCTGTGGGGGCGCTGCAGGGAATATGAACAACTAATCTGAAGGGAAATGCAGTCAAGAGATCACGGCTCGCCCGAGCAGCGCAGCACCCCGAGATCAGCAGAGCACCCCAAAGCATTTTTTTTTTTTTTTTTTTTTAAATTTCTCGTTCACAATTTGTAAAGTTATGGCCCAGAGCAGAGGGTGCAGAGGTTTAACATCATTATTTATCAGTAGATGGGTCTGGTTAGGGCAGATAACTCACACTTCATTCTTCACAATGTCTGAGTGGATTCTGGCCACACCATTCACCGCATGGGATCCCACAATACACAAGTGAGCCATGTTAATCCTCTTGATTCCATCTTCCTCAATCAGAGACATTCTTCTAAGACGGTCTACATCTCCTGGGTACAGGGTGGAAATTCTCTGGAGGGGTAGAAAATACATAAAATTGGGCAATGCTAATACTGGAGATATCAGGTACTGAGGTAAGAAGAGGCTGCTCACACTGCTGTCCACCCTGTATATCTGATCTAATACTGGAGATACCAGGGGTGCTAAGGTAAGAAGAGGCTGCGCACTCTGCTGTCCACCCTGTATATCTGATCTAATACTGGAGATACCAGGGGTGCTAAGGTAAGAAGAGGCTGCTCACACTGCTGTCCACCCCATCTGATCTAATACTGGAGATACCAGGGGTGCTAAGGTAAGAAGAGGCTGCTCACACTGCTGTCCACCCCATCTGATCTAATACTGGAGATACCAGGGGTGCTAAGGTAAGAAGAGGCTGCTCACACTGCTGTCCACCCCATCTGATCTAATACTGGAGATACCAGGGGTGCTGAGGTAAGAAGAGGCTGCTCACACTGCTGTCCATCCTGTATATCTGATCTAATACTGGAGATACCAGGGGTGCTGAGGTAAGAAGAGGCTGCTCACACTGCTGTCCACCCTGTATATCTGATGTAATACTGGAGATACCAGGGGTATGGAGGTAAGAAGAGGCTGCTCACACTGCTGCCCACCATTTCTATCTGAAGTTCTGCAATATCACAGCAGGGCTTCCTGCTGCACATGCTCAGTGGCCCCTGTCCTAACATTTTTTGCACATGTTTCTGTCAGTGTAACAAGGCAGCAGCGGCTATTTTCATTCTATAGAAATTAACAATTGTTTTATCTAGGAAGTTATTTCTTAATTAAATGTATTTAGGAATTTATTTATAAATGATATTTCCTTCAGGTTTTTTTCTCTATTCCTGGAGAATCCCTTTAATGAGGTCAGCAAATCATACTGCAACGAGCCCTTCATTAAGACAGGAATGTGCAATGCCAGTCTTCATTAATGGTTATGTGAGACCATTATAATATTTGGAGGGCTATCTGGCAGGCTTTATACTTAATGGAGGGCTATGTGGGGTCTTTTATACTGTATGCAAGCAGTTACACAGTGTGAAGGTTTGTGTGGGGTCCATCACATTGCGTTGGTGATTATACTCTTTGGTGGGATACTGCGGGCATTATGTAGTGTGGAGGTGTGGGGGCTCATTATATTACATGGAGGGGTGTGACAGTGTGAGCGTGTGAATCATACTGTGTTGGGGTCACTATACTTTACCAGGGGAGTTGAGGTGGAATACGGTAGGATCACTATACTGTGCCCGAATATTAGATTTTTTTTTTTTTTTTTTTTTGGGGGGGGGGGGGGGGGGATTATGAAGTGCAAGATTCAGAAAATTCTTCATATAATAAATATTGGAGGAAGAACGCTCTGCGGACTTACATCCAAATGCCTCTGGTTTATCTCGTAGATGATCTGCAGATGTCGCGGCAGCAACTTCTCCACGAGATCCACCGGCCAGCGCTCCAGAGCTTCAGGTAACACAGTGTGGTTGGTGTAGGCATACGTGTTCTTGGTAATTTCCCAAGCCTTAAAAGTTAAAAAAAAAAAAAAAAAAGTCAAAGGAAGCAGAATCTATAAATCATACTTTATGATCTGTCGTTTCTGAAAAGCGATATGTACTGTAGAAAGTGACCCTTTAAATAAAAAAGTGCAATTATAGGAACGTAAGCCCCAAGGCTATGATCAGACACCCAAGGGAAAGCGAGAACAGCGCAAGTACCTCCGAAAACACAGCATTTAACACTGGGGATACATGCATTACAGGTTCAGAATAGGGCAACGCGGAACTTCAGCATGTATAGGGTTAATGCGACATCCAAAGAGATTAGCAAAGAGGGTCGGATCTGCTTCAGTGTCAGACCTAAGACCATCGCTGCACTGCAACATTGGGAGAGAGCGGCAGAAGTAATAAGGAGGAATATAGAATAGAATATATATAATAGTGCAATAGGAAGAGTCAAGGGAGTACAGAGTTCGCCTGTAGTTTTGCCATTTCCCCCACCCCCACAAATTTATTCTAAAAATTACAGAGGGGAAGGGTCGGGTGACAGATCTGGACACAAAGGCTTACAATCCAGCCATTGTCACGTTACCTTTTCCCAGGGAAGTTTCTCTATATCCAGGAATATCCTCATCAGCTCTGGAATCCCCAGTGCAGGGTGAGTGTCATTCAGCTGTATGGCAACCTGGAGAGAAGAAAGAAAAGAAAGAAAATAATTAAAGCAGAGAAGAAAAAGAAAAGAAGAGTAGAAAAAAAAAAAAGGTGAAAAAGAGAAAAGTACATTTTACATACTTATATTCCAGATTCATCATAATAATACATAAGAAACCTACCTTCTCTGGGAAAGCGTCAAAGCCGGTCCTCACCGAGTCCCTGCAGCCAAATCTAGAGGCTTTGAATCGACGGATGATGTCTTGTAAGGAAGCCGCCACCACGAAGTACTCCTGCTTAAGACGCAGCTCCTTCCCCTCGAAGAACTGAGCAAAGATCATAAGACTAAAGTAACGTCAAGTTCTGGGAATACTTACATTTAATATTAAAGCCAAAAACAAGAGTACTAGACTGCAGAACAAAATGTCAAGACCCAATACTGCCCTCTAGAGTCAACTTCAGAACATTACACCCCTTTTGCATATGCTCAGTACTTTATGGAGGAGCCAGGACTCACATTATCATTTGGATACAGGACGCGGGAGATGTTCTCGGCCAGGTTCCGGTCCAGGACTGCCTGGATGTAGTCACCAACATTAACTAGAGGAATACAGAAGCAGATACGGCCAGTCTGTAAGGAGATGGGGGCACAAGACATGGATTTACTAATATACTGTATATCTTACAGCCAGAGCCGGGGATAGGCAGGAATTGCTGAGGAGCATTTGTAATTAACCACTTCCTGCCTAACGTAATAATATGGCAACCTCAGAGGAAGTAACTCCACGAACGGCTGACCATGAACATTGCCATATCTGGAATTAACTCAGTTTCTTCGCCGAGTGCATGTGTGTTTCTTTAAGAAGAGCTAAGGTGCAGTACTCAGAAACAGCCACTATGCGGTGTATGGAGCTGTGTGTTCCATTCACTGGTAACATTGAACCACTGTGGGACCTGGTAATAGCTGGATGATGGTGGGCACTGGGTGTTAGACCCCACTGACCAGAGATTGATTAAATAATCTAAGGATCAGTCATCAATATCAATTAAGTGACCAACTCCTTTAAAACGTCCATATGCCTTTAGCTGCCATACAGATGCGCACACACAGGATCAAAAGAATTCCGTTTTTTTAGTTCCACATGTCTAATCCCCTGGTCACATCTATTGCTGGTGGTCTTAAATCCCCTCCATACATATTAGATAGTCAGCCGTCCCTCCAACCTTGGTTGGATGTATATTGCGGGTCACATACAGGAATTTGATAACGGATTATTTGGCCAATTCTCCCTTCTGGCCCCTCAAACATTTCTCTACAAAAAGGAAACAACTGAAAGTTTCTCCAGGAAATGAGAAGGCCCAGAACACCGTATGGTCCTGCATCTGCCAATCCAACAGCCCAATGGTCGGCAGAGTCAGAGCTTATGGTCATCAGTGGCCGGTTTCTGGAGCCCTACAGCCCCACACTCACAGTCTCGGAGGTTGAAGTCATTGGGCGCTCTGGCAGACCACAGCCTCATAGTATTGACCGTGTTATTCATGTACCCGGGCACTGGAGTGTCGTACGGCATCGCCAGAACCACCTAGAATAGAAAAGGTGAATATTGGACCAAACGTGGGGGCAGGAACCAGATATGGAGCTCTAGACTGATCTCCAACCTCACCTGAGTGTCCACCCAGCGGACGCCTGTCTTGGTGTTCTCCACTCGCCCATAGAAGTGAACAGGCAGCATGTACTCAGGCCGGGCCTTCTCCCAAGGGTTTCCATGTCTCAGCCAGTCATCTGCTTCCTCAACCTGCACAAGATGGGGGATATACAAGCAAAGACAATATGGATTCCCAAGGATAGGAGTCACATCTGGATGGGGCCATAATGTCTGCCCCATTGGAGACTAGTGCTATTAAAGACCTGTGATAGCAGATTCTGGAGGTTCTAGTACCCTCACGTTATACCAATGAGCCAGTACAAGCCTCGCAGTCCTAGAACAGCTTGTATGGGATTATTTTCCCTGCCATGTACAGTCCGGGCCGGCATGATTAGCACATTACACAGGAAATGTGGGTAACGATATGTTAACTAAGGGACCCGGCCTTGGGTAACAACAGTTTTTTGTTCTAAGGGCTGAGTTTCTCAATCTCAATAACCCTTTACCAAATGTTTCCTGAAATGTAAAAACGACCAAATAACCACAGTGGAGAGATGGGTCAATAGTGGGGGGCCGATCATAGGGTCAGATATACGGGGGATTGCAACAATGGCCTGGCACGAACAACATGCATAAGTGTTTGGCATTAATAGTCATGGACCCCTTACCAGCCCCCATAGCACTAATAGACTTAGGTCTGAGATAACACTATGACCTTATAGAGAAGAGTCAGACGGCCATATAACTCAGACAGGGGCTGCATCGCAATGCTCGGGGGCTATTCTGACCAGATTGTAGCAGAGGCATATAATACATGCCATAATTCTCGGGTCAGGAGAGCAGATGGCCAGTCTGAGCATAGCGATGCGGCCCCTGTCTGAGCTATACATCCGTCTGACTCTTCCCCAAGGTCCTTTTTCTTTTGGCGCACCTTAACATTAAGTGTCTCCAGGTCAAGGGCTGTTAAACCATTTTGGTCAAGAGTCCTGAGGTGATGCCCTAATGCCCCTATGAGTCGTCACCCACTAGCTAGAAAATATCAAACCCAGGATCCCAAACAGATGGAGGTTTCTCACAATTCTGGTGTTATCCTGGGACACCCAGGTCACAAGCCCCTCTAGACCCCCTGGGGACACTGGCGCAGCCTATAGATAATCAGTTACAATTGGGATTTTAGGAAAGGAAGCCAAGAATATGACGTTAGTTACTGAAACCACCACCTTTCTGTCATGGCTGACTAATAAGGAGACCGCAATAATAGGAACGTTAATATGCGACGTCCCGCACCTGCCAGCCATCTCTGATCTTCTGGTTAAAAATGCCATACTCATAGCGGATGCCATATCCATAGGCAGCGAGACCCAAGGTGGCCATCGAGTCCAAGAAACAGGCTGGAAAAGAGAAAGATCGTAAATCACATGGGAGAAGCCAATATGTTGGTAAACTTATTAATGGGGGTGATGCTTGTCCAGGACCAGCAGGGCCAGGCGGGACTGGCGGCCAGTGAATATAAGCTTATGATAACGACTGTATGGGGTCAATACATAGGTTATATTAAGGATCATCAACCCCAGAAGCATTGCCACCAGGACAGAATATATTAAAAGTGAAAGATCTGGTGAAGCCAGGACTACTACCCCCATGCCAAGTTCAGCGAAGCCGCTCCAGTTAATAGGTCACCAAGTAGACCAGCAGCACAAACAATGTATTCCCCCCATGTCCTCCCAGCGGTCCTAATGTCAATGCCCCGGGTCGTCCCGAAGACTTTGTTAAAAATAAATATAAAGATTTAAAATTTCAGGACGTTTCATGAGAGATTAATAAAACATCACAGGAATCCACCTCAATTATTGTAGAAAGTCCCAGCCGTATCCACCGTCCCCGGCAGACTGACCTGCAAGACGTCCAAGACCACCATTACCAAGTCCAGCGTCCTCCTCCATCTCCTCCAGTTCTTCAATGTCCAGTCCAAGCTGCAGAACGACAAGATTCAAGAAAGTGATTAAGGGCAAAACAGGCCTGGACTATTAATGGAGCTGGGCAAAAAGTAACAGGAAATAAAAAATAATAATTCCTTAAAATCTGCATGAAAATGGGTCAACGGTGGTCGCCTCCATCATTGTATCCCACCATTTAGGTTCTTATCCTGGAACCTGTGGGCGATTACTTAACACCATCACCTCCAAAAAAAAAAAAACTATTAGGACACTCAGGTTAAAAGGGGATGTCTCACCTTATTAAAAAATATGGATAAAATGGCTAAGTGCTTAAAATAAATAATACGATTAATTAAAAATACTTTGTTCTGAAACAGGGATTTTTCATTCCAGTGGTAAAAAATGCATAGTTTACGGATTGTTGTTTAAGTTAGCTGCCACCTCTGCTGTCAGTCAGCGGGGGCCGGACTCCTAGGTGAGCCATTTTCTGTAGAGCTTGTAAGCGCTGCTCTAAAGTAGGCTAGATCACCGTCACTTTGCAACTGGCTCGACAGAGATAAAGTTGGCAGAATCGTAGAGAGCACGGTACTGACCAGCGGCTCATCATACTGCCAGTGCCAACCAGTTAATAGGAGCACAATGCGCTCCTGAGACAACCCAAGGCACTGGTAAAAACTCTTGAGTACACGACATAACAGTGCATTTAATTGAGGACTGTAATAATTCACTTTACCTGTGGGGGGTGCAGCAGGGGACTAGAACATTTGTTGGCAGGTAGCCAAACAGATCACATTTGATTGTGGGGGTTGATTATTCGTAAGAGGATTAAATTAATATATCTTACAGCGAGGAAAGTGAAAAACCTGCACCACCTGCAAGCAGCTGCAATAGTCAGTGCAAAGCTGAACATGTACAATGCAGACACCTAAATAGGACTTGGTAACATTTCAGGTGCAAAAGCTCATAAAAAAGTTTAAACAGTCCAAAATAACCATAAGAAAGAGAAATGAGCTGCACTCACCAGTCCTTAAAAGCAGTATCTTTATTCCATGAGGATAAAAAGTCTGGCAAGCAGCTCTCCCTGCTTGCCGGACTTTTTATCCTCATGGAATAAAGATACTGCTTTTAAGGACTGGTGAGTGCAGCTCATTTCTCTTTCTTATGGTTATTAAATTAATATAGACAACCCCTATAGAAATCCCCAAAACATTATATATTTCTTGGGAAATATTTCATTTATTCCCTATACTAGTTTTACTTTGTGCACAATATATCTAAAATCTAAATGTTACACTCAAGATTGATCCCTTACCGGATTTTCCTACACTTACAGCGCGTGTTTCTGCAGTCAGTGGAACATTACGGGAACATATTCAGACTAATGCATCTTAAGGAAATATCGTATAATAGCACTTAGACCGCTGTCCCATCATTGTCCCCAGATAGGAGAGCGGCTGACGAGAATCACATTCCCAGAATGAGAAAGTACAGAACTCTGCAACAAGGAAAGCCCAAGAGCAAGAAGGGAGAATGCATCAAAGATGGAGGGAAAGCGGATCTCCTTGAAAGACATGTAGGGCGGGCAACGAGGACCCTCCAACCAGCGCAATATTGTGTGTCCTGATGCCACCGTCCTGGGCCAGAAGATCACACAGACATCATGATCGAGAAGTGCAGAGAAGGACAAATCATCAGAGATGTCAGGAGCCGGGCTGAGCCACAAGGTGGGAGCTCCAGCTCCTGCAATCACTCCACTCCTGGTTTAGTGGGGTCTGATCTACTGGGGGCCGTGTAACGATCTCCTTACTCTGCAGCCTCATTTCTACTCAGCTCTGCGACTCCCAGATCACAATCAATGTCAGATTACATTATAATCCATTTCCAATGAAAGTATACAAGTAAAGGGGAGGAGGGGAGGGGGGTCCTCACAATACCGGGCAACTCTATATAGTTTTGCTTTATGGATCCGCAGCAAGAGAGCTTTTCCCATTCACCCTCCATGTTTAGGGCTTTCTACAATGGGAACAGACATCGCCTGATGTCAGAACCTCATTATCAGGAGTCAACCTATAAACAATCACTTTTCCATCCTAAAGGTCCTCTCGTCAACAAGCTCTTCACAGGTGAGCTGCACATTAAACGTTTTCATGGCAGATCCTCCAAGATCATCATATATTACAGCCACAGTATTCTCTACTTATTCAGTGCATTCTTCCTGTCATTCCCATAAACTTCAATGGAGAGCATCGTGCATGGATCAAGCAGAGCTGTTATGGCACATCCTGAGGACGGCATCAATGCCCAAGATGGGATATCCCTTTAAGAGCTCATTTATCTAGCTTTACCTTAAGGTTATGTTCACACATCTTGGTTTTTTTCAGCGTTTTGCTGCAAATTTTCAGTTGCGTTTTACAGTACCAGCAAAGTCTAGGAGATCCCAGAAATCTCATGCACACAGCTTGGTTTTTATTTGATCTGTATTTTGTGCCTTGCATGTTTTTTGCAAAACAGAGCGTCACTTGCGCAGGTGTCAGGTTTTTCAGAGTTTTTTTTTTTGTGCCAAAACCAAAATGAAATGGATTTTTTTTAACTGAACTTTATGTATATGCATAAAGAGACAAAAAGGACAGTGGAAAAAGACGCAGCAAAAAAACAAGCAAAATGCTAAACAAACCTGGCAAGAGATCAGTTTTTGCTGTAGAAAAAAAAATATTCAGCAAAAACGCAATGTGTGAACGTAGCCTAATAACTACAGAAAGAGGTCTATGGAAGCAGGATATCTAATAGTAGCCACATGCCAATTGAATAGGAGGTTACAGAGGTTTTTTTATTTATTTTTTGTGGTTTTAGTTACCAAAGCCTTTTGTGCGATATCCACCTGGATAAACTGATCGCCAAAGCTGGAGGAATATGGTTTAGGGAACCCCTATGCTCCTACTTTTCCATCCCATGATTTTAGGTCATTCCATAGGATTTGCATGGGTATTAAAGACGTTCAGAAAATCCCTCACAAAGCACCAAATACAGAAAATGCTCAAAAATTATGAAAAAACAAATAAATAAAAAAAACACCCCAGCACCTTCTCCCCTAATTATCTTTTCTTTTATATCTTACAGTTACAACTTAGAGACTTCTTCTGTCTCAGGAGGCCTTTCTTCCTCACTTGGTGGCCGCAGCAGGAGCCTCCCCCCTCTGCCTATCTGAAGTAAGACAAAAGATTGCCCGGACCACAAGCCAAAACAAAGACCGATCAGCAGGAGATGGACCCCCGGTTGTTCTACAAGGCTGCCCATTCCAGGATGATAAGGAGGTCTAGAAAGTCCAGACTGATAAAGGAAGTTTTTCAAAGTATAGTACTACTACCGACAAAATCTTTCCCCGCACGGCCGGCCAGATCCAACATTATACACAGGAGAATAGTCTTACTACGCCAAGGCCTATAATAAAGACAAAATATATATATATTTACAGATGCCAAACACACACACACACGAGGAAAGATCCAGAACCTGCCCGAGACATGTCTGTGCAAGTTCATAAAGGTAACGGATGCAGAACACAGGATTTCTGATTGTAGTTTGGGTTCTGTATTGACTCATAGCACATAATGAGGAGACAGGTATATTATATTCTATACAGATGAGCGGTTATTCTAGGTCTGTACACTCCTCTACGAGAAGCCCACCATTTTTGTACATTTTACACATTAGTTCTTCCCATCCAGCAGCTCCCTGTTTGGGTGACTACCACCGGAGCGCATGCTGGTACAGATGTAATAGCACTTCCTGTGACCGCTGCTACACATCACCACTCGCAGAGCTTCTGTGTCACCTGATAGATGGCTTCATCACAAGCGTTTTGCAGCCCCAGGTTAATCATGGTGTTCTGTAGGGTCCGGCCCATATAGAATTCCAGGGACAGGTAGTAAGTTCTCTGCAAGAAGATAAAAAAAAACACAGGTGGTAAGGAACAAAAACCAAGGCATCCAGGACATTGTTTGGGAGGGTTGTTACCCCACTTGACACAGCAACAAAAAGACATCTAGGATGTTCTAAATAAATGGAAATCTGGGTGACGACTTCAATGGGCAAGTGCCCTACACCACAGGGTCAGAACCACATTCATCACAAGGAAGAACTTAAGTGGTTAATGAGATTGTACTACAAATTCCAAAATAGCACTCATTTCAGTCAACCTCTAGGTATTTGTATTTTTGCACCGGCCTGACTGCAGGGCAAATGTTTGGTACAAAAAAGTATCATAAGAATGCAGTTTGGGCCATTAGCTATGTGGTTGAGCCTGTACCTGCTGGTATAATTCACTTGCTTTAAAGCAGCATCCGGGGAGCTAGCCTCGGCAGCATCCGGGGAGCTAGCCTCGGCAGCATCCGGGGAGCTAGCCTCGGCAGCATCCGGGGAGCTAGCCTCGGCAGCATCCGGGGAGCTAGCCTCGGCAGCATCCGGGGAGCTAGCCTCGGCAGCATCCGGGGAGCGCACGGGTGTGGAACTTGGATCCAGAAGAGATAATGCAAACCTCCGCTCTTTGCCAATGGGACGGATATATTAAAGTCTACTGCTGCAGTCTAACAGTAGACTAAAATCTCTCCATTCTCGAGAACAGAGGATTTTTAATAAAAGCCAAAATTGCAAAGTTGTCCCCCTCCCCCATAAGCACTTTGAAATTTTTGCCTATTTTACAAGAGGAAATAACTCCTTTAATTAATTACTGTTTCTGAAAACATGTTCAGGTATTACAGTACACTTTCCATGATGGCCCGCATCAAATGCAAGTCACTCCAGGATGGCCCAAATGTGTTCTGGACATCAGAACGGGCATCAAGCCAATTTTCACAGGCTGGAGTGACCTGAATTTGATGCAGGGCATAACGATCTGTGTAATTGTGGTGTGAGATCAGTGGCCAAAGTCATTTAACCCCTGAAAAACCAGGACTGTGGAATCAGTAAGCCAAACCTCCAACTCCACAGCCCTGCCTCACCACTGAGCGTGTACATAAAGTGCAGCACAGAGTCATCTAAACTGAAAGCAGAGATCCTTAGATCAGGAATAGAACATTTCAGAACTTTCCCAAATTCTTCTGAAAAAAATTACAGCACATCTTACATTGTACTACTGAACCCAATTTATTATATATTTTAGGAGTCGGACAATTTTATACTGACTCCACCAAAATAGACAGAGTGAGACTGACTCCACACCAGTTACTTATTCAAATCATCAAAAATCAACTGTATGCCGACTTTGATGCCAGTCCGGATTCCCAGAACCCATTCGGGCCAGGCTGGACTGACCCGAAAAAATGTGGGGCATCACTATCTGTGTATCTGCAGAGATCTGTGAGATCAGTGGCCCAAAGTCATTTAACCCTTTCAATTTCACCCTTCAGTGCCCACTTTGATACCCATTCTTGTGCCAGTTTTACAACTTTTGTAGCTGATTTTAAGTGTATTCACATCAGGGCACCTCGCTGCATTGTATTTTATTATTGTAATTTTTTTTTTTTCTTTTTTAAACCTGTAAAGAACAGAAAGAGAAAAAAAAACAAAACAAACAAAAAAAAACCCACGACATTGCCGAATAAGACACTAATTTCAGCACAGTCTTTCCTTGTAGGTTTAAGCTCTCTGCTCGCTGTTATTTAAATAGACATTTTCAAGCTTTACTTCCAGTGGCTGTGTGATGGATACACCAGGGTATGGTTTGCTAAAAAGGGATCAGAGCTGGGTATTGGGACCCCCAATTATCCTGCTGTAAAGTTATAGTTTGGAGCTTCAGCCTCTTCTAGGATTTCATTGCACATTGGCACCTGGACCACCCAACTATGCAGGGAGCTGCGGCTAGCACCATTCACTTTTATAGGGCCTATGTTCCAGTTCCCTGAATAACAAGTGGTGGGGGCACCGCTGTGCAGAGGAAACACCGCAAGCAGCACTACACGAGGACAGTGTACCCTTCATTCTCAGAGGTAACACCCCATGATCATAAAGGGATCATTTTTCCCACAATCCCAGGTTGCAGGCACAAAAGCGCAGAGTCAGCAAATGTTTAACAGTGAAGGTCAATGCTGGGATTACAAAATCGTCACCTACTGTGTCACCAAGGAAGGCCGTCCAACAGCATGCACAGAGGAATGCAAGAGATGGAGCAGGTTTTATGGTGACGCAAGAGGTTTAACCCCTTCAGGAAAGAACAGGACTAAAATTCATTAGGATTATAGAAATCCAACCTAAAATAGATGGAATACGTTGGGCCTATCCGGAGGAAATTGCTTGGAAAGCTCACCCTCTGGTTATACGGATCATGCACCAGTGTACTGAGAATTGCATAGTAACCACATAACCAACATTCAATATGCAAAAAATTATATTTTGTTGCTTGTTTGGAGATAAGATGTGCCCAATAAGAACTTATTCCTGAATTCACTGTAGAGTTTTACACTAGAGTTGGGGTATGGTTATGTACGTTGACTAGGGTATGCGCAGACGGTCAGGAGCCGCTGCGTGTTATGCCGCGTCAAACCCGCAGCGGCCAGATGTTACAGCATAGTGGATGGGAGTCTTTGAATCCCATGCCCACTATGCGTCTCCGTGTACCCGCGGCGCGTCTAACCAGACCACAGCATGTCAGTTTCTCTTGTGGAGTCGCTAGTCTCCGCAAGAGATATTAGATCACTAATGTACTGAATGCAGTGAATCCACATGGATCAATGAACACATGCGGATTCACCTACGTGCAGCACTTTGGACTGCATAAAGTATACTGCACTCAAAGAACAGTCCAACTTGTAAGAACCTGGACCCATAAAAGTAACCTCTGCAGACCCAATTGCAAAGGAATAAGCCTGTATATATTATGCCTCATGTACTGATAATATCTCCATCTATTGCAAAACTACAACCACCAGCATGCCATTGCATTCTGCAGGTCAGCTGCAAACTTGGGAGTAAATCTCACATAGCATTGGTGCAACCTTTGAAGCAGACTGCATTGTGCATTATGAGGAGCTACAAAGGACCCTTATACATTTCTTGCACAGGGGCTCTTCTCGGTCTGTGTCCGCCAGTGCTGCATATATTCATTTCCCCACATCCCAATTACAGGAACTTGTTATAAACAGTTTAATAATGTAAAAAATATTTTCACCAACCACACCCATAACACCAGGCTGGCCCCAGGCCCTAGAAATGTCATCTATAAAATGCAGGGTCTATAGTGCAAAACATATGCAGATATCACCTATGATATTGCTAAATCCTAATCTCCACAGTCATCTCTGCCAAAGAGCAAGTTGGAGGCAGGTATAGGTGCAGTTAGCAAAACTGCTTGCATGATTTGCAGCCTGTGGATAATGGAGTCTCATCACTTCCTGTAAGAAAGGGTTAATAGTAGGAGACAACTGTGTTGTCAATAACATAGTGAGTGTTGCCACAATGTAACAAACATTTCCTACAGCAGCTGCAACAAGACCAAGTGTTACTGTATGCAAGCACAAAGCTCCATATAAAAGTTTGCAACATTCATAGATACAGACAGTGACAGGCTCTTTTTTTTTTTTGCACAACCTCTTGCAGCAGCCATGATTGCAATGAAGTTAGTACCTTAGGGTCCTTCTCATAGTAGTACTGCTGGGTTCTGATCCACCTGCCCACCAGGTGATCCCTCACAGTGTGGGCCAGAGCAAAGTAGTAATCTCTGGTGGTGGAGACATTTCTGTCTTTGACCAGGGTGAAGTGTAAATGTCTGTTGAAGCCTTTCTTCAGCTCAGAGACATTTTCCACCCCTACAATCCCTCTGATGCTGATCTGCCTCCTCTTCTCCTGGTCAGTCAGGGGTTTGGCCATCTCTGCTGTGCTGTGTGGGGACTGGTGACCAGGGAGCAGGCTGGAGGCTGCAGCTTATAACTAGTGGGACTCGAACTTCCCCTCTGCTGTCTCCACCCACAGTGTGATTATTGGGATGGGGCTGTGGCTGCAAATCACATACACCAATAGTAGCACAGGCAGGATAGAAGGGGCATGGTGCTTACTGGGGAGTGTGCCACCCTCCAGCTGGCTGCAGCCCACCTGGCAGGAATGCACAACCCATATGTAGTTGCCAGGACTGTTGTGTAGCTGCACAATATCACTTCTGTTACTGCAGGATATTGCAAAGTGTACAACTTCAGGTCTCAGCAGGAATTACCAGTTTTATACTCATTGCTGGTTATTGTGGAACTATAAGTCCCAGCATAACTTGCAGTTACTGTTTTTTTTTAGGTTTTACAAATAACATTACTCAAGGAGAAGCGGTGCTACATAGACTGCTGTTTATCTCTTCCTGTAAAAATACATAATCACTTTCTTTTGCAGGAGGTTTATTTATTTATTTTACTTATATAGCACCATTAATTCTACAGCACTTTACATACATTATCCTCACTGTCCCCATTGGGGCTCACAATCTACATTCCTTATTAGGATGTCTTAGAGTGTGGGAGGAAACCAGAGAACACCCACACAAACATCTTGCATATGTTTTCCTTGGTGGGATTTGAACCCAGGACCCCAACACTGCAAAGCAACAGTGCTGACCACTGAGCCACCAAGCTGTTTCTCCTGTACCAGCTGCTTTGTAGTGCTCCCCATTAGGGTAACTTGAAGGCTGTGGGCTCCAGCCATTATAGGTCTTTAATACAAAGTGTCTCCAAGGCCAGGGTTCGATTGCAAACCATGCACCCTCTATAATTACAGCCTTGGTGCTCCTACACTATCGTTATGAAAGAGGTTTGCAGTGTGCATTATATCTGGGACAGACAGAAGATGACCCCTGTAAAAGAACAGTACGTGGACCCTTTGGAGTCCAAGGACAGATGCAGACGACCGTAGATTCTGTAATCCGAAAGAGTCGGGTCAATTATGCAAATCAAACTCTAATCAGAGTGTTATCATAGTGAGATCCAATTCTCTTCAATATGGAGAAAACAATTTCTCCATCTTCTCCATTGTGTCAGTCCATGGAAATCGGACTGCACTCAGATGTCATCCAACTGCAGCCCGATTTTTTCCACGCACTCATTGACTTGCATGGCTGAATTCAATCCAAATATCGAATCAAACTTGGGCATGCAGCGATTTTTTGCCTCGGACTGACTCGGTCCGAGGAGAAAATCTGACCTGTGCACGGCCCCATAGACTAACATTGGTCCGAGTGAGATCTGATGTTTTGTCGGATCACACTCGGACAGAAAATAAGCTCATCAGCCCTAATAGTTCTTTATAATGCATTTTATGTGCTGCTTTGGAGGTGGAAATTGCCCCACTTGCCTCTTGGGCCCCTGTTTGGCTGCACAGGTTGCACCAATCCTGTGTCCGCCCTGCATTATAGCATTCTGGGAACATGGCTATTATTGCATGAGGAACTTGTGTAACTTGTAACTGTAATGCAAATGATAAGTCAACAGGGCTGGATTACAGGGAGGTGAAAGGGTTAATTGCCCATTGTTCTTCACCACCTAGGGGGTCTCTTACCTTTTAGTTTTCACCAGTGTTTCAAAATTGTATCTCTGGAGATAAGCAACTCTTTCACCATGGTTCAAGGCTCTAGTGTCCTGCTATGCATTGTGGTGGGCATGTACATAAGGGTCCATTACACAGACCGACTGGTGGCACGATATGACCACCGATTGGTAAACTTTTCCCGATCGGCGGAGGTTTAGATGTTTGTTTACACAGACAGAAGAAAGTAAATGATGTGCACTGAGCGATCTATGGTAGTTCACTCAGTGCACATAGGCTGCCATTGTTTTTAGGGTGCGAGTCCTGTTTACACAGGATGACGCACCGCCGAGAACGATGGGCTTTACTGCACAAAGATCATTTCACCCAGTGCTTGTTCATCGGGTGATTGTCAGCCTGGTTACAGGGCAAGATGAAACAAGCGTTTTAACAAAAGTCATTCACGATTATCTTATAGTGTAAATGCCCCTTTACTTATCATAGAGAGAAGCTGCTGCTACACCTCTTTGATTTTGCTTAACTAGAACATGCTCAGTCCCGGTTTTCATCAAGGGCTATAGCCGGGGTTAAGTTTCATGCAGCCCGACTCCACCATAAACATGCATGCTGGGATTGCTGAGGCCTATAGATAATGTAGCAGGTTTATCTGCAGTCACTGAAATACCACCAGTGGTGGCAGGCCACACCACTGCTATGGGGCCCATGAGCCGGGGGCCCACAGCGGGCCCTCACCGCACAGGGCCCTCCCCGTACTGGGCCTCGCCACCACCCGTTAGCACCCGGCCGCCCGCACAGAATGATGGGGGTGGAAGCATCTACTGACGCTCCCTCCTCCATCATCATTGCTTGCGCTGATGGCCGGAGGGGAGGCACAGTGCGAGCAATGATGATGGAGGAGGGAGCGTCAGCAGATGCTTCCATCCCCATCATTCTTCCTCAACGTCTCAGAGCAGCGGGTGCTATGACGTCATTACAGGGCGCCTGCTGCTCTGAGATGTCCGGTGCTTCAGATCACGCACTGAGGAGATCGGAGCATTGGGTGGAACCAGTAGAGGCGAGTACTGTATTTATTTTTTTAAATCAGTTGCCGGTGGAGATAATACAGTATGGGGGGTGCATTATACTGTACGGAGGACCATGGGGGGCGCATTATATTGTGTGGGGGACCATGGGGGTGCATTATACTGTCTGTAGGATCATGGGGGTGCATTATATTGTGTGGAGGACTATTGGGATGCATTATACTATATGGGAGTGCATTATACTTGTGTGGAGGACCATGGGGGCTGCATTATATTTTGTGGAGGACCATGGGGAGTGCATTATACTGTATGGAGGACCATGGAGGTGCATAATACTGTATGGAGAATTATGGGGGTGCATAATACTGTATGGAAGAGCATGGGGGTGCATAATACTGTATGGAGGACTATGGGGGTGCATAATACTGTATGGAGGACCAAGGGGGTGCATTACACTGTATGGAGGACCATGGGGGAGCATAATACTGTATGGAGGACCATGGGGGTGCATAATACTGTATGGAGGACCAAGGGGGTGCATTACACTGTATGGAGGACCATGGGGTGCATAATACTGTATGGAGGACTATGGGGGTGCATAATACTGTATGGAGGACTATCGGGGTGCATAATACTGTATTGGGGACCAAAGGGGTGCATTTTACTGTATGAAGGAAGATGGGGGTGCATAATACTGTATTGAGGATCATGGGATGCATTATATTGTGTGGAGGACCATGGGGGCAGCATTATATTTTGTGGAGAACCATGGGGAGCGCATTATACTGTATGGAGGACCAATCGGGTGCATTACTGTATGCAGGACCATGGGGGTGCATAATACTGTATGGAGGACTATGGGGTGCATAATACTGTATGGAGGACCAAGGGGGGTGCATTATACTGTATGGAAGACCATGGGGGTGCATTATACTGTATAGAGAATCATGGGGGGTGCATTATATTGTATGGAGGACCATGGGGGCTGCATTATATTGTATGCAGGAACATAGGAGGTGCATTATATTGTATTAAGGACCATACAAAATGGCGCCGGAGTACGCGCATGCACATACCGTGATGTCTGGCGCCATTTTGTTGAAGACACATTGCAAATGTGTTTTCACTAAAATGCCGCTGGATATCGCACTATGCACAGGTGCTGATTCCGACGCCACACTCCTCCCCCGGCCTCTAGCCCGAACAGAGGCACCGCACTCCTCACCAGCAGGTATCTGCTTATGGCGCTGGAGATCGCGGTATGCGTTCAGTACCTACGCATACCGCGATCTCCGGCGCCGCACTGTGTGGGGGTCACAGTTGGGGATAATACTGTGTTGGGGTCACCATACTTTGCCTTGGGAGTTGAGGTGGGGTACAGTAGGGTCATTATACTGCATATGTGGAGGAATTCACCATGGGGTATCATACTGTGTTTGGGGGGCACTTTTATTGCCATTGTGGCACCCCAGGGATCTGGTTTCCACAGTAACAGCAATGTTATGTCTGAGAGCAGGTGGGAGGTCTCTTGGTCAGGAATCCTATGCATGCCACACCTCCTGCCCAGTCCTGGGAGGGGAAGAACTTCCCCTATATAAACCTAGGGCTGAGGCAGGGTTAGTGAGTAGAGAAGAAGTAGAGACAGAGAAAAGAAGCAGATATAGGAACAGAACATCAGGAGCTCTGTGGGAGCAGTGTTACAAGGAGTCAGGGGCTGGCAGCTGCAGAGCTCGCCCTGACTGAGAGGATTTCTTACCGGACCCGGAGTCCGAGGCTGTGGGGACTAACTCCTACCCAGCAGCAGAATCCGTCAGGCAGGGGATTCCAGGTCCTCTGGCCAAGAAACCCGAAGGCACGGTCACACGCATGGGACCAGCACCGCCGTCGTGGAGCGGAAGCTACTAGAAGGCCCCGAGTCACCGGCCATACGGGTGAGCACCACACGGTACACTCAGGGACGTGGGCTACTTATACCCGCCTCTAGCAAGGTAGCCAGAAGAGTACAGTTAGTTTGGGAGGCCTACAACTCCGCCTGGCCAGGGGAGATCCCATCTGCTCAAGGACTGACCAGGCCCCAATCGCTAGCCAGTACTCCGGGAGGGTCTATCTTTGTCACCAGTAAAGACCCTGAACTACACCGTACCGTCTCCGAGTGGTTCCTGCTACCCCCATCATCCACGTCAGCTGCCCTGAGGCCATACCCCTCCCGTTGGGGGTTATACCATCCACGCTGCACAATCCTACCACCGGCCTCAGCGGTCTGCCCTGCAGCAGCAGCTCCTTAGCTGTACTCAACGGGTGGCGTAGTCGTCCAACATCTACCGCTGATACATCGCCGCTCAGTTTGACTCCCTGGGCACGGACCGGGTCACCGCCACGAGACTACAACCCTCAAGAGATCCGGCTCCGGGTAAGCTCCCGCGTGCGCAACGCAGCGCGACACAGGCCCAGGGGCGCGTCACCATCATACTTTATAGGGGGCAATGAAAGAGGAATCTGGGACTTTAGCAGGAGGAAAATTACTATGTAAAGGCTGGAAAGTTGTGAGATCTGCTCTTCTGTGACCCCAACAATTGTTTATTTTTTTTTGGGGGGGGGGGTTGCCCAATTAGAACTTCTGCTATGGGGCCCCATGATTTCTATGTACGCCCCTGCCTGCAGTCCTATGTAGAATCACCGCTAAAGTATCAAAATGTAGGAAATGCTTTGCGGTGTTCTGACTACAATGGTGCACGGTTGTTACATACGACATAAGCTCCAGTGCAGTTTGCTCAGACACGTCACGCCGGCATACAATTGGTGCAACCAGAGGCTCAAGGGTAAGGGGGCTGCTTACACCTAAAAAGCAGTAAGTATTGGACTGAAAAGGGAACAGACCCTGCCGTCAGACGAGCTCCCTGACTGATATTCTGGTAACTCATTAAAACTAAAGCCAAGCAAAATACTTCCAAATATTATTAATATCCTATAACAAGTTTCTTTTAGCTAAAAATACATGTATTTAAATAAACTAAAATCTTCTAATGCTTTATATGTGATTATTATTTTTTTATCTGTTTTGCAAACAATTCAGCAGCCATTTATTATTTCACCAAAAGCAGTAAAGCGGCTGAACGTCTGCGAGGAAATGTCTGAACCTGATTATTTACCACTGGAAAGTTAAACTGTAACTTCTGTGAATTGCAGCATTACAATGTATAGGGATCAATGTCCAATGGAAATTACTGTACCCACTGCGGGGACGAGAGTAAAGATCTGGTAGACTGGGCTACCCATGCACATAGTAAAGGTTAAATGGGTTGTCACAGACTACAGACTACGTGTCCTACGTCAGGTCGTCGATCTCAGATTGGTGGGGGTCTGACAATTTATAATGTGACCTCTGCAATCCTTTTTAGTGTTGCAAAATTAGAAAAACATGGCTGCTTTCTTCCACAAACGAAGCCACTGAACTGGTTTTGCAGCATTCACTATATTGCAATACCAGACTCAGCCATGAACAAATGGGGCGCTGTTTCTAGCATGTATGGACGTATGTGTTGTACAATGCCAGCATTGTATTTATGATCCCATTAATGGTCTGTAGCCAAGGAATATTACTTAGCAAGGTAAGAAATCAATAAACACTCACTGGGAAGTAGTTACTGGAGCTCTGCCATTTAATACAGATGATATCTTATAGTGCCTGTTTTAGGCTTTTGTGCCCATATAGATAAATTAATACCACCTTGACCTTGAAAAACGACACTTCTTATATCCGTACCTACATGGTTATATTTGCTTCTTGGAAGGATATGTGACATTCAGTATGGCCACCATGTCAGCTCCCATAGGGGTTGTTACTCAGCTTTCCCAGCCCCCTGAGGGGGACTTCTACTTTTTGAGGAAATCTCATTTCAGGATCTCTTGCAATAGAGTAGATTCAGCCAGGAACAAGGTATGGGGGGCCGGTATATCAATGACGTCCAGTGGCTTGAAGCTTATGGGACACAATGCAAAATCTCTAACAGAACCCCCTATTTTAAGAGGTATTTTATAGTAATAATCTTTTTATATGGGGCCAAGGGACCTTTTGGTTCCCCCCTAGGCTTACACCCCTGATGATGTCTAATAAATATACATATATATATATATATATACAGTGCATTGTGAAAGTATTCGGCCCCCTTGAACTTTTCTACCTTTTGCCACATTTCTGGCTTCAAACATAAAGATATAAAATTCTAATTTTTGGGGGAAGAATCAACAACAAGTGGGACACAATCGTGAAGTGGAACAAAATTTATTGGATATTTTAAACTTTTTTAACAAATTAAAAACTGAAAAGTGGGACGTGCAATATTATTCGGCCCCCTTGAGTTAATACTTTGTAGCGCCACCTTTTGCTGCGATTACAGCTGCAAGTTGCTTGGGGTATGTCTCTATCAGTTTTGCACATCGAGAGGCTGAAATTCTTGCCCATTCTTCCTTGCAAAACAGCTCGAGCTCAGTGAGGTTGGATGGAGGGCGTTTGTGAACAGCAGTTTTCAGCTCTTTCCACAGATTCTCGATTGGATTCAGGTCTGGACTTTGACTTGGCCATTCTAACACCTGGATACGTTTATTTTTGAACCATTCCATTGTAGATTTGGCTTTATGTTTGGGATCATTGTCTTGTTAGAAGATAAATCTCCGTCCCAGTCTCAGGTTTTTTGCAGACTCCAACAGGTTTTCTTCCAGAATACTCCTGTATTTGGCTCCGTCCATCTTACCATCAATTTTAACCATCTTCCCTGTCCCTGCTGAAGAAAAGCAGGCCCAAACCATGATGCTGCCACCACCATGCTTGACAGTGGGGATGGTGTTTTGAGGGTGATGAGCTGTGTTGCTTTTACGCCAAACATATCTTTTTGTATTGTGGCCAAAAAGTTCGATTTTGGTTTTATCTGACCAGAGCACCTTATTCCACATGTTTGGTGTGTCTCCCAGGTGGCTTGTGGCAAACTTCAAACAAGAATTTTTATGGATATCTTTGAGAAATGGCTTTCTTCTTGCCAGTCTTCCATAAAGGCCAGATTTGTGCAGTGTACGACTGATTGTTGTCCTATGGACAGACTCTCCCACCTCAGCTGTAGATCTCCGCAGTTCATCGAGAGTGATCATGGGCCTTTTGGCTGCATCTCTGATCAGTCTTCTCCTTGTTCGAGATGAAAGTTTAGAGGGATGGCCGGGTCTTGGTAGATTTGCAGTGGTCTGATATTCCTTCCATTTCAATATGATCGCTTGCACAGTGCTCCTTGAGATGTTTAAAACTTGGGAAATCTTTTTGTATCCAAATCCGGCTTTAAACTTCGCCACAACAGTATCTCGGACCTGCCTGGTGTGTTCCTTGGTCTTCATGATGCTCTCTGCACTTTAAACAGAACCCTGAGACTATCACAGAGCAGGTGCATTTATAGGGAGACTAGATTACACACAGGTGGATCCTATTTATCATTACCAGTCATTTAGGACAACATTGGATCATTCAGAGATCCTCACTGAACTTCTGGAGTGAAAGTAAAGGGGCCGAATAATATTGCACGCCCCACTTTTCAGTTTTTAATTTTTTTAAAGAGTATAAAATATCCAATAAATTTCGTTCCACTTCAGGATTGTGTCCCACTTGTTGTTGATTCTTCCCCCAAAAATTAGAATTTTATATCTTTATGTTTGAAGCCAGAAATGAGGCAAAAGGTAGAAAAGTTCAAGGGGCCAAATACTTTCACACTGCACTGTATATATATATATATTTATATATATATATATATATATATATATATATATATATATATATATATATACACACACATATCTACAGTGGGTACAGAAAGTATTCAGATGCCTTTAAATTTTTCACTCTTTGTTTCATTGCAGCCATTTGGTAAATTCTAAAAAGTTCATTTTTTTCTCATTAAAGTCCACTCTGCACCCCATCTTGACTGAAAAAAAACAGAAATTTAGAAATTTTTGCAAATTTATTATAAAAGAAAAACTGAAATATCACATGGTCGTAAGTATTCAGACCCTTTGCTCAGTATTGAGTAGAAGCACCATTTTGTAACGGGTCCGGGAGGCGGAACCTCTGAGCTACTATACAAGGGGGCGGCCCTTGTAAGGGAGCGGGTGGCAGTCTCTGGGTGAACGGACAGGGAGTTACGGCAAGTGATCAGGGCAGTCTCTGGGTAAGGGGTAGGTACGACCTGTGATGGCAGAGCCTCCGGGTAGGCTAGCAGGCAGATGGTAGATGTGTGCTCCCAGGTGAGCAAGCGAGAGTCTCTGGAATAGCAGGTGGTCACGGCACGTGACGGCGGAACCTCCGGGCTGGCAGGCAGGTAGGTAACGGAGAAGCGCTCCCAGGTGAGCGGGCAAGAGTCTCTGGAATAGCTGGTGGTCACCGCACGTGACAACGGGACCTCCGGGCTGGCAAGTAGGCAGGTAACGGAGATGCGCTCCCAGGTGAGCGGGCAAGAGTCTCTGAGATAGCTGGTGGTCACAGCACGTGACAACGGAGCCTCCGGGCTGGCAAGCAGGCAGATAACGGAGAAGCGCTCCCAGGTGAGCGGGCAAGCTGGTCCATAGACAGACTGACCGGAGTAGTAAGGCAGACCGTCGGACCTCAGGCAAGCAGGCAGGTAGCTGATATGCGCTCCCAGGTGAGCGGGCAGGCTGGTCCTTTAGACAGACTGACAGGAGTAGTAAGGCAGACCGTCAGACCTCAGACTGGCAGACAGGTAACAAGTATTCAGGCAGGAATCAGGCAGGTAACTAGCAGGAAACTGGCAGGAAACTGGCAGGTAACTGGCAGGTAACTGGCAACGGGACCTGAGGGCTGAAGCACAGGTGAGACACAGGTGCAAACAACATTGCTCGGGCACCTCCATTTTGGAGGAGGTGCCTTATATATGATGAAGTCCTCCGGCCATTGGCCGGGGACTCCTTAGGACGGCGCGCGCGGCCCCTTTAAGAGGAGGGGAGCGCGCGCGCGCGCGCCCTAAGCACAGGGGCCGGGAAGGAGCGCGCGCTGAGAGCAGAGCGGGAGGAGGTCGCCGGGAAGGAGCGCGCGCTGACAGCAGAGCGGGGAGAGGACGCCGGGCACGGAGCAGAGCGGTGAGGGGAGCAGCGTCCCTGCCTAGCAGAGGGCAGGGACGCCAGCGCTACAGTACCCCCCCCTTTAGGCCCCCCCTTTTTTAGGCCAGACAGAAATTTAGCTAGGATGAGAGGGGCATGGATGTTCTCCCGGGGCTCCCACGTTCTCTCCTCAGGACCAAACCCCTTCCAATCTACCAGAAAAAAGGTCTTTCCTCTTACCCTTTTGGTGGCAAGAATGTTCTCTACCTCAAACTCGTCCTCAGCAGAAACCGGAGCAGGAGGCGTACCTGTAGACTTGGAAAAAGAGTTAAGCACTACAGGTTTGAGGAGAGACACATGGAAGGAGTTAGGGATCCGTAAGTTGGCCGGGAGTTTCAATTTATAGGCCACCGGGTTGATCTGACTGATGACCTCCAGTGGGCCGATGAACCGAGGCCCTAACTTATAGGAAGGGATCTTGAGCCGGACATATTTGGACGAGAATTCGGCCCATGGCAGGAGATCCACCCAGTCAGAATGGTGGGCATTAACGAAGTGCCGAAGGTAACTGGTCAGGTTCTGATTGATCCGCTCCACTTGACCATTAGACTGTGGGTGGTAAGCGGAGGAGAAGTCCAGGGTGACGTCCAGCAATTTACAAGTGGCTCTCCAGAAACGGGAAGTGAACTGTACCCCACGATCCGACACGATGTGACGGGGCAGGCCATGAAGACGGAAGATGTGGCGGATAAAGTCTTTAGCCAGCTCGGGTGCAGACGGAAGACCTGGCAGTGGAATGAAGTGAGCCATCTTGGAGAAGCGGTCAGCGACCACCCAAATGACCGTACAACCGGCAGAGACGGGTAGATCAGTAATGAAGTCCATCGCTATATGCTGCCAGGGGGCAGCAGGTACTGGCAGAGGTAGGAGGCGGCCGGCCGGCAGGTGTCTCGGAACTTTGTTGCGGGCGCAGGACACACAGGCAGAAACAAAGTCTATTACATCCTTGTGCAGGTTAGGCCACCAGTAGTGCCGGGTAATAAGCTGGAGGGTCTTTTTCTGACCGGCGTGGCCAGCTAGTTTAGACGAATGACCCCAGTGTAGGATCTTCTCCCGATCAGGTACTGGTACGAACGTCTTACCAGGAGGAAGACGATTTAGACTCACGGGAGCCACCTGCATTACTCTGGCGGGATCGATGATATGTTTCGGATCCTCCTCGAGATCAGACACCAGAAAGGACCGAGACAAGGCGTCCGCCTTGACGTTTTTGTCAGCCGGGCGAAAATGAAGGACAAAATCAAAACGAGCAAAAAACAAGGACCACCGGGCTTGGCGCGGGTTAAGTCTCTGGGCATGCTGGAGGTAAGCCAAGTTCTTGTGGTCAGTGTAAATTATTACCGGGTGAAGAGCCCCCTCGAGCAGGTAACGCCACTCCTCCAATGCCAGTTTGATGGCCAATAACTCTCGGTCTCCTATGGAATAGTTGCGCTCAGAGGAGGAGAAGAGTTTAGAGAAGAAGCCACAAGTTACCATCCTCCCGGAAGATGATTTTTGAGTAAGTACCGCTCCGGCTCCAGAGGAGGAGGCGTCAACTTCCAGGAAGAACTGTTTGTTGCCATCTGGGCGATGCAGCACCGGGGCGGAAGAGAAGGCCTGTTTAAGGGAAAGAAAGGCCTCCTCTGCTTCGGGTGGCCACTCTTTGGGATTAGTACCTTTACGGGTGAGCGCAGAAATTGGGGCCGTCCGGGAAGAGAAGTGTGGTATGAAGAGGCGGTAGTAGTTGGCGAAGCCCAGGAATCGCTGAATGGCCTTCAACCCCTCCGGTCGGGGCCATTTCTCGATGGCAGACAGTTTCTCAGGATCCATTTGTAGGCCAGTCTGAGAGATAATGTAGCCCAGAAACGGAAGCGAGGTCTGCTCAAAGAGGCACTTCTCAAATTTAGCGTAGAGATGGTTCTGCCTTAGCCTGAGCAGGACCTGACGAACGTCCCTCCGGTGAGTCTGGAGATCCGGAGAGAAGACCAAGATGTCGTCCAGGTACACCACTACGCAGGAGTAGAGAAGGTCCCGGAAGATGTCATTGACCAACTCTTGAAAGACGGCAGGAGCGTTACAGAGACCAAAGGGCATTACCAGGTATTCATAGTGGCCGTCCCGGGTGTTGAATGCCGTCTTCCATTCATCCCCCTGACGAATACGAACCAGGTTGTACGCCCCACGAAGGTCCAGTTTGGTGAAGATCCTAGCCCCCCTCAGGCGATCAAATAATTCTGGAATGAGCGGAAGGGGGTACTTATTCTTCACCGTGATCAGGTTTAGGCCTCTATAGTCTATACAGGGACGGAGAGAGCCGTCCTTCTTTTTGACGAAAAAGAAGCCTGCTCCCGCCGGGGAGGTAGATTTCCGGATGAATCCTCTGGCCAGATTCTCCTCAATATATTCGGACATTGACCGGGTCTCAGCAGCGGATAAAGGATAGATACGCCCACGGGGAGGAGTAGTACCGGGTAGCAGATCGATGGGACAGTCGTATGGTCTATGTGGTGGTAATGTCTCTGCCTCCTTTTTATTAAAGACATCTGCATAAGACCAAAAAGGAATCGGAAGTCCAGGTAGATTAGCTGGGGTAGGAGAGGGACGGACGGGATGGACGGGAACCAGGCAGGTTTTATGACAGTCTTGTCCCCAGCGAAGGACCTCTCCGGTTTGCCAGTCTAGCACGGGTGCATGTCTCTGGAGCCAGGGCAGACCTAGCAAGAGGGCGTGAGAGAGTCCAGGCAGAACATGAAAGGAGATACTTTCAGAATGCAGCATTCCCACCTGCAGGGTAATGGATTCGGTGATGAGTTGAATGGGGCGAGGTAAGAGGCCCCCATCCACGGCAGCGACAGACAAGGGTACAGCCAGAGGTTTGGTAGGGATGCGGTATTTTTCAACCAGGGACTGTGAAATAAGGTTCCCGGCTGCTCCAGAGTCAAGTTGGGCTAGTTCGAAATAACGGTTCTCTCCGTAGATGATCGAAACTGACAACAGCAGGAATGGAGAGGATTTATTCTTGTCTAGGTGGACCTCTCTGAGCGAACCTAGACACAGGCGTTTCCCGACCTCTCCGGGCAGGCACGGATCCGGTGCTCCTTACTGCCACAGTAGAAGCAGCTCCCCTCGGCACGGCGTGAGTCCTGACGGGTTTTGACCATCTTGGTCTGGTCGACCTGCATAGGCTCAGGAGAGTGTACCTGGGGAGAGATGGAGGGAATGACGGGTTTCTGGAAAGTAGGAGCTAAACGTGGAATCCTTCTCTCACGGGTGACCTCTTTGGCACGCTCCTGGAACCGTAGGTCAATCCGGGTGGCAAGGGTTATTAGATCATCGAGAGAGGTAGGAATGTCCCGACCAGCAAGTTCATCTTTAATACGACCGGACAGACCCTCCCAGAAGACGGATACCAGAGCGTCGTTATCCCAGGCCAGCTCCGAGGCAAGGGTGCGGAACCGTATGGCATATTGGCCCACGGTGAGACCCTCCTGACGGAGGCGTAGCAGAGAGGATGCGGATGAGGTCTTCCGTCCGGGTTCGTCGAAGACTTTCCGGAAAGCCGAGAGAAAAGCAGGCAAGTTGGACACCAGGGGGTCTCCTCTCTCCCATAGAGGATTTAGCCAGGCCAGGGCCTCCCCGGTGAGATGGGACATGATAAAGGCAATTTTGGCCCGGTCGGAATTAAACTGATGGGACAAAAGTTCAAAGTGCAGGGTGCACTGATTTATGAAGCCCCGAGCCTGGACGGGGTCGCCTCCGAAGCGAGGAGGTGCAGAAAGACGGGGTCCGGGGTAGGATACCATAGTATTAGTGGGCAGCGGAGCTGCCGGATTGCAAGATATGGCACTGGCGGAGGTTGTTGGTGGATCAGACAGAGTGTTCAGGCGAGTATTAACATTCCGCAGGTGACCCAGGATGGCCTCCTGTTGGGACCTCTGACGGGACAGTTCAAGACAGAGGTCCGAGAGCGAGGGAGCTTGGGTGCCACCGGGTTCCATGGCCCGAGCAAACTGTAACGGGTCCGGGAGGCGGAACCTCTGAGCTACTATACAAGGGGGCGGCCCTTGTAAGGGAGCGGGTGGCAGTCTCTGGGTGAACGGACAGGGAGTTACGGCAAGTGATCAGGGCAGTCTCTGGGTAAGGGGTAGGTACGACCTGTGATGGCAGAGCCTCCGGGTAGGCTAGCAGGCAGATGGTAGATGTGTGCTCCCAGGTGAGCAAGCGAGAGTCTCTGGAATAGCAGGTGGTCACGGCACGTGACGGCGGAACCTCCGGGCTGGCAGGCAGGTAGGTAACGGAGAAGCGCTCCCAGGTGAGCGGGCAAGAGTCTCTGGAATAGCTGGTGGTCACCGCACGTGACAACGGGACCTCCGGGCTGGCAAGTAGGCAGGTAACGGAGATGCGCTCCCAGGTGAGCGGGCAAGAGTCTCTGAGATAGCTGGTGGTCACAGCACGTGACAACGGAGCCTCCGGGCTGGCAAGCAGGCAGATAACGGAGAAGCGCTCCCAGGTGAGCGGGCAAGCTGGTCCATAGACAGACTGACCGGAGTAGTAAGGCAGACCGTCGGACCTCAGGCAAGCAGGCAGGTAGCTGATATGCGCTCCCAGGTGAGCGGGCAGGCTGGTCCTTTAGACAGACTGACAGGAGTAGTAAGGCAGACCGTCAGACCTCAGACTGGCAGACAGGTAACAAGTATTCAGGCAGGAATCAGGCAGGTAACTAGCAGGAAACTGGCAGGAAACTGGCAGGTAACTGGCAGGTAACTGGCAACGGGACCTGAGGGCTGAAGCACAGGTGAGACACAGGTGCAAACAACATTGCTCGGGCACCTCCATTTTGGAGGAGGTGCCTTATATATGATGAAGTCCTCCGGCCATTGGCCGGGGACTCCTTAGGACGGCGCGCGCGGCCCCTTTAAGAGGAGGGGAGCGCGCGCGCGCGCGCCCTAAGCACAGGGGCCGGGAAGGAGCGCGCGCTGAGAGCAGAGCGGGAGGAGGTCGCCGGGAAGGAGCGCGCGCTGACAGCAGAGCGGGGAGAGGACGCCGGGCACGGAGCAGAGCGGTGAGGGGAGCAGCGTCCCTGCCTAGCAGAGGGCAGGGACGCCAGCGCTACACATTTGAGCTAGTACAGCCATCTTCTTGGGAATGATGCAACAAGTTTTTCACACCTGGATTTGGGGATCCTCTGCCATTCTTCCTTGCAGATCCTCTCCAGTTCCGTCAGGTTGGATGGTGAACGTTGGTGGACAGCCATTTTCAGGTCTCTCCAGAGATGTTCAATTGGGTTTAGGTCAGGGCTCTGGCTGGGCCAGTCAAGAATGGTCACAGAGTTGTTCTGAAGCCACTCCTTTGCTATTTTAGCTGTGTGCTTAGGGTCATTGTCTTGTTGGAAGGTGAACCTTCGACCAAGTCTGAGGTCCAGAGCACTCTGGAAGAGGTTTTCATCCAGGATATCTCTGTACTTGGTCGCATTCATGTTTCCTTCAATTGCAACCAGTCGTCCTGTCCCTCCAGCTGAAAAACACCCCCATAGCATGATGCTGCCACCACCATGTTTCACTGTTGGGATTGTATAGGGCAGGTGATGAGCAGTGCCTGGTTTTCTCCACACATACCGCTTAGAATTATCACCAAAAAGTTCTATCTTCATCTCATCAGACCAGAGAATCTTATTTCTCATAGTCTGGGAGTCCTTCATGTGTTTTTGAGCAAACTATATGTGGGCTTTCATATGTCTTGCACTGAGGAGACGCTTCTGTCGGGCCACTCTGCCATAAAGGCCAGCCTGGTGGAAGGCTGCAGTGATAGTTGACTTTGTGGAACTTTCTCCCATCTCCCTACTGCATCTCTGGAGCTCAGCCACAGTGATCTTGGGGTTCTTCTTTACCTCTCTCACCAAGGCTCTTCTCTCACGATTGCTCAGTTTGGCTGGACGGCCAGGTCTAGGAAGACTTCTGGTGGTCCCAAACTTCATCCATTTAAGGATTATGGAGGCCACTGTGCTCTTAGAAACCTTGAGTAATGCAGAAATTCTTTTATAACCTTGACCAGATCTGTGCCTTGCCACAATTCTGTCTCTGAGCTCCTTGGGCAGTTCCTTTGAGCTCATGATTCTCATTTGGTCTGACATGCACTGTGAGCTGTGAGGTCTTATATAGACAGGTGTGCGCCTTTCCAAATCAAGTCCTATCAGTTTAATTAAACACAGCTGGACTCCAATGAAGGAGTAGAACCATCTCAAGGAAGATCACAAGGAAATGGACAGCATGTGACTTAAATATGAGTCTCCGAGCAAAGGGTCTGAATACTTATGACCATGTGATATTTCAGTTTTTCTTTTTTAATAAATTTGCAAAAAATGTATACATTTCTGTTTTTTTCAGTCAAGATGGGGCGCAGAGTGTACTTTAATGAGAAAAAAAATTAACTTTTTATTATTTACCAAATGGCTGCAATGAAACAGAGTGAAAATTGTAAAGGGGTCTGAAAACTTTCCGTACCCACTGTATATATACATATATTTATATATATCCCCCATCCTGGTATATACAAGTGCTTCTCACAAAATTTGAATACCATCAAAAAGTTAATTTATTTCAGTTCTTCAATACAAAAAGTGAAACTCATATTATATAGAGTCATTACACACAGAGTGATCTATTTCAAGTGTTTATTTCTGTTAATGTTGATGATTATGGCTTACAGCCAATGAAAACACAAAAGTCGTTATCTCAGTAAATTAGAATAATTAGCAAAAAACACCTGCAAAGGCTTCCTAAGCGTTTAAAAAGGTCCCTTAGTCTATTTCAGTAGGCTTCACAATCATGGGGAAGACTGCTGACTTGACAGATGTCCAGAAGGCAGTCATTGACACACTCCACAAGGAGGGTAAGCCACAAATGTTCATTGCTAAAGAAGCCGGCTGTTCAGAGTGCTGTATCCAAGCATATTAATGGAAAGTTGAGTGGAAGGAAAAAGTGTGGTAGAAAAAGGTGCACAAGCAACCGGGATAATCACAGCCTTGAAAGGATTGTTAAGAAAAGGCCATTCAAAGATTCACAAGGAGTGGACTGCTTCTGGAGTCATTGCTTCAAGAGCCACCACACACAGACGTATCCAGGACATGGGCTACAAGTGTCGCATTCCTTGTGTCAAGCCCCTCATGACCAATAGACAACGCCAGAAGCATCTTACCTGGACCAAGGAGAAGAAGACCTGGACTGTTGCTCAGTGGTCCAAGGTGTTGTTTTCAGATGAAGGTAAATTTTGCATTTCATTTGGAAATCAAGGTCCCAGAGTCTGGAGGAAGAGTGGAGAGGCCACAATCCAAGCTGCTGGAGGTCTAGTGTGACATTTCCACAATCAGTGATGGTTTGGGGAGCCATGTCATCTGCTGGTGTAGGTCCACTGTGTTTTATCAGGACCAAAGTCAGCGCACCCGTCTACCAGGACATTGTAGAGCACTTCATGCTTCCCTCTGCCCACAAGCTTTTTGGAGATGGAAATGTCATTCTCCAGCAGGACTTGGCCCCTGTCCACACGGCCAAAAGTAGCAATACCTGGTTTACACACAACAGTATCACTGTGCTTGATTGGCAGCAAACTCGCCTGACCTTAACCCCATAGAGAATCTATTATAGAGAATCTATGGGGTATTGTCAAGAGGAAGATGAGAGACCCCAGACCCAACAATGCAGACGAGCTGAAGGCGGCTATCAAAGCCACCTGGGCTTCAATAACACCTCAGCAGGGCCACAGGCTGATCCCCTCCATGCCACATTGCCGCATTGATGCAGTAATTGATGCAAAAGGAGCCCCGACCAAGTATTGAGGGCATTTACTGAACATACATTTCAGTAGGGGAACATTTCGGATTTTAAAAAACCTTTTTCAAGCTGTTGTTATAAAGTATTCTAATTTACTGAGATAATGACTTTTGTGTTTTCATTGGCTGTAAGTCATAATCATCAACATTAACAGAAATAAACACGTGAAATAGATCACTCTGTGTGTAATGACTCTATATAATATAGGAGCTTCACTTTTTGTATTGAAGAACTGAAATAAATTAACTTGTTGATGATATTCTAATTTAGTGAAATGCACCTGTATATTCCCCATCCTGGGCACATCCTGGTATATATCTCACCCATCCTGGCATATATATCCCTTATCCTGGTAATATGTCCCTTATCCTGGGCCCCATCGTGGTATATGTCCCCGGTTCTGCCACGTTAATCCATAGAAAAAGAATAAACCATTATACTCACCTTTCCTCCATCCCCCGGGATGTGGCATCCTCTGCTGAAGACGGCAGTTCACTTCAGCGTGCAAGCAACGGGAGCCGATGACATCACTGCCATGTGCCCCCGGTCACGTTCACGTCGATGTCAGCTGCTCGCCTCTGATTGTATTGTATTGCATGTATTGCCGCGCACAGACCCCAAGGGTCACTGCGTCGCAATACACTTAAGCTGAGTGTGGGTCCGAGGGCGCACATACAGATGATGTTTGCACTGGCGTCGGTGGGCCCCATGATCCCGGTCGCAGTCACGACCTCTGCGATCGTGGTCATTACGCCCCTGGATCTGATTAGTTTAGTGGTCTAGTTTAGGACTAATTTAGGAGTGTGATGTGTGATCTGAATTCATTTTGAGGACTAGTCTAGGATCTGATTATGGTAATTAAAGGGTTCGTCTCTTCAGCATAAATGTGTAAACTTACAAAGTTCTTGTAAAAACAAGTAACTTTGCAATTTGCGTTTTGTTAAAAATCCTTTCCGTTCTCAACAAAGAGAAGGATTTTTAATTTTATAGTTTACTGCTCATTGCTTAAGTTGTTCTCCTAGGCAAGCAGTGCAGCTCTTACAAGCTGTTTGCTATAGAGCTTGTAAATGCTGCTCTGAAGCTGGTTGGATTACTGGATCCAGTGACCCTGTGTCCCTCTAATGGTGCAGAGATACAGCTGTCTCTGCTAACAGCATCGGACCAGTGTCTCTACCAAGCCACCGGCCCAAAATGTCAGTCTTTCAGAGCGCACCTCCTGGCAAGCAGGGAGTCGGAAGCTAGCGGAGCGTTGCGTTCTTGAAGACTGATCTGGATCTAAATTTATTTAAGTGTCTGATGGAGTCTGAATTCTTTTTGGTGTCTGAATTAGTTTTAGGGTCTGATCTGGGGTTTATAATATTTTTTTGGTCTAATCTGGAGTCTAAATTAATTTTGGGGTTCAGTCTTGTTTGTCAGGGGTCTACATTAATTTTTCAGTCTATTCTGGGGTATAAATTAATTTTGAGGCCTAGTTTAGTCTTTCTCTGTTTTAAACTCATTTTAAATTCTTAATTAATTTTAGGGTCCGGACTAAAGTCTAAATCAATCTAAGATCCTGGTCGGAGATCTAAAATTAATGGTGAAGTCTGGATTTATTTTAGGGTCTGATCTGGGGGTCTAAATTACTTTTAGGGTCTAGGTTTGGGGATAAATTAATTTTGGGGACTGGTCTGGTTGGTCTGAGGTCTAAGTTAATTTTTAAGTCTAATCTAAGGTCTAAATTAATTTTAAGGTTTAGTCTGCAGTCTAAATCTTAGTTGATTGGGGGTTTCAATTTATTTTGTAGCTTGGGGTCTGAATGTATTTTCTACTTATGCAGCTATTTGTGTGTGACATTATTATGCAAGTCCTGTAAAGTGGTTTTCTTTTTGTTTTTACTGTCAATGTACGCTTACCCTAAATCTGGCAAGTGCCCAAGGTAAGGTGGGGGGGGGGCACTAAGAAAAACCTATCGCTCTGTACAGTTTTCAGTAATTTATACAATATACAGGCTGCAAACAGAATAGGGCATGATACCACAAGTTCAGTCTTTTTGTTCAGTCTTCCAATGGCAGGAGCAGTGCCAATTCTACAGTGCACTAATATGCCAAGACATTCTCCATTATCACACAAGTCACTAATATAATTAAACAGTGATATCTGGTATGTCCACACCCCGGTGTGTATACCTTCTCCAACAGGTGTGGTGTTTATATTTGCGGAAATAACTGGCACGCTGGGACACGGCCAAAGCAGGTAACACCTACTATACATGGGGGTCACAGGCACAGTTATATGCTTGATGAGTTTACTACTATATAAAAAATCAGGAAGTATTTTATGAAACCTAATAAAATCATATTCCTGCCCATAAGGGCGGTATTATAGTAGTTATATTCTTGTACATAGGGGCAGTATTATAGTAGTTATATTCTTGTACATAGGGGCAGTATTATAGTAGTTATATTCTTGTACATAGGGGCAGTATTATAGTAGTTATATTCTTGTACATAGGGGCAGTATTATAGTAGTTATATTCTTGTACATAGGGGCAGTATTATAGTAGTTATATTCTTGTACATAGGGAGCAGTATTATAGTAGTTATATTCTTGTACATAGGGAGCAGTATTATAGTAGTTATATTCTTGTACATAGGGGCAGTATTATAGTAGTTATATTCTTGTACATAGGGAGCAGTATTATAGTAGTTATATTCTTGTACATAGGGGCAGTATTATAGTAGTTATATTCTTGTACATAGGGGCAGTATTATAGTAGTTATATTCTTGTACATAGGGAGCAGTATTATAGTAGTTATATTCTTGTACATAGGGGCAGTATTATAGTAGTTATATTCTTGTACATAGGGGCAGTATTATAGTAGTTATATTCTTGTACATAGGGAGCAGTATTATAGTAGTTATATTCTTGTACATAGGGGCAGTATTATAGTAGTTATATTCTTGTACATAGGGAGCAGTATTATAGTAGTTATATTCTTGTACATAGGGGCAGTATTATAGTAGTTATATTCTTGTGCATAGGGAGCAGTATTATAGTAGTTATATTCTTGTACATAGGGGCAGTATTATAGTAGTTATATTCTTGTACATAGGGGCAGTATTATAGTAGTTATATTCTTGTACATAGGGAGCAGTATTATAGTAGTTATATTCTTGTACATAGGGGCAGTATTATAGTAGTTATATTCTTGTACATAGGGGCAGTATTATAGTAGTTATATTCTTGTACATAGGGAGCAGTATTATAGTAGTTATATTCTTGTACATAGGGGCAGTATTATAGTAGTTATATTCTTGTACATAGGGAGCAGTATTATAGTAGTTATATTCTTGTACATAGGAGCAGTATTATAGTAGTTATATTCTTGTGCATAGGGGGCAGTATTATAGTAGTTATATTCTTGTACATAGCAGCAGTATTATAGTAGTTATATTCTTGTACATAGGGAGCAGTATTATAGTAGTTATATTCTTGTGCATAGGGGGCAGTATTATAGTAGTTATATTCTTGTACATAGGAGGCAGTATTATAGTAGTTATATTCTTGTACCTAGGGGGTAGTATTATAGTAGTTATATTCTTGTACATAGGAGCAGTATTATAGTGGTTATATTCTTGTACATAGGGGGCAGTATTATAGTAGTTATATTCTTGTACATAGGGGGCAGTATTATAGTAGTTATATTCTTGTACATAGGGGCAGTATTAGAGTAGTTATATTCTTGTACATAGGGGCAGTATTAGAGTAGTTATATTCTTGTACATACAGTGCTGACCAAAAGTATTGGCACCCCTGCAATTCTGTCAGATAATACTCAGTTTCTTCCTGAAAATGATTGCAATCACAAATTCTTTGGTCTTATTCTCTTCATTTAATTTGCTTGCAAGGAAAAAACACAAAAGAGAATGAAGCAAAAATCAAATCATTGATCATTTCACACAAAACTCCAAAAAAGGGCCAGACAAAAGTATTGGCACCCTCAGCCTAATACTTGGTTGCACAACCTTTAGCCAAAATAACTGCGAACAACCGCTTCCGGTAACCATCAATGAGTTTCTTACAATGCTCTGCTGGAATTGTAGACCATTCTTCTTTGGCAAACTGCTCCAGGTCCCTGATATTTGAAGGGTGCCTTCTCCAAACTGCCATTTTGAGATCTCTCCACAGGTGCTCTATGGGATTCAGGTCTGGACTCATTGCTGGCCACCTTAGAAGTCTTTCTTTCTCTAAAACCATTTTATAGTGCTTTTGGAAGTGTGTTTTGGGTCATTGTCCTGCTGGAAGACCCATGACCTCTGAGGGAGACCCAGCTTTCTCACACTGGGCCCTACATTATGCTGCAAAATTTGTTGGTAGTCTTCAGACTTCATAATGCCATGCACACGGTCAAGCAGTCCAGTGCCAGAGGCAGCAAAGCAACCCCAAAACATCAGGGAACCTCCACCATGTTTGACTGTAGGGACCGTGTTCTTTTCTTTGAATGCCTCTTTTTTTTCCCTGTACACTCTATGTTGATGCTTTTTCCCAAAAAGCTCTACTTTTGTCTCATCTGACCAGAGAACATTCTTCCAAAACGTTTTAGGCTTTCTCAGGTAAGTTTTGGCAAACTCCAGCCTGGCTTTTTTATGTCTCGGGGTAAGAAGTGGGGTCTTCCTGGGTATCCTACCATACTGTCCTTTTTCATTCAGACACCGACGGATAGTACGGGTTGACACTGCTGTACCCTCGGACTGCAGGGCAGCTTGAACTTGTTTGGATGTTAGTCGAGGTTCTTTATCCACCATCCGCACAATCTTGCGTTGAAATCTCTCGTCAATTTTTCTTTTCCGTCCACATCTAGGGAGGTTAGCCACAGTGCCATGGGCTTTACACTTCTTGATGACACTGCGCACGGAAGACACAGGAACATTCAGGTCTTTGGAGATGGACTTGTAGCCTTGAGATTGCTCATGCTTCCTCACAATTTGGTTTCTCAAGTCCTCAGACAGTTCTTTGGTCTTCTTTCTTTTCTCCATGCTCAATGTGGTACACACAAGGACACAGGACAGAGGTTGAGTCAACTTTAATCCATGTTAACTGGCTGCAAGTGTGATTTAGTTATTGCCAACACCTGTTAGGTGCCACAGGTAAGTTACAGGTGCTGTTAATTACACGAATTAGAGAAGCATCACATGATTTTTCAAACAGTGCCAATACTTTTGTCCACCGCCTTTTTTAGGTTTGGTGTGGAATTATATCCAATTTGGCTTTAGGACAATTCTTTTTGTGTTTTTTTCATTGAAGACAAATTAAATGAAGAGAATAATACCAAAGAATTTGTGATTGCAATCATTTTCAGGAAGAAACTGAGTATTATCTGACAGAATTGCAGGGGTGCCAATACTTTTGGCCAGCACTGTAGAGGGCAGTATTATAGTGGTTATATTCTTGTACATAGGGAGCAGTATTATAGTAGTTATATTCTTGTACATAGGAGCAGTATTATAGTAGTTATATTGTTGTACATAGGGGCAGTATTATAGTAGTTATATTCTTGTACATAGGGGGCAGTATTATAGTAGTTATATTCTTGTGCATAGGGGGCAGTATTATAGTAGTTATATTCTTGTACATAGAAGGCAGTATTATAGTAGTTATATTCTTGCACATAGGGGCAGTATTATAGCAGTTATATTCTAGTACATAGGGGGCAGTATTATAGTAGTTATATTCTTGTACATAGGGGGCAGTATTATAGTAGTAGTTATATTCTTGTACATAGGAGCAGTATTATAGTAGTTATATTGTTGTACATAGGGAGCAGTATTATAGTAGTTATATTCTTGTACATAGGGAGCAGTATTATAGTAGTTATATTCTTGTACATAGGAGCAGTATTATAGTAGTTATATTCTTGTACATAGGGGCAGTATTATAGTAGTTATATTCTTGTACATAGGAGCAGTATTATAGTAGTTATATTCTTGTACATAGGGGGCAGTATTATAGTAGTTATATTCTTGTACATAGGGGCAGTATTATAATAGTTATATTCTTGTACATAGGGGGCAGTATTATAGTAGTTATATTCTTGTACATAGCAGTAGTATTATAGTAGTTATATTCTTGTACATAGGGGGCAGTATTATAGTAGTTATATTCTTGTACATAGGGGCAGTATTATAGTACTTATATTCTTGTACATAGGGACAGTATTATAGTAGTTACTAGCTATTGAACCCGTTCTACGCCCGGGTGGCGAGCATTTTTATTGGTATATGGTCTCCCATGCTGGTATGTGCTGCCCCCCTCCTTGTATTCGTGCTGCCCCCATCCTGTCCCCACCATCCAATCCTGGTATGCGTGGTACCCCTCACCCCCAATCCTGGTATGCGTGGCACCCCTCATCCCCAATCCCATTATGCGTGGCACCCCTCATCCCGGTATGCGTGGCACCCCTCACCCCCAATCCCGGTATGCGTGGCACCCCTCACCCCTAATCCCGGTATGCGTGGCACCCCTCATCCTTATCCTGGTGTTTATGGTATCCCTCATCCTGGTATGCATGGTACCCCTTCCCTCATCCCTATCCTGGTGTGTATGGTATCCCTCATCCTGGTATGCATGGCACCCCATCCCTCATTCCCAATCCCGGTATGCGTGGCACCCCTCATCCCCAATTCCGGTATGCATGGCACCCCTCACCCCGGTATGCGTGGCACCCCTCATCCCCAATCCCATTATGCGTGGCACCCCTCATCCCGGTATGCGTGGCACCCCTCACCCCCAATCCCGGTATGCGTGGCACCCCTCACCCCTAATCCCGGTATGCGTGGCACCCCTCATCCTTATCCTGGTGTTTATGGTATCCCTCATCCTGGTATGCATGGTACCCCATCCCTCATCCCTATCCTGGTGTGTATGGTATCCCTCATCCTGGTATGCATGGCACCCCATCCCTCATTCCCAATCCCGGTATGCGTGGCACCCCTCATCCCCAATCCCGGTATGCATGGCACCCCTCACCCCGGTATGCGTGGCACCCCTCATCCCCAATCCCAGTATGCCTGGCACCCCTCATCCCCAATCCCGGTATGCGTGGCGACCCTCACCCCCAATCCCGGTATGCTTGGCACCCCTCACCCGGGTATGCGTGGCACCCCTCATCCCTATCCTGGTATGTATGGCACCCCTCATCACTATCCTGGTGTGTATGGTATCCCTCATCCTGGTATGCATGGTACCCCATCCCTCATCCCGGTATGCATGGCACTCCATCCCTCATCCCCAATCCCGGCATGCGTGGCACCCCTCATCCCCAATCCTGGCATGCGTGGCACCCCTCATCCCCAATCCAGGCATGCGTGGCACCCCTCACCCCCAATCCTGGTATGCGTGGTACCCCTCACCCCCCAATCCTGGTATGCGTGGTACCCCTCACCCCCAATCCTGGTATGTGTGGTACCCCTCACCCCCAATCCTGGTATGTGTGGTACCCCTCACCCCCCAAATCCTGGTATGTGTGGTACCCCTCACCCCCCCAATCCTGATATATGCATGGTCCCCTCACTCCACAATCCTGTTATGTGTGCCCCTCTCATCCCTTTCACACTGTACACACATACAAAAAAAATAGACAGTTATACTCATCTTTCTTCTCTGTACTCCAGCGCTGCTGCGTCCTCTCTGCCGGAGGCCGGGGGACGAGTGCGGCGCCGGAGCACCGCGCTGTCCGGCGCCATTTTGCTGAAGACACACTGCAAATGTGTCTTCAGTAAAATGGCGCCAGATAGCGCAATGCGCACGTGCCGGTCCGACGTCTTCACTCCGCCCCTGGTCTCCAGCGAAGAGGCGCCACGGCAACGCTCCTCCCGGTCAGGTAAGTATGTAAGTATGGCGCTGGAGATCGCAGTATGCATTCAGTGTCTACGCATACCGCGATATCCGGCGCCATATACTCCTCTTACCTGTAATCAGGATTATAATGAGGGCAATCTGGGCTGCCGCCCGGGGCCCCGCACCTCCAGGGGGCCCGGGGCTCCGGGGCGTCTATGGCCAGATTGCCCTCATTATATGTGCGGCGCCCCGGCTCATACTGGCAGACAGTGGCGGGGGGGCCCCCGGACAGCTCCTCCAGCAGCTACACACGGTCGCTACTTCTTCTTTGGCCGGGCCAGCACTGCAGCAGTTAACTTCCGTGTGCTGGCCCGACCGCATCATCGCTAGCAGACACGGCCCTGTGCGTGGCCGTATCTCCTAGCTGTGACGTCACGCAAGTGCGCGCCCGGCCTGCACTGCTGCACCGGAGAGGAGCAGGAGGACAGGAGCCGAGCCGGGGGATTGTGAGTGTGTGTGAGTGTGTGAGAGTGTGTGAGATTGAGTGTGTGTGTGTGCAGGTAGATATCATTGTGTGATGTCTGTTTATATGTATTTTTGTGTTTCAAATGTGTTTATGCATGTATATATTTATATGTCTGTATATGTTTGTGTGTGTGCGTGACTGCGTGCGGCCTCCTACTGAGTATAGATGGCGCCGTGCGGCCTCCTTCTGTTTCTGGGGGGGGCGCTGTGCGGCCTCCCGCTGTATATAGATGGCGCCGTGCGGCCTCCCGCTGTGTATAGATGGCGCCGTGCGGCCTCCCGCTGTGTATAGATGGCGCCGTGCGGCCTCCTGCTGTGTATAGATGGTGCTGTGCGGCCTCCTGCTGTGAATAGATGGCTACGTGCGGCATCCTGCTGTGTATAGATGGCTATGTGCGGCCTTCTGCTGTATATAGATGGCTACGTGCGGCCTCCCGCTGTGTATAGATGGCTACGTGTGGCCCCCTGCTGTGTATAGATGGCTATGTGCGGCCCCCTGCTGTGTATAGTTTGCGCTGTTCGGCCTCCTGCTGTGTATAGATGGCTACGTGCGGCCTCCCGCTGTGTATAGATGGCTATGTGCGGCCTCCTGCTGTATATAGATGGCTACGTGCTGCCTCCCGCTGTGTATAGATGGCTACGTGCGCCCCCCTGGTATGTATAGATGACGCTGTGTGGCCTCCTGCTGTGTATAGATGGCTACGTGCGGCATCACGCTGTGTACAGATGGCTATGTGTGGCCTCCTGCTGTAGATAGATGGCTATGTGCGGCCTTCTGCTGTATGTAAATGGCTATGTGCGGCCCCCTGCTGTGTATATATGTCGCCGTGTTGCCTCCTGCTGTGTATAGATGGATAGTGGCCTCCTGCTGTGTATAGATGGCTATGTACTGCCTCCTGCTGTATATAGATGGCTACGTGCAGCCTCCCGAAGTGTATAGATGGCGCCGTGCGACCTCCTTCTGTCTCTGGGGGGGCGCTGTGCGGCCTCCCTCTGTGTATAGATGGCGCCGTGCAGCCTCCCGCTGTGTATAGATGGCGCCGTGCGCCCTCCCGCTGTGTATAGATGGCGCCCTGCGGCCTCCTGCTGTGTATAGATGGCGCCGTGCGGCCTCCTGCTGTGAATAGATGGCTACGTGCGGCATCCTGCTGTGTATAGATGGCTATGTGCGGCCTTCTGCTGTATATAGATGGCTACGTGCGGCCTCCCACTGTGTATAGATGGCTATGTGCGGCCCCCTGCTGTGTATAGATGGCTACGTGTGGCCCCCTGCTGTGTATAGTTTGAGCCGCTTGGCCTCGTGCTGTGTATAGATGGCTACGTGCGGCCTCCCGCTGTGTATAGTTGGCTATGTGCGGCCTCCTGCTGTATATAGATGGCTACGTGCTGCCTCCCGCTGTGTATAGATGGCTACGTGCGGCCCCCTGCTATGTATAGATGACGCCATGCGGCCTCCTGCTGTGTATAGATGGCTTACGTGCGGCCTCACGCTGTGTACAGATGGCTATGTGTGGCCTCCTGCTGTAGATAGATGGCTACGTGCGGCCTTCTGCTGTATGTAGATGGCTACGTGCGGCCCCCTGCTGTGTATATATGTCGCCGTGCAGCCTTCTGCTGTGTATAGATAGCTACGTGTGGCCTCCTGCTGTGCATAGATGGCTATGTACGGCCTCCTGCTGTATATAGATGGCTACGTGCGGCCTCCCGCTGTGTATAGATGGCTGCGTGCGGCCTCCCGCTGTGTATAGATGGCTACGTGCGGCCTCTCGCTGTGTATAGATGGCTACGTGCGGCCTCCCGCTGTGTATAGATGGTTACGTGCGGCCTCTTGCTGTGTATAGATGGCTACGTGCGGCCTCCCGCTGTTTATAGATGGCTACGTGCGGCCTCCCGCTGTGTATAGATGGCTATGTGCGGCCTCCCGCTGTGTATAGATGGCTACGTGCGGCCTCCTGCTGTGTATAGATGGCTACGTGCGGCCTCCCGCTGTGTATAGATGGCTACGTGCGGCCTCCCACTGTATCTGGGTGGCACCGTGTGGCCTCCCGCTGTGTATAGATGACACCATGTTGCCTCCTGCTGTGTATAGATGGCGCCGTGCGGCCTCCTGCTGTGTATAGGTGGCGCCGTGCGGCTTTCTGCTGTGTATAAATGGCGCCGTGCGGCCTCCTGCTGTGTATAGATGGCACAGTGCGGCCCCCTGCTGTGTATAGATGGCACCGTGCGGTCTCCCGCTGTGTATAGATGGCACCGTGCGGCCTCCTGCTGTGTATAGATGGCTACGTGCGGCCCCCTGCTGTGTATATATGGCACGTGCGGCCCCCTGCTGTGTATAGATGGCACAGTGCGGCCTCCTGCTGTGTATAGATGGCACCGTGCGGCCCCCTGCTGTGTATAGAGGGCACCGTTCGGCCCCCTGCTGTGTATAGATAGCACCGTGCGGCCCCCTGCTGTGTATAAATAGCACCGTGTGGCCCCCTGCTGTGTATAGATGGCTACGTGCGGCCTCCTGCTATATATAGATGGCTACGTGCGGCCTCCTGCTGTGTATAGATGGCTACGTGCGGCCTCTCGCTGTGTATAGATGGCTACGTGCGGCCTCCCGCTCTGTATAGATGGTTACGTGCGGCCTCTTGCTGTGTATAGATGGCTACGTGCGGCCTCCCGCTGTGTATAGATGGCTACGTGCAGCCTCCCGCTGTGTATAGATGGCTATGTGCGGCCTCCCGCTGTGTATAGATGGCTACGTGCGGCCTCCTGCTGTGTATAGATGGCTACGTGCGGGCTCCCGCTGTGTATAGATGGCGCCGTGCGGCCTCCCACTGTATCTGGGTGGCACCGTGTGGCCTCCCGCTGTGTATAGATGGCACCATGTTGCCTCCTGCTGTGTATAGATGGCGCCGTGCGGCCTCCTGCTGTGTATAGGTGGCGCCGTGCGGCTTCCTGCTGTGTATAGATGGCGCCGTGCGGCCTCCTGCTGTGTATAGATGGCACAGTGCGGCCCCCTGCTGTGTATAGATGGCACCGTGCGGTCTCCCGCTGTGTATAGATGGCACCGTGCGGCATCCTGCTGTGTATAGATGGCTACGTGCGGCGCCCTGCTATGTATATATGGCCGTGCGGCCCCCTTCTGTGTATAGATGGCACCGTGCGGCCTCCTGCTGTGTATAGATGGCACCGTGCGGCCCCCTTCTGTGTATAGATGGCACCGTGCGGCCTCCTGCTATGTATATATGGCCGTGCGGCCCCCTTCTGTGTATAGATAGCACCGTGCGGCTCCCTGCTGTGTATTGATAGCACCGTGCGGCCCCCTGCTGTGTATAGATGGCTACGTGCGGCCTCCCGCTATGTATAGATGGCTACGTGTGGCCTCCCGCTGTGTATAGATGGCTACGTGCGGCCTCCCGCTGTGTATAGATGGCTACGTGCGGCCTCCCGCTGTGTATAGATGGCTACATGTGCTCAATATTGAGTCATACAATTAATGTAAGGCTATGTGGCCACGATGCTCTTGATTTTTTTTGAGCGTTTCTGCATCTCCCTGGCAGAAAAAACGCATGCGGATTGTACATGCTTTTTTTATGCCAGGAACATGCAGAAATGAAGCGTTCTTCACATGCATTTCTGCATGCGGGTTGACAAGCGCTTTCCAAGCAATTTTAGCATCACTTGGAAAGTGCTTGACAACTTGGTCACACTATATAAATCCATGCAACCAGCATGGATTTATATAGTGTGACCGTAAAAGAATGGTAAAAAATAAAAAAGAAATATATACTTACCTTCTGATGGCCTGCCGATGTCACATGACTAAATGACGTCACGGCAGGTCCTTTTCAGACCATCGCGAGCTGATGGCAAGCCAGGAAGCATCGGATAAAGACACCGGGGGCCATCAGAAGGTAAATATAATATTTATTTTTTATTTTATTCTTTTTTTACAGGTTCTATGGTACCCAGGTCCAGAGGAGAGTCTCCTGTCCTCCACACCTGGGTACCATCCACACATTGAAATGCATGGAATCCGCATGTACAGATGCAGTGATGCGTAATCCATGCGTTCCAATGCAAGTCAATGGTGGCGAAAACGCCGCGCTTCCGCAAAATAATTGGTAATGCTGCGGATTTTTCCGCAATGATAATCCGCAGCGGAAATTTCCGCAGCATGTGCACTGCATGCGGATTATCATTGGGGAACATGGCAGGCCTTCTACCAAGCGTTTTTTAAGTGTTTCTGCAGCAGAATTGCCGCTGCGGAAACGCTTAAAGAACGCATAGTGGGCACACAGCCTAAAAAAAATTATTATAATTAATATTGTGCCAAATTAATTTCACGTGAACTATCACATGATCTATCACAGGGGATCATGTGACTTGTGATACATCAGCTGTGTGTGTGTTTGGGGGGGAGGGCCCGTGCCTTCTAAACTGCCCGGGGCCCTTGCTACTCTTAATCCACCCCTGCATACACACATATATATATATATATATATATATATATATATATATATACTACCGTTCAAAAGTTTGGGGTCACCCAGACAATGTTTTCCATGAAAACTCCTACTTTTATTTATCAAATGAGTTGCAAAATGAATAGAAAATATACTCCAGACACTGACAAGGTTAGAAATAATGATTTTTATTTGAAAGAATAATTTTCTCCTTCAAACTTTGCTTTGGTCACAGAATGCTCCTTTGCAGCAATTCCAGCATTGCAGACCTTTGGCGTTGTAGCTGTTAATTTGCTGAGGTAATCTTGAGAAATTTCCCCCCATGCTTCCTGAAGCCCCTTCCACAAGTTGGATTGGCTTGATGGGCACTTTTGGCGTACCATACTGTCAAGCTGCTCCCACAACATCTCAATGGGGTTGAGATCTGGTGACTGCGCTGGCCACTCCATTACAGATAGAATACCAGCTGCCTGCTTCTTCCCTGAATAGTTCATGCATAATTTGGAGGTGTGCTTTGGGTCATTGTCCTGTTTTAGGGTGAAATTGGCTCCAATCAAGCGCTGTCCACCGGGTATGGCATGGCATTGCAAAATGGAGTGATAGCCTTCCTTATTCAAAATCCCATTTACCTTGTACAAATTTCCCACTTTACCAGCACCAAAGCAACCCCAGACCATCACATTGCCTCCACCATGCTTGACAGATGGTGTCAGGCACTCTACCAGCATCTTTTCAGTTGTTCTGCGTCTCACAAATGTTCTTCTGTGTGATCCAAACACCTCAAACTTTGATTCGCCTGTCCATAAAACTTTTTTTTCAATCTTCTTCTGTCCAATGTCTGTGTTCTTTTGCCCATATTAATCTATTCCTTTTATTAGCCAGTCTCAGATATGGATTTTTCTTTGCCACTTTGCCCTGAAGGCCAGCATCCCGGAGTCACCTCTTCACTGTAGACGTTGACACTGGCGTTTTGCGTGTACTATTTATTGAAGAGGCCAGTTGAGGAGCTGTGAGGCGTCGATTTCTCAAACTAGAGGCTCTAATGTACTTGTCTTGTTGCTCAGTTGTGCAGCGGGGCCTCCCACTTCTCTTTCTACTCTGGTTAGAGCCTGTTTGTGCTCTCCTCTGAAGGGAGTAGTACACACCGTTGTAGGAAATCTTCAGTTTCTTGGCAATTTATCGCATGGAATAGCCTTCATTTCTAAGAACAAGAATAGACAGTTGAGTTTCACATGAAAGTTCTCTTTTTCTGGCCATTTTGAGAGTTTCATAAAACAAACAAATGTAATGCTCCAGATTCTCAACTAGCTCAAAGGAAGGTAAATTTTATAGCTTCTCAAATCAGCCAAACCGTTTTCAGCTGGGCTAACATACTTGTGTGGAACCAGAGGTCTGGTTGCCACAGTGATAGAAATATCACATCTGAGAGCAAGTGGGAGTTTCCTGGTCAGGAGCACTTAACATGCAACACCTCCTGTCCCAGACCAGATAGGGGAGGAGCCTGCCCTATATAAACTAGATCTGGGGCGGGGTTAGGAAGTGAAGTTCCAGACACAGGGAAAGCAACAGCTAGGAGCTCTGTAGGAGCAGGAGCTGAGTGCCAGGGACTGGAAGCAGATATAGCTCGCCCTGGCTGAAGAAACTACAACCGGACAACGGAGTCCGAGGCTGTGAGGATCTCTACGTCCAGCAGCAGAAACCAGCCGGCAGGGGATTCCAGGTCCTCTGGCCATAGAAGCCCGGAGGCTCAGTCACGAGCAAGGGACCAGCACCGCCATCGAGGAGCGGAGGCTATCAGATGGCCCCAAGTCACCAGCCATACGGGTGAGCACTACACGGTACACTCAGGGATGTGGGCTACTTCCACTCGCTTACAGCAAGGTAGCCAGGAAGAGTGCAGACAGACGGGGAGGCCTACAACTCCACCTGGCCAGGGGAACTCCTGTTTGTTCACAGACTGACCAGGCCTCTTATGCTAGCCAGTACTCCCGGGAGGGTCTGCCTTATCATCATCAGTAAAGACCCTGAACTGCACTGCAAAGACTCTGAGTCGTTCCTGCTACACCCGTGCACCATCACTCTCATCATCCACACTCACTGCCCTGAGGCTATACTCCTCCAGTGGGGAGTTGTCCCATCCTCTGCTGCGCACGCAACACCAGCCTCAGCAGTCTGCCTCGCAGCGGCGGTACACCCTGGCCGCAATCCACGGGTGGCGTAGTCGGACATTAACCTAAAACATATAAAAGACTGCCACTGGTTTGACCACCCTGAGCCACGGGACAGGGTCGCCGCCACGCGAAGACTACAACCCCCAGCATCCGCCAGAGACCCGGCTCCGGGTAACCCACACACGTGTACACACGGCCCAGGGGGCGCGTCAACTTTGGCGTAGTCGGCAGGATTTCGTGCCCGCAACCACCGGGTACTGCGTGCCTTCAAAAGACTGTCATACCTGCCATGGTGAAGTTTGCCGCCATCCGCAGCCGTTTTCCCGCCATCCGCAGCCGTTTTCCCGCCATCCGCAGTCGTTTTCCCGCCATTGGGCGCCATCTTCGGGACACCGTGCGGGAAGAAGAGGGGCGTGGACGCCGAAAGCGCGCGAGAGCTGAAGCCCCGCCCTACGTCCTGACGCTGCTCAAGGTCCTGGAAGGAGCCCAGCGGACGCCGACGTCATCAGCACGCGACGCAAGGTCCTGAACCCCGACTATCGCTTGTGGAGCCGCGGCCTACGGAGGAAGAGCAAAAAAAGGTAGGCCACGGTTAACTAGGGGGGCGGAAGATACCAGGAATGGAGGGAGCTCCCGCCGCCAGCGCGGCTGCTGCCGCAGTGATGCCGTTCACGATGCCATATGTCCCCGGAGCGGCATGGCTACCCCAGTACTCAGGGGAGTCACATACCCTGAGTGACTTTAAGGAAAGACTAAACAGCCTCTTCCAAGTATACCCCCTGACAAAAGAACAAAAAGTGAGCATCTTGGTGGACCAGTTAATCGGAGCAGCCCAAAGGGAGGTAAAGTCCTGGCCACCACGGGAGAAGGGGACTGTCAGAGAAATACTGGCCCGTCTAAAGGACACTTTTGATACCCGAACCTCAGCAGAGATTAAACTAAGATTTTACGGGTGCAAGCAACGGGCACAAGAAAGTATAAGGGACTATGCTTTGAACTTGCAGGAGGCCCTGAGAGCCATTAAGCAGGCAGACCCTGCAAGCGTGCGGAATGAAGAAAAGCTGTTGACTGAACAATTCATAGAGGGTCTACTGTCCAATGCCCACCGAACCCAATGGCTCTACAGGACCCTGATTTAGATTTTGCACAGTTCAAGGACAGAGCCATCCGGGTGCTCCGAGAACCGGCACCGGGTGGCACTGTAACCCACAGGCGCCCCGCTATCACTTATCCCAAGGAGGCGGCGCCCTTGTCTGCAGGGCCTGTGGGAGCTGATGCGCAGGCTTTGGACAACAATCCGGCTACAGACCTGCACCATCAGGTCCAAGAGCTAACCAAAAGCGTTGCCGCGCTAACCAGAACTGTGCAGTCTTTACAGGTCTCTCCTCCAGGAAAGATCCAGCTGGCATCCAGACCGGAGGATGTCCTGTGGCGCCGACAGAGGAGGATCCCATCGACCAGAGGGAGACCCAGCAACCGATACAACGAGGACGGACAACCCATCTGCCGCCGCTGCAATCAACCCGGACATATGGCAAGGTACTGTCATTTAAACGGGCACAACCTGGGGCAGAGGGCCAACCCCCAGGCATAAGATCATCAGGCCCGTCGAACTGGCGTGATAAATACGTAGAGGGACGTCCAGTCTTGCCTGTGGTACTGGATGGCATTCCTATGAGTACCCTACTAGACACCGGGTCACAGGTGACTACCATCCCTTATGTGCTTTTTAAGCGGTACTGGAATGACTCGGACATAACCCGCTACCCAGATGACGACCTGAGTATCATCGCCAGCAATGGTCAGCCAGTGCCGCAGGTGGGATTCAAAGAGGTGACCATTAAAATCGGTAAAGTTGAACTGGCGGCACAAGGACTGATTATTGTGGACATTGACTGTCATGAGAGTCACCCTAGAATAACCTTGGCAACTAACGTGATTGAAAATTGTCTTGCAGAGATAATTCTCATTTTACAGCAGGTTGCCATTGACGCGCCCCCTGGGCCTGTGCTGTGCAGGAAATACCCGGAGCCGGATCGCTGGGGGTTGTAGTCTCAGTGTGGCGGTGACCCGGTCTGTGCCCAGGGCGGTCAAACCAGTGGCAGTCTATTGGTATTGTAATTGTCCGACTACGCCACCCGTGGATTGCGGTCAGTGGGGACCGCCGCTGCGCTGCAGACCGCTGAGGCTGATGTTATATGCGCAGCCAAGAATGGGATGACTCCCCACGGGAGAAGTATTGCCTCAGGGCAGCTAGGGTGAATGATGGTAGTGATGGTGTGAGCGTCCCAGTAGTAATGGTGCTGGTGCGGCGATGAAACACAGAGATGTGTGGTGCAGTTCAGGGTCTTTACTGATGGTATAAAGCAGACCCTCCCGGGAGTACTGGTTAGCAGTAGGGGCCTGGTCAGTCTGTGAGCAAGCAGGAACTCCCCTGGCCAGGTGGAGTTGTAGGCCTCCCCGACTATCTGCACTCTTTCCTGGCTACCTTGCTCTATGTGGGTAGAAGTAGCCCACGTCCCTGAGTATACCGTGTGGTGCTCACCCGTATGGCCGGTGACATGGGGCTGCTCAGCTCCAGCCCCTGGTATTCAGCTACTGTTCCTACAGAGCTCCTGGTTCTTACTTTCCCTCTCCAGCTCTAACTGCTCTGCTTGTTCTGCAGGCTCTGTCTGACCTAATCCCGCCCCAGACCCAGTTTATAAGGGCAGATTCCTCCCCTCCCAGGTCTGGGTGGGCCGTGTTGCATGCTTAGGGCTCCTGACCAGAGAAACCTCCCACTTGCTCTCAGACATAATATCTCTATTACTGTGGTAACCAGACCCCTGGGGTGCCACATTCCCCCCTAGTAAATTTTAGTACTCCGGGACTAAACACATTTTTTTAAAGAAACATAAATACAGGGTATAACAATAACACAATAACATATTTACAAGAAGCTTTAGTTCTTTAAAGGTCACGGTGTGTCCGCAACCGGGTGTCCATATCACCCAAGGTGAAGCTTTAAGCGAAGTAGGGGACCTGTCCAAAGCAAACCCCTTGCGTTGGCCCTGGGCGTGGCTGCAAGGCTGGAGCTAGCTACTTTGGGCCGCAAGTAGGCCACGCCAGACAGGTTTTCTCTTCCGCGGCCGTCTTCGCAAGAGGCACCAAGGTGCAACTATCTACAAGAATTGTTCCCGTTATCCAGTGTCCATAACCTGTTAGTCCAAATAAATCTGCAGGGTAACTGAGAAACATAATTAATAACAGGCAACAAACATAAACCATAAATAGTTAAACAGATAAATTCACAGTGCATTAGTTTAGATTTTCCAGCGAGCGGGCATCTGACCTTTAGTGACTCTAGTGAACCTACGGAGCTCACTAACTGGTCCTGCACTACAGGGTGTAGGAGGTGTTATGGGCAAGCTGGGCAGCTGTCTTCGCACTCTTTGGCTCACTAGGGGCACGGCAGGCTCACTACTAGCAGAGGGTTGATTCTCCTGGTCTGCTGGTGTAGACTCTTCTGCCTCCTGGGCCGGCTGCTCTTCCAGCTCTACCTGGTCTTCTGTACGCACTTGAGGGGCTGGCTGGAGAAAGGTGAGGACGGGCACCACGATAGCGTTGTTTACTTGTGTCCAGGACCGGGGAAAGTCTCCGAGTACGGTGCTGATCATTTCCTCCTTTTCCTCTACGGGTTGAGGGTCTTCCTGATCTTCATCCGTGCTTTGCAACTTCTCGGGGCACTTTTTCAGGTGGTCTCTGGAGACAGTGGCTGTGGTCTCTCCTCCATCCTTGCTGATGACGTACACCTTTGGATTATTGTGGCTTGAGGGCAGTACGGTGTACGGGTCCTTTTCCCACTGGTCTTCCAACTTATGGAGCCGCCTTTTTCTTTTCAAGACCTGCTCTCCAGGTACCAGGGGAACAGCGGGAGTATGTTGGTTATAAGTCCTCTCCTGCTTTTCTCTTGATTGACAGAGACTTCGCTCGACGCTCTCCTGTACTTTCCGGTACTGTTGCTGCCGTTCTGTATCCCAGTCTGCTTCTGGTGAGGTGTCCTCGGGTATCAGGACTCCCATATCCAGGTCAACAGGCAGCTTACCAGGTCTTGCTCGCATTAGGTAAGCCGGGGTACAGTTGGTGAAACCTACCGGGATGTGGTTATACAGGTCCACCAGATCGGGCAGTTTCTCAGGCCACAGACTGCGTTCTTCCAGGGGCAATGTTTTTAGCAGATCTATCACCACCTGGTTCATCTTCTCGCAGAGTCCATTAGTTTGGGGGTGATAGGGCGTTGTTCTTATCTTCTTGCAACCATACAGGTTGCAGAACTCCTGGAAGACCTCCGCTTCGAAGGCTGGTCCTTGGTCCGTCAGCACTTGGTCCGGGTTCCCGTGTGGGTGGCAAAAGTGCAGCTGGAAGGCTCTGGCTGCTGTCTGAGCCATCAGGTCTTTGACAGGGACCGCCACCAGGAACCGGGAGTAGTGATCCACGATGGTTAGGGCGTAGACATACCCGCTTCTGCTTGGAGCCAGTTTAACATGGTCCAGAGCGACCAGTTCCAGCGGCTGCCTGGTGATGATGGGCTGCAGGGGAGTCCTCTGGCTGGCACGGTCCCTTCTTCTTCGATTGCACGGGCCACAGTCTCTACACCACCTCTCAATGGCTCCTCTCATGCCTATCCAGTAGAACCGTTCACGCAGCAGGAACTCCAGCTTCTTCCATCCGAAGTGCCCTGCCCCATTGTGGTAGGCCTCCAGCACCATAGCTGCGTCCCGTCTCGGTACCACCGCCTGCCAGATCAGTTCATGTGTCCGGGAATTGACCATTCTGCGGCACAACTTCTCCTTGTAGAGAAACAGTCTGCTCTTTTCCGTCCACAGTTGCTTGGTCTCTTCCGGAGCGTCTGGGTCCAGGCGGGCGTCAGCCTGGGTCAGCATCTCCTTCACCAGACGGACTGCGGGGTCACTGTCTTGCGTCTCCGCCAAGTTGTAGTGGGGTAAGGGGTAGCAGATCGCTGGCCCCTCACACGGTGGGAATACTGGGTAATCCCATGACGGTGAAACGCAGGGAGTTCGATCTCTTCCAATTCTTCAGGATCCTCCCCTTCGTCCGGTAGGTTTGGCATCCTGGACAGGGCGTCCACGTTGGTATTGGAGCGTCCTGCCCGGTACTTGATCGTGAACTCAAAATTGGACAGGCAGGCCATCCATCTCTGCTCCAGGGCACCCAGTCTTGCAGTGTTCAGGTGTGTCAACGGGTTGTTGTCCGTGTACACGGTGAACCTGGAAGAGGCAAGGTAATGCTTAAAACGTTCGGTTACTGCCCATACCACTGCCAGGAACTCTAGCTTGAACGAGCTGTAATTCTCAGGGTTTCTTTCCGTGGGTCGCAGTTTTCGGCTGGCGTAAGCAATTACCCGTTCTCTCCCCTGCTGGATCTGGGACAGTACGACTCCTAACCCGATGTTGCTTGCGTCCGTGTAGAAGATAAAGGGCTGGCTGTAATCAGGGTACGCCAGGATTTCATCCCCCGCGAGGGCCATCTTCAGCTGGCGGAAGGACTCCTCTTCCAGCTTTTCCCATTTGAAGGGTGGCTTCTGGTTTTTGGCCTTCCTGGACTGGCCTATCAGGAGGTCCTGCATAGGAGCTGCCTTCTTGGTAAAACCGGGAATGAATCTTCGGTAGTAGCCTACCAACCCGAGGAACTGCCGCAGTTCCTTTATGCTGGATGGTCTTGGCCAGTCCTTAATCACGGTGATCTTGTCAGGGTCGGGGGCAACTCCGTCAGCACTCACCACGTGTCCCAGGTACTGTACCTTTGGCTTCAGTAGATGACACTTTGAGGGTTTTACCTTTAGGCCATAGTTCGCCAGGGCTTCAAACACTTCTGCCAGGTGTTCCAGATGGTCCTCATAGGTCTTGGAATAGACGATGACGTCGTCCAGGTATAATAGGACCGTCTCGAAGTTCCGGTGTCCCAGACAGCATTCCATCAACCGTTGGAAGGTTCCTGGTGCGTTGCAGAGCCCGAACGGCATACAGTTAAATTCGCTGAGTCCCATCGGGGTGGTGAATGCGGTCTTCTCCCGGTCCGCCTCTGCTACAGGAACCTGCCAGTACCCGCTAGTGAGATCCAAAGTAGAGAAGAAGTTAGCAGATTTTAATGCAGCTAAGGACTCTTCTATCCTTGGTAACGGGTACGCATCTTTGTGTGTGATACGGTTGACCTTCCTGTAGTCTACACACATTCTCATGGTGTTGTCTTTCTTTTTCACTAAGACTAGTGGAGCTGCCCAGGGGCTACAGCTGTCCCTAATTACCCCAGCCTCCTTCGTGTCTTTTAGCATCCCCTTGGCGTGTTGATAGTGTGCAGGGGGTACGGGTCGGTATCTCTCCTTTATGGGAGGATGGTCTCCCGTTGGGATGTGATGTTCTACCCCCTTTACTCACCCAAAGTCTAGCGGGTGTTTGCTAAACACTCTCTCGTACTCTTGAACCACCCGATAGACTCCCTGTTTTTGGTGTGAGGGAGTGGAGTCAGTATCCAAATGCAGTTGCTGACACCAGTCCTCCATTGGTTTCTTAGAGCCGTTACCTTCCTCTGGTTGAGATGGAGGCAAGGGTTCCACGGCCTGTACAGAGTTCTGGTTGATGGTGAACAATTTGGCTAGCGTGGCATACCGGGGCAGGTATACTTCTCTCTCCCCGATATTGATGATGCGGACGGGCACCCTCCCATGGCGTACATCGACCACCCCCCGTACTGTCAAAATGGTGGGCCTACTGTCTGAGTAGACGGGTTCTACCATTGATTGGTAGTCTCTACCTCTTAGACCAATAGCTGCCCGACACCAAATCATCATCTCACTTTTTGGGGGCATGGCAATAGGGAACGGGTCACACATTCTCACGCTACCTATCTCACCACCAGATAGTTCCACTTGTTGCCGCTTCATCAGTGCCCGGATCTCTTTTTGGAGCACACGCTGCTGGCTGGAACTGGCATTCTTGGCAACCTGTTGCAAAATAAGAATCACCTCTGCAAGACAGTTTTTGATTACATTAGTACCTAGGGTTATTTTTGGGTGACTCTCGCGACGGTCAATGTCCACAGTGATAAGTCCTTGTGCCGGCAGTTCAACTTTACCGACCTTGATGGTCACCTCCTTAAATCCTATCTGTGGCACGGGCTGACCATTGCTAGCGATAATGCTCAGGTCGTCATCTGGGTAGCGGGTTATGTCCGAGTCATTCCAGTACCGCTTGAAGAGCACGTACGGGATGGTGGTGACCTGTGACACGGTGTCCAGTAGGGCACTCATAGGAATGCCGTCCAGTACAACAGGCAAGACCGGACGTCCCCCTACATATTGGTCACGCCAGCTCGATGGGCCTGATGATCTTATGACTGGGGGTTGGCCCTCTACCCCAGGTTGTGCCCGTTTAAATGACAGTACCTTGCCATATGTCCGGGTTGATTGCAGCGGCGGCAGATGGGTCGTCCGTCCTCGTTGTATCTGTCGCTGGGTCTTCCTCTGGCCGGTGGGGTCCTCCTCAGTCGGCGCCACGGGACGTCCTCCGGTCCGGATGCCAGCTGGATCTTTCCTGGAGAAGAGACCTGTAAAGACTTTTCAGTTCTGGTTAGCGCGGCAACGCTCTTAGTCAGCTCTTGGACCTGATGGTGTAGGTCTGTAGCCGGGTTATTGTTCAAAGCCTGCGCATCAGCTCCCACAGGCCTTGCAGACAAGGGCGCCGCGTCCTGGTGATAAGTGATAGCAGGGCGCCTGTGGGTCACAGCTCCACCTGGTGCCGGTTCTCGGAGCACCCGGATGGCTCTGTCCTTGAACTGTGCAAAGTCCAGGTCAGGGTCCTGTAAGGCCATTGCTCGCAACTGGGTTCGGTGGGCACTGCACAGTAGACCCTCAATAAATTGTTCGGTCAACAGCTTGTCTTCATTTCCCACGCTGTCAGGGTCTGCCTGCTTAATGGCTCTCAGGGCCTCTTGTAAGTTTAGAGCATAGTCCCTTATACTTTCATGTGCCCGTTGTTTGCACCCGTAAAATCTTAGTTTTATCTCGGCTGAGGTTCGGGTATCAAATGTGTCTTTCAGCCGGGCTAGTATCTCTCTGACAGTCCTCTTCTTCCCAGGTGACCAGGACTTTACCTCCCTTTGGGCTGCCCCGATTAACTGGGCCACCAGAATGCTCACTTTTTGCTCCTCTGTGAGGGGGTATACCTGGAAGAGGCTATCAAGTCTTTCCCTAAAGTCACTCAGGGTATGTGACTCCCCTGAGTACTGGGGTAGCCAGGTTGCCCCCGGGATATAGGGCATGGTGAATGACATGACTGCTGCAGCGGTTGCGCTGGCGGTGGCTGTGGCAGTGGAGCTCCCCTCGGTGTCCGATATCCTCCTTCCCCCCTAGTGGACCGTGGCCTACCTTGCGATGCTCTTCTTCCGTAGGCCGCGGCTCCGCAGTCGATCGTCGGGGTTGAGGACCTCGCGTCGCGCTCCGACATCAGCGTCGCTCTTCCTCCCTTCCAGGACCTTGCGCAGTGTCAGTGCGTGGGGCGGAGCTTCAGATCTCGCGCGCTTTCGGCGTCCACGCCCCTCTTCTTCCCGCGCGGCGTCCCGAAGATGGCGTTCGAAGGCGGGAAGCAGCTGCGGATGGCGGGAAGACGGCAGAAGACGGCGGGAAACGGTCCAAGAAGGCGTCCGATGGCGGGAAACGGCTCCGGACGGCGGGAAACTTCACCACAGGTAAGTGTAAAAGTCTCTTTTTCAGGCACGCAGTACCCGGTGGTTGCGGGCACGAAATCCTGCCGACTACGCCAAAGTTGACACGCCCCCTGGGCCTGTGCTGTGCAGGGGATACCCGGAGCCGGATCGCTGGGGGTTGTAGTCTCAGTGTGGCGGTGACCCGGTCCGTGCCCAGGGCGGTCAAACCAGTGGAAGTCTATTGGTATTGTAATTGTCCGACTACGCCACCCGTGGATTGCGGTCAGTGGGGACCGCCGCTGCGCTTCAGACCGCTGAGGCTGATGTTATATGCGCAGCCAAGAATGGGATGACTCCCCACGGGAGAAGTATTGCCTCAGGGCAGCTAGGGTGAATGATGGTAGTGATGGTGTGAGCGTCCCAGTAGTAATGGTGCTGGTGCGGCGATGAAACACAGAGACGTGTGGTGCAGTTCAGGGTCTTTACTGATGGTATAAAGCAGACCCTCCCGGGAGTACTGGTTAGCAGTAGGGGCCTGGTCAGTCTGTGAGCAAGCAGGATCTCCCCTGGCCAGGTGGAGTTGTAGGCCTCCCCGTCTATCTGCACTCTTCCTGGCTACCTTGATGTATGCGGGTAGAAGTAGCCCACGTCCCTGAGTATACCGTGTGGTGCTCACCCGTATGGCCGGTGACTTGGGGCCTTCTGTTAGCCTCAGCTTCACGATGGCGGTGCTGGTCCCTTGCTTGTGACCGTGCCTTCGGGTTTCTAAGGCCAGAGGACATGGAATCCCCTGCCGGTTGGATTCTGCTGCTGGATCTGGATGTCCCCACAGCCTCGGACTCCGCGTCCGGGTTAGTGTCTTCAACCAGGGCGAACTCTGCTCAGCTCCAGCCCCTGGTATTCAGCTACTGTTCCTACAGAGCTCCTGGTTCTTACTTTCCCTCTCCAGCTCTAACTGCTCTGCTTGTTCTGCAGGCTCTGTCTGACCTAATCCCGCCCCAGACCCAGTTTATAAGGGCAGATTCCTCCCCTCCCAGGTCTGGGTGGGCCGTGTTGCATGCTTAGGGCTCCTGACCAGAGAAACCTCCCACTTGCTCTCAGACATAATATCTCTATTACTGTGGTAACCAGACCCCTGGGGTGCCACACCATGAACACCAGATCCAGCCAGCAGCGTGTCCTACAAAAGGAGATCCGGGCGCTGATGAAACGGCAACAGGTGGAACTATCTGGTGGTGAGATTGGTAGCGTGAGAATGTGTGACCCGTTCCCTATTGCCATGCCCCCGAAAAGTGAGATGATGATATGGTGCCGGGCAGCTATTGGTCTAAGAGGTAGAGACTACCAAGCAATGGTCGAACCCGTCTACTCGGACAGTAGGCCCACCATTTTGACAGCACGGGGGGTTGTCGATGTACGCCATGGGAGGGTGCCCGTCCGCATCATAAATATCGGGGAGAGAGAAGTATACCTGCCCCGGTATGCCACGCTAGCCAAATTGTTCACCATAAACCAAAATTCTGTAAAGGCCGTGGAACCCTTGCCTCCGTCTCAACCAGAGGAAGGTAACGGCTCTAAGAAACAAATGGAAGACTGGTGTCAGCAGCTGCATTTGGGTACTGACTCCACTCCCTCACACCAAAAACAGGGAGTCTACCGGGTGGTTCAGGAGTACAAAAGAGTCTTTAGTAAACACCCGCTAGACTTCGGGCGAGTAAAGGGGGTAGGACATCACATCCCTACAGGAGACCATCCACCCATAAAGGAAAGATACCGACCTGTACCCCCTGCACACTATCAGCATGCAAAGGGGATGTTGCGAGACATGAAGGAGGCTGGGGTAATCAGGGACAGCTGTAGCCCCTGGGCAGCTCCACTAGTTCTAGTGAAATAGAAAGACAACACCATGAGAATGTGTGTAGACTACAGAAAGGTCAACCGAATCACACACAAAGATGCGTACCCGCTACCTAGAATAGAAGAATCTTTAGCTGCATTAAAACCTGCTAACTTCTTCTCCACTTTGGATCTTACTAGCGGGTGCTGGCAGGTTCCTGTAGCAGAGGCGGACAAGGAGAAGACTGCGTTCACCACCCCGATGGGTCTCAGCGAATTCAACTGTATGCCGTTCGGGCTCTGCAACACACCAGGAACCTTCCAGCGGTTGATGGAATGCTGTCTGGGACACCGGAATTTCGAGACGGTCCTGTTATACCTGGACGATGTCATCGTTTATTCCAAGACCATCTGAAACCCCTGCCAGAAGTGTTTGACGCCCTGACAAGCTACGGCCTAAAGGTGAAACCCTCCAAGTGTCATCTACTGAAACCAAAAGTACAGTACCTGGGACACGTGGTGAGTGCTGACGGAGTGGCTCCCGACCCCGATAAGATCACCGTGATTAAGGACTGGCCAAGACCCTCCAGTGTAAAGGAAGTGCGGCAGTTCCTCGGGTTGGTAGGCTACTACCGAAGATTCATTCCCAGTTTCACCAGAATGGCAGCTCCTATGCAGGACCTCCTGATAGGCCAGTCCAGGAAGGCCAAAAACCAGAAGCCACCCTTCAGGTGGGAAAAGCTAGAAGAGGAGTCCTTACGCCAGCTGAAGATGGCCCTCACAGGGGATGAAATCCTGGCATACCCTGACTACGGCCAGCCCTTTATCCTCCACACGGACGCAAGCAACATTGGGCTAGGAGCCATACTGTCCCAGATCCAGCAGGGGAGAGAACAGGTAATCGCTTACGCCAGCCGGAAACTACGGCCCACAGAAAGGAACCCTGAGAATTATAGCTCCTTCAAGCTAGAGTTCCTGGCAGTGGTGTGGGGAGTGACCGAACGTTTCAAGCATTACCTTGCCTCTTCCAAGTTCACCGTGTACACGGATAATAACCCGTTGACACACCTGGACACTGCAAAACTTGGTGCCCTGGAGCAGAGATGGATGGCCGCCTGTCCAACTATGAATTCACCATCAAATACCGGGCGGGACACTCAAATGCCAACGCGGATGCCCTGTCCAGAATGCCAAACTTACTGGACGGAGGAGAAGATCCAGAAGAACTAGAAGAGATCGAACTCCCTGTGTTCCACCGTCGTGGGATTACCCAGTATTCCCACCGCGTAAGGGACAGGCGCTCTGCTACGTTTAATCCCTTACCCCACTACGGCTGGGCGGAGACGCAAGACAGTGACCCCGCAGTCCATCTGGTGAAGGAAATGCTGACACAGGCTGATGCCCGCCTTGACCCAGACGCTCCGGAGGAGTCCAAGCAACTGTGGAAAGAGAAAAGTAAGCTGTTTCTTTACAAAGAGAAGCTGTGCGGGAGAGTGGTCAACTCCCGAACACATGAGCTGACCTGGCAGGTAGTGGTCCCGAGACGAGACGCGGCTATGGTTCTGGAGGCATACCACGACGGAGCAGGGCACTTCGGATGGAAGAAGCTGGAGTTCCTGTTGCGTGGACGGTTCTTCTGGGTAGGCATGAGAGAAGCCATCGAGAGATGGTGCAGAGACTGTGGCCCGTGCAACCTAAAAAGGAAGGACCGTGCCAGCCAGAAGACTCCTCTGCAGCCCATCATCACCAGGCAGCCACTGGAGCTGGTAGCTCTGGACCATGTGAAACTGGCTCCAAGCAGATCTGGGTACATCTACGCCCTCACCATCGTAGATCACTGCTCCCGGTTCCTGGTGGTGGTCCCTGTCAAAGACTTGACGGCTCAAACAGCAGCCAGAGCCTTCCAGCTGCACTTCTGCCGTCCACACGGGTATCCGGAGCAAGTGTTAACGGACCAAGGACCAGCCTTCGAAGCGGAGGTCTTCCAGGAGATCTGCAACCTGTATGGCTGCAGGAAGATAAGAACAATGCCCTATCACCCTCAGACCAACGGACTATGTGAAAAAAATGAACCAGGTGGTGATAGACTTTCTAAAAACATTGCCCCTGGAAGAACGTAATCTGTGGCCTGAGAAACTGCCTGATCTGGTGGACCTGTATAACCACATCCTGGTAAGTTCCACCAACTGTACCCCGGCTTACCTAATGAGAGCAAGACCTGGTAAGCTGCCTATTGACCTGGATATGGGAGTCCTGACACCTGAGGACACCTCGCCAGAGGCAGACTGGGATACAGAACGGCAGCAGCAGTACCGGAAAGTACAAGAGAGCGTCGAGCGAAGTCTGTCTCAAGCAAGAGAAAGGCAAGAGAAGATATATAACCAGCATGCTCCCGCTGTTCCCCTGGTACCTGGAGAGCAGGTCTTGAAGAGAAAGAGGCGGCTCCATAAGTTGGATGACCAGTTGGAGAAAGACCCGTACACCGTACTGCCTTCACGCCATGAGAATCCAAAAGTCTGTATAATCAGTAAGGATGGAGGAGAAACCACAGCCGTTGTCTCCAGAGACCACCTGAAAAAGTGTCCCGAGCAGCTGCAAAGCACTGACGAAGATCAAGAGAACCCTCAACCCGCAAAGGGAAGAAATGATCAGTACCGTACTCGGAGACTTTCCCCGGTCCTGGACTAAAATCAACAACACAGTCGTGGTACCCGTCCTCACCTTTCTCCAGCCAGCCCCTCAAGGGCCTACAGAAGAACAGGGAGTGTCAGAAGAGCAGCCGGCCCAGGAGGCAGAAGGATCCATACCAGCAGCCCAGGAGAATCAACCCTCTGCTAGTAGTGAGCCTGTCATGCCCCTAGTAAGCCAAAGAGTACGCAGGAAGCTGCCAGGCCTACCTGCAACACCTCCTACACCCTGTAGTACAGAGCCAGATAGTGGGTTAAGTAGGTCCACCAGGAGCACTAGAGGACAGATGCCCGCTCGCTGGAGAATCTAGAATGTAATGTGGATTAACCTGTAAATTGCAAATGCTGAAAATGGTTTATGTTTTTGTTGCCTGTTTAGTAATTATGTTCCTCTAGTTACCCTGCAGGTTTATTTGGACTGACAGGTTATGGACGCTGAATAACCGGAACTACATTGTAAATAGTTGCACTTGGTGCCTCTTGCGAAGACGGCCACGGAAGAAAAACCTGTCTGGCGTGGCCCCGTGTGGTCCAAAGTAGTGTGCTTCACCTTGCAGCCACGCCCAGGGCCAACGTTTGGGGTTTGCTTTGGACAGGTTCCCGCACCGTTCAAGACTTCACCTCATTGGGTGACATGGACACCCGGTCACGGACGCGCCGTGACCTCTAAAGACTAAACTTCTTGGACATATGTTGTTGTATTATTGTTTATACCCTGTTATGTTATGCTTTAAAAATGTGTTTAGTCCTGGAGTACTAAATTTCACCTGGGGGGAAAGTGGCACCCCAGGGGTCTGGTTGCCACAGTGATAGAAATATCACGTCTGAGAGCAAGTGGGAGTTTCCTGGTCAGGAGCACTTAACATGCAACACCTCCTGTCCCAGACCAGATAGGGGAGGAACTTGCCCTATATAAACTGGATCTGGGGCGGGGTTAGGAAGTGAAGTTCCAGACACAGGGAAAGCAACAGCTAGGAGCTCTGTAGGAGCAGGAGCTGAGTGCCAGGGACTGGAAGCAGATATAGCTCGTCCTGGCTGAAGACACTACGACCGAACAATGGAGTCCGAGGCTGTGAGGATCTCTAAGTCCAGCAGCAGAAACCAGCCGGCAGGGGATTCCAGGTCCTCTGGCCATAGAAGCCCGGAGGCTCAGTCACGAGTAAGGGACCAGCACCGCCATCGAGGAGCGGAGGCTATCAGATGGCCCCAAGTCACCAGCCATACTGGTGAGCACTACACGGTACACTCAAGGACGTGGGCTACTTCCACTCGCTTACAGCAAGGTAGCCAGGAAGAGTGCAGACAGACGGGGAGGCCTACAACTCCACCTGGCCAGGGGAACTCCTGTTTGTTCACAGACTGACCAGGCCTCTTATGCTAGCCAGTACTCCCGGGAGGGTCTGCCTTATCATCATCAGTAAAGACCCTGAACTGCACTGCAAAGACTCTGAGTCATTCACGCTACACCCGTGCACCATCACTCCCATCATTCACACTCACTGCCCTGAGGCTATGCTCCTCCCGTGGGGAGTTGTCCCATCCTCTGCTGCGCACACAACACCAGCCTCAGCGGTCTGCCTCGCAGCGGCGGTACACCCTGACCGCAATCCACGGGTGGCGTAGTCGGACATTAACCTAAAACATATAAAAGACTGCCACTGGTTTGACCACCCTGAGCCACGGGACAGGGTCGCCGCCACGCGAAGACTACAACCCCCAGCATCAGCCAGAGACCCGGCTCCGGGTAACCCACACACGTGCGCACACGGCCCAGGGGGCGCGTCACTTGCGCAAGGGTTTTCTAGGGTTTTCTAAACATTCATTAGCCTTCTTACACAGTTAGCAAACACAATGTACAATTAAAACACTGGAGTGATGGTTGTTGGAAATGGGCCTCTATTCACCTATGTAGATATTGCAATAAAAACAAAGACGTTTGCAGCTAGAATAGTCATTTACCGCATTAACAATGTATAGAGTGTATTTCTGATTCATTTAATGTTAGCTTCATTGAAAAAAAATGTGCTTTTCTTTAAAAAATAATGAAATTTCTAAATGACCCCAAACTTTTGAACGGTTATGTATATATACAGTTAGGTCCATATATATTTGGACAGAGACAACATTGTTCTTATTTTGGTTCTAGACATTACCACAATGAATTTTAAACAAAATAATTCAGATGCAGTTGAAGTTCAGACTTTCAGCTTTCATTTGAGGGTATCCACATTAAAATTGGATGAAGGGTTTAGGAGTTTCAGCTCCTTAACATGTGCGCTGCTTCCCGGCCACGGTGCTTAGGGCGCGCGCGCTCCCCCTCTCTTAAAGGGGCCGCGCGCGCCGTCCTAAGGAGTCCCCGGCCAATGGCCGGAGGACTTCACCATATATAAGGCACCTCCTCCAAAATGGAGGTGCCCGAGCAATGGTGTTGCAAAGCCTTCACTCTGCTTCAGCCCTCAGGTCCCGTTTCCAGTTACCTGCCAGTCACCTGTCAGATTACTGCCTGTTACCTGCCAGTCACCTGCCAGATTCCTGCCTGTTACCTGCCAGTCATCTGCCAGATTCCTGCTTGATACCTGCCAGATATCCGTTTACCTGCTTGCAAGCCTGCGGTCCGACGGTCTGCCTTCCGACACCTGTCAGTCTGTCTATGGACCAGCCTGCCCGCTCACCTGGGAGCGCTCATCTGCTACCTGCCTGCTAGCCTACCTGGAGGCTCCGCCGTCACTTGCCGTGACCACCTGCCTGTCCAGAGACTCTTGTCTGCTCACCTGGGAGCGCTCATCTGCTACCTGCATGCTAGCCTACCTGGAGGCTCTGCCGTCACCTGCTGTGACCACCTGCCTGTCCAGAGACTTTTCTCTGCTCACCTAGGAGCGCTCATCTGCTACCTGCCTGCTAGCCTACCTGGAGGCTCCGCCGTCACTTGCCGTGACCACCTGCCTGTCCAGAGACTCTCGCCTGCTCACCTAGGAGCGCTCACCTGCTACCTGCCTGTCCAGAGACTGTCCCTGTCACTTGCCGTGAGTACCTGCCCTTCTACCCAGAGACTGTCCCTGTCACTTGCCGTGACTACCTGCCCTTCTACCCAGAGACTGTCCCTGTCACTTGCCGTGACTACCTGCCCTTCTACCCAGAGACTGTCCCTGTCACTTGCCGTGATTACCTGCCCGTCTTCCCTGGGAGCCACCCGCTTCCTTACAAGGACCGCCCCCTTGTATAGTTGCTCAGAGGTTCCGCCTCCCAGACCCGTTACAGTTTGCTCGGGCCATGGAATCCGGTGGCACCCAAGCTCCCTCGCTCTCGGACCTATGTCATGAACTGTCCCGTCAGAGGTCCCAACAGGAGTCCATCCTGAGTCACCTGCGGAGTGTCAACTCTCGCCTGGACACTCTGTCTGCTCCACCTGCAACCACCGCTAGTGTCATGACTCGCAACCCGGCAGCGCCGCTGCCCACCAATACCATGGTATCCTGTCCCGGACCCCGGTTTTCTGCACCTCCTCGTTTCGGAGGTGACTCCGCTCAAGCTCGGGGCTTCATAAACCAGTGCACCCTGCACTTTGAACTCTTGTCCCACCAGTTTATCTCCGACCGGTCCAAAGTAGCCTTTATCATGTCCCACCTCACGGGGGAGGCTCTGGCTTGGCTAAATCCTCTGTGGGAGAGAGGAGATCCCCTGGTGTCCGACCTGCCAGCCTTTCTCACGGCTTTCCGGAAAGTCTTCGACGAACCCGGACGGAAGACCTCATCCGCATCGTCTCTGCTACGCCTCCGTCAAGGAGATCTCACCATGGGCCAATATGCCATACGGTTCCGTACCCTTGCTTCGGAGCTGGCCTGGGATAATGACGCTCTGGTGTCTGTCTTCTGGGAGGGTCTGTCCGGCCGTATTAAAGATGAACTCGCCGGTCGGGACATTCCTACCACTCTCGACGACTTAATAACACTTGCCACCCGGATTGACATCCGATTCCAGGAGCGCGCCAAAGAGGTCACCCGTGAGAGGAGGTTTCCACGTCTAGCCCCCACCTTCCAGAAACCCGTCACTCCCTCCGTTTCTCCCCAGGCACACTCACCTGAGCCTATGCAGGTCGACCAGACCAAGATGGTCAAAACCCGTCAAGACTTACGCCGTGCCGAGGGGAGCTGCTTCTACTGTGGCAGTAAGGAGCACCGGATCCGCTCCTGCCCAGAGAGGTCGGGAAACGCCTGTGTCTAGGATCGCCCAGAGAGGTCGCCCTAGACAAAAGTAAACCCTCTCCATCTCTGATGCTGTCAGTCTCTATCACCTGCGGAGAGAACCGCTATTTCGAACTGGCTCAACTTGACTCAGGAGCTGCTGGAAATCTCATTTCTCAGTCTCTGGTAGAGAAATACCGCATTCCCACCAAACCTCTGGCCGTACCTTTATCTGTCGCCGCCGTGGATGGGGGCCTCTTACCACATCCCATCCAACTCATCACCGAATCCATAACTCTGCAGGTGGGAATGCTGCATTCTGAGAGCATCTCCTTTCATGTTCTGCCTGGACTCTCTCACGCACTCTTGTTAGGCCTACCTTGGCTCCAGAAACATGCACCCGTGCTTGACTGGCAGACCGGAGAGGTCCTTCGCTGGGGACAGGACTGCCATAGGACTTGTCTAGTTCCCGTTCATCCTGCTCGTCCTTCTCCTACCCCAGTCAGTCTACCCGGTCTACCGGTTCCCTATTGGTCTTATGCGGATGTCTTCAATAAAAAAGAAGCAGAGACATTACCCCCTCATAGACCATACGATTGTCCAATCGACCTGATACCCGGCTCTACTCCTCCCCGTGGGCGTATCTACCCTTTGTCCGCAGCGGAGACCCGGTCCATGTCAGAATATATTGAGGAGAATTTGGCCTGGGGATTTATCCGGAAATCTACCTCCCCGGCGGGAGCAGGCTTCTTCTTCGTCAAAAAGAAGGACGGCTCACTCCGTCCATGCATAGATTATAGAGGCCTTAACCAGATTACAGTGAAGAATAAATACCCCCTCCCGCTCATTCCTGAATTATTTGACCGCCTGAGGGGGGCTAGAATCTTCACCAAACTGGATCTCCGTGGGGCGTATAACCTGGTCCGTATCCGTCAGGGGGATGAGTGGAAGACGGCATTCAACACCTGGGACGGCCACTATGAGTACTTTGTAATGCCCTTCGGTCTCTGTAACGCTCCTGCCGTCTTTCAAGAGTTGGTCAATGACATCTTCCGTGAACCTTCTCTACTCCTGCGTGGTGGTGTACCTGGACGACATCTTGGTCTTCTCTCCGGACCTTCCTACTCACCGGAGGGATGTTCGTCAGGTCCTGCTCAGGCTCAGGCAGAACCACCTCTTCGCTAAATATGAGAAGTGCATCTTTGAGCAGACCTCTCTTCCATTTCTGGGCTACATAATCTCTCAGACCGGCCTACAAATGGATCCTGAGAAACTGTCTGCCATCCAGAAGTGGCCCCGACCAGAGGGGTTGAAGGCTATTCAGCGGTTCCTGGGCTTCGCCAACTATTACCGCCTCTTCATACCGCACTTCTCTTCCCGGACTGCCCCTATCTCTGCGCTCAGTAATCCCAGAAGATGGTCGCCCGAAGCTGAGGAGGCCTTTCTTTCCTTAAAACAGGCCTTCTCCTCCGCCCCGGTGCTGCATCGTCCGGACGGCAACAAACAATTCTTCCTAGAAGTTGACGCTTCCTCCTCCGGAGCCGGGGCGGTACTTACCCAAAAGTCATCTTCCGGGAGAATGGTAACCTGCGTTTTTTTCTCCAAACTCTTCTCCTCTTCTGAGCGCAACTATTCTATTGGAGACCGTGAATTGTTAGCCATTAAGCTGGCACTGGAGGAGTGGCGTTACCTGCTCGAGGGGGCTCTTCACCCGGTAATAATTTACACGGACCACAAGAACTTGGCTTACCTTCAGAGCGCCCAGAGACTTAACCCGCGCCAAGCCCGGTGGTCCTTGTTTTTTGCCCGCTTTGATTTTGTTCTTCATTTTCGCCCGGCAGACAAAAACATCAAAGCTGACGCCTTGTCCCGATCCTTCCTGGTGTCTGATCTAGAGGAGGAACCTAAGCACATCATTGATCCCGCCAGAGTAATGCAAGTGGCTCCCGTGAATCTAAATCGTCTCCCTCCCGGTAAGACGTTTGTAACTGTACCTGATCGGAAGAAGGTCCTACACTGGGGTCATTCGTCTAAGCTAGCTGGCCACGCCGGTCAGAAGAAGACCCTCCAGCTTATTACCCGGCATTACTGGTGGCCTACCCTGCACAAGGATGTAATAGACTTTGTTTCTGCCTGTGTGTCCTGCGCCCGCAACAAAGTTCCGAGACACCTGCCAGCCGGTCGCCTTCTTCCTCTTCCAGTACCTGCTGCCCCGTGGCAGCATATTGCTATGGACTTTATAACGGATCTTCCTGTCTCTGCCGGTTGTACGGTCATTTGGGTGGTCGCTGATCGCTTCTCCAAGATGGCGCACTTCATTCCCCTGCCGGGTCTCCCGTCTGCACCCGAACTGGCTAAAGACTTTATCTGCCACATCTTCCGTCTCCATGGCCTGCCCCTCCACATCGTGTCAGATCGTGGGGTTCAGTTCACCTCACGCTTCTGGAGAGCCACATGTAAGTTGCTTGACGTCACTCTGGACTTCTCCTCCGCTTACCATCCACAATCCAATGGTCAAGTGGAGCGGATCAATCAGAACCTGACCAGTTACCTCCGGCACTTCGTTAATGCCCACCATTCGGACTGGGTGGATCTCCTACCATGGGCCGAGTTCTCTTACAATAATCACGAGAGCGAATCTTCCTCCAAATCCCCGTTTTTTGTAGTCTTCGGTCAGCATCCTCGGATCCCATTTCCCATCTCCACCTCGGTGGACAATCCGGCTGCGGAATCTCTCGTTCGCCGATCCGCACTCCTTCAGTCGTCCGAACGGATGAAAAAACACGCTGACAAGAAACGCCTGGATCCTCCACAATTCCGTCCTGGAGATAAAGTCTGGCTCTCGTCCAAATATGTCCGGCTCAAGATTCCCTCCTACAAGTTAGGGCCTCGGTTCATCGGCCCGCTGGAAGTTATCAAACAGATCAACCCGGTGGCCTATAAATTAAAACTCCCGGCCAACTTACGGATCCCTAACTCCTTCCATGTATCTCTCCTCATACCCGTGGTACTTAACTCTTTTTCCAAGTCTACAGGTACGCCTCCTGCTCCGGTTTCCGCTGAGAACAAGTTTGAGGTAGAGAACATTCTGGCCACCAAAAGGGTAAGAGGAAAAACCTTTTTTCTGGTAGATTGGAAGGGGTTTGGTCCTGAGGAGAGAACATGGGAGCCCCGGGAGAACATCCATGCCCCTCTCATCCTTGATAAATTTCTCTCTGGCCTAAAAAAAGGGGGGGCCTAAAGGGGAGGGTACTGTAGCGTCGGCGTCCCTGCCTCTCCGCTCTGTGCCCGGCGTCTTCCTCCCGCTCTGCTGGCAGCGCGCGCTGCTTCCCGGCCACGGTGCTTAGGGCGCGCGCGCGCTCCCCCTCTCTTAAAGGGGCCGCGCGCGCCGTCCTAAGGAGTCCCCGGCCAATGGCCGGAGGACTTCACCATATATAAGGCACCTCCTCCAAAATGGAGGTGCCCGAGCAATGGTGTTGCAAAGCCTTCACTCTGCTTCAGCCCTCAGGTCCCGTTTCCAGTTACCTGCCAGTCACCTGCCAGATTCCTGCCTGTTACCTGCCAGTCACCTGCCAGATTCCTGCCTGTTACCTGCCAGTCACCTGCCAGATTCCTGCTTGATACCTGCCAGATATCCGTTTACCTGCTTGCAAGCCTGCGGTTCGACGGTCTGCCTTCCGACACCTGTCAGTCTGTCTATGGACAAGGCTGCCCGCTCACCTGGGAGCGCTCGTCTGCTACCTGCCTGCTAGCCTACCTGGAGGCTCCGCCGTCACTTGCCGTGACCACCTGCCTGTCCAGAGACTCTTGTCTGCTCACCTGGGAGCGCTCATCTGCTACCTGCCTGCTAGCCTACCTGGAGGCTCTGCCGTCACCTGCTGTGACCACCTGCCTGTCCAGAGACTTTTGTCTGCTCACCTAGGAGCGCTCATCTGCTACCTGCCTGCTAGCCTACCTGGAGGCTCCGCCGTCACTTGCCGTGACCACCTGCCTGTCCAGAGACTCTCGCCTGCTCACCTAGGAGCGCTCACCTGCTACCTGCCTGCTAGCCTACCTGGAGGCTCTGCCGTCACTAGCCGTGACCACCTGCCTGTCCAGAGACTGTCCCTGTCACTTGCCGTGAGTACCCGTCCTTCTACCCAGAGACTGTCCCTGTCACTTGCCGTGATTACCTGCCCTTCTACCCAGAGACTGTCCCTGTCACTTGCCGTGACTACTTGCCCTTCTACCCAGAGACTGTCCCTGTCACTTGCCGTGATTACCTGCCCGTCTTCCCTGGGAGCCACCCGCTTCCTTACAAGGACCGCCCCCTTGTATAGTTGCTCAGAGGTTCCGCCTCCCAGACCCGTTACAAAAGTAATGATGGCCACTCGTTTTTCTTTACTTAGCTGCTTTTTTCTTGCCATAATACAAATTCTAACAGTCTATTCAGTAGGACTATCAGCTGTGTATCCACCAGACTTCTGCACAACACAACTGATGGTCCCAATCCCATTTATAAGGCAAGAAATCCCACTTATTGAACCTGACAGGGCACACCTGTGAAGTGAAGACCATTTCCGGTGACTACCTCTTGAAGCTCATCAAGAGAATGCCAAGAGTGTGCAAAGCAGTCATCAAAGCAAAAGGTGGCTACTTTGAAGAACCTAGTACATAAGACATATTTTCAGTTGTTTCACACTTTTTTGTTAAGTGTAACGGGTCTGGGAGGCGGAACCTCTGAGCTACTATACAAGGGGGCAGTCCTTGTAAGGGAGCGGGTGGCGACCAGGGAAGACGGGCAGGAGGTCACAGCAGGTGACCGGGACAGTCTCTGAGTGAACGGGCTGGAGGTCACGGCAAGTGACCGGGGCAGTCTCTGGATGAACGGGCTGATGGTCACGGCAAGTGACCGGGGCAGTCTCTGAATGAACGGGCAGATGGTCACGGCAAGTGACCGGGGCAGTCTCTGAATGAATGGGCAGATGGTCACGGCAAGTGACCGGGGCAGTCTCTAGGTAAAGGGTTGGTACGACCTGTGGCGGCTGATGATAGACGTGAGCTCCCAGGTGAGCAGGCGAGAGTCTCTGGATGAACGGGTGGTCACAGCATGTGACGGCGGAGCCTCCAGGAAGACCAACAGACAGGTAGCAGATGAGCGCTCCCAGGTGAGCGGGCAGAAGTCTCTGGACAGGCGGGTGGTCACAGCACGTGACGGCAGAGCCTCCAGGTAGGCTAGCAGACAGGCAGCAGAAGAGCGCTCCCAGGTGAGCGAGCAGGAGTCACAGGACAGGCAGGTGGTCACAGCACGTGACGGCGGAGCCTCCAGGTAGACTAGCAGGCAGGTAGCTGGTGTATGCTCCCAGGTGAGCGGGCAAGCTGGTCCATAGACAGACTGACAGGAGTTGGAAGGCAGACCGTCGGACCTCAGGCTAGCAGGCAGGTGGCTGATAATCAGGCAGGAATCTGGCAGGTAACTGGCAGGTAACTGGCAGGTAACTGGCAACGGGACCTGAGGGCTGAAGCAGAGTAGTGAACAGTGCAACAACATTGCTCGGGCACCTCCATTTTGGAGGAGGTGCCTTATATATGGTGAAGTCCTCCGGCCATTGGCCGGGGACTCCTTAGGACGGCGCGCGCGGCCCCTTTAAGAGGGAGGGAGAGCGCGCGCGCGCGCCCTAAGCACAGTAGCCGGGAAGGAGCGCGCGCTGCCAGCAGAGCGGGAGGAGGACGCCGGGCACGGAGCAGGGAGGTGAGGGGAACAGCGTCCCTGCCTGGCAGAGGGCAGGGACGCCGGCGCTACAGTACCCCCCCCTTTAGGCCCCCCCTTTTTTAGGCCAGACAGAAATTTAGCTAGGATAAGAGGGGCATGGATGTTCTCCCGGGGCTCCCACGTTCTCTCCTCAGGACCAAACCCCCTCCAATCTACTAGAAAAAAGGTCTTTCCTCTTACCCTTTTGGTGGCAAGAATGTTCTCTACCTCAAACTCGTCCTCAGCAGAAACCGGAGCAGGAGGCGTACCTGTAGACTTGGAAAAAGAGTTAAGTACCACAGGTTTGAGGAGAGATACATGGAAGGAGTTAGGGATCCGTAAGTTGGCCGGGAGTTTTAACTTATAGGCCACCGGGTTGATCTGACTGATGACCTCCAGAGGACCGATGAACCGAGGCCCTAACTTGTAAGAAGGTATCTTGAGTCGGACATATTTAGATGAGAGCCAGACTTTATCTCCAGGATGAAATTGTGGAGGATCCAGGCGTTTTTTGTCAGCGTGTCTTTTCATCCGTTCGGACGACTGAAGGAGTGCGGATCGGGTACTCTCCCAAATGGAGGAAAATTTGCTAACGAGAGATTCCGCAGCCGGGTTGTCCACAGAGGTGGAGACAGGAAAAGGAATCCGAGGATGCTGACCGAAGACTACAAAAAACGGGGATTTGGAGGAGGATTCGCTCTCGTGATTGTTATAGGAGAACTCGGCCCATGGTAGGAGATCCACCCAGTCAGAATGATGGGCATTAACGAAGTGCCGGAGGTAACTGGTCAGGTTCTGATTGATCCGCTCCACTTGACCATTGGACTGTGGGTGGTAAGCGGAAGAGAAGTCCAGGGTGATGTCTAGCAGTTTACAAGTGGCTCTCCAGAAACGTGAGGTGAACTGTACCCCACGATCCGACACGATGTGGAGGGGCAGGCCATGAAGACGGAAGATGTGGCGGATAAAGTCTTTAGCCAGCTCGGGTGCAGACGGGAGACCAGGCAGGGGAATAAAGTGAGCCATCTTGGAAAAGCGGTCAGCGACCACCCAAATGACCGTACAACCGGCAGAGACGGGGAGATCAGTTATGAAGTCCATAGCAATATGCTGCCAGGGGGCAGCAGGCACAGGAAGCGGAAGAAGGCGACCGGCTGGCAGGTGTCTCGGGATTTTGTTGTGGGCGCAGGACACACAGGCAGAAACAAAGTCTATTACGTCCTTGTGCAGGGTAGGCCACCAGTAGTGCCGGGCAATAAGCTGGAGGGTCTTTTTCTGACCGGCGTGGCCAGCTAGTTTAGACGAGTGACCCCAGTGTAGGATCTTCTCCCGATCAGGTACTGATACGAACGTCTTACCGGGAGGGAGACGATTTAGGCTCACGGGAGCCACCTGCATTACTCTGGCGGGATCGATGATATGTTTAGGTTCCTCCTCGAGATCGGACACCAGAAAGGATCGGGACAAGGCATCTGCTTTGACGTTTTTGTCAGCCGGGCGAAAATGAAGAACAAAATCAAAGCGAGCAAAAAACAAGGACCACCGGGCTTGGCGCGGGTTAAGTCTCTGGGCATGCTGAAGGTAAGCCAAGTTCTTGTGGTCAGTGTAAATTATTACCGGGTGAAGAGCCCCCTCGAGTAGGTAACGCCACTCCTCCAATGCCAGTTTGATGGCCAATAACTCTCGGTCTCCTATGGAATAGTTGCGCTCAGAAGAGGAGAAGAGTTTGGAGAAGAAGCCACAAGTTACCATTCTCCCGGAAGATGATTTTTGAGTAAGTACCGCTCCGGCTCCAGAGGAGGAGGCGTCAACTTCCAGGAAGAACTGCTTGTTGCCGTCCGGGCGATGCAGCACCGGGGCGGAAGAGAAGGCCTGTTTTAGGGAAAGAAAGGCCTCCTCTGCTTCGGGCGGCCACTCTTTGGGATTAGTACCCTTACGGGTGAGCGCGGAAATTGGGGCAGTCCGGGAAGAGAAGTGTGGTATGAAGAGGCGGTAGTAGTTGGCGAAGCCCAGGAATCGCTGAATGGCCTTCAACCCCTCCGGTCGAGGCCATTTCTCGATGGCAGACAGTTTCTCTGGATCCATTCGTAGGCCGGTCTGAGAAATAATGTAGCCCAAAAACGGAAGCGAGGTCTGCTCAAAGAGGCACTTCTCGTATTTAGCGAAGAGGTGATTCTGCCTGAGCCTGAGCAGGGCCTGACGAACGTCCCTCCGGTGAGTCTGGAGATCCGGAGAGAAGACCAAGATGTCGTCCAGGTACACCACTACGCAGGAGTAGAGAAGGTCCCGGAAGATGTCATTGACCAACTCTTGAAAGACGGCAGGAGCGTTACAGAGACCAAAGGGCATTACCAGATATTCATAGTGGCCGTCCCGGGTGTTGAATGCCGTCTTCCATTCATCCCCCTGACGGATACGAACCAGGTTGTACGCCCCACGGAGGTCCAGTTTGGTGAAGATTCTAGCCCCCCTCAGACGATCAAATAACTCCGGAATGAGCGGAAGGGGGTACTTATTCTTCACCGTGATCTGGTTAAGGCCTCTATAGTCTATACAGGGACGGAGAGAGCCGTCCTTCTTTTTGACGAAAAAGAAGCCTGCTCCCGCCGGGGAGGTAGATTTCCGGATGAATCCCCTGGCCAGATTCTCCTCAATATATTCGGACATCGACCGGGTCTCAGCAGCGGATAAAGGATAAATACGCCCACGGGGAGGAGTAGTACCAGGTAACAGGTCGATAGGGCAGTCGTATGGTCTATGAGGAGGTAGTGTCTCTGCTTCCTTTTTATTAAAGACATCAGCATAAGACCAATAAGGAATCGGAAGTCCAGGTAGATTAGCTGGGGTAGGAGAAGGACGGACGGGATGGACGGGAACCAGACAGGTCTTATGGCAGTCCTGTCCCCAGCGAAGGACTTCTCCGGTCTGCCAGTCAAGCACGGGTGCATGTCTCTGGAGCCAAGGTAGGCCTAGCAAGAGGGCGTGAGAGAGTCCAGGCAGAACATGAAAGGAGATACTCTCAGAATGCAGCATTCCCACCTGCAGAGTAATGGATTCGGTGATGAGTTGGATGGGGCGTGGTAAGAGGCCCCCATCCACGGCAGCAACAGACAAGGGTACAGCCAGAGGTTTGGTGGGGATGCGGTATTTCTCTACCAGGGACTGTGAAATAAGATTCCCGGCTGCTCCAGAGTCAAGTTGGGCTAGTTCGAAATAACGGTTCTCCCCGCAGACAATTGAGACTGACAGCAGCAGAGATGGAGAGGATTTATTCTTGTCTAAGTTGACCTCTCTGAGCGAACCTAGACACAGGCGTTTCCCGACCTCTCAGGGCAGGCACGGATCCGGTGCTCCTTACTGCCACAGTAGAAGCAGCTCCCCTCGGCACGGCGTAAGTCCTGACGGGTTTTGACCATCTTGGTCTGGTCGACCTGCATAGACTCAGGAGAGTGTACCTGTGTAGAGACGGAGGGAGTGACGGGTTTCTGAAAAGTAGGAGCTAGACATGGTAACCTCCTCTCACGGGTGACCTCTTTGGCACGCTCCTGGAACCGTAGGTCAATCCGGGTGGCAAGAGTTATTAGGTCATCGAGAGTGGTAGGAATGTCCCGACCGGCAAGTTCATCTTTAATACGGCCGGACAGACCCTCCCACAAGACGGATACCAGAGCGTCGTTATCCCAGGCCAGCTCCGAGGCAAGGGTACGGAACCGTATGGCATATTGGCCCACGGTGAGACTTCCCTGACGGAGGCGTAGCAGTGATGATGCGGATGAGGTCTTCCGTCCGGGTTCGTCGAAGACTCTCCGGAAAGCCGTGAGAAAAGCAGGCAAGTTGGACACCAGGGGATCTCCTCTCTTCCATAGAGGATTTAGCCAGGCCAGGGCCTCCCCGGTGAGATGGGACATGATGAATGCAATTTTGGCCCGGTCGGAGTTAAACTGGTGGGACAATAGTTCAAAGTGCAGGGTGCACTGATTTATGAAGCCCCGAGCCTGGGCGGAGTCGCCTCCGAAGCGAGGAGGTGCAGAAAGCCGGGGTCCGGGATAGGATACCATGGTATTAGTGGGCAGTGGAGCTGCCGGATTGCGAGACACTGGCGGAGGTTGCTGGTGGAGCAGTCAGAGTGTCCAGGCGAGTATTGACATTCCGCAGGTGACCCAGGATGGACTCCTGTTGGGACCTTTGACGGGACAGTTCATGACACAGGTCCGAGAGCGAGGGAGCTTGGGTGCCACCGGGTTCCATGGCCCGAGCAAACTGTAACGGGTCTGGGAGGCGGAACCTCTGAGCTACTATACAAGGGGGCAGTCCTTGTAAGGGAGCGGGTGGCGACCAGGCAAGACGGGCAGGAGGTCACAGCAGGTGACCGGGACAGTCTCTGAGTGAACGGGCGGAGGTCACGGCAAGTGACCGGGGCAGTCTCTGGATGAACGGGCTGATGGTCACGGCAAGTGACCGGGGCAGTCTCTGAATGAACGGGCAGATGGTCACGGCAAGTGACCGGGGCAGTCTCTGAATGAACGGGCAGATGGTCACGGCAAGTGACCGGGGCAGTCTCTAGGTAAAGGGTTGGTACGACCTGTGGCGGCTGATGATAGACGTGAGCTCCCAGGTGAGCAGGCGAGAGTCTCTGGATGAACGGGTGGTCACAGCATGTGACGGCGGAGCCTCCAGGAAGACCAACAGACAGGTAGCAGATGAGCGCTCCCAGGTGAGCGGGCAGAAGTCTCTGGACAGGCGGGTGGTCACAGCACGTGACGGCAGAGCCTCCAGGTAGGCTAGCAGACAGGCAGCAGAAGAGCGCTCCCAGGTGAGCGAGCAGGAGTCACAGGACAGGCAGGTGGTCACAGCACGTGACGGCGGAGCCTCCAGGTAGACTAGCAGGCAGGTAGCTGGTGTATGCTCCCAGGTGAGCGGGCAAGCTGGTCCATAGACAGACTGACAGGAGTTGGAAGGCAGACCGTCCGACCTCAGGCTAGCAGGCAGGTGGCTGATAATCAGGCAGGTAACTGGCAGGTAACTGGCAGGTAACTGGCAGGTAACTGGCAACGGGACCTGAGGGCTGAAGCAGAGTAGTGAACAGTGCAACAACATTGCTCGGGCACCTCCATTTTGGAGGAGGTGCCTTATATATGGTGAAGTCCTCCGGCCATTGGCCGGGGACTCCTTAGGACGGCGCGCGCGGCCCCTTTAAGAGGGAGGGAGAGCGCGCGCGCGCGCCCTAAGCACAGTGGCCGGGAAGGAGCGCGCGCTGCCAGCAGAGCGGGAGGAGGACGCCGGGCACGGAGCAGGGAGGTGAGGGGAACAGCGTCCCTGCCTGGCAGAGGGCAGGGACGCCGGCGCTACATTAAGTATATAATTCCACATGTGTTAATTCATAGTTTTGATGCCTTCAGTGTGAATGTACAATTTTCATAGTCATGAAAATACAGAAAAATCTTTAAATGAGAAGGTGTGTCCAAACTTTTGGTCTCTACTGTAGATATATATATATATATATATATTAAATATGGCCATACATTTCGAAGTACAAAATAAACAAATTGCCTCTTCAAAGCAGAAGAGGACTTGATCTGTGGCACCACCTATTGGAAGTAGCAAACCTAAAAGTCAATATAAACCCTTTAACTACCCTTGCCACATGACTTAGGATTAGTGTTGAGCATTCCGATACTGAAATATCGGGTATCGGCCGATATTCGCGGTATCGGAATTCCGATACTTAATTCCGATACTTTTACAATATCGAACACCGGAATCGGAAGTTCCCATAATGCCTGCGCTCTGCAGTGTCTCTGAAGGATGACAAGCTGGATGGCAGCGCTCAGCTGAGATCCAGCTTGTCATCAGAATGTCATCCCAGCGTGGGAGAATTCTCCTGATTGTTTAAAAGCCGGCGGGCGGTAAAAAGCCGCCGGCTTTTAAACAATCACACGGCCCCATACTGCTTCCCCGCAGCCTACCATCCCGATCCTCCGCTCCTCTCGCCACCTCCAATCCCAATTGTAAGTTAGGACCGGGCGGGGAGTGCAGCACCAAGGAGCGGGGAGCGAAGAACCCGGGCGGGGAAGCCGGCAGTGAAAAGACTTCACCGCCGGCTTTCCCGTTCTGTGCTGCACTTTCCCGCCGGTTATTTCAAATGAACAGCTGAGGTATCAGGTGATGCTGATCAGCTGTTCATTTGAAGTCGCCGCGGTGCCCTCAGAGGGTTCACGTGAGTTCATGCTTGACTGCATTGCATGAACTCACATGAACTTTCCCACGGCCACACAGGTCAGCCTCACCTCCCAGACCATCAGCCCGTCATGATTGGTGTCTGTGCGATGTCTGCGGGTGTGCGCGATGTCTGTGCGATGTGTGCGGGTGTGCGCGGTGTCTGTGCGATGTCTGCGAGTGTGTGCGGGTGTGCGTGGTGTCTGTGCGATGTGTGCGGGTGTGTGCGTGCAGGCAGACATAGGCCGATGTGACACTACTACTCCCATCGGCCTATGTCTGTCCCCCGTCCACTCGTGCCAGCAGGATCAGCTCGATGGGAGCAGTAGTTCCCATCAGCCTGATCCTGCTATTTAAATTGCCCTACTGTGTCCCCAATAAATGTTAAATACATGTCATTGGTGGCCAGTGGTTACCTACAATAAATTAGTTCATACATTACCTGTCCCCGCTGATCGCCACCTAAAATAAAGTAAAAAATAAAAAACTACACCTATACTCACCTAGACACCTAATTCCCCGAAGCCATCGATCTCCTGTAATAAAATATAAAATAATAAACCACAACCTTATCCTTACCCCTCCGTAGTAGTCCACGAGTGTCCCACGATGATCTCCAGTTTAGAGCAGCCACATAGAATGTGACCGCTCTGAACCGCTGCCGCCGCTAGAATGATGGGGCCGTAAAGCAGCCCCGTCATTGCATAAGCGGGTTCGCCGGAGTTCAGGCAGCGCTGCTCCGGTCAGCTCCTTTACGGCCCTGCTGTATCGTGAGAAATTCCCACGGTACAGCAGTGCCGTAAAGGAGGTCTCCGGAGCTGCGCTGCCTGAATGCACTCCGGTGACCTCAGTCAGGGGCTCACGCTGCCGGGAGACAGTCTCTAGAAGAACGGGCAGGAGGTCACGGCAAGTGACCGGGGCAGTCTCTGGATGTACGGGCAGATGGTCACGGCAAGTGACCGGGGCAGTCTCTGGGTGAACGGGCAGATGGTCACGGCAAGTGACCGGGGCAGTCTCTGGGTAAAGGGTTGGTACGACCTGTGGCGGCTGATGGTAGACGTGAGCTCCCAGGTGAGCAGGCGAGAGTCTCTGGATAAACGGGTGGTCACAGCATGTGACGGCGGAGCCTCCAGGAAGACCAACAGACAGGCGGCAGATGAGCGCTCCCAGGTGAGCGGGCAGAAGTCTCTGGACAGGCGGGTGGTCACAGCACGTGACGGCAGAGCCTCCAGGTAGGCTAGCAGACAGGCAGCAGATGAGCGCTCCCAGGTGAGCGGGCAGGAGTCACTGGACAGGCAGGTGGTCACAGCACGTGACGGCAGAGCCTCCAGGTAGGCTAGCAGGCAGGTAGCAGGAGTGCGCTCCCAGGTGAGCGGGCAAGCTGGTCCATAGACAGACTGACAGGAGTAGTAAGGCAGACCGTCGGACCTCAGGCTAGCAGGCAGGTAGCAGGATATCAGGCAGGAATTAGACAGCAGACTGGCAGGAATCTGGCAGGTATCTGGCAGGTAACTGGCAACGGGACCTGAGGGCTGAAGCAGAGTAGTGAACAGTGCTACAACATTGCTCGGGCACCTCCATTTTGGAGGAGGTGCCTTTTATATGGGAGGTCCTCCGGCAATTGGCCGGGAACTCCTTAGGACGGCGCGCGCGGTCCCTTTAAGAGAGGGGGAGCGCGCGCGCCCTAAGCACACTGCCAGGGAAGGAGCGCGTGCCGGAAGCAGCGGGGAGAGCAGCGCTGGAGGACGCCGCGCCAGGAGCGGGGAGGTGAGAGGGACGGCGTCTCTGCCTAGAATGGGGCAGAGACGCCGATGCTACAGTACCCCCCCCTTTAGGCCCCCTCTTTTTTTGGCCAGAAAGAAATTTCTCAAGGAGAAGCGGGGCGTTGATGTTCTCCCTGGGTTCCCAAGTTCTCTCCTCAGGACCAAACCCCCTCCAATCTACCAGAAAAAAGGTCTTTCCTCTTACCCTCTTGGAGGCCAGAATACTCTCTACCTCAAAGACGTCATCAGCGGAAACCGGAGCAGGAGAGGCACCTGGATTATTGGAAAAAGAGTTAAAGACAACGGGTTTGAGGAGAGACACATGGAAGGAGTTAGGAATCCGTAAGGTGGCCGGGAGTTTCAGTTTGTAGGCCACCGGATTTATTTGCCTGAGGATTTCGAATGGGCCAATGAAGCGAGGACCTAACTTGTAGGAGGGTATCTTGAGCCGCACATGTTTGGAGGAGAGCCAAACCTTGTCTCCCGGACGGAATTGAGGCGGATCCAGACGTCTCTTATCAGCATATCTCTTCATCCGCTCGGAGGACAGAAGAAGTGCGGATCTAGTACTTTCCCAAATGGTAGAAAACTCGCTGACAAGAGACTGCGCGGCAGGGTTATCCACAGAGGCGGAGACGGGAAACGGAATCCGGGGGTGCTGGCCAAAGACAACAAAGAACGGGGATTTGGAAGAGGACTCGCTCTCATGGTTATTGTAAGAGAACTCGGCCCAAGGGAGGAGGTCCACCCAATCAGAATGGTGGGCATTAACAAAGTGCCGGAGATAGCTGGTAAGGATCTGATTGATCCGCTCCACTTGACCATTGGACTGAGGGTGGTAAGAGGAGGAGAAGTCCAGGGTGACGTCCAGCAGTTTACATGTGGCTCTCCAGAAGCGCGAGGTGAACTGAACTCCTCGATCCGACACGATGTGGAGGGGTAGGCCATGAAGACGGAAGATATGGCGGATAAAGTCCTTAGCCAGCTCAGGTGCAGATGGAAGACCAGGCAGGGGAATGAAGTGGGCCATTTTAGAAAAGCGGTCAGCGACCACCCAAATGACAGTACACCCGGCAGAGACAGGAAGATCGGTAATGAAGTCCATAGCGATGTGTTGCCACGGGGCAACAGGTATGGGAAGCGGCAGGAGATGACCAGCTGGTAAGTGTCTGGGAACCTTGTTGCGGCCACAAGATGAACATGCAGAGACGAAGTCTACCACATCCTTACGCAGGGTAGACCACCAGTAATGCCGGGAAATGAGTAGGAAGGTCTTTTTTTGGCCGGCATGGCCAGCAAGTTTAGAAGAATGACCCCAGTGAAGAACCTTCTCACGGTCAGGAGGCGCCACGAACGTCTTGCCGGGTGGAAGACGAGTCAAATCCAGGGGGGCCACATTCATCACCTTGGAGGGGTCGATAATGTGCATAGGCTCCTCCTCTTGGTCGGAGGACAGGAAGGATCGGGACAAGGCATCCGCTTTGACATTCTTGTCCGCCGGGCGGAAATGAAGGATGAAATCGAAGCGGGCAAAAAACAAAGACCACCGGGCCTGACGTGGATTAAGTCTCTGGGCATTTTGGAGATATGCCAGGTTTTTGTGATCCGTGTAGATGATCACCGGGTATAGAGCCCCTTCAAGCAGGTAACGCCACTCCTCCAGCGCCAATTTAACGGCTAACAGTTCTCGGTCTCCAATGGAGTAATTGCGCTCAGAGGAGGAGAAGATTTTAGAGAAGAAGCCGCAGGTTACCATTCTCCCGGAAGAAGACTTTTGGGTGAGCACCGCTCCGGCTCCAGAGGAGGAGGCGTCAACCTCCAGGAAGAACTGTTTGTTGCAGTCCGGACGGTGCAGCACAGGGGCAGAGGAGAAGGCTTGCTTCAGGGAAAGGAAGGCCTCCTCAGCTTCGGGTGGCCATACCTTGGGATTTGCTCCCTTACGGGTGAGCGCAGATATGGGCGCAGTCCGAGACGAGAAGTGAGGAATGAAGAGACGATAGTAATTAGCGAAGCCCAGGAATCGCTGTATCGCCTTCAAGCCCTCCGGCCGGGGCCACTTTAGGACAGCAGAGAGCTTCTCGGGATCCATTCGCAAACCCGTCTGGGAGATAACGTAGCCCAGAAATGGAAGAGGTCTGCTCAAAAAGGCACTTCTCGTATTTAGCATAGAGGTGGTTCTGCCTGAGCCTCAGCAGGACCTGACGAACATCCCTCCGGTGTGAGGGAAGATCAGGAGAGAAGACCAAGATATCGTCTAGGTATACCACCACGCAGGAGTAAAGAAGGTCACGGAAGATGTCGTTGACCAGTTCTTGGAAGACGGCGGGAGCATTGCAGAGACCGAAGGGCATCACACGGTACTCATAGTGTCCGTCACGGGTATTAAATGCCGTTTTCCACTCGTCTCCCTGACGGATACGGACCAGGTTATACGCTCCACGTAGATCCAGCTTGGAAAAGATCTTGGCGCCTTTAAGGCGATCAAATAACTCGGAGATGAGCGGAAGGGGGTATTTATTTTTAACCGTGATCTGATTGAGTCCTCTATAGTCAATACAGGTGCGTAGCGAGCCATCTTTTTTTTTGACAAAGAAGAATCTGGCTCCAGCCGGGGAAGTAGACTTCCGGATGAATCCCCTGGCCAGATTCTCCTCTATGTACTCAGACATGGCCCGGGTTTCGGCCGCAGACAACGGATAAATACGCCCACGGGGTGGAGTGGCGCCAGGAACCAGGTCAATCGGGCAATCATATGGCCTATGAGGTGGCAATGTCTCTGCTTCCTTCTTACCAAAGACGTCAGCATAGGTCCAGTAAGGAGCCGGAAGACCGGGTAAGTTAGCTGGGGTAGGTGGAGGACGAACCGGACGAACCGGAACCAGGCAGGTCTTATGGCAGTCCGGCCCCCACCGGAATACTTCACCGGAATGCCAGTTCAACACGGGTTCGTGTGTTTGGAGCCAAGGTAGACCTAGCAATAGGGAGTGGGAGAGTCCGGGCAACACATGGAAGGAGATTACCTCAGAGTGCAGCATTCCCACCTGCAGGGTTATGGGTTCCGTGGCGAGCAGGATGGTCACCGGAAGGAGTCTTCCATCCACTAAGGCGACCGACAAGGGTTCAGCCAGAGACTTGGTGGGAATACGGTATTTCTCAACCAGGGACTGGGAGATGAGGTTTCCAGCGGATCCAGAATCCAGGTGGGCGAGTTCAAAGTGACGGGTCTCTCCCCAGGAGATAGATACAGACAAAGTCAGGGTTGGAGAGGATTTATTTTTGTCTAGGGCGACCTCTCAGAGCGGTCCTAGACACTGGAGTTTCCCGGCCTCGCCGGGCAGGAACGAATCAAGTGCTCCTTACTGCCACAATAGAAGCAGCTCCCCTTGGCTCGGCGAGACTCCTGGCGAGATTTGACCATCTTGGTCTGGTCGACCTGCATGGGCTCGGGTGAGTGTGCCCGGGGAGTGACAGAAGAGGAGACAGGTTTCTGGAAAGTAGGAGCTAGGCGGGGAAACCTTCTCTCTCGGGTGGTCTCTTTGGTGCGTTCTTGAAACCGGATGTCAATCCGGGTAGCCAACGACACCAGGTCATCCAGGGTGGTAGGAATATCCCGACCGGTGAGCTCATCTTTAATCTGACCGGAAAGGCCCTCCCAGAAGACGGACACCAGGGCCTCATTATCCCAGGCAAGCTCAGAAGCCAGGGTGCGGAACCGTATGGCATATTGGCCCACGGTGAGACTCCCTTGACGGAGACGTAGCAAAGAGGAGGCAGATGAGGTTTTTCGTCCCGGTTCATCGAAGACTCTCCGGAAAGCAATGAGGAAAGACGACAGGTCGGACACCAGGGGATCCCCTCTCTCCCACAGGGGATTAAGCCATGCCAGTGCCTCCCCAGTGAGATGGGACATGATGAATGCCACTTTGGCCCGGTCGGAGATAAAGTGGTGAGTCAAGAGTTCAAAGTGCAGGGTGCACTGGTTTATGAAGCCCCGAGCTTGAGCGGGGTCCCCTCCGAAGCGAGGAGGTGCAGACAGCCGGGGTCCGAGACAGGATGCCATGGTATTGGTGGGCAACGGTGCTGCCGGGGCGCGAGTCGTGACACTAGCGGTGGTTGCTGGTGGAGAAGACAGTGTGTCCAGGCGGGAGTTGACATTCCGCAGGTGGTTCAGGATGGACTCCTGCTGGGATCTCTGACGGGAGAGTTCATGGTATAGGTCAGAGAGCGAGGGAGCTTGGGTGCCACCGGGTTCCATGGCCCGAGCAAACTGTAACGGGTCTGGGAGGCGGAACCTCTGAGCTACTATACAAGGGGGCGGTCCTTGTAAGGGAGCGGGTGGCGACCAGGCAGGCAGTCACAGCAGGTGACCGGGACAGTCTCTAGAAGAACGGGCAGGAGGTCACGGCAAGTGACCGGGGCAGTCTCTGGATGTATGGGCAGATGGTCACGGCAAGTGACCGGGGCAGTCTCTGGGTGAACGGGCAGATGGTCACGGCAAGTGACCGGGGCAGTCTCTGGGTGAACGGGCAGATGGTCATGGCAAGTGACCGGGGCAGTCTCTGGGTAAAGGGTTGGTACGACCTGTGGCGGCTGATGGTAGACGTGAGCTCCCAGGTGAGCAGGCGAGAGTCTCTGGATAAACGGGTGGTCACAGCATGTGACGGCGGAGCCTCCAGGAAGACCAACAGACAGGCGGCAGATGAGCGCTCCCAGGTGAGCGGGCAGAAGTCTCTGGACAGGCGGGTGGTCACAGCACGTGACGGCAGAGCCTCCAGGTAGGCTAGCAGACAGGCAGCAGATGAGCGCTCCCAGGTGAGCGGGCAGGAGTCACTGGACAGGCAGGTGGTCACAGCATGTGACGGCAGAGCCTCCAGGTAGGCTAGCAGGCAGGTAGCAGGAGTGCGCTCCCAGGTGAGCGGGCAAGCTGGTCCATAGACAGACTGACAGGAGTAGTAAGGCAGACCGTCGGACCTCAGGCTAGCAGGCAGGTAGCAGGATATCAGGCAGGAATTAGACAGCAGACTGGCAGGAATCTGGCAGGTATCTGGCAGGTAACTGGCAACGGGACCTGAGGGCTGAAGCAGAGTAGTGAACAGTTCTACAACATCGCTCGGGCACCTCCATTTTGGAGGAGGTGCCTTTTATATGGGAGGTCCTCCGGCAATTGGCCGGGGACTCCTTAGGACGGCGCGCGCGGTCCCTTTAAGAGAGGGGGAGCGCGCGCGCGCTCTAAGCACACTGCCGGGGAAGGAGCGCGTGCCGGAAGCAGTGGGGAGAGCAGCGCTGGAGGACGCCGCGCCAGGAGCGGGGAGATGAGAGGGACGGCGTCTCTGCCTAGAACGGGGCAGAGACGCCGATGCTACATATTTCAATTAAAGGACTTTATTCTGGGTGTTTGTGGGTTTAGTAATGGGGGTGTCTTATAGACGCCTCTCCATTACTAACCTGGGCTTGATGTCAGCTGGCATTATAAGCTGACATCAACCCCAGCCCTATTACCCCACTGCCACAGCTACAGGGCAGTGGGAAGAGCGAGGCTAAGTGCCAGAATTGGCGCATCCTATGGATGCGCCATTTCTGGGGCGGCTGACGGCTGGTGTTTCTGACGCGCCCCCTGGGACATATTCCTTTTTGAGGGGAATACCCGGCACCGGATCAGATGGGGGGTTGTAGTCTCCGAGCGGCTGTGACCCGGTCCCGTGCCCAGGGCGTCAAGCTCAGTGTTATGTGTGGCAGTTCTACAGATGTTACTAAAGTTCTTTTGTGTCGACTACGCCACCCGTTGTGATGCGGTCACTGTGGCCGCCGCTGCAGCAGGGTCCGCTGAGGCTGATGGTGGATGCGCAGCTTGGTGGGATAACCCCCAACGGGAGGGGTATAGCCTCAGAGGGGACAGGCGCAGAGGATGGGGGTTGTGGTGGTGCGATGCAGCCGGCAATGAAGACAGACTCGGGTTGTGCAGTTAAGGGTGTTTACTTACTGCTGATGTTGTACTGGTCACTCCAGCTGCTAGTGACCACCCGAGCCGTGCTGCGTCCACCAGGTCCTGGATCCGGCCAACCCCCAAACAAGTCCGGAGCGTGGCCCTGAGCTCTCCCTCTGTCCTTTCTTCAGCCGTCCCCACCAGTGATTCACCTAGGTCCAGCTCCCTCGGGCCTTCTTTTGGGACACCCTTGGCCCTGGGTTCCCTGACCCTTCATGTGGTTTGCCTTCAGGGTGAATGTGGTGGGTGACCGTGACAGACACTGCCCACGGTCTCCGGTCTCTGGCTGGGGAATGTCTTTGCCCCCACCAGCTTGGGTTCCGGTACCCTCTTGCTGACTCCTCACCCGGTGCTCTAATTTGGGTTCTTGGGTCCCTTCAGTCTTCCCCCTCTGGGTCTTTCTCTGCTCCACTCTCTCTCTCTCCAGGGCTGCTGTTTCCTTCTCTCTCCTCTCCAACTGACTTGTTCTCAGCGTCTGACCCTGATCTAAGTTGGTGCCCTCCTTATATATCCCTCTATGTGTGAGCTCAGGTGACCAGCACCCAATGAGCTCCTATCACTACCCAGACTGCTCCCCCTATCTGCCCCTACACTACATGGGATGTACCACCCCCCTCCCACTCCAGCCAGGAACAGGCTCGGTTGTACCTGCACATTTCTAAGTGGGAGTACCGTCGGCCTGCTCCTCTGGAATGGGATGTATGTAGTGCATGCAGTCTATCTGAGCTCAGTTCCACACTCCTTCCTTACCCGGGAGTGGAATATCACACCTCTGGGTTGAGGTGCAATACCCCTGTAGCAGCCGAATCCTCAGGGTGCTACATTCCCCCCTGGTAAATCACAGCACGTCCTCGGGCTGTAAGACATAAAACACCAAAACATACAAAATTTTTATATGAACATATAAAACATATAAACATTATATATATATAAAACTTTTTATATAAACATTCTCGTAGACTTCTCTTGTCTCTGGTTCCTCCTCCGGACACTGTGCAACGTGTGTCCGGGAAAAGTGCGACAGTCTCTTAGAAAAATCTGGTTTTCTTATAAAACCGGTAGGGGGCGCTTTAGGACGCGCAACTATATACAGGGGAAGTTGAAAGTTGGCCGCTCTCAGTCCTCGGCCAGGTAGAGGGTAGGGAATGGCTGCTCACAGTCCTCAGCCTGTAGGATGAAGGGGTTAACGGGTAAACAGTTCCCTGGTCCCAACGGGGACTATTTTAGCAGCAACAGTTTCAGTTTCTATATACCCCGATTGGGTAACTATTTACAGCTCCTGCTCTGCCGCACTCAACGGCGTCTTCCTCCTGCTCTTTCTTGATATGATGTTTCTTCAGACCCGTCCGGGTCCTCTGGCTCCTCCTCTCCGTACCGCAACTCCTCCTCCGTCAAGCGGTGTACGTGGAGGGCGTAGGGTCCTTTGGCACACTTGTGCCGGGTGAAAGTGACCTCGTCTCCGACGTAGAGGTCACGGCCTTTGTGACCTTCCGGCAGGTGGGACTCGACGTCTCTGCGGGTCACAAAAACGTCACCGCGGTTGTTACGGTCCCGAATAAAGCCCCACCCATGCTGCGGGTTGAACTTTATCACTGTCCCGATGGTGCGGGGACAATGCGCTGCACGGGGGTTCCTCCTAGTCCGGCTCTTCTGCTCCGCGCTCTGGATTTGGGCCTGTTGTTCTCTGACCCGCCTCTCCTCCCGTTCTCTCTTAAACTCTGCCAGCTGTTAACGGCAACACTCTGTACGTTCAGCTGCGGCTGCCCGAGTTTCTCCGGTGAACCCCATCAAATCTTCTCCCGTGGGGTCCCACACGAATTGGGCTTCTGCTAGAGGAGGCGAGACCCGAGCCACGGGCTTCGGAGCCGGGATTAGGGGCTCACACAAGGGCCCTAGTCTTTGCTGCCGCTCCAACTCAGGGTACCCTTCGGGCCAGATGAAGGGCCGCCCGTCCGGCCATGTGAGCTGGCCGAAGAGGTCCTCCCCCAGGTGTGGCACCCTAGGTATTGCGGGCGCGGGCGCGGTGGTGGTGGCGCCCGGGTTGCCCAGGCCTTGCGGCCAGGCCTGGGGCACCTGGAAGGTGAAGGGCACCGTTAGGACGGCGGCGCCCTGGGCTACCTGGCCTTGCGGCCAGGCCGGAGGCTCCGCGGAGGTAGGGGGCGCTGTTGGTGGTGCGGCGCCCGGGGGTACTAGGCCTTGCGACCAGGCTGGTGGTAATTCCTGCTTTGTCACGCTCCGGGTCGGGGCGCGTGACGTCACAGGGGTCGCTGCGGTGGCTTCCGGTCGGGGCCTAGTCCATGGCGGTGACCTGGCGGCTACGGGCACAGCAGGGGGACTTTCGGGCTCTGCGACGGGGAGCTGGGGCAGGTGGGCGGTTTCTCGGCTTGGGGTATAAGCGTCCCCTTTACCTGCCTCCATGCGTTCGGCTCCCTCCTCGGCGCCGTCTCCGGCCTTGGGTCCTCCCGCGCCATCCTCAGAGGCGGTCTGCTTCCTCTTCCAGGGTAGCGTGCTCCGTTGACTGGTCTTTGCTTGCTGGGTCATCTCCTGGCCCCACTCCGCCAGTATCTCACGCTGTACCCGGGCCATCCTCCTTGCGAGGCCCTCCAGGGCAGTTTGTGCACACTCCCGGTCTCGGGGGAGCTGCGCTAGGATCTCCGCTAGACCTAGCGGGGTTGTGGACTCTAGCAGGCTCCTGACCATCGGGTCGGTGCTGCTCTGCTCGGCTTCCGGCAGGCTCCTGGCCAGCGGGCCGGTGCTGCTCTGCCCTCCTTCCTCGGTCTCTAGCAGACTCCTGGCCAGCGGGCCGGTGCTGTTCTGCTTTCTTTCCATCTCCGGGTGAGCTCCTCCGCTACTCCTTGTTAGACCTCTTGCCTCCGGGTGCGCTCGCTCCAGACTGCTCCAAGCGACACCCATCTTTTCTCTTCTCTTTCGTCTCCTCCCACTTCGAGGGCGGTCCCGGGGCAACTCGGTGACTGTCAGCTCCAGGGGGAGTTCTTTCACGCTGACAGACACCTCCAGCATCACAGTCTCTGTTGGTGGGGGCGGTTTCCACTTTTGGCGCCATTTTCTGTCCTGGCCCACGATGGGAGGTGGCCTCCTGCCCTCCTTTGGCACGCCCATAATGGCGTCCGCTGCTCTTCCAAGGCGGGAAATCTGCGGTTTTGGCGGGAATCGCTTCCCAGTGGCGGGAAACTCTGCAGATGGCGGGAACAAGTTGGAAATGGCGGACAATCGGCGGGAAACGACTGGTGATGGAGTCCGATGGCGTGGACCCTCCGGAACCGGCAGGAGTCTTCTTTCTGAGGTAAACTTGCACTTTTCTTCAGGCACGCAGTACCCGGGTGTTGCGGGCACGTAATCCTGCCGACTACGCCAAAGTTGACGCGCCCCCTGGGACATATTCCTTTTTGAGGGGAATACCCGGCACCGGATCAGATGGGGGGTTGTAGTCTCCGAGCGGCTGTGACCCGGTCCCGTGCCCAGGGCGTCAAGCTCAGTGTTATGTGTGGCAGTTCTACAGATGTTACTAAAGTTCTTTTGTGTCGACTACGCCACCCGTTGTGATGCGGTCACTGTGGCCGCCGCTGCAGCAGGGTCCGCTGAGGCTGATGGTGGATGCGCAGCTTGGTGGGATAACCCCCAACGGGAGGGGTATAGCCTCAGAGGGGACAGGCGCAGAGGATGGGGGTTGTGGTGGTGCGATGCAGCCGGCAATGAAGACAGACTCGGGTTGTGCAGTTAAGGGTGTTTACTTACTGCTGATGTTGTACTGGTCACTCCAGCTGCTAGTGACCACCCGAGCCGTGCTGCGTCCACCAGGTCCTGGATCCGGCCAACCCCCAAACAAGTCCGGAGCGTGGCCCTGAGCTCTCCCTCTGTCCTTTCTTCAGCCGTCCCCACCAGTGATTCACCTAGGTCCAGCTCCCTCGGGCCTTCTTTTGGGACACCCTTGGCCCTGGGTTCCCTGACCCTTCATGTGGTTTGCCTTCAGGGTGAATGTGGTGGGTGACCGTGACAGACACTGCCCACGGTCTCCGGTCTCTGGCTGGGGAATGTCTTTGCCCCCACCAGCTTGGGTTCCGGTACCCTCTTGCTGACTCCTCACCCGGTGCTCTAATTTGGGTTCTTGGGTCCCTTCAGTCTTCCCCCTCTGGGTCTTTCTCTGCTCCACTCTCTCTCTCTCCAGGGCTGCTGTTTCCTTCTCTCTCCTCTCCAACTGACTTGTTCTCAGCGTCTGACCCTGATCTAAGTTGGTGCCCTCCTTATATATCCCTCTATGTGTGAGCTCAGGTGACCAGCACCCAATGAGCTCCTATCACTACCCAGACTGCTCCCCCTATCTGCCCCTACACTACATGGGATGTACCACCCCCCTCCCACTCCAGCCAGGAACAGGCTCGGTTGTACCTGCACATTTCTAAGTGGGAGTACCGTCGGCCTGCTCCTCTGGAATGGGATGTATGTAGTGCATGCAGTCTATCTGAGCTCAGTTCCACACTCCTTCCTTACCCGGGAGTGGAATATCACACCTCTGGGTTGAGGTGCAATACCCCTGTAGCAGCCGAATCCTCAGGGTGCTACATTTCTAGCCTGGGAGGGGGCCAATATTCATGGCTCCCTTCCTGGGCTATTAATATCAGCCCCCAGCTGTCTGCCTAGCCTTTGCTAGCTATTAAATTAGGGGGGACTCCACGTCATTTTTTTGGGAGTCCCCCATTTTAATAGCTAGTAAAGGCTAGGTATTCAGCTGGGGGCTGATATTAATAGCCTGGGAAGCTCCGTGGGTATTACCCCCTTCCCAGGCTTCAAACATCTGCCCCAGCCGTCTGCTTAACCTCCGCTAGAGACTAAAATTAAGGGGAACCCCACGCCAATTTTTTTTTAAATAAATCCTTTATTTTAACATTAAATGACAAGTACAGTAACCAACACTATCACTGTACTTCATATATATGTGACTGACATGTTTCTATCTATCTAATCTATGTGTGATTCTCTATTCCTTCTATTCTAAATTGTCGGGTACCGATGCTGAATTGCCGGCTGGCTTTCTTAAAGAGACGGTGCATGAAAACACTTTTATTTTTAAAAAAAAATCCTTTACACTAAATGACAAGTACAGTAAGCAACACTGTCACTGTACTTCATATATATGTGACTGACATGTTTCTATCTATCTAATCTATGTGTGAAGCTCTATTCTGTCTGTTATAAATTGTCGGGTACCGCTGCTGAATTGCCGGCCGGCTTTTTTAAAGAGACGGTGCATGAAAACACTATTATTTTTTTTAATAAATCCTTTACACTAAATGACAAGTACAGTAAGCAACACTGTCACTGTACTTCATATATATGTGACTGACATGTTTCTATCTATCTAATCTATGTGTGAAGCTCTATTCTTTCTGTTGTAAATTGTCGGGTACCGGTGTATGCCGCTGATGAATTGCCGGCTTTTCGCATAATACATTCTACATTATTCTTAGTTGTTTTACTTCATGTAGAATTAACCTACAAGGAAAGAAAGGGTTTATTTTCATTCCGATATTAGTGTCCCATTGACTTGCATTGGTTTCCGGTATCGGAATCGGCGATATCCGATACTTTTTGAGTATCGGTCCGATCCAATCCGATACGATATTTCCTGATATCGGAAGGTATCGCTCAACACTACTTAGGATAAAAGACAAAAAATAATCTAGATTTGCAGACAGGTGTTTTTTGCTGTTGCCTCTCCTCAGTGCAAAACAAGAGATCTGATTTGTCTGTTTGAGAGACCTCTAACAAAGACCAGCCACTTTCTTATACAGAGACAGAGAACAGAGACCAGCCCCGCTTCTTGACAAAGACCAGCCCCATATCTTCTAGAGACAAAAACCAGCCCCACTTCTTGTACTGAGACAGACCATGAAGAAATAAGGAGGCGCTGATGGGCTGGTCACTTAGCAGCGGTGAATTAGGAGACACAAACCACTATGTGTCAGTAGGTGGGGGTAGCAGATTACAGTCAGTGGTAATTCATGCTCGGGTAGTGAAAAACAGACTCCGGGTTAGAAGTAAAATGTTAGTCTTTATTTAGAGTAATAAAATATAAATGTATAAGGTTATAAATAGTAAAAAGATAATATAAAAATGTTATAAAAGGTTGCTCTTAGGTACAGGGCTTCAGCACACAATAGGGTGCATATACATAGGGGAGAGGTCGGTGAGAAGGTATAGCGATACTGGTTTTGATGGGAGAGGGTTTTCGGTTTGGCCCAGAAGTTGAGGACCTGTGGAGAGAAGAGCTGTTTTAGATTTAGGTATAGGGAGTACTCGTCTATGGAGATCAGGGTTTGATCAGGGTTTGATAGTTACCTGGTCTGATGGGTTAATAGGTAATTGGATGTGGACTGGTTATTCCGTCTCAGGGAGTCCTGGAAATGGGCCCTGTAATACAGAGCAGGGGTTAGTATCTCACGTGGCTTAGGGGCTCTGGTAGATAGTGATGACCTCAATACCTGTGCAGGGTGATGGTGGTCCTGGTTGAGGTGGTTAGGTTGGTGGCAGGGAATTGACCTGCTCAGTGACCTTGCTTCAGTGGTGGTTGTGCCCTTCGAGGATAGCAAAGTATATACACTGTGTTCCAAATTATTATGCAAATAATATTTTCTCAGATTTTCCCAAATTACCTATATGAATTGCAGTCATTGTAATTTTCCAGTCAAATAACTATTCGAGTACAATTGAAAGGTTTTTGTACAAACTGCCTATGATAACAGTATATTTTTAAAAAAATAAAACACTCAAACTGCACTCAAAATGCATGTTCCAAATTATTATGCACAGCAGAGTTTTCAACCTTTTCATTTTAATAAAGAACAAAAAATGGTAATTTTTGAAATTATAAGCATTAGCAGGTTATTACAAACTGAAATCAAACAGTTTTCAACTCAAAACTTTATTCTAGGTGATGTAACATTTGCACATTGGACCGCTTGTTCGAAAGGAGCTTCTGAACTCTCTCGTCCATTGAATTTGTCAGGTTTTGGATGGTTTCTGCTTTAATTGTTTTGCATGAGGACAGAATACCCGCCCAGAGCTGTTGCTTAGATGTGAACTGCCTCCTGCCATCATAGACACTCCTTTTGATGATGCTCCAGAGGTTCTCAATGGGGTTGAGGTCAGGGGAGCATGGGTGCCACACCATAAGTTTGTCCCCTTTTATGCCCATAGCAGCCAGAGATGCAGATGTGTTATGTGCAGCATGAGACGGGGCATTATCATGCATGAAATGATCTCGATCGTCCAGATGGATGGAGTGGAGGATGGCTGGTTGATAGACACCCCATGCAAACACGGCTACGGCGCTAACAAGGAGGAGGTGGAGTAATGTTTTGGGCTAGAATCATGGGGAGAGAGATTGTTGGCCCTTTTAGGATCCCTGAAGGGGTAAAGATGAACTCCATAATGTATGTTGAGTTTCTCAAACAGCACTTCCTTCCATGGTTCAAGAAGAAGAACCGTGTATTCCGCAGCAAGATCATTTTCATGCATGATAATGCCCCGTCTCATGCTGCACATAACACATCTGCATCTCTGGCTGCTCTAGGCATAAAAGGGGACAAACTTATGGTGTGGCACCCATGCTCCCCTGACCTCAACCCCATTGAGAACCCTGGTCATCACTATACAGGAACCACAGTACCGATGAGACACAGTACCACAAATAAGCAAATTTATTTGTTATAAATTTACATCCAGTTACCTTAGAGGTGACATCTTCTCTGATTGGAGCCGTTCACATCCCTTTTGTCTCCATGAAGTATAGATGCCATGATGAGATTTCATGCTCAGAGCTCATCTCTGCAGACCTCCCTTTTCTCAGTCTTCAGGAGCACTTCCCGACATGAAGCTCTTAAAAATAAGAGTATCATTATACTGCCCAATAAATAACTCCCATGCTGCACCCCTGAATAAATAATTGTTATGCGTCCTTCTCAAAATGTCCACACACACACTGCCCTTCTAAAAAATATCTCCCCATACTGCCCTTCTTGATAATATTCCCTTGCGCTGCCTCTCTGCAAAATATCCTCCTCTACGCTGCCCCTCTCCAAAATATCCCCCCTCACACACACACTGCCCTTCAGAATAAAGTATCCCACCCACTGCCTCTCACAAAACTGTGCCCCCTTTCACAATTGTTCCCCCATTATGTGCCATAACCCCCTCCCTCACTCATCCACATTGATAAAACATTTAATCTTCGGCTCCGTCGGTGCCCGACGTGTCTCTGCGGCACTAGCAACAGTGTGATAATGTCAGCAGCGTGCTGACCTCAACACGCTGCTGCACGTCGGGGCGGGCTGACTAGTGGCCCTCTGTCCCAGTCCCCATGCCACACTATTCAAATGTATTCATGGAAGGAGGGAGCGGGGTCTCCTGGACATCTCAGCGGGGTCTCCTAGACATCTCAGCGGGCCTGATATAGAGGCTTGATCTATCGTCACCTCCACTCTCTCTTCAGCACCATGCACACCAGGCAGCATTAGTTTGCCTTGTGCCCACAATCGCGCTGCAAAACTGAAATCAGCAGAACAAGGGGGTGGCACAGAACAGCACAGCATGCCGCCACCTGGTCCTGCTGATTTCAGCTGTGCAGCACAATCATGTGTGCAAGTCAAGTTAATGCCGCCTGGTGTGCATGCTGCTGGAAAGAGAGTGGAGGTGATCAAGCGGCCCACTACAGGGTCTGGCCCTTTTGGCATTTGCCAGGAATGCCAGATGGTCAGACCTGGGTGGAAGAGAGGTAAATGATGTGGAGGGAGCCCAAAGGCCCGCATGATAGTCATGAGCGAAACACTCCGCCGAGTGGGGGAGGGCACAAGCTCTTGAGGCCAGCCTTCAGGGATACCTTTCAGTCTCACATTGTTCCGCCTGCCTCCATTTTACTGATCATTCAGGAGGAATGCAAAGTCTTTTAATTGAGTACTGGATCTCTCATATTCTTCTCCAAGGTAGAAAATCTCTTTGCTAGTGTGGCACCCCAGGGGTCTGGTTTCCACAGTAACAGCAATGTTATGTCTGAGAGCAGGTGGGAGGTCTCTTGGTCAGGGATCCTATGCATGCCACACCTCCTGCCCAGTCCTGGGAGGGGAAGAACTTCCCCTATATAAACCTAGGGCTGAGGCAGGGTTAGTGTGTAGAGAAGAAGTAGAGACAGAGAAGAGAAGCAGATATAGGAAAAGAACATCAGGAGCTCTGTGGGAGCAGTGCTATAAGGAGTCAGGGGCTGGCAGCTGCAGAGCTCGCCCTGACGGAGAAGCTATCACCGGACCCGGAGTCCGAGGCTGTGGGGACTAATCTTTACCCAGCAGCAGAAACCGCCCGGCAGGGGATTTCAGGTCCTCTGGCCAAGAAACCCGAAGGCACGGTCACACGCGTGGGACCAGCACCGCCGTCGTGGAGCGGACGCCACTAGAAGGCCCCGAGTCACCGGCCATACGGGTGAGCACCACACGGTACACTCAGGGACGTGGGCTACTTATACCCGCCTCTAGCAAGGTAGCCAGAAGAGTACAGTCAGTTTGGGAGGCCTACAACTCCGCCTGGCCAGGGGAGATCCCATCTGCTCAAGGACTGACCAGGCCCCGATCGCTAGCCAGTACTCCGGGAGGGTCTATCTTTATCACCAGTAAAGACCCTGAACTACACCGCATCGTCTCTGAGTGATTCCTGCTACCCCCATCATCCACGTCGGCTGCCCTGAGGCCATACCCCTCCCGTTGGGGGTGATACTATCACGCTGCACAATCCTACCACCGGCCTCAGCGGTCTGCCCTGCAGCGGCAGCTCCTTCGCTGCATTCAACGAGTGGCGTAGTCGTCCAACATCTACCGCTAATACATCGCCGCTCAGTTTGACTCCCTGGGCACGGACCGGGTCACCGCCACGAGACTACAACCCTCAACAGATCCGGCTCCGGGTAAGCTCCCGTGCGCGCGATGCCGCGCGACGAAGACCCAGGGGCGCGTCACTAGGAACTTGTTTGCCGGTTCAGATGCAAAGATTCTATTATCAGAAGACCCCAGTTCCCCGTGTATAACATTAAGCGCTTGCTGCTGGGATAGTTCAATTCTTGATACAATTGAGTCCAGGTATTTATTTGTGGGGAGAGCCATCATTAAATCTCTCACAACTAGTGATGAGCGAGCATGCTCGCCACTGCTCGGTACTCGCCCGAGCATCTCAGTACTCGAGATGCTCGGAGCTCGCCGAGGACTTGCGTGATGCTCAGGCGGGAGCTCGGGTCTCCTCCCTGCATGTTTAGCGCTATTTAGAGTGCCAATCAACATGCAGGGATTGCCTGCCACTCACTGTAATACCGCAGCCATGCTGGTTGTGGCATTACATTACATTGGGATCGTTGCTCGGGTCGAGCACCCGAGTATCATGATGTGTTCGGCCCGAGCTTCGAGCACCCGAGCATTTTAGTGCTCGCTCATCACTACTCACGACCTGAAAGTCCAGTTGCATACTTTGTGATCGTGGGGGAGGGGAAGGAGCTGGGCAGCTGCCCCCTTGTAGTGTGTTGTAGTATCCTCCATGAGAATACCCCCATACCAGGAGATGTATTGCGGACTAAGATTGTGTTTCTTTCTCTCTCTTCCTAAGGTGCGAACAGAGCAGGAGCCGAGGACGCCATCTCTAACTCATAGTGACCCGCCGGTGTCATCTCTGCCTCCGAGCGGGACGTGGACGGAGCTGCTGAAGAAAGGAATCGCTGCATGTTTCTGAGAGTTCTCATTGTCAAAGGCGAGGAGACCAAAGATCCTCTCTTTTTCCCTGGCGTCACCAGACTACAGCCCCAGCAGGACAGATAAATAACACAGCCGGCCAAGGAGCTCCAGAGAAACACGACCTCACTCCTTCATGGCCAGACCATGCCCCCGAATATTTTTTACTTTGATCTCTATTCTCATGCATTGCAGAACTCGTGTATTGCAGTGCCTGAGACCTGACTCTGAGTCAGTGAGTTCTAACAGGCCACCGTACCCTAGGGTCAGTGGTGTACCGCCAATGGCGGCAGACCATGCGACTTCTATGGGGCCCGTGAGCCGGGGGGCTCCATAGCAGTCCAGGGGTGGACATACCGACGCTGGTGCAGCTGCGCCGGGTCCCTAACATACAGCTGCACCAAGGGGCCCGCAAGGTGCAGCTGCTCCCTGCATGTGGCGGTAAGTGAGCGATCCCTGGAGCTCTGCTGCTGTCAGGTGGAGAATAGCAGCGGAGCTGGAGTGTTCGTCCTCTGTTTCCTCCCTGACCCTGGCGCGCGTAGCTTGATGACGTCATCATGCAGCGCGCGCCTGGGTCAGGAAGAAAGCTGCCAGCAACCAGGAGGATGCTGAGGTAAGATTTTTTTTTGTTTTTTTTTTTTTACTGAAACGCTGGGGAGGGGAGGTGGGGGGAGAGCAATGGTGTGATGGTGGGGCTGGGGAGAGCAATAATGGGGCTGATGGGGCTGGGGAGAGGAGTGATGGGGCTGGGAAGGGCAATAATGGGGCTGATGGGGCTGGGGAGAGCAATAATGGGGCTGGGGAGAGAAATAATGGGGTTGTTGGGCTGGGGAGACCAATATTGGGGCTGATGGGGCTGGGGAGAGGAATGATGGGGCTGGGGAGAGGAATGATGGGGCTGGGAAGAGCAATAGTGGGGCTGGGAAGAGCAATAATGGGGCTTGGGAGAGGAATGATGGGGCTGGGGAGAGGAATGATGAGGTTGATGGGGCTGGGGAGAGGAATAATGGGATGGTGGGTCTGGGGAGAGCAATTATGGGGCTGGGGAGAGGAATGACGGGGGCTGGGGAGAGCAATGATGGGGATGGTGGGGCTGGGATGAGCAATAATAGGGCTGGGAAGAGGAATAATGGAGTTGATGGGGCTGGAGAGAGAAATGATGGGATGATAGGGCTGGGGAGAGGGATAATGGGGCTGATGGGGCTGGTGAGAGCAATTATGGGGCTGGGGAGAGCAATAATGGGGCTGATGGGGCCAGAGAGAGGAATGATGGGTCTGATAGGGCCGGGAAGAGGAATGATGGGGCTGATGGGGCCAGAAGAGCAATAATGGGGCTGATGGCACTGGGGAGAGGAATAATGGGATAGTGGGGCTGGGGAGAGCAATAATGGGGCTGATGGGGCCGGGGAGAGGAATGATGGGGCTGATAGGGCCGGGAAGAGGAATAATGGGGCTGCTGGGGCTGGGGAGAGCAATAATGGGGCCGATGGGGCTGGGAAGAGCAATAATGGGACTGATGGGGCTGGGGAGAGGAATGATGGGGCTGGGGAGAGGAATGATGGTGTTGATGGGTCTGGGAAGAGCAATGGGGCTGATAGGGCTGTGGAGAGGAATGATGGGGCTGGTAAGAGCAATGATGGGGCTGGGAAGAGCAATAATGAGGCTGGTAAGAGCAATGATGGGGGTGCTGGGAGAGAGCAATGATGGAGGTGCTGGCACAGAGCAATGATGGGGGGCTGGGAGAGAGCAATGATGGCGGTGCTGGGACAGAGCAATGATGGGGTTGCAGGGACAGAGCAATGATGGGGGCTGGGAGAGAGCAATGATGGAGGTGCTGGGACAGAGCAATGATGGGGTGCTGAGAGAGAGCAATGATGGGGTGCTGGGACTGAGCAATGACGGGGGTGCTGGGACAGAGCAATGACGGGGGTGCTGGGACAGAGCAATGACAGGGGTGCTGGGACAGAGCAATGATGGGGGTGCTCAGAGAGAGCAATGATGGAGGTGGTGGGAGAGAGCAATGATGGGGGTGCTGGGAGAGAGCAATTATGGGGGTTTCACTTTGTACTGTGAAGCCTTGTATGTTTTCCGTGTGCACATAGCCTTACAATTAATTGGGTAGAGTCACAGAGACTGAATAATTTATATTATTGACCGGTGCAGATTATAGTTAATGGGGGGCACAGTGCTGCTTATCACTTTATATTTTGAATAGCTATTGAACCCGTTCTACGCCCGGGTGGCGAGCATTTTTATTGGTATATGGTCTCGCATGCTGGTATGTGCTGCCTCCATCCTGTCCCCACCATCCAATCCCGGTATGCGTGGCTCCCCTCATCCCCGATCCTGGTTTGCGTGGCTCCCCTCATCCCCTATCACAGTATGCGTGGCTCCCCTCATCCCCAATCCCGGTATGCGTGGCTCCCCTCATCCCCATTTCCGGTATGCGTGGCTCCCCCCATCCCCATTTCCGGTATGCGTGGCTCCCCTCATCCCCATTTCCAGTATGCGTGGCTCCCCTCAACCCTATTTCCGGTATGCGTGGCTCCCCTCATCCCCATTTCCGGTATGCGTGGCTCCCCTCATCCCCATTTCCGGTATGCGTGGCTCCCCTCATCCCCACTTCCGGTATGCGTGGCTCCCCTCATCCCCATTTCCGGTATGCGTGGCTCCCCTCATCCCCATTTCCAGTATGCGTGGCTCCCCTCATCCCCATTTCCAGTATGCGTGGCTCCCCTCATCCCAATTTCCAGTATGCGTGGCTCCCCTCATCCCCATTTCCGGTATGCGTGGCTCCCCTCATCTCCATTTCCGGTATGCGTGGCTCCCCTCATCCCCATTTCCGGTATGCGTGGCTCCCCTCATCCCTATTTCCGGTATGCGTGGCTCCCCTCATCCCCATTTCCGGTATGCGTGGCTCCCCTCATCCCCATTTCCGGTATGCGTGGCTCCCCTCATCCCCATTTCCAGTATGCGTGGCTCCCCTCATCCCCATTTCCGGTATGCGTGGCTCACCTCATCCCCATTTCCGGTATGCGTGGCTCCCCTCATCCCCAATCCCGGTATGCGTGGCTCCCCTCATCCCCGATCCCGGTATGCGTGACTCCCCTCATCCCCATTTCCGGTATGCGTGGCTCCCCTCATCCCCATTTCCGGTATGCGTGGCTCCCCTCATCCCTATTTCCGGTATGCATGGCTCCCCTCATCCCCATTTTCGGTATGCGTGGCTCCCCTCATCCCCATTTCCGGTATGCGTGGCTCCCCTCATCCCCATGTCCGGTATGCGTGGCTCCCCTCATCCCTATTTCCGGTATGCGTGGCTCCCCTCATCCCCATTTTCGGTATGCGTGGCTCCCCTCATCCCCATTTCCGGTATGCGTGGCTCCCCTCATCCCCATTTCCGGTATGCGTGGCTCCCCTCATCCCTATTTCCGGTATGCGTGGCTCCCCTCATCCCCATTTCCGGTATGCGTGGCTCCCCTCATCCCTATTTCCGGTATGCGTGGCTCCCCTCATCCCCATTTTCGGTATGCGTGGCTCCCCTCATTCCTATTTCCGGTATGCCTGGCTCCCCTCATGCCCATTTCCGGTATGCATGGCTCCCCTCATCCCCACTTCCGGTATGCGTGGCTCCCCTCATCCCCATTTCCGGTATGCGTTGCTCCCCTCATCCCCATTTCCAGTATGCGTGGCTCCCCTCATCCCCATTTCCAGTATGCGTGGCTCCCCTCATCCCCATTTCCGGTATGCGTGGCTCCCCTCATCCCCATTTCCAGTATGCATGGCTCCCCTCATCCCCATTTCCGGTATGCGTGGCTCACCTCATCCCCATTTCCGGTATGCGTGGCTCCCCTCATCCCCAATCCCGGTATGCGTGGCTCCCCTCATCCCCGATCCCGGTATGCGTGACTCTCCTCATCCCCATTTCCGGTATGCGTGGCTCCCCTCATCCCCATTTCCGGTATGCGTGACTCCCCTCATCCCTATTTCCGGTATGCATGGCTCCCCTCATCCCCATTTTCGGTATGCGTGGCTCCCCTCATCCCCATTTCTGGTATGCGTGGCTCCCCTCATCCCCATGTCTGGTATGCGTGGCTCCCCTCATCCCTATTTCTGGTATGCGTGGCTCCCCTCATCCCCATTTCCGGTATGCGTGGCTCCCCTCATCCCCATTTCCGGTATGCGTGGCTCCCCTCATCCCCATTTCCGGTATGCGTGGCTCCCCTCATCCCCATTTCCGGTATGCGTGGCTCCCCTCATCCCCATTTCCGGTATGCGTGGCTCCCCTCATCCCCATTTCCGGTATGCGTGGCTCCCCTCATTCCCATTTCCGGTATGCGTGGCTCCCCTCATCCCCATTTCCGGTATGCGTGGCTCCCCTCATCCCCATTTCCGGTATGCGTGGCTCTCCTCATCCCCATTTTCGGCATGCGTGGCTCCCCTCATCCCCATTTCCGGTATGCGTGGCTCCCCTCATCCCCATTTCCGGTATGCGTGGCTCTCCTCATCCCCATTTTCGGCATGCGTGGCTCCCCTCATCCCCATTTCCGGTATGCGTGGCTCCCCTCATCCCCATTTCCGGTATGCGTGGCTCCCCTCATCCCCATTTCCGGTATGCGTGGCTCCCCTCATCCCCATTTCCGGTATGCGTGGCTCCCCTCATCCCCATTTCCGGTATGCGTGGCTCCCCTCATCCCCATTTCCGGTATGCGTGGCTCCCCTCATCCCCATTTCCGGTATGCGTGGCTCCCCTCATCCCCATTTCCGGTATGCGTGGCTCCCCTCATCCCCATTTCCGGTATGCGTGGCTCCCCTCATCCCCATTTCCGGTATGCGTGGCTCTCCTCATCCCCATTTTCGGCATGCGTGGCTCCCCTCATCCCCATTTCCGGTATGCGTGGCTCCCCTCATCCCCATTTCCAGTATGCGTGGCTCCCCTCATCCCCATTTCCGGTATGCGTGGCTCCCCTCATCCCCATTTCCGGTATGCGTGGCTCTCCTCATCCCCATTTTCGGCATGCGTGGCTCCCCTCATCCCCATTTCCGGTATGCGTGGCTCCCCTCATCCCCATTTCCGGTATGCGTGGCTCTCCTCATCCCCATTTTCGGCATGCGTGGCTCCCCTCATCCCCATTTCCGGTATGCGTGGCTCCCCTCATCCCCATTTCCGGTATGCGTGGCTCCTTTCATCCCCATTTCCGGTATGTGTGGCTCCCCTCATCCCCATTTCCGGTATGCGTGACTCCCCTCATCCCCATTTCCGGTATGCGTGGCTCCCCTCATCCCCATTTCCGGTATGCGTGGCTCCCCTCATCCCCATTTCCGGTATGCGTGGCTCCCCTCATCCCCATTTCCGGTATGCGTGGCTCCCCTCATCCCCATTTCCGGTATGCGTGGCTCCCCTCATCCCCATTTCCGGTATGCGTGGCTCCCCTCATCCCCATTTCCGGTATGCGTGGCTCTCCTCATCCCCATTTTCGGCATGCGTGGCTCCCCTCATCCCCATTTCCGGTATGCGTGGCTCCCCTCATCCCCATTTCCGGTATGCGTGGCTCCCCTCATCCCCATTTCCGGTATGCGTGGCTCCCCTCATCCCCATGTCCGGTATGCGTGGCTCTCCTCATCCCCATTTTCGGCATGCGTGGCTCCCCTCATCCCCATTTCCGGTATGCGTGGCTCCCCTCATCCCCATTTCCGGTATGCGTGGCTCTCCTCATCCCCATTTTCGGCATGCGTGGCTCCCCTCATCCCCATTTCCGGTATGCGTGGCTCCCCTCATCCCCATTTCCGGTATGCGTGGCTCCTTTCATCCCCATTTCCGGTATGTGTGGCTCCCCTCATCCCCATTTCCGGTATGCGTGACTCCCCTCATCCCCATTTCCGGTATGCGTGGCTCCCCTCATCCCCATTTCCGGTATGCGTGGCTCCCCTCATCCCCATTTCCGGTATGCGTGGCTCCCCTCATCCCCAATTCCGATTTGCGTGGCTCCCCTCATCCCCAATCCTGGTATACGTGGCACCCCTCATCCCTATCCTGGTGTGTATGGTATCCCTCATCCTGGTATGCATGGCACCCTATCCCTCACTCCCAATCCCGGTATGCGTGGCACCCCTCACCCCCAATCCCGATATGCGTGGCACCCCTCACCCCCAATCCTGGTATGCGTGGCACCCCTCACCCCCCAATCCTGGTATATGTGGCCTTTTCAATCCCCAAATCCTGGTATGTGTGGCCTCCTCAATCCCCAAATCCTGGTATGTGTGGCCTCCTCAACCCCCCAATCCTGGTATGTGTGGCCTCCTCAATCCCCCATTCCTGGAATGTGTGGCCTTCTCAACCCCCCAATTCTGGTATGTGTGGGCTCCTCAATCCCCCATTCCTGGTATGTGTGGCCTCCTCAATCCCCCATTCCTGGTATGTGTGGCCTCCTCAATCCCCAAATCCTGGTATGTGTGGCCTTCTCAATCCCCAAATCCTGGTATGTGTGGCCTCCTCAATCCCCCATTCCTGGTATGTGTGGCCTCCTCAATCGAAGTATCCTGGTATGTGTGGCCTCCTCAATCCCCTAATCCCTGGTATGTGTGGCCTCCTTAATCCACTAATCCCTGGTATGTGTGGCCTCCTCAACCCCCAAATCCTGGTATGTGTGGCCTCCTCAATCCCCAAATCCTGGTATGTGTGGCCTCCTCAATCCCCCATTCCTGGTATGTGTGGCCTCCTCAATCCCCCATTCCTGGTATGTGTGCCCCCCTCATCCACCAATGACTGCACACATAAAACAATAAACACTTATACTCACTTTCCCTCCTCACCTCTGCTCCAGCGCTGAGTCCTGTCTGCAGCAGCTCATGTCGGCATCTGAGCTGCGTGTGCTCTCAGAAGCCGAGGTGAGCAGTTGCCAGCACATTCACTCCTCTCCATGCTGGGACTATGGGCGTGGAGAAGCGTGAATATGCTTTCTCTTTAGCGGCGGCCACTGACAGCAGGAGCCGGGGCTCAGCGCTCCTCCGTGCCCGCTACTAAAGAGAATGAATATTCCGTCTTCTCCACGCCCATGGGAGTGGCCTCAGAGGGAATATTCATGTCCCTTTAGCAGCGGGCACACATGATAGCTGCTTCAGCGGCCACTGTATGTGTCCTCTCCTCCACTGCCGCAACCCGCTCCTCTGCCGCCGCAACCTCCTACTCACCTATCCTCCTCGTTCCCACGCTGCTTGGGGCCCTCACGAGCCCCCTCCGGCCACGGGCCCCATAGCAGTGGCGTGGTCTGCCGCCATTGGCGGTACGCCACTGTCTTACCTGTAACGGCTGGATGCGGTCTTCTGTCTGGAGCCAGACTGCGCGTCACGAATGCGCAGTCTATCGAGGCTTCAGACAGAGACCCGCATGCCGCCTTATATTATAGATTACTAAGTGGTTAATAGTATATTAATGGGGGGGGGGTTACATATCTGTATTCGAGGACGCAGAGCGGGGGAGACACATGTATGCATACAATATGTGACCTTGCCATTTTCTAGGCTGGAGATCATCGTGACAAGACGAGTCGTGGCTGGGAGATGTGGACATGAAGGTCTGACCAGATGGAGAAGAAGCAGCAGAAACCGGCTGTGATCATATGACACGTCAGCGGTAAGTGCCTGGATGTAAATATTATTCTGTATCTGCACTGTGTGACTTGGAGTGATAATGTTATCTGTAAAATCCCTTAGGCTGCATTCTCACATTTGTGTGAAATGTCCGTGTGCTGCCAGATTTTTTTATGGGATGGTCCACAGACTCGTAGAGTTTTACAGATCCATTCACACATCCATGAAAATCACGGATCTGAGAATAAGATCTAAGAGGGTCAGAGAATGTCCTGTTCTGATCCGATTTTGAGGATTATAATAGGACATGCTGAATGCGTCGGTAAAACAGGGCAGCACACTGACACTGCACACAGATGCAGGAATGTAGCCTTATTATATATAGCATACTCCCTTAGTATAAAGTGTACTCACTTATTATGTATAGCGCCATCCTTAGTTATATAGTTTCCTCTTTTATTATGTATAACACCCTCCCTTATTACCTACCATCCTCTCTAGCTCTAGGGGCTCACAGTTGGGGGATCATACTGTGTTGGGGTCAGCATACTTTGCCCTGGGAGTTGAGGTGGGGTATAGTAGGGTCATTATACTGCGTATGTGGAGGAATTCACCATGGGGGTATCATACTGTGTTTGGGGGGCCCTTTTCTTGGCATCACACTTTATGGGGCAATGAAAGAGAGATCTAGGACTTCAGCAGGAGGAAAATTACTATGTAAAGGATGGAAAGTTGTGAGATCTGATCTTTGGTGACCCCGACTATTATTTACATTTTCTTTTGGGGGGAGGGCCCAATTAGAGCTTCTGCTATGGGGCCCCATGATTCCTATGTACGCCCCTGCCTGGGGTCATCATATGACCTCAGGGTAACATGGCAATGATAGGCACCCGCCATTACGAACGCGGGGGAAGCGATCCTGACAAAAGAGGTCTTTTAACCCCCTTTTAACCACTTAGATTGGCAGTTGTATTAAAGGGGTTAATCGGCCCCGATCATTTCCAAAACCGATTGGGCAGATGTTGCAGAGCATCAGCTGTCAACCGCAGGAATTGCGCCCATGGCGGGTCGCTATTCACTTATTCCTGGCCGCCATTCTAAAACGGCGATCCGGAATAAGTTCCCTTACCAATTGCAGTTTTAATGCGTATTGGCGGTCATTAAGGGGTTAATCATTTTCTAACTCCTACTTGTGTCCATTTAATTTAAAAATTTTTTTATTATAATAAAAAAATAATAATAAAACAAAAGCGCATTTTCACAAAAGAAAGGAAAAGAATAATCTCAGACCACTGAAAAAATACAACTAAAGTAAACTTATTTTCAAATAAATATTTAAATAGAGTTGAAAATTCATATTGGCCGGAGACTTTCTATAATCCTATCTCCCCATCAGTAATGTAAAGCAACATTATGCAGTGGGTACTCAACTCTATCCACCTATACGTGCATACTAAGATCCAAAAACCACTTGCAAATCATATATAAAAACAAAACTCTTTATTAAATATATTTAAAATACATAACAATATGCGGCATCAAAAGACAACCACATGGAGGTGAGGAAAGAGAAAATTCAAGAAACAGTAGGTGAAATGGTCCAGGGTAAGGTCCAGCTGTCATATACATATATGTTGTAGAGATAATGTAACAGTTGCCCACCGTAAAAAACAGAAGGGTCAGCAATAACCCCCTTCCTCCAAATTATGTGGTCATAGTGGAGTGAGCGAATAATGTCCACTTATCAATCACAGCTCAAAAATATATGTATCCCCTCAAAGTGCCTGTACAAATCACCTATATGGAAAGCAGTATACCATATTGCAAAGATTATCCTCCCCAAATCACCAAAGGGGAGCGGGTATAATGATGACACTATACTGCTTCACCAGAGCCAACCATGAGCAACCGCCTGCATAAGGCAGACTATCGTAATGTAAGCAGCTTACCTATGTGAGCTTGTGCACATCTGGACCACCACCAAAGAACACCCTGACGCACATTTCACACTCTCTTGGCTTTCTCAAGGGGAGTGTTTGAAGAGTAAAGTCCCATCCTATTTGTACCCGTTACAAAGGTATGTGCGCCAATAAACGCAGCGCATGTTTGTGCCGTCCCTGTGTCCCAGGTGCATATGGTTCCGGCACTCCTTTCTGGTATGGATCAGGGGAAATCCCCATTAGACGTTATCGGTGCATACCGGAAGTGACGGAGGCCTTCACCAATGCAGGGATTGACAGGTTTTGCGCGCATGTGCATGCTGGCGCCATCTTAACGGAGTCCCATGTACGCTGCCATCTTGCCAGGTCCATATCCAAATATTCACATATATGCAGGTGAACCCATATGCACAGAACATGTCACATAACCTAACACACACAAGGTAAGTCCATCCGTACCCACCAATCATACAATATATTGTGAAAACCATATATGTACATATAGAGAATATCTTCATATCGTGCAAGGCAATTTATCAGGGTGTTCCAAGAACAAATAACCACTACCAAGGTCCAAGGGTATTGAAAATGCAATTATCTCCTAACACCATTACTATCCCCGTACAGCAAACCAAAGGCAATATAGACGGTATACCAAAAGATCAAGTCTGATGGTGAACTATCCTCCCATAGTCATAAATTTACCATCATTGAATATTAGTACTAATCAAACCACAAGTCTTTGTCCCAGTGTGCTGAATCAGTAAGCGATAGACAATTAGAGCACTGTACACCTAGACCCAATTAAAGTCAGAAAAGTCCCAAAATATTGTAACATCTTCGTATATTTCAGGTTGACGGATGACACTCTCAGTCACGGAAATATAACATCATCACTCCGACCATGGCGTCCGGCTGACACGCATCTCTCTTCCAAGGTAAGTAGGTCCGGTATTCAGTAGAACAATTGGAGCTGTATATACAAATTCTTTACTATAATCAAGAAAGGAAGAAAAAGGAAAAATTAAAAAAGGGCACAGAACTTAAAACGCAGAGATCACAGGAAAGGCGAGAAACTAAGCTTCTCATTCAGCCCACATGGGGACATTGTTCCCAAATCAACAAGCCATTTCGGCTCCGGCTGAGCCAGTGCTTTCTTACTGTCCCCACCTCTGATCCCACAGTGGACTCTATCCATTCCTCTGATTTTGAGTCCCCGTGGGTCAGGGTTGTGGCAAAGTTTAAAATGCTTCGGTATTGTTTTTAAGGAGAAGTAAATAACACAGCCGGCCAAGGAACTCCAGAGAAACACAACCTCACCCCTTCATGGCCAGACCATGCCCCCGAATATTTTTTACTATGATCTCTATTCTCATGCATTGCTGAACTCGTGTATTGCAGTGCCTGAGACCTGACTCTGAGTCAGTGAGATCTAACAGGCCACCGTACCCTGGGGTCATCATATGACCTCAGGGTAACATGGCAATGGTAGGCACCCGCCATTACGAACTCGGGGGGGGGGAGCAATCCTGACAAAGGTGGTCTTTTAACCCCCTTTTAACCACTTAGATTGATAGTTGTATTAAAGGGGTTAATCAGCCCCGATCATTTCCAAAAACCGATTGGACAGATGTTGCAGAGCATCAGCTGTCAACCGCAGGAATTGCGCCCATGGCGGGGCGCTATTCACTTATTCCTGGCCGCCATTTTAAAACGGCGATCCGGAATAAGTTCCTTAACAATTGCAGTTTTAATGCGTATTGGCGGTCATTAAGGGGTTAATAATTTTCTAACACCTACTTGTGTCCATTTAGTTTTAAAAAAATATTTATTCTAATAAAAAATTTGATAGATCTGGTGATTTTCAACGCGGTGATGCCAAATATGTGTATGTGTGTTTTTTTTTATTGTTTTATTTTGAATGGGGTGAAAAGGGGATGATTTAAACTTTTATATATTTTTTAGTTTTTTAATATTTTTAAAAACATTATTATTATTTTTTTTTTACTTTTTGCATGCTTCTATAGTCTTGCCTGATCGGCTCTGCTGCATACAGGTGACAAGCAGATCGCCTGTATGCAGCAGAAATGCTCACTGGCTATGAGCACCGACCACTGAGCAACACATCATCATGTAGCAATTTCAGATATCCAGTGGCACTGAGGTTTCCATTGATGAAGAATGGCCCCACTATCTTTATACCCCATATACCACACCATACCATCAAGATATGAGATGTGCCACAAACAGGAAGTTGATATCACCAACCATTTAATTTAGGTGTATCCATATAAATGGCCCACCCTGTACAAGGGCTGAGGAGGTGAAAGTGACAATGGGGGCCTAATTACAGTGGCCTCGTCAGAGGAGCGCTCTGATAGAGGTCTCATCTTACATGCCCAGGCTGTAACGTACTGTCAAAGAGCCACGAAAGTAAGCTATGGATAAAAAAAGAAAATGTTAAAAGTTAAAGTCCCCTAAAAAATTGTTTGATCCCCCAATTGTGTATGGTATTGTGCGAAGGTCAGCATTACAAACAGCAGGAGAATGAGGAATTGTGGGGGTAAAGGTAAATGACCAGTCTTGACTTGCCGCGCCTTAACCACGTTGCTCACCAACCTTTTATACGTACCAACAAATTTTTGGCATTTGAAGCTTTGGTCGAGCCATTCTGGGGTCACAATATACTTGGCCACAGAGATGGCAGTCAGAAACTTTACAGTTCTTGTGACTTTACTGGCAATCAGGTGGGTGCCCTTCTGTGCGGAGTCTACCACCTCTCCACCAAGAATATATAGTTTCTGAAAGAAGGAAAATATGGGCAGGAAATACATTAATTCATCCTTCAAGCCTGGGTTTCTAATCAGAAAACACTTAGCAGCTGATATCATCCTCTGTGGTGCCAACGCAGGACGACAGTCAGGAACCCGAAAAATGGAAGAAAGAGGCAGCTTATAGAAGATATGTGTAGGATGAGAATCCCTACAATACATCCACTACATTCATTCATTGTGTATGGAGTTTCTGTAATCACAAAGTCTACAAGATAATGGTAATATCCAATATGTCCTGCAAGGGTGCACCTCCAACCCTCCATAGTCAGCGCAACAAAATGTCTACTGGACTAAAAACCAATTAGCAACTCGGCAAGTAATGATCTTAAGACAAAGACATAACTGAATAAATATAATAATAATATTAATATAAGCCTGCCAAACCCCTGCTGTATCTTTCCCTGTTGTTCAGTAATGGATTTTCTCAATCGTCACAAGCTATGAAATGAAGATCTTTGTAATGGTAGAAGGAGGAACGGATTCTTAGCCGAATACTATACCTGGGCGGCTTCGGCTGAACTGCGGGCTCATTCTGTTTAGGTTTCAGTGGAATTCTTCTACTCTGTAAAAAATGGATAAATGTATAACGAGAGAGCTGACTGAAGAACGATCGTTATGTCCAATGTTGCAGTAAGGCAATGGAATAAGACCCACCATTAGCACTTCTGAAGACACTTTCAAAGGAACCTTCCACGCATCTACAGACAGAAAACATTGTGAACATTTCATCATTGGACTCAAGGTGCAGAAAGATGTGAGGACGGATTCTTGTCAATTAGCAACCAAAGACTAGTACCTATTTCTACAGACAGCTGTGACGCAAGACACATGCTTAAAGGGGTTGTCCGGCCACAGGATAGGCCATTAATATGAGATCGGTGGGCGTCCGACAGCCCCATTGATCAGCTATTATTTGTTACAGTGACGGCTGGATGTAAATGCTTTGAATGAAGCTGGAGATGTGCAGTGGTCACTGCCAGGTACTGCTAATATACAGAATAGGCTCTGTACTGTAGTACCTCGCAGCGGACGCTACATATTACATGGAGATGTGCTTTGTAGCTCAGTCAAAGGTGCCTATGTAGCGCCCCGAAGGCTCAGCCGCTACAGGGGTATTGCACCTCAGACCAGAGGTGTGATATTCCACTCCCAGGTAAGGATGGAGAATGGACCAGGGCTCAGTTAGCTGCATGCAGCACACACACCCCATTTCCCAGGGACAGCTCAACGGTGCTCCCACTAGACAGAAGTGCAGGCACGACCGACCATGTCCCTGCTGGAGTGGGGAGGGAGGGGTGGAACACCCAGTGCTGTAGGGGCAGATAGGGGGCGGTTCCTGAGCGTAGATAGGAGCTCATTGGTTGCTGGTCACCTGGGCTCATGGCTAGAGGGAGGTATAAAAGGTGGGCACCATCTTAGAACAGTGTTCAGTCTGTGAGGAGAGGAGAGCTGACAGGGAGCAGCAGCTCAGGCTGAGTGCTGCTCCAGAGGCAGGCCTAGGGAAGAGGCCGGGGCCTGAGAGGAGAAGGAGAAGTGGGCCTAGAGAAGAGGCCGAGGAGGAGGTGAAGGGGAGCTGAGATTCTAGCTCATCTCAGCTCCAAGAGAAAGGAACAGAAGCAGAAAGGAACTGCAAAGAAGGAGAGACAGAGAAACAGAAGGGCTCAGGAACAAGAAGGTGGAAGGGACCCTAAGAACCCACGAGAATCCAGGGTGCAGGGTCAGGCAGATTAAGGGTGCTGGATCCCAAGTTGGTGGAGGAGAAACTACCCTCAGCCAAAGACCGGTCGTCGTGATCATATATTGGTGCGACACCTCATCAAACCTGCTAGGAAGGCACCATATAGGACAGCGGAGGACGGGGCCCACGTTTAACCGCACAGGTCCGCGGCAGCTGGACAAAAGTGGGTCACTGGTGAGGCAGGCCAGAGAAAGGATAAAAGGGGGTCCTGTGCCATGCTCCTGAACTGCCTGGGAGTTGACCGAGCCCCACACCTGGTGGACGCAGCACGGCTCGGGCAGTCATTGCCAGCTGAAGTGACTTGGATATTAACCGTGAGTAAAGACGCTGGACTGCAGTACGTTGTCTGTGTGCTTTTTCGCTCCTCCGGCACTACCGGTACTGGGACTCTCACTACCATCACTCCCAACATCCACTACACTGCCCTGGGGCTGCACTCTTCCCGTGGGGAGTCACATCACCTCAGCTGCACCCATCATCAGTCCCAGCGGACTGCCTTGCAGGAGCGGGTCCTAATAACCGCAATCCACGGGTGGCGTAGTCGGACATTATCTAAAGCACGTAGCAGACTACTATTGGCCTGACCACCCTGAGCCGCGGGACCGGGCCGCCACTACTACTACCCCCATCGTTCCCCTATCGCCCGGATCCGCGTGCCCCACGGCCCAGGGGGCGAGTCACCTACATCCGGCAGCCGCCTAAGCAAATACCAGCTTATAGATATGGGTGCAGAGTGTCGCACCCCAGCTGCTCTCATATTGATGACCTGTGGATAGATCATCAATACTGTAATACTTTCCATGAACACGTATTGTGTAATAGTCATTACAAGCAAAAGTTAATGAGGTATCACTAGCTTATACATTCAGGATGTATATCCTCAGACTATGCCATGAATGTAGTATTGTCTGTATCCTAGACAAAGGACCCCCGCATATCAGGTAGAAAACAAATTAACAGGTGGTCTCATACATCCGTGAACCGCTCTATTCAGTTGTATAAGAGTCAGTGAAATAGCCAAGTACGCCAAGCTTGTATGTTTCCATAACTCTCACAGAAGTGATAGGACAGAGCCACGCACGTGTGCCACCTCTCCATTCATTCTCCATCCATTTGTGTCAGACACGTCACCAGGCGGACCCACGATCTGGAGATACATGTTGGTCCCAGATGTGTGTTTTAAATCAGACAACAGAAATATAAGAAGACATCTTACCGAGCAGATTTGACACAAGATATGATGCAGGAGCAAGTGGGTCCTTTAGGTTAAACATTGTGTATCAGCCATTTTGAATTTGTCTTAAACCCTCAAAATTTCCAAAAAGAATGTCACAGAGCCACAGGGCGTTGACACAGGTATCCTCCATTCTTTGCCTTTCTCATATTTCATACCAGTGGGCCTAAATTACAAAACAATGTAAATCCCAGGATGCAACTCCAGGGTGACACATAACGTCTACTATATGGAATGTAACTGGTGATGTAAAAAACAGTCCGTAGGCGACGAGGATCATCTCACTTACTCTTTACAGATGAGAACCGCGATGCTGCGGCAGAGATACCCTGTGTACCTGGCACCTGCCACAGCGGCCATAAGCTTGAAGTCATCTCTATCACTATTGACAAATCCGGTGACAGAAATGATCTGGAAAGAAATATAAAATAATGTTATGATGGGACAATTATTCTTACTTTTTTTAACCCATTCCCAATGTACTTTTATGAAGACCTGCCTTTAATGGTGCTGTACATAGCTAAAGTTATCGGACAATCACAGGTTCAAGTCCTCTAAAGGGACTAATAAATAAAGTACCACACAATGAACATCATAAAAACAAAACCCAAAAAAACAATAATGGAAAAATGTTGTTTTTTTTTTCCTAATTTCACCACACTTGAATTTTCTTCCACGTTTTCCAGAATGCTGAATGATAAAATGAAGGGCGGCATTCAAAACTAAAATGCGTCTTGCAAAAAAACAAGCTGTCGTATGGCTTTATGTGGATGGAAGAATAAATAAAAGTTATGGCTCTTAGAAATGGAGGAAAAAAACACAAGTACATTGCATAACGTCTAGAGTAGCATTTACTTACAGAGTATGGCTTCCTTACATGTTAAGAACAAGGCTTTCCTCCTGGTGGAAATGCCACTGGAAAGTGGAGAGTTTGATGAGGCGGCACCATTTTCTTCTTCAAGACCGTGCTCAGCCAGTGAGCGGTGATGCATCGCCTCCTCTCCTTTATTGCCTATAAATGACAGAATCAGATTGCTTATACAGTCCCCCCAACCGCATAAAACATTTAACTCATCAGGTTACTCAAGTTTCCATTTAAAATGAACCCCAAGTAGGAGATAATTTGCAAATCGGTGGGGTCCAAGTGCTAATGATCCTGAGAGAGGAGCTTTGAACTGCAAGCATTCTCTATGGGACGGCTGGAGATAGCAGACTACACCGCAAACTCCACCACAAACTAGTAGAAATGCTAATGAAACCATGGAAGACATTGAGGAATGATATCACAAATCACACTAAACCCACCCGTTTCCAAGTTGCTCCGGATAATCAGCGATTGCAAACACACAGCCCATCTCACAGTAATCTTCAGGAACTGAAAGTTCAAAGATAGACCCATAAATGAAAGGGAAAAATGCATCATCAGAAAAATGACTACCAAGTTTTTATTACAGTTTGATTGTGATGTGACTATCACAAAAGAAATAAATCTGGAAATATTGCAGTTATCAGACTAGCGATTGTAGCACACATACAGCTGACATTCCCGGCTTCTGTAGCTCGCTTATCAGATTTACTGTGTAGACTGGGACAGATTAGGCAGAGTTATCTCACAGATGGAATATTTAATAACAGCTCTATGAGGAGCCCTGTTGCTTTGCCGCTCTGGGGCTCTTGGTTCAAATCCCACAGAGGACAACATCTAGCAAGGAGTTTATATACTGTATATTCTCCCTGTGTTTGTGTGGGTTTGCTCCGAGTACTCCAATTTCCTTCCACAATCCAAAGACATAGTAATAGAGAATTTAGATTACTAAGCCCAGTGGAGACAATGATTATGATATCTGGAAAGCGCTGTGGAATATGAAGGCGCCATAGAAGTAAAATAAAGAATTATTCTGCTGCATGCCTAATTAGAGAATGATGGCCATAGGGGACATACAAACAGAGATTAGTGGCGTTGCTGTAGTGCAGGAAAACCTGACATATAGTAAAATCACCTGTAGTAAAAAAAAGAAAAAGTCTAATTAGCTTACTATCCAGTGATGGGTCGTGTCCGTGAAGTTGATGAGATTGGGGTGGCTGTTGATTAGGTGTCTGGGGTTGCACTTGCTGTATCTGTCCCAGTTGCTGTTGCATCTGATTTTGCATTTGCCGCTGCTGTAAACCTTGGAGACGCTGCTGTTGAAGTTGCTATTGTAACTTCTGAAGAATGTGTTTCTGCTGCTAAGCTTGTTGGGCTTGGAGTGGGGGCTGAGGAAGGGTCTCTGGAAAGTGTAGAGTTCAATGAGGTGGCACCATTTTTTTCTTCTTCAAGACCGTGTTCAGCCAGTGAGCGGTGATGCATCGCCTCCTCTCCTTTACTGCCTATAAATGACAGAATCAGATTGCTTATATAGTCCCCCCAACAGCATAAAACATTTAAGTCATCAGGTTACTCAAGTTTCCATTTAAAATGAACCCCAAGTAGGTGATAATTTGCAAATCCGTGGGGTCCAAGTGCTAATGATCCTGAGAGAGGAGCTTTGAACTGCAAGCATTCTCTATGGGACGGCTGGAGATAGCAGACTACACCGCAAGGCTAACCAGCAAATCAGTGGCGGCAATATCAAAGGAACTCTGACCAATCTGCTAGATAACATCTATCCTTTGGTGGTTTTAATGATGGAAATCATCCTTTAAGACTGTGAAATTTAAAGAAATCTTCTCTGTGTATCTCAGGAGCTCAGCCGTGTCCTCACCTCACTTTTCTGTGTCTGCCTGTAATAGGAGCTTCACTCATTTGCAATAAGGTATAAACATTTCTCCCTGCCTTGCTTAGCTCAGGCAGCCCCGTCAGCTGTTTCCTAGCCAAAAACAGAATATTTCTTGGGCCGCTTCATTGGGGGACACATGAACCATGGCTGTATGCTGCTGGCACCAAGAAACTGACACTAAGAATTACAAAGGTCGGCCCCTCCCCTGCAGACTACACTCACCTGAAACTGCACAAGAGGATGGTGCTGCTGCGGGGTCTGATGGTGCTGCTGCGGGGTCTGATGGGACTGCTGCGGGGTCTGATGGGACTGCTGCGGGGTCTGATGGGGCTGCTGCGTGGTCTGATGGGGCTGCTGCGGGGTCTGATGGGACTGCTGCGGGGTCTGATGGGACTGCTGCGGGGTCTGATGGGACTGCTGCGTGGTCTGATGGTGCTGCTGCGGGGTCTGATGGGACTGCTGCGTGGTCTGATGGGACTGCTGCGGGGTCTGATGGGACTGCTGCGGGGTCTGATGGGACTGCTGCGTGGTCTGATGGGACTGCTGCGTGGTCTGATGGGGCTGCTGCGGGGTCTGATGGGACTGCTGCGTGGTCTGATGGGACTGCTGCGGGGTCTGATGGGGCTGCTGCGTGGTCTGATGGGGCTGCTGCGGGGTCTGATGGGACTGCTGCGGGGTCTGATGGGACTGCTGCGGGGTCTGATGGTGCTGCTGCGGGGTCTGATGGTGCTGCTGCGGGGTCTGATGGGACTGCTGCGGGGTCTGATGGTGCTGCTGCGGGGTCTGATGGGACTGCTGCGGGGTCTGATGGTGCTGCTGCGGGGTCTGATGGTGCTGCTGCGGGGTCTGATGGGACTGCTGCGGGGTCTGATGGTGCTGCTGCGGGGTCTGATGGTGCTGCTGCGGGGTCTGATGGGACTGCTGCGGGGTCTGATGGGACGGCTGCTGTAATAGTTGTGGATCTTCTGGCATTAGGGATTTCATCTGATTGAACAACATGGCATATGGATGTCCTTGCTGGGGATGGCTGTCTTGTTCTAAGGTTTTGGTGGAACCAGACAGCGTTTGTAAAAGCTAAGGAAGAATGAGAACAAGTTAGAGACAAGAAGAGATCTATACAGATATAAAGTACTGTGCAAAAGATTGGCCTGGACCAGTTGCTTAAATGGTTTGTCCTGTCTGTGTGACTAAAGACTTATGAATCCCCTCAGCGATTGCCAGTTTCTGAGCCGGGAATGGCAGTAATGATGCATGACATCGCTCCATACATTAGACAGCCGTGCCCAATAGACAGGTTCTGCCCAGAAGCATGAATAATGTGACATCATATGACTTTTATATAGGTATACCAGAACTGGACCTATCCCCCCACACCTCAGTTTTTCCCCCCACCCTTTAAATTCCGGATGACTTGTTCATTATTAAGCTACATATTCCATATTGACCCCATACAGGTTACTCAAATGTTCGCTGGTAACTTGAGTTGTGATCATTTCACTGTCTTTGTCTATTTACTGGTTATCACTTGTATGAAATCTTTTGCTGTAACTAATTTATACAAAATAATAGTAAAAATGATTAAAGAAAATAATATTTTTTGTAGAAGAAATACAAAACAATGATAAAAAGTAATGAAAAAATAATAAATAGAAATTTGGAAAATATTGTTCCATGGTACCAAAGTCATTATTAGTTGTACCAGCAGGTGTTTTACATCACCCCCTGATGCCACAGTGGAGCCGGTCAATGCCTCACACCTTAAAACCAGTAGGGTGACAGCCATGACAGGACTTGTAGTGCCTTGAAATGGTCTTGAGCACAGAGATGTCATGAATCTCATGTGCTGCCTGGATATCTGACATGCTCCCTGGTCCGTATATACAGAGTTCCCGGGAAGTTAAACTTACATAAGTAAATAACGTGTAGAGCTACATAATTTTTTTTTGCATCTGCAGAATCAAATGTAAAAGACCCAATGATGTTTTTACATGCAATATAATCTCTGCAGGGGAACGACCCCATCTTTGGTCTCCTGCATACAGTATTGAATAGTCTGATTGGTCTGGCCACATAGTGGCCCCTAACCAGCAAATCCTTTAAGTTTTTAATCCTTCTATTTGTCAATAAGGGAACTTCAGGAAGTGTCAGAGCCAATGGTGGGTCAGTTTTTAGGATAGACCAATGTTTTTGCAAAATGTCACAATGACCTCCCATTGAGAATTATAAGTGGAAATAAATCTCAATGTGGGATCACTCTGTGTTTTTTTTTCAAAGTGGAGGTCAATAAATTCAAGCAGGGTGCAGATTTACCACAGCGATAGCCATATTTGATAGATATTTGGCTCAAGGTTATAGCAAAATAGTTCTTTCAGATCATCTGCTTGTCTCAAAACTTTTCTCAGAGGAACAGATCCTCCTTATCTTCAGGAACTGATCAGTGGGAATGGCCTGTATAATCGATCTAATATGGGCTGAAGATGTGTGCAATAATGAATTATCTGATGTCTCCTTTCTGAAGACATCCGTTTGTATTAGGCCAACCCCTGATGCTTTGAGTTGGATAGCCAAAAAATCAATTTGTTGATTTTGAAACCTGTACGTGAGCCTGATATTGGAGTCATTGCGGTTCAGCACAGTCATGAAATCTTTATGTTCCATTTTGGTGCCCTGCCAAATTATAAGCAGGTCAACAATGTACCTGTACCAACAATGCACATGGGAAGCAGCCTGGGGGTCACTGTGAAAAATCTCCCTCGCCCATAGGCCTGAGAAAGAGATTTGCATACGATGGCGCAGAGGCCGTGCCCATGGCAGTGCCTTGCTTCTGTAAAAAGAATCTATCTTTGAATGTAAAATAATTATGCGTCCTCCTACCTCCCCTCCTATACACACACCTACCTGCCCTCATCAGCGTATAATTCTGTGCTTTTTCATAGAAATCAAACTCATTTGTGACCACCCGATTGTTTATATGATAATCAATCAACACTTAAGATGATACTGATTAGTGTTTGTAAATGTTAAAATCTTTAAATAAATAAATTATACTTACGTTTTCTTTAATCAGCCATGGTGCTGCTGAAGCAGCAGACAAACGCTCTGAGGAGCCTAATGTTTAGAATGGAGAAAAAAGGACGGGAAGATCAGTGAATTTGGAAAACGGGAACTGAAAAGCGAAACGCTTTTCTCTCACTATGGGACATAGTTAGAAAAATAGATTGACAAATCACAGCTGACATGAACCATAACTACCATTACCCCGATTGCCATTACATCAGGGTAATCGGGAAAAGCTGGGCAAAATGCTAGAATTGTCGCATGTAATGTGATGCACCACTTCTGGGGCAGCTGCGGGCTGGTATTTTTAGTTTGGAAGGGCCCAATAACGATGGACCTTCCCAGCCTGATAATATCAGCTCACAGTGGTCGGCTTTACCTTTGCTGGTTATCAAAAATAGGGGAGACCCCACGTAATTTTTTTAAATCATTTATTTATTAGGTTAAACAAGGCTAAACACCCTTTGTGCCAGATGAAAGGCACTAAAGGGTGAAAGTTTATTATATATAGGAGGCTTGTGATATGAAATATGTACTGTATAGGATATCTATCTATTCTGAGGGTTCTGGCTGTGAATTTATTGTACTTGGCTGATTACATTTCGTGGTTCCTTTGAGATGTGTGCGTAAATATCGGATGGCATATGCATGGTCCGTGTGCCGGCCAAGTTTTTTTCTCGCACCCATTGACTTGCATTGTGAGTCTCGGCCGATATATAAGACCATACGCAGATCAGCACTGACTCATTGCATAACATTGGTCGGAGTGAAATGTGATGGTTTCTCGCATTGTGCTCCTCTGTATTACATGTCAGTGTGAACGAGCCCTAAGTGTAACAGCGTGTCACATACAACAATGGGGGAAGCTTTTACTTACGTTGGTGGATGGCTGACATTTGCTTTTTTGTCGCTTCTGCTGCTGGAGAAATAGAAGAAATTATCACAAATAAATACCATGTAAAATAATAATCAGGAACAAATCCTAGTCCCATAGGGACACAGACAATACACATAATGTATGACCGGTCTCATATACTTCCCCACATGATATAGATAGATGGCATTGCTAATTATTAGCTCATTGCATAAATATCACATTCACTTGTAAGGCGACTGATCTTCTTCCTCTGTAACTACCAGGATGAATCAATGTATAATTTTACATCTAGAAGACAGCAATTAGGACATAAGGGCTCGTCCAATTGTGAGAAGGGTTAAAATACCTACATGTTTTTGACAAGGGTCCTGTTCTCTCTTCTAAAACATTTGGGCATCCACCATTTACGTTTGGGGCTTAAAAAATCCAAACAAACAAGTTGAGAGTCAGACAGTTCACATTATCATTCTGATCAGTCTATAGGATCTATACAGAGATATTGTCCTGTGTAATGTCCTGCGCTTATGTCACAATATGGCGTCATCCTTCACAAGTCCAAGGCTCCAGTGGAGTAAATGCCGCCATGATTGCTCTGATTACTTACGGGATTGGCGCTGTGTCGGCCCACGCTGTCTTTACTTCATATCTATAATAAAAATGACGTTTTCATTAGAAACAGAGACACTTAGAAAATATCCTCTGTATAGTGTGTCTCCTAAATATATGCAATGACTGAAGTAGTAGCGATCAGGGGCAGTTATAGAGAGTTAGTAGATAAAAAACAGATGAGCAACAATGGACGCCATGAACTTCACTTCTATCTATGTAAGAACCTTTACATCCGCAGGTGAAAACTTCAGAACAAACGACTGGAGGGCTTCTGACCTCACTGGTCTTATGTATTCCTCACAGAATATTTGCACTAAAGGGGTAAACGGGCAGATAGGAGTCACTGATTTCTGTGACCACATTCCATTTATTGCTCCTTTTGTGACTTTATGTTCAATATCTCATCTATCCACAACGGACATTCATTGACTCCATTACAGAGGAAGAACTACAGCTATGTATATTGTAAGATGGCCGTGGGACAGGTCCACAAAGGGAGATATGTATCATCGAGGTTGGTAGCCTCAGTGATTTAAGCCTGGAAAGGCAGGTTCCAGCACATATAGTGCTGAGAGAGTTAATAGGGTGTGTCTAGGGCCGGTTTTACGAGCAGTTAGTTAGATGGGAATCCACATATCCCCATCCTGGGGCGTGGTACAGAAGTCCAGCTGTATCATTGGGGTGGTGTGTGCAAGGTGACGAGACCTTGCTTGTGTGGCTCAGTGTCAGCTGGAGGCTGAGTGAAGCTCTGACGTATAATCGTGTGATCCCGTGTGATATGTAGGCTGTTTATTTTCTGTTTTGGTGCTGTTATACCTTTTGGACCCAGAAGAGGCAGTTTTCGTTTGTTAACCCAGACGGTTTATGGACATTTAATAAACCGCACGTTTGTTATGAACCAAGTATAATAGAAACACGTCACCACTTCTGTATTTTTCATCCACTCCTGGTTTTGGCTTACAAATACTGATGGAAAATACTGACCAAATACTGAACGTGTGAATGTGGCCTTAGAGTGGGTTAACTTCTGACAGCCATTGACACCTCCCCTCCTACGTAAGATGCAATTGTGGTGTGGCGATCGTTATTATGGCAGCCAGGAACCTTCTGGAGGCCTCCATGTCTGCCATGTGAAATCTACTATAAGCCTCAGCCTGAGCCCTCTTCAGTCTGTACCAGGCTGTAAGGCTATGTGCCCACAACGCAGAAATGCTCCGGATATTTCCCTGAGTGTTTCTGCATCTCTCTGGCAGAAAAAAAACCATGCAGATTGTACATGCGGATTGTACATGCGGATTGTACATGCGGATTGCGCATGCGGATTGCGCATGCGGATTGCACATGCGGATTGTACATGCGGATTGTACATGAGGATTGTACATGCGGATTGCGCATGCGGATTGCGCATGCGGATTGCACATGCGGATTGCACATGAGGATTGTACATGCGGATTGTGCATGCGGATTGCGCATGCGGATTGCGCATGCGGATTGCACATGCGGATTGCACATGCGGATTGTACATGCGGATTGTACACGCGGATTGTACATACGGATTGTACATGCGGATTGTACACGCGGATTGTACATGCGGATTGTACATGCGGATTGTACATGCGGTGTCACGGGTGTGTTGCCACGAAGATCGTCACGAGTACACAGCCTGACTTCTCGCAGCTTTTCATTCAGACTTACAGAGCGGATCGTGGTGTTTGGAGTTGCTGAGATAAGTGTATTTGGAAGTGTGTTTTCCCTTTCCTCGCTTTATCATTTATCTCCTTTCCCGTTGGTGTTCCCTCTGTTGTAGTTGTTTAGAAGTTGTATGCAAGGTGGTTTTGGTTTTTCCCTTGTACTGTCTCGTTCGTCTAAATACTGTGTGTGGGCATATTATTTCTGGTTCCCTATTGTTGTGATCGGGGTCCTTCTCAGGACTAGATTACTTAGGTGCAGGGATCCTCAGAAGGTAGGGGTTACGCTGGCGGCCTGGACCTCTGTACCTTTAACAGTACCTCCAGGATGAGGGATTAGTCAGGGCCCCAGCTTAGGGTCAGCTTAGGCCCCCTACCTCCAGTATTCTGTGACAGTGTGACATTTTCACCGACCATCTTAGTTTTTCTCCAGCTACCATGGATCCAGTAGCCGGTCTAGCTCGGCAATTGCAGAGTTTGTCCATGGGGCTGGCGGACGTTAGGTCCAAGGTTTTGCATCCTCTGGAGCAAGCCGGACCAGAACCTAAAGTAGCTCTCCCTGACAGGTTCACTGGGGGGCGGGACAAGTTTTTTGTTTTCCGGGAGGCATGCAAATTGTACTTTCGGCTGCGGCCTCGGTCATCGGGCAGTGAAGAACAAAGGGTGGGAATTGTCATCTCGCTCCTACAAGGGGACCCACAATCTTGGGCGTTCTCTCTTCCCCCAAGCTCCCCGGTTCTCCAGTCAGTGGATAGGTTTTTCGCTGCTCTGGGACTCGTATATGATGACCCAGATCGGATCTCCCTTGCTGAGTCTAAGTTACGTAGGATTCAGCAGGGAGATCGTCCGGCGGAGGAATTCTGTTCGGAGTTCCGTAGGTGGGCCACGGACACCCAGTGGAATGACCCGGCTCTTAGGAGCCAGTTTTGTCATGGTTTATCCGACAAATTACAGGATGTGTTGGCACAGTATGACTCTCCCGCGTCACTGGAAGCCGCTATGGCCCTTGCTATTCGCGTTGACAGACGGCTTCGGGAGAGGTGCGGGATAACTCTACCCCCTGTAATGTCTCCACCTCCTACAAGGTCCCCTCATATGGTGGTTCCCCTGGTCAGTCCGGAGGAGCCTATGCAATTAGGAGGGACATCATTTCGGGGAAGGGGACCGGTGGTGCGCCATAAGACAGGAAGGTGTTTTCTCTGCGGGAAAAAGGGACATTTTATTGGGGGGTGTCCATCCCGTCCCTTGCAGAGTAAAGAGTCGTCGAAAAAACTGTTGATCCCAGGTTGTGTGGTGGACGGCAATCTGGGAGTAGGTATTTCGTCCCTAGGTTCGTCTCAGTTTCTCGTACCGGCGGAGGTGGTGGTGGGTACGAGAACTGAGAGGATATCTGTTCTTCTGGATAGTGGGGCCGGGGCTAATCTGGTTGATGCTCGGTTTGCCCGGGTTCAAGGTATGCGATTGAGTGAGTTGGCTAAACCCATCCCCATATTCTCGATCGATGCCAGACCTCTCGGTCAGGGAAGTTTTTTGCAAGCTGTGCATGGCGTAAAACTTCAAGTGGGGGCAATACATAAAGAACTGTTGTCTTGCTACGTGTTGGAGGGTCTTCCCACTCCTATAGTGTTGGGCCTTCCTTGGTTAGCTAAGCATAACCCGGTTATTAATTGGCAAACCAGAGAGATAAGCCAATGGAGTAAATTCTGTAATAAAAACTGCATGAACACGGTCATCGGTGCGGTTACTCCTTGGGTCTTACCTCCATTTCTGGCGGACTTTGAGGATGTATTCTCGGAGAATGGGTGTCAGGAACTACCTCCTCATCGCGTGTATGACTGTTCTGTAAAACTGCTCCCTGAGGCCAAGTTACCTAAAGCTAGGTTGTATAACCTTTCTGGTCCTGAGAGGCAGGCCATGAAGGATTATATTTCTGAAAGTCTGGCTAAGGGGCATATTAGACCTTCATCTTCTCCGGTGGCCGCGGGGTTCTTCTTTGTTAAGAAGAAAGATGGAGGCCTACGCCCTTGCCTGGATTTCCGTGAACTTAATCGGATTACGGTCCGAGATCCGTATCCGCTCCCACTTATTCCCGATCTCTTTAATCAGATCGTGGGCGCCAAATGGTTCTCTAAGTTGGATCTCAGGGGGGCGTACAATCTGATTAGGATGAAGGAGGGGGATGAGTGGAAGACGGCTTTTAACACTCCGGAGGGGCATTATGAGAACCTTGTCATGCCATTCGGTCTGACTAATGCCCCGGCGGTGTTTCAACACTTTGTTAATGATATTTTTCGCCACCTGGTGGGACAGTTTGTTGTCATATATCTGGATGATATCTTAATTTACTCGCCGGATCTGGTGTCTCATCAGGAGCACGTTAGACAGGTGTTACAGATCTTGCGGGATAATAAACTGTATGCCAAGTGGGAAAAGTGTGTGTTCGCCGTACAGGAACTCCAGTTTTTAGGCTTCCTGGTTTCAGCGTCCGGTTTTCGTATGGACCCTGGGAAAGTGCGGGCAGTTCTTGAGTGGGATCGGCCGGAGAATCTTAAGGCACTACAACGTTTCCTGGGGTTTGCTAACTATTACCGGAAGTTCATTCGTAATTTCTCGTCCATGGTTAAGCCTCTCACAGACATGACTAAAAAGGGGACGGATTTTTCTAGGTGGTCTGACAAGGCTTGTCAAGCATTCTCCTCCTTGAAAAAATGTTTTGCCTCGGCACCCATACTCATTCAACCTGATGCGTCTCAGCCATTCTTTGTAGAGGTAGACGCTTCCGAGGTAGGGGTGGGAGCAGTATTGTCACAGGGTTCGTCCCCTGGTAAGTGGCATCCGTGCGCCTTTTTCTCTAAAAAATTGTCGTCCGCTGAGAGGAATTACGATGTCGGCAATAGGGAACTCTTGGCCATTAAGTTAGCTTTTGAGGAGTGGCGCCATTTTTTGGAGGGGGCAGTTCATCCGGTCACCGTCATCACCGATCACAAGAACCTGCTATATCTGGAGTCCGCTAAACGTCTGAATCCCAGACAAGCTAGGTGGTCATTGTTTTTTACCAGGTTTAATTTCGTCGTTACATATCGTCCTGGGTCTAAAAATGTAAAGGCGGATGCCTTATCTCGTAGTTTCCCTGGGGCCGGGAATACGGACGACCCGATTCCTATTCTTCAGGAGGGGGTGGTGGTTTCGGCAGTATGCTCTGAGCTGGAGGAGGAGATATTGGAGGCTCAGGGGGACGCCCCTGTTGGACCTCCGGGGAGACTGTTCGTTCCAGATCAGTTGCGACAAAAGGTGATCGAGGCACACCATAACTCAGTTTTTGCAGGACACCCGGGGAGTAAAGCAACTGTGGATCTCCTCTCGCGTCGGTTTTGGTGGCCTAACTTACATAAAGAGGTGGTAACTTTTGTCGCGTCCTGTGGGGTTTGTGCGCGCTCTAAGACCTCACATACCCGTCCGTCTGGGGCCCTTTTACCTTTGAAGATCCCGGAGCGTCCTTGGACTCATCTGTCTATGGACTTTATTACGGACCTCCCTCCGTCTTCGGGTAAAACGGTCATACTCGTTGTAGTGGACAGGTTCAGCAAGATGGCACATTTTATCGCTCTTCCGGCTCTCCCTAATGCTAAAACTCTTGCGCAGGTGTTCATTGGGGAGATTGTGAGGCTTCACGGGGTACCCTCCGAGGTGGTGTCTGATCGGGGGTCTCAGTTTGTGTCCAAGTTCTGGAAGGCGTTTTGTGCACGGCGGGGGATGCATTTGTCATTCTCGTCGGCTTTTCATCCTCAGACCAATGGTCAGACGGAACGTATGAACCAGAGCTTGGAGACATATCTTCGGTGTTTTGTGTCAGAGAACCAGGAGGACTGGGCTTCTTTCCTACCTCTGGCAGAGTTTGCTCTCAATAATAGGCGGAGCGAGTCCACTGGTAAGTCCCCGTTTTTTGGGGCATATGGTTTTCACCCCCAGTTTTGTACTTTCAGTAGGGGGGGCTCTTCGGGGGTTCCGGAGGAGGAACGATTTTCCTCATCTCTCGCTTCAGTATGGAGAGGGGTGCTGAAGAATCTGAATACTATGGGGAACCGATACAAACGTATGGCTGATAGGAGGAGAGTGTCTGGTCCGGACCTAAGTGTGAACGATCAGGTATGGTTGTCTACCAGGAATATTAAACTTAAGGTTCCCTCCTGGAAACTGGGTCCCAGGTTCATCGGGCCGTACAGAATCAGTTCTGTTATTAATCCGGTGGCATTCCGTCTTGACCTCCCCCCTACGTTTAAAATTCACAACGTGTTTCACAGATCATTGCTTAAGAGGTATGTGGCGCCGGTGGTACCGTCACCTTTACCTCCCCCTCCTGTGGTTGTCAATGGTAACTTGGAGTTCCAGGTATCGAGGGTCATTGATTCACGCTTTAATCGCCGGTCCCTTCAGTACTTGGTTCATTGGAAGGGGTATGGTCCTGAGGAGAGGATGTGGGTTCCTGCGTCGGATATTAACGCAGACCGATTAGTTCGGGCCTTCCACACGACTCACCCGGATAAACCTGGCCCTGAGGGTCCAGAGGCCCCTCGTAGAAGGGGGGGTACTGTCACGGGTGTGTTGCCACGAAGATCGTCACGAGTACACAGCCTGACTTCTCGCAGCTTTTCATTCAGACTTACAGAGCGGATCGTGGTGTTTGGAGTTGCTGAGATAAGTGTATTTGGAAGTGTGTTTTCCCTTTCCTCGCTTTATCATTTATCTCCTTTCCCGTTGGTGTTCCCTCTGTTGTAGTTGTTTAGAAGTTGTATGCAAGGTGGTTTTGGTTTTTCCCTTGTACTGTCTCGTTCGTCTAAATACTGTGTGTGGGCATATTATTTCTGGTTCCCTATTGTTGTGATCGGGGTCCTTCTCAGGACTAGATTACTTAGGTGCAGGGATCCTCAGAAGGTAGGGGTTACGCTGGCGGCCTGGACCTCTGTACCTTTAACAGTACCTCCAGGATGAGGGATTAGTCAGGGCCCCAGCTTAGGGTCAGCTTAGGCCCCCTACCTCCAGTATTCTGTGACAGTGTGACATGCGGATTGTACATGCGGATTGTACATGCTTATTGTACATGCGGATTGTACATGCGGATTGTACATGCGGATTGTACATACGGATTGTACATGCGGATTGTACATGCGGATTGTACATGCGGATTGTACATGCGGTTTCCTGCCAGGGACATGCGGATGTGAAGCGCTCTTCACTTGCATTTCCGCATGTGGCTTGACAAGCGCTTTCCAAGCGATTTTAGCATCACTTGGAAAGTGCTTGACAACTTGGTCACACTATATAAATCCATGCAACCGGCATATATAGTGTGACCGTAAAAGAATGGTAAAAAAAAATAAAAATAAATCTATACTTACCTTCTGATGGCCCCCGCAGTCTTGCTTCGCTCCGTCCTGGCTTGCCGGCAGCTCGCGGTGCACTACACTGAAGGACCTGCCGTCACATGACTATGACGTCAGCGCAGGTCCTTTAGTCCATCGCGATCTGCCGGCATGGGAGGATGAGCGCAGCGGGGGCCGTCAGAAGGTAAGTATAATATTTATTTTTCATTTTATTCTTTTTTTTACAGGTTCTATGGTACCCAGGTCTGGAGGAGAGTCTCCTGTCCTCCACACTCGGGTACCATCCGCACATTGAAACGCATGGAATCTGCATCTACAGATGCAGTGATGCTTAATCCATGCGTTCCAATGCAAGTCAATGGCGGCGAAAACGCAGCGTTTCCGCAAAATAATTGGTAGTGCTGCGTTTTTTCCCGCAATGATAATCCGCAGCGGAAATTTCCGCAGCATGTGCACAGCACATGCGGATTATCATTGGGGAACATGGCAGGTCTTCTACCAAGCGTTTTTAAGAGTTTCTGCAGTGTGTTTGCCGCTGCGGAAACGCTTAAAAAACGCATCGTGGGCACACAGCCTTACAGTCAGTTATCAGTCACAATTACACATATACAATCATATATTACCCATAATAAGTGTGTCTCATTATCTCTTTACTTACGGACTGATGTTTTCGTCACTTAAATCTAGTTTGAATTCTTGGATCATGGTGGTCTCTTCTCCAGTCTCTTCATCACTAAATAACAGAACCCATTATAAGAAGGGGTTAGAGCGTGTACACACATTGCAATCACGGTGCATTTTTTTGCATTGGTTTTTGCTGCGATTTTGGAAAAATATGGCAAGAAACACAGCTCAGTCACATGGTGAGAACCCACCACAGAGAAGAATCCTCTAGATTCTTTAAGAAAACCAACATCTTTCTGATGTTATCATCTGTTCTCTGCAGCACATGCACACAGGACAATGGGCTGCTGAGAACAATGATATTTAAAGCCAGTCTTTCACCCCCCAAATGCCATTTAACGAGCATACACATTAATAAAAGACTGAACATGCGGACAGCGAGGCGTCTTTACATCACAGTGTATGAGCTCATTCTCTTTAGCATTTATTTAGAGCTTTTTCTGGTGGGTTACAGAGTAGATCTGCCTGAAAAAGTCACTGTGTGCACATACCCTTACTCTGACTGATCAGTAGGGGGCGTGATCACTTACTGTGCCTAGATCAGCATGAAAACCAAATACGGTTCTGCTAAAGGGGAAAATATGCATTTAGGGGACATTAAATTTAGTGGCCATTTTCCTTTTATTCTCACTTTTATGGCTTTTTCACTTTTCACTACCTCTTATCTGTCCAACTGACAGATATTGACCCCCGAATAGTACCCTTCCATAACAGAAGTGCGAGAGGAGAGGAGGAGGACAATTAATGCGTAATGGGTCCCAATGTGTTACAACACAGAAAGGCATTAAATAAGCAAAGGATTAACCCTGACAGGAATTCTCTGTCACTTTTCGGAATAGAAAAAGTGTGAGAAATCTTTTTTAAGTTAACTTCTTCCATAAATATAATATATATATATACTGTATGTCTCATAGTGAAAAATACCTGAGGACTTCACACATTGAAAGTCGTGCACCATGATTACCCCAATTACTTACGGCAGTGACTCTACACTGGGCCATGCTATTTTTATATGGTATCCAAAGTGCCTGAAATAAAAAAATACAGCTGGTTAGAAGAATTGATGCTTAGGAAGCCTACGGATAAAGTTATCTGACTGTATACACCTGCTATAGATGTATCCTTGAGTAGCTTTTTCCAGGAGACTCAGGGATGTTCTGGGAGTGTTGGCGACTAAGTTTTAATCTCACTATCTCTCTACTTACATTCTGATGTTCTTATTGCTGCCTTTCGATGTTTTGTCTATCATATCATCCTCTTTTTCCTCCTCTTCCTCCTCTTCTTTGTCCTCCTCTTCTTTGTCTTCCTCTTCATCCTCCTCTGTCTCCTCCTCTATCTCCTCCTCCTCTTCCTCCTCCTCCTCTTCTTCCTCCTCCTCCTTCTCCTCCTCCTCCTCCTCTATCTCCTCCTCCTCTTCCTCCTCCTCCTCTTCTTCCTCCTCCTCCTTCTCCTCCTCCTCCTCCTCTATCTCCTCCTCCTCTTCCTCCTCCTCCTCACTATTGGATATATAACAGAGACGCAATTTAGCAATTCTCATAAATTACCATTGTTATAATCACTAATTTTATAAAATACATTTTTCTACAAACGTCTGAATTTCTATCCATGGTCACTGTTATCCTCCAGTTGCCAACCATTAGCAGAAGACTTTGTGCTTAGGAAGCCTACGGATAAAGTTATCTGACTGTATACATCTGCTATAGATATATCCTCGAGTAACTTTTTCCAGGAGATTCAGAGATGTTCTGGGAGTGTTGGCGACTACATTATAATCTCACTATTTCTCTACTTACCAACTGATGTTCTCATTGCTGCTGCCTTCTGATGTTATGTCCATCACGTCCTCCTCCTCTTCCTCCTCCTCACTATTGGATATATAACATAGACTCCATTTAGCAACTCTCATAAACTACCATTGTTATAATCCCTCATTTTATACGAGAATTTTTTCTAAAACCTTCTGAATTTCTATATGATCACTGTTATCCTCCAGTTGCCAATCATTAGCAGAATGAAGGCTGCTATTTATGGTGGACTGTGTATGGAGGACAGAAATGGTTTTATAAAACTCCCAGGCATCATCCATGAAAATCTCTCTAAGAAAAATGTCTGTGTTACTCACAGCAACCAATCAGATCATTGCTCTCATTTTAACGGAAACTGAGATGCTGAAATCTGGCTTCTGATTGGCTGTGATGGGCCACACTGATACTTTGTCTTAGAAGAGTTTTTATACATGAGCGCCCCTGTGTCTGCTGATGGTGGCTCAGTGACAATGAGGGTATGTGAAACCCTCATGAATTTCCAACTCTTTTCTACATCATTCCCCCTTATAGATGCATTGATTATTGCAATAGAATATATGGGGGAACCTCTTACAAATATGACCCTGTTTATTACACCAACTTACTAAATTGTCTCCAGAGTAGGGACGCGGGAAGCTTTCTGAAATAAATCGCTCCTATAAAAGAACACACAGCTCTGGTTAGAGTCATTAACACATTGGCTCAACATTTCTGGCTTTTTTCCTCTCTTGAACTACTTTTGCGAAGTTTGGTCCCATATTTTGATATACTCAAAAATACACCAGACGGAAAGGGGAGACTAGAGTGAAATTGTGCCAAATTTTATGACTTTTAGAAAGTCACAATTGTTGAATCAGACGAAAACATCTGGAATTGCTAAACTACAGCCACAAAGAGGAAAACAAAAAAGGCGAGCACATGTAAAATAGACTTAAAAAAGGCGCAAATAGAATAACGAATTGGGTGAAAACAACAAAAGTAGAGAGAAAGGTGGTGATGAATCGGGGGCCATTATCTATATAACCTGTCCCTCAGATTACAACATGGACATAAACTCCAGGATCTCTATAGCTCTGCGTTCACATAGACTGTATTACACAGTGTGACTATACATTAATCTAGGGCTCCAAGACAACATTTGGTCGGTCAAGAGTCCGGATCAATTTTCCGCATTATTGTAATTTGCTCATGACCTCAATGTTATTCTATGAAGAAAAGGGATGAGGAACAGTATGAAGAATTCAACAGGGTCTAAATTCTTTATTATTGAAAGCAATTTTATCCTTCCTATGGAAATATTGTAAATGCCCACAAGCGAGAGCAGTAATGCCATGATACCACCACTATGGAGTCCACCCCTTATTGGTATCATCACTATGGAGTCCTCCCCTTACTGGTATCATCACTATGGAGTCCACCCCTTATTGGTATCATCACTATGGAGTCCTCCCCTTACTGGTATCATCACTATGGAGCCCTCCCCTTATTGGTATCATCACTATGGAGTCCTCTTCTTACTAGTATCATCACTATGGAGTCCTCCCCTTACTGGTATCATCACTATGGAGTCCAACCCTTACTGGTATCATCACTATGGAGTCCTCCCCTTACTGGTATCATCACTATGGAGTCCTCCCCTTACTGGTATCATCACTATGGAGTCCAACCCTTACTGGTATCATCACTATGGAGTCCTCCCCTTATTGGTATCATCACTATGGAGTCCTCCCCTTACTGGTATCATCGCTATGGAGTCCTCCCCTTACTGGTATCATCACTATTGTTAGAACCTTGCTCTTAGGTTTTTTCCTTTGCTGGTCACATGACCTTGTTGGCCTATTTAATCCTGCTCCGCCCTTCTGGCTTTGCTGGACTTCATTGTATAACTACTTTCTAGCTAGCCTGTGCTCTGTATCTAACTCTGTTAGTTTGCTTGGTCTACGGACCTCTATGTTCTATATATTTTGTTTGTTCGTCTGTCTGCTACTATTTCTGTTAGGAGGTGTCCCATACTCCTCCCAGTCCTTAGTACTTGTAGGGATTCCTTCCCCACATCTATAGGTCTCCGTACAGACTAGCTTAGGACTTTAGCAGGTCTGATCGCAGGATCAGGTTCCCTGTTACATCGTAGGGATTCAGCTGAGTTCTATCGTAGGGACAGATCTCCTCTCTTTCCTTAGCTCTGGTAGCAGAACATAACAGTAAGTCCAGCCTGCAAATTCTCTAAGGAAAGATTTTTCTGTTCCATCATGGTGTCGGTTCAGGATTTGGCTCATCGCCTGCAGGGACTCTCTCTGGAGGTGGCCGAGCTCCGTCAGCACGTGAGTAACTATCCTGGAGCACATTTCTTGGAGCCTAAGGTATGTTTGCCGGATTTATTTTTTGGTGAACACCGAGAATTTTTTTCATTTAAAAATGCTTGCTTATTGTATTTTCGTTTGAGACCCAAGTCCTCTGGGGATGAATCCCAGCGCATAGGGTTCATAATGTCACTTTTGCGCAAAGAGCCTCAGGAGTGGGCCTTTTCTTTGCAACCTAGTGATACATGCTTCAGATCAGTGGATAGTTTTTTTTCTGCTTTGGGACTATTATATGATGATCCTGACCGTGTCGCATCAGCTGAGACTGAGTTGAGACGTTTGAAACAGGGATCAGGTAATGTGGAAAAATATTGTACTCATTTCCGTCGATGGTCTACTCAAACAGGGTGGAACGATTCTGCTCTGAAAAGTCTATTTCTTGCTGGGCTCAATGAAAGGGTTAAAGACCTGCTAATTGCTTATCCTACACCTGAAGATTTGCAACAGGCTATGCAATTAGCTATACGGGTGGATAGGAGACTGCGTGCAAGGGTTAATGAGAGAAAATCCTCTGCTATGTCAGTTTCTGGTTATGAGAATGTGTGTACTAACAGTGGTGAACCGATGGAGATTGGATCGGTGGCACCTCGCTCTCAAGAAAAAGACCGTCGATTTTCTGAAGACTTGTGTTTCTATTGCGGAAAATCTGGTCATTTGATTAAAGGCTGTGAGCTTCGTATGAAGAAAGAAAAAAAAATGGTCAATCATGCCCGTATTGCCTGTTTAAATTCCAAGGGTGTATTTTTAGCTGCTTCCACGATTGCTCAGGAAAAATTAATGGAATTTCGGGTGTTTGTTGATTGTGGGTCTACTCTGAATGTAATTGATGGGGGATTCGTGGAAAGACTCAATTTAAAACCTGAACCTTTATCATCCCCCATTGCTGTGGTTTCTGTGGATGGTTCCCCTTTGAAGAATATTACTCTCAAGGTCTGTGAATTTCCTCTCACTATTAATGGTGTTCACCATGAGAAATTGGATTTGGTAGTTTTGAATAACTTGCCTTCTCCAGTAATATTGGGATTGCCCTGGTTAAAATTTCACAATCCTGTACTGGATTGGTCTACCAGTGAAATTAAATCCTGGAGCCATAAATGTTATGACAAGTGTTGTAACGGGCGTATTGCAGCTTTGGATAGGGGAGAATTGCCTGTTCCTATTCAGGATTTTTGGAGAGTTTTTCTGAGAAGGAATTGCAGGTTTTGCCTCCCCATAGAGACTATGATTGTTCTATTGAATTTGTCCCTGGAGCGACTCTTCCTAAAAGTCGTTTATTTAACCTTACTATTCCTGAGAGAAAGGCTTTGGAGGAATACATACAGACAAGTTTGGCCGCCGGTCACATTAGGCCCTCTAAGTCTCCTGTGGCGGTTGGATTTTTTTTTGTAAAAAAAAAGGACGGCGGTTTACGTCCTTGTCTGGATTTTCGTGAGATTAACAAAATTACTGTACGCAATCCTTACCCACTGCCATTGATTCCTGATCTGTTTAACCAGTTAATGGGGGCCAAGTGGTTCTCTAAAATTGACCTTAAGGGGGCATACAATCTGTTGCGCATGAAGGAGGGTGATGAATGGAAGACTGCTTTTAACACTCCTGTGGGTCATTTTGAGAATCTGGTTATGCCTTTTGGTCTTACTAATGCTCCTGCATTTTTTCAGAATCTTATTAATGACATCCTTAGACCTTTGATCGGCAAAAATGTGGTTGTGTATTTGGATGACATTTTGATTTATTCGCCGGATCTGGAGTCTCATTGGCGGAGCGTACGTGAGGTATTACAGTTATTAATGGACAATTCGCTTTTTGCTAAGCTGGAGAAATGTGAGTTCGCTGTACAGAGAATTAGTTTTTTGGGCTACATTATCTCCAGCGAAGGTTTTGAGATGGACCCGGTTAAAGTTCAAGCTGTACAGGAATGGCCTAGGCCTATTGGTTTGAAATCGATACAGAGGTTTTTGGGTTTCGCCAATTATTACAGAAAATTCATAAAAAATTTTTCTAGTATTGTCAAACCTCTGACCGATCTCACCAGGAAAGGTGCTGATGCGGTTCAGTGGTCTTCTGAGGCTATTGAAGCTTTTGTGTATCTCAAGGAGAGGTTCACCTCTGCTCCCATCCTTATGCAGCCTGATGTGACTAAGCCGTTTTTGGTTGAGGTTGATGCTTCCTCTGTGGGGATTGGCGCAGTATTGTCTCAGGATAACGGGGATGGATTACATCCCTGTGCCTTTTTTTCAAAAAAATTTTCGGAGACTGAACTGAATTACGATATTGGTAATCGGGAATTATTGGCTATTAAACTCGCATTTGAACACTGGCGCCACTTCTTGGAAGGTGCGGAATTTCCCGTTCAGGTTCTTACGGATCATAAAAATCTGATATATCTTGATGCTGCCAAGCGCCTGAATGCTCGTCAGGCTAGGTGGGCACTGTTTTTCTCGCGGTCTAATTTCTCCGTTACTTACATCCCTGGTACTAAGAATGTTAAGGCGGATGCCTTGTCTCGCAGTTTTTCTCCCATAGTCGGTGCTGAGAAAGAGGAGAACATTTTACAAGAAGGTGTTGTGATAGCTGCTTTGGACTCCGTTTTGGAAGATGAGATTCTTAAAGCACAGGAGAATGCCCCATCTAACACTCCTCATGGGAGGTTGTTTGTGCCTGGGACCTTTAGGAGAGATTTGTTTGTTGAGTGTCACGAATCTCAGTTGGCAGGTCATCCCGGAATCTCTGAGACCAAGAGACTGGTGGGTCGCAGTTTTTGGTGGCCTGGATGGCAGAAGGAAGTCATTAAGTGGGTGCGTCAATGTACTATATGTGCTAGATCTAAGTCCTCACATACTCCTGCTGCGGGGTTGCTTTGTCCTTTGGAGGTTCCCAGTGCTCCTTGGACACATTTGGCTATGGACTTTATAACTGACCTTCCCCCCTCTGAGGGTTTTACTGTCATCTGGGTGGTCGTGGACCGTTTTAGCAAGATGTGTCACTTGGTTCCCTTCGTCAAACTGCCCTGCGCTAAAACTCTCGCTAAGGCCTTTGTCAAGGAAATTGTCAGACTTCATGGCGTTCCTACTGACATTGTTTCTGATAGGGGTCCTCAGTTCGTGGCTCGTTTTTGGCGTGCCTTTTGTGACAGGTTGGGAGTTCATTTGTCGTTCTCGTCCGGATATCATCCTGAATCTAATGGCCAGACAGAAAGGAAAAACCAGGATGTTGAGCAGTTCTTGCGTTGTTTTGTGGCAGACAATCAAGAGGGGTGGTCTGAGTTTCTGCCACTTGCTGAATTTGCTCTGAACAATCATACATCTTCTTCTGCTGGTTGTTCGCCTTTTTTTTTGTTGTTCTGGGAGACATCCGTCGTTTGGGTCGTTCTCCAAGTTGGGATCTGCTGTGCCTGAGGAGGAGAATTTTTCCGGTGATTTGGAGAGAGTTTGGACGGATGTGCGTGGTAATCTTCAGGAGGCCAACAGAAAATCTAAAGACTACTTTGATAGGAAATGACAGGAGGTTTTGTTCGCTGTTGGTGACATGGTCTGGTTGTCCTCTAGGAATCTGCGGTTGAGGATTCCTTCTAAGAAATTGGGTCCCAAGTTTGTAGGGCCCTTTAAGGTGCTTCAGGTTGTCAACCAATCTGCTGTTAGGCTGGAGGTTCCTACCTCCTGGAGAATTAATCCGGTATTTCATGTCTCTCTGTTAAAAAAAGCTGTTGTGTCGGATGGTGACGCCTCTGCCTCTGTTCCTCCGGTGGTGGAGGACGGGGAATATGAAATTTCTCGCATCCTTAACTCTAGACGGTATAGAGGTAGTTTGCAGTATCTTGTGGCCTGGAAAGGTTTCGGACCCGAGGATAACTCTTGGGTGAGATCAGATGATGTTTCCGCGTCCAGACTTATCAGAGCGTTTCACAGGAGATTTCCTGATAAGCCTGGTCCTAGGGGATCCGGAGGATCCTCTTAGAAGGGGGAGTACTGTTAGAACCTTGCTCTTAGGTTTTTTCCTTTGCTGGTCACATGACCTTGTTGGCCTATTTAATCCTGCTCCGCCCTTCTGGCTTTGCTGGACTTCATTGTATAACTACTTTCTAGCTAGCCTGTGCTCTGTATCTAACTCTGTTAGTTTGCTTGGTCTACGGACCTCTATGTTCTATATATTTTGTTTGTTCGTCTGTCTGCTACTATTTCTGTTAGGAGGTGTCCCATTTTCCTCCCAGTCCTTAGTACTTGTAGGGATTCCTTCCCCACATCTATAGGTCTCCGTACAGACTAGCTTAGGACTTTAGCAGGTCTGATCGCAGGATCAGGTTCCCTGTTACATCGTAGGGATTCAGCTGAGTTCTATCGTAGGGACAGATCTCCTCTCTTTCCTTAGCTCTGGTAGCAGAACATAACAACTATGGGGTCCTCCCCTTACTGGTATCATCGCTATGGAGTCCTCCCCTTACTGGTATCATCACTATGGGGTCCTCCCCTTACTGGTATCATCACTATGGAGTCCTCCCCTTATTGGTATCATCACTATGGAGTCCTCCCCTTACTGGTATCATCACTATGGGGTCCTCCCCTTACTGGTATCATCACTATGGAGTCCTCTCCTTACTGGTATCATCACTATGGAATCCTCCCCTTACTGGTATCATCACTATGGGGTCCTCCCCTTACTGGTATCATCACTATGGAGTCCTCCCCTTACTGGTATCATCACTATGGAGTCCTCTCCTTACTGGTATCATCACTATGGAGTCCTCCCCTTATTGGTATCATCACTATGGAGTCCTCCCCTTACTGGTATCATCACTATGGGGTCCTCCCCTTACTGGTATCATCACTATGGAGTCCTCTCCTTACTGGTATCATCACTATGGGGTCCTCCCCTTACTGGTATCATCACTATGGAGTCCTCCCCTTATTGGTATCATCACTATGGAGTCCTCCCCTTACTGGTATCATCACTATGGAGTCCTCCCCTTATTGGTATCATCACTATGGAGTCCTCCCCTTACTGGTATCATCACTATGGAGTCCTCCCCTTACTGGTACACATACTACTCCTATATGAATGTGGAAGGAAGATGTAATAAGATAATTACTCAAATCCTGGCTTCCATTTCGCCACCCGCCACAGCCATCTATTAAAGAAAAAGACAAGAGAAAGAATGAATAATATTACAGATACACATTCACCATAATGGTAGGAAGATAAATTATACTATTGAGCCTTAATATAACCAATGCAGACTGATAATGAACATCTCTGCGGTGGATTATTACAGGTAGAGTCTAGGAGAATCAATAATCCCAATTATATGATATACATACAGCTCAAATAGATGTTCATCAAACTCCTCATCCTCCTCCTCTGCTATATTCATCCTATTGAAGAGGAAGGAAGACTATTAGAAATGATTGTATCCGCTCCATAGCCGATAACACAAGATTATCGATGGTCACTAAAATGAACAACTTTTGTATGCCAGAAACTGTCGCAGTGTAAGGCCCCCTTCACATGTATGTGTCACCGGTATGTATCACATCCATTTTCACACGTATTGGAGACACGTATCCACACATATCCATTATAACCTATAGGACTGCTCACATGTCCGTGTTTTACCAGCAGCACAGATGACACGGGCCAATACTAGTCTATGGGTCCGTGTAAGACACGTACAGCCGACAGATGGAATCCATGCGTCATCCGTGTGAGGTCCGTGAACTGTCCGTGTTTAACATTGCAAATATAGGAGAAGCTTTGGAACTAATTTTTCTTAAGCCTTAGTGGAGAAAAACGGATGTCACATGGATGGCACACGGGTGATACATTGATGACACTGATGGCATGCAGGTGACACACTGATGGCTCACTGATGACACATGGGTGACACACTGATGGCTCACTGATGACACATGGGTGACACACTGATGGCTCACTGATGACACATGGGTGACACACTGATGGCTCACTGATGACACATGGGTGACACACTTATGGCTCACTGATGACACATGGGTGACACGCTACTCATTGATGGCTCACTGATGACACATGGGTGACACACTGATGGCTCACTGATGACACATGGGTGACACACTGATGGCTCACTGATGACACATGGGTGACACACTTATGGCTCACTGATGACACATGGGTGACACACTGATGGCTCACTGATGACACATGGGTGACACACTGATGGCTCACTGATGACACATGGGTGACACGCTGCTCATTGATGGCTCACTGATGACACATGGGTGACACACTTATGGCTCACTGATGACACATGGGTGACACACTGATGGCTCACTGATGACACATGGGTGACACACTTATGGCTCACTGATGACACATGGGTGACACACTTATGGCTCACTGATGACACATGGGTGACACACTGATGGCTCACTGATGACACATGGGTGACACGCTGCTCATTGATGGCTCACTGATGACACATGGGTGACACGGGTGATACATTGATGACACTGATGACACATGGGTGACACACTTATGGCTCACTGATGACACATGGGTGACACACTTATGGCTCACTGATGACACATGGGTGACACACTTATGGCTCACTGATGACACATGGGTGACACACTTATGGCTCACTGATGACACATGGGTGACACACTGATGGCTCACTGATGACACATGGGTGACACACTTATGGCTCACTGATGACACATGGGTGACACGCTGCTCATTGATGGCTCACTGATGACACATGGGTGACACACTGATGGCTCACTGATGACACATGGGTGACACACTGATGGCTCACTGATGACACATGGGTGACACACTTATGGCTCACTGATGACACATGGGTGACACACTTATGGCTCACTGATGACACATGGGTGACACACTGATGGCTCACTGATGACACTTGGGTGACACACTTATGGCTCACTGATGACACATGGGTGACACGCTGCTCATTGATGGCTCACTGATGACACATGGGTGACACACTGATGGCTCACTGATGACACATGGGTGACACACTAATGGCTCACTGATGACACACTGATGACACACTTATGGCTCACTGATGACACATGGGTGACACACTGATGGTTCACTGATGACACATGGGTGACACACTGATGGCTCACTGATGACACATGGGTGACACACTTATGGCTCACTGATGACACATGGGTGACACACTGATGGCTCACTGATGACACATGGGTGACACGCTGATGGCTCACTGATGACACATGGGTGACACACTGATGGCTCACTGATGACACATGGGTGACACACTGATGGCTCACTGATGACACATGGGTGACACGCTGATGGCTCACTGATGACACATGGGTGACACGCTGCTCATCGATGGCTCACTGATGACACCCATAACGTTTTTTCCAGTATTGGTATTATACGGACATGTGAAGGGGGCTTAGGGTGAATTTCTCCCCCTATGAATGAATTTCCAAAAATGTGGACACTATAAATCTGCCACATCTGAACTTGGCCTTTGGCTAATGCTTGGCGGTAATACAGAGTCACCGGCCATTCTCCTTCCTCACAAGCTTCAATGTTTCCCTGTGGGAAGCAGAATGGCAGGAGACTATGGGTGACATGGAAGGTGACTCTCCGCCATCAAGTGGCCCTACTCTACCAGAGAAATTGCAGATTTAGGATAAGTAAGCATTTACCTCATTCTCCTCTCTATAAACGCGCTCTGTAACTATAAAACCCTAAAATGATAGAGAAATAAAGAATTATAGCAGACATTGTATCTCATTCCTGTGTTGATATTTGTGAAGAATTGAAGGGGGGAGGGTCGGTCACTGACACCTCAGCTCATTAACTGAGAATAGAAATCTATAAGGACATGGAAGTGACATCCTGACATTACAGGGTTAATCCCTATAGATACAGGAGAAACTACCAGGACATAATAAAGGACATAAAAAGAGACTAATACAAAGTTCCCTTACACTTCACTGCTGACTGCACCCTCAAGTGAGTGTCCCCTCAGCAGTTACCATGATGTCACTGTGTGATGTCATCATCCCATTCCATGGATCACTAATCACCAGTAACAACAGTAACTGTCGGAAGTGACAAAACCTGCACCCAATCCAGTGTCCATGAAATGGTGCTTTAAGGGATTGTGCAGTAATAGAAAAACATAACTGCTTTCTTCCAAAAACAGCACCACACCTGTCCACGGCTTGTGTTTGGCAACTTGTCTTCACAGAAGTGAATAGAACTGAAGTGTAATACCAGACACAACCAACAGACAGGTGTGGCGCTGTTTTTCAAAAAAAACAAGACAGAATTTTTCAAACCTTGTACAACCCTCTTAGATTCTTTATCCTAAGTCAAAACCTTATATAAGAGATATCAATGTAATTATCTAAATATCAAGCAAATAGCCTGTTCACAGAGGAAGAGGACAGGAGCTCTAGTACCATCTATTGGAGGTAGCAATCCTAAAAGTCACTATTGACCCTTTAATGAGCCTTGACACATGACTTGGGATAAAAGCCAAACCAGAAGCTCCATTTACAGACAAGCGTTTTGGGCTTTTTGCTTCTTATCAGTACAAAGCTACCACCAATAGGAGGCACTAGAGCTCCTGTTCTCTTCCTCTGAACAGGCATCTTGCATATTAAATTCCCCAGAGGAGCATTACTTGGCCTATAAGTCTCCCCACGCCAACTGGCGCCCTCCACAAGGAAAAACCTTACCCCTAAGACCTCCTAAATATTATGTAACTGGGAAAAAACAGTAAAAAATAAAGATTTATGGCAGTTATTTCTATATTCCTAATTATATCTAATCTATACATTGAACTGTATTGGTCGCATGTATGGACGGTGGATACAATGAGAGAAGGCCGGTTGGATTAATGACACATTTTGCTCATTATCGAAACAAAGGTTGAGATATTATTAGAGAATGAGGGAAATGGGGAGCGAGAGACACAGAAACAAGGGATATTATAGGATATAAATCAGGAGCTGATATACATGATGCTACTCACACTCCACTAACTGAAACCCTCAGAGGAGTTCCGTCCGGCAGCTGCTTATATATCAGCGTCACAACATTCCGTGACCTCACAACCGACAATCACCTACAACAATGCACTAGACATGAATGCTCTTCTAACCCCTTATGGACACAACTGGTTTTGGCCTTAAAGGGGTACTCCAAGAAATGTAATAAAATAAAAAATAAAATAAATAGTACATATTTAAATATTAAACATTTTTCTATATACCTTTATTTAGCAAAAAGGTATTCTTTATCTCCTGCACTCTGTCAGGATTTTTGCAAAAAAAGAGTAGTCCAGAATTCCAGTTGAGAGTTGTAAGAAGCTTGTTGATGGTTATACATAGTAACATAGTAACATACTGTAGTTTTAAGGTTGAAGGAAGACTAAGTCCATCTAGTTCAACCCATAGTCTAACATGTTGATCCAGAGGAAGGCAAAAAAAACATGTGGCAAACACTAAGCTCCACATTGGGGAAAAAAATTCCTTCCTGACTCCATACGACTATCAGACTAGTTCCCTGGATCAACGCCCTATCAAGGAATCTAGTACAGTACAGACCAAAAGTTTGGACACACCTTCTCATTTAAAGATTTTTCTGTATTTTCATGACTATGAAAATTGTACATTCACACTGAAGGCATCAAAACTATGAATTAACACATGTGGAATTATATACTTAACAAAAAAGTGTGAAACAACTGAAAATATGTCTTATATTCTAGGTTCTTCAAAGTAGCCACCTTTTGCTTTGATGACTGCTTTGCACACTCTTGGCATTCTCTTGATGAGCTTCAAGAGGTAGTCACCGGAAATGGTTTTCACTTCACTGGTGTGCCCTGTCAGGTTTAATAAGTGGAATTTCTTGCCTTATAAATGGGGTTGGGACCATCAGTTGTGTTGTGCAGAAGTGTGGTGGATACACAGCTGATAGTCCTACTGAATAGACTGTTAGAATTTGTATTATGGCAAGAAAAAAGCAGCTAAGTTAAGAAAAACGAGTGGCCATCATTACTTTAAGAAATGAAGGTCAGTCAGTCCAAAAAATTGGGCAAACTTTGAAAGTGTCCCCAAGTGCAGTTGCAAAAACCATCAAGCGCTACAAAGAAACTGGCTCACATGAGGATCGCCCCAGGAAAGGAAGACCAAGAGTCACCTCTGCTTCTGAGGATAAGTTTATCCGAGTCACCAGACTCAGAAATCGCAGGTTAACAGCAGCTCAGATTAGAGACCAGGTCAATGCCACACAGAGTTCTAGCAGCAGACACATCTCTACAACAACTGTTAAGAGGAGACTTTGTGCAGCAGGCCTTCATGGTAAAATAGCTGCTAGGAAACCACTGCTAAGGACAGGCAACAAGCAGAAGAGACTTCTTTGGGCTAAAGAACACAAGGAATGGACATTAGACCAGTGGAAATCTGTGCTTTGGTCTGATGAGTCCAAATTTGAGATCTTTGGTTCCATCCACCGTGTCTTTGTGCGACGCAGAGAAGGTGAACGGATGGACTCTACATGCCTGGTTCCCACCGTGAAGCATGGAGGAGGAGGTGTGATGGTGTGGGGGTGCTTTGCTGGTGACACTGTTGGGGATTTATTCAAAATTGAAGGCATACTGAACCAGCATGGCTACCAGAGCATCTTGAAGCAGCATGGTATTCCATCCGGTTTGTGTTTAGTTGGACCATCATTTATTTTGCAACAGGACAATGACCCCAAACACACCACCAGGCTGTGTAAGGGCTATTTGACCAAGAAGGAGACTGATGGGGTGCTACTCTAGATGACCTGGCCTCCACAGTCACCAGACCTGAACCCAATCGAGATGGTTTGGGGTGAGCTGGACCGCAGAGTGAAGGCAAAAGGGCCAACAAATGCTAAGCATCTCTGGGAACTCCTTCAATATTGTTGGAAGACCATTTCTGGTGACTACCTCTTGAAGCTCATCAAGAGAATGCCAAGAGTGTGCAAAGCAGTCATCAAAGCAAAAGGTGGCTACTTTGAAGAACCTAGAATATAAGACATATTTTCAGTTGTTTCACACTTTTTTGTTAAGTATATAATTCCACATGTGTTAATTCATAGTTTTGATGTCTTCAGCGTGAATGTACAATTTTCATAGTCATGAAAATACAGAAAAATCTATAAATGAGAAGGTGTGTCCAAACTTTTGGTCTGTACTGTATATATAACCTGTAATATTATACTTTTCAAGAAAGGCATCCAGGCCCTTCTTATATGTTAGTAGTGAATCACTCATTACAACATCATGCGGCAGAGAGTTCCATAGTCTCACTGCTCTTACAGTAAAGAATCCACGTCTGTGATTATGATTAAACCTTCTTTCCTCCAGACGTAGAAGAGGCCCCCTTGTCCCCGTCTCTGGCCTCAAAGTAAAAAGATCAGTAGACAGGTCTTTGTACTGTCCCCTCATATACTTGTACATAGTAATAAGATCACCCCTAAGCCTTCTTTTTTCCACAGTAAATAACCCCGTGTAATAACCTGTCTTGGTATTGCAGACCCCCCAGTCCTCTAATAACCTTGGTCGCTTTTCTCTGCACCCTCTCTAGTTCAGCTATGTTTTTCTTATACACCGGAGACCAGAACTGTACACAGTATTCTAAGTGTGGTCGCACTAGTGACTTGTATCGAGGTAAAATGATGTTCTCCTCATGAGCATCTATGCCTCTTTTAATGCATCCCATTATTTTATTTGCCTTTGCAGCAGCTGCCTGACACTGGCCACTAATCGTGAGCTTGTCGTCCACCAATACACCCAGGTCTTTTTCAGTGACAGTTTTGCCCAGTGTTTTACAATTAAGCATATAATTATACATTTTATTTCCTCTGCCCCAGTGCATTACCTTACATTTATCCCCATTAAAGCTCATTTGCCATTTATCAGCCCAAGCTTCTAGTTTACATAGATCCTCCTGTAATATAAAATTGTCCTCCTCTTTATTGATTACCCTGCAGAGTTTAGTGTCATCTGCAAATATTGAAATATTACTCTGTATGCCCCCTACAAGGTCATTAATAAATATGTTAAAAAGAAGCTGGCCCAATACTGACCCCTGTGGTACCCCACTGTTAACTGAGACCCAGTCTGAGTGTCTTCCATTAATAATCACCCTTTGTTTCCTATCACTGAGCCAATTCTTAACCCACATACATATATTTTCCCCTATCCCCATTGTTCTCATTTTATGTATCAACCTTTTGTGTGGAACCGTATCAAAAGCTTTTGAAAAGTCCATATACACAACATCCACTGCATTTCCTTGGTCCAGTCCAGAACTTGCCTCCTCATAAAAGCTGATCAGATTAGTTTGACAGGAACGGTCCCTCGTAAACCCATGTTGATATTGGGTCATGAGGTTCTTCTTCTTCAGATACTCTAGTATAGCATCTCTTAGGAAACCCTCCAGGATTTTACCCACAGTAGAGGTTAAGCTTACTGGCCTATAATTTCCAAGTTCCGATTTTGTCCCCTTTTTGAATATTGGCACCACATTTGCTATACGCCAGTCCTGTGGTACAGACCCTGTTATTATGCAATCTTTAAAGATTAAAAATAATGGTCTATCTATGACGTTACTTAATTCCTGCAGTAATCGTGGGTGTATATCATCCGGGCCCAGGGATTTGTCAAGCGATTGATGCAGTTATTTATTCCATAGGGTGTGCAACCAAATATTAAGTTGAGGGTGCCAACAATTTTGTCCAGCCCATTTTTGGGGTTTTGTGTAAAATTATGACTAATTTGTCTTACTCCAAGGGCTTGCTCATAATCGAGTATAAAATAATCGATACGATGTTGCTCAAAAAAAGTTCCGTATGGAATCCGTATGGCTAATCTTATGTTATGCAAGTGTAATGCTAGTGTGCGATTTTTTTTCTCCCCAGCATCCGTATGACATCCGTATACAATGCGTTTTTAACATCATCTTTTACATACTGTAATTATTTATGTAATTTAAAGCTAGTTTACAAACTAATAAAGAAATCTTATTAACAGATATAGATAAATGGATGTTAGAAAGACATACCGGCAGACAGTGGCGGGGGGCCCCCGGACCGCTCCTCCAGCTGCGGCGCACGGCCGCTACTTCTTCTTTGGCCTGGCCAGCACTGCAGCAGTTAACTTCCCTGTGCTGGCCCGGCCGCGTCACCGCTAGCAGACACAGCCCTGTGCGCGGCCGTGTCTCCTAGCTGTGACGTCACGCAAGTGCGTGCCCGGCCTGAACTGCTGCACCGGAGAGGAGCAGGAGGACTGGAGCCGAGCCGGGGGATGGTGAGTGTGTGTGAGAGTGTGTGAGATTGAGTGTGTGTGTGTGCAAGCAGATATCATTGTGTGATGTCTGTTCATATGTATTTTTGTGTTTCAAATGTGTTTATGCGTGTATGTATGTATATGTCTGTATATGTTTGTGTGTGTGCGTGACTGCTTGCGGCCTCCTACTGAGTATAGATGGCGCCATGCGGCCTCCTGCTGTCTCTGGGGGTGGCGCCGTGTGGCCTCCCGCTGTGTATAGATGGCGCCGTGCGGCCCCCCGCTGTGTATAGTTGGCACCGTGCGGCCTCCCGCTGTGTATAGATGGCGCCGTGCGGCCTCCTGCTGTGTATAGATGGCGCCGTGAGGCCTCCTGCTGTGTATAGATGGCGCCGTGAGGCCTCCTGCTGTGTATAGATGGCACTGTGCGGCCTCCTGCTGTGTATAGATGGCTACGTGCGGCCTCCCGCTGTGTATAGATGGCTATGTGCTGCCTCCCGCTGTGTATAGATGGCTATGTGCGGCCCCCTGCTATGTATAGTTGACGCCATGTGGCCTCCTGCTGTGTATAGATGGCTAAGTGCGGCCTCCCACTGTGTAGAGATGACTATGTGCAGCCTCCTGCTGTATATAGATGGCTACATGCGGTCTCCTGCTGTATATAGATGGCTACGTGCGACCCCCTGCTGTGTATATATGGCGCGGTGCGGCCTCCTGCTGTGTATAGATGGCTACGTGCGTCCTCCTGCTGTGTATAGATGGCTATGTGCGGCCTCCTGCTGTATATAGATGGCTATGTGCGGCCTCCCGCTGTGTATAGATGGCTACGTGCGGCCTCCCGCTGTATATAGATGGCTACGTGCGGCCTCCCGCTGTGTATAGATGGCTACGTGTGGCCTCCCGCTGTGTATAGATGGCTACGTGCGGCCTCTCGCTGTGTATAGATGGCTACGTGCGGCCTCCCGCTGTGTATAGATGGCTACGTGCGGCGTCTTGCTGTGTATATATGGCTACATGCGGCCTCCCACCGTTTGGCCTCTCGCTGTGTATAGATGGCGCCGTGCGGCCTCCCACTGTATCTGGGTGGCACCGTGTGGCCTCCCGCTGTGTATAGATGGCACCGTGTGGCCTCCTGCTGTGTATAGATGGCGCCGTGCGGCCTCCTGCTGTGCATAGGTGGCGCCATGTGGCTTCCTGCTGTGTATAGATGGCGCCGTGCGGCCTCCTGCTGTGTATAGATGGCACAGTGCGGCCCCCTGCTGTGTATAGATGGCACTGTGCGGTCTCCCGCTGTGTATAGATGGCACCGTGCGGCCTCCTGCTGTGTATAGATGGCTACGTGCGGCCCCCTGCTGTGTATATATGGCACGTGCGGCCCCCTGCTGTGTATAGATGGCACCGTGCGGCCTCCTGCTGTGTATAGATGGCACTGTGCGGCTCCCTGCTGTGTATAGATGGCACCGTGCGCCCCCCTGCTGTGTATAGATGGCACCATGCGGCCCCCTGCTGTGTATCGATGGCACAGTGCGGCCCCCTGCTGTGTAAAGATGGCTACTTGCGGCCTCTTGCTAAGTATAGATGGCTACGTGCGGCCTCCTGCTGTGTATAGATGGCACCATGCGGCCTCCCGTTGTGTATAGATGGCTACGTGCGGCCCCCTGCTGTGTATATATGGCACGTGCGGCCCCATGCTGTTTATAGATGGCACCGTGCGGCCTCCTGCTGTGCATAGATGGCACCGTGCGGCCCCCTGCTGTGTATAGATGGTACCGTGTGCCCCCCTGCTGTGTATAGATGGCACCATGCGGCCCCCTGCTGTGCATAGATGGCTACGTGCGACCTCCTGCTATGTATAGATGGCTACGTGCGGCCTCCTGCTGTGTATAGATGGCGCCGTGCGGCCTCCCGTTGTGTATAGAAGGCTACGTGCGGCCCCTGCTGTGTATAGATGGCTACATGCGGCCTCCTGCTGTGTATAGATGGCTACGTGCGGCCTCCCGCTGTGTATAGATGGCTACGTGCGGCCTCCCGCTGTGTATAGATGGCTACGTGCGGCCTCCCGCTGTGTATAGATGGCTACGTGCGGCCTCCCGCTGTGTATAGATGGCTACGTGTGCTCAATATTGAGTCATACAATTAATGTAAGGCTATGTGCCCACGATGCTCCGGATTTTTTTTGAGCGCTTCTGCATCTCTCTGGCAGAAAAAACGCATGCGGATTGTATATGCGTTTTTCATGCCAGAGACATGCGGAAATGAAGCGTTCTTCACATGCATTTCTGCATGCGGGTTGACACTTTCCAAGCAATTTTAGCATCACTTGGAAAGTGCTTGACAACTAGGTCACACTATATAAATCCATGCAACCAGCATGGATTTATATAGTGTGACCGTAAAAGAATGGTAAAAAATAAATAAATAAATATATACTTACCTTCTGATGGCCTGCCGATGTCACATGACTAAATGAAGTCACGGCAGGTCCTTTTCAGACCATCGCGAGCTGATGGCAAGCCAGAACGCATCGGATAAAGACACCGGGGGCCATCAGAAGGTAAATATAATATTTATTTTTTATTTTATTCTTTTTTTTACAGGTTCTATGGTACCCGGGTCCAGAGGAGAGTCTCCTGTCCTCCACACCTAGGTACCATCCGCACATTGAAATGCATGGAATCTGCATGTACAGATGCAGTGATGCGTAATCCATGCGTTCCAATGCAAGTCAATGGTGGCGAAAACGCTGCTCTTCCGCAAAATAATTGGTAATGCTGCGGATTTTTCCGCAATGAAAATCCGCAGCGGAAATTTCCGCAGCATGTGCGGATTATCATTGGGAAACATGGGAGACCTTCTACCAAGCGTTTTTTAAGCGTTTCTGTAGCGGAATTGCCGCTGTGGAAACGCTTAAAAAACGCATAGTGGGCACACAGCCTAAAAAAAATTATTATAATTAATATTGTGCCAAATGAATTTGAACTATCACATGATCTATCACAGGGGATCATGTGACTTGTGATACATCAGGTGTGTGTGTGTGTGTGGGGGGGGGAGGGCCCGTGCCTTCTAAAGTGCCCTGGGCCCTTGCTACTCTTAATCCACCCCTGCTTGTAACAGCTGGATGCGGTCTTCTGTCTGGAGCCAGACTGCGCGTTGCACATGCGCAGTCTATCGAGGCTTCAGACAGAGACCCGCATCCCGCCTTATATTATAGATATTCTTTTACATAGGAGCAATATTATAGTAGTTATATTCTTGTACATAGGGGCAGTATTATAGTAGTTATATTCTTGTACATAGGGGCAGTATTATAGTAGTTATATTCTTGTACATAGGGGCAGTATTATAGTAGTTATATTCTTGTACATAGGGAGCAGTATTATAGTAGTTATATTCTTGTACATAGGGGCAGTATTATAGTAGTTATATTCTTGTACATAGGGGCAGTATTATAGTAGTTATATTCTTGTACATAGGGGCAGTATTATAGTAGTTATATTCTTGTACATAGGAGAAGTATTATAGTAGTTATATTCTTGTACATAGGGGGCAGTATTATAGTAGTTATATTCTTGTACATAGATGGCAGTATTATAGTAGTTATATTCTTGCACATAGGGGGCAGTATTATAGCAGTTATGTTCTAGTACATAGGGAGCAGTATTATAGTAGTTATATTCTTGTACATAGGGGGCAGTATTATAGCAGTTATATTCTTGTACATAGGGGGCAGTATTATAGTAGTTATATTCTTGTACATAGGAGCAGTATTATAGTAGTTATATTCTTGTACATAGGAGCAGCATTATAGTAGTTATATTCTTGTACATAGGGGGCAGTATTAAAGTGGCTATATTCTAGTACATATGAGCAGTATTATAGTAGTTATATTCTTGTACATAGGAGCAGTATTATTGTAGTTATACTCTTGTACATCGAGGCAGTATTATAGTAGTTATATTCTTATACATAGTTGCAGTATTATAGTAGTTATATTCTTGTGCGTAGAGGGAGTATTATAGTAGTTATATTCTTATACATAGAGGCAGTATTATAGTAGTTATATTCTTGTACATAGGAGCAGCATTATAGTAGTTATATTCTTGTACATAGGAGCAGTATTATACTAGTTATATTCTTGTATATAGGGGCCAGTATTATAATAGATCGTGGAGGGTCACAAGGCTGGCAAGGGGTACAAAACCCTTTCCAAGGAGTTGGGCCTACCTGTCTCCACTGTTGGCAGCATCATCCGTAAGTGGAAGGCTTAAGGAACTACTGTTAGCCTTCCACGGCCAGGACAGCCTTTGAAAGTGTCCTCCCGTGCCGAGGCCAGGCTTGTCCGAAGAGTCAAGGCTAACCCAAGGACAACAAGGAAGGAGCTCCGGGAAGATCTCATGGCAGTGGGGACATTGGTTTCAGTCAATACCATAAGTAACGTACTCCACCGCAATGGTCTCCGTTCCAGACGAGCCCGTAAGGTACCTTTACTTTCAAAGCGTCATGTCAAGGCTCGTCTACAGTTTGCTCATGATCACTTGGAGGACTCTGAGACAGACTGGTTCAAGGTTCTATGGTCTGATGAGACCAAGATCGAGATCTTTGGTGCCAACCACACACGTGACGTTTGGAGACTGGATGGCACTGCATATGACCCCAAGAATACCATCCCTACAGTCAAGCATGATGGTGGCAGCATCATGCTGTGGGGCTGTTTCTCTGCCAAGGGGCCTGGCCATCTGATCCGCATCCATGGGAAGATGGATAGCACGGCCTACCTGGAGATTTTGGCCAAGAACCTCCGCTCCTCCATCAAGGATCTTAAGATGGGTCGTAATTTCATCTTCCAACAAGACAACGACCCAAAGCACACAGCCAAGAAAACCAAGGCCTGGTTCAAGAGAGAAAAAGTCAAGGTGTTGGAGTGGCCTAGTCAGTCTCCTGACCTTAACCCAATTGAAAACTTGTGGAAGGAGCTCAAGAATAAACTCCACATGAGACACCCAAAGAACCTAGATAACGTGGAGAAGATCTGCATGGAGGAGTGGGCCAAGATAACTCCACAGACCTGTGCCGGCCTGATCAGGTCTTATAAAAGACGATTATTAGCTGTAATTGCAAAGAAGGGTTATTCCACAAAATATTAAACATAGGGGTTGTATAATAATTGACCCACACTTTTATGTTTAAAATTTAATAAAATTCAACTGAGCAACATAACTTTTTGATTTGTAAGATTTATGCTTCTGTTCATAAAACCTACTCTCGTTTGCAGTTTGAAGGCTCTAACTTATTTGCATCTTATCAAACCAGCTAAATCTGCAGGGGGTTGAATACTACTTGTAGGCACTGTATATTCTTGTACATAGGGGCAGTATTATAGTAGTTATATTCTTGTACATAGGGGGCAGTATTATAGTAGTTACTTTCTTGTACATATATGCAGTATTATAGTAGTTATATTCTTGTACATAGGAGCAGTGTTATAGTAGTTATATTCTTGTATATAGGGGCAGTATTATAGTAGTTATATTCTTGTACATAGGAGCAGTATTATAGTAGTTATACTCTTGTACATAGAGGCAGTATTATAGTAGGTATATTCTTGTACAAAGGAGCAGTATTATAGTAGTTATATTCTTGTACATAGGGGGCAGTATTATAGTAATTATATTCTGGTACATAGGGGGCAGTATTATCGTAGTTATATTCTTGTACATAGGGGCAGTATTATAGTAGTTATATTCTTGTACATAGGGGGCAGTATTATAGTAGTTACTTTCGTGTACATATATGCAGTATTATAGTAGTTATATTCTTGTACATAGGAGCAGTATTATAGTAGTTATATTCTTGTACATAGGGGGCAGTAATATAGTAGTTACTTTCTTGTGCATATATTTAGTATTATAGTAGTTATATTCTTGTACATAGGAGCAGTATTATTGTAGTTATACTCTTGTACATAGAGGCAGTATTATAGTAGGTATATTCTTATACATAGTTGCAGTATTATAGTAGTTATATTCTTGTACATAGGGGGCAGTATTATATTAGTTATATTCTTGTACATGGGGGAGCAATATTATAGTAGTTATATTCTTGTACATAGAGGGGAGTATTATAGTAGTTATATTCTTGTACATAGGGGGCAATATTATAGTTATATTCTTGTACATAGTGGGCAGTATTATAGTAGTTATATTCTTGTACATAGGGGGCAATATTATAGTTATATTCTTGTACATAGTGGGCAGTATTATAGTAGTTATATTCTTGTACATAGGGGGCAATATTATAGTTATATTCTTGTACATAGTGGGCAGTATTATAGTAGTTATATTCTTGTACATAGGAGCAGTGTTATAGTAGTTATATTCTTGTATATAGGAGCAGTATTATAGTAGTTATACTCTTGTACATAGAGGCAGTATTATAGTAGGTATATTCTTGTACATAGAGGCAGTATTATAGTAGGTATATTCTTGTACATAGGGGCAGTATTATAGCAGTTATATTCTTGTACATAGGAGCAGTATTATAGTAGTTATATTCTTGTACATAGGGGGCAGTATTATAGTAGTTATATTCTTGTACATGGGGGAGCAGTATTATAGTTGTTATATTCTTGTACATAGGGGGCAGTATTATAGTTATATTCTTGTACATAGTGGGCAGTATTATAGTAGTTATATTCTTGTACATAGGGGGCAGTATGATAGCAGTTACTTTCTTATACATACAGTACAGACCAAAAGTTTGGACACGCCTTCTCATTTCAAGATTTTTCTGTATTTTCATGACTATGAAAATTGTACATTCACACTGAAGGCATCAAAACTATGAATTAACACATGTGGAATTATATACTTAACAAAAAAGTGTGAAACAACTGGAAATATGTCTTATATTCTAGGTTCTACAAAGTAGCCACCTTTTGCTTTGATGACTGCTTTGCACACTCTTGACATTCTCTTGATGAGCTTCAAGAGGTAGTCACCGGAAATGGTCTTCCAACAATCTTGAAGGAGTTCCCAGAGATGCTTAGCACTTGTTGGCCCTTTTGCCTTCACTCTGCGGTCCAGCTCACCCTAAACCGTCTCGATTGGGTTCAGGTCTGGTGACTGTTGAGGCCAGGTCATCTGGCGTAGCACCCCATCACTCTCCTTCTTGGTCAAAGAGCCCTTACACAGCCTGGAGGTGTGTTTGGGGTCATTGTCCTGTTGAAAAATAAATCATGGTCCAACTAAACGCAAACCGGATGGAATAGCATGCCGCTGCAAGATGCTGTGGTAGCCATGCTGGTTCAGTACGCCTTCAATTTTGAATAAATCCCCAACAGTGTCACCAGCAAAGCACCCCCACACCATCACACCTCCTCCTCCATGCTTCACAGTGGGAACCAGGCATGTAGAGTCCATCCGTTCACCTTTTCTGCATCGCACAAAGACATGGTGGTTGGAACCAAAGATCTCAAATTTGGACTCATCAGACCAAAGCACAGATTTCCACTGGTCTAATGTCCATTCCTTGTGTTCTTTAGCCCAAACAAGTCTCATTTGCTTGTTGCCTGTCCTTAGCAGTGGTTTCCTAGCAGATATTTTATATAGTCGTTATATTCTTGTAGATAGGGGGCAGTATTATAGTTATATTCTTGTACATAGGGGGCAGTATTATAGTAGTTATATTCTTGTACATAGGGGGCAGTATTATAGTAGATATATTCTTGTTCATAGGGGCAGTATTATAGTGGTTCTATTCTTGTCCATAGGAGAGGATAGACGTGTGCTTGAGAGCTCTCAGCAGGGCGGAGGCATGGCTTCTGACCCAGGTGGAGGGGAGGGGAGCTGGGCTGATGATCCAGGGAAAGCCCCTGGTCTGGAGTCTGGCCTGCAGCATGCACCTGATGGTAATGGAAAGCTGGAGATGGTGGCTGGTGAGTCTTCTAAACCTGCTTGTTATGTTGGTGGATTAAATGCTAAAGTTACAAGGCAAAGTATATTTAAGCTGGAATTGCAAATCAGCAAACTAAAAGAAGAAATTAAGAAAGAGACTGATCCTAAGGTAAAACTGATGAAGTGTGAGTGTCTGGATGATTGCAGCCGAGAGCTGATGATCAGGAAAGAAAAACTGGAGAAAGGTTTAAACTCTGTGCCCAGAAAGGAGACTTGAGAAAAAGAAGGAATCCAGATCCCAGACTGTGAGCAGAAAACGCTTCACAGGGAATAAGGACATTTAATATAAAACTGTGTACAGCATTGTGGAGCAAGGAAGCCCAGTGAGAAATGCAGCGCTGATATCAGGGGCACAATGTGAGGGGTCCGAGACACCAGAAAGTGCTGCAGAGGAAAGTGTGCCAGCAAACGAGGGGTTAACTGCAGTGACCTCTCTATGCAGCAATGAAGTGAGCTCACCTGCTGAGAGTGAGAAAGAAAGTGCACCCTGTACTGATGCTGTTAGTGAGACCCCCCTCAGCGCTGTGAGTGAGACCCCGCTCACTGGTGCTAGTGAATGTCTGTCTGCAACAGATAATACAAATATTATAATGGACTCTGAACCCTCCATGTCAGTGAATGGAGATAATACTGTGAAGCAATCAGTGGTGATGGACTCTATGTCATGTATGTCAGCGGATGGAGACCACACTGCAGTGGTAATGGACTCTGAGCCCTCCATGTCAGTGAATAGAGACAATACTGTGCAACCATCAGTAGTAGATCTGGGTGTTGTTGTGACGCGCCCCTGGGCCTGTGTCGCGCTGCGATGCGCACGCAGGAGCTTACCCGGAGCCGGATCTCTTGAGGGTTGTAGTCTCGTGGCGGCGACCCGGTCCGTGCCCAGGGAGTCAAACTGAGCGGCGATGTACTAGCAGTAGACGGTTGATGACTACGCCACCCGTTGAGTGCAGCCAGGAAGCTGCTGCTGCAGGGCAGACCGCTGAGGCCGGTGGTAGGATTGTGCAGCGTGATAGTATAACCCCCAACGGGAGGGGTATGGCCTCAGGGCAGCCGACGTGGATGATGGGGTAGCAGGAACCACTCAGAGACGGTACGGTGTAGTTCAGGGTCTTTACTGGTAACAACGACAGACCCTCCCGGAGTACTTGCTAGCAAACGGGGCCTGGTCAGTCTTTGAGCAGATGGGATCTCCCCTGGCCAGGCGTAGTTGTAGGCCTCCCAAACTGACTGTACTCTTCTGGCTACCTTGCTAGAAGCTGATGTAAGTAGCCCACGTCCCTGAGTGTACCGTGTGGTGCTCACCCGTATGACCGGTGACTCGGGGCCTTCTAATGGCTTCCGCTCCACGATGGCGGTGCTGGTACCACGCGTGTGACCGTGCCTTCGGGCTTCTGGGCCAGAGGACCTGAAATCCCCTGCCTGACGGATTCTGCTGCTGGGTAGGAGTTAGTCCCCACAGCCTCGGACTCCGGGTCCGGTAAAGAATCTTCTTAGTCAGGGCGAGCTCTGTAGCTGCCAGCCCCTGACTCCTTGTAACTCTGCTGTTTCCTATGCTGCTTCTTGTCTCCACTCTCCTTGTCTGACTCACCCTGCCTCAGCCCCGGGTTTATACAGGGGAATTTCTTCCCCTCCCAAGACTGGGCAGGAGGTGTGGCATGCACAGGATCCCTGACCAAAGGACCTCCCACCTGCTCTCAGACATAACATTACATTACTGTGGAAAACCAGACCCCTGGGGTGCCACATTCCCCCCTAGTGAAATTTAGTACTCCGGGACTAAACACATTTAGAAAAACATAACAAAGTATAACAATAACACACAATAAGAAAAACACATAAGATGGTTGCGGCGTGTCCGCAACCGGGTGCAGTCTTTGAAGAAAAGCAAAGGTGTCCATTTCACCAACACAGGGAGACGTAACCAGGTAGGGGTCTGTCCTACCCCGAGTCCTTAACAGTCTCTAGTCCATCCTGGGTTACGCTCCAACTATATACAAGGATTCCCGGTAAATCCACCAAGGTTTCCTAAAACAACTGGAAACACAAAATTATTCACAAGCAACAATACACAGAAAAAAATAAAAAATAAAACAATTTATACACTTTAAATTCTCCAGCGTGCGGGTAACTGGCCTCTAGTGGCCCGAGTGGACCTACGGAGCTGACTGTCTGGCCCTGAACTACAGGGTGTAGGAGCTGTCAAGGGTAAACTGGGCAGCTGTCTACCGGCTCTTTGTCTCACTAGGGGTACGGCAGGCTCGCTATAAGCAGAGGGTTGATTTTCCTGTTCTGCTTGTGTGGAGTCTTCTGCCTCCTGGACCGGCTGTTCTTCCAGCTCTACCCGTTGCTCCGTAGGTTCTTGGGATGATGGTTGGAGGAAGGTGAGTACGGGTACCACAACTGCACCATTGACTTGAGTCCAAGACTGAGGGAAGTCCCCGAGCACGGTACTAACCATATCTTCCCTTTCTTCCACGGGTCGATGGTCTTCTTGTTCCTCTTCAGGGTTCCTCAGTTGTTCGGGACACTTCTTCAGATGGTCCCGGGATACAATGGCTGTGGTTTCCCCTCCGTCTTTACTGATGGTACAGACCTTCGGGTTCTCGTGGCTTGAGGGCAGTACGGTGTACGGGTCCTCCTCCCACTGGTCATCCAACTTGTGGAGCCGTCTCTTCCTCTTCAAGACCTGCTCTCCGGGTACCAGGGGAACAGCGGGAGCATACTGGTTGTAAGTCTTCTCTTGTCTTTCCCTAGCCTGACAGAGACTTCGCTCCACGCTCTCTTGTACTCTCCGGTACTGCTGCTGCCTCTCTGTGTCCCAGTCTGTTTCTGGTGAAGTGTCCTCAGGTGTCAGGACTCCCATTTCCAGGTCAACAGGTAACTTACCAGGTCTCGCCCTCATTAGGTAAGCCGGGGTACAGTTGGTGGAACCTACCGGGATGTGGTTGTATAGGTCCACCAGATCGGGCAACTTCTCAGGCCACAGACTGCGTTCTTCCAGGGGCAATGTTTTTAGCAGATCCATTACCACCTGGTTCATTTTTTCACAAAGTCCATTAGTTTGCGGATGGTAGGGTGTCGTCCTTATCTTCCGGCAGCCATACAGATTGCAGAATTCCTGGAAGACCTCCGCTTCAAAGGCAGGTCCCTGGTCCGTCAGCACTTGGTCCGGGTACCCGTGTGGACGGCAGAAATGCTGCTGGAAGGCTCTAGCTGCTGTTTGAGCCGTTAAGTCCTTGACGGGGATGACAACCAAGAACCGGGAGTAATGATCCACGATGGTTAACGCGTAGACGTAGCCACTTCTGCTTGGGGTCAGTTTTACATGATCCAAGGCTACCAGTTCCAACGGTTGCCGGGTGACGATGGACTGCAGGGGAGTCTTCTGGCTGGCCCGGTCCTTCCTTCTCAGATTGCACGGGCCACAGTCTCTGCACCACTTCTCGATGGTTCCCCTCATGCCTACCCAGTGGAACCGCTCGCGCAGCAGGAACTCCAGCTTTTTCCACCCGAAGTGTCCAGCTCCGTCGTGGTATGCCTCCATCACCATGGCTGCGTCTCTTCGTGGCACCACTACTTGCCAGAGTAGTTCATGCGTCCGGGAGTTGACCATTCTGCGGCACAACTTCCCCTTGTAAAGGAATAGTCGACTCTTCTCCGCCCATAGTTGTTTGGCTTCCTCCGGAGCGTCTGGTTCAAGTCGAGCCTCCGGCCGAGTCAGCATGTCCTTCACCAGTCGGACGGCAGGGTCGCTGTCTTGCGTTTCCGCCCAGTTGTAGTGGGGTAAGGGGTTCAACGTAGCAGCCTGTTTACCCCTTACCCGGTGGGAATACTGGATAGTCCCATGACGGTGGAACGCAGGGAGTTCAACTTCTTCCAGTCCCTCCGGATCTTCTCCTTCGTCCGGCAGGTTGGGCATCCTGGACAGGGCATCCGCGTTAGTATTGGAGCGTCCTGCCCGGTATTTGATTGTGAACTCGTAGTTGGACAGACGGGCCATCCACCTCTGCTCCAGGGCACCGAGTCTTGCCGTGTCCAGGTGTATCAACGGGTTGTTATCCGTGTATACGGTGAACCGGGAAGAAGCGAGGTAATGCCTAAAGCGCTCGGTGACTGCCCATACCACGGCCAGGAACTCTAGCTTAAATGAGCTGTAATTCTCGGAATTCCTTTCGGTGGGTCGCAGTTTTCGGCTGGCATAGGAGATCACTCGTTCTCTCCCCTGCTGAATCTGGGATAGTACGGCTCCTAGCCCGATGTTACTGGCGTCGGTGTAGAGGATGAAGGGCTGGCTATAGTCTGGGTACGCCAAGATTTCATCCCCCGTGAGGGCCATCTTCAGCTGGCGGAAGGACTCTTCTTCTAGCTCTTCCCATTTGAAGGGCGGCTTCTGGTTCTTGGCCTTCCGGGACTGGCCTATCAGGAGGTCCTGCATAGGCGCTGCCTTTTTGGTGAAACCGGGAATAAACCTTCGGTAGTAGCCTACCAACCCTAGGAACTGCCGCACTTCTTTTACGCTGGAGGGGCTTGGCCATCCCTTAATTGCGGTGATCTTATCGGGGTCGGGAGCCACTCCGTCAGCGCTCACCACGTGTCCCAGGTATTGCACCTTTGGTTTCAGGAGGTGACACTTGGAGGGTTTCACCTTTAGGCCGTAACTCGCCAGAGCTTCGAACACCTCCGCCAGGTGTTTCAGGTGGTCCTCATAAGTTTTGGAGTATACGATGACATCGTCCAGGTACAACAGGACCGTCTCGAAGTTTCTGTGGCCCAGACAGCACTCCATTAATCGTTGGAAGGTTCCTGGGGCGTTGCAGAGTCCGAACGGCATGCAGGTGAACTCGCTAAGTCCCATCGGGGTGGTGAATGCGGTTTTCTCCCGGTCCGCCTCTGCTACAGGAACCTGCCAGTACCCGCTAGTGAGATCCAAGGTAGAGAAGAAGTTAGCAGATCTTAAAGCAGCCAATGACTCCTCTATCCTTGGTAAGGGGTACGCATCCTTGTGTGTGATACGGTTGATTTTCCGGTAATCTACACACATCCTCATGGTGTTGTCTTTCTTTTTGACTAAAACTAGTGGGGCTGCCCAGGGGCTACAGCTATCCCGGATTACCCCAGCCTCCTTCATGTCTCTAAGCATCCCCTTAGCGTGTTGGTAATGTGCAGGGGGTACGGGTCGATACCTCTCTTTTATGGGAGGATGATCTCCCGTGGGGATGCGGTGTTCTACCCCCTTGACTCGCCCGAAGTCTAACGGGTGTTTACTAAACACTCTCTCATACTCTTGAACCACCCGATAGACTCCTTGTTTCTGATGTGAGGGAGTGGAATCAGTACCCAAATGTAGTTGCTGACACCAGTCCTCCATGTCTTTCTTAGAGCCGTTACCTTCCTCCGGGTGAGATGGAGGCAAGGGTTCCACAGATTGTATAGAATTTTGATTAGTGGTATATAATTTGGCTAGTGTGGCATACCGGGGCAGGTACACTTCCCTCTCCCCGATATTTATTATGCGAATGGGCACCCTCCCATGGCGTACATTGACCACCCCCCGTGCTGTCAAAATGGTGGGCCTACTGTCTGAGTAAACTGGTTCTACCATTGCCTGGTAATCTCTTCCTCTCAGACCAATAGCTGCCCGGCACCAAATCATCATTTCACTTTTTGGGGGCATGGCAATAGGAAAAGGGTCACACATTCTTACGCTACCAATCTCACCGCCGGAGAGTTCCACTTGTTGCCGTTGCATCAGTGCCCGGATCTCTTTCTGGAGCACCCGCTGCTCGCCGGAGCTGGCGTTCTTGGCAACCTGCTGTAAAAGGAAAATCACCTCTGCAAGACAATTTTCCTAGTTTAGTTCCTAGAGTTATTTTTGGGTGACTCTCATGTTTATCAATATCTACAATGATCAGTCCCTGTGCGGCCAGTTCGACTCTACCGATTTTGAGGGCCACCTCCTTAAATCCGATCTGTGGCACGGGCTGGCCATTGCTGGCGATGATACTCAAGTCGTCGTCAGGGTAGTGGGTAATATCCGAGTCATTCCAGTACTGCTTGAAGAGCACGTACGGGATGGTGGTGACCTGTGACCCGGTATCCAGTAGGGCACTCATGGGAATGCCATCCAGTACCACAGGCAAGACTGGACGTCCTCCCACATATCTGTCGCGCCAGTTCGATGGGCCTGGTGATCTTTTTCCTGGGGGTTGGCCCTCTACCCCAGGTTGTGCCCGTTTAAAGAACAGTACCTTTCCATATGTCCGGGTTGATTGCAGCGGCGGCAGATGGGTCGTCCGTCCTCGCTGTATCGGTCACTGGGTCTTCCTCTGGCCGGTGGGGTCCTCCTTGGTCGACGCCACGGGATGTCCTCCGGTCCGGATGCCAGCTGGATCTTCCCTGGGGTGGAAACCTGTAAAGACTGCACAGTTCGGGTTAGCGCAGCAACGCTCTTAGCTAGCTCTTGGACCTGATGGTGTAGGTCTGGAGCCGGGTCATTGTCCAAAGCCTGCGCATCAGCTCCCACAGGCCCTGCTGACAAGGGCGCCGCCTCCTGGTAGTAAGTGGTAGTGGGGCGTCTGTGGGTCACAACGCCACCTGGTGCCGGTTCTCGGAGCACCCGGATGGCTCTGTCCTTGAACTGTGCAAAGTCCAGATGGGGATCCTGTAAGGCCATTGCCCGCAACTGGGTTCGGTGGGCATTGCAATATAAACCCTCTATAAATTGTTCAGTCAACAGCCTGTCCTCGTTTCCCACCCCATCAGGGTCGGTCTGCTTTATGGCCCTCAGGGCCTCTTGTAGGTTTAGTGCATAGTCCCTTATACTCTCATGCGCTCGCTGCTTGCACCCGTAGAATCTAAGCTTAATCTCGGCTGAGGTGCGGGTATCAAAGGTGTCCTTCAGCCGGGTTAGTATCCCTGCGACAGTCTTCCTCCCAGGTGGCCAGGATTTTACTTCCCTTTTGGCTGCCCCGGTTAGTTGGGCCACCAGGATGCTCACTTTTTGCTCTTCTGTGAGGGGGTACACCTGGAAGAGGCTATCCAGCTTTTCTCTAAAGTCATGCAGGGTATGTGACTCCCCTGAATACTGGGGTAGCCAAGCTGCTCCCGGGATATAGGGCATGGTGAAGGGCATAACTGCAGCAGCGGTAGCGCTGGCGGGGGTTGGGGCAGTGAAGCTCTCCTCCGTATCCGACATCTTCCTCCCCCCTAGTGGACCGTGGCCTACCTTGCGATGATCCTCTTCCGTAGGCCGCGGCTCCGCAGTGGATCGTCAGGGTTGAGGACCTTCCGTCGCGCTCCTGTGACGTCGGCGTCTGCTGGGCTCCTTCCAGGACCTTACGCAACGTCCGGACGTGAGGCGGGGCTTCAGTTCTCGCGCGCTTTCGGAGTCCACGCCCCTCTTCTTCCCGCGCGGCGTCCTCAAGATGGCGTCCAATGGCGGGAAAACTCCACGGATGGCGGGAAGAAGGTCGAAGATGGCGGGAAAACTTCGCGGATGGCGGGAAGAAGGTAGAAGATGGCGCCGGATGGCGGGAAACCTCCACGGATAGCGGGAATCTTCACCACTGGTAAGTTTGAACAGTCTTTGCTTTTCAGGCACGCAGTACCCGGTGGTTGCGGGCACGAAATCCTGCCGACTACGCCAAAGTTGACCAAAGTTGACGCGCCCCTGGGCCTGTGTCGCGCTGCGATGCGCACGCAGGAGCTTACCCGGAGCCGGATCTCTTGAGGGTTGTAGTCTCGTGGCGGCGACCCGGTCCGTGCCCAGGGAGTCAAACTGAGCGGCGATGTACTAGCAGTAGACGGTTGATGACTACGCCACCCGTTGAGTGCAGCCAGGAAGCTGCTGCTGCAGGGCAGACCGCTGAGGCCGGTGGTAGGATTGTGCAGCGTGATAGTATAACCCCCAACGGGAGGGGTATGGCCTCAGGGCAGCCGACGTGGATGATGGGGTAGCAGGAACCACTCAGAGACGGTACGGTGTAGTTCAGGGTCTTTACTGGTAACAACGACAGACCCTCCCGGAGTACTTGCTAGCAAACGGGGCCTGGTCAGTCTTTGAGCAGATGGGATCTCCCCTGGCCAGGCGTAGTTGTAGGCCTCCCAAACTGACTGTACTCTTCTGGCTACCTTGCTAGAAGCTGATGTAAGTAGCCCACGTCCCTGAGTGTACCGTGTGGTGCTCACCCATATGGCCGGTGACTCGGGGCCTTCTAATGGCTTCCGCTCCACGATGGCGGTGCTGGTCCCACGCGTGTGACCGTGCCTTCGGGCTTCTGGGCCAGAGGACCTGAAATCCCCTGCCTGACGGATTCTGCTGCTGGGTAGGAGTTAGTCCCCACAGCCTCGGACTCCGGGTCCGGTAAAGAATCTTCTTAGTCAGGGCGAGCTCTGTAGCTGCCAGCCCCTGACTCCTTGTAACTCTGCTGTTTCCTATGCTGCTTCTTGTCTCCACTCTCCTTGTCTGACTCACCCTGCCTCAGCCCCGGGTTTATACAGGGGAATTTCTTCCCCTCCCAAGACTGGGCAGGAGGTGTGGCATGCACAGGATCCCTGACCAAAGGACCTCCCACCTGCTCTCAGACATAACATTACATTACTGTGGAAAACCAGACCCCTGGGGTGCCACAGTTGCAGCACAGTCAGGTGTCAGTAATCATGGAGCTAGGGAGATCTCCAGCACTGATCCACCTGCGGCTGGTGAAAGCTCCGGCACTGACCCATCTGCGGCTGGTGAAAGCTCCGGCACTGACCCATCTGCGGATGGTGAAAGCTCCGGCACTGACCCATCTGCTGACCATCAGTTCAGGAGACTGTTCTCTAATGTCACCAGACCAGTGAACCCCCCGCCTCAGAGGAGAAACGCAGTCAGGATAAAATACACAGGACCAGAGGAGAACATCCCATCCAGAATTTACATTGGGAAAGTTCTCCTAAAAGACTTCATGAAGTTCAATGCGTCTGAGGTCTACGCTCTGATCCATATCCCATCCAGCAGGATCTATGACATCAGCTTTAAGCTCCAGTGCGATCTGGATTTGTTCTGGAACATCTATAATGACACCAGAGAAGATGAGATCTGGGATCACCTCCATTGTATCCAGCTGTCTAAGCCGCAGGAGATAAGGCCACTGTCCTGTTCCAGTCTGAGGTGGTGGCGGTGGCGGATCTGCAGCACTGGCTGAACCGGCAGTGCATAGTGAGAAGTCATCCTGACAAGATCTATGATGAGGAGCAGATATGGAATGGAGGATATACACTGAAAATCCAGCTGATACAAGAGAGCGGTGTGACCAGACATCTGCCGCACTCCTTCTACCTGGGCTTAGAGAGGGGGATCTGCTACTACCCTGGTCAGCCACGTCTGTGCCATAGATGTGGGGGCCGGCATCTCGCCATAAACTGCTCTCGTATCACATGCTCATTATGTGGACAGTCAGGTCATACAAAGGACAAATGCACAGGACCCGTCATCTGTAATCTGTGCTCAGAACCAGGGCATACGTTCCGGGATTGCCGGCATGCAGAACACAATAAATATAATGGCCAGACCTCCTCAGAAGTTATTCAGGAAGATGTCACCAGAGGTTCTGATGTTGTCCCAGAAGCTGGTATGGATGAGGACAGAAGTCACAGTATCAGTGAACCTGCTCCAGAGTCTGAGGTACTAATGGATGCTGCACTACTAGGACCACCAGCGACTGAAGAACCACCTAAAGGCCCACCAGCCACTAAAGAAAGACCTAAACCGCCATCAGCCAGTTGTTAAAGAGAGGCCTAAGGTGTCCAGAAAGCCTGCCACCAAACCAACCAAACATCAGCCCAGTACATCTGTGGAAGCAGTTAGTCCGCCTGCACTGTCCAGTGTGGATGAGGAAGGCTTTGTGACCGTAAAAAGAAAAAATGCATCTGTGGATCCCACCAGAAAAGTCACAACAGTACAGAAAACCTCTGAGCCTCCAGTGCTGGCGATAAGTCCTGGACGTTACAATGTGCTGGGAGAAGACCAAGATGAAGAGTCACAAATGGAGCAAAGTCCTTCATGCGTCCTCGAAAACATCTCTGATGAGGGGGATCCTGACCCTCCCGTGTCCACAAAGAGATGGGGCACTACAGGTGACAGCAGTGGAAGGAGGAAGAAGACCAAAAAGTCTAAGTGATCAGGATGCGGCTGAGAATAAACTCCATTAATGTGAACAGTGTGAGGACTGTGAGCCGGCGGCAGGCGATTTACCAGCGTTTGTCTGACGAGAGATCTGACGTCTTCTTCTTGCAGGAGACGTATTTGAAGAGCAATGCTCATGTGTATGCAGCCAAGAGAGACTGGAGACTTGGGCCGTCATACTGGTCCTTCGGTCTGGAGAGAAATGACGGTGTGGGGGTCCTCTTTAATACCATGAATGTCCAGGTGGACAGAGTCCTGGACATCTGTCCGGGTCGCTGTCTGATGCTGGACTTTACATTGGACTCCATCCATTATAGAGCGATAAACATTTATGCTCTGCAGACCAGGAAAGAGCGGAGGGAACTATTTGACCACATGAAACCATATTGCTTTACATCTAAAGTATTTATATTGTGTGGGGACTTTAATAATGTGTCCTGTAATGTGGACAGATCCAGTAGTCATAAGCAACTAAGATATGATGAGACGTTCCTTAATAATATAGTCCAGCAGGCCCACCTAGTAGACCCCTATGGGTCTCATCATACCAGTAAGACGTACACTTACCATAAGGGTGGTAATGCCAGTAGGATAGACCGGGTGTATATAAAGAGGGAGGTGAGATGCTCTCAGTACAGGATCAGCCCCCTGGAGTATTCGGACCATTGTATGGTGAGTGTGACGCTGGATCTGGCCCAAGCTGTGGTCTGTGGAAAGGGGTACTGGAAGGTGAACAGCTCTGTGGTCCAAGATCCTCGGTTCAGAGAGGCCTTCACCACATTCTATAATGAACGTAGGACCACCCAGTGTATGTGTGATGACACAGCTGAGTGGTGGGAGATCATGAAGAGTGACATCAAGCAGTTTATTATACGAGCAGCCAGGAGACGTAGTAATATGGATTATATGAGATACACAGCCCTGAGACTGCACCTCAGCCGGCTATACAGCAGGATGAATGGTGGTGAGGAGGTGGACGGACGGAGCGTCAGCCATATAAAGCAGCGGATGAGGGAGCTGCAGTACGATCGCCTCAAGTCTCTCAAGGCGGAGGGACAGTTTGATAGTTGGGGCGTCCATAACCCAGATCCATTTATTGCCTGTAAGAACAGGGTTAGTAAGAAGCTGATCACTGGCTTGTTAGATGAGAATGGGGTGGAGCAGTCAGAGCCGGAGAAAGTCCACAGGATCATTGGGGATTATTATAGAGATCTGTATAAAGGGGCTCATATTAATAAGGATGACATTAAAGCTTATCTGAAGGGGGTGTCCCTACCAACGTTAGACCTGGTGCAGGCAGATAGTATGGCCGATCCCATAACTGAGGATGAGGTGAAGAGGAGCATTGACTCCTTAAAGGCCAACAAGAGCCCAGGACTGGACGGCCTGGCCAGCGAGTTTTACAAAGAGTTCAGGGACTTGTTGGCTCCGGACCTGGTGCAGGTCTATAATGATTGCCTCTCTGCAGGGAAGCTCCTACAGTCCCAGTATAGATCTGTTCTGGTTCTCTTAGCAAAGAAGGGAAATCTAAAAGATGTAAAGAACTGGCGTCCACTGTCTTTGCTAAACACTGACTATAAAATCCTGGCCAAGATCTTGTATTATCGGCTGAGTGAGGTGGCGGGTGAGCTGATCATCGCCAACCAGACGTGTGGTGTGAAGGGTCGGACGATAGAGGACTCATTGCTGCTGGTGAGAGAAGCTGTGACGTACATTAAGCAGCACAATGTGGGGGCGTATATTGTGGGCTTAGACCAGAGTAAAGCCTTTGATAGAGTCCATCATGACTACCTGTACCAGGTGTTGTTACACTATGGCCTCCCGGTGCGGTTTGTGTAGTGGCTGCAGGTTGTGTATAAGGAGGCTGTAAGCCTGCCGCTGATTAATGGTCACTTGGCTGAGCCCTTCAGGATCATGTCAGGGGTGAGGCAGGGCTGTCCTCTCAGCCCATTGTTGTATGTCTTTAGTCTGGATCCTTTCCTCAGAAAAGTGCACGATCATAGAGGTTTCACAGGGCTGAGGTGTTGCCTGCAGAGTACAGTGGAGGATGTAAAGTTCTGCGCCTATGCGGATGACGTGTCGGTGGTGGTGTCTTCTAGAGAAGACTGTACGGCTCTACAGCAGGAGATGACAGCCTTCTCCAATGTGTCTAACTCCTCTGTGAACATGGAGAAGAGCGAGGCGTTGTGGTTGGGGGGTGACAGTGATGTCTTCTCTGTGCCCTTCAGAACAGTTCAGGGTCAGATAAAGATTTTGGGAGTAGTGTTTGGAGCTGTAGATGATGGGAAGGTGAACTGGGAGGAGAAGCTGGTGGTGTGTGAGCAGAAGGTGCAGAGCTGGAGACACTGGAAGCTGACGTATCTGGAGAAGGTCCGCCTGCTGAAGACCTTCCTGCTCCCGCTCTTCCTCTATATCAGTGTGGTGTTCCCTGTGCCCGATGCGTTACTCCCCAGACTTACCAATGTCTTCTTTCACTTCTTGTGGGGTAACAGAGTGAATGTGGTCAGGAGAAACATTGTCTATCTCCCCCATAAGGAGGGTGGTCTCTCCATGCCCTGTCCTGAGCTCTTCTTTAATCTCATGTTTCTTATGAAGAATTTCTCTTTTTGTAAGAATTCAGAGAAGACGCCATGGTCTTGTTTGTTTAAGAGCCAGATCCAGCAGTTTGTGTCCGTGTGGTCGGTAGGGGACCCCATCAAGAGAATCTCAGGATGACTAAAGAATAATGTTTCTTGGTATGTTGTCCATGTAATAAGTAAGGTTATTAGATGGAGGATCCTGTATGAGGACGTCAGGCAGCTCAGTAGGAAGGAGTTGTATAAGAACGTGCTGTCATCTCACTTTAGTGTCCATGTTCAATTGAGGGGCGCCCCAAGTCTAGATGTAAAACAGGCTGCAAAAAACGTACTAGATCCCAGAATTCCCCCTCATATGAGAGATGTGGCGTGGCTGGGGCTCCATGGTAAGATGTACATCAGAGATAACCTAAAGTGCAGGAATGTATCAGACAGATCCTGTCCTAGAGAAGAGTGTCCCCGTATACAGGAGACTATGGAGCATCTGCTTCTAGAGTGTCCCTTCAGTATGCAGGTATGGGAGTGTGTGTCCTTGTCCCTAAAGTTACTGCACCTGGTGGGACAGTCGTATGGTCAGCTGCTGTACGGAGACTTCCAGCCTGAGCTCAGGGCGTATAACCGAAGCTCACTATATGTAATAAATGTGGTGACCATCTATCATCTGTGGTGTGCACGGTGCTGCCTGCTAATCAATAAGGAGGTCCTGTCCTGTGATACTGTCAGGTATAAGATCCTGGAAAGTCTCAAGTCAGTGTATAAGAAGGACATAAAGATTAACTCAGGTAATGTGAACTGGAGGAACATTCATGTGGCGGGATTTATCAATGTTATCTAATATTATTGTGTAAGTGATGTAACAACACAGTATTTATTTTCTTTAATATTTATTATTTTGTGATTTTAATGTAATTATTCTGTAATATTTGGTTGTCAGTTTTAAATAAAAAGATCATTATAGTAGTTATATTCTTGTATATAGGGGCAGTATTATAGTAGTTATATTCTTGTACATAGGGGGCAGTATTATAATAGTTATATTCTTGTACATAGAGGCAGTATTATAGTAGTTATATTCTTGTATATAGAGGGCAGTATTATAGTAGTTATATTCTTGTATATAGGGGCAGTATTATAGTAGTTATATTCTTGTACATAGGGGGCAGTATTATAGTAGTTATATTCTTGTACATAGGGGGCAGTATTATAGTTATATTCTTGTACATAGGGGGCAATATTGCAGTATATTCTTTTGAATGCCCATTAATTTTGGTAGATTTACCAGACATCTGACTTATCCTGTGTAACATCATTCAAAGTCTACAATTGTTGTGGACATGATGGAGCTGTCCGGCGCTGGAGTTTTCACGGTGAAAGTCAGACTGAATGTAAGTGAACATGACAGGCACATTAATCTTCAGAATTGTCTGATCAGACAACATTAATACGACACAGCGGCTCTCCTGCATTCTGGCACACAAGCCTCAATGCCTCCCGGGCTGAACCCTCCTGTGTACTTTGCTGGGCATGTTAATCGGGCAGGGCCATTAGATTAAACAATCCCATTGTCGTTTGGATTTCTTGCGGCAAATATTGCTTCTTGATTTCCAAGGGTTTGTCCAATCTTATGTCAATAAGGCTTGAATGATTATTTTTTTGTGCTTCAAGATCCCTGCTTCATCTGAGTGAATGGAAGCATGCAATGTCTGCAATGTCTGCAGTAGTGGAGTATTTGGCTGAGTGCTGTCATTACCGACATCTTCATTCATATGCACACTCAGTTTGGCAGAGCGTGCATGTATTTCCAAATCGCAGAGAGCGATAAGCCGCTGCCAACACCTCTAGATTAGGTTGGATATGTAACATTTCCTCTAATGACCCGCAGCTTACAACCTTCTCCTTGCAGAAAATACTACATAATAATTTAACGCTGGGAGACGCCATGTATTATGCACATTTCATAAAAATGTCACCAGAAGAATGGATGGTGGTGGTTCCGCTTGGCCGCAGCAGCGCAATATATACACGTTACGGCGCGTTGTCTCTGTATATCAGAGCACAGTGAGACGCTACAGGAGACGTGTTTTATGTTGGGACTTTACAATTTGCCATAAATCTTGGTGCTGTGAGGTCGTTCCTCGCTTTCCAGCAGCTGTGATTATGGAGTAGTAAGATAATAAAGGGATTTTCTGACTCCTTTATAATAGGGGCCAACAGTGGCCAATAATAAAATGGTTTCCATCTGTTCTCGTCTGTGGTTTTCTCTTCTTCGCTGGTCAGTGGGATGAAACCATAGTAGATGGTGACATTATTATTACATCTTGTACATGTCTATGGGGTGTGCCGGGGCGATCACCTCAGGGCCTGCTCTGTGATTTATCTATGGCCGGTATCTACACTTACGCATGACCCTTTTATTATGTATTTTATCAGCATTTATTTCTTAGGTTTTCTGGTTGTTTTTTATTACTTTTTTTGCACCTATGTTTTTTATTACTTATTTTGTTGCTTTCCTACAAGCAACGCAACCCAAATACATCATTTTTAATGTACAAAAGTATCACCAATAATACACACTAAGTCTGACTAAGACAACAAAAAAAATTGAGGATTGCTGGAGCAAAACAACACAAACTGCCATAACTAGAAAAAGAAATGAGCCACAAACACCAAAAATGTGAAAATGCAGTGTCAGGCATCTATAATTTTATATTGAAGCTCATCTGGCAACTTTTTATTAAAAGAAGAGGCAAAAAAGGCCTTCATTCAAAACACAGGCCTTCTTAGTGGCATTGTTGTCCATAGCAACCAATCACAGCACAGCTTATATTTTTCCAGAGCAGAATATGAAATGAAAGCTGCTCTGTGATTTGTTGAAAGAGGCAACAAGGACACGTTTTCTTTTAGACACTTCTGTTTATCTGAAATCTGCCTAATGTATAAACCTGAATGCTCAGAGACACGGTCGAGGTGAGGAGGCTGAGCCCGACCACCACTGAGTAAGACACAGAAGTACAAGGTGCTCAGAGACATGGCCGAGGTGAGGAGGCCGAGCCCGACCACCACTGAGTAAGACACAGAAGTACAAGGTGCTCAGAGACACGGTCGTGGTGAGGAGGCCGAGCCCAACCACCACTGAGTAAGACACAGATGTACAAGGTGCTCAGAGACATGGCCGAGGTGAGGAGGCCGAGCCCGACCACCACTGAGCAAGACACTGAAGTAGAAGGTGCTCAGAGACACGGCCGAGGTGAGGAGGCCGAGCCCGACCACCACTGAGCAAGACACATAAGTGCAAGGTGTTTAGTGGTCAGAGACACGGTCGAGGGGAGGAGGCCAAGCCCGACCACCACTGAGCAAGACACAGAAGTATAAGGTGCTCAGAGACATGGCCAAGGTGAGGAGGCAGAGCTCGACCACCACTGAGCAAGACACAGAAGTACAAGGTGCTCAGTGCTCAGAGACACGTCCGACGTAAGGAGGCTGAGCCCGACCACCACTGAGCAAGACACAGAAATACAAGGTGCTCAGAGACATGGCCGAGGTGAGGAGGCCGAGCCCGACCACCACTGAGCAAGACACTGAAGTACAAGGTGCTCAGAGATATGGCCAAGGTGAGGAGGCCAAGCCCGACCACCACTGAGCAAGACACAGAAGTACAAGGTGTTTAGTGGTCAGAGACACGGCCGAGGTGAGGAGGCAAGCCCGACCACCACTGAGCAAGACACAGAAGTATAAGGTGCCCAGAGACACGGCCAAGGTGAGGAGGCAGAGCTCGACCACCACTGAGCAAGACACAGAAGTACAAGGTGCCAGAGACACGGCTGAGGTGAGGTGGCCGAACCAGACCACCACTGAGCAAGACACAGAAGTACAAGGTGCTGAGAGACACGGCCGAGGTGAGGAGGCCGAGCCCGACCAACACTGAGCTCTTGCTCAGAAGTACAAGGTGCTCAGAGTCACGGCCGAGGTGAGGAGGCCGAGCCCGACCAACACTGAGCTCTTGCTCAGAAGTACAAGGTGCTCAGAGTCACGGCTGAGGTGAGGAGGCTGAGCCCGACCACCATTGAGCAAGACACAGAAGTACAAGGTGCTCAGAGACATGGCTGAGCTGAGGAGGCCGAGCCCGACCACCACTGAGCAAGACACAGAAGTACAAGGTGCTCAGAGACACGGCCGAGGTGAGGAGGCCGAGCCCGACCACCACTGAGCAAGACACAGAAGTACAAGGTGCTCAGAGACACGGCCGAGGAGAGGAGGCCGAGCCCGACCACCACTGAGCAAGACACAGAAGTACAAGGTGCTCAGAGACACGGCCGAGATGAGGAGGCCGAGCCCGACCACCACTGAGCAAGACACAGAAGTACAAGGTGTTCAGAGACACGGCCAAGGTGAGGAGGCCGAGCCCGACCACCACTGAGCAAGACACAGAAGTACAAGGTGCTCAGTGCTCAGAGACACGTCCGACGTGAGGAGGCTGAACCCGACCACCAATGAGCAAGACACAGAAATACAAGGTGCTCAGAGACATGACTGAGGTGAGGAGGCCGAGCCCGACCACCACTGAGCAAGACACAGAAGTACAAGGTGCTCAGAGACACTGCCGAGCTGAGGAGGCCGAGCACGACCACCACTGAGCAAGACACAGAAGTACAAGGTGCTCAGAGACAAGGCCAAGGTGAGAATTCCAAGCCCGACCACCACTGAGCAAGACACAGACGTACAAGGTGTTTAGTGGTCAGAGACACGGCCGAGGTGAGGAGGCCGAGCCCGACCACCACTGAGCAAGACACAGAAGTACAAGGTGTTTAGTGGTCAGAGACATGGCCGAGGTGAGGAGGCCGAGCCCGACCACCACTGAGCAAGACACAGAAGTACAAGGTGTTTAGTGGTCAGAGACACGGCCGAGGTGAGGAGGCCGAGCCCGACCAACACTGAGCTCTTGCTCAGAAGTACAAGGTGCTCAGAGACAAGGCCGAGGTGAGGAGGCCATGCCCGACCACCACTGAGCAAGACACAGAAGTACAAGGTGCTCAGAGACACGGCCGAGATGAGGAGGCCGAGCCCGACCACCACTGAGCAAGACACAGAAGTACAAGGTGTTCAGAGACACGGCCAAGGTGAGGAGGCCGAGCCCGACCACCACTGAGCAAGACACAGAAGTACAAGGTGCTCAGTGCTCAGAGACACGTCCGACGTGAGGAGGCTGAACCCGACCACCAATGAGCAAGACACAGAAATACAAGGTGCTCAGAGACATGACTGAGGTGAGGAGGCCGAGCCCGACCACCACTGAGCAAGACACAGAAGTACAAGGTGCTCAGAGACACTGCCGAGCTGAGGAGGCCGAGCACGACCACCACTGAGCAAGACACAGAAGTACAAGGTGCTCAGAGACAAGGCCAAGGTGAGAATTCCAAGCCCGACCACCACTGAGCAAGACACAGACGTACAAGGTGTTTAGTGGTCAGAGACACGGCCGAGGTGAGGAGGCCGAGCCCGACCACCACTGAGCAAGACACAGAAGTACAAGGTGTTTAGTGGTCAGAGACACGGCCGAGGTGAGGAGGCCGAGCCCGACCACCACTGAGCAAGACACAGAAGTACAAGGTGTTTAGTGGTCAGAGACACGGCCGAGGTGAGGAGGCCGAGCCCGACCAACACTGAGCTCTTGCTCAGAAGTACAAGGTGCTCAGAGACAAGGCCGAGGTGAGGAGGCCATGCCCGACCACCACTGAGCAAGACACAGAAGTACAAGGTGCTCAGAGACACGGCCGAGATGAGGAGGCCGAGCCCGACCACCACTGAGCAAGACACAGAAGTACAAGGTGTTCAGAGACACGGCCAAGGTGAGGAGGCCGAGCCCGACCACCACTGAGCAAGACACAGAAGTACAAGGTGCTCAGTGCTCAGAGACACGTCCGACGTGAGGAGGCTGAACCCGACCACCAATGAGCAAGACACAGAAATACAAGGTGCTCAGAGACATGACTGAGGTGAGGAGGCCGAGCCCGACCACCACTGAGCAAGACACAGAAGTACAAGGTGCTCAGAGACACTGCCGAGCTGAGGAGGCCGAGCACGACCACCACTGAGCAAGACACAGAAGTACAAGGTGCTCAGAGACAAGGCCAAGGTGAGAATTCCAAGCCCGACCACCACTGAGCAAGACACAGACGTACAAGGTGTTTAGTGGTCAGAGACACGGCCGAGGTGAGGAGGCCGAGCCCGACCACCACTGAGCAAGACACAGAAGTACAAGGTGTTTAGTGGTCAGAGACACGGCCGAGGTGAGGAGGCCGAGCCCGACCACCACTGAGCAAGACACAGAAGTACAAGGTGTTTAGTGGTCAGAGACACGGCCGAGGTGAGGAGGCCGAGCCCGACCAACACTGAGCTCTTGCTCAGAAGTACAAGGTGCTCAGAGACAAGGCCGAGGTGAGGAGGCCATGCCCGACCACCACTGAGCAAGACACAGAAGTACAAGGTGCTCAGAGACATGGCCGAGGTGAGGAGGCCGAGGTGAGGAGGCCGAGCCCGACCACCACTGAGCAAGACACAGAAGTACAAGGTGTTCAGAGACACGGCCAAGGTGAGGAGGCCGAGTCCAACCACCACTGAGCAAGACACAGAAGTACAAGGTGCTCAGAGACACGTCCGACGTGAGGAGGCTGAGCCCGACCACCACTGAGCAAGACACAGAAGTACAAGGTGCTCAGAGACATGACTGAGGTGAGGAGGCCGAGCCCGACCACCACTGAGCAAGACACAGAAGTACAAGGTGCTCAGAGACACTGCCGAGCTGAGGAGGCCGAGCACGACCACCACTGAGCAAGACACAGAAGGGAAAACATCAAGACTGGGCCAAGAAATATCAGAAGACAGATTGTTCAAAGGTTTCATGAACTGATGAGATGAGAACGACTCTGGACTCTGGGGCTAGCAGATGGATGGGCCCATGGATGGGTCAGTAATATACCCAGACCTCTTCTTTTCTTCCACTCAGGCACCATTATGGGCTGGTATTAAAGAAGGGCTAGTTGGACTTTTTTGGGTTTACAATGGATTCAGTATCAACTCCCAAATCTCCTGATGCTGCTGTAATCACAGCACTTTATTAGCTAGAAAATACCCACAAGTAGAGTTGAGCAAACCCAAACTTAAAAGTTTGGGGTTCGTACCAGACAGTTACCGGATGTCCATTGCAATGTTTGAAGTTCCGGGCAAGTCCAGGGTTGGAAGAAAGAGAGAGAAAGAGAAAGAAAGAAAGTTCTGGTCGGGTATCAGAACCCGAACTTCCACTGGTCCGCCCATCTCTACTCATCTTGCCTAACAAAATGGGAATACAAGGAGATTAGAAAGTGATATTGTAACGGTAATGATAAAAGTAGTCCAAGCCGCAAAAAAAAACAATGCTATCGACTGCAAAATAAAAAAAGTTTAAGCTCTTGGAAGGCGACGAGGAAAAAAAAAATAAAGCAAAGAGTGGTCAACTGAGACTCGTCACCCACGGGCCTGCATAAATCTGGAGCCGGCCCTGATCCGAAGTATTTTATCAGTCATCATTGTAAATACCTGGAAACTCAGAGAGTAGTCCGCAATAACCAGAATGCCCAGCAGGTGGCAGTCATGCATTCTAACTCAGATACCTATAGATAACACACTATAAGGGGCACTACAGTGCAGTGACTGCCAGAGATGGTGTGAATCCATTCACATTGACCATGCCAGTAACCTGTGACCACTGGACAGGAGCCCTGAGAACTGCCTCCTACCTTCCTTGCATCCGCGGCTCTTCTTTTAATTACCTGGCCTGCAGCAATGTCATCATTGTGGCATGACACACATGTCGCATCTTGCCAGGCCGGCTAATCAAAAGAAGAGCCACGAATGCCATCACGTAAGAGGTGGTTCTCAGGGCCCCAGTCCAGCAACCGCAGAATACAGATGTGGCCACTGAATCGGCTCCTGTGAATCAATTTACACCATCTCCAGTCAGTCATGTATGGAGCTGCCCTTTAACCAAGCACAAATGAATTTTGTCCTCATCCCTTTAAATAGTCAGTCATTTAAGAAACTTTGGAATATTTCTTATCATAGAAATCTGCTTCTTTCTCCACTTCTGAGCCACTTCACTTCCTCCTCCACTGTCCTGAACTTATCATTTACTCCAAAAAACTGCAAAATGACAAAAGTGACTGCCAGTTCATTGAGAGATCAGAGTACAGCTGCCTCCTCAAGTCTATAGAGAGAGGACGAGTGAGACGCCAGGACACACAGATGGCACCCGGGCTTTCTAATATTTATCTCTTCCCAGAGCTGGATTCACAGCTATACTACTCAGTACTGCTGTATGTTTGCCTCTATGCTGATGCTTTCCAGTGTTTTATTTCACACCAGGGCTGGATTCACAGCTATAATGCTCACTATGCTACATAATGTCCTGTATGCTGCGGCTTTCTAGTAAATGTTTTACCTTACCTCAGGTCCAGATTCATAGCTATACTGCTCAGTACTACTGTATAATGTCTTCTTTGCTGTTGCCTTTTATTAAGTGTTAATCTGTCATCATAGCTGGATTTTCTGCTACACTGCTCAGTACTGCTCTATAATGTACTCCATGCTGCTTCTGCTTACTGTTAAAGGGGTTATCCGGGACTATTTTTTTAACTAAGAACAGGTAGGTCGTTGCTAACTACCTGCCTATAGTGCTCAGTGCCCTGACCACTCCTGCCGGTGAGACAGCGGCTTCTGCTGATGTCATATTGACAGAGAAGCGGCTTCTCATCCGCTCTGTTGATGGGGCGTGATGGCCGATCTCATGGTGATTGACAGCTGGCTCCTCGCTACCTAACTGTGGGAAGCCAGCTGTCAATCAACATGACATTGGATGTCACATCTGTTGACAGAGCAACCAGGAAGAGGCATAGGTGCTCTGTTGATGTGGAGCAGCTGAACTGCTGGCTGGAGTGGCTGGTGCCTCTGTTAGCAACTACCTGCCTGTTAATTTTTAGGCCCATAGTTTATTTCACCCTAGTTCTGAATTCACAACTACACTGCTCAGTACTACTGGATAATGTCTTATTTGCTGCTGCTTTCTAGCAAGTGTTACAAAGTTGGATTCACACTACACTGTTCAGTACTGCTGTATAATGTACTTCAAGCTGTTTTATATCGTCATAGTTCTGGATTCACAGCTACACTGCTCAGTGCTGCCGGATAATGTACTCCATGCTGTTTTATATTACCCTAGTTCTGGATTCATGGCTACACTGTTCAGTACTACTGGATAGTGTCTTAATTGCTGCTTTCTAGCAAGTGTTAATCTGTCATCAAAGCTGGATTGTAGAAAATTCAATTCATCGCACACTCAAATGTTGTGAATGCAAAAACATTTATTAATACACAGACAATTTGTTCAAACCCAGGTGCAAGGCGACAGCGGTAAGACGTTTTGGCCTTAATTGCGGACTTAATCATTTAGTTGCTTATTGTATGGGTGGTTTGAAATTGTTTAGAGTCTGAGAATAGGGCTAAAGTCCAGGAAAGAGGAGAGCTCAACCAGGTCCAATAGTGGTGTGGGGCCACGTGGATCATGCGGTCATACAGAGTCCATGCATAGTCAGGGTGTAGGTCCCAGAAGGGGTTGTCATTCATTGGTGGTATAGAGGGGTATAGCGGCGCTCATGCGCCTTGCTGTGGCTCTGGTCCTCCACTTCTGACAGAGTGCACGCAAATTATTATTTTGATCAAAGCTGGATTCACACTACACTGCTCAGTGCTGCTGGATAAAGTACTCCATGCTGTTTTATATTACCCTAGTTCTGGATTCACAGCTACACTGCTCAGTGCTGCTGGATAATGTGCTCCATGCTGTTTTATATTACCCTAGTTCTGGATTCACAGCTACACTGCTTAGTGCTGCTGGATAATGTGCTCCATGCTGTTTTATATTACCCTAGTTCTGGATTCACAGCTACACTGCTCAGTGCTGCTGGATAATGTGCTCCATGCTGTTTTATATTACCCTAGTTCTGGATTCACAGCTACACTGCTCAGTGCTGCTGGATAATGTGCTCCATGCTGTTTTATATTACCCTATTTCTGGATTCACAGCTATACTGCTCAGTGCTGCTGGATAATGTACTCCATGCTGTTTTATATTAGCCTAGTTCTGGATTCACAGCTACACTGCTCAGTGCTGCTGGATAATGTGCTCCATTTTGTTTTATATTACCCTAGTTCTGGATTCACAGCTACACTGCTCAGTGCTGCTGGATAATGTACTCCATGCTGTTTTATATTAGCCTAGTTCTGGATTCACAGCTACACTGCTCAGTGCTGCTGGATAATGTGCTCCATGCTGTTTTATATTACCCTAGTTCTGGATTCACAGCTACACTGCTCAGTGCTGCTGGATAATGTGCTCCATTTTGTTTTATATTACCCTAGTTCTGGATTCACAGCTACACTGCTCAGTGCTGCTGGATAATATACTCCATGCTGTTTTATATTAGCCTAGTTCTGGATTCACAGCTACACTGCTCAGTGCTGCTGGATAATGTGCTCCATGCTGTTTTATATTACCCTAGTTCTGGATTCACAGCTACACTGCTGCTGGATAATGTGCTCCATGCGGTTTTATACTACCCTAGTTCAGGATTCACAGCTACACTGCTCAGTGCTGCTGGATAATGCGCTCCATGCTGTTTTATATTACCCTAGTTCTGGTTTCACAGCTACACTGCTGCTGGATAATGTGCTCCATGCTGTTTTATATTACCCTAGTTCTGGTTTCACAGCTACACTGCTGCTGGATAATGTGCTCCATGCTGTTTTATATTACCCTAGTTCTGGATTCACAGCTACACTGCTCAGTGCTGCTGGATAATGTGCTCCATTTTGTTTTATATTAGCCTAGTTCTGGATTCACAGCTACACTGCTCAGTGCTGCTGGATAATGTGCTCCATGCTGTTTTATATTACCCTAGTTCTGGATTCACAGCTACACTGCTCAGTGCTGCTGGATAATGTGCTCCATGTTGCTTTATATTACCCTAGTTCTGGATTCGCAGCTACACTGCTCAGTGCTGCTGGATAATGTACTCCATGCTGTTTTATATTAGCCTAGTTCTGGATTCACAGCTACACTGCTCAGTGCTGCTGGATAATGTGCTCCATGCTGTTTTATATTACCCTAGTTCTGGATTCACAGCTACACTGCTCAGTGCTGCTGGATAATGTACTCCATGCTGTTTTATATTAGCCTAGTTCTGGATTCACAGCTACACTGCTCAGTGCTGCTGGATAATGCGCTCCATGCTGTTTTATATTACCCTAGTTCTGGTTTCACAGCTACACTGCTGCTGGATAATGTGCTCCATGCTGTTTTATATTACCCTAGTTCTGGATTCACAGCTACACTGCTCAGTGCTGCTGGATAATGTGCTCCATTTTGTTTTATATTAGCCTAGTTCTGGATTCACAGCTACACTGCTCAGTGCTGCTGGATAATGTGCTCCATGCTGTTTTATATTACCCTAGTTCTGGATTCACAGCTACACTGCTCAGTGCTGCTGGATAATGTGCTCCATGCTGTTTTATATTACCCTAGTTCTGGATTCACAGCTACACTGCTCAGTGCTGCTGGATAATGTACTCCATGCTGTTTTATATTACCCTAGCTCTGGATTCACAGCTACACTGCTCAGTGCTGCTGGATAATGTGCTCCATGCTGTTTTATATTACCCTAGTTCTGGATTCACAGCTACACTGCTCAGTGCTGCTGGATAATGTACTCCATGCTGTTTTATATTACCCTAGCTCTGGATTCACAGCTACACTGCTCAGTGCTGCTGGATAATGTGTTCCATGCTGTTTTATATTACCCTAGTTCTGGATTCACAGCTACACTGCTCAGTGCTGCATGCTGTTTTATATTACCCTAGTTCTGGATTCACAGCTACACTGCTCAGTGCTGCTGGATAATGTACTCCATGCTGTTTTATATTACCCTAGCTCTGGATTCACAGCTACACTGCTCAGTGCTGCTGGATAATGTGTTCCATGCTGTTTTATATTACCCTAGTTCTGGATTCACAGCTACACTGCTCAGTGCTGCATGCTGTTTTATATTACCCTAGTTCTGGATTCACAGCTACACTGCTCAGTGCTGCTGGATAATGTACTCCATGCTGTTTTATATTACCCTAGCTCTGGATTCACAGCTACACTGCTCAGTGCTGCTGGATAATATCTTCCAAGCTGCTGCTACTTCTGAACATGTGCTACACAGAAACAGGAGAGCAGGAATCCCTTATGTCGGTGTGTGCTGTGTACGGGAGACGTCATAGTAGCTAGTCTCCACTCACTAGATCAGAGACAACCTGTGGAGGGGAAAGGTGGTGAAAAAAGTAGCATACAAGTCATATAATGGCCAGAAATAGGTGTCATTGCTCATGTACACACGGGACAGCTTATTCTGAACAGTCAGATGAAACGACAGATATGCTTTAACATGAGCAGCAAATAAAACGCTTGCAGACGGGCAGCAGTTTCCCTCATAAAATTAATTTATTGGTAACGGCAAACATAAGTTCTTGTCTTGAGTACAGCGTCTGCAGAGGGCGAGAGCTACATATACAAATGGACTATGCGATACAAGTCACTAGGAATCCCATAAGCCTCGTCAGGACGACTACTCACTGCGGGCGACGAAGAAGCTCGGAGTGGCCCAGCCATTGCTTCTCATCAGAAAAATAATCTTAAAGCATCAGCGTTGTCCCGCAACAGAGATTTTCTGTAGCCAAGATTAGCTAATGGGTACATGGTAGGAGGGCAGATTGGCACCTGCCCAAAATAAATTAGCAGGGTACACTCTCTACATCGATATCCAACGCGCAGACACACACGGCTAAAACCACATATGTACATTCGTTACAAGGGAATGGGTCACCGGCAGACGCTTCGTGTCCGCTATTGCTGGTTATAATAGCTGGGTGATCGTTATAACCATGGTGTGGCCATTGGGATGCATCAGGCAGCTGTAAAGTACGAGCTCGGGGTAGGCGGCTATATTGGCACTCTCTTTGGAAAGGCAGCGGTTTCAGGCTGGGTCGAAAATTGGCTTCTCGGTGTACGTATCGGACTCCAAGGAGCATGCGGTAAAAATATTCGCACTGTTAGAAAAGCGCAACGGAACGGGGGGAACTTTTAATGCCAGATTACCGCCACCTGCAGTTCAACGGGCAGCACTGCAGCTAATAGTTGACTGCACTGCCCCATTGAGTTCATGCAATATATTTTCTTAGACTTATGCATTGCTCCACACCTCTGTAACCCCTCCTGGAAATGAGTGAATAAACTGATAACTGGGTGTTACCATTCTCCTTGTTAATGAGGCGAGTCCTTGCACCGTCCAATCAGCGCTAATAATGAAAAAGAGAAAGGTAAAACCCTAATTCTCTATAGATTTCCAGGAGGAATAACAGAGGAATTTTCACAATACAGATTTTTAATGAGGAACGCGATCATTTATTAGAAAAAAATAGATATGTCAAGAGAGCAGATAGCTCCACTGTAGTGTAAATGAAAAGTCCTTTGCCTTGGTTGTAGGGGTACTAATTGCTTAAATAAGCACTAATATATCATACAAACTATTTCATTACTGCCATAAGGGGCAGCATAATACTGAAATGGAGACCCCAATTTGGCACTAAGGGTCTATAGACCATAACAAAGCATGAATAATAAATTATTACTAGGGTGGTGTGAATGAATGGAAAGGGTAGATCTAAGTAAAATGTAAAAGGGCATGATCTGTTTTTGGTGGAGTTGCCCTTTAAATCCCAAACATTTAAAAAGTTGACAATATGAGCCTCTGACTTCATCCAAGCACGTGGCATCTGGTGGAGGTCTCCAAGCCCACTGGGCCTTCCAGCAATGATCCCTGCCCACCGGAGGGGACATGTGCCATCACGTTATATATGGCAGGTATAGGTATCCAGTGGATCCGTCTCAGTAGTGCCCCCTTCCACTTGCCTCCATAGCCAGAAGCCTCTTTTGTCTAATGGGAGCGACCTCTATATACAAGGGCGGAGGTCGGCCACTTTTATATCATTAGAAAATCCTATAGAAATTTGCAATTTCTAAAATTTTCTTTTACAAGCACCATAAAGACGACGGCCTTAAAATTAAGGATGTCGCCCTACATTCCGCAAGATATTAGGAAATACAATAGTGCGTCATCCAGATTACGGACAAGACCTCGGCGGAGGTGCACGGAGCTGTCCGATTCAGTATCGGGATCGAAGTGAGCAAAGTTTACAGCTTTAGGGTCCTCGGAAGGGGTAGCAGCAGCGGGTAAAGCAACGGGTATAACGACAATGTATATACATGGTAATGAGAATCTGAAGAATCAAATAAATAGCAATGACCCAGGTCCCTGGGAATAAAAACACTTGGTCTGATGATTCATCACCGCTGGACGCCAGGATGGTACGGGAGATGGTTGTGGATACCCTGGGTGATGTGAACACCAGAGGTGGACATCTTGGGGGACCACATGAACAGGCGAGAAGCTGGGCATCATGAAGATGGATGGTGCCGACACTGGAAAGCTGTACATTATAAGGTCTACTATGAAGAGCTGGTAGATGGGCATCATAGACAGATGCGGTGACCAGAGCTGGAGAGTTGTAAGCTGGACATCTTGGAGAGTTAAGGTGCCGACACTCTTGATACAGCCGGGCACCATGTAGATTTGTGACGTGAGGTCAACAAATGAAACGGAGAGTAAATGTACAAAAATATGGGATATAATGAAAAGGCAAGGTCTGGAGAACAACCTGGACAGAGCTGGAGAATTAAGCGCCAGTCATCGGGAGAAGGTCACCGTCATTGTGTAAGCCCCCCATATAATCCGCCACTTTTAGGTATTTACAGATTGTTTTCTTTTGTAAGAATTATTTGCTGCTTTGAAGTCCAATGTGATCATCATCGGGGGTCTTTAGAAGCCATTTCAGTCCTTTTGGCACTTTAAGATGCTATGGAGGCTCTGGACGAGTAGAAACCAGGAATCGGCAAACCAGTATGAAGTGTTACCTGTATGGTGAGAAAATCACAAGTCAAGCGATATTTGTCATTTTTCCACTGGATTTACTAGGGAATCATGTTATGATCACAGCTCTTCGTAAGGCAGGATCGGTATGTGTAGACCTTGATATGGCACGTTACAGTGATATATTGGCTACGGCACCTTGTTAGTATATTGACATATTTGGCTACGATTTCTTGTTTAGAACCAGAGCAGAAACAAGATGGCCACCACGTCCAATGCTGGAATGGGGGCTTGTTCACTTCAGACTGCACCTTATTGTGAGAGAGGTCTTCTGTAAAGTGTTCTACTGCAGAGACCCCAGGGATTGGTCATAATAGGTTGGAGAACTTGGGACTAAGTGTTCACCACAGGGAAGATGAAGATTTACAACAATTCCCATTGAGAGTGCAGTATATGCATGTAGGGTTGAGCCAAACGACTTGCAGGACCCTCGTCCACTGGCCACATTGTTTGTCCAAGGCTGCCAGACCGGATCCCTGCAATCCTCCTCCTATCTGCCGGCACCTCTTCTGATTTTTTGGCCACTGTGATGTCTGGTTTGCCTTTCACTGCAACTAATCAGAAGAGACCCTGAGGATGATATTGTTAGGGCTAATTTTCACGTACGAGTGCTTTCCATGTTTTTCACGGATAGCACTCGTACCTGTGATAGTTTGTGGAGCCATACACACGTCTGTGATTTTTGCAGACTGAGAGTTCTGCAGAAGATCGTGGAGAAATGTCTGATTTTGATTATTGGGACGGATCAAAACCGGCAATGCAAGTCAATGGGTCCCTTAAAAAAAACTGGACCACACTTAGGTGACATCGAAAGGTGGAGAAACTTTTTTTTTTTTTAATTTCGCAACGTACGAGAAAAAACAAATGACACTTGGACCACAGTCTGATTAGAATAATCAGTCCGTTTTTCTCGTACGTGGAAAAATTAGACTTGTGAATGAGTCCTTAGTCGGAGGTGCACAGCGCTCTGGTCCAACGGGCACAGAATACCAGCATGCAGGAACGGGGTCCTACAAATCTTTTTGCTCAGCTCTACAAGTAATACATGGACATCTTAGTCCTCCAGAATAAAAGATCTGTTTAGTAGCTGCTCCCTGCTGCATAGGTAGTATCGATTCCCAAATATCAGGATGGGGTCACCTAAAAAACCCACCTAAGTTCACTTAACTCCAAACCCAACCAACGTTTTGCAGGTAAAGAAAATTAAAGCAAAAAGTAACACTTGTCCTCATGACCTGACAGAACATCACATAGGTAGATACATTCAGATATTAAAGGGGTTTTCCACTTTTAGGAAAGTGGACCCCAAACATTTAAAACAAAAACTAAAAACAACAAGCAGACCTGGTACTCACGCTCCCCGGGTCCAACGCTGCTTGGGTCTCGGTGTTTTGGCTGCAGAGGTGACATCATGTCGACAAGGCGCATCACTGCTGCAGCCAATCGCTGAGCTCAGCAGGTCATGCCATCTACCTCTGCACAGCCGCTAAGGTCAGTGATTGGCTACAGCGCCGATGCGCGCTGTCGACTTGACATCACTGCTGCAGCCAAAACATCAAGATCCAAGCACCGGCGAAGAGTCGGCGCTTGAAATAGGGAGCGTGAGTAACTGCTCGGTTCGTTATTTTAGGTTCACTTTCCTAAAATGGAAAACCCCTTTAAGTATTGGTGCCTGCACATTTCCAGATAAAGTATTAGTACCTGCACATTCCTATTGAGGCTCACGGCTGGGAACAACAGGCCCTCCATGCTCTCAAATGCCACAGGCCCCTGCTGCTCTTCATTGATGGAGAAGGTCAAAGTTCTCCTGGTGAAGTCTAAGAGGACGCCAACCGTGGCACCTTTGGTGATGCCTCCTTCAGTCCTATGACAACAGAACTATCACATTAGTATCATGGCTGCAGACATCCCAATCATACAGCTTGTTGAACGTACCTGTTTGTGTGGGAATTGTTGTGCATGAACCAGCTGCGGTTGTTGTCCACGTACATGGCCCAAGCTTTGTCGTCTTTCCCGAGCATGACGTCCTTCATGACTTCAACCCGGGCCACCCCGAAGGCAGGGTCTGGGTGATTGTCGTATCGGTCAATGGTCAGTTCCCAATAGTGAACGCCTTTAGAGAAACCGGTTTTTCCCAGGACTACTCGGTCGTCATAGCTGTTACATGTGACGGTCAGGTTGTCGTTGGAGAAGATGATGTCCGAATGTGCTGAACCAGGGTCGAAAGCGAACCAGGCCACTGTCATCACGGAAACACAACATGGACATTCAGTAAGTGACCACTGTTGGACCCTGAAATACTCAATGCTCCAGGTACAATACAATGAGTCAATAAGTCATCAATTATGCAACATGAACAAACGGTAATCCTCAAGCCGAGACCCTTCCACCACTCCGAAACCGACAATGATGAGGTCTCTTTCCCTGTCCTAGATGAAGAAATGACTACACATGCATTGAAAGGCTTCTGAGGCTGCCATTCATTTCAATGAAGACTGGCCAGATTGCCAGGACAGCTTGGTCATCAAGAAGACAACCTCTATTAATCCATTTTTATCACAATGTCCAATTTTGTCCCTTGACATTTTTTACAGAAATTATCATCAAGTTCTGGCGCCAGATTAACAAAAGTCACAGTGACGTGCACAATGGATACCAATGGCACCAAATGGAAACCAAAGACGAGGTGTCCGGTGAGTTCCATCATAGTGTTTGTCAAATTATTCTTGCAGTCTAATGTGAAGGAACTGGCGAATACTGCCATGTGAACAAAGCCTTGAGAGTAGACACCATCTAAGTCAGACACCATCCCTTCAATTTTCATTATAGTGGTCCTCATGTCAATACTAAACATTCTAGGTTGATTTTGCCAAAAACATCTTTGATTTTAATAACTTGGGGCCTTCTGTGGTTTTAGTAACAGAAGAGGACCACTAGATGAGTTAGTATACAAGAAACGTCAACATGCAAGCCATGCACGTCCTAGGATCTCCATGCACAAGCGTCGCTCCATACCTGCCACCAGTTTTTTTATGTCAACTGTGGGATGTCCGATGAAGAGCATGCGGGGCAGAAAAAGGATGTTAGTATGTTAGAGCTCATGAAGAACTAACAACACCAGATGTCCGCTCCACCCTTGTAGGATCGTCCCTTCTAGACAATTTTTGGGCTAGATTCTTCCTTATTGGAAATTTGATTATGTTCATCAAGGTTAGCTGTACACTTGTAGGCCATTATGCTGGGGCAACATGACAGCAAGTCCTATCAGGTGCCACCGGGCAACAGAATGGACAACCCTCTCCACGTATGGCACCACTGATTATAGGAACAGTGTTTCACACTCTGTATAGGGGCACCTTTTAACCAACACTGTTTATGGGGTACCTTTGGCTTGCACTGGCTATGAGGACACTTTATGACTTGCATTATATATAGAGGCACTCTGTTGGGCACCGTATACAGGCTCTTTCTCCCTGGCACTTTTTATAGGGGCACGGTTTTTAATAGCACTGTTTATGGGGTTATCTTGGTTGGCACTGGCTATGAGGGCACTTTGTGACAATATATGGGCATTCTGTTACTGTGCATATGGGAGTGTCTCTTTGTCTGGCACTGGGTATAGAAGCACTTTATGGCTGACACTGGTTAGCTGGGCACTTTATCACTAGCACAATACATGTTGGCACACTGCCATTGTGCATTAGGATTATTTTTGGAAAACCCAGTTTATAGGGTTACTCTGGCTGCTACTGTTTATGGGGGAACTCTAGCATTGTGCATATGACACTGACACTGTTGATGAGGTTTCCTGTCCAGCACTGGTTATAGGGGCAATTCATGACTAGGACTATACATATTGGCACACTGACCCTGTGCATTAGGGCTCTTTTTGTCTGCCACTAATTATGGGGGCACTGTGACACTGTTTTTGGAGGTGGACTATATGGGGGCACTTTTTGATTGACACTGGGTGCACTCTACCTGGATCTGTGAATTGGAGCACTTTTTGGCTGGCACTCTACGGGGGCACTCCATGTGGCAGTGTGCATTTGAGCATTCTGTGACTGCCGTGGTCAATAGGGGAACGGTCTTTCGTCATACGGATGAGGCTGGTATTTGAGGGTATGTGTAAATCTGCACACAATACGAAGGGTTCTTTATAAAAAAAAATGACTGCTTTCTTTCAAAGAGCGCCACGTCTGTCCACGAGTTGTGTCTGGTATTGCACTTCAACTCCACTAAGAGTGAATGAGGCTGAGCTGCAATACCCTACACGCCCTGTGCACAAGTGTGGCGCTATTTTACAAACCCTAACCTACAATAGTTTCCCTTTAAGAGAAATCACATTATTCTGAACCAGCGCCACAAACAAGACTTTTCTCATCTGGCAGGTTGGGATTAATATAAGCCCTGCTCTTTCCATCTGCAGCCCCGTGTTACCCTGATTATAGAAATTCCCCAGATAGAATTTACGGACACAAGACTAATGGGACGGCATCACAGGGCCGGGGATCCGCAATCAATGTCATCAGAGATGCTCCACAAAAGGAGGAGAAGGGAAAATCATAGATCAGAGATGTTCCTGCTGCTGTAAAGACTACGTGCGGCTCATAGCTGATTACACTCATCTAATCTGATGGCGTCAGCGGCATCTATATGGAAAAATCTCCCAAAAGTCCTTGAATTATCCCTATATGACTCTTCTTGGAGACGTTGCACAGATTTTGCAGGCTCTTAAATAGATTATGCAGCAAACTGTGCCTGCGGCTGTCAGGGAGTGCTGGGAGTTGTAGTTTTGCAGCATCTGTTGCCCCCACCTTTGAGCAAGTGTCGGGCCCAATACCCTTTATCCATATCATAGATCCTACAAATGTTGTAGCCCTGTAATGGAGGCACATTTGTTTCGTTTTTTTTGTTCGGCCGCTTCTGTTTTCCCTGCCGCGGAGGTTGAGGTATCTCCTGCGTTACCGTGGAAACCGCTCTAGGCCTCGATTCCCACACACACAGCCATTAGCCCCCGCAGCTATCCGCAGGAGGATGAAGACATATTCCTGTGACACGGTTGCACACGACGACCATAAATGAAAACCCTCTTTTTTTTTTTCTCTCTCTCTCTCTCACTCCGCAAGAGAACTTGTCCGAAAACAATGCTGATAATTACTCCCATCTTTACCGGGCATCTTGAATAGTCCTGTACAAAACCGAAAATAGAGGTTTTCATACCAACAGAAGTGGCAGAGCTGCGTTTGCCAATGAGTAGTTTGATTTAAAGGGGTATTCCCATCTTCAAGATCCTATTCCAATATGTAGTAGGTGTAAAAGTAATATTAGCAAATACCTTCAATTAGAAATGTGGTATAGTTCTTCTGATTCACTATGTCTCTTTCCTCATTTGCAGGGCATTGCAGGACCTTAGGTATCCAAGGTTACGCCTACTGATATAGTGACAGCTTGTTGCTAGTGATCATAATCATGGATACCTAAGGTCCTGCAATGCCTGCACACGAGGAAAGAGACATAGCGAATCAGAAAAACTATATTACATTTCTAATTGGAGGTATTTGCTGATATTATTATTATTACACCTACTACACATTGGGATAGGATCTTGGAGATGGGAATACCCCTTTTAAGCACAGCGATGACAAACAATGCTCGGCTTCTCTTACAAACACAGCTCTGCTTTATTGTCACGTAAAACAAAATATACAATTTTTACCGCACTGAAAAGTCAATGGAGTAGAAAAAAAAAGCCGAACAGAAAAATCTGTCCTTGCTGGGCTCAGTTGTTAGGAAAATGCGCTACTATGGGCAGCAAGGCCAGGTTTTCTCTCGATAGGCCCCATTTAAATACTTTTGCATGTTCAGCCCCCTTTATGGCCAAAAATGCAGATTTTAATGCAAATTTTTGTGAAATCTGCCTTTTTTTTCTTTTAGCATTGTTGATAAAATCGGACTATAGCAAAGTATGCCGACATTTTTTTCCCACCATTATACCCCAGTTGGAATGTTTTTTTTCCCACGTTCTTTTTAACATTACATAGTAATGGAAATCGCAGAGGAAAAAAATGAAAATCCAAAGGAAAAAAACAAACAAAAAAATGGTCAGATTTTTAAGGGGTTAAACTAGACCACTGGGTGTGAGAGATTGCGGTTATCACGGGGGACCTGGCCTAATGGGGATGGTGGCAATCCCTGTACAGAGCTGGGGTGGGCAGTTATAGGAATCTGGAGCTTTCAGCATGAGAAGAGTTAACCGGCCCCCCCCATCCATCCTGCGTTGTAAATCCAGACAATGCAGCCCCGGCCACCCCCAGCCGTGCACCGTTGACGCACAGATCCATTGGAGTGCGCTTGCGGTAAGGATCTTTAAATCTTAGGTATCAGCCGGGGATGAAGACGGAAATCATTCTGAATCCCTGCAGAAACTCCGCCGCCGGCTCTGCAGCGCGAGAAATATGCAATGTTCTAAGAGAAGAATAGCGAATGCATTACACTAAAGAGCTAATCTCTCTCTCCACGCTCCAGGCCCGGCAGGTAGACAAAATGGTGGGGAGAGGAATGCTGCCGCTGCAAGCTGCCTCCCAGCAAGAAGCTATAAACAGGCTGCTGCGGGTCTAATGACGCCCCTCATCCTGGAAGTTTGGGTGTACGTGGTAATGTGCGATCCCCTTATTATACATTTTAGCTCTTTCTATTTTTCGTTTTTGCATTTCTGTTTTTCCTCTTTTACTTCAAAAAGCCGTAACTTTTTTATTTAATCTGTCAACAGCGCCATGTGACGGATTGTGTTTTTGCAGGGCGAGTTATAGTTTTAAATGACACCACTTACTTTACCATATAAAGTATTGGAAAACAAATTCCAAGTGCCGTGAAAAAAAAAAAACGCAACTCCACCATTGGTTTTTTGACTTTTTTTTTCGCAGTAAAAATTATTTTACAGGTCAGTACGCTTACCGCAATCCTCTAGTTTTATTGGTATAATTCTGGAGTACCTACGGCATTTTTTATGCTTTTTATTGCATTTTTGGAAATAGGAATGGCGACCGAAAACTTGCAATAATGAAATTTAATATTTTTTTATTCATTATGGCATTTACTGTAGGGTTAATACATTTTATATTATGATAGTTACGGACGTGGCAAAGCCGAATATGTTTTAATTTTTTATTATTTTATACATTTCTATATTTCTAAATAGGGGAAAATAAAGGATGCTTTGAATTTTTCTTTTTTTTAAATTTTTTTTTTCTTTTTAGTCCTCCAGATCCTCTACAAAGCACAAAGCTCTACTTCTATGGGGCTTCACAGGAGTACCAAGATGGTGGCAATGGGGGCCTTCATGTCAACTCAGCAATACCTCTATCATGCAGATGAAGGGGGAGCTGGATGGGCACCCGAATGGGTACGCCAGCGGGTCTGTGAGGCTTAAGTGCCACTATCAGTGATTGTTAGCGGCATTTAAGGCTGTTATTGGCGGATGTTCGTAAAGCATGCACCTGACATGCGCCATACATGTATGGCGGATGTCTCAAAGGAAATCATTTATGTCAAGTGTTAACTGACTGGTTGTGACCGAATGCGCTGACGTGTCTAAGGTTCAAAACTAACAACATGGCCGCCTTTGCAAGAAACTAAAGGCGCAATAATGAGACAATGCATTAGGCCTCACTTATGAGAGCGGCCTCATAGGCCTCGTTACCAATAGCAACCAATAACAGCTCAGCTTTCATTCAAATAATAAAAGACGCCAATTGGTTGCTAGAGACTTTCTGACACATTTTTGATCAACGGTGACAACTTTTACGCCAATTGGTGAGGGAAGGGAAAGCCATTTTACCTGGAGACACACAAGTTTCCTGTTCTGAGTTTTGGAGGAACTCGAGAGGAGAGGGCATGGTGTTGATTTGCAAACGAGCTGCAAGAGAGGCTGACATTCGAGGATAGGGACCTGGCATAAGCAAAGACATGCATAGAAATGTCAGCGTGCATTAGTGTACATACATATCATTCACAGCTGAGGAAGGAGACCAGGAGGCAGCCATTTTGTTCAGCTATTTATTAGTGATCCTGCCATTCCACGTGCAGAAAGCCACAAAAAGGCAATGATATAATCACAGCCATTTTTAATAAAATACTCAAAATTCAGAAAATATGGACAGATCTAAACATTTTCACATAGGATGTTCTTATCACTTTAGTTTTCTCACTAACTCCCTCCAGAATCACACAAAATGGCCGCCTCCGCAGGTAAGGGAAAATGCATGGTCATCCCTCATGCCTGGGGCAGATGAACGCCACCCTTGACCGTCAATAATGACCTAAATCTTTACCTCCACAAACAAATCAATAGAAAACATACATAAAACCGAAAGAGTGCAAACACTTGTGCACCCCTAGAGAGCGTCAAATCAAAAATCGGAAAGAAATGAAGGGGACGAACTGTAGGATTTGTACGGTGACCACCGCAAACTACGAACGATGAGGACAGCACAAAGATATACACCGAACACATAGGACGTGATGACGCCACTGATAACGCGTGATCAGCACGATAACGAAAAAATGCAAATCTGGAAAATGCCAACAATGCACATAAAAGGCAAATAAAACAGAACAGCAAACATTATATTTAGTAAATCTCCCAAGTTTTCAATCCCAATTTGCAGGGTAATTAAACAACGACCCTTTCTACTTCGCAAGGACCCAAAAAATGGCTCTATTGACCCCTGGCTGGACCAGTACATCATGATGTATGGAGTGGGCTCAGTAACTTCATATAGAGCAGGCGTCAGCTGGGTTATACAGCCAGCACCTGACCCTAAAAGCAGCTATTACAGAAGGCTCCAATTCTGGCCGTCTAATCATTGACATTGGCATTTATGCAGCGCATCCATTTGGGCGCCCACCGCCATCGTCCTGTGTTCGCAGGGGGTCGATGGGTTGCCATGGCAGCCAGAGGCCTACTTAAGACCTCTTGATCCTGCCATCATGGTCCTCTATTTTTTCCATTATATAATGCAATACTTTGGCATTGCATATACAGAACAAGTGATCAAAGTATTGTGAGGGCTATTAAAAAAAGTGAAAATAAAAAAATATAAGAAATTCCTATTACCCCACCCTTTCTCAAGTTATAAATTTAAAAAAAAAAAACAACTAAAAAAAAAAACCTAATTATATTTGCTATTAAATCATTTGTAAAAGTCCAAGCTATCAAAATAGAAATATAGAAATGCTGTAGATACCTTAGAATGAAAAAAAACAACCAAAACATAAACTCTTACATAGTACCATTGAGAGAAAAATTAAAAAGTTCCGGGTGTCGAAAAATGGCGACACAAGACAATTTTTTTTTATAAATAAATTCCGATTTTTTTATTTCAATAAAAATAATAATAAAAAAAAAAAGCAAAAACCAAAAAAAAAAAAACAAGACACAAGTCTGGTATCGCTGGAGTCGCACCGCCCTGGAGAATCATGTTCCCTGGTGATATTTACCGCATAATGAACAACATAAAAAGAAAACCCAAAAATGATGGCAGACGCTAAATACGGATCCTCTTGATCACATGACTCCATATAAATCGTCATTTTAGAATATCTGATATTGCACAAGTGTGCACGGCATATGTCAGCGCTATACAACTACGCAGAGGCATAACGGGAAGTCTCCATGTTAAGTTGTTAACAGAGCCCCCGCCTGTGCCATTTATAATACCGTTGTGTACTCGTGTGGCAGAGGCGGCCATGGGACCAAGACCTTAGTGCCGCTGCTATCTCTGTCCCACCAGTATGTTGGATTTTCCCTTTTATTTTCTTTAGACACACACAAAGTGAAACAGGAACTACAAGAATAAAACTACACATTAAGCACAATATTAAGGAGTTGTCCAGGATTAGAAAAACACTGCTGCTTCACTTCGAAAACAGCGCCACCTCTAGCCACAGGTTTTGTGTGGTATTGCTGCTCAGTCCAACTGAAGTTAATTAGACCTGAGCTAGAACAACTCCTTTAAAAGGAAAAGATCAACAGAAAATGACCTGTTTAAATCAGGTTTGCGAGATTCTTTTACAGATCACACAATCTGTATTTAAAATAAAAATTAGAAATCTGGAAAATGTTCACACCGGACACTGGGGCATCATTTAGACTCCTGTATTTCAGGAAATTCACACATACATTAGCAGCAATGAACAGACTGGGATCCTATCTTTCTTATCGAAGCATCTAATGAGCGAGTGAAAAGGTCATAGTGAAGGGAGGAGGAGGTGAGCTGTGACATTGCCTATTATGATTGGTAGATTGTGTTATCAGCTGTGTATAGAGGGGTTACCTGTCACTGTACTCCTGCCTCTGCTGATAAGGAAACTGCTGAAAACTCTTCCTGAAAGGACAGGAACTGTGAATGTAAAAAAGCCCCAGTGGCCAATGTGAAAATTAAAAAATTACAATTTTTTTTAATAAATCATGATATGAAAAAACAAAACAAAAAAACATTGATAAAGATTAGAAACAAAATTCATGTAACACAAAAAGATTAGGTCATTTTCTGATCATAGCTTCCTTTTAAACTCCTCATCGCCAATGACAGATATTGATAGAACATTATTAGTAGGGAATGATATGAATGTAGCAAACCCACAGCTGTGAAGAGTTTTAGATCAGGCGGGCTCCACATTTAGTAGGCCCGCTGCGTCACACCAAGCCTACTAATCAGATGAGGAGCTGGGGATGCCGCCAGGTTCCCGTCCGGTGGCCACTGATAGTGTTGTGGCCACTGGACTAAAGTCCTGTGAATCTATTTGCTCATCTCTAACATGTAGGTAAATGATAACATTCGGATTACCTGCAGCCACCACTAGAGGGAGCTCTCTGAACACCACAAAGAAATCTACAGTTCCCATCCAACTCAATGAGGGATCTGTATGCTCGAAGCTCCTCCTAGTGGTAGCTACAGGCCATGACCCTTTTACAAATTACACCAAAACCAGGCCTGATTCAGACTACGAACAGTCCGTTTTGGGCATTGGTGGGGATCTCGGTAGCCAGACCTTCAATGATCACTGATTTACGACTTTCTTTTCCGGAGAATACCTATTTAAAAAACCCTTTTATTATCTTCATATTACATTGGCCGTAGTTTGGCCCCAGAGTGGGGGCAGGGCATGGGCGGCATACATTGCAGGCCGCAGGGTAATATTTAGAGGAGGACGTACCTTCGGAGGTCTGGAGGACCAGGGTCTTACTGTACTGGCTGACCCCCGCTTTATTAAAGGCCTTCACCCGGGCATTGTATGTGCTGTTGAAGTGCAGACCGTCCACTGTGCACATCGTCTCCTTCCCGACAAACACTTCCTGCAACAGTAACAGCGCGTTATATGGGATGTCTATAGGACACAGACATGGCGGCCAGGGCCTAGATCATTACGGTGGGCTCTTACTCTGAACTGCCCGCCGTTCCCATCATCCAGCTCCAGGATATAGCCCTCCGCCTGCACCATGGACATGGGCGGCTGCTTCCAGGACAGGGTGGCACTGTTGTTGTGGGTGCAGCACTCTTCCATCTGAAGAATGGGGGGCGCTGGTACTAAAGAGGGAACTGAGGGTTTAGGAAAAGTAAGAGGCATGAAGAATTACGGCAAAATGTCTCTATGAGAATATAAACCCCTGGTGGAGGGGGCTGCTGTGATCAGTAACTGAGGGGGGCACTATGTGAGAAAATGATAAGCGTCCGCTCTACAGAGGAGGGGGCCGCGGCGACCTATGTACCGAGGGGGCCGCGGCGACCGCTCTATGGAGGAGGGGGCCGGGGCGACCTATGTACCGAGGGGGCCGCGGCGACCGCTGTACCGAGGAGGGGGCCGGGGCGACCGCTGTACCGAGGAGGGGGCCGGGGCGACCGCTGTACCGAGGAGGGGGCCGGGGCGACCGCTGTACCGAGGAGGGGGCCGGGGTGACCGCTGTACCGAGGAGGGGGCCGGGGCGACCGCTGTACCGAGGAGGGGGCCGGGGCGACCGCTGTACCGAGGAGGGGGCCGGGGCGTCCGCTGTACCGAGGGGGCCAAGCCGACTGTTGCACCGAGGGGGGAGCGGCAACACTGCAACGAGAGGGCTGCTATGATCAGTAACTGAGGGGGGCACTACTGTGAGAAAATGATACGGCAAGAGGCTGCAGCATTTGCTCTATGGAGGGGCTGCGATGACCACTGTATGGAGGGGGCTGCGGCGACCACTGGGGATGTTGGGGGTCTGGTGTCACTACTGATGATGGAGGTCATAGTGCATCTTCTGGGTAAGTGGGGGCCTGACACTAGATAATTATAAAGCTGAGAGGGGACCCCAATGTGACTAGATGGGGAGAGTTATTTCTGTGACCACATTAGAGGGAGCTCTATTCTGACTACAGGAGGGATTTTTCTGCCCCCCTTTCCCTGGCTTGCGCCTCCGCTGCTGCTCCTGGCTGATGGACGCAGCACAGCGCTGCTCAGCAGAAGACGACCTGGCGGCTCAGTGCTGACGGACGCATGACACCGCACAATGCAGAACAATCTGCGGCCTCGTCTGAACCCCTCACACAGGTTGTCGGCAGCCTGGGCACAGCGACAGGAGAAATATTTGCTAAGCTGTCATCAAATCCAAACCAGTTAACCCAAGGCGGCATGGCAGTAATGTCATCATGCTGGTTACAAGTCTGCCCCCTACTGGTGGGCACAATGCACACACTCATGTACACTAGGATACTTTCGAGGAGATTATAACAGACTGTCTGGGACCCCAGAATTCCCAGAAAGTAAATGGCGGTAAGAAATCCAGTTTGGGACAGCTGTTTTAGTCTAGGGTGGAGAATCCCTTTAACTTAAAGGAGAATCCCACTTTTGATAAATAATTTACAATATTCTATAAATAAAATCTACAAATAGTTTTCAGCACCTTTGTAGATACTTTGCTTTTTGGCACCTTGTATCGATTTTGAGTTACAAGAATTTTTATTTTTTATGCCAAATTTATATATCTAAATCCAGAATTTTGTGTAACTAGAGAGAAGTGCATTATGGGAGCTCCGCATATAATTACCTTTCATCTGTACAAAGTCCAGCTGATGAATTGACTGCAGGAGGGGGGCGCTGTCCAGGTTTAGATCGAAGTCAGTGTTCATCCGGGGGGTGAGGGTCCCTTTACCCCACTGGTCCTCAGTTAGGTGGACTCTTCGGATGAGAGCGTCAGATATCTGGGTGGAAAATACAGAGATTTCACAAATATTAGTAGAGATTAGGGGACACAAATGACCGTGACACAGGGAGATGAGGGGACACAAATGACCGTAACACAGGGAGATGAGGAGACACAAATGACCGTGACACAGGGAGATGAGGGGACACAAATGACCGTGACACAGGGAGATGAGGGGACACAAATGACCGTAACACAGGGAGATGAGGGGACACAAATGACCGTGACACAGGGAGATGAGGGGACACAAATGACCGTGACACTGGGAGATGAGGGGACGCTAATGACCGTGACACAGGGAGATAAGGGGACAGTAATGACCGTGGCACAGGGAGATTAGGGGACAGTAATGACCGTGGCACAGGGAGATGAGGGGACAGTAACGACCGTGGCACAGGGAGATGAGGGGACAGTAATGACCGTGGTACAGGGAGATGAGGGGACAGTAATGACCGTGGTACAGGGAGATTAGGGGACAGTAATGACCGTGGCACAGGGAGATGAGGGGACAGTAATGACTGTGGCACAGGGAGATGAGGGGACAGTAATGTCTGTGGCACAGGGAGATAAGGGGACAGTAATGACCGTGGTACAGGGAGATTAGGGGACAGTAATGACTGTGGCACAGGGAGATGAGGGGACAGTAACGACCGTGGCACAGGGAGATTAGGGGACAGTAATGACTGTGGCACAGGGAGATTAGGGGACAGTAATGACCATGACATAGGGAGATGAGGGGACAGTAATGACCGTGGTACAGGGAGATGAGGGGGACAGTAATGACTGGGGCACAGGGAGATTAGGGGACAGTAATGACTGTGGCACAGGGAGATGAGGGGACAGTAACGACCGTGGCACAGGGAGATTAGGGGACAGTAATGACTGTGGCACAGGGAGATTAGGGGACAGTAATGACCATGACATAGGGAGATGAGGGGACAGTAATGACCGTGGCACAGGGAGATGAGGGGACAGTAATGACCGTGGTACAGGGAGATGAGGGGACAGTAATGACTGTGGCACAGGGAGATGAGGGGACAGTAATGACCGTGGCACAGGGAGATGAGGGGACAGTAACGACCGTGGCACAGGGAGATTAGGGGACAGTAATGACTGTGGCACAGGGAGATTAGGGGACAGTAATGACCATGACATAGGGAGATGAGGGGACAGTAATGACCATGACATAGGGAGATGAGGGGACAGTAATGACTGTGGCACAGGGAGATTAGGGGACAGTAATGACTGTGGCACAGGGAGATGAGGGGACAGTAATGACCGTGGCACAGGGAGATGAGGGGACAGTAACGACCGTGGCACAGGGAGATGAGGGGACAGTAATGACCGTGGCACAGGGAGATGAGGGGACAGTAATGACCGTGGCACAGGGAGATGAGGGGACAGTAATGACCGTGACACCGGAAGATAAGGGGACAGTAATGACCGAGGCACAGGGAGATGAGGGGACAGTAATGACTGGGACACAGGGAGATGAGGGGACAGTAATGACTGGGACACACAGTCCGCCATGATTACTCCCCGGTAGCTCTGTGGACCCCGGTGCCGGACCTATGGAGGGGGCTCCTAGGACTGTGTGTAGTCTGGAGTTTGGCCCTCACCTGAGGCAGCACCCCGATATCTCACCATTATTTGCAGCTCCCTCACACCTGTCCACAGCGCCCCCTATATAGAGCACCAGGCACCCACCGCTCACCTGCAGAAACCCACTGGGATCGTTCTCCTTTATAACCTCCAGACAGTACTCCATCAGTCCGGTGGTCTGCCGCAGCTTCACCGTGCAGTGAGAGATCTGATCTCGTACAACCTGAGATAGAGCAGAAAGGAAAAATTATCGATTCATCTCCAACTAGTAAAGTCTGATGAGATTCCTTTATGTAAGATGGACGGCGCTCCTTTCTGACCGCCGGTGACCACGTAGCCTCATCTGCGCGTCCACCTCATGTCACACAGTGCTTTCCCTATTTACCCCAGAATTCCGCGGATCAGAACCCGATCCTGCAATCCTCGACCTTCTGATAAAAGACGTTAGGAAAGAATGTGATAGGAGCAAATTACCAGACTACACAGGGTATGTTTGTAGTCTGTTACCATGGAGACAAATCAGTCAGTACGGGAGCTGTATACACAAAACGATAGATTTTTTTTTATCGGAACCATAGGCAAAGTTGCTTCATTCTGCAGTAAACATGTAAGGTTGTCTGTGATGGTGGACGCAGAATGCGCCCTGGATCCATCGCTGCCTCCAGGATCCACATTTATAAAATCATTCTGATTCATTCTCCAGGAAACGATAGAATAAGATTAATTATCCGGCGGTGAGCGATGGAACAGATACAGAAAACGGATCACACACCGGGGACCAGGAACACAGGGAAACATGAAAGATCCAGAAGAAAGACAAGCCGATTCCCCCGGAGAGCGCCGCGCGCAGCCGGACTGGAAATCCTCGCCGGCTCCTAACATTATGGAGCAGATGCTGATTGTGTTCACAAGAAAGAAAAATTCTGTTCATATAGATTGCGAAACGCTCGTGTACCAGGGAGGAAGAACAGAACGAAACGATGGAAAATGGATGAAATATAGAAGTTTAGTTCAGGATGTAATAAACTGAGTGATGGAGGGACGGAAAGGCAAATGGGTATTAGATAGAAGAATGATGAGACTATCAAGAGATCAATACACTGATATGGGACATTATAGGAACAGATAAGAGATAAATAAATGGTCAGACGTCATTGTAGACAGATATGTAGCTATATGAACATAAGATAGATACATAGAGTGACATATATTAAGGCTTTTACACCACTTTTCTGGTGCACATTTTGGCTTATGCTCAAAAAATCCCATCACTATTCAAAAATTTTTGGTGCATACAACAGCAATGCAGCCAGACATATGTAGCGCCCCGAGGGTTCGGTCGCTACAGAGGTATTGCACCTCAACCAGAGGTGTGATATCCCACTCCCGGGTAAGGATGGAGTGTGGACCGGGACTCAGTTAGCTGCATGCATCACACACACCCCATTTCCGGGGGACAGCTCAACGGTGCTCCCATTAGTACAGTAATGCAGGCACAACAGACCATGTCCCTGGCTGGAGTGGGGAGGGGGGAGGAATACCCAGTGATGTAGGAGCAGGAGGGGACGGTTCCTGAGCATAGGTAGGAGCCCATTGGTTGCAAGTCACCTGGGCTCATACACTAGGGGAGGGTATATAAGGTGGGCACCATCTTAGTTCTGGGAGTAGAGAAGAAGTGAGTTCAGTGAGAGAAGGAGTTCAGCCAGAGAGGGCTGACAGGGAGCTGTGGCTCAGTCTGGGCCCAGCTCCACGAGGCAGGCCTAGGAGGAAGGCCGGAGCCAGAAGAGAGGAACAGAAACAGAAAGGAACAGAAACAGAAAGGAACAGCAAAGAAAGAGAAGTACCCAAAGTGTAGAAAGGCCCAGAGACACGAAAGCAGAAGGAACCCTAAGGACCCAGGAGATTGCGGGTGACGGGTTGGCAGAACAGGGTACCGGATCCCAAGTTGGTGGAGGTGACTAATCCTTAACCAAGAACCGGTGGTCGTGACCATTTACTGGTGCGACCCCTCACTACACCTACTAGGAAGGCACACCACATAGGGTCAGGGAAGTGGACACCCAGTCCTCCCAGGAGAAGACCCGAGGCAGCTGGACAGAAGTAGTGTCACTGGTGGGACGCGGCTGGCGAAAGGATAGAAGGGAGTCCTGTGCCACACTCCGGAATTTCCTGGGGGTTGATCGAGCCCCCCTGCCTGGTGGACGCAGCACGGCTCGGGCGGTCCTATCTGTGCACAAGTGACCTGGATGAGAACTGTGAGTAAAGAACCTGAACTGCAACACCTTGTCTCTGTGCTTTCTCACTGCGTCAGCACTACTAGTACTGGGACGCCCGTGCACCATCACTCCCATCATCTCACTCTACACTGCCCTGAGGCCATACTCCTCCCGTGGGGAGTTGTACTACCCTCTGCTGCACCCACAATACCAGCCTCAGCGGTCTGCCTTGCAGCGGCGGTCATCCCTGACCGCAATCCACGGGTGGCGTAGTAGGACAATTAACCTAAAACCTTACAAATAGACTGCCACTGGTTTGACCACCCTGAGCCACGGGACCGGGTCGCCGCCACGGTGACTACAACCCCCAGCGTCCCACAAAAGGCCCAGTTCCGGGTTCCCCGCGCGGCCCAGGGGGCGCGTCACATATATAGTATAAAAATCACCCGACTTAATCTTATTTCAGGATGTAATAATGGACAGATACATGATACAGACAGAGAGATAAGTAAATATGAGATCGATATGATATAGAAATTAGTTAGATAGATAAAAAAATGGAGGCAGCACACCAATGCCGCAATTAAGAAAATGATATCAAATTTAACAGCTTCACGGCCTTGCGTTTTTGTTTTTTGCTCCCCTTCTTCCCAGAACCATAACTTTTTTTTATTTTTAGGTCAATATGGCCATGTGAGGGCTTGTTTTTTTTGCAGGATGGGTTGTACTTCTGAACATCACCATTGATCTTACCATATAGTGTACTGGAATACATGGGGAAAAAAAATTCCAATTACCATGTTCACTAAATGCTAAAACTGACCTGCCATTATTATTCTCCAGGTCATTACGAGTTCGTAGACACCAAACATGTATAGGTTCTTTTTTTTTATTTAAGTGGTGAAAGAAAAAATCCTGTTTTTGCGCGCCGAGCTGGTGTTGTTATTGATACAATTTTGGTGTAGATCCGATGTTTTGATCGCCCGTTATTGCACTTTATTGTAATGCTGCAGCGACAAAAAAAACCCGTAATTCTGGCACTTTGATTAGATAGATAGATAATAGATGATAGATAGATAATAAATAGATAGATAATAGATAGATAATAGATAGATAGATGGATAATAGATAATAAATAGATAGATAATAGATAGATAGATAGATAATAGATATATAGATAGATAGATAATAAATAGATAATAAATAGATAGATAATAGATAGATGATAGATAGATAATAGATATATAGATAGATAATAGACAGATAGATAATAGATAGATGATAGATAATAGATAGATAGAATATAGATAGATAATAGATAGATGATAGATAGATAATAGATAGATAGATAGATAGATAGATAGATAGATAGATAGATAGATAGATATGTGTAGTCCGAGCCGGAGAGGGGTGAAATATTTGCAGTCCTATGCGAGAGGAGAAGAAGCGGGCACATTACATGTGATATCAGGAGGTTCGGCATTGTACTGGGGTCTGACCTTCAGCTTGTGTTCGTGCTCCTTATTAACCCGTGCAAGAAGCTGCACCTTCCTTCTGTTAAGGGCATCAATAAGAGCGTCACACTGTGCAACCAGGCAGGCCTCAAACTCCACACTGTTCTCCTGCAAAATACAACACATGGTGCTAAGGGGATGACGGACTGGAGGGAACATCAACATCTATCTTCATGTCATAATCTAACAAGTGCAAGATGCGGAGATACAGAGACGATGGTTTTCAATTCTTTGTCCCCTGTAAGGCTGTGTGTCCACTATGCGTTTTTTTTAAGTGATTTTGCCGTGGAATTTCCGCAGCGAAAACGCTTAAAAAACGCTAGGTAATACCTGCCTCCTGGTCCCCAATGATAATTCGCATGTGTTCTGCACATGCTGGGGAAATTTCCACTGTGGATTATCATTGCGGAAAAATACGCAGCATGTCCATTAATTTTGTGGACACGCAGCGTAATTGCCGCCATTGACTTGCATTGAATCGCATAATATCCGCATCACTACATGTGCACATGCGGATATCACACGGTTCAATGTGCGGATGGTACCCGGGTTTGGAGAAGAGGAGACTCTCCTCCAGACCCGGGTATCATAGAACCTGTAAAAAAAAAAAAAAGAATAAAATAAAAAATATACATTATACTCACCTTCTGATGGCCCCAGGTCTCCTCAGCGATGAGTCTTGGCTCCCCGGCGGCTCGCAATAGTGTAAAAGGACCTTCCATGACGTCATTTAGTCATGTGACAGGTCACGCGACCGCTGACGTCGGCGGTCGCGTGACCTGTCAACATGACTAAATGACATCATAAAAGGTCCTTTTACACCACCGCGAGCCGCCGAAGACACGGGACGCACCGGAGAAAAGACCGGGGGCCATCGGAAGGTGAGTATAATGTGTTTTCTTTTTTACCATTTTTATTCTTTTTTTTTAACTATTAATTTGGTCACACTCTATAAATTCATGCCGGTTGCATGGATTTATATAGTGTGACCAAGTTGCCAAGCACTTTCCAAGTGATGCTAAAATCTCTTGCAAAAGCGCTTGACAACCCGCATGCAAAAACGCTTGACAAGCGCTTCTCCCTGGCAGGAAAAACACATGTAAAATCTGCATGTACAATCCACATGCGTTTTTTCTGCCAGGGAGAAGCGAAAAAAATATGCAGCATTTCTGCATCGTGGGCACTTAGTCTAAAGCAGCGGTTTCCAACATGCAGCTTTCCAGCTGTTGAAAGATTACTCCTAACTGGGAGATGTAGTTCATCAACAGCTGGAAAGTCACAGGACAGCAGCAGAAGGAAATGTTACTCTGGAGCATACAATGATAGCAAAGGCACCTGGACAACCAGTATTATAGTAGTTATATTCTTGTACATAGGAGCAGTATTATAGTAGTTATATTCTTGTACATAGGGTGCAGTATTATAGTAGTTATATTCTTGTACATAGGATCAGTATTATAGTAGTTATATTCTTGTACATAGGGAGCAGTATTATAGTAGTTATATTCTTGTACATAGGAGCAGTATTATAGTAGTTATATTCTTGTACATAGGGGGCAGTATTATAGTAGTTATATTCTTGTACAAAGGGGCAGTATTATAGTAGTTATATTCTTGTACATAGGAGCAGTATTATAGTAGTTATATTCTTGTACATAGGAGCAGTATTATAGTAGTTATATTCTTGTACATAGGGGCAGTATTATAGTAGTTATATTCTTGTATATAGGAGCAGTATTATAGTAGTTATATTCTTGTACATAGGAGCAGTATTATAGTAGTTATATTCTTGTACATAGGGGGCAGTATTATAGTAGTTATATTCTTGTACATAGGGGCAGTATTATAGTAGTTATATTCTTGTACATAGGAGCAGTATTATAGTAGTTATATTCTTGTACATAGGGGCAGTATTATAGTAGTTATATTCTTGTACATAGGGGCAGTATTATAGTAGTTATATTCTTGTACATAGGGGGCAGTATTATAGTAGTTATATTCTTGTACATAGGAGCAGTATTATAGTAGTTATATTCTTGTACATAGGGAGCAGTATTATAGTAGTTATATTCTTGTACATAGGATCAGTATTATAGTAGTTATATTCTTGTGCATAGGGGCAGTATTATAGTAGTTATATTCTTGTATATAGGAGCAGTATTATAGTAGTTATATTCTTGTACATAGGAGCAGTATTATAGTAGTTATATTCTTGTACATAGGGAGCAGTATTATAGTAGTTATATTCTTGTACATAGGGAGCAGTATTATAGTAGTTATATTCTTGTACATAGGGGCAGTATTATAGTAGTTATATTCTTGTACATAGGAGCAGTATTATAGTAGTTATATTCTTGTACATAGGGAGCAGTATTATAGTAGTTATATTCTTGTACATAGGATCAGTATTATAGTAGTTATATTCTTGTGCATAGGGGCAGTATTATAGTAGTTATATTCTTGTATATAGGAGCAGTATTATAGTAGTTATATTCTTGTACATAGGAGCAGTATTATAGTAGTTATATTCTTGTACATAGGGAGCAGTATTATAGTAGTTATATTCTTGTACATAGGGAGCAGTATTATAGTAGTTATATTCTTGTGCATAGGGGCAGTATTATAGTAGTTATATTCTTGTATATAGGAGCAGTATTATAGTAGTTATATTCTTGTACATAGGAGCAGTATTATAGTAGTTATATTCTTGTACATAGGGAGCAGTATTATAGTAGTTATATTCTTGTACATAGGGGCAGTATTATAGTAGTTATATTCTTGTACATAGGGGCAGTATTATAGTAGTTATATTCTTGTGCATAGGGGCAGTATTATAGTAGTTATATTCTTGTACATAGGGAGCAGTATTATAGTAGTTATATTCTTGTACATAGGGGGTAGTATTATAGTAGTTATATTCTTGTACATAGGGGCAGTATTATAGTAGTTATATTCTGTACATAGGGGGCAGTATTATAGTACTTATATTCTTGTACATAGGAGCAGTATTATAGTAGTTATATTCTTGTACATAGGGGGCAGTATTATAGTAGTTATATTCTTGTACATAGGGGGCAGCATTATAGTATATTCTTGTATATAGGAGCAGTATTATAGTAGTTATATTCTTGTACATAGGAGCAGTATTATAGTAGTTATATTCTTGTACATAGGATCAGTATTACAGTAGTTATATTCTTGTACATAGGAGCAGTATTATAGTAGTTATATTCTTGTACATAGGAACAGTATTATAGTAGTGATATTCTTGTACATAGGGGGCAGTATTATAGTAGTGATATTCTTGTACATAGGGGCAGTATTATAGTAGTTATATTCTTGTGCATAGGGGCAGTATTATAGTAGTTATATTCTTGTACATAGGAGGCAGCATTATAGTAGTTATATTCATGTACATAGGGGGCAGTATTATAGTAGTTATATTCTTGTACATAGGGAGCAGTATTATAGTAGTTATATTCTTGTGCATAGGAGCAGTATTATAGTAGTTATATTCTTGTACATAGGAGGCAGTATTATAGTAGTTATATTCTTGTACATAGGAGCAGTATTATAGTAGTTATATTCATGTACATAGGGGGCAGTATTATAGTAGTTATATTCTTGTACATAGGGGCAGTATTATAGTAGTTATATTCTTGTACATAGGGGCAGTATTATAGTAGTTATATTCTTGTACATAGGGAGCAGTATTATAGTAGTTATATTCTTGTGCATAGGGGGCAGTATTATAGTAGTTATATTCTTGTGCATAGGGGGCAGTATTATAGTAGTTATATTCTTGTACATAGGAGCAGTATTATAGTAGTTATATTCATGTACATAGGGGGCAGTATTATAGTAGTTATATTCTTGTACATAGGAGGCAGTATTATAGTAGTTATATTCTTGTACATAGGAGCAGTATTATAGTAGTTATATTCATGTACATAGGGGGCAGTATTATAGTAGTTATATTCTTGTGCATAGGGGGCAGTATTATAGTAGTTATATTCTTGTACATAGGAGCAGTATTATAGTAGTTATATTCATGTACATAGGGGGCAGTATTATAGTAGTTATATTCTTGTACATAGGAGCAGTATTATAGTAGTTATATTCTTGTACATAGGAGGCAGTATTATAGTAGTTATATTCTTGTACATAGGAGCAGTATTATAGTAGTTATATTCATGTACATAGGGGGCAGTATTATAGTAGTTATATTCTTGTACATAGGGAGCAGTATTATAGTAGTTATATTCTTGTGCATAGGAGCAGTATTATAGTAGTTATATTCTTGTGCATAGGGGGCAGTATTGTAGTAGTTATCCAGGACACAGTCATCACAATAATATAATAAGTCTGTCATATTGAGTAAATAACATTACAAATATTGTATTAACCTTGTGATTTGATTCTTTCTCAGCTGACAACTGTACCTGGATTTGCTGGACCATGTTTCTAAGCTGAACCAGGAATTCTTTGGCTTCCTTTGCTCTGTCTGACAATCCATTCAGGGCTTGGGAAAGTTGACTCTGCGAAAACAAAATCAATACATTATAACTGTATATATGGCAGGAATCCTTCATAGCACTCTGGGGTATACGGGCACTGATTGGTATATAAAGCACTGATTCTTTTCCATTGAGGTCTATAGTTGGGATGTGGAGGAGTCTGGCAGTCAAGGTACAGAAATTACATACAGTATGTAGCCTATTTGCCAGCATTTTTTGTCCTTTCCCCGACTATTTGCATTTGGTTTTCGGTCCTATATTTTTGGGTAAGTGGTGCCTTGGGTAGGAGAACAGATAACACTCCCTCCCCATTGCAATGGCAGGAGCAGAATCATGACTTTTCTGAATGTGGAGGATGCTCTCTCGCAATAATTCCTGGGAAAAAGTATGCAACTTAGCACTCCGCCAGAAGTTCTGGGGGTCCCACCGCTCTGAAGTGCCCCCTTAGAATGGAGCGATGCAAGCCACCACTCCAATTATTGTCAGTGGAACTACTCGAGACAGTTAAGTGCTCGGCGTCATGAGAACAGCAGAATTTCCAGTGGTCGGACCCCCAGGGATCAGCACATCTTGACAGCAAGTTTGCAGAATTGTGGTCATGTGAGTGCTCGCTGCAACTGGAAATGGAGGTGAATCCCTACACTGGTCATACTGGACGCCCCCTACACTGGTCATACCGGGCGCCCCCGACACTGGGCATACCGCACGTCCCCGACACTGGGCATACCGCACGTCCCCGACACTGGGCATACCGCACGCCCCCGACACTGGGCATACCGCACGCCCCCGACACTGGGCATACCGGACGCCCCCGACACTGGGCATACCGGACGCCCCCGACACTGGGCATACCGGACGCCCCCGACACTGGGCATACCGGACGCCCCCGACACTGGGCATACCGGACGCCCCCGACACTGGTCATACCGGGCGCCCCCGACACTGGGCATACCGGACGCCCCCGACACTGGGCATACCGGACGCCCCCGACACTGGGCATACCGGACGCCCCCGACACTGGGCATACCGGACGCCCCCGACACTGGGCATACCGGACGCCCCCGACACTGGGCATACCGGACGCCCCCGACACTGGGCATACCGGACGCCCCCGACACTGGGCATACCGGACGCCCCCGACATTGGGCATACCGGATGCCCCCGACACTGGGCATACTGGACACTGTCAGGATTCAGCAATCTGCAGTCACTTTGAGCCCTTTAATTCTTCAGTGTCCATTCCTGAAGCTCCTGGTTAGAAGACATAAGTAGCAAACTCAAAATAAAAACTTCTGTTACTTTAATGAATGAACAAAACATTCCCGACAGATCTCCGATGAATTAACCTCCGCACCCCCGTCTGAGTACAAGATTAATTAACACAAAGTGTTGGTTTGATGTATAGCAGATTCAGTCCCCGGTCGGGATTAAAATACTTAATTGGGGAGGAACCAACATGGCCTCAGATTCTCAGAAATTTCTTTATCATGAACGTTAAAGACAGTTGTCTAGGGATGGAAAAACAAGGCTGCTTACTTCCAGAAACAGCGCCATCTCTGTCCTCAGGCCGTGTGTAGTATTACAGTTCAGCCCCATTCACCTCTACGCAGATGGACAGGAGGGAACACTGTTTCTGGAAATAAACAAAGCTCCTGGATATTAACACTTCTGAAGTGATCATCTATGACCCATCAGGCCGGTTGTCTGGACCCATTGCTCTTGATGGTAACGGCCAAGGATCTGATGTGTTTTTGGGCTCCTTGATGTTGGAGGATAAAGGATCACATATGTACTGTATATCCCATCCTTTTCCCAAAGAAGAAAAGTGGCAGCCAGAGAGGCCTGGCAGCTGCTTTACCTCTTTCTTGCATTGAAATATATATGTATATGTGGCGGAGCCGGCCGTGTCCAGATTTTAGGGTCAATTGACTACGGCCTGATGTAGGGATAGGAGGATTGCAGGATTGGTTCCTCCTGTGTGTGATAAGTGGCCGCCACTGAGGTCTCATAAGGGGCCAACAATGGGGGTCTCATAAGGGGCCACCAATGGGAGGGTCTCATAAGGGGCCACCAATGGGAGGTCTCATAAGGGGCCACCAATGGGGGGGTCTCATAAGGGGCCACCAATGGGGGGGGGTCTCATAAGGGGCCACCAATGGGAGGGTCTCATAAGGGGCCACCAATGGGGGGTTTCATAAGGGGCCACCAATGGGAGGGTCTCATAAGGGGCCACCAATGGGAGGGTCTCATAAGGGGCCACCAATGGGAGGGTCTCATAAGGGGCCACCAATGGGGGGTTTCATAAGGGGCTAACAATGGGGGGTTTCATAAGGGGCTAACAATGGGGGGTCTCATAAGGGGCCACCAATGGGAGGGTCTCATAAGAGGCCACCAATGGGAGGTCTCATAAGGGGCCGCCACTGGGGTCTGGCAGTTACTAATTCCTATCTTTGCATTGAAATAACCAGACATGCTTTTTTTATGGGGCAGTCATAAGGGATGGGAGTTTTTCGGATGTTTGCTTCTCCATACCGCATGTCAAATCGAAGAGAATTCCCCTTTAAAATGATCGGGCCCATCAGAAGCGATTCCCATCTGGAATAGCTCTTTAAACCCGAGGCGATGCAATACAAATCCTATGAATTACGTCTCGGATCCAGAACCCTTTGTAGGAGAAGCCGTAATACAAAGAGCCATACTATAAAGACCTGCGCCGGCAGCATAAAAGCTTTTTCCTATCTACAAAGTCGTCGTGGCCGCGTTTTCGTAAAATAAACCTCGTGCATAATGTAAACACGGCCCGTGGATTAGTCCTCATCCGGAGCCAGGTATTTCCGAGTAATTCATCTTTAATTAGAATTACGTCTTACATGGCCCTTCCTCCTGGACGCTCTCTCACCGGGTAATCCGTGGACTGCATTATTACGATAAGTAGACGGCGATGTGACCGGTCTCTGCTACTTGCCAGGCGAGTGCTTTATACCAAGGCTGGAGATTTATGAAGTTCCCATTTCCAGCGAAGGTTTATTAAAGACTTTCGTCTGGGAAAACTCTTCTGCTACGTGACCATATTCTAGCGTTGACCTCAATCTTCTATGACTTCATTCCTGAGTGCCCGACCACTGGCCAGTTTGCTGAGCAGGTTGGCATCTGGAATAGTTTTACCATTTGCAGAAATTAGAACAAGAAATAAGCTGTTTATTGCCTCTTGTCCAGCGCCCAGTCTGGTCCTCCAAGGAAGGTGGTCTTCATTTCCGTACCGGACATCCATGCTTGGCATCCCAGGCACCTCTGGTGCTTACTAGCCTTGCAACACAGTGACATCTCGTGGGGCCTAATCACTAAACATCACGCAACGCGTCAGGACATCTCAAAGCCTAAAAAGCACCAGATACGGGTACAGAAGTGAAGATCAACAGCCATGGAGGACCGGACTAATTGCTTGACCAGGGCAGCGTGAATCGAATTGCTGATCTCTAATTACGAGGATCGTGGATTAACGAGACCTTATTATGGAAGTCACCAAGATGGTGGAACCTCTACAGCCATAGTCCAGAGTCATAGCCAGGCTTTCCTTTACCTGGGGCAGATTCATTTCATGCCCGTGCATGTCAGCAACCACCAGCGCCCATTGTATATGTCCCGCTAACCCCCATCTTGTAGCCATGCCCCTGCTGTTGGTGTGGACAAATCCGAGCCAAAAATTGCTCACGTTCTTCACTTTCGACCCCGTTCATGAAGGTTTTGACTCCAGGTTGTTGCCCCTGGAGAAATCAATGACTGGTGGCCCATGCTTTAATGGAGATCAGGATGAATATGGCGATTGATGCGGAAGAAGAAAACCAAGAATCTGTACCAGGAAAGTGGGGAGAGATCCAGGATTATCCAAGATGGGACGGCGTAGAGGTCCATATTGAGAAGTCATAAGGGGTTTCTCATCCTATAAAGTGATTGTATACGGCTGTGCCGTCTGGAGCCCTCCATGAATGGATTTACAAGGCAGATTTCTGCCTATAAGGTGCGATGTTCGACAATACAACAAATCAATCGGCGCTTATTTAAAGCGCCTTTTACATGGGCCAATGTAAACGGCGGATCAGCTGATCAATAAAACGAGCGCTCATCCTCAGAAAATTTGCATTTTGTTGGCCGACCCGGAGTATTGCCGGCAACGAGGATTTTTAGGGGGATGCAAGAACAGCCCGAGTGTTTTGAGTTTTGCTCAATTATTGTCTGATCGCTTGTATGTTTACATGGGCCATTGATCGGGAGCAAGTGCGCTCATGATCACTCTCTAAGACCATTACCGGCTCGTGTCAAGTGGATTTTAGAATAAAGGAGCAGCAGTTCTAACTTGGTTTTCTCTGCAGAGAGGCGCCTCTGGCCACCCGACCGACTTCACTCGTATGGAGCGGGCAAAAGACAGCGCAGGTGATGCAGCACTAAACTGCTAGGAAATGTGAAAAAGGAGTCATCAGCTCACCTGTCTGAGTGCATGGCAAAATACTCCAGTTATAGCAACAGTCCAAAAGATAGCCGGCACTCACATCTTCTTAAAAGAATTGCTTTATTAATCCAGTGGTATAAAAGGCACAAAAAAGGGTTAAATGCAACAGCACAAAAATTAAGAGTGCAGAAAAGAAATATCCGCTGCGCTCCCAGGCAACATGTTTCAGACCTACATGGTCCCTTGCCAAGCCACATAGGACTATGTAGGTCTGAAGCATGTTGCCTGGGAGCGCAGTGGATATTTCTTTTCTGCTGTTGTGTTTAACCATTTTTTGTGCCTTTTATACCACTGGATCAATAAATCAATTATTTTAAGAAGATGTGAGTGCCGGCTATCGTCAGGACTGTTATGAAACCGCTGGAGTTTATTTTCAGGATCAGTGGGGGTCTCAGAGGTAAGATCCCTACTAATCATGAAGTTATTGCGAAGTGAGGATGGTAGGATACGTGCACATACATATTTCTGTTACAGTGCACATGGGCCGATGTGATGTGTTATCGTGCACGTGGGCAATTTTTCGCATGCATCTGAGGCCCGCATATAAAAAAAAATAATAAATCACAGCATGATAGGACTAGTGCACTTTTGCAATCTGCGGCCATGACAGGTGAGATAAATTCTGGTGTGAACACAGCTGTAGAGGAATATACTGGTGACGCGATCACAGCCCTGACCCCCGTGAATTACATCACTCCATAACGACCATAGGACTGAGACCCTCCTATTGTAGGGTAAAATATATTTCATGGTTCCATACACAATTTTCATGGTGGAAAATGTTAGGGTTAATTTAAAAATGAACTCACCATAAAAACCATCAGCATTTTTTTCCCCCTATTTTCAGATAACGCAGCTCGTTCTTGTTTTATATGGTACCTTTCACTTTAAGAGGGATGGCTGTTATGGGGTGGGCATAGGGGTTGCTATTAGGGTCCCTATAAAAATAAAAATTTGTCGTTAACCCTATAGCTAACAGTCAGAACGAGATCCAGCGCAGGAGAGGGGTTAAGCTGCAGCAAACCTCCAAAGATGACCTTCAAGATGTCAGTGATTGGAATTAATATTGCATGGCCTCTCCGGTTGGACTGAATGTAATTAGTTATCTGCTGGAGAATCAGATGCCGGGATGGAATTAGTGGAGCGGGGAAGAACGGGGGGATCTGCAGCTGCAACACAAATCCCAGCACTTAAAGATTAATGAAAAACGGCGCGACAAAGAAGGTGCCCGGATCACTGCGACGGGAGGACGAGGACGGTCTGCGACTGCGAGGACCCGGATATACAAACATATTTGCATTTTTTTCCCATAAAACCAAATTGTGAGTGGAGAGGTAGGATGAAGATGACTGTTATAGGGGAAATTCACAAGCTGCTACATTGCTACAATTGGGGATGCTTTGGTGGAAAAATCATGGATTTCTGCAAAAATATCTGCAATTCTTCTGTATTAACCCCTTCAGGACCCAGCCTATTTTGACCCTAAAGACCTTGGCATTTTTGTCAATTCTGACCAGTGTCCCTTTACGAAGTAAAAACTCTGGAACACTTCAACGGATCCTAGCGATTCTGAGATTGTTTTTTCGTGACATATTGGGCTTCATGTTAGTATTAAATTTAGGTCGATAATATTTGCGTTTATTTGTGAAAAAATCAAAAATATGGGAAAAATTTTGAAAATTTTGCAATTTTCAAATTTTGAATTTTTATTCTGCTAAACTAGAGAGTGATGTGACACAAAATAGTTAATAAATAACATTTCCCACATGTCTACTTTACATCAGCACAATTTTTGAAAAAAAAAAAAATTTTGGTAGGAAGTTAGAAGGGTTCAAAGTTCATCAGCAAATTTTCTTTTTTCCAGCAAAATTTGCAAAGCCATTTTTTTTAGTGACCACATCACATTTGAAGTCCTTTTGAGGGGTGTACATGACAGAAAACACCCAAAAGTGACACCATTCCAAAAACTGCACCCCTCAAGCTACTCAAAACTACATTCATGAAGATTATTAACCCTTCAGGTGCATCACAGGAACTAAAGCAACATGGAAGAAAAAAATGAACATTTTAATTTTTCTAACAAAATTTTTTTTCTAGCCTAAATTTTTTAATTTTCACATGGGTAACAGGGTAAAATGCATCCTAAAATTTGTTGGGCATTTTCTCCTGAGTAAACCAATACCTCATATGTGGTCATAAACCACTGTTTGGGCACACGACAGGGCTCAGAAGGGAAGGAGCGCCATTTCACTTTTTGATTGGAAAATTAGCTCCAAAAGTCAAATTGCGCTCCTTCCCTTCTGAGCCCTGCCATGCGCCCAAACAGTGGTTTATGACCACATATGAGGTATCGGTGTACTCAGGAGAAATTGCCCAACAAATTTTAGGATGCATTTTATCCTGTTACCTATGTGAAAATTAAAAAAAATAGGCTAAAAGAAATTTTTTGTAAAAAAAAAAAGTATTTTTAATTTTTACGGATTAATTTGTGAAGCACCTGGGGGTTCCAAGTGCTCACTATGCATCTAGATAGGTGCCTTGGGGGCTCTAGTTTCCAAAATGGGGTCACTTATGGGGGAGCTCCAATGTTTAGGCACACAGGACCTCTCCAAACGCAACATGGTGTCCGCTAACAATTTGAGCCGAAATTGTTAGCGTACACCATGTTGCGTTTAAAGAGCTCCTGTGTGCCTAAACATTGGAGCTCCCCCATAAGTGACCCCATTTTGGAAACTAGACCCCCCAAGGCACCTATCTAGATGCATAGTGAGCACTTGGAACCCCCAGGTGCTTCACAAATTGATTCGTAAAAATGAAAAAGTGGAAAAAAAAATACTTTTTCATTTTTACGGATTAATTTGTGAAGCACCTGGGGGTTCCAAGTGCTCACTATGCATCTAGATAGGTGCCTTGGGGGGGTCTAGTTTCCAAAATGGGGTCACTTGTGGGGGAGCTCCAATGTTTTGGCACACAGGGCCTCTCCAAACGCAACATGGTGTCTGCTAACAATTTCGGCTCAAATTGTTAGCGGACACCATGTTGCGTTTAAAGAGCTCCTGTGTGCCTAAACATTGGAGCTCCCCCATAAGTGACCCCATTTTGGAAACTAGACCCCCCAAGGCACCTATCTAGATGCATAGTGAGCACTTGGAACCCCCAGGTGCTTCACAAATTGATTCGTAAAAATGAAAAAGTGGAAAAAAAAATACTTTTTCATTTTTACGGATTAATTTGTGAAGCACCTGGGGGTTCCAAGTGCTCACTATGCATCTAGATAGGTGCCTTGGGGGGTCTAGTTTCCAAAATGGGGTCACTTGTGGGGGAGCTCCAATGTTTCGGCACACAGGGGCTGTCCAAACACGACATGGTGTCCGCTAACAAATTGGAACCATGTTGCGTTTGGAGAGCCCCTGTGTGTGTAAACATTGGAGCTCCCCCATAAGTGACCCCATTTTGGAAACTAGATCCCCCAAGGCACCTATCTAGATGCATAGTGAGCAGTTGGAACCCCCAGGTAATTCACAAATTGATTCGTAAAAATGAAAAAGTGGAAAAAAAATACTTTTTCATTTTTACGAATCAATTTGTGAAGCACTTGGGGGTTCCAAGTGCTCACTATGCATCTAGATAGGTGCCTTGGGGGTTCTAGTTTCCAAAATGGGGTGACTTGTGGGGGAGCTCCAATGTTTCGGCACACAGGGGCTGTCCAAACACGACATGGTGTCCGCTAACAAATTGGAACCATGTTGCGTTTGGAGAGCCCCTGTGTGTGTAAACATTGGAGCTCCCCCATAAGTGACCCCATTTTGGAAACTAGACCCCCCAAGGCACCTATCTAGATGCATAGTGAGCAGTTGGAACCCCCAGGTGCTTCACAAATTGATTTGTAAAAATGAAAAAGTGGAAAAAAAATACTTTTTCATTTTTACGAATCAATTTGTGAAGCACTTGGGGGTTCCAAGAGCTCACTATGCATCTAGATAGGTGCCTTGGGGGGTCTAGTTTCCAAAATGGGGTCACTTGTGGGGGAGCTCCAATGTTTCGGCACACAGGGGCTGTCCAAACACGACATGGTGTCCGCTAACAAATTGGAACCATGTTGCGTTTGGAGAGCCCCTGTGTGTAAACATTGAAGCTCCCCCACAAGTGACCCTATTTTGGAAACTAGACCCCCCAGGGAACTTATCTAGATGTAGTGTATGTGAGTTTGGTGTGTGGTGTGGTGTATACACCACACACACACACAAACAACCTCACATACACTACAACACACACACCAACCTGACATAGGTTGGTGTGTGTTGTAGTGTACGTGAGGTTGTTGTGTGTGTGCGTGATGTTTTGTATGTCATGCTAGTGTGGGTGAGTTCTGTAGGGAAGGTCAGGATGTGTTTAGTCCGGGGACATGTGATGAATTTTGAAACATTCATTCAAACACAGTCCCGGTTTATCAGGACACGTTTCACATTGGAAAAGGGTGACCTTTCTTATCCCCCTTTTATGGCAGACCCGGCACCTTTTTCTTACCGTGACATCACCAGGAAAATGTTGCCCTGGTACCACACGGGAGACTCGAGTTCCAGGGGTGCTGGGGCCCGCTTCTTCTTCGCTTCTAAAAATCAGGGCCTTTATCACCGCCTCCTGGAAGTTGAGGAAGGTGTTGGTGGTCTGGCCTGCACATCGTGACAGCACGTATGCGTTATACAGTGCCATTTGAACGATGTGCACGGCCAGTTTTTTATACCAGACTTTCGCCTTCCTCATCGCACTGTAGGGCTGGAGGACTTGATCAGAAAGATCAACTCCCCCCATGTGCTTGTTGTACCCCAGGGCACAGTCCGGTTTGCGGACCGGTGCTGGGGTACCTCTAACGTTGGTGGCCGTGGTGCCGGGACCATGGATTGTGGTCAAGAAAAAGACGTCCCTTTTGTCTTTGTACTTCACCACAACCATGTTGCCGCTACATTGAGCTCGGCTCTCACCCTTTGGGAAAACCTGCTCAATTAGCGTCAAAGGGAGACCCCTCTGGGTTCTGCGCACAGTACCGCAAGCGGCGGTAGCTCTGGCAGAGAGGGACTGAAATAGGGGAATGCTTGTATAAAAGTTATCAACGTATAGATGGTAACCTTTATCAAGCAGTGGGCGGATCAAATCCCACACTATTTTCCCACTTACCTTCAGAGCAGGTGGACATTCTGGGGGCTGAATCCTCGAATCCTTTCCTTCGTAAACTCTAAAGCTGTGAGTGTACCCTGAGGCACTCTCGCACAGCTTGTAGAGCTTTATTCCGTACCTGGCCCTCTTACTGGGCAGGTATTGTCGGAATTGAAGCCTCCCTTTGAAGTGGATGAGGGATTCATCCACAGAAATTTCCCTTTGGGGAACGTACACTTCAGCAAACTTCTTGCTGAAGTGTTCTATGACCGGACGAATTTTGAACAGTCTGTCAAAATTCGGGTCATCGCGGGGAAGGCTGTCCGTGTTATCCCTGAAATGTAAAAATTTGTGAATGACCTCAAATCTTTTGCGGGTCATCACCATTCCGAACACTGGAGTTTGATATAAAATATCGGTACTCCAGTATTGACGGATTTCTGGTTTCTTCACAATCCCCATGTGAAGTACCAGTCCCCAATATTTTAACATTTCTACTGAGTCAACGGGACTCCAAGTAGAAAACATTGAATTTGGGTTTGCAGACAAAAATTGTTGGGCGTAAATGTTAGTCTGCTCCACCATGAGACTGACAATGGCCTCAGAGAAATAGACTTTGAAAAAGTCTATTTCCCTGAGGTTTGCGGTCTCAAACTGGATTCCTGATTGGGGAAGGAAATCAGGAATCCGCGGAGCGTAATTTTCAGGGACGGGGGTCCACACCGGGGCACTGGTGCTAGGTTGGGCGTGACTAGCACCAGGTTGAGGGTTACTTACAGATGGCTGTGGGTCTTCTTTCACGGCCTCCGGACGATGCCTTGACCTCTGACGTCGTCTTGGTGCCGGCTCGGTGTCACTGGAGGAGGAAGAATGAGAGGAATAGAGGAACGTGGGGTCCTCTCCCTCACTATCAGCTTCGGAGGCAATAAATGAATATGCCTCCTCAGCTGAGTACGCCCTAGGGCGGGACATTTTGTGTGCTGTGGGGAAAAAAAAAATCTAAACTTTATTATTAGTATGAGTGTACGTGTGTATGTGTGAGTGCTTGGTGTAAATCACGTGTGGGGGCGGTCAGGCACAGTCAGGCGCACGGGGCGCAGGAGGGGGCACGGTCAGGCGCTCGGGGCACAGGAGGGGGCACGGTCAGGCGCACAGGGCACAGGAGGGGGCACGGTCAGGCGCACAGGGCACAGGAGGGGGCACGGTCAGGCGCACAGGGCACAGGAGGGGGCGCAGTCAGGCGCACGGGGCGCAGTCAGGTGCACGGGGCGCAGGAGGGGGTTGAGGAGATGAAAGAGCCAGCAGTGATCACTGGGCAGAAAGGGGGGTAGGAGCTGGCAGGGGCGCAGTCAGGCGCACGGGGCGCAGTCAGGCGCACGGGGCGCAGGAGGGGGCGCAGTCAGGCGCACGGGGCACAGGAGGGGGCACAGTCAGGCGCACGGGGCACAGGAGGGGGCGCAGTCAGGCGCACGGGGCGCAGGAGGGGGCGCGATCAGGCGTACGGGGCGCAGGAGGGGCCACGCTCAGGCGTACGGGGCGCAGGAGGGGCCACGCTCAGGCGCACGGGGCGCAGGAGGGGGTTGAGGAGATGGAAGAGCCAGCAGTGATCACTGGGCAGAAAGGGGGGTAGGAGCCGGCAGGCAGCAGGGGGGGTGATCACTCGGATGGCGGGGGGGGGGGGGGCTGGTGATCACTGGGGGGGTGAGATCACTGGGGGGGGTGAGATCACTGGGGGGGGTGAGATCCCTGGGGGGGGGTGAGATCACTGGGGGGGGTGAGATCACTGGGGGGGGGTGAGATCCCTGGTGGGGGGGGGTGAGATCCCTGGTGGGGGGGGGTGAGATCCCTGGGGGGGGGCGAGATCCCTGGGGGGGGGGGGAGATCCCTGGGACTGGGGGATGGTGGTGAGATCCCTGGGACTGGGGGATGGTGTTGTGATCACAGGCGCAGGAGACCACCGGCTGTCAGAAGGAGAGCAGCAGCCGGTGGATGAAGACGTGGGAGAGAGCGGAGGGAGCGGTAGGAAATTGAGCTGGGGTGGAGGGGTGGGGGGTGGTAGGTGATGGAGGGGGGGGGTCGGGGGCTAAGTGGGGGCTGGAGTGAGACAAGGGGAGAAACAATTACCGGCGGCAGCAATGTGGGGCGGCAGGGGATCGCGGGCGGCAGCGGATCGCAGGAAGCGGGGGTCGCTGGCGGCGAGGGTCGCTGGCGGGGGTTGCTGGCGGGGGTTGCTGGCGGGTCTCTGGCGGGTCTGGGGTCGACGTCGGCTGCGGCTAACCAATCTCCTCAGCATCCACGGACAGGATAGAAGCTGAGGAATTTGGTTAGCCATTTAAATTTCCTCCTCCACATCTGATTGGAGGGCTAGCGTCACATGGACACTAGCCCCAATCAGATCTGGGGGGGGGGGCAGAGGTGACACTCCCCCCAGCCAATGGCTGATGCTGTAAGCATCAGGCTATGCCCAGATTGAAATATTTCACCAATTTTCATTGGTGAAATGTTTCATTCATTCCGATTGGCAGTTTCACTAAAAGTGAAAATGAAACTACCAATCGGAGGGGTCCCAGGCACGGAGGGGTTAATCCACCCCCCCTGGGTTCAACTTCAGGTTGTCTAGTTGCATCAGCAACTGTGACACCTGAGTGACCCCGCTCGCAGGCGCTGCAGGGGCTCTTTCCCTCCATGTCACAGACGCTGTGACATGGGTCGGGAACGAACTGTTTTCCATGTCACAAACGGTGTGACACGGGTCGGGAAGGGGTTAAAAGGGGCATTTTAGTGTGTAAAAAATATGATCACCTATTTACTAGATGGAATATAATTACTAGATTGGCGTGTCTGAGAGCAGAGACCTCTACTGACTTGTGTCTCCTTTGGCCACAAGACTGCGAGAAAGATTGGCGCACGACAGAACAAGCAGTAATTTAGCCTCATAGGCGTTAAAAGAAAAGTTCGGGATAACCCCCCTAGGCCTCTTTCACACGTTCGGATATTTCCGGTACTGGAAAAACCAGTTACGGAGATATAAATGTCCGTGTGTACAATACATGTGCCGCCCCTGTGCTTCATCAGTATCACACATACCGGCGCCTGGGAATCAGCAGTACAGTTATCGCTGTTCCCAAGCGCCGGGTGCTGAACGCTGCCTTCATCATTGTCCCCTGCTAGCGATGCGATCAGCGCTAGCAAGGGACAATGTTGAGAGTAGTATTTTGCTCCTGCTGTGTTCAAAACCTGTAAAAATAAGAATAAAATAAAAAAAATCCTTATACTCACCTTTCCTAAGTGTCCACCCGCTGTAATCCATCTGACCGCACATGCCGAGAAGCCGGGGAGAATGACTTGCTGCAGTGAGCGAGCCCCAGAGCTGCGCTGAGCTCAGTGAGTGACAGGAGACCGCTCGCTGGGTGCAGCTCCGGGACCGGCTCGCTGGAGTGAGTAATTCTACTCAGCATGTGCGGTTAGATGGATTACAGCGGGAGACACTTAGGACAGGGGAGTATAAGGATGTTTTTATTTTATTCTTATTTTTACAAGTTTTGGACACAGGGAGAGCAGAATACTACTCTCAACATTGTCCCCTGCTCGTGCTGATCGCAGCGCCGGCAGGGGACAATGATGAGGGCAGCATTCAGCACCCGTATCTTGGGAACAGCGCTAACTGTACCGCTGATTCCCAGGCGCCGGTACGTGTCACGCGGATGTCATCTGTTTGACATCAGTGTGCACATGTGGGGAACGTTTTGGGGCCCGTGCTCAGTGTTAAAACAGACATGTCAGCGTGTTTTGCTCACGGACACAAGGTTTTCCATGACTGTCTGTTAATCCAGAAAATGTGATACCCCGGCACATATCAGGTCTGGATTGATTTATTATGGCCAACTTGACAATGAAAATCTTTGTCGGTCAGCTGCGATCTCCATGTATTGACATTACTGATTTCCTGCAGTGCCGTCTGCAGGCAAAAAGTGGTACTGCAATTCAATGGCCAGTAACCAGTCTCTGAAAGTGACTCTATGAAGTCCATATAACCTTTGGTGGACAACCCCTTTGGTCAGCTGTCAATACTATGTATCACATATGATTTCCCAAGGCATATGATGTGTCTCATAGGGACCACCGGGGCGCAGATCGGACCACTGAGCAATCAATACTTCTGGATAGTTAATCTCCTCTTTTTTTAGATACCGCTTAACAAATATTTGATGAAACTGCGATTTAATGCGCGGCTAATGTCCATATCTGGCGGATTATGCCTCCATTTGTACGTCTGCCATAGACCTGCCCTGTGCGTTGTACTCTGATAACATTCTGCTTTTTAATACCTCTAGATTGCTCTTCCTACATTTCATTAATTGATTTCATGTACGGACCTTCCTCCCCCCAGCGCTCGGCAGTGATAGTTATGGTTAATCAATATGGAAGTCATTTCATAAAGATTATCACCATCGCTCTGTGCCTTCCCCATCACAACTCATCGCCATTGATTCCCCAACCCCTCCTCAATAAAAAACCTTTCCTATCTTCACACTTTTGAAAGAAATGTTGAATTCTCTTCACATTTACCAGCAACTCAGGTTTGCCACTGCTTGTTTGCATTTCCCAAAAATAAAAAGTATGATCTCTTGTGTAAAGTTTTTGAAAACTTTATGTAGTTATAAAAAGTTTTCAAAAACTTTACACAAGAGATCAAACTTTTTCAACCGCCACTCTGTACCAAGTTAACTATTAATCCCCGTGTACATCTCGAATACATTAAAATCCACTATATTTTTTTATTTTAAAAATGGTCCCATTATAGTCTTACAATAAAAGTGTTAAACTGCACGACTGCCAGTGTCCCCCATATATCTGCTCATCTTCCTTTCTATGGAGAGGTGATAATTTACAAATCAATGGCCTCACACTGATCCGGAGAATGGAGAACAACCAGCCTATTCACTTTCCCTATGGGAATAATCAAGAACAGTCCCATAGATAATGAATAAAGCTGAGCTGAGCTTGTGTGCCCATTGCTCCATTCAAACGGGTCTCATCAGAACCCCATTTTTGGGACTGGTGGAAGCATTGACTTAAATGAAAAAATCACTAATGAGGGGTAGGATGTTCAACATGGACTAATCCCCACTGTCTTGATGTAATTCATTCATAAAAAAACTTTTCCTCCACTCATGGTTATTGGTTGGGTGAAGCCATTTATTGTCACACTACTGTGTTTTCTCTTTTTAAATCTTAATGACAACCAAAAACATTCAAATGACCCTGATCAAAAGTTCACATACCCTGGTGATTTTGGCCTGATAACATGCACAGGATTTGAAACAAATGGGTTTGAATGGCTAATAAAGGTAACATCCTCACCTGTGACCTGTTTGCTTGTAATCAGTGTGTGTGCATAAAAGCTGAGTGAGTTTCTGGGATCCAGACAGACTCTTGCATCTTTCATCCAGCCACTGACGTTTCTTGATTGTGAGTCATGGGGAAAGCAAAAGAATTGTCAACGGATCTATGGGAAAAGGTAGTTGAACTGTATAACACAGGAAAGGGATACAAAAAGATATCCAAGGAATTGATAATGCCCGTCAGCAGCGTTCAAACTGTGATTAACAAATGGAAAATCAGGGGCTCTGAAAAAACCAAACCACGGTCAGGTAGACCAACAAAAATTTCGGCCACAGCTGTCAGGAAAATTGTTAGGGATGCAAAGAAAATCCTACAAATAACATCAGCTGAAATTCAGGACTTTCTGAAAACTAGCGGTGTGGCTGTTTCAAGATGCACAATAAGGAGGCACTTGAAGAAAAATGGGCTGCATGGTCGAGTCGCCAGAAAAAAAGCCACAAAGTATCTCATCTACAATACGTCAAACAGCACAGAGACAAGCCTCAAAACTTCTGGAACAAGGTAATTGGGAGTGATGAGACCAAAATTTAACTTTTTTGGCAACAACCATAAATGTTACATTTGGAGAGAGGTCAACAAGGCCTATGATGAAAGAAACACCATTCCTACAGTAAAGCATGGAGTTGGATCGCTGATGTTTTGAGGATGTGTGAGCTACAAAAGGCACAGGAAACTTGGTAAAAGTTGAAGGAAAGATGAATGCAGCACGTTATCAGCAAATACTGGAGGAAAATTTGCACTCATCAGCCTGGAAGCTGCACATGGGACACACTTGGATGTTCCAACATGACAACGATCCAAAACTCAAGGCCAAGTCGACCTGTCGTTGGCTACAGCAGAACAAGGTGAAGGGTCTGGAGTGACCATCTCAGTCTCCTGACCTCAATATCATTGAGCCACTCTAGGGAGATCTCAAGCGCGCAGTTCATGCTAGACAGCCCAGGAATTTACAGGAACTGGAGGCTTTTTGCAAAGAAGAATGGGCAGCTTTACCATCTGAGAAAATAAAGAACCTCATCCACAACTACCACAAAAGACTTCAAGCTGTCATTGATGTTAGAGGGGGCAATAGACTGTATTAAGAACTGGGGTATGTGAACTTTTGATCAGGGTTATTTGGATGTTTTTTGGTTGTCATTAAGATTTAAAAAGAGAAAACACAGTAGTTTGACAATAAATGGCTTCACCCAACCAATAACCATGAGTGGAGAAAAAGTTTTTTTTGTTATCATTCATAATTCATATTCTCTGAAACAAGGCCAAGAAAGGGAAAATTCTGCCGGAGTATGTAAACTTTTGAGCACAACTGTATATATATAGAGTACAGACCAAAAGTTTGGACACACCTTCTCATTTAAAGATTTTTTCTATATTTTCATGACTATGAAAATTGTACATTCACACTGAAGGCATCAAAACTATGAATTAACACATGTGGAATTATATACTTAACAAAAAAGTGTGAAACAACTGAAAATATGTCTTATATTCTAGGTTCTTCAAAGTAGCCACCTTTTGCTTTGATGTCTGCTTTGCACACTCTTGGCATTCTCTTGATGAGCTTCAAGAGGTAGTCACCGGAAATGGTTTTCCCTTCACAGGTGTGCCCTGTCAGGTTTAATAAGTGGGATTTCTTGCCTTATAAATGGGGTTGGGACCATCAGTTGTGTTGTTCAGAAGTCTGGTGAATACACAGCTGATAGTCCTACTGAATAGACTGTTAGAATTTGTATTATGGAAAGAAAAAAGCAGCTAAGTAAAGAAAAACGAGTGGCCATCATTACTTTAAGAAATGAAGGTCAGTCAGTCCGAAAAATTGGGAAAACTTTGAAAGTGTCCCCAAGTGCAGTTGCAAAAACCATCAAGCGCTACAAAGAAACTGGCTCACATGAGTACCGCCCCAGGAAAGGAAGACCAAGAGTCACCTCTGCTTCTGAGGATAAGTTTATCCGAGTCACCAGCCTCAGAAATCGCAGGTTAACAGCAGCTCAGATTAGAGACCAGGTCAATGCCACACAGAGTTCTAGCAGCAGACACATCTCTACAACAACTGTTAAGAGGAGACTTTGTGCAGCAGGCCTTCATGGTAAAATAGCTGCTGGGAAACCACTGCTAAGGACAGGCAACAAGCAGAAGAGACTTGTTTGGGCTAAAGAACACAAGGAATGGACATTAGACCAGTGGAAATCTGTGCTTTGGTCTGATGAGTCCAAATTTGAGATCTTTGGTTCCAACCACCGTGTCTTTGTGCGACGCAGAAAAGGTGAACGGATGGACTCTACATGCCTGGTTCCCACCGTGAGGCATGGAGGAGGAGGTGTGATGGTGTGGGGGTGCTTTGCTGGTGACACTATTGGGGCTTTATTCAGAATTGAAGGCATACTGAACCAGCATGGCTACCACAGCATCTTGCAGCGGCATGCTATTCCATCCGGTTTGTGTTTAGTTGGACCATCATTTATTTTTCAACAGGACAATGACCCCAAACACACCTCCAGGCTGTGTAAGGGCTATTTGACCAAGAAGGTGAGTGATGGGGTGCTACGCCAGATGACCTGGCCTCCACAGTCACCAGGCCTGAAACCAATCGAGATGGTTTGGGGTGAGCTGGACCGCAGAGTGAAGGCAAAAGGGCCAACAAGTGCTAAGCATCTCTGGGAACTCCTTCAAGATTGTTGGAAGACCATTTCTGGTGACTACCTCTTGAAGCTCATCAAGAGAATGCCAAGAGTGTGCAAAGCAGTCATCAAAGCAAAAGGTGGCTACTTTGAAGAACCTAGAATATAAGACATATTTTCAGTTGTTTCACACTTTTTTGTTAAGTATATAATTCCACATGTGTTAATTCATAGTTTTGATGCCTTCAGTGTGAATGTACAATTTTTAAAGTTATGAAAATACAGAAAAATCTTTAAATGAGAAGGGGTGTCCAAACTTTTGGTCTGTACTGTATACATATATATATATATGCATCGGGTATTCTAGAATATGTATGCGGCTGACCGGACGCAATCAGCAGAGCGTTGTTTAAATTTGGTGCCAAAATCGCTGATTGGTCGCGGCCGGCAACCGCGACCAATCAGCAAAGCCGTGTTTAAATTTGGCGGCAATATCGGTGATTGGTTGTGGGCGGCGGCCGCGACCAATCAGCGAACCGTGTTAGTGAGGACCGGAGAGCGTGTTTAAATTTGGCGCCAATAATGCTGATTGGTTGCGGCTGGTCATGTCCCGGCTGCATCGCCGCTGACCTCCATGCGGCAGATGAGCCGCTAACGGCTGCCATCTTTTTCTGAGATCCCACGTCGCTGATTGGCTGCGGCCGGACCAATCAGCGACGCGGGATTTCCTGAACAGAAGGACAGACAGACGGGATAAGACGATTATATATATTAGATAGATATATATATAGATATATATATATATACATATACACACATACATATATATATGTACGGTATGTATACATACCTACATATATTATAGACTGGTATTGTTGCCTTTAAAGTGTCATCAGAAAATGACCTATTGTATAAATCAAGTTTTTGTGTTTCATGTACTTTTGGTATCATGATCTTTATTTAATAAATAAATGTTGGTAATCTTGCAATTATCACACTGGCCACTGGGGCTATTTTAGAATCATACTTACTGTCCTTACAGGAGTTTGTAGCAGTTTCCTTATCATCACAGACATAATTACAATTACTCATAACAGCTGTATACAAAGCTGATAACACAATATCCACCATTCACAATAGGCAATGTCACAGCTCACCTCCTCCTCCTGTACAATGACTGGTAACACCTCTATATACAGTAGATAACACAGGATCCACTATACACAATAGGTGATGTCACAGCTCACCTCCTCCTCCTCCTGTACAATGACTGATAACACCTCTATATATAGTAGATAATGTAGGATCCATCATTCACAATAGGTGATGTCACAGCTCACCTCCTCCTCCTGAACAATGACTGATAATACCTCTATATACAGTAGACAACACAGGATCCACCATTCACAATAGGTGATGTCACAGCTCACCTCCTCCCCTCACAGTCACCTTTTCCCATGCTCATTAGATGCTTTAGTACAAAAGATAGGTGGTCTGACTATTGTGTCTCACATATATGTAGATCTCCTGAAACAGGAAGTTAGGGTCTAAAAAAAGCCCCCGTGTCAGATGTGAAAATTGGAAGATTTCTATTTTTAATAAAGATCGTAATAATATTTAAAAAATAAAAAAAAAAATAAAAAAAATTACAATTATCATAAAAATCTGATACAAACAACAGGTCACTTTCTGATGACAGATCCCTTTAAGCTTAGGGCTCTATAGAGTGATGGCAGTGCTAGAATAACAGATCCAGCGTTTTTTGGGCGAACCGCAAGTGATCATACATAACATTTTCCCCTTACTGTGACTATTGCACCCCGAAAAGCCCAAGTCTAATTGCCACCAAATTGTTATAACTGGTTAAAGGGACATTCAAGCCATGGACGACCCGGTTGTGCATCACAGTGGCCAGTCTCTCTGTACCCCTCTACTCCGTACCCCACCGCTGCGTACATCGCCGCTCTGTGCCCCGCCACTCTGTACATCTCCGCTTTGTGCCCCGAAGCTCTGTACATTGCCACTCTGTACATCGCCACTCTGTGCCCTGCCACTCTGTAGATCGCCACTCTGTACCCCGCCGCTCCGTACCCCTCCGCTCTGTGCCTCGCCGTTCCGTACCCCGCTGCTCTGTACATCGCCACTCTGTGCCACTCCACTCTGTACCCCTCCGCTCCGTACCCCCCCGCTCTGTACATCGCCGCTTTGTACGCCGCCGCTCTATGCCCCTCCGCTCTGTCCCCCGCCGCTGTGCTCCTCCACTCTATACCCCGCCGCTATGTAACCCTCCGCCCTGTACCCCACCGCTGTGCTCCTCCACTCTATACCCCGCTGCTATGTACCCCTCCGCCCTGACCCCCTCAGCTCTGTAACCCTCGGCCCTGTACCCCTCCGCTCTGTCCCCCTCCATTCTGTACCCCGCCACCCTGTACCCGTCCCCCTCCGCCCTGTACCCCTCCCCTCTGTACCCCGCAACCGTGTACCCCTCCCCTCTGTACCCCTCCGTTCTGTACTCCGACGCTCTGTGCCCCTCCACTCTATACCCCGCCGCTATGTACCCAGGGCTCCCCAAAGTACCCCTCCGCCCTGTCCCCTTCCATTCGGTACCCCTCCGCCCTGTCCCCCTGAGCTCTGTACCCCATCGCTCTGTGCCCCTCCACTCTATACCCTGCCGCTATGTACCCCTCCCCTCTGTATCCCTCCGCTCTGTACCCCTCCGCCCTGTACCCCTTCACTGTCCCCCTCCGTTCTGTACCCTGCCACCATGTACCCCTCTGCTGTCCCCCTCCATGTCCCCCGCCGCCCTGTACCCCGCCGCTCTGTGCCCCTCCATTCTATACCCCACCGCTATGTACCCCTCCCCTCTGTACCTCTCCGCCCTGTCCCCCTCTTTTCTGTACCCTTCTGCTCTGTACCCCTCCGCCCTGTCCCCCTCCGTTCTGTACCCCGCCACCCTGTACCCCTCCGCTCTGTCCCCCGCCGCCTTGTACCCCGCCACTCTGTGCCCCGCCACTCTGTGCCCCTCCGCCCTGTCCCCTTCCATTCGGTACCCCTCCGCCCTGTCCCCCTGAGCTCTGTACCCCATCGCTCTGTGCCCCTCCACTCTATACCCTGCCGCTATGTACCCCTCCCCTCTGTATCCCTCCGCTCTGTACCCCTCCGCCCTGTACCCCTTCACTGTCCCCCTCCGTTCTGTACCCTGCCACCATGTACCCCTCTGCTGTCCCCCTCCATGTCCCCCGCCGCTCTGTGCCCCTCCATTCTATACCCCACCGCTATGTACCCCTCCCCTCTGTACCTCTCCGCCCTGTCCCCCTTTTCTGTACCCTTCTGCTCTGTATCCCTCCGCCCTGTCCCCCTCCGTTCTGTACCCCGCCACCCTGTACCCCTCCGCTCTGTCCCCCTCCGCCCTGTCCCCCGCCGCTGTGCCCCTCCACTCTATACCCCATCGCTATGTCCCCCTCTTTTCTCTACCCTTCTGCTCTGTCCCCCTCCGCCTGTCCCCCTCCGCCCTGTCCGCGTCCGCCCTGTCCGCGTCCGCCCTGTCCCCCTCCGCCCTGTGCCCCTCCGCCCTGTGCCCCTCCACCCTGTCCCCCTCCACCCTGTCCCCCTCCGCCCTGTCCCCCTCCGCCCTGTACACAATGTATCAGGTTTTCACGGCGTTCTATGAAATCCATCACTGCACATCTTTATCAGGAGTGACTGCTTTATTTGTTCTTCCCCTTGATCCGGCGCGTCTCGTCGTTCCCGAGGAGGCAGGACTCCCGCTATCACACACGTGTTCTCTGTAATGGGACTTGTCATGCCTGCAGGTGGTGAGGGAATAAGAGCTGGATACGCTTCTTCCTGGATTTCCTGGCTGAATCTAGCAGACACGCTGATCTGGATCTATCCGTGATTTCCCAGAATTGCGGCCCTCTGTACCTCTCCGCCCTGTCCCCCTCTTTTCTGTACCCTTCTGCTCTGTACCCCTCCGCCCTGTCCCCCTCCGTTCTGTACCCCGCCACCCTGTACCCCTCCGCTCTGTCCCCCGCCGCCCTGTCCCCCGCCGCCTTGTACCCCGCCACTCTGTGCCCCGCCACTCTGTGCCCCTCCACTATGTACCCCTCCCCTCTGTACCTCTCCGCCCTGTCCCCCTTTTCTGTACCCTTCTGCTCTGTATCCCTCCGCCCTGTCCCCCTCCGTTCTGTACCCCGCCACCCTGTACCCCTCCGCTCTGTCCCCCTCCGCCCTGTCCCCCGCCGCTGTGCCCCTCCACTCTATACCCTATCGCTATGTCCCCCTCTTTTCTCTACCCTTCTGCTCTGTCCCCCTCCGCCCTGTCCGCGTCCGCCCTGTCCGCGTCCGCCCTGTCCCCCTCCGCCCTGTGCCCCTCCGCCCTGTGCCCCTCCGCCCTGTGCCCCTCCACCCTGTCCCCCTCCACCCTGTCCCCCTCCGCCCTGTACACAATGTATCAGGTTTTCACGGCGTTCTATGAAATCCATCACTGCACATCTTTATCAGGAGTGACTGCTTTATTTGTTCTTCCCCTTGATCCGGCGCGTCTCGTCGTTCCCGAGGAGGCAGGACTCCCGCTATCACACACGTGTTCTCTGTAATGGGACTTGTCATGCCTGCAGGTGGTGAGGGAATAAGAGCTGGATACGCTTCTTCCTGGATTTCCTGGCTGAATCTAGCAGACACGCTGATCTGGATCTATCCGTGATTTCCCAGAATTGCGGCTCTCGGATAATTCCTGCTGATCGGGGATTTGGCTTCTATTAGTTTGGTGACTCTGAGATAACCGGCAATACAAAGCAACATGTGCCGGATACTTGTCTGCAGACTTCAACTTTTTAAAGGGCTATTACACCTTAAAATGAATGACCACTTTTGCAAATGATGTCTGACATTCTGCGCTCTTATTTGTCAAACTGCAAAGTTATCAGCATTTATTGGAAAGATTCAGAGCTGAAATCTCCTGCTGCTTCAGTGACTGCACAAAGCTTCCTATGGTAATTTGGATTCTTAGTGTCATCTGATGTACTACAAGGAAAACTAACTCCCCTCCCCCTCATTATCAAAGCTCAGCTAACAGATTCCAAAAACATCCAGCAGAGTTCTGAGTATTCTATTATACTTCAGAGCTGAACTCAAAATTCTGCTATTTCTATTCCTGTAGAATTAGTAACAATTAGGAATAACTACAGCAGTAGCTATCACATTTCTTTAAAAGCAAAGAATGAGAATAATTTTACCAAGACGGAAACAAATATTGCAATTCCCCGGCTCCAAGATGACTGTCTGTTACCCAGGACAATAAAGTAAAGAGCAATGTAATTGTAAGAGTAAATGGGGAATATGCATTGAGTGAGAGTGGAGGGGAAAGTTTCCAATAATGTCCTCCAAAATACAAAAGTTTTGTTTGTAAAACCAATGATGGAGAAAGTTTATTTCAGAAATTCCCTGCACAGTCCCGACACTGTATAGAGATCTATGTGGAGATGCGGGCGGCCTGGAGCCTTCCATTGTCCATTGCTGACCCCCTGCTATTTGCACAGACGGGGAGCCCAGCCTTTCCCATGTTACTCTGTAGTCCCAGAACCTAACAAGCCCCGGATTCCCCATGAGAAAGCCAAATATGTGTCTTCTGCAGCAAATAATCCAGTAAGGGCAAATACAAAAACTGTTCTTTTTACAGACCCATTAGACATGTCTCCATTTTTTTTAATCAGACGTTCATTCTGCAAATGAAATAAGGAAAGTGAATACCGATCAGTGGTCCGTCCATAGAAAAAGGGACAGCACACAGACTACAAACACTGAAGAGTGCAGGCGCCCTGGGTACAAGCATTCCCGCTGACTGTCTCCTGGACTCTGAATGACGTTGTCCGTCCTCCCATCAAACTCAATGACTGGCAGCGACCCGCTCCCCACATCTGCCCAGAAAGTTACACAATTCAATACCCCCCTCTCCGTGAGATGAAGAACATACGAGCGCACCGTCGCGCGGCATTCTGAGACACAGCGGGACTCCGACATCGAGAGCCACTGGTGGGATGGGACAATGTGCGCGGAATTAGGGAGCAGAAGACGAGTGGATGGGACTCATCAGAGAAGAGCTGACGTCTGAGAACAATATCGCACGGTTAAGACGTGGGCACAAAGCTGTGGGGGATGGAGATACGGGGGAAATTTGGAAGAAAGCAGCAGTAGGGCTCCTCTCTTATATTCATGTTGCTATGGTACAGGAATGACAAGGAGGACGTCTCATCACCATCTGCTGCATTCAGTCTGCCCCATAAACAATCCGGGAAGTTACAGACTCTAGAACTTCTCCAAAAATTATAAAAGAAAGATCCAATAGGATACAAAAACTAAAATCCATCATAAGGTAAAACAGAGTAAACAAAACATAGAGGACTAACTAAAGTCACTAAGAAGAGGTAAAGAGCAATAAAAAACACAAACTAATAAAACTCAGGAATGAAGCTCCTATAATACTGCCCCCTATGTACAAGAATATAGCTACTATAATACTGCCCCCTATGTACAAGAATATAACTACTATAATACTGCCCCCTATGTACAAGAATATAACTACTATAATACAGCCCCCCATGTACAAGAATATAACTACTATAATACTGCCCCTATGTACAAGAATATAACTACTATAATACTGCCCCCTATGTACAAGAATATAACTACTATAATACAGCCCCCCATGTACAAGAATATAACTACTATAATACTGTCCCTATGTACAAGAATATAACTACTATAATACTGCCCCCTATCTACAAGAATATAACTACTATAATACAGCCCCCCATGTACAAGAATATAACTACTATAATACTGCCCCCTATGTACAAGAATATAACTACTATAATACTGCCCCCTATGTACAAGAATATAACCACTATAATACTGCCCCCTATGTACAAGAATATAACTACTATAATACTGCTCCTATGTACAGGAATATAACAACTATAATACTGCCCCCTATGTACAAGGATATAACTACTATAATACTGCCCCCTATGTACAAGTACATAACTACTATAATACTGCCCCCTATGTACAGGAATATAACTACTATAATACTGCCTCCTATGAACAAGAATATAACTACTATAATACTGCCCCCTATGTACAAGTACATAACTACTATAATGCTGCCCCCTATGTACAAGTACATAACTACTATAATACTGTCCCCTATGTACAAAAATATAACTACTATAATACTGCCCCCTATGTACAAGAATATAACTACTATAATACTGCCACTATGTACAAGAATATAACTACGATAATACTACCCCCTATGTACAAGAATATAACTACTATAATACTGCTCCTATGTACAAGAATATAACTACTATAATACTGCCCCCTATGTACAAGAATATAACTACTATAATACTGCTCCTATGTACAAGAATATAACTACTATAACACTGCCTCCTATATACAAGAATATAACTACTATAATACTGCCCCTATGTACAAGAATATAACTACGATAATACTACCCCCTATGTACAAGAATATAACTACTATAATACTGCTCCTATGTACAAGAATATAACTACTATAATACTGCCCCCTATGTACAAGAATATAACTACTATAATACTGCTCCTATGTACAAGAATATAACTACTATAACACTGCCTCCTATATACAAGAATATAACAACTATAATACTGCCCCCTATGTACAAGAATATAACTACTATAACACTGCCCCTATGTACAAGAATATAACTACTATAATACAGCCCTCCATGTACAAGAATATCACTACTATAATAATGCCCGTATGTACAAGAATATAACTACTATAATGATCTATTTAAAACTGACAACCAAATATTACAGAATAATTACATTAAAATCACAAAATAATAAATATTAGAGAAAATAAATACTGTGTTGTTACATCACTTACACAATAATATTAGATAACATTAATAAATCCCGCCACATGAATGTTCCTCCAGTTCACATTACCTGAGTTAATCTTTATGTCCTTCTTATACACTGACTTGAGACTTTCCAGGATCTTATACCTGACAGTATCACAGGACAGGACCTCCTTATTGATGAGCAGGCAGCACCGTGCACACCACAGATGATAGATGGTCACCACATTTATTACATATAGTGAGCTTCGGTTATACGCCCTGAGCTCAGGCTGGAAGTCTCCGTACAGCAGCTGACCATACGACTGTCCCACCAGGTGCGGTAACTTTAGGGACAAGGACACACACTCCCATACCTGCATACTGAAGGGACACTCTAGAAGCAGATGCTCCATAGTCTCCTGTATATGGGGGCACTCTTCTCTAGGACAGGATCTGTCTGATACATTCCTGCACTTTAGGTTATCTCTGACGTACATCTTACCATGGAGCCCCAGCCACGCCACATCTCTCATATGAGGGGGAACTCTGGGATCTAGTACGTTTTTTGCAGCCTGTTTTACATCTAGACTTGGGGCGCCCCTCAATTGAACATGGACACTAAAGTGAGATGACAGCACGTTCTTATACAACTCCTTCCTACTGAGCTGCTTGACGTCCTCATACAGGATCCTCCATCTAATAACCTTACTTATTACATGGACACCATACCAAGAAACATTATTCTTTAGTCGTCCTGAGATTCTCTTGATGGGGTCCCCTACCGACCACACGGACACAAACTGCTGGATCTGACTCTTAAACAAACAAGACCATGGCGTCTTCTCTGAATTCTTACAAAAAGAGAAATTCTTCATAAGAAACATGAGATTAAAGAAGAGCTCAGGACAGGGCATGGAGAGACCACCCTCCTTATGGGGGAGATAGACAATGTTTCTCTCCTGACCACATTCACTCTGTTACCCCACAAGAAGTAAAAGAAGACATTGGTAAGTCTGGGGAGTAACGCATCGGGCACAGGGAACACCACACTGATATAGAGGAAGAGCGGGAGCAGGAAGGTCTTCAGCAGGCGGACCTTCTCCAGATACGTCAGCTTCCAGTGTCTCCAGCTCTGCACCTTCTGCTCACACACCACCAGCTTCTCCTCCCAGTTCACCTTCCCATCATCTACAGCTCCAAACACTACTCCCAAAATCTTTATCTGACCCTGAACTGTTCTGAAGGGCACAGAGAAGACATCACTGTCACCCCCCAACCACAACGCATCGCTCTTCTCCATGTTCACAGAGGAGTTAGACACATTGGAGAAGGCTGTGATCTCCTGCTGTAGAGCCGCACAGTCATCTCTAGACGACACCACCACCGACACGTCATCCGCATAGGCGCAGAACTTTACATCCTCCACTATACTCTGCAGGCAACACCTCAGCCCTGTGAAACCTCTATGATCCTGCACTTTTCTGAGGAAAGGATCCAGACTGAAAACATACAACAATAGGCTGAGAGGACAGCCCTGCCTCACCCCTGACATGATCCTGAAGGGCTCGGTCAAGTGACCATTAATCAGCGGCAGGCTTACAGCCTCCTTATACACAACCTGCAGCCACTGCACAAACCGCAGCGGGAGGCCATAGTGTAACAACACCTGGTACAGGTAGTCATGATGGACTCTATCAAAGGCTTTACACTGGTCTAAGCCCACAATATACGCCCCCACATTGTGCTGCTTAATGTACGTCACAGCTTCTCTCACCAGCAGCAATGAGTCCTCTATCGTCCGACCCTTCACACCACACGTCTGGTTGGCGATGATCAGCTCACCCGCCACCTCGCTCAGCCGATAATACAAGATCTTGGCCAGGATTTTATAGTCAGTGTTTAGCAAAGACAGTGGACGCCAGTTCTTTACATCTTTTAGATTTCCCTTCTTTGCTAAGAGAACCAGAACAGATCTATACTGGGACTGTAGGAGCTTCCCTGCAGAGAGGCAATCATTATAGACCTGCACCAGGTCCGGAGCCAACAAGTCCCTGAACTCTTTGTAAAACTCGCTGGTCAGGCCGTCCAGTCCTGGGCTCTTGTTGGCCTTTAAGGAGTCAATGCTCCTCTTCACCTCATCCTCAGTTATGGGATCGGCCATACTATCTGCCTGCACCAGGTCTAACGTTGGTAGGGACATGCCCTTCAGATAGGCTTTAATGTCATCCTTATCAATATGAGCCCCTTTATACAGATCTCTATAATAATCCCCAATGATCCTGTGGACTTTCTCCGGCTCTGACTGCTCCACCCCATTCTCATCTAACAAGCCAATGATCAGCTTCTTACTGACCCTGTTCTTACATGCAATAAAGGGATCTGGATTATGGACGCCCCAACTATCAAACCGTCCCTCCGCCTTGAGAGACTTGAGGCGATCGTACTGCAGCTCCCTCATCCGCTGCTTTATATGGCTGACGCTCCGTCCGACCACCTCCTCACCACCATTCATCCTGCTGTATAGCCGGCTGAGGTGCAGTCTCAGGGCTGTGTATCTCATATAATCCATATTACTACGTCTCCTGGCTGCTCGTATAATAAACTGCTTGATGTCACTCTTCATGATCTCCCACCACTCAGCTGTGTCATCACACATACACTGGGTGGTCCTACGTTCATTATAGAATGTGGTGAAGGCCTCTCTGAACCGAGGATCTTGGACCACAGAGCTGTTCACCTTCCAGTACCCCTTTCCACAGACCACAGCTTGGGCCAGATCCAGCGTCACACTCACCATACAATGGTCCGAATACTCCAGGGGGCTGATCCTGTACTGAGAGCATCTCACCTCCCTCTTTATATACACCCGGTCTATCCTACTGGCATTACCACCCTTATGGTAAGTGTACGTCTTACTGGTATGATGAGACCCATAGGGGTCTACTAGGTGGGCCTGCTGGACTATATTATTAAAGAACGTCTCATCATATCTTAGTTGCTTATGACTACTGGATCTGTCCACATTACAGGACACATTATTAAAGTCCCCACACAATATAAATACTTTAGATGTAAAGCAATATGGTTTCATGTGGTCAAATAGTTCCCTCCGCTCTTTCCTGGTCTGCGGAGCATAAATGTTTATCGCTCTATAATGGATGGAGTCCAATGTAAAGTCCAGCATCAGACAGCGACCCGGACAGATCTCCAGGACTCTGTCCACCTGGACATTCATGGTATTAAAGAGGACCCCCACACCGTCATTTCTCTCCAGACCGAAGGACCAGTATGACGGCCCAAGTCTCCAGTCTCTCTTAGCAGCATACACATGGGCATTGCTCTTCAGATACGTCTCCTGCAAGAAGAAGACGTCAGATCTCTCGTCAGACAGACGCTGGTAAATCGCCTGGCGCCGGCTCACAGTCCTCACACTGTTCACATTAATGGAGTTTATTCTCAGCCGCATCCTGATCACTTAGACTTTTTAGTCTTCTTCCTCCTTCCACTGCTGTCACCTGTAGTGCCCCATCTCTTTGTGGACACGGGAGGGTCAGGATCCACCTCATCAGAGACGTTTTCTAGGACGCATGAAGGACTTTGCTCCATTTGTGCCTCTTCTTCTTGGTCGTCTTTTCCCAGCACATTGTAACGTCCAGGACTTATCGCCAGCACTGGAGGCTCAGAGGTTTTCTGTACTGTTGTGACTTTTCTGGTGGGATCCACAGATGCATTTTTTCTTTTTACGGTCACAAAGCCTTCCTCATCCACACTGGACAGTGCAGGCGGACTAACTGCTTCCACAGATGTACTGGGCTGATGTTTGGATGGTTTGGTGGCAGGCTTTCTGGACACCTTAGGCCTCTCTTTAACAATTGGCATTTTAGTCCCTACTTTAGTGGCTGATCGAAGCTTAGGTCTTACTATAGTGGCTGATGGCGGTTTAGGTCTTTCTTTAGCGGCTGGTGGGCCTTTAGATGGTTCTTCAGTCGCTGGTGATCCTAGTAGTGCAGCATCCGTTAATACATGAGACTCTGGAGCAGGTTCACTGATACTGTGACTTCTGTCCTCATCCATACCAGATTCTGGGACAACATCAGAACCTCTGGTGACATCTTCCTGAATAACTTCTGAGGAGGTCTGGCCATTATATTTATTGTGTTCTGCATGCCAGCAATCCCGGAACGTATGCCCTGGTTCTGAGCACAGATTACAGATGACGGGTCCTGTGCATTTGTCCTTTGTATGACCTGACTGTCCACATAATGAGCATGTGATACGAGAGCAGTTTATGGCGAGATGCCGGCCCCCACATCTATGGCACAGACGTGGCTGACCAGGGTAGTAGCAGATCCCCCTCTCTAAGCCCAGGTAGAAGGAGTGCGGCAGATGTCTGGTCACACCGCTCTCTTGTATCAGCTGGATTTTCACTGTATATCCTCCATTCCATATCTGCTCCTCATCATAGATCTTGTCAGGATGACTTCTCACTATGCACTGCCGGTTCAGCCAGTGCTGCAGATCCGCCACCGCCACCACCTCAGACTGGAACAGGACAGTGGCCGTTATCTCCTGCGGCTTAGACAGCTGGATACAATGGAGGTGATCCCAGATCTCATCTTCTGTGGTGTCATTATAGATGTTCCAGAACAGATCCAGATCACACTGGAGCTTAAAGCTGATGTCATAGATCCTGCTGGATGGGATATGGATCAGAGCGTAGACCTCAGACGCATTGAACTTCATGAAGTCTTTTAGGAGAACTTTCCCAATGTAAATTCTAGATGGGATGTTCTCCTCTGGTCCTGTATATTTTATCCTTACTGCGTTTCTCCTCTGAGGCGGGGGGTTCACTGGTCTGGTGACGTTAGAAAACAGTCTCCTGAACTGATGGTCAGCAGATGGGTCAGTGCCGGAGCTTTCACCAGCCGCAGATGGGTCAGTGCCGGAGCTTTCACCAGCCGCAGATGGATCAGTGCTGGAAATCTCCACCGCTGCTGGAGGATTAGTGCTGGAGCTCTCCCTAGCTCCATGATTACTGACACCTGACTGTGCTGCAACAACACCCAGATCTACTACTGATGGTTGCACAGTATTGTCTCCATTCACTGACATGGAGGGTTCAGAGTCCATTACCACTGCAGTGTGGTCTCCACCCGCTGACATACATGACATAGAGTCCATCACCACTGATTGCTGCACAGTATTGTCTCCATTCACTGACATGGAGGGCTCAGAGTCCATTACCACTGCAGTGTGGTCTCCATCCGCTGACATACATGACATAGAGTCCATTACCACTGATTGCTGCACAGTATTATCTCCATTCACTGACATGGAGGGTTCAGAGTCCATTATAATATTTGTATTATCTGTTGCAGACAGACATTCACTAGCACCAGTGAGCGGGGTCTCACTCACAGCGCTGAGGGGGGTCTCACTCACAGTATCAGTACAGGGTGCACTTTCTTTCTCACTCGCAGCAGCTGAGCTCACTTCATTGCTGCATAGAGAGGTCACTGCAGTTAACCCCTCGTTTGCTGGCACACTTTCCTCTGCAGCACTTTCTGGTGTCTCGGACCCCTCACAATGTGCCCCTGATATCAGCGCTGCACTTCTCATTGGGCTTCCTTGCTCCACAATGCTGTACACAGTTTTATATTTAATGTCCTTATTCCCTATGAAGCGTTTTCTGCTCACAGTCTGGGATCTGGATTCCTTCTTTTTCTCTTTAGCCCAAGTCTCCTTTCTGGGCGCAGAGATTAAACCTTTCTCCAGTTTTTCTTTCCTGATCGGCAGCTCTCGGCTGCAATCATCCAGACACTCGCACTTCATCAGCTTTACCTTAGGATCAGTCTCTTTCTTAATTTCTTCTTTTAGTTTGCTGATATGCAATTCCAGCTTAAATATACTTTGCCTTGTAACTTTAGCATTTAATCCTCCAACATAACAAGCAGATTTAGAAGACTCACCAGCCACCATCTCCAGCTTTCCATTACCATCAGGTGCAGGCTGCAGGCCAGACTCCAGACCAGGGGCTTTCCCTGGATCATCAGCCCAGCTCCCCTCCCCTCCACCTGGGTCAGAAGCCTCCGCCCTGCTGAGAGCTCTCAAGCACACGTCTATCCTCTCCTATGGACAAGAATAGAACTACTATAATACTGCCCCCTATGTACAAGAATATAACTACTATAATACTGCCCCCTATGTACTAGAATATAACTACTATAACACTGCCCCCTATGTACAAGAATATAACTAATATAATACAGCCCCCTATGTACAAGAATATAACTACTATAATACTGCCCCTATGTACAAGAATATAACTACTATAATACAGCCCCCCTATGTACAAGAATATAACTACTATAATAATGCCCCTATGTACAAGAATATAACAACTATAATACTGCTCTGATGTACAAGAATATAACTACTATAATACTGCCTCCTATGTACAAGAATATAACTACTATAATACTGCCCCCTATGTACATGTATATATCTACTATAATACCGCTCTCTATGTACAAGAATATAACTACTATAATACTGCCCCTATGTACAAGAATATAACTACTATAATACTGCCCCTATGTACAAGAATATAACTACTATAATACTGCCGCTATGTACAAGAATTTAACTACTATAATACGGCTCCTATGTACAACAATATGACTACTATAATACTGCTCCTATGTACAAGAATATAAATACTATAATACTGCTCCCTACGTACAAGAATATAGCTACTAAAATACTGCTCCTATACACAAGAATGTAACTACTATAATACTGACCCGTATGAACAAGAATCTAACTACTATAATACTACTCCTATATACAAGAATATAACTACTGTAATACTGCACCATTGTACAAGAATATAACTACTATAATATTGCCCCTATGTACAAGAATCTAACTACTATAATACTGCTCCTGTATACAAGAATATAACTACTATAATACTGCCCCTATGTACAAGAATCTAACTACTATAATACTGCTCCTATATACAAGAATATAACTACTGTAATACTGCACCATTATACAAGAATATAACTACTATAATACTGCCCCCTTTGCACAAGAATATAAGTACTATAATACTGCCCCTAAGAACAAGAATATAAATACTATAATACTGCCCCCTACATACAGGAATATAGCTACAATAATACTACTCCTATACATAAGAATATAACTACTATAATACTGCCCCCTATGTACAAGAATAGAACTACTATAATACTGCTCCTATGTACAAGAATATAACTACTATAATACTGCTCTCTATGTACAAGAATATAACTAATATAATACTGCCCCTATGTACAAGAATATAACTACTATAATACTGCTCCTATGTACAAGAATATAACTACTATAATACTGCTCTTATGTACAAGAATATAACTACTATAATACTGCCCCCTATGTACATGTATATATCTACCATAATACCGCTCTCTATGTACAAGAATATAACTACTATAATACTGCCCCTATGTACAAGAATATAACTACTATAATACTGCTCCTATGTACAAGAATATGACTACTATAATACTGCTCCTATGTACAAGAATATAACTACTATAATACTGCCCCCTATGTACATGTATATATCTACCATAATACCGCTCTCTATGTAAAAGAATATATCTACTATAATACAGCCCCTATGTACAAGAATATAACTACTATAATACTGCTCCTATGTACAAGAATATGACTACTATAATACTGCTCCTATGTACAAGAATATAAATACTATAATACTGCCCCCTATGTACAAGAATATAACTACTATAATACTGCCCCCTATGTACATGTATATATCTACCATAATACCGCTCTCTATGTACAAGAATATAACTACTATAATACTGCCCCTATGTACAAGAATATCACTACTATAATACTGCTCCTATATACAAGAATATAAATACTATAATACTGCCCCTATGTACAAGAATATAACTACTATAATACTGCTCCTATGTACAAGAACATAAATACTATAATATTGCCCCCTAAGTACTAGAATATAGCTACTATAATACTGCTTCTATACACAAGAATATAACTACTATAATACTTCCCCTTTGTACAAGTATATAACTACTATAATACTGCTCCTATATACAAGAATATAACTACTGTAATACTGCCCCTTTGTACAAGAATATAACTACTATAATACTGCCCCTATGTACGAGAATATAACTACTATAATACTGCCCCTATGTACAAGAATATAACTACTATAATACAGCCCCTATGAACAAGAATATAACTACTATAATACTGCCCCTATGTAGAAGGATATAACTACTCTAATACTGCCCCCTATGTACAAGAATATAACTACTATAATACTGTCCCTATGTACAAGAATATAACTACTATAATACTGCCCCATATGTACAAGAATATAACTACTGTAATACTACTCCTATGTACAAGAATACAACTATTATAATACTGCCCCTATATACAAGAATATAACTACTATAATACTCCCAGTATGTACAAGAATATAACTACTATAATACTGCCCCTACGTACAAGAATATGACTACTATACTGCTGCCCCTACGTACAAGAATATAACTACTATAATGCTGCCCCCTATGTACATGAATATAACTACTATAATACTGCTCCCTATTTACAAGAATATAACTACTATAATACAGCTCCTATGTACAAGAATATAACTATATACTGCTACTATGTACAAGAATATAACTACTATACTACTGCTTCTATGTACTAGAATATGACTACTATAATACTGTTCCTACATACAATATAACGACTGTAATACTGCTCCTATATACAAGAAAATAACTACTATAACACTACCCCTATGTACAAGAATATAACTACTATAATACTGCCTCCTATGTACGAGAATATAACTACTATAATACTGCCCCCTATGTACATGAATATAACTACCATAATACCGCTCTCTATGTACAAGAATGTAAGTACTATAATACTGCCTCCTATGTACAATATAACTACTATAATACTGCCCTCTTTGTACAAGAATATAACTACTATAATACAGCTCCTATGTACAAGAATATAACTACTATAATACTGCTCCTATACACAAGAATATAACTACTATATTACTGCCCCGTATGTACAAGAATATAACTACTATAATACTGCTCCTATATACAAGAATATAACTACTGTAATACTGCCCCTTTGTACAAGAATATAACTACTATAATACTGCTACTATATACAAGAATATAACTACTATAATACTGCCCCTATGTACAAGAATATAACTACTATAATACTGCCCCTTTGTACAAGAATAACTACTATAATAATGCCCCTACATACAAGAATATAACTCCTATAATACTGCCCCTACGTACAAGAATATAACTACTATAATGCTGGCCCCCATGTACATGAATATAACTACTATAATACTGCTTCTTATGTACAAGAATATAACTACTATAATACTGCTCCTATGTACAAGAATATAACTACTATAATACTGCTTCTATGTACTAGAATATGACTACTATAATACTGCTTCTATGTACAAGAATATAACTACTATAATACTGCTCCTATGTACAAGAATATAACTACTATAATACCTCTCCTATGTACAAGAATATAACTACTATAATACTGCTCCTATGTACAAGAATATTACTATTATAATACTGCTTCTATGTACAAGAATACAACTACTATAATGCTGCCCCCTATGTACATGAATATAACTACTATAATACTGCTCCCTATGTACGAGAATATAACTACTATAATACAACTCCTATGTACAAGAATATAACTACTATAATACTGCCCCCTATGCACAAGAATATAACTACTATAATACTGCTCCTACAAGTATATAACTACTTGTAACATCCCTGGCGGCGTGCTTGCATGGCTTACCACCTCCCACCATGCAAGACCGCAATCATACCTATCAGGCCAGGCTGCACATTTTGCTTCAGTACCTGCTGTTTGTATGTCTCTTGTCTGCTGGCTTAGGGCGGCGGCGCTGTTACTTTCTGATTCTTAAAGCTACAGTGTGCGGAGTCCTAATGCGTCCCCAGCCTATTGCTGTGAGTCATCGGATACTTAAACCCCCTCCACCCAGTAGGAGGTGCCTGAGCAACACTTTCCATCTGTGTGTTTCTTGCAACTGAGTTGCCAGGTCCTGTCCTGTATCTAGTCTGTTTCTGCCACCCTGGGGGCTGTATAACCAGGCCTGTTACGTGTACCTGTGACTTAGTCAGTTTCCGCCACCCTGGGGGATGAATTCCCAGGCTCGTTCCTGTATCTTGTTCCTGGTTGAGATCTTGTCTGAACAGTGTCCTAGTCCATTATCTGTTTGTCTCTATGTCTGTACCTTTCCCTTTTCCTGCAGTATCTGAACCTGCACCTAACTCCAACTCGTTGTCTCTGTACTTCTGTTTGTGAGTTTTGTGTCCACTCACTGCCTCTGCCTCTGTATCTAACTCCTGTGTTCCAGCTATCTTCTTGTATTTTCCAGTCTGGTCCATGTGAACAGAGCCCTGTCCTGTCTACCGCACCTGTGGGTTTTGCTCTGCTCTGCTTGTCTACGGCACCTGCGGGTTTTGCTCTGCTCTGCTTGTCTACCGCACCTGTGGGTTTTGCTCTGCTCTGCTTGTCTACCGCACCTGTGGGTTTTGCTCTGCTCTGCTTGTCTACCGCACCTGTGGGTTTTGCTCTGCTCTGCTTGTCTACCGCACCTGTGGGTTTTGCTCTGCTCTGCTTGTCTACCGCACCTGCGGGTTTTGCTCTGCTCTGCTTGTCTACCGCACCTGCGGGTTTTGCTCTGCTTTGCTTGTCTACCGCACCTGCGGGTTTTGCTCTGCTCTGCTTGTCTACCGCATCTGCGGTTTTGCTCTGCTCTGCTTGTTTACCGCACCTGCGGGTTTTGCTCTGCTCTGCTTGTTTAAAGCATCTACGGGTTTTGCTCTGCTTTGCTTGTCTACCGCATCTGCGGGTTTTGCTCTGCTCTGCTTGTCTACCGCATCTGCGGGTTTTGCTCTGCTCTGCTTGTCTACCGCATCTGCGGGTTTTGCTCTGCTTTGCTTGTCTACCGCATCTGCGGGTTTTGCTCTGCTCTGCTTGTTTACCGCACCTGCGGGTTTTGCTCTGCTCTGCTTGTCTACCGCATCTGCGGGTTTTGCTCTGCTCTGCTTGTCTACCGCATCTACGGGTTTTGCTCTGCTCTGCTTGTTTACCGCACCTGCGGGTTTTGCTCTGCTCTGCTTGTCTACCGCATCTGCGGGTTTTGCTCTGCTCTGCTTGTCTACCACATCTGCGGGTTTTGATCTGCAAGTCTACCGCATCTGCGGGTTTTGCTCTGCTCGTCTACCGCATCTGCGGGTTTTGCTCTGTATTGCTCTTGCATCTGTACTGGTCCCTATCCTGCCTCCGTTCCTACCTGCCAGTACCCGCCTGTCTGCATGCCAGTCGTGCCTGCCAGTGCCCACCTGTCTGCATACCAGCCGTGCTTGCCAATACCCATCTGTCTGCATACCAGCTGTGCCTGCCAGTATCCACCTGTCTGTATGCCAGCCTAACCTGCCTGTTCCTGCATTCCCCAGTGTGGGTCAACAGCTGTGACCGGGGTCTGACCTAGAGTAGTACCTAGTCACTCTGCTCGGTTCCTTCCTTGTTAAAGGAGTCGACTAAGCCGCCGTGTGACCTTGGTCGGACCGAGTTGATACTTAGTTACGCCCCTCCAGGCACTCCTCGGTTCATGGTACAGTGGGATCACTAATCAGGCACACGCCACTCTGTCCGGGCGTGTGCGTAACACTACTATAATACTGCTACTATGTACAAGAATATGACTACTATAATACTGCTTCTATTTACAAGAATATAACTACTATAATACTGCCCATAATTACTATAATACTGCCCTGTATGTACAAGAATATAACTACTATAATACAGCCCCTATGTACAAGAATATAACTACTATAATATTGCCCCCTATGTACAAGAATATAACTACTATAATACTGCTCCTATGTACAAGAATATAACTACTATAATACTGCCCCTATGTACAAGAATATAACTATTATAATACTGCCCCTATATACAAGAATATAACTACTAGAATACTGCCCCGTATGTACAAGAATATAACTACTATAATACTGCCCCGTATGTACAAGCATATGACTACTATAATACTGCCCCTATGTAGAGAATATAACTGCTATAATACTGCCCCTATGTACATGAATATAACTACTATAATACTGCCCCTATGTACATGAATATAACTACTATAATACTGCTCCCTATGTACAAGAATATAACTACTATAATACTGCTCCTATGTACAAGAATATAACTACTATAATACTGCTCCTATGTACAAGAATATGACTACTATAATACTGCTTCTATGTAGAAGCTGTAGAGCGGCGGTGTTCACACCGTGCAGTAACTGAGGCAGTGACCCAAGCAAGTCCAACATAAACAGCTTTTATTCAGCAACTCACGGGTTAACAGAAAGTCCTCCGGTTCGCAGCCGGGTTAACATGAGTCCATAAACAACGGTTGCCGGGGGCAACGGCCATACCGGGCCGCTCAGAGTCTGACAGGTGCAAAGACTTCCCTGACGTGGGTTCAGCCTCCCTCAATCCTGCTGAGCTTTCCTGCTATGTTTCTAGCAGGTCCCAACACTGAACAACACTAATCCTTAGTGCAGGGTTTTTAAAGGACCTGTGGCAAGAAAACTGGAAAACCCGGGTTGGAGGGAGGAGGTCGCCCCACTGCCTCCTGTGACCTCCTCCAAGAAATGAAGGCCCTGCCGGGTTTTACTTAATCTGCCTTAGCCAGATAGCCTGACCAGGTCAATGCTCACCTTCATTCCTGCATTGCAGCCGCAGGTGAGTTTGTGATTGCAATGTACTCCAATGGATTTAATAGGTCTCTGTACACATTCTGGGGATATACAACGTCCATCGTATACGATTCCGGTCACTGCCTCACATATCCCTCCCCTCTGTTCAAACTTGTGGGCTTGAACATTTGCCACCATACAGGGTGCCCGGGACAGGGCATCCGCGTTTACTTGCAACTTCCCAGGGCGATGTTCTACAGAGAAACTGAAATTTTGCAGTGACAGGAACCACCTGGTGACTCGCGCATTCCTCTCCTTGGCATTCCTCATCCATACCAAGGGTGAGTGGTCCGTCACCAAGCGGAACTGACGCCCGAGTAAATAATAACGTAGCGATTCCAAGGCCACTTAATAGCCAAACACTCCTTCTCTACGACGCTATAGTTTTTCTCTGCCGGGACAAGTTTTCTACTCAAGTAGGTGACAGGGTGCTCTTCACCATTCACTTTTTGTGACAATACCGCCCCGAGGCCTACCTCCGAGGCATCTGTCTGTATAATGAAGGTTTCCTTGAAGTTGGGGCTGATGAGGACCGGCTGTCCACACAGAGCCAACTTCATGGACTGAAAAGCTTCTTCTGCCTGAGGGTTCCACCGAACCATTACCGATTTTTTTCCTTTCAAGAGATCGGTCAGGGCCGCCGTTCGCCCAGCAAAATTAGGTATAAACCGGCGGTAATACCCAAGGATGCCAAGGAACGCCCTCACCTGTTTTGTACTTGACGGTTTAGGCCAGTTATTTATGGCCTCAACTTTATTGATTTGGGGCTTGATAGCTCCTCAGGCTATCACATGCCCCAAATATCGGGCTTCCTCTAGCCCTATCGCACATTTTTTGGGGGTTTGCCGTTAACCCCGCGGCTCTGAGAGAATCCAGCACCGCTTGTACCTGTGATAGGTGCATATGCCAGTCGGTGCTAAAGATGATAATATCATCTAGATACGCAGACGCATACTCCTGATGAGGCTTGAGCGCTATATCCATCAACCTCTGGAATGTAGCTGGGGCCCCATGTAACCCAAAAGGTAAGACCACATAGTGGTATAGACCCTTACGGAGTTACGAAGACGGTCTTTTCCATCGCCGAATCTGTGAGAGGTACATGCCAGTAACCCTTGGTGAGATCGAGCGTGGTAAAGTATGGGCCTGCCCCAGTCTCTCAATCAGCTCGTCCACCCGGGGCATTGGATAGAGGTCAAACTTTGACACTTCATTCAATTTCCGGAAATCGTTACAGAAGCGTAGCGATCCGTCTGGTTTTGGAATCAGTACGATGGGGCTAGCCCACTCACTCCATGATTCCTCGATGACGCCTAACTGAAGCATTTGTTTTACCTTAGCCGTGATGGCTTGCCTCCGGGCTTTGGGTACCCGGTACGGTCTTATTCACACCCTTACCCCAGGTTCGGTGACAATGTCATGTTGGATAACCGTAGTCCTACCCGGTAGCTCTGAGAACACGTCGGTATTCTGCTGCACCAGCGAGCGAGCCTCCCATCGCTGCTGTTTAGTGAGAGCATCACTTATCCTGACCTCTCCCCCGGACGCATCCCTGGCTGAAGGTAGAGAACTCTCTGGCGGCATGCCCGGAGTGATGTCTGTAACTGAACACTCTCGATCTTTCGAAGGCTTTAGCAGGTTTACATGGTAAAGCTGCTCAGGTTTCCTCCTTCCGGGCTGATACACTCCCACTTTTAATTAAACCTCATATGGCCCTTGCCACTTGGCCATCAGCTTACTCTCGGCTGTGGGTACCAGTGCTAACACCCAATCGCCCTTGTTAAAAGACCTGACCGTGGCTCTTTTATTATATGTGCGCCTCTGGGCTGCCTGAGCATCTAACAGATGTTCTTTCACGATGGGCATGACCGTCGCAATCCGGTCCTGCATACTAGCCACGTATTCAATTATACTCCTATGTGGAGTCGGCTCTTGTTCCCACGTCTCTTTGGCTACGTCCAACAGACCCCTAGGGTGTCTGCCGTACAATAACTCCAAGGGAGAGAACCCTGTGGAAGCCTGGGGTACCTCACGGACGGCGAACATCAAATAGGGTAGCAACATGTCCCAATCCCTTCCGTCCCTAGAAACCACCTTTTTTAACATGGACTTGAGGGTTTTATTGAACCGTTCTACTAGCCCGTCGGTTTGAGGGTGGTACACCGAGGTGCACAATTGTTTAATTTTTAGTAATTTGCAGTGTTCCCTTGTCACTTTGAACATAAAAGGGGTCCCCTGATCCGTCAGGATCTCCTTAGGTAGTCCAAGGCGACAGAACATGGCAAACAGCTCCCGTGAAATCAGTTCTGCCGAGGTGTGGCGTAGTGGTATAGCCTCCGGGTACCGGGTAGCATAGCCAACAACCACCAGTATATGTTGGTGGCCACGGCCAGATTTTACAATGGGCCCTACCAAGTCCATTGCAATCCGTTCAAAAGGTATCTCTATCACTGGCAGAGGTACCAATGGGCTACGGAAACTTGCGGTGGGTGTGGTCAACTGACATTCGGGGCAGGATTCGCAGTACCTTTTGACCTCCGCGTAAACCCCAGGCCAAAAGAACCGCTCTTGCGTCTTTTTTACCCCTAAGTGTCCACCCAGCAGGTGTGTATGTGCCAAATCTAGAACTACCCGACGGTACGACTGAGGTACCACCAACTGTTCCACGACCTCGTCCCTGATCTTATCTATCCTATAGAGCAACTCACCGTTGACTACCATGCGGGGAAATACAGTATCTGCACCAGGCTGTTGGGCTACGCCGTTTACCTCTACCACCCTTTCCCGCGCCTGAGTCAGGGTGGGATCCTGTAGCTGAGCCGTCCCAAACGTGTCCCGGGACACCTCCAGCTCGGGGATCTATAGCGTCTCCTCGACCTCTCCTGCCAGCACCTCTAAGGGAAACCTATCGGGGTCACACTCTGTCCCTAGGTTGGACACCCCTATGGCAGGTTCATCGGGTACAGCGTCTGTAATACATTTTACCGTGGGAGAGTGGATTTTATTTTTCCACAGAGTCCAGAACAGGGGCAAGTCTCTTCCCAACACAGTCCCATAGGGAAGAATTTTTACCACCCCTACCACATGTTTTATATCTCCACATGGAGTGGACAAAACTACCTCCGCAGTTGGGTACTCTTGGAGGTCCCCATGGATACACACAACCCCAACTGGCCGTCCACTGGGGTTGTCTCCTGCCACCAGCGACCCATGTACCAGAGTCACGAGGCTCCCTGACTCCAGGAGGGCCTCCGTGGGGCACCCATTAACCAGTACCTGGCATAGTTGGAGTTCACTGTCCTGGGGGTCGGCGCTTGCTGTGCAGACGGTCTGGGCATACATTGAGACCCGGCGGCTATATCCGCAGTCCATGGGTTCCGTAGTCAGGGGACAATTAGCAACCACATGTCCCGGCCCCTGACACCGCCAGCACCTAAGGGTGGAGGTACTGTTAGGTCTTATGACAGTTTGGGAGGGAATCCGTCTCCTGCCACTCTCACTTCGAGGTTCCCAGCAGAGAGACGCGACCCCTTTCCCGACTCCTGGGTTGGCAGGGACCGGCGTGACAGCAGCGAGGGGGCAGAGTCCCGGATAAAGTCCTGAGTGGCCGAGTAGCGCGCAATCAGGCTGAACACCTGGTCGAGGGTGCCGGGGTCCCCTTGCCCCACCCAACGTTGGATAGCGGCCGGCAGAGTCCTCACCAGCCGGTCAACCACCACCCTCTCCACCATCTGGGCTGGACACAAAGTCTCAGGCTGGAGCCACCTCTTAACCAGCTGCAGGAGGTCATAAGCCTGAGACAGGGCGGGTCGGGTCTCCACATAGGCCCACGAAAACACACGCTGAGCCCTCACATATGTATTGACCCCCAGCCGGGCAAGGATCTCACCTTTGAGGCTCTGGAAGTCCTGGGCGTCCTCTCGACTTAGGCAGAAGTAGGCCTTTCGGGCATCGCCGACCAGAAACGGAGCCACCACTTCTGTCCACTGGCCGCCCGGTAGGTTTTCCCGCTCTGCTGTGCGCTCCTAAATGGTCAGGAAAGCTTCCAAGTCGTCCTCCAATCCCATCTTCCTCAAAGCTGAGCGAACCTTGTCCCAGGCCTCTCGACGTTCCAGGGCTGGCGCCGTCGGTGTCTCCCGCAAGGCAGCAATCTGTTGCAGCAACAATTCATTTGTTTGTTGCAACTGGGTGAGTACCAGCTGCTTTAACAGTTCCATTTTGCCCACGGGGTGGAACTGAAAGGTGGCAGGCCGGATTGTGGTCATGCAGCTGCCGGTGGGGTATGCCTCAGTCACAATGCCCGCATTCTCCACCAAGCTGTAGACCGGCGGTGTTCACACCGTGCAGAAACTGAGGCAGTGACCCAAGCAAGTCCAACATAAACAGCTTTTATTCAGCAACTCATGGGTAAACAGAAAGTCCTCCGGTCCGCAGCCGGGTTAACAGGAGTCCATAAACAATGGTTGCCGGGGGCAACTGCCGCGCCGGGCCGCTCAGAGCCTGACAGGTGCAGAGTCTTCCCAGGCGGGGGTTCAGCCACACTCAATCCTGCTGAGCTTTCCTGCTGTGCTCCTAGCAGGTTCCAACATAGAACAACACTAAGCCTTAATGCAGGGATTTAAAGAACCTGTGGCAAGAGCCACTGGAAAACCCGGGTTGGAGGGAGGAGGCCGCCCCACTGCCTCCTGTGACCTCCTCCAAGAAATGAAGGCCCTGCCGGGTTTTACTTAATCTGCCTTAGCCAGATAGCCTGACCAGGTCAATGCTCACCTTCATTCCTGCATTGCAGCCGCAGGTGAGTTTGTGACTGTAATGCACTCCAATGGATTTAATAGGTCTCTGTACACATTCTGGGGGATATATATCCCTCGTATACGATCCCGGTCACTGCCTCACAAAGAATATAACTACTATAATACTGCCCCCTACGTACAAGAATATAACTACTATAATACTGCCCCCTACGTACAAGAATATAACTACTATAATACTGCTCCTATGTACAAGAATATAACTACTATAATACTGCTCCTATGTACAAGAATATAACTACTATAATACTGTCCCTATGTACAATAATATAACTACTATAATACTGCCCCTATGTACAAGAATATAACTAAAATACTGCCCCGTATGTGCAAGAATATAACTACTATAATACTGCTGCTATGTACAAGAATATAACTACTATAATACTGTCCCGTATGTACAAGAATATAACTACTATAATACTGCCCCCTATGTACAAGAATATAACTACTATAATACTGTCCCGTATGTACAAGAATATAACTACTATAATACTACTCCTATGTACAAGAATGTAACTACTATAATACTGCCGCTATGTACAAGAATATAACTACTATAATACTTCTCCTATGTACAAGAATATAACTACTATAATACTTCTCCTATGTACAAGAATATAACTACTATAATACTGCCCCTATGTACAAGAATATAACTACTATAATACTGCTCCCTATGTAAAAGAATATAACTACAATAATACTGCCCCTATGTACAAGAATATAACTACTATAATACTGCTCCTGTGTACAAGAATATAACTACTATAATACTGCTCCTATGTACAAGAATATAACTACTATAATACTGCTCCTATGTACAAGAATATAACTACTATAATACTGCCCCCTATGTACAATATAACTACTATAATACTGCCCCCTATGTACAAGAATATAACTACTTTAATACTGCCCCTATGTACAAGAATATAACTCCTATAATATTGCTCCTATGTACAAGAATATAACTACTATAATACTGCTCCTATGTACAAGAATATAACTACTATAATACTGCTCCTATGTGCAAGAATATAACTACTATAATACAGCCCCTTTGTGCAAAAATATAACTACTATAATACTGCTGCTATGTACAAGAATATAACTACTATAATACTGTCCCTTTCTACAAGAATATAACTACTATAATACTGCCCCGCATGTACAAGAATATAACTACTATAATACTGCCCCGTATGTACAAGAATATAACTACTATAATACTACTCCTATGTACAAGAATGTAACTACTATAATACTGCCCCTATGTACAAGAATATAACTACTATAATACTTCTCCTATGTACAAGAATATAACTACTATAATACTTCTCCTATGTACAAGAATATAACTACTATAATACTGCCCCTATGTACAAGAATATAACTACTATAATACTGCTCCCTATGTAAAAGAATATAACTACAATAATACTGCCCCTATGTACAAGAATATAACTACTATAATACTGCTCCTGTGTACAAGAATATAACTACTATAATACTGCTCCTATGTACAAGAATATAACTACTATAATACTGCTCCTATGTACAAGAATATAACTAGTATAATACTGCTCCTATGTACAAGAATATAACTACTATAATACTGCCCCCTATGTACAAGAATATAACTACTATAATACTGCCCCCTATGTACAAGAATATAACTACTATAATACTGCCCCTATGTACAAGAATATAACTCCTATAATATTGCTCCTATGTACAAGAATATAACTACTATAATACTGCTCCTATGTACAAGAATATAACTACTATAATACTGCTCCTATGTGCAAGAATATAACTACTATAATACTGCCCCCTATGTACAAGAATATAATTACTATAATACTGCTCCTATGTACAAGAATATAACTACTATAATACTGCCCCCTATGTACAAGAATATAACTACTATAATACTGCCCCTATGTACAAGAATATAACTACTATAATACTGCTCCTATGTACAAGAATATAACTACTATAATACTGCTCCTATGTACAAGAATATAACTACTATAATACTGCTCCTATGTACAAGAATATAACTACTATAATACTGCCCCTGTACTAGAATATAACTACTATAATACTGCTCCTATGTACAAGAATATAACTACTATAATACTGCTCCTATGTACAAGAATATAACTACTATAATACTGCTCCTTATGTGCAAGAATATAACTACTATAATACTGCCCCTATGTACAAGAATATAACTACTATAATACTGCTCCTATGTACAAGAATATAACTACTATAATACTGCCCCTGTACTAGAATATAACTACTATAATACTGCTCCTATGTACAAGAATATAACTACTATAATACTGCTCCTATGTACAAGAATATAACTACTATAATACTGCTCCTTATGTGCAAGAATATAACTACTATAATACTGCCCCTATGTACAAGAATATAACTACTATAATACTGCTCCCTATGTACAAGAATATAACTACTATAATACTGCTCCTATGTACAAGAATATAACTACTATAATACTGCCCCTACGTACAAGAATATAACTACTATAATACTGCCCCCTATGTACAAGAATATAACTATTATAATACTGTCCCCTATGTATAAGAATATAACTACTATAATACTGCTCCTATGTACAAGAATATAACTACTATAATACTGCCCCCTATGTACAAGAATATAACTACTATAATACTGCCCCTATGTACAAGAATATAACTCCTATAATATTGCTCCTATGTACAAGAATATAACTACTATAATACTGCTCCTATGTACAAGAATATAACTACTATAATACTGCTCCTATGTGCAAGAATATAACTACTATAATACTGCCCCCTATGTACAAGAATATAATTACTATAATACTGCTCCTATGTACAAGAATATAACTACTATAATACTGCCCCCTATGTACAAGAATATAACTACTATAATACTGCCCCTATGTACAAGAATATAACTACTATAATACTGCTCCTATGTACAAGAATATAACTACTATAATACTGCTCCTATGTACAAGAATATAACTACTATAATACTGCTCCTATGTACAAGAATATAACTACTATAATACTGCCCCTGTACTAGAATATAACTACTATAATACTGCTCCTATGTACAAGAATATAACTACTATAATACTGCTCCTATGTACAAGAATATAACTACTATAATACTGCTCCTTATGTGCAAGAATATAACTACTATAATACTGCCCCTATGTACAAGAATATAACTACTATAATACTGCTCCTATGTACAAGAATATAACTACTATAATACTGCCCCTGTACTAGAATATAACTACTATAATACTGCTCCTATGTACAAGAATATAACTACTATAATACTGCTCCTATGTACAAGAATATAACTACTATAATACTGCTCCTTATGTGCAAGAATATAACTACTATAATACTGCCCCTATGTACAAGAATATAACTACTATAATACTGCTCCCTATGTACAAGAATATAACTACTATAATACTGCTCCTATGTACAAGAATATAACTACTATAATACTGCCCCTACGTACAAGAATATAACTACTATAATACTGCCCCCTATGTACAAGAATATAACTATTATAATACTGTCCCCTATGTATAAGAATATAACTACTATAATACTGCTCCTATGTACAAGAATATAACTACTATAATACTGCTCCTATGTACAAGAATATAACTACTATAATACTGCCCCTATGTACAAGAATATAACTACTATAATACTGCCCCCTATGTACAAGAATATAGCTACTATAATACTGCCCCCTATGTACAAGAATATAACTACTATAATACTGCCCCCTATGTACAAGAATATAACTACTATAATACTGCCCCCTATGTACAAGAATATAACTACTATAATACTGCCCCTATGTACAAGAATATAACTACTATAATACTGCCCCTATGTACAAGAATATAACTACTATAATACTGCCCCCTATGTACAAGAATATAACTACTATAATACTGCCCCCTATGTACAAGAATATAACTACTATAATACTGCCCCCTATGTACAAGAATATAACTACTATAATACTGCCCCTATGTACAAGAATATAACTACTATAATACTGCCCCTATGTACAAGAATATAACTACTATAATACTGCTCCCTATGTACAAGAATATAACTACTATAATACTGCCCCCTATGTACAAGAATATAACTACTATAATACTGCCCCCTATGTACAAGAATATAACTACTATAATACTGCCCCTATGTACTAGAATATAACTACTATAATACTGCCCCTATGTACAAGAATATAACTACTATAATACTGCCTCTATGTACAAGAATATAACTACTATAATACTGCTCCCTATGTACAAGAATATAACTACTATAATACTGCCCCCTATGTACAAGAATATAACTACTATAATACTGCCCCTATGTACAAGAATATAACTACTATAATACTGCTCCCTATGTACAAGAATATAACTACTATAATACTGCCCCCTATGTACAAGAATATAACTACTATAATACTGCCCCCTATGTACAAGAATATAACTACTATAATACTGCCCCTATGTACTAGAATATAACTACTATAATACTGCCCCTATGTACAAGAATATAACTACTATAATACTGCCTCTATGTACAAGAATATATCTACTATAATACTGCTTCTATGTACAAGAATATAACTACTATAATACTGCCCCTATGTACAAGAATATAACTACTATAATACTGCTCCCTATGTACAAGAATATAACTACTATAATACTGCCCCCTATGTACAAGAATATAACTACTATAATACTGCCCCCTATGTACAAGAATATAACTACTATAATACTGCCCCTATGTACTAGAATATAACTACTATAATACTGCCCCTATGTACAAGAATATAACTACTATAATACTGCCTCTATGTACAAGAATATATCTACTATAATACTGCTTCTATGTACAAGAATATAACTACTATAATACTGCCCCTATGTACAAGAATATAACTACTATAATACTGCTCCCTATGTACAAGAATATAACTACTATAATACTGCCCCCTATGTACAAGAATATAACTACTATAATACTGCCCCCTATGTACAAGAATATAACTACTATAATACTGCCCCCTATGTACAAGAATATAACTACTATAATACTGCCCCTATGTACTAGAATATAACTACTATAATACTGCCCCTATGTACTAGAATATAACTACTATAATACTGCCCCCTATGTACAAGAATATAACTACTATAATACTGCCCCTATGTACAAGAATATAACTACTATAATACTGCCCCTATGTACAAGAATATAACTACTATAATACTGCCCCTATGTACAAGAATATAACTACTATAATACTGCCCCCTATGTACAAGAATATAACTACTATAATACTGCCCCCTATGTACAAGAATATAACTACTATAATACTGCCCCCTATGTACAAGAATATAACTACTATAATACTGCCCCTATGTACAAGAATATAACTACTATAATACTGCCCCTATGTACAAGAATATAACTACTATAATACTGCTCCCTATGTACAAGAATATAACTACTATAATACTGCCCCCTATGTACAAGAATATAACTACTATAATACTGCCCCCTATGTACAAGAATATAACTACTATAATACTGCCCCTATGTACTAGAATATAACTACTATAATACTGCCCCTATGTACAAGAATATAACTACTATAATACTGCCTCTATGTACAAGAATATAACTACTATAATACTGCTCCCTATGTACAAGAATATAACTACTATAATACTGCCCCCTATGTACAAGAATATAACTACTATAATACTGCCCCTATGTACAAGAATATAACTACTATAATACTGCTCCCTATGTACAAGAATATAACTACTATAATACTGCCCCCTATGTACAAGAATATAACTACTATAATACTGCCCCCTATGTACAAGAATATAACTACTATAATACTGCCCCTATGTACTAGAATATAACTACTATAATACTGCCCCTATGTACAAGAATATAACTACTATAATACTGCCTCTATGTACAAGAATATAACTACTATAATATGCCCACAGTGTACAGATTCTAGGAGGTCTCCTCAGCTTTCTTCCAGTATCGGCACTTCTCTTGTCTGTCTGGTGTCTGGCACTGCAATGGAGAATCACTTGAATGATGCATGGCTGCAATTCCATGCAGAGCCTATAGGCTGTTTCGTCTTAGAAAAAAAAAAGAATGTGATTTTTTTCTCTTTTAACCTCGTGCACAAGTACAGAAAACAGCACAGATGTGAACACCTATAGACACCGTGATAACTAGCCATACACAAGCCCTGTGCGTGCCAGCGGTCTGACAGCGATGCCAATCAGGCTTCAGATATATCCGCGCCCCTCTGCATTAGAGCCTCCCCCTGATCAGCGCGGAGGGATCAGCACAGCACAATGCACAGCTCTCTGACCCCGGAGATTGCAATTGCTTCATTTGTAAAGATGATCGTGCGTTCAGCCGTCCGTCTGCATCTAAATCATTTCTGCCCCGATTCCCTCACAAAGCGCCTGACGAGCCGCCATGGCCCCGCTCAGCACATTCTGCTGCAATAATAGCTCTGCTCCTAAATGGCTCGGGCCGCGGGCCGGCACAGTGACCTGATTCACAGCGCAGAGCAATTAGTGACAATGTAAAGGCACTGACTGCATGAGTCTCTGGGGGAAATACATACAGGGCATATGGGTCCCTGCAATGTGGGCGGGGCTTAGGAGATTTAAAGGGTGTCTCCATCTCTAAAAAATAGTTAGGAATGGTCTTTACAAAATAATAAGTCACTTATCCTGTACAGTTAGATCAGTAATATAGGATAAGTCTAGTACATAGAAGAATAGTGAGCGCAGCTCTGGAGTATAATACAGGATGTAACTCAGGATCAGTAATGTAATGTATGTACAAAGTGACTGCACCAGCAGAATAGTGAGTGCAGCTCTGGAGTATAATACAGGATGTAACTCAGGATCAGTAATGTAATGTATGTACACAGTGAGTGCACCAGCAGAATAGTGAGTGCAGCTCTGGGGTATAATACAGGATGTAACTCAGGATCAGTAATGTATGTACACAGTGACTGCACCAGCAGAATAGTGAGTGCAGCTCTGGGGTATAATACAGGATGTAACTCAGGATCAGTAATGTATGTACACAGTGACTGCACCAGCAGAATAGTGAGTGCAGCTCTGGAGTATAATACGGGATGTAACTCAGGATCAGTAATGTAATGTATGTATACAGTGACTGCACCAGCAGAATAGTGAGTGCAGCTCTGGAGTATAATACAGGATGTAACTCAGGATCAGTAATGTAATGTATGTACATAGTGACTGCACCAGCAGAATAGTGAGTGCAGCTCTGGAGTATAATACAGGATGTAACTCAGAGTCAGTAATGTAATGTATGTACACAGTGACTGCACCAGCAGAATAGTGAGTGCAGCTCTGGAGTATAATACAGGATGTAAATCAGGATCAGTACAGGATCAGTAATGTAATGTATGTACACAGTGGCTGCACCAGCAGAATAGTGAGTGCAGCTCTGGAGTATAATACAGGAGGTAACTCAGGATCAGTAATATAATGTATGTACACAGTGACTCCACCTGCAGAATAGTGAGTGCAGCTCTGGAGTATAATACAGGATGTAACTCAGAGTCAGTAATGTAATGTATGTACACAGTGACTGCACCAGCAGAATAGTGAGTGCAGCTCTGGAGTATAATACAGGATGTAACTCAGGATCAGTAATGTAATGTATGTACACAGTGACTGCACCAGCAGAATAGTGAGTGCAGCTCTGGAGTATAATACAGGATGTAACTCAGGATCAGTACAGGATCAGTAATGTAATGTATGTACACAGTGGCTGCACCAGCAGAATAGTGAGTGCAGCTCTGGAGTATAATACAGGATGTAACTCAGGATCAGTACAGGATCAGTAATGTAATGTATGTACACAGTGACTGCACCAGCAGAATAGTGAGTGCCGCTCTGGAGTATAATACAGGATGTAACTCAGGATCAGTTCAGGATCAGTAATGTAATGTATGTACACAGTGACTGAACCAGAAGAATAGAGAGTGCAGCTCTGGAGTATAATACAGGATGTAACTCAAGATCAGTACAGGATCAGTAATGTAATGTATGTACACAGTGACTGCACCAGCAGAATAGTAAGTGCAGCTCTGGAGTATAATACAGGATGTAACTCAGGATCAGTAATGTAATGTATGTACACAGTGACTGCACCAGCAGAATAGTGAGTGCAGCTCTGGAGTATAATACAGGATGTAACTCAGGATCAGTACAGGATCAGTAATGTAATGTATGTACACAGTGACTGCACCAGCAGAATAGTGAGTGCAGCTCTGGAGTATAATACAGGATGTAACTCAGGATCAGTACAGGATCAGTAATGTAATGTATGTACACAGTGACTGCACCAGCAGAATAGTGAGTGCAGCTCTAGAGAACAAAAGAAATAATGCTACATATTTACTTCAATACATTAACCAAAAAGTCTGCCACAACAGTAAAATAACCCTGAATCTTATATTACTAATCTATTTTCCAGTCATTGGAGCTTTGTGGCTGGAGGGTAAATGTCCATTGCTGCCGTCATCAGCGATTACGATCACTGGGTGCAGACGTTGGATCTGTTTTGCTTTGGGCATTGGGACAAGTGACTTGTTATTAGTGACATCCATGTGACACACGGAGAGAAGTGGAGCGGCTTTACTAATGGCTCCTGATACCAATGGACGCACATGATATACATGGTGGTGCCACTCAGCTGCGCGTAATAGAGGGGGTCTCGGAGTGGGGGCCCCTGCTCTATGATGCCCAGTATAATGCAGTACCAGGGGGTCTCGGAGTGGGGGCCCTTCTCTATGATGCCCAGTATAATGCAGTATCAGGGGGTCTCGGAGTGGGGGCCCTTCTCTATGATGCTCAGTATAATGCAGTATCAGGGGGTCTCAGAGTGGGGGCCCTTCTCTATGATGCTCAGTATAATGCAGTATCAGGGGGTCTCGGAGTGGGGGCCCTTCTCTATGATGCTCAGTATAATGCAGTATCAGGGGGTCTCAGAGTGGGGGCCCCTGCTCTATGATGCCCAGTATAATGCAGTATCAGGGGGTCTCGGAGTGGGACCCCTGCTCTATGATGCCCAGTATATAATGCAGTATCAGGGGGTCTCGGAGTGGGGGCCCCTGCTCTATGATGCCCAGTATAATGCAGTACCAGGGGGTCTCGGAGTGGGGGCCCTTCTCTATAATGCTCAGTATAATGCAGTATCAGGGGGTCTCGGAGTGGGGGCCCTTCTCTATGATGCTCAGTATAATGCAGTATCAGGGGGTCTCAGAGTGGGGGCCCCTGCTCTATGATGCCCAGTATAATGCAGTATCAGGGGGTCTCGGAGTGGGACCCCTGCTCTATGATGCCCAGTATATAATGCAGTATCAGGGGGTCTCGGAGTGGGGGCCCCTGCTCTATGATGCCCAGTATAATGCAGTACCAGGGGGTCTCGGAGTGGGGGCCCTTCTCTATGATGCTCAGTATAATGCAGTATCAGGGGGTCTCGGAGTGGGGGCCCCTGCTCTATGATGCCCAGTATAATGCAGTATCAGGGGGTCTCGGAGTGGGGGGCCCTTCTCTATGATGCCCAGTATAATGCAGTATCAGGAGGTCTCAGAGTGGGGGCCCTTCTCTATGATGTTCAGTATAATGCAGTATCAGGGGGTCTCGGAGTGGGGGCCCTTCTCTATAATGCCCAGTATAATGCAGCATCAGGAGGTCTCGGAGTGGGGGCCCTTCTCTATGATGCCCAGTATAATGCAGTATCAGGGGGTCTCGGAGTGGGGGCCCTTCTCTACAATGCTCAGTATAATGCAGTATCAGGGAGTCTCGGAGTGGGGGCCCTGCTCTATGATGCCCAGTATAATGCAGTATCAGGAGGTCTCGGAGTGGGGCCCCTTCTCTATGATGCCCAGTATAATGCAGTATCAGGGGGTCTCGGAGTGGGGGCCCTTCTCTACAATGCTCAGTATAATGCAGTATCAGGGAGTCTCGGAGTGGGGGCCCTGCTCTATGATGCCCAGTATAATGCAGTACCAGGGGGTCTCGGAGTGGGGCCCCTTCTCTATGATGCTCAGTATAATGCAGTATCAGGAGGTCTCGGAGTGGGGCCCCTTCTCTATGATGCCCAGTATAATGCAGTATCAGGGGGTCTCGGAGTGGGGGCCCTTCTCTATGATGCCCAGTATAATGCAGTATCAGGAGGTCTCGGAGTGGGGCCCCTTCTCTATGATGCTCAGTATAATGCAGTATCAGGGGGTTTCGGAGTGGGGTCCCCTGCTCTATGATGCCCAGTATAATGCAGTATCAGGGGGTCTCGGAGTGGGGGCTCTTCTCTATGATGCCCAGTATAATGCAGTATGAGGAGGTCTTGGAGTGGGGCCCCTTCTCTATGATGCTCAGTGTAATGCAGTATCAGGGGGTCTCGTAGTGGGGGCCCCTGCTCTATGATGCCCAGTATAATGCAGTACCAGGGGGTCTCGGACTGGGGGCCCTTCTCTATGATGCTCAGTATAATGCAGTATCAGGGGGTCTCAGAGTGGGGGCCCTTCTCTATGATGCTCAGTATAATGCAGTATCAGGGGGTCTCGGACTGGGGGCCCTTCTCTATGATGCCCAGTATAATGCAGTATCAGGAGGTCTCAGAGTGGGTGCCGTTCTCTATGATGCTCAGTATAATGCAGTATCAGGGGGTCTCGGAGTGGAGGCCCCAGCTCTATGATGCCCAGTATAATGCAGTATCAGGGGGTCTCGGAGTGGGGGCCCCTGCTCTATGATACCCAGTATAATGCAGTATCAGGGGGTCTCAGAGTGGGGGCCCTTCTCTATGATGCTCAGTATAATGCAGTATCAGGGGGTCTCGGAGTGGGGGCCCCTGCTCTATGATGCCCAGTATAATGCAGTATCAGGGGGTCTCGGAGTGGGGCCCCTTCTCTATGATGCTCAGTACAATGCAGTATCAGGGGGTCTCGGAGTGGGGGCCCCTGCTCTATGATGCCCAGTATAATGCAGTATCAGGCGGTCTCGGAGTGGGGGCCCTTCTCTATGATGCCCAGTATAATGCAGTATCAGGGGGTCTCGGAGTGGGGGCCCTTCTCTATGATGCTCAGTATAATGCAGTATCAGGAGGTCTCGGAGTGGGGGCCCCTGCTCTATGATGCCCAGTATATAATGCAGTATCAGGAGGTCTCGGAGTGGGGGCCCTTCTCTATGATGCTCAGTATAATGCAGTATCAGGGGGTCTCAGAGTGGGGGCCCTTCTCTATGATGCTCAGTATAATGCAGTATCAGGGGGTCTCGGACTGGGGGCCCTTCTCTATGATGCCCAGTATAATGCAGTATCAGGGGGTCTCGGAGTGGCGGCCCCTGCTCTATGATGCCCAGTATAATGCAGTATCAGGGGGTCTCAGAGTGGGGGCCCTTCTCTATGATGCTCAGTATAATGCAGTATCAAGGGGTCTCGGACTGGGGGCCCTTCTCTATGATGCCCAGTATAATGCAGTATCAGGGAGTCTCGGAGTGGGGGCCCTTCTCTATGATGCTCAGTATAATGCAGTATCAGGGGGTCTCGGACTGGGGGCCCTTCTCCATGATGCTCAGTATAATGCAGTATCAGGGGGTCTCGGAGTGGGGGCCCTTCTCTATGATGCTCAGTATAATGCAGTATCAGGAGGTCTTGGAGTGGGGGCCCCTCTCTATGATGCCCAGTATAATGCAGTATCAGGGGGTCTCGGACAGGGGGCCCTTCTCTATGATGCTCAGTATAATGCAGTATCAGGGGGTCTCGGAGAGGGGGCCCCTCTCTATGATGCTCAGTATAATGCAGTATCAGGGGGTCTCGGACTGGGGGCCCTTCTCTATGATGCTCAGTATAATGCAGTATCAGGGGGTTTCAGAGTGGAGGGCCCTTCTCTATGATGCCCAGTATAATGCAGTATCAGGGGGTCTCGCAGTGGGGGGCCCTTCTCTATGATGCCCAGTATAATGCAGTATCAGTGGGTCTCGCAGTGGGGGGCCCTTCTCTATGATGCCCAGTATAAGGCAGTATCAGTGGGTCTCGGAGTGGGGGGCCCTTCTCTATGATGCCCAGTATAATGCAGTATCAGTGGGTCTCGGAGTGGGGGGCCCTTCTCTATGATGCCCAGTATAAGGCAGTATCAGGGGGTCTCGGAGTGGGGGCGGTCTCCTTCTGAACATATAATATATACCTGTTACTATAATGTTTTTTGCTATTCAACCCTCCAAACCGTATATGAGCAGTATCTAAAAAAACATGTATAGCCAAACATACTGTCTGTTGTAGCAGAGCTGAATGTGTTATTTTGCTCTCCAAAGTTTGTACTATTCCTGCAACTTTAAAAAATGCAAAATCAGCCATGATATAACAAACTGAACTGTGCTACATCTGCATGCAACCACCCTGAGGATTCATTGGTATAGATTTTGCAGTCAATTGAGAAGACCACTAGCCACACGTCTACCTTTCAGACTGAAGTGCACTATGCAAGAAAGTTCAGATGTAGCAGAGTGAAGCTGGTTTCATTACACCTGAAGATAAAGTGACATATACAACCAGAAAAGGGGGAAAACTAATCAGCTCTGCTGCATCTGTAAAGGAAAAAGCGGCAAGCGATCAATTCAGTGGATGCAATAACTGACGATGAGACCAATCCATAGCAGTGCGGGGGGCAACGTATTTCAATTATCGCCTAGGAATATATTTCCCTGCTGCTGTGAAGGGTGGGCTGCGGGGGGGTATTTTACATGCGGCTACACTACGTCTTTTGAGCATCCACCACAAGCACAGACCGCGGATCAGATGCTTCATGTGAACACAACACGTACAATTATCTCTCTGACTCTAATGTGACTGATGATACAAAGCTCCCGGTGTGAGGGGCCGACGACGGCGCGCTGGGGGGGCCGGGGATGAGTCCGCCATAGGGACGATGACAAGCCAAGAGGAATACAGTGAATTATTCCCGTCACTCATGTAAATCCCCGAACACTACAGACGGCCAGATGTCACATCAAATCTAGCGGAGCGAGAACACGGCCAGGAGAGCGCAGGAGTGAGGTTATCAGGGGAACTGTCCCCGCATACCCCTATATACATGTATACCAGGGAGGGGAGGATGGATAGAGAGATGACAGATAATAGATGGATAGATCTGAGAAAGAAAGAAATAGATTCAGAGATAGATATGAGAAAATCTGATAAATATCATGCATCATTTTAGATGCTTCTATGAAATAGATAAGTAATTCTTATTCTAAAATAAAACAATTACCCATCAAATATCTCAGTATCCATATCATATGTAAGATATATTGATATTACCTAGATAAATGGACAGATATGAAAGATATTTTATTAGTTAAATTGATTAAACTGATAAATGTAAGATATTCAGATTTGATAATAGATAGATGGATAGATAGAAGGATAGATAATAGATAGATGGATGGATAGATAGATAATAGATAGATAGATAATAGATAGATATGAGATAGATAATAGATAGATAATAGATAGAAGGATAGATAATAGATAGATGGATGGATAGATGGATAGACAGATAATAGATAGAAAGATAATAGATAGATGATAGATAATAGATGATAGATAATAGATAGATAGATAATAGATAGATAATAGATGATAGATAGATGATAGATAGATGATAGACAGATGGATAGATAATAGATAGAAAGATAATAGATAGATGATAGATAATAGATAGATAGATAGATAATAGATGATAGATAATAGATAGATAGATAATAGATGATAGATAGATGATAGATAGATGATAGATAGATGATAGATAGATGATATATAGATAATAGATAGATGATAGACAGATGGATAGATAATAGATAGATGGATAATAGATAGATGGATAATAGATAAATGGATAATAGATAGCCCCATCCATCATCCCCACAGTCCCTATTCTCTATTGTACACTTGCTTTGGCAAAACTAATGTTTATTTGGTCCTGACAATTAAGCTTTTTTGAATTTGAATTGATAATAGATAGATGAATAGATATAGATAGATATAATAAATGACAGATAATAGATAGATATATGGCTAGACAGATAATAGATAGATACAGCAGATAGATAATATTTAGATAGATGAATAGATAAAATAAATGATAGATAAATAGATAGATATTGGATAGATAATAGATATATAGGCTCCTTGTTAGGATGCAGAACGGGGGGAGGACACACAATTTGACCTCTGCTCCGTGGCCCCCTCTCCAGGACACAGACACTTACCCCTGGGTCCTTCTCTGTGCAGTATGAATTATTCATGGCGCCCCCCTCTGTATCCCCCCATGAATCGCAGCGTGCACGGCTGGAGATCGCGGTCAGTGACTGGATGTGGTCAGACGTGGCTCCTGTTCTCCTCCTTTCTATTCTCTGGATGAGGCAATCGCTCACAGTGCACTTCCCTAAGTGAATCTGTAGACCGGCTTGTGGTCATACACATTAAGGTCTGGTACTTGGCTGATTATAATAGGCAGCCCACCCCCTCCTGTGCAGCTCTTTACCCCCCACCCTACAGTACTGACACATTCCTCCAGGCCCCCTCCCCCGCCTTCCCATAGATGAGTAGAGGAGCTCTATCTGCACAGCACAAGGGCCGGCAAAGCCAATGGCAGGTGCACCCACCACCGCACACATCACTGGTGACTCTTACATGGCACAGGTGCCCAGCCCCCGCTACTGACGCCCCCTAGAGCTCCAGCACCAATATGACCCATAGAGTAGAAAATGCTGTGTCACCGGTGGGCACCCAATGCCGCCTCTCTCCAGGGCTGGCACACACGGACACACTGCCACTCCTGCCATCCACCCCACACTAATGCTCCATAGTTGTGTGTTACATACAAGTCAATCCTGCAGCTAGAGGGGGCCCCAAAGCAAAAATCAAACTGTGGCCCCCAGCTGTAGTTGGCTCATACCGGCAGCCAACAACAGAGGGCTGCAGGGTGGCATCACCTCTACATGCTGTGATTGCAGGTTAATGATGGAATACAGATAAGCTGAGCCGGAACCCCTGTTCTGGGGCCCCATAACTGCGACCTTTCCACTGCTCAAGGGCTTAACACATGTGGTGTGCCAGCTTCACCTACTGCAGCCCGGGCAGAGGCTGCGCACTGGTTGTATGGGGGCAGATCCAGCTCCATTGTATCTGCATTGTATCATGTGGCTGAAATGTAGCAACAATGTAGCCAAGTATAACAGGAGTCTGATTGCCACACAGGGGCTCAGGTAGCCCACCGAAGTCCCAGGCATGGAGGGCATAAACCATACCTCATCGGCTGCTGTCATCCCAGTTATCTGGACTTAGTGATTTGCTGCCATCACCCTTAGATCTTATGGCCCACTGTACCCTGTGAAGGCTTAGTGCCCCAAGACCACAGCATTGCCAGTAGGACTTCATGAGCTCTTAGCTACCCCAACCGTCCGGCTGTCACCACTACACCCGCAACTGCTGCCACGACCCCCTGCCCCTAATGCCTTGTGTACCCTAAAAAGATCATAGGATGGTCAGCAGTGCCCCCTCAGCACTTAGCACCAGTCCTTAGGACCATTACACCCCTAGATGCTGTCAGCACCCCAGTCCTAATGGCCCTGTGTACGCAAAGGAGACCACAGCAGAACAGCAGTATCCTTAGGTACCATCATGGTAGACCATGGCATGGCTGCTACCAGTACTCTAAACTGCAGCCACCAACCTCAGTCTTTATGGTCTAGAAAAAAATAATACGGCCAGCAGTGCCCCATACTTTTTTGGCAGCAATACACCCCCAGATGTCATAATAAAGTCAGCAATCCCTCACAAGCTCTTGGGTACCTCATGAAGGACCATGTCATTGTCAGCACTGCCCCATGAGCTCTTAGATACCCCATGTCATTGCCAGCAGTGGCCCATGAGCTCTTGGGTATCACATGAAGGGCCATGTCTGCCAACAGTGTCCCATGAGCTCTTGGGTACCACATGAAGGACCATGTCTGCCAGCAGTGTCCCATGACCTCTCGGGTACCTCAGGAAGGACCATGTCATTGCCAGCACTGCCCCATGAGCTCTTGGGTACTACATGAAGGACCATGTTTGCCAGCAGTGTCCCATGAGCTCTTGGAAACCCCATGAAGGACTATGTCTGCCAGAAATGTCCCATGACCTCTCGGGTACCTCAGGAAGGACCATATCATTGCCAGCACTGCCCCATGAGCTCTTGGGTACTACATGAAGGACCATGTTTGCCAGCAGTGTCCCATGAGCTCTTGGAAACCCCATGAAGGACTATGTCTGCCAGAAATGTCCCATGACCTCTCGGGTACCTCAGGAAGGACCATATCATTGCCAGCACTGCCCCATGAGCTCTTGGGTACTACATGAAGGACCATGTTTGCCAGCAGTGTCCCATGAGCTCTTGGAAACCCCATGAAGGACTATGTCTGCCAGAAATGTCCCATGACCTCTCGGGTACCTCAGGAAGGACCATGTCATTGCCAGCACTGCCCCATGAGCTCTTGGGTACTACATGAAGGACCATGTTTGCCAGCAGTGTCCCATGAGCTCTTGGAAACCCCATGAAGGACTATGTCTGCCAGAAATGTCCCATGACCTCTCGGGTACCTCAGGAAGGACCATATCATTGCCAGCACTGCCCCATGAGCTCTTGGGGACCACATGAAGGACCATGTCTGCCAGAAGTGTCCCATGAGCTCTTAGATACCCCATGAAGGACCATGTGATTGTCAGCAGTGCCTCATAAGCTCTTGGGTACCACATGAAGGACCATGTCTGCCAGCAAGGACCCATGAGCTCTTGGGTACCACATGAAATGCCATGTCATTGCCAGCACTGCCCTATGAGCTCTTGGGTATCGCATGAAGGACCATGTCATTGCCAGCACTGCCCTATGAGCTCTTGGGTATCGCATGAAGGACCATGTCATTGCCAGCACTGCCCCATGAGCTCTTGGGTACCACATGAAGGACCATGTCATTGCTAGCACTGCCCCATGAGCTCTTCGGTACTCTATGAAGGACCATGTCATTGCCAGCACTGCCCCATGAGCTTTTGGGTACCACATGAAGGACCATGTCATTGCTAGCACTGCCCCATGAGCTCTTGGGTACCACATGAAGGACCATGTCATTGCCAGCACTGCCCCATGAGCTCTTGGGGCCCCCAGTCCTCGCACAGCCCCCTCACCTTGTGCAGCTTCCACATGGCCCCCAGCGCCTTCACCTCGTGGCTGCTGTGCTTGCCCTCCTCCAGGCACTGGTAGCACACCGGCATCTTGCACTGCACGCAGTACATGCTGTGGTTCTCCAGCTCGTGGTCGGTGCAGGTGGAGATCTTGCGGGGGCTCAGCCGGCGGCTCACCCTGCCCTGTGCCGGCGGCAGCAGGCGGTGCTTGGCCAGCGGTCCCCGGGGCGGGTGGCAGCGCAGGCGGCAGGGCTCGCAGTAGAAGACGTCGCACTGCTCGCACATCACCGTGGCTTCCTTGGGGCTCTTCTCGCACAGCTGGCACCGCAGCGCCGCCGCCTTGCTCTGCTGGTAGCGCTCGATCACCCCCTCCAGCACCCGGTTCTTGGTGAAGCCGCGCAGACCCCGCTCGTCCAGCAGCAGGGAGCGGTGGCACTGCGGGCAGGTCAGGCACTGGTTGCGGGCGGGAGGCAGCAGCGCCCCGGAGGAGTGGTGGTGCGGCAGGTGCGGAGCCGGCATGCTCGGCGGGAACACCCGCACGCCGTTGGGGGATTTCTGGCAGGGGGTGGTGGGGGCGCTGGCGAAGCCTCCGTACGAGCCGTAGCCGCTGTCCGCCTCGCTGTACAGGCTCATCTTATCCAGGTCCAGGTAGTCGTAGTCGGACAACCCAGACGCCCGGCGGCTCTGCGGGGATTCCGAGTCCGGCGTCTGCACCAGGATGTTGCGGGCACAGGCCAGGCACAAGCTGTGGGAGCATGGCAGGATGATGGGCTCCCGGTAGAAGGAGCCGCACACGGGACACTTCAATTCTTCCTCCATCTCTTCCATATGCATCCAACCCGTCCAGTGCTGCAGCTGCAGCGACACTGCGGGCAGAAGCACCAGGACAGGGGAGGACACTCCCAAGCTGACGCGCTATTGGTGGACTGCCGTCCGAGCTGTGCTATCATTGGTTATGTGAGGGAGTAGGGCGGTGCTAAGGATGCTGAGCCGCATCAGCCGCACCTGCTGGAAGAGTGATTGGTTTAACTTGTGTCAATCAAATGAAGGGGCGGAGCGCAAAGATGCTCAGCAGCATCAGCACCAGCCCCTCCCCCCAGCTCCTCCGACAGCTTCCATCCTCCAACCGGGGGCAGCGCTCCTGCAGGAAAGTCACCCACACACCCCGACCGGCAGCCTGCAGGGAGGAAGGTATGGCATCACTCTGCACCGGCAGAATAGTGAGTGCAGCTCCGGAATATAATACAGGATGTAACTCAGGATCAGTAATGTAATGTATGTACACAGTGACTGCACCAGCAGAATAGCGAGTGCAGCTCTGGAGTATAATACAGGATGTAACTCAGGATCAGTAATGTAATGTATGTACACAGTGACTGCACCAGCAGAATAGCGAGTGCAGCTCTGGAGTATAATACAGGATGTAACTCAGGATCAGTAATGTAGTGTATGTACACAGTGACTGCACCAGCAGAATAGTGAGTGCAGCTCTGGAGTATAATACAGGATGTAACTCAGGATCAGTACAGGATCAGTAATGTAATGTATGTACACAGTGACTGCACCAGCAGAATAGTGAGTGCAGCTCCGGAATATAATACAGGATGTAACTCAGGATCAGTAATGTAATGTATGTACACAGTGACTGCACCAGCAGAATAGCGAGTGCAGCTCTGGAGTATAATACAGGATGTAACTCAGGATCAGTAATGTAGTGTATGTACACAGTGACTGCACCAGCAGAATAGTGAGTGCAGCTCTGGAGTATAATACAGGATGTAACTCAGGATCAGTACAGGATCAGTAATGTAATGTATGTACACAGTGACTGGACCAGCAGAATAGTGAGTGCAGCTCTGGGGTATAATACAGGATGTAACTCAGGATCAGTAATGTAATGTATGTACACAGTGACTGCACCAGCAGAATAGTGAGTGCAGCTCTGGAGTATAATACAGGATGTAACTCAGGATCAGTAATGTAATGTATGTACACAGTGACTGCACCAGCAGAATAGTGAGTGCAGCTCTGGAGTATAATACAGGAGGTAACTCAGGATCAGTAATGTAATGTATGTACACAGTAACTCCACCAGCAGAATAGTGAATGCAGCTCTGGAGTATAATACAGGATGTAACTCAGGATCAGTACAGGATCAGTAATGTAATGTATGTACACAGTGACTGCACCAGCAGAATAGTGAGTGCAGCTCTGGAGTATAATATAGGATGTAACTCAGGATCAGTACAGGATCAGTAATGTAATGTATGTACACAGTGACTGCACCAGCAGAATAGTGAGTGCAGCTCTGGAGTATAATACAGGATGTAACTCAGGATCAGTAATGTAATGTATGTACACAGTGACTGCACCAGCAGAATAGTGAGTGCAGCTCTGGAGTATAATACAGGAGGTAACTCAGGATCAGTAATGTAATGTATGTACACAGTAACTCCACCAGCAGAATAGTGAATGCAGCTCTGGAGTATAATACAGGATGTAACTCAGGATCAGTAATGTAATGTATGTACACAGTGAATGCACCAGCAGAATAGTGAGTGCAGCTCTGGAGTATAATACAGGATGTAACTCAGGATCAGTACAGGATCAGTAATGTAATGTATGTACACAGTGACTGCACCAGCAGAATAGTGAGTGCAGCTCTGGGGTATAATACAGGATGTAACTCAGGATAAGTAATGTAATGTATGTATACAGTGACTGCACCAGCAGAATAGTGAGTGCCGCTCTGGGGTATAATACAGGATGTAACTCAGGATCAGTAATGTAATGTATGTACACAGTAACTCCACCAGCAGAATAGTGAATGCAGCTCTGGAGTATAATACAGGATGTAACTCAGGATCAGTAATGTAATGTATGTACATAGTGACTGCTCCAGCAGAATAGTGAGTGCAGCTCTGGAGTATAATACAGGATGTAACTCAGGATCAGTAATGTAATGTATGTACACAGTGACTCCACCAGCAGAATAGTGAGTGCAGCTCTGGAGTATATTACAGGATGTAACTCAGGATCAATTCAGGATCAGTAATGTATGTATGACTAGCCCCCTGGGCCGTGGGGCACTCGAGACCGGTCTTCAGGGCAATGCTGGGAGTAGTAGTGGCGACCCGGTCCCGTGGCTCAGGGTGGTCAGACCAGTGGTAGTCAATGATGTGTTTTTAGGTAATGTCCGACTACGCCACTCGTGGATTGCGGTCAGGGAGGACCGCCGCTGCAAGGCAGACCGCTGAGGCTGGTGTTGGGGATGCAGCAGGGAATAGTACAACTTCCCACGGGAGGAGTGTAGCCTCAGGGCAGTGTGATAGGATGCTGGGGGTGATGGTGCAGGCGCAGCAGTAACCACACAGAGTCCAATAATGCAGTCCAGGGTCTTTTACTGCAGATCTTATCACAGACCCACCAGGAGTACAGGGTAGGAATGGACCTGGGTGTCTGAGGGCATTCGGGTGAGCTCCACTGGCCAGGGTGGGTGGGTAGGCCTACCGTTCTCTCTCTGCCTTTGCTGACTATCTCCCCCTTTAGTGGTATGATAGCCCACGTCCCTGAGCTTGCTGTGTACTACGCCTGTATGGCTTGCGACTCAGGCCTTAGGTACCTGTAGCTTCTCCGTGCTGTACCGGTCCCTCTGTGTGGCGGAGCCTCCAGGCTTCTTAGGCCAAGGGACCTAAAATCCCTCGCGGGTAGATGATCTGCTGCAGGACTTGCAACCCTGACAGCCTCGGACCCCAGTGTCCGGTATGTAGTTTCTCTCTGCCAGGACCGGCTCTCGTCGCCTCTGTCCCTGGCTTTCTGTTCCTCCTTTGCCTCCTGGACTCCTCAGCTGCGGCTGACCTGTCCCTCTGCTTCTGGGAACCCTTCTCGATACTTCAGAAGTGGCTCCTGGTCTCTCTAACCCTGCCCTCAGTACCAGTTTTTATAGGGGCAGCCTGCTCCCCCTACTGGCCTGGGACAGGAGGCGCTGCATGCAAGTGGTCCATGACCAGAGAACCTCCCTCCTGCTCTCAGACACAGCCTTACAAGTTTGTGGCATCCAGGCCTGGGGTGACACATTCCCCCCTAGGAAAGCTTAGTACTCCGGGACTAAACGGGAAGCACGATACAAGGTAGAAATTACAACATAAACATAACAGAGAAGAAAACAACACCACATATTGAGTTCTTTAGGTCACAGTATGGCCTGTGACCGGGTGTCCATTTCACCAACACAACGGGAGCCTTAACCAGGTGGGGGTCTGTCCTTGCCCCGAGTCCTTGACAGTCTTTATTCTTTCCTTTGGTTAGGCTCCGAACATATTTACAAGGAAGTCCCGGTTACTCAAAGTTCATAACCTTTTAGTCCATTTGTCACTATGAAAAACTGGAAAACAGTATTAATAACCAGAGTACAAACATAACACATTAAATATATACATTTTACATTTATATCTTCCAGCGAGCTGGCATTTGACCCCTAGTGCTCCGGGTTGACCTCCGTAGCCCACTGTCTGATGGTGGTCTAACCTGGCTTTCCCCACTATCATTGAGGGTACTGCACTAGCTGGGTGTACAGGCAGGGCAGGCAGCTGTCTGCGGGTCCTTTGGCTTACCACAGGCATGGCAGGCTCACTGTCAGCAGAGGGTTGACTCTCCTGGGCTGCTGGTGTGGGTTCTTCCGCCTCTGGGGCCGCTTGCTCTTCTTGTTCTTCCTGTCCTCCTGTAGGCTCCTGCTAGGTAGGCTGAAGGAAGTGTAGGACGGGCACCACTATTGCGCCATTTATCTGAGTCCAGGTCCGGGGGAACTCTCCGAGAACTGTGCTGATCATCTCTTCCTTGTCCTCTGTGGGTTCAAGGTCATCTTGATCTTCACTTGGACTCTGCAGTTGCTTGGGGCACCGTTTTAGATGGTCTCTGGAGACGGTGCTAGTGGTTTCTCCTCCATCCTTGGTAATCACACATACCTTCGGGTTGTCGTGGTCGGACTGCAGTACTGTGTACGGGTCGCTCTCCCACTGGTCATCCAGCTTGTGAAGCCTTCTCTTCCGCTTCAGGACCTGCTCACTAGGTTCCAGGGGACCAGCAGGGGCATGTTGGTTGAAGAGCCTCTCTTGCTTTTCTCTCGCTTGAGCCAGACTCCTCTCCACACTCTCCTGTACCTTCTTGTACTGTAGCCGCCGTCTGGGGAGGTGTCCGCAAGTGTCAGGACTCCCATCTCCAGGTCTATCGGCAGTTTACCTGGTCTTGCTCGCATCAGGTAAGCCGGGGTGCAATTTGTAGCATTCACCGGGATATGGTTGTACAAGTCAATCAGATCTGGCAGCTTTTCCGGCTACAGGCTGCGTTCTTCCAGGGGTAACGTCTTGAGGAGATCGATGACGATATTGTTCATTTTCTCACACAGCCCGTTGGTTTGCGGGTGGTAAGGCGTTGTCCGAATCTTCCTACAGCCGTAGAGGTTGCAGAACTCCTGGAATACTTCAGCCTCAAACGCTGGACCTTGATCTGTCAAGACCTGTTCCGGATACCCATGTGGGCGGCAGAAGTGTTGCTGGTAGGCTCTGGCCGCTGTCTGGGCTGTCAGGTCTTTAACAGGAACCACCACCAGGAACCGGGAGTAATGGTCCACAATTGTCAGGGCATAGACGTAGCCCGACCGGCTTGGAGCCAATTTCACATGGTCCAGAGTTACCAGCTCAAGAGGCTGCCTGGTGACGATGGGCCTCAAGGGTGTCTGCTGGCTGGTACGGTCCTTCCTTCTGAGGTGACATGGGCCGCAGTCCCTGCTCCACTTCTCGATGGCCCTTCTCATGCCGACCCAGTAGAACCGCTCTCTCAGTAGGAACTCCAGTTTCTTCCACCCGAAGTGTCCCGCTCGGTCATGGTAGGCCTCCAGGACCATTGCTGCATCTCGCCTTGGGACCACTCTCTGCCAGGTTAGCTCGTGCGTCCGGTGATTGACAAGCCTTCTGCACAGCTTACCCTCGTAGAGGAATAGCCTGCTTTTCTCCTTCCATATCTGCTTGGCTTCCTCTGGAGCGTCCGGGCCAGGGCTAGCGTCTTCCTGGGTTAACATGTCTTTCACCAGGCGTATTGCAGGGTCGCTATCTTGCGTTTCAGCCCAGCTGTGGTGGGGTAAGGGATTGAACATGACGGTGGTTAAGTCTTTGTCTCTTACCCGGTGAGAAAGCTGAGTGGCCCCATACTGGTGGAAAGCAGGGAGCTCTATTTCCTCCAGCTCTTCTGAGTCGTCTTCTCCTTCAGGTAGGTGGGGCATTCTTGATAGGGCGTCTGCATTGGCGTTGGTTCTGCCTGCTTGGTATTTGATTGTGAAGTCATAATTGGATAGCCGGGCCATCCACCGCTGTTCTAGGGCACCTAGTCTTGCATTGTCCAGGTGAGTCAACGCGATGTTGTCCGTGTACACGGTGAACTTTGCGGAGGCCAGGTAATGCTTAAACCGTTCTGTGACGGCCCATACCACTGCCAAGAATTCTAGCTTGAAGGAGCTGTAATTCTCCGGGTTTCTTTCAGTGGGCCTCAGCTTCCGGCTGTCGTACGCGATCACCCTTTCTCTGCCCTGTTGGTTCTGTGACAGTACGGTTCCCAGCCCCACATTACTGGCATATGTGTGGAGGATAAAAGGCTGGCTATAATCGGGGTAGGCTAGTACCTCGTCCCCTGTGAGGGCCATCTTCAACTGGCGGAAGGACTCCTCTTCCGGCTTGTCCCACTTGAAGGGTGGCTTGTGACTTCTGGATTTAGATTGCCCTATCAGGAGGTCCTGCATAGGAGCTGCCATCTTAGTGAACCCGGGGATGAACCTTCGGTAGTAGCCTACCAACCAGAGGAATTGCCTCACTTCCTTGATGTTAGAGGGGCTTGGCCAGCTCTTGATGGCTGTAACTTTGTCGGGGTCGGGGGCTACTCCCTCTGCACTCACCACGTGTCCTAGGTATTGGACCTTCGGTTTTTTTAACAATACTTTTTATTGAAATTTTCACTTTATACAACTGTATTCCAAGTATCGGACTCTGGATATATTAAGGTACATCTCTCGCAAAGGTAACATCGTTGATTAATAGTATTATTCCGGATTTTTGAATATCATGTTCAGTGAGAAAAAAACAAAAAACAAACAGAAAACATTTTAACAGAATAATCCCCAACTGCCCTCCCTCATCCCAGACATACAGGAATACCTATGTACAGCGACCTTGTTAGTTCTGTCTTTATTTATTTCAGTGTCTTATAGCTCCTCTCACCTATGCGACACGTTCTATAGCTTCCTTCCCTTCCACATTTGGATCAGCAATTTTTAACCTCCCCAATGTTCCACTCATGTCTTCTACTATATACCAGCTAGTACACAGAAATGGCTTCACAGCTCCTTGAATTTCCTCATTTGTGTAATACTTCAATAGAAAACCCCTCCACTTTGTCATGAGTGCTTTTACATTTTTTTCCCTATCCCGCTCGGCTTCCAGCTTTTCCGAGCGAAACAGGGCTTTCAATTGGGCTATGATTTCGTTCGGACTTGGAATAGAGTCAGACAACCAATGTTTTAATAAACTTCTTTTAACTATTAAACACACTGTATGGAACATTGGGGCTAAAACATTCCCACCCTTCTGTTGTGCATTTTCTTCAGTACTCCAAAAATGAAAAAGAAACGGTAGCGGATGTAAATCTATATTGTGGACGCCTAATTTCTCTAGTATAATTTTTGTATCCATCCAAAATTTTTGCACTTTGGGGCAGCTCCACAGACCGTGCAGTAGGTTAGAGCTTTTGAGCTTGCACTTTGGGCAGTGTGTCAGGCGGTCTATCATATTTTTGGAAACTGGTATATTAAAGGCTATAATTTCTCTATGCATAATTCTGAATTGCGTGTCTCTCCAGGTCTCACTCAATATGTTTTTACGCACCGCCTGCCAACCTAATAGAATTTTTTCCCCAATTTCTACCCCTTCTATTTGACTTTCCCAAGATCCAAATATTTGTTTCACATCCGCCCTCACCAGGATTTCTTTAATACCTTTATATATTGCAGAAACACTGTGATGCGAACTTGCCCGGTTTAGCAGCAGGGTATCCATTGCATTCCTTTTTGTTTCTTCCCTGACATTTATCAAGTGAACCATCACTGTCTTTCTTATCTGTTCAAATTGTAGGTATTGTTGCTTTTTAAGATTAACTTTTGAGATGGTCTCCTCTTCAGATAGCCACCTGTTTTCCTTCTCATGTAGTAGGTTAGCAACCTTATGTATCCCCTTTATTTTCCACTCTTGGAAAAGCTTGTTTTCCCCTATTTGTCTTAGTGCTGGATTATCCCACAGAGGCAAGTCCCTAGATATTCTCCATGGTAATTTTAGTCGCTTTCTAATTTCCTTCCATGTTGCTATCGTGTCCCGGTATATTATTGAATTCTTAATTTTGCTAGGTAGTAGATTTAAAGGTGTATGTAGCAGGGCGACTAAGTTCCAGGGCCCTGCATAATGTTTTTCCAGGTTCATGTCAGAATATTTACTAGTATCTTTCAACCAGTCTATTATGTGTCTAGATATGCATGCCAGATTGTACCCTCTTATGTCTGGTAGATTGGCACCTCCCTCATTCCTTGCTGCCATCAATGTTTCCAGTTTTATCCGAGGTCTCCGACCCTTCCATATGAATTTCCTAATAGAAGAATTTATCCTTTTAACATCTACATGTTTTAAAAGAGTTGGTATAGTTTGCAGCGGGTACATGAGTTTTGCAGTGCTCATCATTTTTATTAGGTGTATCCTGCCTAATAGGCTCAGGGCCAAGTTTTGCCATCTTTCTAGTTCTTGCTGTATTTTAGATATAATTGGGGGAAAGTTTAAGTTATACACTGACTCTGGTCTCCTACCCAGTTTGATGCCCAGATAGGTTATGTATGCTCCTGCTATCGGTATATCATGCAGCTCTTTTCTCACTGTGTGCCCTCTTCCTTTTTCTTTTAATTCCAGTATTTCACACTTATTTTTGTTTAGCGTAAACCCTGAGCATTTCCCAAAAGCCTCCAGAAGTTTCAACACTCCTGGTAAATCTCATTCTACCTCTGCCATATAAAGTATTATTAATTAAAGAATTAAGGGCTCTACCACCCATGGAGGGATGCGTTTTTCTCTCTCTGGATGTAGTGGCCCTCTACAATAATATTTCACATACATTGGGAATAAAGGTCATCAAAGAGGTTTTAACTGGAGACACTAATATGCCTATAGACCAAAGAGAATTCATTCTGAACGCAATAGCGTTCATATTGGAGAACAATGTGTTTTCCTTTGAGGATGGGTTATATAAACAGATCAAGGGCTGTGCGATGGGGACGAGATTCGCACCAAGCTATGCTAACCTTTTTATGGGTGCAGTGGAATCCGTCCTCATCGCGCAGCCAGGATCATCCACGAGTGGAGTACTTTTCTATAGGCGCTTTATAGATGATTTATTCATTATATGGCATGGATCAATGGAGGAGGCATTGAGCTTTGCGGATAAACTAAATCACAATGATTGGGGGTTAAAATTTACGGCCACAGCATCATCCAATTCTCTCCAATTCTTGGATCTATGGGTGCAGTTCGACCACCTGGGGAGAATATTCACATCCACGTTTTTTAAACCAGTGGATGTGAATAGCTACCTCAAATTCAACAGTGGACACCTTCCCGGATGGATCAAAAATGTGCCTTATGGGCAGTATTGGAGAGTCAGGAAAAACTGTACTCTGGATTCTGACTTTAAGGTGGAATCCAAGATTCTCAAAAAGAGATTTTTGGAAAAAGGCTATCCAAAAAAACTTTTAAAAGATGCATATAAAAGAACATGCACCCTATCACAGGACTCGTGCTTGGACAGAAGGGAGAATCCGGATAGGGCTTCTGTAAGGACAGAGGAAAAGACAAAGTGGAGTTTAATTACTACATTTTGCCAATCCAGGTCGGTAGTACGGGAGTTATTACAGAAACATTGGTTTATTCTAAAAGGTGACCCCATTCTCTCCAAAAGTATTCCAGAGAAACCAAATATTATCTTCAGGAAGAATAGAAGTGTAAAAACCTTGCTTGCTCCCAGCAACACGAATAGAAAAAAGAAAAAAATAAGGGATGTGACGACTAATACTAACACAGGAGGCTGCTTCACATGCAATACACCTAAATGTATGTGCTGCGGCGTTATAACCAATAATGCAAAAACCTTTAAATCTAATACCACTAATGAGGTTTTCCAGATCAAGCAGAGATTAACATGCCAATCCACCTATGTAGTGTACCTGCTGGAGTGCCCTTGTGGCTTGCAATACATCGGCCGGACAATTCAGACGGCCCATGCCCGATTAAATAAACCCAGATCTAATATAAGGGCAGGATATCAATTACATAGGGTCTCTAGACGCTATGCAAACCATCACCACAAAGACCCGAGTAAGATGAAAATAACCATTATTGACCACATTGTGGATAATGGACCAGAACAATTGAGTACACTTATAAAGAAAGAAAGTTTTTGGATATACAAAATGGGCACTTTGTACCCTGAAGGTTTGAACCTTACGATTGAAAACACATCAAACCATTAAATCTGAGAAGGTTTAATGTTGTCCCTCTCATATCTTTCCCGGGTTGTCATCAGCCGTTTAATGATGGCTTGCGGGGCTACCTGCACAGGATTAAAGGTATGGTATGACGTAGCATAGCGGGAGATTTGCTTGCCCTTTCGGGCTGGTATTTAGTTCATTTTTCCTATTGTCGTCAGTTACTTAGTTTACTGGAAGCATAGGTTACGATCATGATAATGGATAGCATTGGGTTTTATGAGTTTTATAATAGTAGTGGGCAATTGTACAAGGTTATTTTCGGCTATTTTATATGAAAGTGTACTGTCTCTTTAAGAAATTCAACTTTTGAATTGGGGGCTGGAAACTGCAGTATAGCACTGTCAAGACACCCCAAGAAGGTCCCCAGGATGATTTTAATAATTTTTAATAGTTGGTAATAAATATATTTAAAAAAAAAAAAAAAAAAGTTATTTATTTTTTTAAACACAAATAGGAAGTTTTTACCAAGAATTGTGATTTTAAGAATCCATGTAGGGATTTTTTAGTGCACAATGCTGTTTCCAGGGGAAATAAGAGGTTAATTGGTTAAGAATGCATTATATGGAGTTTTTCAATGAAAGGGTTAATTGATTACAACACGTGGTCTAAATTATGTAAAATACCACCCCTTTATAAAACTGTCATTGTAACATTCCCCTTTACCCCACCTGATGAAGACGGCTTAGACCGTTGAAACGCGTTGTGGCAGTGGTATTGGAGGAAGAATAAAAGTCGGTTGCCATCTAGTAAATTGTCCAGTATTCCTTTGGCGCTCCCTGAGACCGCTGCACCATTGTTTACTCATATAAAGTATTATGTCGTCCGCAAAGTACGAGGCCTTAATCTTCTCGTCTCCTATTTTCAGCCCTTCAAATACTTCATACTGCTGCAGATAGCATGACAAAGGTTCAAGCGCTAAATTAAATAGAAGTGGCGACAAAGGGCAGCCCTGGCGTGTTCCTTTTTCCAAGAGGAAGCTAGCGGAAAGGTGCCCAGGGGTTTGAATTTTCGCCATGGGATTATTGTATAGGGCTTTTATAAGGTTTCTAAATTTGCCCATCACCCCCATTTTGTCCAGGACTTGTTTTAACCAGGACCATTTCACCTTGTCAAATGCCTTCTCTGCATCTAATGTGACTAAGGCCGGGTCTTTACTCTTATTGTCTCCATTCCTTACTGTGTCTAATGCTAGTAATGTACACCTGATGTTTGTGACTGCGCTCCTGCCCTTTACAAAGCCCACTTGTGCTGGTGACACTGGTGTCGGGAGTATTTCTGCTAGCCTGTTCGCCATCAGTTTGAATATAATTTTAATATCCTGATTTATCAGGGATATAGGTCTGTAGGCCGCTGGATCCTCCCCATCCTTCCCTTCTTTTGGTATCAAACTTATATAGGCCATGTTGGTTCCCCCCAACAATTCACCACCCTGTAACAACTCGTTATACCATTTAGTCAAAATAGGAGCTACTTGATGGGACATGACCTTAAAAAAATCGCCTGTGAACCCATCAGGCCCAGGGGCTTTACTACCCGGTAGACCTCCAATAGTGCTTTTCACTTCTTCCTCTGTTACCGGGGCATTTAACATGTTCAGTTGTGACTCAGTTATAGCAGGCATTTTAATTTTGCTGAAGAAGGTCGTTCCCATATCCTCCTCGCAGCCATCTTCTGAGTATAAAGCCGCATAGAATTCCCTTAAGACACGGCTTATGGACCTTCGGTTTTAACAGGTGGCACTTTGAAGGCTTCACTTTCAGGCCGTAGCCTGCCAGGGCTTCGAACACCTCGGCCAGGTGCTTTAGATGGTCCTCGTAAGTCTTCTAATAGACATTCACGTCGTCCAGGTAAAGGAGGACCGTCTCGAAGTTTTGGTGCCCTAGACCAGGGTTCCCCAACTCCAGTCCTCAAGGCCCACCAACAGGTCATGTTTTCAGGATTTCCTTAGTATTGCACAGGTGATGGAATTATTGCCTGTGCAGGTGATGCAATTATCACCTGTGTAATACTAAGGAAATCCTGAAAACATGACCTGTTGGTGGGCCTTGAGGACTGGAGTTGGGGAACCCTGCCCTAGACAGAATTCCATCAGCCTCTGGAAGGTCCCTGGTGCGTTGCAGAGCCCAAAGGGCATACAGTTGAACTCACTGAGTTCCATCGGGGTGGTGAAGGCGGTCTTCTCCTTGTCAGCCTCTGACACAGGAACCTGCCAGTACCCGCTAATAAGGTCCAAAGTAGAGAAGAAATTAGCTGATTTTAGAGCTGCTAAAGACTCCTCTATTCTAGGTAGCGGATACGCATCTTTATGGGTGATACGATTGATTTGCCTATAGTCCACGCACATTCTCATGGTACCGTCTTTCTTTTTCACCAAAACTAAGGGAGCTGCCCAGGGGCTACAGCTATCTCTAATGACCCCAGCTTCTTTCATTTCTCTCAGCATACCCTTAGCGTTCTGATAATGTGCAGGGGGTACAGGCCTGTGTCTCTCTTTTATTGGTGGGTGGCTCCCCGTGGGGATGTGGTTGTAACATACCTGGCGGCGTCTTTGCATATTGGTCCATCTCCCACTGTGCAAGAGCGCGCACTTGAGAATGTCTCTCTGGCTTCCCTCCATGCTGTCTGTTTGTGTCTGTTTCTGCTGCTTAAGGGCGGCGCCCGATCACTTCCTGCTTTTTGTACCTGCTGTGGGTCACACCCCTTGTGCGTCCTCAGCCTATTGCTGTCTGTCACCTGGTATTTAACCCAGCTGCTCCAATCAATCCCTGCCTGAGCATCTTGCCCTGTCAGTTGGCTTTTGTCTCTGACATGCCAGGTCCTGTCTATGTTACCTGTCTTGCAGTATCTGTTCCCATGTCTGTACTGTGTCCTATCTGTGTACCCTAACCTGCAATCTGTACACGTTCCTTGCCTCTTGTCTGCCTATCCTGGAGGCTGTATTTCCAGGCCTGTCTGAACACGCTCCTAGCCTGTTCCTCCTGCCTTCTAGGGGCCGATTACCTAGACCTGCTCCTGTATCTTGTCTGTCCTGTCTGAACACGTGTGACACCCCAGGGGTCTGGTTGCCACAGTGATAGAGATATTACGTCTGAGAGCAGGTGGGAGGTCTCTTGGTCAGGGATCCTATGCATGCCACACCTCCTGCCCAGTCCTGGGAGGGGAAGAACTTCCCCTATATAAACCTAGGACTGAGGCAGGGTTAGTGAGTAGAGAAGAAGTAGAGAAGAGAAGCAGCATAGGAAGAAACAACAGGAGCTCTGTGGGAGCAGTGCTACAAGGAGTCAGGGGCTGGCAGCTGCAGAGCTCGCCCTGACTGAGAAGTTATCACCGGACCCGGAGTCCGAGGCTGTGGGGATTAACTCCTATCCAGCAGCAGAAACCGACCGGCAGGGGATTGCAGGTCCTCTGGCCCAGAAACCCGAAGGCACGGTCACACGCGTGGGACCAGCACCGCCGTCGTGGAGCGAAAGCTACTAGAAGGCCCCGAGTCACCGGCCATACGGGTGAGCACCACACGGTACACTCAGGGACGTGGGCTACTTATACCCGCCTCTAGCAAGGTAGCCAGAAGAGTATCATTAGTTTGGGAGGCCTACAACTCCGCCTGGCCAGGGGAGATCCCATCTGCTCAAGGACTGACCAGGCCCCAATCGCTAGCCAGTACTCCGGGAGGGTCTATCTTTGTCACCAGTAAAAGACCCTGAACTACACCGTACCGTCTCCGAGTGGTTCCTGCTACCCCCATCATCCACGTCGGCTGCCCTGAGGCCATACCCCTCCCGTTGGGGGTTATACTATCACGCTGCACAATCCTACCACCGGCCTCAGCGGTCTGCCCTGCAGCAGCAGCTCCTTAGCTGTACTCAACGGGTGGCGTAGTCGTCCAACATCTACCGCTGATACAGCGCCACTTAGTCTGACTCCCTGGGCACGGACCGGATCACCGCCACGAGACTACAACCCTCAACAGATCCGGCTCCGGGTAAGCTCCCGCGTGCGCAACGCTGCGCGACACAGGCCCAGGGGCGCGTCACACGCTCCTTGCCTGTTCGTCCCGCCTCTCTGGGGGCCGTATTCCCAGACCCGCTCCTGTTTTCCGCTGCTTTGTCGGTCTCCTCCGTACACTCAGTTCCAGTCTGAATTCTCTCCTATCTTTTACCTGTTTTTTCTCTATGTCCGTTCTTTTCCTTTTTCTGCAGAGTCTGAACTCGTACCTAACTCCTGCTTGTTGTCTCTGTACTCCCGTTTGTGAGTTTGTGGTCCACTCGCTACTTCTCTGCAAGTACCCTGTGGGTATCTGGCTCTGCCTTTCCCTTCCTGTCTGTTCCGTGTGAACAGAGCCCTGTCCCCCCCTGCTCTGCCTTGCTCTCCGCTCCAGGCGGCCTCGTCCCGCTCTGCTCTGACCCTTTGCTCGCTGCTCCGGCAGTCTCGCTCTGCTCTGACCCTTTGCTCGCTGCTCCGGCAGTCTCGCTCTGCTCTGACCCTTTGCTCGCTGCTCCGGCAGTCTCGCTCTGCTCTGACCCTTTGCTCGCTGCTCCGGCAGTCTCGCTCTGCTCTGACCCTTTGCTCGCTGCTCCGGCAGTCTCGCTCTGCTCTGACCCTTTGCTCGCTGCTCCGGCAGTCTCGCTCTGCTCTGACCCTTTGCTCGCTGCTCCGGCAGTCTCGCTCTGCTCTGACCCTTTGCTCGCTGCTCCGGCAGTCTCACTCTACTCTGACCCTTTGCTCGCTGCTCCGGCAGTCTCGCTCTGCTCTGACCCTTTGCTCGCTGCTCCGGCAGTCTCGCTCTGCTCTGACCCTTTGCTCGCTGCTTCGGCAGTCTCGCCCTGCTCCCTCTAGATTGCTGCTCCGGTAGTTTGCTCTGACCCTTTGCCCGCTGCTCCGGCAGTCTCGCTCTGTTTCCTCTTGCTCACTGCTCCGGCAGTCCTACCTTGCTCAGACCCTTTGCTCGCTGCTCCGGCAGCCTTGCTCTGCTCTGACTCTTTGCTCCGCTCCTGGCAGCCTCGTCTTGCTCTCAACCTGCTGTGTTTGTATACCGCTTCTGCGGTTCTGTTCCAGTAGTCCCAGTCTGTACTGGGTTCTATCCTCTCTGTGCTCCAACCTGTTGTACCTGCCAGTACCTCCCCGTTTGCATACCAGTGTGCCAGCCTAAACCTTCCAGTTCCTGTATTCCCCGGTGTGGGCTAACAGCCGTGTCCGGAGTCTGACCTGGAGTAGACCCTGGTACCTCTGCTCGGTTTCTCCCTGGTGCACTTGCGTCGTATGCCGTCGTGCGATCTTGGTCGGATCGGGCAGACACTTACTTACGCCCCTCCAGGCACTCTCCGGTACGGTACAGTGGAATCACTACAATCACACGCACACGCCGCTCAGCCCGGGCGTGTGCATTACAGTGGTGTTCTATCCCTTTTACTCTGCCGAAATCTAGCGGGTGCTTACTAAAAATTCTCTCGTACTCCTGAACCACCCGGTAGACTCCTTGTTTTTGGTGCAGGGGAGTGGAGTCAGCACCCACGTGGAGTTTCTGGCACCAGTCCTCCTTGTGTTTCTGGGAGCCATTACCCTCCGCCTGTGGAGATGGAGACAACGGTTCCACGGCCCTGATAGCTTTGTGTTCGACAGCAAACAGTTTGGCAAGTGTAGCGTACCTGGGTAAGTGTACCTCCCTCTCCCCAATGTTGAGAATGCGAACGGGCACCCTCCCATGACGGACATCAACCACCCCCCGGGCTGTCAAAATAGTGGGCCTGCTGTCTGAGTACACGGGTTCTACCATGGCTTGGTAGTCTCTGCCTCTCAACCCGATTGCAGTCCGACACCAGATCATCATTTCACTTTTGGGAGGCATGGAAATGGGGAATGGGTCACTCAGTCTTACGCTACCGATCTCACCACCAGACAGTTCTACCTGCTGCCGTCTCATCAGGGCTCTTATCTCTTTCTGGAGGACCCTCTTTTCGCTGGAGCTCGCATTCATCGCCACCTGCTGTAAAATCACAATTACTTCTGAAAGACAGTTTTCAATTATATTAGTACCCACAGTTATTTTAGGGTGACTTTCACGATGGTCAATGTCCTCAATGATCACTCCCTGTGCCGGCAGTTCCACCTTACCAATCTTGATGGTCATCTCTCTGAACCCCACCTGCAGCACGGGTTGGCCATTGCTGGCAATGATGCTTAAGTCATCGTCTGGGTAGCGGGTTATGTCAGCGTCACTCCAGTACCGCTTGAAAAGTACGTAGGGGATGGTAGTCACTTGAGACCCGGTGTCCAGCAGTGCACTCATGGGGATACCGTCCAGCACTACGGGTAAGACCGGGCGTCCTCCCACGTACTTATCACGCCAATTAGACGGGCCTGATGACCTTATGCCTGGGGGTTGGCCCTCTGCCCCAGGTCGGACCCATTTAAAGTACAGTACCTTGCTATATGTCCTGGCTGACTGCAACGGCGGCAAATCGGCTGTCCATCCTCAGCGTAGCGGTCGGTGGGCCTCCCTCTGAACGGCGGGATCCTCCTCTGTCAACGCCACGGGACATCCTCCGGACTGGAAGCCAGCTCGATTGGTCTTGACGGTTCCACCTGCAACGACTGTACGGTCCTGGTTAATGCAGCCACACTCTTTGTTAGCTCCTGGACCCGATGGTGCAGGTCTGCAGGCTGGGATGGATTTAGGGCCTGTGCATCAGCCCCCACAAGGTCTGCGGGGTAGGGCGCTGCCCCCTGGTGGTAAGTGATGGCAGGGCGCCGGGAAGCTACAGCGCCACCTGCTGCGGGTTCTCTGAGCACCCGGATGGCCCGATCCTTGAACCGCGCAAAAGTCAAATCGGGGCTCTGTAGGGCCATGAGGCGCAGCTGGGTTCTGTGGGCGTTGGACAGCAGACCTTCTATGAACTAGTCAGTCAACAGTTTATCAGAGTCCTGCACGCTGCCAGGGTCAGCTTGTTTGATAGCTCTCAGGGCTTCTTGCAGTTTCAAGGCATAGTCTCTGATACTATCCTGGGCCCGCTGCTTACAGCCATAGAACCGCATTTTGATTTCTGCTGAGGTACGGGTATCAAAGGTACTCCGCAGCCGGGTCAGAATGTCCTTTACTGTCCTTTTCTCCTCATCTGACCATGATTTCACTTCCCGCTGGGGTGCATCGGTGAGCTGCCCCGTCAGAATGCTCACTTTCTGTTCTTCTGTCAGGGGATAAACTTTGAATAAACGGTGCAGTCTTTCCCTAAAGTCAGTTAAGGTATGGGATTCCCCTGAGTATTGGGGCAGCCAGGCCGCTCCGGGGATGTAGGGCATAGAGAACGGCATCACCGCTGCTGCAGCCCCGCTGGTTGTAGAAGGCCCCTCTGCGTCCGTCATCTTCCTCCCCCCTAGTTAAGCGTGGCCTACCTTCCGACGATCCTCTTCTGTAGGCCGCGGCTCTGCTGGTGCTGCTCCGTGCGAGGACCTTGCGTCATGTCCTGGTGATGTCAGCGTCGCTCTCTCTCCCTTCCAGGACCTTGCGCAGCGTCGGTGCGTAGGGCGGAGCTTCAAGTCTCGCGCGCTTTGGACGTCCACGCCCCTCTTCTTTCCACGCGGCGTCCTGAAGATGGCGTCCGATGGCAGGAAAACGGCTGAAGATGGCGGGAAAACTGCTGAAGATGGCGGGAGACGACTGAAAACGGCGGGAAACGGCTCCGGATGGCGGGAAACTTCTCTTTAAGGTACGTGTACAGTCTTTTTCAGGCACGCAGTACCCGTTTGTGGCGGGTTGGTCACAATCCTGCCGACTACGCCAAAGCTGACTCGCCCCCTGGGCCGTGGGGCACTCGAGACCTGTCTTCAGGGCAATGCTGGGAGTAGTAGTGGCGACCCGGTCCCGTGGCTCAGGGTGGTCAGACCAGTGGTAGTCAATGATGTGTTTTTAGGTAATGTCCGACTACGCCACCCGTGGATTGCGGTCAGGGAGGACCGCCGCTGCAAGGCAGACCGCTGAGGCTGGTGTTGGGGATGCAGCAGGGAATAGTACAACTCCCCACGGGAGGAGTGTAGCCTCAGGGCAGTGTAATAGGATGCTGGGGGTGATGGTGCAGGCGCAGCAGTAACCACACAGAGTCCAATAATGCAGTCCAGGGTCTTTTACTGCAGATCTTATTATAGACCCAACAGGAGTACAGGGTAGGAATGGACCTGGGTGTCTGAGGGCATTCGGGTGAGCTCCACTGGCCAGGGTGGGTGGGTAGGCCTACCGTTCTCTCTCTGCCTTTGCTGACTATCTCCCCCTTTAGTGGTATGATAGCCCACGTCCCTGAGCTTGCTGTGTACTACGCCTGTATGGCTTGCGACTCAGGCCTTAGGTACCTGCAGCTTCTCCGTGCTGTACCGGTCCCTCTGTGTGGCGGAGCCTCCAGGCTTCTTAGGCCAAGGGACCTAAAATCCCTCGCAGGTAGGTGATCTGCTGCAGGGCTTGCAATCCTGACAGCCTCGGACCCCTATGTCTGGTATGTAGTTTCTCTCTGCCAGGACCGGCTCTCGTCGCCTTCTGGATACTTCAGAAGTGGGTCCTGGTCTCTCTAACCCTGCCCTCAGTACCAGTTTTTATAGGGGCAGCCAGCTCCCCCTACTGGCCTGAGACAGGAGGTGCTGCATGCAAATGGTCCATGACCAGAGAACCTCCCTCCTGCTCTCAGACACAGCCTTACAAGTTTGTGGCATCCAGGCCTGGGGAGACACATGTACACAGTGACTGCACAAGCAGAATAGTGAGTGCAGCTCTGGGGTATAATACAGGATGTAACTCAGGATCAGTAATGTAATGTATGTACACAGTGACTGCACAAGCAGAATAGTGAGTGCAGCTCTGGGGTATAATACAGGATGTAACTCAGGATCAGTACAGGATCAGTAATGTAATGTATGTACACAGTGACAGCACCAGCAGAATAGTGAGTGCAGCTCTGGAGTTTAATACAGGATGTAACTCAGGATCAGTACAGGATCAGTAATGTAATGTATGTATACAGTGACTGTGTAGCGCCCCGAGGGTTCGGCCGCTACAGGGGTATTGCACCTCAGACCAGAGGTGTGATATTCCACTCCCAGGTAAGGATGGAGTGTGGACCAGGGCTCAGTTAGCTGCATACAGCACACACACCCCATTTCCGAGGGACAGCTCAACGGTGCTCCCACTAGACAGAAGTGCAGGCACGACCGACTATGTCCCTGCCTGGAGTGGGGAGGGGGGTGGAACACCCAGTGCTGTAGGGGTAGATAGGGGTTGGTTCCTGAGCATAGGAAGGAGCTCATTGGTTGCTGGTCACCTGGGCTCATGGTCAGAGGGAGGTATAAAAGGTGGGCACCATCTTAGATCTAGGTTCTGTCCAGAGAGGAGAAGACAGGGAGTAGAGGCTCTGTAGGAGCTCTACTCCAGAAGGGCCTAGTGAGAGGCCGAGGAGGAGGTGAAGGGGAGCTGAGATTTTGGCTCATCTCAGCTCCAAGAGAAATGAACAGAAACAGAAAGGAACTGCAAAGAAAGAGAGAGAGAAACAGAAGGGCTCAGGAACAAGAAGGTGGAAGGGACCCTAAGAACCCACGAGAATCCAGGGTGAAGGGTCAGGCAGATTAAGGGTACCGGATCCCAAGTTGGTGGAGGAGAAATTACCCTCAGCCAAAGACCGGTCGTCGTGATCATCTATTGGTGCAACACCTCATCAAACCTGCTAGGAAGGCACCATATAGGACAGCGGAGGACGGGGCCCACGTTTAACCGCACGAGTCCGCGGCAGCTGGACAAAAGTGGGTCACTGGTGAGGCAGGCCAGAGAAAGGATTAAAGGGGGTCCTGTGCCATGCTCCTGAACTGCCTGGGAGTTGACCGAGCCCCTCACCTGGTGGACGCAGCACGGCTCGGGCGGTCACTGCCGACGGAAGTGACCCGGGACAAACGAACTGTGAGTAAAGACCCTGGACTGTAACTTGTTGTCCGTGTGCTCCTTCGCTCCTCCGGCACTACCGGTACTGGGACCTTCACCACCATCACTCCCACCATCCACTACACTGCCCTGGGGCCGCACTCTTCCCGTGGGGAGTCACACTACCCTAGCTGCACACCTCATGAGCCCCAGCGGTCTGCATGCAGCGGCGGTTCCTTATAACCGCAATCCACGGGTGGCGTAGTCGGACATTATCTAAAGTACAGTAGCAGACTACCATTGGTCTGACCACCCTGAGCCGCGGGACCGGGCCGCCACTACTACTACCCCCATCGTTTCCCTAATTGCCCCGATCCGCGTGCCCCACGGCCCAGGGGGCGAGTCAACTGCACCAGCAGAATAGTGAGTGCAGCTCTGGGGTATAATACAGGAGGTAACTCAGGATCAGTAATGTAATGTATGCACACAGTGACTGCACCAGCAGAATAGTGAGTGCAGCTCTGGAGGATAATACAGGATGTAACTCAGGATCAGTACAGGATCAGTAATGTAATGTATGTATACAGTGACTGAACCAGCAGAATAGTGAGTGCAGCTCTGGAGGATAATACAGGATGTAACTCAGGATCAGTACAGGATCAGTAATGTAATGTATGTACACAGTGACTGCACCAGCAGAATAGCGAGTGCAGCTCTGGATCAGCTGCTGCTCAGTGTGCTGCTTACGGGTGTGGTGGCTGCAGATCCTGCCGTGAGCTCCTGATCTCTCTGAGAACCAACACCTCTCCACCTGGGGACCAGCTCTCTCTCTTACCCAGGGAGGGAGCAGGTTTCTGGGATGAGTGATGGAGCCAAGTCCCAGGCTTCTGCTTCCCGAACCAGGCTGGCGGGGGGCAGGAGAAACCAGCAACCGGCCTGCACACCAGAGGACCCGGGGGTGAGACTCTCCACCTGGAGTCGCAGCAATGTGGCTCCTACTCCCCCCGGGACTGTGGAGACTCCCAAAAGCCGCAAGGCTTCCAGCATGGAGGTAAAGCCTGACAGCGGCGTGCATAATGGCACTCCTTCCGGAGGAAAGCTGAGTGCTCACGGAGGTGAGGCCGACCTCCCTGAGGGGAGTTGGGCGCTGCAGGGACCCCGGGAGTGTGTGTCCACCTATGCCTCCCGGGTCATGATCCACCTCCGTGAGTATGAAGATACAAGTAAGCTGGTCAGGAGACTTCGGGAGGAGCTGCGTTGCACAAGCGCAAAAGCTGCGGTGGCCTCCAAACAGAGGAAGGCAAAACTCCAGGCTGAGGTAAAGAGGCTGACCAGCGAGATTCACCTGCTGGAACTTAGGAAAGCCACTATCAGAGAGCAGAGTGGTCCATTCAAAGAAAAACTTATAAATGAAGACCGCTTCAGAGAAATGGCTGATACCAGAGAGCAAAGGAAGATGGGGCTGCAGCCTGAGAGCCAGGTGGATGATGAGAGTGATGATGACCAGCAGGAAGCCGGACCTGGCAGCCTGCAAAGTCACCCGCAGGCCACATGCAGCGAGCTCCCTGCAGGACAGGCGGCAATGGCATCTGGTCGCAGTTCTGCCGGCTCTGGGGAGGACAGTGACAGCAGCGGCCAGGGAGGGGCGCTAATGGCCGAGATAAAGCTCCTGGAGTCCCCAGTGTGCCTCCAAAACTTCCATCTTGGTGACGATCTACCAGAAGAGGCACCTGGGGGCCACAAAAAGGCTTAGAAGACCAAGTCAAAGCTGCAGGAAGCGGTAAGCTATGTCTATGCCCCCCTACCTGTACCCCCTGAGTCGGCGGCAGGCTCAGCTCGCTGTATAAGCCCCGTTGCCCAGCCCAGCCCGGGTTCTGCTGTGGATCCGGTGCAAAGGCGCGGGGAGATTGCACAGCGCGGTAGGGAGGCGCAGAGCTCCGTCTCTGCTTGTAGTAGCGGGGACGTAGCAGGAGGTGCATCAGCCGAGAGGCTGGACAGTGAGGGCGGCCCGGCGGCGGGCGTTCCTTCAGGCCACGATGCTGTGGTGCGCTCCTCAGTGGGAGGGGGGAGCGGCCCGGTGTCGGGGGCAGCTCCGGTAGCCTCGGTGCCTCTGAATGCTGTTGCCGCTGATCACTTAGTTGAGGAGCGGCGGCAGTGTGAGGGGGCAGTTGGGGCTGAGCGTTCCGGTCCTCCCACCAAAGTGCTATTCTGTGTTGGCGCCGCTGGTCAGGAAGATCCTGATGCTAGAGATCAGCGGCGCCTCACAGCGGCTAAAGATCAGCGGCACATCACTACAAATTCAAAACAGTGGAAATTACCGACTGATGATGTGGAGGGCACACACAAGACCAGGTGTGAGGTCGCATCCAGTTCTATGGAGGTGACTGAGCCCCTTGTGCCTGATGCGGAGGTCAAAAGGTCATCCACCATTGTCACTGGTCCAGCAGGAATGAATGTGGTGGTGGGTGTGAATGAGGCCAATTCATTGTCTAGTGGTGTTGTTGCTGGTTTGGTGGAGGGTGAGATGGAGGTGGGTAATAGTGATGATGTTGGGGGTGATGTAGTCACTGGTCCGGTTGCCCCCCCGGGGGTGGCAACGCCTGTCCAGAGTTATGCCAGTGTCACCTCCGGGGCAAATAGGGCATCCTCCTCGTCTCCGGGCTTTGGGGACGGCATGTTGCAACGGCGCCTTCTGGAGGCTCTAAAGAAGGGTGAGAGATCACTAATGGTAGAGGGTCGAGAGGTTGATCTATCCTTCTGGATAGAGAGGCATGGCCTCGGGGCCTTCCGAGAGCAAAAAGGGGGGGATACGGTGTGGTCCCTCCCAACAGCCGGGCCAGGCAGTGTGCGTAGGAATGTGGTCCGTCTTCGGTGGAGGGGCAGTGATGCATGTCCTCCAAGGTCTAAGGTTGTGGAGCTCCTGCTGAGGATGGGCTTCAAGGCGATTGACATCTACGCCTTGATACATCCCTATTCCACGCCTGAGTTTGATGTCAGCTTTGTTCGGCCGGTGGGGCTTGAGCTCTTCTGGACGAATTATGAGTTGGCAAAAAATTAGCCCTGTTGGCGAGACTTTGCTGTTCAGGCAGTGTCTCGCCAAAACCAGATCAAGAAAGTGACCGTGATGACTCGTAACGAGTCGCTTTCTTGTTATGACATCATGACGTGGCTTGGTCGGTATGGAGAAGTGGTAGAGATGCCAAAGAAAAACCGCGACGAGTTTGGTATCTGGTCAGGGGCCTGGACGTTTATGGTAAAACTTAAACGTTCAGGTGGTACGGTTGCCCACATTCCATCATCTGCTTTCCTGGGTAGGGATCGTATCCTGGTCTTCTACCAGGGGCAACCGAAGCTCTGTCACAGGTGCGGCGACCCCACACACTTCAGTGCAAACTGCACCGTGCAGAAATGTGCGTTGTGTGGGGGTGTCGGCCATCTTGCCGCCTCTTGTGTGCAGATTAGGTGCCACCTGTGTGGTGAGTTAGGTCACCCATTCAGCCGTTGTCCTCGCTCCTTCGCTAATGCAGTCAAGACCCCGGTGGGAGAAAGCCGTGAGGCCGATTCTGCTGGGGAGGGGACTAGCAAGGGTGGGGGAGCTGAGGGGCCAGGGAAGAAAAGCAATAAAAAGACGCCTGCCCAGCTGAGGCGTCTAGACAAGCGCAGACAGGAGATGGAGCGGGGCGAGCCCCGGGCTACTGGGGTGGCCCCTGTCCTGGATGCCAGTGTTGCTGCTGAGGCCCCGAGGGATGATGAGTTGGATGAGGAGGTCAGGAGGATCCACAGGGAGGAAACTGCCTCTGCCTGAGAATCTTCCCATTATGAAAGTATGGATGAGGATAATAAGTGGTGGCTAGAGAACAAGCGTAAGCTCGGCACCAAAAAGAAGAGAAAGAAGGGAGATAAAACATCTTCTCCCGCTCTGACCAAGGTACCTAAGGAAGGTAAAACTGACTCCCCTCTAGTTGGTCTTTCTAATCGGTTCCAAGCCCTTGATAACATCTCTTCCTCAGAAGAGGAGGCTGAGGGTGAGGTTCTGGCTTCGGCGGAGCTTACAGGGGGCGCCGAGTCTCCTTCTCCTGGGGATGCAAGGTCCTTGGGGGGAGGGACTGGCCCAGAGTCCGGAGACGAGGACGAAAAATGAAGGAAAAATGTGGGAATGAACACGTCTGTATCATTGAAGAGGGGGAAGGATTGCTCCTCTGAGGCAGAGGATAAGGGGAGTGGGAAGAAGAAAGCCATCTAACTCAATCACCAATGATGGCGGTACCCACTCCGTTGACGCTGGCGTCCATTAATATCGCCAGCATTAAGTCAAATACGGCTAGATTTGCGGCCTTTGATTTTCTCAGCCGGGTTGAAGCTGACATTTTCTGTTTGCAAGAGACCAGGCTGCCATATATGGCAGAGGAGTTTATAGCTAAGAGGGAGTGGAGACTCGGGCCCTCCTATTGGTCTCTTGCGGCCGAGCTGTATAGCGGAGTGGCGGTCCTTTTTACCGCACCGGTAGAATGCCGACGGGTTATTGAGCTAGAAATGGGGAGGTGCCTGATATTAGATGTCCTCATGAAGGGACAGGAGCTTCGGCTCATTAACATCTATGGTCCCCAATCTAAGTAGGACCGGAAGTGTCTCTTTATGAGGATCAAGCCCTACCTTTTTACAAGTCGACAGGTCGTTTTTGGAGGGGACTTCAACACTGTCACGAGGCCCCGGGATAGAGGAGGTTCCAGAGACAAGCTGACTTATGATAGTGTCGCCCTTAATAGTATAGCTAGTGAGGCTCGCCTGGTGACTGTCCACATCCGGCACACCGCAGGCCACGAGGGGTTCACCTATCACAGAGGTAACTGTAGGTCCAGGATAGACAGGTTTTATTTAAAGGAGGAAGCCGTCTCTTCAGCAGTATCTGTTGTCGAGGTGGAGTTCTCCGATCACTGTATGATTTTGTTTTCCCTGAATGTTACAGAGACCCCCCCGGATGGGAAGAGGCTTTTGGAGGCTCAATTCGTCTCTCTTGGAAGAAGCAGAGATAAGACAGTCCTTTGAGGATTTTCTTCAGAGCCAGGTACCCTTACTGGATCTTTGTAGTAGTAAGTCAGAGTGGTGGGAGATGTTTAAGAAAAGGGTGGCGAGATTCTTCCGCCAGCTCTCGAGCCTCAGGAGCCTGGACAGGTACCGCCTGTATCAGGGACTGAGGAGGAAACTCGAGCATCTTGTCTCAACTGGAGGTAGCCGCGAGGAGATCTCCAGAGTGAAATCTTTGCTAATGAGGTGTCAGTATGATAGACACGCATCTTTGGTTTTTGAGAGGGATTATGGGAAGTACCGCTCGCCCGACCCTTACAGAAACTCCAAGATGTCAGTGAATAGTAAAGTTGTTACAGGACTGGTTGACTCTGTGGGTTCCCTGAAAAGATCCAGATCAGGGATCCTGGAGGTCGTCAGATCCTTCTACTCGCACCTCTTGGGGAAGAAGGATCTGGATTGGGATGAGATGTCGGCTTTTCTGTCAGAAGCCGTCCCCAAACCAAGGGTAGACCCCTCTCTTGGCGTTTTGACAGAGATGATCAGGGAAGAGGAAGTTAAGTTGGCGATTGAAGGGCTTGCCCTAAAGAAATCTCCCGGTCCAGATGGCTTAACATCTGAATTCTATAAGACCTTTAAGGACGCCTTGGTTCCCCTCTTGACTGAGGTATTCAATGAGTGTCTTTCCTCGGGCACTCTGCCAAAGTCAATGAGGAGGTCTGCCCTGATCATCTTGTCAAAGGGTAAGGACCCATTTTGCATTGAGAATTGGTGTCCCATAGCGCTTCTCAATGCAGACAGGAAGGTTTTGGCAAAGGTGCTGTTTAATCGGCTGGTTAAATTTGTGCCCTGACTCCTTTCGGGAGCCCAGCATTGCTCTGTTCCGGGCCGCAGTGCAATTAGTGCTGTACTCTGTGTCCGAGAGGTGGTGGAGCAGGGTAGGGCTGGTCCCTGGAAGGGGTACATGCTGTCATTGGACCAGGCAAAAGTGTTTGATCGGGTTAACCATGAGTACCTCTGGTCTGTCCTTCTGAGGTATGGCCTGCCGGGGGGGTTTGTTGATTGGCTTAAGACCTTGTACGCTAGGGCAGAGAGTTTCTCGCTTGTGAACGGTTGGATTGGCAGCTCTTTTGAGGTTGGGTGTAGTGTTCGCCAGGGTTGTTGAGCCCGCTGCTGTACGTGTTTGCGATTGACCCGCTTCTTAGGAGGGTGGAGCGTGGACCGTTGGCTGGGATCGGGATGGACCAGGCAGCACCGGAAGCCACTCTGAGAGTGGTGGCTTATGCCGATGACGTCACCGTTTTTGTTTCCTCTGATGGGGAGGCAGAATGGCTGATGTCAGAGGTAAATCGCTACTTGGAGGCATCCGGGTCCGAGATCAACCGGGATAAGTGTGAGAGTCTCTGGTTGGGAGGAGGAGATCCTGGTTTTGACCTCCCGGACACCCTTCCAGGACCCAAAGTCTCTGCAAAAGTTCTTGGCATCGAATTTGGCCAGGGGGATTACCCCAAACAAAATTGGGACAGCAGGCTAGAGATCGCCACTCAGAAGGTGAACCAATGGAAGGGTTGGTCTTTGACCCTAAGGGAAAGGATAAACCTGATCAAACCTTACCTGCTCCCTTTGCTGATCTATCTGGGCAGTGTGTGCATCTTGCCGGAGCCTCTCTGGACTCGGGTCTACAGTTTGTTCTGTCAACTGTTATGGGGGAATAGACTGAACCTGGTCAAGAGGGAGGTTACTTACCGTACGAGGAGACTAGGAGGGTTGGGTATGGTCAACCCTGTGGTATTCCTTGTGAATACCTTCATTAAGATCAATATTGCAAACCTCTGGAAAGAGAGGGCTCCTCCGTGGGTATTCTCCTGTAGGGGATGGTCTCAGCCTTCCTTCCAGGAATGGGAGACAGGAGGGCAAGTGAAGGATCTACGCACACCGCATGGACATCTCCCGGCTTACGCTACCGTGGTTCTGAAGGTAATTCGCCGGTGGGGTCTGGGAATGTGGGAGGTCAGGACTCTGCCAAGGAAGCTCCTTGACAAAAGGGTTCTGTTGACCCATTTTCAGAGGCCTCTGGTGCTCAGGAATTGCCCAAGTCGGGATCTTTGGGTGGGTCTGCATCTTTTGAATTCTATCAGGATCCCCTCGAAGTTTTGGGATTTGGCTTGGCGCTGCTTCCATAGGAGACTGTGTGTGAGGGACAATCTGAAGTGTAGGAGCTCTGAGGACAGGAACTGTCCTCGGGAGCATTGTGGTACCATGCTTGAAAGCATGGACCACTTCCTGCTTCGTTGTCCCTTTAACACAGAGGTGTACAACAGGGTGGGCACCTCCATTGGCTGGCCCCGGCTGGCCGGTCTCTCTTATGCGGAATGGGCCTATGGAGCATTCGGGGACCTGGGTGGTCGGGACCGCTGCACCTTATTTCTAGTTAGCGCAGTGGTTAGGTATCACACGTGGAACGCACGGTGCTTAGTATCGACACAACGGAAAATCCTCCCAGTGGACGATGTGTTTAGGACCATACTCGGTGACCTGGTGAAGGTGCGTTCTCTGGAGTATGAGAGACTGGGTACACGGAGGGCCGTTCTCCTCTGGAGGGGCTTTTCTTTTAGTGTGCCCTAGTCTGGTCGTCTCCTCTCCTGGTGGTGGGCTGCTGCTGACACCATAGATTTTTGTTTTATTGATCAGTAGACAGTGATGTAGGGCTGCAGGCACCGAACTTGGGCTTTGTTAGTTGTGGTTATTGTATTGTGTGTTATTCTATTGTTTGTTTCTGTATATATTGTGTATATGGGTTTGGGTGTAGGTGTTAGGTTGGTTGGTGGGAAAAGGGGGGAGGTGGGTTCATCTTGAGGGACACTGGTTATTTGGGGGAAAAACTGGCACTGCCTGATCTGTCCTATGGACGTTGGACTGAGGCATGAGGCGCAGGAGCAGCTCTCAGGTCAGTGCCGGGGAGGGACTGGTGGGCTCGACTGTGGGGTGTTTTGTTTTGTCTTGTATATATTTGTATAGTTAGTGTTTATTTTCTAAAAAAAAAGTTTGTGTATATTAGTTTGTATATAATTTTGTCAGATATGGTTTATTTTACTGTTATTATTTGTTTGGTAACCGGACCAGATGTCATGGTGTAGGTAGTTATTATTGTGTATATGTATAATGTGTGTGTGAGGGGAGAGGGAGCGGCTGGACCAGTTCATTACATTGTTTATTTTCTGGTTATTAATTTTGTTATGTTTCAGTTATTATTATTGTTATGTTTTTCATTTTTATAATAAAAAGATCTACAGGATGTAACTCAGGATCAGTAATGTAATGTATGTACACAGTGACTGCACCAGCAGAATAGTGAGTGCAGCTCTGGAGTATAATACAGGAGGTAACTCAGGATCAGTAATGTAATGTATGTACATAGTGACTGCACCAGCAGAATAGTGAGTGCAGCTCTGGAGGATAATACAGGATGTAACTCAGGATCAGTACAGGATCAGTAATGTAATGTATGTACACAGTGACTGCATCAGCAGAATAGTGAGTGCAGCTCTGGAGTATAATACAGGAGATAATCAGGATCAGTACAGGGTCAGTAATGTAATGTATGTACGCAGTGACTGCACCTGCAGAATAGTGAGTGCAGCTCTGGAGTATAATACAGGATGTAACTCAGGACAGTAATGTAATGTACAGTACAGACCAAAAGTTTGGACACACCTTCTCATTTAAAGATTTTTCTGTATTTTCATAACTATGAAAATTGTACATTCACACTGAAGGCATCAAAACTATGAATTAACACTTGTGGAATTATATACTTAACAAAACAGTGTGAAAAAACGGAAATATGTCTTATACTCTAGGTTCTTCAAAGTAGCCACCTTTTGCTTTGATGACTGCTTTGCACACTCTTGGCATTCTCTTGATGAGCTTCAAGAGGTAGTCACCGGAAATGGTTTTCACTTCACAGGTGTGCCCTGTCAGGTTTAATAAGTGGGATTTCTTGCCTTATAAATGGGGTTGGGACCATCAGTTGTGTTGTGCAGAAGTCTGGAGGATACACAGCTGATAGTCCTACTGAATAGACTGTTAGAATTTGTATTATGGCAAGAAAAAAGCAGCTAAGTAAAGAAAAACGAGTGGCCATCATTACTTTAAGAAATGAAGGTCAGTCAGTCCGAAAAATTTGGAAAACTTTGAAAGTGTCCCCAAGTGCAGTTGCAAAAACCATCAAGCGCTACAAAGAAACTGGCTCACATGAGGACCGCCCCAGGAAAGGAAGACCAAGAGTCACCTCTGTTTCTGAGGATAAGTTTATCCGAGTCACCAGCCTCAGAAATCGCAGGTTAACAGCAGCTCAGATTAGAGACCAGGTCAGTGCCACACAGAGTTCTAGCAGCAGACACATTTCTTCAACAACTGTTAAGAGGAGACTTTGTGCAGCAGGCCTTCATGGTAAAATAGCTGCTAGGAAACCACTGCTAAGGACAGGCAACAAGCAGAAGAGACTTGTTTGGGGTAAAGAACACAAGGAATGGACATTAGACCAGTGGAAATCTGTGCTTTGGTCTGATGAGTCCAAATTTGAGATCTTTGGTTCCAACCACCGTTGCTTTGTGCGACGCAGAAAAGGTGAACGGATGGACTCTACATGACTGGTTCCCACCGTGAAGCATGGAGGAGGAGGTGTGATGGTGTGGGGGTGCTTTGCTGGTGACACCGTTGGGGATTTATTCAAAATCGAAGGCATACTGAACCAGCATGGCTACCACATCATCTTGCAGCGGCATGCTATTCCTTCCGGTTTGCGTTTAGTTGGACCATCATATATTTTTCCACAAGACAATGACCCCAAACACACCTCCAGGCTGTGTAAGGGCTATTTGACCAAGAAGGAGAGCGATTGGGGTGCCACGCCAGATGACCTGACCTCCACAGTCACCAGACCTGAACCCAATCGAGATGGTTTGGGGTGAGCTGGACCGCAGAGTGAAGGCAAAAGGGCCAACAAGTGCTAAGCATCTCTGGGAACTCCTTCAAGATTGTTGGAAGACCATTTCCGGTGACTACCTCTTGAAGCTCATCAAGAGAATGCCAAGAGTGTGCAAAGCAGTCATCAAAGCAAAAGGTGGCTACTTTAAAGAACCTAAAATATAAGACACTAGCTATTGAACCACCCGTTCTACGCCCGGGTGGCGAGCATTTTTATTGGTATATGGTCTCCCATGCTGGTATGTGCTGCCCCCATCCTGTCCCCACCATCCAATCCCGGTATGCGTGGCTCCCCTTATCCCTGATCCCGGTATGCGTGGCTCCCCTCATCCCCGATCCCGGTATGCGTGGCTCCCCTCATCCCCGATCCCGGTATGCGTGGCTCCCCTCATCCCCGATCCCGGTATGCGTGGCTCCCCTCATCCCCGATCCCGGTATGCGTGGCTCCCCTCATCCCCGATCCCGGTATGCGTGGCTCCCCTCATCCCCGATCCCGGTATGCGTGGCTCCCCTCATCCCCGATCCCGGTATGCGTGACTCCCCTCATCCCCGATCCCGGTATGCGTGGCTTCCCTCATCCTCGATCCCGGTATGCGTGGCTCCCCTCATCCCCGATCCCAGTATGCGTGGCTCCCCTCATCCCCATTTCTGGTATGTGTGGCTCCCCTCATCCCCATTTCCGGTATGCGTAGCTCCCCTCATCCCCATTTCCGGTATGCGTGGCTCCCCTCATCCTCATTTCCGGTATGCGTGGCTCCCCTCATCCCCATTTCCGGTATGCGTGGCTCCCCTCATCCCCATTTCCGGTATGCGTGGCTCCCCTCATCACCATTTCCGGTATGCGTGGCTCCCCTCATCCCCATTTCCGGTATGCGTGGCTCCCCTCATCCCCATTTCCGGTATGCGTGGTTCCCCTCATCACCATTTCCGTTATGCGTGGCTCCCCTCATCCCCATTTCCGGTATGCGTGGCTCCCTTCATCACCATTTCCGGTATGCGTGGCTCCCCTCATCCCTATTTCCGGTATGCGTGGCTCCCCTCATCACCATTTCCGGTATGCGTGGCTCCCCCCATTCCCATTTCCGGTATGCGTGGCTCCTCTCATCCCCATTTCCGGTATGCATGGCTCCCCCCATCCCCATTTCCGGTATGCGTGGTTCCCCTCATCACCATTTCCGTTATGCGTGGCTCCCCTCATCCCCATTTCCGGTATGCATGGCTCCCCCCATCCCCATTTCCAGTATGCGTGGCTCCCCTCATCCCCATTTCTGGTATGCGTGGCTCCTCTCATCACCATTTCCGGTATGCGTGGCTCCCCTCATTCCCATTTCCGGTATGCGTGGCTCCCCCCATTCCCATTTCCGGTATGCGTGGCTCCTCTCATCCCCATTTCCGGTATGCATGGCTCCCCCCATCCCCATTTCCGGTATGCGTGGCTCCCCTCGTCCCCATTTCCGGTATGCGTGGCTCCCCTCATCCCCATTTCCGGTATGCGTGGCTCCCCTCATCCCCATTTCCGGTATGCGTGGCTCCCCTCATCCCCATTTCCGGTATGCATGGCTCCCCTCATCCCCATTTCCAGTATGCGTGGCTCCCCTCAGCCACATTTCCGGTATGCGTGGCTCCCCTCATCCCCATTTCCGGTATGCGTGGCTCCCCTCATCCCCAATCCTGGTATACGTGGCACCCCTCATCCCTATCCTGGTGTGTATGGTATCCCTCATCCTGGTATGCATGGCACCCTATCCCTCACTCCCAATCCCGGTATGCGTGGCACCCCTCACCCCCCAAATCCTGGTATGCGTGGCACCCCTCACCCCCCAATCCTGGTATGTGTGGCCTCCTCAACCCCCCAATCCTGGTATGTGTGGCCTCCTCAATCCCCCATCCCTGGTATGTGTGGCCTCCACAATCCCCCATTCCTGGTATGTGTGGCCTCCTCAATCCAAGTATCCTGGTATGTGTGGCCTCCTCAATCCCCTAATCCCTGGTATGTGTGGCCTCCACAAGCCCCCATCCCTGGTATGTGTGGCCTCCTCAATCCCCCATCCCTGGTATGTGTGGCCCCCTCAATCCCCTAATCCCTGGTATGTGTGGCCTCCTCAATCCCCCATCCCTGGTATGTGTGGCCTCCTCAATCCCCCATCCCTGGTATGTGTGGCCTCCTCAATCCCCTAATCCTTGGTATGTGTTGCCTCCTCAATCCCCCATCCCTGGTATGTGTGGCCCCCTAAATCCCCTATTCCCTGGTATGTGTGGCCTCCTCAATCCCCCATTCCTGGTATGTGTTGCTTCCTCAATCCCCCATTCCTGGTATGTGTGGCCTCCACTCTCCCCCATTCCTGGTATGTGTGGCCTCCTCAATCCCCCATCCCTGGTATGTGTTGCCTCCTCAATCCCCCATTCCTGGTATGTGTGGCCTCCACAATCCCCCATTCCTGGTATGTGTGGCCTCCTCAATCCAAGTATCCTGGTATCTGTGGCCTCCTCAATCTGTGGCCTCCTCAATCCCCTAATCCCTGGTATGTGTGGCCTCCACAATCCCCCATGCCTGGTATGTGTGGCCTCCTCAATCCCCCATTCCTGGTATGTGTGGCCCACTCAATCCTCTAATCCCTGTTATGTGTGGCCTCCTCAATCCCCCATCCCTGGTATGTGTGGCCTCCTCAATCCCCCATCCCTGGTATGTGTGGCCTCCTCAATCCTCTAATCCCTGGTATGTGTTGCCTCCTCAATCCCCCATCCCTGGTATGTGTAGCCCCCTAAATCCCCTATTCCCTGGTATGTGTGGCTTCCTCATCCCCCATTCCTGGTATGTGTGGCCTCCTCAATCCCCCATCCCTGGTATGTGTGGTCTCCTCAATCCCCCATTCCTGGTATGTTTTGCCTCCTCAATCCCCCATTCCTGGTATGTGTGGCCTCCACAATCCCCCATTCCTGGTATGTGTGGCCTCCTCAATCCCCCATCCCTGGTATGTGTGGCCTCCTCAATCCCCCATTCCTGGTATGTGTTGCCTCCTCAATCCCCCATTCCTGGTATGTGTGGCCTCCACAATCCCCCATTCCTGGTATGTGTGGCCTCCTCAATCCAAGTATCCTGGTATGTGTGGCCTCCTCAATCCCCTAATCCCTGGTATGTGTGGCCTCCACAATCCCCCATCCCTGGTATGTGTGGCCTCCACAATCTCCCATTCCTGGTATGTGTGGCCTCCTCAATCCCCCATCCCTGGTATGTGTGGCCTCCTCAATCCCCCATTCCTGGTATGTGTTGCCTCCTCAATCCCCCATTCCTGGTATGTGTGGCCTCCACAATCCCCCATTCCTGGTATGTGTGGCCTCCTCAATCCAAGTATCCTGGTATGTGTGGCCTCCTCAATCCCCTAATCCCTGGTATGTGTGACCTCCACAATCCCCCATCCCTGGTATGTGTGGCCTCCTCAATCCCCCATCCCTGGTATGTGTGGCCCCCTCAATCCCCTAATCCCTGGTATGTGTGGCCTCCTCAATCCCCCATCCCTGGTATGTGTGGCCTCCTCAATCCCCCATCCCTGGTATGTGTGGCCTCCTCAATCCCCTAATCCCTGGTATGTGTGGCCTCCTCAATCCCCCATCCCTGGTATGTGTGGCCCCCTAAATCCCCTAATCCCTGGTATGTGTGGCTTCCTCATCCCCCATTCCTGGTATGTGTGGCCTCCTCAATCCCCCATCCCTGGTATGTGTGGCCTCCTCAATCCCCCATTCCTGGTATGTGTTGCCTCCTCAATCCCCCATTCCTGGTATGTGTGGCCTCCACAATCCCCCATTCCTGGTATGTGTGGCCTCCTCAATCCCCCATCCCTGGTATGTGTGGCCTCCTCAATCCCCCATTCCTGGTATGTGTGGCCTCCACAATCCCCCATCCCTGGTATGTGTGGCCTCCTCAATCCCCCATTCCTGGTATGTGTAGCCTCCTCAATCCCCCATTCCTGGTATGTGTGGCCTCCACAATCCCCCATTCCTGGTATGTGTGGCCTCCTCAATCCCCCATCCCTGGTATGTGTGGCCTCCTCAATCCCCCATTCCTGGTATGTGTGGCCTCCACAGTCCACCATCCCTGGTATGTGTGGCCTCCTCAATCCCCAAATCCTGGTATATGTAGCCTCCTCAATCCAAGTATCCTGGTATGTGTGGCCTCCTCAATCCCCCATCCCTGGTATGTGTGGCCTCCTCAATCCCCCATCCCTGGTATGTGTTGCCTCCTCAATCCCCCATTCCTGGTATGTGTGGCCTCCTCAATCCCCCTTTCCTGGTATGTGTGGCCTCCTCAATCCCCCATCCCTGGTATGTGTGGCCTCCTCAATCCCCCATCCCTGGTATGTGTGGCCTCCTCAATCCCCCTTTCCTGGTATGTGTGGCCTCCTCAATCCCCCATTCCTGGTATGTGTGGCCATCTCAATCCCCCATTCTTGGTATGTGTGGCCTCCTCAATCCCCCATTCCTGGTATGTGTGGCCTCCTCAATCCCGCATTCCTGGTATGTGTGGCCTCCTCAACCCCCCAATCCTGGTATGTGTGGCCTCCTCAATCCCCCATTCCTGGTATGTGTGGCCTCCTCAATCCCCCATTCCTGGTATGTGTGGCCTCCTCAATCCCCCATCCCTTGTATGTGCGGCCTCCTCAATCCCCGATTCCTGGTAAGTGTGGCCTCCTCAATCCCCCATTCCTGGTATGTGTGGCCTCCTCAATCCCCCATTCCTGGTATGTGTGGCTTCCTCAATCCCCCATTCCTGGTATGTGTGGCCTCCTCAATCCCCCATTCCTGGTATGTGTGGTTTCCTCAATCCCCCATTCCTGGTATGTGTGGCTTCCTCAATCCCCCATTCCTGGTATGTGTGGCCTCCTCATTCCCCCATCCCTGGTATGTGTGGCCTCCTCAATCCCCCATCCCTGGTATGTGTGGCCTCCTCAATCCCCCATCCCTGGTATGTGTGGCCTCCTCAATCCCCCATCCCTGGTATGTGTGGCCTCCTCAATCCCCCATCCCTGGTATGTGTGGCTTCCTCATCCCCCCAATCACTGCACACATAAAACAATAAACACTTATACTCACCTTCCTTCCTCACCGCTGCTCCAGCGCTGAATCCTGTCTGCAGCAGCTGCTGCCGGCACATTCACGCTTCTCCATGCCGGGACTATGGGCGTGGAGAAGCGTGAATATGCTTTCTCTTTAGCGGCGGCCACTGACTGCAGGAGCCGGGGCTCAGCGCTCCTCCGTGGCCGCTACTAAATAGAGTGAATATTCCGTCTTCTCCACGCCCATGGGAGTGGCCTCAGAGGGAATATTCATGTCCCTTTAGCAGCAGGCACACGTGGTAGTGTGCTCCGCTCCTCCACTGCCGCAACCCGCTCCTCTGCCGCCGCCACCTCCTACTCACCTATCCTCCTCGTTCCCACGCTGCTTGGGGCCCTCATGGGCCCCCTCCGGCCACGGGCCCGGGCCCCATAGCAGTGGCTTTCTTACCTGTAACGGCTAAATGCGGTCTTCTGTCTGGAGCCAGACTGCGCGTCACGCATGCGCAGTCTATCGAGGTTTCGGACAGAGACACCCTTCTGCCGTTATATTATAGATATTTTCATTTGTTTCACACTTTTTTGTTAAGTATATAATTCCACATGTGTTAATTCATAGTTTTGATGCCTTCAGTGTGAATGTACAATTTTCATAGTCATGAAAATACAGAAAAATCTTTAAATGAGAAGGTGTGTCCAAACTTTTGGTCTGTACTGTATGTACAAGCAGAATAGTGAGTGCAGCTCTGGAGTATAATACAGGATGTAACTCAGATTCAGTACAGGATAAGTAATGTAATGTATGTACACAGTGACTACACCAGCAGAATAGTGAGTGCAGCTCTGGAGTATAATACAGGATGTAACTCAGGATCAGTAATGTAATGTAATGTATGTACACAGTGACTGCACCAGCAGAATAGTGAGTGCAGCTCTGGAGTATAATACAGGATGTAACTCAGGATCAGTAATGTAATGTAATGTATGTACACAGTGACTGCACCAGCAGAATAGTGAGTGCAGCTCTGGAGTATAATACAGGATGTAACTCAGGATCAGTAATGTAATGTAATGTATGTACACAGTGACTGCACCAGCAGAATAGTGAGTGCAGCTCTGGAGTATAATACAGGATGTAACTCAGGATCAGTAATGTAATGTAATGTATGTACACAGTGACTGCACCAGCAGAATAGTGAGTGCAGCTCTGGAGTATAATACAGGATGTAACTCAGGATCAGTAATGTAATGTAATGTATGTACACAGTGACTGCACCAGCAGAATAGTGAGTGCAGCTCTGGAGTATAATACAGGATGTAACTCAGATTCAGTACAGGATAAGTAATGTAATGTATGTACACAGTGACTGCACCAGCAGAATAGTGAGTGCAGCTCAGCAGTATAATACAGGATGTATCTCAGGATCAGTAATGTAATGTATGTACACAGTGACTGCACCAGCAGAATAGTGAGTGCAGCTCTGGAGTATAATACAGGATGTAACTCAGGATCAGTAATGTAATATATGTACACAGTGACTTCACCAGCAGAATAGTGAGTTCAGCTCTGGAGTATAATGCAGAATATGTCATGTACTGTTTGTACACTGTGACTTCAGCTTTTATTCAGATTAATTCTAAATGTAAAGCAGTAGATGGTGTCAGGCACATCTGTAATTAGACCCCCTTAGTGCCTTGCAGTGAATGACTTTGGTGGGTTTCCCTTCGCTCACTACTGACATGCAGAATACAGACGGCTGATACAACAACTGGAAGAATGAACAACACACTATCAATCCTTGTGCCTTAAAGCAAGACATTTATGGCTTTTCTATAAAGGTCAAGTCTTTAATAGAGCCGTTATAAACACAATGGAAACGAGATCCTCGATGGTGAAAGGCAGAAGTAATTTCCAATCTTAAAGGTATTAGGTCAGGTCACATAAAACTGACCATGAAAACAGGTGTTGCATGAAATAAAAGATATAACAGCCAAGTAAAAATACTGAAAGGTCATATGTGAAGCAGGTAATAAAGTACTTATTGTCCGTCTCATGTCAGTCTGCCCCTATGTATATAAGGGGTATCGTTTCTCCTTGTGGAGAGTGACATGCCTGACATCCCAGTGTAAGGAGACTTATAGGCCATGCAATGCTCCTCTGGGAAATTAAATATGCAGATTGTCTCTTCGGAGGACTCTAGTTCCATCTATTGGAAGTAAGAATCTTAAAAGTCAATATCGACTCTTTAACGAGCCTTGTCATCTGACTTAGGATAAAAGCCAAACCAGAATCTCAATTTTCAGACACAGTGTTTTGGGGTGCTGCCCTTCCTCAGTGCAAAGCATGAGATCTGGTTTGGCTGTATGAGAGGCCTCTGTCTGGAGTCTAGGAGTAACATTTCAAATTGAGATTCTGGTTTAGTTTTATCTAAAGTCATATTGCAAGGCTCGGTAAAGGGTCAATATTGACTTTTAGGATCAATACTTCCAATAAGTGGCACTAGAGTTCAAGTCCTCTTCCTCTCTGAACAAACAATTTGCATATTTAATTTCCCGAGGAGCACTGCACAGCCTGTAAGTCTCCTTACTCTTGCATGTCAGGCATGTCACCCTCCACTAGAAGAGACATTACCCCTTTGACCCCAGTCAGAGGCCTCTCATACAGCAAAAATCAGATTTCATGCCTTGCACTGAGGAAGGGGCAACACCCTGAAAGACATATTTGCAAACTGAGATTCTGGTTTGATTTTTACCCTAACTCATGTAGTGAGGCTCATTAAAGGGTTAATAATGACTTTTAAGATTGCTACTTCCTATAGGTGGCGCTAGAATTCAAGTCCTCTTCCTCTCTAAAGAAACAATTTGCGTATTTAATTTCCCAGAGGAGCATTGCACGGCCTATAATTCTCGTTACACTTGCCTGTCAGGTATGTCACTCTCCATAAGGAGAGGCGTTACCACATAGAGGCCTCTCACCTAGCCAAATCAGATCTCAGGCTTTGCACTGAAGAGTTTAACATCAATTAATTGGATAAATATACAGTACAGACCAAAAGTTTGGACACACCTTCTCATTTAAATATTTTTCTGTATTTTCATGACTATGAAAATTGTACATTCACACTGAAGGCATGAAAACTATGAATTAACACATGTGGAATTATATACTTAACAAAAAAGTGTGAAACAACTGAAAATATGTCTTATATTCTAGGTTCTTCAAAGTAGCCACCTTTTGCTTTGATGACTGCTTTGCACACTCTTGGCATTCTCTTGATGAGCTTCAAGAGGTAGTCACCGGAAATGGTCTTCCAACAATCTTGAAGGAGTTCCCAGAGATGCTTAGCACTTGTTGGCCCTTTTGCCTTCACTCTGCGGTCCAGCTCACCCCAAACCATCTCGATTGGGTTCAGGTCTGGTGACTGTGGAGGCCAGGTCATCTGGCGTAGCACCCCATCACTCTCCTTCTTGGTCAAATAGCCCTTACACAGCCTGGAGGTGTGTTTGGGGTCATTGTCCTGTTAAAAATAAATGATGGTCGAACTAAACGCAAAAAGGATGGAATAGCATGCCGCTGCAAGATGCTGTGGTAGCCATGCTGGTTCAGTATGCCTTCAATTTTGAATAAATCCCCAACAGTGTCACCAGCAAAGCACCCCCACACCATCACACCTCCTCCTCCATGCTTCACGGTGGGAACCAGGCATGTAGAGTCCATCCGTTCACCTTTTCTGCGTCGCACAAAGACACGGTGGTTGGAACCAAAGATCTCAAATTTGGACTCATCAGACCAAAGCACAGATTTCCACTGGTCTAATGTCCATTCCTTGTGTTCTTTAGCCCAAACAAGTCTCTTCTGCTTGTAGCCTGTCCTTAGCAGTGGTTTCCTAGCAGCTATTTTACCATGAAGGCCGGCTGCACAAAGTCTCCTCTTAACAGTTGTTGTAGAGATGTGTCTGCTGCTAGAACTCTGTGTGGCATTGACCTGGTCTCTAATCTGAGCTGCTGTTAACCTGCGATTTCTGAGACTGGTGACTCGGATAAACTTTTCCTCAGAAGCAGAGGTGACTCTTGGTCTTCCTTTCCTGGGGCGGTCCTCATGTGAGCCTGTTTCTTTGTAGCGCTTGATGGTTTTTGCAACTGCACTTGGGGACACTTTCAAAGTTTTCCCAATTTTTCAGACTGACTGACCTTCATTTCTTAAAGTAATGATGGCCCCTCGTTTTTCTTTACTTAGCTGCTTTTTTCTTGCCATAATACAAATTCTAACAGTCTATTCAGTAGGACTATCAGCTGTGTATCCACCTGACTTCTGCACAACACAACTGATGGTCCCAACCCCATTTATAAGGCAAGAAATCCCACTTATTAAACCTGACAGGGCACACCTGTGAAGTGAAAACCATTTCTGGTGACTACCTCTTGAAGCTCATCAAGAGAATGCCAAGAGTGTGCAAAGCAGTCATCAAAGCAAAAGGTGGCTACTTTGAAGAACCTAGAATATAAGACATATTTTCAGTTGTTTCACACTTGTTTGTTAAGTATATAATTCCACATGTGATAATTCATAGTTTTGATGCCTTCAGTGTGAATGTACAATTTTCATAGTCATGAAAATACAGGAAAATCTTTAAATGAGGTGTGTCCAAACTTTTGGTCTGTATTGTATAAAGAAAGGCTCTTCAAACAAATCCATAAATCACCCCATCTACACTTAGTTATAAGCGCAGAAAGACAAAGGGATCCATTAATATATAGACGTAATTTTTATTTAATCAATCAATTAAAATCATGACAATTCAAATTATACATGTAACATGGTTTAAAATAAACAGAGTGCCTAGTATAAGGGGACTAGCTCCTGCCCAGAATATAAAGATTATGCAATATCAAATAGGCTAAAAAAATTGACTAACCTAGTGTAATATTATTACTACTATACTGTTCATAAAGCTTTCATGAAGACATAGGGTTTATTGTAAATATATCTGCAAATGATCTATGATATGAGAAAATGGCAATACAGGTATATAATGGGTGTTGATCAGTGAGGGGACATGAACCCCTTCCTTAGAACAAATAATAAGTCCCACTACATAGACATAGCGAAAAGGGTATTTAAATTTGTGCAGAATATATTACAATATATAAATAAGGACTGCTTAATCTTTTCCAAAATTTTAGCACCGTGTGTAGCAATCATTTTATATAAACAAAGCCATGTACCTGAACAGGGTTATGCCAGCAGATGAGCCGTACTGAGAGCTAATTAAAGTCCTGGCAGGACGCCGTCCCCCTTCACCCCGACGCGCGTTCTGCCCGCTTGCTTCTTCCACACGCCCCCGGAAGAAGCAAGCGGGCGAAACGTGCGTCGGGGTGAAGGGGGACGGCGTCCTGCCAGGACATTAATTAGCTCTCAGTACGGCTCATCTGCTGGCATAACCCTGTTCAGGTACATGGCTTTGTTTATATAAAATGATTGCTACACACGGTGCTAAAATTTTGGAAAAGATTAAGCAGTCCTTATTTATATATTGTAATATATTCTGCACAAATTTAAATACCCTTTTCGCTATGTCTATGTAGTGGGACTTATTATTTGTTCTAAGGAAGGGGTTCATGTCCCCTCACTGATCAACACCCATTATATACCTGTATAGCCATTTTCTCATATCATAGATCATTTGCAGATATATTTACAATAAACCCTGTGTCTTCATGAAAGCTTTATGAACAGTATAGTAGTAATAATATTACACTAGGTTAGTCAATTTTTTGAGCCTATTTGATATTGCATAATCTTTATATTCTGGGCAGGAGCTAGTCCCCTTATACAAAATTACGTCTATATACTAATGGATCTCTTTGTCTTTCTGCGCTTATAACTAAGTGTAGATGGGGTGATTTGCACTGAGGAGGCGCAACACGCTGAAACATGTGTCTGCAAATTGAGATTCTGGTTTGGCTTTTATCATAAGTCATATGGCAAAGCTTTTTAAAGGGTCGATACTGACTTTTAGGATCGCTACTTCCAATAGGTGGCGCTAGAGATCAACTCCTCTTCATTTCAGAAGAGGCAATTTGCATATGTATATAGTCATATATAGACGTCTCCTGGTAGCCGGCAGTGAGGCTGGTGGTAATAGACCCCTCTGTAGCCAATTAGATCATGACAGCAGCAGGAGATGAATATGTTGATGTTGCAGGGGGCAGTGACCTGCACTTATTTCTGGTTATAACCCCTTGCAGTGTCCATCACCATCTCCACTACTTATGCCTGATGCATGACTAGAGTATTTCGGGAGGTGGAATTTGCGGATTAGTTATAATGCACATGTTGTTAATTATTTTACGGCATTTAGTAACGTTGATTTGCTGATAAAATGGGAAAAGTTAATGATCCTTGTGAATTCTATCTCCTGCATCAATTCTACGGCCGTTAATGGTTATGGGCCGAGTCGTAATCGTGGAGCCGGTAATCTCTCCGAGGAGCGATGACATTGTCCTGCGGCATCCAGAGGTTAATAGGCTTACCCATCAACATGTCTAACAATCACATGCCGTCGCTGCACCGTCCCGAGCCCAGGTCAGCCGGCTGTGAGGGCGCTGCTGTGCACATGAGCCCGGACACTACCGATTCAGCTGTGCTCGGCTTTTGTTCAATGTATAAGATTGGTACCAAAAATACTTTTTTTTTTTGAGAAACAGCGCCCCCTTTTATTTGTGGCTGTGTTTCCATTGGTGCAGCAGTTTGATAGTCTCAGAATGGTAAGTCTCAATGATCATGTATTTCCAGGAGGAATAACAGAGTAACAGCGCTACAAAGAATTCTAAGTAAAAAAGTTTAATAATTTAATTTCATAGGAAATGCCCATAGTAAAGCAGACGTAACAGGAGAGGGACTGGTCCTCGTAGGTGACTGTTGTAATACCAGTCACAGTCATGGACAAGAGAGGCGCTATTTCTACAAACATGAAGACTTTTTGTTAAGTTTGTTTTAGAGAAGAAGACAAAAAGGGGCACGCTCCGTACGTACCACCAGAGGGGTTCTCCTGGATTTCATAAACATGGCTGCTTTATTTCAGAAAGCGCGCCACCCCTGACTGTGGGTTGTGTGTGGTATTGCAGCTCAGCTCTATTCACTTCAGTGGGACTGAGATGCAATACCAAACAAAAGCCATGGTCATGGGTGGTGCTGTTTCTGAACAAAAACAATGTTCATCTAATCCTGGACCGCCCCTTTAAGTGGTTAAACAACCATTTCTCATATACAGTTGTAATAATGGAGTGTCTCTACCTCTCAGGCTTCCCCTTAATCAGGTCCTTGGCCTTCCTGGCTCATAAAACAATCCACGACTGCTACATGCACGTCCATGGGACTGATGGAACTGCTATCTCTGTCAGTCCCATAGAAATGAATGGAGCTGGGGGTTCTCCGCCTTATTGGCACAGAGAACTTTGAGATTCCTGTTCTCGGGATCTCAGGGAGTTCCAGTGGGGAGACCCCCAGCAATCATACATTTATCTTCTATCCTGTGAATTGGTGAAACTGTATTTATCGGGAAAACCCCTTTAAGAACATACAACTGTTTATAACAAAAATGTTTGAAGGGGTTGTCCATTTTGCACAGTCCCTTTGTATTAGAATTGTTTCCCCAATTATTAGCTTTTTTCAGGTTGTCCCACCGCTGAGACCCTCAGTGATCAGCACTGATCTTCCAAGTATTAGTGGTGAAATTCTCTGCAGCGCCACCACAGGCAAAAATGCAACATTACAATTTGCCTTTTTTACTTAATAGTCCGTCTATGTAATAAACAGCTGAATCTGGTTCTTCACAGCAAAATTCCCCTTGCAGCTACTCTTAAAATTTAGGGGTCCTCCTCTATTAATCTAGAAGCACTAATGAGATTTCTAAAATGAGCTTTCTGCACCCGACATCCCTTTAATTGTTAGGTGGAGATACCCTTTAAACTCCCTAGTTCTTCTATTTTTCCTTTTAATATCCTTTTGGAAACTACAAAACTTAATTTTATGAATTACATCCTGAAGATTCTTGGGTTCAGACCCACTATACACAGTAGATAACACAGGATCCACCATTCACAATAGGTGATGTCACAGCTCACCTCCTCCCCCTCCTGTACAATGACTGATAACACCTCTATATACAGTAGATAACACAGGATCCACCATTCACAATAGGTGATATCACAGCTCACCTTCTCCTCCTCCTGTACAATGACTGATAACACCTCTATATACAGTAGATAACACAGGATCCACCATTCACAATAGGTGATATCACAGCTCACCTCCTCCTCCTGTATAATGACTGATAATACCTCTATGTACAGTAGATAACACAGGATCCACCATTCACAATAGGTGATGTCACAGGTCACCTCCTCACCCTCCTGTACAATGACTGATAACACCTCTATATACAGTAGATAACACAGGACCCACCATTCACAATAGGTGATATCACAGCTCACCTCCTCCTCTTCCTGTACAATGACTGATAACACCTCTATATACAGTAGATAACACAGGATCCACCATTCACAATAGGTGACATCACAGCTCACCTCCTCCTGTACAATGACTGATAACACCTCTATATACAGTAGATAGCACAGGATCCACCATTCACAATAGGTGATGTCACAGCTCACCTCCTCACCCTCCTGTACAATGACTGATAACACATCTATATACAGTAGATAACACAGGATCCACCATTCTCAATAGGTGATATCACAGCTCACCTCCTCCTCCTCCTGTACAATGACTGATAGCACCTCTATATACAGTAGATAACACAGGATCTACCATTCACAATAGGTGATGTCACAGCTCACCTCCTCCTTCTCCTGTACAATGACTGATAACACCTCTATATACAGTAGATAACACAGGATCGAACATTCACAATAGGTGATGTCACAGCTCACCTCCTCCTGTACAATGACTGATAACACCTCTATATACAGTAGATAACACAGGATCCACCATTCACAATAGGATATATCACAGCTCACCTCCTCCTGTACAATGACTGATAACGCCTCTATATACAGTAGATAACACAGGATCCACCATTCACAATAGGTGATATCACAGCTCACCTCCTCCTTCTTCTGTACAATGACTGATAACACCTCTATATACAGTAGATAACACAGGATCCACCATTCACAATAGGTGATATCACAGCCCACCTCCTCCTCCTGTATAATGACTGATAACACCTCTATATACAGTAGATAACACAGGATCCACCATTCACAATAGGTGATGTCACAGCTCACCTCCTCCTCCTCCTGTACAATGACTGATAACACCTCTATGTACAGTAGATAACACAGGATCTACCATTCACAATAGGTGATGTCATAGCTCACCTCCTCCTTCTCCTGTACAATGACTGATAACACCTCTATATGCAGTAGATAACACAGGATCCACCATTCACAATAGGATATATCACAGCTCACCTCCTCCTGTACAATGACTGATAACTCCTCTATATACAGTAGATAACACAGGATCCACCATTCACAATAGGTGATGTCACAGCTCACCTCCTCCTTCTCCTGTACAATGACTGATAACACCTCTATATACAGTAGATAACACAGGATCGAACATTCACAATAGGTGATATCACAGCTCACCTCCTCCTGTACAATGACTGATAACATATCTATATACAGTAGATAACACAGGATCCAACATTCACAATAGGATATATCACAGCTCACCTCCTCCTGGACAATGACTGATAACTCCTCTATATACAGTAGATAACACAGGATCCACCGTTCACAATAGGATATATCACAGCTCACCTCTTCCTGTACAATGACTGATAACTCCTCTATATAAAGTAGATAACACAGGATCCACCGTTCACAATAGGTGATATCACAGCTCACCTCCTCCTCCTCCTCCTGTATAATGACTGATAACACCTCTATATACAGTAGATAACACAGGATCCACCATTCACAATAGGTGATACCACAGCTTACCTCCTCCTCCTCCTGTACAATGACTGATAACACCTCTATGTACAGTAGATAACACAGGATCTACCATTCACAATAGGTGATGTCACAGCTCACCTCCTCCTGTACAATGACTGATAACACCTCTATGTACAGTAGATAACACAGGATCTACCATTCACAATAGCTGATGTCACAGCTCACCTCCTCCTTCTCCTCTGTAATGACTGATAACACCTCTATATACAGTAGATAACACAGGATCCACCATTCACAATAGGATATATCACAGCTCACCTCCTCCTGTACAATGACTGATAACTCCTCTATATACAGTAGATAACACAGGATCCACCATTCGCAATAGGTGATATCACAGCTCATCTCCTCCTCCTCCTGTATAATGACTGATAACACCTCTATATACAGTAGATAATACAGGATCCACCATTCACAATAGGTGATATCACAGCTCACCTCCTCCTGTACAATGACTTTTAACACCTCTATATACAGTAGATAACACAGGATCCACCATTCACAATAAGTGATGTCACAGCTCACCTCCTCATCCTGTACAATGACTGATAACACTTCTATATACAGTAGATAACACAGGATCCACCATTCACAATAGGATATATCACAGCTCACCTCCTCCTGTACAATAACTGATAACTCCTCTGTATACAGTAGATAACACAGGATCCACCATTCACAATAGGTGATGTCACAGCTCACCTCCTCCTCCTGTACAATGACTGATAACACCTCTATATACAGTAGATAACACAGGATCCACCATTCACAATAGGTGATGTCACAGCTCACCTCCTCCTCCTGTACAATGACTGATAACTCCTCTATATACAGTAGATAACACAGGATCCACCATTCACAATAGGTGATATCACAGCTCACCTCCTCCTCCTCCTGTATAATGACTGATAACACCTCTATATACAGTAGATAATACAGGATCCACCATTCACAATAGGTGATGTCACAGCTCACCGCCTCCTTCTCCTGTACAATGACTGATAACACCTCTATATACAGTAGATAACACAGGATCGAACATTCACAATAGGTGATATCACCGCTTACCTCCTCCTGTACAATGACTGATACACCTCTATATACAGTAGATATCACAGGATCCACCATTCATAATAGGTGATGTCACAGCTCACCTCCTCCTCCTGTACAATGACTGATAACACCTCTATATACAGTAGATAACACAGGATCCACCATTCACAATAGGATATATCACAGCTCACCTCCTCCTGTACAATGACTGATAACTCCTCTATATACAGTAGATAACACAGGATCCACCATTCACAATAGGTGATATCACAGCTCATCTCCTCCTCCTCCTGTATAATGACTGATAACACCTCTATATACAGTAGATAACACAAGATCCACCATTCACAATAGGTGATGTCACAGCTCACCTCCTCCTCCTGTACAATGACTGATAACACCTGTATATACAGTAGATAACACAGGATCCACCATTCACAATAAGTGATGTCACAGCTCACCTCCTCATCCTGTACAATGACTTATAACACCTCTATATACAGTAGATAACACAGGATCCACCATTCACAATAGGATATATCACAGCTCACCTCCTCCTCCTCCTGTATAATGACTGATAACACCTCTATATACAGTACATAACACAGGATCCACCATTCACAATAGGTGATATCACAGCTCATCTCCTCCTCCTCCTGTATAATGACTGATAACACCTGTATATACAGTAGATAATACAGGATCCACCATTCACAATAGGTGATATCACATCTCACCTCCTCCTGTACAATGACTGATAACACCTCTATATACAGTAGATAACACAGGATCCACCATTCACAATAAGTGATGTCACAGCTCACCTCCTCATCCTGTACAATGACTTATAACTCCTCTATATACAGTAGATAACACAGGATCCACTATTCACAATAGGTGATGTCACAGCTCACCTCCTCCTCCTGTACAATGACTGATAACACCTCTATATACAGTAGATAACACAGGATCCACCATTCACAATAGGCGATGTCACAGCTCACCTCCTCCTCCTGTACAATGACTGATAACTCCTCTATATACAGTAGATAACACAGGATCCACCATTCACAATAGGTGATATCACAGCTCACCTCCTCCTCCTCCTGTATAGTGACTGATAACTCCTCTATATACAGTAGATAATACAGGATCCACCATTCACAATAGGTGATGTCACAGCTCACCTCCTCCTTCTCCTGTACAATGACTGATAACACCTCTATATACAGTAGATAACACAGGATCGAACATTCACAATAGGTGATATCACCGCTCACCTCCTCCTGTACAATGACTGATACACCTCTATATACAGTAGATATCACAGGATCCACCATTCATAATAGGTGATGTCACAGCTCACCTCCTCCTCCTGTACAATGACTGATAACACCTCTATATACAGTAGATAACACATGATCCACCATTCACAATAGGTGATGTCACAGCTCACCTCCTCCTCCTGTACAATGACTGATAACACCTGTATATACAGTAGATAACACAGGATCGAACATTCACAATAGGTGATATCACCGCTCACCTCCTCCTGTACAATGACTGATACACCTCTATATACAGTAGATATCACAGGATCCACCATTCATAATAGGTGATGTCACAGCTCACCTCCTCCTCCTGTACAATGACTGATAACACCTCTATATACAGTAGATAAGACAGGATCCACCATTCACAATAGGTGATGTCACCGCTCACCTCCTCCTGTACAATGACTGATACACCTCTATATACAGTAGATATCACAGGATCCACCATTCATAATAGGTGATGTCACAGCTCATCTCCTCCTCCTGTACAATGACTGATAACACCTCTATATACAGTAGATAACACAGGATCCACCATTCACAATAGGTGATGTCACAGCTCACCTCCTCCTCCTGTACAATGACTGATAACACCTGTATATACAGTAGATAACACAGGATCCACCATTCACAATAAGTGATGTCACAGCTCACCTCCTCATCCTGTACAATGACTTATAAAACACCTCTATATACAGTAGATAACACAGGATCCACCATTCACAATAGGATATATCACAGCTCACCTCCTCCTCCTCCTGTATAATGACTGATAACACCTCTATATACAGTAGATAACACAGGATCCACCATTCACAATAGGTGATATCACAGCTCATCTCCTCCTCCTCCTGTATAATGACTGATAACACCTCTATATACAGTAGATAATACAGGATCCACCATTCACAATAGGTGATATCACATCTCACCTCCTCCTGTACAATGACTGATAACACCTCTATATACAGTAGATAACACAGGATCCACCATTCACAATAAGTGATGTCACAGCTCACCTCCTCATCCTGTACAATGACTTATAACTCCTCTATATACAGTAGATAACACAGGATCCACTATTCACAATAGGTGATGTCACAGCTCACCTCCTCCTCCTGTACAATGACTGATAACACCTCTATATACAGTAGATAACACAGGATCCACCATTCACAATAGGCGATGTCACAGCTCACCTCCTCCTCCTGTACAATGACTGATAACTCCTCTATATACAGTAGATAACACAGGATCCACCATTCACAATAGGTGATATCACAGCTCACCTCCTCCTCCTCCTGTATAATGACTGATAACACCTCTATATACAGTAGATAATACAGGATCCACCATTCACAATAGGTGATGTCACAGCTCACCTCCTCCTTCTCCTGTACAATGACTGATAACACCTCTATATACAGTAGATAACACAGGATCGAACATTCACAATAGGTGATATCACCGCTCACCTCCTCCTGTACAATGACTGATACACCTCTACATACAGTAGATATCACAGGATCCACCATTCATAATAGGTGATGTCACAGCTCACCTCCTCCTCCTGTACAATGACTGATAACACCTCTATATACAGTAGATAACACAGGATCCACCATTCACAATAGGTGATGTCACAGCTCACCTCCTCCTCCTGTACAATGACTGATAACACCTGTATATACAGTAGATAACACAGGATCCACCATTCACAATAGGCGATGTCACAGCTCACCTCCTCCTCCTGTACAATGACTGATAACTCCTCTATATACAGTAGATAACACAGGATCCACCATTCACAATAGGTGATATCACAGCTCACCTCCTCCTCCTCCTGTATAATGACTGATAACACCTCTATATACAGTAGATAATACAGGATCCACCATTCACAATAGGTGATGTCACAGCTCACCTCCTCCTTCTCCTGTACAATGACTGATAACACCTCTATATACAGTAGATAACACAGGATCGAACATTCACAATAGGTGATATCACCGCTCACCTCCTCCTGTACAATGACTGATACACCTCTATATACAGTAGATATCACAGGATCCACCATTCATAATAGGTGATGTCACAGCTCACCTCCTCCTCCTGTACAATGACTGATAACACCTCTATATACAGTAGATAACACAGGATCCACCATTCACAATAGGTGATGTCACAGCTCACCTCCTCCTCCTGTACAATGACTGATAACACCTCTATATACAGTAGATAACACAGGATCCACCATTCACAATAGGTGATGTCACAGCTCACCTCCTCCTCCTGTACAATGACTGATAACACCTGTATATACAGTAGATAACACAGGATCCACCATTCACAATAGGCGATGTCACAGCTCACCTCCTCCTCCTGTACAATGACTGATAACTCCTCTATATACAGTAGATAACACAAGATCCACCATTCACAATAGGTGATATCACAGCTCACCTCCTCCTCCTCCTGTATAATGACTGATAACACCTCTATATACAGTAGATAATACAGGATCCACCATTCACAATAGGTGATGTCACAGCTCACCTCCTCCTTCTCCTGTACAATGACTGATAACACCTCTATATACAGTAGATAACACAGGATCGAACATTCACAATAGGTGATATCACCGCTCACCTCCTCCTGTACAATGACTGATACACCTCTATCTACAGTAGATATCACAGGATCCACCATTCATAATAGGTGATGTCACAGCTCACCTCCTCCTCCTGTACAATGACTGATAACACCTCTATATACAGTAGATAACACAGGATCCACCATTCACAATAGGTGATGTCACAGCTCACCTCCTCCTCCTGTACAATGACTGATAACACCTGTATATACAGTAGATAACACAGGATCCACCATTCACAATAGGCGATGTCACAGCTCACCTCCTCCTCCTGTACAATGACTGATAACTCCTCTATATACAGTAGATAACACAGGATCCACCATTCACAATAGGTGATATCACAGCTCACCTCCTCATCCTCCTGTATAATGACTGATAACACCTCTATATACAGTAGATAATACAGGATCCACCATTCACAATAGGTGATGTCACAGCTCACCTCCTCCTTCTCCTGTACAATGACTGATAACACCTCTATATACAGTAGATAACACAGGATCGAACATTCACAATAGGTGATATCACCCCTCACCTCCTCCTGTACAATGACTGATACACCTCTATATACAGTAGATATCACAGGATCCACCATTCATAATAGGTGATGTCACAGCTCACCTCCCCCTCCTGTACAATGACTGATAACACCTCTATATACAGTAGATAACACAGGATTCACCATTCACTATAGGATACATCACAACTCACCTCCTCCTGTACAATGACTGATAACTCCTCTATATACAGTAGATAACACAGGATCCACCATTCACAATAGGTGATGTCACAGCTCACCTCCTCCTCCTGTACAATGACTGATAACACCTCTAAATACAGTAGATAACTCAGGATCCACCATTCACAATAGGTGATGTCACAGCTCACCTCCTCCTTCTCCTGTACAATGACTGATAACACCTCTATATACAGTAGATATCACAGGATCCACCATTCATAATAGGTGATGTCACAGCTCACCTCCTCCTACTGTACAATGACTGATAACACCTCTATATACAGTAGATAACACAGGATCCACAATTCACAATAGGATATATCACAGCACACCTCCTCCTGTAAAATGACTGATAACACCTCTATATACAGTAGATAACACAGGATCCACCATTCACAATAGGTGATGTCACAGCTCACCTCCTCCTCCTGTACAATGACTGATAACACCTCTATATACAGTAGATAACACAGGATCCACCATTCACAATAGGCGATGTCACAGCTCACCTCCTCCTCCTGTACAATGACTGATAACACCTCTAAATACAGTAGATAACTCAGGATCCACCATTCACAATAGGTGATGTCACAGCTCACCTCCTCCTCCTCCTGTACAATGACTGATAACTAGTGTTGAGCATTCCGATACTGAAATATCGGGTATCGGCCGATATTCGCGGTATCGGAATTCCGATACTTAATTCCGATACTATTGCAATATCGTATACCGGAATCGGAAGTTCCCATAATGCAATGAGACATTTTCATTTTATTCAGCCAATGAGGATCCTAAGAAGTGTGGGCACATCCTGTTAGGCATGTAGGCACCTTAACTAATGGCATGGCTGTGATTGGCTGCTGAAATGATGTCATGATGCACTATAAAAGCCACCGCCGCCATTTTGAGCTCACTCTGCTGTGAATTCAGTTAGGGATAGGACGCTGTTGTTCTGAGGGACAGTTTTAGCTACCTATTTGCTCTATACTGCTTTACCCAAGCTACTTTCTAAATCACTGTGCCTTGCAGTGCTAGTGCACAGTTCCCTGTGCTGTTCACCGCTATCTGCAAGGTCTGTGTGTGTGAGTGCAGCTCACCCTGTAGTGTGTGCTTCAGCCAAGTCTGGTTGTAGTGCACTCAGTGTGTGTCACTGCCTCATACATTGTCCTTTTTTGCCAATTCATAATTTTTCCTGATATCTCCTATTAGTGTGGTGGTTCCATCTGTATTCAGCTAAATTGGTTCCAAACACACTATATAGGAGTAGATAGAGACATTTTTTTCCGTCTTGCAGCACTAGTGCACAGTGCTCTGCATCTGTACTGTTCACCGCTGTCTGCAAGGTCTGGTGTGTGAGTGCAGCTCACCCTGTAGTGTGTGCTTCAACCCCGTCTGGTTGTAGTGCACTCAGTGTGTGTCACTGCCTCATACATTGTCCTTTATTGCCAATTCATAATTTTTCCTGATATCTCCTATTAGTGTGGTGGTTCCATCCATATTCAGCTAAATTGATTCCAAACACACTATATAGGAGTAGATAGAGGAGCCTTTCTGCAGCATTGGGCCCTGCAGCCCCAGCCAGATTAGTATTAGCCTATTTTTTGCAGCCTCATCTATTGCATTGTAGGTTACCTTCCTACATTGTAATAGCTACAAAAAGTTTGTGATACTATCGTTATTACATCTTTAGGCACATCCAGTGTCTTTTTGTGACAAAAAAAACCTAAATAAAGTTCACCAAACACTCCACTTTACAGTTGTGTAGGCCACATTAGCTCATATTAAAGTCTAGTCCACACTTTATAAAATTAGTGTTTCTTATACCTGTTAGCAGCTGTTCAGGAATAAGCACACTAAGCCCTTAGTACTTTTCTGCCTATCTTTATCAGTCTACCAAGATGAAGAAGGCAGGGAGTAAGGCATGTGGTCGTGGTCGTGGGCGTGGGCGTGGAGTTTCTGCAGGGAGAGGACGTGAGGATTCTGTGCCTGCAGGGAGAGGACGTGGGGATTCTGTGCCTGCTGCGGGCACCAGTGACTCAGCATCCCCCAGTTTTACCAGGGAACAGTCCTTTATGCGCAGCTTTGTAGGAGCTAGCCGTACCCCACTGCTGCGCGAGGACCAAATTGAAGCCGTTGTCGGATGGATGGCAGCTAACGCATCGACTTCAATTAGTTCCAGATCCTCTCAGGTCCTGAGCACTGAAGAGCACCCATCTGTCTCTTCACCACCTGCCAAATTGCCCAGGCAGTCAGAGAGCCCTGGACAGGAGCCATCTCTACTTCTGTTCTCTGAATCTCTTGGCTTGGAAAGAGGGGGCCAGCCAAGCAGAATTCGAGAATTTGAAGAAGAGGTAGTATGCAGTGATGCGCAACCGTTTTGTCTCTCTGAATCTGAAGAGGCGGGTGGGCCAGTGCCTATGGTCAGCAGCACACCTCAGTACGCATCTGATGATGAGACTCAGGTGCCACTTTCTGGTGCGTACTGTGCTGTCGAGACTACCCAGGAGAAGCAGTTGTTTGAAGAGGGTGGTGTAGATGATGAGGTCCTTGACCCATCATGGCGTGAGGGACAGGAAGGTGGTGGGAGCAGCTCTGAGGAAGAGATTCCCCGAACGGCCCAAAAAGGAGGGAGAGGGAGGGGGCAGACTTGGTTGCCTGTAGCCTCCACTTCGGCACCCATTAGGAGCATGGCTCTTCCAAAATCCAAAGCGGGCGCTCCCAAGACTTGCAGTGCCTGGTCCTTTTTTGACACAGTTGCAGATGACATTTGCTTTGTCAAATGCAAGCTGTGTAATCAGAAGGTGAAAAGAGGGAAAAGTGTCAGCAACCTCAATACCACAAATATGTGGAAACATGTGCGGACCAAGCACGTGGTGGAGTTACACAAACACACTGAAGACCTAGGCCAACCTACAGCGCCACCTACCACCTCTTCAGCTCGTGTTGTAGCCTCTTCCTCCAGCTCACACACAGCTGGTTCGGCTTCCTCACAGGATCGCCATGGAAGAATCTCTGGCACTGTTGTACAGAGACACAGTGTAATTCCACCCACAGCACCACTTTCCCAGTCATCCTCACACTCCCAGGCCAGTCTACAGCCATCGTTAGCACAGGCATGGGAGAAAAGGCGCCCATACTCGGCAAACCACCCCCGAGCACAGGCTCTGAATGCTGGCATTGCTAAACTACTGGCCCTTGAAATGCTATCATTCAGGCTGGTGGAGACTGACACATTCCGTAACTTTATGGCATTGGCAGTCCCACAATACAACGTGCCCAGCCGCTTTTATTTCAGCAGGCAAGCCGTCCCTGCCCTGCAACATCATGTGGAGGGAAAAATTAAACATGCGCTACAAAACGCCGTCAGTAGCAAGGTCCACCTGACCACTGATGCGTGGACCAGTAAGCATGGACAGGGACGATACCTTTCCCTCACTGCCCATTGGGTAAATGTTGTGGAGCCGGGTACAGATCTTGAGAGTGGCGCTGTACGTGTTCTGCCAACTCCAAGGATTGCAGGAATCCAGTCTGTACACATTGACTCCTCCTCATACTCCAGTTCCTCTGAATCAGCGCTGCAGGAGCCGTCACGGTCTACCTCCACATCGACCCGTGAACGGTTACCTGTTATGATGACCGATATGAGCACAGCCGTGGCCAAACGTCAACAGGCCGTATTAAAATTAATTTCTTTGGGGAATCGAAGCCACACAGCGCAGGAGCTCTGGAATGCCATCAAGCAGCAGAGTGACGTGTGGTTTGTGCCAGCGAATCTCCAGCCAGGCATGGTAGTGTGTGACAATGGCCGAAATCTGGTGGCAGCTCTGGGCCTAGGCAACCTCACTCACATCCCATGTCTGGCACATGTGCTCAACTTGGTCGTGCAGAGTTTTTTGAGGGACTATCCGGATCTTGATGCACTGCTTCACAAGGTCCGCATAGAGTGCGCTCACTTGCGGCGTTCCAGCAATGCAAGATCACGCATTGCAGCTCTGCAGCGCCGATTATGTCTTCCGGAACATCGCATCATATGTGACCTACCCACCAGGTGGAATTCAACGTTACATATGTTGGAGAGGTTGTGTGAGCAGCAGGCAGCAGTAATGGAGTACCAGCTGCAGCAGGCGCAAACAAGTCGCAGTGCGCGCCGTTCACACTTCACCACCACTGAGTGGGCCTCTATGAAGGACATTTGCCACGTTTTGCGTGCCTTCGATTATTCCACGCGGATGGCGAGTGCAGATGATGCACTAGTCAGCATGACTATCCCCCTTATCTGCCTGCTTGAAAAAACACTGCAAGCACTAAGGGACGAGGTTTTGGAAGAGGTGGAGGATGAGGAGTCACAAATGCCATCTGCTTCTCTACAGTCTGCGCAACGTGGTTCCTCACAAAGGCCTAGGCAGGGGACACTTTGTGAGGAGGATGAGGAGGAGTCAATGGATGAGGAAGACATCTGTCCAGAGGAGGGAGGTACACAATGCTCTAGTAGTCAGTATCTAGAGCGAGGGTGGGGTGATGCAGAGCAGGCAGAGATCACGCCTCAAGCAGGGGACAGCGTTTCTTGGCCAGTTGGCAGTCTGCAGCACATGGTTGATTTCATGCTGCAGTGCCTCAGAAACGACCGCCGCATCGCCCACATTCTCAACACGGCTGATTATTGGGTGTCCACCCTCCTAGATCCTCGCTACCGGGACAACTTACAAAGCCTCATAACACCATTGAACCGGGAGCGTAAAATGCGGGAGTACCAAGACGCACTGGTGCATTCCATCATGTTCTCCATTCCAACCGAGAGCAGTGCTGCTAGTGCTTTACAAAGCAGCTCAGTGCGTCGAGGCAGTGGAGGAAGCTCTGCACAAAGAGGGAGCAGAAGCAGCGCCTCAGCACAAGGCAAGACCAGTATGGCCGAAATGTGGCAAAGTTTTGTGTCCCCGCCGCCACAAATGTCTACACCATCACAGACAGCTCCAGTCAGCAGGAGGCAACGTTTCCGTCAGATGGTGACAGACTACATGTCTTGCCCTCTTAGTGTACTCCCAGACGGCTCTTCTCCCTTCAAGTTTTGGGTCTGTAAGCTGGATACATGGCCAGAGCTTAGTCAGTATGCACTGGAGGTGCTAGCTTGCCCTGCTGCTAGTGTATTATCGGAACGCGTCTTTAGTGCCGCAGGTGGTGTACTAACAGACCGTCGCATGCGACTATCCTCCGATAACGTTGACCGGCTTACTTTTCTCAAAATGAACAAGGCCTGGATCTCTCATGAATTTGCCAGTCCTCTTCCAGAATAAATAATTGGTTGGCAACAGTATCCAGGTCTCCTGTTCTGTTCATGTTTCTACCACCTGAACTGTAATCCCTGAGCTCCAACACCGCCAGTTGGCGCTCGGAAGTGCCGTCTGCACAGTCAACACTTGCTGCCGTGTTATTGGGGTTCAGTAACGTCAGCTGTTCTCCTGCTGTGCGGACGGCAATTTCTCCTGATTTGTCCACATCCACTGTACTACACATTTTAAAGTTGCTCCAATTACTCCTCTGGCTCCTCTGTTTTCATTCTTATCCCTGGGCTCCAGCACCGCCAGTTGGCGCTCGGAAGTGCTGTCTGCACAGTCAACACTTGCTACCATGTTATTGGGGTTCAGTAACGTCAGCTGTTCCCCTGCTGTGCGGACGGCAATTTCTCCTGCTCTGTCCACATTCTCACTACTACAGATTTTAAAGTTGCTCCAATTACACCTCTGGCTCCTCTGTTTTCAGTATTATCCCTGAGCTCCAACACCGCCAGTTGGCGCACGGAAGTGCCGTCTGCACAGTCAACACTTGCTGCCGTGTTATTGGGGTTCAGTAACGTCAGCTGTTCTCCTGCTGTGCGGACGGCAATTTCTCCTGCTTTGTCCAAATCCACTGTACTACACATTTTAAAGTTGCTCGAATTACACCTCTGGCTCCTCTGTTTTCATTCTTATCCCTGGGCTCCAGCACCGCCAGTTGGCGCTCGGAAGTGCCGTCTGCACAGTCAACACTTGCTGCCGTGTTATTGGGGTTCAGTAACGTCAGCTGTTCTCCTGCTGTGCGGACGGCAATTTCTCCTGCTTTGTCCACATCCACTGTACTACACATTTTAAAGTTGCTCGAATTACACCTCTGGCTCCTCTGTTTTCATTCTTATCCCTGGGCTCCAGCACCGCCAGTTGGCGCTCGGAAGTGCCGTCTGCACAGTCAACACTTGCTACCATGTTATTGGGGTTCAGTAACGTCAGCTGTTCCCCTGCTGTGTTCACGGCAATTTCTCCTGCTCTGTCCATATTCACTGTGCTACTTATTTAAAACTTGCTCCAATTACACCTCTGGCTCCTCCGTTTTTAGTATTTACCCTGGGCTCCAACACCGCCAGTTGGCGCTCGGAAGTGCTGTCTGCACAGTCAACACTTGCTGCCGTGTTATTGGGGTTCAGTAACGTCAGCTGTTCTCCTGCTGTGCGGACGGCAATTTCTCCTGCTTTGTCCACATCCACTGTACTACACATTTTAAAGTTGCTCGAATTACACCTCTGGCTCCTCTGTTTTCATTCTTATCCCTGGGCTCCAGCACCGCCAGTTGGCGCTCGGAAGTGCTGTCTGCACAGTCAACACTTGCTACCATGTTATTGGGGTTCAGTAACGTCAGCTGTTCTCCTGCTGTGCGGACGGCAATTTCTCCTGCTTTGTCCAAATCCACTGTACTACACATTTTAAAGTTGCTCGAATTACACCTCTGGCTCCTCTGTTTTCATTCTTATCCCTGGGCTCCAGCACCGCCAGTTGGCGCTCGGAAGTGCCGTCTGCACAGTCAACACTTGCTGCGGTGTTATTGGGGTTCGGTAACGTCAGCTGTTCCCCTGCTGTGTTCACGGCAATTTCTCCTGCTCTGTCCATATTCACTGTGCTACTTATTTAAAACTTGCTCCAATTACACCTCTGGCTCCTCCGTTTTTAGTATTTACCCTGGGCTCCAATACCGCTAGTTGCTGCTCAGAAGTGCCGTCTGCACAGTCAACGCTTGCTCCAGTGTTATTGGGATTCAGTAACGTCAGCTGATCCCCAGCTGTGTGTCCGGCAAATTCTCCTGCTTTGTCCACATCCACTGTAGTACGGATTTAAAACCTCCTCCAAATACACCTCTGGCTCTTCTGTTTTTAGTATTTACCCTGGGCTCCAGCACCGCCAGCTGGTTCTCGGCAGTTCCATTGGCTCTTGTACCTTCTGCTACCCATCCGGGTTCCAGTACCGTCAGCTGGTTCTCGGCAGTGTCTTTGGCACGGGTACTCCCTCCTGCCCAGCCTGGTTCCAGCACGCCAGCTGTTTCCGGGTAGTGTCAACGTCACTTTGCCTCCAATGCGTTGTCCTGTCGTGTTGCGGTCGGGTTAGCCGACTCTATGGTGCCTGCAGTTTAGGTGACTCCTATGTGGGCTGCGGGATCTGGCAATGAAGGCTGGTTCCATAGTGCCAATAGGACAAGCACCCTCTGTAGGACTGTGGGTTTTGGTAACTGCCGCCGGCTCGCGGCCTTGAACTTTTTTTTTACATGGGTACCTTCTGCTACCCATCCGGGTTCCAGTACCGTCAGCTGGTTCTCGGCAGTGCCTTTGGATTAGGTGCCTCCTTCTCGGTATCCAAGTTCCACCAACGTCTGCTGGTCCTTGGTAGTGCTTTCTGGCACAGGTACCTCCTGCTTAGTAACCGAGTTCCAGTAACATCAGCTGGTCCTCGGTAGTTCCATTGGCTCTTGTACCTTCTGCTACCCATCCGGGTTCCAGTACCGTCAGCTGGTCCTCGGTAGTTCCATTTGCTCTTGTATCTTCTGCTACCCATCCGGGTTCCAGTACCGTCAGCTGGTCCTCGGTAGTTCCATTTGCTCTTGTATCTTCTGCTACCCATCCGGGTTCCAGTACCGTCAGCTGGTTCTCGGCAGTGCCTTTGGATTAGGTGCCTCCTTCTCGGTATCCAAGTTCCACCAACGTCTGCTGGTCCTTGGTAGTGCTTTCTGGCACAGGTACCTCCTGCTTAGTAACCGAGTTCCAGTAACATCAGCTGGTCCTCGGTAGTTCCATTGGCTCTTGTACCTTCTGCTACCCATCCGGGTTCCAGTACCGTCAGCTGGTCCTCGGTAGTTCCATTTGCTCTTGTATCTTCTGCTACCCATCCGGGTTCCAGTACCGTCAGCTGGTTCTCGGCAGTGCCTTTGGATTAGGTGCCTCCTTCTCGGTATCCAAGTTCCACCAACGTCTGCTGGTCCTTGGTAGTGCTTTCTGGCACAGGTACCTCCTGCTTAGTAACCGAGTTCCAGTAACATCAGCTGGTCCTCGGTAGTTCCATTGGCTCTTGTACCTTCTGCTACCCATCCGGGTTCCAGTACCGTCAGCTGGTCCTCGGTAGTTCCATTTGCTCTTGTATCTTCTGCTACCCATCCGGGTTCCAGTACCGTCAGCTGGTTCTCGGCAGTGTCTTTGGCACGGGTACTCCCTCCTGCCCAGCCTGGTTCCAGCACGCCAGCTGTTTCCGGGTAGTGTCAACGTCACTTTGCCTCCAATGCGTTGTCCTGTCGTGTTGCGGTCGGGTTAGCCGACTCTATGGTGCCTGCAGTTTAGGTGACTCCTATGTGGGCTGCGGGATCTGGCAATGAAGGCTGGTTCCATAGTGCCAATAGGACAAGCACCCTCTGTAGGACTGTGGGTTTTGGTAACTGCGGCCGGCTCGCGGCCTTGAACTTTTTTTTTTACATGGGTACCTTCTGCTACCCATCCGGGTTCCAGTACCGTCAGCTGGTTCTCGGCAGTGCCTTTGGATTAGGTGCCTCCTTCTCGGTATCCAAGTTCCACCAACGTCTGCTGGTCCTTGGTAGTGCTTTCTGGCACAGGTACCTCCTGCTTAGTAACCGAGTTCCAGTAACATCAGCTGGTCCTCGGTAGTTCCATTGGCTCTTGTACCTTCTGCTACCCATCCGGGTTCCAGTACCGTCAGCTGGTCCTCGGTAGTTCCATTTGCTCTTGTATCTTCTGCTACCCATCCGGGTTCCAGTACCGTCAGCTGGTTCTCGGCAGTGTCTTTGGCACGGGTACTCCCTCCTGCCCAGCCTGGTTCCAGCACGCCAGCTGTTTCCGGGTAGTGTCAACGTCACTTTGCCTCCAATGCGTTGTCCTGTCGTGTTGCGGTCGGGTTAGCCGACTCTATGGTGCCTGCAGTTTAGGTGACTCCTATGTGGGCTGCGGGATCTGGCAATGAAGGCTGGTTCCATAGTGCCAATAGGACAAGCACCCTCTGTAGGACTGTGGGTTTTGGTAACTGCGGCCGGCTCGCGGCCTTGAACTTTTTTTTTACATGGGTACCTTCTGCTACCCATCCGGGTTCCAGTACCGTCAGCTGGTTCTCGGCAGTGCCTTTGGATTAGGTGCCTCCTTCTCGGTATCCAAGTTCCACCAACGTCTGCTGGTCCTTGGTAGTGCTTTCTGGCACAGGTACCTCCTGCTTAGTAACCGAGTTCCAGTAACATCAGCTGGTCCTCGGTAGTTCCATTGGCTCTTGTACCTTCTGCTATCCATCCGGGTTCCAGTACCGTCAGCTGGTCCTCGGTAGTTCCTCAGCTTTCTTGTACCTTCTGCTACATTTCCAAGTTCAAGCTTTTTGAAATGGTTCTTGGTAATCACTCTGGATCTCCCTGACGAGGACCCTGAAGACGAGGACCCTGAAGACCAACCCTAAGAAGACGAGGACCCCGAAGACAATGACCCTGAAGACGAGGACCCTGAAGACCACCCCGAAGAAGACGAGGACCCTGAAGACCACCCCGAAGAAGACGAGGACCCTGAAGACCACCCCGAAGAAGACGAGGACCCCGAAGACGAGGACCCAGAAGACCAACCCGAAGAAGACGAGGACCCCGAAGACGAGGACCCCCGAAGACGACGACCCTGAAGACCACCCCGAAGAAGACCAAGAAGATGACCCTGAAGAAGTTGACCAAGAAGACAAAGAAGAGAAGACAAGCACCAAGATACAGAAAAACAAGAGACAGAAAACCAAGAAGCAGAAATACAAGAAGCTGCAGAACAAAAAGCGGAAGAACATTAAGCATAAGACTAAAAATCAGAGCAAAAGATAATATCTAAATTATAAGCAGAAGATGACTAAGCAGTGTATGGGGGTGAGTCCGTTCCTCCTCGTGGTGCCCCTGGAAAAGACCTGCTGCTGCAGGCCAAACTGAACGCGGACAAATCCTGTTGTAAATCTTTTGTGACGGGCAGAACGAAAGGTGTAATGTCCAACCTTTTATAGATAACAACTACAGGAATGCCTGTCACAAATAAGAATATGATGAAGAAGAAGAATATGAAGAAGATGAAGAAGTAGAATATGAAGAATGTAAAAAAAAGAATAATACGAAGAAGGTGAAGAAGAAGAAGGTGAAGAAGAAGTGGATGAAAAAGATGCTGAGGATGATGAAGGAGAAAGTGTGGGAGAAGTAAAAAAGAAGGTGAAGAGCATGGAAGTAGTGAAACATAAATATCTGACAAAATATAAAAATACTTAACATAGTTAATATTTCCGTAACTCAGAACATAATAAAAAAATATTAATTCCTGCTATTCCATTTGACTGGGCTAAACCTCTATGCCTTTATTGTCTCCCCCACCTCCCCCAATACATTCTACATTATTCTTAGTTGTTTTCCTTCATGTAGAAATAACCTACAAGGAAAGAAAGGGTTTATTTTAATTCCGATATTTATGTCCCATTGACTTGCATTTGTTTCCGGTATCGGAATCGGCGATATCCGATACTTTTTCGGTATCGGTCCGATCCAATCCGATCCGATATTTCCCGATATCGGAAGGTATCGCTCAACACTACTGATAACACCTCTATGTACAGTAGATAACACAGGATCCACCATTCACAATAGGTGATATCACAGCTCACCTCCTCTTCCCTTCACAATGACATTTGCACACACTCATTAGATGCTTCAATACAAAAGTTGAAAGATTTCTGATCTTTAATAAAGATAGTGATGTAAGAAAACATTGCTCAAAAAATGCCTATAATACAATAACCTGCTATACACAGTAGGTCTTTATCTGATGACACATTTCCTTTGGGCCTGTATTATCCATACCTTTCATGTAGTGGGATTTCTTTTAATGAGCCCGTGCTGAGAAGCAGCGTTACATAAACAGGCATTTGCTTCAGGCTGAACTCCACGGGAAAGCTCCTACGTACGATATATCAGAGAAATAAATCTGCATATTAACATGGTTATATTTGCATAAATGTAAACTTATGAAGGCACAAACCTGGGTAATGAAGTGGGATTTTTAGAATAGTTCAGGTTTCAAATAGTCAGATTTAGTCAATTTCAGGATCTCAGCTTGCTGTAAGTGAATACAGATATTTATTGTTGAGGCTAAAATCCAGACCTATAACTTCTCACTAGGGATGAGTTGCTACAATTGTATCCAGTCTAGAAAAGCCAGTGTCTGGAATAATGGCTGATACATTTTATTTGCCCCAATACTTTTTGGACTAGATACAATTGTGTCAAATAATCATCTCTGAGAAGTATGGTGATTGGTGAGACAATGTTTTCAGCCTCTGGAAGTAGCAGTGATCTTGACAGGTGTCACATGGAGATGATGTTCTTGGTGCCCCGACCTGTGAGACCCTCACACCCCTGTGGGGTTATAAATCAGGAACTTGATAGAACTCACCTTGGTTTCAGTTTCACCATAGGACTCTTATAAGGTTTCCCGGCTCTTAAAGAGGTTTTCTGAATTCAGCGTTTTCTGGTGTCATGCTTTAATCTTGGCCCTCCGCTAGGATATCGGCTACTTGTTCACTAAATGATCATGAGTCTGACCTGTTATTCAGGATATTGTCAGAAGTCTTAGATGATGTATAAATGCTGCAATATGAGGACCCCACCAAACTGCTCCTTCTATCTACTCCTGTGATGTTTGCTTTTGTCATTAGGTGCCACCATATTCGTTCTGCGGGAGGCGCTGGTGATGGAGGAGACATAGAGACCAGAATCTCTAGGTGGCGCAGACTTTATTCACCCACTATAGTCCCTACAACAACTTGTGCTGTCCAGCTGGTGTAATCAGCTCCCTGCCTTGGCCAATATATTATATATAGCACCACACCTTACTTAAACTCCCAGATTGTTGCTTTGATTTGCCAGATTTAGTTAATGCTAGCTTTGATTTGCTTCTGTTGCTCAGCTCCTGTTTAGTCTGTTTTTGTTTTTTGTTCTTATTTCACCCCATTTACTGATGATTCTTCTGTCTAACAATTTTGTCCCTTGTCTGACCTACTGGTTCTGACCCGGCGAGCTAACCCTTCCTGTCATCCTGCTCCTCCAGCCAGCGACTACGTCAAGGACTCGACCCAGAGACCATATTTAAGTCAATTTCCCTGTACTAGGGTTAATGGGTGAGATCCTGGGCTCCTCTGGGATCTGATAGTTGGAGTAGCCAGCTCAAAGTCTGGACGCCTTATTAAGAGCTGACCACGGACAGAGCCACGTTATAATATCAGCTCTACAGTGTGACACCTGTAGCAAACCTCATAGATCAATTCTACAATGTGAGGACCCCTCCAAACAACTCTTCATATATCAATACTACATTGTGAGGACCCCTCTAAACATCTCATTTATCAACTCTACAGTATGAGGACCCCTCCAAATATCACATACACCAACTCTACAATGTGAGGACTCTTCAGACATCTCATATATCAACTCTACAATGTGAGGACCCCTCCAAACAACTCTTCATATATCAATACTACATTGTGAGGACCCCTCTAAACATCTCATTTATCAACTCTACAGTATGAGGACCCCTCCAAATATCACATACACCAACTCTACAATGTGAGGACTCTTCAGACATCTCATATATCAACTCTACAATGTGAGGACCCCTCCAAACAGCTCTTCATATATCAATACTACATTGTGAGGACCCCTCTAAACATCTCATTTATCAACTCTACAGTATGAGGACCCCTCCAAATATCACATACACCAACTCTACAATGTGAGGACTCTTCAGACATCTCATATATCAACTCTACAATGTGAGGACCCCTCGAAACAACTCTTCATATATCAATACTACATTGTGAGGACACCTCTAAACATCTCATTTATCAACTCTACAGTATGAGGACCCCTCCAAATATCACATACACCAACTCTACAATGTGAGGACTCTTCAGACATCTCATATATCAACTCTACAATGTGAGGACCCCTCCAAAGATTTCATTTATCAACTCTACAATGTGAGGACCCCTCCAAACATCTCATGTCTTAGCTGTACAATGTTAGTACCCAAACAAAAATCAGTGGATAACTCAACTCTACAACTATACAGTGTGAGGACCCCAAAAACTGCATCTCATATCTGAACTCTACTATGTGAGGACCCCACCAAACATCTCATATACTGTATTAACTGTACAATATGAGAACTCCACCATACAACAGATCATATCTCAACTCAACAACTTGACAATGTGAGGACCCTTTCGGCTTTACAATCAATGTGTGGAATCCACCAAACATCTCCTACTCTATTAATTCACAAGTTAGGGGTCCTGCCAGTTAATCATATCTCAATTATATAATGTGAGGAGCACAGCAAAAAGCATCTCATATCTCAGGTGTACAATCAGCTCCACATATCTCAACTCTACAATGCAACTTCCCCGGCAAACAGCGTCTCATGTCTCAAATGTACAAGTTTACAATTTGAGGACCTCAACAAACAGCTCTTTTTGTCACCACAGTAAAATGAGGACCCCAACAAATTGCTCTCCATATGTCAATTCTACAAAGGTAGGACCCCAACAAACAGCTCCTCAATCCTCATATATCTATTATACAAAGAGAGGACGCCAACACTAATCTCCTCTTATATAAACTCGCAATTTAAGGAGTCCACCAAAAAGCTCTTTATTTCCTAATTCTACAATCTCAGGACCCCACCATGCAGCCCCTAATGCTCATTGATGAAACTCAGTAGTGTATTGGTTAATGAAGGAGTATTTGTAATAAAGCGAAGGCTTAAGACGTTTCATGTAGATACGTTCCCACATGCTGCGGAGGTGGCAGCGCGCTCACTGCAGTGACACACATAATGTCACCCGTTACCGTCATCTGTAATTATTCCAAGAGTTCCGGCTCTATACATCACTCTGTATGAGGGAGGACTGTCAGCGCCGTGACACATGAGACGCCCGGTATATGGAGTCATATCGAAGCTTTGTACAGACTTCCAGAGTTCATCATTCTAGAGCCTGAAAATAAAATGTGGGAAATTGCCTAAATATTACCTCAATGCAGTATCTGGATAATGCCCCCATATGCAGACCACACAACACGGCTTATCGATAGCTTCAGCGGTTGTCCCATAAACAACTTTGATCGCCTATCAATAAAATAGTTGCTAAACATATGACTGATGGAGGTCTGGCCGCTTAGACCCCCTTTGATCTTAGAACAGGGACCCAAAGTCTCCTGTGAAAAATGAGTGGTAGTGAGCATGTGCGACCACCTCTACAATGGAAAATGAATGGATCAGTGGTCGCACATGCTCACTACAGTTCCATTTACACAGGGGACTTTGGGCCTCTGTTCCAGTGATTGGTGAGGATCTAAGAAGTGGATCACCAGTGATCATATAATTATCACCTACCCTGTGAATAAGTGATATGTTATTATGAGAAAACCTCTGAAATACCTGTCTCTGTCTGAATAAAATGTGTATATGGTGCCAAAGTGAGGACTATATAGTGTTCAAATAAGTCTACCATGTAGCACCCGCTGGTAGTTTGCTCCTGGAAATCCTACAATTGTTATCCCCAATAGTATAGGGTGTAGCGTCGGCGTCCCTGCCTCCTGCTAGGCAGGGACGCTGTTCCCCTCACCTCTCCGCTCCGTGCCCGGCGTCTTCCTCCCGCTCTGCTGGCAGCGCGCGCTGCTTCCCGGCCACTGTGCTTAGGGCACGCGCGCGCGCTCCCCCTCTCTTAAAGGGGCCGCGCGCGCCATCCTAAGGAGTCCCCAGCCAATGGCCGGAGGACCTCACCATATATAAGGCACCTCCTCCAAAATGGAGGTGCCCGAGCAATGTTGTTGCATAGCCTATCACTCTGCTTCAGCCCTCAGGTCCCGTTACCAGATACCTGCCAGTTACCTGCCAGAATCCTGCTTGATACCTGCCTGTTACTTGTCTATCTACTTGCATTCCTGCGGTCCGACAGTCTGCCTACCAGCCCTGCCAGTCTGTCTATGGATCTGATTGCCCGCTCACCTGGGAGCGCTCATCTGCTACCTGCCTGCTAGCCTACCTGGAGGCTCTGCCGTCACGTGCTGTGACCACCTGCCTGTCCAGAGACTCTTACCCGCTCACCTGGGAGCGCTCATCTGCTACCTGCCTGCTAGCCTACCTGGAGGCTCTGCCGTCACGTGCTGTGACCACCTGCCTGTCCAGAGACTCTTACCCGCTCACCTGGGAGCGTCCGCCTGCTACCTGCCTGCTAGCCTACCTGGAGGCTCTGCCGTCACGTGCTGTGACCTCCTGCCTGTCCAGAGACTCTTACCCGCTCACCTGGGAGCGTCCGCCTGCTACCTGCCTGCTAGCCTACCTGGAGGCTCTGCCGTCACCTGCTGTGACCACCTGCCTGTCCAGAGACTCTTGCCCGCTCACCTGGGAGCGTCCACCTGCTACCTGCCTGCTAGTCTACCTGGAGGCTCTGCCATCACTTGCTGTGACCACCTGCCTGTCCAGAGACTCTTTCCCGCTCACCTGGGAGCGTCCACCTGCTACCCGCCTGCTAGCCTATCTGGAGGCTTAGCCGTCACTTGCCGTGACCACCCGCCTGTCAAGAGACTGTTCCCGTCACTTGCCGTGACCTCCTGCCCTTCTACCCAGAGACTGTCCCCGTCACTTGCCGTGACCTCCTGCCCTTCTACCCAGAGACTGTCCCCGTCACTTGCCGTGACCTCCTGCCCTTCTACCCAGAGACTGTCCCCGTCACTTGCCATGACTACCTGCCCGCCTACCCTGGGAGCCACCCGCTTCCTTACAAGGACTGCCCCTTTGTATCGTTGCTCAGAGGTTCCACCTCCCAGACCCGTTACATAGGGGTTCATCCAGAAGGTCATTTGTGGAGTCAGACCCTGATGTTGGGGGTCCGGGCCCACACTCTCCATTATAGGTGTTGGATGGGGCTGAGGATGGGGCCGATCCCTGATAACAGCCCACAGCATTATCCTCCTCCACCATCTGTACAGGGGGCACAATGCAGTCAGGGGATAACGTTCTCCTGGAATCACCAAACCCAGACTCGTCCATCAGACGCAGACAGAGAAGTGCGGTCCGTCACTGCACAGAACACGTCTCCTCCACAGTCCAGTGGTGACGACTTTACACCACTCCATCCTACACCCGGCATTGTGCCCGGTGATGTACGGCTACATGCAGCTGCTCTTCCATGAAGCTCCCGGCGGGGGCGCAGTGTTTGTGTTGATGGTATACCAGAGGAGGTATCAATTCTGCAGTTATGGGGTCAGCTGAGCGGTGGTGACTTTTCTGCCCTCTGCTCCTCAGCACTCGGCCCCCCGCTATGTTATTGGGTCTCCACTTCGTGGCTGAGTTGCTGCGGTTCCTTCCGCTTCTCAATAATATCACTCACAGGTGATGGGGAGGATTCAGCCTGGAAGAAAAGTAATGAAAGGACTTGTAACGTTGGCATCCAATGGTGAATGAGTAGTCTGAATTCAATGATTAAGAATTGTGTCCCAAAACGTCCATATAGTCTCTGTATCTATCTATCTATCTATCTATCTATTATCTATCTATTATCTATCTATCTATCTATCTATTTATCTATCTATCTATCTATCTATCTATCTATCTATCTGTCTGTCTGTCTGTCTGTCTGTCTGTCTGTCTATATATATATATCTCTTCTTCTCTTATTAATAATCTGTGGGTATTTGTGTCATTTCTTTTTGTTTTACGTGACTGCATCGAATTCAGTAATTTATGATAATCCAGAACTAATTTTCCTTTTTGCTGTTAGATGAGCGCTTGTCATTTGCATTTCCTGTGAACAATGAACTTTCACATCATATCGAGGACAATTATTTTCTTACACATTTTGTACATTTTTACCTTTATCTTAGCTGTCAGCGCGTCTCCCACTGAGGAGCCGTGTTCACACCAAGAGTTTTGCTAGAACCTCAGTGAAAAGTCTATTCAGCTGGAAAATAGCCATATGTGATCTCCATCAATGTTTTTATGCTTAATTTGTTAATCGTGCTTGGAGCAACTTGTAGAAAATATTAGGAAACAATTCACTGATTCTGTCTAAGGTAAAGTGCATTAGACTCAGCCTCTGCTTTATTCTTTGTAAGATCTAGAAGTGACCTATTGGGGCCACCGCGCTCCTGTCCTGAGGACTAATGTGACAGTTTCTTAGTAGATATTTTTTTGGGGAAGGAGAGATAATTTCCTGGTCTTAAAGTACACCAATCCATTACTGGGCAAGTATCTCCTTGAGGCAGCTCTTTATTCCAGTATCAAAGGAGGTCCACAAGTGAAGGAAGTCTTCTGTGTGAAGCAATGGACCTCCACTTCAAGGTTTTCCATACTCATCTCAGCTGAGCATCTCATGAGACGTTTAACCTACAGACCATCTAAAATGGTTTCATCCATTACTGGGAAAGTATCTCCATAAGGCACCTCTCCATCATCCAGACTCTGTATCGTATGCTATTGTTATAACCCAATCTTCCTATTTGAAGATTAGGGGCCTCAGCAATGAACCAACACTTGGAGGATATCCGTATTCATCTCGGCTGAGCATCTCCTGAGAAATCCTGGTCTATAGACCATCTAAATCTTCACTGGTCCTAAGATCCTCCTGTCCATTATCGAGCAAGCATTTCCTTGATGCACCTCTCCATCCCTGGGCTCTCTAACGAAGGAGGCCTCATTCTGTTACGTGAAGATGAGGGGGCTCAGAAATAGACCTCTTCTTTGAGGTTTTCCACATGAAATTTGGTTCAGCATCTCCCTGGTAGTTTTGGTCATGAACCATCTAAGTCTTCATTCAACTTAAGATGCAACATCCCCTGAGGAGTTTTGGCCATGCACCATCTAAGTCTTCATTAATCCTAAAATGTTCCCATCAATTATTGGGCAAGTATCTTTTGTGGCACCTCTCCGTCCCTGGACTCTCTATCAACTTAGGTCCATATGACTTCATTCTACTATGGGAAGATGAGGCAGCTCAGTGATGGACCTTCACTTGGAGGTTTTCCATGTTCATCTCAGCTGAGCATCTTCTGAGAAGTTCTGGTCTATAGACCATCTAAGATGCGCCCATCCATTACCTGGTGTATTTCCTTGTGGCGCAACTCCATCCCTGGACTCTCTATCAACTTAGGTCCATGTGACTTCATTGTACTATGGGAAGATGAGGGGTCTCAGTGATGGACCTTCACGTTGAGGTTTTCCTTATTCATCTAGGTTGAGCATTTCCTGAGAATTTCTGGTCTATAAACCATCTAACATGCCAACCCCCATTACTGGGCAAGTATATCCTTGTGGCATTACTCCATCCCTGGACTCTCTCTTTTGATAGAGGTCCAAAAGGCCCCATTCTGCCATGTGAAGACGAGGGGACTAAGCGATAGGCCTCCACTTGGAGGTTTTCCGCATCCATCCCATTATTTTCCTTCTTTCTGAAGCTATGTTAGATTCATGTGTTTTTTTCCTTATACAACAAACGACTTACGAAACAAACAAGATAATGGGAATAATGGTGCATTTTATCCAGGAGCAATTTTTAATCCTATTGTGAAAGTATGCAGTTACCATAGCGACTACATGGAAGGTAAATAGCGGTTTGTCTTGCCAAACCATTTGCACGTCTCAGAAAAGCATTAACCTGAATTCTTAGAAAAAGTCGTTCTCCAGTTCAGTTGATTCTTTGTTATCCATCACTTATGTTGAGAAAAATGGTTCAAGTTTCCGAAGACTGAGACCTTGGTGTTTCTGAACCGCTGACAGGAGCTAAACCCATAAAAGTTCTCGAGTTATGGTGGGCTTACATATTGACATTGGTGGATGTTGGGGGGCATCTATGGCTAGCATCTCAACAAGCTTTATCTCATGACCTGCCATACTGTATGATCGTGTTCATCTAGAGCAGCGGTGGAGACCCTACAACATTGTGGAACCCAATATAGGGCCACAATGTACATTCGTTATCCAATGTCCCACCCATTGTAGCAGGTGGTGGCCACCTGTATGACCATGGGTGATAAGAAGACACCCAAATGACCATTAGTCATGGCATTGATTTCACTGGAAAGAGCATTTAGACAAGATTCAGCCATAACTAATAAGGTGACTGGAAAGTCACTGCCATAATTACGAAAAGCCATTTTAGATGCAATCAGTCATGCCAATTAAATGTCCTGATGGCCGTGTATGGTAGCTGCGGGCTAAGCATAAGAATCAAAGAAAAAGGTAACATCTCCGTTTGGTGCGTTCTGCATCACTTGTCAGTGGAAGCGACTTATGGGAGATGTACTCCAGTGCCCTGTACATTTCTCCGGCTGCCATGACAACCGGTATGGATTCTGGTCACAGCCTAGTCTGATGTGTATCAGTACGCTGGAGTGTAATAGTCATGGTTACATATAAAAGCAGGAGATGCCTACAGGCCCTTCACCCTCAGGCTGGACATACACATGAGATATCTGTGAGACAAACACTTGTTAGGGCCTAAATGGTCTGAATCAAAAGCATCCTGATTACCATGAAAATATGTTTATTATCCTCTGAGGTCTTCACCTGTCTTGAGCCGCCTCTGTCGCTGCAGTCAGGATCCACCTTTCTGGTCCTTGGATCTTCTGGAGGTCCCACTTTGGCACTGAAGCCTGTAATTGGCTCCACACAGTCATGTGGGGCGGCGCATCATGACACGCGTTGCCCCCATGGGATTGCGGGATGCCAATCACTGGCTGCAGCATTGGAGTGGAAGCGTCAGATGAATCAAAGACCAGAAAGAAGGACCAGAGGGCTGCGGTGACAGTGGCTGCTCAAGATAGGTGAAGACCTAGGACCGGTAAGAAGAAGAAGACAGCAAAATGGCGACAGCTAAACACCTTTTTATTGGATTTGTGCAAACCAAAATTTTGGAAAATTCACAACGAAATTGATGAGTAAGGCTATGTGCCCACGTAGCGTTTTACAAGCGTATTTGATGCGGAATTTCCGCAGCGGAAACGCTTGTAAAACGCTTGGTAATCTGCACCCCATGGTCCCCAATGAGTTTCCGCAAGTTCTTTGCCCATGCTGCGGATTTTTCCGCAGCGTTTTTGATGCGCACAAAAATCCGCAGCATGTTAATTAATTTTGCGTTTCCGCATGCGGAATTGCTTTTGTGCAATGCAATAAAAAACGCAAGGCAATTCCGCATGTCGAAAACGCACGAAAAACGCGCGATAAACGCTTGCGGAATTCCGCATGCGTTTTTCCGGGAAAGGACATGCAGAAATGAAGCAGAAATTTTCTGCTTCATTTCCGCAACGTGGGCACATAGCCTTATAGAATGATTTGCTCATCTTACAAAAAAAGTCCATTTCAGCACACACATTTGTACAGTTTGTTGCATCAGTGCCCTCTCTTATAAATGAATTGGGTCTCTATTCACCAGCAGCAAGCAGAGATCTGGACGCAGTGAGGAATTAAATGTATATTAGCAAGCTGCAGCGCCTTGCTGAATATAAAATTGCTTTCTTGTGAAGTCAGGAAATGACGGACATGATGCAACTTCGGACACCCAAATGGGCATCATTCTTGCCTGTTAAAAGGCATGATAACTTTTCATCAAACAGGTGCAACCCTCCCACCCCCCCAAAAAAAAACCTGTGCCTTCTTTTTTTGGAGCTGAATTTGGAGCCCACATAAGGGGCATGTTGACAGTTTAACACAGGGATACACAACAAGTGAGACTATGAATCACATCTCTGCATAGCAGCCTCCTCCTCCCCTGGTGCCATCTGTGCCCGTTCTCTGAAACACCTACACAGAATGCCGGCTGATGTACAGCAACGATATTTGGATCGGTGACTGCACCCTCCAGGGTGGGAGCACCATACAAATTCTAGGCCTGACTGTGATGCGAGGTGACTTAACAAGGAGCTGGGGGGCATCAATGCCCAGACGATTGTTTATATAACACGGGCAGATAACAATGCCCGCGCCTCCCGCTTTCTGAGCGATAAACTTCATCAGCAACTTGCTGTCATTGTGCATTTCGCATCCGGCATGAGAAATTATTTCCGTCTCCGTAATCCATGTTTTATGTTCTAATCAACTTTGCGCTAATGCACCGTTAAATCCAGAATATGGGCACAGAACGTATGGGATGAAACGCGGTCCGACACAGCGCCGGGCGGGAGATTACCTTGTGGTGACCCTATCTTTTCCCGTATTATAATTGGACTGATTACTGTGCTGGGAAGATGTCTGACGATCCAATGGGATTAGACGATCCGTAAAATCGGTATGACACTAGAGACATTAGCTACCTAAGGGTATGTTCACACTGGTAGGATTGGCGACGCATATTTACTAGTGGCTGAAATCTGGGGCCGACACACGCATTTTAGACTTAGATGATGCGCTGTGAATCCGCACCTGAATTAGCCACTAGATTTTTTTTTTCTTGCAGTGCAGAAATTTGTCATAGTGTTGGAGGATAGGGATGCGCAATATACATGGATACGATCCACGCTGAAATCCGCTGTCACGCAAGGTGTGGGAAAGACTAAGTGCAACTCAAAGGGAACAGGGGAAGGGAGCCCAAACTCTAGGGAAAGATGGAAGTGGAGACCTCCTAGGCTGATCTGATATCACCCTGTCTCCCCTAACGTCCCTATATTGGTTCTTCACCAATCGCCAAACAGGAATCTTCCCCTGTATTTCCCTAGCGCTCGGCCCTGGATAGGGAAGGGGGAGGTGAGCACTAGTCGATCCCCACTGACAACTAAAGAAAACTAGGTATACAGACACGGGGGAAAGATAACTTAGCTTGAGCTGACTTCCGCTCCAATCTTTCACAAGGAAACATTTGAATATCACCGGCACCGCCCTGCAGTAAATTGAAACTATTTAAATAACCAGGCAAAGATGTCAATTAGAGCAGGAGGGAGATAGTCACTGGGTCCTAGAGTGAAACAGCTAAGAAGGTGTCTGTAATGCCAAACGAAGAGATCTTCTGCTACCAACTGCAGGGTGACTGTCTGTCACATCTGACACACCCGTGACATCCGCCTACTACAGAAGTAAGGTTTTCATGGATTCTGCAAAAAAATTATTTTTTTTAGCCCCACCAGGTCTAATCTTCATGCACATCTGCTGCACTCGTGGAAACCCGATTGTTGGCTTTGGATTTTTGCTGCAAAGATACAGAACTTAAAGGGTTTAAAAATCCCAAATCTGTATTGGACTGATATTGTAGACACCTTTTCATATACCCTATTAGAAGGCAGTGATAGAAAGGGGCCACCACTACTATAGACCAATACTGTTCCCCAAAGCTTAGAAACTAGACTAAATGGGGAATAGAACATTATCTTGGATTTTGTCATAGTTGATGAAGGTAATAATATGAGTCATATGATATATATAGATATGTCAGTTTTCCTGCTATATCTGTGCTAACAAATGAGATTTTGGGGGTCAAAAAAAAGTTGAAATCTGAGCTTGTACGTTTTACAAACTTACTCCAGAGATTGCACCTCAACATTAGTTGCATTGCATTTATTTTACCAGTTAAATTAACATTTTTACTTGATCTTTTCTTTCTGGTTCATGAATTGAAAGCTAGAATCACAGTGAAGACTAACACACAAGCTGAACAGAATAAAGGAGATACTAGGATGGTGTATAGATTTATATGGTTTACGGTCAGTGGAAAGCTTAATATTAAGACCCCCACGGATCTCCCTCACTTTAAATCTCCCAAATGCAACCCTCGTTTGTCCAGACAGTGGGGTTCTTGGGATTGATGGGGGTCCTTGCAGTCCCCTGCACACTGGTCAGGCTTTTTTTGTGTCTGCCTTTGGTGCTAAAAGTCTATTGGGATCCCAGGTATAGAGTGTAGATGGAGCTGTCCACTCTCCGGGTGCTGAAGTGAGATGTGTACAGTGCTTCAAGGTGCATGTGGGTGTTCCTATCCTAAATCAAGTATGTAAAGGTATGTGAGTAAGACTCCTCTCCAAAATAATTGCCAATTAACAACTTCATATCCCTGATAACAATAGGAAGAGCAGCTCTGAAGCACAAACTGCTGCTCAATTTAGATTATTTTGTATGATCACATATGGAAATGTTATAAATTGGTGGATAGGCAAGAGACAATATTTGGAAAAAAAGTTGTTTTGACCCATCTTACACCAGTTACGACGTAAGCAGCTCATCTGGCACAGATGTCCTTGGCTCTTCAGCTATTCTCCTAAATTTAGATTTATTTGATGAGCTTTCAATTCATATTAATGTAAGTAATGCAGAGACCGACTGTGTATACTGGAGTCTGAGATCTAAATATAACAAAATCTAAAGTGCCCTCATTTGAATATATTTGCATACACATTAGCGCTGTGTGTCCTTTAATTGGAAAGTAACAGCCGCTTTAAGGAACTGATAAATTTACTCAGTAGCAGATGTTGCTACATATTTGGTGGCGGCTCCGACTGAAACACCTGATACTTACCGCACATGAAAAGTAAGACGTTCTGCTGTCAGGATGGCTTTCTCCATTCTCTCAGCTCGGAATCAACTAATTACTTTTTAGGCAATTTGCATAAACAAATAAAATAAAGGAGAAATGTAACTCTTTTTTTTGTCAGAAAGCCCAAAACCACATCCTTGATACTGCATGTAAATCAGAGACGGGTGCTTTCAGGTCCAGCAGGACTTCGGGTGTTGGCAGTGTCCCAGTAGAGCTCTACGCAATGCAGTGGGACCTCAAGGCCCAGGACCTGTTTAGATGGCGGTTGGAGGGCAAAAAGTCTTGGTCATTGAGAGAAGTAATGATTAAGATCAAAAGTAGAAGGGGGACAGATGGGATTTGAAAAATTAATGTCCTATCTCTCTCCTAAATGTGGGCTACAAGATCCTTGCCAAGGTACTGGCCAACCTGCCATTGATGGGTCATCCACCCCGCTCAGACCAGGATCAGATTCCTGGAGGCAGGATTGCCTTGCCCACATCAAAGATATTGCAATATGTCAAACACACTGTGAGTCCAAGGTATTAGTAAGTCATGACCAGGGAAAGGCATTTGACCATGTTCCACGTGTCCAAGAGCAGAGTGCCAAGCTTTGGGTTTATCTCTACCTGGAAATTTTCATCATAGTGTTAGTGAATGGCTGCAAAACTGAGCCCTCCTTTTTCCTTTGAGGTCAGAAAAGGCTATGCCTTCTCACCTTTTTGATGTCATAAAAGAACTCTTTGCAAAGTCTATTTGTCAAAATCCAGAGATGAGAGGTCCTGTTCCGGAACGGCATGTGACTAATTGACTTCTCTACATTCCCGTCCCCTGCACAGATCAACATTTTGTGTTACCACTCATCCAAGACTTGTGAAAATTTCAACTTGGCTTTGGGAACAATGGTCAACTGTGGGGGAAAAGGAGACCATGATATTTATGGCGTGGACACCAATTTCCACCAACTCTTTCTCCATTCAAGCTGACTTCTTCAAGATGTTGGGAGTCTGGAAGTCTTACTGTAACATCCCTGGCGGCGTGCTGGCATGGCTTACAACCTCCCACCATGCAAGACCGTCATCTTAGCTATCAGTCCTGGATGCACACTTTGCTCCAGTATCTGCTGTGTGCATGTCTCTTGTCTGATTGCTTAGGCGTGGTTACTGTCTGATTCTTGTAGTTACTGTGTGCGCACTCCTAATGCGTCCCCAGCCTATTGTTGTGAGTTACTGGATACTTAAACCCCCTCCACCCAGTAGGAGGTGCAAGAGCAACATTTTCTTTCAGACTGTTCTGTGCAACTGAGTTGCCAGGTCCTGTCCTGTATCTTGTCTGTTTCCGCCACCCTGGTGGCTGTATACCCAGGCCCATTATCTGTATCTGTGACTTCTAGTCTGTTTCCGCCACCCTGGGGGCTGAGTTCCCAGGCTCGTTCCTGTATCTTGTTCCGGGTTCAGTTCCTGTCTGAACTGTGTCCTAGCCCATTACCTGTTTGTCTCTATGTCCGTACCTGCCATTTTCCTGCAGTGTCTGAACCTGCACCTAACTTCAACTCGTTGTTTCTGTACTTCTGTTTGTGAGTTTTGTGTCCACTCGCTACTTCATTGTAAGTACCTTGTGTGTATCTGGTTCTGCTTTTCCCGTTTCCCTGCCTCCATATCTACCTCCTGTGTTCTAACTATCTTCCTGTGTTTCCCAGTCTGTTCCATGTGAACAGAGCCCTGTCCTGTCTGCCTGCACCTTCTGCTCTGCTGGTTTTGCTCTGCTCTGCTTGTCTACTGCACATGCGGGTTTTGCTCTGCTTTGCTTGTCTACCGCACCTGCGAGTTTTGCTCTGCTTTTCTTGTCTACCGCACCTGCGGGTTTTGCTCTGCTCTGCTTGTCTCTCGCACCTGCGGGTTTTGCTCTGCTCTGCTTGTCTCCCAAACCTGCGGGTTTTGCTCTGCTTTGCTTGTCTACCGCACCTGCGGGTTTTGCTCTGCTCTGCTTGTCTACCGCACCTGCGGGTTTTGCTCTGCTCTGCTTGTCTACCGCACCTGCAGGTTTTGCTCTGCACTGCTTCTCTACCGCACTTGCGGGTTTTGCTCTGCTCTGCTTGTCTACCGCACTTGCGGGTTTTGCTCTGCTCTGCTTGTCTACCGCACCTGCGGGTTTTGCTCTGCTCTGCTTGTCTACCGCACCTGCGGGTTTTGCTCTGCTTGTCTACCGCACCTGCGGGTTTTGCTCTGCTCTGCTTGTCTACCGCACCTGTGGCTCTGTTCCTGTATCCCAGTCTGTACTGGTCCCTATCCTGCCTGCGTTCCTACCTGCCAATACCCACCTGTCGGCATACCAGCCGTGCCTGCCCGTACCCACCTGTCTGCATACCAGCCGTGCCTGCCAGTACCCACCTGTCTGCATAACAGCCGTGCCTGCCAGTACCCACCTGTCAGTATGCCAGCCTAACTTGTCTGTTCCTGCATTCCCCGGTGTGGGTCAACAGCTGTGACCGGGGTCTGACCTGGAGTAGCATCTGGTCCCTCTGCTCAGTTCCTCCCTGGTTCACGGAGTCGACTGAGTCGTCGTGCAACCTTGGTTGGACCGAGTTGATACTTAGTCACGCCCCTCCAGGCACTCCTCGGTTCATGGTCCGGTGGGATCACTAACCATGCTCACGCCAGTGAGTCCGGGCGTGTGCGTAACACTTACCAAGATTTTTTTGCCAAAGACAATCAAAAGATCAGAGGAGAAACTCACCATGGAGGGAAAGGCTTCCACCTGCAAGCCGGACATCCCCATGTTACCATGTCTCAGACCATTACCAAGAATTTGTTTTGCTCCATTTTGGTCTTCAGAATGGACAACATAAAAAAGACACTATGGAGTACCATGAGGATATGAGAGGAGTCCCCGTTGAGCTCCACGGCCCTTTGCTCTCGGAGACATTTGAATTTTTGTATGGCGAATACGTGCACCAAGGATTACAGGGATCCAAAACAAAGCCATGCATTTGTGGAGCAATGCATGCTGCATTTCAAATTCTATGCTCACTATTTTCCCACTCATCGGGTTAAAGTAGCATTTCTGATGTCCTACTTAGCGGGTGATGCCTTGAATTGGATCACCCCCCCTATGGGAAGCATGGGATCCTATTGTCTCTGACCTGCAGGCCTTCCTGGTGGCCTTTCTAATGGTCTTTGATTACCCTAACCCTGTGGCTTCTGCTAAAGCTTCCCTTCCCAATATCCTGGAGCAGTCCCGATGGGTGATACATGTAGGTAGCCCACCAGCTCTCCACCCTGAAGAGACTGCTGCCCACACAGAATTCACACAGGATGACACTGCTCCACAGAATACTTCTCTTCCCAACCTCAAGAGGCAGTCCAGACGTGCAAGGCGTAGAGGTAAACCGTCACGCCAGGTTCTGTCCTCCCAAAGACCTCCTGTTCCCCAGCCTGTAGAGGCAGCTACCCGCACAGAATCCATGAAGGATGACCATATTCATCAGACAAAGCAGAGGCCGGAACTCAGTCACAAAATCGGATTGCGGTCCCGCTGTGGTTGTTTGGGACACCCTGACGGTCTTTGTCCAGCGAAGGTTGGAGAATCCCAAGACATTAGGCCTGTAGGAGAGGCTGCCCTTGGCGTTAGTGTTTCCTCTCCACAGATGACCGTGACTGTCTCCGAGGCAAGTGAAGGCCTCAGATTAACCGGAAGAAGTTTCGGGCGTATAGCCTTGAAGAGTCGGTGTCTGATTCCCGTCCGACAACTCCAGAATCCGGTTTGGGCATTGTCAGCGGAAGGACAAGCCCTACTTAGAAACAGTCACAATATGTCTGTACAAATTAAGCTCCAGATTGGAGCATTACACATGAAGAAGTTCGCATTCCAGGTGCTGTCTGGTTTACCCATAGGTCTTCCAGAGCCGAGAGATTTAGTGCCTGCTCAGGTCTGGAGATCCTGCATGGTGTTTCCTGGAGGACTGCTGAGGTACAAGGGTTGTCCAGTCCCCATATCTTCAGGACAGTCAGCAGTGTCTTCTTCTTCTTCACTAGATCTGCTAGTTGCTGTCTCGCTGTGTGCTGAAGTCTCCGAAGGAAGAGAAGCGGAGGCATTGTCCCCACACAGTCTCGACAATTGTACCAATGATCTGGCTTCAGGTACCGTCCCGCCTCGCAGACGTGTCATCTCAGAAACCAGACTGAAGTTGGTCCCTAAGCAAGGATCCTGCATGTCTAATAAATCTGGCAATAAGTCCATCAAGGCGGTGGCTACCTCCAAGTCTCTGCACTCCTCCAACCAGGCGGAGGACTTCCAGTTGTCTCTTGAATCTTCTGGGGTGCTACCTGATAACAAATGGAGAGAGACTTTTCTGCACCCTGTACCTGGTACTTCGCCCACTTCCCACTTCATCCAGTAAGCTTGGCAAAGTGTACGTCAAGGCGGTGGTTACCCCCGAGTCTCTGCACCCCTCCAACCCGGCGGAGGATCTCCAGTTGTCCCGTGAATCCTTTGGGGTGCTACCCAGTATTAACAAATGAAGAGAGACTTTCCTGTGTCCTGTTCCTGGTACTTCACTCACTTCATCTGTTGCTGAGGATGGCTCGATGGGAGGAAGCATCCTAGTCACCAAGAAGGTGAGACCAGTTTCATTCCCTCTAGTGGACAGAAGAGGTAATCTTCTTGAAGAGAAGGATCGGCCTCCAAATTCCCTGCAGAAAATCCTTGCAGGCTTGAAGAAGAGGGGGCGTAAAGGGGGGGGGGGGTAATGTAACATCCCTGGCGGCGTGCTGGCATGACTTACCACATCCCACCATGCAAGACTGCCATCTTACCTATCAGTCCTGGCTGCACACTTTGCTCCAGTATCTGCTGTGTGCATGTCTCTTGTCTGATTGCTTAGGGCGGCAGTGCGGTTACTGTCTGATTCTTGTAGTTACTGTGTGCACACTCCTAATGCGTCCCCAGCCTATTGTTGTGAGTCACTGGATACTTAAACCCCCTCCACCCAGTAGGAGGTGCCTGAGCGACACTTTCTTTCAGAGTGTTCTGTGCAACTGAGTTGCCAGGTCCTTTCCTGTATCTAGTCTGTTTCCGCAACCCTGGGGGCTGTATACCCAGGCCTGTTTCCTGTATCTGTGACTTCTAGTCTGTTCCGCCACCCTGGGGGCTGTATATCCAGCCCCTTTACCTGTATCTGTGACTTCTAGTCTGTTTCCACCACCCTGGGGGCTGAGTTCCCAGGCTCGTTCCTGTATCGTGTTCCGGGTTCAGTTCCTGTCTGTACTGTGTCCTAGCCCATTACCTGTTTGTCTCTATGTCCATTCCTGCCCTTTTCCTGCAGTGAACCTGCATCTAACTCCAACTCATTTTTTCTGTACTTCTGTTTGTGAGTTTTGTGTCCACTCACTACTTCATTGTAAGTACCTTGTGTGTATCTGGTTCTGCTTGTCCCGTTTCCCTGCCTCCATATCTACCTCCTGTGTTCTAACTATCTTCCTGTGTTTCCCAGTCTGTTCCATGTGAACAGAGCCCTGTCCTGTCTGCCTCCACCTTCTGCTCTGCGGGTTTTGCTCTGCTCTGCTTGTCTACCGCACATGCGGGTTTTGCTCTGCTTTGCTTGTCTATCGCACCTGCGGGTTTTGCTCTGCTTTTCTTGTCTACCGCACCTGCGGGTTTTTCTCTGCTCTGCTTGTCTCTCGCACCTGCGAGTTTTGCTCTGCTCTGCTTGTCTACCGCAAGTGCGGGTTTTGCTCTGCTCTGCTTGTCTACCGCACCTGCGGGTTTTGCTCTGCTCTGCTTGTCTACCGCACTTGCGGGTTTTGCTCTGCTTGTCTACCGCACTTGCAGGTTTTGCTCTGCTCTGCTTGTCTACCGCACCTGCGGGTTTTGGTCTGCTCTGCTTGTCTACCGCACCTGCGGGTTTTGCTCTGCTCTGCTTGTCTACCGCACCTGCAGGTTTTGCTCTGCTCTGCTTGTCTACCGCAAGTGCGGGTTTTGCTCTGCTCTGCTTGTCTACCGCACCTGCGGGTTTTGCTCTGCTCTGCTTGTCTACCGCACTTGCGGGTTTTGCTCTGCTTGTCTACCGCACTTGCAGGTTTTGCTCTGCTCTGCTTGTCTACCGCACCTGCGGGTTTTGGTCTGCTCTGCTCATTTACCGCACCTGCGGGTTTTGCTCTGCTCTGCTTGTCTGCCGCACCTGCGGCTCTGTTCCTATATCCCAGTCTGTACTGGTCCCTATCCTGCCTGCGTTCCTACCTGCCAGTACCCACCTGTCTGCATACCAGCCGTGCCTGCCAGAACCCACCTGTCTGCATACCAGCCATGCCTGCCAGTACCCACCTGTCTGCATACTAGCCGTGCCTGCCAGTACCCACCTGTCTGCATAACAGTCGTGCCTGCCAGTACCCACCTGTCAGTATGCCAGCCTAACTTGTCTGTTCCTGCATTCCCTGCTGTGGGTCAACAGCTGTGACCAGGGTCTGACCTGGAGTAGCACCTGGTCCCTCTGCTCGGTTCCTCCCTGGTTCACGGAGTCAACTGAGCCCCCATGCGACCTTGGTCGGAACGAGTTGATACTTAGTCACGCCTCTCCAGGCACTCCTCGGTTCATGGTCCAGTGGGATCACTAACCATGCTCACGCCAGTCAGTCCGGGCGTGTGCGTAACACTTACCAAGATTTTTTTGCCAAAGACAATCAAAAGATCAGAGGAGAAACTCACCATGGAGGGAAAGGCTTCCACCTGCAAGCCGGACATCCCCATGTTACCATGTGTCAGACCATTACCAAGAATTTGTTTTGCTCCATTTTGGTCTTCAGAATGGACAACATAAAAAAGACACTATGGAGTACCATGAGGATATGAGAGGAGTCTAGGACATGCCTATTCTGCTATGGGCTATTCTTTTGTCGACAGGAAAGTAGATCAGCGAGCCAGTCTATGTCCTGCTTCTTACTCCTGTCACTATGGAGGAGGTTTAGTTGGGACAACTGGGGCAGTTCCTGCTTCTACAACTGAGATGTCTCCAGGTACCATCACAATGTTTTAAAGTTTGCAAGACAACACCAGCTGGATCCCAACTTGTGGATGTAATAGAGTCTATCTGTTCAAGGGCTCCCTGCTGCCACAGCTGAGATTATTTGGAAGAACGTGGCTTCTAGTATCTTAACTAGTGTTGAGTAGTGTTGAGCATTCCGATACTGAAATATCAGGTATCGACCGATATTCACGGTATCAGAATTCCGATACTGAGTTCCGATACTTTTAGAATATTGAATGCCGGAATCGGAAGTTCCCATAATGCCTGCGCTCTGCAGTGTCTCTGAAGGATGACAAGCTGGATGGCAGCGCTCAGCTTACTGTACTTGTCATTTAGTGTTAAAGGATTTATTTAAAAAAATAATAGTGTTTTCATGCACCGTCTCTTTAAAAAAGCCGGCCGGCAATTCAGCAGCGGTACCCGACAATTTAAAACAGAAAGAATAGAGCATCACACATAGATTAGATACATAGAAACATGTCAGTCACATATATATGAAGTACAGTGACAGTGTTGATTACTGTACTTGTCATTTAGTGTTAAAATAAAGGATTTATTTAAAAAAAAATTGGCGTGGGGTTCCCCGTAATTTTAGTCTCTAGCGGAGGTTAAGCAGACGGCTGGGCAGATGTCTGAAGCCTGGGAAGGGGGTAATACCCACGGAGCTTCCCAGGCTACTAATATCAGCCCCAGCTGAATACCTAGCCTTTACTAGCTATTAAAATGGGGGACCCCCAAAAAAATGACGTGGGGTCCCCCCTATTTTAATAACTAGCAAAGGCTAGGCAGCCAGCTGGGGGCTGATACTAATAGCCCAGGAAGGGTGCCATGAATATTGGCCCGCTCCCAGGCTAGAAACACCAGCCGTCAGCCGCCCCAGAAATGGCGCATCCTATGGCACTTAGCCTCACTCTTCCCACTACCCTGTAGCGGTGGCAGTGGGGTAATAGGGCTGGGGTTGATGTCCGCTTATAATGCCAGCTGACATCAAGCCCAGGTTAGTAATGGAGAGGCGTCTATAAGACACCCCCTTTATTAACCCCATAGTCAAAGTTAAAAAAAACACAAACACCCAGAATAAAGTCCTTTAATTGAAATAAACACACAATTCTTTATTGTTCTAAATTAAACCACACTTACCATCACGCCCATTCCAGCTGAAGCCAATGATCTCCTGCAATAAAAGTAAAATAATAAAGCAACCTCATCCTTACCTTTCCATGGTTCCCAGGACGGCTCCAGCTCTGCTACATCGAGATGACAGGCTGGAGCGCAGCAGAACGCTGCGATCCAGCTTGCCATGCTGCAGACACTGAGAAGCGCAGGCATACTTGCGCTCCTCAGTGTCTGGCTGTGACGGCATAAAGATGAGCCAAGGTCATGTCCAATGAACTCAGCTCACCTCATGCACGTCAAAGACAGCGTGGGAAAATTCTCCTGCGCTCAGCGCTTCAGTAGGAGAATTCTCCCACGCTGGGATGGCATTGAGATGACAGGCTGGATCGCAGCTGAGCGCTGCCATCCAGCTTTTCATCCTTCAGAGACACTGCAGAGCGCAAGCATGCCTGCGCTCTGCAGTGTCTATGAAGGATGGCATGCTGGATGGCAGCGCTCAGCTGCGATCCAGCCTGTCATCTCAATGCCATCCCAGCGTGGGAGAATTCTCTCACGCTCACCGCATGCGCAGGAGAATTCTCCCACACTGTCAGTGACGTGCATGAGGTGAGCTAAGTTCATTGGACACGAACTCGGCTCATCTTTATGCCATCACAACCAGACACTGAGGAGCGCAAGCATGCCTGCGCTTCTCAGTGTCTGCTGCATGGCAAGCTGGATGGCAGCGTTCTGCTGCGATCCAGCCTGTCATCTCGATGTAGCAGAGCTGGAGCCGTCCTGGAACCATGGAAAGGTAAGGATGAGGTTGCTTTATTATTTTACTTTTATTGCAGAAGACATTGGTTTCAGCTGGAATGGGCGTGATGGTAAGTATGGTTTAATTTAGAACATTAAAAAATTGTGTGTTTATTTCAATTAAAGGACTTTATTCTGGGTGTTGTGTTTTTTTAAATACTTTACTAGAAATTCATGGCGGTCATGTCTAATATTGGCGTGACCCCATGAATTTTGGGCTTTGGGCCAGCTGATAATTCCAAGCTGGCCCTAACCCCTTTATTACCCAGTGAGCCACCGCACCAGGGCCCTGGATGAGTTGGCTACAGTGCCAGAAGATGGCACTTCTATGAACGCGCCATTTTCTGGGGTGGCTGTGGACTGCAATTTGCAGCGGCGGGGGCCAAGAAAGCTTGGGCCTCACTGCGCTGCGGATTCCAGCCCCCAGCTGCCTAGTTGTACCTGGCTGGACACAAAAATAGGGCAAAGCCCCACATTTTTTTTTTTAATTATTTCATGAAATTCATAAAATAATTTAAAAAAAAAGGGCTTCCCTATATTGTTGTGTCCGGCCAGGTACAAATAGGCAGCTGGTGGTTGGGGGCAGCCCATTCCTGCCTGCTGTACCTGGCTGGACACAAAAATATGGCAAAGGCCATGTCAAATTTTTGGTGAAAAATTCAATAATTTTTTTTAAAAAAACTACATTTAGGGACTGCATCTTTATTAACCCCTCCATGTGAGGGGTTAATAAAGAAGCAGTCCCTAATTTTTTTTTTTTTATATTATTTTTTAATAAATTTTTCCCAAAAATTTTGACGTGGGCTTCGCCATATTTTTGTATGCCAGCCAGGTACAGCATCCAGGAACGGGCTGCCCCCAACCACCAGATGCCTATTTTTACCTGGCCGTACACAACAATATAGGGAAGCCCTTTTTATTATTATTATTATTATTATTTCATGAATTTCATGAAATAATTAAAAAAAAAAATACGTGGGGCTTCGCCCCATTTTTGTGTCCAGCCAGGTACAGCAGGCAGGAACGGGCTGCCCCCAACCACCAGCTGCCTATTTGTACCTGGCCGGACACAACAATATAGGGAAGCCCTTTTTTTTTTAATTATTTCATAAATTTCATGAAATAATTAAAAAAAAAATATGGGGCTTCGCCCTATTTTTGTGTCCAGTCAAGTACAACTAGGCAGCTGGGGGCTGGAATCCGCAGCGCAGGGAGGCTCAAGCTTTCTGCCCCCCCCCCCCCGCTGCAAATTGCAGTCCGCAGCCACCCCAGAAAATGGCACGTTCATAGAAGCGCCATCTTCTGGCGCTGTACCCAACTCATCCAGGGCCCTAGTGCGGTGGCTCACTGGGTAATAAAGGGATTAGGGCCAGCTTGGTATTATCAGTTGGCCCTAAGCCCGAAATTCATGGGGTCACGCCAATATTAGACATGACCGCCATGAATTTCTAGTAAAGTATTTAAAAAAAAACACAACACCCAGAATAAAGTCCTTTAATTGAAATAAACACACAATTTTTTAATGTTCTAAATTAAACCACACTTACCATCACGTCCATTCCAGGTGAAGCCAATGTCTTCTGCAATAAAAGTAAAATAATAAAGCAACCTCATCCTTACCTTTCCATGGTTTCCAGGACGGCTCCAGCTCTGCTACATTCTCATGACAGGCTGGATCGCAGCCGAAAGCTGCAATCCAGCTTGCCATGCCGCAGACACTGAGAAGCGCAGGCATGCTTGCGCTTGTAACATACCTGGCGGCGTACTTGCATAGTGCACCATCTCCCACTATGCAAGATCGCAATCTTAATCTTCAGTCCAGTCTGCCAGCCTGGCTTCTGTTCTTTCTGTCTGCTTGTCCCTGTCCTGACTGCTTAGGGCGGCGGCCCGGTTACTTCCTGATTCTTATAGCTGCTGTGGGCGCACCCCTAATGCGTCTCCAGCCTATTGCTGTGAGTCACTGAATATTTAAACCCCCTCCACCCAGTAGGAGGGGCCTGAGCAACTCTTACCTTCAGAGGGCTCCTTACCTCTGATGTGCCAGGTCCCGTTCTTGCCTGTCCGCCAACTTGGGGGCTGTATTCCCAGGCCTGTCTGAACTATCTCCTAGCCTGTTTCTCCGCCTCTCTGGGGGCCGTATACCCAGACTCGATCCTGTATCTTGGTGCAGTGTCAGTTCCTGTCTAAACACTCTCCTAGCCTGTTTGTCCGCCTCTCTGGGGGCCGTATACCCAGACTCACTCCTGTATCTTGTTGCATTGTCAGTTCCTGTCTTAACACTCTCCTAGCCTGTTTGTCTCTGTGTCCGTACCTTCCCTTTTCCTGCAGTCTCTGAACCTGCACCTTCTCCTACTCATAGTCTCTGTACTTCTGTTGTGAGTTTGGAGTCCTCTCGCTACTTCATTGCAAGTACTTTGTGTGTATCTGGTTCTGCTTTTCCCTTCCAGTCTGTTCTGTGTGAACAGAGCCCTGTCCTCTCTGCTTTGCCTTGTTCACCACTCCGGTGGTTCCTCTCTGCTCTGCCTTGCTCACCGCTCCGGCGGTTCCTTCCTGCTCTGCCTTGCTCACCGCTCCGGCGGTTCCTTCCTGCTCTGCCTTGCTCACCGCTCTGGCGGTTCCTTCCTGTTCTGCCTTGCTCACCGCTCCGGCGGTTCCTTCCTGCTCTGCCTTGCTCACCGCTCTGGCGGTTCCTTCCTTCTCTGCCTAGCTCACCGCTCCAGCGGTTACTTCCAGCTCTGCCTTGCTCACCGCTCCGGCGGTTCCTCTCTGCTCCGCCTTGCCCATTGCTCCAGCGGTTCCTCTCTGCTCTGCTTCTCTACCGCATCTGCGGTTCTCTTGCTGAATCCCAGTCTGTACTGGACCCTATCCAGCCTGTGCTCCAACCTGCTAGTACCTCCCCGTCTGCACGCCAGCCGTACTTGTCAGTACCCTCCTGTCTGCATACCAGCCGTGCCTGCCAGTATCCTCCTGTCTGCACTCCAGCCGTGCCTGCCAGTGCCCACCTGTCTGCATGCCAGCCATGTCTGCCAATACCCACCTGTCTGTGTGCCAGCCTAACCTGCCTGTTCCTGTATTCCCCGGTGTGGGTCAACAGCCGTTTCCAGGGTCTGGCCTGGAGTAGCACCTGGTCCCTCTGCTCTGTTCCTCCTTGGTTCACGGAGTCGTTAGCCGTCGTGCGACCTTGGTCGGATCGGGTTGATACTTAGTTACGCCCCTCCAGGCACTCTCCGGTTCATGGCACAGTGGAATCACTAAATCACGGACACGCCAGTCAGCCCGGGCGTGTGCATAACAGCGCTCCTCAGTGTCTGGCTGTGACGGCATCCAGATGAGCCTAGGTCATGTCCAATGAACTCAGATCACCTCATGCACGTCACTGACAGCGTGGGAGAATTCTCCTGCGCATGCGGTGAGCGTGAGAGAATTCTCCTGCTGAAGCGCTGAGAACAGGAGAATTTTCCCACGCTGCCAGTGACGTGCATGAGGTGAGCCAAGTTCATTGGACATGACCTCGGCTCATCTGGATGCCGTCACAGCCAGACACTGAGGAGCACAAGCATGCCTGCGCTTCTCAGTGTCTGCGGCATGGCAAGCTGGATGGCAACTTTCGGCTGCGATCCAGCCTGTCATGTGAATTTAGCAGGGCTGGATGTCACGCTGTCTCTGTATACTGGAGGTAGGGGGCCTAAGCTGACCCTAAGCTGGGGCCCTGACTAATCCCTCAACCTGGAGGTACTGTTAAAGGTACAGAGGTCCAGGCCGCCAGCGTAACCCCTACCTCCTGAAGATCCCTGCACCTCAGTAATCTAGTCCTGAGAAGGACCCCGATCACAACCAAAGGGAACAAGAAATAATATGCCCAAACACAGTATTTAGACGAACGAGACAGTACAAGGGAAAAACCAAAACCACCTTGCATACAAACAACTTCTCAACTACAACAGAGGGAAAACCAACGGGAAAGGAGATAAATGATAAAGAGAGGAAAGGGAAAAAACACTTCCAAATACACTTATCTCAGCAACTCCAAACACCACGATCCGCTCTGTCAGTCAGAATGAAATGCTTTCACCGACACCTCCCAAACAGACCAGCAGGGATATGAAGGAGTCTCACTACAGAAGTATTGATTGCAGCTGGGCGAGGCTGGACCTCATCTAGCCCAGAGAGAGAGAGAGAATTAACTCCCTCACTGCCGAGAAACACAAAGCACCAACAAGTCAGCTGCGAGAAGTCAGGCTGTGTACTCGTGACGATCTTCGTGGCAACACACCCGTGACAGTACCCCCCCTTCTACGAGGGGCCTCCGGACCCTCAGGGCCAGGTTTATCCGGGTGAGTCGTGTGGAAGGCCCGAACTAATCGGTCTGCGTTAATATCCGACGCAGGAACCCACATCCTCTCCTCAGGACCATACCCCTTCCAATGAACCAGGTACTGAAGGGACCGGCGATTAAAGCGTGAATCAATGACCCTCGATACCTGGAACTCCAAGTTACCATTGACAACCACTGGAGGGGGAGGTAAAAGTGACGGTACCACCGGCGCCACATACCTCTTAAGCAATGATCTGTGAAACACGTTGTGAATTTTAAACGTAGGGGGGAGGTCAAGACGGAATGCCACCGGATTAATAATAGAACTGATTCTGTACGGCCCGATGAACCTGGGACCCAGTTTCCAGGAGGGAACCTTAAGTTTTATATTCCTGGTAGACAACCATACCCGATCGTTCACACTTAGGTCCGGACCAGACACTCTCCTCCTATCAGCCATACGTTTGTATCGGTTCCCCATAGTATTCAGATTCTTCAGCACCCCTCTCCATACTGAAGCGAGTGATGAGGAAAATCGTTCCTCCTCAGGAACCCCCGAAGAGCCCCCCCCACTGAAAGTACAAAACTGGGGGTGAAAACCATATGCCCCAAAAAACGGGGACTTACCAGTGGACTCGCTCCGCCTATTATTAAGAGCAAACTCTGCCAGAGGTAAGAAAGAAGCCCAGTCCTCCTGGTTCTCTGACACAAAACACCGGAGATATGTCTCCAAGCTCTGGTTCATACGTTCCGTCTGACCATTGGTCTGAGGATGAAAAGCCGATGAGAATGACAACTGCATCCCCCGCCGTGCACAAAACGCCTTCCAGAACTTAGACACAAACTGAGACCCCCGATCAGACACCACCTCGGAGGGTACCCCGTGAAGCCTCACAATCTCCCCAATGAACACCTGCGCAAGAGTTTTAGCATTAGGGAGAGCCGGAAGAGCGATAAAATGTGCCATCTTGCTGAACCTGTCCACTACAACGAGTATGACCGTTTTACCCGAAGACGGAGGGAGGTCCGTAATAAAGTCCATAGACAGATGAGTCCAAGGACGCTCCGGGATCTTCAAAGGTAAGAGGGCCCCAGACGGACGGGTATGTGAGGTCTTAGAGCGCGCACAAACCCCACAGGACGCGACAAAAGTTACCACCTCCTTATGTAAATTAGGCCACCAAAACCGACGCGAGAGGAGATCCACAGTAGCTTTACTCCCCGGGTGTCCTGCAAAAACTGAGTTATGGTGTGCCTCGATCACCTTTTGTCGCAACTGATCTGGAACAAACAATCTCCCTGGAGGTCCAACAGGGGCGTCCCCCTGAGCCTCCAATACCTCCTCCTCCAGCTCAGAGCATACTGCCGAAACCACCACCCCCTCCTGAAGGATAGGAATCGGGTCGTCCGTATTCCCGGCCCCCGGGAAACTACGAGATAAGGCATCCGCCTTTACATTTTTTGACCCAGGACGATATGTAACGACAAAATTAAACCTGGTAAAAAACAATGACCACCTAGCTTGTCTGGGATTCAGACGTTTCGCGGACTCCAGATATAGCAGGTTCTTGTGATCGGTGATGACGGTGACCGGATGAACAGCCCCCTCCAGAAAATGGCGCCACTCCTCAAAAGCTAACTTAATGGCCAAGAGTTCCCTATTGCCGACATCGTAATTCCTCTCAGCGGACGACAATTTTTTAGAGAAAAAGGCGCACGGATGCCACTTACCAGGGGACGAACCCTGTGACAATACTGCTCCCACCCCTACCTCGGAAGCGTCTACCTCTACAATGAATGGCTGAGACGCATCAGGTTGAATGAGTATGGGCGCCGAGGCAAAACATTTTTTCAAAGAGGAGAATGCTTGACAAGCCTTGTCAGACCACCTAGAAAAGTCCGTCCCCTTTTTAGTCATGTCAGTGAGAGGCTTAACCATGGACGAGAAATTACGAATGAACTTCCGGTAATAATTAGCAAACCCCAGGAAACGTTGTAGTGCCTTAAGATTCTCTGGCCGATCCCACTCAAGAACTGCCCGCACTTTCCCAGGGTCCATACGAAAACCGGACGCTGAAACCAGGAAGCCTAAAAACTGGAGTTCCTGTACGGCGAACACACACTTTTCCCACTTGGCATACAGTTTATTATCCCGCAAGATCTGTAACACCTGCCTAACGTGCTCCTGATGAGACACCAGATCCGGCGAGTAAATTAGGATATCATCCAGATATATGACAACAAACTGTCCCACCAAGCGGCGAAAAATGTCATTAACAAAGTGTTGGAACACCGCCGGGGCATTAGTCAGACCGAATGGCATGACAAGGTTCTCATAATGCCCCTCCGGAGTGTTAAAAGCCGTCTTCCACTCATCCCCCTCCTTCATCCTAATCAGATTGTACGCCCCCCTGAGATCCAACTTAGAAAACCATTTGGCGCCCACGATCTGATTAAAGAGATCGGGAATAAGTGGGAGCGGATACGGATCTCGGACCGTAATCCGATTAAGTTCACGGAAATCCAGGCAAGGGCGTAGGCCTCCATCTTTCTTCTTAACAAAGAAGAACCCCGCAGCCATCGGTGAAGATGAAGGTCTAATATGCCCCTTAGCCAGACTTTCTGAGATATAATCCTTCATGGCCTGCCTCTCAGGACCAGAAAGGTTATACAACCTAGCTTTAGGTAACTTGGCCTCAGGAAGCAGTTTTACAGAACAGTCATACACGCGATGAGGAGGTAGTTCCTGACACCCTTTCTCCGAGAATACATCCTCAAAGTCCGCCAGAAATGGAGGTAAGACCCAAGGAGTAACCGCACCAATGACCGTGTTCATGCAGTTTTTATTACAAAATTTACTCCATTGGCTTATCTCTCTGGTTTGCCAATTAATAACCGGGTTATGCTTGGCTAACCAAGGAAGGCCCAACACAATAGGAGTGGGAAGACCCTCCAACACGTAGCAAGACAACAGTTCTTTATGTATTGCCCCCACTTGAAGTTTTACGTCATGCACAACTTGCAAAAAACTTCCCTGCCCGAGAGGCCTGGCATCGATCGAGAATATGGGGATGGGTTTAGCCAACTCACTCAACCGCATACCTTGAACCCGGGCAAACCGAGCATCAACCAGATTAGCCCCGGCCCCACTATCCAGAAGAACAGATATCCTCTCAGTTCTCGTACCCACCACCACCTCCGCCGGTACGAGAAACTGAGACGAACCTAGGGACGAAATACCTACTCCCAGATTGCCGTCCACCACACAACCTGGGATCAACAGTTTTCCGACGACTCTTCACTCTGCAAGGGACGGGATGGACACCCCCCAATAAAATGTCCCTTTCTCCCGCAGAAGAAACCCCTTCCTGCCTTATGGCGCACCACCGGTCCCCTCCCCCGAAATGATGTCCCTCCTAATTGCATAGGCTCCTCTGGACTGACCAGGGGAACCACCATATGAGGGGACCTTGTAGGAGGTGGAGTCATCACAGGGGGTAGAGTTATCCCGCACCTCTCCCGAAGCCGTCTGTCCACGCGAATAGCGAGGGCCATAGCGGCTTCCAGAGACACGGGAGAGTCATACTGTGCCAACACATCCTGTAATTTGTCGGATAAACCATGACAAAACTGGCTCCTAAGAGCCGGGTCATTCCACTGGGTGTCCGTGGCCCACCTACGGAACTCCGAACAGAATTCCTCCGCCGGACGATCTCCCTGCTGGATCCTACGTAACTTAGACTCAGCAAGGGAGATCCGATCTGGGTCATCATATACGAGTCCCAGGGCAGCAAAAAACCTATCCACTGACTGGAGAGCCGGGGAACCCGGGGGAAGAGAGAACGCCCAAGATTGTGGGTCCCCTTGTAGGAGCGAGATGACAATTCCCCCCCTTTGTTCTTCACTCCCCGATGACCGAGGCCGCAGCCGAAAGTACAATTTACATGCCTCCCGGAAAACAAAAAACTTGTCCCGCCCCCAGTGAACCTATCAGGGAGAGCTACTTTAGGTTCTGGTCCGGCTTGCTCCTGAGGATGCCAAACCTTGGACCTAACGTCCGCCAGCTCCATGGACAAACTCTGCAATTGCCGAGCTAGACCGGCTACTGGATCCATAGTAGCTGGAGAAAAACTAAGTGGGTCGGTGAAAATGTCACGCTGTCTCTGTATACTGGAGGTAGGGGGCCTAAGCTGACCCTAAGCTGGGGCCCTGACTAATCCCTCAACCTGGAGGTACTGTTAAAGGTACAGAGGTCCAGGCCGCCAGCGTAACCCCTACCTCCTGAAGATCCCTGCACCTCAGTAATCTAGTCCTGAGAAGGACCCCGATCACAACCAAAGGGAACAAGAAATAATATGCCCAAACACAGTATTTAGACGAACGAGACAGTACAAGGGAAAAACCAAAACCACCTTGCATACAAACAACTTCTCAACTACAACAGAGGGAAAACCAACGGGAAAGGAGATAAATGATAAAGAGAGGAAAGGGAAAAAACACTTCCAAATACACTTATCTCAGCAACTCCAAACACCACGATCCGCTCTGTCAGTCAGAATGAAATGCTTTCACCGACACCTCCCAAACAGACCAGCAGGGATATGAAGGAGTCTCACTACAGAAGTATTGATTGCAGCTGGGCGAGGCTGGACCTCATCTAGCCCAGAGAGAGAGAGAATTAACTCCCTCACTGCCGAGAAACACAAAGCACCAACAAGTCAGCTGCGAGAAGTCAGGCTGTGTACTCGTGACGATCTTCGTGGCAACACACCCGTGACACTGGAGCCGTCGTGGGAACCATGGAAAGGTAAGGATGAGGTTGCTTTATTATTTTACTTTTATTGCAGAAGACATTGGCTTCAGCTGGAATGGGCGTGATGGTAAGTATGGTTTAATTTAGAACATTAAAAAATTGTGTGTTTATTTCAATTAAAGGACTTTATTCTGGGTGTTGTGTTTTTTTGAATACTTTACTAGAAATTCATGGCGGTCATGTCTAATATTGGTGTGAACCCATGAATTTCGGGCTTAGGGCCAGCTGATAATGCCAAGCTGGCCCGAACCCTTTTATTACCCAGTGAGCCACCGCACCAGGGCCCTGGATGAGTTGGCTATAGCACCAGAAGATGGCGCTTCTATGAACGCGCCATTTTCTGGGGTGGCTGCGGACGGCAAATTGCAGCGGGGGGGGGCAGAAAGCTTGGGCCTCCCTGCGCAGCGGATTCCAGCCCCCAGCTGCCTAGTTGTACCTGGCTGGACACAGAAATAGGGCAAAGCCCCACGTATTTTTTTTTGTAATTATTTCATGAAATTCTCCTGCGCATGTGGTGAGCGTGAGAGAATTCTCCCACGCTGGGATGGCATCCTATGGATGCGCCATTTCTGGGGCTGCTGGCGGCTGGTGTTTCTAGCCTGAAAGCGGGCCAATATTCATGGCACCCTTCCTGGGCTATTAGTATCAGCCCCCAGCTGGCTGCCTAGCCTTTGCTAGCTATTAAAATAGGGGGGACCCCACGTCATTTTTTGGGGGGTCCCCCATTTTAATAGCTAGTAAAGGCTAGGTATTCAGCTGGGGGCTGATATTAGTAGCCTGGGAAGCTCCGTGGGTATTACCCCCTTCCCAGGCTTCAAACATCTGCCCCAGCCGTCTGCTTAACCTCCGCTAGAGACTAAAATTACGGGGAACCCCACGCCAATTTTTTTTTTAATAAATCCTTTATTTTAACACTAAATGACAAGTACAGTAACCAACACTGTCACTGTACTTCTTATATATGTGATAACACACATAATCCCTTAAGGCCAAAAACAGGGATTAACTGGAGACACGACACAATTGAAAAGTAAAAAAGCATATTTTTATTATTAAATTCATTAAAATTATTTTTGTACTCACACACATATATATTAAAAATTAAGCAGGAAAATATTATTATCAGCAAAGCAGGGACAGATATGTGGGTCTCAAACCAAAGGCTAACTATATAAGCTAGGCAGACTAGAGACATATATTCAAAGATATTGTAAGATATTATTCTACAGCCCAAATGATGGACCAGTATGTATAAAGTGCTAGTACTCAGTATATATGTGGGTCTCAAGTCAAAGGCTAATTATATAAGACAGGCGGACTAAAAATATATATTCAGAGATATTGTAAGATATTATTCTACAGCCCAAAATAATGGACCAGTATACATAAAGTGCTAGTGCTCAGTATTATTCATCAAAACTTACAGTATTGCACATAAAGTTACCACATATGCCTGCTGACCAGTCAATATGAATAGAACTACCTATTGGTATAGTCCACCCTCTTTGTAAATATACTGCCAACATTAAGGTCCTAATTGATAGAAAGCCCACAATCATGTGGATTCAAAAACGGCAAAACACCGGGACCACAGTAAGGCATAGAAAGCAAGGGGACATTACCTATCGCCAAGTGGAGAGAGAACATATAGCCCACAGTTCCTGCTGCTGCACCCCGACGACGCCGTTTCGCCACGCTTCTTCCAGGGGGCGTTCACTACTCAGGTAAAGCTACTCCTTTAAATAGTGCCTGTAGCCAATGGAATCCCCGTTCGCCATGTCAAAGGGTGATGCGGGCGCATGAGGCGCCGTTCAGCTCTACGTAATTGAAAAAGTGACTTCCGGTTCCGGCGCTTGGAACGCAAGCGTGGAACGCATCGCCTTCCACCATGCGCCGATCCGGAAGTCAACGAGCGCTGACAGCTGCGCATGCGCACCCACCCCGCAGGGCTACATGGGGACAGACCAATACATACGGCACACGCTGACACGGTATGGATAGAGCAGGGGAATACCAAGGATGTCCCAAATTCCATCCACCATCAGAAATGGAAAAAATAGAAAAAGATTACATATGTATACATATATACATACACATATATGTATACATATGCATATATACATAAGCATAGAGGACCGCCCTTATATCCATAGGACCCATGCAGAGAAGGGGAAGATTGCCATTCTAGGGGAAAAGGGAACAAAAGGAAGAAGAAAAAGGGGAAGAGAAAAGGGAAGGAAGAGAGGAGAAAGAGAAAAAAGGGGGAAGGGATACATTTATTTTTTATACAATAATAGGAATACAATCCAGCATGTATAAATATCCATGCACACCAAAACATATATAGATGTACTTCATCCATTCTGTGGCACACTAGTCTCAGCAAAAGTTGTCGTCCTTTTTAATTCAACCTTTGTCTGGTCCCAATGGAGATAGGAATCCCCTTCTGTACTGTAGCATCACAGCCTCAGAACCCGTCCATGGATCGTCTATAGATCATCCAACGACATCCGTCCACATCAGTATACTAAGGAGCAATAAAAACACTATCAATATACTAAATATATACATTAAAACACGGAGTTAAAAACATATACAACTATCCAAGAGGTAACTTACAGAAAAGCGGCAAAACCCAAATTTTCATTTAAGCCCTGTGGAGAGATTGTACCCAACCTATAGATCCATTTGCTCTCAGTTTGAGCTAAAATCCTCCCCAAATCCCCTCCCCCAGATCCCAATGTAACCTGATCGATAGCCTTAATCACTAAACCCTCCTTTCTACAATTATGAAATTCTTTGAAGTGTCTAGGTATAGTTTTTAACATTTTAACATCATTCACAGTTACCGCTTTTTCAATATCTCTGACATGTTCACGGACACGCACCTTTAATTCTCTTGTCGTTAGACCAATATAGATCTTTCCACATGGACACTCTGCATGGTAGACCACACCCTTTGAGGTACAGGTAAGATGCTTCCTTATTTGATAGATTCTGGATGAGTCATAATTCGAAAAAGTCTTACTTTTCTTCAATGTTATGTTTTTAACTCCGTGTTTTAATGTATATATTTAGTATATTGATAGTGTTTTTATTGCTCCTTAGTATACTGATGTGGACGGATGTCGTTGGATGATCTATAGACGATCCATGGACGGGTTCTGAGGCTGTGATGCTACAGTACAGAAGGGGATTCCTATCTCCATTGGGACCAGACAAAGGTTGAATTAAAAAGGACGACAACTTTTGCTGAGACTAGTGTGCCACAGAATGGATGAAGTACATCTATATATGTTTTGGTGTGCATGGATATTTATACATGCTGGATTGTATTCCTATTATTGTATAAAAAATAAATGTATCCCTTCCCCCTTTTTTCTCTTTCTCCTCTCTTCCTTCCCTTTTCTCTTCCCCTTTTTCTTCTTCCTTTTGTTCCCTTTTCCCCTAGAATGGCAATCTTCCCCTTCTCTGCAATGGTCCTATGGATATAAGGGCGGTCCTCTATGCTTATGTATATATGCATATGTATACATATATGTGTATGTATATATGTATACATATGTAATCTTTTTCTATTTTTTCCATTTCTGATGGTGGATGGAATTTGGGACATCCTTGGTATTCCCCTGCTCTATCCATACCGTGTCAGCGTGTGCCGTATGTATTGGTCTGTCCCCATGTAGCCCTGCGGGGTGGGTGCGCATGCGCAGCTGTCAGCGCTCGTTGACTTCCGGATCGGCGCATGGTGGAAGGCGATGCGTTCCACGCTTGCGTTCCAAGCGCCGGAACCGGAAGTCACTTTTTCAATTACGTAGAGCTGAACGGCGCCTCATGCGCCCGCATCACCCTTTGACATGGCGAACGGGGATTCCATTGGCTACAGGCACTATTTAAAGGAGTAGCTTTACCTGAGTAGTGAACGCCCCCTGGAAGAAGCGTGGCGAAACGGCGTCGTCGGGGTGCAGCAGCAGGAACTGTGGGCTATATGTTCTCTCTCCACTTGGCGATAGGTAATGTCCCCTTGCTTTCTATGCCTTACTGTGGTCCCGGTGTTTTGCCGTTTTTGAATCCACATGATTGTGGGCTTTCTATCAATTAGGACCTTAATGTTGGCAGTATATTTACAAAGAGGGTGGACTATACCAATAGGTAGTTCTATTCATATTGACTGGTCAGCAGGCATATGTGGTAACTTTATGTGCAATACTGTAAGTTTTGATGAATAATACTGAGCACTAGCACTTTATGTATACTGGTCCATTATTTTGAGCTGTAGAATAATATCTTACAATATCTCTGAATATATATTTTTAGTCCGCCTGTCTTATATAATTAGCCTTTGACTTGAGACCCACATATATACTGAGTACTAGCACTTTATACATACTGGTCCATCATTTGGGCTGTAGAATAATATCTTACAATATCTTTGAATATATGTCTCTAGTCTGCCTAGCTTATATAGTTAGCCTTTGGTTTGAGACCCACATATCTGTCCCTGCTTTGCTGATAATAATATTTTCCTGCTTAATTTTTAATATATATGTGTGTGAGTACAAAAATAATTTTAATGAATTTAATAATAAAAATAGGCTTTTTTACTTTTCAATTGTGTCGTGTCTCCAGTTAATCCCTGTTTTTGGCCTTAAGGGATTATGTGTGTTATTATATGAATTGTTTGGAGTGACTATATTCATTTTGTGACAGATGTTGGTTCTTATACATGTGACTGACATGTTTCTATCTATCTAATCTATGTGTGATGCTCTATTCTTTCTGTTCTAAATTGTCGGGTACAGATGCTGAATTGCCGGCCGGCTTTTTTAAAGAAACGGTGCATGAAAACACTATTATTTTTTTTAAGAAATCCTTTAACACTAAATGACAAGTACAGTAAGCTGAGCGCTGCCATCCAGCTTGTCATCCTTCAGAGACACTGCAGAGCGCAGGCATTATGGGAACTTCCGATTCCGGTATTCGATATTCTAAATGTATCGGAACTCAGTATCGGAACTCCGATACCGCGAATATCGGTCGATACCCAATATTTCAGTATCGCAATGCTCAACACTAATCTTAACCAATGGGCAACCATTCAGGTCGGTTGCCCCTGAGGACTTTAATGCATGCTCAGATCAGTGCCTTTGATGTATTTTATGTTCTTGCACTAACTAGATTACATCTGACACCTCATGGCCACGATTCATCCTCGTCTTTGCACCTTTTTTCTGCATTAAAAGTGCTTCTAATAGCGACTTTTATGTTTGCATTTTATCTTTTTAAGATCAATTTCCTTGGTTTCACTGATTTGTTTTTTTTTATTTGACAGAACATGGTTTCCCTTATCCAAATGTCTAATTCCTCATTTGCGATCTTTCGGAAAGTCGCAATATTTTGTGCAATTGTACTCTTGCATCGGTCTAAAATCTGTCTCATTTTATTTTTGCGCACTTGAAAACTAATGTGCAACATTTTAAAGAATCATGAGACTTTTTGCTCTGAAAACGCTCACATAAAGTAAAAGATAATAAAAAAGTGCATCTTTGAATTTGCGCAAAATTCATTAGCCCATGTGCCATTTTGAAGAATTTGGAGCACAAAAAGGCAATGAATAGTAAAGACACTTAAAAAACACTCGAGAATGATAAATTGGGGTCATAGTGCTCACTTTATAGACAGGGATCTATAGGATAGATGATTAATATATGATCGATCCCTGGGGGGCCGCAATAGGGACCCTCATCCATCACTAGAATGGAGGTCCTGAGTCCCCTGTGCCTCCTCACTGAAAAGGAGTATGGGTTTGGCATAGGGACCAGATTTATTAAACTCAATCTGTTTTCTTTGTTGGAAGAATTACAGTTATTGTTTATCTGAAGCCTTTGTTATATATTGATTAGAGAAAAAAGAGATATTGACCCGTTTCTTAGGCTCTTATGGTTATATTCTAGTTATAAGGGGGAAGCAGCCAAGATAAATGGCATGATAGATCTGATCTGATCGCCAGCGATCAGCTGAAAACGCTAATAGAGGCAGACAGTGAGTGTTTCATTTCCCTGCAGTGCCACCTCTGGACAAAGGAAGAATTACATGGTGCCAATTGAAATCAAGGGGCTGTCTGTGTAATACCGGACAGGTCGGATGCTCCAGAGCGAGAGGCCCTCTTTATAACCAAGAGATGAGGATCCCGGACTCTACTTTGTAAATAGGGTGACCCCTTTAAGCAGTGTGAGGCCATGCTGGGAGTTGTAGTTTGACAGCAGCCTCGGGTTGCTGATCTTTTACTCCACTGAAGAGGATGATCCCCCCTTGGATCACGGCACGGTTTAATAATCTGCACATGTGATAATACAACCCCTGGCAAAAATTATGGAATCACCGGGCTCGGAGGATGTTCATTCAGTTGTTTAATGTTGTTGAAAAAAAGCAGATCACAGACATGGCACAAAACTAAAGTCATTTCAAATGACAACTTTAGGGCTTTAATAAACACTAAAAGAAATCAAGATTAAAAATGTGGTACTCAGTAAGGGTAATTTTTTTCAGACCAAGCAGAGGGAAGAAATTATGGAATCACTCAATTATGTGGAAAAAATTATGGAATCACCCTGTAAATTTTCATTTCCAAAACTAACACCTGCATCAAATTAGATCTGCTTGTCAGTCTGCATCTAAAAAGGAGTGATCACACCTTGGAGAGCTGTTGCACCAAGTGGACTGACATGGATCATGGCTCCAACACAAGAGATGTCAATTGAAACAAAGGAGAGGATTATCAAACTCTTAAAAAAAGGTCAATCATCACGCAATGTTGCAAAAGATTTGGTTGTTTTACAGTCAGCTGTGTCTAAAATCTGGACCAAATACAAACAACATGGGAAGGTTGTTAAAGGCAAACATAATGGTAGACCAAGGAAGACATCAAAGCGTCAAGACCGGAAATTTAAAGCAATATGTCTCCAAAACAGGAAATGCACAACAAAACAAATGAGGAACGAATGGGAGGAAACTGGAGTCAATGTCTGTGACCGAACTGTAAGAAACCACCTAAAGGAAATGGGATTTACATACAGAAAAGCTAAACATAAGCCATCAATAACACCTAAACAGAAAAAAACAAGATTACAATGGGCTAAGGAAAAGCAATCGTGGACTGTGGATGACTGGATGAAAGTTATATTCAGTGATGAATCCGCGAATCTGCATTGGGCAAGGTGCTGATGCTGGAACTTTTGTTTGGTGCCGTTCCAATGAGATTTATAAAGATGACTGCATGAAGAGAACATGCAAATTTCCACAGCCATTGATGATATGGGGCTGCATGTCAGGTAAAGGCACTGGGGAGATGGCTGTCATTGCATCTTCAATAAATGCCCAAGTTTACATTGATATTTTGGACAGTTTTCTTATCCCATCAATTGAAAGGATGTTTGGGGATGATGACATCATTTTTCAAGATGATATTGCATCCTGCCATAGAGCAAAAACTGTGAAAACATTCCTTGAAAGAAGACACATAAGGTCAATGTCACGGCCTGCAAATAGTCCGGATCTCAATCTAATTGAAAATCTTTGATGGAAGTTGAAGAAAATGGTCCATGACAAGGCTCCAACCTGCAAAGCTGATCTGGCAACAGCAATCAGAGAAAGTTGGAGCCAGATTGATGAAGAGTACTGTTTGTCACTCATTAAGTCCATGCCTCAGAGACTGCAAGCTGTTATTAAAGCCAAAGGTGGTGCAACAAAATACTAGTGATGTATTGGAGTGTTCTTTTGTGTTTTTGTTTTTCATGATTCCATTATTTTTTCCACATAATTGAGTGATTCCATATTTTTTTCCCTCTGCTTGGTCTGAAAAAAAATACCCTTACTGAGTACCACATTTTTTATCTTGATTTCTTTTAGTGTTTCGTAAAGCCATAAAGTTGCCATTTGAAATGACTTTAGTTTTGTGCCATGTCTGTGATCTGCTTTCTTTCAACAACATTAAACAACTGAATGAACATCCTCCGAGCCCGGTGATTCCATAATTTTTGCCAGGGGTTGTATATTTTTTTATTATTATTTCACAATAAGGGTAAGTTCACATTTCAAGGTTTTTTTCTCCGGCGATTTCCGAGCTGCGTTCTATTCACCTCTCCATTGTGTTCTCCCCACGAAAGAAAGAATGACGGCTCATTAATTAAAACCATGGTTACCGGACTCGGCTATATCATTAGCTAGTGAATAGCGGCGTGCTAGGTGGGCACAATGTGATGGACTGCCATGGCAACGTCTAATGGTTGTGGAATGATGTTGCGGTGGTGGGTTTGTAACAATAACACTATGTGACAAATACGGGCAGAGCGGTGTGCAGAACAGACATAGCAGAGCTGAGATTGTCATTGCGTTGTTGTGTTCCTCAGCGGAAACCTATACAAAGCTCGCGGATCAGACCGCCTAGCAGAGGCAGGAGCCGGTGGGATTCTGACAAGTATTTGCGTGGGAGACGGAAGGATTGGCGGTACATGGTGAAGAAATAAAGTAACGTGCGCTTATTCTCTGTAGGGTGCTGTAAATCAGATGTCCTGATAGTTTCTTGTACACAGATTTTATAGGTTTACTTCCACTCCTTTGAAACATCTTATAGAAGACACAGCTCTGCTACACCAACACCAATGCTGTACTACACAAAAAGTAAGCTCTACCACTGATAAGCTCTGCTGTATAACAGACTCAGCTCAGCTACACAGGCTCCCAGGTCTACTGTACTGATAAAGTCATCTCTGCTACACTGAAAACTCAGCAACACTACGTATGCAACTCTGCTACAATAACAAAAAGCTCTGCCGCACTAGCAAATAGTTCTACTATACAAATCAACATGGCTTTGCTATGCATCCTTCTCTAACATACTGACGAACTCAGCTCTGCTACCTTAACAAACAGCTGTACTACCTTAACAAACAGCTGTACTACCCTAACAAACAGCTGTACTATCCTAACAAACAGCTGTATTACCCTAACAAACAGTTCTACCCTAATAAACAGCTGTACTACCCTAACAAACAGCTGTACTACCCTAACAGCTACTAGCCTAACAAACATTTAGTTCTACTCTAGAAAACAGCTGTAGTACCCTAACAAACCGTTATACCCTAACAAACTGCTGTACTACCCTAAGAAACAGTACTACCCTAACAAACCGTTATACCCTAACAAACTGCTGTTCTAACCTAACAGCTACTACCATAACAAACATTTAGTTCTATTCCAGCAAGCAGCTGTTCTACCCTAGAAAATTGCAGCACTACCCTAACAAACCGCTATGCTACCTTAACAAACAGCTGTACTACCCTAGCTAATAGCTGTTCTACCCTAAAAAACAGCTGTACTAACCTAACAGCTGTATTACCCTAACTATAGCTATTCTATCCTACCACGCAGCTGTTCTACCCTAATAAGCAGTTCAACCTTAAATACAGCAGTTCTATGTGACATGCAGAAGTAGTGCTGTTGTTTCAAAAGCATCCAGCAACTATTAGAAGTAACACAAGCACAGGAGACAGGAAGTTTGTGCTCCAGAAGCATTCCGCAACTGGAGGGGATAACACAGTCACAGGAGACAGGGAGTGTTTTAGTAGAGCCCCAGGCGGATGGTAGGAAAGTTGTTTACTGTCTGGCTGGAGCCGAAGAGAAAGGTGGTGTGTTATCTGTATCTCACAGAAGGCAAGGGAACAGAATTCAGGTCAGGAGGGAAGCTAAACACAGGTCAGACAGACTCCCTGAGCTAATAGTGTGGAGTATTATTGGCCAGAAAGATAAGGACTGGAAGCTACTATCCTAACTACTATCCTAACAAACATTTAGTTCTACTCTAGTGAACAGCTGTACTACCCTAACAAACAGCTATAATACCTTAACAAACCATTACATCCTAACAAACAGATTGTTACGGTTCCGGGTGGTGGAACCTCTGTGTTGCGGTGCAAGGAGGGACCCAGAGGGGCGTAACTAAGTATCAACTCGGACCGACCCAGGTCGTACGGCAGCTAACGACTCCGTGACCAGGGAGGGACCGAGCAGAGGGACCAGGTGCTACTCTGGGGACGACCTTGTAAGAAAGCAGGTGACTCCCATAGGTCAGATGGCTGAGACTGACCGATACTGCAGATGGGCACAGCAGGCAGGCTGACGAGAGGTCCGGGTAGATGAACTGGCAGAGGCAGCAGGTGATAGACGGAAGTCTCTAGGTAGGCAGACAGGTGGTCACGGTAAGTGACGGGCAGGAGCCTCGGGGTAGGCAGACAGGTAACAGGCAGGTGCTTCCAGGTAAGCAGGCGGGTGAGGCCCATAGACAGACTGGTGAACTGAATGGAAGACAGACTGTCTGACTGTTGAGTAGTCAGGCTGGCGGACTGGACTGATAGTCAGGCTGGCGGGCAGGACTAGTAGTCAGGCTAGCAGAGGGACCTGAGGGCTGAAGCAGAGGTTAGCTGTATTATCCTAACAAACAGCTGTATTACCCTTACAAACCGCTGTTCTACCCTAACAAACAGCTACTACCGTAACAAACATTTAGTTCTATTCCAGCAAACAGCTGTACTACCCTAGCAAACAACTGTTCTACCCTAACAAACTGCTGTTCTACCATAGCATACTGCATTACTACCCTAATAAACCGCTATGCTACCTTAACAAACAGCTGTACTACCCTAGCTAATAGCTGTTCTATCCTAAAAAACAGCTGTACTAACCTAACAAACAGCTGTATTACCCTAACCGCTGTTCTATCCTACCACACAGCTCTTCTACCTTAACAAGCAGTTCAATCCTAAAAAAAAGCAGTTCTACCCTAAAAAAGTGCTGTTCTACCCTATCAAACAGATGTACTACCCTAACAAACTGCTGTTCTACCCTAACAAACAGATGTACTACCCTAACAAACAGCTGTGCTACCCTAACAAACAGTTCTACCCTAGCAAACAGTTCAACCATAACAAACAGCTGTTCTACCCTAACAAACAGCTGTACTACCCTAACAAGCAGCTGTTCTACCCTAACAGTTATACCCAAACAAACAGCTGTGTTACCCTAACAAACTGTTGTACTACCCTAACAGCTACTATCTTAACAAACATTTAGGTATACTCTAGCAAACAGCTGTACTACCCTAGCAAACAGCTGTTCTACCCTAACAAACAGCTGTACTACCCTGACAAACAGTTCTACCCTAACAAACAGCTGTACTACCCTAAGAAACAGTTATACCCTAACAAACAGCTGTACTACCCTAACAAACAGTTACACCCTAACAAACAGCTGTACTACCCTAACAAACAATTCTAACCTAACAAACCACTGTACTAACCTAACAAACAGCTGTACTACCCTAGCAAACAGCTGTTTGACCCTAACAAACAGCTGTACTACCCTAGCAAACAGCTGTTTTACCCTAGTATACAGCTGTTCTACCCTAACAAACAGTTCTATCCTGTCAATCAGCTGTTATACTTTAGCAAACTGATTTTCTATCCTAACAAACAGCTCAACTACCCTAGCAAGCATTTAGTTCTAGTCTAGAAAACAGCTGTAATACCCTAATAAACAGTTCTAATCTAACAAATCTAACCACTGTTAAGATGGTCACCGGACAGGTCCTTGACGAAAGATATGTATCACCCAGATTGGTAGCTTCGGTGATGTAAATGGGAAAGCATGCTCCAGCACGTTTAGTGCTGAGAGGGTTAATAGGGCATGTCAGGGCCGATTTTTACGAGCAGTCATAAGAGTTTGGCGAGATTGGCTGCTCACATATCCCCACCCTAGGCCGTGTGTTTAAAATGGAGACCGAGTGTCTCATTCGGTGTCTGTGGCTGGAGGTGTGGAGACCTCCAGCATGTCTGTGCTACAGGACACTGACTGTGAGTGGGCGAACCCGCAGCACTGTATGGACTCTTTTCTTGTTTTGTTACTTTGTGCCAGACAAGGCTATGTTTCATTTCCTTGGAGAGTGCGGTTTATGAAGTCTGAATAAACCCACCTTGGACATTTTCTGACTCCTGTGACTACCTCAACAGTGAAGTGAGTACCAAACCCCTTACAATTGGTGCTAGAAGTGCGGGCAAGACTCCAGGAAAGCGTGTACTTGTCACAAAGATCCGTGGATGTCCTGGGTAAAGGCCACCAGCCAGCCAGAGATGTCCGGCAGCATGGAGGAGTTCCTCAAACACCTGCAAAGCCAACAACAACAGAACCAGCAGCACTTGCAGAGTCTTCTACAGCAACACTTGCAGAGTCTTCTACAGCAGCATCGGGAGCAGCAGCAGATGCAGAAAGAGACTAATAAACTCCTGATGTAGCAGATCCAACAGCAGCAACAACGGCAGATGGCACTTCTAGGGAAGGAAGTTCGCAGCAGAGAGGCCGCCCCTCCCCCAACTCCAGGTGATGATTCGAACGTCAGGAAGACAGTAAGAAGAGCATTGCAAAAGATGACTCCGGGTGATGACGTCGAGGCGTTCCTGGAGAACTTTGAGAGGGTGGTGGAGCGGGAGAGATTGCCTCCGGAGCAGTGGGCGGAGGTGCTGGCGCCATATTTAACGGGCGAGCCGCAGAAAGCCTATTATGACTTGGCCCTGCAGGATGCAAAGGAGTACGCCAAATTAAAAACAGAAATTTTGGCGCGCTTGGGAGTGACTCTGACTGTCAGGGTACAACGGGTGCACCACTGGGCCTATTGCAGTGACAAACCTCCCCGGTCTCAAATGTTCTACCTCCTACTCCTGGTTCCTCCCCTGCACAGATGGTGGAAAGAGTCGTTATGGACAGGTTCATCCACTCCCTTCCGAGGTTGGTGCAAGCCTGGGTTGCCCAGGGAGATCCCTGTAATGCTGATGACTTGGTGGGGTTGGTGGAAAGTTCCTTGGGAAAGGCTGGGGTCGTAGCATCTCCATACAGGCCTTCCCAAAAGGGGGCGGACACCCAAGAGAGGGGAACTAGAGCCACATTTGGGGGGCGCCCTAGAGCCCAGGAGGGGTCTGAGTTGCTGCCAAAGGTCCCGCCCGATAACATAGTATGTTGGAGATGTCACACCCCAGGTCACAAAGTCGCCCGTTGCCTCATGACAACTGAGTTAATGGACTGCAGCGCAGGACAGCATTTCTCATATTTTGCATATCCTGCCTGCTGTGCTGTCCCTAAACCTGGCGGGGGTCCGCAAGCTCTGCTAGACTCGAGGAGTTTGGTAACCCTAGTAAGGGCCACAGTTCCTCATTGGCTGGTTCCGGGGAAAAAGGTCGGCGTCCATTGTATCCATAGGGACGCTAAGGACTACCCTGTGGCCAGAGTGGTCACAGACATAAACTATGGCGCCGAGTCCCATGAGGTTGGCGTAGTCAAGGACCTGTTGCACCCTGTTATAATAGGGCGGAACTTTGCCTTGTTTTGGGACTTGTGGGAGAATGGGAGGAAGCCGGGTTATCCGGGCAACAACCAGGTCGCCCCTGAAGAAATCTCATCGCAGGTCGCAGCCAACAAGTTTCCCTTTTGTGTGCTTGTTGGGGATGAAGATGAGGCTGCATGCCCGAAGGCCAACATCCTTGAACTGGAGGTATCCGGGGGAAACTTTGGAACTGCCTAGCTCAGAGATTTAACTCTAAAAGGGGCATTTAATAATGTAACTGTATTTAATGGTGTTGCTCAAGAGCCGGGGGCTGACACCCGATATTCGCACTTTGCCGTAAATGGAGAGTTACTATATTGGGTCACCTAGCTCAGAGGGGAGGTAATTATTATTATTATTTATTGTTATAACGCCATTTATTCCATGGCGCTTTACATGTGAAAAAGGGATATACATACAAAACAATGACATAATCTTGAACAAAACGTGACGGCGACTGGTACAGGAGGAGAGAGGACCCTGTCCGCAAGGGCTCACAGTCTACAAGGGATAGGTGAGGATACAGTAGGTGAGGGTAGAGCTGGTCATACAGCGGTATTGTGGAATGATGGTTACTGCAGGTTGTACGCTTGTTGGAAGAGGTGGGTCTTCAGGCTTCTTTTGAAGGTTTTTACGGTAGGCGAGAGCCTGATGTGTTGGGGTAGAGAGTTTCAGAGTAGGGGGGATGCACGGGAGAAATCTTGTATGCGATTGTGGGAAGAGGAGATAAGAGGGGAGTAGAGAAGGAGATCTTGTGAGGATCGGAGGTTGCGTGCAGGTAAGTACCGGGAGACTAGGTCACAGATGTATGGAGGAGACAGGTTGTGGATGGCTTTGTATGCGGTGGTTAAGGTTTTGAAATGGAGTCTTTGGGCAATGGGGAGCCAGTGAAGGGATTGGCTGAGCGGAGAGGCAGGGGAATAGCGGGGGTGCAGGTGGATTAGTCGGGCAGCAGAGTTTAGGATAGATTGGGGCGGTGCGAGAGTGTTGGAAGGGAGGCCACAGAGCAGGAGGTTGCAGTAGTCGAGGCGGGAGATGATGAGGGCGTGCACTAGTGTTTTTGCAGATTCGTGGTTGAGAAATGTGTGAATCCGGGAGATATTTTTGAGTTGGAGTCGGCATGAAGTGGAAAGGGCTTGGATATGTGGTGTGAAGGAGAGATCAGAGTCAAAGGTTACCCCAAGGCAGCGAGCTTACGGGACTGGGGAAAGTGAACAGCCATTGACGTTAATAGATAGGTCAGGTGGGGGGGATGAATGAGATGGTGGAAAGATGATGAATTCTGTTTTATCCATTGTAGGGTTTGGTACGCACTCAGCCGCGTTAGAGGTAGGCACAGCATGCTGTTTCTTTAAAGGCAGGTTTATTATACCTTCATAAACCACACTTTTAGAAGTAAACAAAAGACAGCCTTGTCTGGCACAGTGTAACAAAACAGAAAATAAACAGTCCATACAATTCGGGTTCACCCGCTCACGGTCAGTGTCCTTTAGCAAACACGCTGGAATTCTCCACACCTCCAGCCACAGACACTGAATGAGACACTCAGTCTCCATTTTATACACACGCCATGGGGTGGGGATATGTGAGCCGCCAATCCGCCCCATCTCTTATGACTGCTTGTACAAAACGGCCCTGATATGACCTAGTAACCCTCTCAGCACTATGTGTGCTGGAGCATGCTTTTCCCGGTTTTACATCACTGAAGCTACCAACCTCAGTGATATATATCTCCCCTCAAGGACATGTGCGGCTGCCATCTTACATACCCCCCCTCTCTGCCCAATCCGGGGGCTTGGCATCTCCTGCTAACATACAGTGGACCCTTGACAATGCGTCAGCATTGCCACGCAGTTTCCCAGGCCTATTCTCTACATGGAAGCTAAAGTCCTGGAGGGCTAGGAACCCCCTGGTCACTCGGGCATTGTTCTCCTTCTTCTCGCTCATCCACCTTAGTGGGGCATGGTCTGATACCAGCCTGAACTTTCTGCCTAAGATGTAGTATTTTAGAGTGTTCAACGCCCACTTGATGGCCAAACATTCCTTCTCCACTATGGAGTAATTCTTCTCACAAGATGTCAGCTTTCGGCTTAAATACATTATGGGGTGCTCTTCCCCGTTCACTCTTGTGATAGGACAGCCCCCAGTCCAACATCTGACGCGTCCATCTGGACCACAAACTCCTTTGAGAAATCCGGTGCCACCAGCACTGGCTGTTTACACAGAGCCTGCTTTAGCTCCCGGAAAGCCGTCTCAGCTTCTGGAGACCACTTAGCCATAGCCGACTTTGTCCGACTTTGTCCCTTTTGTCTGTCAAAAGGCCAGCTACCATGGCGAAGTTGGGGATGAACTGGCGATAGTAGCCCTGAACTGTAGACCTGATTTTTTGAGAGAGGTTGTGGCCAACCTTGGATCGCTTCAATTTTATTTATTTGGGGCTTTATCACGCTTCTGCCTACGACATAACCCAAATATCTGGCTTCTTCCATGCCCATGGCACATTTCTTCTGGTTGATGGAAAACCCTGCCTTCCGTAGAGCATTGAATATTACCTGGACTTTGCTCAGATGGCTTCCCCAATCCTGGCTGTAGATCACGATATCATCCAGGTAGTCCGCTGCATACTTCTTGTGGGGAGCTAGGATCCGGTCCATGGCTCTCTGGAAGGTAGCTCGAGCTCCTTGCAACCCAAACGGCATCCTGGTGTATTGGAAACACCCATCTGGCGTGGCAATGGCCGTCTTCTCCTTGGCCTCTTGGTACATAGAAATTTGCCAATACCCTTTTGTAAGGTCAAGGGTGGTAATGTACCTGGCCGACCCTAGTCTTTCAGTTAGTTCATCTACCCTGGGCATTGGGTATGCATCAAACTTAGAGGTCTCATTTAGTTTCCTATAGTCATTGCAGAGCCGCCATTCTCCGTCTGGTTTTGTCACCAAGACTATGGGACTGGACCAACCACTCTTGGACTCTTCAGTGACACCTAGACTCAGCATGCGCTTCACCTCTTTCGAGATTACCTCTCGGCAGACTTCAGGAATCCTACATGTCTTTAGGTTCACTTGGACATGAGGCTCCATAAGCACCTCATGTTCTACGATCTGAGTAGACCCCAGTAGATCTGAGAACGGGTCTTTGCTCCGTTGCAGCAACTCTTGGCATTGTTGCTTCTGGGCACGTGACAGCGATTCTGCCACCTTGACGTCTCCCACGTCGGCTTCCAACTTCGCCACCAAACACGGAGCTTCCACGGGTTCTCTATCTCGCCGTGGCTTTATCAGGTTGACATGGTACACCTGGTAGGGCTTCCTTCTACCAGGTTGGTGGACCCTATAGTTGACATTGCCAACCTTTTAAACCACTTCATAGGGACCCTGCCACTTGGCCAGGGATTTGCTTTCTACCGAGGGTACCAGCACCAGTACCCGATCCCCAGGGTTGAAGTGTCTCACCCTCGCCGACCTGTTGTACACCCTCGATTGCGCCTCTTGTGCTTTGAGGAGGTGTTCTTTCACAATGGGCATCACCTCTGCAATCCTCTCTTGCATCTGGGCCACATGTTCGACTATACTCCTGTAGGGTGTAGATTCAGCCTCCCAGGTCTCCTTTGCTACGTCCAGGAGTCCACGAGGGTGTCGGCCATGTAATGCACACGCCCGGGCTGAGCGGCGTGTGCGTGTGATTCCACTGGACCGTGCCGGAGAGTGAATGCCTGAAGGGGCGTAACTAGGTATTCACCCGATCCGACCAGGGTCGCACGATGGCATACGACGCCAGTGCACCCAGGAGGAACCGAGCAGAGGGACCAGGTGCTACTCCAGGACAGACCCCGGACACGGCTGTCGACCCACACAGGGGAATACAGGAACAGACTGGTTAGGCTGGCACACAGACTGGTGGGAATAGGCAGGCACGACTGGTATGCGGGCAGGCGGGTATGCAGGCAGGGGGGTACAGGCAAGCACGGCTAGAGTGCAGACAGGAAGGCACTAGCAGGTAGGAACACAGGCGGGATAGGACCCAGTACACACTGGGACTCTGGAACAGAACCGCAGATGTGGCAGACAAACACAGCAGAGTGAGGCCGCCCAGAGAGGTGAGCGAGAGCAGGGCAGGACAAGACCGCCTGGAGCGGTGAGTAAGAGCAGAGCAGGACGAGACCGCCTGGAGCGGTGAGCAAGAGCAGAGCAAGACGAGGCCGCCTGGAGCGGTGAGCAAGAGCAGAGCAGGACGAGGCCGCCTGGAGCGGTGAGCAAGAGCAGAGCAGGACGAGGCCGCCTGGAGCGGTGAGCAAGAGCAGAGCAGGACGAGGCCGCCTGGAGCGGTGAGCAAGAGCAGAGCAGGACGAGGCCGCCTGGAGCGGTGAGCAAGAGCAGAGCAGGATGAGGCCGTCTGGAGCGGTGAGCAAGAGCAAAGCAGGACGAGGCCACCTGGAGCGGTGAGCAAGAGCAGAGCAGGACGAGGCTGCCTGGAGCGGTGAGCAAGAGCAGAGCAGGACGAAGCCGCCTGGAGCGGTGAGCTAGAGCAGAGCAGGACGAGACCGCCAGGAGCGGTGAGCAAGAGCAGAGCAGGACGAGACCGCCTGGAGCGGTGAGCAAGAGCAGAGCAGGACGAGACCGCCTGGAGCGGTGAGCAAGAGCAGAGCAGGACGAGACCGCCTGGAGCGGTGAGCAAGAGCAGAGCAGGACGAGACCGCCTGGAGCGGTGAGCAAGAGCAGAGCAGGACGAGACCGCCTGGAGCGGCGAGCAAGAGCAGAGCAGGACGAGGCCGCCTGGAGCGGCGAGCAAGAGCAGAGCAGGACGAGGCCGCCTGGAGCGGCGAGCAAGAGCAGAGCAGGACGAGGCCGCCTGAAGCGGTGAGCAAGAGCAGAGCAAGACGAGACCGCCTGAAGCGGTGAGCAGGAGCAGAGCAGGACGAGACCGCCAGGAGCGGTGAGCAAGAGCAGAGCAGAGCGAGACTGCCGGAGCAGTGAGCAAAGGAGTCAGAGCGGAGCGGTAAGCAAAGGAGTCAGAGCGGAGCGAGACTGCCGGAGCAGTGAGCAAAGGAGTCAGAGCGGAGCGAGACTGCCGGAGCAGTGAGCAAAGGAGTCAGAGCGGAGCAAGACTGAGCAGGGGGGACAGGGCTCTGTTCACACTGAACAGACAGGAAGGGAAAGGCAGAGCCAGATACCCACAAGGTACTTGCAGTGAAGTAGCGAGTGGACCACAAACACACAAATGGGAGTACAGAGACAACAAGCAGGAGTTAGGTACAAGTTCAGACTCTGCAGAAAAAGGAAAGGAACGGACATAGAGGCAAAACAGGTAAAGGATAGGAGAGAGTTCAGACTGGAACTGAGTGTACGGAAGAGACCGACACTGCAGCAGGATACAGGAGCGGGTCTGGGAATACGGCCCCCAGAGAGGCGGGACGAACAGTCAAGGAGCGTGTTCAGACAGGACAGACAAGATACAGAAGCGGGTCTAGGTAATCGGCCCCTAGAAGGCGGGAGGAACAGGCTAGGAGCGAGTTCAGAAAGGACAGACAAGATACAGAAGCGGGTCTAGGTAATCGGCCCCTAGAAGGCGGGAGGAACAGGCTAGGAGCGTGTTCAGACAGGCCTGGAAATACAGCCTCCAGGATAGACAGACAAGAGAACACAGAACGGGACCTGGCACCTTCAGAGTGCAAGCACACACTGAATGAAACACAATGCTCAGGCAGGGATTGATTGGAGCAGCTGGGTTATATACCAGGTGACAGACAGCAATAGGCTGAGGACGCACAAGGGGTGTGACCCACAGCAGGTACAAAAAGCAGGAAGTGATCGGGCGCCGCCCTTAAGCAGCAGAAACAGACACAAACAGACAGCATGGAGGGAAGCCAGAGAGACATTCTGGACTGGAGATCAAGTGCGCGCTCTTGCACAGTGGGAGATGGACCACCATGCAAGGGCGCCGCCAGGTATGTTACAGGCCATACAACAGCTCAAAAGGGGAGAATCCAGTAGAGGCCTGTGGGACTTCTCTGAAGGAAAATAGAAGGTAGGGCAGTAGGCAGCCCCAGTCCTGGCTGTCTTTCTCTAAGACCTTCTTCAACATGGCCTTCAAGGTTTCATTAAACCTCTCCACCAAGCCATCTGTCTGTGGGTGGTAGACTGAGGTCCTGAGTTGTGTGATCTGCAGGATCTTGCACAACTCCCTCATTACCTTTGAAATAAACAGAGTACCTTGGTCCGTTAGAATCTCTTTAGGCAACCCTGTCTTGGAAAAGATATGGACCAACTCCCGGGCTATACACTTGGACGAGAAGTTTCGTAGTGGTACGGACTCCGGATACTGTGTATCATAGTCCAGTACCGCCAGGATGTACTGATGTCCTCTGGCGGACTTGACCAGGGGTCCCACTAGATCCATGGCAATGCACTCGAACGGGATCTCGTTGACAGGCAGAGGCACTAAAGGGCTACGGAAGTGAGCCACCGGGGAGGTCAGCTGACAGGTGGGACATGACCTACAATAACTCACCATCTCTCTGTGAGACCCGGGCCAGTAGAACCTCTGGAGGATCCTTTCCTGGGTTTTATCTACCCCCAGATGACCACCCAAGACATGTGCATGGGCCATATCTAACACCCTGCGTCTGCACAGTCCTGGCACTAGTAACTGCTCTATAACTTTACCTCTGAGCTTGGTGACCCGATATAGTAACTCCCCATTTATGGCAAAGTGCGGATATTGGGTGTCAGCCCCCGGCTCTTGAGCAACACAATTAAGAACAGTCACATTATCAAACGCCTCTTTTAGGGTTAAGTCCCTGAGCTAGGCGGTTCCAAAGTTTCCTCCGGACACCTCCAGTTCAGGGATGTTGGCCTCTGGGGATGCTGCCTCATCCTCATCCCCAACCAGCACACAAAAAGGAAACGCGTCGGCCTGTGATGAGGTTTTTTCAGGAGCGACCTGGTTGTTGTCCGGACAACCCGGCTTCCTCCCTTTCTCCCACAAGTCCCAAAAGAAGGCCAAGTCCCGCCCTATTATAACAGGGTGCAACAGGTCCTTGACTATGCCCACCTCATGGGACTCGGCGCCCCAGTTTGTGTCTATGACCACTCGGGCCACAGGGTAGTCTTTAGCATCCCCATGGATACAACTTTTTCCCTGGAACCAGCCAATGAGGAATTATGGCCCTGACAACAGAGCAGTGTTACGCTCGCGTCCGGACTGACTGGCGTGAGCGTGATAGTGATCCCACTGTACCATGAACCGAGGAGTGCCTGGAGGGGCGTAACTAAGTATATTCCTGATCCGACCAAGGTCGCACGGCGGCTTAGTCGACTCCGTGGACCAAGGAGGAACCGAGCAGAGGGACCAGGTGCGACTCCAGGTCAGACCCCGGTCTCAGTTGTTGACCCACACCGGGGAATGCAGGAACAGGCAGGTTAGACTGGCATACAGGCAGGTGGGTATTGGCAAGTACGGCTGGTATGCAGACAGGTGGGTACTGGCAAGTACGGCTGGTATGCAGACAGGTGGGCACTGGCAAGCACGGCTGGTATGCAGACAGGTGGGCACTGGCAAGCACGGCTGGTATGCAGACAGGTGGGCACTGGCAAGCACGGCTGGTATGCAGACAGGGAGATACTGGCAAGCACGGCTGGAGTGCAGACTGGGAGGTACTAGTAGGTTGGAGCGCAGGCTGGATAGGGTCCAGTACAGACTGGGAGACAGGTACAGAGGCGCAGATGCGGTAGACAAGCAGAGTAAAGCGAAACCGCCGGAGCGGAGGACAAGGCAGAGCAGAGAGGAACTGCTGGTGCGGTGAGGAAGCAGAGCGGAGCGAAAACCGCAGGTGCGGTGGGCAAGGCAGAGCAGAGCGGAACCGCCGGAGCGGTGGACAAGGCAGGGCAGAGAGAAACCGCAGGTGCGGTTGACAAGGCAGAGCACAGCGGAACCGCCGAAGTGGTGGGCAAGGCAGAGCAGAGAGAAGCCGCCGGAGCGGTGGGAAAGGCAGAGCAGAGAGAAGCCACCGGAGCGGTGGGCAAGTCAGAGCAGAGAGAAACCGCCGGAGCGGTGAGCAAGGCAGAGCAGAGAGAAGCTGCCAGAGCGGTGGGCAAGTCAGAGCAGAGAGAAACCGCTGGTGCAGTGAGCAAAGCAGAGCAGAGGGAAACCGCCGGAGCGGTGGGCAAGTCAGAGCAGAGGGAAACCGCCGGAGCGGTGGGCAAGACAGAGCGGAGCGAAACCGCAGGTGCGGTGGACAAGGCTGAGAGGACAGGGCTCTGTTCACATGGAACAGACTGGAAAATACAGGAAGATACGGAGGAAGGGAAAAGGGACAAGCAGAACCAGATACACACAAGGTACTTCCTATGAAGTACCGAGTGGACACAAAACTCACAAACAGAAGTACAGAGACAATGAATTGGAGTTAGGTGCAGGTTCAGATACTGCAGGAAAAGGGAACGTACGGACATAGAGACAATCAGGTAACAGGCTAGGATACAGTTCAGACAGGAACTGCTACTCAAGAAATACAAGAACGAGCCTGGGAATACAGCCCCCAGAGTGGCGGAAACAGACTAGAAGTCACAGGTAACAGGCCTGGGAATACAGGCCCTAGAGTAGTGGAAACAGACTAGAAGTCAGAGATAACAGGTCTGGGAATGCATCCCCCAGAGTGGCGGAAACATACTAGAAGTCAGAGATAACAGGACAGGACCTGGCAATACATTTGCAAAGACAAACTGAGTGAAGGTGTTGCTCAGGCACCTCCTACTGGGTGGAGGGGGTTTAAATATCCAGTGACTCATAGCAATAGGCTGGAGACGCATTAGGGGTGCGCCCACAGCAGCTATAAGAATCAGGAAGTAACCGGGCCGCCGCCCTAAGCAGTCAGTCAAGAGAAATGCACATAGCATGAACAGGAGCAGGGATTGCAGACTGGACTGACAGGTAAGATTGCGGTCTTGCATAGTGGGAGGTGGTGCACTATGCAAGCACGCCGCCAGGGATGTAACAGTACCCCCCCCCCTTTATGCCCCCTCTTCTTCAAGCCTGCAAGGGTCTTCTGCAGAGAATTTGTAGGCCAATCCTTCTCTTCAAGAGGATCACCTCTTCTGTCCATTAGAGGAAACGAAACTGGTCTCATCATCTTGGTGACTAAGATGCTTCCTCCTATCAAGCCATCCTGAGCAACAGATGAAGTGGGTGAAGTACCAGGAACAGCACACAGGAAAGTCTCTCTCCATTTGTTATCAGGTAGCACTTTGGTGGATTCAGGAGACAACTGGAGGTCCTCCGCCTGGTTGGAGGGGTGCAGACTCGGAGGTAGCCACTGCCTTGACATTCACTTTGCCAAGCTTACTGGATGAAGTGGGCGGCGTACCAGGTACCGGGTGTAGGAAAGTCTCTCTCCATTTATCAGGTAGTGCCCCGGGAAATTGAGGAGACAACTGGAGGTCCTCCGCTTGGTTGGAGGGATGCAGAGACTCAGGGGTAATCACTGCTTCGAAGTACATTTTGCCAAGCTTACTGGATGAAGTGGGCGGTGTACCAGGTACCGGGTGTAGGAAAGTCTCTCTCCATTTAACAGGTAGCACCCTGGGGAATTCAGGAGACAACTGGAGGTCCTCCGCCTGGTTGGAGGGGTGCAGAGGCTCGGGGGTAAACACCGCCTTGATGGACGTAGACCAAATTTATTAGAGATGGAGGGTCCTTGCTTTAGGACCATCTTCAGACTGGTTTCAGAGATGACTTGTCTGTAAGGCGGGACGGTACCTGAAGCCAGATCATTGGTACAATCGTCGAGACTGTGTGGGGACAACGCCTCCGCTTCTGTTTCTTCGGAGACTTCAGCGCACAGCGAGTCAGCGACTAGCAGATCTGGTGAAGAAGAAGAAGATACTGCTGACTGTCCTGAAGATATGGGGACTGGACACCCCTTGTACCTTAGCAGTCCCCCAGGATACACCATGCAGGATCTCCAGACCTGAGCGGGCACTAAATCTCTCGGCTCTGGACGACCTGTGGGTAAGCCAGTCAGCACCTGGAATGTGAACTTCTTCATATGTAATGCTTCAATCTGGAGCTTAATTTGTACAGACATATTTTGACTGTTTCTGAGTAAGGCTCGTCCTTCTGCTGACAATGCCCAAACCGGCTTCTGGAGTTGTCGGACGGGAATCAGACACCGACTCTTCAAGGGTTTAAGCCCGAAACGTCCGGTTAATCTGAGGCCTTCACTTGCCACGGAGACAGTCATGGTCATCTGTGGAGAGCTAACACTAATGCCAAGGGCAGCCTCTCCTACAGGCCTAATGTCTTGGGATTCTCCAACCTTCACTGGACAAAGACCGTCAGGGGGTCCCAGACCACTGCAGCGGGACCGCAATCCAATTTTGTGACTGAATTCTGGCTTCTGCTTTGCCTGACGAACATAGTCATCCTTCATGGATTCTGTGCGGAAAGCTGCCTCTACAGGCTGGGGAACAGTAGGTCTTTGGGAGGACAGAACCTGGCGTGACGGTTTACCTCTACGCCTTGCACGTCTGGACTGCCTCTTGAGGTTGGGAAGAGAAGAATTCTGTAGAGCATAGTCATCCTGTGTGGATTCTGGGTGGGCAGCAGTCTCTTCGGGCTGGAGGACTGGTAGGCTACCCACACACATTACCCATCGGGGCTGCTCCGGGAGATTGGGAAGGGAAGCTTTAGCAGAGGCTTCAGGATTAGGGTCATCGAAGACCATTAGAAATGCCACCAGGAAGGCCTGCAGGTCAAAGATGATAGGATCCCATGCTTCCCATAGTGGGGTGATCCATTTCAAGGCATCACCCGCTAAGTAGGACATCATGAATGCTACTTTAGCCCGATCAGTAGAAAAATAGTGAGCATAGAACTTGAAATGCAGCATGCATTGCTCCACAAATGCACGGCTTCATTTTGGATCCCCATAGTACCGTGGTGGATCCGCAGGAACGAGTGCTGATAGATCCATTTGGGCTGGTGCATAAATCGCCTGGGCCATAGCTTGAGAAAAAAAAAATTTTCTTGGTGCACGTATTCGCCAGACAAGGATTCAAAATGTCTCTGAGAGCGAAAGGCCGTGGGGCTCAACGGGAACCATGGCCTGAGCAAACTGTTACGCTCGCGCCGGACTGACTTGCGTGAGCGTGATAGTGATCCCACTGTACCATGAACCGAGGAGTGCCTGGAGGGGCGTAACTAAGTATGAACCCGATCCGACCAAGGTCGCACGGCAGCTTAGTCGACTCCGTGGAACAAGGAGGAACCGAGCAGAGGGACCAGGTGCGACTTCAGGTCAGACCCCGGTCTCAGTTGTTGACCCACATCGGGGAATGCAGGAACAGGCAGGTTAGACTGGCATACAGGCAGGTGGGTATTGGCAAGTACAGCTGGTATGCAGACAGGTGGGTACTGGCAAGTACGGCTGGTATGCAGACAGGTGGACACTGGCAAGCACGGCTGGTATGCAGACAGGTGGGCACTGGCAAGCACGGCTGGTATGCAGACAGGTGGGTACTGGCAAGCACGGCTGGTATGCAGACAGGGAGATACTGGCAAGCACGGCTGGAGTGCAGACCGGGAGGTACTAGCAGGTTGGAGCGCAGGCTGGATAGGGTCCAGTACAGACTGGGAGACAGGTACAGAGCCGCAGATGCGGTAGACAAGCAGAGTAAAGCGAAACCGCCGGAGCGGAGGACAAGGCAGAGAAGAGAGGAACTGCTGGTGCGGTGAGCAAGCAGAGCGGAGCGAAAAACGCAGGTGCGGTGGGAAAGGCAGAGCAGAGCAGAACCGCTGGAGCAGTGGACAAGGCAGAGCAGAGAGAAACCGCAAGTGTGGTGTACAAGGCAGAGCAGAGCGGAACCGCCGAAGCGGTGGGCAAGGCAGAGCAGAGAGAAACCGCCGGAGCGGTGGGCAAGGCAGAGCAGAGAGAAGCTGCCGGAGCGGTGGGCAAGTCAGAGCAGAGAGAAACCGCCGGAGCGGTGAGCAAGGCAGAGCAGAGAGAAGCCGCCGGAGTGGTGGGCAAGTCAGAGCAGAGAGAAGTTGTTGGAGCGGTGGGTAAGTCAGAGCAGAGAGAAGCCGCCGGATCGGTGGGTAAGTCAGAGCAGAGAGAAACCGCCGGAGCTGTGGGCAAGTCAGAGCAGAGAGAAACTGCCTGAGCGGTGGGCAAGTCAGAGCAGAGAGAAACCACCGGAGCGGTGGGCAAGACAGAGCGGAGAGAAACTGCCTGAGCTGTGGGCAAGTCAGAGCAGAGAGAAACCACCGGAGCGGTGGGCAAGACAGAGCGGAGCGAAACCGCAGGTGCGGTGGACAAGGCAGAGAGGACAGGGCTCTGTTCACATGGAACAGACTGGAAAATACAGGAAGATACGGAGGAAGGGAAAAGGGACAAGCAGAACCAGATACACACAAGGTACTTCCTATGAAGTAGCGAGTGGACACAAAACTCACAAACAGAAGTACAGAGACAACGAGTTGGAGTTAGGTGCAGGTTCAGATACTGCAGGAAAAGGGAAGGTACGGACATAGAGACAAACAGGTAACAGGCTAGGATACAGTTCAGACAGGAACTGCTACTGCAAGAGATACAAGAACGAGCCTGGGAATACAGCCCCCAGAGTGGTGGAAACAGACTGGAAGTCAGAGATAACAGGTCTGGGAATGCAGCCCCCAGATTGGCGGAAACAGACTAGAAGTCAGAGATAACAGGACAGGACCTGGCAATACAGTTGCAAAGACAAACTGAGTGAAGGTGTTGCTCAGGCACCTCCTACTGGGTGGAGGGGGTTTAAATATCCAGTGACTCACAGCAATAGGCTGGAGACGCATTAGGGGTGCGCCCACAGCAGCTGTAAGAATCAGGAAGTAACCGGGCCACCGCCCTAAGCAGTCAGTCAAGAGAAATGCACATAGCATGAACTGGAGCAGGGATTGCAGACTGGACTGACAGGTAAGATTGCGGTCTTGCATAGTGGGAGGTGGTGCACTATGCAAGCACGCCGCCAGGGATGTAACAAGCAGTCACTTGCATACCTTTCACCGATACGAGGCATGCTTGCGGTCCCTCGCCTGGTTGAGGGACAGCACTGCAGGCAGGATATGCAAAATATGAGCAACGCCGTCCTGCGCTGCAATCCATTGGCTCAGTTGTCATGGGGCAACGGGCGACTATGTGACCTGGGGTGTGACATATCCAACAAACTATATTATGGGGCGGGACCTTTGGCAGCAACTCAGACCCCTCATGGGCACTAGGGCACCCCCCAGATGTGGCTATAGCTCCCCTCTTTTGGGTGTCCGCCCCCCTTTTGGGAACCCCAGTATGGAGGCGCTACGACCCCGGGCTTTCCCAAGGAACTCTCAATTGCCTGGTACCTTTCCACCAACCCCACCAAGTCATCGGCATTATGGGGATCTCCCTGGGAAACCCAGGATTGCACCAACCTCGGAAGAGAGTGTATGAACCTGTCCATGACAATTTTCTAATCCATTTCTGCTGGGAAGGAAGATTCAGGTTGCAACCACTTTTGGACCAGGTGTAGGAGGTCGAACTATTGGGACCGGGAGGTTTGTCATTGCAATAGGCCCAGTGGTGCACCCGTTGTACCCTGACAGTCAAAGTCACTCCTAAGTGTGCCAAAATCTCCATTCTCAATTTGGCGTACTCCTTTGCGTCTTGTAAGGCCAAACCATAATAGGCTTTCTGCAGACTGCCTGTTAAATATGGCGCCAGCACCTCCACCCACTGCTCCAGAGGTAATTTCTCCCATTCTGCCACCCTTTCAAATACAGTCAAGAACCCGGGGTCATCTTTTGTAACGCTCTCCTTACTGTCTTCCTGACGCGTGAGTCATCACCTGGGCCGCCTCTGCAAGTAGCTCGATCTGCTGCTGCTGTTGACGATGCTGATCATGTTTCTGCTGTTTCTGGAGCTGGATCTGCTGCATCTGCAGCTTAGTGGTCTCTTGTTGCGCCAATTGTTGCTGCTGTAATAATTGTTGGTGCTGCTGGTGTTGTGCTTCCTGCGCCTGCACCAAATGTTTCAGCAGGTCCTCCATTTTGTCTGGCGTCACTTGCTGCCTGTGTGGCACCCCAGGGGTCTGGTTACCACAGTAATAGAAATATTACGTCTGAGAGCAAGTGGGAGGTTTCTCTGGTCAGGAGCTCTAAGCATGCAACACTGCCCGCCCAGACCTGGGAGAGGAGGAATCTGCCCTTATAAACTGGGTCTGCGGCGGGATTAGGGAGTCAGAGCCTGGAGACAGTTCCAGACACAGGGAAAGTGTCAGCAAGGAGCTCTGTAGGAGCAGGAGCGAGTGCCAGGGGCTGGAAGCTAGATAGCTCGCCCTGGTTGAAGACATTAAGACCAGACACGGAGTCCGAGGCTGTGGGGACATCCAGGTCCAGCAGCAGAATCCAACCGGCAGGGGATTCCATGTCCTCTGGTCAGAGAAGCCCGGAGGCACGGTCACAAGCAAGGGACCAGCACCGCCATCGTGAAGCGGAGGCTAACAGAAGGCCCCAAGTCACCGGCCGTACGGGTGAGCACCACACGGTATACTCAGGGACATGGGCTATTTCTACCCGCACACAGCAAGGTAGCCAGGAAAGAGTACAGATAGACGGGGAGGCCTACAACTCCACCTGGCCAGGGGAGATCCTGCTAGCTCTCAGACTGACCAGGCCTCTACTGCTAGCCAGTACTCTCGGGAGGGTCTGCTTTATAACATCAGTAAAGACCCTGAACTGCACTGCACGGACTCTGAGTTATTCCTGCTGCGCTCGTGCACCATCACTCCCATCATCCACACTAACTGCCCTGAGGCTATACTCCTCCCGTGGGGAGTCATCCCGTTCTTAGCTGCACACACAACACCGGCCTCAGCGGTCTGCCTTGCAGCGGCGGTCCCCACTGACCACAATCCACGGGTGGAGTAGTCGGACTATTATCTCACTAATAAGACTGCCACTGAATTGACCACCCTGGACACGGACCGGGTCAGCGCCATGGAGACTACAACCCCCAGCGATCCGGCTCCGGGTATTCCCTGCACAACACAGGCCCAGGGGGCGAGTCAACTTTGGCGTAGTCGGCAGGATTCAAACCAACCCGCCCCAACGGGTATTGCGTGCCTGAAAAATGACTTTTGCACTTACCTGAGAGAAGTTTCCCGCCGTCCGGAGTCATTTCCCGCCATCGGACGCCATCTTGGGTCGTTTCCCGCCATCTTCTGCCGTCTTCCCGCCATCCGCAGCCGCTTCCCGCCATCGGACGCCATCTTCGGGACGCCGCGCGGGAAGAAGAGGGGCGTGGACGCTGAAAGCGCGCGAGATCCGAAGCTCCGCCCCACGCGCTGACGCTGCGCAAGGTCCTGGAAGGGAGAGGGAGCGACGCTGACGTCACAGGAGCGCGACGCAAGGTCCTCAACCCCGACGATCGACTGCGGAGCCGCGGCCTATGGAAGAAGAGCATCGCAAGGTAGGCCACGGTCCACTAGGGGGGAAGGAGGATGTCGGATACCGAGGGGAGCTCCACCGCCACAGCTGCCGCCAGCGCAACCGCTGCTGCGGTCATGCCATTCACCATGCCCTATATCCCGGGGGCAACCTGGCTATCCCAGTACTCAGGGGAGTCACATACCCTAAGTGACTTTAGGGAAAGACTGGATAGCCTCTTCCAGGTATACCCCCTCACGGAAGAGCAAAAAGTGAGCATCCTGGTGGCCCAGTTAATCGGGGCAGCCCAAAGGGAGGTAAAGTCCTGGCCACCTAGGAAGAAGAGGACTGTCAGAGAAATACTAGCCCGGTTGAAAGACACATTTGATACCCGCACCTCAGCAGAAATAAAGCTCAGATTTTACGGGTGCAAACAACGGGCACATGAAAGTATAAGAGACTATGCTCTAAACCTACAAGAGGCCCTGAGAGCCATTAAGCAGGCAGACCCTGACAGCATGGGGAATGAAGACAAGCTGTTGACCGAACAATTTATTGAGGGTCTACTGTGCAATGCCCACCGAACCCAGTTGCGGACAATGGCCTTACAGGACCCTGACCTGGACTTTGCACAGTTCAAGGACAGAGCCATCCGGGTGCTCCGAGAACCGGCACCAGGTGGCGCTGTGACCCACAGGCGCCCTGCTATCACTTATCACCAGGACGCGGCGCCCTTGTTTGCAGGGCCTGTGGGAGCTGATGCGCAGGCTTTGAACAATAACCCGGCTACAGACCTGCACCATCTGGTCCAAGAGCTGACTAAGAGCGTTGCCGTGCTAACCAGAACTGTGAAGTCTTTGCAGGTCTCTTCTCCAGAAAAGATCCAGCTGGTATCCGGACCGGAGGACCCCACCGGCCAGAGGAAGACCCAGCGACCGATACAACGAGGACGGACAACCCATCTGCCTTTGCTGCAATCAACCCGGACATATGGCAAGGTACTGTCATTTAAACGGGCACAACCTGGGGCAGAGGGCCAACCCCCAGGCATAAGATCATCAGGCCCATCGAAGTGGCGTGATAAATACGTAGGGGGACGTCCGGTCTTGCCTGTGGTACTGGATGGCATTCCTATGAGTGCCCTACTAGACACTGGGTCACAGGTGACTACCATCCCGTACGTGCTCTTCAAGCGGTACTGGAATGACTCGGACATAACCCGCTACCCAGATGACGACTTGAGCATTATCGCCAGCAATGGTCAGCCCGTGCCACAGATAGGATTTAAAGAGGTGACCATCAAGGTCGGTAAGGTTGAACTGCCGGCACAAGGACTGATCATTGTGGACATTGACCGTCGCGAGAGTCACCCAAAAATAACCCTAGGTACTAACGTAATCGAAAACTGTCTTGCAGAGGTGATTCTTATTTTGCAACAGGTTGCCAAGAACGCCAGTTCTAGCCAGCAGCGTGTCCTCCAAAAAGAGATCCAGGCACTGATGAAACGGCAACAGGTGGAACTATCTGGTGGTGAGATTGGTAGCGTGAGAATGTGTGACCCGTTCCCTATTGCCATGCCCCCGAAAAGTGAGATGATGATTTGGTGCCGGGCAGCTATTGGTCTAAGGGGTAGAGACTTCCAAGCGATGGTAGAACCCGTCTACTCAGACAGTAGGCCCACCATTTTGACAGCATGGGGGGTGGTCGATGTACGCCATGGGAGGGTGCCCGTCCGCATCATAAATATCTGGGAGAGAGAAGTATACCTGCCCCGGTATGCCACGCTAGCCAAATTGTTCATCATCAACCAGAACTCTGTACAGGCCGTGGAACCCTTGCCTCCATCTCAACCAGAGGAAGGTAACGGCTCTAAGAAACCAATGGAGGACTGGTGTCAGCAACTGCATTTGGGTACTGACTCCACTCCCTCACACCAAAAACAGGGAGTCTATCGGGTGGTTCAAGAGTACGAGAGAGTGTTTAGTAAACACCCGCTGGACTTCGGGCGAGTAAAGGGGGTAGAACATCACATCCCCACAGGAGACCATCCTCCCATAAAGGAGAGATACCGACCCGTACCCCCTGCACACTATCAACACGCCAAGGGGATGCTAAAAGACATGAAGGAGGCTGGGGTAATTAGGGACAGCTGTAGCCCCTGGGCAGCCCCACTAGTCTTAGTGAAAAAGAAAGACAACACCATGAGAATGTGTGTAGACTACAGGAAGGTCAACCGTATCACACACAAAGATGCGTACCCGTTACCAAGGATAGAAGAGTCCTTAGCTGCATTAAAATCTGCTAACTTCTTCTCTACTTTGGATCTCACTAGCGGGTACTGGCAGGTTACTTTAGCAGAGGCGGACCGGGAGAAGACCGCATTCACCACCCGGATGGGACTCAGTGAATTTAACTGTATGCCGTTCGGGCTCTGCAATGCACCAGGAACCTTCCAACGGTTGATGGAATGCTGTCTGGGACACCGGAACTTCGAGACGGTCCTATTATACCTGGACGATGTCATCGTCTATTCCAAGACCTATGAGGACCATCTGGAACACCTGGCAGAAGTGTTTGAAGCCCTGGCAAACTATGGCCTAAAGGTAAAACCCTCAAAGTGTCACCTACTGAAGCCAAAGGTATAGTACCTGGGACACGTGGTGAGTGCTGACGGAGTGGCCCCCGACCCTGACAAGATCACCGTGATTAAGGACTGGCCAAGACCATCCAGCATAAAGGAAGTGCGGCAGTTCCTCGGGTTGGTAGGCTACTACCGAAGATTCATTCCCGGTTTTACCAAGAAGGCAGGTCCTATGCAGGACCTCCTGATAGACCAGTCCAGGAAGGCCAAAAGCCAGAAGCCACCCTTCAGATGGGAAAAGCTGTAAGAGGAGTCAATCCGCCAGCTGAAGATGGCCCTCACGGGGGATGAAATCCTGGCGTATCCTGATTACAGCCAGCCCTTTATCCTCCACACGGACACAAGCAACATCGGGCTAGGAGCCGTACTGTCTCAGATCCAGCAGGGGAGAGAACGGGTAATTGCTTACCCCAGCCGAAAACTGCGACCCACAGAAAGAAACCCTGAGAATGACAGCTCGTTCAAGCTAGAGTTCCCGGCAGTGGTGTGGGCGGTAACCGAACGTTTTAAGCATTACCTTGCCTCTTCCAGGTTCACCGTGTACACGGACAACAACCCGTTGACACACCTGGACACTGCAAGACTGGGTGCCCTGGAGCAGAGATGGATGGCCCGCCTGTCCAATTATGAGTTCACGATCAAATACCGGGCAGGACGCTCCAATACCAACGCGGACCCCCTGTCCAGGATGCCAAACCTACCGGATGGAGGGGAAGATCCAGGAGAACTGGAAGAGGTCGAACTCCCTGCGTTCCACCGTCATGGGGTTACCCAGTATTCCCACCGTGTGAGGGGCCAGCGATCCGCTACGTTCAACCCCTTACCCCACTACAACTGGGCGGAGACGCAAGACCGTGACCCCGCAGTCCGTCTGGTGAAGGAGATGCTGACCCAGGCTGACGCCCGCCTGGACCCAGACGCTCCGGAAGAGACCAAGCAACTGTGGACGGAAAAAAGCAGACTGTTTCTCTACAAGGAGAAGTTGTGCCGCAGAATGGTCAATTCCCGGACACATGAACTGATCTGGCAGGTTGTGGTACCGAGACGGGATGCAGCTATGGTGCTGGAGGCCTACCACAATGGGGCAGGGCACTTCGGATGGAAGAAGCTGGAGTTCCTGCTGCGTGAACGGTTCTACTGGATAGGCATGAGAGGAGCCATTGAGAGATGGTGTAGAGACTGTGGCCCGTGCAATCTAAGAAGGAGGGACCGTGCCAGCCAGAGGACTCCCCTGCAGCCCATCCTCACCAGGCAGCCGCTGGAACTGGTCGCTCTGGACCATGTTAAACTGGCTCCAAGCAGAAGCGGGTATGTCTACGCCCTAACCATCGTGGATCACTACTCCCGGTTCCTGGTGGTGGTCCCTGTCAAAGACTTGACGGCTCAGACAGCAGCCAGAGCCTTCCAGCTGCACTTATGCCGCCCACACGGGTACTCGGACCAAGTGCTGACGGACCAAGGACCAGCCTTCGAAGCGGAGGTCTTCCAAGAGTTCTGCAACCTGTATGGCTGCAAGAAGATAAGAACAACGCCCTATCACCCCCAAACCAATGGACTCTGCGAGAAGATGAACCAGGTGGTGATAGATCTGCTAAAAATATTGCCCCTGGAAGAACGCAGTCTGTGGCCTGAGAAACTGCCCGATCTGGTGGACCTGTATAACCACATCCCGGTAGGTTCCACCAACTGTACCCCGGCTTACCTAATGCGAGCAAGACCTGGTAAGCTGCCTGTTGACCTGGATATGGGAGTCCTGACACCCGAGGACACCTCGCCAGAGGCAGACTGGGATACAGAACGGCAGCAGCAGTACCGGAAAGTACAGGAGAGCGTCGAGCGAAGTCTCTGTCAATCAAGAGAAAGGCAGGAGAGGACTTATAACTAACATGCTCCCGCTGTTCCCCTGGTACCTGGAGAGCAGGTCTTGAAAAGAAAAAGGCGGCTCCGTAAGTTGGACGACCAGTGGGAAAAGGACCCGTACACCGTACTGCCCTCAAGCCACAATAATCCAAAGGTGTACGTCATCAGCAAGGATGGAGGAGAGACCACAGCCACTGTCTCCAGAGACCACCTGAAAAAGTGCCCCGAGAAGTTGCAAAGCACGGATGAAGATCAGGAAGACCCTCAACCGATAGAGGAAAAGGAGGAAATGATCAGCACCGTACTCGGAGACTTTCCCCGGTCCTGGACACAAGTAAACAACGCTATCGTGGTGCCCGTCCTCACCTTTCTCCAGCCAGCCCCTCAAGTGCCTACAGAAGACCAGGTAGAGCTGGAAGAGCAGCCGGCCCAGGAGGCAGAAGAGTCCACACCAGCAGCGCAGGAGGATCAACCCTCTGCTAGTAGTGAGCCTGCCGTGCCCCTAGTGAGCCAAAGAGTATACAGACAGCTGCCCAGCTTACCCATAACACCTCCTACACCCTGTAGTGCAGGACCAGTTAGTGAGCTCCGTAGGTCCACTAGAGTCACTAGAGTACAATCAAAGTTTCTCAACAGGTGCATATTAAATAATAATTAAAGCTCCATAGCTAGCACCTAATGACATTTACTGTAGACAAATCGCCAATCATAGATATACAGCGAAGGGAAAGATACGATCAAAGCTACACAGCAGGTGATTTAATCATAAAATATAGCTTTTATTAAATACCGCATATTATGTGGTGTACTTTTTTCTTAATTATATATTTAATAAAAGCTATATTTTATGATTAAATCACCTGCTGTGTAGCTTTGATCGTATCTTTCCCTTCGCTAGAGTCACTAGAGGTCAGATGCCCGCTCGCTGGAGAATATAAAGTAATGCACTGTAAATTTACCTGTTTCTTGAAGATGTTTACGGTTTTTGTTGTTGCCTGTTATTAATTATGTTTCTCAGTTACCCTGCAGATTTCTATGGACTAACAGGTTATGGACGCTGGATAACCGGAACAATTTTGTAGATAGTTGCACATTGTGCCTCTTGCGAAGACGGCCGCGGAAGAGAAAACCTGTCTGGCGTGGACTCCTTGCGGCCAAAAGTAGCTAGCTTCAGCCTTGCAGCCACGCCCAAGGCCAACGCAAGGGGTTTTCTTTGGACAGGTCCCCTACCTCACTTAAAACTTCACCTTGGGTGATATGGACACCCGGTTACGGAAACGCCATGACCACAAAATGTACTTTTTCATGTTGTCTTGTTATTGTTATACCCTGTATTTATGTTTCTTTAAAAATATGTTTAGTCCCAGAGTACTAAATTTTACTAGGGGGGAATGTGGCACCCCAGGGGTCTGGTTACCACAGTAATAGAAATATTACGTCTGAGAGCAAATGGGAGGTTTCTCTGGTCAGGAGCCCTAAGCATGCGACACTGCCCACCAAGACCTGGGAGGGGAGGAATCTGCCCTTATAAACTGGGTCTGCGGCGGGATTAGGGAGTCAGACCCTGGAGACAGTTCCAGACACAGGGAAAGTGTCAGCAAGGAGCTCTGTAGGAGCAGGAGCGAGTGCCAGGGGCTGGAAGCTAGATAGCTCGCCCTGGATGAAGACATTAAGACCGGACACGGAGTCCGAGGCTGTGGGGACATCCAGGTCCAGCAGCAGAATCCAACCGGCAGGGGATTCCATGTCCTCTGGCCAGAGAAGCCCGGAGGCACGGTCACAAGCAAGGGACCAGCACCGCCATCGTGAAGCGGAGGCTAACAGAAAGCCCCAAGTCACCGGCCGTATGGGTGAGCACCACACGGTATACTCCGGGACGTGGGCTACTTCTACCCGCACACAGCAAGGTAGCCAGGAAAGAGTACAGATAGACGGGGAGGCCTACAACTCCACCTGGCCAGGGGAGATCCTGCTAGCTCTCAGACTGACCAGGCCTCTACTGCTAGCCAGTACTCCCGGGAGGGTCTGCTTTATAACATCAGTAAAGACCCTGAACTGCACTGCACGGACTCTGAGTTATTCCTGCTGCGCTCGTGCACCATCACTCCCATCATCCACACTAACTGCCCTGAGGCTATACTCCTCCCGTGGGGAGTCAACCCGTTATTAGCTGCACACACAACACCGGCCTCAGCGGTCTGCCTTGCAGCGGCGGTCCCCACTGACCGCAATCCACGGGTGGCGTAGTCGGACTATTATCTCACTAATAAGACTGCCACTGAATTGACCACCCTGGGCACGGACCGGGTCAGCGCCACGGAGACTACAACCCCCAGCAATCCGGCTCCGGGTATTCCCTGCACAACACAGGCCCAGGGGGCGAGTCACATGTGCCAGACTTCACCCAGGACATGCAATCCCTCTTGTAGCAGTCACACTACTCCTTGGGATTCATGCCCGTACTTCTAGCACCAATTGTAGGGTTTGGTACTCACTCAGCCGCCTTAGAGGTAGGCACAGGATACTGTTTCTTTAAAAACGTCCAAGGCAGGTTTATTATACCTTCATAAACTGCACTTTTAGAAGTAAACAAAAGACAACCTTGTCCGACACAGTGTAAGAAACAGAAAATAAACAGTCCATACAATTTGGCGGGTTCACCCGCTCGCAGTCAGTGTCCTTTAGCACAAACACTCTGGATGTCTCCACACCTCCAGCCACAGACACTGAATGAGACACTCGGTCTCCATTTTATACACACGCCCTGGGGTGGGAATATGTGAGCAGCCAACCCCCCCCCCCCACGTCCTCTTATGACTGCTCGTAAAAAAACAGCCCTGATACGCCCTATTAACCCTCTCAGCACTATGTGTGCTGGAGCATGCTTTTCCCGGTTTTACATCACTGTAGCTACCAACCTCAGCGATACATATCTCCCCTCAAGGAAATATCGGGCGGCCATCTTACTCGATGTTAAGTTTTAGAAATCTAGCAGAGAAGAAGGATGAAATAGCAGACAGACATTGTGGGATTCTGGTTAGTAGGGAGGAGATATCGGGTCCAGAGAGGTAGATCTGTGTGTCATCAGCATAGAGGTGATAATGAAAGCCGTGAGACTCTATGAGCTGTCCCAGGCCTAAGGTGTGGATGGAGAAGAGCAGGGGTCCTAGAACTGAACCTTGGGGGACACCGACAGATAGGGGGCGAGATGAGGAGGTGGTGTCTGAGTGGGAGACGCTGAATGTCCGGTCTGTTAGGTATGAAGAGATCCAAGATAAGGCCAAGTCTGTGATGCCGAGAGATGAGAGAGTCTGTAGTTAGAGGGAATGGTCCACTGTGTCAAAGGCAGATGACAGGTCTAGGAGGAGGAGGACAGAGTAGTGTCGCTTGGATTTGGCGGTTAGTAGGTCGTTGGTGACTTTAGTCAGTGCAGTTTCAGTAGAATGGTGCGGTCGGAAGCCAGATTGTAAGCGGTCAAAGAGGGAGGGGGAGGAGAGGTGGGAGGACAGTTCAAAGTGGACATTTTGTTCCAGTAGTTTTGATGCATAGGGGAGAAGTGATATGGGGCGGTAGCTAGACAGAGAGGATGGGTCAAGGGAGGGCTTTTTGAGGATGGGTGTGATCGAGGCATGTTTGAAGCATGAGGGGAAGACTTTAGTTGTTAGTTACAGGTTGAAAAGGTGGGTTAGGGTTGGGATGAAGATAGTGGTAAGGTTGGGGATGAGGTGGGATGGGATTGGGTCAAGTTCATAGGTGGTGAGGTGTGATTTGGAGAGTAAAGAGGAAAGTTGATCTTCCGTAATGGTGGAGAAGCTGGTTTTGGAGGAGGAGGATTGAGTAGGTGTGAGGAGGGGCTGGTGGGACTTTAGGCAAAAACTTTGTCTGATGGTGTCAATCTTCTGCTTGAAGAATGAGGCAAAGTCTTCGGTGGAAATGAGAGGAGAGCGAGGAGGTGTTGGGGGGCGGAGGAGAGAATTTAAGGTGTTGAATAGCTGTTTAGGGTTGTGAGACAGGGAAGATATGAAAGATGAGAAGTATGTTTGTTTTGCTGCAGTGAGTGTGAATTTGAAGGTAGTGAGGGACTGTTTGAATGCGATGAAGTGCTCGTTGGAGTGGGACCTTTTCCATCTACCCTCAGCAACGCTGGAGGCCTGTCGCAGTTCTTTGGTTAGGCTGGTATGCCAGGGTTACCTGTTGATTGTGCCAGCTTCGTTATGTGTGAGGGAGGCGACCGAATTGAGAGCTGCAGCTGTTGTGGTGTTATATAAAGTGGCAGCAACATCTGCATCATGTAAGGAACTGATGTCTGTAAGAGGGAGGAGGGATTCAGAGAGTGAGTGTAGGTCAAGGTGTTTAAGATTTATGCGAGGGTATGCAAGTTTGTGGAGTGGGGATTGTTGTTGTTCCAGAGTGTGGTCATCTTTGTGAGTGGCTGCGGAAGACCATTGGGAAAGGCCGAAGGAGTAAGTGAGGGATAGAAGCTTGGATGCAGCTGAGAGAGAAGTGTCAATGGGGATGTTGAAGTCGCCCATGATGATAGTGGGGATGTCAGCAGAAAGGAAATGAAGTAGCCAGGTGGTGAAATAGTCTAGGAAGGTGGTGGCTGGTCCTGGGGAATGGTATATGACAGCCAGTTGGAGGTTGGAGGGGGAGTAGATGTGCACACAGTGCACTTCAAAAGAGGGGAGAGTAACGGAGGGTGCCATTGGGATTTGGATGAATGAGCAGTTATCTGACAGGAGAAAACCTACTCCTCCACCATGCTTGCCAATGGGGCGAGGTGTGTGGGAAAGGTGGAATCCACTGTATGAAAGTGCAGCAGGAGAGGCAGTGTCAGAGGGGGTGAGCAAGGTTTCAGCGATGCCGAGGAAGGAAAGTTTGTTAGTGATGAAAAGATCATGGATGTAGGAAAGTTTGTTGCAGATGGAGCAAGCGTTCCATAGAGCTCCTGTTAGTGGGACTGGGGAAGCGGGGGCTGGGCGGATGTGTTTGAGGTTAGAAGGGTTGTGAGAGTTTGTGATAGATTGTGGATAGGAGGTGGACGTGACTGTGGGAATGTGGCGATGAGGGCCAGGATTTGGGGATATTTCGCCAGCAATGAGGAGGAGCAGAGAAAGTGTTAGTAGGTGAGAGCAGGAGAGGGCATGAGGTGGCTGTCTGTGCTTAGAGACACAGGATTGAATGTTGAGCAATAGTTCTGAGGAGGAGGTGAGATGAATGGGGAGGATGGAGGGAGAGATGAAGAGTTCATTGCTAGGTGTAGGAATTAGGGGTGGTTGTAAAAAGTGAAGGATTATAGGGTGAGTGAAAACAAACGCAAACATTGTTTACAGTGTCCAAGTATCCAGTTACCTTCAGTTCCAATTCAGGTATAATTCATATTTCTCACACTTAAGCAATATACTTAAGACAATGCACTGCAGACTCGTCTATAGCAGACTCCTTGTTCACAATATATGTGCTACAGAATGCGTTCAGGTGTGAACCAGAGGGCAGTGGTCTATGCTCATCTTGAACAGCTGATCAAGGCTAAGCCAGATGTAGGGTTTTCAAGGGCCAAGTAAAAAAGGTTGTAAATATGAGTGGGGGGTAGTAGTTGTTAGTTGAAAAACATACCATGTGTATATAGGAGCAGAGGAAGGAAGAAATCAGCATGGGAAAGTAGAGTCACGTACCATGTATATGTAGGAGCAGAGAAAGGAAGAAATCAGCATGGGAAAGTTGGGTCACGTACCATGTGTATGTAGGAGAAGAGGAAGTAAGAAATCAGCATGGAAAAGTTGGGTCACGTACCTGTAGGAGTAATGGATAAACAGAGATGCTGATTAGAGTGCAATGGTGGCAGATGACACGGTACAGTCTGTATACATCATATTAATCAGGTATAATTCATATTTCTCACACTTAAGCAATACACTTAAGGCAATGCACTGCAGACACATCTATAGCAAACAGATAATTGAGCAGTTACTAGTGCCAGGACTGTACAGACGCAGGGTGTTAGATATGGCCCATGCACATGTCTTGGGTGGTCATCTGGGGGTAGATAAAACCCAGGAAAGGATCTTCCAGAGGTTCTACTGGCCCGGGTCTCACAGAGAGATGGTGAGTTATTGTAGGTCATGTCCCACCTGTCAGCTGACCTCCCCGGTGGCTCACTTCCGTAGCCCTTTAGTGCCTCTGCCTGTCATCGAGATCCCGTTCGAGCGCATTGAGATGGATCTAGTGGGACCCCTGGTCAAGTCCGCCAGAGGACATCAGTACATCCTGGTCGTACTGGACTATGCAACCCGTTATCCGGAGGCCGTACCACTATGAAACTCCTCCTCCAAGTGTATAGCCCGGGAGTTGGTCCATATCTTTTCCAGGACTGGGTTGCCTAAAGAGATTCTAACGGACCAAGAGACTCCGTTTCTGTCAAAGGTGATGAGGGAGTTGTGCAGGATTCTGAAAATCACACAACTCAGGACCTTAGTCTACCACCCACAGACAGATGGCTTGGTGGAGCGGTTTATTATACCTTGAAGGCCATGTTGAAGAAGGACGAAAGAGAAAGACGGCCGGAACTGGCACTGCCTACTGCCGTACCTTCTGTTCTCCATCAGAGAAGTCCCACAGGCCTCTACTGAATTCTCCCCTTTCGAGCTGTTGTATGGCCGACACCCCCGTGGACTCCTGGACATAGCAAAGGAGGCTGAGTCTACACCCTACAGGAGTGTAGTCGAACATGTGGCACAGATGCAAGAGAGGATTGCCGAAGTAAGGCACATTGTGAAAGAATACCTCCTCAAAGCACAAGAGGCACAGTCGAGGGTGTAGAATAGGTTGGCGAGGGTGAGACACTTCAACCCTAGAGGTCGGGTACTGGTGCTGGTACCTACAGTGGAGAGCAAATTCTTGGCTAAGTGGCAGGGCCCCTATGAAGTAGCGGAAAAGGTTGGCGATTTCAATTCTAAAATTCACCAAGTAGGGAGGAGAAAGCCCTACCAGGTGTACCACGTCAATCTGATCAAGCCATGGCGAGATAGGGAGCCTGTGGAAGCTCAATGTTTGGTGGCAAAGTCTGAAGCTGATGTGGAAGAAGTTAAAGTGGCTGAGTCACTGTCACGTGCCCAAAAGCAACAGTGCCGAGAGTTGCTGCAGCGGAACAGAGACCTGTTCTCCAAACTACCAGGTTGTACCCAGATCATAGACCATGAAGTCCTTATGGAGCCTCATGTCCGGGTAAACCTGAAGCCGTATCGGATTCCCGAAGCCCGCCGAGAGGTAATCTCGAAAGAAGTGAAGCGGATGCTAAGTCTGGGAGTCATTGAAGAATCCAGGAGTGGCTGGTCAAATCCCATAGTTTTACTGCCGAAACCAGATGGAGAATGGCGGTTTTGCAACGACTATAGGAAACTGAATGAGGTCTCTAAGTTCTATTCGTACCCAATGCCCAGGGTAGATGAACTAATTGAAAGGCTTGGGCCGGCCAGGTACATTACCACCCTTGACCTCAAAAAAGGGGATTGGCAAATTCCTATGGCCCAAGATGCCAAGGAGAAGACGGCCTTTTCAACTCCAGATGGGAGTTTCCAGTACACCAAGATGCCGTTTGGATTGCAGGGAGCTCGAGCTACCTTCCAGAGAGCCATGGACAGAATCCTAGCTCCCCACAAGAAGTATGCAGCAGCCTACCTGGATGATATCGTGATCTACAGCCAGGATTGGGGAAGCCATCTGAGCAAAGTCCAGGCGATATTCAATGCTCTAAGGAAGGCGGGGGTTTCCATCAACCCAAAGAAATGTGCCATGGGCAAGGAGGAAGCCAAGTATTTGGCTATGTCGTAGGTATAGGCGTGATCAAGCCCCAAATAAATAAAATTGATGCGATCCAGGGTTGGCCACAACCTCTCTCAAAAAAGCAGGTCAGAGCGTTCCTGGGCATCGTGGGCTACTACCGCTGGTTCATCCCCAACTTCGCCATGGTAGCTGGCCCTTTGACAGACCTCCTTAAAGAGACAAAGTCGGCTATGGCTAAGTGGTCTGCAGAAATGGAGACTGCTTTTCAGGAACTAAAGCAAGCCCTGTGTAAACAGCCAGTGCTGGAGGCACCAGATTTCTCAAAGGAGTTTGTGGTCCAGACGGACGCGTCAGATGTCGGACTGGGTGCTGTCCTATCACAAGAGGTGAACGGGGAGGAGCACCCCATAATGTATCTAAGCCAGAAGCTGACATCTTGTGAGAAGAATTACTCCATAGTGGAGAAGGAATGTTTGGCCATTAAGTGGGCCTTGGACACCCTAAGGTACTACCTCTTGGGCAGGAAGTTCAGGCTTGTATCAGACCATGCCCCTCTAAGGTGGATGAGCGAGAAGAAGGGGAATAATGCTCGAATGACCAGGTGGTTCCTAGCCCTTCAGGATTTTAGCTTCCGTGTAGAGCATAGGCCTGGGAAACTGCATGCAAATGCTGACGCATTGTCGAGGGTCCACTGTTTATTAGCGGAAGGTGCAAAGCCCCCTGGCTTTGGGCAGAGGGGGGGTATGTAAGATGGCCTCCGGACAGGTCCTTGATGGGAGATATGTATCACCCAGGTTGGTAGCTTCGGTGATGTAAAACCGGGAAAGCATGCTCCAGCACATTTAGTGCTGAGAAGGTTAATAGGGTGCGTGAGGGCCGATATTTATGAGCAGTCATAAGAGTTGGGCGGGATTGGCTGCGCACATATCCCCGCCCTAGAGCCTGTGTATAAAATGGAGACCGAGTGTCTCATTCGGTGTCTGTGGCTGGAGGTGTGGAGACCTCCAACTTGTCTGTGCTACAGGACACTGACTGTGAGTGGGCGAACCCGCAGCACTGTATGGACTGTTTTCTTGTTTTGTTACTTTGTGCCAGACAAGGCTATGTTTCATTTACTTGGAGAGTGCGGTTTATGAAGTCTGAATAAACCCATCTTGGACATTTTAAAAAAACTGACTCCTGTAAATACCTCAAAAGCGGATGAGTGAGTACCAAACTCCTAAGGCTAAGTGCCCATGTAGCGTTTTTCAAGCGTATATGCTGTGGAATTTCCTCAGCGTAAACGCTTGTTAAACGCTAGGTAATCCGCACCCCATGGTCCCCAAGGGGATTCCGCAAGTTCTATGCCCATGCTGCGGATTTTTCCGCAGCGTTTATGCTGCGCTCAAAAATCCGCAGCATGTTCATTAATTTTGCGGAAGCGCAGCGGAACTCCCGCCATTGACTTGCATTGAGACGCATATAATCCGTGTCTGTACATTTGTACTCACGGATTATATGTGATTCAATGTGCGGATGGTACCCAGTTCTGGAGGAGAGAAGACCATTGTACCTGTAAAAAAAAGAATAAACTAAAAAATAAAGTTTATATTCACCTTCTGACGGCCCCCGGTCTCCTTCCCTGTGCTTGCGGGCAGGACTGTAGGACCTGTGGTGACGTCACAGTCATGTGACCGCAGCCCCTTCAGTGCAGTGTCCCGCGATCAGCTGGCAGACAGGAGCGAGCGCAGCAACACACGCCGGACCATCAGAGGGTAAGTATAGGTTTATTTTTTAATTTTTAAACATTCTTACGGTCACACTATATAAATCCATGCTGGTTGCATGGATTTATATAGTGTGACCAAGTTGTCAAGCACTTTCCAAGTGATGCTAAAATTGTTATGTTCTGCTACCAAAGCTAAGGAAAGAGAGGAGATCTGTCCCTACTATAAGACTCAGCTGAATCCCTACGATGTAACAGGGAACCTGATCCTGCGATCAGACCTGCTAAAGTCCTAATCTAGTCTGTACGGAGACCTATAGATTTGGGGAGGGAATCCCTACAAGTACTAAGGACTGGGAGGAATATGGGACACCTCCTAACAGAAATAGCAGCAGACAGACGAACAAACAAAATAGATAGAACCTAGAGGTCCGTAGACCAAGCAAACTAACAGAGTTAGATACAGAGCACAGGCTAGCTAGAAAGTAGATATACAATGAAGTCCAGCAAAGCCAGAAGGGCGGAGCAGGATTAAATAGGCCAACAAGGTCATGTGACCAGCAAAGGAAAAAAAACCTAACAGCAAGGTTCTAACAGTACCCCCCCTTCTAAGAGGATCCTCCGGATCCCCTAGGACCAGGCTTATCAGGAAATCTCCTGTGAAACGCTCTGATAAGTCTGGACGCGGAAACATCATCTGACCTCACCCAAGAGTTATCCTCGGGTCCGAAACCTTTCCAGGCCACAAGATACTGCAAACTACCTCTATACCGTCTAGAGTCAAGGATGCGAGAAATTTCATATTCCCCGTCCTCCACCACCGGAGGAACAGAGGCAGAGGCGTCACCATCCGACACAACAGCTTTTTTTAACAGAGAGACATGAAAGACCGGATTAATTCTCCAGGAGGTAGGAACCTCCAACCTAACAGCAGATTGGTTGACAACCTGAAGCACCTTAAAGGGCCCTACAAACTTGGGACCCAATTTCTTAGAAGGAATCCTCAACCGCAGATTCCTAGAGGACAACCAAACCATGTCACCAACAGCGAACAAAACCTCCTGTCGTTTCCTATCAAAGTAGTCTTTAGATTTTCTGTTGGCCTCCTGAAGATTACCACGCACATCCGTCCAAACTCTTTCCAAATCACCGGAAAAATTCTCCTCCTCAGGCACGGCAGATCCCAACTTGGAGAACGACCCAAACGACGGATGTCTCCCAGAACAACAAAAAAAAGGCGAACAACCAGCAGAAGAAGATGTATGATTGTTCAGAGCAAATTCGGCAAGTGGCAGAAACTCAGACCACCCCTCTTGATTGTCTGCCACAAAACAACGCAAGAACTGCTCAACATCCTGGTTTTTCCTTTCTGTCTGGCCATTAGATTCAGGATGATATCCGGACGAAAACGACAAATGAATTCCCAACCTGTCACAAAAGGCACGCCAAAAACGAGCCACGAACTGAGGACCCCTATCAGAAACAATGTCAGTAGGAACGCCATGAAGTCTGACAATTTCCTTGACAAAAGCCTTAGCGAGAGTTTTAGCGCAGGGCAGTTTGACGAAGGGAACCAAGTGACACATCTTGCTAAAACGGTCCACGACCACCCAGATGACAGTAAAACCCTCAGAGGGGGGAAGGTCAGTTATAAAGTCCATAGCCAAATGTGTCCAAGGAGCACTGGGGACCTCCAAAGGACAAAGCAACCCCGCAGCAGGAGTATGTGAGGACTTAGATCTAGCACATATAGTACATTGGCGCACCCACTTAATGACTTCCTTCTGCCATCCAGGCCACCAAAAACTGCGACCCACCAGTCTCTTGGTCTCAGAGATTCCGGGATGACCTGCCAACCGAGATTCGTGACACTCAACAAACAAATCTCTCCTAAAGGTCCCAGGCACAAACAACCTCCCATGAGGAGTGTTAGATGGGGCATTCTCCTGAGCTTTAAGAATCTCATCTTCCAAAACGGAGTCTAAAGCAGCTATCACAACACCTTCTTGTAAAATGTTTTCCTCTTTCTCAGCACCGACTATGGGAGAAAAACTGCGAGACAAGGCATCCGCCTTAACATTCTTAGTACCAGGGATGTAAGTAACGGAGAAATTAAACCGCGAGAAAAACAGTGCCCACCTAGCCTGACGGGCATTCAGGCGCTTGGCAGCGTCAAGATATATCAGATTTTTATGATCCGTAAGAACCTGAACGGGAAATTCCGCACCTTCCAAGAAGTGGCGCCAGTGTTCAAATGCGAGTTTAATAGCCAATAATTCCCGATTACCAATATCGTAATTCAATTCAGTCTCCGAAAATTTTTTTGAAAAAAATGCACAGGGATGTAATCCATCCCCGTTATCCTGAGACAATACTGCGCCAACCCCCACAGAGGAAGCATCAACCTCAACCAAAAACGGCTTAGTCACATCAGGCTGCATAAGGATGGGAGCAGAGGTGAACCTCTCCTTGAGATACACAAAAGCTTCAATGGCCTCAGAAGACCACTGAACCGCATCAGCACCTTTCCTGGTGAGATCGGTCAGAGGTTTGACAATACTAGAAAAATTTTTTATGAATTTTCTATAGTAATTGGCGAAACCCAAAAACCTCTGTATTGATTTCAAACCAATAGGCCTAGGCCATTCCTGCACAGCCTGAACCTTAACCGGATCCATCTCAAAACCTTTGCTGGAGATAATGTAGCCCAAAAAACTAATTCTCTGTACAGCGAACTCACATTTCTCCAGCTTAGCAAAAAGCGAATTGTCCATTAATAACTGTAATACCTCACGCACGCTCCGCCAATGAGACTCCAGATCTGGCGAATAAATCAAAATGTCATCCAAATACACAACCACATTTTTACCGATCAAAGGTCTAAGGATGTCATTAATCAGATTCTGAAAAAATGCAGGAGCATTAGTAAGACCAAAAGGCATAACCAGATTCTCAAAATGACCCACAGGAGTGTTAAAAGCAGTCTTCCATTCATCACCCTCCTTCATGCGCAACAGATTGTATGCCCCCTTAAGGTCAATTTTAGAGAACCACTTGGCCCCCAATAACTGGTTAAACAGATCAGGAATCAATGGCAGTGGGTAAGGATTGCGTACCGTAATTTTGTTAATCTCACGAAAATCCAGACAAGGACGTAAACCGCCGTCCTTTTTTTTTACAAAAAAAAATCCAACCGCCACAGGAGACTTAGAGGGCCTAATGTGACCGGCGGCCAAACTTGTCTGTATGTATTCCTCCAAAGCCTTCCTCTCAGGAATAGTAAGGTTAAATAAACGACTTTTAGGAAGAGTCGCTCCAGGGACAAATTCAATAGAACAATCATAGTCTCTATGGGGAGGCAAAACCTGCGATTCCTTCTCAGAAAAAACTCTCCAAAAATCCTGAATAGGAACAGGCAATTCTCCCCTATCCAAAGCTGCAATACGCCCGTTACAACACTTGTCATAACATTTATGGCTCCAGGATTTAATTTCACTGGTAGACCAATCCAGTACAGGATTGTGAAATTTTAACCAGGGCAAACCCAATATTACTGGAGAAGGCAAGTTATTCAACACTACCAAATCCAATTTCTCATGGTGAACACCATTAATAGTGAGAGGAAATTCACTGACCTTGAGAGTAATATTCTTCAAAGGGGAGCCATCCACAGAAACCACAGCAATGGGGGATGATAAAGGTTCAGGTTTTAAATTGAGTTTTTCCACGAATCCCCCATCAATAACATTCAGTGTAGACCCGCAATCAACAAACACCCGAAATTCCATTAATTTTTCCTGAGCAATCGTGGAAGCAGCTAAAAATACACCCTTGGAATTTAAACAGGCAATACGGGCGTGACTGACCATTTTTTTTTCTTTCTTCATACGAAGCTCACAGCCTTTAATCAAATGACCAGATTTTCCACAATAGAAACACAAGCCTTCTGAAAAACGACGGTGTTTTTCTTGAGAGCGAGGTGCCACCGATCCAATCTCCATCGGTTCACCACTGTTAGTACACACATTATCATAACCAGAAACTGACATAGCAGAGGATTTGCTCTCATTAACCCTAGCACGCAGTCTTCTGTCCACCCGTATAGCTAATTGCATAGCCTGTTGCAAATCCTCAGGTGTAGGATAAGCAATTAGCAGGTCTTTAACCTTTTCACTGAGCCCAGCAAGAAATAGACTTTTCAGAGCAGAATCGTTCCACCCTGTTTGAGTGGACCAACGACGAAAATGTGTACAATATTTTTCCATATTACCTGATCCTTGTTTTAAACGTCTCAACTCAGTCTCAGCTGATGCCACACGGTCAGGATCATCATATAATAGTCCTAAAGCAGAAAAAAAACTATCCACTGATCTGAAGCATGTATCACTAGGTTGCAAAGAGAAGGCCCACTCCTGAGGCTCTTTGCGCAAAAGTGACATTATGAACCCTACGCGCTGGGATTCATCCCCAGAGGACTTGGGTCTCAAACGAAAATACAATAAGCAAGCATTTTTAAATGAAAAAAATTCTCGATGTTCACCAAAAAATAAATCCGGCAAACATACCTTAGGCTCCAAGAAATATGCTCCAGGACAGTTACTCACGTGCTGACGGAGCTCGGCCACTTCCAGAGAGAGTCCCTGCAGGTGTTTAGCCAAATCCTGAACCGACACCATGATGGAACAAAAAAAAATCTTTCCTTAGAGAATTTACAGGCTGGACTTACTGTTATGTTCTGCTACCAAAGCTAAGGAAAGAGAGGAGATCTGTCCCTACTATAAGACTCAGCTGAATCCCTACGATGTAACAGGGAACCTGATCCTGCGATCAGACCTGCTAAAGTCCTAATCTAGTCTGTACGGAGACCTATAGATTTGGGGAGGGAATCCCTACAAGTACTAAGGACTGGGAGGAATATGGGACACCTCCTAACAGAAATAGCAGCAGACAGACGAACAAACAAAATAGATAGAACCTAGAGGTCCGTAGACCAAGCAAACTAACAGAGTTAGATACAGAGCACAGGCTAGCTAGAAAGTAGATATACAATGAAGTCCAGCAAAGCCAGAAGGGCGGAGCAGGATTAAATAGGCCAACAAGGTCATGTGACCAGCAAAGGAAAAAAAACCTAACAGCAAGGTTCTAACAAAAATCGCCTGGAAAGCGCTTGTCAATCCGCATGCAGAAACGCATGTGAAGAACGCTTCAAATCCGCATTTACAATCCGCATGCGTTTTTTATGCAAGGGAGATGCGGAAATTCTGCAGAAATTTTCTGCTTCATTTCTGCATCGTGGGCACATAGCCTTACACTACCCTAACAAACCGCTATTCTGCCCTAACAAACATTTACTTCTACTCTAGCAAACACCTGTACTACACTAACAAATAGATGTTCTACCCTAGCAAACGTTAAGGCTGTGTGCCCACGATGCATTTTTTAAGCGTTTCCGCAGCGGCAATTCCGCTGCAGAAATGCTTAAAAAACGCTTGGTAAAAGGTCTGCAATGTTCCCCAATGATAATCCGCATGTGCTGTGCACATGCTGCGAAAATTTACGCTGCAGATTATCATTGCGGAAAAAAACGCAGCACTACCAATTATTTTGCGGAAGCGCAACGTTTTCGCTGCCATTGACTTGCATTAGATCGCATGGATTCCGCTTCACTAGATAAGCACATGCGAATTCCATGCGTTTCAAAGTGCGGATGGTACCCGGGTGTGGAGGACAGGAGACTCTCCTCCTGACCCGGGTACCATAGAACCTGTAAAAAAAGAATAAAATAAAAAATAAATATTATACTTACCTTCTGATGCCGGCAGATCGCGGTGGACTGAAGGACCTGCGCTGACGTCATTTAGTCATGTGACGGGTCACGCGACCGCTGACGTCGGCAGGTCCTTCAGTGTACCGTGAACTGCCGGCAAGCCGAGACGCATAGAATCAAGACTCCGGGGGCCATCGGAAGGTAAGTATAGATTTATTTTTTTAATTTTTAACATTCTTTCGGTCACACTATATAAATCCATGCCGTTTGCATGGATTTATATAGTGTGACCAAGTTGTCAAGCACTTTCCAAGTGATGCTAAAATTGCTTGGAAAAGCGCTTGACAACCCGCATGCAGAAATGTATGTGAAGAACGCTTCACATCCGCATGTCCCTGGCAGGAAAAACGCATGTACAATCCGCATGTACAATCCGCATGTACAATCCACATGTACAATCCCCATGTACAATCCCCATGTACAATCCGCATGTACAATCCGCATGTACAATCCGCATGCATTTTTTCTGCCAGGGAGATGCAGAAACGCTCAGTAAAAAATCCGGAGCATTTCTGCATCGTAAGCACATAGCCTTACTTCTACCCTAACAAACTGCTATGCTACCTTAAACAGCTGTACTACGCTAGGTAATAGCTGTTCTTCCCTAAAAACAGCTGTACTAGCCTAACAAACAGCTGTATTACCCTAATAAACCACTGTTCTAACTTACCAAATAGCTGTTCTACCCTAACAAGCAGTTCAACCCTAAAAACAGCAGTTCTACCATAAAAAAGTGCTGTACTACCCTAACAAACAGCTTTACTATCTTAACAGTTATAACCTAACCAACAGCTGTTCTTTCCTAACAAACCGCTATGCTACCTTAACAAACAGCTGTACTACCCTAGTTAATAGCTGCTCTACCCTAACAAACATTTACTTCTACTCTAGCAAACAGCTGTACTACCTTAACAAACAGCTGTACTACCCTAACAAACAGCTGTACTACCCTAACAAACAGCTGTACTACCCTAGTTAATAGCTCTTCTACCCTAACAAACATTTACTTCTACTCTAGCAAGCAGCTGTACTACCTTAACAAACAGCTGTACTACCTTAACAAACAGCTGTACTACCCTAACAAACAGCTGTACTACCCTAACAAACAGCTGTACTACCCTAACAAACAGCTGTACTACTCTAACAAACAGCTGTACTACCCTAACAAACAGCTGTACTACCCTAACAAACAGCTGTACTACCTTAACAAACAGTTGTACTACCTTAACAAACAGCTGTACTACCCTAACAAACAGCTGTACTACCCTAACAAACAGCTGTACTACCCTAGTTAATAGCTGTTCTACTCTAACAAACATTTACTTCTACTCTAGCAAACAGCTGTACTACCTTAGCAAACAGCTGTACTACCTTAACAAACAGCTGTACTACCCTAACAAACAGCTGTACTACCTTAACAAACAGTTGTACTACCCTAACAAACAGCTGTACTACCCTAACAAACAGCTGTACTACCCTAACAAACAGCTGTACTACTCTAACAAACAGCTGTACTACCCTAACAAACAGTTGTACTACCTTAACAAACAGTTGTACTACCTTAACAAACAGCTGTACTACCCTAACAAACAGCTGTACTACCTTAACAAACAGCTGTACTACCCTAGTTAATAGCTGTTCTACTCTAACAAACATTTACTTCTACTCTAGCAAACAGCTGTACTACCTTAACAAACAGCTGTAGTACCTTAACAAACAGCTGTACTACCCTAACAAACAGCTGTACTACCCTAACAAACAGCTGTACTACCTTAACAAACAGTTGTACTACCTTAACAAACAGCTGTACTACCCTAACAAACCACTGTGCTACCCTAACAAACAGCTGTACTACCCTAACAAACAGCTGCACTACCCTAACAAACACAGCTTTTTCACATATATGTCTCTATTACACTGAGAAACTAAGCTCTGCTAGACTATCATACAGCCCTACTGTATGGACATAGTCATCTCTGATTCACTTAAATACTTTACTTGTGCATCTATAAGCTCAGCTCTGCTGCATTAACAAACTGCCCAACTAAATTGACATAGTCACCTCTGCTACACCAAAAACACATCTCTGTAAGTTGAACTCTGCTACAGTAACAAATATATCTTTGCTACACATATGTCTCTACTACACTGAGTAACTCAGCTCTGCTACACTAACAAACAGCTAGTTTCCAATCCAAATCATAAATTCCCTTCTCGGCACAGACCTGTTCACCATCCATATACTTTTCCTGACACCTCACTGTCAGATACACAGAGAAGGGCTGGGACACATGAGCAGAGCGGCCAGATGTCATGTTGTTTGTGCTGGGAATCTCTGCTGTGAGAGGGGAAAAGAGAGCAGCTTCATTCACCCTCCGGACACAGAGCTGATCACATCTAGTGAAATACTAAGGAAATAAGTAGAAAAAAAACAGAAGAACAATGGAGTATTTCTGGTATAGTTTTATCTTTATTAATTTTATTGGGGGTCTCATGAGTAGAAAAAAGACCTTATATGAACCGGCTGCGGTGACGATCCTGGGGACTATCCATTTGTCAGGTTTATTAATTCCCGTTCAGCAGCATGAGACGTGTTCATTACGCTTTCAGTGCTCTCTGCCGTCTTGTGTCATTGATCTGGAGGTGGTCTGGGCGAAGATCCAAGATCCTTGTACGCCTCGCACTCTTATTGTTTTCTCCTTCAGAACGAATGTGAAGAAGACCCTTTACCTATCCATGGTCACATATGTTTTCCCCCTGTGATGTCTGGCTCCATGAAAAAGAAAGATCATTTAAAGGGTTGAATGAGATTATTTGTTTTCAGAAACAGCGCCACTGTTGTCCATGGCTTTGCCTGATATTGCAGCTCTAAGTGAATTGTAATCAGATGCAATATCAGGCATGGCCAGGCACAAGTGTGGCGCTGCTCATCGAAAATAAATGTTCAAATTATGTAATTCCCAGACTTAAGCCAAATTGATCCCTATAGTAATAAAGGGACTGAGACAATACAGAACAATCCGAGCAGGAAATTCACAATTCAGCCCAACGCTCAGATAAATAAATCCGCCATATACGGCAGTAATTTTCCTGTGGACAGATTGTCATGTTCTGCCTGTGGATTCCCGGTGGGCGGTTGCTGCTGCCCACAATCCAGGCCCAATTTTGGATACTTAGAAGCGTGTCAGACTCTTGGAGCCCATGGGGACCCGGATGTGCCTGAAAATCACTGCTGTGTAGGCGACAGCAGCGACGCAATGTATCCCTACCTCTACTGACTGACCTAGTACAGCATATTCCTACTACAACTCCCAACATGCGAATTCTCCTGGATGCCATGATGAGTTATCATACGGTCAGGTCCAAAGTTTAGGCTTGTGATCAGCAACCTATGGATCTCCTTGCTGCTCATCAGGAACAGCGATGGGAAGCAGTAGCGCTCCCATATAAGCTTCATAGATGTGCCTGTGTGTCAGTCTTCACTGCAGTTCTAGCATTGCATTCATGAACTAGGATCTATAGAGACTTGTAGAGATACAGAACTATCATATATACTAAATTTTTCTTAAAGGGAACACACCAGGCAAAATAGGGACAAGGAGAAAGAATGGAATTGGGCTCAAAGTATCAGCCAGCAGAGCTCCTGATACTTTGCTCTTGCTTTCTTCACTTTGCTTGATGAACATCTGCCACCTGCTGGTCAAGTGTGGAGTTGCAGATTAATTTGTTACAGTTCACAGATGAATATATTTAACCTTTGATAGGAAATGTGCACATGTGGTTAGGGCAATGCGGGGGTTAATGTCTGTATCCATTATTCATGGGGGCTGGTGTAAGATAATGGAGGGGTCGGTATCTGCATTCCTGGTGGTCTAGGGTAGCAAACAAATGGCATCATCTAATGTCATCTATACAGTTCCTCCAATTTCTTGAGACATTCATATGTCACTTGACCGCTGCAGCCAATCAGCAGCCACTGGTCGGCCGGTATGTATTTTGAGGTCTGGGGCCTATATTTAATTAGGGGTCTGGTTCTCCCCGTATTTCTGTGGGTTTCCTCCCACACTCCAGAGACATACTGATAGTGGATGAAGATTATGAGCCCCATTGAGGACAGCGATGATGGCGTCTCTACAGCGCTGAGCAATTCATGTTTTTTTCTTCCATTTTATGTATGGAGTGTTGCCCAAAATAATATGGAGGAAAAAAAATATTATTTCTGAGTGAAACAAAAAATGATTTTCAAGCCTATTATTTTGCCAACCACAAGGTGGCGCCATCGGGCAGGGCAGTATAGTTCGGGCACACCACGTGACCAGCTGCCAACCAGAATTGGTCGTCATTGGGCGCGGCGCTGAGTAGAGGCCCCCTAGCTCCTCCCCCTCGGGCTGTCTGTCTCCTGCCTGCGGGGTCCTCGCAGTGTGAGGGGCGGGGCTGGCGGTGTCATGGCGCTGCACATTGTTCGCTGCTTCCTGCTTGTCCTGCTCCCGGCTGCTCTGTTGGCCAAGAAGGGGGACGTGATAGAGATCACAGACGGCAGCTGGAGGGACATCCTGCAGGGGGAGTGGATGATCAAATTGTAAGCGGCTCTGACCACATGGCGGCGCACTACACGTCCCAGGGAGCAGAGAGGGATGTGTGCGGCTCCTGGGTCGCTGGTAATTGTAGTTCTGCAGACATTAGTCTCTCCCCCGCTGGTAGGTTTTCTGAGATTTGTAGTTCTACAATAACAGCCGCTGACTGTTCCTGCTGTGCTACACCTGCTGGCACTTGTAGTTCTACAGCCAATCCCAGAAAGCTTTGCGGCAGGTGCTGGCTACTGAGAGAACTACAGGTGACCGCAAGGCTAGAACGGTCCTGTAGAACTACAAATCCCAGGAAGCCTAAGGCTAATGTCTGTAGAACTACAAATACCAGGAAGCCACAGACATTGGTAAGATATGCTGGGACTTGTAGTTCTACAACACCAGCCGCCTCCATGGACTCGCTGTCCTGCGCTTCCTGAGGCTTGTAGTTCTTCAGCAGGGATTTTCCCACTTCCTTCCTTTCTGTCCTGCTGTCACTGAGCGGCAGGGTCTTGTCACATCCCCCCCGTGTGTGGCGCCCCCTGTGTGTACCGCGCCCGCCCCCCGGACAGCCCTCCGCAGGATGACTCCTCTCCCTCCTGTCTGTTACAATGTGTCGGTGCAGCTGAGGCTTCGCTCAGTGATTGTCCAGACTGGATACAGTTGTAACAGATCTTCAGCTGTGACCGGTGTTGGGTCCAGACAGGATTTTCAGTCTATAGCCGGCAATAAACAGTTTCCATGATCTCGCAGTGCTCACTGCCCGGAGCAAGGCTGCATTCTCTGGAGCCCCTGTAACCAGTGTTGTTCCCCCGCAGCTACGCCCCCTGGTGTCCGGCCTGCCAGAAGCTGCAGCTGGAGTGGAAGGAGTTTGCAGAATGGGGAGATGATCTCAATGTGAACATCGCCAAGGTGGACGTCACCGCGCAGCCAGGTAATGGCGCTCAATCTGGGGTCGCCGCCTCCTCTCTCTGGCTCCGCGCCGCCCCCTCTCTCTGGCTCCGCGCGCCTGTCTCAACCCGTCAGTGTGCAGACAGGCGGCAGTGACCATGGCGGTGGTCACTGCTGTTGCAGAGGTCCCCCCGCAGTCCCGTGCTGCCCCTTTTGCACATTGCAGGCTTTAGCTCTCCACCTAGTAGAATCCCTTTTAAAGAATTGTGGTCCCAGCGGCCGGAGACCCCCTATCTCCATCTGCGCGATTGTCATCAATAGCCAGAGCGAGGCCCTCCCCTCACACGGACCCCCGCACACTCATCCCACCCTTTTTATCTTCCCAGGTCTGAGCGGCCGCTTTATCATCACCGCGCTGCCGACCATCTATCAGTGAGTATCGGGGTCCTGACGGTGGTGGGGGGGTATACAGGGTGCAGGGGTACAGCCACATGGAGTGCACATTATGGGGGGGTGTATAGGGTTGCAAAAACAAGGCTGCTCTCAGAGGCAGCGCCACCACTGTCCATGGGTCGTGTCCGGTATTGCAACATAAAGGGAATGAGACTGAGCTGCAATACTGCATGCAACCTGAGGACAGGTGAGGCGCTACTTTGGAATGAAGATTTATTCTTCTAGTCTTGAACTTATACCTGTACTGTATACAGTGCCTGACAACTGGCCGACAGCCTGAGAAAAGATGAGGTTCATATACTATAGGGGAGCTGACGCCAGACCCCCTGAATACAGACAGGGTGAATGTGGGTATGATCTCTCTGTATATGTTATTCTTCCTGCTCAGTGACGTCCCCTGTACCTGTCTCGCCAGCACTATTAGTACCGTATTAGATAGGTCAGGTTTCCCGTCATTAAAGGGCACTGCCCGTACGTGTGCCCCGTAGTGTGCAGATATACAGGCCTTAAAGCAAACCCCTTTTAAAATGTGGACCTCACGGACCATCCAGGTGCAGGGCAGGGCGTTGCTTTAAGCCCTGTCATGTCCAGCCATGAACCCAGTTGGGTTTTGGAATAAATCTCAATCAGAACCAACATCCTGAGCAGCCGCATGTTACGGTATTAAAGGGGTTGTGTTATTCCGTGGTGATCATCTGATCGCCTCCGCCCCCATTCTTGCCAGAGAAAGCCAATGCCAGCCGGGCATATTCCCTGCAGTGACCTCTGCTGGAGAAATGTAGTATTACATAGCAGCCATTCAGATGGATGGGCAGGTAAGTAAGATGAAGAAGGCTCAGCAGCTCGTGGAGAGGGGGGGGGGGGCTCTTGTGTTTGTTTGTTTTTTTGTGTGTGTTTTTTTTATATATATATATATATATATATATATATATATATATATTAGTTTAATGCCCCCCACCCCCTAATTCTTATATGGACAGGTGATCATTTTTATGAAGCGACTCCTTTTAAGGTAAAATCTGGAAGCTAAGAGGCCATGATGGATCCCCTGGAATCTCCTTTAGGGGGGCACACTGTGGGACCCATTAGTGGGGGCATTAGCTTTGGGGGGGTCAGGGCGTCTCTGCAGGGACAGGTAGCAGCCGGCGGAGGAGTCTCATCATTTCTTACCTTCTGTCTAGCTGTAAAGATGGCGTCTTCCGGAAGTATCAGGGTCCCCGGACCCATAAGGATTTCATCAGCTTTGTGAATGAGAAGGAGTGGGAGGCCATAGAGGCCGTGTCCTCCTGGCTCAGCCCCGACTCACTGCTGTAAGTAGATAGAAGCATCCAGCCCCCGGGGAGGACCCCCGCTATAATGTAGCTATGGGGTCTCCTGGTAGCGGGGGGCTCGTCCTCCATCCATCTGCCTCGGCCTTGCAATATACTAATATATTGTATCCCCCCGATCTGCTTCCCTGCAGGATGAGCGGCATGTCCACCTTGTTCCAGCTGTCGGTGTGGATCCGGGTAGGTACATTCAGGTGGGGTCCGATGTACCGACATCAGCCGTGGGGGGCCACAAACGTCCCCCTCCTCCACTGGTGTAGAGGGTTTGCTCCAGTGTAACAGTCTGGGCTGGATGCAATTGCAGCAGACTCTCAGCTGGGAGGTCCGTGCGGGTTTACAGCACAAATGCTCCGTTACTGACAGCAAGCGGAGATTCTGAGAGTTATACTTGATGCTGGGAGTTGTAGTTACTCAGCAGCCGGGGGATGTTGGGGGTCCGTCACGTCCTGATGATCCGTTTCTTTGCAGTACTGCCACAACTATTTAGTGGAAGACGTCGGCCTCCCCGTCTGGGGGTCTTACATCATATTTGGCTTCATGACCCTGTTCCTCGGTCTGGTCTTGGGGATGGTAAGTATCCTACAAGATCTGTGACATGGGTATTGTGATTATCTAGGGGGGTCTGAAACCCCCTCTGATTCCACAGGACCCCAACAGTCTGCAGAAAGTAGTATCCGCCGCAGTGCTGCCCCTATCTGTAGTGGTCTGGTATTGCATCAGCACTCATCAGGCAAAGAGCTTTTATGGAGCTCAGGCGGCACAACTAACCCCCAACCCCAGTCTGTCTAGTTACTGGAGACCCCCATGAGATGTTATATGCCTGTATGGCATCATCAGCGGATGCCAGATTGCAGCGGGGGTCTTGCAGAAATAGTGGGCATCACTGTCGTCCACCATGACTGTCCGGGGCTCTAAGGAAAATCATTTCTTCGCTTGGTTGCAGATTCTGGTGTTTGTTGCCGATTATCTGTGTCCGACTAAGAGGCAGCGACCTCAAGGCTTCAGCTACCCAAGTGAGTGCCCACATCCGCTGCCAACGCGCCATCCGCAGGAGAGCGCGCTGCTTGTGTATTTTGGCCTTAAAATAAATTTTTGCAATTGGGTTCCCATAAAAATGTTGCAGCGTTTGGCTGTTACAGGCTCTTTATTTTGCTGCAGAAGGAGTTAACTGAGAATCTGTCAGTGAGATTTGTAACTCCTTTTTTTTCCTTCAGTTTTTTATTTAGCTGCTCTCAACTGATCTACCACCACATCAAAGCTGCGCTCCTGTGTGGTCTGTGGTCGTAAATCGGCTGAAAAGGAGTTCAGAAATAATAAAAAAAAAAAAGTTATGAAATCCCACTGACAGATTCTCAATTAACTCATTCTGCAGTCAAAGGGAAACCAAGAGTGTGTATAAGCCGTACAGTGGAAAAATCTTGGGGGAAACCCAATTGCAAAAATTATTTAGATGCACGATGAAAGTCCATAATTTATTATTATTATTTATTTATTTATTTTATTTTTTAAGATTTCTGGCCTTAAAATAAATTTTGTAATAGAGTTTAATTAAAAATGTTGGAGCGATTGTCTTCTACAGCCGCTGTGTATCACAGTACTTGCAGTCTATGGACGGTGATGCATAGAGGATGCAGAATCCAAACACTCCAGCATTTATAATGAAATCCTATTGGGAAAATCATTTCTGGACAAATATAAAACCTTCTAAGGAATAAAGTCGCCGCCAATAGTTCTCGTATCCCGGGTAAAGTCTGCAGGTTTGGAGTAAATGAGATGGAAATGTCGGCATCTACCCAGTAATATGCAAAGGCATATAGAGAAGGCTCTCCACCTAAAGCATACATAAATGCTACTGTTCCCTGTTATCTGCCATTTATTTAGAGTCATTAGGACAAATAACTAATCGTTGTAAAAGTTTACATCCCCCTTTTTTATTGCAGAAAATCTTACTCCTGAAGCTGCAAGACTCCTAAGAGAGCTGGAGGAAGAGCAGGATGTGGAGGAGGACGGGGAGGAGACGGGGGACGAGCGCGCCAAGGAGAATCTACGGAAAAGAACCGGAAAATCATAGCTTTCTATTGTCATTTGTAGCAGGTAACTCGTCAGATCAGAAGTCACCGCTCCTGATCGTTTACTACATTGTATCTGAGGCGAGGAAATGTGCAGAGGATTGTGTGTGCTAGATACAAGGGAGTAAACCTCCAAGTACTGACTGTAGACTGGATCTCATCAGGGAGCTCCCCCTAGTGGTGACTGCAGACAGAATCTTATCATGTATCTCTGTATACAAGGAGCTCCCCCTAGTGGTGGCTGCAGACAATCATATCATGTATCTCTATATACAGGGAGATCCCCCTAGTGGTGGCTGCAGACAATCATATCATGTATCTCTATATACAGGGAGCTCCCCCTAGTGGTGACTGCAGACAGAATCTTATCATGTATCTCTGTATACAAGGAGCTCCCCCTAGTGGTGGCTGCAGACAGATTCTTATCATGTATCTCTGTATACAGGAAGATACCCCTAGTGGTGGCTACAGACAGAATCTTATCATGTATCTCTGTATACAGGGAGCTCCCCCTAGTGGTGGCTGCAGACAGATTCTTATCATGTATCTCTGTATACAGGGAGCTCCCCCTAGTGGTGGCTGCAGACAGAATCTTATCATGTATCTCTGTATACAGGGAGCTCCCCCTAGTGGTGGCTGCAGACAGATTCTTATCATGTATCTCTGTATACAGGAAGATACCCCTAGTGGTGGGTGCAGACAGAATCTGATACCTCTGCATACATGGCGCTCCCCATAGTGGTGGCTGCAGACAGAATCTTATCATGTATCTCTGTATACAGGGAGCTCCCCCTAGTGGTGGCTGCAGACAGAATCTTATCATGTATCTCTGTATACAGGGAGCTCCCCCTAGTGGTGGCTACAGACAGGATCTTATCATGTATCTCTGTATACAAGGAGCTCCCCCTAGTGGTGACTGCAGACAGGATCTTATCATGTATCTCTGTATACAGGGAGCTCCCCCTAGTGGTGGCTGCAGACAGATTCTTATCATGTATCTCTGTATACAGGAAGATACCCCTAGTGGTGGCTGCAGACAGATTATCATGTATCTCTGTATACAGGGAGCTCCCCCTAGTGGTGGCTGCAGACAGGATCTTATCATGTATCTCTGTATACAAGGAGCTCCCCCTAGTGGTGACTGCAGACAGAATCTTATCATGTATCTCTGTATACAAGGAGCTCCCCCTAGTGGTGGCTGCAGACAGATTCTTATCATGTATCTCTGTATACAGGGAGCTCCCCCTAGTGGTGGCTACAGACAGAATCTTATCATGTATCTCTGTATACAGGGAGCTCCCCCTAGTGGTGGCTGCAGACAGAATCTTATCATGTATCTCTGTATACAGGGAGCTCCCCCTAGTGGTGGCTGCAGACAGAATCTTATCATGTATCTCTGTATACAGGGAGCTCCCCCTAGTGGTGGCTACAGACAGGATCTTATCATGTATCTCTGTATACAGGGAGCTCCCCCTAGTGGTGGCTGCAGACAGGATCTTATCATGTATCTCTGTATACAGGGAGCTCCCCCTAGTGGTGGCTGCAGACAGAATCTTATGTATCTCTATACAGTGAGCTCCCTGCTATAACTATATTATATTCTTTATCTTTAACCTATAAATTGTTTGCTTTCTCAATGTTTTCTGTTTGCAGTCAGATAAGAACGAGTCCCTGGAGCCGGTGATGGAGCGGCAGCGTTTTCCTTTCCATTAGGAGCCGTCTGCTCCCAGTCCCACCTCCTGACCTTGCTCAGCAGCCCTGTGGATGGCGCCCCCTCCTGGCAGGGATCGTCCTTCCTGCGTCTTCCTGATCGGACCCGGTACATGATGGTGGCGGCTCCTGGATGTCTCTGTGTCTTCTGTCTGTATTTATAGCTTTATACGACCCCCGGCAGCCGCCGCGCTCGTCCCGTCTTGTCCTCATTATCGGCTCGCTGAGCTTTCTGAGTATTTCTTGTACATTATTTACCTTTCTCCATGCAACATACATGACAGCTATAGGTGTCTGTGTAGAAATTAACCCCTTACTCCTGCTACACCTTATTCCTTGCTGTGTAGCTGCGCTTCCACCTCTGATGGTCGGCCGTGAAGGATGACCTTCAGTGTAAAGTATTCACACTCCCTGTTAGCCAATCAGCTGAGAGGGGAGCCCTATTTTGCATATAGCGGGGGCTTTGTCCTTTTTGATTTAAGAGGTGATCTAACGGTATGAGTGACCTCTTTATACTCCTCTGGGGAAAAGGATCAGGCATACTGAATATTCAATATGCCCCATCTTTACAAGGGGGTCTTCAACTATCAGCAGACCCCTTCCTGCTGCCCCATTTGTTCCCTGACCTTCTCTGATTATGTGGGGAAGGGACAGAGAATAATTTCCAGGGTAAGTGTAATACATCTTGCCGGTATCTGGGGGGCTCCTAAGTGTCGGTACCCCTATAATTAATATTAAGGGGTCCTCTGTAAGGGGCACGGACCTCCCCGGATACTTTATAGTATTGTTTCATGTTACATTCTGCTTTGTATTCGTGTGCTGACTGTGACTCGTCTGACAATGTTAGGTACACCAAGGGTTAAAGTTATTTATTCCTCCATTCCTTTTATTTACCTGAGCTCTTCACACCAGTAATGTGAACCGACCAATCAGATCGCTGCATTTCACCTGCGCTGCAGAGCGATTGGTTCATTCAGAAACTCTTCTGACTCTGCGTGCACGGTCCTTACACCCGGACCCTCGTCTGACTGTGGGGGGTGGGATCTCGTCTCTGCAGGGTAATTAGACATAAACCAGTGCGCACAGAGTATCAAAGACCCTCAAAGCTGATATTTTGTATTTTTGTAACAGGTTGGATGCAATTAATAAATGGAGTTTTCATTTCGAGAATCTTTTGTTTATTTAAGTTCAGCAACAATGTATAAACGGTCCGGGGAGGGGTCTCGTCTAAAGGCAACGGTCCGGGGAGGGGTCTCGTCTAAAGGCAACGGTCCGGGGAGGGGTCTCGTCTAAAGGCAACGGTCCGGGGAGGGGTCTCGTCTAAAGGCAACAGCCCGGGGAGGGGTCTCGTCTATAGGGAGCCGTCCTGGTAACCGTATATTTTATTGTGAATGGTGGATCCTGTGTGATCTACTGTATAAGAAATGATTGGTGGTCTGAGATTAGACTTCACTAGTATCTGTGACCATTTCACAGGGTTTACCCCAGAGAGCGCTGCTTATAATGTTGGATGAGCTCCTTGTAGCTTATATGTAATATAACATTTCACCACTAGATGGCGGGCTGTACCTGCACTGAGTGCTGTGGCTTGTGTGCATGGAGCGTCCTGCAGTCCTGTGGGCAGTAAAGCGTCAGACCCATTCGCTGTAATCTGGCCATTTTTCATATTTCTTGTTATAAGCCTAAACTTTATAATGGCACCATCACTGAGCCCCCAGCAAATCCAGGTTAACATCCAATGCAAACATTTGGAAGTTCTCCAGCCTGATGGGGTCCTGGGTTCAAATCCCACCAAGGACAGCATCTGCAAGGAGTTTGTATGTTCTCCCCATGTTTGCGTGGGTTTCCTCCGGTTTCCTCCCCCTCTCCAAAGACATACTGATAGGGAATGTAGATTGTGAGCCCCGATGGGGACAGAGATGATATTGTCTGTAAAGCGCTGTAGAATTAATAGCGCTATATAAGTGAGTAAAATAAATAAAAATGTAGTGCAGTGCTAATACAGAAGCCATGAACACTTGGGGTTAGACTGGGCCAATATTATGTGTCTGCTTCTAGGCACAAAATAGGGATTATTGGGATTAAATATGCAAATTGCCTCTTCTGAGATGAAGAGGACTAGAACTCTATAGCGCCACCTGTTGGAAGCAGCGATCCTACAAGTCACAATCAACCCTTTAACGAGTCGTGCAATATGACTTAGGATAATAGCCAAATCAGAATCTCAATTTGCAGACACGGTGTTTCGGGCTGTTTTCCCTCATCAGTGCAAAGTACGAGAACTGGTTTGGCTAGGTGATTAAATGGCATTTATTGTATAGTGCTTATCATATAAATCCAGCTCTGTAAAGAATAGTCACTTTCTATCACCCTACCAAACAGAAACGATTAGGGTCCATTTATCTTTTCAGCTCAATTCAGGGCCACTTTTCCCCCTTCGGTTGTGTCCGGTCCGGCTTCATTCATTAGAATAGGGCTGCAGTGCCAAAATCCGCCACATGATGGCGGTCTGTCCATTCTGCAGAGTCACCAGATCTATAAGATTTTGCATTCTCACTTAATCTCTCCGCATCTACATTAAATTTGCAAAAATACCCAAGGGAAGGAGTCGCCGCAGGAGATAGTGATGGCTCAGCAGCGTCCCGGGCGATTTAATTAGAATAGTAATTTGCTGCACATTTATCTCCGCACACATCGATGCCAAATCAATTCACCGCCTAATTGTAACCAATGGCGAGAAGGGGCAGGAGGTTCATCAATGTGACCGAAAAGACAATTACAGAGGAAGTAGAGCGACATCACCTGTCCTCATTGCTGCGGACAACACCGCTGTGAGTGTTACCGGACCCCCAAGATCTACAGTCTGGGGGATCAAAAAGATCCTATAGCCCCCATTCTCATCATGTATCACTCTACAGGGGTCATCTGCATCAACGCCTGATCACTATATATACATACGTACTGTACATATAAAAATACAGAGAGTCCTGGATGGAGAAGTATAATCCTAGAGTGCTGCCATAATGCGCCAATCTACCGCATACAGTGCCCAGGGACTGACCAAGGGACTGTTACAATGTCGGCCCGTGTAAATTAGTTTTTAATCATGAGGGTGGTTGCAGATCTAAGGTTGAAAAAATGGCAACAAACAGATTGTAACTTAACAGAGGAATTTGGAGTTGTTACTCACCGATCCTGGCTCCAGTGCCGGGTCTTGCTCCTTTCCCATGTGGTTGGCTCCCTCTGGCAAGCACCATTGATGTCATCACCCAATTCCTCTCTAAGGAATTAGGGCTGGCTCATACACCCATGTACGCCTGAGTATCTAGAAGCCATAGTTCTTAGCTTCCACTTGTTTGTCAGGAGTTTGCTTCTTCCAATTGGCTCTGTTTCAGTATAGTGTCTAATCATCTCCTGTTCTGTTCTGCCATCGGTGCTATTTTCAAGCTTAGTTCGCACCTATCACTCTGCATCCAAGATTCCTGATTACTAACTTTTTGCAACTGTTCTCAGCACTGTTCACACTTCAGTCTCTGCTATCAAGGTAATGCATCTGCAAGCAAGTTAACAGTTTACCAATAGAATTCTGCTATTTGTGTGACCTGCTCTGCAAGCAAGTTTTCCAACACTTCACTGCTATCCTGTAGTTAACCATTTCCCTAGATTTCATCCATCCCTGCGCTTAAGCATATACCTGTTGTAAGTTCCAGATTGCCTATATATCCAAAGTTCCTGTGTGTATCCGCATACCTGGCTCTGTTTAATCTGCGCTACCTGCTCGGCTTGTTTGTCTTCTGTCCTGCATATGCTGCTGTGCTGATTCTCACTGATCCACGTGTCCGACAAGACCTACTCTGCGACATCATCGCCTCTGTTCCCTGCCACTCACCAGGACCAACAACTCAGACTCCATCTTACCAGGTAAGTGCCTAACGGGGCAGTAAACTAATAAATATTACACTGATTGGTTTACTAAACATGTCAGTGCAGTGACACTTCCAAGGCATTTCCTAAGACTGGTGGGGGGGGGGGGTCATGCTATAGACTCTTAAAATCCCCCCACCCTCTATATTAGACATACATTTCATACATTAGTAGTAAATGTCATTTCAACTAACTTTGTATCAATCGATAGTACGACAAACAAAAGAGACATAGTATATCTTATGAAAGAAACATGCTACTTTCTCCATTTATGAGCCACTTCAACTCCCCATCCATCCCTTCCTGGCTCCTAAACTGTAAAAAAAAATGCTAGCATCCATCGTGGTCAAAGTAAGAGTGACTGCCAGCTCAACAAGGGATCAGATTAAAGCTGCTTACTGAAGTCTATGTAAAGGAGAGGGGTAGAGACTCACAGAAGATGCTTCTGTTTTCTAGTAAGTGTTTCATCTCACCTCTGTATAATGTGCTCCATGGTGCTGCTACATGTGTTACACAGAGACATGAGCAGGAATCCCACGTGTCTGTGTGTGTGTGATGTAACTGGGAGATATCATAGCACTTGAGTTGGTCTCCACTCACCAGCTCAGAGACAACTGAACATTAAGAGAGAGGGTCTGCAGAGGGGAAAACTGGAGATACAAGATCTATAATGGCCAGAAGTAGTGTTATTCAACCTGTACACACAACTTGTCCTGGTAAGCCCCCTGCACACAGGTCGGCTGCAGTGGATCCTCATGGCACTATTGTCAGCAGCTTTGGTTCCTTTTGGTTCCGAGTCCAGTGAATTGTGGTCATTGGTGTCTATTCATATACAACCCCTGGCAAAAATTATGGAATCACCGGGCTCGGAGGATGTTCATTCAGTTGTTTAATGTTGTTGAAAAATTAGATCACAGACATGGCACAAAACTAAAGTCATTTCAAATGGCAACTTTAGGGCTTTAAGAAACACTAAAATAAATCAAGATTAAAAATGTGGTACTCAGTAAGGGTACTTTTTTTCAGACCAAGCAGAGGGAAAAAATTATGGAATCACTCAATTCTGAGGAAAAAATTATGGAATCATGAAAAACAAACACACAAAAGAACACTCCAATACATCACTAGTATTTTGTTGCACCACCTCTGGCTTTAATAACAGCTTGCAGTCTCTGAGGCATGGACTTAATGAGTGACAAACAGTACTCTTCATCAATCTGGCTCCAACTTTCTCTGATTGCTGTTGCCAGATCAGCTTTGCAGGTTGGAGCCTTGTCATGGACCATTTTCTTCAACTTCCACCAAAGACTTTCAATTGGATTGAGATCCGGACTGTTTGCAGGCTATGACATTGACCTTATGTGTCTTCTTTCAAGGAATGTTTTCACAGTTTTTGCTCTATGGCAGGAGGCAATATCATCTTGAAATGTCATCATCCCCAAACATCCTTTCAATTGATGGGATAAGAAAACTGTCCAAAATATCAATGTAAACTTGGGCATTTATTGAAGATGCAATGACAGCCATCTCCCCAGAGCCTTTACCTGACATGCAGCCCCATATAATCAATGACTGTGGAAATTTGTATGTTCTCTTCATGCAGTCATCTTTATAAATCTCATTGGAACGGCACCAAACAAAAGTTCCAGCATCAGCACGTTGCCCAATGCAGATTCGCGATTCATCACTGAATATGACTTTCATCCAGTCGTCCACGATTGCTTTTCCTTAGCCCATTGTAACCTTGTTTTTTTCTGTTTAGGTGTTAATGATGGCTTTTGTTTAGCTTTTCTGTATGTAAATCCCATTTCCTTTAGGCTGTTTCTTACAGACATTGACTCCAGTTTTCTCCCAGTCGTTCTTCATTTGTTTTGTTGTGCATTTCCTATTTTGGAGACATATTGCTTTAAGTTTCCGGTCTTGACGCGTTGATGTCTTCCTTGGTCTACCAGTATGTTTGCCTTTAACAACTTTCCCATGTTGTTTGTGTTTGGTCCAGATTTTAGACACAGCTGACTGTAAAACAACCAGCATCTTTTGCAACATTGCATGATGATTTACCTTCTTTTAAGAGTTTGATAATCCTCTCCTTTGTTTCAATTGACATCTCTCGTGTTGGAGCCATGATTCATGTCAGTCCACTTGGTGCAACAGCTCTCCAAGGTGTGATCACTCCTTTTTAGATGCAGACTAACGAGCAGATCTAATTTGATGCAGGTGTTAGTTTTGGAAATGAAAATTTACAGGGTGATTCCATAATTTCTTCCTCAGAATTGAGTGATTCCATAATTTTTTTCCCTCTGCTTGGTCTGAAAAAAATTACCCTTACTGAGTACCACATTTTTTAATCTTGATTTCTTTTAGTGTTTCTTAAAGCCATAAAGTTGCCATTTGAAATGACTTTAGTTTTGTGCCATGTCTGTGATCTGCTTTTTTTCAACATTAAACAACTAAATGAACATCCTCCGAGCCCGGTGATTCCATAATTTTTGCCAGGGGTTGTACAATAGAGGGCAATTATGTCAGCTGTCTCTCCTGAGATCCTCATACACAGGAACTCTGTGCTCAGCTGAGCGCTCCTGTTCTCTCCATGAGACAGCCGCTGCCAGGCTCCTCTTCTGTCCCAGAAAACAGAATCGGACATTCCAGAATCCTTCTCTCTTCTGACATCACCTGTCAGAGCGAGAGACCCCCAAACACTGAAGCTTTTCTGATCCCGCTGATTTCAGCAGGTTCGGTTTAGTTGATCTTAATCTAATGTATATTGTGGCCTTAATCTCTGATGGATAATTGTCATTACTATCTTTGACAGTCCGATGGAGTGCTTGCGGTCCCCGGTGGTCCGGTGGAGTGCTTGCAGTCCACGGTGGTCCGGTGGAGTGCTTGCGGTCCACGGTGGTCCGGTGGAGTGCTTGCGGTCCACGGTGGTCCGGTGGAGTGCTTGCGGTCCACGGTGGTCCGGTGGAGTGCTTGCGGTCCACGGTGGTCCGGTGGAGTGCTTGCGGTCCCCGGTGGTCCGGTGGAGTGCTTGCGGTCCCCGGTGGTCCGGTGGAGTGCTTGCGGTCCCCGGTGGTCCGGTGGAGTGCTTGCGGTCCCCGGTGGTCCGGTGGAGTGCTTGCGGTCCCCGGTGGTCCGGTGGAGTGCTTGCGGTCCCCGGTGGTCCGGTGGAGTGCTTGCAGTCCCCGGTGGGTTCAGTAGGGGTTTTACAATTTCTTATAGTCCATTTTAAGATTGGAAAATGTATAATCCCTGGTGGTCCAGTGAGAGGCTTGTAATCTCTGGTGGAACAAGGTGCTTTCTAATTCCCCATGTTCCAGTGTAGCTCCTTTAATCCCTCAGAATTCAGTAGGTTTGCTTGTAACTTATTTGTGTTACTTTAGACCTAGTTATACTGAAAGTTTGTGACATCGGTGTTTATTATCCTTGGCCTCTTTCCTGTGGTTCTTCCGGCACAAGTTTCGCTGAATGTTTCCAGCAAACTCGTATTCTGACAACTTTGATGTTGGTTTTACAAGACCTTTCGAAACTTCTCTTGTTGTTTTTTCTCTTTTCCCATCTTAATTTGTTTCAAGTGATTGAAGTTTTGGCCCTTTTATTTATCAATAGAAAGGGGGGAAATTACTATAATCCGAGAGAGAAGCCTTACCTTTGTTGTGATTTACAAAGACAAGGACGAGGCCTCTCATGTCGTCATTGGCAGACACATCTGAAGCCCCCATCAGGATAAATGTCTGTGCCTGATCCCAAGAAATGCCCCTGTGCTGCTGTCTCTGCAGACCCCCTGCAGACGTCTCTGTTTGTCCTTCACTTGTTACATTGTTTCGGTGACCTGCTACACTCAGTCTTTCCCACTTTATAGCTGTGACCAATTTTAGGTTACAAAAGCTATTTGTGAGACATCAGCAATTAGCATTGAGGCCCCTGTGATAATTGATTTATTGCAGGGGTCTTTGACTCATCCACTAAATGTTATGGGAAGGTGGGATAAAAGACCCCAATAAGTCCTCTTCTGCCAAACCAATTAGAGGGATTGTCACAAATAAACAGGAGGTCGTCACATATCTCTGCTGCTAAAGAGGAAGATAAGGGGTGGTATGTTCCTTTTAATGGGTTCCCTGTTGGCATAGAAATAAAAGGGGGGCTCCTACGATAAACATTTATCTGTGAGTATCCCACCCCTGGGACCCCACTTATCCCAAGAAGATCAGTTCTATCCATAGGATAATAGAGTGTGCAGCAGTCAGACCTTCATCACGCCGAAGAAAAGGGTCCCGCATAAAACACCTGTGTATAGTGAGCTCCCTCTAGTGGTGGCTGTATATAGTGAGCTCCCCCCTAGTGATGGCTGTATAAAGCTGTATATATTGAACGCCCCTGTAACATACCTGGCAGCGTCCTTGCATAGTGGTCCATCTCCCACTGTGCAAGAGCGCGCACTTGATCTCCAGTCCAATCTGCTAGCCTGGCTTCCCTCCATGCTGTCTGTTTGCTTCTCTTTCTGCTGCTTAAGGGCGGCGCCCGATCACTTCCTGTTTCTTGTACCTGCTGCGGGCACACCCCTTGTGCGTCCTCAGCCTATTGCTGTCTGTCACCTGGTATTTAACCCAGCTCCTCCCAGGAAACCCTGCCTGAGCATTGTGTTTCATTCAGTGTGCTCTTTCACTCTGAATGTGCCAGGTCCCCTTCTGTGTTTGCTTGCCTGCCTTTCCTGGAGGCTGTATTTCCAGGCCTGTCTGAACTCGCTCCTTGCCTGTTCGTTCCGCCTTCTAGGGGCCGCATACCTAGACCCGCTCCTGTATCTAGTCTGTCCTGTCTGAACACGCTCCTAGCCTGTTCCTTCCGCCTTCTAGGGGCTGCATACCTAGACCCGCTCCTGTATCTTGCTACAGTGTCTGTTCTTGTCTGAATTCTCTTCTAGCCTGTTTCCTGTTTTTCTCTATGTCCGTACATTTCCTTTTTCTGCAGAGTCTGAACTCGTACCTAACTCCTGTTCGTTGTCACTGTACTTCCGTTTGTGAGTTTGTTGTCCACTCGCTACTTCACTGCAAGTACCTTGTGGGTATCTGGTTCTGCCTTTCCCTTCCTGTCTGTTCCGTGTGAACAGAGCCCTGTCCCCTCTGCCCTGCCTTGCTCGCTGCTCCGGCAGTCTCGCTCTGCTCTGACCCTTTGCTCGCCGCTCCGGCAGTCTCGCTCTGCTCTGACCCTTTGCTCGCCGCTCCGGCAGTCTCGCTCTGCTCTGACCCTTTGCTCGCCGCTCCGGCAGTCTCGCTCTGCTCTGACCCTTTGCTCGCCGCTCCGGCAGTCTCGCTCTGCTCTGACCCTTTGCTCGCCGCTCCGGCAGTCTCGCTCTGCTCTGACCCTTTGCTCGCCGCTCCGGCAGTCTCGCTCTGCTCTGACCCTTTGCTCGCCGCTCCGGCAGTCTCGCTCTGCTCTGACCCTTTGCTCGCCGCTCCGGCAGTCTCGCTCTGCTCTGACCCTTTGCTCGCCGCTCCGGCAGTCTCGCTCTGCTCTGACCCTTTGCTCGCCGCTCCGGCAGTCTCGCTCTGCTCTGACCCTTTGCTCGCCGCTCCGGCAGTCTCGCTCTGCTCTGACCCTTTGCTCGCCGCTCCGGCAGTCTCGCCCTGCTCTGACCCTTTGCTCGCCGCTCCGGCAGTCTCGCCCTGCTCTGACCCTTTGCTCGCCGCTCCGGCAGTCTCGCCCTGCTCTGACCCTTTGCTCGCCGCTCCGGCAGTCTCGCCCTGCTCTGACCCTTTGCTCGCCGCTCCGGCAGTCTCGCCCTGCTCTGACCCTTTGCTCGCCGCTCCGGCAGTCTCGCCCTGCTCTGACCCTTTGCTCGCCGCTCCGGCAGTCTCGCCCTGCTCTGACCCTTTGCTCGCCGCTCTGGGCGGCCTCACTCTGCTGTTTGTCCACCGCATCTGAGGTTCTGTTCCTGAGTCCCAGTCTGTACTGGGTCCTATCCACTCGGTGCTCCAACCTGTCGTACCCGCCAGTACCTCCCTGCCTGCATACCAGTTGTGCTTACCAGCATCCGCCAGTCTGCATACCAGCCGTGTCTGCCTATACCCAGCAGTCTGTGTGCCAGCCTAACCTGCCTGTTCCTGTATTCCCCTGTGTGGGTGAAAAGCCGTGTCCGGGGTCTGTCCTGGAGTAGCACCTGGTCCCTCTGCTCGGTTCTTCCTTGGTGCACTGGCGTCGTATGCCGTCGTGCGACCCTGGTCGGATCGGGTGGATACTTAGTTACACCCCTCCAGGCATTCACTCTCCGGCACGGTCCAGTGGAATCACTACATATACACGCACACGCCACTCAGCCCGGGCGTGTGCATTACAGCCCCCTAGTGGTGGCTGTATAAATCTGTATGTAGTGAGCTCCCCCTAGTGGTGGCTATATAATCTGTATGTAGTGAGCTCCCCCTAGTGGTGGCTATATAATCTGTATGTAGTGAGCTCCCCCTAGTGGTGGCTGTATAAATCTGTATGTAGTGAGCTCCCTCTAGTGGTGGCTGTATAAATCTGTATGTAGTGAGTTCCCTCTAGTGGTGGCTGTATAAATCTGTATGTAGTGAGTTCCCTCTAGTGGTGGCTGTATAAATCTGTATGTAGTGAGCTCCCTCTAGTGGTGGCTGTATAAATCTGTATGTAGTGAGTTCCCTCTAGTGGTGGCTGTATAAATCTGTATGTAGTGAGCTCCCCCCTAGTGGTGGCTGTATAAATCTGTATGTAGTGAGCTCCCCCTAGTGGTGGCTGTATAAATCTGTATGTAGTGCGCTCCCCCTAGTGGTGACTGTGCAATGCTCTATGCAGCTAGTTACTTGTAGTAATGGCAACAAGAAGCCATCCTAATAATGTCACCCTGTCAGTTGGGGTGTTCAGTATTGGGCTGTCCCCCACCTGCATCCCCATAGTAGTCCCTTGCCCTGTGGCTGTGGTCGGTGCCCGGCTGCCTCTGACCCTTGGAGAATTTGACTCCATTTGAAGGGTCCAGTTGATTAGATCTATAGACGAGCATGATGAAATATAAGATTGCTGAATGTAGAAGACAGATGGGATCTCTCCATTGTGCAGACTTGGATCTTGACCATATGTGGTGCTGAGGGATGAGCGCACCTCATTCTGTACAGTGCCAGGGGGCAATGCCCTATGTTATATCATAAGTGAAATATAAGAAGGCCACACATCTGTCCAGTCCTCATACAATGAAGGCTTTGAACTTGTTGCATCACTGTCAAGAAGATTGACTGACCCTAGCACATAGCAGACAGTGTGCGCAGAGCGCTGGCAGTCAGTAGTGTGTGCTGGGCAGGCTCAGAAAGAAGAGTAATCGTGTCTGCGGCAGACGCTCATTGTTGCTTCGCAGCAGAGAAAATGAAATGGTGATTTTTATCAAAACTGCAGCAAGCAGCCCAGTGAGTGACACATTAACTGGAATCAGGGTCTCTGCCCCTACATCATGCTGCTCTCCGATGGGTAGCAAATACCCAGTGACAGATTCCCTTTAAAATCCTATACAGACAAAACTCCTCTCACACCTAATGGTTTGCTACTATTGTATCCAGTCTGGACAATCCTCTGTGAGCTAAACAGTGTGGAATTCAGCCTGATACATTGTATTAGCACCGATACATAGTAACAAAAACACTGCTCTCAGGACCAGAGAGATTTGTGTTGCGCTGATTTAGCTCACAAAGGATTGTCTAGACTGGACGTTATCACTGTGCTGGGAACATTGGGACAACGAGTCCGAAGGCAATGTATTCACCGTAAGAGAAAAAGCCGCTAGAAACGGGATAAAAAATCAGGATTCTATCACATCCCAGGAATCAGACGGAAGACGAGACATAAGAGAACCATAAGATATAACACTGACCTGTATTACCCCATGTTATAGCAGCAGGTACATCCTACAGCGTACAGAGCAGTATTAAAAGATTAGTCTTGTACATAGGAGCAGTATTATAGTAGTTATATTCTTGTACATAGAGAGCAGTATTATAGTAGTTATATTCTTGTACATAGGAGCAGTATTATAGTAGTTATATTCTTGCACATAGGGAGCAGTATTATAGTAGTTATATTCTTGCACATAGGGGCAGTATTATAGTAGTTAAATTCTTGCACATAGGGAGCAGTATTATAGTAGTTATATTCTTGCACATAGGGGGCAGTATTATAGTAGTTATATTCTTGCACATAGGGGGCAGTATTATAGTAGTTATATTCTTGTACATAGGGGGCAGTATTATAGTAGTTATATTCTTGTACATAGGGGGTAGTATTATAGTAGTTATATTCTTGTACATAGGAGCAGTATTATAGTAGTTATATTCTTGTGCATAGGGGGCAGTATTATAGTAGTTATATTCTTGTACATAGAGGCAGTATTATAGTAGTTATATTCTTGTACATAGGGGGTAGTATTATAGTAGTTATATTCTTGTACATAGGGGGCAGTATTATAGTAGTTATATTCTTGTACATAGGGGCAGTATTATAGTAGTTATATTCTTGTACATAGGGGGTAGTATTATAGTAGTTATATTCTTGTACATAGGGGGTAGTATTATAGTAGTTATATTCTTGCACATAGGGAGCAGTATTATAGTAGTTATATTCTTGTACATAGGGGGCAGTATTATAGTAGTTATATTCTTGTACATAGGGGCAGTATTATAGTAGTTATATTCTTGTACATAGGGGGCAGTATTATAGTAGTTATATTCTTGCACATAGGGAGCAGTATTATAGTAGTTATATTCTTGTACATAGGGGGCAGTATTATAGTAGTTATATTCTTGTACATAGGGGCAGTATTATAGTAGTTATATTCTTGTACATAGGGAGCAGTATTATAGTAGTTATATTCTTGTACATAGGGGGCAGTATTATAGTAGTTATATTCTTGTACATAGGGGCAGTATTATAGTAGTTATATTCTTGTACATAGGGGGTAGTATTATAGTAGTTATATTCTTGCACATAGGGGGCAGTATTATAGTAGTTATATTCTTGCACATAGGGGGCAGTATTATAGTAGTTATATTCTTGTACATAGGGGGCAGTATTATAGTAGTTATATTCTTGTACATAGGGGGCAGTATTATAGTAGTTATATTCTTGTACATAGGGGGTAGTATTATAGTAGTTATATTCTTGTACATAGGGGGCAGTATTATAGTAGTTATATTCTTGTACATAGGGAGCAGTATTATAGTAGTTATATTCTTGCACATAGGGAGCAGTATTATAGTAGTTATATTCTTGTACATAGGGGGTAGTATTATAGTAGTTATATTCTTGTACATAGGAGCAGTATTATAGTAGTTATATTCTTGTACATAGGGGGTAGTATTATAGTAGTTATATTCTTGTACATAGGAGCAGTATTATAGTAGTTATATTCTTGTACATAGGGGGCAGTATTATAGTAGTTATATTCTTGTCTATAGGGGCAGTATTATAGTAGTTATATTCTTGTATATAGGGGCAGTATTATAGTAGTTATATTCTTGTACATAGGGGGCGGTATTATAGTAGTTATATTCTTGTACATAGGAGCAGTATTATAGTAGTTATATTCTTGCACATAGGGAGCAGTATTATAGTAGTTATATTCTTGTACATAGGGGCAGTATTATAGTAGTTATATTCTTGTACATAGGGGGCAGTATTATAGTAGTTATATTCTTGTACATAGGGGGCAGTATTATAGTAGTTATATTCTTGTACATAGGGGGCAGTATTATAGTAGTTATATTCTTGTACATAGGGGCAGTATTATAGTAGTTATATTCTTGTAGATAGGGGGCAGTATTATAGTAGTTATATTCTTGTATATAGAGGGCAGTATTATAGTAGTTATATTCTTGTACATAGGAGCAGTATTATAGTAGTTATATTCTTGTATATAGAGGGCAGTATTATAGTAGTTATATTCTTGTACATAGGAGCAGTATTATAGTAGTTATATTCTTGTATATAGAGGGCAGTATTATAGTAGTTATATTCCTGTACATAGGGGGCAGTATTATATTAGTTATATTCTTGTACATAGGGAGCAGTATTATAGTAGTTATATTCTTGTACATAGGGGGCAGTATTATAGTAGTTATATTCTTGTACATAGGGGCAGTATTATAGTAGTTATATTCTTGTACATAGGGGGCAGTATTATAGTAGTTATATTCTTGTGCATAGGAGCAGTATTATAGTAGTTATATTCTTGTACATAGGGAGCAGTATTATAGTAGTTATATTCTTGTACATAGGAGCAGTATTATAGTAGTTATATTCTTGTACATAGGGGGCAGTATTATAGTAGTTATATTCTTGTACATAGGGGCAGTATTATAGTAGTTATATTCTTGTACATAGGGGGCAGTATTATAGTAGCTATATTCTTGTACATAGGAGCAGTATTATAGTAGTTATATTCTTGTATATAGGGGCAGTATTACAGTAGTTATATTCTTGTACATAGGAGCAGTATTATAGTAGTTATATTCTTGTACATAGTAGCAGTATTATAGTAGTTATATTCTTGTACATAGTGGCAGTATTATAGTAGTTATATTCTTGTATATAGGGGCAGTATTATAGTAGTAATATTCCTGTACATAGGAACAGTATTATAGTAGTTATATTCTTGTACATAGGAACAGTATTATAGTAGTTATTTCCTTGCACATAGGAGCAGTATTATAGTAGTTATAGTATTGTATATAGGGTGCAGTATTATAGTAGTTATATTCTTGTACATAGGGGCAGTATTATAGTAGTTATATTCTTGTACATAGGGGGCAATATTATAGTAGTTATATTCTTGTACATAGGAGCAGTATTATAGTAGTTATATTCTTGTATATAGAAGCAGTATTATAGTAGTTATATTCTTGTACATAGGGTCAGTATTATAGTAGTTATATTCTTGTACATAGGAGCAGTATTATAGTAGTTATATTCTTGTACATAGGGGCAGTATTATAGTAGTTATATTCTTGTATATAGAGGGCAGTATTATAGTAGGTATATTCTTGTACATAGAGGGCAGTATTATAGTAGGTATATTCTTGTACATAGAGGGCAGTATTATAGTAGTTATATTCTTGTACATAGGAGCAGTATTATAGTAGTTATATTCTTGTACATAGGAGCAGTATTATAGTAGTTATATTCTTGTACATAGGAGCAGTATTATAGTAGTTATATTCTTGTACATAGGAGCAGTATTATAGTAGTTATATTCTTGTACATAGGAGCAGTATTATAGTAGTTATATTCTTGTACATAGGGGGCAGTATTATAGTAGTTATATTCTTGTACATAGGAGCAGTATTATAGTAGTTATATTCTTGTACATAGGAGCAGTATTATAGTAGTTATATTCTTGTATATAGGAGCAGTATTATAGTAGTTATATTCTTGTACATAGGAGCAGTATTATAGTAGTTATATTCTTGTATATAGAGGGCAGTATTATAGTAGTTATATTCTTGTACATAGGAGCAGTATTATAGTAGTTATATTCTTGTATATAGGAGCAGTATTATAGTAGTTATATTCTTGTACATAGGAACAGTATTATAGTAGTTATATTCTTGTACATAGGGGCAGTATTATAGTAGTTATATTCTTGTACATAGGGGCAGTATTATAGTAGTTATATTCTTGTACATAGGGGCAGTATTATAGTAGCTATATTCTTGTACATAGGAGCAGTATTATAGTAGTTATATTCTTGTACATAGGAGCAGTATTATAGTAGTTATATTCTTGTACATAGGAGCAGTATTATAGTAGTTATATTCTTGTACATAGTAGCAGTATTATAGTAGTTATATTCTTGTACATAGTGGCAGTATTATAGTAGTTATATTCTTGTATATAGGGGCAGTATTATAGTAGTAATATTCCTGTACATAGGAACAGTATTATAGTAGTTATATTCTTGTACATAGGAACAGTATTATAGTAGTTATTTCCTTGCACATAGGAGCAGTATTATAGTAGTTATATTATTGTATATAGGGTGCAGTATTATAGTAGTTATATGCAGTATTATAGTAGTTATATTCTTGTACATAGGGGCAGTATTATAGTAGTTCTATTCTTGTACATAGGGGGCAGTATTATAGTAGTTATATTCTTGTACATAGGAGGCAGCATTATAGTAGTTATATTCTTGTACATAGGGGCAGTATTATAGTAGATTTATTCTTGTACATAGGGGACAGTATTATAGTAGTTATATTCTTGTACATAGGGGGCAGTATTATAGTAGTTATATTCTTGTACATAGGAGCAGTATTATAGTAGTTATATTCTTGTACATAGGGGGCAGTATTATAGTAGTTATATTCTTGTACATAGGAGCAGTATTATAGTAGTTATATTCTTGTATATAGAAGCAGTATTATAGTAGTTATATTCTTGTACATAGGAGCAGTATTATAGTAGTTATATTCTTGTACATAGGGGCAGTATTATAGTAGTTATATTCTTGTATATAGAGGGCAGTATTATAGTAGTTATATTCTTGTACATAGGAGCAGTATTATAGTAGTTATATTCTTGTACATAGGAGCAGTATTATAGTAGTTATATTCTTGTACATAGGAGCAGTATTATAGTAGTTATATTCTTGTATATAGGAGCAGTATTATAGTAGTTATATTCTTGTACATAGGAGCAGTATTATAGTAGTTATATTCTTGTATATAGAGGGCAGTATTATAGTAGTTATATTCTTGTACATAGGAGCAGTATTATAGTAGTTATATTCTTGTATATAGGAGCAGTATTATAGTAGTTATATTCTTGTACATAGGGGCAGTATTATAGTAGTTATATTCTTGTACATAGGGGCAGTATTATAGTAGTTATATTCTTGTACATAGGGGCAGTATTATAGTAGTTATATTCTTGTACATAGGAGCAGTATTATAGTAGTTATATTCTTGTATATAGAAGCAGTATTATAGTAGTTATATTCTTGTACATAGGGTCAGTATTATAGTAGTTATATTCTTGTACATAGGAGCAGTATTATAGTAGTTATATTCTTGTACATAGGAGCAGTATTATAGTAGTTATATTCTTGTATATAGAGGGCAGTATTATAGTAGTTATATTCTTGTACATAGGAGCAGTATTATAGTAGTTATATTCTTGTACATAGGAGCAGTATTATAGTAGTTATATTCTTGTATATAGGAGCAGTATTATAGTAGTTATATTCTTGTACATAGGAGCAGTATTATAGTAGTTATATTCTTGTATATAGAGGGCAGTATTATAGTAGTTATATTCTTGTACATAGGAGCAGTATTATAGTAGTTATATTCTTGTATATAGGAGCAGTATTATAGTAGTTATATTCTTGTACATAGGAACAGTATTATAGTAGTTATATTCTTGTACATAGGGGCAGTATTATAGTAGTTATATTCTTGTACATAGGGGCAGTATTATAGTAGCTATATTCTTGTACATAGGAGCAGTATTATAGTAGTTATATTCTTGTACATAGGAGCAGTATTATAGTAGTTATACTCTTGTACATAGGAGCAGTATTATAGTAGTTATATTCTTATACATAGGGAGCAGTATTATAGTAGTTATATTCTTGTACATAGGAGCAGTATTATAGTAGTTATATTCTTGTACATAGGAGCAGTATTATAGTAGTTATATTCTTGTACATAGGAGCAGTATTATAGTAGTTATCTTCTTGTACATAGGGGGTAGTATTATAGTAGTTATATTCTTGTACATAGGAGCAGTATTATAGTAGTTATACTCTTGTACATAGCAGCAGTATTATAGTGTTAGACCACATCCCGTCATGTCGTGCCTTCTCTTACTATAGACTCTCAGCACAATATCTCGGTTTTACTTCCCAGCATCTGTAGATTTGCTGACTTGCAGCATTATATTTTTATTGTGCAGGTTTTCTGCAGATCCCATCTCACCCGGGCTCTCGGAAGGTCAAGGAAACGAGCAGCTTGTGATTTAGAGGTTAATTAGGACGCTCATTTCATAAGACAGCAGAGCTCTCTGAAATGAGGAGATGCAGTAAAAAAAATAGTAGAAGTTTTCCAGCAGCTGTCAGCGTTATACCCTGCACTGGGGTCTCTGAGACCCCCTAATAATCTGGCGTGTCCTGAGTGTGACCTGGGTCCTCACTAACCACTATTGCCATAATTTCAATTTTTCAAGATGTCTACAATTCCATCCAAAAATGCAGCTGTTTTTCGAGGAACGGTCAGTGTGTCAGAGAGTACGCCCTTAAAGGGGTCTTCGTACCCCTTTAAGGGCGCAGTCATTGGTTTGTGTCGTCATTTTCTGAGACCCGTTTTTATTTTTCCTTCGATGAAACTTGTCATTTTGAGCTTTTAGTTTTTATCGATACCACTTTGGGGTATGGAAAGAGTTTACTTTTCTTTTTCAATTTTTCTTAAAGGTACAGTACACCTTTTTAGGATAACTTTTTTTTTTACAGTCCAGCTGTCATCAGTGCTCTGCTCTGGAGGCGACCGTCTTCAGCAATGGCCTTTAGTGGGATTTTTGACATGAACCACCAAACTATTTTACTATAATATGTTTCTTCATGGGGTTTCCTGTTTGTCGGCTATTTTTGGTGTTGCCTTTTATTTATTAAGTCTCAGTGGGAGCTGGAAGCTGCGGAGGCGAATTCCAACAGTCTGCTATATTAATCTACTTTTTCACTCCCATCCCTGACCCTAATGACCCATCACTGGATGGCGATAATATTAATGGGGTTGTATGGGATGGAAAAAAATGGCTGCTTTTTTTTTTTTCTTTCAGAAACAGTGCCACAACTGTCCATAGAATGTTTCTGGTATTAGAGGTCAGCTGCATTGAAATGAATGGAACTGAACTGCAATACCACATACAACCTGTTGAGAGATTGGGGCGCTGTTTCTAATTTCTGATATTATATCAGAGAATTGACTAAATAGAAACTTCCTAACAATTTCAATTATCATAACATGGAATGACTAATAATGACGTTATTCAAGGTGGATTATCCAGTTTAAAGGGGAGGTTCACCCCTTTTATTTCTCTAAAACTGGGCCCAACCTGGTCTGATAAAAATAATAAATCCCCTTCCCTGACAGCAAGCAGAGATCTTAATATAAAGAGTAACTGAAAGACAAAATTCTGATCCCACTAAGCGGTTAATCGTGGATGCATTTGGCGAATATATGAAAGCAACGTGCGAACCGACAATGACGTCATAGGACCCCGGATCCAGATAATTTCATGTCCTGCATGTAGCAGTGACGCTCAGTGCGGCTCTGTGGTCTGCACTGATTATGGACGCGCGGAGAATTGAGCGTAAATACAGTAATTCTGCTGGGACAAAGCAATGAATCTTCTCCCTGGATCCTCCGCGATAATCACAGGTCTGGACGTCTCTCGCTGCTGCTGACACAAGGCCGAGGTTGTGGCTTCCTGCAGTCTCATGCCGTGCACTCACAAAATAGTGTGTGCTATGGGGGCTAGTGTAGCATCCCCAGCTCCCACCCACCCAATAACAGTGTATCATCCCCAGCTCCCCCCCCCCAATAACAGTGTATCATCCCCAGCTCCCCCCCCCCCAATAACAGTGTATCATCCCCAGCTCCCCCCCAATAACAGTGTATCATCCTCAGCTCCCCCACCAATAACAGTGTATCATCCCCAGCTCCCCCACCCAATAACAGTGTATCATCCCCAGCTCCCCCCCCCAATAACAGTGTATCATCCCCAGCTCCCCCCCCAATAACAGTGTATCATCCCCAGCTCCCCCCCCCAATAACAATGTATCATCCTCAGCTCCCCCACCAATAACAGTGTATCATCCCCAGCTCCCACCCACCCAATAACAGTGTATCATCCCCAGCTTCCCCCCCCCCAATAACAGTGTATCATCCCCAGCTCCCACCCACCCAATAACAGTGTATCATCCCCAGCTCCCACCCACCCAATAACAGTGTATCATCCCCAGCTCCCCCCCCCAATAACAGTGTATCATCCCCAGCTCCCCCCCAATAACAGTGTATCATCCTCAGCTCCCCCACCAATAACAGTGTATCATCCCCAGCTCCCCCACCCAATAACAGTGTATCATCCCCAGCTCCCCCCCCAATAACAGTGTATCATCCCCAGCCCCCCCCCCCAATAACAGTGTATCATCCCCAGATCCCCCCCCAATAACAATGTATCATCCTCAGCTCCCCCACCAATAACAGTGTATCATCCCCAGCTCCCACCCACCCAATAACAGTGTATCATCCCCAGCTCCCACCCACCCAATAACAGTGTATCATCCCCAGCTCCCTCCCACCCAATAACAGTGTATCATCCCCAGCTCCCCCCCCAATAACAGTGTATCATCCCCAGCTCCCCCCCAATAACAATGTATCATCCTCAGCTCCCCCACCCAATAACAGTGTATCATCCCCAGCTCCCACCCACCCAATAACAGTGTATCATCCCCAGCCCCCCCCCCCAATAACAATGTATCATCCCCAGCTCCCCCCCTCCAATAACAGTGTATCATCCCCAGCTTCCCCCACCCAATAACAGTGTATCATCCCCAGCTTCCCCCCCCAATAACAATGTATCATCCTCAGCTCCCCCACCCAATAACAGTGTATCATCCCCAGCCCCCCCCAATAACAGTGTATCATCCCCAGCTCCCCCACCCAATAACAGTGTATCATCCCCAGCTCCCCCCCCAATAACAGTGTATCATCCTCAGCTCCCCCACCAATAACAGTGTATCATCCCCAGCTCCCCCACCCAATAACAGTGTATCATCCCCAGCTCCCCCCCCAATAACAGTGTATCATCCCCAGCTCCCCCCCCAATAACAGTGTATCATCCTCAGCTCCCCCACCAATAACAGTGTATCATCCCCAGCTCCCACCCACCCAATAACAGTGTATCATCCCCAGCTTCCCCCCCCCAATAACAGTGTATCATCCCCAGCTCCCACCCACCCAATAACAGTGTATCATCCCCAGCTCCCACCCACCCAATAACAGTGTATCATCCCCAGCTCCCACCCACCCAATAACAGTGTATCATCCTCAGCTCCCCCCCCAATAACAGTGTATCATCCCCAGCTCCCCCCCCAATAACAGTGTATCATCCCCAGCTCCCCCACCCAATAAGTGTATCATCCCCAGTTCCCCCCCAATAACAGTGTATCATCCCCAGCTCCCCCCCAATAACAGTGTATCATCCCCAGCTCCCCCACCCAATAACAATGTATCATCCTCAGCTCCCCCACCCAATAAAAATGTATCATCCCCAGCCCCCCCCCCCAATAACAGTGTATCATCCTCAGCTCCCCCCCCAATAACAGTGTATCATCCCCAGCTCCCCTCCCAATAACAGTGTATCATCCCCAGCTCCCCCCCCCAATAACAGTGTATCATCCCCAGCCCCCCCCCCAATAACAGTGTATCATCCCCAGCTCCCCCACCCAATAACAATGTATCATCCTCAGCTCCCCCACCCAATAACAGTGTATCATCCCCAGCTCCCCCCCCAATAACAGTGTATCATCCCCAGCTCCCCCCACCCAATAACAATGTATCATCCTCAGCTCCCCCACCCAATAACAGTGTATCATCCCCAGCCCCCCCCAATAACAGTGTATCATCCCCAGCTTCCCCCACCCAATAACAGTGTATCATCCCCAGCCCACCCCCCAATAACAATGTATCATCCTCAGCTCCCCCACCCAATAACAGTGTATCATCCCCAGCTCCCCTCCCCAATAACAGTGTATCATCCCCAGCTCCCCCCCAATAACAATGTATCATCCCCAGCTCCCCCCCAATAACAATGTATCATCCTCAGCTCCCCCCTCCCCAATAAGTGTATCATCCCCAGCTTCCCCCTCCCCAATAACGGTGTATCATCCCCAGCCCCCCCCAATAACGGTGTATCATCCCCAGCTCCCCCCCCAATAACGGTGTATCATCCCCAGCTTACCACCCCAATAACAATGTATCGTCCCCAGCCGCCCCCCCCAATAAGTGTATCATCCCCAGCTCCCCCCCCAATAACAATGTATCATCCCCAGCTCCCCCCCAATAAGTTTATCATCCCCAGCTCCCCACCCAATAACAGTGTATCATCCCCAGCTCCCCCCCCATAACAATGTATCATCCCCAGCTCCCCCCCAATAAGTGTATCATCCCCAGCTCCCCCCCAATAACAGTGTATCATCCCCAGCTCCCCCCCAATAACAGTGTATCATCCCCAGCTCCCCCCCCAATAAGTGTATCATCCCTAGCCCCCCCAATAACAGTGTATCATCCCCAGCTCCCCCCCAATAACAGTGTATCATCCCCAGCTCCCCCCACAATAACAATGTATCATCCCCAGCTCCCCCCCAATAACAGTGTATCATCCCCAGCTCCCCCCCAATAACAATGTATCATCCCCAGCTCCCCCCCAATAAGTTTCATCCCCAGCTCCCCCCCAATAAGTATCATCCCCAGCTCCCCCCAATAAGTGTTTCATCCCCTGCTTCCCCCCCCCAATAACAGTGTATCATCCCCAGCTCCCCCCCATAACAATGTATCATCCCCAGCTCCCCCACAATAACAGTGTATCATCCCCAGCCCCCACCCCCAATAACAGTGTATCATCCCCAGCTCCCCCCCATAACAATGTATCATCCCCAGCTCCCCCACAATAACAGTGCATCATCCCCAGCTCCCCCCCCAATAAGTGTATCATCCCCAGCTCCCCCCCCCAATAACAGTGCATCATCCCCAGCTTACCCCCCCCAATAAGTTTATCATCCCCAGCTCCCCCCCAATAAGTTTATCATCCCCAGCCCCCCCCCCCAATAGCAGTGTATCATCCCCAGCCCCCCCCCCCAATAACGGTGTATCATCCCCAGCTTCCCCTCCCCAATAACAATGTATCATCCCCAGCTCCCCCCAATAAGTGTTTCATCCCCAGCTCTCCCCCCCCCCAATAAGTATCATCCCCAGCTCCCCCCAATAAGTGTTTCATCCCCAGCTTCCCCCTCCCCAATAACAGTGTATCATCCCCAGCTCCCCTCCCCAATAACAGTGTATCATCCCCAGCCCCCCCCCCCAATAACAGTGTATCATCCCCAGCTCTCCCCCCCAATAAGTATCATCCCCAGCTCCCCCCAATAAGTGTTTCATCCCCAGCTCTCCCCCCCAATAAGTATCATCCCCAGCTCCCCCCAATAAGTGTTTCATCCCCAGCTTCCCCCTCCCCAATAACAGTGTATCATCCCCAGCTCCCCCACCCAATAACAGTGTATCATCCTCAGCTCTCCCCCACCCAATAACAGTGTATCATCCCCAGCTCTCCCCCACCCAATAACAGTGTATCATCCCCAGCTCTCCCCCACCCAATAACAGTGTATCATCCCCAGCTCTCCCCCACCCAATAACAGTGTATCATCCCCAGCTCTCCCCCACCCAATAACAGTGTATCATCCCCAGCTCTCCCCCACCCAATAACAGTGTATCATCCCCAGCTCCCCCCAATAACAATGTATCATCCTCAGCCCCCCCCCCATAACAATGTATCATCCTCAGCTCCCCCCAATAACAATGTATCATCCTCAGCCCCCCCCAATAACAATGTATCATCCCCAGCTCCCCCCCAATAACAGTGTAACATCCTCAGCCCCCCCCCCCCAATAACAATGTATCATCCACAGCTCCCCCCCAATAACAATGTTCGGAGTGTGTATCCGGCTGATTGAGCGCTCCCAGGGTCACAAGGAATGATTATCCAAAAAAGGATTTTCTTCTTCAAAAGATTTATTCAAGTTCATAAATATATAAAACAGATATATAAAACAACGCGTTTCGGCTATTAAAATGAAAGATGTATAGCCTTCCTCAGGTCTAGTGTAAGAGAGTCAATAGTAGTGGTTATATAGTCACTACAAAAACCTACCAGCTGCATACCGGTGGGACCAGCTATCCACATTAGACCAGAATTGGTTGATAAGCCTTGGTACAAGATCTGCTAAAGGTGAGCAGTTCATTGTTCTTCTGTTCCCATATATATATTCAAATCTACACTTAGATCTGCGCATGTTTTTTGTTTCTCCCCCCACTAGACCTACAGCCTTGGGGTCGAATATATTGAATCCCCAATAACAATGTATCATCCCCAGCACCCCCCCCCCCAATAACAGTGTATCATCCCCAGCTTCCCCCCAATAACAGTTTATCATCCCCAGCTCCCCCCCCCAATAACAGTGCATCATCCCCAGCTCCCCCCCATAAGTGTATCATCCCCAGCCCCCCCCACTAACAGTGTATCAATCCGAACTCCCCCCCCAATAAGTGTATCATCCTCAGCTCCCCCCCCCCTCCAATAAGTGTATCATCCCCAGCTTCCCCCCCAATAAGTGTTTCATCCCCTGCTTCCCCTCCCCAATAAGTGTATCATCCCCAGCTTCCCCCCAATAAGTGTTTCATCCCCTGCTTCCCCTCCCCAATAAGTGTATCATCCCCAGCTTCCCCCAATAAGTGTTTCATCCTCAGCTTCCCCTTCCCAATAACAATGTATCATCCCCAGCTCCCCCACCCAATAACAGTGTATCATCCCCAGCTTCCCCCTCCCCAATAACAGTGTATCATTCCCAGCTCTCCCCCACCCAATAACAGTGTATCATCCCCAGCTCCCCCCCACCCAATAACAGTGTATCCTCCCAGCTCCCCCCCAATAACAATGTATCATCCTCAGCTCCCCCCGCCAATAAGTGTATCATCCTCAGCTCCCCCCCCAATAAGTGTATCATCCCCAGCTCCCCCCCAATAAGTTTCATCCCCAGCTCCCCCCAATAAGTGTATCATCCCCAGCTCCCCCCAATAAGTGTTTCATCCCCAGCTTCCCCTGCCCAATAACAATGTATCATCCCCAGCTCCCCCCCCAATAACAATGTATCATCCCCAGCTCCCCCACCCAATAACAGTGTATCGTCCTCAGCTCCCCGACCCAATAACAGTGTATCATCCCCAGCTGCCCCCACCCCAATAACAGTGTATCATCCCCAGCTCCCCCTCCCCAATAACAGTGTATCATCCCCAGCTCCCCCTCCCCAATAACAGTGTATCATCCCCAGCCCCCCCAATAACAGTGTATCATCCCCAGCCCCCCCAATAACAGTGTATCATCCCCAGCCCCCCCCAATAACAGTGTATCATCCCCTGCTCCCCCACCCAATAAGTGTATCATCCCCTGCTCCCCAACCCAATAAGTGTATCATCCCCAGCTCTCCCCCACACAATAACAGTGCATCATCCCCAGCTCCCCCCACCCAATAACAGTGTATCATCCCCAGCTCTCCCACCCAATAACAGTGTATCATCCCAGCTCCCCCACCCAATAACAGTGTATCATCCCCAGCTCCCCCACCCAATAACAGTGTATCATCCCCAGCTCCCCCCCCCAATAACAGTGTATCATCCCCAGCTCCCCCCCCAATAACAGTGCATCATCCCCAGCTCCCCTCCCCAATAACAGTGCATCATCCCCAGCCCCCCCCAATAACAGTGTATCATCCCCAGCTCCCCCCCAATAACAGTGTATCATCCCCAGCTCCCCCCCAATAAGTGTATCATCCCCAGCTCCCCCCCAATAACAGTGTATCATCCCCAGCTCCCCCCCAATAACAGTGTATCATCCCCAGCTCCCCCCCAATAACAGTGTATCATCCCCAGCTCCCCCCCAATAAGTGTATCATCCCCAGCTCCCCCCCAATAACAGTGTATCATCCCCAGCTCCCCCCCAATAACAGTGTATCATCCCCAGCTCCCCCAATAACAGTGCATCATCCCCAGCTCCCCCCATAACAGTGTGTTATCCACAGACAGGGCCGCAATCAGGCCTTACTGGCGCATGGTGCCCAGTGAGGAAAGGGGCTTGGTCTGGGCCCCAGGGGCAGGAGGTGGCCGCTCACTCACTAACTGAACGTGCTTCCTCAGACGCACATTCAGTTGAACTCTCTTGACATGCAGGACCCACTTCCTGCTCAGCAATATGGGGGCAGGATGGAGACATGTGGGGCCAGGATGGAGAGGACATGTGGGGCCAGGATGGAGAGGACATGTGGGGCCAGGATGCACATTCAGTTGAACTCTCTTGACATGCAGGACCCACTTCCTGCTCAGCAATATGGGGGCAGGATGGAGACATGTGGGGCCAGGATGGAGAGGACATGTGGGGCCAGGATGGAGAGGACATGTGGGGCCAGGATGGAGAGGACATGTGGGGCCAGGATGGAGAGGACATGTGGGGCCAGGATGAGAGGACATGTGGGGCCAGGATGGAGAGGACATGTGGGGCCAGGATGAGAGGACATGTGGGGCCAGGATGAGAGGACATGTGGGGCCAGGATGAGAGGACATGTGGGGCCAGGATGAGAGGACATGTGGGGCCAGGATGAGAGGACATGTGGGGCCAGGATGAGAGGACATGTGGGGCCAGGATGAGAGGACATGTGGGGCCAGGATGAGAGGACATGTGGGGCCAGGATGAGAGGACATGTGGGGCCAGGATGAGAGGACATGTGGGGCCAGGATGAGAGGACATGTGGGGCCAGGATGAGAGGACATGTGGGGCCAGGATGAGAGGACATGTGGGGCCAGGATGAGAGGACATGTGGGGCCAGGATGAGAGGACATGTGGGGCCAGGATGAGAGGACATGTGGGGCCAGGATGAGAGGACATGTGGGGCCAGGATGAGAGGACATGTGGGGCCAGGATGAGAGGACATGTGGGGCCAGGATGAGAGGACATGTGGGGCCAGGATGAGAGGACATGTGGGGCCAGGATGAGAGGACATGTGGGGCCAGGATGAGAGGACATGTGGGGCCAGGATGAGAGGACATGTGGGGCCAGGATGAGAGGACATGTGGGGCCAGGATGAGAGGACATGTGGGGCCAGGATGAGAGGACATGTGGGGCCAGGATGAGAGGACATGTGGGGCCAGGATGAGAGGACATGTGGGGCCAGGATGAGAGGACATGTGGGGCCAGGATGAGAGGACATGTGGGGCCAGGATGAGAGGACATGTGGGGCCAGGATGAGAGGACATGTGGGGCCAGGATGAGAGGACATGTGGGGCCAGGATGAGAGGACATGTGGGGCCAGGATGAGAGGACATGTGGGGCCAGGATGAGAGGACATGTGGGGCCAGGATGAGAGGACATGTGGGGCCAGGATGAGAGGACATGTGGGGCCAGGATGAGAGGACATGTGGGGCCAGGATGAGAGGACATGTGGGGCCAGGATGAGAGGACATGTGGGGCCAGGATGAGAGGACATGTGGGGCCAGGATGAGAGGACATGTGGGGCCAGGATGAGAGGACATGTGGGGCCAGGATGAGAGGACATGTGGGGCCAGGATGAGAGGACATATGTGGGGCCAGGATGAGAGGACATATGTGGGGCCAGGATGAGAGGACATATGTGGGGCCAGGATGAGAGGACATATGTGGGGCCAGGATGAGAGGACATATGTGGGGCCAGGATGAGAGGACATATGTGGGGCCAGGATGAGAGGACATATGTGGGGCCAGGATGAGAGGACATATGTGGGGCCAGGATGAGAGGACATATGTGGGGCCAGGATGAGAGGACATATGTGGGGCCAGGATGAGAGGACATATGTGGGGCCAGGATGAGAGGACATATGTGGGGCCAGGATGAGAGGACATATGTGGGGCCAGGATGAGAGGACATATGTGGGGCCAGGATGAGAGGACATATGTGGGGCCAGGATGAGAGGACATATGTGGGGCCAGGATGAGAGGACATATGTGGGGCCAGGATGAGAGGACATATGTGGGGCCAGGATGAGAGGACATATGTGGGGCCAGGATGAGAGGACATATGTGGGGCCAGGATGAGAGGACATATGTGGGGCCAGGATGAGAGGACATATGTGGGGCCAGGATGAGAGGACATATGTGGGGCCAGGATGAGAGGACATATGTGGGGCCAGGATGAGAGGACATATGTGGGGCCAGGATGAGAGGACATATGTGGGGCCAGGATGAGAGGACATATGTGGGGCCAGGATGAGAGGACATATGTGGGGCCAGGATGAGAGGACATATGTGGGGCCAGGATGAGAGGACATATGTGGGGCCAGGATGAGAGGACATATGTGGGGCCAGGATGAGAGGACATATGTGGGGCCAGGATGAGAGGACATATGTGGGGCCAGGATGAGAGGACATATGTGGGGCCAGGATGAGAGGACATATGTGGGGCCAGGATGAGAGGACATATGTGGGGCCAGGATGAGAGGACATATGTGGGGCCAGGATGAGAGGACATATGTGGGGCCAGGATGAGAGGACATATGTGGGGCCAGGATGAGAGGACATATGTGGGGCCAGGATGAGAGGACATATGTGGGGCCAGGATGAGAGGACATATGTGGGGCCAGGATGAGAGGACATATGTGGGGCCAGGATGAGAGGACATATGTGGGGCCAGGATGAGAGGACATATGTGGGGCCAGGATGAGAGGACATATGTGGGGCCAGGATGAGAGGACATATGTGGGGCCAGGATGAGAGGACATATGTGGGGCCAGGATGAGAGGACATATGTGGGGCCAGGATGAGAGGACATATGTGGGGCCAGGATGAGAGGACATATGTGGGGCCAGGATGAGAGGACATATGTGGGGCCAGGATGAGAGGACATATGTGGGGCCAGGATGAGAGGACATGTGGGGCCAGGATGAGAGGACATATGTGGGGCCAGGATGAGAGGACATATGTGGGGCCAGGATGAGAGGACATATGTGGGGCCAGGATGAGAGGACATATGTGGGGCCAGGATGAGAGGACATATGTGGGGCCAGGATGAGAGGACATATGTGGGGCCAGGATGAGAGGACATATGTGGGGCCAGGATGAGAGGACATATGTGGGGCCAGGATGAGAGGACATATGTGGGGCCAGGATGAGAGGACATATGTGGGGCCAGGATGAGAGGACATATGTGGGGCCAGGATGAGAGGACATATGTGGGGCCAGGATGAGAGGACATATGTGGGGCCAGGATGAGAGGACATATGTGGGGCCAGGATGAGAGGACATATGTGGGGCCAGGATGAGAGGACATATGTGGGGCCAGGATGAGAGGACATATGTGGGGCCAGGATGAGAGGACATATGTGGGGCCAGGATGAGAGGACATATGTGGGGCCAGGATGAGAGGACATATGTGGGGCCAGGATGAGAGGACATATGTGGGGCCAGGATGAGAGGACATATGTGGGGCCAGGATGAGAGGACATATGTGGGGCCAGGATGAGAGGACATATGTGGGGCCAGGATGAGAGGACATATGTGGGGCCAGGATGAGAGGACATATGTGGGGCCAGGATGAGAGGACATATGTGGGGCCAGGATGAGAGGACATATGTGGGGCCAGGATGAGAGGACATATGTGGGGCCAGGATGAGAGGACATATGTGGGGCCAGGATGAGAGGACATATGTGGGGCCAGGATGAGAGGACATATGTGGGGCCAGGATGAGAGGACATATGTGGGGCCAGGATGAGAGGACATATGTGGGGCCAGGATGAGAGGACATATGTGGGGCCAGGATGAGAGGACATATGTGGGGCCAGGATGAGAGGACATATGTGGGGCCAGGATGAGAGGACATATGTGGGGCCAGGATGAGAGGACATATGTGGGGCCAGGATGAGAGGACATATGTGGGGCCAGGATGAGAGGACATATGTGGGGCCAGGATGAGAGGACATATGTGGGGCCAGGATGAGAGGACATATGTGGGGCCAGGATGAGAGGACATATGTGGGGCCAGGATGAGAGGACATATGTGGGGCCAGGATGAGAGGACATATGTGGGGCCAGGATGAGAGGACATATGTGGGGCCAGGATGAGAGGACATATGTGGGGCCAGGATGAGAGGACATATGTGGGGCCAGGATGAGAGGACATATGTGGGGCCAGGATGAGAGGACATATGTGGGGCCAGGATGAGAGGACATATGTGGGGCCAGGATGAGAGGACATATGTGGGGCCAGGATGAGAGGACATATGTGGGGCCAGGATGAGAGGACATATGTGGGGCCAGGATGAGAGGACATATGTGGGGCCAGGATGAGAGGACATATGTGGGGCCAGGATGAGAGGACATATGTGGGGCCAGGATGAGAGGACATATGTGGGGCCAGGATGAGAGGACATATGTGGGGCCAGGATGAGAGGACATATGTGGGGCCAGGATGAGAGGACATATGTGGGGCCAGGATGAGAGGACATATGTGGGGCCAGGATGAGAGGACATATGTGGGGCCAGGATGAGAGGACATATGTGGGGCCAGGATGAGAGGACATATGTGGGGCCAGGATGAGAGGACATATGTGGGGCCAGGATGAGAGGACATATGTGGGGCCAGGATGAGAGGACATATGTGGGGCCAGGATGAGAGGACATATGTGGGGCCAGGATGAGAGGACATATGTGGGGCCAGGATGAGAGGACATATGTGGGGCCAGGATGAGAGGACATATGTGGGGCCAGGATGAGAGGACATATGTGGGGCCAGGATGAGAGGACATATGTGGGGCCAGGATGAGAGGACATATGTGGGGCCAGGATGAGAGGACATATGTGGGGCCAGGATGAGAGGACATATGTGGGGCCAGGATGAGAGGACATATGTGGGGCCAGGATGAGAGGACATATGTGGGGCCAGGATGAGAGGACATATGTGGGGCCAGGATGAGAGGACATATGTGGGGCCAGGATGAGAGGACATATGTGGGGCCAGGATGAGAGGACATATGTGGGGCCAGGATGAGAGGACATATGTGGGGCCAGGATGAGAGGACATATGTGGGGCCAGGATGAGAGGACATATGTGGGGCCAGGATGAGAGGACATATGTGGGGCCAGGATGAGAGGACATATGTGGGGCCAGGATGAGAGGACATATGTGGGGCCAGGATGAGAGGACATATGTGGGGCCAGGATGAGAGGACATATGTGGGGCCAGGATGAGAGGACATATGTGGGGCCAGGATGAGAGGACATATGTGGGGCCAGGATGAGAGGACATATGTGGGGCCAGGATGAGAGGACATATGTGGGGCCAGGATGAGAGGACATATGTGGGGCCAGGATGAGAGGACATATGTGGGGCCAGGATGAGAGGACATATGTGGGGCCAGGATGAGAGGACATATGTGGGGCCAGGATGAGAGGACATATGTGGGGCCAGGATGAGAGGACATATGTGGGGCCAGGATGAGAGGACATATGTGGGGCCAGGATGAGAGGACATATGTGGGGCCAGGATGAGAGGACATATGTGGGGCCAGGATGAGAGGACATATGTGGGGCCAGGATGAGAGGACATATGTGGGGCCAGGATGAGAGGACATATGTGGGGCCAGGATGAGAGGACATATGTGGGGCCAGGATGAGAGGACATATGTGGGGCCAGGATGAGAGGACATATGTGGGGCCAGGATGAGAGGACATATGTGGGGCCAGGATGAGAGGACATATGTGGGGCCAGGATGAGAGGACATATGTGGGGCCAGGATGAGAGGACATATGTGGGGCCAGGATGAGAGGACATATGTGGGGCCAGGATGAGAGGACATATGTGGGGCCAGGATGAGAGGACATATGTGGGGCCAGGATGAGAGGACATATGTGGGGCCAGGATGAGAGGACATATGTGGGGCCAGGATGAGAGGACATATGTGGGGCCAGGATGAGAGGACATATGTGGGGCCAGGATGAGAGGACATATGTGGGGCCAGGATGAGAGGACATATGTGGGGCCAGGATGAGAGGACATATGTGGGGCCAGGATGAGAGGACATATGTGGGGCCAGGATGAGAGGACATATGTGGGGCCAGGATGAGAGGACATATGTGGGGCCAGGATGAGAGGACATATGTGGGGCCAGGATGAGAGGACATATGTGGGGCCAGGATGAGAGGACATATGTGGGGCCAGGATGAGAGGACATATGTGGGGCCAGGATGAGAGGACATATGTGGGGCCAGGATGAGAGGACATATGTGGGGCCAGGATGAGAGGACATATGTGGGGCCAGGATGAGAGGACATATGTGGGGCCAGGATGAGAGGACATATGTGGGGCCAGGATGAGAGGACATATGTGGGGCCAGGATGAGAGGACATATGTGGGGCCAGGATGAGAGGACATATGTGGGGCCAGGATGAGAGGACATATGTGGGGCCAGGATGAGAGGACATATGTGGGGCCAGGATGAGAGGACATATGTGGGGCCAGGATGAGAGGACATATGTGGGGCCAGGATGAGAGGACATATGTGGGGCCAGGATGAGAGGACATATGTGGGGCCAGGATGAGAGGACATATGTGGGGCCAGGATGAGAGGACATATGTGGGGCCAGGATGAGAGGACATATGTGGGGCCAGGATGAGAGGACATATGTGGGGCCAGGATGAGAGGACATATGTGGGGCCAGGATGAGAGGACATATGTGGGGCCAGGATGAGAGGACATATGTGGGGCCAGGATGAGAGGACATATGTGGGGCCAGGATGAGAGGACATATGTGGGGCCAGGATGAGAGGACATATGTGGGGCCAGGATGAGAGGACATATGTGGGGCCAGGATGAGAGGACATATGTGGGGCCAGGATGAGAGGACATATGTGGGGCCAGGATGAGAGGACATATGTGGGGCCAGGATGAGAGGACATATGTGGGGCCAGGATGAGAGGACATATGTGGGGCCAGGATGAGAGGACATATGTGGGGCCAGGATGAGAGGACATATGTGGGGCCAGGATGAGAGGACATATGTGGGGCCAGGATGAGAGGACATATGTGGGGCCAGGATGAGAGGACATATGTGGGGCCAGGATGAGAGGACATATGTGGGGCCAGGATGAGAGGACATATGTGGGGCCAGGATGAGAGGACATATGTGGGGCCAGGATGAGAGGACATATGTGGGGCCAGGATGAGAGGACATATGTGGGGCCAGGATGAGAGGACATATGTGGGGCCAGGATGAGAGGACATATGTGGGGCCAGGATGAGAGGACATATGTGGGGCCAGGATGAGAGGACATATGTGGGGCCAGGATGAGAGGACATATGTGGGGCCAGGATGAGAGGACATATGTGGGGCCAGGATGAGAGGACATATGTGGGGCCAGGATGAGAGGACATATGTGGGGCCAGGATGAGAGGACATATGTGGGGCCAGGATGAGAGGACATATGTGGGGCCAGGATGAGAGGACATATGTGGGGCCAGGATGAGAGGACATATGTGGGGCCAGGATGAGAGGACATATGTGGGGCCAGGATGAGAGGACATATGTGGGGCCAGGATGAGAGGACATATGTGGGGCCAGGATGAGAGGACATATGTGGGGCCAGGATGAGAGGACATATGTGGGGCCAGGATGAGAGGACATATGTGGGGCCAGGATGAGAGGACATATGTGGGGCCAGGATGAGAGGACATATGTGGGGCCAGGATGAGAGGACATATGTGGGGCCAGGATGAGAGGACATATGTGGGGCCAGGATGAGAGGACATATGTGGGGCCAGGATGAGAGGACATATGTGGGGCCAGGATGAGAGGACATATGTGGGGCCAGGATGAGAGGACATATGTGGGGCCAGGATGAGAGGACATATGTGGGGCCAGGATGAGAGGACATATGTGGGGCCAGGATGAGAGGACATATGTGGGGCCAGGATGAGAGGACATATGTGGGGCCAGGATGAGAGGACATATGTGGGGCCAGGATGAGAGGACATATGTGGGGCCAGGATGAGAGGACATATGTGGGGCCAGGATGAGAGGACATATGTGGGGCCAGGATGAGAGGACATATGTGGGGCCAGGATGTGAGAGGACATATGTGGGGCCAGGATGAGAGGACATATGTGGGGCCAGGATGAGAGGACATATGTGGGGCCAGGATGAGAGGACATATGTGGGGCCAGGATGAGAGGACATATGTGGGGCCAGGATGAGAGGACATATGTGGGGCCAGGATGAGAGGACATATGTGGGGCCAGGATGAGAGGACATATGTGGGGCCAGGATGAGAGGACATATGTGGGGCCAGGATGAGAGGACATATGTGGGGCCAGGATGAGAGGACATATGTGGGGCCAGGATGAGAGGACATATGTGGGGCCAGGATGAGAGGACATATGTGGGGCCAGGATGAGAGGACATATGTGGGGCCAGGATGAGAGGACATATGTGGGGCCAGGATGAGAGGACATATGTGGGGCCAGGATGAGAGGACATATGTGGGGCCAGGATGAGAGGACATATGTGGGGCCAGGATGAGAGGACATATGTGGGGCCAGGATGAGAGGACATATGTGGGGCCAGGATGAGAGGACATATGTGGGGCCAGGATGAGAGGACATATGTGGGGCCAGGATGAGAGGACATATGTGGGGCCAGGATGAGAGGACATATGTGGGGCCAGGATGAGAGGACATATGTGGGGCCAGGATGAGAGGACATATGTGGGGCCAGGATGAGAGGACATATGTGGGGCCAGGATGAGAGGACATATGTGGGGCCAGGATGAGAGGACATATGTGGGGCCAGGATGAGAGGACATATGTGGGGCCAGGATGAGAGGACATATGTGGGGCCAGGATGAGAGGACATATGTGGGGCCAGGATGAGAGGACATATGTGGGGCCAGGATGAGAGGACATATGTGGGGCCAGGATGAGAGGACATATGTGGGGCCAGGATGAGAGGACATATGTGGGGCCAGGATGAGAGGACATATGTGGGGCCAGGATGAGAGGACATATGTGGGGCCAGGATGAGAGGACATATGTGGGGCCAGGATGAGAGGACATATGTGGGGCCAGGATGAGAGGACATATGTGGGGCCAGGATGAGAGGACATATGTGGGGCCAGGATGAGAGGACATATGTGGGGCCAGGATGAGAGGACATATGTGGGGCCAGGATGAGAGGACATATGTGGGGCCAGGATGAGAGGACATATGTGGGGCCAGGATGAGAGGACATATGTGGGGCCAGGATGAGAGGACATATGTGGGGCCAGGATGAGAGGACATATGTGGGGCCAGGATGAGAGGACATATGTGGGGCCAGGATGAGAGGACATATGTGGGGCCAGGATGAGAGGACATATGTGGGGCCAGGATGAGAGGACATATGTGGGGCCAGGATGAGAGGACATATGTGGGGCCAGGATGAGAGGACATATGTGGGGCCAGGATGAGAGGACATATGTGGGGCCAGGATGAGAGGACATATGTGGGGCCAGGATGAGAGGACATATGTGGGGCCAGGATGAGAGGACATATGTGGGGCCAGGATGAGAGGACATATGTGGGGCCAGGATGAGAGGACATATGTGGGGCCAGGATGAGAGGACATATGTGGGGCCAGGATGAGAGGACATATGTGGGGCCAGGATGAGAGGACATATGTGGGGCCAGGATGAGAGGACATATGTGGGGCCAGGATGAGAGGACATATGTGGGGCCAGGATGAGAGGACATATGTGGGGCCAGGATGAGAGGACATATGTGGGGCCAGGATGAGAGGACATATGTGGGGCCAGGATGAGAGGACATATGTGGGGCCAGGATGAGAGGACATATGTGGGGCCAGGATGAGAGGACATATGTGGGGCCAGGATGAGAGGACATATGTGGGGCCAGGATGAGAGGACATATGTGGGGCCAGGATGAGAGGACATATGTGGGGCCAGGATGAGAGGACATATGTGGGGCCAGGATGAGAGGACATATGTGGGGCCAGGATGAGAGGACATATGTGGGGCCAGGATGAGAGGACATATGTGGGGCCAGGATGAGAGGACATATGTGGGGCCAGGATGAGAGGACATATGTGGGGCCAGGATGAGAGGACATATGTGGGGCCAGGATGAGAGGACATATGTGGGGCCAGGATGAGAGGACATATGTGGGGCCAGGATGAGAGGACATATGTGGGGCCAGGATGAGAGGACATATGTGGGGCCAGGATGAGAGGACATATGTGGGGCCAGGATGAGAGGACATATGTGGGGCCAGGATGAGAGGACATATGTGGGGCCAGGATGAGAGGACATATGTGGGGCCAGGATGAGAGGACATATGTGGGGCCAGGATGAGAGGACATATGTGGGGCCAGGATGAGAGGACATATGTGGGGCCAGGATGAGAGGACATATGTGGGGCCAGGATGAGAGGACATATGTGGGGCCAGGATGAGAGGACATATGTGGGGCCAGGATGAGAGGACATATGTGGGGCCAGGATGAGAGGACATATGTGGGGCCAGGATGAGAGGACATATGTGGGGCCAGGATGAGAGGACATATGTGGGGCCAGGATGAGAGGACATATGTGGGGCCAGGATGAGAGGACATATGTGGGGCCAGGATGAGAGGACATATGTGGGGCCAGGATGAGAGGACATATGTGGGGCCAGGATGAGAGGACATATGTGGGGCCAGGATGAGAGGACATATGTGGGGCCAGGATGAGAGGACATATGTGGGGCCAGGATGAGAGGACATATGTGGGGCCAGGATGAGAGGACATATGTGGGGCCAGGATGAGAGGACATATGTGGGGCCAGGATGAGAGGACATATGTGGGGCCAGGATGAGAGGACATATGTGGGGCCAGGATGAGAGGACATATGTGGGGCCAGGATGAGAGGACATATGTGGGGCCAGGATGAGAGGACATATGTGGGGCCAGGATGAGAGGACATATGTGGGGCCAGGATGAGAGGACATATGTGGGGCCAGGATGAGAGGACATATGTGGGGCCAGGATGAGAGGACATATGTGGGGCCAGGATGAGAGGACATATGTGGGGCCAGGATGAGAGGACATATGTGGGGCCAGGATGAGAGGACATATGTGGGGCCAGGATGAGAGGACATATATGGGGGCAGGATGGAGACATGTGTGGGCATGATGAAGACGTGGGGCCAGGAAGAGATGACATATGGAGGAGCATGATGGAGACGTGTGGCCAGGGTGAGAGGAAATACATGGGGCATGATGGAAACGTGGGGTCACTATGGTGATCACTGTATTACCTGTACACTTACACTATACACTTTATACTATGTACATAGCTCCTGTGTATTATAGGACTTATGATAATAGTATTTTGTTTTTTTTATTAATGATCAGTATTTTAGCATTGTCACTATGTGGTGGTATTATGTGGTCCAGTCATGGTATGGCGGTATTTGTCCCTTGTATGTGGTATTATTCTGTCACTATGTGGTGGTAATATGTGGTCTGGTCACAGTGTGGTGGTATTTGTGTCTTGTATGTGGTATTATTCAGTCACTATATAGTGGTAATATGTGATCTGGTCATGGTTTGGTGGTGTTTGTCCCTTGTATGTGGTATTATTCGGTCACTATGTGGTCTGGTCATGGGGTGGCGGTATTTGTCCCTTGTATGTGGTATTATTTGGTCACTGTGTGTTGGTAGTATGTGGTATGGTCATGGTGTGGCAGTATTTCTCCCTTGTATGTGGTATTATTCGATCACTGTGGTCTGGTCATGGTGTGACGGTATTTATCCCATGTATGTGGTATTATTCGGTCACTATGTGGTGGTAATATGTGGTGTGGTCATGGTGTGGCGGTATTTGTCCCTGTGGTCATGGTGTGGTATTATTTGGTCACTACATAGTGGTAATATGTAGTCTGGTCATGGAGTGGCAGTATTTGTTCCTTGTATGTGGTATTATTCGATCACTTTGTGGTGGTAATATGTGGTCTGGTCATAGTGTGATGGTATTATTCGGTCACTATGTGGTGATATGTGATCTAGCCATGGTATGCTGGTATTTGTCTCTTGTATGTGGTATTATTGATCATTTAAAAAAATGTATGTGACACATTCCCTTAAAAAAAATATACATACATGCATGCATGCATGCATACATACATACATACATACATACATACATACATACATACATACATACATACATCTAAAGATTATTGGATATTTTAAGAAATGTTTAAAATGTTTAATAGGTTAGAGTAGGGTCCGGCCAGAAGAGTCTCCTTGTCGTGGTGGCTGAAAAATCTTTTGGCCGAAACAAAAGCTGCATCTATGTACAGGTGTATCTCACTAAATTAGAATATCATCAAAGTTAATTTATTTCAGTTCTTCAATACAAAAAGTGAAACTCCTATATTATATAGAGTCATTACACACAGAGGGATCTATTATATAGAGTCATTACACACAGAGGGATCTATTATATAGAGTCATTACACACAGAGTGATCTATTTCACGTGTTTATTTCTGTTAATGTTGATGATTATGGCTTACAGCCAATGACAACACACAAGTCATTATCTCAGTAAATTAGAATACTTTATAACAACAGCTTGAAAAATGAATTTAAAATCCGGATTGTTCCCCTACTGAAATGTATGTTCAGTAAATGCCCTCAATACTTGGTCGGGGCTCCTTCTGCATCAATTACTGCATCAATGTATTGAAGAACTGAAAAAAAAAACAACTTTTTGATGGTATTCTAATTTAGCGAGAGATGCACCTGTGTGTGATATGGTTCGATGGGAACTGTTAATATGTGATTAGTGAGGTCGTGGTGCAGAAGTGGAGTTTTTTTAAAGAGTGGGCAGTGGGATTGTGGAAGGTTTGAGGGTGGAGGCGGAGCTTGGGTGGAGTCTCAAGGGGGCCCGAAAATTTTGACAGTATGGGGCCCTGAAATTCCTGTTGGCAGCCCTGTCCACAGATCCCCCATAACAGCAGCATCCACAGATCCACCCCCCCCCATAGTGATGTTTCCTCCACAGTCCCTCGTACCCCCCCCCCCATAGCGGTGCGTCACCCACCGATCCCCCATAGCGGTGCGTCACCCACCGATCCCCCCCTAATACCAGGCATCGCTGTCCTTTTCTTGCACCTAGTCCTGCACATGGATCGGCAGAGGGAGCGCAGCTCCGGGATCTGTAATGGCAGCTGGTGACAGACGCCCCCTGAAGTTTCCATCATCCGTTTATACTCTGAGGTCCCGACAGTCCAAATATTTCCAGGATCAGGGCGGTGTAGTGACCGCGGGGAGACGGAGCACCGACGTTTCTCTGAGTTGGAGGAGACGGAGGCGGCCGAAATCTCACTGTGAAAGGAGTTGGGTGAATTTAGAAAGTCCTGGCTTCTTACTCTCAGAAACAGCGCCACTCTTGTATACAGGTCGTGTCTGGTATTGCAGCTGAGCCTCATTCGAGTGAATACTGCAATACCAGGCGCAGTCTATGGACAGACATGGTGCTGTTACCAAAAAAAATCCTTTTTTTTTTAAATAAAAAAAATCCTAAACACCCCCTTTAACGTATTCTCTGAATATTTTATCCAGGATTGTGTAAAAACAGACCAAAAACCCAGACACCATGCCACACTTGTCAGTGGGTTGTGTCAGGTACTGCAGCCCATGTGTGTATTAAAGTTCAGCTCCGCTGCAGTACCACTCACTGCCTGTGGATGGGTGTGGCGCTGTTTATGAAATAGCTATGTTTTGTAGGCAATGTCCATCCAAGACTGTACGGTCACAGGAAGCTTTAGTCACGGACGATGACTTTTCTATATGGAGGATGATATGATCAGGGGCTTATAATCCCAGGAGGAATAATTGCAGTAAATTCTATATATTTTTTGTCTAGTAAATTCAGGGAGTATTTCCTATGAAGACTGCGGCACGTGAATGGCGGCACTACCACGGGGCGGCGTCATCAGGACGGACGAGAAGAGCCAGATCTGCTGATCGGTGGTGACAAGTCCCGGCAGTGATCACCCACGTGAGTCACAATAGACCATCTCCACCCAGGAACAATTTCCGCAGCACATTGAATTGATGATGGCTGTGTAGGTGAGGGCCGGGGCCGGGGCTGGGGCCTGGGATAGGCCTGGGACTGGGGCTGGGGCTGAGGTTGGGTACGGGGCCGGGGTCACTGCACAGCCGCCACTAGGGCAGAAACCTGTCACAGGCGGAGCAGATACTGTGTCCTTATAAAATGGGAACGATTATTGCTCAAGAGAAATTCAGCTCTGCTACATCTGCATGTACTGAACATATAGAATATGGGGGAAAAGGCAGTACAGACAGCGGAGAGGGGGCACTCATACAGGTGGGCCACAAAACCAGTCCAACAGGTGTGGTCAGAGCTCAGCTTACAGTCTACCAGAGCAACCAGTCACTGCGTATTAGGGACTATGTGACTGGGGCACTATATATGGGGGCACACTCTGGCTGGGGCACTGTATATGGGGGCACTCTCTGACTAGGGCACTGTATATGGGGATACACTAAACATAAGTGTGTGGGGGGCTGGGGTAACACCGTGGAAGAAACGTCTGGTCAGGAGGGTAGGTGGGTGGATAACGCTGAGGGTCTCGCTGCTTGCACCCCCTGCAGGAGATGCCGTCCTCTGCTGCTCCTGATCGCTTGTCACATAAAGTACAGAACATTTATAGAACATTTAGCGTTTTACTTTTTGCTCAACTTTGACAGTGTAGGAATCTCCGCAGCGAGGAGCGATCTCCGGAGCAGGGTCCAGCTCGCCGCCTTCTTCTAGCTCCTGTGACTTTACTCCATTCTCTTTCTTCACTTCTGGAAAAGATTGAATTCCAGTCCTAGAAGTAAGAAGAGCAGATGCCACCCAGGGGACACTGGAGGTTCAGTAACGCACCAGTCGCCGGATGTGGCTGCCTCACTCCGCCAAAGATGTCTGTGCAAATCGCATCAGCCGGCGGCCGGGAGGTTTACAGGGCTGGTGCCATTATTATACAGGAGGAATGGAAAAGGACACAAGTCCTCATAACAGTGCGTCCTCCCCAGATCCCCCATAACAGTGCGTCCTCCCCGGGTGCCCCCCGGAGCGCTGCGTCCTCGTCTTCCCCGGGTGCCCCCCGGAGCGCTGCGTCCTCGTCCTCCCCGGGTGCCCCCCGGAGCGCTGCGTCCTCGTCCTCCCCGGGTGCCCCCCGGAGCGCTGCGTCCTCGTCCTCCCCGGGTGCCCCCCGGAGCGCTGCGTCCTCGTCCTCCCCGGGTGCCCCCCGGAGCGCTGCGTCCTCGTCCTCCCCGGGTGCCCCCCGGAGCGCTGCGTCCTCGTCCTCCCCGGGTGCCCCCCGGAGCGCTGCGTCCTCGTCCTCTCCGGGTGCCCCCCGGAGCGCTGCGTCCTCGTCCTCGTCCTCCCCGGGTGCCCCCCGGAGCGCTGCGTCCTCGTCCTCCCCGGGTGCCCCCCGGAGCGCTGCGTCCTCGTCCTCCCCGGGTGCCCCCCGGAGCGCTGCGTCCTCGTCATCCACAGATAGTAACGTCCTGGCGTGATTGTTTAGGTAAATGGCTGCAGCAGCTCAGTGATTGTTCTTCGTCTTTCACCACAGCACGGCTGTAATGTGTGAACGGAGCCAGAAGGCAGAAGCATAGCAGAGCCGAGGTCGTACTCGCTGTTTTGTTTTTTTTTAAGCCTCTTGGCAGAATGTAAATTATACGGAGTTTTCCACCTTGTTAATCTCAGTCTCATAGACTATTTATACTTTATTATATGTTTTTTCCTCATTTGTTGCTCGTCCTCCGACTGTTGTTGATTCTTAGTTTCATCCCTTTAAAAAGTTTTTGCATTGAATATCCGAGGCTTTACCTGGAATTAAAGCGTTTTCCAGCCCGGACCTATGATTGTCCGCAGCGCTGGTAGCTGAATGCTGTAGTTTATTCCATGGTTATTACGGGGCGTTCACTTCATACAGTTTTATACTTTTATTCCATCTGATAATCCGTAATTTTAAAATAAAATGTGGATTAAAGGAATTGTGAACCCTCCATGAGTTGACGTCTCGGGGTTCTGTGCATTTTGGGGTCTCTCGTCCCTTTGAACAAGTTCAGCTACAACTTCTACAACGTCTTGGATGATGAGTGTTGTCATGTGTCGCTTGGGATTAATCCCTCACAATTGTCCCGGGAGCCGCAGGTCAGACAGCGAGATCCCACATAATCGGCGTCTTCTGATCTGATAATCGCTCTCATTATCTTGTCTCTGCTCTTTTCCTTCCATCAAAAGAAAACTTTTCCTTTTTTTTTTACATTTTTATTTCCTTACCAACCTCAAACTCCCCACACTCATCCCTTAAATACTCTGTGCTGCTGGGAACTTTGCTCCTCTCCTCTCAGGCCTCTCATTATTATCTAATTTACCTCCCTGACATCTGCACACTATTTTCCTTAAATACTCTGTGCTGCTAGACCATTTGCTGTCAGCTCGCTGCCCCATACCAGATCCGAGCACTCCTCTGTGTTTCCAGTATACACTGCCCCTATATAGGTCGCCGATTCCTACAGCTCCTGAAATACTTTGTTCTGCTGTTTCCACAGTCTTTCACTCTCCCACTGTTCTCATTTCACACCTTGGAGTTGGAAACTTTCCCTCCTCTAAAATAATTACAGCAGTGTGCAGGTCACCTTCTTTCCACTGGATTAACACACTCCTCCTGAAATGCTCTGTGCTGCTTGAGACGTTATCCATTTTCCCAATTCACAGCCTTTTCTTAAAATCCTCATACAACATGCAGCTTTGGATTTTGTGGGGCATTGTATGGCGGCATTTTACGGCCCTGTTTTAGTATTGAGGCAGTATTTTGTGCACTATATGGCAGTATTATTTAGGTATTTTATAGCCATTTTATTTGGATATTGTGGTGGTCCTTTGTGCAGTATATGGCAGTATTATTTAGGCACTATGCAGCTCTGTACCTCATACAACATGCAGCTCTGGACTCCGGACGGGTCTGCGCTTGCCACAAAATGTTGGATAATGTATGTTAGTTTTATAAAGCCATTTTATGGCGGTATTATTTAGTCATTTTATGGTTCTGTTTGAGTTTTGTGAGTCATTGTATGGCGTTATTATTTAGGAAATACATAGCCCTGTTTTTGTATTGTGACACTATTTTGTGCATTATATGGCAGTATTATTTAGGCACCATATAGCCCTTTTATATGGTTATTGCAGTAGTCTTTTGTGCAGTATATGGCAGCATTATTTTGGTATTATATAAGATAACTATGTTGATAATAAATTGGGTATTGTGGCATTATTTAGAGCATTATATGGGTATCATAAGATGGTATTTTGTGCATTACATGGCGGTACTACTTAGGCACTATGTAGCTTGTATATTGTGGCTGCAGCATTTTATGGCAATATTTTGTGCATTGTATAGCTGTATAATTTAGACACCATATAGCCCTTTTGTTGGGTTATTGCGGTAGCCTTTTGTGCACTGTATGGAGGTATTATTAGGTATTCTACGGCATAGTTATTTTGGTATTGTCATTGTATGAGTATCGCAAGGTGGTATTTTGTGCATTATATGGCGGTGTTATTTAGGCTCTATGTAGCTTTTCTAGCAGAGCCAGGTAGGACAGTGTTAAATCCTAGCACTGCAGGTCTTAATTAAATGCACCTGACTCACTTTGCCTAAGAACCAGGAAATGGGTTCACCTTGTGTCAATCTGCTGGATGAAGCAGAGTCGAGTGTGCTGCTGGTGAGTGAGGAGTCAAGATGTGAGCTGTAGCTGGAAGAGAGACTGCATGGGTCAGCTAGGAAAGCTGAGCAGTCTGTGTGTGGAAGCTGCAGCATGCTAAGTGTGAACTGTGCCTGGAGTTGAACACTTCTGTTTAGTGCTGGAAGCTGCTGGAGCTCAGGCTGAAGGGGAAACCAGGACTGGTGGGGTTGTGGCTTTTCTGTGTATGAAGTTTTCTCCCAGAAAAAGGACAAATCTTTTCGGGTGAGCCCGCACTGACATATATGTGTCTGCTGAATCAATTGATTATTTGCTTTGATACCTTTGTGCCCAGAAGAGGTTGTTTTTTGGTTTTGAATCTCTTGGAGTTTTATTAAAGCAAAAAAACTGCACCTGTTTGGATCAAACGCACTGCCTGTGTGAACGCTACCTAATGCCGACCTGAGAGCGTGGATCCCTACACTGTGTTGTTGTGGCAGTATTTTTTTACATTGTCTTTAGCCCTGCTATTGAGGTGTTATGGCAAAATGTTATCATGTTTCTGACAGTATTATTGTGGCAACATTTTTTTTACCACTGTGATTTGAGTATTGTGGTGATATTGCTTTAAGCATTGTATCATTATTGTATATAATTCGTTGTATGGATCTATTATTTAGTCACTGTACTGTATAGCCTGTTATTTGGGTGTGGCGGTATTATTTAGGTACCATATACCTTGGTTATTTTGCTAACGGGGCAGTGGTTTGCATGCTAAATTGCCGTAGTATTTAGACACCGTATCCCTGTAATTTGTGTATTATATCGGTATTTATTGCATTATATGATAGTACTATTGAGGCTCTGTACAACGGTTATCTGATATTGTGGTGCATTACGTTGAGTGTTGTAGGAGTATTGTAACAGTATTTTGTGCACTGTATGACTTTTTAGATATTACAAATTTCAATCAAAATTATTCGACATCACTGCACATTTGGTTTATTAGCAGTTTACAAACTTTCTGTTTGCAATAAACCAATGAAACAAGAACAATGTAAATTGCTGGACAACGAATATAACAAGTGGTTTCCCAAATTCACCACGATATGCCACCTATACTGACTCCTGCAGCCTCTGATAGTTCACCCCTTCATAATATGCACTTTTAATACTTAGTTGAGCCCTTCTGGCTGTTATGACCTGCTGCAAGCATGATGAATCTCAGCCCATTCCACCTGGGCTGTGGCTTCCAGCTTACTAATATTCTTGGGTTTGTTGCAACCACCTTTTCACATCTCACCAAAGATTTTCTATGGGGTTCAAGGCAAGCGTCTCTGACGACTCCAGAATCTTTCGGGACTTCTGAAAACAAAACTTGGTGGCATTTGAGGTTGGGATCATTGTCCTGTTGCCAAGCTTAATGACGCTCAAACCTACACTTCCTCACAGAAGGCAATATGTTTTCTCCAAGGATTCTCTGAGACTTGACTTCATCTTGCCATTATGACAATAGACATCACCAAACCCCTGCCATACTTCACTATAGATATCACAGAGCCCCCACCATGCTTCACTATAGATATCACAGTGCCCCCACCATACATCACTGTAGGCATCACTGAGCTACCACCATGCTTCACTGCAGGCATTATTGAGCCCCCGCCGTGCTTTACTGTAGGCATCACGGAGCCCCCGCCGTGCTTCACTGTAGGCATCACGGAGCCCCCGCCGTGCTTCACTGTAGGCATCACGGAGCCCCCGCCGTGCTTCACTGTAGGCATCACGGAGCCCCCGCCTTGCTTCACTGTAGGCATCACGTTCTTGCAACATATACTTCATTCTCCCTCCTCCATACATACCTCTGATCCAGAGGCCTGAAAAGTTCTACTTTTGTTCCATCGTTCCACAGAACAGAATCACAGAACTTCTGAGGCTATTTTTATGGTTTTGAGCTTATTGGAGCCGACTGTCCTAGCGCTTTTGGGTCAGTAGAGGTTTACACCTCCTATGGAGACCTTCAGTGTTTAGTCTGTATATAGACTATATAATTTGAGTATTGTGGCGTTTTTTGTGCTTTGTATGATAGTAATATTTGGTCCTATGCAGCCCTGTAATTTGAGTATGTTAAGTCATTTTTGCGCACTGTATGGCAGTAATAATCATTTACTATCTGGCTCTGTAAGAATCACATTATGCTGTCATTATTTAGTGCATTGTATGGTGGTATTATATAGGATGGCTTTGTAAGTTAGATATTGCAGTGGTATGTTGTGCCTTGTATGGCAATATTTAGCCACTGAAAACAAAGTGTTGCCTGGGGGCCACTACAGATCCTGATGTGGCCCTAAATAATGTGTACGATACTACACCGGTGGCATCAATGCTTCTTACGAGGCTAAAATAGTTAATCCGATAGAACATTTCATGGGTTTTGTTCTCAAGTAATATTCTCTTCTATTGCAATTTGCACAAAGTCGCAGGATAATCCCCATTATAAGGAGCCACAGGAATGGGAGTTTTGCTCAGATGCTCCGACACTTACACATTCCTGGTGTCCTTTGAAACCAAATGTGTGTAGCACAAGGTTCGTCACAATAACGGCTCAGAGACTGCGATGTAAATACCGAAGGAGAATGTCGCAGGATCTAACCTGGAAATGTACGTTCTGGAGTCGTCTTGTTGCATAAAGACTTTTACTGATTTCTAAATAGTCATTTAAATTCCCTTATTTCATATTAAAGCTAAAATCTCCCTTTATAGACGTCCTGTAAAATGTCAATATTCTGTTCGCCTGCGACCACCACTAGAGGGCGCTTGTAAGTCCTGCCAATGTAATTTCCCTTTAACATTGAGTCATAGGATTGTGTCATTTTCTCCATACTGATGGTTTCCACAACAGAGCAATGAACAGATCACAGAACCTCCTGCATAGTCAGAAAGTAGGAGTAAGGCTATATTCACATGTCGTCTTTTTTGATGCGAAAAACGCAGCGTTTTACTGCATAAGAGAAACCCAGCAAAGGGAATGAGATTTCTGAAATATTTAGGCACACGCTGCTTTATTTGTTCCTTGCAGATTTGAAGCAATTTCAAATCTCCAGCATGTTAATTTTTCCAGCATTTTTGCATCAATTTTCACCCATTTTAATGAATGGTTAAAAAGCGTGCAAAAAAAAGTTTCAAAAAGGCATGTATTTTACGCAGCCTTTTTCCTGGCAACCCATCAGGAATTGTAGCAGATTTTTCCACTACAAATCCTGAATGTGCACATACCCTAAGGCTGTGTTCACATGCAGCATATTTGTAGAATTATTTTTTTTCATTCAATATCAAAGCTGCATCGGCAAAAGCTCTGAGAATTCAGAGACCTCATGCAGACGCTTGGTGCTCTTTTCTGACTGAATTTGAAAACTGCAGCATTTTTTAAATCTACAGTATGTCGATTTTTTTTTTTTTTTTTTTCAGCATTTTTGCAACGTTTTTTTCACTTGTAGAAAGCAATGAGAAAATGAAGAAAACAAAAAAAAAAGCTACAAAAAATGCAACAAATGTTTTTGTTCCGTTTTGAGTATGTGCACATGTCAAGTACTTGGTGCAGAAATTTCTGCATCTCTCGGCAGGAAAAACGCTGCATAAAATAGTCCCGTGTTTGATGCCTTTTTTGATACGTTTTTTTACACTTGTTTTTGGTGCAGAGTTTTCCCCACTCATTAGTACGGGTGAAATCTGCAGCAAAAACACTGAAAGAATTGACACTGCAGATTTATATCTGCAAGTCACAAGTGTGCACAAGACTTCAGGATTCTCCGTCACTTTGCTGGCATCAGGAAACCCTTCAAGGTTTGTGAAAAATCTGCACTGACTTAATTAAACACTGACTGCATCCAAAAAAACGCTGCAAAAAACTTTGAAAAGCTGAAGTTTTGAACGCAGTGATTTTACTGCTAAGAAAGCAGGTTTTGGCTGCAGAAAAAAAAAACGGTATTTGTGAACATTTTCTAAGTGCTCACTTTCCCTACAGCTCCCCCGCAGGGGAAATGAGGCATTACACCGTTCCTGTTTATGTAATGCATGGACAATCCGGATCGACCAGAGTGAGAGACCATCTTTAATGCCCCTTCCTCTCTGGGTCCTGCATGTAGGATCCCCTTCGATAGATTTTTTTGCACTTGGGATTTCTTTCCTAGACGACTCCTTTACCGTATGAGCGCCCCCCCCCCGCTGCTCAGACTTACGGAGGAGCGGCAGCTCAATAGACTATTGTTGCTGACATATTTAAATAATTACCAATCAGCGAGCCCCCGTATTCTGCCCTCAAACGCTTCCGAGCCCAATCCTAAGCATTTCTGAAGCCGTGCCAAGCTGGGAACACAAAGCCTCCCATTCATTACGGGAATTGTTCTTCTGAGCGCCGTCGTCTGGTAACATGTTACTTATTGACTTTGCAAAAACTGATGAAATTAAAAAAATTCACCTTTTTTTTTTTTTTTTTTTTCTTTTCTTGCAATGAAAAAAACCTAAAACTCAAAAAATAAAAAAAACATAATGAGAAATGGATTTGGGTCTGGTTATTTCTATTATTTCGGCACAAGGAGCGTAGATACCATAGAGGTTGACAATGAGGACCTTGGACAAAGTAGACCCAGCCGTGGATTTTTGGATCCAGAACTTGGCCATCACGAATGAGTTTTGTTATTTTTCGGCCAGGGATCAGCTATCTTATCTGGATTCCTGTCCCAGCACTTTTATTGTTGATTTTCTACCACTCGGCTATGTCAGGTATGTGCAGCCAATAACACCCACAGCTAATTAAAATCCTCCCCCCAACATGCTGAACTAATGAAGCCTTCAATCATGGCCCCCACCCCCAAAGAAGAAAAAATACCCAGTCAGCTACTCCGTCCTCTAATGCCCTTTAACTGGCCCATATTGGATATTTTTCAGCAGATCACTTTATGGTTATAGAGTTTATCCAAAGGGGATCATGTATTTGCTAAATTCTGCTTGCTGTAGAGATAAGCGGCGATGAAGACGACAGAAAACCACTTATCTCCTATGATAATGTATGTAAAGTGCTGTATAAGTGCGTAAAATTAAATAAAAGTGGCATCATTGTGCGAGTACCATTCACTACATTCACTAATATTAAAATGGCGTTATCTAATGACTCTGCCATAGTCTATGCAGCCCACAAAATTGCCACAAGGCGGCGCTGTGCAGATTGTAATCATAGAAGTTGCTGCTCCCCATGGGGTTAATAATGTGACTTTCCTATATAGTTGTAGACTCTGAAGAAAATTTACAAACTCCAGGAAAATGTTACCCTGGATTGTACTCCAACCCAACACCAGGGGGCGCACAGCAGCCTATTGCAATCAGACTGTATGCAGTGAGCTCCCCCTAATGGTGACTGCAGGCGGACAGAATATTATCATGGGATCCTTTGTGCAGGGGATTTAAGGCTTCCTCTGTCTGAATAAATGAGCTCCAGCACTGGATTTGGGGCCTGAAAACTTTGGTGAAAGGGTGGACATAACCTTTAAGAAATAAGAACTAAGTAATCTGCCTTAGGCCACGTCCCCACTATCAGTGTTCGGTCAGTATTTTTTCTCAGGAGTGGGAGCCAAAACCAGGAGTGGGTGATAAATGCAGAATTGGTGACTTGTTTCTATTATACATTTTCTCTGATTGTTCCTCACCTGGTTTTGGCTCCCACTCCTGAGAAAAATACTGACCAAATACTGATAGTGGGGCCGTGGCCTTAGACAAAGAAACTACAAGGAGGTTGTAGAACATCATCTGCAATATATTTGCTACAAAGTTGTCATACGAGTGTAAAAATAAGTCGCAAGTGCTCCAAAAAGTTAAGAGAAGAGATACAAGTTCAGCACTGAACAACCCCGGCTAAATCAATTCAGACCCAATGGAAAATGATGACAGGCTTGTGTTGTAACATTTTATGTCAAGTGACCGCTGCAGCCAATCAAATTTTTCAATACATCATTCTTATTTGTGTTGTTGCAAACGGCAGAAAGTTTGTAAATATCGGAGGCGATTTCACATACAAGCTGATGCGTCCTTTAAACAAAGTTGCAATATATTAATCAAATATTCTAATTAACCTCTAATTAACCTGAGTCGCGCGCGTTATTCCTGCTCCATAATTACAGACGTTGCTGAGGCTTCAGGATTATTCCATCCTCAGGGATGTAACTTATTTTATCCTCTTGGTCCTCGGTTTATGAATCTAAATAATTAAGTTCTCTGACGATATTTTAGTTTTCAATGTAAATTATGTATCATTCCGATAAGGAAGATGTTATTCCTGGAGGAGGAATATGTGGGATATAGGGGAAAGGAGGAACAGGCTTGTGTGTGGTCGTGGTGGCCCCATCCTTCTGGAGGTTGTAGTGGCCCCCGTCGTTCAGCGGGTCGTTGTGGCCCCCGTCGTTCAGCGGGTCGTTGTGGCCCCCGTCGTTCAGCGGGTCGTTGTGGCCCCCGTCGTTCAGCGGGTCCTGGTGGCTCATCCATTTTCATGACTCGCGTACATTTATTGCTTCTTTGGAATGGGCCACTTCCCTCTTGCGCCCCCTATTGGAGCTGTGTGGCTCTACCTATGGTATGCATGCCCTGGAACATAAGTGTCTATCGTTTTTACAACCAGAATATTGAATTCTGTGCTTAGTTTCCCCCATTTGACTTCCACAAATGAAGAAAAAATCAAGTGCAAATGAACCTGTACTTGGCATCAGGGCAGGAGTCCAAATCGGCAGAGTAAAGTGGGTGAAAGTCAGTAGTGATGAATCTATTACATGTATAAAACGGACATTTCTTCTTCCCCCTCCCAGAAATGTCCTATGTGGGGTGGTATTATGTTCCTACATATTTCAGGACATTTACAACCTCTGGCCTCTGTCCCAGAATCAAGCTTGGAGGGAGGAAAGTGAATATATTCGTGGTGATCAGATGCAATCCTGACTTGCCCAATGCCGACCTGCCAGTGTGCGCTGACAGGCAGAAACTTCTTCCAGATTTGGAAGGACATATGGGGTCTGGGTCTGAAGAACGTGTCCCAAATGATACCTGAGGTTCTCCTCCATTCCTGGTGGTGGATGCCCGTGAGAAATGTTATTCTAGTTCTGCGCCATACTGACTCACCGCAGTGTGATGTATTAGTAGTAATATATGCAGTCAACTTTCCCCCGGGCCTCAGAGACTGACTTATTCCGAAATGCTGGATATATTTGTCTCTGTGCTACTACAGGACACCTGAAAATCAAAGTCGTTCCCTATGACGAATCGTTTTGTATATACACATCAGATTGTGTTTTACGTTAATATTAGTCTTATTCATTGTGTTTAAATCAGTACATAAAACTCTACACATCTTATTCGAGGACAGTAGCATCTTCTGGCTCTTATCTGACGGCTCTTTATAGATTGTCAAAAACCTTCATAGTTCCCCAAAAAAATTATTCTAGAGTGAAAAAAGTGTCTGAGGAGGGAGAGGAGGGAAATGCAGCTTCAGGTTCTCCCTTAAGGAGGGAGGGGACAACTGTAGGAAACATCTGATTGGCTCAGAACACAGCATAGCTCTGACATCACAGCAGGGAAACCCTGCCTACTCAGCAGGTGCACGGAGGGATTTTATGCTTTTGAGTCCTCCTGTTCCAGGTAATTAGGAGGTAACCAGCACCAAGAGGGGGCAGTAGGGTGGTAACTGGGATGGTGGGATTTTACGATACGGAGTCCCCCTGTCCCAGGTAATTACGGGGTAACCAGCACCAAGAGGGGGGCGGTAGGGTGGGATTTTACAATACAGAGTCCTCCTGTCCCAGGTAATTAGGGGGTAACCAGCACCAAGAGAGGGGCGGTAGGATGGTAACTTGGATGGTGGGATTTTACGATATGGAGTCCTCCTGTCCCAGGTAATTAGGGGGTAACCAGCACCAAGAGGGGGCAGTAGGGTGGTAACTGGGATGGTGGGATTTTACAATACGGAGTCCTCCTGTCCCAGGTAATTACGGGGTAACCTGCACCAAGAGGGGGGCGGTAGGGTGGTAACTTGGATGGTGGGATTTTGCGATACCAAGTCCTCCTGTCCCAGGTAATTAGGGGGTAACCAGCACCAAGAGGGGGCAGTAGGGTGGTAATTGGGATTTTACGATACAGAGTCCTCCTGTCCCAGGTAATTAGGGGGTAACCAGCACCAAGAGGGGGGCAGTAGAATGGTTACTGGGATGGTGGGATTTTACGATACTGAGTCCTCCTGTCCCAGGTAATTATGGGGTAACCAGCACCAAAAGAGGTCCTAGTTTAGTTTTCCATGAGGCTCTACATACACCCCTACCTTTCATTGATGGCCTCATTTATTGACCCCTCATTCTTCTGATCTGTTTAGGTCATTGCACAATATTTCTCCTCTTGGTATAATTATCCCTCCCAACATATGACCTATTGCCCCCCAACCTCCCTGTTTTTGTCTGCGATGCCCCATGACAGGTGTTTTTCTCTTGTGTAATATTGGACGCTCTTATGAAGAAACCTGCATTCTTGTTCTACGACTAATCCATACATCTCCTTCCTCCGCAGAGATACAAGTCCTAGCTTGATTGTCGCAATGCACTCCTCTCCGAAACGACTCGCGTAGAAAGAGACAAAAAAAAAATCAAAACCCCGAGTGATCTGCAGTCGTGTTGGCTACATTTTCACTGTGCACAGGTGACAGATCGCACATTAGGAGGTGGACAGCGTCATAGGGACCCCCAATATTGGACAGGTGGGAGCACATGAAGGCATCGCATTGGGCTTGTTGAAAAACATTCCATACGCTCTTCTACGTGGGAATGGAACTAAGACTTGCTGACTGTCTCCAGACCACTTAATCCGTCCCGGAGGAAATACTATCCTGATACATAGGGGCCAGGGCCAACTCCTGCCGAAAAGGTAAGGTCACCCCATTCACAGTACTTGTACATCCTGGATTCTTGCATTGCACCTTTATATTGACCACATGTCACACGAGGCGACGGAATTTCTAGCCTTGTAATCGGCAAATCCGTATATACATTTTATTGTCAGTAATGATGGATTTATGACTGATTGACCCGCTGCTGCCAAGGGCACGTTCTAAAAGTCTGATCTGTGGAGGGTTGCCAGCCGGGACTGGCACCAGTATCAGTGGAGGGATGGGTCTCCTAAAACGCTTCCTCTTGAGTCGCTATGATGTGCTAAATGAGTAAGCTTCTTCTTGGCGCAGCGGTGGCACCAGCATTGACCTCTCTGCCCTCCGCTCCTCTCCGGTGCCCATGTGCATCACGTTTTGTGCATCGCTCCATCAATCCCTTGGATTGCAGTGGGCTGGGTGCCCAGTTTTACCAGATGCTGACAACTACTTTGTCACAAAAGGACCCCCTCCCCCCAGATTATCTCCAGTCCTAACATGACCCTTACATGGAGGCAGCAACCTATGGTATTACAACTCCTAGCATTCACTGACAGCCGCAGGAGTTGTAGTCTTACAACAGCTGGAGTTGCCCCACCTATAGACACTTGTTCTGTTTTGCTCACCTGTACCAGAGATTGGGGTGGCACTTTATTTCTGGGGGTCCACAGTCCATGCGGACGCACAAATGAAATAATAATTAATCTGAGTATTAAGATCATTCACCCGTAAATATCATGAATTGTGAATCGCTGTCACTTATACCGGGGGCCGCGGATACAATGTGACCCCAAAGGAGACGCTAAGTCGTCTCTCGCTCGAGCAGCTTACAGTCTAACCCCGGTGTAGGGAACATACGGGCGACACAAGTCTGAGGACTGAACGGTTGTAAAGTCTCCATCTGTAATGATGCAGCCGGCACCGATCTGCTATAAACTACAAACAGCAGAACATCGGGATAAAATCATCATCATCATCATCATCTCTCATCAAAGGATCCGCACCGAACACTCCGCAAGTCACCGGGATTATGGTAAATCATAGTAATGTGAGATCATCAAGTCCTGGCAGGGAAGCAGTCAGGGCATGATTGTATCTGTAGTTCTACAACTGTACAAAGAAGCACATACAGGATCAGTAATGTATGTACACAGTGACTGCACCAGCAGAATAGTGAGTGCAGCTCTGGAGGATAATACAGGATGTAACTCAGAATCAGTAATGTAATGTATGTACACAGTGACTGCACCAGCAGAATAGTGAGTGCAGCTCTGGAGCATAATACAGGAGGTAACTCAGGATCAGTAATGTAATGTATGTACACAATGACTGCACCAGGAGAATAGTGAGTGCAGCTCTGGAGTATAATACAGGATGTAACTCAGAATCAGTAATGTAATGTATATACACAGTGACTGCACCAGCAGAATAGTGAGTGCAGCTCTGGAGTATAATACAGGAGGTAACTCAGGATCAGTACAGGATCAGTAATGTAATGTATGTACACAGTGACTGCACCAGCAGAATAGTGGAGTATAATACAGGATGTAACTCAGGATCAGTAATGTAATGTATGTACACAGTGACTCCACCAGCAGAATAGTGAGTGCAGCTCTGGAGTATAATACAGGATGTAACTCAGGATCAGTAATATATGTACACAGTGACTGCACCAGCAGAATAGTGAGCGCAGCTCTGGAGTATAATACAGGAGGTAACTCAGGATCAGTACAGGATCAGTAATGTAATGTATGTACACAGTGACTGCACCAGCAGAATAGTGAGTGCAGCTCTGGAGTATAATACAGGATGTAACTCAGGATCAGTAATGTAATGTATGTACACAGTGACTGCACCAGCAGAATAGTGAGTGCAGCTCTGGAGTATAATACAGGATGTAACTCAGGATCAGTAATATAATGTATGTACACAGTGACCTATTTTTTTATGTAGATTGTAAATTACATAGTTTTTTTAATTCATACATTATTACAAAATCACAGTCCACATGATATGACCTTGAGGTGACTGTGGACTTGGTGTTATCCTAAATAGTTGCTGCAGAATACAGGATGGAAACTCTTCAGAATGTGCTATTTTTAGACTTTGTATTATTCTTCACAGGAAGAGAAAAGACCCTTTAGGAAAGAGTCTACCAAATTATTTTGTTCTCTGGCAATGGATCCTGTGCCACCACAAACCATAGTAGAAGATGACACGTGCCTCCATCATCACTACCCCCATTATTCCTGTACTATTACATCACTAGGTTTGCTAGTACTGTAGTGTGACATCACTGTGTGTATTATCCCTGTGCTGTGACATCACTGTGTGTATTATCCCTATACTGTGACATCGCTGTGTGTATTATCCCTGTACTGTGTCATCACTGTGTGTATTATCCCTGTACTGTGACATCACTGTGTGTATTATCCCTGTACTGTGACATCACTGTGTGCATTATCCCTGTACTGTGACATCACTGTGTGCATTATCCCTGTACTGTGACATCACTGTGCATTACCCCTGTACTGTGACATCACTGTGCATTACCCCTGTACTGTGACATCACTGTGCATTACCCCTGTACTGTGACATCACTGTGCATTATCCCTGTACTGTGTCATCACTGTGTGTATTATCCCTGTACTGTGTCATCACTGTGTGTATTATCCCTGTAGTGTGACATCACTGTGTGTATTATCCCTGTAGTGTGACATCACTGTGTGTATTATCCCTGTACTGTGTCATCACTGTGTGTATTATCCCTGTACTGTCATCACTGTGTGCATTATCCCTCTACTGTGACATCACTGTGTGCATTATCCCTGTACTGTGACATCACTGTGTGCATTATCCCTGTACTGTGACATCACTGTGCATTACCCCTGTACTGTGACATCACTGTGCATTACCCCTGTACTGTGACATCACTGTGCATTATCCCTGTACTGTGACATCACTGTGCATTATCCCTGTACTGTGTCATCACTGTGTGTATTATCCCTGTAGTGTGACATCACTGTGTATTATCCCTTTACTGTGACATCACTGTGTGTATTATCCCTGTACTGTGTCATCACTGTGTGTATTATCCCTCTACTGTGACATCACTGTGTGCATTATCCCTCTACTGTGACATCACTGTGTGCATTATCCCTCTACTGTGACATCACTGTGTGCATTATCCCTCTACTGTGACATCACTGTGCATTACCCCTGTACTGTGACATCACTGTGCATTACCCCTGTACTGTGACATCACTGTGCATTATCTCTGTACTGTGACATCAGTGTGTATTATCCCTGTACTGACATCACTGTGTATTATCCCTGTACTGTGACATCACTGTGTATTATCCCTGTACTGTGACATCACTGTGTATTATCCCTGTACTGTGACATCACTGTGCATTATCCCTGTACTGTGACATCACAGTGTGTATTACCCCTGTACTGTGACATCACTGTGTGTATTATCCCTGTACTGTGACATCACTGTGCATTATCTCTGTACTGTGACATCAGTGTGTATTATCCCTGTACTGTGACATCACTGTGCATTATCCCTGTACTGTGACATCACAGTGTGTATTACCCCTGTACTGTGACATCACTGTGCATTATCCCTGTACTGTGACATCACTGTGTGTATTATCCCTGTACTGTGACATCACTGTGTGTATTATCTCTGCACTGTGACATCACTGTGTGCATTATCCCTGTACTGTGACATCAGTGTGCATTATCCCTGTACTGTGACATCACTGTGTGCATTATCCCTGTACTGTGACATCACTGTGTGTATTAGCCCTGCACTGTGACATCACTGTGTGTATTATCTCTGCACTGTGACATCACTGTGTGTATTATCTCTGCACTGTGACATCACTGTGTGCATTATCCCTGTACTGTGACATCACTGTGTGCATTATCCCTGTACTGTGACATCACTGTGTGCATTAGCCCTGTACTGTGACATCACTGTGTGTATTATCTCTGTAATGTGACATCACTGTGTGTATTATCCCTGCACTGTGACATCACTGTGTATTATCTCTGCACTGTGACATCACTGTGTGTATTATCCCTGCACTGTGACATCATTGTGTGTATTATCCCTGCACTGTGACATCACTGTGTGCATTAGCCCTGTACTGTGACATCACTGTGTGTATTATCCCTGTACTGTGACATCACTGTGTGTATTATCTCTGCACTGTGACATCACTGTGTGTATTATCCCTGTACTGTGACATCACTGTGTGCATTATCCCTGTACTGTGACACCGCTGTGTGCATTATCCCTGCACTGTGACACCGCTGTGTGCATTATCCCTGTACTGTGACATCACTGTGTATTCACCCTATACTGTGCCATCATTAGATCTGTTCTATGACATCATGTCCCATAGTCTTGCATATTGCTTTGCACCTTTCCTCCTCGGTGCTGTAGTCATGTCGCGCTCGCTCTGACGTTACCGTGGTAGTTAACAGACTTGTTGCAATGTGCAGTTCTAGGGCCGCAGAGGTAGCAGAGTCCTCTGGATCCTGATGCCTGCAGGACCCTCTACCTCACCAGAAGACCCCATTATTATCACTGACACTTGTCAGGCCGCTCTCTCCATGTTGTGAGAGGAGGTCACATGACAGGAAGTAGACGCACACAAGTGTGCTGATGCTACCATAGCAACCCCAGAGCAAGCATCAAGCTTACGTCGTCATATCGGACTGGAGGGAGTTTTTCAGTAGAAAGAAAATTACCACTACATTGATTTTCCAGACATTTTGTTTTCAGTCACAAGAAAACCTTGTAGTCATCAGTTTTTGATGCTCATCAGTGCCGACATTTCTCTCCACACTCTGTAAATGACTGAATTATGGATGACGTGTTGCTGCCAGCGACTTATCTGCCCTGAAAATGTAAGGATCCGGCGTTGAAATTGCAACTACCTGACCCCTCTCTGTTAGTCGGGAGGCCCCCCATAAACATGAGACGGCAGATACAGTTGAAACCAGAAGTTTCCATACACTATATAAAAAGACACATCTGCATGTTTTTCTCTATATCTGACATGAAATCAGAATAAACCTTTCCCGTTTTAGGTCAGTTAACATTACCATTATTTTTAATATCTGCCAAATGCCAGAATAATGAGAGAGAGAGAATGTTTTAAGGCATTTTTATTACTTACTGCGACATCTTAGTTAATTAGAGACACACCTGTGGAGTTATTTAATGCACATCTGAAACACACTGCTTCTTTGTGTAGCATCATGGGAAAGTCTAAAGAAATCAGCCAATATATCAGGAAGAGAATTGAGGACTTGCACAAGTCTGGCTCTTCCTTGTGTACAATATCAAGATACCTGAAGGTGCCTCGTTCATCTGTACAAACAATTATACAAACAGGATGGGAATGTCCAGCCATCATACCGCTCTGGAAGGAGACGGGTTCTGTGTCCCAGAGATGAACGTGCTTTGGTCCAACATGTGCATATCAACCCAAGAACAAAAGCAAAAGACCTTGTGCAGATGATGGTGGAAGCTGGTAAGATTGTGTCAATATCCACAGTGAAACGAGTACTGTATCAACATGGGCTGAAAGGCCACTCTGCCAAGAAGAAGCTATTACTCCAAAATAAGAAACATAAAAAAAGCCAGATTAATGTTTTCAAATGCACACAGGAACAAAGAACTTCATTTTTGGAGACATGTCCTGTGGTCTGATGAAACTAAAATTGAACTTTTTGGGCATAATGACCATCGTTATGTTTGGAGGAAAAAGGGAGATGCTTGGAAGCCTAAGAACACCATCCCAACTGTGAAACACGGGGGTGGCAGCATCATGTTGTGTGGTTGTTTTGCTGCAGGAGGGACTGGTGCACTTCACAAAATAGATGGCATCATGAGAAAAGAAAAAGATTATGTGGCACTACTGAAGCAACATCTCAGCACATCAGCCAGGAAGTTAAAGCTTGGGCGGAAATAGGTCTTCTAAATGGACAGTGACCCGAAGCTTACTGCCAAAATCCAAAATGGTAACTAAGTGGCTTAAGGATAACAAAGTCAATGTTTTGGAGAGGCCATCACAAAGCCCTGATCTCAATCCTATTGAAAATTTATGGGCAAAGCTGAAAAGGCTGCGAGCAAGGCGACCTACAAACCTGGATCAGTTACACCAGTATTGTCAGGAGGAATGGGCCCAAATTCCCACCAACTATTGTGAGAAGCTTGTGGAAGGATATCCCAAACGTTTGACTCAAGTCATTCAGTTTAAGGGCAATGGTACCAAATACTAATGAAATGGATGGAAACTTCTGACTTTGCAGTAAGTAATAAAAATGCCTTAAAACATTCTCTGTCTCTCATTATTCTGGCATTTGGCAAATATTAAAAGTAATAGTAATCCTAATTGACCTAAAACGGGAAAGGTTTATTCTGATTTCATGTCAGATATTGAGAAAAACATGCAGATGTGTCTTTTTATATAGTGTATGGAAACTTCTGGTTTCATCTGTAGGTCCCGCGGGATCAGACGCTTCATCTAAAGCATACATGTCAAACTCCGGCCAAATCTGGCCCACAGGGTGGTTGTATTTGGCCCTTTATACTGTATGGAGGACTATGTGGGGGCCATTATACTGTATGGAGGACTATGTGGGGGCCATTATACTGTATGGAGGACTATGTGGGGGCCATTATACTGTATGGAGGACTATGTGGGGCCCATTACACTGTATGGAGGACTATGTGGGGCCATTATACTGTATGGAGGACTATGTGGGGCCATTATACTGTATGGAGGACTATGTGGGGGCCATTATTCTGTATGGAGGACTATGTGGGTCCATTATATTGTATGGAGGACTATGTGGGGGCCATTATACTGTATGGAAGACTATGTGGGGTCCATTATTCTGTATGGAGGACTATGTGGGGTCCATTATTCTGTATGGAGGACTATGTGGGTCCATTATTCTGTATGGAGGACTATGTGGGGTCCATTATTCTGTATGGAGGACTATGTGGGGCCCATTACACTGTATGGAGGACTATGTGGGGCCATTACACTGTATGGAGGACTATGTGGGGGCCATTATATTGTATGGAGGACTATGTGGGGTCCATTATATTGTATGGAGGACTATGTGGGGGCCATTATACTGTATGGAGGACTATGTGGGGGCCATTATACTGTATACTGGTTGGCCCACGACTTTGTCAAAGTTTTTAATTTTGGCCCTCTGTGGGTGTAAGTTTGACTTCCCCTGATCTAAAGCAGGGTTCCCCAACTCCAGTCCTCAAGGCCCACCAACAGGTCATGTTTTCAGGATTTCCTTAGTATTACACAGGTGATAATTGCATCACCTGCACAGGCAATAATTCCATCACCTGTGCAATACTAAGGAAATCCTGAAAACATGACCTGTTGGTGGGCCTTGAGGACTGGAGTTGGGGAACCCTGATCTAAAGTATATGGTGGACTTAAAGGGAAACGGTTACCACGTTTCTGCTACCTTGTTAGAGCAGCATAATGTAGAGGCAGAGACCCTGATTTCATCAATATGTCATTTACTGGGCTGCCTGCTGCAGATTCAATAAAATCACCGTTTTATCTGCTGTAGATCTGCCATCCTGATCTCTGTATAACTCCTTCCTCCCCATTAATTGGCTGCTTTCTGTGTACATATAGGCATAAAGCAGCCAATCAGTGCTTGGGACGGGGTTATGCAGAGAACACTAATATGGAGGACTAAACTGCAACAGGTTTACTAGTTTGAAAAAAAATGTGATTTTTATCAAAACTACAGCAGGCAGCCCAGTAAGTCACACATCGCTGGAATCGGTCTCTGACTTTACGTTATTCTGCTATCAGATTAGATGGCAAAAACCCAATGACAGATTTTCTTTAAGGGTGGGAATGTGCCCTATAGCAAAATCGGATGGATATCTCTTAGTGGCCACATCAAGCAGAATTTATTCCTCTCTCTTTAAAGTCTCGCACTCAGGTTAATTGACCATTATTCTTCAATACTCATTTAGCTCCTGGGTTTACGATCCAATACCATTGATATCCCAGTGCTCCCCAGTACAGGACCCCCGCATCCCAGTCTGGTGAATCAGCAGCTTTAGTCATTTACTACAATTGCAAATTAATTGAATAAGACATAAAATCCAAAATGATGGTTTACAGAGAAAAAAAAAGTTTTCTTGCATTGGTCGGAAAATGTAAGAATATATTCAAAATAGCCAAGCAAAAGTGAATGGAAAAAGTTGTGTGAGCTCCTCCCACCAGTGAGCTCCTCCCACCCAGCATTGCATCCACCCAGAGCCGAAAGATCGCACCTTGCCTCTTTGTCCTCTATCAGCTCCTCTTATCTTCATTCTAGAGAGATAGCAAGGCTGCCGATCACCCGACAAACGTGGAAAACGCTAGTTCGTCGGGTGAAATGATTATTAAAATTGCTTAAAAAGTAATTTTTCTCAGCAGCACGTCGCACCATGTAACCAGTATTTGCTGCCGAGAGCAAGTACCATCTATTACTGACTGTTCTGTGCACATAGGATATGCGGTCGGTCTGTCTAAGCGTTCTGTTAAACGACCGCCGATCAGCCAACATGAAGATGATCGTCAGCCATTGGCTAGTGTAAACCCCACCTAATTTCACACTGTCTAAGAATTTGACAATTTTGATAAATATTTTGCGTTTCTAATATAGAAAAGAATAGCCTCTCGGCAGCACAGAGTATTTCAGGAGGTAAGTTAATCACGTATGTGATTTTATTAGGATCATAAATATCACAGCGGCACAGAGTATTTCAGAGAAGGGGATGGAGATGGTGAGCCTGCTCAGATGTTGTTGTATATCTTATATAGCATAATTTCGGGACTAAACCTTAAATTACGGAGCAGGCGTCCACAATTTTAGCTATCAGACCCCCAACCATCCAAGTGATGTCATTAATAGATGCAATGGGAAGTCGGCATTAAAGGGGCAGCACCATAAATGCAAGTGATGTATAACTTACTGATCAGTAACTTATACCGCCACCAATAGTGATGGTCTCGCCTGAGCAGCATTGCTCTATTCATTGTCTATGGGACTTGTGCAGTAAGTCCGGCCGTCCTGCATGCAATGATGGATGCACATGCGGGGCCATTGCTTCCTTCCATTATGGCACTGCAGCGCTCTGTTCTTGTGATCCAAGCGATAGGACCCATCCATCTCACAGTTAGCCATTAAATAGGTGACAAAATGTTTAAAGTAGGAATACCCCTTTAATTCACATCTCTGGACATAAGACCATATTCTATATATGGAGCAGAAATCAAAATCTAAAAAAATGGCATTAATATTTAACATTATTACCAGCCCACGCCAGAAAAGCCGCCCCATTACATTACAGCTAATTGCTGTCAAGATTTTAATTTCAATTTGAAAGATGTGGTTTTAATTTCACAAAGAACAGAAGACACAGAGCATCCAAGAATCTGCGAGACGGCACCGGGAGCAAGCCCCAACACCCAGTCCTCCGACTTCTGAAGAGTTAACTATTGACTGCCGCGCTCCCATCTACATGTAATTACCTGCCGCTAGATTACATTAGGATTTATGTTACTACTTGACTGATCTGGAATTCATTTCAGGTTAATGTACAAACAGATTTCTCTCTTCTACTGCAGTTCATGAGATTAAGTCATGGACGAAGGACCATAACCCCCATCGTCTTTTGATATACTGATATTACTGCAGTAAATATATTAACTCTCTCCTCTCCAATTCATCCTGAATGCGGCAGCAAGGTACATCCTTCTGTCCAGCTGCTACATCGATGCCTCCACCCTGTGCCAGACATTGCACTGGCTGCCCACCCCGAAAACAATATAAACTTATCACTCACTGACAAAGCTCTCCATAGTTAAGCACCGCCCTACATCGCCTTCTTTTCTCTGTTGATCACCCTACCCAATATCTAAATCTGAAATCTTCCTTAATCCGGATCTCCAACTTCTTGTGCTGCACCAGTTCGTTTGAATGCGCTACATTGGCACTCAGCTTAACACCTAACATCCAAAGATTTATGTGTGTCCAAAAACACAATTTTTTTTTTTAAGTAGATCTTTTACATTCATGACTTCTTTCCTTCTACCCCTCACCCCTACAAATTTTACTTTGTTCCCCAAAGCTCCTTGCACCCCAATATACTTCATATTTACAGATACGGGCTGGTGACAGCTCATGCAGTTTAGTGTACTACCCCATTTAATTACTTGGACCATACAAAATGAGCAGTTTTTATGTTTTGTGTCCCCCATATTTCCTCATGGATTGTAAGCTCTTGTGACCAGGACCCTCGCTCCTGTTGTTTGAACTAATATCTGATTTTATCAGTACGTGTACCATCAGAGCTGTACGGAGCTTGTAGCCACTCTCTGTTTCGGCTAATATAAAATGTAAGAAAATCAAGGAAAAGAGAACTGACCAGAGTCCAGAATCAAAATAGTATTAAAATTATTGTGTATTTCTAAATCGAGGCAATAATAAAACGAAAGGAAGGGGCGCACGTGCAATGTATCAAAGAAGTATAAAAATATTTTTTTAACAAGAAAATAGGGGGTCACATATCATATAAAAACATGTATACATACTGCATTGTATGTCTGAAGCAGTATATAATTATTGTAAATATACACTGCATTGTGTAATCAAAATAAAAGCAACACATGTATATTGCATTATATATCTATGACATTGTATTTACTGGAGTTATACATCTGACTTACATACAGAGTATAGGGAGTCAAGAAATGGGTAAAGTAATAGTGTGAACTGTACTCACTGCAGCAGAATAATCAGGGGACCCCAGACAGCGTGGCTCCCACCCCGACGCGCGTTTCACAAAGGGTCTTAAAAGGAATTTGTCTGTACATTTTTACACTTGGGATTTAGTGGTATGGTTGTACAGGCACTTGTTCCCTAATAAAAATGATAACTTTGTTGCAGGGATCCTATGTGCCAGTCATGAGAAATCAGGTTTAGAAGCCATTATGCAAATCAGGCTAGAGTGTCAGTATACTAGAAATTAACAGCCCAAGTCCTTTGACAAGGGCACTTCCAGCCTGATTTGTATATAACTTCTATATTAGATTTCCCATGACTGGAACATCGGATGTCTACAAAAAAGGTGTTATTTTTATTAGGGAACGAGCGCCCAAGCAGCTGTACTACTACTTCCATATGTACAGATGTGCTGACAGCTTTCCTTTAAGTCTCAGTAGCCATGTGTAACACAGTCCTACATATTCAGGGGTGGAGTGCGTGGCTGAAGCCCCCCCCATACACATTAGACTAATGTTAGCTGAACCCACTGATATCGACAGGTTCGCTCGACAGTCTAATGTGTATGGGGGCACCGGCCGACTGATGGTCGGAGGGGGGATGTTAATTGTTGGTTTTCTCATGTGTATGGGAGAGTGGGCTGAATGAGCGGCCAAAGTACAAAGTATTGACTGCCATCTAATGTGTTTGGCAGGCCTAAGGCCTATGTGAGCTTGTGAGGGTTAAGAAGAAGTATTATTTGCATGGAATGCCAGGAGCGGACCATACCCAAATTGTGCATGAGTTCTGCGGGCATATGTATAGCCTGAGGAACACTTTGGAACTTTGGGGAATTTTGCAGAAATCCAATTAGAAGGATTCGATCATTGAGTTTTATTTTTTTTTTTTTTTTTTATACTTTTGTACATAAAAAAAATAATTTCCTTCATAGGGAATATAAATATATAGATATTCTTCTTCCCATAATAGCAAATAACTGATCAATTCTGGAGATGTATAGTCCTGATTAGCACTGTAGTCATTTACTAGTGAAGAGGTTTGTCTCCCACCTGACCCCACTCTTCCACCAAGATGAGGAAATCCAGAACTGGTGAACACTCTGACCTACAAATAACATCCCCATCAATGCCATTTTTTTGGATGAAGTCTGGTTGTCTTAAATTGATAGATTGACCTAAAGGTCGGAGCAGTTAATGATAAGACTGAAGATGTCTCCAAGACGCCATTGCAGTTTTACAAGTTGTTCGGGTGAACAATTCACAGCTCATCTTGTCCGTGTGTCTAAAGTCAGTGAAAACAGAGAAATTTACAGGACTCTTTAAAGTAGGGAATGGGGGATGAAATCTCGCCTGTACATAGGACTTTCTTGGCTGGTCAAAAGGAACCAACATAGACTCCCGATAGACAGGACCTATGGAGATCCCATCGATAAGTTATTTAAAGGAGTTGTTCAGGCATACTTTCCTGTCCCATCTGACATTGGGCATGGTGCAACCTTTATAGTAACCATTGGGTAGTATAGTTGTTGAGGTCCCATTAATTAGATGAGACCCTGTGCATGATACTTGCCAGCCATTGGATGATTGCATCGGCACTGTAGCTCCCAACATTCACCGGAGTCTTTCCATTACCGATATCAGATCACATGGGAAAAGATACTCGGACAACCCCTTAAGGAGGAAGATGATTGTCAAGACTAAAGGTGGCCATACACTTGAAGGGGTATTTACACCTTGTACGTGTATATCATGCTATAACCCTAAGCAAGCTGTCGGCTGATCGCTCTTCTTCCCGACACTTCTTGGCTCAGTTCCTGCTGGGAAGATGGCAAGATGGGATAAGCCACATCTAGTGCTTCTTATCTCCCACAAAGAACAAAGGATCGGGCATGCTGAAGTCCCACCGGACCCATCTTTCTTTCCTCAGACATCCTAGTAAGAACATCAAAACTGAAGGCGACTGTGCTAACCATTAAAGGAGTAGCCTCCGAAAACATAGACCCAACTCATGTATCCCATTAGAGCACATGGACATCATAGATGGGGGTTCATCATTCAGCACCCCACTCTGTGAGCCCGGACTGATAGACGATCTGTAAGAGCGACTACCGGTCTGGACAATCACGATTTCTTGGTAGTACATGGACCATTCTTCAGCCATATAGCAGATTCTCTGTCTTTCCAGCAGCTGTTTGCAGAAGGTGCCGGTAGGTGGGAACAGATTGTCAGCAGATTGTCCCAGGAACGGCTTTTTGTCTCTGATGAGAAGTCACCAAATTGGGATATGGTGGGAAAAAATATTTCTAGTGTCTATTACTACAACCAATACTTTTCCAGCTTATTCTACACCTTCTGTATGTGGACAGATAATATTTCTCTATTGTGCGATGATTCCGGAATGAAGAATGAATGCATTATTGGTTGATCTTGGGTGGTTCTCATGGGCTGATTTGCAGCATATGGGCATTCCCGTGATGTGTGCATCATCCAGACATGTCTCACCTTGCTTCATTCATTCCTAGCGTGAGTGGCACGTAGATATGAAGGCATCGCGCTCTCCTTGTAAATAACCCTGGCAGGATACCTAGGTGTGGTCTGTTTATCGGCAGATTCTGCGCATTGATGTAGGCTGGCGAGCTGATACCATAACTTGGCAGAGATCTTGTCACTCATGACTTGGCTTGTGTTGTGCATTCTAGCCTTTTCGATACATCCACTTAATGGTCTTTGTCCTATGTAGTGTAGCCCTCCCATCTCATGGAGGATTCACTCTTCCAAGCAGCACCGGTGGCAGAGCAGTAGCTCGGAGCTGTAGGTTTCACAAGAGCTTGAGGGCCATGGTTGGAGACCATTAGGTAGGAGATGTCATAGCAGAGTTCCCCATCTACGATGTTCTATTTACACAGATACATTTGGGCCCCGTTGGGTTCCAGGGCCCAGGTGCAATTTATACTTCTGCCTCCCGTCATTTACCTAAATCCCTATCACAACACCATTTGGTGCCGATCACTAGGGACTATTTTTTTTATGGGAAAATCATAAATAACATGTCATTCAAAGTACAACTCCAGTTCTACAGCGGTCAGGCTATGCTGGGAGTTGTCGTTCACAAACAGCTGAAGGTTGGAGATATCTTAGAAGATCACATTAGTCGGGGTTCATGACAATCAACTCTCCAAAAGAATGGGCCAAGGGGGACCAGAGGGTTCTCCGTCAGACCCAAGCCTTGACACATCAATAGACCTTGAAGGTCCAACAGAACCAAGAGGCGCAACCTTTAGCTCTAAGGTCCCAATAGAAAATTTGCAACAGGAGATCCCATCTATGGTATAATTTCTACCATTGCAGAGGGACCTTTGGGCTTCAAGGCCAGGTGCAACTGCTACATCTACACTCCCTACAATCCAATGGTGGTGACTTTGGAGCCAATCATTTGTCACTTGGGTTTGTAACCCATTTTCACTGTATAGATTGAGGGTGTAACTCAAAATCATTCCTTCTGGAAAATGCAAACATCCCTTGTCTTAAAGTGACCCACAGATTTAGGCCACGTCCGTCCAGGCCAACCCTGTGATTGTATTTGCATTGACGGCTGTCTCGTTACTTCGCTTTGTCAGCTTAAGTATTCTTCATTGTGAATGACTGCATCTCTGCAGCAATTACACGACTCTCCCCCTCTGCTGGAGACCGACCGCTCGCGTTCATTCATCATCTTTGTTATTAAAAACTCTAAACGCGACTGTAACTGCAATTAAAATTACATTAACGAGGAAGAGAAACGCGTTTACCAGATTTAATTTATTTCCGAGGGGACAGACACATCTCTGATATCACAACATTGTTTGTTGTTTCTTCTGGGAGATGTTCTGATATGCAAGAAGTTTGGAAACTTTTTGGATTCTTGTACCTTTTGGCTGTTCAGGTGCACGTTTCCACATTGCTTGGTACTGTTTGGAAGTGGAGAGATCCATTCATAATGATCTTCAGGTATGTCCGTGTGGGATCACAATGGTTAGGTCTGTGATCTTGGACCTTACATCCTAACGGCAATGGCCCAATTGGGACATATGCACATCATAGAAGGGGTGTCACGGGTGTATCAGGTTTCACAGACAGTCGTTCTGGATCTGGCTGTAGAAAGTCGCTGCGCTTGGCTTTGCAGACACCTTCTTGATCCTTTCATCTCTGTACTTTAGTGGTATCCTTCTTTCGCTAAGACCCAGCAGTGATCTCCACCTTCAGCAGCCGATTGATACACCCTTGCTTGATATATAAAAACTCTGTGTCTCCAGAGAGTCGCCGGTGATGGAGCTGTTTTCCCCTCCTCAAGCCTGGAGTACTGGAAGTCTGCTCGTTTATTTTGGAGTTTCTTGGTGGATTGTTGTCGTCTTCTCTCTGGTATCTTCTCAAACTAAGTGTATCCCTTTGTCTGTTTTCCTTGTTTGTCTTTAAGTGCAGTGGGGTTGACTAGTGCTCACCCCTTCCCCTCCCTACCTAGGGCCTAGCTCTAGGGTCAGTTAGGGATTAGGTATCCTGCTTGGCGATAGGTGCGGAACCTATTTAGGCATTGGAGGGGAGTCGGGGTGTTGTAAGATCTGCCTAGGGGTCTCTTCTCTCCCTTTCCCTGGTTGTTGGGCTTCCCCTCTTCCCATCATCATACACATGGTCCTTTTCTCACCTGGTGTGACAACAGGTCTCCTCTCTCAGGCCCCCTTCAGAACAGTGAGAAAATTTGCAGACTAAAGTCCTCCTTGAATTACAAGAGTGACCATTCATCAAAAGTACTATGTGGGCATTGCAGGGAAAATGCCCAACCAGCCAGTTGTGCCGAATTGATTGTTTCTGATGATATTACCCTGTAGTGCCCAAGTAATCATGTACTTAACGTGCAATGCTGCCATATTGTCCAAATAGTGCTCAAATTATCAAGGGCTCAATGGTAAATTCCCTGGTGGTCCAGGGCATGCTTAACTAATGGGATGCTCCTGGTGGTCCAGTCCATAGTGTTATGTCAGACAATGGAGTCTTGGGCATTTGCCCATTTTTGCTACCAGTTTGGGACCCCATACATGTTAGGTAGCCGATGAATGAACAATGCTTAGGCCGATCGTTTGGCAAGCAGCTTTCTTGCCCTAATCTCCCATACACAGGAGCACTCGCTCGGCCAAGTGTTTCTGCGTTCTCCAAGCAAGTGGCTGCCAAATCTTTGGAGGCAGCTTATCTCAGTGCAAAATTGGACATGCCGGATCCTTAACTTCCCAAAATCATCTGTTGGTGGAGAATTGGGGGGCCTCATGCACGTTAGACTATAGGCCTAACACTTCGATACTGGCGGGATCAGCTGACGTTAGTCTGATGTCTATGGGCTCCTGTAGAACTTGCTCCGATCTTGGGACCATACACTGGGGCAGTAAACCACTGGACACCAATGATGGCTGATAGTAGGGCTTGACTGTCCTCAGATGTAGTCAGTGACCTCTATGAAGCATAAGTCTAGTCCTTTTGAGGACCCACACTTGGGACGATACTTTTGGTCACTGTTGAGGGCAGACCACATCTAAAAAAGACCATGTTCTGGGGTTTTTTGGTACGGGTTGTCTGTAATTTTCTAGCAGATGAAGTCAGCAGTGCTGGTGGCCCGAGCCCAATACACAGTCGTTTGATGTCTTTTTCCTACTATGTCCTTGTCAGGGAAAAATCTCTTCATTAAGCCATAAAGAGATTTTCTTCTGCAAACAAAGTGCTAATCTTTAATGTGATTCTTCACCTCCGCTGCCCCCGCAGATAAGAGAAGAGCAAACACTGGATGGGAAAAAACAGATATCCTATCTGGCTGTCTGCAGAAATGTGCATTTACCCAAGTTACAGTCAAGATAACGGGACACTGGCTGTCCTAAAAGGGCTTGTCTGATGGCTGACATTAGCGGCCAACAGATTTGGTCCCCACACTGCAATCTGCCCAATAATGGGGGATCCCCTGTGCCCACTATACCATGGCCATGCATACTGATATGGGAGTCCTGAATACAGCAGACTAGGGTCAGAGAAACCCTTTTTCAGAGTTTGGACCTGCATTTATTAGACTTTTATGACATCTGTGAATTTGTCAATCATAATAGGTTAATATACCTAATATGTTCGCTATAGCAAAATTGGTGGTTATTTTACAGGAATCATAATCGTTTTGAGCCCAATAAAGTTCTGTGGGGCAATGATGTACATATAACTTTGCCTATTGTAAAAATTAAAGTGGACCCCTAATTGTGGTCCTGAGTTATACCACCTGGGTGTTTCCTATGCCAGAAACTTTCCAGAACTCGTAGGTGAATTTGCCACCTCCTTGAGAACCCAAAGGGGATTGACCCAATCACAGCTGGACCCCCTTTATTCAGGAGCCCCCATAGCCGCTATATGGGCTGCCTCTATGTAGGTCCTTAAGATTAGGGGCATTACGTAAATGCTTCTTGGGGTTAAGAGGAGGACCTAGTTTGGGTGGGTGACCCACCGGTACCTTGCTGTCGGCATACATCATACGGAATAAAGAAACATTTACAGAGGTCATATTGGGTACTGGGTGAGAGTGTGGTGTAGCATAGCTGGGGGTCTCCTGACTCTCTCCCGACAGATGTTGTCAGGGAGAGACTGATCAGAATGTTGGGATTCCAAGAGCCGGTACTCTTGTTCTCCGAGAGGTAAGCGCCCATCATGGAGTCGGTCAGTGGCTTTCTTATAGGAAACACCAGTGTGCTTGGCTGAGCTTTGGGTGTCTATGTACGGGGAGAGATGGGCGTCAGACATAATATCGTCCCGGGAGAGGAGAGCTTTGTATTCCAGGGAGCATAACCAGTTTATGTGCAGCATATAATGACACATTTAGGGTTTGGATACCAAGAATTTAGGGGCAAAAAAGTTGCGTTGCATAGATTTAAAAATTGTAGGGATTCACTTACTCAGGTCGGCATTAGGTAGTGTTCACACAGGAAATGCGGTTTGGTCCAAACAGGTGCAGTTTTTTGCTTTCATAAACCTCCAAGGGATTCAAAACGAAAAACAGCCTCTTCTGGGCACAAAGGTATCACAGCAAATAATCAGTTCATTCAGCAGGCACATGTGTCAGTGTGGGCTCCCCCGAAAAGATTAGTGCTTTCTCCCGAAGCAAACTTCATACACAAGAGGCCTGATCCCACCCGTCTCAGTATCCCCTTCAGCCTGAGATCCAGCAGCTTCCAGCACCAAACAGACGTGTTCAACTGTGGGCACAGTTCACACTGAATAGGCTGCAGCTTTCACACAATATTCTGAAGCTCTAACACACAGACTGCTCAGCTTTCCTAGCTGACCCATGCAATCTCCACTCAGAGACTCCGGCTTGTCTCTCTCAGCTACAGCTCACATTTTGGAAGGTCATTCACCAGCAGCACACTCGACTCTGTTACATCCAGCCGACTGACCCACCTAGTGAACACAGGCACCAGTTCTAGTAAAAAGCTAGACAGATGCATCTAATCAAATCTTGCAGAGGTAGGACTTAACCCTGCCCTACCTGGCTCTGCTGCAGTATAAACAGCAATATTTCACAGCTGAGGGTTCCCTACAGTTGCATGAGAAAAAGATTCATTTTCTTGGTTGCATATACACATTATAGAAATGGCATCATAAATATTCACTTCCGATCCTCAGAGCCATTGATACAGAATTGTGCATAGTCCTATAAACGCAGCATTAATCTACATCCTTATATAGGGATTTACAGATTATTTTTATAGGAAAAATGTATAATTATGGTAAAACCCTAATTTGTCGTCCATGCTGGAACCGGTGACTTTCTTTTGCATTTATGGTGGTTGTGAGTAATACTTTCTTATCTACGTTCAGTCCCCGAAACGCTCTGTTCCTTGCAGAGAGTACAGGGTGACAGAATTATACTCTGTGCTTTGATCCGGTGCATGGTGCATCCCATGATACCTGAGGACAGTGCCAAAATCACAGTCAGACCGGGACTCCATGTATACGATTACATTATCAGACTTAAAGGGCAATCTCAGTCACATGATATTCATGCGCTGATGCACTCAGCAAACGTCTGCAAGTATAAAGTGAGGGGTTTTATTTACAGAAAAAAAAAATCTATTTGCCCTTTTCATGAGCCTATAATTGGTACGGGGCTAAATCTGGGTGTTGGTACCACTCTTATACCGGAAGTGGTTTTTTAATGTGATTGGATGTTTACAGATTGTGGGAGGAGCCAGAATAAAGCTTCAATAAAGAGATTTCCTATAGGAGTAAAGTCGATGATTCACAGGCTGATACTTGAAGGGCTGACAATGCCAGCATTCATTATGTCAGTGTTTAACACATTGGTGGGCCCAATATTAAGATTTTGAGTCTCCCCCACCAGACACTATTTTCATTTTAATTTTATGCTAACGCCTCAAATTCCCTCTACAAATGCCTTAGATGACCTTAATATGTTGGGCATGTTGTCCCTAAGATTTTGCATTCTTCTTTTGCAATCTGTCTATTATCCCGGTTGCAAAGTCTTCAATCTGATAGAAATAGACTATCGAATAATCTTCTAATCCAGCATGGTAGTATTTTCAGTTCCTGACAGATCAGAAAACTTTTCACATTATTGGATTAATTGATATTTGTAATATTACCTGCTGCTCAGCTCAGGTATCTGTCATTTCCCAAAATCCATAAATCCTTCCATGAAATATGTTCCTCAAAGTTTAAAGAACATTTTACTTACAGCAATTTTTACAAAGCCTTGACCTTCTGCCAGACTAATTAGGTCTCCCATAAGGCAAGGTATCTGTAACCTTCTACAGCAGCCCCAGGAAATATTATAAAGAAGGTCAATGCAAATTCCCTGAATATTCCTTTTATTAAACAGCGTCATTTACAAAAACAAGGAAGAGACGTTTGTAAAGGGAAGAAACCTATAGTAAAAACAATGTGATGCAACCTCTACATACATAATACCTCATTCTGAATATCATTAACGATCCTGCTTCAGGGCAAAGCAAAGATTTACAATCTCTAGTATTGTTGCACCCTACTTAATAGGAAAAATGGTAGTCACATTTCAAGCCCAATCAGCTAATGTCCTGACAAAGTTATAACTACTAAAGGAATATAACTGCTATAATACTGCCCTATGTAGGGCAGAGGGGGGGATATGTGACAGTCACTGGTATGGTATATGAGGGGAGGTATGTGTCATTCAGGTTGCTGGCCTGTTTGAAATGAAACCAATAGACTTTCTGCCAACATGTTATATGCTGGAGGTTAACTCTTTTAAATGGTGTGGTTTTATGGGAATGACGTCGAGATGGGAGGGAAGTCATTTCCCTTAAAGGTTTGGGCACCTTCCAATACCAGACATGGAATTCTAGACAGGGCATCGGCGTTACCGTGTAACTTCCCGGGCCTATGCTCTACGTGAAAATTGAAGTCCTGAAGAGCTACAAACCATCTAGTTACCTTGGCATTTTTACCCCTCTTTTTCCCTCAACCATCTCAACGGGGCATGGTCTGACACCAACTTAAACTAAGATACTACCTACTAAGCCGGAAGTTTATCTATGACTCACTTTATGGCTAAACACTCTTTTTCTACTATTGCGTAGTTTTTCTCGCAGGACGAAAGCTTCCGGCTCAGATGGAGAATGGGATGTTCTTCCCCATTTATCTCTTGAGAGAGTACGGCTCCTAGACCAACCTCTGAAGCGTCTATATGGACCACAAACTCTTTGTTGAAGTCTGGTGTGCCAGGACCTGCTGTTTACACAGTGCTGACTAAAACAGTTGAAACGCGGTCTCTATTTCCTCCGTCCACTTCACCTTTGTTGATCTGGTGCCTTTTAGGAGATCCGTCAGTGGCGCGGCCATCATGGCAAAATTTTCGGATAAACTGCCGGTAATATCGCACCATTCCCAGGAACACTTTCACTTGCTTCTTGGAGAGCGGTTTCGGCCAGGTCTGGATTTCCTCCACTTTATTAACTTGTGGCTTTATTTCGCCCCTCCTGATGACAGCCTAAATACTTGGCCTCCTCTTTTCCAACGGCGCATTTTTTTGGATTTATTGTAAATCCCGCCTTCCTTAGAGCATCCAGAACGACTTGTAGTTTAGGTAGATGACTAGCCCAGTCTGGGCTAAAGACTACAATGTCGTCAAAATAGACTGCGGCATACTTGTAATGTGGGCTAAGATCTGATCCATAGCCCTCTGGAAGGAGGCTGGGGCCCACTTTAGTCTGAATGGCATCCAAGTGTATTGAAAGCACCCATCAGGTGTCGAGAAAGCCTTCTTCTCCTTTGCCATCTGGGACATGGGGATCTCCTAGTAGCCCTTTGTCCGGTCAAGAGTGGTAATGTACCTCGCCGGTCCAAGCCTCTCGATGAGTTCGTCGACGCGGGGCATCGGGTACGCGTCACACTTGGACACCTCATTGAGCCGGCACAGTAGTCATTACAAAACTTCCACTCTCCGTTGGGTTTTGGCACGAGGACGATGGGGCTCACCCATCCACTCTTTGACTGTTCTATCACACCGAGGTCTAACATCCTCTTCACCGCGGCAGAGATCACCTTCCGGCGTGCTTCTGGATTCCTGTACGGTTTCTTGTTCACCCTTACATGCGGTTCTGTTAGCACGTCATGTTCTACCACCTGGGTATGCCCCGACACCTCTGAGAACAGGTCCCGATTCTGCTGGAGCAGTTCTCGACACTGTTACTTTTGGGCTGGCGAAAGGGTCTCTGCTATCGTGACATCTTCCACCTGGCCTTCGGGAGCAGCTCCTAGGCAAGTAGTTCCCACAGGTTCCCGATCTCGCCACGGCTTGAGCATGTTTACATGGTGCACCTGGTGTGGCTTTCTTCGGCCAGGCTGGTGGACTCTGTAGTTCACTTCACGGAGCTTCTCTACCACCTCATACGGGCCTTGCCACTTGGCCAGGAACTTGCTTTCAACGGTGGGAATGAGAACCAGGATGTGATCCCCAGGTTGGAACTGTCTCAGTCTTGCATTTCCGGTTATACACCCTCGCCAGGGCTTCCTGTGCCTGGAGGAGATGTTCCTTCACGATGGGCATCACCTTCGCCGATCTCTCCTGTAACTGGGCGACATGTTCGATGATGCTGTGGTGGGGCGTGACCTCGGCCTCCCAGGTTTCCTTGGCGAAGTCTAGGAGACCTCTTGGATGCCATCCATACAGGAGCTCAAATGGAGAGAAGCCAGTGGAGGCTTGAGGAACTTCTCTGACAGAGAAAAGTAGAAATGGGAGCAGGTAGTCCCAGTCTCGCCCATCCTTTTCAACGACCTTCCTGAGCATCTCCTTTTAAGGTCTTATTGAAGCATTCCACTAGGCCGTCCGTCTGCGGATGATAAACTGAGGTCTGAATCTGAAGGACTCTGCATAGCTCCTTCATCACCTTGCTCATGAAGGGGGTTCCTTGGTTTGTCAAAATCTCTTTTGGCAGACCTGTCCGAGCAAAAATATGAACTAGCTCTTGGGCTATACTTTTACTGGACGAGTTCCTTAGGGGTACCGCTTCGAGTACCGGGACGCATAGTTCATGACCACCAGGATGTATTGGTGGCCCCGGGCCAATTTAACTAAGCGACCCACGAGGTCAATGGCAATCCTCTCAAAGAAAACCTCTGACAGGTAGTGGAACTAAGGGATTGCGGAAGTGGGAGGTGGGTGCGGTTATTTGGCAGGTGGGGCAGGATCTACAATAGTTTAAAATCTCCCAGTAACATCCTGGCCAATAGAACCTCCTCATTATTCTCTCCTGGGTTTTCTCAATCCCCCCAGAATATGTGAGTGTGCCATGTTTAATACCCTCCGATGGTATGAACCTGGAACTAACAGCTGTTCCACTACCTCTTCGTTTTTTAGTTTGGTTACCCGGTATAATAGCTCCCCCTGAACTGCAAAGTATGGGTACCTGGTGTCCGCCCCCGGCTCTTGAGCAACACCATTACAAACCGTAACATTATCCCATGCCCCTTTCAAGGTTAAGTCCCAAACTTCAGCTGACCCAAAGTTCTCGCCGGGCACCTCTAATTCAGGGAGGTCGGCCACCTCAGTCACAGTCCCGACCTCATCGCCGACAAGAACTCATCCCACTTCCGATGTCGACCGGGCTATTTCTTTAGGGTCCTGGCTTTTTTTCCATGGGACTCAGTCTGGATCCCTTCTCGCACAAGTCCCAGAACAAGGGAAAATCATGCCCCAAAATGACGGGATGTATCAGGTCCCTGGCCACCCCGACCTCGTGGGATTGGGCACCACAGTCTGTTCCGACTGTCACTCTGGCCACCGGGTAGTTCTTGGCGTCCCCATGTATGCAGCGGATGCGCACAGCTGCCCACAGATTTGGTAGAGATCAGCTGGTGGGTAAGGGTGGCACTGATTAAGGTTACCAGACTCCCGGAGTCCAACAGCCCCAGGACCATCACTCCGTTAACAGATACGGCACATGCCTGCGGGCCCTCACTGGGTTGACAGTCCACACTAAGCATAATATGAACATCGTCTGCCTAGGCTGCATGCAGTCCATTGGCTCAGCAGACGTATGACACTGGACGGCTAAGTGTCCCGGATTACGACACCGCCAACAGATCACATCCTTAACAACAGTCCTTGCGGCACCTTCAGTGGAAGTGGGACGCCCTACAGTTGTGGTTCTGTACCCCTTCCGTGGTGTACCCATCCCCTTTTGGGCACTCCAGTATGGGGAGGTGATTATCAGGTTTCCCTAGGGATTTTTCGACCACTTGGTACCTCTCTACCAGGCCCACGAGGTCGTCCGCATTCCGAGGGTCCCCCTGGGCAACCCAGGTCTGCACCTGCCTGGGTAGGGAATGGATTAACCTGTCTATCACCACTCGTTCAACCATCTGGGCAGGAGTGGAAGACTCTAGCTGTCTCTAGACAAGTCGAACATCTGTGAGCGTGGAGGTTTGTCGTTGGCATACTCCCAGTGGTGGACCCTTTGCGCTCTGACAGACATAGTCACTCCTGAGTGTGCCAATATCTCGGTTTTTAATTTTACGTACTCCTTTGCGTCTTGTAAAGTCAGATCGTAATAGGCCTTCTGCGGCTCCCCGATGAAACATGGCACCAGAACCTCCGCCCACTGCTCCGGAGGCAATCTCTTCCGTTCCTCCAACCTTTCAAAAAACAGTCAGGAACGCCTCAACGTCATCCCCAGGGTCATCTTCCGGCGCTGGCGCTGCTGCTGTGGCTGCTGCTGGCGCTGCTGCTGCGGCTGCTCCCGGCGCTGCTGCTGCGGCTGCTCCCGGCGCTGGCGCTGCTCCCGGCGCTGGCGCTGCTGCTGCGGCTGCTCCCGGCGCTGGCGCTGCTCCCGGCGCTGGCGCTGCTGCTGCGGCTGCTCCCGGCGCTGGCGCTGCTGCTGCGGCTGCTCCCGGCGCTGGCGCTGCTGCTGCGGCTGCTCCCGGCGCTGGCGCTGCTGCTGCGGCTGCTCCCGGCGCTGGCGCTGGCGCTGCGGCTGCTCCCGGCGCTGGCGCTGCTGCTGCTCCCGGCGCTGGCGCTGCTGCTGCTCCCGGAGCTGGCGCTGGCGCTGCGGCTGCTTCCGGCGCTGGCGCTGCTGCTGCGGCTGCTCCCGGCGCTGGCGCTGCAGCTGCTCCCGCTGCTGCATGCTCTGCTGGCTCTTTACCAGGTGCTTAATGAGCTCCCCCATGCTGCCAGACTTCTCTGGCTGGCTGGCTGCCTTTACCCTGGACATCCACCGGTCTCTGTGGCAGGTACACGTGTTCCTGGAATCTTGCCCGCATTCTCCACCAACTGTGGTATGACTCCTCAGTTGGCTGTTTCTGGAAGTAGACTCAGGAACCGTGTTTTCTCTGCAGGCTTTATATGGCATAAATCTCTGCACTCCAGCAAAAAATAAACACAGCCTTACTGGCAAAACAACAAAACGATAAACTATAACACTGTCCATAGCAGTGTGGGTTTCGCCCACACATGTTGTAGTCCCAGCTTTCAGCTCCTCTCTGAGCTGTGGCCTCCCAGTCTAAAATCCTTGCCACTCCAAACCCAACAACAGAAAGAAAAATGTTGACTGAGCATTTAAACCTTGCTTAGCCATACCCTGAAGGGAGGTATGGGGAATGACTTCCCTCCCATCTCTACATCATTCCCATAAAACGACACCATTTAAGAGTTAACCTCCAGCATATAACATGCTAGCAGAAAGTCTAGTGGTTTCAGTTCACAGGCTAGCAACCTGCTTGTCGCATACCTCCCCTCATAAATCATACCAGTGACTCACACTGTTATAATACTGCTCCAATGTACAAAAATATAACTAGTATAATACTGCTCCTATGTACAAGAATATAACTAGTATAATACTGCTCCCTATGTACAAGAATATAACTACTATAATACTGCCCCTGTGTACAAGAATATAACTACTATAATACTGCTCCTATGTACAAGAATATAACTACTATAATACTGCCCCTGTGTACAAGAATATAACTACTATAATACTGCTCCTCTGTACAAGAATATAACTACTATAATACTGCCCCTATGTACAAGAATATAACTACTATAATGCTGCCCCCTATGTACAAGAATATAACTACTATAATACTGCCCCTATGTACAAGAATATAACTACTATAATACTGCTCCCTATGTACAAGAATATAACTACTATAATACTGCTCCTATGTACAAGAATATAACTACTATAATACTGCCCCTATGTACAAGAATATAACTACTATAATACTGCCCCTATGTACAAGAATATAACTACTATAATACTGCCCCTATGTACAAGAATATAACTACTATAATACTGGCCCTATGTACAAGAATATAACTACTATAATACTGCCCCTATGTACAAGAATATAACTACTATAATACTGCCCCTATGTACAAGAATATAACTACTATAATACTGCTCCCTATGTACAAGAATATAACTACTATAATACTGCTCCCTATGTACAAGAATATAACTACTATAATACTGCTCCCTATGTACAAGAATATAACTACTATAATACTGCTCCCTATGTACAAGAATATAACTACTATAATACTGCTCCCTATGTACAAGAATATAACTACTATAATACTGCTCCTATGTACAAGAATATAACTACTATAATACTGCTCCTATGTACAAGAATATAACTACTATAATACTGCCCCTATGTACAAGAATATAACTACTATAATACTGCTCCCTATGTATAAGAATATAACTACTATAATGTTGCCCTCCATGGTTGTACGGATCATCCCCAGTAATACAGTTCTGCAGCACTCTACCCCAATTATCTACATTGCAATATTTATAAACATTAATTATCTGCCTGAAAATTAGAATAAATTGTCTAGTTACTTTAATATGAATGAGGCTGAGTAATACCAGACAGTAATATGGAGCGGCGCCCTTCTAGCCCTATATACTCCTCGTTCTACTATGGTGATGTCACTGGGGTCAGACCCTTACTGATCGCTCACTGATTTCCCATCCTTTATATATTTTAGAATATCTGCATCTCTTTTTTTAATCCCTATTCTTCTTCTCCAATACACAAATTACAATCAGTGAATAGCGGCTGATTGTGCACAATGCCCCGCGGTGCGCTGTGAATACTCCGCTCATTTCTCTCCAGCTCTATGTTCTTTTTGCCAATTTTAAAATAGCTTCTCTCCATGGGAGTAAATATTGTTACATGTGTCAGGACGAGGTCCCCGAAAGTGAATTGTGCGCTGACTACACGGAGACCCTTCACATAACCCCATGACGGGGGCGGCATTTTCCACCAAGCACATATTCAGTACAACATAACGGAGATGGAAAGCCATACATATATTCCATATATCAGGCGAGAATTGCGCACAACTACCTTTTAGAAGCGGGTTTCAATCTAATTGCTATTCCTCACGATCAGGGCAGCGTATTCGGCAATAGTCTTAGGCAGGAGAGGAAAAAATGCTGCAAAGGAGCTTCTAAAATAGAAGTGTTAATAGTTTATCAATTAGCAGAATGCAAAGTGAATAAAGGAAATCTAAATCCCATCAGTATTTGGTGACCGCCCGTCACCTTCATCACTTCTTTTCGTCACTTGCACGCAGTTTTTGAAGGAACTCGGCAGGGGATTGTTCCAAACATCTTGGAGAACTGACCGCAGATCTTGTGTGTATGAGGCTTGTGCAGATCCTTCAGTCTCTTCATGGCTGATGTGAGATCAGGGCTCTGTGGGGCTGGATCATCACTTCCAGGACTCTTCCTTCTTAATGATATTGGCTGTATGATTGGAGTTGTTGCTTGGCTGCAGAATAAAATTGGAGCCAATCAAACGCTTCCCTGATGGATAAGTATCAGCCTGGATTTCTCAGCATTGACGACACCATTAATCCTGACCAAATCCCCAACTCTATTTACTGAAGTGCAGCCACAAACTTGCAGGACCCTCCACCATGCGCCAATCTTCCTAAAACTTCCATGAAACTGTCTTCCACAACCTCACCTTCATAGCAGTGTTTGGCTGTTCCTCACCCAGTTTTAAGCCTCCTTCACACAAAGTTTCAACCTACATATGAAAATGATGATAGTTATCACCTACTTGGTATAAGTGGTCACTCATACACCCGAATACAATCCTGCAAAGTGCCTGACTGTGTGCAAGTGACCGGGAATAATTAAGTCACCAAGTATTGATGGGATTTAGATTTCTCTTTTTTTTGTCCATTCCTTTTGCATTTTGATAATTGTTACAAATAAATTAACACTTCTATATTTGAAGGCTTCTTACTTTGCAGCATTTTTCCACAGTACTGTATGTAAATGGTCAACTTCTTAAAGGGTATGCATACTTTTGCAACCAAGTGTAAATTTGCTCCAATATATTGCATTTAATTCTTTCTTATAGTTTTTTTTTTGCAAATGTTTTTAATTAAAAATCCTTTACCATTTTGTGTGTCCTGTTCTTATGTATCTCCAAGGTAATCTAACTCTGCGGTCTTTTGTGTCTTTCATCCTCTTTTATTGGCTGAAGGTTGGAAGGAGGGGGGCAAAGGTGTTTGCAGGGACAGGCTGCACAGAGATTGTTTATGTTCTACCTCCTGGGAGACGAATAGATTTGCAAAAGAGCTGTATACACATAATGGTATAAAAGCTAATTTATTTTGTATTTCTAAATTTCTCCTTTAATTGTGGGATCTGAAGTTCTGTAGTTTCAATGCAATCAGTGTTTTATCAGCAGGATGTTATCGTTGCCTGACTAGTTCAAACATGCAGGCAAGTCCAGCAAATCTGTGTAACTCCACCCCCACCACTGATTGGCCCCTGACTGACAATGTACACAGGAAGCAACCAATCAGGGGTGTGGGCGGAGTTATTCACAGCTCAGCATTCTGTCCACTGCTACATATACAACAGAAAAAGTAGGGATTCTATCAAAACTACAGAAAGTAGCATAGTAAGTGACACCTCGCAGGAATCAGGGTCTCAGACCTGACATCATGCTGCTCTCAGATTACGTAGCAATAACCTGCTGACAGATTCCCTTTAAATCTTCTGGACCCCAATGCAAAAAAAAGGCTTACCGTGCCCCCAACTACCATATGCGATTTATAATACTGGTGTCGTCTTATGTGGCAGAGGAGCCTTTTGGGACCCAAGTTAAGGTTAAAGGGAATCTGTAAGCAGGTTTTGTTCTGTAATCTGAGAGCAGCATAACATAGGGCAAGAAAGCCTGATTCCAGTGATGTGTCACTTACTAGGCTGTGCTCTGCTGCTTCGGTACAATCAGTGTTTTTCAGCAGGAGATTATCACTACAGGACTAGGTGTCTCGTGCCTCCTAGTCCTGCTTTGTGTAACCCATGCATTACATGGACCAACCATTGACTTCAAAGGAAGCTGTGCAATTCTTCATGTCCCCTGTGGTGGCGCTGGAGTTATGGGCGGATGGTTAGATAAATATGACTGTTATTCTCCAAAAAACAGTGCCACCCCTGTCTACAGTGTTGGGTCTGGAATTGCAGCTCAGCCCCATTAAAGTGAATGGGGCTGAGCTGCAATGTCACATACAACCTGTGGACGAGTGTGGCGCTGTTTTTGATGAGAGCACCTATGTGTTTCCCATCTTGGACATCCGCTAAGCCCCTTTTCCACTTCTGATTCATTGCTTAGAAATGTTTGATGCTGATATAATGAGAGTATTAGTGCTGCTGAACACTCTGGGAGTTGTAGTCCAGTTACGGCTGTGGAGCCACATGATCTGAGCTGTGACTTGATTTGTCACTTGGAGCCTTTTCTTCGTGCAGTCGGTGTGTTGAGCCATGTTCACACCCCTGTCCTGGGGGCTATGCTGAGACCAGTGGTTTGGACCCCATTTCATGCATTATGCTCCCTGGGGCTGCATTCACACGTTGCAGCCCCTTTGCGTTATTTTTGCTGTAAAACTGCAACGTATTTGCATTGAAAATTGCTATAAAACCATAGAAAAAAAATTGCAACATGTGAACGCTGCCTAAATGTCATGAAATGCTGTGCAACATGCCAAGGAGGTAGAGGCACAGCTATGGGAGGACTAAGTTTGGAGGTACCTACTTGGCCACAGAAGGGGCCACTCCGACCCTTAAAGGGGTAGACCAATCTACAAAAAATGTATCTCCTATCCACTGGATAGATCGGTGTGTCTCGCTTTAAATGAGATGAAAATGATCAGAAGTGTCACAAAAACTTTACAACCTGTGTCTGAGTAACCTGATCGCAGGCGCCTCTGGGGTCTTCACTCTGATTTCTCGCTGGGGGTTGTATCCTTTCTCTGAGCTGGATCTTCATGGTTCTCCGATATTGCACTGGTTTTTGGGGGTCTCTGCTTTAGATACAGATAAGTGGTCCCCCCTAATGTGACACAGCTGACACGTGGTATAGACCTGAGCCCTGACCCCAGAAATACATTGTATTATACTCAACAGCTGTATTCATAGTTCTGCTGATTGTTGATGAAACTACTCAACCAGCTTGTTATCTGCTGCACCTTTCAGAAGGCAAATCTACATAGCAAGCTCTCTATAAACACTGAATAAGCTGGGAAGGTAGGAAACCTTCAGCTCTGAAGCCAGAAGAAATGTGAGTGCAGCTCTGGAGGAGCCTTATTAACTCATAGCTTTCAGGTATTTTGGCCCCCCTTAAGTGAGTTGTGGTGGGAACCTTAGAACATATGAAGGTCATGAGTAGGATATAGGTGTAATAGGGGAAAAGGCAGCATGAGGTCACAACCCTGAGGGTAATGTAGTATTAATCCACGGTGAGGAATGTAAATCTACACGGATCATTATAGCGAACAGTGAGGCCTGTGCTAGAATAACAATGCTTCATCTAAAGAAAGACCGGTCCGTAGATCATGTGCAGCTCTGGAGTATAATACCGACTGTAAATCTGGATCCGTACAGGGTCAGTAATGTAATGTATGTACACAGTGACTGCACCAGCAGAATAGTGAGTGCAGCTCTGGAGTAGAATACAGGATGTGACTCAGGATCAGTAATGTAATGTATGTACACAGTGACTGCAGCAGCAGAATAGTGAGTGCAGCTCTGGAGTAGAATACAGGATGTAACTCAGGATCAGTACAGGATCAGTAATGTAATGTATGTACACAGTGACTGCACCAGCAGAATATTGAGTGCAGCTCTGGAGTATAATACAGGATGTAACTCCTTATCAGTAATGTATGTACACAGTGACTGCACCAGCAGAATAGTGAGTGCAGCTCTGGAGTATAATACAGGATGTAACTCCGGATCAGTAATGTATGTACACAGTGACTGCATCAGCAGAATAGTGAGTGCAGCTCTGGAGTATAATACAGGATGTAACTCAGGATCAGTACAGGATCAGTAATGTAATGTATGTACACAGTGACTGCACCAGCAGAATAGTGAGTGCAGCTCTAGAGTATAATATAGGTGATTTCTTATATAAATTATATCTCCGTGCACAGGTGGACAAGGCCAAAAATGTGAGAGATATAAAATGATTGGAATTATTATAGGTTGTTCCCTTTCTTATAAGACAGAATATTGACTGCGTTCAGTGCTGAGCGTGTAGGGTTAAGCTCTGCATCTCTTCGATGTTTGGATCCCTCTGGATGGGGGTGAAGCCTGATTTTGGGATGTAATTTCTGTGACCACCCAGGTTGCCGTATGCTGTTCTGACGTACAGGACGGTTACATGCTTGCTCCTCGTCTGGTGTAAACATTACTGGATTTGGCTGTGGACGGCTCGGCTGCATCCTGCGAGTACTCGCTGCGGCGTATGTTCTCCTAACATGAGGTCGCTGCAGACTGATGTCCATGTTCTAGAATATATTACCAGAATTCTCAGTGGATTTGCCCCCTACACATCAAAGCTGTGTTTTTTGGGGTTGTCCTGAATTAGAAAGGCAATTGTATTTTTTGCGGGTGCGTAGGATGTGTGGAAGCAGTAATGTCCTCAGTGGAGAGACGTCGTCGTCACCATTCAGACTCCACTTGTGAAGGGACCTCCACCATTGTGGACCTGTCATTCCTGAAGACACTAAAGTTATGTAGAAACTAATGGAAATAAAAGAAAACTACTAAAGTTTCCAGCCCACTAAGCCGATACCGATACCAATACTGCCCATTGTGGGGATGACAGCAGGGTTCCATATTGTATACCAGCATATGGCCATTGTCTGTCCCATTCTTCATAGGTATCAATGGCCCTTCCAGTGCTGTGTTTACCCTCCATTAATAAAGCGGAAGGGGCCGGTGTCTGTGGGATTGAAAAGCCCCTGATCCAGAACAATGGGCAAAATTCCAGATGAGTCCGAACACCAGAATTGGGGTCAAATAATAGCAAAAAAGTACAATATGGTACAAATCCTGACATTCAGGCTTTAAAGCGGTGCAGGTCATCTCCCTATGTAGAAGAATATAACTACTATAATATTGCCCCTATGTACAAGAATATAACTATAATCCTGCCTCCTATGTACAAGAATATAACTACTATAATACTGCCCCCTATGTACCATAATATAACTACTATAATACTGCCCCCTATGTACAAGAATATAACTACTATAATACTGCCCCCTATGTACAAGAATATAACTACTATAATACTGCTCCTATGTACAAGAATATAACCACTATAATACTGCCCCTATGTACAAGAATATAACTACTATAATACTGCCCCTATGTACAAGAATATAACTACTATAATACTGCCCCCTATGTGCAAGAATATAACTACTATAATACTGCTCCCTATGTACAAGAATATAACTACTATAATACTGCTCCCTATGTACAAGAATATAACTACTATAATACTGCCCCTATGTACAAGAATATAACTACTATAATACTGCCCCCTATGTGCAAGAATATAACTACTATAATACTGCTCCCTATGTACAAGAATATAACTACTATAATACTGCTCCCTATGTACAAGAATATAACTACTATAATACTGCCCCTATGTACAAGAATATAACTACTATAATACTGCTTCCTATGTACAAGAATATAACTACTATAATACTGCTCCTATATACGAGAATATAACTACTATAATACTGCCCCCTATGTACAAGAATAGAACTACTATAATCCTGCCTCCTATGTACCAGAATATAACTACTATAATACTGCCCCTATGTACAAGAATATAACTACTATAATACTGCCCCTATGTACAAGAATATAACTACTATAATACTGCCCCCTATATACAAGAATATAACTACTATAATCCTGCCTCCTATGTACCAGAATATAACTACTATAATACTGCCCCTATGTACCAGAATATAACTACTATAATACTGTCCCTATGTACAAGAATATAACTACTATAATACTGCCCCTATGTACAAGAATATAACTACTATAATACTGCCCCTATGTACAAGAATATACCTACTATAATACTGCCTCTATGTACAAGAGTATAACTACTATAATACTGCTCCTATATACAAGAATATAACTACTATAACACTGCTCCTATGTACAAGAATATAACTACAATAATACTGCATATATGTACAAGAAAGTAACTACTATAATTCTGCCCCCTATGTACAAGAATATAACTACTATAATACTGCTCCTATGTACAAGAATATAACTACTATAATACTGCCCCCTATGTACCATAATATAACTACTATAATACTGCTCCTATGTACACGAATATAACTACTATAATACTGCCCCTATGTACAAGAATATAACTACTATAATACTGCCCCTATGTACAAGAATATAACTACTATAATACTGCCCCTATGTACAAGAATATAACTACTATAATACTGCCCCCTATGTGCAAGAATATAACTACTATAATACTGCTCCCTATGTACAAGAATATAACTACTATAATACTGCTCCTATATACGAGAATATAACTACTATAATACTGCCTCCTATGTACCAGAATATAACTACTATAATACTGCCTCCTATGTACCAGAATATAACTACTATAATACTGCCCCTATGTACAAGAATATAACTACTATAATACTGCCCCCTATGTACAAGAATATAACTACTATAATACTGCCCCCTATGTACCATAATATAACTACTATAATACTGCTCCTATGTACAAGAATATAACTACTATAATACTGCTCCTATGTACAAGAATATAACTACTATAATACTGCCCCTATGTACAAGAATATAACTACTATAATACTGCCTCCTATGTACCAGAATATAACTACTATAATACTGCCTCCTATGTACCAGAATATAACTACTATAATACTGCCCCTATGTACAAGAATATAACTACTATAATACTGCCCCCTATGTACCATAATATAACTACTATAATACTGCCCCCTATGTACCATAATATAACTACTATAATACTGCTCCTATGTACAAGAATATAACTGCTATAATACTGCTCCTATGTACAAGAATATAACTACTATAATACTGCCGCTATGTACAAGAATATAACTACTATAATACTGCTCCTATGTACAAGAATATAACTACTATAATACTGCCCCTATGTACAAGAATATAACTACTATAATACTGCTCCTATGTACAAGAATATAACTACTATAATACTGCCCTCTATGTACAAGAATATAACTACTATAATACTGCCCTCTATGTACAAGAATATAACTACTATATTCACACCAAAGTAATCATGTAGTTACAATCTATACATACTTCCGGTTGCAGTAATATCACTGTAATGCTGAGATATTTGATTGCTTTTTATGTTTGTTACTAATGGTGTAATGTTTAGAACCTGTGCTCCTGGTTTGGGTGTAACATAAAGGTAATTAATATGAGGATTAGCGCCTTATTAACATATTACTGTTTATGGTCGGAGTAAAGCTCTTTAGTAACCTTTAATGTAATGTAAACAGGGCAAACACTTCAATTAATTGGTGATAATGTTACACAAGATAGTAAAAGTTCCTTCCCAGTGAAGGCGTCAACCAGAGAGGAAGAAATAGAACTGACCGACCGTTCATAAAATACCGTCTAGTGCGCATTAAACATGAAATCTTTGCCAGGATCCAAAGTGTCATCTAGAGATGTAAGCGCCCGCAATGTCAACAGTGCTCTGCAGCCGTATACTCCTCATACTGTATATATACCTGTGCACCTCTATCTGTAAGCGGTCCTGATGTCCTGGGAGGAGAGCGGCAGGTTCCAATTTTAACTGTATCTGACTCTTCAGGGAGCAGATAGAGGTGAACACAATGGAGGCACAGTGAGCCATTAGCTCCCTTCTCCACTGTTTAGCCTATGACCTCTGTGGTGTCTGACGTTCAGCACAGTAGGTACGATGATGACACCACACACACCACAGACCGGAGCGAAGCTGTAGATGTGCTCTGCTTATTGAGGGAATGGATCCATGCAACCATCTGTGTATGTGTGGGCACTATATCATGTGAGAGGGCACCCTGGGGCATCATACTTTGTGTGGAAGGGTGACATTATAGGTGGATTATATTATACGAGGGAGCACAATGAGGCATCGTACTATGTATTGGGGGGGGGTGCAAAATTGTGGGAACAGCATACCTGGTCTGTGGTGGTATCATAATGTTTGGAGGATATCAGATTGTGTGGGGGACATCACAATGTGTGGAGGGCACTTTGTGATCTCCCCCAATGTGTGGAGGGCTCTGTGGGGGATATCACAATGTGTGGCGGCACTGTGGGGGATATAATGTGTGGAGGGCTCTGTGGGGGATATCACAATGTGTGGAGGCTCTGTGGGGGCTCTGTGGGGGATATCGCAATGTGTCGAGGCTCTGTGGGGGATATAATGTGCGGAGGCCACTGTGGGGGATTTCAGAATGTGCGGGGGGCACTGTGGGGGATTTCAGAATGTGCGGGGGGCTCTGTGGGGGATATCAGAATGTGCGGGGGGCACTGTGGGGGATATCACAATGTGTGGAGGCTCTGTGGGGGATATCGCAATGTGTCGAGGCTCTGTGGGGGATATAATGTGCGGAGGCCACTGTGGGGGATTTCAGAATGTGCGGGGGGCACTGTGGGGGATTTCAGAATGTGCGGGGGGCACTGTGGGGGATATCAGAATGTGCGGGGGGCACTGTGGGGGATATCAGAATGTGCGGGGGGCTCTGTGGGGGATATCAGAATGTGCGGGGGGCACTGTGGGGGATATCAGAATGTGCGGGGGGCACTGTGGGGGATATCAGAATGTGCGGGGGGCACTGTGGGGGATATCAGAATGTGCGGGGGGCACTGTGGGGGATATCAGAATGTGCGGGGGGCACTGTGGGGGATATCAGAATGTGCGGGGGGCACTGTGGGGGATATCAGAATGTGCGGGGGGCACTGTGGGGGATATCAGAATGTGCGGGGGGCACTGTGGGGGATATCAGAATGTGCGGGGGGCACTGTGGGGGATATCAGAATGTGCGGGGGGCACTGTGGGGGATATCAGAATGTGCGGGGGGCACTGTGGGGGATATCAGAATGTGCGGGGGGCACTGTGGGGGATATCAGAATGTGCGGGGGGCACTGTGGGGGATATCAGAATGTGCGGGGGGCACTGTGGGGGATATCAGAATGTGCGGGGGGCACTGTGGGGGATATCAGAATGTGCGGGGGGCACTGTGGGGGATATCAGAATGTGCGGGGGGCACTGTGGGGGATATCAGAATGTGCGGGGGGCACTGTGGGGGATATCAGAATGTGCGGGGGGCACGGTGGGGGATATCAGAATGTGCGGGGGGCACGGTGGGGGATATCAGAATGTGTGTGGGGGGCACGGTGGGGGATATCAGAATGTGTGTGGGGGGCACGGTGGGGGATATCAGAATGTGTGTGGGGGGCACGGTGGGGGATATCAGAATGTGTGTGGGGGGCACGGTGGGGGATATCAGAATGTGTGTGGGGGGCACGGTGGGGGATATCACAATGTGTGCGGGCACTGTGGAGGATATAATTGGGGCATATTAGAATGTGTGGGGGGCACTCTTTCCTGTTTTCGTAGTTGGGGCTTTGGTGTAGCCTTGTTTCTGGAGGGAGTCGATGAAGGTAATGGTCAACCAATAATGAGAATTCATCCTAGTGAAATCATTGAGGCATCGAGCACTTTTTGCGTTTTGGGTCACGTACAGATGCCTCGGAGGCAGGAAGGTGACAGGTTCAGTCTAATGACGTTGGACAATGCAACCGATGTGAACTATGAGGGCTCCTAAAATAAAGGAAGGTTGTTCGGGATCATTGGGGCTAATAAAGGCTGGACGCCCGTCCTTCTCCGCGTGTATCCCCATTTTATTACAGACGCCTTTCCCTTTAAACGAGAACACAATGGTGGTTCAGTTCAGCCCGCAGAGCTGAGCCAGCAGCAGGAAGGAATGAATGAATGGTCATAGTCTTAAATGAGAAACACCTGGACGGCCGCGTCATCGGCCCAGCGAACTGCGAGCTTTTTGTTCCCCTGTTGATTTTAAAGAATTCTTTTTAATGACAAATGCCAGCCGTGTGCCTGCAAAGTGACGGCACATTAAAGCCTGGCTCGGGGGTCTATGGCATGTAAGGGTTTACGTAAGGTAGTGACATAGGAGGTTCGCCCTACAGAAATGCATTTTATATGTAAGCGGTTGGGGGGGGGGAAGCGGAAAAACTAAAAACAGAGTAAAATTGGCGAAAAGTTGTGCAGCTTTCACATATGTTCAGAATTGGTTTTGCCCTTCTTTTTGTAGTCAGAAATTCGTTATAATAATGACTTTTTTGTGCTTTTCTTTATTATTTAATTTGCGCCTTTTTATCTTTAGTCGGTTTCGTCTGTCTTTTTTTTTTTTTTTAACTATTTGGGTCAGATATTTTATCCTGTGATTCATCTTTTGAAACTGTTCAAAATGTTATAAAACTTTTGCACAGTTGTATTCTGGTGCCCTACTGGAGTCCAAAATAAGTCTTCTATTAATGTGCCGTATTTAAAAAAAATCATGTGAATTTTTTGCTTTAAAAAAGTGCAAAAAAAAAAAGTTATAATACCAAATAGAAATTGATTTTGTGCAAAAATAACAGTGTGTGTAATTTTGAAGAATTTGATGCAGAAAACGTCAGCGAATAGTGAAGGCGAAAGAGAGAAGTCAGAGAGAAACTATTAATTTTATCACCATTTTCATAGTCGTGGCCAGGACCCCCTCCCCCCCCCCCCATGGTTCCACATCTGTATATAGAAAAGGGGGGAATGTAATGGAGGCGACATCTGCAGTGTCCAATTAGGATGGTCGATCCCTCCCTGGGGCGATTTGGGATCTCTCTGCTCGTGATGCCGCTCACACAGATAATAATACAAAGCATGAATATTGCACATTAGCGGCGCCGAGCGACATGATCATTATCCGGCAGAGTTAATAATATACGGTGGAACTGTCCACACTTCAGCGGTACGGAATAATTACACTCCATATATTAGGCGTTAATGTACTGTCAGCAGATGGTAGATCCCGCGTCTTTAAATCACTTCTTAGCCTCATTCGGGAAAGATTTGGTTGAATTATTAAAAGCAGTTGTTAAATCGAAGGATTAAAGCACATAACATATAACAAACTAATCCTCAGGTATTCTGAACATAGCCGAGCCCGCCTGGCCACGGAGATAGCGGGCAGAGACGGTTTTATAGAAAACGGTGCTCTGGGCCTCCATCGCCAATTAATAATAATAATAATAAGTTTTATTTGTATAGCGCCAACATATTCTGCAGCACTTTACAATTAAATTACCAAATATGCATATAATCAATTTGTACCCACATTTTTACACCAAAATACTGTCCTCAACTGTGTTAAAGGGCTAGTCTGGTGCTTTAATATTGGTAGTCTATCCTTCAAGCACCGCCGGATGGGATCATTTGTGAAGCAGCTCCATCTATTGCATAGTGGCTGCGATCGGGTACTGCACATCCGTCCCTATTCAAATAATCTGCAGTACCCCACTGCAGCCACTATGCAATTGGCGGAGCTGTGCTTTTCCACTCCGCGACTAAGCTCATGTGACCGACATCGGGGACAGCTGATTGGCGGGGTACTACTGGGTGTCACCTCCACTATATGATTTTGGTGACCTATCGTAAGGATAGGCCATCAATATTAAAGTACTGGACAACCCCTTTAATAATACGTCTATGTGGTATAAAAATGTTACTGGTGTTTTAGTTCAGATAATCCAACTCCTAGTACTGCCATACATTGCATCTATAATACCCCATAGTATACCTACTTCTACACAATGTCCCATATTATTGCCACTTTCCAAATAATGCTGCCATATACTACCGAAATAATACCTCTATAAAATATCTACACAGCGCTGCCACATAGTACTCGCATAACACTTCTGTATGTATTTCCTACACAATACTGCTCTGCACTGCCTAAATAATTCCTCTATTTAACATCCAAATAATCCTACCATACAATGCCGTATGATACTTCCATACTGTGTCTGACATTGTCAATCAGTGTTCAAAAAATACTGCTATACTGTCTGAATTAACCCTCCATGTAATCCTACCATACAATGCCAAATAATACTTTCACACAATGCAGCATATTACTGCCATTCAATGCCAAAATTATACTGCAATACACTGCAAAAATATTGCTGGTGCCTAAAAAATAATACATCCATACACTGTCTAAATAATTTTACCATACAATTCCAAATAATACTTCTATACATGGCCAGACAATACTGCTATTCAGATCCCAAAAAGTGTTGCCATATATACAACGCTGCCTATGTAAAGAATCAATAGCATGACCCATACAATATTCCCATTTGGCGGCCAAATCACACTGCACTAAATAATACTGCCATATAGTGTCTAAATAATACTACCGTGAAGTGTACAGATGGGATGGGGAATTAGAGAATTGTATTCGCAGTTTGGTTCCAGTTAGTGTATTTACAGTACGACCATAAAGCTTAGCACTGAATATAAAGGCCCATATCTCAGATACCATATGGCGGATTTACAAAACCCCCAAAAAAAACTGGAATATTCAGGGAAGCAGCAGGAATAAACCAGGAGCCAACAGTGGACACTTTTACTTTGTTTTGTTTTTTTAAACTGGGCCCTTTTACTTTTTTTTTTATGTATTTTTTTTTAAACTATGTACTTTTTTACTTTTATTTTGTTTTCTTTTTATTTTATTTTTGAAGTGGCTACATTTATTTATTTATTTTTTGTTTGTTTTATTTTTTAAACTGGGCACTTTTGACCTGGTGAGAAATCCTTTACAGCTGGATTAGTCTGCAGCCTGTTGACACTGCTCCTAGGAATGCCCGTTCCTAATATTCAGCCGGTGTAAATGCTCTTTAAAAGTAGCAACTTTACACACAGTCTGATTATTTTTGTTTACGGCTCTTCTGCAGTCTTTTGCGTGTCCATGGTTACAGACTACAAACAAATCCCATGTAGTCTAGTCTTGCAGTCATCCCTTACTCTTTGGGCAGTAGGAGAGGTCCGCAGAGGAGCAGTGGCCACAAAGCAGTCGGAGTCATTTTTCGTCAGGACTATTTGCAAAATCGTTTCATTTCAAATGCATTGGGATAATATGAACTGTTTGCAAAAGTGTTCACCCCTTTCATCTAAAACAAACTGACTGGTTGGCTGGCTGTGGACCAACAAGCAATAGACGGACGACCTGTTACAAAGTATCAAATAATTGAAATTTTTCCAATGACTAGGAAAGTGAAGCTTTAATCTGGAACCAGCTGATTTTAGGGAATTGCATTGTGAGCAGTTTCTATCACAAAGATATTAGGCTTCTCCATCACCTCTTGCGGAATTGTAGGTAACTTCCTTACATCCCACCTGAAACTGCAACGTTTCTAGTCTTCCTGTACTTTGTGCCATTATTTGCACATTTTCTACTTGTTAAAGAGAATCTGTCAGCAGGTTTTTGCTTTCTCAGAACAGAATGATGTAGGGGCAGAGACCCTGATTCCAGCGATGTGTCACTTACTAGGCTGCTTGCTGTCATTTTGATAAAATCAGTTTTCTCTGCTGCAGATCTAGCAGTGCTCAGAATGTTAATCCTTGTATAATCCCACCCACACACCTGATTGGCAGATTTGTGTACACTGTGCATAGGCAGAAAGCTTACCAATCAGTGCAGGAGGACTAGGAGGCACGAGACATCTAGTCCTGTAGTGATAATCCTCCTGTTCTACAGGTTGGTACTGTTGTGATCAATGAGTCTAAAATATGGGGGACCCTAAACAGATTGTATATAAAGCTCCGAATATCCCTTTCCTATGCCTGGTAGCCATTATGGCGTAGGGAGGAAGAAAAAAAAGTGAGGAAGTTCCAGGGGCGCTGACTATTTGATTGTGGGGGGCTCTATGTCTAAGTTCTGTGTCTTTATCCAGTAAATTACTGGATATCCAGTAAATTACTGGAGAGAGGAAAGGTGGAAACCTAAAACACAAAATGTATTTGTTTAATACAAAACATAAATATCTGAAAATAAACAATGAACAAGTGTGAAATTCTAGAAAAACAACCCTGAAATGTCTGTAAAATCCTGTTTTTATTGACTTCTTTTGAATTTTCTTTCCTGTAGGAAAAGTAATAAAAATCAACAGGTTTGTTTTGCACTTTTAAGTTATTTATATATATATATATATATATATATATATATATATATATATATATATATATATATATATATATATATATATATATATATATATATATATATATATATATATATATATATATATATATATATATATATATATATATATATATATATATATATATATATATAAAAAAAGAATATTGGGAGCGTTCCTCTAGTGCGGCCAGCCCGAGCAGATGCTTTTAGCTCAGTAAGTTTAAAAAAAAAAAGTAAAGTAAATTCCTACAATTTGTTTTCTCCGGCCTCTCGGGGGACGTTCTTCATTTCCTGAGCAGTGGTTCTCTCCTGCTTTATTCCTCCAGAGCTAGGAATGTTTCCTCACTGGCAGGCAGTGTGGGATTGTGGCTACAACTTAGGAAAACAAAATTCCATTTTATTTGTATTTATTTATTTATTTATTTTTTTTTTAAATTTATTTATTTTTTTTGGGGGGGGGGGTATTTTTTATATTAAAAGGTATGACCATCTAAAAAAAATCCTCTGCAACTTAAAGAATAGGAATATGCACATTAAATGGAGATGAGCAATCATAGTAACGATCGTTCGCCATCATACTATTTCCGAATACAAATTACCGCTGCATATAAATGGACGTATAAAGGTTTATTCACGTGACCGTATGGCGGCCGTAGATTACACTCCGTGTTATGGTTGCAGTTCCCATTAGTTTGCCTTTGAGGCTGTTAGTTCAGGTCAGGAGACCTGGGTTGGTCTCTAGGACATGGAAAGTATATTATGGCCGCTATGGGGTCGTGTTAATGAGCGCTGATCGTCACACTCTATCATTTAATTGGTGCCCATGTAAAAATTAACATAAAAATATTAGAACTGATGGAACATTAGTAAAAAAAAATTCTTGTTTTTTTAAGGCATTGTTCACTTGCGTCTCCGTCCAAAGATCTTGGCTACCCTCGAACCCTGCAGTCTGGGTAGTCCAATATTATAAACAGCACTTGGACCCTTTACAGATTTTGGTTTGTGGTCCGGTTGGTTCTGCCCAATGATAAGTTGATCATAGAGTAGGTGTCCCACCTCTAGCTGTAATATAAAGGGGAACCTGACAGCAAGTGTTCAGTTTCTCTGCAGTGCCTCCACAGGAGATATAGTGTATTACACAGTTGTCATTGAAATCAGTGGACAGGCAATGGTTGCATTGAGACCATGTTAGGCCGCCATACACATTACACTAATGTCGGCTGAACCTGACTCAGCGCCGATATAGTTGATGTCGGGCGAGATAAAGATCCGGCATACCAAATTTTGATCCTTTTGTTCTCTAAGAGGTAAGCTGCCAACGAAGAGGTCTAGAAGCGGCTCTCCGATTCCAATGGATCCTAACGCAAAATATGGACCTGGGCCCCACCTGCATGTTGATCAGATCTATGGACCCTTGTAGAGTTCAAGAATCTATATAAAATTTGTGAATTCCCCCATGTAATAATGTCCCCCGTTATGTCTCCTTCCTGTAATAATGTCCCCCATCCAGGGCCCCTTTCTGGTACCATGTCCCCCCATCCTGGGCCCCTTTCTGGTACCATGTCCCCCCATCCAGGGCCCCTTTCTGGTATCATGTCCCCCCATCCAGGGCCCCTTTCTGGTATCATGTCCCCCCATCCAGGGCCCCTTTCTGGTATCATGTCCCCCCATCCTGGGCCCTTTTCTGGTATCATGTCCCCCCATCCAGGGCCCCTTTCTGGTATCATGTCCCCCCATCCAGGGCCCCTTTCTGGTATCATGTCCCCCCATCCAGGGCCCCTTTCTGGTATCATGTCCCCCCATCCAGGGCCCCTTTCTGGTATCATGTCCCCCCATCCAGGGCCCCTTTCTGGTATCATGTCCCCCCATCCAGGGCCCCTTTCTGGTATCATGTCCCCCCATCCAGGGCCCCTTTCTGGTATCATGTCCCCCCATCCAGGGACCCTTTGTGGTATCATGTCCCCCCATCCAGGGCCCCTTTGTGGTATCATGTCCCCCCATCCAGGGCCCCTTTGTGGTATCATGTCCCCCCATCCTGGGCCCCTTTGTGGTATCATGTCCCCCATCCTGGGCCCCTTTGTGGTATCATGTCCCCCATCCTGGGCCCCTTTGTGGTATCATGTCCCCCCATCCTGGGCCCCTTTGTGGTATCATGTCCCCTCATCCTGGGCCCTTTTCTAGTATCATGTCCCCCCTATCCTGGGCCCCTTTGTGGTGTCATGTCCCCCCTATCCTGGGCCCCTTTGTGGTGTCATGTCCCCCCTATCCTGGGCCCCTTTGTGGTGTCATGTCCCCCCTATCCTGGGCCCCTTTGTGGTGTCATGTCCCCCCTATCCTGGGCCCCTTTGTGGTATCATGTCCCCCCATCCTGGGCCCCTTTGTGGTATCATGTCCCCCCATCCTGGGCCCCTTTGTGGTATCATGTCCCCTCATCCTGGGCCCTTTTCTAGTATCATGTCCCCCCTATCCTGGGCCCCTTTGTGGTGTCATGTCCCCCCTATCCTGGGCCCCTTTGTGGTGTCATGTCCCCCCTATCCTGGGCCCCTTTGTGGTGTCATGTCCCCCCTATCCTGGGCCCCTTTGTGGTGTCATGTCCCCCCTATCCTGGGCCCCTTTGTGGTATCATGTCCCCCCATCCTGGGCCCCTTTGTGGTATCATGTCCCCCCATCCTGGGCCCCTTCCAGAAAGGACACACATCCAGGTGAAATGGGCACTGGCCGGCCACCCTCTAGCACGGACCCAGCCGCGGTTGCAATCATTGCGCCCTTGGCTCTCATGGAAAATACGGGAGCATTCAACTGAGCAAATATTTCCGTGTATGGGAGAGATGGCTTTTGGCCGAACGAATGGCCCAACTATCGTTCAGCTTACAGTTGTCTACATTGTGTGGGGGGCTTAAGAGACATCATTTGCAGCTTCTTACCACTCTACAATATGAAGGTCCGGCGTACGGAGACTTTATTATCTCTAAAGTTCCTATTTTAAAGAAGACCTCTTATTTCACTGGAAGATCTTTATATCCAGAAAACTGAAGTCCACATGTAAGAGTCCATTACTCAATTCGTTGTGCCATCGCATGCATTTTCCATCACAATTCTGGCGAAACGACGTTGCCATAAGTGGATATCATTGTCACCAATTGTTAATGTTTATCAGAAACTAAAAAGCGCAAAAACAGCCTCCGCCTGATAATCCTGCAGCGCATTCTGTCTAGAGATAGAGGACTATCAGAGGAAGAGGAGAACAGAGACTCGGCCGGCTATGATTTCCGCTTCTTTGTGCCTGTGGCTAATCTTCGGGGCACACTGGATATTGTTACAGAGAAGTGGGACTATGGAGACAGTCGGCTGCTGATAGCTGCTCAGCTGCTTCTCATTCCATTCTCAATGCCAGAGAGGTTCCTCTGACCGGAAAAGGCTTCTGTGAAGCATCGTTTCGATGGCCATGTGGCTTCAAGCCTCTGCTGCCTCTCCGGACGTCTAGGTCATGAGCTTCTATGAGCAGCAGCTTTCACCTTCAGTCCAATGGGAGCGTTGGTAACTCTTGTATCCGTTGTTTTTTGAGCTCCTCTGCTGATTCATGACCACATCAAAGTTCAGGCAAAAGAAAGAGCCCGTAGAAGCCAAACGGTGCAAACATTTTCATAAAACCCAATCGCAAAAATTATTTTTTTATCCTTAAATACATGAATTTAAGTTAAAAAAAAAAAAAAAAAAAAAAAGGTCAACTGAGGTGAACAACCCCTTTTAAGATTTTTCATAAAGTTGCATCATATGTCTTAGCCCTGGCATCAAGGCGTGCATTCGGCGAAAAGGGCAAGGAAAGGAGTGTGCTTAAGTTTTTTAAGTTGGCGCATAATTGTAGAGAGGGTTATTTACACGGTGGTCAAGGAGCTTAACGGGAATCTGTCACCAGGTTTTTGTTATGTAATTTGACAGCAGCATGACGTAGGGACAGAGACCCTGATTCCTGCGATGTCACTTATTTTTAGTTGTGATACAATCACAGTTTTGTCTGCTGCACATGTAACAAAGCTCGGAATGCTGAGCAGTGTATAACCCCACCCACACCACTGATTGGCCACTTTCTGTGTACATTGTATCAGTGCTGGGGGCGTGGTTGGACTAGGAGGCAGGAGACACCTAGTCCTGTAGTGATAATCTCCTGCTGATAAAACACTGATTTTATTGAAACAGCAAAACACAGTGATACATCACTGGAATCGGGGTCTCAGCCCTACATTGTGCTGCTCTTGGATTACATAGCACAAAAAAAAATGTCGACAGATTCCCTTTAAAGTTACCCAAGTATTCAGTTTATATAAGGTGGCTAAGTTTTTGTCCCTCCCCACCAGTCACACGGCAGACTGGTATAAGAGCAGCACCAGTACATGTTTCTATGATCAGTGGATGGTGCCACAAGACCAGGTCAGACGAGCTAATGGACGGCCATGTAGACCGCGGCCCCTCGCTGATTAGATTCTTATCCTCCTGTTTTCTCTAGGTAGTGCATCTGGTTCGGAAATGCAGACTAAACATCTGGAAGAGGCCAAGACGCAGGAGAAAAGCAGGAAAGGTCTTATTTCACTGCAACAAATAACACGCTTCCCGGGAATTTATTCCGAACGTTGACTTTTATTTAGAAAACCTGCACGTTCCCCGTGTCAATAAATGAAGGCTCCGACCAGGAAAGATCTGGACCAAATAGGAACGCATTTGTATTTTGCCACCATTTTCATGCGGATGGTCAACAGGGTCTTATGCCGCAGTATGAGAATATTTTTTGACCGTAGTTAACAGTTTTTAGTTTATTTTTAGAGGATAATTAAAGGGATGGTTTAATTTGGGCACAAATAATGAACTACAGGCGGAGCTGTTGGAGAGAACTTTGCTCAGCAGTGCAGGTCCACGGCAAGATGGGCGACCACCTGTAATGGTTTTCACCTATTGGCCAGGTGGGAGGGCAAACTTTTTTGGAAATTGACTGATGTTTTAGTAACTCTAATGGTGCACCAGACTATTGGACCCTGTGATCACCCATAAGAGGTCAGGACTGGGCAGTACGGAGCCTTCTGGGGGGTCCTGCAGCTGATGGCCAGGAGCTGGAGTAGTTGTCCTATCCTTTATGTCTCCAAGGAGCAGTGTAGGACACAAACGAGGGAGGATCAGTGGAAGAATGCATGGAGACTGATTGAGGAAGGGCAAAAAAAACCTTAAAGGTGTTGTCCCCTTCCACACCCCACTGAATATTTTTGTAAAAAAAAAAAAAAAAAAACTCTGCTCCAAAATAATTAAACAATTTCTACTCTTTTTAACTTAACCCTCACTAGCCTCGGCAGACTCCTCTACTGCAGGCAGCCCAAATTTTATCATGCGGCAGTTATCAGAAGGTCTGAATTTTCCAGAACCGTATCAATACCATCCTTGCAATCATGTAACTGTTCGAAAAGGAGCAGTATATGTAAGAGTGATGGTGCTTATTGACAAGTGGACTGTCCTATACAGCTTTGGGGAAGAGTTGGGGGTTTAACTCTGCAGAGCTGTGGTGGGGGGAACTTTAATGTCTCTCTTCTACCAATTGCAATGTTACTACAGTGCATGTATTTGTGTCTTAAAACCCTTTTTGCAGAAATGTTTGCACCGTTTGCCTTCTACAGCCACTGTGTTACACTATGTATCGCTGACTGCAGAATGAGATAACTGAGAGTTCGTCAGGGAGCTCGTTTTGACGGTCTGATAGGAGAGCTGTAACTCTTTTATTTTCCTTTTCTGCGCTCCTTATAGGCTTTGTTTAAATAAAGGGAACACTTAAACAACAGAATATAACTCCAAGTAAATCAAACTTCTGTGAAATCAAACTATCCACTTAGGAAGCAACACTGATTGACAATCAATTTCACATGCTGTTGTGCAAATGGAATAGACAATAGATGGAAATTATTGCCAATTATCAAGACACCGTCAATAAAGGAGTGATTCTGCAGGTGGGGACCACAGACCACATCTCAGTACCAATGCTTTCTGGCTGATGTTTTGGTCACTTTTGAATGTTGGTTGTGCTTTCACACTCGTGGAAGCATGAGACGGACTCTACAACCCACAGAAGTTGCTCAGGTAGTGCAGCTCATCCAGGATGGCACATCAATGCGAGCTGTGGCAAGAAGGTTTGCTGTGTCTGTCAGCGTAGTGTCCAGAGGCTGGAGGCGCGACCAGGAGACAGGCCAGTACACCAGGAGACGTGGAGGGGGCCGTAGGAGGGCAACAACCCAGCAGCAGGACCGCTACCTCCGCCTTTGTGCAAGGAGGAACAGGAGGAGCACTGCCAGAGCCCTGCAAAATGACCTCCAGCAGGCCACAAATGTGCATGTGTCTGCACAAACAGTTAGAAACCGACTCCATGAGGGTGGTATGAGGGCCCGACGTCCACAGATGGGGGTTGTGCTCACAGCCCAACACCGTGCAGGACGCTTGGCATTTGCCACAGAACACCAGGATTGCCAAAGTCGCCACTGGCGCCCTGTGCTCTTCACAGATGAAAGCAGGTTCACACTGAGCACATGTGACAGACGTGACAGAGTCTAAAGACGCCGTGGAGAGCGATCTGCTGCCTGCAACATACTTCAGCATGACCGGTTTGGCAGTGGGTCAGTAATGGTGTGGGGTGGCATTTCTTTGGAGGGCCGCACAGCCCTCCATGTGCTCGCCAGAGGTAGCCTGACTGCCATTAGGTACCGAGATGAGATCCTCAGACCCCTTGTGAGACCATATGCTGGTGCGGTTGGCCCTGGGTTCCTCCTAATGCAGGACAATGCCCGACCTCATGTGGCTGGAGTGTGTCAGCAGTTCCTGCAAGATGAAGGCATTGAAGCTATGGACTGGCCCGCCCATTCCCCAGACCTGAATCCGATTGAGCACATCTGGGACATCATGTCTCGCTCCATGCACCAACGTCACGTTGCACCACAGACTGTCCAGGAGTTGGCGGATGCTTTAGTCCAGGTCTGGGAGGAGATCCCACAGGAGACCATCCGCAACCTCATCAGGAGCATGCCCAGGCGTTGTAGGGAGGTCATACAGGCACGTGGAGGCCACACACAATACTCAGCCTCATCAGGAGCATGCCCAGGTGTTGTAGGGAGGTCATACAGGCACGTGGAGGCCACACACAATACTCAGCCTCATCAGGAGCATACCCATGCGTTGTAGGAAGGTCATACAGGCACGTGGAGGCCACACACAATACTCAGCCTCATCAGGAGCATGCCCATGCGTTGTAGGAAGGTCATACAGGCACGTGGAGGCCACACACAATACTGAGCCTCATCAGGAGCATGCCCAGGTGTTGTAGGGAGGTCATACAGGACGTGGAGGCCACACACAATACTCAGCCTCATCAGGAGCATGCCCAGGCGTTGTAGGGATACAGGCATGTGGAGGCCACACACAATACTGAGCCTCATCAGGAGCATGCCCAGGCGTTGTAGGGAGGTCATACAGGCACGTGGAGGCCACACACAATACTCAGCCTCATCAGGAGCATGCCCAGGCGTTGTAGGAAGGTCATACAGGCACGTGGAGGCCACACACAATACTGAGCCTCATCAGGAGCATGCCCAGGCGTTGTAGGGAGGTCATACAGGCACGTGGAGGCCACACACAATACTCAGCCTCAGGAGCATGCCCAGGTGTTGTAGGGAGGTCATACAGGCACGTGGAGGCCACACACAATACTCAGCCTCATCAGGAGCATGCCCATGCGTTGTAGGAAGGTCATACAGGCACGTGGAGGCCACACACAATACTCAGCCTCATCAGGAGCATGCCCATGCGTTGTAGGAAGGTCATACAGGCACGTGGAGGCCACACACAATACTGAGCCTCATCAGGAGCATGCCCAGGTGTTGTAGGGAGGTCATACAGGACGTGGAGGCCACACACAATACTCAGCCTCATCAGGAGCATGCCCAGGCGTTGTAGGGATACAGGCATGTGGAGGCCACACACAATACTGAGCCTCATCAGGAGCATGCCCAGGCGTTGTAGGGAGGTCATACAGGCACGTGGAGGCCACACACAATACTCAGCCTCATCAGGAGCATGCCCAGGCGTTGTAGGGAGGTCATACAGGACGTGGAGGCCACACACAATACTCAGCCTCATCAGGAGCATGCCCAGGCGTTGTAGGGAGGTCATACAGGAACGTGGAGGCCACACCCAATACTGAGCCTCATCAGGAGCATGCCCAGGCATTGTAGGGAGGTCATACAGGCACGTGGAGGCCGCACACAATACTGAGCCTCATCAGGAGCATGCCCAGGCGTTGTAGGGAGGTCATACAGGACGTGGAGGCCACACACAATACTCAGCCTCATCAGGAGCATGCCCAGGCGTTGTAGGGATACAGGCATGTGGAGGCCACACACAATACTGAGCCTCATCAGGAGCATGCCCAGGCGTTGTAGGGAGGTCATACAGGCACGTGGAGGCCACACCCAATGCTCAGCCTCATCAGGAGCATGCCCAGGCGTTGTAGGGAGGTCATACAGGACGTGGAGGCCACACACAATACTCAGCCTCATCAGGAGCATGCCCAGGCGTTGTAGGGATACAGGCATGTGGAGGCCACACACAATACTGAGCCTCATCAGGAGCATGCCCAGGCGTTGTAGGGAGGTCATACAGGCACGTGGAGGCCACACACAATACTCAGCCTCATCAGGAGCATGCCCAGGCGTTGTAGGGAGGTCATACAGGCACGTGGAGGCCACACACAATACTCAGCCTCATCAGGAGCATGCCCAGGCGTTGTAGGGAGGTCATACAGGAACGTGGAGGCCACACCCAATACTGAGCCTCATCAGGAGCATGCCCAGGCATTGTAGGGAGGTCATACAGGCACGTGGAGGCCGCACACAATACTGAGCCTCATCAGGAGCATGCCCAGGCGTTGTAGGGAGGTCATACAGGACGTGGAGGCCACACACAATACTCAGCCTCATCAGGAGCATGCCCAGGCGTTGTAGGGATACAGGCATGTGGAGGCCACACACAATACTGAGCCTCATCAGGAGCATGCCCAGGCGTTGTAGGGAGGTCATACAGGCACGTGGAGGCCACACACAATACTCAGCCTCATCAGGAGCATGCCCATGCGTTGTAGGAAGGTCATACAGGCACGTGGAGGCCACACACAATACTGAGCCTCATCAGGAGCATGCCCAGGTGTTGTAGGGAGGTCATACAGGACGTGGAGGCCACACACAATACTCAGCCTCATCAGGAGCATGCCCAGGCGTTGTAGGGAGGTCATACAGGACGTGGAGGCCACACACAATACTCAGCCTCATCAGGAGCATGCCCAGGCGTTGTAGGGATACAGGCATGTGGAGGCCACACACAATACTGAGCCTCATCAGGAGCATGCCCAGGCGTTGTAGGGAGGTCATACAGGCACGTGGAGGCCACACACAATACTCAGCCTCATCAGGAGCATGCCCAGGCGTTGTAGGGAGGTCATACAGGACGTGGAGGCCACACACAATACTCAGCCTCATCAGGAGCATGCCCAGGCGTTGTAGGGATACAGGCATGTGGAGGCCACACACAATACTGAGCCTCATCAGGAGCATGCCCAGGCGTTGTAGGGAGGTCATACAGGCACGTGGAGGCCACACACAATACTCAGCCTCATCAGGAGCATGCCCAGGCGTTGTAGGGAGGTCATACAGGCACGTGGAGGCCACACACAATACTCAGCCTCATCAGGAGCATGCCCAGGCGTTGTAGGGAGGTCATACAGGAACGTGGAGGCCACACCCAATACTGAGCCTCATCAGGAGCATGCCCAGGCATTGTAGGGAGGTCATACAGGCACGTGGAGGCCGCACACAATACTGAGCCTCATCAGGAGCATGCCCAGGCGTTGTAGGGAGGTCATACAGGACGTGGAGGCCACACACAATACTCAGCCTCATCAGGAGCATGCCCAGGCGTTGTAGGGATACAGGCATGTGGAGGCCACACACAATACTGAGCCTCATCAGGAGCATGCCCAGGCGTTGTAGGGAGGTCATACAGGCACGTGGAGGCCACACACAATACTCAGCCTCATCAGGAGCATGCCCAGGCGTTGTAGGGAGGTCATACAGGACGTGGAGGCCACACACAATACTCAGCCTCATCAGGAGCATGCCCAGGCGTTGTAGGGATACAGGCATGTGGAGGCCACACACAATACTGAGCCTCATCAGGAGCATGCCCAGGCGTTGTAGGGAGGTCATACAGGCACGTGGAGGCCACACACAATACTCAGCCTCATCAGGAGCATGCCCAGGCGTTGTAGGGAGGTCATACAGGCACGTGGAGGCCACACACAATACTCAGCCTCATCAGGAGCATGCCCAGGCATTGTAGGGAGGTCATACAGGAACGTGGAGGCCACACCCAATACTGAGCCTCATCAGGAGCATGCCCAGGCATTGTAGGGAGGTCATACAGGCACGTGGAGGACACACACAATACTCAGCCTCATCAGGAGCATGCCCAGGCATTGTAGGGAGGTCATACAGGCACGTGGAGGCCACACACAATACTCAGCCTCATCAGGAGCATGCCCAGGCGTTGTAGGGAGGTCATACAGGCACGTGGAGGACACACACAATACTCAGCCTCATCAGGAGCATGCCCAGGCGTTGTAGGGAGGTCATACAGGAACGTGGAGGCCACACCCAATACTGAGCCTCATCAGGAGCATGCCCAGGCATTGTAGGGAGGTCATACAGGCACGTGGAGGACACACCCAATACTGAGCCTCATCAGGAGCATGCCCAGGCATTGTAGGGAGGTCATACAGGCACGTGGAGGACACACACAATACTCAGCCTCATCAGGAGCATGCCCAGGCATTGTAGGGAGGTCATACAGGCACGTGGAGGCCACACACAATACTCAGCCTCATCAGGAGCATGCCCAGGCGTTGTAGGGAGGTCATACAGGCACGTGGAGGACACACACAATACTCAGCCTCATTTTGACTTGTTTTAAGGACATTACATCAAAGTTGGATCAGCCTGTAGTGTGTTTTTCCACTTTAATTTGGGGGGGTGACTCCAAATCCAGGCCTCCATTGGTTAATAAATGTGATTTCCATTGATGATTTTTGTGTGATTTTGTTGTCAGCACATTCAACTTTGTACAGAACAAAGTATTCAATGAGAAGATTTCATCCATTCAGGTCTAGGATGTGTTATTTCAGTGTTCCCTTTATTTTTTTTGAGCAGTGTATATATATTTTTTTATTAAGATGCAATTTGGACAGGTTGCTTGGAGGCCTGGCACCCACTGTGAGTTTATGTGAAGTGCTGCTGTTCTAATATAATATATATATATAAATGGATAACCCCTTCAAAATTGGAGAGCATTTGTAGCTTGGTATCAGGGAAACGGAGTTCCAATCAGTATAAATATATATTAAGAAATTTCTCAGCAGAGACTTTTGGACCTAAAAATTGCTTGATGTTAAAAAGTGGAGATTCCCTTAAATTTCTGTTTTTAGCAGTGTTTCATGTGCTGATGGTAGATCAAATGTGCGCTGTCGTCTGGAGTCCCCACCATCTGCACCATTGACCCTTTCCACTAAATGCCTATAAAGCCTGATTCTTAACGCTTTCTGCAGCACAATAACTTTCTTCTTTAATAAACTGTTGGTGTTACTGGTGATTGTGTACCGTATCCTCTCAGTAATGTGCCGTACGTCTGTGTGACTGCTGCTGAAACTGAAGCTTCCTGTTGGAGATAAAATATTAATGGCTTTGATTTAGCATGTGAAGCACCGGATCACGTTTCAGAGATGAGTCGTCCTTCATCTGCGTGTGCTCCATACATCTCCATACATCTCCGCAGGAGGCTAGTTCTCTTTGATAAGCTCTCCTGTGTCAGTGCTCAAGGAGATGATGTCTCCGCAGTCGTGTCTTGCATATATACTGTATATTATCACAGCTCCGCACAATCCGGAGAGGTTTCCTCTAAGTACGAGATGACTTGAATTTTGCAATTTGCTATTTCACCCTGGCCAAGAGGGATGAATATTCTGATTTAATGGTTTCCATCCACCAGCTGATGCAAAGACTACATCTCCCAGCATGCCTTAAGATTTCTCTGCTGTCAGTGCATGCTGGGAAATCCAACTTGTACAATGCACAGATAACTGAGAGGTCCCATCTTCGTAATATCTACATAACACAAGTATTAATGAGATGACGTCCGTAGCCAGTGACTGGCATGGGCGTGCTCACCCTACATTTAAATAGTCGCTGACGTTTCAATAAACTTTGCATAAATCAATAGTCCAAGCATATATAAGAAACTTTGAAATATATCTTATTAGAGAAATGTCTTTCTCCACCTCCCTCTTTCTCCTGAACTCACCATTCACTCCAAAAAAACTGCTAAAATCCCTCTTGGTTAAAACAAGATGGACTGCCAGCTCACTAAGGGATCAGGATACAGTTACTTATTGAAGTACATGGAAAGGTAAGTGAGATAGAAGAGCAAATCTAAAGACTAATTGTGCTGCTGCTCTTTAGTAAGAGTTTATCTTACCTTAGAGTTGGATTCACAGCCACACTGCTCAGTACTGCTGGGTAATGTCCTCTATACTGCTTCTAGTTCTGCACATGTCAATAAACTTTACATAAATCAATAGTCCAAGCATATATAAGAAACTTTGAAATATATGTTAACAGAGAAATTTGCTTATTTCTCCATGTATAAATCTCTTCTGATCCTCCTCTATTTCCTGAACTCACCATTCACTCCAAAAAACTGCTAAAATCCCCTTGGTTGAAACCGGATGGGCTGACCACTCACTAAGGGATCAGGATACAGTTGCCTATAGAAGTCTATGGAAATGGAGATGGAGGAGTAAAGTGAGAAACATATTGTGCTGCTTCTCTTTAGTGTTTTTCTTACATTGGAGTTGGATTCCCAGCCACAATGCTCATTACTACTGTATAATATCTGCTATTCTCCTGCTAGTTCTGCACAGGTCAATAAACGTTTGCATAAATCAATAGAACAAGCGAATATAAAAACTTTGTAATATATCTTATCAGAGACATACTCCTTTCTCACCCTTCCTATCAATTGAACTCACTATTCACTCTGAAAAACTTCTAAAGTCCCTCTTGGTTAAAACAAGATCAACTGTCCGCTGACTAAGGGATCAGTATGCAGTTACCTATTAAAGTCTATGGAAGCAGGAGGAAGCTTAAAGACTGAAGTGAGAGACCAATTGTGCTGTTGCTCTTTAGTAAGGGCTTATCTCACCCAGAGTTGGATTCACAACTACATTGCTCAGTAGTACTGTATAATGTCCTCTTTGCTGGTGCTAGTTCTGCACATAAAAAATGTGGAAAGTTTGTGGTCTGTATCCGCATCCTTGTTAATTATCACCAGATAAGACCCTATTTTTGTGCTATCTTTTCTACTCCGCTGTTTATATCTAGTTCTGCACATGTCAATACAAACTTTGCATAAATCAACAGGACATAGAATATAAGAATCTTTTTAATTAATCTTATCAGAGAAGTTTCTTTCTCCATTTTCCCCTGTCACATGAACTCATCCTTCACACAGGAAAATTGCTAAAATCCCTCTTGTTTAAAGCAAGAAAGACTAATGGCTCGCTAAGGGATCAGGGTGCCATTGCTTACTGACATATGTGGAAAGGGGATGGAGATATAGAAGCAAATGTATTTATCTATTTCACTCCTGCTTATAGTGCTATTAATTTCTCAGCGCTTTACAGACATTAAGACAAATTGCACTGCTGCTCTTTAGAAAGCGTTTATCTTACCTTAGAGCTGGATTCCCAGCCACACTGCTCAGTACTGTTGTATAATGTCCTCCAAACTGCTGATAGTGCTGCACGTGTCAATAAACTTTGCATAGATCAAAAGAACAAGTCTTAATAAGAAACTTTATAATATATCTTATCAGAGAAATGTCTATACTCCCCCATTCACTCAAACTGCTAAAATCCCTCTTGGTTAAAACAAGATGGGCTGCCAGCTCACTAAGGGATCAGGATGCAGTTGCCTATTATAGTCTAAGGAAACAGGAGGGAGATTAAAGAGCGAAGTGAGAAACAAATTGTGCTGTTGCTCTTTAGTAAGTGTTTATCTCACTCAGAGTTGGATTCACAGCAGTATTGCTCAGTACTGCTGTATAATGTCCTCTATGCTGCTGCTCCTGAACATATGCTACATAGAGACAGGAGAGCTTGAATCTTTCATGTCTGGGTGTGCTGTGTCTTGGAGACATTGTAGTAGCTCGTCTTTAATTTTCAGTCATCTCTGAGCTAGTGGATAGAGACAGATCCTGCAGAGGAGAAAAGTGGTAAGAAAAATCAGCATGTAAGTCATATAATGGACAGAAAGTGTTATTCCTCATGTACAACACACATGACTCTGTACGTTTAAGAGATCAAACGTATTGCAGGGTCCTGTTCGTGCAGTGTCTGCTGCAGTGCATGGAAACCATATGGCTTCTTAGTCAAGAGCCTCATGGCCTCTGAGGCACCATCATACCAGGTCCACAGGGTGTTGTACAAGGTTTTCCCGATGAATATAGCATTGAACAGTCAATGTCAATGGAGGTGAAGCAATAAGATTCCTGTAAGGGACGGAGTCCTCCTGGTCACCGGATCCCACAGAAAATAATATGGCACCCACAGGTATACATATATCTATTGTCATCTGTCTTTGACCATTTTGAAATGAAACCATTAGGGGAACAGGTGAAGAACACGGCTGTCACAGATGGCAATTCACTCTGCAAATAACCTTAAAGGAACAGTAACCCTGATAGAAAGGGGAGTGGTTACCTAGTTCCTATACATGGTAATTCACACTAAACCGCACCCTTCCCAAATCTGTTGTTCCACCCAGGAGGGGAGGAAGGAGGAGAAAAAACTGAGGCCTCCGGGAACGTATTGGAGACTATAGAAGATTTACAGATAGGGGCATTGTCGGTTAAATTGGTAGAAACTGATTGACACGAGGCATGTTTAATGTCTGCGGACAGATCTGTGTCTCCGTCAGGACAGGACTCGGCCGGGAGCACAGAGTAAGCGCTAATCCTTTAAGCTGCAATTACTTTTAATTAAATCTTTCAGTGTTGTCAGCAATTACCCGTTATGAGAAACGCAGTTAATGAGGTCAGTGCACTAAAATCATCGTAAACTGCCCACGACGTCTTCGGGAAGGTGTGAGAATTCGCTCCGGAATGTGTTATTTAGCGGAGCTGGTATTCCGGCGTCCGCTATATTCCCGGCTCGTTAGGATCCTGCCTTATTATAACTGACCATGTGATGTGTCGTTACCCGGCTCTTTGTACCTGAGATGTTATTTCCCTTCGGGTGTCTATTTTCAAACCCTATTCCAAGCTTATGTAAGAGCAGCGGCATGAGGTTATTTATCAGCATCCCCAGGCTGGATGGCTCCTTGTCGGAGCTTTGTGGCCAGATGGCGTCTCCATATACTGCTGTATGGTAGTATATACCTATGGGAGCAAAGCTACAGCTGTGAAGCCCTACAGAAGTCTATAAATGCCCTAATTTGGCTCCTCAGGGGCGGAATGAGGGATAGGCAGAGTAGGCAGCGGCCAAGGGCACCACTGTAAGGGGAAGAACAAATTATGGTTTCAAGAAAAAACAAAAACATTTTATGTTCGAGGAAACAGCTCAACTTTAGGCACTTTCTTTAGTTAAGTGCTTTTTTTTAACTGGTGCAATTTGTATACGGTTAACGACTCCTGACATGTTTTTTTTTTTCTTAACTTTAACGATTCTGGTTCACGTTGTGGAGAGCTCTCATGTTGTCATTCCTCTGTTATTTGTAGAAATTCATTAATAAATTGACAAATTTGTCAAAGGGGCTTGTCCCTACGCACTGATTGGATAATGTCAGGGTGTTTAGGGACACACCCCCAACAGATTACACCCAATTGCCACTTAATTCATATATTTCCAGGAAGAATAACAGAGGAGCAGTACAATACACATCATTTTGTACAACCCCTCCAAATCTCATTACCTTTGCCCCAAGTAATAGCGTTTAATCCAGATGAACTCTTATGGTTTACGCCTGGTTTCTTTACCAAGAGCGAAGATCATTGTTCTGTTATTAAAAGAAAACTCTTAGGAAAAGTGTTTAAACAAGTAAGAATGATAGACCGTATCAGATATATTTAGCGCAGGTTCAGTTTACTTTAGTGTCTCAGTGGGGTGAGCTATAAAGGTACGTACTAAATAAAGAGGCGGCGGAGCGCGGCGTGGGATATAGCAAAGAAAATAGCATCCGCTAAAATATACAATGTAGAAAAAACAGGAGCACGTGGCTCTAAATACAGGGCTGGATCACCCGGGCCCCTGCTGTGCTCAGGGCCCCTTTGACCACCTTTTTCTGTCATTTTGACAAATACATCAAAATAAACCCCAAACCCAGAGAATATTAAAAACTCCAACCCAAAAAGCTTCAAGCACAAAAATACTGTGTATATAGACCTCTTTAGAATTTGTTAAAAATGGCAACAAAATGGCTTCAAAACGCCGCGCAAACCGAGTCTTAAAAAGAATCGACCTATTGTGTAAATCAACTTTTTATCTAAAAATTTTTTTTAAAAAAAAATAATGATTTAAAAAAAAAAAGTTTAAATCAATCACTAATATATCAAAAATGTAAAATCTTGCTATTTTCACAATGGTCACTAAATGTAACAATTTTTAACATTTTAAAGCATGCGGGGTTCAGGGGTCGCCGGGATTCAGGGGTTGCGAGTTTCAGGGGTCGCCAAGATTCAGGGGTCGCTGGGTTGCTGACATGTATATAGACATCTTTAGAATTTGTTAAAAATGGCAACAAAATAGCTTCAAAACGCCGTGCAAACCGAGTCTTAAAAAGAATCAACTTATTGTGTAAATCAACTTTTTATCTAAAATATATTTTTTTAATAAATGGTACCGTAATTTAAAAAAAAAAAAAAAAAAGTTGAAATCAATCACTAATGTATCAAAAATGTAAAATCTTGCTATTTTTTACAATGGTCACTAAATGTAACAATTTTTAACATTTTAAAACATCAACTCTGGGAGGACTGATTGTTTGTTTTTTTTCCATAGTGTCAGAAGCTGCATGGAGATGACGCAGCTGCAAGAAGAGGCAGCCAGATGTCAGACGGCCGCTCTCCACATTGAGAAGGCAGTGCTGGTTTATTACCATCTCTGCCTTCCTGATCACTTCATGCACAGCACTGAACTAGGAAGCTGAATCATCGCTTTCTCCTCCCAACCTATATTACCTGATCGCTGGTGATATAGGTCAGTGATCGAGAAACAATAAAAGTTAGAATTGTTAAACTCAGCCTAAGGGAAAAAAAAACAAATGAAACATTTGCCTAATCATGAACTCTGGAAAATGGGCCGGACTGGTAATAAACTGACACAGCCTGTTCTGTCACTACTCAGTAATCCTCTATCATCATATACAGGATTATAGGTAACACATATATATATATATGACAGGATCCACCATATACAATATGTGATGTCACAGCTCACCTCCTCCCCCTCCTGTCCAAAGACAGATAATGCCTCTATATACAGTAGATAACACATGATCCACCATTCACAATAGGTGATGTCACAGCTCACGTCCTCCTCCTCCTGTACAAAGACAGATAATACCTCTATATACAGTAGATAACACATGATCCACCATTCACAATAGGTGATGTCACAGCTTACCTCCTCCTCCTGTACAATGACTGATAACACCTCTATATACAGTAGATAACACATGATCCACCATTCACAATAGGTGATGTCACAGCTCACCTCCTCCCCCTCCTGTACAATGACTGATCACTCCTCTATATACAGTAGATAACACAGGATCCACCATTCACAATAGGTGATGTCACAGCTCACCCCCTCCTCCTCCTGTACAATAACCTTTGCTCAGGTTGCAGGGCATGCATGCCCACAACATTCTTCCATAGAAGTCCATGAATATCTCCAGTCTATTGTCTACTATGGTCTAGGTGGTTGCCATAAGGTATATCTCTAAATGTTGTTACCAGCAGCTCGGCGGGACTGTTGCCCCCATAATCATATACAGAAAATAAATAAAAATTCCATTAGAAAAATGAAAATATCTGAGAGAATAATAAGTATCACTCTGGGATTTATATGAGCGCAAATAATCTGTAGGCTCCACCTTCCTATTGATCTGGTCCTCCATAAATGATATGTGATTAGGACCTTTGCACGAGATGCCTAAGCAGATGGTAATGGAGACAGTTTTATCTGCTGTTAATTCCAAATAAAGCTGCAAGTTTTATCCGCTTTGTCCGGAGTGCTGGATTCCCTCCTTATTGGATTTAGCCGGGATCTTACGCTGCCGTGCACCTGGGGAGGAGACTCTGCGAGCTCGGCGAGATGACAATCCTTGTTCCCATGTCCTGGATGAATATAGGATTAAAAAAGAACAGTGTTGTAATAATGTAAACGAAGGCTGTGTTCACATGCAGCGGTTTTGCTTCGTTTTTTTTCTGCAGCCGAAGCTTGCTTTCTTGTCAGGAAAAATGCCAATTTTTCATCTTTCTCTGCATTTTTTCGCTGCGTATTTATATTATAAGTTTGTTTTATTCACCAAAAATTGTAAAAAAAAAAAAGTGGCAAAGTTACTTTCTCACTGCTTTCTATGGTTGAAAAAACGCTGAAAGAATTTATTTAAAACATTGCATGTGAACATAGCCTTAAAATGTACCAGTCACTTCAGGTTACTGCTCAGAAAAAGCAGTCAGAAGTGTGTACATGAGAAAAAAAAATGATATTTCTGGCCATTATGTGACTTGTATTCTGCACCAGTTTCCCACTCTGCAGGCTCTATCTATAGTTGTCTCAGAGTTAGTGAGTGGAGCCTTGCTGCTGCTATGATGTCTCCAATAAACAGTACATACAGACATTAGAGATTCCTGCTCTCTTGTCTTTATGTAGCACATGTGCAGAAGCAGCAGCAGCTTGGAGTACATTACTCATCAATACTGAGCAGTGTAACTGTGAATCCAGCTGTGTTGAGATAAACACTTTCTAGACAGTAGAAGCCTGAAAAATATTAAACATCAATACTGAGCAGTATATCTGTGAATCCAGCTATGTGGTGAGATAAACACTTGCTAGAGAGTAGAGGAGGACATTACACATCAATACTGAGCAATGTAGCTCTGAATCCAGCTCTGTTGTGATTTAACCACTTACTAGATAGTATCAACATGGTGGACATTGCACATCAATACTAAGCAGTGTAGCAGTGAATCCAGCTATGATAAGATAAACACTTCTAGAGAGTAGAAGCCTGGAAGACATTGCACATCAATACTGAGCAGTATAGCTGTGAATCCAGCACTGTGGTGAGATAAACACTTACTAGAGAGTAGCGGCTTGTGTGCGTGTCTGCCGCTTTCTCACTCTGCTCCTCCCCATTTCATAGACATTGCAGTACAGCTTGCCTTGCGTAAGACTGATTTTAGCAGTACTTTAGGGTGAATGTTGAGTTCAGGATGAAAGGGGAGAAGAAGAAATGGCTCAAAAGTGGAGAAAAAAGTGTTTTTTTTTTTTAATATTTTCTTGAACTATTGATTTATGCAAAGTCTATTGAAATGACTGGGACAGTGTATTTTATAGAAACAGTCCAGGTAAAAATAATACACTGAGTTATAACTATTTAAATGGGGTTTATGAGAATGAAAAAAGGACCATTGTCAGATATAGCACCCCTCTGGACCATGGCTGTGTCTTGAATTGCAGCTCTGCAAAATTAAAATGAATGCTGTAGTACCAAATGCAGTCTGTAGACAAAGAGGGCGCTGTTTATGGATAAAGAGCAAAAAATATGACATGGGATCTGACAGCTCCTTTAAGTCCACAGTTGTGAAAGGTGTTTACTGTACCTCTCCCATCCGAGCAGTCGTATTCTCTAATTTTTGAGGGTTTGGACACCAGTCAAATAATAAAGCGTAGCTGGCGGCCCGTAGCCGTGTGATTCATTGCGGGATAATACATTTTTTCCAGAGCCGCTGATGCTTCTCCTATTTGAGCGCACTTGGCCTGTCTTCAGAAGCCGAGTAATACATTTCGGGGACTATGCAGTATATGATTTCACTCTAGGACGTCTGCTCGGAGCCGGCAGAATAACTGAGGAAAGGATCTGTCCTTCGGTTGTTACATTTCAGATTTTGGAAGCAAATAATCCGATCTAATAACATCGCTGTGATGAATATTTCACACCTCCAGACATTATATTCAGAGAGAATTGAAAATGCAGGTTCTCCGGGGGCGACTCGTGTTCTGGAGGTAAAAATGTACCACAACCCCCAGCACATAATGCTGAAATATTAATACCTGCTGGTTGTAATAGCTTATAAACTCGACAGTACTCAAAATTATACTTTTGTTTTCTAATTATTTTAAAAGTATAAACCTGAAAATTGTGAGGTGCATTTGTTTTCAACAACTGAGCCAATACTTTGCAGCACCTTCTTCCACATGCTCGCTGTGTCCCCTACATGATACGTGGAAGAAGGTGTTCTGGTCAGATGAGACCGAAGTGGGTTAAGTGCAAAATGCTGTGTGTGGTGGAAAACAAACATTGAACACCAGCCTGAAAACACCATACCCACCATCACACATGGTGGTGGCAATATCATGCTGTGGAGAGGTTTTTCTTCTGCAGGGGCAGGGAAGCTGATCAGAGTTGATGGGAAGATGGACAGTGACCATAAACATACAATACTATGTAGGAACACCTTATGCTGCAATTACTGCTGCAGTCTGTTTGGGTCTCTCTCTACCAGCTTTGCACATCTAGAGATGACCTTTTTGCCCCTTCTTTTTTTGCACACACTCTCTCGCTCAAGGAGATTGGATGGTGATGTCTGTAATTAGCAATTTTCAAGTCTTGCCACAGATTCTCAGTGGAATTTCAGTCTGGACCGTGACTGGGCCGTTCACACAGATGAATATGCTTTGACCTAAACCCTCCATTGTAGCTCTGGCAGAATGGTTAGGATCCTTGTCCTGCAAGAAGGTGAACCTACGGTCCAGTCTTTTGCAGCCTCTAACAGGTTTTCCACCAGTATTGCTCTATATTTAGCTCCATCCATCTTCTCATCAGCTCTGATCAGCTTCCCTGCCCCTGCTGAAGAACGACCTCCCCACAGTGTGATGCTGCCACCGCCATGTTTGATGGTGGGGATGGTGTTTTCAGGGAAATTTGCAGTGTTAGCTTTCCACCATACATAGCGTTTTTCATTGGTCGCTCAGGATTTTATTTAGGAGAATCAGACTACAGGGGGTTGAATACAAATACATTTAGCAATTTTCAGATTTATATTGTTAAAATAATTAGAAAACCATGTATCATTTCTTTTACACTACTTGCTACTAAGTGTTGGTATATCACATAAAATCCCAATAAAATACATTTAAGTTTGTGGGTGTAAAGTGAACAAATGTGGAAAAGTTCACGGGTATAAATACTTTTTCAAAGCACTGTAGATAATAGATAGAACATTCCGATTTAATTTTTTTTGAGGGGATGAGAATAGAAAAAAACCTTCGTAGTTTTTTTGTGTTTTCAATGATTTCCAGCATTTAATGTGATGATTACATTTGCGCTCTAGCACTTCAGAGCAGTGATCGCAGTGATATGACCCGGATCCGGCTGCGGTTGTAACGAGCGCGGCCACCTGGCACGTTACATTGTATTTACTCATTAATGGCTGAACATACGGAGCCGTCGGTTGTGATTCACGATTTTTAGTGTAACGAGAACCTGGAAGTAAATGGGACTGAAATACCTTCATTATTCCGAGGTATTAATAATACAATATATGACTGTGGCATTTCTGAAATATTATCCATGAACTGGTGTATCTAAGCCTGTCACCTGTGATACTGTCTGAGCTGGTGTATCAAAGCATATCAAGTGTGATACATTAAGGTGAGATAGTGTATCTAAGCCTGTCATGTGTGATACTGTACTGCTGCACCATTGTATCTAAGCTCATCATGTGTAATATTGTCTGCTTACGTGGAATATCCTGCGCTGTACCGAAGCCAAACACATGGGTCGCCGTCATACCCAGATCTGGGGCTGGAGGGTGAAAGACATTGGGATCCATGAGCTTCATGTTACATCTCTGGGTATATCTAAGCCTATATTGTGTGATACTGTCTGCTGAGCTAGTGTATCTAAGCATATCAAGTGTGATACTGCTGCCGAGCCAGTGTCTATTAGCCTAAAGTGTGTGATACATTCACTCATGAGACAGTATCTCAGTGTATCATGTAGGATACTGACTGCTCAACCATTGTATCTCATTTCTCACATATGATGCTTTCTGATGAGCCAGTGTATCTAAGCTGATCATGTGCAGTAGTGTTGAATGATATATCTAAGCCTATTGTGTGATACCATCTAACCAACTGATATTACATTTCATGTTCTGAATTTCATTACAAAGCAATCTAATGGGTTGGCAGCTGGTGTATCTAAGCCAATTATGTGTGATACTGCGCTGCAGTACATATGGCTATTTTATATGATACTGAACTGATGTATCTAAGCCTGGTGTGTTTAATGCATTGAAGGTGCATCTGATGCATCATTTATAATACTAAACTAGTGTATCTAAGGCTATCATGTGTGATACTCAACTAGTGTATCTAAGCTTAGGATTAGATACACTAACTAGTGTAGTGTATCTAAGCCTAGGCTTAGATACACTAGTTCAGTATCACACATGATGAGTGTCACACATGATATGCTTAGATACACTAGTTCAGTATCACACACCAGTTGAGTATCACACATGTGTGATACTGAACTAGTGTATCTAAGCCTGTGATGTGTGATACTGAACTAGTGTATCTAAGAATATCATGTGTGATACTGAATGAACCAGTGTATCCAAGCATATCATGTGTGATACTGAACCAGTGTATCCAAGCATATCATGTGTGATACTGAACCAGTGTATCCAAGCATATCATGTGTGATACTGAACCAGTGTATCCAAGCATATCATGTGTGATGCTGAACCAGTGTATCCAAGCATATCATGTGTGATACTGAACCAGTGTATCCAAGCATATCATGTGTGATACTGAAATAGTGTATCTAAGCCTGTCATGTGTGATACTGAGGTGGTGTATCTAAGCCTGTTCTGTGCAATATAGTAATGGTAGATATCAGCCTATCATGTGTGATACTTTGCTAGTGTATCTGAGCCGAACAGGTGGGGTGCAGTCTCGGAGCACCGGCTAGCACTACTCCCCCATCATGTAGTTGTGTACAGAGCCTGGGATGTGCGGAGTCATCAGTACATGGAGCTCGTCCCATGTGTACAGGGCTCTATATGTGGCTCCTGTTTGGCAGGAAATGTAGGAGACTTCCACCCATTGTAAGTAACAGAGGAAGTGACATTACTAATAAATATTTACTGTGCGGCGTCTGCCATAGAGAAATATCTGCAGCGTGAAGACATTGGTGTCATTGCCAAATCCTCAGGAATATTCATCTTGGGAAATCCACACGTGACCGCGCAGTAAAGCTGTTATTTCTCCTTGCTCCGTCCCTCCTGTGCTGGAGCAGAAGTGAGAAGAGTTTACTCTCCAGAAATACGAAGGTTCCTAAAAAGGTGAATAGAAGGCGACCTGAGGCCTCTGCACCATGTCCATAAACACTTTCCAGGAATGCTGCACTGATCCTGACTTACATCCTGTATTATCCTCCAGAGCTGCACTCACTATTCTGCTGGTGCAGTCACTGTGTACATACATTACATTACTGATCCTGTACTGATCCTGAGTTACATCCTGTATTATCCTCCAGAGCTGCACTCACTATTCTGCTGGGGCAGTCACTGTGTACATACATTACATTACTGATCCTGAGTTACATCCTGTATTATACTCCAGAGCAGCACTCACTATTCTGCTGGTGCAGTCACTGTGTACATACATTACATTACTGATCCTGAGTTACATCCTGTAGATCTTTTATTATAAAAATGAAAAACATAACAATAATAATAACAGAAACATAACAAAATTAATAACCAGAAAATAAACAATGTAATGAAACTGGTCCAGCCGCTCCCTCTCCCCTCACACACATATTATACATATATACAGAATAAACAACTTACACTATGACATCTGGTCCGGTTACCAAACAAATAACAATATAATAAGTAAAATAAACAATAGCCGACAAAATTATATACAAACTAATATATACACTTTTTTTTTTATAAATAATATAAAATAAATACTAACTATACAAATATATACAAGACGAAACAAAACCCCCCACACTCGTGCCCACCAGTCCCTCCCCGGCACTGACCTGAGAGCTGGTCCCGCGCCTCATGCCTCAGTCCATGTCCAGCGTCCATAGGCCAGATCAGGCAGTGCCAGTTTTTCACCCAAATAATCAGTGTCCCACAAGATGAACTCACCTCCCCCCTTTTCCCACCACCCAACCTAACACCTACACCCAAACCCATATATACAATATATATAGAAACAAACAATACAATAACCACAACTGACAAAGCCCAAGTTCGGCGCCTGCAGCCCTACATCACTGTCTACTGATCAATAAAACAAAAATCTATGGTGTCAGCAGCAGCCCACCACCAGGAGAGGAGACGACCAGACTAGGGTACACTAAAAGAAAAGCCCCTTCAGAGGAGAGCGGCCTCAGTGTACCCAGTCTCTCATACTCCAGAGAACGCACCTTCACCAGGTCACCGAGTATGGTCCTAAACACATCGTCCACTGGGAGGATTTTCCGTTGCGTCGATACTAAGCACCGTGCGTTCCACGTGTGATACCTAACCACTGCGCTAACTAGAAATAAGGTGCAGCTGTCCCGACCACCCAGGTCCCCGAATGCTCCATAGGCCCATTCCGCATAAGAGAGACCGGCCAGCCGGGGCCAGCCAATGGAGGCGCCCACCCTGTTGTACACCTCTGTGTTAAAGGGACAACGAAGCAGGAAGTGGTCCATGCTTTCAAACATGGTACCACAATGCTCCCGAGGACAGTTCCTGTCCTCAGAGCTACTACACTTCAGATTGTCCCTCACACACAGTTTCCCATGGAAGCAGCGCCAAGCCAAGTCCCAAAACTTCAAGGGGATCCTGAGAGAATTCAAAAGATGCAGACCCACCCCAAGATCCCGACTTGGGCAATCCCTGAGCGCCAAAGGCCTCTGAAAATGGGTCAACAGAACCCTTTTGTCAAGGAGCTTCCTCGGCAGAGTCCTGACCTCCCATATTCCCAGACCCCACCAGCGAAATACATTCAGAACCAGGGTAGCGTAAGCCGGGAGATGTCCATGCGGTGTGCGGAGATCCTTCACTTGCCCTCCTGTCTCCCATTCCTGGAAGAAAGGCTGAAACCATCCCTTGCAGGAGAATACCCACGGAGGAGCCCTCTCTTTCCATAGGTTTGCAATATTGATCTTAATGAAGGTATTCACAAGGAATACCACAGGGTTGACCATACCCAACCCTCCTAGTCTCCTCGTACGGTAAGTAACCTCCCTCTTGACCAGGTTCAGTCTATTCCCCCATAACAGTTGGAAGAACAAACTGTAGACCCAAGTCCAGAGAGACTCCGGCAAGATGCACACACTACCCAGATAGATCAGCAAAGGGAGCAGGTTGGTTTTAATCAGGTTTACCCTTTCCCTTAGGGTCAAAGACCAACCCTTCCATTGGTTCACCTTCTGAGTGGTGATCTCCAGCCTGCTGTCTCAATTTTGTTTGGGGTAGTCCCCCTGGCCAAATTCGATGCCAAGAACTTTTGCAGAGACTTTGGGTCCTGGAAGGGTGTCCGGGAGATCAAAACCAGGATCTCCTCCTCCCAGCCAGAGACTCTCACACTTATCCCTGTTGATCTTGGACCCGGATGCCTCCGAGTAGCGATTTACCTCTGACATCAACCATTCTGCCACCCCATCAGAGGAAACAAAATGGTGATGTCATCGGCATACGCCACCACTCTGAGTGGCTTCCGGTGCTGCCCGATCCCAGCCAACGGTCCACGCTCCACCCTCCTAAGAAGTGGGTCAATCGCAAACACTTACAGCAGCGGGCTCAAGGGACAACCCTGGCTAACACCACATCCAACCTCAAAAGAGCTGCCAATACAACCGTTCACAAGCGGGAAACTCTCTGCCCCAGCGTACAAGGTCTTAAGCCAATCAACAAACCCCCCCGGCAGGCCATACCTCAGAAGGACAGACAAGAGGAACTCATGATTAACCCGATCAAACGCTTTTGCCTGGTCCAATGACAGCATGTACTCCTTCCAGTGGCCAGCCCTACCCTGCTCCACCGCCTCTCGGACACAGAGTACAGCACTAATTGTACTGCGGCCTGGAACAGAGCAATGCTGGGCTCCCAAAAGGAGTCGGGGCACAAATTTCACCAGCCGATTAAACAGCACCTTTGCCAAAACCTTCCTGTCTGCATTGAGAAGTGCTATGGGATGCCAATTCTCCATGCAAGATGGGTCCTTACCCTTTGACAAGATGATCAGGGCAGACCTCCTCATTGACTTTGGCAGAGTGCCCGAGGAAAGACACTCATTGAATACCTCAGTCAAGAGCGTCCTTAAAGGTCTTATAGAATTCAGATGTTAAGCCATCTGGACCGGGAGATTTCTTTAGGGCAAGCCCTGCAATTGCCAACTTAACTTCCTCTTCCCTGATCCTCTCTGTCAAAACGCCAAGAGAGGGGTCTACCCCTGGTTCGGGGACGGCTTCAGCCAGAAAAGCCGACATCTCATCCCAGTCCAGATCCCTCTTCCCCAAGAGGTGCGAGTAGAAGGATCTGACGACCTCCAGGATCCCTGATCTGGATCTTTTCAGGGACCCCGCATTGTCAACCAGTCCTGTAACAACTTTACTATTCACTGACATCTTGCAGTTTCTGTAAGGGTCGGGCGAGCGGTACTTCCCGTAATCCCTCTCAAAAACCAAAGATGCGTGTCTATGATACTGACACCTAATTAGCAAAGATTTCACTCTGGAGATCTCTTCGCGGCTACCTCCAGTTGAGAAAAGATGCTTGAGTTTCCTCCTCAGGCCCTGATACAGGCGGTACCTATCCAGGCTCCTGAGGCTCGAGAGCTGGCGGAAGAATCTCACCACCCTTTTCTTGAACATCTCCCACCACTCTGACTTACTACTACAAAGATCCAGTAAGGGTACCTGGCTCTGAAGAAAATCCTCAAAGGACTGTCTTATCTCTGCTTCTTCCAAGAGAGATGAATTGAGCCTCCAAAAGCCTCTTCCCATCCGGGGGGTCTCTGTAACATTCAGGGAAAACAAAATCAAACCGTGATCGGAGAACTCCACCTCAACAACAGATACTGCTGAAGAGACGGCTTCCTCCTTTAAATAACACCTGTCTATCCTGGATCTACAGTTACCTCTATGATAGGTGAACCCCTCGTGGCCTGCGGTGTGCCGGATGTGGACATCCACCAGACGAGCCTCACTAGCTATACTATTAAGGGCGACGCTATCATAAGTCAGCTTGTCTCTGGAACCTCCTCTATCCCAGGGCCTCGTGACAGTGTTGAAGTCCCCTCCAAAAACGACCTGCCGACTCGTAAAAAGGTAGGGCTTGATCCTCATAAAGAGACACTTCCGGTCCCACTTAGATTGGGGACCATAGATGTTAATGAGCCGAAGCTCCTGTCCCTTCATGAGGACATCTAATATCAGGCACCTCCCCATTTCTAACTCAATAACCCGTCGGCATTCTACCGGTGCGGTAAAAAGGACCACCACTCCGCTATACGGCTCAGCCGCAAGAGACCAATAGGAGGGCCCGAGTCTCCACTCCCTCTTAGCGATAAACACCTCTGCCATATTTGGAAGCCTGGTCTCTTGCAAAAAGAAAATGTCAGCTTCAACCCGGCTGAGAAAATCAAAGGCCGCAAAGCTAGCCATATTTGACTTAATGCTGGCGACATTAATGGACGCCAGTGTCAACGGAGTGGGTACCGCCATCATTGGTGATTGAGTTAGATGGCTTTCTTCTTCCCACTCCCCTTACCCTCTGCCTCAGACGAGGAATCCTTCCCCCTCTTTAATGATACAGACGTGTCCATTCCCACATTTTTCCTTCTTTTTTCGTCCTTGTCTCCGGACTCTGGGCCAGTCCCTCCCCCCAAGGACCTTGCATCCCCAGGAGAAGGAGACTCTGTGCCCCCTGTAAGCTCCGCCGAAGCCGGAACATCACCCTCGGCCTCCTCCTCAGAGGAAGAGATGTTATCAAGGGCTTGGAACCGGTTAGAAAGACCAACCAGAGGGGAGTCAGTTTTACCTTCCTTAGGTACCTTGGTCAGAGCGGGAGAAGATGTTTTATCTCCCTTCTTTCTCTTCTTTTTGGTGCCGAGCTTACGCTTGTCCTCTAGCCACCACTTATTATCCTCATCCATACTTTCATAATGGGAGGATTCTGAGGCAGAGGCAGTTTCCTCCCTGTGGATCCTCCTGACCTCCTCATCCAACTTATCATCCCTCGGGGCCTCAGCAGCAAGACTGGCATCCAGGACAGGGGCTGCCCCGGTAGTCTGGGGCTCGCCCCGCTCCCTCTCCTGTCTGCGCTTGTCTAGACGCCTCAGCTGGGCAGGCGTCTTTTTATTGCTTTTCTTCCCTGGCCCCTCAGCTCCCCCACCCCTGCTAGTCCCCTCCCCAGCAGGATCGGCCTCACGGCTTTCTCCCACCGGGGTCTCGACTGCATTAGCGAAGGAGCGAGGACAACGGCTGAATGGGTGACCTAACTCACCACACAGGTGGCACCTAATCTCCACACAAGAGGCAGCAAGATGGCCGACACCCCCACACAACGCACATTTCTGCACGGTGCAGTTTGCACTGAAGTGTGTGGGGTCGCCGCACCTGTGACAGAGCTTCGGTTGCCCCTGGTAGAAGACCAGGATACGATCCCTACCCAGGAAGGCAGACGATGAAATGTGGGCAACCGTACCACCTGAACGCTTAAGTTTTACCATAAACGTCCAGGCCCCTGACCAGATACCAAACTCGTCGCGGTTTTTCTTTGGCATCTCCACCACCTCAACATACCGACCAAGCCACGTCACGATGTCATAACAAGAAAGCGACTCGTTATGAGTCATCACGGTCACTTTCTTGATTTGGTTTTGGCGAGACACTGCCTGAACGGCAAAGTCTCGCCAGCCGGGCTCATTTTTTTGCCTACTCATAATTCGTTCAGAAGAACTCAAGCCCCTCCGGCCGAACAAAGCTGACATCAAACTCAGGCGTGGAATAGGGATGTATCAAGGCGTAGATGTCAATAGCCTTGAAGCCCATCCTCAGCAGGAGTTCCACAACTTTAGACCTTGGAGGACATGCATCACTGCCCCTCCACCAAAGATGGACCACATTCCTACGCACACTGCCTGGCCCGGCTGTTGGGTGTTAGAACTCTCCGTTTTTTTCTATTTTACTGGTCACGTGACCTTTTTTGCCTATTTATTCCTGCTCCGCCCTTCTGGCCATGCTGGACTTCATTGTAATTTCTACTCTTAAGCTAGCCAGGTGCTTTGTAACCTTTCTCAGTCAGTTTAGCTAGGTCTTTTGACCTCTATGTTCTATGCTGTTTGTTTGTCTTTTTACTGCTACAATTTCTGCTAGGAGGTGTCCATCTTTCTCCCAGTCCCTAGTTCTTGTAGGGATCCTTCCCTCACATCTATAGGTCTTCGTTCAAACTAGCTGAGGACTTTAGCGGGTCTGATCGCAGGATCAGGTTCGCCGTTACATCGTAGGGATCTAGCTTAGTCATATTGTAGGGACAGATCTCCTGTCTTTCCTTAGTGCTTGTAGCCGATCATAACAGTAAGTCCAGCCCAAAAATATCTCTAAGGAAAGACCTCCAGTTTCCATCATGGTGTCGGTTCAGGATTTGGCTCAACGCCTGCAGGGACTCTCTCTGGAGGTGGCCGAGCTCCAACAACACGTGAGTAGCTGTTCTGGAGCGCATTTTGTGGAGCCAAAGGTATGATTGCCTGATTTATTTTTTGGTGAACAACAAGATTTTTTTTCTTTTAAAAATGCTTGTTTATTGTATTTTCGTTTGAGACCCAGATCCTCTGGTGATGAATCACAGCGCATAGGGTTCATAATGTCACTTTTGCGCAAAGAACCTCAGGGATGGGCCTTTTCTCTCCAACCTAGTGATCCGTGCTTTAGATCAGTGGATAGTTTTTTTTCTGCTTTGGGGTTGTTGTATGATGATCCTGATCGTGTCTCATCAGCTGAGACTGAATTGAGACTTTTGAGGCAGGGATCAGGTAATGTGGAAAATTATTGTACTCACTTCCGTCGGTGGTCTGCTCAGGTGGGGTGGAACGATTCAGCTCTGAAAAGTTTGTTTCTTGCTGGGCTAGGTGAAAGGGTTAAGGATCTGCTTAATGCTTATCCTACACCTGGAAACTTGCAGGAGGCAATGCAATTAGCTATACGGGTGGACAGGAGACTGCGTGCAAGGATTAATGAGAGTAAATCCTTTGCTATGTCGGCTCCTAGTCTTGAGAGGGTCTGTACTGACATTGGAGAGCCGATGGAGATTGGGGCGATGTCACCCCGCTCTCAAGAAAAAGACCACAGGTTTTCTGAAGGTTTGTGCTTTTATTGCAGAAAATCTGACCATTTCATTAAGAACTGTGTGCTTCGTATGAACAAAGAAAAAAAAAAAGGTCAGTTACGCCTGTATAGCCTGTTTAAACACTAAGGGGGTATTTCTTTCTGCTACTACTGCAGCTCAGGAAGAATTAATTGAATTTCGGGTATTTGTGGATTGTGGTTCTACTCTGAATGTGATTGATGGGGGATTCTTGGAAAAACTTAAATTAAAACCCCAACCTTTGTCATCCCCTATTGCCGTGGTTTCTGTCGATGGCTCTCCCTTGAAATGTGTTACTCACAAGGTTTATGAATTTCCCCTCACTATTAATGGTATTCACCAAGAAAATTTGGATTTGGTAGTATTAAATAATTTGCCTTCTCCAGTAGTTTTGGGGTTACCCTGGCTAAAATTGCACAATCCTGTACTGGATTGGTCTACTAATGAAATTAAGTCTTGGAGCCCTAAGTGTTATGACAAGTGTTGTAACGGGCGCATTGCTGCTGTGGATAAAGGGGAATTACCTGTACCTATTCAGGATTTTTGGAAAGTTTTTTCTGAGGAGGAGTCGCAAATTTTGCCTCCCCATAGAGACTATGATTGTACCATTGAATTTGTCCCTGGAGCGACTCTTCCTAAAAGTCGTTTATTTAATCTTACTATTCCTGAGAGAAAGGCTTTGAAGGAATACATACAGACGAACTTGGCCGCCGGTCATATCAGACCCTCTAAGTCACCTGTGGCTGTTGGATTTTTTTTTGTTAAAAAAAAGGACGGCGGTTTACGTCCTTGTCTGGACTTTCGCGAGATTAATAAAATTACTGTACGCAATCCCTACCCACTGCCATTGATTCCTGATTTGTTTAACCAGTTAGTGGGGGCCAAGTGGTTCTCTAAAATTGATCTCCGGGGGCATACAATTTGTTGCGAATGAAGGAGGGTGATGAATGGAAGACTGCTTTTAACACTCCTGTGGGTCATTTTGAGAATCTGGTTATGCCTTTTGGTCTTACCAATGCTCCAGCATTTTTTCAGAATCTTATTAATGACATCCTTAGACCTTTGATTGGTAAGAATGTGGTTGTGTATTTGGATGACATTCTGATTTATTCGCCTGATCTGGAGTCTCATTGGCGGAGCGTACGTGAGGTATTACAGTTATTAATTGACAATTCGCTTTTTGCTAAGCTGGAGAAATGTGAGTTCGCTGTACAGAGAATTAGTTTTTTGGGCTACATTATCTCCAGTGAAGGTTTTGAGATGGACCCGGTTAAAGTTCAAGCTGTGCAGGAATGGCCTAGGCCTATTGGTTTGAAATCGATAGAGGTTTTTGGGTTTCGCCAATTATTACAGAAAATTCATTAAAAAATTTTCTATTATTGTTAAACCACTGACCGATCTCACCAGGAAAGGTGCTGATGCGGTTCAGTGGACTACTGAGGCCATTGAAGCTTTTGTGTTTCTAAACGAGAGGTTCACCTCTGCTCCCATCCTTATGCAGCCTGATGTGACTAAGCCGTTTTTGGTTGAGGTTGATGCTTCTTTTGTGGGGGTCGGTGCGTTGTTGCCTCAGGAAAACAAGGATGGATTACATCCCTGTGCCTTTTTTTCAAAAAAATTCTCTGAGACTGAACTTAATTACGATGTCGGTATTCGGGAATTGCTGGCGATTAAACTCGCATTTGAACACTGGCGTCATCTCTTGGAAGGTGCTGAATTTCCCATTCAGGTTTTCACTGATCATAAAAATCTGATCTATCTTGATGCTGCCAAGCACTTGAATGCCCTAGGTGGGCACTTTTTTTTTGCGGTTTAATTTTTCCGTTACTTACATCCCGGGTACCAAGAATGTTAAAGCTGATGCGTTGTCTCGCAGCTTTTCTCCCATGGTCAGTGCTGAGGAGGAGGAGGAGAGCATTTTACAAGAAGGTGTTGTGATTGCTGCATTGGACTCCGTTTTGGAAGATGGGATTCTTATAGCACAGGAGAATGCCCCATCTAACACTCCCCATGGGAGGTTGTTTGTGCCTAGGACCTTTAGGAGAGATTTGTTTGTGGAGTGTCATGAGTCTCGGTTGGCAGGTCATCCAGGAATTTCTGAGACCAAGAGACTGTTGGGTCGCAGTTTTTGGTGGCCTGGATGGTAGAAGGAAGTCATTAAGTGGGTGCGTCAATGTACTGTGTGTGCTAGATCTAAGTCTTCGCATGCTCCTGCTGCGGGGTTGCTTTGCCCTCTGGAGGTTCCTAGTGCACCTTGGACACATCTGGCTATGGACTTTATTACTGACTTTCCCTCCTCTGAGGGTTTCACGGTCATCTGGGTGGTCGTGGATCGTTTTAGCAAGATGTGTCACTTGGTTCCCTTCATCAAACTGCCCTGCGCTAAGACACTCGCTAAGGCCTTTGTCAAGGAAATTGTCAGACTACATGGCGTTCCTACTGACATTGTTTCTGATAGGGGACCTCAGTTCGTGGCTCGTTTTTGGCGTGCCTTTTGTGACAGGTTGGGAGTTCATTTGTCGTTTTCATCTGGATATCATCCTGAGTCTAATGGCCAGACAGAAAGGAAGAACCAGGATGTTGAGCAGTTCTTGCGTTGTTTTGTGGCAGACAATCAAGAGGGGTGGTCTGAGTTTCTGCCACATGCTGAATTTGCTCTGAACAACCATACATCCTCTTCTGCTGGGTGTTCGCCTTTTTTTTGTTGTTCTGGGAGACATCCGTCTTTTGGGTCATTCTCCAAATTGGTATCGGCTGTGCCTGAGGAGGAGAGTTTTTCCGGTGATTTGGAGAGAGTTTGGACGGATGTGCATGGTAATCTTCAGGAGGCTAACAAAAAATCTAAGAGGTACTTTGACAGGAAACGTCAAGAGGTTTTGTTTACGGTTGGTGACATGGTTTGGTTGTCCTCTAAGAATCTGCGGTTGAGGATTCCTTCTAAAAAATTGGGTCCCAAGTTTGTAGGGCCCTTTAAGGTGCTTCAGGTAGTTAACCAATCTGCTGTTAGGTTGGAGATTCCCACCTCCTGGAAGATTAATCCGGTGTTTCATGTTTCTCTATTGAAAAAAGCTGATGTATCAGATAGAGACGCCACTGCCACTGTTCCTCCGGTGGTGGAGGACGGGGAATATGAAATTTCCCGCATCCTTAATTCTAGACGGTATAGGGGGAGTTTGCAGTATCTCGTCGCTTGGAAGGGTTTCGGACCCGAGGATAACTCATGGGTGAGGGCGGATGATGTTTCTGCTTCCAGACTTGTCAGAGCGTTTCACAAGAGGTTTCCTGATAAACCCGGGCCTAGGGGATCCGGAGGATCCTCATAGAAGAGGGGGTACTGTTAGAACTCTCCTGTTAGGTTTTTTCTATTTTGCTTGTCACATGACCGTTTTTGCCTATTTATTCCTGCTCCGCCCTTCTGGCCATGCTGGACTTAATTGCAATTTCTACTCTTAAGCTAGCCAGGTGCTTTGTAACCTTTCTCCGTCAGTTTAGCTAGGTCTTTTGACCTCTATGTTCTATGTTGTTTGTTTGTCTTTTTACTGCTACAATTTCTGCTAGGAGGTGTCCATCTTTCTCCCAGTCCCTAGTTCTTGTAGGGATCCCTCCCTCACATCTATAGGTCTTCGTTCAGACTAGCTGAGGACTTTAGCGGGTCTGATCGCAGGATCAGGTTCCCCGTTACATCGTAGGGATCTAGCTTAGTCATATTGTAGGGACAGATCTCCTGTCTTTCCTTAGTGCTTGTAGCCGATCATAACATTGGGAGGGACCACACTGTATTCCCCCCTTTTTGCTCTCGGAAGCCCCCGAGGCCATGCCTCTCTATCCAGAAGGATAGATCAACCTCTCGACCTTCTACCATTAGTGATCTCTCCCCCTTCTTTAGAGCCTCCAGAAGGCGCCGTTGCAGCATGCCGTCCCCAAAGCCCGGAGACGAGGAGGAGGAGGATGCCCTATTTGCCCCGGCGGTGACACTGGCATAACTCTGGACAGGTGTTGCCACCACCGGGGGGGCAACCGGACCAGTGACTACATCAGCCCCAACAGCATCACCATTACCCACCTCCATCTCACCCTCCACCAAACCAGCAACCACACCACTGGACAATGAATTGGCCTCATTCACACCCACCACCACATTCATTCCTGCTGGACCAGTAACAATGGTGGATGACATTTTGACCTCCGCATCAGGCACAAGGGGTTCAGTCATCTCCATAGAACTGGACGCTACCTCACCCCTGGTCTTATGTGTGCCCGACACATCAGTCGGTAATTTCCGCTGTTTTGCATTTGTAGAGATGCGCCGCTGATCTTTAGCTGTTGTGAGGCGCCGCTGATCTTTAGCATCAGGATCTTCCTGACCAGCGGCGCCAACACAAAATAACACTTTCGTGGGAGAACTGGAACTCTCAACCTCAGCAGCCCCCTCACACTGCCGCCGCTTCTCAACTAAGTGATCAGCGGCAACAGCATTCAGAGGCGCCGAGGCTACCGGAGCTGCCCCCGACACCGGGCTGCTCCCCCCTCCCACTGAGGAGCGCACCACAGCATCGTGGCCTGACGGAACGCCCGCCGCCGGGCCGCCCTCACTGTCCAGCCTCTCGGCTGATGCACCTCCTGCTGCGTCCCCGCTACTACAAGCAGAGACGGAGCTCTGCGCCTCACTACCACTCTGTGTAATCTCCCCGCGCCTTTGCACCGGATCCACAGCAGAACCCGGGCTGGGCTGGGCTGGGCAACGGGGCTTATACAGCGAGCTGAGCCTGCCGCCGACTCAGGGGGTACAGGGAGGGGGGCATTTACATAGCTTACCGCTTCCTGCAGCTTTGGCTTGATCTTCTTAGCCTTTTTGTGGTCCCCAGGTGCCTCTTCTGGTAGGACGTCACCAAGATGGAAGTTTTGGAGGCACACTGGGGACTCCAGGAGCTTTATTTCTGCCATTAGCGCCCCTCCCTGGCCGCTGCTGTCACTGTCCTCCCCAGAGCCTGCAGAACTGCGACCGGATGTCATTGTCGCCTGTCCTGCAGGGAGCTCGCTGCACGTGGCCTGCGGGTGACTTTGCAGGCTGCCAGGTGGGGCTTGCTGATTGTCATCATCACTCTCAACATCCACCTGGCTCTCAGGCTGCAGCCACATCTGCCTTTGCTATCTGTTATCAGCCATTTCTTTGAAGCGGTCTTCATTAACTAGTTTTTCCTTAAAAGGACCACTCTCCTCTCTGATGATAGCTTTCCTTAGTTCCAGCAGATGAATCTCACTGGTGAGCCTCTTTACCTCCGCCTGGAGTTTAGCCTTCCTCGATTTGGAGGCACCTGCAGCTTTGGCGCTTGTGCAGCGCAGCTCCTCCCGAAGCCTCCTGACGAGCTTACTTGCATCTTCATACTCACGGAGGTGGATCATGACCCGGGAGGCATAGGTGGACACAGACTCCCGGGGTCCCTGCAGCCCTCAACCCCCCTCCGTGAGCACTCGGCTTTCCTCCGGAAGGAGCACTATAATGCGCGCTGTCAGGCTTTTCCTCCATGTTGGAAGCCTTGCGGCTTCTAGGAGTCTCCACAGTCCTGGGGGGAGTAGGAGCCACATTGCTGCGACTCCTGGTGGAGCGTCTCACCCCCGAGTCCTCCGATGTGCAGGCCGGTTACTGGTTTCTTCTGCCCCCCGCCGGCCTGGTTCGGGAAGCAGAAGCCTGGGACTTGGCTCCATCACTCATCCCAGGAAACCCACTCCCTCCCTGGGTAGGAGAGAGAGCAGATCCCCAGGTGGAGAGGTGTTGGTTCTCAGGAGAGCTGGAGCACACAGCGGGATCTGCAGCCACCACACCCGCAATCACCACAGTGAGCAACAGCTGATCAGAGCTGCACTCACTGTTCTGCAGGTGCAGTCACTGTGTACATACATTACATTACTGATCCTGTACTGATCCTGAGTTACATCCGGTATTATACTCCAGAGCTACACTCACTATTCTGCTGGTGCAGTCACTGTGTACATACATTACATTACTGATCCTGTACTGATCCTGAGTTACGTCCTGTATTATACCCCAGAGCTGCACTCACTATTCTGCTGGTGCAGTCACTGTGTACATACATTACATTACTGATCCTGTACTGATCCTGAGTTACATCCTGTATTATACTCCAGAGCTGCACTCACTATTCTGCTGGTGCAGTCACTGTGTACATACAGTGGTGGCCAAAAGTATTGGCACCCCTGCAATTCTGTCACATAATACTCAGTTTCTTCCTGAAAATGATTGCAATCACAAATTCTTTGGTCTTATTATCTTCATTTAATTTGTCTTCAATGAAAAAACACAAAAAGAATTGTCCTAAAGCCAAATTGGATATAATTCCACACCAAACCTAAAAAGGGGGTGGACAAAAGTATTGGCACTATTTGAAAAATCATGTGATGCTTCGCTAATTCGTGTAATTAACAGCACCTGTAACTTACCTGTGGCACCTAACAGGTGTTGGCAATAACTAAATCACACTTGCAGCCAGTTAACATGGATTAAAAGTGACTCATCCTCTGTCCTGTGTCCTTGTGTGTACCACATTGAGCATGGAGAAAAGAAAGAAGACCAAAGAACTGTCTGAGGACTTGAGAAACCAAATTGTGAGGAAGCATGAGCAATCTCAAGGCTACAAGTCCATCTCCAAAGACCTGAATGTTCCTGTGTCTATCGTGCGCAGTGTCATCAAGAAGTGTAAAGCCCATGGCACTGTGGCTAACCTCCCTAGATGTGGACGGAAAAGAAAAATTGACGAGAGATTTCAACGCAAGATTGTGCGGATGGTGGATAAAGAACCTCAACTAACATCCAAACAAGTTCAAGCTACCCTGCAGTCCGAGGGTACAACAGTGTCAACCCGTACTATCCGTCGGCGTCTGAATGAAAAGGGACTGTATGGTAGGATACCCAGGAAGACCCCACTTCTTACCCCGAGACAGAAAAAAGCCAGGCTGGAGTTTGCCAAAACTTACCTGAGAAAGCCTAAAACGTTTTGGAATAATGTTCTCTGGTCAGATGAGACAAAAGTAGAGCTTTTTGGGAAAAAGCATCAACATAGAGTGTACAGGAAAAAAAAAGAGGCATTCAAAGAAAAGAACACGGTCCCTACAGTCAAACATGGCGGAGGTTCCCTGATGTTTTGCGGTTGCTTTGCTGCCTCTGGCACTGGACTGCTTGACCGTGTGCATGGCATTATGAAGTCTGAAAACTACCAACAAATTTTGCAGCATAATGTAGGGCCCAGTGTGAGAAAGCTGGGTCTCCCTCAGAGGTCATGGGTCTTCCAGCAGGACAATGACCCAAAACACACGTCCAAAAGCACTATAAAATGGTTTGAGAGAAAGAAAGACTTCTAAGGTGGCCAGCAATGAGTCCAGACCTGAATCCCATAGAACACCTGTGGAGAGATCTCAAAATGGCAGTTTGGAGAAGGCACCCTTCAAATATCAGGGACCTGGAGCAGTTTGCCAAAGAAGAATGGTCTACAATTCCAGCAGAGCATTGTAAGAAACTCATTGATGGTTACCGGAAGCGGTTGTTCACAGTTATTTTAGCTAAAGGTTGTGCAACCAAGTATTAGGCTGAGGGTGCCAATACTTTTGTCTGGCCCATTTTTGGAGTTTTGTGTGAAATGATCAATGATTTGATTTTTGCTTCATTCTCTTTTGTGTTTTTTCCTTGCAAGCAAATTAAATGAAGAGAATAATACCAAAGAATTTGTGATTGCAATCATTTTCAGGAAGAAACTGAGTATTATCTGACAGAATTGCAGGGGTGCCAATACTTTTGGCCACCACTGTACATTACATTACTGATCCTGAGTTACATCCTGTATTATACTCCAGAGCTGCACTCACTATTCTGCTATATGTTGGCTGCTCTGCACAGTGATTCATCAAGCAGGTAATGTTGGGAGATTTCATCTTTGAAGGCTGCAGAACTGTGAATACAGCTCTGGAGTATAAATAAGCTGTACCTCTGTACAGGATCAGTGATACCCATTATATATACAGACGTCTCTTTTGCATTTGTTGATCTCTCTAGTAGGTATCTAATCTTTTAGATACCTCTGTGGTTCGCCCCAGGGGTGTAAACATAAACCTACTCCACTTTTTTTTGCAATCATTTCCAATCCATCAAGTCTCTTGATCAAAGCCGTCACAATGTGTCACCTCTAGAAATCTCCGCGCTGTAGAAAGCGTCTGTGCGGCCATCAGGACTGCAGAGGCCATGAAGGACCTGATGGAGAGAACCCTGCAGAGATGCCGCCGGCTCCCACCATGAGGACAGAGCGCGGTTGTGCTCATGTAGGCGGTGGAAAACCCCATGGCACGTTATTTAGGGATGGTATTTGACCTCTATAAACTATGAAACAATGAAGCCATTTTCATAGATTTTTTTCCCGTGCATTTCATTGTGGTAATGCCAGTCCGGCTGGAATTATGTAAATGAGGGACGACTTAAATAGCAGCTTCTGCTGCCAAAAGTTCACCCACGGGCAGCAGCAGCGGAACGGTGTTCGGGTGTGATCATTAGTCTCTGAGGAATGGGGCATGAATACTGTGCCGATACATGGTGCATCGGTCATATGTAACTATAGGGGGTGCAGAGACCGCAGACGCACCCGGGTTGTAGGGTCCCGCAGCCCCCGATCCCATAAGACACCAGTAATACTAATGACCTATGACTGACGGACCCGGTTACAGATTTTGCGCTGGGATTCTGGGAGTTTTAAGTTACACCCCTGACAATATGTAAAAAAGCAAAATATTCTTTTGTTTTCCTAAGTAATGGAGTCAACCTGTAGAACTAGAAATCTCAGCATGCCTTGAGAACCATACGCAGTGAAGGACGCGGTCATTCATGTAGCTGTTTCTGGGGGCTCTCAGCATCAGAGAGGAGGCTGATCAGGGGCGACGGGGGGGTTATGGACTTTCTTGCTTTTTGAATAAGACTACACCTAACCTTGTAGTGGCTGACAACATAGAACAATAGATTGCAGGTCCTAGGTGATCGCACACACTTTCTTGATGCTTGCGTCCAGACCTTTGTACACCGTGATGGTCGGTGGCTGCACGGTTTTTTTTACCATTGGGCATCTCGCTGGAAGGGATAATGAACGTCTGCACCAAGACGCAGAATCTGTGAAGAGCGAATGTGCACAAAATACACAGATATTACCCATAATACACAGATATTACCCATAATACACAGATATTACACATAATATACACATAATACACATAATATACACATAATACACAGATATTACACATAATATACACATAATACACATAATATACACATAATACACAGATAATACACATAATATCCACATAATACACAGATATTACACATAATACACAGATATTACACATAATATCCACATAATACACAGATATTACACATAATATACACAACACACAGATATTACAGATATACACATAATATACACAATACACAGATATTACACATAATATCCACATAATACACAGATATTACACATAATATACACATAATATCCACATAACATACACATAATACACAGATATTACACTTAATATACACAACACACAGATATTACAGATATACACAATACACAGATATTACAGATATACACAATACACAGATATTACACATAATATACACAATACACAGATATTACAGATATACACATAATATACACATAATACACAGATATTACACATGATGTACACATAATACACAGATATTACTGATATACACATAATACACAGATATTACACATAATACACAGATATAACACATGATGTACACATGTAGACGCGTCGCCGTTCCCCCTGCAGACGCGTCGCCGTTCCCCCTGCAGACGCGTCGCCGTTCCCCCTGCAGACGCGTCGCCGTTCCCCTTGCAGACGCGTCGCCGTTCCCCTTGCAGACGCGTCGCCGTTCCCCCTGCAGACGCGTCGCCGTTCCCCCTGCAGACGCGTCGCCGTTCCCCCTGCAGGCGCGTCGTCGTTACCCCTGTAGACGCGTCGCCGTTCCCCCTGTAGGCGCATCGCCGTTGCCCCGGTAGACACGTCGCTGGTCACTGGTATTTGCTCATAAGAACTGTCCTTCCTGCGGTGTAAATAAGGACAGCGGAGTGCTCCTTAAAATCACAAACCTGTCTATGTAACGTGGTTGGCACCACTTCTGCGGTTGTCATTCACCTCTTCATAGACAATATAACTTGGCAACAATAGTACATAGCTTTCATCTATCCAAGCTAAACAGAGATTAGCCGGGCAGCACATTCCTGTGTGTGGAGCTCTGCGCAGATCACTCAGTCGCAAGAGCTGGGACAACAGTCACATTCGGTGGAGTGCGGTCGGAGTAAACATGTTGTGCGCAGCGTTGTTTACACACCCGATTCATGAAAAGCGCAATGATGTAAAATTATTCATGAAAGCGCTGCAAATACTTTGTGCTTCAACTCTTCGCAATCTTCAAGAACTCTGCTTTCAGTCAGTGAACAAGAACAGTCGTGGCCAGAAGTTTTGAGACTGAATTTTTTTTTTTAGTGGCAATTTACTGTAACTCTAGATTGTTATGAAGAGCAATCAGATGAGTTGGAAAAAATTACAAAGTCATTCTTCCTTGCCATGAAAATTTAACTTAATCACAAAAAAAACATTTCCACTGAACACAAGCCCTGCCAAAAAAATGACCTGCTTACAGGTTAGCTCAGGAGAAAGTGTTAACAAGGACAAGGCAGCTGATATCACTCTCATTCTGACTGAAGTATAAGAGTAGACAGGCTGCTTTAGAAGGGGATTGCCACTTGAAAACATCTTTGTCTGTTAATCATAATTACCTCCAAGAAAACTGGAGCAGTCTTCATTGCTTTGCATTAAAAGAGCTTTACATGTAAGGACATTGCTGCTTGTGAGATTGCCTCTAAATCCACAATTTATTGGATCATCAAGAACTTCTAAGATACTTGTTCAATTGCTTGTGAAGAAGACTTCAGGGTGCCCAAGAATGTCCAGCAAGTGCCAAGACCATCTCCTAAAGAGGATCGGTTCAACTCTAGCGCAGAGCTTGTTCCAGAATGGCAGCAGGCAGATGTCAGTGCATCTATTCGTACAGTAGGGCAAAGGCTTTTGGTGGCTGCCTGGTGTCATGTTGTCATGTAGGGTAGCAAAGAAGCCACTTCTCTCCAGGAAAAACACCAAAGACAGACAAACATTATGCAGGAAGTACAGAAGATTTGACTGCAAAGGACTGGGGAAAAGTTGAAGCCCCTTCAGACTGTTTGAGACGTCTGGAAGAATGATTGTCCGGAGAAGAAAACGTGAGCACTACCATGAGTTCTGTGTCTGCCAACAGTAAAGCTTCCCAAGACCATTCATGTGTGGGGACTTCTCATCCATGGAGGGGGCTCAATCACAATTTTGCCCAAGAACACTGCCATGAATAAAGAACATCCTCTAAGAGCGGCTTCTTCCATCATCCAGGAGCAACTTGGTGATGGTCAATGCTTTTTCCAGCATGATGGAGACAAGGGAAAAGTGATAACTAAGTGGTTCGGGGAACAAAACATTGCAATTTTGGATCTATGGTGAAGAAACTCCACTCCCCAGATCTCAGTCCCATTGAGAACCTGTGGTGAAACCTCAAAAAACGGGAGGACAAACAAAACTGAGATATAGTGATAAACCCCAAGCACTGATGAGACCAGAACGGGCGGTCATCAGTCAGGATCTGCCCAGAATCTGATATCCAGACGCCAGGGCGAAGGGCAGAAGTTCTGAAAAATAAGGGTCCGTGCTGGAAAAATTGAGTCTTTCCATAAATTTCATGTGCAATGACTTATAGTTATGTGCCATTGGTTGCATAGATGTAGGGTTGATCTCTTTTGACCAATAATTGTCATTAAATGATTCAACTGAGCCAAATTAACATGTTGTGAGCGATAAGTAGATGCCATATACCTCAATCTCTGCTTATCTCTGCGAAAAACAAAAGGATCAAACAGGAAAAACAGGACTATGTTTCGCCATACAGGCTCTGTCAGGTGTATGAGCCCAAACGCTACCTGTCATATCTGCATGTGGCCCTCAGGGTAACACCTATTGGGCACCTTCTCTACCCTTCAGCTTACTTATACAGGTACCTGATGAATTTATACCCGAGCGCTATTCTCAGTGAGTATAATTTCGGATATACTCCCATAGCGGGGGGGGGGAGATGCTTATCAAGTGCTGCGCTGTCATTTGCTTGTTGGGCGTTCAGCAGTTTTTACAAAGCACCTGCCACAACACAGGTAATTACCCATTCATATTAATTACTACGTCTCCCGGTCCTGGCAGCAGCGAGAAAACCTTTTATCTTCTTAGCCTAATGAGGCTCTGAAAACTCTTTAATTTTGTAATCTTTGAATTCAGGGCTATGTGCACGCGGCAGCTCGGATTTCCTGCAGGATTTCTGTTGCAGAGATTCACTACACATTTCATCTTTTGCATTGCCAGAATCAAAATTTGGAGAAAAAAAAAAAATGTCCTGCAGTCGATTTTAATTCTGCAGCACCGGACAATTTATGGATGTTCTCTGCAGTGGCAACAATCACATCCACAATGTTGCTACCGGTTATATATCCCAAAATTGAGAATCTACTGTGTGTTCACCCAACGACCACATACCCTAAGTGAACATAATATGGAAGATTGAATTCAGTAGAGACCCTACTTCAGTATTTGCACAAGATAATAATTTGGGGAAAAGGGATTTTGGACGATGCATCCATTCCTGAATCCATCCCCCTCGTTCCTGTACACTTTTGGGTGCCGCCCAGACAATATCCTGATTTTTGGGTTAGCATCTTAGCATTTTTGGGTGCCTCACAGCTTCGAATAGGTTGTCAATGATCGGTGGTGACCCGCCGATTTAGTTGTTCCCGTTGTCGGTGGCCGGAACTGCTCCGTTATAGAGCTGCACAGCGCTGCTCCGTTATAGAGCTGCACAGCGCTGCTCCGTTATAGAGCTGCACAGCGCTGCTCCGTTATAGAGCTGCACAGCGCTGCTCCGTTATAGAGCTGCACAGCTCCATTGCTGTTTAGTGGCTGCGGCCGGGTACTGCACATCCACCTCTTATTCAAATCAATAAGGGGCAGATGTGCAGTTCTGGCCGCAGCCACCATAAATAGAGAAGCTCCATATCTGAGCAGTTCTGGCCACTGCTGACACCAGGAGCAGCAGATCGGCGGAGGTGCCGGGGTTCGCACCCCCATAGATCAAACATTGATAACCTATCCTAAGGATAGGCCATCAATGTTAAAGTCCTGGACAGCCCCTTTTAAGAGTTTCCTCTGTTACTTCTTAAAAGTTGTCAGCTTTTGCTTTTATCTCACGTGTTCGGCCCAGACTCGATAATAAGAAGACCTGATCAGAAAGTATTCCAGGAACTCCCGGTCGGTCTTAAGACTCAGCCATATTTCCCCCATGAGATCAGTGTCTTATGCTATTTCAATTCATAAGACTAATAATAAGCTTCCGTCATTGTTTTGTGTGGAGCATGAAAGGAGTAATTAGGATGAGAGCACTCGTGTTTGGGGCTGGAGGTAGCGGAGAGACAACGTAATTCCCACTTCAATCTGTTCCACCAAAAAAAAAAAAAAAAAAGGTAAAAATGCAATAAATTTTCCCCAAAACTTTTTCTAATCTGTTCAAACTCAGTGAATGTAAAATGTCTTTATGATTTTAAGTGTTGGCAGTGTGAATTGGGCTTCACTTTACCCTTGAAACTGTCTGAAAAAATTTCCCTTAAAAGGTTTATTCTCATCTTCATAAATGGATAAAATTAGAAAGTCCTTGTAAAAAAAACAACTTTGTAATTTACCTCTTATTAAAACTCTCAAGAATGGAGAGATTTTTAATTTTGTTTACTGCCAGTTGCCTTAGTTACCAGCCACCTCTGCAGCCTATCAGCATTGGTTGCTCACCTAGGCAAGGAGTGCAGCACTTACAAGATCTTTTGTGCGCTGAATCCATCTGGATCGCGGTGTTGGAGCCTTGCCGCCACCCGAGATGTCAAAAATCGGGAGCGCCTCCTCCATCGGCCAGCAATTAGGAAGTTGGGGCATAATGCGCTCCTGAACAAAGAAAATAAGACCGCTCCTTTAATGTGGTGTCATGAGTCCAAAATTGTGGGATATTTTTTTACTAATGACCCTTGTCTAGCGCAGATTAACCTGAAACACTGATTTTCATGCAAAATTTGCTCAAGTCGTCCCCCTTTTGTTGCCCGGTTTCCTTTAAAAAGCAAGATTATTTGCAAGTTTGCACTCATGTGGGCATTGACCGAGCAGCTAGCCTTATATCAGGTTGTAAGGTCTTCAAGTTTATTAGTTAATTTTTAGATATTAGATTGAGTGTGGACTGTATTCATTATTAGCCCTTTAAGTGTTGGAAGCCAAACACCAGCCCTGCACTATGCACTTTATTCATGTTGCAATTGGCTTTAGAGCAGTGATCACAGATGATAACCTGGGAGTTTATAAGTCTACACCCCCCCCAGACTGTAGTTATTAATGCTTAGCACCCCGGGGAGACTTTAGCTCCATTACTGATGGTCACATCCCCCGTGTGGCTGATAGGAATTACTGGCATGTGTGGAATTATCCAAGTATTTCTAGGAGGGAGGGGAAGACATTGTCACTTGTCAAAGAATCACAGCTGAGATCTTCTGCCACAAAGTGTCACAGGGAGGAAAAAAGCTTTCTTCTCTTATACTGCAGTTGTAGCAGAGCTGAATTTGTCATCTACTTCTAGGAGGTTGTAATAACGTTTTCTGATAACTCAGAAACATTCAGTCTGAAAACGACCGACAGCAACGTCTGTTACATTTCCTGTAGATATATTTGCACTTTTATGAGGTCACATTTGGTTCTGTAAACGTTTACTTTTTGTGTCAGATATTTGTAAACATAAATATATATGATTTAAATAGTATGAGTCCCAGCTTGAGGGTGCTCTGCTGTCCCCCATGCTTTACACTGCTGCTCTGCTTGCTGTGTATAACCTGCACCCCCAACACAAGCTCAGAAGGAGGTTTGTGAATAGAAAGACTTTTTAAAGAGGATTTTTCACAGGCTTTTTTTATTTTTTTTTATTTTAACTGAGCACGTCCTTCAATTGCAGCTATTCCACTGATTCTGCATCAGTTTTCCTTTTTTTCCGTGTCCCTCCGTTCCAAAGTTATGTCCCTTGTAATGATGGTGCACATATAAAATTATAAGATCGATGACTCTGCCTAGAAAAGAAGAGATTCATTCAAAACCATTAACAATGTTGCTTCTTTTTTCATTTTAGATGCACTGGGACAATATAAAAATAATAGTTGTGAAAGTATACACACCCTTTAAACTGAATGAATCAACAGGATTTCATCCTCCAAACTATTTCTTTGAGCATGTAACTCTTTCACAGACCAGTCCAGCAATACTGTTACATGGCCCGTCCGTTCCCCCGTTACTGAGATATCAGCATTTACATTTATATGCAAATGAGGCTGAAGGGCTATGGTAGATCTGAAACCTCTGTCACTCCAGCTCTATTCTCCTCCCAGTGCTGCTTCCTCCTAAATGACTGATCACCTCTATGCTGTGTGACTTAAGGCAAAGGAGGCTGAAGTCAATCAAGGAGGAGGTGGCGCTGAGCGGAGAATAGAGCTGGAGTGACGGAGGCCTTCAGATTTACAGATAGCTTTTCACCCTCATTCAAACGCTGATTTCTCAGTAAAGGAAGAATGGTCCAGCCATGTAAATGTATTGCTGGACTTGTTTTTGACAGAGCTACAAGAGTGAATTCCTACTGATAAATTCCCTCTTAAACGGGTTGTCCATTGACTTAAAAACTAAAAGAGGCAACTACCTGCCTGTTCTATTCGGTGTCGGTGATTCAGCTGCTCCATATGAACAGAGCAGCTCTTCTTCTTCCACTCTGCCAACGTCATACTGATTGACAGCCGGCTCCCCGCAGTTAGTCAGCAGGGAGCCGGCCGTCAATCAGCATGATGTCAGCAGTCCTGCCCTGTCAACAGAGCAGAGCAGAGTGGAAGAAGAAGAGCTGCTCTGTCGATGTGACATCAGTGGAAGAATCGCCATCAGGAGCGGTCTGTGACCCCTCTGTGCCCGCAGAGATCGGCGCCGGGCACAACCATCTGCCTGCTGGTTCTTAGACCCATAGAAAAAAAATGTAATATTCCTGGATAACCCCTTTTAAAAATGTAATAAATGTAATCCTGAATTTCTGCTCATTTTATCAGTTCTTTTCTGCTTTTTTTAATTGTCTTTTATCTCCCCCCAGTGACAAACAGGAGAGCGGCCGTTCCACTGATACATTGTTATTGTACGAAACCTAAAAGTTGCTTTTTTTTACCTCTCGATGTTTGTTCTTTTCCAATAAAGCAAGTACAAAAAAAAAGAGAGTAGAGAAAAAAAAAGTAGTCGTCATCATCATCATCAGTAGCAGCAGCAGCAGCAGAGCTGAGCTGAGATCTGGGAGGGAGGAAATGGGAGAGAGGAGGGCGGGGGAGGGAGGATCAGGAGGATCTGGGAGGGTGGCAGTGCTCACACTGGTTGAGGCAGCAGATCTGGAGGCGCAGGCTCTGCCTCACTACAACTTTCATTTCTTCTGCTGTTTCTCATGTCTTTGGTGTAAAGCTCTGCTGGCTGCAGCGGGATTATCCCAGGGGGACATGCAGCCAGTCCAGCTCCCAGCCAGGATTACAGTAAGTGACTGAGCAGCATCCCTGCTCTGTACAGCAACTCTGCATGAAGCAGGCGGCATGGACTGTGCATTAGTCTATGAGAAATACATGTCTGTCCATTATTACACTGGATTTATGGAGATGTAGCAGAGCTGGATCTGTCATATCGTGATGAGTTGTAGGACACGATAAACTCCATAGATTGGCACAATGCGGTGTATTGTAACCAGGATGTACAGATGTAGCAGAGCTGAATTTGTTCTTTAACTTTTTTTTTGCTCCAAATCAAAAACTCCACATCTTCAGACCAACATTGGATGTCCAGCGTTTTACAAGGCGGCGTGTTGTGTGTTATACTCATACAGATGTAGCAGAGCTGGATCTGTCATTTAACTCTTTGTGCCCATGCTCTTATAGTGCAGAGTATGCCTGGATTTCCATCATGTTATAAAGCGGCGTGTTGTGTATGTGTCTGGTGTATTCATCAGTCACATTGCGTCGGAGCTGGAGGCGCTGATGTAGCGGAGCTGGAGGCGCTGATGTAGCGGAGCTGGAGGCGCTGATGTAGCGGAGCTGGAGGCGCTGATGTAGCGGAGCTGGAGGCGCTGATGTAGCGGAGCTGGAGGCGCTGATGTAGCGGAGCTGGAGGCACTGATGTAGCGGAGCTGGGCAACGCTGATGTAGCGGAGCTGGGCAACGCTGATGTAGCGGAGCTGGGCAACGCTGATGTAGCGGAGCTGGGCAACGCTGATGTAGCGGAGCTGGGCAACGCTGATGTAGCGGAGCTGGATCTGCCATTAAACTCCTAGATTGAAAATACAGAATTGTGGTGTTTGATCAATGTTGCGATATTGCTATAATTTGTGCCAGATGACAAATTCAGCTCTGCTACATCTGCAGTGCAATACTAGAGTTCCAGCACATTACCAGGCAAAGTGTAAACTAAATGATGTCTTCCTGTTCAGTTCTGGATAAACAGTAACTGTGGGTTTGCTCCATACTGCCAGGCAGTGTGCTTTTGGTTCAGCACCCAGTGTGTGCCATCATACATACCAGTAGGCACAGCACCCAGTGTGTGCCCATCATATATACCCATTGGCGCAGTGCCCAGTGTGTGCCCATCATATATACCCATTGGCGCAGTGCCCAGTGTGTGCCCATCATACATGCCTGTTGGCGCAGCGCCCAGTGTGTGCCAATTATATATACCTGTTGGCGCAGAGCCCAGTGTGTGCCCATCATATATACCCATTGGCGCAGCGCCCAGTGTGTGCCAATTATATATACCTGTTGGTGCAGCGCCCAGTGTGTGCCCATCGTACATATCCGTTGGCGCAGCGCCCAGTGTGTGCCCATCATACCTGTTGGTGCGGCGCCCGTGTGTGTGCCAATAATACCTTATGGCGCGACGCCCAGTGTGTGCCCATCGTACATACCTGTTTGTGCGGCACCCAGTGTGTGCCCATCAGACCTGTTGGCGCGGCGCCCATTGTGTGCCCATCAGACCTGTTGGTGGATGCTGCCTGTCAATAGTCCAGGATGTGAGTTGTTACAATGTGTCAGCTCCGGGACTGTGTGATTAGCAGGACTGTCTGCATTTAGCCCAGGTGTGTAGTAGAAGGCGTCACACATGGCACAAGGTGCCAGTGCGGGGTGTGATTAGTCGCCCGGGTCTCTTGCTTTTCCCCTTTTAACCCTCTGTTTAACATTCCCTGTCAGTATAGGAGAAGCAGCACGACATCCGGCATCTGGTAGCGCGGGGTGTTTGTGCATTATTCATGTGCCAGTATGATACCCGCTTGTGGGCATTACCGCGTCTGGTGATCTGCCTGCAGTGCATGCTGAGAGTTGTAGTATTGCAGTAGTTACATCCATGAGTAATGCAGCGTTTGTTTGTTTTTTCCCATAATTTGTCCCACAAAATCCAGATTTTGTATATTTTCTGCAGTATACGAGGAGATTTCATGATTTTGCACACGGGAAACGTTTGACGCCCAGAGCGGTTACAATCCAGCGGTTTGACGCCGCGGTTCCTGGGTCATTATCCCGGAGCTGAGATCGTACATTTTCCTTCCTGGTAATTATAGGATCGGTTTGTTATTATTGCAGTATGTGACGAGCGTCGGGACGGGGTGATCCTGGGCTCATACACTGGATACAGAGCATCCACATGGAACCACGGCTGCCTTACTTGTTTACTGGCAAAACTGTGTGGACGGAAACCGGCAGCCGAAAACTGCAGCATTTGCAGTAAAACTGCTCGTCAGCAGCGGCCGTGGCCTCAGCCACAACCTCAGCGTTTTCAAAATATATGTGTTATATGGCAAACAGCGCCACTTCTGTCCTCTGGCTGTTTGTGGTATTGCAACTGCAAAGACACTTAAAGCTATATTACTGGCAAAACTGAATCACTGTTTAGGCCTCATTCACACGTATGTGAAAAAAAATGGTAGCAGCGTCATCAGTGTTTTGAATCATTGTGTCATACGTGTGTCCGTTTTTACCATCAGTGTGCGGTCCGTGTGTCCCTTTTTACCATCAGTGTGCGGTCTGTGTGTCTGTTTTTACCATCAGTGTACGGTTCGTGCGTTCCTTTTTACCATCAGTGTACGGTCCGTGTGTCTGTTTTTACCATCAGTGTACGGTCCGTGCGTTCCTTTTTACCATCAGTGTACGGTCTGTGTGTCTGTTTTTACCATCAGTGTACGGTCCGTGTGTCTGTTTTTACCATCAGTGTACGGTCCGTGTGTCTGTTTTTACCATCAGTGTGCAGTCCGTGTGTCCCTTTTTACCATCGGTGTACGGTCCGTGCGTCCCTTTTTACCATCGGTGTACGGTCCCGTGCGTCCGCTTTTTACCATCGGTGTACGGTCTGTGCGTCCGCTTTTTACCATCGGTGTACGGTCTGTGCGTCCGCTTTTTACCATCGGTGTACGGTCCGTGCGTCCGCTTTTTACCATCGGTGTACGGTCCGTGCGTCCGCTTTTTACCATCGGTGTACGGTCCGTGCCTCCGCATTTTACCATCGGTGTACGGTCCGTGCGTCCGCATTTTACCATCGGTGTACGGTCCGTGCGTCCGCATTTTACCATCGGTGTACGGTCCGTGCGTCCGCATTTTACCATCGGTGTACGGTCCGTGCGTCCGCATTTTACCATCGGTGTACGGTCCGTGCGTCCGCATTTTACCATCGGTGTACGGTCCGTGCGTCCGCATTTTACCATCGGTGTACGGTCCGTGCGTCCGCTTTTTACCATCGGTGTACGGTCCGTGCGTCCGCTTTTTACCATCGGTGTACGGTCCGTGCGTCCGCATTTTACCATCGGTGTACGGTCCGTGCGTCCGCATTTTACCATCGGTGTACGGTCCGTGCGTCCGCATTTTACCATCGGTGTACGGTCCGTGCGTCCGCATTTTACCATCGGTGTACGGTCCGTGCGTCCGCATTTTACCATCGGTGTACGGTCCGTGCGTCCGCATTTTACCATCGGTGTACGGTCCGTGCGTCCGCATTTTACCATCGGTGTACGGTCCGTGCGTCCGCATTTTACCATCGGTGTACGGTCCGTGCGTCCGCATTTTACCATCGGTGTACGGTCCGTGCGTCCCTTTTTACCATCGGTGTACGGTCCCGTGCGTCCGCTTTTTACCATCGGTGTACGGTCCGTGCGTCCGCTTTTTACCATCGGTGTACGGTCCGTGCGTCCGCATTTTACCATCGGTGTACGGTCCGTGCGTCCGCATTTTACCATCGGTGTACGGTCCGTGCGTCCGCATTTTACCATCGGTGTACGGTCCGTGCGTCCGCATTTTACCATCGGTGTACGGTCCGTGCGTCCGCATTTTACCATCGGTGTACGGTCCGTGCGTCCGCATTTTACCATCGGTGTACGGTCCGTGCGTCCGCATTTTACCATCGGTGTCATCAGTGTTTTTCACTGATGGATATGTAAATGTTGCACACGGATTCTCTACGTGTTTTTCTCGGACCCGTAGACTTGTGTTGACCCTTTTGATCTGATACCGGAAAAAAAATGGACCTTTCCGTGAGTTTTGCACAGACGCACGGTCCATTAATACAGACATGTGAACAGCCCCATAGATTGTAATGACTACGGACAGAACAAGTACGTGCGGAGCACGGCGTCTGGATGAGGCCGCACACCTGGTTCCGGTGTTGAGGGGATGGTGTGCGGCACGGACGTCTCTCCGGGTGCACGGCTCCTGCACACGGCCAGTTACAGACATGAAGGTCTCCGGAGCGCGGGGACGATGAAAGAAGGATCCGATTCTGAGCAAAAGTGCGAGGGAGAAATGGAGCCTGTGGATTAATGAGCAGATGAGACGGAGGAGCGTGGAGACGTGTTTTAGGGGGTAAAGCTGATGACCCGCATCGTCTGTGCTGTAGGAAAACGCCGCAGGATTTTACCTGAAATGTCTTTTCTTAAGTATTTTTGGATGTCATATATATATATATATATATATATATAATATATATATATATATATATATATATATATATATATAATATATATATTTTAAAATTTTTAGTAGCGACTTCCAAGCGGTAGATATTCACAGCGAGATGTTTTGACATGTTTTATGTTTTGTTAGCGCTTTTTCAGGGGGCGTAGTGGTCCCAAGTGGAATCCGCCTGAAAAAAAAAAGACTTGTGGACACTGACTGTCGGGGGTAGCGGATTCCAGAGAACTGGTGCAGCACAAAACAGCCTGTATCTGTCAATGCAGCATGTGATCCGAGTGGGCCGGTAAATCCGGATCATGGGACCGGCAGAAGATCGGAAGTGTGAGGACTTCTTGTGGATTTCACTGCGGATCAGCAGATCATTCTCAGCAAAAGCTGCAACACCAGAATTTAATGTTGGGGAAATCTGCAACAAATAATTGCTCTTTTCATAGCAAAAAAGGTTGACATGATGGGGAAAATGTAAAAATCTGCATCGCCGAAAAAATCTGCAACATGTGGATGAGACTTATTCACAGCTCCTTCCGTTTCCTGCTACGGTTCCTCCGTGGGTTTTCTGTCTGCAGACAGTCGTCCCCGTTCCTCTCACCTCGTCCTTTGTGAGTTTTTTCTACATAGTACATCAGTGGTGAACAGAGCAACAGTACATTTATCTAGAAATATAGCGTCCCTTTAAGTGTTAAAAGGATAGGTTTTATTGATAATAGTCCCAGACATTAGGGTTTATTACCCAAAAATTAGCCAGAATATTAATGTAACATGAATTAATTAGGGAAATCTAAGACCCCTGCAGCGCCTCCCGCAGGAGAAATTAAGCATTACACAGACTCCTGTTAAAATCAGGCTGCCCATGTAAATGTAGGTCCTACAGAGCAAGAGACGCTCTCCGCTCTCGCCAACAGATAAAGGTCCTCATTTAAAGAGGAAGACGTCCCTAAAAACAGCGCCACCCCTATCTACAGGTTGGATCTGGTATTGCAGAATGATTCCATTGAAGCGAATGTGGCAGAGCTGCTGGTATCAGTCCATATAGATATTGGTACTGATGATGCACTGATAATGGGGGATGAGATGATGGGAGGAGGCAGCTGATGCATTTGGCTTTTCTGGAGGTCATTGATCTGCGGTGGACGTGGTACCGGGGAATGACCAGGTCAGATTGAGGACAACTGTCCTTTTCTAAGGAAAACATTTTCTGGTTTGCTGCATCCTATACACAAAGTGCCTGATGGGGGTAGTTGTAGGTCCTTGGAATTGTCCTCCACAAGATTTATTTTCCTTCAGTTCCCCTGTCCCTTTCTTCTTTCAGTCTTATCCCTTTCATTATCTTGTATGGAGAAATGTCTGAATGGCTTTTATGGCTTGAGAAACAAGTGGCTGATGTTGTGGAGACATCCTGGAACTTATGGTTCCCATACAAGAGACTTTTTTTTTTTTTTTTTTTTTTAACCCTCACCCCTGGTCATGCTTTATATTACAATCGGGAGGCGCTTTGGGCTATTGTTCTGGTCCTATTAGGACAAATCTCCCTTGCACTATGGTAGAGGGGGATGATTTAAGGGTAAACTTGACTTTGCAGACACCGCATCTGTATCAAAAGCCTTTTTCGTTGCAAAGAGATTTAATGCAGCCAGATATGAGCTAGGAGTCAATAGAACAATATTTTTTTGGGGGGGAGGCTCCTTATGTATTTGTTAATTTTTTATTTTTGCTAAAAAAGCATCCTTTTAGGTTTGGTGAAGCTTAAAGGGAATCTATCACTCCCTAAACTATTTGTATGCACATGTATCTTTTTCAAAGCCAAGTCCAGCAATACCTTTATATGGCCGGTCAGTTCCTCCAGTCTTGAGAAATTGGCGTTTCAATGGATATGCAAATGAGGCGGAAGTGCTTTGGGGCTGTGGAAGCACTTCCCAAGCCTCTATCACTCCAGCTCAATTCCACACCTAGAGCTACCTCTCGTGCAACTTCAAGCAAAAGGAGCTGACAGTAGCAAAAGTCAGTCAAGCAAGTAAATTGGAACATTTTGCGTTTAGCGTGAATCTCAAAGAATGCCTGCCGCCGTTTTACGCAAAGCAAGAGATTGAATCAGTCAGAAAATGCTCACATGACCTTAAGCGTGGCCATATGGACTTCCGCCTTATGCTTTGTGCCTATTACATCACGGGGTATAGCGCAGCCAATCAGGAGGGAATATCACAGCCTGTATAAAAGCAGAGGCAGGGAATTCAGCAGCCCTTTTGTGGTGAACTTTGATACTGCGAGGACGTCACAGTTTAGTCAGAGGTAGGTAGGAGAAAAAGAAGGGGAGACCCCTCAGTTATCTGGAGCAGGGTGGGGAGAAGCCGGCCTGGGACTGAATCGGACTAATCAACGGAGGTGCGTAGTCCCTGGCCAACTTTTAAAAATATTTACTCTGAAACTCAGCAGCATTTCAGAGAAAAATGTACCTAGGTGGGGGGGACAAAAAAGGGTAAAAAGGTCTCATTTTGTATAAGGGTCCAGCCATCTTTCATAAAAAGGAGGGTAGTACACATGAAGTTGCCGTCACAGTCACCAGACAATATCTATATGAACAGTTATAGAGTGCACTAGGCTACGAGGCATGCGGGGGATACTGTTGAAAGAAGGCATTAGGTTCTTAGGAATGACATAGAATGAGTAGGAATGTGATGGAAATGCCTAAAGTTGTGGACATTGGGAATTTAACCTGATTGTTTGTGGTAGCACATTCCACAGAACTGACGCAGCACGAGTAAAGTCTTGGAGACAAGTGTGAGGTTTGGAGTATGGATTATGGTTGTCTTAGATCGTTGACAGAAGGAAAAGCACCGTAGACAGAGATAAGACGATATAGAGCAGTATATCACTGTGAGCGTGATAAGTTTCTATGGTGGATGGGCAACCAGTGCAATGACTGGAACAGGGTGGAGGCATTGGTGTAGCAGCTGGACTGTAATATGTGCATGGCTGCTACATTTAGTATAGATTGGAGAGAGAAGAGTAGTGAGAAGAGCACTAAGATGGGAGGCATGCTGTCCAGGAATTAGGATAGTACCAGGATTATGTCGCATTCTAGATGTTGAAGACACGGGGAGCTTCAGCTTGAGAGCGAGCGAGGATGTGATGTTGCATAGTCTGCTTCTCTGTATCCCTGTTATTTCTCTCTCCTATGTGAACGGCTGAGTCGGCGTTTGCCGTGTTCTTTATTTCCCCATGACGTTTATTGCACGGACTGTCGTGTAGCCACAGGGCGATGCTCGGCGGATTACTAAGCGCTGAGTATACCGTCTCACTCACCAAGAATGTCAGTCATTTCCTCTCCTGAAGCTGCTGTCTCGATAAGTTCAATCCAAACCCCATGTTTTCTTCCCTACGTCTGGGATATTGAAACTTTCTTACAGACTCTCCTGAATTTACGACTCGCGCATTAAAAAAGAAACCATTTGGAGCGAAATTACTGACGTTGTCCTTTTATAGGGTTAATGGGAACGTTTTCAAAGGGAGCGAAATCCTAATAGAAGCAATGTGGGTTGTGGAATGATCGTGAAATGCGGGTTTTGATTACATTTCACTAGTTAATACTTTTAGTATTCGCTACTAAACTACGTCGGGTAAAAAAAGTTTTGGCTTAGGACGCAACAACCCTAAGTAATCACCTTGCAATTGTGTGGAATTCTGAGACTTGTAGTTCTTTTCTGGAAAGTGCCCTACACATGGGAGTCAAGTAAATCCCAAAAGCATGCTTATCAATATCTGATGGTAGTAGATGTGCAAGTCCCGTCCTTATTAAACGTTGTTACACCCCAAAAAACGGACATACTTGTACCAGAGTTTGCCCCTTTTGATCTCCAGGACCGTTCTCAAATATACAAAAGTCTTAAAGATCGTGACGCTGGAGTCTGAACAAGTCCTGATGGAAATGCCACTATCTGAGGGCACTTGCTACTGGCAGAAGACCATTTATTGTCATGCCAACTCTACCACCAATAGCCAAAGACGACCATCCAAGGTCCTTCTCAGTCAAAGCATGGATGGGCGTCTCCAACATGAACCCTTCTATGGCTCCAGTCCGTTCTTCCAGTCTACTCCTTAGTGTACCAGCTTGTATGATTACATCTCCTCCCTCTCATGTCCCTCTCAGTCATTATGAACGTCCTCCATCCATCATGCGCTTTCTTCTTCCTATCGGATGCCACCGAGCCTAGCCAGCATGGTGCAGCAATGATGGCTCTCCCATTTCAAGGAATACCGGAATATATGGTTCTATGATGATGTCTTTGAGGAGTAAGGTCCTGGCAGGGTAGTACCTAGATATTTACTATAACAATGTCGGCGGCTATTAGTAGATGACCAAAGTGAAGGGAGGAGTGAGGTGGAGGAGTGTCTGGAGGCGATAGAGGGGAGCAAAGAAAATGGCCAAATGCATCTTTCATGAATTTGTATAGAAGATATAAGAACAAACAAGGTCTCTCTGCTGGTCCATCACTCTCCATGCAAGGTAAAGCCTGTGGGAGTCTTGGCTGCTGGACCCCAACCAGTCAGACATGTTTCACATAGCTATAGGCAGACCTTTTTTTTTTTTTCTCAGCCCATTTGCCTTATGGGTCTGTGTCTCATCTTACAATTTAGCCCCATATTTACTTAGTTGCCTTCTTTACCTTAAAGCAGCAATTTTAGGGGAAATGTTTTTGAATTTTCCTAAAAATATTTAATTTAAAAAAATTGTGTTGCCAACCATAGTGTTATACACCTGTCCTAGGTCTGGGTTCTGCTGCCTATACCCCGGTCCGCTACACTTTCTTGTACTCCATGTTCGGCTTTGCAAGGAGTCTGGCGTGCTCCCATGTGTTGAACTACCCAAGGCCTTTTTAAGGCCTCTCAAGACTCATACCTGGGACTTGTAGTTTGTCTGTGCACAGTTCTGGTCCACATTCTCCAGGACGTCTCCTGGCTGCCTGTGGCTTCCAGTCCTGAGTTACCAGTCTGCAGCTTTTAGTACCTCTGCTAATGATCTGCGGTCTTATGGACATCTCCTATCTGCCTGCGGCTTCCATGGTATTCAGACTTTTTAGTTACTCCGGAGTTCTGTCTGCTACCTGTTCCCAGTCTTCTAGGACCAGAAGTTTCCAAGACGTCTCCTAGCCGCCTGCGGCTTCAATGGTATTTAGACTTTCTTGTTTCTCTGGAGTTTTGTCTATCTGCCTGCCATCTCTGACGCCTCCTGGCTGCTTCTGGCTTCTAGTCCTTCAAGAAGCACTCCTCCACCTCCTTCTCCCATCAAAGTTTTTATCCTCTTAATATATTGCAGTCATCATATTATATAGCACTGTGTACTTACAACTGCTCATTTTGCCTTTCTACCCAGCTAATTCTTCTCTTTTTTTCTTCTCTATGTAGAAACAGGAAGTCTCTTGTCCCTGCATTTATCATTCCCCTCTAAAACTCCTGACTCAGCTGCTCTGCTCCTCTTCCCGTCAGGGACTTTTGCAGCGACTCATGACTCATACAGGGAAAATTGACCTCCTGTTTGTACATAGAGCTTAGAAGGATAGATCTAATGGAAAAGAGAATTATCTGGGTATAAAGGCAAAATGAGCAATTTGTAAGTACACAGAGCTTTATAATATGATGACTGCAATATATTAAGAAGATATAAATTTTGATGGGAGGGGGAGTGCTTCTTTCAGTAACTCTGCAACTTGTCTGTGGTCTCCAAGACATCTCCCGTCTGCCTGCGGCTTCCAGTCCTTCAGTCTCCTGTTTGCCTGTGGACTTCAGTATCTCTGCTAGCTGTCTTCGGTCTCCAGGAAGTCTCCTGGCTGCCTGTGGCTTCTAGTCCCCTAGTTAACTGTCTGTATCCTGCATTACCTTTCTGCTGCGCCGAAGCCGGTGTGCCCACCCGGACCTTGGGCTTAAAGGATCCACCTCAGCTAGTGAACTGCTCCTTGTAACATATAGATGTGAGATAGAGGCAGGAAGTGTGGAGACCTTAGGGTTTGTGCACAGCACAATAGGGTATGCTTACAGATATGTCTTCGGGGTATCAGAGCGGCACCGGAACAAAGAGCTGTCCATCATGGAAGTCCTATAATCTTTAGATACATTGTCTAGATGTCAGTGCTGGGTTTTCCTTCATGACAATGCTTTATCTTATCTTGTTCTCCTTTTTACACCAGCCGGTTAAGATGTCAGGAGACATCTGGTGAAATTACTTTCCTAACATTAAGGCCTTTAGTGCTACATGAAGAATTGGAGGTGGGCAGAAATCTACTCTGTGCCCAGGATCTTCTAATTAATGTTTTGTGGAACCTGGTGTCCCTCAGAACTTGGTTAGGAGCTTCCTGAAATAAGGCATCTGCAGCGGCCAACTTTACAGCAGGAACGGGGTAACGGTAGAGATTGTCCAAGAAGTCCTTTTCAGGGTCCATTTCGAAGGTCTAATAGTTGCCGGATCTTGCAGTTTTCTAATCTTAATCTGATGAATCTATTTCGAATGTGTAAACCATGAAGCGAGCGTCTGGTCTCTTTGGGACACGGAAATGTCTAGATGTCACAATCTTAAAGCCTTAAAAGCTGAAGATCCGGAGGGCGGTTCTCCCACCTCTTGGAAACAGATGAAGACTTGATCGACTTGGTGTTGCTCTTCTGCAAACTCCAACAGTTTTCACAACTTTTTTTAATTGTTCCGAGATATCATGGATGAAAATTGAGACAACTTTGGAAATCTTTACAACTTGTGTTTGGTGTCTACAGCAGTTCCGATTTATGTGTTTTCCATAATACCAGATTATATAACGTTTACAGTCTGATGCTGATAATTGGGGAACGATGCTTCCCAGGAACACTCGTTTCCGATCATAAGGTCTTAACAAACCGGCGATCGCCCAACGAATGAGGCAATGGTTTTTATAGCCAGCTTAAGTCATCGTACTCGGCAGCGCATCGTTCTCGGCAGCTCATCGTTCTCGGCAGCGCATCGTCCTGGATGGAAGTGGAGATTTTTAATTATGATGCTTTATTTTTTCGTTCTAGATACATTGAAACAAAAAATGGTTATAAGGGGGGCACTGCCGTTATATTTCCCAACTGTAACCAGAGTGGGACGCTTTGAGCGGCTGGATATTGGGTTGCGAAGTATCACATCTCCTAGGAGAGTGCGTTGCCTGTGAATGAACAGGGTGTTTTTATTTATTTGTCCCGTAGACATGTAATATATCCAGTACGAGCTGGAAAAAATGAATGTGAAGCCAAATGTGAATTATCTCTAATGTGTAACAGATGCGGAGTTGTCGTTGACTTTTACATTCGGATGATCTCAGCTGTTTTTTGATTTTTTTTTTTTTTTTTTTTTTGTCCATTTCGGGACCCCAGATGGGAAATGCAGACATCTATCTGTGGTTACCAAATCCTCACATTCCTATGGTTTTATTTCCAGCTTGTTTTTTGTGTGTTTTTCTTTTTGTCCTTACGGAGTTCAGCTTTCTACTTTTTGGGTGTCGGCAAAATATTTTCCATGTTTACGAAGAGGTCATCAAGGTCATTGTAGGGTGGTCGTAAGGGTAGAGGTGCGACACTGGATGTGAAGGATCAGGTTGAGGGGTCCATAAACTTTTAATGTCAGCCATAATGGGCAATTTTTTGGCTCATGATTGGTTGTAAATGTCATATGATCATACACAGGTCATGTTGGGAATTTTTTGACTCTACTGGTTAATGGTCGTCCATGTTTGACCTTGGTGGCCAAAGATCGATGATCTTCTGTCTATAGCTCTGAGAAACAGTTTGGGGGTTGTTGATCTAATGGTGGCATACACCATGTGATCTTAGTACAGAACCACTACCAGATATCTGCAGTGAAAATAAAGGATCGGGCATGTTAAAATCCAACATGCCCAACCCTTCTTCCCCCTGTTAACAAGGAAGGGTTGGGACAGCCCCATACTCGACCAGTAAATTTGACCGCCATCTAATTTGTATGGCTACCTTCAGGTATTGAAGGTGTTTTTTTTTTTTTCCAAGGGTATGTTCACACTGCATCATTTTTTGAGCAGGTCCATTAAAAAAATGGTTAAAACTGAAAAAGTATTCCGCTAGGAATACGCTCAATACTTTACAATTCGTCTGACCTGCGAACAGCAAAGTGTATCAGTAAATTAGATTTCTAAGAGCGCTCAGATTATTTTTGGGGGGGCTTCTATATAACCTCGGAGACCCCCTGTATACAGACCCTATGTGTAATGTAACCTGCTGACGGCGGATATTCTCAGCCGCCTGGATATAATGGCGGCGAGTCATCTCGCTTTCTGTCCATCGCCAGCAATTTTCCCGAAGATGTAACAACCATTCGACTGTATCTTACGCCGGTCATTGTGTGGAACAAACAAATGACGAAAATCTGCTCAATCAGTAAGAAAAAAAAAAAGTGTAATCAGCATTTTGGAAAATTTCCTTCCCCCAAATCTCTGATGGAGCTAGAAATCTGTAAAAGGCGGCAGAGAAAATGTCTCTCTGGTGATGTAATAAAATAATAATTATTGGATTTACGCCGATCACGCTGACAATTTTGGTCCAAAATCTATCATCTCTAGTGGGTGTCAGACCCTTAGCCGATGGATAAATCTGGAAGCTCTGAGATAACTGGCACCAGATAATTGGATGCGTTTTGGTTTTTGCTATATAATCTGAGAGCAGCATGATGTAGGGGCCGAGATCCTGATTCCAGCGATGTGTCACTTGCTGTCATTTTAATAGAATCACCGTTTTCTCTGCTGCTGATCCAGCAGAGCTCGGAATGCTGAGCTGTGTATAACTCCGCCCTCACCACTGATTGGCTGCTTTCTGTGTACATTGTATCAGTGCTGGGGGCGGGGTTGGACTAGGAGGCACGAGACACCTAGTCCTGCAGTGATAATCTCCTGCTAATAAAACACTAGTTTTATTGAACCAGCACCACACAGCCTAATAAGTGACACATCGCTGGAATCAAGGTCTCTTCCACTACGTCAGATTACATGGCAAAAACCTGCTGACAGAGTCCCTCTCATTTTAGGATTTTAAGCCTCTGAGCTCTCATTGATATTGTGGGAATAACCCTTTAAGTGAATGGAAATAAATTGCATTTTCTTGACAGGTTAATTAAGATTGTTTGTAATGACTTTCTATAATATTATGGTTAAGACTGGAGAAAACCAATACGGCCGCCATCACGGCTTCCAACTGAGCACATTTATTTAAATCTGGTGTCTGAGATTTGTAGGGGCAGCATTATTGGTTATCACAACTGATCCAAACCTTTTTTTTTAAGGGGGAATATTTCACAGATGCTCTTCCAAGTGCATTGATTTGCCAGATCCTGTGTGCGGCGGTTGGGGGTCTCGTGTGTTCATTCTCCAAGAGATCAGAGAGCTGCGGTGTCGTTTTAGTCCCTGTCTGTGATTGTGAAGCGCGGCGTGCTCACGTGACAATATGGATGTTGTTTTTCAGTCAACAGAAGACATATGTTATAACGAATGAGACTCGTTACCGCGCTGCCAGGACCGATGATAAATCTATGTGTGAAAACGGCAAGACGAGAACAATTCTGTAATTCTGTTACTTGCTTGGAAATACTTGCAGGATGATAGAAAATGTCATTGGGTTTAAAGGGGGCTTCATCTAAAAAAAAATACTTAGGAAAATAAAATCTGTCCATGGTGCGAAATCAGACGCAGAGGTCTCCTTACATGGGGCCGAGGGACCTTTCCGGCCTCCGCATTAGACCCCTAGTACGGAGGGTATAATATGCACCTGCCTCACTGCTAATTCTTAGTGAAGCCCATTAGTGTTGCCACATAGTATGGTGACCCCTTTAATGAATTCCCAGAGTACCCAACAATCACAGAATGATTCCTCACAGCCCCCTCACACAGTAGGATGCCCCCACAGTGCCCACTATACAGTATGCTGTCTCTCACCAAGTATTATTCAGTCTCCACACACAGTAAGATGACCCTAGTATCCACCCTACTCAGTATGATTCCCTCACAGTGCTCCCCAAGCACAGTATGACGCCCCAGAGTACATTCACCACAGACCCTACACACAGTACGGTGCCCCCACAGTGCTCAAATACAGTATTATTCTTCTCCTAGTGCATTCATCTACTGCTTTCCATATACAGTGTGATGACCCCAGTGTCCACCCTACAGTGTGATGACCCCAGTGTCCACCCTACACAGTGTGATGACCCCAGTGTCCACCCTACACAGTGTGATGACCCCAGTGTCCACCCTACACAGTGTGATGACCCCAGTGTCCACCCTACACAGTGTGATGACCCCAGTGTCCACCCTACACAGTGTGATGACCCCAGTGTCCACCCTACACAGTGTGATGACCCCAGTGTCCACCCTACACAGTGTGATGACCCCAGTGTCCACCCTACACAGTGTGATGACCCCAGTGTCCACCCTACACAGTGTGATGACCCCAGTGTCCACCCTACACAGTGTGATGACCCCAGTGTCCACCCTACACAGTGTGATGACCACAGTGTCCACCCTACAGTGTGATGACCCCAGTGTCCACCCTACACAGTGTGATGACCCCAGTGTCCACCCTACACAGTGTGATGACCCCAGTGTCCACCCTACACAGTGTGATGACCCCAGTGTCCACCCTACACAGTGTGATGACCCCAGTGTCCACCCTACACAGTGTGATGACCCCAGTGTCCACCCTACACAGTGTGATGACCCCAGTGTCCACCCTACACAGTGTGATGACCCCAGTGTCCACCCTACACAGTGTGATGACCCCGCAGTGCCCTCCATACAGTATGATGCCTCCACACTTGCATACCAATTGCCCCTGTCCCGCTTCTCTGCTTAGCTGGCATCTGCTGCCAGTCAAGTGACTTGAGAATATGGTGTGACTGAAAGGTCTCAACCCAGACTAAACCATGGAGAAGGAACCTGACTGTTCCCTGCTCCACCATTTTACTCCGCTGAATCAGATGCAGTTGAAGTTGGGACATACACCCCCCACCTCCTGGGACAGCTCCCCAAAGTCAGGACTGTCCTGCAGGATCCGTAAAGGCTGAGAGGTAGGCATAGTGCCAGCCCACATGTCTATTAATCAGGCTCGGCATTGCTCACTGCTTTATTAATCAGATTTTTTAAAAATGCATTTAGTTGGAGAATTTATTTGCAGAAAGTACATTATTCATTGCCATTGGTGATTAATTTCTGCAGTGTTTAGCCTCCAGCTCTAATGCAAATCTACAACCCGCAGCATGTTATAACAGCCGCAGGCGACAGATGCCGTCAAGCATTATAGTGGCCTCATGGCTTTTTCCCCCAGATTTCTGCACATACAAGGTCACATTAATCAATTGTTTTCCCTGAGACTTTACTATTATTCTCACATCAGGGGTCTCAGGATGGATATGACATGTCTTACCCTTGATCAGGATGGCACACGCATTACACCTGTCTGAATGTGGCCTAAATCTGATTACTAATTAAAATTTATGATTAAATGTGCAGCGAAAAATGTAATATATCTAAATCCAGCCTATTCTACCAACAGCCGCCATCAATAGTGCCAGCCCACATGCCCAATACCCGGGCAGGGCAATGCTCGCTGCCTTAGTAATCAGATTTTTTTTTTTTAAGGATGCATTTAGTTAGAGGATAATGTACATTAATCATTGGTAACCGAGTCCCAAAGACAGTCGTCTCCAGCTATTGCAAATCTACAGCCCGCCTGGAAAAAGAATGCTGGGAGCTGTAGTTTTGGCACAGCTGTGGACTATAGGGTAGAAACCGCTTTGGTGACTCCCAGTGTTTCTGTACATTACTTATAGTCCTATCGTTGCCACTTTTCATGCCATCCACTGCTCCTCACCTCAATGGGGTTGTCTCAGGATCCTGTCTTCAGGAGCTCACTGCTCTCCTGACTTCTGCTTGCCGGGGGCGGTGCGCTCCTGATGATTGACAGTCAGTGCCAGTGGCATGGCTAAGTCGCCGGCCCAAAGTCTGCCCTCTCCCATGCTGCAGGCCGGAGCAGGTTTACCTCTGTAATATCGGAGGAGCACAGGGACAGTAATTTTTTGCAAGAGCGTTCTCCTTGCCTAGGAAACCTGCCACCACTGATAAACTGCAGAGGTGGCCAGTAACCTAGGCAACGAACTGTAGACTATAGAATTAAGAATCCCTCCATTCTTGAGAACGCAGAGGATTTTGCAAAGTTGTTTTTGCTTTAATTGGATGAGATGGCCCCTCTAATCAGTGACTAGGACCCAGCTAGACTGCGATGGCGCTGGGTGGGGGGCCGCGGACGACTCTCGTAGGAATGTGAGCGCCTGAGTCAGATCAGGTTACTTAATATGAGATGTGAACATAATTACCAAGTCATGTTCTTCATCACATCCTCAGGTAGAGATGCTCCTGACTCATCAGGACATGGAAACGCGTTGCGTGCAACATCAGGTCGCCGACGGATTAACGGATAATTGAAGGGCAAATGTGACGAGGCGCTGCGATAGTCACCGCTGCGATCGGGTGTAAGGCGCCATTAGTAACTTGTCAAGTATGTCGTCCTAATCTCATGATGGCCGTAGCAATTTGTTCCTCCGGTGTAGCACATTTGTTGGGACTTGTTGCATTTGATAACATCTATTACATGCCCAGCGAGCTCTTCTTCTGCGTGCTAAGCAAAAGTTGGACTGTTTTTCTTGTAGAGTGGGGGATGCGGAGCAATTAAAAATATATATATTTTTTATATATGTATTCGGCACGTAGTTATATGTCATTCTGGGTTTGTGGAGAGCTGGGTAACGACCACTAGGGGCACTATAGTGTGGTTTACTTTACTTTTTGACCCATTTCTGTTACCCCCAAAAAATTCTGCCTAAAAATAGTGATGAAATTGGATGAAGTGCCAGCATGTATCTGTGCACCCTCTGCTGTACGTACGTCATCCCCGAGTCTCCCGAGGCCTGAAGATTTAAGTGTGTTTTTTGTAAAATTCCTAGAACCAATCTTTTTCCGCAGCACAATCACCTTCACAGATGGGGATATAACCTGTATACAGGACATGTGCACTTTCAGTGGTCGGGCCATGTTGGGGGTTGTAGTTGTCCTATGCATAGGGTACATTTGCATTAAGCTCTTGCTGGAAGTTGTAGTGTTTTTCAGCAATTTTAAACGTTTTGGTGATCAGTCCGGACTGACGTCTATAACAAATTCCTTGCACTAAGCACTTTTTTTTTTTTTTTTTCTCCTTGGGGAAAAAAAAAATCTTCTCAACGAGAAAAACTTTTGCGCTTACTCGCTAAATCTGACATGTCTTCAGATCGCAGGCAGCAGTGGAATGGAAGGAAAATGAAAAAACCCTTTTGAGATTTATTCTCGACATATATCCAGCTAATAACATCTGATTATTCACAGCTTGGTAGAAAAATGTCAGTCTGACAGTCAGATGCGAGGTGAAGTTCTCACTCCGCTCCTCGCAGCTCCCCGAGATCTCTCTGCGCAGCCAGATTTATAATACATTATTTAGAGCCGCTCATATATGGAGCAAGAACGTCAGAAGGTGCCGAAAGCAGCGAGACATTGTGGGGAAAAAAGACAACACTAGACTATTGTGGGTGAAGTCCATGAGAACCCTGAATGTTGTGGTATTATCATTGGAGCAGGTGGCTTAGGATAGGTATCGGTGCCATATTGTTGAGAATTGACACAAAAACCCAGTTGGAAGGGCTTTGACCTATGTGACCCCATACCGATTCCTAAAATAAAGTGGTCCTGAGATAGAATCATGTTATACACTATCAGATCGGCTACACTTTTTTTTTGGACGAGTCATGATTACCCCACTCCAATCATTGGTAGACCTTCCAAACCACCTACAACCAAACCCAGCGGGAGCCAACAGGAGATGTTCTAGAGATCCTGTTTGCAGACTGTACTTCTGCTAAACATCTTACTCCATGTAGTGCCGGCGTCCCTGCCCTCTGCTAGGCAGGGACGCTGTTCCCCTCACCGCTCTGCTCCGTGCCCGGCGTCCCTCTCCCGCTCTGCTGGCAGCGCGCGCTCCTTCCCGGCCACTGTGCTTAGGGCGCGCGCGCGCGCCCTCCCTCCCTCTTAAAGGGGCCGCGCGCGCCGTCCTAAGGAGTCCCCGGCCAATGGCCGGAGGACTTTACCATATATAAGGCACCTCCTCCAAAATGGAGGTGCCTGAGCAATGTTGTTGCACCGTTCTACTCTGCTTCAGCCCTCAGGTCCCGTTGCCAGTTACCTGCCAGATTCCTGCCAGCTTGCTGTCCTAATCCTGCCTGATTTCCTGTTACCTGCCTGCCTGCCTGAGGTCCGACGGTCTGCCTTACAACTCCTATCAGTCTGTCTAAGGACCAACTTGCCCGCTCACCTGGGAGCGCACATCAGCTACCTGCCTGCTTGCCTGAGGTCCGACGGTCTGCCTTACAACTCCGGTCAGTCTGTCTATGGACCAGCTTGCCCGCTCACCTGGGAGCGCTTCTCCGCTACCTGCCTGCTTGCCTGCCCGGAGGCTCCGCTGTCACGTGCTGTGACCACCAGCTATTCCAGACTCTTGCCCGCTCACCTGGGAACGCTTCTCCGCTACCTGCCTGCTTGCCTACCTGGAGGCTCCGCCGTCACGTGCTGTGACCACCTGCTATTCCAGAGACTCTCGCTTGCTCACCTGGGAGCACACATCCTCCATCTGCCTTGCTAGCCTACCTGGAGGTTCAGCCATCACAGGTCGTACCTACCCCTTACCTAGAGACTGCCCCGGTCACTTGCCGTGACCTCCAGCCCGTTCTTCCAGAGACTGCCCTGGTCACTTGCCGTGACCTCCAGCCCGTTCTTCCAGAGACTGCCCCGGTCACTTGCCGTGACCTCCAGCCCGTTCTTCCAGAGACTGCCCTGATCACTTGCCGTGACCTCCTGCCCGTACACCCAGAGACTGTCCCGGTCACCTGCTGTGACTGCCTGCCTGGTCGCCACCCGCTCCCTTACAAGGACCGCTCCCTTGTATAGTAGCCCAGAGGTTCCGCCTCCCAGACCCGTTACACTCCAGGTGTAGCTAGACCCTTTCCTAATCCACCCTTGGTTTGCTAAGCCTAGATCAAGTTTAGGGAGATTACCAAGGACATCAAAAGCTCAGAGTCTTGACATCTGCCTAGGTTTGCTTTGGTTTTGTCTCCAACCCTGCCTCCAAGTGGGTGTAGGGAAATATTCAATCTGACTATAATATTATAGCTTTCACGGTTACTGAGAAGGTTTGAATGTTCTTCTTGGCTGAGGGCACTGAACACGAGAAACATTATGTAATGTGGGATGGACGCTCCCTAGCTGCTCGTTCTGGCATCAGGGTCAGGACTGGATCCATCTTCTCGCTGGAGGTTGGGTGTGACCAACAGATGTTCCACTTGTGTGGGAAACCAAAGGACTGCGGATTAGGGGGCTGAAAACTCACAGCATTAGCCACAAGAACCATGACTAATGGGCCTGGCAAAGAATAGTCAAACGTGGCCACATCAGGAAGTATGAGGAGTCCTTTATTCTACCATACCAGGCATTCATAGTCAGGAGGGAAAGCTATAAGGAGCAGTCAAGAAACATCTCTTTAGGTTCCATGCAAGTTTTCTTTTCCAAAGCTAAGATTGTTTAGATGGTGGCTAATGCGGGGGATTTACAGTATGAGGGCAGAGGATGGGGTGTTTTAGAAATTTTGATGATGTACAAGAAGTTTTTAAATGAAGAGCATGGAAGATGATGATGTTTTGCAGCAGAGAGGTGGAAAATTAGGTCATTTTACAGAGAAGGCTTTACAGCAAGTCATTCTTACTAGGACAAAAGTTGGGACAGTTCACAGTAGACGGTCAAAGATGAGCATTGGATGGGAACAGAAGATGAGTGGTTTCACAGTTTAAAGGTAAAGGAAGGGGAGGTCTCACAGTATGAAGGTAAAGGAATGTGGTCTAACAGTATGGAGAGAGAGGACAAGGATGTCTCACAGTATGGAGAGAGAGGAAGGGAAGTTCTAACACTATGGAGAGCGAGGATGAGGAGGTCTCACAGTATGGAGGGAGAGGACAAGGAGGTCTCACATTATGAGGGAGAGAATGAGGAGGTCTCAGTATGGAGGGAGAGGACAAGGAGGTCTCACAGTATGGAAGGAGAGAACAAGGATGTCTCGCAGTATGGAGAGAGAGAGGATGAGGAGGTCTCACAGTATGGAGGGAGAGGACAAGGAGGTCTCACATTATGAGGGAGAGAATGAGGAGGTCCCACAGTATGGAGGGAGAGGACAAGGAGATCTTGCAGTATGAACGTAGAAGAAGGGAAGTTCTAACAATATGGAAGGAGAGGACAAGGATGTCTCACAGTATGGAGAGAGAGGAAGGGAAGTTCTAACACTATGGAGAGCGAGGATGAGGAGGTCTCACAGTATGGAGGGAGAGGAAGGGAAGTTCTAACACTATGGAGAGCGAAGATGAGGAGGTCTCCCAGTATGGAGGGGAGAGGACAAGGAGGTCTCACAGTGTGGAGGGAGAGGAAGGGAAGTTCTAACACTATGGAGAGCGAGGATGAGGAGGTCTCACAGTATGGAGGGAGAGGACAAGGAGGTCTCACATTATGAGGGAAAGAATGAGGAGGTCTCACAGTATGGAGGGAGAGGACAAGTAGATCTTACAGTATGAACATGGAAGGAGAGGACACAGATGTCTCGCAGTATGGAGAGAGAGCGGATGAGGAGGTCTCACAGTATGGAGGGAGAGGACAAGGAGGTCTCAAAGTATGAAGATAGAGAAAGGGGAGGTCTTACAGTATTAGGGTAGAGAATAGGGAGGTCTCACAATATGAAAGGAGAGGATGAAGACGTCTCACTACAGAGGAAGATGATGAGGAAGTCTCACATTATGAAGGGTGAGTATGAGGAGGTCTCACAGTATGAAGGTAAAGTAGGAGGTCTCACAGTATAAAGGTAGAGGACAAAGGGGTCTCATAGTATTAAGGTAGATGATGAAAAGGTCTCACAGTATGAAGGGGGAGGACAAGGAGGTCTTGCAGTATGAAGGCAGAGTATAAGGCGGTCTTAAAGTATGAAAGGAGAGGATGTGGAAGTCTCAGATTATGACAGTAGAGGTGGTGGAGGTCTCAGAGTATGATGGTTGAGGATGATGGGGGAAGTCTCTATCTGAACAGAGAGGATGAGGAGGTCTCACAGTATGAGGGTAGAGGATGAGGAGGTCTCACAGTATGAGGGTAGAGGATGAGGAGCTCTCACAGTATGAGGGTAAAGGATGAGGAGCTCTCACAGTATGAGGGTAAAGGATGAGGAGCTCTCACAGTATGAGGGTAGAGGATGAGGAGCTCTCACAGTATGAGGGTAGAGGATGAGGAGCTCTCACAGTATGAGGGTAGAGGATGAGGAGCTCTCACAGTATGAGGGTAGAGGATGAGGAGCTCTCACAGTATGAGGGTAGAGGATGAGGAGCTCTCACAGTATGAGGGTAGAGGATGAGGAGGTCTCACAGTATGAGGGTAGAGGATGAGGAGGTCTCACAGTATGAGGGTAGAGGATGAGGAGGTCTCACAGTATGAGGGTAGAGGATGAGGATGTTCTATGTACCATGGTGGAGAAAAAGGAGATCCTGCAGTATGAGGAGAGAAGATGTGTACAATTTACCTTATAAGACTTCAGGATAATGATTTATTACCAACCACAGTCTCTTGAATGACTGGTGTAAAGAGCCATCATGATGATCTTTATATGACCACAAATAACCTGCATTACTATAAATCACCCTGTCTGAATACGGCCTAACAGCCTAACACTATCTCTTGGCCATTGCTTGTAAGTCATCCTATATAACTATTGTCTGAGTCATGTCCATTCACACCTTTCTTCCTCCCACAGTCTCATTGCCTCCTGGCAGTTGTACTGTCTGTCACATTGAGCTGCGATAATGCCCTCACAATAGAGTAGTTGGGGGGGGGGGGGTGGCGTCTAGTGGAAACAATAAAGGGTGACATAGCTGTGGATGAGAAATAATGTCCTTGGGTGGTGTGACTTTTACTGGGATGCATAAAAAATTGAGAATACAATCACTCAGAGAAAGCATACATCTGGAATACATAGAGTACAATCCCTTGCAGATGCTTCCAAGCCATCAATACTTGGGGGCCACTATGCCCCATTAGAGGACATCATTACTATAAATGACAAGTCATGATTTAGAAGGAATTGATAAAGATTTGGTTTTGGCACCCCAGACAGGTCAAGCTACACCTTAACCTTCAAGTACGGTGCATTAGACCTTGTGTAATAGTGGTTGGTCAAAGATTTGGAAATTGTATAAAGTTCCTACATCGTTATTGCCATTGGGTTATTAAGGTCGCTTCTATATATAACCATAGGCAGCACCTGTGGTCACAAGATAAGAAGTTTATAATGATGTTGGTCTTTTCTCCTCCAACCATCCCCATCCATCATCCATGGTGCTGACTGAACCTCTTGAGTGGATGTGGCCCCTCCATTTCTGGGCTCCATAGCAGCTCCTATTTCTTGTAGTTCTGCCTATTGGGTATCCTATCAAACTGCTCAAGACCCAATTTGGGACAAAGGCAAATGACCATGACCTAGAGCTAAAAGCCAACACTGGTACGGCCCTAACTGGCAGCCCTAGCAGTGCCATGCTGACCGTGACATCTCTTCAGGGTCAAAGCTTGAGTCCTCAAAGCATTGCCAAAAATATTTCCATAAAAGAAACCAAATCCAACAAGTTAAAAACACCCGGAGTGTTTGCATAACGTTATTGGACACGACTGGGGATCTGAGCTCTGTCTGCCTTTGAACCTTTGATCATGAATATTCGGCGTTCTTTTATGAAGCATTGGCATTCTGGACATATTCATGTGCGGAAAAGATGTCCTGCTACGTTAAAGGACAAAATATCTCTTTGAAGAAGTTAATAAAATAAAGGCTGGAGAAGGCTGCCAATTTCTGAAAAACAGGGTCACCAAAAAGTCATCTAGTTGGGGTTCTGTGGAGGCTTCATGTGTTTGTACGAAAAGAAAGAAAAACACTTAACGATCATAAGCTGAATTATGTCCTTCATATAAGATCACCGGGGCAGAAACCAAGGGTGTAGCTACTATAGAGGCATGAAAAGGAGAACATCTTGGGTTGGATCGATCCACCTTCACCAAGAATGGTGGTAACCAGATGAGGCTACAACTGTCCACATGGGGATGGGACTTGTTTGATGGTCCTACCATTACTTTGCCCAATTACGGGGCCATAAACATGCACTGGACCTCTCCTCTATGATGATGGGATAAGAGGAACCAACATCTCATGGGCTTTCCCACCTTGAGTTTTTGCTGCTGTAGACCTTGACATTGATGCAAAATTACATTCTTCTTCCAAGCAACAAATTTTAATATTTTTGGTACCCATAGATGGGTGGATAGATGATGTAAAAAGTAAACTTAGTGAGGCCAGAAGTGACTACATAGCTCAATGTCAGTGGAGCTTCTCATGTTGAAAAATAACCATGGGAAGTATTGTTATTTCGAAGATCTTGATCCTACTGATGTTTGATTTTTGTTTACATATGTTACATCTCTTTGTATGTTAAAAATCGTAAATTAAAAAAAATAACCCTCTAAATAAGGATCTGCTGGTGATCGACTCGTTTTTTTCCAGAGAAAAGCTGCCCATTTTTCCTGCAGTGGCCACTACAGGAGAAATGTGGTATTACATGATGGCCCTATCAGAATGATAGCTGACCATATAAAACATGATCAATCCAAGTCCTCCAGAACCAGAGCCTCACTTCCAGGTTCTACTAATTAGGCCATATATATATATATAGGGGTCCCCGTACCCCCATTAAAGAGCATTTCCTCCTGAAATAAAATAAATGTGAACAATAAAGTTATTAAATATTTTGCTGGGTGACTTCCAATAGTGGCGTTGTTACAGCTCCCATACGGGATCAGCCGGGTCGACATGGGGATAAAGTGATCTGTTCTGTATTCAGGGGTCTGGTAGTGTTGGGTGGGAGATGTAATGATCACCATTTATTGACTGCCATATTCCTGGATACTTTAATTAACTCTTGGCGTCTCTCTGCAGCGATGATTCCTTGAGGTGAGAAGAACTTGCCAATGATAATGATGATGACGGACTATGGGCGATTGGTCAATGCTGAATATTTGATAGGTCGCAGGGGGCTTGGTGCTGCACAGTGACCTCCCCCTGAAAAAGAAGGCGAAACAAAAAATGAGCAAGCTCGGCTTCCAGAATAACAGAGTCATGCAGGATCGGCGGAGCGTGTGTGTCTTCCTTCCAAGTGATGAGACTCTGAGTATCATCATTAATGTAAGTACCCCCCTGGGGCATAGTGCATTATGGGAACTATTAACACCTGATCGGGTGCCTGTAGTTAACCCTACTTTGTGTATTACAGGTTAAAGCACTTTGTCAGGAGTTACTGGATCAGGTCTGCGATCTCCTCCGGCTGAAAGATTGTCATCTCTTTGGGCTAAGTGTTATCCAAAGTAAGTGACAGCTCAATTCCTAAAAATAATCCTATTAAATGTCGACCGATGGAAAAAAGCACATTAACCGCCTCATTGCTGGGTTACTTTGCAGTCATACAGGTCAGTCCATTCCAGTCTGAACACGTGTAGTCTCCCGATTATACGAGCCGCTGTTATCGCCGCTCGGGATCGCGCCGGCAGCTCTCCCGTCATCCCAGAATGACGACTTCAAATACTTTACACAGATGAGATCTTTACTTCTCACCTTTCGGCTGCCCGCTACAAAGATAGCGGGAAAGTGGGGGGTAATGATGTAGAGGCAGGTAATCGCTGTGGGACTGTTATAGGAGGGTCTCTACTATGGGGTCAGAGGGAGGGCACATTTAATAGATATTACATAGTGCCGCTCCATAGACATCAGTGGTGCCTGTATGCGGATAAGAAGCGCCCCCCGAAAACACAGATGGTGCTGGGTAATGGGATGAAATGGACTTTAGTACATCTAAACCGAAAAATAGCTTAAAGGGTGATGTCCTACTCTTTAAAAAGAGGGCAATAGACTCCCCAATGTTGCATAGGACAAGTATTGCGCCCACTAGTGTCCCCTCCAAAAGTAATAATGACACCTTTCTGACACCCCCTTAAAAAATTAAAGTTAATGTTCAACTATTCCTCTTCAGAGCGGGCGGGCTATGCAGTGATCTGCTGCAAACAGAGCAGTGGGGGGAGGCTCCCGCTGCAACCAGAGCAGTGGGGGGAGGCTCCCGCTGCAACCAGAGCAGTGGGGGGAGGCTCCCGCTGCAACCAGAGCAGTGGGGGGAGGGTCCTGCTGCAACCAGAGCAGTGGGTGGAAGGAAGGCTCCCGCTGCAACCAGAGCAGTGGGTGGAAGGAAGGCTCCCGCTGCAACCAGAGCAGTGGGGGGAGGCTCCCGCTGCAACCAGAGCAATGGGGGGAGGCTCCGGCTGCAACCAGAGCAGTGGGGGGAGGCTCCTGCTGCAACCAGAGCAATGGGGGGAGGCTCCGGCTGCAACCAGAGCAGTGGTGGGAGGGGAGGCTCCGGCTGCAACCAGAGCAGTGGTGGGAGGCTTCGGCTGCAACCAGAGCAGTGGGGGGAGGCTCCTGCTGCAGCCAGTTGTCTTACAACCACATAGCCCCTGAAGGTCTGCAGCCAGCCCTGATACTATGATGGAGCTGCGTACAGCGATGACCCACGTCTTGCCACATTATTAACGCTTCTATCTATATTGAAACGGTGGCGCTCCCAGCCTTCACTTTTCTCCAGTTTTGCTCCTCAATGGCGAATTGTTGATTTAAAGTAACAGCCCAACACGTGGAGTTGAGTGTGATGGATGGGGACAGCTGAGGCCGGCCCTGATGATGCCTCTGCTCCTGCAGGCCTCGCATTCCTCAGCCTTCACATTCCTGAACAAGAGCGAACACCGAGAACTTCAAGAGCTCCGATTTCTTTTAACTGGGCTTCAAAAACTTAAGGCAACAGGGCGGCTAAACAAACAAGAAGGCACAAGTGGGGGGAGAAAAATGACTTTACATTATTCACGCTTTGTGAGTTCTAAGTAAATTTGCAAAGGCACAAAATGTAAAAGGAGCCGTGAACCTCAAAGGGAACCTGTGATCAGAAAATGACCCATGGAATAGAACAGGTGCGATGCCTGCAGATAGGGCGCGTGACCCGAAAGGTATCGGTAGACGGAGCATCAAAGGCCTCACCCGCCTCCTGATGTGGAAATTAGCAGAGCAGGACGACCTCTTTTTAAAAATTGTTGTTTTTCAGAATTTTTTTTTTTTTAATAACTATTTATATTAACATTAAATCTTGAAATCTTGCAGTTTTCACTCTGACCATTAAGCCTGACAATAGTCTGACACTGCCTGTGCTGGAGAGATCGCTCCTCAGCAGGAGTCTCATTATCCTCACAGACAGCATCTAAATAGTGGTCACATAGAGTATATAATATACTATACCCAGACTTAGGTAGCATATATGTATATAATGCGGGTATGTGTTATTGTATTTATTGGTAAAGATTTAGTTTGTGACGATTATTGTTCTCATTTATAGAATTATTATATTTATTAGTTTTTCTTATTGTTTTCTGCTTCCTATTTATTTCCTAATCTTCGGCTTTCTCTCCTGTTCAGACAATGAACATGTGTACATGGAGCTTTCCCAGAAGCTGTATAAGTACTGTCCCAAGGAGTGGAAGAAGGAGGCCAGTAAAGTAAGTCAGGTGGTGGTGGCGGGGGTCTGCGCTTTTTTTGGCCGGGGATCCTGGGGAATGTTGTCGTTGGCATAATCTGGAGGATATGTATTTCACCCTGACGTCAGATGCTTTGTGTGTATATACAGTACAGACCAAAAGTTTGGACACACCTCATTTAAAGATTTTTCTGTATTTTCATGACTTTGAAAATTGTACATTCACACTGAAGGCATCAAAACTATGAATTAACACATGTGGAATTATATACTTAACAAAAAAGTGTGAAACAACTGAAAATATGTCTTATATTCTAGGTTCTTCAAAGTAGCCACCTTTTGCTTTGATGACTGCTTTGCACACTCTTGGCATTCTCTTGATGAGCTTCAAGAGGTAGTCACCGGAATGGTCTTCACTTCACAGGTGTGCCCTGTCAGGTTTAATAAGTGGGATTTCTTGCCTTATAAATGGGGTTGGGACCATCAGTTGTGTTGTGCAGAAGTCTGGTGGATACACAGCTGATAGTCCTACTGAATAGACTGTTAGAATTTGTATTATGGCAAGAAAAAAAGCAGCTAAGTAAAGAAAAACGAGTGGCCATCATTACTTTAAGAAATGAAGGTCAGTCAGTCCGAAAAATTGGGCAAACTTTGAAAGTGTCCCCAAGTGCAGTTGCAAAAACCATCAAGCTCTACAAAGAAACTGGCTCACATGAGGACCGCCCCAGGAAAGGAAGACCAAGAGTCACCTCTGCTTCTGAGGATAAGTTTATCCGAGTCACCAGCCTCAGAAATCGCAGGTTAACAGCAGCTCAGATTACAGACCAGGTCAATGCCACACAGAGTTCTAGCAGCAGACACATCTCTACAACAACTGTTAAGAGGAGACTTTGTGCAGCTGGCCTTCATGGTAAAATAGCTGCTAGGAAACCACTGCTAAGGACAGGCAACAAGCAGAAGAGACTTGTTTGGGCTAAAGAACACAAGGAATGGACATTAGACCAGTGGAAATCTGTGCTTTGGTCTGATGAGTCCAAATTTGAGATCTTTGGTTCCAACCACCGCGTCTTTGTGTGACGCAGAAAAGGTGAACGGATGGACTCTACATGCCTGGTTCCCACCGTGAAGCATGGAGGAGGAGGTGTGATGGTGTGGGGGGGGCTTTGCTGGTGACACTGTTGGGGATTTATTCAAAATTGAAGGCATACTGAGCCAGCATGGCTACCACAGCATCTTGCAGCGGCATGCTATTCCATCCGGTTTGCGTTTAGTTGGACCATCATTTATTTTTCAACAGGACAATGACCCCAAACACCTCCAGGCTGTGTAAGGGCTATTTGACCAAGAAGGAGAGTGATGGGGTGCTACGCCAGATGACCTGGCCTCCACAGTCACCAGACCTGAACCCAATCGAGATGGTTTGGAGTGAGCTGGACCGCCGAGTGAAGGCAAAAGGGCCAACAAGTGCTAAGCATCTCTGGGAACTCCTTCAAGATTGTTGGAAGACCATTTCCGGTGACTACCTCTTGAAGCTCATCAAGAGAATGCCAAGACTGTGCAAAGCAGTCATCAAAGCAAAAGGTGGCTACTTTGAAGAACCTAGAATATAAGACATATTTTCAGTTGTTTCACACTTTTTTGTTAAGTATATAATTCCACATGTGATAATTCATAGTTTTGATGCCTTCAGTGTGAATGTACAATTTTCAAAGTCATGAAAATACAGAAAAATCTTTAAATGAGAAGGCGTGTCCAAACTTTTGGTCTGTACTGTGTATGCATGTGTGTGTATATGTATATGTATATGTGTATATATATATATATATATATATGTGTATATATACAGTACAGACCAAAAGTTTGGACACACCTTCTCATTTAAAGATTTTTCTGTATTTTCATGACTATGAAAATTGTACATTCACAGCGAAAGCATCAAAACTATGAATTAACACATGTGGAATTATATACTTAACAAAAAAGTGTGAAACAACTGAAAATATGTCTTATATTCTAGGTTCTTCAAAGTAGCCACCTTTTGCTTTGATGACTGCTTTGCACACTCTTGGCATTCTCTTGATGAGCTTCAAGAGGTAGTCACTGGAAATGGTCTTCCAACAATCTTGAAGGAGTTCCCAGAGATGCTTAGCACTTGTTGGCCCTTTTGCCTTCACTCTGCGGTCCAGCTCACCCCAAACCATCTCGATTGGGTTCAGGTCTGGTGACTGTGGAGACCAGGTCATCTGGCGTAGTACCCCATCACTCTCCTTCTTGGTCAAATAGCCCTTACACAGCCTGGAGGTGTGTTTGGGATCATTGTCCTGTTGAAAACTAAATGATGGTCCAACTAAACGCAAACCGGATGGAATAGCATGCCACTGCAAGATGCTGTGGTAGCCATGCTGGTTCAGTATGCCTTCAATTTTGAATAAATCCTCAACAGTGTCACCAGCAAAGCACCCCCACACCATCACACCTCCTCCTCCATGCTTCACGGTGGGAACCAGGCATGTAGAGTCCATCCGTTCACCTTTTCTGCGTCGCACAAAGACACGGTGGTTGGAACCAAAGATCTCAAATTTGGACTCATCAGACCAAAGCACAGATTTCCACTGGTCTAATGTCCATTGCTTGTGTTCTTTAGCCCAAACAAGTCTCTTCTGCTTGTTGCCTGTCCTTAGCTGTGGTTTTCTAGCAGCTATTTTACCATGAAGGCCTGCTGCACAAAGTCTCCTCTTAACAGTTGTTGAAGAGATATGTCTGCTGCTAGAACTCTGTGTGGCATTGACCTGGTTTCTAATCTGAGCTGCTGTTAACCTGCGATTTCTGAGGCTGGTGACTCGGATAAACTTATCCTCAGAAGCAGAGGTGACTCTTGGTCTTCGTTTCCTTGGTCGGTCCTCATGTGAGCCAGTTTCTTTGTAGAGCTTGATGGTTTTTGCAACTGCACTTGGGGACACTTTCAAAGTTTTCCCAATTTTTCGGACTGACTAACCTTCATTTCTTAAAGTAATGATGACCACTCGTTTTTCTTTACTTAGCTGCTTTTTTCTTGCCATAATACAAATTCTAACAGTCTATTCAGTAGGACTATCAGCTGTGTATCCACCAGACTTCTGCACAACACAACTGATGGACCCAACCCCATTTATAAGGAAAGAAATACCACTTATTAAACCTGACAGGGCACACCTGTGAAGTGAAAACCATTTCTGGTGACTACCTCTTGAAGCTCATCAAGAGAATGCCAAGAGTGTGCAAATCAGTCATCAAAGCAAAAGGTGGTTACTTTGAAGAACCTAGAATATAAGACATATTTTCAGTTGTTTAACACTTTTTTGTTAAGTATATAATTCCACATGTGTTAATTCATAGTTTTGATGCCTTCAGTGTGAATGTACAATTTTCATAGTCAAGAAAATACAGAAAAATCTTTAAAATAGAAGGTGTGTCCAAACTTTTGGTCTGTACTGTATATAATATATATCTATCCGATATTGTATACAGGTGCACCGATGCAGGCAAAGGAGGGTGCTGTGCAGCTGCAAAACATGCTCCGTCCAGCTATAACATGGGCACACCGCTGCCAACTAAACACTGCAGGCAGGACGGGTATTTAACCCCTTAATAACTTGTGACATATTTTTTCATCACAAGTTGCATTGAGCAGGCTCCGGAGCCAAGTCCGTTCCTTACACAGCACCTGCCTCTACCAGCAGCGACCTAAGTAAGCTCAGATCGCTGCAGTTTAACCAGTTAAATGCCGCTGTCAAGCAATGGCTCGCGCGCAGTCTGGCAGAGACGAGATAGCGAGATGGGTTACAGTGGCAGCCAGGGCCTTCTGAAGACACCCGTCTCTGCCATTTTCTGCGTCACCAAAGCCATGAGCAGGGCTTTATAGGAGGACGTGATTTGCACTATATACTGCAATACCGAAGTATTACTAGATCTCTGGATCACAAAATAGATCATACCGATCACCTTCAGTTATGTCCGCGGCCCCTGACATTTTAGGTGCCGTGATTGTGCCCGGCGCCTCCTAACATGACAGCCCCACTTTATATATGGGGACATGCTGCAGATCCCGCGGGTCGGGTAGGATTGCGCTGTGCGGAGCCGTGTGATTTACACGCCGCAGACATTAGAAACACTTGGCTGTTATTAATCCCGGAGCCGTATAACGCTTGGGCGTCGGGTTTCATATTGTCCCATTACTCGCGGAGAACTAAGTCCGCGCCAACTGTCACCGCCCGTGGGAATGAATCACAAGTGTGGGATCAGCTGTCGCCTCTCCGCGCGCGACGTTGCTGTCTTGTTACACAATTGTCAGATTTTGGTCCTATTACCCGGCCGAGGCTCGCTGCCTGCTGTATCGTAATGTGCCACCCATAATACTATAGACAAGCGTTAGTCAAAGTGGCTCCCGATTTGGGGTCTCAGTGGTTCATGGACTGGAGAAATCTGCGAATAACCTCTAGAGCCACAGTGTTACCCCACAAAGGAGACAGCCACGGTGCCCCAAACCTTGCCATAACCCTGACAACCACGGTGGGCCAAACATTGACAGCCACAGTGGCCCATAAGTTTGACAGCTATGCTGGTCCATAAAATACACAGCAATAGGGTGGCGCATAACCCTGACAGCCACGGAGGCCGAAGCATTAACAGCCACGGTGCCAAGGTTATCAAACTGTGACAGCTTTGGTGGGCCATAAGCTTGATGGCTACAGCACACCATAATTTTTATGTCCATAGTGCACCCTAACTTTGATGCCCATGGTGGCCCATAATCTCAACAGCTGCGGTGCCCTGTAAGAAAGTCAGTAATATTACCCCCACAGCAATGACAACCACATTGCCCCAGTAGCGGAGGTGACCCACCCCGGTGCCTCCCAGTAGCGGAGGTGACCCACCCCGGTGCCTCCCAGTAGCGGAGGTGACCCACCCCGGTGCCTCCCAGTAGCGGAGGTGACCCACCCCGGTGCCTCCCAGTAGCGGAGGTGACCCACCCCGGTGCCTCCCAGTAGCGGAGGTGACCCACCCCGGTGCCTCCCAGTAGCGGAGGTGACCCACCCCGGTGCCTCCCAGTAGCGGAGGTGACCCACCCCGGTGCCTCCCAGTAGCGGAGGTGACCCACCCCGGTGCCTCCCAGTAGCGGAGGTGACCCACCCCGGTGCCTCCCAGTAGCGGAGGTGACCCACCCCGGTGCCTCCCAGTAGCGGAGGTGACCCACCCCGGTGCCTCTCAGTAGCGGAGGTGACCCACCCCGGTGCCTCCTAGTAGCGGAGGCAATGCCCCATATTGAAGCCAGCTAGTGCGCCCATAACAGTCCCAGCCACACTGGTGCCCCTGCAGCACAGTATGTACAGTGGGGAAAAAAAGTATTTATTCAGCCACCAATTGTGCAACTCTCCCACTTAAAAAGATGAGAGAGGCCTGTAATTGACATCATAGGTAGACCTCAACTATGAGACAAAATGAGAAAACAAATCCTGAAAATCACATTGTCTGATTTGGAAAGAAATTTTTTTCAAATTTAGGTGGGAAAATAAGCATTTGGTCAATTACAAAAGTTCATCTCAATACTTTGTTATATATCCTTTGTTGGCAATGACAGGTGAAACATTTTCTGTAAGTCTTCACAAGGTTGGCACAGACTGTTGCTGGTATGTTGGCCCCATTCCTCCATGCAGATCTCCTCTAGAGCAGAGATTTTTTGGGGCTGTCGGTGGGCAACACTGACTTTCAACACCCTACAAAGGTTTTCTATAGGGTTTAGATCTAGAGACTGGCTAGGCCACTCCAGGACCTTGAAATGCTTCTTACGAAGCCACTCCATCATTGCCCTGGCGGTGTGCTTGGGATCATTGTCATGCTGAAAGACCCAGCCACGTTTCATCTTCGATGCCCTTGCTGATAGAAAGAGGTTTGCACTCAAAATCTCACGATACATGGCCCCATTCATTCTTTCATGTACACGGATCAGTCGTCCTGGTCTCTTGGCAGACAAACAGCCCCAAAGCATGATGTTACCACCCCCATGCTTCACAGTAGGTATGGTGTTCTTTGGATGCAACTCAGCATTCTTTCTCCTCCAAACACGATGAGTTGTGTTTCTACCAAACAGTTCTACTTAGGTTTCATCTGACCATATGACATTCTCCCAAGACTCTTCTGGATCATCCAAATGCTCTCTAGCAAACTTCAGACGGGCCCTGACATGTAATGGCTTAAGCAGGGGGACACGTCTGGCACTGCAGGATCTGAGTCCCTGGCGGTGTAGTGTGTTACTGATGGTAGCCTGTGTAACGTTGGTCCCAGCTCTCTGCAGGTCATTCACTAAGTCCCCCGTGTGGTTCGGGGATTTTTGCTCACCGTTCTTGAGATCATTTTGACCCCACGGGGTGAGATCTTGTGTGGAGCCCCAGATCGAGGGAGATTATCAGTGGTTTTGTATGTCTTCCATTTTCTAATTATCGCACCCACAGTTGATTTCTTCACACCAAGCTGCTTGCCTATTGCAGATTCAGTCTTCCAGCCTGGTGCAGGGCTACAATTTTGTTTCTGGTGTCCTTCGACAGCTCTTTGGTCTTCACCATAGTGGAGTTTGGAGTGTGACTGTTTGAGGTTGTGGACAGGTGTCTCTTATGCTGATAACAAGTTCAAACAGCTGCCAGTACTACAGGTAATGAGTGAAGGACAGAGGAGCCTCTTAAAGAAGAAGTTACAGGTCTGGGAGAGCCAGAAATCTTGCTTGTTTGTAATTGACCAAATACTTATTTTCCACCAAAATTTGAAAAAAAATTCTTTCGAAATCAGAGAATGTGATTTTCAGGATTTGTTTTCTCATTTTGTTTCTCATAGTTGATGTTAATTACAGGCCTCTCGCATCTTTTTAAGTGGGAGAACTTGCACAATTGGTGGCTGACTAAATACTTTTTTCCCCACTGTATATACAGTATGTATACGCAGCCATCGTACATGACTCCTCCAGGACTCACCCGCGTGCCGCACTGATGATGACCCTTCTCTTCCAGGGTATTGACCAGTTCGGCCCTCCAATGATCATTCATTTCCGAGTGCAGTACTATGTGGAGAACGGCAGATTAATAAGGTAAGAGCCTCCCTTATATTCTAGTTTTCCCTATTAAAAACCTAAATTATTTTTAAGGGTCCCACAACTTTGTACAATTCATTTTTGTTGAAAGGGTCACCCCATAAAAAGCTGATCACGGGGTGTCCAGCTGCTGCGACTTCTGGCTATCATCTGTATGAGTTTTCCTGCAGCGCCCCCACAGGGGAGATTAAGTATTACACGGTCTCCATTGAAATGATTGGACTGTTTGTGGACGTGCAGGGTCCTAGAGAGCGAGGGAGACATTTTGCAGGCGCTTTCTGCTCTGGATAATGTGTGCCCCTAGGCTGGTGGCTCGATAAGGCCCCTCTTGATCCGTTACATACATGCAGATGTGTCCTGGGTGCGGCGCGGTCACAATGGCGGTTTTGTTATTTAGGCGCCAGCTCCCGCATCTGGATCCCATCAAATAAATGAGATACAGAAAATGTAAAAATTCCAAAGGAGAAAGATAAAAAGAGGGAAATAAATGTGTTACAGGCAGTAAAAGCCTATCCTGCTCCCCCCAGCCACGTGCAGGAAGCTGAGATATGAGGAGCTGATGGGTGGGCGGCTCAGCAGAGCCCAGGGGGACGGGGATGCCAAATGTGGCTCATATATTACATTTGTGTATGGTGTCGCCCTCTAGTGACAGAACGGCGCGGTACTATTACTACTGCCACCTAAGGAAGCAAGTCTTGCTGTCCCAGAGCACCACCAGGGAGGAGGCTTACTTTCTGCTGGCCGCCTTCGCCCTACAAGCCGACCTGGGTAACTTCAAAAGGAACAAGCACTATGGAAAGTACTTTGAACCAGAAGCCTACTTCCCCCCTTGGGTAAGACTGAGGTTTTGCAATTTTTGGGCACTTTGGTTTTTAAGTGACGTCTGATGTAGTTCAGTTTTTTTAGCCTGATAGATTTCGCTAACTCTTGGCATTCTCTGTAAGAAAGTGTTCAGTTTGCCTGCAGCACCCCCAGAGGGCAAAGGAAGTATTGCATCATTCCCACTGACTTGTGTCACACATGGGTGTGCTGGGCCCTCCGAGAGACCCTTATTGTAGCCGCTCTCCGGGGCCCATCCTCCACATTAATCTGTTAGAAAACAGATTTTGAGACGTCTTTGTTATTTGCTTCTTCTTCTCTCTGATCGGAGTCTGTTTTTTTTAGGGTTTTTTTTTATTCACTTTCTGGTTTTGTGTTTTTACAGGTAATTAAAAAGCGGGGGAAAGATTACATATTAAAGCACATTCCCAATATCCACCGCGACCAATTTGCACTGAACGTATCGGAAGCACATCTGATGTATATTAAGGAGGCGGCGAGGCTGGAGGACGTCGCTGTCCATTACTACAGGTTGTACAAGGTGAGCGGCGTTCACACACGGACAAACGGCTGCTGGAAAAACACCGCACAGGACATGGAAGATATTATTGGGAGAGAATTACAGGGAGGTTCATACAGTGAAGGTGCCATAGTGTCCCTGACGTGTAGGTCAACGAGGGCGCCAATACGCAGTACAGAGACTATGCACACAGCGATGTCACAGTACAGGGATAATACACACAGTGATGTCACCGTACAGGGATAATACACACAGTGATGTCACAGTACAGGGATAATACACACAGTGATGTCACCGTACAGGGATAATACACACAGTGATGTCACAGTACAGGGATAATACACACAGTGATGTCACAGTACAGGGATAATACACATAGTGATGTCACAGTGCAGGGATAATGCACACAGTGATGTCACAGTACTGGGATAATACACACAGTGATGTCACAGTACTGGGATAATACACACAGTGATGTCACAGTACAGGGATAATGCACACAGTGATGTCACAGTACAGGGATAATGCACACAGTGATGTCACAGTACAGGGATAATGCACACAGTGATGTCACAGTACAGGGATAATGCACACAGTGATGTCACAGTACAGGGATAATGCACACAGTGATGTCACAGTACAGGGATAATGCACACAGTGATGTCACAGTACAGGGATAATACACACAGTGATGTCACAGTACAGGGATAATACACACAGCGATGTCACAGTACAGGGATAATACACACAGCGATGTCACAGTACAGGGATAATACACAGTGATGTCACAGTACAGGGATAATACACACAGCGATGTCACAGTACAGGGATAATACACACAGTGATGTCACAGTACAGGGATAATGCACACAGTGATGTCACAGTACAGGGATAATGCACACAGTGATGTCACAGTACAGGGATAATACACACAGTGATGTCACAGTACAGGGATAATACACACAGTGATGTCACAGTACAGAGATAATGCACACAGTGATGTCACAGTACAGGGATAATGCACACAGTGATGTCACAGTACAGGGATAATGCGCACAGTGATGTCACAGTACAGGGATAATACGCACAGTGATGTCACAGTACAGGGATAATACACACAGTGATGTCACAGTACAGGGATAATGCACACAGTGATGTCACAGTACAGGGATAATACACAGTGATGTCACAGTACAGGGATAATACACAGTGATGTCACAGTACAGGGATAATACACAGTGATGTCACAGTACAGGGATGGTAACCACAGTGATGTCACAGTACAGGGATAATACACAGTGATGTCACAGTGCAGGGATAATACACACAGTGATGTCACAGTACAGGGATAATGCACACAGTGATGTCACAGTACAGGGATAATAGACACAGCGATGTCACAGTACAGGGATAACGCACACAGTGATGTCACAGTGCAGGGATAATGCACACAGCGATGTCACAGTGCAGGGATATTACACACAGCGATGTCACAGTACAGGGATGATACACACAGCTATGTCACAGTACAGGGATGATACACTCAGTGATGTCACAGTACAGGGATAATGCACACAGTGATGTCACAGTACAGGGATAATACACACAGTGATGTCACAGTACAGGGATAATACACACAGTGATGTCACAGTACAGGGATAACACACACAGTGATGTCACAGTACAGGGATAATACACACAGTGATGTCACAGTACAGGGATAATAGACACAGTGATGTCACAGTACAGGGATAACGCACACAGTGATGTCACCGTACAGGGATAACGCACACAGTGATGTCACAGTGCAGGGATAATGCACACAGTGATGTCACAGTCTAGGGATAATACACACAGTGATGTCACAGTACAGGGATAATACACACAGTGATGTCACAGTACAGGGATAATACACACAGTGATGTCACAGTACAGGGATAATACACACAGTGATGTCACAGTACAGGGATAATACACACAGTGATGTCACAGTACAGGGATAATACACACAGTGATGTCACAGTGCAGGGATAATGCACACAGTGATGTCACAGTGCAGGGATATTACACACAGCGATGTCACAGTACAGGGATAATACACGCATAAAAGGTTGAGCTGAACCACCTCATGAGTCAGGAAGTGTTGTCATGAGGACATACAAGTATAACAATCTGCAGGTATCAGATCTGTACCGTGAAGCCTTAGTAAGCAGCAGACATTGACATTGTACCTGATTCCAGTCTTTCTCTTGTTCTTGGCTAAATTTGCAAAATTCTTACATTTTAGGATAAGAGGGAGGTAGACGCCTCATTGATTCTCGGACTTACGCTAAGAGGAATCCAAATCTTCCAGGTCAGTATAAATCCAAATATAAACACGTACAGAAAGCCTGGTGTACAACCTCAGTTTTAAAGCTTATGGGAATGATGGCAGCAGCACAGAGTATTTCAGGAGAGAAGCAAACCTGTCCACTCATATCAATAAGAGTGACAAAGGGGCTGTGTGTACAAAGGCCATGAGTCGAGGAGGGAAGGAGGAAATCATACACGGGTACTAAGGCCAGGGTCACCAGCAGCACAGAGTATTTTAGAAAAGGAATATACATCCTTCAGTGTAGGTGTGTGGTGACTTTGTAGGGGGAGAACACAAAGTGATGGCAAGGAGCTGGTGTTCCACAGCGCAGAGTATTTCAGGACATATGACTGTGATGTGTAGTTTCTTATTAATTTGGCGTTTCTATAATTTTTCTCTCTTTTCTAGAGTCTGGGCGATGAGAAGCAGCTGCTCTATGATTTCCCCTGGACTAATGTAGGAAAGTTGGTGTTTGTGGTGAGTAAACAGCAGCTGGATGTGTAATGTAATGAGCCGGCGGGGTCATCCATTATGTATGAAGGCTGTGCCCCCCGACAAGGGCGCTGTCAGCACGACACGGCGGCGGGATTACAGCTCATGACAACTTAATGAGGATGTACCTGTTCACACTGGGCCTCCCTCATCTGTGATGTACAGCGGGGGGGGGGCAGCATCTGCGCTCAGGCCTGGTGCCACAGTCACACATTGTGGGGGGGGTAATGACGCTCGTTTCTGGGGTTATGGTGATACATTGTAACAATTGTTTCCGGGTTACAGTGATACATTGTAACAATCGTTTCCTGGGTTACGGTGATACATTGTAACTATGGTTTCCATGGTCACAGTGATACATTGTAACAATTGTTTCCGGGGTCACAGTGATACATTGTAACTATTCTGTCCAGCGTTACAGTGATACATTGTATCAATCTTTTCTGCGGTTATAGTGATACATTGTAACAATCGTTTCCAGGATTACTGTGATCTAGTGTAGCAATCGTTTCTGTGTTTCCGGTGATACATTGTAACTGTGTGACGTGTCTGATACTTCACAGGGAAAGAAGTTTGAGATCCTGCCGGACGGTTTACCCTCGGCCAGGAAGCTGATGTACTACACGGGCTGCTCCTTGCGCTCCCGCCACCTCCTGCAGCTGCTCAGCAATAGTCATCGATTGTATATGAATCTCCAGCCGGTCCTGAGACAAGTCCGGAAACTGGAGGAAAATGAGGGTGAGATGGATCAACAACCGGCGCAGGATAAGCGGCTCCGGCTCATGTGCTGCCGCTGATCATTAGAGTTCATAGTTATATTATCTGCTTCTACATGATACCTGTGCTGTTACTGCCCCTGGTTAAAGGGTTGTCTCTTTCTCAGCATCTCCTTTAATATCAGGGACCTTTCCCCAGGGATCCCTAGCAGACATCCCAAGCCCAGTCGTTGGTATCGACTCTCTGTCCCGGCCCATGGAAGTGGGTGTGGACTTGGGTTTCTCGCTTTTTGACGTCCACATCCCCCTTAATGCCATATTACAGAGACTCTCTATACTTTATAACTTTTGTGAAGGGAAATAAAAAGGATTTCAGAGCAAGGAATAGAAAGCGGCATCCACTGCGCACCGCTCAACCATTTATAGGGTCCGGCCAACAAACACCATTTGGATCGCGAATGATGCATGAAACCATTTTAGCACACCCAAAAAATGAATACAGATTACACAGCAGACCTTCTAAATGCATACAACCCCCAAACATATGCAGACCCCAGAACACACGCGCTAACTAAATACAGACTCAAAGCAATACCCCTTTTAACACACACAAAACTCAGAAGAGACTCCCTAAACACATGCAGTCTTCAAACCAGACCCCTATACAAATACAGGCTGTATGTGTAACCCCCTAAACATCTACAGTTCCAAGACTAGACCCCCTAAACACTTACAGATCCAAGACCAGACCCCCTAAACACTTACAGATCCAAGACCAGACCCCCTAAACACTTACAGATCCAAGACCAGACCCCCTAAACACTTACAGATCCAAGACCAGACCCCCTAAACACTTACAGATCCAAGACTAGACCCCCTAAAGACTTACAGATCCAAAACCAGACCCCCTCAAACCAAACTTTGTGAAGAAAACAGACAGCTTAAAAAAATACTTACCCCTGACTCGACCCCCATATTATAGACCTTAGATCTAACCCTACGCCGTCCCTTTAGGCCTCATGCTAGATGTTCATACACTGAAGAGGTGGAGTGCACAGATATTTGCCAGCTCTTTGGGGAGTCCAGAAAGTCCCCCTACTTTTTCTCCGGAAGTCTCCTGGTCCTTCTTGGAGAGTTCGCAAGTACTCTCACAAGACATAAGACCTCATAAAACTTGGTGTCTTAGTGCCTGCCTCCATTCATTGCCGATCAGCCATGGGCGATGGTACGACACCCTCTCTTACGGCTGCCCCACTCCAGAGTTAGGGGGACGTTTACCACGTGCTCTTACAACCCTACTTGAAGATGATCTCTGTCAAAATGGTAGAAAATGTGAATTGTAATTGATTTTACAGAGAAGAAGCAATACAGGGAGTCGTACATCAGTGACACATTGGATCAGGACATGGATCAGCTGGAGAAGAGGTCGAGGGCAAGTGGAAGCAGCGCAGGAAGCGTGAAACACAAGAGGCTCTCCCGGCACTCCACGGCCAGCCACAGCAGCTCGCATACCTCAGGGATAGAGGCGGACACCAAGCACAGGGACATCGGGGCAGAGGACAGCTTCTCCGGGACATCACTGCACCGCAAGCTGAAGACCTGCAGCTCCATGACCTCTCACAGCAGCTCCCACACCTCGGGGGCCGAGAGTGCCGGCAAGGACAGGCTGGAGGATGACTCGCAAGATGACGGTAATCTACGCTGATAGCCCTGCCACCTCCTTCACATCAGTCACATCCTCACTCCTAACACAGGCCCCAACATAGCGAAACATTGGCTCCAAACTGGAGTGTAGTCAATCTTCCAAAATCTTATTTTGGTAAATTAGCTCAAGTCAAGGTGGGGAGCAAATTACATTTGTATCAATTGATTCTTGAAGACTGAAATAATTTCAACCTATGATTATGATTTGATTGTTACCAAAAGTTGCTGTGAAGCGAGGCTGCAGATCTGCTACATGTGGCAAAGTACAATTCTTTTATTAGGACACATTAAACTGTCCTATAAACACTTTACTGCAGTCATGTGCTCAAAAAGCAATGTAGGAATGCATATCATTAGTATACATTACCAGTATGTCACAGGTGAGAGTGCTGGCCTAGATACGTTGTCTAGTTCACAAACAGGTAATTTATTTATTTACCCATTATTGTTGTGCAGCACTACTGTTCCAGAAAAAAAAATTCAGGAACCGCCATGGGTACCTGACAAACCCCATTATAAGCCTATATGAGATCTGAATGAATCCTGATGTATATCTGAAAATTGCTCAAATCATGATGCTAACGTGACCTGCACCTGCACATTGTATTAATTAAATTAATTCATAAAATAAATATATAAATTGATGCAAAGTAAATCGGCCAGGACGAAGTTAGAAAAAAATAATGATACTCACCTCTCTGTTGCCCTCCCCGTACTTATCACACAATTGGTCCTCCGATCGGCTCGGCTGTCTTCTATCTTCTTTTCAGCCTGGTCTTACATTGACCGGGTCCCTTGTCATCGCGTGGAGCGCAATGAACTTCACTGCCGTGCTTCGCTCCTGCATGACATTGTGGGGCCTAGTGAATGGAATACCAAGCCGGAAAGAAGACGGAACACTTGGTTGGGGGAACTTCTTCCGAAATAAATTGAAAAAATTCCGATTCCAATGAATTCAAATTTTTTTGTAACATTTGATGCCGATTCGACTCTGAACCCTTCCATGGAACGTCATCGGCAGGAATTAACTGCTTTTAGAAATGCCGGAAACTGGCCAATCCCTCCTGTCCATGCACAGGCAAAAAAAGCCGAATTGGGTATGTTCCTGTGGATCGCATGCAGCATTGGCAAAAGACAGATGTGGAATTCTTTACAGAAATGACACGATGCTGATTTTTGCACGGCCTCTTAATTCACGCTGCAGATTTTTCTCCAAGTTGTGTGGATAAAAGTTTCACAAAATCTCATCCACGACGGTATTAATAGATGGTGCTGATTTTCCATCTTAGAGAAAATCTGCAGCGGAAATCGCCCGATGCTGTGGATGTGAAATCACGTCAAGTTATGCTACAGATTATCACTGTGATTTCACCCATTGCAACAAAATCTGCACCATCTGGTGTGTGTTCTGATCCATGTGCACAGAGCCAAAGTATTGTCGGGGAACGACAGACGTCCGTCCGGTAAGTGACCTGCTAGGCGGCTTTTTAGCAAACTTTAATGTCATCTGTGGGGTCTTCTATGTAAATTTCCCAGGTGGGGGGAAGACTTCTTCAATAAACTATCGGGCTTTTTCTCGCAGAGATTGAGATGCTGGTAGACGACCCCAAGGACATGGATCTGCCTCTGGATGTTAGTCCTGACCTGTGTATTTACATCACGGAAGACATGTTGCTCTCGCAGCAAACTAATGGATATTCCGGTGCGTGTGCAATAAGTGGCTTTATTTTTGGAAGGCTCACTAGCCCTTTACTATCACCATCATGAAAGTCCGTCACCCATTAGGTCCCACCGATGCCAAATGAAAGGAATTGCCCCGTAGTTTTACTCTTACCATAGAGTAAATGGAGCTGAGCTGCAATGCCAGACCCAACCAGTGAGCAGGTGTGGCGCTGTTTCTGGAAGAAAGCAGCCACCTATCCAGGACTATGCATTAAATTGTTTTCTTAAAGAATTATTCTTTATAACAAAGTAGATTAAACGTGAATCTACAATGAAAATAAGAGATATCAGGGGCCAATTCCCTAATTTTGGTGGAGTGACGGTCACACATGTATGGCGCCCCCTATTGAAATCAATAAAAGGAACAAGCAAATGTCATCTGACTTATTTGGGAAGTGACCACCTGTTGGGATCCCTATATCAAGGGTCACCGGGGTCTGAGCAGCTCTTCTCTGTGGCTCATGTTCTGGATGCCACAGTAGCCACGTGGTGGCGGTGTATGAATCTGGCGTGGTATTAAAATGGGCCCTCCTTCTCTTTTGTAGGATTAGTAGTGAAAGAAGTAAACTCGTCCACCTCCAGCTCTTCAGAGACCGTAGTGAAGCTCCGGGGTCAGAGCATTGACTCGTTGCCACAGGTGAGTTATGGCGGCCTCCGGCCTCACTGCATACAGCCCCGGTCTCTGCGGCCGTAGAAGATGCGATCTGCAGGTCAACCTCACGTCATACAGCGCTAGACTTAAAGGGTAATCCCACAAATCATCGATCCACGGGATGGGTGATAAGAGGAATGCAACAAATTTATTACTCATGTGCGGGTTTATGGAGCAGGCTCAGGAGCTGCACCTTAAACTGTGGGCGCCAGCTGTGCTGTACAGCCGACACCTGCATGTCACAGCAGCGACCAGAGCTGGCTCTGATCACTGCTGTTTAACCATTTAAATGCCACTTTCAATTTCTGGAAGTGTCACGATCACATAACCTGATTGTTTTAGCTCCGCACCTGGGTGCGGGTGGGTCGCCATGGCCATAGGCTACTTAAAGCCCCCCCATCGCCGCCATCTTTGATCATCATTCATTCTACTGTAGTATATACAGAACAAGTGATCACAGGTTCAAATCCTCTAGGGTGGGGTGTGAATATATAAGGTAAAAATGAAGAAAAAATATTAAAGAAAAGGTAAAAGTAAAAAATATATAAAAGTTTGAACGGCTTCTCTTTTCCCAGTTCAAAAATAAAAGTGCTATTTTTTTTTAACAAATTAACCATATTTGGTATCGCCCTGACCCTATAATATTGATTTATGAAAATATAACATTAATTCTCCCGTACGGTGTAATTTTTTTTTTATTTTGCCATTACAAATGCAATAAAAAAAACTACAGCTCACCAAGCCTAAAAACCAAGTCCTCACACAGCGCCATGGACAGAAAAAAAATTACAGGGCTCTGAAATTGCCACTGGCGGGTCTCTGAAATTGTTATTTTATTTTATTTTTTTAAAAAGTTCTTGTTTTTTTTTTTTTCACCACTAAAATATAATAGAAAAAATAAAAAAATAATTAAAATAATAATAATAAAAACTCACCTGCAGAATCATTATGTCCGGTCATTTTTACTGCATAATGAATGGCATAAAAACTAAACCCAAAAAACAATGTGTTTTTATATATATATACAGTACAGACCAAAAGTTTGGACACACCTTCTCATTTAAAGATTTTTCTGTATTTTCATGACTTTGAAAATTGTACATTCACACTGAAGGCATCAAAACTATGAATTAACACATGTGGAATTATATACTTAACAAAAAAGTGTGAAACAGCTGAAAATATGTCTTATATTCTAGGTTCTTCAAAGTAGCCACCTTTTGCTTTGATGACTGCTTTGCACACTCTTGGCATTCTCTTGATGAGCTTCAAGAGGTAGTCACCGGAAATGGTTTTCACTTCACAGGTGTGCCCTGTCAGGTTTAATAAGTGGAATTTCTTGCCTTATAAATGGGGTTGGGACCGTCAGTTGTGTTGTGCAGAAGTCTGGTGGATACACAGCTGATAGTCCTACTGAATAGACTGTTAGAATTTGTATTATGGCAAGAAAAAAGCAGCTAAGTAAAGAAAAACGAGTGGCCATCATTACTTTAAGAAATGAAGGTCAGTCAGTCCAAAAAATTGGGAAAACTTTGAATGTGTCCCCAAGTGCAGTTGCAAAAACCATCAAGCGCTACAAAGAAACTGGCTCACATGAGGACCGCCCCAGGAAAGGAAGACCAAGAGTCACCTCTGCTTCTGAGGATAAGTTTATCCAAGTCACCAGCCTCAGAAATCGCAGGTTAACAGCCGCTCAGATTAGAGACCAGGTCAATGCCACACAGAGTTCTAGCAGCAGACACATCTCTACAACAATTGTTAAGAGGAGACTTTGTGCAGCAGGCCTTCATGGTAAAATAGCTGCTAGGAAACCACTGCTAAGGACAGGCAGCAAGCAGAAGAGACTTGTTTGGGCTAAAGAACACAAGGAATGGACATTAGACCAGTGGAAATCTGTGCTTTGGTCTGATGAGTCCAAATTTGAGATTTTTGGTTCCAACCACCGTGTCTTTGTGCGACGCAGAAAAGGTGAACGGATGGACTCTACATGCCTGGTTCCCACCGTGAAGCATGGAGGAGGAGGTGTGATGGTGTGGGGGTGCTTTGCTGGTGACACTGTTGGGGATTTATTCAAAATTGAAGGCATACTGAACCAGCATGGCTACCACAGCATCTTGCAGCGGCATGCTATTCCAACCGGTTTGCGTTTAGTTGGACCATCATTTATTTTTCAACAGGACAATGACCCCAAACACACCTCCAGGCTGTGTAAGGGCTATTTGACCAAGAAGGAGAGTGATGGGGAGCTACGCCAGATGACCTGGCCTCCACAGTCACCAGACCTGAACCCAATCGAGATGGTTTGGGGTGAGCTGGACCGCAGAGTGAAGGCAAAAGGGCCAACAAGTGCTAAGCATCTCTGGGAACTCCTTCAAGATTGTTGGAAGACCATTTCCGGTGACTACCTCTTGAAGCTCATCAAGAGAATGCCAAGAGTGTGCAAAGCAGTCATCAAAGCAAAAGGTGGCTACTTTGAAGAACCTAGAATATAAGACATATTTTCAGTTGTTTCACACTTTTTTGTTAAGTATATAATTCCACATGTGTTAATTCATAGTTTTGATGCCTTCAGTGTGAATGTACAATTTTCATAGTCATGAAAATACAGAAAAATCTTTAAATGAGAAGGTGTGTCCAAACTTTTGGTCTGTACTGTGTATATATATATATAATACTTTATAAATAATTTTTTTTTCTCCCAAAATTGGAGGTAAAAAAACCGAAAGCGCGATGAGTCCGTCTCCCTAAACACGATGTTGTTTTCCAGACCAATTGTAGGAAACCAAAGACCTCGACGGATCGGCACAGCCTGAGCTTGGACGACATCCGCCTGTACCAGAAGGACTTCCTGCAGATGGCCGGCCTGTGCCAGGACACGGCCCAGAGCTTCACCTTTGGCTGCGGCCACGACGCAGACAACAGAGGCCTTTACTGTAATGGCTGTCTCGCCCAGCAGTGCGTCACCATGCAGGAGCCCCTCGTGGCCAAGAAAGCCAGCAAATACTTTTCCTTGGACCTTACCCACGATGAAGTCCCGGAGTTTGTAGTGTGAACTGTCCTCTAATATCCCAGGCCTGGATGTCTGCGATCCCCTCCATTATCCTGTGGGAAGATTGGATCTTTCTACCTTTTTTTTTTTATTATTATTTTTTTTTGTTTGTTTTATACTTTTTTATGTTTTGATACTAAAATGAAAGCCGAGGGGACTTTCCTTGTGTACAGCTTAATATTTTGTGTAAAGTCCGCACTGGGCGTCGTATCGGATCAATGCTAGGTACTATTCCTCGCCACACATGCCAAAGAGACGCCTTCTGCGCGGGGGACGGGTGGTCTTCTCACTCCATGGGGGGAAAGGTATTTTTGTAAGAAAAAAGGATGGCACTGGGTTAGTAAGAATATTAGGGGTCTTGTAGGGGCCCATATACTGTTCCGGACCCCTATACAGACCCCAGCATATATTGATAAGTGGATGCCCAATGTTCAGGATTCTGGCTCCGGAGCCACAGAGGGGGAAGTTTTTGGGGGCAGATGAATGCGTTTTTACTGCAAAATCGTGGTAAACCCAAAAAAAGCAGCGTGAGGATGTGACCTCTGGCCATATATTCACACTATGCGATCTGGAATCGCTGATGAAAAGGCTGAAATTTTTCATCAAATATTTTTTGTTATGTTTTTTTTAAAAAAAAAACTGCAGAGCAAACGTATTGTGTGAACATGGGCGTAATAGTAAAATTGTGGGGGGTTTTTGTTGCCCCAAGCAAATAATCGCAGCACAAATCCCATTTTTACCAGAGCAGTTAAAAAAAAAAGAATCTGAATTTTATCGGAATTTAATTTTGCAAGTAAAAAGGGGCGTCCAAACAAGACACTATTTTGCCAGATTTTTTTCAGGGTCAAAAATGGGGTTAAAATAATAATAATAAAAACAATTAAAAAAACAACTTATTTTTGACACTTATGTTGCCTCCATAACTGTTCCCCGATCCTTCATGCCAATTTTTCGGCACTGTGATCTATGATTGAGACCAATCAGAGGCCTCAGAAGACCGGTGCGGAGGATCGGGGAGCTGCGGCAGGAAGAGGTTAAAATAAGTTGTGTATCATTTTTTTTATAATTTTTTTTTTTTTTTTTTTTAACCCCATTTTTTATTTTAAATTCGGACTGAATCGAATTTGAGAGAAATCTGTCCGAATCCCATTTTCGGGAGAAATTTTTGTTGATAAATTGTCCCCGACATCTTAGTCACCTCTTTTATAGTAGTGGCCCCCTCTTACCTGTTGGGCCCCTATACAGGTTGTACATATAGTAGGAGTTGATCCGGCTTCCATATGGATCTCTTTCCTAAAAAAAAAAGTGCCAAAATACTTGCCCATTCAGAGCCATAGGGATTGCAACAGCGCCACCTAGGCAAAAAAAAATCTGCTATAACAAAAGGATTCTGTATAAGGGTGTTTTCTAGGGGTCCGTCTCAGACCTCGATGTCATTGTGCCAAGACGTTTCTCTACATCGGGATTCGCTCCTCATTTATAGCTCTTTAAAATTGTGAACAATAAGGAAAAAAGTATTTGGAATATTTTTCATGGTAATTTTTGGTATTTTCTACCTCTCACCATCCAGCTGCCAAAATCGAAGATCCAGCTTTTCCAGTGACTGCGACATGACACTAGATCTATGCATCGCCCCCTATACTTTGTACGATATATGCAATGCCGAATTTGGTAGTAAAAAAACCCCTGAAAAATTGGGTAATTATCTGGGCTGGAATTTATAGCGACACTTCACCTTTAATGTATATGGTATATATTAGTAGTAAATGTGTCTGTAATAAATCTCCATGATATTTTTTTTACAAGTATTAATTTTTTATTAATTTTAATTGTGAGTGAAACAGAAGAAATGTTAATTGGAAACCGTCAGCAAGCAGGAAACCTATTGATGGATTTTAGTTGTATTTTTATTATAATTATGGCTTGTGTTAACAGTTCATCCAGCGCATCGATACCTGATGGCGGCTAATACTGGCCCATCCGGGTAATCTTATAACCAGGGGCCATTAGGGCCCTAAGGGTACATGACCAGAGGTGATACACGGCCCCTTAGTCACTCACAACATGCCTTTAAGTTTAGCTATAGTATAATTTTCCTAAGTCAAGTCTAGTGGTTTTTAAAGGGCCCCTTACCTTTAATGCCCAGGGGCCCCAATTGGTCACATTTAGCCCTTGATTATGACATATGCTATTGATTAATACAAAAATATCTCGTACTGAAAACAGCAGAGAAGGTAAAATTATTAGTTTTAACTTGGAAACCATCAGTAAGCAGATATTGACTGTTCTTCTTTTCTACAAGATCAGTCACCAACAGCTTACTGATGGTTTCCAAGTTGAAAAACTGCTGTTTTCATTTATTTTTACCAGTTTTTCAACTTGGAAACCATCAACAAGCTGCTGTTCACTGATCTTGTATGCTCTCTTTATAGTCAATGCAGCACATCTGTAATACATCCGCATTACCTTTATTTGCTGTTTTCATTCTTTTTTTTTTTTTTTTTTACCAAAGAAGGGAATGCGGATGTATTACAGATGTGCTGCATTGACTATAAAGAAAGTATACAAGATTGGTGAACAGCAGCTTGTTGATGGTTTCCAAGTTGAAAAACTGGTAAAAAAAAATGAATGAAAACAGCAGAGAAGATAATGAAGGATGTACTACAGTGCTCTGCATAGGCTATAAAGAGAGCACACAAGATCAGTCAACAGCAGCTTGTTGATGGTTTCCAAGTAAAAAAAAACTGCTAAAAATGAATGAAAACAGGGAAGTAGTGAGGATTACAGATGTGCTCCATTGACTATAAAGAGGGCATACAAGATCAGTCAACAGCAGCTTGTTGACGGTTTCCAAGTTGAAAAACTGCTAAAAATGAATGAAAACCGGAAAGTAATGAGGAATTGTTACAGATGTGCTCCATTGACTACAGAGCATACAAGATCAGTCAACAACAGCTTGTTGATGGTTTCTAAGTTGAAAAACTGGCAAAAAAAATGAATGAAAACTGGAGAAAAAGTAATGAGGATGTGTTACAGATACGCCTTGAGTATAAGAAGTGTAATTAAAGGTGAAGTTTCACTTAAAGATGTAGTTCTGTGCCTGTATACATACAGTATATACCGCACTCAGCCATTGTTACCTCCTTTTTTTTTTTTTTCCTTTTGATCCTTCTGTGACTTCTGTGTAACCCGGAGCCCTGCAGTGTTTTAGTATATACTGTAGTTTGCAGATCTCTCGCTTGTAGTATAGATGTATATACTTATGGGTCTTATAGATCCTTATTAAAGTCACCTATCCTACCCCTTTTATATGCAATTAAAGGGATAATATATTTTTCATGTATTGTGCAGACAATCCATTAAATAATATTTGTACAAGAAGACGGACGCAATTTTTTTTCACAAAATCTATCCTGAACCCATCAGGAGACGTTGAGGTAAGAGTCCCAAAGTGTGGTCATTTAAAGGGACACTACATGTGCAAGATATGAATGGTTATTTTAAAGGGACACTAAAACTCTAATCTGAACCCATCTACTGTTCCCTGTTATCAGCCATGAATCCCTCCCCCGTAATCAGTTCTGAGAACCTCCGCATAGTTTGCAGTTTTAGTGGCTCTTTAAAAGATTAGAAAAATATAACTACTTCCATGAACAGCGCCACACTTGTAGACAGGTTGTATGCGGTATTGCCGCTCAGCCCCATTTATTTTCTTGGCAGTTAGCTGCAATACCAGACCCAACCTGTTCACAAGGGTGGCGCTGTTTCTGGGGGGGGAAAAAACCCAACTGTATCATTTATATGTGAGCGGGGGAAGAGTCCATTCATGTTTTTTATTTGACTGTTTTTGGAGTTGTCCATCTTGTGTCTTCAGGCGCAGAGCAGATCTTCTGTTGCTCCTCGTGCCATCTATATGCATTAAATAATTTAAAGGGACCTGTCTCTTTAAATTTAGCTTTGGTTAAAAAATAGTGTCATGCGCTGGGGTGCAGAATTATTTTTTTTAAGTAGCTGCCATTGTTCGGCCCCAGCTGTGCGGCTGCTTGTCGTGCCTGTGTCACCACCAGGGATGGGGGGTAATGGAGTGAGTGTGAACAGTTGCCATTGTTTCGGGACATGCCCCGGAGTCAGCGCCGGCTCCCCAGCTGCTGTTGACGACTTTGTGTCACGTTATATATGTGACAGTTCCATAGAAGAGCACAATGGCTGCGTACGCTCATCGGAAAGCCGTCAGCAGGAAGAAATTATCCTCTGTCTCCACAGTCAAGAACCCACCCAACAAAAAAGAAAAAAAAAAACATGGCTGATTACTTCCAAAAAAACACGGCTGATTACTTCCAAAAAACACCTCCCCTTCTGTCCAATAAAGTGAAGGAAGTGAGCTGCAATACCAGACATGGCCTCTGTATGGGGGTGGCGCTGTTTTTGGGAAAAAAAGTTATATTTTTCTAACTTCTTTAAAAGGATTTTTTTACATCATTTTTACCCTTTTGCCGAATTCATATAAGGTGAGGAGCTGCAGAAGCGTCTTATCTCCCCAGAAAACAAAAGGATCGGGGCGTTGAAATTTAAACAGCCTGTTAACGGAGAGTCGGGAGGTCCCTATGCGTATGCTGGTGTCCAACGCAGGCAAAGGACCCCTCTGCCGCATAAGACCGCAGTGTTATAAACGGCTCCTGGTAATTTGGGGGCATCTTACAGATTTTGCATTGGGGTATTATACACTATAAGCCCCAGAAAGTCCAACCAGCACGAGTCCATTCTGTGCAGGCCGGTCATCTACAGAATCGCATCTAGAAACGAGCTGAATAATCTACGACGTCATCCTGGCGATCTACAAATCAAATCAATTGAAAAAAAAAAATAAATAAACAAATAAAAAAAAACAATATTTTCTTTATAGTCGATTGTATTAAAAAATTTAAAACAAATCCTACCCCCCCCCCATGAGAAAATACATTTTTTATTAATTACTGTATATACTTTACTTTTTTTTTTTTACCATAATTTCATATATTTGCAATTTTTTGGTAATATTTTTCACATTTTTTGTTTTTACTAAAAATAAAAACTTTTTACAAACTTTATACATGTTCAGCCTCAGCGTGTGTGATATAATGCAATATAATAATAATAATAATAATACAAATGGTGGGGTATTGAGAAATGATTGGGCTTGAACATTTCGACTAGCAAGTAAAAAATAAGTCTAATTGCTATGGAAACAAATAATTGTTTCAGCGGAGAAGGAAATTTTGATTAACCCCTTCAGGTGAAGATTGGAATTTCTGCAAAAACTTTCCAAAGGAGTCTTGATTTTTTTTTCAGGATAACGCGCCGCCCTTTAGTCTTGTGTTCTCCAACAAAAAATTCATTGAAATCATCTTTGAAGTTGTCGATCGTCCTCTTTCGTCCGTGTTACAAAATGTAGTGGACGGTCGGCCGCCGCTTAATTCATTCTCTATGGGGCTGCTGAAAAAAAGCCGAGCGCAACTCTTGACAGTCCCATAGGAAATGAATGGAGCGGCAGTCGAGTGTGTGCACTTCTGCTTGGCTGCAGGTTCCAGCGGTCGGACCCCCATCAAACCACTTGTTTTCAATGGAGAAACCCTTTAAGTCATTACTGATAATTGAAGGAAGCATTTATCAGAACATGAAAAACTAGAACAAGTAGTATGCAAAAAACAATTGGGATCGCCTAATACATTTTATTTGAACACTACATAAAGAGACAAAGATTAAAAACATACATGAAATGTATGAACAATAGTGATCTAGTTTATTCACACATTTCATGTATCCACTTAGGTGTTTATTATTATTATTATTATTATTATTATTCTATTTATTAATTTATTTACTGTTCCTATGAAATATATTGTGGAGCAGATGAGGTTTAGGTGACTGCTATTTCGCTCACCTTCATTAGGTATATGTACCCTTGTTTTTAAATGTTTTTAATCTTTGTAAGTGTCTATATGTCGTTTTCAAATAAAATCTATTAGGTGATCTCAATTGTTTTTTGCATACTACTAGTTCTAGTTTTTCATGTATTTATTCATAGTATGTCTCTCAGTAGATCCCATTTGCATTTTGCGGTGTCCTTAGTTTCTTTGGCATTTAAACATTTATCAGAAGTCGCAGTCATAGACCACGGCCCCACTATCAGTGTTCGGTCAGTATTTTTTCTCAGGAGTGGGAGACAAAACCAGGAGTGGGTGACAAATGCAGAATTGGTGACTTGTTTCTATTATACTTTTTCTCTGATTGTTCCTCACCTGGTTTTGGCTCCCACTCCTGAGAAATACTGACCAAATACTGACCGAATACGGATAGTGGGGCCGTGGCCTTGTACTCACAAACTACAGCACATGTTGAACCCAAGATATCACTTGGGATAAAAAATTGAAGTGTCTGTATTTGTATTATGTTATAATGTCAAAGATGTTTATTGCAGAAATGTGAAAAGTGTAAAACTGTTATTTATTCTGGATCTACAAACTGCAATTACAAACTGGCTCCTTGTACAAGACATTTGTCTCAAAGTGGATAAGTCTTTCGTTTTTAAAAGGTTTCTTCACCTCTTACACTTTATACACATAATTACTGATCCTGAGTTACATCCTGTATTATACCCCAGAGCTGCACTCACTATTCTGCTGGTGCATTCACTGTGTACATACATTACATTACATTACTGATCCTCTACTGATCCTGAGTTACATCCTGTATTATACTCCAGAGCTGCACTCACTATTCTGCTGGTGCAGTCACTGTGTACATACATTACATTACTGATCCTGTCCTGATCCTGAGTTACCTCCTGTATTATACTCCAGAGCTGCACTCACTATTCTGCTGGTGCAGTCACTGTGTACATACATTACATTACTGATCCTGAGTTACATCCTGTATTATACTCCAGAGCTGCACTCACTATTCTGCTGGTGCAGTCACTGTGTACATACATTACATTACTGATCCTGAGTTACATCCTGTATTATACTCCAGAGCTGCACTCACTATTCTGCTGGTGCAGTCACTGTGTACATACATTACATTACTGATCCTGTCCTGATCCTGAGTTACCTCCTGTATTATACTCCAGAGCTGCACTCACTATTCTGCTGGTGCAGTCACTGTGTACATACATTACATTACTGATCCTGAGTTACATCCCGTATTATACTCCAGAGCTGCACTCACTATTCTGCTGGTGCAGTCACTGTGTACATATATTACATTACTGATCCTGAGTTACCTCCTGTATTATACTCCAGAGCTGCACTCACTATTCTGCTGGTGCAGTCACTGTGCACATACATTACATTACTGATCCTGAGTTACATCCTGTATTATACTCCAGAGCTGCACTCACTATTCTGCTGGTGCAGTCACTGTGTACATACATTACATTACTGATCCTGTACTGATCCTGAGTTACATCCTGTATTATACTCCAGAGCTGCATTCACTATTCTGCTGGTGCAGTCACTGTGTACGTACATTACATTACTGATCCTGTACTGATCCTGAGTTACATCCTGTATTATATTCCAGAGCTGCACTCACTATTCTGCTGGTGCAGTCACTGTGTACATACATTACTGATCCTGAGTTACATCCTGTATTATACTCCAGAGCTGCACTCACTATTCTGCTGGTGCAGTCACAGTGCACATACATTACATTACTGATCCTGAGTTACATCCTGTATTATACTCCAGAGCTGCACTCACTATTCTGCTGGTGCAGTCACTGTGTACATACATTACATTACTGATCCTGTACTGATCCTGAGTTACATCCTGTATTATACTCCAGAGCTGCATTCACGATTCTGCTGGTGCAGTCACTGTGTACGTACATTACATTACTGATCCTGTACTGATCCTGAGTTACATCCTGTATTATATTCCAGAGCTGCACTCACTATTCTGCTGGTGCAGTCACTGTGTACATACATTACAGTACTGATCCTGAGTTACCTCCTGTATTATACTCCAGAGCTGCAGTCACTATTCTGCTGGTGCAGTCACTGTGTACATACATTACAGTACTGATCCTGAGTTACATCCTGTATTATACTCCAGAGCTGCACTCACTATTCTGCTGGTGCAGTCACTGTGTACATACATTACATTACTTATCCTGAGTTACCTCCTGTATTATACTCCAGAGCTGCAGTCACTATTCTGCTGGTGCAGTCACTGTGCACATACACTACATTACTGATCCTGTACTGATCCTGAGTTACATCCTGTATTATACTCCAGAGCTGCACTCACTATTCTGCTGGTGCAGTCACTCTGTACATAATTACATTACTGATCCTGAGTTACATCCTGTATTATACTCCAGAGCTGCACTCACTATTCTGCTGGTGCAGTCACTGTGTATATACATTACATTACTGATCCTGAGTTACCTCCTGTATTATACTTCAGAGCTGCACTCACTATTCTGCTGGTGCAGTCACTGTGTACATATATTACATTACTGATCCTGAGTTACATCCTGTATTATACTCCAGAGCTGCACTCACTATTCTGCTGGTGCAGTCACTGTGTACATATATTACATTACTGATCCTGAGTTACCTCCTGTATTATACTCCAGAGCTGCACTCACTATTCTGCTGGTGCAGTCACTGTGTACATACATTACATTACTGATCCTGAGTTACCTCCTGTATTATACTCCAGAGCTGCACTCACTATTCTGCTGGTGCAGTCACTGTGTACATATATTACATTACTGATCCTGAGTTACATCCTGCATTATACTCCAGAGCTGCACTCACTATTCTGCTGGTGCAGTCACTGTGTACATACATTACATTACTGATCCTGTACTGATCCTGAGTTACATCCTGTATTATACTCCAGAGCTGCACTCACTATTCGGCTGATGCAGTCACTGTGTACATACATTACATTACTGATCCTGAGTTACCTCCTGTATTATACTCCAGAGCTGCACTCACTATTCTGCTGGTGCAGTCACTGTGTACATATATTACATTACTGATCCTGAGTTACATCCTGCATTATACTCCAGAGCTGCACTCACTATTCTGCTGGTGCAGTCACTGTGTACATACATTACATTACTGATCCTGTACTGATCCTGAGTTACATCCTGTATTATACTCCAGAGCTGCACTCACTATTCTGCTGGTGCAGTCACTGTGTACATACATTACATTACTGATCCTGTACTGATCCTGAGTTACATCCTGTATTATACTCCAGAGCTGCACTCACTATTCTGCTGGTGCAGTCACTGTGTACATACATTACATTACTGATCCTGTACTGATCCTGAGTTACATCCTGTATTATACTCCAGAGCTGCACTTACTATTCTGCTGGTGCAATCACTGTGTACATACAGTCATGGCCAAAAGTTTTGAGAATGACACCAAAATTATATTTTCACATGATCTGCTGGCCTCTGGTTTTTATTAGTGTTTGTCTGATGTTTATATCACATACAGAAATATAATTGCAATCATATTATGAGGACCAATAGGTTATATTGACAGTTAGAATGAGTTAATGCAGCAAGTCAATATTTGCAGTGTTGCCCCTTCTTCTTCAAGACCTCTGTAATTCTCCCTGGCATGCTCTCAATCAACTTTTGGACCAAATCCTGACTGATAGCAGTCCATTCTTGCATAATCAATGCTTGCATTTTGCCAGAATTTGTTGGTTTTTGTTTGTCCACCCGTCTCTTGATGATTGACCACAAATTCTCAATGGGATTAAGATCTGGGGAGTTTCCAGGCCATGGACCCAAAATCTCTATGTTTTGTTCCATGAGCCATTTAGTTATCACCTTTGCTTTATGGCAAGGTGCTCCATCATGCTGGAAAAGGCATTTTTGGGCGCCAAACTGCTCTTGGACGGTTGGGAGAAGTTGCTCTTGGAGGACATTCTGGTACCATTCTTTATTCATGGCTGTGTTTTTAGGCAAGACTGTGAGTGAGCCGATTCCCTTGGCTGAGAAGCAACCCCACACATGAATGGTTTCAGGATGCTTTACAGTTGGCATGAGACAAGACTGGTGGTAGCGCTCACCTCTTCTTCTCTGAATAAGCTGTTTTCCAGATGTCCCAAACAATCGAAAAGGGGATTCATCAGAGAAAATGACTTTGCCCCAGTCCTCAGCAGTCCACTCCCTGTACCTTTTGCAGAATATCAGTTGGTCCCTGATGTTTTTTCTGGAGAGAAGTGGCTTCTTTGCTGCCCTCCTTGAAACCAGCCCTTGCTCAAAGAGTCTCCGCCTCACAGTGCGTGCAGAAGCACTCACACCAGCCTGCTGCCATTCCTGAGCAAGCTCGGCACTGCTGGTAGTCCGATCCCACAGCTGAAACAGTTTTAAGATACGGTCCTGGCGCTTGCTGGTCTTTCTTGGGCGCCCTGGAGCCTTTTTGACAACAATGGAAGCTCTCTCCTTGAAGTTCTTGATGATGCGATAGATTGTTGACTGAGGTGCAATCTTTGTAGCTGCGATACTCTTCCCTGTTAGGCCATTTTTGTGCAGTGCAATGATGGCTGCGCGTGTTTCTTTAGAGATAACCATGGTTAACTGAAGAGAAACAATGATACCAAGAACCAGCCTCCTTTTAAAGTCTCCAGTGATGTCATTCTTACTTAATCATGACTGATTGATCGCCAGCCCTGTCCTCATCAACACCCACACCTGTGTTAATGGATCAATCACTAAAACGATGTTAGCTGCTCCTTTTAAGGCAGGACTGCAATGATGTTGAAATGTGTTTTGGGGGTTAAAGTTCATTTTCTGGGCAAATATTGACTTTGCAAGTACAGTAATTGCTGTTAAGCTGGTCACTCTTTGACATTCAGGAGTATATGCAAATTGCCATTACAAAAAAGGAAGCAGTAAACTTTGGAAAAATTACTATTTGTCTCATTCTCAATACTTTTGGCCATGACTGTACATTACATTACTGATCCTGTACTGATCCTGAGTTACATCCTGTATTATACTCCAGAGCTGCACTCACTATTCTGCTGGTGCAATCACTGTGTACATACATGACATTACTGATCCTGTACTGATCCTGAGTTACATCCTGTATTATACTCCAGAGCTGCACTCACTATTCTGCTGGTGCAATCACTGTGTACATACATGACATTACTGATCCTGTACTGATCCTGAGTTACATCCTGTATTATACTCCAGAGCTGCACTCACTATTCTGCTGGTGCAGTCACTGTGTACATACATTACATTACTGATCCTGAGTTACATCCTGTATTATACTCCAGAGCTGCACTCACTATTCTCCTGGTGCAGTCACTGTGTACATACATTACATTACTGATCCTGAGTTACATCCTGTATTATACTCCAGAGCTGCACTCACTATTCTGCTGGTGCAGTCACTGTGTACATACATTACATTACTGATCCTGAGTTACATCCTGTATTATACTCCAGAGCTGCACTCACTATTCTGCTGGTGCAGTCACTGTGTACATACATTACATTACTGATCCTGAGTTACATCCTGTATTATACTCCAGAGCTGCACTCACTATTCTGCTGGTGCAGTCACTGTGTACATACATTACATTACTGATCCTGAGTTACATCCTGTATTATACTCCAGAGCTGCACTCACTATTCTGCTGGTGCAGTCACTGTGTACATACATTACATTACTGATCCGGAGTTATACCATGTATTGAGGATTTTCTTAGACTACATATCACTAAAAATCTTGGAAGATTTCAATATTAAACACAGCAGTATTAAAAATACAGCTCTGGAGTGAGGATCGGTGAGATCAAAATCCCAAGTATTACAATAGGAATGATTCATGTGGCCTTTACGTTTAGCAGCCGCAGATTACACCTTGTTTATGGAATAGTAATACTGGATTTGCTGCCTTTGTTGGAGTTCTGCAGAAGAAGCATTTGCTCTGTGCATCGCAGCTATGGAGTGAGTTATTTGTGTATTTTTAGTTATGTGGCGCCATCTTGTGACAGATTGGATGCACACAGTGCTTATGATGCTATATAGAATACAGTACAGACCAAAAGTTTGGACACACCTTCTCATTTAAAGATTTTTCTGTATTTTTATGACTTTGAAAATTGTACATTCACACTGAAGGCATCAAAACTATGAATTAACACATGTGGAATTATATACTTAACAAAAAAGTGTGAAACAACTGAAAATATGTCTTATATTCTAGGTTCTTCAAAGTAGCCACCTTTTGCTTTGATGACTGCTTTGCACACTCTTGGCATTCTCTTGATGAGCTTCAAGAGGTAGTCACCGGAAATGGTTTTCACTTCTAATTCATAGTTTTGATGCCTTCAGTGTGAATGTACAATTTTCAAAGTTATGAAAATACAGAAAAATCTTTAAATGAGAAGGTGTGTCCAAACTTTTGGTCTGTACTGTATATACAACCCCTGGCAAAAATTATGGAGTCACCGGGCTCGGAGGATGTTCATTCAGTTGTTTAATGTTGAAAAAAAGCAGATCACAGACATGGCACAAAACTAAAGTCATTTCAAATGGCAACTTTAGGGCTTTCAGAAACACTAAAAGAAATCAAGATAAAAAATGTGGTAATAATAATAATAATAGTTTTTATTTTTATAGCGCCAACATATTCCGCAGCACTTTACAAATTTTAGGGGGGACTTATACAGACAATACAGAATAAGCATATCTCATATCGAAAGGAGTGAGGGTCCTGCTCGCAAGCTTACAGTCTATGAGGAAATGGGGGAGACACAAAAGGTAAAAAGTACATATATTATATAATGCAGCCTTGATATACTAAATAGGATAAATAATAATACATGGACTGGTCGCCAGCCAGTATGTGTGCAGTCCTGACCGAGGCTATTAAGTGCATGGATGGTATGAACCTGAAAATGAAGAAGATTTTAATATGAGGGAAAACTGGGACAGACAGATAGTGTGTGGAGGCGATACGCCAGTCTAAAGAAATGTGTTTTTAGGGTTCGCTTGAAACTGTGGGTATTGGGAATTAATCGAACTGTCCTGGTTAGTGCATTCCAAAGAATTGGCGCAGCACGCGAGAAATCTTGGAGACGGAAGTGGGAAGTTCGGATTATAGAGGATTTTAGTTTTAAGTCACTGGCAGAACGGAGGGCACGTGTAGGGTGGTAGACTGAGACAAGGGAGAAGATGTAGGGCGGTGCTGAAGCATGGAGCGCTTTGTGGGTAAGCGTGATAAGTTTAAATTGAACTCTATATTGGATGGGCAACCAATGCAATGACTGGCACAGGGAAGAGGCATCGGTGTAATGGCTGGCGAGGAATATGATCCTGGCTGCTGCGTTAAGGACGGATTGGAGAGGGGAGAGTTTAGTAAGAGGGAGCCTAATAAGTAGAGAGTTGCAATAGTCCAGACGAGAATGAATAAGAGCGACAGTAAGAGTTTTTGCCGAGTCAAAGGTGAGAAAAGTCCTGATTCTTGAGATGTTTTTGAGGTGTAGATGACATGAACGAGCGAGTGATTTGATGTGAGGAGTGAAAGAAAGATCTGAATCAAAAATGACCCCAAGACAGCGGGCTTGTTGCTGGGGAGTAATGGTTGAGCCACAAACGGAAATGGCAATATCGGGCACAGGTAGGTTAGTGGAGGGAGGAAAGACGAGTAGTTCAGTTTTTGACAGATTCAGTTTTAGGTAGAGGGAGGACATAATGTTAGACACAGCAGAAAGACAATCACTGGTCTTTTGTAGTAATGCAGGGGTGATGTCCGGAGCAGAGGTGTATAATTGGGTGTCATCAGCATAGAGATGGTACTGAAAACCGAATCTACTGATTGTTTGTCCAATAGGAGCGGTGTATAAGGAGAAAAGAAGGGGGCCTAGGACTGATCCTTGAGGAACCCCGACAGTAAAGGGAAGGAGAGAGGAGGAGCGGTCAGAGAGATAGGAGGAGAACCAGGAGAGAACAGTGTCCTTGAGGCCAATAGTGCGGAGCATAGAGAGGAGGAGCTGGTGATCCACAGTGTCGAATGCTGCAGAGAGATCCAGGAGAATCATCACGGAATAGTGACCATTAGATTTAGCTGTTAGTAAATGATTAGAGACTTTAGTGAGGGCAGTTTCAGTAGAATGTAAAGAGCGGAAACCAGATTGTAAAGGGTCAAGAAGAGAGTTGTCTGAGAGAAAGTGGTACTCAGTAAGGGTAATTTTTTTCAGACCAAGCAGAGGGAAAAAAATTATGGAATCACCCTGTAAATTTTCTTTTCCAAAACTAACACCTGCATCAAATTAGATCTGCTCGTTAGTCTGCATCTAAAAAGGAGTGATCACACCTTGGAGAGCTGTTGCACCAAGTGGACTGACATGAATCATGGCTCCAACAGGAGAGATGTCAATTGAAACCAAGGAGAGGATTATCAAACTCTTAAAAGAAGGTGAATCATCACGCAATGTTGCAAAAGATGTTGGTTGTTCACAGTCAGCTGTGTCTAAAATCTGGACCAAATACAAACAACATGGGAAGGTTGTTAAAGGCAAACATACTGGTAGACCAAGGAAGACATCAAAGCGTCAAGACCGGAAACTTAAAGCAATATGTCTCCAAAACAGGAAATGCACAACAAAACAAATGAGGAACGAAAGGGAGGAAACTGGAGTCAATGTCTGTGACCGAACTGTAAGAAACCGCCTAAAGGAAATGGGATTTACATACAGAAAAGCTAAACATAAGCCATCATTAACACCTAAACAGAAAAAAACAAGGTTACAATGGGCTAAGGAAAAGCAATCGTGGACTGTGGATGACTGGATAAAAGTAATATTCAGTGATGAATCGCGAATCTGCATTGTGCAAGGTGATGATGCTGGAACTTTTGTTTGGTGCCGTTCCAATGAGATTTATAAAGATGACTGCATGAAGAGAACATGCAAATTTCCACAGTCATTGATGATATGGGGCTGCATGTCAGGTAAAGGCACTGGGGAGATGGCTGTCATTACATCTTCAATAAATGCCCAAGTTTACATTGATATTTTGGACAGTTTTCTTATCCCATCAATTGAAAGGATGTTTGGGGATGATGACATCATTTTTCAAGATGATAATGCATCCTGCCATAGAGCAAAAACTGTGAAAATATTCCTTGAAAGAAGACACATAAGGTCAATGTCACGGCCTACAAATAGTCCGGATCTCAATCCAATTGAAAATCTTTGGTGGAAGTTGAAGAAAATGGTCCATGACAAGGCTCCAACCTGCAAAGCTGATCTGGCAACAGCAATCAGAGAAAGTTGGAGCCAGATTGATGAAGAGCACTGTTTGTCACTCATTAAGTCCATGCCTCAGAGACTGCAAGCTGTTATTAAAGCCAGAGGTGGTGCAACAAAATACTAGTGATGTATTGGAGTGTTCTTTTGTGTGTTTGTTTTTCATGATTCCATAATTTTTTCCTCAGAACTGAGTGATTCCATAATTTTTTCCCTCCACTTGGTCTGAAAAAAATTACCCTTACTGAGTACCACATTTTTAATCTTGATTTCTTTTAGTGTTTCTTAAAGCCCTAAAGTTGCCATTTGAAATGACTTTAGTTTTGTGCCATGTCTGTGATCTGCTTTTTTTCAACAACATTAAACAACTGAATGAACATCCTCCGAGCCCGGTGATTCCATAATTTTTGCCAGGGGTTGTACTACCTGAACCTCGTGATGGTCTAATTACAACCGGGAGCATTTTACTAATTTCAGAGAAAACATACTTTGAAAATCCGGCCATGCTTCTCTAATGACTAGTCGGTGGCCGGCCCCAGGTGTCTTCTCCATGGAGGAATTCTAACAGAAGCCGGAGTGCTGCACACGTCCAGGTGATACATTAAGGTTGGTTGTATCATAGCTTTGCCATAAGAGCTTATAGGAAATTCACTAAAAATCTCTGACAGCGGCATTTAGCACGCGCTGGCTGGGTGGCGTCATTCCACACTCCCATCAGCGCACCCATGACATGATCACGGGGTGCCGATGGGTTGTCATGACAGCCGAGGGTCTGCTGGTGACCCCCCGTGCCAGTCATATTACTGTCATTACAATCCTCCCGTGAAAGCCAGCGTTTAACCGACATTAATAGGAGATTGTGATTTTCTCTATACATAGCAGTGATCAGACAATCACAGGTTCAAGTCCCCTAAGGGGACTATTAAATACCAATAAAAGTGAAAAAAGTTTTTAAAAATATTATATAAAACACAAAAGTTCAGATCACCCCCCGTCTTTTTCCCTATTAAAAATAAAACAATAAAAAAAATACAAATATTTGGTATCGCTACTTTCATACGAGTCCAATCTATCAAAATATAAAATTAAATTAATCTGATCAATAAACTGCATAATGAGAAAAAAATCAAAAAGCCAAAATTACATTTCTTTTGGTCACCGCAACATTGCAATAACAGGCGATCAGAACATCGGATCTACCCCAATATGGTATCGGTAAAAACGTCAGCTCAGGGCGCAAAAAATAAGCCCTCACCTGGCCCCAGATCCCAAAAAATAGAGACGCTTCGGGTCTTGGAAAATGGCGACAAAACAAAAAGTTTATTTTTTTTACCAGTTTCTGACTTTTTTCACCACTTAAATAATAAAAAAAAAACTATAGGTGTTGTTATCTGCGTACTTGTACTGATCTGGAGAATCATAGTGTCAGGTCAGCTTTAACTTGTAAGTGAACATGGAAAATAATAATAAAAAAAAAATAATTGTTGCATTTTATTTATTTTATTTTTTTTTAATTTAAAACTTTTTTAAATTATTTGAATATATATTTTTGTTACTTACAATTTCAGCTGCCATTTTTATTTTGTTTTAATAATTATTTGCTTTTTTTTAGTGCATTTTATATAATCTGTTACAGAACTTTGGAAAAAAAATATAAACGTGCCATTATGACGATTGCTGATGCTTCTATTAGAAGTTTTATTCTAGGTTTTAGAAGTGATATCTCGCTCCCATTCACACTACATAGAGTAATCTATAGAGATCATACTTGCACATTTACGTTTTTCCTGTTTGCAGGGATCGGTGACTTGTATTGAGCTTTGTGACTAGTGTATATATACAGTACAGACCAAAAGTTTAGACACACCTCATTTAAAGATTTTTCTGTATTTCCTTGACTATGAAAATTGTACATTCACACTGAAGGCATCAAAACTATGAATTAACACATGTGGAATTACAGTTAGGTCCAAAAATATTTGGACAGTGACACAAGTTTTGGCATTTTAGTTGTTTACCAAAAAGTATTTAAGTTACAGTTATATAATCAGAAAGGGCTTAAAGTACAGACTTTAATTTGAGGGTATTCACATCCTAATTGGAGTGAGGGAAAAGGGTTTAGGAATTACAGCTTTTAATATGCAGTTGCCTCTTTTTAAAAGGACCAAAATTAATTGGACAATAATCCCAAAAGCTCCTTAATGGGCTGCATGGGTTATTCCCTCATTAATCCATCATCAATTAAGCAGGTAAAATGTTTAGAGCTGATTCTAGGTGTGGCATTTGCATTTGGCAGATGATGCTGTGAATCCACAACATGCGGTCAAAAGAACTCTCAATAAAAGAAAAATAGAACATCATAAGGCTGAAAAAATGAAGAAATCAATCAGGGAGATAGCAGGAATCTAAGAAGTAACCAAATCAATGGTTTGGTACACTCTGCAAAAAAGAGGGCACTGGTGAGCCTGGGAACTCCAAAAGGCCTGGACATCCACAGAAGACAACAGTGGTGGATGATCGCAAAATCCTTTCCATGGTGAAGAAAACCCTTTCACTACATCCACCCAAGTGAAGAATACAGTCCTGGTAGTAGGTGTTTAAGCATCTAAGTCTACCATAAAGAGATGTCTTCATGAGAGCAAATATAAAGGGTTCATCACAAGGTGTCTAAAACTGAACCTGTCAAAATCTGAATTACTTGTCTTTCCTCCCTCCACTAACCTACCTGTGCCCAATATTGCCATTTCCGTTTGTGGCTCAACCATTACTCCCCAGCAACAAGCCCGCTGTCTTGGGGTCATTTTTGATTCAGATCTTTCCTTCACTCCTCACATCAAATCACTCGCTCGTTCATGTCATCTACACCTCAAAAACATCTCAAGAATCAGGACGTTTCTCACCTTTGACTCGGCAAAAACTCTTACTGTAGCTCTTATTAATTCTCGTCTTGACTATTGCAACTCTCTACTAATCGGTCTCCCTCTTACTAAACTCTCCCCTCTCCAATCCATCCTTAACACAGCAGCCAGGATCATATTCCTCGCCAACCACTACACCGATGCCTCTTCCCTGTGCCAGTCATTGCATTGGTTACCCATCCAATATAGAGTTCTATTTAAACTTATCACGCTTACCCACAAAGCGCTCCATGCTTCAGTACCCCCCTACATCTCCTCCCTTGTCTCAGTCTACCACCCTACACGTGCCCTCCGTTCTGCAAATGACTTAAAACTAAAATCCTCCATAATCCGAACTTCCCACTCCCGTCTCCAAGATTTCTCGCGTGCTGCGCCAATTCTTTGGAATGCACTAACCAGGACAGTTCGATTAGTTCCCAATACCCACAGTTTCAAGCGGACCCTAAAAACCCATTTCTTTAGACTGGCGTATCGCCTCCACACACTATCTGTCCGTCCCAGTTTTCCCCAATATTAAAATCTTCTTCATTTTCAGGTTCATACCATCCATGCACTTAATAGCCTCGGTCAGGACTGTACACATACTGGCTGGCGACCAATCCATGTATTATTTATCCTATATAGTATATCAAGGCTGCATTATATAATATATGTTCATTTTACCTTTTGTGTCTCCCCCATTTCCTCATAGACTGTAAGCTTGCGAGCAGGGCCCTCACTCCTTTTGATATGAGATATACTTATTCTGTATTGTCTGTATAAGTCCCCCTTAAAAATCTGTAAAGTGCTGCGGAATATGTTGGCGCTATAAAAATAAAAAAAATTATTATTATTATTATTATTAAGGTGCAAACCATTAATCAGCCTTATAAATAGGAAGACCAGATTAGACGTTATAAAAAAAAACATCTAAAGAAGCCAGCCCAGTTTGGTAAAGCATTTTTGGACAGATGAAACTAAGATCAACCTCTACCAGAATGATGGGAAGAAGAAAGTGTGGAGAAGACTTGGAACGGCTCAAGATCCAAAGCACAGCACGCCCTCTGTAACACATGACGGAGGCAGTGTGATGGCTTGGGCATGCATGGCTTCCAATGGCGCTGGGTTACTAGTGTTTATTGATGTGACCGAAGACAAAAGTAACCGGGTGAATTCTGAAGTGTACAGGGAGATACTCTCTGCTCAGATTTAACCAAATGCAGTAAGGTTGATTGGACGGTGCTTCACAGGACAGATGGACAATGACCCAAAACATCTTGCAAAAGCAGCCCAGGGGATTTTTAAGGCAAAGAAGTGGAATATTCTGCAATGGTCGAGTCAATCGTCAGATCTCAACCACATCGAGCAGCATTTCACATGCTTATGACAAATCTTTAGGCAGAAAGACCCATAAACAAACAACAGAAGTCAGCTGGAGTAAAGACCTGGCAAAGCATCACAAAGGTGAAAACCCCACATTTGGTGACGTCCATGGCTTCCAGACTTCAGGCAGTCATTGCCTGCAAAGGATTCTCTACAAAGTATTAAAAATGAACATTTTATTTATGGTAAAGATAATTTGTCCAATTACTTTTGAGCTCCTAAAATAAGGAGGCTTTGTAGAAAAATTATTGCAATTTATAAATGTTTCACAGAATATTTTTGTGCAACCTCTTTAATTAAACTAGAAAGTCTACAATTGAATTGCATATCAGTTGTTTAATTTTAAATCAAAAGTAATGGCATGCAGAGCCCAAATCATGAAGATACGGTCAATGTCCAAATATTTCTGGACCTAACTGTATATACTTAACAAAAAAGTATAAAACAGCTGAAAATATGTCTTATATTCTAGGTTCTTCAAAGTAGCCACCTTTTGCTTTGATGACTGCTTTGCACACTCTTGGCATTCTCTTGATGAGCTTCAAGAGGTAGTCAACGGAAATGGTTTTCACTTCACAGGTGTGCCCTGTCAGGTTTAATAAGTGGGATTTCTTGCCTTATAAATGGGGTTGGGACCATCAGTTGTGTTGTGCCGAAGTCTGGTGGATACACAGCTGATAGTCCTACTGAATAGACTGTTAGAATTTGTATTATGGCAAGAAAAAAGCAGCTAAGTAAAGAAAAACGAGTGGCCATCATTACTTTAAGAAATGAAGGTCAGTCAGTCCGAAAAACTGGGCAAACTTTGAAAGTGTCCCCAAGTGCAGTTCCAAAAACCATCAAGCGCTACAAAGAAACTGGCTCACATGAGGACCGCCCCAGGAAAGGAAGACCAAGAGTCTCCTCTGCTTCTGAGGATAAGTTTATCCGAGTCACCAGTCTCAGAAATCGCAGGTTAACAGCAGCTCAGATTAGAGACCAGGTCAATGCCACACAGAGTTCTAGCAGCAGACACATCTCTACAACAACTGTTAAGAGGAGACTTTGTGCAGCAGGCCTTCATGGTAAAATAGCTGCTAGGAAACCACTGCTAAGGACAGGCAACAAGCAGAAGAGACTTGTTTGGGCTAAAGAACACAAGGAATGGACATTAGACCAGTGGAAATCTGTGCTTTGGTCTGATGAGTCCAAATTTGAGATCTTTGGTTCCAACCACCGTGTCTTTGTGCGACGCAGAAAAGGTGAACGGATGGACTCTACATGCCTGGTTCCCACCGTGAAGCATGGAGGAGGAGGTGTGATGGTGTGGGGGTGCTTTGCTGGTGACACTGTTGGGGATTTATTCAAAATTGAAGGCGTACTGAACCAGCATGGCTACCACAGCATCTTGCAGGGGCATGCTATTCCATCCGGTTTGCGTTTAGTTGGACCATCATTTATTTTTCAACAGGACAATGACCCCAAACACACCTCCAGGCTGTGTAAGGGCTATTTGACCAAGAAGGAGAGTGATGGGGTGCTACGCCAGATGACCTGGCCTCCACAGTCACCAGACCTGAACCCAATCGAGATGGTTTGGGGTGAGCTGGACCGCAGAGTGAAGGCAAAAGGGCCAACAAGTGCTAAGCATCTCTGGGAACTCCTTCAAGATTGTTGGAAGACCATTTCCGGTGACTACCTCTTGAAGCTCATCAAGAGAATGCCAAGAGTGTGCAAAGCAGTCATCAAAGCAAAAGGTGGCTACTTTGAAGAACCTAGAATATAAGACATATTTCCAGTTGTTTCACACTTTTTTGTTAAATATATAATTCCACATGTGTTAATTCATAGTTTTGATGCCTTCAGTGTGAATGTACAATTTTCAAAGTCATGAAAATACAGAAAAATCTATAAATGAGATGGTGTGTCTTTTGGTCTGTACTGTATATATATATATATATATATATATATATATATAGAGATTTTTTTGCACTTCTTGCTCGTCTGTCCATAATGCAGTTGTGAAGGGAACCACAAATGTTCTCCTTTGCTTTCATTGACTGGAGCTGTAATGAATGTTTCCCCTGCTCATCCTTTCCAGAGTTTCGGGTCACATGCTGCTATTTTCTTCTTTACCACCAGATGGCAGCAAATTCAGGATAACGAAGATGTGAAGAAGGTAAAAAGTGATCGGTGGTAGTAATAACACTTGTATCATCAGGCAGGATTGTACCAAGAGGGAGATCATGGCATAGGTAAGTCAAGCAGACAGGATAAGAGCTCTGTAGCCATCTCATTGTGTTATAGCATCCAGTGATAATATCTAGAGGAGACTTCAGTTGCATTTATACTCCCTGATTATCAGGAAAATAACTTATCCAATGATCTGCTGTTTACCGATAATCGTGCAGTCACCTGATAAATTAGAAAAACACTTATTCGTGAAATTATTTTAAGATTTCTCAAATATGTTTGTTCTCGGCAGCACTTATCGTCCTTTGTAACCTGTATGTGCTGTCGAGAAAAGTGACAGTCTATGCGCACAGAACAATCATATTAATGATCGGTCTGTGCAAAGAAGTGAGGTCGGCCTGTCTTACTAGCAGTACATTGTCCTGGATGAAAGTTGATGATGAAGTTTCTCTTGGAGGATATTAGACCCCGTTCTTTATTTATGGCAGAATCGTGGCGAGCCCCCTCCATGGATGAGAAGCCCCCACACACATTGATGGTCTCAAGAAGCTTTACTGCTGGCAGGCACAGGACTCATGGTAGCGCTCATCTCTACACCATCCCTGATCCAGTGGGACTATCCTGATTTTGGGGAGCAGTCTTGGAGGTGACCCTAAGGTCACAGATACAGTGGAATATGTAGTGGGACCTTTTAGGTCATGTGACATTCTAATATCACTTGACTAAGTAGCATGTGTGTGCTTATGTAGCAGAGGTGTGTGTGTTATAGCAGAGTTGAGTGTTTGTCAAAAGGAAAAGTGTGTGTGGGGGGGTAAGGTTCAGCTCACCAAGTGTGGAAGGAATGCCTCCATCAAAAACTGCAGTGCACGGACTCCAGACCGGCTTCTGGGCGGAGAGCAACATAGAGAAGAAAAATTCCAGCATCCGCCAAGGTATGACAATTCAGGATTAAGAGCTGTCAGCTCAAAACACGTAGACCTGTGTCCCCCTTTCCATCCGCCCCCTCTTTTTGTCTCCCTGATTTTATTGAAATGTTTTGTTCTTACATATTTTAAATAACGCAATTAAAAGTCATGTTTTAATATATCATTCCATGGCAGATGCTGGAATTTTTCTTCTCTACTTTGTGTGTTGATGTAGCAGAGCTGTGTGTTGATGTAGCAGAGCTGTGTGTGTGTTGATGTAGCAGAGATGTGTGTGTGTTCATGTAGCAGAGATGTGTGTGTGTTCATGTAGCAGAGATGTGTGTGTGTTGATGTAGCAGAGATGTGTATGTGTGTTGATGTAGCAGAGCTGTGTGTGTGTTGATGTAGCAGAGATGTGTGTGTGTTGATGTAGCAGAGATGTGTGTGTGTTGATGTAGCAGAGATGTGTATGTGTGTTGATGTAGCAGAGATGTATGTGTGTGTTGATGTAGCAGAGATGTGTGTGTGTTCATGTAGCAGAGATGTATGTGTGTGTTGATGTAGCAGAGATGTGTGTGTGTTGATGTAGCAGAGATGTGTGTGTGTTGATGTAGCAGAGATGTGTGTGTGTTGATGTAGCAGAGATGTGTGTGTGCTGATGTAGCAGAGATGTATGTGTGTGTTGATGTAGCAGAGATGTGTGTGTGTTGATGTAGCAGAGATGTGTGTGTGTGTTGATGTAGCAGAGTTTTGTTTATTGATGTAACAGGGGAACACTTCAAGTGCATTTGTACTGTGTAACAGAGCACAAAATCACCGGACAAATGAGCACAACTCTTGTTTGTTGGGTGAAATGATTAAGAATTGCTTAAGGCTATGTTCACACATCGTGTTTATTTCAGCGTTTTTTGCTGCAGGTTTTTATGCAAATTTTCAGCTGCCTTTTGCAGTACCAGCAAAGTCTATGAGAAACCAGAATTCTTAGTTCACACAGCATGGTTTTTTTTTTATCAGGATTTTGTGCCTTTCATGTGTTTTTGGAAAACAGAGCATGTCACATCAAAAACGCTGAAAAAGCGCAGAAAAACGCTGATAAAAATTTTGATGCGTTTTTTCAGCATTTTTTCACCCTTTTTTCACCCTTGGAAGTAATGGGTGGTGAAAAAAATGCTGAAAAAAACGCATCAAAATTTTAATCAACGTTTTTCCGCTCTTTTTCAGCGTTTTTGTTGCCAAAATAGAATGGGGTTATTTTTTTTCACAGATCTTTATGTACATGCATAAAAAAAAGACAGAAGGACAGTGAAAAAAAACGCTGAAAAAACGCATCAAAAAAGCACCAGAACTGCAAGAAAAATCCTGAACAAAATGCCCTTGAAGAGCAGGTTTTGCAAGAAGATTTGGGACCCCAAAAAAAACATGATGTGTGAACATAGCCTTAAAGTCAATGTTCTCTACAGCACTGAGTAATCATTGTGTGCTGATGTAGCAGAACTGTGTGCTGATGTAGCAGAACTGTGTGCTGATGTAGCAGAGCTGTGTGCTGATGTAGCAGAGCTGTGTGCTGATGCAGCAGAGCTGTGTGCTGATGTAGCAGAGCTGTGTGGGTGGGGATTGTACCGTGGGAGTCTTAGACTTTATGAGGATGTTGTAGGGGCATACTATGAGTGAGGGCACTGTGGGGGGCATGACATGGGGGGCTATACAGTGTGGGAACTGTAATGGGCTTTACTAGGAGCAATATTTCTTCATCAGAAAATCCCTTTACCCCCGTCCTCTGCTGTCCGATCCCTGCACTTCCGGCAAACTCTGATGAAGCCCTTCCATATATAGCCCCTCCATATATAGTGCATATAGTGCATAACAATATATACTGGCCCAACAGAGGCCAAAGAACAATCTGTGACCCTGAGGTTTGTGCCAAGTGTAGCATTTATCCCCCGTCCATCGGATAGAATGTAACTTCCCAAGAGCTGGAGATTTGACCTCTGGGTCCCCACTGATCCTGAGAACTGCGCTCCCATCTGCATGGATCGGAGGTCGCGCACTCACACCTCTGCTACATTCACTCTCTACGGGACACTGGAGATTCCCGAGGACTGTACTCCGCTCTCCTGCAGAGCATCAACACCTGAGAAAATCCTAACTGGTTCCGGTGCCATCCAGCTATAGAGGCGGCATATACAGATAAATGGCGATACCTGCGGCACCTGGGCTCGAATCCAACAGAAACAAATGGGTTTTTCCGATCCACCCCCCAAAAAATGGTAACAATCTTCTCCATTCATTATCCCAGCTGACGACCTCCTATTAGCCGTATACACATTCTAGGAATATAAGGCTTCAACATAACAAAGTGCCCAGGGGGGGAGGGGAGGTCGATGCCGCTTGTTGGGAAACTGGGACACAACAGGATCCTAATTATAGCTGATGCGAACACATATGGCAGCCGCACAGCAACAACCGGCGGTCAATGTGCGGAAATATAGGAAGCCACATATAGAAGATGGCGAGATCAGAGAGAAAAGTGCAAAATGGGCACAAGGTGCAATAAAGAACTCGTACATCTATGTCTGCACCGCTGCTCATAGAGCTGATATAGATATATATATACTATACACTATCATACATACTATACCGTGTGCAGATATGCTGATATCTCTATATCCTCCTTAAAGGGGCTGTTCCCATCTTCACAGATGGATATTATCAGATACTTCTTGTAACAACAAGCACTTTTGCAATTTAATGCTTATTAAAATTTGCAGCCGTTCTTGAGATATTAACACTTTTCATTTGTTTACAGCTTGTTGCCCAGGAGACCGACCACCGCTGCTGTCTGGCTTGTAAACGCTGCGCTGAAGCTGGCCGTGATTAGGAGGTAACAGCGCGCTCTGGAGATCTGGAACAGCTTCAAAATAACACTTACAAACTCAATCAAAGAGAGCTGTAGGAGCTGCACATGTTCTGCTGTCTATCAGTAGTGGCCGGTCTCCAGGGAAACGAGCTGCAAATAGAAGAAAAGTATCAATCTCTTAGGAAAAGATGAAAATTTTAATAAGCAATAAATTGCAAAATCTCTTGTATTTACAAGCACTATCCGACAATATCCCGTTTACAAAGATGTGAAAAACCCTTTAAGTAATTTTGCAATAGAGTGTCAAAATAATGCCGCCATCTCAACAGGCAGCAGAGGTCCTGGAAGACCGGAGACAGGCAGCAGAGGTCCTGGAAGACCGGGGACAGGCAGCAGAGGTCCTGGAAGACTGGGAACTGGCAGCAGAGGTCCTGGAAGACCGGGAACTGGCAGCAGGGGTCCTGGAAGACCGGAGACAGGCAGCAGAGGTCCTGGATGACCGGAGACAGGCAGCCGAGGTCCTGGAAGACCGGAGACAGGCAGCAGAGGTCCTGGAAGACCGGGGACAGGCAGCCGAGGTCCTGGAAGACTGGGAACTGGCAGCAGAGGTCCTGGAAGACCGGGAACTGGCAGCAGAGGTCCTGGAAGACCGGGAACTGGCAGCAGAGGTCCTGGAAGACCAGAAACTGGCAGCAGGGGTCCTGGAAGACCGGAGACAGGCAGCAGAGGTCCTGGATGACCGGAGACAGGCAGCAGAGGTCCTGGAAGACCGGAGACAGGCAGCAGAGGTCCTGGATGACCGGAGACAGGCAGCAGAGAGGTCCTGGAAGACCGGAGACAGGCAGCAGAGGTCCTGGAAGATTGGAGACAGGGAGCAGAGGTCCGGGAAGACCGGAAACAGGGAGCAGAGGTCCGGGAAGACCGGGAAAAGGGAGCAGAGGTCCAGGAAGACCGGGAACAGGGAGCAGAGGTCCGGGAAGACCGGGAACAGGGAGCAGAGGTCCGGGAAGACCGGGAACAGGGAGCAGAGGTCCGGGAAGACCGGGAACAGGGAGCAGAGGTTCGGGAAGACCGGGAACAGGGAGCAGATTTCCTGAAAAACTGGTATGTGTCTTGATAGGCCTTACATAGGCCCAGGCAGATGACTACATGGGATCACACCAGGTCATCTGCAAAGCCCGGCGTGGGTTAAAAAAGAGTTCAGCGGACTGGGATGTGGGTAAGCAAAACCTGGATATGGGACAGAGATGTAAGAGCTTCAAAGCTACTATCTGTATACAGTCTTTAAATAAAACAACCATCTCACATTCAAACATCGCCATATAGTGCACAAATATTACTATATATAACGTAAAATGTGCAAATAAAAGTGCTGTACTGTAATGCATCCATAGGAGCTTAAATAATTCTGCCATCTCTGACTCAATATCGCCATACAGTGCGCAAATCCTGACATAAGTGCCATAAAAATGGGAAAATAATAGCACCAAACAACGCTAATGGCTCCAATAATACCGCCATATAGCGTGCAAACAATGACACCATCTCAAAGTCAATATTGCCATGCAGTGCACATATATCACCCTGAGCTTCAAGTTTTTTCACACACCTTTCCAGGCCACTACACCACAACTCCCAGCAAGTGCTGACCAAGCTTCTACAGAGTCCGATCCTTGCAAACATTGCGCAGTTTCATTTATCAGTCGCTCGTTTATAGCCCCATAGACCCATCGATAATCGCTAACAGTCGTCACTTACGGACGGATCGTCGGGTTTTATCTATGATCAGATTACTTCTAACCAGGGCATGAATGCGATATGTGTCAGTCGAGGCGTTAAGTCCAGGGTTTAGGCGGTATAATCGCCTTTGTCCCCCCTTCCTCCTCCCGCCTGGCATCAATGGTCTATTTCTGCAGCCAGGACAATAGCTGCCTGGTGCCAGAGAGTCATTGTTCTGCAAGGGTTTAATCACTGAATTGCAGCTTTCTAATCTATGGACTAAAAAAAAAAAAAAAAAAAATCCCATTTCCAAGCAGATGATGTGGGCTGTGCGCTTCTTAATCATGCATGTGTTCAAATCAGGAACACCCATTGCACACAGCAGATGGCATGTGGAGGGGGGAAAAGGGAGAGGAATATCAGCAAAGAAAATGAGTCTGCCAGGACGTCCCTGAGGAGGTAAGTAGACAGGCATCTTCTACCCACAACCCCCGATCCTCAGCGCTGGGGCTGAAATTACCAAGAAGTTTTTGGCTAACTCTTTGGCAGAAGTTTTTATACAATAAAGGTAGGCTTACTTTGTTCTAACTGTGCTCGGTTATGGCCGCATAGTGACTTTGGTTGCACAATAAATAAAATAAAATGTGTGGTTCTCCCCACAACCCCCAATCCCCAGCGCTGGGGCACAAATTGGCAATAATTTTTTGCCTAACTCTTTGGCAGAAGTTTTTATACAATAAAGGTAGGCTTACTTTGTTCTACCTGTGCTCGGTTATGGCAGCATGGTGACTTTGGTTGCACAATAAAAAGTATAAAATGGGAGGTTTGCATTGCTCATAGTAAAGCAATCCAATTCACAATCATTACTTGCAACCGTGCAGTCATGGAGTCACGCAGCCAAAATCATCTGTGCAAAACTTGGCACAGCTGATTGCACTAGATATGGGGAGATTTGCAAGAAGGTCGCCCCCATACACATAAGACCAATGTCAGTGGGTTTGGCCAACCATCTAATGTGTATGGGGGTGCCAGCCGAGTAATGGTTGAGGGAGATGACGATTGGACATGTCCGATACCAGACAACCCATCTCTTTGTTCTCCCTGAGATTAGCCAACGTGTCAGTCGGTAACTTTACCATAGAGAACACAGGAGCTTTCGGCTGTCCTGTGTATGGGAGAGAAGGCTGTCAGCCGAACGGTCAGTTCAAGCATTGTTCGGCCTACAGTCATCAAATGTGTTTGGCTGGCTTAAAGGGAATCTGTCAGCAAGTTTGACCCTCCTTAGCCGTCTATGTGGACAGGAAGGTCATAGAAAGCTGAATAAAATGATATATTGATATCTGCAATCCGATGTTTTATTCCAGAGAAATCCACGTTTTTTTTTAAATATGTAAATGAGCTGTTAAGATCTCACTGAGAATCTGCCTCCAGAGCTTATTGTAAATGAAAGGGGGAGTTACCAGTGTGATACATGTAATGACTGACAGTCTGTTCTGATCTCACACTAGTAATGACACCTTTCATTTACAATGAGATCTGGAGGCAGATTCTCGGGGAGATCTATGTCCGACCCATAGATCTTAACAGCTCATTTACATATTAAGAAAAACATTGATTTCACTGGAATAAGACATCAGATCGCAGATATTAGGGTGTCATTTTATTCAGCTTCCTATGACCTCCATGTCCATATAGACGACTCAGGAGGATGAATTCTACTGACAGATTCCCTTTAAGTCAATCAGGTTTTTTTTTTCAATGTATCAACCCTGGGCTACAAGATGATGGAGAACCAAATAATTTTTTTGGAAGAAGGCAGCCATATTTTCCAGGACAACCTCATGTGGCTATTTGTGAGGAGGAGAGGGGCTAAACATTTTTTGCTCTGTTTTTTTTCTATATCCCCTAAATATTTCTGGCTGCAGAATGAGTTACCTGAGAATCCATCAGTGAGCTCCTTCTGACAGAGCGTTTGTAGCTATTTCTTTGTCATTCTCTGAATGTACTTATTTATGACCATAGACCACAATCAAAGTTAAGCTGAACTTTGCGGTCAGAAATTAAATGAGTGAAGTATCATAAGAGACAGATAAGAGAGTAAGGCCACTTCCCCACTATCAGTATTTTGTCAGTATTTTTTCTCAGGAGTGGGAGCCATAACCAGGAGTGGGTGATAAATGCAGAATTGGTGACTTGTTTCTATTATACCTTTTCTCTGATTGTTCCTCACCAGGTTTTGACTCCCACTCCTGAGAAAAAATACTGACCGAATACTGATAGTGGGGCCATGGCCTTAGAAACTCTCCGGTCAGGACGAGCTCACTGATGGATTCTCACATAACTCATTCTGCAGCCAGCAATGTACGGAGAAACAAAGCGCCTGTAAAAGCTAACATTTTTAATGAAGTCGAAATGCAAAAATTATTTTGAGCCAGACATGCATGCATTTAAGTATAACAAGAATTGCACCCAAAAGCAAAGTCCAACTGGGCCCCAGTGCTTATATCTGCGGGATTCCCCCTTATACCTATACCCATACTGTATGAGGGCAGGACGAAAGCAGAAAGATAAAAATCACACATCCAATTTGTAAAATGCCGATCTGCTGGACACTGCAAAAACATCCCATTCCCCATGGCCAGATGACAGCGCCCTGCTGGCCACATCTGTATGAGCCAGTGCGATTTGCTGGAAGCCATCGCAGAGCTTGCGTGCAACAAGAGAGGCCGGCAGATGTGAGATGCAAGTAGCCCCTTTGCAATGTAGAGGAAGTGGGTGATCATTAATTTCCTGACGACTGAGTAAAACGATGGGTGGAGATTTCTCTCTATCTGGGCTTCTGCTCCCTTTCACACAGCGTTTCTTCTGCTTCCTACAGAGCTACACACAGGGGCTGGAGATCATCTACAAAGCCTGCGAGACTGAAAGGTAAGATGTCAGTGCAATGTATCTGCTCTGCGACTGCAGATGGATGTAGCTGCTCTGTACCAGGCTTTGTATCGCCCAAGCTGCTGCACTTTCTGTCCTGTCGCTACATTGTTCTTCATGATAAGTAGATTGTGTGATGCTGCTGACAACTCTGAGCGACACATCGTGTCATTAATGCTAGACCTTGTATCCTTTACACCAGATCTGTAATTGGGGTTCACTACTACACTTTCAGAATACATTGTGTCTACTCCGGACCATCGGACACACATTCTACACCTTCTAAAACCATCTATAATACATTATATAACATTTTTAACATATTATATGACTTTGCATTTATTACATATCTTCTATAACACATGGTCTATTTTTACACTTTGTAGAATATTTTGTATTCTAATTATAATAAATTATACTTCTACTACACCTTCTGTAATTCATTTTACTTTTTAATACTTTTTATAATACATTGTATCCTCTCGACATCCTCTATAATACACTGTATACATCTCTACACCCTCAATAATACACTGTACACATCTCTACACTCTCTATAATACATTGTATATATATATCCACACCCTCTATAATACATCATATACATCTCTACACCCTCTACAATACGTTGTATACATCTCTACATCCTCTATAATACACTGTATACATCTCTACACCCTCTACAATACGTTGTATACATCTCTACACCCTCTACAATACACTGTATATATCTATACACACTCTATAATATATTGTATACATCTCTACACACTCTATAATACATTGTATTCTCTCTACACCCTCTATAATACACTGTATACATTTCTACACCCTGTATAATATATTGTATACATCTCTACACGCTCTATAATACATTCTATCCTCTTTATCTCCTCTATAATACACTGTATACATCTCTAGACCCTCTATAATACACTGTATACATCTCTACACCCTCTACAATACATTCTAACCTCTCTATACCCTCTATAATACATTGTATCCTCTCTACACCCTCTATAATACGCTGTATACATCTCTACACCCTCTTTAATATATTGTCTCCACTCTACACCCTCTATAATACACTGTATACATCTCTACAATACATTCTATCCTCTCTACATCCTCTATAATACACTGTATCCTCTCTACACCCTCTATAATACATTGTATCCTCTCTACACCCTCTATAATACACTGTATCCTCTCTACACCCTCTATAATACACTGTATCCTCTCTACACAATCTATAATACATTGTATCCTCTCTACACCCTCTATAATACATTGCATCCTCTCTACACCCTCTATAATACATTGTATCCTCTCGACACCCTCTATAATAAACTGTATCGTCTCTACACCCTCTATAATACATTGTACCCTCTCTACACCCTCTATAATACACTGTATCCTCTCTACATCCCCTTTAATACACTGTATGCTCTACACCCTCTATAATACATTATATACATCTCTACACCCTCTATAACACATTGTATACATCTCTACACCCTCTATAATACACTGTATCCTCTCTACACCCTCTATAATACATTGTATCCTCTCTACACCCTCTATAATACATTGTATACAACTCTACACCCTCTATAATACACTGTATCCTCTCTACACCCTCTATATTACACTGTATCCTCTCTACAACCTGTATAATACATTGTGTACATCTATACACCCTATATAATACATTGTATCCTCTTTACACCCTCTATAATACACTGTATACATCTCTACACCCTCTATAATACATTGTATCCTCTCTACACCCTCTATAATACATTGTATCCTCTCTACACTTTCTATAATACATTGTATACATCTCTACACCCTCTATAATACATTGTATCCTCTCCACACCCTCTATAATACACTGTATCCTCTCTACACCCTCTATAATACACTGTATCCTCTCTACACCCTCTATATTACACTGTATCCTCTCTACACCCTGTATAATACATTGTGTACATCTATACACCCTATATAATACATTGTATCCTCTTTACACCCTCTATAATACACTGTATACATCTCTACACCCTCTATAATACATTGTATCCTCTCTACACCCTCTATAATACATTGTATCCTCTCTACGCCCTCCATAATACACTATATATATATCTACACCCTCTATAATACATTGTATATATCTCTATACCCTCTATAATACACTGTATCCTCTCTACAACCTCTATAATACATAGTATCTACTCTACACCCTCTATAATACACTATATACATCTCTACACCCTCTATAATACATTGTATCCTCTCTACACCCTCTATAATACATTGTATCCTCTCTACACCCTTTATAATACATTGTGTCCTCTTTACACCCTCTATAATTCACTGTATACATCTCTACACCCTCTATAATACATTGTATCCTCTTTACATCCTCTACAATACATTGTATACATATCTACACCCTCTACAATACATTCTATCCTCTCTACACCCTCTATAATACATTGTATCCTCTCTACACCGTCTACAATACATTGTATCCTCTCTACGCCCTCTACAATACATTGTATACATCTCTACACCCTCTATAATACACTGTATCCTATCTACACCTTCTGTAATACACTGTATACATCTCTACACCCTCTATAATACACTGTATCCTCTCTACACCTTCTATAATACATTGTATCCTCTCTACACCTTCTATAATACATTGTATACATCTCTACACCCTCTATAATACATTGTATGCTCTCCACACCCTCTATAATACACTGTATCCTCTCTACACCCTCTATATTACACTGTATCCTCTCTACACCCTCTATATTACACTGTATCCTCTCTACACCCTGTATAATACATTGTGTACATCTATACACCCTATATAATACATTGTATCCTCTTTACACCCTCTATAATATACTATATACATCTCCATCTCTACACCCTCTATAATACATTGTATCCTCTCTACACCCTCTATTATAAACTGTATCCTCTCTACACCCTCTATAATACACTGTATCCTCTCTACACCCTCTATAATACATTGTATCCTCTCTACGCCCTCCATAATACACTACATATATATATTTATTTATTTATTTACACCCTCTATAATACATTGTATATATCTCTATACCCTCTATAATACACTGTATCCTCTCTACGCCCTCTATAATACCTTGCATCCTCTCTACACGCTCTATAATACATAGTATCCTCTCTACACCCTCTATAATACACTATATATATCTTTACACCCTCTATAATATATTGTATACATCTCTACACCCTCTATAATATATTGTATACATCTCTACACCCTCTATAATACATTGTATCCTCTCTACACCCTCTATAATACACTGTGTCCTCTTTACACCCTCTATAATTCACTGTATACATCTCTACACCCTCTATAATACATTGTATCCTCTGTACACCCTCTATTATAAACTGTATCCTCTCTACACCCTCTATAATACACTGTATCCTCTCTACACCCTCTATAATACCTTGCATCCTCTCTACACCCTCTATAATACATAGTATCCTCTCTACACCCTCTATAATACATTGTATCCTCTCTACGCCCTCCATAATACACTATATATATATATATATATATATATATATATATATATATATATATATATTTATTTACACCCTCTATAATACATTGTATCCTCTCTACACCCTCTATTATACACTGTATCCTCTCTACACCCTCTATAATATCTTGCATCCTCTCTACACCCTTTATAATACATAGTATCTACTCTACACCCTCTATAATACACTATATACATCTCTACACCCTCTATAATACATTGTATCCTCTCTACGCCCTCCACAATACACTATATATATATCTACACCCTCTATAATACATTTTATATATCTCTATATCCTCTATAATACATTGTATCCTCTCTACACCCTCTATAATACATAGTATCTACTCTACACCCTCTATAATACATTGTATCCTCTCTACACCCTCTATAATACATTGTATCCTCTCTACACCCTCTATAATACATTGTGTCCTCTTTACACCCTCTATAATTCACTGTATACTCTCTACACCCTCTATAATACATTGTATCCTCTTTACATCCTCTATAATACATTGTATACATCTCTACACCCTCTACAATACATTGTATCCTCTCTACACCCTCTATAATGTCTTGCATCCTCTCTACACCGTCTATAATACATTATATCCTCTCTACACCCTCTATAATACATTGTATCCTCTCTACACCCTCTATTATACACTGTATCCTCTCTACACCCTCTATAATATCTTGCATCCTCTCTACACCCTCTATAATACATGGTATCTACTCTACACCCTCCATAATACATTGTATCCTCTCTACACCCTCTATAATACATTGTATACTCTCTACGCCCTCCATAATACACTATATATATATATATCTACACCCTCTATAATACATTGTATATATCTCTAAACCCTCTTTAAAACACTGTATCCTCTCTACACCCTCTATAATACATAGTATCTACTCTACACCCTCTATAATACACTACATACATCTCTACACCCTCTATAATACATTGTATCCTCTCTACACCCTCTATAATACATTGTATCCTCTCTACACCCTCTATAATACATTGTGTCCTCTTTACACCCTCTATAATTCACTGTATACATTTCTACACCCTCTATAATACATTGTATCCTCTTTACATCCTCTATAATACATTGTATACATCTCTACACCTTCTACAATACATTCTATCCTCTCTACACCCTCTATAATACATTGTATCCTCTCTACGCCCTCCATAATACATTGTATACATCTCTACACCCTCTATAATACAATGTATCCTATCTACACCCTCTATAATACACTGTATTCATCTCTACAACCTCTATAATACACTGTATCCTCTCTACACCCTCTATAATACATTGTATCCTCTCTACACCTTCTATAATACATTGTATACATCTCTACACCCTCTATAATACATTGTATGCTCTCCACACCCTCTATAATACACTGTATCCTCTCTACACTTTGTATAATACATTGTGTACATCTATACACCCTATATAATACATTGTATCCTCTTTACACCCTCTATAATACACTGTATACATCTCTACACCCTCTATAATACATTGTATCCTCTCTACACCCTCTATTATAAACTGTATCCTCTCTACACCCTCTATAATACACTGTATCCTCTCTACACCCTCTATAATACCTTGCATCCTCTCTACACCCTCTATAATACATAGCATCCTCTCTACACCCTCTATAATACATTGTATCCTCTCTACGCCCTCCATAATACACTATATATATATATATTTATTTACACCCTCTATAATACATTGTATCCTCTCTACACCCTCTATTATACACTGTATCCTCTCTACACCCTCTATAATATCTTGCATCCTCTCTACACCCTTTATAATACATAGTATCTACTCTACACCCTCTATAATACACTATATACATCTCTACACCCTCTATAATACATTGTATCCTCTCTACGCCCTCCATAATACACTATATATATATCTACATCCTCTATAATACATTGTATATATCTCTATATCCTCTATAATACACTGTATCCTCTCTACACCCTCTACAATACATAGTATCTACTCTACACCCTCTATAATACATTGTATCCTCTCTACACCCTCTATAATACATTGTATCCTCTCTACACCCTCTATAATACATTGTGTCCTCTTTACACCCTCTATAATTCACTGTATACATCTCTACACCCTCTATAATACATTGTATCCTCTTTACATCCTCTATAATACATTGTATACATCTCTACACCCTCTACAATACATTCTATCCTCTCTACACCCTCTATAATACACTGTATCCTCTCTACACCGTCTATAATACATTGTATCCTCTCTACGCCCTCTACAATACATTGTATACATCTCTACACCCTCTATAATACACTGTATCCTATCTACACCCTCTATAATACACTGTATACATCTCTACACCCTCTATAATACACTGTATACATCTCTACACCCTCTATAATACACTGTATACATCTCTACACCCTCTATAATACATTGTATGCTCTCCACACCCTCTATAATACACTGTATCCTCTCTACACCCTCTATATTACACTGTATCCTCTCTACACCCTGTATAATACATTGTGTACATCTATACACCCTATATAATACATTGTATCCTCTTTACACCCTCTATAATACACTGTATACATCTCTACACCCTCTATAATACATTGTATCCTCTCTACACCCTCTATTATAAACTGTATCCTCTCTACACCCTCTATAATACACTGTATCCTCTCTACACCCTCTATAATACATTGTATCCTCTCTACGCCCTCCATAATACACTATATATATATATATATATATTTTTTTTTTTTATTTACACCCTCTATAATACATTGTATATATCTCTATACCCTCTAAAATACACTGTATCCTCTCTACGCCCTCTATAATACCTTGCATCCTCTCTACACCCTCTATAATACATAGTATCCTCTCTACACCCTCTATAATACACTATATATATCTCTACACCCTCTATAATATATTGTATACATCTCTACACCCTCTATAATATATTGTATACATCTCTACACCCTCTATAATACATTGCATCCTCTCTACACCCTCTATAATACATTGTGTCCTCTTTACACCCTCTATAATTCACTGTATACATCTCTACACCCTCTATAATACATTGTATCCTCTTTACACCCTCTATAATACACTGTATACATCTCTACACCCACTATAATACATTGTATCCTCTCTACACCCTCTATAATACATTGTATCCTCTCTACACCCTCTATTATACACTGTATCCTCTCTACACCCTCTATAATACATAGTATCTACTCTACACCCTCTATAATACACTATATACATCTCTACACCCTCTATAATACATTGTATCCTCTCTACACCCTCTATAATACATTGTATCCTCTCTACACCCTCTATAATACACTGTGTCCTCTTTACACCCTCTATAATTCACTGTATACATCTCTACACCCTCTATAACACATTGTATCCTCTGTACACCCTCTATTATAAACTGTATCCTCTCTACACCCTCTATAATACACTGTATCCTCTCTACACCCTCTATAATACCTTGCATCCTCTCTACACCCTCTATAATACATAGTATCCTCTCTACACCCTCTATAATACATTGTATCCTCTCTACGCCCTCCATAATACACTATATATATATATATATATATATATATATATATATATATATATATATATATATTTATTTACACCCTCTATAATACATTGTATCCTCTTTACACCCTCTATTATACACTGTATCCTCTCTACACCCTCTATAATATCTTGCATCCTCTCTACACCCTTTATAATACATAGTATCTACTCTACACCCTCTATAATACACTATATACATCTCTACACCCTCTATAATACATTGTATCCTCTCTACGCCCTCCATAATACACTATATATAGATCTACACCCTCTATAATACATTTTATATATCTCTATATCCTCTATAATACATTGTATCCTCTCTACACCCTCTATAATACATAGTATCTACTCTACACCCTCTATAATACATTGTATCCTCTCTACACCCTCTATAATACATTGTATCCTCTCTACACCCTCTATAATACATTGTGTCCTCTTTACACCCTCTATAATTCACTGTATACATCTCTACACCCTCTATAATACATTGTATCCTCTTTACATCCTCTATAATACATTGTATACATCTCTACACCCTCTACAATACATTGTATCCTCTCTACACCCTCTATAATATCTTGCATCCTCTCTACACCGTCTATAATTCATTATATCCTCTCTACACCCTCTATAATACATTGTATCCTCTCTACACCCTCTATTATACACTGTATCCTCTCTACACCCTCTATAATATCTTGCATCCTCTCTACACCCTCTATAATACATGGTATCTACTCTACACCCTCCATAATACATTGTATCCTCTCTACACCCTCTATAATACATTGTATCCTCTCTACGCCCTCCATAATACACTATATATATATATATCTACACCCTCTATAATACATTGTATATATCTCTAAACCCTCTTTAAAACACTGTATCCTCTCTACAACCTCTATAATACATAGTATCTACTCTACACCCTCTATAATACACTACATACATCTCTACACCCTCTATAATACATTGTATCCTCTCTACACCCTCTATAATACATTGTATCCTCTCTACACCCTCTATAATACATTGTGTCCTCTTTACACCCTCTATAATTCACTGTATACATTTCTACACCCTCTATAATACATTGTATCCTCTTTACATGCTCTATAATACATTGTATACATCTCTACACCTTCTACAATACATTCTATCCTCTCTACACCCTCTATAATACATTGTATCCTCTCTACGCCCTCCATAATACATTGTATACATCTCTACACCCTCTATAATACAATGTATCCTATCTACACCCTCTATAATACACTGTATTCATCTCTACAACCTCTATAATACACTGTATCCTCTCTACACCCTCTATAATACATTGTATCCTCTCTACACCTTCTATAATACATTGTATACATCTCTACACCCTCTATAATACATTGTATGCTCTCCACACCCTCTATAATACACTGTATCCTCTCTACACCCTCTATATTACACTATATCCTCTCTACACCCTCTATATTACACTGTATCCTCTCTACACCTTGTATAATACATTGTGTACATCTATACACCCTATATAATACATTGTATCCTCTTTACACCCTCTATAATACACTGTATACATCTCTACACCCTCTATAATACATTGTATCCTCTCTACACCCTCTATTATAAACTGTATCCTCTCTACACCCTCTATAATACACTGTATCCTCTCTACACCCTCTATAATACCTTGCATCCTCTCTACACCCTCTATAATACATAGTATCCTCTCTACACCCTCTATAATACATTGTATCCTCTCTACGCCCTCCATAATACACTATATATATATATATTTATTTACACCCTCTATAATACATTGTATCCTCTCTACACCCTCTATTATACACTGTATCCTCTCTACACCCTCTATAATATCTTGCATCCTCTCTACACCCTTTATAATACATAGTATCTACTCTACACCCTCTATAATACACTATATACATCTCTACACCCTCTATAATACATTGTATCCTCTCTACGCCCTCCATAATACACTATATATATATCTACATCCTCTATAATACATTGTATATATCTCTATATCCTCTATAATACACTGTATCCTCTCTACACCCTCTATAATACATTGTATCCTCTCTACACCCTCTATAATACATTGTATCCTCTCTACACCCTCTATAATACATTGTGTCCTCTTTACACCCTCTATAATTCACTGTATACATCTCTACACCCTCTATAATACATTGTATCCTCTTTACATCCTCTATAATACATTGTATACATCTCTACACCCTCTACAATACATTCTATCCTCTCTACACCCTCTATAATACACTGTATCCTCTCTACACCGTCTATAATACATTGTATCCTCTCTACGCCCTCTACAATACATTGTATACATCTCTACACCCTCTATAATACACTGTATCCTATCTACACCCTCTATAATACACTGTATACATCTCTACACCCTCTATAATACACTGTATACATCTGTACACCCTCTATAATACATTGTATGCTCTCCACACCCTCTATAATACACTGTATCCTCTCTACACCCTCTATATTACACTGTATCCTCTCTACACCCTGTATAATACATTGTGTACATCTATACACCCTATATAATACATTGTATCCTCTTTACACCCTCTATAATACACTGTATACATCTCTACACCCTCTATAATACATTGTATCCTCTCTACACCCTCTATTATAAACTGTATCCTCTCTACACCCTCTATAATACACTGTATCCTCTCTACACCCTCTATAATACATTGTATCCTCTCTACGCCCTCCATAATACACTATATATATATATATATATATATTTTTTTTATTTATTTACACCCTCTATAATACATTGTATATATCTCTATACCCTCTAAAATACACTGTATCCTCTCTACGCCCTCTATAATACCTTGCATCCTCTCTACACCCTCTATAATACATAGTATCCTCTCTACACCCTCTATAATACACTATATATATCTCTACACCCTCTATAATATATTGTATACATCTCTACACACTCTATAATATATTGTATACATCTCTACACCCTCTATAATACATTGCATCCTCTCTACACCCTCTATAATACATTGTGTCCTCTTTACACCCTCTATAATTCACTGTATACATCTCTACACCCACTATAATACATTGTATCCTCTCTACACCCTCTATAATACATTGTATCCTCTCTACACCCTCTATTATACACTGTATCCTCTCTACACCCTCTATAATACATAGTATCTACTCTACACCCTCTATAATACACTATATACATCTCTACACCCTCTATAATACACTGTATCCTCTCTACACCCTCTATAATACATTGTATCCTCTCTACGCCCTCCATAATACACTATATATATAAATCTACACCCTCTATAATACATTGTATATATCTCTATACCCTCTATAATACACTGTATCCTCTCTACACCCTCTATAATACATAGTATCTACTCTACACCCTCTATAATACACTGTATCCTCTCTACACTCTCTATAATACACTGTATCCTCTCTACACCCTCTATAATACATTGTATCCTCTCTACACCCTCTATAATACATTGTATACATCTCTACACCCTCTATAATACACTGTATCCTATCTACACCCTCTATAATACATTGTATACATCTCTACACCCTCTACAATACATTCTATCCTCTCTACACCCTCTATAATACACTGTATCCTCTCTACACCGTCTATAATACATTGTATCCTCTCTACGCCCTCTATAATACATTGTATACATCTCTACACCCTCTATAATACACTGTATCCTATCTACACCCTCTATAATACACTGTATACATCTCTACACCCTCTATAATACACTGTATCCTCTCTACACCCTCTATAATACATTGTATCCTCTCTACACCTTCTATAATACATTGTATACATCTCTACACCCTCTATAATACATTGTATGCTCTCCACACCCTCTATAATACACTGTATCCTCTCTACACCCTCTATATTACACTGTATCCTCTCTACACCTTGTATAATACATTGTGTACATCTATACACCCTATATAATACATTGTATCCTCTTTACACCCTCTATAATACACTGTATACATCTCTACACCCTCTATAATACATTGTATCCTCTCTACACCCTCTATTATAAACTGTATCCTCTCTACACCCTCTATAATACACTGTATCCTCTCTATACCCTCTATAATACCTTGCATCCTCTCTACACCCTCTATAATACATAGTATCCTCTCTACACCCTCTATAATACATTGTATCCTCTCTACGCCCTCCATAATACACTGTATATATATATATATATATATATATTTATTTACACCCACTATAGTACATTGTATATATCTCTATACCCTCTATAATACACTGTATCCTCTCTACACCCTCTATAATACCTTGCATCCTCTCTACACCCTCTATAATACATAGTATCCTCTCTACACCCTCTATAATACACTATATATATCTCTACACCCTCTATAATACATTGTGTCCTCTTTACTCCCTCTATAATTCACTGTATACATCTCTACACCCTCTATAATACATTGTATCCTCTTTACATCCTCTATAATACATTGTATACATCTCTACACCCTCTACAATACATTCTATCCTCTCTACACCCTCTATAATACACTGTATCCTCTCTACACCGTCTATAATACATTGTATCCTCTCTACGCCCTCTACAATACATTGTATACATCTCTACACCCTCTATAATACACTGTATCCTCTCTGCACCCTCTATAATACACTGTATACATCTCTACACCCTCTATAATACATTGTATCCTCTCTACACCCTCTATATTACACTGTATCCTCTCTACACCCTCTATATTTCACTGTATCCTCTCTACACCCTGTATAATACATTGTGTACATCTATACACCCTATATAATACATTGTATCCTCTTTACACCTTCTATAATACACTGTATACATCTCTTCACCCTCTATAATACATTGTATCCTCTCTACACCCTCTATTATAAACTGTATCCTCTCTACACCCTCTATAATACACTGTATCCTCTCTACACCCTCTATAATACATTGTATCCTCTCTACGCCCTCCATAATACACTATATATATATATATATATATATATTTATTTATTTATACCCTCTATAATACATTGTATATATCTCTATACCCTCTATAATACACTGTATCCTCTCTACGCCCTCTATAATACCTTGCATCCTCTCTACACCCTCTATAATACATAGTATCCTCTCTACACCCTCTATAATACACTATATATATCTCTACACCCTCTATAATATATTGTATACATCTCTACACCCTCTATAATATATTGTATACATCTCTACACCCTCTATAATACATTGTATCCTCTCTACACCCTCTATAATACATTGTGTCCTCTTTACACCCTCTATAATTCACTGTATACATCTCTACACCCTCTATAATACATTGTATCCTCTCTACACCCTCTATAATACATTGTATCCTCTCTACACCCTCTATTATACACTGTATCCTCTATACACCCTCTATAATATCTTGCATCCTCTCTACACCCTCTATAATACACTGTATCCTCTCTACACCGTCTATAATACATTGTATCCTCTCTACGCCCTCTATAATACATTGTATCCTCTCTACACCTTCTATAATACATTGTATACATCTCTACACCCTCTATAATACATTGTATGCTCTCCACACCCTCTATAATACACTGTATCCTCTCTACACCCTCTATATTACACTGTATCCTCTCTACACCTTGTATAATACATTGTGTACATCTATACACCCTATATAATACATTGTATCCTCTTTACACCCTCTATAATACACTGTATACATCTCTACACCCTCTATAATACATTGTATCCTCTCTACACCCTCTATTATAAACTGTATCCTCTCTACACCCTCTATAATACACTGTATCCTCTCTACACCCTCTATAATACCTTGCATCCTCTCTACACCCTCTATAATACATAGTATCCTCTCTACACCCTCTATAATACATTGTATCCTCTCTACGCCCTCCATAATACACTATATATATCTCTACACCCTCTATAATATATTGTATACATCTCTACACCCTCTATAATACACTGTATCCTCTCTACACCCTCTATAATACCTTGCATCCTCTCTACACCCTCTATAATACATAGTATCCTCTCTACACCCTCTATAATACACTATATATATCTCTACACCCTCTATAATATATTGTATACATCTCTACACCCTCTATAATACATTGTATCCTCTCTACACCCTCTATAATACATTGTGTCCTCTTTACACCCTCTATAATTCACTGTATATGACGCGCCCCTGGGCCTGTGTCGCGCTGCGTTGCGCAGGCGGGAGCTTACCCGGAGCCGGATCTGTTGAGGGTTGTAGTCTCGTGGCGGTGACCCGGTCCGTGCCCAGGGAGTCAGACTAAGTGGCGCTGTATCAGCGGTAGATGTAGGACGACTACGCCACCCGTTGAATGCAGCTATGGAGCTGCCGCTGCAGGGCAGACCGCTGAGGCCGGTGGTAGGATAGTGCAGCGTAGATGGTATAACCCCCAACGGGAGGGGTATGGCCTCAGGGCAGCCGACGTAGCAGGAATCACTCAGAGACGATGCGGTGTGATTCAGGGTCTTTACTGGTGACAAAGATAGACCCTCCCGGAGTACTGGCTAGCGATCGGGGCCTGGTCAGTCCTTGAGCAGATGGGATCTCCCCTGGCCAGGCGGAGTTGTAGGCCTCCCAAACTGACTGTACTCTTCTGGCTACCTTGCTAGAGGCGGGTATAAGTAGCCCACGTCCCTGAGTGTACCGTGTGGTGCTCACCCGTATGGCCGGTGACTCGGGGCCTTCTAGTAGCTTCCGCTCCATGACGGCGGTGCTGGTCCTATGCGTGTGACCGTGCCTTCGGGTTTCTTGGCCAGAGGACCTGAAATCCCCTGCCTGACGGATTCTGCTGCTGGGTAGGAGTTAATCCCCACAGCCTCGGACTCCGGGTCCGGTGATAACTTCTCAGTCAGGGCGAGCTCTGCAGCTGCCAGCCCCTGACTCCTTGCAGCACTGCTCCCACAGAGCTCCTGTTGTTTCTTCCTATGCTGCTTCTCTTCTCTACTTCTTCTCTACTTCTGGCATGGCCCAGGAGCTGGGCCCAGCCGGAGCCACAGCTCCCTGTCAGCCCTCCTGGCTGAACTCTCCCTCTGAACTCTCTAACCCTGCCTCAGCCCCAGGTTTATATAGGGGAAGTCCTTCCCCTCCCAGGGACTGGGCAGGAGGTGTGGCATGCATAGGATTCCTGACCAAGAGACCTCCCACCTGCTCTCAGACATAACATTGCTGTTACTGTGGAAACCAGACCCCTGGGGTGCCACATATACATCTCTACACCCTCTATAATACATTGTATCCTCTTTACACCCTCTATAATACATAGTATCCTCTCTACACCCTCTATAATACACTATATATATCTCTACACCCTCTATAATATATTCAATCCAAAACACAAAAGGAGAACAACCGAACAAAAATAGACCAAAAATAAACGGATACGTAAAAAACCTTTATTCAATCATGGTTTGGCCAAAGGTGGCACTACATAGAGAGGCACTCACATGAATCTGGTACATATAAATAAAGACAAGAGAATATCATATCCATATATGTATATCAGTGTAATAACTGGTCAAAAAGTGCATATACAGTCAAGCATAATGGTATATCCTGTATATCTAAAGTGCAAAGTGTATATTATAAATAGAAAAGTATATCTATATAGCTTTAAATAGTATAAATGTAAAAACCTTTAATAGGTCCACAATGTCATAGATAATGGAACAAAACTTTACCAGCACTAATAGGGGCAACACAGTAATGCATCATAATGTATTTGACCTTGTGGTCATATATAGTGATCCACTCCTATTCGCTGGCCACTCAAATAGAAATAACAAAATACCATGGGTAAAATTCCAACTACTAACTTGTCCAATAAAGCTCATACATAGATAACAGGGATTGTCTATAGCAAGCACATGTATATGTATATACTATACCAGAGCACGATGGCGCCTACCCCGACGCGCGTTTCGGTATCGCACCTTCGTCAATATAATATATTGTATACATCTCTACACCCTCTATAATACATTGTATCCTCTCTACACCCTCTATAATACATTGTGTCCTCTTTACACTCTCTATAATACATTGTATACATCTCTACACCCTCTACAATACATTCTATCCTCTCTACACCCTCTATAATACATTGTATCCTCTCTACGCCCTCTATAATACATTGTATACATCTCTACACGCTCTATAATACACTGTATCCTATCTACACCCTCTATAATACACTGTATACATCTCTACACTCTCTACAATACACTGTATCCTCTCTACACCCTCTATAACAAATATTATCCACTCTTCACCCTCTATCATACATTGTATCCTCTCTAGACCCTCTATAATACATTGTATACATCTCTAGACCCTCTATAATACATTGTATACATCTCTACACCCTCTATAATACATTGTATACATCTCTACACCCTCTATAATACATTGTATACATCGCTACACCCTCTATAATACATTGTATCCTCTCTACACCCTCTATAATACACTGTATCCTCTCTACACCCTCTATAATACATTGTGTCCTCTCTACACCCTCTATAATACACTGTATCCTCTCTACACCCTCTATAATACATTGTATCCTCTCTACATCCTCTGCAACACATTTTATCCACTCTACACCCTCTATCATAAATTGTATCCTCTCTAGACCCCCTATAATACATTGTATACATTTCTACACCCTCTATAATACCTCTCTATAATACATTGTATCCTCTCTACACCCTCTATAATACATTGTATCCTCTCTACACCCTCTATAGTACATTGTATACATCTCTACACCCTCCATAATAGCTCTCTATAATACATTGTATCCTCTCTACATCCTCTATAATACACTGTATCCTCTCTACACCCGCTATAATACATTTTATCCTCTCTACACCCTCTATCATACATTGTATCCTCTCTAGACTCTCTATAATACATTGTATATATCTTTAGACCCTCTATAATACATTGTATACATCTCTACACCCTCTATAATACATTGTATCATCTCTACACCCTCTATAATACATTGTATCCTCTCGACACCCTCTATAATACATTGTATCCTCTCTACACCCTCTATAATACATTGTATCCTCTCTCCACCCTCTATAATACATTTTAATCCTCTCTACATCCTCTATAATACATTGTATCCTCTCTACATGGGGCCCTCTATAATACATTGTATATATCTCTACATCCATACTGAATAATGGGCCCCATGTAATACTCCATACAAAATGGGCTCCATATAATGCTCCATACAGAATAATGGGCCCCATGTAATGCTTCATACAGAATAATGGGCCCCATATAATGCTTCATACAGAAAAATGGACCCCATTTAATGCTCCATACAGAATAATGGACCCCATATAATGCTCCATACAGAATAATGGGTCCCATATATTCCTCCATACAGAATAATGGTCCCCATGTATTGCTCCATACAGAATAATGGCCCCATATATAGCTCCATATAGAATAATGGACTCCATATATAGCTCCATACAGTATGGGCCCCATATATTGCTCCATAAAGTATGGTATCATCTCTACACCCTCTATAATACATTGTATACATCTATATACCATCTATAATACATTGTATCCTCTCTACACCCTCTATAATACACTGTATACATCTCTACATCCTCTATAATACACTGTATACATCTCTACACCCTCTATAATACATTGTATACATCTCTACATCCTCTATAATACACTGTATACATCTCTACACCCTCTATAATACATTGTATACATCTATATACCCTCTATAATACATTGCATACATATATATACCCTCTATAATACATTGTATCCTCGCTACACCCTCTATAATACATTGCATCCTCTCTACACCCTCTATGATACAGTGTATCCTCTCTACACCCTCTATGATACATTGTATCCTCTCTACACCCTCTATGATACATTGTATCCTCTCTACACCCTCTATAATACATTGTATCCTCTTTACACCCTCTATAATACATTGTATCCTTGCTACACCCTCTATAATACATTGCATCCTCTCTACACCCTCTATGATACATTGTATCCTCTCTACACCCTCTATGATACATTGTATCCTCTTTACACCCTCTATAATACATTGTATCCTCTTTACACCCTCTATGATATATTGTATCCTCTCTACACCCTCTATGATACATTGTATCCTCTCTATACCCTCTATAATACACTGTATCCTCTCTACACAATCTATGATACATTGTATCCTCTCTATACCCTCTATAATACACTGTATACATTTCTTTATTTTATTTATTACTTTTATAATGTCATTTTCTTTTCTTCTATAGTATCGTATTTGATCACCTTCTATAATGCTTCATACTACATTTCATTGGTCTCTAGACCTCGTATAAAACATTTTATCATTTTTTTTATCATTTTTACACCTTCTTTAACTTATTCTGTGCTGACCACACAGCGTACAATTTTTATTGTTTCCACACTTTTACTTATTTCCTATTACTTATACATCTTGATACATTTGCATCTTCATCAAACTCTCTGCCTCCACTTTTTGCATTTGAGCCACTTTGAGGCAATGGATTCCCAGGAATAAAGAAGTATATTGGAAAGCGTTATACATTTTCTGCTTAGCCATTTTTCCGTTTTTTTTTTCAGAAACAAATGTAACAACCATAGTGTTACTACGGGGCATAAACTGCACCTTCAAAAGTTGTTTTTTTTTAAGTTTTATGAAGATTAACTTTTTTTTTCAGAAACAGCACCACTGTCAATTGTAGGTCGTGGGCGGTATTGCAGCTATTCTCCATCCCACACCAGGCGCAGACTTTTGACAATATTGATGCTTTTTTCGAGAAACAAAATCGCACAACAGATTATAACAATTTCCCGGTTGATGTTGTGGTACCCCGGGGCAGTATCTGGTGTCGCCCTTCATCCACCGCTCCCAGGGTGCAATTAGATTTTAGCATAATGATTGATTACTACAAGGTAATTTATATTTACTCCTTACATGAAGGAACCATTAAAAAAAAACACAATCCACCCCTCTACTACTGCACAAAGTCACTCAGCTTTAACTGTGTGTGGAGCACAGAGCGGAGCATTGTGCCCGGACTGAGGAGAGGGGGACGGAGCCACCCGGTGATTGCGTTCACTAAAATAACCGTGTTCTTTATAGATTTCTCTTTCCTAATGCCATTCATAAATACAATGCTCCCTCTGTCAGGCGTCGGGGAGAGCAGATTTTGCAAATTGCTGCTTTCAGGATAAAAATAAATATTCTGAGATAAGTCCGTGTCTGTAGAAAAGCTTATTTTCTCGTGATTTTGGAGCGAGGTGTAAATGAATAGGCGTAAATGACAGCGCGCATTAATGCAATGTCTGTCTCCATAGACTTGTATGTTCCCTGCACCTTATAGCGCGTCCTCCGTAAGCTATTTCAGTACCGTCGTCAAGGCAACGCTGTGGTGTCATTGCATTTAATTTATGATGGCGATAAACAGAACCGTCCACCCCCAAAGCCACAAGTAACAAGTATGTGATCTGTGCAGGTAAATGACTGCAGACTGCCGATCTCAGCACATTATCTATTATCTATCTGTCTATGCGCAATTCAATATAAAGCCACCTCAATACTGCAAGGTGTGAATGGGAGAGCATATATTTCAGTTCTGTAACATTGCATGTTTGGCCAGTAGGTTGTCACAATTATCCAATGTGTGTATAGAATTACATTACATTACTTTTTCTATTATTCTCCAGAGCTGAACTCACTATTCTGCTGGTGCAGTCACTATGTACATACATTACTTTACTGATCCTGTACTGACCCTGAGTTACATCCTGTATTATACTCCAGAGCTGCACTCACTATTCTGCTGGTGCAGTCACTGTGTACATACATTACTGATCCTGAGTTACATCCTGTATTATACTCCAGAGCTGCACGCACTATTCTGCTGGTGCAGTCACTGTGTACAGACATTACATTACTGATCCTGAGTTACATCCTGTATTATCCTCCAGAGCAGCACTCACTATTCTGCTGGTGCAGTCACTGTGTACATACATTACATTACTGATCCTGTACTGATCCTGAGTTACATCCTGTATTATACTCCAGAGCTGCACTCACTATTTTGCTGGTGCAGTCACTTTGTACATACATTACATTACTGATCCCGTACTGATCCTGAGTTACATCCTGTATTATACTCCAGAGCTGCACTCACTATTCTGCTGGTGCAGTCACTGTGTATATACATTACATTACTGATCCTGAGTTACATCCTGTATTATACTCCAGAGCTGCACTCACTATTCTGCTGGTGCAGTCACTGTGTATATACATTACATTACTGATCCTGAGTTACATCCTGTATTATACTCCAGAGCTGCACTCACTATTCTGCTGGTGCAGTCACTGTGTATATACATTACATTACTGATCCTGAGTTACATCCTGTATTATACTCCAGAGCTGCACTCACTATTCTGCTGGTGCAGTCACTGTGTATATACATTACATTACTGATCCTGAGTTACATCCTGTATTATACTCCAGAGCTGCACTCAATATTCTGCTGGTGCAGTCACTGTGTACATACATTACATTACTGATCCTGTACTGATCCTGAGTTACATCCTGTATTATACTCCAGAGCTGCACTCACTATTCTGCTGGTGCAGTCACTGTGTATATACATTACATTACTGATCCTGAGTTACATCCTGTATTATACTCCAGAGCTGCACTCAATATTCTGCTGGTGCAGTCACTGTGTACATACATTACATTACTGATCCTGTACTGATCCTGAGTTACATCCTGTATTATACTCCAGAGCTGCACTCACTATTCTGCTGGTGCACTCACTATGTACATACATTATATTACTGATCCTGTACTGATCCTGAGTTACATCCTGTATTATACTCCAGAGCTGCACTCACTATTCTGCTGGTGCACTCACTATGTACATACATTATATTACTGATCCTGTACTGATCCTGAGTTACATCCTGTATTATACTCCAGAGCTGCACTCACTATTTTGCTGGTGCAGTCACTTTGTACATACATTACATTACTGATCCCGTACTGATCCTGAGTTACATCCTGTATTATACTCCAGAGCTGCACTCACTATTCTGCTGGTGCAGTCACTGTGTATATACATTACATTACTGATCCTGAGTTACATCCTGTATTATACTCCAGAGCTGCACTCACTATTCTGCTGGTGCAGTCACTGTGTACATACATTACATTACTGATCCTGTACTGATCCTGAGTTACATCCTGTATTATACTCCAGAGCTGCACTCACTATTCTGCTGGTGCACTCACTATGTACATACATTATATTACTGATCCTGTACTGATCCTGAGTTACATCCTGTATTATACTCCAGAGCTGCACTCACTATTCTGCTGGTGCAGTCGCTGTGTACATACATTACATTACTGATCCTGTACTGATCCTGAGTTGCATCCTGTATTATACTCCAGAGCTGCACTCACTATTCTGCTGGTGCACTCACTATGTACATACATTATATTACTGATCCTGTACTGATCCTGAGTTACATCCTGTATTATACTCCAGAGCTACACTCTAGAATAGTCAGTGCAGCTCTGGAGTATAATACAGGATGTAACTCAGGATCAGTAATGTAATGTATGTACACAGTGACTGCACCAGCAGAATAGTGAGTGCAGCTCTGGAGTATAATACAGGATGTAACTCAGGATCAGTACAGGATCAGTAATGTAATGTATGTACACAGTGACTGCACCAGCAGAATAATGAGTGCAGCTCTGGAGTATCTTACAGGATGTAACTCAGGATCAGTAATGTAATGTATGTGCACAGTGACTGCACCAGCAGAATAGTGAGTGCAGCTCTGGAGTATAATACAGGATGCAACTCAGGATCAGTAATGTAATGTATGTACACAGTGAGTGCACCATCAGAATAGTGAGTGCAGCTCTGGAGTATAATGCAGGATGTAACTCAGGATCAGTAATGTAATGTATGTGCACAGTGACTGCACCAGCAGAATAGTGAGTGCAGCTCTGGAGTATCATACAGGATGTAACTCAGGATCAGTACTGGAGAAGTAATGTAATGTATGCACATAGGAGCTTCACCAGCAGAATAGTGAGTTCAGCTCTGGGATGTAACTCAGGATCAGTACAGGATCAGTAATGTAATGTATGTACACAGTGACTGCACCAGCAGAATAGTGAGTGCAGCTCTGGAGTATAATACAGGATGTAACTCAGGATCAGTAATGTAATGTATGGACACAGTGACTGCAGCAGCAGAATAGTGAGTGCAGCTCTGAAGTATAATACAGGATGTAACTCAGGATCAGTAATGTAATGTATGTACACAGTGACTGCACCAGCAGAATAGTGAGTGCAGCTCTGGAGTATAATACAGGATGTAACTCAGGGTCAGTAATGTAATGAATGTACACAGTGACTGCACCAGCAGAATAGTGAGTGCAGCTCTGGAGTATAATACAGGATGTAACTCAGGATTACTACAGGATCAGTAATGTAATGTATGTACACAGTGAGTGCACCAGCAGAATAGTGAGTGCAGCTCTGGAGTATAAAACAGGATGTAACTCAGGATCAGTAATGTAATGTATGTGCACAGCGACTGCACCAGCAGAATAGTGAGTGCAGCTCTGGAGTATCATACAGGATGTAACTCAGGATCAGTAATGTAATGTATGTGCACAGTGACTGCACCAGCAGAATAGTGAGTGCAGCTCTGGAGTATAATACAGGATGTAACTCAGGATCAGTACAGGATCAGTAATGTAATGTATGTACACAGTGATTGCACCAGTAGCATACTGGGTGCAGCTCTGATCAGCTGCTAGTCAGTGTGCTGATTACGGGTGTGGTGGCTGCAGATCCTGCTGTGAGCTCCTGATCTCTGAGAACCAACACCTCTCCACCTGGGGACCTGCTCTCTCTCTTTCCCGGAGGGAGAGCTGGTTTCAGGGATGAGTGAAGGAGCCAAGTCCCAGGCTTCTGCTTCCCGAACCAGGCCGGCGGGGGGCAGAAGAAACCAGCAACCGGCCTGCACATCAGAGGACTTGGGGGTGAGACGCTGCACCAGGAGTCGCAGCAATGTGGCTCCTACTCCCCCCGGGATTGTGGAGACCCCCAGAAGCCGCAAGGCTTCCAGCATGGAGGAAAAGCCTGACAGCGGCGTGCAAGATGGCGCTCCTTCCGGAGGAAAGCTGAGTGCTCACGGAGGTGAGGCCGACCTCCCTGAGGGGGGGTGGGCGCAGCAGGGACCCCGGGAGTCTGTGTCTACCTATGCCTCCCGGGTCATGATCCACCTCCGTGAGTATGAAGATGCCAGTAAGCTCATCAGGAGGCTCCGGGAGGAGCTGCGCTGCACAAGCGCCAAAGCTGCGGGGGCCTCCAAACCAAGGAAGGCCAAGCTCCAAACCGAGGTAAAAAGACTGAGCAGTGAAATTCAACGCCTGGAACTTAGGAGAGCTGACATCAGGGAGCAGAGTGGTCATTTCAAAGAAAAACTTATAAATTAAGACCGCTACAGAGAAATGGCTGATACCAGAGAGCAAAGGCAGATGGGGCTGCAGCCTGAGAGCCAGGTGGATGATGAGAGTGATGATGACCAGCAGGAAGCCCCACCTGGCAGCCTGCAAAGTCACCCGCAGGCCACGTGCAGCGAGCTCCCTGCAGGACAGGCGACAGTGACATCCGGTCGCAGTTCTGACGGCTCTGGGGAGGACAGTGACAGCAGCGTCCAGGGAGGGGCGCTAATGGCGGAGATTAAGCTCCTGGAGTCCCCAGTGTGCCTCCAAAACTTCCATCTTGGTGACGATCTACCAGAAGAGGCACCTGGGGCTCACAAAAAGGCAAAGAAGACCAAGCCAAAGCTGCAGGAGGCGGTAAGATACGTATATGCCCCCCTCCCTGTACCCCCTGAGTCGGCGGCAGGCTCAGCTCGCTGTATAAGCCCCGTTGCCCAGCCCGGGTTCTGCTGTAGATCCGGTGCAAAGGCGCGGGGAGATTACAGAGCGCGGTAGTGAGGCGCAGAGCTCCGTCTCTGCTTGTAGTAGCGGGGAAGCAGCAGGAGGTGCATCAGCCGAGAGGCTGGACAGTGAGGGCGGCCCGGCGGTGGGCGTTCCATCAGGCCACGATGCTGTGGTGCGCTCCTCAGTGGGAGGGGGGAGCAGCCCGGTGTTGGGGGCAGCTCCGGTAGCCTCGGCGCCTCTGAATGCTGTTGCCGCTGATCACTTAGTTGAGAAGCGGCGGCAGTGTGAGGGGGCAGTTGGGGCTGAGCGTTCCGGTCCTCCCACGAAAGTGCTATTTTGTGTTGGTGTCGCTGGTCCGGAAGATCCTGATGCTAAAGATCAGCGGCGCCTAACTGCAGCTAGAGATCAGCGGCACATTATACCAAATGCCAAACAGCGGAAATTACCGACCGATGATGTGGAGGGCACACATAAGACCGGGGGTGAGGTCGCCTCCAGTTCTATGGAGGTGACTGAGCCCCTTGTGCCTGATGCAGATGTCAAAAGGTCATCCACCATTGTTACTGGTCCAGCAGGAATGAATGTGGTGGTGGAGGTGAATGAGGATAATTCATTGTCTGGTGGTGTGGTTGCTGGTTTGGTGGAGGGTGAGATGGAGGTGGGTAATGGTGATACTGTTGGGGCTGACGTGGTCACTGGTCCGGTTGCCCCCCCGGGGGTGGCAACACCTGTCCGGAGTTATGCCAGTGTCACCTCCGGGGCAAATAGGGCATCCTCCTCGTCTCCGGGCTTTGGGGACGGCATGTTGCAACGGCGCCTTCTGGAGGCTCTAAAGAAGGGGGAGAGATCACTAATGGTAGAGGGTCGAGAGGTTGATCTATCCTTCTGGATAGAGAGGCATGGCCTCGGGGCCTTCCGAGAGCAAAAAGGGGGAGATACAGTGTGGTCCCTCCCAACAGCCGGGCCAGGCAGTGTGCGTAGGAATGTGGTCCGTCTTCGGTGGAGGGGCAGCGATGCATGTCCGCCAAGGTCTAAAGTTGTGGAGCTCCTGCTGAGGATGGGCTTCAAGGCGATTGACATCTACGCCTTGATACATCCCTATTCCACGCCTGAGTTTGATGTCAGCTTTGTTCGGCCGGAGGGGCTTGAGCTCTTCTGGGCGAATTATGAGTTGGCAAAAAATGAGCCCGGCTGGCAAGACTTTGCCGTTCAGGCAGTGTCCCGCCAAAACCAGATCAAGAAAGTGACCATGATGACTCGTAACGAGTCGCTTTCTTGCTATGACATCATGACGTGGCTTGGTCAGTATGGAGAGGTGGTGGAGATGCCAAAGAAAAACCGCGACGAGTTTGGTATCTGGTCAGGGGCCTGGACGTTTATGGTAAAACTTAAGCGTTCAGGTGGTACGGTTGCCCACATTCCATCGTCTGCCTTCCTGGGTAGGGATCGTATCCTGGTCTTCTACCAGGGGCAACCGAAGCTCTGTCACAGGTGCGGCGACCCCACACACTTCAGTGCAAACTGCACCGTGCAGAAATGCGCGTTGTGTGGGGGTGTCGGCCATCTTGCTGCCTCTTGTCTGGAGATTAGGTGCCACCTGTGTGATGAGTTAGGTCACCCATTCAGCCGTTGTCCTCGCTCCTTTGCTAATGCAGTCGAGACCCCGGTGGGAGTAAGCCGTGAGGCCGATTCTGCTGGGGAGGGGACTAGCAGGGGTGGGGGAGCTGAGGGGCCAGGGAAGAAAAGCAATAAAAAGACGCCTGCCCAGCTGAGGCGTCTAGACAAGCGCAGACAGGAGAGGGAGCGGGGCGAGCCCCTCGACTACCGGGGCAGCCCCTGTCCTGGATGCCAGTGTTGCTGCTGAGGCCCCGAGGGATGATGAGTTGGATGAGGAGGTCAGGAGGATCCACAGGGAGGAAACTGCCTCTGCTTCAGAATCCTCCCATTATGAAAGTATGGATGAGGATAATAAGCGGTGGCTAGAGAACAAGCGTAAGCTCGGCACCAAAAAGAAGAAAAAGAAGGGAGATAAAACATCTTCTCCCGCTCTGACCAAGGTACCTAAGGAAGGTAAAACCGACTCCCCTCTAGTTGGTCTTTCTAACCGGTTCCAAGCCCTTGATAACATCTCTTCCTCTGAGGAGGAGGCTGAGGGTGAGGTTCCGGCTTCAGCGGAGCTTACAGGGGGCGCCGAGTCTCCTTCTCCTGGGGATGCAAGGTCCTTGGGGGGAGGGACTGGCCCAGAGTCCGGAGACGAGGACGAAAAAAGAAGGAAAAATGTGGGAATGGACACCTCTGTGTCATTAAAGAGGGGGAAGGATTCCTCCTCTGAGGCAGAGGATAAGGGGAGTGGGAAGAAGAAAGCCATCTAACTGAATCACCAATGATGGCGGTACCCACTCCGTTGACGCTGGCGTCCATTAATGTCGCCAGCATTAAGTCAAACATGGCTAGATTTGCGGCCTTTGATTTTCTCAGCCGGGTTGAAGCTGACATTTTCTTTTTGCAGGAGACCAGGCTGCCAAATATGGCAGAGGTGTTTATAGCTAAGAGGGAGTGGAGACTCGGGCCCTCCTATTGGTCTCTTGCGGCCGAGCCGTATAGCGGAGTGGCGGTCCTTTTTACCGCACCGGTAGAATGCCGACGGGTTATTGAGTTAGAAATGGGGAGGTGCCTGATATTAGATGTCCTCATGAAGGGACAAGAGCTTCAGCTCATTAACATCTATGGTCCCCAATCTAAATGGGACCGGAAGTGTCTCTTTATGAGGATCAAGCCCTACCTTTTTACGAGTCGGCAGGTCGTCTTTGGAGGGGACTTCAACACTGTCACGAGGCCCCGGGATAGAGGAGGTTCCAGAGACAAGCTGACTTATGATAGCGACCCCCTTAATAGTATAGCTAGTGAGGCTCGCCTGGTAGATGTCCACATCCGGCACACCGCAGGCCACGAGGGGTTCACCTATCATAGAGGTAACTGTAGGTCCAGGATAGACAGGTTTTATTTAAAGGAGGAAGCCGTCTCTTCAGCAGTGTCTGTTGTTGAGGTGGAGTTCTCCGATCACTGTATGATTTTGTTTTCCCTGAATGTTACAGAGACCCCCCGGATGGGAAGAGGCTTTTGGAGGCTCAATTCGTCTCTCTTGGAAGAAGCGGAGATAAGACAGTCCTTTGAGGATTTTCTTCAGAGCCAGGTACCCTTACTGGACCTTTGTAGTAGTAAGTCAGAGTGGTGGGAGATGTTTAAGAAAAGGGTGGCGAGATTCTTCCGCCAGCTCTCGAGCCTCCGGAGCCTGGACAGGTACCGCCTGTATCAGGGCCTGAGGAGGAAACTCGAGCATCTTGTCTCAACTGGAGGTAGCCGTGAGGAGATCTCCAGAGTGAAATCTTTGCTAATGAGGTGTCAGTATGATAGACACGCATCTTTGGTTTTTGAGAGGGATTACGGGAAGTACCGCTCGCCCGACCCTTACAGAAACTGCAAGATGTCAGTGAATAGTAAAGTTGTTACAGGACTGGTTGACACTGCGGGTTCCCTGAAAAGATCCAGATCAGGGATCCTGGAGGTCGTCAGATCCTTCTACTCGCACCTCTTGGGGAAGAGGGATCTGGAATGGGATGAGATATCGGCTTTTCTGGCTGAAGCCGTCCCCGAACCAGGGGTAGACCCCTCTCTTGGCGTTTTGACAGAGATGATCAGGGAAGAGGAAGTTAAGTTGGCGATTGAAGGGCTTGCCCTGAAGAAATCTCCCGGTCCGGATGGCTTAACATCTGAATTCTATAAGACCTTTAAGGACGCCTTGGTTCCCCTCTTGACTGAGGTATTCAATGAGTGTCTTTCCTCGGGCACTCTGCCAAAGTCAATGAGGAGGTCTGCCCTGATCATCTTGTCAAAGGGTAAGGACCCATCTTGCATTGAGAATTGGCGTCCCATAGCGCTTCTCAATGCAGACAGGAAGGTTTTGGCAAAGGTGCTGTTTAATCGGCTGGTGAAATTTGCACCCCAGCTCTTTTCGGGGTCCCAGCATTGCTCTGTTCCGGGCCGCAGTACAATTAGTGCTGTACTCTGTGTCCGAGAGGCGGTGGAGCAGGGTAGGGCTGGCCACTGGAAGGAGTACATGCTGTCATTGGACCAGGCAAAAGCGTTTGATCGGGTTAATCATGAGTACCTCTGGTCTGTCCTTCTGAGGTATGGCCTGCCGGGGGGGTTCGTTGATTGGCTTAAGACCTTGTACTCTGGGGCAGAGAGCTTCCCGCTTGTGAACGGTTGGATTGGCAGCTCTTTTGAGGTTGGGTGTGGTGTTCGCCAGGGTTGTCCCTTGAGCCCGCTACTGTACGTGTTTGCGATTGACCCACTTCTTAGGAGGGTGGAGCGTGGACCGTTGGCTGGGATCGGGATGGACCGGGCAGCACCAGAAGCCACTCTGAGAGTGGTGGCGTATGCCGATGACGTCACCGTTTTTGTTTCCTCTGATGGGGAGGCAGAATGGCTGATGTCAGAGGTAAATCGCTACTCGGAGGCATCCGGGTCTAAGATTAACCGGGATAAGTGTGAGAGTCTCTGGCTGGGAGGAGGAGATCCTGGTTTTGATCTCCCGGACACCCTTCCAGAACCCAAAGTCTCTGCAAAAGTTCTTGGCATCGAATTTGGCCAGGGGGATTACCCCAAACAAAATTGGGACAGCAGGCTAGAGATCGCCACTCAGAAGGTGAACCAATGGAAGGGTTGGTCTTTGACCCTAAGGGAAAGGATAAACCTGATCAAAACTTACCTGCTCCCTTTGCTGATCTATCTGGGCAGTGTGTGCATCTTGCCAGAGCCTCTCTGGACTCGGGTCTACAGTTTGTTCTTTCAACTGTTATGGGGGAATAGACTGAACCTGGTCAAGAGGGAGGTTACTTACCGTACGAGGAGACTAGGAGGGTTGGGTATGGTCAACCCTGTGGTATTCCTTGTGAATACCTTCATTAAGATCAATATTGCAAACCTCTGGAAAGAGAGGGCTCCTCCGTGGGTATTCTCCTGTAAGGGATGGTTTCAGCCTTTCTTCCAGGAATGGGAGACAGGAGGGCAAGTGAAGGATCTCCGCACACCGCATGGACATCTCCCGGCTTACGCTACCGTGGTTCTGAAGGTAACTCGCCGGTGGGGTCTGGGAATGTGGGAGGTCAGGACTCTGCCAAGGAAGCTCCTTGACAAAAGGGTTCTGTTGACCCATTTTCAGAGGCCTCTGGCGCTCAGGGATTGCCCAAGTCGGGATCTTGGGGTGGGTCTGTATCTTTTGAATTCTATCAGGATCCCCTCGAAGGTTTGGGACTTGGCTTGGCGCTGCTTCCATGGGAAACTGTGTGTGAGGGACAATCTGAAGTGTAGGAGCTCTGAGGACAGGAACTGTCCTCGGGAGCATTGTGGTACCATGCTTGAAAGCATGGACCACTTCCTGCTTCGTTGTCCCTTTAACACAGAGGTGTACAACAGGGTGGGCACCTCCATTGGCTGGCCCCGGCTGGCTGGTCTCTCTTATGCGGAATGGGCCTATGGAGCATTCGGGGACCTGGGTGGTCGTGACCGTTGCACCTTATTTCTAGTTAGCACAGTGGTTAGGTATCACACGTGGAACGCACGGTGCTTAGTATCGACGCAGCGGAAAATCCTCCCAGTGGACGATGTGTTTAGGACCATACTCGGTGACCTGGTGAAGGTGCGTTCTCTGGAGTATGAGAGACTGGGTACACGGAGGGCCGCTCTCCTCTGGAGGGGCTTTTCTTTTAGTGTGCCCTAGTCTGGTCATCTCCTCTCCTGGTGGTGGGCTGCTGCTGACACCATAGATTTTTGTTTTATTGATCAGTAGACAGTGATGTAGGGCTGCAGGCACCGAACTTGGGCTTTGTCAGTTGTGGTTATTGTATTGTTTGTTTCTGTATATATTGTATATATGGGTTTGGGTGTAGGTGTTAGGTTGGGTGGAGGGAAAAGGGGGGAGGTGAGTTCATCTTGTGGGACACTGATTATTTGGGTGAAAAACTGGCACTGCCTGATCTGGCCTATGGACGCTGGACATGGACTGAGGCATGAGGCGCGGGACCAGCTCTCAGGTCAGTGCCGGGGAGGGACTGGTGGGCTCGAGTGTGGGGTGTTTTGTTTTGTCTTGTATATATTTGTATAGTTAGTATTTATTTTATTTTATTTATTTAAAAAAAAAAAAAAAAAAAGAATGTATATATTAGTATGTATATAATTTGTCGGTTATTGTTTATTATATTGTTATTATTTGTTTGGTAACCGGACCAGATGTCATGGTGTAGGTAGTTATTATTGTGTATATATGTATAATATGTGTGTGAGGAGAGAGAGCGGCTGGACCAGTTCATTACATTGTTTATTTTCTGGTTATTAATTTTGTTATGTTTCTGTTATTATTATTGTTATGTTTTTCATTTTTATAATAAAAGATCTACAGGATGTAACTGAGGATCAGTAATGTAATGTATGTACACAGTGACTGCACCAGCAGAATAGTGAGTGCAGCTCTGGAGTATAATACAGGATGTAACTCAGGATCAGTACAGGATCAGTAATGTAATGTATGTACACAGTGACTGCACCAGCAGAATAGTGAGTTCAGCTCTGGGATGTAACTCAGGATCAGTACAGGATCAGTAATGTAATGTATGTACACAGTGACTGCACCAGCAGAATAGTGAGTGCAGCTCTGGAGTATAATACAGGATGTAACTCAGGATCAGTACAAGATCAGTAATGTAATGTATGTACACAGTGACTGCACCAGCAGAATAGTGAGTGCAGCTCTGGAGTATAATACAGGATGCAACTCAGGATCAGTAATGTAATGTATGTACACAGTGACTGCACCAGCAGAATAGTGAGTGCAGCTCTGGAGTATAATACAGGATGTAACTCAGGATCAGTAATGTAATGTATGTGCACAGTGACTGCACCAGCAGAATAGTGAGTGCAGCTCTGGAGTATCATACAGGATGTAACTCAGGATCAGTACTGGAGAAGTAATGTAATGTATGCACATAGGAGCTTCACCAGCAGAATAGTGAGTTCAGCTCTGGGATGTAACTCAGGATCAGTACAGGATCAGTAATGTAATGTATGTACACAGTGACTGCACCAGCAGAATAGTGAGTGCAGCTCTGGAGTATAATACAGGATGTAACTCAGGATCAGTACAGGATCAGTAATGTAATGTATGTACACAGTGACTGCACCAGCAGAATAGTGAGTGCAGCTCTGGAGAAAAATACAGGATGTAACTCAGGATCAGTACAGGATCAGTAATATAATGTATGTACACAGTGACTGCACCAGCAGAATAGTGAGTGCAGCTCTGGAGTATAATACAGGATGCAACTCAGGATCAGTAATGTAATGTATGTACACAGTGAGTGCACCAGCAGAATAGTGAGTGCAGCTCTGAAGTATAATACAGGATGTAACTCAGGATCAGTAATGTAATGTATGTGCACAGTGACTGCACCAGCAGAATAGTGAGTGCAGCTCTGGAGTATCATACAGGATGTAACTCAGGATCAGTACTGGAGAAGTAATGTAATGTATGCACATAGGAGCTTCACCAGCAGAATAGTGAGTTCAGCTCTGGGATGTAACTCAGGATCAGTACGGGGTATCCTGTATTTACAAAACAATGCTTTTGTAAATTATATCTACAGTCAATGCTAATTGTGCACAGAAGTAGATCGACCTTTTAGGTGTTTGGATTTATAAGTTGGTGACATTAATCTTGGTACATTTGGTTTACTTGACTTTAGGAAAACTTGATAGGGTTTAAAAGGGAGAAATATAAAAGAAAGCTGTACACTCCCCTGTGATACGGTCCCAGTGTCTCGACCTTTCTTGGCTTTTTTCACACTGCACTTAGCTCTTACAATAAAGGATCCATAGATCCCTTCATCAGACGGAGACCTCCTTCAGTATTTTCTTCGATTCGTTGTAAAGCAGAAGGGAAAAGCGTAGTCTGAAAGGGAACTTATCTAAGGTAGCGCCAGGAGGGGTTGCTGAGGTCGTCTTTCTAGGTTTGGGTTATTAGCTGGATCATTTGTAAATGTATTTGAACATTATAATCTAATCCTCTGCGACCATCTGGTCCTCATCTAGAATGAAATCATTCAATTATAGATTCTTTATAGAAAAACAGCTGTGTCAGAGATTTCCCAACACTCAAAGGCCGGCTCACTGAATGAATGCGGCCATCAGATCCGTGACCTGGGCAACGCAGAGCCCCAGCTGGGTGCATTCATGCTCTTTCTTTGTTTGGAGGCTTCTTTCCCTTTAATTATATTAGGAAGCCTTGGTCAGTGCAGGGTAGGGCTGTGTTTCCAGTTGCTTCTGGTCGCCTGGGACACCTGGACACTGAGCAATCAATTGTGATCGCCAGGGAAAGTGCACTCTGGGTGTACAGTTTCCCTGCAGTGGCCACTACTGGTGAAATGTTGTATTACATGTAAAAGAATCTAAGAAGTAACGTTTCTCCTTGCGGAGAGCGACATTGCTAAGCACTTCAGGTGAGGAGACTTTTCAAGCCGCAATGCTCCTCTGGGAAATATGCAAATTGTCTCTTCAGAGAGGAAGAGGAACAAGAATTCTAGTGCCACCTATTGGAAGTAGCAATCCTAAAAGTCAATATTATTAATATTAATTAAGATAAAATCAAGTAAAAGAATGGAGCACAATGTAATAATACATGGAGGTGGTGGAGCTGCTCTTACACCATCTCCCCATTCTGGCTTGTACAGAGGGTCCTGAGAAGAGGACCCACCTCTCCTCTCTAGCAGGGTATATAGCCCAGGGTGAACTTGATAAACCCTGTAGGTCCGGGGTCCCCAATGAAATAACAGTGAAGCTTCTTTGTTGATCTCAGGCTCCGATGAAAAAAGCAACAAAGTTTCACCTCTGTTCTGATCATTTGTTCACAGACCTGCTGCTTTTAGTTTGCTTCTTCTTTTTTGCTTCTGTTAAAAGAAATGGAAACCCCACAAGAAAGTATGTACTTTGTAACTCCCACTGCATGTGGGCTGTCATGTGGAAGTCTGTTCCTCATACTATTCTTGTTCCTTAATAGGAGGAGCAGCTCCGGAGCACAAGACGCTGCTCAAAAAAGCAAAGCAGAGTGCACACAGAGAAGAGGAACATAAAAACAGCTCATTTTAATAATTGGGTGGAGATATACAGCTATTGTCTTCCTCTTCTGAAATTTCCTTCTCCTTATTATGTAATATGAGGTTTCTCTGACGTGTCAAAAGTTCAGAATTTTTTTGTTTTCTGTATATTTGTTCAGTAATTTATTCCATTTCAGGTTTTGTAAAGCATCACACAGCCCCAGAGGATGCCAGTGGATTCCCCAGAGGCACAGCCTCTCTTAAAGGGGATCTTTCACTGGATTTTTTTCATTTAAACTGAGTACCTCCTCCAATTTGTGCCTCTCTACTGATTCTGGAACAGTTTTTCTTTTTACTCTGTGCCCATCTTTTCCAAAGTTATGCCCCCCAGAAATAAAGATGCAAATGTTCCCTTCAACTAACTTGGCGTGTACTACAGAACTTGTCTGTGGGCGGCGTAGATGTATTTTGATTGGTCAGTGTCAGGCTATGTGCCCACGTTGCATTTATGAAGCAGAAAATTTCTGCTGCATAAATGCAAGTCCTCTCCCGGAAAAACGCATGCGGAATTCCGCACGCGTTTATCGCGCATTTTTCGCGCGTTTATCACGCGTTTTCCACATGCGGAATTGCCTTGCGTTTTTTATGCATTGGACAAAGGCAATTCTGCTTGCGGAAACGCAAAATTAAATGTCATGCTGCGGATTTTTGAACGCAGCATAAACGCTGCGGAAAAATCCGCAGCATGTGCATAGAACTTGCGGAATCACATTGGGGACCATGGGGTGCGGGTTACCAAGCGTTTTACAAGCGTTTCCACTGCGGAAATTCCGCATCAAAAATGCTTGAAAAACGCTACGTGGGCACACAGCCTCAGAGGAGAAAAAAGGCAACACCCATAAAGAAGTTCTGTGGTACACGCCCAGTTAGTCGAAGGGAAAATCTGCATCTTTATTTCCAGGGAGCATAACATTGGAACGGAGGGGCACGGAAGAAAAAGAAACACTGTTCCAGAATCAGTAAAATAGCAGCAATTGGATAAGGCCTCAGTATAAAATTTAAAAAAAAATGATGTAAAAGGGCCTATTTAATTCTGACTATTAGTATTTTGTCTGGGTATATGAAGCCCTATAACCTACATATATACTGTGTGATGAGGTGTCTAAAGTAGATTACCCTATTAAAGGGGTTGTCCAATTCAGAAAACCTCTTTTTACATAATGTATTAGGAAGTTCTGATCTCCTAACATGATAAGGAATGAATCTTTAAGACGCATTCTGTCCTGTATCTATCTATCTATCTATCTATCTATCTATCTATCTATCTATCTATCTATCTATCTATCTATCTATCTATCTATCTATCTATCCATTTATTGTCTATCTATCTATCCATTTATTGTCTATCTATCTATTATCTATATCTATATATCCATCTATTTATCTATCATCTACCTATCTATCTATCTATCTATCTATCCATTTATTGTCTATCTATCTATCTACCTATCTATCTATCTATCTATCCATTTATTGTCTATCTATCTATCTATCCATTTATTGTCTATCTATCTATCTATCCATTTATTGTCTATCTATCTATTATCTATATCTATATATCCATCTATTTATCTATCATCTACCTATCTATCCACCCATATATTATCTATCTATTATCTATCCATCTAGGTCCTCTTCCCTCTATCAGTCTATCATTGTTTGTCGTTTACTGTAAGTGATATCTGTATTTTGTATGTAACCCCTTCTCATGTACAGCACCATGGAATCAATGGCGCTATATAAAGAAATAATAATTATCTATCTATCTAATATCTATCTATCTTTGTATCTTTCTCATATCTCTCTAACTGCAAAAAGCAGAAACAGGCAGCACTTCCAAATAGTGAAAATAATGGTGATTAATTCTGTGCCCGAATATACAACATTTTGGCTCCAAGACCGAGTCTATCTCTCTATCTTAAAAACAAAGGAAGCCAGCCCTCCAACGCAATTTGAAACAAAAAAACAAAAATGAAGACTTTCTTGGCACAGTGGGATGTTTCAGTCCATGTGGTTTGGACTACTTTCAAGAATTGAGAAAACTATAGAGTGAAATGTTGCAATAGGTTGATAAACAGTGTCAAATAAAATCACTTTGGAGCGCGGCCCTCTTCTGTTCTGGGGGGGGGGGGGATATTTATACAAGTAAGGATTTTGGAGCCTGGAACCTTAGCCTTGTGCTCATATCTTTAATACACAGTGCTGTTCTACTTTATATCTATCTTTTATCTATCTATCTATCTATCTATCTATCTATCTATCTATCTATCTATCTATCTATTATCTATCTATTATCTATCTATCTATCTATTATCTATCTATTATCTATCTATCTATCCATCATCTATCTATTATCTATTATCTAATATCTATCTATTATCTATCTATTATCTAATATCTATCTATTTATTATCTATTATCTATCTAGCTATTATCTATCTATTATCTATCTATCTATTTATTATCTATTATCTATCTAGCTATTATCTATCTATTATCTATCTATCATCTATCTATCTATTTATTATCTATCATCTATTTATCTATTATCTATCTATCCTATGTCATCTGCATTTTCCGCTTGCGATATGATGAATGCAGCCCCTGGGATCATTTATCTCATGGTCACTTCAGCTGATTTTGCATGGGACTGCTGCAGCCAGCCAGGCCTTTCCCAATAGTATTACATAACGTTCAATCAGATAAACAGACATCCGTGTAATACAAGGATTTCTTGGGTCCTCCAGTGCAGGAGCCGCTTTCACAGACAAGGTTCTTGGTGGTGATGTCTACATCGGACATGGACACGGATTCTCTTTATGATCCCTTTGAGCACCCATCGCTGCTGATGGTCATATTGGACGAGATCCCGCTGGTCATCCCCTTGCACATTGATGATCGCCTTGCTCCTCCGGTTGCAGGGGTATATGGGTTAGAAGGGGTTGAGGTTAATAGGGAGCATATGATAAATGAGAGGTTATTTTCTTCAGCCTTTCCCCCCTGTGTTTAATCTGATTTACTTGTCAACTGTCCCTAAATCTGCAGTTTCGAGTTCTGTTGGGCAAATGTGTAAAAATGAAAATCCCGTTTCCTCCATTTCTTTCCTGTATCTTGAGCAGCTGTCACTGTTTTCTGCTGCAAGAGGTACGACGTGAGTCATTGGCAGCGCCGTCATCACCGGCTCACGGTTGCGTAGATACAGAGCACCTTACAATAAGGATAAGAAGATACTATTGTCCCCAATGCCATGCAGCGTCTGGAGAGCCCAATGTAACGGACCCACTCCCCATGTAACTAGATAGCGGGATAACCCCGACCCCACCGTGATGCCGCCATCTGTAGCTTTTTACTTGCTGTCGTTGCCAAAAATCTGTTCTGTTTTTCTGCGACTTCCTATCACCTCCGCTTAGTTTATTTTATTTTTTTTGAGAAAGTAATAGCCATCCACACACTATATATGACAGATTGAAAAACAAAAACTGTTCCGAAACATCCTCTTATGGGGTCCGAACTTCTTGAGTTGCATCATCCTACCACCCTCCATGGCCGATACCAATGGCTCCATTCATTGTCTGCGGGACCACCAGAGACAGCCGAACACAGCGCTCTATTCCAAACAGGCATTTCAGAGCCCCCGTTTTTTACAACATTGGTGGTCAGACCCCCACCGTGTCACACGTTTTCACTTATCCTGACAATAAACGGACCTTATTTGTGGCGTTTGAGGAACAATATCCATTCCTCCATCTTTTTCTCCATGTGACAGTGATTCCCGCTGGGTCCGTGGCAGCAGAGCTTCACCACTTTTATCCCGTAGGTCTGATGTTCTTCATAACTCCATGCTGCCCGTAATATTGCATTAGAGGGTCCTAACGATGGAGCGCTCGCCCCTATATGCCCTTCCACCATACACGGGTTAGACTGCACTGGTGGCCATTTTTCTAAGCAACAGGTATATAGTTGGGGTCTCTGGGGAGTAGTGTAGTTGGGGTCTCTGGTGTGGGTTATAATGAAGTTGGGGTCTCTGGGGTGGGGTGTAGTGTAGTTGGGGTCTCTGGGGTGGGTTGTCGTTGAGGTTTCTGGGGTGGGGTGTAGTTTTGTTGGGGTCTCTGGGGTGGGGTACAGTGTAGATGGGGACTCTGGGGTGGGGTAGAATGTAGTTGGGGTCTCTGGGTTGGAGTAGAGTGTAGTTAGGGTCTCTGGGGTGGGGTGTAGTTGCGGTCTCTGGGGGTGGGGTGTAGTGTCGTTCGGGTATTTGGGGTGGGGTGTAGTGTGGTTGGGGTCTCTGGGGTGGGGTACAATGTAGTTGGGGTCTCTGGGGTGGAGTAGAGTGTAGTTGGGGTCTCTGGGATGGGGTGTAGTTGGGGTCTCTGGGGGTGGGGTGTAGTGTCATTTGGGTATTTGGGGTGGGGTGTAGTGTGGTTGGGGTCTCTGGGGTGGGGTACAGTGTAGATGGAGTCTCTGGGGTGGGGTGTAATGTAGTTGGAGTTTCTGGGGTGGGGTGTAATGTAGTTGGAGTTTCTGGGGTAGAGTGGGGTGTAGTTGGGGTCTCTGGGGTGGAGTAGGGTGTAGTTGGGGTCTCTTGGATGGGGTGTTGTGTTGGGGGTCTCTGGGGTGGGGTTTAGTGTCGTTGAGGTCTCTGGGGTGGGGTGTAGTTACGGTCTCCGGGGTGTGATGTAGTGTAGTTGGTGTCTCTGGGGTGTAGTGTAGTTGGGGTCTCTGGTGTGGGTTATAATGTAGTTGGGGTCTCTGGGGTGGGGTGTAGTGTAATTGGGGTCTCTGGGGTGGGTTGTCGTTGAGGTTTCTGGGGTGGGGTGTAGTTTTGTTGGGGTCTCTGGGGTGGGGTACAGTGTAGATGGGGACTCTGGGGTGGGGTAGAATGTAGTTGGGGTCTCTGGGGTGGAGTAGAGTGTAGTTGGGGTCTCTGGGGTGGGGTGTAGTTGGGGTCTCTGGGGTGGGGTGTAGTGTCGTTTGGGTATTTGGGGTGGGGTGTAGTGTGGTTGGGGTCTCTGGGGTGGGGTACAGTGTAGATGGAGTCTCTGGGGTGGGGTGTAATGTAGTTGGAGTCTCTGGGGTGGAGTGGGGTGTAGTTGGGGTCTCTGGGGTGGAGTGGGGTGTAGTTGGGGTCTCTTGGATGGGGTGTTGTGTTGGGGGTCTCTGGGGTGGGGTGTAGTGTCGTTGAGGTCTCTGGGGTGGGGTGTAATGTAGTTGGGGTCTCTGGGGTGGCTTGTCGTTGAGATTTCTGGGGTGGGGTGTAGTTTTGGTGGGGTACAGTGTAGATGGGGACTCTGGGGTGGGGTAGAATGTAGTTGGGGTCTCTGGGGTGGAGTAGAGTGTAGTTAGGGTCTCTGGGGTGGGGTGTAGTTGGGGTCTCTGGGGGTGGGGTGTAGTGTCGTTCGGGTATTTGGGGTGGGGTGTAGTGTGGTTGGGGTCTTTGGGGTGGGGTACAGTGTAGATGGAGTCTCTGGGGTGGCGTGTAATGTAGTTGGAGTCTCTGGGGAGTAGTTGGGGTCTCTGGGGTGGAGTGGGGTGTAGTTGGGGTCTCTTGGCTGGGGTGTTGTGTTGGCGGTCTCTGGGGTGGGGTGTAGTGTTGTTGAGGTCTCTGAGATGGGGTGTAGTTGTGGTCTCCGGGGTGTGATGTAGTGTAGTTGGGGTCTCTGGGGTGTAGTGTAGTTGGGGTCTCTGGTGTGGGTTATAATGAAGTTTGGGTCTCTGGGGTGGGGTGTAGTGTAGTTGGGGTCTTTGGGATGGGTTGTCGTTGAGGTTTCTGGGGTGGGGTGTAGTTTTGTTGGGGTCTCTGGGGTGGGGTACAGTGTAGATGGGGACTCTGGGGTGGGGTAGAATGTAGTTGGGGTCTCTGGGGTAGAGTAGAGTGTAGTTAGGGTCTCTGGGGTGAGGTGTAGTTGGGGTCTCTGGGGGTGGGGTGTAGTGTCATTCGGGTATTTGGGGTGGGGTGTAGTGTGGTTGGGGTCTCTGGGGTGGGGTACAGTGTAGATGGAGTCTCTGGGGTGGGGTGTAATGTAGTTGGAGTCTCTGGAGTGGGGTGTAGTTGGGGTCTCTGGGGTGGAGTGGGATGTAGTTGGGGTCTCTTGGCTGGGGTGTTGTGTTGGGGTCTCTGGGGTGGGGTGTAGTGTCGTTGAAGTCTCTGGGGTGGGGTGTAGTTGGAGTCTCTGGGGTGTGATGTAGTGTAGTTGGGTTCTCTGGTGTGGGTTATAATGTAGTTGGGGTCTGTGGAGTGGGGTGTAATGTAGTTGGGGTTTCTGCTGTGGGGTGTAGTGTAGTTGGGATATCTGGGGTGGAGTGTAGTTGGGGTCTCTGGGGTGGGGTGTCATTGGGGTCTCTGGGGTGGGGTGTAGTGTCATTGGGGTCTGTGAAATGGGGTGTAGTGTCGTTGGGGTCCCTGGTTTGGGGTGTAGTGTAGATTGGGTCTCTGGGGTGGGGTACAGTGTAGATGGGGTCTCTGGGGTGGGGTACAATGTAGACCGGGTCTCTGGGGTGGGGTTCAGTGTAGTTGGGGCTTCTGTGGTGGGGTGTAGTGTAGTTGGGGTCTCTGGGGAGGGGTGTAGGGTAGTTGGGGTCTCTGGGGAGGGGTGTAGTGTAGTTGGGGTCTCTGGGATGGGGTGTAGTGTAGTTTGTGGTCTCTGGGGTGGGGTGTAGTGTAGTTGGGGTCTCTGGGTGGGGTGTAGTGTAGATGTGGTCTCTGGGTTGGGGTGGAATGTCTTTGGGGTCTCTGGGGTGGAGTGTAGTTGCGGTCTTTGTTTGGGGTGGAGTGTAGTTGGGGTCTCTGGGGTGGAGTGTAGTTGGGGTCTCTGGGGTGGAGTGTAGAGGGTCTCTGGGGTGGAGTGTAGTTGGGGTCTCTGGGGGTGGGGTGTAGTGTCGCTCGGGTATTTGGGGTGTAGTGTGGTTGGGGTCTCTGGGGTGGGGTGTAATGTAGCTGGAGTCTCGGGGGTGTAGTTGGGGTCTCTGGGGTGGAGTGGGGTGTAGTTGGAGTCTCTTGGCTGGGGTGTTGGTTTCTCTGGGGTGGGATGTAGTGTCGTTGAGGTCTCTGGGGTGGGGTGTAGTTGGGGTCTCTGGGGTGTGATGTAGTGTAGTTGGGGTCTCTGGGGTGTAGCGTAGTTGGGGTCTCTGGTGTGGGTTATAATGTAGTTGGGGTCTCTGCTGTGGAGTGTAGTGTAGTTGGGATATCTGGGGTGGAGTGTAGTTGGGGTCTCTGGGGTGGGGTGTCGTTGGGGTCTCTGGGGTGGGGTGTAGTGTCATTGGGGTCTGTGAAATGGGGTGTAGTGTAGATGGGGTCCCTGGTTTGGGGTGTAGTGTAGATGGGGTCTCTGGGGTGGGGTACAGTGTAGATGGGGTCTCTGGGGTGGGGTACATTGTAGACCGGGTCTCTGGGGTGGGGTACAGTGTAGTTGGGGTTTCTGTGGTGGGGTGTAGTGTAGTTGGGGTCTCTGGGGAGGGGTGTAGTGTTGTTGGGGTCTCTGGGGAGGGGTGTAGTGTAGTTGGGGTCTCTGGGGTGGGGTGTAGTGTAGATGGGGTCTCTGGGGTGGGGTGTAGTGTAGATGGGGTCTCTGGGGTGTAGTGTAGATGGGGTCTCTGGGGTGGGGGGTAGTGTCCTTGGGGTCGTTGGGGTCTCTGGAGTGGAGTGTAGTTGGGGTCTCTGGGGTGGAGTGTAGTTGGGGTCTCTGGGGTGGAGTGTAGGGGGTCTCTGGGGTGGAGTGTAGTTGGGGTCTCTGGGGTGGGGTGCAGTGTAGTTGAGGTCTCTGGGGTGGTGTGTCATTGAGGTTTCTGGGGTAGGGTGTAGTGTAGTTGGGGTCTCTGAGGTGGGGTGTAGTGTCCTTGGGGTCTGTGGGGTGTAGGGTCGTTGGGGTCTCTGGAGCGGAGTGTAGTTGGGGTCTCTGGGGTGGAATGTAGTTGGGGTCTCTGGGGTGGAGTGTAGTTGGGGTCTCTGGGGTGGAATGTAGTTGGGGTCTCTGGGGTGGAGTGTAGTTGGGGTCTCTGGGGTGGAGTGTAGTTGGGGTCTCTGGGGTGGAGTGTAGTTGGGGTCTCTGGGGTGGAGTGTAGTTGGGGTCTCTGGGGTGGAGTGTAGTTGGGGTCTCTGGGGTGGAGTGTCGTTGGGGTCTCTGGGGTGGAGTGTCGTTGGGGTCTCTGGGGTGGAGTGTAGTTGCGGTCTTTGTTTGGGGTGGAGTGTAGTTGGGGTCTCTGGGGTGGAGTGTAGTTGGGGTCTCTGGGGTGGAGTGTAGGGGGTCTCTGGGGTGGAGTGTAGTTGGGGTCTCTGGGGGTGGGGTGTAGTGTCGCTCGGGTATTTGGGGTGTAGTGTGGTTGGGGTCTCTGGGGTGGGGTACAGTGTAGATGGAGTCTCTGGGGTGGGGTGTAATGTAGCTGGAGTCTCGGGGGTGTAGTTGGGGTCTCTGGGGTGGAGTGGGGTGTAGTTGGGGTCTCTTGGCTGGGGTGTTGGGGTCTCTGGGGTGGGGTGTAGTGTCGTTGAGGTCTCTGGGGTGGGGTGTAGTTGGGGTCTCTGGGGTGTGATGTAGTGTAGTTGGGGTGTAGTGTAGTTGGGGTCTCTGGTGTGGGTTATAATGTAGTTGGGGTCTCTGCTGTGGAGTGTAGTGTAGTTGGGATATCTGGGGTGGAGTGTAGTTGGGGTCTCTGGGGTGGGGTGTCGTTGGGGTCTCTGGGGTGGGGTATAGTGTCATTGGGGTCTGTGAAATGGGGTGTAGTGTAGATGGGGTCCCTGGTTTGGGGTGTAGTGTAGATGGGGTCTCTGGGGTGGGGTACAGTGTAGATTGGGTCTCTGGGGTGGGGTACATTGTAGACCGGGTCTCTAGGGTGGGGTACAGTGTAGTTGGGGTTTCTGTGGTGGGGTGTAGTGTAGTTGGGGTCTCTGGGGAGGGGTGTAGTGTAGTTGGGGTCTCTGGGGAGGGGTGTAGTGTAGTTGGGGTCTCTGGGGTGGGTGTAGTGTAGTTTGTGGTCTCTGTGGTGGGGTGTAGTGTAGATGGGGTCTATGGGGTGGGGTGTAGTGTAGATGGGGTCTCTGGGGTGGGGTGTAGTGTAGATGGGGTCTCTGAGGTGTAGTGTAGATGGGGTCTCTGGGGTGGGGGGTAGTGTCCTTGGGGTCGTTGGGGTCTCTGGAGTGGAGTGTAGTTGGGGTCTCTGGGGTGGAGTGTAGTTGGGGTCTCTGGGGTGGAGTGTAGGGGGTCTCTGGGGTGGAGTGTAGTTGGGGTCTCTGGGGTGGGGTGCAGTGTAGTTGAGGTCTCTGGGGTGGTGTGTCATTGAGGTTTCTGGGGTAGGGTGTAGTGTAGATGGGGTCTCTGGGGTGGGGTGTAGTGTAGTTGGGGTCTCTGAGGTGGGGTGTAGTGTCCTTGGGGTCTGTGGGGTGTAGGGTCGTTGGGGTCTCTGGAGCGGAGTGTAGTTGGGGTCTCTGGGGTGGAGTGTAGTTGGAGTCCCTGGGGTGGAGTGTAGTTGGGGTCTCTGGGGTGGAGTGTAGTTGGGGTCTCTGGGGTGGGGTGCAGTGTAGTTGAGGTCTCTGGGGTGGGGTGTCGTTGAGGTTTCTGGGTTGGGTGTAGTGTAGATGGGGTCTCTGAGGTGAGGTGTAGTGTCCTTGGGGTCGTTGGGGTCTCTGGAGTGGAGTGTCGTTGGGGTCTCTGGGGTGGAGTGTCGTTGGGGTCTCTGGGGTGGAGTGTCGTTGGGGTCTCTGGGGTGGAGTGTCGTTGGGGTCTCTGGGGTGGAGTGTCGTTGGGGTCTCTGGGGTGGAGTGTAGTTGAGGTCTCTGGGGTGGAGTGTAGTTGGGGTCTCTGGGGTGGAGTGTAGTTGGGGTCTCTGGGGTGGGGTGCAGTGTAATTGAGATCTCTGGGGTGGGGTGTCGTTGAGGTTTCTGGGTTGGGGTGTAGTGTAGATGGGGTCTCTGGGGTGGTGTGTAGTGTAGTTGGGGTCTCTGAGGTGGGGTGTAGTGTCCTTGGGGTCGTTGGGGTCTCTGGAGTGGAGTGTCGTTGGGGTCTCTGGAGTGGAGTGTCGGGGTCTCTGGGGTGGAGTGTCATTGGGGTCTCTGGGGTGGAGTGTAGTTGGCGTCTCTGGGGTGGAGTGTGGTTGAGGTCTCTAGGGTGGGGTGTCATTGAGGTTTCTGGGGTGGGGTGTAGAGTAGATGGGGTCTCTGGGGTGGGGGGTAGTGTAGTTGGGGTCTCTGAGGTGGGGTGTAGTGTCCTTGGGGTCTGTGGGTTGTAGTGTAGTTGGGGTCTCTGGGGTGGGGTACAGTGTAATTGAGGTCTCTGGGGTGGGGTGTCGTTGAGGTTTCTGGGGTGGGGTGTAGTGTAGTTGGGGTCTCTGAGGTGGCGTGTAGTGTCCTTGGGGTCGTTGGGGTCTGTGGGGTGTAGTGTCGTTGGGGTCTCTGGAGTGGAGTGTCGTTGGGGTCTCTGGAGTGGAGTGTCGTTGGGGTCTCTGGAGTGGACTGTCGTTGGGGTCTCTGGGGTGGAGTGTAGTTGGGGTCTCTGAGGTGGAGTGTAGTTGGCGTCTCTGGGGTGGAGTGTAGTTGAGGTCTCTAGGGTGGGGTGTCATTGAGGTTTCTGGGGTGGGGTGTAGAGTAGATGGGGTCTCTGGGGTGGGGGGTAGTGTAGTTGGAGTCTCTGAGGTGGGGTGTAGTGTCCTTGGGGTCGTTGGGGTCTGTGGGTTGTAGTGTAGATGGGGTCTCTGGAGTGGGGTACAGTGTAGTTGGGGTCTCTAGGGTGGGGTGTAGTTGGGGTCTCTGGGGTGGGGTGTAGTTGGGGTCTCTGGGGTGGGGTGTAGTTGGGTCTCTGGGGTAAGGTGTAGTGTCTTCGGGTTCTCTGGGGTGGGATGTAGTGTAGTTGGGGTCTCTGGGGTGGGGAACAGTGTAGTTGGGGTCTCTGGTGTGAGGAGCAGTGTAGTTGGGGTCTCTGGGGTGGGGTGTAGTTTTGCTGGGGTCTCTGGGGTGGGTTGTATTGTACATGGGGTCTCTTGGGTGTGGTACAGTGTACATGGGGTCTCTGGGGTGGGGTACAGTGTAGTTGGGGTCTCTGGGGTGGAGTGTAGCTGGGGTCTCTGGGATGGGGTGTAGTTGGGGTCTCTGGGGGTGGGGTGTAGTGTCTTTGGGGTGGGGTGTTTTGTCGTTGGGGTCTCTGGGGTGGGGTGTAGTTGGGGTGTCTGGGTGGGGTGTAGTTGGGGTCTCTTGGCTGGGGTGTATTGTCGTTGAGGTTTCTGGGGTGGAGTGTAGGTGGGGTCTCTGGGGTGGGGTGCAGTGTAGTTGGAGTCTCTGGGATGGGGTGCAGTGTAGTTGGGGTCTCTGGGGTGGGGTGCAGTGTAGTTGGGGTCTCTGGAGTGGGGCGTAGTGTAGTTGGGGTCTCTGGGGTCGAGTGGAGTGTAGTTGGGGTCTCTGGGGTGGAGTCGGGTGGAGTGTAATTGAGGTCTCTGGGGTGGGGTGTAGTATCATTGGGGTCTCTGGGGAGGGGTGTAGCGTTGTTTGGGTCTTTGGGGTGGGGTGTAGTGTAGATGGGGTCTCTGGGGTGGGGTACAGTGTAGATGGCGTCTCTGGGGTGGGGAACAGTGTAATTGGGGTTGCTGGGGTGGGATGTAGTGTCGTTGGGGTCTTTGGAGTGGGGTGTAGTGTTGAGGTCTCTGGGGTGGGGTACAGTGTACATGGTGTCTCTGGGGTAAGGTGTATTGTAGTTGGGGTCTGTGGGGTGTAGTTGGGGTCTCTGGGGTGTAGTGTAGTTGAGGTCTCTGGGGTGGGTTATAATGAAGATGGTGTCTCTGGGGTGGGGCGTAGTGTAGTTGGGGTCTCTGGGGTCAAGTGGAGTGTAGTTGGGGTCTCTGGGTTGGAGTGTGGTGTAGTGTAGTTGGGGTCTCTGCTCTTCGGTGGGGTGTACTGTAATTGAGGTCTCTTGGGTAGGGTGTAGTTGGGGTCTGTGGGGTGTCGTTGGGGGTCTGTGGGGTGTCGTTGGGGTTCTCTGGGTTGGGGTGTAGTGTAGTTGGGGTCTCTGGGGTGGGGTGTAGTTGGGGTCTCTGGGCTGAGGTGTAGTGTAGTGTAGTTGGGGTCTCTGGGGTAGGGTCTAGTTGGGGTCTGTGGGGTGGGGTGTCGTTGGGGGTCTCTGGGGTGGGGTGTTGTTGGGGTCTCTGGGGTGGGGTGTAGTGTCGTTGGGGTCTCTGGGGTGGGGTGTAGTGTCGATGGGGGTCTCTGGGGTGTAGTGTAGATGGGGTCTCTGTGGTGTGGTACAGTGTAGTTGGAGTTTCTGGGGTGGGATGTAGTGTCGTTGGGGTCTTTTTGGGGTGGGGTGTAGTGTCGTTGGGGTCTCTGGGGTGGGGTGTTGTTGGGGTCTCTGGGGTGGGGTGTTGTTGGGGTCTGTGGGGTGGGATGTTGTGTAGTTGGGGTCTCTGGGGTGGGGTACAGTGTAGATGGGGTCTCTGGGGTGAGGTACAGTGTAGTTGGAGTTTCTGGGGTGGGATGTAGTGTCATTGGGGTCTTTTTGGGGTGGGGTGTAGTGTTGGGGTCTCTGGGGTGGGGTACAGTGTACATGGGGTCTCTGGGGTGGGGTACAGTGTACATGGGGTCTCTGGGGTAGGGTGTAATGTAGTTGGGGTCTCTGGGGTGTAGTGTAGTTGAGGTCTCTGGGGTGGGTTATAATGAAGTTGGGGTCTCTGGGGTGGGGTGTATTGTAGTTGGGGTCGAGTGGAGTGTAGTTGGGGTCTCTGTGGTGAAATGTGGTGTAGTGTAGTTGGGGTCTCTGCTCTGGGGTGTAGTGTAATTGCGGTCTCTTGGGTAGAGTGTAGTTGGGGTCTCTGGGGTGGGGTGTCATTGGGGTCTCTGGGGTGGGGTGTCGTTGGGGTCTCTGGGGTGGAGTGTAGTGTCGTTGGGGTCTCTGGGCTGAGGTGTAGTGTTTTTGAGGTCTCTGGATTGGGGTGTAGTTGGGGTCTCTGATGTGAAGTGTAGTGTAGTTGGGGTCTCTGGGGTGGGGTGCAGTGTAGTTGAGGTCTCTGGGGTGGTGTGTCATTGAGGTTTCTGGGGTAGGGTGTAGTGTAGATGGGGTCTCTGGGGTGGGGTGTAGTGTAGTTGGGGTCTCTGAGGTGGGGTGTAGTGTCCTTGGGGTCTGTGGGGTGTAGGGTCGTTGGGGTCTCTGGAGCGGAGTGTAGTTGGGGTCTCTGGGGTGGAGTGTAGTTGGAGTCCCTGGGGTGGAGTGTAGTTGGGGTCTCTGGGGTGGAGTGTAGTTGGGGTCTCTGGGGTGGAGTGTAGTTGGGGTCTCTGGGGTGGGGTGCAGTGTAGTTGAGGTCTCTGGGGTGGGGTGTCGTTGAGGTTTCTGGGTTGGGTGTAGTGTAGATGGGGTCTCTGAGGTGAGGTGTAGTGTCCTTGGGGTCGTTGGGGTCTCTGGAGTGGAGTGTCGTTGGGGTCTCTGGGGTGGAGTGTCGTTGGGGTCTCTGGGGTGGAGTGTCGTTGGGGTCTCTGGGGTGGAGTGTCGTTGGGGTCTCTGGGGTGGAGTGTCGTTGGGGTCTCTGGGGTGGAGTGTAGTTGAGGTCTCTGGGGTGGAGTGTAGTTGGGGTCTCTGGGGTGGAGTGTAGTTGGGGTCTCTGGGGTGGGGTGCAGTGTAATTGAGATCTCTGGGGTGGGGTGTCGTTGAGGTTTCTGGGTTGGGGTGTAGTGTAGATGGGGTCTCTGGGGTGGTGTGTAGTGTAGTTGGGGTCTCTGAGGTGGGGTGTAGTGTCCTTGGGGTCGTTGGGGTCTCTGGAGTGGAGTGTCGTTGGGGTCTCTGGAGTGGAGTGTCGGGGTCTCTGGGGTGGAGTGTCATTGGGGTCTCTGGGGTGGAGTGTAGTTGGCGTCTCTGGGGTGGAGTGTGGTTGAGGTCTCTAGGGTGGGGTGTCATTGAGGTTTCTGGGGTGGGGTGTAGAGTAGATGGGGTCTCTGGGGTGGGGGGTAGTGTAGTTGGGGTCTCTGAGGTGGGGTGTAGTGTCCTTGGGGTCTGTGGGTTGTAGTGTAGTTGGGGTCTCTGGGGTGGGGTACAGTGTAATTGAGGTCTCTGGGGTGGGGTGTCGTTGAGGTTTCTGGGGTGGGGTGTAGTGTAGTTGGGGTCTCTGAGGTGGCGTGTAGTGTCCTTGGGGTCGTTGGGGTCTGTGGGGTGTAGTGTCGTTGGGGTCTCTGGAGTGGAGTGTCGTTGGGGTCTCTGGAGTGGAGTGTCGTTGGGGTCTCTGGAGTGGACTGTCGTTGGGGTCTCTGGGGTGGAGTGTAGTTGGGGTCTCTGAGGTGGAGTGTAGTTGGCGTCTCTGGGGTGGAGTGTAGTTGAGGTCTCTAGGGTGGGGTGTCATTGAGGTTTCTGGGGTGGGGTGTAGAGTAGATGGGGTCTGTGGGGTGGGGGGTAGTGTAGTTGGAGTCTCTGAGGTGGGGTGTAGTGTCCTTGGGGTCGTTGGGGTCTGTGGGTTGTAGTGTAGATGGGGTCTCTGGAGTGGGGTACAGTGTAGTTGGGGTCTCTAGGGTGGGGTGTAGTTGGGGTCTCTGGGGTGGGGTGTAGTTGGGGTCTCTGGGGTGGGGTGTAGTTGGGTCTCTGGGGTAAGGTGTAGTGTCTTCGGGTTCTCTGGGGTGGGATGTAGTGTAGTTGGGGTCTCTGGGGTGGGGAACAGTGTAGTTGGGGTCTCTGGTGTGAGGAGCAGTGTAGTTGGGGTCTCTGGGGTGGGGTGTAGTTTTGCTGGGGTCTCTGGGGTGGGTTGTATTGTACATGGGGTCTCTTGGGTGTGGTACAGTGTACATGGGGTCTCTGGGGTGGGGTACAGTGTAGTTGGGGTCTCTGGGGTGGAGTGTAGCTGGGGTCTCTGGGATGGGGTGTAGTTGGGGTCTCTGGGGGTGGGGTGTAGTGTCTTTGGGGTGGGGTGTTTTGTCGTTGGGGTCTCTGGGGTGGGGTGTAGTTGGGGTGTCTGGGTGGGGTGTAGTTGGGGTCTCTTGGCTGGGGTGTATTGTCGTTGAGGTTTCTGGGGTGGAGTGTAGGTGGGGTCTCTGGGGTGGGGTGCAGTGTAGTTGGAGTCTCTGGGATGGGGTGCAGTGTAGTTGGGGTCTCTGGGGTGGGGTGCAGTGTAGTTGGGGTCTCTGGAGTGGGGCGTAGTGTAGTTGGGGTCTCTGGGGTCGAGTGGAGTGTAGTTGGGGTCTCTGGGGTGGAGTCGGGTGGAGTGTAATTGAGGTCTCTGGGGTGGGGTGTAGTATCATTGGGGTCTCTGGGGAGGGGTGTAGCGTTGTTTGGGTCTTTGGGGTGGGGTGTAGTGTAGATGGGGTCTCTGGGGTGGGGTACAGTGTAGATGGCGTCTCTGGGGTGGGGAACAGTGTAATTGGGGTTGCTGGGGTGGGATGTAGTGTCGTTGGGGTCTTTGGAGTGGGGTGTAGTGTTGAGGTCTCTGGGGTGGGGTACAGTGTACATGGTGTCTCTGGGGTAAGGTGTATTGTAGTTGGGGTCTGTGGGGTGTAGTTGGGGTCTCTGGGGTGTAGTGTAGTTGAGGTCTCTGGGGTGGGTTATAATGAAGATGGTGTCTCTGGGGTGGGGCGTAGTGTAGTTGGGGTCTCTGGGGTCAAGTGGAGTGTAGTTGGGGTCTCTGGGTTGGAGTGTGGTGTAGTGTAGTTGGGGTCTCTGCTCTTCGGTGGGGTGTACTGTAATTGAGGTCTCTTGGGTAGGGTGTAGTTGGGGTCTGTGGGGTGTCGTTGGGGGTCTGTGGGGTGTCGTTGGGGTTCTCTGGGTTGGGGTGTAGTGTAGTTGGGGTCTCTGGGGTGGGGTGTAGTTGGGGTCTCTGGGCTGAGGTGTAGTGTAGTGTAGTTGGGGTCTCTGGGGTAGGGTCTAGTTGGGGTCTGTGGGGTGGGGTGTCGTTGGGGGTCTCTGGGGTGGGGTGTTGTTGGGGTCTCTGGGGTGGGGTGTAGTGTCGTTGGGGTCTCTGGGGTGGGGTGTAGTGTCGATGGGGGTCTCTGGGGTGTAGTGTAGATGGGGTCTCTGTGGTGTGGTACAGTGTAGTTGGAGTTTCTGGGGTGGGATGTAGTGTCGTTGGGGTCTTTTTGGGGTGGGGTGTAGTGTCGTTGGGGTCTCTGGGGTGGGGTGTTGTTGGGGTCTCTGGGGTGGGGTGTTGTTGGGGTCTGTGGGGTGGGATGTTGTGTAGTTGGGGTCTCTGGGGTGGGGTACAGTGTAGATGGGGTCTCTGGGGTGAGGTACAGTGTAGTTGGAGTTTCTGGGGTGGGATGTAGTGTCATTGGGGTCTTTTTGGGGTGGGGTGTAGTGTTGGGGTCTCTGGGGTGGGGTACAGTGTACATGGGGTCTCTGGGGTGGGGTACAGTGTACATGGGGTCTCTGGGGTAGGGTGTAATGTAGTTGGGGTCTCTGGGGTGTAGTGTAGTTGAGGTCTCTGGGGTGGGTTATAATGAAGTTGGGGTCTCTGGGGTGGGGTGTATTGTAGTTGGGGTCGAGTGGAGTGTAGTTGGGGTCTCTGTGGTGAAATGTGGTGTAGTGTAGTTGGGGTCTCTGCTCTGGGGTGTAGTGTAATTGCGGTCTCTTGGGTAGAGTGTAGTTGGGGTCTCTGGGGTGGGGTGTCATTGGGGTCTCTGGGGTGGGGTGTCGTTGGGGTCTCTGGGGTGGAGTGTAGTGTCGTTGGGGTCTCTGGGCTGAGGTGTAGTGTTTTTGAGGTCTCTGGATTGGGGTGTAGTTGGGGTCTCTGATGTGAAGTGTAGTGTAGTTGGGGTCTCTGGGGTAGGGTGTAGTTGGGGTCTGTGGGGTGGGGTGTCGTTGGGGGTCTGTGGGGTGGGGTGTCGCTGGGGGTCTCTGGGGTGGGGTATAGTGTCATTGGGGTCTCTGGGGTGGGGTATTCATGGGCTCTTTGGGTGGGGTGCAGTGTTGTTGGGGTGTCTGGGGTGTAATGTAGTAGGGGTGTCTGGGGTGGGGTGTAGTGTCGCTGGGGTATCTGGGGTGGGGTGTAGTGTAGAAGGGGTCTCTGGGGTGGGATTTAGTGTTGTTGGGGTCTCTGGGGTGGGATTTAGTGTGATTGGGGTCTCTGGGCTGGGGTATAGTGTAGTTGGGGTCTGTGGGGTGCAGTGTAGATGGGGTCTCTGGAGTGGGTGTAGTGTAGTTGGGGTCGCTGGGGTGTAGTGTTGTTGAGGTCTCTGGGGTGGGGTGAAGTGTAGTTGAGGTCTCTGGGGTAGAGTGTAGTGTAGTTGGGGTCTCTGGGGTGGAGTGTAGTTGGGGCCTCTGGGGTGGCGTATAGTTGGGGCCTCTGGGGTGGCGTGTAGTTGGGGTCTCTGGGGGTGGGGTGTAGTGTCGCTCAGGTATTTGGGGTGTAGTGTGGTTGGGGTCTCTGGGGTGGGGTACAGTGTAGATGGAGTCTCTGGGGTGGGGTGTAATGTAGCTGGAGTCTCTGGGGTGGAGTGGGGGTGTAGTTGGGGTCTCTGGGGTGTAGTTGGGGTCTCTTGGCTGGGGTGTTGGGGTCTCTGGGGTGGGGTGTAGTGTCGTTGAGGTCTCTGGGGTGGGGTGTAGTTGGGGTCTCTGGGGTGTGATGTAGTGTAGTTGGGGTCTCTGGGGTGTAGTGTAGTTGGGGTCTCTGGTGTGGGTTATAATGTAGTTGGGGTCTCTGCTGTGGAGTGTAGTGTAGTTGGGATATCTGGGGTGGAGTGTAGTTGGGGTCTCTGGGGTGGGGTGTCGTTGGGGTCTCTGGGGTGGGGTGTAGTATCATTGGGGTCTGTGAAATGGGGTGTAGTGTAGATGGGGTCCCTGGTTTGGGGTGTAGTGTAGATGGGGTCTCTGGGGTGGGGTACAGTGTAGATGGGGTCTCTGGGGTGGGGTACATTGTAGACCGGGTCTCTAGGGTGGGGTACAGTGTAGTTGGGGTTTCTGTGGTGGGGTGTAGTTGGGGTCTCTGGGGAGGGGTGTAATGTAGTTGGGGTCTCTGGGGAGGGGTGTAGTGTAGTTGGGGTCTCTGGGGTGGGTGTAGTGTAGTTTGTGGTCTCTGTGGTGGGGTGTAGTGTAGTTGGGGTCTATGGGGTGGGGTGTAGTGTAGATGGGGTCTATGGGGTGGGGTGTAGTGTAGATGGGGTCTCTGGGGTGGGGTGTAGTGTAGATGGGGTCTCTGGGGTGTAGTGTAGATGGGGTCTCTGGGGTGGGGGGTAGTGTCCTTGGGGTCATTGGGGTCTCTGGAGTGGAGTGTAGTTGGTGTCTCTGGGGTGGAGTGTAGTTGGGGTCTCTGGGGTGGAGTGTAGGGGGTCTCTGGGGTGGAGTGTAGTTGGGGTCTCTGGGGTGGGGTGCAGTGTAGTTGAGGTCTCTGGGGTGGTGTGTCATTGAGGTTTCTGGGGTAGGGTGTAGTGTAGATGGGGTCTCTGGGGTGGGGTGTAGTGTAGTTGGGGTCTCTGAGGTGGGGTGTAGTGTCCTTGGGGTCTGTGGGGTGTAGGGTCGTTGGGGTCTCTGGAGCGGAGTGTAGTTGGGGTCTCTGGGGTGGAATGTAGTTGGGGTCTCTGGGGTGGAGTGTAGTTGGGGTCTCTGGAGTGGAGTGTAGTTGGGGTCTCTGGAGTGGAGTGTAGTTGGGGTCTCTGGGGTGGAGTGTAGTTGGGGTCTCTGGGGTGGAGTGTAGTTGGGGTCTCTGGGGTGGAGTGTAGTTGGGGTCTCTGGGGTGGGGTGCAGTGTAGTTGAGGTCTCTGGGGTGGGGTGTCGTTGAGGTTTCTGGGGTGGGTGTAGTGTAGATGGGGTCTCTGAGGTGGGGTGTAGTGTCCTTGGGGTCGTTGGGGTCTCTGGAGTGGAGTATCGTTGGGATCTCTGGGGTGGAGTGTCGTTGGGGTCTCTGGGGTGGAGTGTCGTTGGGGTCTCTGGGGTGGAGTGTTGTTGGCGTCTCTGGGGTGGAGTGTGGTTGAGGTCTCTAGGGTGGGGTGTCATTGAGGTTTCTGGGGTGGGGTGTAGAGTAGATGGGGTCTCTGGGGTGGGGGGTAGTGTAGTTGGGGTCTCTGAGGTGGGGTGTAGTGTCCTTGGGGTCTGTGGGTTGTAGTGTAGTTGGGGTCTCTGGGGTGGGGTACAGTGTAATTGAGGTCTCTGGGGTGGGGTGTCGTTGAGGTTTCTGGGGTGGGGTGTAGTGTAGATGGGGTCTCTGAGGTGGGGTGTAGTGTCCTTGGGGTCGTTGGGGTCTGTGGGGTGTAGTGTCGTTGGGGTCTCTGGAGTGGAGTGTCGTTGGGGTCTCTGGAGTGGAGTGTCATTGGGGTCTCTGGAGTGGAGTGTCATTGGGGTCTCTGGAGTGGACTGTCGTTGGGGTCTCTGGGGTGGAGTGTAGTTGGGGTCTCTGAGGTGGAGTGTAGTTGGGGTCTCTGAGGTGGAGTGTAGTTGGCATCTCTGGGGTGGAGTGTAGTTGAGGTCTCTAGGGTGGGGTGTCATTGAGGTTTCTGGGGTGGGGTGTAGAGTAGATGGGGTCTCTGGGGTGGGGGGTAGTGTAGTTGGAGTCTCTGAGGTGGGGTGTAGTGTCCTTGGGGTCGTTGGGGTCTGTGGGTTGTAGTGTAGATGGGGTCTCTGGGGTGGGGTACAGTGTAGTTGGGGTCTCTAGGGTGGGGTGTAGCTGGGGTCTCTGGGGTGGGGTGTAGTTGGGGTCTCTGGGGTGGGGTGTAGTTGGGTCTCTGGGGTAAGGTGTAGTGTCTTCGGGTTCTCTGGGGTGGGATGTAGTGTAGTTGGGGTCTCTGGGGTGGGGAACAGTGTAGTTGGGGTCTCTGGTGTGAGGAGCAGTGTAGTTGGGGTCTCTGGGGTGGGGTGTAGTTTTGTTGGGGTCTCTGGGGTGGGTTGTAGTGTACATGGGGTCTCTTGGGTGGGGTACAGTGTACATGGGGTCTCTGGGGTGGGGTACAGTGTAGTTGGGGTCTCTGGGGTGGAGTGTAGCTGGGGTCTCTGGGATGGGGTGTAGTTGGGGTCTCTGGGGGTGGGGTGTAGTGTCTTTGGGGTGGGGTGTTTTGTCATTGGGGTCTCTGGGGTGGGGTGTAGTTGGGGTGTCTGGGTGGGGTGTAGTTGGGGTCTCTTGGCTGGGGTGTATTGTCGTTGAGGTTTCTGGGGTGGAGTGTAGGTGGGGTCTCTGGGGTGGGGTGCAGTGTAGTTGGAGTCTCTGGGATGGGGTGCAGTGTAGTTGGGGTCTCTGGAGTGGGGCGTAGTGTAGTTGGGGTCTCTGAGGTTGAGTGGAGTGTAGTTGGGGTCTCTGGGGTGGAGTCGGGTGGAGTGTAATTGAGGTCTCTGGGGTGGGGTGTAGTATCATTGGGGTCTCTGGGGAGGGATGTAGCGTTGTTTGGGTCTTTGGGGTGGGGTGTAGTGTAGATGGGGTCTCTGGGGTGGGGTACAGTGTAGATGGCGTCTCTGGGGTGGGGAACAGTGTAATTGGGGTTGCGGGGGGGGATGTAGTGTCGTTGGGGTCTTTGGAGTGGGGTGTAGTGTTGAGGTCTCTGGGGTGGGGTACAGTGTACATGGGGTTTCTTGGGTAGGGTGTATTGTAGTTGGGGTCTGTGGGGTGTAGTTGGGGTCTCTGGGGTGTAGTGTAGTTGAGGTCTCTGGGGTGGGTTATAATGAAGATGGGGTCTCTGGGGTGGGGCGTAGTGTAGTTGGGGTCTCTGGGGTCAAGTGGAGTGTAGTTGGGGTCTCTGGGGTGGAGTGTGGTGTAGTGTAGTTGGGGTCTCTGCTCTTCGGTGGGGTGTACTGTAATTGAGGTCTCTTGGGTAGGGTGTAGTTGGGGTCTGTGGGGTGTTGTTGGGGGTCTGTGGGGTGTTGTTGGGGTTCTCTGGGTTGGGGTGTAGTGTAGTTGGGGTCTCTGGGGTGGGGTGTAGTTGGGGTCTCTGGGCTGAGGTGTAGTGTAGTGTAGTTGGGGTCTCTGGGGTAGGGTGTAGTTGGGGTCTGTGGGGTGGGGTGTCGTTGGGGGTCTCTGGGGTGGGGTGTTGTTGGGGTCTCTGGGGTGGGGTGTAGTGTCGTTGGGGTCTCTGGGGTGGGGTGTAGTGTCGATGGGGGTCTCTGGGGTGTAGTGTAGATGGGGTCTCTGTGGTGTGGTACAGTGTAGATGGGGTCTCTGGGGTGGGGTACAGTGTAGTTGGAGTTTCTGGGGTGGGATGTAGTGTCGTTGGGGTCTTTTTGGGGTGGGGTGTAGTGTCGTTGGGGTCTCTGGGGTGGGGTGTTGTTGGGGTCTCTGGGGTGGGGTGTTGTTGGGGTCTGTGGGGTGGGATGTAGTGTAGTTGGGGTCTCTGGGGTGGGGTACAGTGTAGATGGGGTTTCTGGGGTGAGGTACAGTGTAGTTGGAGTTTCTGGGGTGGGATGTAGTGTCGTTGGGGTCTTTTTGGGGTGGGGTGTAGTGTTGGGGTCTCTGGGGTGGGGTACAGTGTACATGGGGTCTCTGGGGTGGGGTACAGTGTACATGGGGTCTCTGGGGTAGGGTGTAATGTAGTTGGGGTCTCTGGGGTGTAGTGTAGTTGAGGTCTCTGGGGTGGGTTATAATGAAGTTGGGGTCTCTGGGGTGGGGTGTATTGTAGTTGGGGTCGAGTGGAGTGTAGTTGGGGTCTCTGTGGTGAAATGTGGTGTAGTGTAGTTGGGGTCTCTGCTCTGGGGTGTAGTGTAATTGCGGTCTCTTGGGTAGAGTGTAGTTGGGGTCTCTGGGGTGGGGTGTCATTGGGGTCTCTGGGGTGGGGTGTCGTTGGGGTCTCTGGGGTGGGGTGTAGTGTCGTTGGGGTCTCTGGGCTGAGGTGTAGTGTTTTTGAGGTCTCTGGATTGGGGTGTAGTTGGGGTCTCTGATGTGAAGTGTAGTGTAGTTGGGGTCTCTGGGGTAGGGTGTAGTTGGGGTCTGTGGGGTGGGGTGTCGTTGGGGGTCTGTGGGGTGGGGTGTCGCTGGGGTCTCTGGGGTGGGGTATAGTGTCATTGGGGTCTCTGGGGTGGGGTATTCATGGGCTCTTTGGGTGGGGTGCAGTGTTGTTGGGGTGTCTGGGGTGTAATGTAGTAGGGGTGTCTGGGGTGGGGTGTAGTGTCGCTGGGGTATCTGGGGTGGGGTGTAGTGTCGCTGGGGTATCTGGGGTGGGGTGTAGTGTAGAAGGGGTCTCTGGGGTGGGATTTAGTGTTGTTGGGGTCTCTGGGGTGGGATTTAGTGTGATTGGGGTCTCTGGGCTGGGGTATAGTGTAGTTGGGGTCTGTGGGGTGCTGTGTAGATGGGGTCTCTGGGGTGGGTGTAGTGTAGTTGGGGTCGCTGGGGTGTAGTGTTGTTGAGGTCTCTGGGGTGGGGTGAAGTGTAGTTGGGGTCTCTGGGGTAGAGTGTAGTGTAGTTGGGGTCTCTGGGGTGGAGTGTAGTTGGGGTCTCTGGGGTGGAGTGTCGTTGGGGCCTCTGGGGTGGCGTATAGTTGGGGCCTCTGGGGTGGCGTGTAGTTGGGGTCTCTGGGGTGGCGTGTAGATGGGGTCTCTGGGGTGGCGTGTAGTGTAGATGGGGTCTCTGGGGTGGAGTGTAGTGTAGATGCGGTCTCTGGGGTGGGGTACAGTGTAGATGGGGTCTCTGGGGTGGGGTACAGTGTAGATGGCGTCTCTGGGGTGGTGTGTCGTTGGCGTCTCTGGGGTGGGGTGTCGTTGGGGTCTCTGGGGTGCGGTGTCATTGGAGTCTCTGGGGTATAATATAATTGGGTTCTCTGGGGTAGGGTACAGTGTAGATGGGTTCTCTGGGGTAGGGTACAGTGTAGATGGGGTCTCTGGGGTGGATTGGAGTGTAGTTGGCGTCTCTGGGGTGGGGTGTAGTTGGCTTTTCTGGAGTGGGGTATTCATGGGATCTTTGGGGTGGGGTGCAGTGTCGTTGGGGTGTCTTGGTTGTAAGGTAGTTGGGGTCTCTGGGGTGGGGTGTAGTGTCACTAGACTATCTGGGGTGGGGTGTAGTGTAGAAGGAGTCTCTGGAGTGGGGCATAGTATAGTTGGGGTCTCTGGGGTGGAGTGTAGTTGGGGTCTCTGAGGTGAGGTATAGTGTAATTGGGGTCTCTGGGGTGGGGTATTCATGGGGTCTTTGGGGTGGGGTGCAGTGTTGTTGGGGTGTCTGGGGTGTAATGTTGTAGGGGTGTCTGGGGTGGGGTGTAGTGTCGCTGGGGTATCTGTGATGGGGTGTAGTGTCGCTGGGGTATCTGGGGTTGGGTGTAGTGTAGAAGGGGTCTCTGGGGTGGTGTGTAGTGTTGTTGGGGTCTCTGGGGTGGTGTGTAGTGTTGTTGGGGTCTCTGGGGTGGTGTGTGGTGTCTTTGAGGTCTCTGGGTTGGGGTGTAGTGTCATTGGGGTCTCTGGGGTGGGGTGTAGTTTCCATTGTATAGCTCTCTATATATAGCGGTTTTATATTCTATATGCCGAAGTCCTGTGCTTCTCCACATCCCAGAATTTGTCTCCTTGGCATGACTCGCCTTTTAGGGGATCTCGCTTCCAACATTGAGTTTATTGTGGGACATCTGGTTTCTGTCAGCGGAGAGACCATGTCATTACATAAAGATCTCAGGCGTTCATTACTGAAGACAGATCAGACACTGAACAAATCCTTCTACCAATGGACAGCGTGCAGGCATCATCTTCTACAAAAGACCCTCAATACTGACCATAAGGAGGCCCCATAAATAGTGCCAAAGGAGTGCACCCACACACAGTCCCCACAAACAATGCTAGTCAGACTGCTTCCCATGGATAATGTCTGCCATTGTACTCTAATGAGTAGTGCTACTATAAGTATTCCCAGAAGCGCCACTTGTGCTAGTCATGCAGGAGGGGCATCTCATGTGTACACCCTCCTGGGTGGATCCCTGTCTACTCTCAGTCTCCCGTATAGAAAGTCACAGACAGATGTAAATATCCATCAGGATTTTTTTTAAAGGATCTTTCAACATGGAGGTTTTATCTTGAATATTGCTTAAGTATTTACAATAAAATTTGGAAACAACAGTTCTCCTGTCTGCGCTCACAACACTTGTCCTCCATACTAGCATGGTTCTCTCAGGCCTAACCAGGTGACACAGCACAATGCTCCACCGGGCTCGGGCCTAACCAGGTAACACAGCACAATGCTCCACCGGGCTCTGGCCTAACCAGGTGACACAGCGCAACGCTCCACCGGGCTCGGGCCTAACCAAATGACACAGCGCAACTCACCACCGGGCTCTGGCCTAACCAGGTGACACAGCGCAACGCTCCACTGGGCTCATGCCTAACCCAGAGACACAGCGCAACGCTCCACAGGGCTCAGGCCTAACCAGGCGACACAGCACAATGCTCCACCGGGCTCGGGCTTAACCAGGTGACACAGCACAACACTCCACCGGGCTCTGGCCTAACCAGGTGACACAGCGCAACACTCCACTTGGCTCAAGCCTAACCCAGAGACACAGAGCAACGCTCCACCGGGTTCAGGTCTAACCAGGCGACACAGCGCAATGCTCCACTGGGCTCAGGCCTAACTGGGCAACACAGCACAATGCTCCACCAGGCTCAGGCCTAACCAGGTGACAGCACAACGCTCCATCGGGCTCAGATCTAACCAGGTGACACAGTGCAACGCTCCACCAGGCTCGGGCCTAACCAGGTAACACAGCACAATGCTCCACCGGGCTCTGGCCTAACCAGGTGACACAGCGCAACACTCCACTGGGCTCATGCCTAACCCAGAGACACAGCACAACGCTCCACAGGGCTCAGGCCTAACCAGGCGACACAGCACAATGCTCCACCGGGCTCGGGCTTAACCAGGTGACACAGCACAACACTCCACCGGGCTCTGGCCTAACCAGGTGACACAGCGCAACACTCCACTTGGCTCAAGCCTAACCCAAAGACACAGCGCAACGCTCCACCGGGTTCAGGCCTAACCAGGCGACACAGCGCAATGCTCCACTGGGCTCAGGCCTAACTGGGCAACACAGCACAATGCTCCACCAGGCTCAGGCCTAACCAGGCGACAGCACAACGCTCCATCGGGCTCAGGTCTAACCAGGTGACACAGCGCAACGCTCCACCAGGCTCAGGCCTAACCAGGTGACATAGCACAACTCTCCCCCGGGCTCAGGCTTAACCAGGCGACTCAGAGCACTAACCAGGCGACAGCACAACGCTCCACTGGGCTCAGGCCTAACTGGGCAACACAGCACAACGCTCCACCAGGCTCAGGCCTAACCAGGCGACAGCACAACGCTCCATTGGGCTTAGGTCTAACCAGGTGACATAGCACAACTCTCCCCCGGGCTCGGGCCTAACCAGGCGACTCACAGCAACCCTCCACAGGACTTGTCTCTCTCGTCTCTGATCACGGCCTCTAGCAGAGGAAATGCTCTTCTCACAAGAAGTTGCCCCTGTGTGTGTCTGCTTCTGGGTGGACAAGGTAAATCCCTAACTGGACTTCTCACATCTTTCACACGGGCCTCAGACGTCTACTTTTCATACCTTAATGACACAACATCCCTCCGACTCAGCATATGCAGAATGCAATTGGTCTCTCCTCAACCACTAGTGGCAACCATGCTTCCCCATCTTGGTTACTCATAGTCAGAGGCTTGAGGGACACTTACTTCTGCTTGCCTTACTTCTTGTTGGACTCAGTGGCGGTACTACACAAGTGGTCTTTCTTTGACCACTATTGGCAAACACATTTCCCTGTCTTGGTTACACGTGATAAATGGCTTGCAGACACACTTCCTTTTCTGCTGTTTCTTCTCATACTCCATGGCAGTAGTTCTTCATGGGCGGACGGAGTTTCTTACCTGAGACAGGAACTTAAAGCCCCCTATATTTCCACCAATCAGCCAGCATGACTTTCCGTTCCTAAAGGCGTGCCCATCACCAGGCTGCTTGTTCCAGGCTGTATCCTAACTGTTTGTAAATTTGTTTCCCTCTATAGTTGACCCTGATTGGAGGTACAACCTTGCTATAATCACACAGACACATTATGGGCTCCCTGGGTTGCTACAAATTCTACATACTCACAGGCACTATACATACTGTATCCATTCCCTCTGTGACTGACCCTAAATGGAGGGAAAACCCTGTAAACGGATGCACAGACTCCTATAATGTGCTCTGTGTCACCACACCTTCTTTATGCTCACAAGCTCTATACATGGCATACCCACATGTACTCTCTTTTGTCCATGGTCTACTCAGGGTGACCCTTGGCTGGGCAATGTCCCTGCACGTCAAGTTCCAGTACATATATAACCCCAAAAGCACAAATATGTCTCACAGGAAAACTTAAGGTTAATGAGGGGTGATATGGCCGAAGATATGGCACCCACACTTCTAGGAGGACAACACAACTGATTTTGAGCTCTCTGACAGTCACAGCTTTGCTGCTTCTAACTCTCTCAGCTCTGCTACATCTGATATTCTTATCCCCATTAGATACAAATAGTTAAAGATACATTTCTGGTAATGAAGCCTAGGAATTGACGAGGATGTTGGCTGCGGTGCGCGATACTCAGAACACCAAATGTTGTTTTTCTGCAGGCCTGGCAGAGATATTGTGTACAGCCACTATTGAAAGAAATCCCAGTATATAACTCCCAGCGCCATGGTTTCTGTAAATTTGCTGCAAGCCTTTGTTAGAAAACGCCAACACAGTCATCTGAGTTGTAGATGAGAACCTGGAGCCCTTCTATTTCAGGATGGATAGCCTGGCGCTAATGTTAGTCGGGTGATGAGGAATATCCTCTGTAGTCAGGATGCATATAGAACTTCTGGACCACCCATGGATCATAAACGTCCTGGAGGTCTGTGTTATAATCTGCAGTGATGATCTAATACTGCATAGTATAGCAGCTAGACGACATTGTGCCGGTGGCCGGCTCTCAGACACAGCCGGACTCCCCATTGAGAAGGCAGAGATGGTTAGTTACTGTCTCTGCCTTTCTGATGGCAGTATACATAGTGCTGAACAAGTGATTCCTTGTTGTAGGAGAGAGCAGGAGCCGCTTGGTTCCCAAAGACCCAGAAAGCTTTGCTATGTAGCCAGAAGGAGGCTGCATTTCCTCTGTAATTGGGGCTAATATACCAACCCCAGTTACAGGGGAAAGCACAAAAAAAAAAAAAAGTATTTAAATATTCTCATGACCCTAAAGGTCTTTTATGACCTTACAGGGGCACAATATCTGAAATAAACGAAAAAAACTAAATCAGGAAATATAAATCAAACTTCCTGCTACTATCCCCGCCCCTGTAGAAAAGAACAAAAAAAGTCTGATAACTAAAAAAAATTGTTATGGAAAGGGGTACAAATTTTACGATGCATTTCAGCAGTCCTTACGGTCTTAAAAAAAACAAACAAAAAAAACGTGAGTAACAGACCTTTTTTTCCTTTATTTTTCTACAGATATCGGCAAAAATAATAACATAAAAAATAGGCTGCACGTATCTGGGAAAAAAGTTGCAAAAGTTAATTGTATATCTGAACTATATAAAAACAAACGAAAATGTGAACGATCAGGAACTGGCTAATGACTTATGCATCTGATGCATTGGCATACTGTATGTGTACTACAATGAGAGTCAATATTACAGGTTTATATCATTGTAATATGTGACCCCGCAGTGAACATCAATCTGCCCCTTCTGCACGACAGGCTCATAGTGTGGAAGGAGCCATGCACGTAACGCACAATGACACTTCTCATAAACTGGTTTGCATAAAACATCTAAACCTATTTCCATATGAACCGTATAGTGCTTGGAAGTTTATGAACTCTTCAGAATTTTGCAAATTTTTGCAGATATTTGAGCTAAAAGTACATCAGATTTTCACACAAGTCCTAAAAGTAGATAAAGCAGAGAACAAAATCAAACTAACAAGGCAAAAATATTAGACTTTTCTCATTTTTGAAAAGAGAAAAATGATCCAATATCACATGTCTGTGAGTGCTAAAAGTATGTGAACCTTTGCTCTCAGTATCTGGTGAGACCCCTTGTGCAGCAATAACTGTAACTAATTGTTGCCTAGTCCTGCACATTGGCTTGGAGGAATTTTAGCCCGCTCCTCCATATAAAACAGCTTCTTCATTTGTAATGGGGGCAAATTTTCTCCCATGAACTGCGCTTCAGGTCCTTAGAGAACATTTCTATGAGGTTAAGGTCAGGACTTGGACAATTCCAAAACTTTATTCTTCTGTGACCATATTTTTTGTAGAACAGCTTGTGTGCTTTGGGTTACTGTTTTGCTGCATGACCCATGTTCTCTTGATATTCAGCTCATGGACAGATGTCCTGACATTTTCCTTTACAAATCACAAGTACTATGAAGTTTTTATAATGTGCTGCAGTGGGGGCTTTTTCTCGAACACTTTTCATTTAAACACAAAAACTCTAATTTGGCCTCATCCACCACAATACATTGTCCTAATAACCTCCTGCCCAGGTGATCCTTAGCAAACTGCTGATGGACAGTAATGTTCTTTTGGAGAGCAGTGTCTTTTTCCTTGCACACCGTTGTTGTTCAATGTTCTCTTGATGTTGGACTCATGAATATTAACATTATCTAATGTAAGAGAGGCCCTTAGTTGCTTAGATGTTACCTTGGGTTCCTTTGTGACCTCACACACTATTAAATACCTTGCTCTTGGAGTGATCTTTGTTAGTTGACCACTCCTGGTGAGGGTAATAGTGGTCTTGAGTTGTCTCCATTTGCGCACCATCTGTCTAACTATGGATTGATGGAGTCCAAACTCTTTAGAGATGGTTTTGTAATCTTTTTCAGGATGATGAGCACCAAAACAAGTCTTCTTCTAAGGTCCTCAGAAATCTCCTTTGTTCATGCCATAATACACTTCCACAGACCTGTATTGTGAAGATCAGACTTCGATAGCTCCCTCTTCTTTAGACAAAACAGGTCACCCACTCTTACCTGATTGTCATCCTATTGATTGAAAACACCTAAATTTAATTTTACTTTTAAATTATCTGCTAATCCTAAAGGTTCACAAACTTTTGCCACTCACTTTTGGATAATTGAAAGAGAAAAAAGGAAAAAAAAAATAACAAAAAAAGAAAACAACAGCACCACTAAATTGTTCAAAATTTTATACTAAAAGTACTGCGGCATTTTTTCCACCTTTTTTCTTTTCTCTTTTTCTTGAACTTTACTTGCTCTGACAATGGATGAATCACCCACACCCATGTGGGCATTTTTTCCTTGGCGCTCATTTTTGAATTTTCACTGTGTTTAAGACTGTTATTTGCTTCTGTATACTATCCTGTGGTTCTCCTGAAGAAGTTGTAATACTTTGAACTGCATAGAGAATAAACCGCACTGTCAATACTTTCTCTTGATTCTGACTCCTTGATCGGATGTATTCCAGCAGCGCAGGTCACCTGCTATTTCCAAACTACCCACTTTATCTGCCTTTAGGACTTGTGGGAAGTTCAGTAGTTTTAGATCAAATTTATGCAGAAATATGGAAAATTCTCAAGGGTTCACAAACTTTAAAGAAGCACTATAGAATACATGTGTACATGTTGTAAGTCAACTCAGGAAGCACAAAATTTCTTTCAAGAGGACATTTCACTGGATTTTTTTTATTTAAACTGTCTGTCTCCTCCGATTACCACTGATCGACTGATTCTGGGACAGTTTTTTTTTCTTCTGTGCCACTCTGTTCCAAAGTTATGCCCCCTGGAAATAAAGGTGCAAAATTTCCTTTCCACCAACTGGGCGTGTACCACAGAACTTCTGTGTGGGCGTTTCCTTTTCTCCTCTGACTCTGGCCAATCACTACATGGCCACACCCCTGCAGAAGCTCTGTGGTACATGACCAGTCTCAGGTCTTTTGTTGATTTCTGCAGAATTTGGGGATCTAGTAAGGGCTAGACTGCTTGAGGTCTGGGGTGTTATGGCATCTAAAAAAGTGGAATAGTCAGGGTGACCGGTAAAATATGGTGTGTTGGAGTTTCATGAAATTTGAGGATCTAGTGTTTCTTAGGGTGCTGGAAAATCATGAAGTCTGGGGATCTGGTAATATCTAAGATGCAAGGATCTCATCAAAGTGAGGGTCTGGTAAGGTCTGAGATGCAAGGATCTCATGAAATGTGAAGGTCTGGTAAGGTCTGAGATGCAGGGTTCTCATGAAGTGAGGGTCTGGTAAGGTCTGAGATGCAGGGATCTCATGAAGTGAGGGTCTGGTAAGGTCTGAGATGCAAGGATCTCATGAAGTGAGGGTCTGGTAAGGTCTGAGATGCAGGGATCTCATGAAGTGAGGGTCTGGTAAGGCCTGAGATGCAGGGATCTCATGAAGTGAGGGTCTGGTAAGGTCTGAGATGCAAGGATCTCATGAAGTGAGGGTCTGGTAAGGTCTGAGATGCAGGGATCTCATGAAGTGAGGGTCTGGTAAGGCCTGAGATGCAGGGATCTCATGAAGTGAGGGTCTGGTAAGGTCTGAGATGCAGGGATCTCATGAAGTGAGGGTCTGGTGAGGTCTGAGATGCAAGGATCTCATGAAGTGAGGGATTGGTAAGGTTTGAGATGCAAGGATCTCATGAAGTCTGAAGGTCTGGTAAGGTCTGAGATGCAAGGATCTCATGAAGTCTGAGAGTCTGGTAAGGTCTGAGATGCATGGATCTCATGAAGTCTGAGGGTCTGGTAAGGTCTGAGATGCAGGGATCTCATGAAGTGAGGGTCTGGTAAGGTCTGGGATGCAGGGATCTCATGAAGTGAGGGATTGGTAAGGTTTGAGATGCAAGGATCTCATGAAGTGTGAAGGTCTGGTAAGGTCTGAGATGCAGGGATCTCATGAAGTGAGGGTCTGGTAAGGTCTGAGATGCAGGGATCTCATGAAGTGAGGGTCTGGTAAGGTCTGAGATGCAAGGATCTCATGAAGTGAGGGTCTGGTAAGGTCTGAGATGCAGGGATCTCATGAAGTGAGGGTCTGGTAAGGTCTGAGATGCAGGGATCTCATGAAGTGAGGGTCTGGTAAGGTCTGAGATGCAAGGATCTCATGAAGTCTGAGGGTCTGGTAAGGTCTGAGATGCAGGGCTCTCATGAAGTGTGGGGGTCTAGTAAGGTCTGGACTGTTAAAGGTTTGGGGCCTCATGAAGTCTGGAGGGGTGTAAAATCCAGGTGGTCCTGTGAAATCTGGCATGTTGGGGTCCTCATGAAACCTGGGAATCTGGTGACTTTTGGAGTGCAAGAGACTTATGAAATCTGGGGTCTGGTAAGGTCTGAGCAGCAGGATTTCATGAAGTGTAGGTGTCTAGTAAGGTCTGTTGAAGGTCTGGGTCCCAAGAGGTCTGAAACGGTGTAAAAGTCCAGGTGACTGGTGAAATCTTGTTTGTAGGGGTCTCATTAAATTTGAGGATCTGGTGAGTCTTGGGGTGCTGGAGACTCATGAAGTCTGAGGATCCGGTAAGGTCTGAGATGTAGGGATCTCATGAAGTCTGGAGATCTAGTAAAGTCTGAGATTCAGGGAATTCATGAATTGAGGGGATATGTAAGGTATGGCCAGCTGCTGAATTCCTGGGTGCTGGAGACTTATGAAGCCTGAGGGTCTGAGCTGCAGGGATCTCATGAAGTGTGGGGGTCTAGTAAAGTCTGGACTGTTTAAGGTTTGTGGTCTCATGAAGTCTGGAGGGGTGAAAAAATCCAGGTGGCTGGTGACGTCTGGTATGTTGGGGATCTCATGCAATTTGTGGATCTGGTGAGTCTTGGAGTGCTAGAGACTTATGAAGACTGGGGTCTAGTAAGATGTGAGCTGCAGGATTTCATGAAGTCTAGATGTCTAGTAAGGTCTGTTGAAGGTGTGAGTCCCAGGAAGTCTGGAGGGGTGTAAAAGTCCAGGTGACTGATGAAGTCTCATCTGCTGGGGTCTTATGATTAGGGGGCAATAGATGTCTGTTTGACTGGCAAAGTCTGTGGTGCAGGGGTCCTATGAATATAGGGGTCTGGTATGGTATGGGCTGTTGGTGAAAATTGGGGTCCGGGAGTCACAAAGTCTGTGTTCCTGCCATCAGCACTATCACCACTAATCATTCAGAGGTGGACAGAGGGGACACAAATCTGTGAATCACACTTGGAGTGGTGGAGCAGCGCGAGGTGCATTCTTTACACCGGAGCTCTCAGGGCTTTGTACTAATATTCTATATTGTTTTAATTACCGCTAATCAAACCCAGAGTTTGACGCTCTGTGCATTTTTTATAAGTTCATTCCAGTTCAGCTGAAAAGAAGCCAGCTGGTGATTAAAACTCTATGGGGAGCATATTCTGTCTGCAAGAGTGGTGCTTACTTTATTGGAAGCGTATCATATTCAAAGTAACGTCCGGATATGTGCAAGGGAAAAAGATGCTGCAGCAGCATCCCCCTCCTCCCTACCCTACAGTTCTCCAGTTAGATAAGTTCATATTTAATGTTATGCACACGCCCGGACTGACTGGCGTGTGCGTGTTTAGTGATCCCACTGGACCATGAACCGGAGAGTGCCTGGAGGGGCGTAACTAAGTATCTACCCGATCCGACCTAGGTCGCATGACGGCTAACGACACCTGTGCACCAGGGAGGAACCGAGCAGAGGGACCAGGTGCTGCTCCAGGTCAGATCCCGGACACGGTTGTTGACCCACATCGGAGAATACAGGAACAGGCAGGTTAGGCTGGCACACTGACTGGTGGGTATAGGCAGGCACAGCTGGTATGCAGACAGGCGGGCACTGGTAAGCACGACTAGTATGCAGGCAGGGGGTACTGGCAAGCACGGCAGGAGTGCCGACAGGGAGGCACTAGCAGGTTGGAGCACAGACTGGATAAGGTCCAGTACAGACTGGGACTCAGGAACAGAACCGCAGGTGCGGTAGACAAGCAGAGCAGAGCGAGACCGCCGGAGCAGTGAACAAAAGCAGAGCAGGGCGAGGCCGCCGGAGCGGTGAGCAAGAGCTGAGCAGGGCGAGACCGCCTGGAGTGGTGAGCAAAGGCAGGGCAGAGCGAGGCCGCTTGGAGCGGTGAGCAAAGGCAGAGCAGAGCGAGGCCACCTGGAGCGGTGAGCAAAGACAGAGCAGAACGAGGCCGCCTGGAGCGGTGAGCAAAGGCAGAGCCGAGCGAGGCCACCTGGAGCGGTGAGCAAAGGCAGAGCAGAACGAGGCCGCCTGGAGCGGTGAGCAAAGGCAGAGCAGAGTGAGGCCGCCTGGAGCGGTGAGCAAAGGCAGGGCAGACCGAGACCGCCTGGAGCGGTGAGCAAAGGCAGGGCAGAGCGAGACCGCCTGGAGCGGTGAACAAAGGCAGGGCAGAGCGAGACCGCCTGGAGCGGTGAGCAAAGCAGAGCAGAGAAGACAGGGCTCTGTTCACACGGAACAGACTAGAAGGGAAAGGCAGAACCAGAAACACACAAGGTACTTGCAATGAAGTAGCAAGTGGACTCTAAACTCACAAACGGGAGAACAGGGACAACGAGTAGGAGTTAGGTACGGGTTCAGACTCTGCAGGAAAAGGGAAGGTACAGACATAGAGAAAAACAGGTAACAGGCTAGGAGAGTATTAAGACAAGAACAGACACAGCAGCAAGATACAGGAGCGGGTCTAGGTATGCGGCCCCTAGAAGGCGGAAAGAACAGGCTAGGAGCGTGTTCACACTGGCCTGGAAATACAGCCTCCAGGATAGGCGGACAGACGGGCAAGAAAGCACAGATAACAGAACTAGGTATGCAGCCCCTAGAAGGCGGGAAGAACAGGCTAGGAGCGTGTTCACACAGGCCTGGAATTACAGCCTCCAGGATAGGCAGACAGACAACAGGCTAGAAGATAGTTCAGACAGGACCTGGCACATCAGCGGCGAAAAGCCATCTGATGGAACGCATTGCTCAGGCACCAGTTTGTATGTGGAGCTGGTTTAAATATCCAATGACTGACAGCAATAGGCTGAGGACGCATTAGAGGTGTTCCCACAGCAGCTACAACAAGCAGGAAGTAACCGGGCTGCCGCCCTAAGCAGCCAGAACAGAGGCAAGCAGACAGCATGGAAAGAAGCCAGGCTAGCAGACTGGACTGATGATCAAGTTTGCGATCTTGCATAGTGGGAGATGGTGCCCTATGCAAGGACGCCACCAGGTATGTTACATTTAAAGGCACAATTCACAAATTCAGGACCCCTGAAATATGTTTTGAATCCCATAGGGTCCCAACTCGCAAAGAGGCTTGATATGCTGCCTGCCCCAAAGACCTGGATCTTTGGACGGGACAGTTGCAAACTACCCTGTCATGAGTGTTCAGGAGCAGTGACCCTATTTCTGGCCATTATATGACTTGGATCCTGCTTTTTTCCACCAGTTTCCCCCTTTCAGGCTTATATCTCTAATTGTCAGTTGTCTCTGAGCTAGTGGGTAGAGACCAGCTGCCACAATGTTTTCCATACACAGCACCCACAGACGTGAGGGATTCCTGCTCTACTGTCTCTATGTAGCTCATGTTTAGGAGCAGCAGCAGTATGGAGGACATAACACAGAAGTACTGAGCAGTGTAGCTGTGAATCCATCTCCGTGGTCACATTTAAGGGACCGGGGATGGTGGGACTTGTTTTGAATCCTCGGTCTTGTCCTGCTTCTCTTCTAGAGATCTCCTGAATTGGTTTGATGGAATTCTGTTTTCCGAGTCTTGGCTATATAATGAAATCTGTCTATGTACACTGGAAAATGGTTGATTCTGCTTTGAAGAAATGCACAGAATTCTTTATACCCCGGTCTATTCTTACCCGTCCTGTATTATCAGTGCAGGAACAAACACGCCGATAATTGAGGGTTGATTGCTGTGAGTCATTAGCTGGCAGCACAGATGTTATTTTGTGTTTCCGTACCGACACATTTGCATTTATGAATAATCAGCCTGAAATATATGATCTCGTTTAGCGTTGCATGTATTTGGATGTTTTATCTGCATGATAATGGACATCTGCAGGGAGGAATGAGGGGGATTCTTGTATCCTCAGGGCGAGGGCACGCACTGTGCGCTGGGTTCTCCGAGCGCTGCCACCAGTGGGCAGCGAGAGCCGGATTTGCTGCATTGATAGAATACACAACAGAAGGGAAATTAGTAGCGAGCGCTCTGCCTGGAAAGCAGCTTAGTGTCAAATGCTGTTCTGCTACATCCACCAAGGAAAGCAGAAAATCTGCTGCACACTTAAAGGGATGGTATCCCACTTATATTTCATTTCATATCGACAATTTTTTTGCTACGTGATTTCCCTGACTCTGTTCTTCTTACCAACACCTTTTATTAATACAGATTAAACACTAATGCTAGATTTATTTCTTTATAATACTCTTTGTATTTTAGATGCAATGAGAACATAAAAAATAAACTTTAGCCAATAAGGACTTACCCTTTAATTATTATATCTTGAAAACTTCTGCAACTTTCTGAGAACGTAACGATATTTACTTTTACTGTCAGTGAAGGGAAGGATTAGTAATGTAATGTATGTACACAGTGAGTGCACCAGCAGAATAGTGAGTGCAGCTCTGGAGTATAATACAGGATGTAACTCAGGAGCAGTAATGTAATGTATGTGACGCACCCCTGGGCCTGTGTCGCGCAGCGTTGCGCACGCGGGAGCTTACCCGGAGCCGGATCTGTTGAGGGTTGTAGTCTCGTGGCGGTGACCCGGTCCGTGCCCAGGGAGTCAGACTAAGTGGCGCTGTATTAGCGGTAGATGTTGGACGACTACGCCACCCGTTGAATGCAGCGAAGGAGCTGCCGCTGCAGGGCAGACCGCTGAGGCCGGTGGTAGGATTGTGCAGCGTGATAGTATCACCCCCAACGGGAGGGGTATGGCCTCAGGGCAGCCGACGTGGATGATGGGGGTAGCAGGAATCACTCAGAGACGATGCGGTGTAATTCAGGGTCTTTACTGGTGATAAAGATAAACCCTCCCGGAGTAATGGCTAGCGATCGGGGCCTGGTCAGTCCTTGAGCAGATGGGATCTCCCCTGGCCAGGCGGAGTTGTAGGCCTCCCAAACTGACTGTACTCTTCTGGCTACCTTGCTAGAGGCGGGTATAAGTAGCCCACGTCCCTGAGTGTACCGTGTGGTGCTCACCCGTATGGCCGGTGACTCGGGGCCTTCTAGTGGCGTCCGCTCCACGACGGCGGTGCTGGTCCCACGCGTGTGACCGTGCCTTCGGGTTTCTTGGCCAGAGGACCTGAAATCCCCTGCCGGGCGGTTTCTGCTGCTGGGTAAAGATTAGTCCCCACAGCCTCGGACTCCGAGTCCGGTGATAGCTTCTCAGTCAGGGCGAGCTCTGCAGCTGCCAGCCCCTCACTCCTTATAGCACTGCTCCCACAGAGCTCCTGATGTTCTTTTCCTAGATCTGCTTCTCTTCTCTGTCTCTACTTCTTCTCTACTCTAACCCTGCCTCAGCCCTAGGTTTATATAGGGGAAGTTCTTCCCCTCCCAGGACTGGGCAGGAGGTGTGGCATGCACAGGATCCCTGACCAAGAGACCTCCCACCTGCTCTCAGACATAACATTACATTACTGTGGAAACCAGACCCCTGGGGTGCCACATATGTATACAGTGACTGCACCAGCAGAATAGTGAGTGCAGCTCTGGAGTATAATAAAGGATGTAACTCAGGATCAGTAATGTAATGTATGTATACAGTGACTGCACCAGCAGAATAGTGAGTGCAGCTCTGGAGTTTAATACAGGATGTAACTCAGGATCAGTAATGTAATGTATGTACACAGTGACTGCACCAGCAGAATAGTGAGTACAAATCTGGAGTATAATAAAGGATGTAACTCAGGATCAGTAATGTAATGTATGTATACAGTGACTGCACCAGCAGAATAGTGAGTGCAGCTCTGGGGTATAATACAGGGTGTAACTCAGGATCAGTAATGTAATGTATGTACACAGTGACTGCACCAGCAGAATAGTGAGTGCAGCTCTGGAGTATAATACAGGGTGTAACTCAGGATTAGTAATGTAATGTATGTACACAGTGACTGCACCAGCAGAATAGTGAGCGCAGCTCTGGAGTATAATACAGGGTGTAACTCAGGATCAGTAATGTAATGTACATACACAGTGACTGCACCAGCAGAATAGTGAGTGCAGCTCTGGAGTATAATACAGGATGCAACTCCGGATCAGTAATGTAATGTATGTACACAGTGACTGCACCAGCAGAATAGTGAGTGCAGCTCTGGAGTATAATACAGGATGTAACTCCGGATCAGTAATGTAATGTATGTACACAGTGACTGCACCAGCAGAATAGTGAGTGCAGCTCTGGAGTATAATACAGGATGTAACTCAGGATCAGTAATGTAATGTATGTACACAGTGACTGCACCAGCAGAATAGTGAGTGCTGCTCTGGAGTATAATACAGGATGTAACTCAGGATCAGTAATGTAATGTATGTACACAGTGACTGCACCAGCAGAATAGTGAGTGCAGCTCTGGAGTATAATACAGGATGTAACTCAGGATCAGTACAGGATCAGTAATGTAATGTGTGTACACAGTGACTGCACCAGCAGAATAGTGAGTGCAGCTCTGGGGTATAATACAGGATGTAACTCAGGATCACTATAGGATCAGTAATGTAATGTATGTACACAGTGACTGCACCAGCAGAATAGTGAGTGCAGCTCTGGAGTATAATACAGGATGTAACTCAGGATCAGTAATGTAATGTATGTACACAGTGACTGCACCAGCAGAATAGTGAGTGCAGCTCTGGAGTATAATACAGGATGTAACTCAGGATCAGTAATGTAATGTATGTACACAGTGACTGCACCAGCAGAATAGTCAGTGCAGCTCTGGAGTATAATACAGGATGTAACTCAGGATCAGTACAGGATCAGTAATGTAATGTATGTACACAGTGACTGCACCAGCAGAATAGTGAGTGCAGCTCTGGAGTATAATACAGGATGTAACTCAGGATCAGTACAGGATCAGTAATGTAATGTATGTACACAGTGACTGCACCAGCAGAATAGTGAGTGCAGCTCTGGAGGATAATACAGGATGTAACTCAGGATCAGTACAGGATTAGTAATGTAATGTATGTACACAGTGACTGCATCAGCAGAATAGTGAGTGCAGCTCTGGAGTATAATACAGGATGTAACTCAGGATCAGTACAGGATCAGTAATGTATGTACACAGTGACTGCACCAGCAGAATAGTGAGTGCAGCCCTGGAGTATAATACAGGATGTAACTCAGGATCAGTAATGTAATGTATGCACACAGTGACTGCACCAGCAGAATAGTGAGTGCAGCTCTGGAGGATAATACAGGATGTAACTCAGGATCAGTACAGGATCAGTAATGTAATGTATGTACACAGTGACTGCACCAGCAGAATAGTGAGTGCAGCCCTGGAGTATAATACAGGATGTAACTCAGGATCAGTAATGTAATGTATGTACACAGTGACTGCATCAGCCGAATAGTGAGTGCAGCTCTGGAGTATAATACAGGATGTAACTCAGGATCAGTAATGTAATGTATGTACACAGTGACTGCACCAGCAGAATAGTGAGTGCAGCTCTGGAGTATAATACAGGAGGTAACTCAGGATCAGTATAGGATCAGTAATGTAATGTATGTACAGAGTGACTGCACCAGCAGAATAGTGAGTGCAGCTCTGGAGAATAATACAGGATGTATCTCAGGATCAGTAATGTAATGTATGTACAGAGTGACTGCACCAGCAGAATAGTGAGTGCAGCTCTGGAGTATAATACAGGATGTAACTCAGGATCAGTACAGGATCAGTAATGTAATGTGTGTACACAGTGACTGCAGCAGCAGAATAGTGAGTGCAGCTCTGGAGTATAATACAAGATGTAACTCAGGATCAGTACAGGATCAGTAATGTAATGTATGTACACAGTGACTGCACCAGCAGAATAGTGAGTGCAGCTCTGGGGTATAATACAGGATGTAACTCAGGATCAGTACAGGATCAGTAATGTAATGTATGTACACAGTGACTGCACCAGCAGAATAGTGAGTGCAGCTCTGGAGTATAATACAGGATGTAACTCAGTATCAGTAATGTAATGTATGTACACAGTGACTGCACCAGCAGAATAGTGAGTGCAGCTCTGGAGTATAATACAGGATGTAACTCAGGATCAGTACAGGATCAGTAATGTAATGTATGTACACAGTGACTGCAGCAGCAGAATAGTGAGTGCAGCTCTGGAGTATAATACAAGATGTAACTCAGGATCAGTACAGGATAAGTAATGTAATGTATGTACACAGTGACTGCAGCAGCAGAATAGTGAGTGCAGCTCTGGAGTATAATACAAGATGTAACTCAGGATCAGTACAGGATCAGTAATGTAATGTATGTACACAGTGACTCCACCAGCAGAATAGTGAGTGCAGCTCTGGGGTATAATACAGGATGTAACTCAGAATCAGTTATGTAATGTATGTACACAGTGACTGCACCAGCAGAATAGTGAGTGCAGCTCTGGGGTATAATACAGGATGTAACTCAGGATCAGTACAGGAGCAGTAATGTATTGTATGTACACAGTGACTGCACCAGCAGAATAGTGAGTGCAGCTCTGGAGTATAATACAGGATGTAACTCAGGATCAGTACAGGATCAGTAATGTAATGTATGTAGACAGTGACTGCAGCAGCAGAATAGTGAGTGCAGCTCTGGAGTATAATACAGGATGTAACTCAGGATCAGTACAGGATCAGTAATGTAATGTATGTACACAGTGACTGCACCAGCAGAGTAGTGAGTGCAGCTCTGGAGTATAATACAGGATGTAACTCAGGATCAGTAATGTAATGTATGTACACAGTGACTGCACCAGCAGAATAGTGAGTGCAGCTCTGGAGTATAATACAGGATGTAACTCAGGTTCAGTACAGGATCAGTAATGTAATGTATGTACACAGTGACTGCACCAGCAGAATAGTGAGTGCAGCTCTGGAGTATAATACAGGATGTAACTCAGGGTCAGTAATGTAATGAATGTACACAGTGACTGCACCAGCAGAATAGTGAGTGCAGCTCTGGGCTATAATACAGGATGTAACTCAGGATCAGTACAGGATCAGTAATGTAATGTATGGACACAGTGACTGCAGCAGCAGAATAGTGAGTGCAGCTCTGGAGTATAATACAGGATGTAACTCAGGATCAGTAATGTAATGTATGGACACAGTGACTGCAGCAGCAGAATAGTGAGTGCAGCTCTGGAGTATAATACAGGATGTAACTCAGGATCAGTACAGGATCAGTAATGTAATGTATGTACACAGTGACTGCACCAGCAGAATAGTGAGTGCAGCTCTGGAGTATAATACAGGACGTAACTCAGGGTCAGTAATGTAATGAATGTACACAGTGACTGCACCAGCAGAATAGTGAGTGCAGCTCTGGGCTATAATACAGGATGTAACTCAGGATCAGTACAGGATCAGTAATGTAATGTATGGACACAGTGACTGCACCAGCAGAATAGTGAGTGCAGCTCTGGAGTATAATACAGGATGTAACTCAGGGTCAGTAATGTAATGAATGTACACAGTGACTGCACCAGCAGAATAGTGAGTGCAGCTCTGGAGTATAATACAGGATGTAACTCAGGGTCAGTAATGTAATGAATGTACACAGTGACTGCACCAGCAGAATAGTGAGTGCAGCTCTGGGCTATAATACAGGATGTAACTCAGGATCAGTACAGGATCAGTAATGTAATGTATGGACACAGTGACTGCAGCAGCAGAATAGTGAGTGCAGCTCTGGAGTATAATACAGGATGTAACTCAGGATCAGTAATGTAATGTATGGACACAGTGACTGCAGCAGCAGAATAGTGAGTGCAGCTCTGGAGTATAATACAGATTGTAACTCAGGATCAGTACAGGATCAGTAATGTAATGTATGTACACAGTGACTGCACCAGCAGAATAGTGAGTGCAGCTCTGGAGTATAATACAGGATGTAACTCAGGGTCAGTAATGTAATGAATGTACACAGTGACTGCACCAGCAGAATAGTGAGTGCAGCTCTGGGCTATAATACAGGATGTAACTCAGGATCAGTACAGGATCAGTAATGTAATGTATGGACACAGTGACTGCACCAGCAGAATAGTGAGTGCAGCTCTGGAGTATAATACAGGATGTAACTCAGGGTCAGTAATGTAATGAATGTACACAGTGACTGCACCAGCAGACTAGTGAGTGCAGCTCTGGGCTATAATACAGGATGTAACTCAGGATCAGTACAGGATCAGTAATGTAATGTATGTACACAGTGACTGCAGCAGCAGAATAGTGAGTGCAGCTCTGGAGTATAATACAGGATGTAACTCAGGATCAGTAATGTAATGTATGGACACAGTGACTGCAGCAGCAGAATAGTGAGTGCAGCTCTGAAGTATAATACAGGATGTAACTCAGGATCAGTAATGTAATGTATGTACACAGTGACTGCACCAGCAGAATAGTGAGTGCAGCTCTGGAGTATAATACAGGATGTAACTCAGGGTCAGTAATGTAATGAATGTACACAGTGACTGCACCAGCAGAATAGTGAGTGCAGCTCTGGAGTATAATACAGGATGTAACTCAGGATCAGTACAGGATAAATAATATAATTAATTTGTAAAGTGGCTGACCTTTTTATGAGGAATAATTCTGTATGTGAGCTGGTGTCTATAAGTAATAAGTAATAGGGGCTGTGTTTCTGGCTGTTCACACTCTTGTTTACAGCAGGTTAATCATACATGATCTGACCGCTTACACTGAGTCCTGTTCTTCATCCCTGGCTGCAGTTCCATGAAGTAGATTATTTCCTTGTCTCTGGAATTTGTCTGGAGTTGTTTTTCTTAAACAGAATAAGAACTTTTGGTTAAATAAATTGTGAAGGATCTAATTTGCAGAATCTGCCCCTGGGGCGTAACGTTCTGGGGCTCTGCTATGTGTACTATGTGTGTGCTATGTATGGGGCATGAAGTCCTGTGCTGCGGACATTGCTGAACCCCACAAACAAGAACATAAAGTGCCGTCCAACATATCTTGAAGGGGCTTTCTGGATTGTGCAACTTTTTCTGGGTCTCCAAGAATGATTAATTGTGGGGGATCCTCGCCCTGAAAATGAGCCGTTTACATGGGGAAACCATAGCGCTCCCTGCGATTTTATTTAGTAGCTCGTTCCAGTCAGTGGGTCATCAATTTATTCCAATGGATGCGTTGGATCATCAAGACAAGCGAGAGGCTTCTTCATTTTAGCAGTCACCTCTTATATTATTATTTTCTCTGTCAGTTCCTAGGGGGAGGTCAGAGTCGTCATTCACTCCTCCCTTTCCTTCCACACTGAAGCTGCAGCTGCATCCCCCTCCTCCCCTTCTAGATATTACTGGACAGTAGGAAAGTATACCCTTATAAGATTTTAAAGCTTTATGCCTTCACATGTACTACTAGGGTTATATGTATTGTTCCTAGTAGAAGAACAACAAAAAAAAATCAAAATACTTAAAGGGATGCTATCAGGATTATTTTACTACCTTAACTAGTGGCACGGCTGTATAGGTCCTAGAACAACAATACAAATTAAATCTGTCTTCTTTTAATCTGGTGTCCCAGTGCTGAGAAATCAAACTTTAAAACCTTATGCAAATTAGCCTGGAAGTGCATGGGGGGCGTGTTTATGTATCTGCGTCGCTTGTGGCTTCAAAGCTTGATTTCTCAGCGCTGCCCCAACGGATTACAATGAAACTGAGATCATTCGATCATAAAACACTCAACAACAAAAAAATGTTGTTAAATTAAGATTTATTAAATGGAATCCTTCAATAAAACTGAAAAGAGAAAGGATCTTCTACACAGGAGTTCCCAGACCATTCCAGATTTTAGAATAGACCAAACTTCATTGTTTATAGCCCCGATGAGGGCATCCCTCAAAATCATCCTCCGACACCTTCATATGAAATGTCAATAAATGTTGACATGAGATCCCTCCTTATCCGACACATACGGAGAAGCATATACTGCTAGGAACTAAGGGGGTGTCCCATAAATAACATTTCTCACCCACCCACAGTGGGTTTGAACAGTGGGGCTCTGTCTCCTGATCTCGAGAATGTCCCCTTCGTGAACTGAGCGGTAGTGAGCATGTGCGACCACTGCTCTGATCACTGCCTACAGGAGCGGTGGTCGCACATGCTCAGTTCTGCTCCTTCACACAGAACTCTTTAGAACCTCCCGTTCTTAGAATCGGCGGAGGTCCCACTGATAGGCCCCCCAACGATTATACATTAATCACCTATGATGATTATAAAATCTATGAAGGGTAAAGGATTAAACCAAACGGCAAGATCGCCTAAGTGATAAACTAGTGGAAATTCCCCCAGGGACCATTCAGAAGAAATGAAAAAGATGAATGCCCAGGAGAGGGTCCTGTAGTGTCTTATAGACATCTTAAGGAATCATTGGGGCATGAAAGCTCCCGAGGGAAATGCTTAGATACATTTAATTGGAAAATAAGTCGGTATCCGAGAAAAGCGCCCATCTGCCGTAATAGGACCATCGGCAATTAGAGCACATCCTGGGGATATGGGCTCGTCTTATCTGTAGCCCATAAATCAGGGGTTATTAAGATATGAGGCTTCCAGGTGGGTGAAGGTCCTGATTGTAGCGTAATAAATACAATGGGGGTATACAGTTATATACTGTACGTTATACAAGGTCAGACCTGCTGCAAAACTGAGGAGTCAGCCCTGTAGGGAAAAGAAACCTAGAAGAAGACGACAGGTCAGCAACTTTGAGATCACATACTCGGCTATCTAGGAGCAATGTGACACCTCACTCATCAGTATTTAAGGGTGTGTTTCATGGATACAACACTTTTCTATAGGACTTATAGGCATTCGGCTGCTCCTTTTTTACCTTGAGGAGAGAGCCGCTAAGTGGATCATTACTAGAGGAGCCAATGTTGTATTAGGTAGATAACCTTGTGGAGACTGACGTGTAAGGAGACTTAAAGGACATGTAATGCTCCTCTGGGAAATAAAATATGTCAGGCATGACACTCTCCACAATGAGAGATGTTACTACTAAGACCCAAGTCAGAGGCCTCTCTTACAGCCAAATCACATCTCATGCTTTGCACTGAAGAGGGCAAACAGCTCGAAACACTGTCTGCAAATTGATATTCTGGTTTGGATTTTATCCCAAGTCATGTAGCAAGGCTCCTTAAAAGGTCGATATGGACTTTTAGGATTGTTACTCCCAATAGGTGACACTAGAGTTCTAGTCCTCTTTCTCTGTGAATAGTCAATTTGCATATTTAATTTCCTAGAGGAGCATTGCATGGCCTATAAGTCTCTTTACACTGGAATGTCAAGCATGTCACTCTCCACAAGGAGAAATATTACTCCTTAGATTCCAGTCAGAGGTCTCTCATACAGCAAAAATCAGATCTCATGATTTGCACTGAGGAAGGGGAAAACACTCTGAAACGTGTCTGCAAATTGAGATTCTGGTTTGGCTTTTATGCTAAGTCATATGGCAAGGCTCGTTAAAGGGTCGATATAGACTTTTAGGATTGCTACTTCCAATAGGTGGCGCTAGAGTTCTAGTCCCCTTCCTGTCTAGTCCCCTCTCTGCATGCAGTATATCACTGGCCGTAATGGTATTGAAGCCCAAAAAAAAATTTTTTTTTCAAAAAATTTTGAGTCATCCTTTTCAGTCATGATGAAAAAAAGTTTTACCTGTTTTATCTGCTGTTGGAAAAAAATTGTTGCCACCCAGCACAGCTATCTTTACAACTCATCCAGGCATTTCTCCAGAGATGGACACTTTCCTCCTATGAGAATGGACAAATTGGCAGATTTATGAGACTGTTTCTCAATTTTTTTTTCTCAATACTGCACTTCTCTCATGAGCCATTCCCAATAACTTTCTTTTATTAAGTCGTTCCTTATTTATGAGGTCTGGGGTGACCTGGGTCACTATTCCCATTTTGTTTGCGTGCTACAGCACAAAGCTCAGGACTATTGGAATTATAACCTCCTGTGTTTTGCAGCGCTAGTCGCTTTGCTGCGCTCATGCAGGATGTAGTAATGTGAGTATTTGCACTGTGTTTCTTCACTGCTGTTTATTCAGAGGTCGGGGTGACTCTAACAATATTCTATTATTTGTGGTTTGAACTGTGGTTACTGAGAATACTTAAAGGGATGTTATCAGGATTATTTTACTACTGAAACTAGCGGCATGGCTGTATAGGTCCTACATCAACAATAAAAATTAAACCTATCTTGTAGTAATCCAATGTGCCAATGCTGAGAAATCAAGCTTTAAACTCATATGCCAATTAATATGGAAGTGCTTTGGGGGCGTGTCACTTTGCGTAAACAGACACTCCCCCAAATGCACTTCCGGACAAACCTTGATTTCTCAGCGCTGGCACATCACATTTCTACAAGACAGGTATCATTTTTATTGTTGCTTTATGACCTTTACAGCCACGTTACTAGATTCAGTAGTAAGATCATCCGGACAATTCCCTTTAAGTTGGATGAAAAAAAATATTAAAGTTGTGCAACTTTTTAAGCTTTTAAGCTCTCTGCTTGCCGTCAGTGAAGGAACAATTCGTATTATTATCCGGAGACTGGAGAACCAGCACAGACTTAATACTCACAGCAGAGGGTTTGCTACAATTGCATCCAGTCTGGACAATCCTCTGTGAACTAAACAAGCAGAAGTCCACAGCAGCATTGCATCCATTATCTTAGGGATGTCATTTTTTGGCTTTTTTTTGCCTCGCGATGTGGTCCATTGCAGGTGGGGTAATATCTGTACAGAGGCTTTCTCTAGATACTCCAGCCTCCTCTCAGACAAAAAACATGCTTAGGTTAATTGGCTTGCAATGAGCTTGTCCCTAGTGTGCAAGATTGAGGTCAGGAAATTCGATTATCAGCCGCACAGGGACCAATAATAATTATATATATATATATATATATATATATATATATATATATATATATATATATATATATATATATATATGGCACCAACATATTCCAGAGCAATTTACAATTCGGAGGGTATATGTATAAAAAATGAGTCCTGGGCACCTATCAAAACAAATCGCATCAACTATCCACTGGGGATGGGTTATAACCAATGGATCGATGGGTACCTGACCCTTCGATCGCCAGAATGAGGTCCTGTGTCTCCGATTTGGAAGGAGAATCCATGTGGGTGCATGGGACCCCTGATCTGTGGAAAGGTGGGGGGTCTCTGATCCCCACTGATCTAGCAGTTCTTACATATACTGAGAATAGGAGATGATTTATTACCGCGATACCGCTTTACAATCCACAATCCAAAAACTACAAGCTCTGAACAATGTGATGAATTAAGTTGATTTCTGGGCTAGCGCATTCCAGAGAGCTGGTGCAGCTCGAGAAAAGTTGTGGAAGTGACGCGCCCCCTGGGCCGCGTGGGGAACCCGGAACCGGGCCTTTCTGTGGATGCTGGGGGTTGTAGTCACCGTGGCGGCGACCCGGTCCCGTGGCTCAGGGTGGTCAAACCAGTGGCAGTCTATTTATGTGGTTTTTATGATTAAATGTCCGACTACGCCACCCGTGGATTGCGGTCAGAGTGAACCGCTGCTGCAGGGCAGACCGCTGAGGCTGGTGTTGTGGGTGCAGCAGAGTGTAGTACAACTCCCCACGGGAGGAGTATAGCCTCAGGGCAGTGTAGAGTGATGATGGTGGTTGTGGTGCGGGGCGTCCCAGTACTAGTAGTGCTGACGTGGTGAGAAAGCACAGAGACAAGGTGTTGCAGTTCAGGTTCTTTACTCACAGTTCTCATCCAGGTCACTTGTGCACAGGTAGGACCGCCCGAGCCGTGCTGCGTCCACCAGGCAGGGGGCTCGGCCAACCCCCAGGCAATTCCGGAGTGTGGCACAGGACTCCCTTCTATCCTTTCGTTAGCCGTGCCCCACCAGTGACACTACTTCTGTCCAGCTGCCTCGGGTCTTCTCCTGGGAGGACTGGGTGTCCACTTCCCTGACCCTATGTGGTGTGCCTTCCTAGTAGGTGTAGTGAGGGGTCGCAACAGTAAATGATCACGACCACCGGTTCTTGGTTAAGGATTAGTCTCCTCCACCAACTTGGGATCCGGTACCCTGTTCTGCCAACCCGTCACCCGCAATCTCCTGGGTCCTTAGGGTCCCTTCTGCCTTCTTGTTCCTGAGCCCTTCTACACTTTGGGTGCTTCTCTTTCTTTGCTGTTCCTTTCTGTTTCTGTTCTCCTCTCCTCTCTGGCTCCGGCCTTCACCCTAGGCCTGCCTCATGGAGCTGGGCCCAGACTGAGCCACAGCTCCCTGTCAGCCCTCTCTGGCTGAACTTCTCCTCTCTCTGCACTGTACTCAACCCAGAACTAAGATGGTGCCCACCTTATATACCTTCCCCTAGTATGCGAGCTCAGGTGACCAGCAACCAATGAGCTCCTACCTATGCCCAGAAACTGTCCCCTCCTGCTCCTACATCACTGGGTATTCCTCCCCCCTCCCCACTCCAGCCAGGGACATGTTCTGTCGTGCCTGCATTACTGTCTAATGGGAGCACCGTTGAGCTGTCCCTCGGAAATGGGGTGTGTGTGATGCATGCAGCTAACTGAGTCCTGGTCCATACTCCATCCTTACCCGGGAGTGGAATACCACACCTCTGGGTGAGGTGCAATACCTCTGTAGCGACCGAACCCTCGGGGCGCTACAGAAGATGATGGAGGAAGTCAATGTTGATCATTGGCAGAATGCAGAGCACGGGTAGGGTGGGAGACATAGATATTAGGAGATATAGGAAGAGCTTAATATAACTTATTCTGTGTATATTGCTGTCTACCACTATAATTTTACCATATTCCTGCCGTGTATTGAGACCATTTCCCGTATGAGTGTATTACGTTACATGGTTCATAACCAAGCTTCGGGAAACTGTATTAATAGCATTTTAATTGGAGTAAGAGGTGCGCTGTCTGCCCCTGATGTGACATCTGTAACCAAGCAATGGTGTTTCGCCGGCACTCATTTGCATAGGTCAATGTCCATTGAAGTGTTTGGGATCTATAATACCCGCATTAACATGGAGAAACACACAGCCGGCAGGTGTTATTCCGCAGATCCCGCTCTGTAATGTGTTTATCTTCAGGATATGCTCTCTTGGGCACTTGCAAACAACCTCTATCTGGAGTGCAATTAGGAGCAAATTGTATCTAAGCGCAGACCCGGTCTTTGGATTTTGTCCTAATTTGTGTTCTCAGCGAGGACTTTTATAATTTATTCCCATCAAGGTACTGACAATCTAGTGCAGGGGGAGGGGGTCTCCGACCAATACCTACAGCCCTCATCATGTCCTTGCAGCTGTCAAAGCATGTTGGGAAATGTCGTTTAAAAGTTGCTGTTATTGCATACGGTGGGCTCACATGGTGAGGTTGATCATCTAAGCCCAAGATCCGGGGGGCACACAGGCCATGGTCGTCAATGCAGCAGCCAGATGGAACATGCGGAACATGGACACACAGAATGAAAACTAAAAGTTCTAATAAAGTCCTGGAAACCGCAGGCAAGCAGGAAACATCCAGGAGACTGCAGGCAAGCAGGCGGGATGCTGGAAACCGCAGGCAAGCAGGAAACATCCAGGAGACCGCAGGCAAGTAGGCGGGATGCTGGAATCCGCAGGCAAGTAGGAAACGTCCAGTAGACCGCAGGCAAGCAGGCGGGTTGCTTGAAACCACTGGTAGGCAGGAGACATCCAGGAGACCTCAGGGAAGCAAACGGGATGCTGGAAACCGTTGACCTCAGACAGGTTGCAGAGTGACTGAAGACCTCAGACTGGTTACAGAGTGACTGAAGACCACAGACAAGTTGCAGAGTGACTGCAGACCTCGGACAGGCTGCAGAGTGAGTAAAGACCTCGGACAGGCTGCAGAGTGAGTAAAGACCTCGGACAGGCTGCAGAGTTACTGAAGACCTCGGACAGGTTGCAGAGTGAGTAAAGACCTCGGACAGGCTGCAGAGTTACTGAAGACCTCGGACAGGCTGCAGAGTTACTGAAGACCTCAGACAGGCTGCAGAGTTACTGAAGACCTCGGACAGGTTGCAGAGTGAGTAAAGACCTTGGACAGGCTGCAGAGTTACTGAAGACCACGGACAGACTGCAGAGTGACTGAAGACCTCGGACAGGCTGCAGAGTGACTGAAGACCACAGACAGGCTGCAGAGTGACTGAAGACCACGGACAGGCTGCAGAGTGACTGAAGACCACGGACAGGCTGCAGAGTGACTGAAGACCACGGACAGGCTGCAGAGTGACTGAAGACCACAGACCATCTGCAGAGTGACTGAAGACCACGGACAGGCTGCAGAGTTACTGAAGACCACGGACAGGCTGCAGAGTTACTGAAGACCACGGACAGGTTGCAGAGTGACTGAAGACCACAGACCGTCTGCAGTGTGACTGAAGACCTCGGACAGGCTGCAGAGTGACTGAAGACCACGGACAGGCTGCAGAGTTACGGAAGACCACGGACAGGCTGCAGAGTGACTGAAGACCTCGGACAGGCTGCAGAGTGACTGAAGACCACGGACAGGCTGCAGAGTGACTGAAGACCACGGACAGGCTGCAGAGTGACTGAAGACCTCGGACAGGCTGCAGAGTGACTGAAGACCTCGGACAGGCTGCAGAGTGACTGAAGACCATGGACAGGCAGCAGAGTGACTGAAGACCACGGACAGGCTGCAGAGTGACTGAAGACCACGGACCGGCTGCAGAGAGACTGAAGACCACGGACCATCTGCAGAGTGACTGAAGACCTCGGACAGGCTGCAGAGTGACTGAAGACCACGGACAGGCTGCAGAGTTACTGAAGACCATGGACAGGTTGCAGAGTGACTGAAGACCACAGACCATCTGCAGAGTGACTGAAGACCTCGGACAGGCTGCAGAGTGACTGAAGACCACGGACAGGCTGCAGAGTGACTGAAGACCACGGACAGGCTGCAGAGTTACTGAAGACCACAGACCATCTGCAGAGTGACTGAAGACCACGGACAGGCTGCAGAGTGACTGAAGACCACGGACAGGCTGCAGAGTTACTGAAGACCACGGACAGGTTGCAGAGTGACTGAAGACCACAGACCATCTGCAGAGTGACTGAAGACCACGGACAGGCTGCAGAGTGACTGAAGACCACGGACAGGCTGCAGAGTTACTGAAGACCACGGACAGGCTGCAGAGTGACTGAAGACCACAGACCATCTGCAGAGTTACTGAAGACCACGGACAGGCTGCAGAGTGACTGAAGACCACGGACAGGTTGCAGAGTGACTGAAGACCTCGGACAGGCTGCAGAGTGACTGAAGACCACGGACAGGCTGCAGAGTTACTGAAGACCACGGACAGGTTGCAGAGTTACTGAAGACCACGGACAGGCTGCAGAGTTACTGAAGACCACGGACAGGTTGCAGAGTTATTTGGAAGCTGCCGACAGCCAGGAAGGCATCCAGAAAACTGCAGGCTAGTAGGTAGCAATAATGGAAACCACAGGCAAGTAGGTGGGGTCCTCCCCTGACAGGTAACAAGGTTACTGGAAACCACAGATAAGTATGTGAAGTCCTGAAGACCACTAGCAGGTAGCAAAGTTACTGGAAATCGCAGACAAGCAGGAGATGTACTGATGACTGTGGACTGGAAGTGTACACAGAAAACTAAAAGCATTACTAGCAAGCCTTAGAGCAATACCAAGACACAGGTGTGAGTCTTAGGAGCCTTAAATAGACCTAGGAAGTTCATTACATGGGAGCATGTTGGACAAAGAGCGATGTGGAGCACAAGAAAATTAAACGGACTGGGGCAGGTGCGTGACAGTTGTAAAGCCACAAGTTGTCAGAGTTGAGGCAGAAAAGGAGCACTTCTGGTTTAAGTGTTCTTAGCCAGGTATGGGGGCGACCAGCTGTAATTGCCGGATGTTCACTTCCATTGATGCCTTACATAGCACCCATTATAATCAAACAGCCAGCTTTGTAATGTATTGATCATCTGCTAATAGTTCAGATTTTGGCGATCAGAGCTCCCTCTAGTGGCTGCAGGATTTTACCTTCAGCCTTTATGTAAGAGATCGGGCATAACTGTAGAGATATGTACTGTCACAACCACACTGGGTTTTCTGGTATTTTATCCCATTATCTTTTCTATTGACAGACGAGAGTAGAAGAGATTGGTGAAGAGCGACGGTAAGAAGAATACTCACCCCGATTTTGGTAAGTTTTTTTTTTTTTTACTTTTTTCATACAACTTTTTTACAATTTGGAACCTAACTTTCTCATACTTGCCAACTTTTTAGGATACTTTTTATTTAAATTTACTGAACAATGCCCAAGTTGCAGCAGATTCCGCCTACGCCCCATTCCGCCCCCTTAATGCGCCTTTGGCCACCAGGGCTTGGTGTCACTACAATGAGTAAGGTTAGGGGAGCATTGCTGGGAGATCTGCCTATTTTATGAGAGATCCGGAGGTCTTCCTTTTTTATTTCATGTGCATCCTGGACATTTTGGGAGTGTTGGCCAGTATGGTTTTCTCACAAGCCTGGGTGATGCCTCAAATAAAGGGGAGAACCCTCCCGACACCTGAGTGAGGAGGGCAGAGGAAGCATCCACAACTGAACCCTATCAGCCTGCAAAGTGACTGCGGGAATATAGGAAAGTTGAGCAATGACATTTTGCTACAAAGGGCCATATCCCTATATATTATATAATCTGGAGAGACTCGATACAAATTAGACAAAATAACCTGAATGGTCCATTTATTGGAGATCTCTTCTATTGGCGCATTCCACCCCTTCATTCTTCAGAACTGCAGCATTTCGTCTTGGCAAATATTCCACCTGGAGCAGAAATCATCTGCAGGAATATTGGCCCGTGCCCTAGAGGATAGTTTCCATTACTCGATTCTTCACATCCTCCTCTGAGCCTTTGATCAGAATGATTCTTCACATTTCTCCTCTGGTCCTAGAACGATTCTTTACATCCACCTTTGATTTTTTTATCAGAACAATTCTTCACATTCTTCTCTGAACATTTCATCAGAACAATTCTTCACATACTCATCAGATCATTTCGTCAGAATGATTATTTAGATCCTCTTCTGATCTTTTCATAAGAATGATTCTTCATATTCTCATCTGATCATTTCATCAGAACGTTTCTTCATATCCTTCTCTGATTATTTCATCACAATAATTCTTCACAACCACTTCTGATCCCTTCATCAGGACTATTTAGAACATCCTCCACAGATCTTTTTAGTGGAATGAATCTTCACCCTCCCCTTTAAACCTTTCATCAAAATGATTCTTTACATCTTCTACTGATTGTTTTATCAGGGCTTATTCTTTACATCCTCATCTGATCACTTCATCAGAAAATTTCTTCATTTCCTTCTCTGATTATTTTATCAGAACGATTCTTCAGAACCTCTTCTGATCTCTTCATTAGAACTGTTCATCACATTCTCCTCTGATCGTTTCCTCAGAACGTTTCTGCACATCCTCCTCTGATCATTTCATCAGAACAATTCCTCACATTCTCATCTGATCATTTCATCAGAACGTTTCTTCGTATCCCTTTCTGACTATTTAGTCAGAATGATTCTTCACAACCTCTTCTGATCCCTTCATCAGAGCTATTCATTACATCCTCTTCTGATCCTTTCATCAGAACTATTCATCACATACTGTTCTGATCCCTTCATCAGAACTATTCATTACATCCTCTTCTGATCCTTTCATCAGAACTATTCATCACATACTGTTCTGATCCCTTCATCAGAACTATTCATTACATCCTCTTCTGATCCTTTCTTCATAACTATTCATTACATCCTCTTCTGATCCTTTCTTCAGAACTATTCACAACATCCTCTTCTGATCCTTTCATCTGAATAATTCTTCACATCCTCCTTTGAACCTTTTATTAGAAGAATTTTTCCCATCCTCCTTGCACCCCTTTCATCAGACCCATTCTTTACATCCTCCTCTAATCGATCAATAGACATGGTGACTTGAGAAATCAATAAAAATTAGGTAAAGAGCTACAATAAGCGGCTCTAGAGCAAAATCTGTAGCAGGGTCCCCACCTATCATGTGCTATTCACTCCAGACACAGGACAGGGGTGCAGTTGCTCGCTCTGGACCCCTAGGACTACACTGATGGCTCCTCCAGCTTTTGCTTTTGTATAATTGATCATATGCAGTGCTGAGTGATGGCCTCTGACTGGCAGACCATCAATGCCGGATTAGAGGAATTTCGCTGTAAATAACCAATTCATTTTAATTAATTGCCCTCTGTCTTGGTCGTGGGCCTCTTCTGATCCTTTCATCAGAACTATTCATCACATCCTCTTCTGATCCTTTCATCGAAATGATTCTTCACATCCTCCTCTGATCCTTTCATCAGAACGATCCAGTCACATCTACTGTTCCAATGATCTTATATCATGTCCTATAAGTATCATGTATTGTATGTGGCTTGTCGCTAGGATTTTGTCAATCTCCCCGATGCCATGTTTTTGGCTTCTCACCCCTTGATCTTGGTTTTCTCCCAATTATAAAGTCGTTACTCTAATATCTCGTGCATCATGTTCCTCGAATACTAATATTTCCTTTATCTGGAGAACACCCTCAGGCCATCTAGTGTCGGGAGCGTTCATCGCTTGGATATCAGCTTCTTATCTCGCGCAGGCACGTTACACAGGACGGCTTTGTCCTGGATACAATCGATGTATTGATCATTCATTATTGATGCTTTGCTGTGTTTCAAAGTTATGAAAGGAATGAAAATAATTAAAAAAATAAAAAAAATTGCTGCTTGATCAATTAATTTTACGACAATATTTTCTTTGCTTGGAAATAATTGTTATTTACATGTTGCCACTTTAATGTGATGGTCATTACTAATCACATCATAGCAGTAATGGCGTTAGCACTGAGCCACCTTGGAGCAGTTTCTGGGGCGGCATCTGGTATAATGGCTCTATAAGTCGGGGATGGGACTGCTGTCAGGAATCACCTACACTCTGGAAGACTCAGGAAAGTCCCGCATAGGAAGACTTGTAATACCATATTTCTCCACTAGTGGCCACTGCAGGAAAAATATGTGGGAATTTCAGTGGTCAAACCGGTGGCGATCAATTGATGACCATCAAGACCTTGTTTAAAGAAAGAACTGTTCAGATGGTGGGGTACGACCAAATGTGTCCTTTACATCGTGGCCAGGTACCAGTGGGGTCTTGTGGGTGAAACAGCTGTTCCCTCACAAAATCAAGGCAATTTGAAAACCCCAGTGGCAGCTGGTCAGAGAAGCTCTTGACAATGAACTCTATGTCTGTACATACCCCTAAGGGGAAAACGATATTATGTAACTAAATAAACATTGCCAAATGATGGCACCCGCCGCGGCTAATAGGTGCACAGGTTACTGGCAAAATTATGGGGCCACCAAGCCCCCTAGGGAGAATGTAACGGCACAGTGTCGGCTGTATGGTCTGGTTTCTCCCTAAGGCTATAAGCACGCTAAGTTTTTAAGGGAGATTTTTGGACCAGAAACTGAGCGGAAACTCTCTTCAAATCCTCCTCCAAGTTTTAAAACCCCCAAAAATTGTAGTTTCTGCCCCCAAGACTCCACAAATAGACTCTGTGTGCACGTACCCTGAGGGTTGAATCACAGCTATTGGAATTGCTTTGTAAAAATTTCCACTGCAATTCTGCAAGAATCCACAGACAAGTCCACGTCCTCGGCTGATTTTGGTGCAGATTTTTTGGCTGATTTATCTACTGTCATCGCAGGTGTCCAGGGTCGGCAAAAGTGGCAGGGGCTGGAGATATTGGTATTATAAACTCTGAGAATAGGTCCGTCACATGTCAACATGTAGCAAAATCTAATGGGGAAGGAATGGGTAGAAGGGAACCTATAAAACGTCGCCTGCCGGTAGTTTATTCAGGTGGTGCCCCTCTCACCATAGATGTCCTTTATGTATCTTCCAGTCTGTCGCCATCCTGCAGCCGCAGCTGGTCTACACTATATAGCAATGCAATGTAGACCACCAGACACTAATGCATGAAAAATATCCAACAGTTCCTGACAGGGGCGTACATAGGATTCATGGGGCTCCATAGCAGAAGTTCAAATTGGGCCCCCCCCCCAAAAAAAAAGTAAATAATTGTCAGGGTCACAGAAGAGCAGATCTCACAACTTTCCAGCCTTTACATAGTAATTTTCCTCCTGCTGACGTCCTAGATCTCTCTTTCATTGTCCCATAAAGTGTGATACCAACAAAAGTGTCCCCCAAACACAGTATGATACCCCCATGGTGAATTCCTCCACATGCACAGTATAATGACCCTACTGTACCCCACCTCATCTCCCAGGGCAAAGTTTGCTGACCCCAACACAGTATGATCCCCCAACTGTGAGCCCCTAGAGCTAGAGAGCATGGTAGGTAATAAGGGAGGGTGTTATACATAATAAAAGATAAAACTATATAACTAAGGATGGCGCTATACAAAATAAGCGAGTACACTATATACTAAGGGAGTATGCTATACATAATAAGGTTACATTCCTGCATCTGTGTGCAGTGTCATTGTGCTGCCCTGTTTTACAGACGCATTGAGCATGTCCTATTATAATTAGTGTTGAGCCACCCCCGTAGTGTTCGAGTTCGGTTCGGTTCGTCGAACACCCGTGTGTTCGCCGAACTGTTCGTCGAACTGTTCGTCGAACACCTTCGAACACCGTTAAAACCAATGGCAGGCAAACAAAAACACATAGAAACACATAGAAAACACCTTCAAAGGTGTCCAAAAGCTGACAAACTGCTCAGAAGACATAACTAACACATGGAAAAGTGACAAGTACATATAGTCATGCGAAAATAAAAGAGGTGGAGGAGTAAAAGGAGGGGGAGACACAGATATAGGCATGTCATGCCCTTCTAAAATCCAAAAAGTGAGAAGCCGACACGGCCAGTCCGCTCCTGCCCGTGCCACCTCCGTGTCGCCGGGTTTGTGCCAGAGCCGCGGTGAACCCTGACGGCCAGCCCCCCTCTCCCAATACTGGTGCCTGTCCGCTGGTGGGTCGAGCGAGCCCCCCTGTGGTGGAGGCAGCTCTAAGCTTTTTAATTTAAATTGTCTCTCTAATTTGAATGAATACACTTTAAATCCATTTACAAGGATCTATTGGAGGGCAAGTCTCATGCCAGCAGCCGCGTAATTCCAGCTCCAGTAGCGTCCACTAAAGCTGCTGCAGTTAAAAAGCTTTTATAAGGATCGAGCTCGGCTGTCCACCGCAAGGCATCCTACTGCCAGTCCCAGCCCCTATGCCTTGGGGTGCCTCCTGATGCTCTTCACTAAGTATCCCATGGTCCCGAAGCATTTCCTTTGAAAAAATTAAGTGTCTAAACTACAGGTGGTGTAGCTTGCTTAACAGCCGGGATAATCCGCTGACTAGCAGACACTGCTACTAGGCACAAAGTATTTCCTGGGCTAGATGCAGTTAAAAATTTGTAATTAGATACTCTCGTTGGATGCTGAGAAAGCATTCCATAGAGTCTCCTGGCACGCCATATATGATTCTCTTAAAAAGCTTGGGGTAGGGGTCTAGGGGACCCTTTTATAGCCAAAATCACGGCCCTGTATCGCAATACGTCACCTAGGCTGAAGATAAATGGAACTGTAGCACCCTGAGGGCTCGGTTGCTACAGACGTATTGCACCTCACCCAGAGGTGTGATATCTCACTCTCAGGTAAGGATGGAGTGTGGATCAGGACCCGACACCTGCATGCATTACACTACATTGCCGTGGGGCAGGGCGACCAATATGCCCCTGAGATGGGCACGACAGTCCCTGTCCCTGGCTGGAGTGGGGGGAGGGAACACTGAGGAAGGGGAACCCTGTAGTGCAGGAGCAGGGAGGAAGCAGTTCCTGGGTGCATTGAGAAGGGAGTATAAAAGGTGGGCACCATCTTAGTTCAGTGCAGAGAAGTCTGAGCAGAAGTGGCAGGGAGCAGGGGCTCTGCATGAGCTCTGCTCCGGAGGCGGGCCTAGTAACAGAGGCCCAGGCCTGGAAGAGGGAGAAGGAAGGAAGAGGAGCGGAGAAGGCTCCAGGAACGAGGAATGAAGGGATCCCAGGGGTGCGGACGGGCGAGTAGCCACCGCACGCCCGAATCCACCTGCGTGGAGGGGTCAGGCCAAAGGGGGAGACCGGTCCCTGAACTAGTGGAGGCAGGAAACGACCCTCAGCTAGAAACCGGAGGCTCTGACATTTTATGTGGCGCAGCCCCTCGCTACACCCGCTAGGAAGGCACCACATAGGGTCAGGGAAACTGGCGCCAAGTTTACCAAGAGGAGGCCTGAGGCAGCCGGACAGAAGTGTTGGTAAGAAAGGCCAGACAAAGGACACACAAAGGGGGTCCTGTGAAGCGCTCCAAAGTTATCTGGGAGTTGTCTGAGCCCCTCACCTGGTAAGCACAGTACGACGTGGGCAGCCGTTACCTGCAGACGTGGTCTGGATAATAAGAACTGTGAGTAAAGGCCCTGGACTGCATCACTGACTCCGTGTCGTTACTGCTGCTGCCCTGCACCATCACCCCCATCCTCCGCATACACTGCCCTGAGGCTATACTCCTCCCGTGGGGAGTTATGCTACGCTCTGCTGCACCCACAACACCAGCCTCAGCGGTCTGCCCTGTAGCGGCGGTTCACTCTGACCGCAATCCACGGGTGGCGTAGTCGGACATTTAAACATCAAAACCACATAAATAGTTCCGCCACTGGTTTGACCGCCCTGAGCCACGGAACCGGGTCGCCGCCACGAAGACTACAACCACCAGCATCCACCAAAAAGGGTCCGGCTCCGGGTGTCCCAAGGCCCAGGGGGTGCGTCAGAACATTTTCATCACCTTTCACAATCACCAATGGGACAAGGCAGTGATGTCCTCTGTCCCCTCTCTTATACATCCTAGTGACGGAGCACCTGCTCTCATCAATTCGCCATAACCCCAATATTAGGTGGATTGAGGTGGGAGGCACCGAGTACAAGTGCTCTCTATTTGCTGATGATGTCCTAGTATATATCACTCAATCACATATATCCATCCCTGCTGTTATGGCTGAAATAGATCACTTTGTTACATGGTCAAATTTTAAAATCAATGCAGCGAAGTCTGAGGCCCTCGATGTCTCCCTCCCTAAATCCATATAGGATTCCATCCAGTCCAACTTTCCCTTTGCCTGGCCCTCACAGGGTATCAAATACTTAGGAATTCCTATTCATAGAGACCTCTCCCATCTATGTTATCTTCATTTTGGGCCCTTTATTGAACAATTCCATACAGACCACGGTTGGCAAGTTAGAACTGTAAGATTCACTACGTGAACCACTGGTGTTTTGTGGAAAAGCACATGTACACTGTGTTCCAAATTATTATGCAAAAAGTGTTTAGGAGTGATAAGGGAAGAATTTGTTTGTTTGTCAGTTAAACTCATTGATGGTGATGTGTGTCAGGGCTCTTTATATCACTGTAAGCAATTGCAGACACCTGTGCTAATTAGTTTGGCAGGTGTGTCCAATGAAAGGCAAGACTACTTAAGAAGGCTCTCTCAAATTATTAAGCAGCCTACATTTTCTGCCAAAATGGGAAAGAAAAAGGATGTGTCGGCTGCTGAGAAGCAACAAATTGTGGAGTGTTTAGGTCAAGGCATGACTACAATCAACATTGTGCGATGATCAGGATGAAGTGTCTTGGCAATCAAGAAGTATGTAGCTGATTCACAGTACACACGTGTGCGTGCTGATAAGGGCAAATTGAGGACTCTTTCCTACAGGCAATTACGTCAGGTTGAAAGAGCAGCGGCAAAAAAGCCTTGTCATAGCAGCAGACAAGTTTTTGAAGCTGCTTGTGCCTCCAACGTCCCCCGAACAACAAGATGCAGGGTCCTTCAGAGGTTTGCAGCTGTGCATACGCCATCCTGTCGACCTCCTCTATCCACTTCACACAAGCAGAAACGGCTCCAGTGGGCCAAACATTACATGAAGACTGATTTCAAAACTGTTTTGTTCACGGATGAGTGCCGTGCAGCGCTCGATGGTCCAGATGGATGGAGTGGAGGATGGCTGGTTGATGGACACCCCACGCAAACACGGCTACAGCGCCAACAAGGAGGAGGTGGAGTAATGTTTTGGGCTGGAATCATGGGGAGAGAGATTGTCGGCCCCTTTAGGATCCCTGAAGGCGCTAAAGATGAACTCCATAATGTATGTGGATTTTCTCAAACAGCACTTCCTGCCATGGTTCAAGAAGAAGAACCGTGTATTTCACAGCAAGATCATTTTTCTGCATGATAATGCACCATCTCATGCTGCACATAAAACATCTGCATCTCTGGCTGATATGGGCATAAAAGGGGACAAACTTATGGTGTGACCCCCATGCTCCCCTGACCTCTACCCCATTCAGAACCTTTGGAGCATCATTAAAAGGAGTGTCTATGATGGCGGGAGGCAGTTCACATCTAAGCAACAGATCTGGGAGGGTATTCTGTCCTCATGCAAAACAATTGAAGCAGAAACCATCCAAAACCTGACAAATTCAATGGACGAGAGAGTTCAGAAGCTCCTTTCGAACAAGGGGTCCTATGTGAAAATGTAACATCACCTAGAATAAAGTTTTGAGTTGAAAACTGTTTGATTTCAGTTTCTAACAACCTGCTAATGCTTATAATTTCAAAAATGACCATTTTTTTGGTCTTTATTAAAATGAAAAGGTTGATCGAAAAGTTTGGGGGATCTAAGAGTGTGGCAACCCAGTAGTCATGATTACTTCGAATTCTGACAATATGAGGGTCATGCTGCAGGTAGTGCAGCAAGAAGGCACTTATGTGTCTTGCGCATCTCGGAGCCCCAAAATTATTTTCCGGGCTAGATGCAGCTAAAAATTATTTTTAATTTTAAATCTGGTGAAGCTTATTATAGATGGCCTAATAGGATCAGTGCTGCACACTGCTACAAAGCCCAAATTATTTTCCAGTCAAGATACAGATAAACATGATTAGTAATTTGAAAGCTTAAAACGGTTGGTAGGGTGATTTTAACCAATCATCAAGCTTTTACTCTCCCCAGGATGACACAGGGGTAGAAAAGTCGTTTCGGATCCATGATTTGTTCATCTTTATGAACGTGAGTCTGTCTACATTATCAGTGGAGAGCCGCGTGCGCTTATCTGTCAGCACACCACCAGCAGCGCTGAACACACGTTCAGACAGAACGCTGGCTGCGGGGCATGACAAGATCTCCAAGGCGTAAGTGGCTAGCTCCGGCCATTTATCCAGATTGGAAGCCCAAAAAGAGCAAGGGTCCAGTGACACAGTCGTGGCTTCAATGTTTACTTGGAGATACTCCTGTACCATCGTCTCTAGGCGTTGACTATGTGTCAGACTTCTTGTCTCCTGTGGCCTTGCAAAGGATGGGCTAAAAAAGTGGTGAAATGATTCCGCAAAATTGATGTTACCAGCAGATACTGTGGTTCTGTTACGGTTTGAGTGCTGAACACTTGACGGTCCCACGGTTGGCAAGTTGGAACTGTGAGATTCACTACGTGCACCACTGGTATTTTGTGGAAAAGCACATGTAAGATTCTGCAACAGTCTCTGCTGATACTCCTGCATGCGTGCATCCCTTTCTATGGCAGGAATAATTTCGGCAAATTTACTTTTGTACCGGGGATCTAACAGTGTGGCAACCCAGTAGTCAGGATTATTTCTAATTCTCACAATTCGAGGGTCATGTTGCAGGTAGTGCAGCAAGAAGGCACTCATGTGTGTTGCGCATCCAGGAGCACCAAGTCCCTGTTGTGTTGGTGGCGAGGTAACAATCATGCTTCCTTCCTCTGTCCTCTCCCCCCAACCTCGCACAACAGAAATGTGATCAAGGTCTCCCTCATCTGATGAGTCTTCCATCAGTTCGTCCTCCACTTCTTCCTGGGCTCCTGCACCTTCCTCACTAGTTTGGCTGCTACCATGCGCCCTGGTAAAACCATCTCCCCCACCCTCACATGCCTGCCGCCTTGGTGCTGCCGACCGTCTGGACCTTGCCGATGTTAGCCCTTCCGCATACAACTCCTCCTCCTCTACTTCCTCCACCTCCTCTTGTGCCACCACCTGACTCCGAATTCTGTTTAACATGTGCTCCAGCATGTAAATCACCGGAATAGTCATGCTGATAATGGCATCATCAGCACTAAACATCTTCGTCGCCATTTCAAAACTGTGCAGAAGGGTGCATAGGTCCCTGCTCTGAGACCACTCCTCCAGCGTGATTTGCCCCACCTCTGGATCTCGTTGGCCCAGGCTATACGTCAGAACGTATTGCACCAGGGCTTGTCGGTGCTGCCACAGTCGCTGCAACATGTGCAGAGTTGAATTCCACCGGGTAGGCACATCGCATTTTAGCCGGTGAAGTGGCAGGCCCAACGACTTCTGTAGAGATGTAAGTCGCTGAGCTGCGGGATGCGAACGGCGGAAGTGAGCACACAGCGACCGTGCCCTCTGCAGAAGGCCATCTAGTCTGGGATAGTGGGCTAAAAATTGCTGGACAACCAGGTTCAACACGTGAGCCATACAAGGCACGTGTGTGACATTGCCCCGGCGAAGGGCCGCACCCAGGTTTGCAGCATTGTCGCACACGGCCTTCCCTGGTTTCAGGTCCAGTGGAGACAGCCATTCATGAAATTTGTTCTCCAGAGCTGACCACAACTCCTCAGCTGTGTGACTCACATTTCCCAGACATTTCAAAGTAAAAACCGCCTGATGACGTTGAGCCCTACTGCCAGCATAGTAAGGAGGTGTGCAGGATCCCTTCTGCGCAGTTAGAAAGCTTGTGGCATGACCAGACAGGCTTTGGGTGCAGGTGGAAGACCGAGAGGAGGTTGAGGAGGCAGAAGCAGTGGAGGAACTTTGACATAAAGAGGATTGACGCACAACTCGTGGGGACGGCAAGACTTGGACAGCAGCCCCTTGTCCTGCTGTCACCATAGTTACCCAGTGCCCAGTCAGCGACATGTAACGCCCCTGTCCATGCCTACTCGTCCAAGTGTCTGTGGTGAAATGCACCCTGTCACACACAGAGTTTCTCAAAGAAGCGGTGATGTTGTGTGCGACATGCTGGTGGAGCGCAGGCACACCTTTCTTTGAGAAGTAGTGCCAACTGGGCATCTGGTACTGGGGCACTGCGACGGACATAAGGTCTCGAAAATCCTCTGTGTCCACCAGGCGGAAAGGCAGCATTTCTGTAGCCAAGAGCTTGCAGATGGTGAAATTCAACCTCTTAGCTTTCTCATGGCTAGGAGGAAATGGTCTTTTACTTGTCCACATCTGAGGGACCGAGGGCTGGCTATTATGCTTAGACGGGGTTGATAAGGGTGTCCCCGGCAAACTGCCGGTCTGTGAGGAAGATGCAGGCGGACATGTTAGGTTGCCTTGATCCAAAGGTGGTGCTATCGATGTCGGACAGCGCTCAACACCAGCTGGTGTTACCACCTCCAAAGAAAATGATGACCTGCCAATCATGCTGGCTGTTGCGGGTAAAGAGGTGGCAGGTCTGCGCCCCAAAACAGGTGTGACTGCTGTCCCCCCAGTCACAGAGGATGAAGAGGCCGCGGATGCACAAGATATGGCAGACGGTGGTTGGCCCGGCCGGCTAGGCCGCATTGTAGCACACTGAGCTTCCCACTGCAACTTATGCTTCATGTCCATGTGCCGGTTCATGCATGAAGTACTCAAACTATGTATTTTTTGGCCTCTACTTAGCTTTTGCTGACAAATGTTACAGATAACACGAGTTGGGTCATCTTTATCGATCTGAAAAAATGCCCAGGCTATGCAAGGCTTAGCACCCATGCGACCTGAAGAGCCACCACGACTTGTGGTGAGAGGCAGAGTTGTGTTTGAGGATGCAGTTGTTGACGTGCTTCCAGTACTACGTCTCTGTCCAGGAAGGCGCAACCTGACCTCGTCGTCACTAGCATCCTCCTCCACCTCCTCTGCTGATCTGATCTCTTGGCTGACTGTGGGTTGACAGTAAGTGGGATCTCCGACCTCATCATCATCACCCTGTGCGTTATCACACCCGTCGTCCTCAGAGCCAACCTGTTCCTGCCCTGACAAAAAACTAAAGTTGTCGCTCCAATCAGGTATTTGAGTCTTATCATCGTCTTCCTCATTGTCTCCACCAACAGGAGTTACAGTTTGGGAATGAGGGTCTACATTATGGTCAGAACCTTCTGCGTCTGGTCCTGGATCCGACTCATAAAGATTCTGGGCATCAGTGCAGATCATTTCCTCGTCTGGATTCACAGAAGCGCTGGAGTCGACCTCTGATTCCCAGGCTATAGTATGAGTAAACAGCTCTGCAGACTCAACCATCTCTTCTACCTCATACTCAGACGGGCAGCTGGAGATTTGGGAGCTGTGAGGAAGCAAGTGCGATTTGGGTGACACCTTTGAGGACTGGAGTATTTGTGATGTTGAAGTTGATGTGGAGGAGAGCCCACTTAAAGGAGCACTTGATATCCGTTGAAGCACCTGCTGTTTTTGTGCCTCATCTGGAATTTGTAGCGATTGGCGTGGCCGTAAGAAAGGGATCTTATCACATTGTCCGCTAAAAGAAGTAGACATTTTAGTTTGGCTGGAAGATGGTCTTTCTTCTGCAGATGTTACTGTTGCTTTAACACCTACCCCACGGACACAACCTTTTTTCCCCTTCCCAACACGCCTATTCCCCTTTCCACCAGCAGCAGGCCTTTTTCCACTCATTTTGGTGGTTAACTAATTCACAACTCTGGAGTTGTTTGCACAAAAAAACAATGGATGGTAACCGAGCAGAGCTGAGTGGCCAAACTGTGGTATTAGGCCAAAACTATTGGCTGGGTTAGATGCAGAAAAAAATTATATTCAATTTGCAACCTGATGGAGGTCAGTATAGATGGACTAATACAACAAGTCCCACACACAGCTAGAAGCCCAATATTTTTTCAGAGGTAGATGCAGAAAAAAATATATTCAGTTTGCAACCTGATGGAGGTCAGTATAGATGGACTAATACAACAAGTCCCACACACAGCTAGAAGCCCAAATATTTTTTTCAGAGGTACTGTAGATGCAGATAAAAAATATTTTTAATTTGCAACCTGATGGAGGTCAGTATAGATGGACTAACAGAGAAAGTCCCACACACTGCTAGAAGGCCAAATATTTTTTCAGAGCTAGATGCAGAAAAAAATTATATTCAGTTTGCAACCTGATGGAGGTCTGTATAGATGGATTAATAGAACAAGACCCACACACAGCTAGAAGCCCAATATTTTTTCAGAGGTAGATGCAGAAAAAAATATATTCAGTTTGCAACCTGATGGAGGTCAGTATAGATGGACTAATACAACAAGTCCCACACACAGCTAGAAGCCCAATATTTTTTCAGAGGTAGATGCAGAAAAAAATATATTCAGTTTGCAACCTGATGGAGGTCAGTATAGATGGACTAATACAACAAGTCCCACACACAGCTAGAAGCCCAAATATTTTTTCAGAGGTACTGTAGATGCAGATAAAAATTATTTTTAATTTGCAACCTGATGGAGGTCAGTATAGATGGACTAATAGAGAAAGTCCGACACACTACTAGAAGGCCAAATATTTTTTCAGAGCTAGATGCAGAAAAAAATTATATTCAGTTTGCAACCTGATGGAGGTCAGTATAGATGGATTAATAGAACAAGACCCACACACAGCTAGAAGCCCAATATTTTTTCAGAGGTAGATGCAGAAAAAAATATATTCAGTTTGCAACCTGATGGAGGTCAGTATAGATGGACTAACAGAGAAAGTCCCACACACTACTAGAAGGCCAAATATTTTTTCAGAGCTAGATGCAGAAAAAAATTATATTCAGTTTGCAACCTGATGGAGGTCTGTATAGATGGATTAATAGAACAAGACCCACACACAGCTAGAAGCCCAATATTTTTTCAGAGGTAGATGCAGAAAAAAATATATTCAGTTTGCAACCTGATGGAGGTCAGTATAGATGGACTAATACAACAAGTCCCACACACAGCTAGAAGCCCAATATTTTTTCAGAGGTAGATGCAGAAAAAAATATATTCAGTTTGCAACCTGATGGAGGTCTGTATAGATGGATTAATAGAACAAGTCCCACACACAGCTAGAAGCCCAATATTTTTTCAGAGGTAGATGCAGAAAAAAATATATTCAGTTTGCAACCTGATGGAGGTCTGTATAGATGGATTAATAGAACAAGTCCCACACACAGCTAGAAGCCCAATATTTTTTCAGAGGTAGATGCAGAAAAAAATATATTCAGTTTGCAACCTGATGGAGGTCAGTATAGATGGACTAATACAACAAGTCCCACACACAGCTAGAAGCCCAATATTTTTTCAGAGGTAGATGCAGAAAAAAATTATATTCAGTTTGCAACCTGATGGAGGTCTGTATAGATGGATTAATAGAACAAGACCCACACACAGCTAGAAGCCCAATATTTTTTCAGAGGTAGATGCAGAAAAAAATATATTCAGTTTGCAACCTGATGGAGGTCAGTATAGATGGACTAATACAACAAGTCCCACACACAGCTAGAAGCCCAAATATTTTTTCAGAGGTACTGTAGATGCAGATAAAAATTATTTTTAATTTTCAACCTGATGGAGGTCAGTATAGATGGACTAACAGAGAAAGTCCCACACACTGCTAGAAGGCCAAATATTTTTTCAGAGCTAGATGCATACAAAAAATTATTTTGAATTTGCAACCTGATGGAGGTCAGTATAGGTGGACTAATAGAACAAGTCCCACACACTACTAGAAGGCCAAATATTTTTTCAGAGCTAGATGCAGAAAAAAATTATATTCAGTTTGCAACCTGATGGAGGTCTGTATAGATGGATTAATAGAACAAGACCCACACACTGCTAGAAGCCCAATATTTTTTCAGAGGTAGATGCAGAAAAAAATATATTCAGTTTGCAACCTGATGGAGGTCAGTATAGATGGACTAATACAACAAGTCCCACACACAGCTAGAAGCCCAATATTTTTTCAGAGTTAGATGCAGAAAAAAATATATTCAGTTTGCAACCTGATGGAGGTCAGTATAGATGGACTAATAGAACAAGTCCCACACACTGCTAGAAGGCCAAATATTTTTTCAGAGCTAGATGCAGAAAAAAATTAGATTCAGTTTGCAACCTGATGGAGGTCAGTATAGATGGACTAATAGAATGATGCTATGCCCAAAAGATTTTACTTCACTAGGTGCAGTAAAAAAATTGGTATTCTATACACAGGTGGTATATCTTGCAACACAGATAGGCTACTCCACTGACTAACACACTCTGCAATAGGCCAAAAAGGATTAGCTTTGCTAGATTCAGCCAAATGCTGTGAAAAAAACTTGCACAGCACTGGCACAGACCTGCCTGGCAAAAACTGATAGGAACTGATGTAACCTAGTCCTGAAAAGGACTCCAATTACAATTAGTCTTTACTCCCACAACCTATCTATTTAAGAGCACAGACCTGCCTGATAAAAGTCGTAGGAAATGCTGTAACCTAGTCCTTAAAAGGACTGCAATCACAACTATTCCCTACTCCCAAGCTATCTGTAGATTTGTGCGAAAATTGGCTTGAAATTAACAAGGTATAGCGCACACAGCAACAGCGGTGCCGTCTAACACGCAGCTGCAGCAGTGAGAAAATGGTGGCGACGGGGAAAATGGCTTGGTCTTATAGGGCAAGGACATGTGACATACACTGCCAATGACACATGCCCTTGCTTGTGTGAAAAAAAGCACTTCGCTCCGTGTGTGCGCTGCTGATAGGCTGACAGATTGCACCTCCCCACTGTAAATGCGGGAAAGAGAAAAAAAAATGGAGATCTTCATTGTTCCTGCAGAGATCCATCCCCTGCCCCTCCCCCCACCCCACTGTACACTCAAACTGCGTATTAACATTAATTTTCATCATTACTGAGAAAAAATCCAGTTATGATTTTGGTGCACGAACAGTTATCGAACATAACCTCGAACAGCCGAATTTTTCTCAAATTGTTCGTGTTCGCCGAACGGCTCGAACACCGCCCAAAACAGCTCGAATTTGAGATTCGCGAACAGTTCGAGTAGAACAACGCTCATCTCTAATTATAATCCTCAAAATCGGATCAGAACAGGACATTCTCTGACCCTCTTAGATCTTATTCTCAGATCTGTGATTTTCATGGATGTGTGAATGGATCTGTAAACCTCTACGAGTCCGTGGACCATCCGATAAAAAGATCTGACATTTCACACAAATGTGAGAATGTGGCCTAAGGGATTTTACATGTAACATTATCAGTATCACTCCAAGTCACACAGCGCAGATACAGAATAATATCTACATCCAGGCACTTACCGCTGACGTCTCATCTGATCAGAGTCAGTTTCTGCTGCTTCTTCTCCATCTGGTCAGACCTTCATGTCGACATCTCCCAGCCACGACTCGTCTTGTCATGATGATCTCCAGCCTAGATAATAACAAGGTCACATATATTGTATATACACATGTGTCTCCCCCACACTGCACCCCTGAATACAGATCTGTAACCAGGGGCGTACATAGAAATCATGGGGCCCCATAGCAAAAGTCTGAATGCCCCATCCAGCTCCTTAGCCATGTGGTAGTGCAGGGCCTCCACAGTCACAGACACGGCCCTGGACCATCAGAGGGACCCACTCGCCGTCAGGGCCCGGGCCGCTCCCCCAGCAGGACAACTAGCACTGTGTGAATGCGGTCACTTCAAGAGACATGGCGGCGTGCAGTGCGCTGTGCCTGCTAGTAATAACGTAGCCGGGGCAACACACAAGCACAATTAAAAGTGCAGTGTCGCCCCTGCAGCGTCAGATACGGAGCAGAGATGCTGGGGGAACAGCCTGGGCCCCGACAGCGAGTGGGCCCCTCTGATGGGCCAAGGCCCTGTTTACCCCCCTCCTCCACACTGTAATGTGCAAATTGTGTGCAGGCAGAATATCTCCCCCACCTCCTCCACCCCTTGTAATGTGTAAACTGTGGATCAGAGCCAGCAGCCACTATTTACTCCCCTCCCCCACCCTCCACATTGTGTGCAGCCAGGGCCCCCCACCTCCACCTACCCTCCACATTGTGTGCAGCCAGGGCCAGGGGCCCCCCACCTCCACCCACCCTCCACACTGTGTGCAGCCAGGGCCCCCCCACCCTCCACATTGTGTGCAGCCATGGCCCCCCCACCCTCCACATTGTGTGCAGCCAGGGGCCCCCCACCCTCCACATTGTGTGCAGCCAGGGCCAGGGGCCCCCCACCCTCCACATTGTGTGCAGCCAGGGCCCCCCCACCCTCCACATTGTGTGCAGCCAGGGCCAGGGGCCCCCCACCTCTACCCACCCTCCACATTGCGTGCAGCCAGGGGCCCCCCACCTCCACCCAGTCAGGAGTCAGCAAAGTGCAGCACCAGCCCAGCACAGTGAGGGGACACATAAAAAAAAACAAAAAAAAAAACACACTGCCGGCCCTGTTCACCGTCTCTCTCTCTCCGTGCACGCAGCACACCCTCATTTGCTGACTTCCTGCTTCTGGCCCGGGCCCTGCACACTGCTGCTCTCTGGCTGGAAAGCTACGTCAGCCAGGAGGCGTGACGTTCTTATGCAAATCCAGCCAGAGCATTCAGCCGGCAGCAGACCAGGAACCAGAAAGGAAGATTAGAGGAACGTACAGCACTGTCAGCACAGCACAGCCGCCGGACCGCAGCGGCCGTCGCAGGCCCCCCTCACCCGCCGGGCCCCATAGCGGTCGCGTGGTCTGCCGCCATTGGCGGTACGCCACTGTCTGTAACCCCCCATTAATATACTATTAGCCACTTAGTAATCAAAATATAAAGTGATAAGCAGCACTGTGCCCCCCATTAACTATAATCTCCACCTGCCAATAATATAAATTATTCAGTCTCTGTGACTCTCCCCAATTAACTGTAAGGCTATGTGCAGATGGAAAATATACAAGCACCCCTGTCATTGCTCTCCCAGCACCCTCGTAATTGCTCTCTCCCAGCACCCCCGTCTTTGCTACCTCCCTACACCACATCATTGTTGTCTCCCAGCACCCCCGTCATTGCGCTCTCCGAGCACCCCCATCATTGCTCTGTCCCAGCACCACTATCATTGCTCTCTCCCAACACCCCCATCATTGCTCTCTCCCAGCACCCCCATCATTGCTCTCGCCCTGCACCCCCGTCATTCTCTCTCCCTGCACCCCCGTCATTGCTCTCTCCCAACACCCCCGTCAATGCTATGTCCCAGCACCTCCCGTCATTGCTCTGTCCCAGCACCCCTGTCATTGCTCTCCCAGCAACCTCGTAATTGCTCTCTCCCTGCACCCCCGTCATTGCTCTCTCCCTGCACCCCCGTCATTGCTCTCTCCCTGCACCCCGTCATTGTTGTCTTCCAGCACCCCCGTCATTGCGCTCTCCGAGCACCCCCATCATTGCTCTGTCCCAGCACCACTATCATTGCTCTCTCCCAGCACCCCCGTCATTGCTCTCTCCGAGCACCCCCATCATTGTTCTCTCCCAGCAACCCCCGTCATTACTCTCCCAGCACCTCCATCATTGCTCTCTCCCAGAAACCCGTCATTGCTCTCCCCATCCCTGTCATTGGTCTACTAATCCCCATCATTGCTCTCCCCGCCCCATCAGCCCCATCACTGCTCTTCCCAGCCCCACCATTTCTCTCCCCAGACCCATCAGCTCTCTCCCCAGCCCCATCAGCGCCACCATTGCTCTCCCCAGCCCCATCAGCCCTACTATTGCTCTCCCCAGCCCCATCAGCCCTACCATTGCTCTCCCGAGCCCCATCAGCCCCACTATTGCTCTCTCCAGCCCAATCAGCCCCATTATTGCTCTCCCCAGCGTTTAAGTAAAAATAAAAAAAAAAACACTTACCTCTCTGCCCGTTCCCCCGCAAGCTTCAGCATCACTGCTCTTCCCAGCCCCACCATTGCTCTCTCCAGACCCATCAGCGCTCTCCCCAGCCTCATCAGCCCCACCATTGCTCTCCCCAGCCTCATCAGCCCCACCATTGCTCTCTCCAGCCTCATCAGTCCCACCATTGCTCTCCCCAGCCTCATCAGCCCCACCATTGCTCTCTCCAGCCCCATCAGCCCTACCATTGCTCTCTCCAGCCCAATCAGCCCCATTATTGCTTTCCCCAGCGTTTCAGTAGAAAAAAAAAAACACTTACCTCTCTGCCCGTTCCCCCGCAAGCTGCAGCATCACTGCTCTTCCCAGCCCCACCATTGCTCTCCCCAGACCCATCAGCGCTCTCCCCAGTCCCATCAGCCCCACCATTACTTTCCCCAGCCCCATTATTGCTCTCTCCAGCCCCATCAGCCCCGTTATTGCTCTCCCCAGCGTTTCAGTAAAAAAAAAAAAAAAAACACTTACCTCTCTGCCCGTTGCCCCGCAAGCTGCAGCATCATTGCTCTTCCCAGCCCCACCATTGCTCTCCCCAGACCCATCAGCGCTCTCCCCAGTCCCATCAGCCCCACCATTGCTCTCCCCAGCCCCATAAGCCCCATTATTGCTCTCTCCAGCCCCATCAGCCCCATTATTGCTCTCCCCAGCGTTTCAGTAAAAATAAAAAAAATAAAAATAAAACACTTACCTCTCTGCCCTTTCCCCCGCAGGCTGCAGCATCCTTGTTGTCTGCAATTTCCTCCCTCCCACAGGCCCGCGCTGCATGAATACGTCATCAAGCAGCGCGTGCCTGTGTGAGGGAGAAAGCGGCGGGCAGGAAGCAGAGGACGGATCTCTGCAGCTCCGCTGCCATTCTGTTCTGTCAGCAGCGGAGCAGGGAGACGCTGCACCGGCGGGCCCCCCGGCGCAGCTGCGCCAGCAGCGGTATGTCCGCCCCTGGACTGCTATGGGCCCCCCAAGCTCACGGGCCCCATAGCAGTCGCGTGGTACGCCACTGGTTCCTGACCAATAATTTGGAAAAAATGTTCCTTTATTCTTTTTTTTTTATGGCCAATTTTCATTTCATGCTTTATCTAAAGCTAGTTTAATTTCAATTTCAATTTCTCATTGTTTTCAAAATCTCTGCTTGCTGTCAGTGAGTGGAAGCTGCACATTTTATACAGACCTAATTCTTCTCACAGTTGAGGGTCTGTTGCCTTTGCATCCAGTTTAAGCAAATCGTCTGTGAGCTAAACAGCCCAAACTCCAAATTAATACATTTTATCTGCACTGATACATTGGAGACATTATTATTATTTTTATTATTGTTATTAGGTATTTTTTATTGTTATATCATTTACGTTTTTTTATTTTTCTGTATTTTATATTTTTATGTAATTATTATTTTATATCTGTAGTATTATTATTTCATTTATATGTCTTTCATTATTATTCATTTTAATTATTACTTATCTTTATTACCATTACTATTCTTACTAGTGTAGCACCCTGAGGATTCGGCTGCTACAGGGGTATTGCACCTCAACCCAGAGGTGTGGTATTCCACTCCCGGGTAAGGATGGAGTGTGGATCTGAGCTCAGAAAGCTGCATGCACTACACACATCCCATTTCCGAGGAACAGACCAACGGTACTCCCACTTAGAAATGTGCAGGTACGACCGAGTCTGTTCCTGGCTGGAGTGGGAGGGGGGTGGAACATCCCAGTAGTGTAGGGGCAGATAGGAGGAGCAGTCTGGGTAAAGCTAGGAGCTCATTGGGTGCTGGTCACCTGAGCTCACACATAGAGGGAGTATTTAAGGTGGGCACCATCTAAGATCAGGGTCAGTCAGTCAGTCAGTCTGAGAGAAGTCAGCCTTTTGCAGAGAAGCCAGAGGAAGAGAGCAGAAGAGCAGAGCAGCCCCAGAGAGAGTGAGAGAGGAGAGAAAGAAAGACCCAGAGGGGGAGACAGAAGGAACTCTGAGAACCCAAGTACAACCCTAGGGTGAAGAGTTGGCAAAAGGGTACCGGATCCCAAACTGGTGGGGGCTAAAGCATACCTCAGCCAGAGACCGGAGGCCGTGGGCAGGATCTGCCACGGCCACCCACCACATCCACCCTGAAGGCAAACCACGTGTAGGGTCAGGGAACCCAAGGCCAAGGGTCTCCCAACAGAAGGCCCGAGGGAGCTGGACCTAGGTGGATCCCTGGTGGGGACGGCCAGAAGAAAGGACAAGAAGGAGGGCTCAGGGACACGCTCCGGACTTGCTTGGGGGTTGGCTGAATCCAGGACCTGGTGGACGCAGCACGGCTCGGGTGGTCACTCAAGGCCGGAGTGACCGGAATATCTGCAGTAAGTAAACACCCTGAACTGCACAACCCGACTCTGTCTTTAATTATCATCTACGCTGCACCACCACAACCCCCATCCTCTGCACCTGACCCCCTGAGGCCATACCCCTCCCGTTGGGGGTTATACTATCTAAGGCTGCACCAACACCATCAGCCTCAGCGGACCCTGCTGCAGCGGCGGCCGTAGTGACCGCAATCCAACGGGTGGCGTAGTCGACATAACGAACTTTGTAACATCTGTAGGACTGCCACATACACTGAGCTTGACACCCTGGGCACGGACCGGGTCACAGCCACTCGGAGACTACAACCCCCATCTGATCCGGCTCCGGGTATTCCCCTAAAGAATATGGCCCAGGGGGTGCGTCAACTAGTATTATTTATATTTTTTATTATATTTGTGTTTCTTTAATTATTATTTATTTTTAATTATTATTCATTATTATTACTACTATTATAAATTATTATTATCATGTAAGTATTGTATTATGTTATTATATTTATGTATTTTTTTATTTCATTAGTATTACTTTATGTATTTTTATTAATAATAATTCATTTATGCATCTTTCATTATTAATTTTTAATTATTTATCTTTATTACTATTCTTACTGTTATCTATATATTTTATTATTTATATCATTATTATTATTTGTTTTTCATCATTAATATCATTTATGTATGCATTGTATTCTTATTTATATAATTATTACTACTATTATTTTGTGATCATTTATGTATGCATTGTATTCTTATTATAATTATATATTTTTATTTTAATTATTACTTTATGTATTTTTTATTTATTATTCATATTATTATTATTTCATCTTCATTATTATTTTTTAATTATGCATCTTTATTATCAGTACTATTTTTACTATTATTATTTATATATTTTAAGTATAATTATTATTACTACTACTGCTACTATTATAATTTGGTTTTAGCATTATTATAATTTATGCATGCATTGCATTCTTATTATAAATATATATTTGTATTTAAATTATTATTAGTAGTAATAGTAGTAGTAGTAGTAGTAGTAGTAGTAGTAGTAGTAGTAGTAGTAGTAGTAGTAGTAGTATTGTTAGGTTTGCATAGAGCCTCTGAATGAAAATACTGTGTCCATTCATTGACAGCTACCAGAGATCTTGAAAATGGTGAGAAATTGACACAAAAACCATATTAGAAAGTTTCAGAATATTTTGTTATCTCTGATGAAGCTTCGTTTACAGATGATGGATGTGGGGTCCTGCATCCACCAATGCAGCAATATTTCGGGACGGCCGTGATCTTCTCATTAGGATTCTTCTATGGAGCAGATTCTCTGACTTTCTACTGTAAAGAGAGGGGCCAGAGCAGATCACCCCCATTCTGCTTCCCACCCCCCCACATCCCTCCCCTATTTAGCTAAACATACCCTTAAAGGGCTTTTAAACTTGAATTGTCAAAAGCCTAAATTATCTTTGCACAGCCCTGACGCGACTGCTGTCTTAGGAGCCATTATGCCTTCCAGGAGAATGGAGGGATGTGATTTTCTCCTTTGAGGGTAAATTATAAGGCTGCCCGTTATTTTAGGCGCTGGGTGATCTCATGTGTTGATCTATAATCTGCATAGAACCAGCGCTGACAATGGCTTCCCTCAACCTGGCAGCTGGCAATTAGCAGGGGCTGACTGGCACTGCTGTAGGAAGACCTCATGGAACTGGGGGGGAGGCTGGAAGAAGTTAACGGTTTTGTTTTTTTCTGAAAAAAATCCTTTTTTTTAAATGATATTATTTTGCAAACTCCTAGTTATACTTTTAATCAGGAGCTCGATGGTCGTGACAAATGCCGGATTATCAGACAGCCGGCCATACACCTCAGATTGAATGAGACTTTGGCCGACAGCTATTTCTCTAAATTGCCCCATACACGGGAACGCCAAGTGCTCTACAATAGAGCCACTGCCAGAAGGATCTGAACAAAATAATATATTGTATTATTATATATATTATATCAGGGAACACTTGGGAGACCCCCATACACATTAGATGGGTGAACGATCCCTCCAAAATCAGGGAACTTTTATCTAATATGTAGGGGGACCTTTAAACCTGTGCCTTTCTATTTGATAGAAAACTACAGTTGCCAGCATGCCCTCATAGTGCAGTCTGACATGGCATGCTGGGAGTTGTAGTTTCTCATCAGCTAGAGACAATGCTTTGGAGACAATTGCTGCTAGGGAGAATACAGACAAATGCAGATCATGAATGGATGGTTTACATTATTATGCTTTGCTTATATAGCGCCATATTTCGCAGCGCTTTACAGATGGCATCACCTCTGTCCCCATGGGGGCTCATTCCCTATCTGTATGTCTTTGAAGTGTGGGAGGAAACTGAAGAACCCGGAGGAAACCCACGCAGACACAAGGAGAACATACAAACTCCTATCTCTACTTTCAAATTTTAAAAAAATGACCAGACTATTGGACGCCAGATTAAAGGAATTGTTTTCATTTTGGCTACAAGATCAGATTGGCCCACCCTCTAGTGTAGATTATAACCGTACGATCACTGACGGTCCCACAAACCATAAGAACGGGGGGTCCCAAGTCACAAGATTGCACAGAACAGTAGTGAGCATGTGTGACCATTGCAGACGGTGGTCGCACATGCTCACTATAGCTCCATTCACACCAAGGAATGTCCTTGAAATCGGATCAAAAAATTTATATTAGTCCTGTGGAAAGCAGATGTCTCCAGCAGCGGTGATCTCCATGGGCAGACTTGGAATTCAGTAAGGTCCGGGATACCACGACACACACCATTAAAATCAACGGGATTGGCAAACATCCATCTAATGTGTATATGTGTGTCATCTACTGGTTATCTCTGCTTCCAGATCCATATTCAATAATTACCAAATTATCAGATGCTGGATTAAAGAAATGCTGATCTAATTTTTGTCTGCTAGAAGGCACCCACGTCTCAGGGTGTTTTTCTATTTGATACTTAACTTTTTTTGTTATTTTTGTATTTTTTTGAGCCATAGCAGAATTAACTACTATACTGTGCGGCTGTGCTCCCATCTCTAGTTAGAAAATTAGGGATTAATTGATAAAGGTGACTCTACAATATTTTTTTACTTTCATACATCAGGTTTGGTAAATGTCAGTCAGCGGTTTCCAGCGTCATTATATGCCCCACCGCCCATTATGAATATACCATGAGCCTTCGATATGGCGCGGAGGTGACAGGTGCACATTAATTTATACTCAACTTGACAGTAATGTCATTAAAATGCAGCTTTACTCAAAATGTAATCATGATGTTGATTCCCGGCAAATGTGTACATTTCTCTGCGTACGTGCGGAAAGTATCCTGTAAAATAGATGACAAAATACCGAAACAATCTATGGATCGCAGCCCCGGGAGAACTAATATTTTATTAGTACAGTTGTTATCACAATAATTCAACAATAGTTTTTTTTTTCCTTTTATTTACATTTACACATTGTGGGAAACTAAGAAATAGCAGAGATTTCTACAAAAAAACAACTAAGTAATTTCATTTTCTCATCCCTCTGGGAGGAACTTTCCCCTATGCTCATTGTCATCATGGTTGGACAACCACATTTTAATAACTTTTCTAGCAGCTGATACTATACTTTTGCTCATTACTGACCAACTTGTTGACCTTAAAGCGTATCTTGGTCATGGTCCTGCCCCCCTTATCTCCGTCAACAAGTTAAAACGTCTTTTGGTGCACATATCAGTCTAATATGTCCAGAAATGGTCATCATTTTTATGCTGATTAAGTCTTTTATCTTTTTATAATCATTCTGCCAGCACTATAGGAGCTGGAATTTCCATTCCATAACTTTCCAGAATGCATTGTTTCTATCATTTCAATGACGTGCTTGCTGTGTACTGAAAGCCTGCCTTTCTGACATGCCTGTATGCAGTATGATAGACAAGAGAATAGGAGAAGAGAGACAAAGAAAGATTCATATCCACTTCCAGTAAGAAGACAAAGACCCCCTCCCTGCCACTTACTGTAGAGACACAAAAAATAACATTTTCCATAGAGATACCACCCCCCTACTTCCTGTGGAGAGACAAAGACCTACCTCCATTTAGTTTAGAGACCAAGACCCATCCTGACTTTTCTGTAGAGATTCCAAGATCCGTCACCATTTTCCGTAGAGATACCAAGACCTGTCACCCCTTTCTGTATAGATACCAAGAGCCATCCCCACTTTCTGTAGCGATGCCAAGACCCGTAATAATTTTCTGTAGGGATACCAAGACTCATCCCCACTCCCCATAGAGATACCAAGACCCGTCCACACTTTCTGTAGAGATACCAAGACCTGTCACTACTTTCTGTAGAGATACCAAGACTCATCCCCACTTCCCATAGAAATACCATAGACGTGTCCCCACTTCCTATAGAGGTACCAAGAACCATCCCACTTCCCATAGAGATACCAAGACCTGTCACCACTTTCTATAGAGATACCATAACCCATCACCACTTTCCATAGCGATGCCAAGAGCCATCCTCACTTTCCATAGCAATATCGAGACCTGTAATCACTTTCCGTAGAGATATCAAGATCTGTCACCACTTTCAATAGAGATATCAAGAGCCATCCCCAGTTACCGTAGAGATATCAAGACTAGTTCCCACTTCCTGTAGATGTACCAACAACCGTCCCCATTTCTCAGAGATACCGAAAGACATCCCCACTTTCTGTCACAATACCAAACTCTGTAATCACTTTCTGTAGAGATACCAAGACCTGTCACCACTTTCCGTAGAGATACCAAGACTCATCCCCACTTCCCATAGAAATACCACAGAACCGTACCCACTTCCTGTAGAGATACCAAGAGCCATCTCACTTCCCGTAGAGATACCAAGACCCATCACCACTTTCTATAGAGATACCATGACTCATCACCACTTTCCATAGAGTAACCAACACCTATCTCCACTCCTCATAGTGATACCAAGAGCCATCCATACTTTCCGTAAAGATACCAAGACCCATCACCATTTTCCATAGAGATACCAACACCCATCTCCACTTTTCATAGAGATACCAAGATTCATCCCCACTTCCCGTATAAATACCAAGACCCGTCCTCACTTCCCGTAGAAATACCAAGACCCGCCCTACTTCCCTTAGAGATACTAAAAAACATCCCCACTTTCCACAGAGATGCCAACACCCGTCACCACTTTCTGTAGAGACACCAAGACCCGTCACCATTTCCCGTATGCTACCAAGACCTGTCACCACTTTCCGGAGAGCTACCAAGACTCGTCGCCACTTTTTGTAGAGATACCAAGACCCGTGACCAATTTCCGTAGAGATATCAACACCCGTCCCCACTTTTCATAAAGATACCAAGAGCCATCCCCACTTTCCGTAACAATACCAAGATCTGTAACCACTTTCTGTAGAGCTACCAAGACCTGTCACTACTTTCCGTACAGATACCAAGACTCATCGCCACTTCCTGTAGAGCTACCAAGACCCACCCCACTTCCCGTAGAGATACCAAGAGCCATCCCCACTTTCCATAGAGACACCAAGACAACCACCACTCTCTGTAGAGATACCAAGACCCATCACCACTTTCCACAGAGAGAAACCCAGACTTGCCCCCTCTGCCCATAGAGACACCAAGACCTGTAACCACTTTCTGTAGAGATAACAAGACCCATCTTCATTTTCCGTAGAGATACCAGGACCCAGCCCTACTTCCTGTAGAGATACCAAGACCCGTCCCCACTTTTTGTGGAGATACAAAGACCCATCCTCACTTCCTGTAGAGAGACCAAGACCCGTCTCCACTTTTCATAAAGATACTAAGACCCGTCCCCACTTTCTGTAGAGAGAGAACAAGACTCACCCCCACTTTCCATAGAGAGCAAAGACCTGCCCCACTTCCTGTAGAAAATCAAAAAGCCACCCCCACTTTTTGTAGAGACATAGACCCGCCCCGCCTCCCATAGAGAGACCAAGACTCACTTCCACATCCCATAGAGAGACATAGACCTGCCACCATTTCCCACAGAGAGACCAAGAAGACCCATCCCAACTTCCTATACTTTTTTTCTGTATTACTGATGCATGTCAAATTTTACATTTAATAACATGTAAAGTGCTGCAGAGCGGTCATCGCAACCTGCTGTCCAGTTGCGCTTTGGCACGTTATAGACAAGGAGTGTCCCGGACACAGTGTGCTGTAGGGTGTGGGGTGCATCACACTCACTTGTAGGCCACAGGCCTCCGTGGTCTCCAGGCTTCCGCCCTCAGGAACCGCCGCACACAATGAATGGGACACCAGGTTCTTTGTTGCAATCAAACTTTTACTAAACAGTCCAAGTTCATCATGTGGGATAGGGCACAGCAATTAGCACTTCCATTCCTCATTAGCACAATCCCCTTCTCTTCTGCCACACGTTCATTCTGGACTACCCCCCAAGCCCGCTGACTCCATCAGCCTTAGGGATTCGTTGTCCACTCCAGCAGTGCCCTCGGGAATGGCCACCTGCCCCCCATATAATTCCATTTCCACCGACCTCGTGATGTCGGAAGACCAGGCCCCGCTCCATGGGTCAAGGCCCGAGCCCTAGGCTCCAGACGTTGTTGGAATGTCCATCAGGGATCTCCATTTGGCCACCAACTTCCCTGAATATTTGGCCCATGCGGCCCCTAGCTATCCACCGCCCCTGAACTTGTACTCCACTATACACTTCACTAACTGACACTGAACTCCAATGAGTGCCCTCCTTCTTATAAGCACTAGTGCCCACCCATTGGGCTAGTGCTAACCTTAACCATTTCCTATCTACATGCTAACCTGTTCTATAGCCTATACTGTCCTAAGCTTGTCCTTATGCTATGCCTTATGTACATCACCATAATACATTATATCACATTACATTAAACACACGTTACTTCACATATAAAACCGCACGACAGTATTTACATAGTGCGGGTAAGACGGTCCACATCCCTACAGACAGTGGACAGCCAGTGGCTCAGACGGGAGACACTTAGTAGTGATTTTTTTGGGGGTTAAAACAACATAAATTTAGCAGGAGAAGCCATTTTTATATTGTTTATTTTGGGGTCTGTCCATATTGTGCTGCTGGATGATCTCACTATTTGCTGCCGCAGGATTGACTATTTTCCTTTCCTTTGGCACAAAGTCACGGCACGACTTCCATCCCAAGATGTAAGAGCTCAGCTCTCGCTGCCACATCTCACACACTACTGACTCCAGTAGGTTTCCAAAATCAATACTTCTAAGAATGGAAAGGTCACACCGGTGATATTGATCCTGCGAGATCCGGGGGTTGAGGCTCCCGTGTACCAACTGTAACCCCCTATTTGGTGAATGTCAGATTCATCTCTTCTCAGGGTGATAGAGAATTGTTAGGAGAGGCCTCGACAATAGTTGGGGCTTCATCCTACCTCTAGGTCCTACCTGACTCTCTATCACATGCATCTTCTCAACTAATTACAGTCTCTTGTTTTCCTTTTCAGCACGACATAGAAGCCAAGTGTGCAGCTTAATGGCCAGCAATAACACAGCCAACATAGCCCAAGCCAGGAAGCTGGTAGAACAACTGAAGATGGAAGCCAATATAGACAGAATAAAGGTAGGATGAGCGCAGGGGCGGACACTGACAGCTTGGGGCCCCAGTACAAAAAATGTGTTTGGGCCCCCCTCCTTTTATATATATCCTCTCTTGTTAGATATAAACTGAAATGACGGTTGATGGAGCATGGGAAAGCTTCTTTACTGATGGAGGAGCTGATGGACCGGTCTTCGGATGCTGCCCCATCAGCAGTCATTTTATATCTAACAAGAGAGGACTATTAAGTAAAGAGAGGGCACTATGGCTAATAAAGATAACAAGGCTACGCTATGTAAGGGACGCTGCTCTATATAACAAGACATAATACTGTGTAATAATGGGATAGCACTGTACATAACAACAGGGGATGCTACATAATAATGGACTGCCCCATGCATAACTAGAGAGGATGATAAATAATAAGGTAGGCCCTTTCCAGTAATAATGTCCCCCACCGTGGTCCCCTTCCTCGTATAATGTCCCCCATCCTGGTCCCCTTCCTGGTATAATGTCCCCTACCCTGGTCCCCTTCCTGGTATAATGTTCCCCATCCCGGTATAATGTCCCCCATCCTGGTCTCCATTCCGGTATAATGTCCCCCATCCTGGTCTCCATCCTTGTATAATGTCCCCCCATCCTGGTCCCCTTCCTGGTATAATGTGTCCTACCCTGGGCCCCTTCTTGTGATTATGTGCTCCATCCTGGGATAATGTGCCCCAACCTAGTATATATGTCCCCCATTCTGGTATAATGTTTCCCATCCTGGAATAATGTGCCCCATCCAGGTATATACAGTGGGTACGAAAAGTATTCAGACCCCTTTAAATTTTTTACTCTTTGTTTCATTGCCACCATTTGGTAAATTCTAAAAAGTTATTTTTTTTTTCTCATTAAAGTACACTCTGCACCCCATCTTGACTGAAAACAAACAGAAATGTAGAAATTTTTGCAAATTTATTAAAAAAGAAAAACTGAAATATCACATGGTCATAAGTATTCAGACCCTTTGCTCAGACACTGATATTTAAGTCACATGCTGTTCATTTCCTTGTGATCCTCCTTGAGATGGTTCTACTCCTTCATTGGAGTAGGCCTGACTGGTGTAGGGCTGCAGTGATAGTTGACTTTGTGGAACTTTCTCCCATCTCCCTACTGCATCTCTGGAGCTCAGCCACAGTGATCTTGGGGTTCTTCTTTACCTCTCTCACCAAGGCTCTTCTCCCACGATTGCTCAGTTTGGCTGGACGGTCAGGTCTAGGAAGACTTCTGGTGGTCCCAAACTTCTTCCATTTAAGTATTATGGAGGCCACTGTGCTCTCAGGAACCTTGAGTACTGCAGAAATTCTTTTGTAACCTTGACCAGATCTGTGCCTTGCCACAATTCTGTCTCTGAGCTCCTTGGGCAGTTCCTTTGAGCGCATGATTCTCATTTGGTCTGACATGCACTGTGAGGTGTGAGGTCTTATATAAAGGGTCTGAATACTTATGACCATGTGATATTTCAGTTTTTCTTTAATAAATTTGCAAAAAATTCTACATTTGTTTTTCTTTCTGTCAAGATGGGATGCAGAGTGTACTTTAATGAGAAAAAAATGAACTTTTTAGAATTTACCAAATGGCTGCAATGAAACAAAGAGTGAAAAATTTAAAGGGGTCTGAATACTTTCCGTACCCACTGTATGATGTCACTGCCATGTGCCACCTGTGACTAATGACCCCCAAGCCGACATCAGCTGCCAGCCTCTGATTGGCCGGAGGCGTGCATTACTGTGCAGGGAGCTGGGCGGTCTTTGCGCTGCAATACATTTCAGTTGAATGTGTGCCCTCCGATGCCCATCCAGCTGAAATAGTTGCTGGTGTCCGTGGTCCACCCTCCAGCATGGTTCCACCCTCTGTGACAGCGATCATTACACAGCTCCCCTGCGTGAAAAAAAAAGACCCTCTCTATCAGCTGTTGTGTTAAAGAAAGCAAACAGTTCTTTACTCACCCTCCCTGGGTCTAGCGCTGCTAGATGCTGCTCTCTTCATCTGGTATTGTCTCCAGCGCTGAGGTCAATTTGACAGCGCTGCAGCCAATCACTGCTCTTCCCAAGTTGACGGCATGAGCTGCTCAGAGCCACTGAGCTTATACTGATTGACTGCAGTGCTGTCAACATGACCTCAGCATTGCAGGCTACAACTGACACCGGAGCAGTGGCAAAAACTCAGTGCTGGACATGAGAAGAATGAGTAAAGCATTGTTTCGTATGCAAGTGGTAAGGGGTGCTTGTAAAATAAACAAGCAAAAGTTCTCTCCCTTCCCCCTGGAATCTTTTCTCCAGCTCTGCTGCTCCAACCATCTCCATTGGAGAAGACTCCCTCCTGAGCACCAGTCCCCTGCCCGCTGAGGCTTCACCCAGCACTTCCGATCCCAAAGTCTCCACCTGAGCAGATGCCCTCTTGAGCACCAGTCCCCTGAATGCTGAGGCTACAGCCAGCACTTCCAATCCCACAGTCACCACTGGACCGGAGCAGATGCCCTCCTGAGCACCAGTCCCCTGCCCACTGAGGCTACACCCAGCCTTTCCGATCCCAAAGTCTCCATCGGAGCAGATGCCCTCCTGAGCACCGGTTTCCTGCCCACTGAGGCTACACCCAGCCTTTCCGATCCCACAATCCCTACCGGACCGGAGCAGATGCCCTCCTGAGCACCAGTCCCCTGCCAACTGAGGCTGCACCCAGCCTTTCCAATCCCAAAGTCTCCACCGGAGAAGATGCCCTCCTGAGCACCCGTTTTCTGCCCCCTGAGGCTACACCCAGCCTTTTTGATCCCACAGTCACCACCGGACCGGAGCAGATGCCCTCCTGAGCACCAGTCCCCTGCCTGCTGAGGCTTCACCCAGCCTTTCCGATCCCAAAGTCTCCACCGGAGCAGATGCCCTACTGAGCACCAGTTTCCTGCCCCCTGAGGCTACACCCAGCCTTTTTGATCCCACAGTCACCACCGGACTGGAGCAGATGCCCTCCTGAGCACCAGTCCCCTGCCTGCTGAGGCTTCACCCAGCACTTCCGCTCCCAAAGTTTCCACCGGAGCTGATGCCCTCCTGAGCAACAGTCCCTTGCCCGCTGAGGCTACACCCAGCCTTTCCAATCCCACAGTCACCACCAGACTGGAGCAGATGCCCTCCTGAGCACCAGTCCCCTGCCCACTGAGGCTATACCCAGCACTTCCGATCCCACAGTCACCACCGGACCGAAGTGACGCGCCCCCAGGGCTGTGGGGTACTCGGCAGCCGGGCCTATGGATGCTGGTGGGGGATATCACGGTGGCTGGCCCGGTCTGTGGCCCAGGGCGGTCAACCAAAAAGGGGAATTGTAACTTGGATAAAAATAAATAAATAGTTTGTGATGCCACCTGTGGTACCTGGTAAGGATTACCAGCGCTGCTGCAGACTTCCGGGGGGTGATGGGATGGCAACTGAGTTGTTTCTGCTCCCCACAGGTGGAACGGGCCCCCCAGGGCAGTGTGTAGTTTGGTGGGTGGTGATGCTGGGACTTGTAGTGCAGGCAGATGGCGCAGCAGGAGTAACTGACAGAGACAGGGGATTCTCTTCAATACCTTTACTGGTGCGGATGTCAGGTACGGTCCAGGGTACTCAGTAGGATGGGTGCACTTCAGGACTTCTCCCCAGTGAGCGGGTATAAGGCCTCCTGGTCCGTGTCTGCCTCTCTGTATGCTCCTGGCCAGCCTGCAACTGGGCCTAGCTTATGTGTCGTGCTGTTCCTTCACCTGTCGCTCGGTAGTAGGACCCTCTGTTGGCAACCACTCTCTCTGGACGCTGGGGCCTTGTGGATCCTGGTCCTGTAATGGGTCTAGCTTCAGATCAGCCAGGGACTTGTAGTCCTCCTGGGATGCCGGTGATCCTTACTGGGTATAAAGGAACCCTGTAGGCTCAGACACGGTGTCCGGTTTGTATATCGGGGTGAGCCTATGATGCTCCTCTGCCCCCTTTCACCTCTTCTCTCCTCTTGCCGTCGGCCACACTCGGGGCCCTCAGTACTCAGCAGCAGACGAGCTGCGTCTTCGCTGCTCTCAGCGTCCGCACGCTCTCAGACTCTCTGACTCTGTCTGACTGAACTGCCTGGCTCCACCCTCCATATATATATCCCTAACGGGCTCCCTCTGGTGGTATGAGGTGGAAGGGTGGAGGTGTTTGTATGTAATGAGGGCCTCTTGTGGAGAAGTCCGTCCATGCACCCTGGGACCTGTGGTACTTGTGCGCAGCAGGGTGCCACATTCCCCCCTAGTACAATTCAGTACTCCTGGACTGAAGCATTTTGTAACAGGTTACAACAATAATTATCATAACATTAATTAAGTTACAGTAAGTCCCGTAACCAGGTGTCCATTTGACCAAAGAAAGAACATGAGGGACCCGCCTGAAAACCCTCAACGTAGGCCCTGGGCGTGGCTACAGGGCATAAGTGATCCAGGTGCTGGACCACATCTTCGGCCACGCCAAACGGGTTTTTGTTCTGTGGTCTTATTATATGCAACAAGTAAGGGGCACTTTGATAAGTGCAACTATTTACAAATAAAGTTTTTGGCTGCTCACAGTCCTCAGCCTACAAGTCTCTGTACCCTGACGGGTAACTAAATGCACATATAAATATCAGTTTATACAATAAACATTAGGCAATACCCAACTGGGTAACTATTTACAATGGTAGGCACTTCATTCTTATTCCCTAAACCTGGCAGGGATTTGTCCTTGTGTGCTGCGTGTGGACCTTCGTAGCACTGGGGTGTTACTAGTGTCTGTTAACCTATCAGGTCTTCGTGTAGGTAAATAATAGAACTGCCTTAATCTCTCTATGGGACTGGCAAGTGCACTGTCCACTGGGCCTGCAGGCTCTGCTTCAACGGGTGATCCTCCTCTTACTGGGGGCTCTTCCTGTTCCTGAGCAGGCTCTTCCAGGGCGCTTACAGGTTCTTCTGGTTGTTGATAGAAGTGTATCACCGGTACTATAACTGCTCCATCAAGTTGAGGCCAGTCCGCAGGGAAATCTCCTAGAACTGTGTGAAGCACTTCTTCCTTGGGTTCTTCCGGTGCTATAGGAGGTACTTCTTCCTCCGTTGTCTTCAGTAGACCTGGGCACACTTTCAGATGGTCTCTTGAGACTGTTGCAGTTGTTTTTCCTCCATCTTTGCTAATCAGGCAGGTTTTACTGTTGTCAAACTTGGAGTTCAACACTGTGTAGGGCTCTCTTTCCCACTGGTCATCGAGCTTGTGACTTCTTCTCTTCCACTTTAGCACTATCTCTCCAGGTGCCAAGGGTTCTGCTGGTGCATGTTTATTGTACTGTTCTTCCTGCCTCTCCCTTACTCTGTTTAGACTGTCTTCGACAGAGGCCTGTACTCTCCTGTACTGCTCTTGCCGATTTGTATCCCAGTCTTCAGTGGACATATCTGCTTCCGGTTCTACCACTCCGAGTACCAGGTCCATGGCAAACTTTCCGGGTCTTGCTCTCGTGAGGTACGCTGGAGTACAATTAGTAGAACTCACAGGTACAGTTATATGAAAAAGTTTGGGCACCCCTATTAATCTTAAGCTTAATGTTTTATAAAAATTGGTGTTTTTGCAACAGCTATTTCAGTTTGATATATGTAATAACTGTTGGACACAGTAATGTTTCTGCCTTGAAATGAGGTTTATTGTACTAACAGAAAATGTGCAATCTTCGTTCAAGCAAAATTTGACAGGTGCATAAGTATGGGCACCCTTATCATTTTCTTGTTTTAAATACTCCTACCTACTTTTTACTGACTTACTAAAGCACTTTTTTTGGTTTTGTAACCTCATTGAGCTTTGAACTTCATAGCCAGGTGTATGCAATCATGAGAAAAGCTACTTAAAGTGGCCACTTGCAAGTCGTTCTCCTGTTTGAATCTTCTCTGAAGAGTGGCATCATGGGCTCCTCAAAACAACTGTCAAATGATCTGAAAACAAAGATTATTCAACATAGTTGTTCAGGGGAAGGATACAAAAAGCTGTCTCAGAGATTTAACCTGTCAGTTTCCACTGTGAGGAACATAGTAAGGAAATGGAAGAACACAGGGACAGTTCTTGTTAAGGCCAGAAGTGGCAGGCCAAGAAAAACATCAGAAAGGCAGAGAAGAAGAATGGTGAGATCAGTCAAGGACAATCCTCAGACCACCTCCAGAGAGCTGCAGCATCAACTTGCTGCAGATGGTGTCACTGTGCATCGGTCAACTATACAATGCACTTTGCACAAGGAGAAGCTGTATGGGAGAGTGATGCGAAAGAAGCTGTTTCTGTAAGCACGCCACAAACAGAGTCGGCTGAGGTATGCAAAAGCACATTTGGAGAAGCCAATTTCTTTTTGGAAGAAGGTCCTGTGGACTGATGAAACCAAGATTGAGTTGTTTGGTCATACAAAAAGGCGTTATGCATGGTGGCAAAAAAACACAGCATTCCAAGAAAAACACTTGCTACCCACAGTAAAATTTGGTGGAGGTTCCATCATGCTTTGGGGCTGTGTGGCCAATGCCGGCACCGGGAATCTTGTTAAAGTTGAGGGACGCATGGATTCCACTCAGTATCAGCAGATTCTTGACAATAATTTTCAAGAATCAGTGACAAAGTTGAAGTTATGCAGGGGATGGATCTTTCAGCAAGACAATGATCCAAAACACCGCTCCAAATCTACTCAGGCATTCATGCAGAGGAACAATTACAATGTTCTAGAATGGCCATCCCAGTCCCCAGACCTGAATATCATTGAACATCTGTGGGATCATTTGAAGAGGGCTGTCCATGCTCGGCGACCATCAAACTTAACTGAACTGGAATTGTTTTGTAAAGAGGAATGGTCAAAAATACCTTCATCCAGGATCCAGGAAATCATTAAAAGCTACAGGAAGCGACTAGAGGCTATTATTTTTGCAAAAGGAGGATCTACTAAATATTAATGTCACTTTTCTGGTGAGGTGCCCATACTTATGCACCTGTCAAATTTTGTTTGAATGCAGATTGCACATTTTCTGTTCGTACAATAAACCTCATTTCAAGGCAGAAACATTACTGTGTCCAACAGTTATTACATATATCAAACTGAAATAGCTGTTGCAAAAACACCAATTTTTATAAAACAATAAGCTTAAGATTAATAGGGGTGCCCAAACTTTTTCATATAACTGTATGTGATTGTACAGATCTACCTGGTCAGGTAGTTTGTCTGGCCACTGGTTTCTTTCTTCCAAGGATAAGGTTTTCAGCAGGTCTATGACGATGTTGTTCATTTTCTCACACAAACCATTGGTCTGAGGGTGGTACGGCGTAGTCCGGATCTTTTTGCATCCGTACAGATGACAAAATTCTTTAAACAGCTCGGCTTCAAAGGCAGGGCCTTGATCCGTCAGCACTTTGTCCGGGTATCCATGGGGCCTGCAGAAGTATGCTTGGAACTTTCTTGCTGCAGTTTCTGCTGTCAGATCCTTGACAGGGGCTACCACCAGGAACCGGGAATAGTGATCCACCATGGTCAGGGCATAGGAGTAGCCTGACGTGCTGGGTGACAGCTTGACGTGATCCAGAGCGACAATCTCCAGGGGCTGGGTTGTCTTGATGGACTGCAAGGGTGCTTTCTGGCTGCCGTAGTCTTTTCTTCTGAGGCTACAGGGCCCACAATTCCGGCACCACCTTTATATGGAACTCCACATTCCAACCCAATAGAACCGGTCCTTCAGCAGGGTTTCCAGCTTCTTCCAGCCAAAGTGACCTGCCTGGTCGTGGTAAGCCTCTAACACCATCTGGATATCCGTCCTGGGTACAACAATCTGCCACACCATTTCATGGGTCTTGGGGTTGACATATCTTCTGCACAGCTTCTCTCTGTAGATGAACAGCCGGCTTCTCTCATTCCACAGTTGCTTGGCTTGTGGAGGAGCATCCTTCTCCAGGTGAGAACCTTCCTGGATGATCAGTCTTTTGATAAGGCTGACAACCGGGTCACTGTCCTGGGTCTCCTTCCAACTGTGGTGGGGTAGAGGATTCAGCGTCCTTCCCTGATGTCTTCTGGTGACGTGTTGCTCATGGACCACTCCACTTCGGTGGAAAGCAGGTAATTCAACTTCCTCTAAATCATCCACTTCATCCTCGGTGTCTGACTGGTGAGGCATCCTTGACAGGGCATCAGCATTGGTGTTCTTGTGACCTGCCCGGTACTTGATAGTGAACTGATAATTTGACAGTCTGGCCACCCAACGCTGTTCCATGGCTCCCAACCTGGCTGTCTCCAGGTGTGTCAAGGGATTGTTGTCAGTAAAAGCTGTAAACTTAGTTGAGGCTAGGTAATGCTTGAACCTTTCAGTGATAGCCCAGACCAAGGCCAGGAACTCCAGCTTGAAGGAACTGTAGTTCTCCAGGTTCCTCTCGGTAGGGCGTAGCTTCCTGCTGGCATACGCAATTACCTTCTCTCTTCCATTTTGTTTCTGGGACAACACAGCTCCCAGTCCCTCATTGCTGGCGTCGGTGTACAGCAGGAAAGGCTGGCTGTAGTCAGGGTAAGCCAGGATTTCTTCACCAGTCAGGATTTCCTTCATTACTGCAAAGGATTCAGCCTGTTCTTTGCCCCACTGGAATGGGGGACTCTTTCCTCTCTTGGACTTTCCTACCAGGAGGTCTTGTAGAGGTGCTACCTTTTTGGTATAGTCCTTTATGAACCTCCTGTAGTACCCGACAAGTCCCAGGAATTGCCGTACTTCTTTGATGCTTCTCGACTCAGGCCACTTCTGGATGGCAGTGACCTTCTCCGGGTCTGGTGCTACTCCCTCCGAGCTGACTACGTGCCCCAGGTACTGAACCTTCTGCTTGAGCAAGTGGCATTTAGAAGGTTTTAGTTTCATCCCATACCGGGACAATGCTTCAAATACCTCCGCCAGGTGCTTTAGATGGTCCTCATACGTCCTTGAGTACACGATAACATCATCCAGGTACAGCAGCACTGTCTCGAAGTTCCGATGTCCCAAGCGACACTCCATCAGCTTCTGTAACATTCCGGGTGCATTGCAGAGTCCAAACGGCATACTGTTGAACTCGCACAGTCCCATCGGGGTGGTGAAGGCCGTCTTCTCCCGGTCTTCCTCAGCAACAGAGACTTGCCAGTACCCGCTAGTGAGATCCAGTGTAGAGAAGTAATTGGCAGATTTTAGTGCAGCCAGGGATTCCTCTATACAGGGCAAAGGGTATGCATCTTTATGTGTTATGCGATTAATCTGTCTATAATCTACACACATCCTCATGCTACCGTCCTTTTTCCTGACCAGGACCAGGGGAGCTGCCCAAGGGCTACAGTTATCCCTTACTACCCCTGCCTTTTTCATGTCACGCAACATTTCCTTGGCTTGCTGATAATGTGCTTGTGGTATGGGTCAGTAACGCTCCTTAATGGGTGGATGGTTACCGGTGGGTATGTGGTGTTGTACCCCTTTAACCCTACCAAAATCAAGTGGGTGCTTACTAAACACTTGTTCATATTCCTGAACCACTCTGTAAACACCGTGTTTCTGATGGACAGGAGTGGCGTCAGTCCCAACATGGAGCTGTTGACACCAATCCTCCAGCTGAGCTTCGGAGTTATTGTCCTCCACTGTATCTGGTGGGGTCAAGGATTCCACTGTCTGTATGGCATCATCATTCACAGTATACAATCTAGCAACAGTGGCATACCTTGGCAATTTGACTTCCTCCTCCCCACAAATTAGGAGTCGTACGGGCACCCTCCCATTGCGTACGTCAACTACCCCTCTAGCAGTTAGGAGTGTAGGTCTGTGCTCTGAGCTAATGGGCTCCACTACCGCCTGGTAGGTCTGTCCCTTGAGACCTATTGCTGCCCTACACCAAATCAGCATCTCACTCATTGGGGGAATCATAATGGGTATCGGGTCTGTCACCCGTACATTACCAATCTCACCACCTGTTAGCTTTACCTGTTGCTGGTACAGGAGGGCTCGAATCTCTCTCTGGAACACCTTCCTCTGCCCTGGTTTGGCCGTGTCAGCAATCTGTTGAAACAAAAACAACACTTCTCCCAAACAGTTACCAACAATATTTGTACCAAGTATCATATACAGTTAGGTCCATATATATTTGGACAGAGACAACATTTTTCTAATTTTGGTTCTAGACATTACCACAATGAATTTTAAACAAAACAATTCAGATGCAGTTGAAGTTCAGACTTTCAGCTTTCATTTGAGGGTATCCACATTAAAATTGGATGAAGGGTTTAGGAGTTTCAGCTCCTTAACATGTGCCACCCTGTTTTTAAAGGGACCAAAAGTAATTGGACAATTGACTCCAAGGCTATTTCATGGACAGGTGTGGGCAATCCCTTCGTTATGTCATTCTCAATTAAGCAGATAAAAGGCCTGGAGTTGATTTGAGGTGTGGTACTTGCATTTGGAAGGTTTTGCTGTGAAGTAAACATGCGGTCAAAGGAGCTCTCCATGCAGGTGAAACAAGCCATCCTTAAGCTGCAAAAACAGAAAAAAAAACATCCGAGAAATTGCTACAATATTAGGAGTGGCAAAATCTACAGTTTGGTACATCCTGAGAAAGAAAGAAAGCACTGGTGAACTCATCAATGCAAAAAGACCTGGCCGCCCACGGAAGACAACAGTGGTGGATGATCGCAGAATAATCTCCATGGTGAAGAGAAACCCCTTCACAACAGCCAACCAAGTGAACAACACTCTCCAGGAGGTAGGCGCATCAATATCCAAATCTACCATAAAGAGAAGACTGCATGAAAGTAATTACAGAGGGTTCACTGCACGGTGCAAGCCACTCATAAGCATCAAGAATAAAAAGGCTAGACTGGACTTTGCTAAAAAACATCTAAAAAAGCCAGCACAGTTCTGGAAGAACATTCTTTGGACAGATGAAACCAAGATCAACCTCTACCAGAATGATGGAAAGAGAAAAGTATGGCGAAGGCGTGGTACAGCTCATGATCCAAAGCATACCACATCATCTGTAAAACACGGCGGAGGCAGTGTGATGGCTTGGGCATGCATGGCTGCCAGTGGCACTGGGTCACTAGTGTTTATTGATGATGTGACACAGGACAGAAGCAGCCGAATGAATTCTGATGTATTCAGAGCCATACTGTGTGCTCAGATCCAGCCAAATGCAGCCAAACTGATTAGTCGTCGTTTCATACTACAGATGGACAATGACCCAAAACATAAAGCCAAAGCAACCCAGGAGTTTATTAAAGCAAAGAAGTGGAATATTCTTGAATGGCCAAGTCAGTCACCTGATCTCAACCCAATTGAGCATGCATTTCACTTGTTAAAGACTAAACTTCAGACAGAAAGGCCGACAAACAAACAGCCACTGAAAACCACCGCAGTGAAGGCCTGGCAGAGCATCAAAAAGGAGGAAACACAGTGTCTGGTGATGTCCATGAGTTCAAGACTTCAGGCAGTCATTGCCAACAAAGGGTTTTCAACCAAGTACTAGAAATGAACATTTTATTTACAATTATTTAATCTGTCCAATTACTTTTGGGCCCTTTAAAAACAGGATGTTAAGCAGCTGAAACTCCTAAACCCTTCATCCAATTTTAATGTGGATACCCTCAAATGAAAGCTGAAAGTCTGAACTTCAACTGCATCTGAATTGTTTTGTTTAAAATTTATTGTGGTAATGTCTAGAACCAAAATTAGAAAAATGTTGTCTCTGTCCAAATATATATGGACCTAACTGTACAAGTCTGTATCACCAGGGTTAGATTCTATGACAATTAGTCCTTGGTCCTTTAGTTCCACTCTCCCCACCTTCACTGTCACGTCCTTAACCCCTACTAGGTTAAGAGGAAGGCCGTTAGAGGCATACTGTTAGAACTCTCCTGTTAGTTCTTTTTTAGTTTGCTGGTCACATGACCATTTTTGCCTATTTAATCCGGCTCCGCCCTCCTGGTCTTGCTGGACTTCATTGTATTTACTACTCTTGAGCTAGCTTGGTGCTCTGTTGCCGTTCTCTGTTAGTTTTGCTAGGTCTTCTGACCTCTATGCTTTTTGTTGTGTGTTTGTCTTTGACTGCTACTATTTCTGCTAGGAGGTGTCAAAACTTATCCCAGTCCCTAGTTCTTGTAGGGATCCCTCCCTCACATCTATAGGTCTTCGTTCAGACTAGCCGAGGACTTTAGCGGGTCTGATCGCAGGATCAGGTTCCCCGTTACATCGTAGGGATCTAGTTTAGTTCTATTGTAGGGACAGTTCTCCTGTCTTTCCTTAGTCCCTGTAGCAGATCATAACAGTAAGTCCAGCCCTAAAAGAAAAAAAAAAAAAAAATTTTCTCTAAGGAAAGACCTCCAGTTTTCCATCATGGTCTCGGTTCAAGATTTGGCTCAACGCTTGCAGGGACTCTCTCTGGAGGTGGTCAAGCTCCAACAACACGTGAGTAGCTGTTCTGGAGCACATTTTGTGGAACCAAAGGTACGTCTGCCTGATTTATTTTTTGGCGAACAACAAGATTTTTTTTCTTTTAAAAATGCTTGTTTATTGTATTTTCGTTTGAGACCCGGATCCTCTGGTGATGAATCACAGCGCATAGGGTTCATAATGTCACTTTTGCGCAAAGATCCTCAGGGATGGGCCTTCTCTCTCCAACCTAGTGATCCGTGCTTTAGATCAGTGGATAGTTTTTTTTCTGCTTTGGGTTTGTTGTACGATGATCCTGATCGTGTCTCATCTGCTGAGTCTGAATTGAGACGTTTGAGGCAGGGATCAGGTAATGTGGAAAAATATTGTTCTCACTTCCGTCGGTGGTCTGCCCAGGTGGGGTGGAACGATTCAGCTTTGAAAAGCTTGTTTCTTGCAGGGCTAGGTGAAAGGGTTAAGGATTTACTGATTGCTTATCCCACACCTGGAAACTTGCAGGAGGCAATGCAATTAGCTATACGGGTGGACAGGAGACTGCGTGCAAGGGTTAATGAGAGCAAATCCTCTGCTATGTCAGCTCCGAGTCCTGAGAGGGTCTGTGCTGACAATGGAGAGCCGATGGAAATTGGGGCGATGGCACCCCGCTCTCAGGAAAAAGATCGCAGGCTTTCTGAAGGCTTGTGCTTCTATTGCGGAAATTCTGGTCATTTTATTAAGAACTGTGTGCTTCGTTTGAAGAAAGAAAAAAAAATGGTCAGTTATGCCCGTATTGCCTGTTTAAATTCTAAGGGAGTATTCCTATCTGCCACTACTGCTGCTCAGGATGAATTAATTGAATTTCGGGTATTTGTGGATTGTGGTTCTACTCTGAATGTGATTGATGGGGGATTCTTGGAAAAACTTAGATTAGAACCTAAAACTTTGTCATCCCCTATTGCTGTGGTTTCTGTTGATGGCTCTCCCTTGAAGAGTGTTACTCATAAGGTCTGTGAATTTCCCCTCACTATTAATGGTATTCACCAAGAAAATTTGGATTTGGTGGTATTGGATAATTTGCCTTCTCCAGTAATATTGGGGTTACCCTGGTTAAAATTGCACAATCCTGTACTGGATTGGTCTACCAATGAAATTAAGTCCTGGAGCCCTAAGTGTTATGACAAGTGTTGTAACGGACGTATTGCTGCTGTGGATAAAGGGGAATTACCTGTACCTATTCAGGATTTTTGGAGAGTTTTTTCTGAGGAGGAGTCACAAATTTTGCCTCCCCATAGAGACTATGATTGTACCATTGAATTTGTCCCTGGAGCGACTCTTCCTAAAAGTCGTTTATTTAATCTTACTATTCCTGAGAGAAAGGCTTTGGAGGAATACATACAGACAAGCTTGGCCGCCGGTCACATTAGGCCTTCCAAGTCTCCTGTGGCTGTTGGATTTTTTTTTGTAAAAAAGAAAGATGGCGGTTTACGTCCTTGTCTGGACTTTCGTGAGATTAATAAAATTACTGTACGCAATCCTTACCCACTGCCATTGATTCCTGATTTATTTAACCAGTTAGTGGGGGCCAAGTGGTTCTCTAAAATTGATCTCCGGGGGGCATACAATTTGTTGCGCATGAAGGAGGGTGATGAATGGAAGACTGCTTTTAACACTCCTGTGGGTCATTTTGAGAATCTGGTGATGCCTTTTGGTCTTACCAATGCTCCAGCATTTTTTCAGAATCTTATTAATGACATCCTTAGACCTTTAATCGGCAAAAATGTGGTTGTGTATTTGGATGACATTTTGATTTATTCGCCTGATCTGGAGTCTCATTGGCGGAGCGTACGTGAGGTATTACAGTTATTAATGGACAATTCGCTTTTTGCTAAGCTGGAGAAATGTGAGTTCGCTGTACAGAGAATTAGTTTTTTGGGTTACATTATCTCCAGCGAAGGTTTTGAGAAGGACCCGGTTAAAGTTCAAGCTGTGCAGGAATGGCCTAGGCCTATTGGTTTGAAATCGATACAGAGGTTTTTGGGTTTCGCCAATTATTACAGAAAATTCATAAAAAATGTTTCTATTATTGTCAAACCGCTGACCGATCTCACCAGGAAAGGTGCTAATGCGGTTCAGTGGACTTCTGAGGCCATTGAAGCTTTTGTGTTTCTAAAGGAGAGGTTCAGCTGTGCTCCCATCCTTATGCAGCCTGATGTGACTAAGCCGTTTTTGGTTGAGGTTGATGCTTCTTCGGTGGGGGTCGGTGCGGTGTTGTCTCAGGAAAACAAGGATGGATTACATCCCTGTGCCTTTTTTTCAAAAAAATTTTCTGAGACTGAACTTAATTACGATATTGGTAATCGGGAATTGCTGGCGATTAAACTCGCATTTGAACACTGGCGTCATCTCTTGGAAGGTGCTGAATTTCCCATTCAGGTTTTCACTGATCATAAAAATCTGATCTATCTTGATGCTGCCAAGCGCTTGAATGCCCGTCAGGCTAGGTGGGCACTTTTTTTCTCGCGGTTTAATTTTTCCGTTACTTACATCCCGGGTACCAAGAATGTTAAAGCGGATGCTTTGTCTCGCAGCTTTTCTCCCATGGTCGGTGTTGAGGAGGAAGAGGAGACCATTTTACAAGAAGGTGTTGTGATTGCTGCTTTGGACTCCGTTTTGGAGGATGAGATTCTTAAAGCACAGGAGAATGCCCCATCTAACACTCCCCATGGGAGGTTGTTTGTGCCTAGGACCTTTAGGAGAGATTTGTTTGTTGAGTGTCATGAGTCTCGGTTGGCAGGTCATCCAGGAATTTCTGAGACCAAGAGACTTGTGGGTCGCAGTTTTTGGTGGCCTGGATGGCAGAAGGAAGTCATTAAGTGGGTGCGCCAATGTACTGTGTGTGCTAGATCCAAGTCTTCGCATGCTCCTGCTGCGGGGTTGCTTTGCCCTCTGGAGGTTTCTAGTGCACCTTGGACACATCTGGCTATGGACTTTATTACTTACCTTCCCCCCTCTGAAGGTTTCACGGTCTTCTGGGTGGTCGTGGACCGTTTTAGCAAGATGTGTCACTTGGTTCCCTTCATCAAACTGCCTTGCGCTAAGACACTCGCTAAGGCCTTTGTCAAGGAAATTGTCAGACTACATGGTGTTCCTACTGACATTGTTTCTGATAGGGGACCTCAGTTCGTGGCTCGTTTTTGGCGTGCCTTTTGTGACAGGTTGGGAGTTCATTTGTCGTTTTCATCTGGATATCATCCTGAGTCTAATGGCCAGACAGAAAGGAAGAACCAGGATGTTGAGCAGTTCTTGCGTTGTTTTGTGGCAGACAATCAAGAGGGGTGGTCTGAGTTTCTGCCACTTGCTGAATTTGCTCTTAACAACCATACATCCTCTTCTGCTGGGCGTTCGCCTTTTTTTTGTTGTTCTGGGAGACATCCGTCTTTTGGGTCATTCTCCAAATTGGTTTCGGCTGTGCCTGAGGAGGAGAGTTTTTCCGGTGATTTGGAGAGAGTTTGGACGGATGTGCGTGGTAATCTTCAGGTGGCTAACAAAAAATCTAAGAGGTACTTTGATAGGAAACGGCAAGAGGTTTTGTTTGCTGTTGGTGACATGGTTTGGTTGTCCTCTAAGAATCTGCGATTGAGGATTCCTTCTAAAAAATTGGGTCCCAAGTTCGTAGGGCCCTTTAAGGTGCTTCAGATAGTTAACCAATCTGCTGTTAGGTTGGAGGTTCCTACGTCCTGGAAGATTAACCCGGTGTTTCATGTTTCTCTGTTGAAAAAAGCTGATGTGTCTGATGGTGACGCCTCTGCCACTGTTCCTCCGGTGGTGGAGGACGGGGAATATGAAATTTCCCGCATCCTAAATTCTAGACGGTATAGAGGGAGTTTGCAGTATCTCGTCGCTTGGAAGGGCTTCGGACCTGAGGATAACTCATGGATGAGGGCGGATGATGTTTCTGCTTCCAGACTTGTCAGAGCGTTTCACAGGAGGTTTCCTGGTAAGCCTGGGCCTAGGGGATCCGGAGGATCCTCTTAGAAGAGGGGGTACTGTTAGAACTCTCCTGTTAGGTTTTTTTCAGTTTGCTGGTCACATGACCATTTTTGCCTATTTAATCCGGCTCCGCCCTCCTGGTCTTGCTGGACTTCATTGTATTTACTACTCTTGAGCTAGCTTGGTGCTCTGTTGCCGTTCTCTGTTAGTTTTGCTAGGTCTTCTGACCTCTATGCTTTTTGTTGTGTGTTTGTCTTTGACTGCTACTATTTCTGCTAGGAGGTGTCCAAACTTATCCCAGTCCCTAGTTCTTGTAGGGATCCCTCCCTCACATCTATAGGTCTTCGTTCAGACTAGCCGAGGACTTTAGCGGGTCTGATCGCAGGATCAGGTTCCCCGTTACATCGTAGGGATCTAGTTTAGTTCTATTGTAGGGACAGTTCTCCTGTCTTTCCTTAGTCCCTGTAGCAGATCATAACACATACACAGAGAGGTTCGGGGCTGGCGGATGGAGTTCATCTATGGACCAGTACCTTTTGTAGAGGACATCAGGTATGATGGTTACCTGTGAGCCGGTGTCCAGTAATGCAGGTGTTGCTATACTGTCCAGCATGATGGATAGGAAAGGCCTTCCTCCTACGAACCGATGGTACCAGCTTGATGGGCCTGGTTGATTTACTCCTGGGTGTCGGCCCTCGGCCCCAGGGTTTGCCCGTTTAAAAGACAGTGTGGCCTGCCTTGTGGCAATGGTAGCAGATGAAGTCTCCTGGAGGGTGACGTTGGTCGTTGGTCCTCCCACGGGGTGGCGTTGTCCTCCTCCGGGGTGGCGTTGTCCTCCTACGGGGTGGCATTGTCCTCCTTCTTCTCCTCATCCAGGGGACATCCTCAGGGCTGTCGGCGAGTAGGATCCTTCCTTCCGGCTCGGGCTCCGCCTGTAGCTGCAGGGTGCTCAGGACAGTGGCCAGGGTTTTACTCAGCTGACGCACTTCAGAGCGCAGGTTGTCCAGCTCGCTAGGGGGCACTGTTTGCATCTTTGTTTCAGCCATTAATGAAGGAGCAGTGGGTGCTGCGGGCACTAGGGTGGCGCCACCCTGGTAACGCTGGATAGCAGTCCCTGATGTTTCCAGGGGCTGTAGACCCTTAATAGCCATGTCCTTCAGGGTGTCAAAGGTGGCGTCTGGATGATCTAAAGCCCACCACCGTACAGTTCTGCTCTCCTCCTGGGACCTCAAACCCCCGGATGAACTGTTCCGTCAGCATTTTATTCTCATCTTGTATGCTGGCTGGACTAACCTGTTTCAGGGCCCGCAGGGCTTCCTGTAAGCGCCAGGCATAGTCCCGGATACTGTCCTCAGGTTTCTGGGTACAATGGTAGAACCTCATCCGGAGATCGGTCTCAGTGCGGTGTTCAAACACAGTTTGCAGTCTCTTAAAGGTAATGGATACTGATTCCTGGTCTGCGGCTGGCCAGGTTTCAATTTCCCGCTCTGCGGCACCAGTCAATTGTCCCAGCACAACAACGTCTCTCTGTTTACCAGTCATAGAATACATGTCCAGTACACCGCATATTTTTCTCTTAAACCCAGACAGGGTGTCTGGTTTGCCATCATACTGGGGAAGCCATTTCACTCCAGGGACATACGGCAGGGCCATGGGTATCAACGGAGTCACGACCCCTGCTGGTGGGGCGGCCGCTCTGGCCTGTGCAGCGCCGGGCGCAACTTGGGCATCAGGAGCGTTAACCGGTGCTCCGGCGGCTTGCTGGTCGTCGGCCATGGTTGCGCCCCCCTAGTAAACCGTAGCTTACCTTCTTTACTTGGATCGGGTAGGCCACAGCTCCGCAGGCGACGGTCTCCTTCCAGGATCTTGCGTCTCCCTCGCGGCTGACATCAGAGCGTGCGCTTGACAACGGTCTTCTTCTAGGACCTGACGCTTCCTGGTTTGGCGTCAGAGCGCGAGGCGGGGCTTGAGCTTCGCGCGCTTCCAGCAGTCACGCCTCTCCGATTCCCGCGGTTACGCTCCTCTTCTTCCCGCGCGGCAACAGGAAAATGGCGGGAAACCTCGGGAATGGCGGGAAATATTCACCACAGTAAGTGTTACAGTCTTTTAAGGTGCACAGTACCCGGTGGCAATGGGCACGCAATCCTGTTCGTTGCAACGGGCACGAAATCCTGTTCGTGATGCCAGAAGTTGACGCTCCCCCAGGGCTGTGGGGTACTCGACAGCCGGGCCCATGGATGCTGGTGGGGGGATATCACAGTGGCTGGCCCAGTCCGTGGCCCAGGGCGGTCAACCAAAAGGGGGAATTGTAACTTGGATAAAAATAAATAAATAGCTCGTGATGCCACCTGTGGTACCTGGTAAGGATTACCAGCGCTGCTGCAGACCTCCGGGGGGGTGATGGGATGGGAGCTGAGGTGTTTCTGCTCACCACAGGTGGAGCGGGCCCCCCGGGGCAGTGTGTAGTTTGGTAGGTGGTGATGCTGGGACTTGTAGTGCAGGCGGGATGGTACAGCAGGAGTAATTGACAGAGACAGGGGATTCGCTTCAATACCTTTACTGGTGCGGATGTCAGGTACGGTCCAGGGTACTCGGTAGGATGGGTGCACTTCAGGACTTCTCCCCAGTGAGCGGGTATAAGGCCTCCTGGTCCGTGTCTGCCTCTCTGTATGCTCCTGGCCAGCCTGCAACTGGGCCTAGCTTATGTGTCGTGCTGTTCCTTCACCTGTCGCTCGGTAGTAGGACCCTCTGTTGGCAACCACTCTCCCTGGACGCTGGGGCCTTGTGGTTCCTGGTCCTGTAATGGGTCTAGCTTCAGGTCAGCCAGGGACTTGTAGTCCTCCTGGGATGCCGGTGATCCCTACTGGGTATAAAGGAACCCTGCAGGCGCGGACCCGGTGTCCGGTTTGTATATCGGGGTGAGCCTATGATGCTCCTCTGCCCCCTTTCAACTCCTCTCTCCTCTCTCCTCTTTCCTCTTGCCGTCGGCCACACTCGGGGCCCTCAGTACTCAGCAGCAGACGACTGCTCTCAGCGTCTGCACTCTCTCAGACTCTCTGACTCTGTCTGACTGAACTGCCTGGCTCCACCCTCCATATATATATCCCTAACTGGCTCCCTCTGGTCGTATGAGGTGGAAGGGTGGAGGTGTTTGTATGTAATGAGGGCCTCTTGTGGAGAAGTCCGTCCATGCACCCTGGGTCCTGTGGTACCTGTGCGCAGCAGGGTGCCACAGAAGCAGATGCCCTCCTGAGCACCAGTCCCCTGATCTTGGAGCCAATGAGTGGCCTCAGCAGTCTGGTAATTCGTAGTTGTGATGTCATCTCTGCTGCAACGCTATAGCGGAGGGGGTATTCGGGGTAGACTGCTTCATTTTAACAAAGACTGGAACCCTCCATTAAAGGGGATGTCTCACCAGGTGGAAAGTGCCCAGCATTTGCTCTTACTTTATTCTTGCTGCCCCCCTGAGTATTCTTGTTTTTTGTTTTTTTTGTAATCCGCCATATGGTCCCAGAGATATGGTCCTTTTTATTTTGAACTCGTCTTTACCATTGTAGCATGGTTCACGGATTCTCTAGGCTGCTCTGCATTAGCTACACCCCATAAAAATTAGAACTAAATAAAAAGACCTACAGTACAGACCAAAAGTTTGGACACACCTTCTCATTTAAAGATTTTTCTGTATTTTCATGACTATGAAAATTGTACATTCACACTGAAGGCATCAAAACTATGAATTAACACATGTGGAATTATATACTTAACAAAAAAGTGTGAAACAACGAAAAATATGTCTTATATTCTAGGTTCTTCAAAGAAGCCACCTTTTGCTTTGATGACTGCTTTGCACACTCTTGGCATTCTCTTGATGAGCTTCAAGAGGTAGTCACCGGAAATGGTCTTCCAACAATCTTGAAGGAGTTCCCAGAGATGGGGTGCTACGCCAGATGACCTGGCCTCCACAGTCACCAGACCTGAACCCAATCGAGATGGTTTGGGGTGAGCTGGACCGCAGAGTGAAGGCAAAAGGGCCAACAAGTGCTAAGCATCTCTGGGAACTCCTTCAAGATTGTTGGAAGACCATTTCCGGTGACTACCTCTTGAAGCTCATCAAGAGAATGCCAAGTGTGTGCAAAGCAGTCATCAAAGCAAAAGGTGGCTACTTTCAAGAACCTAGAATATAAGACATATCTTCAGTTGTTTCACACTTTTTTGTTAAGTATATAATTCCACATGTGTTAATTCATAGTTTTGATGCCTTCAGTGTGAATGTACAATTTTCATAGTCATGAAAATACTGAAAAATCTTTAAATGAGAAGGTGTGTCCAAACTTTTGGTCTGTACTGTATATCTCTGGCACCATATGGCAGAGTTAAAAAAACAAACAAAAAACACAAAAAAATAAATAAAAAATAAATAACAGAATACTCAGGGGAACAACAGAAATAAAATGAGAGCAATACGGACCACTTTTGACTCTGTAAGGACCAGTCATACAGATCTGCTTGGATCGTTTTATTGTTTTTTTGTTGTTTTTTTTATCTTTTTTTTTATCCTTGCGGTAAATAACATCTTACCCCCCCCCCCCCCAAACCCAATACACTGTTAAAAAATTAATCCATTGGAAATAAAAAATCCCAATGAACTTTTCCTTCATCAGCGGATTTAATGCACAATGTGATTTCTGGAATTAAGTGACTTCTCTGTGTGCGCAAAGCTTCCACCCATGGTGCTATGAATAATGGAGCTGAATACATCAAACGGGGGGAGACAGGCGGACGCAGATGTATTTAGATAATTTAAAACATCAAGATTGTGCGTTGTGCCATTAGCCCGGCTGATTTCTTCATAGACCAACACCCCCCGCTGTTCTCACGTTGACGGCTATTAATGTTATTAAGTCTCCAATTAACTCCTGGTATCTTCTCAAGACACCTATAACTGAGTGACTTAAAGGGGCTGTGTCGTGTGTTTAATCCTAGCGTCAGTCATCAGATGTGAATTTGTAGATGAGAAATAATGGTTGTAATGTTAATGGTTTTAGTTTTATTTATTTTGTTGTTGCTGTTTTTTATAGCTTTTAAACTCTCCTGGAGGCGGCCATATTGGAGGCCCATGTATATATATTTTTTCCCCCTGTTTTCTATAGACAGTGCAGCATTTGTGTGTGCGCTCTATGGCGGATTATATGAATATAAGTCCCATTTTTTATGGATAGGAGATAAGTCACCACCTTGGGAATAATCCCTTTAAGTAGCTTTTTTTTGGGGTTGTGTATTATAATGGACGTTTTATAAAGTACATTACTGAGGCAAAAGACTGGATTGTGATTTTAATAGGCGATCATGCGTGTAACATCAGAGCCTGGGGAGGGAGAACATGTTTTATTTAATTACTAGGAGGGGGTTCACAAAATTTGCCTTTTCAGAGCAGCTTAGTGGTCTCCAGGCGCAGGCAGGGAACATCCACAATCTGTTGAATAATAAATAAATTGTACTAATGACTGATTCCATAACAGATTAAAGTGGATGTGTCATCGGAAAGTGACCTTTTGTTTAAGTCAAATTTTTATGTTCATTTTTAATCTTTTTTTTTTCTTTTTTAATTTTGCATATCACTATCTACATTACCAAGAAAAAAAAATACAGAAATTACAGCAATAGGTGATGTCACAACTCACCTCCTCCTCCTGTACAATGACTGGTAACACCTCTATATACAATAAATTATACAGGATCCACCATTCCCAATAGGTGATATCACAGCTCACCTCCTCCTCCTATATAATGATAACATCTCTATATGCGGTAGATAACACAACATCTACTATTCACAATAGATGATGTCACAGCTCACCTACTCCTCCTCCTGTACAATGACTGATAACACCTCTATATACAGTAGATAATACAGGATCCACCATTCACAATAGGTGATGTCACAGCTCACCTCCTCCTCCTGTACAATTACTGATAACACCGCTATATACAGTAGATAATACAGGATCCACCATTCACAATAGGTGATGTCACAGCTCACCTCCTCCTCCTCCTGTACAATGGCTGATAACTCCTCTATATACAGTAGATAACACAGGATCCACTATTCACAATAGGTGATGTCACAGCTCACCGCCTCCTCCTCCTCCACTACAAAGACTGATAACACACAATCCTCCATTCACAATAGGTGATATCACAGCTCACCTTTTCCTGCTCCCCCTGTACAATGACTGATAACACGTCTATATACAGTAGATAACACAGGATCCTCCATTCACAATAGGTGATATCACAGCTCACCTCCTCCTCCTGTACAATGACTGATAACACCTCTATATACAGTAGATAACACAGGGTCCACCATTCACAATAGGTGATGTCACAGCTCACCTCCTCCTCCTCCTCCTGTACAATGACTGATAACACCTCTATATACAGTAGATAACACAGGATCCACCATTCACAATAGATGATGTCACAGCTCACCTCCTCCTCCTGTACAATGACTGATAGCACCTCTATATACAGTAGATAACACAGGATCCTCCATTCACAATAGATGATGTCACAGCTCACCTCCTCCTCCTGTACAATGACTGATAACACCTCTATATACAGTAGATAACACAGGATCCACCATTCACAATAGATGATATCACAGCTCACCTCCTCCTCCTGTACAATGACTGATAACACCGCTATATACAGTAGATAATACAGGATCCACCATTCACAATAGGTGATATCACAGCTCACCTCCTCCTCCTGTACAATGACTGATAACACCTGTATATACAGTAGATAACACAGGATCCACTATTCACAATAGGTGATGTTACAGCTCACCTCCTCCTCCTCCTCCACTACAATGACTGATAACACACAATCCTCCATTCACAATATGTGATATCACAGCTCACCTTATCCTGCTCCCCCTGTACAATGACTGATAACACCTCTATATACAGTAGATAATACAGGATCCTCCATTCACAATAGGTGATGTCACAGCTCCCCTCCTCCTATTATTTATGAGGGACCTTAGATGCCCCCTGTATCACTATATGAATCCTATTATGACAATCAATGATGGCTCCAAACCTGTGATTGCTGTTAAGGGGTTAAACCAAAAATCCCTTTATTAGTAAATATTTAATAGTAAGCGCTCTTGCCCAGCCAGTGTAACCACAGGAATCTACAGTAATTCCTAGAACTTGTGCCCCTCCCCCTGCTCAGGGCCGCCGTCTTCAGGAGAAACATCTGTTCCTATAAATGGCCATAAACGCTGAGATTTAAGTTTAACCCCAACCAAATAAGTATCTGTATCATGGAATCACTGTATGATGAAAAAACAAACTTTGAAACTTTCCAAAAGTTTTGAGTTACTAAATGACATTCCATATTCTTTATAGAATTCCCAGTATTGTTCTTTCAGTGAAGATTGACGCGAAGAACAAATGCTGCCGCCCCTGATAATTCATTGTCCAGTTCAGCTCTGCTACATCTGTTCCCTGAGACCAGCAGCTGTGAACCGCGCCGGCCTCCTGCTGAATTAGGGAATCATCAGTCTGTATCTCACACACTGTTTCACTCTCCAGCTTTAATTTTGCATCTTCTCCTTTTACTTTAACCCCCGCCTTTGAAGCAGCACAGGAATCACGACCCCCAGGTCTGCGCCGCCTCTTCGGGGGGGGGGGGCTGACGTTGATTGACAGGACTGCAAATTAATGCTGAAATCCCCTGACACGGACCAAAGTGACATACGGATGCCTCCTGACAGCGAATCCTCCATCTAGTGTCGCAGCGCAGTCCTGCCTTGTGATTGAGCGCTCAACATGTAATGAACATGGGGTCCGACTTCTTTTTATATTATTATGGTTCCTGTAATCTCCTCTGTGATCCCAAAAAACATCGGACCAATTTTATTCTATGAGGATGTGCACATGTCAGATTTTTTCCTTGGGCAGGAAAAAATTGTTGCATACCCAAGTTGGATCTGATATTTGGATCGCACTCAGCTATACAAGTCACTGAGTGCATGGAAAACATCGGACTGCACTTGGATGACATGTGAGTGCAGTCCTATTTCCACGGACTCACACAATGGAGACGTTTTTTTCTCCATCTTCTCATCTGAGAGAATCAGAGTTTGATCTAAGTGTTATTAGCATAATCGGCCGATTCTCTAGGATGAGAGATATACGCTGGTGTGACCCGAGCTAGAGGTCATATGACTGTTTTCTCCACATCCAAGAGAAACGGTCCGATTATTCTGATCACACTTAGATCAGACTATGATGAGTGCGGCATCAATTTTTCTAGGACGTGGAGAGAAGAAAAAAAGTTTCTCCACCTTCTACATTTTGTCAGTCCGTGAAATTCGGATGGCATCTAAGTGCAGTCCGATTTTTTTCATGGACCCTTAGACTTGCATTGCCACTTTTGATCTGACACTTGAAGCAAAATCTGGCACGTCTCTGATTTTCTCTGTGGGGCACTTGGTCCGAGGGACAAATCGGACATGTTCCCAGGTACATGATTGCGAACATCCACAATTATTACGTTGTATCCAATAGATAAATGCGGTTATAAGTTGACACTCCAAAAATCACATTGTGTAATAAGAAATCAAGGAGTATTTATGGCATAAATTAAAAGAAAAATCGGACATGTGCACAACTCCATCGACTATCAGAGGTACGAGAGCTGTCTGTGAAAACCATGGATAGCGCTCATCCGTGAAAATCTGTCGTCTGATTTTTTTGCAGGAGAAACTTGGTGGGTATGGCGGTATCTAAAAGACGCCGTGTGGAAATACACTTCTCAAGAACAGAGGCATTTTTGCATCTTATAGCAGTCAGCTTGTTGCTTAGTTTATGGCCGCCCTGGACTCGTCCAGCTTCTGTGCTCCTGTGCCGTCCCGCAGTGCTATCAGCTGGGAGAGCGCTCAGTTCGGATCAGAGGTGCGACCATGCTGATGGTCCGAGCTGTCAATCTTCAGGAGCAACGTGAGAACCGTCTAACCACTAGGTGTAAGGAACAGTAACTGTTTCCTTACGGAACATAGAAGTGCTATAAATGCTAAGAAATCGAATTACACAGATGTGAGGTTGTGCTGAGACTTGCAGTTCTGCAACATCTGGAAAGTTGCAAATTTGTATATTTTATCAATGGCAATCCAGGCGGTGCGAGAATCATGCCTTTTTCCAGGGCACACCCATCTACAACGTTTTCTATGCTCTCCTCCGACAGTCCGTCTCTGGAGAGGAGGATAATCCTTTTAAAGGGGTATTCTCTTCTTATAAAGTGATGGTATGTAGCTACAATACGCCATCACTTCGCAATTAATGGGGGTTTGATAGTTGGGCATCCTAGCGTGATGCAAAGTCTGGGAGATTTTGAAGCCCTTTTAGGAGGTCCCTCTTTCTGGGCGCATCTCAGACTTTTCAGAAGAGTCGGTAACTCTGCCCATTTTTAAGACAATCCAACTTTCTGCAAGTCGCCCTTATATTTTTCTTTCTAGGTGGCGCTGTCACAACACTGGGCTGTGATATCCAGCATCATTGGCAGGAGACTAAGCAATGGGAATTCTATATCATAGACGGGTTGGACTTTATATTCGTGCACTACTTTGGATTTGCTCGCTATTTGGGTTTTTGCACTGAAATGTAAATCTCCTTTATCTGTTGACACTTATTCTTTTTTTTCTTCCAAGGTATCGAAAGCAGCGGCAGATCTGATGGCGTACTGCGAAGCCCACGCTAAGGAGGACCCGCTATTGACCCCAGTGCCCGCTTCTGAAAACCCCTTCAGAGAGAAAAAGTTTTTCTGCGCCATCCTGTAAGGAGTCTGTGGGGCGGCCACGCTTCCCAAACACCAGTGTAGGACTATTTTTATGGTCTGCAGAATCACCGATATTAATAGTAATCTAGAATAAGTCTGGAAAACTGCGGGGCAAGTCTGCGGAAACATCGGAGACCTGCAACACCAAGACTTTCTGTCCTTTCCAGCTGGTACAAGACATGTTAAAAAAGAAAAAAAATGTAAAAAAAGCTTTGTGTATTCTCTTTAAGATCCTGCCTGTATAGTTTTTTTTTTAATATTTTTTTCAAGGTTTTTTTTTTTTTTTTTATGGCTGGAAAACAGTAAAAGGATGTATAGTTTGAATCTCATTTTTTTTCTTTACATCTTAATTTAAATTAATTTGTCATTTTTTATTTTATCTATACAATTATTGTTATATATTATTTTTAACCGCAGGAAACAAAAATTTGCAATGTTGTTTAATATGTCAAATTTTGATAGTGTGTGTCGTCGCATTTAGAGTAGCACAAAGATGTATTTTTTTTCCAGTGGGAATCTTGGATAGATCGCAGTTAACTTTCCCAGCGTGCACCAAGGCGTTATCCAGCATTGCGCTAAAAAAAAAAAAAAGAAAAAATTCCCGTTCGCGGTTTTTCATCTTTTTAATTCTGCAAAAGTATCCAATTGTCTAGTGCCGTCTCTTTTGTACCAATTTTTTTGTGATTTTATTATTATTTTTAAAATGTTCTGCATGGCAAGAAAGGAAAAAAAAGTGTTTTTTTTCAGTGTGGAATAAGCAGAAAAAGGGTGTAATTTTTAACTATTTTGCTGCTGGAGTACTGACAGCCTTAGCCACAATGCCTCCCCGTGAGACATCACGGCGCCATCCAGAATTAAAGGTGGCGACGTAATGTGTCCACTCCAATTTGATATAAAAGAAAATTTCCATATAATTTAAAGGTAATAAGCCTCGGACTTTATTTAATTTTCCTTTGTTTTGTTTTTTTTCATGCTGCAGATTTGTATCACTTGCGTATTGCTGATTTGCTATTTTTTTTTTACATTTATTTATATTTTAATAGTTGAGTTAAACTATTTGCCAAAACTTGTACAAACTTTGTTAAACTCTACTGAGGTTTTATTACTATAAAATGATAAAATGGCAGAGAGGTCGCGGCTCGCAGCGTATTCTGCCCTCCATGCATACATTTCCAAAACAATAGCATAAATCTAAGCATGGGGTCAGTAAATCTCCCCTGTGTATGTTTAGTTTGGAGTCGGTTTCGGATGGTCGTCATGTGTTCACATGCAGCCATATTACACCGGACCCCCACAAATAACTATGGGGGCTCTTCGGCCAGCAGCACCGACATTCACATATAAAGAGATCATTCATTCCTAGGAAATAGGAACATTCGGAAAGACGTAAAAACAGAGCATTCATCGCCCCCTATTGTCTAAATAATGTAAAGTGTGATTAATATTTTGTAGTTTGCATTTTTGGATGTTTGTTTTTTTTTGCATGGCTAAAAATTGTGATTTTTAATTCTTCTTTTTTTGTGTGTTTTAAGCTCAGGGTAAACTTGGAATATCTTTAGTGACGGTACCTCTCGCAGCCTGCAGTCTATACTGCCTAACTCACAATTTCTGCCTTGCTGCAATGATCAGGCTCCTTTAAGAATTGCACTTCTCACACTTTGTAACATGCAGGGTATGGAATGAATGCGTTCACCTGAACTCATCTTTAATAGCCACATTACAGTCCATCTGGAAACATGGGGGGCTCGGAGGGTTGCAAAGTGGGGTTTCCGCTTCCCTTTCTAAAGCCGCTTAAGGGTCATCATTAGCAGAACGGTGGCGGTCCCATTAAAGTGAATAGGAGCTGAGCGGCCACTAGACAGTGTATTGGTGTTAGGCCCCCAATGGTATGATATTGGTCACTTATCTTAAAGGGGTGTTCTCAAGTGCCATCGCCTATCCAAAGGATTGGGGATAACTTTCCAATCGCTGGGGGGTCCGACTGCCGTGGCCCCAACAGATCCCGAGAACAGGGTGACTGGAGTGGAGGTCGATCTTGCGTACTGCCCCTCCATTCATTCCAATAGGAGCGTCGAAGATCAGCCAAGGGCAGTCCTCTGCAATGTCCGGCGCTCCCATTAACAATGCATAGCGAAGCACATGATCGATCTCTGCTCCTTTCCCCCTGTTCCCGGGATCGGTGGGGTCCGGGACCACGGCGATCAGAAAGTTAACAGATCACTTTTACACACCCTGTTAAGGTTAGGACTTCAATATCTAAATCTGGCAATCACATGCTTTAAAAATGCAGCACCTAAAGCATTCTGCAATATTTTTGGGGACTAAATGCCACAAATGCAAAAATTGCAAGTAAATTTAACCAAAAAAAAGTCACCTGAAAAACTGCACTGTATGTATTGTGTTTAATCTTTTCCTATGGACTCCCAGCAAATACGATATATTGAGGAGGCTTTTTTTGATCCACTGATCTCTGGGTTCCGGTGATGTCACGGATGTGGGAATGCAGCTGATGACATCATCAGGATCTGGTGACATCATGGAAGCATAAAATTGGCCAGGAATGACTGCCTCCTTTATTTTGTTTGGCTATGGGATATGAAAGCTAGCTGTGCCGTGTGGTCTAGTTGTGTCAGATGTGGCTCTCCCCGGCACTTTGCCTATAGGGGGCCCAGGGTGGTCCGAACCTCATGTGTCATCTCAGATCCCAAGTAAATCTCCCTTGTAGATGTTTTCAATAAACTTTTGGATCAATTTACGACCTGATTCCTTGTTTTATTCTGTCACATAACAGAACAGTATTTGGGCTACCTTCACTCCTCCCATTGAAGAATACTACGCCGAGCCTCCGGCTGATAACAGGGAGCAATAGATTGCTTTGAACACAGGCGGTGAACCTCCACTGACATTGTAAAGCTATTCACAAAACTTCCCTATAATTACTCATCCAATCACACAGAACAGATCGCTGCCCTTCTCAACATGTTTTCCTGAAATACTCTGTGCTGCTGGGAAACCCTCACAAATGCCCTAAACACTATCAATAAAAAGGAAAGCACATTTCTAATATTCTCTGCTTGCAGCAATTGTAAAGGAGAATCCTTATTCAAGCCTACGTCTTCTCACAGCTGAGGGTTTGTCACAACAGCTAAGGAAACTATTACAATGTATCAGTGGATGTAAAATGTAGCAGGCTGCGGTGTAGATTGCCTGAGTCTAGACTGGATGTAATTGTAGCAAACCCTCAGCTGTGGAAGCGTTACATCTATGTGGGTTTTCAGGATGTAAACAGAAAATTCTGTAAATTAGATTTTACACTGATTTATCAAAATATTGGAAAAGCAAGAAGCAATAAATGTCAGAAAGGTGGACGTTTATGGGACATCTCTGTATCACACCCATCCCATTCCCCGAGTCCTAGAACTCACTAGGACGGGTGCCACTGATAAATATGGAGAGACGGAGCGAGTTCGTACAGGCACAGGTAAGGGCAATGTAAAGGGCTTGGCTAGATTTTGAAAACTATAATAAAATGTCTGCTTTCTTCCAGAAACAGCGCCACCCCTGTCACAAGGCTGTGTGTGGTATTGCAACTCAGTCATATTTTTCAAAACCAGAAACAACAAATAGATATGAGATAGATAGGTAGATAGTTGTGGCTCTGTTCGTAGATGAAAGCAGTGTTTTCTAGATTGTGTGCAACCTCTGAAAAGTATTTTTATATACTATGAGGGTAAGTGGTCATTTTGTTTTTTTTTAGGTTTTGGGGGGAAAAACTCTGCAAATGCTTCTCAATGGCTCTACTCAGTTTCTGCTTCAAAAACTCGGCAAAAAGACTAAGTGTGCCCCCAAGCCTAATAAGGTTTTCCCATTTTGAAAACCCGTAGTCTCTTGGCTGCTGTTTCTTTGTTTTTATAAAAAAAAAAGCTCTGCCTTACTCCCCTCCCCGGGTCCACGCTGAGTCTCGGCTGCTGCTCCCAGTGTCTGTAACTGTCTGCAGCGCTGATGTTACATCGATGGTAAAATTGGAAACATAGATCAAAAGTGGATGAAAATCAGGTCCAGCGGCTGGACGAAAATCTGTTGGATTTTGCATTTCCTCCAGCCTGCTGCATTGAATAACCTGCAGTAAAGCGCCCCCTGTTGGCAGAGAAGCAGAAATGCATGTAGAAATTCCAAAATATTGTAGGGAATCTAGTCTTAGTATTAGGCCACCTTCACACGTTCAGTATTCGGTCAGTATTTTACATCAGTATTTATAAGCCATAACCAGAAGTGGTACAATCAAAGGAAAATTATAATAGAAACTCGTCATCACTTCTGTATTTATCACCTACTCCTGATTTTGGCTTATAAATACTGATGTAAAATACTGACCAAATACTGAACGTGTGAACATGGCCTTAAAGGGATTGTCCACAACTTGGATAATCTCTTCTTAAAGGCACGTGTCCCCCGAGGATAATAAAACAAGGCTTATTCTCTCCTCCCGCAGCGGCACGGTGTTTCCTGTATCTGTGTGATGTTGTTATGCCTCGTGAGGGCTGCAGCCAATCAGCGGCCAATAGTGGGCCACCGGCGCTTACACCTCCCGCTGATTGGTGACACTTGACTTCCCGCGTGTTGAGGTGGGATTAATGAAGATATCCCTTTGGTAATAAAATATTAATTTCAGACTTTATAAATATCATTTCCGTCTGCTGGACAATCCCTTTAACATTCATGTATTTTTATTTTAATATTAATTGCCTAAAAAAGGGAGAAAATCCTTTGTTGCCTATAGCAACCAATCACAGTGCAGCTTTTTACTCTGAAATCTCCTTTTGAAAACTGAAATCTGCACTGTGATTGGTTGCTATGGGAAACAATAGCAGTATTGCTTTCATACTTTAAAACTATGCTCCATTTCTGGCAGCATGTATTCTAGAGGGCGCATTGGTTTCCAATGCTGATGACTGGAGATAACGATTCCGTTGACCGTTATGGTTTCCAAGAGCCTGGCAAAAAAAACATCAAGTAAAATGGAAGCTTTGGTCTCGCTAAACCACACCTCCTGTATAAGCGTGTCAGAGCGGCACGACGTTACCATAAAGCATTGCCAACACGCTATAAAGACTTTTCCGTTTTGTGATTGGTCAGACGCTTCCCCCCTTCACAGTCGTTGATTGGTTTTTCAAGTTCTATGCTGTGATTGGTTAATATGTTAATTACATGACTCGCTCTGATTGGCTGGGGCAACGCTCGTAATTCGCTGTTATTGGACAGAGAGTCTCATCGGGAATATAATTGGACGAGCAATGCGGCTGCGCAGTGACGGCTTGCGGAAAGCTGTCTTAGCATTGTTGCGCTGCAGTGAATCTCCGGGTGATCAGACATCATGTTCCGAAGGAAACTGCAAGCGCTGGATTACCACAACCCCGGCGGCTTCAACTGCAAAGGTGATGGGGGCGAGTGTGAGGTTAGGGGGCTGCGCTTCCTCGGCTGTGTCTCCCGAGCCCCGCAGACTTTGATGTTGTGAGGGTTAACCAGCGCCTGCCGGCCCCGTGTCCGCTCCTGATTACAGGGGTCTGTTCCTCCTCAGCCCCCTCAGTGTGTAAACCGCCAACACCTGTCAGTGTCATACACAGTGCTGTGCTGTAGGGGGCTGTACTGGGCTCGGAGTGCCATACTGTCCATTGGGGGAGCGTACTGGGGATGGAGTGCCGTACTGTACATTCGGGGCGTACTGGGAATGGAGCGCCGTACTGTATATTTGGGGGGTCGTACTGGTGATGGAGCGTTGTTCTGGGGATGGAGCGCCGTAGTGGGGATGGAGCGCTGTACTGTACATTTGGGGGAGCGTACTGGGGATGGAGCTCCGTACTGTACATTTGGGGGAGCGTACTGGGGATGGAGTGCCGTACTGTACATGGGGGGGGGGGGGGGGGGGTGCATACTGGGGGTTGTACTGTACATTGGGGGGTTGTACTGGGGATGGAGCGCCGTACTGTACATTTGGGGGAGCTTACTGGGGATGGAGCTCCGTACTGTACATTTGGGGAGCATACTGCTGATGGAGTGCTGTACTGTACATGGGGGGGGGGGGGGGGGGTTGTTCTGGGGATGGAGCGCCGTACTGTACATTTGGGGGTTGTAGTGGGGATGGAGCGCTGTACTGTACATTGGGGGAGCATACTGGGGATGGAGCACCGTACTGTACATGGGGGTTGTACTGTACACTTGGTGGGTTGTACTGGGGATGGAGCGCCGTACTGTACATTGGGGGGGTTGTACGGTACATTTGGGAAGCGTACTAGGGATGGAGCTCCATACTGTACATGGGTGGGGTCGTACTGGATGTGGTACTGTACATTGGGGAGTTGTACTGGGGAAGTGTACTGTACATGGGGGGGGGGGGCGCATACTGTGGATGGAGCGCCTTACTGTACATCGGGGGTTGTACTGGGGATGGAGCGTCGTACTCTACACTGGGGATGGAGTACTGTACATTTGGGGGGGTTGTACTGGGGATGTAGCGCCGTACTGCACATCGGGGGAGCGTACTGGGGATGGAGCTGCGTACTGTACATTTGGGGGGTTGTACTGGGGATGGAGCACCATACTGTACATTGGGGGGGTTGTACTGTACATTTGGGGGTTGTAGTGGGGATGGAGCGCTGTACTGTACATTTGGGGAGCGTACTGCTGGAGTACTGTACATGGGGGGGGTGCGTACTGGGGGTTGTACTGTACATTGGGGGAGCGTACTGGGGATGGAGTGCCGTACTGTACATTGGGGGAGCGTACTGGGGATGGAGCGCCGTACTGTACATGGGGGTTGTACTGTACACTTGGTGGGTTGTACTGGGGATGGAGCGCCGTACTGTACACTTGGGGAGGCATACTGTGGATGGAGTGCCGTACTTTACATTTGGGGGAGCGTACTGGGGATGGAGCGCCGTACTGTACATTGGGGGCGTACTGTACATTGGGGGGTTGTACAGTACATTTGGGAAGCGTACTGGGGATGGAGCGCCATACTGTACATGGGGGGGGGGGGGGGCGTACTGGGGATGTGGTACTTTGGGGGGTTGTACTGGGGATGGAGCACTGTCCATTGGGGGAACGTACTGGGGATGGAGTGCCGTACTGTACATTCGGGGCGTACTGGGGATGGAGCGCCGTACTGTACATTTGGGGGAGCTTACTGGGGATGGAGCTCCGTACTGTACATTTGGGGAGCATACTGCTGATGGAGTGCTGTACATGGGGGGGGGGGGGGGGGGGGGGGGTGCGTACTGGGGGTTGTACTGGGGATGGAGCGCCGTACTGTATATTTGGGGGGTCGTACTGGTGATGGAGCGCTGTACTGTACATTGGGGGGGTTGTACTGGGGATGGAGCGCCGTACTGTACATGGGGGTTGTACTGTACACTTGGTGGGTTGTACTGGGGATGGAGCGCCGTACTGTACATTTGGGGGAGCGTACTGGGGATGGAGTGCTGTACTGTACATGGGGGGGTGCATACTGGGGGTTGTACTGTACATTGGGGGGTTGTACGGGGGATGGAGTGCCGTACTGTATATTTGGGGGGTCATACTGGGGATGGAGCGCTGTACTGTACATGGGGGGGGTTGTTCTGGGGATGGAGCGCCGTACTGTACATTTGGGGGTTGTAGTGGGGATGGAGCGCTGTACTGTACATTGGGGGGGTTGTACTGGAGATGGAGCGCCGTACTGTACATTGGGGGAGCATACTGGGATGGAGCGCCGTACTGTACATGGGGGTTGTACTGTACACTTGGTGGGTTGTACTGGGGATGGAGCGCCGTACTGTACATTGGGGGGTTGTACGGTACATTTGGGAAGCGTACTGGGGATGGAGCGCCATACTGTACATGGGGGGCGTACTGGGGATGTGGTACTTTACATTGGGGGGCGTACTGTACATTTGGGGATGGAGTGCCGTACTGTACATTGGGGGGGTTGTACTGTACACTTGGTGGGTTGTACTGGGGATGGAGCGCCATACTGTACATTTGGGGGAGCGTACTGGGGATGGAGTGCCGTACTGTACATTGGGGGCTTACTGGGTATGGAGCGCTTTACTGTACATTGGGGGGGGTTGTACTGTATAGAGGGCGTACTGTATATTGGGGGCTGTACTGGGGATGGAGCGCCATACTGTACATTGGGGGTTGTACTGGGGATGGAGCGCTGTACTGTACATTGGGGGGTTTGTAGTGGGGATGGAGCGCTGTACTGTACATTGGGGGAGCGTACTGGGGATGGAGCGCCGTACTGTACATTTGGGGAGCGTACTGCTGATGGAGTGCCGTACTGTACATGGGGGGGGGGGGGGGGGTGCATACTGGGGGTTGTACTGTACATTGGGGGGTTGTACTGGGGATGGAGCGCCGTACTGTATATTTGGGGGGGTCATACTGGGGATGGAGTACTGTACATTGGGGGGGGGTTGTAGTGGGGATAGAGCGCTGTACTGTACATTGGGGGGGTTGTAGTGGGGATAGAGCGCTGTACTGTACATTGGGGGGGGTTGTACTGGGGATGGAGCGCTGTACTGTACATTGGGGGGGGGGTTGTACTGGGGATGGAGCGCCGTACTGTACATGGGGGTTGTACTGTGGATGGAGCGCCGTACTGTACATTTGGGGGAGCGTACTGGGGATGGAGCGCTGTACTGTACATTGGGGGAGTGTACTGGGGATGGAGTGCTGTACTGTACATGGGGGCGTACTGTACATTGGGGGGTTGTAGTGGGGATGGAGCGCCGTACTGTACATTGGGGGCTTACTGGGTATGGAGCGCTTTACTGTACATTGGGGGGGTTGTACTGTATAGAGGGCGTACTGTATATTGGGGGCTGTACTGGGGATGGAGCGCCATACTGTACATTGGGGGTTGTACTGGGGATGGAGCGCTGTACTGTACATTGGGGGGTTTGTAGTGGGGATGGAGCGCTGTACTGTACATTGGGGGAGCGTACTGGGGATGGAGCGCCGTACTGTACATTTGGGGAGCGTACTGCTGATGGAGTGCCGTACTGTACATGGGGGGGGGGGGTGCATACTGGGGGTTGTACTGTACATTGGGGGGTTGTACTGGGGATGGAGCGCCGTACTGTATATTTGGGGGGGTCATACTGGGGATGGAGTACTGTACATTGGGGGGGTTGTAGTGGGGATAGAGCGCTGTACTGTACATTGGGGGGGGTTGTAGTGGGGATAGAGCGCTGTACTGTACATTGGGGGGGTTGTAGTGGGGATAGAGCGCTGTACTGTACATTGGGGGGGGTTGTACTGGGGATGGAGCGCTGTACTGTACATTGGGGGGGGGTTGTACTGGGGATGGAGCGCCGTACTGTACATGGGGGTTGTACTGTGGATGGAGCGCCGTACTGTACATTGGGGGGGTTGTACGGTATATTTGGGAAGCGTACTGGGGATGGAGCGCCATACTGTACATGGGGGGGCGTACTGGGGATGTGGTACTTTACATTTTGGGGGCGTACTGTACATTGGGGGGTTTATTGGGGATGGAGCACTGTACATGGGGGAGCGTACTGGGGATGGAGCACTGTCCTGTACATTGGGGGGCATACTGGGGATGGAGCGCCGTACTGGGTATGGAGTACTGTACATTGGGGGAGCGTACTGGGGATGGAGTGCCGTACTGTACATTTGGGGGAGCTTACTGGGGATGGAGCTCCGTACTGTACATTTGGGGGGTTATACTGGGGATGGAGCGCTGTACTGTACATTGGGGGGTTGTACTGTACATGGGGGCGTACTGTACATTGGGGGGGTTGTAGTGGGGATGGAGCGCCGTACTGGGGATGGAGCGCTGTACTGTACATTCGGGGGGTTGTACTGGGGATGGAGAATCATAGAATCATAGAATGGTAGAGTTGGAAGGGACCTCCTGGGTCATCTGGTCCAACCCCCTGCTCAAAGCAGGATTCACTAGATCATCTCAGACATGTCTGTCCAGCCTCTGTTTGAAGACGTCCATTGAAGGGGAACTCACCACCTCTCGTGGCAGCCTGTTCCACTCATTAATCACCCTAACTGTCAAAAAGTTTTTTCTAATATCTAATCTGTGTCTCCTCCCATTTAGTTTCATCCCATTGCTTCTAGTCTTTCCTTGTGCAAATGAGAATAAAGATGATCCTTCTACAATGTGACAGCCCTTGACATATTTGTAGACAGCTATTAAGTCTCCTCTCAGTCTTCTTTTTTGCAAGCTAAACATTCCCAAATCCTGCAACCGTTCCTCATAGGACATGGTTTGCAGACCAGTCACCATTCTGGTCGCTCTTCTCTGAACTTGCTCCAGTTTGTCGATGTCTTTTTTAAAATGTGGTGCCCAAAACTGTACACAGTATTCCAGATGAGGTCTGACCAAAGAGGAGTAAAGACCGATAATGACTTCACGTGATCTAGACTGTATGCTTCTGTTAATACATCCCAGAATTGTATTTGCCTTTTTTGCTGCTGCATCACACTGTTGACTCATGTTCAGTCTATGATCTATTAGTATACCTAAGTCTTTTTCACATGTACTGCTGCTTGGCTCTATTCCTCCCATTCTGTATATGCTTTTTTCATTTTTATTGCCCAGATGTAGTACTTTGCATTTTTCCCTGTTAAAAACCATTCTGTTGGTTGCTGCCCACTGCTCCAGTTTATTTAGGTCTTTTTGAATCCTCTCTCTCTCTTCTCTAGTATTAGCTATCCCTCCTAGCTTTGTGTCATCAGCAAATTTAATCAGTTTACCCTCAATTCCTTCATCTAAATCATTGATGAAGATGTTGAACAATACAGGTCCCAGGACGGAGCCCTGTGGTACCCCACTTGAGACATTCATCCAGCTGGATGTGAAGCCATTTACAACCACCCTTTGAGTCCGATCACTAAGCCAGTTATGAATCCACCTAACAGTTGCCTGGTCCATTGCATACTTGGTCATTTTTTCAATAAGGATGATGTGAGATACTTTGTCAAATGCTTTGCTGAAGTCAAGATATACTATATCTACAGCATTTCCCTGATCCACCCAGTCAGTGATTCTGTCATAGAAGGAAATTAAGTTAGTCTGACATGACTTGTTAGTTACAAACCCATGCTGACTCTGGTTAATCACTTCATTCTTATCCATGTACTTACATACATGTTTAATAATTTGTTCAAAGATCCTTCCTGGTATAGAAGTCAGACTCACCGGCCTATAGTTCCCTGGGTCCACCTTCTTCCCCTTTTTGAAGATAGGAACAACATTTGCTCTTCTCCAGTCTTCTGGGACTTCTCCTGTTCTCCAAGAATTTTCAAAGATTATGGAGAGTGGTTCTAAAATTTCTTCTACAATCTCCTTCAGTACTCTGGGGTGTAATTCATCTGGACCTGGAGACTTGAACTCATTTATGTTAGCTAAATATTCCCTCACAATCTTTCTGTTTACTGATAACTTGGATTCCTCTATTCCTTTAAAAGGACAGTGAAGATCAGTTGATGTTACATTTTCTTTCTGAGAGAAAAGAGATGCAAAATAGGAATTAAAAAGTTCGGCCTTCTCAACATCCTCTCTTACCATTTCTCCATTTTCATCCTGTAAAAATCCTATAGCATCTTTGACTTTTCTTTTACTTTTGACATACCCCCAAAATCCTTTTTTATTGCTTTTGACATCTCTTGCAAGCCTTAATTCATTGTCAGCTTTAGCTAACCTGATACGTGCCCTGCAGGATCTGCAGACTGCATTATAATCTTCTTTAGATATGCCTCCCTCTTTCCATTTAATAAACATTTTTCTTTCTTTTTAGCATGTGTTTAAGTTCTGTGTTCATCCATCCTGGTTTCCTTAAATGCTTCCCATTCTTCCTACTTTTCGGGATTGTTAACGATTGTGCTTTGAGAATCTCATTTTTAAAAATTTCCCATCCTTCCTGGACATTTTTGTCCTTAAGGACATCCAGCCATTGGATCCCTCCTATTCTCTTTCTGAGTCTCTTAAAATCTGCCTTTCTAAAATCTAACCTTGAAGTTTGAGTCTTCACATGTCTTCCTCCTCTAGTTATCCAAAATTCTATAATAGCATGATCGCTGCCTCCTAGGGTCCCAGCCACCTTTACCTCCTCAACCATTTCCTCCCTGTTTATAAGGATTAGATCCAAAGTAGCAGATCCCCTTGTTTTCTCCCCTACCTTTTGGAAGATAAAGTTGTCAGCAAGAGAGGATAAGAATTTGCTTGACCTGTTAGTTTTACTTGAGAGAGATTCCCAACAAATGTCTGGATAGTTGAAATCTCCCATGACCACTACGTCATATTTTTTGGAGAACTTGGTCATTTGATACATAAAGAGTTCATCCATATCTTCAGCTTGCCCAGGTGGCCTGTAGTAAATGCCTACAATGGTGTCCTTTCCGTTGTTCTCTCCTTGTATTCTTACCCAAACAGTTTCCACAGAACTCCCAGTCTCTGAAGCTTCAATCTCTGTGCAGATATACGCTTTTCTAACATACAATGCGACACCTCCTCCTCGTTTATCAAGTCTGTTTCTTGCAAATAAGTTGTATCCTTTTAGCCTTTTATTCCAATCATGTGTATCGTCCCACCAAGTTTCAGTGATTCCAATGACATCATATTCCTTTTCCTGCATTAGTAGTTCCAATTCTCCTTGTTTGTTGCCCATGCTTTGTGCATTTGTATAAAAACATTTTAGTTTGTGATTGGTTTCTCTTCCTCCCATATTTTTATTATTTAGATTTTTTTGTCTTTGTTCTTCTTTTCCACTTCCAGTAGCAGAGATCTCAATAGTATTTGTCAGCTGTATGGCTTTTTCTGGCCTTTTGTTTCCCTTCCCACATTGTTCTAGTTTAAAGCTCTTCTGATGAGTGTAGCAAGGCGACTTCCAAATACATGTTTTCCAGTCTTCGTAAGGTGCACCCCATCTCTAGCAAGTAGTCCATCGTATAGGTAATTCATTCCGTGATCCAGAAATCCAAATCCTTGTTGACGGCACCATCGACGTAGCCAGTTGTTCACCTGTAGAATCTTATTCCACCTCATTGTTCCATGGCCATCCACTGGGAGGATGGATGAGAAGACCACCTGCGCTCCCAATTCTTTCACTTTCTTGCCTAAGTCTTCAAAGTCACTGCAGATGGTTTCCAGGTCCTTTCTTGCGGTGTCATTTGTCCCCACATGTATTAGCAGGAATGGGTAGTGATCTGTAGGTCTGAAGAGTCTTGATATCCTGTCAGACACATCTTTAATTTTTGCTCCTGGAAGACAGCACATTTCTCTTGAGGTTATGTCTGGTCTGCAGATAGCGGCCTCTGTTCCTCTTAACAGGGAATCCCCCATGACCACCACTCTGTTTTTTCTTCACAACATTCTTCTTTCTCCATCCAGGAGGATTCTGAGGGCTTACAAGGTTATTCATTGCTGGCAAAGTCTTATCTTGCTGTATTTCTTCATGGTTCTCCTGTGTGAGAGCCTGGTACTGGTTCCTGAGCAGTATGGGTGCTGACTGCCTCTCGATCCTCCTGCTTCTGTGGGTCACATGCTTCCATTCCTCTGTTTCGTCAGGTGCAGTTCGAATTTCTTCTCTTTCTGAATCATGAAGAGATAATTCTGCTCTGTCTAAGAACTCTTCACCTTCCTTAATGATTTTCAAGGTAGTTAACCTCTCTTCTAGATTTCGCAACTTTTCCTCCAACAGGGACACAAGCTTGCATTTCTGGCACGTGAAGTCTGGCTTTTCCACTGGCAAGTCTGTGAACATGTAGCAGGATATGCAGCTCACCAAATGGCTCCTGGACTCTTCCATGTTCTTATTGTTAATGTTCTGAAAACAGTGAAAAAAGCTTAAAAAAAAAAGATTCAAAATGCGCGCGGCGGTAGGCGCGCGGTTTACCGATGTCCTCTTTTCAGCTCCAACAGCCAAAATCCAGTGTTCTTTGAGCTTGCGGAGACTCTTCACTTACCCCAAAATGCAGTGGGAATATGCAAATTATCTCCTCAGGACTCCTCCCCTGGTTTACCTATGTCCTCTTTTCAGCTCCAACAGCCAAAATCCAGTGTTCTTTGAGCTCGCGGAGACTCTTCACTTACCCCAAAATGCAGTATGAATATGCAAATTATCTCCTCAGGACTCCTCCCCTGTACATTGGGGGAGCGTACTGGGGATGGAGCGCCGTACTGTACTTTGGGGGAGCGTACTGGGGACGGGGTGCCATACTGTACATTGGGGGGGTTGTACTTGGGGATGGAGCACTGTACAGTGGGGGGCGTACTGGGTATGGAGCGCTGTACTGTACATTGGGGGGGGTACTGGCCACGGAGTGCCGTACTGTACATTGGGGGGGGGGGTACTGGGCACAGAGCGCCGTCCTGTACATTGGGGGGTACTGGGCACGGAGCGCCGTACTGTACATTGGGAAGGGGGGGGGGGGTACTGGGCACGGAGCGCCGTACTGTACATTGGGGGTGGGGGCGTACTGGGCACTTCAATAAACGTAGACTTGTTTTACACACAGATCTGTGCTCAGTGAGTGCCCCCTGCTGAGCGAGAACCCTACATGCCACACATTCATTCCTACTCTGAAGGTGTCAAAGGTCATAAGTTTATATTCCTAAACTTTCTCTGAGATTTGAAATTACCTTTTAATACCTATAATTTCGTGTCTGTGATGTTGTGATCAGGGAAACAAAAATGCTTGGCTACTGGTAGGTCTTCCTTTTTTTTTTTATTTATTTTTTTTATTTTTATTGTGTGATGATGAGAATTCATCCTTGTTCTAAGTTTAATCTGGTTCTCAATTGTTCTTGGATGGTAGCCCTGATTCAAAAAGGTCTTTCTGCGGCCACCAAGGTGTTTCTCTATCCATAGGGTTGGAACATACTGATTGTATTTGATGGCTGTGGACAATAGTTGTTGTTTTTTTTTTTTTTTTTTTTTGTGGTTTGGATGGAAACTGTCCCATTTAAGGTATGTTGGACAGTCGATTCGCTTCCAGTACAGGGATGTCTCTATTTCATTGTTCTGTAGCTTGATGATGGTGTCCAAAAAGTTAATTTCAGTACAGGATTATTTGAGTGTTAGGTTGATGGTGGGATGAAATAGATTAAAGTGTTGATGGAACGTCTTCAGCTGTTACTCAGACCCCGTCAAGATGATTAAAATATCGTCAATGTAACGGTAGTAGGCCCGAGGCCTGATGGGACATGAGGACAAAAAGTCACTTTCCAGGACGTCCCTCCTGACAGCACACCAGGAGGCAGTCCTTCATGTCCGACTAGGGGCAGGAACACATGAGAGGTTAAAGGCCCCTCCCCACCCTCCATCGCTAGTGGTTTTCCTGTCCCTAGTCGGACAGGCACATGAGAGGGCACAGCAGCGCTGAAAGCATAGGAGCAGCCCAGGGGACGGAGGGGTTGCCATACCTTTCTCCTCCCACTGTCAAGACAGGCTGCCGGTTGAAACCCGTCCTGGTCCGTCAGCCAGCCCTGTGGAGCGGAGCTCCTGGAAGGCGCCGCTTCCCTCCTCGGAGGGCTCTGGGTGCGCTGCCTCTGCCGGCCGGCGCACTTCCGGTGACGCGGCTGCGGCGTGCATTCCACCCTGGAACGCACTTCCGGTTAGGAGGTCAGCAGGAAGGAGAAGCCTGGGGAAGATGGCGGCAAAGACGGCAGACAGGTAAAATCTGTCCATGTGTGTCTGTCTGTTAGGCACTGCACCTATAGTGAGCTATGGAGGGTAGCCCCGCGCAGCACACGGATTCCAAGGCCATCTCCCTGGGTCACGTAAGGGAGCATCTATAGGGCCCCTTTTTGTCGCTGAAGCTATTGTGATTTATCCTGACAAACTGCCTGTGTCTGATACTGTCCATAGGATAAAGGGACCCCAAAGGGATCAGTTCCTAAGAAGAGGTCTAGGCGATGCCCAACTTGTAATACCAGGCTTCTGGACACATATAACAAACAGCTGTGCAAGGACTGTATAGCAAAAGTTATGGCGGAGGAGCAGGCCACATTCAGAGCCGAAGTAAAGGCCAGTCCCAGGAGCTGGATTTTGATTTACCTTGTGGTCAGCGGGAGGAGAATAAAAGATACCTCTTCTCCTCGGCTGACACAGAGGAGCTATTACAGGCGGTACTTAATACTATGAACATTGAACAGCCGCAGGTAGCTCAGTACATCCAGGATCAAATGTTTAGTGGGCTACAGGCAAGGAAAAGTAGATGTTTTCCAGTTAATAAGCACATCAGATCCATGATTCTGGAAGAATGGAAAAACGCAGAAAAGCGTTTATCAATCCCGGGGGAGTTTAGGTCCCGTCTTCCCTTTTGAAACGGAAGAGTCCAGAATCTGGGAAGAGGTGCCAAAGATCGACGTACCAGTAGCCCGAGTTTCCAAGAAGACAACAATCCCCTTTTTAGGATGCGAGTCTAAATGATCTGATGGACAAAAAAGTGGATGGTCTACTTAAGAAAGCCTGGGAGGCTTCAGCTGCAATCATCAAGACCAATATTGTGGCCACGTCCGTGGCCAGATCAGCAGGCTTATGGTTGGAGGACCTGGAAGCCAAACTGAGACAGAGTGGTTCCAGGGAGGATATAGCCGAGGCTTTATACATGGTCAGGATGGCAGTAAATTTCATGGCAGATGCGTCAGCAGAATCGGTCTGGTTCGCAGCAAGGAATGATGCGCTGTCGAATTCGGCCCGTAGGGCACTCTGGCTGAGGTCTTGGACAGGCGATATGCAGTCCAAAAACAAACTTTGTGCTATCCCATTTTCCGGCCTACAGGTTTTTGGACCTGTACTGGACCGCATTCTGCAGAAGGCGGCCGATAGTAAAGCGGGGTTTCCGGAGGGAAGACCTAGACGCCCCACCCAGTCCCAGAATTATAGAGGAAAGGGGAAAGAGGGTAGATGGAGCTTCCCGAAGGGTGGTAGAGGCCGCAGGGACTTGCCCTGGCCTAGTCTGAGACAGACGCGTCAATGACGCCGGACCAGTGGGGGGGGGGGGGGGGGGGGGGGCTGCAGCATTTCCCAGGAAGTTGGCAGAGAATAACCCAAAATCAGTGGATTTTACAACTTGTAGAACACGGATCCAAGATCGAGTTTTCTCAATTGCCCCCCCCCCCCCGACGACTTCAGATCACGGAAGCCAGTTCAACAGCGGCCCTCAGAAGGCTGGAAGTAGACATCAAGCAGCTCCTCGAGGACGGAGCAACAACACCGGTCTCTCGTTCAGAGAGATACAGGGGCCATTATTCCAGACTGTTCTCTATAAAAAAAACATCTGGAGAGTACAGGACAATTATAAACCTCAGACCCCTGAACCATTGGGTAAAGTACAAGAGGTTCAAAATGGAGTCAATAAAATCGGTGATATCTCTGGTACCCAAAGACGCGGTGATGTGTACCTTGGATTTGAAGCAGGCTATTACCATATTCCCATACACCCTTCAAGACATAGATGCCTCAGGTTTGCAACTAGAGGGAAAGGTGGCGTAAGCCACTATCAGTTCCAATGTCTTCCGTTCGGCCTGTCATCGGCACCCCGTATTTTCACCAAAATAGTGACGGAAGTAGTCTCCCTTCTAAGGAGAGAGCATAGTCATAATTCCCTACCTAGACGACTTTCTTCTAGTAGCAGATTCAGACGCGCAGTTAATTCTTCATCAGCGTCGGGTAATGCGAGTATTGTCAGACTTGGGGTGGGTTCTAAATTTAGGAAAATCAGACCTAGCTCCAAGCAACCAGAAGATATTCTTGGGAGTGCTATTAGATTCACATCGGGGCTTGTCCAGACTCCCTCAAAAGAAAGCTCGGGACATAGTAAAAAAAAATTCAGCTCCTTTCGCAGAAAGAGGGAAGTAATGGGCAGGGAAGCTATGAGTGTTCTGGGGACCATGACATCGTGCATCCCCTGTGTATAGTGGTGTCAGGCACATTCCAGAATTCTTCAGAAGGAAATCAGCTCCGCTTGGGACAAACGTCCGTCAGGCCTGGACAAAAAGATGCCCTTAACTCTAGACTTAAAAGGCTCCCTAGCCTGGTGGGTATCCCCTTTAAATCTGAGAACTGGAGTCCAGTGGATAGAATCCCCTTATATTACCGTTACCACGGACGCAAGCCAGTGGGGTTGGGGGGCCCATGTAGAGGGGGCTTGGTCTCAGGAGATTAGACGCCGGTCCTCAAACTACAGAGAGCTAAGAGCAGTCTGGGAGTCCCTACAGAGGTGTCAGTCGCTACTAGCAGGCAAACACGTAAGGATTCTCTCGGACAATTCCACCACGGTAGCCTTCCTTCAACATCAGGGAGGACCAAGACCTACATGGCTCCAGGCGATAGGAGCGGAAATTTTCGCTTGGGTAGAAAATACGGTTTCCTCCATCTCAGCTCTTCATCTCAGGGGCTCCCAAAATCAGGTGGCAGACTTCCTGAGCAGGTAAAGGATAGACCCATCAGAGTGGAAACTTCACCAAGCAGTCTTTCTTCAGTTAATAAAGAAATGGAGGACCCCTTCAATAGACCTTTTTGCCTCAAGGAAGAACGCGAAAACCCAAAAATTCTTTTCCAGGTGCCCAGAGGACAATCCAGCGGGGGTCGACGCGCTGTCCCAGACCTGGGATATGCCGCTAGCTTACGCTTTCCCTCCCATACCCTTAATACCAAGGATGCTACGGAAGATTCGGGAGGACGGGGCCACAGTGATCGCAGTGGTCCCCTTCTGGCCAAAAAGAAGCTGGTTCCCCCTCTTGATGGAGATGACAGCAGAAGATCACTTCCCTCTCCCGCTGCGACACTACCTTCTGTCACAGGGACCTCTGAAGCATCCTGCGGTGGAGTTGCTCCAGCTGTCGGCCTGGATCCTGAAATGTTGATCTTGAGGTCCAGGGGCCTCTCTGATAGGGTCATCACGACCCTTCAGGCAAGTAGAAAACCGGTGACAGCGGCCATTTATTGAAAGGTATGGAAGAGATCTGTTCGGTATACGGGAACGCAATAATAGACTCGGGCCCCACCAGTTCCAGAAGTCTTAGAATTTCTCCAGGCAGGGTATGACAGGGGAGTAAGCCCCAGCACGCTTAGGGTCCAGATTTTAGCCTTAAGTTCATGTTTAGCCAAGGGATAGTCTTAAGTATCTGTGGGTGTCCAGATTCTCGAAAGCAGTGGGTAGATTAAGGCCCTTTATAAGGGAAAAGGTGGCCCCGTGGGACTTAAATTTAGTGCTAGACGCCCTATGTAAAAGCCCCTTTGAACCCCTGCAGGATATTAGTATCAGGTCACTCTCAATTAAAACTGTGTTCTTGGTGGCCGTAACTTCGGCCAGTCGACTGGGGGAGATTCAGGACCTCTCGGTAGTATTCCCTTATATGCAGATTTTGGACGATCGCCTAATCCTTAGACTAAATCCTTCTTTTTTACCCAAGGTGGTGTCGGACTCCAACCTGAATAGGGAGATCATTTTGCCCGCCTTCTGCAATCAGCCAAGAAACCCAGGGGAACAGGGCTTCCACTCGGTGGATGTCAGGCGATCGGTTCTCCACTATTTAGACGACAGCAAAAGAATGGAGGAAAGACTCTAGTTTGTTTGTCCAGTTCTGGGGGAAGAACAAAGGAAAGACTGCATCAAAATTGACTTTGGCCAGATGGATCAAAGCTGCCATTTCCCATGCTTATGTTTCTAGTGGGATGTTAGTGCCAGAAGGCATAAGGGCCCACTCCACCCGATCCATTTCCACCTCATGGGCAGAAAGAGCAGGAGCTTCCTCAGAGCAGATATGTAATGCAGCCACCTGGTCAGGGTTGAATACATTTTGTAAGCATTATAGACTAAATTTGTTGTCCAATCAGCAGACAGCCTTTGGGAGGAAAGTACTCCAGGCTGTAGTCCCTCCCTAGGACCATTTAGTTGGCATTTCTCCTGGTGTGCTGTCAGGAGGGACGTCCTGGAAAAAGGGAATTGGTCCTACCGGTAACTGGGTTTCCAGGAGACCAGCCTGACAGCACCCTTATATTCCCTTCTCCTTTTTTGAGTTGCCAGAGCATGTGAGGATTTAACATGTATCGGTAGTTTCAATAAAACTGTGGTGCATCCATCCTGGTGTGGTACTTGGGAAAAACACTGGCGATGGAGGGTGGTGAGGGGCCTTTAACCTCTCGTGTGTTCCTACCCCTAGTCTGACATGAAGGACTACCTCCTGGTGTGCTGTCAGGCTGGACTCCTGGAAACCCAATTACCGGTAGGACTAATTCCCTTTTTCAAGCTTGGCCATGAAAAGATTTGCGTACTGTGGAGCCATTTTACTTCCCATCGCTGTAACAGTCTCCTGTAGATGTATGTTGTTATCAAATTCAAAGTAATTGTGGGTGAGGATTAATTTTGTAAGTTTGACCACAGAATCAGCTGAAGATTTTGCAGGCATTTAATCCATCCTGGTGTGGGATATTAGAGTACAAAGATTCCACATCCATGGTGGCCAGGATGGTTCCTTCTGGTAGAGAACCTATTGCCGCTAGTTTATTCGGTAGGTCTGTCATGTCCTGAATGTAGCTGGGTGTAATGTTTACCAGGGGTTTAAGAACACCCTCTACCCATCCAGAATTGCTTAGTAAGAGTGCCCACTAGTGTTGAGTGAGTATGTTCTATTAACCCTTTTTCCGAGTATGCTCGGCCGAGCTTCGAGTATTTACAGCTGCTCGGTGATATGGTTGAATCGCTGTCGTGTGCATGATTTGCAACTTCTAGATATTTCTCACATGTAATAAATCTGTCTATTACATGTGAGGAATGTGTAAGAAATAAAGTTGTCAAACAGTTGCAAATCATGCACACGGGAGCGATTCAACCATATCACTGAGCAGCTGTAAATACTCGGAGCTCGGCCCGAGCATACTCGGAACAGAACATACTTTCTCATCACTAGCGCCCACACATGAAATAATTGGTCTTCCTGGATTTCCAGATTTGTGGATCTTGGGAAGCATCAAGAATATTCTTGGCCTCTTACCAAATGTCCATCTGGGGGTCTGTATGTAAGGGAGACAGGGCAAAAACCTAGAACAAGGATGGATTCTCATTGCCACACAAGAAAAAAGAATAGATCTACCTGTGGCCAAACATTTTTGTTTTCTTGATCACAGCATTATGGACATGAAATTACTGGTATTAAAAGGTAATTTAAAATCCCAAACGTTTGTCTCTCTGAGAATATAAACTCCTGATGACCTTTGACACCTTCAGAGCAGGAATGAATGTGTGGCATGGATTTGTCATTCTACACCAACTAAGGAATGTGCTCCTCAAACCTGTGCGGTCATTACAACCCTGGACCAGACCTCAATCACCAGATAATAAAACTTTCACGCTCCTTATCTATGAACTATTCCAATATTTACGGTTTCTCTCATAGTAATACCTCTGCTTTACGTCAATTGTCTCATCTATTACTTATACACAGCAAGACACAGAAATAATCTATGTGACTCTTCAGATTTTGTGTTATACTAGCCTGATGAAGAGACCTGAGTAGTCTAGAAAGCTTGCAATTTGTTAGCCATTAAAAGGTAACTAAAAAGATGTTATCAACCACTGAGGAAACTGAAATCGAAATATTTTTCTGGTGAGCTTGGGAACTCCAAAGGCCTGGACGTCCACGAAAAGACAACAGTGGTTGATAATCGCAGAATCTTTTCCATGATAAAGAATCCCCCTTCATAACATCCTCACCCCCTTCCTCCCCCCCCCCCCCCCCCCAAGTGAAGAACACTCTCCAGAAAGTTGGTGTTTCAGTATCTAAGTCTACCATAAAGAAAAGACTTCATGAGAGCAAATAGAGAGGGTTTACCACAAGGTGCAAACCATTAATCAGCCTGAAAAATAGGCCGGCAAGATTAGACTTTGCCAGAAAAAACATCTATAGAAGTCTCCCAGTTCTGGAAAAGCAAAACTAAGATCAAACTGTATCAGAATGATGGGAAGAAGAAAGTCTGGAGAGGGCTTGGAACATCTCCTGATCCTCAGCACAGCACACCCTCTGTAACACATGGTGGAGGCGGTGTGATGGCGCGGGCATGCATGGCTTCCAATGGCACAGATGTAGCTGGATGAATCCTGTGTGTACAGGGCGATACTTTTCTGCTCAGATTCACAAAATGCAGCAAAGTTGATTGTCCATCTGTCCTGTGACCCAAAACATCCTGCGAAAGCAAAGTGGAATTTTCTGCATTGGCCGAGTCATCGCCAGATCTCAGCCCAGCGAGTCGCATTTCACAGGCTGAAGACAAAACTGACAGCAGAAAGACCCCCCAAACAAGAAACCACTGAAGTCACTACTGTAAAGGCGGCAAAGGGGGAAACCCAGCGATGGTGACGTCCATGGTCTCCAGAATTCAGGCCGTCATTGCTGCAGAGCATTCTCTACCATAAATAAAATTTAACTTTACAAAAGTAATAAAAAAAAAAAAGAACATTTATCCAATTACTTTTTGAGGTTTATAGAAAAATCGGAAATAACTAAGCGTTTCACAGGCTTTGTGTTCAACCTGAAAGTCTCCACTTCAATTGTTTCTACACTTGGTTGTTTCATTTTAAATGAAAAATAGTGGCCTGCAGAGCTGAAATCACGAATATTCGCTTACTGTCCAAATATTTCTGGACCTAACTGTGCTGTACTGTAGATGGGGACATGGAGTGCCGCACTGTTCTGTAGACGTGGGCTGATAAAATGGCTTATCAGTGCATGTGGTTGGTAATACTCGTGAATTACTTGCATCTCTAAAGAAATGGAAAATGAAGTCCATTCTCTGATTCATTTTCTCACGTTACAGAGAAATCCTGTCTTGCCACATGATGGCGCCATTCACCTGAGCTGACAAATGCCAGTACTTTATAGGGCGGCACGTGACACTACATGAAGATCGGCTCCTCTATTTAATGTGGCGCCTCTCAATGGACGCCTTTTGGGTAAATGGTAACAGGCACATAAAGGGACCACTCCAATGGCCCGACCGGCCTCTTTGCCCCCGTGGCTGCCGCCCGGCCTCTTTGCTCCTGTATCTTATACATTTACTGATTTCATCTCCTTTCTTCACAGATGAGACTGAATTCCGAAATTTCATTGTTTGGTTGGAAGATCAGAAAATCAGACACTACAAGATAGAAGACCGGGGAAATCTCAGAAATATACACAGCGGGGAATGGGCGAAACAGTACGAGCAGGTACGACGTGGCCTCCACCATGCTGGGGTTATGGCTTTGCATGTGCCATTGGACACAATAGTCGAGAGTGTTGTGGGCATGCTCTGTGACCTCTGCACGGGAGGAGGTGAGCTGTGACATTCCTCTATGGGTTTCCCTTCTCATCCTGACCTCCTGCCGTGCTTCTTTTGCATTGATTTATTCTAAACAGCAGTGTAAAGCACAGCGAGCTGTCAGGACTGGAGCTGTAGTGATTATGGGAGGTGGATTTTTGAACTGCCAATAGTGCCGAAAACACTGAAATGACTAAGAGGAATGGTCACTCCTGACTAGCGCCTCCTTGTGGACTCTTGGGTATGACACGCTCTGCTTCGCCCCCACAGTATTTAAAAGACGTCACGTGTCCCTTCAAAGTACAAGAGCGCCAAGAAGCCATAGACTGGCTGCTGGGCCTGGCTGTCCGCCTGGAGTATGGAGACAACGGTAAGTGACCAGGCGGGGAAAAAAAAAACAAAAAAAAAAAACTTTGGATTGACTGTCCGGTTGGTTAAATCATGGAATGTGAACCAAATTAGCTTGTTTGGTGTGACCGACCTGTAGCATCACAACTGCCTCAAGGCATCTGTTTTTGAAGGATGTCAGCAGGACGTTTGTTCCAATCATCTTGGAGAACTAACCACAGATCTTCTGTGGATGTTGCTTGTGCAAATTATTCTGTTACTTCATGTAATCCCACAAACTCTATGTTGAGATCCTAGTTAATGTGGGGGCCATATGGAGCCTTTCTGAAATTACATGAAGCGACAGGATTTGCACAGGCGTAGATCAGTGGTTTGTTCTCAAAGATGATTCGAACATCTAACCTTTTGAGTGCTTTTAAAAACTGTGCTCAAATGTACTGTAGCAGAATTGATGAAGGCACAGGGCGGTCACGCTAAATATCCAAATATTGTGGGCTATCTATATCTTTAAAAAATAAAAAAATTAGTCCAGTCAGTGATCATTTGTTAGTACTGAGGTGATCTGAATACTTATCACTGAGATATTATTTATTTTTTTGTGGCTTATTTTTTTTTTCCTATTTGCAGCGTCCAAGTACCAGAATGCAAAACCACTCAGTTCTGGAGTCCAGAAGCCGGCCGAACCCCTGATCAACCTGGACGGTAAGAAGCCGGAGTTGCGTATTAAAGATTTCCTGCATATTCCGTTTCATTACTCAGGTACCTCGGTTTATACGGTATATAATTTTACCACAAAAAAAAGTTGGAAAAATTATTGACTCGAGTATAAGCCTAGGGTGGTAAATGCAGCAGCTACTGGTAAATTTCCCCATCCTGGTATGCGTGGTGCCCCCTTATCCCACAATCCTGGTATGTATGGACCCATAACTGCACACACTAAAAAATAAACACTTTTAAACACCTCACTTCTGCTCCAGCGCTGCGTCCTGTTCTCCTGCTGCAGCTCATGTCAGCATCTGAGCAGTGCATGATGTCACAGGCATGCGCTCTCAAACGCTGATGTGAGCTGCTGACTTACTCACTTGTCTACACGCCGGGACTATGTGCTTGGAGAGCAGTGAATATGCACTCTCTTTAGTAGCAGGCACTGTCAGCAGGAGCTGCGGCTCCGCTCTCATCCGTCCCCGCTACTAAAGAGTGCATGGGAATGGAGAAGAGGGAATATTCATTTACTCAACTCTCTTTAGCAGCGGGCAAATGTGGTAGCTGCAGCAGCGGTTCTTGCGTGTGCTCCACCGCAACCCACTCCCACCCCCTTTCCCACTATCCACCAACGGAATATGTATATACCCGAGTGTAAGTTGAGGGGGGGGGGCTTTTTCAGCACAAAAAAAACTTGATGAAAAACTCGGCTTACACTCGAGTATATACGGTACTTAATTGGTAAATTTAGCAAATATCGAACTCCTAAAATATTTTTCCTCCTTTTAGTTAATAATCCAGACTTCAAAGCTGGTGTGATGGCTTTAGCAAACCTCCTCCAGATCCAGAGGCACGACGACTACCTGGTGATGCTGAAAGTGAGTACTGGGCCTGATGCCATTATACTCCTGATGAATCCTCCAGCGCTGCTGCTGCGATTGTTTTTTTTTCCGCACAGTAAGGAATCGCTGCCCTCGGCCGTCTCGTGCCATTAATCTGAGGCCAGAGATTGTCATGGGTGCGGCACAGTAAAGTTGTGACTGCAGGAGTGAGGAGGGTCTGCTCGTCTATAACGTGGCCTGCAGGAGTGAGGAGGGTCTGCTCGTCTATAACGTGGCCTGCAGGAGTGAGGAGGGTCTGCTCGTCTATAACGTGGCCTGCAGGAGTGAGGAGGGTCTGCTCGTCTATAACGTGGCCTGCAGGAGTGAGGAGGGTCTGCTCGTCTATAACGTGGCCTGCAGGAGTGAGGAGGGTCTGCTCGTCTATAACGTGGCCTGCAGGAGTGAGGAGGGTCTGCTCGTCTATAACGTGGCCTGCAGGAGTGAGGCGGGTCTGCTCGTCTATAACGTGGCCTGCAGGAGTGAGGAGGGTCTGCTCGTCTATAACGTGGCCTGCAGGAGTGAGGAGGGTCTGCTCGTCTATAACGTGGCCTGCAGGAGTGAGGCGGGTCTGCTCGTCTATAACGTGGCCTGCAGGAGTGAGGAGGGTCTGCTCGTCTATAACGTGGCCTGCAGGAGTGAGGAGGGTCTGCTCGTCTATAACGTGGCCTGCAGGAGTGAGGAGGGTCTGCTCGTCTATAACGTGGCCTGCAGGAGTGAGGAGGGTCTGCTCGTCTATAACGTGGCCTGCAGGAGTGAGGAGGGTCTGCTCGTCTATAACGTGGCCTGCAGGAGTGAGGAGGGTCTGCTCGTCTATAACGTGGCCTGCAGGAGTGAGGCGGGTCTGCTCGTCTATAACGTGGCCTGCAGGAGTGAGGAGGGTCTGCTCGTCTATAACGTGGCCTGCAGGAGTGAGGAGGGTCTGCTCGTCTATAACGTGGCCTGCAGGAGTGAGGAGGGTCTGCTCGTCTATAACGTGGCCTATTTCCCCAATAACGTGCAAGAAAGTCAGGGAGAGGTCTTCCCGTGCCCCCCCCCCCCCCCCGATTCTTTATTGTTTTGTCATTAATTTCTTCTTTAGGCCATAAGGATTCTTGTCCAGGAGCGATTATCTGCAGAAGCTGTGGCAAAATCCAACAGCTCAAAAGAGGTGAGCGATTGACTTTCTCTTATAAAAGCTGGTGGTTGAGGATTCATCTATAGGGGCTTGAAACTTAGGCCGGAGTTACAGGCACATTGTGCTTTCTGCTGTGTGTTTTAGTCCAATACTGTGTTTTGTGCAGCTCCTTCTCCCCCTCGCACCTCCCTTTCTCCCTCCTCTCCAGGTTTCTAGGGTAGTTTTCCATATGGGCTGATTTATAGGTCGTGGAGCGCTCTGTCACGTCTGCCCGACTTCCTGCAGGATTGCTGTCGCTCTTCTAAATAACTTTCCACCTGCTCGGTTCTGTATGTTGCACCTGATGTGAGCAGCAGAAGTTCAGTTTTCTCCATTTTCTTCCCCCTGAGCAGATCGGCACAAGTAGTGAATGCTGGTGCTGAACTGATGAAGGGGCTATAATAGCGGCTAGGGGGCACCTAAGTCACTGCTGGGGGGGGGGGGGGGCGTGGACTAAGGAGGTTGTTGGAGGGTCCTTAGTGCCGCTGGAATAACATCTGACTATGTACGGTGGAAACAGAACACTATTACAAATTTGATTGTGACTTTGGTCTTTGCAGGGTCTTCCGGTGGCGCTGGATAAACACACGCTGGGATTTGACACTGGAGGTGAATTTGCCAAATTTAAAATTTTGTTAGTACAAATAATTTAGGAACATGTAAGAAATAGTGAGAGGCCAATTATCCCATAGGAATATTGCAAAGTAAAGATCTGTATTCATAGTCCTTGAAATGACAAGTCTGCAAGATACAAAACACATTAGACTGCCTGACTTTTCACTATCCTGTCATGTGCGCCCCCCACCCTGCAATACTACAAATGTTAAACATGACAACGGGTCCTGACTTTTCCTCTATGTAACACAAAATGCAGATGTCGTTTCTGGGATTTTCAATACAGATCTCCAATTGCCGGGTCGTGCATAGATTTCAGAGGCGGACTGTGGTTGGTTCGAAAATGCATAGCGTGCCAAACCAACCGCAGACTGCCTTAGTCACAGGCTAACCTGCAATTCACTAGCCAAACAGATGTCTGCCATTCAGTATGACGAGGTGAGTGCCACCTATGGGGTCACTTTAAGTGGCACGTCAGTCTGTCTATAACTAATTGAGCCATGAGGAGCAAATACTATTGAACTGCGACGTCTCAACCAGCTGTGGATCTATTTGCTTCTGTGAAACTATAAAATTCAAAATCCCCAATTAAGTGCAAGTGTGTTAGGACTTGGGTTGGACGTGGCGCAGCGTGGGATCTGCTGCATAAGTGGCGTCTGATGCTTTGGGTGTGGGATCGGCAGGACCTGCGCAGGTGCTCTCCTCAGTCTGTGCCCAAAGTTCGTGTACACTCCATGTGTAAGGGTTTGTGACTGTGTGTATATATAGTGTAGGGTTCTTGCTGAAGCCTCCCTATATTCTGACCCCCTGCTTTTTGTTTCTCAGATGCGGTTTTAAACGACGCTGCCCGAATCCTGCGATTACTTCACGTTGAAGAACTGCGAGAACTTCAGACAAAGATCAACGAGGCCATTGTAGCCGTTCAGGCGATTATCGCTGATCCCAGGACCGACCACAGGCTGGGGAAAGTGGGGAGATGAGGAGAGCGGCGTATGATGGGTGTGCGCCTTCCTAGCATGCAGCCAGCTGTGATATGTGTGGAGGTAAAATAAAAGCCGTCCCCGCAGCTTCGTACCTTGTCTGTTGATTTCTATATCGGTGCTGGTTTTTGCACTATGGAGACCAATAAGTGGCGCAAACTATTAGTAATTGGCTCTAGGGGTCCGTACACCAGAGAAACTAAGACATGCAGGGTAAAATATGCCTCTGGATTTTCTGTGAGTCTCCAACCTCTGAGTATCGAACACAGAGGTTATGATTGTAACAGCTCCTCTAAGCATATACAATATAGTCCTGCACAGAGGATCTCCTACTAAATTGTATATGCTTAGAGGTTACACATTGTAATGGGGGGCCTCTGCCCTGGATTGCCTCCCTTCATAAATGTGGAAGCCATTGGCCGCTTTGTAGTTTTTCCTGCACAGCGGCAGCAGAATCATGACTGTGTCTTGTCTGAGATCAGCGATGGCAGAGGCGAGACCAGGGCCATGATGGCCGTACCCCTTACAGTTGTGATAAACGTGCTAATACTAATTTCTGCTCGAAACAAGCAGTGGAGCCCATTCATCAAACCAGACCACTTTCACTTATTGTGGCTTTTCTACATTAACAAAAGTTGAGAAACAAACAGTTTTAAACAGTTTACCCAGTTAATAGTATTTTTCCATTTTTTTTTTAATGACACTTGGGCCACTTGCTTCCTCGATTCTGGCAACTCCCCTCCTAGCTACAGCAATGTGTGCTCCAAAAATAGTCATTGAATACAAGGCCAAAAAAAAAAACTACTTAATGCAAAGTCCAGAAAGTGTTATGATGAACCAATTTTTGCTACCCCTTTTTTTGCAAGTGTTAAAGTTTCGTAAAGTTTTCAGTGTGCAATAATTCGGAGTCCGATTTTATAAAGAAAAGGCTTTTATTGGAATTATTTGAAGTGTTTCTTTGCACAGACTTCTGCGGATGGACGGACGGACGGGGTGAGTGTATAGTTACTTCTGGTTTTGGTATAGGTATGACACAGCCATATACAGTTAGCCATTTCACAGTAGACATTTTAGTTTTCATTATTAAAAAAACAAGATTAAAGAAAGATATAAAACATTTAAAATTCGGCACCATGAAATCCTCGAGTTTACGTAAACGCAAGTCAGTTCGGCCGGTGTGTATCAGCCGTCTGGGGGTGGGCGTTGGGGGGGTCACTGGATGCGTCTTGTTCCTCTTTACAGATTCAAATGTATCTTGTTTGAAAAATACAGTAGTAAAAATTGAGGTAAAAAAAACTTTACAATAGATTTTTGTAGGGAAATCAAACCCAAAAAAAAAAAAAAAAAGTTTGCCACAAATGGAGCTTTTTCTTCCCCTTTGTTTTGGCTGTTGATCCTCATCGGCAGCTTGTTCCTGGTGTTGTGTTCTCACTTCCTTCCTGCAACAATAAACAGGTAGAGAATAATTACAGAGGGGCTCTGATGTTTCCTAGTCTTTGACAGATTCAAAATCCAAAACTGTGTGAACTTTGGGGAGGGCACATACAGCAGCCATATATCATCACCTTCCCTTGTGATGATGTCTTCTCAAAACTGCAGCCAACATCTCAAAGTTTTTACACCAGGTTGTCCCAATCCTTTTAGTATTCTATCCTACTATGTTGCTTTTAAGCTGTAAAATGGCCCAACCTTGGCATGAGGCATGATGAAGACTCCATAACGTAATGGATTTTGATAAATCCATGTAAATAGACTGTGTGTGTTTAATGTTACACAAAGTAAAAGTTACTCGTAGCAATTGTGCTTTTGGAGGTTCAGGATAAACTGTTACACCGTAGTCCAAAAAAAAGTGGACAATGACATGCGAGTTCAAAATGGGTTGTTTGAGGCAAAACCAAACAACATTATAGGGCAATCTTGACCCATCCACCCCAGAGAGAAGGGTGGACATAGAGGGAAAGCAAGCAGGTGCGAAGGTGGATGTAAATGACTGAACCCCTGCTGTAGATGTAATTTGACAAAATCGTCTGTCAGCACAGGATAAGCCCCTTTTAAGGCCTAGTTCACACGTCCAGATATTTCCAGGACTGGAGATGTCAGTGTCTGTGTGGCATCCGTGTGCTGCACCAGGATCACACGTGCTGGCACATGGGAACAGCGAAATCTGGAGTACTGAGTGCTGAAGGCATCTGTCATTGTCCCCTGCTGGCGCTGATCCCAGTGGAAAATGTTTACACTTGGACATGTATTGTGCCCCTTCTAACAAGTGACAAAATAAGTTCCTTATTATTTTATGTCCACCTGCCCGAAATTGAAAAAATCCAGTGTCCACGCTGTAATCCATCTGACTGACAGGTGACCGCACACGCTGAGGAGCAGAATGACTGCAGCGAGCGGGCCCCAGACCAGCGCTGAGCTCACTGAGTGACAGAGCACCGCTCACTCGCTGGAACAAGTCGCTCTGCTCTTCAGCGTGTGCGGTCACCTGCCTATCAGATGGATTACAGCGGACACTGGTTTTTTTTTCAACTTCGGACAGGTGAGTAAAATAAATTCCTTAGTCTTTGTTGACATTTCTACACTTGTATTGTGTCCAACTTTGTCCCGTGCCGGTGCTGATTGTGCTGTTCCTAAGCGACGGGTGCTGAATGCATTGATCATCATTTTCCCCTGCAAACTGGAGCGCTGATTCCCAGGCATCGGTACGTGTCACATGGATGACATCCATGTGGGGGACGTTGTGCGATGTTCCAAAAAATTAGACAGATCAGATCTGTGCTGTGCTGACATGTCTCCAGTATGTGCAAAAACTGTCACCACACGGACTGGAAACACTGAGAGGCCTAATAATGCTCTTTACACAGTCCCCACCACACTCAATGCTATCTAACATGAAACCCAGAGAAAACTGCGGGAAACTTCCAACCAAGTTTGTTTATGTCACATAACAATGGTCTGAAATACATGTGGCTCGTAAAGCATGGGCTTAGAGGAAGGTACTGATGATTGACAATAATCTAATGTGAAAGATCTGTCAATCTCCTTCACAATGACTATATAGCACTCACCAGAAGGGCAGTATGGGTAGATAGCGGTGATGCCGTACAGATGCGATCGCTGCTCCGGGAGATATTCCTCTCCCATCTGACCGTTGTCCTTATTTATAGAGATGACTCCGTCCCTGTAAATGACAAAGATGAGATTACAACTCTTCTGCCTGGTTTGACAGAACAGTAAATGAGTCTCCCCCTCGCTAAATGGGAAGGTTTTCTCCCTAAACTTTTTCTGGTCTAGACTTAAAAATTTGGAAGTGATTGCCAATAAAGTATCTGGTTGTTTTTTGTTTGGCAAACACCTAACCTTTTTTTAAAGTGGGATATCATTATGTGAGATGTTATGATATGTGTTATCTTTTAAAAAAAGGACAGCCTCCATCAATATCTAGAGGAGTTGGGTAAGGGCCCGGTGTTTTGTGTCTCCTGTATATTTGCTCGGCTCAGCACCGGTGCCACTCGCTTACAACACACAAGCCCACCGTCTCAGGCCGCCTCTGCCCCGTGTAGCCGCCTCTCACCTTCTCCAGTCCGTGTGATAGAAGTGATTGGCATAAGTCACCACGCTGAAGGGATAGTTGAGGTTACTCTGGATCACTCGTCTTCCGCTGCCATTTGACAATATGCACTCCAGCTTCTTAGTTCCTATGGTAAGAAAAGTTGGCATTTTTCAAACTTACAAATATTGCAAATAAAGGAGTCCAAAAATTAAAACTTTGCATGCGAAGGCGGCTAGTTTGGTTGTGAATGTGTAATAATCTTATTTGGGTCTCACTTTGAAAACTAATCGGGCTGCTTTGTGGAAAGTGTCAGTGAAACACACTTTGGGGAGTGTCAAAATGACACTTCAATAGGTTTGTCTGTGTACAGTGTGGTAGGTAAAAGTTTCCCCACAAATTTGTGTATAAACATCCAAGTATCTTAATTTTCTGTTTCTCACCATGACATTAGATAGATTACTAACAACCTAACACAATGATTAAAAAGTGATTTTCATCTAAACTGATTTACTAATCAGTGTATACAAAAAACATTCACTTTTTAAAAAAACAATTGTTGTACGTAGACAATCTAATTAGAAATTGAAAAATCAAAAAATCTACCACAACACAGAAACCATCAAAGCCTGCCGAAAGTGGACAGCCTCTTTATTTCCAGACTTTCGATTCCTTACATCACACACCTGTTACGCTGAGTGCCATTTACCTACTTTGTACAAGATGTGCTCGGCCTCCACAAGTGAGAGACCATACATGATGGCTACATGCTCTCATGCCGCCCAGATGTAAATGGCACATGTGCCGCCACATAGCTGCCCACTCTCAGCCTTAATGCCAAAGAATCCAAACTGTGCAGACTCCGCCAGCTTGTACTCTGCAGTTACTTTATAGTCCCGGTGGCAGAGGACGTTTGTCCTTTGGAAGGATTCTGAAATACTCCATGTGAGAACCGCTGCTATCAGGGCGCAGGACTGACCACTGGACTGTGCGCTTGTGAATTCTAGCTGTCAGTCATTTGTGTCCCACCATCTTTATAATCCCCCATCTGACATTAGCAACAAAACCTGGTGACAGATTTTTAAGAAGGCTAAAGGACGCACTGGCTCCACCATGATGCACTCAAAAGCAGGTGAGAAGGTAGATGGCAACACAAACCCATCTCCTCCCTTCTCTGACAGCTCTGGCTTCATAGAGCTAACCAAATAAAAGGAGGGAGACAGACAGAGAGGGAAGATGAGCCGGCGGGATTTCAATGCTTGGCTGCACCATGATGCACCGAGCACCTGTACTTTATCAGCACAAACTGAATGTCTAAAATTATAAAAAAAAATTGTCAACCTTCAGATATGGGGTTATTCCCAAGCTGCTGCATACAAAGCCCAGCTGCCAGGAAGAAATATATTTCTGTTCTCCCACCAGCCTGAGGCTTTCAGTCATGGTGCCTCGGCCAGCACAGCTGCATGACTGAAAGCTTGGTTCAGATGTGGGGGAAGAAATCACCCTTCAGTGCAGCAGACAAGTCAGCTTCGGAATACTGAACCTGCAGCTATGGGGTTAATTTAGGATGGCCCTTTACATTTAAGGGAGCCCATGGCTGGACAAACCACCATATAAGTCACTCACCTCTAGGCTTTTCCACCCCACAAGTAAAACTGAAGGTTAAGAATATAAATTAATGGCTTATGTTCACACATTGAGCCAAAATAGTCACTGCGCCTGTAACCAACTCATCAAGGCCTGTCATTTCCAAACTGGAGCAACTTTGGGGAGTTTTTGACCTTTCTAGCACCTTTGCAGATTGGAACAGTTTGCGTGTGGATTTAGTTGGCCACATGTGACTACAGGGGAACATTTAGTGGCCAAAGAAAGGAACTTGCCAATGACATGAGGTATTGCCACATTCAGGAAGAATGCCATTCCCTACCGGACGAGCCATTTACTGTAATTAGCCCCTTGTGAAAATGCACAGAAAAATGGACACGTGTACAAACCGCAACTTATATTTTAAACTCAAGCCTTCACAACAATTAGTACCAGTTTCACTTTAGCTGTCTGATAATGCAATCAGGGGTTTTCCAATATCTCGGCTCCAAAAAAAAGTGTAACGTTATTCTTTAAGTCGAGGAGTTCTGTTGTTAATTGACTTTGACTTAGGGGGAATTTACAACTCCTATAGGTCCAGAAAAAAATCATAATTTTGATAAGTCCAAAGATGTTAATGCAATTAAAGTTGCAGCTAAATTTTCACCCTAATTTTTTGAAACCTGCAATTTATGTGGAAACTTATTTGTGTAAAGTTTTGAAAAACTTAACTGCAATTTATTCTTCTATGCTTTGCAAAATTAAACTTTTCAGCAACCAAAAAAAACAAAAAACTGTTTGTTATTTGCCATGTCCTGCCAAAGTGTCACAAATCGGGAATACATCTACACATATACATCTACATATCCCTAACTTTTTGTGAGTAGTGTAAATTCAGTTCACCTGAACCCAATGTGACCGGCTCGGAACAGTTGGAAATGTGTATTCAAAAGTTCAATTTTTCAGTACTTTTTACACAACTTGCTGTTCACTAACATGGCGGTTAAGGGCAAAACTCGCAACAGGTGTTTCATGGATCAAACACCCAATACATTTTGAGGTTAATACCAATACTAATTTAAACAGTCCAGTCCTCCTCATCCTGCTATTCACAACGTAACATCATGAGACCAAGACGACACCTAACAATTGATCAGCGGTACTTCGCCATTGCAAGGCTTCAAGCAGGATGTTCTCAGAAGGAAGAGGCCACTGAGCGGAGTGTCAGAGTCATCAGCAGGAGCAACAGAGATCCAGAGAGACTGGAAGAGTCACAGAAAGGCAGAGAAGTGGACGTCCTCTGCCACATCCCACGCTGATGATGCCTTCATTGTGAACAATGCCCTTCGGGAACCGGATGATGGCTGCCTCTCATCTCCCTTAAATGTGCCCGGAGTTGTGAGGCATTCAAGTGTCACATAAATGATTTTGAATGGTCTGATATCAGCAAAGTCTGCGTGCTAGAAAACCTGCAAGGTACCGGACCACAGCACCGGGCCCAGGTGACATTTACGCTGGATGAGGGACCTGTGGCCTCCATGCTGTTCACTGATGAAAGTCTATTCACGCTGAGCAAAAATGAGGGCCGCCAACTATGTTGGAGACGTGAAGGAGAGCGCTATGCATCAGCCACTTTTGTCACCAGACGAGCTTTTGGTGGCATTAGTGTTGGCACGTGTGTCTAGTCAGTGCAGAACTGCCCTATACTTTATGACCAGCCCCTACTACTTGAATAACATCATTAATCCAGTCATTGTGCCTCTGCACGAACAACACAGGCCTAATTTAATCTTCGTGGATGACAATGCTCCATTGAGGTCGCATCATTAGGGAACGGCTGCTGAAGACTGGGATACCTCAAATGGAGTGACCTTCACTTTCTCCAGACCTGAATCCCATAGAAAACCTATGGGATCAGCTGAGTCGCCATGTAGAGGCTCGAAACTCTACCCAAGAACCTCAATGATCTGAGGGCCACCCTTCAAGAAGAGTGGGGCGCCGTGCCCCAGCGCGAGAAGAGCGGGACGCCGTGCCCCAGCGCGAGAAGAGCGGGACGCCGTGCCCCAGCGCGAGAAGAGCAGGATGCCGTGCCTCAGCAGACAATAACTCCACTTGTGAACCGCACGAGACGTCATCGTCAAGCTGTAACTGATGCTCAAGGCCACATGACAAGTTATTGAGAGAGTAACAATTTTGGGGGTGGGGGTATACCCACCACTGTTGTTGACTTTGGTTTCAATAAAATGTTTAGAAGCAGGTAATGGTCATTCCCTCATCTCTTACTTAAATGCCCTGTTATAAAATATCACTGCAGCGTGAACTTTTTACGACATTTTCCATAAATTTCACGCAAAAGCCAAATACATTACTCACAAAAATTAGGGATATTACCACATAGCTTGGAAACATAGGGCTGAATGGTGGAGCCATTCAAGGGGTGAAGCATCTGAGCACCACTGACTAGACACACAAACGTCACCAATCTACACGAATCCCAGTGGCACAACCCTTTAAAACAAGCGTGACATTTTGGGACGTTCACTAAACCAAAACTCACAAACCTTCTACCCACCAAATACACAAAAACATTTGTACCTGCATCTGCCCAACAAATCTGCTTGGAGAAGGGGTCAAACGTCAGTCCGTTGGGTAATCCGATGTTATCGTTCACCAGGATCCTTCTGTTTGAGCCGTCGATATAAGAGGTTTCGATCTTGGGGGCCTCTCGATTCCAGTCCGTCCAGTACAGGTTCCTGTAGGGAGCGTCCGAAAATGAAGCCGGAATTTACAACTATTTATGGCAAATCGCACAAGAGACGACGCTGATGGCGGTTTCCAGTGTTACGCAGTTCACAAGCTGCTTACCCTCGAACGGCGTCTATGGTGATGGCACGAGGATTCACCAAGTTTGTGTCGAAGAGTGTTTTCCTTTCAGAACCGTCCAGCCGCGAGCTCTCTATTCTATCTGTGCTGCTGTCCGTCCAGAATAAAGTTCTCCGCAGGTAGTCGATGGCCAGACCCTCGGGACTCATCAGATCTAACGGGAGAGAAAAAGACAATAATTCAATGTAGAGACGTCTCCTCGGCCATACGGCTCCGTACAGCTCCAGCGGGGCTCGCCCTACTGATGGGGGCAAGTGGATGTCATCATTTCACTGGGTGGACGGACAAGCAGGGATTGATGCTCCGGAGAGTTTGGAGCTTTAACTCCTGCATTTGTTTTAGCTATCATCTCAGCGTGAAGCTTTTTGCACAGGATCTCGGAAAAACTAAAATCTAGTTCCGATGTTGAGTGGTCAAAAGGACAAAACTCCACTAAATAGTTTATGATGCTCCTCACATCTTTGGTTAAAAAAAAAATGGACAATGTAGGTCATGTTTTACTGGACTCTGTCTACAAGAAGCATCAGAGTTACAGAATCTAGGACTCCATGAATAGCACAGACAAAAAAGAACACTGCCGACACATTGTCAACGGTTCAATGGGGAGGATGACTCAAACACTCCAAATTCTTTATTTGGCCATACGGCAAGGTCATGGGTTAGACTGTGTCTGCTTTTAGCACCAAACACCCATAGAAAGTGGTCCAAGTTATCAATTTGTTTTCCATACGTGAAAATGTTCAAAAATGACTCGGACGGTTGCTCAGTACATATTCATTCAACGATGTACTCTTTATGCCATTAAGGACTCAGTAGACGGGCGTCATGTTGGTGCATAGATGGCATCGCTCACCTGTACTGATGATGACTTCGGGCTCTGCCCCCGGCTCTAAGCTCGCCCGGCTAATCGTGCGCCCGGCCACGTCTGTCCAGTACACCTTCTTCTCCTGACAGTCGTAATCGATCCCCACCACTATCGAGCCCTGCAGTTAGCGGGATGGAGGGGTCAAGTAACATTGGGCTCAAATGCCAAAAAGAGAGGCAAGTAAATTGTGCATTTACAGCAGGTTTTCAGATGATATGATTTCCCTGATGGCACGATGTAACTCACTGTACCAAAACTTTATGACTTGGAGTTTGACCTCTGGGACATCCTTTTATTCTCAGGCTGAAGAAGCCACAGAGCTGGTTTTAGTGCCGGGTCGGTTTCACAATTTTTTCACTGCTCACGGCCCCCGCAATAGGCTCGTTCCCAGGAGCTTGACTGTGCTCGCGCCCCCTCGTTCCCACATACCATTAATCCTGATGTCTCACAGTGTGATGGCAGATGAACATAACCTAGTTCAGATCTACTAGTGTGAATCTAAAGATTGTATAGATGGAGGAGAGATGAAACTGCGTTTAAGCCTACATTGCTTGGACAGATTCAGCTCAGCTACATCACTGGACTTTGACCTAGTTTGGATGGCAACAAACTTGCACTTAAGTGAGCGGGAAAAGTTTTGGTGAGTTTTTGGTTAGAGGAAGGAAAGAAGGGAGGTAGAACTAGGGCCAGGTATTCTTCTTGTATATAGAACAATGGTGTTTGGTTCTGGCACAAATATCTGTCTGGAGCTTTCTTAATGTGGAAGAAGCCCCCACTATGTTACCATCCATGAATGTAGAAATATGGACACAACTGACATATCGCCGCACCAAAATCTCAGTGCTTAAAAAAAGTGAAAACGTTGTCTTGTCTGGTGTGGACGTCCTTCCTCATCAGATATTTGGAGATTATATCATCAGCCTCATCAATGAGAGAAATGGAGTTGACCCAGAATAAGGTGGGGGAATGACAACTGAGGAGCTCAATCCCCGGCCTCCAATAAATGAGACCATGGAGGTCGTTCTCCGGAGCAGAAATGTGGACTGAATCCTGCACAGCTGACAGCCAGCTGTGCTCCGCAGACCTCCGCCCTCCCGGGGGGCTGAGCGGGCGGACTTGGCCGACGCTCGCTGCATCCTCCGCATGGCCGGGATCTGGTTTCTGGTGGGAATGGAGGATTTGGGGCAGTAATGAGTGCTGTAATCATCTCTGCAGCGCACATACCATTTCCTGCCGCCGCTGCTGCTAAACAGTTTAACCCAGTGACTGACTGGAGTCTGAGGCGGACACTTCATGGACGAGGGGCGACAGTTTACATGATGTTCGATGTCTGCCCAAAAACTTCAACTTCTACCAGCTGTGGACACTACACCCCACAGCATGTGGCCTCGCACCCGTCTAACTGCTGAAACCTTTGATTTTGGGGTCTGTGCTCCCTGCGCTTAGCCTTGGTGCCTCAATGATTCAACAGCTGCAGGCACAGATCTCTAATCAGACGTAATGACTGCAACTGGGAAGCAGAGGCGCAGGCAGGGGGACGCCGGAGGGGACGCAAATCAGTCAAGGAGTTTGCATCCAGATGTATGTTACAGGTTCTCCTGGATTAAAAGGACAAAATAGATGCAAACCTGAGACCTTGTGCAAAAGTCAAAAGGACTGAGCCGGACTCGGAGATTCTCCCTTTGGCGCCTCGCATGCCAAATCCAGGACACAACTTGTCACTAAAACACTGTGTCCTTTTTGAGCGACAATCCCCGAATCCGGCTCCATCTTCTCCGTCTTTGCACATTGGATCCATTTGGTGCAGTGGGTCCACGTATTCAGAACTTAATGTCAAGTCCACATCTTTCAATTTCTGTGTCGTCCCCCACAAAAAAAAGGAATCTGGTCTGGACTACAAACTTCATCTACAGTTCAGGATAAAGTCATTAATTGCGGCAGACTCAGCTGAAAGAAGTGCGGGGATGCATTCATTGTACACAAACTATGGGCAACAAGCAGAGATCTTCATAGCTATTGTCCATTTCTCATCACTAACACATGCTGGGTGGTGTTGATTGGGAACAAGGCACTCACGTGTAGCGACAGCAGTGTCCTCGCTTTCTCTTTACGAAACTTGATGCCGTCCAGGGGTAAGTACCCGATCTGCTGCCCCTGCGCGTACAGGAGATAAGTGCCCGAAGTGGGAACCGCTACGTCCGGCCGAGGGGTGGGCCGCGTAGTTGGCGGAGCTACACTCGGCAAACCTGGAGAAAGTGAAGAGATCAGTTACATCACAGCCCAAAATAATCTGGGGCCAAGGCCAGAAATGACATTATTGTAGACTTACAAGCTGGGGTCATTCCCGGCTGGGTCCTGGTGCCCTCGATCTCTCGGCCATCTTTATCCACGCACCAGCAGTATCCGCTGTTCCCGTGGCACTGCAGAGGAGTGAAGGCTCCGTAGGCGTCGCACTGGGGGATGTAATGCTCTGCAGTCGGGCTTCCGCTGTAGTGATCCAGGAGGCTCTGCTTCCATCTTTCGCACATGGTCTGGGGTCTCTGAGTGGGTTCTGGTAAAGGGGTCACCAAGCAGAAAAAGACACAACTCGTCAGATCCCATCATAGTGACGCAGTCCCAGGACAGTTTCTTGCTCCGTGCACCGTATTATACCGCGAGGGCCAATGCCATGTTTGGAGAAATCCCAAATCTTATCTCACATGTTTGACCCAGTTCACATCTAGATCTGTTTCCAGACTCCACTAGCAGCCAAGAACCGTGTACAGACTGAATCTGGACCTCAATAGGAACCGTAGAAATCTGCATTTATAGAGCGCCACCTGGTGTCAGATGATCATAAGCCAAATCTTATCATTTATCTATGTGGTTTTCAAGGTGGTTGAGTAAATTAACATTTTTGCTAGGCTCCAATTTGCAAATTCCACTCTGTCAATTGCAAGTTAACAGAAAAAGTGCAAAAGACACCGACCTAATCCTTCACTTACCCGGCACTCCACACTTTGGCTGGCCTCGGCCCGGTCCCGTTCTTGTACCTTCTATTTCTTCACCGTTTTTGGTCACACACCAACAGTGGCCCGTGCTCCCATGGCACTGCAGAGGTGTATAATTCCCTTCAGAGTCGCACTCTGGGATAAAAAGACCGGGACGAGGGCCTCTAGGATGAGCGGGTCCCAGGAGTGCGCGACGTTTCTCCAGGCAAGAAGTGGGAGGTCTGTAATCTGTATGTGGAGAGAGCACAACTTAAAGGGATACTCCACTCTGCAGTTACCAGCTATTCGCTACCAAGGGTTAGGTGTACACCTCTGCAGAACACCAGAAATGATGTACACAGATATAGGTCTACAGTAACCGGACACTTTTGCAGCTAAACAAAAAGGGAGGGGGCAGAGAGACAGTGAGGGAGCTGCTACAGGAAGACCCCCTGGAGATCCATGCGGCCGTCCCTTTGTGTCAGACAATTATAATTCAATACCGAGTTATAGTATTCCCATATGTCCCAGTTATTCATAACCTAGATTTTCGAGATCCCAAGAGAATGGGTAATGTCATTCTGGCTTCCAGCCCCGTCTAGCACGTAGGGAGGGGGAGATACCCGACACAGCCTTTTGGAAACCCCTAGGGCGACTATGTTTGGTCTCCACGCTTAGCAGGGGCCCCGCTGGATCCGATGACCTCAGAACCGGCTCCCTCGAACCGTCCATTAAGGAAGTATAACCCATTTTAGTTTTTGGAGTTTATAGCTGAGGGACACCAGGGGTGGAGATTGAGGTACAGCCAGGGGGCAATAGGGGGAGTTAACCAGATAGGTTAAAAGCTTCTGCAGCCTTAGCTCAGTGCTTTTTCTCTGGGGAGGTCACGACGACACGTTGTGTGAGGCAAGTCACAGAAGAAGAGAGGGGGACACACAAGCCTCCCATGTGGCAGCCCTCCCCCACAAACCAGGCCTTCCATCTGACTGGTAACTGACTCTTAATATCTGCATACTCTTGTACCACTACTATTGTGTTTGTATCTCTCACCATTATGTATATACCCTTAGATATTTAATCGCCTTAAGGGCACACTAGACAATACACTATATACATAATTTAACCTTGGGCTGCTCTATTATCTCGATCCACGAATACTCACGTCCATTGTTCGGTCCAACGAACACGCTACCATGGCTGGTTCCAAGCCAGATATAATTCCCGCTAGCGGACCAGGGGATTATATTTAATAGGAACTAGTGGCAGCCACCAGGCCGACAGGCTGAGAGGCCCTAGTGAAGCAGAACCTTGTCAGGGGTTTGAGCGGCTGTGGTGCCACGTCAGTGACTGAGTGAGTCTCACTCCCGGTGCCCTCCTGTACCCGTGTGGACTGGGGATGTTTGTGTAGAACTGTACCAATCTGACCTTACGCGTCCCCGAGGGGGTGCGGAACGTCAAGTTGGTGCAAAGAGCAGATCCGTATCACGTGTTCCCTCTGATGTGCCTGTGACATCAGGCGGGTGGCGAGGTGTGGATTCGTCACAAGTGGGGGCAGTGGTGAGATTCTGCGGGATCTCTCTGGTGCCATTCTTCACACCCATTAACTTTGGCTCACACTTGTAGTCTCAAATTTACATAAAAACTTGCCGTGAAAACAAAGCATGAGGTGGCGTGGTGAAGACCTCCAAACTGATGTCCCAATGCCATTTGACCTAACCCGACATGAATGGGTCTGAAAAAAATCAATCCACTATGTAGACCAATCCTTCCGTCAGTTTAGTGAACCGCTACTGGCTCCAAAACTGCCTGAAATCCATGAATGACATGAGATAATAAAGACTCCGACCCGCACACATGTTACACATCAGAGCGCACCATTTGACATTTCCAGATAATTGGAAACACATGGAGGAGCAGATATGATTTCCGTACCTGGGGCCTGTGTGCACTGGAAGCCGTCGCCCGTATAACCGTGGTTGCACTGACACGAAAATGACCCGGGGATGTTGGTGCACGTAGCATCTGGGTGGCACCTGCGCTCCGTACACTCGTCCACATCTGCAAACGAAAGAGAGAAAACATGATTCACATTTCTAGGGCGGACAGATGTGAAAGCCAACAACGGGGGGCACGGCCAGGGAAATACCAGGACGTGGGAGATGTCGGCACAGTCCTGACCAGCACCGAGCAGACGGGTGGCCGACATAAAGCTGTTAATTTCCTTGACATATTGACGTGTATGTAAGGTGCCGTGGTAGACGTTATTAAAAGGGGGTTATCCGGTGCCACCTCTTCCTAGCTAATCTGACATCGAACATGAAGAACTACTGCCGAGTAACCATCCGACACCCTGCTGCTCTTGTAGGATGAACCTGGGAATTAGATAAGACCATTGAAGCTTCAGACAGTTGTTTCGCCAGCGTGCGGCATATGTATTTCCAGATGGCAGAAGGACCATGTGCCACACAACCCCTCTTGAGTGGAATCACAGGACTGCATATTCAATGAGGAGACATCTCCAGGTTTTGCCATCTCTCGTGCTGTAATCCCTTCTCAGGATTGTTGGGAGACCCCCAGACCAGTCATAATCTCCAGCTGATGCTACTCAATAATAACCTGCGGCTTTTTAGACCCTGGGAACTTACAAATAACATCAATGAGAACTTCTGATGCAAGACAGACGGGAAATCGCTCCAGAATTCAAAGAGACGACGCATTAAGGACTCGAACGTCTGCCCAGTTTCTTTGAAAAGTTTAACAACGTACAATTAGTAAGTCAGAGACGGAGATTAAAGACGATCGGCCCTGGAGGAGGGTCTGCTTTGTTTCAGAACTACACCACGGTCTTATGGTGGCCACATGGTGGGGTGTTTTTTTTGCCTTCTCTATGACCCTATTCCTGGTCCAAGGGCGGTCACTAATCCAATGTGCACATTACACGGAGGATCCGAGGACATGTGCAGTCCCCGGCGAACTGCAGGATGGCGACTGTCCGTGGAAACCCGCTGAGACTGACTTGTCTCCAAGTGGAAAATCCACAGCAATTTGTGCCTAAACTTCTGTTTCAGCCACAAGTGCAGGGGGCTTGTTCTGCACATAAACCTCTCGGCCTCTTTCCTCGAGGGGCCTCCTGCTCCTTCTTCTGCTCCCCACCTGATATCTCACGCAGCCGCTCCTGGGTCCGGCTCTCCCAACATCATCAGGACCTTACTGCACATGTGCCATTCCTGGGAATGATGGTGCTAAATCTAAAGTGGGGTAGCAGGTCACAGAGAAGACTGAGCTGACAATCACTGGCACGAGGCCGGGAGGAGAAAGAAGAAGAGACTGGCGAACTGTAAGTGCTGGGCAAGTCTCCTGCACTTGTGCCACTGGGAACAGCTGATTGGCAGGGGTGCTGGGTGCTGCACGCATCACCACCAATCAGATATTGATGACCTATCCTAAAATACGAGCACTGAGACTATGGATTCTTTACGGTAAGAGCAGCGACATGGTGGATTCTCTACGGTAAGAGCAGTGAGATTGTGGATTCTCTACAGAAAGAGCAGTGAGAATATGGATTCATTATGGTAAGAACATGGAGATTATTGAACTTTCAGCTGTAATGGTTGGTTCACTACAAAAATTCATGGCGGGCCCGGATGCCTTCCTTGAAAAATATAATATTCCAGGTTACTGATACTAAACGCTCTAATGGGACTAGTCTGATTGCCATATGTGGAGTCAGCAAGGAAATTTCCTCTAATCTGAGTTAATTGGCATCGGCCTCATAGGATTTTTGCTTCCTCTGGATCAACATGTTAGGTTATAGGTTGAACTCCAATGAAAGCAGACACAAGTCCACTATGAGACGGCAACAGCCACAGTCCAGTGTTCACTTTCAGCTCACTAGGTTGGCTAAACAAGAATGTCTGTGACTACCAAAGTGATGACAACAACAGGAAGTGCAGTCGTTTTGGTTGTCACCTTTGAATTATGTCCCCTTGTCAACAGGTTCTGTGCATTTGAGTTCCTAGTTAAAAAAATGTTTTAAAAAAAAAGTGGCCAATTTACTGAAAAACACACTCAAAGGTTCCAAATAAACCATATGGCCACCACCTGAATGAAATAAATATGGAAAATGATTAGTTACTTACACAGGAGTCAGCGGCAAATCCATCAAAGGTAAAAGCCCCTTTGTTCACCGAGCCCCTGTATGTAGCTATGAGGCCATCAGACTATGGAGCAATGGCCGCTCCTGACCAAGTAACAGATGAGACACTACGAATACATTAACCGGCATGTCACGCCATCGACATGACAGAGCCCCTCACAGGTCACCTCACATTCACACAGAAGGAGCTTCTCCCGGACCCCCGGCTGTGACTCACAAGCCTCCGCAGTCTGACCGCAGTCAGATTTTTCCTTCTTCTCCGGCCTCAGGGCGACCAATTAAAAGATTAAAGCAGACGCTTCCCCCCCCATTATCACACAGGAACTGGAGGACAATGGCCGCTGTGTTGTGGGTTTGTTTGAAATCTGCACCTTGATGTTCAGAGGGATCATTTGTCTAAGAAACTTTCCAAGAAACTTTACCTTAAAGCGGCCGCGTCTTTGTGTCTGAACATGGTGCAAAATAAAAGGGCCGGATAAGAATGGGGAAGACAATATGGAGAGTCCCATATTGTGCCGGAGTGGCTCCATGACCTGAACATGCTGGACTTTGGGGACAAGACGTCTGAGAGGGTTACGGGGATTGACCTCTGCCTTCCTGTCCTATAAGGCTGACACCATAAAGCAATAGCAACAGCTCAGTCAAGGGATCCCTCCCATCCAGGAAGAGGCCGGGCATACAGCCGTGCTTTCACCGGAGCACGTAACCACTGAGTCACGCTGTAAGAGTCTTCATGTCGGATCTATAAAGCCCATTATATTACAAGGGGCTGGAGTGTAGATGGCGGTGAGAGGTTGCACGTATCTGACGCTCTCCACGTCTGGGCAATGTTAGCAGCAGCTAGGCGTGCACAGTGGGAACGAGCGCTCCTCGCATCCGCCATGACAGCGACATCAGTGCAAAGCAACATCCCCTCCAGTGATGGGGCAGAGATTATGGATTCTTACCGATGCAAGTCTGCCCACTCCTCGTGTAACCATTGAAGCATTCACAGGTAAAGACGCCATCGCCACGTGGTACGCACTGAGACGTGGTCGTGTCACAGCCATGTGAGCCATCCTCACAGGGGGAAGTAAATGAGCCCCCCGCTAAGAAAACAAGAGATGGAAGAGTAATAAAATCCTATAGATACAGCGGTACAAGGATAACGGAGACAAAACCCCTCATATTAACAAACCAGACTGCAGCCAAACTGCAACCTGACCATCATCATGGGGTTACAGCCTGTATATGTACAGTGAGTGCACCAGCAGAATAGTGAGTGCAGCTCTGGAGGATAATAGATATAAGACATGTTCATGGCACTCACATGGCACGCAGTTCTGTTCATCAGCTGAAAACTCGTATCCCGGCTGACATTCGCACTTGTAGCTGCCGGGAAGGTTCAGACATTGAGAGTTGCGGCCACAGTTGGCGACTCCGGCTTCACATTCATCCACATCTTGGGAGAGAACACAATAACATCCATTTGTTATCGATAGGAAAGCTGACGGCTTCATAGATCAGTGAGATTGTCGCCCCCTAACACTCCACAATCAATCATTGTGGTCTGGACTCTCCCATAATGTAATTTTTAGATCCTAGATCTCAGCGGTGACGTCACGTCATTATGGCGCATCAATGCTCTCGCCAATCACTGCGGCTGTGCCAGGAGTGACGCACATGCCTATGACCTCAGGCTAGAGCGGTGACATCACTGCTGCCGCTAAAACACTGAGACCGGAGCAGCGGCGGGGAGTCGCTACTATCCCCTGGGAGGGTGAGGTTTTTGGGTTTTTTTTACCCAGAGTTTGAGACCCATATTCAGGAAAGTGGACAATCCCTTTAAGTTTTAATGACGCACTGATACTTGAGGGATTTAGGGAAAAAAAAAATAAGAACAGAACAATAAGTTTTCAGAATACATTCAGTGTTTCCAGAGGGTTGTTCTCACTACTTCCCTTCAGGAGCACACTGCTCTCTTGTCTCCCAGATTACTGAATGCCGGGAGCAGTGAGCTCCTGATCAACCACCAATTTGGACCAACCGGCCTCATTGATGCCGGTGAGAGATGCACATAACCAGCACTATGGGGAGCAGGGGACGCACCTTTAACCCTTCGGTTTCAGATCCTTGTCTGTATGGCCGCATTATAGGGCAATAAGATAGAAAATCTCTACTAGGCTCCATCATTAGAGCCTGCAGGGGGCGACACTGAGCACAAGAAAGAGACCCTCACAGGAATAAGGACAGGTCAGGGAGATCTGCGGTTGGACTTACCGGTGCAATCTCTGCCATCACCCTGGTAGCCGGTCGCACAGACACAGGTGTAGTTCTGTCCGGACGACGGCTGGCACTGGGCCCGGGTGTCACACAGGTGCGTGCCATCGTAGCACGGGCTGAATTGTGTGGGCTCCTGAGAAGAATCTGGGGGCAAAACACATGAAGCTGGTCAAAAAGTGCAAAACCTCCCAAGTTGTTTACTCACCTCTTTTTGTCTGGGGGGGCCTGGACCCCTAAACCCACCCAGATTCCTAGTAGAGACCCACAATGAAAATAATTTTTTGGAAAGGGGCGCCACAATCTCACAATGGTCTGCCACGGAGACCGGATATGAAGCAAAGGCACAGACGCTTCTTGCAGCTGAGCATTTTCTACAACTGTCTAGTCCTAATGACAGTTTGATAAGTTTCTCCTGCACTGATACATTGTAACAATCAGGAGCTTCAAGCAAACTGGAGACAATTGTAGCAAACCGCTCAGCTGTGATGAATTGGAGGTTTCCAGCCTCTGGATGGAAATGTGAACGCTTCCATTCACTGACAGCAAACGAAAAGGATAAGGAGATGCAACGTAGTGATGCACGGGCACCGAGTTATACCCTTCATTAAAACTTATCGCCTATCCTTTTCTTTGGGGTCTCCCTCTGCTGAAATCCCCATCTTTCCAGAGAACTGGGCTCTGACATGTGCAGCCACGGCTCAATTCACACAGCGCACACGCACCGTCGCTCCGGTCATTCTCTGCTCATCTCCAGCAGTCGGCGTGAACGCCACTAACTTTTTCTGGTCATCCTATAGTCAATGAGACGACTCCTCGGGATGGGTGAAGGCCCCAGTGATCGGACCCCCAGCGATCATTAACTTCCTTAGGGTTGGGAAAGACCCTGTAAACTATTAGCAGGATCTGCTGCTGCTTCTTCCTGCCAGCAGAATGTTAATCCTACTAAAGAAGTTTATTAGAAGGTTGCAGCGCTTCGCACCGACTCCCCGGTGCCCCTTGTTTTGTGTGACCCTCGTCTGTTCTCCGGTGGGTTTCCATTGTGTTGGGTCTTGTCGTCTTTGTTCGGTTTCCTCCCGCGGCAGAATGTCTTTCGGCTGGCCTCGTTCTGTGCCCGGGTGGGAGGGGAAGGGTCTCCTTAGCTTTTTTTTTTATCATGCAACAAAGCCCCTTTTCTGTCCTTTAACTGCCTGAGTAATTTGGCGTCAGCTCTCAGGTCAGGAAGTCAAGCAACCTAATGTGCTCCATAAAGTCTCCTGAAGAGCGAGGCCACTATTCATCAGCCAAACACTAAGAGGGGCCAGATAAAGATCCTCCGACAATGGCCGGAGAACAAAGCCGGGAGGAAGTCTTGGGGCAAATTACAAGCTTGTGAAATCTGCTGCCTTCATTAAAGGGGCGGGGGGCGGCGGCAGTCAATGATTCTGGCGTTTCCACAGAGCGGTGAACTAATGTCAGAGGAGGTAAGAGGCGCCGGGGTCACACCTCCGCCCTGCTCATCTCCACCGCAAAGTAGATGGAAATGGGCAATGATCAGACCACAGGGAACTGTGACGGTTCCCACTGCCTGACAGCACTCAGAGACCAGGAGTGACTCCGATATAGACCCCGTATTACAGACCCCCCCACTCTATGCACTTAAAACGCTCAATCCAACATGGATTTACTAAACTTACCCTGAACGGAGCCGATGTGACTGGTGATGGCGAAGCGGAGGACTTTCTCGTCCTTGTTGTAAAGGGCAAACATGCGATCCACGGCCAACTTCTGCGCACTGGGTGGGAACCTCTGGGAATGGCCGCAGTCCTGAAAGGTGATATTCTGCTTCAGTCGGTAGGAAAGCCTCTGCACTTCATTATTGCTGGATGTCACCGTGTATTCCCGGTAAGCCGTGGAGGTCACAACTGGGAGAACAGACAAAAATCATTGCAATTACCGAGGCAGATGTGGCCAAGAGGGGAGAACAGCGAGGATGGATCGACATGGCGAGAGGGATCTCACACCCCAACTATCTCACGATCGGATCCTTGTAGAACTAGAGAACCAGACAGAAGAGACCATGGGATCAAAGTGGGAAAATGTACAACACAGAGTAAGTGCAGGATAAGTGACTGCATCAGCAGAATAGCGAGTGCAGCTCTGGAGTATAATACAGGATGTAACTCAGGATCACTAATGTAATGTATGTATGAATAAATTACATTGTTTAATTTTACTGAGTGACAGTGGTGTTTGTGGACTAATCTGAGTTGTCCTTACTGATCATTCCTGTGCTCGCTGGTGCAGACTTTTCAGCTGCTGGTTCAGTCTCTGGACATTTCCCCCTCCTATGTTGCTCACCCGGCATTTCCGGCATTACCTGCACCGGAGTACTGGTAGATTTCATAGTACGGATTAATCTGGACACTTGAGGACTCGGGGATGAAGGGAATTTGCCCTTTAATGGTCGTTCTTAAATGAATGTAGTTATCAGAATCAAATCCATCTGCGACTTGTGTGATGTGGACGACTTCTTCTCCGGGGGAAAATATGGCTTCAATGTTGTGGACAAACTTGGCTCCTGCGTGAAAAAAAAGACAAGTCAGCGACTGAGCCACACTTCACCCCTGATGGAAAAGCACAGGAAACAGGGGAGATCCTGTCCGCCTTCATCTGAGGTCTGTGTCTCGGATCATACGCTCCATGTTCCCAAGCTATAACTGCAGCCAAGGACCCTTCTCCACTGATGTCACAGTGTGTCCCAGCGAAATCGGCAGCAGGGGGCGCAAGCCGTAATTTTATATAAACAGCTGGTTTTGCAAAAATTGGAATTTTGGATGAATATCAGCCAAAGTCTATGGGGTTTCCCGACTTTTCCCCAATGCCAAATGTTGTTGAAAGAAGGATCAGGCGGCATGTTGGTTCAACCTGCGTGATCCATTTCAACGGGGAAAGGATAGTAATGAGCAGCAATATAAATGCTCCTCAGAACCAAACCGGCGCGTGTATGAAGGGAGGTGTAGAGAAGTGGCTGTCAGCTATTCCTCCCAATCCCCCAAGGAATGTTTGCTCGGCCGAGTGTGCTCTTAACGGGGAGAGGGGACTATGCCGCTACCAGACACCTCTTATATCCAATGTAAAACAAAATGATTGGGCATGTTAAAGTCAAATATGCCCAATCCTACTTTTTCTATATATCATTGGCTTCTTAGACTCAGATTTGTTGACTCACCAGTTATGCTGAATCCGTTCTGAAATCCGGGTTTTTCCAGTGCAAAAAGCCAGCCAAAAAGTCCTCCGATGGCAGTTAGCGGGGTCAGCGACCAGGACGCGGGCTCCGGCACCTGACTGATGGCGGTGTAAGCTCTTCCGTCATTCACCACGATGTACGCGTGCAGGTCAATACCGTCAAAGCTGACGGGTGTCTGTCCCACGAGAAGGTTCCCGCTCACTTTCCCATTGACCCTGTGTGGAGCACCTGACGAGACGAACAACACGTCATTTGGGGTTAAGTCATAAATATGGAGCCGCAATCTGCTCCGACACTGGGTTAGTCGACCTGAATAAGGCTACCAGTTTCTCAAGTTCATATGATGGCCTCAAATGGATGGCAGCTTTCTTCAAAGAACAGCGCCACCCCGGTCCGCAGGTTGTGCGTGGTATTACGGCTTACCTCCATTCTCTCTGGAAGGACACCATTTTTGGTGCAAAGAAGCAAAGAGTTAGTAAGGCATTTACACACACACAATCTGCAGAGTAAAGATCCTCATATAGATTGCGCTGCCGCATGTTAATAAAGGTGCAGTAAGCAATGATCGATTTGCTCTCATAACAAGCAAATTATTGACTCATGTAATAGAGGTTCTCTACTCTTCTGGGAATTAATGAGCAGACTGGCAAGAAAGTTGGTGCCTGGTGCACGGAGATCGGCGATTACCTTTGGGCAGGCAGTGTACCCCATTGCCATAGTAGTTATCCAGGCAGTGACAGCAGAATCCTGTTGCGTAGTCCCTGCAGAAGGCGTATTGTGAGCAGTGACCGGGTTTCCTCTCGCAGGTCTCTCGACTCACGGGGTTAAAAGTGAGCACTAGGGAAAAATACAACGGAAGTAAAATGGTAACTCGTGTCCATTACATCAGGGTCCCAGAGACCTGGATGGCCGTAATACCGTGGTAGCGTCATGGTAGAAGCTTACCATCAGCGTCAAATCCACCCTCCTCATCGTATCCATAATTACGGGCGCCCTTGTAAAGAACGTCGGGGTTCTGGAGATCGTCTGGCGGGTTTTGGGTCACATCAGCGACGTCCCCGGTTATTGGCTCGGATGGATATTCTTTGGTTTCGTAGGAAGGAGCATTTCCAACGTCTCTATTCTCGGAAGGGTAGATGTGAGGTTCCCCAAAGTGGTCAGCTCGGTGGTACGGGTTCCAGCTTGACTCTTCCTGAGATGGAGGTAAGGGGTTGTTGGACGGATTAAAAGGAGACTCTTGTTCCACCTGTTCTCTGGTAAATAGCGTGGTGGGATCATCGATGTCCAGGAATCCACCATTTGCGTTTTCGGTCGTGGGCTGCTCCATCGTCTGCCCGGGGGAGTAGTCTCCGTCTGTGTCATCGTAATTCTCATCATAGTTGTTCTCCCCAGTGAACTGATTTTCTTGGTCTTCGTCAGGAAAGTCATTGTGGGAGTTGATCAGTGGTATGAACCTTTCTTGGGCGTGGGCGTTCACCACTTTAGCTGGTATCACGTTGTCTAATTCTGAAATGCTACCTATATGGAATACCCAAACTCCCGGGACTCCAACATTACTTGATCTAATGGAAAAAAAAAAAAAAGGATTTTGATTGATTTGGATTTTCTTAAAGTCATTCACACAATGGTTAAATATGCTCCATAGACTGGTACCAACAATTCTCCAGACTATCGAGGAGTAATTGGTCAGGTCACATTGAGCGGTCTCATGTCTGCCATATTTGCCATATGGTGATACTTACTGATACAGGTTCTTCACAGATTGTTCACTGTTGGTGATGCTATAAAAAGGAGCTTCTCTCTTCAATATTTCAGATTCCCCTCTGCTAAATCCCACTCTGGCCGGCAGTTCGAGTTGGACATTGTAGGACTCTTTTGGCCTGGTCCCAAAAAACTGGAGCCCGTGTTCAGGGTACAGGAATATGGCGTAGGAGTCGGACTCGTCATAGGCCAGCACTGCCTGGAATGTGTTAAACTGCAGAAACAGAAAGTTTTAGAAAGAAAAATCAACTTGCAACATATAGGATGGCCATGGGTCTACTGGTGCCCATGCAATGGAAGCTAAGTCAATCTTCGCCCTCAATGCGACACCTCTAAGGATTAACAGGAAGCAAAAAATGATGGGATGGTAAATATAGTGTGACCTAGCGCTGTGAAGCTTGCAAAGCCAAAAGTAGCCTAGCGCAAAAAAAAGTGTTGCCATTGGGGGTAAGTTGGTGCCCATTGTGGTACCAAAGTCAGGATAGTGCATAAATTGCAGCGCCATAAATAACCCACTGAAAAAATATTATACAGTAAAGTCACCATATAGTGACTGTAAAGTATTATATCTGCTTTGTATTATGATTTTTGGTGGTCACAAGCCACAGGTACCTATGCCATCGGTGGTCCTCTTTCAGCCCAAATCGCACACCTCTATGGCCAAACCTTGGCCATAAAATTGCTGAAAGGACTCTGTAAAAAGTATTACAACCAAACCAATACTGCCCCCTATTGGCCAAATCATTAGAAAAAAAAAAAACTCTCAAATAAGTAGTCTAATTTTGCATAGAAGATATCTAACTGTGCCTCAGGAACAGAGTCCAAAAATAAACCATTTTAACAACAATTACCTATTGCCAAACCTTGCAGATTTTTTCAAAGTTTATTCAAACATAAATACCAGGACTGGATATATAACCTTGGGCGTTCGCCCCTTTTCTTGCAGTGGCAGCTCCGCAGGATCAGGATTCTAAACCAGAAGAATGTCGCTGCCAAATTACTTCTTGGAAATGTTCCTTCTCATCACGCGGAGCGGCCGGCCGTGCGCCTCATTAGTGTTTAGATGCCCTTTTTTAAACCACTGAGTGGCTGCAGCTTGCACCGTCCCTCAAACAATAGATCAAAGAGCGCTGGCAGCGAGACTTCCGTTACTCAGGACACCGGCCCTAAAAACCGGGAGCTGGAAGGGACTAAAGTGCCAACAACTCCGAAAATAGAAGTTTCACACAGACGGAGGCCGTGACTGCAAACAACATCCTTCCTGTACAGTGAAGAATCGGGACTGTATCATGGTCAGACCTTTAAATCCTTCGCATTCTAAAATATCCAAAGGAGCCTTCAGTGCACAAGAATACCCTTGAAAGGCAGCAGAAAAAAAAATCAGAGAAAGTTGCAAAAACATTTGCACTTTTTCTAAGAGTTTGCAAAAATTGCTGATACTTCATTTAAAGTTAGTGCAAAGTGAATGATATTTCTGAAATCTCATGCATACACTGCTTATTTTTTCTGTGCGGATTTGAACTATCAAAACGTTTTTTTAAAAATCTGCAGCATGCCCATTCTTTTAGCGTTTTTCACACTTTCAAATGAATGGGGAAGAGCAAATTAAAAATGTCCCCAAAACGCCTAAAAAAAACTGCGTATTTGAGTCAGCATTTTTCCTGGGTTTTGGTGCAGAAAAATCTGCAGAAAATAGTTGACAAATCTACGGGTATGTTTATACATGGTGTTTTTGCTGCAGCAAAAACCAGAGTGTTAGCTGGAAAAACGTTTGCGTTTTGAAGTATTTTTACTTGCGTTTTTCACTTATTCGTTTGAATTGGTGAAAAGAGCTGTAAAAAAACGTGGAAAGAATTGACATATGGCGTCTTGGCAAAAACACAGGAGGGCTCACATGCATGCGTTGGGGCGTTTCCTGCGTGTAATAACATTTCAGAAATCTAATTGATTACGCTGGTTCTGTAAAATGCTGTGAATTTTATGCATCCAATACGCTTTTCAACATCAGTGGCATCTTCGGGCCGAAGCATATGCCAAATGCACTGGGCATAATAATTGCTATGTTATCCCATATTAAAATGACCTAACCGTCCGCATACAGTGCAGAGTGCAGGATTCGGTGGCCATTAATGCCATTGTACAAGGGAGTACCAAAAAAGAAACAAATCTCTCGCCCTTCTGGAAAATGATTCTTAAGTATATACAACCTCCACCAAGTAAATGTTCACGGAACCCTTCGGAGTCAGTATACCACCCAACGTTGTTGGAGGAGGTTGCGTTTGGCTCCAGGGATTTTGGTCTCTTTTTTTTTTTTTACTCTCTTTTTTTTTGGAGAAAAAAACCCATCGGAAGCGATTGTTGTGAGGTACAAGTTTGATTTTATGGCACTCCCAGTCATAGCCTAAGTCACCTACCCGAAAGCGAACTTCAAGAAGAAGATGTAACAAATTTTTGTCAAGTCATTCTGGAAGATCACCGTCAGACCACAAGAGGAGTTGTCCAGGACGTCCTGTCGGTGGAAATTAGCTGCAACTTGTTTCATGCCCAAAGTCGTGTCTCGCAACAGTTTCCGATGATTTTTTCCCAAAAGGGAACATAGCCGCACATTGTTAGTGTGAATCGGCTATTGCAAAATGGAAGATTGGCTCCAGTGATTTTTTTTGGTACACTATAAGTTGTTCAAATGCAACATTTGCCGACAACGTTGGCTGCCATACTAATTTCGCGAGCATTCAACTAGCAGCGGAAGCTCGTACTACAAGAGCCCTGCCCTCCTGTTTCTTTTGGGTGCCCCCTACATAAATCCCATACTTCAGATGGATAGCAGAGAACACATCTTCCCCACTGACTTTCATCTAATACCATCGAGGTTCTAGCTGAGGAACGTACAAGAAATTTGCCTACAGACCATCTGTAGTCATCCAAAACGCAAAGGACCCACCGTGTCCAAGTGGAAGATGACAGTGAAGAATCCGGTGTTTGACCATGGAGAATGTTTCTTAAGTTCCCCCATGCACATTAGATAGTTTGGACGACAACCATCTTGGTCATCTTTCCTATATACAGGAGCACTCGCTCGGTCGCAAGACAGGGAGAGCCAACATTAGACATGTCAGGCGGTGGCATATCTCCAGGAGAACAAAGGGATCATCAGTCCAAAATCGGATCCTTTAACTCTCAATTGTCTGGGACTCGCACACACATTAGTCTAATGTTGGCGGTACCCTCCGATAATGACGAATTTGGCAAACAGTCTAATGTGTATGGGGGAACGTTAGATCTTATACCTAAAGGGACAATATAATATGGCAGCTCACTTTCTAAAACAGTGCAAGACCAGTCAATGAGTCATATCTGGTATTGGAACTGGGTTTCATTTCTCCAGACGCACCCCCTCAGGTGAAATGAGGCATTACCTTTTGGGGTCCTCCAGAGTTGCTCTCCACTTGGACCAATAGTGATGTCCTGAATATTGGACCTTCCCTCTAATAGCTCATAATTCAGTAATTTGCACACGGGTTTTGTAAGCCGCAGCGTTTCTTAAAGCTGAACACCAAAACCTTCACATCCCCACAACCCCCCAGCCAACAAGAATTCCAGTAACAGAGATCTGTGGCAATAAATCGGAGGGGCCACCATTAGCTACGCTCGCCAGGTTACGTGAGAGAATTTCTTCCATATGTCGAGCGAGCCGTGAGGACGGTCCCAATCCGACATCATGTGTGCAGCTGTGTCACAATCTTACACGGGATTTCATACCATAAAGATCACTTTACTAGGGTTTTACACTGGTATTTTCTGTAAAAACAGACAAAACTTTCCTCCAGCTACAAATTAGTTTAGAAAAAAGCCTTGTCCAAATAAACTTAACGTCATCTCGAAATCTTTTCCCCCCACTGGAGGCTCTGCACTTGATCCTGGTGGGGGGGATACAATAATGACTTTCTGAGTTACACATGCAGCGGAGTATGTGCTCAGTTTGGAAATGACAGTATAAATAGTCACTGCAGGCGATCTCCGGGGATGGGACACCAAATGGGAACAATATGAAATCGGTCAGAAAAAAACACACTGGGAAATTTGCAGCCAATGGTGCGTACGAGTTTAACAGTAGTCTTGCACTTTATTTCCAATTCCCAATGGCAAACATAAAAGACACACCGGGCACTTAATATCGGAAGCGAGATCTGAAGATTCACTGAGGACTCTTCCAGACTCTTGTTGACTCAGCTGGAAGAGGTCAAGTAAAACAAAGGGTCAAATTCCCAATGGTACCAGGGAATGGGAAGGAAAACTTTCATTTTGTAGTATAAAGTGAGGTCAAAAGACTTCACCAGATCGGGATGTGTTACACGAAGGGGGACCGCACACTTTAAGGAAGAGTCGGGATGTCAATCCGGCCCATGTTCCATTCCTAGCAAAACTAAGCAGTGGGTGACCCATTAATAGGAGCCTTTTCCCTTTCCAAACTTTGGAGTGACACTCTCATTACAGACAACCCCTTTAATATAGGAGTCAAAACCCTTGAGAAAAAGCTGTCATCATCAGCCAGTTACAAATATTGAATGAACGGCCAGCTATGTAATATAAGGACTGTCCAAGTTCATCAAAGTTTGTGTTCAGAGATGCCATGAGAGGTGGCACGCAGAGGCGTAATGATCGCAGTCGAGGATACGACCATGACCGGACCGGTGCGGGGGGAGGGCAACGCTAATTTCAACTTGATGCACGTCTGAAAACCCACATTCAAGTGAAAAGTATTGCGGTGCAGGTCCTTATGTAGTAATACATGCCACCGGCCAATGAGAGGCCTACAGCAGATGTTGGCTAGCCAGTGACGTTATGTGCTGTAGGAACCAGCATGTTGAAGTTTGCTGCCTGCTTTCGCACCGGCTACAGAAGAAGACGCCGTGTGTTGTGGGAGCGGGGAAAGGTGAGTAGAATAGTTTCATTTTTCTCCAGCACATTGTTTCTTTTTAAAAAGGGGCCCAGGATGGGGGCCATTATACCAAAATGGAGGACATTATACTAGGAAGGGGCCCAGAATGGGGAAACATGTTATAGCATTATGCCCAGGATGGGGGAAATTATTACAAGAATGGGGGATATTATACCAGGACGGGAGGCAATATACCAGAATGGGGGACATTATACCAGAATGGGGGACATTATACCAGGATGGGGGAAATTATTACATTTTCGTCCCCTGTCCTGGCTCCTTGTATGTCCATATAGGATCCAGAACGCTACAAGGCCCCATACATCTGACCAACTTGTAGGTGGGGGTCCAGGTCCAATTTTTGCACCGGGGCCCATTGGACTCTAGTTATGACACTGGGAGCCTCTATGCTCTAACAAGGCGTATAGTTAAAGGCGTTCCACATGGGGAGTTGATAAGTGTAGTTGATGTCATTGATGCCGCATCTCCACATACTATCCCATATCCCAGCAGGAATGTGAGGACATGACATCGCTCTGCTCTGAAACCAGAAGTGAATGGCACCTGACAGCCCCTCGAACTTTGGGGAGTTAACAATAACCTAAAAGATGATACAGATAGCAAATTCCTGTAACAGAGTTTAGGTTCAGGATTCCCTACTTTATGGAGGCTTATTTGCCATTTAAACTAAATAGTAACAAAAGATGAATTTCTTGATTTTCGTTAGAGAAAGGATGCAATCAAACTGAATTTCAACTCTCTGACTTGCTGGTAAGACTCTGCCGGACTTGTGCTCATAAGCAGTAGCTAGTCAGAACAAGCTGAGCTACAGCATTGAGTGACAGAGAGCAGTCCGAGCCAAAGGTAAAATAGGAGGTAGATAACAGACCACAATGCATAAACTGATGACCTCTAATAGAACACAGCTAATGGCACCCAAGCATTACCCAGAAGTTTGGATTTATTAAACATTTTTCATACAGTAGCCAAATGTTAAAGATTTGAGTCATGTGGCCATGAAGGAAGTCTTACAACCAACACAAAAAGCCTGTCATTGTTAGGCAACGTATCAGTTAGGCAGTGTATCCATAGCAACTAATAATTCATATTTACAAACATTTGAATTTTGATTCATGAACATTCCGCCACTCACCTTATTGGAAGGTTCGGAATGTCTCGTCACCTCCTCGTACGGCCCCACGTTCTCCCAGGTCACCAACACTACATTGATGGGAGAGAAGGCGGCTTCAGGGAATCCTCTCTCGATCTGTCTGGCTGCTGTACTGAGAATTTCAGGAGAATTGTCCTGGCGGTAGTAAATCTTCCCTCTGCCGTTACTTGTGTCTATATCAGATAGGAACGGGGCAATAACTGGGAAATCGGTGGGGAAGCCGTCATCCACGTACTGCGTCTCTCGGGGAAAGTCTTGGGGGGAGATAATTCCATTGGTCCCTACCTGAAATGAGAAAAAAATAAAAAGGTCTTAAAAAAAAAACTTAAATTTGCCTAAAAGCCCCTCCTCTATTGAAGTACATTCAAAGACCACCACAATCAATGTTCTTTATCTCCTTGACCCATTGATACATCTTATTATAGATAAAATTATTGCAAATTTTTTTTTAATTTTTTTAATTTATATAGCGCCCACAAATTCCGCAGCGCTTTACAATAACAACATTTTCATTCACTAACAACAAATCTTAGAAAGGTCCACATTACAATTATTTTTTTTTTACAACATAAGTATTTAAACTGTCACCTATGCATAACCTATTGATCATTGGGGGTCTTAAGGCCGAGACCCTCTTTAAGCCCAAGAATGAGGTTCTGCAGAGCCCCGTCTGAATGAGGTAATGTTTAACCACGTACACCACTCTTGGGACAAATAGTTGTAAAGAGACCACCTATTTTCTATGCAGATGTTCAGAACTAAGGTTTGTAGACCCTTGTCTGAACCTCTTTCTGGTCGCGTGAAAGCCAATTTTACTTTTTCGCATATTTCAATTGTTTCCTCCCTTGTAGTGTTTACAAATAAAGCTGAAATCCGGACAAGAAATCTATAACATCCAACATGTGTAACACATTGTTCCAGTCGTTAGCGAGGGGCTGCTCTGGAGAACTGTGCCCTTGGAAGGACAGATTGTACCTCAGTTTCTTGCCAACACAAGATGTATGTAAGTCAGCTGGAGAGGGACCCCCACAAGCCATAAAGGCGCTGTACAGGATTACAACATTGCTGCTTTCTTTTTTTAAAACATTTACTGCAACTCAAATCAACAACCTAATCGTCGAGTGATGATTTTGATCCAAACCTCATTTTTGGTGAATTATTCATAAGCTGAGTGACATCTACTCATTGAGTTTTATTAGGACTTTCACTGAGGAGGTCATTATACTAATACTAAAATAGTGCTTGTCCTCCAGATCCCAGTGGAGAATTGGCCTCAAAAGCCCCAGGAGAACAGCCTTCCTGAAAAACCTTATGCTTCCCCCATAATCTTCATCACTACAACCAGGACAGATGTCTTGCACATTTGGAGAATGAAATGACTCAGTTCATCCAACCATCCGGGATTCTCAATGAGTGGGATTTAGGAATTTTTAAAAACTAAATTCGAAGGCAACAAACGAGACAGAGAGGCGTTGTGATGTCATGAGACACACACAACCAGCAGCATCATTCATGGAGAAACGCGCCCTCCTTCCGGGATGAAAAAATCCATTTCAAGATTGTAATGCATCCAAACTGGAGCTAAATCAGCAAATGACTGAATGATTACATAGACTCTCATTGTGTGCAGAAGCTCGGACTGTCCAACACCCGGCTAATGTCACTTACTCTCCTGCCTGAAATACTGGTAGATGATAGGAATGCCCGACATGTCTACATATGAAAGTGCTATCAAGTACTCCACAACCTCATGAGTCAATCTGTGACCCCCAAATACCAATAGCCTACTGGACACTCTACATGAACCCCAAAACGACTGTGTCAATGAGCCCAAAATCCCAGAGTACTATTAAACAGGGGCATCAAATGTCAGTTTGCCAGAGATCCCCATGTAACAGTGTGTCTTTGGCAAAGAACCCCAAGCATCAGTCTGAACCAATGGACTACGACCCTAAAATTCACCATTCCGAATTGAGACCTCAAGTGTCTGTGTGCCCCACTGGACTAATATACTGATACTGCCCTAACCCTGGTAACCCAATACATATTGACCCCAAAATTCTAGAGTGCCAATGGACAGGAACATAAAGTATCAGTGTGCCACTGGACTTAACACTTTAGCTCTCAGTGCAATACAGAATGCTGAAATTTGTTGTCCAATTTGAAATTTAAAGTGTCAGTGTGCCCCATTGTATTGACCTGGGAGCCCAAAACTGACTGCAACTGTGCCATTGATTACACACCCCAAGCGTCTGCATGCCACTGATGAGGAGCAACAAATGTGCCACAAGCCTGGGGCTCAGAGTATGACAGCGGACCATTAGACTGATCCCAACTTTCATACTATTGATCTTTGACCCTTGTCAGAATTCGTCATTGGTGACATTTGGGGTCCCAGTGCAAAGTTTTGGGTTCCAGGACCAATAATAATTGAGTCACTAATAGGGAAGCCAAAATACCAAAGTACGCCATTGGTAGCACGCTGATATTCAATGTTTGTTTCCAATCTGGTATTCGAGGGGACCCCAGCTAATGTCACGCTGATCCGCATTGTACAGTACAGCATTGCCTAAGACACTGTGTCTGCATTGTCCTAGGTGTCAGAGGCCACTATTCTCCTCTGAGATTCAGATAATTCACAACTTTACTACACAAGACAAGCACACAACACACTTCCCTGGAGTGATACTTCTTGGAAGCAGGAAAAAAAGAGGAGGGAAACGTCTCTCAGGCTAAACAGTACAGACACTGTAGTAGTGATATTTCTTGGCGACACATACAGTAAAATGAGCCCCAGGCACAAAACATAGATGTCTGCCAGTGGTGGAGCCCACAAGTGCTCCTCCACGTAATCCCAGAAAATGGAAGACAACAATAGGTGCCACTGATAAGAGGGCAGCACATTAATGCTGCTACATAATGAAAACCTGAGACACTGGAAGATACATTGTTGACCGATCTCCATGATTTGGCACAATCTGATCCCAAAGACATTACCATTTGGGAGCATCATTGATGATAGCACTGATGTGGAGGCACCAAGGCAAATGTCATTATAGAGGAGGCACCACTGCCAATGTCACCGCTCTGGTGGTACAGCGGTGACTGCTATGAGGGCACTGTGCCCGCTGTCACTGTTACGGAGGCGTCACAATAGAAACAGCAGACATAGAGGCTGATAAAAGTAAAAGTGTCTGCACAGTTTTGGAGCAGTCACAGCATGAAGGATTTCATGTATTCACATAGCGGCCGCAGAGTCAAACCGAGGGAGGGACAAGAGAACATAGGTCTGAGTATTCACATTCATTCATAGTATCATGTACGCCATTCTGTCCATTAACACTATGGCGTGCTCTGCATTATACACACTGACATATATACTGCATTACCTACACTGCATTCTATTTATTGCTACATTGAACAACAGATACTTTATAAATATTTATACTGTGGTGTAACCAAATCATTTCTGTATATTCATACTGTGCTGTATACACCTGGATCACATTATAGCGACATGCACTGGATTTTATACACACTCAGTGATCTATACACTCCTACATTTCCTATGCCCCGCAGCATCTACACGTTGAGTGATACTCAGGACTCTATACATGCTCGTACATTCATACACTGCTGTCCTCTTGGCTCTGTACAGTCATACTGTCAATATGTGATAACTCAAACAGTGAGTATAATAGTATAAATGTATATATTAAAAATGCATGCGTATAGCGACATCCACATCATTATGTGGCCCCATACACAGCTGGGTCTTTTATATATTACAGTGCCTTATCCAGGAAAATGCTCATCTATACATCCATCTATACCTTTCTACAGGCAGTTATACATGGCTCTGTATACGCTCCAACAGTCCTCTATATGGTATACAGGAAACTATACCATTGAGCAGACCTCTATTGAGTTATACATGGCTATATACCCTTATAGATTAATTTATTTGCCTGTACAGTGCTGTATATAGTAATATGAGGGTTACTGTGTAAGTATACAGTAATACATGTCTTTATACAGAACTGTATGGGAGTATATATAGTAATAAATGGCTAGAGACCCCTATACAGCGCTGTATGCAGTCATACATGGCTCTAGAGACCACCATACAGTTCTGTATACAGTCATCCATGGCTCTAGAGACCCCATACAGCACTGTATACAGTTATACATGGCTCTAGAGACCCTACACAGTTCTGTATACAGTCATATATAGCTAGAGACCCCCATACAGTTCTGTATAGAGTCATACATGGCTCTAGAGACCCCATACAGTTCTGTATAGTCATACATGGCTCTAGAGACCCCATACAGTTCTGTATACAGTAATATACGTCTAGAGACCCCCATACAGTTCTGTATAGAGTCAAACATGGCTCTAGAGACCCCATACAGCACTGTATACAGTTATACATGGCTCTAGAGACCCTACACAGTTCTGTATACAGTCATATATAGCTAGAGACCCCCATACAGTTCTGTATAGAGTCATACATGGCTCTAGAGACCCCATACAGTTCTGTATAGTCATACATGGCTCTAGAGACCCCATACAGTTCTGTATACAGTAATATACGTCTAGAGACCCCCATACAGTTCTGTATAGAGTCAAACATGGCTCTAGAGACCCCATACAGCACTGTATACAGTTATACATGGCTCTAGAGACCCTACACAGTTCTGTATACAGTCATATATAGCTAGAGACCCCCATACAGTTCTGTATAGAGTCATACATGGCTCTAGAGACCCCATACAGTTCTGTATAGTCATACATGGCTCTAGAGACCCCATACAGTTCTGTATACAGTAATATACGTCTAGAGACCCCCATACAGTTCTGTATAGAGTCAAACATGGCTCTAGAGACCCCATACAGTTCTGTATACAGTTATACATGGCTCCAGAGACCCCCATACAGTGCCGTATACAGTAATATATGGCTAGAGACCCCCATACAGTTTTGTATACAGTCATACATGGCTTTAGAGACCCCCCATACAGTTGCACTTACATAAAGCTCCTTCAGCTCAGCCTCATAGAAGAGAATGGGCTGTTGCAGCTGCAGCACCTCGGACGTCTCGTCGTCCCCCTCCGGCATCAGCAGATCCCCCATGTGTCCCCCATAAGGGAAGAGCTCCTGCCGGGAGATAGCAGCGGTGATCGTCAGCAGGCAGTGCCAGTGTAGCAGTAGAGGGAGCAGCCGGGCCCGCATGGTGATCGGTGGCAGCGGAGGACAGTTCGCAGCACCGCGCCCCACTACTGACTGCAGGAATTCTGACCCGAGACCTTCCACATCCGACCCCAAGCGGCTCTGAGGGCGGAGGGAGGAGGCTGCAGGGCGGGGAGAGGGGAGCTGGTGAGGGTCCGGGGACAGCTGCCTCCTGCCCACCCTCCATGGCAGCGGGAGGGGGTGGGGAGAGCTCCCAGCAGGATGGCGGCTACAGGCGATCACTGATGGCAGCAAAGTTTGGGAGCTGGTGCAAAACTCCGGACAGAGGCCGCTCTGCTGTATGTGGAGCCACAGCTGCTGCAGAACCTCACAGCAGAGCCGCCAGCATCCCTTACAGAACCACAGCTGCTGCAGAACCTCACAGCAGAGAGCTGCCAGCATCCCATCCAAAACCACAGCTGCTGCAGAACCTCGCAGCTGAGCTACCAGCATCCCATCCAAAACCACAGCTGCTGCAGAACCTCACAGCAGAGCTGCCGCAGAACCTCACAGCAGAGCGGCCAGCATCCCATACAGAACCACAGCTACTGTAGAACCTCACAGCAGAGCCGCCAGCATCCCTTACAGAACCACAGCTGCTGCAGAACCTCACAGCAGAGCTGCCAGCATCCCATCCAAAACCACAGCTGCTGCAGAACCTCACAGCAGAGCTGCCAGCATCCCATCCAAAACCACAGCTGCTGCAGAACCTCACAGCAGAGCTGCCAGCATCCCATACCGAACCACAACTGCTGCAGAACCTCACAGCAGAGCTGCCAGCATCCTAGGTGTAAAAATATCAAAAGACTGACCTTCACTTCCAAAACAGAAAACTGGTGTGTACAGGTGCATACTAAGAGCAGCCATCTCCATATATTTCATGTCCACATGCTTAGCGTTACAGAGTGCTACTTTATTTGTTAGTAAGAGTAGCCATCTCCATATATAACTAAGCACCTGTATACACCTGTTTTCTGTTTTGGAAGTGACAGTCAGTTTTTTGATATTTGTATACATAGGCTTCCTGACCGAGCACTCCACCCTGGGCCTCAGGCGGTTTTAATTGCAGCAGGATCTTACCTTCCCATACACATGCAGACTTTGGTCACTAAGGGCTCTTTCACAAGTCAGTAACTCCGGTACATGTGGTGACCGTTTCCACACGTACTGGAGACACTGATACACGCAGACCCATTCAAATCTATGGGTCTGTGCACATCAGTGTGTTTCCACAGACTGTGTGTCCGTGTGCTCCACACTCTGACATGTCCGTTTTTTTGCGGATGCAAGGTCCGCAAGAGTGTCTCATGCTGAACACACACAGATGACATCCGTGTGTCATCAATGTGACATGTACCGGCGCCTGGGAATCAGCGGTACAGTTAGCGATGTTCCCAAGCACTGGGTGTTGAACGCTGCCCTCATCATGGTTCCCTGCCGGTGCTGCGATCAGCACCAGCAGGGACAATGATGAGGGTAGTGTCTGCTCCTGCAGTGTCCCTGTGTAAAAATAAGAATAAAATAATAAAATCCATATACTCACCTGTCCTAAGTGTCCCCCGCTGTTATCCTCTGACTGCTGACACCAGGGAGAATGACCCGCTCCAGCGAGCGGCCCTGGAGCTGAGCTCAGGAGCAGTGTCCAGTCACTCACTGAGCTCAGCTCCGGAGCCAATTGCTGCAGCTGCTCATTCTCCTTGGCGTCAGCGGTCAGAGGATTACAGTAGGGGACACTTAGGACAGGTGAGTATATGGATTTTATTACTTTAATCTTATTTTTACACAGGAACACTGCGGGAGAAAACTACTACTACCCTCATCATTGTCCCTGCTGGTGCTATTTGCCGCGCCGGCAGGGAACCATGATGAGGGCAGCATTCTGCACCCGGCGCATGGAAACAGCGCTAACTGTACACTTATTCCCAATCGCCGCGGTATGTGTGATCCTGATGCGGCACACGGTTGCCACATGTGTGACACACATGGACCACGGATATCTCCAGTACCGTTTTTTACATTAGGTAGGTTCCTGGTAACGAGAAACGCCTTACCGTGGCTACCAGGTCCACATGAATTTTCCAATTTATGCGCTAAGATTTCTCACTTATTTCTATTTTTTACAGCAGTAATACTGCGCCTACATATGGATGTGGCTGCACTTGGTACTGCAGCTCAGTCCTGGGCATCCCCCTCTCCTTTTGTACTAGCAGATCCTGTAGTTGCTCTTTCTTCAGTTCCTTTCCGGAGAAGTCACGGCGATCCTGAAGGAACCTCGCTCTATGTCCCAATGACCCCACAGTACATAGGATGGACGACGGTAAAACTTCTGGAAACCTCTATTGTTTAAGACATAAATTGGTATTTCCTCTGAATTCTGGGCACAATTCCCAAGGATAAGAGAACTGCGAACGTCACAGCTTATTGGGAAGTATCCAGACGAGCGCTCATTATATCACTGCAATGTTACATCTGTGACACCCCAGGGGTCTGGTTGCCACAGTAATAGAGATATTATGTCTGAGAGCAAGTGGGAGGTTTCTCTGGTCAGGAGCCCTAAACATGCAACACGGTCCGCCCAGACCTGGGAGGGGAGGAATCTGCCCTTTTAAACTGGGTCTGGGGCGGGATTAGAGCAGTCAGAGTCAGAGCCTGGAGAGGGAAAGGAAGAACTAGGAGCTCTGTAGGAGCAGTAGCAGAAGTCCAGGGGCTGGAGCTGAGCAGAGCTCGCCCTGGACAAGGACACTAAAACCGGACACAGGAGTCCGAGGCTGTGGGGACTGATCTACACCCAGCAGCAGAAACCAGCCGGCAGGGGATTCCAGGTCCTCTGGCCATAGAAGCCCGGAGGCTCAGTCACAGAGAAGGGACCAGCGCCGCCATCCAGGAGCGGAGGCTAACAGAAGGCCCCAAGTCACCAGCCATACGGGTGAGCACCACACGGTATACTCAGGGATGTGGGCTACTTGTAACCGCTGACAGCAAGGTAGCCAGGAAGAGTGCAGATTAACGGGGAGGCCTACAACTCCACCTGGCCAGGGGAACTCCTGCTTGCTCGCAGACTGACCAGGCCCCTTATACTAGCCAGTACTCCCGGGAGGGTCTGCCTTGTACCATCAGTAAAGACCCTGAACTGCACCTCACGTCTCTGTGATTCCTTGCCGCTCCAGCACCATTAGCACTGGGACCCTCACAACATCACTCCCATCATCTTCCACATTAGCTGCCCTGAGGCAATACTTCTCCCGTGGGGAGTCATCCCATACTCAGCTGCGCAAACAACATCAGCCTCAGCGGTCTGCAGCGCAGCGGCGGTCCCCACTGACCGCAATCCACGGGTGGCGTAGTCGGACACTTATTACCATACAAATAGACTGCCACTGGTTTGACCACCCTGGGCACGGACCGGGTCACCGCCACGGAGAACTACAACCCCCAGCGATCCGGCTCCGGGTATTCCCCCTTCACAGCAGCAGCAGCACAGGCCCAGGGGGCGCGTCACATCCATGTCGTAGTCACAGACTTGAAGCTGCAGGGTGTCTGACAACAACCCCGGAAAGGTGCCGCTGCCCTGGTCCGGCGTCCAGTCCCGTCATCCATGGCAGACTTGGCATCATGACTGCATCTTCCGCCTATTAGTCCCTTTGATGTCATGTGTTACTGCTTAGCCATAGTTGGTTACAATTGTGTCAGCTGGTGCCTGATTCGTGCTGCCCTTGGAGATTTAGTTGACAGGTTCCCTTTAAATCCCACCGATATGGAGATTGGGGCAGTTTTAGTTGGGGTTCTAGCACCATAATATGTGGCTGCATTACAGCTGCCTGACATTGATAAGGAGAAAGTCGTGCATCATGGAGACATGGAGAGGAACGCAGCCCAGATAATCTGCTGGGTCTAAGGAGCGCAGACACAACAAGACGCGCGCCATGTCCTACCGAGGAGACAGAAATGTCAGCGTATATTTTATCCTCTCTGCATTATAGGGGCATCGTCACTGCAGATCTGCACAAACCCAAACACCAAAGATAAGGACCCTTCATCCTGATGTTTGGAAAGAATCCGGCTACTCTGACCGCTCCATGGACGCCAAGGAAAATGCAGCCGCCTTCTGCTCATACTGGATGGGTGATGGTACATTACAGCATACATGATGGCGCAGCGCCATGTCTGCAATCATCATGTGATAAAATGTTCTACAACTACTCGGTGCTGGAGAAGCGCTGCTTGCTGTCACTCAATGAGAACCTGTATGGAATAAGCCCTCAGCTGCTTTAAGAGCAGCAGAGATAAATACATCAGTATCAGATCTCTGTCCTGTTCTTACTGTTTGCTACAATGTATCAGTCTGGGGGGGGGGGGCTCACACAGGGATACAATTGTAACAAATTCTCAGCTGTGACGTAAGAGGCTGCTTTTGAGTGCAAACAACATTTTCATTCACTGACTCCAACCATGAATTAATCATTGCATGTAAAGAAGAAAGAAATTCAAGAACTCATATTTTAGAAAAGTTGAAAAAAAAAAGGAAACTTTTAAGGCTGTGTCTACATCAGCATTATGACGTCCATCCATATCGGACACAGAAGAGGCCTGTGGGCAAGAACAATATATGGGCCCTTGCGGCCCAATAGGTCATCATAATGCACAATTCCGCCTACTTTGGAGGTAGCAGTAGCCCTCTGACCTCCTGGGCCCCTGTGCGGCTGCTCAGGTTGCACCACTGGTACGTCCGCCCCTGACCACAACACAGTGTCTAATACATCATACCACCTGATGGACCCCATACACTTAAAAGGATTATCCACTACTTGGACAACCCCTTCTAAATGCAACAGTTAATCATGTAAAATAAAAACAGTATAAAATAATCTCCCAGGCCGGCGTCTTTCCAGCAATGTCTACTGGTGCTCGTATACCAATGTTATGTCATATAATCACTGCAGCCCGTCAGAGGCCGCCAATAGGCTGCAGCACCAATGAGACAGATCAGAGCAGGACCGGACTGGCCATCTGGCAGTTATGGCATTTTCCAGAGGGGCCGCCCCCTGATGTGGGCCGCTTGCTCAGCTGCAGCCCCTTTGATGTGGTGTGAAGACAGGAGCAGGTGATGCACAGTTTGTGCTGCTTTTTAGTGTTGGATGCACAGCAACACTGCTCAGCATTGTTCTATAATGTCCTCCATGCTGCTGCTGCTGCTTTTGAAAATGTGTGATGTGGAGATGAGAGCAGGAATCCCTCATGTCTGTGTGTGCTGTGTATGGGAGACATCATAGTAGCTAGTCTTCACCCACTAGCTAAGATATAACTGAGCGGTAAAGATGTATCCTGCTTTTTTTTTTTACCTTTTTCACCTCTGCAGGCTCCAAGTCAGATAATGCCCAGAAATAGTGTTATTCTTCATGTACACACACAACAGCTTATTCTGAACAGTCACCAGAGAGGAGAAGTCCCCCCCTCTCATCTTAAAGGGGTTTTGCAGTTACAGTTTCATCTCACTAAATTAGAATATCATCAAAGTTAATTTATTTCAGTTCTTCAATACAAAAAGTGAAACTCCTATATTATATAGAGTCATTACACACAGAGTGATCTATTTCACGTGTTTATTTCTGTTAATGTTGATGATTATGGCTTACAGCCAATGAAAACACAAAAGTCATTATCTCAGTAAATTAGAATACTTTATAACAACAGCTTGAAAAATGAATTTAAAATCTGAAATGTTCCCCTACTGAAATGTCTGTTCAGTAAATGCACTCAATACTTGGTCGGGCTCCTTTTGCATCAATTTCTGCATCAATGCGGAGTGGCATGGAGGCGATCAGCCTGTGGCTCTGCTGAGGTGTTATGGAAGCCCAGGTGGCTTTGATAGCAGCCTTCAGCTTGTCTGCATTGTTGGGTCTGGTGTCTCTCATCTTCCTCTTGACAATACCCCATAGATTCTCTATAATAGATTCTCTATGGGGTTAAGGTCAGGCGAGTTTGCTGCCAATCAAGCACAGTGATACTGTTGTTTGTAAACCAGGTATTGGTACTTTACCAGTACGTCCATCATAACGGCACAACAGGAGTTAAGTCCTCTGTTCCTGTAGGGACAGGAAACACATGAGAGGTTAAAGCCCCCCCCCATCACACCCTCAGTGTTTTTCCTGTCCCTAGCAGGACAGGACGCTAGAAGAGGTTCTCTCTAAAGAATACCTGAGAGCCAGGGGGATCCAGGGGGGTCTGAACTCTCCCCTTCCTCCGGTCCAGAGGCTCCATGCTGATACCCAACTGAGCGGGGGGTCCCTCAGCCAGAAAACCGCCACCATGGCGCTGTATCTCCCGGACAGGGGGCTCTGAGCGTTGCGCTGCCCGCCGGCGTTATCCTGAAGAAAAGGCCGGAGGCTGCGTGTGCTCCACGGAGCCTAGACTTCCGGCCGGGAGACACCGTGGGGCAGAGTCAGGTAAGCGGACATCTGCTTTGGGCCGGCGTGCGTTCCAGGGTGGAACGCACGCCACGGGGGCTTCTCCTTCCGGAGCGATGACGCCGGGAGGCGGGTCTTCCGGGCACCCTTGCGGTCTGGCCGCCGGAGGTGGTGGTGAGCCTTCAGGGCACGTAAAAAAAAAAAAATGGGGATAGAAATGTTCTTTCAATATCGGCTAATCATCTAAGGGGGTCCGAAAACGTGGTAGCAGATTTTCTCAGCAGAGCAAGAGTTGGTCCCTCAGATTGGGAACTGAATCCAGATGTTTTTCATCAAATCATTCAACGATGGGGCACCCTGTCCATAGACCTGTTCACGACCAGAAAAAAACAGGAAGCTGCAGCGCTTCTTCTCCTTGGACCCAGCCGACAGCCCAGAAGGAATAGATGCCCTTTCTCAATCGTGGGGAACAAAACTGGTGTACGCCTTTCCTCCAGTCCCTCTCATCTCAAGAGTACTAAGGAAAATCCAACAGGAGAGGGGAGCTCTTATTCTGATAGCGCCCTACTGGCCCAAAAGGAGCTGGCTCCCTCTGCTACAACGGATGTCGGTGGATCTCCCATTCAGACTCCCAGCCAGGAGAGATCTTCTATTGCAGGGTCCCTTGTTACATCGAACATCCAATTCCTCCAGCTGACAGCATGGAACCTGAGAGGCGATCCTAGCCTCTAAGGGCCTTTCTCATTGAGTAATTACAACTCTCCAAGCCTGTAGGAAACCAGTAACGTCAGCCATCTATTCTAGGATCTGGAGACAGTTCTGTAGCTTTGCAGGTCAGTCTGTGGGAAATTCGTCTCGCCCCAATATTCCAAAGATACTGGATTTTCTCCAACAGAGGTTTGATAAGGGATTGAGGCCAAATACGTTAAAGGTTCATATCTCGGCCCTAAGTGCTTTCTTGGACTACTCCTTAATAGACCACCCATGGATATCAAGGTTCATAAAAGCAACTTCTCGTTTAAGACCCACGATAAGGAGTCTAGTACCGCCGTGGGATCTGAACCTGGTGTTGAGAGCTTTATGTAAGTCTCCCTTTGAACCCCTGGAAGAAACATCAGTAGACTTGTTCTCTATGAAATCAGCCTTTCTTGTGGCAGTTACTACAGCAAAGCTGGTAGGTGAGATCCAGGCTCTCTCAGTTCTGGACCCATACCTTAAGATCCTGGAGGACAGATTGGTTCTTAAACTGGATCCCTCCTTTCACCCTAAGGTGGTGTCCAGTACGAACCTGAATCAAGAAATAATACTGCCGTCTTTCTGCCAGTCTCCCAAAAATGAAAAGGAAAAATCCTTCCATACCTTGGATATCAGGAGGGCAGTTATTCGGTATATAGAAGTCACAGCCCCCTGGAGGAGAACCTCAAACCTTTTTCTGCAATTCTCGGGTGTGAATAAAGGCAAGAAAGCTTCTAAGCCGACTCTAGCAAGGTGGTTAACAAGGACTATCGCCCTCGCATATGAATCAGAGGGGAAGGATCCACCAATTTCTCTTAAAGCTCATTCCACTGGAGCAATCTCCGCTTCTTGGGCGGAGAAAGCTGGAGCATCAGTAGGCCAAATCTGCCAGGCAGCAACCTGGTCTAGTATATCAACATTCAGTAAACATTATAAATTGGATGTATTCTCCAGTCAACAATTAGCCTATGGACGTAAAGTCCTTCAGGCAGTAGTCGCGCCCTAAACGTTCCAATTTTGATTTGGTATGTCTCCTGTCGTGCCGTTATGATGGATGCACTGGTAAAATAGGAATTATTCCTACCGTTAATTACGTTTCCAGGAGTCCATCATAACGGCACCATATTTCCCTCCCCTGCTCTTGACACGAATGTGAATGTAACATTGATATATGTATATAATAAAATAGAGTTGCATCCATCCTGGTTGGTGATTAGTACAAACACTGAGGGTGTGATGAGGGGGGGGCTTTAACCTCTCATGTGTTTCCTGTCCCTAGAGGAACAGAGGATTTAACTCCTGTCGTGCTGTTATGATGGACTCCTGGAAACGTAATTAACGGTAGGAATAATTCCTATTTTTGGCCGTGTGGACAGGGGCCAAGTCCTGCTGGAGAATGACATTTCCATCTCCAAAAAGCTTGTCGGCAGAGGGAAGCATGAAGTGCTCTACAATGTCCTGGTAGACGGCTGCGCTGACTTTGGTCTTGATAAAACACAGTGGACCTCCACCAGCAGATGACATGGCTCCCCAAACCATCACTGATTGTGGAAACTTCACACTAGACCTCCAGCAGCTTGGATTGTGGCCTCTCCACTCTTCCTCCAGACTCTGGAACCTTGATTTCCAAAGGAAATGCAAAATTTACTTCCATCTGAAAACAACACCTTGGACCACTGAGAACAGTCCAGGTCTTCTTCTCCTTGGCCCAGGTAAGACGCTTCTGGCGTTGTCTCTTGGTCATGAGGGGCTTGACACAAGGAATGCGACACTTGTAGCCCATGTCCTGGATACGTCTGTGTGTGGTGGCTCTTGAAGCAATGACTCCAGCAGCAGTCCACTCCTTGTGAATCTCCCCCAAATTTTTGAATGGCCTTTTCTTAACAATCCTTTCAAGGCTGCGGTTATCCCGGTTGCTTGTGCACCTTTTTCCTCCACACTTTTTCCTTCCACTTAACTTTCCATTAATATGCTTGGATACAGCACTCTGAACAGCCGGCTTCTTTAGCAATGACCTTTTGTGGCTTACCCTCCTTGTGGAGTGTGCCAATGACTGCCTTCTGGACATCTGTCAAGTCACCAGTCTTCCCCATGATTGTGGAGCCTACTGAAACAGACTAAGGGACCATTTTAAACGCATAGGAAGCCTTTGCAGGTGTTTTTTGTTAATTATTCTAATGATTAAAAGAAAAGAGATGCGCTGCAAGCCACTCATGAAATACAAAAAGAGTGATTTTTTAATCATTTCATTATTACTTGCTCCAGGGCATACGGTGCTTTGAGATTGTGCTTTGCCTATCTGATCTTACTATAGCAGCAGCGCTACTGCACTTTAACAAGAAAATATAAAAATTATTCTAATTTACTGAGATAATGACTTTCGTGTTTTCATTGGCTGTAAGCCATAATCATCAACATTAACAGAAATAAACACGTGAAATAGATCACTCTGTGTGTAATGACTCTATATAATATAGGAGTTTCACTTTTTGTATTGAAGAACTGAAATAAATTAACTTTTTGATGATATTCTAATTTTGTGAGAAGCAGCTGTAGATCATTCTGACATCTAATGCCCAGAGCCGAGTTAAAGTAAAAAAAATCAGATGTTACTCAGCCTCCTCCAGTCCATCGCTGCCCTACACAGCTTCGGTCTGCAAGTACTGGCTGCAGCGGTGACATCATGATTGATTAGCTGCAGGCCTGATGTGCACTGTAATCACTGAGCTCAGCTGTTCATGCAACTACATCAGGAGAGACACTGAACCCAGTGATTGGCTGTACTGTGCGGTGTAGATGTGACATCACCACTGCGGCCAATAAACAGAGACCAGAGCAGCATCAGGGGAGGCTCAGGAACATCTGAATTTTTTAATTTTCTCCCAGTGTACAGGGGAAAACGTCCAAACTTGAGAATACCCCTTTATACCTTCAATGTCTAGAGTAAATCAAGTAAAATACAGGGGCATCTCTTGGATGGTGGAAGTTTCCTTTATAGGCTGGAAAGAGTCAATCAGCGCAGAATGCAGCCTCTGACCCTGCCTAATACTGTGTGCATCATCACAGACAAGTCATCCTACTACTGCCGGAGCCGACACACACAGGAGAGGCCCCTGTGCAGGAGCAATATATGGGCCCTCTGCAGTCCAATAGCTCCTCATAATTAGAGATGAGCGTTGTTCTACTCGAACTGTTCGCCAATCTCAAATTCGAGCTGTTTTGGGCGGTGTTCGAGCCGGTCGGCGAACACGAACAATTTGAGAAAAATTCGGCTGTTCGAGGTTATGTTCGATAACTGTTCGTGCACCAAAATCATAACTGGATTTTTTCTCAGTAATGATGAAAATTAATGTTAATCCGCAGTTTGAGTGTACAGCGGGGCGGGGGGAGGGGCAGGGGATGGATCTCTGCAGGAACAATGAAGATCTCCATTTTTTTTTCTCTTTCCCGCATTTGCAGTGGGGAGGTGCAATCTGTCAGCCTATCAGCAGCGCACACACGGAGCGAAGTGCTTTTTTTCACACAAGCAAGGGCATGTGTCATTGGCAGTGTATGTCACATGTCCTTGTCCTATAAGACCAAGCCATTTTCCCCGTCGCCACCATTTTCTCACTGCTGCAGCTGCGTGTTAGACGGCACCGCTGTTGCTGTGTGCGCTATACCTTGTTAATTTCAAGCCAATTTTCGCACAAATCTACAGATAGCTTGGGAGTAGGGAATAGTTGTGATTGCAGTCCTTTTAAGGACTAGGTTGCAGCATTTCCTACGACTTTTATCAGGCAGGTCTGTGCTCTTAAATAGATAGATTGTGGGAGTAAAGACTAATTGTAATTGCAGTCCTTTTCAGGACTAGGTTACATCAGTTCCTATCAGTTTTTGCCAGGCAGGTCTGTGCCAGTGCTGTGCAAGTTTTTTTCACAGCATTTGGCTGAATCTAGCAAAGCTAATCCTTTTTGGCCTATTGCAGAGTGTGTTAGTCAGTGGAGTAGCCTATCTGTGTTGCAAGATATACCACCTGTGTATAGAATACCAATTTTTTTACTGCACCTAGTGAAGTAAAATCTTTTGGGCATAGCATCATTCTATTAGTCCATCTATACTGACCTCCATCAGGTTGCAAACTGAATATATTTTTTTTCTGCATCTACCTCTGAAAAAATATTGGGCTTGTAGCTGTGTGTGGGACTTGTTCTATTAATCCATCTATACAGACCTCCATCAGGTTGCAAACTGAATATATTTTTTTTCTGCATCTACCTCTGAAAAAATATTGGGCTTCTAGCTGTGTGTGGGACTTGTTGTATTAGTCCATCTATACTGACCTCCATCAGGTTGCAAACTGAATATATTTTTTTCTGCATCTACCTCTGAAAAAATATTGGGCTTCTAGCTGTGTGTGGGACTTGTTCTATTAATCCATCTATACAGACCTCCATCAGGTTGCAAACTGAATAAAAAATTTTTCTGCATCTACCTCTGAAAAAATATTTTGGCTTCTAGCTGTGTGTGGGACTTGTTCTATTAGTCCATCTATACTGACCTCCATCAGGTTGCAAATTGAATATAATTTTTTTCCGCATCTAACCCAGCCAATAGTTTTGGCCTAATACCACAGTTTGGCCACTCAGCTCTGCTCGGTTCCCATCCATTGTTTTTTTGTGCAAACAACTCCAGAGTTGTGAATTAGTTAACCACCAAAATGAGTGGAAAAAGGCCTGCTGCTGGTGGAAAGGGGAATAGGCGTGTTGGGAAGGGGAAAAAAGGTTGTGTCCGTGGGGTAGGTGTTAAAGCAACAGTAACATCTGCAGAAGAAAGACCATCTTCCAGCCAAACTAAAATGTCTACTTCTTTTAGCGGACAATGTGATAAGATCCCTTTCTTACGGCCACGCCAATCACTACAAATTCCAGATGAGGCACAAAAACAGCAGGTGCTTCAACGGATATCAAGTGCTCCTTTAAGTGGGCTCTCCTCCACATCAACTTCAACATCACAAATACTCCAGTCCTCAAAGGTGTCACCCAAATCGCACTTGCTTCCTCACAGCTCCCAAATCTCCAGCTGCCCGTCTGAGTATGAGGTAGAACAGATGGTTGAGTCTGCAGAGCTGTTTACTCATACTATAGCCTGGGAATCAGAGGTCGACTCCAGCGCTTCTGTGAATCCAGACGAGGAAATGATCTGCACTGATGCCCAGAATCTTTATGAGTCGGATCCAGGACCAGACGCAGAAGGTTCTGACCATAATGTAGACCCTCATTCCCAAACTGTAACTCCTGTTGGTGGAGACAATGAGGAAGACGATAAGACTCAAATACCTGATTGGAGCGACAACTTTAGTTTTTTGTCAGGGCAGGAACAGGTTGGCTCTGAGGACGACGGGTGTGATAACACACAGGGTGATGATGATGAGGTTGGAGATCCCACTTACTGTCAACCCACAGTCAGCCAAGAGATGAGGTCAGCAGAGGAGGTGGAGGAAGATGCTAGTGACGACGAGGTCAGGTTGCGCCTTCCTGGACAGAGACGTAGTACTGGAAGCACGTCAACAACTGCATCCTCAAACACAACTCTGCCTCTCACCACAAGTCGTGGTGGCTCTTCAGGTCGCATGGGTTCTAAGCCTTGCATAGCCTGGGCATTTTTTCAGATCGATAAAGATGACCCAACTCGTGTTATCTGTAACATTTGTCAGCAAAAGCTAAGTAGAGGCCAAAAAATACATAGTTTGAGTACTTCATGCATGAACCGGCACATGGACATGAAGCATAAGTTGCAGTGGGAAGCTCAGTGTGCTACAATGCGGCCTAGCCGGCCGGGCCAACCACCGTCTGCCATATCTTGTGCATCCGCGGCCTCTTCATCCTCTGTGACTGGGGGGACAGCAGTCACACCTGTTTTGGGGCGCAGACCTGCCACCTCTTTACCCGCAACAGCCAGCGTGATTGGCAGGTCATCATTTTCTTTGGAGGTGGTAACACCAGCTGGTGTTGAGCGCTGTCCGACATCGATAGCACCACCTTTGGATCAAGGCAACCTAACATGTCCGCCTGCATCTTCCTCACAGACCGGCAGTTTGCCGGGGACACCCTTATCAACCCCGTCTAAGCACAATAGCCAGCCCTCGGTCCCTCAGATGTGGACAAGTAAAAGACCATTTCCTCCTAGCCATGAGAAAGCTAAGAGGTTGAATTTCACCATCTGCAAGCTCTTGGCTACAGAAATGCTGCCTTTCCGCCTGGTGGACACAGAGGATTTTCGAGACCTTATGTCCGTCGCAGTGCCCCAGTACCAGATGCCCAGTCGGCACTACTTCTCAAAGAAAGGTGTGCCTGCGCTCCACCAGCATGTCGCACACAACATCACCGCTTCTTTGAGAAACTCTGTGTGTGACAGGGTGCATTTCACCACAGACACTTGGACGAGTAGGCATGGACAGGGGCGTTACATGTCACTGACTGGGCACTGGGTAACTATGGTGACAGCAGGACAAGGGGCTGCTGTCCAAGTCTTGCCGTCCCCACGAGTTGTGCGTCAATCCTCTTTATGTCAAAGTTCCTCCACTGCTTCTGCCTCCTCAACCTCCTCTCGGTCTTCCACCTGCACCCAAAACCTGTCTGGTCATGCCACAAGCTTTCTAACTGCGCAGAAGGGATCCTGCACACCTCCTTACTATGCTGGCAGTAGGGCTCAACGTCATCAGGCGGTTTTTACATTGAAATGTCTGGGAAATGTGAGTCACACAGCTGAGGAGTTGTGGTCAGCTCTGGAGAACCAATTTCATGAATGGTTGTCTCCACTGGACCTGAAACCAGGGAAGGCCGTGTGCGACAATGCTGCAAACCTGGGTGCGGCCCTTCGCCGGGGCAATGTCACACACGTGCCTTGTATGGCTCACGTGTTGAACCTGGTTGTCCAGCAATTTTTAGCCCACTATCCCAGACTAGATGGCCTTCTGCAGAGGACACGGTCACTGTGTGCTCACTTCCGCCGTTCGCATCCCGCAGCTCAGCGACTTACATCTCTACAGAAGTCGTTGGGCCTGCCACTTCACCGGCTAAAATGCGATGTGCCTACCCGGTGGAATTCAACTCTGCACATGTTGCAGCGACTGTGGCAGCACCGACAAGCCCTGGTGCAATACGTTCTGACGTATAGCCTGGGCCAACGAGATCCAGAGGTGGGGCAAATCACGCTGGAGGAGTGGTCTCAGATCAGAGACCTATGCACCCTTCTGCACAGTTTTGAAATGGCGACGAAGATGTTTAGTGCTGACGATGCCATTATCAGCATGACTATTCCGGTGATTTACATGCTGGAGCACATGTTAAACAGAATTCGGAGTCAGGTGGTGGCACAAGAGGAGGTGGAGGAAGTAGAGGAGGAGGAGTTGTATGCGGAAGGGCTAACATCTGCAAGGTCCAGACGGTCGGCAGCACCAAGGCGGCAGGCATGTGAGGGTGGGGGAGATGATTTTACCAGGGCGCATGGTAGCAGCCAAACTAGTGAGGAAGGTGCAGGAGCCCAGGAAGAAGTGGAGGACGAACTGATGGAAGACTCATCAGATGAGGGAGACCTTGATCACATTTCTGTTGTGCGAGGTTGGGGGGAGAGGACAGAGGAAGGAAGCATGATTGTTACCTCGCCACCAACACAACAGGGACTTGGTGCTCCTGGATGCGCAACACACATGAGTGCCTTCTTGCTGCACTACCTGCAACATGACCCTCGAATTGTGAGAATTAGAAATAATCCTGACTACTGTGTTGCCACACTGTTAGATCCCCGGTACAAAAGTAAATTTGCCGAAATTATTCCTGCCATAGAAAGGGATGCACGCATGCAGGAGTACCAGCAGAGACTGTTGCAGAATCTTACATGCGCTTTTCCACAAAACACCAGTGGTGCACGTAGTGAATCTCACAGTTCCAACTTGCCAACCGTGGGACCGTCAAGTGTTCAGCACTCAAACCGTAACAGAACCACAGTATCTGCTGGTAACATCAATTTTGCGGAATCATTTCACCACTTTTTTAGCCCATCCTTTGCAAGGCCACAGGAGACAAGAAGTCTGACACATAGTCAACGCCTAGAGACGATGGTACAGGAGTATCTCCAAGTAAACATTGAAGCCATGACTGTGTCACTGGACCCTTGCTCTTTTTGGGCTTCCAATCTGGATAAATGGCCGGAGCTAGCCACTTACGCCTTGGAGATCTTGTCATGCCCCGCAGCCAGCATTCTGTCTGAACGTGTGTTCAGCGCTGCTGGTGGTGTGCTGACAGATAAGCGCACGCGGCTCTCCACTGATAATGTAGACAGACTCACGTTCATAAAGATGAACAAATCATGGATCCGAAACGACTTTTCTACCCCTGTGTCATCCTGGGGAGAGTAAAAGCTTGATGATTGGTTAAAATCACCCTACCAACCGTTTTAAGCTTTCAAATTACTAATCATGTTTATCTGTATCTTGACTGGAAAATAATTTGGGCTTTGTAGCAGTGTGCAGCACTGATCCTATTAGGCCATCTATAATAAGCTCCACCAGATTTAAAATTACTAATCATGTTTATCTGTATCTTGACTGGAAAATAATTTGGGCTTTGTAGCAGTGTGCAGCACTGATCCTATTAGGCCATCTATACTAAAGCTTCACCAGATTTAAAATTAATAATAATTTTTAGCTGCATCTAGCCCGGAAAATAATTTTGGGGCTCCGAGATGCGCAAGACACATAAGTGCCTTCTTGCTGCACTACCTGCAGCATGACCCTCATATTGTCAGAATTCGAAGTAATCATGACTACTGGGTTGCCACACTCTTAGATCCCCCAAACTTTTCGATCAACCTTTTCATTTTAATAAAGACCAAAAAAATAGTCATTTTTGAAATTATAAGCATTAGCAGGTTGTTAGAAACTGAAATCAAACAGTTTTCAACTCAAAACTTTATTCTAGGTGATGTTAAATTTTCACATAGGACCCCTTGTTCGAAAGGAGCTTCTGAACTCTCTCGTCCATTGAATTTGTCAGGTTTTGGATGGTTTCTGCTTCAATTGTTTTGCATGAGGACAGAATACCCTCCCAGAGCTGTTGCTTAGATGTGAACTGCCTCCCGCCATCATAGACACTCCTTTTGATGATGCTCCAGAGGTTCTCAATGGGGTTGAGGTCAGGGGAGCATGGGGGTCACACCATAAGTTTGTCCCCTTTTATGCCCATATCAGCCAGAGATGCAGATGTTTTATGTGCAGCATGAGATGGTGCATTATCATGCAAAAAAATGATCTTGCTGTGAAATACACGGTTCTTCTTCTTGAACCATGGCAGGAAGTGCTGTTTGAGAAAATCCACATACATTATGGAGTTCATCTTTAGCGCCTTCAGGGATCCTAAAGGGGCCGACAATCTCTCTCCCCATGATTCCAGCCCAAAACATTACTCCACCTCCTCCTTGTTGGCGCTGTAGCCGTGTTTGCGTGGGGTGTCCATCAACCAACCATCCTCCACTCCATCCATCTGGACCATCGAGCGCTGCACGGCACTCATCCGTGAACAAAACAGTTTTGAAATCATTCTTCATGTAATGTTTGGCCCACTGGAGCCGTTTCTGCTTGTGTGAAGTAGATAGAGGAGGTCGACAGGATGGCGTATGCACAGCTGCAAACCTCTGAAGGACCCTGCATCTTGTTGTTCGGGGGACATTGGAGGCACCAGCAGCTTCAAAAACTTGTCTGCTGCTATGACAAGGCTTTTTTGCCGCTGCTCTTTCAACCTGACGTAATTGCCTGTAGGAAAGAGTCCTCAATTTGCCCTTATCAGCACGCACACGTGTGTACTGTGAATCAGCTACATACTTCTTGATTGCCAAGACACTTCATCCTGATCATCGCACAATGTTGATTGTAGTCATGCCTTGACCTAAACACTCCACAATTTGTTGCTTCTCAGCAGCCGACACATCCTTTTTCTTTCCCATTTTGGCAGAAAATGTAGGCTGCTTAATAATGTGAGACAGCCTTCTTAAGTAGTCTTGCCTTTCATTGGACACACCTGCCAAACTAATTAGCACAGGTGTCTGCTTACAGTGATATAAAGAGCCCTGACACACATCACCATCAATGAGTTTAACTGACAAACAAACAAATTCTTCCCTTATCACTCCTAAACACTTTTTGCATAATAATTTGGAACACAGTGTACATGTGCTTTTCCACAAAACACCAGTGGTTCACGTAGTGAATTTTACAGTTCTAACTTGCCAACCGTGGTCTGTATGGAGTTGTTCAATAAAGGGCCCAAAATTAAGATAACATAGATGGGAGAGGTCTCTATGAATAGGAATTCCTAAGTATTTGATACCCTGTGAGGGCCAGGCAAAGGGAAAGTTGGACTGGATGGAATCCTATATGGATTTGGGGAGGGAGACATCGAGGGCCTCAGACTTCGCTGCATTGATTTTAAAATTTGACCATGTAACAAAGTGATCTATTTCAGCCATAACAGCATGGATGGATATATGTGATTGAGTGATATATACTAGGACATCATCAGCAAATAGAGAGCACTTGTACTCGGTGCCTCCCACCTCAATCCACCTAATATTGGGGTTATGGCGAATTGATGAGAGCAGGTGCTCCGTCACTAGGATGTATAAGAGAGGGGACAGAGGACATCCCTGCCTTGTCCCATTGGTGATTGTGAAAGGTGATGAAAATGTTCTGACGCGCCCCCTGGGCCTTGGGACACCCGGAGCCGGACCCTTTTTGGTGGATGCTGGTGGTTGTAGTCTCCGTGGCGGCGACCCGGTTCCGTGGCTCAGGGCGGTCAAACCAGTGGCGGAACTATTTATGTGGTTTTGATGTTTAAATGTCCGACTACGCCACCCGTGGATTGCGGTCAGAGTGAACCGCCGCTACAGGGCAGACCGCTGAGGCTGGTGTTGTGGGTGCAGCAGAGCGTAGCATAACTCCCCACGGGAGGAGTATAGCCTCAGGGCAGTGTATGCGGAGGATGGGGGTGATGGTGCAGGGCAGCATCAGTAACGACACGGAGTCAGTGATGCAGTCCAGGGCCTTTACTCACAGTTCTTATTATCCAGACCACGTCTGCAGGTAACAGCTGCCCATGTCGTACTGTGCTCACCAGGTGAGGGGCTCAGACAACTCCCAGATAACTTTGGAGCACTTCACAGGACCCCCTTTGTGTGTCCTTTGTCTGGCCTTTCTTACCAACCCTTCTGTCCGGCTGCCTCGGGCCTCCTCTTGGTAAACTTGGCGCCAGTTTCCCTGACCCTATGTGGTGCCTTCCTAGCGGGTGTAGCGAGGGGCTGCGCCACATAAAATGTTACAGCCTCCTGTTTCTAGCTGAGGGTCGTTTCCTGCCTCCACTAGTTTCGGGGACCGGTCTCCCCCTTTGGCCTGACCCCTCCACGCAGGTGGATTCGGGCGTGCGGTGGCGACTCGCCCGTCCGCACCCCTGGGATCCCTTCGTTCCTCGTTCCTGGAGCCTTCTCCGCTCCTCTTCCTTCCTTCTCCCTCTTCCAGGCCTGGGCCTCTGTTACTAGGCCCGCCTCCGGAGCAGAGCTCATGCAGAGCCCCTGCTCCCTGCCACTTCTGCTCAGACTTCTCTGCACTGAACTAAGATGGTGCCCACCTTTTATACTCCCTTCTCAATGCACCCAGGAACTGCTTCCTCCCTGCTCCTGCACTACAGGGTTCCCCTTCCTCAGTGTTCCCTCCCCCCACTCCAGCCAGAGACAGGGACTGTCGTGCCCATCTCAGGGGCATATTGGTCGCCCTGCCCCACAGCAATGTGGTGTAATGCATGCAGGTGTCGGGTCCTGATCCACACTACATCCTTACCTGAGAGTGAGATATCACACCTCTGGGTGAGGTGCAATACCTCTGTAGCAACCGAGCCCTCAGGGTGCTACAGTTCCATTTATCTTCAGCCTAGGTGACGTATTGCGATACAGGGCCGTGATTTTGGCTATACAGTTATATGAAAAAGTTTGGGCACCCCTATTAATCTTAAGCTTAATGTTTTATAAAAATTGGTGTTTTTGCAACAGCTATTTCAGTTTGATATATGTAATAACTGTTGGACACAGTAATGTTTCTGCCTTGAAATGAGGTTTATTGTACTAACAGAAAATGTGCAATCTGCATTCAAACAAAATTTGACAGGTGCATAAGTATGGGCACCCTTATAATTTTCTTGTTTTAAATACTCCTATCTACTTTTTACTGACTTACTAAAGCACTTTTTTTGGTTTTGTAACCTCATTGAGCTTTGAACTTCATAGCCAGGTGTATGCAATCATGAGAAAAGCTACTTAAAGTGGCCACTTGCAAGTTGTTCTCCTGTTTGAATCTCCTCTGAAGAGTGGCATCATGGGCTCCTCAAAACAACTGTCAAATGATCTGAAAACAAAGATTATTCAACATAGTTGTTCAAGGGAAGGATAAAAAAAGCTGTCTCAGAGATTTAACCTGTCAGTTTCCACTGTGAGGAACATAGTAAGGAAATGGAAGAACATAGGGACAGTTCTTGTTAAGGCCAGAAGTGGCAGGCCAAGAAAAACATCAGAAAGGCAGAGAAGAAGAATGGTGAGATCAGTCAAGGACAATCCTCAGACCACCTCCAGAGAGCTGCAGCATCAACTTGCTGCAGATGGTGTCACTGTGCATCGGTCAACTATACAACGCACTTTGCACAAGGAGAAGCTGTATGGGAGAGTGATGCGAAAGAAGCTGTTTCTGCAAGCACGCCACAAACAGAGTCGGCTGAGGTATGCAAAAGCACATTTGGAGAAGCCAATTTCTTTTTGGAAGAAGGTCCTGTGGACTGATGAAACCAAGATTGAGTTGTTTGGTCATACAAAAAGGCGTTATGCATGGCGGCAAAAAAACACAGAATTCCAAGAAAAACACTTGCTACCCACAGTAAAATTTGGTGGAGGTTCCATCATGCTTTGGGGCTGTGTGGCCAATGCCGGCACCGTGAATCTTGTTAAAGTTGAGGGACGCATGGATTCCACTCAGTATCAGCAGATTCTTGACAATAATGTTCAAGAATCAGTGACAAAGTTGAAGTTACGCAGGGGATGGATCTTTCAGCAAGACAATGATCCAAAACACCGCTCCAAATCTACTCAGGCATTCATGCAGAGGAACAATTACAATGTTCTGGAATGGCCATCCCAGTCCCCAGACCTGAATATCATTGAACATCTGTGGGATCATTTGAAGAGGGCTGTCCATGCTCGGCGACCATCAAACTTAACTGAACTGGAATTGTTTTGTAAAGAGGAAAGGTCAAAAATACCTTCATCCAGGATCCAGGAACTCATTAAAAGCTACAGGAAGTGACTAGAGGCTGTTATTTTTGCAAAAGGAGGATCTACTAAATATTAATGTCACTTTTCTGGTGAGGTGCCCATACTTATGCACCTGTCAAATTTTGTTTGAATGCAGATTGCACATTTTCTGTTAGTACAATAAACCTCATTTCAAGGCAGAAACATTACTGTGTCCAACAGTTATTACATATATCAAACTGAAAAAGCTGTTGCAAAAACACCAATTTTTATAAAACATTAAGCTTAAGATTAATAGGGGTGCCCAAACTTTTTCATATAACTGTAAAAGGGTCCCCTAGACCCCTACCCCAAGCTTTTTAAGAGAATCATATATGGCGTGCCAGGAGACTCTATGGAATGCTTTCTCAGCATCCAACGAGAGTATCTAATTACAAATTTTTAACTGCATCTAGCCCAGGAAATACTTTGTGCCTAGTAGCAGTGTCTGCTAGTCAGCGGATTATCCCGGCTGTTAAGCAAGCTACACCACCTGTAGTTTGGACACTTAATTTTTTCAAAGGAAATGCTTCGGGACCACGGGATACTCAGTGAAGAGCATCAGGAGGCACCCCAAGGCATAGGGGCTGGGACTGGCAGTAGGATGCCTTGCGGTGGACAGCCGAGCTCGATCCTTATAAAAGCTTTTTAACTGCAGCAGCTTTAGTGGACGCTACTGGAGCTGGAATTACGCGGCTGCTGGCATGAGACTTGCCCTCCAATAGATCCTTGTAAATGGATTTAAAGTGTATTCATTCAAATTAGAGAGACAATTTAAATTAAAAAGCTTAGAGCTGCCTCCACCACAGGGGGGCTCGCTCGACCCACCAGCGGACAGGCACCAGTATTGGGAGAGGGGGGCTGGCCGTCAGGGTTCACCGCGGCTCTGGCACAAACCCGGCGACACGGAGGTGGCACGGGCAGGAGCGGACTGGCCGTGTCGGCTTCTCACTTTTTGGATTTTAGAAGGGCATGACATGCCTATATCTGTGTCTCCCCCTCCTTTTACTCCTCCACCTCTTTTCTTTTCGCATGACTATATGTACTTGTCACTTTTCCATGTGTTAGTTGTGTCTTCTGAGCAGTTTGTCAGCTTTTGGACACCTTTGAAGGTGTTTTCTATGTGTTTCTATGTGTTTTTGTTTGCCTGCCATTGGTTTTAATGGTGTTCGAAGGTGTTCGGCGAACACACGGGTGTTCGACGAACCGAACCGAACTCGAACACTACGGGGGTGGCTCAACACTACTCATAATGCACAATTCCTCCTGCCTTGGAGGTAGATGTGGCCCCCTTACATCTTGGGCCCCTGTGCATAGGCACAGGCTGGACCAATGATATTTCTGCCCCTGTGCTACCAAGGGGGTAAAGCGGACATGGTAAAAAGAGGAGGTCCATGTTAAAAGGGGCTTCTCTTTAACCTTGTCTGATTACCCCCTTGCCTTGAGTAGAATTTATTTATTTATTTTACTTACTTATATAGCCCCATTAATTCCACAGCGCTTCACAGACATTATGGGCACTGTCCCCATCGGGGCTCACAATCTAAATTCCCTATGAGGATGTCTTTGGAGTGTGGGAGGAAACCCACGCAAACACGGGGAGAACATACAAACTCCTTACAGATGTTGTCCTTGGTGGAATTTGAACCCAGGACCCCAGTGCTGCAAGGCTGCAATGCTAACCACCTAATGAACCTAATCCACCATCAGACAAGGTGTTGGATGCTGATCCTCAATATTTGCCCCTAAGTGTGGTGGCTCCAACCATCATGGTGATCATGTGTCATGTGATTAGGCAGCAATAAATACTACTACTCTCAATATTCATCAATACAAGTGGTGAAGCTGAGAATCATGACAAATATGAAGCTATTTACTCCACGGAGGGAAGTGACTGCGTCCTGCCCCAAGTCCAGCGGCTTCCAAATTGTAAGGCTGTGCCCACGATGCTTTTCCGCAGCGGCAAAAAACGCAGCAGAAACGCTTAAAGAACGCATGGTAGAAGGTCTGCCATGTTCCCCAATAATGATAATCCGCATGTGCTGTGCACATGCTGCGGAAATTTCCGCTGCGGATTATCATAACGGAAAAAAACGCAGCATTACCAATTATTTTGCGGAAGTGCTGCGTTTTCGCCGCCATTGACTTGCATTAGAACGCATGTATTCCGCTTCACTAGATAAGCACATGCGGAATACATGCGTTCAATGTGCGGATGGTACCCAGGTCTAGAGGAGAGGAGACTCTCCTCCGGACCCGGGTACCATAGAAAACTGTAAAAAAAAAAAAAAAAAAAAAGACTAAAATAAAAAATAAATATTATACTTACCTTCTGGCGGCCCGCGGTGCGCTCCTCCTTTCATGCCGGCAGATCGCGATGGACTGAAGGACCTGTGCTGATGTCATAGTCATGTGACGGGTCACGTGATGCTGACGTCGGCAGGTCCTTCAGTGTACCGCGATCTGCCGGCAGTCAGCACCGAGCGAAGCAAGACACCGGGGGCCATCGGAAGGTAAGTATAGATATATATATATTTTTTTTTTTACATTCTCTCGGGTCACACTATATAAATCCATGCCAGTTGTATGGATTTATATAGTGTGACCAAGTTGACAAGCACTTTCCAAGTGATGCTAAAATCGCTTGTCAACCCGCATGCGGAAATGCAAGTGAAGAACGCTTCACTTCCGCTTGTCCCTGGCAGGAAAACGCATGTACAATCCGCATGTACAATCCGCATGTACAATCCGCATGTACAATCCGCATGTACAATCCGCATATACAATCCGCATGTACAATCCGCATATACAATCCGCATGTACAATCCGCATGAGTTTTTTTCTGCCAGGGGAGATGCAGGAAAAATCCGGAGCATTTCTGCATCGTGGGCACATAGCCTAAATGTACACAGTGACTGCACCAGCAGAATAGTGAGTGCAGCTCTGGAGTATAATACAGGATGTAACTCAGGATCAGTAATGTAATGTACAGTGGCGAAAAAAGTATTTATTCAGCCACCAATTGTGCAAGTTCTCCCACTTAAAAAGATGAGAGAGGCCTGTAGTTGACATTATAGGTAGACCTCAACTATGAGAGACAAAATGAGAAAACTAATCCTGAAAATCACATTGTCTGATTTGGAAATATTTTCCACCAAAATTTAAAAAAAAAAAATAAGTATTTGGTCAATTACAAAAGTTCATCTCAATACTTTGTTGGCAAAGGATTTATAACAATGACAGAGGTCAAACATTTTCTGTAAGTCTTCACAAGGTTGGCACTAGTGTTGAGCCACCCCCGTAGGGTTCGGGTTCGGTTCGGTTCGTCGAACACCGGGATGTTCGAGGAACTGTTCGTCGAACACCTTAGAACACCGTCGAACACCGTTAAAACCAATGGCAGGCAAACAAAAACACATAGAAACACATAGAAAACACCTTCAAAGGTGTCCAAAAGCTGACAAACTGCTCAGAAGACGCTTTCTTTAAAAAAGCCGGCCGGCAATTCAGCAGCGGCATACACCGGTACCCGACAATTTAGACAAGAAGGAATAGAGCCTCACACATAGATTAGATAGATAGAAACATGTCAGTCACATATATAATAAGCACAGTGACAGTGTTGCTTACTGTACTTGTCATTTAGTGTAAAGGATTTATTTAAAAATATAATAGTGTTTTCATGCACCGTCTCTTTAAAAAAGCCGGCCGGCAATTCAGCAGCGGTACCCGACAATTTATAACAGAAAGATAGAGCATCACACATAGATTAGATAGATAGAAACATGTCAGTCACATATATATGAAGTACAGTGATAGTGTTGGTTACTGTACTTGTCATTTAGTATTAAAATAAAGGATTTATTATTAAAAAAAATTGCCGTGGGGTTCCCCTTAATTTTAGTCTCTAGCGGAGGTTAAGCAGACAGCTGGGGCAGATGTTTGAAGCCTGGGAAGGGGGTAATACCCATGGAGCTTCCCAGGCTACTAATATGAGCCCCCAGCTGAATACATAGCCTTTACTAGCTATTAAAATGGGGGACCCCCCCCAAAAAAATGACGTGGGGTCCCCCCTAATTTAATAGCTAGCAAAGGCTAGGCAGACAGCTGGGGGCTGATATTAATAGCCCAGGAAGGGAGCCATGAATATTGGCCCCCTCCCAGGCTAGAAACACCAGCCGTCAGCCGCCCCAGAAATGGCGCATTCATAGGATGCGCCAATTCTGGCACTTAGCCTCGCTCTTCCACGCTGCCCTGTAGCGGTGGCAGGGGGTAATAGGGCTGGGGTTGATGTCAGCTTATAATGCCAGCTGACATCAAGCCCAGGTTAGTAATGGAGAGGCGCCTATAAGACACCCCCATTACTAACCCCATAGTCAAAGTTAAAAGAAAACACAAACACCCAGAATAAAGTCCTTTAATTGAAATAAAGACACAATCCTTTATTGTTCTAAATTAAACCATACTTACCATCACGCCCATTCCAGCTGAAGCCAACGATCTCCTGCAATAAAAGAAAAATAATAAAGCAACATCATCCTTACCTTTCAATGTTTCCCACGACAGCTTCAGCTCTGCTACATCGAGATGACAGGCTGGACCGCAGCAGAACGCTGCCATCCAGCCTGTCATCCCGCAGACACTGAGAAGCGCAGGCATGCTTGCGCTCTGCAGTGTCTGGCTGTGACGGCATTCAGATGAGCCGAGTTCATGTCCAATGAACTCAGCTCACCTCATGCACGTCACTGACAGCGTGGGAGAATTCTCCTGCACTCAGCACTTCAGCGTGAGAATTCTCCCACGCTGTCAGTGAAGTGCATGAGGTGAGGTCATGTCCAATGAACTCAGCTGACCTCATGTACGTCACTGACAGCGTGGGAGAATTCTCACGCTGAAGTGCTGAGTGCAGGAGAATTCTCCCACGCTGTCAGTGACGTGCATGAGGTGAGCTGAGTTCATTGGACATGAACTCGGCTCATCTGGATGCCGTCACAGCCAGACACTGCAGAGCGCAAGCATGCCTGCGCTTCTCAGTGTCTGCGGGATGACAGGCTGGATGGCAGCGTTCTGCTGCGGTCCAGCCTGTCATCTCGATGTAGCAGAGCTGAAGCTGTCGTGGGAACCATGGAAAGGTAAGGATGAGGTTGCTTTATTATTTTTCTTTTATTGCAGGAGATCGTTGGCTTCAGCTGGAATGGGCGTGACGGTAAGTATGGTTTAATTTAGAACAATAAAGGATTGTGTCTTTATTTCAATTAAAGGACTTTATTCTGGGTGTTTGTGTTTTTTTTAACTTTGACTATGGGGTTAGTAATGGGGGTGTCTTATAGACGCCTCTCCATTACTAACCTGGGCTTGATGTCAGCTGGCTTTATAAGCTGACATCAACCCCAACCCTATTACCCCACTGCCACCGCACCAGGGCAGCGTGGAAGAGCGAGGCTAAGTGCCAGAATTGGCGCATCCTATGAATGCGCCATTTCTGGGGCGGCTGACGGCTGGTGTTTCTAGCCTGGGAGGGGGCCAATATTCATGGCTCCCTTCCTGGGCTATTAATATCAGCCCCCAGCTGTCTGCCTAGCCTTTGCTAGCTATTAAATTAGGGGGGACCCCACGTCATTTTTTTGGGGGGGTCCCCCATTTTAATAGCTAGTAAAGGCTATGTATTCAGCTGGGGGCTGATATTAGTAGCCTGGGAAGCTCCGTGGGTATTACCCCCTTCCCAGGCTTCAAACATCTGCCCCAGCCGTCTGCTTAACCTCCGCTAGAGCCTAAAATTAAGGGGAACCCCACGCCAATTTTTTTAATAATAAATCCTTTATTTTAATACTAAATGACAAGTACAGTAGCCAACACTGTCACTGTACTTCATATATATGTGACTGACATGTTTCTATCTATCTAATCTATGTGTGATTCTCTATTCCTTCTATTCTAAATTGTCGGGTACCGCTGCTTAATTGCCGGCCGGCTTTTTTAAAGAGACGGTGCATGAAAACACTTATTTTTTTTGATAAATCCTTTACGCTAAATGACAAGTACAGTAAGCAGCACTGTCACTGTACTTCGTATATATGTGGCTGACATGTTTATATCTATCTAATCTATGTGTGAAGCTCTATTCTTTCGGTTCTAAATTGTCGGGTACCGGTGTATGCCGCTGCTGAATTGCCGGCTTTTCATGTTTCACTGTTGGCACTGTTCCCATCGATTTGGGCAATCACTGTAATGCCACAACCACCATGGCTGTGGCATTACAGTGAGTGGCAGACAATCCCTGCATGATTGGTGCTCTAAATAGGGCCAGACATGCAGGACACGCTTTTGGTGCACGAACAGTTATCGAACATAACCTCGAACAGCCGAATTTTTTGCAAATCGTTCGGGTTCGTCGAACAACTCGAACACCGCCCAAAACAGCTCGAATTTGAGATTGGCGAACAGTTCTAGTCGAACACCGCTCATCTCTAGTTGGCACACACTGTTGCTGGTATGTTGGCCCATTCCTCCATGCAGATCTCGTCTAGAGCAGTGATGTTTTGGGGCTGTCGCTGGGCAACATGGACTTTCAACTCCCTCCAAAGGTTTTCTATAGGGTTTAGATATGGAGACTGGCTAGGCCACTCCAGGACCTTGAATGTTTCTTACGAGGCCACTCCTTCGTTGCCCTGGCGGTGTGCTTGGGATCATTGTCATGCTGAAAGACCCAGCCACGTTTCCTCTTCAATGCCCTTGCTGATGGAAGGAGGTTTGTACTGAAAATCTCACAATACATGGCCTCATTCATTCTTTCATGTACACGGATCAGTCGTCCTGGTCCCTTAACAGAGAAATAGCCCCAAAGCATGATGTTACCACCCCCATGCTTCACAGTAGGTATGGTGTTCTTTGGATGCAATTCAGCATTCTTTCTCCTCCAAACACGACGAGTTGTGTTTCTACCAAACAATTCTACTTTGGTTTCATCAGGTGCCAGTACTACAGGTAATGAGTGGAGGACAGAGGAGCCTCTTAAAGAAGAAGTTACAGGTCTGTGAGAGCCAGAAATCTTGCTGGTTTGTAATTGACCAAATACTTATTTTCCACCAAAATGTGAAAAAAATGTCTTTACAATCAGACAATGTGATTTTCAGGATTTGTTTTCTCATTTTGTCTCTCATAGTTGAGGTCTACCTATGATGTCAATTACAGGCCTCTCTTGTCTTTTTAAGTGGGAGAACTTGCACAATTGGTGGCAGACTAAATACTTTTTTTCCCCACTGTATGTACACAGTGGCTGCACCAGCAGAATAGTGAGTGCAGCTCTGGAGTATAATACAGGCTGTAGCTCAGGATTAGTAATGCAATGTACACTGCTCAAAAAAATAACATAATATGTGTTCCCTTTGTTTAACTCCAATTAAATCAAACTTCTGTGAAATAAAACTGTCCACTTAGGAAGCAACACTGATTGCCAATAATTTCCACCTATTGTCTATTCCATTTGCACAACAGCATGTGAAATTGATTGTCAATTATCAAGACACCCTCAATAAAGGAGTTGTTCTGCAGGTGGGGACCACAGACCACATCTCAGTACCAATGCTTTCTGGCTGATGTTTTGGTCACTTTTGAATGTTGCTTGTGTTTTCACACTCGTGGTAGCATGAGACGGACTCTACAACCCACAGAAGTTGCTCAGGTATTGCAGCTCATCCAGGATGGCACATCAATGTGAGCTGTGGCAAGAAGGTTTGCTGTGTCTGTCAGCGCAGTGTCCAGAGGCTGGAGGCGCTACCAGGAGACAGGCCAGTACACCAGGAGACGTGGAGGGGGCCGTAGGAGGGCAACAACCCAGCAGCAGGACCGCTACCTCCGCCTTTGTGCAAGGAGGAGCACTGCCAGAGCCCTGCAAAATGACCTCCAGCAGGCCACAAATGTGCATGTGTCTGCACAAACGGTTAGAAACCGACTCCATGAGGGTGGTATGAGGTCCCGACGTCCACAGATGGGGGTTGTGCTCACAGCCCAACACCGTGCAGGACGCTTGGCATTTGCCACAGAACACCAGGATTGGCAGTCACCACTGGCGCCCTGTGCTCTTCACAGATGAAAGCAGGTTCACACTGAGCACATGTGACAGACGTGATAGAGTCTGGAGACGCCGTGGAGAGCGATCTGCTGCCTGCAACATCCTTCAGCATGACCGGTTTGGCAGTGGGTCAGTAATGGTGTGGGGTGGCATTTCTTTGGAGGGCCGCACAGCCCTCCATGTGCTCGCCAGAGGTAGCCTGACTGCCATTAGGTACCGAGATGAGATCCTCAGACCCCTTGTGAGACCATATGCTGGTGCTGTTGGCCCTGGGTTCCTCTTAATGCAGGACAATGCCAGACCTCATGTGGCTGGAGTGTGTCAGCAGTTCCTGCAAGATGAAGGCATTGAAGCTATGGACTGGCCCGCCCGTTCCCCAGACCTGAATCCGATTGAGCACATCTGGGACATCATGTCTCACTCCATGCACCAACGTCACGTTGCACCACAGACTGTCCAGGAGTTGGCGGATGCTTTAGTCCAGGTCTAGGAGGAGATCCCACAGGAGACCATCCGCAACCTCATCTGGAGCATGCCCAGGCGTTGTAGGGAGGTCATACAGGCACGTGGAGGCCACACACAATACTCAGCCTCATCAGGAGCATGCCCAGGCATTGTAGGGAGGTCATACAGGCACGTGGAGGCCACACACAATACTGAGCCTCATTTTGACTTGTTTTAAGGACATTACATCAAAGTTGGATCAGCCTGTAGTGTGTTTTTCCACTTTAATTTTGGGGGTGACTCCAAATCCAGGCCTTCATTGGTTAATAAATTGGATTTCCACTGATGATATTTGTGTGATTTTGTTGTCAGCACATTCAACTTTGTACAGAACAAAGTATCCAGTGAGAATATTTCATTCATTCAGATCTAGGATGTGTTATTTGAGTGTTCCCTTTATTTTTTTGAGCAGTGTATGTACACAGTGACTGCACCAGCAGAATAGTGAGTGCAGCTCTGGAGTATAATACAGGATGTAACTCAGGATCAGTAATGTAATGTATGTACACAGTGACTGCACCAGCAGAATAGTGAGTGCAGCTCTGGAGTATAATACAGGATGTAACTCAGGATCAGTAATGTAATGTATGTACACGGTGACTGCACCAGCAGAATAGTGAGTGCAGCTCTGGAGTATAATACAGGGTGTAACTCAGGATCAGTAATGTAATGTATGTACACAGTGACTGCACCAGCAGAATAGTGAGTGCAGCTCTGGAGCGTAATACAGGATGTAACTCAAGATAAGAACAGGATCAGTAATGTATGTACACAGTGAGTGCAGCTCCGGAGGATAATACAGGATTGGCACAATACAAGGCCTGCTTTCATCAATTTTATCATTTCTCTTTGTCATATGAGTAAAACAATGAACTTGATGGCGGTGCTGTATCTCTCACATGAATGACAGCAGGTGAATGCTATTGACCAGAAGAAATTTCCCAGCATGCTCAGAATCTGCGATGGAGGCTGCAGCACAGATGTGAACGAGGCCCCAGTAATGTAACCAAGTGATGCAACGTTATGACTTCTGCGTGTAAAGTATAAAGCGGATCTGTCGGTCACAGATTGCTTTTCCCTCTCGGTTGCCCCCCTGGCAGGAAACATTTGCTAGCGATTGCATTTCCATGATCACTTGCAGGGGCCGCCGTACAAGATGTCTGGGTTCCTCTACGGTAACAATGGAGTCGCCTGTTTCAGCCACAATGTAGAAAGTTGCTGCAGTTTTATTCTGTAACATTTCCAATAGATTTGTATGTAAAACAAGGAGGGGGAAGAAGGAATGTTGGCCGCATCCTAGAAATTCCAGCAGATAGTGCAGCTGTCACCCCCATGACATACCCTCAAAGCCCGGGCTCCTCACTGCACAGAGAACATGGAAAGCTGATGTTGGCAGCAGACGCCTCTTATCAGATCCCACAAACAGGAGAGAGCAGCTATTTATGTTCTGGAGATAAGATGGAAGCTGTCAGGAGCCTCCCCCCCATAGAGAGTGTCCTGTACAGGCTGCAGCTGCCGCTATAGGGGGGCTACGTATAGCTGACATCGAGCATCAGACACCCCCAAGCCCAGATCCCTGACAGCTGTTGGGCGTCTCCATTAGGGTCATGGATCTACGGTTTATAAGAGCAAAATAAAGTGTCAGCACACAAGGACGACTCCGGCGTTGTAAGAAATCAGCTCAACGGGAGCACAAGAGGCGTAAGAATAAAATTCCCCACCCTATCACAAACAGTGGGGTCCATGTCATCCTTATGTCCTGAACTTCCCTGTCCCTTGTTACAGCAGAATAGTGAGTGCAGCTCTGGAGTATAATACAGCACTTGTTTAATGCCATTTACTATGTTCTGTAACATGACAGATGTGCAGCCCAAACATATGTTACACCACACCGAAGTGCGAGTGACCGAGGAGTTAATATGGGAGATATAAGCTGGGTCAGTAAGGTTGTGTAAGCTGCCAGCAGAAGGGACCATGATACACCATGTCCTAAAAAGCTGCAGGGCTCAGTAGGGGACACAGAGAGAAGAGGGCCCCTGTGCAAGAACAGTATATGGGCCCCTCACTGGAGGACACAGAGAGAAGAGGGCCCCTGTGCAAGAACAGTATATGGGCCCCTCACTGGAGGACACAGAGAGAAGAGGGCCCCTGTGCAAGAAGAGTATATGGGCCCCTCACTAAAGGACACAGAGAGAAGAGGGTCCCTGTGCAAGAACAGTATATGGGCCCCTCACTGGAGGACACAGAGAGAAGAGGGCCCCTGTGCAAGAACAGTATATGGGCCCCTCACTGGAGGACACAGAGAGAAGAGGGCCCCTGTGCAAGAACAGTATATGGGCCCCTCACTGGAGGACACAGAGAGAAGAGGGCCCCTGTACAATAACAGTATATGGGCCCCTCACTGGAGGACAGAGAGAAGAGGGCCCCTGTGCAAGAACAGTATATGGGCCCCTCACTGGAGGACAGAGAGAAGAGGGCCCCTGTGCAAGAACAGTATATGGGCCCCTCACTGGAGGACAGAGAGAAGAGGGCCCCTGTGCAAGAACAGTATATGGGCCCCTCACTGGAGGACACAGATAGAAGAGGGCCCTGTGCAAGAACAGTATATGGGCCCCTCACTGGAGGACAGAGAGAAGAGGGCCCCTGTGCAAGAACAGTATATGGGCCCCTCACTGGTGGACAGAGAGAAGAGGGTCCCTGTACAAGAACAGTATATGGGCCCCTCACTGGAGGACACAGAGAGAAGAGGGCCCCTGTACAAGAACAGTATATGGGCCCCTCACTGGAGGACACAGAGAGAAGAGGGCCCCTGTACAAGAACAGTATATGGGCCCCTCACTGGAGGACACAGAGAGAAGAGGGCCCCTGTACAAGAACAGTATATGGGCCCCTCACTGGAGGACACAGAGAGAAGAGGGCCCCTGTGCAAGAACAGTATATGGGCCCCTCACTGGAGGACACAGAGAGAAGAGGGCCCCTGTACAATAACAGTATATGGGCCCCTCACTGGAGGACACAGAGAGAAGAGGGTCCCTGTACAAGAACAATTTATGGGCCCCTCACTGGTGGACAGAGAGAGAAGAGGGCCCTGTGCAAGAACAGTATATGGGCCCCTCACTGGAGGACACAGAGAGAAGAGGGCCCCTGTGCAAGAACAGTATATGGGCCCCTCACTGGAGGACACAGAGAGAAGAGGGCCCCTGTACAATAACAGTATATGGGCCCCTCACTGGAGGACACAGAGAGAAGAGGGCCCTGTGCAAGAACAGTATATGGGCCCCTCACTGGAGGACAGAGAGAAGAGGGCCCCTGTGCAAGAACAGTATATGGGCCCCTCACTGGAGGACAGAGAGAAGAGGGCCCCTGTGCAAGAACAGTATATGGGCCCCTCACTGGAGGACACAGAGAGAAGAGGGCCCCTGTGCAAGAACAGTATATGGGCCCCTCACTGGAGGACACAGATAGAAGAGGGCCCTGTGCAAGAACAGTATATGGGCCCCTCACTGGTGGACAGAGAGAAGAGGGTCCCTGTACAAGAACAGTATATGGGCCCCTCACTGGAGGACACAGAGAGAAGAGGGCCCCTGTACAAGAACAGTATATGGGCCCCTCACTGGAGGACACAGAGAGAAGAGGGCCCCTGTACAAGAACAGTATATGGGCCCCTCACTGGAGGACACAGAGAGAAGAGGGCCCCTGTGCAAGAACAGTATATGGGCCCCTCACTGGAGGACACAGAGAGAAGAGGGCCCCTGTGCAAGAACAATTTATGGGCCCCTCACTGGTGGACAGAGAGAGAAGAGGGCCCTGTGCAAGAACAGTATATGGGCCCCTCACTGGAGGACACAGAGAGAAGAGGGCCCCTGTGCAAGAACAGTATATGGGCCCCTCACTGGAGGACACAGAGAGAAGAGGGTCCCTGTACAAGAACAATTTATGGGCCCCTCACTGGTGGACAGAGAGAGAAGAGGGCCCTGTGCAAGAACAGTATATGGGCCCCTCACTGGAGGACACAGTGAGAAGAGGCCCCTGTACAAGAACAGTATATGGGCCCCTCACTGGTGGACAGAGAGAAGAGGGCCCCTGTGCAAGAACAGTATATGGGCCCCTCACTGGAGGACACAGAGAGAAGAGGGCCCCTGTGCAAGAACAGTATATGGGCCCCTCACTGGAGGACACAGAGAGAAGAGGGCCCATGTGCAAGAACAGTATATGGGCCCCTCACTGGAGGACACAGAGAGAAGAGGGTCCCTGTACAAGAACAATTTATGGGCCCCTCACTGGAGGACACAGAGAGAAGAGGGCCCCTGTGCAAGAACAGTATATGGGCCCCTCACTGGAGGACACAGAGAGAAGAGGGCCCCTGTGCAAGAACAGTATATGGGCCCCTCACTGGAGGACACAGAGAGAAGAGGGCCCCTGTACAATAACAGTATATGGGCCCCTCACTGGAGGACACAGAGAGAAGAGGGTCCCTGTACAAGAACAATTTATGGGCCCCTCACTGGTGGACAGAGAGAGAAGAGGGCCCCTGTACAAGAACAGTATATGGGCCCCTCACTGGAGGACACAGAGAGAAGAGGCCCCTGTACAAGAACAGTATATGGGCCCCTCACTGGAGGACACAGAGAGAAGAGGGCCCCTGTACAAGAACAGTATATGGGCCCCTCACTGGAGGACACAGAGAGAAGAGGCCCCTGTACAAGAACAGTATATGGGCCCCTCACTGGAGGACACAGAGAGAAGAGGCCCCTGTACAAGAACAGTATATGGGCCCCTCACTGGTGGACAGAGATAAGAGGGCCCCTGTGCAAGAACAGTATATGGGCCCCTCACTGGAGGACACAGAGAGAAGAGGCCCCTGTACAAGAACAGTATATGGGCCCCTCACTGGTGGAAAGAGAGAAGAGGGCCCCTGTGCAAGAACAGTATATGGGCCCCTCACTGGAGGACACAGAGAGAAGAGGGTCCCTGTACAAGAACAGTATATGGGCCCCTCACTGGTGGACAGAGAGAGAAGAGGGCCCCTGTACAAGAACAGTATATGGGCCCCTCACTGGTGGAAAGAGAGAAGAGGGCCCCTGTGCAAGAACAGTATATGGGCCCCTCACTGGAGGACACAGAGAGAAGAGGGTCCCTGTACAAGAACAGTATATGGGCCCCTCACTGGTGGACAGAGAGAGAAGAGGGCCCCTGTACAAGAACAGTATATGGGCCCCTCACTAAAAGACACAGAGAGAAGAGGGCCCGTATGCAAGAACAATACATGGGCCCCTCACTGACGTATGCAAGAATAGTATATGGGCCCCTCACTAAAGGACACAGTGAGAAGAGGGCCCCTGTGCAAGAATAGTATATGGGCCCCTCACTAAAGGACACAGTGAGAAGAGGGCCCCTGTCCAAGAACAGTATATGGGCCCCTCACTGGAGGTCACAGAGAGAAGAGGGCCGCTGTGCAAGAACAGTATATGGGCCCCTCACTGGAGGTCACAGAGAGAAGAGGGCCCGTGTGCAAGAGCAGTATATGGGCCCCTCTTTGAGTCTGTGACAGAAGCTGTTTTGGAGGTGGAAGTGGCCCCCTTACGCCTTGGGCCCCTGTGCGGCTGCAGAGGTTGCATCAATGGTATGTCCGCCCCTGAAAGGGATATTCTGGTTCCGCTCACTTCTGTATTGAGAGATGAGTGGGACAGGGGCCATCTTGTCTGCTGGTGCTTGTTATGACCTGTGTTATCAATAGGTTCATTCAAATGGCCTAATCATAGAAATGGGACAGGTGAGGATACCTGCAGAGCACGCACCCAATTATTACAATGGGACAGGTGCATAATACCTGCAGAGCACGCACCCAAATAATACAATGGGGCAGGTGAGGATACCTGCCGAGCACGCACCCAATCAATACAATGGGGCAGGTGAGGATACCTGCCGAGCACGCACCCAAATAATACAATGGGACATGTTCACGATACCTGCCGAGCACGCACCCAATCAGAACAATGGGTCAGGTAAGGATACCTGCTGAGAACACAGCTAATCATAACAGTGGGACAGGTGAGTATACTTGCCACGCACGCAGCCAATCATTATCTTTACCCACATCTATTAATTATAATGGGAAAGGTGTGTGATACCCGCCGAGGAGTAGCCACACTAGAGGAGTCTGATTACACTCAGTTTGCCTGAGCGAAGAATGAAGGAGGTGCTGCTGAGGTAAGTGCCAGCAAACCTTCAAAAGTGTCAGCAAATTGTCAGAGGAGTAAACCACTGCCCCATGTGACACTGGAACCACCAAGCGTGTTGCCTCCTGGTTAATAAGGTTATTGTACTGACATTGGAGTGCAGAGTCATCCCTTAAACCCTGAGGTCCACTACATCCTAAATTAAACAGGGCACACCATTTCATCCTATCGTATAAGTATAAGAGAACTTGGGCCCTTCAAATCAAAACCAAACTGACCCCCTTACAGGTAAAGGAACATTTTGAGCCGTTCTTGAGAATGATGTGAGCTCTGGAGGAACAAAGCGCAGCCATAGACTGAAGAAGTTTCTTACGATTTGCCAGCACTTATGAATCTAGTGAACCATAGGGGACCTTTGACCTTAAAAGATGAACAGGTGCCATCACTGTTGGGTTTGATTTAATCCCCCCAAAAAAGGCATCAATAACTGGGCAAAGAATGGAACCAGAACGATGCATGTAGAAAAAAAAATCAACCTGGGCTGATGGCGCCTGACTTATGACTTCATGGAAAATCATGGAAGATAAGTCACGAGGGTCTGGATACAAGTTGTAACGGATGGTTAGTTCAGGGCATTTTACAGGCTGGGTCAGGATACAACCCCCAGAAAATAGCATTGCCTACAGACACTAGATACCTGCCAGCCCAAAAAAAGGTGGCGCTAGATTCTCAACCATTGGCATCATGTCCATTCCTATTTGTCTTACAGGATTAGTCCTATAATTCCACCGCACGCGCCAAGACTTCAGACATGTCAGAAGTTGTTGCCATCATTTTTGAGGTTAGAGTTCACATTTCTTGCAGAACCAAAGGGCTCCATAAATCCGGGGAGCAGAGTCCTGAGCGGGAAGTCATCTACATGTCCTAATGTTTGATGCATTAAATGGGTGACCCCAATACTGAACAGGGCGTCCTTGGAGTAACCTGCTGTCATATCTGATCCTTCAGGATCAGCCATGACGTGTGGCAGCTGCGGCGGTGGCAGGTGTCCGTACATCAGTGTCGCAGTGAATGGCCGGACTGTTCCCTCTGGAGTAGACAGATGCAGGTCTCCTGATCCGCGGAGCCGTCCGCACACGACACGGACTGTCATTGAGGAGGTTTCTGCAGTTGCTTTGGATTAAATTCCACCAAAGAACGACAAATGCACGTATTATATGAGGGGAGGGGGCGCGGAAAGCCATGCCCCATGTACGACCAGACAGAAGGTGAGAGCCATCTATGGAGCTAATGACAAGGGGAATAACAATGAGGGTGCGGAGGCTGTAGACCCCCGAGCTCTGGAGAACGAGAGGGTTCCAAAAAATGGAGCAAAATACCATGTCCCAAAATGTGTTATTGGTGCTAAGTCTGGGCACACGTTAGTACATGGTGCAAAAAATGTATGCATCTTTTGGGAGAAAAAACACAGCGGCAAAAACGCACGTTTTTGCTGGATTTCTGGTGCAGATTTTTCCCCATTTATCAGTAGAGGGGAAATCTGCAGCAAAAACGCTGAAAGAATTGACATGCTGGAGATTTAAATCTGCAAGTCACAAATAAGCAACGTGTGCACGAGACTTCAGGATTCACTTTGCGGGGATCAGGAAACCCTTCAGGTTTTGTGACAAATCTGCACTGAAAAAACGCAACATGTGCACACAGCTTTAGGCTATGTTCACACGTTGCATTTTTGCTGCATTTTTTTCTGCAGGCAAAACCTGCTCTCTTGCCAGTAAAGAAGCTGTTTTTTTAAAAAAAGCAGGTTTTGCTGCATTTTTTGCAGTGTTTTTTTGCTACATTTTTTGTAGTGTTTTTTTTTGGTAAGTTTTTCAGGTACATTGGTCTTTTGTGCATGCTGATACAAGTTAGTGACTTGTTCTTGAGTTTTCTGCACTAAAGACGCAGCAAACCTGATACCTGCGTTTTTACACTTACTCATTGATTTCTATGGGTGAAAAAAACGCTGCAAAAACGCTGAAAGAAGGGACATGCTGCAGTTTTCCTATTCAGTCAAGAAAAAACCCCAATGTGTGTGGATGAGATTTCTGAAATCTCATAACTTTCGCTGGTACTGTAAAACGCAGCTTTTAATTTGCATTAAAAAAAAACTCAACGTGTGAAACATAGCCTTATAGTAAAGATTGGTTCAGGTCGGTGAAAGCTGACTCTGTAATGGAGGCCACAGGCCATTACTCAGATTTGCCCCCTTAGAAGGACACATTTGCTTATTTTATGGTCCCGTTCAGATTTTACACAGGGGGGTGAGAAGATTACAGTAACACTTCTGATTTTTATATATTTATTTTACTCACTTATATAGCGCCATTAATTACACAGCACTTTATAGACATCATCATCACTGTCCCCATTGGGACTCACAATCTACATTCCCTATCAGTCTTTGGAGTGTGGGAGGAAAGCGGAGAACCCGGAGGAAACCCACACAAACACGGGGAGAACATACAAACTCCTGGCAGATGTTGTCCTTGATTGGATTACAGTCATATTTTAGGGTTTTTCTTCTTACTAGTTCTCAATCTGGAGCCGTAGAAATATAGAAAGGAATCTACAAGAGCCATAAAAAGGGAACTTTACCCCAAAATGAGCAGGAGAAAGCTTCTAATATCCTTTGTGTTGCAATTTGTTTATATTTCACACCTTTCCCTGCTGTCACTGAACATCACATCAGTCATGTCCTGCCCACACAGCAGGGGGTAGTCACAATGTATGAGAGTATGGGATCACATGGAATCCAGTGATACAATGACTGATACATTGTGACGCATCATTATCGGTGGGGCAGGAAGCGCTATGTATATTTCTATTCCCTGACAGAAAACAGAAGTGTTGAAAATACTGATATACAGTATAAGAAGATTACAGTACTCGGGCTTTACTGAAAGGCTGTTTCCCATTTTCATAGATGGACATTGTTGGATACTTCTTGTAAATACAAGAACTTTTACAATTTTCTGCTTATTAAAATTTGCAGCCGTTCTTGAGATATTAACACTTTTTTCTACTGCTCGTTGCCCGTGAGACCGACCACCGCTGCTGTTTAGCTTCTATGCACAGCGCTGAAGCCGGCCAGGATTAGGAGGTGACAGCGCGCTCCAGCAATCCTGACAAAGCTTACAAGTGCATCAGAAAAGAGCTTGCAAGCACTGAGCATGTTGTCTTGTCTAGCAGCGGTGGTCGGTCTCCAAGACAACAAGCTGTAAACACAAGAAAAGTGTTAATATCTCAAGAACGCCTGCAAATTTTAATAAGGAGTAAATTGCAAATGTGCTTGTATTTACAAGAACTATCCGACATGAAGATGGGAATAACGCTTTAATGGTTTGATAGTGGTCACTCTTATTAGATTTGTTTTCTTTATATCTTTATAGCATAAAGAAGAGATGCAGCATATAATAATCCACAGGTAGACTAGGTCTATATAACGGCAGGAGCATGAATGAAGGATCAGACATAATGAAGCACAACATGCCCGATCCCTCGCACTTCCAAGATCTGGTATTGAGTCAGCGTACAGACCCCCTCTAAATGTCATAGGGCTCTTTTTTTTCCAGACAGAGATAACCCCCCATCCCTAGCGGCACCTGTTATTAGCAACAAAGCAATGGCCAAAATTATAGAGCACCTTTAATTGGTCCAAGTTATCCGAATGGCGACACTTTCATGTCGGTCACAGAACTTCAAAGCCAACTGATAACAGGCTTCTGTGCCGCACGGGGTGTATGATCCCAAACCACTTGAAGCCACATTTCCTATTATTGCAGGAACCGGCATCAATATAGTGGAGGGGGCATGGGGGCCTACGTCTTTGATTTGTGAGCTACATGCACTAAAGGGTTAATTACTGCCACCTCCAATGAAAATTGTAAGGTATTATTAAATGAGACAAAGAAAAGTGCCCTGGTCTCCACCTCCACCGTCCTGTGCGGTACCGATATTTGGCTTTTTCTGCGCACTCACAAGTGGACTTTATTCTACTGTTTCAATGTCTATGATCCTGCCCGGCGTATCCATCATAGGGATGATGGCCGGGTTATCGCCAAATGAGGGAGTGGAATTGCCTAGAGGTCATTCTTCATTTTCATAATCCGCTTTCATCCCATTGTTTGCCTGCACATTGTGCCATCTTATGCCATGGGCATCGCCAGGGTGCAAACAAAGCTGTTGTACTCAGACCCTGGCACCTGAGGCAGCCCAAAGGTGTCTTTGCCATGTAATAAAAAATACTACAGGTTTTGCTTTAGGGCCCAAGTTGTAGCAATAAAGTAAATCTCGAGTTTGGCGCCTGGATCAGGGATCCGTCTTCAGGACGTCCTGTAAGGGGCATGTCTGTATTACAATGCTAGCCCGTCACTCTGGGCCACTTCAGTGGGCAACTGCTATGTCTGACCCATTGAAAGTTTTACTAAAAAAAAAAAAAAAAAAAAAAGAATATATAACCTACGGCCACCAATCGCCAGCACAAAAGCAGACTTAAGAATAACCGTCTTTTTTTAATTTTTTTGTTATTTTCTTGTATACTAGCCATGAAAAATAAGAAACGTTGTAATATATCTTGTTAGAGAGATTTGCTTCTTTCCCCTCCTGGACTGATCATTCATTCTCAAACGGGTAAATTCTGTTTTCATTGAATGTAGATTTTCCCATTACTGATGCAACAGTTTGTGCTTATAAAGTTTTATGGAGAACTGTAACTGTTGTGTCATTAGAACTTGTCTGTGTCGGCCTCTAGCTCCTCCCCTCTCCATAGAACTCTATGGGCACAAACTATCCTCTATCATCTCAGGAATGGTAAATATCTGTCCTCACTGGACACAGATTTTATCCCTGGACTAGGAGTGGAAAATCAGTTCAGAAGTAGAAAGAAGTGGATTTATCTGATAAGATATATTACAAAGTTTCTTATTTTCACATGTACTATTGATTTATGAAATAAAAATGAAAAAGGTGATTTACTCTTTCAGCAACTTATGGGAGAACTTGGTACAACCCCTTTATTGATAGGATCAGGAATAATTCACCGATTGCTGAGGGTCGGACCCCAATGATCCCCAGAACGGGGCTTGTCTGGATGGAGCAGGGGACGAGCATATCCACCTCCAATCCATTCACTCTCGATGACACTGCTGGAGATCGGCGAGATCGACCCCTGCTCCATTCAGAGTCCTGTACTCGAGATTGCTGGTGGTCCCAGGGGTCGGACCCTAAGCATTTAGTATCTCATTCCCTATGGAAAGATCATGGTACAACACCATTAAATGAGCATTGTTATCAATTGTATATAAGAAATGCTCTCTTGATAATCTAGATGGATGCACATTTTACCTACATTTGTAACAGACTATTAAGTATCAAAATAATAAGTTATATTTACATAATATTTACACTTCGTTATCTTTGCGCTGACGTTACCCCGCCGTACAAGCCACAGTATGATGAGTCTGATTGTGCCTGACAAGCCGCAGCTCGCACATCCACGTCTCTCCAAAGCCAAGTTCTCACTTAAACTTTGGCTAACCCGACAGCCATCAAAAACAAAGGGCATCGCAATTAATCTCCATTGAACTTGGAAAAACTATGTGACTGTTTTACTCTCGTCCTTCCAAGGATCTGGGAATAAAACAGAATTCAGGTTTCTGGAGGATGAAGGAGGTGATCACTTCATCTCATACTTCCAATGCTTAGAAACAAGGATTTGGTAATCCACACTCACATCCCCTGCAGAACGATGGCTTCCACCTTTGCATTACACCAAATCATAGTGTCAAATCTACAGATAAGCGAGTACTACTATCTATATGTGTGGCCCATGGGTGCAGGGGGAGGTAACAGTGCCTGGGGCAAGGCAAGTATTTGTGTCCCTTAAAACAACAAACTTTAGTGCTCAACAAGTTCCTTCCACCAGTCCATTACTGAACTCCTTATCTCTCAAGCACATGTATTAAAAATTGAGGAAACTACTAATGTCATTATTCTGAGCTTTTTCATTTTGGTTGCTTCCTATGCATAGTACAGCAGTGGAGAAGACTTTTATGTGCTCTGCATAGGCAGTGACCCAGAGGAAAAAGCTTACTTCATTGTATGGAGCTGTTAATTATGGCTGCTGCCTATGCAGAGAACAGTAGTGGAGAAGAGTTTTATGCCCTTCTCATAGGCAGTGACCGAGATGAAAAAGCTTCCTCAATCAAATTGATTTTTTTTAATTATAATTGCTGCCTATGCAGAGCACAGTAGTGGAGAAGAGTTGTATGCACTCTGCATAGGCAGTGATGATTATGAAAAAGCTTACTTCATCGTATTGAGCTTTTTTACTTTGTTTGCTGCCTATGCAGACTGCAGCAGTGGAGAAGTGTTTACATGCTCTGCATAGGCAGCAACCACAATGAAAAAGCTCAATACGATGAAGTAAGATTTTTCAAGGTTTTTTTTATTTTGGTTTCTGCCTATGCAGAGCTCAGTAAAGGAAAATAGTTTTATGTGCTCTGCATAGGCAGTGACCAAGATGTGAAAAGCTTACTTTATTATATTGAGCTTTTTGATTTTGGTTGCTGCCTATGCAGAGCGCAGCGGCCAATGACAAACTCATCTCACCTGCTGCATGAGCAGTGCCGTGTGGGAACTAAATGTGATGCTTACAAGCATCTATCACAGTGTGGGTGGCGTGGGGAAGGGGAAAAAGTTTGTGCCCCCATAGACTGTGGCACCTGAGCCAATCACCTCCCCTTGCCCTTGTACCACTACACCACTGCAAGACTACAAAAAATGTTGCCACAAGTTTCTTGCTCAGTGATTTTTGGGTCTGTTGTGTAAAATAGGGAGCAGTGTAAGCACACGGCATAGTTCAGACAAGAAGGTTTTTTCCCCTAAAGTCCAAATGTCTATGAGAAAATAAAATGCAGCACAGAGCCGTCACTCTACCTAAAAGTGAATGGGCGCAAAAAATGGACGCCGTATTAACCCCATCAGTACGGGATCTGATTTTAATGGATCCATTGCAAAGGTTACACAGGAAGCCGCATTTGGGCTTTTATATATAGATATATTTTGTTTTAAATCGCGGCTACGGATATAGAAAACGGACATGAAAAAAATATGAACGAACGAAAACCACAGAGTATGTCGGAAAAAAAATCACCTATTTTGCATCCTATTATATAAAAACTATTCATCATCATCATTGAGACCTAACAATCTTTCCTGAGTTGTAAAAATCACATGGAACAGATCAATCGATGCAGTCAGGTCCTTGGTAAGTTTACGAGAGTAATAAAGACAGGATAATAAACCCCCATCATCCCGAACTTATTACAGCCATAGTGTGCATCTAATACAACAGCCCTGTCATTAGTACTGGGGGCTTTAATATAGGACATTCTTCAGAAAAGTCTTCACTTCGAAAAAATCTTAAAGGAGTTGTTCAAAATTAGAAAAACATGGCTGATTTCTTCTGGAAATAGCGCCACAGTTGTTCACAGGTTGGTTCTGGTATCACAATACAAAAGTTAATAGAGCCGAGCTGCAATACAGCGCACAACTCATGGAGACATCACATGTCGGCTGCTCAGGAGCGGAGACCACTCCGTACAGCCGGCGCCGGTCACTAATAGCAGTGATCAGAGCGAGATTGTTCTTGGACAGGGTCCTCTTCTTTCTATGTCCGCCCCTGCATTACACACCCTACAAATCTTACTGCAGGGTCATTGGTGGGATTCCTTACAAGACGTCTGGGCGGAGGTCGTTGTGACCAGATGCAGGCAGGGTCAGCAGATATCTATTTGATGTCCCATTTTCAAACATTTCCTCTTTCCCCATGAACCAGCAAACACGTGTTTTCTATACCTGATGCATTTTGGACTGTTTTAAAGGGATAAAAGCGGTTGCACGTTTCTCCCAGAACACATCGGTACGGACCTCTCTTGCGTCCTAGTGCACATCATTACGGTCAGCAAAATCCACTATGATACCAGGAGAACATCAGACATGGAGACCATCCACTATGAGACCAGGAGAACATCAGACATGGAGGCCATCCACTATGAGACCAGGAGAACATCAAACATGGAGGCCATCCACTATGAGACCAGGAGAACATCAGACATGGAGGCCATCCACTATGAGACCAGGAGAACATCAGACTTGGAGGCCATCCACTATGAGACCAGGAGAACATCCACTATGAGACCAGGATAACATCAGACATGGAGGCCATCCACTATGAGACCAGAAGAACATCAGACTTGGAGGCCATCCACTATGAGACCAGGAGAACATCAGACATGAAGGCCATCCACTATGAGACCAGGAGAACATCAGACATGGAGACCATCCACTATGAGACCAGGAGAACATCAGACATGGAGATCATCCACTATGAGACCAGGAGAACATCAGACATGGACGCCTTCCACTATGAGACCAGAAGAACATGAGACATGGAGGCCATAAGGGTTGTCAAAGAAAAGACGACCTCCCACTAGGCCCAAACATAAATGTGTATTACATGGGCTCCCATTCCTTTTATTGGGTGGCATGTAATACTATAATTCCACTGTAGTACCAGGCTATAACTCACAGACGATTGTCCAGACTGGATGCAACTGGAGCAAACTCTCAGCTGTGAGAAAGATTCAATCTGTACAGGTTTAGAATTCACGAAGATACTGAGAATGGCGAAGAGTTAAAAAACAACAACAAAGTTAGAAACTTGCAGAACTTTCCTTTATATAACGATTAAGCTTTCCTTGTTATTGGACATATTTGCCAGTTCTCCCACAGCCCATAAAGGGGAGACCTCCAGGGCGCCCAGAAAAATGTGCAGATCTCCTAGTAGTGGAATGTAATAAGGCTCAGACCCGGTGTACATTTAGGGGTCTGTGACCTTCAAAACGCACATTTAGGGTATGTGGTCAAAAAATTGGTGCAAATGACTACAAGCAGCATGCTTAGGGTATGGTCAAACGGTGCAGCGGCGGTGCGGTGTCAGTGCCAACAAAGCTCTTCTCCTCTGCGGCGGGGCAATATCTGAATGATTGTGAGACAAAATCAAGTGGCCATGAGCCATGGCGGAGGGCAGAGTTATGGCCGCACCGTCCAGCCCTGCCCTTACTTTATGTGCATAGAGTCTTCAGAGGAGGTTGTTTGAGCGAGTCAGATTCCAAAAATACCCCCCAAAAACCCTCACTTTAAAGCCTCTTAAAATTCACCTCTGTGAGAACTTCTGTCCTTACGTTCAGTCTTTTGAGCTTTCGGGTTCTGAGTAACCGCCTAGTGGGAGAAAACAAAGTGCCCGTCACTGCCGTCTCTTCTCCTGATGGAATCCGCTCCAAAATCCGCTTCAGGAAATGAAAAACTCCTCCCAAAACTCCACAAAGAGTTTCCTAAAGCTTTTTTTCCATGCACAATAGGCTGTTGGCCAATATTGGCGGTTCAATGCATGGGGGTCACACCCGATCCCTGGCAGCGTAGTGGTGCCAACCGAGAAGACTCCAGTATGATAAATGGCGCATAGTAGGTCGGGGAGAGGCGGATAAAGGTTTTGCATCACGCCTCTACCTTGCACTAAATAAAATCCTAATCTGAGCAGTCACATAATGCATCACGTTGAGTTTCTGCAGTCGCCGGATCCGATAACGGCCCTTCTCGGTACCTCGGAAGCTTAACGTCTCGTGCACCCCTTCAAAACAACAGTCACAGAGCAGAAGAAAGAGCCAATGTGTAGCCCAGAGCTGCAACTCGTGAGGACGGAAGAGGAGGAAGAGGGCGGAGGGTCAGAACTTCCTGCCGCCCAGACGCACGGATTTATGGCGCATTAATAGGGCCGTGTGTTGTGGGATCTGCTATCAGCCCTAACTTACTCCGAGGCTGATCCGCTCCTCTGCAGCCGCAGGTTACGAAGAGTCTGGAAAATAAAAAAGGCTTTGGGATTCTTGAAATATTCCTGCAGACGATGATGTATGTGACAGAGGGAAAGTTTTCTACTGGAAATGCCTTGTAAGGGCTCGATGGAGTAAGAGGGATACAGGGTCATAAATTATCCACACAGACAGTGTCATTATGGGGGCTGTATAAATAAAAATCCCATACCGTTAATTATACACTGCATATTAATGCATAGAGTGGAATTTATGGCATCGAATTTACAAGACAACTGGATAATAAGCAGATTGAGAGGAAACAACATCCATAGAGATGAGTGAATTTTAGCTCTGCGTATTCTTTCCATAAACAGGAAAATGGAAATATTTTCTAGGTTAATTATATAAAAAATACTGTGCTGGTTCTTGTTACAATATTTTTTATTTATTATAAAATTCTACTTGCCTGCAGTCACCACTAGGGGGAGCTCACTCCAATGGTGAATCTGTCTCCAATAAGCTCCTCCTAGTGGTGACTGCAGGTAAGCAGAATTTTATCTTTTTACCTCTAACAATCCAGGAGTGCTTTAAAATAAAAAGTGATCGCCAGCCTATATCAAGCGGTCTTATTATATTTATTAATATTTATTATATTAAAGACCACAGAAACTACAGAGGAGCTTATATGCAAGAAAATTTATTAGAATTGACCAAACAACAACAACAAAATATATATATATATATATGTACACTACAGTTCAAAAGTGTGGGGTCATTTAGAAATGTCTTTATTTTTGAAAGAAAAGCACATTTTTTTTCAATGAAGCTAACATTAAATGAATCAGAAATACACTCTATACATTGTTAATGCGGTAAATGACTATTCTAGCTGCAAACGTCTTGTTTTTATTGCAATATCTACATAGGTGTATAGAGGTCCATTTCCAACAACCACCACTCCAGTGTTTTAATGGTACATTGTGTTTGCTAACTGTGTAAGAAGGCTAATGAATGTTTAGAAAACCCTAGAAAACCCTTGCACAAGTATGTTAGCCCAGCTGAAAACGGTTTGCTGATTTGAGAAGTTATAAAATTGACTTTCCTTTGAGCTAGTTGAGAATCTGGAGCATTACATTTGTTTGTTCTATGAAACTCTCAAAATGGCCAGAAAAAGAGAACTTTCATGTGAAACTCGACAGTCTATTCTTGTTCTTAGAAATGAAGGCTATTCCATGCGAGAAATTGCCAAGAAACTGAAGATATCCTACAATGGTGTGTACTACTCCCTTCAGAGGAGAGCACAAACAGGCTCTAACCAGAGTAGAAAGAGAAGTGGGAGGCCTCGCTACACAACTGAGCAACAAGACAAGTACATTGGAGTCTCTAGTTTGAGAAATCGACGCCTCACAGCTCCTCAACTGGCAGCTTCATTAAATAGTACACGCAAAACGCCAGTGTCAACGTCTACAGTGAAGAGGTGACTCCGGGATGCTGGCCTTCAAGGCAAAGTGGCAAAGAAAAAGCCATATCTGAGACTGGCTAATAAAAGGAAAAGATTAATATGGGCAAAAGAACACAGGCATCGGACAGAGGAAGATTGGAAAAAAGTTTTATGGACAGACGAATCAAAGTTTGAGGTGTTTGGATCACACAGAAGAACATTTGTGAGACGCAGAACAACTGAAAAGATGCTGGAAGAGTGCCTGACACCATCTGTCAAGCATGGTGGAGGTAATGTGATGGTCTGGGGTTGCTTTGGTGCTGGTAAAGTGGGAGATTTGTACATGGTAAATGGGATTTTGAATAAGGAAGGCTATCACTCCATTTTGGAACGCCATGCCATACTCTGTGGACAGGGCTTGATTGGAGCCAATTGCACCCTGCAACAGGACAATGACCCAAAGCACACCTCCAAATTATGCATGAACTATATAGGGAAGAAACAGGCAGCTGGTGTTCTATCTGTACTGGAGTGGCCAGCGCAGTTATCAGATCTCAACCCCATTGAGCTGTTGTGGGAGCAGCTTGACCGTATGGTACGCCAAAAGTGCCCACCAAGCCAATCCAACTTGTGGAGGGGCTTCAGGAAGCATGGGGGGAAATGTCTCAAGATTACCTCAGCAAATTAACAGCTACAACGCCAAAGGTCTGCAATGCTGTAATTGCTGCAAAGGAGCATTCTGTGACCAAAGCAAAGTTTGAAGGAGAAGATTATTCTTTCTAATAAAAATCATTATTTCTAACCTTGTCAATGTCTGGAGTATATTTTCTATTCATTTTGCAACTCATTTTATAAATAAAAGTATGAGTTTTCATGGAAAACACAAAATTGTCTGGGTGACCCCAAACTTTTGAACGGTAATGTATGCATGTATATGTAATTATATATATATATATATATATATAATTACAGTCGTGCTCAAAAGTTTACATACCCCAGTAGAATTTTTGCTTTCTTGACCTTGTTTCAGAGAATATGAATGATAACAAATAAACTTTTTGTCCACTCATGGTTATTGGTTGGGTGAAGCCATTTATTGTCACACTACTGTGTTTTCTCTTTTTAAATCGTAATGACAACCAAAAACATCCAAATGACCCTGATCAAAAGTTCACATACCCTGGTAATTTTGGCCTGATAACACGCACAGAATTTGACACAAATGGGTTTGAATGGCTACTAAAGGTAACATCCTCACCTGTGACCTGTTTGCTTGTAATCAGTGTGTGTGCATAAAAGCCGAGTGAGTTTCTGGGATCCAGACAGACTCTTGCACCTTTCATCCAGCCACTGACGTTTCTGGATTGTGAGTCATAAGGAAAGTAAAAGAATTGTCAACGGATCTATGGGAAAAGGTAGTTGAACTGTATAACACAGGAAAGAGATACAAAAAGATATCCAAGGAATTGATAATGCCAGTCAGCAGCGTTTAAACTGTGATTAACAAATGCAAAATCAGGGGCTCTGTAAAAACCAAACCACAGTCAGGTAGATCAACAAAAATTTCGGCCACAACTGCCAGGAAAATTGTTCGGGATGCAAAGAAAAACCCACAAATAACATCAGCTGAAATTCAGGACTCTCTGAAAACTAGCGGTGTGGCTGTTTCAAGATGCACAATAAGGAGGCACTTGAAGAAAAATGGGCTGCATGGTTGAGTCACCAGAAGAAAGCCAAATGCCACAAAGTATCTCATCTACAATACGTCAAACAGCACAGAGACAAGCCTCAAAACTTCTGGTACAAGGTGATTTGGAGTGATGAGACCAAAATTGAACTTTTTGGCCACAACCATAAATGTTACATTTGGAGAGAGGTCAACACGACCTATGATGAAAGGAACACCATTCCTACAGTAAAGCATGGAGTTGGATCGCTGATGTTTTGGGGATGTGTGAGCTACAAAGGCACAGGAAACTTGGTAAAAGTTGAAGGAAAGATGAATGCAGCACATTATCAGCAAATACTGGAGGCAAATTTGCACTCATCATCCCGGAAGCTGCGCATGGGACATTATTGGACGTTCCAACATGACAACGATCCAAAATACAAGGCCAAGTCGACCTGTCATTGGCTACAGCAAAACAAAGTGAAGGTTCTGGAGTGGCCATCTCAGTCTCCTGACCTCAATATCATTGAGACACTGGGGAGATCTCAAGCGCGCAGTTCATGCTAGACAGCCCAGGAATTTACAGGAACTGGAGGCTTTTTGCCAAGAAGAATGGGCAGCTTTACCATCTGAGAAAATAAAGAACCTCATCCACAACTACCACAAAAGACTTCAAGCTGTCATTGATGTTAGAGGGGGCAATAGACGGTATTAAGAACTGGGGTGCGTGAACTTTTGATCAGGGTCATTTAGATGTTTTTTGGTTGTTGTTAAGATTTAAAAAGAGAAAACACAATAGTTTGACAATAAATGGCTTCACCCAACCAATAACCATGAGTGGAGACAAAGTGTTTTTGTTATCATTCATATTCTCTGAAGCAAGGCCAAGAAAGGGAAAATTCTGCCGGGGTATGTTTTTTTGAGCACAACTGTAATATATAAAAAGTTCCTAACTACAATATTTGCCACAGTCAGCAGTGGGATTACACCAAATCTCCGTTTATAGCTGTCTACAGTGCACCGACTATTCGCTTTTCTTATGGTTCCAGGTTCAGATCACACCGTCCATAGATCTCCAGACTGAAAGTCCAACATGAAGGAGACCATCCCTCGCTTTACTTTATTTTTACATATTGAATGTAACTAATAGGGGGACCCACAAACTGGGGTCAAGTGCCCATTAGGTCTCCGTCAGCGAGTGGCTCTCTATCTAGTAAGTGACTGTTTATTCCGGACAGAGTGGTGTATTCAATATGATGGAGGCGTTCTGTATCATGGAGAGTATTTTCATACCATAGCAGAAAAAAAAGAAAAAACTAGGAAAATAAACAAGAGAAAGTAAATAAACAAAATAAACAGGGGAACAAAGTAAATAATAAAAAGTAAACAAATAAAGAAAAAGATAAATCTTCTTTATTTTTTTAAATTTACAACGGGGGGGGAGGGGGAAGTAATAAAAAAAAAGTAAATAATAAAAAAGAAAACAAATAAAGAAAGAAAAAAAAAATGAAGATATAAAATGGGAATAAGTAAATAATAAAAAAGTAAACAAAACCAGAAAACGATAAGCTAAAAAAATAAGATATAAAACAGGAGGAAAGTAAATAATATAAAAACAAATAATAAAAAAGTAAATAAAGAAAGAAAAAGTTAAATAAAAAAAAGGTAAAAAGTAAACAATAAAAAAGTCATAAAAAAGCAGATATTAAAAATGTAAACAAAGAAAAAAGATAAAGTAAAAAAAAAAAAAAAAAAGGATATATAAATAAAATAGATAATAATACAAAACAGAAGTTCAGTGACAGACGCAATGGCTGTGTATGGAGGACAGTAAAGCTGGGGGGGGGGCTAGGACCAGAGATCACAGTGACTTGTTTCTTATTCATCTCAAGACTTAAAAAAATGAAAATGAAAGACTGAGAAGACGGAAGCCGCAGGAACAATGGGGGTCAGATTATGAGACAGGCTGAAAGTATGCATCAACAAAAGCGCTGGACACTTCCTAATTACAGAGCAGAAAACATGCGGAGTAGGAATAATTCCAGCGGGGAAGGGACTTTTCCAGCTCCCTGGGAGGAGCAGGAATATTTAGCAACAGAAATGTCATTTGTTAACGTCTTCAGCGTAAAATAAGAATAAATAGTGAATCTGTACATTACTGGAAACCACAAATATAAAAACTATATAAAGGGAGTGTAGCCTTTTGCAAAATTCTTTTGCATTTCTCCAAATCACCAAAAACTAGCAAGTAACTTTGCAAAAGTTTTGATAAAAAAAAAAACAACTTATTGTGTATGCAGCTGTTCTGCAGACCTATGTGCTGCCATGGTTACACATTAGTTTCGTCTGCTGCTCTATATGACACTTTCCTCTGCCTATGGGAGACATCATATTAGCATTCAGTGTAACTGGTTCCAATGTGTATCAGCTTTGATTGTGAATACGCGGCACCATATATATCGTATAACAATCGGGAAGAAATAATGATGTAATGAATAGTAATATGCATTATTTTTCCAGGTGTGGAATCGGATGTGAGCGCTTTGTGTTTTGGAGAATTAGTGCAGATGTGGGAAGATTTGCTGAGCACTCGCTGGGCATGAGGCGATACTGCCACCTTGTGGTCAGTGTATGTATAGGACAATACATTCTATAGTCCTAGTAGGCGGAGGCACAAAAGTTGTGAAAACATCTGTTCAGCTTTGGATATTCTTACACATCACAATGATGCTTGTTAGTAAGAGATGGAGCAATGCCTGAACTAAAGGAGTTCATTGACTTTAAATATATAAACTTAAAGAGGTTGTTCCCTCCACAGTACTGAGTGAGGAGGAGCTGCTCTGGGGTCCAGGAGAGAAGTATTGGTTATTATATTAACTTTTAAAGTGGTGGAGAACCCAATTAAATGGCTTTTACCACAATTTGGAAATAGCTAGAACCAACAGGCAGGGCGCTTCCTGATACAAAATGTCTATACAACTAAGAAACAGCAGATACCATAGAGCAATAACGGGGAAATGTGAAATAGGCACAATTACGTCTGTCTCATTCGACAGGCATTAGGATGCGTTGGCACTTTTGATGCGGCTAATAAAGGGGAACACATTTTCCTTATTACACTCGTGTGTGCATTTATGTTTTACATATTTTTTTGGAAGAAATGTGCAAATAAAATGTGAACTGATAGGATTAATGGCTTCTCCTGGCAGTCCTTGTATTTTTTAGGAGTTTTCAATGAATCACATCTCAACTCTATTGAATTGGATGCAGCATACAACCCATAGGCAGGTATCCTGACTCCCAACCGGCCCGGATCCAACAGGACTGTCCCAGATTTGGGGAACTATCCTGGGAAGTCGGCGGAATGTCCAGAGTTACTGTATCAGTAGTGAGAAAATGCAGATCAATATACATTGTAATAAAAATGGAGAAATGTTGACCGTTTCCATGTAGCAAAATGTATATTCATTGTAAAGAGCGAATGATTAGACCAGAAAGAAGAAAACACAAGAAAATTATGAGATACTGAAATGCAAAGAATAATACAGTGTATCCCAGGCTTTGTGTCTTGGAGAAGAATATGAATAACTCGGGGCACTCCACAAAATTATTCTTTATAAATGACCAAACACTTAAAAAAAAGAGACTTTTTGCAAAGTTTTCAAACCAGAAACTGAGCAGAACCTCAAACTTTTTGAGGAGTTTTGAGTTTTAAAGGAGAAAGTGGAGAGTTTCCGCTCCAAAATTTCCTGGAAAAACTCCCATGTGCACATAGCAAACCTGACGGTTATTTGCCGCAGAATTGCACTTGACTCACGGACACATTGCTGGATCCCCCTGCTTTGTGGAGATCATTATCGCCTCCTCCAGGAATACTCCTGCAACAACAAATGAGACGCGTCTTTAGCAGCTGAATTGTCTGAGTTCTGCAAGAACATTTCGCAGAAGATAAAATGGCTAAAGCGAAAACGACAATGCCCCCAGAATATATGTATGTGCACACTGAGTCTGTTTGCTGAGTTTTTGGAGCAGAAACTTCAAATTTTTCAAGAGTTTTGAGTTTTTGATGACGGTTTGTAAAGTTCCTGCCCCAAAGAATGAACACAACCTATTGGCATGTTCACATTGAGCTTTCTGATAAAAAAAAAAAAGTTTTTGTAAGGTTTAGTATTTGCAGCAGATTTTTCTGCTACAAATACTGGAGTATTGACAGGAAAGTACGTGTGTTTTTGTCGTGTTTTTGCTTGCATTTTTTTAGCCATTCATTTAAATTGGTGAAAAACGCTGCAATATCGGTGAAAGGGTCGGTGCACATGTTGGAAAATTTCTGCACCAAAAATGTCCCCTGTTAAATATAACATTAAGGTACTGTGCCCCCTTGGAATAAAACAAGACCCAGATGGTCCCACGAGACCCCATCTCCGGGGCTCCTCCGGCTGCACAATAACATCATGGCACATCTTCTTAGAGAAGACATGAGGATGTGTGGCAGGGAGACGATCATGGCTTCTCGCAGGGAGACGATCATGGCTTCCCGCAGTGCCGCTGGTTATATTTAATTGCATTTGGGTCCTTAAAACATGGATATATCTGTGGCGCTGCAAGGAGCCATGAACGGCTGACTGCTCACACCCTGTGCTGTATGTACAGTCTCGGACTGGGGTGCCAAGCGCCCAGCCAGTGACCAGCAAAATGCAATATTACCTGCCTCTTGTTCACAAATGTTCCAGTGCTTCTACATAAAAACTTGGTAGTTTGTTAAATGAACAATGAGATTCTATCCTGGCTCTTGTAGGAGGCTGAGGGTCCACCAGGGAATTTACCTGTCCTCCGGTGGGCCAGTCCGATCCTGTACACGTACCTTTTACTTTTTTCTAATCAGTGCCACAATTTTTGACTAAAGTGTCACAGTTGTTCTAAAACATCTGCTGAAATATTTTGTAACTTTTTACATATTTTTTTAACCAATTACCATGACTATAAGGGACTGTCATTATTTCCCGACACACAATCTAATTTTTATGTAAACAGAATCCAATTAAATAGAATCATTAACCCCCCAAAATAAACAAAAGATATGAATACAAATGTGTTTCCGGCTGGTAAAACAGAAATGTGGGAAACTATTGCAACAAAGTACACAAATAATTACAAGGAAATTCACAGGAACGGCTGAAAGGACACATAGCAAACACTGACTACAAATACCTGATATCCAATGAATGAGACAAAAAAAAACAAGAAAGAGGCTACGAAGCATCCACTGATAACATTATGATATATAGTGAGGACTAATGAAGGGAGAAAAGGGAGATTGTGAGCTCTCTATGGTTTAAGGGGTTGTCCACTTTTTGAATCAATATTTTTTACTTAAATGTATGTATTTGAGACTAAGAAACAATTTTTTGATTGGGTTTCATTAAAAGTTTGTCTGTTGCTGGATGCAAAATGAGTTATCTGAGAATCCATCAGTGAGCTTGTTCGGACTCTGTTATCTGTTTGTTTTTCTGAGCTCCTTCCAGCTACTTTATGACCACACCAAAGTTGAATGGCTTTTACAGACATCAACTTTGATGTGGTCTGTGGTCATAAATCAGCTGAGAGGAGTTCAGAAAAAGACAGATAACAGAATTAGAAACTCTCCCATCTGACCATCAAAATGAGCTCACTGATTGATTTTCAGGAAACTCATTCTGCAGCCAACAATAGACAGTGAAACATAGAGGCTGTAGAAGGCAGACAGTGCAAAATGTTTAATGAAACCCAATTGAAAGAATAATTTTTAGCCCCAAATACATGAGTAGAAATGTAATAAAAAAATATATATATATCCCCAATAGCAGAAAACCCCTTTAATTAAATTCATGTATTTGGGACTGAAAATCAAATACATTTAAAAGTCGTCCGGGGACCAAATGGCTCCAGTATCTAGTCCAAGAGGTAGCTCCCTGGCGGCTTCTCTCCGCCCCTCTGACCCTTGAGTGACATCTGTGTTTCGTGGTCCAATTAGTAGCATGGACTGAACTCCACATCCTCATATACGGCTATTGGTTTGTTCAGTCCTGAACCCGTGGCCGCTCCATGCATCGCGGTCCGAAACAAGGATGAGTGAAACCGGCCGAAGAGCTGTATAATTCTGATTGCAGTGAGCTCCCCCTAGTGGCAGCTGCAAGGAACCATCATTTTAATTTTAAATCTCATAGGTAGAGGACTTGGAGCTCTGTGTCAGAAAATGGACCTCTGATCCCAGAATAAACATTTCTGTTTTTTTAACCTGGTGGACGTGTAAAAGTTTACTATTTGTTGCACAATTTGTAGAATATGTCAGCTGTCTTCCTGCGTCCCGCTCGGGTCTGGTTTCCCTGCGGTGTCAGTGCACTGTGTGTGATAGTAGAGTTCATTCCCCTCTTCCCTCTAGATAGCTTCCTATTAACTTTTATCTCTTGATGAGCTGAGAAGAGAATTGTCGCTGCATAATAGGTTCTGTGTATGAACATAAAACTCTCCGTATACTTATACGGTCATTATATATTGACCCAGTTAATTGAACGACTAGCATGTAATACGGCCAATACTGCAGGGGAAATTTAGGACGTAATTTTATGATGATACAGTTCTCACATTGGCCACTAGATGTCAGTTTCACTTCATCTTGCTTTACAACCTGCTGTGAAACTATTATCATTTGCCATCCGGTGTGAGAGCACCAAAGTACTGCCCGAGCCAAGATAAGCTGCTTTCACAAAAAAATACAAAGAAGATCGTAGCTTAAACAGAATAAGTGTGAAGCCAGAAGCATTGGTGATACCAAAAGTTTCATATATTGTGAAACAGGGGACAGGTTATTTTACAAGCATTGAAAAACAAAGAAAGCTGTACTGAGCTACACATATACTGCGTGTGCGGGGAGAAATGGACGTGATCGAAGGGGTTAACCTGCGGCTCCTCTCCAGCAGACACAAAGGATTGAAAACCGGCAGCTGCGTCTCCCTCCTCCCAATATCTCAAAATAGGGAATTACAGACACCGTCACCTGTAATATAGTAACACCGTCACCGGTAATATAGTAACACCGTCACCTGTAATATAGTAACACCGTCACCTGTAATATAGTAACACCGTCACCTGTAATATAGTAACACCGTCACCGGTAATATAGTAACACCGTCACCTGTAATATAGTAACACCGTCACCGGAAATATAGTAACACCGTCACCTGTAATATAGTAACACCGTCACCTGTAATATACTAACACCGTCACCGGAAATATACTAACACCGTCACCGGAAATATACTAACACCGTCACCGGAAATATATTAATACCGTCACCTGTAATATAGTAACACCGTCACCTGTAATATAGCAACACGGTCACCGGAAATATAGTAACACCGTCACCGGAAATATAGTAACACCGTCACCGGAAATATAGTAACACCGTCACCGGAAATATAGTAACACCGTCACCTGTAATATAGCAACACCGTCACCGGAAATATAATAACACCGTCACCGGAAATATACTAACACTGTCACCTGTAATATAGTAACACCGTCACCTGTAATATAGTAACACCGTCACCTGTAATAAAGCAACACCGTCACCTGTAATAAAGCAACACCGTCACCGGGAATATAGTAACACCGTCACCGGAAATATAGTAACACCGTCACCTGTAATATAGTAACACCGTCACCTGTAATATAGTAACACCGTCACCGGAAATATAGTAACACCATCACCGGAAATATAGTAACACCGTCACCGGAAATATAGTAACACCGTCACCGGTAATATAGTAACACCGTCACCGGTAATATAATAACACAGTCACCTGTAATATAGCAACACCGTCACCGGTAATATAGTAACACCGTCACCGGTAATATAGTAACACCGTCACCGGAAATATACCAACACCGTCATCGGAAATATAGTAACACCGTCACCGGTAATACAGTAACACCGTCAACGGTAATATAATAACACCGTCACCGGTAATATAGTAACACCGTCACCGGTAATATAATAACACCTTCACCGGTAATATAATAACACCGTCACCGGCAATATAATAACACCGTCACCGGTAATATAGTAACACCGTCACCGGTAATATAATAACACCGTCACCCGTAATATAGTAACACAGTCACCCGTAATATAGTAACACAGTCACCGGTAATACAGTAAAACCGTCACCGGTAATATACTAACACCGTCACCGGAAATATAATAACACAGTCACCTGTAATATAGTAACACCGTCACCGGTAATATAGTAACACCGTCACCGGTAATATAGTAACACCGTCACCGGAAATATACTAACACCGTCATCGGAAATATAGTAACACCGTCACCGGTAATACAGTAACACCGTCACCGGTAATACAATAACACCGTCACCGGTAATACAGTAACACCGTCACCGGTAATATAATAACACCTTCATCTGTAATATAGTAACACCATCACCGGAAATATAGTAACACCGTCACCGGAAATATAGTAACACCGTCACCGGAAATATAGTAACACCGTCACCGGAAATATAGTAACACCGTCACCGGTAATATAATAACACAGTCACCTGTAATATAGCAACACCGTCACCGGTAATATAGCAACAACGTCACCGGTAATATAGTAACACCGTCACCGGTAATATAGTAACACCGTCACCGGTAATATAGTAACACCGTCACCGGAAATATACTAACACCATCATCGGAAATATAGTAACACCGTCACCGGTAATACAGTAACACCGTCAACGGTAATATAGTAACACCGTCACCTGTAATATAGTAACACCGTCACCTGTAATAAAGCAACACCGTCACCTGTAATAAAGTAACACCGTCACCGGAAATATAGTAACACCGTCACCGGAAATATAGTAACACCGTCACCGGAAATATAGTAACACCGTCACCGGAAATATAGTAACACCGTCACCGGTAATATAACACAGTCACCTGTAATATAGCAACACCGTCACCGGTAATATAGTAACACCGTCACCGGTAATATAGTAACACCGTCACCGGAAATATACTAACACCGTCATCGGAAATATAGTAACACCGTCACCGGTAATACAGTAACACCGTCAATGGTAATATAATAACACCGTCACCGGTAATATAATAACACCTTCACCGGTAATATAATAACACCTTCACCGGTAATATAATAACACCGTCACCGGCAATATAATAACACCGTCACTGGTAATATAGTAACACCGTCACCGGTAATATAATAACACCGTCACCCGTAATATAGTAACACAGTCACCCGTAATATAGTAACACAGTCACCGGTAATACAGTAAAACGTCACCGGTAATATACTAACACCGTCACCGGAAATATAGTAACACCGTCACCGGAAATATAGTAACACCGTCACCGGAAATATAGTAACATCGTCACCGGAAATATAGTAACACCGTCACCGGTAATATAGCAACACCGTCACCGGAAATATACTAACACCGTCACCTGTAATATAGTAACACAGTCACCTGTAATATAGTAACACAGTCACCGGTAATATAGTAACACCGTCACCGGAAATATACTAACACCGTCACCGGAAATATACTAACACCGTCATCGGAAATATAGTAACACCGTCACCGGTAATACAGTAACACCGTCACCGGTAATACAATAACACCGTCACCGGTAATATAGTAACACCGTCACCGGTAATATAATAACACCTTCACCTGTAATATAGTAACACCGTCACCGGAAATATAGTAACACCGTCACCGGAAATATAGTAACACCGTCACCGAAAATATAGTAACACCGTCACCGAAAATATAGTAACACCGTCACCGGTAATATAATAACACCGTCACCTGTAATATAGTAACACCGTCACCGGAAATATAGCAACACCGTCACTGGAAATATACTAACACCGTCATCGGAAATATAGTAACACCGTCACCGGTAATACAGTAACACCGTCAACGGTAATATAATAACACCGTCACCGGTAATATAGTAACACCGTCACCGGTAATATAATAACACCTTCACCGGTAATATAGTAACACCGTCACCGGTAATATAGTAACACCGTCACCCGTAATATAGTAACACAGTCACCGGTAATACAGTAAAACCGTCACCGGTAATATACTAACACCGTCACCGGAAATATAGTAACACCGTCACCGGTAATATAATAACACAGTCACCTGTAATATAGCAACACCGTCACCGGAAATATAGTAACACCGTCACCGGAAATATAGTAACATCGTCACCGGAAATATAGTAACACCGTCACCGGTAATATAGCAACACCGTCACCGGTAATATAATAACACCGTCACCGGAAATATACTAACACCGTCACCTGTAATATAGTAACACCGTCACCTGTAATATAGCAACACCGTCACCGGGAATATAGTAACACCGTCACCGGGAATATAGTAACACCGTCAACGGAAATATAGTAAAACCGTCACCGGTAATATAGTAACACAGTCACCGGTAATATAGCAACACCGTCACCGGTAATATAATAACACCGTCACCGGTAATATAGTAACACAGTCACCGGTAATATAGTAACACAGTCACCGGTAATATAGTAAAATCGTCACCGGTAATATAGTAACACCATTACCGGTAATATAGTAACACCGTCACCGGGAATATAGTAACACCGTCACCGGGAATACAGTAACACCGTCACCGGAAATATAGTAACACCGTCACCGGTAATACAGTAAAACCGTCACCGGTAATATAGTAACACCGTCACCGGTAATATAGTAACACCGTCACCGGGAATATAGTAACACCGTCACCGGTAATACAGTAACACCGTCACCTTTAATATAATAAAACCGTCACCGGTAATATAGCAACACGGTCACCGGTAATACAGTAACACCATCACCGGTAATATAGTAACACCGTCACATGTAATATAATAAAACCGTCACAGGTAATATAGTAATACCATCACCCGTAATATAGTAACACCGTCACCTGTAATACAGTAACAACGTCACCGGTAATGCAGTAACACCGTCACCGGTAATATAGTAAAACCGTCACCGGTAATATAGTAACACCGTCACCGGTAATATAGTAACACCGTCACCGAGAATATAGCAACACGGTCACCGGAAATACAGAAACACCATCACCTGTAATATAATAACACCGTCACCGGTAATATAGCAACACCGTCACCGGTAATATAGCAACACCGTCACCGGTAATATAGCAACACCGTCACCGGTAATATAGTAACACCGTCACCGGGAATATAGCAACACGGTCACCGGAAATACAGAAACACCATCACCTGTAATATAATAACACCGTCACCGGTAATATAGCAACACCGTCACCGGTAATATAGCAACACCGTCACCGGTAATATAGCAACACCGTCACCGGTAATATAGCAACACCGTCACCGGTAATATAGCAACACTGTCACCGGTAATATAGCAACACTGTCACCGGTAATATAGCAACACCGTCACCGGGAATATAGTAACACCGTCACCGGTAATATAATAACACCGTCACCGGTAATATAGCAACACCGTCACCGGTAATATAGTAACACAGTCACCGGTAATACAGTAACACCGTCACCTGTAATATAGCAACACCGTCACCGGTAATATAATAACACCGTCACCGGTAATATAGTAACACCGTCACCGGTAATATAATAACACCGTCACCGGTAATACAGTAGCACCGTCACCTGTAATACAGCAACACCGTCACCAGTAATATAATGACACCGTCACCGGTAATATAGTAAAACCGTCACCGGTAATATAGTAACACCGTCACCGGTAATATAGTAACACCGTCACCGGTAATATAGTAAAACCGTCACCGGTAATATAGTAACACCGTCACCGGTAATATAGTAACACCGTCACCGAGAATATAGTAACACAGTCACCGGGAATATAGTAACACCGTCACCGGTAATACAGTAACACCGTCACCGGGAATATAGTAACACAGTCACCGGGAATATAGTAACACCGTCACCGGTAATACAGTAACACCGTCACCTTTAATATAATAAAACCGTCACCGGTAATATAGCAACACGGTCACCGGAAATACAGTAACACCATCACCTGTAATATAATAACACCGTCACCGGTAATATAGTAACACCGTCACCGGTAATATAGTAACACTGGTAACAAAGTAACACCGGCACTGGCAATATAGTAACACCGGTAATATAATAACACCGTCACCTGTAATATAGTAACACCGTCACCGGTAATATAGTAACACCGTCACCGGTAATATAGTAACACTGGTAACATAGTAACACCGGCACTGGCAATATAGTAACACCGGTAATATAATAACACTGTCACCGGTGATATAGTAACACCGTCACCGGTAATATAGTAACACCGTCACCGGTAATATAGTAACACCGTCACCGGTAATATAGTAAAACCGTCACCGGTAATATAGTAACACCGTCACCGGTAATATAGTAACACCGTCACCGGGAATACAGTAACACCGTCACCGGGAATACAGTAAAACCGTCACCGGTAATATAGTAACACCGTCACCGGTAATATAGTAACACCGTCACCGGGAATATAGTAACACCGTCACCGGTAATATAATAACACCGTCACCGGTAATATAATAACACCGTCACCGGTAATATAGTAACACCGTCACCGGTAATAAAGTAACACCGTCACCGGTAATATAGTAACACCGTCACCGGTAATATAGTAACACCGTCACCGGGAATACAGCAACACCGTCACCGGTAATATAATAAAACCGTCACCGGTAATATAGCAACACGGTCACCGGAAATACAGTAACACCATCACCTGTAATATAATAACACCGTCACCGGTAATATAGCAACACCGTCACCGGTAATATAGTAACACTGGTAACATAGTAACACCGGCACTGGCAATATAGTAACACCGGCACTGGCAATATAGTAACACCGGTAATATAATAACACCGTCACCTGTAATATAGTAACACCGTCACTGGTAATATAGCAACACCGTCACCGGTAATACAGTAACACCATCACCGGTAATATAGTAACACCGTCACATGTAATATAATAAAACCGTCACAGGTAATATAGTAATACCATCACCCGTAATATAGTAACACCGTCACCTGTAATACAGTAACAACGTCACCGGTAATGCAGTAACACCGTCACCAGTAATATAGTAACATCGTCACCGGTAATGCAGTAACACCGTCACCTGTAATACAGTAACACCGTCACCACTAATATAGTAACACCGTCACCACTAATATAGTAACACCGGGAATAGAGTAACACCGTCATCTGTAATATAGTAATACCGTAACCCGTAATATAGTAACACAGTCACCGGTAATAAAGTCACACCGTCACTGGTAATATAGTAACACCGGCATCGGTAATATGAATATGGTCACACCGTCACCTGTAATATGCAGTTGGATGTAAAAGTTTGGGCACTCCTGGTCAAAATTACTGTTATTGTGAACACTTAAGCAAGTTGAAAATGAAATAATCTCTAAAAGGCCAAAAGTTACAGATGACCCATTTCATTTGTATTTTACGCACAGATATATATTTATATTTTCATCTTTTACATTTTAAAAATTACAAAAAGGAAAATGGGCCGATGCAAAAGTTTGGGCACCCTGCATGTTAGTACCAAGTAGCGTCCCCTTTTGAAAGTATCACAGCTTTTAAAACACTTTTTCTATTTTCAATGATGTTCAGATCAGGGGACTGTGAGGGCCATTGTAAAACCTTCAGCTTGCACCTTTTGAGATAGTCTAATGTGAATTCTGATGTGTGTTTAGGATCATTATCGGTCACTGGTGTGTCAGAGGTGACAGACAGTCGCCATGCAGTTGGTTGCAGAAGATCTCTACGTTTGGCATTACAGACATCTTCTTAGAGGCTGGCTGTCTCTGGGACCCAGCGGCTACCTCCCTCTGGTTAATTAGCTCCCTGGCCTGGGTGTATAAATACCTGGTGTGTCTGAGAGGGAGGTGCCGGTGATATTCATTACTACTTGTGAGGCTTTAGCAAGAGTTGTACTTCGTCCTCTCTGGAGCTTGAGGCCGTGTGCGCATTTGTCTGCAGTCGTCTAAAGCTAAGCATTCCCCCACTGTTTGTCTACCCTTTTTGTCTATAGAGTCTAGTGGAGATCGACCAGTGCTCATCTCCTCCCTTCCCTAGCCTTAGCCATATGCCAGGGAAAGTCAGGGCGAGGAACGTGTGCGGTAATGAGGAGCAACGTGTTGGTATTGGTATTGTGATCTCTCTATTGCAGTAAGATCCTCAGTCGTTGGCGTTTTCGTTACCGCAGGACTTGGTTTGTCTCCAGTCTGTGGAGGGGTTTTTTGGGGCTCTGGCCCTCATCTATGAAGTCCCTGACCGAGTCGCCTTGGCTGAGTCTAGGCTACGTTGCCTTCAGCAGTGGAATCGGTCAGTGGAGACGTACAGTTCTGAATTCCATAGATGGGCAATGGATTCTAAATGGAATGACTCAGCCCTTAGAAGTCAATTTTGTGAGGGGCTTACTGAAAGGTTGAAAGATGCCTTGGCAGTATATGAAACCCCTCAGTCCTTGGAGGCTGCCATGTCTTTGGCCATACGTCTTGATAGACACCCTTCGGAATAGACGGGTGAGACCACCTTCTCCAGGGCCTTCTTGTCGGGGTTGTATAACTCTGCCAGGGGAGCGGTCTGGGGTTGAGCCAGTACTGTGGGATGTGGAGGAGCCCATGCAGTTAGGGGGTGTATCTACATCGTACATCTCCCCGGAGATTCACAAGAAAAAAGGCGTATGTTTTTTTTGTGGGAAAAAGGGACATTTTGTTGGGACCTGTCTTTCAATTCCTAAACAAAAGGAGACTCGATTAACTCTTGGTAGTCTGGAGTTGGATAAGCAAGAGGTGCATTTGTGGCCAAACTGCAGTTCCCGCTTTGTCCTGACAGCAGAGGAGACAAGAGAGGAGAGAGCAAAAACGAGAACATTTCTGCGTTCGTTGACAGTTGAGCCTGAGTCAGCATGGTTGATGCTGAGTTTGTGAAAACTCATGGTCTTGCTTGCTGTACTTTAGATAAACCTATTTCCATTTTCGCCATCGATTCGGCGCCACTTGCACAGAAAGCATTTACTCAGATTGTACATAATGTAAAACTGAGGGAGGGGTCATTTCATTGTGAAATAATTCCTTGCTACGTCCTGGACAATCTTCCCACTCCAATTGTCTTGGGTCTTCAGTGGGTTGTTAAACATAATCCGTTGGTGGATTGGCAAAACGGGGATTATTGAATGGGGAGATTACTGCCATGAGAACTGTTTAGATATTCCCCTTGCTACTGTCTCTACGGAAATATTACCTGCATTTCTGTCTGGTTTCGAGGACGTTTTTTCTGAGAAGGGGTGTCAGGATTTGCCTCCTCATCGTGCTTATGACTGCTATATTAACCTGACCCCTGGAGCTAAACTACCGAAGTCCAGACTGTATAATCTTTCCGGCCCTGAGAGACAAGCCATGAAGGATTTCATTGCGGAAAATCAGGAGAAGGGACATATCAGACCCTCATCTTTGCCCGTGGCGGCAGGGTTCTTCTTTGTGAAGACAAAAGATGGCGGTCTACGTCCCTGTTTAGATTTCCAGGAATTAAATCAAATTACCATCAGAGATCCATACCCTCTTCCTCTGATTCCTGATTTGTTCAGCCAGGTTGTAGGAGCTAAGGTATTCTCCAAGTTGGATTTAAGGGGAGCCAACAACCTCGTTAGAATCAGAGAAGGGGACGAATGGAAGACAGCGTTCAATACCCTGGAAGGACATTTTGAGATTCTGGTTATGCCTTTTGGTTTGACCAATACACCTGCGGTATTCCAGCATTTCATAAATGATATTTTCCATCATTTGGTTGGGAGGTTTGTGGTGGTCTATCTGGACGATATTTTGGTTTATTCACCTGATTTTGAGACACATCGGGGGCAGGTTAAGCAGGTGCTCCACTTATTAAGAGATAACAAACTTTATGCCAAGCTAGAAAAACGTGTTTTCGCTGTTCAGGAGTTGCAGTTTTTGGGGTACTTGTCGTCATCTTCAGGTTTTCGGATGGATCTGGAGAAGATCTGTGCAGTCCTTGATTGGGACCGTCCCGAGAACCTGAAGGCGCTACAAAGTTTTCTGGGCTTTACTAATTTTTACCGGAAATTCATCCAAACTTTCTCTGTTATAGTGAAACCCCTTACTGACATGACTAAGAAGGGGTCTGATTTTTCTAAATGGTTGGATTCATCCCTCCAGACTTTTTCTTCCTTAAAGAATAATTTTGCCACTGCACCTATACTCAACCCTATGTTTCCCAACCCTTTATTGTGGAGGTCGATGCATCAGATGTGGGGGTTGGGGCTGTGTTGTCTCAGGATCCGTCCCCTGGTAAATGGCATCCATGTGCCTTCTTTTCTAAAAAATTGTCTTCGGCTGAGAGAAATTATGACGCGGGTAATAGCGAACTTTTGGAGATCAAATTGGTATTCGAAGAATGGCAACATTGGATGGAGGGGGCTATCCATCCTATTACTGTTATTATTGACCATAAGAACCTGTCATATCTCCAGTCAGCTAATGTCTCAACCCTAGGCCAGCCAGATGGTCCCTGTTTTTACTAGGTTCAATTTTGTTGTCACTTTTTGTCCAGGGGTCAAAAATGTGAAAGCTGATGCTTTGCCCCGGAGCTTCCCTGGTGGTGGTGACCATGAGAACCCTTCCCCGATATTACAGAAAGGGGTAGTCATTTCGGCACTGTATCCTAAACTGGAGGGTGAGGTGTTGGATGCTCAGGGGGATGCCCCTGCCTCCTGCCCTTCAGGAAGGTTACTTGTACCATCTAATCTGCGCCGCAAAGTAATTAAGGAACATCATAGCTCTGTGCTTGCTGGGCATCCAGGTGGTAAGGCAACCGCGGACCTCCTCTCTTGTCGTTTTTGGTGGCCGGGGTTGCATCAGGATGTGATTGAACACGTAGCTGCTTGTAGTATTTGCGCGCGTTCTAAGGTTTCGCATACCCGTCCGTCTGGTACTCTTCTTCTGCTGCCTATCCCTAGTGGGCCATGGACACACTTGTCCATGGATTTTATTACTGACCTACTGGTTTCTGCAGGCAAAACGGTGGTTTTGGTGGTTGTAGATAAGTTCAGTAAAATGGTTCACTTCATCACATTTCCTGCGCTTCCAAATGCCAAGACACTTGCTCAGGTGTTCATAAATGAGATTGTGAAGCTTCACGGGGTTCCCTCGGATGTGGTGTCAGATCGGGGGACCTAGTTTGTTTCCAAGTTCTGGAAGGCATTCTGTTCTCAACTGGGGAGGTGCAGATGTCCTTTTCCTCTGCCCTCAGTCGAATGGTCAGACCGAGCGTGTCAATCAGAATTTGGAGACCTACCTCAGGTGTTTCATTTCTGAAAATCAGGAGGATTGGGCATCCTACTTACCGCTGGCAGAATTTGCCATTAATAATCATTGTCAAGAATCCACTGGCAGGTCACCGTTCTTCGATGCATACGGTTACCACCCAGAGTTTGGTACCTTTAGTGGGGGAGGAGTTCCGTGAGTTCCTGAGGAGGAACGGTTTGCTTCATCGCTCTCCTCGGTATGGCAGGGTGTGCTGAGTAATTTAAAGACCATGAGAGATAGGTATAAAAGTATGGCTGACAGAAAATGCTTGCCAGGTCTGTACTTGAATGTGAATGACTTTGTGTGGTTGTCTACCAGGAATATAAGATTGAAAGTTCCTTCTTGGAAGCTGGGACCTAGGTTTATTGGTCCCTATAAAATAACCGCCGTCATTAACCCAGCAGCGTTTCGTCTTGAACTTCCTCAGGCCCTTAAAGTCCACAATGTTTTCCACAGGTTCTTACTTTAAAAAAAATGTGGAACCTCTTGAGCCCTCACCTCTACCACTGCCCCCAGTAATGGTTGGTGGTAATCTGGAGTTCCAGATTTCGAGGATTTTAGATTCTTGTCTCCAACGTCGTTCTCTATGGCCACTACATGGAGCTGAGCTGCAGTACTGAGAACGGCCACTACACGGTGCACGGAGCTGAGCTGCAGTACTGAGAAGGTCACTACACGGTGCATGGAGCTGAGCTGCAGTACTGAGAAGGTCACTACACGGTGCACGGAGCTGAGCTGCAGTACTGAGAACGGCCACTACACGGTGCATGGAGTTGAGCTGCAGTACTGAGAACGGCCACTACACGGTGCATGGAGTTGAGCTGCAGTACTGAGAACGGCCACTACACAGTGCATGGAGTTGAGCTGCAGTACTGAGAACGGCCACTACACAGTGCACAGAGCTGAGCTGCAGTACTGAGAACAGCCACTACACGGTGCACGGAGCTGAGCTGCAGTACTGAGAATGACCACTACACGGTGCACGGAGCTGAGCTGCAGTACTGAGAATGGCCACTACATGGTGGACGGAGCTGAGCTGCAGTACTGAGAATGACCACTACACAGTGCATGGAGCTGAGCTGCAGTACTGAGAACGGTCAGTACACGGTGCATGAAGCTGAGCTGCAGTACTGAGAACGACCACTATATGGTGCACGGAGCTGAGCTGCAGTACTGAGAACGGCCACTACATGGTGCACGGAGCTGAGCTGCAGTACTGAGAACGGCTACTACACAGTGCACGGAGCTGAGCTGCAGTGATGAATGGCCACTACATGGTGGACGGAGCTGAGCTGCGGTACTGAGAACGACCACTACACAGTGCATGGAGCTGAGCTGCAGTACTGAGAATGACCACTACACAGTGCATGGAGCTGAGCTGCCGTACTGAGAACGACCACTACACGGTGCGCTGAGCTGAGATGCAGTACTGAGAACGACCACTACACGGTGCGCTGAGCTGAGATGCAGTACTGAGAACGACCACTACACGGTGCACGGAGCTGAGCTGCAGTACTGAGAACGGCCACTACACGGTGCATGGAGCTGAGCTGCAGTACTGAGAATGACCTCTACACGGTGCGCTGAGCTGAAATGTAGTACTGAGAACGACCACTACACGGTGCATGGAGCTGAGCTGCAGTACTGAGAACGGCCACTACACGGTGCACAGAGCAGAGCTGCAGTACTGAGAACGACCACTACACGGTGCATGGAGCTGAGCTGCAGTACTGAGAACGACCACTACACAGTGCACAGAGCAGAGCTGCAGTATTGAGAACGGCCACTGCACGGTGAACGGAGTTGAGCTGCAGTACTGAGAACAACCACTACACGATGCACGGAGCTGAGATGCAGTACTGAGAACGGCCACTACACAGTGCACGGAGCTGAGCTGCAGTACTGAGAACGGCCACTACATGGAGCGGAGCTGCAGTACTGAGAACGACCACTACACGGTGCACGGGGCTGAGCTGCAGTACTGAGAACGGCCACTACACTGTGCACGGAGCTGAGCTGCAGTACTGAGAATGGTCACTACACGGTGCACGAAGCTGAGCTGCAGTACAGAGAATGGCCACTACATGGAGCTGAGCTGCAGTACTGAGAACGACCACTACACGGTGAACGGAGCTGAGATGCAGTACTGAGGACGGCCACTATACGGTGCACGGAGCTGAGCTGCAGTACTGAGAATGGCCACTACACGGTGCATGGAGCTGAGCTGCAGTACTGAGAACGGCCACTACACGGTGCACAAAGCTGAGCAGCATTACTGAGAACGGTCACTACACGGTGCACAGAGCTGAGCTGCAGTACTGACAACGGCCACTATACGATGCACGGAGCAGAGCTCCAGTACTGAGAACGGCCACTACACGGTGCACAGAGCTGAGCTGCAGTACTGAGAACGACCACTACACGGTGCACAGAGCTGAGCTGCAGTACTGAGAACGGTCACTACACGGTGCACAGAGCTGAGCTGCAGTACTGAGAACGACCACTACACGGTGCACAGAGCTGAGCTGCAGTACTGAGAACGGCCACTACACGGTGCACGGAGTTGAGCTGCAATACTGAGAACGGCCACTACACGGTGCACGGAGCTGAGCTGTTTCGGGTCCATGCGCTGTTGACAGCTGGACACAGCGGGATCTGATAACAGACAATCACTAGTGGTGGCGGCTGGGTGTCCGACCCCCTGAAATCTGATATGGATAACCTATTTACACATTATACCCAGAAAACCTCTTTAAAAAGTAGGATGAGGGGTCCCTGTCACAGACTTCACATCAGAGGGAATCTCTGGTGCTAATTATTATTACTAAAAACTTCTACTTTTTCAGCAGAACTGGAAAAATGAAGTGAGAGAGAAAATTTAACTACTTATGTGGATATATATATATATATATATAATGGGAAGCTACAAAAGGCGGAGAAGGAAGGAGATGGTATTGACAAAGCTGAAAGGAAGAAGAGCGAGCAGCAGAAGAAATGATAACAAATATTTGCCAACATCCTCTCGCCCTTGTTAAACACTTGGGTTCCCCCTTAGGCGAACACATACTTGATTATTCACCCTTGGCATTACCAGCTATTCCCATTCATAAAAAGCTGATATTACTTTGTCATACAGTAATACAATAATACAGCAGATTCCATGTCAGACGATCACTAGGATAAAGCTGCTGCTGCTTCAAGCGGCATACCTGCCGAAGAGACAGGGCACAGCACAGTTATTACTTTTTCAGATTTATGCAGCCACCACTAGGGGGAGCTCACTACATGCAGATTTATACAGCCACCACTAAGGGGAGCTTACTACATGCAGATAAATGCAGCCATCACTAGGGGGAGCTCACTACATGCATATTTTTACAGCCACCACTTGATGGAGCTCACTACATACAGATCTATTCATCCTCCACTAGGGAGAGCTCACCACACACAATTTTTACAGCCACAGCTAGGGGGCACTCACTGCATAGAGATTTATATAGACACCACCAGAGAGAGCCAACTTCTTACAGATTTCTACAACCACCACTAGGGGGAGCTCACTACATACAGATTTATATAGCCATCACTAGGGGAAGCTCAGTATGTACAGATATATACAGCTACCACTTGGAGAGCTCACTATTTGCATATGAAGGCCACAGCCCCACTATCAGTATTTGTTCAGTATTCAGTCACTATTTTTTCTCAGGAGTGGGAGACAAAATCAGGAGTGGGTGATAAATGCAGAATTGGTGACTTGTTTCTATTATACCTTTTCACTGATTGTTCCTCACCAGGTTTTGACTCCCACTCCTGAGAAAAAATACTGACCGAATACTGACCAAATACTGATAGTGGGGCCATGGCCTAATATAGGTATCATTAGGGGGAGCTCACTACATACAGATTTATACAGCCACCACTAGGGGGAGCTCATTACATACAGATTTATACAGCCACCACTAGTGGGAGCTCACTGAATAGTGATTTATACAGCCACGACTAGAGGGAGCTCACTACATACAGATTTATACAGCCACCACTAGAGGGAGCTCACTACATACAGATTTATACAGCCACCACTAGAGGGAGCTCACTACATGCAGATTTATACAGTCACCACTAGGGGGAGTTCATTATATACAGATTTATACAGCCACCGCTAGGGGGAGCTCATTACATACAGATTTATACAGCCACCACTAGTGGGAGCTCACTGCATAGTGATTTATACAGCCACCACTAGAGGGAGCTCACTACATACAGATTTATGTAGCCACCACTAGAGGGAGCTCACTACATACAGATTTATATAGCCATCACTAGGGGGAGCTCACTACATACAGATTTATACAGTTACCACTAGCGGGAGCTCACTACATACAGATTTATACAGCCACCACTAGAGGGAGCTCACTACATACAGATTTATACAGTTACCACTAGCGGGAGCTCACTATATACATATTAAAACCAAAACAGAAACAAAATAGATAAATACCCTGCTGTAAGCAAATAAGTAAAAGCAATAGCGCATATAAGTAACATTGGGTACTTAGTAGTGTTGAGCGAGCACTAATATGCTCGGGTGCTTGAAGCTCGGGCCGAGCTCACCGTGATACTCGGGTACTCGACCCGAGCAATGAGCCCAATGTTAGTCTATGGGAGACCGGAGCATTTTTGCGGCGGCACCCCCGGCAGTCTGTAGAAAGCCTAAAAAGTGCCCAAAACGATAGTGACAGTGCTCAAATGACAAGGGAAAAGCATGGGGATCGCCCCAGGAAGCATTTCTGACCCCCAGGTCACTGATGTCAACAACGTGGTCAGAGGTATTAAGCCACTTTTACGGGCTCATAATAAAACGTTCAAAAACTAAACTGAAACGGTTTTCCTGTGAAATATGTTAAGGAACATCCTTTCCAGGGTAAAGACTTGTGTATAAGGTAAAATAAATAACCAAAAACAAAAATACTCCTCCACACCTTGGGCTATGTTCACAAGTAGCATTTTTTTTATGCGTTTTTGCACTTTTGTATTGCTTTCAACAGTGACAAATGCATTCACCGGGAAATGTCATTTTAACATTTTACAACCTTATCTGGCCATGTGCTGTGTGACACATGCATACAGTGCTGAAAAGACAAGGGAACAGCATGGGGAAGACCCCTGGAAGCATCTCTGACACCCAGGTCACTGCCTAAAAGTGTGTCTGTGGCACCCCAGGGGTCTGGTTGCTACAGTGGTAGAAATACCATGTCTGAGAGCGAGCATGGGTTTTCCTGGTCAGGAGCACATTTGCATGCAACGCCTCCTGCCCCAGTCCAGGGAGGGAAGGAACCTGCCCTTTATAAACTGGATCTGGGGTGGGGTTAGTGAGTTAGTTCCAGAGGAAGGGACAGAGCAGCAGCAAGGAGCTCTGTAGGAGCCAGAAGCTGAAGACCAGGGACTGGAGCAGCAGAGCTCGTCCTGGCAGAAAGACGCAGAGAACCGGACACTGGAGTCCGAGGCTGTGAGGATATTCACATCCAGCAGCAGAAACCACCTGGCAGGGGATTTCAGGTCCTCTGGCCATAGAAAGCCCGGAGGCTCAGTCACACGCAAGGGACCGGCACCGCTATCGAGGAGCGGAAGGTACCAAAGGCCCCAAGTCACCAGCCATACGGGTGAGCACCACACGGTACACTCAGGGACGTGGGCTACTACACGACTACAGCAAGGTAGCCAGGAAGAGTGCTGTCAGACGGGAAGGCCTACACCTCCACCTGGCCAGGGGGACTCTTGTTCGCTCACAGACTGACCAGGCCTCTAATGTTAGCCAGTACTCCCGGCAGGGCCTTCTTCATTACCAACAGTAAAGACCCTGAACTGCACTGCACGGACTCTGAGTCATTTCTGCTGCGCCCATGCACCACAACCCTCACCATCTACACAAGCTGCCCTGAGGCTATACTCCTCCCGTGGGGAGTTATATTACCCTCTGCTGCGCACACATCATCAGCCTCAGTGGTCTGTCCCGCAGCGGCAGTTCTCAGTGACCGCAATCCACGGGTGGCGTAGTTGGACATTTCAAAAACCAAGTAAACAGATCCGCCACTGGTTTGACCACCCTGAGCCACGGGACCGGGTCGCCGCCACGGAGACTACAACTCCTGACATTACACAGAGACCCGGCTCCGGGTATTCCCCCACACACAGCCCAGGGGGTGCGTCATGCCCATCAGAAGTGATCCTTGCCGGATCAGAAGATGCAGACTTGCAACTATCCCCGTGCAAGTCCTTGTCCCAGGGCAGTGTTCAATTGTATCACCCCCATTCCTAGCAATGCAAGCGCAAGTATGCAGCCTGCCACCCACCCACCCCCAGACTGCAATTCCATACTGCTAGCTTGCACTTGAAATGGGGCCCTTTTAGTTTGGAGGAGGCCGAAGCTGGCCACTACCTCATGGCTGCTTCGGCGGTGAGGTCTCCATACTCAGTCCCCAGTCATCACTATTTGTCCCGGTAATCTTCCCCACACTTTTCTTAGCCTGGCCTGCTTTAGGGCAGCATTGGACGAGCCCACCAGAAAACCAGACTCCTCCGGTGGGCCCTGGCTTCTCCATCAGGGGAGTTGAGAGTGCCAAGGTGACGAGCATGATGATGATGATAGAAGTTAGCATCTGCTTTGTTTTCTTGGAATGCAAGCGTAAGTGTGCAGCCTGCCACCCACCCACCCCCAGGCTGCAATACCATACTGCTTGCTTGCACGTGAAATGAGGCCTTTTAGGCTTGTGGAGGCAGACGCCGGCCACCATGTCATGGCTGCGTCGGCGGCCTGGTATCCATACTCAGTCCCCAGCCGCCCGGCGGCCGGGTGTCCACACTCGGTCCCCAGCCGCCAGGGGGCGGCCGGGTGTCCATACTCAGGCCCCAGCCGCCCCTATTTGTCCCGATGCGCCTTATACACAAGCGCGCATACCAAAACATTACCTGTGCCCTCCCCAGTGCATTTAGTGGGAAGGACAGCCTATTCCGCTGTAGTGTGTGCATGCCAAACCCCTGTTCATGGTACATGCGAAGATGCCTCCCACCCTGCACTTGTCGTTGCAGACTTGCAACTATCCCCGTTCAAGTCCTTGTCCCAGGGCAGTGTTCAATTGTACCTCCCCCATTCCTTGTAATGCAAGCGCAAGTATGCAGCCTGCCACCCACCCACCCCCAGGCTGCAATACCATACTGCTTGCTTGCACTTGAAATTGGGCCCTTTAGGCTTGTGGAGGCGTAATCTGGCCACCACATCATGGCTGCGTCGGCGGCCTGGTATCCATACTCAGTCCCCAGCCGCCTGGCGGCCTGGTGTCCACGCTTGGTCCCCAGCCGCCAGGGGGCGGCCGTGTGTCCATACTCGGTCCCCAGCCGCCTGGGGACGGCCGGGTGTCCATAAACGGTCCCCAGCCGCCCCAATTTGTCCCAGTGCGCCTTATACACAAGCGCGCATACTAAAACATTACCTGTGCCCTCCGTAGTGCATTTAGTGGGAAGGACAGCCTAACCACAAACACGTGGACAAGTGAATGTGGCCAGGGATGGTCCATCTTACTGACGCCTTCACACTGGGTTAATATTGTGGAAGCCGGGACACAGTTGGACACTGTGATGCAACATGTCCTCCAGACATAGAGGATTGTGGGTACTGGGTCAATCAGGCTTCAACACAAAGTTCAGAAGGTAGACAGCAGCAGTGGTCGGCCTCCTACACACCGAGTAAATTATTCATGATCATGAGGCCATCCATCTCCTTAGCTTTCTGTTCCTTGGAATGCAAGCGCATGTATGTAGTAGTGGCTAGGCCTGAGGTGGTCAGCCTTTGGCGCATATCCTACCTCCTCCGAGGATTGCTGGATGTTTTCCTGCTACTATCCCAGTTCTATGACTCCCGTTAAAACAAAGCTTCAGGTGATGAATGATGGATTAAGTGGTGGCAAAGGAGAAAGAGCAGGAGGAACAGGGACCATTCACATCAATATCAGGCCAGTCAACCACACATGTCTTGTAGGATATGTTTCTGTACCAAAAGGAGCAGTTCGGTTAGACAGTTATAGGGCATACAGTGAGTGCAATGCCTACCAAAAATTTTGAGGCACTCCAATGTCCCTTGGAAGTGACATGGAGGTCAGAGTCCCTTAACGAAACCGTTTTTTCCATTTATAGCAACTGGGTCTCCTGTACACTGTTGGCCTAAGCAGTGAATGGAAGGCTTTACAAAAATTATCAGGAACTGCAATGCCCCTTGAAACAGACGTGGATTACAGCGTACTAAAAACCTTCTACTCATTATTGGGGAGTGGGTCTCCCTTAGTGTTCGCCTGTGCATTGCAAAGCAAAAGCTGACTATAATTAGGAGGAAATGCAATGCCCCTAGGAAGAGTCGTGGAGGTTAGAGGTAATTAAAAACAACATTTCAATGCCCCTTGGAAGAGCTGTGGAGGTCACAGTAGCTTAACAAGATGGTTTTAATGCACCTTGGAAGAGATGTGGAGGTCACAGTAGCTTAACAAGACGGTTTTAATACCCCTTGGAAGAGACGTGGAGTTCAGAGTGGTTTAACAAGACTGTTTTAATGCCCCTTGGAAGAGTGGTGGAGGTCACAGTGGAATAAAAAGACAATATCAATGCCTCTTGGAAGAGACGTGGAGGTCCCAGTGGAATAAAAAGACAATATAAATGACCCTTGGAAGAGACGTGGAGGTCACAGTAGCTTAACAAGACGATTTTAATGCCCCTTACAAGAGCCATGCAGTACAGCATATTAAAAACATTATTCCCACTATTGGGGAGTGGGTCTCCCATAGTCTTTGCCTATGCCTTCCAAGCAAAAGCTGCCAAAAATTAGGACGGAGGAACTTGCAATGCTGGTAACACGGACCACGGTCACCCTTGTGGTATAGTGGTGGTGGAGGCTGAGGATAAGGAGAAGAGCAAAAAACAGCCGAAATGAGGAAGCATATACCCATGTGTGGGTGGGAAGTGGTGCATGGGAATACACCTCCCGAAATAACACAGTGGATTTGACTTTGTTACTCTGCTGTCATTTGGTGGTGATGAGAAGTTCATTTTGATAAGGGTCAGCTTGTCAGCATTGTCAGTTGACAGGCGAGTGCGCTCATCAGTTATAATTCCCCCCAGCGGCACTAAAAACACGCTCCGATAACACGCTAGCGGCAGGGCAGGCCAGGACCTCCAAGGCGTACAGAGCGAGTTCATTCCAAGTGTCCAGCTTGGATACCCAATAATTAAAAGGCACAGAGGAATCACGGAGGACGCTGGTACGGTCGGCAAGGTACTCCCTCACCATCTTTTGAAACTTTCCACTCCTTGTGAGAGTACCCCGCGCCTCAGGGCCTGTAAGCTGGGCGGGTCTCAGAAAACTGTCCCAGAACGTTGACAGTGTTCCCCTGCCTCTGCTGGATTGGAGTTGCGTCTCTCTCGCCTGTACGCCTTGGTTGGGCAATGAACTGTGACCTCTGCCGCTAGCGTGTTCAGATGGGAATTTTTTTTTTTTAACAGTTCTGCAGCAAGGGCCTTCTGGTACTGCCCCATTTTTGTAGACCTCTCCACCTCAGGAATAAGAGAGTGAAAGTTCTCCTTGTAGCGGGGGTCTAAAAGTGTCACCAACCAGTAATGACTGTCACCCAACATTTTGACAACGCGAGGGTCACGGTTAAGGCAGCGTAACAAAGTCAGCCATGTGTGCCAGACTGGTAACGGACAAGACTTCCGTGTCCTCACCAAGATGACGACTGACCATGCTCTCCTCCTCCTCCCCCTGTCCTCAGGCCACCCACGCTGAACCGACGGTATGACAGTTGTACAGGTACTACCGTCTACAGCGCAAGATACCAGATTCTGTTCTTCCTCCTCCTCCTCCTCTCCCTCATTGTCCCCCAATGCACATTGGGATGAGAACAAGCTGGGCTGTGTGTAATCGCCCGCTACGGCTTCTTGATCCATCTCATCATACTCGGATCAAGTATGATCCGAGTATGCTGTAGCCGGAAGCTGTAGCCGACTTCCGAAAATGAGCTGACAGGTGGCATACTTTGACGAGCAGATCTGGCAACTCGGGGTACGATTTAAGAAACCACTGAACCACGAGGTTAAGCACATGAGCCAGGCATGGTACGTGTGTGATCTCGCCTCGCCTCAGAGCCGCCACCAGATTACAGCCATTGTCACACACGACCATTCCTGGATGTAGGTTCAGCGGTCTCAGCCACAGATCTGCCTGCTCTTTCACAGCTGTCCACAACTCACAAGCAGTGTGAGGTTTATCACCTAAGCTTATGAGTTTCAGCACAGCCTGTTGCCGCTTGGCTGAGGCAGTACTGCAGTGCTTCCAGCTTGTAACTGATGTGGTGATATCGGAGATGGAGGCTGAAAATGAGGAGAAGGAGGGGGATGATGCACAGGAGCTGTACACTGTGGGGGCAACTCTGACTGACATAAGGCCCGCAATCCTCGGTGTGGGGAGTATGTCCCAAGGTCCGACTGGGTCCCGGCTTCCACTATGTTTACCCAGTGTGCCGTCAGGGAGATGTACCGTCCCTGGCCACAAGCACTTGTCCACGTGTCCGTTGTCAGGTGGACTCTCCCAGTAACTGTGTTGTTGAGGGCATGGCAGATGTTTTGGGACACGTGCTTGTGTAGTGCGGGGATAGCACACCGGGCAAAATAATGTCGGCTGGGGACCGAGTACCGAGAGACGGCCACCGCCATAAGGTTGCGGAAAGATTCCGTCTCCACCAGCCTAAAAATCAGCATTTCCAACGCAAGCAGTCATGAAATGTGCGAATTTAGGACTGTGGCCTGTGGGGCGTTGGCTGCAAATTTGCGCTTTCGTTCAAAGGTCTGGGATATGGACAATTGAACGCTGCGGTGGGACATGAACATGGACATTGATGCTGTTTCTTGAGAAACTGCCATAACAAGTGAAGACTGAGAGGAGGGGGCATCTTTGCATGCAGTATGGACAGGGGGTTCTCTTACACGCACAACAGCGGAAGAAGCAGTGGTGACACCCGCTGACACTGGCTGTGGACCCTGGGGTTCGCCCCACAAAGTTGGGTGCTTTGCTGACATGTGCCTGATCATGCTGGTGGTGGTCAGGCTGGTACTTTTGTCTCCCCTGCTGATGCTGGCCTGGCAGGTGGTTCAAATGGCCTTTTTGGGGTTATCAGCAGAGTCTTTAAAAAAATTCCTGACTCTGGAAGACCTACCGGTTGTACTGGCAACGTCCCTCGTGTTGGTGTTACGGGGAGCGGTTGCCCGCCTTCTGTCTGCGGCCACCACACTGCTTCTTCCTGCCTGTTGGGGTACTCTGCCTCCCTCCCCCTGTGTGCTGCTGGCCTCGCTCTGCGTGTCCTCCTGCCACGTTGGGGCAGTTACTAGATCATCCACCACCTCCTCCTCTTCCACTTCCGCACCACGGTCCTCCTCCTCACTTCGTGGCAATTGTGTCTCGTCATCGTCCACCTCTTGTGACAAATTGCCAGCGATGCCTTCCTGTGGCCGTGGCTGTTCAAATATTTGGTCACCGCTACATGGAATCTCCTCTTCCACCACTTCAAGTGAAGCAGGCGAGGGGCACAAATATGGAAATGGACCAGTGAACAGCTCTTCAGAGTGTCCAACTGTGGGATCAGTTGCTGTCTGACGACACTCGGCATGGTGGGATGAAGGAGCATCAGGGTGAGGAGGAGTATGCGGTCGAGACTCATGGCTACTAACACTTGACCGTGTGGAAGACAGACCAGAGGTGGTGGTGCCCAGGTGACTGGAAGTATTATCTGCTATCCAATTAATAACCTGTTCACACTGATCAGTTCGCAATAGTGGTGTTGTTCTGTGCTTCCCTAGTAATTCGGTCAAGAAGTGGGAGCGAGAAGATGTGACTGTTGGTTGTGGCACATTTTCACCTTGGCCACGGCCCCGTCCTCTGCAGGCACCATCACCAGAACGTCCAGTTCCACGTCCCTTGCCACGCGCCTTGCCCATTGTAAATGAAGTAAAATAGCTTACACTCGCACTATCAATGGCAAAAGAAAGGAGATTAGAACCGTGGAAGAGGAAAACCACAGTTCTATTTTTCTGGCCTACACCAGACTTTTTTAAATAGATATATTTGTGTCTGAACAGTCAGCGAGACACTCAAACTGTTTTTTTTATGGAAAAAAGGCAAAAAAGTGGATAATACAGAGATTTGAACGGTGGAACTGCAAAACCACAGTTCTAGTTATCTGGCCGAAACCAGACTCTTTTAAACAGATATATTTGTGTCTGAACACTCACAGACACACTCATTTTTTTTTTTTTGGGGGGGGGGGGGGATACCAAAAGGTTACTAAGACGGTTATTTGTACAGTCTGACTGAGGGGGAAAAAAAAAAAAAAAGAGGATTTAGATGAAAAAAAAAGGATTTTTCCTGGCCCCTGAGACCTGGGGCTAAGTCCAGCAATTTGAGCAGCAGGAGCACACAGGACTGTAATGCAGCGTTTGCTGGTTTAACCACTGCGTCTTCTATACAGCCTGCCTGCCTGATATCTGGGATGGATATTAGTCCTGAGAAGGACTGTTTGTTTGATCTGGCAGCCTTTACAGACCCTACACTAACTATTTCGCAGTTTATATCTCTCCCTAGCTCAGCAGCACTCTCCCTACACTGTCTGATCCGGAGCGACTGTGTCCAAGATGGCGGCGCCCGGTTTTAAATACTCGAGGTGACGCTGTGCGGCCAGCCAATCAATGTAATGCCCACAACCAACATGGCTGCGGCATTACAGTGACTGGCTGGCAATCCCTGCATGTTCATTGGCTCTGTAAAGAGCGCCAAACATGCAGGGCGGAGAGCCGAGCTCCCGCCCGAGTAACCCGGAAATGCTCGGTGCTCGCCGAACATCCCGAGTAGTGAGATGCTCGGGCGAGTACCGAGCAGTGTCGAGCATGCTCGCTCAACACTAGTACATAGTAAACACTGTTTTTGATAAAAAGAAAAGTGTAGAAGCCATCCCACCAACGTCAAGGTGTACCCAAGTTCAGGATGGTGCTAATACAGATTAATACAGATACCACTAGGGGAAGCTCACTGTATACAGCTTTTTACAGCCACTGCTAGGGGAGCTCACTACATACTGATTCACATGTAAAGCGCCATGGAATTAATGGCGCTATAATAATAAATAATTTATACAGACAACATTAGGGTGCGCTCACTAGATACAGATTTCTACAGCCCTTACTTGGAGGGGGTGGCTCACTGCATAGTGACGTATACATCCACCACTAGAGGGAGCTCACTACAGACAAATTCATACTGCCACCATTAGGGGGAGCTCACTACATACAGATTTATACAGCCACCACTAGAGGGAACTCACCACATACAGATTTATACAGCCACCACTAGAGGGAACTCACTACAGACAAATTTATAGACACACCACTAGGGGGAGCCCACTGGATCCAGATTTCTACAGCCACCACTAGGGTAAGCTCACTACATACTGATTTTTTACGGCCATCACTAAAAAGAGCACAGTATATACAGATTTATACAGCTACCACTAGGGGTAACTCGCTACGTACAGATTTATACAGACACCACTAGAGGGAGCTCACTGCATGCATATTTATATAGCCACCACTAGGGGGAGCTCGCTACATGCAGATTTATATAGCCACCATGAGGGAGGACCCTCTACATACAGATTATATAGCCACCACTAGGGGGAGCTCACTACATACAGATTTATATAGCCACCACTAGGGGAGCTCACTATATACAGATTTATATAGCCACCACTAGGGGGGCTCACTATATACAGATTTATATAGCCACCACTAGGAGGAGTTCAGTTCATACAGATTTATACAGTCACCACTAGGGGGGAGCTCACTACATACAGATTTATATAGCCACCACTAGGGGAGCTCACTATATACAGATTTATACAGTCACCACTAGGGGGAGCTCACTATATACAGATTTATATAGCCACCACTAGAGGGAGCTCACTACATACAGATTTATACAGCCATCACTAGAGGGAGCTCACTACATACAGATTTATATAGCCACCACTAGGGGGGCTCACTATATACAGATTTATACAGCCACCACTAGGGGGAGCTCACTACATACAGATTTATACAGCCACCACTAGGGGGGCTCACTATATACAGATTTATATAGCCATCACAAGGAGGAGTTCAGTTCATACAGATTTATACTAGTTAAATACTAGTTATACAAATCTATACACTGTGAGCTCCCTCTAGTGGTGTCTACATTTAGCCAGATTTACATGATCAAACCCAGAAAACAGCGGTTTACTGATATATAATTACATCTGCGCAGTGTTTTGGGCAGATTGGAGGACATTAAAGGGAATCTGTCACCACTTTGGAGTTTTCTATACCCTGTATGGCCATAGCAGAGGTCAGATAAGTGAATCTATACATACCTGTATGGCCCATAGTAGAGGTCTGATTGCAGAGAAAAGCGCTTTAATCAATTTTATTTTATACAGGCTTGGCATCCAGGTATTATAGGCAGGGATTTAGGGGAATAATAAGCACATAGGTGGGGATTGCTTGGCGCCAAGCCTGTACAAAATAGAATTGATTAAAGCGCTTTTCTCTGCAATCAGACCTCTGCTATGGGCCATACAGGTATGTATAGATTTACTTTTCTATCCCCTGTATGGCCATAGCAGAGGTCTGATAACTCCAGAGTGGTGACAGGTTCCCTTTAAGGCGTAGAACATTTGAAGGCTCTCTTTGTAGACATCTATACGAGGTATAATCTTTTGATGGCTTCAGGTCAGCAGAAAGGAATTTGAATTCTTATCCTTTATCAGATTGATCCAACTTGGAGAAATCATTTCAGTAACTTCTAGACGTACGTTATTTCCACTTGTGCCATGATATTTTGCAGCGCTGCAGAGATTGCCATCTCTCATATGGGTTCCTGTTGACGGTGGCTCATCTCAGAATCACACATAAGGGCTAATTTCAGAGATCTGTATGTTTTCAGGGTGAGGAAGGAAAGATGACACCTTGGTGTAAATTTAAATGGTTGTTGACGTTTCAACAAACTCTGCATAAATTAATAATACAAATAATACACGTTATTATAAGAAACATTGTAATATATCATATCAAAGAAATAGGCTTCTTTCTCCACTTATGAGTTACTCTCTTTCTCATCCCTCTTGAAAAACAGTTCAATTCTTGGTGATGCAACAGTGACTGCTAGCTCACTGAAGGATCAGATTACAGCTGCAGTAGATAGAGGCAAACACCTATACACATGTGCTAAAACTTTCTAGTAAGTGTTTTTTCTCACCCACGCTAGATTCACAACTGCACTGCTCAGGACTGTATAATACCCTCCATGCTGCTTCTGCTAGGTTTTGTGGTATCCAGTTTTTTTTGTCTTTAAGCACTTATATATATATAAAAAATCTATTTATGTAAATTCATTAAAAAACATATACTATTTTTCCTTTTAGGCTGGATTTTCTATATCTATTTCTGCTTTTGCAGTCAGGAATACCGACCCCGCTATATCCGTGCACCTTTCTCAAAATTAATTACGCATTTGCTTTAACTTCATGGTGAGCTGATGATTTTTTTGCTTTTGTTTTTGCAAGAGAGAGAGAGACAGACGCCCATACATATGCTATAACTTTCTAGTAAGTGTTTTTTTTTCTCACCCATGCTGGATTCACAGCTGCACTGCTCAGTAAGGTACAGTGCCTACAAGTAGTATTCAACCCCCTGCAGATTTAGCTGGTTTGATAAGATACAAATAAGTTAGAGCCTTCAAACTGCAAACGAGAGTAGGTTTTATGAACAGAAGCATAAATCTTACAAACCAAAAAGTTATGTTGCTCAGTTGAATTTTATTAAATTTTAAACATAAAAGTGTGGGTCAATTATTATACAACCCCTATGTTTAATATTTTGTGGAATAACCCTTGTTTGCAATTACAGCTAATAATCGTCTTTTATAAGACCTGATCAGGCCGGCACAGGTCTGTGGAGTTATCTTGGCCCACTCCTCCATGCAGATCTTCTCCACGTTATCTAGGTTCTTTGGGTGTCTCATGTGGAGTTTATTCTTGAGCTCCTTCCACAAGTTTTCAATTGGGTTAAGGTCAGGAGACTGACTAGGCCACTCCAACACCTTGACTTTTTCCCTCTTGAACCAGGCCTTGGTTTTCTTGGCTGTGTGCTTTGGGTCGTTGTCTTGTTGGAAGATGAAATTACGACCCATCTTAAGATCCTTGATGGAGGAGCGGATGTTCTTGGCCAAAATCTCCAGGTAGGCCGTGCTATCCATCTTCCCATGGATGCGGACCAGATGGCCAGGCCCCTTGGCTGAGAAACAGCCCCACAGCATGATGCTGCCACCACCATGCTTGACTGTAGGGATGGTATTCTTGGGGTCGTATGCAGTGCCATCCAGTCTCCAAACGTCACGTGTGTGGTTGGCACCAAAGATCTCGATCTTGGTCTCATCAGACCATAGAACCTTGAACCAGTCTGTCTCAGAGTCCTCCAAGTGATCATGAGCAAACTGTAGACGAGCCTTGACATGACGCTTTGAAAGTAAAGGTACCTTACGGGCTCGTCTGGAACGGAGACCATTGCGGTGGAGTACGTTACTTATGGTATTGTCTGAAACCAATGTCCCCACTGCCATGAGATCTTCCCGGAGCTCCTTCCTTGTTGTCCTTGGGTTAGCCTTGACTCTTCGGACAAGCCTGGCCTCGGCACGGGAGGACACTTTCAAAGGCTGTCCAGGCCGTGGAAGGCTAACAGTAGTTCCATAAGCCTTCCACTTACAGATGATGCTCCCAACAGTGGAGACAGGTAGGCCCAACTCCTTGGAAAGGGTTTTGTACCCCTTGCCAGCCTTGTGACCCTCCACGATCTTGTCTCTGATGGCCTTGGAATGCTCCTTTGTCTTTCCCATGTTGACCATGTCTGAGTGCTGTTCACAAGTTTGGGGAGGGTCTTAAATAGTCAGAAAAGGTTGGCAAAAGAGATCTTTAATCCACACATGTGAAGCTCATTATTCTTGGTGCCTGAACTACTTCTTAATACTTTAGGGGGACCAAACAGAATTCTTGTAGTTTGAGGGGTTGAATAATAAATGACACTCTGAATTAACTTTTAACGTTTTAAAAAAAAAAAAAAAACAACAAAAACAATATTTGCTGCAGTGCATTTCCCACTTCCAGGCTGATCTACAGTACAAATGTCACAATGCCAAGTTAATTCCGCATGTGTCAACCAGCTAAATCTGCAGGGGGTTGAATACTACTTGTAGGCACTGTATATTGTCCTCCATGCTGCTTCTGCTTGTGGACATGTGCTACCATAGAGACAGGAGAGCAGGAATCCCTTATGCCTGTGTGTTCTGTGTATAGGAGACATATTAGAAGCTAGTCTTCTCCAACCAGCTTAGAGACAACTGAAAATTAGAGCTAGAGCCTGCAGAGGGGAAAATTGGTGAAAAATGCAGGATAAAAGTTTTATAATGTCTGGAAATTATGTTAGTCCTCTGGTACACATGAGAGCTTGTTCGTAAAAGTCAGGGATGTGAAGCAAGTGATAGCCACCGAGCCACAGACCTTCCCCAGATATATCAGTGCACCCCCATTTATGCAGCACTATGTCTTAGCAGAAGCGTGGGGGTGATTCGATACTTATTTATGGGGCTGATATTGCACCTGCCCTATAGTGCACTGTGCACCTCCAGCAGTCAGAATGAAGCATAATCTGCGGCAGAACAATCACAGCCTCCCAGTTGGGTCGGCAACATCGTGATCCAATATTATGGTTTTCTGAGCGCTCATTAAAACACGTCTGGTTAGATTTACAACGCTTCCTCTTTGCAGGCTCTGAACTGAAGCCAACCGAGTTCACAGAGTTGGATACGCCTTGCTCATGCCTTCTTTATTTTACATGTCAATTGCTTCTCCCCACCTCTTTTAGATATCCTGGGAGCTGAACCGCACACTTGAAGAAAAGCAAGTTTCAGACCGGTGAGTAATTCAGATATTGCAGACGTTGGCTTCTGCCTTCTGCATAAGTTTTATCCTCATAATGAGTCTTCACGATGAGCTTTACCCCTGCTCCAATAGTCGTGCCATCCAAGGGGATTATTCGGTGATACCCAGCACTTTGCTATTTTCTGCCGGTCTATTAGGAAATTTCATCGCCATCTTCATCTTATGGCAACACAAGTTACGCTCAAGGAAAAAAACCTCCGTATTTTACATCTTGGTTACCGGTCTAACCGTGACCAACCTGATGGGAAAATGTTTGGTGAGCCCCATGGTGTCTGCTGCTTACTCCAAAAACCAAACCCTGGTGGAGATGGTCGAGAATCGAACTCTATGTGAAGTCTTCAGCTTCTTCATGATTTTTTTCGGCTTGGCCCCCATGCTCATTCTTCTGGCCATGGCTCTGGACTGTTGGATCGCTTTGGCAAATCCATTCTTTTACCACATCCACATCACCAAAAAATTTGCTTTGCTGGTCCCGGTGATAGTATACGTCTTCAGCGCTGTCTTTTGTGCGATGCCGTTCTTTGGCATTGGGAAATTTGAACAGTATTGTCCGGGGACGTGGTGCTTCATACAGATGACTGCCGAGAACTCGGAGCCGAAGGTCCTGGCATATTCTCTACTGTATGGAACAGTTATGGGACTGCTGGTTGTAGCCATCATAATCTGCAACGTGGGCACCATGAGACGCCTTTACCAGATGTACCAAATCCAGAACCAGAGGAATTCCATCAAACTGGGACCCAAGGTCGAATTAGTTAAGCAGTCCGGCATGGAGGAGCTAGACCACCTCATCCTCTTGGCAGTGATGACAATCCTTTTTTCGGTTTGCTCCCTTCCTTTAACAGTACGTATCCGCTCCTGCCAAATGTGTGTGCAAATAGTTGTGCAAGTTTTCGCTGTGGTTTCACTGCAAAATATTGATTGTGCCATCCACGTGGTTTCCTGACCTTGAACGAAGTTTAGAATTTTCTGGTTTTAAGTCAAAGAAGGGTAAAGCTTTAAAAAGGGGCTCAAGATGTGTAACCAACAGGGACAACAAAATCCTGTTTTCTAATCTAAATCATGGGATGATCCAATTATATCTCTGATGGCTCCCAACCATCCTGAGCCATTTATGCCACTGGCATTCGCCATTTGGTTCCAGGACCTTGGTATAAAGTGCACCCCTATAATAATGCCCCTGGAGATGGTGTCTGCACTGTATATAGACATTGTGTCAAGTGTCTGTGTAGGTGGCTCATCCATACCACTATCCATATAGTCACAGTCCCAAAGTTCCCAAACAAAAAAACACTTTAAACTGAGGGTTCTATTCTAATGCAAATGTATCTTTATCTTCAACCCTTGGATGATATTTGCCTGGGGACAACGCAGTCTACATGGGGAGAAGAACCAACCAAAATAACCATTTGAGACAATCCCAATCCCAGTGTTTTTTTCTAAGACACAGATATACACGAGGAGTTGGTTGGTTGCAATAGTTTCTGATATGAGAAACTCCCAAGATCACTCAACTAAGTATTGGGGTAAAATAGAAGAGGCAAAATGTGCACCAGGCACCTCTCTCTGAGCGATGCACTAATATATGCTGCATCTGCAATCTCTCAGCCTTTGAGAACATATTGGACAAGTGGCTGCCTGAAACTGAGCTATTACCAGGGAAAGTTCCAAAAATTCAATGTATCACAGCTGTTATGTGGCTGTTGTTCTCCTCCATATAAATGTGTGTGTATATATATATATATATATAAATGTGTGTGTATATATATATATATATATATATATATAAATGTGTGTGTATATATATATATATATATATGCATACATACATACACACTCACACAGTACAGGGTCAGACTGGGAAGCACCAGTGACATTTATTCTGTGCGTTCAATGTTCAGCTACATGGATTATTTTGTGACCCTTTTCCACAAATTTCCTTCTTCCTCTATATAATAATAAACTGGGGCGTTTGGTAAGCGAATGATGAGATGCTTCCGGTGTTTGTACATGTTGCATTGAATTTACTGTGCCAATTACTTTTCATGTAAGGGAAAAGGGGGGGGGGGTCCACCTGGGAATTCACCTGTCTCGCTGTCGGCCAGTCCAAGCCTTACATAAAATTTCAGCAAAATACTAATTTTACATACATAAATATATATCTACATCAAATTTATTCAATGCGAATTGGATTATTATTCATTATTTTGCATTGTTTACGTAGCTCTATCATATTCCACAGCACTTTACAATCATTACCATCGCTGTCCCCATTGGGGCTCACAGTCTACATTCCCTATCAGTATGTCTTTGGAGTGTGGGAGAAAACGGGAGAACCCGGAGGAAACCCACGAAAACACGGGGAGAACATACAAACTCCTTGCAGATGTTGTCCTTGGTGGGATTTGAACCCAGGACCCCAGTGCTACAAGGCTGCAGTGCTAACCACTGAGCCACCATGCTAACCAGTGAGCCACCATGCTGCTCAGTGAATGTACATTATTCTGCTTTTTAGTCTCTCCAGACCCCAGAGATAAACATATGGAAGAAAAAGAGTAAAAATGACATTAAAAAGTTTTAATAAAAACTATAATACACATTAAAATAAAAATCATACTAACCCAGCTTTCACCTGTTCAGGCAAAGTCTTCTTCGGTCCAGTCACCGGTGAGGTCTTCACTAGCCGATCTGTGGCATCTCCTGGTGACCAAGTATATTTGGCGTCTTCTTCGCTGACACAGCCGTGATATTCTGACATTGTGTGATGCAGAATATATAACAGATGTTCTATCAGTGCAGGAGATGCCATAGGTGCCGGACACCAGAAGACTGTAAAGATGGCCCAGTGAGAACCACACTGGTGACCAGACTGAAGAGGACATGTGAGGGTCAGGAGAGTATTACATTTACTGAATTTTTCCCAGCAAATCTGTATATCATTCTGCTCAGCGTCTCCTTTGTACCACAGATCGGACTGTATATACAATGGGACAGGTTCCCTTTAAAAAGATCTGAACGGCCATTTCAGCCTTTCAGTGATTATCTTATTGGGGGCTGCAGTAGTCCTATGGATGGACTTTGCAGTGGGCTACATGGAAAGTTTAGCAAGAAGTATAAGGGGTGTCTGTAAAACACATCTGGTTAAATATGATATCATAATAATATTTAATATATTCGTTCACTTATCTAAAGAGCATGAACAAATAGCGACCATTGTGATTAATCCGATGGCAAACATCATAGACTTCAGTGGACTTCCCATGTAATTAGAGGACATCCTGGATGCTCTGTAGCCTATATGGAGTAATTATTATTAAAGGGGACCTGTCACGTGCACGATCTGTGGACAGCAGGGTATAAAGAAAGAGGAGCTGTGCAGAATGATATTTGGGTTAGGACCACCCACTAGACTCATGCACAGAGGTTAGGACCGCCCACTAAACTCATGCACAGATGTTAGGACCGCCCACTAGACTCATGCACAGAGGTTAGGACCGCCCACTAGACGCATGCACAGAGGTTAGGACCGCCCACTAGACGCATGCACAGAGGTTAGGACCGCCCACTAGACTCATGCACAGAGGTTAGGACCGCCCACTAGACTCATGCACAGAGGTTACGACCGCCCACTAGACTCATGCACAGAGGTTACGACCGCCCACTAGACTCATGCACAGAGGTTAGGACTGCCCCACTAGACTCATGCACAGAGGTTAGGACCACCCACTAGACTCATGCACAGAGGTTTGGACTGCCCACTAGACTCATACACAGAGGTTAGGACCGCCCACTAGGCTCATGCACAGAGGTTAGGACTGCCCACTAGACTCATGCACAGAGGTTATAACTGCCAACTAGACTCATGCACAGAGGTTAGGACCGCCCACTAGATTCATTGTCAGAGGTTAGGACCGCCCACTAGACTCATTGTCAGAGGTTAGGACCGGCCACTATACTCATGCACAAAGGTTAGGACCGCCCACTAGACGCATGCACAGAGGTTAGGACCGCCCACTAGACTCATGCACAAAGGTTAGGACCGCCCACTAGACTTGTACACAGAGGTTAGGACCGCCCACTAGACTCATTGTCAGAGGTTAGGACCACCCACTGGACTCATGCACAAAGGTTAGGACCGCCCACTAGACTTGTACACAGAGGTTAGGACCGCCCACTAGACTCATTGTCAGAGGTTAGGACCGCCCACTGGACTCATGCACAAAGGTTAGGACCGCCCACTAGACGCATGCACAGAGGTTAGGACCGCCCACTAGACTCATGCACAGAGGTTAGGACCGCCCACTAGACTCATGCACAGAGGTTAGGACCGCCCACTAGACTCATGCACAGAGGTTAGGACCGCCCACTAGACTCATGCACAGAGGTTAGGACCGCCCACTAGACTCATGCACAGAGGTTAGGACCGCCCACTAGACTCATGCACAGAGGTTAGGACCGCCCACTAGACTCATGCACAGAGGTTAGGACCACCCACTAGACTCATGCACAGAGGTTTGGACCGCCCACTAGGCTCATGCACAGAGGTTAGGACTGCCCAATAGACTCATGTACAGCAGTTAGGACCACCCACTAGAGTCATGCACAGAGGTTATAACTGCCAACTAGACTCATGCACAGAGGTTAGGACCACCAACTAGACTCATGCACAGAGGTTATAACCGCCAACTAGACTCGTGCACAGAGGTTAGGACCGCCCACTAGACTTGTACACAGAGGTTAGGACCGCCCACTAGACTCATTGTCAGAGGTTAGGACCGCCCACTAGACTCATGCACAGAGGTTAGGACCGCCCACTAGACTCATGCACAGAGGTTAGGACCACCCACTGGACTCATGCACAAAGGTTAGGACCGCCCACTAGACTCATGCACAGAGGTTAGGACAGCCCACTAGACTCATGCACAGAGGTTAGGACCGCCCACTAGACTCATGCGCAGAGGTTAGGACCGCTCACTAGACTCATGCGCAGAGGTTAGGACCGCCCACTAGACTCAAGCGCAGAGGTTAGGACCGCCCACTAGACTCAAGCACAGAGATTAGGACCGCCCACTGGACTCATGCACAGATGTTATGACCTCCCACTAGACTCATGCACAGAGGTTAGGACCGCCCACTGGACTCATGCACAGATGTTATGACCTCCCACTAGACTCATGCACAGAGGTTAGGACCACCCACTGGACTCATGCATACAAGTACCAGGGATTTCAGTGAATAAAATGCAAGTTATACTAACTATATACTGATCAGATACTTCACTCTTGGTTTTTATGGATGTGGGAGCTGTCAACAATACATTATTAGTATCTAAATATATCATGATTACTTTTTTTTTTGCAACATGCAGATTGGATTTTTTTTCATTAGGGCTCTCAGGAAGTGTAGGGTCCCCTGAGCTCAAATCATCAAATCAGGGGGTTCAGTTTGCTACAAATTCTAGAACCAGGCAGCAGTAGCTGTACCTGCCCTTATACCAAGCATGGAATTAGGGGCTATCGCTATTACTAAAAGTTATCACCTGTCCACATGATAAGGGATAACTTTGTGATCATGGGGGGTCCGACTATCTGCCCTCCATTGATATAGAGAATGCCTCATCAGAGTGGAGCCGTGCCACCGCTCCAGTCATGGTCTGTGGGACTGCTTCCCTACCAGTCCTATAGACTACGACATTCCAGCTGAGAATTTAAAGCCCCATTTTTGGGATTGGTGGGGGTCTCAGCATTCAGACCCCCATTATAATAAAATTATCTTGTAGATAGGTGTGAACTTTTAACATTTGGAATAACCATTTAAAGGGGTTTGTCCAGGCATATAATACTGAGGATCAATCCTAACGATAGATATTCAATATCAGATCATGGGGGTCCAACCCCTACACCCCCATCCATTAGCTTTTTTCCAGCTCTGGTGGTGGCCAGATCTAACAGTGACTAGAGCCAAGCACCATAGCGCCGTACAATGTGTAGTGGCCAGTCCTGGGTACTGCAGCTCAGTGCCAAACTGCCGTACCCAGGATCGGCCAATACATCATGAATGGAGGAGAATATGTGCTGAATTTAATGCAGAGGAGTATACACTATTTGTAGCTGCTCTCCTCTTCAAGCTAATCAATAAAGCTCTTTACAGTACACCCCCTGACCTCTACTAACCCCAAACACCATCTTAGTATTTTAGAAATCAATATCCCCCTTTGAAGACAACGTGTTTTTATTTATTTATTTTTTTTAATCTATTGCATTTAATTGTTTTTTTTTTTACTTAAATGCATGTATTCGGGACTAAAAAAATCATTTTTGCAACTGGATTTCCTAAAAATTTTGCATTATTTTGCTTTTACAGGCAGTTTGTTTTCCTTATATTCAACGTTAATGTGGTCTGTGGTCATAAATCAGCTGAGAGGAGCGTTAAACTCTCTCAGTGGAGCATAAGAACCAGCTCACTGAAGGATTCTCAGTTAACTCATTCTGCTGCAAGCGATAGACTGTGCAACACAGCGGCCAAAGAAAGCTAATGGTGCAAGATTTTTAATGAAACTCAATTGCCATAATTGTTTGGTTTTTTTTAGTCCTGATAACGTGAAAAAAGAAAATTTTTGGAAAAAAAAGAAAAGTTGGATAAAGCAGCACTTTAGACACTCGTCATTTAAGAAAAAGAAGTCATTATGATAATAAAGTGACGCTGCTTTATACAGGCAGGTCCTTGCAGATTATGTGAAATTCTACACGAGAAATCCAGAGGAACCAGATCTGCAGATTTAACCCCTTCCTATCTGCCCTCTGCAGCTTTCATCACCTTCCGCCCCTCGTGGCTGAGGTTGCACGGAGGGTCTGCTATTAAGAATGCAGACCCTCGGTGTAATTGGAGCCATCTGGATAATAATCTGGGCTATTTTGATGACTTTGCTTATTAATAACCCTTCCAGCATTTCCATGGAAATCTTGCCACAACTTTTTTTTGGAATATGCAAATGATGGTTTTCCCAACAGCTTTGATAGATGTGGTTACACGGGTGATGTGTCCTGCAATGTGTCCTAATTAGGGGGGTCTGGTTTGGAAACAATGTTTTTTCAATCCTTATTAGGAAATGGTTCGATGATTGAGGGGGTCTCGTATTCAGCCCCCATAGTGGAAAGCGGCACCAAAAAATCCTGGAGTACACGGCTCGTCTTTACATTACATGTGCAGAATACAGATTTTAATGAGGGCGGTGTAATACTTCTCTGTACCTATGGGGGGCGCTGCAGGAAAATCGAATGTTACTAAGTTCCCTACAGAATATAGAGGATCGCTGGTGGTCCCAATTGCATGAGGAACCTTGAACCAAGAAAGGAAGTCCAAAGTGGTCAATGTCAATCTAAAGCCAAAATAACACTGTGCATTTTAAATTAGCATGGTAAACAGCGCTGCAGCCAATCATTGATTGTTGCTGCAAACAACAGACACCGAGATCAGCGGCTGAGACTCAGCACTGGACTCAGGGAGGGTGAGAAAAGCCAAAACTGGGACCCCCTTTAAGTCAGAGTTACAATATTGCTTCTTGTAGAATAGCAATGTCATGCTGGGAGTTGTAGTGTTATATATGTAGAGTATGAGAGAATTGCATTATGCTCATGTCCAGTGGATGTTGGGAGTTGTAGTTTCCTGTCGGTGTAACAGTAACAGACTATTTTTTTGTACATATTGGTATCTAATACATTGCAGGAAATGTCCGGAAAACCATAAAAGTCTCGAGATAATGGAATCTTGATAACTCGATGATTCAGTAAATTACCTTATAAATTAGCAAATTTTCCATCCGGAACTTCAGATCTGCTGGACACGTCCGCGCCGGACCCTCGGCTAATCCACTAACAGCATCCGCTCTGTTAATGCCTCCCCTATAAGCGGTGTATGCACTCGCAGATTGGGATTACTGATTATAGGGAGGACTCTTCTGGGGAATCCTAAAGCATCAATGCTGCTAATGAGGACAATAACCGCAGTTTATAGGGTTTGGGATCTCCTGCATTATTACGAGGGATCTGCATCCTGCTGCAACGTCCAATCGGCCCTCCTAAAAGAGACCATTGTCTTCTTTAAGGGGCGTAACTATAATGGGTGCAGGGGTCGCACTCATACCTCAGCCCTACAGGTCCCTTTGGCCATATGAAAAGACTAATACTAGTAGAAACCTGAATAATTGGGGGACATGCTGGAGATTTAAACTTACCCCACTGCCCCTTACCTCCCCATTATGCCCAAGATACTTAGCAAGAAACAAAAGGGCCCCCGCATCCCCAGGAGAGGAGAGGGTCATACATTACAGCTGCTTCAGGTACAGGAAAGGACGGAGCAGACTAAGAGGAGCCCGATCAGGTCCGGGGGTCTTCAGCACCGGATATACGAGTTTTTCTCAGCCATGGTCGGAGCCTTAGGTTAGGCTTAATTATGGGCAATCACATTCCTCCCAATGTCCAGGATTGTGCAGGATTACCCCATAATGGATGCTTTGTTAATTCTTTTTTTTTTCTCTCTCTCTCTCTATATATATATATACTGTATACACACACAACAATACCACCCTAAAATCTTGCAAGTTTCACACTGCCTCTAGGCGACGCACACTTCTAGCTCTGCCAGTTCTGGAAAGAACACTTTTCAGCAGTCTCATTATCATCACAGACAAGATTACAATGGAAGGTAGCTCCTCTAAATGCAGCAGATAACACAGGATCCACCATTCACAATAAGTGATGTCACAGCTCACCTCCTCCACCTCCTGTACAATGACTGAAAACACCTCTATATACAGTAGATAACACAGGATCCACCATTTACAATAGCTGATGTCACAACTCACCTCCTCCTCCTGTACAATGACTGATAACACCTCTATATACAGTAGAGAACACAGGATATACCATTCAGAATAGATTATATCACAACTCACTTCCTCCCCTTCCTGTACAATGACTGAAAACACCTCTATATACAGTAGATAACACAGGATCCACCATTCACAATAGGTGATGTCATAGCTCACCTCCTCCTCCACCTGTACAATGACTAACACCTCTATATACAGTAGATAACACAGGATCCACCATTCACAATAGGCGATGTCACAGCTCACCTCATCCTCCACCTGTACAATGACTAACACCTCTATATACAGTAGATAACACAGGATCCACCATTCACAATAGGTGATGTCACAGCTCACCTCCTCCTCCACCTGTACAATGACTAACACCTCTATATACAGTAGATAACACAGGATCCACCATTCACAATAGGTGATGTCATAGCTCACCTCCTCCTCCACCTGTACAATGACTAACACCTCTATATACAGTAGATAACACAGGATCCACCATTCACAATAGGTGATGTCACAGCTCACCTCATCCTCCTGTACAATGACTGATAACACAGGATCCTCCATTCACAATAGGTGATGTCACAGCTCACCTCCTCCTCCCATACAATGACTGATAACACCTCTATATACAGTAGAGAACACAGGATATACCATTCACAATAGATTATATCACAGCTCACTTCCTCCCCTTCCTGTACAATGACTGATAACACCTCTATATACAGTAGATAACACACAATCCACCATTCACAATAGATGGTATCACAGCTCACTTCCTCTTCTGTAAAGTTCTAGTATACACCCAGCTCTAATTTTACCTCTATGCATGAGTCCCTTATAATACAAGACCCTTTAAAAATAAAGTTAAGGCTCTGACAACTTTACATTCTCCTTACATGGATAAAGGGGCGCTCTGGAGCTCATCATCTGTCACTATCCTTTAGGGGATCCAGACTCATTAATGAGTTTCCCAGACAGGAATTCAATGCATTAGTTCCCAAAATGATGCAGCCCCTTTAATATAATCTGGATAGAATTTCCCCACATTCTCAGAGCTTTAATTCGGCCACGCTATTAACCCTGTCCGTGCTGGCTCAGCAGAACCTTCTTCACAAAAATAACTATTTTTTGTCCACTTACTGTAAAAATCTATTGTGAAAGCCGTCTCCAACCACAGAAACTCCCTCCCTGGAAAGTACAATGTGACTTCACCCTCGCCTGCGGTTTTACCATCAGAGCAAATTTGGAAATAAAAAATAAATTAAATAAAAAATAAAGAAAAATAAAGCTAGTAGATGAGCCGTGTAAGCCACGGTGGCAGCGGCATAACACATGACAAGATCATATGGATTCCTCTGGATGTCTCTGGGGCTCGAAGCCAAAATAAAGTTACTTCTATTAGAGTTTTTACAAACTTTTTAAAGTGAATTACGGCCACGGACTTCATTCCCAGGAAAAAAAATTGTTCCCAGGCAAAAAAAAAGGTCAAAGGTCCTCAATAGTGGGTCTAAAACACGTGACCACTGCAGCCGTCTGCCTCAGCATGACCGCTGAGCCCAGTGATTGACTGCAGTGGTCATTTGACGTCGTCAGGATGTCACCGATGCGGCCTTGTCAATAAATAACGGTGGGAAGAGACTGCAGAGATCGTAAAAAATTTTGTTGTATGTAAATTATTATTTTTTTTTTTACTTTTCATATCAATACATAAAAAAATCTCACCAGTCCTAATATTAGATTCCTACGTCCTATAATCATTGTGAAGGAAGAGGGAGGAGGTGAGCTGTGACATCTCCTATTGTGAATGGTGGATCCTGTGTTATTTTTCTGTATATAGAGGAGTTATCAGTCATTGTAAAGGAGGAGGAGGAGGTGAGCTGTGACATCACCTATTGTGAATGGTGGATCCTGTGTTATTTTTCTGTATATAGAGGAGTTATCAGTCATTGTAAAGGAGGAGGAGGAGGTGAGCTGTGACATCACCTATTGTGAATGGTGGATCCTGTGTTATCTACTGTATATAGAGGCGTTATCAGTCATTGTTCACTGTGTTCCAAATTATTATGCAAATAATATTTTCTCAGATTTTACCAAATTACCTATATGAATTGCAGTCATTGTAATTTTCCAGTCAAATAACTATTAGAGTACAATTGAAAGGTTTTTGTACAAACTGCCTATGATAACAGTATATTTTTAAAAAAATAAAATACTCAAACTGCACTCAAAATGCATGTTCCAAATTATTATGCACAGCAGAGTTTTCAACCTTTTCATTTTAATAAAGAACAAAAAAATGGTCATTTTTGAAATTATAAGCATTAGCAGGTTATTACAAACTGAAATCAAACAGTTTTCAACTCAAAACTTTATTCTAGGTGATGTTACATTTTCACATAGGACCCCTTGTTCGAAAGGAGCTTCTGAACTCTCTCGTCCATTGAATTTGTCAGGTTTTGGATGGTTTCTGCTTCAATTGTTTTGCATGAGGACAGAATACCCTCCGAGAGCTGTTGCTTAGATGTGAACTGCCTCCTGCCATCATACACACTCCTTTTGATGATGCTCCAGAGGTTCTCAATGGGGTTGAGGTCAGGGGAGCATGGGGGCCACACCATAAGTTTGTCCCCTTTTATGCCCATAGCAGCCAGAGATGCAGATGTGTTATGTGCAGCATGAGACGGGGCATTATCATGCATGAAAATGATCTTGCTGCAGAATACACGGTTCTTCTTCTTGAACCATGGAAGGAAGTGCTGTTTGAGAACCTCAACATACATTATGGAGTTCATCTTTACCCCTTCAGGGATCCTAAAAGGGCCGACAATCTCTCTCCCAATGATTCCAGCCCAAAACATTACTCCACCTCCTCCTTGTTGGCGCCGTAGCCGTGTTTGCATGGGGTGTCCATCAACCAGCCATCCTCCACTCCATCCATCTGGACCATCGAGATTATTTCATGCATGATAATGCCCCGTCTCATGCTGCACATAACACATCTGCATCTCTGGCTGCTATGGGCATAAAAGGGGACAAACTTATGGTGTGGCCCCCATGCTCCCCTGACCTCAACCCCATTGAGAACCTCTGGAGCATCATCAAAAGGAGTGTCTATGATGGCAGGAGGCAGTTCACATCTAAGCAACAGCTCTGGGAGGGTATTCTGTCCTCATGCAAAACAATTGAAGCAGAAACCATCCAAAACCTGACAAATTCAATGGACGAGAGAGTTCAGAAGCTCCTTTCGAACAAGGGGTCCTATGTGCAAATGTAACATCACCTAGAATAATGTTTTGAGTTGAAAACTGTTTGATTTCAGTTTGTAATAACCTGCTAATGCTTATAATTTCAAAAATGACCATTTTTTTGTTCTTTATTAAAATGAAAAGGTTGAAAACTCTGCTGTGCATAATAATTTGGAACATGCATTTTGAGTGCAGTTTGAGTGTTTTATTTTTTTAAAAATATACTGTTATCATAGGCAGTTTGTACAAAAACCTTACAATTGTACTCTAATAGTTATTTGACTGGAAAATTACAATGACTGCAATTCATATAGGTAATTTGGGAAAATCTGAGAAAATATTATTTGCATAATAATTTGGAACACAGTGTACAGGAGGAAGAAGAGGTGAGCTGTGACATCTATTGTGAATGGTGCATGCTGTATATAGAGGTGTTATTAGTCATTGTAGAGGAGGTGAGCTGTGACATCACCTATTGTGAATAGTGGATCCTGTGTTATCTACTGTATATAGAGGTGTTATTAGTCATTGTACAGGTGGAGGAGGAGGTGAGCTGTGACATCTATTGTGAATGAAGGATCTTGTGTTATCTACTGTATATAGAGGCATTATCAGTCATTGTACAGGAGGAAGAAGAGGTGAGCTGTGACATCATCTATTGTTAATGGTACATGCTGTATATAGAGGTGTTATCTGACAATGTAATCCTGCCAATGATGATAATAAAACTGCTGAAAACTGCTGTGCAGAAGTGGAATTAGGACTCTAGTTTGCGCCCTAGTGGTCAGTAAGATTTTTGCAAGATTTCGGGTTTTTTTTCTTACATAATAAACAAGTTGTAAACAATAAGTCATTTCTGATCGCACATTCTTTTATAAAAACGTTGTTCTTCTCCTGATCAGTCACTCCAAAATAAAAGTCCGGACAATAATCAGTAGGTAGAAGGGCTGGAACCAGACCTTATTTTTCTGCTCCTCTGAACTGCAGGCGGAGCACTGTTTTGGTTTCCTCTTCTAACAGGGGAATGAGGGTGTCCAGTGACTGATGCAGCCAATGATCAACTGCAGCGGTCACATTCCTTCTGAGCAGGAAAAACAATCTCTTTTTCCCGGCTCTTACAAAATATGACCTCTGTATATAATCAGTGGCCATTGAATGGCTGCAGTGGTCCCCTGAGTCCCTCACCACCCCAGAAGGCGGCAACAACAGCAGTAACCAAAGAGTGTTGGGGTCCAGAAGGTAAATATGTTTTTTTTTATATGACTCTGAGCCCATTTTTAACTTTTGTCAAAGGCACAACCCCTTTAACTAGTCACTCATTTATTTAAATGGCCATCATGTAATACCACATTTGTCCAGCAGTGGCCACCGCAGGAGAAATGTGGAGCAGCCACAGGAAGTTTTAGCTGCTGGATCGGAGGCGATCAGCCGATTGTAAAGGATTCCTCAGTTGCAGAGGTAACATGTCACCTAAATTTGTGCAAAAACTTGCCAGCCAATATAGTGGAAAGCTAAACTAGGACAAACAAGATAGAGCTGCACAGAAATTCATGGGAACCCAAACAGACGATCAATAATGGCATATTAACCTTGGCAAGACGCCCCGATACGCGGCCCCATTAATTGGCGATCAGCAGTGCCGATTATTTGGCTGCACCTCTATTGGCGCTTTGTGTCACTATCTCTTCACCTTTCTCCTACCTGAAACTGAGTAACTTAATTACCTTGGGAAATTCCTGTTTTACAAACATGTTATCGGAGCCTGATCAAACATCTTGCAGCAGATTCTGCTTTCCTTGGAATAAGGCGGCAGCCTCACGTATTGGCAGCTGCACATCTATTCTTCTTGCTCCTAGAAGACGGCCATAAAGTATACAGTGCGGAGCTGGGTAATATAATCTGTCCGTCAGTCCTGCGGAATCGAGCGTCGAGAGTGGAATTACTGCATCAGTCAACAGCGGCTTCTGCTTCACCCAAAATGACCCACCGACCCTACAAATAGGGGCAGTTGGGTTCCTTTTCGCCCACAAAAGTCTATGTAGTTGGAAGACGCCACGACATGAGCTTAAATGATTAGTAGGCCTAATTTCTTCAAATATTATTTATACTTATGCTTAGAATAACCTATTACTGCCTGTTTCCTTGGGCATCCTATACAACAACCTAAGGTGTTGTCCATTTTGGGTCATTTCTTTTTGTTAGAAGTGTCCGCACCTGATTGCAACCTAAAGTTTCTAGGAACTTTAGTGATCAGTGGAACATTGCAGCAAGTGCTCAGTTCTCCTACAGCGCCCCCACAGGGGAACTGAAGCATTACACATCAGGAGGTGAAAGGCACCGCTGCTGACATTGCAGTCAGATATTGTAGGATTTTACATACCTGTCCTATAAGGGATCGATAAAACCAAAATAAAGTGAATTTAATTGATGGGGAAAAAAAACTCTATTTTATTTTAAGGGCTCCTGTATAAATTCCATCAAAAATTGAATTATACATATTTTAAGTATGTTATAAAAAAAAAATTGAGATGAAAAGCCCCATTAACCCTTGTTTTTTTTTCCCAGTTCCGAGTCTACATTGGAGCTTTCACAAAAGAGAAAAATGAATACGCCGATCTTATCGTCTTGAGGTTTCTCTCGATGAATTCCATAGTGGATCCTTGGCTTTTTATCATCTGCAGGACATCAAAATTTCACACCCATGTGCACAGTTTGTGCAGCTGGTTTCACAACACAAACACCACCCAGAGCCAATTACTCGACGAGAGCACCAAGAGCGAATTGTGATCTTGAGACTTCAGTACAATTTCTTGCTGTTGCCAAAATTTTGGCAGTTGACAATAGAAACGTTTGGGGGTGAAGCTGTTCCCTGCCGAGGATGCACTTGGTTCATTAATATATTTACAATGTATAAATCTACTGAAAAGTAATGAATGCTTTAAGGATATTATGAATTCTTTATTTGTGAGACCTATTGCACATTAGTCCACGAAGCTCCATCTGGTCGAGCTCCGGAATGTAATGGAACAGTCAAAAGAAGACTCAGCGGGAAATAAGAAAACTGTGATTGACTGGATAGCAAAAATGAGAATCGGAAATACAGAGGAAGTTTACATATTGTATATAATGTATATAAATAGGAGTCCGGGTCATAATATCAGATCTTTTATGGGGGGGATAATTGAAGGGAAGGTCGTGGCAGAGGCAAAATAGATGGAAGATTCCAGAGATATATCAGACTGTTCCCTTCACTTGTGCAGCTTCTCAAAAAATTACAACACATTTGGGTTATGTTTCTGGCTCCGTAAAGGCTTCCGTCTAAAATCCTGAATAATGGGATTCGGCCAGGACCCATGGCGGTACCACTCAGTATAATGAATCAGAGTCACTTATGGCCTCCTTTCTGGTAGAGTTTGTTTCTTTAGGTGGTCAAAAAAGTACGCTCTATCACACTTTTGTGCCCTTCTATGAAAGACTTGAAGCAGAGGCCAGGTAATCCAATCAGAAAGTGACTCTGACTCATTATAAGGAATTTGGCAAAACGGAGAAAATCACGTTAGGCTTGATGTACTGCGGGGAATGAGGAGCCTTGGAGTTCCAAGTAAGGTTTTTATTGATTACAACATGTTTTGGCGTCGACCTGGTGCCTTTTTCAAGATAAAACAAATGTCATTTGTTTTTTTCTACCTTGATAAAGGCACCGATCTAGCGCCAAAATGCATGGGAATCAATAAGAACCTTATTTGGAACTCCAAGGCTCCTCATTCCCCACAGTTCACCAAGCGTAATATGATTTTTTTCAATTTTTGAAAATACATATCTGGAAGACATCTTCTCCAGATACAGGGCAGCAGCATTGGATATCCATGCTTAGACAGGTGTTGTGGCTTCACGCAACACCACCAGGTGAGCGCAACCATCACCTCTGTGGTCTCTCTCCCAAACGGTACTGCCCTATTGTGCGCACTTTTGCCCTTCTCTAGAGTTTTGTTCTTCATTAGAGGGAACGACTCCAAATTCTATTTTTCAGGGATGGAAACAGTAGCCCCAAGAAAGCCACAAACGTAAGGCCCAAACGTAATGTGAACATAGTCCAACTCATAGCAATGACAAGGAGACTGTAAGGGTATGTGCATGCATTAAGTATTTGCTGCAGACATTTGTACTGCAAATAGTGAAGTGTTGTAGGAAACACAAAGCATAAAATATCTGCGTTTTTGCTGTGCTTTTCCCCCCATTCATTAGAAAGCAAAAAGAATTGACATGCTGAAAAGTGCTCCAAATCTGCAGCATGTGCATGGGACTTCGGGAATCTCATTCACTTTGCTGGGACTGGGAAATTCAGCTTTTGTGACAAAACTACAGGGGAAAAAAGTGACAAAAAACGCAGCAAATAGTTAACGTGCACAAACCCTAAGCACCACATTTTTTAAGAAGATTATTTTATGCCCTAAGTATATGTATTTAAATAAAAATATCTAACTAATAAAGTAGCACTCTGTAGCGCTATAGCATGCAAACATGAAATATATGAAATCTGAATTGCATTACTGCTCTAGAAAACAGAAAAAAACGAAGATACTTAGCACATAATTTAGACAGTTTATGCTCTAAGTATCTTTGTTTTTTCCTATTTTTTAGAGCAGTGATGCAATTCAGATTTCATATATTTCATGTTTGCATGCTATAGCATTACAGAGTGCAGCTTTATTTGTTAGTTATATATGGAGATGGCTACTTTTAGTAAGCACTTGTACACATCAGTTTTCTGTTTGGAAGTGATGGTTAGTCTTTGATATTTAAATAAAAATATGTCCCTAAATGTGTCCATATTCTTTAAGATGTGTGAGCTAGACTAACAGTCTTCAGTTGGGTCGGAGGGACACGCTCTGGAGGTGGCCACAGTCAGGATGAACGTCGAGGCGTCAGACCACCAGAGGGGTGAGCTGTATACTGCACGGTAGACACTTCTTTGCAGGGGCCTCCATGTAGGAAGGTGATGTCTGCTGTGCTTTCCGACACAGTAAAACAATTTGCGTGCAGACATAGAGGCCAGACGGAGGATAAAAGATCACACTTGTGCCCACCGTCTAGTGAATGAGGACTTATAAGATCGCTACAGTATGTGTTGGGTAAACTCCAGATATTTACTATAGGCTAAGTGCACATGTGTATCTAAGAAGACGACAAGCTCTGTTCTCCTTCTTATATTGACTTCTTCCTTCGGAAATAGTGGAGGATCCCTTTGGGAATAGTTTACTTTTTCCCCCCTCTGCTAAGATCCCATCTTAGAAGGGAAGAGAAACTTTAGATACAATGTAAGTCCTGAGAAAGTTTACTTGTTGGTCAACAACTGTGTGTGGTCATACCGGAAAACTATTATGTAACCTGCTCACATACTAACTGCACGCAACTAGGCACGGGACGTCAGGATGACCGGACCGCTCAGTTTTATGCCCCCTTGTGTCCAAAGACAATAAAGAAACTGCAAAAATCTGCAAAAGTCCGCTCTTCCAACTCCGAGCCTATGGCAGTTATAAGCAGCATCCAGTGGCTTTTTTTTTTGCAGGACTCACTTCCCCTGTAGCTGCTATCATCCACAAAGACAATATTAAAATAAGTTATCCACCTTTTTTATTACTTAAATGCATGTATTTGGAGCTTAAAATCATTTTTGCAATTGGGTTTCATTACATATTTTGCACCATTTTGCTTTTACAGGCTCTTTGTTTTCCTGCACATTCAATTTTGATGTGGTCTGTGGTCATAAATCAGCTAAGAGGAGCTCAGAAAAAGAGATAAAAAAATTGCAAACTTTACTCTCAGACCGTCAGACCGAGATCACTGATGGATTCTAAGTTAACTCACTTTGCAGCCAGTAATAAACAGTGCAGCAGACAAGCTACAGAAGGCAAAAGGTGCAACATTTTTAATGAAACCCGATTGCAAAATTCATTTCTAGCCTTAAATACTTGCGTTTAATGTAAAATAAAATGGTCTCCACAGCAGGACAACCCCAAGATGCTGTTGATCAAGAAGCCTCATATTTTTAGTTCGAAGACCCAAGAGAATATTTATTAAAAATTATAATCAGTGGAATAAACTCTAAATGTGTAATAGGAATTTAACGTTCAGTTATAGGTTGAACTCGATGGATTTTTCCCGTCTTTCGACAAACACTATGAATGGGTCCCAAGCCAAACACAAGAATTGGCAGGAGCCTCCTCATTCCACTCCCTGTTTCTCCCAATAATAGCTGATTCCTGGGAATTTTCCACAGTTTTACTGAGTTACTGACTCTAAGGCTATGTGCCCACGATGCAGAAATGCTCCGGATTTTTCCTGAGTGTTTCTGCATCTCCCTGGCAGAAAAAACACATGCAGATTGTACATGCGGATTGTACATGCGTTTTCCTGCCAGGGACATGTGGAAGTGAAGCGTTCTTCACTTGCATTTCCGCATGCGGGTTGACAAGCGTTTTCCAAGCAACTTTAGCATCACTGGAAAGTGCTTGACAACTTGGCATGGATTTATATACAGTAGTGTGACCTGAGAGAATGTCAAAAAATAAAAAAATAAATGTATACTTACCCTCCGATGGCCCCCGATGTCTTGATTTCCTCCGTCCCGGCTGCCGGCAGCGGTAGAGTGAAGGACCTGCCGACGTCAGCGTCGCGTGACCCGTCACATGACTATGACGTCAGCGCAGGTCCTTCATTCCATCGCGAGCTGCAGCCAAGCAAGGAGGAGTGCAGCGCGGGCCGCCAGAAGGTAAGTATATATTTATTTTTTATTTTATACTTTTTTTTTTACAGTTTTCAATGGTACCCGGGTCCAGAGGAGAGTCTCCTGTCCTCCACACCCGGGTACCATCCGCACATTGGAACGCATGGAATCCAAATCTACATATAGAGTGATGCGTAATCCATGCGGTCAAATGCAAGTCAATGGCGGCGAAAAAGCAGCACTTCCGCAAAATAATTGGTAGTGCTGCGTTTTTTTCCGCAATGATAATCCGCAGTGGAAATTTCCGCAGCATGTGCACAGCACATGCGGATTATCATTAGGGACCATGGCAGGCCTTCTACCATGCGTTTTTTAAGCATTTCTGCAGCATTTTTGCCGCTGCGGAAACGCTTAAAAAACGCATCGTGGGCACACAGCCTAATGGGAATCTGGGAGGTCTCTCTTATTTTTAGGGTCTTGTGGACGCAAGTATGGGCCAGCATCTAAGTAGCCCACCTCAGCAAGCGGGTTCTATGAAAGTGGCTCTATATTAATGTTACATTAATGGTACCATCACTGTTTGGGGTAGTAATATTCATTCAGAGCTACTAAAGTATGCATGTTATTTAGAGAGAACTTTTCACTAAATTTTTCAAAAGTCCAAGTCTGTGTTATAAGAGTTTTTCTGGGGGCGTGTACTTTTTCTCCCTGTATGATGCTGACCAATCATAAGCATGTAGAAACACTCATGGAAAAGAAAAACACGCCCCCACAATATTAGGCTTCTTAGTTTGTGAGATGTAAGGATACAGCTTTGATCTTCTGGTCTAACCTCCTGCATGATTAGGAATTGCTGGGAAATCAGAGCACAGATGGCTCACATCTTTTAGATAAGGTTGATATGGGGACAGGGGCAGAACAGCTGAGTTTAGCTGTGTCACATTAAAAACCTTTTAATTAGCTCTCCTCTCATACAACTGTCAGCTCTGCTGTACTGCCCGTCCCCATCACTGCTTGTCTGGAGAGGAGTCACATTTATGTCTTTTGTGCTCAAAGCAACTTTTGAGCACAACAGGAATAAGTGTGATTACTGATACAGTTCTGGACAGACATTGTTGGGGCAGGGGGAGTACAGCCAAGCTGACAGTGCTATGAGAGAAGAAGAGTTGATAGAACGGTTTGTAATATGACACAGCTAAACTCAGCAGCACATTATAATCATGTAGGAGGTGAGACCAAGAGATCAGAGTTGTGTCATTACATCTCACACACTGAGAAATCTAAGCTATGGTGGGGGCATGTTCTTCTTTTTCCCCTGTGTTGCTGCCTGCTTATGATTGGGCAAATCATAAAAGGGAGAATAAGGACACTCCCACAGTGAAAGCTATCTAATAATACCTACTTAGACTTAATAAAAGTTAACTCATTAGATGGCAAGTACTTTGATTGTTAATATCTCAGCAACGGAGAGGCGAAATGAAAAAAAAAATGTTTTATTCCGCTCTGCAGCCACTATTCCATTGTGCGCCCATTTCAACATGAAAAATTTGATGAAAGCTCCTCTTTAACCATGGTACTATAGGTTTATATTAGGCAAATCTGAATAATAAAGCCCTACACATGGATAAGGGTATATTTTTATGCACCTTCTGCACTGTAGTAGTGTGAGACCTGGCAACAGATTGTACGTCTATATGAGGTTCAAGTTTATTCATTTAAAGGGAAGCGTGCATTGTATTATTTGCAGAAACATTTAGTTCTCTCCTAATTTATATGGATGCATGTATCCATCTGTAGGACATGTAACGTAGGGAAAACATATTAAAAGATAAATACAGATAAGCCTTAAAGTATTGAACCGTTTTAGAGAAAGATAGCCAGGCATTGAGTAAAGTTGTCTGTTCCATGCAGACTGTCTAACGATTTGTTTCCCGAGTGAGGACTTATACCCCTGCAAGATGCGGAGCCTAAACCCAGCTATATGGGGCCGTTAGACTTCTTAGATTTCTTAGACAATTTATTGATAAGTCATATGATATTATTGGAAGAAGAGAAAACTTCAAAAAAGCTGCACATGGTGTCACCATTAAATACAGATCTGTCAAGATTTAAAAGCAAACTTTAAATTGTAAAATAATTTAAAAAAATAAGCTTTAAACTAGGGAACATCTCTATGAGGAGTTCTGGTAATGTGTAAAATAAAGAAGCACTTCAGTACTTGACTCAGTATTCTGCCCGTAAACAGTAACTAAATCAATAATACAAGTGAAGAGAAGAAACGTAATATCTTATTAGAATAGAAAAATATATACAGTGGCGCTCTCGGGAATAAGACCAACAGGTCTGCAGCGAATTAAAAACAAACCACAGTTGTCTAAAAGTAAATAAATTAATATAATAATTCGCGCTGAGCTGTCGGATATAAAAGAGAAATAGAGTTATTTTAAAACTAATAAATAAGTTTATTTGAAATAGAATAAAAATACGTAAATATCAATGTTCCTATATAAAAGTTTTTAGGATTGCGTCCAGGAGGTTTTTAGGGTTGTGTCCAAAGGGTAGATAAATTGAGGTCCGATTTGATAGTAGACAGTCAGTATAATCAGAGAGATCATAGGTTAGTATTAACCCCTAGAAAGAAGAAGGGGGGACAAGGTGTCAGTTATAATGTATCATTGCTCCATTACAGAGGCTAATGAGAGGGAGTAGTTACCTTCTGTAGCGTCGGCGTCCCTGCCCCCTGCTAGGCAGGGACGCCGTTCCCCTCACCTCTCCGCTCCGTGCCCGGCGGCTTCCTCCCCCTCTGCTGGCAGCACGCGCTGCTTCCCGGCCACTGTGCTTAGGGCGCGCGCGCCTCCCCTCTCTTAAAGGGGCCGCGCGCGCCGTCCTAAGGAGTCCCCGGCCAATGGCCGGAGGACCTCTCCATATATAAGGCACCTCCTCCAAAATGGAGGTGCCCGAGCAATGTTGTTGCAAAGCCTTCACTCTGCTTCAGCCTTCAGGTCCCGTTACCAGTTACCTGCCAGTCACCTGCCAGATTCCTGCTTGATACCTGCCAGTCACCTGCCAGTTTCCTGCTTGATACCTGCCTGATATCCGCTTACCTGCTTTCAAGCCTGCGGTTCGACGGTCTGCCTTCCGACACCTGTCAGTCTGTCTATGGACCAGCCTGCCCGCTCACCTGGGAGCGCTCACCTACTACCTGTCTGCTAGCCTATCTAGAGACTCTTGCCCGCTCACCTGGGTGCGCTCACCTGCTACCTGCCTGCTAGCCTACCTGGAGACTCCGCCGTCACGTGCCGTGACCACCTGCCTGTCCAGAGACTCTTACCCACTCACCTGGAAGCGCTCACCTGCTACCTGCCTGCTAGCCTACCTGGAGGCTCTGCCGTCACTTGCCGTAACCACCTGCCTGTCCAGAGACTCCTGCCCGCTCACCTGGGAGCGTCCACCTGCTACCTGTCTGCTAGTCTACCTGGAGGCTCTGCCGTCACTTGCCGTGACAACCTGCCTGTCCAGAGACTCTTGCCCGCTCACCTGGGAGCGCTCACCTGCTACCTGCCTGCTAGTCTACCTGGAGGCTCTGCCGTCACTTGCCGTGACCACCTGCCTGTCCAGAGACTCTTGCTCGCTCACCTGGGAGCGCTCACCTGCTACCTGTCTGCTAGTCTACCTGGAGGTTCTGCCGTCACTTGCCGTGACCACCAGCCTGTCCAGAGACTCTCGCCCGCTCACCTGGGAGCGCTCACCAGCCACCTGTCTGCTGCCCTTCTACCCAGAGACTGTCCCTGTCACTTGCTGTGACTACCTGCCCCTCTACCCAGAGACTGTCCCTGTCACTTGCCGTGACCTCCTGCCCTTCTACCCAGAGACTGTCCCTGTCACTTGCTGTGACTACCTGCCCGTCTTCCCTGGGAGCCACCCGCTTCCTTACAAGGACCGCCCCCTTGTATAGTTGCTCAGAGGTTCCACCTCCCAGACCCGTTACACCTTCCTCGTACTGGTGTGTTCCTAAAGTATTTTCACCGGGAAAGGTATACAGGTGGCTAGGTTATGCAGGTGCCTAATATACAATAGGTTTCACTAGACATGAGAAACAAAAAGAATCTATATTATATAATTATATATTTAATAAAGTTTTTTAATCCAACAAGATACCTGATGTGGGAGTATTATATTTGTTCCTGGAATGGTGCTTATGGATATAAAGGGATCTCATTGGAGGTAAAGTGGAGCACCTGATTACCTAAAGGAAGGTAAAAATGGTAAGACTTCAGTAAGAAACAGGGGGAGGGGGAGTGTGCTAATAATTTGTAGCACCTGCTTTACCTGACAGTTCTTTAACACTTTATTTGGCTTTTTGTTTGGCTTTCATTTTCCCAAGGTACATTCAGTCATGGGTACGCCTCCCCAGTTAGTATTAGTTATGGGGTCGTTCCTATAGGTAGGTAGGTAGATGGACCTGATATGCTAGTCGTTAGTCCTAGATAATAGAGAGGTATATGATCTTCTATATTCTGAAGATAATATTTACCCAATAAATACACTATAGGATGAGGGCAGGTACCCAATGTGAGGGGCTCACTCCCCCTCCCCCTGTTTCTTACTGAAGTCTTACCATTTTTACCTTCCTTTAGGTAATCAGGTGCTCCACTTTACCTCCAATAAGATCCCTTTATATCCATAAGCACCATTCCAGGAACAAATATAATACTCCCACATCAGGTAGCTTGTTGGATTAAAAAACTTTATTAAATATATAATTATATAATATAGAATTATATAATATAGATTCTTTTTGTTTCTCATGTCTAGTGAAACCTATTGTATATTAGGCACCTGCATACCCTAGCCACCTGTATACCTTTCCCGGTGAAAATACTTTAGGAACACACCAGTACGAGGAAGGTAACTACTCCCTCTCATTAGCCTCTGTAATGGAGCAATGATACATTATAACTGACACCTTGTCCCCCCTTCTTCTTTCTAGGGGTTAATACTAACCTATGATCTCTCTGATTATACTGACTGTCTACTATCAAATCGGACCTCAATTTATCTACCCTTTGGACACAACCCTAAAAACCTCCTGGACACAATCCTAAAAACTTTTATATAGAAACATTGATATTTCTGGATTTTTATTCTATTTCAAATAAACTTATTTATTAGTTTTAAAATAACTCTATTTCTCTTTTATATCCGACAGCTCAGCGCGAATTATTATATTCATCTTATTAGAATAATCTGCCTCTTTCTCCACTTATCAGTTACTTTGTCTCCTGTATGGATCATTCACTCTCAAAAATTGCTCCAAACTGTCTACAGATCTGTCTTCAGTGAGAGATTAAATTGCACCTGCGGCTTCTATGGAGAGTAAAGGGAGAGGGAAACAAAAACCAGAAGGAGGAACTGCTGAGGCTTCTAGTGCAAAGACAAAACTGCAAAAAAATGCAGAATAAAAGTCATCTAACACCCAGAAAGAGCATCATCCCTCATGTACACACGGCCGAGTATTCTGATAAGTCTCCTGAAATTGCACTTACACTTTAAATCTAATATTTTCATTAATAGCTGTGCAAAATGGATCTGGACACCAGCCACCCGGCTTATATAAGAGTATTTGCTTTAGCAACCAGTTTGCAGAGTTGTGTTTGGTTGTCGAGTTTTCTTCCACTTTTGTAAATAAGTTGTGACTTGAATCTTCTGGGCCCCAATCCGTATTATGTAACAGTCTCCCTTCCCCCACCTACTATGTGCTAAGTATTGGACTGGTGTCATCTTATGTGGCAAAGGAGACTTCTGGTTCCCTCGAGCACCAGGGTCCAGGTGCAAACGCTGCCTCCATATCATGCACCGACTTACCACCTCTGTGATAAAAGATTGGGAAAAAGGTTCTTGTTACCTAAATCTGCCAATTCATAGTAGATATTTTTATCGTAGAATTCAAGGGAAGTTACAAAAAGAGTCGAGTCGCCACTAGGTACGTAAAACTGTTTAGGGGCTGCATGTAGAGATCTCCTATAATCCTTAAAGGGGTTGTCCAGGACTTTTACATTGATGACCTATCCCCATCTGATTGGTTGGGTTACCAAATGTTGCAACCCGCAATCAGCTGCTCCCAATTCTGGCGGTGATTAAAGTGCTCAGTTGCAAATCTACACACCTCCACCAACTGTATGGTGGTCGCGGCCGGGTACTGCAGATCTACTTCCTATTGAGTGAAATAGAGGTGGATCTGTAGTTCCCTGCCACGGCCACTATACAGTTGATGGAGCTGTGCAGTTCCGCAAATGAGCACATTCTGCCTTCAATGTGAACAGCCGATCGGCGGGGGTGCCGGATGTCGCACCCCCAATGATCAGATATTGACACAACTTTTTTTGTCCATCTGTATTTCTTTAATTTGAAAAGGATCCCCTTTTTTCTCACTGGATCAGTTTCAAATGGAACGAAAGGGATGTCTAATTAACAGATCCACTTTCCATAGACGTCAATGTTAAAAAAATGGATCCGGTTGAAATCAGTATTTTTTAGCTGGACAAAAAAGTTGTGTCTGCCTAACTTTTTTGATAATTAGTTTTAGTTTTTTGCTGCCGGATCGGTTCTAACTGATGATTACTGGACATGTGAACATGGCCGGGGCCACTCAAGTGCAGACATTCTAACAGTACAGTGCCTGAGGCCAAAATGTCCCATTAGGATGTTCTCACAATGTGACTTATAGGCAGTGATTTAAAACCAGGGGCGTGCACTGCCCTCATGTGATGCGTGCGCTGCCCTCATGATGTTTTTTTGATATGTGCACTTTATTAATGTGATGGGTGCGCTGGAGCTAATCACTGATCTCAGCAGCCATCAGCAGTCATCAGCAGCCATCCGCAGTCAGCAGCAGTCATTAGCCATCAGCAGCCAATAGCAGTCTTCAGCAGTCATCAGCAGCCATCCGCAGTCATCAGCAGTCATCAGCAACCATCAGCAGTCATCAGCAACCATCAGCAGTCATCATCAGCCATCCGCAGTCATCAGCAGCCAATAGCAGTCTTCAGCAGACATCAGCAGCCATTTGCAGTCATCAGCAGCCATCCGCAGTCATCATCAGCCATCAGCAGTCTTCAGCAGTCAGCAGCAGCCATCCGCAATCATCAGCAGTCATCAGCAGTCTTCAGCAGTCAGCAGCCGGCAGCAGTCATCAGCAGTCATGCCCATGTAGACGGAACAGGCTGCGGAGCCCTGTGATTGGTTAAAGTGGTCACATGTGACATTACAACTGCAGCCTGTAAACGCAGATGGAGGAGTAGCAGAGAGACATCACTGGAGCAGGGGAAAATGAGAAGCTTTAATTGTATTATTTTTCCCCAATTGCAAACCTATGAACACAAAAAAGTAAAAAAAGAAGTCTCCTTTAAAAGAGGGTGTGGGTCCAGCACAATTCTCGCTCAGGGGCCCTTTGCTCTCTCAGTGTCCGCCCCTGTCTAAGCCATTTGTTGGAAATGTTTCACGTCGCAAGTATTAAATTGTTTTTTTACTAAAAATAGATTTATAGTCAACTACATTTGTATCACGAACAGAAAATGATTTCCAGATTTACACGGTTTGTTCAAAAAGTGAACACATCGCTCCGAGGCTCTAAAGACAAAACTGTCATTGCCCCTGGGGGCCTGGAAACGGAGACATGAAACAGACAAAATTAGGAAAAGATCAACTTGTAACTTAGCGAAAGACTAAAAGTCTGACAACTTCAGTCCTTTGTTTCTGTTGAGAAGTCACACGATGTTATCCGAAATGTCACTTGGATGTTATGTCATCAATGTGTCGTCCGTGGCCGGCTCCAACTCTGCAGCGATCAAAAGGAAGTAAAGGAAGGGGGGCATATGACAGAGAGGAGGTAAGCGAGACTGGATCGAAGGACCCCCAATGTATTACTAGAACTGATCCCCCCTGTCTTTCCGCACCAGATTAACCATAGTGGTTGGGAGTTGTAGTGAACATTCGTGCACAATGATCCATCACCCCACACAAGTCTTCACTGCAAGCAGTGAGGAAGGGACAGGGGTCTGATCTATCAATAAATGGGTGTCCCATGGTCAATCATCCCCACACCCCACCCTTATGCTCTTACAATTTTCACCTGCCCTGTAGATAGCAGAACAATGTTAATGGTGGGCATTCTCCTTCATGGTAACATCATCAGTCACATGTAGGAAAGACGACATGTGTGTTCATCACAAAACCAAAACGGGGCTCATCAGCAATGGGGTGGTGATGGGAGAAAATAAAATCATGAAAAGTAGACTTTTGTAATTGGGCAGCTGACCATTCTGGTGGCTCTTCTAATATAGAGGAATAAAGAGAAGGGAATGACGCCAAAGCCAAAAACACCTTGCATTCACCTGAGCACACACATGGCTGACCTTAGAGAGGAGCAAATTTTTAATGTCATGCTAGCTATCTGAAAGACCCTGCGTACGACGACGGGAAAAGGGAGGAAGCCCAGCAACTAAGGAAAGGGAGAGTAGAGACCCCTAAGCAGATTTAACAACACCCTGACTCCTCTATCGTTCCTAAATAGGTTCCGCACCTATTGCCGAGCAGGATACCTAATCCCTAGCTGACCCCAGAGCTAGGCCCTAGGTAGGGAGGGAAAGGGGTGAGCACTAGTCAACCCCACTGCAACTAAAGATAAAACCAGGGAAGCAGACAAGGGGATACACTTAGCTTTGGGAAGACACCAGAGTGATCACGACTACAATCCACAAAGGAACTCCAAGAAGAATCTAGCCGACTGCTAGAACTCCAGGCCTGAACAGAGGAATTTACTCTATCACCAGCAACTTTCTGGAGAAACTGAGGGTATTTAAAGATCGAGAAAGGGTGTGTTAATTAGCAGCAGAAGGTGGAGATCACCACTGGGTCCTAGAGAGGGATGATGAAAGGATCAAGCTGGATCCAGAATGACTGTGTCTAACCTGATACACCCGTGACATTAAGGTCACCCCTGGGTCTGGCCAGCAGTTTATAAAGAGGGTTCACAGTAGGTGGAATCTACCATATGCACCCTCAGCTCTCTGAGCTTTGGCAATTTTTCACCATGGATTTGAGGATGAAGAGGAGTCCTTGTGTGTCTAGTTGGAGAACATTAGGTTAACCACCCTGATGGTATTTTGGCATGTTGTCCCAAACCTGTGAAATAGGTGGACTGGGTGAGTTTAGAAGAAGAGAATTCACCCAATAAGCTCTAGAAAATAGTCTCCTCACCAGTGTATATGACTCACCCCCTAGGCCGTGGGGTACCCAGAACCGGGCCTTCTTGTGTACAGTGCTGATGGGGGTAGTAGTGGCAACCCGATCCCGTGGCTCAGGGTGGTCAGACCAAATGTTGTTGCAGTCTATTTATAGAATTTGAATGTCCGACTACGCCACCCGAGGATTGCGGTCAGAGATAACCGCCGCTGCAAGGCAGACCGCTGAGGCTGGTGTCGGTGTGCAGCACAGGGGTAGGATAACTCCCCACGAGAAGAGTGTAGCCTCAGGGCAATGTAGGTGGATGCTGGGGGTGATGGTGCAGGCGCAGCATAAATCACACAGAGTCCAATGGTGCAGTCCAGGGTCTTTTACTCACAGTTAATATCCAAGTCATCTCTGTCAGCAATGACTGCCCAAGCCGTGCTGCGTCCACCAGGTGAGGGGCTCGGTCAACCCTCAGGCAATTCAGGAGTATGGCACAGGACCCCCTTCTTTCCTTTCTCTGGCCTCTCGTGCCCCACCAGTGACCAAATGTCTGTCCAGCTACCGCGGACCGTGTCGGGCAAGCATTGGCCTCGGCTTCCCGCTATCCTATATGGCGCTTTCCTAGCAGGTTTGGCGGGGGGGTCGCACCAATAAATGATCACGACCTCCGGTTCTTGGCTGAGGGATGATTTACCTCCACCAACTTGGGAATCCGGTACCCTTCCACAGCCTGACCCTTCACCCGTTATGACGCGGGTTTGCAACGGTTGCTGTCCGTTCTGCTCTCTTAGGGTCCCTTCTGCCTTCTTGTTTCTGGAGCCTTTCTACTCCTCTGTCTCTCCTCTTTCCTTCCTTCTCTTCCTCCTTCTCTGGCCCCGGCCTTCTCTCTAGGCCTGCCTCGTGTAGGTGAGCTCAGGCTGAGCCACAGCTCCCTGTCAGCTCTCTCTGGCTGAACTACTCTGCTCCTGATTTAAGATGGCTCCCACCTTATATCTGCTTCTCTGTGTCTGAGCTCAGGTGACCTGCACCCAATGAGCTCCTTCCTATGCTCCAGAAACCATCCCCTTCTGCTCCAACACCACTGGGTTCTCTCCCCCCTCCCCACTCCAGCCAGGGACATGGTCAGTTGTGCCTGCAATAAGATGGGAGCACCGTCGAGCTGTCCCCCGGAAATAGGGAGTGTGAATGTGTGTGTGCAGCTAACTGAGCCCTGGTCCACACTCCATCCTTACCCGGGAGTGGAATATCACACCTCTGGTTGAGGTGCAATACCCCTGTGGCAACCGAACCCTCGGGGCGCCACATTCCCCCCTGGTAAACCACAGCACGTCCTCGGACTGGAACAAAGCAAAAGACAATTCAAAAACATGCAAGTTTTTAGAATGCATTCACATATAAGATTATAAACCAGTATAACTCATCCCTTTATGGGAGGCAATTTTTCTCTTTTAACGTTACTGGCACATTTTTCTTTCAGCAGTTATTATAAGACTTTCTTCACATATATAAAACATTATAAAACTCTTTTCACTTTTATAACAACATCTGTCACATATAAAACATTTTTCTTGTAAACATTCTTCATGTAAAACTTTGGTTAACTGGTCACAGTGCACTTTGCAACCAGGTGTCTATCTTTCTATTAAGTGCAAACTTGTAAACACAAACATGAGGGACCCGTTCGTAAACCCTCAACGTAGGCCATGGGGTGGCTGCAGGGCGTAGCTGATCCAGCTGCTGGACCTCATCTTCTGCCACCTCTAACGGGGTTTTTTTCTGAGGTCAGTTGTTGTGGTAGTCTCTTATAAAACCAGTAGAGGGCACTTTAAGAAGTGCAATTATTTACAGATTTGGCCGCTCCCAGTCCTCGGCCGGATAGTTCAATAAGTTGGCTGCTCCCAGTCCTCAGCCGGTTTTAACTGACCCGATACCGGGTAACTCTATGCAACAGTCTCTTCACCCTGACGGGTAAGTTTATACATTTGTACGCTGCCGCTCCTTAGTAGCGGTGCCCATCTTGCGCACCTTCTTCCTCCTCATCATACTCTCCAGACCCATCTGGGTCATCTGGGCAACAATACTCCTGGTACTGTTCCTCCTCCACCCTCTGGATGTTAAGGGCGTACCACCCTTTTAGGCCTCGATGCCGGGTGTATATTACCCGATCTCCCGGGAACAACTCCCGCTTCAGGTGACCCGCTGGCAGGTGACCCTCCACATCCCTCCTGTCAACATGGATGTCCGTGGCGGTGGCAGAGTCCCGAACAAACCCCCACCCTTTCTCCCGGTGGAACTTCACCACGGTCCCAGCTGTTTTAAGACCCCGTGCTGCATGGGGGTTTTGGCGGGTTCGTGTCTTCTCCTCCGCACTTCGGGCCTGCAGCTGCTCCGTCCTCCGGTGCCGCGCCCGCTCCTCCTTTGCAAGCGGCTCACAAATCTCCCGCCTGCGGACTGCGGCCGTCTGCGTCTCCTGTGCAAACCCCATGACATCCTCCCCGGTTTGGTCCCATCCTACCTGGACCTCTTCCTCCGGGAGCTGAGAAACGGTGACTGGCTGTGGTAGGGGCAAGAGCGGAGCAAGTGGGGCCTCGGCCTCTGCGGACAGGTTTTTCCGCTGACTGGGGTGAACCCATCCCTCTGGTACGGGGACCGGCTCTCCATTGGGTCCGGCGAGCTGGCTGTACAGGTCAGTCCCGAGGGGTGGTGGTTTCGGGACCGGGGGCGCACGCGGTTGGGAGGCGCCTGGGGTGGTCAGGCCTTGCGACCGGGCCTGGAGCGGGCCGCTTCCTACCGCACCCGGGGTCAGGGGGCACGACGGGGGGCGTGGTTCAGTGGCGGTGTTCGCGGCTTGGGGCCCAGGTGTTTGCGGCGGAAGCGTGGAAGCTGCAGCGGCTCCCGGGACTTCTGGCTCCGCGGCGGGGTCCAGGGGTAAGGCTACGGCGTCAGGACCCGGGGCAGGGGTGTCCGCCTTACCTGCCTCCGCGGCAGCGCTGTTCTCGGCCTCCGGTCACCACTCTCTGTCCTCGAGGGCAGGCACGCCGCCGGGTGCTGGCAGCGTCTCTTGCTGCCGGGTCCTGACCCGCCGGGCCATCTCCTCCCTCCATCCGTCGATGACTTCCCTCTGCGCTCGGACCATCCTCCGGTCCAGCTCCTCCAGCGCTGTTCGCAGGAACTCAGGGTCTTCAGCGGGGAGCTGAGCCATCAGCTCTGTGAGGCTGTAGGGGGACGCCTTGGCCTGCAGCAGGCCGCTTGCCAGGGTGCTGGAGTTGGTGCTCCTCTCCATCTCCGGGTGTGATCTGGCGAGACTGATCCAAGCCACACCCTGCCCTGCGGTTTTCTTCTCTTTCCGCCCCTGTTGGGGCTGGTCCCAGGGCAACCTGCTGACAATCACTCTCAGGGGCAGCCCCCCACGTTGATGGACATCTCCACAGCTGCACTCATGGCTGTTGGGGGTGGGCTCCTTCTTTGGCGCCATTCTGGGACCTGGCCCACGATGGGCGGTGGCTTCCTGTGGTCTTATGGCATCTGTTCTTCTGGGGCGGGCGCCATTTTCAATACAGTGAAACAGTCTCTTTTCAGGCACGCAATACCCGTTTGTGGCGGGTTGGTCACAATCCTGCCGACTACGCCAAAAGCTGACTCACCCCCTGGGCCGTGGGGTACCCAGAACCGGGCCTTCTTGTGTACAGTGCTGATGGGGGTAGTAGTGGCAACCCGATCCCGTGGGTCAGGGTGGTCAGACCAAATGTTGTGGAGGCCTATTTATAGATTTTGAATGTCCGACTACGCCACCCGTGGATTGCGGTCAGAGATAACCACCGCTGCAAGGCAGACCACTGAGGCTGGTGTTGGTGTGCAGCACAGGGGTAGGATAACTCCCCACGTGAAGAGTGTAGCCTCCGGGCAATGTAGGTGGATGCTGGGGGTGATGGTGCAGGCGCAGCATAAATCACACAGAGTCAAATGATGCAGTCCAGGGTCTTTTACTCACAGTTAATATCCAAGTCACTTCTGTCAGCAATGACTGCCCAAGCCGTGCTGCGTCCACGAGGTGAGGGGCTCGGTCAACCCCCAGGCAATTCAGGAGTATGGCACAGGACCCCCTTCTTTCCTTTCTCTGGCCTATAGTGCCCCACCAGTGACCAAACGTCTGTCCAGCTACCGCGGACCGTGTCGGGCAAGCATTGGCCTCCGCTTCCCGCTATCCTATATGGCGCCTTCCTAGCAGGTTTGGCGGGGGGGGGGGTCACACCAATAAATGATCACGACCTCCGGTTCTTGGCTGAGGGATGATTTACCTCCACCAACTTGGGAATCCGGTACCCTTCCACAGCCTGACCCTTCACCCGTTATGACGTGGGTTTGCAACGGTTGCTGTCCATTCTGCTCTCTTAGGGTCCCTTCTGTCTTCTTGTTTCTGGAGCCTTTCTACTCCTCTGTCTCTCCTCTTTCCTTCCTTCTCTTCCTCCTTCTCCGGCCCCGCCCTTCTCTCTAGGCCTGCCTCGTGGAGCTGAGCTCAGGCTGAGCCACAGCTCCCTGTCAGCTCTCTCTGGCTGAACTACTCTGCTCCTGACTTAAGATGGCTCCCACCTTTTATCTGCTTCTCTGTGTCTGAGCTCAGGTGACCTGCACCCAATGAGCTCCTTCCTATGCTCCAGAAACCGTCCCCTTCTGCTCCCACACCACTGGGTTCTCTCCCCCCTCCCCACTCCAGCCAGGGACATGGTCAGTTGTGCCTGCAATAAGGTGGGAGCACCGTCGAGCTGTCCCCCGGAAATAGGGAGTGTGAATGTGTGTGTGCAGCTAACTGAGCCCTGGTCCACACTCCATCCTTACCCGGGAGTGGAATATCACACCTCTGGTTGAGGTGCAATGCCCCTGTGGCAACCGAACCCTCGGGGCGCCACATATAATCTATGGAAACTTTGCTCTTTGCATTGGAAGCGGCCATTTGATTTTGCTGGTCGGTGTGAAGGTCACGCCGACTTGTGGTGTCTGGGAAGTTAACGCTGAGCAGACTGAAGGTAGAAGACTGATGCAAAGACATTCTAGCCTGGTCAAATGTTATCACCAAGTATAACCGGGAAACATCAGGCATAAATGAGCCATCGAGAGTAATGTAACTGTGTCACCCTGGCCAGGATGCCACAAGTATATTAAAGCTGTGTCTGAGAGCAAGGGGGAGGTTCTCTAGTCAGGGGAACATTAGTATGCAGTACCTATGCAGGCTGCCCCTATAAAAGTTGGTGCTGGGGGCAGGGTTAGGGAGAACTGGATGACCTGTCTCAGCACTGAGACGTGTCCCGGAGCAGAGCAGGGACAGAAAGTTGTATTGCACCTAAGAGGAAGTGTGGCAGGAGGAGAGCCACAAGCCAGAGACAAGAGGCGAAGTGAGCCTGTCTTAGCAGATAAAGGACTTAATTTACCAGACTTTGGTGTCTGAGGCTGGGAGGATTCCACATCCCACAGCAGATAACCAGTCCGCAAGGGACTGTATGTTCCTTGGCCTAAGAAACCTGAAGGCTCTGCCACAACAGAAGGGACCAGTAAAGCCATACCAGGCCGGGAGCAGAAAGGAACCCACGTCGCAGGCCATACAGGCGAGAGTACACGGAAAGCTCGGAAACGTGGGCAGTTACCCTATAAGGAGGAGATAGCCAGAAGGAGCACAGAAAGCACGGTAGGCCTACACCCTCACCCTGACCAGGGCCAATTTCCCCATTGCTCTCAGACATCCAGGTCCCCTCCTAGCCAGGACTGTTTATGGGTCAGTTTACCTGTTTTAGTAAAGGCCCTGGACTGCAACCTGTTGTGTGTGTGCTCCTTCGCGCCTCCAGCACTATCGGTACTGGGACTCTCACCACCATCACTCCCACCATCCATTATACTGCCCTGGGGCCGCACTCTTCCCGTGGGGAGTCACACTACCCTAGCTGCACACCTCATCAGCCCCAGTGGTCTGCATGCAGCGGCGGTTCCTAATAACCGCAATCCACGGGTGGCGTAGTCGGACATAATCATCAGCGCATAACGGACTACCACTGGCCTGACCACCCTGAGCCACGGAACCGGGTTGCCACTACTACTCCCATCATTCCCCTACTGCCCGGATCCGAGTGCCCCACGGCCCAGGGGGCGAGTCATAACCATCAAGCTTATTTGCCTTCCATTGTGAACTGCAACCATCAAGAGTGTTTGATACCGTGTCATCAAGTAAATCATTTAACCAACAACTTCTGCATTAGTTTTCTTTACCTTGGAGCCCTCGACATCATATTACAGAGAGGATACAGAAGACCAAAAAAAAGTAGACACTCCAACTCAGTGGGTGCTGAGCAGAATTAGAGCGCAATAATGTGCACAGAATTCAGCACATCCTTTGTGTCTGTTCCCTTTCATTACCCTTTTAGTTTAGTATTTGTTTAGTGCCTTTTGGCATCAATTGTATGTCGAGTGCCCATCTGTGACAGAAGAGTGCTAAAGGGGCATTAAGTAGCAAATGGGCATCCAAAGGGGAGCCAACCAGGGGGGTGCTAAATGGGAACTAAGGTGGCAGTGAATTCAGAGCCCATTTTCTTTTGTGTTCTTCAGTTCAGTGCCCTCATTCTTACTAGTTGACATTCAGTGCCCGTTTGGTGACCGAAGGGTGCAAAAGGGGCTACAAATGCCAATGAGGGAACTGAACTGCCGTGCATCTTCCCTGAAACTTAGTAATCCTCTACCGCTTTTTTGCACTGGAAAAAAAAAATATGGAAAACTTTTGCTGTAAATTTGTAAAGAACTTTTTGCTTTATCAGAAGTTTTCCCGAGAATATTTTTTTCTTCTCCCAGGGGTTCCACAATGCTAAAAAAAAGCTTGGAAGAAAAAGGCGAAGAAGTGCGACATGATGACTTGGTTTGGGGAGAAGTTGTAGCAATATATTTTTTTGCAGTCAATTAGAGAATGCTCTTCATACCTAAACCCAAATATAGCAAAGCAAATAAAAAGGTGTATCCTCGAAGTCTCTCTCTTTATCGACAGCGATAAAGGCTATTTACTCTCGTGACTCGGCACTCGTGGTCCTTTGGTATACAGCGCTCCACCCTGTCTTATAAGGAAACCATAAAAGTCCAAATTCTGAAAGTATTGTCAATACAATAGAAATGTTTATTATCATGGGGCTCGTGGGAGATATCCCAGGCACATTAACAGGAAATGGTCTGGACAAAAGCTCAGCGGATCAAGGAGCAAATGGGGATATAGGAAACAGAACTGCAGAAATATCTGCACATTTCACATAAAGCATCAGTATCAATATGGACACCATTGAGGGATTAGATTTGTTTTTATTTCTATGCATGCATTTTTGGCTAAAAATCATTTGTGCGACACCAATTTGCACCGGTTAGCTTCTGCAGCCTCTATTTATCACAGTACATAGCAGACTGCAGAATGAGTTACCCGTGAGTCTGTCAGTGAGCTCATCTAATGTATCCCTTATTCCATTATTTCTATGACATGTGTCTTGTAGATTTGTTCTCCCGCGTGCAGGATCACCGGGGCCGGCGACAAGACTTGGGATCTGAGTACAGGAGTCGCGTCTCTATCTGGGGACAGATCATCTTTGTGCAAAACATTCAGGAAGCTACCAGGTAACAAGGAAAGAATAAGATACATATTAGAAGTCTGCCAATGTACACAAGCGTCTGCTGAGTATTCACCAACACTGGAGTACCGCGCGGCACAGACCGTGGAAACAGTCAACAAGCTGATAGTCATCCTCTATGTATAAAGTGTCAGGTTACCTACTGAAGTGGAGACTGTAACTGGTACGTGCAGTGACTGATCGATCCGAGCGCCCACAGGGCACCGCTGTCATCACAGGGAGTGATGCTTGCTTTACCTCGTGCCAACTCTCCTGGGAGTTTGCCAGAAAAAGAGAACGCACGGACGAGTAGGTAAATCTCCTGCGCAATGCAAAAACTGCCCCAAAATCAACACTTCTGGAAGGTTCCTCCGGCACATTGCCAGACACCATAACGGTGACCATACACGTGAGGGTAATGCCAGTCCACCGCCCCATTTCATGTGACAATCTAATGTGTTTAGGGATGTCCAAACTTTCTCCCCCCATCAGCAGATGTTTGCTGAAAGAAGGATGGGGCTGTTGGATTTCAACATGCCCGATCACCTTGTTCTTAGGGGAGATCAGCAGGGATTTCTGGCAGCAGCTTATGCCTCACTACTTGTTGGTGGAAGCTCGGCCGATCCCAGCCCCGTAGGGTCAGAGAGGGGATCAGGATGAAGAAGTTCTCATCCAAAAATTCATCAAAAACTGAACTCAAAATAATGCATGTGCGAACATTACTGTTAAAGGGTTATTCCAATAAAAAAAGTTATCCCCTAACTTGCTGATTGCTGGGACCCCCAGGGATCACAAGATCAGGGCTCTGCAGCCCAGTGTTGAAAGTAGCGGAGGTGCGTATGCTTGGCCTCCGCTCCATTCATTGTCTACGGGACTGACGGAAATAGTCGAGTGCTGTGACAATGAATGGAGCAGAACCCACTCATGCGAACCTCCGCTATATTCAGGACGGGCTGTTCTCAGGATTATCAGGGGTCCCAGCTACTAATGCTTACTACCCATGTAATCGCTGCAGGAGCGCCAGCCACCAGGAAATATTCTTGTTGCAACTTCCCAATAACCAAGCACAAAATCACCTGAGGTCACCGGACGGTATAATGTGAGCAAACAGCTGAGCGGACTATGCAAACAGCGGTGGTATCGTGCTCAGTTCACACCTCACTGTAGACAGCTGTAATTAAAGGGGCTCTCTGGGACAGGTAGATAGGACTGATCGAGGAGACCACAACAACTGTAGAAGCTGCAATATCATACTGGTCTCATAGCAAAATGCACAGCGAGCAGGTAGCCAAAGTTTGGATTTACAGTGAATCTCCAGTGATCATGTCATTCCTAGGCACACAATTCTTCTCTTTTATAATCTTAATTTATAGGCGTATTCCCCTCTTAATAAATGGATATTGTTGAATAGCTCTTGTAAATACAAGCACTTTTGCAATTTACTGCTTATTAAAATTTGCAGCCATTCTTGAGATATTAATACTTTTATTTTATTTGCAGCTTGTTACCTTGGAGACCGACCACCGCTGCTAGACAGTAGAACATGCGCAGCGTATAGAAGCACTTTTCTTTTGCGCTTGTAAGCACTGTTTTGAAGCCGGCTAGGATCACTGGAAAGCCCACCTAATCCCAACCAGTGTCAGTGCAGCGCTTACAAAGCTAGACAACAGCGGTGGTCGGTCTCCTAGGCAGCGAGCTGTAAACTAAAGAAAAGTGACTGCAAATTTTAATAAACAGTAAATTGCAAAAGTGCTTGTATTTACAATGACAATCTAACATACATTTATAAGGATGGGAAAAACAATTTGAAAGGTTTGTCCAGGTTTGGAATAAAAGTCTGCAGTGACTCTATGTCTTATGACTCCTCACAGGGCACACACTGCACACTGTCAGGATTCCGCAGTGCTGGCAGTGAGATTGGGCAGTCACATGACCTCCAGTATGCGATTTGTATACTTCGAGTCACATTCTGACTAGACGTGCACGGTCTCGCTCACTACAAGTGAATTGAGTGAAGCACTGCACGTCTAGTCGGCATGTGACTGGCAGTCACATGCAGACTGCCAGCAATACTGGAAAATCCTGACAGCTGACGGTTGGACGTTATGAGGATTCAGAAGTTTACAGTCATCTCTGGCTCTGATGAGGTTCAGGATGGTTCTGCGCACGGACAATCAAGGTCACGGCGTATCAGACCTCATCAGAGCTGGAAGTCCTAGTGTGAGAGACTCGAGGACACAGCGCTCACAACGGGGATCAGAAGATGCGACAAGGAGCAGAGGGGCCGGAGAGGTGAGCGGAAAGGTAAGTAGTAGTGTTATCTTTTTTTTTACACCTTTCATTTATTATATTCTGAGGTCTGGAGAGAACCCAGATCATAATAAGGGACATCCAATTCCCGGAGAATAACCTCTCTATGAACTGAATTTCCCAGAAAATCTGCGCAAACATCCACATTTTGAATTTTGCTTATTTTTTTAAAGCATTTTGGCTTCGCAGCATTTTTTCCACATCTGCCTAAACTATAGCACAGTTCTGTATGTTTCTATACATTTGTCTGTTTTTACATTTTAAAATTATTTTTTTTCCCAGTTAACTTTCTTTTCTTCCCCTCCCCCACCCCAGGGACTTGAACCTGTAACAGTTCGATCGTCTGTACCACGTACTACATTAATTCATAGGCAGAAATGGAAACCATCTCAAAGGCAGAACAGCAGAATCCAAGACACACAAAGGCAAAGCATCGAAATAGAAAAATATGGAATATCATTTATCAGAACAAATAAGGACAGATGAGATTAAAAAGTAAATGGAGCAAAGAAAAAAAGAGGCGACTCGTACAGCAGGTTGTTGCAAGGCGGGCAGCACTTTAGCAGGAGGTGAGCCCACGGACCGGGGCACACCAACACTTCTCTTATGTTTCCCACAACCACGCTGTTACATGTCAGTAGATTGTTTGTGTTCCCCGGGTTGTGTCCTCACATGCTCTTACATCTGTTACTCAGGGCGCCGTTCTTATTCTCCTGGACTTCCCCAACAATTCCCTAATAGGACTCTATTTACACTGTATGCTTATTTCGGTCGCCTCTTTTTTTCGTGCCTTCCATTTTTAATTACAGTACAGACCAAAAGTTTGGACACACCTTCTCATTTAAAGAAATTTCTGTATTTTCATGACTATGAAAATTGTACATTCACACTGAAGGCATCAAAACTATGAATTAACACATGTGGAATTATATACTTAACAAAAAAGTGTGAAACAGCTGAAAATATGTCTTATATTCTAGCTTCTTCAAAGTAGCCACCTTTTGCTTTGATGACTGCTTTGCACACTCTTGGCATTCTCTTGATGAGCTTCAAGAGGTAGTCACCGGAAATGGTTTTCACTTCACAGGTGTGCCCTGTCAGGTTTAAGAAGTGGGATTTCCTGCCTTATAAATGGGGTTGGGACCATAGGCGGATTATAATCAGGGCAATCCGGGCTACCGCCCGGGGCCCCGAGCCTGCAGGGGGCCCGCGGCTCCGGGCGGGGTGTCTAATGCCGGATTGCCCTCATTATATGAGCGGGCCGCCGCGGCACATACCGGTAGCAGTGCCTTCTTCATCGGCTGGGCCAGCACTGCAGCAGTTAACTTCCCTGTGCTGGCCCGGCCGCGTCACTGCTGCAACGGAGAAGTCAGAGCAGGCAGGAGGAATGGAGCCGAGGGATGGTGAGTCTGTCTGTGTATGTATGTGTATGTATGTATATGTGTGTGTGTGTGTGTGTGTGTGTGTGTGTGTGTGTGTGTGTGTGTGTGTGTGTGTGTGTGTGTGTGTGCAGGCAGATATCATTGTGTGATGTCTGTTTATATGTATTTTTGTGTTTCAAATGTGTTTATGCGTGTATGTATATGTCTGTATATGTTTGTGTGTGTGCGTGACTGCATGCGTGACTGCGTGAGGCCTCCTGCTGAGTATAGTTGGCGCCGTGCGGCCTCCCACTATGTATAGATGGCGCCGTGTGGCCTCCCGCTGTGTATAGATGGCGCCGTGCGGCCCCCTGCTGTGTATAGATGGTGCCGTGTGGCCTCCCGCTGTGTATAGATGGCGCCGTGCGGCCTCCTGCTGTGTATAGATGGCTACGTGCGGCCTCCCACTATGTATAGATGGCGCCGTGCGGCCTCCCACTATGTATAGATGGCGCCGTGCGGCCCCCTGCTGTGTATAGATGGCGCCGTGCGGCCCTCTGCTGTGTATAGATGGCGCCGTGCGGCCTCCCGTTGTGTATAGATGGCTACGTGCGGCCTCCCGCTGTGTATAGATGGCTACGTGCAGCCTCCCAATGTGTATACAAGGCACCGTGCAGCCTCCCGCTGTGTATACACTGTGTTCCAAATTATTATGCAAATAATATTTTCTCAGATTTTCCCAAATTACCTATATGAATTGCAGTCATTGTAATTTTCCAGTCAAATAACTATTAGAGTACAATTGAAAGGTTTTTGTACAAACTGCCCATGATAACAGTATATTTTTAAAAAAATAAAAAACTCGTTATTCAGCATCCTATTCTTCTCTGTCCAGAATTGACCTGGCTCTGGGAAATAGTCATCTAGTTCCTTTAGTTACTAAAGTAGAATGCTGCACAAGAATGTTATCTGATCATTCCCCATTATTGGTAGTTATGGGGGTAGATTCTGGCATTACAAATAAAAGAGTATTGTGGAGATTTAATCCCTACTGGCTGGACGTATTTGGGGAACAGGTGGATTTAGCAGGTAAATTAGATTATTTCTTTAAAGACAACATAGGCTCTGCTCCTTTAAATATGGTATGGGAAACCATGAAGGCGTTCTTAAGGGGGATCCTGATTAAGGAGATTTCCGTGGTTAAATCCAGAAACAGGGCTCGTACCCAGGAGTTGCGGAGAGAAGTAGACATATTGGAACAGAGGTATGTTGGGTCCCCAATTATAGAAAATAGGGAACACTGGATATGGGCACAGGATACTCTGAATGATCATATATTGAAACAAGCAGAATATAAACGATTCTTTCTTAAACAACAGTTTTATGTGGAGGGAGAAAGTGCAGGACACTTGCTGGCCACTATAGCCAAGGCCCAGACTGGGGCTCCTATGATTGCAGCCATCAAGGATACTAGGGATGCGGTAATTACTGATTCAAAGGCTATAATGGAAGAATTTTTTCAGTTTTACAGACAATTATACGCCTCCAAACAGACTAACGAGCAAAGGGACATAGATCTATACCTTCATAATATGCAAATACCATGCCTAACAGATAGCCAAAGAGAACAATTAGATGCACCAATTACACTGGAGGAGATGCAGGAAGCTTTAAAAGATTTTCAAAATAACAAAGCCCCTGGTGCTGATGGGATCCCCGCGGAAATTTATAAGGAGGCTGGGGGGGTTTTACTTCCCAGGTTACTGAAAGTCTTTAGGGAAGCAAAGGAGAGGGGGACCTTGCCGACTTCAATGAGGGAGGCTCACATAGTTCTTTTGCTTAAACCTGGAAAGGATGCCCTAAACCCTGAATCATATAGGCCAATATCCTTACTCTCGGTAGATGTAAAAATTCTAGCGAAGATCCTGGCTACCAGATTGGGGGCGGTTATTACGCACCTGATTGCAGAAGACCAGACTGGATTTATACCAGCCAAGTCAACGGCAATTAATTTGCGTCGGCTTTTCCTTAACCTACAAATGCAGCCACACAATGTGGGTGGTAGGGCAGTGCTATCGCTTGATGCCGCTAAGGCTTTTGATAGTGTCGAGTGGGAGTACTTATGGGCTGTTTTGAGAAAGATGGGATTTGGTGCTGAATTTCGAGCCTGGGTGCAACTTTTATATAGCAATCCGGTAGCTCGGATTAGAATTAATGGCAATCTTTCTGGTAACATTGAAATGGGCAGGGGCACGCGTCAGGGCTGCCCGTTGTCCCCCCTACTATTCGCCCTGGCTGTGGAGCCGTTGGCTGTTAAGCTTTGTTCCAGCAGCGAAATACAGGGGTTCTGCTACAAAACACTGGAGGAGCGGGTGGCCCTATATGCTGACAACCTTCTGTTGTTTCTGGGTGACACGGAGCCATCTCTGATGGCGGCTATGAATCTAATAACGGAGTTTGGAGATTATTCTGGCTTGAGGATGAATTGGGACAAATCAGTCCTTATGCCGGTTGATGGTTTGTCTCAGAATATGAAGGTAGGGAGTACCAGCTTGAAGGTTGTGCGGGAATTCAAATATCTCGGAGTTAGAGTGACCGCATCTATCGGAGATTATATTCCTTTAAATTTACTTGAACTGCTTGCCAAGTTTCAACAAAAGGCCAATACTTGGAGTAAACTTCCCTTATCAGTGGTAGGTCGAACTAATCTAATTAAAATGGTGTTAATGCCCCAATTATTATATATCCTTCATAATTCACCTGTTTGGATCCCCATGAGAATATTTTATAAGTTTCAGGCATTGTTTCGGGAGCTGATCTGGAAAAAAGGGGTGGCCAGAATTAGTTTGAATACACTTCAAAGGCCCAAAGATCAGGGGGGACTAGCCGCACCTAATCCATGGATATACTTTCTGGCTTCTCAGATTCAACAGCTTGGGTTGGTTCAGGGGAACCTGGATAAACTGATACGCCTACTTTCACACAATCTGCCGATTATCTCCTTTCTAGAAGCAGGAACCTCGGGGTGGGATGCTAGGCGACACCTCCCGACCCTAACACTTATGGGGAAAACGTGGCAGAAAATCAAACTGTTGTTGGGAATGAAAGGCTTTACCCCGTTTACTCCGTTGTGGCATAATGCGGGCCTTCCAGAGATCCATAAATTGAAAGGATTCGGAATATGGGAAAAATTGGGAATAACTAATGTGGCGCAAATATTAGAGGGGGAAATACTGAAATCGTTCCAACAGATGAAAGAAGAATATTGTGTCCCACAAACCAGTTTCTACTTTTATCTCCAATTGAGGCACGCATGGTTTGTACAGCCACGACATATGCAGAGTAAAATCCAACATCATATACTGTTTAATACGCTACTATGCCATAGAGGTGGGAAGGGAATGATATCCAGAATTTACGGGATACTTATGCAGCAATTTCAGTGGGACAGACCCTTAAATGTCAAGGAGAGGTGGGAATGTGACATTGGTACTATATCCTCAGAGGAGTGGGAAGATGTGGTGGGGAGCGTTCCGACATTATCTACATGTGAAGCACATAGACTCTCACAGTTGTATTTATTACATAGAGTATATAGAACCCCCAAATTTCTACAGCGCATTGGGGTAAGGAATGACAGTATGTGCCCGAAATGTGGAGAGGAAGGAGCAGATCTTATGCATATGATGTGGATGTGTAGGAGGGTCGCTGTATTCTGGAATGAGTGTGTGCAATATATTAATACTGTGTTTGAGTGTAATTTACCCCTATATCCTAAAGTATGTGTATTAGGCCATGTGGAAATAATAGGATGTGAAGAGGATGAAATAATAGCCATTAAGAGGACTCTATACCAGGTCAGAAAGCTTATAGCTGCACATTGGTTGGATCCCTCCCCTCTCAGGTTCCAAGAATTAGTGGATAGAATGCGCCTTTAATTAAGATTAGAAGAGGGAGTGTACAAAAAACGGAAGGCTATGTGTAAATTTGACAAAATCTGGGGTAAATGGAGCATGTTTCATGGTCATTGTGTCATATCTAATTTAAATATCACTTGAGATTGAAATGTTGTGATCTCCCATATTCTGTATAACTAATTGCTGATTGTCGGATGCTATGCTATATATCCTTGGATCAATTTATCAATGCCTTAACGGTCAAATAAGCTATATGATAGTACACGGTCTGTAATAACAAAATTTGCTCTTGTCATATGGTTCTTGGGGTTGTAATGGGTGGGGGGAAGGGGAATGGGTGGGTTTTGAGAGGCACTACCAGTTTGGTGATGTCTCACTGTTGTTTATTTGTAATGTTGAAAATATTTTAATAAAAAATATCTGATTTAAAAGAAAAAAAAAAGAAAAAACTCAAACTGCACTCAAAATGCATGTTCCAAATTATTATGCACAGCAGAGTTTTCAACCTTTTCATTTTAATTACGAACAAAAAAATGGTCATTTTTGAAATTCTAAGCATTAGCAGGTTATTACACACTGAAATCAAACAGTTTTCAACTCAAAACATTATTCTAGGTGATGTTACATTTGCACATAGGACCCCTTGTCCGAAAGGAGCTTCTGAACTCTCTCGTCCATTGAATTTGTCAGGTTTTGGATGGTTTCTGCTTCAATTGTTTTGCATGAGGACAGAATACCCTCCCAGAGCTGTTGCTTAGATGTGAACTGCCTCCCGCCATCATAGACACTCCTTTTAATGATGCTCCAGAGGTTCTCAATGGGGTTGAGGTCAGGGGAGCATGGGGGCCACACCATAAGTTTGTCCCCTTTTATGCCCATATCAGCCAGAGATGCAGATGTGTTATGTGCAGCATATTTTTTATTTTATTCTTTTTTTACAGGTTCTATGGTAGCCGGGTCCGGAGGAGAGTCTCCTGTCCTCCACACCCGGGTACCATCCACACATTGAAACGCATGGATTCCGCATGTACAGATGCAGGGATGCGGATGTCATGAGTTCCAATGCAAGTCAATGGCGGCATAAACGCCGCGCTTCCGCAAAATAATTGGTAATGCTGCGGATTTTTCCGCAATGATAATCCGCAGCGGAAATTTCCGCAGCATGTGCACAGGACATGCGGATTATCATTGGAGAACATGGCAGACCTTCTGCCAAGCATTTTTTAAGCGTTTCTGCAGTGGAATTGCTGCTGCAGAAACGCTTAAAAAACGCATAGTGGGCACACAGCCTAAAAAAAAATATTATAATTAATATTGTGCCAAATTAATTTCATGTGAACTATCACATGATCTATCACAGGGGATCATGTGACATGTCACGTGATAAATCAGGTGTGTGTGTGTGTGTGGGGGGGGGGGGGGCCGCGCCTTCTAAACTGCCCGGGGCCCTTGCTACTCTTAATCCACCCCTGGTTAGGACCATCAGTTGTGTTGTGCAGAAGTCTGGTGGATACACAGCTGATAGTCCTACTGAATAGACTGTTAGAATTTGTATTATGGCAAGAAAAAAGCAGCTAAGTAAAGAAAAACGAGTGGCCATCATTACTTTAAGAAATGAATGTCAGTCAGTGCGAAAAATTGGGAAAACTTTGAAAGTGTCCCCAAGTGCAGTTGCAAAAACCATCAAGCGCTACAAAGAAACTGGCTCACATGAGGACCGCCCCAGGAAAGGAAGACCAAGAGTCACCTCTGCTTCTGAGGATAAGTTTATCCGAGTCACCAGCCTCAGAAATTGCAGGTTAACAGCAGCTCAGATTAGAGACCAGGTCAATGCCACACAGAGTTCTAGCAGCAGACACATCTCTACAACAACTGTTAAGAGGAGACTTTGTCCAGCAGGCCTTCATGGTAAAATAGCTGCTAGGAAACCACTGCTAAGGACAGGCAACAAGCAGAAGAGACTTGTTTGGGCTAAAAAACACAAGGAATGGACATTAGACCAGTGGAAATCTGTGCTTTGGTCTGATGAGTCCAAATTTGAGATCTTTGGTTCCAACCACCGTGTCTTCGTGCGATGCAGAAAAGGTGAACGGATGGACTCTACATGCCTGGTTCCTACCGTGAAGCATGGAGGAGGAGGTGTAATGGTGTGGGGGTGCTTTGCTGGTGACACTGTTGGGGATTTATTCAAAATTGAAGGTATACTGAACCAGCATGGCTACCACAGCATCTTGCAGCGGCATGCTATTCCATCCGGTTTGCGTTTAGTTGGACCATCATTTATTTTTCAACAGGACAATGACCCCAAACACACCTCCAGGCTGTGTAAGGGCTATTTGACCAAGAAGGAGAGTGATGGGGTGCTACGCCAGATGACCTGGCCTCCACAGTCACCAGACCTGAACCCAATCGAGATGGTTTGGGGTGAGCTGGACCGCCGAGTGAAGGCAAAAGGGCCAACAAGTGCTAAGCATCTCTGGGAACTCCTTCAAGATTGTTGGAAGACCATTTCCGGTGACTACCTCTTGAAGCTCATCAAGAGAATGCCAAGAGTGTGCAAAGCAGTCATCAAAGCAAAAGGTGGCTACTTTGAAGAACCTAGAATATAAGACATATTTTCAGTTGTTTCACACTTTTTTGTTAAGTATATAATTCCACATGTGTTAATTCATAGTTTTGATGCCTTCAGTGTGAATGTACAATTTTCATAGTCATGAAAATACTGAAAAATCTTTAAATGAGAAGGTGTGTCCAAACTTTTGGTCTGTACTGTACGTACGTCCTCATTTGCTTCAATAAAGTATATTCTGCCTTCTTCTACTTTGGTTCTTTTCCAACTTTTTATCTATAGGATCTACATTTCTTCTCTCTTGTGCTGAGACTTGTAGTACTTAATCCATTTACGCTTCTTCATCCCTATAAAAGCGAATCATTTCATATATCACATGCTGTGACTTCTTTGCATACATATTTGGCTTATTAGCTCTTCAAAGGCAACAAAGTTAAAGGATGATATCTACTCTATTCATGTTTAAAGTGAATCTGTCCGCTACATAATCTGAAAGCAGCATGATATAGGGGCAGAGACCCTGATTCCAGCGATGTATCACTTATTGGGCTGCTTGGTGCAGTTTTGATAAAATCACTGTTTTCTGTCCTGTAGAATGTAGAGCTGTGTATATCCCCGCCCACAACCCTGATTGGCAGCTTCCTGTGTACACTGTGAGTAAGCTGCCAGTCAGTGGTGGGGGCGGGGTTCAGAGCGGAAGGAGCGCTATTTGACTTTTTGCTGCAATAAGTCACGTTTCCAAAGGCCCTGAGGTGATAGAGAAACCCCATAAACAACTAGAAACACAGGGAATGAGCACTCTTAGTGTTTGCAGCAGTTCCATTAACCGCTTACATGCTGCGGTTAATAGCAACTACAGCATGTAAGGGAGTTTGACAGAAGGAGATTTCTCCTTCTGTCACATCATCGGTTTCCTGCAGGGATCCCATGGGTACTAATATGGCAAATGGAGGCCTAACAATGGCCTTCTGGTCTGCAAAAATCCAATACTAAGAGATTGCACTTTATGGCATGGCCGCCTGTCAGTACAACACAGGCTGAGTGGATAACGCACTGCACTACATTAGTAGTACAGAGCATTATCTATGCGATCAAAGGGTGGATTGTTTAAGTCCCCTTGTGTGACTAATAAAAATTGAAAACTTTTTTTAAGCATCTAAAAAATGAATAAAGCAATATCATGTTTTATCGTTCACATGGAACACTACAGAAGAAACATAACAATTCCACTTTTTTCATTCTGCCTCACAATGACATAAAAATGATGACAAACTGTACAGACCCCAAAATGGAACAATTAAAACTTACAGATCGTTACTCAAACCTAAAAAAACAAGTTCTCATTGAATGCTTTGCTCAGACGAATGAAAACGTTATGACTCTCAGAAGATGAGGCAAAAGTGATAAAACACAAAAAAAGTTATGAATTGAGAATCTCTGTGATCATATTGAGCCATGTTACAAAACTGTACAATTATTTATCCTGCTTGGTGAACACAAAAACTTGCCAGAATTGCTGTTTTCTTCATCCCTCCTAAAAAAAAGTTGTATTTTTTTTTTTTATTTCTTCCAATAAAAAAAAGTTAAGAACAGAATTAATAAGAACTAAGGAAATGATGGCGCCTGGAACGCAACAATGAAACAACCATAACAAGACGTGTAAACATCACAGGGTTCCAGCACTGTGATAGTAAGAAACTGTACAACTTCTGCAGAAAATTGTGGTCACGTTTCTAAAGAAATCCTCTCTGTCTTGGTTTTGGGTGATTGATGTTTCCCATTGGCTGAAGCAGCAGTTTGTATCCCAGAGAGTAAAATTGTGCAATTCTATAATTCCAAAAAACAAAATGACTCAATCCTGCACCTCCTTAGCTCTTCACATGGCGGGTGTCATACGACAGCACGTGATGTTACCGCAGTCACTGTTTCATGGAAAGCGCAAAAGCTGCTCAGTAAGACCAAGTTCCCACTTACAGAAAAGCTGTTCTTTTTTTTTCTCCATGTTTTCTGCCGGGGTCCGCATCAAAATATGTAATAACGATCTGCATTTTTCCATGTTTGATGCATTTTTCATGGAGGTTTTGACACAGGGAATCGCTGGGATTCTGCACTTAAAAACGCAATTTTCTCTTTTTAAAGTATTGTGTCCGTCTCCCTGTACAAGCCTATAGTCACAAAAATGCACAAAAAAAATCGCACAGTCCCACAGCATCTTTCAATGTAATTGGGAGTAAGTTTTCCTTGTTCTCCGAAAGAATCACAACATTTTTGCTACATGAGAACATAGCTAAAGCTTTTGCATTTTTTGGCTTCTTTGCCTGAATATACCTTTAAAAAGATCCTATCATTTTTATTGTTTTTTTTTTTTTATTATCCTATACTTTTTAAATGTGTTGCTGAATGGTGGGGGTCTGCATCCTGAGACCCCCACCGATCACTTTAAAGACTGCTCACAAGCTTTCTCTTCAGCAGCAGCGCTCAGCTCGGTGCACAGGTCAGTAAAAAGTGTTTGGATCCAAACACCGCACAGTCCATGTGTTCATGCAGGAGCTGTGTGCAGAAGTGAGCACTTGGTAGCAGAGTTTTGTGCGATCAGTGGGTGCAGTCTGAGGACCTGAAACCGCCACCATTCTACTACATGTTTAAGGCGGAATAAAAGCTTAAAAAAAATAATGAAGATGATTACCTGCACAAGTATTACTACAGTTCTTTCTTAAAGACATTTGTGACACCCCAGGGGTCTGGTTGCCACAGTGATAGAGATATTACGTCTGAGAGAAGGTGGGAGGTCTCTTGGTCAGGAATCCTATGCATGCCACACCTCCTGCCCAGTCCTGGGAGGGGAAGAACTTCCCCTGTATAAACCTGGGGCTGAGGCAGGGTTAGAGAGTTCAGAGGGAGAGTGTAGCCAGGAGGGCTGACAGGGAGCTGTGGCTCCGGCTGGGCCCAGCTCCTGGGCCATGCCAGAAGTAGAAGAAGAGAAGCAGCATAGGAAGAAACAACAGGAGCTCTGTGGGAGCAGTGTTACAAAGAGTCAGGGGCTGGCAGCTGCAGAGCTCGCCCTGACTGAGAAGATTTCTTACCGGACCCGTAGTCCGAGGCTGTGGGGACTAACTCCTACCCAGCAGCAGAATCCGTCAGGCAGGGGATTTCAGGTCCTCTGGCCAAGAAACCCGAAGGCACGGTCACACGCATGGGACCAGCACCGCCGTCGTGGAGCGGAAGCTACTAGAAGGCCCCGAGTCACCGGCCATACGGGTGAGCACCACACGGTACACTCAGGGACGTGGGCTACTTATACTCGCTTCTAGCAAGGTAGCCAGAAGAGTATCGTTAGTTTGGGAGGCCTACAACTCCGCCTGGCCAGGGGAGATCCCATCTGCTCAAGGACTGACCAGGCCCCAACCGCTAGCCAGTACTCCGGGAGGGTCTATCTTTGTCACCAGTAAAGACCCTGAACTACACCGCATCGTCTCTGAGTGGTTCCTGCTACCCCCATCATCCACGTCGGCTGCCCTGAGGCCATACCCCTCCCGTTGGGGGTTATACCATCCACGCTGCACCATCCTTCCACCGGCCTCAGCGGTCTGCCCTGCAGCGGCAGCTCCATAGCTGCATTCAACGGGTGGCGTAGTCGTCCATCATCTACCGCTGATACAGCACCACTTAGTCTGACTCCCTGGGCACGGACCGGATCACCGCCACGAGACTACAACCCTCAAGAGATCCGGCTCCGGGTAAGCTCCCGCGTGCGCAACGCAGCGCGACACAGGCCCAGGGGCGCGTCACATTAATCTCTTTTTTTTGTGGTCATTAAAATCATTCAGCAGAATAGCGAGTATAGCTCTACAGTATAATACTGGATCAGTAATGTAATGTATGTACACAGTGACTGCACCAGCAGAATAGTGAGCGCAGCTCTGTAGTATAAATACAGGATGTAACTCAGGATCAGTACAGGATCAGTAATGTCATGTATGTACACAGTGACTGCACCAGCAGAATAGTGAGTGCAGCTCTGGAGTATAATACAGGATGTAACTCAGGATCAGTAATGTAATGTATGTACACAGTGACTGCACCAGAAGAATAGTGAGTGCAGCTCTGGAGTATAATACAGGATGCACAGGTGCTTCTCACAAAATTAGAATATCATCAAAAAGTTAATTTATTTCAGTTCTTCAATTCAAAAATTGGTGCATGCGAAGATGCCTCCTGCCCTGCACTTGTCGTTGCACACTCTCAAGTAGCAGCATCAGGAAGCACGTCCACGTCCTTGTCCCAGCGCAGCGTTCAGATGTCCATAACCCAGCCCTCGGAACGCAAGCGCAAATACGCAGCCAACGCCCCACAGGCCACGCTACTAAATTCCCACATTTCGCGACTGCTTACACTCGAAATGTTGCCTTTTAGATTAGTGGAGATGGAAGCATTCCACAACATGATGGCGGCGGCCGTCCCGCGGTACTCGGTCCCCAGCCGCTACTATTTCTCCTGGTGTGCCGTCCCCGTATTACACAAGCACGTGTCCCATAACATTAGCCGTGCCCTCTACATGCAGTTACAGGGAAAGTCCACCTAAACACGGACACGTGGACAAGTGCTTGTGGGCAGGGACGGTACATCTCACTGACGGTACATCTCACTGACGGCACACTATGTTAACATAGTGGAAGCCGGGACTCAGTCGGACTTTGGGATGGAACACATCCTCCAGACGCCGAGGATTGCGGGCCCTAAGCCAATGAGGGTTGTCCCCACAGTCTACAGCTCCTGCACCTCATCCTCCTCAGCCTCCCCCTCCTCTCCAGCCTCCATCTCCGAAATTACCACATCAGTCACAAGCTGCAGCACTGCCTCGGCCAAGCGGCAACAGGCTTTGCTGAAGCTAATATACTTAGGTGAAAAACCGCACAATGCTGAAGAGTTGTGGACAGCTCTGAAAGAGTAGGCAGATCTGTGGCTCACACCGCCGAACCTACAGCCAGGCATGGTAGTGTGTGACAATGGCCGGAACCTGGTAGCGGCTCTGAGGTGAGGCAAGCTCACACATGTACCATGCCTGGCCCATGTGCTTAAACTCATGGTTCAGCGGTTTCTCAAAACCTACCCGGAGCTGCCGGATCTGCTTGTCAAAGTACGCTGCCTGTGTGCCCATTTTAGAAAGTCACCTACAGCTTCCGCCGCCCTTGCCGTGCTTTAGCAGTGTTTGCAGCTTCCGACTCACTGACTGGTGTGTGATGTCCCCACGCGTTGGAACTCTACATTGCAGATGTTGGGAAGGATTTGTGAGCAGAAGAGGGCAGTTGTTGAGTACCAGCATCAACAAGGCCGTCGCTATTCAGTTCAGACTCCACACATAAGACCTCAGGAGTGGACATGGATGTCAGACATATGTACCATCCTCCAAAACTTTGAGGACTCTACTAAGATGGTGAGCGGTGATGACGCCATAATTAGCATCACCATCCCGCTTCTCTGTCTTCTGAAATGCTCTCTGCTCACAATCAAAGAGGATGCATTGCAAGCTGAGCACGATGAGATGGAGCAAGGAACCATACAGGGTGATTACACACAGCCAAGCCTCATGTCATCCCAACGTGGATTGGGTGACAATGAGGAGGAGAAGGAAGGACAGGAGCTAGTTTCATGCACTATAGATGGTACTACCTGCACAAATGTCATACCGTCTGTTCAGCGTGGATGGCCAGAGGACGGAGAGGAGGAGGAAGAGGAGGAGGAGAATGAGGAGGAGAGCATGGTCAGTCATCCTCTTGGTGAGGACACGGAAGTCTTGCCTGTTAGTAGTCTGGCACGCATGGCTGAGTTTATGTTACGCTGCGTTTCCCGTGACCCTCGCGTTCTCCAAATTTTGGGTGACAGACATATCAGGAGAGTTAGCAAATCCTGTAGGATACAGCACACAGGAGAGCTGGCTCTGGTCCTCTTTAGGCTACAATTATCTTAGTCCTGAGCTTTGGGTCCTTTCTATGGCCGTATTATCGTCATTGCACAGAGTCTTGTGAGATCCATATGACTAATAGATGAAATCGGTCAAATATATGGAATAAAATTATTTCTGCACACAAGAAGTTTCTGATCAGGTTGACGATCAGTTGAGGTTTATTGCTTCAAGAACTTTATGACTGTGCAGTCACGAACAAATATAAAATTAATAATTTCTAGTACTGAGAAACATTTGCAGTTATAAAGTATAATTTCCTCCAGTGGATCAATCAGCAAACAGAAATGCATTTTACAATGTGTAAAGAAGATAATTGTGGAAAAGATACGATGGACAATAAGGATCTTGCAGCAATTAGTATCATCCTACATGAGCTAAACGAGGCTTATAGAGATATTGTGTCTTCTTTTGCACGTGCAAAATGAAGCACAAATTTTTGCATCTTTCATAAAAAAAATGTAGGTGGTGGCTTTGATGGATATGACAAAATATGTCTAAAACCCACAGCACCATGCAACACCACTAGGTGGAGGAGAGAGCAGCTTGTCTTGCAGTTTGTGGCAGTAATCTGCAAGCTATGGCTTTCTGTTTGGGAGCTGCAAAGCCCAGCACACCCTGACAGCCGGCTGAGTATAGTAGTTCCCAGGGTCGGTTTTAGACAAAGTGAGGCCCTGGGCAAAAGTTTAAAAGTGGGGCCCCAAATGCTCACATATTGTACCATCACACAGAAACATTTCACTTGTATTTACATGCACTGAGTTCACGCCGTTAAACGAAAGTAATCGACAATATTGAAGTCGTTCGACGCTTGTTTCTCGGCCTCTTGACACCGACTGAGGAAAAATGATGGGCACAGAACGATCACTAGTAGATCAATCTGTCCCCATACAGCATCATGTTATCAGCAGCAGATCTGCAGTTTTCACCGGGCGATGTGCTGCTGAGAACAAGGATCTTTGATCCGGCATAAACAATCCAATCACTCGATGAGTAGGCAGCATTTTGCTAGTTTAGTATAAAGGCCCCGTCACACTAAGCGACGCTGCAGCGATCCCGTCAACAATACGACGTGTCAGGGATCGTTGCTGCGTCGCTATGTGATCGCTGGTGAGCTGTCAAACAGATCTTCCCAACGACGCAGCAACGATCTGTATAACGATGCACGCCTATGTGTTTCTGTGTCTGGGTCGTCAGCAATGTCGTTGGTAAGGTGTCAAACACACCGATGCATGCTACCCAGCGGGACCTCAACGATCAAAAAGGTCCAGACCATTCCGACATGACCAGCGATCTCACAGCAGGGGCCTGGTCGCTGCTAAGTGTCAAACGTAGCGAGATCGCTGCTGAGGTCCCTGTTGCGTCACAAAACTTGTGACTCAGCAGCGATCTCGCTTAGTGTGACAGGGCCTTAATGCCTCCCATAGTCCTCCACATAGTATAGTACACACCATGGGCCTACCCAGGATCAAAACTAGGGGGGGGTGCAAGCCATGGTCACAGATACCAAAGAGAAATATAAATATAGTACCATGCAAGGATTTCACTTCTTACATTACATGAGTGATATCTATTGTAAATTCCACAACAGCTCAGAAACCCCCATAAAATGCTCCATACAGGATACTGGCCCCCATATAACGCTCCATACAGGATACTTGCCCCCATATAACGGCTCCATACAGGATACTGGCCCCCATATAACGCTCCATGCAGGATACTGGTCCCCATATAACACTCCATACAGGATACTGGCCCCCATATAACGCTCCATGCAGGATACTGGCCCCCATATAACGCTCCATACAGAATACTGGCCCCCATATAACGCTCCATACAGAATACTGGCTCTCATATAACGCTCCATACAGAATACTGGCTCCCATATAGCGCTCCATACAGAATACTGGTCCCCATATAACGCTCCATACAGAATACTGGCCCCCATATAACGCCCCATACAGAATACTGGCCCCCATATAACGCTCCATACAGAATAATGGCCCCCATAAAATGCTCCATACGAAATACTGGCCCCCATATAACACTCCATACAGGATACTGGCCCCCATATAACGCTCCATACAGAATACTGGCCCCCATATAACACTCCATACAGGATACTGGCCCCCATATAATGCTCCATGCAGGATACTGGCCCCCATATATAACGCTCCATGTAGGATACTGGCCCCCATATAACGCTCCATACAGAATACTGGCCCCCATATAATGCTCCATGCAGGCTGTTCCCCCCCATACAATGCCCCATGTAGGATGTCACCCCACCTTATAATGCCCCATGCAGGATGACACACACGCCCCCCTCCTTATAATGCCCCATGCAGGATGTCACCCCCCCTTATAATGCCCCATGCAGGATGTCACACACCCCCACCTCACCCCACTCCCTTATACTGCCACAGGCCTCCATACAATAAAAAAAAAAAAAATCAAATACTCACCTCACATCTCACCTGCTGCCGCTGCTCCGGACTCCTCAGCGTCGCCGGCCTCATCCCGCTCTGCGCTGTGACTGCTCAGGAGAGAGCGCGGTGTAAAGACGTCACCGCGCCCTCTGACCTGAGACGTCACAGTGCAGCAGCCGCGGAGGATGCCGGAGCCGCTGCGGAGGCACGGGGAGAGGTAAGTATTGTGCCGGGGCCCTGAGCAAGCAGGGGGGAGCGGGTGCTGACAATGAGGGGCCCCCCCGCCTGCTCAGGGCCCCGGCATTTGCCCGGGTGCGCCGGGTGCTGAAGCCGGTCCTGGTGTGCAGCTTGCGTGCCTGCTTCTAGGGGGGGGGCAGCTGCCCCCCCCTGCCCCACAGTGGGTACGCCCATGGTACACACCCCATAGTGGTCTATATAGTATAACGTGTCCCATAGTCCTCCGTATAGCATAATGCACTCCCCATAGTCATCCATATAGTATAATGCACTCCCCATAGTCCTCCATATAGTATAATGCACTCCCCATAGTCCTCCATATAGTATAATGCACCCCCATAGTCCTTCATATTGTATAATGCTATGATGCACTTCCCATAGTATATTGCATCCACGTTGTCCTCCATACAGTATAATGCAGCCCCGATAGAGTATAATGCAGCCCCAATACAGTATCATGCAGCCATATAGAGTATAATACAGCCCCCGTACACTATAATGCAGCCATTTAGGGTATAATGCAGCCCCTATACAGTAGAATGCACCCCATAGACCTCAATGCAGTATAATGCAGCCCCCATAGAGTATAATGCCGTCCCAATACTGTATAATGCAGCCATATAGAGTATAATGCAGTCCCCATACAGTATAATGCACCCCATAGACCTCAATACAGTATAATGCAGTCCCAATACAGTATAATGCAGTCCCAATACTGTATAATGCAGACATTTAGGGTATGATGCAGCCCCCATACACCTCAATACAGTATAATGCAGCCCCCATAAAGTATAATGCAGTCCCAATACTGTTTAATGCAGTCCCAATACTGTATAATGCAGACATTTAGGGTATAATGCAGCCATATAGAGTATAATGCAGCCCCACATAGTCCTCAATACAGTATAATGTAGCCCCCATAGAGTATAATGCAGTCCCAATACTGTATAATGCAGCCATTTAGGGCACAATGCAGCCATATAGGGTATAATGTAGGCCACCATATAGAGTATAATGTAGCCCCAAGTCCTCCAGTATTATGGCCTCAGTGAATTAAAAAATAAATATAATACTTATCTCTCCTCCTCGTTCCCACGCAGCTCCGTTATCAGTAGCGCGTCGCAGTAGCTCCACAGCCCTGAACAGCGTGGAGCGCGATGACATCATGACGCTGCCTCAGAGGGGGAATGATGCTCTCTCCTCCATCACTATCAACTGTATCGGCATCTATGATGCCAATACAGTTGAATACGCGATGCGGGGGATGGAAGCGCTGACGCCAGGCCCCCCTGACTCACGGGCCCCATAGCGGCCGGGCGGCAGTTGGCCGTGGGCCCCTGGGAGGGTGGGGGCCCTTGGCAGATGCCTAGTCTGCCTGCCCCTAACTCCTGGTAGTTCCCCAGCAGCCACATGAAAAGTCACATTTTACAAAATACTGGTCAGGTATAAGACAAAATAATGTGATTATACACTGGTCAAGAAAATAAAGGGAACACTTAAACAACAGAATATAACTCCAAGTAAATGAAACTTCTGTGAAATCAAACTGTCCACTTAGGAAGCAACACTGATTGACAATCTATTTCACATGCTGTTGTGCAAATGGAATAGACAATAGATGGAAATTATTGGCAATTATCAAGACACCCTCAATAAAGGAGTGTTTCTGCAGGTGGGGACCACAGACCACATCTCAATACCAATGCTTTCTGGCTAATGTTTTGGTCACTTTTGAATGTTGGTTGTGCTTTCACACTCGTGGTAGCATGAGACGGACTCTACAACCCACAGAAGTTGCTCAGGTAGTGCAGCTCATCCAGGATGGCACATTAATGCGAGCTGTGGCAAGAAGGTTTGCTGTGTCTGTCAGCGTAGTGTCGAGAGGCTGGAGGCGCTACCAGGAGACAGGCCAGTACACCAGGAGACGTGGAGGGGGCCGTAGGAGGGCAACAACCCAGCAGCAGGACCGCTACCTCCACCTTTGTGCAAGGAGGAACAGGAGGAGCACTGCCAGAGCCCTGCAAAATGACCTCCAGCAGGCCACAAATGTGCATGTGTCTGCACAACCGGTTAGAAACCGACTCCATGAGGGTGGTATGAGGGCCCGACGTCCACAGATGGGGGTTGTGCTCACAGCCCAACACCGTGCAGGACGCTTGGCATTTGCCACAGAACACCAGGATTGCCAAAGTCGCCACTGGCGCCCTGTGCTCTTCACAGATGAAAGCAGGTTCACACTGAGCACATGTGACAGACGTGACAGAGTCTGGAGACAGCGTGGAGAGCGATCTGCTGCCTGCAACATCCTTCAGCATGACCGCTTTGGCAGTGGGTCAGTAATGGTGTTGGGTGGCATTTCTTTGGAGGGCTGCACAGCCCTCCATGTGCTCGCCAGAGGTAGCCTGACTGCCATTAGGTACCGAGATGAGATCCTCAGACCCCTTGTGAGACCATATGCTGGTGCGGTTGGCCCTGGGTTCCTCCTAATGCAGGACAATGCCAGACCTCATGTGGCTGGAGTTCCTGCAAGATGAAGGCATTGAAGCTATGGACTGGCCCACCCGTTCCCCAGACGTGAATCCGATTGAGCACATCTGGGACATCATGTCTCGCTCCATGCACCAACGTCACGTTGCACCACAGACTGTCCAGGAGTTGGCGGATGCTTTAGTCCAGGTCTGGGAGGAGATCCCACAGGAGACCATCCGCAACCTCATCAGGAGCATGCCCAGGCGTTGTAGGGAGGTCATACAGGCACGTGGAGGCCACACACAATACTCAGCCTCATCAGGAGCATGCCCGGGCGTTGTAGGGAGGTCATACAGGCACGTGGAGGCCACACACAATACTCAGCCTCATCAGGAGCATGCCCAGGCGTTGTAGGGAGGTCATACAGGCACGTGGAGGCCACACACAATACTGAGCCTCATTTTGACTTGTTTGAAGGACATTACATCAAAGTTGGATCAGCCTGTAGTGTGTTTTTACACTTTAATTTTGGGGGTGACTTCAAATCCAGGCCTCCATTGGTTAATAAATGTGATTTCCATTGATGATTTTTGTGTGATTTTGTTGTCAGCACATTCAACTTTGTACCGAACAAAGAATTCAATGAGAATATTTCATTCATTCAGATCTAGGATGTGTTATTTGAGTGTTCCCTTTATTTTTTGAGCAGTGTATATTGGACTTCAGCTATAAATATTGAGTGTTATGTAGAAATAAACACGATTGTGAAGTCACGGGGTTCTTCCATGGAGTGACACTACTCAGACAACACAGGGTGCGGGTAAAACAGTGTGCCAATACTTTATTGAAACCCCAAACAGACAATAAACACATAGAACATTCCCAGCAAATACCCAAGATGGTGCAAAATTACACAGTCTCACCCTTCCGCTGGCCCGATGGGAATAGAGCAACTGCAACTTTGGGACTTCCAGGGCCAACAACCTCAACCAGTGGCCCCCTGCTTCTGGCAGCCCCCCACAGAGAGGAGGTAGCGGCAAGCTTAGGAAGCTGACAGTCCATCGAAGTATAACGCCAGGAGACCCGAGGGTCCCACCCTGGCCTCTCCGTGAGTTTCCATGGGGCCAGATGACAGGCTGGTCTCAATCTGGCTTCTCTGAATGTCTCCATGGGTTCCAGGCGACCGGAGGGTCCCATCTGGCAACCCCAAACAACATATTCATGGGGCCAGGTGACTCCATCGTCCCAACCTGGTCTCCTCAAATGTATCCATGAGCTCTCAGATGGTCAATGGAGTAGATCCGAATCTTTCCAGTCAGGGCCATATACCCTTAGGCCGGAATCATGTAGAATCCAAATCTGTGTCTCTCTGGATAAAGCCATGCTACCAAGCTGATGATCAGAAGAGAGTCTGATCTTTGATTCTCCTTGTAAAGTCTCTTTCAATTCTCTGTTTGCTACAAAGGCATATGTTCCTTAAATAGTTCACATTTGTTCTTTCAAGTGCACATCCACAGGGCAAGGATTAAGGAGGGTATTATTCCACAGGGCTACGGTCTCATTGTTTGAACACTTAATCAATTTACATAGTGGGTATAGCAGGGGGCTTTATGTAAATAAACATCTAGCTGGCTTTAGTACAATATGTAATTAGCCTAGTCACAAACATCATTGTTTTAGGACCAAGAGAAGACAACATTCAGGGTTAAACAAATACTGGTCTGTCCTTCTTGACCCACCAAAGAAACACACACAAGTTCTAAAGTCAACACAAACACAATAGTGCATTTCTCTTGTGTTAACAAATCTAAATGTCTGGCTGATAAGATTAGAAGCTGTTTTGTCACAACGACAGTCCTTTCTCCTTTCCTCTTTGGATGATCTTTTTATGGTAGAAGAGTCCCCCTAAAATAAACTGATCACTCTGTGTGTAGCAATCAGCTTGCAAAGGAACCTGGAGCGCCACCACAGGGGAAATAAAGAATTACACGTTTCTTATTGAAACCACTGAGCTGCTCATGTGCATGAACATACAGAATTGCCCAGAGGCTGTTTGGGGGCGCCTTCTACTAATATTTCAGGTTCCCCTTATAACAAACCTTATAAACCTGACATCACTTTTAACCCTATAATTAATGGAATGATGGAGCTCTACCACGACTAGTGCAAAGGAAATGTGGGAAGGTGCTCAACATAATGAAATCTTAATATTATAATAAAATGAATTTCTAATCTATGCAAAAACTAATGGAGAATGAGGGTTTCTGGTGAACAGTCAGATATCCGGACAGCCACCAGGGGTCAGCGCTATCTCGTGAAATGTACCACAGGGCATGAAGAAGGACTCGCTGGACACTGAATATTAATTTTATTTTATGCATTAATCTAACTATTAAAGTTAGTTTTCTTCTCTTGATTGGAGTTCTAGAAATGCTCATCCTGAGCTTCATAGTTCATAATAAGAATATCTGAACAAGTAAATGTAAAAAAGTTTAAACCTGCACTTTTTCTTAATTTAAAACTCCCTGGGCATCTGCTACTTAGGGAGCTGTTCTGCACGCAGACATTTTAAGCTCATCCATAAAAATCTCAAAGCTTGAATAAGACCGGACCTTTTAAAGGGAACCATTCAGTTTTTGGAAGAAGGTATATCGCTGTATAGGTGCTTGTCCGCCAATAAAAATTATACCTTTATTGTAGAGATCCGATGTGCTTGGCCTGAGAAATCTAGTGTAGAAGAAATATGCAAATCAGGCTGGAAGTGCACTGGGGGGAGTGAATAAGCAGACAATTGGCACACCCCCAGTGCACTACCAGCCTGATTTGCATACAACTTCTACACTAGATTTCTCATGACTAGCGCATCGGATCTCTACAAGAAAGGTGTCATTTTTATTAGGGGACATGCGCCTATACAGCCGCACCACTGCTTCCATACGTAAAGATCAACTAAAGTTTTCCCTTTAAAACCCTTTATCATGAAGATCATTTGGTAAATACGGCAAAACTACAACTCCCAGCAGGATTAATAACTGCAGGCATGCAAATAAAAATGTACAAGGGAAGAAAGCATTGCCTTTCAGTCCAAAAAGTGGTTGATCTGGTTTTATTTGTGCTTTAATCTCTCAATTAAACAGCTCCTTGCATGGATGTTTGCATAAGTAAATGTTCTACAGCCGCCATGAATGTGTGAGCAGAACACCCCAAAACAGATGGGATATAATGGTGCTGTAGCCAGCTCCTCCCCCTCTCTGTGGTCAGAGCCGATGAGATGCTTCCACCTGCTTCTCTTTTCCTCCTTTCTTTATGATTATCATTGACGCACAGAGAAACTGCAGCTGCATCTCCCTCCTCTCCTCTCTCTCCTGTATTTACTGCATTGCACTACAGCAGGGGCGAGGAACTTCAGGCCCACGGGCTGTTTGCGGCCTGTGGCATCCTTTTCTGCGGGCTCGCTGGCAGATCCTTGGGGACCGCAATGCTCGGGCCGGCGGCTGTGTTTTGCTGGCCGTGGGCCCTTTCATTGGTCCTGAGACTGCGAGCACGCGCACACAGCATTCAGTACAGAACGCTGCAGCATGTGCACTGAAGAAGCTGACGTACCTTGGAATCAGCGCACTCTGCGCTCCATTCCCGCTAGCAACGACAGCAGCCCGTCCTGTGATGTATATGCCCCCAGCCTCTCCTGTGATGTATAGGTCCCCAGCCCCTCCTGTGATGTATATATGACCCCAGCCACTCCTGTGATTTCAACATGCCCCAGCCCCTCCTGTGATGTATATTCCCCCAGCCCCTCCTGTGATGTATACTCCCACAGCCCCTCCTGTGATGTATTTGCCCCCAGCCCCTCCTGTGATGTCTATATGCCCCTAGCCCCTCCTGTGATGTCTATATGCCCCCAGCCCCTCCTGTGATGTCTATATTTCCCCATCCCCTCCTGTGATGTCTATATGCCCCCAGCCCCTCCTGTGATGTATATTCTCCCAGCCCCTCCTGTGATCTATATATTTCCCCAGGCCCTCCTGTGATGTCTATATGCCCACAGCCCCTCCTGTGATGTATATGCCCCCAGCCCCGTATGTGATGTATATGTGGCGCCCCTGAGGGTTCAGTCGCCACAGAGGTACTGCACCTCACCCAGAGGTGTGGTGTCTCCTTCTCTCAGGTAAAGAGGGAGTGCTGCCCGGAACCCCAACACCTGCATCTAACACTACACTGCTCCAGGCCGGCTGGAAGGGCAACAGGCAATGTGTTTTTCTGCTGAGCCCTGTCCCTGGCTGGAGTGGGGGGGAACCCAGAGGTACGGGGAACCAGTAGTGGGTGTGGGTGGAGGAAGCAGTTTAGGGGAGCACCATAGTAGTAGGTATAAAATGGGAAGCGATTTTAGGGAGGAGAGTTCAGTAGTGAGAGGACAGTACAGAACAGTCCGGGAGCAGAGTCTCAGTGGGAGCTCTGCTCCACAAGTAGGGCCCAGTCCTAGAGGCCCAGGAGGGGAGCAGGGAGTAGGCTCCGTTCTGAAGAAGGGATCCTAGGGGGTACGGCGAGTGCAGGACGGCACCCGTACGCCCCGAATCTGTCAGAAGACAGAGGGATCGTAGGCCGCAGGAAGGGGACCGGCCCCTGGCCCAGTCGTGTACTTCAAGTCTCGGCTGGAAAAACCGGAGGCTTCTGGCTTATACAGTTATATGAAAAAGTTTGGGCACCCCTATTAATCTTAAGCTTAATGTTTTATAAAAATTGGTGTTTTTGCAACAGCTATTTCAGTTTGATATATGTAATAACTGTTGGATACAGTAATGTTTCTGCCTTGAAATGAGGTTTATTGTACTAACAGAAAATGTGCAATCTGCATTCAAACAAAATTTGACAGGTGCATAAGTATGGGCACCTCACCAGAAAAGTGACATTAATAGTTAGTAGATCCTCCTTTTGCAAAAATAACAGCCTCTAGTTGCTTCCTGTAGCTTTTAATGAGCTCCTGGATGAAGGTATCTTTGACCATTCCTCTTTACAAAACAATTCCAGTTCAATTAAGTTTGATGGTCGCCGAGCATGGACAGCCCTCTTCAAATGATCCCACAGATGTTCAATGATATTTAGGTCTGGGGACTGGGATGGCCATTCCAGAACATTGCAATTGTTCCTCTGCATGAATGCCTGGATAGATTTGGAGCGGTGTTTTGGATCATTGTCTTGCTGAAAGATCCATCCCCTGCGTAACTTCAACTTTGTCACTGATTCTTGAACATTATTGTCAAGAATCTGCTGATACTGAGTGGAATCCATGCGTCCCTCAACTTTAACAAGATTCCCGGTGCTGGCATTGGCCACACAGCCCCAAAGCATGATGGAACCTCCACCAAATTTTACTGTGGGTAGCAAGTGTTTTTCTTGGAATGCTGTGTTATTTTGCCGCCATGCATAAAGCCTTTTTGTATGACCAAACAACTCAATCTTGGTTTCATCAGTCCACAGGACCTTCTTCCAAAAAGAAATTGGCTTCTCCAAATGTGCTTTTGCATACCTCAGCCTACTCTGTTTGTGGCGTGCTTGCAGAAACGGCTTCTTTCGCATCACTCTCCCATACAGTTTCTCCTTGTGCAAAGTGCGTTGTATAGGTGACCGATGCACAGTGACACCATCTGAAGCAAGTTGATGCTGCAGCTCTCTGGAGGTGGTCTGAGGATTGTCCTTGACTGATCTCACCATTCTTCTTCTCTGCCTTTCTGATGTTTATCTTGGCCTGCCACTTCTGGCCTTAACAAGAACTGTCCCTGTGTTCTTCCATTTCCTTACTATGTTCCTCACAGTGGAAACTGACAGGTTAAATCTCTGAGACAGCTTTTTGTATCCTTCCCCTGAACAACTATGTTGAATAATCTTTGTTTTCAGATCATTTGACAGTTGTTTTGAGGAGCCCATGATGCCACTCTTCAGAGGAGATTCAAACAGGAGAACAACTTGCAAGTGGTCACTTTAAGTAGCTTTTCTCATGATTGCATACACCTGGCTATAAAGTTCAAAGCTCAATGAGGTTACAAAACAAAAAAAAGTGCTTTAGTAAGTCAGTAAAAAGTAGGTAGGAGTATTTAAAACAAGAAAATGATAACGGTGCCCATACTTATGCACCTGTCAAATTTTGTTTGAATGCAGATTGCACATTTTCTGTTAGTACAATAAACCTCATTTCAAGGCAGAAACATTACTGTGTTCAACAGTTATTACATATATCAAACTGAAATAGCTGTTGCAAACACACCAATTTTTATAAAACATTAAGCTTAAGATTAATAGGGGTGCCCAAACTTTTTCATATAACTGTATAGTCAGTTGCCGAAGCCGCATTCTAATCCCCGTGAGGGTCAAGCAGGTCTGTGAACTCCGACGAACAGGAGGGACTTCAGAGCACCCGAGCGGGATTGAGAGTGGGAAGCGCAGGGCAGGAGGGAGAAAGACCCAGCGTGAAGACGGTCTAGCTAGGAACACAAGAAAGTGGGGTTCCGTCAGGTGCTCCTAATCTGCCTGAGGAAGTGTTGAACCCCTGCCTGGTGAATGTAGCGTGACGTGGGAGGCTGACACCCGTACAGTGCACCTGTGGAACTGTCACAAGAACTGTGAGTAAAAACTCGAATGACTGCACCGCACCGCCTCCATCCATTCTTTCATCTGCGCCATCGTTCCCTCTCTGCACTACAACGCCCAGCGCGACCACCATTTTCCTACACTGCCCTGGAGCTAGCTCTACCTGTGGAGAGCCACACCACCCCTGCTGCCGTAACACCAGCTCCAGAGGAATGCTCCGCAGCAGCGGCACCACTTAGCCACATTCCACAGGTGGCGTCACGAACAATCCCAAAAACCCCATATAAAAGTACCCCCCTTTTGCACTGACCGCCCTGGGTCACGGACCGGGCCAGCCACCGTGATACTCCCCTACTGGCATAAACAGGGGTCCGGCTGCCGAGTACCCCACAGCCCTGGGGGCGCGTCATATATGTCCCAGCCCCTCCTGTGATGCATATGCCACAGCCCCTCCTGTGATGTAGATACCCCAACCTCTCCAGTGATTTATATAGGCTTGCAGCCACCCTTGTGATGTATATGCCCCCAACCCCTCCTGTGATGTATATGTGTCACCCTGGCCTGGATGCCACAAATATAATAAAGCTGTGTCTGAGAGCAAGGGGGAGATTCTCTGGTCACGGGAACATTAGCATGCAATACCTCCTGTCTCAGGCCAGTAGGGGGAGCAGGCTGCCCCTATAAAAGCTGGAACTGGGGGCAGGGTTAGAGAGAACTGGACGACCTGTCTCAGGACTGAGAGGTGTCCCAGAGCAGTGAGGTACAGTTGTATTGCACCCTAAGAGGACGTGTGGCAGTAGGAGAGCCACAAGCCAGGGACAAGAGGTGAAGAGCGCCTGTCCTGGCAGACAAAGAACCCAATTTACCAGACTTTGGCGTCTGAGGCTGTGAGGATTCCACGTCCTACAGCAGACAACCAGTCCGCAGGGGACAGTACGTTCCTTGGCCTAAGAAGCCCGGAGGTTCCGCCACACCAGAAGGGACCAGCAAAGCCGTACCAGGCCAGGAGTAGAAAGGAACCCACATTGCAAACCATACGGGCGAGAGGACACGGTGAGCTCAGGACCGTGGGCTGTTACCCTACCAGGAGGAGATAGCCAGAAGGAGAGCAGAGAGCACGGTAGGCCTACACCCTCACCCTGACCAGGGCCAATTTCCCAATTGCTCTCAGACATCCAGGTCCCCTCCTAGCCGGGACTGTTTGTGGATCAGTTCACCTGTTCTAGTAAAGACCCTGGACTGCAACCTGTTGTCTGTGTGCTCCTTGCTCCTCCAGCACTAGCGGTACTGGGACGCCCTACACCATAACTCCCATCTTCCATTATACTACCCTGGGGCCGCACTCTTCCCGTGGGGAGTCACACTATCCCAGCGGTCTACCTGGCAGCGGCGGTCCGCACTGACCGCAATCCACGGGTGGCGTAGTCGGACACACCAACAGCGTGTCGCAGACTACCACTGGTCTGACCACCCTGAGCCACGGAACCGGGTAGCCACTACTACCCCCATCGTTCCCCTATTGCCCGGCTCTGAGTGCCCCACGGCCCAGGGGGCGAGTCAGCTTTGGCGTAGTCGGCAGGATTGTAACCAACCCGCCACAAAAGGGTATTGCGTGCCTGAAAAAGACTGTACACGTACCTGAAGAAGAGTTTTCCTGCCATCCGGAACCGTTTCCCGCCATTTTCAGCAGTCTCCCGCCATCTTCCGTCGGTTCCCGCCATCTTCAGCCGTTTTCCCGCCATCGGACGCCATCTTCAGGACGCCGCGCGGGGAGACGAGGGGCGTGGACGTCCAAACCACGCGAGACCTGAAGCTCCGCCCCACGCACCGACACTGCGCAAGGTCCTGGAAGGGAGCGAGAGCAACGCTGACGTCACCAGGGCGCGACGCAAGGTCCTCATCCGGAGCAGCATCAGCGGAGCAGCATCAGCGGAGCAGCGGCCTACAGAAGAGGATCGTCGGAAGGTAGGCCACGCTTAACTAGGGGGGGAGGAGGATGTCGGACACGGAGGCGCCCTCTACCACCAGCGCAGCTGCAGCAGCGGTGATCCCATTTTCCCTGCCCTACATCCCTGGAGCAGCCTGGCTGCCTAAGTATTCAGGGGAGCCCCATGCCCTAACTGACTTTAAGGAAAGGCTGTACAGTTTGTTCCAAGTTTACCCCCTGACAGAGGAACAGAAGGTTAGCATACTAACAGGGCAGTTAACTGGCGCAACCCAAAGGGAGGTAAAGTCATGGCCTGCTGAGGAGAGAAGGACCGTGAAGGGTATTCTGGCCCGGCTGCGGGGTACCTTTGACACACGTACCTCCGCTGAAATTAAAATGAGGTTCTATGGATGTAAGCAGCGGGCACAGGACAGCATCAGAGACTATGCCCTAAATTTGCAGGAAGCCTTGAGGGCCATCCAACAAACTGACCCTGGCAGTGTGCAGGAAACGGATAAACTACTAACAGAACAATTCATAGAAGGTCTGCTGTCTAGCGCCCACAGGACCCAGCTGCGCCTCATGTTCTTTCAGAACCCTGATCTGACCTTTGCCCAATTTAAGGACAGGGCCATAAGGGTGCTCCGTGAACACGCAACCAGTGGCGCTATAAACCCCCGGCGTCCTGCTCTCACCTACCACCAGGAGGCAGCGCCCTCCCCTATGGACTCTGTGGGGGCTGATGCACAGGCCCTGAACCAAGCCCCGTCGAAAGATCTGCATCACCAAGTCCAGGAGCTGACCAGGAGCGTCGCGGCGTTAACCAGGACCGTCCAGGCGTTACAAGTGGACCCGTCAAGACCCATCGAGCTGGCTTCAAGTCCGGAGGATGTCCCGTGGCGTCGACAGAGGAGGACCCCGTTGTTCAGAGGGAGGCCCACAGACCGCTACGCAGAGGATGGACAGCCCATTTGCCGTCGATGCAACCAGCCCGGACACATTTCCAGGTACTGTAATTTAAACGGGTCCAACCTGGGGCAGAGGGCCGACCCCCAGGCATAAGATCACCAGGCCCTTATAATTCGCGTGATAAGTACGTTGGGGTCGCAAGTAACCACTATCCCTTATGTACTTTTTAAGCAGTATTGGACTGATGCTGATATCACACGGTATCCAGACAGTAACTTGAGCATCATCGCCAGTAATGGCTTACCCGTGCCGCAGATGGGGTCCAAGGAGATGACCATTAAAATTGGTAAAGTTGAACTACCGGCACAGGGAGTAATTATTGTGGACATTGACCGTCGTGAAAGTCACCCTAAAATAACTGTGGGTACTAACGTGATTGAAAATTGTCTTTCAGAGGTAATTGTAATTCTACAACAGGTGGCGGTGAATGCTAGTTCCAGCCAACAGAGAGTCCTCAACAAGGAGATAAAAGCCCTGATGAGACGGCAGCAGGTAGAACTGTCTGGTAGTGAGATCGGTAGCGTAAGACTGAGTGACCCATTCCCCATTTCCATGCCTCCCAAAAGTGAAATGATGATCTGATGTCGGACTGCAATCGGGTTGAGAGGTAGAGACTACCAAGCCATGGTAGAACCCGTGTACTCGGACAGCAGGCCCACCATTTTGACAGCCCGGGGGGTGGTTGATGTCCGTCATGGGAGGGTGCCCGTTCGCATCCTCAACATTGGGGAGAGGGAGGTACACTTACCCAGGTACGCTACACTTGCCAAACTGTTTGTTGTCGAACACAAAGCTATCAGGGCCGTGGAGCCTTTGCCTCCATCTCCTCAGGCGGAGGGTAATGGCTCCCAGAAACAAAAGGAGGACTGGTGCCAGAAACTCCACGTGGGTGCTGACTCCACTCCCCTGCACCAAAAACAAGGAGTCTACCGGGTGGTACAGGAGTACGAGAGAGTCTTTAGTAAGCACCCGCTAGACTTCGGCAGAGTAAAAGTGATAGAACACCACATCCCCACAGGGAGCCACCCACCAATAAAAGAGAGACACAGACCTGTACCCCCTGCACATTATCAGAACGCAAAGGGCATGCTAAGAGAAATGAAAGAAGCTGGGGTCATTAGAGATAGCTGTAGCCCCTGGGCAGCCCCCTTGGTTCTGGTGAAAAAGAAAGACGGCACCATGAGAATGTGCGTAGACTATAGACAAATCAACAGTATCACCCATAAAGACGCATACCCGCTGCCTAGAATAGAAGAGTCTTTGGCCGCACTAAAATCAGCTAACTTCTTTTCTACTTTGGACCTTACTAGCGGGTACTGGCAGGTTCCTGTGGCAGAGGCTGACAAGGAGAAGACCGCCTTCACCACCCCAATGGGACTGAGCGAGTTCAACTGCATGCCCTTCGGGCTCTGCAACGCACCAGGGACCTTCCAGAGGCTGATGGAATGCTGTCTAGGGCACCGAAACTTCGAGACGGTCCTCCTTTACCTGGATGACGTGATCGTCTATTCGAAGACCTACGAGGACCATCTGAAGCACCTGGCCGAGGTGTTCGAAGCCCTGGCAGGCTATAGCCTGAAGGTGAAACCATCAAAGTGTCACCTGCTGAAACCGAAGGTCCAGTACCTAGGGCACGTGGTAAGTGCGGAAGGAGTAGCCCCCGACCCTGACAAGGTCACAGCAATCAAGAGCTGGCCAAGCCCCTCGAACATCAAGGAAGTGAGGCAATTCCTCGGGTTGGTAGGCGACTACCGAAGGTTCATCCCCGGGTTTACTAAGAAGGCAGCTCCTATGCAGGACCTCCTGATAGGACAGTCTAAGTCCAGAAGCCAAAAGCCACCCTTCAAGTGGGATAAACCGGAAGAGGAGTCCTTCCGTCAGTTGAAGATGGCCCTCACAGGGGATGAGATCCTGGCCTACCCTGATTATGGCCAGCCTTTTATTCTCCACACAGACGCCAGTAATGTGGGACTGGGAGCCGTACTGTCACAAAACCAACAGGGCAGAGAAAGGGTGATCGCGTACGCCAGCCGGAAGATGAGGCCCACCGAGAGGAACCCGGAGAATTACAGCTCCTTCAAGCTAGAATTCTTGGCGGTGGTGTGGGCCGTAACGGAATGCTTCAAGCATTACCTGGCCTCCGCAAAGTTCACTGTGTACATGGACAACAACCCGTTAACACACCTAGACAGTGCAAAACTTGGTGCCCTGGAACAGCGGTGGATGGCCTGTCTCTCCAATTATGACTTCGTGATTAAGTACCGGGCAGGTAAAACCAATGCCAACGCTGATGCCCTATCAAGAATGCCTCACTTATCTGAAGGTGACGAAGACCCAGAAGAGCTGGAGGAGGTAGAACTCCCCGCGTTTCACCGGTACGGAGCCGCTCAATACTCCCACCGCGTGAAGGAGGAAGATTTAACCACCATTATGATCAATCCCCTACCTCACCACAGCTGGGCCGAGACCCAAGATAGTGACCCTGCAATCCGCCTGGTGAAAGATCTGCTGACCCGGGAAGACACCCACATAGATCTGGATGCTCCAGAGGAAGCCAAGCAGCTATGGAAAGAGAAGAGCAAGCTGTTCCTCTACGAAGGCAAGCTGTGCAGAAGACTTGTCAACCACCGGACGCACGAGCTGACCTGGCAAGTCGTGGTTCCAAGGCGGGATGCAGCTATGGTCCTGGGGGCTTACCATGATAGAGCGGGGCACTTCGGTTGGAAGAAACTGGAGTTCCTGCTAAGAGGACGGTTCTTTAGGGTCGGCATGAGAGGGGCTGTAGAGAAGTGGTGCAGAGACTGTGGCCCTTGTAACCTAAGGAGGAAGGACCGCACCAGCCAGAAGACACCCTTGAGGCCCATCGTCACCACGCAGCCTCTTGAGCTGGTAGCTCTGGACCAAATCAAATTGGCTCCAAGCCGGTCAGGATACATCTATGCCCTGACAATCGTGGACCACTATTCCCGTTTTCTAGTGGTGGTCCCGGTAAAAGACTTGACAGCCCAAACGGCGGCCAGAGCCTTCCAGCAATACTTCTGCCATCCACACGGGTATCCGGAACAGGTCCTGACAGACCAGGGTCCAGCGTTCGTGGCTGAAATCTTCCTAGAGTTCAGCAACCTCTATGGCTGTAAGAAGATTCGGACAACGCCTTACCATCCACAAACCAACGGGATGTGTGAGAAGATGAACAATATAGTCATTGATCTCCTGAAGACGTTGCCCCTGGAGGAACGCAGCCTGTGGCCAGAAAAACTGCCGGACCTGATAGACTTATACAACCATATCCCGGTGAATGCTACAAACTGCACCCCGGCGTACCTGATGCGAGCCAGACCAGGTAAGCTGCCCATAGACCTGGAGATGGGAGCCCTAACGCCTGAGGACACCTCCCCGGATGCAGACTGGGATACGGAAAGGCAACTGCAGTACAAGAAGGTACAGGAGAGTGTGGAGAAGAGCCTGACCCAGGTGAGAGAGAGGCAAGAAAAACTCTTCAACCAACAAGCCCCTGCTGGTCCCCTAGAACCTGGTGAGAAGGTCCTGAAGCGAAAGAGAAGGCTTCACAAGTTGGACGACCAGAGGGAAAGGGAACCCTACACCGTACTGCAGTCTGATCACGACAACTCGAAGGTGTGCGTGATCACCAAGGACAGAGGAGAAACCACTAGTACCGTCTCCAGAGACCACCTAAAAAGGTGCCCCGAGCAACTCCGTAGTGCAGAAGAGGATCAAAGTGACCTTGAACCCGCAGAGGACAAGGAAGAAATTATCAGCACCGTTCTCGGAGAGTTCCCGCAGTCCTGGACTCGAATAAACGATGCCATAGTGGTACCCGTCCTGCATTTCCTGCAACTGGCCCAGCAACAACCTACACCAGAGCCGGAAGGTGAAGAAAAGCAAGCAGCTCCAGAGGCAGAAGAGCCTGTACCAGCAGCCCAGGAGAGTCAACCCTCTGCTGACAGTGAGCCTGCCATGCCTGCGGTAAGCCAAAGGACCTGCAGACAGCTGCCTGCCCTACCTGTACACCCAGCTGGTAGCTGTACCCCTAACGCTAGTGGGGAAAGCCAGGTCGGTCCACCACCAGACAGTGGTTAAGGAGGTCAACCAGGAGCACAAAGGGGCAGATACCCGCTCGTTGGAGAATATAGGGTGCACTAAAATTGTAAATAACCCTGTTGCCAAATGTTGAAATGTTTGCCAAGTTACCTGCATGATTATTAATAGTGCATTTCAGTTTCTTGCAGTTACCGTACGGACTCAAAGGTTATGGACTTTTAATAACCGGAACTTTGTATGGACTGCGTTCGGAGCCTAAGCAAGGAATGAACTAAGACTGTAAAGGACTTGGGGTAGGACAGACCCCCACCTGGTTAGGGCTCCCCGTTGTGTTGGTGATATGGACACCCGGTCACAGACCACACTGTGACCTTAAGAACTCAACCTGTGCGCCGTTTGTCTACTAATGTTTTATAGTCATGTATATTATCTTTGTTTATTGTTTAGTCCCGGAGTACTAAATTTTACTAAGGGGGAATGTGTCACCCTGGCCTGGATGCCACAAATATAATAAAGCTGTGTCTGAGAGCAAGGGGGAGGTTCTCTGCTCAGGGGAACATTAGCATGCAATACCTCCTGTCTCAGGCCAGTAGGGGGAGCAGGCTGCCCCTATAAAAGCTGGAACTGGGGGCAGGGTTAGAGAGAACAGGACGACCTGTCTCAGTACTGAGAGGTGTCCCAGAGCAGTGAGGGACAGTTGTATTGCACCCTATGAGGACGTGTGGCAGTAGGAGAGCCACAAGCCAGGGACAAGAGGTGAAGAGCACCTGTCATGGCAAACAAAGAACCCAATTTACCAGACTTTGGCGTCTGAGGCTGTGAGGATTCCACGTCCTACAGCAGATAACCAGTCCGCAGGGGACTGTACGTTCCTTGGCCTAAGAAGCCTGGAGGTTCCGCCACACCAGAAGGGACCAGCAAAGCCGTACCAGGCCGGGAGTATTAAGGAACCCACGTTGCAAACCATACGGGCGAGAGGACACGGTGAGCTCGGGACCATGGGCTGTTACCCTACCAGGAGGAGATAGCCAGAAGGAGCGCAGAGAGCACGGTAGGCCTACACCCTCACCCTGACCAGGGCCAATTTCCCAATTACTCCCAGACATCCAGGTCCCCTCCTAGCCGGGACTGTTTGTGGGTCAGTTCACCTGTTCTAGTAAAGACCCTGGACTGCAACCTGTTGTCTGTGTGCTCCTTGCTCCTCCAGCACTAACGGTACTGGGACGCCCTACACCATCACCCCCATCTTCCATTATACTGCCCTGGGGCCGCACTCTTCCCATGGGGAGTCACACTATCCCAGCTGCATGCATCATCAGCCCCAGCGGTCTACCTGGCAGCGGCGGTCTGCACTGACCGCAATCCACGGGTGGCGTAGTCGGACACACCAACAGCGCGTCGCAGACTACCACTGGTCTGACCTCTCTGAGCCACGGAACCGGGTAGCCACTACTACCCCCATCGTTCCCCTATTGCCCGGCTCTGAGTGCCCCACGGCCCAGGGGGCGAGTCATATATGCCCCAGCCCCTCCTGTGATGTATACAGGCTTGCAGCCCCTCCTGTGATGTATATGTCCCCAGCCCCTCCTGTGATGTATATGTCCCCAGCCCCTCCTGTGATGTATATGCACCCAGTCCCTCCTGTGATGTATATGTCCCCAGTCCCTCCTGTGATGTATATGCACCCAACCCCTCCTGTGATGTATATGCACTCAGCCCCTCCTGTGATGTATATGCACCCAGCCCCTCCTGTGATGTATATGCCCCCAGCCCCACCTGTGATGTACACAGGCTTGAAGCCCCTCCTGTGAAGTATATGCTTCCAGCCCCTCCTGTGATGTATATGTCCCCAGTCCCTCCTGTGATGTCTAAATGCCCCCAGCCCCTCCTGTGATGTATATGTCCCCAGCCCCTCCTGTGATGTATATGCACCCAGTCCCTCCTGTGATGTATATGCACTCAGCCCCTCCTGTGATGTATATGTGTGGCGCCCCTGAGGGTTCAGTCGCCACAGGGGTACTGCACCTCAGACTGAGGTGTGGTATCTCCTCTTCCAGGTAAGGATAGAGCATCTCTCAGGACCCTACTTCACCATTCAACACTACACCACTCCTGTCCTGAAGGGGGCCTAAATGCACCAGGGTGCTGTCCCGGCCCGGGATAGAGGAGATGGAGGGAACCAAAAGATAGGGGGAACCATGCAGTGGGTGAGGGTGGAGGACACACTTTTAGGAAACACTTATTCATTCATATTTAATCTACGGCCATCTTAAGTTCAAGGTCTTTGATTGTGATCTTCGTCTTTGATTGTGGTCCTCGTCTTGGATTGTGGTCTTCTGCCAGAGTCCAGCAAAAGGCTGCAGCTGACCGAAGATACACGGTCCTCGTACTCTGGCCTTGAGACGAGGAGCGGGTCAGAGTTAACCACTGTCTCTACCCGGTCAAGGTCCTTACCTAAGAAGGCCTGGAGGGGAGCGGAGGAGATAGGCTCCACAGGCAAAAGGATCCCAGGGGGATACGGACGGAGCGGAGTCGCCACCTGTATTCTTTACTCTGGCCTAGTCAGAGGGATTCCTGCTGCAAGAGGGGTACCGGCCCCCGATATATGACTTTGTTGCTTCACGTCTCAGTCAGAAAAGCCCGGAGGCTTAGTGGATCCCAGGGGGATACGGACGGAGCGGTCTACGCCACCTGTATCTCTTACACTGCGTTTACACCGTCTCAGCTCGTTATTTCCTGAGCTTCACTGCACCCACCATCTCTCCACACACTGCCCTAAGGCCCGCTCCGCCTGCGGGGAGCCGCCCCATCTTAGCTGCCCGTAACACTGGCCTCAGTGGACTGAAGCAGCGCTGGTGCCCATCACCGGAAACCGCAGGTGGCGTAGTCGAAATACCACTCTCACTTGAAAGCCCATTACATCTTTTATGTGACTGCCCTGGGCACGGACCGGGTCTAGGCCACGACTGCATCCCCCTCGACCCCTACGCTGACCCGGTTCCGAGTACCCCAAGATCCCAGGGAGGGCGAGAGGTGTCACAACTTGGCGTAGTCAGCAGGATATCGTGCCCGCAGCAACGGAAAAAGATAATCCCCATTGCCGACGGGTACTGTGCGCCTTTTCACAAAAAGACTGTCGTTTCACACTCAATGTGGCGCCCGCCCAAGAAGAACGGATTCCATTATGTGCAAAAACAACAGCAACCAAAGTCCTCTCATCGTGGGCCTGGCTCCCCAATGGCGCCAAAAGAGCAGACCACCCCCTCCATCAGAGACAGTCCGCATAGTAGTGTCCGTCAAGACGGATGGGACGTCCCAAGGAGTGCCCGTCAGCCAGCCGCCCTGGAGCCGCCCCAAAAGAAGGAGGAGAAAGAGACCGCACCTAGCAGCCAAGATGGAAGCAGCAAAGGAGATGACCTCCGTCGCTAGCCCACCTGCTGCTACCTCTCTCTGTATGGAGGGAATCCACCTGACCGCGGAGGAGGCCGAGTTCCTCCTTGGTGAATCGCAGGACCTGACCCGGAGGGGCGCAGAGGCACAGCGACTGGCTGCCGCAGAGTGGAGAGAGGATGTGTTGCGGAGGATCCGGGACCACCGCCAGAGCTCGTTGCGCCTGTCAAGTGAGGCTCCAGCCCAGGCGGAGGAAGCCCAGGAGGCCCAGTGCAGCCCAAGTGCGGGTAAGGAAAAAAACCCTATCCCGGGCGAGGGACGCACTGAAGCCCTCCTAAGCATCCTGCCAGCACCCCTATACCCGGGCGCCGTCGTATGGGATCAGCTCCTGGCTCCAGAGGCCAAGGCCCAAGCCACCGCCACAGTCGGGGACCTGTTATGCCTCTCGACCCTCGATCCGGAAGCGCCTGCATTAACCTTGGTGTCCACCTGCCCCAACCCGGACTGGGCCGCATCCACAGAGCACACGCAGCAACCCCCGTTACTGCCGCTGCCCACGCCACCAGTCGCTTGCCCGGAGGCAGAAGAGTTTGCCTGGGATAACCGGGGGGCGACCTGATGGGCTTCCCCCTGGAAACCAAGACCGAAGCGCGGAGGCGGGAGGAGACCTGCCGCAAAGAACTCCTCCAGTATGAGAAGGAGCGATGGGAGAAGTAGGTCCGCTGTGAGCGACTGGAGGTGCGCGCCAAGGCTGCTAAGTCGCAGGCCCGCCAGGCGGAGGCCACCCGTCCAAGCCCCCGGGAAGAAGGCGCTATTGTGCGCTTCCACCAGGTGGCAGGATGGGGCTTCATCCGCAGCCCACAGTTCAACCGGGACGTGTTCGTTAACCGGCGGGACGTCGAGCCGCGGCTGGAGCATGGCCACCCTGGCCGGAACCTCTACCCGGGTGATTTGGTGTCCTACACCCGCCACCACGGGGAGCGTGGGTGGTATGCCCTGGATGTCCACCGGGTGTTCAAGGAGGATGCCCCCACTCACCTGCCCACTGAGGACCGGTCAGGCTCCGTCGGGAAAGACTAGCCATTTGCCCGGTGGGGATACCGCTTTTAAGCAGCCCCGGGAGATGCATCTCCCAGTTGATTTGAACTGTTTTTGGTTTTCTTTTCTGCACCCGGATTTCTGTTGAGAGAGACATTTGTCCCTGCGGACACTGGCAGTAGACAGACTCATCCTTGTATATAGTTTGCATCTATTTAGGTGCTCCCTATTGGTTTTATGCAAAAAACACTTCTACTTCTACCTCAGACCTCAGAAGCAAAACCTGTCTGGAGTGGCTCTACTGGAGGTCCAATTGGGATCTCCATGCCCTGCAGCCACCCCAGGGCCTACGTTGGGTGTTTGGGACAGGTCCCTCATGCTGCTGAACTGACACTTTCTACAGTATTTTCTACAGAACTGTCTACTTGCATAATGTCTCTTGAATGTCTTTCATATATGCATAATGTCTTCCATATATGCATAATGTCTCTTTGATGTTTTTCTATATTTATATTATATATATTTATATTATATATATATATATATATATATATATATATATATATATATATATATATATATATATATATATATATCACGCAACGTTAAAGTGCCCTAACCTCCCATAAAGGGAAGAATGTTTTACTGTTTACAAAAACCTTTAAATATTGAATGTCTGTACCAACTCTTTACTCTATTGCAGCCCGCGGACATGCTGTGTTTCACCGGGGGGGGGAATTTGGTGCCCCTGAGGGTTCAGTCGCCACAGGGGTACTGCACCTCAGACTGAGGTGTGGTATCTCCTCTTCCAGGTAAGGATGGAACATCTCTCAGGACCCTACTTCACCATTCAACACTACACCACTGCTGTCCTGAAGGGGGCCTAAATGCACCAGGGTGCTGTCCCGGCCCGGGATAGAGGAGATGGGGGGAACCAAAAGATAGGGGGAACCATGCAGTGGGCGAGGGTGGAGGACACACTTTTAGGAAACACATTCATTCATATTTAATCTACGGCTATCTTAAGTTTAAGGTCTTTGATTGTGATCTTCGTCTTTGATTGTGGTCCTCGTCTTGGATTGTGGTCTTCTGCCAGAATCCAGCAAAAGGCTGCAGCTGACCGAAGATACATGGTCCTCGTACTCTGGCCTTGAGACAAGGAGCGGATCAGAATTAAGCACTGTCTCTACCCGGTCAAGGTCCTTACCTAAGAAGGCCTGGAGGGGAGCGGAGGAGATAGGCTCCACAGGCAAAAGGATCCCAGGGGGATACGGACGGAGCGGATTCGCCACCTGTATTCTTTACTCTGGCCTAGTCAGAGGGATTCCTGCTGCAAGAGGGGTACCGGCCCCCGATATCTGACTTTGTTACTTCACGTCTCAGTCAGAAAAGCACGGAGGCTTAGTGGATCCCAGGGGGATACGGACGGAGCGGTCTACGCCACCTGTATCTCTTACACTGCGTTTATCCAGTGGGACCCGGCCTTACACCTCGTTCTAACCACACACAGTCAGGAGAAGACTTAGTGGGAGAACAACCTATCAAGGAGAGGAACACACACCAGAGGGGTCTCGACAGGTGCTCCTGATCTACCTGGAAAGTGCTGAACCCCCTTCCCGTTGGCCGCAGTACACCGCGAGTAGCAGAGAGAAGCTTTGCGGCTGAAAGTTCATCCCAAGTGAGTAAAGACCCGGATGACTTCATACACCGTCTCAGCTCGTTATTTCCTGCGCGGCACTGCACCCACCATCTCTCCACACACTGCCCTGAGGCCTGCTCCGCCTGCGGGGAGCCGTCCCATCTTAGCTGCCCGTAACACCGGCCTCAGTGGACTGAAGCAGCGCTGGTGCCCATCACCGGAAACCGCAGGTGGCCTAGTCGAAATACCACTCTCACTTGAAAGCCCATTACATCTTTTATGTGACTGCCCTGGGCACGGACCGGGTCTAGGCCACGACTGCTTCCCCCTCGACCCCTACACTGACCCGGCTCCGAGTACCCCAAGATTCCAGGGAGGGCGAGAGGTGTCAAAACAACTTGATCTCAACCATAACAACAGCCAGGGGCTGCTTAGTCCATATATTCCCGCCGGGGAAAGGGCTCATTCCTCCCGACAGAGGCTGACTGGCCCTCCACAGGTGGGTGCGCGGGGGCATCACTCCTGGAGACTCTGTGAACATCCAGGGCGTACAACCCCCGCACCCCGCTGTGGCTGGTGAAGGACACTACACCACCGGGGGTGAGTTCCGGCCAGGGTGTCCCTTTTTGAGCTGGGGCTCGACGTCGCGACGGTTGAAGAAGACGTCCTGCTTCAGCCCGGGACTCCTGATGAAGCCCCATCCTGCCTCCTGGTGGAAGCGGTCCACCTGCCCTTCTTCACGGGGGCTTGGGTGGGACGCCTCCTTTTTGCGGGCTCTGGACTTCGCAGCTTTGACCTGAACTCGGAGCTGCTCACAACGGGCCTCCCGTTCTTGCTGCTCCCGGTTTAGTTGGAGGATTTGTTGGAGGCACTGCTCCCGGTTTAGTTGGAGGATTTGTTGGAGGCACTGCTCCCTTCTCCTCTCTTCGGCCTGGGGCTCCCGGGGGAAGCCTTCTAGGTTGCCCCCTTGGTTGTCCCAGGCCCTCTCTTCCGCCGCCGGGCAGGTAACCGTGGGGCCCGGAAGCAGCGTTAGGGGGCGCTGTAGCAGGCCCGAGTCCGCGGGCCTTTCCTGGTTGGGGCCCATAGATTCCCATGCAGGCCCGGGGTTTTCCGGTAACGGAGGTAGGAGACCACGGAGGTCTCCGGAGATGGCGGCAGCCTGGAGCTCCAGGGCCAGAGCCTGCTCCCAGGTCACTGCGTCGGGCAGTAGGCACTCAGACCAGAAGTCCAGGAGGGGCACCATTTCCTCAGCGGCCGGGGTAAGGGGTTCTGACTCACCCGTCTCTAGGCCGCAGGCGCCCTCCGAAGCCTCTTCTTCCAGATCTGCTGCTCCTTGGAGGAGGGTTGCTTTCTCCCGCCGTTGCTCCTCCTGCCGCCGCGCAGCCGCCTCCATGCACCTACGGGCCAGATTGCTCGGTCCATCACTGGGAATTTTTGGCGCTCGCAAGTGCGGGTTTCTTCTGGCTCTGTCTCCACCGGTACCGGCAGCCGGGCCAGCTGCAGAAGGCTCGTTTTGAGTTCCCTCCGCAGCGTCCATGTCCGCTTCCAGTGGTGGCGATGCTGAGACTGCAATGGCCGCACCTTGTTCCTTCTCTTCTTCCTCCTCTTTCAGGGCAGTTCCTGGGCGACATGTAGACAGGCCCGCCTTGGTTCAGCCCATCCGGTTTGACGGGCATTACCCCGCGGACAGTCTCTGATGGAAGGGGCAGTCCACATTTTTGGCGCCATACGGGAGCCCAGCCCACGATGGGAGGTGTTTAAAGACAGTCTTTTCACAGTATTATGGCGCCTGTTCTTCTTGGGCGGGCGCCATTTTAAGTGTAAAAACGACAGTTCAAGGTGTAAGGCACACAGTACCCGGTAGCAATGGGCAACTCCTTCCTTTGCTGCGGGCACGCAATCCTGCCGACTACGCCAGGTCTGTGACGCCGCTTACTCGAAAAAGCCCTTTTGTTTACCCTGGGAGATGGGTGGACTCGGAGTCGGGTCCTGTGATGGAGAGATGGGGTGCAGCCATGGCCCGGACCCGACCCGTGCTCAGGGCCGTCACAGTTAAAAAAGGATGGTGTGGGCTTATCCGTGTTGAGTGGCTGGTTACCTGTGGTACCTGGTGAAGGGCCACCAGCGCCACTGCAGTCCACTGAGGCATGGTGTTATGGCGGCCAAAGTTATTACTACTCCCCAAAGGCGGAGAGTGGCCTAAGGGCAGAGGGACAGGATGGAGGGGGTAGTAGTAGAGGAGTACGGGCCCCGCGTCGCGCGGAGTGGCGCAGAATAAACAGTCCGGAGGCCATAGGGATGAACTTCCAAGGCTTTACTCACATAGATAGCATGAGGAAGGTGACTCCCTGCTCCCCGCGGAGTCCTGCGGTCACCAGGGACGGGGGTCCGACAACCTCCGAGTAAGTCCAGCATTCAGTCGGGACCCTACACCAGAGTGTTCCTGAACTACAGACCGAATCCTTTCCTGTCCGTGTGTGTGCGAATAGGCCGGGTCTCCCTCTGAGCTCCTCTCAGAACAAGGGCACGGGTAGCCGCTCCGCTCCGTCCGATACTCGGTGGGATCTTCAGGGCCTACCGGGCTTTCCCGACCAGGACATAGAGTAGCAAGGTCGGGTGTCGGGGGCCGGTACCCCTCTTGCAGCCGGAATCCCTCTGAATATATCAGGTGGCGAGGAAAGGTGGCGTAGTTCGCTCCGTCTGCATCCTGCCTGGGATCCATTTGCTATGGAGCCACACTCTTAAGCTCCAGGCTTTCTTGGTCCTGGTCCTTGGCCGGGTTGAGACATGCCTAGTCTACAACCTGCCCCTCGACCCAAGGCCAGGGTGCGAGGGCTGCGTCTCCATCTGAGGAAGGCCCACACAGGATCTGCGCTCCGGGAGGGAGGTCACAGTAACACACAGTATTCGACAGCACAAAGAATGATCAAAGAACCAAGAGCAAAGATGGCTTTCTATTAAATATGAAATTTAAAGTGTAACTAACTTGTAGGTCCTCCACCCTCACCCACTAACTGGTTCCCCTAACTCTTGGTTCCCCAGTCTCCCTGTAACCAGGGGAGCAGCACCTAGTGCATACTAGCCCCCTCTGGTGGAAAAATGTGGTGTTGGATGCAAAGGTTGGGTCACGACTATCACACTGTTCTTACCTCAGTGGAGGGACACTACACTCCATTAGAGAAGTGCAGCATCCCTGGGGCGGTCGAACCCTCAGGGGCGCCACATATATGCCCCCAGCCCCTCCTGTGATGTATATGCCCCCCAGCCCCTCCTGTGATGTATATGCCCCAGCCCCTCCTGTGATGTATATGCTCCCAGCCCCTCCTGTGATGTATATGCTCCCAGCCCCTCCTGTAATGTATATGCCCCCAGCCCCTCCTGTGATGTATATGTGGCACCCCAGGGGTCTGGTTTCCACAGTAATAGCAATATTACGTCTGAGAGCAGGTGGGAGGTCTCCTGGTCAGGAATCCTATGCATGCCACACCTCCTGCCCAGTCCTGGGAGGGGAAGAACTTCCCCTATATAAAACTAGGGCTGAGGCAGGGTTAGGGAGAAGAAGAGGAGTCCCAGACAGAGACATAGTCTGGTCTGGAGAGGAGCGGCTATAGGAAAGAAAGATCAGGAGCTCTGTGGGAGCTGTGCTAAAGAGGTCAGGGCTGGAAGCTGTAGAGCTCGCCCTGATTGAAGAGTTCTTACCGGACCCGGAGTCCGAGGCTGTGGGGACTAATCCTTACCCAGCAGCAGAAACCGCCCGGCAGGGGATTTCAGGTCCTCTGGCCAAGAAACCCGAAGGCACGGTCACACGCAAGGGACCAGCACCGCCGTCGTGGAGCGGAAGCTACCAGAAGGCCCCGAGTCACCGGCCATACGGGTGAGCACCACACGGTACACTCAGGGACGTAGGCTACTTTTACCAGCCTCTAGCAAGGTAGCCAGAAGAGTACGATTAGTTGGGGAGGCCTACAACTCCGCCTGGCCAGGGGAGATCCCATCTGCTCGCGGACTGACCAGGCCCCGATCGCTAGCCAGTACTCCGGGAGGGTCTACCTTTGCCACCAGTAAAGACCCTGAACTACACCGCACCGTCTCCGAGTGTTCCATCATCCACGTCTGCTGCCCTGAGGCCATACCCCTCCCGTTGGGGGTTATACCATCCCCGCTGCACAACCGTATCACCGGCCTCAGCGGTCTGCCCTGCAGCGGCGGTCTCATGACCGCATTCAACGGGTGGCGTAGTCGAACATTCTAACATCTACTGCTAAATACTGCCGCTCAGTTTGACTCCCTGGGCATGGACCGGGTCACCGCCACGAAACTACTACCCCTCTCAGATCCGGCTCCGGGTAGGCCCCCGCGTGCGCAACGCTACTCAGCACAGGCCCAGGGGCGCGTCAACTTTGGCGTAGTCGGCAGGATTTCGTGCCCGCAACCACCGGGTACTGCGTGCCTGAAAAAGACTTTTAAACTTACCTGTGGTGAAGATTCCCCCCATCCAACGCCATCTTCTACCTTCTTCCCGTCATCCGTGGAGTTTTCCCGCCGTTGGACGCCATCTTCTGCCTTCTTCCCGCCATCCGTGGAGTTTTCCCGCCGTTGGACGCCATCTTGAAGACGCCGCGCGGGAAGAAGAGGGGCGTGGACTCCGAAAAGCCCGCGAGAACTGAAGCCCCGCCTCACGTCCGGACGTTGCGTAAGGTCCTGGAAGGAGCCCAGCAGACGCCGACGTCATAGGAGCGCGACGGAAGGTCCTCAACCCTGACGATCCACTGCGGAGCCGCGGCCTACGGAAGAGGATCATCGCAAGGTAGGCCACGGTCCACTAGGGGGGAGGAAGATGTCGGATACGGAGGAGAGCTTCATTGCCGCAGCCACCGCCAGCGCCACCGCTGCTGCGGTCATGCCTTTCACTATGCCCTATATCCCGGGGGCAGCCTGGCTACCCCAGTACTCAGGGGAGTCACATACCCTGAATGACTTTAGAGAAAGGCTGGATAGCCTCTTCCAGGTGTACCCCCTCACAGAAGAGCAAAAAGTGAGCATCCTGGTGGCCCAACTAACCGGGGCAGCCCAAAGGGAGGTAAAGCCCTGGCCACCTGGGAGGAGGACTGTCGCAGGGATATTAACCCGGCTGAAGGACACCTTTGATACCCGCACCTCAGCCGAGATTAAGCTTAGATTCTACGGGTGCAAACAGCGAGCACATGAGAGTATAAGAGACTATGCTTTAAACCTACAAGAGGCCCTGAGAGCCATTAAGCAGACCGACCCTGATGGCGTGGGAAACGAGGACAGGCTGTTGACCGAACAATTTATAGAGGGACTATATTGCAATGCCCACCGAACCCAGTTGCGGGCAATGGCCTTACAGGATCCTCATCTGGACTTTGCACAGTTCAAGGACAGAGCCATCCGGGTGCTCCGAGAACCGGCACCGGGTGGCGTTGTGACCCACAGGCGCCCTACTACCGCTTACCACCAGGAGGCGGCGCCCTTGTCGGCAGGGCCTGTGGGAGCTGATGCGCAGGCTTTGAACAATGACCCGGCTCCAGACCTGCACCATCAGGTCCAAGAGCTAGCTAAAAGCGTAGCTGCGCTAACCCGAACTGTGCAGTCGTTACAGGTTTCTGCTCCAGGGAAGATCCAGCTGGCATCCGGACCGGAGGACATCCCGTGGCGTCGACCAAGGAGGACCCCACCGGCCAGAGGAAGACCCAGCGACCGATACAACGAGGACGGACAACCCATCTGCCGCCGCTGCAATCAACCCGGACATATGGCAAGGTACTGTCCTTTAAACTGGCACAACCTGGGGTAGAGGGCCGACCCCTAGGAATAAGATCACCAGGCCCGTCGAACTGGCGTGACAAATATGTGGGAGGACGTCCAGTCTTGCCTGTGGTACTGGATGGCATTCCTATGAGTGCCCTACTGGACACCGGGTCACAGGTCACCACCATCCCGTACGTGCTCTTTAAGCAGTACTGGAATGACTCGGATATAACCCGCTACCCTGACGACGACTTGAGTATCATCGCCAGCAATGGTCAACCCGTGCCACAGATCGGATTCAAAGAGATGACCATCAAAGTCGGTAGAGTCGAACTGGCAGCACAGGGACTGATCATTGTAGACATTGACAAGCGCGAGAGTCACCCAAAGATAACGCTAGGAACTAATGTGATTGAAAATTATCTTGCAGAGGTGATTTTTATTTTACAGCAGGTTGCCAAGAACGCCAGCTCCGGCCAGCAGCGAGTGCTCCAAAAAGAGATCCGGGCACTGATGCGACGGCAACAGGTGGAACTCTCCGGTGGTGAGATTGGAAGCGCGAGAATGTGTGACCCTTTCCCTATTGCCATGCCCCCAAAAAGTGAAATGATGATTTGGTGCCGGGCAGCTATTGGTCTAAGAGGTAGAGACTACCAAGCAATGGTAGAACCCGTCTACTCAGACAGTAGGCCCACCATTCTGACAGCACGGGGGGTGGTTGATGTACGCCATGGGAGGGTGCCCGTTCGCATAATAAACATCGGGAAGAGAGAAGTACACCTGCCCCGGTATGCCACGCTAGCTAAATTGTTCACCATAAACCAGAATTCTGTACAGGCCGTGGAACCCTTGCCTCCATCTCAACCAGAGGAAGGTAACGGCTCTAAGAAACCAATGGAGGACTGGTGTCAGCAACTACATTTGGGTACTGACTCCACTCCCTCACACCAGAAACAGGGAGTCTATCGGGTGGTTCAAGAGTACGAGAGAGTGTTTAGTAAACACCCGTTAGACTTCGGGCGAGTAAAGGGGGTAGAACACCACATCCCCACGGGAGACCATCCTCCCATAAAGGAGAGATACCGACCCGTACCCCCTGCACACTACCAACACGCCAAGGGGATGCTTAGAGACATGAAGGAGGCTGGGGTAATCAGGGATAGCTGTAGCCCCTGGGCAGCTCCACTAGTCTTGGTTAAAAAGAAAGACAACACCATGAGAATGTGTGTAGATTACCGGAAAATCAACCGTATCACACACAAAGATGCGTACCCCTTACCAAGGATAGAGGAGTCTTTGGCCGCTTTAAAATCTGCTAACTTCTTCTCTACTTTGGATCTCACTAGCGGGTACTGGCAGGTTCCTGTAGCAGAGGCGGACAGGGAGAAGACCGCATTCACCACCCCGATGGGACTTAGCGAGTTTACCTGCATGCCGTTCGGACTCTGCAACGCACCCGGAACCTTCCAACGGTCGATGGAATGCTGTCTGGGACACCGAAACTTCGAGACGGTCCTGTTATACCTGGACGATGTCATCGTCTACTCCAAGACCTACGAGGACCACCTGAAACACCTGGCAGAAGTGTTCGAAGCCCTGGCAAACTACGGCCTAAAGGTGAAACCCTCCAAGTGTCACCTCTTGAAACCAAAGGTGCAGTACCTGGGACACGTGGTGAGTGCTGACGGAGTGGCTCCCGACCCTGATAAGATCACCGCAATTAAGGAATGGCCAAGCCCCTCCAGCGTAAAGGAAGTGCGGCAGTTCCTCGGGTTGGTAGGCTACTACCGAAGATTCATTCCCGGTTTCACCAAAAAGGCAGCTCCTATGCAGGACCTCCTGATAGGCCAGTCCAGGAAGGCCAAGAACCAGAAGCCGCCCTTCAGATGGGAGAAGCTGGAAGAAGAGTCCTTCCGCCAGCTGAAGATGGCCCTCACGGGGGATGAAATCCTGGCGTACCCGGATTACAGCCAGCCCTTTATCCTCTACACCGACGCAAGTAACATCGGGCTAGGAGCCGTACTGTCCCAGATCCAGCAGGGGAAGGAACGGGTAATTGCTTACGCCAGCCGAAAACTGCGACCCACCGAAAGAAACCCTGAGAATTACAGCTCATTCAAGTTAGAATTCCTGGCAGTGGTGTGGGCAGTCACCGAACGCTTTAAGCACTACCTCGCCTCTTCCCGGTTCACCGTGTACACGGATAACAACCCGTTGACACACCTGGATACGGCAAGACTCGGTGCCCTGGAGCAGAGATGGATGGCCCGCCTGTCCAACTATGAGTTCACGATCAAATACCGGGCAGGACGCTCCAATACCAACGCGGATGCCCTGTCCAGAATGCCAAACCTACCGGACGTGGGGGAAGATCCAGAGGAATTGGAAGAAGTTGAACTCCCCGCGTTCCACCGTCATGGGACTATCCAGTATTCCCACCGTGTAAGGGGTAAGCAATCCGCTACGTTCAACCCCTTACCTCATTACAACTGGGCGGAAACGCAAGACAGTGACCCCGCCGTCCGACTGGTGAAGGAGATGCTGACTCAGCCAGATGCCCGCCTTGACCCAGACGCTCCGGAGGAGACCAAGCAACTGTGGGCTGAGAAGAGTCGACTGTTCCTTTACAAGGGGAAGTTGTGCCGCAGAATGGTTAACTCCCGGACGCATGAACTGATCTGGCAAGTAGTGGTGCCAAGAAGAGACGCGGCTATGGTACTGGAGGCATACCACGACGGAGCTGGGCACTTCGGATGGAAGAAGCTGGAGTTCCTGCTGCGCGGGCGGTTCCACTGGGTAGGCATGAGAGGAACCATCGAGAGGTGGTGCAGAGACTGTGGACCGTGCCACCTAAGAAGGAAGGACCGTGCCAGCCAGAAGACTCCATTGCAGCCCATCATCACCCGACAGCCACTGGAACTGGTAGCCCTGGACCATGTGAAACTGGCTCCAAGCAGATCTGGGTATGTCTACGTCCTCACAATCGTAGATCATTACTCCCGGTTCCTGGTGGTGGTCCCGGTCAAGGACTTAACGGCTCAAACAGCAGCTAGAGCCTTCCAGCAGCACTTCTGCCGTCCACACGGATACCCAGAGCAGGTGCTGACGGACCAAGGACCTGCCTTTGAAGCGGAAGTCTTCCAGGAGTTCTGCACTCTGTATGGCTGCCGGAAGATAAGAACACCACCCTATCATCCGCAAACCAATGGACTTTGTGAGAAAATGAACCAGGTGGTGATAGACCTTCTGAAAATATTGCCCCTGGAAGAACGCAATCTGTGGCCTGAGAAACTGCCTGATCTGGTGGACCTATACAACCACATCCCGGTAGGTTCTACCAACTGTACCCCGGCTTACCTAATGAGAGCAAGACCTGGTAAGCTCCCTGTTGATCTGGAGATGGGAGTCCTGACACCCGAGGACAATTCACCAGAAGCAGACTGGGACACAGAAAGGCAGCAGCAGTACCGGAAAGTACAGGAGAGCGTGGAGCGAAGTCTCTGTCAAGCTAGAGAAAGACAGGAGAAGACTTACAACCAGTATGCTCCCGCTGTTCCCCTGGTACCTGGAGAGCAGGTCTTGAAGAGGAAGAGACGCCTCCACAAGTTGGACGACCAGTGGGAGAAGGACCCGTACACCGTACTGCCCTCAAGCCATGAGAACCCGAAAGTCTGCATAATCAGTAAGGACGGAGGAGAAACCACAGCCATTGTATCCCGAGATCACCTGAAGAAGTGTCCCGAACAGCTACGGGACCCTGAAGAAGAACAAGAAGACCCTCGACCCGCAGAGGAAAGGGAGGAGATGGTTAGTACTGTACTCGGAGACTTCCCTCGGTCTTGGACTCAAGTAAATGGCGCTGTTGTGGTACCCGTCCTCACCTTCCTCCAACCAGCATCTCAAGTACCTACGGAGAAACAGGTAGAGCTGGAAGAGCAGCCGGTCCAGGAGGCAGAAGACCCCACACAAGCAGACCAGGAGGATCAACCCTCTGCTTATAGTGAGCCTGCCGTACCCCTAGTGAGCCAAAGAGCCCGTAGACAGCTGCCCAGTTTGTCTTTGACAGCTCCTACACCCCGTAGCTCAGGACCAGTCAGTCAGCTCCGTAGGTCCACTAGAGCCACTAGAGGCCAGTTGCCCATACGTTGGAGGATCTAAGTGTTTAGACTGTTTATTTGTATTTACCTGTTTTCTGTTACTTGTAAATAATTGTGTTTTTCTTTATTATGATGTTTCTGTTTATACTTGTATGTTTACAAAAATATGTTTAGTGCCGGAGTGCTAAATTTTACTAGGGGGGAATGTGGCACCCCAGGGGTCTGGTTTCCACAGTAATAGCAATATTACGTCTGAGAGCAGGTGGGAGGTCTCCTGGTCAGGAATCCTATGCATGCCACACCTCCTGCCCAGTCCTGGGAGGGGAAGAACTTCCCCTATATAAAACTAGGGCTGAGGCAGGGTTAGGGAGAAGAAGAGGAGTCCCAGACAGAGACATAGTCTGGTCTGGAGAGGAGCGGCTATAGGAAAGAAAGATCAGGAGCTCTGTGGGAGCTGTGCTAAAGAGGTTAGGGCTGGAAGCTGTAGAGCTCGCCCTGATTGAAGAGTTCTTACCGGACCCGGAGTCCGAGGCTGTGGGGACTAATCCTTACCCAGCAGCAGAAACCGCCCGGCAGGGGATTTCAGGTCCTCTGGCCAAGAAACCCGAAGGCACGGTCACACGCAAGGGACCAGCACCGCCGTCGTGGAGCGGAAGCTACCAGAAGGCCCCGAGTCACCGGCCATACGGGTGAGCAACACATGGTACACTCAGGGACGTGGGCTACTTTTACCAGCCTCTAGCAAGGTAGCCAGAAGAGTACGATTAGTTGGGGAGGCCTACAACTCCGCCTGGCCAGGGGAGATCCCATCTGCTCGCGGACTGACCAGGCCCCGATCGTTAGCCAGTACTCCGGGAGGGTCTACCTTTGCCACCAGTAAAGACCCTGAACTACACAGCACAGTCTCTGAGTGTTTCATCATCCACGTCTGCTGCCCTGAGGCCATACCCCTCCCGTTGGGGGTTATACCATCCCCGCTGCACAACCGTATCACCGGCCTCAGCGGTCTGCCCTGCAGCGGCGGTCTCATGACCGCATTCAACGGGTGGCGTAGTCGAACATTCTAACATCTACTGCTAAATACTGCCGCTCAGTTTGACTCCCTGGGCACGGACCGGGTCACCGCCACGAAACTACTACCCCTCTCAGATCCGGCTCCGGGTAGGCCCCCGCGTGCGCAACGCTACTCAGCACAGGCCCAGGGGCGCGTCATATATATGTCCCAGCCCCTCCTGTGATATATATGCCCCAGCCCCTCCTGTGATGTATATGCCCCCCAGCCCCTCCTGTGATGTATATGCCCCAGCCCCTCCTGTGATGTATATGCCCCCAGCCCCTCCTGTGATGTATATGCCCCCAGCCCCTCCTGTGATGTATATGCCCTAGCCCCTCCTGTGATGTATATGCCCCCAGCCCCTCCTGTGATGTATATGCCCCCCAGCCCCTCCTGTGATGTATATGCCCCAGCCCCTCCTGTGATGTATATATGCCCCAGTCCCTCCTGTGATATATATGCCCCAGCCCCTCCTGTGATGTATATTCCCCCAGCCCCTCCTGTGATATATATGCCCCAGCCCCTCCTGTGATATATATGCTCCCAGCCCCTCCTGTAATGTATATGCCCCAGCCCCTCCTGTGATGTATATATGCCCCAGTCCCTCCTGTTATATGCCCCAGCCCCTCCTGTGATGTATATTCCCCAGCCCCTCCTGTGATGTATATGCTCCCAGCCCCTCCTGTAATGTATATGCTCCCAGCCCCTCCTGTAATGTATATGCTCCCAGCCCCTCCTGTAATGTATATGCCCCAGCCCCTCCTGTGATGTATATATGCCCCAGCCCCTCCTGTGATGTATATATGCTCCCAGCCCCTCCTGTGATGTATATTCCCCCAGCCCCTCCTGTGATATATATGCCCCAGCCCCTCCTGTGGTGTATATGCCCCCAGCCCCTCCTGTGATGTATATTCCCCCAGCCCCTCCTGTGATGTATATTCCCCCAGCCCCTCCTGTGATGTATATTCCCCCAGCCCCTCCTGTGATGTATATGCTCCCAGCCCCTCCTGTAATGTATATGCCCCAGCCCCTCCTGTGATGTATATATGCCCCAGCCCCTCCTGTGATGTATATGCCCCCAGCCCCTCCTGTGATGTATATTCCCCCAGCCCCTCCTGTAATGTATATGCTCCCAGCCCCTCCTGTAATGTATATGCCCCAGCCCCTCCTGTGATGTATATATGCCCCAGCCCCTCCTGTGATGTATATGCCCCCAGCCCCTCCTGTGATGTATATTCCCCCAGCCCCTCCTGTGATGTATATATGCCCCAGCCCCTCCTGTGATGTATATATGCTCCCAGCCCCTCCTGTGATGTATATTCCCCCAGCCCCTCCTGTGATATATATGCCCCAGCCCCTCCTGTGGTGTATATGCCCCCAGCCCCTCCTGTGATGTATATTCCCCCAGCCCCTCCTGTGATGTATATATGCCCCAGCCCCTCCTGTGATGTATATATGCTCCCAGCCCCTCCTGTGATGTATATTCCCCCAGCCCCTCCCGTGATATATATGCCCCAGCCCCTCCTGTGGTGTATATGCCCCCAGCCCCTCCTGTGATGTATATTCCCCCAGCCCCTCCTGTGATGTATATGCCCCAGCCCCTCCTGTGATGTATATGCTCCCAGCCCCTCCTGTGATGTATATTCCCCCAGCCCCTCCTGTGATGTATATATGCCCCAGCCCCTCCTGTGATGTATATTCCCCCAGCCCCTCCTGTGATGTATATATGCCCCAAGCCCCTCCTGTGATGTATATATGCCCCAGCCCCTCCTGTGATGTATATGCCCCCAGCCCCTCCTGTGATGTATATTCCCCCAGCCCCTCCTGTAATGTATATGCTCCCAGCCCCTCCTGTAATGTATATGCCCCAGCCCCTCCTGTGATGTATATATGCCCCAGCCCCTCCTGTGATGTATATGCCCCCAGCCCCTCCTGTGATGTATATTCCCCCAGCCCCTCCTGTAATGTATATGCTCCCAGCCCCTCCTGTAATGTATATGCCCCAGCCCCTCCTGTGATGTATATATGCCCCAGCCCCTCCTGTGATGTATATGCCCCCAGCCTCTCCTGTGATGTATATGCCCCAGCCCCTCCTGTGATGTATATGCTCCCAGCCCCTCCTGTGATGTATATGCTCCCAGCCCCTCCTGTGATGTATATTCCCCCAGCCCCTCCTGTAATGTATATATGCCCCAGCCCCTCCTGTGATGTATATATGCCCCAGCCCCTCCTGTGATGTATATGCCCCCAGCCCCTCCTGTGATGTATATGCTCCCAGCCCCTCCTGTGATGTATATTCCCCCAGCCCCTCCTGTGATGTATATGCCCCAGCCCCTCCTGTGATGTATATGCTCCCAGCCCCTCCTGTGATGTATATTCCCCCAGCCCCTCCTGTGATGTATATTCCCCCAGCCCCTCCTGTGATGTATATTCCCCCAGCCCCTCCTGTGATGTATATATGCTCCCAGTCCCTCCTGTGTTCAGAACTTACTGCTGCGAGTTCTTTTAAAAATTAATCACAAACAGTTGACTCCAGCCCAATACAAACCTGGAAAAGTAGTTGTTAGTAGCAACATCATCAATAGCACTAACATCACCTAAGAGGTGCAGCTCCAGCCGTCACATTAGGGATGAGTTTATTAATTGTTTGACCAAATATAGCAGAATAGATTTCAAAGTGATCATTTTTTTCTGGCCACGAATGATGGTATAAATATCCAAATGGCCCCCACCCCTGCTCCACAGAATTGAGCTAACCCCCAACGACAGAAACAATGCTCAGATCTCTAATTGTGTCTTTAATTAATTGAACACATGATTAACGGACTGTTTCTTGGGTGCAGTTTACTATTAAACAGGAGGAGGTGGAAATTCATCCCAGATGAAAGTCTATTACTTCATCATTTCTATAGAAGTGATGAGGAAACTCGACAAATTACTTTCTTCTGACCACTAATGAAGATGAAGCGGAGAGAACCACTTCCACAAAATAAAGTGACAGTGAATTATGTGTTCAGTTATTTTGTGGTCCTGGACTGTCCGACAGCCATAATATGCATCTGAGATGTACGAATTCTTAATATGGTCCCCATAGACTGCAGTGAGACTATACCTCAGTTGGGAGGTAACACAGGATGGTACACAGCAGTCCAAAACAGCGTTACTCACAAACAGGCAACATGCTTGATGGTTACAGTATTTTAAGAAGTACCGTGCTTAGAAGTTACATTATTTTAAGACGCAATATGTTTGATGGTAACAGCATTTCAAGAGGCAACATGCTTGATAGTTAAAATATTTTAAGTGTCAATGTGCTTGATAATCACAGTATTTTGTATTTCAAGACGCAATTTGACTGACGTTTACAGTATTTAAAAGTCAATGAGCCTGATGGTTACAGTATTTAAAAGCCAATGTGCTTGATGGTTACAGTATTTTAAGTGTCAATGTGCTTGATAGTTACAGTATTATACAGGTCAGTGTGCTTGATGGTTACAATATTATACATGTCAATGTGCTTGATGGTTACAGTATTATACATGTCAATGTGCTTGATGGTTACAGTATTATACATGTCAATGTGCTTGATGGTTACAGTATTATACATGTCAATGTGCTTGATGGTTACAGTATTTTAAGTGTCAATGTGCTTGATGGTTACAGTATTTTAAGTGTCAATGTGCTTAATGGTTACAAACACCTTAGTGACCAATAGATGTCTTTTTTACTGACCTGAGATATAAGAGACTAGCGTTCCCTGACGGGTGACAATCCTGTAAATGTCATCTCTACACTATAGCTGACAACTTGCTCCATCAGCCACGATCATTGTTGGCACAGACCATGGACGTTTAACCCCTTAGATTCTGCTGTTAATAGAGACTACAGCATCTAAATAGTTAACAGAGTGTGGAGGCTTTCTCTTTAACCTCATTGTCACCCTAAATCTTGATTGTGTGGTCCTGATGTTTGCTATGGCAGGTAATGGCCAAATAACGTCCTTAGAGTCTTCCGGCTATAGTGGCCTGTTCAGAAGTTATCAAAATTTAGGTGGTAAAAATAAACTTTTTCATTCCTGTCATGCCACATTCCATTACTTCCTGAAAAGAACCAGAAGGGTTAATGAACTACTGGAAAGCAATTATAAATACGTTGAGGGGTGCGGTTTTTAAGATGGTATGACTTTTGGGTGGTTTCCAACATATAGGACCCCCAAAGTCACTTCAAAACTGAACAGGTCCCTACAAAAATGAGTTTTGTAAATTTCCAAGAAAAAATTTAAAATTACTGCTACATTTTTAAACCTTCTAAAATGCTAACAAAATAAAAACACTTTACAAATGGTGCTGATGTAAGGCAGACATGAGGGAAATGCTATTTATTAATGGTTTTGTGTGGTATGACTATTGGGGTTAAAGGGATAGTCATTCAAAGTTTGAAAATTTCAATTTCTAAAACATTTTTGTCAAATTTCTGATATGTTTTGCGTTTATTTCTAAAAATATATCAACCTAAATTTACCATTATTATAAAGTATCATGTGTCACAAAAAAAAAAAAATCTTAAAATCAATGGGATATGATAAAGCATTCCAGAGTTATTACCACATAAAGTGACACTGGTCAGATTTTTTAAAAAAAAAAGGTCACTGAGGGGTTAAGAGGCAATGTGTTAGATGGTTGCAGTATTTTAAGAGGCAACTTGCTTGGTAGTTATGGAGGTTCTCATAAAAGTCAACAGCTGCAACAGAAGTCAATGGATCAACAATTTGGAAGTTTTCCTTGTAGGGAAAAAATCAAGTAGAAGAAAACTGTGTAGTGTAGTATTGGGCACTCTTTCAGGGGTAATTATAGGAATCTATAGATGGAAGCTTACTTTTTTAGTTGTGTAATTACAAGCACAACTCCTTTTGATGCCTATAGTGAATACATCGTGATTGCTCGCAGTCAATCCCATTTTCAACCTGAAAACCTCCAAATAATGTGCCAAGATCAGGACACATATATATATTGAATGATGCATCAGTTTACTATTGAAGTTTTAAAAATGATCCAAAAAGTTTTCATATTTATTGCATTATGTGTTTGGCGGACGCTGAAAGCGATCTCCTGCCTTCTTATGTGTGTGTACGTGTGCACATTCTGCAGGATCTTGGGTCCTAGCGGCTTTTGTAGTTGTACCATCTCTATGACATAATTCACGATCCTGCTGCCGGTATAGGCACCTGTGATGTTTTTTTTTTTATCTTATGTGTGTATTTTTGGGCAAATTTTATAGAGAATTGTGGTTGATGTACAGGCGTTCGTCCTTGGTTATAATCTGGATTTGACAGTGAGATTTTGCTTCCAATTTGGATTCAGACGTGTGTTTGTGCGGCGTTGATATACCAGTACACTACCGATGTCATTGGTTTCTTATGAATGTGAACGTGAACACACTATTGTTTTCTATCCACACAGGATGACGGCAGTTAAGTGCCGAAACGCGTTGTGTTTTCATTTTTAATAAAAAGCATCCAGTGTTTTCTCTCTCTAGGGAGTCTGGATGGACTTATGGGTAATACTAGTTGATCCCTGTCATTAACGGTAGATAGAGGGTATATACAATGGTGGGCTTGCACTTGCAAACACTTTGGTTGACTGCTTCACATTTATTCTCACACTGTCTGTGCCACTTGCAATATGTCACATCTTGTTGTCACTGAGTGCCTAGCTCAACACGCCAGCGACCTCATGTCTACTGATACTGTCTGTGCCGGATATCCCAACGCAACAAAGGTATCAGATACGCAGGGCAACTGCAAAGGGCAGAGGGTACTAGACAGGGGACGATCCAGTTACAAAAAGTGCAGTTGATGCAATAGGTATTAAACAATGTAACCCTATTAGAGCTGATCTGTTGGGTCAAATGTCTGAGAGCAAGACGGAGCTAAGCATCCAGATTTGAAAACAGCTCTATATAAAAGGCAACAACAAAAAAATAATATAAATTTACAAAAAAATACCAAACTTTGTAAAGTTACTCAACATATTATGGAAGCTTAAAGGGGACCTGACACCAGGTCAAAAGTGGCCAATGTTTGCTCTTATTTTATTCCCGCTGTTCCCCTGAGTAATCTTGTTTTTGTTTTTTTAAAATCCGCCATATGGTTCCAGAGATATAGGTCTTTTTATTTAGTGCTAATTGTTATGGTTATCATCAAGGGGGTGTGGCTCAGATGTTTCCCTGGGGGTGTGTCTTTAGACTACTCTGCATAATTACCTTGTAAGCACCTCCCCCCCAGTAAAGACCATATAAATTAGCACCAAAGAAAAAGGCCCATTTCTCTGGAATTGTATGGCAGATTTTAAAAAGGAAAAAAATCCGAGTACTTAGGGGAGCAACGGGAATAAAGTAAGAGTGAAAACTGGACACTTGTTATTTGATGATAGCTTCTCTTTAAATTACTCTGTAAAATACTCAGAGAGACAGAGCTGTGTCTTAAAGTGATATCTGCGGCGAATCAATAAGCCTTCCCCTTTGCAGAGGTGATAAGGGTCTCCTAATGTAATAGAAGACGTCAGACGACAGCTTGTGTTGGCCGCAGATGACAGCGAGTGGTGCTTCTTCGAGTTGCTGTTTAGGCTCAAAGTGATTTACACATTAGACTGTAATTATCAAGAACTTTGGCTCTAAGTAAAGTTTCTGGCTGTTTTCCTGAGCTGCACTTTAGAAAGAATTGAAAATAAAGTACAATTATGTAATTGGTAAAAGTTCTAAATGACGAGATGCTAAAAGTATCCAGGAAATGTCATTACAGGTTTCTGTCGCTTTTCAAACCTACATTCCTAAAGAATTCCCTGAGCTCAATCTCTTCTTATTTTTTTGAAAGACACTACAAAAGACCTTTTTAGGCAAACTTAGGTGAACAGCTAGGCTTTATGCACCTGAAATTTCTCATAGAATTCTAGAATGATAGAATTGGACCTTCGGGGTCATCTGGTCTAACCCCCTGCTCAATGCAGGATTCACTAAACCATCTCAGACAGATGTCTGTCCAGCCTCTGTGTGAAGACTTCCATTGAGGGAGAACTCACCACCTCTCATGGAAGCCTGTTCCACTCATTCATCTCCCTCTCTGTCAAAAAGTTTTTTCATCTCCACCCAATGTGCCATAAATGTAAACTAAATTCTGGTCCCCATTGAATGACTAGCATCTATATTGTGAACATGGCCCCATCACAGTGCTGTGAATGGAGAGGTACATGAAATAACCTTAGAGATGAATGGGAATTTCAACCACCTCTCCACTCATAGCCAGATGTAGGTCCCATTGGTGGAACCCCCATCTATTTTAAATCTATGGATATGCCATAAGATGCGAATACCTCGTTAAACCCCATTACAGTATAATGATAATGAGATGTCTCTGTTGACTCTGTCCTAGTCTACACAGCAAAGCTGAAAAATTACCATATGATAATGAGATGACTCTGCTGACCCTGTCCTAATCTACACAGCAAAGCTGAAAATGTAAAAAAAAAAAAAAAAATCATAGTTTGTCAATGTAAAGTTAAGGATTAAATTGTGCAAATACAAATACACAGACAAAAAGCAGAGTTAATAACCAGATAGATAAGAAAACATTTAAGTATTTACACAATGGAGACTGAGGGATTATCCCAGAGGAAGCCTCTATTGTGCATGAGATTAAATTAATATAAGAAGTTTCTAATTTTAGTTTTCACACGTAATAAAATACTCAAGAATATGAGGCAAGCGTTTTCAATTTCCAGTTTCCAGATCACTCATCAAAGGGGAACAATGTGTCACCCAGACCCCAACTTAAAGGTTGCAAGACTCAGTTGAACAAATCCCATCAGAAAAAAACTTCCGCTTCGTAAAAAGACATATCAAGGAGAGAGATCTCACCTTCAGTGTTATTCCTTCACGTCACAAGTCATTTTTCGTTTGTTTTTTTTGCTTTATTTTCTTTTTGTCTAATCACTAACTTCCATCTTCAGACAATATGGGGGTCTTGAGGTTTGGGAACTGAGCTGCAATTTTATAAAAGCACCATTAACTTTATTCAACAATGTACAAAACATGGAAAGAAAATTCAAGAAAAACAACAACAATAATGCCAATAACAATATCTTTAAGTTTAAGTCACTCCACGTTCACTGTGCTCTAAAAATGAAAAAAAAAAGGGTTTTTTTCCGTCAGTTCAATAAAAGCGATGGTTTGTGTCCCAGCACTGAAAATGGTTTACTTTTTCTTTCGATGGAGCTGAGGACTTAAGAGGTAACTCATAGTTTTTAATGACACCATTACATTTGGTGGGGAATATACAACTTTTCAACCCCTTTTTATCCTATTATTTTAGTTGAAGAGGTGGCCAAAAAAAAATATTTAGTTTTTCTTACCCCCATGGTCAAAAAATGTCCTAATTCTAAATGTAATTGTAAAATTACAAGTGATTCTCTCATAAAAAAAAGTGCTAAATTCCGAGGGTGAAACATATAATCCGCAGGAAAAAAAAAGATTAAACTTTTCAAGATGTTTGTCTGTAATTTTTTTTTTACTTTGTTACTATAAGCAATTAAGTCTCACTAGTAAATAATCATTTCCATATTTTGTCTGACTGCTTTTGTTCAGAGCTGATGTGAAGGCAGTAATCTACCGTCTGTTTTATAGATGGCATATTGAATTAATTACCGTAAATTATAAAGGAAATTACAAAGTTACAGTAGATTGCTAAACAGGTCATGGAAAAATGTGGATTTGACTATTTCTGAGTAGCTATGTTTTTTTTTATACTAAAAATGTAAAATAAATTAATGGTAACTTTAATAAAAAATAAATTATAAATAAATATGAAAATATATATAAAAAAATTATTAAAAAAAATACAATAAATAGCAACAATATACTGGTGTCTGCAATCCAAAATTTAGAATAAAGTTAAAAACTTAAAAAGTATTATATATCTTATTAGTATGTAAAACAGTATTTTTTGTTTTAATATGCATTTTGAATGTTGAATATATATATATATATTTTTTTTCAAATTTAAAATCTTTCCTGTGGGTGGCTGTGACGATACAACTTAAAATCTTAATTAGCCAGACAATTAGATTTGTTAATCCAAGAGAAATACCTTATTGTGTTTTATTAGAGATTGCTGGCTGTGTTTTATTAATGTTCTGCTTGCTCGTCAGTTTATGTACACTAATTTAACTTGTAAAGTGTCCAGCATTCCACCAATCTCATTAGTATCTCAGGAGCCTCTAATCATTGTTCAAAAATAGTCTAGGCCCATTGTGTAAGTGTTGAAAGAAGATCCAGCGGAGCCTTCACAACAGGGAGTCTCACATGTAGACCCAGGTGATGCAGTCCACCTGAGAGAGATACCTCCACTAATGCACACTTAGCTTGGGGGGGGGGGGGATGAGAGCAGTTCTGCCATTCAGGAGGCTTTGTGGCTCAATAAAGTATTGCCTTGCTGTTTTACCCTCACCCTACGTTGTCTGAGTAGCGTTACGCCCACGGAAGACCCTGGGTCTTCACAGCAGCCATATTGGAATTGAACATATCCTTCATGTATGGTCTGTATGGATAGTGTAAGGTAATACATGGAAGTCAGCTAAAAAAATGTCAAACGCTATTGCAGTTTCTGGGAAGCAATGTGGTACAGGTCCTCCCCAAGTATCAGGGAGAAAAGCCTCATGAAAATCAGACAGCACACGGATGGCATCCAAGTGCTATTTTGATTTTTTCACAAACCCACAGACTTGCATTGGCGAGTTTGTTCTGTGATTAGGATCCAAATCGGACAAGTCTTCGCACTTTGATGCGGACTACTTAGTCCGCAAAAATACACAGACATGTGAACAGCCCCATAGACTATAATAGGTATGAGTTCTATCTTTAAAAAATTACATCTAAATGAGCCCTAACAAAATCTTTTCTATGAACATAATATATCATGCCTTTAGTAGGCCTCCAGCAGGTGTATAAACCTCTCATTGTCTCACACACCATCCAATGTTAATGAGAGGAGTCTGCTCATCCTGTCCTAGCCTATACAGTGAAGTTGACAAGTTATTAAAATAGGAATTTCTAATAAAATATTGGTAGAAATAGTTGTTTTTTTTCCTATCGTAAAAAAGCATTTTGGGGCCGGGATTTAAGAGCAACCAAAAGAGTCTGGGTGGGAAAGGTCGTTCCAATAATCCAGCCTAGGACTTACAGGTCTAATAACAGGCAGCTGGGTTAAAACAACTGTGTGGAGTTTGGGCTGGAGCTGAACAGAAATATGATTGTTTGGTGAACACCTTTAAAACTGCTTCAGCTGAGACGGCCTGGAATACCGAGAGTATTCGGTGATTATTATGGTGAGGCTGCTATATTTGCTTTGTTTGCTTGAAGAACGGACTGTTTATGTTATTCACTTGTACAGGAGAAAAGCGGTTTTCATTATGGAGCTCCAAAGTTTATGATGATAATAAACTTTATGCTGTTTTGCATATTCAAGCAACTACTAGTGAACTGAAACCTTACAATTGGTGTTTGAATGAGGGCATGAAGTTCCAAAAAGGACAGATGATTACAGTTTAAAGACTGAATGTCCTGTGTAAAGACAGCTACAGCATTGCAAACACTGTATGAAGAATGGAGGAGCTTATTAAGCAATTGGTCCAGGCCAACCTATAGTAGCAGCAGTTTCAGCAGCAACAACTGCAGCAGTTCGCTCTCATGACAGAAATTGTCCAGGCCAGAGAGATCGGCACTTCCTACAAGCCACAGTGACAGTGCCTGTGTGAGGCGAACAGTACGGTGGGCCTTGCAGAAAATGACTCTGGAGGATGACACAGAAGCTTTCCTGACTGGTTTTGTTAATGTGGCAGACAGAGCAAAACTGCCCCCCCCCCAGCAATGGCAGGGATCCTGGCTCCATACATTACTGGGTAACTGCAGGAAGCGTACTATGACCTAACTGCGGGATGCCAAGGGTTATGGCAAGCTAAAGGTGGAAATTATGGTACATTTGGGTGTAACCCTTGCAGTCCGGGCACAACAGGTGCACCTCTGACACTACCAAAGGCACATACCTCCTCAATGTTCCAGATGTTCAACCTGTTACATCTGGTGCAAAAATGCAGCCTGAGACCTGCTGTCTGACACATATGGTGGAAAGAGTGGTAGTGGATTGATTTATCCACTCACTACATAAATCCGTGCAATTCTGGGGTGTCCAAGGAGATCCCCATCCAGAATGCAGATGACCCTGTGAGCCTCAAGGAAAGATAATTGGCCATGGACAACTCCCAGAGCAATCAAAGGACCCTGAGGTCACATTTTTGGGATACCCAAAAGAGGGGGTCCAAGTCCATGTCTAATGGACGCCCAAAGAACCAGGTGGGCTCAGAGCCAGGTTCAACGGGTATATCAGGTACCATAGTCTGTTGGAGGTTGTTAGGCCTCAGGTCATATAGCAGCCCATTGTCCTATGGTTCAAGACCCGATGGACTGCTCTGTAGTGTATCCATGGAGACGCCAAGAACTATCCCATGGCCCAGGTCGACATATGCATAGAATGTGGTTCCGTATCCCACCAAGTAGGAATTGTCTTGGACTTATTGAATGCTATGGTTATCAGACCATATTTTCTGAGACATATGGGCTAAAGCTGTAGCACCCAGTAGTCCGGTATGTCGCCAAAAGTCGGCTATGGTAACGAGGTCACATGATACAAACAGTGAATATCTTTTCACTGTACTGGCTAGAATGGAGGATAAGGAAGCGTACCCTGAAGCCAATGTCTCTGACATGGAGGAGTCCCCGGACAACTATGGGACTGCCCAGCTCAGGGACTTAACAATGAAAGGTACTCTGGAAAATGTGACAGTGTTGATTGAGGTTCCCCAGGAGCCGATAAATCTTTTGAACATTTGGCCAAGCATAATGATCTGTTGTGTTGAGGAACAAAGTGAGGTGGGGGAGGTATGTAGGAAAGCCGAAGGTAAGGACCTGGATGGCAGATATATGTCAACGAGGTGGTTGACCTTGTTAATTAATGTAAAGTCTGTACCAGTAACACTACGTTACTAAGAGAGTTTTAATTTGACTGGATTTTGGGTCTGGGATTTAGGAGCAACCAAAACAGTGTGGGTAGTAAAGGTCATTCCCATAATCCAATCTGGGGCTTACCGGCCTAATAATAGCAGCTGGGTTAGCTCAGCAGAGTGGAGTTTGGACTGGAGCTGAACATAGATGTATTTGTCTAATGTACGTGTTTACACTCCTTGAGCTGCTATGACCTGGAATATTATTATTATTTATTATTATTATAGCGCCATTTATTCCATGGCGCTTTACATGTGAAAAAGGGGTATAATACAAGAACAATTGCAATAATCTTGAACACAATGTGACAGCGACTGGTACAGGAGGAGCGAGGACCCTGCCCGCGAGGGCTCACAATCTACAAGGGATGGGTGAGGATACAGTAGGTGAGGGTAGAGCTGGTCGTGCAGCGGTATGGTGGAGCGGTGGTTACTGCAGGTTGTAGGCTTGTCGGACGAGGTGGGTCTTCAGGTTCCTTTTGAAGGTTTCCACGGTAGGCGAGAGTCTGATACGTTGGGGTAGAGAGTTCCAGAGTAGGGGGGAAGCACGGGAGAAATCTTGTATACGGTTGTGGGAGGAGGAGATAAGAGGGGAGTAGAGAAGGAGATCTTGTGAGGATCGGAGGTTGCGTGTGGGTATGTAAAGGGAGACTAGGTCAGAGATATATGGAGGAGACAGGTTGTGAATGGCTTTGTATGTCATGGTTAGGGTTTTGAACTGGAGTCTCTGAGCAATGGAGAGCCAGTGGAGAGATTGACAGAGAGGAGAGGCTGGGGAATAGCGGGGGGACACGTGGATTAGTCGGGCAGCAGAGTTTAGGATAGATTGGAGGGGTGCGAGAGTGTTAGAGGGGAGGCCACAGAGCAGGAGGTTGCAGTAGTCAAGGCGGGAGATGATGAGGGCGTGCACTAGTGTTTTTGCAGATTCATGGTTGAGGAATGTGCGGATTCAGGAGATATTTTTGAGTTGGAGTCGGCAGGAAGTGGAAAGGGCTTGGATATGTGGTTTGAAGGAGAGTTCAGAGTCCAGGGTTACCCCAAGGCAGCGAGCTTGAGGGACTGCGGAGAGTGGGCAGCCATTGACGTTGATAGATAGGTCAGTTGGGGGGGTTGAATATGATGGCGGAAAGATGATGAATTCTGTTTTGTCCATGTTAAGTTTTAGAAATCTGGCAGAGAAGAAGGATGAAATAGCAGACAGACATTGTGGGATTTTGGTTAGTAGGGAGGAGATATCGGGTCCAGAGAGGTAGATCTGTGTGTCATCAGCATAGAGGTGATAATGAAAGCCATGAGATTCTATGAGCTGTCCCAGGCCTAAGGTGTAGATGGAGAAGAGCAGCGGTCCTAGAACTGAACCTTGGGGGACACCGACAGATAGGGGGCGAGATGAGGAGGTGGTGTGTGAGTGGGAGACACTGAATGTCCTGTCTGTTAGGTATGAGGAGATCCAGGATAGGGCCTAGTCTGTGATGCCGAGAGATGAGAGAGTCTGTAGTAAGAGGGAATGGTCCACTGTGTCAAAGGCAGATGACAGGTCCAGGAGGAGGAGGAAAGAGTAGTGTCGCTTAGATTTGGCGGTTAGTAGGTCGTTGGTGACTTTAGTCAGTGCAGTTTCAGTAGAATGGTGCCGTCGGAAACCAGATTGTAGGCAGTCGAAGAGGGAGCAGGAGGAGAGGTGGGAGGACAGCTCAGAGTGGACATGTTGTTCCAGTAGTTTTGAGGCAAAGGGGAGAAGTGATATGGGGCGATAGCTAGACACAGAGGATGGGTCAAGGGAGGGCTTTTTGAGGATGGGTGTGATTGAGGCATGTTTGAAGCATGAGGGGAAGACACCAGCTGCTAGTGACAGGTTGAAGAGGTGGGCTAGGGTTGGGATAAAGATAGTGGTAAGGTTTGGGATGAGGTGGGACGGGATTGGGTCAAGTTTACAGGTGGTGAGGTGTGATTTGGAGAGGAAAGAGGAAAGTTGATCTTCAGAAATGGTGGAGAAGGTGGTTTTGGAGGAAGAGGGTTGAGTAGGTGTGGGGAGGGGCTGTGGGGGCTTTAGGCAAAAGCTTTGTCTGATGGTGTCAATCTTCTGCTTGAAGAATGAGGCAAAGTCTTTGGCTGAAATAAGAGGAGAGGGAGGAGGCACTGGGGACGGAGGAGAGAATTGAAGGTGTTGAATAATTGTTTGGGGTTGTTAGACAGGGAGGATATGAGACATGCGAAGTATGTTTGCTTTGCTGCAGTGAGTGTGACTTGAAGGTAGTGAGGGACTGTTTGAATGCGATGAAGTGCTCATTGGAGTGGGACCTTTTCCATCTACGTTCAGCAACCCTGGAGGCTCGTCGCAGTTCTTTAGTTAGGCTGGTGTGCCAGGGTTGTCTGTTGATTGTGCGAGCCTTGGTATGTGTGAGGGGGGCGACCGAATCGAGAGCTGCAGCGGTTGTGGTGTTGTATAAAGTGGCAGCAACATCTGCATCATGTAAGGAACTAATGTCTGTAAGAGGGAGGAGGGATTCAGAGAGTGAGTGTAGGTCAAGGTGTTTGAGATTTCTGCGAGGGTATGCAAGTTTGTGGAGTGGGGATTGTTGCACTGGAGAGGAGAGAGAAGAGAATGTGAGTAGATTGTGGTCAGAAAGAGGGAGAGGCGAGTTAGAGAGGTTAGATAGGGAACAGAGGCGGATGAAGATGAGGTCCAGTGTGTGACCGTCTTTGTGGGTGGGTGTGGAAGACCTCTGAGTAAGACCGAAGGATGAAGAGAGGGATAGAAGCTTAGAGGCAGCTGAGAGGGAAGTGTTAATGGGGATGTTAAAGTCGCCCATGAGGATAGTGGGGATGTCAACGGAGAGGAAATGAAGTAGCCAGGTGGTGAAGTGGTCAAAGAAAGTGGTGGTTGATCCTGGGGGGCGGTAGATGACAGCCAGTTGGAGGTTGGAGGGGGAGTAGATACGCACGCAGTGCACTTCAAAAGAGGCGAGAGTAATTGAGGGCGGCAGTGGGATATGGGTGAAGGAGCAGTTATCTGAGAGGAGGAAACCTATTCCTCCTCCATGCTTGCCATTGGGGCGGGGGGTATGGGAGAGGTGGAATCCGCCATACAAAAGTGCAGCAGGAGAGGCTGTGTCGGAGGGGGTGAGCCAGGTTTCAGTGATGCCGAGGAAGGAAAGCTTGTTAGTGATGAAGAGATCGTGAATGTAGGAAAGTTTGTTGCAGACGGAGCGAGCGTTACATAGAGCTCCTGTTAGGGGGACTGGAGAAGCAGGGGCTGGGCGGATGGGTGTAAGGTTAGAAGGGTTACGATAGATCGTGGGTAGGAGGTGGAAGTGATTGTAGGGAGGGCCAGGATGTGGAGAGATGTCGCCGGCAGTAAGGAGGAGCAGAGAAAGCGTTAGTAGGTGGGAGCAGGAGAGGGCATGAGGTGGCTGTCTGTGTTTGGAGACAAAGGATTGTATGTTGAGGAATAGCTCTGAGGAAGAGGTGAGATGGATGGGGAGAATGGAGGGAGAGATGAAGAGTTCCTTACTAGGTGTAGGGATTAGGGGTGGTTGTAAGAAGTGAAGGATTAAGGGGGTGAGAGTGAAAACAAAGACAAACATTGTTTACTGTGACAAAGTATCCAGTTACCTTCAGTTCCCTTCAGGTTAAATTCTGGATTAATTCAAATTTCTCACACTTCAGCTAATGGCCACACTAAAGGTAATGGCCACAGACTAAAGTCTGACACAGACTCCTGGCCCACAATATATTTGTAACAGAATGCATTCAGCTGTGAACCAGAGGGGAGTGGTCTGTGCTCATCTTGATCAGCTGATTAGGCTGAGCCAGATGCTGGATAGTCAAAAGCTAAGTAAACAAGGTCATAAATTAAAGTGGGAGGTAGATGGTGTAGCTTGAAGAATGTACCATTAGTAAATAGGAGCAGAAAGGTATAGAGAAATCTGCATGGAAGTCAAGATGGGAAAGCTGGAATATCGAAATTGATGATGCTGCTACATTTACTTTGTTTCATTTGTGCCTGAAGAAAGGACTATTTATGTTATTCATTTGTACGGGAGAAAGACTGTTTTTATTTTGAAGCTTTAAAGTTTAAGAAGGACAATAAACGTTATGCTGTTTTGATAAAGAAAAAACCTGCTCCGGTGCATGGCATCATCATCATCACAGTTTTAGACCACATAAAAGTCCACCTCTCCAGCAAGCCAATTCTCTCTTTCTAAACCTTTGTTCTTCAATGCCCATGAATACTTAAAATGAGGCTGTCCTGTATACCTCATCCTGCAACCATGGTGCCTGTAATCACCTGGATTTCATAACAAGCTGCAGTCAGGACCAAATTATGCAGGTAATAACTCTAAAGGGGTGGTCTGGGATTAGGAAAATATGGTTGGCTTCTTTCAGAAACAGCGGCGCTGCTGATTGTGGGTTTTGTCTGGTATTGCAATTCAACCCCACTTGTGTAAATGGAGCTGAGCCACAATACGACTCTCGATCCATATTCAAGGGTGGCGTGGTTTCGGAAAGAAAGTAGCCATGTTTTCATAAATCTGGACAACCCCTTTAAAGCTTGAAGTTGTCATCTTTATCAATCTTGTTGATCAGTTAGATCGGTGTATTATCGATGATCTTGTCCAGGTTCCTACAGTCTTATGTAATGCCACATTGACCCTATACATTCCTTCATTCCGTGCAGTTTTAGAGATTAAATTACGCTGACCTCCACAATTTTAATCCCTATATAGAATTTATATTTAACTCCATAAAATAGGATTATAGAGTACGGCATATTTTATTGTGCACCGATTGGCAGCATTATTTGGAGGTATTCTCTTTTTTTTCTTACTTCCAAAAGAGTTGTTTGCCCGCATTGAATGAGGACACTTTTATATGCTTTGCCCAGTGCGGATGATCTACCATTTATTTTACTTTTATTCTGTTTATACCAATGAGCTCGATCAAAATATATTACTAAATTCCCGCAATTCACTTTCTGAATTGAAGCTCATCTGTATCCCAGAGACTGTAAGAACGCTCTAGCCTATAAACCAAATCAAGTGTACCAGTATACGGTAATTATTAGCTATGCACTGATCATATATTTCTACGTATACATGATGCAATGAGGGGACTAAGGGCACATTCTTTATTTTATAGAAGTTTTCTGCATGAAATAATTGGAAACATTGCTCCAAAAAGCAAAGAAAAAGTGAAGCAACTGAATGCCATCGTTCTCTTCCAAGTTCAGACTTCTCCTTCTCCTTTAGAAGCACATGAAAATAATAGGAAAAAATACAGATAAAAATAACACATGAATGTCACGGAAAACTCAACCTTGATTATTACAGGAATAGAGAAAACAGATAGTAATCTACCACCTGTTCCAGAACAAAACTTCACTTGATTCTTTATAGAGGATGAAAATAATGTTTAAAACATCACTCAGGGAAAACACAATGCCAACTAAAGCGTTTCAAGCCTTCTTGGGTTCTTAAAGGGTAATCAACATTTTAATTTTTCTTTCATAAATCATTAAGACACATGAAAATAAGCAACTTTGTAATTTATCTTATAAGAGAAATCTGCTTCTTTCTCCTTCTTAAAGCAGACACAGACAATCTGCTGCAAGTTCTCCTCCAATGACTGTTACACTTAAGTGTAACTGTTTCGAGTAAACTTGCAGCGGAATGTGGGCCTCTAGCTTCTCCAACTTCTTAGAACTTTACCAGGAGCAACTATCATCTCCTATCTCAGTAATGGGAAAATCTGTCAGATTTTACCAGGGAATCAAATGTGAAAGATCAATCCAGGAAAAGAAAGAAGTAGGTTTCTCTGATAAAATATATTACAAAGTTGCTTATTTTCAGGTTTCCTATTGATTTGTGAAATAAAAATTATAACAGTTTCACCCCGTACCCCCCCTACCTAGGGCCTATCACTAGGGGCAGTCAGGGATTAGGTTTTCTGCTCGGAGATAGGTGCGGAACCTATTTAGGGACGTTAGGGGAGTCAGGGTAATATTAGATCTGCCTAGGGGTCTCCACTCTCCCTTTCCCTAGTGTTTGGGCTTCCTCCCCCTCTTCCCGTTGTTGTGCACTTAGTGTTTCCCTCACCTTGCGTGACAAAGGCGTTCTTAAGATAGACCGCCAATATTTGGTCAGTACCGGATGCTCATAGACAGGCTGACTGTGACTATGTAAGCAGTAAAAGTGACAACAAACTCGCTTGCATCGATAAAACATTGATGGACTTTCCTAAGGATATGCAATCAATGTTAAAGTTCTGGAGATCCCCTTTAAATGTTTTATGGGTTTTACAAGGAATGTTTAGAAGTGATTCAATTGTGACATCAGAAAGGAAGAAAGTAACTAACTTCTCCAACATAGAGGTCAAAACCACATCAGGGTCTGAGGAGGAGGCCAATGTGGTGACACATTCTATTTTTATTTTTGGGTATGTCTGACTATAAAGTATCGTTATGTTACTATTGATTTAATTTTGTGCATTATATTGCACTATTTTTGTGCATTACATTGCACCAAGTGTCTATAGATCTTACTTTCAGAATTGCATTGTAATTAACTTTTTGGATATACATATGCGTATATACATACCTGTTATCATCATTCCTTGGTAGTATTCTGCCATCCGGCAACTACCCCTTGTTTTGTTTTCTTATCTTCAGTAGTTTGTGCCTCACATCAACCTCCCCTTGCTTTCATGGTTTCTTGATTTTAATTATTACCTTTTAATTTTTATTTTATAGTTGCGTACCTCAATCAAATATTTTTAATTTATAAACACTTATATGATATTCTAAAATAGATCTGACAGTTCACAAACATATGCCAGAAATCACATTGGTTGAGTCCTTGAGTTTGGACCTTAACTAGTTTCCAAAATATATAAGCAAGATGTGAGGGGGATATACTTCTCACAAAATTAGAATATCATCAAAAAGTTAATTTATTTCAGTTCTTCAATACAAAAAGTGAAACCCATATATTATATAGAGTCATTACACACAGAGGGATCTATTTCACGTGTTTATTTCTGTTAATGTTGATGATTATGGCTTACAGCCAATGAAAACACAAAAGTCATTATCTCAGTAAATTAGAATAATTAACAAAAAACACCTGCAAACGACTCTATATAATATACGAGTTTCACTTTTTGAATTGAAGAATGGAAATAAATTAACTTTTTGATGATATGGTATTCTAATTTTGTGAGACGCACCTGTACATGGATAAGGTATAACATGAGACTACATTGTGATTTTTTTCATATACTAGATAGCCTTATAGGCTTTTCTTTAGGTTAGTTTTGCTCATGTGCTGCATACACAAAACGGTAAGCAATTTTTTTTCTTTTTGATCAAAATCATACGCAAAGTTGTGCAATTTGTTGAAAAAGTTGATATTTCCATAAAGTTAGAAATATCCAAGTCTTCCAGCTGCACGGAACAAGAGAGTCAAATTTCTGTATGGAATATGCCAAAAAAGAAGAAAAGACATAATCCCAGAGCAAAGAATGTTAATCATATACACACAAGCTCCGTAAAAATGAGTTTCTACGGCCATGTGCGCTCCAGATATCCTGACTAGCCTTAATGAATCCCGCCTGGTTTTCCTGAGAATTTATTGATCTAGGATCTGGGACTCCAGCACATCTCTGTGCAGGATCATTGTCTTTGTGGGACGTTATTCTACATCAGCTCAGGACCCCGGCCAATCACTTGCAGTACATTTCCTTAATCATGTACAAGATGATTCATCCGTCTGCTCAGTAACACTTCGTGTACACGAGTCTTGCATGTTAGTGCAGATCTCCACCTCTTATAGGGAGCACGTAGGAAGGGTCCTATAGAAAGAGTCAATATTGGGCTATCGATACCTGGTCTTCCAGTAGTATAGGCTATGCTCCCATAGGAGTCTATGTGGAATCACCCCTGCAACAGATTCCTCTCTGCAAAGTCTAGGTGCTAAAATAGAAGATAACATGGTCAGGCATCTTAATACAATTTTAATAGTAAAACTAGGAAACTATTGGTATGGCTGTATTGATCTCAGTACAACTATAAAAATGATATCTGTCTTGTAGCAATCCGACGTGCCAGTGCTGAGAAATAAAGCTTTGAAGCTATATGCAAATTAGCTTGTGAGTGCATTGTGGGGGGGGGTGTTAATGCACTAAAAATATATTGACACACCCCCAGTGCACTTTCTGTTTAATTTGCAAGCAGCTTTAACACTTGTTTTCTCAACACTGCCGCATCTGATCACTACAAGCCAACTTTTATGGTACACTAGCTGTACTCGGCCGCGCGTTGCTGTGGCTCAGTGTGGTTAAATGGAAAAGAAAGAAAAGAGAAAGCGCACGTTTCTAAAATCAAGCGCAGAATAAAGTATAGTCACGAAATGAACACTATGGTAAACGACACAGCTCAATTCCAGCGCAATGTCACACGAAATAATTAAATGAAATCAAAATGAAAATAAGTCGAAATCTATGGAGATTCAATTTAACAATGCAATCGGAAACATTGAAATGAAATCGTAAAATATTTAGTATAGCGTGTGTTGCTTTTACGTCCAACAGCTGGTATATAAAAACATGCGTGTATTCAAATGCAACGTTAATTTTTATTTATATAGATTATATATTCTATATATAATCTACACTGTGTTCCAAATTATTATGCAAATAATATTTTCTCAGATTTTCCCAAATTACCTATATGAATTGCAGTCATTGTAATTTTCCAGTCAAATAACTATTAGAGTACAACTGAAAGGTTTTTGTACAAACTGCCTATGATAACAGTATATTTTTTAAAAAATAAAAAACTCAAACTGCACTCAAAATGGATGTTCCAAATTATTATGCACAGCAGAGTTTTCAACCTTTTCATTTTAATAAAGAACAAAAAATGGTCATTTTTGAAATTATAAGCATTAGCAGGTTATTACACACTGAAATCAAACAGTTTTCAACTCAAAACTTTATTCTAGGTGATGTTACATTTGCACATAGGACCCCTTGTTCGAAAGGAGCTTCTGAACTCTCTCGTCCATTGAATTTGTCAGGTTTTGGATGGTTTCTGCTTCCAATTGTTTTGCATGAGGACAGAATACCCTCCCAGAGCTGTTGCTTAGGTGTAAACTGCCTCCCGCCATCATAGACACTCCTTTAGATGATGTTCCAGAGGTTCTCAATGGGGTTGAGGTCAGGGGAGCATGAGTGCCACACCATAAGTTTGTCCCCTTTTATGCCCACAGCAGCCAGAGATGCAGATGTGTTATGTGCAGCATGAGACGGTGCATGATCATGCATGAAAATGATCTTGCTGCGGAATGCACGGTTCTTCTTCTTGAACCATGGAAGGAAGTGCTGTTTGAGAAACTCAACATACATTATGGAGTTCATCTTTACCCCTTCAGGGATCCTAAAGGGGCCGACAATCTCTCTCACCATGATTCCTGCCCAAAACATTACTCCACCTCCTCCTTGTTAGCGCCGTAGCCGTGTTTGCATGGGGTGTCCATCAACCAGCCATCCTCCACTCCATCCATCTGGACCATCGAGATCATTTCATGCATGATAATGCCCCTTCTCATGCTGCTAATAACACATCTGCATCTCTGGCTGCTATGGGCATAAAAGGGGACAAACTTATGGTGTGGCCCCCATGCTCCCCTGACCTCAACCCCATTGAGAACCTCTGGAGCATCATCAAAAGGAGTGTCTATGATGGCGGGAGGCAGTTCACATCTAAGCAACAGCTCTGGGAGGGTATTCTGTCCTCATGCAAAACAATTGAAGCAGAAACCATCCAAAACCTGACAAATTCAATGGACGAGAGAGTTCAGAAGCTCCTTTCGAACAAGGGGTCCTATGTGCAAATGTAACATCACCTAGAATAAAGTTTTGAGTTGAAAACTGTTTGATTTCAGTTTGTAATAACCTGCTAATGCTTATAATTTCAAAAATGACCATTTTTTTGTTCGTAATTAAAATGAAAAGGTTGAAAACTCTGCTGTGCATAATAATTTGGAACATGCATTTTGAGTGCAGTTTGAGGTTTTTTTTTTTAAAAAAATATCCTGTTATCATAGGCAGTTTGTACAAAAACCTTTCAATTGTACTCTAATAGTTATTTGACTGGAAAATTACAATGACTGCAATTCATATAGGTAATTTGGGAAAATCTGAGAAAATATTATTTGCATAATAATTTGGAACACAGTGTATATAAATAAAAATGTAAATGTTCGTTTGTTCAAAATCTGAAATCTCCGAAAGTTCTTCACCGATTGCTTTGAAATTTTGACACAGTCAGGTGTCACAATGGAGCCGGTCATGTCAGGGATTGCTAGTTATGCAATTCCCTAGTACAGAGGAAATGTGACAGGAGGGGGAGCAGAGATGAAGGCAGGCGGCGGCAGAGGAGGGGGTGATCCGCTCGACAAGTCCCGGGCCGGTACTTGCCAGATCACAGCGCTGCTTCTGCCGGTGGCGCAGTGGGATTTGCACCTGCTCGCTATTTGCCCACTGCTGCGAGGCTCAGCACCCAGAGCGGAGCCTGCGGCCTGCGCCTCTCCGTGCGGCCTCCCTCTCTCCTTTCCTCCCCCGCTTCTTGTTGCGCAGTCGGAAATATACTCACCTGCTGGAGAAGAAGAAGCCACAGCAGCCGTGCCGGAGAGCAGAGGCGGCCGCCTCTCAGGCGGTGATGATGATGAGCAGCTGCGTCTTTCGGCCTTCAACAGACGGTCTCGTCATTCCCCTTCCCCCCACCCCCCACGGGGGGACACAAAAGGAGCAGAGCACAGGCAGCGGCTGGGGCGAATGAAGGAGAGGGAGAAGGATTTAGGAATGAGATGTCACTAAGGTAGGACAGAATGCCAGTCAGCCTGGGACTGAGCTCGTAACACCCCCCTCTCGCTGTTGCTTTTACGTCCAACAGTTGGTATATAGAAACATAGTAGGTATATAAAAATATGCGTGTATTCGAATGCAACATTGTGTCAAAATTTCAAAGCAATCGATGAAGAACTTTCGGAGATTTAAGATTTTGAACAAACGAACATTTACATTTTTATTTGTATAGATAGATGAATCAATACAGCCATACAGTTTTAGTAGTAAAATCATCTTGGGTGGTTCCCTTTAAAGAATAACTATTTTTTTTAATTTAATCATTGATCATTTTTTTCAAAGTATTAAATCTTTGTAAAGTACTGTATTACCTTATTTTGCTTCTTTTTCTCACAAAAACAACACTTAAAGGGCTGTTTTATCTGCCTTGTTCATGCACTTAGTGTAGCTGTTTTGAACTACAAGCCTATAAAATATCCATACTCCTGATTTTATCTTCTCTGCTCCCCTTTCCCAGGCTCAGCCATGGAGATTGATTGAAAATAGTGTCTGAGCATAAAGGAGGGGAGCAAAGAGGCCGATACAGAAGTTCGGATATTTCATAGACCTGCACTTCAAATCAGCTACTCTAAGTGCATGAACACGGCAGATGAAACAGCACTTTAAGGGTCAGGTTTGGAAGGAAAAGAAGCAAAATAAGGTAAGGGAGTACATTACAAAGATTCAGAACTTTGCAAAGACTGATCAATACTTTAATTAAAATTATAGCTACTCGTTAACATTTGTGTCCTACACAAAGACTTTACTGCCCATGTTTGTTGGTACAGTTCATGCACACTACTCAGGATTCCAAAGTGCATGAGACACATATTAAAGGGTGGAACATATATGTTGTCGCCTCCACCACCACTTCCTTCTTCCCCCTCACCTGTAATATGGTGTGGACCCCTAAAGCCCTTACTAAGAGTATCCTACCCCCATTGGAATAGGGGATCCACTAACCGAGGTCACCTCCTTTCATAGCAGTAACATGAGCTTTAATTATGGGCCAAGTCCCTCAATAAATACATATTGTAGCTCATACTTACAGTGATAGTGTGAGTGCAAGAATAATAAAATAACAGAGGGTTTCATTATTATTTATGCTGTACAGGTGGCTGTTTCTTTTCAATAAACGTTCAGTTTTTAGAAAAATGTTCAATGTTAGAGGTTGTCCCTGTTTAGAATAAATAAAACCTCATTACAAGGACATTTACAGCTCGAATTATGAGCACATCTGCAAGCAATTTATCAGTTGAGTGTAATACCTTCCCCTAGACTGTAGAGGTCACTGGTGTCTACCATAAAGAAACGGTATGAGAGGAAACGCTGGTCTGCTTTTCCATGTTCAGCACCGCTCTTATTATGCATGGGTCCAGGGACGGCTAACGGTTTACCCGAGCTCTTAGTTTTAATTTCCCTTCATCGTTTTCCAATAGCCATATTGGCTTTTTTTTTATAGAGTTGTATCGGGGCTTGTTTTTTTTTCAGGACAAGCTGTAGTTTTATTACTATTTTCAGTCCATATGACTTTCTGATCTCTTTTTATTGCAATTTTTGGGGAACCAAAGTGACCAAAAAACAAGTAATTCTGTCAATTCGATTTAGATTTTTAATTTCGGCGTTTACCGTATCGGATAAATATTTTGATATTTTATTAATTCTGCAAATTTATTTTTTAAATGTTATGTTTTTTTTAATATGTATATTTTTCATTGTTTCATCATATTTTTTTTTTAATAGTCCCCTTAGGGGACTTGAACCTGTGTTCACTTGATAGCTTGTATAATACTCTGTCTGCACTACTGTAGTATTGTATTATAAAGTTACCAATCTCTTATGAAGCCCTTCAGTACGCCGCCAGTTGTAAAGACAATTAGCACACCACAATCATGTTGCAGGGACGAGCCATTGCAGTTAGAAGGGACATCCCCCTTTCTAACCTCCCTTATGCTGCTGTGACAATACCTGCAGTTGGGCTTGGATCCTGGCTGTACAACACAGCCGGCACCTATGCTGTATGGAGAGAGCTCAACTCCTGAGCCTGCTCTCTCCATACAGAGCAGACAACTGCACTACTTGGGCGGCTGATGTTGCCAGCACTTGTCTGAGCTCGCTGAGTGCTGATGCCAGCCCTGAAAGAGGAGCACTGATTATTATAAAAAAAAAAAACTCCCGTCATCTAATCCATTACCAGCGCTTTCTTCAAGGGGTTGTGCAGAATGTCAAAAACCTGGCTGTTTTCTTAGAAAAAGAGCACCGCACCTGAGGATGGATTGCAGTGGCGTACCGCCAATGGCGGCAGACCACACGGACGCAATGGGGCCTGCAAGTCTGGGAGACCCGGTGCCAGCATTGGACCCCCCTTCCCTGCACTGCACTTTTATCAGCATACTGGATGTAGTTACAGTTGAAAGCAATGATGGAAGAGAGAGCCATCCGCTCCCTCCTCCATCATTCTCCCTCTGCATCCGATCTCTGACTTCTCAGCGTCTCAGACAGAAAATCCACTTAGCAATGCTAAAATTCACTCCACGTGAACATCTCCCAAACGTGCCACTGCCCTATGCACTGTGCCTTCTAAGGCTACGTTCACACTAAGCTGCAGGAGTTAAAAAAACAAGTGTTTTAAACAAAAACTGTTTCAGCAAGCTCTATTTTTTTGGAAGGTTTTGGAGTTCCCTGAAGCTTTTTTGAAGAGTTTTTAAGTGTTTTTGGAGAGTTGGTTTTTTTTTTACCAAAGCATTCTTTGCTGCCTTTTTGGAAATGTCTCCTTTAAGTGATGCTTCAAACAAGTGTCTTGAACTTTATTTTTTCCACCAGGTGTTTTTTAAAACCACTTCAAGAAGAAAAACAGGTTCCAAAAACTCATATGAAAAGCAAAGTGGATTTCCCATAGAAGTGAATTGGAAGAGCTTTTCAAAAGTTTTCAAAGCATTACTTGAGAGAGGATCTGCTCAGAAAAACTTGTCATAAAAACTCAGTGTGAACAAAGCCTAAGGGTCATCATCAGCTTTTCTGGTTAACTCTGCAGAGCGTGACCAGTACTTTTGCTGCTTGAGTATTGTAAGACTGTTTTCTATTAGTCATATTTTTGCACCCCCTGACACTTGCTCTTGCAGTCAAGAATCAAGATCCGAAATTATCTGTGCAATGATTCACCGTATTTGGAGGCAGCCTCGCGTGGGACGCAGTACGACTCCCTTCTTCAGAGTTATAGGAAAAACTAAGTAATTCATTTCCTTGGGTTGTATACTTTTGTAGCAGACGTTGTATGTCTTATGAAGCTAGATCTGCATCTGATCCATGGCTTTAGATGAACAGAGCAGTAAGATCTGCAGTAGGTGAAGAATGACTTTTGCAAATAAACCCTGACACCAGTGGCAATGTCATCATCACGGAGGAAATGATAGTACACCAATATGACATTTCAGAGGCGCCTGGTACTCGGCCAAACCAAGCAATGACTGATGAAAGCATCGATAAAGCCTCCCTACACCGTATTCACTCAGCACAACTTCTCATACTCTGCTGATAAAACCAAAAGGGCTTTTGTTAATTGCTGACATTTTAATTAGAATATCTTTATATTTACCTAGTATTAGACCATCGGTGAGAGATCGCTACACAACCCGTGGACTCTGTGTCTCCTTTTTGGAAAATATAGATTGTATAAAATGTCATAGAAATGTGAAAAAAAACTATTTACTGTAATATAAACTCTCTAGATATTTGACCTTAAGGGAAGTATTTTTATGACTTGTATCCTACATTTTTCATCAGTTTTGCAATCTGCTAAATCCATCCCAAATTTTCAGTTGTCTCTGAGCTAGTGAGTGGAAATGAGCTGCTATGATATCTTCCAAACACAGCACAGAGACATGCAAGATTCCTTGTCTCCTCTCTATGTAACACACAGACAAGAGGGATTCATTGTCTCCTCTTTCTATGTAACACACAGACATGAGGGATTCCTTGTCTCCTCTCTATGTAGCATACAGACATGAGGGATTTTTTGTCTCCTCTCTCTATGTAGCACACAGACATGATTGATTCCTTGTCTCCTCTCTATGTAACACACAGACATGAGCGATTCCTTTTCTCCTCTCTATGTAACAGGCAGACATGAGGGACTTCTTGTCTCCTCTTTCTATGTAACACACAGACATGAGAGATTCCTTATCTCCTCTCTATGTAACACACAGACATGAAGGACTTCTTGTCTCCTCTTTCTATGTAGCACATAGTTATGAGGGATTCCTTATCTTCTCTCTATGTAACACACAGACATGAGCGATTCCTTTTCTCCTCTCTATGTAACACACAGACACGAGGGATTCGCTGTCTCCTCTTTCTATGTAGCACACACAGACATGAGCGATTCCTTTTATCCTCTCTATGTAACACACAGACATGAGGGATTCCTTGTCTCCTCTCTCTATGCTCTCTTTATGCAATACACAGACATGAGGAATTCCTTGTCTCCTTTCTATGTAACACACAGACATGAGCGATTCCTTTTCTACTCTCTATGTAACAGACAGACATGAGGGATTCCTTGTCTCCTCTCTCTATGCAACACACAGACATGAGGGACTCCTGCTCTCCTGTCTGCATGTAGCACACAGACATGAGGGATTCCTCGTCTCCTCTCTATGTAGCACACAGACATGAGGGATTTCTTGTCTCCTCTCTCTATGCAACACACAGACATGAGCGATTCCTTGTCTCCTCGTAATGCAACACACAGACATGAGGGATTCCTTATATCCTCTCTATGTAACACACAGACATGAATGATTCCTTGTCTCCTCTCTATGTAACACATAGACACAAATGATTCCTTGTCTCCTCTCTATGTAGCACACAGACATGATGGATTCCTTGTCGCGTCTCTATGTAACACACAGACATGAGGGATTCCATGTCTCCTCTCTATGTAGCACACAGACATGATGGATTCCTTGTCTCCTCTCTATGTAACACACAGACATGAGGGATTCCTTGTCTCCTCTCTATGTAGCACACAGACATGATGGATTCCTTGTGTCCTCTCTATGTAACACACAGACATGAGGGATTCCTTGTCTCCTCTCTATGTAACACACAGACATGAGGGATTCCTTGTCTCCTCTCTATGTAACACACAGACATGAGGGATTCCTTGTCTCCTATGTAACACACAGATATGAAGGATTCCTCATCTCCTCTCTATGCAACACACAGACATGAGGGATTCCTTGTCTCCTCTCTCTATGCAACACACAGACATGAGGGATTCCTTGTCTCCTCTCTATGTAACACACAGACATGAGGGATTCCTTGTCTCCTCTCTATGTAACACATAGACATGAGGGATTCCTTGTCTCCTCTCTATGTAACACATAGACATGAGGGATTCCTTGTCTCCTCTCTATGTAACACACAGACATGAGCGATTCCTTTTCTCCTCTCTATGTAACACACAGACATGAGGGATAGCCTCTCAAAAACTGAAAGTTCTATGAAAGGACAGGCTGTAAGCTGACAGACTTTAGCGACTGTTTATGTGACTGTCTGAAAAATCATGATAATCCTGGCAACTTTAGGACAGTTGGCATTTATGTGACATATGCCACTATACTGGGGTCACGCAACGCCCGTTCTGATAACACATTACCACCCATAGTCAATGAAGTCTGCAAAGAAAGCTGGAAATTCCAAGTGGTTTGTCCTTGATGCAACTATACGGAAGCTTCAAAGAGTAATTATGTCAAAAAGGAGAAATTTGTAGCAATACATATCAATTTGGAAAATCTGCATCATCTTATTAAACCTAAATACTAAAAAAACTAAACGGATCTAAATATCTGTAAGCCACAATGGTTCGTGTCCTGTGATGTACGGGTGGTCCATATGTTTCCAATCCGCTACTGGATTCTTTCAATCGCTGTCTGAGACCCCACATAGTAAATTGAATATTAAGCATTCCTCTTCCTAAACCTCGTCCATAAAGTAGTTTCTGTATCTCTGTTTTGTGTCAATAGGCATCAGTGTAAGGAGCAGATATATGGCCAACCAGACAACAAGTGAACAGCAAGCAAGAAAGGAGCCAAATGCTAAAAAAATGACCCATTTGAATGAAAAGCTAGTTTCATAATTTTTAAAGGATGTGAATACTTTTGCAATATTTTCTTAATGCTTCATTGCATCCAGAATAAAAAAAAAAACAACTTGGCAAATCGTCTTAATTCGATAATAATCTCTTTGCATTTTTTGTTTACAGCTCCGATGTGGACTTCTACATCTCCATGGTTACAGACTACGAACAGACCCAATGTGTAGTCTGATCCTACATTTATGTGCCACTTTTTTCAAACTTTTCTACAAAAAAAAAGGGGTGAGAGAGATCCCTGTCGGCCAAACTACAGAGGGTTCATTTTCTGTTCTGTAAGAATGGAGACTGCTCAGGAGCGGAGTACAAAAAACGGCAGAGGATTTTTACTCAAGGTTATTTCCTTGTTATTATGCACAGAAGGCAAGAATGAATGCCACACCAGAGAAAAATTGGAAACATTCCCAAACAGGAGCGTGTGAATGTTTCCATCTTACCCGATAGCAGCGTTTATTACAGCTTTTGAAGCTCTTGACTTTTGGATATGGGACGGACCCCCACTCCATCTTAAAACAACCATAACTACAGTAAACCTCGACACGGGAATAAATGCACAAAACACATTATTGTAGTTGTCAAAATGGCCACAGCTTCATTTAAATCACAGGATTAAAACAAGCATAGTAGGAGTCAGGTGAAGTGCTTGTACATTGGGATTCACCAGTACTGTGATATCCCCAGCTATCCGACTCAAGGGCACCCGGGATAGGCATATTGTACTTCACGTTAATGCACTTGATTACTTTACCCTCAATCCCTTCCACAGAGTCAACGGCACCCAGATTAGGTACATTGCTCTTCAGTTTAATGCGCTACATTGCTGCATTATCCCGACAATAACCTCTTTTTCTTCTCCCTTCCAGATGCTGTTTCTGGCTTGGAGGACCCAATTTATTCTGTAGGCAATCATGCTAAATATGATTACCATGTCCCAGAGATTGTACCCTAACAGGGTCTTATAAGATATAAATACTTCTGGAGACCAGGGGGCCATACTGTGATGAACACCCCTCCACACCAGGGGGCCATGCTGTGATGAACACCCCTCCACACCAGGGGGCCATGCTGTGATGAACACCCCTCCACACCAGGGGGCCATGCTGTGATGAACACCCCTCCACACCAGGGGGCCATGCTGTGATGAACACACCTCCACACCAGGGGGCCATACCTGAAATGGTTACCCAACCACACCAAGGGGGTCATACATGAGAAGGTCATCCCTCCACACCAGGGGGCCATACCTGAGATGGTCATCCCTCCACACCAGGGGGCCATACCTGAGATGGTCATCCCTCCACCCCAGGGGGCCATACCTGAGATGATCATCCCTCCACACCAGGGGGCCATACCTGAGATGGTCATCCCTCCACACCAGGGGGCCATACCTGAGATGGTCATCCCTCCACACCAGGGGGCCATACCTGAGATCGTCATCCCTCCACACCAGGGGACCATACCTGAGATGGTCATCCCTCCACACCAGGGGGCCATACCTGAGATGGTCATCCCTCCACCCCAGGGGGCCATACCTGAGATGGTCATCCCTCCACACCAGGGGGCCATACCTGAGATGGTCATCCCTCCACACCAGGGGGCCATACCTGAGATCGTCATCCCTCCACACCAGGGGACCATACCTGAGATGGTCATCCCTCCACACCAGGGGGCCATACCTGAGATGATCATCCCTCCACACCAGGGGGCCATACCTGAGATGGTCATCCTTCCAAACCAGGGGGCCATACCTGAAATGGTCACCCCTCCACACCTGGGGGCCTTACCTGAGATGGTCACCCCTCCAAACCAAGAAGCCATACCTGAGATGGTCATCCCTCCACACCAGGGGGTCATACCGGAGATGGTCATCCCTCCACACCAGGGGGGCATACCCGAGATGGTCATCCTTCCAAACCAGGGGGCCATACCTGAAATGGTCACCCCTCCGCACCTGGGGGCCATACCTGAAATGATTACCCCTCCACACCAGGGGGCCATATCTGAGATGGTTACCCCTTCTCACCTGGGGGCCATACCTGAGATGGTCACCCCTCCAAACCAAGAAGCCATACCTGAAATGGTCACCCCTATACACCAGGAGGCCATACCTGTGATGGCTACCTTCCACACCAGGGGGCTATACCGGAGATGGTTACCTCTCCACACCAGGGGGCCACACCTGAGATGGTCACCCCTCCAAACCAGGGGGCAATACGTGAGATAGTTACCCCTCCACACCAGGGTGCCATACCTGAGATGGTTAAGTCTACTGACCAAATTATAAGTTACTTCAAGGACCCACTAAAAAGGAGAAACAAATAACTGCTCCTTTTTTTTGTATATGTATGATATAGATACATATAATGACCAGTAACAGTGTATCCACATGGCAGCTTATTCTGAAGTTTAGTTGAAAATGTAGGTATCTTTCACTAATAAACAGTAATTTAGTAACTTTTTCCCCCTACAACCATTTTTCAAAACACAGTTTCTGAAATGTATGGGATGTGGGATAAGCGAGGATGAAACACCATGTACGTACATATTAGTTAGAGTTTACAACCAAGGTATACAACAGGTGGATACTAGGAAATATTCCATCATATGGTCGGATATAGTCAATGCTGTATTATATGGTGCAACAATAAATGAGAAGATGACGCCTGCTCCTCTGGTTACAGAAAGGCTCTGTAATCACCAGCTGCACATAAATAGTAAGAAATATAATATGTAGGTCTAGTATTAGTCGCATGCAGCCATAGGTGTATGGTCCATATGGTCTTTGACCATATGGACCAGTTATAGAATACTGTATATGAGGGCTGAAAGTTGGCGGCCGAATCTCATATCAGCCAAACCTGGTGACAGGTTCCCTTTAAAGTTCCACCCCTCCGAAAGTCATGTCACCCTCTGCTTAGTGGTCAGGGGGTTTCTTTCCAAGTGTATTAAGTGTGCTGTATGACCATTTACATAGGAAGGATTAAGGGCAACATAGCCTCATAATATGGTGGTCTAGAGTAGTTTAATGGTTAGCATCTCTGGTGGACTGTAATGAGGAAGTAGTTTTGCTGCTGTGCTGGAAACCCTTTGCTTCTTGTAACCAATAATAAAATTATGACTGCCTGCAGCTACCACTAGAGGGAGCTAACTGCATAGGAATGTATACAGCGCCTATAGTACTTGGTGTACAGTGAGCTCCCTCTAGTGGTTGAGGTTAGTATTTCAGTAGTATTTAAAAGTGGTATCTCGTTAAAAAAAAAAAAAAAACATTTTTCCCCCATAAAGAAGAAAAAAATGGGAAAATGAAAAAATTAAATTCATAGTAAACTTAATACAGTAAATCACATTTATTTAGTCTAGGGAAGTTAACCCACTATAATGGCTGCCAACTTCTTATGCTAACAGAAACCAGTCCTAGAAAGTTAATAGGACCAGGGATGCTGAGATAAGAAGAGGGTTCTCACTCTGCTGTCCACCCTATCTGATCTAATACTGGAGATACCAGGAGTGCTGATGTAAGAAGAGGCTGCTCACACTGCTGTCCACTCTGTCTATCTGATCTAATACTGGAAATACCAGGGGTGCTGAGGTAAGAAGAGGCTGCTCACACTGCTGTCCACCCTATCTGATCTAATACTGGAGATACCAGGGGTGCTGAGATAAGAAGAAGCTGCTCACACTGCTGTCCACTCTGTCTATCTTATCTAATACTGGAGATACCAGGGGTGCTGAGGTAAGAAGAGGCTGCTCACACTGCTGTCCATCCTGTCTATCTGATCTAATACTGGAGATACCAGTGGTGCTGATGTAAGAAGAGGCTGCTCACACTGCTGTCCATCCTGTCTATCTGATCTAATACTGGAGATACCAGTAGTGCTTAGGTAAGAAGAGGCTGCTCACACTGCTGTCCATCCTGTCTATCTGATCTAATACTGGAGATACCAGACATCCCTGGTATTGCCAGTATTAAGTCATAATATCTATGGTGATCACATCTTCCTGGTCATGAATGGAGGTGGCATAGCTTTTTCTGCACTTGACCAAAGGCTCCTGTCTTACTAATATTGCAGAAAAAAAATCTTTCAAAGTAACTAGACAGCGACCATTTAAATATTCAATAGTTTTAACTTCTTAGACCAAAAAAAGTGTAATTTTCTTATTACATTTATTTAGATTAATTTAGGAAGTTATTTAGGATGACATTTATTGTTTTTTTTCTATTCCCAGAGGATCCCTTTAAGCAAATTAATGTCCCCAACTTCCCGTAATAAAAAGCTGATGTGTAATTTTGCAACAAATTACTGTCTGAACATTTACTTTCCCCTTGTTACATCTGGTTTACATCTGTCACTTACAACTATATTATCTCTGCCTTGGAGCAAAGGGAGCTTTGCAAAAATGTCTGTGACTGTCCCATTTAGCTGTAGGGACATTGCCTCCAAAACCACTCCATTACAATTTAGGGAACAAATATTGGTTCTATTGATTTTGGTTTCTTGACACTCAAACATGAAGATATCGGTGGTCTCATTACTCTCCGGGCTCCTGTGAATATCTGCACCTTTAGACCCTTGCATCACTGCAAAGTTTTAACAACTTTTACACCCCCCCGATGAAGAAAGGTTGAAACGCGCGCTGGGGTGCGAGGAAACTCACTCCAGACTCTTTACTGGCTTGTAAGTGCATGTATTTTTTCTTATAAGCATGTTTGATTGCCTAGTTGAAATAGGGTGGCTATTAGATTATGAATGGCACCTTCTATACCCACTCCAATGGCTTTCTATATAATGCTGTTAACATGGACAAATAGAGCATAATACTCCCCCACAACCTTGACTCTGCACATGACACTTTGACAGACTGCTTATTGTAATAGATTTGGAAATAAGGTCAATATGTAGATCAGTTGATTGCATTATCTTACAGTATTTATAATCACATTATTTACCAGGATTAAAATAAAAGATTTACTGCACTTTGCACTTGTCACTTTATAAATATTCTGGTCTTAATTAATTTGGGGTGGCTTAAGTAAAATAACTTTAATTGACCTACGCGCACTAGATTTTTGTAATCATGTCCATAGTAATACATATGTAATTAATATTAATTGCATTATTGTATGGAGTGTTGACCCTCTTTTTCAGTAGTACTATGTTGTTTTTTCCTAAAAAAAATCCTTGTTTTATGTATGTCAACAATAAAATATTCTGGTTTTAAAATACTCTGGTCGTCTGTGCTTGTATAGGCCTGGTTGTTGATTTTGATATAGTTTATGGAGTTGAGGACCTTTATATAGAGTTAGATCCGTGAATGAGTACTTGTGTTATTAAAGCTTTAACAACTGCATTGGAAGCACATTACAATATTGTGCAGGAGCTGCGGCCGGGTCACAGATCCGTATTCTTCTCCCACTTCTCTGTATGCGGAGGCATGTGTCTATACAGCAGAATTTATCAGTAGCGCTCATCAGTTATGTGCTGACAGTGATATCAAGCTCAATCCCCTAATATCCGTGCATAGTCCTGCTCCATTGTCCCCATATGAACTCGCTGTGATATTGGCAGGCATATCAGCGGCAGGAGAATCATGACCCAGGGCGATCTGAACCTCTAGACGTGACAACTTTCCTGGACCGTCCAGGAGGTTTCCAGAAAAAAGGAGAAACCTCCCCGACTCTTGGAAGAATCTGCTGAAATTTGCAGAAATTCAGGGACTTGTGAAAACTTCTTGCCCCCTGGCATCTCAGAGACAGAGATGAGGTGGAAAATTATCCGAAAAATTAATCCAGATTGTTTTGGCTTTGAAAAGGGTACGACTGTGTCCAAAAATTTTCTGCTCCACTTTACATCCCCCAGATAGTAACTAAATAAAGTTACTAGATTGTAGGACCTACATAACCTAAAACCATTCTGAATATTAGTTGAATACCTTTGATTTCCTTTTGGGACAATTTTTAATACATTGCGTTTCCTTATGGGAAATGTGGTTGTACCTTCCCCACTGTGAAGGATGGTCTTCTCCATGTCTTCTCATCTCTCACTGTGAAGGATGGTCTTCTCCATGTCTTCTCATCTCTCACTGTGAAGGATGGTCTTCTCCATGTCTTCTCATCTCTCACTGTGAAGGATGATCTTCTCCATGTCTTCTCATCTCTCACTGTGAAGGATGGTCTTCTCCATGTCTTCTCATCTCTCACTGTGAAGGATGATCTTCTCCATGTCTTCTCATCTCTCACTGTGAAGGATGGTCTTCTCCATGTCTTCTCATCTCTCACTGTGAAGGATGGTCTTCTCCATGTCTTCTCATCTCTCACTGTGAAGGATGGTCTTCTCCATGTCTTCTCATCTCTCACTGTGAAGGATGGTCTTCTCATCTCTCACTGTGAAGGATGATCTTCTCCATGTCTTCTCATCTCTCACTGTGAAGGATGGTCTTCTCCATGTCTTCTCATCTCTCACTGTGAAGGATGGTCTTCTCATCTCTCACTGTGAAGGATGATCTTCTCCATGTCTTCTCATCTCTCACTGTGAAGGATGGTCTTCTCCATGTCTTCTCATCTCTCACTGTGAAGGATGGTCTTCTCCATGTCTTCTCATCTCTATAAGCAGTGGAGGCATAGGACACCGTCCTCATAATCGGTAAGGGTCACAGTCGCCGGACCGCCACTGATCTTACATTTATTTCCTACCCCTTGGATAGGAGATAAATGTCATTTCCTTTTTAAAGAAACTGTCCCATATATTTTTGCATATGGAATTAATGGCACAACTGTATAGACGCTTGCCCCCCAGTAAATTTGATACCTTTAGTGTGGAAATCAGATGTGTCAATCATGAGAAATCTGGCGTAAAAGCCAAAATGCAAATTAGACTGGAAGTAAATAAGGGCGTGTCAGTCCAAACACATTGCCCTGCCCCCAGTCTGATTTGCATATGGTGTCTACTCGAGATTTCTTATAACTATTGAATTAGATCGCTACAACAAAAGTATAATTTTTATTGGGGGCAAGCGCCCATACAGTCATACTTCTTTCATATGTAAAAATGTGCTGACCGAGTCCCTATAAAGCACCCGGGTCAGTGCTTGACTTCTACCTTTGCTTCCCTTACAGCCACGTCTATGGGTGACAGGGTGACCAGATGACTACAAACTGGTCCCGCATATTCAAAAATGGCTAAAGTATCAAACTATTATCAGTTCCTGCTCCTAAATAAAATAGGAAGAGCAGCTCTGAAGCATAAATTGCTTCTCTTACATAACAGTTTAAAACCTACTTAGGCGTTCACAACCAAAATTAATTTTATAGCCCAAATAAGATAAACAATGAAGCACCTAGAAGAAATAGTCCAAGCACTTGTCATCTGCCAAGTCTAATTTAAAGTGGCGCTTTTGAGGAAGCATGCAAGCGAAACGGCTGTAGACCTTGAAGAAGCGCACGTGCACTCGAAACGGCCGTAGTTGAAATAACACTCCTCCAGGGGACCTGATGTTATGTAAAAGAGAAAAAAGGACTTGATTAGACAGCCGGCGAGTGCCTTGGACTATTTACTCTATATATGCAATTGTTCTGCTGCTTTCATGCCGCTGAACACCACTTTTGAAGTCCAGCCAAATCGACCCAAAATTGCTGCTCCTTGAAATACAGTGTGACGGCCTGGAGACATTACTGCTGGATTCCTTTCTCTATTATACAATTCAGCAATAGATCTTCAAAGAAAAACTGTGTAGTGTACACAGCCACTATGCAGACCTATGTGCCAGCACGGTGATAGACAGTAAATACATTCAGTATAGTGCAATCCTGCGGTCTCATACTTTCTTCCATCAGCCTCTTTTTGTGCTAACACACATTTGGTAGGAAAAGTAGAAGCAGAGAGCTGAAGGAAGGGAATTTGCCTGCAGGATCAGACTACACAGGGGTTGCGGTTTCTGCTGCCGCGGAGGCGCTTTAGTCCGCAGAGGAGCTGTAGGGACATTTGAATACATTTTTCATTTTATGTGCACTAAGAATTATTATTATTTTGACAGTGGACACTTAAGTCATTTGGGAGGAGATGAGATCGCACACAATATTTTACTGTCCAGCTGGCTAATACCTGTGGGAAGAATTCTATACATTCATTGCTGAAGTCTGGTTTGATGAGATCTGTCAACAGCATATGGTATTTACAGTAAAGAATAAGCCATGTGGAACGTATGTGACAGATAGGACTTGTGACATTCGGCTTTGTTTGCATTGGTGTGTATTGTCATCCAGCGTATAATCTCCAGACAACAGGTGGCACACAGCAGAGGTCACATATCTCACGGTTACTTTCACCCACCGCAGCCTGGCACCAGGTATGATAGGTAGCAGGATTGCAGCTGGACAGCGGTGGATTACGGTTTTCTGTGTTCCATCAGAAAAACTTATCCAAGTTTGCAATAAACTTTATATTTCAACTTCTGACAATTTTAAGATCTGGTCTGGATGTTAATACTAACAATCGACTTTATTTTGTGATAAGCAACACAAAGATCTCTTCAATCCTTAACGTTTGTCACAATGTATCAGTGCAGGTAAAATGTATCAGTCCAGAGTTTATTGCTTAGCTCTAAAAGGGAATCTGTCAGCAGGTTTTTCTAATCTGAGAGAAGCATGATGTAGGGGTAGAGACCCTGATTCCAGCAATGTGTCATTTACTGGGCTGCCTCCTGCAGTTTTGATTAAAAACTGTTTTTTTTTCTGCTGTAGATCTAGCAGTTCTCTGAATGCTGAGCTGTGTATAACCCTGCCGACACCACTGATTGGTTGCTTTCTGTGTACACTGTGCATAGGCAGAAATCTGGCAATCAGTGGTGAGGGTGGGGATGGACTATATGGCAGCAGGTTTACTAGTCTTCTAGTGATAATCTCCTGCTGATAAAACAGTGATTTTATCATTACTACAGCAAGTAGCCCAGTAAGTGACACATCGCTGGAATCAGGGTCTCTGACTCTACATTATGCTGTTAGGTGGCAGAATCCCTTTAAATGGTTTCAACATAATTAAAAGTTATAAGGATGGATGATAATTAGCAGATTGGTGGGGGTCCCAATGGTCGGACCCCATAAGAGTGCTCTGAAATGCTCCGTCGGTATGTCATGCACATTGTCACTCAATTCATTCTCCATTAGCAGAGTACAGCAGCCCCAATGACAATGAAAGAAGTGGTGGCATGCCCTGTTCTCAGGATTTTAGGGGTCCCAGTGGTCAGACCCTACCGATCTGCAAGTTATTTAAGTTACATGATAACTAAAAGTGTTAGAACCATGTAAAGTTAACACATTCTTATTTAGTGATCCAATGGCAGCAAACCCTCAGCAGTGAGAAGTACTAGGACTAAAAAGGTTTATATAAATAGGATCATTTCCATTCACTGTTTGCAAACCGGGGCGGTAAGGAAGTGAAATATGAAGTCTGTTAGTTAGAGAAAGTACAAGATTTATTATTACATAATGTAGGCTGCATATACAGAGGTGGCCTCAGCTGAGCCGATGCACGCGGCGTCGCCATCGCATGTCAGACACTAGAATGTTTCCCAACAGGAAGCAAGCTCCTACATCATTCCTGCTCTGCAGTTGGTGCAACATAAAGCTCCAGCCCAAGACCAGTTACCAAAAGAACCGGCCGCCTATTGGGCCAAATGTTAATGTATCATTTTATTAATTATCCAAAAACATTTACTGTACAGTGAAGTTTCAAGTCCACAAAAAAAAAAAAAAACTTCATCAGGACCCCGGATGCTCTAAGGATAAGAGTCGGTACGTGCAGAACACGGAGGACGGGCGACGCTGATCGCTTCGTGCAGGTCGTTCAATAGTCCCTATTACACCCAGACGAATTGTTTCCGTCAAAATACAGAGGAAGCGGAACTAAACACTATTTGTAAAACACTCAATGTTATTGGGAAAAAAAAATGATTAAAATAAATTTTACATATTTATTATCGTTACATCCATTACAACCTGCAGGAGAGCTGGGATGAGATCGCTGGGACGAGAGAGATCGCTGGGACGAGATCGCTGGGGAGAGATCGCTGGGGAGAGATCGCTGGGGAGAGATCGCTGGGGAGAGATCGCTGGGGAGAGATCGCTGGGGAGAGATCGCTGGGGAGAGATCGCTGGGGAGAGATCGCTGGGGAGAGATCGCTGGGGAGAGATCGCTGGGGAGAGATCGCTGGGGAGAGATCGCTGGGGAGAGATCGCTGGGGAGAGATCGCTGGGGAGAGATCGCTGGGACGAGATCGCTGGGACGAGATCGCTGGGACGAGATCGCTGGGACGAGATCGCTGGGACGAGATCGCTGGGGAGAGATCGCTGGGGAGAGATCGCTGGGGAGAGATCGCTGGGGAGAGATCGCTGGGGAGAGATCGCTGGGGAGAGATCGCTGGGGAGAGATCGCTGGGGCGAGATCGCTGGGAACAGATCGCTGGGAACAGATCGCTGGGAACAGATCGCTGGGAACAGATCGCTGGGAACAGATCGCTGGGACGAGATTGCTCAGGGGCAGCAGCAGCGAGAGGGTTAGCAGTACATATCGTTTTGCGTCAAACAAACCCCTGAGGAGAAAAAAAAGTCTCCATGTATAGATCAGTCCCCATGGAGCTGCAGTCGCTGCTCGTCTTCCGCTCCGACCTCCAGCCTTCACTTCTCATGGATCTCTGCTTTGTGTCAGTAGGGAGCTGCTTCCATTCAGGGGCTGGAAAGTGGTGGTGCCATCATCCTGCTTACAGAGCTGAGTGATTACTGTGACATGGAAGTATAGACAATCCTCTATAAGGTTTACAGTGTAGGTTTGACTACTGACAGTGTGACGAAATCTCAGCTGTGAGAACTGGATGGATTTTTGATCCTATATGTACTCAATAAATCGCAATCTGAATGAAGCAGAAAGTGAGGAATTAAAGCACAAAGTATTTTAGAAAGTAGAAAGGTGCAGACCTGGACATTATATTGTGATTAAAGGGAACCGGTGACCTTAGAAAATGCTACTTGCCTGCAGATATAGGGTTATTCTGCAGATGAACAGCATTAAAATGCTGCCCGGCCGTCTTACTGAGAGTGCATCTACTGGGAAAAAATTAACTTTATTACTTCCATGAGCCGCCGGCTTTCAGTCATGGAGGTGTAGCCGGAGCGGCTACAGTCATCTCTCACTATATGTAAGTGTAGCACCCTGAGGACTCGGCTGCTACAGGGGTATTGCACCTCAAGCCAGAGGTGTGGTATTCCACTCCCGGGTAAGGATGGAGTGTGGGACTGAGCTCAGATAGCTGCATACACTACATACATCCCATTTCCGGGGGACAGACCGACGGTACTCCCACCAGTATATGTGCAGGTACGACAGTGTCTGTCCCTGGCTGGAGTGGGAGGGGGGTGGAACATCCCAGTAGTGTAGGGGCAGATAGGGGGAGCAGTTTGGGTAAGGCTAGGAGCTCATTGGGTGCTGGTCACCTGAGCTCACACATAGAGGGAGTATATAAGGTGGGCACCATCTTAGATCAGGGTCAGTCTTCTGTAGAGGGTCAGTCAGTCCTGAGAGAGGTCCAGGAGCGCCTGCAGAGAGAAGAGAGGAGAAGAGAAGGACCCAGAGGGGGAGAAGAAGGAACCCCAAGAACCCAGTATACAACCAGAAGGGTGAAGGGTTGGCACGCAAGGGAACCGGATCCCAAATTAGTGGACGAGAGAAACTACCCTCAACTAAGAACCGGAGGCTGCGACATTACATGTGGAGCAGCCCCTCACCAAGTCCACTAAGAAGGCACACCGAGCATAGGGTCAGGGAAGCCAAAGAAGGTTCACCCAACAGGAGACCCGAGGGAGCCGGACATAAGTGGACCCCTGGTGGGAACGGCCAGTAGAGAGGACAGTCAGAAAGGGAGCTCAGGACCACGCTCCAGAATTGCTTGGGGGTTGGCCGAGTCCAGGACCTGGTGGACGCAGCACGGCTCGGGCGGTCACTCAAGGCCAGAGTGACCAACAGAACAGCAGTAAGTAAAAACCCTGAACTGCACAGCCCGACTCTGAGTCTTCTTACCATCCACACTGCACCACCACTACCACCATCCTCTACACCTGACCCCCTGAGGCTATACCCCTCCCGTTGGGGGTTATACTACCACAGCTGCACATATACCACCAGCCTCAGCGGACCCTGCTGCAGCGGCGGCCTTTTGACCGCAAATCAACGGGTGGCGTAGTCGACACTAAGAACAACTAATAACATCTGTAAAGACTGCCACACACTGAGTTTGACACCCTGGGCACGGACCGGGTCGCCGCCACTCGGAGACTACAACCCCCATCAGATCCGGCTCCGGGTAATCCCCAAACAGCACTGGCCCAGGGGGCGCGTCATAAGCATGCCCTGGCACTTTGATTGACAGCTCACTCTGTACAGATGCAGTGCAGGACCAGCAAATATCAGAATGGTGAGTGGTGACAAGAGCCGTTCTGGCATGCCCCATGACTGAAAGCCAGCAGCTCCCATGACTGAAAGCCGGCAGCTCCCATGACTGAAAGCCGGCAGCTCCCATGACTGAAAGCCGGCAGCTCCCAAGAGGAAATAGGTTCTTATTCTCCCAGTAGATGCACTTTTAGTAAGACGGCCGGGCAGCATTGTAATGCACATTAACACCATATAAATAGGCAAATAGCGTTTTCCAAAGCGACAGGTTCCCTTTAAAGGGGTTTTATTTGGATGCCGAAGAGGGGAATCCTTGGAACGACCATGGCCACTTGACACTGGCTACTCGCAGTTTCCTATAGAAATACCAGCTGGTGAACAGTGGATCTGCATATAGAAAAGACACTGTTTATAGACACATTATGTATTTGTATATAGTATTCCATGACACACATATACAGATATATATATATATATATTATTGTTATTATTTATTATTATTATAGCGCCATTCATTCCATGGCACTTTACATGTGAAAAAGGGGGTATACATAGCAAAAACAATTACAAAAATCTTGAACAAAAACGCAACGGCAACTGGTACAGGAGGAGAGAGGACCCTGCCCGTGAGGGCTCATTGTCTACAAGGGATGGGTGAGGATTTGTCATTATATATATATATATATATATATATATATATATATATATATATAGTACAGACCAAAAGTTTGGACACACCTTCTCATTTAAAGATTTTTCTGTATTTTCATAACTATGAAAATTGTACATTCACACTGAAGGCATCAAAACTATGAATTAACACATGTGGAATTATATACTTAACAAAAAAGTGTGAAACAACTGAAAATATGTCTTATATTCTAGGTTCTTCAAAGTAGCCACCTTTTGCTTTGATGACTGCTTTGCACACTCTTGGCATTCTCTTGATGAACTTCAAGGGGTAGTCACCAGAAAAGGTCTTCCAACAATCTTGAAGGAGTTCCCAGAGATGCTTAGCACTTGTTGGCCCTTTTGCCTTCACTCTGCGGTCCAGCTCACCCCAAACCATCTCGATTGGGTTCAGGTCTGGTGACTGTGGAGGCCAGGTCATCTGGCGTAGCACCCCATCACTCTCCTTCTTGGTCAAATAGCCCTTACACAGCCTGGAGGTGTGTTTGGGGTCATTGTCCTGTTGAAAAATAAATGATGGTCCAACTAAACGCAAACCGGATGGAATAGCATGCCGCTGCAAGATGCTGTGGTAGCCATGCTGGTTCAGTATGCCTTCAATTTTGAATAAATCCCCAACAGTGTCACCAGCAAAGCACCCCCACACCATCACACCTCCTCCTCCATGCTTCACGGTGGGAACCAGGCATGTAGAGTCCATCCGTTCAGCTTTTCTGCATCGCACAAAGACACGGTGGTTGGAACCAAAGATCTCAAATTTGGACTCATCAGACCAAAGCACAGATTTCCACTGGTCTAATGTCCATTCCTTGTGTTCTTTAGCCCAAACAAGTCTCTTCTGCTTGTTGCCTGGTTGCTGGTTTCCTAGCAGCTATTTTACCATGAAGGCCTGCTGCACAAAGTCTCCTCTTAACAGTTGTTGAAGAGATGTGTCTGCTGCTAGAACTCTGTGTGGCATTGACCTGGTCTCTAATCTGAGCTGCTGTTAACCTGCGATTTCTGAGGCTGGTGACTCGGATAAACTTATCCTCAGAAGCAGAGGTGACTCTTGGTCTTCCTTTCCTGGGGCGGTCCTCATGTGAGCCAGTTTCTTTGTAGTGCTTGATGATTTTTGCAACTGCACTTGGGGACACTTTCAAAGTTTCCCAATTTTTCGGACTGACTGACCTTCATTTCATAAAGTAATGATGGCCACTCGTTTTTCTTTACTTAGAATTTGTATTATGGCAAGAAAAAAGCAGCCAACAGTCTATTCAGTAGGACTATTAGCTGTGCATCCACCAGACTTCTGCACAACACAACTGATGGTCCCAACCCCATTTATAAGGCAAGAAATCCCACTTATTCAACCTGACAGGGCACATCTGTGAAGTGAAAACCATTTCCGGTGACTACCTCTTGAAGCTCATCAAGAGAATGCCAAGAGTGTGCAAAGCAGTCATCAAAGCAAAAGGTGGCTACTTTGAAGAACCTAGAATATAAGACATATTTTCAGTTGTCTCACACTTTTTTGTGAAGTATATAATTCCACATGTGTTAATTCATAGTTTTGATGCCTTCAGTGTGAATGTACAATTTTCAAAGTCATGAAAATACATTAAATGAGAAGGTGTGTCCAAACTTTTGGTCTGTACTGTATATATATATACTTTGTCAATATATATATATATATATATATATTGACAAAGTCAAAGGCAGAATACTGGAGGGGAGATATGTTTCATTGAGGCTGTTAGCTTCAGTGATGTGAAACATGGAAGTCTTCTCCTGCATAGTAGGTGCAGAGAGGATTAATCAGCCAGATTTAAAAGGGCATGTTTTATAGGTGAATGACCATAGAGCCGGCACTAGGCCATTCACCATATCTCCACCCTAGGGAGTGATCTGGGCTATAAATAGCCAGCCTTGTGACTCAGGTTGGATTCAGTATCTGGAGGCCACCTCCAGAGAGGAGCTTGTGTTTTGGTGCTAATCTGAACTGTTTGTTTTTGCTAACCCTGAGTGGCTGGACCCCGGCTGGTGCAAGGACTATGCTGGACATTTTCTTATTTCGTTTTGCCGTTATGCCAGATGGGCCGTGTTTACTTTTATGAACTTTACATTGGTTTATGCCATTTAATAAACCAACAAGAAATTTAAAGAGACAATGTTCCGTGTTCAATGTTCCGTGTTTACTGACAAGTGCAGCCGAGTGCGCAGATCTACCACAGGTGGTGTTAGAAGTGCAGGCAGCATTCCCAGAAAACACGTGTGACTGCTACAAGAGAAGCAGCATGTCCTGGGTGAAGGCGGCAGTGAGCCAGGAGGCAGAGTCAGACGGCATGGAGGACCTGCTTAAGCACCTTGCGAAGGCCCAACAGCAGCAACAGCTGGCCCAACAGCAGCAACAGCTGGCACATCAGAAGATAAGTAAGCTGCTGATGCAACAGATTCAACAACAGCAGCACCACTTGCAGCAACAGGTTTCATGGGAGGCCGGCAGCCCCTCCCCCAAGTCCAGGTGATTACAACACATATGTCTGGAAAGCGGTAAGATGAGCGATGCAAAAAATGACCTCGGGAGATGATGTGGAGGTCTTTTTGACTGTGGGTGGAGGTGCTGGCCCCCTATTTGACTGGCGAGCCCCAGAAGGCTTATTATGACCTGGCCTTACAGGATGCCCAGGAATATTCCAAACTAAAAACTGAGATACTTGATACTTGCACGCTCAGGGGTGACTATGTCTGTCCAATATCAAAAGGTCCACCACTGGGCGTATTGTGGTGATTAACCCCCTCGCTCCCAAATGTTCGATCTGCTGCATCTGGTACAGAAGTGGTTGCAGCCGGAGTCCTCCACCCCAGCCCAGAGGGTGGAATGGGTCGTGATGGACAGATTTATCCACTCCCTCCCTAGGACTGGTGCAGACCTGAGTTGCCCAGGGGGACCCCCGAAATGCAGATGACCTAGTGGGCCTAGTAGAAAGGTATCAGGTGGTTGAGAGGTCCCTGAGGAAGCCGGACGTGATTGCATCTCCGTACTGGGGTACCCAGAAGGAGCCCCAATCACAAAATAGGGGTAGTAGAGCCATCACTGGGGGGAGTTTGAGGTACCAAGGTGTCACTGAGGGGTTGCCAAAAGTCGCTGGTAAGGACTTGACCTGTTGGAGATGTCACGCTCCTGGACACATAGCCACCCATTGTCCTATGTCCTCCGACCAGATGGACTACAGCGTGGGGAGGTGTTCTTTGTATTATGCCCATCCAGCCTGCAGTGTGGACTGTCAGCCCGGTGAGGGGCTGCAGGCATGACCCGTAACAATAAATGGGATACCGGTGACGAGACTCTTGGACTCGGGGAGTGGTGACTCTGATAAGGGCCACACTTCCCCACCAGTTGATCCCTGGGAAAAACGTGGGCGTCCGCTGTATTCATGGGGACGCCAAAGACTACCCTGTTGCCAGAGTGACTTTAACAATGAACTGTGGCGCTGAGTCCCATGATGTTGGAGTAGTTAAGGACCTGCTACACCCAGTAATAATAGGGCGTGACTTTAACCTGTTCTGGGACTTATGGCAAAAAGCAGGTGTAACACGTGACTCAGTAAGAAGCCGCTAACACCATGGTGAATCCCCAACAGTCAGAGATAGATGAATTTCACCTGTGTATCCTTGCCGGTGACGAGGATGAGATGCTGACCCAAGTGGCTAAGATTTCTGAGTTAGGGGTTTCTGGGGGGAATTTTGGTACTGCTCAGATGCAGGGTCTCACTTTGAAAAATGCATTCGATAATGTGTCTGTAATAAATGGGGTTGCTCAGGAGCCTGGGGCTCACACCATGTTCCCATATTTCACACTATATGAGGAACTGCTTTATCGAGTCACTAAACCAAGAGGGGAAGTGGTAGAGCAGTTGGTGGTGCCAGGTCCCTATAGGCGTAGGGTGTTAGACCTGGCCCATTCTCATATCTTGGGTGGGCATCTGAGAGTAGAGAAAACCCAAGAGCGGGTTCTGCAGAGGTTCTACTGGCCTGGATGTCACAGAGAGATTGTTAATTACTGGCGGTCCTCTCCCATCTTTCAGATAACTGCTCCCCTGTCCTACTTCCGAAGCCCTCTAGTGCCATTGCCTATTATAGAGGTCCCATTTGACAGAATCGCCATGGACCTTGTCAGGCCCTTGGTTAAGTCTGCCAGGGGACACCAATACATCCTGGTAGTGCTGGACTATGCCACTCGGTATCCGAAGGCAGTACCACTGAGAAACTCCTCCGCCAGGAGTATAGCCAGAGAGCTAGTGCATATTTTTTCCCGGACGGGCCTGCCAAAGGAGATCCTGACTGACCAGGGAACTCCTTTTATGTCCAAGGTAATGAGGGAGCTGTGTAAAACTCTCCAGATTACACAGCTCCGGACATCGGTGTATCATCCGCAGACAGACAGCCTGGTGGAGAGTTTCAACAAGACCTTGAAGTCTATACTGAAGAAGATTGTGGAGAAGAATGGGCGAGACTGGGATTGCCTACTGTCGTACCTGCTGTTCTCCACCAGGGAAGTTCCACAGAACTCGACGGGATTCTCACAGTTTGAGCTGCTATACAGACGGCACCCTGGGGACTTTTGGATATAGCAAAGGAGACCTGGGAAACAGAGGTTACACCCCACCGGAGCATCACCGAGCATGTGACCCAGATGCAGGACCGGATCGAGGTGATGCCGATTGTGAAGGAGAGCCTCCTCCAAGCACAAGAAGCCCAGGCGAGGGTCTACAATCGGGCCGCAAGGGGGAGACAATTCAGCCCTGGAGACCGGGTATTGGTGTTAGTACTGACGGTCGAAAATAAATTTCTGACCAAGTGGCAAGGGCTGTACGAGGTGGTCGAGAAGTTGAGTGACGTCAACTATAAAGTCCACTAACCAGGAAGAAGGAAGCCGTACCAGATCTACCACATCAACCTGCTTAAACCGTGGCGAGACAAGGAACTGGTGGAAGCTACCTGTCTGGGGGCCAATCCTGAAGCCAGGGTCAAGGAGGTCACAGTGGCAGAGACACTGTCACCGGCCCAAAAGCAACAGTGCCAAGAACTGCTTCAGCGTAACAGAGACCTGTTTTCGGAGTTGCCAGGTTGCACGCAGGTTGTGGAGCATGAGATCCTGACAAAACCGCATGTTCAGGTGAGCCAGAGGCCATATCGAATACCCGAAGCCCGCTGCGATGTGATCTCCAAGGAGGGGCGGAGAATGTTGTACCTGGGCGTAATCGAGGAATCAAAGAATGGCTGGTTCAGCCCCATTGTTCTTGTGCCAAAGCCGGACAGAGAATGGCACTTCTGTAATGACTACAGAAAGCTAAATGAAGTGTCTAAATTCAATGCATACCCAATGCCCCGGGTCGATGAACTTATTGAAAGGCTAGGGCCAGCCAGATACATCATTGCCCTAGATCTTGCAAAAGGGTATTGGCAAATCCTCCTGTCTTTAAGAGCCAAGGAGAAGACTGCCTTCTCTACACCCGACAGGTGCTTTCAGTACACCAGGATGCCGTTCGGTCTGCAGGGAGCCACAGCTACCTTCCAGAGGGCCATGGACCGGATCCTAGCCTTGCACAAGAAGTATGCCACCGCTTACCTGGACGACATCGTGATCTTCAGCCCAGATTGGGGAAGTCACCTATAGAAGGTACTAGATGCGCTGAGGAAGGTCGGCTTTACCATAAACCCGAAGAAGTGCGCTATGGGAAAAGAAGAAGCAAAATACTTGGGTTACATCGTTGGAAGGGGCGAAATAAAGCCGCAAGTGAAGAAGGTGGAAGCAATCCAAAAGTGTCTGTAACAGGCCTCCAAGAAACGGGTTCGGGTGTCTCTAGAAATTATGGGATACTATCGGCGATTTATCCCAAATTTTGCCATGATAGCCGCACCCCTGACCGACCTGCTTAAAGGGACGAAGACCGCGATGTCCAAATGGTCTGAGGAAGCGGAGGGAGCGTTCCGGGAATTGAAGCTTACTTTGTGTAAGCAGCCGGTCTTGATAGCGCCTGACTTTATTAAAGAGTTCATGGTCCAGACAGATGCCTCAGAGGTTGGGGTAGGAGCCATCTTATCCCAAGAAGTGAATGGGTAGGAACATCCCATCCTGTATTTGAGCAGAAAACTCTCTGCCTGTGAGAAAAACTACGCCATCGTAGAAAAAAGAGTGCCTGGCCGTCAAGTGGGCAGTTGACAGGCTGAGGTATTACCTTTTAGGCCGGAAGTTCAGGTTAGTGTCAGAACAAGCGCCCCTGAGATGGGTGAGGGAAAGGATGGGGAATAATGCCCGAGTTACTAAGTGGTTTATAGCGCTCCAGGACTTTAGTTTTCATGTAGCGCAAAGGCCCGGAAAACTACATAACCCTGAGTGGCCGGACCCCGGAGCCGGCACTAGGCCATTCACCATATCTCCACCCTAGGGAGTGATCTGGGCTATAAATAGCCAGCCTTGTGACTCAGGTGGGATTCAGTATCTGGAGGCCACCTCCAGAGAGGAGCTTGTGTTTTGGTGCTAATCTGAACTGTTTGTTTTTGCTAACCCTGAGTGGCTGGACCCCGGCTGGTGCAAGGACTATGCTGGACATTTTCTTATTTCGTTTTGCCGTTATGCCAGATGGGCTGTGTTTATTTTTATGAACTCTATATTGGTTTTGCAGTTTAATAAACCAACAAGAAAGTTGAAGAGACAGTGTTCCGTGTTTACCTCCAGATGCAGCCGAGCGAGCAGATCTACCACAATATATACATATATATATATATATATATATACACACACACATATATATACAGCTCTGGCAAAAATTAAGAGACCACTGCAAAATTTTAATTTGCTCATATTTTTCTCTTTTTGAGTACAATGTACATTGTTATTTTATTCTATAAACTACTGACAACATGTCTCTGAAATTCAAAGCTAAAAATTTTGTATTTATTTGCAGCAAATGAGAAATCGTCAAAATAATAAAAAAAGAAACAGAGAACCAGTGCTTTCAGACCTCAAATAATGCAAAGAAAACAAGTTCTTATTCATTTAGAAGCAACAATACTCATGTTTTAACTCAGGAAGAGTTCAGAAATCAATATTTGGTGGAATAACCATGATTTTTAATCACAGCTTTCATGCATCTTGGCTGCTTTCCACCAGTCTTCCACACGGCTTTTGGGTGACCTCATGCCACTCCTGCTGTTCTTCTTTGTTTGATGACTTGTGACTATCCATCTTCCTATTGATTACATTCCAGAGGTTTTCAATGGGGTTCAGGTCTGGAGATTGGGCTGGCCATGACAGGGTCTTGATGTGGTGCTCCTTCATCCACACATTGATTGACCTAGCTGTGTGGCATGGGGCATTGTCCTGCTGGAAAAACCAGTCCTCAGAGTTGGGGGGAACATTGCCTGAGCAGAAGGAAGCAAGTGTTTTTTCAAGGATATCCTTGTATGCGGCTTGATTCATACGTCCTTCACAAAGATTAACCTGCCCAATTCCAGCCTTGCTGAAGCATCCCCAGATCATCACTGATCCTCCACCAAATTTCACAGTGGGCGCAAGACACTGTGGCTTGTATGCCTCTCCAGGTCTCCATCTAACCATTAGATGACCAGGTGTTGGGCAAAGCTGAAAGTTAGACTCATCAGAGAAGATGACCTTACTCCAGTCCTCTATGGTCCAATCCTTATGGTCTTTGGCAAACTTCAGCCTGGCTCTCCTTTGCTTCTCATTGATGAAAGGCTTTTTCTAGCTTTACATGACTTGAGGCCTCTAGGAGCCTGTTACGAACTGTTCTTGCCGTGCTATTCACCCCAGCTGCCATTTGCCATTCCTTTTGTAGGTCACTTGATGTCACCCTGTGGTTCCTCAGTGACATTGGAATAAGATGACGGTCATCCCAGTCGGTGGAGAATCGCTTTTGCCCTCTGCCGGTCTGTAGCTTTGTTGTCCCCAATGTCTGCTGCTTGACCTTGTAACGGACTGCAGTCTGCGAAATTTTAAGGATGGAGGCAACATGACGCTCACTGTATCCCTCTGCTAGTAAAGCCAGAATTGAGCCCTTCTTTTCCTCACTCAAGACTTTTCTTTTCAACTCCTTTGGCATGGGTAAAAGTTATTTTTTCATTCAAATTACTTTTGGGCTATTCCTAGCACTTGTTTTGCCATCCAGTTTGTCCTATTGCAAGAGGATTGTGAAGACCACAGTAGTGTTTTTATACTTTCCCTCGTTACATAAGATTTGGTTCAGGTGATCACCTAATCAGAAGCACATTAAGTAGAATGAGGTGGACTGTGGATGAAATTCAACTGACACTGGAATGGAATGGCTGAAGACCTGTAGAGATGGGGATTGTTAGAAAACTCTGCAGTGGTCTCTTAATTTTTGCCAGAGCTGTATATGTGTGTGTGTGTGTGTGTGTATATATATTTATTTCTAGTAGTGTAGGGTACTATTATCAAATCCACAATAACTTATAAAATAACCCTTGAACCACAAGTTACATTATAATTTAACAACAACTATAACTAAATACTAAATAGTTGACTTTCTCACACTCTATGAGCACAAAAATTATAGAAACAATTGTCAAAACATATATATATACCCCATTAAAAAATTAAAACCCACATAAGGCAGTACAGTCACACTATGAGGGTCATAAAAAATGCAATACCAAATTCATTAAAGTCAATGTATAAAATCAGATGGGTGAATGTAGAATGTATTATTCACAAAGAGGTTAGAGCAACCGATATAATGCCTGCAACAAGCCAAACTATCACTATCAATGTAATTCTGAACACAGGTCCAAAATAAAAGAAAAGGGGACCTCAAATATAACATAATTCCCACCACATCCCAGATTGATGGACAGACTGACACACACTTCCTCATGTTTCGCCAATAGCTTCATCAGGGGTGAAAAGATGATGTTTTTGATGAATCGGGATGATTTGAAAATATTTTTTTGACTATTTGTGCTTATAAAGTATGATATATTTAATCATTTAGTCATAGGTGATTATTATATAGTAGTTTGTGCTTCAAGGATAATTTTTAGGTTTTACACACAAAAATTAGCAAATCTTTTGAAATTCAACTACCCCTAATTCTTCTTCAAAATTTTGACGAAGCCATCTAATTGCTATGTGAGAAGACGTGTATACCACTCTGAGGTCTCCTAGGGCTGGACTATTTATATATATTGTAAGGTGGCTAATGGTCGTGTAGTCGATGGGAGGTATGTATCCCAGAGATGGCTGGTCTCTGTGATGTAGCCCGGTGTATTTTCTCTAGTGCACGCATGCATTAAGAGGTCTAATTGTTGCACCTGGGAGCCGGGGTACGGGTTGTAGGAGAGATGGGCGGGTCCAGCAACCCACATACCTCAGCTCTGGGTGTGGTTAACAGCCTATAAAATGGAGGCTGTTGTTTGGCACATGGTTCTGTATGCTTGGAGGGAGAAGGCCTGAGTGAGTACCATCCCTACAATTGGTGTTAGACGTGCGGGCAGCGTTCCCAGCAGAGACGTGTGACTGCTACAGGAGGAGCTGCATGTCCTGGGTCAAGTCTGTCGCAAGCCTGCAAGCATGGCCAGACAAAATGGAGGACCTGCTGAAACTCTTGGTCCAGTCGCAGCAGCAGCAGGAGACCAACAGGCTGTTGTTACAGCAAATCCAGCAGCACCAGCAGGAACAACAGCAGCAGATGCAGCTGCAGCTTCTGGCAACCACCATCCAGGGCAGGACGAGCGCCCCAACCCCAAGTCCGGCTGATGACACCCACGTCCGGAAGGCGGTAAGACGGGCTTTGCAGAAAATGACCCCAGGGGATGACATTGAGGCCGTCCTGACTGTGTTTGAAAGGGTCGCCAAGAGGGAGAAACTTCCGCCAGAGCAGTGGGCAGAGGTACTGGCGCCATACTTGATGGGCGTGCCCCAGAAGGCGTACTATGATTTAGCTTTACAGGACACCAAAGAGTATGGTAAGCTAAAAACTGAGATTCTGGCACGCTTGGGGGTGACAATGACTATCAGGGCGCAGTGAGTTCACCGCTGGGTTTATCACCGAGACAAACCACCTCGCTCCCAAGTGTTTGACCTGTTGCACCTGGTCCAGAAGTGGCTGCAGCCGGAGTCCTCCATGCCTGCGTAGATGGTAGAGTGGGTGGTGATGGACCAGTTTGTGCACTCTACCGAGGCCCATAAAGCCTTGTGTTGCCCAGGGTGATCCCAGGAATGCAGATGAACTGATCGGACTGGTCGAGAGGTACCAGGGAATCGAAGGTTCTGTGGGAAGAGAGCCCACTCCATACTGGGGGTCCCAGCAGGGGGCGGAGGCCCAAAAAGGGGTGAGGTGTCCAAAGGGGCGGGGAAGGTGGTGCCCAAAGTCCCTACGGGTGATGTTGTTTGCTGGCGGTGCCATGATCCAGGCCATATAGCTGCCTGTTGTCCCCTGACCTCCGAGCCAATGGACTGCAGCATAAGAAGCCGTTGTTCATACTATGCATACCCGGTCTGCAGTGTGAACTGTCCACCCAGCGAGGGGCCACAAGCATGTCCCGTGAAGGTGAACGGGCGGCAAGTAAAGGCACTGCTAGACTCTGGTGACCCTTGTGAGGGCCACCCTTCCTCTCCAACTGATCCCGGGGAAAAAAGTCGGTGTACGGTGCATCCATGGTGATGCTAAGGAGTACCCTATGGCCAGTGTGGAGATTGAAACGGCCCACGGTACTGAGTCCAATGAGGTCGGCGTCATTCAGGACTTGTTGCACCCTATAATATTGGCAGGGACTTTTGGGATCTGTGGGGGAAGGGTCCCAGTTTGCTGGTTCAGATAGGAAACCAGTTAACCCTGATGAGGTAGTACCACACCCAGAGTCAGACATATTTCCCTTTTGTGTCCTTGTGGCGGATGAGGAGGTGATGCCCCCTGAATCTGATATTCCAGAGTTAGGGGTGACCATTGAGAATTTTGGGTCTGCCCAACATAGGGACCTAACTCTGAAGGAAGCCTTCAATAATGTCACGGTAATAAATGGGGTTGCACAGGAGCCTGGGGCTGACACACAGCTTCCCTATTTCATGTTGAGTGGGGAGTTGTTGTACCGGGTCACGAAAGTGAGGGAGGAGTTGGTGCAACAGTTATTGGTGCCGGGGCCCTATAGACGGAAGGTGTTGGACATGGCCATTCACATATCTTGGGGGGACATCTAGGGGTGGAAAAAAATGCAGGAACGGATCATGCAGAGGATCTATTGGCCCGGGTGTCACCGGGAAATATTAAAGTATTGCAGGTTCTGCCATACATGTCAGTTAACCGCCCCCACCTCTCACTTTCGAAGTCACCTTGTGCCATTGCCCATTATTGAAGTGCCATTAGAGAGAATTGCCATGGACTTGGTCGGTCCCCTGGTTAAATCTGCTTGTGGGCATCAATATATTTTGGTCATCTTGGACTATGCCACCCGCTATCCTGAAGCGATCCCACTGAGAAACTCCTCCGCCAAGACTATAACTCGTGAGTTAGTCCATGTTTTCTCCCAGACAGGTTAGCCAAGGGAGATCCTGACTGACCAGGGAACAATACCCTTTACGAGTAAGGTAATGAGGGAATTGTGCAAGGTCCTGCAAATCTCCCAACTGAGAACATCAGTGTACCATCCCCAGACAGATGACCTCGTAGAGAGGTTCAACAAAACTCTGAAGAGTATGCCGAGGAAGGCCATAGAAAAGGATGGGAGAGACTGGGACTGTCTCCTGCCGTATCTGTTGTTCTCTGAGAGGTTCCACAGGTTCCATTCGAACTCCTATATGGCCGACATCCGCGGGGTCTCCTGGATGTAGCAAAGGAAACCTGGGAAGCCGAAGTCATACCCCACAGGAGCGTCATCGAGCACGTCGCTCTGATGCAGGAGAAGATTGCGAAGGTGATGCCCATCGTCAAAGAACATCTCCTTCAGGCACAAGAGGCTCAGACCGGCTGAGGCCAGGGTCTACAACCGCTCAGCCAGAGGGCGGCAATTCAATCCTAGTGACAGAGTCGTCGTTCTAATACCTACCGTGGAAAGCAAGTTCTTGGCCACGCGGCAAGGACCATATGAGGTGGTGGAAAAGGTTGGAAAAGTTAATTATAACGTTCACCAACTGGGACGACGTAAGCCATACCAAATATACCACGTCAACCTTATCAAGCAGTGGCAAGACAGGGAGGTTGTGGAAGCTCCATGCTTGCTGGGCAACCCAGAAGGTGACGTTGGAGGAGTCGCAATAGCGGAAATGCTAACCAAGGCCCAGAAACAGCAGTGTCAGGAGTTACTCCAGAAGAACCGGGATTTGTTCTCGGAATTGCCGGGCTGCACAAGGGTCATAGAACACGAGGTTCTGACGGAGCCACAAGTGCGGGTGAAATTGAAGCCCTATCAGATACTTGAGGCCTGACGAGAGTTGATCTCCAAAGAGGTGGCTCGTATGCTGAAACTCTGTGTCATCGAAGAATCCAAGAGCGGTTGGTCGAGCCCGATCGTCTTGGTCCCAAAGCCTGATGGTGAGTGGAGATTTTGCAACGACTATCGGAAGTTGAATGAAGTCTCAAAATTCGACGCATATCCCATGTCACGCGTCGACGATCTGATCGAGAGGCTTGGGCCAGCAAGTCACATAACTACCTTGGATTTGATGAAGGGATATTGGCAGATCCCCATGGTAGAGGTAGCGAAGGAGAAGACGGAGTTTACTACGCCGGATGGATGCTTCCAGTATGTCCGGATGCCATTTGGACTGCAGGGGACCCCTGCAACCTTCCAGGGAGATATGGATCGAATTCTTGCACCCCATAAGAAATACGCCGCGGAATACCTGGATGATATTGTTATCTTCGGTCCGGACAGGAAGAGTCATCTGGAAAAGGTCCAGGCGGTGTTTGATGCTCTCATCAAGGCGGGGTTTTCAATAAACCCGAAGAAATGTGCCATGGGGAAAAAAGAAGCCAAATACCTGGGTTATGTGGTTGGTAGAAGCGAGATCAAACCCCAAATCAGTAAAGTGGAGGCAATCCAAATCTGGCCGAGACCGCTGTCAAAAAAGCAGGTTAGAGCTTTCCTGGAGATCATGGGATACTACAGGAGGTTCATCCCAAACTTCGCTATGATGGCCGCACCTCTGACTGACCTCCTTAAGGGGACGAAATCGGCTATGGCCAAGTGGACTGCAGAGGCGGAGTCGGCCTTTCAAGAAATGAAGGGGGCACTGTGTAAGCAACCGGTCCTGGTGGCCCTGACTTTAAGAAAGAGTTCATACTCCTAACGGATGCCTCAGATGTCGGTTTGGGAGCAGTCCTTTTCCAGGAGATACATGGGGAGGAAGAGGAACACATTGTTCTCTACCTGAGTAGGAATGTGTCCTCCTGCGAGAGAAATTATTCAGTCATAGAGAAGGAGTGCTTGGCCATAAACTGGGAGGTGGACACTTTACGGTGCTACCTTTTAGGTCGAAAATTTAGACTAGTATCCGACCATGCCCCACTCTGATGGATGAGGGAAACAAAGGGAAAAAATGCCAGGGTCACCCGCTGGTTTTTAGCCCTACAGGATTTAAACTTCTATGTAGAACATAGAGCAGGGAAGCTACACGGTAATGCTGATGCCCTCTCAAGAATCCCCTGACTAGTGGTAGAAGGTGCCAAGCCCCACGGCTTTAGGCAGAGGGGGGAGGTATGTAAGGGGGCTAATGGTCATGTAGTCGATGGGAGGTACAGTACAGACCAAAAGTTTGGACACACCTTCTCACTTAAAGATTTTTCTATATTTTCATGATTATGAAAATTGTACATCCACACTGAAGGCATCAAAACTATGAATTAACACATGTGGAATTATATACTTAACAAAAAAGTGTGAAACAACTGAAAATATGTCTTATATTCTAGGTTCTTCAAAGTAGCCACCTTTTGCTTTGATGACTGCTTTGCACACTCTTGGCATTCTCTTGATGAGCTTCAAGAGGTAGTCACCGGAAATGGTCTTCCAAAAATCTTGAAGGAGTTCCCAGAGATGCTTAGCACTTGTTGGCCCTTTTGCCTTCACTCTGCGGTCCAGCTCACCCCAAACCATCTCGATTGGGTTCAGGTCTGGTGACTGTGGAGGCCAGGTCATCTGGCGTAGCACCCCATCACTCTCCTTCTTGGTCAAATAGCCCTTACACAGCCTGGAGGTGTGTTTGGGGTCATTGTCCTGTTGAAAAATAAATGATGGTCCAACTAAACGCAAACCGGATGGAATAGCACGCCGCTGCAAGATGCTGTGGTAGCCATGCTGGTTCAGTATGCCTTCAATTTTAAATAAATCCCCAACAGTGTCACCAGCAAAGCACCCCCACACCATCACACCTCCTCCTCCATGCTTCACGGTGGGAACCAGGCATGTAGAGTCCATCCGTTCACCTTTTCTGCGTCGCACAAAGACACGGTGGTTGGAACCAAAGATCTCAAATTTGGACTCATCAGACCAAAGCACAGATTTCCACTGGTCTAATGTCCATTCCTTGTGTTCTTTAGCCCAAATAAGTCTCTTCTGCTTGTTGCCTGTCCTTAGCAGTGGTTTCCTAGCAGCTATTTTACCATGAAGGCCTGCTGCACAAAGTCTCCTCTTAACAGTTGTTGAAGAGATGTGTCTGCTGCTAGAACTCTGTGTGGCATTGACCTGGTCTCTAATCTGAGCAGCTGTTAACCTGCGATTTCTGAGGCTGGTGACTCGGATAAACTTATCCTCAGAAGCAGAGGTGACTCTTGGTCTTCCTTTCCTGGGGCGGTCCTCATGTGAGCCAGTTTCTTTGTAGCTCTTGGTTTTTGCAACTGCACTTGGGGACACTTTCAAAGTTTTCCCAATTTTTCGCACTGACTGACATTCATTTCTTAAAGTAATGATGGCCACTCATTTTTCTTTACTTAGAATTTGTATTATGGCAAGAAAAAAGCAGCTAACAGTCTATTCAGTAGGACTATCAGCTGTGTATCCACCAGACTTCTGCACAACAGAACTGATGGTCCCAACCCCATTTATAAGGCAAGAAATCCCACTTATTAAACCTGCCAGGGCTAACCTGTGAAGTGAAAACCATTTCTGGGGACTACCTCTTGAAGCTCATCAAGAGAATGGCAAGAGTGTGCAAAGCAGTCATCAAAGCAAAAGGTGGTCACTTTGAAGAACCTAGAATATAAGACATATTTTCAGTTGTTTCACACTTTTTTGTTAAGTATATAATTCCACACGTGTTAATTCATATTTTTGGTGCCTTCAGTGTGAATTTACAATTTTCATAGTCATGAAAATACAGAAAAATCTTTAAATGAGAAGGTGTGTCCAAACTTTTGGTCTGTACTGTATGTATCACAGAGATGGGTGGTCTCTGTGATGTAGCCCGGTGTATTTTCTCTAGTGCATGCATGCACTAAGAGGACTAATTGGTGCACCTGGGAGCCGGTGTACGGGTTACTAGGAGCGAATGGGCGGGTCCAGCAACCCACATACCTCACCCCTGGGTGTGGTTAACAGCCTATAAAATGGAGGCTGTTGTTTGGCACATGGTTCTGTGTTCTTGGAGGGAGAGGCCTCCTGTGTATGATTTGTCTCCAGACCAAGCCAGGACACTGGACGCTACACCAGCCTGTGTGACCACAGTGCTGGCCCATCCAGAGACTTAGGATAAAAGGACTGTTATCTTTGTTTTTTCCTGCACTAAAGGCTGTTTTGTTTGCATTTTCCTTTTGCTGGTTTATGAAGCTAATAAACCATTACGGACATTTAAAGGAACATGCCTTCTGTTTCCCTCAAACCGCAATCAATCTGGAGATGAATGAAGATAAAAGGTCGCGGAGGGCGCAGGAGGCTATAGGTGGTGTCTTAAAGCTGCGGTTTGCTGGAACGGATTTCCTATGGCTGACATGAAGTTATATGCAAACAGTGAATATATGACATTTGGACTCCATTACTGCTACATCTATATATATATAATCGTCTTATCCCGTCAGTCTGTCTGTCTGTCTGTCTGTCCTGGAAATCCCGCGTCGCTCATTGGTTCGGCAGCGGCCAATCAGCGCCGCGGGATTTCTGAAAAAATATGGCGGCCGTTAGCGGCTCATCTGCGGGACGGAGATGCAGCTGGGAGATGACCGGCGCGAGGTGCTCATCTCCCGGCCGCTAGCAGCAGAAGGAACTCGACCGCCGGCGCCGCTGACCTCCATGCGGAAGGGAGGACCGGGGAGCGGCACTGCGGGTCGGGATACTTCTGCTGCGAGCGCCCGCTCATGTCCCGGGTTCTCGCAGCGGAAGTAGCCGCACAGGCAGCGGCGCTGACATCCATGCGGCTAGGGTGTCAAGGGAGGACCGGGGAGCAGCGCTGCGGGTCGGGATACTGTCCCGGGTTCTCGCAGCGGAAGTAGCCGCACAGGCAGCGGCGCTGACATCCATGCGGCTAGGGTGTCAAGGGAGGACCGGGGAGCAGTGATGCGGGCCGGGATACTTCTGCTCCGAGCAGTCGCTCATCTCTCGGCTTCTTGCAGCGGAAGTAGCCGCACAGGCAGCGGCGCTCCCCGGTCCTCACCAATACGATTCGCTGATTGGTCGCGATCTCTCGCCGCGACCAATCACTGATCTTGGCCCAAAAGTTAAACGCTGTGCTGATTGGTCGCCGACGCTGCCCGCGACCAATCACCGATTTGAGCGCCACATTTAAATAGCGGCCGCAACCAATCACCGATCTTGCAGACACATTTAAACACCGCTGTGCTGATTGGTCGCGGACACTATTTAAATGTGGCGCCCAAATCGGTGATTGGTCGCGGGCAGCGTCGGCGACCAATCAGCACAGCGGTGCTTAAATGTCTCGGCAAGATCGGTGATTGGTCGCGGCCGCTATTTAAATTTGGCGCTCAAATCGGTGATTGGTCGCGCTCTTCGGCCGCAACCAATCACTGATCTTGCCGCAAAAGTTAAACACCGCTGTGCTGATTGGTCGCGGACGCTGCCCGCGACCAATCACCGATTTGGGCGCCACATTTAAAAACTGCTGTGCTGATTGTCGCGGACGCTGCCCGCGACTAATCACCGATTTGGGCGCCACATTTAAAAACTGCTGTGCTGATTGGTCGCGGACGCTGCCAGCGACCAATCACCGATTTGAGCGCCATATTTAAATAGCGGCCGCGACCAATCACCGATCTTGCAGACACATTTAAACACCGCTGTGCTGATTGGTCGCGGACGCTATTTAAATGTGGCGCTCAAATCGGTGATTGGTCGCGGGCAGCGTCCGCGACCAATCAGCACAGCGGTGTTTAAATGTGGTGCCAAGATCGGTGATTGGTCGCGGTCGATATTTCAATGTGGCGCCCAAATCGGTGATTGGTCGCGGGCAGCGTCCGCGACCAATCAGCGATTTTGAACACAAATGTCCGGACCTTAGTAACACCATGCGGCTACTGTCGGGAGATCAGCGGCTAGGGTCTCAAGGGAGGACCGGGGAGCGGCGCTGCGGGTCGGGATACTTCGGCTGCGAGCAGTCGCTCATGTCCCGGGTTCTCGCAGCGGAAGCAGCCGCACAGGCAGCGGCGCTCCCCGGTCCTCACCAATACGATTCGTTGATTGGTCGCGGTCTCCGCACCCGACCAATCAGTGATCTTGGCGCAAAATTTAAACACCACCGCGCTGATTGGTCGCGGCCGCTGCCCGCGACCAATCACCGATTTGGGTGCCACATTTAAATAGCGGCCGCGACCAATCACCGATCTTGGTGCCACATTTAAACACTGCTGTGCTGATTGGTCGCGGACGCCAGCCGCGACCAAAAAGCGAGCTTGGCGCCAAATTTAAACAACGCTCTGCTGATTGGTCGTGGACGCCAGCCGCGACCAATCAGCGAGCTTGGCGCCAAATTTAAACAACGCTCTGCTGATTGTTCGCAGCTGCCAGCCGCAACCAATCAGAATTATTGGCGCCAAATTTAAACCCCGCTCTGCTGATTGGTCGCGGTGGCCGGCCGCAACCAATCAGCAATTTTGGTGCCAAATTTAAACACCGCTCTGCTGATTGCGCCCGGTCGGCCTCATACATATTCTAGAATACCCGATGCGTTAGAATCGGGCCACCATCTAGTAGACTATAATTATACAGGTACTTAGCACACAAATTGGCCAATTCGCGTGAGCCCACCGGCCATGACAAGGTGACCTTTCTCTGATGGAAACCTAATCATTTCTATCAGATGTGCCTCTCCCATGGCTACAAATATTTAAAAGTAGGTAGGATCCAATGCTTGATAAAGTCTCAATCAATCGTCAGGTTTTTTTCACGTATGAGAAACACGCTCCTAGTTTCATCAATGATTTTGTTCCGTTTCATCAGTGTTCGGTCTGAGTTTCATCACTTTTCCTTGCATGAGAAACAAAAAAAATAGTTTCTCCACCTTCTATCCGTCTGTAAAAAATGAACAGCACTCAAATGGCACCCGAGTGCTGTCCGATTTTTTTTTTCAGGGACCCACAGACTTCCATTGCCAATTTTGATCCGACACTCATATCAATATCCGACATGTCTCAACAATTTTGCACAGATCACTAGGTTGGCAAAAAAAAAAAAAAAATCAGACATGTGAACAGCCCCTTCGATCATCATAGGTACAAGTTCTATCAGTGAAAATACAGCAATCGTCTGCGAAAAACAGACATCTGAATGAGCCCTTAGACTGATGGAGCGCGGCCAACTGAGGAGGCAGTCACCACCTCCTAATTTATACTACAAAGAAAAAAATTACCTAGAACAATGAAGCGAGTGTGAACAGGTGCAATATGCCCTGACTATTATATGCAGTGCATGCTGCTGCACTTTTTGCTTTTTATATATTGCACCCATTCGCACTTCATTCTGTGAGGAGGTGCTCGGAATTTCTTTCTTTCTTTGTAACATTCATTAAAAGTTTCCATGTATTCCCTTCTGGGATCCTCTGGTGCACGCTGCAGATGCGGTAATAAAAAATGAACAAAAGAAAAATAAAAGTTTGAAATGCAATAAACAAAAATCCAAACTAAACTGCGCACAGAGCGAAGGCGGCAGGCGATTCACTGGATGGGACGGTTTTGCTTCTGCTAATAGTTTGCAGCAAATTCTGAGTAGTTTTTCTTGCTCCGCTTGCGACGCCTGCAGCCACAGATTTTATATCTGGTGATTACGAAGCCTTTTTACACGTCGGTGCTCTCAGCTTTCCGATGATGATGACGGGCTAGCTTTTCTACGGGGCTCGCCCTACACAACTTGCTGTGGGGAGAGGATGTGGGAGGGGATAGAAGTCGCATGGAATTGTCTTTCACTGAAGCAATCACTTCTTCACAGAGCTGCAGATATCTCCTTCTGTAGAGATGCCATCGGATCTTCTCTCGAGTCCTGGAGATGTGACCATCCTTGGAGTACGTGGATGGACCCTTGCTTGGCTATTACACTTATCGTCTTCTCTTTCATTTCTTTCTTCCTCGTTTTATGCTTCGGGGAGGAGTGAAAGTTCTGTGTGATGTCAGAGGCTTCCCACGTTGTGCTTCTTCTTCTTCTTCCCCAAGTCCCATTCTTCCTAGTGCTGAGGACTCACCTGCCATGTGCCTGAAGAGCTGGACCAGAAGTGGTTGACCTTTTAGCCCAGGTTCCTTCAGGACCACGATGGACGAATATAATTTCACCAACAAATGCATATCCACTACACATTTAGGACCCAACGAGAGCCCGGCTATCAGCGCCGCCATGTTCTCCGCAGGGGTCTTGGGGAACTTAACAGCGCTGGTTTTGCTGGAGCGACGGAGAAGAGGGAACAGGGGCAAAATCTCTCTGTTCTTCATCCTAGTAACTGGTCTGGTCATCACTGACTTGTTGGGCACTTGTATGATCAGTCCTGTGGTGATGGCATCTTATGCCAAGAGAATGACTCTCTCCGCTTTGAATCTTTGCAATTATTTTGCTTTTGCCATGACTTTTTTCAGCCTGGCCACCATGATGGTTCTCTTTGCCATGGCTTTGGAGCGTGCATTAGCCATAGGACATCCTTACTTCTATGAGAAGTTCATCAAGAAGCGTTGTGGGATCATCACCTTTCCAGTCATCTACTCTTTTTGCATCGTATTTTGCCTCTTCCCAGTTATGGGATTTGGAGAATTCATTCAATACTGTCCCGGAACGTGGTGTTTTATCAACATGCGGGGTCAAAAAAGGGATGAATACATCAGCAACGTGTACTCCATGCTGTACGCCGCCCTGCTTCTTATTCTCATCGTAGCTGTGTTGACCTGCAACCTAATTGTCATCGTCAGTCTGGTCAGGATGCACAAGAGGCAAAAAACCCGGAGAGTCGGATCTCTGAAGAAGAACAAGCGGGAGAGGATTTCCATGTCTGAAGAAATCGACCATCTCATACTATTGTCTATCATGACCATTACCTTCATTATCTGTTCAGTACCATTCACGGTAAGATATTCAGAATCGATTCTAATTGTTATGAAAGTTCAAGTTGTTATAATATGAATAGACATCAGTTCATAAAATCCTAATACAATGCTTGTACTAGAAAGAAATTGTGCCAAATTCAGCATGACCAGGAGAAATCGCTCCATTTTTAATTACTAAAACTAAAGATCTGAACAATTTATAAACTCTCGTCACATTGTGTGTTATAAACCAAATAACAAACTTTGCTACATCTGTCAGTTCAATCTGAGCTGTTTCATCTGTGCTGCTCCAAATGGGTCCAAGCACCGACTACACAACTACTGACAGTCATCCATCAAAGCTGTTTCTGCAACATTTCAACTTTTATATTGAACTTTGTGATAATCAGTCGTGTCAGCATGTCCCTCCCATAAATGTATAGACTTTAGAGTCAATGTTGACCCATGGACACAACTTTATAGTTTACATGCAGATGTGATCTACAGAAAAAGTTGAGTCACTGTGTACATACATTACATTACAGATCGTGAGTTACATCCTGTATTATACTCCAGAGCTGCACTCACTATTCTGCTGGTGCAGTCACTGTGTACATACATTACATTACAGATCGTGAGTTACATCCTGTATTATACTCCAGAGCTGCACTCACTATTCTGCTGGTGCAGTCACTGTGTACATACATTACATTACAGATCGTGAGTTACATCCTGTATTATACTCCAGAGCAGCACTCACTATTCTGCTGGTGCAGTCACTGTGTACATACATTACATTACTGATCCTGAGTTACATCCTGTATTATACCTCAGAGCTGCACTCACTATTCTGCTGGTGCAGTCACTGTGTACATACATTACATTACAGATTGTGAGTTACATCCTGTATTATACCCCAGAGCTGCACTCACTATTCTGCTGGTGCAGTCACTGTGTACATATATTGCATTACTGATCCTGAGTTACATCCTGTATTATACTCCAGAGCAGCACTCACTATTCTGCTGGTGGAGTCACTGTGTACATACATTACATTACTGATCCTGACTTACATCCTTCATTATACTCCAGTGCTGCACTCACTATTCTGCTGCTGCAGCCACTGTTTACATACATTACAGATTGTGAGTTACATCCTGTATTATACCCCAGAGCTGCACTCAAAATTCTGCTGATGCAGTCACTGTGTACATACATTACATTACATTATCCTGCACTGATCCTGAGTTACTTCCTGTATTATACTCCAGAGCTGCACTCACTATTCTGCTGGTGCAGTCACTGTGTACATACACTACATTACTGATCCTGAGTTACATCCTGTATTATACTCCAGAGCTGCACTCACTATTCTGCTGGTGCAGTCACTATGTACATACACTACATTACTGATCCTGAGTTACATCCTGTATTATACTCCAGAGCTGCACTCACTATTCTGCTGGTGCAGTCCCTGTGTACATACATTACATTACTGATCCTGAGTTACATCCTGTATTATACTCCAGAGCTGCACTCACTATTCTGCTTGTGCAGTCACTGTGCACATACATTACATTACAGATCCTGTAGTGATCCTGAGTTACATCCTGTATTATACTCCAGAGCTGCACTCCCTATTCTGCTGGTGCAGTCACTGTGTACATACATTACATTACTGATCCTGAGTTACATCCTGTATTATACTCCAGAGCTGCATTCACTATTCTGCTTGTGCAGTCACTGTGTACATACATTACATTACTGATCCTGAGTTACATCCTGTATTATACTCCAGAGCTGCATTCACTATTCTGCTTGTGCAGTCACTGTGCACATACAATACATTACTGATCCTGAGTTACATCCGGTATTATACTCCAGAGCTTCACTCACTATTCTGCTGGTGCAGTCACTGTGTACATAGATTACATTACTGATCCTGAGTTACATCCTGTATTATACTCCAGAGCTGCATTCACTATTCTGCTTGTGCAGTCACTGTGCACATACACTACATTACTGATCCTGAGTTACATCCGGTATTATACTCCAGAGCAGCACTCACTATTCTGCTGGTCATACCACATGTGACTTATATTCTGACTTTCCCTCCAGAGTGACAGTGGTCAGGAGGAGGAGCAGCTAGCACAGAAGTATTACTACATATAAACAGGAAATTAGATATTTACAAACATGTAATTGTGTTTTCCTAAACAATGTTAGTACATTTATGGTCGGCTCCAGCAGGCAGGAATCTCCCGTCCATGCGCCATGTCAATCTATGCTGAAAATTTCTATTACCAATTTCCAGTTCAGATTCCCCTGAGGCATCAAGAGACGAGCAGTAACTCATCCTGTGCTTCATGTCTATCAGGCATCCGTTCTCACTGTTACCGTGCAGAGCTCTAGTAGCTCGTTATCTCGTCCAGCTTTTCTATATACCGCACATATCCGCACACGCACAGGCTCGTATCACGTCTACATGCAGTCGCTGCATTAATACTGTGTCATGTTCTCTACTGCAGGAGTTATTATACTTTATCAGACACAACCCTGGAAGAAAAATCCTCAACAATGTACAGAAGTAAAATGTGGCGGAACCTGCTCATTTGTATCAGATGGTCGGGAATTCCGGCATTTAAATGATTTTCATTAGTCTCTTAACCCATAGAAAAGAAATTGTAAAAGGAACATAATAAATATAAAAATCATGTATGTCATGTGGACATTATATGTACATGGTTACATCTTATTATCAGACACACCCCTTAAAATTAGTCAAGCTCCTAAAATTGCTTCATGTCAATTTCCAGAGCAAGCTCTATGCAAGCAATCAACAACCAGGAAATGCTCAGAGATATCTGAAGCCAGAAGAATAGTGAGTGCAGCTCTGGAGTATAATACCGGATGTAACTCAGGATCAGTAATGTAATGTATGTACACAGTGACTGCACCAGCAGAATAGTGAGTGCAGCTCTGGAGTATAATACAGGATGTAACTCAGGATCAGTACAGGATCAGTAATGTAATGTATGTACACAGTGGCTGCACCAGCAGAATAGTGAGTGCAGCTCTGGAGTATAATACCGGATGTAACTCAGGATCAGTAATGTAATGTATGTACACAGTGATTGCACCAGCAGAATAGTGAGTGCAGCTCTGGAGTATAATACAGGAGGTAACTCAGGATCAGTAATGTAATGTATGCACACAGTGGCTGCACCAGCAGAATAGTGAGTGCAGCTCTGGAGTATAATATAGGATCAGTAATGTAATATATGTACACAGTGACTGCACCAGCAGAATAGTGAGTGCAGCTCTGGAGTATAATACAGGATGTAACTCAGGATCAGTAATGTAATGTATGTACACAGTGACTGCACCAGCAGAATAGTGAGTGCAGCTCTGGAGTATAATACAGGATGTAACTCAGGATCAGTAATGTAATGTATGTACACAGTGACTGCACCAGCAGAATAGTGAGTGCAGCTCTGGAGTATAATACAGGATGTAACTCAGAATCAGTAATGTAATGTATGTACACAGTGACTGCTCCAGCAGAATAGTGAGTGCAGCTCTGGAGTATAATACAGGATGTAACTCAGGATCAGTAATGCAATGTATGTACACAGTGACTGCACAAGCAGAATAGTGAGTGCAGCTCTGGAGTATAATACAAGATGTAACTCAAGATCAGTAATGTAATGTATGTACACAGTGATTGCACCAGCAGAATAGTGAGTGCAGCTCTGGAGTATAATACAGGAGGTAACTCAGGATCAGTAATGTAATGTATGCACACAGTGGCTGCACCAGCAGAATAGTGAGTGCAGCTCTGGGGTATAATACAGGATGTAACTCAGGATCAGTACAGGATCAGTAATGTAATGTATGCACACAGTGACTCCACCAGCAGACTAGTGAGTGCAGCTCTGGGGTATAATACAGGATGTAACTCAGGATCAGTAATGTAATGTATGCACACACTGACTCCACCAGCAGAATAGTGAGTGCAGCTCTGGGGTATAATACAGGATGTAACTCAGGATCAGTAAAGTAATGTATATTCGCCCACACAGTGACTGCAGCAGCAAAATAGTGAGTGCAGCTCTGGAGTATAATACAGGATGTAACTCAGGATCAGAACAGGATCAGTAATGTAATGTACTGTACAGACCAAAAGTTTGGATACACCTTCTCATTTAAAGATTTCTCTGTATTTTCATGACTATGAAAATTGTACATTCACACTGAAGGCATCAAATCTATGAGTTAACATATGTGGAATTATATACTTAACAACAAAGTGTGAAACAACTGAAAATATGTCTTATATTCTAGTTTCTTCAAAGTAGCCACCTTTTGCTTTAATGACTGCTTTGCACACTCTTGGCATTCTCTTGATGAGCTTCAAGAGGTAGTCACCGGAAATGGTCTTCACTTCACAGGTGTGCCCTGTCAGGTTTAATAAGTGGGATTTCTTGCCTTATAAATGGGGTTGGGACCATCCGTTGTGTTGTGCAGAAGTCTGGTGGATACACAGCTGATAGTCCTACTGAATAGACTGTTAGCTGCTTTTTTCTTGCCATAATACAAATTCTAAGAATAGAAAAACGAGTGGCCATCATTACTTTAAGAAATGAAGGTCAGTCAGTGCGAAAAATTTGGTAAACTTTGAATGTGTCCCCAAGTGCAGTTTCAAAAACCATCAAGCCCTACAAAGAAACTGGCTCACATGAGGACCGCCCCAGGAAAGGAAGACCAAGAGTCACCTCTGCTTCTGAGGATAAGTTTATCCGAGTCACCAGCCTCAGAAATCGCAGGTTAACAGCAGCTCAGATTAGAGACCAGGTCAATGCCACACAGAGTTCTAGCAGCAGACACATCTCTACAACAACTGTTAAGAGGAGACTTTGTGCAGCAGGCCTTCATGGTAAAATAGGTGCTAGGAAACCACTGCTAAGGACAGGCAACAAGCAGAAGAGACTTGTTTGGGCTAAAGAACACAAGGAATGGACATTAGACCAGTGGAAATCTGGGCTTTGGTCTGATGAGTCCAAATTTGAGATCTTTGGTTCCAACCACCGTGTCTTTGTGCGACGCAGAAAAGGTGAACGGATGGACTCTACATGCCTGGTTCCCACCGTGAAGCATGGAGGAGGAGGTGTGATGGTGTGGGGGGGCTTTGCTGGTGACACTGTTGGGGATTTATTCAAAATTGAAGGCATACTGAACCGGCATGGCTACCACAGCATCTTGCAGCGGCATGCTATTCCATCCGGTTTGCGTTTAGTTGGACCATCATTTATTTTTCAACAGGACAATGACCCCAAACACACCTCCAGGCTGTGTAAGGGCTATTTGACCAAGAAGGAGAGTGATGGGGTGCTACGCCAGATGACCTGGCCTCCACAGTCACCAGACCTGAACCCAATCGAGATGGTTTGGGGTGAGCTGGACCGCAGAGTGAAGGCAAAAGGGCCAACAAGTGCTAAGCATCTCTGGGAACTCCTTCAAGATTGTTGGAAGACCATTTCCGGTGACTACCTCTTGAAGCTCATCAAGAGAATGCCAAGAGTGTGCAAAGCAGTCATCAAAGCAAAAGGTGGCTACTTTGAAGAACCTAAAATATAAGACATATTTTCAGCTGTTTCACACTTTTTTGTTAAGTATATAATTCCACATGTGTTCATTCATAGTTTTGATGCCTTCAGTGTGAATTTACAATTTTGATAGTCATGAAAATACAGAAAAATCTTTAAATGAGAAGGTGTGTCCAAACTTTTGGTCTGTACTGTATGTACACAGTGATTCCACCAGCAGAATAGTGAGTGCAGCTCTGGAGTATAATACAGGATGTAACTCAGGATCAGTACAGGATACAAATGCAATGCATTTACAGACTCACTACACAATTAATATAGGATTGTTCAATATGAAAATGCATTTCCACGTTCTTGTTACATTACTGAGGGCCTTTCGATATATAACGGTGAATAAAATGTTTGTAAAATATCTTGTTGCTCTAGAAATCAGCAGTTTTAAATGGCAATTCTGTCTCAGAGATGGGATCTCTCATTGTTTTACTTTTTTGGATTTAGTTTTATTTTAAAAATAGATTTACTTCTCCGCGCCAACATAAACGACTCCAGTCTTTCAGATCTGTTATACATCAGACCCAGGATTTGAGGAGAGGACTGCATGGGAAATTTTCATGACTGCTATATTAGATTTCATATATTGGGTCTTAAAATAGTCTCAACTTCTGTCTATATGCTTTATAAAGGCACATACATATAACACGGGGGGATTCTTGCTTGGGACCCCTATCAGAAGAGAAAGCCACTTTATACAAGAGGTTCTTGTAATTGAAGGACATCTCAAGTGTGCCAAAACGGACGGTCATTCATCTGAGTTGCTACCATGTAATACTACATATTACCTGTAGAGGCCACTGCAGGGAAAACGCCTGGCTGGAGGAAGATCCTATGTCAATCTGTTGATCGTCACCTTTTTAAAGGGGTCAACATGAAGAAAGTTTGAGAGATCTCAATGTACTCATTCAATGAACACCAGACTTTATTGTTGTGAGTGCCATTAAAATATACTGCTGACCCGCAGGAAAACATAAGAAAAAGCTGAGGGGGTAGCCACATCCAAAAATAACTTTAAACTTTATTTCATGTCCATCAGATTAAAAATCACATATGGTAGTGATGGCAGAAACACTGGCGCTGACTCTGATATGGAGTGTAGCCACCAATGTGAAAGAACAAACTTTTCAAGGAAACCATTACCATTCATGTGTAACAGATTTACAATTATGCAAATGCAACAAGAAGGTAAAATTATGCAAATATATAATAGGAACATGAACGACTAACTGAACAGCCAGAAAAGAACGGCACAGTAGAAAGAAATAGGAAATAAACAGTGTCATTTCTATAATTCACCCCTCCATTGCTTTGTATCCAAAAGGCTTCTCTCATTAAGAGTTTCTGTTGCCAGCGACCTCTTTAACGGGAGAATTAACTCTTTCTACTCCAAATAAGCTGAAGCTGTCTAACCTCCCATCATGTTTTTCCAAAAATGACTAACGGCTCCCGAATAGGTTATATTCATGGCCGAAAGTGTTGGCACCCTTAAAATTGTTCTATAAAATGAAGTATTTCTCCAAGAAAATTACTGCACTTACATGTTTTGTTATACACACGTTTATTTCCTTTGTGTGTATTGGAACAACACAAAAAAAACAGATTAAAGAAAGGTAAATTATACACAATTTTACACAAAACCCCTGCAGGACAGCTTGAATTTCTTTGGAACTTGATTGGGACTACTTCTCCACCATCCAGACTATCCTGTGTTGGAACATTTCATCAATTTTCCCCTGCCGTCCACATCCAGGGAGATTAGCTACAGTGCTTTGGGTTGTAATCTTCTTGAGTATGTTGCGCACCGTGGACAAAGGAACATCAAAATCTCTGGAGATGGACTGGTAATCTTGAGATTTTTGATATTTTTCAACAATTTTGGTTCTCAAGTCCTCAGACAGTTCTCTTCTCCTCTTTCTGTTCTCCATGCTCAGCGTGACACACACAGACACACAATGCAAAGTGTAACGGGTCTGGGAGCCGGAACCTCTGAGCTACTATACAAGGGGGCGGTCCTTGTAAGGGAGCGGGTGGCGACCAGGGAAGACGGGCAGGCAGTCACAGCAGGTGACCGGGACAGTCTCTGGATGAACGGGCTGGAGGTCACGGCAAGTGACCGGGGCAGTCTCTGGATGAACGGGCAGGAGGTCACGGCAAGTGACCGGGGCAGTCTCTGGATGAACGGGCAGGAGATCACGGCAAGTGACCGGGGCAGTCTCTGGATGAACGGGCAGGAGGTCACGGCAAGTGACCGGGGCAGTCTCTGGGTAAAGGGTAGGTACGACCTGTGATGGCAGAGCCTCCAGGTAGGCTAGCAGGCAGGTAACAGGTGTGCGCTCCCAGGTGAGCGGGCAGGAGTCTCTGGAATGGCAGGTGGTCACAGCACGTGACGGCGGAGCCTCCAGGTAGGCTAGCAGGCAGGTAGCAGGTGTGCGCTCCCAGGTGAGCGGGCAAGCTGGTCCATAGACAGACTGACAGGAGTTGGAGGGCAGACCGTCGGACCTCAGGCTAGCAGACAGGTAGCAGAGGAGCGCTCCCAGGTGAGCGGGCAAGCTGGTCCTTAGACAGACTGACAGGAGTCAGTAGGCAGACCGTCGGACCTCAGGCTAGCAGGCAGGTAAGCAGAATATCAGGCAGGAATCAGACAGCAAACTGGCAGGAATCTGGCAGGTAACTGGCAACGGGACCTGAGGGCTGAAGCAGAGTAGTGAACAGTGCAACAACATTGCTCGGGCACCTCCATTTTGGAGGAGGTGCCTTATATATGGTGAAGTCCTCCGGCCATTGGCCGGGGACTCCTTAGGACGGCGCGCGCGGCCCCTTTAAGAGGGAGGGAGCGCGCGCCCTAAGCACAGTGGCCGGGAAGGAGTGCGCGCTGCCAGCAGAGCGGGAGGAGGACGCCGGGCTCGGAGCAGAGGGGTGAGGGGAACAGCGTCCCTGCCTAGCAGAGGGCAGGGACGCCGGCGCTACAGTACCCCCCCCTTTAGGCCCCCCCTTTTTTAGGCCAGAGAGATATTTAGCTAGGATGAGAGGGGCATGGATGTTCTTCCGGGGCTCCCACGTTCTCTCTTCAGGACCAAACCCCTTCCAATCTACTAGAAAAAAGGTCTTCCCTCTTACCCTTTTGGTGGCCAGAATGTTCTCTACCTCAAATTCGTCTTCAGCGGAAACCGGAGCAGGAGGCGTACCTGTAGACTTGGAAAAAGAGTTAAGTACCACAGGTTTGAGGAGAGATACATGGAAGGAGTTAGGGATCCGCAAGTTGGCCGGGAGTTTCAATTTATAGGCCACCGGGTTGATCTGACTGATGACCTCCAGAGGACCGATGAACCGAGGCCCTAACTTATAGGAAGGAATCTTGAGCCGGACATACTTGGACGAGAGCCAGACCTTATCCCCTGGACGGAATTGAGGCGGATCCAGACGTTTTTTGTCAGCATGTCTTTTCATACGCTCGGATGACAGAAGGAGTGCGGACCGGGTACTCTCCCATATGGAGGAAAATTTGTTAACAAGAGATTCCGCAGCCGGATTGTCCACCGAGGTGGAGACGGGAAATGGGATCCGAGGATGTTGACCGAAGACAACAAAAAACGGGGATTTGGAGGAAGATTCGCTCTCGTGATTGTTGTAAGAAAATTCGGCCCATGGCAGGAGATCCACCCAGTCTGAATGGTGGGCATTAACGAAGTGCCGGAGGTAACTGGTCAGGTTCTGATTGATCCGCTCCACTTGACCATTGGACTGTGGGTGGTAAGCGGAGGAGAAGTCCAGGGTGACGTCTAGCAGTTTACAAGTGGCTCTCCAGAAGCGTGAGGTGAACTGTACCCCACGATCCGACACGATGTGGAGGGGCAGGCCATGAAGACGGAAGATGTGGCGGATAAAGTCTTTAGCCAGCTCGGGTGCAGACGGGAGGCCTGGCAGGGGAACGAAATGAGCCATCTTGGAAAAGCGGTCAGCGACCACCCAAATGACCGTACAACCGGCAGAGACGGGGAGATCAGTTATAAAGTCCATTGCTATATGCTGCCAGGGGGCAGCAGGTACTGGGAGCGGAAGGAGGCGACCGGCTGGCAGATGTCTCGGAACCTTGTTGCGGGCGCAGGACACACAGGCAGAAACAAAGTCTATTACGTCCTTGTGCAGGGTAGGCCACCAGTAGTGCCGGGTAATAAGCTGGAGGGTCTTTTTCTGACCGGCGTGGCCAGCTAGTTTAGACGAGTGACCCCAGTGTAGGATCTTCTCCCGATCAGGTACTGATACGAACGTCTTACCGGGAGGGAGACGATTTAGACTCACGGGAGCCACCTGCATTACTCTGGCGGGATCGATGATGTGTTTCGGTTCCTCCTCGAGATCAGACACCAGAAAGGATCGGGACAAGGCGTCCGCCTTGATGTTTTTGTCAGCCGGGCGAAAATGAAGAATAAAATCAAAGCGAGCAAAAAACAAGGACCACCGAGCTTGGCGCGGGTTAAGTCTCTGGGCATGCTGGAGGTAAGCCAAGTTCTTGTGGTCAGTGTAAATTATTACCGGGTGAAGAGCCCCTTCGAGCAGGTAACACCACTCCTCCAATGCCAGCTTGATGGCCAATAACTCTCGATCTCCTATGGAATAGTTGCGCTCAGAAGAGGAGAAGAGTTTGGAGAAGAAGCCACAAGTTACCATTCTCCCGGAAGATGATTTTTGGGTAAGTACCGCTCCGGCTCCAGAGGAGGAGGCGTCAACCTCCAGGAAGAACTGCTTGTTGCCATCTGGGCGATGCAGCACTGGGGCGGAAGAGAAGGCCTGTTTTAAGGAAAGAAAGGCCTCCTCTGCTTCGGGTGGCCACTCTCTGGGATTAGTGCCCTTACGGGTGAGCGCGGAAATTGGGGCAGTACGGGAAGAGAAGTGCGGTATGAAGAGGCGGTAGTAGTTGGCGAAGCCCAGGAACCGCTGAATGGCCTTCAACCCCTCCGGTCGGGGCCCATTTCTCGATGGCAGACAGTTTCTCTGGATCCATTCGAAGGCCGGTCTGAGAAATAATGTAGCCCAAAAACGGAAGCGAGGTCTGCTCAAAGAGGCACTTCTCATATTTAGCATAGAGGTGATTCTGCCTGAGCCTGAGCAGGACCTGACGAACGTCTCTCCGGTGAGTCTGGAGATCCGGAGAGAAGACCAAGATGTCGTCCAGGTACACCACTACGCAGGAGTAGAGAAGATCCCGGAAGATGTCATTGACCAACTCTTGAAAGACGGCAGGAGCGTTACAGAGACCAAAGGGCATTACCAGATATTCATAGTGGCCGTCCCGGGTGTTGAATGCAGTCTTCCATTCATCCCTTTGACGGATACGGACCAGGTTGTACGCCCCACGGAGGTCCAGTTTGGTGAAGATTCTAGCCCCCCTCAGACGATCAAATAATTCTGGAATGAGCGGAAGGGGGTACTTATTCTTCACCGTGATCTGGTTAAGGCCTCTATAGTCTATACAGGGACGGAGAGAGCCGTCCTTCTTTTTTATGAAAAAGAAGCCTGCTCCCGCCGGGGAGGTAGATTTCCGGATGAATCCCCTGGCCAAATTCTCCTCAATATATTCGGACATCGACCGGGTCTCAGCAGCGGACAATGGGTAAATACGCCCACGGGGAGGCGTAGTACCGGGTAACAGGTCGATAGGACAGTCGTATGGTCTATGAGGGGGTAATGTCTCTGCCTCATTTTTATTAAAGACATCAGCAAATGACCAATAGGGAATCGGAAGTCCAGGTAGATTAGTTGGGGTAGGAGAAGGACGGGCGGGATGAACAGGAACCAAACAAGTCTTATGACAGTCCTGTCCCCAGCGAAGGACTTCTCCGGTCTGCCAGTCCAGCACGGGTGCATGTCTCTGGAGCCAAGGTAGACCTAGTAAGAGGGCGTGAGAGAGTCCAGGCAGAACATGAAAAGAGATGCTCTCAGAATGCAGCATTCCCACCTGCAGAGTTACGGATTCGGTGATGAGTTGGATGGGACGTGGTAAGAGGCCCCCATCCACAGCAGCGACAGATAATGGTATAGCCAGAGGTTTGGTGGGAATGCGGTATTTTTCTACCAGGGCCTGTGAAATAAGATTCCCGGCCGCTCCAGAGTCAAGTTGGGCTAGTTCGAAATAACGATTCTCCCCGCAGATAATTGAGACTGACAGCAGCAGAGATGGAGAGGATTTATTCTTGTCTAGGTCGACCTCTCTGAGCGAACCTAGACACAGGCGTTTCCCGACCTCTCAGGGCAGGTACGGATCCGGTGCTCCTTACTGCCACAGTAGAAGCAGCTCCCCTCGGCACGGCGTAAGTCCTGACGGGTTTTGACCATCTTGGTCTGGTCGACCTGCATAGGCTCAGGAGAGTGTACCTGGGGAGAAACGGAGGGAGTGACGGACTTCTGAAAAGTAGGAGCTAGACGTGGAAACCTCCTCTCACGGGTGACTTCTTTGACACGCTCCTGGAACCGTAGGTCAATCCGGGTGGCAAGAGTTATTAGGTCATCGAGAGTGGTAGGAATGTCTCGACCGGCAAGTTCATCTTTGATACGGCCGGACAGACCCTCCCAGAAGACAGATACCAGAGCGTCGTTATCCCAGGCCAGCTCCGAGGCAAGGGTACGGAACCGTATGGCATATTGGCCCACGGTGAGACTTCCCTGACGGAGGCGTAGCAGAGATGATGCGGATGAGGTCTTCCGTCCAGGTTCGTCGAAGACTTTCCGGAAAGCCGTGAGAAAGGCAGGCAAGTCGGACACCAGGGGGTCTCCTCTCTCCCATAGAGGATTTAGCAAGGCCAGGGCCTCCCCGGTGAGATGGGACATGATGAAGGCAATTTTGGCCCGGTCGGAGTTAAACTGGTGGGACAGGAGTTCAAAGTGCAGGGTGCACTGATTTATAAAGCCCCGAGCCTGAGCGGAGTCGCCTCCGAAGCGAGGAGGTGCAGAAAGCCGGGGTTCGGGGTAGGATACCATAGTATTGGTGGGCAGCGGAGCTGCCGGATTGTGAGTCATGGCTCTGGCAGTGGTTGCTGGTGGAGCAGTCAGAGTGTCCAGCCGAGTATTGACATTCCGCAGGTGACCCAGGATGGACTCCTGTTGGGACCTCTGACGGGACAGTTCATGACACAGGTCCGAGAGTGAGGGAGCTTGGGTGCCACCAGGTTCCATGGCCCGAGCAAACTGTAACGGGTCTGGGAGGCGGAACCTCTGAGCTACTATACAAGGGGGCGGTCCTTGTAAGGGAGCGGGTGGCGACCAGGGAAGACGGGCAGGCAGTCACAGCAGGTGACCGGGACAGTCTCTGAGTGAACGGGCTGGAGGTCACGGCAAGTGACCGGGGCAGTCTCTGGATGAACGGGCAGGAGGTCACGGCAAGTGACCGGGGCAGTCTCTGGATGAACGGGCAGGAGGTCACGGCAAGTGACCGGGGCAGTCTCTGGATGAACGGGCAGGAGGTCACGGCAAGTGACCGGGGCAGTCTCTGGATGAACGGGCAGGAGGTCACGGCAAGTGACCGGGGCAGTCTCTGGATGAACGGGCAGGAGATCACGGCAAGTGACCGGGGCAGTTTCTGGATGAACGGGCAGGAAGTCACGGCAAGTGACCGGGGCAGTCTCTGGGTAAAGGGTAGGTACGACCTGTGATGGCAGAGTCTCCAGGTAGGCTAGCAGGCAGGTAACAGGTGTGCGCTCCCAGGTGAGCGGGCAGGAGTCTCTGGAATGGCAGGTGGTCACAGCACGTGACGGCGGAGCCTCCAGGTAGGCTAGCAGGCAGGTAGCAGGTGTGCGCTCCCAGGTGAGTGGGCAAGCTGGTCCATAGACAGACTGACAGGAGTTGGAGGGCAGACCGTCGGACCTCAGGCTAGCAGGCAGGTAGCAGAGGAGCGCTCCCAGGTGAGCGGGCAAGCTGGTCCTTAGACAGACTGACAGGAGTCAGTAGGCAGACCGTCGGACCTCAGGCTAGCAGGCAGGTAAGCAGAATATCAGGCAGGAATCAGACAACAAACTGGCAGGAATCTGGCAGGTAACTGGCAACGGGACCTGAGGGCTGAAGCAGAGTAGTGAACAGTGCAACAACATTGCTCGGGCACCTCCATTTTGGAGGAGGTGCCTTATATATGGTGAAGTCCTCCGGCCATTGGCCGGGGACTCCTTAGGACGGCGCGCGCGGCCCCTTTAAGAGGGAGGGAGCGCGCGCGCGCCCTAAGCACAGTGGCCAGGAAGGAGCGCGCGCTGCCAGCAGAGCGGGAGGAGGACGCCGGGCTCGGAGCAGAGGGGTGAGGGGAACAGCGTCCCTGCCTAGCAGGAGGCAGGGACGCCGGCGCTACACAAAGATTGAGTCAACTTCTCCCTTTTTTATCTGGTTTCAGGTGTGATTTTCATTTCAACACGACAAACTACTAACCATTGTGCTAAAATTTTGATTGACACATCATTAAAATAAAAATCCAACCTAGAACCCGCTGGAGAAAGACATCTGTAGGAACAGCAATAGAAAAAATAGTATTAACTGAAAAAGTGAAGATGTACTGATCAATTGTGGTAGTTCCCACAGAATGGTCTCCAACCAGTGCAAATAACATTTTAGCGTAGTGGTTAGTATTTTGTCGTGTTCTTTTTCCATCATTACATCTACAGGGGTGTAACTTCCACATGTGGCTTCTATATTTTGATCTAATTTACGCTAGTAAGCGCGGGTATCAATGTATTTATCTATTGTGATTTTCATATAGCCCACTCCTGTTACTTGCCACAGGTGAGTTTGAAAGAGCATCAATGCTTGAAACAAAGTTGTTTACCCACAATTTTGGAAAGATGGCAATAATTTTGTCCGGCCCATTTTGGGGGGATTTGTGTGAAATTATGTCCAATGTTTTTCTGTGTTGTTCCAATACACACAAAGGAAATAAACGTGTGTATAACAAAACATGTGTAATCGCAATAATTTTCTGGAACAATTTCGGCCATGACTGTATATATATATATGTTCAGCTATCCTCTTCTTCAGTTTGCGACTAGTACAGCCCACATTTTTTTTTCACACTCAATGCAATAAATCACATGATAGGTGTCAATTAATAAAATAATTAATATGACGGTCATCTATTTTATGAGGTTTTTTTTAGCGAAAAGGCAAACACTGCACTTATTACCCAAACATTTGTGGAAGCCCTTTGTGGTCAGCCACGCTGAAAGTTTGTTACCTGTGGATTTACCTTTCCTCACAACACAGCTGTATCCTTTAGTTACAATTTCAGGAATAGTTTTATCCTGATTCAGAACAGGTACATTTTTGGTAATGATTTTTAATCATATTAAATTGAAGACAATATGGGGTACTAAAGGTTATAGTCTGATTATTACTTGTAACATATTTTGCTTTCATTTTGTAAACAAGATGTCTATCTAATGTTTTTTGGTATTCTGTATCAATGATTTTGTCAGTACAACCCTTTTCTTAGTCGTTCATGTTCCTAACATATATTTGCATAATTGTAAATCTGTTACACATGAATGATAATGGTTTTCCTTAAAAATTTGTTCTTTCCCATACTCTATAACTAAGGGCGCAGCCAGCGGCAGAATGTTTCTGCCATCACTACCATGTGTGATTTTTAATCTGATGGACATGAAATAAAGCTTGAAGATTTTTTTGGGATGTGCCTATCCCTTATTATTCTTAAAGAGTTTGTTTTTAGAGGAGATAATATAACAGAGTCATGGTTAGTTCTTCAAATCGATGGAAAGTAGAACGCACCGTACTCCAAAACTCAAGTAGGTCACAACATCTCATGAACCTTTTTTTTATTTCTATATCTGAGAATCTTCTAAACCAGATATCATCGACTTGAAAATATTTTCACAGACATTACTAATTACGTAAATCCCTCTGTGGTGCAGAAGGGCGGTGGCCTCCAAGAGTTTATATAACCATGAAGTTATATATGAAGACCAGGAGCCCGATGTTCGGGAGCTTCCCGAGTGCGTCCGGACTTGTTCAGCTCCTCACTGCCTCCTTAGTCTTATGTAACACTGAGAATCTGACAAAGGAACAATTCAGGCTCCAGAAGGAACTAAAAAATTAACACACAAACAAAAAGTCAGAGTGTATCGAAAAACGCCGGTAACTCCTCCAGACACAATGCAGAAACGGTGGTTACAATTCACAAAATGCAACATCTGAGCTCCCAGGGTGCGCGCCAGATATCAGGGCAAACAAATGCAGGGCATGGCATCCAAAGCAAATTAAAAAAAAAAAAAAAACATTTATCTCCTACCGTTTTGTGCATGCAGCTCCTATGCAGAACTATGTGTCTTTTCGGTTTAGTCTGATCCTAAGCATACTTCACTCCATAGATCCCATAGGCAGTAATAGAGCGCAGACTAAGTAATACATGCAAAGGTGTAACTAGAAGTCATAGGGCCCAGAGCAACAGCAGCAAATGTAGCAATAATTACAGATATGTATAGTACCGCCATATACCAGAGAACCGCACATAGTGCTAGAGAGCACTATGGCATCCTCTCCAAAAATACATCATGTTCTTGCACCAGAGAGACTCCATCAAACTCTGGACCCCATAGCAGCTTCTACAGCTACAGATCCACCAACGACTACGGGACCTGACTACACAGAGGCTTTGTAGTCTGTAACCGTGGAGACACATAGCTCTGCATAGAACCTCTGCAGCTTTCCTCGCGATTCCTTATGCAGTGCAACATGTTGGAGTCGCTCTTCCGGATGATGTTTTATCATACAGTGCAAAAATAACTATACAGTGTCTAATTTTAAGAGGCATCCCGTATACTGACAGTATGTGCCGTATACTATATAGCATGGCTCTTACCATTAGACAGTGTAGGCTGCATATTACCTAAATAGTGTATAATAAATAATATATTATAAATAATGCTATCCAATGTAGCCAACAGCATGTGCTTAAAAATATACTTAAATAGAAAATACTGCCATACAGTGCAACAATGAAACCATTAATCAGTTTCATAAATGAAGCAATCTACTAATAGTGCTATACAATATGTCAAACAATTTGTGACTATTAATATTTGGATTTGCGGTGGTCATAAGCCTCAGGACCCGAACTGTGGCGGCTGTTGGGCTCCGCCACGGCTGTCCCTAGAAAGAAACAGAGTATGGCGCCCTTTATTGATTCCCGCATATACTCCCCATCAACAATTAATCAGAGCCATAAACCACAGCAAACTTTGGACAACTTAAACTTTGTAAAAACAAAAACTTTGAAAAAACTTTTCCTTGGGTCAGTCATAAAGGAGCCACGTGTCGTCCGCTGCGTCACCCCCCACACAAGCCATTTTATTTGAGTTGTGAAATACCAGCCGGCTTTGAAGCTGTCCGATTCTGGCCGCAAACCAACTCGTGCTGCCAGCCCTTGTATCCCTGTCTAACTACATGCATCATTCCCACATTTTCTTACAGACATATCAATCTGTAAGAGAAAACTTGCCAAGAAGTTTTACTATTGAAGCTATGTGGAAAGGCTTTATGGGTCCTAGCTCAGCAATAAAATGATACCAGTCTTGTAATAATCCGATGTGCCATATGCAAATTAGCCTGGAAGTGCATAGGGGGAGGGTATTCATGCTTTCCAAGTGCTCTGACACACCCCCAATGCACTTCCAGTGACAACACCGACGCATTGTAAAAAGAACAAAGCTATGCAGTGTCATATCACCACCACACAGCGCTCAGATCATATCACCGCCACACAGTGCTCAGATCATATCACCGCCATACAGCGCTCAGATCATATCACCGCCACACAGCGCTCAGATCATATCACCGCCACACAGCGCTCAGATCATATCACCGCCACACAGTGCTCAGATCATATCACCGCCACACAGCGCTCAGATCATATCACCGCCATACAGGGCTCAGATCATATCACCGCCATACAGTGCTCAGATTATATCACCGCCATAGAGCGCTCAGATCATATCACCACCATACAGCGCTCAGATCATATCACCGCCACACAGTGCTCAGATCATATCATCGCCACACAGTGCTCAGATAATATCACCGCCACACAGCGCTCAGATCATATCACCACCACACAGCGCTCAGATCATATCACCACCAGACAGCGCTCAGATAATATCACCGCCACACAGCGCTCAGATCATATCACCGCCACACAGCGCTCAGATCATATCACCGCCACACAGCGCTCAGATCATATCACCACCATACAGCGCTCAGATCATATCACCGCCACACAGTGCTCAGATCATATCGCCGCCACACAGTGCTCAGATAATATCACCGCCACACAGCGCTCAGATCATATCACCGCCATACAGCGCTCAGATCATATCACCACCACACAGCGCTCAGATCATATCACCGCCACACAGTGCTCAGATAATATCACCGCCACACAGTGCTCAGATCATATCACCACCATACAGCGCTCAGATCACATCACCGCCACACAGTGCTTAGATCATATCACCGCCATACAGCGCTCAGATCATATCACCGCCATACAGTGCTCAGATCATATCACCGCCATACAGCGCTCAAATCATATCACCGCCATACAGGGCTCAGATCATATCACCGCCATAGAATGCTCACCTCACCCACAACCCAGCATCCACCGCAGGGACCGCGTCACTGATGTCACGCCTCACTTGACGTGACGTCAGCGGGGGGGTCACGTGATGCCTGTGAGCGGCCACCGATAGCGCCGCTCACAGGCAGTATCTGTAACACAAGGTAATTACAAAAACCCATAGGGGCCCCGGGGGGAAACAATGGGGGGGTAATAAAAAGTTGTGAACAACCTCTTTAAAGGGCAAAAGCGGCGCGGTGTTCATTTCTCCTAAATACAATGCATCACATGAAGACCAGTGCAGTCAGTCTGCTCTGCACTGCGCATGGACAGATAGACATCATCCAGCTCTTTTTAGCCTCTCTATTTAATAAACAATTGTTCCTATAGGGAACTCTGACCCTTCTCTGGGTTTCCAAGCACTTCACATTTTCAGAGCCATGTTGGTATCTTTTGAGGTGTGCCCCTTTAAGCGGCGTGCCCAGCACAGTCATATGCACGGCGGCCTGCGATTCAATAATATCATTATACAGTTATTTTGCGTGGCTCATTCATCTCCGCAGCTCCCGTGAGTCACGCACATTCACACAGCATCACATTATGTGGTTACTCGAGGTACAAAAATACAAAGCAAAAAGTTCCAGGAAGAAATAAAAAACACATAAAAGCTAAATACAAGATTCTGCTTTCATCTTGAAATGTTACATCTTTCTAAAAGCAACAGTTTAAAGGGGATCTCCACTTACAGCTTTCTTCAGCCCACAGGATACCATACAGCAATACTGACCTTCTCTGGCTCCAGCACCGCCTCTCTGTCACTGCTCAGTGATTGATTACAGGCTGCTGCGGTGACATCATGACTACAGCACCTGTTACCGCTGCAGCCATTCACTGAGCTCAGCAGCTCTGCAGATGTAGATGTTAGGAGTAGTGATGAGCGAGCACTAAAATGCTCGGGTGCTCGTTGCTCGGGTCGAGCTCATTGGAATACTCGGGTGCTCGACCCGAGCAATGAGCCCAATGTAAGTCTACGGGAAACTCGAGCATTTTTCAGGCGGCTCCCCCCGGCGGTCTGCAGAGAGCCTAAAAATTGCCCAAATCGATGGGAACAGTGCTCAAATGACATGGGAACAACATGGGGAAGACCCCTGGAAGCATTTCTGACTCCCAGGTCACTGCTGTTAACAACGTTGTCAGAGTATTACGCCACTTTTACGGACTCACGATAAAACATACAAAAACAAAACCAAAATGGATTTTCCTAGGAAATGTGTTAAGGAACATCCTTTCCAGGGTAATGACTTGTATAGAAGGCAAAATAAATAACCAAAAGCAAAAATACTCCTCCACACCTTGGGCTATGTTCACACGTTGCGTTTTTGATGTGTTTTTGCACTTTTGCATTGCTTTCAACCAAGACAAATGCATTCACCAGGAAATGTCATTTTAACATTTTACAACCTTATCTGGCCTTATGCTGTGTGACACATCATCAGACACATGCATACAGTGCTGAAAAGACATGGGAACAGCATGGGGAAGACCCCTGGAAGCATCTATGACTCCCAGGTCACTGCCTAAAAGTGTGCCCATTATAAGTGATCTTTGGCGCATGCGAAGATGCCTCCCGCCATGCACCTGTCGTTGCAGACTTGCAACAATCCACGTCCTTGTCCCACTGCAGCGTTCAGTTATCCCTACCCCATTCCTTGGAATGCAAGCGCAAGTATGCAGCCAGCCACCCACCCATCCTCAGGCTGCAATACTATACTGCCAAATTTTTGACAGCTGCTTGCACTTGAAATTTGGTCTATTAAGCTCGTGGAGGCGGAAGCTTTTCATAACCTCATGCCGGCGGCGGCCGGGTGTCCATACTCAGTCCCCAGCTGCCACTATATTTCCTGGTATCGCCTCCACCTTCCACAAGCACGGGTCCCACAACATTACCCGTGCCCTCCCCAGTGCACTTACTGGGAAGGACCGCCTAACCACAAACACGTGGACAGGTGAATGTGGCCAGGGACGGTACGGAGCCAGTCCACAACTTTTTTTGCTGACAGTTGTATTTAGCTCGGTGAAAGGACTGGCATAGAGGGAAACCCTATCTACCCTGCATGTCATTTCTCACAGGAAATCCTGTAATGCAGCTTGTTGCAGAAGCAATGGCAGCCCGTCCAACATCAACTCGCACTTGTCGGTGGTGCTTTGACACACACACATCTTTCTTTGCGCATTTAATTTCTTGAATACAGAGTTGGACAATGGCCTGATCTGTAATGCGGTTTGAGAAATAACATGCATAAGCATGGCCGATCCACATTAAAAAACAGACGTAGAGTGTCCGGGAACCTTCCCCCATACTTTTCTTAGCCAGGGCTGCTTTTCGGCAGCGTTGGACGGGCCCACCAGAGAACCGGAGACTCCTCCGGCGGGCCCTGGCTTCTCCTTCAGGAGAGTTCATAGTGCCGAGGTGAGGCCATGATGATGATAGAGGCCACCATCTGCTTAGTTTTCTGCAAGTGCAAGTATGCAGCCAGCCACCCACCCACCCACAGGCCGCAACACTAAACTGACAGATTTCTGGGCAGCTTTTTGCACTTGAAAAATGGCCTTTTAAGGAGGTGGAAGCTTTCCACAACCTCATGCCGGCGGCAGCCGGGTGTCCATACTCGGTCCCCAGCCGCCACTATATTTCCTATAATGTAATGTGTAGTGCCGGCGTCCCTGCCCTCTGCTAGGCAGGGACGCTGTTCCCCTCACCGCTCTGCTCCGTGCCCGGCGTCCCTCTCCCGCTCTGCTGGCAGCGCGCGCTCCTTCCCGGCCACTGTGCTTAGGGCGCGCGCGCGCGCCCTCCCTCTTAAAGGGGCCGCGCGCGCCGTCCTAAGGAGTCCCCGGCCAATGGCCGGAGGACTTTACCATATATAAGGCACCTCCTCCAAAATGGAGGTGCCCGAGCAATGTTGTTGCACTGTTCACTACTCTGCTTCAGCCCTCAGGTCCCGTTGCCAGTTACCTGCCAGTTACCTGCCAGTTACCTGCCAGATTCCTGCCTGATTATCTGCTACCTGCCTGCTAGTCTGAGGTCCGACGGTCTGCCTTGCTACTCCTGTCAGTCTGTCTAAGGACCAGCCTGCCCGCTCACCTGGGAGCGCACACCAGCCACCTGCCTGCTTGCCTGAGGTCCGACGGTCTGCCTTCCTACTCCCGTCAGTCTGTCTATGGACCAGCTTGCCCGCTCACCTGGGAGCGCTCACCTGCTACCTGCCTGCTAGTCTACCTGGAGGCTCCGCCGTCACATGCTGTGACCACCTGCCTGTCCAGTGACTCCTGCTCGCTCACCTGGGAGCGCTCATCTGCTGCCTGTCTGCTAGCCTACCTGGAGGCTCTGCCGTCACGTGCTGTGACCACCCGCCTGTCCAGAGACTTCTGCCCGCTCTCCTGGGAGCGCTCATCTGCCGCCTGTCTGTTGGTCTTCCTGGAGGCTCCGCCGTCACATGCTGTGACCACCCGTTTATCCAGAGACTCTCGCCTGCTCACCTGGGAGCTCAAGTCTACCATCAGCCGCCACAGGTCGTACCAACCCTTTACCCAGAGACTGCCCCGGTCACTTGCCGTGACCACCTGCCCGTTCACCCAGAGACTGCCCCGGTCACTTGCCGTGACCATCTGCCCGTTCACCCAGAGACTGCCCCAGTCACTTGTCGTGATCTCCTGCCCGTTCTTCCAGAGACTGTCCCGGTCACCTGCTGTGACTGCCTGCCTGGTCGCCACCCGCTCCCTTACAAGGACTGCCCCCTTGTATAGTAGCTCAGAGGTTCCGCCTCCCAGACCCGTTACAGTTTGCTCGGGCCATGGAACCCGGTGGCACCCAAGCTCCCTCGCTCTCGGACCTCTGTCATGAACTGTCCCGTCAGAGGTCCCAACAGGAGTCCATCCTGGGTCACCTGCGGAATGTCAATTCTCGCCTGGACACTCTGACTGCTCCACCAGCAACCACCGCCAGTGCCATGACTCGCAACCCGGCAGCTCCGCTGCCCACCAATACCATGGTATCCTACCCCGGACCCCGGCTTTCTGCACCTCCTCGCTTCGGAGGCGACCCCGCCCAGGCTCGGGGCTTCATTAATCAGTGCACCCTGCACTTTGAACTATTGTCCCACCAGTTTAACTCCGACCGGGCCAAAATTGCCTTCATCATGTCCCATCTCACCGGGGAGGCCCTGGCCTGGCTAAATCCTCTATGGGAGAGAGGAGACCCCCTGGTGTCCGACCTGCCTGCCTTCCTCACGGCTTTCCGGAAAGTCTTCGATGAACCCGGACGGAAGACCTCATCCGCATCGTCTCTGCTACGCCTCCGTCAGGGAAGTCTCACCGTGGGCCAATATGCCATACGGTTCCGTACCCTTGCCTCGGAGCTGGCCTGGGATAACGACGCTCTGGTATCCGTCTTCTGGGAGGGTCTGTCCGGCCGTATTAAAGATGAACTTGCCGGTCGGGACGTTCCTACCACTCTCGATGACCTAATAACTCTTGCCACCCGGATTGACCTACGGTTCCAGGAGCGTGCCAAAGAGGTCACCCGTGAGAGGAGGTTTCCACGTCTAGCTTCTACTTTTCAGAAACCCGTCACTCCCTCCGTCTCTCCCCAGGTACACTCTCCTGAGCCTATGCAGGTCGACCAGACCAAGATGGTCAAAACCCGTCAGGACTTGCGCCGTGCCGAGGGGAGCTGCTTCTACTGTGGCAGTAAGGAGCACCGGATCCGTGCCTGCCCAGAGAGGTCGGGAAACGCCTGTGTCTAGGTTCGCTCAGAGAGGTCGACCTAGACAAGAATAAATCCTCTCCATCTCTGCTGCTGTCAGTTTCAATCGTCTGCGGGGAGAACCGTTATTTCGAACTAGCCCAACTGGACTCTGGAGCAGCCGGGAATCTTATTTCACAGTCCCTGGTAGAGAAGTACCGCATCCCCACCAAACCTCTGGCTGTACCCTTGTCTGTTGCTGCCGTGGATGGGGGTCTCTTACCACGCCCCATCCAACTCATCACCGAATCCATTACTCTGCAAGTGGGAATGCTGCATTCTGAGAGTATCTCCTTTCATGTTCTGCCTGGACTCTCTCACGCCCTCCTGCTAGGTCTACCTTGGCTCCAGAGACATGCACCCGTGCTTGACTGGCAGACCGGAGAAGTCCTTCGCTGGGGACAGGACTGCCATAAGACCTGTCTGGTTCCCGTCCATCCCGTCCGTCCTTCTCCTACCCCAGCTAATCTACCTGGACTTCCGATTCCTTATTGGTCTTATGCTGATGTCTTTAATAAAAAGGAAGCAGAGACACTACCCCCTCATAGACCATACGACTGCCCTATCGACTTGTTACCCGGTACTACTCCTCCCCGTGGGCGTATTTATCCATTATCCGCTGCTGAGACCCGGTCGATGTCCGAATATATTGAGGAGAATCTGGCCAGGGGATTCATCCAGAAGTCTACCTCCCCGGCGGGAGCAGGCTTCTTCTTCGTAAAAAAGAAGGACGGCTCTCTCCGTCCCTGTATAGACTATAGAGGCCTTAACCAGATCACGGTGAAAAATAAGTACCCCCTTCCGCTCATTCCGGAGTTATCTGATCGTCTGAGAGGGGCTAGAATCTTCACCAAACTGGACCTCCGTGGGGCTTACAACCTGGTTCGTATCCGTCAGGGGGATGAATGGAAGACGGCATTCAACACCCGGGACGGCCACTATGAATATCTGGTAATGCCCTTTGGCCTCTGTAACGCTCCTGCCGTCTTTCAAGAGTTGGTCAATGACATCTTCCGGGACCTTCTCTACTCCTGCGTAGTGGTGTACCTGGACGACATCTTGGTCTTCTCTCCGGATCTCCAGACTCACCGGAGGGATGTTCGTCAGGTCCTGCTCAGGCAGAACCATCTCTACGCTAAATATGAGAAGTGCCTCTTTGAGCAGACCTCGCTTCCGTTTCTGGGCTACATTATCTCTCAGACCGGTCTACAAATGGATCCTGAGAAACTGTCTGCCATTGAGAAATGGCCCCGACCAGAGGGGTTGAAGGCTATTCAACGGTTCCTGGGCTTCGCCAACTATTACCACCTCTTCATCCCGCACTTCTCTTCCCGGACTGCCCCAATTTCCGCACTCACCCGTAAGGGTACTAATCCCAAAGAGTGGCCGCCCGAAGCAGAGGAGGCCTTTCTTTCCCTAAAACAGGCCTTCTCTTCCGCCCCGGTGCTGCATCGCCCGGACGGCAACAAGCAGTTCTTCCTGGAAGTTGACGCCTCCTCCTCTGGAGCCGGAGCGGTACTTACTCAAAAATCATCTTCCGGGAGAATGGTAACTTGTGGCTTCTTCTCCAAACTCTTCTCTTCTGAGCGCAACTATTCCATAGGAGACCGAGAGTTATTGGCCATCAAGCTGGCGTTGGAGGAGTGGCGTTACCTACTCGAGGGGGCTCTTCATCCGGTAATAATTTACACTGACCACAAGAACTTGGCTTACCTCCAGCATGCCCAGAGACTTAACCCGCGCCAAGCCCGGTGGTCCTTGTTTTTTGCTCGCTTTGATTTTGTTCTTCATTTTCGCCCGGCTGACAAAAACGTCAAAGCAGACGCCTTGTCCCGATCCTTTCTGGTGTCCGATCTCGAGGAAGAACCTAAACATATCATCGATCCCGCCAGAGTAATGCAGGTGGCTCCCGTGAGTCTAAATCGTCTCCCTCCCGGTAAGACGTTTGTTTCAGTACCTGATCGGGAGAAGATCCTACACTGGGGCCATTCGTCTAAACTAGCTGGCCACGCCGGTCAGAAAAAGACCCTCCAGCTTATTGCCCGGCACCATTGGTGGCCTACCCTGCACAAGGACATAATAGACTTTGTTTCTGCCTGTGTGTCCTGCGCCCGCAACAAAGTCCCGAGACATCTGCCAGCCGGACGCCTCCTTCCGCTTCCTGTACCTGCTGCCCCCTGGCAGCATATAGCAATGGACTTTATAACTGATCTTCCCGTCTCTGCCGGTTGTACGGTCATTTGGGTGGTCGCTGACCGCTTTTCCAAGATGGCTCACTTTATTCCCCTGCCAGGCCTTCCGTCTGCACCCGAGCTGGCTAAAGACTTTATCCGCCACATCTTCCGTCTTCATGGCCTGCCCCTCCACATCGTGTCGGATCGTGGGGTACAGTTCACCTCACGTTTCTGGAGAGCCACTTGTAAACTACTAGACGTCACCCTGGACTTCTCTTCCGCTTACCACCCACAGTCCAATGGTCAAGTGGAGCGGATCAATCAGAACCTGACCAGTTACCTCCGGCACTTCGTTAATGCCCACCATTCTGACTGGGTGGATCTCCTACCATGGGCCGACTTCTCTTATAATAATCACGAGAGCGAATCCTCCTCCAAATCCCCGTTTTTTGTAGTCTTTGGTCAGCATCCTCGGATTCCTTTTCCTGTCTCCACCTCTGTGGACAACCCGGCTGCGGAATCTCTCGTTAGCAAATTTTCCTCCATATGGGAGAGTACCCGGTCCGCACTCCTTCTGTCATCCGAGCGTATGAAAAGACACGCTGACAAAAAACGCCTGGATCCTCCACAATTTCGTCCAGGAGATAAAGTCTGGCTCTCATCTAAATATGTTCGACTCAAGATACCTTCTTACAAGTTAGGGCCTCGGTTCATCGGTCCTCTGGAGGTCATCAGTCAGATCAACCCGGTGGCCTATAAATTGAAACTCCCGGCCAACTTACGGATCCCTAACTCCTTCCATGTATCTCTCCTCAAACCCGTGGTGCTTAACTCTTTTTCCAAGTCTACAGGTACGCCTCCTGCTCCGGTTTCTGCTGAGGACGAGTTTGAGGTAGAGAACATTCTTGCCACCAAAAGGGTAAGAGGAAAGACCTTTTTTTTGGTAGATTGGAAGGGGTTTGGTCCTGAGGAGAGAACGTGGGAGCCCCGGGAGAACATCCATGCCCCTCTCATCCTAGCTAAATTTCTATCTGGCCTAAAAAAGGGGGGTACTGTAGTGCCGGCGTCCCTGCCCTCTGCTAGGCAGGGACGCTGTTTCCCTCACCTCTCTGCTCCGTGCCCGGCGTCCTCCTCCCGCTCTGCTGGCAGTGCGCGCTCCTTCCCGGCCACTGTGCTTAGGGCGCGCGCGCGCGCCCTCCCTCCCTCTTAAAGGGGCCGCGCGCGCCGTCCTAAGGAGTCCCTGGCCAATGGCCGGAGGACTTTACCATATATAAGGCACCTCCTCCAAAATGGAGGTGCCCGAGCAATGTTGTTGCACTGTTCACTACTCTGCTTCAGCCCTCAGGTCCCGTTGCCAGTTACCTGCCAGTTACCTGCCAGATTCCTGCCTGATTATCTGCTACCTGCCTGCTAGTCTGAGGTCCGACGGTCTGCCTTGCTACTCCTGTCAGTCTGTCTAAGGACCAGCCTGCCCGCTCACCTGGGAGCGCACACCAGCCACCTGCCTGCTTGCCTGAGGTCCGACGGTCTGCCTTCCTACTCCCGTCAGTCTGTCTATGGACCAGCTTGCCCGCTCACCTGGGAGCGCTCACCTGCTACCTGCCTGCTAGCCTACCTGGAGGCTCCGCCGTCACGTGCTGTGACCACCTGCCTGTCCAGTGACTCCTGCTCGCTCACCTGGGAGCGCTCATCTGCTGCCTGTCTGCTAGCCTACCTGGAGGCTCTGCCGTCACGTGCTGTGACCACCCGCCTGTCCAGAGACTTCTGCCCGCTCTCCTGGGAGCGCTCATCTGCCGCCTGTCTGTTGGTCTTCCTGGAGGCTCCGCCGTCACATGCTGTGACCACCCGTTTATCCAGAGACTCTCGCCTGCTCATCTGGGAGCTCAAGTCTACCATCAGCCGCCACAGGTCGTACCAACCCTTTACCCAGAGACTGCCCCGGTCACTTGCCGTGACCATCTGCCCGTTCACCCAGAGACTGCCCCAGTCACTTGTCGTGATCTCCTGCCCGTTCTTCCAGAGACTGTCCCGGTCACCTGCTGTGACTGCCTGCCTGGTCGCCACCCGCTCCCTTACAAGGACTGCCCCCTTGTATAGTAGCTCAGAGGTTCCGCCTCCCAGACCCGTTACATAATGTATGTACACAGTGACTGCACCAGCAGAATAGTGAGTGCAGCTCTGGAGAATAATACAGGATGTAACTCAGGATCAGTACAGGATCAGTAATGTAATGCATGTACACAGTGACTGCACCAGCAGAATAGTGAGCGCTGCTCTGGAGTATAATACAGGATGTAACTCAGGATCAGTAATGTAATGTATGTACACAGTGACTGCACCAGCAGAATAGTGAGTGCAGCTCTGGAGTATAATACAGGATGTAACTCAGGATCAGTACAGGATCAGTAATGTAATGTCTGTACACAATGACTGCACCAGCAGAATAGTGAGTGCAGCTCTGGAGTATAATACAGGATGTAACTCAGGATCAGTAATGTAATGTATGTACACAGTGACTGCACCAGCAGAATAGTGAGTGCAGCTTTGGAGTATAATACAGGATGTAACTCAGGATCAGTAATGTAATGTATGTACACAGTGACTGCACCAGCAGAATAGTGAGTGCAGCTCTGGAGTATAATACAGGATGTAACTCAGGATCAGTAATGTAATGTATGTACACAGTGACTGCACCAGCAGAATAGTAAGTGCAGCTCTGGAGTATAATACAGGATGTAACTCAGGATCAGTACAGGGTCAGTAATGTAATGTATGTACACAGTGACTGCACCAGCAGAATAGTGAGTGCTGCTCTGGAGGATAATACAGGATGTAACTCAGGATCAGTAATGTAATGTATGTACACAGTGACTGCACCAGCAGAATAGTGAGTGCAGCTCTGGAGTATAATACAGGATGTAACTCAGGATCAGTACAGGGTCAGTAATGTAATGTATGTACACAGTGACTGCACCAGCAGAATAGTGAGTGCTGCTCTGGAGGATAATACAGGATGTAACTCAGGATCAGTAATGTAATGTATGTACACAGTGACTGCACCAGCAGAATAGTGAGTGCAGCTCTGGAGTATAATACAGGATGTAACTCAGGATCAGTACAGGGTCAGTAATGTATGTACACAGTGACTGCACCAGCAGAATAGTGAGTGCAGCTCTGGAGGATAATACAGGATGTAACTCAGGATCAGTAATGTAATGTATGTACACAGTGACTGCACCAGCAGAATAGTGAGTGCAGCTCTGGAGTATAATACAGGATGTAACTCAGGATCAGTAATGTAATGTATGTACACAGTGACTGCACCAGCAGAATAGTGAGTGCAGCTCTGGAGTATAATACAGGATGTAATTCAGGATCAGTAATGTAATGTATGTACACAGTGACTGCACCAGCAGAATAGTGAGTGCAGCTCTGGAGTATAATACAGGATGTAATTCAGGATCAGTAATGTAATGTATGTACACAGTGACTGCACCAGCAGAATAGTGAGTGCAGCTCTGGAGTATAATACATGATGTAGCTCAGGATCAGTAATGTAATGTATGTACACAGTGACTGCACCAGCAGAATAGTAAGTGCAGCTCTGGAGTATAATACAGGATGTAACTCAGGATCAGTACAGGGTCAGTAATGTAATGTATGTACACAGTGACTGCACCAGCAGAATAGTGAGTGCAGCTCTGGAGTATAATACAGGATGTAATTCAGGATCAGTAATGTAATGTATGTACACAGTGACTGCACCAGCAGAATAGTGAGTGCAGCTCTGGAGTATAATACATGATGTAGCTCAGGATCAGTAATGTAATTATGTACACAGTGACTGCACCAGCAGAATAGTAAGTGCAGCTCTGGAGGATAATACAGGATGTAACTCAGGATCAGTACAGGGACAGTAATGTATGTACACTGTGACTCAGATCTTACTGTTATTATATCTATATATAAACTGTTGTTGAAATGCGAGTCACACTTTAATTCTTTCAGTACTGATCCATCAAACATAGAAAAGAGATGTGATTATTGCCAGATATCACTTTTTCATAAAGAAAGTACCATGATTTCCCATTAGGGAGGTCAGTAATGAGGGGCTGCAGGGTAATTACTACTTATAACTGGCAGCCCCTTACATTACATGAAGATATGAGCAAGTAGGTGTCAGGGCGGAGGGAAGGTCAGAGCTTTGTCACCGGTGATTCAGAAGAGTCGCTCCTTCTGTCTGAGAAAAGCTGATATTTCAGTGACTGATTCCAGAGTCTTGGAAAGATGTGAATGTGACACATAGAACCAACATATCCCCCGATCAAACGCAGCTGCCCACACACCGGGGATTTCACTATTAACAGGTTTTCAATATTAATTTTTTTTTCAGTCCAGTTGTAAAAATAATCAGCCGTAGTTATCGTCCCCCCTCTGAGCAATTTCTTACAGACTGCAGCAGTCACAAATACAGCACACGTGATGGCTGCAGCCAATCACTGGGAGTGATACTGATACAGTTGGGTCCCATAGCACACCAAGCCACGACACAGGGATAATGCACACAGTGATGTCACAGTACAGGGATAATACACACAGTGATGTCACAGTACAGGGATAATACACACAGTGATGTCACAGTACAGAGATAATGCACACAGTGATGTCACAGTACAGGGATAATACACACAGTGATGTCACAGTACAGGGATAATACACACAGTGATGTCACAGTACAGGGATAATACACACAGTGATGTCACAGTACAGGGATAATACACACAGTGATGTCACAGTACAGGGATAATACACACAGTGATGTCACAGTACAGAGATAATACACACAGTGATGTCACAGTACAGAGATAATACACACAGTGATGTCACAGTACAGGGATAATACACACAGTGATGACACAGTACAGGGATAATACACACAGTGATGTCACAGTACAGGGATAATACACACAGTGATGTCACAGTACAGGGATATTACACACAGTGATGACACAGTACAGGGATAATACACACAGTGATGACACAGTACAGGGATAATACACACAGTGATGACACAGTACAGGGATAATGCACACAGTGATGTCACAGTACAGAGATAATACACACAGTGATGTCACAGTACAGGGATAATACACACAGTGATGTCACAGTACAGAGATAATACACACAGTGATGTCACAGTACAGGGATAATACACACAGTGATGACACAGTACAGGGATAATACACACAGTGATGTCACAGTACAGGGATAATACACACAGTGATGTCACAGTACAGGGATAATACACACAGTGATGTCACAGTACAGAGATAATACACACAGTGATGTCACAGTACAGGGATAATACACACAGTGATGACACAGTACAGGGATAATGCACACAGTGATGTCACAGTACAGGGATAATACACACAGTGATGTCACAGTACAGAGATAATACACACAGTGATGTCACAGTACAGGGATAATACACACAGTGATGACACAGTACAGGGATAATACACACAGTGATGTCACAGTACAGGGATAATACACACAGTGATGTCACAGTACAGGGATAATACACACAGTGATGTCACAGTACAGAGATAATACACACAGTGATGTCACAGTACAGGGATAATACACACAGTGATGTCACAGTACAGGGATAATGCACACAGTGATGTCACAGTACAGGGATAATGCACACAGTGATGTCACAGTACAGGGATAATACACACAGTGATGACACAGTACAGGGATAATGCACACAGTGATGTCACAGTACAGGGATAATGCACACAGTGATGTCACAGTACAGGGATAATGCACACAGTGATGTCACAGTACAGGGATAATGCACACAGTGATGTCACAGTACAGGGATAATACACAGTGATGTCACAGTACAGGGATAATACACACAGTGATGACACAGTACAGGGATAATGCACACAGTGATGTCACAGTACAGGTATAATACACACAGTGATGACAGTACAGGGATAATGCACACAGTGATGTCACAGTACAGGGATAATACACACAGTGATGTCACAGTACAGGGATAATGCACACAGTGATGTCACAGTACAGGGATAATGCACACAGTGTTGTCACAGTATAGAGATAATACACAGTGATGTCTCAGTACAGGGATAATACACACAGTGATGTCACAGTACAGGGCTAATGCACACAGCGATGTCACAGTACAGGTATAATACACCCAGTGATGTCACAGTACAGGGATAATACACACAGTGATGTCACAGTACAGGGATAATATACACAGTGTTGTCACAGTATAGAGATAATACACATTGATGTCTCAGTACAGGGATAATACACACAGTGATGACAGTACAGGGATAATGCACACAGTGATGACACAGTACAGGGATAATACACACAGTGATGTCACAGTACAGGGATAATACACACAGTGATGTCACAGTACAGGGATAATACACACAGCGATGTCACAGTGCAGGGATAATACACAGTGATGTCTCAGTACAGGGATAATACACACAGCGATGTCACAGTGCAGGGATAATACACAGTGATGTCACAGTGCAGGGATAATACACAGTGATGTCTCAGTGCAGGGATAATACACAGTGATGTCTCAGTACAGGGATAATACACACAGTGATGTCACAGTGCAGAGATAATACACACAGTGATGTCACAGTACAGGGATAATACACACAGTGATGTCACAGTACAGGGATAATACACACAGTGATGTCACAGTACAGGGATAATACACACAGCGATGTCACAGTACAGGGATAATACACACAGCGATGTCACAGTACAGGGATAATACACACAGCGATGTCACAGTACAGGGATAATACACACAGCGATGTCACAGTACAGGGATAATACACACAGTGATGTCACAGTACAGGGATAATACACAGTGATGTCTCAGTACAGGGATAATACACACAGCGATGTCACAGTACAGGGATAATACACACAGCGATGTCACAGTACAGGGATAATACACAGTGATGTCACAGTACAGGGATAATACACACAGTGATGTCACAGTACAGGGATAATACACACAGTGATGTCACAGTACAGAGATAATACACACAGTGATGTCACAGTACAGAGATAATACACACAGTGATGTCACAGTACAGGGATAATACACACAGTGATGACACAGTACAGGGATAATACACACAGTGATGTCACAGTACAGGGATAATACACACAGTGATGTCACAGTACAGGGATATTACACACAGTGATGACACAGTACAGGGATAATACACACAGTGATGACACAGTACAGGGATAATGCACACAGTGATGTCACAGTACAGAGATAATACACACAGTGATGTCACAGTACAGGGATAATACACACAGTGATGTCACAGTACAGAGATAATACACACAGTGATGTCACAGTACAGGGATAATACACACAGTGATGACACAGTACAGGGATAATACACACAGTGATGTCACAGTACAGGGATAATACACACAGTGATGTCACAGTACAGGGATAATACACACAGTGATGTCACAGTACAGAGATAATACACACAGTGATGTCACAGTACAGGGATAATACACACAGTGATGACACAGTACAGGGATAATGCACACAGTGATGTCACAGTACAGGGATAATGCACACAGTGATGTCACAGTACAGGGATAATGCACACAGTGATGTCACAGTACAGGGATAATACACACAGTGATGACACAGTACAGGGATAATGCACACAGTGATGTCACAGTACAGGGATAATGCACACAGTGATGTCACAGTACAGGGATAATGCACACAGTGATGTCACAGTACAGGGATAATGCACACAGTGATGTCACAGTACAGGGATAATACACAGTGATGTCACAGTACAGGGATAATACACACAGTGATGACACAGTACAGGGATAATGCACACAGTGATGTCACAGTACAGGTATAATACACACAGTGATGACAGTACAGGGATAATGCACACAGTGATGTCACAGTACAGGGATAATACACACAGTGATGTCACAGTACAGGGATAATGCACACAGTGATGTCACAGTACAGGGATAATGCACACAGTGTTGTCACAGTATAGAGATAATACACAGTGATGTCTCAGTACAGGGATAATACACACAGTGATGTCACAGTACAGGGCTAATGCACACAGCGATGTCACAGTACAGGTATAATACACCCAGTGATGTCACAGTACAGGGATAATACACACAGTGATGTCACAGTACAGGGATAATATACACAGTGTTGTCACAGTATAGAGATAATACACACAGTGATGACAGTACAGGGATAATGCACACAGTGATGACACAGTACAGGGATAATACACACAGTGATGTCACAGTACAGGGATAATACACACAGCGATGTCACAGTGCAGGGATAATACACACAGCGATGTCACAGTGCAGGGATAATACACAGTGATGTCTCAGTACAGGGATAATACACACAGCGATGTCACAGTGCAGGGATAATACACAGTGATGTCACAGTGCAGGGATAATACACAGTGATGTCTCAGTGCAGGGATAATACACAGTGATGTCTCAGTACAGGGATAATACACACAGTGATGTCACAGTGCAGGGATAATACACACAGTGATGTCACAGTACAGGGATAATACACACAGTGATGTCACAGTACAGGGATAATACACACAGTGATGTCACAGTACAGGGATAATACACACAGCGATGTCACAGTACAGGGATAATACACACAGCGATGTCACAGTACAGGGATAATACACACAGCGATGTCACAGTACAGGGATAATACACACAGCGATGTCACAGTACAGGGATAATACACACAGTGATGTCACAGTACAGGGATAATACACAGTGATGTCTCAGTACAGGGATAATACAGTGATGTCACAGTACAGGGCTAATGCACACAGCGATGTCACAGTACAGGTATAATGCACACAGCGATGTCACAGTACAGGGATAATACACAGTGATGTCTCAGTACAGGTATAATACAGTGATGTCACAGTACAGGGCTAATGCACACAGCGATGTCACAGTACAGGTATAATGCACACAGGGATGTCACAGTACAGGGATAATACACAGTGATGTCTCAGTACAGGTATAATACAGTGATGTCACAGTACAGGGCTAATGCACACAGCGATGTCACAGTACAGGTATAATGCACACAGCGATGTCACAGTACAGGGATAATACACAGTGATGTCTCAGTACAGGTATAATACAGTGATGTCACAGTACAGGGCTAATGCACACAGCGATGTCACAGTACAGGTATAATGCACACAGGGATGTCACAGTACAGGGATAATACACAGTGATGTCACAGTACAGGTATAATACAGTGATGTCACAGTACAGGGCTAATGCACACAGCGATGTCACAGTACAGGGATAATACACACAGTGATGTCTCAGTACAGGGATAATACACACAGTGATGTCACAGTACAGGGATAATGCACACAGCGATGTCACAGTACAGGTATAATGCACACAGGGATGTCACAGTACAGGGACAATGCACACAGTGATGTCACAGTACAGGGATAATACACACAGCGATGTCACAGTACAGGTATAATGCACACAGGGATGTCACAGTACAGGGATAATGCACACAGGGATGTCACATGCAGGTATAATAAATACATGACATTACAGCGCAGTAATAGATGAGCAGTATACTGCAGCCACATGCTATTTGCTGCCCTGTGGTGACGCCGCGGCCGCCATCTACTTGATTATCATTATAGATGAAGTGGTTTTGCTCGTCTGTCACAGATGAAGCTTTCATTGAAAACACTCTGGAGATAAAGGCGGCAAATGCCGGATCAGACTCTTCTGAAAACGGTTTTGGTTTTTTTTCTCGTCTCGAAAGACAATATTTACACGGGACAAAGTACAAGTCTGACTAACACGCAACATTCCTCTACAAGTCAGAGCAGATGACAGAGCTGGAGGAAAGGAATCTTCTTTTTTTCAAGTATAGTGAAATTCCTTTAATCCAGCACCCGATAATCAAGTCTCAATAATCCAAAATGTCTGAGATACAATTAAGAAATCCTTCCGACCTTTGAGGACTTCCTTTTATTGGGCGACGTTCCCACGATGAGCTTTTGGTGAGTTTGTGATGTTGCAGATTTTCTGCACCCATTTAGTAACATAAGTTACCTGCATTTTTTCAAAAATATGAAGTACAAAAAAGTCTCCAAAAACTCATCGTGGGAAAGTAGCCTAAAGGGTCTCTCCTCTTGCCCACAATAGTTAAGTAGGAATAACAACCAAAAATCAACCATATCCAATAATTAGTCACATATTGCACTGTGCCGCTCCTAACTATTCTAGAGCGTCTTTACTTTGCATTTGTCATTCCTCTGTTGTTCCTCCTGGAATTGTCGGAAGACGTTGACTATTAATTGTTTCTATTTCCTTTGTGAAAGGGACTCACAAATGCTTTCCAATCATTACTGACACTGTCCTCCTATGTGGAATGGGAACTCACAGTTTTTCACTTATTTATACATTTCTCGGAGGCGCAATGCAAAGTTCTAAATTAAAATTTCCAGAATTGTTTCATTCATGGGAAATACAAGTATTCTCTTTAAATTCACCGTTGTAGACGTGATATATGGAAGCCACTTCTGTTCTCTGTTTATCAGATCACCCAGAAGTAAAGTGAATTGTTACTTCTGTGACCCATATAAAAGAATGGAAAAAAAAAAATCAGACTGACCCAGATTCAATATGTTGCAAAATGTTACACCCCCTTTATATATGTGACACTTATGCTCAACATTTTAAGCCACATCCTAATCCTAAACTGTTACCAATGTGCAAGTGTCCCAATGTCGGCTCCGTCATCCGGCCATGTAGGGTATATGGGCAGAGCAGCCTGCTTTGGCTATACCCTGCACCAGCCTGGGAATAAGGGGCAGCATGGAGTGGTATTTCATGCATGATCACAGGTCCAACACCTTCTGGATGGACCAACATGAAACTTTCTTTAAACTTTTTTTTTTGCAAAGTGTGAAAACTCAACGTGACATTAGATGTGAGACTTGCATTGACTTGAAATAACTCTAGAATTGAGCCGCAGTCCTATATACAGTAACACAAGGCTGCACTTACCTGCTGGGGTGATATCACAGTGCCATGCTCGATAGTAGGGGTATATAGAAAGGTCAGACTTGATGGTAGCGGTCGTTTCATCAAGCTTCCATCCTTGTCACCTGGAAGGAATAGAACACAGATTATATAGGGGATTTTAGGACAATGACTGTCATACCACAGTTTTAGAGTTTTATGCAAATCACAGACGGGTCGCACCTGACTTGCATTGAAGTCTATGGGAGTAAAACTCGATGCGTTGGTCATATTGCAAACTGCACCCCAACCAATCATTAGCAGTGCAATACGCCGACCTTCATTTTGCACGACCAGTGTCACGGTGTAGCCCCAGCCTTCTGGTGAGATATGTTACAACTTCAATAAAAATGCAATATTTATGCACTATTGGTGCAATCAGGCCTCCACATTTTCCCCCCTTCATTAAAAATGGTTTTTGTTTTTTTTTACTTACATTGTATGTATGCATGTTTGGCTAAAAATTATTTTTACAATTGGGTCTCATCAAAAAGTTTGCCTTCTATAGTCTCTGTGATGCACTGTCTATCCCTGGCTGCAGAATGAGTGAACTGTGGATCCATCAGTGAGCTCATTTTGACATCCAATGGCAGAGTTTCTCTTATATCTGACTTTTCAGGGCTCCTTTTAGCCGATTCAGCAAATCGATACAACATTTTTAATTAAATCAAATTGGTAAAAAAAAAATATTTTAAATCAAATACATGCTTTTAAGGAAAAAAAAAAAGGTGTCCCCACTGGTGGACAAACCCTTTAAGGTTGGGGCTACTTAGTGATTTCGGCCATTACTCAGATCGCGTGGTCAAAAAGCATCCCATACTGCTGCTCCATCGCAGCGGACGGCAGCTGAAAGTTGCAATAAACAAGTTGCAAAAAGTCTGAACCAATCGGATTATTTTGCACCTTGCTCGTCGCAGTACTGTGCTGGTTGCACCTTCATTAGGTTGCGATGTCGCAGCTGCATGGAGCGATTTTAGGCCGAGAGACCTGTTATGTGAACATTGCGCCTCTTAGAAATGTTGTAGGTTGTGGGTTTGGAATATTGAATATTTATTTATGGTTCTTTCCGTTGCGTTATGTAACCTGATGAAATTAGAAAACCTCCACATTAGAAAATTCTGTCGTACTTTTCCGGGACGGAATAATTGCTCCTTTATTTGTCAATCGTTTGCAGACTGTTAATGCGTCGTCTGAGCAAAGAAAAACACGGTCTAATGGGGAGAGATAATACCGTCCTGTGAAGAGTCAGACGTTCTGTACCTGGAGCCGGAGGAGTTTTGTGGTTACTTACAGCCATCCAGCTGCTCCTGTGCTAATCAATACGCGCCAAAAATGATTGCTCTCCATTATTTATTCATGAAACCTGACGAGATCGTTCCTATATGTCTTTCTTACTGGAAAATACGCCAAAGCGTGGCACGGCATTGTGAGAGCATATACAGCAAGCACCGGTTTAGGACACAATATGGCACTATTATTATTATTTATTATTATAGCGCCATTTATTCCATGGCGCTTTGCATTTGAAATGGGTAGACATAGCAAAAACACAATAATCTTGAACAAAAACACAATGGCAATTGGTACAGGAGAGGAGAGGACCCTGCCCGCGAGGGCTCACAGTCTACAAGGGATGGGTGAGGATACAGTAGGTGAGGGTAGAGCTGGTCGTGCAGCGGTGTGGTGGAGCGAGGACCCTGCCCGCGAGGGCTCACAGTCTACAAGGGATGGGTGAGGATACAGTAGGTGAGGGTAGAGCTGGTCGTGCAGCGGTGTGGTGGAGCGAGGACCCTGCCCGCGAGGGCTCACAGTCTACAAGGGATGGGTGAGGATACAGTAGGTGAGGGTACAGCTGGTCGTGCAGCGGTATGGTGGAGCGGTGGTTACTGCAGGTTGCAGGCTTGTCGGAAGAGGTGGTCTTCAGGTTTCTTTTGAAGGTTTCCACAATAGGTGACAGTCTGATGTGTTGGGGTAGATAGTTCCAGAGTAGGGGGATGCTCTGGAGAAATCTTGTATGCGATTGTGGGAAGAGGAGATAAGAGGGGAGTAGAGAAGGAGATCTTGTGAGGATCGGGGGTTGCGTGCAGGTAAGTACCGGGAGACTAGGTCGCAGATGTATGGAGGAGATAAGTTGTGAATGGCTTTGTATGTCATGGTTAGGGTTTTGAACTGGAGTCTCTGAGCAATGGGGAGCCAGTGAAGGGATTGACAGAGAGGAGAGGCCGGGGAATAGCGGGGGGACAGGTGGATTAGTCGGACAGCAGAGTTTAGAATAGATTGGAGGGGGGCGAGAGTGTTAGAGGGGAGGCCACAGAGCAGGAGGTTGCAGTAGTCGAGGCGGGAGATGATGAGGGCGTGCAGTAGTGTTTTCGCAGATTCGTGGTTGAGGAATGTGCGGATCCGGGAGATATTTTTGAGTTGGAGTCGGCAGGAAGTGGAAAGGGCTTGAATATGTGGTTTGAAGGAGAGTTCAGAGTCCAGGGTTACATTAAGTTTTAGAAATCTAGCAGAGAAGAAGGATGAAATAGCGGACAGACACTGTGGGATTTTGGTTAGTAAGGAGGTGATATTGGGTCCTAGGACTGAACCTTAGGGAACACTGACAGATAGGAGGTGAGATAAGGAGGTAGTGTGTGAGTGGGAGACGCTGAATGTCCGGTCTGTTAGGTATGAAGAGGTCCAAGATAGGGCCAAGTCTGTGATGCCGATAGATGAGAGAGTCTGTAGTAAGAGGGAATGGTCCACTGTGTCGAAGGCAGAGTAGTGTCGCTTAGATTTGGCGGTTAGTAGGTCATTGGTAACTTTAGTCAGGGCAGTTTCAGTGGAGTGATGCGGTCGGAAGCCAGATTGTAGGCAGTCAGAGAGAGAGCAGGAGGAGAGGTGGGAGGACAGTTCAGAATGGACGTGTTGTTCCAGTAGTTTTGAGGCATAGGGGAGAAGTGATATGGGGCGATAGCTAGTCAGAGAGGATGGGTCAAGGGAGGGCTTTTTGAGGATGGATGTGATCGAGGCATGTTTGAAGCATGAGGGGAAGACACCAGTTGTTAGTGACAGGTTGAAAAGGTGGGTTAGGTTTGGGATGAAGACTGTGGTAAGGTTGGGGATGAGGTGGGACGTAATGGTGGAGAAGCTGGTATTTGAGAAGGAGGATTGAGTAGATATGAGGAGGGGCTGTGGGGACTTTAGGTAAAAGCTTTGTCTGATGGTGTCATTCTTCTGCTTGAAGTATGAGGCAAAGTTTTCAGCTAAGATGAGAGGTGAGGGAGAAGGCGCTGAGGGGCGGAGGAGAAAATTGAAGGTGTTGAATAGCTGTTTAGGGTTGTGAGACAGGGAGGATACACTGTTACCATTGCATTGTATGGCACTAATAGGTGGGCACTGGATGGTGCTATCATGAGATTATTATTACTGCTCTATGATGTGAGTACTTTTTTTATTGGCACGGTTTGGTGCTATTATGCACACACTGAATATAATAAGTGAACACGACATGGTGCTATTATTTACATGTAACAGATCACTATTATTTCGGCTGAATGATCGCAATATATTGTCTCCCTCCACACCGTTACTGTGTGGCACACTGTAGCGTTGGCGTCTCTGCCTCCTGCCGGGCAGAGACGCCGATCCCCTCGCCTCCGCAGTCTTGATCTGCATCCTCCGGCCTCCCTGCTGCATCTGCCTGGGGTGCGCGCACTACACACAGTTCCCCGGGCACTGTACTTAGGGCGCCTGTCCTAAAGAGTACCCGGCCTATGGCCGGAGGACTGCCCTTATATAAGGCACCTTCTCCAAAATGGAGGTGCCTGTGCAAGGTTGCTGTTTGTGTGCTAATGTAGCGCCCCGAGGGCTCGGCCGCTACAGGGGTATTGCACCTCAGACCAGAGGTGTGATATTCCACTCCCGGGTAAAGATGGAGTATGGACCAGGGCTCAGTTAGCTGCATACAGCACACTCACCCCATTTCCGAGGGACAGCTCAACGGTACTCCCATTAGACTGAAATGCAGGTACGACAGACCATGTCCCTGGCTGGAGTAGGGAGGGGGGAGGAATACCCGGTGATGTAGGAGCAGAAGGGGACGGTTCCTGAGCGTAGGTAGGAGCTCATTGGTTGCTGGTCACCTGGGCTCATGGCTAGAGGGAGGTATAAAAGGTGGGCACCATCTTAGGACAGGGAGTCTGTTCAGTGAGAGGAGAAGACAGGGAGTAGAGGCTCTGTAGGAGCTCTACTCCAGAGTGGGCCTAGGGAGAGGCCGAGGAAGAGAGAGGAGGTGAAGGGGAGCTGTGGTTCCTTCTCAGCCCAGCTCCACGAGAAAGGAGAAGAAGAAGGAACAGGAAAGAAGAAGAAGAGAGAGAGAGAAACAGAAGGGCTCAGGAACAAGAAGGTGGAAGGGACCCTAAGAACCCAGGAGAATACAGGGTGAAGGGTCAGGCAGATTAAGGGTACCGGATCCCAAGTTGGTGGAGGAGAAACAACCCTCAGCCAAAGACCGGAGGCTGTGACCATTTATTGGTGCAGCACCTCATCAAACCTGCTAGGAAGGCACCATAAAGGACAGCGGGGAACGGGATCCACGTTTACCCGCACAAGTTCGCGGCAGCTGGACAAAAGTGGGTCACTGGTGAGGCAGGCCAGAGGAAGGATTGAAGGGGGTCCTGAGCCATACTTCTGAGCTGCCTGGGAGTTGACCGAGCCCCACACCTGGTGGACGCAGCACGGCTCGGGCGGTCACTGCTGACAGAAGTGACCCGGAACAAATGAACTGTGAGTAAAGTCCCTGGACTGTAACTTGTTGTCTGTGTGCTCCTTTGCGCCTCCAGCACTAGTGGTACTGGGACTCTCACCACCATCACTCCCACCATCCACTACACTGCCCTGGGGCCGCACTCTTCCCGTGGGGAGTCACACCATCCCAGCTGCATACATCATCAGCCCCAGCGGTCTGCCTTGCAGCGGCGGTTCCTAATAACCGCAATCCACGGGTGGTGTAGTCGGACATCACTTAAAACTTATAAAGGGACTACCACTGGTCTGACCACCCTGAGCCACGGACCGGGTCGCCACTACTACCCCCATTGTTCCCCTATTGCCCGGATCCGAGTGCCCCACGGCCCAGGGGGCGAGTCACTAACACTCGTTCCAGCCCTCAGGTTCCAGTGCCCGCCTGCCTGTCCATCAGCCGTGCCCGCCGGCCTGTCCATCAGCCGTGCCCGCCGGCCTGTTTCTCAGCCGTGCCCGCCGGCCTGTCTCTCAGCCGTGCCCGCCGGCCTGTCTCTCAGTCGTGCCCGCCGGCCTATCAGCCATGCCCGCCGGCCTATCAGCCGTGCCCGCCTGCCTATCAGCCGTGCCCGCCTGCCTATCAGCCGTGCCCACCTGTCTGTCTCTCAGCCGTGCCCGCCCGCCTATCAGCCGTGCCCGCCCGCCTATCTATCAGCCGTGCCCACCTGCCTATCAGCCGTGCCCACCTGCCTATCAGCCGTGCCCACCTGCCTATCAGCCGTGCCCACCCGCCTATCAGCCGTGCCCACCCACCTATCAGCCATGCCCACCTGCCTATCAGCCGTGCCCACCTGCCTGTCTATCAGCCGTGCCCACCTGCCTGTCTATCAGCCGTGCCCACCTGCCTGTCTATGAGCCGTGCCCACCTGCCTAGCAGTTGTGCCCACCTGCCTAGCAGTTGTGCCCACCTGCCTATCAGCCATGCCCACCTTCCTGTCTATCAGCTTCTATCAGCCGTGCCCGCCTGCCTATCAGCCATGCCCATCTGCCGTCTATCAGCCATGCCCGCCAACCTGTCTCTCAGCTGTGCCCGCCTGCCTATCAGCCGTGCCCATCTGCCTGTCTATCAGTCGTGCCCGCCCGCCTGCCTACCCGCATCACCTGCCTGTCTACCAGCCGTGCTCATCAGCTGTGCCTGTCGGCTTCGGCCATCAGTCCCGTGGGAGTCACCTGCTCTCACACAAAGGTCGGTCCCAGAGTGGCACCTGGTTCACCTGCCCGGTCCCTCCTTGGTTCACGGAGTTGACTAAGCCGCCGTGTGACCTGGGTCGGTCCGAGTAGGCACTTAGTTACGCCCCTCTGGTCCCTCCTTGTATCTCAGCACAGAGGTTCCACCCATGGATCCGTAACACACACTATTACCTGGGCACTGTTAAGCACTATTAGGTGGGCACTGTACCGTCCAATCAAATTATTTAGGTAGTATACCGCACTATGGTATGGGCACCATTGAGTAGTGGTATTATTTGACTATAGCAGATCACTGTTTTTGGAGGGGGCTAAAAAATAGCAATATATATTGAAAAACTTTCTTCCTATTTACTGTGTGGCACTATCACACTATTATCTATGCACTGGATGGCGCTATTAGGTAGAAATTTGTATGGTGCTAATAATAAAGAGTCACATAAGACTATTATTTAGAGACCAGGCGGTACTATGATGTGGGGACCATAGAGCACTTTTTTATAGGCACAGTATGGCACTGCATAGAATATCTTGTGAACTCTATGGGGTGGTATTATTTATGCACAACAGGTCATGATAAGTTTGACTTAACTATAACAAAATATATTAATAAGGACCACCCCACCCTCACATCTTTTACTGTATGTCACTGTACTGTGCTATTACGCAATTTTAGGTACTGTGATGTAGGCACCATAGAGCACATTGTATTTATACATTCCATACAATATTATGTGAACACTATACAGCGGTATTATTTATGACCAGTACGTCACTATTACATATTGGACTCATTTTGCCCTTGGACGTTCCAGTCCTGCTTCTGATATATGTCGATTATATGGAAGGTAATGAAGCGTTTATGTGATATAATAATCCCCCGGACGTCATTCACCCATCTTCTGACTTTGTGTTTTTCAGGTACGAGCTTATATTAACAGAGTGGATGGTGATAAAGGAGACGATAAAATGGACCTTTTGGCTTTGAGATTTTTGTCGGTGAATTCGATTATTGACCCGTGGATTTTCACCATCCTGCGCCCCTCTGTTCTGCGGCTGATGCGCTCAGTGCTATGTTGTCGGACCTCTTTTAACATAGGGAGCATCAGAGGCTCGCCGTCCCTCAGCACGCGACTGTCCACCAACACTAAGCTGAACTTTGCCGACACCACCTATGGGATTTCCCAAAAGAAGAATTTATCGGATGGTGACAAAATTGCATGGGGAGAAAAAACGGACACCTAGGGATTGTGACGGTGTAATAAACCGCAATGGCCGGTTCTACGCCCCGCGCATGAACATGACAGGCGGAGTTACAGAGGAACGCCAAGTATCAGTGGTCACATTACAGGATCCATCATGGAGGCCGGGGACCGTGACTTGCTGCTTTGAGGAAGGAGTCACTGATTTGACCACAGTTATGTCCCATGGGGTGTCTGTTGTAAAGATCAACCTGTGGTCCTCATTGTAGTCAAACAGGAAAGCAAGAAGAACCAAAGTGGCTTCACCTTCCTGCATGTATTACCAACGTGGCCGCTGGACCTGGGTGCTGCAAAACCAATTTGCAAAGAAAATACATTTTTGCATAATTTTGGAGGCATTCATAGCTAAGGGTGGTATCACATGTCTGGGAAACACGGACCCTGCTCGGAGCACAATACACGACCCTAGAGACGGGACTCCGGACTGCCTCATATATGCCCATCCAGGGTCCCCTTCTATAATGTCCACATGTCCTAATGGTGCACGGGGTTGTTTTGATGAGAAAACCCCTTCAAAAAGAAAAAAAAATCTGTCAGGAGTTTTCACAATACAAACATAAATAATAATTACCGTAAATCAATCTTTTAGACCTGACGAGGCTGGTGGACTTACTTTGAAAATACAATGTCACCATGACCGTATCATCTATATTGAAACTTTCGCACCTGACATTTTAATGAGCCCAGCTCTAGAACAGACAGCCATTCTGACATGGATTTTTTTTTTTATTTTTTTTTTTATTTTTTTTTTTTTATGAGTAAGTACACCAGCGTCATCTGGTCTAAGATTGTACTGTGAAATCTGACATATCTGCTGTACATAACTTCTTAATCTCTTATCTTTTCCAAGGAACCACAGGGCATTGTCATCAGATTTCAGTTTGGCGTGGTGCCACCGCTATGATGTATTCTACCCAATGATCCTCCCTTACGTCATTTTTTATTTCTTAGAACCTAAGCACTTATAAAAAATGTCCCATATACCCATAATGTCCTTATATTTTGCACTTTATAAAACTAAGGACGGATTACAGTGTCCAGGAAGCACTTATAATTATTAATATAGATTTATAAAGCGTGATCTATTATCATGCCAACTACTCCACTAGAATTCCGGATTTTCGAACGGAAAATTAAATGTAAAATTTTAGTTTACAAGTGGCCAGTTTTTGCTCTCAATTCATTCCCGCTGTTCCCCTGAGTATCTTGTTTTTGATTTGTTTTAAATCCGCCATACGGTTCCAGAGATATGGGCCTTTTTATTTACTGCTACTTTTTTTTATGGTCTTTCTAAAGGGGTGTGGCCCACAGAGTATTTATGCAAAGCAGCATAAAGGCACACCCCCAGGGAATCCTGTGTGCCACACCCCCTTTATAAAGACCATAAAAAGTAGCATGAAATATAAAAGCCCATATCTCTGAAACCGAATGGTGGATTTATAAAAAAACAAAAACCAGAATACTCAGGGGATCAGTAGGAATAAAAATAAGAGAAAAACTCGCTACTTTTAAACTGGCGACTGGTCCCCTTTAAAAGGCGAGACCGGATTTATGGAGGCTTTTAAAGCTCTGCAATTATTTTTTTTGCACAGTGTTTTCCAATAGCTTTCTACTATATAATTAGAAATTAATTACAAATGACCTTCGTATTGTTAATAACCCAGACACAAGCAATGTGCGATTAATTTCTAATGCTAGAGCGGAAAGTCACTGCGACGCTCATAAAAAGTCTGCTTGGTGTATGTGAAGCCACTTTTGTGGAAAAAAAAAAAAAAGTAAAAAAACAGGAATTAAAATTTAAATTTGTGAATTTATGACAAATAAGGAAAAAGGAATAACAATTGTTCTTATAATAGAAAGAAACTTTTCTGAAAGCACTTATTTTGTATTTTTCCATGTTTTGTTGACTGTATATGTATACAAAGCCGTTATTTAATTTAATGCGTCTATGTGTCGATTGTACCTTTTCTAATAAAACAATGTGAACGTTTACTTAAAGACGTCACATCACAGGCAGATGTCCAGCTGTGGCCACAAGACTATCCAAGAAGCTTTTCTGCCGTGTTTTGCCATGTTCTAATAGGACACAAGATCAGAGACTCCGGCTTAGCTGCATTGTCCAATGGAGTCTGCGGTGGTCTGATATCCATTTTATGTTTCATCAGACGGTTAGGATTCTGATCCGTGTTTTCACAACGCTTTAGGGTATGATTACAAGGAGATTTGTGACATGTTCATAATTGATGAGTTCTTTTTAAAGGGAATCTGTCATCCCCTGGCACTTATCTGACCTCTAATATGGACATACAGATGATGGAAATGTAAATCTATACCTTCCTGTATGCCTCATATTAGAGGTCTGGTTGCTTTATTCAATCCGTTTTCTGATGCTTGCCGGCCGGGGAACGGGAAGAAATCTCCGCCTATTTTGTGAATTACAATGTTCTCCCCCTCCCCTGCACGTCACAGGGCCCTATGATGTGCAGTCTCATCTTTCAAGTCCCACGCATGCGCACATCACCTTTAACACAAGGTGCACTCTCTGCTCTCGGCTATGTTGTTTTCAGCAGTGATCTTGTGCTCAGGCGCCGGGGAGTTATTGTGACTCCTCGGCGCCTGCACACAAGCTCATTGCTGGAAACAATATAGCCGGGAGAAAAAAAGTGCAGCTTGCTATGGTGATGTACGCATGCCTGGGACTTGAAAGATGAGACTGCACGTCACAGGGCCACCAGAGCGAGCAAGACAGCCACCAGATCGAGCGAGCAAGACAGCCACCAGATCGAGAGCGAGCAACACAGCCACCAGATCGAGAGCGAGCAACACAGCCACCAGATCGAGAGCGAGCAACACAGCCACCAGATCGAGAGCGAGCAACACAGCCACCAGAGCGAGCGAGCGAGCAACACAGCCACCAGAGCGAGCGAGCGAGCAACACAGCCACCAGAGCGAGCGAGCAAGACAGCCACCAGAGCGAGCGAGCAAGATAGCCACCAGAGCTATTGTGATCAGGGATATAAGAATTCCTATTCACTGTTGACCTCCACAGTAAACGAGTGTAATAATCAAGGTCACAAAAGGTGTGATAGTGACCGGACCCGAAGGGTAAGGAGTTCTGCCCATATTCCCGGGCAGCCACTGCTTTTAATTCTATATGTGTTTTGAAGACCTAGCTAGAGTAAAAAAATTATAGTGGAACTCCTCTCTGGAAAGTCACAGTTTGCTTAAGAGCTGCGCCCTACCAGAGGTTAGAAATGTACGGAGAACGTCAAGTGGCACAATGACATTACATGATGAGAGGGAGGGAGAAGAGAGAGGATCTGGTCGCTCCTTACAGGAGCACCATAACAACCAAATTCGGAGCATGGGATTCAAGATGAGACCAAAGTAGAATTTTGGGGCTAAATGCAAAACGCTATGTGTGGTGAACAACTAACCCTGCACATTACCTTGAAAACACCATCCCCACCGCCTAACATGGTGGTGGCAGCATCATGGGGATGCTTTTCTTCAGCAGGGACAGGGAAGCTGATCAGAGTTGCTGGAAAGATGGATGGAGCTTAATACAGGGTAATCCTGGAGGAAACTCTGTTAGAGGCTGCAAAAGACTTGAGGCTGGGGTGTAGGTTCACCTTCCAGTAGTACACCGACCCTACACATCCTGCCAGAACTTCAATGAAATGGTTTAGATCAAATCAAATTCATGTGTTTGAATATCTCATTCAAAGTCCAGACCTAAAACCCATTGAGAATCTGGCAAGACTTGAAAATTGTTGCTCACAGACGCCTCCATCCAATCTCACTGAGCGAGAGCTATTTTGCATAGAAGAATAGGCAAACATTTCATCCTCTAGATGAGCAAAGCTGGTAGAGACCGACCCCAAAAGACTTGCAGCAGTAATTGAAACGAAAGGTGGTCCTACAAAGTATTGATTCAGGGGAGCTGAATACAAATCACATCAGAAGTTTCAAATTTGAAAATATTTAGAAAGTCATGTATCATTCCCTTTACACTTTACAAATACCCGCTACTTTGTGTTGGTTTATTATATGAAATCCCAATAAACTACATTTTAGTTTGTGGGGGTAACGTGAAAAAATGTGGATAAGTTCACGGGGTATGAATACTTTTTCAAGGCACTTTACAGCGGTCTATAAACCATATAATGGCCCTCACAGCTGCCCACAAGCATGGTGGCCCCTACAGCTCCCTATACACCGTATGATGCCTTCACAACTCTATATAAACAGTATAATGTCCTCACAGCTCCCTAATGCACAATATGCAGACCCCCAAATCTTCCGATACATAGTATGCTACACACAGTATGATGGCCCCCACAGCTCCCTATGTACAGTAAAATTTTTCCACAGTTCTCTATATAAAGTATGATGCCCCCACAGTTCCGTGTGTACAGTGTGATGGCAGTTCCCTATGTACAGCTTGATGCCCCCACAGCTTCATATATGCGGTATGATAGTCCCAACAGCCCTCCTATACACAGTATGATTGCCTCTACAGCTCCCTATATTCAGTATTATGGCCCCTACAGCTCTCTGTACACAGTATGATGTCCCACATTTACCCATATACGACTGATTCCCCAACAGCTCCATATATACAACATGTATATACAGCCCCAACAGTTTCCTTTACTCAGTATTATGGCCCCCACAGCTGCCTATGTAAAATATGATGGCCTTCACAGCCCACCACACAGTATGATGACCCCCATAGCTCCCTACATACAGTATGATGACCACACAGCACAATATATACCCCTTTGTATACCAGACCAATGCCCTTACCCCATAACCTCCCTCTCCAACATCACTGAAGGAGACCTTACTCGCCTCCTCTCCAAATCACACCTCACCACTTGTGCACTTGACCCCATCTCATCTCCTCCCCAACCTCATCCCCACACTTATCCCACCCTAACCCCTCTCTTCAACCTATCACTAACCTCTAGTACCTTCCCTTCTGCTTTCAAACATGCCATAATCACACCCATCCTCAAAAAGCCATCCCTCGACCCGACTGCTATATCAAACTACCGCCTAATATCGCTGCTCCCATTTGCTTCCAAACTCCTTGAGCAACACGTTCACGCTGAACTTTCCTCCCACCTCTCATCTAATTTGCACTTTGACAACCTACAATCTGGTTTCCGCCCCCATCATTCCACTGAAACTGCCCTGACCAAAATTACTAATGACTTATTTACAGCCAAAGCTAACAGACAATTCTCTGTCCTCCTTCTAGACCTGTCCTCTGCCTTTGACACAGTTGACCACTGCCTCCTACTACATATCCTCTTTCCTTTAGCGTCAAAGACCTTGCCCTATTTTGGATCTCCTCATACCTTTCTAACTGCACATTTAGCTTCTCCCACTCCCACACTACCTCATCATCCCGCCACCTCTCTGTTGGAGTCCCTTAAGGCTCTGTCCTAGGACCCCTACTCTTCTCCATCTATACTCTTGGCCTGGAACAACTCAAAGTCCCATGGCTTCCAGTATCATCTGTATGCTGATGACACCCAGATCTACCTCTCTGGCCCAGACGTCACCTCTCTACTGTCCAGAATCCCAGCATGTCTAGCAGCCATATCCTCCTCCTTCTCTTCTCGCTTCCTCAAGCTCAATGTGGACAAAACTGAACTCATCATCGTTCCTCCATCTCACATATCTTTCCCACCTGACCTTTCTATCACAATAAATGACATCACATTTTCCCCTGTACCGACATTCCACTGCCTCGGAGTAGCCTTTGACTCTGCCTTGTCCTTCAAACCCCATATCCAAGCTCTCACCACTTCCTGCCGCCTCCAGCTCATAAATATTTCCAGGATCCATCCTTTCTTCAACCCTCAATCTACTAAACTGCTTGTGCATGCCCTCATCATCTCCCGCCTCGACTACTGCAACATCCTCCTCTGTGGCCTATCTGCTAACACTCTCGCACCCCTCCAGTCCATCCTCAGCTCTGCTGCCCGACTAATTCATCGCTATCCTCGCTACTCCTCCACTTCTCTCCTCTGCAAATCCAGTTCAAACTACTAACACTGACCTACGAAGCCATCCATAACCTGTCTCCTCCTTATATCTCTGAACTAATCTCCCGATATTTTCCCTCACGCAATTGTGGCGCCCCTGAGGGTTCGGTCACCACAGAGGTGTTGCATCTCAGCCAGAGATGTAGCATCTCACTCTCAGGTAAGGAAGGAGTACAGCTCAGGACCCTAACACCTGCATCCAACACGTCCACTTCAGCAGGGCAGGGCGAGATTGCTCCTAAGGGAGAGCACAGTCCCTGGTCCCTGGCTTGAGTGGAGGGGAACCTAGAGAGGGGGAACCATGTAGTGGGTGTGGGTGGAGGAAGTAGCTTAGGGGAGCACATGAGAAGGAAGGTATAAAAGGAGGAGCCATCTTAGATCAGGGTGTTCAGTCAGAGGAGGGAAGTGGGCCGAGCAGAGGCTCTGCAGGAGCTCTGCTCCAGAGGCGGGCCTAGCCAGTGAGGCCCAAGGCTGAGGAGAAGGAGAGAAGAGAGGAGATGGAGCAGGAGAAAGGCTCCAGGATTCAAGAAAGGACCCCAGGGGTACGGGCTGTGCAGAAGGCCACCCGTACGCCCGCATCTGCCAGGCGGTGGAGGGGTCAGGCCACAAAAAGGGAACCGGTCCCTCAACTAGCGGAGGACTTTATGCCCAACTAGAAACCGGAGGCTGCAGTACTTTATGCCCTGTAGCCACAAGTCCACGCCAGTCTCACCGAGAAAGTAGCCACATAGGACCCAGGGGACGGAACAGACGTCGCCCGCCAAGGCCCGCGGGTACTGGATTGGAGATACTAGGTGTGAGGTGCAGGAAGAAGGCCAGAGAGCGAGGACACACAGAAGGGGGTCCTGCTAAGTACTCCGGAGTTATCTGGGGGTAGACTGAACCCCTCCCTGAGTGAACACAGGACGACGAGGGCAGTTACATGGATCCCTGTAATCTGGACTGCAACAACCGTGAGTAAAGACCCTGGGACTGCACTACCTTGTCTCTGTATTTCTTGCTGCGCAATCAACCCCTGCACTACAACGCCCAGCACAACCTGCAACATCTACACTGCCCCGGAGCTAGCTCTTCCTGTGGAGAGCCACACCATCCCTGCTGCAGTAACATCAGCTCTAGAGGACTGCTCCCAGCGGCGGCTCCACATAGCCGCATACCACAGGTGGCGTCATGAACTCTATAAAAACACTATAAATCCCCTATCCATAACCCCTTTTATTGACCGCCCTTGGTCACGGACAGGGTCACCGCCACTGTGACATTCCCCAGCATCCACCGGCCCGGCACCGGGTACCCCACGGCCCAGGGGGCGCGTCACAATCTTCAGTCCTCCCAAGATCTCCTTCTCTCCTCCACACTTATTCGTTCCTCACACAATCGCCTCCAAGACTTCTCCCAAATATTCCCCATCCTCTGGAATTCTGTGCCCCAACACATCCAATTATCTGCCTCATTCGGATCCTTCAGACGGAAATGAAAACCCAACTCTTCAAGCAAGCTTACAGCCTGCAATGACCACACTGCCGCCTCACCACTACTGGAGCTGCCACCTCACCACAGCCTGCAATGATTACACTGCCACCTCACCACCACCAGAGCTGCCACCTAACCACAGCCTGCAATGACCCCGCTGCCACCTCACCACCAGAGCTGCCACCTGACCACAGTCTGCAATGACCCCGCTGCCACCTCACCACCAGAGCTGCCACCTCACCACTGCCTGCAATGATTACACTGCCACCTCACCACCACCAGAGCTGCCACCTCACCACAGCCTGCAATGACCCCGCTGCCACCTCACCACTGCCTGCAATGACCCCGTTGTCTCCTCACCACCACTGGAGCTGCCACCTCACCACCGCCTGCAATGATTACACTGCAGCCTCACCACCACCAGAGCTGCCACCTCACCACTGCCTGCAATGACCCCGTTGTCTCCTCACCACCACTGGAGCTGCCACCTCACCACCGCCTGCAATGACCCTGCTGCCTCCTCACCACCACCGGAGCTGCCGCAACTCCTAAACCTACTGTCTCCTTTCCCATCATCCTGTGGATGTGGTCCTCTTCCCTCTATCAGTCTATTACTATTAGTTTGTTTACTGTAAGTGATATCTGTATTTTGTTTGTAACCCCTTCTCATGTACAGCGCCATGGAATCAATGGCGCTATATAAAGAAATAATAATGATCATTAGTGTATGGAGGCAGAAAGGAGACATTACCTTTGTATGGGACACAAAGGGGGCATTATTACTATTTGATGGGAGTTCAAAGGGCAAATTATTGTATGGGGGAAGAAGGACATTGCAATGGGGGCATAGCTTATACATGGGAGCACAAAGGAGCACTAAAACCGTGTGGAGGTAGAAGGGGTGTGCTGTTAGGTGTGGGGTGCACGAAATGCGGTATGCCAATGGGGGGGGGGGGATTATTACAGTGCAGGGCAATATGGGGGATGTTCATAGCAAAAAAGTGATGAGCCAAGAATTTCCGCGTTAGAGAGACAAGGGGGACAATACAAGTGGGGCAATACAAGCGCAATAGGGTTTTAACAGGTAAACCAGTGAGGTATTAAAGGATGCAGTAATGCTAGCCTTATGAGGTTGTGTAAATCACAACAAAGATTTGTGCTTTGGAAGCTACTAGTGCCAGCTGCTGTGACACCAACAGGTTGGAAAATCCAATGTAGTAATCAAATGGAGGGAAAAAAAAGTTGGTAAAAACGGCGCTTCTGGTTCTTTTTTCACAATAAAAATTCCATGTGCGGTTTCAGATCATCTATAGAGTTTTAATCTCAACTTCTTCATCAGAAGAATCCCAATAGTTCAAATTATTGTATTCTCCTGATGAAGAAGTGTGATAACTTCAAAACACGTGGAGTTAAAACCGCATAGTTGATCTGAAACCGCACATGGAATTTTTATTGTGAATAGAGAACCAGAAGCGCTGTTTTTACCAACTTTTTTCCTGCATTTGAAGAATCTGTTACAGTGTGTTACATTGTGTACAGACAAGATGTTGATGTAAGAAGTTGCAATGGTGGTCTGGGCTGGATGGAGAAGAACATGGGCAATGAAGGACTAAAATCAGAGAGAACGTCACCAATGAGTCACTGGATTTATCTGAACATAGTACACATATATGATATACAGAATTCCTGAGTGTTGTGTGTTATCTATATTTATATATTTTTTTCTTTATGGAGAGGAAACATACAGTGGGGGAAATAAGTATTTGATCCTTTGCTGTTTTTGTAAGTTTGCCCACTGACAAAGACATGAACAGTCTATAATTTTAAGGGTAGGTTAATTTTAACATTGAAAGATAGAATATCCAAAAAAAAAAAATCAAGAAAATCACATTCTATAAATTAGATAATTTTTTATGCATTTTGCAGTGAGAAATAAGTATTTGACCCCCTACAAACCATTATGAGTTCCGGCTCCTACAGACCAGTTAGACGCTCCTAATCAACTCCGTTACCTGCATTAAAGACAGCTGTCTTACATAGTCACCTGTATAAAAGACTCCTGTCCACAGACTCAATTAATCAGTCAGACTCTAACCTCTACAACATGGGCAAGACCAAAGAGCTTTCTAAGGATGTCAGGGACAAGATCACAGACCTGCACAAAACTGGAATGGGCCACAAAACCATAAGTAAGACACTGGGTGAGAAGGAGACAACTGTTGGTGCAATAGTAAGAAAATGGAAGAAATACAAAATAACTGTCAATCGATCTGGGGCACCATGCAAAATCTCACCTCGTGGGGTATCCTTGATCATGAGGAAGGTGAGAGATCAGCCTAAAACTACACGGGGGAACTTGTTAATGATCTCAAGGCAGCTGGGACCACAGTCACCAAGAAAACCGTTGGTAACACATTACGCCTTAAAGGTTTAAAATCCTGCAGTGCCCGCAAGATCCCCCTGCTCAAGAAGGCACATGTGCAGGCCCCTCTGAAGTTTGCCAGTGAACACCTGGATGATTCTGTGAGTTATTGGGAGAAGGTGCTGTGGTCAGATGAGACAAAAATTGAGCTCTTTGGCATTAACTCAACTTGCTGTGTTTGGAGGAAGAAGAAGGATGCGTACAACCCTAACAACATCGTCCCAACTGTGTAGCATGGTGGGGAAAACATTATACTTTGGGGATGCTTTTCTGCAAAAGGGGACATGACGACTGCACCGTACTGAAAGGAAGGTGGATGGGGTCATGTATCGTGAGATTTTGGCCAACAACCTCCTTCTCTCAGTAAGAGCATTGAAGATGGGTCGTGGCTGGGTCTTCCAGGAAGACAATGACCCAAAACATACAGCCAAGGCAACAAAGGAGTGGCTCAAAAAGAAGCACAGTGAGGTCAAGGAATGGCCTAGCCAGTCTCCAGACCTTAATCCCATAGAAGACTTATGGAGAGAGTTGAAGCTCCGAGTTGCCAAGCGACAGCCTCAAAATCGTAATGATTTAGCGATGATCCGCAAAGAGGAGTGGACCAAAATTCCTCCTGACATGTGCGCAACCCTCATCATCAACTACAAAAAACCTCTGACTGCTGTGCTTGTGACGCGCCCCCTGGGCCAGTGCTGTAGTGCGGCGCACGTGTGCGCGGGGGAATACCCGGAGCCGGATCCGATGGGGGTAGTAGTCTCCGAGTGGCGGGGACCCGGTCCGTGCCCAGGGTGGTCAAACTAAGTGTGTGGCAGTTTTGTAGATGTTGTTTAAGTGTCGACTACACCACCCGTTGATTTGCGGTCGCAAGGCCGCCGCTGCAGAACAGTCCGCTGAGGCCGGTGGTATGTGTGCAGCAATGGTGGTATAACCCCCAACGGGAGAGGTATGGCCTCAGGGCAGCTGGTGCGGGTGAAGGGAGTGATAGAAAGGGCGTCCCGGTACCTTTAGTGCTGGTAGTGCGATGGAACACAGAGACTGATTGCAGTTTTCAATGCTTTACTCACAGATGTTATCAGTGTCAGTCCTGCAGGTGATGACGACCCGAGCCGTGCTGCGTCCACCAGGTACGGGGCTCGACCAACCCCCAGGCAGTTCCAGAGTGTGACCTTGAACTCCTTTCTCCGTTCCTTTCTCTGGCCGTTCCCACTAGGGACCCACCCATGTCCAGCTTCCTCGGGCCTTCTGGTGGCGAAACCTATCTCCGGTTTCCCTGACCCTATGTGGCGTGCCTTCGTGGTGAGTGTAGTGAGTGGTCGCGCCAAGACGTGGCCACGACCTCCGGTTCCTGGCTGAGGATAAGTGGCCTCCACCAGTTTGGGATCCCGTACCCTGATCTGCCAACCCTTCACCCGCTGACTTCTAGCGTGTTCGGGTTCCCTCTTCCTTCATGTCTCTGGGCCTTTCTCCAGGTTCCATTCCTTCCTTGTTCCTTGTTCCTTTCCTCTTGTCTTTCTCTCTCTTGCTCCCTTCAGGAGCAGCACCCAGACAGGGCTGCTGCTCCCTGTCACTACTCTTCTCCTCTTCTTCTGTCTGACTGAACTCCTAAGATGGTGCCCACCTTTTATACTCCCTCTGACACCCGAGCCCAGGTGACTAGCCACCAATGGGCTCCTTCCTATGCCCAGAGTCCCTCCCCTCTCTGCTCCTGCACCACTGGGATATTCCTCCCCCCCTCCAACTCCAGCCAGGGACAGACGCTGTCGTACCTGCACATCTATCTGGTGGGAGTACTGTTGATCTGTCCCCCGGAAATGGGATGTATGTGGTGCATGCAGCTAACTGAGTTCTAGTCCACACTCCATCCTTACCCGGGAGTGGAATACCACACCTCTGGTTCGAGGTGCAATACCCCTGTAGCAGCCGAGCCCTCGGGGTGCTACATTCCCCCCTGGTAAACCACAGCACGTCCTCGGGCTGAAATAAAGTAAAAACAATTTTTAAAGTGTACGTACACATAAAACACATCAACTTTCATCCATCCCTTTATGGGAGGTTTTCTCAACAGCTGGCTAATGCCACCGGAACTCTTTTACAAAAACACTATGTAAAACTTTGGCATCATATCAAATTTCACATTAAGGCATTCTCAAATAAAACATTCTTGAATTCTCGGGTTCTTGGGATCTTGGGATCTGGCCGCTCTCAGTCTTCGGCCAGGTAGAGGGAAGGGATGACCGCTCTCAGTCCTCGGTCAGGTTAGGGATTAGGGCAAAAATAGGCAACAGTTCTCTTTCTGTCCCAACGGGGACCACACTCTTAGTGGAAACAGTCCCACAACAGTCCTTATACCCGGTCGGGTAACTATTTACATCTCCTCTTTTACCGTTTACGATTAACGGTGTGCTCCACACGCTCCTTTCTCTTCCTCAGGTTCAGACCCGTCCGGGCCCTCTTTCTCCTCCTCCTCCTGGTACGATTGCTCCTCTTCTTCCTTGACCCGGTGGACATGAAGGGCGTACCACCCCTTCACTCCCTTATGCCTGGTATAGGTGACGGTATCTCCAGGCACCAGGTCCCGTCCACTGTGCCCCTCCGGTAGGTGGGACTCTACGTCGCTCCTATTTACAAACACCTGGCTTATGGTCTTCGGGTCTTAGATGATGCCCCAGCCACATGCCATGTGAAACTTAACAACAGTCCCGGTGACTCGGGGACCGTGAGCTGTACGGGGGGGGTCCTGGCGGGTCCTTGTCTTCTGCTCCACGTTTTTAATGTGGAGCCACTCCTCCTTCACTTTCCTCTCTCTCCGCTCCCGCTCAAACGTTGCCAGTTGTTGGCGGCAGGTCTCATAGCGCCGGGCGGCGCCCGCCCGGGTCTCCTGAGTGAACCCCATCAGGTCTTCTCCAGTGGGGTCCCCCTCGAATTGGGCGTCCTCCAGCGGGGTGAAGAGAGGTCCACGGGCTCCGGAGCTGGGATTAGCGGTTCATCTGGGGCCCTTGCTCCTACGGGATGACTCTTCCTGGAGCGGGGGTTGGTGTACTCAGGCGGCCAGACGAATGGTGTCCCATCCGGGCAGGTGTGCTGCTCATACAGGTCTTTCCCCAATGATGGCACGACTGGGGGCCCCGGCTGGGGTGCAGCGCCCGCGGGCACTCGGCCTTTTAACCAGGCCGGTGACTTTCTGATCGTGCCCGGTGTTGGGGAGCACGGTTCAGGGCGAGGCTCCGCTGCAGAGCTTGCTGCTGGAGGGCTGACTACTGGTGGTGGAGGTACGGTGGGCGGTGCGGCACCCAGAGCTTCGGGTCCCGCGGCGGGAGGTAGGGGCAGGTCCGCGGCCTCAGGGCCCGGAGTAACGGCGTTCCCCTTACTTGTCGTTGCGGCCTCCCCCGCGGCGGCGTCCCCGGCCTCCGGTCCGCTTCTGCTGCCTCTCGGGATCGACGCGGTGCTGGATGGTGGCTGCACCTCCGGTTGGCAGGTCAGCGTGCGCCGGGTCAACTCCTCCTTCCACCCGGCGAGCACGTCTCGTTGCGCCCAGATCATCCTCCTGTTCAGCTCTTCCAGCGCGGCCTGCGCGTACTCCGGTTCTTCCTTCTGGAGCACCGCTAGCAGCTCTGCAATCTGGTATGGCGGCTGTGGCGGTGAAGCTCTCCTCCGTATCCGACATCCTCCTCCCCCCTAGTGGACCGTGGCCTACCTTGCGATGATCCTCTTCCGTAGGCCGCGGCTCCGCAGTGGATCATCAGGGTTGAGGACCTTCCGTCGCGCTCCTGTGACGTCGGCGTCACTGGGCTCCTTCCAGGACCTTACGCAACGTCCGGACGTGAGGCGGGGCTTCAGTTCTCGCGGGCTTTCGGAGTCCACACCCCTCTTCTTCCCGCGCGGCGTCCTCAAGATGGCGCCCAATGGCGGGAAAACTCCACGGATGGCGGGAAGAAGGCAGAAGATGGCGTCGGATGGCGGGAATCGGCTCCGGATGGCGGGAAACGACTCCGGACGGCGGGAAACTTCACCACAGGTAAGTAAAAAGTCTCTTTTTCAGGCACGCAGTACCCGGTGGTTACGGGCACGAGATCCTGCCGACTACGCCAAAGTTGACGCGCCCCCTGGGCCAGTGCTGTAGTGCGGCGCACGTGTGCGCGGGGGAATACCCGGAGCCGGATCCGATGGGGGTAGTAGTCTCCGAGTGGCGGGGACCCGGTCCGTGCCCAGGGTGGTCAAACTAAGTGTGTGGCAGTTTTGTAGATGTTGTTTAAGTGTCGACTACACCACCCGTTGATTTGCGGTCGCAAGGCCGCCGCTGCAGAACAGTCCGCTGAGGCCGGTGGTATGTGTGCAGCAATGGTGGTATAACCCCCAACGGGAGAGGTATGGCCTCAGGGCAGCTGGTGCGGGTGAAGGGAGTGATAGAAAGGGCGTCCCGGTACCTTTAGTGCTGGTAGTGCGATGGAACACAGAGACTGATTGCAGTTTTCAATGCTTTACTCACAGATGTTATCAGTGTCAGTCCTGCAGGTGATGACGACCCGAGCCGTGCTGCGTCCACCAGGTACGGGGCTCGACCAACCCCCAGGCAGTTCCAGAGTGTGACCTTGAACTCCTTTCTCCGTTCCTTTCTCTGGCCGTTCCCACTAGGGACCCACCCATGTCCAGCTTCCTCGGGCCTTCTGGTGGCGAAACCTATCTCCGGTTTCCCTGACCCTATGTGGCGTGCCTTCGTGGTGAGTGTAGTGAGTGGTCGCGCCAAGACGTGGCCACGACCTCCGGTTCCTGGCTGAGGATAAGTGGCCTCCACCAGTTTGGGATCCCGTACCCTGATCTGCCAACCCTTCACCCGCTGACTTCTAGCGTGTTCGGGTTCCCTCTTCCTTCATGTCTCTGGGCCTTTCTCCAGGTTCCATTCCTTCCTTGTTCCTTTCCTCTTGTCTTTCTCTCTCTTGCTCCCTTCAGGAGCAGCACCCAGACAGGGCTGCTGCTCCCTGTCACTACTCTTCTCCTCTTCTTCTGTCTGACTGAACTCCTAAGATGGTGCCCACCTTTTATACTCCCTCTGACACCCGAGCCCAGGTGACTAGCCACCAATGGGCTCCTTCCTATGCCCAGAGTCCCTCCCCTCTCTGCTCCTGCACCACTGGGATATTCCTCCCCCCCTCCCACTCCAGCCAGGGACAGACGCTGTCGTACCTGCACATCTATCTGGTGGGAGTACTGTTGATCTGTCCCCTGGAAATGGGATGTATGTGGTACATGCAGCTAACTGAGTTCTAGTCCACACTCCATCCTTACCCGGGAGTGGAATACCACACCTCTGGTTCGAGGTGCAATACCCCTGTAGCAGCCGAGCCCTCGGGGTGCTACACTTGCCAACAATGGTTTTGCCACCAAGTATTAAGTGTTGTTTGCCAGAGGGATCAAATACTTATTTCTCACTGCAAAATGCAAATAAATTTACCTAATTTATACAATGTGATTTTCTTGATTTTTTTTTTTGATTATTCTATCTCTCAATGTTAGAATTAACCTACCCTTAAAATTATAGACTGTTCATGTCTTTGTCAGTGGGCAAACTTACAAAAACAGCAAGGGATCAAATACTTATTTCCCCCATTGTATATCTTTATAGACCTTAGCAGAGCCACAAGGGCCCACGTTTCCAAACAACAAGGCTGCTGGTTGTGGGGGAACCCAGGTCCAAAAGTTAACTTGGGACTTAAAAGACTCTTGCATACACCTCGGACAGTAAATACATATATACATATATATATATATATATATATATATATATATATATATATATATATATATGACCAACAATGTGCCACATACTATTATAGCCAACTGGTGAAGTCTAACCTGAAATCCTCTGAAATCCATCTTAATCCAGATATTACTCATGCAATGAGCTTGAAACGCGTTAGTGTCACCTCCTCTATGGAAATTATGTCTTTACTGGAGCATTCAATGATCCCCCGGTTAATCTGCAGTCTTAAAACCCCACCATTGGAGAAGATTTCTACCAAGGTTGGCCAACCTGACCCTAGATGAGTGATCTACAACTCTCGAATCTCCCATCATTGCAAAGTTACCACACTAACAAGCGCAGACAGCTGTAGACTTCGAGTAGTAATTTTGCAACAACAGACAAGCCAAAGATAGGGGTCCCAGCGCTTGAACCTAGGGAATGACTAACCCCGCAGGTTGCACCATACAGTAGTAGTTTCTTCAGCTCAGATGACATTTTTAGCCAGAATGACTGAGTTCCTCAAGCGAACTGAATCATCGTTCCAGCTGATATGACAGCACGCTACATGTCAATCAACGGCTTCCTCCACCGCTCTTATCTGGCCTTGTCCCAGTATGTGCACCATACTAAGTCCTTTTATGTCTGCTCTGTGCACGCACATTTGGTAGGAATGAGCAGCTAAACAATGAGATTCATAACAACATGTCAGCGTGCAAGTGAGAATGTGTGAATTCTGGGGTTATGAGTTCCTCTGGGAAAGACTCAGTCAGATCTCTGCCAAACCGAGAGTCATGGAGAACGTCCTTCACTTCTGTCAAGGATCACTCCATGGGGACTACCATTGGGCGCACAACTTTCATCAGACTTGGCAGGAGTGGTGACAGAAGAGTTAAAGAAAAAGAGTCTCCATTATTTTTTCAACGTTAATGCAGCCATTTGAGCAGAACGAATGCAATGTTATGTCCAGTGCAGGTCATGAGTGGAAGAATCTCATCGACTGTAAATGTGCTTCCATTTGAGGTAGAGGGGGTAACGTGCCAATATATTCATATACCATAACTGCTGGTGCATTAGGACCTCCAGCTGGCAGCTCAACCCCGTTGAATGCCTTTGGTTGATATCAGAATTTCAGACCCAAAAAATAGGTGGAAACTTCTCCAGAAGGATAGAAGCAAAAACAGAGGCAAATGGAACATCAACTCGTTGTGAAAAGTTTTGGAAAAGGATTCATATCCAAGTGATGGATGGTGCCCCCATACTTTGTGCTATACACAAAGAAAGCACTGAATACACCATCAGAACCACGATTATTACATGAATGCAGCACCACTACCACCGTCAGTACATCAATTCAGTAAAAGAAAGCACTACTTTAATTTTTTCTTTTGAAGTTTGGCAGGTCCCTAAGAAGTTGTGTTACAAGCGCAGATGATCTGGGGGCAGGGTACATGTGCCAGACTTCTGGCACGTGACCTGGATCTCCGGGCGAGAGCCACATTCAACTTGTATTGGCATCAACTGTATAATGATACAGTTGGAGCAGTCTCTGTCCTGTACGCTGCAGCCACCATAACGTCAGTGCATTGCACCTCCCATGTCATCTCGCTCTTTGTGCACTAGAAGACAACATTATTGGTGCAACATGGACAGCTGCACAGGGGCCCAAGAGGTAAGGGGGGCACTACCACCTCCAAACTAACAAGCAGGTCCTGTCACAGATACTAAGAGGGGCCCCATATACTGTCTGTGCACAGGGCCCCTCTTCAGTCTGTATCCGCCACTGCTTGGTCGCCCAGATTAAGTGAGCATAAACTTTTTTTGGGCACATAGGGGACATTATTCATTTTAGAAGGGGTAAATCATTACTTTTTTTTAAGTGAAATTAATACTTTCCAGAGGTCACCTATTGATTGTGGCGTCTGCTTTATTTAACAAGGGGGTTGCAAGAAAAAAAAAATGGACAGCTTAATCATCTTCAAAAGGAATAGCGCACAATTAAAAGAGAATTAAAAAAAATCTCTGCTCCACTGAAGTGAAGGAGGCTGAGCTGCAATACCAGATACAACCTGTGCCAAGGCGGGGCACTGCTTTGGGAAGTAATAAGCTCTATATTTCTACTGTTTTAGTGTTTTTTGTTCTTCAAGTCTATGGAGCATATAATTTGCTCCAGCGTTTTCAAACCTTCCTAGAAACTCGGGAAGTCTGATTTGTTTTAATGGGGCACTACAGCTGCTTCGCCCCCCCGCTCTGCCACTGCACAGGGACTTCCGTTTTATGTCTTCCAATCTTTTGCAAAAAAACACAGGAAGGGAACTGGGGGGCTCCACATTCCAGCTGGATGGAAGTCAATCATTCAGGACAAACATCTTGATCTAATATCGTGTTTATTTCACTTGAAAGCGCTTTTCTTACAATTGCTGGTGCCCCCTACGTCCTTGTGATAGTTCCCACCACTGCACACCCCTCCACATCCATCGCCCCTCAAGTCTCATGTGCATCAACCAACTATACGGTTGGGACCTCCTTCTAGGACCCAAGGCCAAAACGTGGCAGCAAAGGGTGGGCTGCAGTACGCGGGGGGCTATTGACCAGTGCAGGCACTATGTAATACTACAAGTGGATGACATGATTGGTCACCAATTGTGGGGCCTGCCTTATTTATACAGATAGTTGTACAATTTAATTTAAAAAAAAAAAAGGAGACAAAATTAATGAGTAACCGTCATTTTAATTTTTTATTTTATAAATCAATACTACATGTGAAAATAAAAAAAACAACTTTGTAATATATCTTTTTAGAGAAATCTTCTTCCTCCATCTAGATTGATCAATTCATTCTCAAAATTTCCAATTTACGGGTCTTAAGTGAATACAGATTTTTCTCATTACTGAGAAAGGACTTGACAGTTGGTGCTCATAAAGTTCTATGGAGAGCTGTAACAGTCAGCAGAATGTCTGTGAGCCTCTAGCTCCTCCCCGCTCCATAGAATCTTACGAGCTCCAACTGTCATCTCCTATCGCAGTAATGGGGAAATCAGTCTTCACTGGATACAGATTTTACCACGGAATTGAGAATGAAAGATCAGTCCAGGAGGAGAAAGAAGCAGATTTCTCTGATAAGATAAATGACAAAGTTGATTATTTTCATGTGTCCTATTGATTTGTGAACCAAAAATTAAAAGAACAGTTACCCTTTAAGACAATATTACAGTGCAGCTCCACTAAAGTAAATGATGTTTAGCTGCAATACCAGGCACAACCTGTGCACAAGGGGAGGCACTGGTTTTCTCCCCTTCTATGGATCTGATGGATCCATTGCTTTGGAACCTGTCTCCCTTGCAATTTGCTTTGCCATTTTCTAGTATCTTCTTGGCTAATATTTTTATTCTTTAACAAAGGTGCAAGAGTGGGCAGAAGGGGGGATTCTGCCTGCAGAGGGGAGAAGGACAGGACATAGTGGAAATGTTAAATAGTGATATGGCATACACTGTGTGCAGAATTATTAGGCAAGTTGCATTTTAGAGGATTATTTTTTATGATTGACCAACAACTATGTTCTCAATCAACCCAAAAGACTCATAACTATCCAAACTTAATATTTTTGGAAGTTGGAGTGGTTTTTTTTTTAGATTTGGCTATCTTAGGAGGATATCTGTTTGTGCAGGTAACTATTACTGTGCCGAATTATTGGGCAACTTAATAAAAACCAAATATAATCCCATCTCACTTGTTTATTTTCACCAGGTAAACCAATATCAGTGCACAAAATTTATAAATAAACATTTCTGACATGCAAAAACAAAAACCAAAATAATTAGTGATGAATGTAGCCACCTTTCTTTATGATGACACTCAACAGCCTTCCATCCATAGATTCTGTCAGTTCCTTGATCTGTTTTCGATCAACATTGCGTGCAGCAGCCACCACAGCCTCCCAGACACTGTTCCCAGAGGTGTACTGTTTTCCCTCCCTGTAGATCTCACATTTTATGATGGACCACAGGTTCTCTATGGGGTTCAGATCAGGTGAACAAGGGGGCCATGTCATTATTTTTTCTTCTTTTAGACCTTTACTGGCCATCCACGCTGTGGAGTAGTTGGATGCATGTGATAGAGCATTGTCCTGCATGAAAATCATGTTTTTCTTGAATGATACCTTCTTCCTGTACCACTGCTTGAAGAAGTTGTCTTCCAGAAACTGGCAGTAGGTCTGGGAGTTGAGCTTCACTCCATCCTCAACCTGAAAAGGTCCCACAAGTTCATCTTTGATGATACCAGCCCATACCAGTACCCCACCTCCACCTTGCTGGCTTTTGAGTCGGAGTGGAGCTCTCTGCCCTTTACTGATCCAGCCTCTGGCCCATCCATCTGGCCCATCAAGAGTCACTCTCATTTCATCAGTCCATAAAACCTTTGAAAAATCAGTCTTAAGATATTTCTTGGCCCATTCTTGACGTTTTATCGTATGTTTTTTGTTCGAAGGTGGTCGTTTTTCAGCCTTCCTTACCTTGGCCATGTCCCTGAGTATTGCACACCTTGTGCTTTTTGATACTCCAGTAACATTGCAGCTCTGAAATATGGCAAAACGGGTGGCGAATGGCATCTTGGCAGCTTCACGCTTGATTTTCCTCAATTCATGGGCAGTTATTTTGCGCCTTTTTTGGCCAACACGCTTCTTGCGACCCTGTTGGCTATTTGCCATGAAACGCTTGATTGTTCAGTGATCACGCTTCAAAAGTTTGGAAATTTCAAGACTGCTGCATCCCTCTGCAAGACATCTCACAATTTTGGACTTTTCAGAGCCCGTCAAATCTCTCTCCTGACCCATTTTGCCAAAGGAAAGGAAGTTGCCTAATAATTAAGCACACCTTACATAGGGTGTTGATGTCATTAGTCAACACCCCTCCTCATTACAGAGATGCACATCACCAGATTTACTTAATTGGTAGTTGGCTCTCAAGCCTATGCAGCTTGGAGTAGGGCAAAATGTATAAAAAGTATCATGTGAGCAAAATACTCATTTGCCTAATAATTCTGCACACAGTGTATACATGAAAATTGATGAGGTCGAACTAAAAAACATTTAAAAATTGTATAGGGTCTGCAATTTTTAATTCAACAGCGCCATGCCTGCCCATAGGCTGTGCCTGGTATTGCAGTTCATTTCAATTTACTTGAATTAATGGACCTTGAATTAGGGTTAAGTCCCATAATTGGATGTGTTAAAAAAATGTTCCTGTGCTGAGATAATCTTGTAAATATGCCTCTGCTAAGTACTGTGTAATGGCTGTGTCCTGCCATGCAGAGTTGCTCCAGTTCATGATCAGCCAGGGGAGGAAGCATATGTGACTTATGATAAGAGAGTGTACCAATGAAACAGGGTCTTGCAGCCACTGCTTTCTGAGGTAATACATTATTATTATTATTATTATTTATTATTATAGCGCCATTTATTCCATGGCGCTTTACATGTGAAAAAGGGGGTATAATACAAGAACAATTTCAATAATCTTCAACACAATGTGACAGCGACTGGTACAGGCGGAGCGAGGACCCTGCCCGCGAGGGCTCACAATACATTGTAGTATCACAGGAGTGAGTGTTTCTGCCGCGTCACCAGTCCCGTGAACTCATCATAAATCAAGTCAGTGAGGTAGGAGTTCCAGAAGCCACTGAGCTTATATGTCACTGACTTGATTTATGTTGAGCTAAGATGACTGAAGACATGACAGAAACACTCGCTCCTATGATAAAACAGGCAGGGAAATGTTTTACCTCAGAGAGTAGCAGCTGTTTTGTCTGTATACTCACTTATCATACGTGATTTATGCTTCCTTCCCTCGCCAGGAGCTGTCATATGTGCCAACTATGAACTGGAGCAGCTCTGCATGGCAGGACACAGCAGGGGCACATTTATAAGATTATCTCAGCACGAGAACATTTTTATTACTCCACGATCCATTGATGAAAATGTAATTTGATAACCCCTTTAAGCCCACATTATATAATACCTTATACTTTGCAGTATTTGGTGGGGGCAGCATTTTTTGCCCTCTTTGAACTATATAATATTTTATACTGTAGGGCGCTTATACTTTGTCACCATTTGGTATGTTTATTTGTATCCTGTATTACAATGCACCTAATCAGGGGAGATCCACCGAACGTTTAGAGCAGGGAGACAAGGCGACGTAAGGCTGACCCAGGAGGGCTCCATGCTGGTCAGTGACTAATGGCAGTGCTCTATGCCTGCCAAAATATTATGTCCTCAACATCCTGCATCCAGTTACAAAACTAACTCCTGATTGTTTGGCGGAAGAGATGACATGTAATCTTTCCTTGGAATTTCAGTCTTTTTTTGTCTCAGATATAATGAACAATACATTGATACAAATGGAAACTGGAGCATTGCTGCACAATATTCTCACAGTCTTAAGACACAAGCTCCATCATTCTGCTCGCACTGGGCGCAGTGACAGCCATCGTTTGCATTGCAAGAAATTTTGATTTAGGGAAAACCCTTTAACTTTTGCCAAGTGAATCCCCCGTGGGATCACGTAGCAGACGTCTGCGTCTTGTACTGGGGGGTGCAGCTGCATTTCCACATTTCCAAAGAAGATATTCTTCATCCTATACATCCTGGAGCGGAGGCATCATGCTCCCATAGGACTCATAGGATTCCCACACTTGTCAAAAAAAAATATCATAGTTTCTTGGAAAGTATCATATAAATAGTAAATATTTATTATATCCTTTGCAAACTTAAGTTGCTCAGCGAAGGCCCCTGTAGTAAGACCCAACTCAAACGAAATGACGTGTTTATCTAGGCATGCCGCGAATTATAGATCTGTGATCTGGAGATGCGGGGGGCTCTGCACCCGAGGTTCATGATCGCCAAAAAACTTTCATATGTGTTGCAATGTTTTTAATCAAATATTTTTTGATTTGGTTTACTTAATATGACTGTATTTGGACACTGCATTGTAACATTAATTGAGCACTGATTTAAGCACCATATGATGGTATTATTTGATCAACATGTAATGTTGTCATTAGAGTACATTTATTTATTATTTCAGCACTGTATGGTGGTATTATTTGAGCACTGTATTGTGTTATGCGAGTACTGTACGGTGGTATTATTTGAGCACTGTATTGTGTTATGCGAGTACTGTACGGTGGTATTATTTGAGCACTGTATTGTGTTATGCGAGTACTGTACGGTGGTATTATTTGAGCACTGTATGGTGGTATTATTTGAGCACTGTATTGTGTTATGCGAGTACTGTACGGTGGTATTATTTGAGCACTGTATGGTGGTATTATTTGAGCACTGTATTGTGTTATGCGAGTACTGTACGGTGGTATTATTTGAGCACTGTATTGTGTTATGCGAGTACTGTACGGTGGTATTATTTGAGCACTGTATGGTGGTATTTGAGCACTGTATGGTGGTATTATTTGAGCACTGTACGGTGGTATTATTGGAGCACTGTATTGTGTTAATATTTGAGCACTGTATGATGGTATTATTTGAGCACTGTATGGTGGTATTATTTGAGCACTGTATTGTGGTATTATTTGAGCACTGTATTGTGGTATTATTTGAGCACTGTATTGTGTTATTTGAGCACTGTATGGTGGCATTATTTGAGCACTGTATGGTGGCATTATTTGAGCACTGTATGGTGGTATATGAGCAATGTATTGTGTTATTTGAGCACTGTATGGTGGTATTATTTGAGCACTGTATGGTAGTATATGAGCACTGTATTGTGTTATATGAGCACTGTATGGTGGTATATGAGCACTGTATGGTGGTATATGAGCACTGTATGGTGGTATATGAGCACTGTATGGTGGTATTGTTTGAGCACTGTATGGTGGTATTGTTTGAGCACTGTATGGTGGTATTGTTTGAGCACTGTATGGTGGTATTGTTTGAGCACTGTATTGTGGTATTATTTGAGCACTGTATTGTGTTATTTGAGCACTGTATGGTGGTATTATTTGAGCACTGTATTGTGTTATGCGAGTACTGTACGGTGGTATTATTTGAGCACTGTATGGTGGTATTATTTGAGCACTGTATTGTGTTATGCGAGTACTGTACGGTGGTATTATTTGAGCACTGTATTGTGTTATGCGAGTACTGTAAGGTGGTATTTGAGCACTGTATGGTGGTATTATTTGAGCACTGTATGGTGGTATTATTTGAGCACTGTACGGTGGTATTATTGGAGCACTGTATTGTGTTAATATTTGAGCACTGTATGATGGTATTATTTGAGCACTGTATGGTGGTATTATTTGAGCACTGTATGGTGGTATTATTTGAGCACTGTATTGTGGTATTATTTGAGCACTGTATTGTGGTATTATTTGAGCACTGTATTGTGTTATTTGAGCACTGTATGGTGGCATTATTTGAGCACTGTATGGTGGCATTATTTGAGCACTGTATGGTGGTATATGAGCAATGTATTGTGTTATTTGAGCACTGTATGGTGGTATTATTTGAGCACTGTATGGTAGTATTATATGAGCACTGTATGGTAGTATTATATGAGCACTGTATGGTGGTATATGAGCACTGTATGGTGGTATATGAGCACTGTATGGTGGTATTGTTTGAGCACTGTATGGTGGTATTGTTTGAGCACTGTATGGTGGTATTGTTTGAGCACTGTATGGTGGTATTATTTGAGCACTGTATTGTGGTATTTGAGCACTGTATGGTGGTATTATTTGAGCACTGTATGGTGGTATATGAGCACTGTATTGTGTTATTTGAGCACTGTATGGTGGTATTATTTGAGCACTGTATGGTAGTATTATATGAGCACTGTATTGTGGTATATGAGCACTGTATTGTGTTATGCGAGTACTGTACGGTGGTATTATTTGAGCACTGTATTGTGTTATGCGAGTACTGTACGGTGGTATTATTTGAGCACTGTATTGTGTTATGCGAGTACTGTACGGTGGTATTATTTGAGCACTGTATTGTGTTATGCGAGTACTGTACGGTGGTATTATTTGAGCACTGTATGGTGGTATTATTTGAGCACTGTATTGTGTTATGCGAGTACTGTACGGTGGTATTATTTGAGCACTGTATGGTGGTATTATTTGAGCACTGTATTGTGTTATGCGAGTACTGTACGGTGGTATTATTTGAGCACTGTATTGTGTTATGCGAGTACTGTACGGTGGTATTATTTGAGCACTGTATGGTGGTATTATTTGAGCACTGTACGGTGGTATTATTGGAGCACTGTATTGTGTTAATATTTGAGCACTGTATGATGGTATTATTTGAGCACTGTATGGTGGTATTATTTGAGCACTGTATGGTGGTATTATTTGAGCACTGTATTGTGGTATTATTTGAGCACTGTATTGTGGTATTATTTGAGCACTGTATTGTGGTATTTGAGCACTGTATGGTGGCATTATTTGAGCACTGTATGGTGGCATTATTTGAGCACTGTATGGTGGTATATGAGCAATGTATTGTGTTATTTGAGCACTGTATGGTGGTATTATTTGAGCACTGTATGGTAGTATTATATGAGCACTGTATTGTGTTATATGAGCACTGTATGGTGGTATATGAGCACTGTATGGTGGTATATGAGCACTGTATGGTGGTATATGAGCACTGTATGGTGGTATTGTTTGAGCACTGTATGGTGGTATTGTTTGAGCACTGTATGGTGGTATTGTTTGAGCACTGTATGGTGGTATTATTTGAGCACTGTATTGTGGTATTATTTGAGCACTGTATTGTGTTATTTGAGCACTGTATGGTGGTATTATTTGAGCACTGTATTGTGTTATGCGAGTACTGTACGGTGGTATTATTTGAGCACTGTATGGTGGTATTATTTGAGCACTGTATGGTGGTATTATTTGAGCACTGTACGGTGGTATTATTGGAGCACTGTATTGTGTTAATATTTGAGCACTGTATGATGGTATTATTTGAGCACTGTATGGTGGTATTATTTGAGCACTGTATGGTGGTATTATTTGAGCACTGTATTGTGGTATTATTTGAGCACTGTATTGTGTTATTTGAGCACTGTATGGTGGCATTATTTGAGCACTGTATGGTGGCATTATTTGAGCACTGTATGGTGGTATATAAGCAATGTATTGTGTTATTTGAGCACTGTATGGTGGTATTATTTGAGCACTGTATGGTAGTATTATATGAGCACTGTATGGTGGTATATGAGCACTGTATGGTGGTATTGTTTGAGCACTGTATGGTGGTATTGTTTGAGCACTGTATGGTGGCATTGTTTGAGCACTGTATGGTGGTATTATTTGAGCACTGTATTGTGGTATTATTTGAGCACTGTATTGTGTTATTTGAGCACTGTATGGTGGTATTATTTGAGCACTGTATGGTGGTATATGAGCACTGTATTGTGTTATTTGAGCACTGTATGGTGGTATTATTTGAGCACTGTATGGTAGTATTATATGAGCACTGTATTGTGGTATATGAGCACTGTATGGTGGTATTTGAGCACTGTATGGTGGTATTGTTTGAGCACTGCATGGTGGTATTGTTTGAGCACTGTATGGTGGTATTGTTTGAGCACTGTATGGTGGTATTGTTTGAGCACTGTATGGTGGTATATGAGCACTGTATTGTGTTATTTGAGCACTGTATGGTGGTATTATTTGAGCACTGTATGGTGGTATTGTTTGAGCACTGTATGGTGGTATTTGAGCACTGTATGGTGGTATTATTTGAGCACTATATTGTGGTATTATTTGAGCACTGTATGCTGGTATTTGTGAACCATGGACATGATATTTAGCCAAGGTGACACTTATTTGGGCACCATATCCTATAATAAATCAGGGTATAGTATGGTTATAAGTAAACATACTGTATGATCACATACCATATAGTGCGGTGACCAGCAAAAGATGGCATACAAGGTATCACCCAACATAAAGCCGCCCGTGAAGCTGTCGTCTTACTACAGCGGAGGACGCCGTCTTAGACACTGATGATTTACAGATGTTCTCTAGATATGGTGCATTTTACAAAGTCTCTTGTAAAAGGTTCAGCGGCACTTATGTCTGACGTTCACTGGAGCTTTTAATTGATCTTTATTTACACATCACCAGCTAAAGTGAGGACACAAAACCGCCACCTACGGGAACAGAAACGCTTCTCTCACCGTTATATAAACCAAGACGCATTAATCAGACTATGTGGCAACTGACGGCTATTACACGGCTCTATAGGGAGAATGGACGCCGGGCGATTGTGCAGCTACTTCAATAAGGATATTTAACGTGTTGTATCACAACGGTCCGTCCTGCGCCGAGGAGGACAAGCAAGGCGGAAAGCAAAATGAAAAAGTAAATTTGTGCATAAAATCCCAGAACATTTGTCAGTTCCTGGAAAATGTCATCATCTTCACAGGTTTCCAGTTACCACAGATTATTGACCTGCCAGAGTAAAGTCCATCTGATGTCTGCTCCTCTATAAAGCGGCTATGGCCGCGCTGCGGAGTCCATCAGGCGGGTCCTTACACTTCATCCCGCACCTCTGGAACGCGACCTCCGACACTTCGATCCATCCTAACCCTAACCGTGACCCTATATCATTTCTTTCCAGGCTTTGACTTCATTTAGAGTGAAGCTATACGAGCGCAGGAGGCAGAGAAGGGCCAAAGCCCCTATATGTAAGCAGAGTGCCCCTATAACTGTTACATAGGCCCAAAAAGACAAAGGTTCACCAGTCCCCCTTCTGAAGCAGATCCTCCTCCTCTATCACAGGATTACATGGATCCATTTCCTAAATATAACCGGAGTTACATTGTAGCATTCTGCTTTTCTTTGGAGATCGAGAATAAGAACCGAAGATTCCGTCATTAGAACGTTATCGCCCGGATATAAATAAAGCGGCTGAAGGCGCAGTAATATGTCTGTGAACGTCCCCTTCTGCTGCCAGGACCCCGCCGCCGTCAGGCTTTCTCACGCTCTCCGGTTCATCTTCACTGCGTTTCGTTTTTAAACATTAACATTTATCTTGGATGATGTTTTAGTTTAGGCCGAGCGCCAATAAAGGTGCAATACCAACGTCACTCTTAAAGGCGACCATCAGCATGTCCGCCCCCCTTATATAGGCTGGTGGTCACAATATAAAGGTCGGTATACAATGCTTGATGTCTGCAGGATCCCAGCAGAGAGATAAAACTGACTATTGGCTAAGATGCTTAAAAGGGTAATGGCCCCCAGACCAACTGGGCCCCTATATGTCCATCCATAGTGGACTCCTCTTTACAGGAGGCACCCGCAAGTGTAATTTACATTGGCAGTAAAAAGGTATTTCGGAACACAGCTGTAAGGACCTGTATGTATCCGGGGTTCATGTCATGAAGGAAAAGTGCTGACCAATCACCAGCAATGTACCAGCCCTATAAATGGCAGCCACAACAGCTCTATAAATGACAGTCATGCCAATGCCAGTGACAGACAACACAGTGCCAGCCTTATAAATGACAACCACAACAGTGCCAGCCCCATAAACGGCAATAACAACAGTGCCAGCCTTATAAATGGCAACCACAATAGTGCCAGCCTTATAAATGGCAACAACGGTGTCAGTCCTATAAATGGCAACCACAACAGTACCAGCCCTAAAAATGCAACAACAGTGCCAGCCCTATAAATGGCAACCACAGCAGTGCCAGCCCTATAAATGGCAACCACAACAGTGCCAGCCCTATAAATTGCAACCACAACAGTGCCAGTCTTATAAATTGCAACCACAACAGTGCCAGTCTTATAAATTGCAACCACAACAGTGCCAGTCTTATAAATTGCAACCACAACAGTGCCAGTCTTATAAATTGCAACCACAACAGTGCCAGTCTTATAAATTGCAACCACAACAGTGCCAGTCTTATAAATTGCAACCACAACAGTGCCAGTCTTATAAATTGCAACCACAACAGTGCCAGTCTTATAAATTGCAACCACAACACTGCCAGTCCTATAAATAGCCACCACAACAGTGCCAGTCCTATAAATAGCCACCACAACAGTGCCAGTCCTATAAATGGCAACAACAGTGCCAGTCTTATAAATAGCAACCACAACAGTGCCAGTCCTATAAATAGCCACCACAGCAGTGCCAGCCCAATAAATGGCAACCAAAACAGTGCCAGCCCTACAAATGGCAACAACAGTGCCAGTCTTATAAATAGCAACCACAACAGTGCCAGTCTTATAAATGGCAACCACAACAGTGCCAGCCCTATAAATGGCAACCACAACAGTGCCAGCCTTATAAATGGCAACCACAATAGTGCCAGCCTTATAAATGGCAACAACGGTGTCAGTCCTATAAATGGCAACCACAACAGTACCAGCCCTAAAAATGCAACAACAGTGCCAGCCCTATAAATGGCAACCACAGCAGTGCCAGCCCTATAAATGGCAACCACAACAGTGCCAGTCTTATAAATTGCAACCACAACAGTGCCAGTCTTATAAATTGCAACCACAACAGTGCCAGTCTTATAAATTGCAACCACAACAGTGCCAGTCTTATAAATTGCAACCACAACAGTGCCAGTCTTATAAATTGCAACCACAACAGTGCCAGTCTTATAAATTGCAACCACAACAGTGCCAGTCTTATAAATGGCAACCACAACAGTGCCAGCCCTATAAATGGCAACCACAACAGTGCCAGTCCTATAAATAGCCACCACAACAGTGCCAGTCCTATAAACAGCAACCACAACAGTGCCAGTCCTATAAATGGCAACCACAGCAGTGCCAGCCCAATAAATGGCAACCAAAACAGTGCCAGCCCTATAAATGGCAACCACAGCAGTGCCAGCCCAATAAATGGCAACCAAAACAGTGCCAGCCCTACAAATGGCAACAACAGTGCCAGTCTTATAAATAGCAACCACAACAGTGCCAGTCTTATAAATGGCAACCACAACAGTGCCAGCCCTATAAATGGCAACCACAACAGTGCCAGTCCTATAAATAGCAACCACAACAGTGCCAGTCCTATAAATGGCAACCACAACAGAGCCAGCCTTATAAATGGCAACCATAACGGTGCCAGACTTACAAATGGTAACCACAACAGTGCCAGCACTATAAATGGCAACCACAACAGTACCAGCCCTATAAATGGCAACCACAACAGTGCCAGCCCTAAAAATGCAGCCACAACAGTGCCAGCCATATAAATGGCAACCACAATAGTGCCAGCCCTAAAAAAGCAACCACAATAGTTCCAGCCCTAAAAATGCAACCACAACAGTGCCAGCCCTATAAATGGCAACCACAACAGTGCCAGCCCTATAAATGGCAACCACAACAGTGCCAGCCCTATAAATGGCAACCACAACAGTGCCAGCCTTATAAATGGCAACCACAACAGTAGCAGTCTTATAAATGGCAACCACAATAGTGCCAGCCCTATAAATGGCAGCCACAACGGTGCCAGCCTTATAAATGGCAATAACGGTGCCAGTCCTATAAATGGCAACCACAACAGTGCCAGCCTTATAAATTACAACCACAACGGTGCCAGTCCTATAAATGGCAACAGTGTCAGTAATATAAATGGCAACCACAACAGTGCCAGCCCTATAAATGGCAACCACAACAGTGCCAGTCTTATAAAAGGCAACCACAACAGTGCCAGCCCTATAAATGGCAACCACAACACTGCCAGCCCTATAAATGGCAACCACAACAGTACCAGTCTTATAAATGGCAACGACGACAGTGCCAGCCCTAAAAATGCAATCACAACAGTGCCAGCCCTATAAATGGCAACCACAACAGTGCCAGTCTTATAAATAGCAAACACAACAGTGCCAGTCTTATAAATAGCAACCACAACAGTGCCAGCCTTATAAATGGCAACAGTGCCAGCCCTATAAATGGCAACAGTGCCAGCCCTATAAATGGCAACCACAACAGTGCCAGTCTTATAAATGGTAGCCACAACAGTGCCAGCCTTATAAATGGTAATCACAACAGTGCCAGGCCTATAAATGGCAACCATAACAGTGCCAGCCTTATAAATGGTAACTATAACAGTGCCAGCCTTATAATTGGCAACCACAACAGTGCCAACCACAACAGTACTAGTCTTATAAATGGCAACCACAACAGTGCCAGCCCTATAAATGGCAACCACAACGGTGCCAGCCTTATAAATGGCAACCACACGGTGCCAGTCCTATAAATGGCAACCACAACGGTGCCAGTCCTATAAATGGCAACCACAACAGTGCCAGTAAGATAAATGGCAACAGTGCCAGCCCTATCAATGGCAACCACAACAGTACCAGTCTTATAAATGGCAACCACAACAGTGCCTGCCCTAAAAATACAACAACAGTGCCAGCCCTATAAATGGCAACAACAGTGCCTGCCCTAAAAATGCAGCCACAACAGTGCCAGCCCTATAAATGGCAAACAAAACAGTGCCAGCCCAATAAATGACAAACACAACAATGCCAGCCCTATAAATGCAACCACAACAGTACCAGTCTTATAAAAGCCAATAACAGTGCCAGCCCTAAAAATGCAACCACCACAGTGCCAGCCCTATAAATGGCAACCACCACAGTGCCAGCCCTATAAATGGCAACCACCACAGTGCCAGCACTATAAATGGCAACCACCACAGTGCCAGCCCTATAAATGGTAACCACAACATTGCCAGCCCTATAAATGGCAAACACAACAGTGCCAGGCCTATAAATGGCAACAAAACAGTCCCAGTCTTAAAAATGGCAGCAACAGTGCCAGCCCTAAAAATGCAACAACAGTGCCAACCCTATAAATGGCAACCACAACAGTGCCAGCCCTATAAATGCAGCTACAACAGTGCCAGCCCTATAAATGGCAACCACAACAGTGCCAGCCCTATAAATGGCAACCACCACAGTGCCAGCCCTATAAATGGCAACCACCACAGTGACAGCCCTATAAATGGCAACCACAACAGTGCCAGCCCTATAAATGGCAACAAAACAGTACCAGTCTTATAAATGGCAGCAACAGTGCCAGCCCTAAAAATGCAACAGTGCCAACCCTATAAATGGCAACCACACCAGTGCCAGCCCTATAAATGGCAACCACAAGAGTGGCAGTCTTATAAATAGCAGCCAGAACAGTGCCAGTCTTATAAATGGCAACCACAACAGTGCCAGCCCTATAAATGGCAACCACAAGAGTGCCAGTCTTATAAATAGCAAACACAACAGTGCCAGTTTTATAAATAGCAAACACAACAGTGCCAGTCTTATAAATAGCAAACACAACAGTGCCAGTCTTATAAATGGCAACCACAACAGCGCCAGTCTTATAAATGGCAACCACAACAGCGCCAGCCTTATAAATGGCAACCACAACAGCGCCAGTCTTATAAATGCCAACCACAACAGTACCAGTCTTATAAATGGACACCACAATAGTGCCAGCCCTATAAATGCAACCACAACAGTGCCAGCCCTATAAATGGCAACGACAACAGTGCCAGCCCTATAAATGGCAACCACAACAGTGCCAGCCCTATAAATGGCAACCACAACAGTACCAGTCTTATAAATGGCAACCACAACAGTACCAGTCTTATAAATGGCAACCACAACAGTGCCAGCCCTAAAAATGCAGCCACAACAGTGCCAGCCATATAAATGGCAATCACAACAGTGCCAGCCTTTCAAATGGTAACCACAACAGTGCCAGCCCTATGAATTGCAACCACAACAGTGCCAGCCCTATAAATGGCAACCACAACAGTACCAGTCTTATAAATGGCAACCACAACAGTACCAGTCTTATAAATGGCAACCACAACAGTACCAGTCTTATAAATGGCAACCACAACAGTGCCAGCCCTAAAAATGCAGCCACAACAGTGCCAGCCATATCAATGGCAATCACAACAGTGCCAGCCCTATAAATGGCAACCACAATAGTGCCAGCCCTAAAAATGCAACCTCAACAGTGCCAGCCCTATAAATGGCAACCACAACAGTGCCAGCCCTATAAATGGCAACCACAACAGTGCCAGCCCTATAAATGGAAACCACAACAGCGCCAGCCCTATAAATGGCAACCACAACAGCGCCAGCCTTATAAATGGTAACCACAACAGCGCCAGCCTTATAAATGGTAACCACAACAGCGCCAGCCTTATAAATGGCAACCACAACAGTGCCAGCCCTATAAATGGCAGCCACAATGGTGCCAGCCTTATAAATGGCAACCACAATGGTGCCAATCCTATAAATGGTAACCACAACAGTGCCAGCCTTATAAATGGCAACCACAACGGTGCCAGTCCTATAAATGGCAACCACAACAGTGCCAGTAATATAAATGGCAACCACAACAGTGCCAGTAATATAAATGGCAACCACAACAGTGCCAGCCCTATAAATGGCAACCACAACAGTGCCAGCCCTATAAATGGCAACCACAACAGTGCCAGTCTTATAAATGGCAACCACAACAGTGCCAGCCCTAAAAATACAACAACAACAGTGCCAGCCCTATAAATGGCAACCACAACAGTGCCAGTCTTATAAATAGCAAACACAACAGTGCCAGTCTTATAAATAGCAAACACAACAGTGCCAGTCTTATAAATAGCAAACACAACAGTGCCAGTCTTATAAATAGCAAACACAACAGTGCCAGTCTTATAAATGGCAACCACAACAGCGCCAGTCTTATAAATGGCAACCACAACAGCGCCAGCCTTATAAATGGCAACCACAACAGCGCCAGTCTTATAAATGCCAACCACAACAGTACCAGTCTTATAAATGGCAACCACAATAGTGCCAGCCCTATAAATGCAACCACAACAGTGCCAGCCCTATAAATGGCGACCACAACAGTGCCAGCCCTATAAATGGCAACCACAACAGTGCCAGCCCTATAAATGGCAACCACAACAGTACCAGTCTTATAAATGGCAACCACAACAGTACCAGTCTTATAAATGGCAACCACAACAGTGCCAGCCCTAAAAATGCAGCCACAACAGTGCCAGCCATATAAATGGCAATCACATCAGTGCCAGCCCTATAAATGGCAACCACAATAGTGCCAGCCCTAAAAATTCAACCACAACAGTGCCAGCCCTAAAAATGCAACCACAACAGTGCCAGCCCTATAAATGGCAACCACAACAGTGTCAGCCCTATAAATGGCAACCACAACAGTGCCAGCCCTACAAATGGCAACCACAACAGCGCCAGCTTTATAAATGGTAACCACAACAGCGCCAGCCTTATAAATGGCAACCACAACAGTGCCAGCCTTATAAATGCCAACCACAACAGTACCAGTCTTATAAATGGCAACCACAATAGTGCCAGCCCTATAAATGGCAGCCACAATGGTGCCAGCCTTATAAATGGCAACCACAATGGTGCCAATCCTATAAATGGTAACCAAAACAGTGCCAGCCTTATAAATGGCAACCACAACGGTGCCAGTCCTATAAATGGCAACCACAACAGTGCCAGTAATATAAATGGCAACCACAACAGTGCCAGCCCTATAAATGGCAACCACAACAGTGCCAGTCTTATAGCAACCACAACAGTGCCAGCCCTAAAAATGCAACAACAGTGCCAGCCCTATAAATGGCAACCACAACAGTGCCAGTCTTATAAATAGCAAACACAACAGTGCCAGTCTTATAAATATCAAACACAACAGTGCCAGTCTTATAAATGGCAACCACAACAGCGCCAGTCTTATAAATGGCAACCACAACAGCGCCAGCCTTATAAATGGCAACCACAACAGTGCCAGCCTTATAAATGCCAACCACAACAGTGCCAGCCTTATAAATGCCAACCACAACAGTACCAGTCTTATAAATGGCAACCACAATAGTGCCAGCCCTATAAATGCAACCACAACAGTGCCAGCCCTATAAATGGCAACCACAACAGTGCCAGCCCTATAAATGGCAACAACAGTGCCAGCCCTATAAACGGCAACCACAACAGTGCCAGCCCTATAAACGGCAACCACAACAGTGCCAGCCCTATAAACAGCAACCACAATAGTGCCAGCCCTATAAATGGCAACAACAGTGCCAGCCCTATAAATAGTAACCACAACAGTACCAGCCCTATAAATGGCAACCACAACAGTACCAGTCTTATAAATGGCAACCACAACAGTACCAGTCTTATAAATGGCAACCACAACAGTGCCAGCCCTAAAAATGCAACCACAACAGTGTCAGCCCTATAAATGGTAACTACAACAGTGCAAGTCTTATAAATGGTAACCACAACAGCGCCAACCTTATAAATGGCAACCACAACAGTGCCAGCCTTATAAATGCCAACCACAACAGTACCAGTCTTATAAATGGCAGCCACAATGGTGCCAGCCTTATAAATGGCAACCACAACGGTGCCAGTCCTATAAATGGTAACCACAACAGTGCCAGCCTTATAAATGGCAACCACAACGGTGCCAGTCCTATAAATGGCAACCACAACAGTGCCAGTAATATAAATGGCAACCACAACAGTGCCAGCCCTATAAATAGCAACCACAACAGTGCCAGTCTTATAAATGGCAACCACAACAGTGCCAGCCCTAAAAATCCTATAAATGGCAACCACAACAGTACCAGTCTTATAAATAGCAAACACAACAGTGCCAGTCTTATAAATGGTAACCACAACAGTGCCAGCCCTTTAAATGGCAACCATAACAGTGCCAGCCTTATAAATGGTAACTACAACAGTGCCAGCCTTATAAATGGCAACCACAACAGTGTCAGCCCTATAAATGTCAAGCACAACAGTACCAGTCTTATAAATGGCAATCACAACAGTGCCAGTCTTATAAATGGCAATCACAACAGTGCCAGTCTTATAAATGGCAATCACAACAGTGCCAGTCTTATAAATGGCAATCACAACAGTGCCAGTCTTATAAATGGCAATCACAACAGTGCCAGTCTTATAAATGGCAACCACAACAGTGCCAGCCCTAAAAATGCAGCCACAACAGTGCCAGCTCTATAAATGGTAAATAAAACAGTGCAAGCCTTATAATTGGCAACCATAACAGTGTCAGCCCTATAAATGGCAACCACAACAGTGCCAGCCCTATAAATGCCAACCACAACAGTAGTAGTCTTATAAATGGCAGCAACAACAGTGCCAGCCCTATAAATGGCAACCACAACGGTGCCAGCCTTATAAATGACAACCACAGCAGTGCCAGTCTTATAAATGGCAACCACAACGGTGCCAATCCTATCAATGGTAACCACAACAGTGCCAGCCTTATAAATGGCAACCACAACGGTGCCAGTCCTATATATGGCAACCACAACAGTGCCAGTAATATAAATGGCAACTACAACAGTGCCAGCCCTATAAATCCTATAAATGGCAACCACAACAGTGCCAGCCTTATAAATCCTATAAATGGTAACTACAACAGTGCCAGCCTTATAAATGGCAACCACAACAGTGCCAGTCTTATAAATAGCAAACACAACAGTGCCAGTCTTATAAATAGCAAACACAACAGTGCCAGTCTTATAAATAGCAAACACAACAGTGCCAGTCTTATAAATGGCAACCACAACAGCGCCAGTCTTATAAATGGCAACCACAACAACACCAGCCTTATAAATGGCAACCACAACAGTGCCAGCCTTATAAATGCCAACGACAACAGTACCAGTCTTATAAATGGCAACCAAAATAGTGCCAGCCCTATAAATGCAACCACAACAGTGCCAGCCCTATAAATGGCAACCACAACGGTGCCAGTCCTATATATGGCAACCACAACAGTGCCAGTAATATAAATGGCAACTACAACAGTGCCAGCCCTATAAATCCTATAAATGGCAACTACAACAGTGCCAGCCCTATAAATCCTATAAATGGCAACCACAACAGTGCCAGCCTTATAAATCCTATAAATGGCAACTACAACAGTGCCAGCCTTATAAATGGCAACCACAACAGTGCCAGTCTTATAAATAGCAAACACAACAGTGCCAGTCTTATAAATAGCAAACACAACAGTGCCAGTCTTATAAATAGCAAACACAACAGTGCCAGTCTTATAAATAGCAAACACAACAGTGCCAGTCTTATAAATGGCAACCACAACAGCGCCAGTCTTATAAATGGCAACCACAACAACACCAGCCTTATAAATGGCAACCACAACAGTGCCAGCCTTATAAATGCCAACGACAACAGTACCAGTCTTATAAATGGCAACCAAAATAGTGCCAGCCCTATAAATGCAACCACAACAGTGCCAGCCCTATAAATGGCAACCACAACAGTGCCAGCCCTATAAATGGCAACCACAACAGTGCCAGCCCTATAAATGGCAACCACAACAGTGCCAGCCCTATAAACGGCAACCACAACAGTGCCAGCCCTATAAACGGCAACCACAATAGTGCCAGCCCTATAAATGGCAACAGTGCCAGCCCTATAAATAGTAACCACAACAGTACCAGCCCTCTAAATGGCAACCACAACAGTACCAGTCTCATAAATGGCAACCACAACAGTACCAGTCTTATAAATGGCAACCACAACAGTACCAGTCTTATAAATGGCAACCACAACAGTACCAGTCTTATAAATGGCAACCACAACAGTACCAGTCTTATAAATGGCAACCACAACAGTACCAGTCTTATAAATGGCAACCACAACAGTACCAGTCTTATAAATGGCAACCACAACAGTACCAGTCTTATAAATGGCAACCACAACTGTGCCAGCCCTATAAATGGCAACCACAACAGTGCCAGTCTGATAAATGGTAACCACAACAGCGCCAGCCTTATAAATGGCAACCACAACAGTGCCAGCCTTATAAATGCCAACCACAACAGTACCAGTCTTATAAATGGCAACCACAATAGTTCCAGCCCTATAAATTGCAGCCACAATAGTTCCAGCCCTATAAATGGCAGCCACAATGGTGCCAGCCTTATAAATGGCAACCACAACGGTGCCAGTCCTATAAATGGTAACCACAACAGTGCCAGCCTTATAAATGGCAACCACAACGGTGCCAGTCCTATAAATGGCAACCACAACAGTGCCAGTAATATAAATGGCAACCACAACAGTGCCAGCCCTATAAATGGCAACCACAACAGTGCCAGCCCTAAAAATCCTATAAATGGCAACCACAACAGTACCAGTCTTATAAATAGCAAACACAACAGTGCCAGTCTTATAAATGGTAACCACAACAGTGCCAGCCCTATAAATGGCAACCATAACAGTGCCAGCCTTATAAATGGTAACTACAACAGTGCCAGCCTTATAAATGGTAACTACAACAGTGTCAGCCCTATAAATGTCAAGCACAACAGTACCAGTCTTATAAATGGCAATCATAACAGTGCCAGTCTTATAAATGGCAATCACAACAGTGCCAGTCTTATAAATGGCAATCACAACAGTGCCAGTCTTATAAATGGCAATCACAACAGTGCCAGTCTTATAAATGGCAATCACAACAGTGCCAGTCTTATAAATGGCAATCACAACAGTGCCAGTCTTATAAATGGCAATCACAACAGTGCCAGCCCTAAAAATGCAGCCACAACAGTGCCAGCTCTATAAATGGCAACCACAACAGTGCCAGCCCTATAAATGGTAACCGCAACAGTGCCATCCCTATAAATGGTAACCGCAACAGTGCCAGCCTTATAAATGGTAACCACAACAGTGCCAGCCCTATAAATGGCAACCACAGCAGTGCCAGTCTTATAAATGGTAACCACAACAGTGCCAGCCCTATAAATGGCAACCATAACAGTGCCAGCCTTATAAATGGTAAATAAAACAGTGCCAGCCTTATAATTGGCAACCATAACAGTGTCAGCCCTATAAATGGCAACCACAACAGTGCCAGCCCTATAAATGCCAACCACAACAGTAGTCTTATAAATGGCAGCAACAACAGTGCCGGCCCTATAAATGGCAACCACAACGGTGCCAGCCTTATAAATGACAACCACAGCAGTGCCAGTCTTATAAATGGTAACCACAACAGTTCCATCCCTATAAATGGCAACCATAACAGTGCCAGCCTTATAAATGGTAACTACATCAGTGCCAGCCTTATAATTGGCAACCTTAACAGTGTCAGCCCTATAAATGGCAACCATAACAGTGCCAGCCCTATAAATGGCAACCACAACAGTGCCAGCCTTAAATGGCAACCACAACAGTGTCAGCCCTATAAATGTCAAGCACAACAGTACCAGTCTTATAAATGGCAATCACAACAGTGCCAGTCTTATAAATGGCAATCACAACAGTGCCAGCCCTAAAAATGCAGCCACAACAGTGCCAGCTCTATAAATGGCAACCACAACAGTGCCAGCCCTATAAATGGTAACCGCAACAGTGCCAGCCCTATAAATGGTAACCGCAACAGTGCCAGCCCTATAAATGGTAACCGCAACAGTGCCAGCCTTATAAATGGTAACCACAACAGTGCCAGCCCTATAAATGGCAACCACAGCAGTGCCAGTCTTATAAATGGTAACCACAACAGTGCCAGCCCTATAAATGGCAACCATAACAGTGCCAGCCTTATAAATGGTAAATAAAACAGTGCCAGCCTTATAATTGGCAACCATAACAGTGTCAGCCCTATAAATGGCAACCACAACAGTGCCAGCCCTATAAATGCCAACCACAACAGTAGTCTTATAAATGGCAGCAACAACAGTGCCAGCCCTATAAATGGCAACCACAACGGTGCCAGCCTTATAAATGACAACCACAGCAGTGCCAGTCTTATAAATGGTAACCACAACAGTGCCAGCCCTATAAATGGCAACCACAACAGTGCCAGCCCTAAAAATCCTATAAATGGCAACCACAACAGTACCAGTCTTATAAATAGCAAACACAACAGTGCCAGTCTTATAAATGGTAACCACAACAGTGCCAGCCCTATAAATGGCAACCATAACAGTGCCAGCCTTATAAATGGTAACTACAACAGTGCCAGCCTTATAAATGGTAACTACAACAGTGTCAGCCCTATAAATGTCAAGCACAACAGTGCCAGTCTTATAAATGGCAATCACAACAGTGCCAGTCTTATAAATGGCAATCACAACAGTGCCAGTCTTATAAATGGCAATCACAACAGTGCCAGTCTTATAAATGGCAATCACAACAGTGCCAGTCTTATAAATGGCAATCACAACAGTGCCAGTCTTATAAATGGCAATCACAACAGTGCCAGTCTTATAAATGGCAATCACAACAGTGCCAGTCTTATAAATGGCAATCACAACAGTGCCAGTCTTATAAATGGCAATCACAACAGTGCCAGTCTTATAAATGGCAATCACAACAGTGCCAGTCTTATAAATGGCAATCACAACAGTGCCAGCCCTAAAAATGCAGCCACAACAGTGCCAGCTCTATAAATGGCAACCACAACAGTGCCAGCCCTATAAATGGTAACCGCAACAGTGCCATCCCTATAAATGGTAACCGCAACAGTGCCAGCCTTATAAATGGTAACCACAACAGTGCCAGCCCTATAAATGGCAACCACAGCAGTGCCAGTCTTATAAATGGTAACCACAACAGTGCCAGCCCTATAAATGGCAACCATAACAGTGCCAGCCTTATAAATGGTAAATAAAACAGTGCCAGCCTTATAATTGGCAACCATAACAGTGTCAGCCCTATAAATGGCAACCACAACAGTGCCAGCCCTATAAATGCCAACCACAACAGTAGTCTTATAAATGGCAGCAACAACAGTGCCGGCCCTATAAATGGCAACCACAACGGTGCCAGCCTTATAAATGACAACCACAGCAGTGCCAGTCTTATAAATGGTAACCACAACAGTGCCATCCCTATAAATGGCAACCATAACAGTGCCAGCCTTATAAATGGTAACTACATCAGTGCCAGCCTTATAATTGGCAACCATAACAGTGTCAGCCCTATAAATGGCAACCATAACAGTGCCAGCCCTATAAATGGCAACCACAACAGTGCCAGCCTTAAATGGCAACCACAACAGTGTCAGCCCTATAAATGTCAAGCACAACAGTACCAGTCTTATAAATGGCAATCACAACAGTGCCAGTCTTATAAATGGCAATCACAACAGTGCCAGCCCTAAAAATGCAGCCACAACAGTGCCAGCTCTATAAATGGCAACCACAACAGTGCCAGCCCTATAAATGGTAACCGCAACAGTGCCAGCCCTATAAATGGTAACCGCAACAGTGCCAGCCCTATAAATGGTAACCGCAACAGTGCCAGCCTTATAAATGGTAACCACAACAGTGCCAGCCCTATAAATGGCAACCACAGCAGTGCCAGTCTTATAAATGGTAACCACAACAGTGCCAGCCCTATAAATGGCAACCATAACAGTGCCAGCCTTATAAATGGTAAATAAAACAGTGCCAGCCTTATAATTGGCAACCATAACAGTGTCAGCCCTATAAATGGCAACCACAACAGTGCCAGCCCTATAAATGCCAACCACAACAGTAGTCTTATAAATGGCAGCAACAACAGTGCCAGCCCTATAAATGGCAACCACAACGGTGCCAGCCTTATAAATGACAACCACAGCAGTGCCAGTCTTATAAATGGTAACCACAACAGTGCCAGCCCTATAAATGGCAACCATAACAGTGCCAGTCTTATAAATGGTAACTACATCAGTGCCAGCCTTATAATTGGCAACCATAACAGTGTCAGCCCTATAAATGGCATTCACAACAGTGCCAGCCCTATAAATGGCAACCACAACAGTGCCAGTAATATAAATGGCAACCACAACAGTGTCAGCCCTATAAATGGCAACCACAACAGTGCCAGTCTTATAAATGGCAACCTCAACAGTACCAGCCCTAAAAATGCAAACACAACAGTGCCAGCCCTATAAATGTCAACCACAACAGTACCAGTCTTATAAATGGTAACCGCAACAGTGCCAGTCCCATAAATGGCAACCACAACAGTTCCAGTCTTATAAATGGCAACCATAATAGTGCCAGCCTTATAAATGGTAACAACAGTGCCAGCCTTGTAAATGGCAACCACAACAGTACCAGTCTTATAAATGGCAATCACAACAGTGCCAGCCCTAAAAATGCAACCACAATAGTGCCAGCCCCATAAATGGCAACCACAACAGTGCCAGTCTTATAAATGGCAACCATAACAGTGCCAGCCTTATAAATGGTAACAACAGTGCCAGCCTTATAAATGGCAACCATAACAGTGTCAGCCTTATAAATGGTAACCACAGCAGTGCCAGCCCTATAAATGGCAACCACAACAGTGCCAGTCTTATAAATGGCAGTCCCGCCAATGCCAGTGACAGACACCACAGTGCCAGCCGCAACAGTGCCAGTCCTATAAATAGAAACCACAACAGTGCCAGCCCTAAAAATGCAACAACAGTGCCAGCCCTATAAATGGCAACCATAATGGTGCCAGTCCTATAAATAGCAACCACAACAGTGCCAGTCCTATAAATAGCAACCACAACAGTGCCAGCCTTTTAAATGGGAACCATAACGGTGCCAGTCCTATAAATAGCAACCACAACAGTGCCAGTCCTATAAATGGCAACCACAACAGAGCCAGCCTTATGAATGGCAACCATAACGGTGCCAGCCTTACAAATGGTAACCACAACAGTGCAAGCCCTATAAATGGCAACCTCAACAGTGCCTGTCCTATAAATGACAGTCCCGCTAATGCCAGTGACAGACACCACAGTGCCAACCCCATAAGTGGCAGCCACAACAGTGCCAGTCCTTTAAATGGAAACCACAACAGTGCCAGACCTATAAGTGGTAGCCACAACAGTGGCAGTCCTATAAATGGCAGATAACAGTGCCTGCCCCAAAATGGCAGCCACATCAATGCCAGCCCTATAAATGTCAACCACAACAGTGCCAGTCCTATAAATGGCAGACACAACACTGACAGCCTCATGACAGCAACACCAGTGTCAGCCTGATTAGTGACAGCCACAACAATACCGGCTCCATAAATGACAGTCACAATAGTATCAGCCCATTAAGGACAGCCACAACAGTGTGCGCCTTATTAGTGCCAGCCTCACCAGATCACAGACAGTAGTAATAAGACCTCCTCTCCGGTATCCATCACCAGATGGGACGACTGACTGCATTTCCCCCTTTCTACATAATGACGCAGTTTCGCCTTTTAACATAAACCCAATATTCTGTATATTTGTTATCCAGTCCTTGTACGTGACCAGTGGCTGCAGCACCGCATGTCCCAGCAAATCCATGACGAGTATATATTTATATAATGTAGGAATAGGAAATACCAGGAATATTTCCACGGTCCAATAAATCTCACAGATTTAAGAGAAATCGTTTACTTTTATATAGAATCCAGGAAAAAATGATCCTTCCTTCACTGGCGTCAGAGATCTTATAACTGCAGATGTGAAGATGAAGCCTCATTATAGAATCACAGAACCTTCCATTATTGATTCTGCTTCATTTGTATCAAATATGAGAAACGCATTAAATGATTTTGGATTTCAGCTCTGAGGTTTTGGCCGTTCTGTTTTGCGACGTTCATTCTCGGGTGCAGCTTCTGGTCTTGGGCACAAGCTGATGGGAGTTGTCCCCCGGTGTTTACTCGCTGGGAGTGGTAGTGCGATACAAAGGTGATATGAAGAATAAAGAACTTTGTCTCCTCACGAGGATCGTAAAGAGGGAATATTGTCAGATTACAGCGGCGAGATCTTACAGCAATAGACAGGGATCGGCTTCAAGAGGACAATGTCCAGTTTTAGGCTTAGACCTTATGAAATGTCTTCAGTGTTGTCTTCTGCTTTATATTGGGTTTATAATGATTGGAATTTGGGCTCACTGTGTCTACTTGTTGCTTCCCCCCTTACTTTGCACTGCAGTTCTGCTTCTTTAGATTGACTTCTATGTACAGAGTCACCAAGAAGTCAGGGCATGGAGAGCAGAATAGCATTATAAGAGAACAATTATAACTAACACTGCGCCCCCGCCTGGAGCTTCATGGCCGAGCAGCTGCATTCAGCCGCACATCACCAAGCACAATGTGGGCGTCAGATGGAGTGGTGTAAAGCCGCCACCCTTCTAGGAGGACATTACCCCCTGACTGCATTGTGCCCACTGTACAGATGGTGGAGGAGGATAATGCTATAGACGTATCAGGGGGCGACCTCGGATCCTCAGCTCCAGTGATGGGAAATACTGCTTCAACATACAAGACATTTCTTCACAATTGTCACTTCCAGCTTTGTGGGAACAGTTTGGGGACCAGCTATATCTGTTCTCCATGACTGTGCCCAGTGCATAAGGTCCATACAGACATGGAGGAGAACATGAGAGGCTGCACAGAGCCTGGACCTAACCATATCCTATAATGGAGATTGTGAGTCCGGACCCCCAACATCAGGGTCTGGCCTCACAAATACTCTTCTGGATGAAGAAAAATTCCCACAGACGCCTCCAAAATCTTGTAGAAAATGTATCCTTCCCAGACAAGCGGGAGGCTGTTAAAGCTACAAAGTGAAGACTAGCTCCATATTAATGTTTATGGATGTAGAATGGGAGGTCAGAAAAGCTGTAGGAGGTGAAATGTGGCGAGGTCCCAAAAAGCTCATATAGTGAAGCTAGCAGTGTACTCAATGGGAGCTGTATACATGTATATGCAGTGAGCTTCCTCTAGTAGTGGCTATATAAATCTGTATATAGAGAGCTCTCCCTAGTGGTGTCTGTATAAATCTGTATATAGAGAGCTCCCCCTAGTGGTGGCTATATAAATCTGTATATAGAGAGCTCCCCCTAGTGGTGTCTGTATAAATCTGTATATAGAGAGCCCCCACAGTGGTGTCTGTATAAATCTGTATATAGAGAGCTCCCCCTAGTGGTGGCTGTATAAATCTATATGTAGTGAGCTCCCTCTAGTGGTGGCTGTATAAATCTGTATGTAGTGAGCTCCCCCTAGTGGTGGCTGTATAAATCTGTATGTAGTGAGCTCCCCCCCAGTGGTGGCTGTATAAATCTATATGTAGTGAGCTCCCTCTAGTGGTGGCTGTATAAATCTGTATGTAGTGAGCTCCCTCTAGTGGTGGCTGTATAAATCTGTATGTAGTGGGCTCCCCCTAGTGGTGGCTGTATAAATCTGTATGTAGTGAGCTCCCCCCCTAGTGGTGGCTGTATAAATCTGTATATAGTGAGCTCCCCCTAGTGGTGGCTGTATAAATCTGTATGTAGTGGGCTCCCCCTAGTGGTGGCTGTATAAATCTATATGTAGTGAGCTCCCTCTAGTGGTGGCTGTATAAATCTGTATGTAGTGAGCTCCCCCCCTAGTGGTGGCTGTATAAATCTGTATGTAGTGAGCTCCCCCCCAGTGGTGACTGTATAAATCTATATGTAGTGAGCTCCCCCCCTAGTGATGGCTGTATAAATCTGTATGTAGTGAGCTCCCCCCCAGTGGTGACTGTATAAATCTATATGTAGTGAGCTCCCCCCCAGTGATGGCTGTATAAATCTGTATGTAGTGAGCTCCCCCTAGTGGTGGCTGTATAAATCTGTATGTAGTGAGCTCCCTCTAGTGGTGGCTGTATAAATCTGTATGTAGTGAGCTCCCTCTAGTGGTGGCTGTATAAATCTGTATGTAGTGAGCTCCCTCTAGTGGTGGCTGTATAAATCTGTATGTAGTGAGCTCCCTCTAGTGATGGCTGTATAAATCTGTATGTAGTGAGCTCCCCCCCAGTGATGGCTGTATAAATCTGTATGTAGTGAGCTCCCTCTAGTGATGACTGTATAAATCTGTATGTAGTGAGCTCCCTCTAGTGGTGGCTGTATAAATCTGTATGTAATGAGCTCCCCCTAGTGGTGGCTGTATAAATCTGTATGTAGTGAGCTCCCCCCCTAGTGGTGGCTGTATAAATCTGTATATAGAGAGCCCCCACAGTGGTGTCTGTATAAATCTGTATATAGAGAGCCCCCCAGTGGTGTCTGTATAAATCTGTATATAGAGAGCCCCCACAGTGGTGTCTGTATAAATCTGTATGTAGTGAGCTCCCTCTAGTGGTGGCTGTATAAATCTGTATGTAGTGAGCTCCCTCTAGTGGTGGCTGTATAAATCTGTATGTAGTGAGCTCCCTCTAGTGGTGGCTGTATAAATCTGTATGTAGTGAGCTCCCTCTAGTGATGGCTGTATAAATCTGTATGTAGTGAGCTCCCCCCCTAGTGGTGGCTGTATAAATCTGTATGTAGTGAGCTCCCTCTAGTGGTGGCTGTATAAATCTGTATGTAGTGAGCTCCCTCTAGTGGTGGCTGTATAAATCTGTATGTAGTGAGCTCCCCCCCTAGTGGTGGCTGTATAAATCTATGTAGTGAGCTCCCTCTAGTGGTGGCTGTATAAATCTGTATATAGTGAGCTCCCTCTAGTGATGGCTGTATAAATCTGTATGTAGTGAGCCCCCCCCCCCCAGTGGTGGGTGTATAAATCTGTATGTAGTGAGCTCCCTCTAGTGGTGGCTGTATAAATCTGTATGTAGTGAGCTCCCCCTAGTGGTGGCTGTATAAATCTGTATGTAGTGGGCTCCCCCCCAGTGGTGACTGTATAAATCTGTATGTAGTGAGCTCCCTCTAGTGGTGGCTGTATAAATCTGTATGTAGTGAGCTCCCCCTAGTGGTGGCTGTATAAATCTGTATGTAGTGAGCTCCCCCCCTAGTGGTGTCTGTATAAATCTGTATATAGAGAGCCCCCCCAGTGGTGTCTGTATATAGAGAGCCCCCCCAGTGGTGTCTGTATATAGAGAGCCCCCCCAGTGGTGTCTGTATAAATCTGTATATAGAGAGCCCCCCCAGTGGTGTCTGTATAAATCTGTATATAGAGAGCCCCCACAGTGGTGTCTGTATAAATCTGTATATAGAGAGCTCCCCCTAGTGGTGTCTGTATAAATCTGTATATAGAGAGCTCCCCCTAGTGGTGGCTGTATAAATCTGTATGTAGTGAGCTCCCTCTAGTGGTGGCTGTATAAATCTGTATGTAGTGGGCTCCCTCTAGTGGTGGCTGTATAAATCTGTATGTAGTGGGCTCCCTCTAGTGGTGGCTGTATAAATCTGTATGTAGTGGGCTCCCTCTAGTGGTGGCTGTATAAATCTGTATGTAGTGAGCTCCCTCTAGTGGTGGCTGTATAAATCTGTATGTAGTGGGCTCCCTCTAGTGGTGGCTGTATAAATCTGTATGTAGTGAGCTCCCCCTAGTGGTGGCTGTATAAATCTGTATGTAGTGGGCTCCCCCTAGTGGTGGCTGTATAAATCTGTATGTAGTGGGCTCCCTCTAGTGGTGGCTGTATAAATCTGTATGTAGTGAGCTCCCTCTAGTGGTGGCTGTATAAATCTGTATATAGTGAGCTCCCTCTAGTGGTGACTGTATAAATCTGTATGTAGTGAGCTCCCCCTAGCGGTGGCTGTATAAATCTGTATGTAGTGAGCTCCCCCTAGTGGTGGCTGTATAAATCTGTATGTAGTGAGCTCCCTCTAGTGGTGGCTGTATAAATCTGTATCTAGTGGGCTCCCTCTAGTGGTGGCTGTATAAATCTGTATGTAGTGGGCTCCCTCTAGTGGTGGCTGTATAAATCTGTATGTAGTGAGCTCCCTCTAGTGATGGCTGTATAAATCTGTATATAGAGAGCCCCCACAGTGGTGTCTGTATAAATCTGTATATAGAGAGCCCCCCCAGTGGTGACAGTATAAATCTGTATATAGTGATCTCCCTCTAGCGATAGCTGTATATATATATATATATATATATATATATATATCTAGTCAGCTCCCTCTAGTGGTGGCTGTTTAAATCTATATGTAGTGAGCTCCCTCTAGTGATGGCTGTATAAATCTGTATGTAGTGAGCTCCCTCTAGTGGTGGCTGTATAAATCTGTATGTAGTGAGCGCCCTCTAGTGGTGGCTGTATAAATCCATATATAGTGAGCTCCCCCTAGGGGTGGCTCATGAAGCTGTAATGACCATGTCAGCAGTGAAAGTCGATCAGTCCTGAGATCTCCCTCAGGTTTCTTTGAAATTAGACCTAACATATATACAGGTGTATCTCACTAAATTAGAATATCATCAAAAAGTTAATTTATTTCAGTTCTTCAATTCAAAAAGTGAAACTCATATATTATATAGAGTCATTACACACAGAGTGATCTATTTCACGTGTTTATTTCTGTTAATGTTGATCATTATGGCTTACAGCCAATGAAAACACAAAAGTCATTATCTCAGTAAATTAGAATACTTTATAACAACAGCTTGAAAAATGTATTTAAAATCCGAAATGTCCTGCTGAAATGTATGTTCAGTAAATGCCCTCAATACTTGGTCGGGCTCCTTTTGCATCAATTACTGCATCAATGCGGCAATGTGGCATGGAGGCGATCAGCCTGTGGCACTGCTGAGGGGTTATGGAAGCCCAGGTGGCTTTGATAGCAGCCTTCAGCTCGTCTGCATTGTTGGGTCTGGTGTCTCTCATCTTCCTCTTGACAATAACCCATAGATTCTCTATAATAGATTCTCTATGGGGTTAAGGTCAGGTGAGTTTGCTGCCAATCAAGCACAGTGATACTGTTGTGTGTAAACCAGGTATTGGTACTTTTAGCAGTGTGGACAGGGGCCAAGTCCTGCTGGAGAATGACATTTCCATCTCCATAAAGCTTGTCGGCAGAGGGAAGCATGAAGTGCTCTACAATGTCCTGGTAGACGGCTGCGCTGACTTTGGTCTTGATAAAACGCAGTGGACCTCCACCAGCAGATGACATGGCTCCCCAAACCATCACTGATTGTGGAAACTTCACACTAGACCTCCAGCAGCTTGGATTGTGGCCTCTCCACTCTTCCTCCAGACGCTGGGACCTTGTGGAGTGTGTGAGTGACTGCCTTCTGGACATCTGTCAAGTCAGCAGTCTTCCCCATGATTGTGGAGCCTACTGAAACAGACTAAGGGACCTTTTTAAACGCTTAGGAAGCCTTTGCAGGTGTCTTTTGTTAATCATTCTAATTTACTGAGATAATGGCTTTTGTGTTTTCATTGGCTGTAAGCCCTAATCATCAACATTAACAGAAATAAACACGTGAAATAGATCCCTCTGTGTGTAATGACTCTATATAATATAGGAGTTTCACTTTTTGTATTGAAGAATTGAAATAAATTAACTTTTTGATGATATTCTAATTTTGTGAGATGCACCTGTATATAGAAATCACTCCGAGGACAAGCTGGTTGTACAATGCACAAGGCAAATGATAGGTTAAAAAACAGCTATTAAATGGTAACTATATACAAAATATTCTTAGTTGTTAAATGATTGCAGCCAATCGTCCCTATTACACAACGGCTCATTATAACATTATTCATTCTTGCAATAATACAATGTATCCAAGAGACGCATTAGGACATTGAATATTTTACACTTAGCAGGAAGCTGAACCATTAGCGGCCACATTACAGCTCCGCAATCAGCTTCATTGTCTGGCTGCAGATATGGCTGGGGTGGGGGGGAGGGGAGGCATCCAATCTTCACACTTGTCTATGATCTAAGGTCCATGATCTGGAGTGACAAGTGTAATGTAGATGCACTGCACCAATAATGTTGGTCCAATTTGCTCCAAATTCTGAGACATAGACGGAATCATAGGGCTCAATAGTAAAATTCAAACTTGTCCCATCACAGAGCGAGAGCTCGGCCAAAAACGGCTACTTTATGGGATGTGGCTATTTTATGGGCATTTTTTTTTATTAAATGCATGTATTTTGGGCATAAAATATTTTTTGCAATTGGGTTTAATTAAAAACGTTGCACCCTTTGCCTTCAATATCCTCTGCATTGCATTTTCTATCGCCGGATGCAGAATGAGTTAACTGACAATCTGTCAGTGAGCTCCTGCTGACAGAGTTTGTAACTCTTATCTGTATATTGCTCAGCTGATTTATGACAACCCTAAACCTAATCTACATCTCAACTTTGATGTTGTCTCTGGTCATGAATCAGCAAAGAGAAACTCAGCTAAAAAAAAAAACAGATCGATGAATTAAAAATTCCTGGTCAGGATCAGCTCACTGATTGATTCTTAGTTAATTCATTCTGCAACCAGTAATGGGAAAAAAATAGTTTGAAATGGAGGAACTGGAAAACAGAGTTCATCACCCCCAGTATAAGCCCCTAATTGTGCCGGGGCAGATGTGCTGTAATCTCCGGGATTAGCGCAGATGGTCGCATCTGATGTTTACTTTCCGATGTAACACCATATAAACAGCGCGCCGCCCTCGCACCAAGACCGGGACGCGGCGTCTTCGAAATATCAGGAGCAACGACCCGGGGCTTTTTAGTTTTTGTGCTTTGGTTCTTTTCTCCACTTGTCCCGAGAGACAGAACTTTCTTTTCCCTCCCTTACAGCCAGAGGAGGGCTGGATATTTTTCGCAGGAGGGATTGGATTTTTGAATGACGCCATTCACTTTAACATAAAATGTACAGAAAAATAGGAAAAAAAATTCCAAGTGCAGCAAAATTGCAAAAACATGCAATTCCGCATTTTTTTTCTTTTTTGCAGCATTCATAGTGCAGTAAATGCCCTGGATTCTCCAGGTGATTATGATTAAATTTGTCCAGTTTTTTTTTATTATTATTTTGATAGAGACAATTTTTTTTTTACATTTGTGAAAAAAAAATGATTGTCGCCATATAGTGTCATCATTTTCTGAAACCCATAATATTTGTATTTCTCCATCGTCAGAGCCATAGGAGGGCTTGTTTTTGTTTTTAGCGATACCTTTTTGGGTACATATGACATTTTGATTGCTTTATATTGCTTTTTTTGGGGGGGGGGGGAGGGGAGGGAGAAGCGGCAACAAAAAAATTACAATTCTTGCGGTTCTGATTTTTTCCCCCTTTTAGACTTTTAACATTTTTGCTTTTTTTAAGTTTTTGATAGATTGGACTTTTTTGGACATGGGGATACAAAATAAGTTTGTGTTTGTTTTTTTTTTAAACTTTTTTTTAGCCACTTTAGGGAATCTTCACAGGAGGATGAACATGGCTGCCAGGGTAGACCATCGGTTCCCTGATTGACGCACTGGTGGACACTGACAGAATCGGGCCCCTCTGCAAGAACAATATATCATGGCATCAATGGTGCTATATAAATAAATAATATATGAGCCCTTCGCAGTCCAATAGCCCATCATGATGCACAATTCCTTTTGCTTTGGGGGTAGCTGTGACCCCCGCACCTAGTGGACCCCGGTTGCACCAATAATATGTCCGCCGGCATTTAAATGGTTAAATGTCAATCAAAGCTAGCGGTGGCCACTGCAGATGCTAGTTATGTAACACAGCCGGCACCTACCCAGTATACAGAAGGCTCAACTTTTGGGGGAGTTTTTCTTTTACTGCCAAGTACTCGCTAAGTTTATTTTTAGGAGTTTTTATAGCAAAAACTGAGCGAAAACTCTCCAAATACTCCTCAAAAATACAACATTTCTCCCCCTCATTCGAGTCCGGTGACCCCTTACGCAAAATATTCATGATTTTTTTCTGTAGTTCTCGCCCACATACAAGTAACAATTGAGAGCAATTCCTCTGCAGGGGCCCAGGAAACCCCAATCTCACTATAGAACTACTTATTTTAGATGTATTTGAGCAATAAAAGTCGATTGCGAATGTTTACACGCCCTGCAAGGGGTTAAAATCCTATCCTCTTGTCATCGGTGCAGACACATGTCGGGGCTCCTGACGTAGTCGCTGGCTCTCACATGTGCACAGATGTGGTGGAGGCCTCGGGTCACCGGGGTTGTGCGTTTTCCCATTGCTTGTTTAACCCAAAACCAATTTTACTTTTATTTAAACAAAGATTAAGTGTATCCCAGCGGCGGATCTTGGCCGCTGATTCCTGGTTCGTACTGCGCAGCCGCAGGCACGTCTGAATAGGATTCCCACCCTGTAGGATGCATGTATGGACACCACCAGGATCAGATAAGACCTCCCCACATCAGCCCCTATGACGGTCAATACTCCCCTCCGGGTTCATAGACATTCTGCCTGGATACACTGCTCTTACTGTAAAGAATCCTTTCTGCAATGAAAAGGGCTGCAGTTCCAGCTGTGGCCAGAAGGGAGTGCTGTGGGCTTTTTTTTTTTTTCTTAACCAATGCATGGGGACCTTATGTACGGCTCTTATTGATAGGTTTCAGAAAATGATGACAAAACAAATTTTTTTTTTTTTTTTTTTTTTGCACCATTAAAATAAAAAAAAACTCTTACAAGTTTGGTATCTGTGTAATCGTACTGACCTGAAAAATCTTGTTTCCAGGCCATTTTTACTGCACAATAAAGCCCATAAAAACAAAGCACAGAAAACAATGATCAAAATGAGTTTTTGCAATTTTTTTTTTATTATTATGAATGCATATTTCAATCGGAATTTTTTTTTCTCGTTTTACAGTAAAATGAATGGCATTATATCATAGCTACAAAAAAAAAAAAAAATCAAGCCCTCGGGATAGGAAAATTAAAAAAAAAAAAAATTATGGCTCTTGGTAAGAAAAAACAACAAAAAATGAAAAGCGCAAAAAAAAAAATGGCCGCAGCAGGAAAGGGTTAAAGGACTTTCGCTGCACATTTGCCAATGTAGTCTTTGCTTTATCGCCTTAATTGCATAGTGAAATGTTGTGGTCAGCGAGCGACACTGAATATGGAAATGGGATTTGTCTGAGCAGGAAAACGAGTCGGAAGGATCAGATTTCTTGTTTTTCTTGTAGAAAAGGAACGAAAAATCCTGTAACTTTCTAATGAACTTTTTTCGAATTTTTTTTAGGCGCAGATCCGTTGTTCAAAAAAAAGCCTGAAAAAGCGTTAAAAAAAAAAAGCTTGAAAACTTTGCCTATTTGTCTCTACAGTAAATCCACTTGCTGTTCTTATATTCAGTCTTTTCCCACTTCAGGTCTAGAAAAAAAAAGTGCCTGGTGGGAATTTAGAAAGTACATAAATTACTTCTTTGGAAATCACTTCAAACTGGGCATCGTCCAATCAAAAGGCTGCGAGGAAAAAGAAAAAAAAACTTGTTTTTGACATAAAAAAGAAAAAAAAAAATTCTGTGCACATACCATTAGGATGTGTTCACACAGTGCTTATTTGTAGCATTTTTTCAACATAAAGTGTGAGCAGGAAAAAAGTGCTGTGTACATGCCGCACTTTTTTTATGCAATTTCCAGGTTTTATTATGTATTCATTTGAATGGGTAAAAAAAGAGCAGCAAAAAGCTGATAGAATTGCCAAGTTGCCTTTCTAAAAAAATCATCAACATCCTAATCAGTGCAAGGAAGAAATGTATCAAGTAAATGAGATTTTAGAAATCTTATGTATTTTGTTGTTACCATAAAACGTTGCGTTTTTTCCCATACAAAAAAAAACTAAGAAAAAACACTGATTACACAAAGTAACATTCAACAAGATTTTTCAAGCAGAAACTGTTTCAGGAGACGATCCTACTTGGGGTGACATTTGAAAGAGTTTTTTTTCCCTGAAGGATTATTTTACAGCCCTTTCATTGGTCAATGCCCGAGTTCGGAATAGATTTAATCAGGATTCGCCTGAAAAAAGTGACATGCGTTTTTTTTTCCCCAACAGATATTTATCAAAACTTCAAAGAATAAAAAACAAAAAACTTATAAAAAAAACTCTTGCTATAAACTGCAAAACGCATTTCTGATACAAATCAATTGGGAGAGTTTTCCAAGCGTTTTTTTTGGAGGAGGATTTTGTAGAGGATCCGCTTAAAAATCACAATCGCAAAAGAAAAAAAAACGTGGTTGCAAATACTTTTGTGTGTAAAAAAACGGTAAATATATTTTATGGACAAATCTAATTCATATTTTCCATGCGTCGCAGATTCTGTAATTTTTTTTGCATAATCGAAACCCAACAAACCCGTTACAGTCAGTGGGCTCTGTCCGGAACTGATTACGCCCGTAACATGACAAATCCGTCCCCATCATAACTTTGTTCTTTTGTACCTAAAAGCAAAAAATAACTAAAATTCCCTAAATGCCAGACGACCTTGGGACACTTATTTTTTGCATCAGCCACGGGATTCTGTGTTTTGCCACTTTTTCACCAAACCATGTCCGCAGCTACTTATTACTGGAATCTTTTACGATAGACTTTTTGGTTCACAATCTGTTGAGAAAACGTGCAAAATAATAAAAGACCCTAAATGTGATGTAGAACAGAACACACAAGGTGGATAAAATCAGAGCGGCGGCGACATGGCTAACGATCGCGGCGTCACGCAGGCGAATGGGGTCGTATTGCAACTTGCACGGTAGCAGGACTGAGCCGATCAAAAAGTCAGAAGTAGTTGGATTTTTTGGGGACTTTTTGGAGCAGTCCCTGTATTTTGCAAACTCACCAAACACTATGGCGCACAATCGCCTCAGCCTTCAGCACAATACACGTCTCTGACCGTGGTCCGTATTTTGTTGCTACACAAGACCATAGAGGGGATTTACTAAGCAAAATGCTCCAAAAAGTGGCGTTTTATTATTTTTTTGAGGGGTAGTGGTGATTTACTTGCTCAGCCACAGTAGTTTACACTTTTGCATTCACAGGACCATATAGCGGCGATGATTTACAGCCCCATGTGTGCCCCCGAGGGCCGGACACTTTCCAGTCTGTGTTCAGACAGTGACATCTTTTTGGACTATTTATTCCTCTAATTGTTTTGTTTTTTATTATGTTTAATACAGACATTATTTTGTGTTAGTTTCTTATTTTTCGGGCTTTTTGGACTTACCTTTCTTTCCCTGTCTTGGGTCTTGACTAACTAGCCGCACAAAAACATGGGGAGGAAGGAGCTCGTTATGAGCAGCTGCAACCACTAATTACTACAGCCCCACCAGTGCCGCCGTGCACCGCCCAGTCCAACCAATGCAAAACTACAACTCCCAGCATGCTCTGCCGGTAGGTTGGGGATCACGAAATGAGCGATTCTCCCGTATCACTCTTTTTGCACCCATTAAAAATGAAGACAATAACATGATTGCACGGTTTACAAGCAGAGCGGCCTCAGGGTACGCGCACACAGAGTTTCCTTTTGGAACAACGTTTAAAATAAAATACAGAAAAATCTCTTAAAAAAAACTCCCATTGTAAAACAAATTTACTGTTTTTATGTTCAGTCTTTTAAGTGGTTTTTTTTTTTCGCTTTAGGTATCAAAAAACTCCTAGTGGGAATTAAAGAAATTGTGTGTCATGTCTTGGAATCTGCTCCAAACTTGTTACTGACCAATCAGAAGGCTGCAAAAAAAAAACACTTCTAGAGAAAAGTTTGTAAAAATTCTTCAAGAAAAGAAAAACTCCTCCAAAAACGTAACAAAAGTTATATGCACAGAGTTTTTTTGAGTCGTTTTAGGAGCAGTAAATGGCAACATGAACATGTCAGTGGAGCTGGCGGCTCTATTCCTGAAGTGGCGGTACCGCCGGGGTCTTTTACATATCCCTGTATTAAGAAAGCATTATGTACATGTTTGTGGCGGGTTTGCTGCGCTTTTTCAGGATATTGGGAGAGGAATGCACCTGAAAAAGATGTTGTGTGCACATAGCCACTGATTGGAAACTCTCCAAATCTCAGTCGCCTCAAACTCTGCGTTCCCGCTCCAAAAACGCAGCAAAAAAAGACTCCAGTCGCCCTACAGTGTTCAGGACAGGTCATTAGCCAAGGAATGTAAGCGACTGCTGAATTCACTGACAGCAAGTAGACGTTTTGGAAACAGTGAGGAAGTAACTTAGAAAGTTGCTGAGCTTTTCATAAGGGTGCACTTGCAAGAGTCGTTTTTGACTGTGTTCCCTCCTCCCCAGTCCCCTCATCCTACTCGCTGTTGGCATCCCATTACTCTCTTCCACGGTTCCCTCCTCCTCCTCACAGGTGATGCCATGTTACTCTCCTCCGTGGCTCCCTCTTACTCCTCGCTGGTGATGTTACATTAGTCTCCCCTGCGATCCCCTCCTCCTCACTGGTGACGTTTTTCTCCTCCGCAGTTCCCTTCTCCTCTTCGCTGGTGACATTACTCTCTTCTGCCGCACCGGTAATTTCCACTGTAAAATTCTTTTCTGCATCGTGTGGATGAGGTTTGGTGAAATGTCATGCACAATGCTGCTACTGTAATGTCCATTAGATTATCAGCTGTGTATGAGAAGAGCGTCTGTCTGGACACAAGACTCAGCATGGACACACGACATCAGGAAAAACTGCAGAAATCGACATCTGTATTATTACAATGTGATCGGTGAGCGCCGCTCTGGCTCCCTTCATCTGTGTGTTCTGCAGTGTCTCAGTGAGCGCTGCTCCGGCTCCCTTCATCTGTGTCTTCTGACGAGTGCCTCAGTGTGCGCCGCTCTGGCTCCCTTCATCTGTGTCTTCTGACGAGTGCCTCAGTGTGCGCCGCTCCGGCTCCCTTCATCTGTGTCTTCTGACGAGTGCCTCAGTGTGCGCCGCTCTGGCTCCCTTCATCTGTGTCTTCTGCAGTGTCTCAGTGAGCGCCGCTCCGGCTCCCTTCATCTGTGTCTTCTGACGAGTGCCTCAGTGAGCGCCGCTCCGGCTCCCTTCATCTGTGTCTTCTGCAGAGTGCCTCAGTGAGCGCCGCTCCGGCTCCCTTCATCTGTGTCTTCTGCAGAGTGCCTCAGTGAGCGCCGCTCCGGCTCCCTTCATCTGAGTCTTCTGCAGAGTGTCTCAGTACAATATCCCTGACACTGACGTTACATATGATCTGATTGCTCTGCCATCACCCTTATTAATGGCCCTGTAGTAGAAGACAAGCGAATAGCGATTTGTATGAAAATCCTTAAAAAACAAAAAAACTCAGCAGCTCCACTGTAGTAAAAAACATTTATTAGGGAGGAAAAGGCTCTGTCCATATGGGAGAAATGACATACACCCAAGGTCCCCAAGAAAAAAAATTAAAGAGTACATCATGTAAATTAGCATGCACATCAGTCTGAAAAGGCAGTACTGAAGTATAAAGCATGGCACATAAACAGAGCAGCCTTAACTTAAAGGGGTTGTTCTTGGGCTCTAACTCATCATCTATTCACAGAATAGGAGATTAAGTTGCTAGTAGATGGGTTTTTTCAGTTGGGATCCCCACTGTGAGGAGCTAGCCACGGACTAAAGACTATTGGACCAATCAACGTAAAGCAGAATACACGGCTCCAAGTGATGCAGACTTTTTCCAGCATGGAGCACCGGTTACGTTGATCTTATTGTTGTTTTATTAGAGATTTGCTTGCTTGTCAGTTTAACGTGCACAAATCTCTCCTGGAAAGTGTTCAGCCTCAGGAATCAATGTTTCCAGTTAGTAACAGTAAGCAGAGGAAGATGTGCGGGCAGGATCTTATGCATACATAAGGCCAGACACAAGATTGAGGTAAAGAAGTCATTCCATTCCTCTCGTTAGTGTCTCAGGGGCCTCAATTAAGCCATTGTTCTACCAGTCACTAGTCCCATTGTGTGGATAAGGATATTAGACCCAATGGAGCAGTCACCACAGGGGGTCTCACATGCAGTTCAAGGTGAGGGGCTCGGTTGCAGGTAAATACCTCCACCAATTCAGTTATCTTTGGGGGGAGGGTGTTTCTCGATGGCCGGGCTCAATTCCAGGGAGAGGGGGAGCTTGGGGTAAACAGGACACTGACGAGGAAATGAAGGTGTTGTCGCTGGCTGGAGCTGGATACATGTGCTGCGGTCGTGGTATCCATCTGGAGGAGCAGGGACTGTGACGGCAGACTATTCCGGCGGGAGATACAAAAGCTGGGAGCCAACAAAAAATATCACCTGGTACGGGGGCAGTGGAACTACCGGCCCGAGTTAGGATCTTGTAGTGGTAAGCAAGTATCTGGATGTGCATGTAGGAGTACCCCCACCCGCCAAAGCGCCGAGGACAGTGGATAACCGGAGAGAGGAGCCCGCATCTTTAATGTACCGGGATACACCACATTTCATTGAAGACACCTCAGATATTGAACATCTCCGCTTATTTGAGAACCTCTGTCTGCTGCATGAGGTGTCAGTCAGTGACTGGCCAAGATTTTTGAGTGTTGGCCTGACCGGAAAAGCAACAGAAGCTTTTAATAACCTGTCTTCGGTGGATCAGAGATGTTACTCTACCATTCGCAGTGCATTGCTAGAGAGGTATGCCGTCACGCCGGAAACCTACCGGAGGAAGTTTCAAGAGACTGACAAGCCTGCTGCACACACACATCGGGAGTTTGCCAACACACTACGTACGGCATGCACTCGGTGGATAGAAGGACTGAGGGGTTGGGAAGCAGAACATGTGGTGGATATATTATATATTCATGCTGGAACAATTTATATCCAAGCTCCCAGGGGACGGAGAGAAAACCACTCAGCCTGGATGAGGCTGCAAGATTGGTCTGCCGATCGACCAGGGCTAAGAGGACGTACAGCCCCAGCGAGTGGGGAACAGGAGCTTACAGGCCAGTGGAGGAACCGCAGGGATGTTAGACTTCACAAAGAGGGGGAGGTTTCCCAAGCCCCCAAGTATGGCCTGCTTTGGGGCGAAGGGGGTTAAGCTGCCATAACTGGGACACTTTGCTAGGGAATGTCGGGAACGTTCCAGCCCACATCATCCGCGCCCCCAACCTGTGAACACTGTGCTGCAATGGGGCTGGAATACTGAGTGGGAGAGGATCCCACTACCCTGACCAGAAGAGGCATATGTGGTACAAGGACAAGTGTCCCGCACTAGATGGGACACCTCAGAGTCCATTAACCAGCATCTGCAGCCGGTCTGAGTAGAGGGAGTGAAGACTGCAGGGCTCCGTGACTCCGGAGTCTCGGTCACATTGATCAAAGAACATCTAGTTCCGAACCAATGTATTCTTCCTGCCAGCTATATGTTAGTCAACATAGCCAGAGAAGCTTTGAACATTCGGCGGGCCCAACTATATTTAGACTGGGGACACAGTCATGGAAAGATGGATGTAGGAGTAGTGCCACAGGTACCAGTAGATGTGTTGCTGGGAAACAACCTAGGAGCAGAGTTGGTGTGCCACTGGGCCAATGTCGTAACCCGAAGAAAAGGACCGGTTCACACTGTCAGCCGAGATGGAACAGAGCAATCTCTACATGCCAACTACCACATACCAGTGGTGCATAATGCACAAAATGCAATGACTGTTACCCATAAAAGAAAGTGACATGGGGGAGATAAATTACATCAGGGAGGAGGCCCAGGGACTCCAAGCCACTTGGTCTCCCATCACTTTGGTCAGCCCAGATATTGTCCCCACCAGAACACCATTTACCAGGCCGCCAAGTGGCCATCTCCCTAGCTGTGGGTCAGCTCTCTGGGGATTGGTGCATTTATGTGGGCAATTTACTGGCCGATGTATGGAAGAAGGAGCTGGAGAGGTTGTTCCATCGATAAGGATTCATACCATCGAGCTGAAGAATCACAGGGCGAGTGGGGCGGCACCGTTCACCTTCATCAGCTTCTAGGATGCACGGAATGTGGAGGACACAATGGATACGAGTTCGGTTCTCGACAGTTACGTGTGGAGTTTCCAAGGTCACACCGGGGATCAGAGGGTGGATATGGAGGACCCCGCAAGAGGAACGGAGTCCTGTCCCACCGAACTGAATACAGAGTCCTCGTCTCAGGGCTTACCCCATCAGGGAGCTGGCAGAATCTGAAAGATCATATGAGAGAAACTGGAGATGTCTGCTATGCTGATGTACACCAGGATGGAATGGGGTGTGTGGAGTTTATTAGCAAGGAAGACATGGAATATGGCTTGAGGAAACTGGATGATACAAAGTTTCATTCTAATGAAGGTGAAACCTCTTAAATCAGTGTCTGTGCTGAAAGAAATGTTGATGGACTGTCCCAATAAGTGAAGAATCTGGATAGTCAATCTCATTAATTGGAGCCCAGGGCGGGCTATGCTGAAAAAGTGGGGGAGGAGTGTGAGGAGCTGGCCACAGACTAAAAACTACTGGAGCAATGGACGTAGAGCAGAATCGACGGCTCTAAGGGATACAGACTTTTTCCATCACGGAGCATCAGTTATGTCTTATTGTTGTGTTTTGTTAGAGATTTGCTTGCTGTGTTTTATTAGAGATTTGCTTGCTCGTCTGTTTAAGGCCTAGTGCCCACGATGCAGAAATAAAGCCGGAATTTTCCTGAGCATTTCTGCGTCTCCTTGGCAGAAAAACGTATGCGTTTTTTCCATGCGTTTTTGACGTGTATGTGCCATGTGTTTTTCCAATGCATTGTATAGGCAAATACGCATGCAGAAACGCACAAGAATTGGTCATGTCCTTATTTTTTCTGCGAGTAAAATCTGCGCAGAAAAAATCTTGACCATGTGCACAGAACTTGCAGAATGTCATAGGAAGTCATGGGATAAGGGATGCAATGCGTTTCTGGATCGTTTACGCGCTACAAATACGCACCAAAAAAAGCATCGTGGGCACACAGCTTAAGAGCACAAATCTCTCCCAGCAAGTGTCAAGTCTCAGGAATAGATGTTACCATTCAGTGACAGTAAGCAGAAAAAGACGTGCAGGCTGGATCTTATGCATACATAAGGCCATCCACAAGATTAGTAATCGGGTAAAGCAATCATTATATTACTCTCGCTAGGGTCTCAAGCCATTGTTCTCCCAGCCACTAGTCCCATTGTGTGGATGGGGATAGTAGACCCAGTGGAGTACTCATCACAGGGGGTCTCACTTTCAGTCCCAGGTAAGGGGCTCGGAAGTGGGTAAATACCTCCACCAATGCAGTTAGCTTTGGGAGGAATGTTTCCCGATGGTGGGGCTCAATTCCGGGGGTTATGGAGCAGCTTGGGGTATTTAGGAGACTGATGAGGAAATGGAGGGGTTGTTGTTGGCTGGAGCTGGATACATGTGCTACAGTCGTGGCATCTGTCATCTGGCTTTGAGGAACTATCCCAAGGACTGTTGTTGCCAGTTGGAGCTGGATATTCGTGCTACGGTCATGGTATCTGTCGTCTGGACTTGAGGAACTATCCTAAGGACGGTTGTTGCTGTCTGAAGCTGGATATATGTGCTACAGTCGTGGTATCCATAGTCTGGAGGAACATGGACCATGATTGTAGACTATACCGGCAAGACATACAAAAGCTATGGACCAACCAAAAATATCACCTGATACGGAGCAGTGGAACTACAGACCTCGGGTTGGGATCTTGTGGACTGGCGGCATTGCATTGTGGCCTTCTACCCAAGAGCATGGACGTAAGGTATAAAAAATAGTTGCATTGCTAACCTGCCTAAATGATTATTACAACCCACAACCTCAGATCTTCACACTCACCAGTCCCAAAACAGGGTTCTGGAGTCCCCGTTAGAATGGAGCGGTGGTTGAGAATGTGTAGTGTGTATGGGACTGAAAGACATCACCAAGGACAGTCCCACAGACAATGATTGCAAAATATGTGCCCATTCTTGGGATTGTTAGGGTCCCAGTGGTCGAACTGGCAGCAAAGTGGGACTTATGGTCTGTCCTGTAGATAAGTGATGAATGGTCCTGCTCAGCTATGTACGGATCAGACACTCGGACCCTAGGAGATACGGTAAGTCGTCCCCCTGTTCATAGCTCCTGGTGCTGCGCGGACTCCTCTTCTACATCTATGAACTGCGGGATGGTCCCACGGAGACTTGTGGCTTTTCTTTGCCACTTCTCCTCCTCGTCTTCGTCGTACACTGAGGCTTTTTTACTTCTGCCGGATTTCATATGTATCCGAATTTTCTGAGCAGCCAAGTTGGGATCAGCTTCGTCCATCATGGCGAGGAAATCGTAGTGTGGAAGCGGAGCTGCCCAATCCTCTGTAGATAAAAAGTCTGGAACGGTAAAAATTAGAACATTACACCGCGCCGGGAAATTACCAGAATATATCCTCAGTCCTGCCTGTTATACCCGCGACAATCAGCACATGGCTGTGGTGCTTGTGGTCCTCATCAATGCTGCAGTTCAGCTCCATTCACTTAGTGAGGATTATAAAAGAATAAATAAAAGAAATGCTTTCTTCCAAAAACAGCCCCTCCCCCAGCCCACCTTCTACAGACTGTGTGCGGTATTGAAGCTCAGTACTTTTGATTTCAAAGGAACCGAGCTGCAATACCAGATACAACCTATGGCCAGATGTGGCACTGTTTATGAAAGAAAGTTGCCATGTTTTTTCTAATGATTGGGCTCTGTTGAAGTACCCAACACATCCACACACATATGGATGGCTTAGCGAGCCCTGCCATAGCTGCATTGATGGAAAAGTTTTAAAAAAAAATTTAAAAAAATGCAATTTTGAGTATAGAATGCAGGCTTTTTGGCACATTCAGAAAAAAAAGCTGCATCAAATATGCACCAAAGATGCAAAACAAATAAAAAGAGGAAATAATTGCATATAAAAAAAAAAACGCATCAGAGCAGATGGCGGCGGGGACAAGACGGGACACGATGGCGGTGGGGACGGGACACGATGGCGGTGGGGACGGGACACGATGGCGGCGGGGACGGGACGGGACACGATGGCGGCGGGGACGGGACACGATGGCGGCGGGGACGGGACGGGACACGATGGCGGCGGGGACGGGACGGGACACGATGGCATAGGTCTCTTTTTCAAACCCTACACCAGTTGTAACATTAGGTTCTTTGACCGCTGGATGCCTGACCGCTGAGACCCACGATGATCCCACAAATGAGGCTCTGCAGAAACCATGTGGCTGGAGCGGAGGCCGAGCAGTCCCATAGAAAATGATGGGAGCGGAGGGAGCACACACTGGACCTCTGCAAAAGAAAAATCTTATCCGATCGTTACTTACAGACGGGAACTTCCTCTCCAGCTTTTATCATTTCCAGCCAATATAAGATGCCGACTTCACTAATCTGCCGATCTACAGGAAGAGCGAAGACTTGTCCCGGAGAATCAGAAGTGATGAGCACGAGCTGAGGCAAAGGTGGGATCATGCTAAAATACGTCTTCAGCACGAGAAGACCGGCCGGGGTGTTCCTTCTGCAAGAAAGCGGAAAGTGTCTAGGTGAAAAGATACAGCAGAAACAAGTAACATCCACATAGGACTGACACACAATGGATTTTCTGCAGCAAAATCTGCTCCGTATTGTGCAGAAAAGCTGCGGATTTGCATTGGAAAAGGTTAAAATTCGCAGCGTAAATCGATGTCAATATTCCAAGCGTCTTTGGGAGATTTCTTAAAATCTCAGATCACATCGTTGGCGATGAAAAAGGCCGCAGATGATAAATTCGCTGTTTGTACATTTTTGGACTACTGAGAACCTTTTTGCGCCACATTGCCAACAATCTCCACAGCAGCATTTACCGCTGTGCATTTCCGTTGTCCGTAGCAAAAATGTGTCCTTGTAAAGTTTCCCTAAAATCTGCACCGAAATTCAATTTTCAATGCAGATTTTGTGATATTTTGAAAATATCTTATACACGATGCAACTACCAAAAAACGCTGCAGGTTTTCCAGCCCCAAAATCAGCACCGAAAAATCAAGTGTTTCTGGCAACTCTTAAAATTTCTACCTGCGCCTTCATAGGGCGTTATTAACAGATGCGCCCAGTTCTCCCGCGTTGTCCATAAGCCTGCAACAGGATTCTTAACTTCCTAATATACTTCATGGCCTTTTTTTTGGGGGGGGGAGGGGGGTGGGAGACGTTTTTTATGCCTAATTCTTCAAAAGTATGTGCAAAATCCAAAACGCTCTTTATTTTTAACTTTTTTTTTTTGCTAATTTTTAGCGTAAAAGGACACAAGTTCAGCTAAAAAAGTTGCAAAACACCTGCGTCAAAATTTTTTTGGACATACAGTACAGACCAAAAGTTTGGACACACCTTCTCATTTAAAGATTTTCTGTATTTTCATGACTTTGAAAATTATACATTCACACTGAAGGCATCAAAACTATGAATTACCACATGTGGAATTATATACTTAACAAAAAAGTGTGAAACAACTGAAAATATGTCTTATATTCTAGGTTCTTCAAAGTAGCCCCCTTTTGCTTTGATGACTGCTTTGCACACTCTTGGCATTCTCTTGATGAGCTTCAAGAGGTAGTCACCGGAAATGGTTTTCACTTCACAGGTGTGCCCTGTCAGGTTTAATAAGTGGGATTTCTTGCCTTATAAATGGGGTTGGGACCATCAGTTGTGTTGTGCAGAAGTCAGGTGGATACACAGCTGATAGTCCTACTGAATAGACTGTTAGAATTTGTATTATGGCAAGAAAAAAGCAGCTAAGTAAAGAAAAACGAGTGGCCATCATTACTTTAAGAAATGAAGGTCAGTCAGTCCGAAAAATTGGGAAAACTTTGAAATTGTCCCCAAGTGCAGTTGCAAAAACCATCAATCGCTACAAAGAAACTCGCTCACATGAGGACCACGGCAGGAAAGGAAGACCAAGAGTCGCCTCTGCTTCTGAGGATAAGTTTATCCGAGTCACCAGCCTCAGAAATCACAGGTTAACAGCAGCTCAGATTAGAGACCAGGTCAATGCCACACAGAGTTCTAGCAGCAGACACATCTCTACAACAACTGTCAAGAGGAGACTTTGTGCAGCAGGCCTTCATGGTAAAATAGCTGCTAGGAAACCACTGCTAAGGACAGGCAGCAAGCAGAAGAGACTTGTTTGGGCTAAAGAACACAAGGAATGGACATTAGACCAGTGGAAATCTGTGCTTTGGTCTGATGAGTCCAAATTTGAGATCTTTGGTTCCAACCACCGTGTCTTTGTGCGACGCAGAAAAGGTGAACGGATGGACTCTACATGCCTGGTTCCCACCGTGAAGCATGGAGGAGGAGGTGTGATGGTGTGGGGGTGCTTTGCTGGTGACACTGTTGGGGATTTATTCAAAATTGAAGGCATACTGATCCAGCATGGCTACCACAGCATCTTGCAGCGGCATGCTATTCCATCCGGTTTGCGTTTAGTTGGACCATCATTTATTTTTCAACAGGACAATGACCCCAAACACACCTCCAGGCTGTGTAAGGGCTATTTGACCAAGAAGGAGAGTGATGGGGTGCTACGCCAGATGACCTGGCCTCCACAGTCACCAGACCTGAACCCAATCGAGATGGTTTGGGGTGAGCTGGACCGCAGAGTGAAGGCAAAAGGGCCAACAAGTGCTAAGCCTCTCTGGGAACTCCTTCAAGATTGTTGGAAGACCATTTCCGGTGACTACCTCTTGAAGATCATCAAGAGAATGTCAAGAGTGTGCAAAGCAGTCATCAAAGCAAAAGGTGGCTACTTTGTAGAACCTAGAATATAAGACATATTTCCAGTTGTTTCACACTTTTTTGTTAAGTATATAATTCCACATGTGTTAATTCATAGTTTTGATGCCTTCAGTGTGAATGTACAATTTTCAAAGTCATAAAAATACAGAAAAATCTTTAAATGAGGTGTGTCCAAACTTTTGGTCTGTACTGTACATCTAATAGCTCCGTTAAAAGGAATGAAGGAGAGCTGCAGAAATTTTGCGACTAAAGAAAAAAATAAATAAAAGAAAAAAGTCCACAATTGTTGAATCAGCAGAAAACACCTGACAAGATCAAACCCTGTCCACAATGGAGAACATAAAAACAAAACAAAAATACAAGCGGTGAACCCATAAAATTAGACTTAAAAAAAAAGGCACAAATTAAAAGAATTAAAGCAGAAATTAAAAAACTGGTGAAAAGAACCAAAAATATTACAGAAAAAAAGGGGCATTTTCAACGAGTCACTGCTCCAAGGAGAATCACCCCCATGAATTAACCCAAAATACTTACAAGAAGCGGAATATTTCCTGCCTGTTACTCACATGTTCAGCCAGCAAGTTGTCATCAGCTCCAGATATTTTCCTCTCACCAGACTTAAAATGTGCTTTTCGATGCGCGGGTCGACGTCGCCATCGGAGAAGAGGATAAGCAGGGGCTTCTGGCGTCTCAGGAGGGCCGGAAGAGACTCCACGGTGACTTCCGGCTGTGAAAAGACGAGGCTAACTAAAGGGACGTCGCTACAAGACCCGCCAATCTGATTCTTGTTTATTGCATTCCGTTACAAAAATACAATTGAGAGGCGGCCGGAGAGAGGTGCGCCGGAGGAGAGGCGGCCGGAGAGAGGTGCGCCGGAGGAGAGGCGGCCGGAGAGAGGTGCGCCGGAGGAGAGGCGGCCGGAGGGAGGTGCGCCGGAGGAGAGGCGGCCGGAGAGAGGTGCGCCGGAGGAGAGGCGGCCGGAGGGAGGTGCGCCGGAGGAGAGGCGGCCGGAGAGAGGTGCGCCGGAGGAGAGGCGGCCGGAGAGAGGTGCGCCGGAGGAGAGGCGGCCGGAGAGAGGTGCGCCGGAGGAGAGGCGGCCGGAGAGAGGTGCGCCGGAGGAGAGGCGGCCGGAGAGAGGTGCGCCGGAGGAGAGGCGGCCAGAGAGAGGTGCGCCGGAGGAGAGGCGGCCAGAGAGAGGTGCGCCGGAGGAGAGGCGGCCAGAGAGAGGTGCGCCGGAGGAGAGGCGGCCAGAGAGAGGTGCGCCGGAGGAGAGGCGGCTGGAGAGAGGTGCGCCGGAGGAGAGGCGGCTGAAGAGAGGTGCGCCGGAGGAGACCTCGGACGGCTGTGAGGGCAAAGAAATACATTTTTTATGGCTTTTCAAAGAAGAGGAAGAAAAAAAAAAGCAAAAACTAAACTTGGCAGCGCCGTTAAGGGGGTAAAAAGCCGAACCATTTACTGATGGTCTTGTGACAGATGGGATTTAAGTGACTGCAGACGCCCCCGCGATCATCACAGCACCATAATTACTTCCCCTAATGAAGCCCTTGGCAAAGAAGCGCATGTGAACTGTGCCAAGGGTACAAAAACAGGCAGCAAGCAGCACAGAGTATTTCAGAAGAAAACAAAGTGGAAGATGCTGTGCCAGACAGCAGCACAGAGGATGTAAGACATAACGTGACCTGCTGCATGTACAAAGCGCAGGGTGGTGACATGAATAAAGGGAATAGACAGGTGGAGGGTCACAATCCCGAGGGCATCCTGGAAGCCGCACATAATAAAATACCGCCTCTCGTCATTCTGACAGTTTCCAGCAGTCAGTAACCAGAAGCAGGTGCCCACCCCCCCCATCCCTGTACATGTCCCTGGGGGGCGCTCCACACAATGCTGTATATGGTGTGGGGGAGGGGAGGGCATTTTCTGACATTTTTAATACCAGGAAACATATTTTGTATTAAATGCACAAAACTCACAAACTCTCCGAGAAGTTCCCGTTGCAGAAGCAGAAGGATTTCATCGGCGGCAGCGCTGGGGATGGAGACGGCATGGACCTTCTGCAAGGAGTGCTGGGAGAAGAGCACGGCGGGGGGCAGCGCGCCATAACGCTGAGCCCTGTGGGATGGTACAACATCAGACACACGGAGAAGAGATCACACGGCACCGCCGAAAAAGTGACAGAGGAGTGGAGTGGGGACTACTGAGGAAATGGTGGGTACTTTGACTATTGGGGATGTGGGGAGCTGTCACTAATGGGGATGTAGGAGGTGGAGTTTTATGAGAACTGGGGAGGTGAAGCGGTGTGGGAAGGTGCTGCGACTACTGGGGGAACGAGAGGGTTCTGTGACTACTGGGGGGAATGAGAGGGTGCTGCGACTACTGGGGGGAATGAGAGGGTGCTGCGACTACTGGGGGGAATGAGAGGGTGCTGCAACTACTGGGGGACTTAGAGGGTGCTGCGACTACTGGGGGAATGAGAGGGTTCTGTGACTACTGGGGGGAATGAGAGGGTGCTGCGACTCCTGGGGGAATGAGAGGGTGCTGCGACTACTGGGGGAATGAGAGGGTGCTGCGACTACTGGGGGAATGAGAGGGTGCTGTGACTACTGGGGGAATGAGAGGGTGCTGCGACTACTAGGGGAATGAGGAGCAGGGAGTTCTGTGACTATTGGACATTGGTGGAGGCTGCACCTGTGACTAGTGGATGAGTATGAGGCACCTGCTGTGACTACTGGGGGCTTTGTTCAGATCACTACTGAATGAGAAGTCGTCTCCTGATGAAGCCCCTCCTGCTGTGTAACCTACAGCCGCACATGGTGCTGGGAGCGGCAGTGGTCCCCGCACGTCACCTCCTGGCTTCTGTCCGTATTCCCCAGATCTTCCCATATATTTTTTATCCTATTTGTGTTGTCCGGGGAATTAAGTCCCGGGAATCTGTGTCATTTCCAGGAAGCAGACTCCTCCATTACCCTGCGATCGGGGGTCAGGAGGATGCGGGGAGCCATATGGTGGGAGCGCATGTCGTGCTACCGCTGATTACTCGACCCCTTGTCCACATTCATCAATTTTCTCCTACTTTTGGCAACGGGAAGAAAAAATTCCACGAAATGAGAGAATTTTCATGAATTAACATTTTTTTCCCTGTTTTCTTAAAGGAAACTAAAATTGTATCCAGACCCCGGATCACGGCGAGGCATAGAGGGGCCCCTCACTGCTGCGGTCGCTGGCCCCCCGTCTATAATGGATGCTCTGGTTTCACTGGTCGTGCACCATTAACGCCGGACTCGTAACATCAGGGAACAGGAGACGGATGTTATCGGGAGAGAGAAACCTGAGCTGATGACTCCCATCATTGTCCGCTTCTTCTGCTTCCTCCCATAATGGATCTTTAATAGTGATTACATGAAACTGAAAGGGTGTTCCCGAAATAATAAGTTATCCCCTGTCCTTAGGATGAGCATACCTTAGTGATCACTGGAACTCCATCTTAAAGGGATTGGGGGGGCACATTCTCCAGCTCCACTATATGATGGTACTATAAGGTGGTGACATTTGGGTACCGCCTATGACGGTATTCGTAGGTTGTGTATAGCAGATAGAGATGAGGTCAGTAGTCCGTTACTGCCGGGCAGGACTGACTCCTATCTGCCAAAATATCCGGCCCCTGTCATTTTAAAAGGTCTGTTCAGAATGACAAAAATATGGCAGCTGCTTCCAAAATCAGCGCCACCTCTCTGCAGAGGATGAGACTGGTATTGCAGCTCGAAAGAGAGAGAGGGAGCGAAAGAGAGAGAGAGCGAAAGAGAGAGCGCGCGAGAGAGAGCGAAAGAGAGAGAGCGCGAGAGAGAGCGAAAGAGAGAGAGCGCGAGAGAGAGCGAAAGAGAGAGAGCGCGAGAGAGAGCGAAAGAGAGAGAGCGCGAGAGAGAGCGAAAGAGAGAGAGCGCGAGAGAGAGCGAAAGAGAGAGAGCGCGAGAGAGCGAAAGAGAGAGAGCGCGAGAGAGCGAAAGAGAGAGAGCGCGAGAGAGAGCGAAAGAGAGCGCGAGAGAGAGCGAAAGAGAGAGAGCGCGAGAGAGAGCGAAAGAGAGAGAGCGCGAGAGAGAGCGAAAGAGAGAGAGCGCGAGAGAGCGAAAGAGAGAGAGCGCGAGAGAGAGCGAAAGAGAGAGAGCGCGAGAGAGAGCGAAAGAGAGAGAGCGCGAGAGAGAGCGAAAGAGAGAGAGCGCGAGAGAGAGCGAAAGAGAGAGAGCGCGAGAGAGAGCGAAAGAGAGAGAGCGCGAGAGAGAGCGAAAGAGAGAGAGCGCGCGAGAGAGCGAAAGAGAGAGAGCGCGAGAGAGAGCGAAAGAGAGCGCGAGAGAGAGCGAAAGAGAGCGCGAGAGAGAGCGAAAGAGAGCGCGAGAGAGAGCGAAAGAGAGCGCGAGAGAGAGCGAAAGAGAGCGCGAGAGAGAGCGAAAGAGAGAGAGCGCGAGAGAGAGCGAAAGAGAGAGAGCGCGAGAGAGCGAAAGAGAGAGAGCGCGAGAGAGCGAAAGAGAGAGAGCGCGAGAGAGCGAAAGAGAGAGAGCGCGAGAGAGAGCGAAAGAGAGAGAGCGCGAGAGAGCGAAAGAGAGCGCGAGAGAGCGAAAGAGAGAGAGCGCGAGAGAGCGCGAGAGAGCGAAAGAGAGAGAGCGCGAGAGAGCGCGAGAGAGAGAAAGAGAGAGAGCGCGAGAGAGAGAAAGAGAGAGAGCGCGAGAGAGCGAAAGAGAGCGCGAGAGAGCGCGAGAGAGAGCGAAAGAGAGCGCGAGAGAGCGAAAGAGAGCGCGAGAGAGCGAAAGAGAGAGAGCGAAAGAGAGAGCGAAAGAGAGAGCGAAAGAGAGAGCGTGAGAGAGAGCGAAAGAGAGAGCGAAAGAGAGAGCGCGAGAGAGAACGAAAGAGCGCGAAAGAGAGAGCGCGAGAGAGAGAACGAGAGAGCAAAAGAGAGCGAGAGAGAGCGCGAGAGAGAGAAAGAGAGAGAGTGCGAGAGAGTGAAAGAGAGAGAGCGCGAGAGAGCGAAAGAGAGAGCGAAAAAGAGAGCGAAAAAGAGCGAAAAAAGAGAGAAAAAGAGAGAAAAAGAGAGAGAAAAAGAGAGAGAAAAAGAGAGAGAAAAAGAGAGAGAAAAAGAGAGAGAAAAAGAGAGAGAAAAAGAGAGAGAAAGAGCGCGCGCGAAAGAGAGAGCGAAAGAGAGAGCGCGCGAGAGAGCGAAAGAGAGAGAGCGCGCGAGAGAGCGCGCGAGAGAGCGCGCGAGAGAGCGCGCGAGAGAGCGAAAGAGAGAGAGCGCGCGAGAGAGCGAAAGAGAGAGAAAGCGAAAGAGAGCAAGCGCGAGAGAGCGAAAGAGAGCAAGCGCGAGAGAGCGAAAGAGAGCGAGCGCGAGAGAGCGAAAGAGAGCGCGCGCGAGAGCGAAAGAGAGTGCGCGCGAGAGCGAAAGAGAGCGCGCGCGAGAGCGAAAGAGAGCGCGCGCGAGAGCGAAAGAGAGCGCGCGCGAGAGCGAAAGAGAGCGCGCGCGAGAGCGAAAGAGAGCGCGCGCGAGAGCGAAAGAGAGCGCGCGCGAGAGAGCGAAAGAGAGTGCGCGCGAGAGAGCGAAAGAGAGCACGCGAGAGCGAAAGAGCGCGCGAGAGAGCGAAAGAGAGCGCGCGAGAGAGCGAAAGAGAGAGCGCAAGAGAGCGCGCGAGAGAGCGAAAGAGAGCGCGCGAGAGCGAAAGAGAGAGCGCAAGAGAGATCGAAAGCGCGCACGAGAGCGAAAGCGAGAGAGAGCGCGAAAGAGAGCGTGCGAGAGAGACAAAGAGAGAGAGCGTGCGAGAGAGAGACAAAGAGAGAGAGACAAAGAGAGAGAGAGAGACAAAGAGAGAGAGAGACAAAGAGAGAGAGAGACAAAGAGAGAGAGACAGACAGAGAGAGAGAGAGACAGACAAAGAGAGAGAGAGACAGACAAAGAGAGAGACAGACAAAGAGAGAGACAGACAAAGAGAGAGAGAGAGACAGACAAAAGAGAGAGACAGGCAAAAGAGAGAGACAGACAAAGAGAGAGACAGACAAAGAGAGAGACAGACAGAGATAATTTTTTTCTTTTCTTATAAGTTTGGTCTCCATTATTTTCAGTGGGGTTCGGGTTCGGTGGGAGTTCTGGTGAGGTATCAGACCCCACACTTCCAGCGTCCGCCCATCCCTAGTCCTGATGCAACGACTGCGCTGAAGGAAGGAGAAATCATTATCTGACATTTACTCACAGGACGGCGGCGGCTTCTCCGGTGTAAATTCCCACAACAGCAAAACCTCGGAGATTACTTGCCGCGCTGACGAAGTCTTCATCTGCTCCAGAAAAAAAGAGAAGAACAATTACATCCCATAGAGGACTGTGTGCTCGCCTACGTCTGCTTGCTGTCAGTGATGTGAGCAGGTCACACGTCAGGGTTTGAGACGACTGTATGAAAAATTGAACCTATCAACAGCACAAATCGCTCCTGTGCCGACAGTTTGCGACAATGTATCAGCCTGGAGTCCGAGCTCGCAGAGGATCGTCTGGTCTGATAACAATTGTTACTATATTCACTAACAGCAAGCAAGATCTCGGAAATGGTAAAGAATAAAAACAAAGAATATTAGAAAGTTGCAGAAGTTTTCATTATGCATCAAATAAGCAAATTTACATAAACCAGAAATTCCCCAAGTGCAAGATTATGAATATCCCGAACCCCGGGCCACAACATCGTCCAGTCCATCCTGATCTAGGTCCGGTACCTTCTCTCATACCGGGAGCAAATAATCCCAGAGCCGAGATGTCGTAGAAAGGCGACAATGATCTGTGCATCGCTCCATGTATATAATCTCCTGCTTCCTCCACTGTCTGCAACTGCTCGGGGCAATCCAGTGTGAACCTGCGCGAGAAACGCAAGTATTAATAATACTCCGACAGCAACAAGAAAGTCATACAAACACAGGATCACTGTACAGCCTGCATGATACTCCAGAGCTGCACTCACTATTCTGCTGGTGCAGTCACTGTGTACATACATTACATTACTGATCCTGAGTTACATCCTGTATTATACTCCAGAGCTGCACTCACTATTCTGCTGGTGGAGTCACTGTGTACATACATTACTGATCCTGAGTTACATCCTGTATTATACTCCAGAGCTGCGTTCACTATTCTGCTGGTGCAGTCACTGTGTACATACATTACATTACTGATCCTGAGTTACATCCTGTATTATACTCCAGAGCTGCACTCACTATTCTGCTGGTGCAGTCACTGTGTACATACATTACTGATCCTGTACTGATCCTGAGTTACATCCTGTATTATCCTCCAGAGCTGCACTCACTATTCTGCTGGTGGAGTCACTGTGTACATACATTACATTACTGATCCTGTACTGATCCTGAGTTACATCCTGTATTATACTCCAGAGCTGCACTCACTATTCTGCTGGTGCAGTCACTGTGTACATACATTACTGATCCTGTACTGATCCTGAGTTACATCCTGTATTATCCTCCAGAGCTGCACTCACTATTCTGCTGGTGGAGTCACTGTGTACATACATTACATTACTGATCCTGTACTGATCCTGAGTTACATCCTGTATTATACTCCAGAGCTGCACTCACTATTCTGCTGGTGGAGTCACTGTGCACATACATTACATTAATGATCCTGTACTGATCCTGAGTTACATCCTGTAGTATACTCCAGAGCTGCACTCCCTATTCTGCTGGTGCAGTCACTGTGTACATACATTACATTACTGATCCTGAGTTACATCCTGTATTATACTCCAGAGCTGCACACACTATTCTGCTGGTGCAGTCACTATGTACATACATTACTGATCCTGTACTGATCCTGAGTTACATCCTGTATTATCCTCCAGAGCTGCACTCACTATTCTGCTGGTGGAGTCACTGTGTACATACATTACTGATCCTGTACTGATCCTGAGTTACATCCTGTATTATCCTCCAGAGCTGCACTCACTATTCTGCTGGTGCAGTCACTGAGTACATACATTACATTACTGATCCTGAGTTACATCCTGTATTATCCTCCAGAGCTGCGTTCACTATTCTGCTGGTGCAGTCACTGTGTACATACATTACATTACTGATCCTGTACTGATTCTGAGTTACATCCTGTATTATCCTCCAGAGCTGCACTCACTATTCTGCTGGTGCAGTCACTGTGTACATACATTACATTACTGATCCTGTACTGATTCTGAGTTACATCCTGTATTATCCTCCAGAGCTGCACTCACTATTCTGCAGTTAGATATTGGAGCCCATGGACAGCTGTGGCGCAGTATGCAGAGTGGACATGTTCTTGTAACCTTTTCAGTACTTGCGTTAGAATACATTGTGCGGTGACTTTTGGTACACCATGTGGCAGCCGGCACAGTGCGGCAAGGCAGTGACCAAATCTTCACATATGTAATTAGTGGTAATTCCTCTGGCCTGTAAATGATGTTCCCCTTTAATTGAAGACAAATTGGGGGAAGTCGGCCGCAGATGAGACATAATAATATCAGGATGAGCGGAGGAGCAGACCCCGGTATTACGCAGCGGCTCGGATACAATTACAGATCATTGCATTAGGAGAATCGTGAACTTGTGGATCTTTCTCGTCTCTGTGCTACCAGAATAAAAACACTGGGCCGTCAGCACTGACACTGCCTGACCGGAGCGCGACGCTGCCTGACCGGAGTGTGCCCTGATGCAGGAGGATCAGGACATATAACACAGGCCGATATGACATTCAAAGGCCGTAGAAAGCTGGGAGACAACCGCTACAGCACCACCACTGCAGGATCCGTCCCAGTTCTCATACTCTGTAACTTGCCATCCTCTCTTTTTAAGGGATTCCTTTTCATTAGTATTCTGCCAGCACTACAAGTGCAAGAACGTCCCTTTCCTCAATTCCCATCATGCCTTGTTCCTGCCATTGTCCAACCCTCCTCTCTGCTGTTATGCCTTTACACAACTTGACAGACAGGAGAGCAAAAGCAAAAAGATAATGTCCTGCCCCCTCTCCCAACAGAGGCAAAGCCCCGCCCCCACTTCATGTAGACATTAAGCCCCGCCCCCACTTCATGTAGACATTAAGCCCCGCCCCCACTTCATGTAGACATTAAGCCCCGCCCCCACTTCATGTAGACATTAAGCTTCGCCCCCACTTCCCGTAGACACAAAGCCCAACCCCCACTCCCTATAGAGACACAACCCCCTCACTTCCTCTACAGAGACAAAGCCCAACCCCCACTCCCTATAGAGACACAACCCTCTCACTTCCTGTAGACCAGGGTTCCCCAACTCCAGTCCTCAAGGCCCACCAACAGGTCACCTGCACAGGCAATAATTCCATCACCTGAGCAATACTAAGGAAATCCTGAAAACATGACCTGTTGGTGGGCCTTGAGGACTGGAGTTGATAGAGAGTCTAAGCCCCACCCCCACTTTCTGTAGAAAGTCAAAGCCCCACCCTCCTCCCTATAGAGACACAACCCCCCCACTTCCTGTAGAAAGACAAAGCCCGCCCCCACTTCCTGTAGAGACACAAAGCCCCGCCTCTACACCCTATAGACACAACCCCCCACTTCCTGTAGAGAGACAAAGCCCCGCCCCACTTCCTGTAGAGAGACAAAGCCCAGTCCCACTTCCTGTAGAGACAAAGCCCCTCCCCCACTTCCTGTAGAGACAAAGCCACGCCCCCACTTCCTGTAGAGACAAAGCCCCTCCCCCACTTCCTGTAGAGACACAAAGCCCCTCCCCCACTTCCTGTAGAGACACAAAGCCCCTCCCCCACTTCCTGTAGAGACAAAGCCCCTCCCCCACTTCCTGTAGAGACAAAGCCCCTCCCCCACTTCCTGTAGAGACACAAAGCCCCTCCCCCACTTCCGGTGTTCCGTCTCGGTGTCTCTGCGGTTCCTGACTGCACTTGACATAAGGCAGTGTAAGAAGGGAGACACCTAGTGGCCGGCACTTTGCTGCAATTTTTCGGGGTAAAACATAATTTATGAAGCGATTTGCAGATTGTCTCTCACATTATCCATCAGCTGAGGAGCGGAGTCCGTACTCACAGCAGGAGAAACCGCGCCAGCTCCTCGGTGCCCATCATGCCCTCGTACAGGAACGGCTGCAGCCCCGCCTGGTAGATCTTCACTGAAGGGAAACTGGTGATCTGCTCCTTGGTGCAGACGTCCGTCCAGTCAGCGCAGTTCACCGTGGACATAGACACATCCAGCCGCTCTACAGGGAGACATGGAAAAGTGATTAGTCGCAGCGCCGCACAATCTGCTAAAAGTCCAATCATCCGGAGTAATCATCCGGAATAATCATTGGATCTCCTAATCTGCAGCAGATTCTGGTCTGTGGGGGCATTAATGAGGTTAAAATGATCTGTCTTGCGGTATAAGGTGACCTGCAGGAGTCAGCCCGCCTGCGGGGAGCCAGTCCGCATGTCATCCAGCTCATATATACAGATGAGGAGTCTTATAAGCACAGAGCTGGGACTGTATTCAGTAAGACGGGAAATGCTGCACCCAGGTCAGATATTACCCATCACTGCTCGTCACACTGACTAATAAAACTTTTAAAAAGTTCCTTTCCTTCTTTTTAGTGAGAATTTTCAGTCTGGCGATTCCATAGGGAACACGACCTCCGCTGAACAATGCGGCTGGAGATGGCGCTATCGTGCGAACCCTGCAGCGCTCAGGTTTCCTCTTGTCTATATAGGAACTAAATATTTACTTCTCAGTGAAAAGCCCCTTGTAAGGTGAGAGGGCGGAGGCCCAGGAGCCACGGCTGGGAGGGTTAATTCCCGCACTTCACCCTATTATTGTTTCAGATGAAAAGGAAAATCCACAGCGAAGCGATTTCCAGGAAGAAAATGCCTTTAATTACTTCATACCGGCAAAAATGCAGAAGCAGCAGAGCAGATTTATCATTTATCCTGTGATGCCAGGATTTACACAACACTAGGTATTATGCAGGAATGAGAACATTTTATGATATTAGTACATATTATATATACAGTACAGACCAAAAGTTTGGACACACCTTCTCATTTAATGATTTTTCTGTATTTTCATGACTATGAAAATTGTACATTCACACTGAAGGCATCAAAACTATGAATTAACACATGTGGAATTATATACTTAACAAAAAAGTGTGAAACAACTGAAAATATGTCTTATATTCTAGGTTCTTCAAAGTAGACACCTTTTGCTTTGATGACTGCTTTGCACACTCCTGGCATTCTCTTGATGAGCTTCAAGAGATGGACTGGCCCGCCCGTTCCCCAGACCTGAATCCGATTGAGCACATCTGGGACATCATGTCTCGCTCCATCCACCAATGTCACGTTGCACCAGACTGTCCAGGAGTTGGCGGATGCTTTAGTCCAGGTCTGGGAGGAGATCCCACAGGAGACCATCCGCAACCTCATCAGGAGCATGCCCAGGCGTTGTAGGGAGGTCATACAGGCACGTGGAGGCCACACACAATACTCAGCCTCATCAGGAGCATGCCCAGGCGTTGTAGGGAGGTCATACAGGCACGTGGAGGCCACACACAATACTCAGCCTCATCAGGAGCATGCCCAGGCGTTGTAGGGAGGTCATACAGGAACGTGGAGGCCACACACAATACTGAGCCTCATCAGGAGCATGCCCAGGCGTTGTAGGGAGGTCATACAGGCACGTGGAGGCCACACACAATACTCAGCCTCATCAGGAGCATGCCCAGGCGTTGTAGGGAGGTCATACAGACACTTGGAGGCAACACACAATACTCAGCCTCATCAGGAGCATGCCCAGGCGTTGTAGGGAGGTCATACAGGCACGTGGAGGCCACACACAATACTGAGCCTCATCAGGAGCATGCCCAGGCGTTGTAGGGAGGTCATACAGGCACGTGGAGGCCACACACAATACTCAGCCTCATCAGGAGCATGCCCAGGCGTTGTAGGGAGGTCATACAGGCATGTGGAGGCCACACACAATACTCAGCCTCATCAGGAGCATGCCCAGGCGTTGTAGGGAGGTCATACAGGCACGTAGAGGCCACACACAATACTGAGCCTCATCAGGAGCATGCCCAGGCGTTGTAGGGAGGTTATACAGGCACGTAGAGGCCACACACAATACTGAGCCTCATCAGGAGCATGCCCAGGCGTTGTAGGGAGGTCATACAGGCACGTGGAGGCCACACACAATACTCAGCCTCATCAGGAGCATGCCCAGGCGTTGTAGGGAGGTCATACAGGCACGTGGAGGCCACACACAATACTCAGCCTCATCAGGAGCATGCCCAGGCGTTGTAGGGAGGTCATACAGGCACGTAGAGGCCACACACAATACTGAGCCTCATCAGGAGCATGCCCAGGCGTTGTAGGGAGGTCATACAGGCACGTAGAGGCCACACACAATACTGAGCCTCATCAGGAGCATGCCCAGGCGTTGTAGGGAGGTCATACAGGCACGTGGAGGCCACACACAATACTGAGCCTCATCAGGAGCATGCCCAGGCGTTGTAGGGAGGTCATACAGGCACGTGGAGGACACACACAATACTGAGCCTCATCAGGAGCATGCCCAGGTGTTGTAGGGAGGTCATACAGGCACGTGGAGGCCACACACAATACTCAGCCTCATCAGGAGCATGCCCAGGCGTTGTAGGGAGGTCATACAGGCACATGGAGGCCACACACAATACTCAGCCTCATCAGGAGCATGCCCAGGCGTTGTAGGGAGGTCATACAGGCACGTGGAGGCCACACACAATACTCAGCCTCATCAGGAGCATGCCCAGGCGTTGTAGGGAGGTCATACAGGCACGTGGAGGCCACACACAATACTCAGCCTCATCAGGAGCATGCCCAGGCGTTGTAGGGAGGTCATACAGGCACGTGGAGGCCACACACAATACTCAGCCTCATCAGGAGCATGCCCAGGCGTTGTAGGGAGGTCATACAGGCACGTGGAGGCCACACACAATACTCAGCCTCATCAGGAGCATGCCCAGGCGTTGTAGGGAGGTTATACAGGCACGTAGAGGCCACACACAATACTGAGCCTCATCAGGAGCATGCCCAGGCGTTGTAGGGAGGTCATACAGGCACGTGGAGGCCACACACAATACTCAGCCTCATCAGGAGCATGCCCAGGCGTTGTAGGGAGGTCATACAGGCACGTGGAGGCCACACACAATACTCAGCCTCATCAGGAGCATGCCCAGGCGTTGTAGGGAGGTCATACAGGCACGTAGAGGCCACACACAATACTGAGCCTCATCAGGAGCATGCCCAGGCGTTGTAGGGAGGTTATACAGGCACGTAGAGGCCACACACAATACTGAGCCTCATCAGGAGCATGCCCAGGCGTTGTAGGGAGGTCATACAGGCACGTGGAGGCCACACACAATACTGAGCCTCATCAGGAGCATGCCCAGGCGTTGTAGGGAGGTCATACAGGCACGTGGAGGACACACACAATACTGAGCCTCATCAGGAGCATGCCCAGGCGTTGTAGGGAAGTCATACAGGCACGTGGAGGCCACACACAATACTCAGCCTCATCAGGAGCATGCCCAGGCGTTGTAGGGAGGTCATACAGGCACGTGGAGGCCACACACAATACTCAGCCTCATCAGGAGCATGCCCAGGCGTTGTAGGGAGGTCATACAGGCACGTGGAGGCCACACACAATACTCAACCTCATCAGGAGCATGCCCAGGCGTTGTAGGGAGGTCATACAGGCACGTGGAGGCCACACACACAATACTGAGACTCATCTGGAGCATGCCCAGGCGTTGTAGGGAGGTCATACAGGCACGTGGAGGCCACACACAATACTGAGCCTCATCAGGAGCATGCCCAGGCGTTGTAGGGAGGTCATACAGGCACGTAGAGGCCACACACAATACTGAGCCTCATCAGGAGCATGCCCAGGCGTTGTAGGGAGGTCATACAGGCACGTAGAGGCCACACACAATACTGAGCCTCATCAGGAGCATGCCCAGGCGTTGTAGGGAGGTCATACAGGCACGTGGAGGCCACACACAATACTCAGCCTCATCAGGAGCATGCCCAGGCGTTGTAGGGAGGTCATACAGACACTTGGAGGCCACACACAATACTCAGCCTCATCAGGAGCATGCCCAGGCGTTGTAGGGAGGTCATACAGGCACGTGGAGGCCACACACAATACTGAGCCTCATCAGGAGCATGCCCAGGTGTTGTAGGGAGGTCATACAGGTACGTGGAGGCCACACACAATACTGAGCCTCATTTTGACTTGTTTTAAGGACATTACATCAAAGTTGGATCAGCCTGTATATATATATATATATATATTTTTTTTTTTTTATTCCCCCACACACACACACACACTTTTGCAGCCTGCAGTGTAGAGAATGGCTGTCTTCATTTTCTTCTCATCCAATAATAACTAACTATATTACTCCAAAAAAATATTACATTAGGTGTAAAGTAAAATGTGACATCCAATCCTTAATGAAACGCTAAACTGAGCAATAATTGTCAAAAAATAAAACCCGGTAGAGAGAGAATTCACTTACCTTTATATTTCTTCGCCACATCTTGAAAAGACTTTAGAAAACTTAAGGACACGTGTTCCCCTGTAGGAGATGAACATAATGAATCAATAAACTGAAGTATTAAAGGGATATTCACAAGTTATCCTCTAATCATAGAATAGGGGATAACTTACTGATGTCTGGGGGTCCGAACATGGAGACCCCCAGCGATCCCAAGAACGAGAGTTCTGGAACCCTCGAGAACACGGCGGTGCGAAAATCCACCCGAAATGGGGCTGCAGAGTCTCAGGGTTCAACAGCTCTCGTTTTAGGGATCGCAAAGGAGCAGTGTAGGACCCTCATGTGCACTCAGCCTCATTAAATACCCTCACAGCTCCTCAAGTTTCTAGGAAATGATGTGCACGTGTTTAGTCTCCTCCATTGCGGACCCCCCTGGTGGATGTGACTTATGGTCAGGATTACAGGAAAGCTAAACATGATGACATGAATGTCTGCAGTCACATCACGTCGGCTTCTACCTCCAGGAAAGAACGCAGCTGGGAACTCACAGATCATGTAGAAGAGGACGGCCGCGGGGCGAGCGCCGGAGGAGGAGGAGACCGTCTTGAAAGTGTCATCTGTCAGTGACGGTACCAGCGACAGGGGGAGCCGGGGCCTTCTGCTCCTGAAGACGTCCCTCGCTACCTCGTCATCCTGGACCTCTGCAGAAAGGAGAGTAGGAAAGTATTCACAGCGCAAATATTTACATGGAGCCGACAAATGAGATGGGACTTGTTTCATCGAGAACATTCACAGGCGGACGGGGGAGATGTGACGGGGCAGAAACCAACTGGTAGAGATTGTATGCATGTAAGCTGTAAATTACCTGCGTAGTATCTAAGCAGCATGGTACATAAGCATTACAGCATCTAAGCCGCACAGGATCTATCCAGCCAGGTACCCAAGCAGCATGGTTACTAATACGCACGGAAACTGAGCCGGCACGCAGCCCCAGAGCCGGCACGCAGCCCCAGAGCCGGCACGCAGCCCCAGAGCCGGCACGCAGCCCCAGAGCCGGCACGCAGCCCCAGAGCCGGCACGCAGCCCCAGAGTGGCACTCTTGTGAAGTATGTATAACCATATGTACCATGACTTATTTTGGGCCCGATTACCTGGATCAGCGACTGTTTCTTCGGGCTGCTCCTCCTTAGGGACATGTATGAGGTTGAGGATCTGCTGAGTCGTCTCCAGCGTCAGGTACTTCACTGGGCTCTGTAGACAGGAAGGTTGTTAAAGGGGGACTCCCATCTTATCGCTGGGATATGCCATCACTTTACAATTGAGGGGGGAGCGATTCTGAGAAAGAAGGGGCTGCAGATCTGGTGCAGGAATGGGGCCCTTACTTTTTTCTCATCCGGCTGCAGCTCCCCTGCACAGTGCCCGGGGGCCCGATGTTTACAGAAAACCAGCAGATGCCGGCTCTGAGGCCACGTCACTCTGCGCAGTCAGAACCCCATATTTTATAACATGCCATTATTCTCTAACATGGAAATAGCCCTTTAAATAAAAGGGGATCACCAATACAGCAGACAGTCATGGTGGACTCTTAAAGGGAGTCTTCATATTAGGGTGTTGGGGGGGGGTTCTGTACTGTAGTGTGGGACTCCAGGGAAACACTTACTTCGTCCGGTCTCTTCATGGCCACATTGTAAGCGACAGGAATGTTTACCTGGGACTTCTCCCTGGAAATAACAGGAAAACTACAACTGAAGAAAGAGCTCACCGATAAGGCTAAAATTTAACGCTGGGCGAACACGAGATCCCCCGACTCAGCAATGCACAAAATCGGGAATATGTAATCATTTTGGCACCACTTCGGTAAAGCCATAGTCTCCAGAAATCCAAGACTGGGATTAAAGTTGGACCAATTAAGCCCCTATATTGTACCTCAATAACACGGCCACGCCGGCCTTCCCCAGCAGCTGCCACGCCGCGTCCTCTGCGGTCTCCATATCGGCTTCATAGGTCTCCTGTTGGCTCAGAATGAAGATCACAGGTAATCCGAGCTGGAGGTGAACACTGGAAAACTGATCCGGATCCCTGGAAAACTCAACCTGGAAAAATATAGATGGAAATGACATCAGTGCACAATTCACAAGGGGGATGCATTCTCCATGTAGAGCTAACTGGGCAAAACTTTTACCACCAATAGTAAGAAAAAGTTAAGTCCAGAAGAGAGACAGATGTGACGAAATTAAGAAAAAATAAATGAAAATAGAAATATAAAAATAAATGCTTGCAGCGCACACACGTACCACCAGAGGGAGCCCCATGAGTTTCAGAAAGCGATGGACGCTGATCGTAGTCAGCGGCTGATCCGACAGCGATCTCCGACAATCCTGACTGACGTCCGTCACTGATTTACAATGGATAAATGCCAGTCTGGCCGGGATTAGGCTGGGGTCTTCAGCGCTAGAAAGAAATAACTAATAAAATAAAAAATAAAATAAAAAACACTCATACATTAGAAACTATAATATAATACTCTAAACATTTCCTGGCTTATTTCATTCTATAGATCAATGGCCTGCAATGTGCGGCTCTGCGGCTGTAAGGAAACTAATAGTCCCAGCATGCCCTGACAGCAGAGTGACGGGGAAATAAGCAGAAAATGGTGCAACTGCGCCCTCTGCTGGCAGAACGAGGAAAGTGCAAGAAAAACAAACAAAGGACTTGTCTATTGCGTCAAAACAGCTGTAAAGATTCTCCTTCCTATATGACAATTTTATTTCCTCATTTCTTTTTTTTTTTTTTTGTTATTTTAACATCAAATAAATGTAAGAAATATTGTACCTTCATGGAGGAAAATTCATGATGACGTCTTTACCTAATATTCTTCAGCACATTCGTCTCTGTGGTCACAACAAACTGGTGCGTCGAGCCGTGGGCAAAAGCGGCTTCCATGACATAGCGGTGCTCTGAGGACGATGGAGGGGGAGGAAAAGCATTTAGATCAACCCCTTCATCACTGGAAAATTTTTCCTGTTTTTCTTGCGCGTCTCGTTTTTTTTTTCCCTCCCGTTTCAACACAGTCATTTATTTCAGGGTTTGAGGTTTTTTTTGTTTTTCTTTTCAAAATGACACCATTCATTTTATCACAAAAAAAGGCTAAGAAAAATTCTTACAGAAAAAAAAAAAAAAAAAAGCGCAATTCCAGCTCAGCTCTAAACATGTCAGGAAGGGGTTAATACCACTTTGTATGTGATTTTGCATGTGTACACAATCAGGGAGGAATGGCTGATAACAGGGAACAATAACGGCAGACAATCACTGTATCAGCCCCTATAAAGCAGCCCCCGTTCCCTCTACCGTACCTGGCGTCCCGATCGCCTGCACATAAGCGAAGACGATGTTCTTCTTCCCTTTGGAGGCGTCTTCTAGTTTCCGGAGCTCCGGGGTGGAGGTGATGTATCGGACCTCGCTGTACAGTAGGACGCTGAAATATACGGATGGACGTGCGGCGATGAGCAGGAGGACGCGTTATCCCCTTACTGACCAGAGTCTCAGCCAGAAATTATTCTATATCTCTCACCGTGAATTTGCTAAACGTGCGTCGGGTGTTTGGTGGCCAAGTTATTTACTGATTTTACTATATATGGTGATTGCTGTAATTTTTTAACTTGTAGGAGATAGATATATATACAGTACAGACCAAAAGTTTGGACACACCTTCTCATTTTAAGATTTTTCTGTATTTTCAGGACTTTGAAAATTGTACATTCACACTGAAGGCATCAAAACTATGAATTAACACATGTGGAATTATATACTTAACAAAAAAGTGTGAAACAACTGAAAATATGTCTTATATTCTAGGTTCTTCAAAGTAGCCACCTTTTGCTTTGATGACTGCTTTGCACACTCTTGGCATTCTCTTGATGAGCTTCAAGAGGTAGTCACCGGAAATGGTCTTCACTTCACAGGTGTGCCCTGTCAGGTTTAATAAGTGGGATTTCTTGCCTTATAAATGGGGTTGGGACCATCAGTTGTGTTGTGCAGAAGTCAGGTGGATACACAGCTGATAGTCCTACTGAATAGACTGTTAGAATTTGTATTATGGCAAGAAAAAAGCTGCTAAGTAAAGAAAAACGAGTGGCCATCATTACTGAAGGTCAGTCAGTCAGAAAAATTGGGCAAACTTTGAAAGTGTCCCCAAGTGCAGTTGCAAAAACCATCAAGCGCTACAAAGAAACTGGCTCACATGAGGACCGCCCCAGGAAAGGAAGACCAAGAGTCACCTCTGCTTCTGAGGATAAGTTTATCCGAGTCACCAGCCTCAGAAATCGCAGGTTAACAGCAGCTCAGATTAGAGACCAGGTCAATGCCACACAGAGTTCTAGCAGCAGACACATCTCTACTACAACTGTTAAGAGGAGACTTTGTGCAGCAGGCCTTCATGGTAAAATAGCTGCTAGGAAACCACTGCTAAGGACAGGCAACAAGCAGAAGAGACTTGTTTGGGCTAAAGAACACAAGGAATGGACATTAGACCAGTGGAAATCTGTGCTTTGGTCTGATGAGTCCAAATTTGAGATCTTTGGTTCCAACCACCGTGTCTTTGTGCGACGCAGAAAAGGTGAACGGATGGACTCTACATGCCTGGTTCCCACCGTGAAGCATGGAGGAGGAGGTGTGATGGTGTGGGGGTGCTTTGCTGGTGACACTGTTGGGGATTTATTCAAAATTGAAGGCATACTGAACCAGCATGGCTACCACAGCATCTTGCAGCGGCATGCTATTCCATCCGGTTTGCGTTTAGTTGGACCATCATTTATTTTTCAACAGGACAATGACCCCAAACACACCTCCAGGCTGTGTAAGGGCTATTTGACCAAGAAGGAGAGTGATGGGGTGCTACGCCAGATGACCTGGCCTCCACAGTCACCAGACCTGAACCCAATCGAGATGGTTTGGGGTGAGCTGGACCGCCGAGTGAAGGCAAAAGGGCCAACAAGTGCTAAGCATCTCTGGGAACTCCTTCAAGATTGTTGGAAGACCATTTCCGGTGACTACCTCTTGAAGCTCATCAAGAGAATGCCAAGAGTGTGCAAAGCCGTCATCAAAGCAAAAGGTGGCTACTTTGAAGAACCTAGAATATAAGACATATTTTCAGTTGTTTCACACTTTTTTGTTAAGTATATAATTCCACATGTGTTAATTCATAGTTTTGATGTCTTCAGTGTGAATGTACAATTTTCATAGTCATGAAAATACAGAAAAATCTTTAGATGAGAAGGTGTGTCCAAACTCTTGGTCTGCACTGTGTATATATATATATATAAATATATATATATATATACACACACATATATTATATTATATATATATATATATATATATATATATATATATATATATATATATATATATATATATATATATATATATATATATATATATATATATATATATATAGTGTATATGGTCATATATACTTACTGACTGGTTATTGAAAACTAAAGATCTACACATTGCATTATGCTTATGATTGTTCACTGTGCATATACATGTTGCCCTATGGGAGGGATTTTTTTCTGGGGTTCCTACTGTTACTTACCCACCAATGTGTCTTTGTGTCTGTATTTTGGATTTTATCAATATTTTAGATTCTGTACCCAGACATAAAATTAAATTTTTATTAGTTATGATTTCGGTCCTGTTGTTTTTCTTTTGGGTTATGGATCAGACAGCGGCAGCAGCATTGGACTTGGCCAAGAGAGGAGGCTGCAGGGAATCTACAAAATATATCGGAATTGGTGCACAAACAAGACGGTCCCCCAGAGGAGGAGGCGCTCTATATGGGGGCGCAACTATAAGCCCTACTAGGGCACAGGGCAGATTAATCCCTTTAATTATTTTGGTCCTGGCCATGGACACAGCAATCAGGAACATTATCGGTTGTCACAACTTTCCCAGCTGCAGATAGAACAAAATATGAGACAGACGAGGCGCCGGCTGTGATCTGCCGACACCGACAGACGGACTCACAATAAGACGTTGGCCACGATGGCGTTGACATCGAACAGCGTATCTGTCGGGAAGGACCGCAGTAACTTAGATCCCCTGGAGAAGAAGGAGAAAACGGCACGGCGATGAGAGAAGAATCTGCGTCTTATAGTCAGCGAGAACTCACAGTAATGGAGGGAAGATGGAGAAAAGCACAAAATCTCCAGTGCAGGAGAGAGGGAAGGAAGAAGAAAGGAAAGAGAGGAGAAGGAAAAGAAAGGAGAGGACAGGAGAAAAAGAAAAGGAGAAAAGAGAAAGGACGAGAGAAGAGAAGAAGAGGAAATGAAAAAAGGAGAGGCGAAGAGAGGAAAGGAAAAAAAGGAGAGGATAGCAAAAAAAGGAGAGAAGAGGAGAGGAAAAAAAGAGAGAAGAATGGGGAAAAAAATGAGGAAAGGAGAAAAAAGGGAGAGTAGATGAAAGGAAATGAGAGAAAGGGAAAGGAAGAAAGTAAAGGAGAAGAGAGACAAGGAGAAAGAAAGAAAGAAAGAAAGAAAGAAAGAAAGAAAGAAAGAAAGAGTAAGTAGAAAAAAAGGCAAGAAAACAGGAAATTAAATAAAAAATGATGAAAAAGAAGATGCAGGAAATGGGAAAAAGGAAGAAAGAAGGAGGAAGAAATTAAATAAGGGAGGAATAGAGGAAGAAAGAATGAGGAAGCAAGGGAGAAAGAAAGGGATAGAAAAAGGAAGGATAGGTGATGGGAAAGAATGTATAGTAAAGAAAAGGGCAGGAAGAAAAGGGGAAAGCGAGGGAAGAAGGAGCGAGATGTAGTGAAAAAATGGAAAAAGAGAAAGAGCAAGGGAGGAAAGAATGTATGACGGAAGGAAGAAAGGGAGTGAGGAACGAGAGGGGGTAAAGAAAGAAAAAGCAACAAAAGGATGGAGAAAGAAAGAGAAAAAAGGAAAAAAAAGATAAGTAGGACCACCAGCCAGATCCTCTGATCGCCTCCTTTGTGCTTTGCTGCCGATCTTCACTGTCCCCGCACCATCATATGGGGAGCGTTGCACAGAATTATCACGTCATGTGTCGTGCCCAATGTGACCGGCAGGAGAGGGCCGTGGAGCGGTCAGTACAGGAGACTGCTTTTAGGCTATGTGCCCACGCTGCGGAAATGAAGTAGAAATTTTCTGCTTCATTTCTGCATGTCCTCTCCCGGATAATCGCATGTGGAATTCCGCACGCGTTTATCGTGCGTTTATCGTGCGACTTCCACATGCGGAATTGCCTTGTGGTTTTTATTGCACTGCAAAGGCAATTCCGCTTGCGGAAAGCAAAATTAATGAACATGCTGCGGATTTTTCCCCGCAGCAAAAACGCTGCGGAAAAATACGCAGCATGGGCATTGAACCTGCGGAATCCCCTTGGGGACCATGGGGGGCGGATAACATAGCGTTTAACAAGCGTATACGCTGCAGAAATTCCGCAGCATATCCGCTTGAAATTCGCTACATGGGCACACAGCCTTATAGGACGTTTCTGGGCCTCAGCACTCCATGTGACTACAGATTGCTGAATCCTGACATTGGGCCGTGTGCACACAGTCAGGACTGCGCTCTGTCTCCTGGTCACGTGCGATTCATATATTTGTGGTCAAGTAGTGAGAAGCAATTTTTCCTGCTTCTCTCAATGTCCTGATGCTTGTCAGTATGTGACCAGAAGTATATAAATGTGAGTGCTAGAAGAGGAGACAGAGCGCCGTCCTGACTGTGTGCACACACAGTGCTGAGGCCCGGAAAACCCCTTGAAATATTGTACAGTGAGAAGTTCTACAACTTTATATAAAACTTTTGCCTAAATTCCTGCTTGCTGTTAATGAATGGGAACATCAGAAATGTCTCAGGACTGAGGGTTTGCTGCAATGTGTGACCCTGACCTCATATAACGACAACCCCAGTTCTGTTCTTACCTGAATAAATAGGCATTTTCCTCTGCACAGAACCGCAGAGCCGATTCCTCGCCACAGATGACCTAGGACACAACACACCAATGTTGGAGTCACTCAGGGATCATCTTGTTGCACCCAACACCCATCCCAATGTCTCAGTCTTAGATTTTATAGTTATTGTCCCTTTAAATTGCTATCTATTGTACTCTGTTATCAGCCACTTTAGACAGACTAAAGAGTAAAATCATTAGGAAACCCAAATTAAAATTCCTTCCCCCGATGATTACTAACAGATCTTCCATCTGCAGCATAGTCAGGGGATGCTGGGAGTTGTAGTTTTTCACAGGATAGTGATGGCATTATCTGATGTAATAGAGACTTCTTACCTTGGCTATAGAGATCCCGTAATCCTGTAAAACGGGGGACGACTTCTGTAACTCCTCCAGGAATAAGACATTACCGGAAAGACCTGCAGAAAAAGGATCATAAGAACACGAATATAAAGCCCCAGGGCGACGCGGCCGACTGAGGGACGGAAGTTCATTATCCAAGATGAGAGAATGAAAACCCTGTATGGACAGAAGACTTCTCACAGCTGGAAGTTTGCTACAATTGCACCCAGTCTAAACAATCTGTGAGCTAAGGATCCCAATACTACAGATCATTTAGTCACCCGCGCTGCTGAAGTACAGGAGAGACGTCGTCCCTGGCTGCAGAGCGTCAGAATAGTCATCTGTGGTCAGTACCGGCAGGACGTGCGCAGCTCCGGACACCAAACATCTGTTCATATACAGGAGCAGCAAAAGAAACCCATGGGGCACAGTCATCATCTAATATGGAGGAAAGCTGAGAGAGAAGAGATAAGACATCAGATACCAGAGCTGCACTCACTATTCTGCTGGTGCAGTCACTGTGTACATACATTACATTACTGATCCTGTACTGACCCTGAGTTACCTCCTGTATTATACTCCAGAGCTGCACTCACTATTCTGCTGGTGCAGTCACTGTGTACATACATTACATTACTGATCCTGAGTTACATCCTGTATTATACTCCAGAGCTGCACTCACTATTCTGCTGGTGCAGTCACTGTGTACATACATTACATTACTGATCCTGTACTGATCCTAAGTTACATCCTGTATTATACTCCAGAGCTGCACTCACTATTCTGCTGGTGCAGTCACTGTGTACATACATTACATTACTGATCCTGAGTGACATCCTGTATTATACTCCAGAGCTGAACTCATTATTCTGCTGGTGCAGTCACTGTGTACATACATTACATTACTGATCCTGTACTGATCCTGAGTTACACCCTGTATTATTCTCCAGAGCTGCACTCACTATTCTGCTGGTGCAGTCACTGTTTACATACATTACATTACTGATCCTGAGTTACGTCCTGTATTATACCCCAGAGCTGCACTCACTATTCTGCTGGTGCAGTCACTGTGTACATACATTACATTACTGATCCTGAGTTACTTCATGTATTATACCCCAGAGCTGCACTCACTATTCTGCTGGTGCAGTCATTGTGTACATACATTACATTACTGATCCTGTACTGATCCTGAGTTACATCCTGTATTATACTCCAGAGCTGCACTCACTATTCTGCTGGTGCAGTCACTGTGTACATACATTACTGATCCGGAGTTACATCCTGTATTATACGCCAGAGCTGCACTCACTATTCTGCTGGTGCAATCACTGTGTACATACATTACATTACTGATCCTGTACGGATCCTGAGTTACATCCTGTATTATACTCCAGAGCTGCACTCACTATGCTGCTGGTGCACTCACTGTGTACATACATTACATTACTGATCCTGTACTGATCCTGAGTTACATCCTGTATTATACTCCAGAGCTGCACTCACTATTCTGCTGGTGCAGTCACTGTGTACATACATTACATTACTGATCCTGTACTGATCCTGAGTTACACCCTGTATTATTCTCCAGAGCTGCACTCACTATTCTGCTGGTGCAGTCACTGTATACATACATTACATTACTGATCCTGTAAGGATCCTGAGTTACATCCTGTATTATACTCCAGAGCTGCACTCACTATGCTGCTGGTGCACTCACTGTGTACATACATTACATTACTGATCCTGTACTGATCCTGAGTTACATCCTGTATTATACTCCAGAGCTGCACTCACTATTCTGCTGGTGCAGTCACTGTGTACATACATTACATTACTGATCCTGTACTGATCCTGAGTTACACCCTGTATTATTCTCCAGAGCTGCACTCACTATTCTGCTGGTGCAGTCACTGTTTACATACATTACATTACTGATCCTGAGTTATGTCCTGTATTATACCCCAGAGCTGCACTCACTATTCTGCTGGTGCAGTCACTGTGTACATACATTACATTACTGATCCTGTACTGATCCTGAGTTACTTCATGTATTATACTCCAGAGCTGCACTCACTATTCTGCTGGTGCAGTCACTGTGTACATACATTACATTACTGATCCTGTACTGATCCTGAGTTACACCCTGTATTATTCTCCAGAGCTGCACTCACTATTCTGCTGGTGCAGTCACTGTTTACATACATTACATTACTGATCCTGAGTTACGTCCTGTATTATACCCCAGAGCTGCACTCACTATTCTGCTGGTGCAGTCACTGTGTACATACATTACATTACTGATCCTCAGTTACTTCATGTATTATACCCCAGAGCTGCACTCACTATTCTGCTGGTGCAGTCATTGTGTACATACATTACATTACTGATCCTGTACTGATCCTGAGTTACATCCTGTATTATACTCCAGAGCTGCACTCACTATTCGGCTGGTACAGTCACTGTGTATATACATTACATTACTGATCCTGAGTTACATCCTGTATTATACTCCAGAGCTGCACTCACTATTCTGCTGGTGCAGTCACTGTGTACATACATTACTGATCCGGAGTTACATCCTGTATTATACGCCAGAGCTGCACTCACTATTCTGCTGGTGCAATCAATGTGTACATACATTACATTACTGATCCTGTACGGATCCTGAGTTACATCCTGTATTATACTCCAGAGCTGCACTCACTATGCTGCTGGTGCACTCACTGTGTACATACATTACATTACTGATCCTGCACTGATCCTGAGTTACATCCTGTATTATACTCCAGAGCTGCACTCACTATTCTGCTGCTGCAGTCACTGTGTACATACATTACATTACTGATCCTGAGTTACATCCTGTATTATACTCCAGAGCTGCACTCACTATTCTGCTGGTGCAGTCACTGTGTACATACATTACATTACTGATCCTGTACTGATCCTGAGTTACTTCATGTATTATACTCCAGAGCTGCACTCACTATTCTGCTGGTGCAGTCACTGTGTACATACATTACATTACTGATCCTGTACTGATCCTGAGTTACACCCTGTATTATTCTCCAGAGCTGCACTCACTATTCTGCTGGTGCAGTCACTGTTTACATACATTACATTACTGATCCTGAGTTACGTCCTGTATTATACCCCAGAGCTGCACTCACTATTCTGCTGGTGCAGTCACTGTGTACATACATTACATTACTGATCCTCAGTTACTTCATGTATTATACCCCAGAGCTGCACTCACTATTCTGCTGGTGCAGTCATTGTGTACATACATTACATTACTGATCCTGTACTGATCCTGAGTTACATCCTGTATTATACTCCAGAGCTGCACTCACTATTCGGCTGGTACAGTCACTGTGTATATACATTACATTACTGATCCTGAGTTACATCCTGTATTATACTCCAGAGCTGCACTCACTATTCTGCTGGTGCAGTCACTGTGTACATACATTACTGATCCGGAGTTACATCCTGTATTATACGCCAGAGCTGCACTCACTATTCTGCTGGTGCAATCAATGTGTACATACATTACATTACTGATCCTGTACGGATCCTGAGTTACATCCTGTATTATACTCCAGAGCTGCACTCACTATGCTGCTGGTGCAGTCACTGTGTACATACATTACATTACTGATCCTGCACTGATCCTGAGTTACATCCTGTATTATACTCCAGAGCTGCACTCACTATGCTGCTGGTGCACTCACTGTGTACATACATTACATTACTGATCCTGCACTGATCCTGAGTTACATCCTGTATTATACTCCAGAGCTGCACTCACTATTCTGCTGCTGCAGTCACTGTGTACATACATTACATTACTGATCCTGAGTTACATCCTGTATTATACTCCAGAGCTGCACTCACTATTCTGCTGGTGCAGTCACTGTGTACATACATTACATTACTGATCCTGTACTGATCCTGAGTTACATCCTGTATTATACTCCAGAGCTGCACTCACTATTCTGCTGGTGCAGTCACTGTGTACATACATTACATTACTGATCCTGCACTGATCCTGAGTTACATCCTGTATTATACTCCAGAGCTGCACTCACTATTCTGCTGCTGCAGTCACTGTGTACATACATTACATTACTGATCCTGAGTTACATCCTGTATTATACTCCAGAGCTGCACTCACTATTCTGCTGGTGCAGTCACTGTGTACATACATTACATTACTGATCCTGTACTGATCCTGAGTTACATCCTGTATTATACTCCAGAGCTGCACTCACTATTCTGCTGGTGCAGTCACCATTAAGAACCTCGGCCTATACTATGGCCATCCCCTCTCCACTGTCTCCTTTACTCTCTCTATATCTCCACACTGCCCCCACCATGTTGACCTGTCTCCATCCTGTGCCCCCATTTCACGCTGCCCCCTCGCCATATCCATTTTTTGCCCCCTTTTCACACTGAGGATGCCCTCATACTGCCCCCTATGTTGTCCTCTCCAAACTGTATACCCCCCACACACACTGTCCCCCTACACAGTATGGTGCTCACCACCACAGCCCAAACTGTGATATTCACAATATCCCCATAAAATATACTAAGATGTCCACCACAGCTCCCTATGCAGTATAAGGTCTACTACCACAGCCCCCAATATACAGTATGATGTCTCCACAGCCTTCAGTATAATGTCCCCCACAATCCCCTATACAGTATGATGCCCTTCACATATCATATATACAGTGGTTTGCAAAAGTATTCACCCCCTTGGTATTTTTTCATGTTTTGCTACCTCACAATCTGGAACTTCACTGTTTTTTGAGGGTTTGCATCAGTTCATGTTTAGAACATGCCGACAACTGTGAACATTTGTTTTTTTTTTTAATTGTGAAGCAAACAAAAGAGTACCAAATAACTGAAAACTTCAGTGTGCATAACTGTTCACCCCCCTAAAGTCAGTACTTTGTAGAGCCTCCTTTTGCGGCTATTACAGCTGAAAGTCGCTTTGGAGAAGCTTCTCTGAGTTTTCCACATCTTGCCACTGGGATTTTTGTCCATTCCTCAAGGCAAAACTGCTCCAGCTCCTTCAAGTTAGATGGTTTTTCCTCTGGTGAACAGCAATCTTCAAGTCTGACCACAGATTCTCCATTGGATTAAAGTCTGGGCTGTGACTTAGCCACTCCAGAACATTTACACGTTTCCCCTTAATCCACTCGAGTGTTGCTTTAGCAGTATGCTTTGGGTCATTGTCTTGTTGGAAGGTGAACCTCCGTCCCAGTCTCAAATCACTCTCAGACTGAAACAGGTTTTTGCTTAAGAATATCCCTGTATTTCACATCATCCATCTTCCCCTCTGCTAGGACCATTTTCCCTGTACCTGCTGCCGAAAAACATCCCCCAACATGATGCTGCCACCACCATGTTTCACTGTTGGGATGGTGTTCTTGGGGTGATGAGCTGGGTAGGTTTGGTGTCAGACATAGTGTTTATTTTGGTGGCCAAAAAGTTCAGTTTTGGTCTCCTCTCACCACAGCACCTTACTACATACATTTGGGGAGTCTCCTACATGTTTTTTGGCAAACTCAAAATGAGCCTCACAATTTTTGTGTTTAAGTAAAGGTTTTTTTCTGCACACTCTTCCATAAAGGCAACATGTATGGAGTGTACGGCTTATTGTTGTCGTATGGACAGATACTCCAGTCTCTGCTTTGCAACTCTGCAGCTCCTTCAGGGTCACCTTTGGTCTCTGTGCTGCCTCTCTGATTAATGCCCTCCTTGCCCGGGCTAAGAGTTTTGGTGAGCGGCTCTCTTAGCAGGTTTGTTGTGGTGCCATGTTCTTTCAATTTGATGATAATGGATTTCATGGGGCTCTGGGGATCATCAGGGATTGGGATATTTTTTTAGAACCCAACCCTGACTTGTGCTTCTCAACAACTTTGTCCCTGTCTCGTTTGGAGACCTCCTTGGTCTTTCGTGGTCTCGTTTGGAGACCTCCTTGGTCTTTTGTGGTCTCGTTTGGAGACCTCCTTGGTCTTTCGTGGTCTCGTTTGGAGACCTCCTTGGTCTTTCGTGGTCTCGTTTGGAGGCCTCCTTGGTCTTTCGTGGTCTCGTTTGGAGGCCTCCTTGGTCTTTCGTGGTCTCGTTTGGAGACCTCCTTGGTCTTTCGTGGTCTCGTTTGGAGACCTCCTTGGTCTTTCGTGGTCTCGTTTGGAGACCTCCTTGGTCTTTCGTGATCTCGTTTGGAGACCTCCTTGGTCCTGTTTGGAGACCTCCTTGGTCTTCATGGTGTTTGATTAGTGGTGCCCCTTGTTAATGGTGTTGCAGCCCCTGTGGCCTTTCAGTAAAGGTAAAGGGACGTACTAAACTGCATATTGGGATGATGGGATGATGGGCTGCAATGTCGACCACTAGATGGCAGCACATTTTTCAAATGCAGACCAGGAAATGACTTCTGGCCTTGATACTGGATTAGAAGAAGCTGCAGTTTTTAACTCTTGACCTGTAATATAGAAAGAAATCAGAGGGAATTCAATGGAAATACTTAAATGAATCAGAACATCCACAGGGCTGGATTAAAGTTTAATAATAGAACCAGGGAAAAAAGATTGTAACTATTTGGGATTATGTGTAGAATATCGGGGTTACACAAGCCTGGGTGATATATCTCATCAATATGTTCCTGGGCATGTGTATTTGTGATATTTCACCCATAATCCCCATTATCCTGCTTTTGGCATTTTTTGCCGTAAAAAAAAAAACTAATAGTGTCTCCCTGATTTTTCAGACACAAATATATCTGTTGAAAATAGTCTTGTGTAGGCCAGAGAGACAGAAGTGTGGTTTTGCAGTTCCACGGTTCAAACTTCTGTATTATCCACTTTTGGGCCATTTGTATCTAAAAAAAAACAGTTTGAGTGTGTCGCTCACTGTTCAGCCGCAAATATATATATTTTAAATAGTCTGGTATACACCAGTAAATTATAACTGTGGTTTTTCTATTTCACGGTAAAAAATCTCTATTATCCTGCTTTTGGCATTTTTTGCCGTAAAAAAAAAACTAATAGTTTCTCCCTGATTTTTCAGATTGTTTAAAAGAGTCGGGTGTAGGCCATAGAAATAGAACTGTGGTTTTCCTCTTCCACGGTTCTAATCTCCTTTCTATTACCCTTTTGCCATTGATAGTGCGAGTGTAAGCTATTTTACTTCATTTACAATGGGCAAGGCGCGTGGCAAGGGACGTGGAACTGGACGTTCTGGTGATGGTGCGTGTAGAGGACGGGGCCGTGGCCAAGGTGAAAATGTGCCACAACCAACAGCCACATCTTCTCGCTCCCACTTCTTGACCGAATTACTAAGGAAGCACAGAACACCAGTATTGCGAACTGATCAGTGTGAACAGGTTATTAATTGGATAGCAGATAATACTTCCAGTCACCTGGGCACCACCGCCTCTGGTCTGTCTTCCACATGGTCAAGTGTTAGTAGCCATGAGTCTCGACCGCATACTCCTCCTCACCCTGATGCTCCTTCCTCCCACCATGCCGAGTGTCGTCAGACAGCAACTGATCCCACAGTTGGACTCTCTGAAGAGCTGTTCACTGGTCCATTTCCATATTTGGGCCCCTCGCCTGCTCCGCTTGAAGTGGTGGAAGAGGAGATCCCATGTAGCGATGCCCAAATATTTGAACAGCCACGGCCACAGGAAGTCGACGCTGGCAATTTGTCACAAGAGGTGGACGATGACGAGACACAATTGCCAGGAAGTGAGGAGGAGGACCGTGGTGCGGAAGAGGAGGAGGATGATCTAGTAACTGACCCTACGTGGCAGGAGGACACGCAGAGCGAGGCCAGCAGCACACAGGGGGAGGGAGGAAGAGTACCCCAACAGGCAGGAAGAAGCAGTGTGGTGGCCGCAGACAGAAGGCAGGCAACCATTCCCCGTAACACCAACACGAGGGACGTTGCCAGTACAACCTGTAGGTCTTCCAGAGTCTGGAATTTTTTTAAAGACTCTGCTGATAACCCCAAAAAGGCCATTTGTACCACCTGCCATGCCAGCATCAGCAGCGGTGACAAAACTACCAGCCTGACCACCACCAGCATGATCAGGCACATGGCAGCAAAGCACCCGACTTTGTGGGGCGAACCCCAGGGTCCACGACCAGTGTCAGCGGGTGTCACTACTGCTTCTTCCGCTGTTGTGCGTGTAATAGAACCCCCTGTTGCGTGTGCAAGGCAATCCCCTGTCCATACTGCATGCAAAGATGCCCCCTCCTCTCAGTCTTCACTTGTTATGGCAGTTTCTCAAGAAACAGCATCAACGTCCACGTTCCATCGCAGCGTTCAATTGTCCATATACCAGATCTTTGAACGAAAGCGCAAATTCGCAGCCAACGCCCCACAGGCCACAGTCCTTAATTCGCACATTTCACGACTGCTTGCGTTGGAAATGATGCCTTTTAGGCTGGTGGAGACGGAATCCTTCCTCAACCTTATGGCGGTGGCCGTCCCTCGGTGCTCGGTCCCCAGCCGACACTATTTTGCCCGGTGTGCCATCCCCGCACGACACAAGCACGTGTCCCAAAACATCTGCCGTGCCCTCAACAACGCAGTTACTGGGAGAGTCCACCTGACAACGGACACGTGGACAAGTGCTTGTGGCCAGGGACGGTACATAACCCTAACGGCACACTGGGTAAACATAGTGGAAGCCGGGACACAGTCGGACCTTGGGATGGAACACATCCTCCCCACACCGAGGATTGCGGGCCCTATGTCAGTCAGAGTTGCCCCCACAGTATACAGCTCCTGCGCATCATCCTCCTCCTCCTTCTCCTCATGTTCAGCCTCCATCTCAGATATCACCACATCAGTTACAAGCTGGAAGCATTGCAGTACTGCCTCCGCCAAGCGGCAACAGGCTGTACTGAAACTCATAAGCTTAGGTGATAAACCTCACACTGCTTGTGAGTTGTGGACAGCTGTGAAAGAGCAGGCAGATCTGTGGCTGAGACCGCTGAACCTACATCCAGGCATGGTCGCGTGTGACAATGGCCGTAACCTGGTGGCGGCTCTGAGGCGAGATCACACACTTACCATACCTGGCTCATGTGCTTAACCTTGTGGTTCAGCAGTTTCTTAAATCGTACCCCGAGTTGCCAGATCTGCTCGTCAAAGTACGCCGCCTGTCAGCTCATTTTCGCAAGTCGGCTACAGCTTCCGCCGCCGTTGCTGTGTTGCAGCAGCGTTTGCAGCTTCCGGCACACCGACTGTTGTGTGATGTCCCCACACGTTGGAACTCTACCCTCCACATGTTGCTAAGGATTTGTGAGCAGAAGAGAGCAGTTGTGGACTACCAGCTCCAACAAGACCGTCGATATTCAGGTCAGACTCCACACATAAGACCTCAGGAGTGGACCTGGATGTCTGACATACGTGCCATCTTGACAAACTTTGAGGAGTCCACCAAGATGGTGAGTGGCGATGACGCCATCATTAGATTCAGCATTCCACTTGTCTGTCTTTTGCAACGCTCTCTGCAGAGAATTAAAGAGGAGGCATTGAAGCCAGAGTATGATGAGATGGATCAAGAAGCCGTAGCGGGTGATTACACACAGCCCAGCCTCATCTCATCCCAACGTGCATTGGGGGACAATGAGGGAGAGGAGGAGGAGGAGGAAGAACAGAAGCTTGTACCATGCACTGTAGACGGTAGTACCTGTACAAATGTCATACCGTCGGTTCAGCGTGGGGGGCCTGAGGACAGGGGGGAGGAGGAGGAGGAGAGCATGGTCAGTCGTCATCTTGGTGAGGACACGGAAGTCTTGTCCGTTACCAGTCTGGCACGCATGACTGAGTTACGCTGCCTTAACCGTGACCCTCGCGTTGTCAAAATGTTGGGTGATAGTCATTACTGGTTGGTGACACTTTTAGACCCCCGCTACAAGGAGAACTTTCACTCTCTTATTCCTGAGGTGGAGAGGTCTACGAAAATGGGGCAGTACCAGAAGGCCCTTGCTGCAGAAATGTTAAAAAAAATTCCCATCTGAACACGCTAGCGGCAGAGGTCACAGTTCGTTGCCCAACCAAGGCGTACATGCGAGAGAGACGCAACTCCAATCCAGCAGAGGCAGGGGAACACTGTCAACGTTCTGGGACAGTTTTCTCAGACCCTCCCTTCGGACAGACCCCGAGGCGCGGGGTACTCTCACAAGGAGTGGAAAGTTTCAAAAGATGGTGAGGGAGTACCTTGCCGACCGTACCAGAGTCCTCCGTGATTCCTCTGTGCCTTTTAATTATTGGGTATCCAAGCTGGACACTAGGAATGAACTCGCTCTGTACGGCTTGGAGGTACTGGCCTGCCCTGCCACTAGCGTGTTATCGGAGCGTGTTTTTAGTGCCGCTGGGGGAATTATAACTGATAAGCGCACTCGCCTTTCAACTGACAATGCTGACAAGCTGACCCTTATCAAAATGAACAAGGGCTGGATTGGGCCAGACTTCTCATCACCACCAAATGACAGTAGAGTAACAAAGTCAAATCCACTGTGTTATTTCGGGAGGAGTATTCCCATGCACCGCTTCACACCCACACATGGGTATACGCTTCCTCATTTCGGCTGTATTTTGCTCTTCTCCTTAACCTCAGCCACCACCACCACTATACCACCAGGGTGACCGTGGTCCGTGTTGCCATTATTGAAAGTTCCTCCGTCCTTATTTTTGTCAGCTTTTGCTTGGAAGGCATAAGCAAAGACTATGGGAGACCCACTCCCCAATAATGGGAATAATGTTTGTAATATGCGGTACTGCATGGCTCTTGTAAGGGGCATTGCAAGTTCCTCCGTCCTAATTTTTGGCAGATTTTGCTTGGAAGGCATAAGCAAAGACTATGGGAGACCCACTCCCCAATAATGGGAATAATGTTTTTAAGATGCTGTACTGTATGGCTCTTGTAAGGGGCATTAAAACCGTCTTGTTAAGCTACTGCGACCTCCACCACTTTTCCGAGGGGCATTAAAACCGTCTTGTTAAGCTACTGTGACCTCCACGTCTCTTTCGAGGGGCATTAAAACCGTCTTGTTAAGCTACTGGGACCTCCACGTCTCTTCCGAGGTGCATTCAAACTGTCTTGTTAAGCTACTGTGACCTCCACCACTTTTCCAAGGGGCATTAAAACCGTCTTGTTAAGCTACTGCGACCTCCACCACTTTTCCAAGGGGCATTAAAACCGTCTTGTTAAGCTACTGTGACCTCCACGTCTCTTCCAAGGGGCATTAAAACCGTCTTGTTAAGCTACTGTGACCTCCACGTCTCTTCCGAGGGGCATTAAAACCGTCTTGTTAAGCTACTGTGACCTCCACGTCTCTTCAAAGGGGCATTAAAAGAGTCTTCTTACGCCACTCTGAACTCCACAGCTCTTCCAAGGGGCATTGAAATATTGTTTTTAATTACCTCTAACCTCCATGACTCTTCCAACGGGCATTGCATTTCCTCCTAATTTTAGTCAGCTTTTACTTTTCAATGCAAAGGTGAAAACTAAGGGAGACTCACTCCCCAATAATGGGTAGAAGGTTTTTAGTATGCTGTAATCCACGTCTGTCTCAAGGGGCATTGCAGTTCCTCATAATTTTTGGAAAGCCTTCCATTCACTGCTTAGGCCAACAGTGCACAGGAGACCCAGTTGCTATAAATGGAAAAAATGGTTTAGTTAAGGCCCTCTGACCCCCATGTCATTTCCAAGGGGCATTGGAGTGCCTCAATTTTTGGTAGGCATTGCACTCACTGTATGCCCTATAACTGTGTAGCCGAACCGCTCCTTTTGTTACAGAAACATATCCTACAAGACATATGTGGTTGACCGGCCTGATATTGATGTGAATGGTACCTGTTCCTCCTGCTCTTTCTCCTTTACCACCACCTCATCCATCATTTATCACCTGAAGCTTTGTTTTAACGGGAGTCATAGAACTGGGATAGTAGCAGGAAAACATCCAGCAATCCTCGGAGGAGGTAGGATATGCGCCAAAACGCTGACCACCTCAGGCCTAGCCGCTACTACATACATGCGCTTGCATTACAACAAAACAAAGCAGATGCTAACTTCTATCATCATCATCATCATCATCATCATGCTCCTCACCTTGGCACTCTCAACTCCCCTGATGGAGAAGCCAGGGCCCACCGGAGGAGTCTGGTTCTCTGGTGGGCTCGTCCAATGCTGCCCTAAAGCAGGCCAGGCTAAGAAAAGTGTGTGGGAAGGTGACAGGAGAAATAGGGTCGGCTGGGGACCGTTTATGGACACGCGGCCGCCCCCTGGCGGCTGGGGACCGAGCGTGGACACCCGACCGCCCCCTGGCGGCTGGGGACTGAGTATGGATACCTCGCTGCCAAAGCAGCCATGAGGTAGTGGCCAGCTTCGGCCTCCTCCAAACTAAAAGGCCCTATTTCAAGTGCAAGCTAGCAGTATAGTATTGCAGCCTGCGGGTGGGTGGCAGGCTGCATATTTGCGCTTGCATTGCAAGGAATGGGGGAGGTACAATTGAACACTGCCCTGGGACAAGGACTTGCATGGGGATAGTTGCAAGTCTGCATCTTCTGATGCGGCAAGGATCACTTCTGATGGGCACACTTTTAGGCAGTGACCTGGGTGTCAGAGATGCTTCCAGGGGTCTTCCCCATGCTGTCCCCATGTCTTTTCAGCACTGTATGCATGTGTCACACAGCACATGGCCAGATAAGGTTGTAAAATGTTAAAATGACATTTCCCGGTGAATGCATTTGTCACGGTTGAAAGCAATACAAAAGTGCAAAAACGCATAAAAAATGCTACTTGTGAACATAGCCCAAGGTGTGGAGGAGTATTTTTGTTTTTGGCTATTTATTTTACCTTATACACAAGTCTTTACCCTGGAAAGGAAGTTCCTTAACATATTTCACAGGAAAACCGTTTCAGTTTTGTTTTTGAACGTTTTATTGTGAGCCCTTAAAAGTGGCTTAATACCTCTGACCACGTTGTTGACAGCAGTGACCTGGGGTTCAGAAATGCTTCCAGGGGCGATCCCCATGCTGTCCCCATGTCTTTTGAGCACTGTCACTATCGTTTTGGGCACTTTTTAGGCTTTCTACAGACTGCCGGGGGTGCCGCCGCAAAAATGCTCGGGTCTCCTATAGACTAACATTGGGCTTGTTGCTCGGGTCGAGCACCCGAGTATCACAGTGAGCTCGGCCCGAGCATTTTAGTGCTCGCTCAACACTAGTGAATACTTATGCACATGCCAATCTTTAGTTATTTGATCCCATACATTTATTTATTCCTATATTTTTCTCACTTCACCACCTTACACTATTTAGTGCTGATGCATCACACACAAATCAGATCATACAAATATTTACACACAGGTTGTAATGTAACAAAATAGGTAAAAAGTCAAGGGGGTGAATACTTTTGCAAGCCACTGCAGTAAGATATCCCCACAGCACAGGTATAGCGCCCCCACAGGCAGCCCCCCATGGCGACACTCACCCAGTACGGGCCGCAGTCAGGGCCTGGCAGCAGAACAGACTCTCGTTAACCATCTCAGCACCGACAGCCGCAGCTGCTTCACCTCTTCCTGGTTTCAGGTCTGCGCTGGATTGAAGAAGCCACGCCCCTTCAGGTGACGTCATTCCCTCACAGGGACCAGGTCCTTTAGCCCATTGGGATTTAGTCATAACTGTCCTGCAGTCCGCCGGGGCATGCTGGGAGTTGTAGTCCGTCTGTGAACGGCTGCAGGGTACCACTCATCACCTGACACCCTCAAAGTCCCGCCCTCCCGTCGCCATAGCGATCCCCCCCCCCAACCAATCACCATCAACCAGTAGGCGGGATCTACAGCTTAGACAAAAGAAGTAACAGACGTCCTAATCAACCAATCAGATCCTCGTTCCTCCTGCTGGGCGGAGTCGCCTCTGTCCAATCGTCTGCGGGCAGCGTCCATGCTCTTGAGAGGCAGGTCCGTTGTGGGATAGTTGACAGCCACCGCGACCTATAAGAGAGCAGAAGCCGAAGTGGGCGGAGCTCCGTGTGGCCAATCCGCTGGGCGCAGAGTAGCTGAAATGGTCGGGCTCAGCTGATGTCTTCCAGTGGAGTTGTTGTGGAGCGCGGGGTGCAGTGACATGCTCTGACACCATGAGCGCGGCCATCCCGTGGGCAGTGGAGCTGGGGCTGGCGGTGCTGTGCACGGCGCTGTGCTCGCTGCTCTTCCTGGCGGTGTACGTCCAGCTCTGGCTGCTGCTGCACTACAAGCAGAAGCGGCTGAGTTACCAGAGCCTGCTGCTGTTCCTCTGCCTGCTGTGGGCCGGCTTCCGGACCGTGCTGTTCTCCTTCTACCTGAACAGCTGTGCCCAGGCCAGTGTGCTGCAGCCCTTCCCGCACTGGCTGCTCTACTGCGCCCCCATCTGCCTGCAGTTCTTCTCCCTGTGTCTGCTCACCCTCTACTTCTCGCAGGTGAGTGCAGGGGGCGGCTCTGCTACTATTGTCAGCGGCTGCAGTGCCCCGTGTGACCGGCAGGTGGCGCGCTGCTGGCAGCTTGTTTTTTCCAGTGCAGGGGGGGTGACGTCACTGTTTAACCCTTCATCCCCTGCAGCTATGCGAGGCTGGCGGCAGGGGGCGCTCGTGTTCCCGGTACGGATGGGTCTGTTTCTCCCTGTGGTCTGAAGGGGGCGTGCTGTTCGCCTCTACGTGTACTGCCATTTAAGTTAATGCATTTTTATTATGATGTCCCTGCTTACCCCTTCATCCCCTGCAGCTGTGTAGTGTTGTGACTGCTTTTGGCCTGCAGGGGGCGGTTGTGTTCTTTACTGACTATAGGGGCAGGTAAACCTGTCTTGGTGACTGATGCCTTTATTTTGGGTTCCTGTTCACCCTGAGCCTGGAGGGGGCGTGTTGCTTGGCTCTAGCATATTACTGTAGTTCATTATCTGTCCTCTAGGTGGTGGTGGTTTCTTGTAGGATTCTTTTGCAGCAGATGACATCACTCCTTAACCCTTCACAGTATTTTGCATGGATGTCTGCTCTTATGTCCTACAGGGGGTGTGAGCTGTTGCAGTGACTTAGGTACCAGTGTTGTTTCCTCCTGTGCTCCTAATAGGGGGAGGGGTGTGTTTTGCTCTCCTCCAGTATAGATTGCATTTATTTTCTTGCATGCTTGTAAAGCTTCAGTGCAGTTCCTTGTCTGACCTGTAGGGGGTGTGCTAATGTCATAATGGATCTTGTGTACAGCAATAATAATGTTGCTGTTTAATCCCTTGCACCCCCCTGAAGTGCTTTGCAGTGTGTTTACTCTTCTGCCTGCTGAGGGCGCTGTTTGCCAGTGATTGTTGGGTGACATCATTGGTTAACCCTCTCCTCACCCTACTGCTTTGTCTGGGGGTGTGATGGCTTCCTGTGGATGCTGAGCTGTTACTGAGCTCTTCTCACCTGACTGCTGTCGGGTCCATGGCTGTAGTTACTGGCTGCACAGATCTATTAGAGACTCTATAGATGGTTCACGTCAATAATCTTTTTATTTATATAGCGCCAACATATTCTGCAGCGCGTTATAATTCAGACACATTATCATCACTTTCCCCATTGGGGCTCACAATCTACATTCCCTATCTGTATGTCCTTTGGAGTGTGGGAGGAAACCGGAGAACCCGGAGGAAACCCGCGCAAACAAAGGGAGAACATACAAACTCCTTGCAGATGTTGTTCTTGGTGAGATTTGAACCCAGGACCTCAGCGCTGCAGTGCTAACCACTGACCAGTTTCTTAATTTGTAATGGGGGAGGGGGAGCTACACCAAATCTGCAAAATTGAGGAACTTTCATCCTTGTTACAAAATGAAGCCCCATCGCCGCTCCATTCATTCCCTATAGGGCGGCGCTCGGCTTTTTGCAGCTGCCTCTCAATCGGGCATGTGCCCCTGTAATATCACAGGGGAGAAGGTTCCCCATTTTGCCATTCAGTGTGGGTCTCTGCAGTCAGACACCTTCCCCTTCCCCAATCAGCAAGTTGTTCATTTATTTTCTCCACTGGACAATTGTTCGTTTAGGGCTTTTTACCCTCTGATGTCCAGGGTGTATAGTGCAGGCAGCGCTGAACATAGAAAATAATGTCATGGCGCCACACCTGCCCTGTTCTTGGGGCAGATCACTGAGCAGTCGGCGCTGTTCTCCCAGCATCACAGACTAAGCAAGATGTCAATGGAATGACCAGTGGGTGGGACGGAGAACACTGACTGCTTAGCGCTATGCCCCGCCCAGATGACTGCACTGAGCAGGTTTGGTGACATTATAACATTTTCTCTGGAAACTACACCCTGGACATTGACAAAAAGATGAGGCTGCAGGTTTCCTTCAGAAAGTGCAACACGCTGTTCCCTTGTGGCGTCTTGAACTTTCTAAGACAACAGTAACATTACAGCCTTTTTGCAATGCATTGAAAGACGTTGCTATCTTTGTGTGAGGTTAATGGTGCATGGCCTAAAATTGTGGGGTTTTTAGTGAGTATTGTACAACAAGGGGGGGGGCAAATTATGCACTGGGGGCGATGACTGGGCTTATTGCAGCAGGGGGCTGTGGGAACATAAGCAAGACCTTATTTATATTGATAAAACTCTGGAATAATATCTATTCCCAGTTGGCGCTCTATAGACGCACGCGCTGGGGGAAAGCGGCTGCTAATCTGAACCCGTACGACGGCCTTGTCTTGATCATGAGCAGAATATATGAGGAGTGCAGACACAAGGTGATGGTGAGAAGGGGGCACAATCCACTCCGATAACAGTGTAAATTAGATGTTATGCTTCATTAAAACCAACTTATGGACCTTAAACAGCAAGTCTTCCCCCAATAGCCTTAAGTCCCATCCTTTGTGCCCGCAGATGATGGCGCATACAATGCCAACAACTCGAGTGACTGGAAGCGGGGAGTAATGTATAGGAACAAGTAAATCGGATAGCGGGCGGTCTCCAGCCGCCATTTACGAAACCCACGTACCTCATCCTGTGTGAAATGAAGCCATGTTGGCTCGTTATCCATATCGTACAGAAGTGCATGTAGCCAGTTCTGGCGATGTCTCGGATCTTTTGTCTCTGCCTTCGGAGCAGTGCGCCGTCTAACGCTGTTTCTTCTTTCTTTTTAGGTGATCTTTAAAGCTCGCTGTTCACCAGAATTCAACAGATACAAGTAGGTACCAGGATCTGATGGGGGTCCTGCCATGTTTGTGCATTGATGGGGGTCCTGCCATGTTTGTGCATGGCTGTAGCATTGTTTGCAGGAGTTGGGGTCATCACCATTGGACATTCCTTTAATTCTCCACGATGCTACACAAAGATTTACAAAATTAGGATTGAATTTTTAATCTCTCCTCCACTGCAATGTGCTGCGTTTTGTGCATTTTTAAGTTCTGCCTAAATTCAAGCCAGATCCCAGCTGGCCGCCTCCTTGGTATAACGGGACTCATAATCGCCTAAGTCTTCGAGGGGCATTTTCCTCTACTGAATGGAGAATATGCCACAAGTGTCTGAGGGACCACCTACTGGACCCCTGTCGGACAATGCTGGGAATAGGGAGGCCGCCATTCTTGGGATCTTAGTTGGAGAGGGCTGGCCGCATACTCTACTGACTGGAAGCTGGAGCTAGTGGAGGGTCTTAGTGGTGGGAGACCCTCATATCAGACCTTTATGGCATATTCTGTGATGGGGAATAGACGGTGCCTGCAGCACAGGACAGACCCCTTGGATCGGGGGGTGATACTGCAAATGACTAGCTTTTCTCTAACCTTCTGGACTAATTGACTTTTCATTCTTTTTCCCATCCAGGATCCCTCTACATCTAGGATTTTTCCTCACTAGTCTCGCCTTCCTAACAGTGAACTTATCTTGTATTTTGCTGGGTGATGGGGTTGATGATCAGCGCGGGTGGATCACCATGATCAGGATGATATTTAGTGACTGTCTCTTTGCCATCTGCTCAATTTCCCTGGCCAATAACACCTATAGGATTGCCAACATGTCTCCTGCGTATGTCTACCTAGAATCAAAGGTGAGGCTCTTGCGATAGAACACAATCAGGGTGGTCATAGGGACCCCAATCTTCCTCATATTGGGAAACTAAATACACTATCTGCCAAGAATATCAGTATTTAAAAGTGCTTCAATACTGGACTTCTCCTTTAAGGATATGTGCATGACTGGTCTGCAAATGCCATTTGTTGCACTAAGAAATTGCCAAATTCCTTGGAGTCTGTTTTACAATGTCGAAGGCTATTGTATCTGAATGGCGAGGTTCTCCTCTAGGGCGGGTGCCGGCGCTCCTCTAGGGCGGGTGCCGGCGCACTTAATGGTGGTTTTGTTTCTCACATCTCAGAATCCATCTAGTCCTACTGTGAAGGGAATAATCTGTGTACTGACGTTATTCTGAGCTTGTGTTTGTACACAGCAGACACGTGAATAAGCAAAACTGCAGTATAAAGCATGGCTAGAATTGAGGAAGAGGCTGCTGTGTTTAAGAGCAGTAAGGTGAATTTTAAATGCAAAGCTATGTTAATGAGCAGAAAACTCTCCCCCAATATAAAGCTTTTTAAAAGAAAGTTGTCTTAAAGTGATAATGAGAACTCTGACTGAGACCCCCTTAAATACCCATGGCTAATTATGAAGTCTGATCTGTGTTTTATCTAGGGCACCTCTGGAAGCCAGGCTGTTGTAACCGGCTCCATTATCAGCGCACTCTATATCCTGAGAGCCTTATACAACTTGGTTGTGGTCTCCATCCAGCCAGAAAGCAAGCCAAGTCCGTTCAGCTATGGGTGGAGCGGGGTCTCCAAGTCATCGGCAATGGTATGTCTATGGGATTATAATGACCAGTGGCTGCAGACAGGATCTTATGTGTCTCTGTATACAGGGAGCTCCCCCTAGTGGTGGCTGCAGACAGAATCTTATCCTGTATCTCAGTATACAGGGAGCTCCCCCTAGTGGTGGCTGCAGACTTATTACACAATAGTGCAGTTGTGTAGCAATGCAGGAGATCTTTATAGAATTAAAGTGGTTTTCCCAGATTAGACAAAATATTGTGCTTTCTTCCAAATAACATTGCCGTTCCTGCCCAGAATGTATATTAAGCTCCACACATGTGAATAGAACTTGGTTGCAAAACCACACAACTCAGAGCAGACTGGTGCTGTTCTTGGAAGAAGGCAACCATGTCTTTCTAGTCATGGACTGCCCCTTGAATATTGTGCTCCATGTTGATCGCATCTATAGTAAGGATGGAGGGGGCTGTGTTTAGTGGTGAGCGATTAATAAGAAGACCCCCTATTATGTCTCCCCCAGGCTGTTACAGAAGACCCGAATAGTCTGGAATTTCTCATATTTGGGCTTATCCTCCTGTTCTGTGAGTTCCTGCCAATGACCCTGATAACTTATTTCTTTCGGGCTAAGAAGCTGAGCCAAAACTTGGTGAGTTCTCGCCCCATACTCATGGGAACGGCTCTAAGAGTCGGATTGATCATCTGTAAGTGATCATGTAAATGCTGGGGTCTGACCTGTGGGACATGGCCGGGTGGTTGGAGGCACTGCTACAGAGCTGCGGACCCTTCATACTTGGATTCATAGTGCTCCAAAGAAGGTCGGACCCCCATGTCCCAATTACTAGATGCAATCACTTAATGAGAAGGCGTCTCCATTAAAGGGTTTCAGGTCCACAGCATGCATGATTGGCACAGATTAGATACCAATCACTATATGGAAACTGGTGGCACTGTCATCCTGCCCTTTAAGACTTTGCAAGAAAATTCTTATTTTCCTCTGACCCCTGTAACTTTAAGCCTTCCTCCTATCCCAGGAGCCAGCTGGTATGGTGAATAGTCACAGCTTCGGGTCCAGAGCCTACTTTTTTGACAATCCTAGAAGATACGACAGTGATGATGACTTGCCCAGACTGGCAGGTGCCAGACCCGAGAGAGCAAGGTGGGTGATAAAGCGACTGTCTCTGGATTTTCCAGCACGGTATCGCATATCTTGACTTTATTTTTTTCCCTTTCCAGTTTTTCATCCACCCCCAAATCTTCTGGATGGTATGGAGCAATATGTCCGACCAGCAGCTGTGCCCTGTCGCCACCCCTGAGCACGCCGGCCGCCGGGACTCCCATCCTGTTTACATGTGGCGCTAATACACTGGCATGACCCCGCTGCCCGGGCCGTCTGTGTGCACCTTGCGCTGTCGCTGTGACGGTACGGCGCGGCCAATAACTTATGTTTACGTTAACTGCAAATACACATTCCGTTTTTCGGGTTTGTTTTTCTTACCCCCAATGAATCCCAGTCTTGGATGTGAATGTCCTGAACGCTGAGGTTCCCGCAGGGTCTTCAGCGGTGAAAGAACAGCCGGCACCTCCCGCTTTTCAAGCAGAAAGACTCAATTCCTGCCACCTAGACACGGAAAGCCAAAAAAGAGGATTAAAAACATGCATCAAATTACTGCAGATGGATTCTTCAAGGGGGTTCAGAGTATCTTCTTGCTGCACCCCCCCCCCATCTTCCCCACCCACCTTTTTTACGCTAAAATAAAATGGAGGAGCAATTTAATATGGATGTAATTCCAGTCTGATCTCTGGGGTATCGGCTTGTACTCTGCAGGCAACTGTGTTCATGAAGGAAAACGAATACTAGTGGTGGTTTGTTTTACTTCCTAATACCTCCTACATGTCGCATTCTATAAATGGCACTGCCTGTTGTCTCCACTAGGGGGAGCTCAGAGTATCATTCTTCTACACTCCATAGTAAGATACAATAAGCTCCCCCTAGTGGTGGTTTCTTGCAACCTCTATATTACCTCTTACCATCTGTATCCATGCAGCTTTGTATTAATGATTGCCTCCCCTTGTCTGCATATTGCAGCTTCGCACCATTCGCTTCAATGCAATTATCAGACACAACCTGTAGACGGGGGCTTCACCTTTTTAGAATGGAGGTAGGCATGTTTTTGCTTATACCCAGAACATCCCTTTTAAGGGTACGGGCACTCGACTTTTCTATGAGGGCAAAACCTGAGAATTTTGTATTGTGCAGTTTAACACTTCAAGTTGCACAGGGTGAGATTTGCTGGGATGATTCACAGCTGTGGTGTTTTGTTTGGGTACTAAAGGGAACCTCTTTGGGTTTTTTTACATCTGGACCTACTTTAATGGCTGTATAGATGCATTTTTTTTTTTTTTTTTAAGATCTGACATGCCCATTATTAAACTTGGTGTAAAAGTTGTATGCAAATCAGGCTGGAAGTGCATTGAGGGCGTGTCAATGTATTTAAACTGCTTCCAAGTGTGCACTTCCAGTCTAACTTGCATATAGTTTATACACTAATGCAGATTGGCACATCTGATCTGTACAAAAGTCGTGTTTTTTTGGACTAGTGCCTATACAGCCATACCACTACTTCCCTATGTATAGGGTCATTCTTAAAGGGATTGTGTCATCTAACACCTGCCCCGGCCTGAAAATTACCTCTTGTACTTGGGTTATGTCTGGCATTGCAGCACTATTAAAACTAAGAACCGGCTGCAATACACCAGGTAACCCGAGAACAAGTGGTGCTGATGTTTTTGTTTTTTGTTTTTTTTTTGGTCTAGTGTCTTCATAAATTTTCCCCCTTTTAGTAAAATCTGACAAATTCAAGGCGTTGCTATTTTGCCTCCATCCGCCTGAACATGCAAACTTGTTCCAAAACGCTCCCTCTGCTGGTTGTGTTGGGTATAGCACTAACAAAAGTGCTAGAAAGTTTAAAAGAGGAGAAACCTTTCCTGGTAATTTCAATTAAGTGATTGTAAAGCTTTCTTGCTGCTTTAAATAATTTCTTAAAAATTCTGTGTTGCAAACAAACGAACAAATCCTGCATTGTGTGATCTGTACAATGGCTGCCTTCATGTCATCTGCTTATATGGGGAGGGTGGGGGATATTTAACATTCTTCACTTTTCCTTATTGCAGCAGATACTTGTTTCCTCATGAGTCACCACTTCCAATGCCCAGATTACATTCGTTTTTCTAGTTTACAATAGAAAGGAAAACGGTCAAAATGGCGCCACTCATGTCCATAGGCTGGCTCTGGTATTGCAGCTTGGGTCTCTTTAAGTGAATGGAACAAAGCTGCACTAACGCTATAATTCTGCAGAGTATTGAGGTTTTTGCTAGTTTCTGTCCCTGGTAAACAAACAACTTGCACTTTTTTTTTTCTTAAATTCCATGCTTTGACTTCTAAAATCAAGTATCTTATCCATAACCTTTTTCTTTAGCTTTTTTCTTGCTTGTTTCACTAAATTTCAGATCCCTTATTTCTGTTCATTGCATAATGAATGTATTGTTTAATGGAAACCATCAACAAGCTGCTGTTAATGGCTCCTAATCTGGCTTTACTGATTAGTTGGATGTTGTGTTAACAAGCTGAAGTATTCTAATGCATTAAATTATCAGGTTAAAGGGCTGGGCGAGGGACTGCAATCTAATGTAGTTTGTTGGTTTCACCATAGAAGGCAGACTAGTCAGCAGCTTGCTGACTGTTTGGATGGAAACAACCAATGAGAAGCTCAGCTTTTGATTATGTTCCCTATATGTGCACTAGTAATAAACCATAATTGGAAAGGGGGTTGGGTTGGGGGGGGGGGGGTCCAGGTACAAATAACCCCTTTCTGCACAGTCTAATTGTTGCACTAGGATGTGATTATCGCTGTGTGGATGGGACATACGGCAGCGTAAACCTGAACTTATTTGTTTTCAGTCGCGTCCTGTCCGGACTGGAACACGCACGCGTTTATATAAATCTGTTATCGCCAAAGACTCCAGGTTGGCTCCTAACCCTATGTGTTCTGATGCACTTTAAGAGCCGGATTAGTTCGAGGGTGTGTAATGTAATTTTATAATTTTTTTTTTCTTTATTTCTATGTTGGCCCATCCTCCTTGTTTAATAATTAATTGTATAATAAACGCTAGATTTTAACGTCCTGGTATTACAGCAGTATTCTTGGACTGTTTGCTGTAGACTTGTGGTGGCCACTTTGTTTGGTAAACCCCCCCCCCAAAAAAAAAAAAAAGGCGTCTAATTGGCACAAGGGAGAAGAGGAGCCTCCCAATCACATGGTGTTAGAGCAGTCATATGATTGGCTGCTGTGGTGACTGCCTCTTGCTACCCCTCATCTTACTTGTTTAACCCTATGTCTGCCAGTAACAAACTGCAATGTTATTGACCCCCCCCTTCTGCTAGCAGAGGATGTTTTTGGTTTTTTTTACACCAGTATTTTTTCTACTTGCTGGTTTTAGGCCGCAGTGGCCGATGAATGTACTGAGTAATTTTACTAAACCTGTAATGAAGCACTACCGTACTGAAATAAACTATCTGCACTAAAGCCGCCTCCCGTGTCTTTGTCGAGCGTCCGCCATCACTGCTCCATGGCGGCTGACAACTACAACGTGGCTCCCGGGTCTGACTGCAGGGTGCAGCCGGCAGCGCCATCAATCACAGGCCGCGTCCCATCGTCCTGGTAAAGAAAATCAACAATTGTGTAAACTGCTGAAAGAGGTCGTCTCATAATGGACACACTTAAAGCGCTTGGTAAAACCAATGACAACCTGCTAATTAATACCTCTGCTCTCTAGAATGGAGAGGGGTTAACTTCTAGGTCCAGCTTGTTACCTAAACTAGCAGCCACTTCTACAGTGGCAGGCTTAAGGCAAGGAGTGGTCTGCTCTTCAAGGCTGTGTGCTCATGATCCGTAGTGGCAGTGGTTTGGACACAGCTTACCTGTGCTGCGTCCAAAACTCTGCGTTGTACAGTGGATGGGATTTATGGAAATCCCGTGCCCACTGTGCTTCTGTTTGATGCCGCACAAACTCACCGGCTGCGCGGCTTTACGAGCCGCAGCATGTCAACTTCTGTTGTGGAGATGCTGGTCTCCACAATGGAATGGATAGTGCGCAGTAACTCTACACGAGTTCAGTGAACACGTGCAGATTTACATGCGGGATCGGACGCAGCAAAAATACGCTACATCCAAAGCACTGCTATAGGCTGATCATGGACACATAGCCCAAGAAATGTGATATTTTATATTCTGCTTTATCTTTAGTATCCCATGACTCTCGGATGCAGTCCTCCTGCCCAAAAAAAATAAAAAATTGGGGTGCACCCTTAGTGTTAAGTCCAGCGGTTTCTTTTGTTCATTTTTTTTCTTGCCCCTGTGTTGGTATGAGTTTGTATCTTTATCATTAAAGTCTGGAAAAAAAAAAAAAAAAAAAAAACACTATAGACTGTAGTAAAACTAAAATAGGTGAACAAACTCCCTGGGGACAGATCTTCAGATATATTTGCACCTACCCCTGTAACCAATAATATGGAGTCAGCTCCTCTATATGTAATTTCATCCATCTGGGAAGGATTTCTACAATATCTTAAGCGGCTTTGTGCCCCCTCAACCAGAAAAGAATTTGTGAGGACAGACTCTTGATATTGGGGAGAGGCTGGGCTCAAAATCTCCATTTATAGGATATGGCTGAGGCCCAGGCTCTGTGCGGCCGCTCATGTTCTCCCCTCCATGTCTGTATGGACCTTGTGCACCTGGTACAGTCAGGGAAACAAAGGGCGTACCCCAAACTGTTCCCACAAAGCTGGAGGCTACAATTGTCCATAATGTCTTGTGTACAGTATGTTCAATGGAACTAAGGGCCCAATGCTGACCCCTAATAACAAGCACATAGCATTATCCTCCATTTGTACCCTGACTGCATCGTGCCCACTGTTATGTTCTTCTGGCATCACCTATCCCAGACTTGGAGACACAAGGGCTAATGATAAATGTAAATATCTGAGCCCCAGACTTTGTGCACCAATGGCAGATTGGCCATTAGCTTCATATTCTCAGATAAGATCGAGGTCACACTGAATGTGACAGATGCTGCAGACGTCTTGGTGAAACTCTGCCTGCTTTATCATCCAGCATGGCTGGTCTGATATTGGAGGGTTACAAACTGGTAAGGGTGCTATTGGCATGAAGCTGGGTACAGTGCTCCTGTTACTGTAAGAAGCCAAGTTAATGTAGCAGATCTGGGGTGATGAAAGCATTGATGCTGTTAACTGGCCCTCTCATTCCCCAGCCGCACCCTCAATGACCACCTGTATCCAGTGTCAAGTACCACCACAGATAGACTAAGAGCTGATTGATGGTTAAACATTTTTAATAACTTAATCTGTTTCTAATGACATTGCAGTTATTTTTCGGAAGTACAAAGGCTAAAACCTCATAGAATGTTAGTTGGAGGGGACCTAGAGTCATCTGGTCCAACCCCTGCTCAATGCAGGATTCACTAGACCACCTCACACAGATGTCTGTCCAGCCTCTGTTAGAAGACTAACATTGAAGGAGAACTCGCCGCCTGTTCCCATCACTGATCGCCCTCACTGTCAGTGTTTTCTAATATCTATCTTCTCCCTTTCAGTTTCATCCCATTGCTGCTCATGTTTCCAAGTGGAAATGAGAATAAGGATGATCCCTCCTCACTATGACATCCCTACAGATATTTGTAGACCGCTATTAAGTCTCCTCTTTTGCAAGCTAAACATTCCCAGATCTTTAACTGTTCCTCATAGGACATTATTTGCAGACTGGTCACCATCCTGGTCTCTTTTCTCTGAACTTGCTCCAGTTTTTTTTTTATGTTTTTTTGAAATGTGGTGCCCAGAACTGGAGACAATATTCCAGATGAGGTCTGACCAAGGAAGACTGGAGGGGGATAATTACTTCATGTGATCTAGACTCTCTGCTTCTGTTTAATACATTCCAGAACTGTTTGCCTTTTTGCTGCTGCATCACACTGTTGACTCATGTGCAGTCTGTGATCTATTAGTATACCCAAGTCTTTTTCACACATGCTGTTGCTTAGTTCTATTCCTCCAATTCTGTACATGTCATTTATTTTTATTGCCCAGATGTAGAATCTTGCATTTCTCCATTAAATACTATTCTATTAGTCGCTGCTTATTGTTCAAGCTTATCTAGTCTTCCTCTGAATTGAGTGATTCCATAATTTTTTCCCTCTGCTTGGTCTGAAAAAAATTACCCTTACTGAGTACCACATTTTTAATCTTGATTTCTTTTAGTGTTTCTTAAAGCCCTAAAGTTGCCATTTGAAATGACTTTAGTTTTGTGCCATGTCTGTGATCTGCTTTTTTTTCAACATTAAACAACTGAATGAACATCCTCTGAGCCCGGTGATTCCATAATTTTTGCCAGCGGTTGTAGATCACTGTTTGTAATGACTCTATATATTACAGTGGGTACGGAAAGTATTCAGACCCCTTTAAATTTTTTCACTCTGTTTCATTGCAGCCATTTGGTAAATTCTAAAAAGTTCATTTTTTTTTTCCCTCATTAAAGTACACTCTGCACCCCATCTTGACTGAAAAAAAAAAAAACAAATGTAGAAATTTTTGCAAATTAATTAAAAAAAGAAAAACTGAAATATCACATGGTCATAAGTATTCAGACCCTTTGCTCAGTATTGAGTAGAAGCCCCCTTTTGAGCTAGTACAGCCATGAGTCTTCTTGGGAATGATGCAACAAGTTTTTCACACCTGGATTTGGGGATCCTCTGCCATTCTTCCTTGCAGATCCTCTCCAGTTCCATCAGGTTGGATGGTGAACGTTGGTGGACAGCCATTTTCAGGTCTCTCCAAAGATACTCAATTGGGTTTAGGTCAGGGCTCTGGCTGGGCCAGTCAAGAATGGTCACAGAGTTGTTCTGAAGCCACTCCTTTGCTATTTTAGCTGTGTGCTTAGGGTCATTGTCTTGTTGGAAGGTGAACCTTTGGCCAAGTCTGAGGTCCAGAGCACTCTGGAAGAGGTTTTCATCCAGGATATCTCTGTACTTGGCCGCATTCATGTTTCCTTCAATTGCAACCAGTCGTCCTGTCCCTGCTGCTGAAAAACACCCCCATAGCAGGATGCTGCCACCACCATGTTTCACTGTTGGGATTGTATTGGGCAGGGGATGAGCAGTGCCTGGTTTTCTCCACACAGACCGCTTAGAATTATCACCAAAAAGTTCTATATTCGTCTCATCAGACCAGAGAATCTTATTTCTCATAGTCTGGGAGTCCTTCATGTGTTTTTGAGCAAACTCTATGCGGGCTTTCATATGTCTTGCACTGAGGAGAGGCTTCCGTCGTACACTCTGCCATAAAGGCCCGACTGGTGGAGGGCTGCAGTGATAGTTGACTTTGTGGAACTTTCTCCCATCTCCCTACTGCATCGCTGGAGCTCACCTACAGTGATCTTGGTGAGAGAGGTAAAGAAGAACCCCAAGGCTCTTCTCCCACGATTGCTCAGTTTGGCTGGACGGCCAGGTCTAGGAAGACTTCTGGTGGTCCCAAACTTCTTCCATTTAAGGATTATGGGAGTCACTGTGCTCTTCGGAACCTTGAGTAATGCCGAAATTCTTTTGTAACCTTGGCCAGATCTGTGCCTTGCCACAATTCTGTCTCTGAGCTCCTTGGGCAGTTCCTTTGAGCTCATGATTCTCATTTGGTCTGACATGCACTGTGAGCTGTGAGGTCTTATATAGACAGGTGTGTGCCTTTCCAAATCAAGTCCTGTCAGTTTAATTAAACACAGCTGGACTCCAATGAAGGAGTAGAACCATCTCAAGGAGGATCACAAGGAAATGGACAGCATGTGACTTAAATATGAGTGGCTGAGCAAAGGGTCTGAATACTTGTGACCATGTGATATCTCAGTTTTTCTTTAATAAATTTGCAAAAATGTCTGCATTTGTTTTGTTTTTTTTCAGTAAGATGGGGCGCAGAGTGTACTTTAATGAGAAAAAAATGAACTTTTTAGAATTTACCAAATGGCTGCAATGAAACAAAGAGTGAAAAATGTAAAGGGGTCTGAATACTTTCTGTACCCACTGTATATGAGTTTCACTTTGTGTATTGAAGAACTGAAATAAATTAACTTTTTGATAATATTCTAATTTAGTGAGAAGCACTTGGATTTCCAAAGTCTTCTACTACTCCTCCGAGCCAGTGCAGGAAGTAGGCGACAAAGCCGTCTCAGAGCCAAGGTTGTTGCTTCCTCCCTTCGAACCATCCAGTACAAAGAAAGTAATAAGCCTCGTATCTCATGGTTATCAACATGAAGTTTATTTCAATGTGCTAAAGTTGTAACAGTTCTGTACAGTTGGAGGGGAAGGGGTTAATAAATACACAAACGTCACATACAGGTATAAAATGGTGCAGACTGTTCTGGCCGTAGATTGCAAGCTCTCGTACGCAGAACGTGATTGTGTCGCCTGGTATTGCAGACGCTCCATACCACAGCGAGCTGCAGAGCAGCGATGGCGGCCAGGCGCTAATATATGGCTGTTTCATTAGAAGACCCCACACCCACCCAAAGGTCCTGGACCTTATACAAGTCCTGTTATCTGCAAGCCTGTCATTCCTCAAAGCCTGCAAGCATTTAGAGAGTGAAATCCGGAACGTCATTGGTTTGGCCAGGTGTTCATCTCACGCAGATGTGTATGAAGCATGCTGGGAGTTGTAGTTTGTTTGTTTGTTTTTTTTACAATCTGGAACAATCCTTACTCTATATAGCCACTTAAATTATTTTGGTGAACAAACTAATCCAGTGACCCAGGCATCTGACGCCTAGCGCTGCAGTATAAAGTATGGGGGCCAAATAAGATCAAAGCCCAAAGATGCACATACAAGGGATTGACAACTGGCTGAACAGGGGAGAAAGGTTCAGAAACTTTCTATAGGATCCCTGATTAAAGCCAATAGGGGGATTGACAATACCCTTGCCTCTGCATAGATACTACATGGTACTCGCTCATTGGATCCAAGCATGATTGTGCATCTAAGGCCTGGTTCAGACAAGCATATGGAACATAACTGCGCGGATCACATTAAAATTGTACAGGGCTATTATAAACTATGGGGGAAATAAAGTCCTCGTAGGAAGTGGGGGTGAATACTACAGACACCATCTGTATTGCATCCATTTTCTACCGATCCATTGCAATCAATATTGGAAACTGTCAACTGTATTAGAACAATAATTTTATATTGTTGATGTATAAACCAGAGAAATTTTTTTTTTTTTTTTAAATTAGAAAATTATTTTTTTGATAAAAACTCATCTGCCCCAGCCTCATACCTACAGATGTAGCAGAGCTGAATATATCATTGGGATTACATTGTAACTGGACGGCCAGTAAGCGTTTAGAGACTGCTGCCGCTAAGGCCGAGTTCACATGAGAATATGCAAAAAGCATCCATTCTTCATCAGTTTTCTACTTGAACAATTTAATATAAGGTCTAAACCAGTTTCCCCAGCTTAACAACAGTAATGGATCCATGAGGAACGCATGGTTTACACATGGTAACCCGTAGGTGATCAGGTTTTTTTTTACGCAATCATTGGACAGATCTGATCCAGAATACGGATCACTGTAGCAAACGCTGCGATTCGTTCCATGCAGACCATCGACTTGTGTGTAAAAACAGTCATGTGAACTACCACATGGACTTGCATCGCTTGCGGTGCCGTCCGACTGCTCTCAGTTTTGCATACGGATTGTTTAATACGTTTGTCTGAACAAGCCCTTAACCTGCAGATCTTTTTTTTTTTTTTTTTTTTTTATTGTGCAGTGTAATTATTTTTATTTCTGCAACACCAACATCTCTCGCAGCAATGTACAGTACATGATATTTATACACCAGTACTAGTTCAGTAATCCGCAGCATCTTAGTCCTGTGAGGATTTACACTATCATTACCCTGTTTCTCAAAGCTTGTTCTTCAGATGAGGTGTTAAAAGTATTAGCTGCAAGAAATTCAAGTCATAATGACAAGTCAAACAGTAAAATATGCCATAAATATACAGATAGCGTGTGCTGAAATCCTAGTACAAAGCATAAGAACAATGGAATGGATAAAAAAAAAAAAAAAAAAAAAAAAAAGGATAAAAATTAGAGGAAAACAAGAACAAAATGAGAAGAAGTCACATGCAGACATTAATAAGTAACTTTTGAAAAGTTTGATTTCAAGTTCTCCTGCCATCTAGTGGTAGGGGTTGAAACTGGACATAAATTTTTGGATCTGCATTACTAAACCACTAGAGGGCAGCCTTAGTACAATCCTATGCCTGGTAAACAAGACATTGCGAAATCATGCGGATATATACATTTTTTTTTTTTCGGACTGCACGGAAACTGGATAACAATAAGAATCTGAACTGTTAGTGGTCCCTGAGTACCAGTAGTATGTACAACTCCTTCAATCCCTCCCACTCGGAGAACAGATTCACAGAAAAAAAAAAATTACTTACATCTAAAATTGCATTTAATAGGGCAGCTCTGCATTTTACCGCTTGGTTGCACCTGATCGGATAGCTCTTTGCTATAGAGAAGGCTTGCGTTACAGCCATCAACAACCAAGAGTAGTTTTTTTGTTTGGTTTTCTGCCCTAAAATTATAACCAATATATATAAAATATCGGATGCAGAAAAAAAAATATAAGGGCTGGATAATTGACAGAAATGGGCAAAGTATACAGGGCATAACGTCTTAGGATAGGTTTTTCTATCCCATCTTTAAAAAAGCAGCTATTCGCGCCTCATCCGGAGATGGGGTAGAAGTGCAGCTAAAAGTCACGCAGAATAGAAAAATCTGAAGCATTTATTTTACAATATACACAGGCAGGTCCTTCAAGGATCAGTTTTCACAGAGAGAATGTAAAAATTCTCAGACTTTGACCAAGAGTTATTGTCAAACATGTAGAGGGGCCTCGATAGTGCAAAAAAAGTTCTGTCCTCCTGGATCCTCTTCCAGTTCTGGTCACACGTCTTGTAGAAGTCTTTTAAAGTTTTCTAACTCCTTTATACTTGTAGAAATCCTGCGAGAAAAAAAAAAGGCTCAATGTGCAAATAATATAACAAGTATAAATACACTGATATAGCAGCATACTGATCTAAAATAGGTTTCTGATCATGTTTGGGGAGTAGGGGGGGACAAACAAAAACTCCGCTCTTAAAAACAGGCTGGATGAGCAAAAAAAACAAAAAAGAACAGCAATTATATTTTTTTCACCCTACAGGATAAATAATGGTGTGGTTTTTGAAGGGTCTAAGACTCCAGTATCTATAAAAACTGATTTACAGGAAATGAAAAGTTTTGGAACTTTCTAGTATGCGTCATGCCTCGTTACTTTTAGGATCTAAGCTTGCCATCAGGGACTGGGAACCATCTTATTGACATCCATCAGCTTACAATCTCCCAGGAGGGCTCTAATACACCGTTAACTAACTTTGCCCCTTAGACGAGGAAGCACCCACCTGCCGAAAGCATTGAGAAGAGCCACGATCTCCTGACGCTTTAGGTGGAATCCATATGAAGGTCCGGTCTCCGGCATGCGCTGAAGTTGTTTTTCTGAGAAAAGGATTTTTAGTGCTGTACCCAACCCCTGAGTCTGCGGGAAGGAGAACGGAAATTAGTGAACCATAACTTTACTGCCACGCTGCTGCTGGACGGAGGATAGTGGATGACTATAGGATAATGTGATCTACAGGGAACAGAAAGTAGCCCGGAGGGGCCCAGTAACAAAGATGGAGAACTGCAGCCAACAGCAGATCCATCCACGAAGTGCAGCAGAGAAACATCCCAGCAGATGCAGTAAAATCCCCCCCCCCCAAAAAAAACTACACACACTACACCACACTGACTTCAGATGTAAGGCCCAAACCAAAATGTAGCATCCTATGTCAGACCACCCACCTGCAGCTTCCCCCAAAGCCGACATTTAATGCAGCCAACACAGTCCATTATCCTAGAGATATTTCGGAAGTGCTGTCGGAAGTCGTCCTATAGGAGATAAAAGAGTCATCATATGGACAGGAAAACCAGTTGGGTTAGTAGTGGGGAGGCAGCACTGGAGCAGAAGGGGTGTCCACAGGCAGGTAATGCTCATCTACCCATTTTAAAGTACGACCAGGCTTGGACCCAATTGGACCAGGACAACTCCTTTAGTGCTCATTCATACGTCCGTTCTTCACAGCTCTAGCCGTGTTTTTTTAATAGACAGACAGAGTACGTATCCCTTATAATTGTATGGAGCAGTTCATGTGTCAGAAAGAAAACCCAAAAAAAAAAAAAAAAAAAAAAAAAAAAATCAAGGAGATTTTTGATCCAGGTCAAGAAAAGAAAATTACCCAAACAAGTCTATGGGTCCATGAAAAATCACAGACCGCACATGGATGGCATCAGTGTACAGTCCGTGTGCCGTCTGAGCAACATTGCAATGTACAGGAAAAACTGAAAATTATAGATTTTATTTTTATTTTTTTCCACGCATTAAAAAAAATAAAAAATAACGGCTGAAGCTTCTGAAAGCAAAACACTGATTAACGATGGTCCGTGGTATTATGTGTGAGAAAAATCATGGATGTCTGAATGAGGCCTTGTGCGGACATCACATGATGCAACTGCTGTATGCACCCAACAGCCACGACCACACATGAGTGCATGAACTGGTGGCATGACCGAGTTGTTACCTGCAAACTCAGGAGCATATTTGCCTCTGCAAGTGGGTGTTGCGGCGCTCCGGCATGCTGTAGCACAACATGTAAATGCAGTCTTATAAGGAACCTGTCACTTAATTCACGCTGCTCAAACCACAAGTGCAGCCAGATATGTTCAACTCTGACATACTTTGGCGTTTCAGAAAAAACAGTGTGAAGAGCCGGCCGGGGATCATAGGGAGAGATGTGACTAGTCCGATACTGTCCCTAGCTGGATTCTTTCCACACTGCTCAAGGTGACTGACAGATCATTCATTTGTGCACAGAGAGAGACCTGTCAATCATTTGGACGGGGCACGGAGAATCTGGCCAGGAACCACATCGGACTCATCTCGTCTGTCCCTGCGGTCCCCGGTCGGCTATTCAAACCGTTGTTCCTCTGAAACGTCAAAGCGTTTTAGAATAAGACACACTTGGCTGCAATAGTGCAGAAAGGCTCCGATTAATGCAACCTGTGGTTTGGGCAACATAAATCAAATGACCGGTTCTGCAGGTGCAGTCTATCCAAATAGTAGTAGGATAGTAGGGACTTCAGCATTCATGTGATCAAAACACAAAACTGCATCAGCCTTGTCCTTTGTGCAGGTCGGTGACTGAAGAGCTCGCTATTCATTTACCTTTAATCTGTCGGCTTGCTTCTTATCCCCAGCAAAAAGGGAGTTTTCATCAAAGTGCAGAGGAAAATCTCTACAATAAATGGGAAGAAGAGGCAGTGATTTATTTCAGAAGAGAATACATCGCTATTGAATAGGTTAGTGCTATATACAAAAAAACACCACACACAACATACTGTGAATGGGCTACAGTCCACCACACTGGTGTGTCCTGGACCATCCTGAACTCACTGGATATAATACCTATCCAACTACCCAGAGCTATGGAGTATAATCTTCCTGCAGGGCATACAAAGCTCTGATGCAGAAGGCAAAGCCCCCCGTGAGGGTCACAAAGCCCCCGTGAGCACGGCAGGACTTACTTGGCTTCCCGGAGAATATCGAGCAGAAGGTTCTTTGTTTTCAGGTCTTGTGTTTTGTTTCCTGTATACAGCAAATAAGACTGACGCTCAAAGAAGGGCAGCACCTTGGAAATTGCTCGGAGCTCAATTAAATAGATGAAATACAAGTTTTTCAGTCTTCTCGGGCCTTCATTCTGAGTCTGTGCAGCATCAAAGCGGATCTGAAATTCTGTGATATTGTGGCCCCAGATTTTATTCATCCACGTGTCTGAACAAGAACATAAATCACAGGGCAATTAAATCGGGAGTGTTACACTCCAATGTGGAGGTAAAGCCATCGTCACCACCATGAAGAGATAGGATACAATGTGGTTATATACAACAGTCATCTTTTAGCCCTTAGGCCACGGCCCCACTATCAGTATTTGTTCAGTATTCGGTCAGTATTTTTTCTCAGGAGTGGGAGACAAAACCAGGAGTGGGTGATAAATGCAGAATTGGTGACTTGTTTCTATTATACCTTGTCTCTGATTGTTCCTCACTTGGTTTAGGCTCCCACTCCTGAGAAAAAATACTGACCAAATACTGATAGTGGAGCGGTGGCCTTAGGCTGGCACAGTCTTTACCTTGCAGCAGATATCGTGCACTGAGGTGAATATTGATGCTGGCATGTAATCCTGAAATGAGCCGGTAGAAAGCCCTCTTCTCAACACACAGACCTGAACGGACACAAAAAAGTTTACATATCCAAAAAAAATAAATAAACCCATCCATGTAGAATGCAAAACTAAGTCAAACCTGCACCAAATCCAGGATACAATAATCAAATGGAGTTTGTCTGTCCCTACTGTATACACGTGGTCTACGCTGGATGAGTAGCCACGATCCTCCATAGTGAGATCGGCTCACTGAAAGAGGACCAGACAATTTCTTTACTTGTAGGACATTAAATATCGAGAGTTGGGCTCCATCGATAACAAAGGAGTAGGGTGCACTATAAATATATAAAAGTTTAATTTACAAATCTAGTGGACCTACCTTCCAACCAGCTGTAAAACATGACCTCTGCAAAAAGAGCAGTAAAAATGGTCAGATGAACATAATGAGCACTGGGATGAAATCATTATCCAGTCCAAATACAATTCTTATTAGTCAATCTGGAGCTTGCAAATCACATGGACATTAAAACATTTCAGTAAAAACACTTGTGTGAGATTAGCAATCAGAATCAATCTACTAGGTTTAAAAGTATGCAATACACCAGTCAGCCAGCAGATGGCGATATACTTTTAAGCTATATAAAAGGCTACGTGCACACAACCGTATTTTTAGACCAAGTGCTGTCCTAAGAAATAATATATATATATATTATATAATTTATGTATATATGCACGCATGTATGTGTGTGCGCGTGTGCATGTATACACGTGTGTAAAAAGTATTTAGTCAGCCACCAATTGTGCAAGTTCTCCCACTTACAAAGATGAGGTCGGCCTGTAATTGACATCCTAGGTAGACCTCAACTATGAGAGACAAAGTGAGAAAACAAACCCTGAAAATCACATTGTCGGATTTGGAAAGAATTTTTTTTTTTTTTTTTTTTTTTAATTCTGGTGGAAAATAAGTACAATTACAAACAAGCAAGATTTCTGGCTCTCCCAGACCTGTAACAACTTCTTTAAGAGGCTCCTCTGTCCTCCACTCATTACCTGTAGTACTGGCAGCTGTTTGAACTTGTTATCAGCATAAAAGACACCTGTCCGCAACCTCATACAGTCACACTCCAAACTCCACTATGGTGAAGACCAAAGAGCTATCGAAGGACACCAGAAACAAAATTGTAGCCCTGCACCAGGCTGGGAAGACTGAATCTGCAATAGGCAAACAGCTTGGTGTGAAGAAATCAACTGTGGGAGCAATAATTAGAAAATGGGACATACAAGACCACTGATAATCTCCCTCGATCTGGGGCTCCACACAAGATCTCACCCCGTGGGGTCAAAATGATCTCAAGAACAGTGAGCAAAAATCCCAGAACCACAAGGGGGACCTAGTGAATGACCTGCAGAGAGCTGGGACCAACGTTACACAGGCTACCATCAGTAACACACTACACCGCCAGGGACTCAGATCCTGCAGTGCCAGACGTGTCCCCCTGCTTAAGCCATTACATGTCAGGGCCCATCTGAAGTTTGCTAGAGAGCATTTGGATGATCCAGAAGAGTATTGGGAGAATGTCATATGATCAGATGAAACCAAAGTAGAATTGTTTGGTAGAAACACAACTCGTCGTGTTTGGAGGAGAAAGAATGCCGAGTTGCATCCAAATGAACACCATACCTACTGTGAAGCATGGGGGTGGCAACATCATGCTTTGGGGCTGTTTCCCTGCCAAGGGACCAGGACAACTGATCCGTGTACATGAAAGAATGAATGGGGCCATGTATCGTGAGATTTTGAGTGCAAACCTCCTTCAATCAGCAAGGGAACTGAAGATGAAACATGGCTGGGTCTTTAAGCATGACAATGATTACAAGCACACCGCCAGGACAACGAAGGAGTGGCTTCATAAGAAGCATTCAAGGTCCTGGAGTGGCCTAGCCAGTCTCCAGATCTAAACCCTATAGAAAACCTTTGGAAGGAGTTGAAAGTCCGTGTTGCCCACCGACAGCCCCAAAACATCACTGCTCTAGAGGAGATCTGCATGGAGGAATGGGCCAACATACCAGCAACAGTGTGTGCCAACCTTGTGAAGACTTACAGAAAACGTTTGACCTCCGTCATTGCCAACAAAGGATACAAAGTATTGAGATGAACTTTTGTAATTGACCAAATACTTATTTTCCACCTAAATTTGAAAAAAAATTCTTTCCAAATCAGATAATGTGATTTTCAGGATTTGTTTTCTCATTTTGTCTCATAGTTGAGGTCGACCTATGATGTCAATTACAGGCCTCTCTCATCTTTTTAAGTGGGAGAATTGCACAATTGGTGGCTGAATAAATACTTTTTTTCCCCACTGTATATAATATATATATGCTGTATGTATATGTGTATATTACACATACGCACATTTCACATGGACAGCACATTGACCACTGTTGCTCCATTGGACTGTTCAGATGACCGTGCTGTTGAAAAATACTGCAGAAGTGCAATGTGTGAACAAGCCCTTAAGATGATGAATGGAGCAGAAGAGGTGCCTCCTCCACCAACAACCAATTTGTTTCCTATTCTATTGATACAGGATACCTTACATACTTAGCAAAACCAGGTCATATATAAAGGTATTGTCACGGAAAAGAAGTCAGGAAATCCAAAAGCTATTTACTAACTAGAGGATTTCAGGCAGAAATCCAAGGCGACACTAGAACTTTGGCACAGAGGTGCAAACTAATGCTGCTAGTCAGCCCGGTTCTGCATGCAGCATCTGTGAGATGAGCAATGCTACTTCCACATTCATTTTTTTTTTTTTTAACAGACAAAAATTTGCATTAGATGCAGATTACAAGGGTTTTCCGGTTTGGAAAAATTAAAAGTTCTTTACTCACCCTCCCCGGGTCCAGCACAGTCTCTGCCACTGCTCCAGATGTAGGTTCTTGCCTGCACTGCAGCCAGTCAGTGAGCTCAGTGTCTTGTGCCGCTAAATTCAGTGATTGACTGCAGATGCGATGTCTGCGCTAAGATACAACAGATACCAGGAGCAGCCCTGAACTGGAACTGAGGAGGAGGAGTAAAGGACAGTATTTTAAAAAATAAAAAAACTGCAGCCGGAGGACGGGGGGGGGGGGGGTTCAAAACCATAAACATGTTTAATTGCAGTTTTAATATGAATTTTCTGAATTGATCTAATTGTCAAATCCTGAGTGTGTGAACAGGTTCTCAGTAGCTGGAGGCAAATTCAAGAAAACCTGAGCTTTTCAGCAGAAACCGACTCATATTGAAAGATTCTTGGAAATAGGCTCAATATTAGATTATATTCTCCTTACCGTCGTTTTCACCTGAAAGAAAAAGAAAGAAAAATATATCAGACCACAGCCATATAATAGTGGTTGTATGACACAGCGTATTCTTCTATTTATTGTGTAACAAACATCCCATAAAAACAATGGGCAACACCTGCGAGAACCTCGCCTCGGGCGGCAAGCTCGGCTTCTTTCCAGAAAACACAACTTGCCACCTCTGTATAAACCTAGGACAATAGCGGTAGGTTCATCAGGTCCTACCACTCTAGATCTAAGCAACTTGCCCATGGCTACTCGATGGCACATTTCCACGTGAGACTATGGGTGACTATCCCAGTAGAGGCAGTGATCGCAGTCATATTGATTGCTACCCCATCTTTCCCCAGATTTTTATGGACCCATAGACTTGTAAGGGCAATTTTGATCTGTGACTCGGATGAAAAAAAAAAAAAAGAAAAAAACACAGCTGTCTCAGTTTAATCCATTTATTTTGGTGGACAAATGTTTCATGCAAAGACACCAACATGAACAGCCCCATGTACTATAATGCGTACGCCTTCTAGCCGTAGGGAAAAAAAAATAAAAATGTTAAAAACAATGGACACTTGAATGAAACCTTAAGTGGACGCCAATCTTATAAATTTTATTATATTTACTGTGGGGACTATAAATAAATAGGAATGCTATGTGACTACATAAGATTACATCTCGTGTCACCAGCTGCCATTATCTCTGCTGCTTGGACAAAACTATTTCCTGTCATAATACCAGAAATCACATTAGGCCTCAAAAAGAAGAAAAGGTTAGTGTTGCCCACAGCGACCAATCAGATCCCTGCTTATATTTTCAAACCCTTCCCTGGAAAACTGAAAGCTTGAATCTGATTGGTTGCTATGGGCAACACTGACATGGTTTCTTAGAACAATGTTTAGGCCTGAGGCCTAGCAAAACAGATCCCTTATTTACCTCGTCCAGACGCCAGAGGATTCAACGGCCTCTTTACCGCTTTGGGTCTATAAATAAATAGAACATTAGACATGCTCAATAATACCACTTATGGTCGCAATAAACATCATACCTCCCAACCCTCCTCTGGAAGTCCCCTCATGGGGCAAATTAATACACACCTGGCCCTGTGTGGTCCTTTTTACCACATAATCCTACAAACTGGAGCAATTTATATTAATCCTGTCCTACATTTAAACAACATAAAACTAAACACAAAAGACAGAAAGGGGTATTCCCATCTCCAAGATCCTATCGCAATATATAGTAGATGGAATAATATCATTAATATTAGCAAATACATCCAATAAGAAGTGTAGTATAGTTCTTCTGATACACTGTCGCTTTCCCCAAGTGCAGGACATTGCAATTGCTTAGATATCCATGGTTACAACCACATATATAGTGACAGTCAGTTAGTTTTTAGTGGTCCAAACCATGGTGATACCTAAGCTACTGCAATGCCCTACACATGGGGTAAGCAACATAGTGAATCAGGAGAACTACACTACATTACTAATTGAAGGTATTTGCTTATATTACATCTACTACATATTGGGATAGGTTCTTGGATGTGGGAATACTCCTATAATTTTATCACACTGGTGCACGCTGTGGGAAACTTCAACATTTTCCTTGCGCCAACTTCTGGCCGACTTTCTTTACACGTGAAATTAACGGTGCACACCATTAATAAACCGGACTCATTTTAGGAGACTGTTTTGCTGCACTCTTTTTAAGACTGCCTATAACCAGTGTCTAAAATGCATATGTTTCTAAACCAGAATTGTGGTGCATTTTGCAAATCTTCCCCTGTGTCATTTTAAATGAAGGCCATGATCACGAGGGTATCGTCCATGCACATCTACTGAGGGCTCTTAGGGTATGTGGATACAAAGTTTTTTAGAAGTCAAAAAAATGACTGGATTCTGCTAGAAAACTTCCCTTTGGAGAGTTTTTGGAGGATTTCTTAGATTCCTGACGCAGTTTTGAAGAGTTTTTAAAGCATAAAAGGGTTTGTGCACAGTCTTTTGCTCATTTTTCGCAGCAGAAACCCCAAGTTTGAGGAGGTTTGTCTGTTATTTTGGTTGCTGTTAGAAGACATTTGAGTGTTTCCACTCAACTTCAGCTCCAAAAACTCTTTTAGACCCTGTCGTACCCACATCACGTTTGCTATAGGAAAATGGTGGTGGTTTTATGCCTGAAGCATCTTTCTAGATGTTTTTTGGCACACATTTTATATAGAAGGTAAAAAAAGTGGCTGCTTCCAAGCAGAAGTCACAAAAAAAAATTTAAAAAAAAACAGACAGGTCACTTATCCACTCCATGGCTTTCTAAGCCGTTAAAAGAAGTGACAAAATACGTAACAAATGCACAGCAAGTCATTTTGACATTGCTGGGCATGTGTTCATTTTGTTTTTTTCCTCTTATTTTTCAGCAGGTTCCAGACAGAATCCACCTGAAAATTAAGTGTGCACATACTCTAAACAGTTTTTGCCACCAAAAGTGTTTCTTTTGTAGCCTTCTGATGGACAGTGGATAGATTGCAGCATTTTACATCAGTAGAAGCTTGAAAATAGTGACATTTTTTCCTACCAAGCAATTGGAACGGACCAGGTTTAAGACACCTCAAAAAAATGGTGTGCACACAGTCTTATAGTGATCGGATATAATTAAGCTGGTCAAAATTGACTACAGAGATTGTTGTCGAGCTTCGGACGGCTTTGTATTAATCAGCTGTATTAAAATTTTATTTTATCCATAGGCTATATCAACACCCCTCTAAACGGCACTATTCTGCTACCATATTTAAGGGATGCAGCACAATGACAAGTGCAGTTACAACTCCCCCTTGTAATGGGAATACGTGCTAACATGGTAGCAGTAAAGAGGATAGTTCACACCAACGACATAGCAGCAATCACACTTTGTAAGATTGGGGGAATAAATTGTAATAAGGTAATCATCATCTACTCTGCATTGATACAGGGACATGGCTGGTGGAGAAGTGACTGTCGTAATGACAACATCCTTCCACAATCTAACAGATGGCAAAAGGCGACAGTAACTTATGTAATGTGCTGAAAATGCTGCAATACATTAAAAAAAAAAAAAAACTAACCATTGAGAAATTCACCTCAAAAGAGAATGGTTTTTTGTTTTTATCCACAAAATTACCATTATCAAGTCAATTATAAGCCACAAGATTAGTACTTCATCAGAATAAGCGATTGCATTTGTATTCCATTACGTTCACCATTATACTTGCTCATTGGAGATTTGAGGATTTTCTCAGAAGTGAGATGTTAAAATGGTAACTTGCATCTCTTTTCCTCTATAAAGAAACACTGAATGATGCCATTTCTGCAATTTTACAACCACTTGCCGTGGAACAACCTCCTGCTTCTCCCGTCACCTGGCAAACTCTAGATCAGTATTATAGACAGGTATATTCAGCTGTGCAATGTTGCAAGTCACTAGAAAATCAGATGATTACTGCAAAAATCATTTTCCTATGAGGGGAGATCGGTAGGGAAAAAAAAAAAAAAAAAAACACAACACACGTAGGGTACATTAATGAAACAGAAATGAAGGAATATACTAACAGTAAAACAACTATCTGTATGTCTTTCTGCTGCTATTTTGCCATCTCCCATTAGCAGCTATATAAAGCCGATGGAACTTTGTGCTGTTCTGCCAGATGCTGCAGAGCTTGACCTTCCTGGCATAGACTTCCCGTGACCGTGTATACAGAAGTATGTAGAAAAGCTGCCAAATGGTTGAGTACTACTGGCTGCCGTAGTCCCACCCAAGCCAATCAGTGGGCAGCAAGCTGTCAGCTTAAGCAACAGTGCCTGGACCGCCGCAGGAAGCCTGCTGAAAGACAATACTTAAAAGTTTCTACTGTAAAGGCCCCGTCACACTTAGCGACGCTGCAACGATCCCGACAACGATACGACCTGTCAGGGATCGTTGCTTCATCGCTATGTGGTCGCTGGTGAGATGTCAAACAGGCAGGCTCACCAACGATCAGGGGAGCAGCGACTTCGTGGAAAGAATCTTTCCACGATGTCCTGCTCCTGGTTACGAGCCTGCTGAAGCAGGAGCAGGCTGGCAACTATGGTAAACATCAGGTTACTAGGGGCACACGCGCTCCTAGTAACCCATTGTTTATCATGGTTACCACTCTGCTACAGTGAGCGGGAGGTTACCGCTCACTTTAGCAGGCTCGTAACCATGATAAACAGCGGGTTACTAAGTGCGCCCCTAGTAACCCGATGCTTACCATAGTTACCAGCCTGATCGCTGCTCCCGCTGGTCACACACAGCGATGTGTGCTGACCAGCGGGAGAGCAACGACCAAAAAATGGTCCAGGACATTCTGCAGAGACCTCACAGCAGGGGCCTGATCGCTGCAAAGTGTCACACATAGCGACATCGCTGGTGAGGTCGTTGTTGCGTCACCAAAACCGTTACACAGCAGCGATCTCGCTATGTGAGACGGGGGCTTTAGTTTCACTAGGATACCGTAATCTTGTCTACATGCAAACTTTCCAGGAGCTCAACTGCTACTGCATGGAAGGAAAAAAAAAAAAGTCAGTCACCACTTTTTAGTTTCAAGGCCACTGACCGGTCTCTTATAAACAGACTTGAACAATCAAAGCAGCCAGCTGGCCAACACAAGAATTTTACTGCTAATGTATAACTTTTCAGATAATGGCTTGCTAAAAAGAAAAAAACTAAGAAACAAAGTATCAGGTATACAGGAATCCAATATCCCCAAACTTCTACACTGTCTAGCCACAGAAGGTCATCAGTAGATCCTGACGTTAGCCACACACAAATACAACGGGGGCCAGAAGAATTTTGACTTTCAGTATTTGTGTAACTGGTCAAAAAAAAAAAAAAAAGGCAGAGGTCAAAAGTCAGTGCAAGATAAGAATTTACCAAGTTAGGCAACTTGTCTGTAGAATTTCATAAGGATTACAAGGGAAATTAAATGTTTAAAGTGCACCTGTCGTTACAGGGAACTTCAGAATAAGCTTTGTAGGTGATTAATAACAATTTCAGGACGTTATATCACTTGTATCTTACTAATTCTCCCCCCTCTGGAGGCTCAATGACCAATTTCACTTGTCTCTGAGCTAGTGAGTGGAGACTAGCTGTTAGGACGTCTACTGCACGCAACACACACGAGACTACTGCTCTAACGTCACTATGAAGCACATGTTCAGAAGCAGCAGCAGTATGGAAGAGGTCATAGAAATATGTATTGTAGAAGATATTAACATCTCTATGCCACATGAAATTGCAGAGGCAAAGCTAGCCGACAGTCCCAGCAACAGATGACCTGATACCAAATCCCTCTCCCTCCTGCCCTATCCCATTTGCAGTAAGGACACAGGAGCTAGCAATCTAAGGCTGCCTTTATGTAAAATGGCGATGTACAAAGAGAAGTGACAATCTTAGTCAACCAGGTTAATTAACATTCAAGAGCTGCACAATTGACAGGTAATTGAGACATGTGTTGACGCATAGACACAGGTTTACATATGGGCCAAGTGACTGAAGGAAGATGTGTATTGCGTATAAAGAGTACAAAAATTGAATAGATTGGAAACAGCTTGTTAAGGATCAAAGGAAATAGATCACACTCATTAGAATAGCATTGTCCTTCATATTTGCACATTCCTTTCATCCCCAGGCATCCGCTGGACGCAGAGGCACAGAAAGAAAATATAGAATAGGGGAATTTCTACGAATTAGATTGTGATGAGACATATATTATAAGCGGCAGGGCTAATTGAGGAACAATATGCATATTTTTCTATATGTGCGAGCCCTGCCGATGAGCCGTAAATCAACAGTGCCAAGAAAACTGACGTCAGCTGGGTCATTTTTGATCTCTAAGGAAAGATAAAACCCCCCAAAAAAATATGGCGTCAATTTCAGACATTATAAAGCAGTACTGAACAGTAGACTGTCTTGTTTGGAGAAGAACAGATTTTCAAACTGAATGATAAGTTTATGAAGCAAGGAGAGGGGGAGAAGTGGCTCATAAGTGGGGAAAGAAGCAGATTTCTCGGATATGATGAATTGCAAAGTTTCTTTTAGTCACTGCTACTATCTAGTCTTAAATCAAAATCACAGATTTTGGAGTTTTTATGCAGTTCACAGGAGTAAATTGAATTTCAGGTAACAACTCTATCCAAACATTTCTAACCCAGGGGGTTAACTTTGCACCTCCTACTTGGTCTACTTCACATGTTTGATTTGGAAGTCCTGGATTACACACAATGTTTTATGGTTATCTGAATAGGCAAACAAGGAGATTTGCTCAGTGGAGAGCACACTGAACAGTTCCCTTATCTTTGTCTACTTGCATTGACTGTATTGGAATACAGGACAGTCTTTGTAATAGCTTGCACAGAAGAGGGGAAAAAAAAACCTCACTCAGGAGCAGGTCAAGCTGAATTTTATTTTTTCTGAATAGTCACTTACTTGAAACAGTTTTCCTCGTAGATACTGTTCCAGATCTTCCAGGCGTCAGATCCCTTGTAACCCGTGAAACGTTCAGGGTTAATGAGTAAATCGACGTATTCTGCATCCGGTGACTCCTCATCTGAAAATGGGGAAGAGATGTACAGTCATCAACAATCGCTTTCATTAAGTTGCAACTTAATTGCAAACTTATTTTTAACATTTTTTTGCTTTCCCATTCCTATTTTAATCTAGTTTTTATTTCATTTCAGCAAAAATATACTGTACATGTCATAAGATTTAATATTCTCACCAATACTTTCCTCTATGGAATATAGAAAAGAGAAAAAAAAAAAAAAAACACAATGGTCACATACCATCGAGCTCACAAAAGTTATCATCGGTGGAATCGTCATGTTGATTCCACTGAAAGAAAGCTTCCTGAGCCGCTTCACTGCAAGTAAAAAGAAAAAAATAACATGCGTCACACTACCGACATACAGATTATATCTACAACACAATAGGAAAGGGAGACCAACAAACGCAAGAGGATAATCAGTTAGCATAAATTTCATTATATAAAAAAGGTCCCTTAACGCTCCACACATTAAATACATTACTGGAAAAAAAAAAAACAACGAACTTACAAACAAATCGAACATAAAAAATATTAAACATTAGCTGGACAATGGCCAATGAGAAAAAAGAAAAAAAAAGAGCAAAAATAAGATTTTGCAAGTAGTCATGAGCTGCATATAAAGGTTTACATTTTGCATTTACACCACTTGCATGATTATATTTGTTGCATAGTCGGTGATTATTTCATCTCTTAGAGGGTTAAACACTAAGTTGGTGAAATGTATAAATTACCCAAAGATCCCGCTGCAGCAAAACTCCAATAGCACAAGGTCTTCGATAGCGTGCTAGTACAGGTTTAATACCCGGCAAAAGGTACGGCCTCAATTATCTGAAATGGGTCCTTCGAGCGTCACTCACCTCAAGGATTCATCCACTGCCCCCAGCCTCTTCTCCTTCTCACACTCCAATTCTCCGCTGCCCACATTTGCAGTTTCTGTGTACTGTAAATCAAACCGCATAAAAAAAAAAAAAAAAAAGTGATGCTAAAGCAAAATTAAAAAAAAAAAAAAGCCACGCATCACACCTACCCACAGGACGTGCCTGGTGCTGCAGCTCTGCCCTATGGAGCTACAGTACCGCAATCTGAGGACATGGGTGGCGTCTCATCTAGACAATTACATAGGAGTCCGATATCCCACCACAAATCCCTCTCCTGGTTTGTCCGTTTGCTACAATGTATCAGTGCAGGAAAAACACCACAATAATAATTGACAGCCCCGGAACTGCTGCCAGCCCTCCTGACTTACCCCATAGGGGTTGGGTGCAATGGATCACATACAAACATGGCTTATACTTTACAAAATAGCCATGATATCTTCCTGGCAGCCGCCCCGCCGCCTCCATTATCTTTCTAGAACAGCTGGACATAAAGGCAAGCTACACTTTCCATGACCTTCACAAAAGGTGATAAAACTTTCTTCAAATATATGTAATGTTAAGGATCATGCATGGAGGTTGTGGGCCAGGTCACAGGCAAGAAAAAAGGCAATATGACTGAGAATACACCCTCACGGTGCTGCACAAGTCTCATGGGTTTAGAAAAAGTTTGCCAAGTTTCAGATATACAATTACCGTATCTTTAAGTTGAAAGGGTTTCTTGTATTATTTTTGTCAATTTGTTTGAATTTTTTGAGGGTGGAACAAAATGCAGTTATGTAAAACGCCAAATACAACTGATCTGCTGATAAAGTAACGGAATACAAGTCATTCTGAAAGTACGGGGAAAAGCCCGACTAACCGCCTAGTGCCCATCTGCATCAGCAACATGTACCGAGGACAGACCCCAGATGGCAGAGATAACAAGAGATCAGAGAGGGCTGAAGAATAAAGACCACCACACATTTAAGTAAAATTCTAGTGCTTTTGTAGAAACACTTTGCAATATCCATACTTTTACATTACGTATCCTACTATACTCCAGAGCTGCACTCACTATTCTGCTGGTGCAGTCACAGTGTACATACATTACATTACTGATCCTGAGTTACCTCCTGTATTATCCTCCAGAGCTGCACTCACTATTCTGCTGGTGCAGTCACTGTGTACATGCATTACATTACTGATCCTGAGTTACATCCTGTATTATACTCCAGAGCTGCACTCACTATTCTGCTGGTGCAGTCACTGTGTACATACATTACATTACTGATCCTGTACGGATCCTGAGTTACATCCTGTATTATACTCCAGAGCTGCACTCACTATTCTGCTGGTGCAGTCACTGTGTACATACATTACATTACTGATCGCGTTACCTCCTGTATTATCCTCCAGAGCTGCACTCACTATTCTGCTGGTGCAGTCACTGTGTACATACATTACTGATCCCGAGTTACATCCTGTATTATACTCCAGAGCTGCACTCACTATTCTGCTGGTGCAGTCACTGTGTACATACATTACATTACTGATCCTGAGTTACATCCTGTATTATACTCCAGAGCTGCACTCACTATTCTGCTGGTGCAGTCACTGTGTACATACATTACTGATCCTGAGTTACCTCCTGTATTATCCTCCAGAGCTGCACTCACTATTCTGCTGGTGCAGTCACTGTGTACATACATTACATTACTAATCCTGTACTGATCCTGAGTTACATCCTGTATTATACCCCAGAGCTGCACTCACTAGTCTGCTGGTGCAGTCACAGTGTACATACATTACATTACTGATCGAGTTACCTCCTGTATTATCCTCCAGAGCTGCACTCACTATTCTGCTGGTGCAGTCACTGTGTACATACATTACATTACTGATCCTGAGTTACATCCTGTATTATACTCCAGAGCTGCACTCACTATTCTGCTGGTGCAGTCACTGTGTACATACATTACTGATCCTGAGTTACCTCCTGTATTATCCTCCAGAGCTGCACTCACTATTCTGCTGGTGCAGTCACTGTGTACATACATTACATTACTAATCCTGTACTGATCCTGAGTTACATCCTGTATTATACCCCAGAGCTGCACTCACTAGTCTGCTGGTGCAGTCACAGTGTACATACATTACATTACTGATCGAGTTACCTCCTGTATTATCCTCCAGAGCTGCACTCACTATTCTGCTGGTGCAGTCACTGTGTACATACATTACATTACTGATCCTGAGTTACATCCTGTATTATACTCCAGAGCTGCACTCACTATTCTGCTGGTGCAGTCACTGTGTACATACATTACTGATCCTGAGTTACCTCCTGTATTATCCTCCAGAGCTGCACTCACTATTCTGCTGGTGCAGTCACTGTGTACATACATTACATTACTAATCCTGTACTGATCCTGAGTTACATCCTGTATTATACCCCAGAGCTGCACTCACTAGTCTGCTGGTGCAGTCACAGTGTACATACATTACATTACTGATCGAGTTACCTCCTGTATTATCCTCCAGAGCTGCACTCACTATTCTGCTGGTGCAGTCACTGTGTACATACATTACATTACTGATCCTGTACTGATCCTGAGTTACATCCTGTATTATACTCCAGAGCTGCACTCGCTATTCTGCTGGTGCAGTCAGGAGAATATTTGCTTCCCTACATCAGATTATCTGGTTCATAGAGGACAATTTGCAAAATACAAACATCCCCTGTGATCAGCAGACTTCTGACTGCAGTTGTTATATAATGCAGTATGAGTGGCATCTCAGTAATGTATCTGTAGTTTCCCTCGTGTGCAGGAAATGCACAATCCTAACACTAATATCCGGTGACGTGTAATAGATTTAGTGTCATCACCATGGTAACTAATCAATGTAAATATTAATGGAGGCAACAAGCCAGCCAAACACAATTACCATATTTTCCCTGTGCACTTTGTAGCGGTAATTATTAACAATGTAATCTGCAAATAAAACACGTGAGCAAATACCAACAAGACAAGTAGCCCGGGGCAATGGCTTTCTGCCTATGGAGGCTCCCCTCCCCCGCGACAGACCACAGAGCAGCTCATCTAACTAACTCGCCAAACATAACGCTCCCCACGCGATGTCATTCTTCATCACGTTCAATCCGGTCATAGGAGCTTTTGCTATTCAGCTTTTCTACAGTCTCAATTGGCAATTCTGCCTAATTATTACATGTAACCAACATGCAATCTCTGCACACGGTAGATAATTTGTCACTTAGTAACCAATATGTCCTCCATTAAGGCTCACACCAGGGCGATCACCCAACAGAGGTCACACATGCACGAGAGAGACCTACAGACTGTGACCAGGAGGAGATGCACGGAGCGGAGGACAGAGAAGAGAGACCTACAGACTGTGACCAGGAGGAGATGCACAGAGCGGAGGACAGAGAAGAGAGACCTACAGACTGTGACCAGGAGGAGATGCACAGAGCAGAGGACAGAGAAGAGAGATCTACAGACTGTGACCAGGAGGAGATGCACGGAGCGGAGGACAGAGAAGAGAGACCTACAGACTGTGACCAGGAGGAGATGCACGGAGCAGAGGACAGAAGAGAGACCTACAGACTGTGACCAGGAGGAGATGCACAGAGCAGAGGACAGAGAAGAGAGATCTACAGACTGTGACCAGGAGGAGATGCACAGAGCGGAGGACAGAGAAGAGAGACCTACAGACTGTGACCAGGAGGAGATACACGGAGCGGAGGACAGAAGAGAGACCTACAGACTGTGACCAGGAGATGATGCACGGAGCAGAGGACAGAGAAGAGAGACCTACAGACTGTGACCAGGAGGAGATGCACGGAGCGGAGGTCACACAAGAGAGACCTACAGACTGTGACCAGGAGGAGATGCACGGAGCGAAGGTCACACAAGAGAGACCTACAGACTGTGACCAGGAGGAGATGCACGGAGCAGAGGACAGAGAAGAGAGACCTACAGACTGACCAGGAGGAGATGCACGGAGCGGAGGACAGAGAAGAGAGACCTACAGACTGTGACCAGGAGGAGATGCACAGAGCGGAGGACAGAGAAGAGAGACCTACAGACTGTGACCAGGAGGAGATGCACGGAGCGGAGGACAGAGAAGAGAGACCTACAGACTGTGACCAGGAGGAGATGCACAGAGCAGAGGACAGAGAAGAGAGACCTACAGACTGTGACCAGGAGGAGATGCACGGAGCGGAGGTCACAAGAGAGACCTACAGACTGTGACCAGGAGGAGATGCACGGAGCGGAGGACAGAGAAGAGAGCTCTACAGACTGTGACCAGGAGGAGATGCACGGAGCGGAGGTCACACAAGAGAGATCTACAGACTGACCAGGAGGAGACGTGCGGAGCGGAGGTCACGCACGCACTTTAATGCTTCATTCGAGCTTTATCACTTACAAAGTAACCTCAGCGCGGTGCTCATCCGAGTTAGTCCATGCCATAAGTTTGAATAGTGCATCATACCATAAACTCAACTTGAGCTCCATCCAGAGGACACAAAGACCCCATTTTGACAATCAGTGGGGAGTGCAACGAGCAAGACCAAACCGATCAAACAGTTATAACCCATTTAGTGTGTAGAAAGAAAAACCCATTAACACCATGGTGTGTATGTGTATAATATATATATATTCTACATTCTACCAGGTGTCAGGCCAGAGCTGTGTCATGTGCTATCAGCTGACATCAACCATACAAAGCATCATTCATAATTCACCAACACAATTATATCAGGTTACTGAGCGCTTCCACAGTGACCCCATATCTTGTTCCTATGCCTGTGCCATACAGCAACTTCCCCCTTCACTCCAAAAAACTTCTGTAGCAAATCCCTGTGCAGTGGGAGCAGCGCTATGCCGAGAATAAGAAGCTGAGACCTCGCTCCTTTGGTTCTCAAGATTAATCGGGACCCAAGGTATAAATACGTGAAAAGTTGATGGGCGACTCACAGATCTCATGGGAGCCTGGAAAAATCCCCAAATAATTTAAACTCTTCCATAGACCCCCAAAAAATAATGCAAAATGCACAGTTTGGGGGAAAGATGGGTGACAACTGATAAGAGCTGTAATGACAGTCCTAAGGAGGAGAATAAATATATCTCCTTGTTCTAGTATCAAAAGCCTGAAATTGTGAAAGGTACATATGGTATTTACTCTCCTGAAATAAATACGGTATATAGAGAGAAAAAAAAAGCCGTCTGAAAATCTCAGTTTACAAGAGCAGGACAGGTCTCTACTGCTGCAGATAATCAGGAGGAAGGAAGTTTTGCAAAGAGATAACAGTTCCTCTTACAACATAAAAAAATCCCATCATGACTATGAAAGAAGCCATTACTGCAGGATATGGATCTGCGGGGTCACAGACGGCCCTCCACGATGTACGCAAACCAAGCAAGAAAATGACAAAACACACACAGATGTCACAATGACAGCAAACACACCAGCCGGGTCAAGTCCCTTGCAAACATCCATTACCACACCACATACACAGAGGGCTCAAAGCTGTGCAACTAGAACTACCACTCCCATCATGCCAGGCCTAATAGAAAATAATATGCTTTTAAATACACCACTTTCAGCAATTTTTCTACCATTTCCTGACACCCTGGCTTTAGTTTTCAGACATCTACACAAAACAATCATTCACCAGTCATCAATATTATTTCAGTCCCCAAAACGCTTTCTGTTTATCGCCCCCCACAGGTGCACTGTCAGCAGTTTCTATGTTATGTATGTGGGTAATCCGAGCGCTGCTGATACCATCATCATCACTGCAAAGAAAGGAAACAACATGGCTGACACAGTGGCCGCCTAATATACACAGAAAAAAAGGTTTCTTTATCAAAATCTTAAATCAACTTCTTCTAAGCCTCACATAAGAGGAGTGAGCACCAATTACCAAATATTCTGGGCGATCTCAAACTTTATAGAAAATTGGTAACATTCGAATAAAATTATCATGATTAGATCTTAATAATATGATGGAATATTTCTTCACAATACCATTGTAAAATTTAACTCAATAGGTTATTACAGATTCTGGCCTTTAATTAGAAAACACATTAAGATGACGAGCCTTCCAAAGAAAAGAAAAATAAAACATTACAAAAAGAGGCTTTTTTTTTTTACTGATATCAGTGGTAATGAGTGGATGTAAAGAAAAACAAATATGTGGGAGGTTTATTCTTTTGCATTTTAAGTTTTTTTTTCTTTTTTATGCACTTTAAATTGTGTTCCACGTTTGTAACAATTATTTAATAATTAAATCGGACATGTGGGTTTCAGAATGGCAGCGACTTTTCTTTTTTTTTTTTTTTATAAACATATTTTATATATTGTGCCCCCTTATAATTTCATAAAGTACTTCTGGGAGACAAATATATATTTTTCCTCAGCTTTTTCCTGTATCTAAATTTGCTTAATAACTCACGCTAAGGCTAGAGCTGCTGAGTTCACACCCGGCAGCTTCTGTTCCCTCTGGACATCCGGCAATCCAATGACCGCTGGGTCTAGAGGAAGCAGTGATGTTTGCAGCTTCCAGGACTGTATACAGTAATCCGGTAATAAACCCATATGTTCCTAATCTATAGAGAAATCTGTCAGCTCTTATAGCCGGCTCCCTGCATAGTAATAGGCCGACCTGCCCGACGTTTTATGTGGTTGTGCTTTCCGCAACCAGTTAATGTGAGGGACTCTGTCGTGCTACAGATCTTATAAAAATCCACATTTTATTGCAATTCTATAATGTAAAGACCTGAAGGCTATGAGATTTTTTTTAGATTACAACACAGCCACTTAGGAAGGTACTGGGAAAAAAAAAATAAAAAAAGCAGCACTCAAAACTAACCTTAAATCCTGGAGACTTTATACCAGGTGGAACTGCATCCTAGTAACAAAACACAATAGTTTAGTACATAGCAATTGAGAAATAATCACATCAACAATATATAAATAAAAATTATGGTCTGTACATTTCAGTTCTTCTTAGGCGATGTGCACACACTGAGTATCAAGCAGCAGCAGATTTTTTTTCTGTTGCAAAAACCAGAGAGTTGGCAGAAAAAATAGGAGCAAAGATGACATGAATATGCGGTGATTGGTTAGGGAGAAGGTGATGGAGGGGCAAAGAATCTTCTCTCTATTTGGGGGTCCCTGGTGACTGCAGGGTGGAAGACACTAACACAAACTTGGGCAGAGTGCGGCTCTTTGGCTGATCCGGTGCAGCTGGATTGGGGTTGGATCTAGTGGTGTCCCATACCACGGGGGCCGCCCCCTGCCCGGCGTCTCATGTGCATCAGGAGGCAGATACTGATGAACACAATGATGGAACGGGGAGCCGTCAGCTCCCTCTTCCATTATGGAGCATGTGAGTCTGAGAGCACAGCAGACGCGGTGACATCACTACATTGCGCCAGCTGTGCCTCAGTGCGCAGAGTGGTGCAGCAGGAAAACAGGATTAATCTCTCATGAGGCCCCTTCATAAAATTCAATTAACCACTCCTGTACTACCGGATTGTGATTGGTAATGGGGGCAATATACAGAAAAGCGCCTGCATCCCTCCCTTTCAGGGTCACCAGTTTTGATCTTCTTGCTCTCACTTGCAGTTTCCCCCCATCCTTCCACAGACACAAGGTAAAATATTTCATTCTTCACCTTTCTTTTATCCCCCCATAAGTCACTCATGTCTATTATGTCTCTTGACCCGAGTGCATAATTCTAAGCGCCCATTGCACAGTTTCCATTACACGCCTTCAGACAACAGGATCACCTGCAGGTCGGACACTTCTCTCCAGCTGTTGCTAAACTACAGTTCCCTGTGGGAGGCTTTAGCTCGGGAGCAGCTGGTAAGTGAAAGGTTTCCTACCCAGGAGTGAATCAGGCAAGTGGGGAATTAAATCATAATACCTGCGGCTTTCCAGCTGCTGCGACTTATAAATCCAAACCCTCCAATAAACGTGGTCATTCGATATCACTAGATCATTCACAATCAGGTAGCAGGACAGCGCGCACAGGCGGGCGGTGGTACTTACCGTGGGACACGGTTGCACAGCACAGTCTCGGATTCCACAGTGGCTGATATCTTTCCAGAATGGACACGGCTTCTTCAGATTTGCCTGCAAATATAATCATTTGAGTGAGACTTAAGACCCCAAATATAACATTAACATCAGTACAAGAACAGGACAAGAGAAGACTCATTTAACCCCTGTCTGCACCAGGGTCGTCATGTGGGGAGGGAGCTCCAGATGCAGTACATGCCGCTGACAGCAGCATTTAAAAACAGCAATCATAGGGATCCGATGAAGGACCCCCACAGCTGTCATCTCTGTACTAATTACAATATATATTGCAAAAAAAGTGTCGAAGGTGACAAGCAAATTTGTTTCTTTCTTCCATAAAAATCTGATTTTTTTTAACCACAAAAATGGAAAAAAAATAAAAGATATAGATATACACACACACACACACACATTATGGATTTTGGGAGAAGGGGAAAAAAAACACTAGTCAGGTGCTTAAAGGGTGGCTCTTTCACCAAATTTCACAACACAAATTACATACATTGCTAAATAGATCTCTTAGACCGGGTGAGGCTGATCTATTTACAGGGAAAATCCATCACCGAATGGCTGCAAAATTTTAAACTGAAAATTAAGCATTGTACGGGTCCGGTCTTTTAATCATTTTATGATTAAGCAGAGAAAGTTTCACAAAGTTTTATACAGCCAATCTGATATAGATTTTTAAAGTAAGTATACCAGCCTCACTGGGCAACACCAAGTTATAATGAAACACTCAAAAACTTAATAGGGTGCAACATGGCGATTTCTCTTCTATGGACTGCAGTCTCCTATGCGGGAGAGTCTCAGAGCTGTATAATACGGTGCCCCATGCCAGGCAGTGCCGCAATCAAACATAACCAAAGTCTAACCAGCACTGCAGCCATCAATGGGGAGGTCACATAGGAATTACCTTGTAGTATCTGAAATAGTCGGTTTCCAAAAGTTTTTGCAGTTTAGGAAATAGTTTCTTGTTATTAAATTGGTCTATGGTCTCCACATCACACGTGCAATCATCAAGGTATCCGGCAACCTAGAAAACAACAATTAGAGGGGGGAAAAAGTGTGTGTGTGAGTGAGTGTGTATAAAAATTTAAACAGCATATTCCTGAAATAGTGGGACTCTCAAAATCACTCCCCTTCATTGCAAGTACCATCCAGCTAGCTGTCCAATCGCTCCACAATGCACCAGAGAGGGGGAATGGCGATCAATAAGCCTTTATGCAGCCCGTACAAGGGGAGATGCACAAGACCCCTATTCTGGATGCTGGGAAATGTCCATCTGCTGGGTCCCACTAATCAAACATTCACTACTTGTATAACTACAAGTCCCAGACACAGAATGTCAAGATGTTGGTTGTTGTAGTTCTTTTTAACGGCACGGTGGCTCAGTGGTCAGCACTGGTGCTTGGCAGCGCTGGGGTCTTGGGTTCAAATCCCACCAAGGACGATATCTGCAAAGAGTTTCTATGTTCTCACCGTGTTTGCACGGGTTTCATCCCACACTCCAAAGACATCCTGATAGGGAATGTAGATTGTGAGCTCCATTGGGGACATTGATGATAATGATGTATGTGCAAACAATGGTGTTAGATAAGTAAATAAAATAAAACAGCTGCAGGATGCCGATGATCCCTGGCAAATAGATTTAAAAAAAATAATACATGGCAGTTTTCGTCCACAAACAGCGCCACTTGTGTCTATAGGTTGTGTCTAGTACTGCAGCTTTAATGTAGTGAACCTGTAGATGGGTTTGGTTTTTTTCCTTTTTGCAAGAAAGCAGACAAGTTTTTCCAGTCCTGGACAAGGCAAAAACACATGAGCCCACTGGTAATGTAAATAATACCGCCTCACTGTGCCCAGATCTGATGCAAGTTACAGCTGTGGGGACTGTAGATGACGGGGGTAGATGTAGATCATACAGGGAAGACGACCATTTTACCCCTCTCATGAACCAGCTCTATATCCTATGGAGAGGCCATAACTGATGTGGCTGGAATACCCCTTTAAACAGACAGATCTATTCCCTTTAGTCTCTCTCAACTCCCTACACAATAATAAATCCACCTGACAATGCAACAAAGTATCAGTAAAGGCAGATGAGGGGACAACTGGACCAAAGTCAAAACTTCTCAAAAACTGTCAAAACGTTTAAGTAAATCTGACCGTGCAGCCGCGATGCATTGCTGCATTTGCAGCTTTTTGTTGTCTTTGTTTATTCTTCCGTTTGCGACTCTTTTTACGTCTATTTTACGCGTCCTTTTATTTTTTTATGTTGCTCATTGTCAGCGAGGTTTTGTTTCCTGAAGTTTTCAGCTGATTGTGACCTTTCTTAAATTCTCACAGAGCTTAAGCGCCGATGATCTCCAGCACTGGAGTAATTTTATGGAAGTCTGAAATTGTTTATAAACGTCACATCTGATGAGGGAATTTGTGCAAAAAAAAAGTCAGAAAAAAAAAAAGTTCAAGACCTAAAGAGCATTTCTTTTTGTTTTGTGCAAAATTCACGAATCGCGTGGGACATTTTTTTTTAGGACATTTGACAGCGAGGGACAAGTCAACAGTGACAACTTTAGATGCATCTACTGCAGGTTTTATGGTTTCTCCCATCTCCAGCCAATGCTCCCACAACATCTTGTTATCCACCATGCTTTACCTTTCCACTGCATCTGATACAGCAGCAGGAGACTGAAGGACCAGAGAAGCCCCGCTGCCCAGTCAGTAACAGTGATAGAGAGGAGTAACCATGGAGGCACAGGGCGCTCACCTGGCAAAAGCAGCTGTGCGCCGCGGAGCCCGGAGTGTGAGGCTGGGCCTCCCATGGCAGCACGGAGCACAGGACGAGGAAGAAGAGGACGACAGCCTTCATGACCAGCCCGGGTCCCAGCAGCAGCGGCTCTCACCAGGCTCCAGCTGCACCCGGAAGAGGCCCTGGGCAGGGGGCGGGCTCACCGTGACGTCACAGCTGACGTACATGCGTGCAGAGCGCGGTACGTGTCTGTAAACACATAGGAGCCCCGCCCACTGCTGGGTGTAGGCGGGGGGAGGAGGAGGGAGAGACGTCTGGCAGCAGTACGTGCATCATGTGCAGCGAGACAGCCATAAACACTGAATAAAAGGGGTCTCCACTGATAGAATGTGCAGAGCAGGGGCACGGTGCCTGGTCACCCATAGCAACCTTGGAGATGCTGAAAAGTGAGGGGGTTGTGCGGCAAAATTACTGATTTATACAGGACAACGCACTGGCTGCCACTGCAATCACTCCCGAATAGAATGATTGTCACCGCCAGACCAGCCCCAGAAATAACGCCCTAGACCGGACCCCCGAAATAAATACAACGCCCCGAAGCAATACAGACTCTCCAAACAAATACAGATCTCCAAAATTAATACAGACCACCCCAAAAGTAATATGGACTCCATACCACCACAAGTAATAAATAACCCAGACCCCCAAAACTAATACGGACACCAGACCAGACCCAAACAAGTAATACGGACCCCACACCAGACTTAAAAGTAATAAAAGACCAGACACCCAAAAGTAATAAAAGCCCCAGACCCTGCCCCCAAAAGTAATAAAAGCCCCAGACCAGACCCCCAAAAGTAATAAAAGCCCCAGAACAGACCCCCAAAAGTAAAAAAGCCTCAGACCAGACCCCCAAAAGTAATAAAAGCCCCAGACCAGACCCCCAAAAGTAATAAAAGCCCCAGACCCTGCCCCCAAAAGTAATAAAAGCCCCAGACCAGACCCCCAAAAGTAATAAAAGCCCCAGAACAGACCCCCAAAAGTAAAAAAGCCTCAGACCAGACCCCCAAAAGTAATAAAAGCCCCAGACCAGACCCCCAAAAGTAATAAAAGCCCCAGACCAGACCCCCAAAAGTAAAAAAGCCTCAGACTGGACTACAGAAAGTAATACTGACCCCAAACCACCAAAAGTAATAAAAGCCCCAGACCAGACACCTGAAAGTAATATGGACCCAAGACCACCAAAAGTAATATAGACCCAAGATTATACCCCCAAAAGAAATATGGACCACAAATCAGCAAAAGTAATAAGAATCCTAGACCCCCAAAAGCAATATGGACCCCAGATCCCCAAAAGTAATACAGACCCCTAAAACTAACAAAGTAATACAAACTCAAAACCAGACCCCCAAAAACAATACAGACCCCCCTAAATACACTAAAATTCCTTCTGCTGCTTTTTGGAGATAATGTGTGATTCCTTAGGCTCAGTAAATGATGTCTAATTTTACGTGCAGCACAGAACGGATCAATCATGGACCCGGTTGTTCGGCCATTTCCCCAAAGTGTCCCAGAAGCTGCTTTACAAGATGACACCCCCAGACCGCACATTGCTGATGCTACTGTGAGCAGCCTGCGTGATGTAAACGTGCTACCGTGGTCTGCAGCGTCTTCAGACTTGTCTCGAGAACACCAGGGACGTCATTACTCAGGAGCTGCCAGCAGCAGATCTTGATGATTTGCCCAAGTGCATTCAGCGGCAGAACCTTCCTCAGACGACCATTAATAACCTCAGTGATAGCAGCCGAGGCTGGAAGTGCCGGGATTTCTGCAGGTGGCTCACACTCCAAACTGAAGGAATCCAGATGTTTGAGAATTTTTTTTCCAATGTTTTCATCATTTGCAGAACACTAACGTCTCCATCCAGAACTTTTCCGTACAGGTGTCACAATTTCAATGTTGAGGAGTGTGAATACAGTCACAAGAGTTATAGATGACCTAAATAACGCTCCAGATCAGACTCACTAAATAAATACAGAACCACACCAGTTCCCCCTCCACACCCCCAATTTTTTTTTTTTTTTTTTTTACAAACCCTCTAATTAATACAGACCCCAGACCAAATCTGCTATTGCTAATTCAATGCATTAACACTGACCTGAAAATAGTATAGACCCCAAACATGACCCCCTAAATAAAAAGAATGCAGAACTCCTAATGTATACAGACCCATATATAAATACTGACCCCAGACTGTGCAGGAACGTTTCACTTCCTCCCTGTGCTGGGTCCCATTCCAGAAAGGAGAAGGGATCAAGTTGGGGCCATAATGGTTTCAGAACTTAACCAGACCCCTGAATGATTGATGATGATGATTGATGATCACCTTGTTTTGTAAAGAATGTGACATTTATTTATGTTATTTTGGTGTTCTTTTCATTCTATAGTTGCTGTATTATTACGGCCACAATTCTCAACCCGACCGTGGCTTTCATGACCCCAAACTAACAGTCTCAACTGCATATATGAGGCTGTTGATTTTGGGAAAGGAAATCCATGGTCAGGCTGGGAATGGCTGCTGTAACACTGTGAAATATGGCCCCTATATGATTGTATTAATACTTTGCACATTTCCTGTAGCTGGTACTGAAAAGCGTTGAGGATGACTCATCCGTGTGTTTCCTGATGTTGCATGCAGCTGACTCATGGGTTTTGCATACGTGCAGGATTCCCGTATACAGGCAGCAGCAAACAAAAGGTGACTGTTCCAGTTATCAGCCCTTCATCTCGTCAGTCCAGTCTATGGCCAACTCACCAGAGTTGTCTTGAAGTATGGTTACCGTAGGACCACCAAAACATCTGAAAATGCGCCTACTACAAAATGTCTGACAGACGCAGATCCCTGTGTGCAGCTTTTACACCGCAGCGTAATGCAGGTGAAGGGGGTCGCACTGCAACAAGCAAGTTGCAAAAAGTTGGAACCAATTGGAATTTTTTCAACTTGCCCTAGATACACTCACTCATAAGTTTAGATACAATGGCTCATTAGACAGTATCACTCATAAGTTTAGATACAATGGCTCATTTAGGACTAAACAAATGTTCATGTTGTCACCCCTACAATCCCTTCAGAAGAAGGATGCACAGGTCATTAGGCAGCACACTTCAGTGCACATATCCAGGATACGCCATTATAAGTGACGCTCATTCTACACTTGTGGTTGATCATGTGAACATCGCCCCGAGATACAGTGGAAGTAAAAGGAGAAGAGGTGGATACAGGTGACCCACTATCAATTATTTACAGGCACTTAGCAATGAGCTGAATGCTGCAGGGAGAGTGAGCATGACGTCCTTTCTAGCCAACACGTTCCATGCTTTCCACAGAGTCTTCCCTTTGTTGTTTCCAGGGTTGGACTGACTCTTTGTGCCCAGATGCAACAGAGGACCAGCAGAAGACAACCCCATCAGAAGTTGACAAAACAGGGCCCATGTCACTTTGAGGTTGGAACATACTTGCCACCGCTCTGGGAATGTCCGTGAGGCTCCTAGGAAAAGCAGAGACGTCCCTGACTCCTGAAAGAGTTGGCAAATATCTCGGGCACCGCAAAATACTCACAGAAAACAGCCATTATGGAAAGTTTATGGGTAAAATTTTTCAATGCTGCAGTTGCACACCACTGTTAAATTCCTCTGAGAAGGGTTATGTGAACACGATGTCTTTTTGGGCCGGTTCCGCATGAAAAAGCACCACAAAGAATGTAAAAAGGACATTGCTGTGCACATATTCAGTCTTTTGTTGCTTCTTATAACCACTTAAAGCTTCGGAAACGGAGATACATTTAAAAGTAAAATGTTCAGTCTTCTTCGGGTCTTTGTATTAAAGGTAAAAGGGAAAAGAAGGGTCCAACGCAAAAGACGGCGGCAAAACAGTCAGCGAAGGAGCTACAGAAAAAAGACAGCTGGCTTTATCCTGAATATGTCCAAAGACAGGGGAATTTAGATTGTGAGCCCCAATGAGGACAGCAATGATAATGACTGTAAAGCGCTGTAGAATAAGTTGGAGATATATAAAAACCATGTAAAGCCATAGTTCCAAATTACATAAATATTGCATTTTTTCTGCTGCTTTTTTTGTGGCAGGAAATCTTCTGCGTTTAATAGTTCAAGCAAAGTAGATGTGAGCTTATAAAAAGTCCTGCCCACTGTGCGTATGAAGACATTGTTGAACTGTGCATTTTTTTCCATGTAGGCTTCTACACGGAACCAAAAAACACACTTGCGTTTTTGTGTTATTCTGCATAAAAAAAACTACTTTATTTGTTAATTGTATATGGAGGTAGCTTCTCCTAGTACGCTCCTGTTCACACCTATATCTTGTATTGGAAGTGCCATCAGTTTTTTCTGTAAAAAAAAACCTGGACTAAAATTTGGCAATAATACCAATTAAAAATGATACGACACCCATTGTAACCTGCTCTTTGTAGCAGCTCTCGGCTTTGAGTAATGAAGACGGCTCTCAAGTGGGTCACACCACTTCTTTTGCCTCTGTGGGCACGAATATGATTAAAAATTATTTTAAGAAGCAATAGCTTTGCGTTCCTGCACTACATTCAATGAGTAAGCCAGGAAAAACCTCCTGGCATATATACTAGCATTTTTATAGATCTATAGATCCCCATTTACAGGATGTAGGCCAAAAGAGTGTACCTATAACCTTTGTCTAGCCAGAATGTATCTGCACAGTGGACATATACCATGCCATATAGGTCTTATTTAATTGGGCCTTATGTTGGACAGATGCCATGACATCTATCAAGACTGTGGCTTTCTGGCACATGCCTTATATACAGCCGATACTAGATGCAAACGCAATGTGCATTTAGCATAATGAGAACAAGGACTTTTCTTTACCGAGGCTGGGGCTACACAGCGACTTTGGCTGTAACACAAGTCGTGCAATCAGAGATCGCTGTACGCCGCTTGCTACATTGCAGAATAGTACAAGTGAATGGAGATGCTTTGCAACCAACAAGATCAGGGCTGCCACCAGGAATTTCAGGGCCCCATACTGGCAAAATTTTCAGGCCCCCTTGAGACTCCGCCCAGGCTCCACCCCAGCTCCGCCTCCACCCCTCGAACCTTCCACAGTCCCACTGCCCACTCTTGGAAAAACTCCACTCCTGCACCACGTCCTCATTAATCTCACATTACCAGTTCCCAGTGAACACCAGATCACATACATAGCCATTGTTAGAACCCTCCTGTTAGTTTTCTCTATCTTGTGTTTTGCGGTCACGTGACCATCTGCCTATATATTCCAGCTCCGCCCTTCTGGCTTTGCTGGACTTCAGTGTTGTTTTGACTGTCTTGCTAACCTGGTGCTTCGGTGCCTTTCTCTGTCAGTTCGCTTGGTCCTCTGGGACCTCTAGTACTTTTTGTCAGTTTGTCTTTTGTGTTCTACAACAACTTCTGTTTAGGAGGTGTCCCATTTTTTGTCCCAGTCCTTAGTTCTTTTAGGGACCCCTCCCTTAATTCTATAGGTCTTCGTTCAGACTAGCCGAGGACGAAGGCGGGTCTGTTCACTAGGAACAGGCAGCCCGCTACATCATAGGAATTCAGCTTAGTCTTACTGTAGGGACAGCTTTCCCCTATCTTTCCTTAGTTCTTGTTGCAGATCATAACAGCAAGTCCAGCCCAAAAAAAACTTAAATGAAAGAAATTTGGGGATCAGTATGGTTTCCGTCCAGGAGTTGGCTCAACGCTTGCAGGGATTGTCTCTGGAGGTGGCCGAGCTCCAGCAACACGTGAGTAGCTGTTCTGGAGCGCATTTTGTTGAACCCAAGGTAGGCCTGCCTGATGTTTTTTGTAGTAAACAGCAAGATTTTTTTTCCTTTAAAAATGCTTGTTTGTTATATTTTCGTTTGAGACCAAGATCCTCTGGGAATGAATCACAGCGCATTGGTTTTATTATGTCACTTTTGCGCAAGGAACCACAGGGGTGGGCCTTTTCTCTTCAACCTAATGATCCGTGTTTGGGGTCTGTTGAGAATTTTTTTCTGCTATGGGGCTATTATATGATGATCCTGATCGAATCTCATCTGCTGAATCAGAACTTAGACGTTTGAATCAGAGGTCAGATGATGTTGAAAATTATTGCACACACTTCAGGAGATGGGCTTCAGAAGTTAAATGGAATGATTCTGCGCTGAGATGTTTATTTCTTGCTGGTCTGAGTGAAAGGGTTAAGGATTTGCTATTTGCATTCCGTGGACCTGAGACACTGCAGGAGGCTATGCAGTTAGCTGTTCGTGTGGACAGGAGACTGAGGTCCAGGCTGAATGATGTAAAAACTCCTGTAACGTCAGGTCCTAGTTCCCAGAAAATCTGCTCTGACAGCGGAGAACCAATGGAGGTGGGGGCAATGTCACTCCGCTCTCAGGAAAGAGACCGGAGATTTGCCGAAGGTTTGTGTATTTATTGTGGTAAAGCTGACCATTTGATTAAGTATTGTGAGCGTCGTTTAAGTAAAGAAAAAAAAAAAAAAGGATCAGTTACGCCCATATAGCTTGTTTACGCTCTGCAGGAGTATTTCTTTCTGGGAGTACTACTCTGCAGGGAGATTTGATTGCATTTCAGGTATTTGTGGATTGTGGTTCAACACTTAATGTGATTGATAAAGGGTTTTTGGAAAACCTTAAATTGAAATCCAAACCTTTGTCATCACATATTTCTGTGGTTGCAATTGATAACACTCCTTTGAAATGTATTACCCACAAGACTGCTGCATTTCCTCTCACCATCAATGGCGTTCACCAAGAAATTTTGGACTTGGTTGTATTAGATAATTTACCCTCTCCGGTTGTTCTAGGATTGCCTTGGTTAAAACTGCACAATCCTTTATTGGACTGGTCTACTAATGTGATTAAGTCTTGGAGTCCGAAGTGCTATGATAAATGGTGTAAGGGTCGCATTGCGGCTGTGGAAAAAGGGGAATTACCAGTACCTAGTCAAGATTTTTGGAGGTTTTTTTCGGAGGAGGAGTCTCAAGTTTTACCTCCTCATAGGGACTATGATTGCGCCCTTGAGTTTTTTTCCAGGTGCTACTCTTCCCAAAAGTTGCTTGTTTAATTTGACTATCCCTGAAAGAAAGGCCTTGGAGGAATACATACAGACTAGCCTGGCTGCTGGTCACATTAGACCTTCTAAGTCGCCTGTGGCAGTCGGATTCTTCTTTGTTAAAAAAAAAAGGACGGCGGTTTACGTCCATGTCTGGATTTTCATGAGATTAATAAGATTACCGTACGCAATTCCTACCCATTGCCGTTAATTCCTGACTTGTTTAACCAGTTAGTGGGAGCCAAGTGGTTCTCCAAAATTGATCTCCGGGGGGCATACAATTTGTTACGTGTGAAGGAGGGTGATGAATGGAAAACTGCTTTTAACACTCCAGTAGGCCATTTTGAGAATCTGGTGATGCCTTTTGGTCTTACCAATGCACCTGCATTTTTTCAGAACCTTATTAATGACATCCTGAGACCTTTGATTGGTAAGAATGTGGTTGTGTATTTGGATGACATTTTGATTTATTCACCAGATCTAGAGTCCCATTGGCAGAGTGTACGTGAAGTTTTGCAGTTATTGGGTGATAATTCACTCTTTGCTAAGCTGGAGAAATGTGAGTTCGCTGTGCAGAAAATTAGTTTTTTGGGCTACATTGTCTCCAGCGAGGGCTTTGAGATGGACCCGGTGAAGGTTCAGGCTGTGCAGAATGGCCTAGGCCTATTGGTTTGAAATCTATACAGAGATTTTCGGGTTTTGCCAATTATTACAGGAAATTCATTAAGAATTTTTCTGTAATTGTTAAGCATCTAACTGATCTCACCAGGAAAGGTGCGAATATGGTCCAGTAGACTACTGAGGCCATTGAAGCGTTTGAGTATCTCAAAGAGAGGTTCAGTTCTGCCCCTATCCTTATGCAGCCTGATGAGACCAAGCCTTTTTTGGTCGAGGTCGATGCTTCATCGGTGGGGGTCGGAGCAGTTTTGTCTCAGGAGAACAGGGATGGAGTACATCCTTGTGCCTTCTGTGAGGAAATTTTCAGAAACCGAGCTGAATTATGATGTTGGAAATCAGGAGTTGCTGGCTATTAAACTCGCGTTTCAACATTGGCGTCATTTTTTGGAAGGCGCTAGATTTCCTATTCAGGTTTTCACAGATCATAAGAATTTAATCTATCTGGATGCTGCCAAGCGCTTGAATGCCCGTCAAGCTAGGTGGGCACTTTTTTTTTCTCGGTTTCATTTTTCTGTTACCTATATCCCTGGTACTAAGAATGTTAAAGCCGATGCTTTATCTCGCAGCTTCTCTCCTACGGTCGGTGCCGAGGAGGAGGAGAGCATTTTACAGAAAGGAGTTGTGGTGGCGGCTTTGGACTCCGTTTTGGAGAATGGGATTCTGAAAGCTCAAGATGATGCTCCATCTAACACTCCCCATGGGAGGTTGTTCGTGCCTGGAGCCTTTAGGAGAGATTTGTTTGTGGAGTATCATGAGTCTCGGTTGGCAGGTCATCCAGGAGTTTCGGAGACTAAGAGACTTATCAGTCGCAGTTTTTGGTGGCCTGGATGGCAGAAGGAAGTCATCAAGTGGGTGCGTCAGTGTACTGTGTGTGCTAGGTCAAAGGCTTCACATACTCCTGCTGCGGGGTTGGTTTGCCCTCTGGAGGTTCCTAGTGCACCTTGGACGCATCTCACAATGGATTTTATTACTGATCTTCCTGTGTCCGAGGGTTTTACTGTCATCTGGGTGGTCGTGAACCGTTTTAGTAAGATGTGTCATTTGGTTCCATTCATTAAGTTGCCCTGCGCCAAGACACTCGCTAAGGCGTTTGTTAAGGAGATTGTCAAGCTCCATGGCATTCCCACAGATATAGTTTCTGATAGAGGACCTCAGTTTGTGGCTCGCTTTTGGCGTGCTTTTTGTGACAGGTTGGGAGTCCATTTGTCATTTTCGTCTGGATATCATCCTGAGTCTAATGGACAGACAAAGAAAAAAATCAGGATGTAGAACAGTTTTTGCGTTGTGTGGCGGACAATCAAGAGGTGTGGTCGGAGTTTCTGCCTCTCGCAGAATTTGCTCTTAACAATCATACATCCTCCTCTGCTGGGTGTTCTACTCTTTTTTGTTGTACTGGGATACATCCGTCTTTTGGTTCGTTCTCCAAATTAGGGTCGGCGGTGCCGGAGGAGAATTTTTCCTGTGATTTGGAGAGAGTTTGGACTAATGTACGTTGCAACCTTCAAGAGGCTAACAAGAAATCCAAGAAGTATTTTGACAGGAAACGTAAAGAGGTTTTGTTTACTGTGGGTGACATGGTTTGGTTGTCCTCGAAGAACCTGCGGTTGAGGATTCCCTCTAAAAAGCTGGGTCCTAAGTTTGGGGGTCCATTTAAAGTGCTTCAGGTTGTTAACCCGTCTGCTGTTAGGTTGGATGTCTCTACTTCCTGGAAGATTAATCCTGTGTTTCATGTTTCCTTGTTGAAAAAGGCTGACGTATCTAAGACGGCGAATTTGAGATTTCTCGTATTTTGAATTCAAGATGGCATAGAGGGAGATTGCAGTATCTTGTCTCCTGGAAGGGTTTCGGTCCCAAAGACAACTCCTGGGTAAGGACGGATGATGTCTCTGCTCCTAGGCTTGTTAAAGCTTTCCACAGGAGGTTTCCAGATAGGCCTGGGCCTGGAGGATCTTCATAAAAGAGGGGGTACTGTTAGAACCCTCCTGTTAGTTTTCTCTATCTTGTGTTTTGCGGTCACGTGACCATCTGCCTATATATTCCTGCTCCGCCCTTCTGGCTTTGCTGGACTTCAGTGTTGTTTTGACTGTCTTGCTAGCCTGGTGCTTCGGTGCCTTTCTCGGTCAGTTCGCTTGGTCCTCTGGGACCTCTAGTACTTTTTGTCAGTTTGTCTTTTGTGTTCTACAACAACTTCTGTTTAGGAGGTGTCCCATTTTTTGTCCCAGTCCTTAGTTCTTTTAGGGACCCCTCCCTTAATTCTATAGGTCTTCGTTCAGACTAGCCGAGGACGAAGGCGGGTCTGTTCACTAGGAACAGGCAGCCCGCTACATCGTAGGGATTCAGCTTAGTCTTACTGTAGGGACAGCTTTCCCCTATCTTTCCTTAGTTCTTGTCGCAGATCATAACAGCCATCAGCTTTTGATTTGGCCAAAATATTTTTTAAGCCGCCACCACGACAAGGTAGACTCTTCGGGCCGGGCCCTACTCTACTCTAACCTATTAAACATTTGTTAAAATATCCAATACTCTTTTTAGTTATATTTTTATTTATTGTTGTTTAAGGGAATGTGTCACGTACATTTTTTTAAAATTACCAATAATATCACGTACAAGAGCGAAATACTGTCACACCATGACCAGACCACATATTACCACCACATAGCAACTGAGTAATGCCACATACAAGGAACCAATACCGCCACACCATCATCAGATCACATATTACCACCACATAGTGACCGAATATTACAATACCAATCATTAATAAAAATACACAATACTAATATTACCATAAGTGCCATTATACATGGAAGCTCTGTATATAGTGTACTGGTAATAGTGATCACCAGTGACATTATACACAGGAGCTCTGTATATATAGTGTATAGTGTACTGGTAATACAGTGATCACCAGTGACATACACAGGAGCTCTGTATATAATGTACAGGTAATACAGTGAACACCAGTGATAGTATACACAGGAGCTCTGCATATAGTATACAGTGCATAGCGTCAGTGTACAGGTAATACAGGGATCACCAGTGACATTATACACAGGAGCTCTGATTATAGTGTACTAGATGGTGGCCCGATTCTAACGCATCGGGTATTCTAGAATATGTATGCGGCCGACCGGGCGCAATCAGCAGAGCGGTGTTTAAATTTGGCCCCAATATCGCTGATTGGTATTAGTGAGGACCGGGGAGCGGCGCTGCCTGTGTGGGTACTTCCGCTGTGAGCAGCTGGGAGATGACCGGCTGCTCGCAGCAGAAGTATCCCGACCGGCGGCGCCGCTCCCCGGTCCTCACTTCACACTTGCGGTCGGGGTAGTTCTGCTGCAAGCAGCCGGTCATCTCCCGGCTAGCGCCGGTCATCTCCCGGCTGCATCGCCGCTGACCTCCATGCGGCAGATGAGCTGCTAACGGCCGCCATTTTTTTCTGAAATCCCACATCGCTGATTGGCCGCGGCCGAACCAATCAGCGACGCGGGATTTCCTGGACAGAAAGACAGACAGACAGACGGGATAAGACGATTATATATATTAGATAGTGTACAGGTAATACAGGGATAACAAGTGACATTATACACAGTAGTTCTGAATATAGTGTACAGGTAATACAGTGAACACCAGTGACATTATACACAGGTGCTCTGTATATAGTGTATAGTGTACAGGTAATACAGTGAACACCAGCGATATTATACACAGGAGCTCTGTATATAGTATATAGTGTCAGTGTACAGGTAATACAGTGATCACCGGTGACATTATACATGGGAGCCCGGTACATAGTATATAGTGTCAGTGTACAGGTAACACACTGACTCACCGGTGACGTCTCTAGTTGAAGTTCTTCATCTTTACTTTTCTTTTTTATCCAGCACATACCGCCATCACTTCTTCCAGCCAGGACTCGTCTCTGCAGAAAATAACAGTTATCTAGAGCACCGCTTCCAGAGCACATTCCCCACTTTTTCCCATTCTTCTACTCAGCTGAATACAGACGTGCACCCACCATTAATATATAATTAGTTATTATACAATACAACCGACCATTCCAAATGTAAATTGTAATCCACCACTGCGCCCCCAATAACTATAAATAGCCACTTTTCCCCGCCTAATATATAAGTTAGTTAGCACCCATACTCTTTCCGCCAATTCATTATCAGTCACACTCCTGCAACCTCAACGCCTCCACTCTGTACATCATCATTTGCAGTCCCTCCCACTTCATCATTAGCTGTCCCCCTCACATCATCATTTGCAGCCCCCCCTCATTCCATCATTTGCAGTCACCCTCCCCCTCATTCCATCATTTTCAGCCTCCCCTCTAAGGCTGTGTGCCCATTATGCATTTTTTAAGTTTTTCTGCAGCGGCAATTCCGACGCAGAAACGCTTAAAAAATGCTTGGTAGAAGGTCTGCCATGTTCCCCAATGATAATCCGCATGTGCTGTGCACATGCTGCAGATTATCATTGCGGAAAAATCCGCAGACGTCCATTAATTTTGCGGAAACGCGGCATAATTGCCGCCATTGACTTGCATTGATTCGCATAGTATCCGCATGACTACATGTACACATGTGGATATTAAGCGATTCAATGCGCCCGCCCATGGTACCCGGGTCATGAGAAGAGGAGACTCTCCTCCAGACCCGGGTACCATAGTTCCTGTAGTTAAAAAAGAATTAAAATTTAAAAAAACATTATACTCACCTTCTGATGGCCCCCAGTCTCCTGTACGGTGCGTCCGGTGTCTTCGGCGGCCTGCGGTGGTGTTAAAGGACCTTTCATGAAGTCATTTAGTCATTTGACAGGTCACGCAACCGCTGACGTCGGCAGTCACGTGACCTGTCACATGACTAAATAACGTCATGAAAGGTCCTTTAACACCACCGCAGGCCGCCGAAGACACCGGACGCACCGTACAGGAGACTGGGGGCCATCAGAAGGTGAGTATAATGTGGCTTTTTATTTTATTTTTTTTTTTTACTATTGATGCAACTTGGTCCCACTATATAAATCCATGCCGGTTGCATGGATTTATATAGTGTGACCAAGTTGTCAAGCACTTTTCCAAGTGATGCTAAAATCGCCTGACAAAGCGCTTGATAACCCGCATGCAGAAATGCATGCAAAAACGCTTCACAAACGCTTCTACCTAGCAGGAAAAACGCATGTAAAATCTGCATGCGTTTTTCCTGCCAGGGAGATGCAAAAAAAATCTGGAGTATTTCTGCATCGTGGCCACTTAGCCTAACTCCATTATTTGCAGTCCCCCTCCCTCACCCATTTAATTCATTTTATAAAGAAAAAGGAAAAAAAAAAAGTTGTTCATACTTACCTCACTTACGATCTCCTGCAGGCACAGCTCGGCTTCTGGTGTTCTGGCAACGGCCAGTGGCGCGTGTACGCGATGACATCATCGCGTATGTGCAGTCACGTGACCAGAAGTCTGGAGAAGTATGAGGGAGTTGGAGCTGTGCACCAGTTTAGGTTTGGCGGCCGTGGAGCTCTGGGAAAGCTCCCAGCGCCGAGGTGTGCGCCGCAATGCACTTTGTCACACCATGGAGCCTGGTGAGCAGAAGCACAAGAAGGGAGCCCTGACTGGGCCCGAGCGCCCCGTCTGTACTGCTGCTCACCGGGCCCCATACAGAAGTAAGGGCAGTAATGCCCTGATGGCGGCCTGAACACGATACCATGGCAGCGACAAGCAAGTCGTAAGTCAGACACGCAAGGATTTTTTTGCAACTCGCTATAACTGTAGAAATATAGACATGGACCGCATACCCAGCACTCATATATTGATCTATTGCGGCTCAGCAAAATTTTACAAAACGGAGCATGAGGTTCTTCGTTAACATTCTGATTAGACTGCATGAAGCCCATAGCAAACATCTTAATGGGTCTCTCCTCTTAAGGGTTCGCTCACACTGACATATATTCTCTCATGCAAGAGAATCGGGCCGATTATGCCGACGACACTTGGCTCAAACTCTGTAAGAGTTTGATTCGAGTGTCATCTGAGTGTGATCCGATCCTCTTGCATCAGAAAATCGCAGCACAAGAGAGAAGATGGAGAACTTAATTTCTCCATCTTCTCCATTGTCTCTGTGAGTGAACATCAGACTGTGCTCGGATAATATCCGAGTGCAGTCTGATGTTTTACATACACCCACAGACTTGTATGGGTGCGCGTGATCCGAATATCGGAGCCACTCGCAGCATGCCGAATCGGCTTGAGAAAACAATCGCAGATCTGCACTGCCCCATAGTAGAACATTGGCCAAACATCAGATCACTCGGCCGTGTTATACGCCAGTGTGAGCGAACCCTTAAAGTGCAGCACATAAGTGATACCGCATCAGCAGGGGCACCCATTCTGCGAGGCAAAGCCCCCACTTCTGCAGGTCACACCAACACCAAGTGGGAAAAAAGCTTTAAAAAAAGAACAAAAAAAAACACTCAATTTCCACATGGTCTCAGACAGAAAGACAAAGGCAAAACAGGCAGAACCCCTCTGTGTCTAAATTAAAACACTTGGTCCAAATGCCAGAACTATAGAAAAATAAAAAAGACATGGTCTGCACATCTAAAACTCATACATTGATCTATTGCAGCAAAACTAATTTTAGCTCCTTTCACTTGGTGTTGATGCCTTGTGGCGGCCATTAGTGCTGTGGGGCGGTGTGACCTGGAGCCGCAGGGGCTTTGCCTTGCAGCATGGGTGCTGTGGGGCGTTTGGGTCACGTCCCCTGCTGATCCAGGATCACTTCAGTGCTGGACGCCACACCTGTAAGGTCAGATGATACACTTTAAAAAAAAAATCACCATCTAGTTGGGTTAAATGAGAATTTAGACATTTTGACAAGGGTGACCGTTCCCAAGCCTTCAGGACAGCACATAATAACTAGCCAAAAAATGGATTCAACACGCCAGATTTTTTGCAGCCATTTATTGACGCCTGTTTATGGGCTCGACAGCCGGTCCTGAAAGTGAAGCGTGTAACTAGATCATGCATGTGTGGAGTGAGGAAAATCGGACCATTGTCAGTCACATAAATTATTACCATGCCTAGGAGGAAAAAGGCACTCCCTGTGTCACCAATTATACAGCCACGTAGCTTTTACAGCGAAGTCAGACAACTAATACGTCTAAGAGGTTGTCCAACTATCTGCTGTCCTGGGGACATAATAGCAAGCTGTACTGTCCCTTTAAGAGCAAATGAAAACTTTACAGACTTCTGCACTCAGGATCTGAAAAGCTGCAAACAATCTATAATCAGAAAATGTATCCCAGAAACGTGCACAGATGGTTTGATACAGTAAATTACACTTCCATGTGAAATCATCCACAGTACTGGACCAAAATGGGACCAAGAGATTTTTTGCAACATTGGAAATTTATGGCCAATTGTTTTTCCACCAGTGATGCACATACCCTATTCAATGCATGAGTGCCCTCTAGTGGAAGCAGGTGGTCTTCTTCCCATATTAATGGGTGGTGGGCACCTGTACAGGACTTTAGACTTGACAGGTAATGCAATGATAGCAGGAGTGAAAAATGTGCAGGATTCAAAAATGGGAAGGGAGCAGCAGGACGTTCTGTCGCAGATGGGGTTAGCAGAGTGGTTGGGGTAAGCTGCACCTGAAAAGGCTCCAATTTTCACCTTTGCTATGGATTCCCCTTCTCCTGCTAGGTACACCACACACCAAGTATAAGAACATATTGGTGACCTATCCTTAATAAAGGTCATCAACATCAGATCGTGGGGGTCCGACACCTGTCTCAAATATAAAAAATATTCTATTCCTGGGTCCAGTCTTTGTGCCGATTGACAAGTGTCGCATATGTTGGACCCGAACCAATGGCCGATCCTAAAGAGAAGCCATTAAGGTGTAAGTACTGGAGAAGCCCTTTAATTCCACTCTCATCCCTGTAAATGACGACATGACTAATCTCGTGGAGGAGTCTTGTTCCTTTATTTATAGATCTATACTCGAGACTGCATCAGCGCATTGTCTTTACTCAGTTATTATAAGACACAGTGCATACATTATAATTGCTCAAATCTACAAACTATCCCAAAAACAATTATAAAAGAGAAAAAAAATAATACATTTCAGAAATATATATTATCAAGCTATAAATCACCCGTGGTTAGTTATACACAGCAATATTAAAATATGTGTAAACCTCTCTAACACCACACAATAAATACCTGTTTGTGATAGATATGAACCTGCCAGTGACCCACAGTAGATCTTTGGTGAAATGCTATAAAATCTATATAGACTTATGTAGGAGGAATAATACCATGCATTGCAACCAAACAAAAAAATAGATTTTTTTTTTTTAAAGAATAGCGCCACTATTGTCCGTGTGGCTGTGCATGGTATTGCAGCCCTATCATGTAAAGGATGCAAAACAAAACATAACCTTATAATCTGAGCTATGCATCAAACCAATTTCCACTCAGTTTCTGTTCCAAAAACTCAAACAGACTCAGTGTGCACAAATCCCAATCAGTCTTGAACTGATGACGTCACAAATAATTGGTCGTTGTCGTTCTGCTTCTGTGACTGCCAACGTCAGCGATTGTCAGAAATGTACATGATGTCATCACTGCAAAACTGGCGAGGTGGGGGATTTAAAGGGTTATTGTCTGAATGGTTAAAATTGCAGTGTGCTTCCTATTAAAAATCCAAGAGTGGAGGAATTTTTAAATTTAATTGTTTACTGCTTGGTGCCTAGATTATCGGCCACCGCTGCAGTCTACAAGCGGTGGCTGAGCAGTGCTTACATGAGCGATGCTCTGGAGATGGTCGGAGCGCACTGTTCCCTCTACATCCGACCAGTTTCAATTGTCTGTCATCATCCGATGCTGCAGAAAAAAAGCTGTCTCTGCCTGCAGCATCAGAGAGCATACAGTTCAGACCGGCGGTGCAAAGAGTGTGCTGGTCTGAACTGTCAATCAAACAGGAGCACACGCCTCCGCCAGGAAGCAGAGAGGCCGGGGAACGCTGCGCTCCAGAAGAGAGATGAGAGAACCCCCTTTGGGATCAATATTAGTGTAGGTTTTGTTATTGGACTACTTTCTTATCATCCCAGACAGTCCCTTTAAGGCTGTTTTAAGACCAGTTTCATGGTGTCTGTTTATGAAGGAGCTACGATGCCTATCGCAGATTCAATTTTGGAACGAGTATTAATTAACCCAGGTCAAACCCAATTAATTCCCAATAGGATTAATGAGCTATCAGCATTTTTTTTATTTTTTACAGCAATACAGAAATCCCTTTAATTGGCCTCCATCCATTACAAAATAATAATGAGAATGGAATCTGTAAAGGGATCATTCAAAAGGATTGTCAAATGTCATAATAAGGTATAAGGAGGGTCCCCCATCCATCGCCCAGTAGAAAACATTACACGGACAGCCCGTTTTAATGCAAACTGTGTAATTCTTTATCTCCCCAGCGGTGGCGCTGTAGAGAAATTGAACACTCGCTTCTGGGTTTTGCAGCAGACTGTAGATACCTGGGGGTCCCAGCAGCTGGACAATCTGTGGTCTGCCTACTTCTAGCCCCCCTCGAACAAAAAAGGAATAGTTCAAAGTAAACTTTCCTCTAGAGAGAAAACTCAGTCTTATTCTCCAAATAATACAGATTTAAAGCAAAAGTATATCATTTGCAGTGGATATTTATTACTGAAGATCATGTTGTTTTTCTGGGTTTTAATTGTTTAAACATTAAAACATTTGACCAAAATTATAGGGGAATACCGAAATTAAAGATTAAAAAAAAAAAGCGGAAGAAGCAAAAATCAGTGTCGATCAGCCACCAGGAATCCCATACTCGTTCCAAAAAAAAAAAAATTACTCAGCAAGCCTCCATTAGAGAGCAAGGAGTCCGGCAATATTGCTTAGAGGTGTCTATAGTTTGACATCAGCATCAAAAAACCCGTATAGGAGGCTTTATTTTTTTATTACGTTTTTGGACCCCCACCAATACTAAATATCTGAAAATTTGGGGGAATTCTCCTTTAAGCAATCAGAATATTCACATTATATATATATATATATATATATATATATATATATATATATATATATATATATATATATATATATATGCAAACAGAAAAAGTATACAAAAAAAAAAACACTATCACAAAAAGTAGCTTCAGAAGAATCTTTGTATTCAAATATATATTCCTCGTATCTGTAGAAAAAGAGAAGCTGTGGCCCCGATTCATCAAATAAAACTGTTCGAAAAGTCGTAAAACTTTTTACACTTTTTGAAGTTTTACGACAATCCTGGCCAGTTCTGCCAACTTTTTTTTTTTTTTTTTTTTTCAAAAAGTAGGAAGATCTTATTCAGGGAGGTGCGGCAAATTTACAATAATTTACTCCACAAAAGTGGCCTGAGTGACGAGAGATGTACGCTAGTCAGGAGGACGCACGGCGGCTGAAAAATGCGGCAAATAAGAGGCACAAACCTATGAAGGAATTTGGCGCAGCTTACTGAAGCACACTCTGTATGCAGACCGGCGGGGCTAAAGGCCAGTCTTGATGAATCGGAAACAATGTTTATAATGTGAATATAGAGGAGCGTTCACAACTTCCAAATTTTGGCACAGGAGAATGATGAAGCAGATCTGATGCAGTGTGATTCATGGCCTTCATTGATTTAGGATTTTGGGGCAGGAGAGATTTTCTTCAATACAGGGAAATCTAAGAAAGATCAAAAAAAGAAAAAAAAAAGTATTAAGTGACATGGACTCAGGAACATTTTTGCTTTTGACCTAAAAGCATGCATTTTGGATGAAAAAAAGCATCTGTGTAATAAGAGTTTCATTAAAAATTTTGGCCTGTGTCTTCTTCATCCTTCATGTATCATGGTACATAGCATGCCAAATAAAATACCAGTGAGCTTGCCTGATCGAGACCTTAAACGGGTTGTCTGGCCTTGTGTGCTGTGAGGATTCTCCGGTGCCGGGAGCGGCCAGTCATGTGACCACAAGTATGCGATTTGCATACTTCCAGCCACATTCCGACTAGACTTGTCCGGCCTCACTCAAATCACTTGTACTGAGCGAGGCTGCACCCATCTAGTCGGCATGTGACCACATGTATGTAAATCATATGCTTGATGTCATGTGCCCGCTGCTCCCAGCGTTGAAGAAACCTCACAGAATGCAGTGCAGGCGATGTGAGGATTCACAAGTCTGCTGTCACAGAGAGTGACTACAGTGACTTGTAGCCTAAGGCCGGACAACCCCTTTAACCCTTAGCACTCCTCTTGTAGACCATCTTCTAAGCCGATTTATGACCAGATGAATGTACAGCTTTGATTTGGTCATAAATCATAGAGGATCTGTCAGCTTTCGTGCCGTGCAGTGCGGTATACAGAGGAGGTGTCCCGTGCAGTGCGGTATACAGAGGAGGTGTCCCGTGCAGTGCGGTATACAGAGGAGGTGTCCCGTGCAGTGCGGTATACAGAGGAGGTGTCCCGTGCAGTGCGGTATACAGAGGAGGTGTCCCGTGCAGTGCGGTATACAGAGGAGGTGTCCCGTGCAGTGCGGTATACAGAGGAGGTGTCCCGTGCAGTGCGGTATACAGAGGAGGTGTCCCGTGCAGTGCGGTATACAGGAGGATACAATTCTAACCAGCCATAACATGTACATTTAGATATAAGCAATCAGCCTGCAAAAAGGAGCACCATGTCCTAAGGATAGTATACTCACTAGATGGATTTCTGGGTCTGGAGGCAGCCACTGGAACAGACAGCTTCATGGATACGAGCCGGGATTAGGATATGATCCAGGAGCTCCAGAAAATGGTGCAGATGGCCCCCACTGACCAGTAGGCACAGTACCCCATGGTGCAGATGATGCAGCACCAGGAGTTGGAAATTGATTGGAGGCTGGGTATGGCAAATTTTGGTTTGTTGGATATTGGCCACCCTGCGATCCCCATTGATTAGAACCCCAAGATCCACCCTGTCCAGGACCTGCAGGACCTGACTGACCATAAGGAGAAGAATAAGGTCCTCCTGCAGGGGGACCTTGTCCTGGAGCACCTGGATAAGATTGACTTGGTGCTCCAGATGGATTGGAATAGGGTCCAGCAGGCCCTGAGGGATACTGAGCTGCGGGGTATTGCCCAGGTGCATTAGGATATTGTTGTGGCCCAGTGGGCACTCCTGCATAAGGGCCAGTAGGTTGTGAAGAGAAAGGTGCATTTGGTGCAGTTGGTTGCTGTCCAGCAGGAGCTCCTGGATACGGTCCAGTAGGTCCTGAAGAATATGGTGCAGAAGGCTGTTGTCCAGGTGCAGCGCCTGAGTAAGGCCCAGCAGGGCCTGAAGGTGCACTTGGTGCTCCCGGCTGAGGACCAGATGGGTATGGCTGTGATGGTGCTCCAGGCTGTGGTCCAGATGGATACGGTTGTGATGGTGCTCCAGGCTGAGGTCCAGATGGATATGGTTGTGAGGGTGCTCCAGATGAGTATGGGTGCGTTGGGGCTCCTGGTTGAGGTCCAGATGGATATGGATGCGTTGGTGCAGATGGCTGAGATCCACCACTAGAATATGGTCCACCCCCTTGGCCTTGTCCATAAGGCGAGAAACCAGGGGCAGAAGGAGCACTTGGATTTGCGCCCCAAGGGTTTGATCCAGACCAGCCACCAGATTGTTGACTATTCATTGGGTTGCTTACTTTCTGAGATTTTGCAGCAGCAGCAGCATTGTCCGATAAAGCATCCGCCAGCTATCGAGAGCAATAAGACATAAGAGTTACACAAAGCGAACACCAAGTACAACACCACTGCAGTCAATCACTTCTGTGCTTCTCAATGATTTATTTTTTTGTTTTTCTTTTTTTATAGCCCATTACCCAAACACTAGCCCACCATTTCTTCAGGGCATCCCTGACTCTACCAACTCCCAGACCCCTAACTAAATTTTAAAAGGAATTGCTTTTAGAATAAAACCTAAAAACTTATTTTGGGGTGTTCGGTCATAAAGCCTATAAATGTCTAGAAAGCCAAGAACGATGGCAGCTCCTGTACTAAGAGACAAGACTAGACTTCTGTATCTGCTACATCACTTACCGAAAAGTCGTCTGTTCCAGACATTGTGCTGAAAAACACAGGGAAAAAAGATAAAATATCACTGAAAAGTTTTATTCTGCGATTTTACTTTGTATATAAATACATTTACTACTAATATATTTTACTTTGTACATATAGAGCTAAAAATCCTCCTTCCTGCCCGTCCTCGGTATCCATTAGCTCCCAACCCTCTTTCACAAGGTGTTTGCAAACTTTGGAGTAATCGATGACAGGTTTGGGTGTAGTTCTGTAAAAATGTCAAATATTCAGGTCTGTACGAGCGACCTAATTATAAATGCAGTGACATCGGTAACAGAAGACACTGGAAGAAGTTTTGTAGAATCCAATAATGACCCCTACACTCAGTGCTAAGCTTCAAGCTACCACTACTTCCTTAGCTCTATGTTCCCCTATGGACACCCTATATAACAACACCCACTGGTTGGTTAAACAGACCATAGATAACATTTTATAATTACTCAACCAATAGGGGGCACTGCAATCTATCCAGCACTGGTAGGAGCAAAAGCTGTGGGTCCATGGTGTTTCTACACAGGGTGAATTAACATAATAGTGTCCAAACTAGTCATCTTCTTGCATCCCATGAAATGAATGGGAGGCATTACTTGGCTAGAATAAAAGGAAACTACCACCAAAACAAGACTGCATTTAAAGATTTGTCCAAAATGTGAAAAACATTGCTGCTTTCTTCCCAACACAGAGCCACCCATGTCTACTGGTTGTGTGTGGTATTGCAGACTGGCCTCATTCACGCCAATGGAGCTGAACTGCAGTACCACACCCAACCTATAGACAGGGGTGGTGCTGTTTTTTGGAAGAAAGCAGTCATGGTTTTTTTTTAGCCTTTAATATACAGTGATTTTATTAAGCAGCGTCATGCATTGTACCATCTTGTAGCTTCAGTCCATAGGTAGGGGCTCAGAAGAGTGATTAAAAAGTGGATGCCAAAAGCAAAGCCCAGAACTATAAGATTTGGAAAAATGAGGCTGGTAATTTATTCCATGCAGACAAACAGGCCACACACTGTGCAGCCGAGCCGAAAATTGGGATTTAGCATTGCAGAAAGAAGGAAGGGGCGTCTGTCCTCTTGGTTATAATAGACATGACATTTTTCCTTTCCGTCCTGTTCGCCACACGTTCAACTTAATCCATAGGAGCCGCTGATTTCAAGTCACAATAATATTGCAAGTACAAATTACATCACTAGGGAGAGCCACTGAGCACATGCTGTAAATAGGATATTGTCAGGTTCTGACTGCTGGGCCCCTCCACTAAACCTGTCCAGGGGTGGGACTCACGCACAGGTAAGGTGGAACTACCAAAGACAAATACAACAAGTTTTCAAGGCGACTGAGATTTCCAGTGGACGGCCATTCAAAAAAATTTGGCACATCTGCCCATAATAATTTTATTTCTATAGTACCAACATATTCTGCAATACAGTGGTGTCCCACCAATGGCGGCAGGCCACACGACTGCTATGGGGCCTGTGAGCTGGGGGGGGTGGGGACCGATGTCAGTGCCCGCATCGGGCCTCCTCCTGCAGGGCCGCCATCAGGGCATTACTACCCTTACTGGCGTATGAGGCCCGGAGAGCAGAGGGGGCCCGTTCTTCTGCTCACCGGGCCCCAACGCCAGCATTCTTCCGGTCTACTTACTAGGTAAGTTTCACTTTAAATCTATTGCCATGCGGGAAGCTTCGCACATGGCAATAGTTAACAGCCGCTGGCCAATCACAGGCCGGTGGCTCACGTCAGCTCGCATGTCGCTGGCATACGATGTCACTGTCATGCTTCAGCGATCTTGCTTCCTGTGATGGCAGAGACGGGTGCCGCTGGAGTGCGGCACGGTAAGAAGAAACTTTTTGTTTTTTTTTTAAAGCCACACCATAGAGACATTGGGGGCAGGATGTGGCACATTATTACTGTAGGGGCTAATTAAAGGATATTATTACTGCTGTGATGCATTTTATTTTTGATTACACTGTTTTCAGTGGGGGGTCCTGTCAGGGCCAGCTCCAGGTTTCTGTGGGCCCTGGGCAAAGGTCTCAGTGGGCCCCTTTAGCACATACCACGATTCATGATGCACAGATACAGCGGAGAAATTATATATATATATATATACACACACACACACACACACACAACACAGGGCCCAGCCTGCCACCTCATCCTTCATGTATGCAGACATGCACACAGACACAGTACGCAGATACATACACATACATATTTGAACACATTCTTAAAAACACATGAAACAGACATAAATATATATACACAGTCATACACAGACATTCACATCAAACAGGTGCACACACTTAAGAAATATTTTTTATATGGGGATTGGAGAAGCTCGCTCACCTGCCCCCTGGCCTGTGTCCCATCCAGCTCCTCAGTCATGTGGCAGTGCAGGGCCTCAGGCATGTCACATGGCCCTGGACCATGAGGGGGGCCCATTCGCCGTCAGGGCCCGGCCGCTTACCCGGCATCTGTGCAGGACCGCCGGTGCTGTTCAAGCCCTGCTCTGCTTCATGCAGCAGCAGCAGTGTGCGGTCAGTGTGCAGCTGCTCCACTAATCAGGCCCAGTGTTGTCAATTTCCAGACATGGCTGCGCGCTGTGCCTGGTAGTAATGACGCGGCAGGTGCGACACACAAGCACAATTAAAGGCGCAGTGTCGCCCCTGCATGTCATTAATACCAGACACAGCCACAGAGCGCGTGGCCATGTCTGGAAAGTGACAGCACTAGGCCTGATTGGTGGAGCAGCAGCACACTGACTGCACACTGCTGCATGAAGCAGAGCAGGGCTTGAACAGCACCGGCAGTCCTGCACAGATGCCGGGTAAGCGCCCGGGCCCGATAACGAGTGGGCCCCCCCGATGGTCCAGGGCCCCGGCACTTGCCTGGGTACGCCGGGTGCCAACGACGGCCCTGGGTCCTGTTACTGTGAATGTCACTTTTTTTCTTCATATGGTGTAGTGTAGAAGTTGGGGAAAAATTGGAGAATGTTCTCTAAAAGCGGTGCTCTAGATAACTTATTTTATGCAGAGACGAGCCCTGGCTGGAAGAAGTGATGGCGGTCTGTGCTGGATGAAGAGGAAAAGCGAAGATAAAGGACTTCAACTAGAGAGGTCACTGGTGAGTCAGTGTGTTACTTGTACACTGACACTATTTACTATGTACAGTGCTCTTGTGTATAATGGTACTTAAGGTATTATTAGTAATTTTTTTTCTCTTTTTTATTGACTAGTATTGTAGTATTCGGTCACTATGTGGTGGTAATATGTGATCTGGTCATGGTGTGGCGGTATTTGTCCCTTGTATGTGGTATTATTCGGTCACTATGTGGTGGTAATATTTAATATGGTCATAGTGTGGTGGTATTTGTCCTTTGTATGTGGCATTATTGGTCATTTTAAAAAAATGTATGTGACACGTTCCCATAAATCAAAATATACTTAGAGTATTGGGTATTCTAAGAAATGTTTAATAGGTTACAGTAGGATCCGGCCAGAAGAGTCTACCTTGTCCTGATGGCGTCTTAAAAAAATTCTTTTGGCCAAAACAAAAGCTGGAGCTATGTATGCGATCTGGTGTTCGACGGGAACTGGTAATGTGTGATTGGTGAGGACGTGGTGCAGAAAGTTTTTCCAAGAGTGGGAGGTGGGACTGTAGAAGGTTCAAGGGACTGAGGCAGAGCTGGGGAAGAGCCTGGGCGGAGTCTCAATGGGGCCCAAAAATGTTGCCAGTATGGGGCCCCGAAATTCCTGGTGGCAGCCCTGCCCTCCTGCATCGGGCCCCCCGCACAGCCAGCACCGCATTCAACTATCGGCAGATGCCAATACAGTTGAAGGCAATGATGGAGGAGGGAGCGTCATGTGACATTCCTTCTCCCATCATTCCCCCTCTGCGTCTGACACAGCGGAGTGATGACATCACTTCACCGCGCCACTGGGTCAGGCAGTGGAGATGATGAGAGAGACGCGCTGCCGAGACTGAAGCAGTGGGGAACGAGGAGCGGTAAGTATGTATTTACTTCATTTTAAATCAGTGAGTATGTGGTGCCAATATTACTGGAGGATTGTGGCTGCATTTTGCCCTATGGGGGCCGCACTATACCCATTTGGGGGCCATGGTGGGGTGCATTATATTGCATATAGAGGACCATGGTGGGGTGCATTATATTGCATATAGGAGGACCATGGTGGGGTGCATTATATTACATATAGAGGACCATGGTGGGGTGCATTATATTGCGTAGAGGACCATGGTGGGGTGCATTATATTGCGTGGAGGACCATGGAGGGGGTGCATTATATTGCGTGGAGGACCATGGAGGGGGTGCATTATAATATTTGGAGGGTTATGTGGGGCCATTATAAACAAGAAATTATACAGTGTGAAGGTTTGTGTCCATCTTACTGTTTGGAGGGCTAATGTGGGCTATTATACTGTATGTAGGCCCATTATACTGCATGGAAGGCTGTGTGGGGGGTCATAGTTAGGGGATCATACTGTGTTGGGATCACCATACTTGCATTGGGAGTTGAGGTGGGGTACAGTAGGGTCATTATAATGTGCATGTGGACGTTAATGTGGAGAAATTCACTATGGGGTATCATACTATGTTTGGGGGGCACTTTTGTTTGTAGGGCAGCACGGTAGCTCAGTGGTTAGCACTGCAGCCTTACAGCGCTGGGGTCCTGGGTTGAAATCCCACTAAAGACATTATCTGCAAGGAGTTTGTATGTTCTCCCTGTGTTTGCGTGGGTTTCCTCCAGGTTCTCCGGTTTCCTCCCACACTCCAAAGACATAAGGATAGGAATCTAGATTGTGAGCCCCAATGGGGACAGCGATGATGATGTCTGTAAAGTGCTGCAGAATATGTTGGCGCTATATAAAAATAAAGATTATTATTATTATCATACTTTATGGAGGCAATGAAAGAGGAATCTGGGACTTCAGCAAGAGGAAAATTACTATGTAAGGCTATGTGCCCACTATGCAGAAATGCTCCAGATTTTTCCTGAGCGTTTCAGCATCTCCCTGGCAGAAAAAAAACACATGTGGATTGTACATGCGGATTGTACATGCGTTTTTCCTGCCAGGGACAAGCGGATGTGAAGCGTTCTTCACATACATTTCCGCATGCGGGTTGACAAGCGCTTTCCAAGCGATTTTAGCATCACTTGGAAAGTGCTTGACAACTTGGTCACACTATATAAATCCATGGAACAGGCATAGATTTATATAGTGTGACCGAATGAATGGTAAAAAATAAATATCATACTTACCTTCTGATGGCCCCCGGTGTCCTTGTCTTGGCTTGCCGGCAGCTCGCGGTAGACTAGAAGGACCTGCCGATGTCAGCGGTCGCGTGACCCATCACATGACTAAATGACGTCATGGCAGGTCCTTGAGTCCACCGCGATCTGTCGGCAAGTCAGGACAAGGACACCGGGGGCCCATCAGAAGGTAAGTATAATATTTATTTTATTCTTTTTTTACAGGTTCTATGGTACCCGGGTCTGGAGGAGAGTCTCCTGTCCTCCACACCCGGGTACCATCCGCACATTGAAACGCATGGATTCCGCATGTACAGATGCAGTGATGCGGATGTCATGCATTCCAATGCAAGTCAATGGCGGCGAAAACGCAGCACTTCCGCAAAATAATTGGTAGTGCTGTGGATTTTTCTGCAATGATAATCTGCAGCGGAAATTTCCACAGCATGTGCACAGCACATGGGGATTATCATTGGGTAACATGGCAGACCTTCTACCAAGCGTTTTTTTAAGCGTTTCTACAGCGGAATTGCCTCTGCGGAAACGCTTAAAAAACGCATCGTGGGCACACAGCCTAAAGGCCGGAAAATTGTGAGATCTGCTCTTCTGTGACCCCGACAATTATTTAAAATTTTTTTTTTTCTTTTTTTTTTTTTTTTTTGGGGGGGTGGGGGGGGGGGTGGGCAATTAGAAGTTCTGCTATGGGGCCCCATGATTTCTATGTACTCCCCTGCTGCAGTACTTCACAAATAATTTACAAATCAGGCCATGCACCACAATCTGAGATTTTTGCCACAGTATGTGCACAGGTTTAGTTTTTACAGATTTTTTTTTTTTAGCAAAGTGTTGGCAGGAAAAACGCTGGGTAAAATGTGCTTGTTTTTGCTTTTGTTTTTTTCCTATTAATTTGAATGGGTGAAGAACGCTGCTAGAATTGACATGCTGCAGATTTGGGGATAAAAAAAAAAAAAAAAAAAGCACTTAAAAGGTTAAAATCGGCAAGGAAAGAAATAATCAGCATGTGCTTGAGATTTCAGAAGTCTCATTCACTGTGCTGGTAGTGTAAAACGCTGCTTTTTTTCCCCCCCCAAGGCAAAAAAAGCAATGTGTGAACAAGCCTATGAGTCTGAGCAGATTTCTTCTATAATTTCGGCCACGTTATTGTGTAAATTAGATTAGATTTCTAAATAAGCGCCGTCCACATTACATTTATTATAGTAAGACCCAGTGGAAAAGGCTAGAACTTTTTTTAAAACCAGAAAACTGGAGTAAACGTTTTAATGAATTGCGCCCTTTATCTTATAGATCCAGCACAGCAGGAGGCAGGACAAAGTTCAGTGGAAGTTTACATTTCTAGGGCTTTTCCAGTCTTTGACCTAGAGATGGCAGGGAGGGGACGGCTACGTTATCTCTAGAGAAAAGTAAAGTATTGTTGGACGAAAAACTCTGAATTATGACAGGTTCTACCAGACCTACCTGCTCCGAACTGGTGCAGTCACCGCATTCCTTAACCTTTCCAACCCCAGTAATACACAACAAGCGGGGCAATCTAAAGATCCATTAAATGGATGTAATTATCGCAGATGGCAGTGCGATATCACACCCAGTATACCTCTAGGCAAAAAACAGTGGCTTTCCAATCCATAGCCCTCCTGCTGTTGCAAAACTACAACTCCCAGCATCTATTAAGAAGCGGGAGGCCTATTCTGGTCATAGACTGTCTTACGACCTACCAACTATTTTGTTGGCAGGAGGAGCCCAGCAAAAAGACCGTACGCAACATGATCGCCTGCAGCTGTCAATAGTGGGAGTTGTAGTTTTGCAACAGCTACAGAGTACAACTATTTTACTCCTGCCCATTACTACACCCATTCGGGATCCTAAAGTCTTTTGGGAATATAAAAAAAAATGATCAGGGAAATTGTGCACTTGGCTTTAAGGAAAAAAAGTCAGACTCTGGCTGATAACAGAGAGCAAGAGATATAGACGTCACAAGTTACGATTATTAACATTATCTGTAATGTAAATCAGAACAGTCTTAAAGTATAAAAGTTATCAGACAGCTTGTTTTATTGGCAGTCGCTTTACGTAAACTGCTATCGCTGTCCGATTTCAGTAGACATTGGCAACCAAATGGGGGGACACCAAAATGTAAGCAGTGCCCAAGTCTGGCATAGTTATATAAGGTATCTAGATACAGAAATATCACTAATGTTACATAAGGCAGAAGCCTCCATGTATCCACAGTGATAGACTGGATACATTGTATCCTATTATCACCAGATATGTAACAAGAGGACAGAATACCTGTAGGACTAGCAGGGTCTCCTGTGGTCTGCAGCAGAGTCTGAGCGCACAGAGAAAGTTGAGTGGATCCTCCCAGGAAGAGGAAGCTGCTCTCATCACCCAGCCCAGGTTCAAAGGCTGAAAATATGAGTCACAGCCCACACCCTCTAGTGGATCTCCGTGTAGTGGAAGGGGAAAGGCTCTCAGGATCATGGAGACAACACTGCGCAGCTCCACAAACACTAAACCGGTTGCTACATTTATGCTTAAAAGTTTTTGGTTAAAAAAATAAATAAACAAACAACTTTGAATAAAGCCTCAATCAGACTTCTGTTTTCCACATACGTCTTCTTTTCTTTTTTCTTTTTTTTTTTGTGTGGATAAAACACATACCCATTATAGTCTACGGGGCCGCTCATGTCAGTGGGGTTTTTTTTTTGGGAGCATGTTTTGGCAAAAAAGTCCTTTAGGTTCGAGTCAGGGATCAAAATCAACCATTTAAGTCTGTGGGATTTTTTTTTTTTTTACATACTGGATAGAACGGAAACAAAACCTCAGCTGTGACAAGTATTAGATCGCAAACAATAAAGGCTTCCATCGTCTGCCAGCAAGAAGCGGATACCAAGTGTTATACCTGCTTTACACTGCAGCTTCACTCTAAGTCTGTGGCATTTTTAACACTGTAATGTGTAGGAGAAGCTTTGCAATTATTATTATTATTTTATTTTTTTTAGTATATGAAAAAAAATCACTAATAAAACACTGACCAAATGCTGAAGAAAATGGCTCCATTCTTTGAACACAAGAATAATCACTGACGTCTGAATGAGGTCCAAGTTTACTTTTGAATGTTAGACAGTTTTGGTAAAAATAAATAAATAAATAAATGTATACGTTTCCAGACATATATCTAAAATTTTTAAAAATGATGAGGTATCTGGTCGTTAAAGAGTATGGTATGTTAACTCTTTAATGACCAGATACTTCGTAACAGACCTTTTTTTTTTTTTAACAATTTTAGACATATGGCTGAAAACACATAATCTTTTTTATTTTTTTATTTGAGTTTTTTTTTTTTTTTAACCAAACAGTTTGTTGCAATTTCAGAAGAATTGCAGGACAAGGTGCAACATGACCACAACATGTCGCATGAATCCTTAGGTGTCATGCAGACAACGGTGGACCTCGATTTGAGCATGGACCACAATGCATGGTCTGTCTGCGGGTCACACAACCTGAACTCGACAGCGTCATAAATGCCTATGAGGCTGTCAAGTTCGAGTCAGGAGACCTGCGGATATACTGTGCATTGTGGTCTGTGATCAGACCGAGATACATGGACATCTTCATGAGCCCTTAGGGTAAAACATATGTTGTGGACACTGATAGGGAAAAAAGTACGACAACTTATAGTTTTACATAACATGCTTCTAATATCCATGCCGCTTTGGCAGGTAAGAAGAAGTTTTACATGCAAAAAAATGACCAACATCATCCCGGCAGAACGGTGGCTGCTACAAGTCTTTACCCTAAATCTGGGACTACAAGGCGAATCTCACTATGCCGATACAACATTGTCTTCCAAGTGTAGTCCGATTTTTTCCACGGACTCCTAGACTTGCATGGCTGAGTGCAATCCAAATATTGGATGCAAATCGGACATGCTGCGATTTTTTCCTAGGACAGACTCTGTCGGAGAAAAAAAATCTGACGTGTGCAGCCCCATAGACTAACAGTGATCCAACTATGATCCAATATTTTATCAGATTACACTCTTACCAAAATCCCTTAGACTGTCCAATTTTCAAGATAGCATTTGAATAGTTTTTTGTATTTGCATTGCACTTTTATTTATAATAGAGAAACATCACACTAAATTAAAGTCACTTTTGGTTGTTTTGGGGGAATGCTTACACATGGCAAATTGTGGCAGAAGTTTCTGCAACTGTCCCTTTCTCCTCAATAGAGTTTACAGACATCCAGTTGTTTGCCACAGAAACAGCCCCATTCACATAAATGAACAAGTCGGCCACTTGTCAACATATTTTTGATCTATAGTTTGGGTTGACAATGGAAGTTTGTGTTTTATATTATTTCTTTATTCTTTGTATTTAGAGGTATGTTTTTGCTGTGTTTTGAGTATTTTATAAACATATTTGTATCCAATGTATTTACAACCTGCGCTGAGCTCCCTCAGTGACAGGACACCCCTCACTAAGCTCAGCGCAGGTCAGGCGCCGCTCGCTGCAGCGAGTCATTCTCCTCTGCTCCTCAGCGTGTGCTGCTTCCTTAAGCCAGGTGAGTATAATGATTTTTTTATTTTATTCTTATCTTTACAGGTTTTGGAGACATCGGGTGGTGAATACTACTCTCAACATTGTCCCTTGCTAGCGCTGATCGCAGCGCAAGTAGGGGACAATGATGAGTGATTCCTTCAGCACCCGACGCTTGGGAACAGCACTAACTGTACCGCTGATTCCCAGGTGCCGGTACGTGTCATGCTGATGCGGAACACGGTTGCCACACAAGTAGACACAGACACGGATATCTCCAGTACTGTTTTTCTCCAGTACCAGAAATATCAGGACCTGTGAAACAGGCCTTAGTAAACCAAAACCAGGAGTGGAACAATCAGAGTAAAAGTATAATAGAAACACGTCACCACTTCTGTATTTTTCACCCACTCCTAGTTTTGTCTGACAATTACTGATGTAAAATACTGACCAAATACTGAATGTGTGAACATGGCCTTAGTCCACTTTTTGTCCTTTTTGAACCTTAAAGGGGTATAACACATACATATCCTCCGGTCCCGGAAGATCAGAAACCAGTGAATCCCCGCTGTGCACAGTGCGTACTCTGGGGGGATTCATAAGTCTGCAGTCACTTATTGATTTGGACCGGACAACCCCCTTAAACATTTCCTGCATGTAATGAACTATAGGGGGCCCTGTTTCACCAGCCAAAAAATTGGAAAATATTTAGAATAGACGTCAATAATTTTTTTTTATGTCCGGCAACAAAGACATGCATTAGGAGGGGCGTGGTGGCTAATTTTAGTAATTGCAAAAATCCTGGTGTACATGTACAAAAACCAAGAGATGGTGTAAAGTACATAAGAAAATGTAGAATGTCGCGATTTGCTACAAATTAATCAAGTAATGTTCCATTTTGATAAATTTGGACCAACTTGCTCTCTTTTTGTACATTGTTATTTTCACACTATTGATGTTCTCTGTGGTTTCTTCATTTTCTCCATCCCTTATGGAAACTATATGCAAATGAAGATTTCAGCTCTCGCTCTACACTCCTGATTTTCAGGACCGGTTTATCCTGTACTGCTCGTCCCCATTTGTGTAAATTAATAACATTGCAAACTAGTCAAGAAATTCGTAACTTCCCGGACAGTCTATAATTAAAAGGGACATTTATCCAGTGTCCGTGCAAAAAAATAACCGCTGCCTCTGTGATCTGTTCAGACGTTGCTGCTGATGTAGCCATATCATTATTCCTAGCTGTAGAAACACTGACACACATTTATTCATCATTTTTTCCCAATTTTGGCTTCAACTGAGCTCTGAAAAGTCACATATTGCAAAAAGAAATAAATACATTTTCACGCCATTCCCCAGTTTTGAAAAGTGCAACAAAAAAGTGTGTGTGGTTATGTGCTGCCTCTGTATAGTGAACAAGGAACATAAAGTGCACATGCCTTAAACAATGTCAGTATCCACAGTAATTACTAGAGGTCTAAATGTTACTGTCTGATCTTCATAGTGAGCTGCATGAGAAAAATATATATACCAAAGACCTAATCGCTATATCCCCAGCAGATGTCATGGTAATGACTACTTACAGCCAGAGGAGAGAGAAGGTAACCCACTGCTCCTGATGCTGCACCCCGACGACTCCGTTTCGCCACGCTTCTTCCAGGGGGCGTCAACCACTACAGCTTAACCGGCTCCTTAACTAATGCCCCTACCCAATGACATTTCAAGGAATATCATGACTGCAAAACAGAGGGTTTAGTGATTAAAGCCATTGATCAGGTCACTTTGGGCCCCAGGGGAGGTGATTTGGGGAGGATCTTAGATCAAACGGAGAGTAGGTGGATATATAGACTGGGCACCATATCTCTGTAAGAAGGAACACTTGCCTAGGGTCAGGTGCAGAGGTCCAGCGTCGGAACTGCCAGGGTCCTGCCCAGTGTGTCAGGGGACGGGATTAAGAGTGCACGGGGGACTTCCTGGACAGTGCTGGGGGACAGAGGAGAGGGACAGAAGAGAGGAAGTCAGGTGTCTGGGCTCGCGCGAAAGAGACAGTTGGTTGTGGAGAGCAGACCGGCAGTTGGGGAGAAACAGTCTGACCTGCCGACAACGAGAGTGAGACGTGCTGCCCAGTCCTCAATGAAATAGAGACGTGCTGACCTGTCTGCGGTGACGGACGAACGGGTGACACAGCTTGCCGCAAAACAAGGGGCGTGCGGTCTGTACCAGGCCTACAGAAAGTGGTCGTTCAGTTACCTGCATCACCACAGTTTTCCAGACATCTGATGGTGACCTACGGGTGAGGACGCACCCGGGATTAGTGATCCTAACGCAGTTTGTTGTACGCCGGAGGAGCTTGCTACGGCTCTTAAAGGAGTCGTGACCGCTGCCGTGTGGTCAAAATGACTGGGGGCCCAGTGGGTGAGACCCGAGACCACCCACTGCCACCAGAAGACGGACACCCTCAGGAGTGAGAGTCTGAAGACGGACGTAGTTATCGCTAAAGGACAGATAAGTGCAAGTCTCCAGTAATCTACCTTCTCTTATTCAGCCTGAACTTTTGGGACTGCGCCGTATTGTTCATCCTTTCCGTGTTATAGTTAAACCACAATCGTTTATTGTCCGATTTTACTGTTTTATTGTTGTGTTACTTAAATTTACACTCCCTGCGTGGAGAAACCAAATCTTGAATTAAACCTCTGCCATACTCTCTGCGTGCTGTGCGCGGCAACCCAAGCCTTTTAACATTTGGCGTAGTCGGCAGGATGTCGTCCCCAGACGCAGTTGCAGGCATGGCAGACCAGGCCAGCGCGAGAGCCCCAACAGCTAGCCTACCCCTGGGCGCCATGTTGAATAATCTCCCAAAGTTTACCGGAGGCAACATGATGCTGTGGGATTGGGTAGAACGGGTTAAGAGCATGTTACGGATGCACCCAATGACCCCCGATATGCAAGCAGAGATAGCTTTGCTGGCTTTAGAAGGAGAAGCTCGACAGTCAGTAATGTTTCGTTCCCCCACTGACCGAAATACGGTGGAAAAGGTGGTACGGATCCTAGAAGAAATGCATGGGGACCCTACTAATGTGGCAGAGCTAAGGATGCGACTGATCCAACAGGTACAAAGGGAGGGGGAGACTGTGACCCAATATGTCAACGCCCTACAGAGTGTGTACACTTACATCACTAGGAAAACGAACCTAGAAGATGTGGGAGTGGGGCCCCCGGACCTAGTACTTAGGGACCAGTTTGTAGCCGGCCTCAGAGATGCGCAGCTGAGACAGGCCTTGCGAGAGCGCTTGCGCACCAACCCGCGTATGCCATTTCTGGAGGCAGGGGCAGAGGCCCGCGTGAGGGAACAGGAGATGGGGAAGTGGCCCTGGCAGGGATGGTCCGGGGCAATGCAGTGCCCCCGTCGCCCACGGCTGAACCAGAATGGGCCCGAAAGATGCGGTGGGAGATACAAGAAATGCGAGAAGAGTGGTACAATATTCGAGTGGCTCAATCAGTGATAGCCGGAACAGTTGACCCGAGACCCCCGGGCGAAATAAAGGACGAGCCCAGACCCCGGGTTGGAACAGAGCCCAATCGGGTGGCCCGACGACCCCCTGCAGACAGGGGACCAACGTGTTGGAATTGTGGGGGCATGGGGCATTACGCCAGGAGCTGTGCTAGTCGAGGAAGGCCTCTGTCCCGGCAGCCGTTAAACTGACGGGCTCCGGGTGTGAGGGACGCAACCCAGAGCGGAGGAAGGCAGTGAGTCCCGAAGACTTAATATCCATGAGCCCGACAGTGTGGGCCGAGCTTGGCGGACGGGCGGTTCACTGCTTGATCGACACAGGATCTCAAGTGACCACCATGGGAGAAACTTATTTCCATCAGCGGTACCCAGAGATGGCACGAAATGAAGGGGTCCCTTGATAAAGCTCACAGCCGCTAACCAACTGCCCGTTCCGGTCACAGGAGTAGTGTGGTTACGCATCCGGGTGTGCGGACAAGATGTGGGAAGAAAAGGAGTCATCCTGACAAGCGGAGATGCCAGCCCAGGACCAGCAGTGACCCTCGGTATGAACGTGCTGAAGGAAATCGGGCAGATCCTGATTAGGGAACCACGAGAGGTCACCCTAGGGCGGTGGAACTCTAGAGCCCCTCAAAGGAAGGCCCTCCAGCAGCTGATCAGGGTTGCCCAGGCGCAAGAGACCTCGAGTGGGGGAAAAGTTCTGGGAAAGGTGATAATACCCGCCACCAACACCCTCACCTTACCATCAGGACAGACAATCCTCACTTTGCCCGTCCTAGCCTGCACCCCACTAGAAGGGGTAGAGATTCAGATCGAGTCAACCACCGTGGACAAGGTGCCTCCGGGTCTATTGGTAACGCGGACCCTGGCTACCGTCCATAAGGGAAACGTGGTGGTACGATGCGTGAACCTGAATCCGAGTGAGCTCATTCTTCCCGCCAGGACCGAAATGGCCCAGATCCTGGGGATGCCAGAACAGCTGGAAACGCCAGATGCGATACAATTGTTAGCCGTAAGGGGGATCCCTGGACCCTGGCGATCACCGTACGATTGGGGTCTCCTTGACCTCAGACTAAGGATGGTCGAAGGATCCTAGAACAGATGCGTGCTGATTTGACAGGGCTCACGACGGAACAGGTGTACCAGGTCGAAGAGATGCTGGGACGGTACCAGGACATCTTTTCCCGACATGAGGACGACTTTGGATGTGCCGAGGCCATCACCCATGAGATCCCTACGGGAAATGCTGCTCCGGTACGGGAACGGTGCAGACAGATACCCCCGCAAATGTACCAGGAGGTGAAGGAAATGCTGGCCCATATTATACAGAACGGGGTGATTCGGGAAAGCCAGAGCCCGTGGGCAGCTCCAATCGTCCTGGTCAGGAAGAAGGATGGAACCCTACGATTCTGTGTGGACTACAGGCGGCTAAATGCTTGCACCGTAAGAGACTCGTACCCTTTACCCAGAATCGAGGAGTCTCTATCCGCCCTAGGCAAGGCAAAATACTTCTCCTCCCTGGATCTGGCCAGCGGATACTGGCAAGTGCCAGTGGCTGAACACGACCGCGCCAAGACAGTATTCGTGTTGCCCATGGGACTCTTCGAGTTTAATCGGATGCCTTTTGGCCTAACCAACGCTCCCGGGACCTTTCAACGCTTGATGGAGAGATGTTTAGGCGATCTGAACTTTGAGGCCACACTGATCTACCTCGATGACATCATCGTCTACCTTCTAGGAACATCTACGACGATTGGAACAAGTCTTGAGTCGCCTTCGAATTTACGGCCTGAAGGTGAAGCCACAAAAATGTCATATATTCCGCAAGCAGGTTGAGTACTTCGGGCACACGGTGTCGGGTGAAGGAGTCAGGCCCACTCGGGAGAAAGTGGCCGCCGTGCAAGAGTGGCCTACCCCAAAGACTGTAAAGGACATGCCGGCCTTCCTAGGACTCGCAGGGTATTACCGCAGATTCGTGAAAAATTTCACGCGCATCGCTAATCCGCTACTGGAGCTCCTTCAAGGGATACCAAAAATCGAACAGTGAAATGGGGAAGAGAACAGGAGGAAGCCTTCAGGGCCTTGAAGATGGCCCTGACGGAAGCTCCCATACTGGCCTACGCAGACTTTTCTCAGCCCCTCGTTCTTCACACTGATGGAAGTCTCCTTGGTCTAGGGGCCGTGCTGTCGCAGGAGCAGGAGGGGAGAGAGCGGGTAATAGCATATGCGAGTCGCTCCCTCCGAGACTCGGAGAAGAACCCAGACAATTACAGCTCCTTTAAACTTGAATTGTTGGCCCTAGTGTGGGCAATGACAGAAAAGTTTGCGGAGTACTTGTCGGGGTATGAAGTGTTGGTAAAGACAGACAACATCCCGTTGGCTCATCTGGAGAACGCAAAGTTGGGAGCCCTGGAACAACGATGGGGGGCTTGCATGGCTCGATACCGGTATAAGATCACCTATCGGCCTAGGGCTGAAAACACGCATGCTGATGCCCTCTCCAGGGTGACCCATGAGCACCCCGACCGTGACCGAGACGAAGAACTGGAGGCCGAAGAGGTGCCCAGCTTCCGGAGGGTTGGCAGCCCGTTGTCCGCTACGCAGGGACAGATCGGGGAAGTGAAAGAAGGACACGTGTTGGGGCGGCCCAGGGACGAGTGGGTACGGATACAGCAAATGGATGGAGAGATTGCGCGGTTGCGACAGTGGGTGGCTTTGAAACAAGTCCCTAACCGCGAAGAAAGGGGGACCCTGACGCCAGAGGGGCTGAAGATGCTGCGGCAGTGGGAGAGACTGAGCCTGCAGGACGGCTTGTTGAACAGATGGGTCCAGTTGGTACGGGAGTTCGGCCCCACTTGGCAAGTAGTGGTTCCAGAGAGTGTGATCAGGACACTGGTCAAGGAAGCACACGAGTGGGGAGCACACTTTGGACCCAAAAAGACCTTCCAGTGGCTGCAGAAACTGGTGTACCACCCCCAGCTAATAGTTGCAGTGGAGAACGTCTGCCAGAAGTGCCGGAGTTGTGAGTTGGTGAAAACCCCAGAGCAGAGGGCCCCCGTCCAGACCATTGTGACGGCTGCACCCTTAGAGGTGTTGATGATCGACCACCTGACCATCGGGCCAGTGCATCTCGGGTGTAATGCACACGCCCGGGCTGAGTGGCGTGTGCGTGTGATTCCACTGGACTGTGCCGGAGAGTGAATGCCTGGAGGGACGTAACTAGGTATTCACCCGATCCGACCAGGGTCGCACGACGGCATACGACGCCAGTGCACCAAGGAGGAACCGAGCAGAGGGACCAGGTGCTACTCCAGGACAGACCCCGGACACGGCTGTTGACCCACACAGGGGAATACAGGAACAGACAGGTTAGGCTGGCACACAGACTGGTGGGTATAGGCAGGCACAACTGATATGCAGGCAGGCGGGTATGCAGGCAGGGGGGTACAGGCAGGCACGGCTAGAGTGCAGACAGGGAGGCACTAGCAGGTAGGAACACAGGCGGGATAGGACCCAGTACACACTGGGACTCAGGAACAGAACCACAGATGTGGCGGACAAACACAGCAGAGTAAGGCCGCCCAGAGTGGTGAGCGAGAGCAGGGCAAGACGAGACCGCCTAGAGCGGTGAGCGAGAGTAGAGCAGGACGAGGCCGCCTGGGGCGGTGAGCGAGAGTAGAGCAGGACGAGGCCGCCTGGAGCGGTGAGCGAGAGTAGAGCAGGACGAGGCCGCCTGAAGCGGTGAGCGAGAGTAGAGCAGGACGAGGCCGCCTGGAGCGGTGAGCGAGAGTAGAGCAGGACGAGGCCGCCTGGAGCGGTGAGCGAGAGTAGAGCAGGACGAGGCCGCCTGGAGCGGTGAGCAAAGGCAGAGCAGGCTAGAACCGCCGGAGCGATGAGCAAAGGCAGAGCAGGCTAGAACCGCCGGAGCGGTGAGCAAAGGCAGAGCAGGCTAGAACCACCGGAGCGGTGAGCAAAGGCAGAGCAGGCTAGAACCGCCTGAGCGGTGAGCAAAGGCAGAGCAGGCTAGAACCGCCGGAGCGGTGAGCAAAGGCAGAGCAGGCTAGAACCGCCGGAGCGGTGAGCAAAGGCAGAGCAGGCTAGAACCGCCGGAGCGGTGAGCAAAGGCAGAGCAGGCTAGAACCGCCGGAGCGGTGAGCAAAGGCAGAGCAGGCTAGAACCGCCGGAGCGGTGAGCAAAGGCAGAGCAGGCTAGAACCGCCGAAGCGGTGAGCAAAGGCAGAGCAGGCTAGAACCGCTGGAGCGGTGAGCAAGGCAGAGCAGGCTAGAACCGCCGGAGCGGTGAGCAAAGGCAGAGCAGGCTAGAACCGCCGGAGCGGTGAGCAAAGGCAGAGCAGGCTAGAACCGCCGGAGCGGTGAGCAAAGGCAGAGCAGGCTAGAACCGCCGGAGCGGTGAGTAAAGGCAGAGCAGGCTAGAACCGCCGGAGCGGTGAGCAAAGGGTCAGAGCGGAGCAAGACTGCCGGAGCAGTGAGCAAGGCAGATCAGGCTAGAACCGCCGGAGCGGTGAGCAAGGCAGAGCAGGGGGGACAGGGCTCTGTTCACACGGAACAGACAGGAAGGGAAAGGCAGAACCAGATACCCACAGGGTACTTGCAGTGAAGTAGCGAGTGGACCACAAACTCACAAACGGGAGTACAGTGACAACGAGCAGGAGTTAGGTACGAGTTCAGACTCTGCAGAAAAAGGAAAGGTACAGACACAGAGAAACACAGGAAACAGGCTAGAAGAGTATACAGACAAGAACAGACACAGTAGCAAGATACAGGAGCGGGTCTAGGTATGCAGCCCCTAGAAGGCGGGAGGAACAGGCTAGGAGCGTGTTCAGACAGGACAGACAAGATACAGGAGCGGGTCTAGGTATGCGGCCCCTAGAAGGCGGAACGAACAGGCTAGGAGCGTGTTCAGACAGGACTGGAAATACAGCCTACAAGAAAGGCAAGCAAGCAAACACAGAAAGGGACCTGGCACATTCAGAGTGAAAGAGCACACTGAATGAAACACAATGCTCAGGCATGGGTTAATTGGAGCAGCTGGGTTAAATACCAGGTGACAGCAATAGGCTGAGGACGCTGCCTGCAGCAGCTACAAAAAGCAGGAAGTGATCGGGCGCCGCCCTTAAGCAGCAGAAAGAGAAGCAAACAGACAGCATGGAGGGAAGCCAGAGAGACATTCTGGATTGGAGATCAAGTGCGCGCTCTTGCACAGTGGGAGATGGACCACTATGCAAAGACGCCGCCAGGTATGTTACATCGGGTATGGACATTGCCTGGTCATGACCAACCACTTTACGAAATGCTCGGTGGTAACTCCGACCAGGGATCAGACAGCTGAATATGCTGCCCAGGCTATCTGTCAGGACTTCATCAGGGTCTATGGCTGTCCAAAGAGAATTCACTCCGATCAAGGAGCCTGTTTCCAAGGACGGGTGATGGAGGAGCTGCACCGGCTATACAAGAAGAAGTCTAGGACCACCCCTTACCATCCCCAATGGAATGGGTCCTGTGAACGCTTCAACAGAACTTTAATCCAGATGCTTCGAACCTTGGAAGAAGATCGGAAGGTACGCTGGCCGAAGTTTGTGGCCGAGCTGGTGTGGGTCTATAATAACAGGGTACGTAGTGCTACAGGGTTCACCCCCTACACCCTGCTGTTCAGACAAAAGGGTAGGGAGATCACCGAGCTCGAACTAGATCCCGTGGAGGACTGGCCCCGGACGGGCCCATCTACCTGGGTCCGGGAGCATCGCACCGGTTACAGACTCTTCGGAGGTTGGTGCAGCAGAAGTTTAAGGAACATAGGCATCATGAAACGCCACTTCTTCGGGGGACAGCCCTTAAGTCGGGTGAACGGGTGTTGGTACGGGACAAGAGACCCCGGGGCAAGCTGAGTAGACGGTGGGAGTCGACCCCGTATCGAGTGAAACGGAGAGTTAGTCCTGAAGGACTGGTGTATGAGGTTCAGCCTGAGGGGGAAGAAGCGGCTCCAACTAGAATCGTTCATCGAAGCATGTTACGGCCCTGTTTGTCTAGCGATAAGGAAAAGAAGGAAGAACTCAGCACAAGGACGACAGATCCCACACCCAGTGCGCCCGTCTACGATGATGAGGAAGAGACGATAGTGGCTGTGATCCCCAGTCTCACATCGCCCACAGCTTCCCACATGAGAGAGGAGGGCCCCCCGCTCCATCAGGCTGGGCCGGGCGAAGTTGGGAACCCCAGCGACTCTCAAGTACCCTGCGCTCCAACTGCGTTACGTCGATCCGAACGATCCACGGCTGTTGTGCCGCCTATCCGCTACAATCAGGATCAGTTCATCTGGCAATGTATCATCCAAGAGGTCAGAGAGTGTGAGCGCCTGGTGAAAAAAATCTCGCCCGTGGAATGGCGAGCTCAAAGGGAGCGGGAGTGTAAGAAGGAAGACTTGCCTAGGGACAGATGCGGAGCTCCGGCGCCGGAACTGCCAGGGTCCTGCCCAGTGTGCCAGGGGACAGGATTAAGAGTGCTCGGGGGACTTCCTGAACAGTGCTGGGGGACAGAGGAAAGGGACGGAAGAGAGGAAGTCAGGTGTCTGGGCTCGCGCGAAAGAGACAGTTGGTTGTGGAGAGCAGACCGGCAGTTGGGGAGAAACAGTCTGACCTGCCGACAACGAGAGAGAGACGTGCTGCCCTGTCCTCGGTGAAATAGAGATGTGCTGACCTGCCTGCGGTGACGGACGAACGGGTGGCACAGCTTGCCGCAAAAACAAAGGACGTGCGGTCTGTACCGGGCCTACAGAAAGTGAACGTTCAGTTACCTGCATCACCAGTTTTTCCAGACATCTGATGGTGACCTACGGGTGAGGACGCACCCGGGATTAGTGATCCTAACGCAGTTTTTTGTACGCCGGAGGAGCTTGCTACGGCTCTTAAAGGAGTCGTGACCGCTGCCGTGTGGTCAAAAGGACTGGGGGTCCAGTGGGTGAGACCCGAGACCGCCCACTACCGCCAGAAGACGGACACCCTCCGGAGTGAGTGTCTGAAGACGGACGTAGTTATCGCTAAAGGACAGATAAGTGCAAGCCTCCAGTAATCTACCTTCTCTTATTCAGCCTGAACTTTTGGGACTGCATCCTTTCCGTGTTATAGTTAAACCATAATCGTTTATTGTCCGATTTTAATGTTTTATTGTTGTGTTACTTAAATTTACACTCCCTGCATGGAGAAACCAAATCTTGAATTAAACCTCTGCCATACTCTCTGCGTGCTGTGTGCGGCATCCGAGCCTTTTAACACCTCCACAGGGTTTAAATTAAAATTTAGGGTTTGCCTCTTTTCTGTGACCTCTTGGGTCGAATGTATGGTTTTTAACTCCGTTACTTTTTAATGTGTATATTTATTTTGTTTTTAACTCTGCTCCTTAGTTTGATGGTGCGGTCATGAGCTCTCTGTGGCTGGGGGATTTGGATCTATCTGGTGGTGGCTGGAGATTGGATGGAGAGACCTCTCCCTACGCCCGGACCTACAAGGTGGAATCAAGAAGGATTGTCGGTTTGGCCCCCGGGGAAGTCAAACTCTAGCAGATCCCCTTCCCGTCCTACATGTACCAACATTCCAATTGGAGGCTGTGGGTAATGAGATAAGCTGGACCATCCTGGCCATAGACTATGGTGGACGGACCCCCGGACTGTCCAATCAGTTTCCTGTTCTGAACATCATATAAATACCCATGGGTGTCTTCCGATGGGTAAATAGTCTGCTACCCTTTCCCAAGTCCCCTGTTCACATAGACCTCTAATCTACAGTAATTCTCCTTTGGTTTATGTTTGCCTCCACCTCCGCTGGTGCTGTCGTATAGTTGGATATCGAAGGGGCTGAATTTTGGGGATGAGTAGGGATACGGGGACCATTACTTTTCTCCCTTCAACCCTTTTTCCTACCTTGTCTCTGTTCTCCTTAGTTTCCCTTCCCCGCACTATCGGATAATCACCAGCATTAGGGTCAAAAAATCACCTATTTTGCTATCCCATTAAAATAGGGAATGGGTGAGACATTAAGTGGGAGTAGGGATATGGGGATCATTCCTACTTTTTCTTCCTCCCCCTGTAAGCTGTAGTGGTTAACACCCCCCTGGAAGAAGCGTGGCGAAACGGCGTCGTCGGAGTGCAGCATCAGGAGCAGTGGGTTACCTTCTCTCTCCTCTGGCTGTAAGTAGTCATTACCATGACATCTGCTGGGGATATAGCGATTAGGTCTTTGGTATATATATTTTTCTCATGCAGCTCACTATCAAGATCAGACAGGAACATTTAGACCTCTAGTAATTACTGTGGATACTGACATTGTTTAAGGCATGTGCACTTTATGTTCCTTGTTCACTATACAGAGGCAGCACATTATTGTCACTTGACATTTTTCTGAGATAGTTATTATTCGGGTATTAAACCCATGCTGCTGGCACTGACACTTTATAGGGCATCCGCACTTTAGGTTTCCTGGTTACTGATTATTAAGTTGGATTGTTTTCATCTATATCTGTATATGCCTCTACCTTATCCCCCACCGAAATGAGCCTTCGGATTGAGTCCCATATGTACAATCCTGTTTAGCTGAAATTTTCCTGCTTAACTTTTTAATTTTGTGTAAAACCGTTTTTAAGATGATTCAATAAAAACTATAATTTTTATCTTATTGTGTCTGGACTCCAGTATACCCCCTAGTATTGCCTATAGTGGGTGATGTGTGTTATTTATATTGATTTTGGAGCGACTATACTTTTTTTGTGACGTGTGTTGGTTATTATATATATATATATACAGTGGTGGCCAAAAGTATTGGCACCCCTGCAATTCTGTCAGATAATACTCAGTTTCTTCCTGAAAATGATTGCAATCACAAATTCTTTGGTATTATTATCTTCATTTAATTTGTCTTCAATGAAAAAAACACAAAAAGAATTGTCCTAAAGCCAAATTGGATATAATTCCACACCAAACCTAAAAAAGGGGGTGGACAAAAGTATTGGCACTGTTTGAAAAATCATGTGATGCTTCTCTAATTCGTGTAATTAACAGCACCTGTAACTTACCTGTGGCACCTAACAGGTGTTGGCAATAACTAAATCACACTTGCAGCCAGTTAACATGGATTAAAGTTGACTCAACCTCTGTCCTGTGTCCTTGTGTGTACCACATTGAGCATGGAGAAAAGAAAGAAGACCAAAGAACTGTCTGAGGACTTGAGAAACCAAATTGTGAGGAAGCATGAGCAATCTCAAGGCTACAAGTCCATCTCCAAAGACCTGAATGTTCCTGTGTCTTCCGTGCGCAGTGTCATCAAGAAGTGTAAAGCCCATGGCACTGTGGCTAACCTCCCTAGATGTGGACGGAAAAGAAAAATTGACGAGAAATTTCAACGCAAGATTGTGCGGATGGTGGATAAAGAACCTCGACTAACATCCAAACAAGTTCAAGCTGTCCGAGGGTACAACAGTGTCAACCCGTACTATCCGTCGGCGTCTGAATGAAAAGGGACTGTATGGTAGGATACCCCGGAAGACCCCACTTCTTACCCAGAGACATAAAAAAGCCAGGCTGGAGTTTGCCGAAACTTACCTGAGAAAGCCTAAAACGTTTTGGAAGAATTTTCTCTGGTCAGATGAGACAAAAGTAGAGCTTTTTGGGAAAAAGCATCAACATAGAGTGTACAGGAAAAAAAAGAGGCATTCAAAGAAAAGAACATGGTCCCTACAGTCAAACATGGCGGAGGTTCCCTGATGTTTTGGGGTTGCTTTGCTGCCTCTGGCACTGGACTGCTTGACCGTGTGCATGGCATTATGAAGTCTGAAGACTACCAACAAATTTCGCAGCATAATGTAGGGCCCAGTGTGAGAAAGCTGGGTCTCCCTCAGAGGTCATGGGTCTTCCAGCAGGACAATGACCCAAAACACACTTCCAAAAGCACTATAAAATGGTTTGAGAGAAATCACTGGAGACTTCTAAGGTGGCCAGCAATGAGTCCAGACCTGAATCCCATAGAACACCTGTGGAGATCTCAAAATGGCAGTTTGGAGAAGGCACCCTTCAAATATCAGGGACCTGGAGCAGTTTGCCAAAGAAGAATGGTCTACAATTCCAGCAGAGCATTGTAAGAAACTCATTGATGGTTACCGGAAGCGGTTGTTCGCAGTTATTTTGGCTAAAGGTTGTGCAACCAAGTATTAGGCTGAGGGTGCCAATACTTTTGTCTGGCCCATTTTTGGAGTTTTGTGTGAAATGATCAATGATTTGATTTTTGCTTCATTCTCTTTTGTGTTTTTTCCTTGCAAGCAAATTAAATGAAGATAATAATACCAAAGAATTTGTGATTGCAATCATTTTCAGGAAGAAACCGAGTATTATCTGACAGAATTGCAGGGGTGCCAATACTTTTGGCCACCACTGTATATATATATATATTTTTTTTTGCAATGTCTGATTTGCCTTTAAAATGGGCATAGACATCCCCAATTCGGCCAAAATGGGCATAGACGTCCCCAGGTATAAAACCCACCCTTTTGATGGTATTGGCAAAAATGCAATGACTTGGATATCAAAGGGCAACTTTTTAACCATGTAAATACCTGCCCTGTCCATTATGGGATGCTATACTGGTACCCATCCAATATACATATATATATTTTTTTTATAAGTAACTATATAAACATTTTAAATTTCCTTTTTTTTTATAAATGGGTATATCATAATATCTTTACCTGTAGAATATAATCATTTCCAATGCATGTGTCCATTATATTTCTGACTGATCTAATATGGTCACCATTCACGTATCCGTATCATCAGTAACCAAATTACCGCCTGTTCCTTCTATTGCAGATGGGACTGACAGAAAGTATAATTAGTCCAGTCTCCTCGCCGGAGAGAGGAAACATGGCTGCATTTACCGCGGAGAGGTCTCCAAAGGTCACGGTTTCACAGGAAGGAAATTGTCATTGCATTACTTGATCCATCGAGATGATCCTAACGGCAGCAAGTCAGGAAGCCGATAATCTAATTTATCATCTTAATGGACGCACTTCATGAATAAGTAATCACGTAGGTTATTTATCTTCCTGTAAAACAATTGAAAGGGGGAAGAAAATATTCCTCAAATTCCAGATTCACATAAAGCAGACCGCAGACATCCCAGACATGAATCCTGACAGCTGCCCAGCCGCCTTAGCACAGCAAAATTCATCCAAAATATTAGATTGGGTACATATGAATGGGAATTGTGCAATTCTTAATTTCTCCTTTGGTGGCGCTGTTGGGATATTGAACACGTGCTGCAAAGTTTTTCTCCGGATCAGAGCTGATCGCTGCGAGTCCCATTAGGGGGACACTTTGTGATCAGTTTATTGTCAGGGCACCCTTGTCTTTTATAGAAAAGAGATATAGCGACCATAGTGCACCGCAGCAAACGTTCCGACCCATACACCTTCCGAGGCACATGCATGATACCTGCCCATCTTGCACGTGGCTTATTACATCTGCTTGTCACGTATGCATCACTTCAGACGTGGGGTCGTAACATGATCGGCACCGATCACATCCAATGTGAAAGTGAGAGGTGCCTAATAACCCCTATAAGGGCTCATTCACATGTCCGACTTTCTCACGTTCAAGAAAAACGGACCGATGAGTTTGATTCGCGTGTGGTCCGAGTGGCATCAGATTATCTCACACGTGGAGAAAAAAAGAAGAGTTTTTCCCTTCTCCTTTCTGACAGTCAATTAAAATCGGATCCATAGACTTGCATTGCTGATTTTGATCCAACCCTCGGATGAAAATCGGACACAACCGTGCGATTTTCCACAGACCGGAAAATCACAGACATGTGAATCGCCCCCATAGACTATCAAAGGGTATAAGTGTTATCCGCAAAAATCACATACAGCGCTCATCAGATGTGGGAATGAGCCCTAAGGGTATGGTCACATGCAGCATTTTTGCTTTTTTGTTTTTATTGTTAGTTTCTCTCTTCTCAACCCCTTAGAAAAAAAAGAAAAAATTGCCAATAAAATTCGGCAGCAATAATAGGTGGGTTTTTGATACATTTTTATGTGCTTTTTTTTTTTTTGCTTCTCAGCCTCATTGATCCAAGTGGGGGAAAAATGCAGTAAAAACAGTGAAATTACCTGCTGTGTTTTTTTTTTTAAATAGTACCTCAAGTAAAAAAAAACGCAAAAGAAAGCGATGTGTGAATGAGATTTTAGAAATCCTTAATTTTACTGCTACTGGGACCTTAAAAATGAACGGTAAAGCAAGCTTGAGTGTCCAGAAGTGCGTCCTGTCTTAATCACACTTATGGTAATGAGGATTTCCCCATAAAATCATAACGTAATCTGTGCGTGAGAAAGCTGGGTAACAGCCAATATTGTCTACGTTCATACAGGTTTTCTGTTGCAAATCTGCATCAAAATCTGCAACATTTCATGTTACATGCAGATTTGCTACATATTTAATTCTAAATTGACAATCCACGTCATAAATTGATCTGTTGTGGAATTAAAATCTAATTTCCACAGCTGATTTTTTTTTTCTGCAGCAGACAGGTAACAATTGGTAAAATCTCATCCCCAGGGCTTGATGTTCAGAAGGCTAGAAAAGCTGGGTGACAACCTCCTGAGTCCATGTACACTGGCCATAGCAGCTGTCACCCAGCTTTCTTAATTAGGTACAGCTCCCATTCCAGTTCCCACAATGGTTGTCATTCAGCTTTCTTAGTTCAATGAGGAAGAGAAGAGGCACAGGATTTGTTAACTTGTGGACAATACAACACTGAGATCTCCATCCTTGTGTTTTTCGACGTTGTTCCTTTTCTCTGGTTTGTAAATTCAGCTTTCTTAGACTCTTTCCATCTATATGCAGTAATACAAGGGTATAACTGTACATGTAGGCAAGTTAACCCATCAGGAATGCGGGAGAGTTGGATGGCAGTAAAATTTTGCATATGTTTCAGTACACAAACAGCAGTTATAATAGTGATGCCCCTATTCCTCTGTACCTGTGGAGCCTGTGAGAACGTTTTTACATATGTAGATAGTAATATGGCTGTATAGGCGCTTGTCCCCCAATAAAAATGTTACCTTTGTAGTAGAAATCCGATGTACCAGTCCTGAGAAATGTAGTGTAGAAGAAATATGCTAATCAGGCTGGAAGTACACTGGGGGTGTGAAGAAGCAAACCATTAACACGCCCCCAGTGTACTTCCAGGCTGATTTACACGTCTTTTACACTAGATTTCTCAAGACAGGCACTTTGGATTTCTACTAAAAAGGCGTCATTTTTATTGGCAGACAAGCACCTATACAACCGTACCACTGCTTCCACATGTAAAAATATTTTGTCCAGTTCCTTTAATTCTTAATCACTAATAGCGCCTGTCGTGGGGGATCCTAACTCCCTAATAAATATAAATATATATATATATATATATATATATATATACACATACGCATATCTTTATCATTAGACTAGGACGATGTGGGAAAAAACCGGACAAAAGGGTATTTAACCCCTTAATGACCAGGCCAAATTTTTTAAACCTGACCAGTGTCACTTTATGTAGTAATAACTTTTTTTTGTGTGGTTTTTTTTTTGTGACACATTATACTTTGTGATCATGGTAAATTTAGGTTCATATATGTTTTGCGTTTATTTATAAAAAATATCAGAAATGTGACAAAATAAAAAAAAAAAAAAAAAAAAGTGCAATTTTCAAACTTTCATTGATTATCCCTTTTAACCCAGGAGGAAATTTACAAAATGTATTTTTTTTAGGGACCTGGTCAGTTTTGAAATGACTTTGGGGGTCCTATATATTGGAAACCCACAGAAGTGATGCCATTTAAAAAAATCGCGCCCCTCAACATATTCAAAATGGCTTAGAGGTAGTTTATTAACCCTTCAGGTGCTTTTCAGGAATTAATGCAAAGTGACATGACTGGAATGAAAAAATGTATTTTTATCACCTAAATGTTTCTATCTTCTGAACAGGCCGCTATAGCTGGAAATTATTTGGCCATGAAGTGCCATGGTAAACATCAGGACCGCACAATCAAGATCTCAGGGTGCCGATGGGGTTAAAAAGGAAGCCCCCACACTCTGTTAACCATCTAGATTCTGTAGTCACTATTTCCAGCAATATTTAAGGGGGTAAACAGCCATGGTCGTGCCAACACTGATGGTGGCTGATGCAGCAAGCTGTCAGCCTTAGTGGACAGGTGACAGCGGCTGGATTGTCACCTGTCGGGGGCTGCTAGTCTCTTATATCGCAGGTCAGTTATATGTCGTATTGGCGGTCAGGTTTCCTACATCACTTTACTCCATGTGATTTTACGGCCGCTTGTTAACATATCACTTAATATCCCCATAAAATGAAGGCTGCGCTTGTGGTCAGTGAAGTGACGTGACCTGATCCTCCATTGCATTATCATCCCCATTTGACAGGGAAACTCTGGCCTCGCTCCAGGCAACACGTGGAGGAGCCATAACAAGGCACCTGGGCCGGGTAAGAAGATATCAGACAAGGCATATGAGAGTACATAGTTTGGACTGGATGGGACTAGCCCACGTGCGGCTAACAAATTCGGGTTTTTGCTTTACAGATTCTGTGTGAATATTTGACATCACATTTTTTGCACAGACATGACCCAATCTAAGGGGAGGGATTTTGTGGTCGTTTTTAACACAATTTTGCTTAAGAATACAGATCTGCATACTAGATCTGCATGAAAACAATGCAGTGTGAACATACCCTAAAATCTATCAAAGCTCTTAGACAGAAAACCGGTTGCTCGTGGCAACCAATCAGAGCTCAGGTTTCAGTTTTCAAACTGCTCTAGTAGAAAGTAAGCTGAGCTCTGATTGGTTGCTATGGACGACAAGGATATTTTCTCTTAGATCGTTTTCATAAAGCCTGTAGGCCCCAATTCATCAAGGAGGTTTTTTTTTTTACCAGTTTTCTGGCAAAAAAAAATTGATACATCACAAAAACAAATGTTCATTCTCTTGTCTTAAAGGGTTTTTTTATGGCTCTGTCCCAGAGCCATTGGGACATTTCTGGGGTTTGGGAGTTGTCCCGCTGTCCCAGGATGTCGGTGGTATGTCTGAGCTCGGCGCAGCAGGTGTGATGATGTCACTACATTGCGTCTCCTGCGCTGTCGCACAGAGCAAAAGCTGCTCATTTTGGGAATGGGGCCAGGGAATATTTTTTTTGTAGCCAGGGCACTAATAGGAAGGGGTGTAGGGGCACCATATTTGGAGGGGGAGACTATAGGGACACCCAGGAGGCATCACACTGTGTGGAGGCCATTACAAGGGTATATTTCTGCGTGGGAACACTTAGAGGTTTTATGATAGTGACCATTTCCACAGGTATGGTTGTGGTAGAGGGTAACCTCAAAAACCTATGTCACAAAAGGACAGTCCCATTTCGGACTCTTGCAGAGATTGACATCCATGTGCTAAGTTTAGGGACCAGTCTTAAAGGTGGCGTCACTTGTTAAAAAAAAATAGGTTATGGCAGATAGCGACCGCATGCATCAGGCTTCACTTGATTGCACAACTTTGATGGACATAGGTCAGGGATAATACAATCTTTCCAGATAAGATGTCAGACGGAAATCAGATTCCCTCTGCGTGATGTGACCACTTAAAGATCCTAAAAGAAGTCGCCTTCTTAAAAGCCACACTAGTCTGGGTATGAATGAAGGAAATACTATTGAAATGGCCACAGTCAATAAATCCATTCCCTGAAAGCTTCCTCTCCTCCTGCCCCCCAGAGATCAGGTCTGTAATGTTTATCTTCCAGGATCGGGTTGTAGGAAATTCCCAGAAATTCTCTTGTATCTATGTCGGAATTTCTGCATTGAACAATTTATCACGCGAGACCCCTGGGATGGAGGCCATTTGTATGTCTTAAGGATGGACCATGTGATTTTCATGTTAGCTTGGGTACTAATAGTGAAGGAAAAAATAGCACAAAAATACTGACTGGAGCGTTGTGTTATACAAGCCATGATAAGTCAACAGGGCTACCAAAAATCCCAAGAAGATAACCGACCTATGTCACATTTTAGAGATCATTGTGGAGGGTCTCCAGTGAGATATTAAATATGGCTGCCTCATAGGTCCGTCATAGACAAAATCCCTTTAAAAAAACCCACAAATGTCTAGACTCCTCACTGGAAAGCTATTTGTGATGTGTCCTGTAACATGTCTCATGGGTCATTCATCTCATTGCATACTGTTGGGTCAGAGCTTCTGAATCTCAGCGAGGCCGATGAGTCAGGAGCGATGGCTCATAATGGAATATGGGACCCTCACTATAAAGGTCATTTCCTCCCACTGGGGTTGTAATAAAAAAGCAAATTAAGCAACAGAATTTGCAGCATTATCAACCATGAAACTTTCAGGATGCAAGAAAAAAGCAAAACCAAAGAGGAACACACTACTCCTTTAGTACATCCTATGTTTTCTCTATAGAGATCAGCAGGTCCATCTGGCAGCCACTAATCCATAGTCCCTATTTTAAGACAACGCTCCCTGTCCCAGAAACAGCGCCACCTTTTACATGGGCAGTGTCTGGTATTGCGGCATTCACATAAAGAGATTTCGTCAGCACGAAATGACTGTTCGAACAAAGCACTGCACCTTTTAGGGAACATAGACTTAATAAAAACATACCTTTATTGTCTGAATCTGTTGCATTTGTATGAAATCGTTCTTTATGCAAATGAGGTGTTCAGAGCACCCTGGGCGTGGCTGAGCAGTTCAGTGCACCCTCCCACCTACTTGGATTTTCATCCGTCCCCATCATTTTCCTTGACTGACAGCTCTGACTTTACAGGATGAAGAGAAAGATGCAAAACAAGTAGGTGAGAAGGTGCCTTCAACTGTTTGGTCACTCCCACTGTGTACCGAAACCTCATTAGCATATAAAGAACAATTTCTGACAAACGCACCAACAAATTTGGACACTGAGGGTGTGATTTTTTTTTTTTTTTAATCAGGGCTATATATTCTACAAGGTGCTGGGCTTGTCATTTAGTACTAAAAGACTCCCTAAATGTGGTCTGCAATACCTGACAGATCCTGTGCACAGGAGTGGCGCTGTTTTTCAACATGTCTTCGTAGTGTGGAGATTGTGCTGATTAGATGAGGATGCATGTTATAGGTTGCAAATATTAGAACTACATTTACAATGTAGAGACCAAACTGTGACTGCAGGAAGAGCAAAGCCTCTACAGCCAAGGAACACAGCCTGTACACACACCACGTATAAGACACAACGGATAATTCTGGATCTCGAGTCGGACACGTCACATTACCATAAACGTTATTTATTTTGATCGGTTTTCGGAACACTACATATTGTACACAAGTCACTGTGAATGCAGCAACGGAGCTCGAGGACCAAAGACCAACGTCAGCACTGACCCCAAGAGGGGGTTTCCTGAAAGGTACCTGGGCACATTACCAGGTAACGCATCAGTGGCATCACACCCATGTTATCTTCAGCCCAATGACCTATCACAAGATTTCTATTGTGAGTAAACGTCCCTTTAAATCGGCAGAAAAAAAAAAAGGTTAATGTCAACTTTGGAACTTTGGAAAAAGTGTTTAACGCGAGATTAATAGCAGATGATTATGGGAAGACTATAGGGCAACGAGAGTGTAAGGGAAAGACGTTTGCTTGGATCCAGCTTCAAAAGGTTCCATAGCCACAATAAATTATGCTGGGACTTCTAGTCCTCAATATATTAAGGCGCAGTCAGTGTGGATGGTGGACAGAGTGCAAACCAGGTAGCAGGCCCTACACCTCATCTTATTAAATGGGGAAAAACAAGAAACTTTGCAAATTACTTCTTGTTAAAAAGTCCTCTCTGTTCTCTAGAATGGAAGGATTTTTAATTCTATAGTTTACTGCTTGTTGCCAAGGTTACCGGCCACCTCTGAGGTATGGGGCGTGCACTTGCAGGTTGTTTGCAAAGTCTGCTCTGAAGCTTGCTAGATCCGGCCCCCCTATACTTTTCCCATGCTGCGTAGGCAAAGCTACCCCTTTTGGCAGCACTAGGAAGCGCTCAATTCGGGACTTTGGCTCAGCCAATGCTGCCAGCCCCAAACTATCCATCTTCAGAAGCATAGCACCCTGCAGGAGGCCAGGTGGTAAGGGATTGGGGCGCTCCTGATTGGAACACAACACTGCTATTCCTGCCAACATGCATGCACAGTTTGCCTGAGCATGTATGCATTCTCAGTAAGGACAATTATAGGCCACTGCTAGACCCCTCTAGTGACAGCTTAAACTCAAGAGAGAAAAAAAATGACCAGGCATGTTGAAATCTAACATGTCTGATCCTTCAGTTCTCCAAAATCAGCAATCAGGTTAGTTGGGACACGCGGCATACATTAGATGGTTGGCCAATTGCCAGGTTTGGCGGACCTTCATCTAATGCATATGGAAACCTTTACAATGAGAACCTTTAAATTTCAGGCTCAGACGTGCTCCTCAGGGTACGGTGTTATACCCCTGTGTTTGGCAGTCATGAAATTCAAAAAGTTATTAAAAATTGCCAAAAATGTTATCTCTAGATGGTGTAGCTATAGGAAGTGGAGCATTTGTAGTTCCACCCAGGCCATGGTGCCCAAGGGAACAAAATGGTCCCTCTATCATAGATGAGGACGTGTCCTAAAGGGGTTGTACTGGGCTAGAAAAAAATGTATTTTCTACCACAAACAGCGCCACGCTTGTCCATAGGTTGAATCTGGTATTACAGCACAGTTCCATTAAATTAAATTTGACTAAGCTACAATACAAGACACAACCCGCGACGCTGTTTCTGAACGGAAGCGGATATATTTTTCTAATTAGGGAGCAAAAACCATGGACATGAAATAAATCAACAGGACCTAGCAAATAAAATATTCCCATCCGCCACCTCCTTTTCTGCATCCATGATCCAACGGACTTGTAACGGGCACTATATTAGGAAATATGAGCATGCCGCATGCTGGGAGTTGTAGTTTGACAACAGCTGGAGGTTCACAGCTTGAAGACCTCTGCTTTAGGAGATCATCATCTGAAATGAGAGACCATGGGACGGGATCAATACTCATTATGTGTCAATAATGTCAATAAGTGGTTAAACAGGCTAAAGGGGGGCCATATAGATTGATAGAGCTGGTAGTGATATCTTTTGATTCCCCATACACATGTATGATTGGTTCAGCAGAGCGTGCACTTGTCTTCAAGAGAAGAGAGAGGAAAGCCGCTGCTAGGCACCCCTCTGAGTGGCTTAAATCCCTTTAAAATTCAACATACCCGATCCGTTTTTCTTTTTACCCATACACATAGTTAGTCGCCCTGTCCAGCAGGTTCCACCAACATTCATCTTTAAAACACAGTCATTATGGAGGTCAGTACTAGATAGCATAGTGATTAATGGGTTAAAAAAAAAATCCCTACATGATGGGATTGAGAGCCTTAGTTCTAATATATCTTTAAAACAGTTGGAGCATAATTTTTTCCTGACACCGAGCTCCAAATCCCCTGTATAAATTATACATTTCTGCCATTCAGATGTCACCACTAGAGGGAGCTCACTGTATACTGCTCATATAAAATGTCTGCAGTCAGCTCCCTCTAGTGGTGAAATCATATATTTTAACTCGACACTAGAAAATTGGAGCTTTGTATCAGAAAAAAAAAATAGAACTCCAATCAGTATAAATATAATCTGTAATTCATTAGATCTTTTGGAAGCTAAGGACACATTAGTAATTTCATTTCTAAAATGCTAAAGCTTTGCGGCTAAGGAAGCATCAATGCAAGGGGAGGAGGGGGTCACAAACTTTCATGAGTGAGTAAAACTGAAATTAAAAAAAAAAGAGTTCTTAATAAGTCCAGTTATCACTTGTGGTGCCGCTCGGGTATGTCGACACGGCGGACCCGCACTTTAGACTTGTAATGATATTCCTTCAGGTAAAGTTTCATGGAAGAAGGGATGGGGAGGGAGTCAATGCCATCGTAGTTTGTGGAGCCGCAGATGACGGTTCTGCATATGTGCTGGAGGGAAAAGGGGAATGTCCTGTGCAAAGGGCTGGAGAGAAGGGGCTCGAAGAACATACAAGAGCTGGGGTCTTTGTAATGCTCCAGCAGACCCGTGACGTTGGGCGCGTGGAACACGCACGGATCATGGGCGTCAAAGCTAAAGTTATGGTTCCACTGCTCAATCCGGGCGTGGAGGGAGCGGCTGTAACGTCTAAAACTGACGGAAAACAGGTAGTCTTCCTGTGCCGAGTCCCGTAGTAAAAATGTCCCCTCCGGCTTTCCTTCCAGTAAGGCCTCCGCTGCATACCTGTCCATAACCCCCCAGTAACAGGGGTTATTATTGATCTGGAACAGATCGGGCACCAGACAATGGACGTAATCTATCTGGGTGTGATACTTAGGAGGGGTCGCGGCCTGAAAGATCTCGTCGTCCGGATCCCATCTTGGTTTATTCCTCTTTCGAGAACTTGTACAAAGTGTGAGGACTTCATCGTCCGAGTCAATGTCACTGTCCTCCTTGCTGCCCTGCAAGGCTTTGGTGGTGACAGATTCTACCATATTAACCTCACAAGGCAGGATCTGTCCCTCCGATAACATGTCCTCGTCCCCCTCGGCCATGGCTAGGGGTTCCACCCGAGGAGCGTCTTTCACCACATACTGGGTGTGTGGTTGACTTACGGGGGCTGTGTGTCTTTTGATAAAGTGCCACCTGTAGGCCAGGTCTGATTTGGGGGGAAAGGGGCACTTGTCCAGCATCAGTTCACTTATATGAATTTTCCTTTTGGAAGACAATACGGATTGGTGCCGGCTGCTGCACGTATTTATGGGGAAGCATTGCCCGACAGCGTCTTGTAGCTTCTGCTTCAAAGACCGACCCAAGAGCTTATGTCCACAAGAGCGGTCTAGATCCAGTTCTATGGAGGAACAGCTGTGCGTCCTCTCCTGGCTCCGGCCAGACCCCTCCACTTTGTCCGTAGAGCAGCCAGCACCCTCATCAGCCAAGTGGCCGCTTTTATTCGACCAGGAAAGCTTCTTCCCGCTCCAAACGTATCCATCTTTCCGGTCCGCACTGCGACTACGGCTGCTCTTTGGTCTGACGTCAAGATCGCCGAGCTTCTCCTCGATGTTTTCAGCCATGGTTAAACCTCTGGATGGTGGAGATGTTCACGCCTTTTCCTGGGTTCCCAGCAGGATCTGCATATTGAATAGAATAAAATATTTAGACAAGAACTTTATTTTGCAATTTCTTTACTATTTTCAAGATCTCTGCTTACACTCAGAAGTAGCAAACTATATACACAGCAAGGCTGAGCTGAGAGGAGGATACGGTTGTATCCGGTGTAGACAACGCTCTGGGAGATGAACACATCAGCAGTGTCCGGACAAAGCTGCAATCTGATACAACGTGTCAGGCTGCCGTCACAATGTTTTTACTTGATACAATTGTATCCACTTCTTGGCTGAGAACAGGATTTGCTTTAGGTTTTCAGACTCAAAACATAAGCAGAAGAATTCTACTTTCTGTGTGAAATTAATTAGAAATGTTAAAAAAGGAGAAGAATTTAGAAACAAAATATTATAAAAAGTTGTAAAACTTTTAATGTATTACCTTAAAACCAGAAATCCCTTTAAAACAAAATGCGAGTGAATCAGACTCCGTCTCAAGACTGATAATTAAATCTACATTAATAGTCTGGGAAAACGAAGAGATGTATGCTCAGAATAAATGTAAATTTTATTAAATGGATATTTAAAAAGAAAAATCAATAATTAAAATAAGTAGAGAACCAAGATAAAATTATTCACAAATGGATCAACAATTCAACGCCCCTCTGGAAAGAAGCACTTGCGAAACGGCGTCGTGGGGGTACGTCCTTCTCCACGTGGATCAGCATCACTCATGTCTTTTTAGGACAGAGTTTTATATTTTTAGCTAATCACCATCAGATTCAATTTGTGGATATTTAACCTGATATTATGATCTATATACCTGGTGATGACTTGTTGCCATCAATTATGAGTATTTACTTCCATTCGTTGTTCTAGATATAGTGGGGTTACTAAGGGCTATATATAAAGTTCTCATCCTTTTTTCCTACAAGGTTTTCTACAGTAATATACTACCGTCCCTTTTGCCCTGATGCACTTTAGATGATCTATAAACTTGGCCATGGATAACTACCGTATGTATAGGATGGGATTGTGGTTAATGACATAGAAATTACTTGTGGTCCACTTACCTGGCCTCTACCGAATTGTTTGGTACCTCCTCTATTTCTGTACTTTATTTTACATAATGTACTCTTTTTATGAGTTTGAATTGTTGATCCACTTGTGAATAATTTTATCTTGGTTCTCTGCTTATTTTAATTATTGGTTTATTTATTTTTTAAACATCTATTTAATAAAATGTACTTTTATTCTGAGCATACATCTCTTCGTTTTCCCAGACTATTAGTATAGTCCAGGGAGTTGTGTTTTTGTATTGTTTCTGAAGTGGTATGCATTAGTACTTGTAATGGGACTTTTTGTGTTAATGATAATTAAATCTGTACTTTCCCTCGGAATCAATAAAATGTATCATATGGTATAAATGGGACCTGGTAGAAGGACAGACAAGGTTGGGGCACCAATATGAGGCTGGTCTTCAGTGGTCTGGCCAAGGTTAGGTCTCCATAAGGGACCCTGCATTTTTACAATGTATTGTGGCTTCTGTTTGATAATCTGATTTTTAGCTCTTTCCGAGTCACCATTCAGAGGCAGCTTTGTATCTTGGACCTCTAAACTAGTCCTAGCATACGTACAGAGTGCGCCCACTGTCTACAAATCCCACCAAACACGCTATGTATTGTCCAAAACCAATGACTACTTCAGATCAGAGTCAGATAACTGAGAAGCGAGGGCTTCACTAACGCATTATATTAGTGACATCAACCACAGAGGAAGCTGAAAAGGGAACCACTAACTAATTCCACAGCTCCCAAACCTCCAGCACCTTGTGGAGATGACTCACTGGTCATCTCACAGAGCAAAAAAAAATCCCAAAACACTGTGAATAGAGTTCTTCAGGGATCCCGCAATACTTCACATCACATCCAGCAATAACCTCATGTATAAAACCTTCTGAAAGCAAACAAAAGCTGCAATCTGATGACATTTACAAGTAATTGCCCCTACAAGGGTTATCAAATGTCGTGGATCGGTCACTATTGCACTTTTTCACTCACTTGGACCCAAGCAATGCTTTATAGTAGACAACAATATAACTTTTGTCCAAGTAAACATGGTGTGATCATGGTGTCTACCATACGTCTGTCACCCCCAAAACTTTTATTTAAACTATTTTATATAAAAATTCAGGGGATTTAGCCCCTATAAAAATCATCCCTGTAATATAGTCTTTGCGCGCTTAGTTTTTCAGAATATATGTTTTATTTCTTAGGCATATGAGGGAGCTTCGGTGCACCCTTGGAGTGGCCATGGACTCAGTGCACCCCTCCAAACCACCATTGTGCACACCTCTCCTTATGTGGACTGACAGCGCTCGCTTGCTGCCGTCTTCATTTACCATTTGTTACACTTCCATGTATCAGTGAGCGAGCAGCAGCTAAAGACAGCAGGGAGGGATGAGAGCGCACTGACACTGTGCACACGCACGCGCTGGCCTCCTGCGGTGTCAGTGCACAGATGTAGGGCCAAGGATTCAGTCCAGAGAGCACTCGCTCTGGGCAAGTGAGTGCTGTCAATCAACATGAACGGGTAGTGTACTGCATGCAGACCGAGCGGGGTGTAATGATGCACTTGGCCACACCAAGGGTACACCAAAGTGCCTAAGAAATAAAAAGCTTTTTTTTTTAAAACTAAGCAAGTAAAAACTATATTACAGGGATGATTTTTTATAGTGGCTAAGTCCCTAATATGACTGAGTTTTGGTAGTGACAGGCACCCTTTAAATATGCACAAGAGTGCAAGTATAATGTCCTTCATCGAGTCAGACACTGCAAGGCACCTAAAGCAATGGTGCACGGCCATGATGCATAAAAGCATTGCAAAGCAAGATCCATTTGGGGATAAAACTAATAGCATTGCAAAACCTAAATTCCGCAAAGAAAAGAAAAATGTAGAGAAATCTGCAGCAGTAAATGTCATTGCAGAAGAGGAGCTGATTCGCTTCACTATTTACCCTTGGCAGGGGCGGAACTACCGCCCGTGCAGCCGGTTCATTGAACGGGGGCCCCGAGGGAGAGGGGGCCCCTCCAGCCTCCAGCAGGGCCGCCATCAGGGCATGACTGCCCTGACTCCAGTATGGGGCCCGGCCGGTAGGGGCCCCCTCGGAGCCCCCCCTCTTGTGCGTCTCTCTCCTCTCCTCTCCTCCCCTCTAAGCGCCGGGTCCGGGACATCTCAGCAGGAGCCTTTATGATTCCCCTGACTTCCGGTCATGTGACCGCGCCGTCACATGACCGGAAGTCAGGAGAACCTGCTGTCAGCGATTTGGACGAGCGCCAGGATTCTGCAGGGATCGCATGGGGGTAAGTATAACAAGTTTTATTTTTTTTTTAAATACAATTAACTAGGAGTGGGGGGGAATGGGAGATGCACATGGGGGGGGAAATGGGAGATGCACATGGGGGGGGGAAATGGGAGATGCACATGGGGGGGGAAATGGGAGATGCACATGGGGGGGGGGAATGGGAGATGCACATGGGGGGGGAATGGGAGATGCACATGGGGGGGGGGAATGGGAGATGCACATGGGGGGGTGGATGGGGGATGCACATGGGGGGGGAAATGGGAGATGCACATGGGGGGGTGGATGGGGGATGCACATGGGGGGGATGGGAGATGCGGGGGGGAGAGGGATGAGAGAGGTGCACATGGGGAGGGGAATGGGAGATGCACATGGGGGGGAGGGGGATGAGAGAGGTGCACATGGGGGGGAATGGGAGATGCACATGGGGGGAGGGGGATGAGAGAGGTGCACATGTGGGGGAGGGGGATGAGAGAGGTGCACATGTGGGGGAGGGGGATGAGAGAGGTGCACATGGGGGGGATGAGAGTGGTGCACATGGGGGGGTGGTGAGAGCTGCACATGTGGGGGGATGAGAGATGCACATGGGGTGGGATGAGAGAGGGGCACATGTGGGGGAGGGGGATGAGAGATGTGCACATGGGGGGGTGAGAGCTGCACATGGGGGAATTGGGAGAAAATGAGCTGCACATGGGGGAATTGGGAGTAGGGGGATAATGAGCTGCACATAATGAATGTGGGGTGGGGGAGAGTAAATGATAAATGATGATTGGGTGGGGAGAGCTCGGACATGATATAATGAATTGGGGCAGGGGGTGCATGTAAATAATGAATGCGGGGAGCAGGAAGTATAGAGTAGGGGGCGTTGCGGATGCAGGAGTGTAACTGGTAACAAATTGGTGGAAAGAGTAGAGGTTCTAATTAAATTATATATTAAGTGCCTATTTACAGTTAATGGGGGCACCGTGGTGGATTACAATTTATATTTGGAATGGTGGGTAGCATAATAACTATATATTAATGGTGGGTGCACGTCTGTATTCAGCTGCGTAATGTAGAAGTTGGGGAATGTGCTCTAGATAACTGTGTTATTTTATGCAGAGACGAGTCCTGGCTGGAAGACGTGATGGCGGTCTGTGCTGGATGAAGGAGAAAAGCGTAGCTGAAGGACTTCACCTAGAGACGTCACCAGTGAGTCAGTGTATTACATGTACACTTACACTATATACTATGTACCGGGCTCCTGTGTATAATGTCACTGGTGATCACTGTATTACCTGTACACTGACACTATATACAGAGCTCCTGTGTATAATGTCACTGGTGATCACTGTATTACCTGTACACTGACACTATATACAGAGCCTCTGTGTATAATGTCACTGGTGATCACTGTATTACCTGTACACTGACACTATATACAGAGCTCCTGTGTATAATGTCACTGGTGATCACTGTATTACCTGTACACTGACACTATATACAGAGCTCCTGTGTATAATGTCACTGGTGATCACTAGATTACCTGGACACTTAAATTATACATACCATGTATAGAGCTCCCGTGTATAATGACACTTATGGTAATATTAGTAATGTGGTGGTAATATTAGTAATGTGGTGGTAATATGTGGTCTGGTCATGGTGTGGCAGTTTTTCTTCCTTCTGTGTGGTATTATTCGGTCACTATGTTGTGGTAATATGTGGTCTGGTCATGGTGTGGCGGTATTCCCTGTATGTGGTATTATTGGTCATTTAAAAAAAAAAATGTATATGACACATTCCCTTAAAGAAAACGAAATAAAAATATATCTAAAAAGAGTATTGGATATTTTAAGAAAATTTTAATAGGTTAGAGTAGGGCCCAGCCAGAAGAGTCTACCTTATCGTGGTGGCGGCTTTAAAAATCTTTTGGCCAAAACAAAAGCTGCTGGCTATGTATGTGGCGCCGTCACATGACTGAACGTCAGGAGAGCCTGGTGGTAGCGACGTGGACGTGCGCCAGGATTCTGCAGGGATCGCATGGGGGTAAGTATAACAAGTTTTATTTTTTTTAAATACAATTAATTAACTAGGAGTGGGGGGAATCAGAGATGCACGGGGGGGATGAGAGATGCACATGGGGGGGGGATGAAAGATGCACATGGGGGGGATGAGAGATGCACATGGGGGGGGTGAGAGATGCACATGGGGGGGATGAGAGATGCACATGGGGGGGATGAGAGATGCACATGGGGGGGGATGAGAGATGCACATGGGGGGGGGTTATGTTTACATAACTTTGTTGCCTTATGAAGGGCAGGGGGGGGGCCCCAAAAATTTCTTGCACAGGGGCCCACTACAGTCTGTGTCCGCCCCTGACCCTTGGTATTGGAAAGGGTCAAATCCGCAAAATCACAGTGCCCCTCAAGGAAAAAGAAGGAGCAGGAGAGTGGAGACCCCTATTTTAGTGCTCAACAGCAATCCTATGTATCACCTACACATTGAAATGACAAGAAATAGCTCCCTTTTGACAAGAACGCTCTCAGATGTTCTCCATTAGCAGCGATCTCTGCCTTACAAGTCCAGACAAGCACAAAGCAAGACACAAGAGAGGGGGGAAAAGACCTTGGACAGAAGGGGGCAATGTACACAAGCAATACATAATGCCATGTTCCTATAAAGCACATAGTAACGTTAACCGTTTCCGCACAGCGAGGGAAGCCGGAGACGTTTCTCTGAATGCAGAGAGCAGCGTGTGAATGAACCCTGAGCCCATTGATAAAATGTTCTTCTGCAGAGCGGCCATTACCCCGCTCCAGTCACCTACACAATTCACACAAGATTCAGCTTTTTTGCTGACTTCATGCAAGAGAGAATTTGCAGGGAATGTCAATGAAGCTGCCTGATGAATGAGAGGGGGCAAATGTATGGATTTCTGCATGATGCCCATTTATAGGTACCTGGTTGCATGGCCGTGGGGGGTGGAGGGGATCTTCTGCTCTGCCCACCCCTTGCAGGTAAAAAAAAAAAGTCCTTATTTGCTGCAAAGAAATTACCCTTCCATGGTGCCCATTGGAGTCAACAAGCTACTATTGCACATGTATGAGCCAGGTCGACCAATGCAAGAGACTGTATTAACAATATGGACACATAGGATGTACAATCCCTTTAACCTAACGGATTACATTTGCCGACACTCTCATGGTGGCCATGCACATTACAAACAATCTAACGTATATATGGGTGTCCTTACTCTCTACCCACAACAGATATAAAAAAAAGATCAGGCATACTGAGTTTCAATATGCCCGATCCTTTGGCTTTCAAGTAAGATAAGTCGCTGTTAGGTGTTTTGCTGCAGCTAATTCATCTCTTCCTACGGAAAACACATCCAATCACGGCCAAGCTTTGCATATGGGTGAGGTTAGCTGTGTACCAATGCTTGGACCAAGGGTTTGTCTGGTGCAACTGTCCTATTCTAATATATACCCTGCATATAGACGACTTTTTCTTAATACCGTGAGAACAAGAATAAATTATACCGACACATACTGCCTAATGTAGACAAACTTTTGGCATATGACAAGCCCATTATGCACAATATGTCCCACAAACAAGCATGAAGCCAAATGTCTAGTGTAGACGGCCAACAGTCACCATCAGGAGGAAGCTGCATCCTATAGAGATAAGCGGCACAATACTGTCTGGCAGCCGACCATCTCCACCCCCCTATTAAAATATCATGGGATTCCGGCAAAGGGATGATGGCAGTAGAACTAAGGCCTAATAGAAAGCAGCTGTAAAACTGGAAAAGCTGATTCACGAGTCCCAGCCATGAACATGATTTAATGCAGGAAATCATGAGCCACACAAGGCAGCGAGGAGACATGAAACAGACTTCAGTTGTGTTGCAATGAGACAATTGTAGGATGCTCAGAGTGAATATGGAGAAAGCTGCACATACTCAATGGCTGCTGGTGCCAAGCCCAGAATAAGCCCACGATATGGCCGAAAGAAAGCGGTGCAGAGCGTTTATCAGCACTCATCCTACAATTATATCTTGCAGCTTCACAATGTTTGGACGGGTTTCTCAAAAAAAGTAGCCATGCTTTACTAATCATTTGTAGCCCCAAATTCCAAGGAACAACATCACCTATTCACAGAATGTGTGACCAGCGATGGGACCCCCCAATGAGGACAGGGGTCGTGCACAAGCCACCTCTGCACCATTCTCTTCTATGAATGTTTGGAAGCGGTAGTGCGCATGCACAGTAAACGTAGCGATGGTCACATGCACTATGGTGCCATTCATACAGGGGACAAGAGGCCACAATTCATGAGATTGGTGCAAGTCCAAATTATCATGATTCCTCCTATCAAAGTGTCTGTTCGCAGTGCAGCCAACAGGGGCGTGCTAAGCTGTCATTATGGTGATTGACAGCTCAGCCATCTAATCAGATCTTGGGGCATGCTAAGCTGTCAGTGTCTTGAGTGACAGTTTAGCAGTCCAATCAGGACCAGGGTGTGCCAGGGCTTCATCCATGTGTCTCCTGTCCAGAGTAATTACCTGGCTATTTAGCCAACTCTCTGCCTTAGATTGCTGCCAATTGTAGTTTTTTTCAAGAGGTGTGTGTTTCTTCTTTGCTCCTAGACTTGTATTCTGATCTTTGTTGTTCGACCTCGAATTTGCCTTTGACCATCTGTTTGCCTAGCCCCTCTGTCGTTATCCACTACCTTCTTAGAAATTTGACCCCGGACTGTGCCCTGACTACGCCTTTGTCCCTCCCCTCTGTCTATGACCTCGGACCTCTTGACTACCCAGCCTCATGTGCGTGAGCTATGTTGTACTTCCCTGCACATCAGGTATCTGGCAACGCCACGGTAGTCCCCCTTTATCTTGGAGGGGATTCCATAGGCCCCATCGATTAGAACGTTATGGTATACAGTCATGGCCGAAAATGTTGGCACCGTTGAAATTTTTCCAGAAAATGAAGTATTTCTCCCAGAAAATTATTGAAATTACATGTTTTATTATATACATATTTAATTCTTTTGTGTGTATTGGTACAACACAAAAAAAAGGGGGGGGGGGTAGCAAATTGGACAAAATTTCTCACAAAAGCCCAAAAATGGGCTGGACAAAATTGGTGGCATCTTTCCAAAATTGTGGGTAAATAACTTTGTTTCAAGCATGTGATGCTTGTTCAAACTCATCTGTGGCAAGTAAAAGGAGTGGGCAACATGAAAATCGCACATGAAACCAGATAAAAAAGGGAAGAAGTTGACTCAATCTTTGCATTGTGTGTCTGTGTGTTCCATATAAAGCGAGGAGAAGAGAACTGTCTGAGGACTTGAGAACCAAAATTGTTGAACAATATTAACAATCTAAAGGTTACAAGTCCATCTGAAGAGATCTTGATGTTCCTTTGTCCACGGTGTACAACATAATCAAGAAGTTTACAACCCATGGCACTGTAGCTAATCTCTCTGGACGTGGATGGCAGAAAAAAATTGATGAAAGGTTGGAACGCAGGATAGTCCGGATGATAGATTAGCAGCCCCAATCAAGGTCCAAAGAAATTCAAGCTGTCCTGAAGACTCAGGTGCATTAGTGTCAGCACGAACTATCCGTCGACATTTGAATGCAATGAAACGCTATGACGGGAGACCCAGGAGGACCCCACTGCTGACACAGACATAAAAAAGCTAGATTGCAGGTTGCCAAAATCCTTCTGGGAAAGCGTCTCGTGGAGAGATGAGAACAAAATAAAGCTTTTTGGTAAAGCACATCATTCCATTGTTTAGTGAAAATGGAATGAAGCATACAGAGAAAATATCACAGTACCTACAGTCAAATATGATGGTTCAAACATGTTTTGGGGTTGTTTTCCTGCCTCTGGCACTGGGTGCCTTAACTGTGTGCAAGGCATCATGAAATCTGAAGATTACCAAAGGATTTCGGATCATGATGTAGTGCCCAGTGGCAGAAAGCTGGGTTTGCATCCTATGTCATGGGTCTTCTAGCAGGACAATGACGTCAAATATACTTCAAGAAGCCCCCAGAAATGGATGGAAACATAGCGCTGGAGAGTCCTGAAGTGGCAGCAATGAGTCCGGATCTAAATCTCATTGAACACCTGTGGAGAGATCTTACAATTGCTGTTGGGAGCACATATGAGAGACCCGGAGCAGATTGTAAGAAGAGTGGTCTGACAATCTAGTTGAGGTGTAAGAAGCTTGTTGGTGGTTATAGGAAGCGATTGATTTCAGTTATTTATTCCAAAGGGGGTAACCAAATATTAAGTTGAGAGTGCAACAATTTTATCCGCCCCATTTTGGGGATTTAGTGTGAAATTGTTAAATTTGCCTTTTTTTTCTCTTTTTTTTTTGTTTATTTCAATACACACAAAGGAAATTAACATGTGTATAACAAAACATGCAATTGCAAAAATTTTCGGGGAGAAATACTTCATTTTCTGGAACAATTTCAAGAGTGCCAACACTTTTGGCCATGACTGTCTGTATATTTTGTGATGACACGGTACGACCCCTTTAACTTTTGATAATATGAGAACATTAGTCTGGCTGAGACTCCAGGCACACAACCGAATAATGGGTCCATCTTGTAAATGGACCGTAATGTTCTGGAAAACCCCCCACAGTGCAGCCTCCGCGCCCGTACAATGCCTACAATACTGAATTATTCATCAGTGACTTCCGCTGCCACTGCTGGTAAGTGACAGAAAATCTCGCATCTGTAGTTCCTCTAGTGAACAATTAGTGGTCGCCGCTTCCGTCCGGAGCTTTAAAACTCTGCCTTTATTTCCACTCCGCGCAGGAACTGTCACATTCACTGCAAATTCTAACCTAAATAATTGTTGTCTGCTGACCCATTAACCAACAAAAAAAATAAATGTATATCCACAAATCACCCCAAGACCTGCTCAATTACAGAATCACTGGGTGATCGTGAGAACGAAAAAAAAAATTCTAAAAAAAAAAATAAATGAAAAATAAAAGTAGCACAATGACTCGTGGTGAAAAGTTGTCACTATCTGCACGGTTTAAAGGTCCAGGACTATAATTCCTTAGGTCAATGTATCTATGCAATCGGTTTGGAAAGTCCCTCAGTGAGGTAATCTGTCATTTATCTACATGTTAAGGATTAGTTTGGTAAAAAAGAAAAAAAAAATACAATACAAGATGGTTTGAAAAATATAACAAAAATAAATAAACAATATATATTTTTATTTATTTCGATTTTTAGAAATACAGAAAATTATTTAATATATTTATACATTTTTATATTAATTTAGTATCACATCTATAAATGCATAAATATTATTTATGCATTTATAGATATGATATTAAATTACTATAAAAATGCATAAATATATTAAATTAATTCAATTAAAATACATAGTGTTACCAATATTATTACTGCTTTTATCGTATTTAGAATTCGTTTATTTCTTACAGAAAATACTAAATAAAAAACATAAAACAATAAAATCTTGCACCCAGTGTTAAAAAAAAAAAAAATACATAATATTACAAACGGTATTTGTAAAGGTTGTAACGGTTATATTGATCTAATAAAAAATAATTATATTCTGAACATTTAGACTATTTGTGAATATGATGGAAAGCGTGAGAGTTAAAGAGACGCATAGAAATGAATGGTAAATAATTCAGATATTAATAGGTTGTTAGAAGATTAAGAGCCGATGGACACAGGACGCAGATTACACGGATGTGCCGGGGACTTCGGATCAGTCCGGATCTATAATAGCCCTTGTGCCCCTATGTCCAGCCGCGGGGGGCTTAGTATGGGGGGATCATATTGTACAGCACATAATACAGCACAAGGGCAGGAAGAGCCCAGAACTAAGAACACACCTATCCCTGTGCCCCCAGAAGCCGCTGGGTACAGTGTAGCCCCCACATCTGCCCTGTGCCCCTCTCACCTTCTATCTGGGTCCCAGCACTGGATCCAATCCGCTGCTCTGTGGCCAGAAGAACAAAGGAAAGAAGATGTAAGGAGAGCAAGCAGGGAGCAGCCACAGAGCCCAGCCAGCAGCCATTTCCTGTACACACAACTACATTACCCAGACTCAGCCCACAGCTCCCAGCATGCACTGCGCACTGAGACCTTTTATTTTTAACCCCTTAGTTGCTCAAAAAATTTTTATTATTATTTACTGATTTTACTGTTTTTGTTTTCTTCATTGAATTTTTTTTTTTTTTTTGCAATTACACATGTTTTGTTATACACATGTTTAGTTCCTTTGTGTGTATTGGAACAACACATAAAAAAAAAATGAGAAAAAAGTCAAATTGGACATAATTTCACACAAAAATCCAAAAATGGTTTGGACAAAATTGTGGTTAAACAACTTTGTTTCAAGCATGTGATGCTCGTTCAAACTGACCTGTGGCAAGTAACAGGCGTGGGCAACATGAAAATCACACTTGAAACCAGATTAAAAGGAGATAAGTTGACTCAATCTTTGCCTTGTGTGTCTGTGTGTGCCACACTAAGCATGAACAACAGAAAGAGGAGAAGAGAACTGGCTGAGGACTTAAGAACCAAAATTGTTGAACAATCTCAACAATCTGAAGGTTACAAGTCCATCTCCAGAGATCTTGATGTTCCTTTGTCGACAGTGCGCAACATAATCAAGACGTTTACAATCCATGGCACAGTAGCTAATCTCCCTGCACGTGGAAAGCAGAGGAAAATTGATGAAAGGTTGCAACGCATGATAGTCCGGATGGTGGATAAGCCGCCCCAATGAAGTTCCAAAGAAATTCAAGCTGTCGTGCAGGTTCAGAGTGCATCAGTGTCAGCACGAACTATCTGTCCACATGTGAATGAAATGGGACGCTATGGCAGGAGTCCCAGGAGGACCCCACTGCTGACACAGAGACATAAAAAAGATAGACTGTAGTTTGCCAAAATGTATGTGAGAAAGCCAAAATCCTTCTGGAAAAGAGTCTTGTGGACAGATGAGACTAAGATAGACCTTTTTGGTAAACCACATCATTTTGCTGTTTACTGAAAACGGAATGAGAAAAGAACACAGAGCCTACAGTCAAATGTGGAGGTTCAAAGATGTTGTGGGGTTGTTTTCCTGCCTCTGGCACTGCATGCCTTGACTGTATGCAAGGTATCATGAAATCTAAAGATTACCAAAGTATTTCGGATCATGATGTAGTGCCCAGTGTCAGAAAGCTGGGTTTGCGTCCTATGCCATGGGTCTTCCAGCAGAACAATGACTCCAAACATACTTCAAGAAGCCCCCAGAATTGGATGGAAACATAGCGCTGGAGAGTTCTGAAGTGTCAGCAATGAGTCCGGATCTAAATCCCATTGATCACCTGTGGAGAGATCTTACAATTACTGTTGGGAGAAGACGCCTTCACATATGAGAGACCTGGAGCAGTTTGTAGAAGAGCCCAAGATTCCAGCTGAGCAGTGTAAGAAGCTTGTTGGTGGTTATAGGAAGCGATTGATTGGAGTTATTTATTCCAAAGGGGGTAACAAAATATTAAGTTGAGGGTGCCAACAATTTTATCCGGCCCATTTTTGGGGTTTTAGGTGAAATTATGTCCAATTTGCCTTTTTTTCTCTGTTTTTTCTTTTTTTTGTGTTGTTCCAATACACTCAAGGGAAATAAACATGTGTATAACAAAACATGTGTAATTGCAATAATTTTCTGGGAGAAATACTTCATTTTCTGGAACAATTTCAAGGGTGTCAACACTTCCGACCATGACTGTATATTGATATTTGATAGAGAAAGATGGAGTAGATGAATATACATGAGATGTATGTAAAGATAGATATAAGATGTATAGATATACTGATATTTGAAAAAGAAATCAGATAGATACAGACAAAGAGATAGAGAAGATTGTTAGAAGATAAGATGAGACAGTGGGCTGGATAGATAGATACAGATAGATACAAGATAGAAGATAGATACAGATAGAGATAGAGAGAGAGAGAGCGAGAGAGATAGATAATAGATAGATGGATAGATAATAGATACAGGTATATAATAGATAGATAGATACATAGATAGATGATAGATACATAGATGATAGATACATAGATGATAGATACATAGACAACAGATAGATAATAGATAGATACAGATAGATGATAGATAATAGATACAGGTAGATAATAGATAGATGGGTAGGTATGAGACAGGTTGATATACAGAGAGATAGATATTAGAGAGATGTGATATGAGAGATGACATCGCAGATAGAGGAATGAGACATGTTATATAGGCAGACAGCAGGTATGAGACAGCTGGATACAGTGGCTGCTGGATGGATTTCCCTGGTAATGTGGTGCCAGGAGAACATTAGTTGACAGATTTGCCGTTCAGGAGTTTGGGAGAGCTGAGTGCCGGCCGCTTGTGTCCATCTTGATATTATTATAACCAGATAATGACGACGGTATTGTTCCGTTGCTCTTTTTTTTTTCTATTCCCATTGGACAATACGAACATTGAAAGAATTGGTGAATCATTCTTTATGGAAAACTCCCAGAGAATTTCACAATATGGGAATTGCAGCTCCAGCTCCGCTGCTTTCTGTAACTATAATCGGAGGAAGAAATTTGGAAAACGATACTGAAAAGAATCAGAAGGTGCAGAGGTAGCATGCACAACCGGGCCCCGTGGGGTGTAGAGCCCCTCTACCACATAAGAAGACCCCAGCGCCTCACATGGCACACACCACAGGGCCCTTACAGCTTTTGCACTGGGGCGCAGGAGCTCCCGGTTTCCATCTGGCCTGTACTTGGACTTTCCTCTCTCTGGACACAAGATTAGTTTCCTTTTTTTCACCTTAACCATAAGTTACAGTTTCAGGGATACCTGCAATCATCTTTGGAGATGTCTCCCTCCCCTCCTACTTATGTAGATGCTATACCATGATGTCATCATATAGTTGGAGTGTGACATCATGAATCCTGGGACACGGAGGCTCAGGACTGTTCCTCTGATGTTCTTTGCTTGCAATTCAACCCACAAAATGTTCCCAAAACCTAGATCCATAAACATCCATCTTAAAAGTTTCTTCCCTTAAAGGGGTTTTCAGCGTTCATGAATATTTTTTTTTTTATTTCTCCATTTCCCCTAGAATTAAAATGAAGCAAGTTTGCAAATAGTCTGAATTCAATGATCTTCTGCAGCAGTGTGCAGAGCTGTGCATCACCATGGTTACAGACTACAAACAAACCCTGTGTAGTCAGATCAAGAATTTTAAGTCTGGATGTTTTACTGTGTAAGGCTATGTTCACACATCACGTTTTTTTTCAGCGTTTTTTTGCTTCAGATTTTTATGCAAATTTTCAGCTGCGTTTTGCAGTACCAGCAAAGTCTATGAGAAACCAAAATTCTCTGTTCACACATCATGTTTTTTTTTGTTGCTGCGTCTTTTGTGGCTTGCATGTTGTTGTTTTTTTTAAATCGAGCACGTCATTTGTTTCAGCGTTTTTTCACCCATAGGAAGTAATGGGTGGTGAAAAAAATGCTGAAAAAACGCACCAAAATTTGCATCAGCGTTTTTGATGGCAAAATAGAATGGGGTTCTTTTTTTTCACAGAACTTTATGTACATGAATAAATAGAAACAGAAGGACAGCGAAAAAAAAGGCTGAAAAAATTGCATATAAAAAGCATCAAAACTGAACAAAATGCCCCTGAAGATAACATTTTGCTGCAGATTTGTGATGCAACAAAAAAAAATGATGTGTGAACATAGCCTTACGAGGCAGATTGGCTATTCAGGAGTCCGAGGAAGAAGGTTGTTTCCACCCGTGACAGTAGCCAGTCTGGCCATCACCCACATATTTCATGCTAGCCCCCCTGTGTTGTGGTATAAGACCCCCGGGGCAGTGTGCACTGCGAGGGCTCATCCAATATTCCAGACAGACTTGTATACAACAATAAACAAGACGCTGTCAGTTTTTTGCAGAAATTTTTGCTAGAAATGAGACAGAAGCGTCATTGTACCCGACATCTGACACAGGGAAAAGCCCATTTTGCAAGACAGAATGACTTTTGTCCTATCACCGACTGACCGCCTGCAAGATTCCTAAGCTGCAATAACTGTAGCCATGGGGAATGGACCCCTGTGTGTACCACACTGTACAAGCTTAGATACAGTGGCTCATCAGACAGTATCACACACGATAGGCCTTGATACACTACTTATTAGACAGTATCACACATGATGGGCTTAGATACAATGGTCTAGCACGCTGTGTTACTCATTATAGACTGTATCACACATGAAAAGTTTAGATACACTGGATCAGCAGATAGGATCAGACATGATACCATTAGATATAATGGCTCATCAGACAGTATCACACTTAGATACACTACTTATCAGACAGTATTACAAATTGTAGGCTTAGATACCATGGCATAGCAGACTGTGTTACACATTATAAGTTTAAGTACAAAGGCTTAGTAAATAGTATCACACAATAAGATTAGATACACTGGTTTAGAAAACAGTATCACACATGATAGGATTAGATACATTTGCCCAGCAGACAGTATAACACATGATAGGGTTAGATACACTGGCCCAGCAGACAGTATCACACATGATGGGGTTAGATACACTGGCCCAGCAGACAGTATCACACATGATAGGGTTAGATACACTGGCCCAGCAGACAGTATCACACAGGCTAGGGTTAGATACACTGACCCAGTAGACAGTATCACACATGATGAGGTTGGATACATCGACTCAACAGACAGTATGACAATATTGAATTAGACACGTTAACTCAGCAGACAGTATCCCACAATAGGCTTAGATACAATGGCTCAGCAAACAGTATTAACACATAATAGGTTTAGATACAGCGGCTCAGCAGCTCACTGTCCTGGAGCATCATTGTAGAACGTTATCCAGTAACAGTACATGATGGGAGTTGTAGTGCTGCCAGCTTCTCTGTGATTGTTTTGCACATGATAAATAGATCGTCAGCAAACTGTTGAAATCATTATGTAATGGTAATTCTGTGTATTCCCCAAATAATCTCCTGGAAATTTTTTAGACTTTTGCAGAGTTAGGGATTTTTTTTTTTCATGTCATTTATTTTTCCGGGTATATTTCAAGACCAGGATGATAAATATGTATTAGAAATACTCTGGTTAAGAGCAACGTATTGTGTAATGGAGGCTGGGTTTCCAAAAGTATATATACACTATATGCGTTAGTACATAAACTGTGTATGTGTGTGTGTGTGTATATATATATATATATATATATATATATATATATATATATATATGTGTGTGTGTATATGTATGTACATAATAAATAATATATATATCCTGACTGTAGATTTGTACATAATAAATATACATATATATATATGTGTGTGTATGTATGTGTGTACATAAATATATATGTATCCTGACAGTAGACGTGTGTGTGCGCATATATATAAATGTGTGTATATAATATGTTTGTGCGTGTGTATATATATATATATATATATATATATATATATATATGTGTGTTAGTACATAATGTGTGTGCGTGTGTGTGTATATATATATATATATATATGTGTGTGTACATAAATAAATGTATATATGTATCCTGACTGTAGGTATATATATATATATATATATATATATATATATATATATAATGTGGATACATATACTCCTTGGCTGTCGGTCCGTCAGTGACTTTAGATCCCGGTGAGTCACTTCTAGATGTCACGAGGTTCTGATTCTGCTCTTTAATTGTCAGAGGAAAGTAGAATCACATGAGACGTTATGGCTCCTCGTGCCGCCTCATGTGGTTGACATATGGGACAGTTCAATCCAAGTACCAGAACCATTTGCTTTTTTTTTTTTCACGCCCTTTCAGGCTCAAACTTTTTTTGGGGGGGTCAGACTTATAAAACAAAAAATAAAATTGATTATAAGAAAAACGTTGTCGCCCACAGCAACCAATCACTGAGCGGCTTTAATGATTGATGAGTTCTGCAAGACCTTGGTTGCTATGGGCGACCGTGTGATAAATTACCACAAGGGGCCGGCGGTGCAGTGCCATATAACTATGTGGGTATGGCCACCATTTTTGGGGACTGTTTATATAACTTTGCAGGGGTTGTTTCCAAAAAAGTGACAAATTCGGTAATGTGTAAACAAAGGTTACCAAAAGAGTGTCGTTTTGTGTTTACAGCTACAGTGCAGACCTATGTATCGCCATGGTAACAGACAACACATCCAGTGTAGTCAGATCCTGAAGTCAGCTCCTACACTGACAGTACTTGGCTGCTCTGTGTCACAGAGTGCAATCTCCTAAAAATAGTGTCCAGCGTGTAAACGGTTAATAACAGCAGGTCGGTTCAGCAGTGACGTCACTCTCGAGTAACTCATTTCAAAAGAGGCGTGGTATCTGGAAGCGAGGTTTGGAACGCTCTTCGTGGAACGCAACTTCCTGTTTCCGGTCACTCAGATTCCCGCTATCTTCTTGCAAATTACGCGCGAAAGTTGAAAACGCGGAGACAGGAGGCGCCGACACCCGGTACGTGCGATCTTCTGCGGTTTCTGTGTGACTTGCACCTGTGCTGTGTGTCGTGTACTCATTGTCTGACCGATCCGCACCTCCCTGCTCGCTTCTCCTTTTTTTGGGGGCTTGTCTCGGTGTTGGTGCCGGGGGTTTATCACTTCCCGGGTTTAGTGATGAGATTATATAGGAAAGTGTAATTTTATAGGAATTGTGCACCATTTTTTGTAAGAATATATCCATGCAGTGTGTTACACGTGTGCAAAAAATCCTACTATGGCGATATTCTGCCGAAAATGCCATGAAGAGTCTGGTGGAGAGCGCTCACCGCACCTTTATCAATAAGTTTCCAAAATGTTCTTCTCGGCAACCGACAGATATTTATAAATGGGAAAAGTGAGGCGATCAATCAGAGGGCTGCTCACACTTTACATTACACCTGTGAATAATAAACCGTGGCATCTGATTGGCTGCTAGGAACAACACTGTCACTTGCTTTGTCCCCCTGATTGGATTTGGAAATCATCTTTAAATGGATCGCCCATCTTTTGGAAACTTACGTTTTTTTCCCCCAATGTGTTTGGGGTTAAAAATAATTTTTTTGCAAAATTGGGTTATAGAGGATAGTTACTGGGGATGCAGGATCCCACTTTCCTTAATGACCTATGGAGAAAATGTGGGTCGTCAAGGGGTTAAATTGCCATCACCTGACCTGAAAGGAGCTGGCTCGGCTGCTGAGCCCGCTCCATGGTGGATGTACATGGCATGAAGCGGTCAAAAATAAAGTACAGCACACTTCTCCTATTTGCTGTTGACTTTGTTTCATTTTTTTTTCTTTTTTTTGTGGGATGAAGAAGACAAAAAAAAAAACCTGGAAAAAAGAAGATATTAAAAAAAATTAAGAAATTATTCAAAAAAAGCTTAGGAAAACATAAATTCATGTTAAAAAGGAAAAAAAAAAGAAGGAAACAGAATAGAAAATTTCTACCATAAACAAACAAACAAACACACAAGCAAAAAACGTTAAGGAGAAATTTATCAAAACTGACTTTTTATACGTCTGTCATTTACCAATGGTCATGGAGTCAGGACGACCCAAACTTGCTTAGAGGCGCCTCCTCCTGATAAATTAGCCGAATCTTTGTACCAGAAAATGAAATTACGCCGGCCGTGATCCTGGCGCAGACGTCGGCTGCGATGTACGTTGGTTCCCTGATGTACATTGTTACTGTCATATATTCGACCCTCCTCCTGCGTTCACACACACAGTTTTAAAACTTGACGCCGTGTGTGCACAACCTTCTTTTTTTTTTTTATATATTATTTTTTTTTGTTTTTAATCACAGCCTGAGTTATTTTTATTTATTAATTTTTGTGTTTTAGTTTGTACCTAAGCCAGAAACTTCCCCTCTGTCTTATAGAATATGCCTGCCGAAAAGAAGCCCATGCGATACGCGCACCTCGAGGGTCACACAGATGTTTGCTTCGATGAAACTGGAAGGTAAAGACCTTTTACTCCATGATAAACCACTTGTGGCCGGGTTCACACATCCCACATTTACGGCCCAAGGAGGGACCGGCCAGTGCTGACATTGTGGTGTGGACTCAGACTGTGAATGTATGAAAGCAGCCTAACTATATATACTGTAGATATAGATATGTAGATATATAGATACATATACACTGCTCAAAAAAATAAAGGGAACACTCCAATAACATCCTAGATTTGAATGAATGAAATATTCTCATTGAATACTTTGTTCTGTACAAAGTTGAATGTGCTGACAACAAAATCACACAACAATCATCAATGGAAATCAAATAGAGGCCTGGATTTGGAGTCACCCCCAAAATTAAAGTGGAAAAACACACTACAGGCTGATCCAACTTTGATGTAATGTCCTTAAAACAAGTCAAAATGAGTCTCAGTATTGTGTGTGGCCTCCATGTCCCTGTATGACCTCCCTACAACGCCTGGGCATGCTCCTGATGAGGCTGAGTATTGTGTGTGGCCTCCACGTTCCTGTATGACCTCCCTACAACGCCTGGGCATGCTCCTGATGAGGCTCAGTATTGTGTGTGGCCTCCACGTGTCTGCATGACCTCTCTACAACGCCTGGGCATGCTCCTGATGAGGCTGAGTATTGTGTGTGGCCTCCACGTGCCTGTAAGACCTCCCTACAATGCCTGGGCATGCTCCTGATGAGGTTGCGGATGGTCTCCTGTGGGATCTCCTCCCAGACCTGGACTAAAGCATCTGCCAACTCCTGGACAGTCTGTGGTGCAACGTGACGTTGGTGGATGGAGCGAGACATGATGTCCCAGATGTGCTCAATCGGATTCAGGTCTGGGGAACGGGCGGGCCAGTCCATAGCTTCAATGCCTTCATCTTGCAGGAACTGCTGACACACTCCAGCCACATGAGGTCTGGCATTGTCCTGCATTAGGAGGAACCCAGGTCCAACCGCACCAGCATATGGTCTCACAAGGGGTCTGAGGATCTCATCTCGGTACCTAATGGCAGTCAGGCTACCTCTGGCGAGCACATGGAGGGCTGTGCAGCCCTCCAAAGAAATGCCACCCCACACCATTACTGACCCACTGCCAAACCGGTCATGCTGAAGTATGTTGCAGGCAGCAGATCGCTCTCCACGGCGTCTTTAGACTCTGTCACGTCTGTCACATGTGCTCAGTGTGAACCTGCTTTCATCTGTGAAGAGCACAGGGCGCCAGCGGCGACTTTGCCAATCCTGGTGTTCTGTGGCAAATGCCAAGCCTCCTGCACGGTGTTGGGCTGTGAGCACAACCCCCATCTGTGGACGTCGGGCCCTCATACCACCCTCATGGAGTCGGTTTCTAACCATTTGTGCAGACACATGCACATTTGTGGCCTGCTGGAGGTCATTTTGCAGGGCTCTGGCAGTGCTCCTCCTGTTCCTCCTTGCACAAAGGCGGAGGTTGCGGTCCTGCTGCTTGGTTGTTGCCCTCCTACGGCCCCCTCCACGTCTCCTGGTGTACTGGCCTGTCTCCTGGTAGCGCCTCCAGCCTCTGGACACTACGCTAACAGACAGAGTAAACCTTCTTGCCACAGCTCGCACTGATGAGCCATCCTGGATGAACTGCACTACCTGAGCAACTTCTGTGGGTTGTACTGTAGACGCCGCCTCATGCTACTGTACCTCTAGGGGTGAAAGCAATGGCAAAATGAAAAAGTGACCAAAACATCGGCCAAAAAGGATGAGAACAGAGAAATGGTCTGTGATCACCACCTGCAGAACTACTCCTTTATAGGTGGTATCTAGCTAATTGCCGATCATTTCTACTAGTTGTCTGTTCCATTTGCACAACAGCTGGAGAAATTGATTCACAATCAGTGTTGCTTCATAACTGGACAGGTAGATTTCACAGAAGTGTTATTCACTTGCAGTTGCATTGTGTTGTTTAAGGGTTCCCTTTATTTTTTTGAGCAGTGTATATAGAGAGAGATATATCTATATATCCTTATCCATCTATCTGCGTCTCGCACATGGATCCATTATATATGTTATTCATGCTTCCAAATTTTATAGATAGTACTTATGAAATAATTGGGTTCTCGTCCAAACCCCATTATTCATGTGAATCGCCCACATTCTGTCCATTTTTCTCTATCACCTCCTGATCTTGTAGAGTATGTGAGTGACACATGGAGGGTAGAATTGAGCTTCTTCTAGCTCACATCCACCCTGATGACTGTCCGCAGCATTTAACGTTCCTGTTCTTCCTTCCCAGCTGTCTGGTGACCTGCGGCAGTGATGGAGACATTCGGATCTGGGAAAATATAGAGGATGACGACCCCAAGTCCATCAGTGTTGGAGAAAAGGCGCATTCATTTGCTTTAAAAGTAAGCACAAGTATAATTTTGCTTCCTTCCTGTAAACTCCTACTTACTATCATGTCCCAGGTTCCCGTTCTCCACGTGGAGAACGTTCCTGGAAAAGTTTACATTGCCCGGTGTAATTCACATCGCAACCCCTTTATTACACCTCGTCATGACGGTGGGACCTCCATAGCTGTCTGTTCACACTACATTGTGTGTACAATAATTATTTTTTATGTATAGAGAACCTAGGAGCTACACTTAATGCATTTTTGTTCTCATATATATATATATATATATATATATATATATATATATATATATATATATATATATATATATATTTTTTTTTAAAAAATCAGGACGGAAAAGTGGTGATCGCATCTTCCAACAATGCAATTCAGATGCACACGTTTCCTGCCGGCGACCCGGACGGGATTCTGACGCGTTTCACCACCAGTGCTAATCACGTAGTCTTTAACAGCGATGGCTCTAAGGTGGCCGCTGGCTCAGGGTAAGAGGCAATACATTATGCATATAGATGCTGCTTTTGATATTGATTAGTGGCTACTTGGTTTATGCTGGTTTTGCACATTACTGCGATTTTTGCACCGTTCTAAGACATCTATTGGTTCAATTACCAAACAGAAATGGGTATTTTTGAATTTTCAGACCCACTGTGTGAACTATATATTATGACTGTTTTTTCATTATAATTTGCTACTTCTGCACATAAAATCTATCTGGTTAATTTTTATCCATCACATATATATACAGTGGTGGCCAAAAGTATTGGCACTCCTGCAATTCTGTCAGATAACACTCAGTTTCTTCCTGAAAATGATTGCAATCACAAATTCTTTGGTATTATTATCTTCATTTAATTTGTCTTCAATGAAAAAACACAAAAAGAATTGTCCTAAAGCCAAATTGGATATAATTCCACACCAAACCTAAAAAAAGGGGGTGGACAAAAGTATTGGCACTGTTTGAAAAATCATGTGATGCTTCTCTAATTCGAGTAATTAACAGCACCTGTAACTTACCTGTGGCACCTAACAGGTGTTGGCAATAACTAAATCACACTTGCAGCCAGTTAACATGGATTAAAGTTTACTCAACCTCTGTCCTGTGTCCTTGTGTGTACCACATTGAGCATGGAGAAAAGACCAAAGAACTGTCTGAGGACTTGAGAAACCAAGTTGTGAGGAAGCATGAGCAATCTCAAGGCTACAAGTCCATCTCCAAAGACCTGAATGTTCCTGTGTCTTCCGTGCGCAGTGTCATCAAGAAGTGTAAAGCCCATGGCACTGTGGCTAACCTCCCTAGATGTGGACGGAAAAGAAAAATTGAAGAGAGATTTCAACGCAAGATTGTGCGGATGGTGGATAAAGAACCTCGACTAACATCCAAACAAGTTCAAGCTGCCCTGCAGTCCGAGGGTACAATAGTGTCAACCCGTACTATCCGTCGACGTCTGAATGAAAAGGGACTGTATGGTAGGATACCCAGGAAGACCCCACTTCTTACCCCGAGACATAAAAAAGCCAGGCTGGGGTTTGCCAAAACTTACCTGAGAAAGCCTAAAACGTTTTGGAAGAATGTTCTCTGGTCAGATGAGACAAAAGTAGAGCTTTTTGGGAAAAAGCATCAACATAGAGTGTACAGGAAAAAAAAAGAGGCATTCAAAGAAAAGAACACGGTCCCTACAGTCAAACATGGCGGAGGTTCCCTGATGTTTTCGGGTTGCTTTGCTGCCTCTGGCACTGGACTGCTTGACCGTGTGCATGGCATTATGAAGTCTGAAGACTACCAACAAATTTTGCAGCATAATGTAGGGCCCAGTGTGAGAAAGCTGGGTCTCCCTCAGAGGTCACGGGTCTTCCAGCAGGACAATGACCCAAAACACACTTCCAAAAGCACTATAAAATGGTTTGAGAGAAAGCACTGGAGACTTCTAAGGTGGCCAGCAATGAGTCCAGACCTGAATCCCATAGAACACCTGTGGAGAGATCTCAAAATGGCAGTTTGGAGAAGGCACCCTTCACATATCGGGGACCTGGAGCAGTTTGCCAAAGAAGAATGGTCTACAATTCCAGCAGAGCATTGTAAGAAACTCATTGATGGTTACCGGAAGCGGTTGTTCGCAGTTATTTTGGCTAAAGGTTGTGCAACCAAGTATTAGGCTGAGGGTGCCAATACTTTTGTCTGGCCCATTTTTGGAGTTTTGTGTGAAATGATCAATGATTGGATTTTTGCTTCATTCTCTTTTGTGTTTTTTCCTTGCAAGCAAATTAAATGAAGAGAATAAGACCAAAGAATTTGTGATTGCAATCATTTTCAGGAAGAAACTGAGTATTATCTGACAGAATTGCAGGGGTGCCAATACTTTTGGCCACCACTGTATGTACAAGAATATAACTACTATAATACTGCCCCTATATACAAGAATATAACTACTATAATACTGCCCCTATGTACAAGAATATAACTACTCTAATACTGCCCCTATGTACACTGCTCAAAAAAATAAAGGGAACACTGAAATAACACCTCCTAGATCTGAATGAATGAAATATTCTCATTGAATACTTTGTTCTGTACAAAGTTGAATGTGCTGACAACAAAATCACACAAAAATCATCAATGGAAATCAAATTTATTAACCAATGGAGGCCTGGATTTGGAGTCACCCCCAAAATTAAAGTGGAAAAACACACTACAGGCTGATCCAACTTTGATGTAATGTCCTTAAAAGAAGTCAAAATGAGTCTCAGTATTGTGTGTGGCCTCCACGTGCCTGTATGACCTCCCTACAACGCCCGGGCATGCTCCTGATGAGGCTCAGTATTGTGTGTGGCCTCCACATGCCTGTATGACCTCCCTACAACACCTGGGCATGCTCCTGATGAGGCTCAGTATTGTGTGTGGCCTCCACGTGCCTGTATGACCTCCCTACAACGCCTGGGCATGCTCCTGATGAGGTTGCGGATGGTCTCCTGTGGGATCTCCTCCCAGACCTGGACTAAAGCATCCGCCAACTCCTGGACAGTCTGTGGTGGATGGAGTGAGACCTGATGTCTCAGATGTGCTCAATCGGATTCAGGTCTGGGGAACGGGCGGGCCAGTCCATAGCTTCAATGCCTTCATCTTGCAGGAACTGCTGACACACTCCAGCCACATGAGGTCTGGCATTGTCCTGCATTAGGAGGAACCCAGGGCCAACCGCACCAGCATATGGTCTCACAAGGGGTCTGAGGATTCTAACCGTTTGTGCAGACACATGCACATTTCTGGCCTGCTGGAGGTCATTTTGCAGGGCTCTGGCAGTGCTCCTCCTGTTCCTCCTTGCACAAAGGCGGAGGTAGCGGTCCTGCTGCTGGGTTGTTGCCCTCCTACGGCCCCCTCCACGTCTCCTGGTGTACTGGCCTGTCTCCTGGTAGCGCCTCCAGCCTCTGGACACTACGCTGACAGACACAGCAAACCTTCTTGCCACAGCTCGCATTGATGTGCCATCCTGGATGAGCTGTACTACCTGAGCAACTTCTGTGGGTTGTAGAGTCCGTCTCATGCTACCACGAGTGTGAAAGCACAACCAACATTCAAAAGTGACCAAAACATCAGCCAGAAAGCATTGGTACTGAGATGTAGTCTGTGGTCCCCACCTGCAGAACCACTCCTTTATTGAGGGTGTCTTGATAATTGTCAATAATTTCCATCTATTGTCTATTCCATTTGCACAACAGCATGTGAAATTGATTGTCAATCAGTGTTGCTTCCTAAGTGGATAGTTTGATTTCACAGAAGTTTGATTTACTTGCAGTTATATTCTGTAAGTGTTCACTTTATTTTTTTGAGCAGTGTATTTGGTATTTATGTATTTGCAAAAATGTTTTTTTTTGTATTCATCATATCAGTTTGTATATTCAAAACATCTTGAGATTTTTTCATATTGGCTGATATATATGTGGATACTCTTCTTCGTATTATTTTGTATATTTACAATCCTTGGGGTTATTCTGTCCACATTTTCCTTTTTTTTTTAATGTTATGTTTGGATGAATTTTGAATAAAGATGACTTGTCATGTATCTGGATATTGGTGCTTCCTCTTTTTTTTTCGGATATATGTATGACTTGGGAGTTACCCCTCGATATATAGATTGTTTTGGCCCCTTTCAGGATATTTTTGATTCTAATGGCCTATCCTTCTTATAGGCTGTCAGTATCAGATTGATGGGGGTTTGGCTCTTGTATCGGCTCTTGTGCCCCGTGCCGGCGGCGTCATCATAGCAGTATAGCATGAAGTCTGTGCTCCTTTTAAATCCTTTGTATGTAGAGATTTACTTTATTAATGGTATTATGTTCTTATTTTAGTGATTTCTTGGTAAAAGTTGTGCAGGTGGAAGACAGCAGTGCCCAGAAGACTCTGCGCGGACACACCGCTCCTGTATTGAGCGTCGCCTTTGATCCTAAGGATGAGTATTTGGTGCGTTTTATTGTTGTATACGGCTGAACTTGTGTTGTAAAATGGCAGCTTCAAGTAGCCACTTGCTGGGAGCTTCAGCTGTTAAAAACTACAGCTCCCAGCGGGCAGGTTGGTTCCTTTTCCATCTGGTTAGTGACCTGATGCTATACTGAGGTCTGGTGATGGGAGCCGGCCATGTGCTTGTTTCATGATGCACCTCTTTGGGTCTCTTCTTGTCTTCAGGCGTCGGCAGGATGTGACGGGACAGTAAGGATATGGAACATAGAAGAACAGGTACATTTTATGTGCACAGAATTAATGTATTTGCAGGTAGAAAGATCTTACATTGTATTTAATCATTATTATTTTTATTTTTTTTTCAGATTTGTGAAGTAAACCTGTCCCTTCTACCAAAATGCAATGATGTTGTCAATGCCAAGTCTATTTGTCGTCTGGCATGGCAACCAAAGAATGGAAAGGTGAGCCGACTCGTACAGCATTTTATAATAACAACATATTTGTTGGATCTGCCGTTGCTCCATGGTCGCTGGCCGTTCGCCCCATGATTGGGACAGGCACAGGCCGTGCGATTGCAGCCAGGTATGTTTTACTTTGAAATATTGTGGCGGTTTCAGAGTTAAACTTACTATGAAAAGCCGTCCAGGGACCCCGGGGCCGATGCATCAACGTTTTTACGCCCGAAAACTAGCGTAAAACACTTTTGCAAAGTCGTGAAATTTTTGCAGAATGCGACGTTTGCACAAATTTTGTATGGGCTTTTGGCGTTTTCACGACCGTTATGGTCATCTGAGAACATGGCGGCGTTTGTTACTGCCATAACCGATGAAGGTCACATTCATGGCGAGGTGTAAACCACTGGTAAAATGCGCCAAATTCATTAAGTTGCATCTTCCTGTTAATAAATTCAGCCCCTCCTCTTCCCGCATGCCCCTCATTCAGACTGGCGTATAGAGAGGCAGATCACCAGCCGGCTTCTCCCCACCCTGATCGCTTTGACTGACAGGTCTCTCCCCATGTACACCCACATATGGGAAGATCCCTCAGTCTACGGGAGCCTGGCGTGGACAAGTCAGCTGGAGAACGCGTCACGGATGAGTCACCTGAGACACTTGGTTCCCAGCCGCCTTTTCACGGTGCGTTTAACCCCTCAGCGTTTCAGAGTAAACCTTTCCTGGCCGCAGTCTTGCTGCCAATGTCTGGTTCCCTGTACGTCGCCATATACTCCACTGAGTACCAGTAACACGGTATATTCCTATCTCCACAGCTGCTTGCTGTTCCAGTTGATAAAGCAGTTCAGTGTTATGAGCGGGACGCTTGGGTGCTGAGTTTCTCCCTCTCTGACGACTTCATAACACAGGTAAGTCTATTCGCTGAGCTCGCCCACCCTGTATTGTCCATTTGGACCGTATGTGCGGCTCGCAGGCTCTATTGTGTGCTGCAAAATATGTCTGATATTGGATTCAGCTGCAATACCACACACCACCTGCCGAGCCTTATGGCGCTGTTTTTTTTTCTATTTAACCTGCATGATTGGCCACAACCGTATTAATAATAGGCTGTTATTCAGACCATCAGTCTTTTTTACTATAAGCAGGATAATACGGGTGCTGTCATTTCTCTCATCACTGCACAGAGAGCCTTTATTTTGAGCTCTTTCGCGGCACCTTTCCTGAGCGATGGCCTCCAGAACGCTCATTAGGTAATCGGATATTATTAGGGATTGCGGCTGTTCCTCTGCTCTACAACCAGCGCTTTTTACCTTTTATTTGGTGACATTTTATGCAGCATTTTTTAATGCTTCCAGCTCCGTTTTTGCACGTTGGTTCTGCAGACGATGTTCTGATTGATCTGACGTTCTGGTTTTCTGTATCTCAGCCTCTGAACGTGGTGACCTGGTCTCCCTGTGGACGGTTCATCTTAGCCGGAAGCATCGACGGTCGTATCGTGGCGTGGAACGTGATAAGTAAAGCCTGCGTGGAAAGGTGATGACTAGTAAAGGCTAAAAACCCTATTACAGGGCGTCCACAACACCACTGCAGTTTTATTTAAAACTGTATTTTCTGCTGTAGCAAATGTTCTTAAAGGGGATCCACCAAGATTGTATGCGTAGAATAGGGGATAACTTGCCCAACGCTGGGATCCGGACTAATCCTGGACACGGAAGGGGAGCGATGGTTGATCATGCTCCTCTCTGATCCATTCATTCTCAATCGGACGGCCAGAGATATCCCAGCTCTGCAACACTCCCATTAAGAATAAATGGAGCCGAGGTGCGCAGGTGGGACCCCCAGCAAACAGGCAGTTATCCCCTATCCAATCTACCCTTTAATGCTCATTGCTAAGGTACATCATCACTGTTTGATCGGTGGGTGTGATTCCTGTGACCTCCCAATCCTAAAGTGAAGGTCCGTTTCCTCTTTTTGCTGCAGGTCGCAGCGCTGAATCGGCACAGCAGCCCCTCCATTCTCAGTATTGGTGGGGGTCCCTAAAGATGTGAACTTATTGATCTTAAAGTGATGGCCCGATATGCTAACACTTATGGGTCCATCACTGAAGTTTGGATTTATAGTGTATTTTTTTTTCATGTTCAGATAGTCGACCAAGACCCTTAAAGCCATGCAGATTATGTTTAGGAAACATTATAATAAGGCTGAACGCTAAAGAATAAAGAAAAATAAAACTGAGCTGGAATAAGCTTCTATGTCTGCGTGCATGAGGCCTACAGTGGTGGCCAAAAGTATTGGCACCCCTGCAATTCTGTCAGATAATACTTAGTTTCTTCCTGAAAATGATTGCAATCACAAATTCTTTGGTATTATTATCTTAATTTAATTTGTCTTCAATGAAAAAACACAAAAAGAATTGTCCTAAAGCCAAATTGGATATAATTCCACACCAAACCTAAAAAAGGGGGTGGACAAAAGTATTGGCACTGTTTGAAAAATCATGTGATGCTTCTCTAATTCGTGTAATTAACAGCACCTGTAACTTACCTGTGGCACCTAACAGGTGTTGGCAATAACTAAATCACACTTGCAGCCAGTTAACATGGATTAAAAGTGACTCATCCTCTGTCCTGTGTCCTTGTGTGTACCACATTGAGCATGGAGAAAAGAAAGAAGACCAAAGAACTGTCTGAGGACTTGAGAAACCAAATTGTGAGGAAGCATGAGCAATCTCAAGGCTACAAGTCCATCTCCAAAGACCTGAATGTTCCTGTGTCTTCCGTGCGCAGTGTCATCAAGAAGTGTAAAGCCCATGGCACTGTGGCTAACCTCCCTAGATGTGGACGGAAAAGAAAAATTGACGAGAGATTTCAACGCAAGATTGTGCAGATGGTGGATAAAGAACCTCGACTAACATCCAAACAAGTTCAAGCTGCCCTGCAGTCCGAGGGTACAACAGTGTCAACCCTTACTATCCGTCGGCGTCTGAATGAAAAGGGACTGTATGGTAGGATACCCAGGAAGACCCCACTTCTTACTGCGAGACATAAAAAAGCCAGGCTGGAGTTTGCCAAAACTTACCTGAGAAAGCCTAAAACTTTTTGGAAGAATGTTCTCTGGTCAGATGAGACAAAAGTAGAGCTTTTTGGGAAAAAGCATCAACATAGAGTGTACAGGAAAAAAAAAGAGGCATTCAAAGAAAAGAACATGGTCCCTACAGTCAAACATGGCGGAGGTTCCCTGATGTTTTGGGGTTGCTTTGCTGCCTCTGGCACTGGACTGCTTGACCGTGTGCATGGCATTATGAAGTCTGAAGACTACCAACAAATTTCGCAGCATAATGTAGGGCCCAGTGTGAGAAAGCTGGGTCTCCCTCAGAGGTCATGGGTCTTCCAGCAGGACAATGACCCAAAACACACACTTCCAAAAGCACTAAAAAATGGTTTGAGAGAAAGCACTGGAGACTTCTAAGGTGGCCAGCAATGAGTCCAGACCTGAATCCCATAGAACACCTGTGGAGAGATCTCAAAATGGCAGTTTGGAGGAGGCACCCTTCAAATATCAGGGACCTGGAGCAGTTTGCCAAAGAAGAATGGTCTACAATTCCAGCAGAGCATTGTAAGAAACTCATTGATGGTTACCGGAAGCGGTTGTTCACAGTTATTTTGGCTAAAGGTTGTGCAACCGAGTATTAGGCTGAGGGTGCCAATACTTTTGTCTGACCCATTTTTGGAGTTTTGTGTGAAATGATCAATGATTTGATTTTTGCTTCATTCTCTTTTGTGTTTTTTTTCCTTGCAAGCAAATTAAATGAAGAGAATAAGACCAAAGAATTTGTGATTGCAATCATTTTCAGGAAGAAACTGAGTATTATCTGACAGAATTGCAGGGGTGCCAATACTTTTGGCCACCACTGTAAATCTGATAAAAAAAACAAACCGCTTCCTATATATTTCCTTAATGATGTCGTTCTGTCTCACCAGGGAGCTACATGACAAAGGGTTTACGATATGTTGTCTCTCATGGCACCCGAAGCTGGCGCAGCTCGCCTACACCGACAATGAGGGCAACTTAGGGGTGCTGGAGAACGTCTGCCAAGGGGGCGGCGCGGCAGCCGGCAGCAAGGTAAGTCCTGCCGGGTCTCGGGGTTTAGCAGTGATGGATTTCTGGGAATATTGCTATATGCTGCTCCTTCTGGTGATAATGGTCCTTTCCGTGAGGATCGAGTCACAAATGACATTTTTTTTGGAATGAAAAACACTGCGGGTAGAGCCGGCCATTGGTCTGAATTATTCCTTTAGGGTATTTACACACAGTCCTTTTTAGGTGGAAAAGACTCTCAAAAAGAATGAAGATATGCACGACTATGTCTGATCAGTTTGATGTGCACATGTTTAGTTTAGTTTTTTTTTTGTACTTTTTAACCACTTCTGTCTTTCAAAGCAGCTACAAGAAGTGACCGATGCCCTTCTGGCCGCTTAGAAGCCACTCACTACTAGTAACATTTCCTCAATCATCCAGGAAAAAAAAACACATTGGGTTCACCCGCATCTAAAGAGACGCCGTGATCACTTACCTTTTAGGTTTCCCATTACTTTTGAATTCAGTTATGTTTTTGTCGCAGCCAATTTTCATTTTTGCGTTTTTCTTTTTTTCCGCCCCTTCTTCTCAGAGCTTCTATAACTCTCTTTTATTGTTCTGTCCACACATCCATATGAAGGCTTGTTTTTTTTGCGGAATGAGTTGTACTTTTGAATGACACTTTACCACATAGTCTACTGGAAAATGGGGGAAAAAAATTCCAATTGCATTGAAAACAAATCACAATTTTGACAGTTTTTGTTTTTACAGTGTACATTTTGTGGTAAAAATGACCATAGAATACGATTCTCCTCATCAATACGATTACGGCGATACCCAACATGTCCAGTTTTCTTTATTATTTTAGTAGTGAAGAAAAAAATCAGCAGTTTGCAAAAACTATTTTTTGGGTTGTGGCACCATTTTCCGAGACCAGTAACATTTTTATTTTTCGGCCGATGACTTATTTTTTTGCGGGTTGAGACCACATTTTTATTAGTATGATTTTGAGATAGATGTGACTTTTTGATCGCTTGTTGCAGCCTTTTTTATGGAATTGCGATGCCCCAAAAAAAAGAATTTTGGCGTTCTTGAATTTTTTTGGGTTTACTGTTCGGGTTACTTGTTTTTATATTTTGATAGATTGAACTTTTCTGAACACGATGATAAAACAGGTGTATTTTTTTTTTTGTTATATATATTTTTATTTTCAATGGGGTAATACACAGCCATCACCTGCCGGGTATGGGACAGGCTGGCTTCGGGAGTTTATATTTTTTTATCCGTTTCCCTTCTACAGGTGACCAGCGCTGCAAAAAAAGATTATGACGAGCTTTTCGACGGTGACGACGATGAAGACTTCCTTAACGGGGATATGATCGATCATCAGGCTTCTGTAGGAAATGAAGACGAAGACGACATCATCACCCCCATGTCTGGTCACACAAGAAAACGAGCCATCTTGGATGATGATGATTCTTTAGGTGACACATTTGGATTGTAAACCCCCTCTCAGAAAAATTACAATCGGAAACCTGTGGCTTTACTCATTGGGAGGGGAGGGGAGCTAAGAAAGAAATTTCTCTCTGAATTTGCACTAAAACATTAATTCACATGCATTACACCACGTCTATTGTGTAGTCAGATGCTTTTTTTTCTACTCGCAACGTAATGACACATGCTTTAGATAAAAAGGAGGTATAATTTATCAAAAAGGAGCTTAGATTAAAATGCAAGAAAAATGCTCAAATTGTGTCAAATATTTTAGCAAGTAAGAAAACGAATAGAAGGTGTAAAGTGAGAATTATAGCCGTGGTTCACACTGAATGATAAAAGGGCTGGGTCTTGTTAGTGAGTTGAGCAAAACAATTCCCAGGACCCTGGTCCGGCGGCCATGTCTGCGCTCTGGCGGCCATGTCTGCTCTCTGGCGGCCATGTCTGCGCTCTGGCGGCCATGTCTGCGCTCTGGCGGCCATGTCTGCGCTCTGGCGGCCATGTCTGCTCTCTGGCGGCCATGTCTGCTCTCTGGCGGCCATACCAGATCATTGTTGGCTTCATACTAATGTAATTTGATTAGTAGGCCCTCGGGACTATGGACGGACTAGTGGATGCGACATTTTGGCATTTATTTCACAACCTCCCATTTTTTCTCCTTCTGTTTAGATGTGCCGTCTTTAAAAGCAAATGAGAAACCAGAAGAGGATGATCAGTCTATCAAGGAACAAGTTATTCCTTATCCACCAAAACCTTCTTACAGTGGTCCAATGCCAACTCCTCCACAAAAGCCTTTCCAGCCGGGCTCTACCCCCTCACATCTGTTACACCGTTTCATGGTAAGTATCAGTAAAAGTCATAAATTATTGCAGGTTGATATGTGCAAAGTTTGCTAAATTTACAGCAAAGTAGATGTCTGTGCAGATTGACGGCACCACTGAGATCCTCAAAAGATAAAACTATTACATGTGACCATCCAAGTTAGAGACTATGTAATGCATAGGTGGCTTTGGTCTTCCAGGGCCGCTGTTTGCAGTGTATGCCCCTCATAGCATCCTGTCGTCTGGGGTTGAGCTCTGTTTTTTAGAAGACTATTACGTGCTTCATCATTCGGTTCCTTTCTTACCCTCTTGTTCTTTTGCTTTTTCTTAGATGTGGAATTCTATCGGTGTTATCCGCTGCTACAATGATGAACAAGACAACGCCATCGACATCGAGTTTCACGACACCTCCATACACCACGCAGTCCACTTGACTAATACGCTCAACCACACTATAGCAGACCTGTCTCAAGAAGCCATATTATTGGCTTGTGAAGGCACCGAAGAACTGGCAAGGTGAGGGTTAACGTGGGCAAACTCCATTTTAGATGATCTTGATAGCATTTCTATCAACCTGTAATAAAAAAAAAAACACTATCTTTATTCTTTATTTGTAAACTTTGAGTGTGAATGCTGCTTCCGTTCTCCTCCACATCCATTATACCGCAAGACATAATTCATGTAATAAATGCCAAATATATATATAATTTTATATTCTATTATTTTTAATGTATATGTGGTATATTTGAGCAAGTGAAGACTATTTCATATTCAATTTGGTCATGCAAGAAAGAAAAAAACAGAGGTCTTGGGCTCGTTCACACGGGACTGATCTTATCCAGATTTTCCACTGCGTTAAAATCCGCAGCACATGGCACGGATCTAGTGAGTTTCAACAGGATTTTTCCGTATTAAAAATCCGCAGTGGAAAACGACATCCGGTGATGGTCAGTTTCCGCTGCAGAATTTTTACCCAGAATGTAGATCAGAATGGTTAAAGGGGTTGTTCCCTCTCATTAAACAATTAATCCCCGGCCACAGGTTATTATTAAAGGGGTTGTCCAGCCTTCAGCTACAAGTCTGCAGTCACTCTATGTGCGTGCAATGAGGAGTCTCCACTGCCGGCAGCGGGCGTGTGATTGCAAGTAAGCGATTTGCAAACATGCGGTCACGTGCAAGTGTATTGAGCGAGGTCGGACACGACTATTCGTTATGTGGCTGAAAGTATGGAAATCACAATCTTGAGGTTACATGACCGCTGCTGGCACCAAAAAGTCCTCATAGTGCGCGATGTGAGGATTCACATGTCTGCAGTCACATAGAGTGACTGCAGACTTCTAGCCTAAGGTCGGACAATCCCTTTAAAAACAAACCATGCTGTACTCTCCTTCCCTGGGTCCACCGGTGATCCTTCGCCACTGCTCCCGGTATTTGGCTTTGACTGTGCCACTGCCGTCTTGTTTAGCCAATAAGTGGTCTCTGTTGCTCTGAGATGGGGGCTGGGGGGGGGTCTCTGCTGCTCTGAGATTGGGGGCTGGGGGGTCTCTGCTGCTCTGAGATTGGGGGTTGAGGGGGGGGCTCTGCTGCTCTGAGATATATGGGATGGGGGGGCTCTGCTGCTCTGAGATATGAGGGGGTGCTCTGCTGCTCTGAGACATATGGGGGGGCTCCGCTGCTCTAAGATATGAGGGGGGGGCTCCGCTGCTCTGAGATATATGGGGGGGGGCTCCGCTGCTCTTAGATATATTTGGTGGGGGCTCTGCTGCTGTGAGATATATGGGGGGGGCTCTGCTGCTCTGAGATATATGGGGGGGCGCTGCTGCTCTGAGAGATATGGGGGGGCGCTGCTGCTCTAAGATATGAGGGGGGGCTCCGCTGCTCTGAGATATATGGGGGGGGGGCTCCGCTGCTCTTAGATATATTTGGTGGGGGCTCTGCTGCTGTGAGATATATGGGGGGGGCTCCGCTGCTCTGAGATATATGGGGGGGGGCTCCGCTGCTCTTAGATATATTTGGTGGGGGCTCTGCTGCTGTGAGATATATGGGGGGGGCTCTGCTGCTCTGAGATATATGGGGGGGCGCTGCTGCTCTGAGACATATGGGGGGGCTCCGCTGCTCTAAGATATGAGGGGGGGGCTCCGCTGCTCTGAGATATATGGGGGGGGGCTCCGCTGCTCTTAGATATATTTGGTGGGGGCTCTGCTGCTCTGAGAGATATGGGGGGGGGCGCTGCTGCTCTGAGAGATATGGGGGGGGGCGCTGCTGCTCTGAGAGATATGGGGGGGGGCGCTGCTGCTCTGAGAGATATGGGGGGGGCGCTGCTGCTCTGAGAGATATGGGGGGGGCGCTGCTGCTCTGAGAGATATGGGGGGGGCTCTGCTGCTCTGAGATATATGGGGGGGCTCTGCTGCTCTGAGAGATATGGGGGGGGCGCTGCTGCTCTGAGAGATATGGGGGGGAGGCTCTGCTGCTCTGAGATATATGGGGGGGGCTCTGCTGCTCTGAGATATATGGTGGGGGGGGCTCTGCTGCTCTGAGATACAGTTATATGAAAAAGTTTGGGCACCCCTATTAATCTTAAGCTTAATGTTTTATAAAAATTGGTGTTTTTGCAACAGCTATTTCAGTTTGATATATGTAATAACTGTTGGACACAGTAATGTTTCTGCCTTGAAATGAGGTTTATTGTACTAACAGAAAATGTGCAATCTGCATTCAAACAAAATTTGACAGGTGCATAAGTATGGGCACCTCACCAGAAAAGTGACATTAATATTTAGTGGATCCTCCTTTTGCAAAAATAACAGCCTCTAGTCGCTTCCTGTAGCTTTTAATGAGTTCCTGGATCCTGGATGAAGGTATTTTTGACCTTTCCTCTTTACAAAACAATTCCAGTTCAGTTAAGTTTGATGGTCGCCGAGCATGTACAGCCCTCTTCAAATGATCCCACAGATGTTCAATGATATTCAGGTCTGGGGACTGGGATGGCCATTCCAGAACATTGTAATTGTTCCTCTGCATGAATGCCTGAGTAGATTTGGAGCGGTGTTTTGGATCATTGTCTTGCTGAAAGATCCATCCCCTGCGTAACTTCAACTTTATCACTGATTCTTGAACATTATTGTCAAGAATCTGCTGATACTGAGTGGAATCCATGCGTCCCTCAACTTTAATAAGATTCCCGGTGCTGGCATTGGCCACACAGCCCCAAAGCATGATGGAGCCTCCACGAAATTTTACTGTAGGTAGCAAGTGTTATTCTTGGAATGTTGTGTTTTTTTGCCGCCATGCATAACGCCTTTTTGTATGACCAAACAACTCAATCTTGGTTTCATCAGTCCACTGGACCTTCTTCCAAAAAGAAATTGGCTTCTCCAAATGTGCTTTTGCATACCTCAGCCGACTCTGTTTATGGCGTGCTTGCAGAAACGGCTTCTTTTGCATCACTCTCCCATACAGCTTCTCCTTGTGCAAAGTGCGTTGTATAGTTGACCGATGCACAGTGACACCATCTGCAGCAAGTTGATGCTGCAGCTCTCTGGAGGTGGTCTGAGGATTGTCCTTGACTGATCTCACCATTCTTCTTCTCTGCCTTTCTGATGTTTTTCTTGGCCTGCCACTTCTGGCCTTAACAAGAACTGTCCCTGTGTTCTTCCATTTCCTTACTATGTTCCTCACAGTGGAAACTGACAGGTTAAATCTCTGAGACAGCTTTTTGTATCCTTACCCTGAACAACTACGTTGAATAATCTTTGTTTTCAGATCATTTGACACTTGTTTTGAGGAGCCCATGATGCCACTCTTCAGAGGAGATTCAAACCGGAGAACAACTTGCAAGTGGCCACTTTAAGTAGCTTTTCTCATGATTGCATACACCTGGCTATGAAGTTCAAAGCACAATGAGGTTACAAAACCAAAAAAAGTGCTTTAGTAAGTCAGTAAAAAGTAGGTAGGAGTATTTAAAACAATAAAATGATAAGGGTGCCCATACTTATGCACCTGTCAAATTTTGTTTGAATACAGATTGCACATTTTCTGTTATTAAAATAAACCTCATTTCAAGGCAGAAACATTACTGTGTCCAACAGTTCTTACATATATCAAACTGAAATAGCTGTTGCAAAAACACCAATTTTTATAAAACATTAAGCTTAAGATTATTAGGGGTGCCCAAACTTTTTCATATAACTGTATATGGGGGGGAGGCTCTGCTGCTCTGAAAGATATGGGGGGAGGCTCTGCTGCTCTGAGAGATATGGGGGGAGGCTCTGCTGCTCTGAGATATATGGGGGGAGGCTCTGCTGCTCTGAGATATATGAGGGGGGGCTCTGCTGCTCTGAGATATATGGGGGGGTCACTGCTGCTCTGAGAGATATGGGGGGCCTCTGCTGCTCTGAGATATATGGGGGGGCTTTGCTGCTCTGAGATATATGGGGGGGCTTTGCTGCTCTGAGATATATGGGGGGGGCTTTGCTGCTCTGAGATATATGGGGGGGGCTTTGCTGCTCTGAGATATATGGGGGGGGCTTTGCTGCTCTGAGATATATGGGGGGGGCTTTGCTGCTCTGAGATATATGGGGGGGGGCTTTGCTGCTCTGAGATATATGGGGGGGAGGCTTTGCTGCTCTGAGATATATGGGGGGGAGGCTCTGCTGCTCTGAGATGTATGGGGGGACTCTGCTGCTCTGAGATATATGGTGGGGGGGGGCTCTGCTGCTCTGAGCGGGGGATTCTGTCGTCTTGGCTTTTTCGGATGACATCGTGGACAGTGCAGGGACATCCTAACAATATGTCGCCAATATCTGTCACCAGACCTCCCAGCTAAATTTTACTTTAAGTGTTGATTACTCCAGTTTCTTTCTTTCCACAGCAAACTCCAGTGTCTGCACTTCAGCTCGTGGGACAACAGCAAAGAATGGATGGTGGACATGCCCAAAGGAGAAGACATCCAGGCAGTGTGCCTGGGCCAGGGATGGGTGGCCTGCGCTACGAGCGCCTCCTTAGTTCGCGTCTTCACTGTAGGTGGCGTTCAGAAGGAGATCTTCAGCCTCCTCGGGCCGGTTGTTTGCATGGCGGCTCACGGAGAGCAGCTACTCCTCGTCTATCACAGAGGTCGGTCCTTTATGTTACACCAGTTTTCTATCCTTGTCCATCCGCGTTGGCCGCTCTTGTGCTGGGTGGGTTGTCGCTCACTGATGTGGTGAAGCCCCTTCTCCTGTGTCACAGGCACCGGCTTTGATGGAGACCAGTGTCTTGGAGTTCAGCTTCTTGAGCTTGGCAAACAAAAGAGGCAAGTCCTGCATGGAAACCCTCTTCCCCTGTCTAAGAAGAGTTTCCTCTCCTGGCTCGGGTTCAGCGCTGAAGGTAAGGTCCGGCAATCTCCAGAGAGTTGAGATTTTCTTCCACGTTTTTCATATTCGACGGAAGCATTTTTAAAAACACGGCCGCAGATCATGTTGCTAAATTATCTTTGTATATTTTGATTAAAAAAGATTATTTCTGGTTCATGCAGTTCTGTCTTTGGACACAAGATGGCAGCAGGATACACGGGTCCACAATCTGCAAAGTGCAATTAGTGTAATTAGCATATGCAGTTAATTAGCAGCCTGACATAAGATGAGAAGCGGATATATACTCCCAGGAAAAACCACACTTGTGCAATAATGGCCACAGAAGATGCAATGGATCCGTTTCTAATTGAATTTTTTTTTAAGTTAACGCAACATCGTTCTCTGAGAATCGAGTAAAGCAATGTATGCGGATCTGCAAGGAGATACACGAGTAGCGAGCGTACATTGCGATCATCAATGGTTGCTTGGCCTTTGTATAAGGCAAGGTGGCAGATGAAGCTCCGCTCACCCGCGGCGAGCCAATAGATGGAAAACAAAATGGTGCTACAATCGGCCGTCTGCAAATTCTGCCCCTGCTCTTAGGCCAGAGAGAATGGGGGTAAATAACCCCCCCCCCCCATCCTGGTGATTAATGGGGGGGTCCCTCACCCATCTGACAATTATAATCTATCCTGTCGATAAGCGATAATTTTGGAGACTAAACAATTCCACAAACCCCCCCCCCCCCCCGATATCCGTATGCCTGGATAATGGTGACCGGTGTATTCTCTTATCAGGGAGCCCCTGTTACGTAGATTCGGAGGGTGTTGTGCGGCTGCTGAACAGATCTCTCGGACATACATGGACCCCCGTGTGCAACACCAGGGAACATTGCAAAGGAAAGTCCGATCACTATTGGGTGGTCGGTGTCCACGAGAACCCCCAGCAGTTACGGTCAGTATCCACACGGCCGTGTTACTCTACCTGCACAGCAAACCTACCAGAAAATGTGGAATACTCCACCTAACATTGTAGGAGCTGATATCTACTGCACATTGCAAAAACTAAAGAATATGTATATTAACTACTGTATTTTTTTTATATATATATTTTTCTTGCAATTTAAAGGTGTATCCCTTGCAAAGGTTCAAGGTTTCCACCGACACTTCCCCGTCCAGCGATGGCTATTTTACCCTTCAAACTTCCTTACTGCCAAATTACTACAGAGAAAGGACAGATGGAGGTAAGAAATAAACACAGACAGAACTGCAGGGTTGGGGGGTACACAAGTGCATCGGGGGCAGCACTGAGTGTCCAGCACAAATACTTATATGTTACATATCGGCTGTCAGGTTATAAATTCTGGTGAAAAGGACCATGACTAACTGGATAGTTTGTTTTTCTACTCGACCCATAAACGTAATAATAATTAATAATGTTATTAATGTTGTGTCACTTGAATTGGAAGTTATGGGCCTACTCACATAATATGCCACGCAGATGGAATTATATTTTGCCAGGTGATGCTACTGTCATGATGTTTTTTGTTCTCTTTTTTTTTTTTTTCCAGGAACAATACTGGAGGTCTCATGTCTTCACCAACCATCTTGACTATTTGGCTAAGAATGGTTACGAATGTGATGAAAATGTGAAGACAGAAGCTGAAAAGGAGCAGCAGGAATTGTTAATGAAGATGTTTGCTGTGAGTAATTAGTGAGAAAGCCAGAAGAGGCAGGAGCCATTGATCTCCCAGCGGTGGGCTTCAGGAAAATGGCGCCGGTGTTGGCACATGTGCAGCTTTAGCTTTTGGAAAATGACGAGCTGAAATCACAATCTGCGCATGTGCCGCCTTGGGCGACATTTTCATGAAGCCCACCGCTGGGAGATCAATGGGCGCAGCGAGGACTCTGCTCCTGCCTCGCACCGCTGACAATTTCTTTGAAGCCCACTTCTGGGAGATAAATGGCTCCTGCCTCGCACCGCCTGGACACCCCCCCCCCCCCCCCCCCCATCTCCCCCAGCCCTGGGCCCGCAGCGATGCTGCCGCCCCCTGTTTCCTAGTGGCGTCCCTGCCTCCTGTGACCCCGCTTTGCTGCCGCCGCCCCCCCCGGTAAGCTTAATTCGAACTGTAAGACGGACCCCCATTTTCACATTAAAAATTATTTTTTCTATTTTCTTTCTCTAAATTTGGGGTGCGCCCTTAAAGTCCAAAAAATATGGTGTGTATATATATATATATATATAATTTTGCACATACACACAACTGCTTTTTCTGTCTATAGTTGTCCTGCAAACTGGAGCGTGAATTCCGGTGCGTGGAGCTGGCCGAGCTGATGTCTCAGAACGTGATGAACCTGGCTATTAAGTATGCCTCGCGCTCCAAGAAGCTAATTCTGGCCCAGCGGCTCAGTGAAATGGCTCTAGAAAAAGCAGCAGAATTGGCGTCTGCACAACAGCAAGAAGATGAGGAGGATGAGGAAGAAGATTTCCGAAGCAGGCTGAATGCTGGGTAAATATAGTGGGGTCTATCATCACTGAGCTCTCATAGATGGGGCAGGATGAAGACTATAATGGCTCTCATGTCAAAACATTACAAAAAATTCTAAATTTGCACCTATTTAGTTTGAATATTTTTATTTTTGCAGTATTTAAAATATAAGGGCTGAACTCCAAATGTCTTGATTTCTTCTGATTCTCGGCTTCTTGGGAAAGCTGTGGGACAACACGGCGGCCGTCTCTGCTTCCTTGGTTGGGTCAGGTGCTGGATTTCTGCTCCTGTTTTCCAGCAGTGAAGTCTCCCATTTGGCCGCTTGCGTTGCAGAGGGTGAGACCCTCGCTGACATCTTCATCATGTGGTGGAAATAGATGAAATCCGCAGCGTTGGTAACATTTCCACTGCAGATATTTTTTCCGCGTGTGCATGAGATGTCGGACAATCTCGCGCTCAGTGCTATAAACCGCAGCAGATTTTCCTTATGGAAAAACCGGTTGTATTTTTGCTACATGCCGTAAAGTGAGAGCGTACAGTCACCCAGCTTTCCCACACTCTGAATGGCTCAGCTGCACTGGGTCTATACGGAAACATTTCTGGATCTCATTATAACCAGTAAATTAGCCCCTTCCCGACATGTAACATATGTTGTGGGGGTGTATGTAAACCTCTCGCCTTTTATAAGGTGTTCTGCAGAAATCCAGAGATCTGGTTGATGAGATTAGGCCATTAGATTAATTCCTCTTAAGAAGAACTAATTCTGCCAACAAGACGGGTATTGTTACACTGAACGTCGCATGCTGGGGTCATGGTCCTGCTTTCAGGAGATTGAGGATTAGCAATAATCTCTACTTGCATGTGAACACCGGCCATTTAAATGATCCCTAATCAAAGCCATAGCCTCTTCATCCTCTGGAGTCCATAACTCTCGTCCCGCATGTACCAGGTGATTTTATTTTTTTCTTATGTGAAGCAATGACCCGTCATTGGCCCTTAGTACATTTAGTTTTTTCTTTACTTCGATGTCCATCTTCAGCTCCTCGTTTCCACCACTAGGTGGAGCCAGCATATATGTCGGTTTATGGAAGGTCCGGGAACGTTACATGTTCTTTACATCATTGCAATAGGTTACAGGTGGATGTCTGGCTGTCATTTCTGTACATGGAAGACCCTCAATGCTGCCTGTAATAAGCCTCCATATACGAGGCATCCTGGGTCTTCAAAGCATACTGCACATTTTCTGTAGCAGGTTTTTTTTTAAGGATTTATGTCTGTTGTCTGCCCGTCTGGCCTTATTTTGCATTGCATGGTTCAGGTCCGGTGACCTTTTAGCTTCCAAGCTATTAACATCTGGCCTGAAGAAGCTCGATGCTACATGAATGCAAAGTGACTGCAACAAGATCCATCACACCATGGAAGGAAAGACCGGCAAACAACTAAATGACCTTGGGGACGAGTGCGGCAACAATCCGTGCCGCCCTACAATCCTATCCTGTGCACGTAGCCCCATGCTTCATACAGACGGCCGCACAGTCTGCTATTACTGTAATCTGAACACACATAGGAGGATTTGTATCACTGTTCAGAGATTCATTAGTCAATATGTTGGTCCTTTCTTCCAGGTACAGCAGGACCGCCACAGAATGGGGGAGGCCGAGCTCCAAACCAGCGACACATGAAGAGGAGGTGGAGGCGAATCGCGAGGATGGAGATGAAGAAACGGAAGAAGTTCAGCAGCCGGAAACTGCCAGCCTGAATAAGAAGAACAGTATGTTTATTACAAATCCAAGTCTTACATGAAGTATCTACAGCTTGCTTATTAGTTTACACAGCAGCGTATCAGCCTGACACTAAGGCTGTGCCCACGATACGTTTTTTAAGCTTTTCTGCAGCGGCAAAAACGCTGCAGAAACACTTAAAAAACGCTTGGTAGAAGGTCTGCCATGTTCCCTAATGATAATCCGCATGTGCTGTGCACATGCTGCGGAAATTTCCGCTGCAGATTATCATAACGGAAAAAAACGCAGCACTACCAATTATTTTGCGTAAATGCTGCGTTTTCGCTGCCATTGACTTGCATTAGAACGCGACAATTCCTCAAGGCTGCATCTGTACTTGCGTAATTGGCGCGTTCTAATGTGCAGATGGTACCCGGGTGTAGAGGAGAGGAGAGTTTCATCCACACCCAGGTACCATTAAAAAAGCTGGAAAATAAATATATACTTATCTTCCGGCGGCCCGCGGTGCGCTCCTCCTTGCTTCCCGGCACTTCGCGATGGAATGAAAGACCTGTGCTGACGTCAGTCATGTGACGGGTCACGCGACGCTGACGTCGGCAGGTCCTTCACTATACCGCTGCCGGCAGCCAGGACGGTGAAGCAAGACACCGGGGGCCATCGGAGTGTAAGTATAGATTTATTTTTTTAGTTTTTGACATTCTCTCGGGTCATAGTATATAAATCCATGCCGGTTGCATGGATTTATATAGTGTGACCAAGTTGTCAAGCACTTTCCAAGTGATGCTAAAATTGCTTGGAAAAGCGCTTGTCAACCTGCATGCGGAAATGCAAGTGAAGAACGCTTCACATCCGCATGTCCCTGGCAGGAAAACGCATGTACAATCCGCATGCACAATCCGCATGCACAATCCGCATGCACAATCCGCATGTACAATCCTCATGTACAATCCGCATGTGCAATTTTTTTCTGCCAGGGAGATGCAGAAACGCTCAGGAAAAAATCTTGCGCATTTCTGCATCGTGGGCACACAGCCTAATACTCCAGAGCTGCACTCACTATTCTGCTGGTGCAGTCACTGTGTACATACATTACATTACTGATCCTGAGTTATATCCTGTATTATACTCCAGAGCTGCACTCACTATTCTGCTGGTGCAGTCACTGTGTACATACATTACATTACTGATCCTGTACTGATCCGGAGTTACATCCTGTATTATCCTCCAGAGCTGCACTCACTCTTCTGCTGGTGCAGTCACTGTGTACATACATTACTGATCCTTAGTTACCTCCTGTATTATTCTCCAGAGCTGCACTCACTATTCTGCTGGTGCAGTCACTGTGTACATACATTACATTACTGATCCTGAGTTATATCCTGTATTATACTCCAGAGCTGCACTCACTATTCTGCTGGTGCAGTCACTGTGTACATACATTACATTACTGAACCGGTACTGATCCTGAGTTACATCCTGTATTATACTCCAGAGCTGCACTCACTATTCTGCTGGTGCAGTCACAGTGTACATACATTACATTACTGATCCTGAGTTACATCCTGTATTATACTCCAGAGCTGCACTCACTATTCTGCTGGTGCAGTCACTGTGTACATACATTACATTACTGATCCTGTACTGATCCTGAGTTACATCCTGTATTATTCTCCAGAGCTGCACTCACTATTCTGCTGGTGCAGTCACTGTGTACATATATTACATTACTGATCCGGAGTTACATCCTGTATTATACTCCAGAGCTGCACTCACTATTCTGCTGGTGCAGTCACTGTGTACATACATTACATTACTGATCCTGAGTTACATCCTGTATTATACTCCAGAACTGCACTCACTATTCTGCTGGTGCAGTCACTGTATACATACATTATATTACTGATCATGTACTGATCCTGAGTTACATCTTGTATTATACTCCAGAGCTGCACTCACTATTCTGCTGGTGCAGTCACTGTGTACATACATTACATTACTGATCCTGTGTTACATCCTGTATTATACTCCAGAGCTGCACTCACTATTCTGCTGGTGCAGTCACTGTGTACATACATTACATTACTGATCCTGAGTTACATCTTGTATTATACTCCAGAGCTGCACTCACTATTCTGCTGGTGCAGTCACTGTGTACATACATTACATTACTGATCCTGTACTGATCCTGAGTTACATCCTGTATTATACTCCAGAGCTGCACTCACTATTCTGCTGGTGCAGTCACTGTGTACATACATTACATTACTGATCCTGAGTTACATCTTGTATTATACTCCAGAGCTGCACTCACTATTCTGCTGGTGCAGTCACTGTGTACATACATTACGTTACTGATCCGGAGTTACATCCTACATTATACTCCAGAGCTGCACTCACTATTCTGCTGGTGCAGTCACTGTGTACATACATTACATTACTGATCCTGAGTTACATCCTGTATTATACTCCAGAGCTGCACTCACTATTCTGCTGGTGCAGTCACTGTGTACATACATTACATTACTGATCCTGAGTTACATCCTGTATTATACTCCAGAGCTGCACTCACTATTCTGCTGGTGCAGTCACTGTGTACATATATTACATTACTGATCTGGAGTTACATCCTGTATTATACTCCAGAGCTGCACTCACTATTCTGCTGGTGCAGTCACTGTGTACATATATTACATTACTGATCCGGAGTTACATCCTGTATTATACTCCAGAGCTGCACTCACTATTCTGCTGGTGCAGTCACTGTGTACATACATTACATTACTGATCCTGTACTGATCCTGAGTTACATCCTGTATTATTCTCCAGAGCTGCACTCACTATTCTGGTGCAGTCACTGTGTACATATATTACATTACTGATCCGGAGTTACATCCTGTATTATACTCCAGAGCTGCACTCACTATTCTGCTGGTCCAGTCACTGTGTACATACATTACATTACTGATCCTGAGTTACATCCTGTATTATACACCAGAGCTGCACTCACTATTCTGCTGGTCCAGTCACTGTGTACATACATTACATTACTGATCCGGAGTTACATCCTGTATTATACTCCAGAGCTGCACTCACTATTCTGCTGGTGCAGTCACTGTGTACATACATTACATTACTGATCCTGTACTGATCCTGAGTTACATCCTGTATTATTCTCCAGAGCTGCACTCACTATTCTGCTGGTGCAGTCACTGTGTACATACATTACATTACTGATCCTGAGTTACATCCTGTATTATACTCCAGAGCTGCACTCACTATTCTGCTGGCGGAGTCATTGTGTACATACATTACATTACTGATCCTGAGTTACATCCTGTATTATACTCCAGAGCTGCACTCACTATTCTGCTGGTGCAGTCACTGTGTACATGCATTACATTACATTTCTGATCCTGAGTTACATCCTGTATTATACTCCAGAGCTGCACTCACTATTCTGCTGGTGCAGTCACTGTGTACATACATTACATTACTGATCCTGAGTTACCTCCTGTATTATGCTCCAGAGCTGCACTCACTATTCTGCTGAATGCTGTTAGCACCGGCTTATAGTCGTACCCCTAACATCTCAGAAGCCTGCAGAGTTGTGAATGTGGCTCTTGGAATAATGGAGGTAATTGGGAACCCACTTCATCCTCAAGTCCCTGTCTAATGAATGAAGGAGACCTCGCCTCTGCTTCTTGCGTATCTCTGGTTTCCTATTCTACAATATAGGCATTTGTTAGTGTGTTTTCTTTTTTCCTTTCTTCTTAGAACAATGTGTAATTCCTCCAGTATGTTTCTCTGGGTCTTGTCCATATTGTTTTTCTCATAGTGTGAGAGGTAACAGGAGGGACATTGGGATTCCTGCTTCCTCTCTCATCAGTCTCTTTTATAGTTTGATATTTATAAGTCATTTTCCCCGGTCAGGTGTATCGTAGAATTTTTCTTGTTTCTATTTCTCCTTGTAAATTGTCAGGTCACCTTCTTCTTTTCACAGCACATAACCCCTTTGGCAAAACCGCGGCTTCCCCTGAGCGACCTACTACAAAGTCCGGTAAGAGACCTTCCATTTGGGGAACAGTTCACACGTTGCAAAAAGCACAGAGACGTTTCCAGCCCGCAGCAGTAATGGATTCATGTGACTGAATCATTTACACAACGGCATCCGCAGTCATATCTGCACTGTAGAAGGTCCGCAGAGGCCGGGAGGGAATGGATCCATAGGGAGCATTCACACTGGACTTTCGGGAATTATGTTTTTACTAACATTTGTTTTCTGATAATCATGGAGTGTAAACCGGCTGCCGAGCACCCGACGAGTGAGCAAAGCACTTACTCCTCTGGTAAAATGATTGAGGTTAATCGTTCTCGACAGCACACTGGACTTTGCAAAAAAGACATGTGCTACCGAGAACAATGATGGTCTTTGTGGACAGAATAATCGTGTTCACAGTTACAGAGGTGCAATCGGCCTGTCTAAACAGGTTACTAAAATGGCCAACAATTGGCTTCCATATAGGAGATCAATGGTCATTTACAAGCCACAGTCAAGCTAAGTTCACATGATGAGTATTTGGTGCTGCAGATTTTTTTGCAACAATTAAAAAAAAATATATATATATATATATATATATATATATATATATATTTTTTTTTCCTACCATGCATTTGTCGGGTGTGTGCACATTGAGTCCTTGGAGCAGAAAGTGTCCAAAAATTTCTTAAGACTTGAAGTCTCTGCTCCAAAATGACACTCAGTGTGCACACAGCCTTATCTCATATTTGTAGGATAACTGACCCCGCAGGAACAGTCGGTGAAATGGAGGACGCCTAGTAACGCTACTATTGCATGGATATAAAATCTCTCAGCAGTTTTCATTGCACCTTATTAATTTTCTTTTCTCTCGTAAAAGGCGCAATCGTGTCCAGCAGCCAAGGCAGAGTTAACTCTTTTAAGGTATGAACTTATTTTGGGGCTTAATATCAATCAACCTCCCTAAATGTGCATCTTCCGGTTATGTTCCTGCATAGCCGATCATTGTGACGGAGAATCCGCTCTGCTTTACAGGACATTGTGCATGAGAGTAAGAGATGTTACACTGCAAGTATCACAGAGTGCGCATGTAAGCGTACACTGCAGCAGAGTAAGAGATGTTACACTGCAAATATCACAGAGTGCGCATGTAAGCGTACACTGCAGCAGAGTAAGAGATGTTACACTGCAAATATCACAGAGTGCGCATGTAAGCGTACACTGCAGCAGAGTAAGAGATGTTACACTGCAAATATCACAGAGTGCGCATGTAAGCGTACACTGCAGCAGAGTAAGAGATGTTACACTGCAAGTATCACAGTGTGGGCATGTAAGTGTACACTGCAGCAGAGTAAGATGTTACACTGCAAATATCACAGAGTGTGCATGTAAGTGTACACTGCAGCAGAGTAAGAGATGTTACACTGCAAGTATCACAGTGTGCGCATGTAAGCGTACACTGCAGCAGAGTAAAAGATGTTACACTGCAAGTATCACAGAGTGCGCATGTAAGCTTACACTGCAGCAGAGTAAGAGATGTTACACTGCAAGTATCACAGTGTGCGCATGTAAGCTTACACTGCAGCAGAGTAAGAGATGTTACACTGCAAGTATCACAGAGTGCGCATGTAAGCTTACACTGCAGCAGAGTAAGAGATGTTACACTGCAAGTATCACAGAGTGCGCATGTAAGCTTACACTGCAGCAGAGTAAGAGATGTTACACTGCAAGTATCACAGAGTGCGCATGTAAGCTTACACTGCAGCAGAGTAAGAGATGTTACACTGCAAGTATCACAGAGTGCGCATGTAAGCTTACACTGCAGCAGAGTAAGAGATGTTACACTGCAAGTATCACAGAGTGCGCATGTAAGTGTACACTGCAGCAGAGTAAGAGATGTTACACTGCAAATATCACAGAGTGCGCATGTAAGTGTACACTGCAGCAGAGTAAAAGATGTTACACTGCAAGTATCACAGTGTGCGCATGTAAGCTTACACTGCAGCAGAGTAAGAGATGTTACACTGCAAGTATCACAGAGTGCGCATGTAAGCTTACACTGCAGCAGAGTAAGAGATGTTACACTGCAAGTATCACAGAGTGCGCATGTAAGCTTACACTGCAGCAGAGTAAGAGATGTTACACTGCAAGTATCACAGAGTGCGCATGTAAGCTTACACTGCAGCAGAGTAAGAGATGTTACACTGCAAGTATCACAGTGTGCGCATGTAAGCTTACACTGCAGCAGAGTAAGAGATGTTACACTGCAAGTATCACAGTGTGTGCATGTAAGCGTACACTGCAGCAGAGTAAGAGATGTTACACTGCAAATATCACAGAGTGCGCATGTAAGTGTACACTGCAGCAGAGTAAGAGATGTTACACTGCAAGTATCACAGTGTGCGCATGTAAGCGTACACTGCAGCAGAGTAAGAGATGTTACACTGCAAGTATCACAGTGTGCGCATTTAAGCGTAAACTGCAGCCTGTAAAGTGAATGTATCATCAGAAAATGACCTATTTCATTCAGGATATATACATATATATATATATATATATATATATATATATACATATACCGCTCAAAAAAATGAAGGGAACACTCCAATAACACATCCTAGATCTGAATGAATTAAATATTCTCATTGAATACTTTGTTCTGTATAAAGTTGAATGTGCTGACAACAAAATCACACAAAAATCATCAATGGAAATCAAATTTATTAACCAATGGAGGCCTGGATTTGGAGTCACCCCCAAAATTAAAGTGGAAAAACACACTACAGGCTGATCCAACTTTGATGTAATGTCCTTAAAACAAGTCAAAATGAGTCTCAGTATTGTGTGTGGCCTCCACGTGCCTGTATGACCTCCCTACAACGCCTGGGCATACTCCTGATGAGGCTGAGTATTGTGTGTGGCCTCCACGTTCCTGTATGACCTCCCTACAACGCCTGGGCATGCTCCTGATGAGGCTGAGTATTGTGTGTGGCCTCCACGTTCCTGTATGACCTCCCTACAACGCCTGGGCATGCTCCTGATGAGGCTCAGTATTGTGTGTGGCCTCCACGTGCCTGTATGACCTCCCTACAACGCCTGGGCATGCTCCTGATGAGGTTGCGGATGGTCTCCTGTGGGATCTCCTCCCAGACCTGGACTAAAGCATCCGCCAACTCCTGGACAGTCTGTGGTGCAACGTGATGTTGGTGGATGGAGCGAGACATGATGTCCCAGATGTGCTCAATCGGATTCAGGTCTGGGGAACGGGCGGGCCAGTCCATAGCTTCAATGCCTTCATCTTGCAGGAACTGCTGACACACTCCAGCCACATGAGGTCTGGCATTGTCCTGCATTAGGAGGAACCCAGGGCCAACCGCACCAGCATATGGTCTCACAAGGGGTCTGAGGATCTCATCTCGGTACCTAATGGCAGTCAGGCTACCTCTGGAGAGCACATGGAGGGCTGTGCGGCCCTCCAAAGAAATGCCACCCCACACAATTACTGACCCACTGCCAAACCGGTCATGCTGAAGGATGTTGCAGGCAGCAGATTGCTCTCCACGGTGTCTCCAGACTCCGTCACATCTGTCACATGTGCTCAGTGTGAACCTGCTTTCATCTGTGAAGAGCACAGGGCGCCAGTGGCGACTTTGCCAATCCCGGTGTTCTGTGACATTTCTTTGGAGGGCCGCACAGCCCTCCATGTGCTCGCCAGAGGTAGCCTGACTGCCATTAGGTCACCTCCTCCTCCTGTACAATGACGAGTAACATATATATTTTAGTTCCTTCCTCTCCAATATCACAACCTGTTTTGTTTTTAAAAAAAAAAGTAGTTCCCAGAGATGCTTAGCACTTGTTGGCCCTTTTGCCTTCACTCTGCGGTCCAGCTCACCCCAAACCATCTCGATTGGGTTCAGGTCTGGTGACTGTGGAGGCCAGGTCATCTGGCGTAGCACCCCATCACTCTCCTTCTTGGTCAAATAGCCCTTACACAGCCTGGAGGTGTGTTTGGGGTCATTGTCCTGTTGAAAAATAAATGATGGTCCAACTAAACGCAAACCGGATGGAATAGCATGCCGCTGCAAGATGCTGTGGTAGCCATGCTGGTTCAGTATGCCTTCAATTTTGAATAAATCCCCAACAGTGTCACCAGCAAAGCACCCCCACACCATCACACCTCCTCCTCCATGCTTCACGGTGGGAACCAGGCATGTAGAGTCCATCCGTTCACCTTTTCTGCGTCGCACAAAGACACGGTGGTTGGAACCAAAGACCTCAAATTTGGACTCATCAGACCAAAGCACAGATTTCCACTGGTCTAATGTCCATTCCTTGTGTTCTTTAGCCCAAACAAGTCTCTTCTGCTTGTTGCCTGTACTTAGCAGTGGTTTCCTAGCAGCTATTTTACCATGAAGACCTGCTGCACAAAGTCTCCTCTTAACAGTTGTTGTAGAGATGTGTCTGCTGCTAGAACTCTGTGTGGTATTGACCTGGTCTCTAATCTGAGCTGCTGTTAACCTGTGATTTCTGAGGCTGGTGACTCGGATAAACTTATCCTCAGAAGCAGAGGTGACTCTTGGTCTTCCTTTCCTGGGGCGGTCCTCATGTGAGCCAGTTTCTTTGTAGCGCTTGATGGTTTTTGCAACTGCACTTGGGAACACTTTCAAAGTTTTTCCAATTTTTCGGACTGACTGACCTTCATTTCTTAAAGTAATGATGGCCACTCGTTTTCCTTTACTTAGCTGCTTTTTTCTTGCCATAATACAAATTCTAGCAGTCTATTCAGTAGGACTATCAGCTGTGTATCCACCAGACTTCTGCACAACACAACTGATGGTCCCAACCCCATTTATAAGGCAAGAAATCCCACTTATTAAACCTGACAGGGCACACCTGTGAAGTGAAAACCATTTCCGGTGACTACCTCTTGAAGCTCATCAAGAGAATGCCAAGAGTGTGCAAAGCCGTCATCAAAGCAAAAGGTGGCTACTTTGAAGAACCTAGAATATAAGACATATTTTCAGTTGTTTCACACTTTTTTGTTAAGTATATAATTCCACATGTGTTAATTCATAGTTTTGATGCCTTCAGTGTGAATGTACAATTTTCATAGTTATGAAAATACAGAAAAATCTTAAAATGAGAAGGTGTGTCCAAACTTTTGGTCTGTACCGTATATGTGTGTATATTTATTAGTAGATAACCGGATATACCAAGGCTATGTCACAGCTCACCTCCTCCACCTCATGTACAAAGATCGGTAACTGCTCTATACTCAGCGGATATCACGGGATACACCAAGGTGATATCACAGCTCACCTGCTTTTTTTGTACAATGACAGGTAACACATCTATATACAGTAGATAATACGATACACCAGTCACAATAGGTGATGTCACAGCTCACCACCTCCTCCTCCCACCCTTCACAATTGAAATTTGCACACGCTCATTAGATGCTTCAATACCAAAGATAGGATCAGGGTGGGTTCATTGCTGTTAATGTGCAAGTGGATTTCGTGAAAGGACAGAAGTCTAAAAAGCCTCAGTGACTGGTGTGAAAATTGCTAATTTTTAAAAAAAATAGAGATTGCGATATAGAGAAATGTCAAAATAAAACAAAAAACCTACATGCAACACAAACCTGATTTAAACAATAGTCCTTTTCTGATGAGACATTTCCTTTAATCAAAGTGCAGGTATTCTAGGGGGGAGGGTGAATTACCTTGTAGCCGGGAACGATGGTAAAAGATGATGGAGAATTGGGATTTGTCGATCTTTCGCTCCTGGTGTCGTGTATACGGGAATAAGGTCTGCTGTTATTAGCCCAGATAATGTCAGAGGAGATGACTCACGCTATCACACGAGGAATCTCATATTGAAGCTTTCTCATACGTCATTGCTGTTCATTACATTTTTTTCCCCAACAGCTGCGGCAAAAGGTAAAAAAAAAAAAAAAATAGTCCAAATTGGCAAATGACTTTTTTTTTTGGTAAAAGGTATCTGCAAGTCAGAAGAGTCCGGCGCTGTCCGGCGGATCGTCCCGCATCCTCGATAACATGAGCAAATTAGCCAAGAAAACCCCGACTGCTGCCAAATCTGATTCTCCGGTCATAAAGCCTCTGGCTCCAAAGACCAAACCTAAGCAGGTGATTACGAGGCATCGATGATTTCTCCTCCAGACTCCGCTAACAAAATATATATAATGTGGCAACTTGTATTATTTTGTAGGGACTGGTTAAATTCACTGAAAAGAAAACACAAAAAAAAGAAAATCCAACTCCCCAGCCTCCTCCGCCCAATGCTGCTACAGAGAAGGCCGAACCTAAGAAGTAAGTTTGCTTTTATTTTAAAGGATCTGGACGCCTTTTTGGAAATAATAAAAAGATAATTCACTTTATTAATAAAAAAAAGCTCATTTTGCTTCTACAGCCTCAATGTATTACTGTACATAACAGAACGAGTTACCGTTCAGCGAGCTCATCTGACAGTAGAGTGTGATGCTCTCTTCATCTAAGCGGATTTATTATCACATTAAAAGTTCTGCCACCCCCCCACCACCCACTTGGGATTTTTGGCGTTTTGATACCGTGCAACCTGGAATGTCACTGCTTTTTATTTTTTTGAGGGTTTGCATCAGTTCATGTAAAGAACATGCCGACTACTGTGAACATTTGGGTTTTGTTATTGTGACGCAAACCACAAATAGGACAAAATAACTGAAAACTTTAGTGTGCATAACTATTCACCCCCTAAAGTCAGTACTATATAGAGCCTCCTTTTGTGGCTATTACAGCTGCAAGTTTCCTTGGATAAGTCTCTATGAGCTTTCCACATTTTGCCACGGGGATTTTTTCCCATTTCTCAAGGCAAAACTGCTCCAGCTCCTCCACATTACGTTTCCTCTGGTGAACAGCAATCTCCAAGTCAGACCACAGATTCTCTATTGGATTAAGGTCTGGGCTATGACTCGGCCCCTCCAAAACATTTCCACGTTTCCCCTTACACAACTCAAGTGTTGCTTTAGCAGTATGCTTTTTGTCATTGTCTTGTTAGATGGTGAACCTCTGTCCCAGTCTCAAATCACTGACAGATAAACAGGTTTTTGCTTAAGAATATCCCTGTTTTTTACACCATCCATCTTCCCCTCGACTCGGACCATTTTCCCTGTCCCGGCTGCCACAAAACATCCCCACAGCATGATTCTACCACCACCATGTTTCACTGTGGGGATGGTGTTCTTGGGGTGATGAAATGTGTTGGTTTGGTGTCGGACATAGCGTTTACTTTGGTGGCCTAAAAATTCAATTTTGGTCTCATCTGACCACAGCACCTCCCTCCATACATTTGGGGAGTCTCCCACATGTTTTTTGGCAAACTCAAAACGAGCCTTACAACTTTTTGTGTGTAAGTAAAGGCTTTTTTTCTGCCCACTCTTCCATAAAGGCCACCTCTATGGAGAATATGGCTTATTGTGGTCATATAAACAAATACTCCAGTCTCTGGTTGGGAACTGTGCAGCTCCTTCAGGGTTACCTTTGGTCTCTGTGTTGCCTCTCTGATTGATTAATGCTCTCTTTGCTCGGGCTGAGAGTTTTGGTGGGCGCTCTCTCTTGTCAGGTTTGTTGATGATAATTGCTTTGATGGTGCTCCGGGGGATCATCAGAGATTGGGATCTTTTTTTTTATAAGCCAACCCTGACTTGTTCTTCTAAACAACTTTGTCCCTGACGTGTTTGGAGACCTCCCTGGTCTTCATGGTGTTGTTTGGAGATCTCCCTGGTCTTCATGGTGTTGTTTGGAGATCTCCCTGGTCTTCATGGTGGTGTTTGGAGATCTCCCTGGTCTTCATGGTGGTGTTTGGAGATCTCCCTGGTCTTCATGGTGGTGTTTGGAGATCTCCCTGGTCTTCATGGTGGTGTTTGGAGATCTCATTGGTCTTCATGGTGTTGTTTGGAGATCTCCTTGGGCTTCATGGTGTTGTTTGGAGATCTCCTTGGTCTTCATGGTGTTTGGTTAGTGGTGCCTCTTGTTAATGGTGTTGCAGTCTCTATGGCCTTTCAGTACAGGTAAAGTGTATATACTGACAGACGTGTGACATTAGATTGCACACACAGGGGGACGTCCTGTCACTAAGCATGGGACTTATGAAGGGAATCACTTGCACCAGAAATTTTTAGGGGCTTCATAGCAAAAGGGGTGAATACATATGCACATGCCAATTTTTAGTTATTTGATTCCATACATTTATTTATTCCTATATTTTTCTCACTTCTTCCAACTTACTATTTAGTGCTGAAGCATCACACACAAATCAGATCACACAAATATTTACACAGATGGTCATGTAACAAAATAGGTAAAAAGCCCAAGGGGGTGAATACTTTCGCAATCCACTGTACATAGAGGCTGTAGAAGCCAAATGATGCATAATTTGTAGTTAAAACCCTAAAAAAAGCAGAAATACTTTATATCTTAAAAAAATGCTTTCCATAGCCATTACATAATAGTACACTATCTATACCTTCCTCTGTTTTAATCCTTCTGTTTTGCATATGTACAGCACTGAGTGCTTTTTCCTGTTCATTATGTACATGTGCGGTAACGAGCCCTCTGAGCAATTATTTGGATGCGGTGGGACAGGAATCCTGCATTCCCATTGGCTAGACAACACCCCCCGAGGGACCCTCCTCATGAACTTTGTCTGTTTTCCCCGTTCAGAGTCTGCATTTGCTAACATGCATATATAAATACATTATGTAATATACTATATCCTTAGATTTGCACGAGCTGCAGCCCCCCTTCCTCCTAGATGTGCAAAAGCGGTGGCCCCCCCCTCTCGGTCTGCACGAGCGGCTGCCCCCCTCCCCCCCTCTCGGTCTGCACGATCGGCTGCTCCCCCCCCCTCTCGGTCTGCACGCGCGGCTGCCCCCCCCCCACTCTGTCTGCACGCGCGGCTGCCCCCCCCCCCACTCTGTCTGCACGCACGGCTGCCCCCCCCCCACTCTGTCTGCACGCACGGCTGCCCCCCCCCCCCACTCTGTCTGCACGCACGGCTGCCCCCCCCCCCCCACTCTGTCTGCACGCACGGCTGCCCCCCCCACTCTGTCTGCACGCACGGCTGCCCCCCCCCCACTCTGCACGCACGGCTGCCCCCCCCCCCCACTCTGTCTGCACACGCGGCTGCCCCTCCCTCCTCGCTCGGCTTGCACGCGCGGCTGCCCCCCCCCCCCCCTCCTCGCTCGGCTTGCACGCGCGGCTGCCCCCCCCCCCCCCCTCCTCGCTCGGCTTGCACGCGCGGCTGCCCCCCCCCCCCCCCTCCTCGCTCGGCCTGCACGCGCGGCAGCCCCCCCCCCCCTCTCCTCGTTCGGCCTGCACGCGCGGCTCCCCCCCCCCCCCCCCTCCTCGCTCGGCTTGCACGCGCGGCTGCCCCCCCCCCTCCTCGCTCGGCCTGCACGCGTGGCTGCCCCCCCCCTCTCCTCGCTCGGCCTGCACGCGCGGCCCCCCCCCCCTATCCTCGCTCGGCCTGCACGCGCGGCTCCCCCCCCCTCGCTCGGCCTGCACGCGCGGCTGCCCCCCCCTCCCTCCTCGCTCGGCCTGCACGCGCGGCTGCCCCCCCCTCCCTCCTCGCTCGGCCTGCACGCGCGGCTGCCCCCCCTCCCTCCTCGCTCGGCCTGCACGCGCGGCCCCGCCCCCCTCCCTCCTCGCTCGGCCTGCACGCGCGGCCCCGCCCCCCCTCCCTCCTCGCTCGGCCTGCACGCGCGGCCCCGCCCCCCCTCCCTCCTCGCTCGGCCTGCACGCGCGGCCCCGCCCCCCCTCCCTCCTCGCTCGGCCTGCACGCGCGGCCCCGCCCCCCCTCCCTCCTCGCTCGGCCTGCACGCGCGGCCCCGCCCCCCCTCCCTCCTCGCTCGGCCTGCGCTCCCCCCCCCCTCGCCCCCCCCCCCCCCCCTCGCTCGGCCTGCGCTCTCCTCCCCCTCGCTCGGTCTGCACGCGCGGCTGCCTCCCCCCTCGCTCGGTCTGCACGCGCGGCTGCCTCCCCCCTCGCTCGGTCTGCACGCGCGGCTGCCTCCCCCCTCGCTCGGCCTGCGCTCGCCCCCCCCCCCTCCCCCCTCGCTCGGTCTGCACGCGCGGCTGCCCCCCCCCCCCCCCTCCCCCTCGCTCGGCCTGCGCTCGCCCCCCCCTCCCCCTCGCTCGGCCTGCACGCGCGGCTGCCCCCCCCCCCCCCCTCGCTCGGTCTGCACGCGCGGCCCCCTCGCTCGGCCTGCGCTCGCCCCCACCCTAGATCAGATATATGTATAACTAGCACTGATCCATGCAGAGTCTTCGCCCGGTCTCAGCGGCTCATCGAGCTCCGGACTTCTAAACCCGAGCGCTGCCTCACGGTAACGAGCAGCAGATTGTTGGTGCGACGTTACGTGTCATAAATCCTGCTAACCAGAACAGTCTGCGGAGCGACAGAAATGTGGGCAATTAGAAGCATCAAAGCCCCGGTTGTCTAAGCGAGCGCACACCCCTCCTATAACCTCCTCAGTCCGATTATTTATGGATGTTTGGATGGAAAGCGGCAGATTTTGCGGCAGTGGTTATGTTCCTATAGAGTAGAGATGACCGGCGGCGTTACCATCAGGTTATGTTTGTGTGCAGCGTCCGTCATCATGGCTGATGTCTTTGCAGATCTAAGACCGGCTTCCAGCTATGGTTGGATGAGAATCGTCAGAGCATCTTGTCTGAGAATCCTGACATTGACGAGTCTGAAATTATTAAGGAAGGCATGAGCCGATTCAGGGCACTGAGTAACGAGGAGAGGATGGTAAGTAACGTGTGCGGCGGAGGATGGGGGTGAACTGAGGACCCTGCTGACGTCCCGATGCTTCACATCCCCCCCCGTGTATTGCACAGCGGCAAGGGGCACTGTGGGAGCTCCTGTATTACAGAGGGACCCCTCACTTATTAAAAAAAAAAATGTCATTATCTATTTTTATTGCCTCTGTTTTCTAGAATCCAATGTCATTTTTCTCTTGTTTCTCCCGTGTCTCTCTTTCGCCCCCTCTACCTGGTTTGTAACTCTAGTCTAGTCATTATGATGATCCCTCCCTCTTGGGGAACGAGACTAGATTTATATACAAATAAGAAAGGGAATGGAGAACGAGCAGGAACGAAAGAAAAACAATGGAATTAAGTGAAAAATATTACAAACACAACAACTCCAAGAGATGGATAGATAGATATCCTGGTGCCAGCAAATACTCTGCAACCTGCACAGCAGAATCCGCACATGTACTGCAAACTTCGCCCTGTGCACGAGTGAGGACGACCTCCGAGAACAGTCCTGCAAACTTCGCCCTGTGCACGAGTGAGGACGACCTCCGAGAACAGTCCTGCAAACTTCGCCCTGTGCACGAGCGAGGATGACCTCCGAGAAAAGTCCTTCTATGCACAGGGTGAAGTTTGCAGGACACGTGCGGATTCTGCTGTGCAGGTTACAGGTTATTTGCTGGCAGCGGGCTGAAGTCCCACATCTACATTGTACACGCCGCACACTGACAGCGAAGCCCGAGCGATGAGTGACTTCGGCCGAACACTGCATTTTGTCAGCAATCATTACTTTCAGCGCCACAGATGTTCCCATCACCGTTTTTGGTGCAAAGGGTGAAATATGCGACTTATTCACTATGAGATCCACAATGGAAATGCCCCCTGGGAACGTAGCACAATGTCTAAACCAGTTCATCTGCCCTTTCAACATTGTGGAAAAATGTACAAAAAATAACATAACTAATTCACATTTGATGACGGTAGAAAAACTGCGCTGAAATCACCATCACGTTACTGCCCGTATAAGATGAGACAGTCCGAGCGCTAACGAGCGTCCTTTATCATCCTCTCTCATTAGAGGTGGACGGAAGAAGCCAAAGGAGACGATTCTGCTGATCCGAAAAAGAGGAAACGAGAACAAGAAAACCGTGACTCCCAGGAAGCTCCGGACGAGGAGGCGGCCGAGGACCACAGCGGCGGAGCGAAAAAACGCAAACCGCTGGACCAGTCTACAAATAACAAGCTCTCTGCGTTTGCGTTTAAGAAAGACTGAGACGAAGGCAACGGCAACCTCTCTGTATGTCCGTCCATATCCGCTCTGCCAGGGGTATACAAGGAGATAAGAGCAAGGCTGCAGTCTGCCGGTGTGAGGGGCAGAGACCTCCCCAGTGATAACATTTACATGGAAGACCCCGATGTACAGGCACTGACGATGCCGCTGCACTTCTGGGACAAGGTCAGTACATCTGGGATGAGACATTGTAACGGGGCACTCCGAGGCTGACATGACGGCATGTAGTGCGCACGCTGCCATGATTCAGTCCCCGAGAGCAGATCCGGGGTCACACAGTGCGGTTTATACACGTTCATCGCCCACACATCAAGGACTGAATCCTGATACAGATTTAGGGGATTAGTTAATTTACAGCAAAGAAAAAAAACATTTTAAAGTAGCACTCCGGGGAAAATGTTTCATCTTTTTAGTCCCATTGTCATTATTTTAGTGTTCTAAGGTCTGCTGTTCCTATACAGACCGCTGAATGCTGCCATTATCAGCACCACGTCACCTCACCCCGAGTCCTCTGTGTGGACTGGAAGTCACTTTCTCAGTGCGAGGCTATGAGACCGACATCAAAAAGTGACGTCCAGTCCACACCGAGGACTCCGGATGGGGGAACGGGGTGTAACTGGTAACGGATGGGGGAATGGGGTGTAACTGGTAACGGATGGGGGAATGGGGTGTAACTGGTAACGGATGGGGGAACGGGGTGTAACTGGTAACGGATGGGGGAACGGGGTGTAACTGGTGACGGATGGGGGAACGGGGTGTAACTGGTGACGGATGGGGGAACGGGGTGTAACTGGTAATGGATGGGGGAACGGGGTGTAACTGGTAATGGATGGGGCAACGTGGTGTAACTGGTAACGGATGGAGGAACTGGGTGTAACTGGTAACGGATGGGGCAACGGGGTATAACTGGTAACGGATGGGGCAACGGGGTGTAACTGGTAACGGATGGGGCAACGTGGTGGAACGGGTAACGGATGGGGCAACGTGGTGGAACGGGTAACGGATGGGGCAACGTGGTGGAACGGGTAACGGATGGGGCAACGGGGTGTAACTGGTAACGAATGGGGCAACGGGGTGTAACGGGTAACGGATGGGGCAACGTGGTGGAACGGGTAACGGATGGGGCAACGTGGTGGAACGGGTAACGGATGGGGCAACGTGGTGGAACGGGTAACGGATGGGGCAACGTGGTGGAACGGGTAACGGATGGGGCAACGTGGTGGAACGGGTAACGGATGGGGCAACGTGGTGGAACGGGTAACGGATGGGGCAACGTGGTGGAACGGGTAACGGATGGGGCAACGTGGTGCTGATAACTGCAGCCCTTGTACACTATATAGATTGCCAAAAGGACTGAAGGCAAATATATTCTCCCCCTACGGCTTCTTTAGCAAACAAACTAACTGCAAATAAACTTTGTACAACGTTATGTTTTCTCACACCGGTTCTTTTAACTCTTTTTTTGTAAATATATTTCATACCTCACGATGTGAATGTCTTGTAAATAAAGATTTATACAGTTACTGTTCATCTGGCTTCTACATTCTTATATTCAACCAACCAATATTTAAGGTATAAACCTAAAAATCTAGTGAATGTATTACATTATTTATCCTGTCTTATACTCCAGAGCCGCACTCAGTGTACATACATTACATTACTGATCCAGAGTTACATCCTGTATTATACTCCAGAGCTGCACTCACTATTCTGCTGGTGCAGTCACTGTATACATACATTACATTACTGATCCTGTACTGATCCTGAGTTACATCCTGTATTATACTCCAGAGCTGCACTCACTATTCTGCTGGTGCAGTCACTGTGTATATACATTACATTACTGATCCTGAGTTACATCCTGTATTATACTCCAGAGCTGCACTCACTATTCTGCTGTTGCAGTCACTGTGTACATACATTACATTACTGATCCTGAGTTACATCCTGTATTATACTCCAGAGCTGCACTCACTATTCTGCTGGTGCAGTCACTGTGTACATACATTACATTACTGATCCTGAGTTACATCCTGTATTATACTCCAGAGCTGCACTCACTATTCTGCTGGTGCAGTCACTGTGTACATACATTACATTACTGATCCTGAGTTACATCCTGTATTATACCCCAGAGCTGCAATCACTATTCTGCTGGTGCAGTCACTGTGTACATACATTACATTTCTGATCCTGAGTTACATCCTGTATTATACTCCACAGCTGCACTCACTATTCTGCTGGTGCAGTCACTGTGTACATACATTACATTACTGATCCTGTACTGATCCTGAGTTACCTCCTGTATTATGCTCCAGAGCTGCACTCATTCTGGCTTTTTTTTTTCAAGCCTTATGAGTGTAATTTGAGGACATGTCTTTGGGGGAGATTTGGGCTCGTTTTCCCGTCACCCACCTGTCCATAATGTCTGGAATGTCCTGAAGGAAGACAATAAATGCTGAACATCCTGTTTCCTTATCGATGTGGATTGCAGGTGTAGGAGGATAATGGCGTCTCAAGGATCTGGACATTGTCAGTGGCCTCCAGAATGACAGGAAGAAACGTTCGCAATCATCCGAATGATTAATCTGTAATCCTGGTGCATCCGATCAGAAATGCCAAAAAAAAGTCCCATCCCATGGCATAGACTGTCTGCAAGTCCCAGATTTAAAGGGGTTGTCCACCGTCAATGGTTTATAGAATCTGCTTACAACAATGCAACATAATGGAAGGGGCCGGGGACTTCATGACAAGCAGCGCTCCAGTAGTCCCGGCGGGAATAAAAGCAGTGCCAAGCGAGTATGCACACTGTAGCTCCATCCTAATGGGGGTAAAAGTGCTCCGTCCTGGCATTGGTCAGACCCACCCGATCTAGAAGTTATCACTGATCCAGACAATCTGCAGATAAAACATACAGTGGGTACGGAAAGTATTCAGACCCCTTGAAATTTTTCACTGTTTCATTGCAGCCATTTGGTAAATTCTAAAAAGTTCATTTTTTTTCTCATTAAAGTCCACTCTGCACCCCATCTTACTGAAAAAAAAACAAATGCAGACATTTTTGCAAATTTATTAAAGAAAAACTGAAATATCAAAATGGTCATAAGTATTCAGACCCTTTGCTCAGACACTCATATTTAAGTCACATGCTGTCCATTTCCTTGTGATCCTCCTTGAGATGGTTCTACTCCTTCATTGGAGTCCAGCTGTGTTTAATTAAACTGATAGGACTTGATTTGGAAAGGCACACACCTGTCTATATAAGACCTCACAGCTCACAGTGCATGTCAGACCAAATGAGAATCATGAGCTCAAAGGAACTGCCCAAGGAGCTCAGAGACAGAATTGTGGCAAGGCACAGATCTGGCCAAGGTTACAAAAGAATTTCTGCATTACTCAAGGTTCCTAAGAGCACAGTGGCCTCCATAATCCTTAAATGGAAGAAGTTTGGGACCACCAGAAGTCTTCCTAGACCTGGCCGTCCCACCAAACTGAGCAATCGTGGTAGAAGAGCCTTGGTGAGAGAGGTAAAGAAGAACCCCAAGATCACTGTGGCTGAGCTCCAGAGATGCAGTAGGTAGATGGGAGAAAGTTCCACAAAGTTAACTATCACTGCAGTCCTCCACCAGTCGGGCCTTTATGGCAGAGTGGCCCGAAGGAAGCCTCTCCTCAGTGCAAGACATATGAAATCCTGCATAGAGTTTGCTCAAAAATACATGAAGAACTCCCAGACTATGAGAAATAAGATTCTCTGGTCTGATGAGAAAAAGATAGAACTTTTTGGTGATTATTCTAAGCGGTCTGTGTGGAGAAAACCAGGCACTACTCATCACCTGCCCAATACAATCCCAACAGTGAAACATGGTGGTGGCAGCATCATGCTATGGGGGTGTATTTCAGCTGCAGGGACAGGATGACTGGTTGCAATTGAAGGAAACATGAATGCGGCCAAGTACAGAGAAATCCTGGATGAAAACCTCTTCCAGAGTGCTCTGGATCTCAGACTTGGCCGAAGGTTCACCTTCCAACAAGACAATGAATCAAAGCACACAGCTAAAATAACAAAAGAGTGGCTTCAGAACAACTCTGTGACCATTCTTAACTGGCCCAGCTAGAGCCCTGACCTAAACCCAATTGAGCATCTCTGGAGAGACCTGAAAATGGCTGTCCACCAACGTTCACCATCCAACCTGATGGAACTGGAGAGGATCTGCAAGGAAGAATGGCAGAGGATCCCCAAATCCAGCTGTGAAAAACTTGTTGCATCATTCCCAAGAAGACTCATGGCTGTACTAGCTCAAAAGGTGCTTCTACTCAATACTGAGCAAAGGGTCTGAATACTTATGACCATGTGATATTTCAGTTTTTCTTTTTTAATAAATTTGCAAACATTTCTACATTTGTTTTTTTTCAGTCAAGATGGGGTGCAGAGTGAACTTTAATGAGAAAAAAATGAACTTTTTAGAATTTACCAAATGGCTGCAATGAAACAAAGAGTGAAAAATGTAAAGGGGTCTGAATACTTTCGCACCCACTGTATGTAATCAGCACAACTATCAACTGTTTTATTAGAGATAGGGAATTTTGCAAACAGGTTTACAAAAAAACAAAGCAGAAAAAAACTTCATGTAGGCTAAATTGGCTTCAGAAAACACACCAAATACTCATCGTGGGAACCTCGCCTTATCCGAGTACTGACACTGACTGCTGGAACTGACTGCAGGCCTCCTGGCCCAAACTATACCTAGCCTTACACACTCCCTGTTAGAATGAGTTCACTGTTGGATTCTCAGTTAACTCATTGTGCAGGGAAACAAAATTTGTAAAAGCAAAAAATGGTGCAACATTTTTTTTATAAAACCCAAAACAGCCCCAAATCAGTAAAAACAAAAAGTCCCCAAAGTCCATCTACTTTAGGGGTAAAATCCAGATGTGGCGGTTTTGTTACAGCCCCACACATTTGGATGGGACTTTGCCATATGTACACTATACTTTTGTGTTGCAGAAATGCAGTAGATTATCATGGAGGATTTCACCCCTTTGAGGTATATTGGGAGCACAATTCTTCCCCTAACACGTGCGGATTTTGCTGTAGAATCACTTTATATATAAGATCGGTTCCGGAGTAGAGAGGAGAGGAGCTGCTGCGCCCATCGTGGAGCACACAGGTCTTGTCTCGGCTGCTGTAGAGTTTGGCGTTGAGAACCGTTACCGCAACACCTGAATTTTTATGGCCTAAGGCTTTATATTGGTGTTTCACAAAATGTGTCACCTTCGTGGCTGCAAAACTACAACTCCCAGCATCCCCTGAGAGGAGTTAGGGTTGTGCTTTAGGTTGTGGAAGATTCATTTTCCCCTAATACAATCTGTCTTGCTGGAAATTGTTACTTCGCTCCAGGACATTCTTGGAATACAATTTGCAGACACGTAACATCCTGACATCACCGGCGTCTTCATGCTCCGAGGCCATTGTGGTTTGAGTTGATGCATTCTGTGACGTAACACACCGCTGCTTTGAGTTAAAAACAAGAATAATCCCTGTGTGAAAGAAAGAAGAATATGTAAGACATTATACCAAAAGAAACAAGATACACCAGATGGTTAAAGCAAATTGTTTTTCCATCGTCCTCTATTTAGCGCGATTGTGCAATTGTGGTAAAACTGGGTTTATGCAACATTTTTACATAGCATAAATTTTATACATTTTTTTTCTACCATCAGGCACCACCAGGGGGAGCTCACTGCATACTTTGTCATTCTGTTCCTTGTATATGTGTATGCAGTGAGCTCCGGGCCCCACTAGGGGGAGCTCACTGCATACTTCTGTTTCTTGCATAAATGCATGCAGTAAGGTCCATGCACCACTAGGGGAGTTCGCCTCATACTTTGTATTTCTGTTTCTTGTAGAATTGTATGCAGTAAATTCTGAACACCACTAGGGGAGCTCGCTGCATACTTCTGTTTCTTGTATAAATGCATGCAGTAAGGTCCATGCACCACTAGGGGGAGCTCGCTGCATACTTTGTAATTCTGTTTGCTGTAAAGTTGGGACTCCACTAGGGGGAGATCAGGAACTTACTGCATACAGTTCATACATTGCACTCAATAACAAAGCCATATGCAGTAGGCTCCCTCTAGTGGTGGCTGCAAGAAGCACAAGTTTCATCATTTAAGCCTGCAGTCACAACCAGGTGGCGATTACTGCATGCCATGTCATTCACCTCTGTGCTCCCCCCTAGTGGTTATACAAATTCTAAAATTTGTGCTGCCTGCAACCACCACTAATAAAACAGTATGCCGTAGGCTTCCTCTAGTGGTGGTTGCAGGTAGCACAAATATGATTTTTTTTATATTATTATTCATAGTCACCACTAGGGGGAGCTCACTGCATACGGTATTAGTGGTGAGGCCATGGAGCTACAAATAAATAATTTAATGCTACGTCTATGCAGGGGCTTTGCAGCTTTGTAGCAGAAGAAGAGCCTGAAGCGTCTGATGGTCTAATATATGTCCATGGTCTTTAATAACCCCCCCCCCCGCCATCTCCGTGTCTGCAGGGTATAATTGCGGTGTCATTCTGTATGACAATAACGCTCATTTCTCCTGGATGTGGACATGGCGCAGACTTCCACTTGTCTCTGTATCAATATGTGCAAAACAACGGAGCCGGGGAAGACGCGGCGCGGAGGCAATCACGTCGTAATGAGCGGACGGGTGTGGGACGGGATCTGACCGTGTTGCTTAGAAACCTCATCCCCTGTATGGACAGCACTATTGATTAGCACTTCATGGCGGATTTCGTAAATAAGCAAACAGATGCGGGAACACGATGGCGCTTAGTCACAAATTACCCGTCTCGCCTCGAGCTGGACCCCAATAGATATTCCCGCTGAAGTGCCGATACACCTTGTGCTGCCAAGTGGAAGAAGTCTAGGACCTGTGCAACTTAATATATTCTGAATGAAAGCAATCATGGGTGTGCAAACTTTTGCAAAAGAATAAGAAAGCAACTTTTTAAATAGTCCTACCGTTTTGTGTTGACAGCTCCTATGCAGACCCTGCAGTCGTGTGTTACTCCGCTCACTATGACCCAAGTTACTGAGAGATTGGAGAGACCCACGACTGCCGGATCAGACTACACACCGGTCTCCAGAGCTGTATACCCAAAACCGGAGACTTTATTCAAGAGGAGAGATCTCTAAGCAATCGCAAAACTACAACTCCCAATGTGCACTGACAGCTGTGAGGGTTTCCTAATTAAAGTGCTTCGTGTCATTTTATTAAATGGGTAAACTTGTAAAGTGCTTTTAAAAACAAGTCATTTTGCAATTTACTTCCTATGAAAAAAAATCTTCTCTGTTCCTTTTATGACCACATCAAAGTTCAACTCAACTCTCTGATGTGGTCGAAAATCCAGGAGGAGAGAAGTGCAGAAAAAGACAAGAGTTCTAAACCGACCTATCAGAAGGAGCTCACTGAAGGGTTATCGGTTAACTCATTCTGCAGGGCAACAAGAAGCACTTTTAATTCTATTGTGTTTTACTCTTTTGTCTACTGCAGTCTCAGGTTAGCCGGTTTCCTAGGCAAGGAGCGCACGCTTGCAAGCGCTGCCCTAAAGCGGTCCGGATCTGGACTGCCTCTGTGCTACCTCTGCACCAGATTTGACAATTCGGATCAGAGGTGCGTTCTTGCTGCAATCAGAGAGCTGGGAAGTAGAGGAGCGTTGTGCTCCTGAAGACAGAAGATGATACAACCCCTTTAAAATGGTAAAACAGCATCTCGCTGTGTATACGTATTCACACGGTGCAGTCAGATTGGAAAGAAGTTCATTGCATTACTAACATTTTTTACATGTTTGGGTTTTTTCCCCATTGCACTGTAACTGAGAAATCTTCATTACCACAGTGCAGAAAAAGAAGCAAATCCGGCTCTGCTACATCCCCACACTCACTTGTGCAATCAAGGAAATTCCTTATGAACATTCACTGGAACTGCGCCACCTGCTGGCTCATAATAGATACTAAATTATGAAATAAAAATGTTTTTCTTGCAATCGTGTGAGTAAAAATCCCCAATTCTGTAACATGAAGCCCAAGCTGAATAAGGAAGGTGTGTGGGGGGAGGGGAGGGTGCAATATGCTTCAATCATACGTTTTATCCCACGCGTCATTAAGCAACGTCTCCCCGCAGACAGTCATCAGTCATTGTGATGTACAAGGTGGAAATTCAGCAGTCTGAGCTTTACTGACAAACCCTCAATAGGTTGTTTGGATGTCTGATTGCAAGCTCCTATGTCCAGGCCTGTAAAATACCCGGATCTGTGTGATGGCTGTACAGCACGATGCAAGATGAATTAATGGCGATAGATATATAGATGCAATATAAATGGAAGTGATGTTAAAGAGATGATCAGATCAGATAAATGGATGATAAATGCAGAGGGATATATAGATAGTCGCTATGAGATGGATCAGTCGATCGATAGCGATGAAACAGATACATAGAGGCAATGGCTGGTGTATGGGGTTCAGCACCATGGACAGAGCTGTCAATCATCCGCACTGCGCTGCCCCTATATCTGCGATCTGCCCAGCTCCAGACCCTGATCATAGACGTAACAATCGTTAGTTACAGACGAATACAAATGTAACAGGAGTCATCAAAAAGTTGCACAACAGTCGCCATTCCAGTGACACATGTGACCAATGTCCAGCAGAAAAGGTTTTTTTTAAAGGGACTTATTAGAATTAGAAAAACATGGCTGCTTTCTTTCAGAAACCGCCGCAGACCTGTCCACAGATTGTGTAAGGCATGGTAGTCCAACTCCATTTTAATGTGCATGGTTGTTTATGGTAGAAACCCCTTTAAAGGGAGGCTGTCAGCACAGAAGGACTGATCAAACCAAGCACAGGTGTTCGGTGCTTCATGGCGCTGCTATAGTATAGCGCCACCCGGT